>NC_090443.1:359640333-364640333 GCF_031143425.1 Pleurodeles waltl | reverse complement strand
GCATTAAGGGGGATGAGGGATGGCCCAGGTAGACGAAGATCTGGCTGCAACTAGCAGCCGGGGTTGCCAAGTGAAATATTGCAAGGAGGTGGGGAGCAAGGGGTTCCCCGGGGTTGTTGGACTGGGAGTGGGATCTGGACTGGTGCCAGCAAGCTGAACAAGTAGTCTACAAAGCAGGGGCTGCATGAGGAAGCATGAGAAAATATGGTCTAAGTGGGTTTCCTACAGAGACACGGTGGGATAATCAGGGCTGGAGTGCAGGTACCGCCCCCCCTGGACCAGGGTGTGGTAGTAATGACAGGTCTGTAGTACTGGACCTATGGGATGGTAAAGGTAAGGTGGACATGCAACACTGGCTAGTTCATTGATGATATTGTATACCTTGCATGTGATGTTTTTAAATGTGATCATGACGTGTCAAAACTGTATGCTAAGCACTGTTTGAAATAAAAAGATGTAAAAAAATACAAATGCTGAACGTGAATGTTTGCGACTGCTAAAATGCTTTATTAATCTGACCCTAAGTGCCTTAGAACAAAGGGGTGTGGGCCTTAGGTTAGAGGACTAGGGCGATGTAGGTCAAGATACAACAGGACAAGGTTTAAAGAATTATGGTTCAAGAGGCATGAGTTGCAAGTTAAACTTAGACTGTCTGTGTGGGGGACTTAAGACACAGATTAAAAAGTCAGTCACTCAAATACCATCAAGTAGCATGGATACCTCCAGTTATTCTTTTCTGTAGAGAGAACTTAATCTCTAGGTTATATCCCAGGGAGCCATAGGTATTAGCTCTCCTGAGGGAAACAGAAAGGTGATGGGTGGAATGCCTGAATTAATTTCAGCCACTGTTAATTACTTGGGGCCACATTCTAGTCCATTGTTTTATTTGTTCACCAGGGGTCTTTTGCCTCTGGACCCACACCATGTCATATACATGGCCGCAGAGGCAAAGAAGCTGTCAGGAAGCGCACTGTCAGTGCTCCCCCCAATGGCAGCCCTCTGGAGGGGGGAAAGAGGGTCCCATGGACATTCCCTTGCAGGCGGGTGCAGTCATTCCCTGCACCCACCTGCAAGGAGACCTCTAATCCTCCCTAAAAGTGCAGGCAGGTTCCCGTCTACACTGTGAAACACAGAGCGGCTTCAAAGCAGCTGCTCAGTTTTTCACATGAATGTGCTGTCCCCAGGGCAGCATGAGTTGGCAGCTGCCCAGGGGGCAAGCACAGTCATCCTAATACAGTGCATTTTCCTTGTTTGTGCCGGGCGCACATTTTAAAAGGTGCAACTGGCTCAAACAAGGAAAATATGCTGTATCTGTGATACGGCCCCAGGTCACTCCAGACAAAGACTATTCAATCATTCTTGGCCCTGCTCCAACAGAAACAGTCAGCCTGAACTGCCATGCCTTATCCCCTCTAGACAGGCGTGGAAGCAGCCTTAGACTGATTTCAGCCCACATAGGCACCCCAGGAATTAGATCCTTTGGCCAATAGCATCCCTTTTCTACTCTATCCCCTTGGAAAGGGAATGCCATTCTGGCTCTAAAAACATGACTGGAGTTCTCACCACATGCAATCCTCTGTGTGGTCAGGCTTCTTGTAAATGTAGATGGACTCCCATTTGTGGGGCTTCACTGCATGGTCGTTGAACTTCCAGAGCTCGTGAAAGAAGTACGTCAGTTTTCTGGCTGGGGTCATGACTCGGGTGAGGTTGGCATGGAAGTCACAGGACAATCCAAAGCTTCCAGCTGAGATCAAGGGCACACCTTTGTTCGCATTAAGTCTAATGAGAGGAAAGATTAGAGAATCTGCATAAAATGACGGTAACAAAATGGATGTCACAGAACCTGACATCACAGAAAGAAGATGAGCATAGAGAAAAAACACAAGCTTGGTTGGCCCCTGAGTCCCGACAGCCACAGTATTCTGAAGGATCAATCTCTAGAGGTTTAAGAACCTTCATTATGCATAAGCTCATTAAAATGAGCCCCATGCTTACATTAGCCCTATCTGCTAGAAATAGGGTCTCTAGTTGGCAGTGGTTTGCACCCTGTCCAAATAGGGACCCTCACTCTAGCCAGGGCAAGTGAGACCCACAGCTAAGATAACCCCTGTTCGCCCCCTTGGTAGCTTGGCACAAGCAGTCAGGCTTATCTCAGAGGCAATGTGTAAAGTATTTGTAGACACACACATTAACACAGTGAAAACACCACAAAAGTACTCCACACCAGTTTAGAAAAAACAAGACCAAAACAACAAAACTCCAACATACACAAGCAAATATACAAATCTTTAGAGATTAAATCTCAGTAAAGTGCTATCACAATGTCTTGATGGGGTTGTTTCCAACAGTCTGACATCACTCGCGATGGAGTGCGGGCCCGTCACAGAGTCACACGGTCGGTCACCAAGCACAGTACCTTTGAAAACAATGAGGAATCAAAGATGTTGCATGGAAGACGCGGAGCTGAGGCGTTGCTAGAGCCGGTGCAGCATTGGTTCCTTACTGCTATTGGGGAGGTGAGGCATCGGCTCCTTACTTCGAAGCAGGGGAGGTGAGGCGACCGTTCCTTACAGTTGCAGGGGAGGTGATATAGTGCTGGTGGTGAGGCTTCTGTTCCCTACGATCCAGTGGGATAGATGAATCCAGCAGGCCAAGATGCAAGGCGTCGACTTTGCGGTGTCATGATCACACCATGGGGCCACAAGTGCTGCGCAGAGTCGGAGTCATGTGTCCCAGACGTTGGGGAGACAGCACTCAGAACTCACGGTGTGGTGGGACTTCAGAGGTGCTGCAGCAGCGTCGGGCCTGTGGCATCAGTCGTGGTCGTTGCACTCAGCGGGGATGCCATGCTCTGGTGCAGCCAGCGATGGAGAGTCAGACAGCGGAATTGATTCCGAAGTTGCTCTAGAGTTGATGTACTTGGTTTCTTCTTAGTTACACCAGAACTCACTCCCACTGGGCCCAGGAACTGGATTTGGCATTACTTGGTGAGTCAGGACTCTCAGCAAGCGAGCCCAGGTGCTGGCAGATGAAGTCTTTGATGTCCCTGAGACTTCTAACAGGGACTTCTTCCTGGTAGAATGTCCTCTGCCCAGAAGTGTTCTAAAGTTGTGGTCTCAGAGGTCCAATACTGATACTCATTTCTGCCCTTGAAGTAAGCAAACTTCAAAGGAAAGTCTTTGTAGTGCACAAGACCCTGTCTTTCCTGTCCTGGCCCCAGACATACTCCAGGGGGGTTGGAGTCCGCTTTCAGTAAGGACAGGCACAACCCTATTCAGGTACAAGTGTCAGCTAGCTCCTCCCACCACTCTAGCCCAAGAAGTCCCATCAGGATATGCAGGGCATATCTCAGCTCTCTTTGTGTGACTGTCTAGAGTGAACTCCCAAACAGCCCAACTGTCATCCTGACCCAGACGTGTATTCCACAGCCAGGCAGAGGCATAGAATGTTTAAGCAAGTAAATGGCCACTTTCTAAAAGTGGCAGTTTCAAAATTACAGTTTGAAAACCAACTACACCAAGTGATGTAGTTTTAAATTGTGAGTTCAGAGACCCCAAACTCCACATCTCTTGCTACTCTCAATGGGAAAGAAAGTTCAAGGCAATTCCCATGTTACTCTATGGGACAGATAGTCCTTGCTATAGGACAAATAGAATTTAGCAGTATTTCACTATCAGGACATGTAAAACACACCAGTACATGTCCTACATTTTAAGTACACTGCCCTGTCCATAGGGTAGGCTTGGGCCTGCCTTAGGGGTGACTTAAATGTAGTAAAATAAGGTTTGGCCCTGTAAAGTGGGGGCACTTGCCAAGTTGAACTGTCTGTTAAAATTGCACACACAGGCACTGCAGTGGCAGGTCTGAGACATGTTTACTCTGCTACTCATGTGGGGAGCACAATCAGTGCTGCAGGCCCACTAGTAACATTTGATTTACAGGCCCTGGGCACACATAGTGCACTTTACTAGTATCTTACAAGTAAATCACATATGCCAATCATGGGTAAATCAATTACCAATATAGTTCAGACAGGGAGCACTTGCACTTTAGCACTGGTCATCAGTGCCCAGAGTCCTAAAGCCAGCAAAAACTAAATTCAGCACAGGATCAAAAACAGGTCAGAAGCCAAAAAGACAGGGGAAACCACAACAAGCGCTCACAGGTCTAACACGATCTCAGAAGCATGCTGTGTGCATTAGCTCGGTATCACATTTCATTGAAAAGTAATACTACAAATGAGGTTGCAATCTTTGTCCTACACTGCTGCTGGATCCCATGGTTGACCTTCAAATTCTCTAAGATTACTCAACCCCACACAGTTTTATTTTATTTCCTTATTTACTGTCTTTATATAGCAGGAAGCAGTCAGTTTCTAGGGACATGAGAAGGGATGAACAGATGTGCATCCTTATGCCAAACCACTAAAACAATTCAATCTTACAGCTGAAGCATTGTGTAAGACTGTGCCATCTTATCAAATCAAAAAGTCATACAGGTTGCTAACAGCATGCCCCTTACAAGATGGCTAAATTGATTTGTATAAGGGATCGCCTTATTTCCAAAAAAGAGTGGGCTCCAGTTTTGTAGATATTCCAGCACCTCTGCCCGCCCCAGAACCTATGGTGGTTTGCAGCTTCTTAGGGTGCCATGGGGTACCAGGACTGACAAACGCTCTCTTCCCTTGCAGGTCTCTCCTACATACGGGAAACACTTAGGAATTGGCAAGAAGTGATACTGCATTTCTCCAAAACTGGAATTGCAGGCCCCTGTTTTTTCCAGTTCTACACCCCGGGCGGGTAGGACTGTGTTTATATAAGCAGAGCATAGAATTGTATTCTGCCTCTAGGCTCCACCAGTACAGGCAGGTTCCCGACAGACAGTAGTAGGAGCGTCACCTATTAGTGAGGTGATCCAAGGGACAAATGCTGTACTTTTTCAGCCCTTGGAGGGTGAAGGGATGATTGGGGTCACCTTTGCACAAGGTGTGCACCTGTGTACATTATTATAGCCAAAAGTGAACTCCAGGCACTTTCCTTGGAGGAAGGGAGGCCTTGATGCACCTCAAGGAACCTCTGCGCAGTTAGGTGCTCAGACTGACACCTGGCTTCGAGCATGCCCATTTTAGGGCAGTGGCAATGCTTAATTTGTAAAAGAATAAGTGCCAGGGCCCAAAATATTTTCTCAGAAACCCGGCTGACGCTGCCGACTACCAGGGTTGCTAATCCCATGGCTGCCTGGTCTGGATTCCACCTCATACCTTTTTCACTCGCCCCCATACGTTATCTGCCTCTTTTCGCGCATTTCTTTTTCATCCATGCTTTTTCCATTTGTTATCGTTTCCCGTTTTTCTCTTCGCCCTCCTTTCCCACTTTTCCGCAACTCTCTTTCTTATTCTGGGTCAAAGTCTACTAATGAAAAATAATTGCGGGTCCCTAAAAAACAGTGCCGGTGAGACGCATCTGCAACCACCCACTCAAAGTAAGCACTGGGCAGCCGTCACAGTTAGAAACAGAAACATGGACAAAGAAAAGGCGCAGAGTAAGCACTAGTTCTTGAATGTCGTCAACGGTTCCGGTGGCTATGCTGTCATAATGAGACCACTCCACGGCGGGGGGCTTGAGTTGAGCGCTTGCCCACTGGACTGAACCACCCTCTACACCAAGGGATTAGCACCTGGGAACAGAAGAAAACAGAGCCAGAGCTCAATAGCTCATAGACGCATTAAGGAAGCCTTCAAAGAGAAAGGCAGTGCTGCTGCCTAGCCCTCTACCGGCCGAAAGGCCTTCCTCGAGCTACCACCAAGAAGTCTGAAGCGTACCCGGAAAAGAACCTTCTGGGTCTTAAATCCAGATGCAGAATCCAGTTCTAGCATTTCTGAGACTCCTATACAAACTGCCCCGGAGGCACATTGATAACCTTCTTCCTATTAAGCCGAACTCCGTCCCTCCCTGGGTCAGACACCTCCCAGTAAGGACAGTGAACAGAAAGGTAATGTTTACTAGCCTGCTTTAGCATATATCGCCCTCCAGTTACCAGAGGTGAAAAGCTTTGTATGTTTGAACAAATGCCGGAAACTACTCAAACCCTTACCAACGTTGGATGTAAAAAAATTGGTCTACAATGGACACACTCATCAACCTGCAAATGAAATCCATTAAGGAGCACTGATTTTAACAAATAGGAAACATATTATGGAAGCATAATATCCCACTGCTTTCTGTGCTATGCACTTTCATCTTCTCCAAAAGGGTACATTGCAGGACGGATGCTCTGTCCATCCTTGTTTACGTCCAGTGATTGACGTACAAAATATACTCTGGTACTTACGTCAGCACCTGGTAAGTTGCAAATGAACATGTAGGACCCAGGATGGTACAGCCCAGTTTCTCAGTATTCTATGAAAGAAAAAAAAATTGTCGGAAAGAGCATTTGTTTGTTAAGAAAAGTTAACCTGGTGTCAGCAAGTACAATTTGTCTATTTCATTTTTATATTATATGGGACTTCATGTATCAGGTACTATGCCCCCATAGGTATCAGAGTGCTATAGAGTGAGAGAATGTACTATTTTGCATCCAGGTGCAGTTTTCACATTGCTGTTATTATATTACATATTACAAAATGTATATTGAGAACAGCAGCACAATAGTGAGTGAGAGTTCCACAGAGGAGAGAGGGTGAAAATCTTTAAGTCTGATTTTCAAGTAGCTTCCCCAAAACACGATACTCACTATCACTCAAGCCCTCGCCACCAGTCAACTGGACTAAGAAAATATCTTCAACTTAGGAATCAAGACCCATTTAGTTCAAAGACTACAGACCATCCAAAACGTCGCAGCAAGACTCATCCTGGACATCCCTCGTCACACTCACACCACACCCACCTCAAAAAACTCCACGAGATCCTGGTTCAGATGAGATGATAGTTCAAAGTCCTCACCCATGTGTTCAAGGCCCTGCACAACTCTAAACCTGCCTGCATCAACCACCGCCTGAGATTACATAAACCCTTCAGACACCTCTGCTCTGCCCCTCTTGCGCTGGCCCTTTACCAGCATACAATGCAGCAGATCAGGAGGACTCTCCTTCTCGTACCTTTGTTGGAGTGTGTCTTTTAAAAGCAATATGAATACAAAAACTTGCAATATATTGTGTGATGAAGCTGCATAGAAAATGTGTTAACATAGAAAATAATGCACACGTTTGAAATGTGCCCACGGGGAGTGGCTATCAATGTATACGAACACTAATGAAAAGGCTTGTTAATTCTGAATTATTAAGCAAAAATATTTGAATTTGTGTTATTATATCATAATTAGGGTTATGTGTTAAGAGTTTGCTTGATTAAACAAAAGGGCTTTAACTTAGCAAGGGCTTGGGCCTAGCTGCCTGGCCTCATATTGAATTGCATTTTCTAACATGTAGTGTGTTGTTTTTCTGAAGGATACAAAGTTGTCCTTTTCCAGGAGCTATATGGGTAGCCGTAGTAAATTCTTTCTCATGAGAACCGGCTTGCTCAAGGCGATGTTCCTGCTAGATGCAACAGTGTAATTTGTAACAGGTGCAAGGTTAACTCTCCTAGGAGAAGACAATAAAGACACTGACTGGAGCGCAAAGTGTAACATTTTCTATCTGACATTCCAACCGTGGAAGATGTCAATAACATAGACCAATCCGTGACATGGGAACTGTGAACTGTGGACAATTCTAGCAAGGTGCTTACTAAATTATTGGACAGAGATAATGATGTACCAAACCTTATCCAATGAGGAATTAGGAAATAGTTAGACAGTTTTGATTTAACGGCGTGACCCAAGAAGAACCCCACCCCCAATTTTTTCCACTTTGCCATTCCCCGTTCCACCCGAGCCACTTTTCCGGACACTTTTGTCCACTCTCCTGAGTTTATTCTGAGTACTTTAAACCCATCCTCTTCCCCATTCTTGCCTGATACTAACTTCTCTACCTGAGGGAAGTGATCATTCCCTAGCTATGCTATCTTATGCGTCTTGAAAGAGACTGTGCTTTGCCTTAATACTAAATACTTTGCCCCGTCCTATATCTGCTGATGGTGAATCGACTGATGTCCTGAGGACGAAGACTGACGCTGCTTGCTGATTTGCTGGATTGGTAACTATCCAATGCAAATTGTGATTGTCTGTTTGCCTTTTCTGCTACTTTGATAGAGGCCTTAGTATAGATGTTTTCTAAATTCGTGTTCACTAAAATGTTTTGCATGAAGCCCAACATGCTAATGCTAATTTGAGGTTAGTTAAGGCGTTCACTAAGGGCCAGATGTACAAAAGGATTTTACCCATTATGTGTCTATGGGAAAAAGCTTTCGTACATATGGCCCTAAATACCTTGTGCAAATAGACAAATGACTGAGTTCCTGCTTTGTTGATTCATGTACTAATGAGACTCTGCTAAGTTGATTCATAATAATGATGTGTCTAAATATTGAATTAATTTAGTCCATGCATTGATTAAGTTGTGTTCTGATTGCTAAGTAGAAGTGTTTCTGATATGTTTTATTGATATTGAGATTAATAGACATGATATTAGATTGTAACTAATAGGGAAATAAATATCCTAACCCTTAACTAAACTGGTGTGCTTATTCATGACTGAAAGGTCATGGTGTGTTCAATTATTGATTCTTATTGATTATTTATTGATTAGTGATTGTCATTATTGGTTGTTTAATTGATTTGTTGATCGATGATGTCAATGAAATATTTCGTACTGGGAAGTCCTCAAACGCGGTCCAAAGGTTTGTCGACCTAGACGTGTCTCCTTGTAAGTTTACTTAATTAGGCTCTGACGCGCTAACACCTTGCAGCCTCCCGCTTAGGACATCCTCTACTCTACAAGAGTTCCACAGATGCTGAAAACCTGTCTCTTCATATTAAACCCTGGACCTCGCCAGCAACTGGATACCCTTAAAGGGGACAAATCGCCCTCTACAAGTCGACTGATTGATTGATTGTCACTATCATGGTACATTAGGTGACGTGACAGTTTCAATAGCAGTCGTCTAGGACAATGTGTTTGACATTTATCCTGACTTACTGTAATGAGTATATGTGACAGGTGTTTCTGTCAATCCTGGGTGGACCCTAGGAAGCAAAGTCTAAAATATGGATGGCACTTCCAACCTTGACAAAAATGGGAGAATGCCATTTACAAGCTGGACATTAGGCTATAGTCTCAACTGCCTTTTGTGTTGACCTCTTACTCAGTCCTTGTTTGTTAATTTAACCAGATCCCTTCTACAAACTCTACTAGATATTACCTCGGCTGCTTATTGCTTCTGCCTAATAATTCAATACTTCTCTGGCTAAACCACAGATCACCAACCGTCTCGCTCGAGCAGACCTCATGGTATTTGTAGTGTCCTGCTGGACCCATACATGCGTTCTCGCATGTACCAGTTTACCAGCCACTCCCAAAGGGCTGGCCTTTACTCTTACCCCACACCCATCCAACACAGGCATCATCGGTCAGGTGACCCTGTTAATAAAGGAACCAGAGCACTCGTGCTCGGGGCCAGTTAACTACCATTCACACCAGTGTCTGTGTCAGTCATTATTTAGCATGTAGGGCTAGGGCCCACAACATTATATTGGTGACGAATGTGGGATCCTGACCCCCCACACGGTACCACCTCGCAGCTCACCTCCAGCCAGCCCTGTAGAGGAGATCAGGATCAGCACTGCAGCTGCAGCCCTCTACCACAAAGGAGGAGAAAAAAGCAACTGTTCGTCTCCTACCCCTCGCTTTATCAGCCGCCACCTAGTGTGAGGGTGGAGAAGTGACAGCAGCACTATCGGCAGGACGCTGATGAAGGATGAGCCCAGCAAAGTATTTCAGGGCCCACAACACCCTATGTCCCATGCCAGGTGAAGTGCCCATAGGTGCTCATGCCTGTCATCTGTCCTGGTAAGAGGAGAAGGGAGCAGCGCCCTGCCAATAAAGTGAGCCATGCATGCACAGCCCCAGCAAGGTCAGCGTTGAACTGTTACTGTAGGGAAGCGGAGGGTGACCTCCACACCTCCTTCCCTATGCACAATGCGCCAGAACCAACAGACACCGCTGCTGCAGCAATAACGAAGATTGGGAGCGTCACCACAGCTCTGAGGACACAGACACAAAAGACTGCAGTGGCACCCACTGTGAGGCCGCTCCCTGTTTGGGCTAGAGCTCTGTCGGGGATAAATGAGCTGAGTCCGAGGTGTGCTGAGGAAGAACATCGAGAGCCCGTAACAACACTGTGCGTCCCCAAACCTGCACCAGCAACATCAGCATGAGCAACATGGCCTGCAGCACTAGAAAAGTTTCCATAGACTTGTGAAGTGGTTACACTGGCACCCAAGCTAATAATTTGTGCAATAGGTGAGCCGCCCTGCCGACTGGTGTTAGCAAAGAGCCTGCAGTGCAACAATCTCACCGCAGGCAGCAAACACAGGGCAGTACTGATGACTGAAGCCACACCTGCATTTTTAAAAAAACCCTACTCTACAACACCGGCAGTGCCCCAGCTACAGGAGGAAATAATAAGAGAACAAAGGGGCTGCAGCGTCCTTTGGCAGTCAGCCCGTCCCAGTGAGTGAGCCTTCATCCTTTCAAGCTGCCAGTCTGGCAGCCACCAACAGTCCTGACAGAGGCCGCATTCTGGGCCTTTTCATACTGCCAAGACTCTTGCCCCAGTGTGGTGCGCACCTGTAGCACCACCTAGTGGTGGCTTATTGCATGGCACCTGGCATCAATAGCAACTTGCACATTTGAAAGAGACAAGCCTCCTGGTATTGAACAAGAGCCGGCACTGCCCCATACACAGTGAGACAGGCCCTATGGCTCTGTCACACATTGCCAGCAAGAGCTGAATCAGCGGGAAGGAATGGTTCGGGCGTGGAGCCACAAACCTGTGTCTCCACCCAGTTAATCTCAGAAGGCGGTAACAGGCGACTAACAGCAAACCTGAACAGCAGCCATGTTTTACCCGTGCACAGACTCACCAGAGGTGGGCAGTGACTTGCACAGCTCCCCATCTCTAATGCTGCAACAGAGACAATGGCTATACAAGAGCACCGAGAGTGGCTGAGCAGCACCGCACACCCCCTGGTGGCCACCTGCTGCCACTGCATGCCGCCAGAAAGCTGCCCCGGCCAAAGAAAAGAAACTGACTGCCTCTTTCCGTGAAGAGGGAGGAGACCATTGTGCGCCCTGTGGTGGCAGGCCACAGCAAGAGTAAAGACACAGGGAGCCAGCAGAGGGCACCCTGGAAAAGACTATGCATACGCATCACCAGTGCTCCCCAGAGACAAGAGAGGAGGAAAGGCCTAGTGTGGCCCGAATGCAGGTAGGAGACTGTTTACACCCCAAATGCAAGTAGCACTGCCCTGCATCAGCCCATAGATTCTTCAGGGAGTACCCCACAATGCCTAAAGACTGAGTAGCATGCCCCCTAGTGGCAAGCTGCCACCACCACAAGGAAGAGAAGGCCCTCGCCTCCCACTGTGATCCCGTGTTCCACCCTGTGTACTTTGGCCAGGTGAAGGAAAGTATGGAAGATGCTGCAGACCGGATCAAAGAAAGTAAACCTACCTTCACAGCCATCCAAAATGACTGACGCACTTGTGAGAGGGGAAGCAAGGAACGAGCAGCAACTTGTCCCCAAAGCCACACCATTACCTACCTGTATCCAGCCACTGGCTGCTGACTCAGCAGAGACACTGCCAAGAGAAATAACGGCTGTTCCAGTTGCCACCTCACAGTCAGGAAAGACCCTTGTCCCTCCTGGCACTGGGAGAGATTAATTGTCCAGTAACAATCTTCTAGCTCCACCTGCACCTGAGTCCTGTTGGCAAGCACACCAGACCATGTGTCATCAACCCTTGCGTTTGCATGAATGGCTTGGCTGTGGTTTCTGTCAGTGATCCTGCAGCAGCCCCCCTGTGGCCCACCTGCAGCCCAGCACAGTCCACATGGTCCTGTGGTGACCCATCAAAAAGGGCCTCAAGGAAACTCACACACGAGAGATGGTCTGGAAGCTGCTTCACTGGCAAGGTAACAGGAGGCACCAGGGCATCAGAGGAAGACGTCAAAACATCACTGAGGTCGTTCCAGTCCTAACAAAGTTGTCCTTGACAGAGTAAAAAAACCCCACAGAGTAAGCTCTGCAGCGGACTCCACCGTCGCTCCTGAAGCCCATGTTTGAACTTTTGACACCAATCGCATCACTGCAAGAGCACGAAAAAATGATCAACATTGCGTGAGTGGACTTTGACCCAACTGACATGCTGTCCAAGGATCCGGATTCCATCTCTACCGTGTTCATGCCCAGAGGGATCTGGTTAAACCATGGACACCTGCAGAGATGCCCGAGTGCTCCCAGCTGCACTTGTCTACTTTTCCACTGCTGTCTTGTGGACTGCCTCTCAAGGCTGAGAGACTAAGTGGTGTCTAATGTGCATTTGTTTTATTCCCACAGGCTGGACTCATTTTTATTTTAAATACATTTTGGAAGGAATGTAGTGTCCTGCTGGACACATATGTGTGTTCTAGCATGAATGAGTTTACCAGCCACTCCCTGAGGGCTGGCCTTTATTCTCACTCCACACCCAACCAACACAGGAGTCACCGGTCAGGTGACCCTGTCAATAAAACAACTCGTGTTCAGGGCTAGTTAACTACCATTTAGCCATTATTTAGCATGTGGGCCTAGAACCCACAATATTACTGTATCTGCCGTTGACTTAAAGCTGGCCAAAGAGCTAGGGTTGTGTTGTTCCTGTGTTGACACTGAGTTATGTTTTCTGGTGGGTTGGCACTGCCAGTACCTGCAGGGATTTTGTTTCTTCTTGGTTGACCCCATATTATACCTCCTAGTGGCATAGCACTGTCACCAGGAGCTAGGCTTCTGTCATTCCTGGGTTGACTACACATTGTACTTACTCCTAGTACCACCACCACCAGGGACTGGGATTCTGTTGCTTCTGGGGTGATTGCATTTAATATTTCATTCATACTATTACAAAATGGTAGATATATGCTTGCATGACCACTGGCACAATCGCTCTCATGATCACTACATGACCGTAAATGCAGTCACTTAAATAAATGCTTACATACCAGATTCCATAACATTTTAAGAAGATATGGTATAATAGATTACATGCCTGTTTGTTATAGATTTATATTACAGATTCTATAAGAAATTATATGCAAACTACTTGCAAAATGTGTGGCAATTCTGTAATAAATAGTGAGTAAAAGTCTTTGTGACTATTTGTACCAGCATGCATTGAGGAGGATTGGGACAGTCTTGCCATAAAAAGTGTGTTCCAATTGTTAAGAAGAGGAGTTGATTTGTTTTCCGAAGTCTGGGGTAAGCACCCAGCAGCTGTGCTGGTATTAATCCAAGAACACTACAGCAGAAAGACACTGCCCTGCCACCAATGCTTTTCCTTTTGAAGAATACTGAAAGTATGAAACGTGTGTTGAGTGTTAGCAACTACTGGGCTGTTCCTGATCATATAATCCAATACTTTCTCCAGAGCATTCTGGTTAGAAATGGGATCTCTGGTTGGCAGTCAGTTTGCACTCTGTCCAAGCAGGGACCCTCACTCTTGTCAGGGAAATGGAGAAACACACTTAGATAACCCCTGCTTACCCCCTTTGTAGCTTAGCACAAGCAGGCAGGCTTATCTCAAAGGCAATGTGTAAAGTATTTGTACCAACACACACAGTAATACAGTGAAAATACTACGAAATGGACACCACACCTGTTTAGAACAATAGGTAATATTTGTCTAAATCAAACAAGACCAAAATGACAGAAATCCAATGTACACAAGTCAAGATAAGAATTTTCAAAAGAATAAGAGTCTTACTCTATAGAAAACAATGGAAATGTTGATGTTACACAAAGTACCTGGTTTGCCTAAAAAATAAAGTTGCATGGGCGAGCGTGCGAAGGAAAAGTCAGCGATGGACCGATTTCTTACTCGCAAGTGAGGCCGTGCGTCGTTTTTTCTCCCTTTCTCCTTCGCAAGAGAGCGATGTGTCAATTTTAGGACAGGGCACCTCGGATCGACGCAGGTACACGATAACTTTGACGCCCAACAATGAGACGCAAGAAATCGGGTTGCACAGTGTTAGAAAACTGCGCTGTATGGGGTTTGCGTCATTATCAGCAGCTGCAAGCTGCAGTTGTGTAGTTTCTCTAATGCATCGATCTCCCAGCTGCAATGCAGGTGGAGCGTCAACTCTAGCTGCGATGCGGGTGGCAAGCCGTTTTTCAGCCACATTGCAGGTGGTGCATCGAATATGTCCTGCACTGTGTTCTGTGCATAGGTTTCAGTCCTTGTTCTGCCAACTTCACCTTTCAAGGGCCCAGGGACTGGATGGAGCACCACTTGACAGGGCAGAAGTCTCAGCAGAGAGTCCAGGTGCTGGTTAGGAAGTCTTTGTTGACCCTGAGATTTCAAAACAGGAGTTCAGTCCAAGCCCTTGGAGATTTTTCTCAAGCATGAATGCACAACAAAGTCCAGTTTTTGTCCCCTTTCACAGGCAGAAGCAGCAACTGCAGGATAGCCCTACAAAGCACATTCACAGGCAGGGGCAGCACTTCTCATCAGCTCTTCAGCTCTTTTCCTTGGCAGAGTTTCCTCTTGAATCCAGAAGTCATCTAAAGTCTGAGGTTTTGGGTCCAATACTTATACCCTTTTATGCCTTTGAAGTTGCCCAACTTGAAAGAAAAGTCTCTGTTGTTTACAGGATCCTTCCTTGCCCAGGCCAGGCCCCAGACACACACCAGGGGGTTGGAGACTGCATTGTGTGAGGGCAGGCACAGCCCATTCAGGTGTAAGTGACCACTCCTCCATCCACTCTAGCCCAGATGGCTCATCCAGATATGCAGGCTACACCCCAGCTTCCTTTGTGTCACTGTCTATAGGAGATTCACAAACAGCCCCACTATCTGACCCAGACAGGGGATCCACAAACAGACAGAGTCACAGAATGGTTTAAGCAAGAAAATGCCTACTTTCTAAAAGTGGCATTTTAAAACTAACAATCTAAAAACCAACTTCACTAACAGTTGTATTTTTCAATTGTGAGTTCAGAGACCCCAAACTCCACATTTCTATCAGCTTTCAAAGGGAAACTGCACTTTAAGGATATTTAAAGGCAGACCCCATGTTAACCTATGAGAGAGATAGACCTTGCAACAGTGAACCCCGGATTTGGCAGTATTTCACTGTTAGGATATGTAAAACAAATCAGTACATGTTCCACCTCTAACATACACTGCACCCTGTCCATGGGGCTAGCTAGGGCCTGCCTTAGGGGTGCCTTACATGTATAAAAAGGAAAGGTTTAGGCCTGGCAAGTTTAAAACTGCACACACAGACACTAAAGTGGCAGATCTGAGCCATGTTAACAGGGCTCCTCATGTGGGGGGCACAATCAGTGCTGCAGACCCACTAGTAGCATTTGATTTACAGGCCCTAGGCACCTCTAGTGCACTTTAGTAGGGACTTACTAGTAAATCAACTATGCCAATTATGGAAAAGCCAATTACACATACGATTCCACATAGGGAGCAGTTGCACTTTAGCACTGGTCAGCAGTGGTAAAGTGCCCAGAGTAACAAGAACAACAAAAGCAGAGTCCAGCACACAGCAACAACCTGGGAAGTAGAGGCCAAAAGTATAGGGGAGACCACGTTAAGGATGCCAGGCCTAGCAGTATATAAAGGACTATTTGGCACTACACATACCAGTATGCATTGGGGATGACTAGGAGACTCTTGCCAGGATTAATAGAAAACCCCACCTCTGGTTAATTGCTAAACAGCATTGCGAATTGTAACTCAATTTGTATGACAAGTGTCTACAATAGTGTAAAGTGTCCCATGCAAGAGTGTGCTACCTGCCCACAAACCACTCAGCATGTAGAAACATACCATTTAAACTCAAAACACACAACATATTTAACTTCCATATATAAGGAATTGCAAACTGCATGACTCTGCATGACAACAGCATGACAAAATGTAACCAGTCGCAGCTCGCCGTGCGGCGGCGCACTGGGGGGGAGGTTTGGGGGAACAAAATAAACATAAAATTTTTAAAAAAACATATCTGCCTCGCTGATGCCACACCACTGCTCCTTCTTCCTGGTCACAGGAGGCACAGTCTCCCAGCCTGCCCTGCGGCCAGTCCTAATGCTGCATGAAAACAGCGTTAGGATTGGCTGGAACTCCTTGGTTGGGCACTCCCAGGCAAACTGGGAGCCTGTGCCTACTCTCTCCAGCCCAGCAACACAGTGCTGGGCTGGAGAGAGCACAGTGTGCATGTGTGTTTGGCCAGCCTGAGACAGCCAAACATACATGTGCACTCAGGGGGAGTGCACAGTGCACTCCCCCTTGTACCCTTCACCCCCCATGGCCAAGTCCCTTTAACAATGAAACGATAATAAACATAGTTTATTATCACTTCGCTGTTAAAGGTTTGCAGCGGCTGCTACTGGCGGGGGTGACACTCCTCCACCACAGAAGAGGAGCCATCGCTGAATGTAACCCTATGTATGAGTAAATCACCAACAGTTGGCTTCCATAGAGTACAGTGACAACTGTTCAAATAGTGCTCCAGCTCCTCATCAGGGGATAGTAAGAGCTGTTTAAATGCACACACAACACTACAGCAGATCCTACCACGCCATACCTTACCATACTATATTTTAAATATTACGTTCCAAAGTTCCATTGGAAAACGTTACCTCAGACCACTAACATGTTTCCCACTGAACTAGTGACTTTAATTGGGAGGAACCCCCCTTTCCCCTCATAAGGCATGACTGACTCTACAAAGCCACCAAAAGTTGTTCCTCAACTATCCATGTGAGCCATAAAGGCCAGTTACCCACCAGTTGTCACACCCTTTACCAAATGGGAAAATTGTAACTCTCAACGGTAGCAGGAGAAGTGCTTCTGCCAACCCACATCAAGTGGGGTACTATTTTTAAAGGAAAAAGTGTGATAACACTGTGTGGTAGGAATTTTGAGCATTTTCACAGATTGTGGAATTTTCCTCAAAGAAATATGATGGGCATGTGTTATTTTTACCAAAGTTTGAGACTTACAGGGCCTTGTGGGCACATATGGGCAATTGGATCAAAGCAGGTCACACCACTCTGGACTTCTATGGGTGTTACACGCGATTCACTCAATACTATCCATTGGCTTTATACTGTCCAGATACCAACCATCCCTGGAGCACCGGACCCACTCAGTATCTTCATGGGACATTGTTCTTTCTCAATACCAACCAACAATGGGGCACTATACTCACTCAAAACCACTGTTGGACATTCTAGTCTGTCAATACCAACCCTCACTGGAGCGCCAGAGTCAAAATACCATCCTTGGACAATGGCACTTTATGAATACCAACTATCACTGGGACTCTAGACTCACTCAATACCATCTTTGAAAATGAAATACTCTCAGTGTCAACCAACACTTGGAAACTAGACTCACTCATTACCATCTTTGGACATTAAACACTGTCTGTGCCAACCATCAATGGGACCCTAGAGCAGTGGTCTTCAAAATGTTAATGCTGCCCCCCATGAGAAAAAATCATCTCCCCCTTCTGTTTTTTCTACAATTATTCTATTGCATTGGCAATGTTTAAATATGTCTAGACTTATTTAAACATTGCAGCTAAGTGTTGTTACTGTTTTAAAAATGCAATCAAATACATGATGCCAAACATACTATTCTGGTCAGCAGGCCTTGTGTAAAAGTATCCACAGTGTGTTTGATAGAAGTGGGGGTGGGGCAGGGGTTTTGAAGAGTATTTGGAGCGCCTTCCCTTTAGACACATACTCCCAGCTTGGGTATAAATGACAGAACATGTTAGTGATGGCCCATCATACAGCGGTTTACTGCTGCTTATTCTTTTCAGTTTAAAACAAAACCCTGTTATCAGCATAATGCTTCTTTTAGACGGAGCCTTGCACCACCCGATCATTTGAAGCCCCACAGTTTGAAGACCCCTGCCCTAGAATCAATACCCCTCCTTGACTCTATATTCTCTAAATACCAACAACCACTGAGACAATAGACTAACTCAATAGCATCCATAGACTTTATAGTCTGAGATAACCCTAAGAAGCAATGAATCAAGACGCTAACTGGTATACTCCCTCCTCTGCTGCACCAATAGGTCACGCGCTATTACGTTGGTGGAAGCTAGTTAAGTGTCAGGTCATCTTCAAAAGGCAGCCCTGAGCCTACACACATCTGGGGCCGTATTTATACTCTGGTTGCGCCGAATTTGCGTCGTTTTTTTCGACGCAAATTCGACGCTAAACTAACGCCAACTAACGCCATATTTATACTATGGCGTTAGACGCTTCGGGCGCCAAAGTGCCCGGAGTGTGCGTCATTTTTTAGCATGAACCCCTTCCTTGCGTTAATGATATGTAAGGGAGGCGTTCCCGTCTTAAAAAATGACTCCCAGGCCTTTACGTGGAATTTATACTCCCGGGCAAAAATGACGCCCGGGAGTGGGCGTGGCCAAAAACGGCGCATTTGCGCCGCTTTTTAACGCCTGGGTCAGGGATGGCGTTAAGGGACAAGTGGGCTCAAAATGAGCCCAGAGTGCCCTCCCCTGCCCCCAGGGACCCCCCCTGCCACCCTTGCCCACCCCAGGAGGACACCCAAGGATGGAGGGACCCATCCCAGAGACATTAAGGTAAGTTCAGGTAAGTATTTTTTTATTTATTTTTTGTGGCATAGGGGGGCCTGATTTGTGCCCCCTTAATGCCACTATGCCCAATGACCATGCCCAGGGGACATAAGTCCCCTGGGCATGGCCATTGGGCAAGGGGGCATGACTCCTATCTTTACAATGATAGGAGTCATGTTGATGGGGGATGGGCGTCGAAAAAAAATGGCGCAAGTCGGGTTACGACGATTTTTTCGACGCAACCTGACTTGCCCCATTTTAAGACGCCCATACGCCATTTTCCCCCTACGCCGGCGCTGTCTGGTGTACGTGGTTTTTTTCCACGCACACCAGGCAGCGCCGGTCTGCTAGCGCCGGCTAACGCCATTCAATAAATACGGCGCCCGCATGGCGCTTCAGAATGGCGTTAGCCGGCGCTAATTTTTTTGACGCAAAACTGCGTTAGCGCAGTTTTGCGTCAAAAAGTATAAATACGGCCCCTGATACTCTGCCACCTTGCAAAAGGGAATAGGAATTTGATCTAATGGACTTACTGACTGCTAGTTTGACCCACAGAGACATACTCATTTACACCATGCAGTACTTTTTCCAAAATAATATATTGCAAGTATAACTTCGCATTTAATAACTGTGTTAATAATTGTGTTAAGCTTTATAGTGGTGCCAACCCAGAAATAATTTTCTATCACGCAAAGGCCTTGATTACTCTACCCAAGGATCAGGGGTAACCCAAGGTATCTTTTTTAACGTATGCATTCCGAGTAACTATCACGTTAGTCAAGATTGCTGGCAGTGCCCACTTTGAAACGTTCGCTACACTGGCTATTTTATCTCGTGGGGCATTTCCCTGGTGGGCTGGAGCGTCTGCAGCAGTGATTAATTTGATCCGGTGGTTACCTGTGGGGACCTAATTTTAGGGACCGGTACTTCTTTTTCTTCATCATCATACATTGGCCGGGAGAAAGGTGGAAACACAAACACAGAGGAAAGAAGGAGAAAGACGAAGATGGGAAAACCGTCAAAAAAGTAAACAAGCAGGAAAGGTGTATTCAAGACTATACATTCGGCTGGCACTTGTTCTTTTACAGATGTAGGCACTGGTCTAGAGCCCGGTTTATGAAGTACCAGTGCCACGGTTGGCAGCTCTGTCACTTAATTGCAGCAGGCAGAGAGAGGTTCATTCCAGAGAGAAATTAGACAAATAGAGCAGAGTGAAAGAGAATGGGAAGAAAAGGGGGAGGGATTGGATAGAGCCGGAGAAATGAGATAAGAGAGAGACAGAAAATGGATGGACGGAAAGAGGGACAGAATTGGGAAGAAAGGGGCGGGCTGGTGTGAACATTTTTGCCAAGGTCTTTTGGGGATCCTAGTCTGGCCCTTTATTTGTCTACATGTCGCAAGCCCCATTTCTATTTCTGTGAGGCGAAATAGGGGGTTTGTAGTATGCAGACCAGAATCATAAAATCAATTGAAGCAGTAGCAGAGAGTACCAGATACACAGAGGCTACCCAGGCCTCGGAAGAAGTCTGTCACTGTTACGGTGCTTTAGACTTTCTAAATCCATCCTTTTGACCATGTCACTGTGAGTACCAAGACTGGGACACTGTATAACGATTAGAATTATTTGTTTAATAGTAATACATCCTACCCTATCTGGTCCACGCCTCAGTGGCACTTCAGTTGCCAGAACCAATCGTGGTACTTGCCTGGAGCTCCTTTAGCTGTTCCACGCCCTCACACGAGGTGGAGACACACCCTTTAGACGCATAGATGGAGATGTCGAAGCCATGGTAGGTGGCGTTCAATGTGATATTTCTTCCTAAACAGGAACAGGAATGAGAATGGGATTAGGGAAGAGAATTCTGAGGAGTTCGTAATAGGCCCAAGTGTAATCTGTGTAAATTAAGTCAAACTACACAAAGAGGGTCATTATGACCCCGGCGATCGGTGTAAATATGGAGGAAAGTACTGCCAACAGGCAGGTGGTACTTTTCTCCATATTAAGACATTGGCGGTTTGGCTAAAGCCAAACCACCAATGTACCACAACAACCGCCACAGCCGTCACTTCTGCCTGTGGGATTATGACCCCGCCTACCGCCATGGTTTTCGTGGCATCCTTACCACCACGAAAACCATGGCAGTAGGCACTATCAGTGACAGGGAATTCCTTCCCTGTCACTGATAGAGGTCTTCCCTGCCCTTCTCCCCCTCCCCTGGTCCCCCTCACCCCCCTTCCATTCCAGACCCCCCACCCCCTACATGCCCCTCCCTTCATACACACACACATGCATACACACACCCATTCCTACATTCATCCACACATGTATACATCCATTCACACACACACCCGCTCACATTTACATACATAAACGCACACACATTCACACAGCTCAACACACACGCACTCACACATCCATACATGCACACACACAGTACACGCAACACACACCCACATACACGCACGCACAGACATACACACACACCCCTAAACACACACACAACACCCCCCTCCCCTGTTGGAGCACCTGACATACCTGTTGTCAGGGGGTCTTCCAGCAGGAGAGAGGACGGGGCGCTGCTGCCAGCAGCAGCGTCCGCCAGCAGAATACTGCCAGACCATATTATTGTCAGAATACGACCGGGCGGTCTACTGGCGTGGCGCTGCTGCTGGCAGCAGCGCCACCTTATCGCCATTCGCCGGCATGGCCACAGCCAGATTTCTGCCATCCTTCTGGTGGAAATCCGGCTGTGGTCATATTCCGTTGAACGGCTGGTAGCCTTGGCGACGGTCTTTTGGCGGCCGTCGCCGCGGCAGTAGGTTTTTTTTACCGCCAATGTTATAATGAGGCCGATAGTTTCGACCAGTATCTCGACTAACTTTTCTAAGCAAGGTTAAATCTCACATAAAAAAGTTACTTGAGTTACAGCAGGAAACTGGTTTGAGCCGAAAATGGCTTTCAGTGAGATACTTCCTGATTAAACCCTTTTCCTGTGGACCATAATGATGCAAAACTGGGCATTAAGTGAAATTGCAAATGCTTTGAACACTTTGCGCAGCTAGAAATTTAGGGATTACGCAGGATTATGCCCATGCGGTGAAATGTGTAGGAAACGGTGCAATCTGTGTTACCGTATGTATTGGTCAAATATTTGACCTCGTCAGAGATGCTTTAAGAGGATCTAAACAGACAGGAGCAATTCTCCCACAGTGAAATAGATTCAAATACAAAACAGGTAATTTAATGTTGTGCACAATAATAATCCTTGCTTATTCTGTTTCATTTTCTCCTTGTGTATTTGTTCGCCTATGACTTTAGTTCTCCTAAAATGGACATTTTAAGAGGTAGGGATCTTTGTCAGCTTTCCCAACATGTGGTATTGGACACATCATGGCTGAAGCTACACAAGCTTCCACATGTGGCTCTACCAATAGTTTCAATAGATTACCAATGCAAATGACAATCCCTTCTTATTTATGAATGCTCTCCTGCCATCACCACATCAACACAGAGACAAAAGACCACACAGGATATAAAACACAGGAAGACTTTGAGGTTTGCGCATAGAGAATTTACAAAGAAACACCAGTGTCCTTCACTCATTCATATTTTAAATTTGTTTGATTTCTACCTCTATGTTGCACATGTTCTATTTTTTTACCGTCCCTGTGCAAACCCCTGTTTGTGCAGGGATCGTATTTCCAAGAATGCACTGCTACCGCACTATGCAATTATCTGCGGTGATAAATTCCACACACTGACAGGTCAAACCTGCTGAAATGTACTAGTAACTACTGGAAGACACAGAATTCATATGGTAACCATGGAATCCCACGTTATGCCCCATTTTTAGGTTGAGCGAGCAAACGCTTTGACCTGTTAGTATTGTGGGCTTTTAACCCAGCCCATCTCACGCCCATCACTTTGACTCGTTCGTGGGCTTGTCTTTCAGAATTCACTTGATGTCTTTTGTAAATGCTTTACATGTGTCCCGCCTTAAGGCTCTTTTTGTCACCCCTTGCAGACTTCCACTGTTACATGAATAATTGCACAGTTGCTGATACACTTCAGAGTGGGCGAACTATTTGTTTTCTTTTGTCTCGTCGCTGCATGGAGGTCATGGCGCTCACAGCACGAACAAGCACAACAGCATGAACTGGTTGTATGAATCCTACCTGTTTATTCATAATATTTTGAACAGATACAATTCACTTTTAACTTTCCTTCCACCTTCGTGAAAATAAGATAAGCTCTTTATTTGGTATATTTTTTATGCTGTTGAGCCCCTTGTAGACACAAAATAAACAAAAAATAAAGTGCCTGCGGCCTGGCTGCCTGGTGTTTATTCCATCCTACCTTGGCAAATTGAGTTTTCTGTCCCTCCAGCTGACACAAAGCATAGCATAACATAAAATAATATAACACAACATTGCATAGCATAACATAACACAAAGTAGCCTAGCATAACATAACACAGCATAGCATAACATAACATCACACAACATAACATAATCTAACACACAATAGCATAGCATAACACACCATAGCATAGCATAACACAACATAGCATAAAACAACATAGCATTACATAACAGAATATAACACAGCATAGCATAACACAATACAGCACATTACACAGCAGAACATAACACAATTTAGCATAGCATAACATCAATCAATCAATCAATCAAAGAAATTTGTAGATCCGCACTACTCACCCGTGAGGGTCTCAAGGTGCTGAGGGGGAGGGGGAAACTTGGGGGGAGGGAGGGGCAGGGAGGGTCACTGGTCGAACGGCCAAGTCTTGAGGTTCTTTCAGAAGACCAGTAGGTCTTTGGTTTTGCGAAGGTCGGTGGGGAGGGAGTTCCAGGTTTTGGGGGCGAGGTAGGAGAAAGACCTGCCTCCTGTGGTGGTGTGCTGGATGCAGGGGACTGTGGCTAGGGCGAGGTCGGCTGATCGGAGGTTGCGTGTGGGAGTGTGGAAGTTTACCCTTTCATTGAGGTAGGTTGGGCCGGTGTTGTGGAGGGATTTGTGTGCGTGGATGAGGATCTTGAATGTGATTCTCTTGTCCATGGGGAGCCAGTGAAGGGATTTGAGGTGTGGTGAGATTCGTTCGTGGGGGGGTAGGCCAAGGACGAGGCGCACGGCTGTGTTCTGGATTATTTGGAGTTTGAGTGTGGTGCCGGTGTAGAGGGCGTTGCCGTAGTCCAGTCTGCTGCTGATGAGTGCGTGGGTGACTGTCTTTCTGGTTTCTGGGGGGATCCATTTGAAGGATTTTTTTAGAGTGTGGAGTGTGTGGAAGCAGGAGGAGGTAAGAGCATTGATTTGCTGTGTAATGGAGAGGAAGGGGTCGAGGATGATGTTGAGGTTGCGTGCGTGGGTTGCGGGGGTGGGGGTCGTCCCATGTGGTTTTGCTGGGGCCAAAGATGATGATTTCGGTTTTGTTTGAGTTGAGCTTGAGATGGTTAGTGGTCATCCAGTTGGCGGTGTCTAGGAAAGCGGCGTGTAGGTTGGTTTTAGCGTTGGTGGGGTTGCGGGTGAGGGAGAGGATGAGTTGGGTGTCATCTGCATAGGAGAGGATAGTGATTCCGTGCGCTCGGAGAATGTTGGCTAGGGGGATCATGTAGATGTTGAAGAGTGTGGGGCTGAGGGAGGACCCTTGGGGGACTCCGCAGGTGATCTTGGTAGTGCTGGAGTGGAAGGGTGGAAGGCGGACTCTCTGGGCTCGGTTGGTGAGGAATGAGGTGAGCCAGTCTAAGGCTTTATGGCGGATTCCTATGTTGTGGAGACGTGTGTGGAGTGTGTGGAGTGTGTGGTGGCAGACGGTGTCAAAAGCTGCGGAGAGGTCTAGGAGGATGAGTGCGACGGTCTCGCCTTTGTCGACTTTGGTCCTGATGTTGTCAGTGCATGCGATGAGAGCGGTTTCTGTGCTGTGACACAACATAACACAACACAGAATAGCATAACATAACACAATAAAACACAACATAGCATAGTGTAGCATAACTCTGCATAGCATAACATAACACAACACAGCACAACACAACATAGCAAAACATAAAATAACACAAAATAGCATAGCATAACATAACACAACATGGCATGACATAACATAACATAACACAACATAGCATAGCATAACATCACACAACATAGTGTAGCATAACATAAAAACAGCATAACATAACTGAAGGCAACATAACATACAACATAAAACATTATAGCACAGCATACTATAACAACACAACATAACACAACATAGCATAACATAACATAACACAGCATAACATAACACAACATAGCGTGGCATAACATAGCACAACATAACACAACATAGCATACCATAACATAACACAATGTAACACAACATAGCATAGCACAACATAACACAACATAGTATAACATAACACAACATAACATAACACAACACGACATAACACAACATAGCATAGCATAACATAACGCAATTTAACACAACAAAGCATTGCATAACATGACACAACATGGCATCACATGACATAACATAAAATAACACAACATAGCAGAACATAATGCAACATAACAAAGCCCCACAGTTGATCGGGGCATAAGTATGCTGCATCCCTCCCTATTGCCCGCCACTTTTTCCGCATCCACCCGTCCTTGGCCTTGCAAACATCTCTGGTGTATTACACTTTCTGAAAACGCAGGGACAGTTGACGAGAACAGCTCTCCCTGCCAAGTCCAGAAGTTCCAAAGCTCATAATGTATCCTTGTAAATATCATGATGTGCGTTTAAACTACTAAAAATTATTATTGCAGGAATTAGGCAAAGCGTTGTCAGAGAGCCACATCCGCTCTGGTGTTGCAAGGCGTGTGTGTAAATATTATCTCAGCAGATGGCTGGCTTGCTTGTGTTTTATTCGTTCTGCCCCTGCCCTCAGATTTTCCTTTTAACATGTTTGAAATCCTCAGTGGAGCTAAACGGCTTCAGACATCATAGCTCTACGCAGCAAGAAGCCAGTACTGCCACTTCTTTATCTGTTGGCACAAATAAGTCCTCCTTCTATTTCGGGAAGTGAAATAGACTGGGGGCAGGGACCTGCCGTATGCAAACCAAAACCTGAAGAGTCGATGGCTGCAATGGCCAGAGGGTACCAGAAACAACGAAGCCATGGCATCAGCTAGAGCACAACAGGGACTTTATAGTCCACAAACAAGCTGTCACCTGAAGCACTGGCATCACATTTTCTGCCATTCACGCGGTCAGCCAAGGGTGACACAGTCCATGCCTCTTAAAAGGCATTCATCAAGCATGGGGAGGCTGTGAGCACCCGAGTGAGGTTGAGGCAGTTTGCCTCAGAGCCCTGAACGCTTCTGCCATTGGAGGGGAGGGGGTGAACTTGCTCTCAGTTCCTGGTCAGAGATATCAGGTAGGCTGCATAGAGGCCAGAGGGGTTGGGAAGATTGGTGGCAACCTTCCCAGGGAACCACTGCACCTATTCGAGCACCACAGCAGCCCGGGCACAACTATGGCAACCCACCAAGCCCTCCGCCTCCCTGGAAAAGTCAAAGCAAGCCTCATTGTTTATTAAATGGGGTTGGTAAGGGGCTATTGCCAATAATGATCTGTGCCCCATACCCCCAAGGGCCACACCTTAAAGCCTGGTCATCTCATGTAATTATGAGGCTCATACTCTCTACTCACGACATAGTGGTTATGGAGTTATTTCCTTCCAGACTTCGACAAGTGTATAAGGCTCAAGGAAGCCAGTAGAGTATTACATTTGATGGCCTCAAACAAACCTTGGGAAGCATAGCTCAGGAACTCCTGTGAGATGTGGTGTCCTGTAGGGCTGCAGTAGAACCTTGGAGGTCATCAGGGAGGGATCTGGGAGGCCTTGACGAAAGCGTAGTCCCTAGTACAAGGCTAATATGAATCAGAGTAGGCCCAGTTCCATAATCATAAATACTGTCTGTAGGAAGTAGGAATGGGTTCTGCACCACCACTGAGTCCCCAAGATGGTTGTTTTGACTCACATTACAGTGAAACTCTAGGAAAGGCCACACGTGCTCCGTGGGGTAAGCCCAAAACCCATGTATTTTAAGATAGGTAACTATGTTAATGCTGGTAATTCAACATCTTCGACAACACCTTTAAATCCTGCAGCAATACATTGCTTTAATGTTATCTCTTGATCTGGGTGAACGCCTGTTCTGTCAGACCTGACCCTAATAAAACCAACATTTTCTTTCTTCATGTATTCATCAGCCCACCACCTAGTAATACCTGTCTCTCAAATCTTAATGTCACCTCCAAAAAAAAGAGAAAGGAGCCCCACTCTAACAGGGCAGAGCACCGTATCAGTAATACAACGAAAACCTCCCCTTGGGAGAAAAAATACTAATCTTTCAACGTTCAACTACCGCACATACACTTCACAATTACAAATATACAACCACAGACTGCACCACGTAAGCCTCAACTTTGCACAGACCTTAAATATCAAAGTTGTTAGCCCCAAAATACTTTGCACGTTATCACATCGCAATCGAACCTTTTTTGAGACTATAAAAACAATGTGGATTTCTCATCAAAACATCCCAATACAAATTAATTGAGTATGTGTGCCCCCCCCCAATTGCGGCGCACATTGATGATTAAAATATCAAACACAATAACTAAAGCATAAACATTCTATTCATAATTGTATTAGAAAAAGAAAAAAGAAAAAAGGGAGGAAATACAGGACATTCAACATAAGTCTGTTCAAATAGTGCTAGTTCCCAATAGTCATTGATGTTTGAATGTTTGTAGGAGGTTGTAACCATGTCAGTGTCCTGAAGAAGGTGGCAATACCTCATAGAGTTCCCCTACACGTGTTGACATACATACATGTGCAGGATTCGCCTGACATGGGGACATGGTAGATTATTATTTTTGTGGCGCACTATCTGTCAAAATGAATAACTATCAGAAACCAGCACTATTTGCATAAACTAATGTTAAATGTCTTGTGTGTCCTCCCTTTTTCCTTCTTTTTCCTTTTTTTTAATACAATTATGAATAGAATGTTAATGTTGTAGTCATTGTGTTGACATCTTAATCGTCATTGTGTGCCTCAATGTGTGGTTCACACAGTCAGTAGAATTTTTATTGTGATGTTTTGATGAGAAATCAACATTGTTTTTATGGTTCGATTGAGATGTGATAATATAGAAAGAATTTGCGGGTAACAACTTTGATATTAAAGTTCTGTGTAAATATGATGTTTACATGATACAGTCTGTGGTTGTATGTTTTTAAAAGTGTATGGGCGGTAGTTGAACTTTGGAGGATTGGTATTTGTTCTCTTAAGTGAATATTTTCGTTATATCTCAAATCTTCATGGCCTGAGTTTCACACCAACTCTAGTCCCATCAGCAAAATCTCTGGGCTTCACTCTGCAACAGATCAGTACCATGATAGCTCATACATCTGAACAAGCCCAAAATGTCCAATTCCACCTCCCTCTTCTAAAGAAACTGTTCTCATCCACTCTACTTGAATAATTCAGATCCACCATCCAAGCACAGGTCTTCTAATACCCTGATGGGGGTAATACCTCTCTAGCAGGACTAAACAACAACACATTAACTCATCTCAGATCCACCCCACACACAGCGCCACATCTCATCAGAGGAATCAAGAAGTCAGATCACATAATCCCCTTGCTGAACGATCTCTGTTGGCTCGTCCTGGAGGTGAAAATCAATTTCAAGATTGCATGCTTAACCCATAGAGCCCTTCTTTTTCATTTGGGAAGAACTTTACACTTAAAGGCAAACTGTTACTCATAGAAGGACATGAAAACATCAGGAACACATCCGGGCTCCTGCTAGAGATCCCACAAGTAAAGAGAATCAAAACTCTGAGCCAAGACTTCTCTTGTCTAGCATATAGTATTTGGAAAATTATCCCTAAAGATCCCAGACTGAACAAGTTGAAGGTATACCTATTTATATGTATAAATCTCTATGATTGCTCGACGTTCTGGCTCCCATCCCAAAGGATTTCAAACCTAACTGCAAACTCCTTGAGCTCCTCTGCTCTCTCTTCACTTACTATCTATGCTTAATGTCTGTACCTAATTACTGTATGAAGCCCATGTACTGCTGACTTTAACAAAATTGATGTTACCGTATACCCTGCACAATTCACTGTATTTCTTGTTAATTGCAATGCTCTCCATTGCCCACGTGAATAGGTCTCCACCATTAAAATATATTAAATAAATAAACTGTTATCACAGAAATGCATTTCCACCATATTGACAGGATATTTTTGTATGAGAGCTCTATTTTTTATCAAAGATGTAGCTCTGACTGGGAATTGAGGTACTGAGTGTACTTCATTGTGTCATAAAGAGTCTGCGTTCCAAATCCTCGACCACCTCCTGGAGTAACCTTCGACAACGGTCAAAAATGATAATACGCACCACAGACAAGGATCAGCAACCTCCAACTATCCCATGATCAACAGAAGGACCTCTACAGTAAAATATGCATGCCAAGCTCCTGAATGACCATCTGTCAAGCCTGGCACAGGGCATCATAAGCATGCTGATAACAGACAAATGTTCAAAGCAGGCACAAACGATCAAGCAAAAGGCTGCACCCAACATAAACAAACATTTGCTACTAGTTCGCATAGGCTAACTCCAATTAACTCAAGTTCAATCATTCACAGACATTGCTGGTTCATGTCCGGAAGCAAATGCAATTAAAAAAAAAAAAAGAACTTTAAGTGAAACTCAAAGTTGACAACATACCAATAACAAATATGCCAAACATTGGGGTTTGTACTCAAACAAGAGATTGGAAGTGGTTACCAGGAGTATTTCCTTTATTTGCTTCATTCACTGCTTTCTAGACTCATATTCGTCTCTGAATAAGACTTTTGAAATACTCTTTATGTATGTTCCAAAGAACACAAATACAGATCTCAGTGGTCAGGACTATGGTTAGTCCTAGCGTGATGCCCGTAAGAGTGATCATTCGGCTTAATGTTCTGCCCCTTCAGGGTGGGAAGAACGGCCACCTGCTACCCATAATAGTGGCTTACAGCTGCCTAGCATCACAGTGCCCACACAAGGTGCCAGGAAGCTGAAGAAAGGCTTGGCTGGCACATCACTACATGCACAATGACATGACTATGCAAGTGATGTGTGGTGATAGCCATCTTGCTTCTTCCGCACAGGATGCATTTGGGACATAGGTGAGCTGCAGAAGAACAGAAGGAGGATGACCAGGAGAAGAAGCCCATACAGAAATAGTGGGCAGTTGGCAGCAAGAGGGGGGTTGAGGGTGCGGAAGATCCAGAGCAGATCTTATCTGTGTTTTGCAATGAAGCGTGAAGCACAGAGGCACCTAGTCACCATTTACAATGTCAAGGTGTCCCAGGGCCATCGCTGTTGAGTCTCAGGGCACTAGGAGGTTCATTTTTTTCATAGCTTTTGTATGTTGGATGCAGGGTTTTCTACTTTCTGGGCACGTGCTCTCTCTTTAATTCACCGTCTTTTACAATATCTTGCTAATTCTCATCCCCTTCTGCATAAGTCCAATTCCCCTTTCTCTATATCTCTCTCTCTCTCTCTCTTTCTCTTATAGTCATCTGATTTTATACCCAGCCTATTCTGTTCTCACTCAGTTACTCTTATACTTACCCAATCTACACTCACTCTTTCTTCTACTTTCATTGTTACCCGCACATGCTCATTCTTGTACTCACTGTGCACTTACACCCACTTTCTCTAGAATTACCTCATTCAACGTGCAGAGTTACTTATAAACTGTGGGGCATATTTATAGGCCCCTAGCGCCACTGTGCGCCACATTAACGGAATTTATTCTGACGTTAATGTGGCCCAATGTGGCCAAAATCCCTGTCCCTTATTTAATCCTCTGCGCTACATTATGCCTGCGCCAGGCATAATGTATGCAAAAGGGGCGTTTACCCGTTAGAGGAGCTGGAAAAATGGCGCAAGGAAATCTATGAGATTTACTCACACCAGTTTTTACGGCTTTTCTACAGCAGGCGTTAAACGGGGCCTTCCATTCTTTGGAATGGGTACCTATGTACTCTGCAGGAGTAACGCCAACATTTTAGTGCTACTACTGCAGAGTACATCAATAGCGTCATGAAAGATGACACTATTGCCCCCTAGCCTGCCCTATGTTGCGCCGTATTTTAAATACGGCACACACATGGTGGTGGTAGGGGGGTGCTAAAGGGCGCAGGGAAAGTGGCGCTGCACTCGGTGCAGCGCCACTTTTCATTAATCTGCCCCTGTGTCTTTAAATTAAAATGTACTGCATCCATCTTGAAATAAACACAGCCAACACACCCAAGAATGGGAGCTTAGCTAATCGTCACAAAGGGGAGTAGATAAGGAAAGGGAATGGATGTTTGGGATCAGTCTTCCCCTGATATATCAGAGGGGAATTGGCTCTCCAGCAAGGATTAATTACAATTAGTCATATTTTCGTCTATATCACGATTGTTTCCGTTTCCAGTATTCTACCTGTTAACTTTACATTCTATTCCCGAGGGCTGCAAACTTCCTCAACGGCCCAGTTCGAATTTGGGCTGTAATCCCGACTTCAGCATTTCACCATACAGTTCTTGGGAAAGTGGCGTTAGGCACTATTTACAAATTGCAAGTAAAAGAAACGTGAAATGTACTCGTGTTTCGTTACTTCGATGTCTGGAGAAAATTTCCACATTTTCTGTGTTCTGCAAATAATCATGAGAGTACTCTTGGAAATATACACTGTCATCGAGTTCCAGGAGCAAACCCGTGCAGAAAATTAGAACATACATAATTTCCAAGCGATGGAAAATTCTGGATAAAGCTGCAGAAAAGTGTACTTGCACTCTGTTATATATAGGGTTGTTTCCCAACCAGCAAAATACTTTTCCTTATGGGGAAACACCTTCTTCTACAGGTATTATGTAACACTCTTGGTAAGTGCGTTAAGGAGCAGCCCTTCAACCATTCCTTCAATTAATTGTTATTCCAAATGCCCAAATGCGGTAAGCTAACAGTACCTCTCGGAAGGGCTAGTGGGATTTTTAAATTAGCATTACCATTATGTCTCAAAATAAATGTTATTATTATTTTAATAGGAGTGTATCACACATTCTATGAAGGACTACTCTATACTTAATGGGATAGAGTGACAAAGGGTAAGAGACAGACAGGTGTGTGAAAGGGAGGGACATGAGAATGTGAGAGCATGTAAAGGAACAAAGTGACAGAGAGGGAGCGGGAGGAAGACAATTCAATGGGACATTTTTACATGGTCCTTAAAAATGCGACTGGCTTCATATATTTTTAATGACCCAATTTTTAACTACTTTCTTTAAAATGTTATTAGGGCAAAACCTAAAAACCTACATGTAAATTGATCTTTTATGTATTGTGTTCTTTCTGCTCGCACATTGTTTGCTAGGAAATCACTTAGGCCCATATTTATACTTCTTTAGCGCTGCATTTGCGTAATTTTTTTACGCAAAAGTGGCACAAACTTACAAAATACAATTGTATTTTGTAAGTTTGCGCTGCTTTTGTGTCAAAAAGCGTCACAAATGCGGCGCTAAAAAAAGTATAAATATGGGCCTTAGGGCCATATTTATACTTTTTGATACACAACTGCGCAAACGCAGTTGGGTGTCAAAAATTTTACCACCGGCTAACACCATTCCAACGCACCGTGCGAGCGCCTTATTTAAGGAATGACGTTAGCCGGCGCTGCGGACTGGTCTGAGTAAAAAAAAATTACTCACACCAGGCAGCGCCGGCGTAGGGGAAAATGGGGGTTGTGCGTCAAAAAATGGAGCAAATCAGGTCTGAGGCAAAAATCATGCCTCAAACCAGACTTGCACCATTTTTTGACGCACAACCCTCATTAACATGACTCCTGTCTTAGCAAAGACAGGAGTCATGCCCCCTTTCTCAACGGCCATGCCAGGGGAATTCTGTCCCCTGGGCATGGGCATTGGGCACAGTGGCATGTAGGGGGGCCCAAATTAGGCCCCCCTATGCCACTTTAAAAATAAAAAAAATATATACTTACCTTAACTTACCTGCACTTACCTGGGATGGGTACCCCCCATCCATGGGTTTCCTCCAGGAGGTGGGTGGGGGTGGCAGGGGGTGTCCCTGGGTACAGGGGAGGGCACCTCTAGACTCCTTCCGAGCCCACAGGTCCCTTAATGCCTGCCCTAACCCAGGCATTAAAAAACGGCGCACATCAGGCTGTGCGCCGTTTTTTAAGGCCCACCCCCTTCTGTGCGTTAAAATGACGCTGGGGTGTAAATAAGGCGCACAGGCCTTAAAGTCATTTTTTGGAAGGGAGCGCATATCATTAACGCAAGGCAGTTTCCCGCCTCCAAAAAATGACGCACACTGTGGAATTTGACATCCGCTGGGTTGGGCGTCAGAGTTTAAATATGGGGCAAGGTTTGCGCCGAATGTGCGTCAAAGTTTTTGACACACATACGGCGCAAACAGAGTATAAATATGTCCCTTAGTGTTCTAGGGAGCATCCTTGCAGAGAAATCTTGGTATTGCCCTAATTAATGTATGGCAGGCCTGACTAGAAGGACTGAAATTTTGAGAAGTACTGGTCCTATTACGGTTGTGTTTTTATGTGGATCTGAATAATATTTCTAGTAGACACCCTTTCAACTGCTGAATACCATGATGCGTCAGCCCCACTTTCTAAAGACCACGGCTACAACCCCACAAATAAATAATTTTCATTTTTAGTACAGGCAGGAGTCCCCCATGCTTTAGGACAGTCACATTGCAGAAAGGGAGGGATAATTGGGCTTTGCCTGTGCATGTTTGTCCAGGAAGGCCTTGCCACACAGAGGGTTCCACCAGTATTACTCCTAGCAGTGAACGTGATGCTTGTGATAAACAGGAGGATTTCTGTTTTTCTTCTTAGTTAGGACCTCTTCAACAGTCACATGAGACGCAACCTGCATACAAGGATCAGATAGCAAGAGGCTGGTTTGGTTCAGGATCCTGGATTCAACTTTTTAACTCACAACTCACCGCCAGAGCCTTGTGGACAGGCTTAATGCCTGTCCAGCCACTGCCAGTATGGCTGGGAATGGAACTTACGTCCACAGCCACTTGTCAGGCCTCATCTGGGCCTGCTGGGGGCTCTCCCTGTGACCTGCCTTGTGCCATAAATACCTTTATTAACCTCACATTCAATTTTAATGTGACCTACTGTGAAATTTCAATAAGTGGAATTCCTCATTATTTAGAAAAACGTTTTGCAAAATGTCATGCGCTTTGTTTTAGAAATACATTGTCATTACGCATAACTTTCACACCGATCTGTTCTTACTTCCCCCACCCCCACCTTTGGTGTTGACTGGTGCTTGGGATCAAACGTAGTTTCATCAATCACTATTGGTAACACCTTTACTCAAATATTAATTTGGGACATTCCCTAACCTCTTTTTCCCTCCACAGAAAAGTTGTGCCTGCATTGTATCTATTTTCACTTAATGTTTATCAATGTGCCACCCCTAATATGCTTTACGACATGCCACTTACTGTTTGTTTTTCAAAAACATTTTTTGGGGGGTTGGAGGATGGCGAGTACACTGAACTCCCTATAAAATTGCACTGTGAGAATTCTAATGAATTGTTGCCACTGTTACAGACCAAATGTATATTTCCCAAATTTCCTATAATGTTGTCTTTAAATCCAGTCACTGTGACTTGAGCTGCTTTGCGTTACTCCAGATTTAATAAGTCCCACAGAATCATGTAAAGTAGCTCTGCATCTCTTAGTAAATCTGAATTAAGTCCTTTCAGTGCCCTGCGTCACCTTGCATGAGGCAATGGCAATGCAAGTGCTTAATAAATCTGGCCCTAAAAGTCATTTATCACCACCGTCAAGGATGGCTCTTTCACCATGCTGCTAGGGGTCATTCCACAACATCCAACTACAGGAGGAGGGAAAGACTTTAGACTGATTTGCTGTGCATGCACTGCTTGTGTTGTTAGATGACAATTGGATTTCGGTAAAGCACTGCATGCAGTCACTCACAAGGAGGGCACCTTAAAACTGAGTGGAGGGTCCCTCAACTTTTGCCCCCAGCTCACATGTGCAGTGAGTGTGTCTGAGGTCAGATGTGAGGGCTGGGTGTACTGCAAATACTGGAATTTATGCCAGCTCTTGAGACAGTTATCTCTTAATGGCTCAAGCTTGGCTCGCTTAGATGCCTAGCTGTGGCTTGGCTTGTGATCTTCATGGACCCTCAAGCCCAAAACAATGCAAGCATGAGTCCTCCCTGATGGAAACTAAACAAAAAAACTATAACTTTCATTTCCTCTGGTCCACAACTGAGTCTTTCCTGCTTGGCAAAGTATGGCTGGTTGTACATTATGTGCTAATGTTTTGAAGTTAACGATTGTGGTAGCGGTAATACCAAGTCACCCACAGCAGATCACTAGAAGAAGGTGATGGGGAGGACATATGGCCTTGAAGCTAGTACTGCTGACATGTTTTGCTCAACAGTGGCAGTCACCACTGAGTGCTTATTTTTAGGACCACATTTCCATACGAAAATAATTTTTTGGTTTGTTAATATGTTTGGCACTGTATGACGAATCTTCACAAAACTATCCAAAAAACGTTCATCCACCTCAGCTCCTACCTGGAAAGTTTCAAAGTCCTCTGTCAAGCATGGTCTGAGTAAAAGGGAGATGGTCCCAAAATAGGTTTTCCCCAAGCAATTTCCATAGGAACTTTGAAGAGGGATACCACAAAAACAGCTGAACTGAATTTCCCAAATTTGCTAGATCTTGGTCTAGAAAGCATTCTTTTTGTGATTTGGTGTAAGTCTGTTCAATAGTTTTTGAAAAATAAGGTTAAAAACATTCATATTTCATGCAGCAGCTGATCCATGGAGCCGACAGATCTAGAGACACGTTCTGATGACCTGCCACCACATAAACAAAGATGTGATGGCAGACATTTTAGGACTCAGGGACTCAGACTCCGGTCCTACAAAAAGATTTAAAAAACATACAGGGGGCAGGGAAAGTATACTCTGCCCCTAGGCCTGCTTGGAGAGATTCAGGGGGACCCCTCTTGGGGTCTAAAACATATATTATTTAGTTTGCCCACCAATTCACAGAGGATCCCCAGTGAAAAAATGCAGGCTCCTGACTTTTTAAGGGCAGAAACCTCATGGTGGGCCAGGGTCCCGGAGAATGCTGCAACATAATTTTCATCAGGGGGGCATATAACGCCCCTCCCTGAGTCTTTTCTGGACTCCAGGAACACCATCCGTCAGGGCCGGCTCAGTGATAATGTCCTGGGGCTCTTTATCCCTTGGGATACCATTGTTTCCCTGCTGAGCTCCCACCCAGCAGGAACAGAAAGGATCTCACAAGTTGGGAGCACAAATGTTTCTCCTGCCTACACTCTTGTGGACAGGGAAACGCTGAACTGCTTCCACCTGGAGAGGAGGGAGCAGAGACAAAAGCTGCTTCCGCTGGGTGCGAGCTATGCCAGCTCCCGTCGCACATGGGATGGGTGCTGGCAAGGGAGCTGGTGGAGCAGTGGGAGCTATGGGGCTCCCCCCACACCTCACAAAGTAAAAAATGTTGTGGCGTGCCTGATATGGGCACTGGTGCATCCCAGAGTTTAAAAAATATATCTTAAAAAGTGTGTCCGGCTCCTGCGCTTCCTCATGGAATGAGGATGCTTGCAGGGAGCCAGAAGGGCTGCAAGGGCCCTGGGGCTACCAACAAAAAAGCTGTGGGTGTCCCAAGTAGCGCTGGGACACCAACAAAAAATAAAAACAAATTAAAAAAAATTAAAAAATAATAAATGAGCATCCGGAGCTGCTCATTTCTTATTCACTGCTCCTGGCAAGAAGCTCCCCATAATGCCCTTAATTGGGCTAATTTACAGATATTTCTCTGCTGTTGGAACCCCCAATCTAGGCAGGACACCAACAGCATGTTTTTATATGTTGTGGGATGAGCTGCAGGAAGTGGAGCCCCACCCCACTGTGGCAAATTAGGAGGACCAATCTACATTGCGAAAGGTTGCCCACATACTTTTGTGGCCATATGGAGGAAATGGTGGACATGCCATGGCCTATAGAGTTAGTGTCGGCCTTGACACTCTGTTTACTGATATGTGTTGGGGGGTAGCGGGCCTAAGGAATGGGATCAAATGAATGGTCTATATTCCAGTTATATATGTGCATGAGCAACTTAGAAGTGTTTTTCAAAAAATAAAAATTGCTTCTATATAAAAAAATAACCAACCCTATATTTTCCGGAGTCTATAGAATATGACCTCAGGACATGGTATTGATATTTTTAAGCTTTCCCAGCGCTAGCGCTTTTGCTCTTCAGGCTGGGAATGCAGGGAATCCTTTTGGTTTGATTGGTTTTGTGGCTGCATTATGTGGTCTGAGGTTTGTATAAAAAAGACTGACACAGGTCTAAGGTTCTTTTTTTTACTATAAATGCTTGATTTAAATGAAAACAGCTGTGATGGGTTGCTGCACTCGCCTTGCCTGTGCTAGAAAGGCATTCCTGGACGTGATTTTGGCCCCAGTACACCGTGCTGTAAATGACGGGCCATAACGCACAGATAAGCACCAGAGACTTTCCTGCGAGTGGGACGCGCTCAGGAGCGTGCCCGTGTGAAGACCAGGCCAAGACAGGGACCGTCTTTGCCCATCACTGACTGGAGGAGACTGGACTGCCCCCCCCCAATCCCTCCATCTCTTTGGATTATTACTGGACTCATGCATCTAGGCATTAATTTGGTGAAGCTATTTCTATTTTAATTACTTTAATTAGTTTGGCGCTGCGTTTTCAGTCTCTCTATAGGAGGCTCCTTTCCGCACTAAGGCCCGTATTTATACTTTTTGACGCTAAACTGCGCTAACGCAGTTTAGCGTCAAAAAAATTTGCGCCGGCTAACGGCATTCTGAAGCGCCATACGGGCGCCGTATTTATTGAATGGCGTTAGCCGGCGCAAGCAGACCGGCGCTGCCTGGTGTGCGTGGAAAAAAAACACGTACACCAGGCAGCGCCGGCGTAGGAAAAAATGGCGTTAGGGCGTCTTAAAAATGGCGCAAGTCAGGTTGACGCTAAAAAATCGTCTTAACCCGATTTGCGCTATTTTAAACAACGCCCAGACGCCATTTACATGACTCCTGTCTTAGTAAAGACAGGAGTCATGCCCCCTTGCCCAATGGCCATGCCCAGGGGACTTCTGTCCCCTGGGCATGGTCATTGGGCATTGTGGCATGTAGGGGGGCACAAATCAGGCCCCCCTATGCCAAAAAAAAAATATAATTTTTTTTTTTTTTATACTTACCTGAACTTACCTGAATGTCCCTGGGGTGGGTCCCTCCATCCTTGGGTGTCCTCCTGGGGTGGGCAAGGGTGGCAGGGGGGGTCCCTGGGGGCTGGGGAGGGCACCTGTGGGCTCATTTTGAGCCCACAGGCCCCTTAACGCCTACCCTGACCCAGGCGTTAAAAAGTGGCGCAAATGCGGGGTTTTTTGACCCGACCACTCCCGGGCGTGATTTTTGCCCGGGAGTATAAATACGACGCATTTGCGTCGCCGTCATTTTTTTAGACGGGAACGCCTTCCTTGCATCTCATCAACGCAAGGAAGGCGTTCACGCAAAAAAATGACGCTATTTGCCCATACTTTGGCGTTAGACGCGTCTAACGCCAAAGTATAAATATGGCGTTAGTTTTGCGCCGAATTTGCGTCGAAAAAAACGACGCTAATTCGGCGCAAACGGAGTATAAATATGCCCCTCAATATCTGAGTGGATTGAGCAATATATAGCTGAAGCATGGGCAAACGTAAACAACAAGGGGATAAAGACTCTACTAGCAAACCCTGCGAGGGGGCCAGTTTAGATTAATTTTTAGCCGGTGCGTTCGGTGTCTTAACTAGAGAGATCGATCTGGCTGAAAGGGGACTGTCCCTGGATTCGTGGGATTTTGATAATTGTTTACCTCTCACTTCGACATTGCAGCAATATATAGCACCTGGTTCTGAGCCAGAGATTGAGCCCCACCCCTAAAAGTTGCGCCCCCTCAGCAGGAGCCCCTGAGGAAATAGAGAATGTAGCACATGAGACATCTTCTAGCACCACTTGTGCCCTGCTAGGTAAACGGAAACATCAATTGAAACACGCCATCATAATAAGGACCACAGCTTGTACTTGCAACCCATGCATGCCACCTGCGGTCCAGCAGGATTCTGATTCTGAGCTGTTTGGGCCCGTTGAAGACTTGGATATGCTCATGGATAAATTTAGAGCCGTATTCTCTCAGAGTATTGCACCGTTGGTGGATAGACTTCGCAACCTGGAAACCACTGTTTTATCTTTAAAAAAATATGTTCCACGGTGCTGTTGCACACTCAACTGTAATTGCAATAGGCCAGCCAGGGTCTCTGATTACTGAAGGGACCAGCAATAGACCTGCTCTGCAAACAACCCCCCTGGTATCACCGTTTCACACTTACATGAGCCGAGTGCTCAGATTGCCGCACTGGCCGTCATCAGAGAAGTCGGTTCCACTAATGCCATACCTCCTTAGCGGGAGATGATGCAGTCTAATGAGGGGCTCCAGGTACATGTAAGAGGGGTGAAGAGACGGAGGGGGGTGCGATAATAGCCCATCCCGCCTCAATCTGCCACCGAAATGTTGCCCCTACGTTGTGGTCATTACAGGGGTCCCAAGCTATACTTCCCCCTTTGAGGAGACGACTGTTGCCCTGAAAAATAAAGTCTGCCAGTGGTTGTGCATTAACTCTAATTTTACTACAAATGAGCCTAATGACATTCTATTTGTAAGAAGGGTTGGGTGGGTTGGCTCTGCCATTAACCCCTTTGCTGCCAGGCCTTTTCCCCCTCAAGTGCCAAGCCTTTTTTTGGCTATCTGGTGCAGTTCGCGCTTAGGCCCTCATAACTTTTTGTCCACATTTGCTACCCACGCCAAATTTGTGTCCTTTTTTTCCAACATTCTAGGGATTCTAGAGGTACCCAGACTTTTAAGGTTCCCTTGAAGGAGACCAATAAATTAGCCAAAATAAACCAAAAATCTAATGTTTTTAAAACAAAAAGGGAAAAAAAAGGGCTGCAGAAGAAGGCTTGTGTTTTTTCCCCCAAAAATGGCATCAACAAAGGGTTTGTGGTGCTAAAATCACCATCTTCCCAGCTTTCAGGAACAGGCAGACTTGAATCAGAAAACCACATTTTTCAACACAGTTTTGGCATTTTACTGGGCCGTACCCCATTTTTACTATTTATTGTGCTTTTAGCCTCCTTCCAGTTATTGACAGAAATGGGTATGAAATCAATGCTGGATTCCAAAGAGCTAAACATTTCTAAAAAGAAGACAAGATTCTGAATTCAGCAAGGGGTCATTTGTTTAGATCCTACAAGGCTTTCTTAAGAAAATAAGAGCTGCAATTAAAATATATTGAAATTGAGCTGAGAAAAACACGTTCTGGTTGCAGGGATATATAGTGCTTGTAGGTTCATCAAGAACCCTAGGTACCCAGAGGCAATAAATGAGCTGCACCTTGCAATGAGGTTTCATTCTATACAGGGTATACAGCAATTCATTTGCTGAAATATAAAGAGTGAAAAATAGGTATCAAGGAAACCTTTGTATTTCCAAAATGGGCACAGGATAAGGTGTTGAGAAGCAGTGGTTATTTGCACATCTCTGAATTCCGGGGTCCCCATACTAGCATGTGAATTACAGGGCATTTCTCAAATAGTCGTATTTTTTACACACTGTCTTACATTTGGAAGGAAAAAATGTAGTGAAAGACAATGGGAAACAACACCTGTTCTGCTATACTGTATTCCCCCAAGTCTCCCGGTAAAAATGTTACCTCACTTGCATGGATAGGCCTAATGCTTGCGACAGGAAACGCAACATGGACACATCACATTTTTACATTGAAATCTGACGTGTTTTTTGGAAAGTGCCTAGCTGTGGATTTTGGCCTCTAGCTCAGCCGGCACCTAGGAAACCTACCAAACCTGTGCATTTTTTTAAACTTGAAACACAGAGGAATCCAAGATGGGGTGACTTGTGGGGATCTCACGAGGTTCTGTTACCCAGAAAACTTTGCAAACCTCAAAATTTTGCCAAAAAACACTTTTTCCTCACATTTTGATTACAGAAAGTTCTGGAATCTGAGAGGAGCCACAAATTTCCTTCCACTCAGCGTTCCCTCAAGTCTCCCAATAAAAATAGTACCTCACTTGTGTGGGTAGGCCTAGTGCCTGCAAAAGGAAATGCCCCAAAACACAACGTGGACACATCAAATTTTCCCAAAGAAAACAGAGCTGTTTTTTGGAAAGTGCCTAGCTGTGGATTTTGGCCTCTAGCTCAGCCGGCACCTAGGGAAACCTACCGAAACTGTGCATTTTTTAAAACTTGACACCTAGAGGAATCCAAGATGGGGTGACTTGTGGGGCTCTCACCGGGTTCTTTTACCCAGAAACCTTTGCAAACCTCAAAATTTGGCCAAATAAACACTTTTCCTCACATTTTGGTGACAGAAAGTTCTGGAATCTGAGAGAAGCCACAAATTTCCTTCCACCCAGCGTTCCCCAAGTCTCCCAATAAAAATGGTACCTCACTTGTGTGGGTAGGTCTAGTGCCCGGTACAGGAAATGCCCCAAAACACAATGTGGACACATCACATTTTCCCAAAGAAAACAGAGCTGTTTTTTTTTAAGTGCCTAGCTGTGGATTTTGGCCTCTAGCTCAGCCGGCACCTAAGGAAACCTACCAAACCTGTGCATTTTTGAAAACTTGACACCTTGGGGAATCCAAGATGGGGTGACTTGTGGGGCTCTCCCCAGGTTCTGTTACCCAGAATCCTTTGCAAACCTCAAAATGTGGCCAAAAAAACACTTTTTCCTCACATTTTGGTGACAGAAAGTTCTAGAATCTGAGAGGAGCCACAAATTTCCTTCCACCCAGCGTTCCCCCAAGTCTCCCAATACAAGTAGTACCTCACTTGTGTGGGTAGGCCTAGTGCAGGAAATGCCCCAAAACACAATGCGGACACATCACATTTTCCCATGAAAACAGAGCTGTTTTTTGGAAAGTGCCTAGCTGTGGATTTTGGCCCGTAGCATTAGGTTTTTTCTACAGGCATCTGCCGCCATGCACAACGACCAGCCACATACCATGGTCCTGTGGGGCAGCTCAATTTCCAATTCCTACAGGTCATAGATTTCTCCCCTTGTCAGGCTTACATAATAATGACTGACTCCAAGCTGCTACACCTGGCAGCCCCCCTATTGTCAGTATTAGGGGACCTCCCCAGCTGACTGCAGTACAAGGTTTCTAAGCTGGAACATTGCTGGAGTAAAGTCCAAGTTATTAGATCCAGGGTGGGCCAGGATCACTACCCAGTTCGATGTGATCATGTTACAGGAGACATGGGCCCAGGAGTATGTTATATTGGATGGATACCAATCTCTTATGGTTCTGGCCATTCCTTCCCTGGTTCCCATGCCGGAGGTGGGCTGGCCACTCTGGTGTGAATTTCCAAGCACTTGAGGGTGATGCCGGTCCCTGTGGGGCACAGAGGAATCTAAGGGGGTCATTCCAAGCTTGGCGGGCGGCAGGAGCCGCCCGCCAAGCGGGAACCGCCAGAAGACCGTACCGCGGTCAAAAGACCGTACCGCGGTCAAAAGACCGCGGCGGTCATTCTGGGTTTCCCACTGGGCTGGCGGGCGACCGCCAAAAGGCCGCCCGCCAGCCCAGTGGGAAACACCCTTCTACGAGGAAGCCGGCTCCGAATGGAGCCGGCGGAGTGGAAGGTGTGCGACGGGTGCAGTAGCACCCGTCGCAAATTTCAGTGTCTGCTAAGCAGACACTGAAATTCAAAGTGGGGCCCTCTTACGGGGGCCCCTGCAGTGCCCATGCCATTGGCATGGGCACTGCAGGGGCCCCCAGGGGCCCCACGACACCCCTCACCGCCATCCTGTTCCTGGCGGTCGAAACTGCCAGGAACTGGATGGCGGTGAGGGGGTCGGAATCCCCCATGGCGTCGCAGCAAGCTGCGCCCCCATGGAGGATTCCCCTGGGCAGCGGAAAGTCGGCGGTACACCGCCGACTTTCCGTTTCTGGCCGCGGCTGTACCGCCGCGGTCAGAATGCCCAAAGGAGCACCGCCAGCCTGTTGGCGGTGCTCCCGCGGACCCCGGCCCTGGCGGTATTTACCGCCAGGGTCGGAATCACCCCCTAAGTTTTGTGCTTTGTTTGTCTCTAAGAATTTTCATTTTTTAGTGGTAAACTTGTGTGTGAGGCCAGATTTCAGTTTGATGCGTTGTTTTATGTTCCGTTAGTCCTCGAGGAGAGGTCCCTTCGTAGGTTTTATTTCTGCAGCTTGTTATTAGGGGTGCTAAGGTGGGTCTCAATAGCATTCAATCAAATCTCTTCTCAGTCAAGGAGACTCTAATCTTCTCCTGGACCGTGGTTGTTAGAGGGAGACAGCTGCTTAAATCACTTGGGACAGCAGGTCTGCGTAATGCATTGAAGACCAAATACCAACTTTTGTAGGCTGGGGCAGAGGTTCTCTTATTGATTATGTTTTGTCTCAAAATCTCTAGATTGTATTGTTAGTTCTGGCATGGTGCATGAAAATTTGTATAGTGACCACAACCCCATTGAGGTAAGGCTGGCCATGGCGGGGGTGGTAGTGATGAGGTTGTTCCATTGCTAGCGCACCTGGTCCCTCAAGACCAGGGGTACAGAGTAAGCTGGTGTCGTGTCTCTATCCCTACTCTTTTGGAGACCCTTGTCACAACCAATTTATCCCTGGTCACTGAGACCTTTTTGGCCCAGGGTCTGCTCCTTGTGCTATCCCGGAGGCTTCTCATTTCAACACTATGGCCCTCATTATGACACTGGTAAATCCTGCTCACCGCCACACTGACTGCCGCCAACCTACCGCCGCTGCGGCGGACATCCACTCACCATATTATGACACACACACACCAATCCGTCACTATCCAGCCACATACACAATTCCGCCACATCAAAGGTCAGTGATAATCTGTTGGTATCAAAACCCACACCATTACGCCAACAGAACAACGGCCACCACATTATGACCCACGAATCACCATGGGGGACATTCAATGGCGGTAAACCATTGGCGGTACATACCACTGTGCTCAAAATACACACACACATACAAAACAACACCACATTGGACAATTTAAACAACACACACCTAAAACACATACACACACCACACCCACACACCCAACTACTATAAAACACACACCCACATTACCCACAACCCTTTACGACTACAAACCATTGGCACGAGACAGACACCACAACCACAGACAAGACCACAGCCACACACCACCATCACCTATTACACCACCCACGCACCTTATCTTACACACCCCAACACATCACCCTACATACTCTCACCCACACTACTCACACAACACCCATGGTACCACAAAGACACACCCAATTCTCAGAGGAGGAGCTAAGGGTCATGGTGGAGGAAATCATCCGGGGGAGAGCCACAGCTATTTGGAGCACAGGTGCAGCAGATATCCATTGCTAGGAAGATGGAGCTATGGCGGAGGATTGTAGACAGGGTCAACGCCATGGGACAGCACCCAAGAACCAGGGATGACATCAGGAAGAGGTGGAATGATCTACGGGGGAATGTACATTCCATTGCAGCAAGACACCAACTCGCTGTACAGAGGATTGGCGGTAGACCCTCACCTCCTCCCCCACAACTAACAACATGGGAGGAGCAACTCTTGCCAATCATGTATCCTGAGGGCCTGGCAGGAGTTGCAGGAGTGCTGGACTCTGGTAAGTCAACTCTCTATTACTATCACCCCCTACCTGCATGCCATCACATACCCCCACCCTCACCCTCACTCCCATCACTCCACCACCACCACACCCCCCACCATCACATCTCACCCATCCCAATGCCAAGCCCTGCATGCACCACCAATGCATGGACACCACTCACAGACCTTCATGGACACCTATCACTAAAGCATGCACACTAGAGAGAATCAGCTAGCCCACCACATACCAACTCACACAAGTGAAAGCTACCAAGGTGAATACAACCAAAGATGGCAACCCACTGATGCACAATATGTCACACACAGAAACAATAACACTGCATTTACATCCCCACAGGTACCCCAGCCAATGTCAGTGGAGAAGAGGTGCCAGCAATATCCAGTCCCCCCACAGAAGAGGCCCACGGTGATGACAGCGACTCAGGTCGCCTGGATCTGGATGACCAACCTGGCCCATCAGGGACCTCGGGACAGTTGGTTACCCAGCCACAGTCACACACCACCACAGAGCCTCCCTCCTCAGGAAACACCACCACAGCACCCACCCAGCGTACCCATACCTCTGTCCCCAGGACATGTCAATCAGCAGTGTGTCCACCACTACAGGGACCCCAGGGCACACTTCGCACACAAGACAATCACGGACCTGGGGTCAGTGGCAGTGGGCACACAGTTCAGGGGACAGAGGCACAGGACAACAGGGAAACTGGGAGGAGTGCTGTGCGCCAGGGGGAGGACAGGCCCAGGGAACTGACTCTCCAGGAGGCACCCACTGAGATCCTGGGAGCATACCAACATTCCCAGGATACGCTGGGTCAGATCCTGGCCAACATGCAGGAGAACAGGCAGCTGCAGGAGGAACAGTACCAGGGGATCAGGGAGGACTTGCAGGCCATTAAAACCACCCTGGTCTCCATTGCAGGGGCGCTGGCAGACATAGCCAACATTATGAGGGAGGCAGACTCACAACAGCGGGCCCCTGACACTAGCCAGACATCTGAACTGCCTTCCACCTCTGTTGCCGCTAGTGGACAGTAGGCCCGCCACAGGACCAACAGGCCACCAGCACCCCTCCCCCTGCAGAAGGTGAACCACCCCACAAACGTTCCCTGCGATCCAGGCAGAAGCCAGAGACTATTGCCAAGACCCCTGCCAGCAAATGAGACTCTCCTGATTGTCACCCTTGTGACCCACTCTGCCACCCTGTCCACCTTGAACTGTCATTGCTCCCCCTCCTATGTCCCCTTGGACAATGCACTTGTGCTACCAATAGACTGGATCTATACCCTGGACTTTCCTCCATCATCAGCCCATCCCAATGCACTTGCCCCTCTACTTCTTAACATCTGAATAAACACCCTTTGAATGAATACAAGTATGGAGTATGTCAAATGATTTAAGTATGTATTAGTTTATCCAGGTTCAAACATTGCAATTCTACTGTAAAGTGATGTTCACATTGGAAAGACCTGTAGTTGCCTGCAGTGATCACACCAGGAGCGATAGTGGGGCACCAACATCTGCAAAATTAGTTAGTAAAGGGTACAGTGAGTGAGCATATAAGTGGGAAATAACAGCATGCCAGTGACAAAGCTAAACAAGAAAATGTCCATGAAAGATGAAGTAACACTGTCCTACTTGTGTGTCATTGGAAGTATTGTCTGATCACTGCAGTTCTGTTGTCCTCATCCTCATTCTCTGCCTCCTCGTCCTCACTGTCCACAGGTTCCACTGCTGCCACACGGCCATCTCCAGCCTCCTCCTCCTGCAGAAAAGGCACATGGCGTCTCAAGGCAAGGTTGTGCAACATACAGCAAGCCACGATTATCTGGCAGACCTTTTTGGGTGAGTAGCACAGGCATCCACCTGTTAGATGGAGGCACTAAAACCTGGCCTTCAGGAGGCCAAAGGTACGTTCTATTATCCTTCTTGTGCACCTATGTACCTCATTGTAATGTTCTTCTGCCCTTGTCCTGGCATTCCTCACATGGATCAGTAGCCATGATAGGTTAGGGCAACCTGAGTCACATGCAAATATGGAGGGACAACATTTAGCCACACACTATCCCATATGGCCCACCCCATACCCATACACCAACATCCACTGGGTGGGAACCAGGGCTCACCTATTAGCCACACCCTGGTACTCTGTAGTTGGGCCATCACATTTGGGATGCTGCTATTCCTCAGGATAAAGGCATCATGCACTGACCCAGGAAACTTAGCATTGACATGGGAGATGTACTGGTCCGCCAGGCACACCATCTGGACATTCATGGAATGAAAACTCTTTCGATTTCTGAATACCTGTTCATTTTGCCAGTGGGGACAAATGCAATAAGTGTTCCATCAATTGCCCCAATTATTTTGGGGATATGTCCCTTTGCATAAACATCAGCCTTCACTGTGGCTAAATCCTCCACCTGGGGGAACAAAATGTAGCTGCACATGTGTTTAATCAGGGCAGACAACACTCTGGTCAGCACTATTGAGAACATTGGCTGTGACAGTCTGCTTCCAAGCTCACTCTCACTTGGAAAGAGCCAGTTGCCAAGAAATGGAGCACAGATAGGACTTGCACAAGAGGGGGGGATCCCAGTGGGGTGACGGATAGAAGATATCAGGTCAGGCTCCAGTTGGGCACACAGCTCCGTGATTGTGGCCCTTTCAAGTGTATAGGTGAGGATAATGTGCCTGTTCTCCATTGTTGCCAAGTCCACCAGGGGTCTGTACACAGGAGTCTGTCTCCATCTCCTATTCATCTGCAGCGGTAGCAATCTATGGGGCAAAGGAGTAAGGAGCCGGTCACAATCTCAACATTGTAGCCACAACAGTACAATGCATGATGTTAATTTGAAATGTATAAGTACCATTTGACCTGTATATCCAAATTGTGAACTGTGACGCAGTTATAATCCAGGGCCTGCCCCCCCGAAATGGCATCCGCCTGTCCAGTGTGGAGGGACAGGTGGAAGTGAGTTAATTCCGCTGATGTTGTGCGCCATTGCGGGAGGAGGTCGCGAACCGCTGTGCAATGCCTCATTGGATAATATTGGCCCCTATAAGGTACAGTGACCAATGGTGATGTACGCCAGCAGTGACGGTATGCACCGCCACGGACGTCACCGCCATTTTCTAACTCTTCACTCACTTGTTACCTGATCTTCAACAGGAGAGGACCAACACTGCATGTGCTGCTGTGACCTGTGTCTGGAACCTACCATGGCCCGTGTGACTGGGGAAAGGGCCCCTACCTTCACCTCGGCGGAGTTGGAGAGACTGATGGGTGGGGTCCTACCCCAGTATAGACTGCTGTATGGGCCTCCAGACCAACAGGTGAGTACACTGTGAGCACGATGCGTGGGGCATGAATGCATGGAGTGGTGTGTGTGAAGGCCTCGTGTAAGGGGGGTGGGTGGATGTCCTTTGGGCGATGTATTGGTCGTTTTCTGGGCCATGTGTGTGCAAATGGTGATGTGAAGGGGTATGGTGGGTCATAAGTGTAACAGGCAGGACGGTCTGACTAATACCTTTCCCTGTGTGTATCTCTCTGTAGGTCAGCGCCCATCAAAAGAAGGGTATATGGCATGCCATTGCCAAGGACGTGTGGACCCTGGGGGTCTATGGCAGGCGGAGCACCCACTGTCTGAAACGGAGGAGGACCTGAGATGCTGGGCACTGAAGACGGCGGAGGCCCAGCTGGGGATGGGCTCCCAATGAGGAATGGGTCCGCATCGAACCCTGACCCCCCTGATGGCCCGCATACTGGAGGTGGCCTATCCGGAGCTGGATGGGCACTTGAGGGCATCACAATAGCCACAAGGGGGAGAGTACAGTGCCCATCATTTCAACTTACACATGGTAGGGGGGTACCCGGTTGGGGGATGTGTGTCAGTGGGTGCCCTTAGGCCAGGCCTGACATTGCAGAGTAGGTCCCATGTTGGGCAGGGTTCTGATGTGATATTCCTCCTACCTAGCTTGTAGGCATCCAATACTGGGCAGGGCTGTGTGGGTCCTAGGTATGCTGCAGTTGGCGGTATGTGTTCCTCCCCATGCCCTGGTGGCTAGCATTGTTACTGGTAGTGCATTGCTTAGTGCGTAGGCCTGTTCACTGTGTATGAGGGTGATATGTACGCCAACCGTGGTGTTGGTGCAGCCATTGACCCAGTGTATCCTTTGTCTCTCCCACATCTTTTTGTTCTGTCATCCTGTCCTTATGTGCATTAGCATCATCTGGTGGATGAGCAGCGGTACCGGCAACGGAGGGAGCTGCATCCCACAGGACCCAGGAGGCAGAGTCCACTGACGCTGAGGGCACCAGTGGGACGGAGGGCGAGGGGAGCACCACAGCAGAGACAGGAGGGGACAGTTTGGACACAGATACCTCCTCCAATGGAAGCTCCCTGGTGGTGGCAGACACTTCTGTGACCACCCTAGCTACAGCCGCCACCCCCGTACCAGTACTGCCCTCCCAGCAGCCCCTCAGCGAGTTGCCCGTGCCCACTCACCCAGGAGGGTGGGCATCTCCTTCGTCCCAGGCACCTCAGGCCCTGCCCCACTTAGCACTGCTGCCCTGAGTGAGGAGGCTATTGACCTCCTCAGATCCATCTCTGTAGGGCAGTCATCCATTGTGAATGCCATCCAGGGGCTGGCAGCCCAAATGCAACAGATAAATGCATTCCTGGAGGGCATTCACACTGGCTTGGCGGCCCAACAGAGATCAATCCAGGCTCTGGCCTCTTCTCTGATGGCAGCCATTGTCCCTGTTTCCACCCTCCCCCCTCCAACTTCCTATTCCCAATCACATTCCCCTCAACCCCAACCTATCCCAAGCACACAGGCAGACGAGCATGCACACAGGACTACACACAAGAGTGTCACAGGCAAACACAAGCACCACACATCATCCCACAGGCACCCACACAAACACCAACCAGATGCAGACATACCAACATCCACTGCCTCCACTGTGGCCCCTCCTCCTCATACTCCACTTCCCTCCCAGTTGCGTCTACACTCACACCTGCATGCACTACATCCTCATCCACTACCGCCATCACCAGCACACCTATCAGAACACACACCTCACTGGCAGACACCACCACAACAGCCATGCACACGTCCCCTGTGTCCTCTCCCACAGTGTCTGTCTCCCCTCCCAAGGTACACAAACACAAGCACTCAGACACCCAACAGCCATCCACCTCACAACAGCATCCAGCCCATGCACCTGCAGCCAGACACAGCAGACAGACACCTCCCACAACCACTCCCTCTTTCTCCACTCCCAAACCTTCTCCCTCTTCCCGCCCCAGTGTCCCTAAGCAGCTTTTCCTCTCCACCATTGACCTATTCCCTACCCCTCCCGCTCGTCCTTCACGTCTGGCCAGGGTGGCTAAAACCCAGGCAAGCACCTCAGCCACCCAGTCCATGGGCCCAGTAGTGTCCACACCCACTCGTGGTGGTAAAGGATCCAGGGCAGCAGGCAGCCTCAAGGAAAGGGTACATCCCCCAAGTGCTGCCTCGAAGGGCAAGGAGCCTGCCCCAAGTGCTGCCCTGAAGGGCAAGGTGCCATCTCCAGCTGCTACCAGGAAGGGCAAGGAGTTTGCCCCAAGTGCTGCCAAGAAGAGCAAGGAGCCATCCCCAGCTGCTGCCAGGAAGGGCAAGGGGCCTGCACCAGCAGGCAGGAAGGTCAAGGGGCCTGGTGCTGGGACTCAGTCGGAGCCCCCAACAACAACCATGGTTGTGCAGCCGTCTGAGGCTGCAGGGGATGGGCAGGAGCTTCCCCCCAAAACCACCACCAGCAGCATCAGCAGCACCACCACCAGCAGTGGACAGCTGTCCGAGGCTGCAGGGGATGGTCTGGAGCTCCCCCCGCCACCACCACCAGCAGCACCACCACCAGTTGGCAGACGTCCGAGGCTGCAGGGGATGGGCTGGAGCTTCCCCCCACCACCACCAGCAGCAGCACAACTACCACCACTGAGCAGCCGTCACTGTCGGTGGACGGTCTGTAAACCTGCCCCCATGGGCTGTTGTGCGGCCTGCCCCCTGCAAATCCTGTGGGTTTGACACCCTACTGAGAGATTGTGACCTTGCACTCCCCAGGATCAGAAGCACAGAGCACGGGGCACGATGCCCCCTCCAGAACCAGTGGTTATGGCACCCACTCACCCTATCCTCCCCAGGATCAGAAGCACAGGGCACGATGCCCCCTCCAGAACCAGTGGGTATGACACCCACTCACCCCATCCTCCCCAGGATCTGAAGCACAGGGCATGTTGCCCCCTCCAGAGCATGTGGGCAAGTCACCCACTGGGGACACTGTGGCCTTGTACTCCCCAGGAACAAGCACAGGGCATGTTGCCCCCTCCGGAGCATGTGGGCACGTCATCCACTTGCCACTTGAGAGACTGTGGCCTTGTACTCCCCAGGATCTGAAGCACAGGGCATGTTGCCCCCTCCAGAGCACATGGGCAAGTCACCCACTTGAGAGACTGTGGCCTTGTACTCCACAAGACCAAGCACAGGGCATGTTGCCCCCTCCAGAGCATGTGGGCAAGTCACCCACTTGAGAGACTGTGGCCTTGTACTCCCCAAAACACAGCAATGGGCATGTTGCCCCCTCCAGAACGAGTGGTCTTCTTTCGTCTGCCGGCTGAAGTGTCCCCTGTTCCCTGTCCCCTTGAGGTGCCTGCCTATTTTCCAACTGATGCCCCTGTAGTGTTCTCTCCAAGTTGATGCAGGAGACAAGTGGGGCCTTGGACTTTGTCATGTGGCCCTGTGGCCCACGCACATTGAGGACTGGGCAGTTTCCCTTGAACTGTACATATGTATTTACTTTTAGATTGCATGTTCGTATTTTTACTGTATTTATATTATTACACTCACTTTCATTTATTCATGTTATCCTTGCATTATTCCTGAGGGGTACGGGGTCAATATGTTTTCTTACTGGATCTGATTGTGTGTATGGTGTTCGGGATGTGTGTTGTGCATGTGTGTGTCACTCTCTTTTTCCTCCCCACCTCCCCTGTGTGCTAGGCGGCTGTACTCACTGTGGTCGTCTTCGCCATCGTTGGTATTGGTGTTCATGGTGGAGCAGGATGTAAAATATAATTAGAAAGATTTGCAGCTCGAGCTCCATGGCGCCGTGGTTGTTCCCTGTGTCTCCAAAGGTGAGCCCTTGCCCTTCTGTGCAGTGTTTCCCCCACGCTTTTGATGTTGTTGGTACCGCCCTAGAAAAGGTGGAGGTCTGCAGGGTCTTAATATGGTGGGAGGAACATTGACTTCCGCCTGGCTGTAGGCGGCTACCGCCGTGGTGCCTGTTATTTCCACCCTGGTGGTCGGTGTGGTAAAGTGGCTGTCTATCTGAGATCTTTCCACCATGGTCATAATTTGGTGGTGGTTACCGCTAGCCTGTTGGCAGCATTACCGCCACTTTATCACCGACCGCCAGGGTTGCACTGAGGACCTATGTTTGAGTTGCTGGGCGCTGTAGACTCCTAAACAAAGATTGTAGGGTAGCCAACAAGCAATTGCAAGATGTCTAAATGCTATGCCCAGAAACTTGCATACTGTCACCTTGGCTAGAGCTGCCTACACGAAAGCCATTAGGGCTTGGAAGGTGTCTCTGTAGGAGGAGTTCTGGGAGGATTTAACTATCACATGTAACACCAAGGACTCAAAAGGCTGGTGTTTTCTGTTTTTTTTCCTCAGGGCAGAGCTTGTTTTGCTCGCTCACTGTATTAAAGGTCAGCTGTTTAAGCACCATCACTTCAAAATTCACCAGCCACCACTGACCGGGTTATATCTTATGTTGTAAAGCATTTAACACTAAAGGTTTAAGCAGGAGAACCCACCCATATTGACACTTTTCTATGTTGTGGTTGTTACCTAGGAACAAATAACACCCCCCTTAAAATATAAACATGTCTAGGGATTGCTTACACTCATCCACTCTTGCACATCCCCACTCCTGTCCTCACTGTCTCGTGCACACACATACACTCTTGTACTCACTATATTTTGCACTCACTCATTGAATCATGAGCACACACACTTTTTACTCTCTTACACAAATCCGCTATTGCACTCACTGTCTCTTGAACTCATGCACTGTTGCACTCCTTGTCTGCACCCACTCCAGTAGTCACGACTCAGATTTTCTAAGATTTTGCATTAGGGTTGCATCACTTATTTTGCTCGGCCCGATACAAAACCCATGTTGGGACTTATAAAGCCACGCAAATCCTGATTTGCATGTCTTTTAGGAAAAGAAGTAATTCAAGTCAGCCCATTGTGCTGCCTTGTGTTACCTTGCATCAGGTAGATGTTACATGATTGGTGTATGGGCTTTCCCCCTCAACCACCCATGTATTTTGATGAAACTCACATGACAAAGGCTAGTGAATATGGGTTTGCACCAAAATGGTGTCTACCCTGAGGCTGGCATAACAAGGAGAAATATCTTCATTTCTCCTCATATCCCTTTCTGCACAAAAAGTATCCTGACTGCAATGGAGGCCCCTTTGCACTATGATGTAAGGGTTACTACGTTGGTGCTAGGTAGTCACATGTGCATCTGCGCCAGAAAAGAGTGGCACTGCATCATGTCTTTCAAAATATGTTGCTTTCCTGCTCCCTCTCCGATGCAACGCAGTGCAGCACCTTCACTTGTTGCATTGAATTGTGTGAAATTTTAGTAAATATGCCTTATTGTCTGTTGCACACACCCACTCTTGCACATACCCATTTCATACTCATTGTCGCTTTCACATATCCACTGTTGCACTACGCATCTCTTGGACTCAATAACTTTTTTATTCACTATGACTTGCACATATCCACTCTTTTACTGACTTTGTTCTTGCACATTCTCACTTTTGTACTCGCTTTCTCTTAAACACACCCACTTTTGCACTCACAAGCAATATAGCTCAGTCTAGGCTACTTTCTAAAGCACAGTTGTTAGAAATGGGGTATTTAGTTGGTTTGCACCCTGTCCATGTAGGGACCCTCGCTCTAGTTAGGGTACGTGAGTCACACAGCTAAGATAACCCCTGCTCACCTCTTTGGTAGCTTGGCACGAACAGTCAGATTTATCTCAGAGGTAATGTGTAAAGTATCTGTACACACACACAGTAACACAGTGAAAGCCCCAAAAAACTACTCCTCACCAGTTTAGAAAAATAGCCAACATACACAAGTCAAAATATCTCTTTGTAAAAGTTTAAGCAAGTCTTAATCCATATGAAGCAATGGATGTATCTCTTTAGCACAAAGTAAGTGGAATGCATCAAAAACAAAGATGATGCAGGCCACAGAGGAGGTGAAGCCCGGGAAAAGCAAAGCGATGCATCGATTCATTCCTATCAGGTAAGATGATGCGTTGGTTCCTTACTGTCAGGGGAGGTGATGCATCGATTCTTTCCTCTCAGGAAAGGCGATTTATTGATTTCCAGACACATGGCCTCAGTTCTTTACTGCAGTGCACGGTCAATGAAAAATTGGCGCCAAAGGACGATGCGTGTAAAATCCAGATGGGCTGTGTTGATGGGACCCCGGTGAAATAGGCACTGTATCAATTCTGCAGCTGTGTGACAGGCACTGCGTCGCTTCTCCAGCCGTAGGGCAGGCGCTGCCTTGATTCTTCCTATGCGGCACATTGATTTGTGGATATTTTACTTCAGATCACCAGCTTGTACTCCCAAGGGCCCAGGGACTGGAGCTGGCATCACTTGGCAAGTTAGGACTCTCAGCAGAATAGCCCAGGCACCGGCAGATTAAGTCTTTGATGTCTCTTATACTTCTTGTCAGGAGGCAAGACCTTGGAGAAGCTTTTGAAGCAGGATGTAGAAAGTCAAGTCCAGTTCTTTCACTCCCAGGACAGAAGCAGCAAGCATCAGGGCAGCACAACAAAGCAACAGGCAGAGCGGCAGTTCCTCTTACAGCATCAAGCTCTTCTTCCTGGCAGACTTTCCTCAGTCTAGAAGGACTCTATGTTGTGTCAGAGGTCCAGTACTTATACCCCTTTCTGTCTTTGAAGTAGGCACATTTCAAAGAGAAGTCTTTGTAGTACATGAGACCCTGCCTTTTCCTGCCCTTGCCTCAGACACACTCCAGGGGCTTGGAGACTGCTTTACGTGAGGACAGGCACAGCCCTATTCAGGTACAAGTGTCAGCTCTTCCACCACTCTAGCTCAGGAAGACCCATCAGCCTAGTGACGGGCCATCAGGAAATGCAGGGCACACCTCAGCTCCCTTTATGTGACTATCTAGAGTGAATGCACAAACAGCCCATGTGTCATCTTGACCTAGATGTTTATTCAACAGACAGGCAGAGGCACAGAATTGTTAAGCAAGAAAATGATCACTTTCTAAAAGTGGTATTTTCAAAGTTAAAATTCAAAAACTAACTTCACCAAAAGATGTATTTTAAAATTGTGAGTTCAGAGATCCCATACTCCATATAGCCATCTGCTCCCAATAGGAAATCACACTTAAAAGATATTTTAAGGCAATCCCTATGTTACCCTATAGGAGAGATGGGTCTTGCAATAGTCAAAAACAGGTTTAACAGTATTTTACTATCAGGAGACATAAAGCACATCAGTACCTGCCCTACTTTTTAAATACACTGCACCCTATCTATGGGGCTGCCTTGGGCCAACTGTAGGGGTGACTTAAATGTACAAAAAGGGAAGGTTTGGGCCTGTCCAGAGGGTGTACTGCCAGGTTGAAATGGCAGTTTAAAACTGCACACCGGACACTGCAGTGGCAGGCCTCAGGCGTGTTTGCATGGCTACTCATGTGGGTGGTACAATCAGTGCTGCAGGCCCACTGGTAGCATTTGATTTAAAGGCCCTGGGCACACCTGGTACACTATACTGGGGACTTAGTAGTAAATCAGATATGCCAATCTTGGATAAGCCAATCCCCAATACAATTTAGACAGAGAGAATATGCTCTTTAGAATTGGTCAGCAGTACTAAAATGGCCAGAGTCCTAAAGCCAACAAAGACAGGTCAGAAAAAATAGGAGGAAGGAGGTAAAAAGTTTGGAGGTAACCCTGCAAAAAGAGATAGGTCCAACAACAGTCATTCACCCTAAAGATGGCATCTTGGCACCCTGGATAGAAAGAACTTGTTTTAAGTGGATCAGAAGCTCTAGATTGCCCGAACAACCAAGATTTAACCATTCTTCTGAATTTCTGATTAGTCTCTGTCTTTAGTCGAAGAGGGAGTGAGTTACACATCTTGCCCTCCGAAAGCGCACCTTTTCACAATCCTTGTGTGCAAGAGACCCACAATCTCTTCCACACACCCAGTCTTGAACTCAGTGCCTTTTCCACGCACCCTGTCTTGGATTCAAGTATTTTGCACAGACCCACTCTTTAACTCACAGTTTCTTGCACACACCCACTCTTTAACTCTCAGTCTCTTGAAAACATCCACTCTTCAATTTACAGTCGCTTACACACACCCACTCTTCAACTCAAAGTATCTTTCACCCACCCACTCCTCAACTCAGTCTCTTGCGCACACCCAGTCTTGAACTCAAAATCTCTTGCACACACCCACTCTTAAACTCACAGTCTCTTGCATACACCGACTCTTAAACTCACAGTCTCTTGTGCACACCCAGTCTCGAACTTGCAATCTCTTGCACACACCCACTCTTCAACTCACAGTCTCTTGCACACACCAAGCCTCGAACTCACCATCTCTTGCACACACCCACTCTTCAACTCACAGCCTCTTGCGCACCCCCAGTCTTGAACTCACCATCTCTTGCAAACATCCATTCTTCAACTCACAGTCTCTTGCACACAGCCAGTAGCGAACTCACCATCTCTTGCACAGATCCACTCTTCAACTCAGTCTCTTGCACAAACCATGTATCGAACTTGCCATCTCTTTCACACACCCCTCTTCAACACCCAGTCTCTTGCGCACACCCAGTCTTGAAATCACCATTGCATGCAAACACACGCTCTTCAACTCACAGTCTCTTTCAAACACCCACTCCTAAACTTACAGTCTCTTTCACACACACAGTCTTGAGCTCACCATCTCTTGCACACACCCACTCTTCAACTCACAGTCTCTTGCTCACACCCAATCTTAAATTCACCATCTCTTGCAAACATCCACTCTTCAACTCACAGTCTCCTGGAAACGCACACTCTTCAACTCACAGTCTCTCGCAAACACACACTCTTCAACTCACCATTTCTTGCACTGCGCACACACCCACTCTTGCACTCGCCGGACACAGGTTGGTCATCATGGTACTATTTTCCTTAATCCATGCCTATGCGTTGTCTCTTCTGCCCCACACTAGTCGACCACAGTATCACTAGCCTTATATCTCTGGTACCACAGGACTGGTCAATCGCATTACCTTGCTGCTTCAGCCTTTGGTTCACGGTATCCAGCCCCAGATGAATGGCCGGTTTCACGGTGTGCAAGGTCCATTCAGACTCGTTGTCATCCAGAAGGACCACATTTAGTGTCACCAGATCATCCTTCAGGCAGTCACTCTGTCCGAGGGGCAGCAGGAACAGCAAGAAGAGGGGGACGTAGAGTCCTGGGAGTGGTCCTCCGGTGTTCATCTCCACTGAGATCTGTGGCTCGCCTACTCCTCCGCTAGAAGGAAAACTTCGGAAGGTGGGAGGGGTGGCGGATGGGACACAACATGAATCAAAAGGAGAAGTGGTCCTGTCCCGAAATCAATACAACTTCCCCTTTGTTCCATTTTTGCTCACCTTCCCGTGCCTGAAGCCCTCTGTGTCAACAATCAGCTGGAGCCGGTGCCCAAAGGTCGGTAGATGCTCTGTTTGCGCACAGAAAGGAAAGTCGTAAAACCAGACACAACACTCACACCTCACATGATACGGATGTGGCGAATGGAGGAGGTGCTGCTGTGAGACTGGGAGAGGAGCGGTGTTAATAAATGCCCACGTGAATATGGCAACACCTAAATGAAATACTTAAATATCTACACAACACCGTTACTGTTCTATTATTCATTTATGTTCCTCTATAAAGCACAGCTCTTTGCTGGTGCTATGAGAAGGGTGTATTGTTGCTGTGTCTAGGGTATGTGATTCCTCACAATATTCAAATAAGGTTTACACCAATAATTGGTCAGCGTTCATTTTAAGACCCCCAGGTGGACCGGATGGTGGCGGAGCATTTACTGTCCCAGGAAATTAGAATTAACGAGGGGTAAGGAATTTACTAGGCCCCTGAATATTTGCGCGGGTTGAATTTGGAGTTTTACAATAATTATTGCTCCCTCGTTTTATCCCTGACAGACTAAGTCTGCTCAAACCTGCCGAAAGTTATTACGGAGAAGAACCAGAAAAAGGCAAGCAATGGAGACTGTGAGATACCTAGTTAATCATTCACTTCCAAGAAAAAAAACGTAGAATATGATGTATCTCTCATTTCTGGGAAATACGTACCGAGAAGTGTTTTCCACAGGGATGAAAATGTGACCCCTTGATTGTAAGCAGGAACTAAATGGTCATGGTGAGGAAGGTGGTACAGCCTTAATCACTAAACAAGTTACAACTCTACAACTCAATAACCTGTCTCACATTACCCCAAGATCCCGCCTGTCCTCGTCCCATTCATCACTAATGAGATATTCCTATCTCACTGACAGAAAAAAAGAACACGGAATGCTGGGAACCCTACCCTCCCTCTCCCACCAATATTACTTAAGGTGTACTTACCCAGCATTCTGACTGAAACACCAAGCCCTCACAAAGAAGGCGTACATCTGGGAGGGAGGGAGGGACGATGGCAACAGGACCAGGAGTATTGAAGATTACCAGTAAGTAATAGAGCATTACCATGGATAACAGGTCGGTAAGGCCTTCCACAAATGTGTGGGTTTTCTTGAAACAACTACCTCAGTGCATGTTGACCTCTTCCATTCCCTTTGGACATGGCACCAGGGACTGGGACAGCTACTTCTAGAATCCATGCCAGTGGGCTAGGCATATCCGACTCTTCCCAAAGCCTTCATCCACAAACATATCACCTAAGGCTCTAGAAAAAGATGTAGAAGTGCCAACTTTTGAAAACCTGGCTCCAAAGATTCAAACTGAAATGTTACTGATATTAGAGAATTCCTCACTGTAAATACATTTAAAAAAATGATGAGCATGTCCCTCAAGTTAAACTATCTATGGTTTGTGTTTAGGTTAAAGTAAGTACTAAGATTCTTCCGTTTTTATTTTACTACGCAGTTGTTCAAAATATTACATTAATAATAATATTATATTATAATATAATATTATAATAAGGATCTAACATTTCAAAAATTTCACATTTGTTTGGATTCCACCTCTACCGCTGGAATGTGGGGTAAGCCCAGAAGAAAATTTCACGCTCTTAGTTTGAGTGAAACGCTGAAAGAAAACAAACACAGAGTTAAGAATAACCAGTAGTGAAAAACAAAGAGATATTGTAAAATTTCGAGTATGGGCTTCAGGACAACTACAGGCCACAGTGGTGGATTACTGTTAAATCCAAATACTTGCCAAAGGCAATACACGCCACAGAGTGGAGCAATGAGAGTGCATGTTACGCAGACTGAAGCTCAGTCATAACAAGTGTAGAATAGAGGGTGGTATTGTCAGCACCTTGTAAACATTACCCGAGGATGGGGTATTTGCCAGATGTGATAAATACCCCCTACACCTAGCAAGCTATTTAATAAAGAGGCAGAACCAGCATTTCCTGCATCAAATTCTGCATGATTCATCTTTTCCTGGCTCTTTCTCTGGGTTTTAGCTGTCCTAGGAGGTGGGATAGTGAATTATGTATTACTTAGGTAAATACTCCATACTGGGGTAAAAACTCCATGAAGTAGTTACTGCACAACTTGAAATTCCAATCCATGGGCCAACTTCAGTTGGTGCATGAATAGGAATGTCACCCAATAAATAGATTTAAGACCTTGTATTATGGTCTGATTACGAGTGTACCAGTTTAAGAATCGCTATTCTCCCCAGCAGGTGAAAAAGCGGATACCCCGGAGTTTACCAGGTGGGGAAATTGCAATTATTGCAAGTCTTCCATTAAATGTAGAATTAGAGGCAAATGTTGATGCTTTCTGCACCAAAATACATATGTAACAGTAATTACCAGGCATTGCTCCCTGATGATGTTTTCATTTTAACATGCTTGACCAACCTAAATTAACTTGAGAAACAACGGGGGGGGGGTTATTTACTTCTTGTAAAGAGGAGATTAAAAGTACTATTTGGGAATAATGCCAGTCAGTTCTATTCAAATGCACATTTTTGGCATGAAAATGCACACTAATGATGCCAAAATTACTACAGGCTGTTAACAAAAGGGGTGCACACAAACATGCACAGACACAGTGTGACCATAAACATATATCCTGTTATTGGGCATTTCTGCCTATGTAGAAATACTATGTTCATGACATCACAAATATGGAATTCAAAGTATTACTCAATATTATTATTAATTAGCTAAAAACGCAAAGATTAGTTGTGTAGACGTGCAACGACATCACATACCGTGTATAGAGGAGTAAATGGATGTATCTCTGACAGCTATTTTTGTCGTCTCCCTCTCCATTTCAGCTGCGCGAAGAGTAAACTCTGTCAGGTTCATGGACAAGGCCACTTGAATTATACATCAATGGGGGAGGGGTGATTAAAATACGAGGAAAGGTAATGTTTGTGGCATAATGCAGCACATCTGCTGTACATACTATTTTGTTATTTAACACCCATTATGCAGAAGATGGGGATTTATGTGATCAATTGCGTTAAATCTATAATTATGCAGAAAATAAAAAAAGAAATGATTTCAGTGGACATAGTTATGGGTCCTCTAGGCCTGTTCTCCTCTTTGTACAGACATGTTTCAATTACTAGTTGAGATCAGTGTAGGGTGACCAGATATGAAAAAACAAAAACCGGGATATTACACTAAAATAGAAGGATTACAATGTTTAATCAGCCAAGCGGCACAGAATGACTGCGCACATCAACATAGAAAAACAGACCAGGCACTGAGGAAATAAAGTGCAATTTTTAAACCCACTATCACACCTGTTAATTAAATTGTTTCTGTAAACAGCTTCTAACTAGTCTTTCCTAAAATGTATTAAAACGTGCCTGCCGCTGTTTTCAGTCGTGTCGCTCTGAAAACCGAGACATGATCTAAATTTGCTGAAATCTGCTGGAAACCCGGGTCTGTCCCGGTAAATCAGGGACCTCTGGTCACCCTAGGTCAGCGAGCCTGCACCCCAGTGACATAACGAAATGTAAAGGGCCCCCTTGAAAAGTATCTGTAGGGGGGGGCCTTCCCTCTGGACCCATTCAGGGGCTTGCCGCCCGTGCACAGTGTACTGTACTGAGGGGGCCCTCGAGCTTCATGGGGTGAGGGAAGGCGGGGGGGGGGGAGGGAGGGGGCTCGGACCTCTGCGGAAGCCTTTGTTACGCTCTTGCTGCACCCGGCAAGGGTCTGTGTTGTGGAATGTGTATAGAAGTGAGGTGGTCCATGTGGGTGTCTGCCGGGATCTTGAGCAGTCAGCATTGGTGCTTATCGTTCGCCTCGTGAGCCAGGAAGTCCAAACTTGCAAGGTGATCTAGTTCACCGGAGCTGTCTGCTTGCTTTCAGGACTGTTGTCCCAGAGCCCACTCTGCGCCTGGCTATAAGACCTGCGTATTGGAATTGGTTTCCACGCAGGCTGGTTGTCGGTCACGACTCGTCCTTTGCGGACACAAGGCTCTTACCATTATCATCTTAAAGCCGGGGTCTGACTTCCCAAGCGCCTACTGCAACCCAGGCTTTCAAACTCCCACAGGTTTATAAAGCAGCAGAGTGTTAATCCTCTGTCCCCGCTCTTTGTTGTGGGAATCGCAAGAAACTGGAGAAACCACAAATGCCGAACCCATTTTAGAAAGAGGGATATCTTATTCCAGTACTCTGGAAATAAATGCAGGATTCTGGTGCCTTAATTGTGAGTCAGCGGGGGGAAACGGGGTTAGCCAAATATATACAGCTGCCTACGGGCTTGTATGAAATTCATCAGGGGTAATCTGTCAGAAATAAGGCCTCGGAGCGTTTGGCCATCTTTACTGATTGCAGTAAAGTCCACTTCTCCAGGTTTTGGAATTCACCGGCTGCTATAAAAAGTACTTAAGAACTTTACTGAAAAATAATGCATGATATACAATTTGTGTTGCCTTCTGTAACCAAATCTGCATGTTCCTCTATGTTCCATGCATTTTATCCTGCTATATTGTGGCAGAATTGAAAATTGCACGGGGTGCAGGATTTATTGCACCTGGTAATTCCCACCTGCTGTAAACTCCGAAAAAACACCTGCAGTTCCGATCCCTGCACAGACCGAAGTTTACAGAGGGATGTAAATAATATAGGCCCCTCATAATCAGCCCCACCCAAGTGTAATAATAATTATAGGTAGTAAGAGTATACCTATGCAGACTAATGTAATCACAACAGAAATGTTAGTTTACCATTGAGGGCGCAGCTTTGAACTCATATAAGTCCACTCTGTCTCTCATCCTTCTGAGGTCATTAACTTGAGAAGCAATGAGTATTAGATCCATTTATGAATCACTTGAGAGGATTCAGGTCCTAAAAGTGTGCAATGTAATGGAACTTATTACTATTATAGGAAAGCCCGCCCCATCATTCAACCCATGCTCCTGAATGTCTCCCTTTGGCACCCAAGTATTTTCGGGTCAGATTTCAGAGATGAATATTTCTGATGCAACCTGTTTTTCTTCAGTGCATATTCATCACTGTGTGTTTTTTATACTTAGTGATTACAGGGGTATTTCCTTCCTATGTACGCATTTATTTCCACCTTGTTTATTTATTGACTGTTTTACTGCTGTGCCAGGCTGTGTCTCCCTCCACGCCAATCGCATGCTATGGAGATTGGCTTTTATGTTCGGCTAGCACTATCCTAGGTAATCTAGAGGCTTAAGAGTCCCTGAGTTGCATATCAGGGGTTTGTAGCTGTGGAGGCCTGGTTTCCAGGGAGCTTGGACATTATCACCTGTGCATGGTTGATGGGGCGGAAATGCACTTTGAATTGCTTTGGAGAGCATGCGCCTCTGCCTTGAGTTCCTCATGTAGCCAGTTTGGCTATTTTTGCTTTCTGGCTTCAGCAAACACAACAATTTTACATATATGCTGATGGCTTGCTATGACAAGGATTGCATTAACCGAGTGTGACTAGGGACAGCTCATCGGGGTGTTAAGAACTGACTGCTGAGACAACAACTTACCTTAGTAGTATAGGCCTTCTCACCCATGCCTGTGCAGAGACGGTTAATGACTGGCCTCTCCTTCCTTAAATGGTCTGCTATTCCCTACAGTTGGGACCTTCAATAGATCCTTGGGTGAGGAGATGTCACATCTACAGATGCACTATATACCTTTACGGTGATAAGCATGGAGAGTGAGTGCAGTGAGTGACTGTGAGCACAGTACAATTCATTTTGGACCTTATATGTAAAGATATTGCACGAGATGGATGGCAGAGACTGCCTACCAGACCACAACAGTGAATTGCAAGTCTCCTCTTAATCATCCCTGAGTTTATCGAAGCAAGACTAGATTCTTAGGTGTGGAGGAAGGGAAGCAGACGGCTCATTGGATGTATAGGAACTGCCCTTGATCCCTTGCTTCCCCATTCTTCCCCAGAAGCATTATCCACGACAGGTTCAGAGGTAGAAGAGCAAGGAAGCTTCTCTGTCTTTTGTGCCTTTGTCTTGATTTTCTCTGCCAGGGACCACCCCGTCCCACTCCTACCTACTGAAACTTGGGGACAAAGACGGTGGCTTGATCAGTATGGAAGGAATAGGCACATAAGGCACAGGATGCCTGAAACTTGCCCCAGAGGAATCTAAAATCTGTAAACAGAGACAAAGTACAAAGTAGAAACTTCCATTCATTTTGCCAGGATTTTTGATCTCCCCATGTGAGGAGTCCCAAACCAGGGGAGGCAGTGAAAGACATCTGAGCTCTAGGGTCAGTGTCACTGACTGCCAGCTACCCTTTGCCTGGTTCAGGCACAGGAATCTAAATCGTCTGCTACCAGCTGGAAGGAGCTGTCTTGAGCCACCTTGAAGGAAGGAGATCACTGACTGTTGAGGAGGGGGAGCTAAAGTTATGTCGGCACAAAATGAAGGTTTGGGTCTGCTGCCAGGTTGTGTGTTGAGACTTTGGGGGTTATTCTAACTTTGGAGGAGGTGTTAATCCGTCCCAAAAGTGACGGATTTACCACCAGCCGTATTACGAGTCCATTATATCCTATGGAACTCGTAATACGGCTGGTGGTATATCCGTCACTTTACCGTCACTTTTGGGACGGATTAACACTCCTCCAAAGTTAGAATAACCCCCTTTGTGTCTAATACCCCTGTAGTTCACTGTGCAGCTAGGTAACTTGCTTCTCAAAGCTGTACCTCCCTGTCAGCACTATGACCTTTTCTGGCCAAATGGCAATGGAGGTGGCACAAGTGACCATGAAGGTCAGACAAGGAGGAGCCTGTGACAGCTAGGCACATTTAGAGGTTTCGAGTCCACTCCTGACCAAGATCACTCTACGACCAAAGGTGCACTTTTAATTTGCTTGGGTGGTGACTTGTACTTTGGGCCTGAGGAAGATCAAGCGAAGAAGATTCCTTTCCCTGAGATGGTTGCGAGTGACTGCAGTCACCGCCTACCTGCGACTGTGCTGGCCGTCCTCTTCAGACTCAAAGGTGTAAGCATGTGCATGAACACAGCTGAGAGACAGGGCAACACCAAGTGGGTCTGGGGCAACATAAGTGTTTTCTCCACCTGAAAGTTGTGTGCACTCTACCTGCGTCACCTAACGGGAGAAGCCTGCACTTCAACACTCAAAGGTACTTTGTATAGCCAAGCTTTGAGGGGGACTGCAGCAACTTTAACAAAAGCTGGGGCAGCTAGAAAGATAACATACAACCACTCTTGCTTTCATTAACTATGTAGCTTTCCTTTCTTTAGTGTGGACCTTGGCCAATGGCCAACAGCTGCCCTACCTCCTAAGTGTGTTCATCGGACTCTGGCTGGCACTGGGGAGATATGAACAGGATCCTCCAGTGCTTGCAATGGAGGATTCTTTTTTTCCCCAAAGGGTGGGGGCGCAGCAGAAATGCTTCCTATTCAGCCCTAGCCCCCCAGCTACCCACCCATCTCTAATGTCAGCACACCACGAGGCTCGTTGATGTCACAAATTCCCACTGAAAGCAGAGGAGCCAATAGGTGAGCACCCTCTCCATCGTCTGGTGGAGGTTTTGGGGGCTGCTTTGCCTTCCCAGGTTTCAGAGAGACAAGGTTGAAAGGGGAGATTCTCCCCTTTCCGATGACACCTTCCTAAAACGGTTTCCTGGCTGTTGATCATGGAGAAACCTGCTTGACCACTAGGGTCCTGTGTTTGTGCGGGAGAGGGGAGGTTGGTCCACATGGTGAACTACATTTTTTTTTTTTTTTTTTTTTTAAGTTATTGTTTTCCTGAGGGGTGCGATCACACCCCCAGTAGAAGGGAAAAATGATTTTTTTTCTTTTAAAAACGAAATTGTTAGGAGGTCGGCCCTCTTGGTATACAAGCTGACCCCATTTTGGCCCCAAATATTTTTTTTTGAAATGTGTGTTTTCCCTGGGGGTCAAACACACATAGTTTGGTGCTCTCCTGCCACATAATTCCAATGACCTTGGTGATTTCATAAGGAGCACACCTGGACACAAAGTTGCAAGGGCTAATATGTGAATGTGTGCTTCTTGAGAATTTTGGCTTCAGGAAATTACTTTTATACTGGCAATGGTCCAACAGCCCCCCAACAATACAGTTTTGCACAAGCCACGACAAAAGCATGTTGTAATATTGGGTATGTGGCAAGGTGAAGTAATACTGTGTCTTTTTCTGTCTTTTTTAAAGCCCACCTGTATACTTGATTACAACAAGTACAAGGGCAAAGTGGATAAGAATGACCAGGTTCTTCAGCCATACAATGCACGTCGTAAAACTTGCACTTGTTATAAGAAGCTGTTTACCCACCTGATCCAGATGGCAACATTCAGTGTGGATCGTCAGACCACCACAGGAGACCCATGCCTTTCCTTGACTTTCAGTTGACCATCATTGAAAGTCGTATTGCTAAAGAAGCAGCAGCTTTTACGTCATATCCTGTGGAGGACGTGGCAAGGCTGCAGGGTTGATACTTTGCCGACTGCAATCCTACAGCAGCTAATAAGATTTGACTATGTTATCACTGCCGAGCCTGCACTAAGCAAGGAAAGAGGCAGTAGACTCATCATTACTGCCTTCTGTACCACATATCAGCCATCCCTGTGTTTTCCTACTTGCTTTATGTTGTACTATAAAAAGTGAAGTACTGGGAAACTGACTGAGGCAGACCTGCCATAAAACACCTTTCAATAGCTCTGCATCACTAAATACCCTCCATGGGTCCCTACTTTACTACGCAATCAGCCGTAGATTTTGTTTACTGTACTTGAGAAATCATGGACTTGCTATGGCCTCCTCGATCAACTTATCAGCCGTCACAATGGGTTAGGTGTTCTGTTCACAGAATGTCAAGTACTTTATAGTCACCGCACTGCACATAATGGTAGACGGAAAATAAGCCACGTTATTATTGAATACCCTGCATAGCAAAAACAAACTTTTTAGTAGTTTTTGAAGTGCTCTTCCCCAGCAAGTTTGCCTTAGTTTCAAAGTTTGATATGCTTACTCAGTTTGAGGACTGTGGACCTTGCAAGACAGTCTCAGACACCTCAACTTGCATCTAAAAACTGAAAGGAGTTGGATTTAGCATAGTGAGTGTGCTGAAAGTGCACAAAAGACATGTTTTCTTGTGCTTCAGATAGCTGGCAACAGAAGGTGTTCGTAAAGGTTCACTTGTCAAGTATACAGGATTAGCCAGCACTTTGAAGGGGACAGAGACATGCACAGCTACGAAAAGTTTAGGTTAGGTGTGCTTTGACAGGGATATCTCATAGATAGAAGGCAGCTAGTCAAGGTAGTACAGATACGCATGCCATCACTTAATCCTCACTAACGGACTCAACCCCATTGGTGCAGTACACATTCACCCCTCACCTCAGATAGGTTCACTTGCTCCCCATCCATAGCTATTTTCAAACCCCTGGCAAACATGTTTAAAATTGTACACAGCACTGGCCCAGCATACCTCAAACCAGCTTACATTTCAGAAATCTTCTAGACACCTTCACTCAGTCGGACTCGTACTTTCACACATTCCATGTAAACGTATCACCAGAACAGGCAGTAGTAACTTATCCTTCATTGTGCCAAAAGGCTGGAATGATCTGCTTGCCATGTTCATCCTCAATCAGAACATGGTAGATGTTAGGCTTTCCGTATGACGAGCACAGTATATTCACTGCACTGCACATAACAGTGGAATGGAAATATGCCATGTTCTTAGTGACTCACCTGTGTGTCAAAAATTAGGTTCTTCATAGTTTAGGATTTACTCATTTGGGAACCTACACAGTGTTTCCCTCACTTCTTTTTAAACTGAACACCCACAAGTGTCCAGGGTGGTATAACTTGCAATGATCCCACTCACTTTCCAACAGTGCTGTGCAAAACTTGAATGTTTGCATAAATGGCTAAGATTAATTTTTTATATATATTTTGTGATGAATATTTCTGAAATCTGTTACGATCCACAACCTGCACAACCACCTAATGTTTCCTCATATCTCAACATCAAAATGCAACCCAATTTTTTTAGGGTGCCCTACGGCCCACTATTGGAAAGTGATAAAAATCCAACAGGGACACATCAAATCTTTCCATTGCTACTACCCTGTTTACACATTGTGGTTAGCTGTGGATTTTGGGGCTTGTCTGTGCCACCTCTCAGAGAAACCTACCAAACCTGCACATTTCTGAAAACTAGACATCTAGCAGAGTCCAGGGCTGCATAATATGCGTGGCTCTCGCTAGGTAATTTTACCTACAAGCACTTGCAAATCTCAAACTTTGGCTAAAATCACATATTTTTCTCACATTCTTGTAATGGACCATTTTGGAATCTGTGGGGAGTTAAGGCAGTCAAAAAAAGTGCAACATGAAAAAGTCATTTTTATTTACATGGTAGTTAACTAATGGGAAAAAACAAAGCATAGCCGCCATAATTGTCATTCTTGAACACCACACCATGAATGCCTTGCGACACCTAACCTTCTGTCTTATTTTTTTTTTAAATTGCAGTGCACCTAACAGTGTGTTTCCCTGTTCACTTCTCCCTATCCTAGAGTCTCTTTCTAAGTGTCCCAGTTCCATTCTGGCCTAATATTTGAATCCGTGTCTCTCTTTTTCATTAATTGAATCAATGTCTCCCTGTTCCAGAAAGCACTATATCTCATAAAGTCCTAGACAGAAATACTGTCTATCATAAATATCTAGTCTTAAATATCGTTTACAAAAGCAAGGTCTCATTGGGTGTAGAGTTTCTATTATAAACGCCAATGGGGCTATATTTTGTTAAACAATATTTAGACAGGGGTGTAGCTTCCATTAATGCCGTAGGTGCAGTGGCATCAATGCACAAATGCACGAGAGGTTCAATGAACCCTAATTATTCCTGGATTGTATCATCCAAACAACGGCCAAGGACCCACTTTTCTGCTTGCACTATGGCCCATGACACAGAGGCTGCCCTACCGTATTTAGGACACAATATTTTTATCAAACAATATTCTGACTATGATAGTCCGGTGCCACACCCAGCAAAACTCGCTTGTGTCTTTCTATTTTAGCATCCTTGTTAATGTCTTCCTGGTCCTATTTGCAAGAGTCCTAAAGGCCCTATATGTATATAAGTGTTTCCATCTCCCAGTGAGAATGACTGTGTATATCTGGTTCAGCACAACTGTTTCGTTTCGTGTGGCGCTGCGTTGCCCGGTAAATCTGGAGTAACTGAAGGCAGCGCACCAATTCTGCAGGTTCTGCACAGATTTTGCAGGAACAAATTCCCTTCTCGTTGAACTGGAAAATTCATCCACAGAAATAACGGAAGTAATTCCGCTGTACTGTTAATTGTGAAATTACAGCATAAACTGTAGTTCCCAAATTGAGCAGTAATTTCACTTAAAGGTTGAACTGAGAGTTGAAGTTACAGGCTAATCAGAACAAGGGTCTAAGCTTTGTCAATTCTTGTGCATCTACTCACATCACTAAACAGTGTCTTACTGCATTGTGCTGTGCTGTATTCGCAGACCAGCGTTCATGCCTCACTATTCCTGTGCAATCGCCACCTGGTCTCAATGCATAAGTACAATTGTTCTTATGTAATTTCCCTCCGTACCCTAAAAATATTTTGTAGCAGTGCTAGCATGTTTCCAGATGCCATATGAGTCCTCTACATGTCTAAGTGTATGTATCTTCCAGTGGGCCTGTCTCCTGGTCTCATTGCCAGTATGCTCCCCAGAACCATCCCAGTGTCTTTCCAGCCTCAGTTAGTGAATATTTTTGACCCAGTGTCTGTATATTTCATATGTCAGCACCCCTTTCAGAGGGCCATGGGGCATGCAGGGGCTACTGGGCCCAAGTGTAGTGGTTGAGGCCATTTACTTCTGATGTCACGAGACCTGACCTACTATGGATCCTGAGCAATTGGGCCAAGTACCCCTTCTGCACTTGACTCTGGTAGCTGCGATTGAGCAGTCAAGGCTTCCTCTGGGGGATGTAAATTCAGATTAGTGAACTCCACTCACAACTCAAAGATCACACAATATGAGTAATAAATCAGTGTTCAGTCAAATACTTGCTTTCATACAAACAAAATAACGATTTTGTTTCTAACTCTACACATAGAAAGGTATACAACAGTCATGAGTTACAACACAGTCCTCCTTGAGGTCGGGGCTGTAGAAGTTGTCAGGAAAATCCCTTTCCCACCTTCCTTCGTGTTCCATGTTCAGGGTTATTCCCCATTCACTGCTGACCGCATCTAGGGAATGCACACTAATAGAATGTACTATATTATTACTATATTATACTATACTATATATTATTATAGATGACTCTTCAGGATTTTAGTCAGAAGTTTCTATGGTACTGCAGTCCCCTGGGGCCCTACTAGCTCAGTTCACATCTTATCCTCTCTCATAGCACGTAGGAGTTTGGCAGAGCAGTGGATGCCATCTAAGTGAGCACCCACGAGTCCTTCTCAGTTCGGAGAAGCCAGGATGCTCGTGGCTTAAGCGGCAGTACCCGGCAGCACAGGTCCTCTCTCCTGAATGGCACTGCAGGAGTCCTTCCCAGTTGTTGGAGCAGCTCTGCGCTCACGGAGATGCCGTCAGTTGGATTCACCCAGTGGGAGACAGGGGGAAATCCCTTCTTTGCTCCCAATTGGAGCTTTGTGAGGATTCAACATATTCCACATCTTCAGCAGCCCTCAGGCCAGTCCGGTGCAGTTCCCTCGCAGGGTGGGTCCAACCCACCAAACATAACCTCAGTCTTGACTTCGACAACAACCCAAATCCTTTGTCACGTTAGTACAGGCAGTCCCTCCTGGTAGACATGGTTGCCGCAGTACTTGGACAACACAGGTGCAGCTTTTCTTGGTGCAAATGCCCACGGTGAGGTCAGTCACGGATCCCAGCGATTCAGCAGTGGTAGCTCTACTAGTAACTTTACCAGTGGCTTTCCCTGGCATATAATGTGAGTTCTGAGGTGGTCCATCACAGGCTTTGTGCAGACATTAAACACTATAGGGGGAACCTTGTGGGACTTCACACATTCCTTGTTGCTGGGGAGAGCAGTTCCCACAGTCTGACATTCTCACTTTTGTCTTCCAAAAAGGTCTAACCCATCATGAAGGTTGGACAGACACTTGTGCAACTGAATGGAGGTCACTTACAAGGATGTCGTAGTCTACTGTATCAATGGCAATGGATAGGTCAAGGAAAACCAGTTTTCCTAGTGACTGTTAGTATGCTTTGTTGACCAAATTGCACCATATATTAACTATGTCAAGTATCCCTTGAATCAGAATATGTGATTCCCTATGCCTGAATCAGTGTATTGCCATTCCAGGAGACAGTATATATCTGATGTATTGCATTGTCCCATTGTTAATGTTTTCTGTATACTCTTTTCCAGTACATTTGTCTACTAATCGTAGCATCAGTGCATTTGCAGGTGCAGTGTAAGTGTATTCTTTGACTTAAAGGTCAAGAATCACTGTCACAAAGACTGGGCATTATTTGTCCTAGTTCAGTGGGTCCCCTGTGCTGGTGGAGATGTTTTCCTATCCCCCATCAAAGCATTACCTGGCTTGTGTAGGTATCTCATTGTCCCGGTGTGAAAATCTCTGCCCTCACAGTGGTCATTTTCTGCCAGTCCCTCCTCTGCCAATGTAGCTATTCCCTTGACCCCATGTGTATGTATCCTTGTCCTAATTTTTGTTTTTCCCTGTCCAAGCTACTATTTTGTGAATGCTTGATTTAGATTTGTCATGTGTTGATCTTGGCCCTGTATCTGGCTTCCTGTCTCAGTATCAGTGTACTCTTTGCCTAAGTGTTTATGTATTCCCTTTCCTGAGGCATGGTTGTCCATGTCCAGTGTGTGTGTTTACCATTCCTGGACGCAGCGGTGGTTTGGTGGCTTGCCCAGAAGGGCATTCAGACACCCCCCATCAGTGAGGGGGTACAAAACTGTGCAAAATTGCATTTACTGCACAGCTCTAGACCCTTGGAGTGACATAAGAAAAATACTCTGTATGCCTGATGGACCAGACGTCCTTGCTTAGCCCATAAAATTGAACAGTGTGTGCACTTTGCAGTGCTGATGCACAGCATTCTGTTAGAGAAGTGGGGCCTAAAATCACAGCTGGCCTTTCTCCAGCAGAGTGCAGTACATCAGCACTGCAAAGCGTTAGATAGGCCATCTTGCTTACTTCTTTTACTTGGCTGAGACCGAATAAAAAGTTGCTAAAGATGGTGTGGGTGTGAGTAAGACAGAGAGAGCGAGAGAGAGAGGGAGAGAGAGAGTGTGTTGTGCACACTACTGGTGTGTTGTTGGCATAATCGAGGCAACTCCAGACATACTCTTGGACGTGCGTACCCCTGGTATAATGCTTGTCCTGCCATAATAGTGGTAGTTTGCTACGTTTTAATTTATCCATGCTAAGGTTGCACTCACCACTGGTATAGTGCTGTTGCTGTCATAATGCTGTTAATTCCTGTCACATTAGGGTCATCATTGATACGATGGTGCCCATTGCTGCTTTAATGCTGGGCCTAGCACAATGGTGGACCCACTTGGAATGTTGTGAACATTCATTGCATGCTGGTACCCAGCCCTGGTATAGTGCTGTCCATGGTTGTTATCTCTGGCATATTCAGAGAATCTGTGGCATGATGGTTTCTTAAATCTGGTATGATGATCATACCTTGATATGGTGCAGACACTATATTAATGGAAATTCCTGACATATTCTAAGCATTTGCAGCATGATGTTTTCCATCCCTTTCATACTGTTGACCATAGCAGAATAGTAATAATTTCTGTCCTAGTGTGGTCCATGGCATGATAGTGCCCACTCATGGCATGATGCTAGACCGTGCATAATGGTGGTAATTTCTGGAATTGTTTTGGCATTCAATGCATGGTGGTGCCCAGAGCTGGTAAACAGTTAGCCCTGGTATAATAGTGGAAATTCTTGATATCCAGGTCGTGATGGTGACGAGAAAAGCACAAAGAGGAAGTGTGGAATGCTTACAAAACTCTTAGACCCAGATTTAAGAGAGCCTAGCACCACTTTAGCGCCGCTCTAGCATCATTTTTTGTATGTTAAGGCAGCGCTAAGGTGGCCTTTTCCCCGCGCCAAATTTACAAAGTCGGGCAATGCATGCATTGCACCACTTTGTAACCCTTTGAGCTACATTCTGCATGCACCATGCATAATATAAGTAAAGTGGCATTCCCCGTTAGGGGGCTGTAAAAATGCCACAAAGAAATCTAAGAGATTTCTTTGCATCGTTTTTCTCTGCACTTTTAACACCTTCTCAGAGCAGGCGTTAAAAGGAGACACACCATTCTTTACAATGGGCCCCCATATACTGTTCAGGGTTAGCGCCAAAGGTTTGGGCTAACCCTGAACAGTACATCAATGGTGGCAAAAATGTTGACGCTATTGCCCCCTACTCTGCGCCATGATGCGCCGTATCTTAGGGCGCACACATGGTGGCGGTAGGGAGGCGCTAAGGGGCACAAGGAAAGTGGTGCTGCACTGGGTGCAGTGCCACTTTCCTTTATTCTGCCCCTCTTAGTCACTGGCAATTGTTTAGGTTGCATTCACCCATAAAACAGACTTTGTCTGGCTCCAGTAGGTACAGTTTAGCCTGGACTGCTAGGCTATGGCCTCTCTGAACAGGAGCACAAGCAAACCCAGACATGATTTGACCTTTGTGGACCTCATCAGTGAGGCATAGTTTCAGCCCTGAAGCACATCAAGCATTCCATCCATGACCTTTATGCTTTCCTCAGTACTATTCCTTATGTGCGACAGCTATACAGAGAAGTGTACTCCATGCCCTTAAACCTAAACCCTCACCCTTTGGCCCAACCTCAATTCATTTGGATTGAATTATTTCCTTTTGAAAGCAGAACAACTGCTGCTTGATTGAAGTATGAGGGCTTCCTTATATTGCTTTAAAAAAGAGTAGTGACATACTGCATACTTTGAGGGAGTCATTACTGTCAAATGTACTTAGGGTTCTAAACCCTGATACATTATTATGTTATTATGTAGTTATGACTGGGGGCTGATGCAATTGAACACAGATCTGTTTACAGCCCATCTGTGCATGGGGCAGCTGTTGGGTTGTTTGCCTTAGATGTCCTATGGTCTGACCTTCTATGACCCTGCAAACTGGACCAAGTATGATCCCTTCAGCACTTGACTCTCAGTGGTATTGATGACGAGTAGTCACAGACTTCCCAGGGAGGTAGAGTGTGGGTGCTTCAGGCTCAGAACTCAACAACCAACAAGCCATGCAATAACTGATTGTCCAACCTACTGTTTGTCTTTATTAAAAGAAAGTACTTTAATACACACAGAAAGCTCAGTACTACACCCTACAGGTCATAGATACAAACGTGTGTCTAGCCTCAGGCAACTGTACTTGAGGCAGGTATCCCTCTCTTCCTAATTTGCCTCACTCTCTCCCATTTCCTGGATTCTAGTTCTGTCTTGGGCAGGTATCAGACACAGCTGTAGTGTTACCCACTCTATTGAGTTTGTGCACTTGGTTACTCTTATTAATCTCAACTGCCCTTATGTCACTGCAGGGTTTCATCTGCTCTTCGGCTGAGGTAGGGACCTACAGCATGCACCTGGCTCTCACTCCCTCTTCTGGGAGGAGATGCACACGCTGCTAGTGCTCTAGAACACTGGTCAAGTTCACAGAAGTTTGCAGTATTGGCTGCCACCCGGAGTATATACAGGAGCGCAGGTTTAGTTGTTATTGGAGGTCTCGGGTGGGTCGCAAGCCAGCTTTTGATGAGTTGGGGCAATGGCCATTTCTGTTCAGGCATACCTTAATGCTAATGCAGGGGCACAGTCTCCTCAGACACAATTTGATGATGACACAACTGCATGGACTCCTCAGGCACACATCAGGAGATGCTTTGCTCCATCCCTGGAGCTCACAGACTGCTTTTCTTTTTTTTCCTGGGTGGATGGACCTTTCAGGTCTGGGGTAGTTGCTTCTGACTCACCCTGAACAATCACACCTGCTGCAGGACAGGCACTTCTGGAAAGGGAGATAGCCTTTTCCTAATAGGTGCGACTCCCGGTGATGTCCCTTCACCTCCATAAAGGTAGCTGTCAAGCTTTGGTTGCACAGCAGTCCTCTGATTACTTTGTGGAGCACCCCCTTCCTTGGTCAAAGAGAACTTGGAAGTAGAACAACAAGATAGTCAGGGGTTTCCATTTTTATACAGGGAAAGTAGATAGGATGTGGATTCTCTGCACTTTCAGAGTCAGTTTGGGGTGGTTCTTCTTTTCAGCTATTCTCAAACATACTGCCTTTGCATAGAGTGATGTTCCTCACAGCTGCATAGTCTCCCACCTGGAATATGCACAACAGAGGCACATAGAGGAGCGAGCTTCTGCACCTGGATCTCAACAGCCACACTAAGCAGTGACAGGAGAGAGACAAAAGGCTGGCCTCACATAAAAGATGCCTCACACTTTGAACAGCAGACTATAGTCCCAAACTTACCCCCCACATTCTAAAAAATTGTATTGATCATATGTCTAATCAGCAGCCACTGTCTCCTCTTTCCCACTTCATTGTCTGGGATTCCTACCTCCTGCATCAGGAATGTCAGCAGCACAATTTCACTGTCTGGGAAAACCATCCCACGTCCACTTTATAAATATAAAAAGGTCAAGGGCTTCCAAACTTGAGCCCTCCATCCCCATTACTCTTGTTCACTCATTTACACAATGAATGTACCAAAAAGCCCATACACACACACTTCTACACTTGGAATTTTGATGCCAGGATCTATTTTAGCGCATAAAAGCAGAACTTTACATGAGTGGCCCAGTAGGCCAGTACTCTAGCAACAAAGATAGAAAGATCTGGTCACAAGTACTGATTCACAAAAAATGGGCACATTGTACATATGCTTTTTGCTATTTTCTGTTTCAGTGATTTAAATGAGGAGATTCTGAAGTGTCATTGGTTTCTAAAACTCACACTTTCCCTTTCAGTTTCGTCTTTGTTAATTGCACCAACTTAGGGCCTGATTTCGATTTTGGCAGTCGGGTTACTCCGTCACAACAGTGACGCATATCACGCCCCTGAAATATAAATCCCAAAGGAAACAATGGTATTTATATTTCAGCTGATGGGATATCCTTCACCGTTGTGACTGAGTAACTGCGGCTGAAATCTAAATAAGTGCTGGCTGTAGATTGCACTATAAAAAGCTGCCGACAGCTTTAAGAAACATATGTTGAAAAAAAGGTTTCACAAAAAAGGAACTCAGCTGTTTCCAAATATATTTTCTTCCACTGCTTCTGAAGTCCTGAAACAAAACATAATATCCCGCAACCAATAGCTATACAGGCTGTTGAAGACTCAACCCCAAAGCTTTATGGCGGTACCACATACAAAGATCTCTAATGAGGAAAATGGCTTGAATGACTGGTATAAAATGAGACAAAAGGGATACAATCTTATTGCACACCATGGGGAAAATTTGCTAATTGAATTTAGGATTAATAGAAAGACAAACATTGGAATGTCAGGAAAGACAAACATTGGACTGTACTTCAAGCAAGTGTCTCTAATGAGGAAAAGGCCCTTTAATGCTCGTACAAATTGAGACAAAAGGGTTATACTTCTATTATGACATATGACACACCAAAGGTAAAATCTTCTAATTGAAAAAAGGAGTAATAAAAAGACTAACATTGGAATGTCATACCAGCCATTATTAGCCCTATGATATTCTGTTGTCTTCAGTGTAGCTCCCAACATTCCAGTGTTATATGTGTTGGACATAGCCTTCTCTGCAAGGTCACCAGAAAATATATTGCCTTCATCCCTACTGTTGTCTGAACCCATTTTGTTGGCTTTTTGGACTCTGTGCACTTTACCAATGCTAACCAGTGCTAAAGGCGCTTGTGCTCTCTCCTTTAAGCATGGTAAAATTGGGTTTCACCAATTGAAACCTTTTTTGACTTGTAAGTCCCCAGTAAAGCGGTACTACAGGTACATAGGGGCTGTAAATTAAAGGCTACTAGTGGGCCTGCAGCACTTGTTATGTCACCCACTTGAGTAGCCTTTTTAAACATGTCTCAGACCTGCCATTGCAGGGTGTGTGCACAGTTTTAAACTGCCATTTTGACCTGGCAAAATAAACTCTCTTTTTAATACATATATGCTACCCTTAGGGCAGGCCGTAAAGAGCCTATGGGGTAGGGTGCACTGTAGTTAAAAAGTTGGCCATATACCTTTAAGTTTTACAAGTCCTAGTAGTGAAAAATTCTCAAATTTATTTTTCACTATTGCATGGCCAATCTCCCCCATAGGATAATACCGAGTTACCATATCACATTTAATAAGTGATAACTTTTGTCTGGGAGTAGGTATGAATTTCATGTTTGGTGTCCAAGAAATTATAATTTAAAATCCTCTTTAATGGATTTCAAGTTAGTATTCTGAAATGCCACTTTTAGGAAGTTGGCATTTTCTTGTACTAACCATTTGGTGCCTGCAGTCTGTTTCTGGATCACATGACTAGGTATAGTTGGCAGTTGACCTGTGACGGGGTGTCCCTGTCACGAAACGCTCCCGATGACGCATCGGACAGTGCTGATTCGTCATTTCCGCGTCTCCCCGTTGCCGGGGAAACGTGACGAGAGCGAGGCAGGCAGCCTCGCGTTGCCAGGGAAACCGTTATGGTTTCCCGGCACAGCGAGCCGAATAAAACGGACGCACAGCACCAGGAGGAGAGTCCGGTCGGAGTAAAGGAGAGCAGGAGAATAGACGAACTCATCAGAGAGCAGGAAGCCCCGAGCATACTACCGCCTTGGAGGGAAGCACGAGGAAACCCTGGGGACCCCAAAGAGACCGAGCACAGAAACCCTGAGAGGAGAGTACAGCCAGAGGACAGCTACAACGCCAGCCACGACCCTGGAGGGTCGTGGCTAACCAAGGTACGGTCCTTGTGGACTCAAAAGAAGGGCATAACTAAGAAAGGGACTGGGGAGGGGATATAAAGGAGGGGGAAGGAGAAAAGGGGAACTAAGACGGGCACAGCAACTAGCACCTGTGTGGCACCTTCACAACAATCCTATTAGGTTTTTTGTTTTGTGTGAACACTTTACTTCCCCACGTCCTCACGACCACCAACCCCCTCCCTGTGTTTTACCCTTCTTCCCCAGTCCATAATAGGAAAAGAGGACAACCCTATTAGAGGACACTATACTTACCCGGCTTTTTGTCCTTCTATTTCCGGTACCATCCTGGATTCCCCTGAGAGGGCACGTCATCACGCAACCTAAAACAAAGAAGATAACAATTAGAAGATAACACCAATCCTGGAAGGGAAAAAGCCGGCGAACAAGCTCACAAGTGCGGGAAGAACATCCACCTCCATCATAACCTTTTATTACTATCACGTATTCAGAATAAACAACTTATATAATCAACTCCATACCTCTCCGTTGCCTTTATACTGTTCGAACTGTCACAGTGGTGTCAGAAGTGGGATCAAAATAATTTAGGACGCCCTCCCCGACAACCGAACAGTGGCAACCATGAGCGACACCCCCTCGTTGGAGGACAAGATTAAACAATTGGCCGAAGGACAGCGACACCTGCAGCTGGTGTGGGAGGCGCACCAGCGAGAAGCCAAGGAGGACAGGGAAGCCTTACAGTCAGCTCTGAAGAGCCAGGCCACCATCCTTGCAAATAATCAATTAGTCCACGAGACGGCCATGAAGAAATTAACTGAAACTATTGCGGCTAGTAAGGTTCACCCCAATGTCCCAAGTTCTGTGTTACAGAAGCATCAAGAGGGTGAAGACCCCGAAGCCTTTTTTACTAATTTCGAGAGGGTAGCTTCATCTGCCCAATGGCCTGAGGATAGATGGGGGCAGTATGTAGCGCCCTTACTTACAGGAATATTACAAGCGGCATACCAAGCAGCAAATCCGGGGGGAACTACGCCATACCAAGAAATAAAGACGAGTATCCTAGAACGGGTGGGCCACGACACTGAATATTAGAGGGTCAAATTCCGGAAAATCAAATGGGGACCGAATGAAGACCCCCAAACTTTTTACTATCGTGTAAAGGATTTGGCTTTGAAGTGGTTGGGTCCCTCAGGTAATAGTAGAGAAGAAGTGATCCAAACAATCGTACTCGAACAATATCTTGATGCCTTGCCTACAGCGACAAAACATTGGATTCGTCAACATCCTAAAGTAAATACGGAAATGGCCATTGATCTAGCATGTGCCTATCATCATTCGGTGGATGTAAAGAATGTACCAACACGACCCAGCATAAAACCAGGGATACCCAACCTTAGAAACCCTTCCAGAACCCTCCCCGACGAACCCGTCCCTCGCCGGCCCATCGACCAACCACCAGTGACGGGACCCCAATGTTACAACTGTGGGGAATGGGGACACATCGCTCGTATGTGTCCAAGGAAACCAGATAGCAGTGAGCCCATGGAAATCGGAGTAACTCGACGACGGGTACTGTGTACAGGCCGAGGTAACCTGAAGTTTAAACATACTCTGAACATTAATGGACGAGCGGTATGCGCCCTTATTGATTCCGGGTGCAGCCAATCCGTCGTAAGGAACGATATAGTAAACATGGCAGGCCAGAAAGGAGAGCGATGGGTGAATATTTGTTGTATTCACGGGGATAAGGAGCAATACCCTTTACATGATTTAACAGTAGAGTGGAGAAATTATCGGGATGTCCTCCCCATGGGGATAATGACCGATCTAATCGAGGAGTGTATCATCGGAACTGATTATGAACATTTCCCAGAACTTCTGGATCACGTCAGAAAACCCAAATGGACACAGGACTGGTGGGGGGAAGCTCCTTTTTCTAATAGCGATATTGAGTGTCCCATACCCCGTAGGAAATTGTCCCGTAGAGAGAAGCGGGCAGACAAAGCAAACCATTGGGAAAGACAGGGATCAGGACATAATCTAGGTCTTATTGCCGAAACACATGAGGTACCTATCAGTTTTCCCCAACGACAGAGAGAGGACCCTTCGCTTGCCCAAGCCTGGAAGTCTGCTAAACCAGAAGAAACCGAGGAAGTGGGTCCCTACTTCTTAATTAAGAAAAATCTTTTATACAGGGTAACCACTACTCGTACGGGGAACCATAAACTACAGTTGTTAGTGCCCGAATATTATAGAGAACAAGTCCTCACATTGGCTCATTGTCAACCAGGTGGGGGTCATTATGGGAGGGAAAAAACCGAAGAGTACCTTCTTCGGCGGTTTTATTGGCCGGGGGTTTTTGCCCATATACGCAAATATTGCTCTCAATGTCCCAGGTGCCAACTCACTGAACCCGGTAAACCTAAAAAAGCACCCTTAATGCCCCTACCCTTCATAGACATACCTTTTAGTAGAATAGGAATGGACTTGATTGGTCCTGTGATACCCTCGACTAAAGGTCACACGTATATCTTAGTTATGGTTGATTATGCCACTCGATACCCCGAGGCCGTACCTCTGAAAAGTATGACAACCAAGACCATTGCCCAAGCTATGATAAATGTCTTTTTTCGAGTTGGATTCCCACGTGAAATACTTACCGATCAGGGAACCCCTTTTATGTCTACACTTATGAAGCAGGTGTGTAAGACATTAGGTATTTCACAAATTCGAACCTCGGTGTACCATCCACAAACGAACGGGCTGGTAGAAAGGTACAACCGAACCATAAAAACCCTACTAAGGAAAGTAGTGGAGGACACGGGGAGAGACTGGGATCAGAAATTACCATTAGTATTATACGCAATACGAACACATGAACAGGCCTCAACAGGCCATAGCCCTTTTGAGCTCGTGTTCGGGAGACAGCCACGGTCCCTTTTGGACATGGCCATTGAAACTTGGGAGGAAGAGGCGGAGGAAGGGGGAAAACCTTTATTAGAGTATACCCACAGTTTACGTTCTCAACTCCACGATTTATGGGAAACAGTCAGAGCCAATATGGAACGCGCTCAACAAAACCAGAAACAGTATTATGACCGAGGAAGCAAGTTACGGGTTTTACAACCTGGAGATCAAGTACTAATTATGCGTCCCACGTCTGAACAAAAACTTGTGGCCAAATGGCAGGGTCCCTATAAGGTGTTACGATCCGTTACTCCAGTCACTTACCTAGTTGAGATATCGACCACTCCTCAGAAAACCCAAATTTATCAAAAAATCTCTTAACAAAATGGGAAGAACCAACCAATTCCAACTCTGTCGTAGCCATGGGCCAATTCGTAGGTCCTAGCCAAAACTGGCATATCGAGTTTTACCCAACCGAACACCATGATGGGGAGAGACTACCGGTAATAAATGAAACCTTAACGAAATCAGAAAAAGAGCAGGTATATAGCCTACTAAAACCCTTCAGAAAGTTTTTTTCAGAAACACCCGGTAAAACCACCTTGATAACCCATAAAATAAGAACTTCCCCGGGTAAAATTGTCAGGCTAAGGCCATACCGTATTCCCGAGGCCAGGAGACAGATTATGGAGAACGAAATCCAGAAAATGTTAGAACTCGTGTGATAGAACCTTCCACTAGTCCCTGGTGCTCCCCAGTTGTTCTAGTACCGAAACCTGACGGTACTCTTCGATTCTGTATTGATTTCCGTAAGCTGAACGAACATTCCATGTTTGACACATATCCCATACCTAGAGTGGATGACGTACTAGAAAAACTGGGAAAGGCAAAGTATATGTCCACTCTGGATTTGACTAAAGGGTATTGGCAGATTCCATTAGCCCCAGAAGATAAGGAGAAGACGGCTTTTGCCATGCAGTCCGGTCTTTATCAGTTCACTGTGTTACCGTTCGGACTACATGGAGCCCCAGCCACGTTCCAACGGTTAATGGATAGACTTTTGAATCCGTTTCAAACATTTACAGCAGCGTATCTGGATGATGTTGTTATCTTCAGTGACACTTGGGATGATCATCTACGACATTTACAACAGATATTCCACACTCTGGCACAGGCTGGCTTAACCGCCAACCCTAAAAAGTGCATCATAGGACAATCAGACATATCATACTTAGGATACAAAATCAGTCAGGGGAACCTGCAACCGCAAACTAAGAAAGTAGACGCCATTCTGAATGCACCTAACCCAACAACAAAAAAAGAATTGCGTTCATTCCTCGGGTTGGTGGGCTACTATCGACGGTTCTTACCCGACTATTCCACCCTAGCCGCGCCCCTCACCGATCTTCTGTCTAAATCACATCCTAATCGGTTAGTCCCTTTTTCGGAGCAACAGACGGCTAGCTTTGAGCACCTAAAATCATGTCTGACTAGGGATCCGATTCTGCGATGTCCAGATTTTTCCAAACCCTTCCATCTATATACGGATGCCTCTGATGTGGGGTTAGGGGGTGTACTGACCCAACCAGATGAAGACGGTAGGGATCGCCCAGTAGTGTATATCAGTAGGAAGTTATTTACCCGCAAACGCCACTATCCTACCATCGAAAAAGAATGTCTGGCCATAAAGTGGGCCGTGGAGACCTTACAATATTACCTTTTGGGTCGGCCTTTTATACTGTTTACGGACCATGCTCCCCTCACTTGGTTAGCTGCTCATAAAGATACAAATTCGAGGATTTTGAGATGGTTCCTTGAACTTCAACCGTTTTCCTTTCAGGTACGTCACATACCCGGTTCCCTACAAGCCCCGGCTGATTATTTGTCTAGATTCCCGGACTCTACTACGGTCCTCGAACAGGACCTTTGGTGGGGGGGGGGTGTGTGACGGGGTGTCCCTGTCACAGAACGCTCCCGATGGCGAATCGGACAGTGCCGATTCGTCATTTCCGCGTCTCCCCGTTGCCGGGGAAACGCGACGAGAGCGAGGCAGGCAGGCAGCCTCGCGTTGCCAGGGAAACCGTTATGGTTTCCCGGCACAGCGAGCCGAATAAAACGGACGCACAGCACCAGGAGGAGAGTCCGGTCGGAGTAAAGGAGAGCAGGAGAATCGACGAACTCATCGGAGAGCAGGAAGCCCCGAGCATACTACCGCCTTGGAGGGAAGCACGAGGAAACCCTGGGGACCCCAAAGAGACCGAGCACAGAAACCCTGAGAGGAGAGTACAGCCGGAGGACAGCTACAACGCCAGCTAAGGTACCAAGGTACGGTCCTTGTGGACTCAAAAGAAGGGCATAACTAAGAAAGGGACTGGGGAGGGGATATAAAGGAGGGGGAAGGAGAAAAGGGGAACTAAGACGGGCACAGCAACTAGCACCTGTGTGGCACCTTCACAACAACCCTATTAGGTTTTTTGTTTTGTGTGAACACTTTACACGTCCTCACGACCACCAACCCCCTCCCCTACCCTTCTTCCCCAGTCCATAATAGGAAAAGAGGACAACCCTATTAGAGGACACTATACTTACCCGGCTTTTTGTCCTTCTATTTCCGGTACCATCCTGGATTCCCCTGAGAGGGCACGTCATCACGCAACCTAAAACAAAGAAGATAACAATTAGAAGATAACACCAATCCTGGAAGGGAAAAAGCCGGCGAACAAGCTCACAAGTGCGGGAAGAACATCCACCTCCATCATAACCTTTTATTACTATCACGTATTCAGAATAAACCACTTATATAATCAACTCCATACCTCTCCGTTGCCTTTATACTGTTCGAACTGTCACATGACCTTTATTTATTCCTCCCAGACAGCATCACAATACAGGTTCTGGTTGTTGGCAGGATGGGCCATCCCAGCTTAATGGGAGGTGGCAGAGCTGTCACCTATGCACTTCAAAGGCATTGGCCCAACTCACACACAAAGGACTTCACGCAAGTCTATCTTTCCACCGTACAGACTAGGACCAGGGCAGGAAGGCAGGAAATTCCATACACCCCTGTAAAGGGAAACTCCAGAAGCTTCTCATACTTCAAAGTGGGCACCAGGTTTAAAAAAAAGGAACCTCGGACCCACTCTTCAGTACGCTCCTGGATCTGTGGATACTACAGAGGAAGGACACCCTGACACTTGAGGCCTGCCCTGCTTCCTGAGAAGGAAGACTAGACCTGCTCTCCTCATCCTAGGCTGAGTGACTCCAAAGTCAGCTGACTGACCTGTTGTGAGCCTCAGGGACATACAACGGTCCTGAGGATCCCTGAATCTACCCAGCTCAACTGTTGCCTAGACCTTCAGCTGGACCCACCTGAGCCCTGCTGGCCTCCGCAAGAGTGAGTTCATGATCTCCAAGAGGTGCATCCCCAGATCATGGACCCTTGACTGGGATCAGAGTACACTCCTCTGAATAAAAAAGGAGAAATCCTGAACTTTTGGGCACTTCACATCCGTGATTGGACCCGTCCGTGCCAAGATCTCGCCACCTGCACCAACTGCCAATGTAAGCTCCGGTGAACCATACTCTTCATGCTACAGCAACTGCCGGCGGTGACCGGCATCATGAGTTCTGCACTTCATGCTACAGCATTAACAGCCCACAGTGACAGCCAGTCTCCAGCTACAACCTTCGGCGATTCCCAACAGGACCTTCACCTACAGCAACAACCAACCACAGTGCTCTCCCTGATCCATGTGGTCGCCTCCATCACAAAAAGAACTCTTCTCGCTGGACTTTGGAAGGTAACTTTTTTAGCAGGATTAACCTGGTCCCTGTATCCTACTTGCGCTCTATTGAGTTCGGCTCAAACTTGTGAATTTCACCTGAACTCGCATGACCAGGAATGTGGTGCTTTGTGCTTTTAGGCACTATGCTATCTTTATATCTTTGAAATTGCATATCTCCGGTTCTGCTGATTGGATTTTTGTTGTTATGTTGTCAAATAATTTATTACATTTCACTCTATATTTCTTAGTTGGTGTGGAATGTTACTTATGTTGTATTTTAACTTTATTACTGTTTGTGTGCTGCATAGGTACTTGCACTGCTTTTGTGTCAAGCTACCAAAGGATTAAGCACAGGTTAATTTAGTGACGTTTGTGGTTTCACCTTGGCAAGGATTGTTGCTGTTACTTGAGAAGGGCTCACACACCCTCAACCAACAACCCAATTTCTCGAAATATGCCATTTCCATTGTTTTTGATGAAAATTCAAAAATTCAAACTTTATAAATGAGCACCATTGTGGCTGTTAATTATCCTCCGCACAATAATCGGTCTGAGATGCAGGTGACGTTTCCTAATGGGAAAGAATAATTAACAGATATTATTTCCCGGAAAGTTAGGACAACTCACCATCTACCTGGAACACATTCACCTCCTGGACTACTCCCAATCTGGATTCTGGAGCAACCACAGCACCGAGACCGCCCTGATCGCGACCACAGATGACATCTGGCCCTCTTTGACAAAGGAAAGACAGATCCATTTCTACTCCTCGATCTTTCAGCAGCCTTTAACACAGCCTCCTACCATACACTCATTGCCAGGCTTCTCAACATAGGTATCCAAGGAGCCGCTTTCAGATGGATTGTTTCCTTCCTCACCAACAGAACACCTTCCACCCTTCACCTCCGAACCCAAAACAATCATCTGCAGAGTCCCTCACAGCTCATCACTCAGCCACACCCTCTTCAGTAGCTACGTGCTCCCCCTTGCCAACATTGTCAGATTCCACGGTCTCAACATTATATCCTACGCTGACAACATACAACTCATCCTCTCTGTCTCTGAAAACTCCACCACCGTCAGAACCATCTTCCACCAGTGCATTACCAGTGTCACCAATTGGATGAGAAATAACTGCCTCAAGTTCATCACAGACAAGACTGAAGTTTTGGTCTTCGGCAGCAACAACTTCCCTTCAGATGCCTCCTGGTGGCCTACCAAACTGGGGCCCACTTCAACCCCAGCTGAGCATACCAAGAATCTCAATATCATCCAGGAAAGCAAACTCACCATGAGGTCTCAAATCACTGCAAAGTCCTCCTCCTGCATCTTCATCCTTTGCATGTTCTGCAAGATTTTCAAGTAGCTTCCCCAAAATGAGAGATGCACCATCACCCAAGCCCTTGTCATCAGTCAACTGGACATCGGAAACACCCTTCATGTGGGAACCGAGGCCCACCTAGTTGAAAGACTACAGACCATCCAGATCGCCCCAGCAAGACGCATCCTGGATCTCTCTCATTGCGCCCACATCACCCTTCACCTGAAAAAACTCCACTGGCTCCCCATCAAGAAGAAATGCCAGTTCAGGCACCTCGCCTGTGCATTCATGGTCCAGCAAGACACCAGACCTGCCTACATCAACCACTGCCTGATATTCCACAAACCATCCAGACAACTCTAATCAACCTCCCTTGCACTGGCCCTGAATATAATGCAGCAGCACAGAACGGCATTCCTTCTCCTACCTCACAGCCAAAGCCAGGAATGGCCTCCCCCCAACACCTCTGGATCTATCATACTCTACAGTAGTTCCATAGGACTGCGAAAACCTGCCTCTTCGACTGAGTCCCTGGTCCCTGCCAGTGGGTGGATACCTTCACAGGTGACAAGTCACGCTCTACAAGTCGACTGATTGATTGATGCCTATTAGGACCCTCCTCAAAAAGCTGGGCACACTGTACTTCAGAAGCAGCTGCTAGTGCATCGATGGCTGCTCAGCTCCTTCTTTTGTTTTTGCTGAGAAAGAAGTCCAATCATCCATAAAACACAGAAAAATTTAAAACTTTTTTATATTGTCTTCTGTTTTGAGTGACTGGGTTCCGTCTGAGGAAAAGCAATTGAAGGAGCACAGAAAACCATCTATGAACTGACAGTCACTTCAGAAGAGGCCACAGATTAATGGAGCCATTTTTTAAAGTAATTAAGGTAAGAGGCAGCTCCTGCTCCTTCAGCGTTCCCAGGGCCCCAGAGGGATACTGGAAACTCGAAGCACAAAATGCTTATTTTGTGGGACTTTCAGAGCTTTAAGTAGGGTTTCACTGGGTGTCAGACTCGGAAGTATAAAGAAGAAACTTTTAAATGGGTTATTCAGGCCCTATATTCAGATCTGCAAATGTACAGAAAATACACAGATTGATTTCAAAATGATGTATGTAAAACACTTCTCAAAATGATGAATGTAAAAAACCTTGGGGTAATCCATGAAAGTGATCCAGTTCAAGTTTCCATTTGACATATTTTAATTCCCTAACAATACTTGCTTTTCCGGGGTGCTGCATTTCTGTAGTATTTTTAATTAAAAAATGAGTCTTCTTTGGAAATTTGCCCTTTCTGAAGGGTCACCGTGATTTTTGTGCCTTTTGGCTGAACATTATTTTTGCTAGCTATGGAAGACCTCTTTGCACTTTACTGCTGCTAACCAGGGGTTCTTCGTACTAATGCTCCTCCTTTCAACATGATGAAATTGGCGTACCCCTGATTGGCATATTTATCTTATCTATAAGTCCATATTATATGGTACCCACAGTGTACATAGGGCCCATAAGTTAAATGTCACCAGTGGTCTGCATAACTCATTGCACTGACAATGTAAATATCACTGCAGGTCTGCCATCAGTAGCCTGTCTGTGCAGATATAAACTGCAAATTCGACCTGTCAAAATATCCCTTTTTGATAGGCATAACCCCCTCCTTTTAAAAATTAGTAAGTCACCCCTTAGTAAGCCTTACTTCCTGTGAAGGCAGAGTGCATGGCATTTAAAAGTTAGGGCATCTAAAGGTTAATGTTAAACATGTGCCTACAGTGACTAGCACTTCAAAACTATTTTCACTGTAGCAGGATTGTCTGTTCCATATTAAAGCTTTGGCATACAATATTAAGTTTAATTAATGTTATCTCTGTCTAGGAAACATCTAGTGAATTATTTCAAGGACTCTTTTTAATATTTAAATAAAATCCAATTTAATAGAAAAGTCCAAATTTGTTTAACAATTTTAGAAAAGGTACTTTAGAATAGTTACATTTTGCCTGCCTAAAGCCTGTGGAGGCCTTTCTGTTAGTATTCAACTGTCTCGTGGTGAGATGTGAACTGCTCCCAAGACAGGGACAGTGGGCATGAGTGTGGGAAAGAGTTATCCCCCCTTGACTAGATGGCCTGTGGACTGTGCTTAGACCCTTGGTACAATTCAAAATTGTCTCCACTGTCACACGAAGATGTAGCTCACTCTGGAGCCTCCTTCTCAATTTGTCCTTTTAGTGAGCTAGGCACCCCCCCCCCAGTGGGGAGTAATAACTGTTCCAGAACTGGCTTAGAGAGAACACCAGGGTGGGCTGTGAGTAGGGGTGGGTGCAACTCTAGCCGTTCACTCTGTGGAATTCCGCAGAGTTACATAAAATCTCAGTGAGATTTTGCAGAGTTCAGCCAGCAGGCAGAAAATATGAATGCCATGTTCCTTGTGCTGCTTGCCCTGCAATTTAGCGCATAATAATGCGAGCGGTACTGAAAAATCAGCATGAATGGCACCATGTGATGTGCATCAGCATGCGGCCATTAGAGTTGATTTTGCTGCTGCTTGATTAGAAAATCTACTCCAGCAGCAGTAAATCTGCTCGAGGGCAGCAAATCTACTCGAGAAGCAGCCTTCTCACAGCAACTGCCTGCCACCGCCCACATTAGAAAATGGTTCTAGGGCCACCAAATCTCACTCACAGTTCTGGAGCCTTGCCTGAATAAATTCTGCCACACGGTGATTGACGGGATTTGGCCAGACTCGTAAAGATGTTTCACCAAATTCTGCTGATTCTGTGGGTGGGATTAAACATTCCGTCCACCCCTAGCTGTGAGCATCCTCTTAAAGTGTCAAGTCCTGATTGAATGTCACATCCTGCTTGACAGGGTTACTGGGCTTTCAAATGACACATTTGACGCAAAGGACAAAGGACGCATTTCAAAGAGGTCACCCTTGTCACAGGCAAATGGTAGCTGTCAATTGGGCAGGGCCCTTCTTTTGTCCTGCCAGCCAGTCAGGCCCCAATCACAGTGGGACACTGTTTGACATTACAGTTTCACAAGCTGTTTGACTGACTGCTGATTTTATGTGTAACATTTAGGGGCCTCCTCAAAAGAGGGATGAAGAATGCCAGACCAAATGCCAAAACACATAGGGGATCATTCCAACCCTGGCGGTCGGTGTTAAAGCGGCGGCTAACCTGGCAACAGGCTGGCGGTAAAAAAAATTGAATTCTGACCCTGGCGGAAACCGCCAACAGAGACCGCCACTTCAACACTCCGACCACCACGGCGGGACAAACAAACAGCGCGGCGGTCACCGCCAACAGACAGGCGGGAGACAATGTACCGCCCACCCTATCACAACACACCAATCCTCCACCTTTTCCGGGGCGGTAGCCCCGCCGATAAAAACACGGCGGAAACAGCCATTTCGAACGGGAAACGCTCACCTCCATACACCCCACGAGGAATCGGGACAGCATGGAACCCGAACTCCACATCCTCCCAGCTATTGTCTTCCTGCTCCTCTACCAGGAGCACGAACGCCGGCGCAGAAGACAACAGTGAGTACTGCACCTACGACACAGGGGAGGGGGAGGCCAAAAATTATGGGGACACACATACGCGACACATCCACCCCCACCCTCACCCACTACAACACACACATCAATGCATTGCAATACATCACAGTTACACCCCCCAAACCACCCGGAAGAATGCAAAGACAAAAGGAAATGATCATAAACAGTCAAATATATTGTATCACTGGCTTATAAATATATCACACATCTAAAACTATTATATACATAAATATTAAAAGTCTGATAATTTTTGCAGGCATTGTCCGTGGACCACAGGGCCCAAATTACATGGGCAAAGCCCACACAGGATACCTGACACCAACGGAGAGAGCACTGCAGGGGCATCAGATAGCAAAACTACAGGCACCTCAGGGGGAAGGGAAGGGGGGGCACCTCAGCCAGATGAGTACACGACGCCAGATCCACGAGGGGCCTCCATGGCCACTGTTCAATCCTGGGGAGTGCAAAGCCACAGTCTCACAAGTCTCTGCAGTGGGTGGTTTGCCCACTGGACCATCCTGGGGAGTGCAAAGCCACAGTCTCACAAGTCTCTGCAGTGGGTGGTTTGCCCACTGGACCATCCTGGGGAGTGCAAAGCCACAGTCTCACAAGTCTCTGCAGTGGGTGGTTTGCCCACTTTACCATCCTGGGGAGTGCAAAGCCACAGTCTCACAAGTCTCTGCAGTGGGTGGTTTGCCCACTTTACCATCCTGGGGAGTGCAAAGCCACAGTCTCACAAGTCTCTGCAGTGGGTGGTTTGCCCACTTTACCATCCTGGGGAGTGCAAAGCCACAGTCTCTCAAGTCTCTACAGTGGGTGGCTTGCCCACTGTGCCATCCTGGGGAGTGCAAAGCCACAGTCTCACAAGTGGATGACAGTCTCCACTGGTTCTGGAGGGGGCTTGGTGCCCAGAGTGCTTCGTGCAGCCCTGCCCGACACAGATGAGGGCCTGCCCCATCTGCCAATGGGCCAGCGGTTCTTGAGACGGCGGTGCCCTGTTCAGCGGTGCTTGAGATGAAGGGCCCAGTTCAGCGGTGCTTGAGATGAAGGGCCCAGTTCAGCGGTGCTTGAGATGAAGGGCCCAGTTCAGCGGTGCTTGAGACGGCGGTGCCCTGTTCAGCGGTGCTTGAGACGGCGGTGCCCTGTTCAGCGGTGCTTGAGATGAAGGGCCCAGTTCAGCGGTGCTTGAGATGAAGGGCCCAGTTCAGCGGTGCTTGAGATGAAGGGCCCAGTTCAGCGGTGCTTGATACGGCGGTGCCCTGTTCAGCGGTGCTTGAGACGGCGGTGCCCTGTTCAGCGGTGCTTGAGACGGCGGTGCCCTGTTCAGCGGTGCTTGAGACGGCGGTGCCACCTGACATGTGGCTGCGGGGCCTTCCTGCCCATCTGTCTGGTGGCTTGCGGGGCCCTCCTGGGCTGCAGTACCAGGCCTGTGGGTGTCCTCCTGCCCACCTGGGACGTGGCTTGCGGGGCCCTCCTGGGCTGCAGTACCGGGCCTGTGGGTGTCCTCCTGCACACCTGGGATGGGGCTGGTGGGGCCCTCCTGGCCAGCTGGCCTGCTGCCGGACTTGTCGGGTGTGCTGCCCTTCCCACCCTTCCCTGTTCGCCTGTGGCCCTTTCCCACCTTTGGCGGTGTGCCAGGTGGCACCCGACTTCCTGCCGGAGCCATTGTAGGGATTTTGGTCCCTGGTGTCTTTGGTCTCTCGCGCCGGGCACTGGCAATCTTCGGATGCTTTTCTGGGGGTGGGCTTGCCGTGCCTTGGCTCCTAGCTGAACTGGCTGCCCTTGAGGGTGGGGGACTCCACAGTCCATGGCAAACAGTCTTTACAGGTCCCGGTTTTGTGGTGGCTGAGGTGCTGATTGGAGTCTTATGAGTTGGACGGGGTGGGGGAGTTGTTGGAAAGAGGTCAAGTTTGGAAAAGAAAAGCAATTTCGAAAGAGAGGGACGGGTAGGTGTAGTGGGTATGGGAGTGGAGGAAGAGGATGTGGTTGTAGGAGTGTGAAGTCTGGTGTCTTTGGGTGCAGGTGCTTGGGCTGGAGGCTGTCGTGAGGTGGATGGCTGTTGGGTGGGTGGCTGCCTGCGTTTGTGTAGTTTGGAAGAGGGGGTGACAGACACACTGGGAGAGGATACAGGGGACGTGTAAATGGTAGTGGGGGTGGTGACTGCACGTGTGCGGAGTGTTCTGGCGGGTGCGCTGGTGATGGACGTAGTGGCTGAAGATGTTGTGCATGCAAGTGTGAGTGGAGACGTCACAGGGAGGGAGGATGGAGACGAGGAGGAGGGGGACACAGTGGAGGCAGTGGGTGTTGGTATGTCTGCATGTGGATGTTGCTTGTGTGAATGCTTGTGTGATGTGTGGTGCTTATGTCTGGATGAGCTTCCCTTGGGTGTTGCGGTGTGTGCAGGCTGGTCTGATGGTGTGTCTGGGATAGGCAGAGGTACAGGGGATTGGGTCTGGGTGGAGGAAGTTGGAGGGGGGAGGCTAGAGACAGGGACAATGGCTGCCGTCAGTGCTGAGGCCAGAGCGTTGAACGATCGCTGATGGGCAGCCTGACCAGAATGAATGCCCTCCAGGTATGCATTACTCTGGTGCACCTCCCTTTCTACACTCTGGATGGCATTCAAAAGGGTAGACTGCCCAACAATGATGGTCCTCAGGAGGTCAATGACCTCCTCACTGAGTGCAGCAGGGGTGACAGGGGCAGGGCCTGAGGTGCCTGGGGCGAAGGAGATGCCCACCTTCCTGGGTGAGTGGGCACGGGGCGAACGCTGAGGGGCTGCTGGGAGGGCGGTGCTGGTGCGCTGGGTGGCGGCTGTACCTGTTGTTGCGGGGGGCACGGATGTTGCCGCCACCACAAGGGAGCTCCCTTCAGAGGACGAGTCGCTGTCACTGACATCAGCACGAGTCCCCGCTGTGGAGCTCCCCTCGCCCTCCATCCCACTGGTGTATTCGGACTCCGTTGCATGGCCCTCCAGGGCTATGTGGGATGCAGCTCCCTCGTGCTCCGATGCCACTTCTCCTCTGCCTGATGATGCTAATGCACACATGAACAGGAAGACCACAAAAAAGTGGCGGGGGGGCAGAAATAAAGACATGTTGAGTGCATGCATTGGCGACACCGTTGGCGGAGAGGACAGACACAGAAGCCCCCTGCACTACGCCGTGCACTTGGGGTCCACTACGCAATCCGTGGGACATGGCCTACAAGCCTATGGACGACAACTGCACACATAGATGACACAGGGCCATGGATACCTGTACTTGGCACCCTACAGAGGTGGGGGGCGGGGGCACAGGGCCATGCCTTACGGAGGGGCCTAGCCTACAGAAATCGCCCTGGCCTAGGGATACCCACAGCCCTCCTCCCCCACCCAGACACCTCCACTGCGCGCAAAGTCAGCAGAATGTGTTTGTACTCACCCCCTTGTGTCTGCTGTGATGTCCTCACGCGCCCATCCAAATCGGGGTAGGCCACCGCCAGGATCCGGGACATCAGGGGGGTCAAAGTACGACTGGCACCCCTCCTACGTTGGGAGGCCATCCCCAGCTGAGCCTCCGCCGTCTTCCTGCTCCAGCGTCGGATGTCCTCCCACCTCTTCCGGCAGTGGGTGCCCTGTCTGTTGTGGACCCCCAGGGTCCGGACGTCCTTGGCGATGGCACGCCAAATAGCGACTTTCTGGTGGGCGCTGACCTATGCGACATGTACAGGGAGAGAAAAATTGTCATCACCTTCTGCATGCTCGATGTGAGTGGCCCCCCATCCCCACCATTGCCATGTGAGACATGCTCTCATCTGTCGTTTGATGCATGCCTCCATCGCTCCCCTCCCCACCATCTTTCATCCACCCCACTCAACCCAGGCATTGCCCACTAAGCATGGTCCCTGTGTACTTACCTGTTGGTCTGGAGGACCGTAGAGTAGCGCATACTGGGGGAGGACCCCATCCACAAGTTTCTCCAACTCCTCCGCAGTGAAGGCAGGGGCCCTTTCCCCAGTCGCATGAGCCATTGTCTCTTCCAGACCGAGGTCACAGCAGCACTTGCAGTGTAGGTCCTCTCCTGTGGAAGATCAGGTATCGAGTGATTAAGCAGATAGAAAATGGCGGTCACGCCCGCGGCGGTGCGTACCGCGGCGGTGCGTACCGCGACCACCGGCGCACATCGTCATTGGCTCCTGAAACCCATAGGGTTCAATGTTAACCAATGCGGCTTTGCGCCGCGGTCTTCGACCGCCTACCGCCACGGTGTGCCACGCCAGCGCATTGACCTCACATCCCATTGTCACACTTCACTGGTCAGGCAGCCGCCATTTCAAGGGCCCACATGGCTTAATTTCTACTGCGTCACACATACCTAGGCCTTGCATCAACACTCATACAAACCTTTCAATGCATTGGGAATCGTGTTATGTGCAAGCTGTGGTTACGTACCTGTGGGTTGATTGACTCTGTGCTCGCTGTTGTCCTTCATAGGCACCGTCCGCTGGAACGTGCGAGGAGATGGAGGAATCTTCCCGTGTACAGACCGCTGGTGGACCTGTCGACAATGGAGGAACGACATGTCATACTGACATACAGGCTTGACTGAGCTACTATACATGAACTGTGTGCCCAGCTGGAGCCAGACCTGATGTCACCCATCCGCCAACCCACAGGGATCCCCCCTCTAGTGCAGATGCTGTCAGTACTCCATTTCTTAGCAAGTGGGTATTTTCAAACAACAGTGGCCATATCATCAGGGATGTCCCAGCCCATGTTTTCCAAGGTGTTGTCCAGAGTATTGTCTGCCCTGCTCAAACACATGCAGAGCTACATCATTTTCCCTGAGGTGGGGGATTTGGTTACAGTGAAAGGAGACTTCTATGCCCTTGGACATATTCCCAACATCATTGGTGCCACTGATGGGACACATGTTGCTTTGGTCCCCCCCAGCAGGAGTGAACAGGTGTACAGGAACCGCAAGAGTTATCATTCCATGAATGTACAGATGGTGTGTTTGGCTGACCAGTACATCTCCCATGTTAATGCCAAGTTCCCTGGCTCAGTGCATGACGCCTACATCCTGCGGAATAGCAGCATCTCGTATGTGATGGGTCAACTCCAGAGGCACCGGGTGTGGCTATTAGGGGACTCTGGTTACCCCAACCTGTCATGGCTACTGACCCCAGTGAGGAATCCCAGGACAAGGGCGGAGGAACGGTACAATGAGGCCCATGGGCGGACTAGGAGGGTGATCGAGCAAACCTTTGGCCTCCTGAAGGCCAGGTTCAGGTGCCTCCATATGACAGGTGGATCCCTAATGTACTCACCAAAGAAGGTGTGCCAGATTATCGTGGCCTGCTGTATGCTTCACAACCTGGCTTTGCGACGCCAGGTGCCTTTTCTGCAGGAGGATGGTCCAGATGGTGGTGTTGTAGCAGCTGTGGAGCCTGTGGAGAGTGAAGAGGAGGAAGCCGAAGAGGACGACATAGAGAACAGGAACACAGTAATACAGCAGTATTTTCAATGACACACAGGTAAGAGCACACACCGGCATATTACATTTACTTAAAGACTCCTACCTCTCTACTGTCTGACTTTTTCCCCCAGTGTATGGTAACTGTGTTGTGACTTTCCCTTCCGTTTTCAGAGATGTGGGCCCCGCTGCGTGACATCTGCTTTGTTTCCCCATGGACTACAGCTGTGTGACAGCGGTTTGTTGGCATCACAATGTGAATGAACATTTTGGCACGGTCATGTCTAATACATTTGTTCTAAATCACAGCCAGACTCCAGATTGTTTTGTGCAATAAGTGTGTTTATTCAAGTGCTCTAAATTGGATGGGTGGTTGCAAATCGGTGAGGGGTGATGGTGGAGGATTGTCCATGGCAGAGTCCAGACTATCAGTATCACAGGTGCATTGTCCAAATGCCTTGGAAAGTGGAGCAGGGGCAGTTTAAGGTTGGACAGGGTGACAATGTGGGACAGTGGGATGACAATCAGGGCGGTATCCTTTGCTGGCGGTGGTCTTGACATCTTACTCTGTCTTCTTCCTGGATCTCAGGGCCTGCTTGCGGGGTGGTTCTCCTTCTGCAGGGGGTGGGGTTCTGGTGGCCTGTTGGTCTTGTGTCGGGGCCTCCTGTCCACTAGCGCCGGCGGAGGTGGTAGGCAGTTCTTGGTCCATGCTAGTGTCAGGGGCCCTTTGTCCTGCCACAGTGTCCCGCAATGTGGTGACTACCTGATTCAGGGCCACTACGATGGTACCCATGGCGGAACTGATGTTTCTTAGTTCCTCCCTGAACCCCATATACTGTTGCTCCTGCAGAAGCTGGATCTTCTGAAACCTGGCCAGGACCGTCGCCATCGTCTCCTGGGAGTGGTGGTATGCTCCCATGATGGAGGAGAGGGCCTCGTGGAGAGTGGGTTCCCTGGGCCTGTCCCCCCCATGTCGCACAGCAGCCCTCCCAGTTCCCCTGTTTCCATGGGCCTCTGTCCCCTGGACCGTGTGCCCACTACCACTGCCCCCAGGTCCCTGTTGTTGTTGGGGTGTTGGGTTAGCCTGGGTTCCCTGTAGTAGTGGACACACCGCTGATTGATGTGTCCTGGGGACAGAGGTATGGGCCCGCTGGGTTGGTGCTGTGCTGGTGTTCCCAGAGGGGGGAAGGTCTGCTGTGGCCTGTGGCTGTCTGAGGGGACCCGACTGTCCCGAGGTCCCCGATGGACCGGGCTGGTCATCTAGAACCAGGGAGACAGAGCTGCTGTCCTCACTGTGGGCCTCTTCTGGGGGTGGAGTGGACATTTGTGGACCCTCCTGCGCGGTGACCTGGCATTCGGGTCCTGCAGGGGTATAAAAGTATGGTTATTGCATCTGTGTGTGCCATAGAGTACAATGGGTGGGTGCCCGTGTACCCCAGTGCTGGCATTCCTTTGTGGGGGCTGTTGTGACAGTGATTTGGGGGGGGGGATGTATGTGTATGTGCAGTGGGCATGCTTTGGTGATGGGTGTCCATGCTTTGTGGACGCATGCAGGGCTGGGTGTTGGGATGGGTGGGTTGTGATGGTGAGACATTTGCAAGGAGTAGGTGTGATGGGGGTGGGGGTGAGGGTGGGGGTATGAGTTGGCATGCTGGTGGGGTGGGGGGGATGAAGTAGTGAAGATGAGACTTACCAGAGTCCATTTCTCCAGCTACTCCTGCGAGGCCCTCAGGATGCAGGATGTTCAAGACCTGCTTCTCCCATGTTGTAAATTCTGGGGGAGGAGGTGGGGGTCCGCCGCCAGTCCGCTGCACTGCAATGTTGTGCCTGGATACCATGGAACGCACCTTCCCCCGTAGGTCGTTCCACCTCTTCCTGATGTCGTCCCTATTTCTTGGGTGCTGTCCTACAGCGTTGACCCTGTCCACTATTCTGTTCCATAGCTCCATTTTCCTGGCAATGGTGGTGTGCTGCACCTGTGTCCCGAACAGCTGTGGCTCTACTCATACAATTTCCTCCACCATGACCCTGAGTTCATCATCAGAGAACCTGGGGTGTCTTTGCGGTGCCATGGGGTGGTGTGGGTGATGTGTAGGGTGGATTGTGTGGTGCTAAGTGTGGTGATGTGTATTGTTGTGTTGTGTGAAGTGCGTGCAAATATTGCTGGGTGACAGTGAATTGGGCGTCTGGGTGCTCGGATGTCTTTTCTCAGTGCTTGTTCACGAATCTCTAGGAGTGGAGGTTTGTGGGTGATGTGGGTGTGTATTTTATATTGTATTGGGTGTGTGGGAGTGGTGTGTGTATGTGTATCAGGTGTGTGTATTTTGAATTGTCCAATGTGGCGGTGTTTTGTACAAGTGTGTGTATTTCGAGCGCGGCGGTGTGTACCGCCAGTGGAATACCGCGGTTGAAAGACCGCCGCATGGATTCGTGTGTCGTGATAGTGTGGGCGTATTTCTGTTGGCGTGACGGTGGAGGTTTGGTCATCGCCAGTTTCTCGCTGGCCTTTGGCGTGGCGGACTTTTGTGGATGTCTGTATTTTGGCGGTTTGCATGTTGTGGGTCAGAATGACCGTGGCGGTTTACCGCGGCCGCGGCGGTGTTATGGCAGTCTTCTGAACGGCGTTAGGTGCCTTTTACCGCCGAGGTTGGAATGACCACCATAGTGTGTATCCACTGTCTGGTTGCTGAAAGTGCAGCTTTTATTTTACCAGACATCTGAGTTTGTTAGGGGTACAGGGACTGCCTAAAACTGCATTTTAACACACACACACACCCAGAGCCCAGGTTTAGTGTGGTTGAAGACTTTTCCCATCTTGAAAATGCCCAAAGTGGGTAGGGTTATCCCATTTATCCCATTGGTTAGGACGTCCCGAGCCATCATTCCCACCTGCTAGCTCATGCCAGGCATAATTGTAGCACCAGCAGGCACCGACTTCAGCCCATTCCTGAACCTGAGGAAGATAAGTAGTGGACTGAACCTGCTGTCTGTAACCTGAGAAGATGCCTTGAGGACTGTTCCCACCCTCTCTCTTGTACCCAGGAGAAGGGAGTAGACTCCAAGGGTCTTAAGGTTGATCTCCTGTTAAAGCTATAGGGACACAACAAGCTATAAGAGGCCTTTGTCTGCAACTGACCAGCTGGCCAGTAGCAACTGGATCTGGACTGCACTCTCATGTTGTCCTCTGCCTGCCACCCTGTGAGTCTCAAAGTGCCTCCCCTAAGGTCCTGGGGGGGGCTTTAAAAGTGTACTCATGTGGGGGTTTAGGACTTAAAGAACTAAAGTCAGAAGGTAAAATCTCTGCCTAGGAGGAAGCAGGTGTGTATCCGTTCTGTGCTCCTTTTCACTCAGTGTCACATTGCACCTATGTCCTGTTCTACCACAACCATTGACTATGATCAGCACTTTTTGCATTGTGGCAATATTTCTACTTACAACTTTAAAACTTCACATCTCCAGCTCCCCTTACTGAATTGTTGTCATGTTTGTGTTGTTTTGTTTATTTTATGTGTCTAATTGATGTGGGATTTTTATTATTTTGCATTTTCACTCATTACTGTTACAGTACTGCATAAGTACTTTACACCTTGTCTCTAAGTTAAGCCTGTCTGCTCTGTGACATAGCTACAAGGATTTTAAGCTCATGGTATTTTAGTCACTTTGAGGCTTCTTGCTGACAAGGACTGTTGTTGTTACTTTAGGTTAGTACCTATTCTCCTGTCAACTAATAACCAAGTTGGTCATTACAACCCTGGCGGACGGTGTTAAAGCGGCGGTAAGACTGCCAACAGGCCGGCGGTAAAAATTTAGCAACTTTGACCGTGGCGGAAACCGGCAACAAAGACAGCCACTTTAATACTCCGACCGCCACGGCGGTACAAACAAACAGCGCGGCGGTCACCGGCAACAGACTGGCGGGAGACAATGTACCGCCCACAGTATCACAACCTACCAATCCGCCACCTTTTCCGGGGCGGATTCACCGCGGATAAAAACACAGTGAAAACAGCCATTTCAAAGGGAAAACGCTCACCTCTACACTCTCCACGAGGAACGACGACACCATGGAGCCGGAACTCCATATTCTTCCTGCACTAGTCTTCCTGCTCTTCTACGAGGAGCATCAACGCCGGCGGCGAAGACCACGGTGAGTACTGCACCTACGACATAGGGGAGGGGGGAGGCAAAAACACAGGGACACACACACTCAACACCCCAACCACCACCCGACCCTCATCCACTACAACACACACACCAATGCTTATCTATACATTACAGTAACACCCCCCAACTCCCCCGGAAGAATGCAAAGACAAAAGGAAATGAGTGGAACCATTGTAATATATCAAAATACAGTAAGCAAATATATACATATATATATATATACACAATAAACAAAATATACACCACGATTAGTAGTGCAGGTATTGCACCATTCATAGTCCGTGGACCACAGGGCCCAAAATGCATGGGCGAGGCCCACACAAGATACCCGATCCAAACGGAGAGAACACTGCAGGGGCATCAGATAGAAATACAACAGGCACCTCAGGGGGAAGGGAAGGGCGGGCACCTCAGCCGGATGAGTGCACGACGCCAGATCCACGAGGGGGCTCCATGCCTATTGATGTATCCTGGGGAGTGCAAAGCCACAGTCTCTCAAGTCTCTACAGTGGGTGGTTTGCACACTGTTACATCCTGGGGAGTGCAAAGCCACAGTCTCTCAATTCTCTACAGTGGGTGGTTTGCCTACTGTACCATCCTGGGGAGTGCAAAGCCACAGTCTCTCAAGTCTCTACAGTGGGTGGTTTGCCCACTGTAATATCCTGGGGAGTGCAAAGCCACAGTCTCTCAAGTGTCTACAGTGGCTGTCCACTGTACCATCCTGGGGAGTGCAAAGCCACAGTCTCTCAAGTCTCTAAAGTGAGTGGTTTGCCCACTGTACCATCCTGGGGAGTGCAAAGCCACAGTCTCTCAAGTCTCTACAGTGGGTGGTTTGCCCACTGTTACATCCTGGGGAGTGCAAAGCCACAGTCTCTCAAGCCTCTACAGTGGGTGGTTTGCCCACTGTTCCATCCTGGGGAGTGCAAAGCCACAGTCTCACAAGTGGATACATATCTCCACTGGTTCTGGAGGGGGACTGGTGCCCAGAGTGCTTCATCCTGCCAAGGACAGACAGAGTGGATGCAGGTGTCCACTGGTTCTGGAGGGGGACTGGTGCCCAGAGTGCTTCATCCTGCCAAGGACAGACGGAGTGGAAGCAGGTCTCCACTGGTTCTGGAGGGGGACTGGTGTCCAGAGTGCAGCACTCACCCGTGACGGTCCCTGTTGCATCACTGCCCGTGCCGCAAATGGGCTAGCGGTGCTTTCCATGGCGGTCTTTGCCCTGTTCAGCGGTCTTTGCCCTGTTCAGCGGTGCTTGAGTTGCCAGTGTCTGACCTGTTCAGCGGTGCTTTCCATGGCGGTCTTTGCCCTGTTCAGCGGCCTTTGCCCTGTTTAGCGGTGCTTGAGTTGCCAGTGTCTGACCTGTTCAGCTGTGCTTTCCATGGCGGTCTTTGCCCTGTTCAGCGGTCTTTGCCCTGTTCAGCGGTGCTTGAGTTGCTAGTGTCTGACCTGTTCAGCGGTGCTTTCCATGGCGGTCTTTACCCTGTCAGCGGACTTTGCCCTGTTCAGCGGTCCTTGCCAAGGCGGTCCATCATAGCCCAGCAGGGCTGTGGCTGGCGGTCCTTCATAGGTCAGCTGGGCTGTGGCTTGCGGGGCCCTCCTGGCCAGCTGGGCTGTGGCTGGCGTTGGCCTCCTGGGCAGTGACGATGGGGCTGGCGGTGGCCTACTGGGCAGTGACTCTGGCGGTGGCTTCCTGGGCAGTGACTCTGGCGGTGGCCTCCTGGGCAGTGACTCTGGCGGTGGCCTCCTGGGCAGTGACTCTGCCGGTGGCTTCCTGGCCACTGACAATGGGGCTGGCGGTGGCCTCCTGGGCAGTGACTCTGGCCGTGGCTTCCTGGCCAGTGACGATAGGGCTGGCGGTGGCCTCCTGGGCAGTGACTCTGGCGGTGGCCTCCTGGGCAGTGACGATGGGGCTGGCGGTGGCCTCCTGGGCAGTGACTCTGGCGGTGGCCTCCTGGGCAGTGACGATGGGGCTGGCGGAGGCCTCCTGGGCAGTGGGGATGATGGCGGTCTTTGCCGCCGTGCTGCTCCTCCCAGACTTTGGAGATTTCTTCTGCCCCTTCCCCACCTTGGGAGGAGTCACAGCTGAGTCGACACTCCGCCCGGGACCCCTGTGAGCGGCTTGGCTGACTGGAGTCTTCCCCCTCTCCCGCCGGGTACTGTCCAACTTCTGGTGCTTCACAGGGGGGGGGGGACTGGCTGTGCTGTGGCTCCGTGCCACACTGGCTGGCCTGGTGGCCGGTGCACTCCACATACCTGTAACAACAGGCAAAACTGGTCCTGTAGATGTTTTGGCTGAGGTGCTAGTACGGGACCTATGAGTTGGACGGGGGGGTTGGTGGGAAATAGGTTAAGGGTGAACAGGTAACGTTTTTGGGAGACACTGGGACGGGTAGCTGGAGGGGGTTTGGGAGTGGAGGAAGAGGTGGTGGTTGTAGGAGTTGTAACTTTTGTGGATTTGGGTGCAGGTGCATGGGCTGGAGGCTGTCGTGAGGTGGATGGCTGTTGGGTGGGTGTGTGCCTGCGTTTGTGTATCTTGGGAGGGGGCGTCACAGACACAGTGGGAGAGGACACAGGGGACGTGTAAATGGTAGTGCACGTGAGCAGGGTGTGGTGGTGTGTGTGCTGGTGCGGGACGTAGTGGCTGTAGTGGTAGTGCATGCAGGTGTGAGTGTAGACGAGACTGGGAGGGAGGAGGGAGACGAGGAGGAGGGGGACACAGTGGAGGCAGTGGATGTTGGTGTTTCTGTATGTATGTGATGCTTGCGTGAGTGCCTGTGGGATGTGTGGTGCTTATGTTTGCCTGAGCTTCCCTTGTGTGTTGAGGTGTGTGCAGGCTGGTCTGATGGTGTGCTTGGGATAGGCAGAGGTACAGGAGATTGGGTCTGGGAGGAGGAAGTTGGAGGGGGGAGGCTAGACACAGGGACAATGGCTGCCATCAGTGCTGAGGCCAGAGTCTGAACGGTTCGATGAAGGGCAGCCTGACCAGAATGAATGCCCTCCAGGAATGCAGTTGTGTGTTGCAACTTCCTTTCTACACCCTGGATGGCATTCAAAATGGTAGACTGCCCAACAGTGAGGGACCTGAGGAGGTCAATGGCCTCCTCACTGAGGGCAGCAGAGGTGACAGGGGCAGGGGCTGAGGTGCCTGGGACGAAGGTGATGCCCACCCTCCTGGGTGAGCGGGCACGGGGCGAAGGCTGAGGGGCTGCTGGGAGGGCGGTGCTGGTAGGGGGGTTGGCGGCTGTACCTGTAGAAGTGGGGGGCACAGATATTGCCGCCACCACAAGGGAGCTCCCATCGGAGGCTCAGTCCGTGTCGCTGGTTGCAGATCCTGTGACTGCCGTGGTGCTCCCCTCACCCTCCGTCCCACTGGTGTATTCTGAGTCTGTAGTGTGGCCCTCCATGGCCATGTGGGATGCAGCTCCCTCGTGCTCCGGTGCCACTGTACCTCCGCCTGATGATGCTAATGCACACAAGAACAGGGAGATCACAAAAAGGGGGGGGCGACAGGAGAAAGACAGGTTGAGTGCATGGCCTACCGCTACAGTTGGCGGACAATACAGACACAGCAGCCCCCTGCACTACGTGGCGCTGTTGGGCTCTACAGATGCAATTCCTGGGAAATGGCCTACAAGGCTATGGACGACATCTGCACCCATAGATGACACAGGGGCATGAATACCTGTACTTGGCACTCTAGAGAGGTGGGGTGCCACATGGGCTACCTTACGGAGGGCCCTTGCCTACAGAACTCGCCCTGGCCTAGGGAAACCCACAGCCCTCCTCCCCCACCCAGACACCTTCACTGCGCACAAAGTACGCTGAATGATAGTGTACTCACCCCCTTGTGTCTGCTGTGATGCCCTCAAGCGCCCATCCAACTCAGGGTAGGCCACCGCCAGGATCCTGAACATCAGGGGAGTCATGGTTCGACGGGCACCCCTCCCACGTTGGGAGGCCATCCCCAGCTGAGCCTCCGCCGTCTTCTTGCTCCAGCGGCGAATGTCCTCCCATCTTTTACGGCAGTGGGTGCTCCGTCTGTGATGGACCCCCAGGGTCCGGACGTCCTTGGCGATGGCACGCCAAATATCCTTTTTCGGGTGGGCGCTGACCTACATGACATGTACAGGGGAAGCAGAGAAGTCATTACCAACTGCACCGTCAAAGTGAGTGGCCCACATCCCTACCCTTGCCATGTGGCACATGCATTCACAGTCCTTCATGCACGCAGAACTGTGCCCCCTTCCTTCTTACAACCAGCCCTCTCCACACAGGCATAGCCCATACAACATGCTCCCTGTGTACTTACCTGTTGGTCTGGAGGACCGTAGAGTAGCGTGTAGTGGGGGAGGACCCCGTCGACGAGCTTCTCCAACTCCTCTGCCGTGAAGGCAGGGGCCCTTTCCCCAGACACACAAGCCATTGTCTCTTCCAGACCGAGGTCACAGCAGCACTTGCAGTGTAGGTCCTCTCCTGTCGAAGATCAGGTATCGAGTGATTGAACAGATAGAAAATGGCGGTCACGTCCGCGGCACTCACGTCCACGGCGGTGCGTACCGTCACCGCCGGCGTACATCGTCATTGGCTCCTGGGACCCATAGGGTCCAATGTTAACCAATGCAGCATTGCGCCGCGGTCTTCGACCGCCTACCGCGACGGTGTACAACGCCAGCGCAGTTACCTCACATCCCATTGTCCCAGTTTAGAGGTCAGGCAGCCGCCATTTCAGGGGCCCACATGGCCTAATTACCAACTGCATCACACATACCTAGGCCTTGTCTCACAACACTAATACAGGCCACATTTTGTGTATGAATGGTGTTCTGTGTAGACTGTGGGTACATACCTCTGAGTTGTTTGACTCTGTGGTCGCTGTTGTCCTTCATAGGCACCGTCCGCTGGGACATGTGAGGAGATGGCGGCATCCTCCAGTATACCGACTGCTGGTGGACCTGTCAACAATGGAGGAAAGAAGTTTGATCATCACCTACAGGTTTGACCGTGCCACAATCCAGGAACTGTGTACACAGTTGGAGCCTGACCTGATGTCAGCAATCCGCCATCCCACAGGAATCCCCCCTCAAGTGCAGGTGCCATCAGTGCTCCATTTCCTTGCAAGTGGGTCATTTCAAACAACAGTGGCCATGGCATCAGGGATGTCCCAGCCTATGTTTTCCAACGTGTTGTTCAGAGTGTTGTCTGCCCTTCTGAAACACATGCGGAGCTACATCGTTTTCCCTCAGGTGGAGGACTTGCCTACAGTGAAAGGTGACTTCTATGCCATGGGACATATCCCCAACATCAGAGGTGCCATTGATGGGACCCATGTAGCTTTGCTCCCCCCCCCATAGGAGTGAACAGGTGTACAGGAACCAGAAGAGTTATCATTCCATGAATGTACAGATGGTATGTTTGGCAGACCAGTACATCTCCCAGGTAAATGCTATGTTCCCTGGCTCTGTGCATGACGCCTACATCCTGCGGAATAGCAGCATCCCTTATGTGATGGGTCAACTCCAGAGGCACCGGGTGTGGCTATTAGGGGACTCTGGTTACCCCAACCTGTCATGGCTACTCACCCCAGTGAGGAATCCCAGGACCAGGGCAGAGGAACGCTACAATGAGGCCCATGGGCGGACTAGGAGGGTGATCGAACGCACCTTCGGCCTCCTGAAGGCGAGGTTCAGGCGCCTCCATATGACAGGTGAATCCCTCTTCTACTCACCAAAGAAGGTGTGCCATGTCATCGTGGCCTGCTGTATGCTTCACAACTTGGCTTTGCGACGACAGGTGCCTTTTCTGCAGGAGGATGGTCCAGATGGCGGTGTTGTGGCAGCTGTGGAGGCTGTGTACAGTGATGAGGAGGAAGCAGAGGAAGAAGAGATTGACAACAGGGACTCAGTCATCCAGCAGTATTTCCAGTGACACACAGGTGAGAAAACATTCCTGCCTACAAGTACTTTAACACTTCTACCTCTATCCTGTCTGTCGATTTCACCCAGTGTATGGTCACTGAGTTGTCATTTTCCCTTACGGTTTCACAGGTGTGGTTTCCATTTGTGTCTTCTGCTTAGATTCCTCATGGACTTGAGCTGTGTGACATAGGTATGTTGACATTACATTTGAAAAAGCATTTTGTCACTGTAATTGCTAATACACAAATTTGAAATCACAGACTGACTCCAGATTGTTTTGTGCTTCAAGGGTGTTTATTTAAGTGCTCATTATTGGAGGGGGTTGTAAAATGGTGAGGGGGGATGGTGGAGGAATGTCCATGGCAGAGTCCAGTCTATTAGTCTCACAGGTGCATTGCCCATATGGGCATAGGAAGTGGAGCTGGGGTAGTTCCAATATAGACAGGGTTACAAAGTGGGAAAGTGGTTTGACAATCAGGGTGGTCTCATTTCTTGGCGGGGGTCTTGGCATCGTGCTCTGTCTTGTTCCTGGATCTCAGGGACCGCTTGCGGGATGGTTCTCCGTCTGCAGGGGGTGGGGTGCTGGTGTGGTGGTCCTGTGGCGGTGCCTCCTGTCCACTAGCGCCGGCGGAGGTGGTGGGCAGTTCATCGTGCATGCTAGTGTCACAGGCCCCTTGGAGTGCCACAGTGTCCCTCCTGGTGTTAAGTGTTTCCTTCAGCACCCCTACGATGGTGCCCAGGGCGGAGCGGATGGTTCTGAGTTCCTCCCTGAACCCCAAATACTGTTCCTCCTGCATGCGCTGGGTCTCCTGAAACTTGGCCAGGACCGTTGCCATCGTCTCCTGGGAGTGGTGGTAGGCTCCTATGATGGAGGAGAGGGCCTCGTGGAGAGTGGGTTCCCTTGCCCTGTCCGCCCTCTGTCGCACGGCAGCCCTCCCAGTTCCCCTGTGTTCCTGTGCCTCTGTCCCCTGGACCGTGTGCCCACTGCCCCCAGGTCCCTGTTGTTGTTGGGGTGGTGGGTTATCCTGGGTTCCCTGTAGTGGTGGACACACAGCTGATTGACGTGTCCTGGGGACGGAGGTATGGGCCCGCTGGGTGGGTGCTGTGCTGGTGTTACCAGAGGGTGGAAGGTCTGTGGTGGGCTGTGCCTGTGTGAGGGGAACCGACTGTCCCGAGGCCCACGATGGTCCGGGCTGGTCACCTGGATCCAGTTGGACAGAGCTGCTGTCATCACTGTGGGCCTCTTCTGTGGGTGGGGTGGAGATGTCTGGACCCTCCTGTCTGGTGACGTTGGGTAGTGGTCCTGCAGGGGTGTAAAAGCATGATTATTGCATCTGTGTGTGTCATGGTGTGCAAAGGGTGGGTGACCATGTACCCCAGTGCTAGCATTCCTGTGTGGGACCTTGTGTGATGATGGTTTAGGGGGGTGTTATGGGTATGTGCAGTGGGCATGCTTTAGTGATGGGTGTCCATGCTTTGTTGTTGCATGCAGGGCTTGGTGTTGGGATGTGTGGTTTGTGTTATTAGCACATTAGTGAGGAGTTGGAGTGATAGGGGAGGGAGCGAGGGTGGGGGTCTGTGATAGCATGCAGGTAGGGTGGGGGATATGGTAGTTAAAGGTTTGACTTACTAGAGTCCATTCCTCCACCGACTCCTGCGAGGCCCTGAGGATGCAGAATCGCCAAGACCTGCTCCTCCCATGTTGTTAGTTGTGGGTGAGGAGGTGGGGGTCCGCCGCCAGTCTGCTGTACTGCCAGGTGGTGTATGGAGACCACGGAACGCACCTTTCCCCGTAGGTCGTTCCACCTCTTCCTGATGTCGTCCCGATTTCTTGGGTGCTGTCCCACTGCGTTGACCCTGTCGACTATTCTTTGCCATAGCTCCATCTTCCTTGAAATTGAGGTGTGCTTTACCTGTGATCCAAATAGCTGTGGCTCTACCTGGACGATTTTCTCCACCATGACCCTGAGCTCCTCCTCCGAGAACGTGGGGTGTCTTTGCCGTGCCATGGGGTGGTGTGGGTGATGTGTGGGGTGGGGTGTGTGGTAATAAGTGTGGTAATATGTAGTGGTGTGTGGTGTTTTGTGCGTGGAAGTTGTGTGGGTGATGGTGTTGAGTGCCTGTGGATGCTGTTGTTCTTGCTGGTGCTGTCTTTCTCTGGCCTTCTTTCGGAATTGTTGGTAGTAGGGGTTTGTGGGTGATGTGGGTGTGTGTTTTATATTGTATTGGGTGTGTGGGAGTGGTGTGTTTGTGTATCAGGTGTATGTATTTCGAATTGTCCAATGTGGCGGTGTTTTGTAAAGTGTATGTATTTTGAGCACGGCGGTGTGTACCGCCAATGGAATACCGCGTTTGAAAGACTGCCGCGTGGATTCGTGGGTCGTGATAGCGTGGGCGTATTTCTGTTGGTGTGACAGTGGAGGTTTTGTTTTCACCAGTTTATCACTGACCTTTGGTGTGGCGGAATTGTGTGGGTGTCTGATTTTTGTCGGATTTCGAGATGTGGGTCATAATAGCTGTGGCAGAATTCCGCGGCTGCGGCGGTGTGTTGGCGGTCTTCTGCATGGCGGTAAGCGGCTTTTACCGCCAATGTTGTAATGACCCCCCAAATGTCTTACAGTCTACTACACTGTAAACTGAATTATCTCTGTGTCTAGGTGAGGTCAGGCAGGGGCTGGGTGTTTATGGTGTAGCTTGAGGTTGCAGGCAGTGCACATTTCTCACAGTGCCTACCAGTGGGTCACAAAGGGAGGACAGATTCATCCAATCCTTGGCCTGTCAGCTGAGTGTACACAGCAATGGTCGTATATGTGCCAATTTTAATTTTGATTCTACAAATAAATGTGTATGAAGGGGGGACACAGCCACTGAAATATTGAGAGAGCAAAAAGAAAAGAAAATCCTGTGCTAACAGTTGTAAGGAGAGAGATTGGGGAAATGAGAGAATGAAAGAGAGTGAGAGAGGGACATGGTGAAGGAGTGGTGGCGCACAAACGTACATGCTGAAGGATAGACTGAAAAGACAGTCATGAAGAGGAAGGAGATAATATGAGACGTACAGATGGTCGATTTCAGAAAACTGTTTGGAGAAGAAGGTTGTAAGTGTCTAATAAAGTGAGAGACTGCAGAGGCAAATGATGTGAATAGGTGAACAGGAGTGACATCATATTCTAAAGCCCACTATCCCTTCCATGTCCATTATGTTTAACTTGCAGTCTCATATATTCAGCATTGAGGAATTTTCAAATCTAATTATATCAAAATGATAAATTAATAACAATAATTAATTTGTTGTTAGTAATAACAAAACAAGCATGAAAAAAGGCAATAGGTCTGGCTTACTTTTGGTGTATATTCATTGTTGTGTGACATGGCTGAAGGCAGCAAAGAACCCCCAAATACTGGTCAGATGGCAAACTGTGGGGAAAAAAAAGAGGATTTCAACTCACAGGCTGTAAGCCTTGGCTTTCATTACATAGACTACACCTCTTGGGAAGGTTTCTTAGTTACTCTTCTTTGGCTGTGCCACTTTTAGAGGGCTCTCACCTCTTTCATCCACGTTAAAGCAATAAATAGTTGTTGTTGGAAATGGCCCTCTCTGCATGGTCATCCCCAAAGATTTTGCTTTCCTCCTCCTACTTTTCGCTGGATTTTTGCTTGTTGGCCTTAAGACTTTGTGCACTTTACCACTGTGTGTCCCTTGTAGAGTGGTATACCACATACCCAAGGCCTGTAAATTAAATGCTACCAGTATGCCTGTAGCACTTATTGTGTCACCTACTTAAGTAACACCATACAACTTGTCCCACGTCTGCCATTGCAGCCTGAAGGCAGTATCCTACTGCCTTGTCAACTTGGCATTGAAAACCCCTTGCCAAGCCTTAAAAGCCCTTTTCAATTACATACAAGTCACTCCTAAGGTAGGTCACCCATCGAGCAGGGTGCTATGTAATGTAAAGGTAGGGCATGTACTATTTTAGTTTTACATGTCCTAGTAGTGAAAAACACCAGAAATCATTTTTTCATTACTGTGAGGACTACCCCGCCTATAGGATAACATTGGAGATGCCTTATACTTAAAAAGCTTTAATTTCTAAACCAGAGGTGGTCATGTTTGGTATCTATGAACTTGTAACGATAAACCCTCTTTAATGGTAAAGTTGGATTTATCATAACAAGTTGCAAAATGCCACTTTTAGAAAGTTAGCGGTATTCTGCCCTTAGTCCTCTGTGCCTGCAGTCTGCCTTAGCTCACATGACTTGGTGTAACTGATAGTTGAGACTTTGTAAATTCACCCGACAGTCACACAATAGTGGAATTAGCAGAGCTTGAATGTGCCATTAACTGAATTGATGGGGGGCAGACCTAAGCACAGCCGCACATGCAGCTGAATAGGCTGAGCTCTGCCACCACAAAATAGGCTTAATGACCATGTATTGTCAGTGCAGACAGCTAGAAGCCATGGCTGGGGGGGGGCAGGAAACTCAGGGAACCTCAGAGAACCCTTCTTGGAACTTCTCCCAACTTCTAGGAGCAGGGCACCAAGGTATAAAAATAGGGCTCTCCACTCACTCTTCAGTTCACTACTGGACCTGCGGAATAGCTCCCAAAGGGCTGCCTGCTGCTGTGACCTGCTGTGCATTCTGCCAGACTGCTGCTGCACCTGGAAGGACTGCTTTGCTGCCAGGAGCCTGCCTTGGACCTTCGGAGACCAGTCCTGCTGTGGAGCCCTGCATCTTCACCTGCACCCAAGACTTCATAAGTGACTCCAAGGAATAGTTTAGCTGCCGCCCCGTTCAGAGCTATAATGACATACAGGCTCCGACCATCTTAGACCCATACCTGGGGCCAGCCTGAGTGAGTCTTGACACCCCCCATTAGGTCTCCATCCACTCCTGTGGTGCTAAAGGTGCCTAGATGCCCATTTTCTAAAACTGAGGACTTGCTATTTTGCACCTTAAACTTAAAAAATTCATAACTCTGGCTCTACTAATTGGATTTTGATTGTTTCAGTGTCAAATAATTTATTAACTTGTTCTCTAATTTTCTTAATTGGTTTGAGATTTTTGTTGTGTTGTGTTGTCACTGTATTGCTGTTTGTGTACCCCATAAAAACTTAACACATAGCCTTTAAGTTTAGCCTGACTGCTTTTTGCACCAAGCTAAATAGGGATAAGCACAGATTAAATTAGTGACTTTTTGTGGTTCAGCCTTCAGGAAATTATGGCTGTTATTTGACCAGAGCTCACTCCCCAGTCAACCAACAACCCAATCACTCACAGTTGCAGTCTGCAAAGAGAGCATTCTGATAGGGAGTTCATATGTATTTAGTTCTTCTTCACAACTTCCTGTACAATCTGTGATGTTTTAGCCAAAATATTTAAACATTGTGCTGTAGTGTGCGCTATTTTGACTCTATTTTTAGTTTGTCAATTAAACTGCGCAGCTGTCTTGTTGCTAAAGAAGTATTGGGGACATTCTGAAAGCTGACCTAAGAATGCATTCCGTCCGTTGCTTACCATTGCCTTTGTAGTTTGTATCTCACGTTGGCTTGCATTTGTTTGCATTTGCTTGCTTTCTATTTGCTGGCTTTAGGCTGTCCTGCATGTCCTTGTCCTCCCATGGGCATAGCCAGTTTACTGTATTCTTCTACAGGTGCTCGCTTACAGTAAACATGCCTTTAAATTATGTTCTTATCTTGTCACATTCAAAGACAGAGGGCAAATGTCAGCCTCTGTATTCCGAGGAAGCATGGTGTTGTTTACTTTTCTTTCTTCAACTTCAAAGTAAGAGGATTTATCTGACATGGAATGTCTGATCTGGAATGTGAAAGGATAGGCTTTTTTTGAGCACAAAACACATTTTAAATGTCAGTAAATGAATGGTTCAAATATTTCAGAATATATCAGAATTAGGAAAGCACAAATGAAGCACTTTTTTCCTAATTCTGAAGTGTGCTAGAAACAAATATTTTAATACAATCAAAACATATCAATACACTAGGTGATTCCATTTCCACACATCATTGCTTGTGCACTGTATAGTTTTAGCAGTAAAACCTTATGGCCCTCATTATAACCCTGGTGGTCGGTGATAAAGCAGCGGTAATACCGCCAACAGGCCGGCGGAAGAAAAAATGGAATCACGACCATGGCGGAAACCGCCAAAACAGACAGCCACTTTAACACTCCGACTGCCACGGCAGTAGAAACAAACACCACGGCGGTAACCGCCAACAGACAGGCAGAAGACAATGTACCGCCCACTGTATTACAAGGCACCAATCCGCCAGCTTTTCCGGGGCGGTACCAATGCCAGCAAAAGCACGGCAGAAACAGTACTTGGAACGGAAACCACTCACCTCTCGACACCCAACGAGGAACCAGAACGCCATGGAGCCCGAGTTACAGGTGTTACCAATGTTGGTTTACCGCCTCTTCTACCAGGAACATCAAAGACGGCGACGACGGCCACAGTGAGTACTGCACCTAGCACACAGGGGAGGGGGGAGGAAAAAGAGAGTGACACACACACACGCAACACGCAACACCCCCACCCCCCACAACACCATACACACAAATACATGCATCAACATTACATATACACCCCGTAACCCTCTGGAAGAACGCAAGGACCAAATGAAATGATTGTAACGAGTGTAATCATCGAAAATCCAAATAGGCCAACATGTCTGTAAAAGATCAATATATACAAATATGTACAGCAACTACACAAGTCCGGATACTATTCCATTCAATGTCCGCCAGTGGTCCCAAAATGCATGGGCGAAGCCCACACATGACACCTGCCTCAAAACGGAGAGAACACTGCTGGGGCATCAGGTCGAAAAAAACAGGCACCTCAGGGGGAAGGGGAGGAGGGGCACCTCAGCTGGATGATGGGACGACGCCACTGCACCACAAGGGGACTCCATGCCAACTGCTTGGTCCTGGGGAGTGCAAAGCCACAGTCTCTCAAGTGGGTGGTTTGCCCACTGCTTTATCCTGGGGAGTGCAAAGCCACAGTCTCTCAAGTCTCTCAAGTGGGTGGTTTGCCCACTGCTATATCCTGGGGAGTGCATAGCCACAGTCTCTCAAGTCTCTCAAGTGGGTGGTTTGCCGACTGCTTTATCCTGGGGAGTGCAAAGCCACAGTCTCTCAAGTCTCTCAAGTGAGTGGTTTGCCCACTGCTTTATCCTGGGGAGTGCTAAGCCACAGTCTCTCAAGTCTCTCAAGGGGTGGTTTGCCAACTGCTTTATCCTGGGGAATGGAAAGCCACAGCCTCTCAAGTCTCTCAAGTGGGTGGTTTGCCCACTGCTTTATCCTGGGGAGTGCAATGCCACAGTCTCTCTAGTGGATGCTTTTCTCCACTGGTTCTGAAGGGGCCATTGTGCCCAGAGTGCTTCGTCCTGCCAAGGACTGAGAAAGTGGATGCTTTTCTCCACTGGTTCTGGAGGGGGCATGGTGCCCAGAGTGCTTCATCATGCCAAGGACTGAGAAAGTGGATGCTTTTCTTCACTGGTTCTGGAGGGGTCATCGTACCCAGAGTGCTTCATCCTGCCAAGGAGTGGGGAAGTGGATGCTTTTCTCCACTGGTTCTGGAGGGGCCATTGTGCCCAGAGAGCTGCACATGGTGTGTGGCAGTTCCCATTCCCTGACCTGGGTGTCTGAGCCACGAGATTTTCTGGGAACAGGTAGCATGATACTCCATGGAGGCAGAGACACACTCCCCCCTGCGGCGACTTTGCCTGCCAACTTCTGGTACTGCCAGTGCTGGTTGTGGTGCCTCATGTAGTGTGTGCAGGGTCCAGGACGTCTCCTGCAGCCTCGGATGACTGCCCACTGGGGATGATGTTCATGTCGGCTGTGGTGGCACTGTCTGAGCACGTCGCGGGGCAGGTGGCGGTGCCTGCGGCGGAGAAGCTGCCGGTGGTGCAGGTGTCAGCACCTGTGGAGGGAGACAGCAGGACGTCTCCTGCAGCCTCAGACGGCTACCCACTAGAGATGATGCTGGGAACTGTAGCAGAGGCAGCAGACATGCAGGTGGCGGTGCAGGTGGTGGTGCAGGTGGCGGTGGTTGCTGTTCTGTCTTGCAGAAAGGGTGACAGCAGTCCCTCACCCGGAGGCTCGGTGCCCTGAGCTGACTTCCCTTTGGCCTTGTGTCCCTTCCCCACCTTGGAAGTCGCTGCTGGCACCTTGGCACTGTCCTCTTTTGTCTTGGAGGAGGCCTTGCTGGGTGGTTGGTGTGGCTTTTCTCTATGGCATGTGGGCCCCTTCTTCATCTTGGCAGGTGGCGGAATATGGTGATCCTTGGCCTCACTAGGTGGCACACTGGCAGCCTTTAATGGGTGCTGCCCGCGATGTTACTGGACTTGCAGGGACCACAGTGCTCGAGGATTTGGTGGCTGAGGTGCTCGGCGGGGATCTGGACATCCTGGCCCTGGGGGAAGGACGGGGGGAGGTGTAGGGAAGAGGTCAATGTTATTGAGGAAAAGTTTTTTAGACGCACTGGGACAGGAAGATGGAGGGGGTTTGGGAGTGGAGGAAGAGGTAGTGGTTGTAGGAGGTGTACGTCTGCTGAGTTTGGGTGAGGGTGCATGGGCAGGAGGCTGTTGTGAGGTGGTTGGCTGTTGAGTGGGTGGGTGCCTGCATTGGTGTAGTTTGGGAGGCGAGCTCACAGATACACTGGGAGAGGACACAGGTGTGAATGGTAGTGGGGGTGGTGATTGCACGTGAGCGGTGTGTGGTGATGGGTGTGCTGGTGATGGAGGTAGTGGCTGAGGATGTAGTGCATGCAGGTGTGAGTGGAGGCGAGACTGGGAGGGAGGAGGAGGACGTGGAGGAGGGGGACACAGTGGAGGCAGTGGATGTTGGTGTGTCTGCATGGGTATGGTGCTTGTGTGAGTGCCTGTGGGATGTGTGGTGCTTATGTTTGCCTGAACCACTTTTGTGTGTTGATGAGTGTGCATGCTGGTCTGAATGTATGCTTGGGATAGGCCGAGGTAGAGGGGATTGGGTCTGGGTAGTGGAAGTTGGAGGGGGAGGCTGGACACAGGGACAATGGCTGCCATCAGTGCTGAGGCCAGAGCCTGAAATGCTCTCTGTTGGGCTGCCACACCAGAATGAATGCCCTCCAGGTATGCATTTGTTTGCTGCAAATGCCTCTTGACACCCTGGATGGCATTCAAAATGGTTGATTGCCCAACAGTGAGGGATCTCAGGAGGTCAATAGCCTCCTCACTGAGGGCAGCAGGGCTGACTGGGGCAGGGCTGAGGCGCCTGGTGCGAAGGAGATGCCCACCCTCCTGGGTGAGCGGGCACAGGAAACACGATGAGGGGCTACTGGGAGGGCGGTGCTGGTGGGGGAGTGCCGGCTGTACCTGTTGTTGCGGCGGGTACAGAGGTGCCGGCTACTGCTAGGGAGCTCCCATCAGAGGGGGAGTCGCTGTCGCTGGTCTCTCCTCCTGTCCCCGTCGTGGAGCTCCCCTTGCCCTCCGTCCCACTGGTGCCTTCAGACACCGTACATTCACCCTCCTGGACCATGTGGGTTGCAGCTCCCTCCTGCTCCGGTGCCAATGCTCCTCCGCCAGATGATGCTAATGCACACAGGGAGAGGGTGACAAAACAAAAAGCGGAGGAAAGACAGAGGAGACACATGGTCAATGCCTGCAACAACACCACCGTTGGCGGACACAACACACAGGGAGCAGCCCTATGCACTAGGCCATGCACTAACAGTTCGGGGGAAAATCACATGCCCATGGGGGACTGTGCCTATGCCCATCTGATGCACAACTGCAACCCACAGGAGCCTGACTAAGTGTAGAGGGCCACTACCACTTTTGGGGCTGGAGTGCCACAGAGCCTGCCTAACAATGGATCTACCCTGGCACATTTGCCCTGGCCTAGGGGAACCCACAGCCCACTTCCCCCACCCAGACTCTTCATACAGCACGCAGAGTCAGCTGAATGAGACTGTACTCACCACCTTGTGGCTGCTGTGATGCCCTCAAGTGCCCATCCAACTCAGGATATGCCAACGCCAAGATCCGGTACATCAGGGGGGTCATGGTGCGACGGGCACCCCTTCCACTTTGGGAGGCCATCCCCAGCTGGGCCTCTGCCGTCTTCTTGCTCCAGCGGCACAGGTCCTCCCATCTTTTGCAGCAGTGGGTGCTCCGTCTATGGTAGAACCCCAGGGTCCGCACTTCCTTGGCGATGGCACGCAAAATACCTTTCTTCTGGTGAGCACTGACCTAGAGGAAAAGTGAAGTAAGAATGGATTTTACTCCCCCGTCGAGTTCGTCTTACTCATTGGCCACAACTTCCCACCCTGGCCCAGAAACACATACACTGACGATCCTCACATGCTGGCCTCAGCCCCCCTCCCCTGTATCTTCCATCCACGCCACTCCATACATTCATGTCCCATCCATCATGCTCACAGTGTACTTACCTGTTTGTCTGGAGGACCGTAGAGTAGCGTGTACTTGGGGAGGACCCCAGCCACCAGGTTATCCAACTCCTCTGGGGTGAAGGCAGGGGCCCTTTCCCCAGACACTGTAGCCATTGTCGCTTCCAGACTCAGGTCACAGCAGCACTTGCAGTGTAGGTCCTCTCCTGTTGAAGGTCAGGTGTCAAGTGAGTGAACAGATAGAAAATGGCGGTCACGTCCACGGCGGTGCGTACCGTCACCGCCGGCGTGCATCGTCATTGGCTCCTGGAACCCATAGGGCCCAATGATAACCAATGCTGAATTGTGCAGTGGTCTTCGTCCCTCTAGTGCAACGCTGCACAATGCCAGTGCAGTTACCTCATTTCCCCTTGTCCTTCCTTACAGGTCAGGCAGCCGCCATTTCAGGGGGCCACATGGCAGGGCAACTAACTGCGTCACATCACTTTTGTGCAGGAATACGGACAGACAGCGCCACACACTGATTACATCACAATTGTTCAAAACACCCTTGTGCAGGCTATGTGGTGTATGACCCTCTGCTCACCCTTCTCCTCCATAGGGCACATCCGCTGGGGCAGATGATGAGATGGCATCATCCTCCGGTATACAGACCCCTGGTGGACCTGTCAACAATGGAAGACAGACACAGCATTATCACCTACAGACTTGATTATGCCACAATCCATGAACTCTGTGCCCAGTTGGAGCCGACCTGATGTCAGCTATCTGCCATCCCACAGGAATCCCTTCTCTAATGCAGGTCCTGTCAGTGCTCCATTTCCTGGCCAGTGAGTCCTTTCAAACAACAGTGGCCATGGCATCAGGAATGTCACAGCCAATGTTCTCTAACGTGTTGACCAGAGTGTTGTCTGCCCTGCTGAAACACATGCGCAGCTACATCGTTTTCCCTCAGGTGGAGGATTAACCCACAGTAAAAGGTGACTTCCATCCCCTGGGACATATCCCCAACATCATTGGTGCAATTGATGGTACACATGTGGCATTTGTCCCACCCCGCAGGAATGTACAGGTGTACAGAAACCGCAAAAGCTACCATTCCATGAATGAGCAGATGGTGTGTTTGGCAGACCATTACATCTCCCATGTGAATGCCAAGTATCCTGGCTCAGTGAATGACGCTTACATTTTGAGGAATAGCAGCATCCCTTATGTGATGGGGCAACTCCAGAGGCACCGTGTGTGGCTAATAGGTGAGCCCAAGGTCCCCACACAGTTTAAATCGGTGTCTGGGTCTGGAAGAGTCCATAAGGGTTGGTGTGTGTCTAACAGTTGTCCTTCGATATTTGCAGGTGACTCTGGTTACCCCAACCTGTCATGGCTACTGACCCCAGTGAGGAATCCCAGGATAAGGGCAGAGGAACGCTACAATGATGCACATGGGCGAACTAGGAGGATAATAGAGCGGACTTTCGGCCTCCTGAAGGCCAAGTTCCGTTGCCTCCATCTGACAGGTGGCTCCTTTTACTACTCACCGAAGAAGGTGTGCCAGATCATAGTGGCATGCTGTATGTTGCACAACCTGGCATTGCGATGCCAGGTGCCTTTTCTGCGGGAGGATGGGCCTGATGTTGGTCTTGTGGCAGCTGTGGAGCCTGTGGACAGTGACGAAGAGGAGGCAGAAGAAGAAGATATAGACAACCGAAAAAACATCATCATGCAATACTTCCAGTGAGGCGCAGGTAAGAGACTGGCACTGCTCCTCTCATATCAGACTACAGTAGGACATTGCATGATTCTGCCTTATTAGCTCTGTGTATGGACCCTGACAGTTCACTTTGCCTTTCCATTTCACAGATCTGGGTACCACTTTCTGCCTTCTGCTATGTTTACTGCTGTCTAACATTTGTATGTGAAAATGAACATTGACATTGCTATTTTTCAGAGAGGTTGTAATAACACATTTGTGAAAGTACAGACTGACTCCAGATTGATTTGTGATTCAAGGGTATTTATTTCAGTGCTAATAAGTGGAGGGGGCTGTGCAATGGGATGGGGAGATGGTGGAGGAATGTCCATGGTGGAGTCCAGTCTATTGGTATCACAGGTGCATTGTCCAAGGGGGCATAGGAGGTGGAGTAATGGCAGTTCAGGGTTGTCAGGCTGACATAGAGGGACAGAAGGGTGACAATCAGGAGAGTCTTATTTCCTGGCGGGGTCTTGGCAATGTTCTCTGTCTTGTTCCTGGATCTCAGGGACCGTTTGTGGGGTGGTTCTCGTTCTGCAGGGGGTGGGGTGCTAGTGGCCTGTTGGTCCTGTGGCGGGACCTCCTGTCCACTAGCGCCGGCGGAGGTTGAGGGCTGTTCATCATTCAGGCTAGTGTCAGGGGCCCGTTGGTGTGTCACTGTGTCCCTCATGGTGTTGGCCATGTCTGCCAGCACCCCTCCAATGGTGACCAAGGTGGTGTTAATGGACTTCAAGTCCTCCCTGATCCCCAGGTACTGTTCCTCCTGCAGCCGCTGGTTCTCCTGAAACTTGGCCAGTACCATGCCCATGGTCTCATGGGAATGGTGGTATGCTCCCATGATGTTGGAGAGTGCCTCGTGGAGAGTGGGTTCCCTGGGCCTGTCCTCCCCCTGTCGCACAGCAGTCCTCCCAGCTTCCCTGTTATCTTGTGCCTCTGTCCCCTGAACCGTGTGTCCACTGCCACTGACCCCAGGTCCCTGATTGTCTTGGATTAGTGGGGTTGCCTGGGGTCCCTATAATGGTGGACACACTGCTGATTGACGTGTCCTGGGGACAGAGTGATGGGCCCGCTGGGTGGGAGCTGTGGTGGTGTTTCCTGAGGGGGGAGGTTCAGTGGTGGGTTGGGACTGTGGCAGGGGAACCGACTGTCCATAGGTCTCTGATGGGCCGGGCTGGTCATCTTGATCCAGGTGTCCAGAGCTGCTGTCATCAGTGTGGGCCTCTTCTGTGGGAGGACTGGATATGTCTGGCACCTCCTGTCCAGTGACGTTGGGTAGGGGTCCTGTTGGGGTGTAAATGCATAGTTATTGTATCTGTGTGTGCCATCTTGTGCAATGGGTGAGTTACCCTCTACTCCTGTGCTTGCCTTATTGTCTTTGCCCTTGTGTGATTGGTGATCTTGGGCCTGGGTGAGTATCTGTACTGGACATGCTTTGGTGATGGGTGTCCATGCATTGGTGTAACATGCAGGGCTTGGTTTTGGGATGTGTGGATTGTGATAGTGGGGTATCTGTGGGGGGTTGGGGTGATGGGTGTGAGGGTTTGGGTAGGAGTTTGTGATAGCATGCAGGTAGGGTGGGGGGGATATAGTAGTAAAGATTTGCCTTACCAGAGTCCAGTCCTCCTGCTACTCCTGCGAGGCCCTCAGGATGCATGATCGCCAAGACTTGCTCCTCCCATGTTGTTAGTTGTGGGGGAGGAGGTGGGGGTCCACCGCCAGTCCTCTGTACAGCTACCTGGTGTCTGGATACCACGGAACATACCTTCCCCCGTAGGTCGTTCCACCTCTTCCTGATGTCATCCCGTGTTCTTGGATGCTGTCCCACTTCGTTGACCCTGTCGACAATTCTCCGCCATAGCTCCATCTTCCTAGCAATGGATGTCTGCTGCACATGTGATCCGAAAAGCTGTGGCTCTACCCGGATGATTTCCTCCACCATGACCCTGAGCTCCTCCTCAGAAAACCTGGGGTGTCTTTGAGGTGCCATAATGTGGTGTGGGTGATGTGTGAGGTGATGTTTGTTGTGCTGTGTGATGTGTTATGTTGGTGTGTGTTCTTTGAGGTGCGTGGATGTTGTATGAGTGATGGTGTTGTGTGCCTGTGGATGCTGGTGTTGTGTTTGCTAGTCTTTCTCTCTCTGCTTCTTCCAAAATGTTCACTGTAAGGGGTTGTGGGTAATGTGGGTGTGTGTTTTGTAGTGGTGTGAGTGTGTGGGTGTGGTGTGTGTATGTGTATCAGGTGTGTGTATTTTGAATTGTCCAATGTGGTTGTGTTTTGTAAATGTGTGTGTATTTTGAGCGCAGCGGTGTGTACCGCCAATGGATTACCGCGGTTGAATGACCGCCTAGTTGATTCGTGGGTCGTGATAGTGTGGGCGTATTCCTGTTGGGGTAACGGTATGGGTTTTGCTATTGCCAGTTCATCACTGACCTTTGGTGTGGCTGACTTGTGTGGGTGTCTGTATTGTGGTGGATTACGAGATGTGGGTCGTAATACCTGTAGCGGATTTCCACCGCATCCACAGTATCTTGACGGCCGTCAGCACGGCGGTAAGTGGGATTTACTGCCAAGGTTGTAATGAGGGCCTATGTCTGCACAAATGTAATGGTAATTTCAATTGAAACTGTGTTGTCTGTAATGGCAGTGCACTAACACACCATGCATACTCCACTCTAGGCCACTCCACGACACTCTGCCCCATTCATGACCTCCACGCTATGCCACTCTACTTCACTCTATGCCACTTCACTCTACAACACTCTTCACCACTCTGCTGTACAACACTCCACTATACTACACCAGACTCCATTCTATGGCACTCTACTCCTCTCTAAGCCATTCCACTCTGTGACACTCTACCCTTCACCACTCTATGCCATATTCTACACCACTCCACAACACTCTCCATCACTTCACTTCACTTCACTCCAGGCCTCTCTATGCCACTCTACTCTGCGACACTCCACAATACTCTATGACACTCCACTCTATGACACTCTATTCCACTCCACTCTACACCACTCTATGACACTCCTCTCTACAACACTCTAAGCCAGTCTACTACACTCCATGCAACTTTACTCCACTCTATGACACTCTAAACTATGCCACTCTACTCTAAGAAACTTCCCTCTACACTACGTCAGTCCACTCAACTCTCTGACACTCCTTACTACGCCACTCCACTCTAAGAAAACGTTACTCCACATTACTCCATTCTATACTATGCCACTCTACAACACTTCACTTTACGCCACTCCACTCTAAGCTGTTCCACTCTATGACACTTCACTCCATGATAGTGTACTCTTTGACACTCTATGCCACTCCACTCTTCGCCACTTTATTCCACTCTGTGCCACCCCAATCTAGTCCACTCTGTGACGCTTTACTCCATTCTATTCTATGCCACTCTACCCAATGACACTTTACTCCACTCCATTTCACTCCACTCCATGCCCCTCCACTCAATACCCCTCCAGTCTAAGACCTTCCACTCTAAGACACTCCACTCCACTCTACGCCACTCCACACCATTCTACAACACTCTACGCCACTCTATGCCCCTCCACTCTACGACACTCTATTGCACTCCACTCCATGCCCCTCCACTCTACGACAGTCCATTGCACTCCACTCTACGCCCCTCCACCCTACAACACTCCTCTCTACGATACTCCACACCACTCTATGACACTCCATGACACTATATGTCATGCCACATTACGCTACTGTATGACACACTACCCCACTGTGGATCACTCCACTCGATGCCACTCTATACCACCCCACTCTACGACACTCTGTGCCACTCCCCTCTATGACTCTACTCCACTCTTTGCCTTTCCACTCTATGCACCCACTCCACTCTACACCACTCTAATCCACTCCACAACACTGCACTTTACTCCACGACTCTCTACTCCACAATAGTTCACTCCACTCCACGACATCCACTCTATTCTACTCCACAACCCTCCACTCCACTCTATGACAATCTTCGCCACTCCACTCTCCTTTACACCACTTTTAGCAATGCTTTAGGGACAAACGCTGACCTATACTCACTGACAAGGGAAAAGCTTGCTTGCAATGTGAAGTCGGTTTATAAATGTTTGCCAAGGCTGATCTGGTTACCAGATCGGCCCTGCCTAGGACATGGTGGCAGTATGACTTATTTAGAGAAGATTTATGGCGTATTTGTTCCCAAATCACGATAATCGCTTAATAAAGCAGTCGGCGCTTGGTACACATTAACTTGGCAATGTCAATCTAACTTCCTCTTTTTTAAAGATGAGCAGATAGTCCCCTGTTGATAATCATGACTCGAGCTCCCTCTGCTCCCGGTCTCTATGGGAATAAATGACATAAGCACTTTAAAATAACTTTATAATAATGTGCTGCTTTTGGCTGGAAACAGCGACATTTGTTAACAGCTGTGCAGTACACAGAACATAACACAATAACATATGAGAAATTAACGGCACAACACAACAAAACTCGAAGCAGAATGCAACACAAAACAAAGATTACTACACAACGACACGCAGCGAAAACGCAGCATATCCATGCAGCTGATAATGGCTGCCCACACACTCATGTCCAGAATCGATGCAGGCAACGCCATTCTCTCATGCCTGCCTACTAAATCTTGCTGCCACTAAAGGTTATCCTCAGTTCAATGGCTCAGATAATCACAGAAAGGAACAAATCGGTTTACATCACCACCATTCTGAGGAACCTTCACTGACTTCATCTAGAAGCCCACATTAAGTTTAAAACCTGCTGCCTCTCAAACAATGACTTCACTCGGCAAACCAATCTATCTTGGTTGGTTGGCTGATCTCCTGAACATTTACGCAGCCTCAGAAATGTTCCCGGACCAAGACTTCGTTGCTCTTGGAAATATTCACATTGTGTACCGTTCTAGCTCTAAAACAATTCTGCTCTGGCTCTGATGCAGCTGGCTGATAAAATTTCTCTCTGCAGAAATGATTAGCACAAGGGTTGTTCGAAATTCACAAAATTATGCAAAATTTCGGAACATTTAAATTTCTCGGCTAGCAGAATATTTTAGCTCCAAATGCGTCTTTGCGTTAAACATTTTGTGCTAAAAAGTACTGCAGTTCTATTGTCGTTGTAAATATCTACCGTGAGCGGAGCAGACTTACATAATGTGGTGTAATTCTGGGAATTTCGCTCGATAGCAACATGAAATTACAATGCCAGGATTAAGATTTCGTCCAGGCCTCACTTCCACTGAACATCCTCTCATAATGAAAAGCCCTAAAGTCTCACCTGTTAAGGATTAGCCTTGGCAATTTTTTGTATTGTATTGTAATAGTATTTACCTAGTGCTTACTACCCCTAACGAAGTGTCAAAGTGCTTTTCGGAGAGTAGCATGCTACTCCGGAACCCAAGAGGAATTAGAGGTGGATTAGTATACGGAAATAGGAGTGCAGTTTCAGTACTATTATGAGTTAATTTGAGCAGAGGATATGTGAGTTTGTTAGTTTGATTCACTAGTGTAATGGAGGGACAGATGAAGGAAGAATCCAGAAGTGTTAACTGGGAGTTTATAGTAATAGGATGAGGCTTGGTATGAGGAAAGGAGAGATGGATGAGGGAAGAGTCTGTGGGAAGGGTTATGGAGAATCATAGTAGCAGGAGTGGTTTTGGATGAGTCAAAGGTGAGATAAATGAGGAAGGATTTAGTAGGGTTGTTTGGGAGATCATGGTAATAAACTGAGGTTTGGGTGAGCTAGATGTGGAAGAGGTGTGGTGAGCTTTGGCAGGGTTATTTTGGAGATGCAAGTAGTAGAATGGGGTTGGAATGCTGATGGGTAGACAAAGTAAAGCTTACAAGAGAGTGCATTTATCTTTTTTTATTTATTTATAATTTTATATATATGTATACTTTTGTAATCATTATTTTTCTTTTTCATTAATTTATTTATTCAATCAGTATTATTTTCTTTTTTTACTTTAATTTACTTATTTATAATTTGAATTTTATTGATAGATTTTATTATTTATTTTTATTAAATTCTTCTCTAGTACAATAGAACTAGAGAAATAAATAGATATGTAAATACATAGTAAGGGAATATATGTTGAAGGAATATAATAATGGGTATAATAATATGAGAAGAAAAGTAGTATTGTATTAATTTTCATTCTGTTACATTCCTTAGCATTTAGCTTTGATATTCAGTCGCACGCTGATACTACCTTCACCCTTACATTGGTTCCCTGGTTTTTCCTGCTTATGCTGTGACAGTTTCATGTTTCCTTCTCAATCTGAATCCTTTTCTTTCTCCGTTCGCTTCTCTTCCCTACCTTTTTCCTCTCCTAACGCCTATGTCCTTGTTCTGCCTCTTCCTACCTCAAGGCTACAGTTTGATTCCTTAAAAACTGTTTCATGTTTGTTATTTGTAAAACTCTGTTTTTTCTAAAGCGTTTTAATCCCTTCTGATGTAGCAACACTATAGACAGGCATTTGCAATGCAATTGGTCTTGTGTTTACGCGAGTTAAAGCTATTACCCAGGCGCCCCCCAGAGCCTGGGGAAGGGCACCCTTAGTCATGTCGCGGGCAGGAGCCCTTCTACCGCTCCCACCATGAAGGCGTTGAGGCAACGTACACGCGATATTGCTAACCAGAAGCACATCATCAGGGGGCGCGGAGGACCTGGGGCATGGAGGGTATTTACATCGTTGGAACCCTCGCATCGCCCTCCTTGCCCCTCCGATCACGGAAGGACAGTCACTGTCACGCCCAACAAAGGTTTTTGGACTGTCTTCATCGAGTTGCTGGAGTCCAGGAGGCAGTCCATCAGTGGAGTCCACCTTGCGTCCAGGAGGAAGACCATTGGTGGAGTCGTCCTCTGCAGGAAGAAGGTTAATGGGAGTGCGAGGGTGGCATGAGCGGGAGATAAGGGGGGCGCCTGGCGTAGCTCGTCGGTAAGGCAGGCTTCGTTTAGACGAACTGATTGAACTAGTATACCTAGGAATTGCTGTCCCAGGGTGTGATCCTTGTGATAACTATTTCTCTCAAATGGTCCGCTGTGCCTACGGGAGCGCTTAAAGGCCGAGGACAGACGCAAAGTGCTGCGTTGGAAAGGCAAGGTGGCAGTTAATATAAGGATAAGTGCACTGTAAACCGGCTCTGTTGTAAAGTGCAAAAAAAAATGTCGCTCATTGTCTGTAGCTTGTAAGATCATCTGGGTAGAGGGGAAGAGGCAAACCACCAGTATTAGGGGCCCGTTGGCTCCTGGTCCGAGTAGTCATTTCTCGTCGAGGTGCGCAGAATGCGTTAGATGCATGTCAGTTTTTGTTGTCTGTTGCCATTGGCAACAAATAGATGCGGGACAGAGAAGCTCTTTTGGGAAACAGCGACCTTCGGGTCATACACTGCAAGGCAGCATTAAACCGAGGCTACATGTGCAACGTCATTTGCTTTCCCCCTAAGGTGCGCTCGGGAGGGAATTTAAATTAGCTAACAACAATGTGATGGTTGTTCGGAGTACGAGCAGACCTCCAAACCAATGTTTGTACTTTATAATCGAGGACCAAAGACTGAGGTGAATTTTCATGTTGGCGATAATACCCAGCGCTTAATTGGCGTGGGGTATATTTTAAACAGGGAAATATAAAAAAAATAAAAAAAAGAGAGAGAGAGAGAGAGGCGAGTATGGTAATCAGTTATGGGGCACAAAGGGGCTTGGTTTGGAGTGCTGCATGCTTCCTTTATTATAAACAAGGATAGTAGGCCATGCAGGTGGTATGAAGTTGGGGGTGTTGGTAAGTACCCCCCGAGTTGTTTCACACATGCAAGTTAATGTAATAGAATGGTATGTCTTGACAGTAACTCCTTGCACGCCACATTTTGATGCACGCCTGCATGGGCACAGCCGGAAGCAGGGGGATTGGTGAGTACCCCCTCGGCACAATTGTGGTTTTCGTTTGTCATGCATGCAGGTGTTGTAGCTCGGAAGGGGGATTTGGTAACTACTCCCTGCTGCTTTTATATATATATATATATTTTTATGTTTATATATAGTAAAAATTGATATGTTGTCCTGGTTCATGGTGGATGGCATCTGGGTGCATGTATCTACCTAACGCATCCTTCTCTTCTATTCTTTTAGAATAGTAAGGCACGGACCCCAAGCATGTCCAAACATGGCCCCTAAGCGCCCGAGGCCGGCACCAGCATCTGACGCACCTATGTCGCATGCAGATTTCCGCTTCCTTGAAGCGAGTTGTGGAAGATGGCCAAGACCCATGGCGTTGATTGTGCCCTCCAGAATCTGGCGTAAGGTCCAGAAAAGAACCCACACTCGGGACCAGAACCCCCCCATCTAAGAGTCACAGCCCCCCAAAAGCAAGTAGTAACACGCATTCCAGTAAGCTTCCTACGCCCATCCGTCAACACATTCTGGCACACCTTCTTGGAAGGTACAAGAATTCGAAAGACACCCATACCCTGTATCACAGTTTTAAAGATGGATTCTGCATACCTTTAGGAGCCCCCTCTACTCCGGTCCCACCAGAGAATCAATTGTCAGTCCTGCGACACCCAAAGATAGCACATGAGAAAATCATGAAGGAAGTGTAGGCAAGAAGAGTAATGGGTCCTTTCCCCCCCCACCCCCCCCCTTAAGGACCTGGTCTGTTCACCCCTAGGTCTGGTCCCTAAGAAAGATCTCAGGAAATTTCACCTAACTCACAATCCTTCTTTTGTCAAGGCTCATCAGTCAATGAAGGTTTAGCCCAAGATCTCTGCTCGGTACAGTACACCACCTTTGATGAAGCGCTGGGCAAGTTGCAGAAGTTAGGCAAGGGGGCCCTGATGGCCAAGGCCGATATTGAATCAGCTTTTCATCTCTTGCCAATTCACCCGGAAGACACTCACCTTCTGGAGTTCACATTTGAAGGACAGTATTTTCTGAGTCATTCAGCAGGTTTCTAGAATGAGAAGTTAAAGATGTGGTGGACACAGATGGAGTTTTGCACTACCTGGATGACTTTTTTGTTCATGGGACCCACAGGCTCTACGGCTTGTGGGAAGGCTCTGCTGGGATTCTAACAGTTGGCCAGTGCACTAGGGGTGCCATTAGCCACTGACAAGACTGAGGGCTCTCTACACGGATATCATTACTGGGCATTGATATTGATTTTCAGGCGGGCGTGTGCAGACTCCCGGCAGATAAGGTCATGGCTTTCCAAGCCTCCATTGAGAGTTGTCTAGCAGGAAGGAAAGTCTCCTTGCGCCAGTTGCAAGTGTTAGTTGGACAGTTTAATTTTGCATTACGAGTTATTTCTATGGGAGAGCCTTTGAAAAAAATATTGCAAGGGCTATGGCAGGTCTTCGGTCCAAGCACCATCACACCAGACTATCATGTAAGGTCAGGGAGGACTTGAGGACTTGGAAGGGCTTTCTGGATAACTTTAACCGCACCCTCCTTTGGCAGCAGCTGTCACAATCTAGCACAGAGCTGACCCTGTTTACGGATGCGGCGGGCAGCGTGGGTTTTGGGGTGGTCTTTGGTACCAGATGGGGCATGCAGCACTGGCCAAAAGAGAGGAGGGCCTCTGGGCTCACACAAAACGTTACCTTTCTGGGGCTCTTTCCTATTATGGTGGCAATGCGGATCTGGGGAGGCATTTAAGCCAACAGTGGGATAGTGTTTTGGTCAGAAAGCATGTCTGCAGTCATGGCTATAAATAATCAGAGGTCAAAGTGTCCATTCGTGTTATGCTTGCTTAAGGCCCTGGTTCGCAGTTGCTTAGCCCATAGCGTGTTTTTCTCAGCAAAGCATGTCCCAGGGGTTAATAATGCGGTGGCTGACACCTTGTCTCGTTCAAAGTTGGTAGAATTCAGAGCACTGTGGCCAAAGACGATGTAGTCTTCCCACGGGAACTATGGAAGCTTGGTGCCCTATCGCCTCTGACCTGATCACAGCATCAGAGATGCCAAAAGCTAAACATATGTCTGAGTTGTCTTAGCAATATACAATGCTTCTTTGCATTCCTCAGTAGTGGTGGAGCGGTTTCATCCAGAGGGAGTCTTGAAGTTCCTGGTGCTGCAAAGGGAGAGTGGTAAGTCTCTGCACTTAGTACGGAGGCACCTTTCCGCAATTGCCTTCTTTGCTGGGTTGAAAGGGGTATCGGACCCAACAAAAGAGCCAAGGGTGCGGAGGACCATTGTGGGTTGGAAACATATGACCTCCCCTAAGGAAGACGCCAGGAGACCTACTGAATTGGCACGACTGGCTTGATTGTTAATGGTCCTGGCAAAGGTGTGCATTTCCCCCTATGAACTTAGCCTCTTCCGCTTTGCCTATTCGCTATCCTTTTTTGGTGCATTCAGGATTATCAGAACTGGTTGCAGCCTCCAAGGCTGCCCTGGGGTCAGGGATTGAGCTGTCCGACCTTATCATCACTGATAGTTGCATGCGAATGCTCGGAGATCTAAGACGGACCCACATGGTAAGGGCACATGGTTGTGCCTCGGTTCAGCCCCAGGGACCACCTACTGCCCGGTGGCACTGGCAGGCAAATTCCTCTGGGTGAGGTCAAAGGGGGGTTGCTCCAAGTTGCTGATACACAAAAATGGGTCCCAGCTCACCCACTATCAATTTACACTGGTGTGCAAGCGTGCCCTATCAATTATGGGTGAGGAGGGGTCAGGGTTTACTTTGTATTCCTTTCGCATTGGCGCAGCCACTACAGCGGCTGCTGTGGGGCTATCTGAGGATGCCATCAGGAGGGTTAGTAGGTGGAAATCTAGATGCTATGAAGCTGTGTGCACCCTCATTTGGTTTAGGCTTCATCTCTGACCTCGATTCTTTGCCTCTCTGTTCTAGTGGTCAAGCGTAGCACTATTCATGTGTGCTGGTGTGGACAATCCTTCATTCGAAGAGCCGCTCAATACTTTACTGACTCTTGCCTGCAGATAACCCTGAAGAAGTCGGTTTTCAACATTATTGGGCGGGTAATGGAGGCCTCAAGCTAGGCGATCTATTTCATCACCTCGCAAAGGCATTCGACGAAGGTGCTGTCCCTCCCCCTGACATCATTTTCATTCACACGGGCGACAACAAAATGGTGTCCCTAGGTAGGCAGGGCATTAGGGAGGCCCTCTTTTCCGCCTTGTCTAAAGTGAAAAATCGTCTGCCAACAGCAGCCTTGCAGTGGTCTGAAATTATTCCGTGGCTGGAGTGGCTCAGGGGGGTGTTCACCAGGGCAATCAAAATGACTCGGTTATTCGGTCAAAAAAATCATTGCGAATTCATCTATGCGCACGGTACAGCACAACCTGATACAGGTTACTAAACCCGAGTTATCACCATGATGGGGTGCATTTGTCAAATAGGGGGCCAAGAGTTGTTCATCCAGACCATTATTGGAGTTATAATCTGTCTTGCCCAGAGTCGTTGGGGGGGGAGTGTGAGTTTACTGGTTAGATCCTCACCCGGTGGCAGGGGTTTCGGGCGGGAAACAGCAGGAAATACTCTGAATATGGACTCTTGGCTGGACTGACCCCGGAGCGAGGCAGGTTTCTGTGGGCACTGGGCTGGTGAGAGAGGAGGGTTGACCTGCCAGTGGCCCTGGACTCTCTTGTCCTGGATCCCTGGTTGGAACTTCTGGGGGACTATGCCTGTGTTCAGCTACCCCTGTGGGGCCGAAGCGCTATGTGGTGCCCTGGGATTTAATGAGACCACCCTTCTGGAGGGAAGGGATGCAAAGTTGTTGTGCCAAAGACGTTTTGGTGATGTCATCTGCTGACTGATGTAAAAGCCAGGGTGGTGGTGCGGTTGGGGCCTGCTCCTACAATGTGCACTGCTGTCCTAGAGGCCACGAGACTGTCTACACGAGTGCTGAACTAATCGGCTGGCTTCCGGTCTTGTACAAACCTTGAAATGTTTGAGGTTATATTTTCATACTTTGGATGTCTCCAAAGTATTTGTATGACAATTGACAATATTCCTGGACCCGGGGTGGTGGTGTGTCTTTGGGTGGATGGTTCACAAGTGGTACGTGATTTTGCAATGCGATATAAGGTTTAACATGTATGACTGTAATACTGTAACAAAGGGCTACGCCTGGGCTTCCCACATACTTTAAACAGCCTGATATCTTTTGTTAAAGGGGGTGGGCGAGTTGCCCGTTGTGCGCGCACTATACCCAGGTTCCCCATCAGAGCCTGGGGGAGGGGCGCCCTTAGTCGCGTCCCGGGAAGAAACCCTTCTCCCCCTCCCACGATGAAGGCGTCGAGGCAATGTACACATGAAGTTGCTAACCTGAAGCGCTTCATCTGGAGGCGCGGAGGACCTGGGGCAAAGAGGGTATTTAAAGCTTCAGAACCCTTGCATTACCCTCCTTGCCTCTCCGATCCCGGAAGGATAGTCACCCTCGCACCCAACAAAGGTTTTTGGTCCCACCCACCCGTCCCTCAGTGCAGGAAACAGCAGGGAATACTCTGAATATGGAGTCTTGGCTGGACTGACCCGGGAGCGAGGCAGGTTTGTGTGGGCACTGGTCTGGCGAGAGAGAAGGGTTGACCTGCCGCTGGCCCTGGACTCTCTTGCCCTGCCATGAATGCTTGGTTGGAACTTTTGGGGTCAACGCCTGTGTTCAGGTACCCTGGCGGACTGATGCGCTGTGCAGTGCCCTGGGATTTCATGAGACGACCCTTCTGGAGGGAAGGGATGCAAAGTTGTTGTGCCAAAGATATTTTGGTGATGTCCTCTGCTGACTGATATAAAAGCCCGAGTGGCGGTGCAGTTGGGGCCTACCAGTACAATGCGCACTGCTGCCCTAGAGGCCAAGAGACTGTCTACACGCGTGCTGTAACTAATCGGCTGGCTGCCATCCTTGTATAAACCTTGAAATGCTTGAGGTTATATTTTCATACCTTGGATGTCTCCGAAGTATTTGTATGACAATTGACAATACTCCTGGACCTTGGGGGGATGGTTCACAAATAGTACGTGATTTTGCAATGCAATATAATGTTGAACATGTATGACCATAATACTGTAATAAAGGGCTACGCATGGGCTTCCCACATACTTTAAGCAGCCTGGTATCTTCTGTTAAAGGTGGGGACAAGTTAGCCATTGTGCACGCACTATAGCATTGTAAACTCCTAACCAGACTTTTCTTTCCACATAAACTGAAAAGTAAACCAGTTTCACAGAAGCGAGCCGACTGCCACCATGAGCACAAAGCAAACACACAAAAGGAAACAGAAGTCCGCTCGCAGTGAAACTTATCGGCAAAAGTGAAATTATCCATGCAACCGGCAAAAGTGCAAATATCCATGTAACAGGGTCAATGTCATGGGAACACATTTTTAGTGTTCTACCGGAAAAAAAGAGGCAAAGAGTGAAACAAAGCAGCATCTACTAAAATATCAAAGGGGCTGGTCCACCTAAAACTGATAGCATACCTGTGTACATGGACAAAGAACAGGGAAATACTCAATAAAAATCCTGACATGCTGGACTTGTTACAGGGTACAAAATATTATTTTATGAAAATTAAAGCGTGTCTTTAACTGGGCACAGAATGGTTTAACATAAGAATGGACGCAGGAAAATGAAGTGCTTGGTGTACCTACCACTTGAGAATGCTACAGTCAAGATTATGCCTCGGCCTCTGTGGGACTAATGGACAGGGCAGGCCCATGCATTGTAAAGACCAATAGGACGACCATGGGACAGAGTGGAAGAGCCCTGGTTCTCCAAAATATGTACTGGTGGGTCCACTGGTACTCCCCGGCGCAATGTAACCACTGGGTTAAGGAGTGGGCACTGTATGGCCATAAAGATAGGGTGGTGGGTAGTTATAAAGTAAGGTTTTATTTTAAGGTGTAGGTTTGCATAGGGTCAGTACACTTACTCTTGAATCTATCTTATTCAATGTAGTGGTAATCTCAGAAGTGGTAATCTCAACAGTGGTAACCCCTGCAGTGGTAATCTCAGTGGTAGTAATCACAGTAGTGGTAATCTCAGCAGTGGTAATCCCTGCAGTGGTAATCACAGTAGTGGTAATATCACTACTGGTAATCTCAGTGGTAGTAATCACATCAGTGGTAATCTCAGCAGTAGTAATCCCTCCAGTGGTAATCTCAGAGATAGTAATCCCAGTAGTGATAATCTCAGCAGTGGTAATCCCTGCAGTGCTAATTTCAATGGTGGTAATCTCAGCAGAGGCAATCCCTGCACTGGTAATCTCGGAGGTAGTAATCACAGTAGTGGTAACTTCAGCAGTGGTAATCTCAGAAATAATAATCACAGTAGTGGTAATCTCAACAGTGGTAATCCCTGCAGTGGTAATCTCAGAGGTAGTAATCACAGTAGTGGTAATTGAGCGATGGTAATCCCTGCAGTGGTAATCTCAGCTGTAGTAATCACAGTAGTGGTAATCTCAGCAGTGGTAATCCCTGCAGTGGTAATCTCAGAGTTAGTAATCACAGTAGTGGTAATTGAGCAATGGTAATCCCTGCAGTGGTAATCTCAGCTGTAGTAATCACAGTAGTGGTAATCTCAGCAGTGTTAATCCCTGCAGTGGTAATCACAGCAGTGGTAATCTCAGCAGTGGTAATCCCTGTAGTGGTACTCTCTGAGGCAGTAATCACAAAAGTGGTAATTCAACAGTGGTAATCCCTGCAGTGGTAATCTCAGAGATAGTAATCACAGTAGTTGTAATCTCAGCAGTGGTAATTTCAAAGGTGGTAATCTCAGCAGAGGTAATATTTGCACTGGTAATCTCAGAGGTAGTAATCACAGTAGTGGTAACTTTAGGAGTGGTAATCCCTGCAGTAGTTATCTAAAAAGGGCTAATTTCAATATAGTAGATACTATGTAGCTGTATATGAACTCCATTGTATTTTAGGTGGTGACATACAACCCTTCGTGCTGGGTCCTCGGTCTGATATGTTCATTGCATTTGCGTGTGAATAATGCTCAAACATTTTCTGGTTATAATGAGCTTCCCTGAAGAACATGTTTTAAACCACTTCCTCCTCAGCGAGAAAAAGGACCTCTGAACTGAGTACAGCACAGCGCCTTCCTGAGGGGCACCATCCTCACCTGAAGGTAAACATCTTCATTCGTTTAGTTTTTACTCAGCAGGCTAGGACCTAATAAAACAATGGGACTTGGATAGAATCTATTTCACAAGCATTTTCAATGCAATGGGTCTTGCGTTTACTCGAAGTTAAAGCTATTAGCTTGTAAACTCCTAACCGGGCTTTTCTTGCTACATAAACTGAAAAGTAAAACAGTTTCACATAAGCGAGCCGACGGCCACCATGGGCGCACAGCAAACACACAAAAGGGAACAGAAGTCCGCTTGCAGTGAAATTTATTGTCAAAAGTGCAATTATCGATGTAACCGGCAAAAGTGCAAATATCCATGTAATGGGGTCGATGTCATGCAAAGCACTCGACTATTGCTCAGCGAGATTGCGCTGCCTACGAAATAAAGAGAAAAAATAGTGCAGAAACCATATGAAAAACATGAAGCCGCAGATGTTTTCGGTAGTTGGCCTGTGCGCTCAAGGCTGGCTAAACACCGGAAGAGGCATGACGTATTGATTCGTTCCACTAATTAAATCAAGCTAATTTTAAAAGGCAAGCCGACTAACCAACCAAACGGATGGGCATGGTTAAAAGCCCACAGAGGGATTACACCAGGGACAGAGCACAAACCACTCTGCCCCTGGAGTAATCTCTCTTTGGGCTTTTAACCACACCCATGTCAAGCCCATCTGTTTGGTTGCTTCATCGGCTTGCCTTTTAAAATTAGCTTGATTTTATTAGTGGAAGGAATGCATACTCAACCCTAAAAAATGGTTAATAAATCATTAAAAACAGCACAAGAGCACAAAATCAACACACTACTGCAGCAAAATGTAACACAACAAGTAGACACAAAGGCACATATTTATGGGCTTTCGGCGCAGGGCAGTGGAGCAAGTCACCTTTCTGCACTGCCCTGCGTCGAAGGGAAAGGGCAGGAATGTGCTGTATCTATGGAATATGGCGCATTCCCGTCCTTTCCTACAGCGCTGGCACCATTTTGACAACCTAGCAGCATTGCAGGCACCCTTCCATCATGGTGCAAGGGTATCTGCATTGTAAGCAGGATTGTTTTTGTGCAGGAAGGGGCACCTTCCTGCACAAAAACAACACTGGGAGGCTTTTGCCTCTTTGTATGAGGCATATTTATACAGAAGTGGCACAGCATCACTTCTGAAATGGAGGGATGTGCTGTATTTACACAAATACAGTGCACTTCTGTGTTTCCCCTAGTGCTGGCGCTAAATTTATCTGGTGGCGCCAATGCAGGCATCCTTGCACCATAGTGCAAGGGTGTCTAAGTTCAAGGGAATGATTGTTTATATGCTGGAAGGTGCCCCTTTCTGCACACAAACAATCTACAATGGCGCTTTGTTACTTCTATTTGTGGTGCAGAATGCAGCACACAGAGAAGTAGCAAATCTTCATTATTGAATGATTGTTTATGTGCAGGAAGAAAAACTTTCCTGCACAGCTAAACTCCCCCGCAAGCTGGAAGTCCGGCTCGTGAGATGAATGTAAATTCTGGCATACATGCTTGCTTATGGCTAAAGAGTAGCACAGAGCTATTGTGAATGACAAAAAAATACAATTTCCTGAGAATAGAGTTTTTGAATTGAAGAACTTGCTTACTTAAGACATAGATTGTTTGACCTGAAACCGCAACAAAGATCTGCATAATTTGAAGAACTAAATGAATGGGATTCTGTCGCCACTAGGATGGTGCAACAGAAAATGCTGAGAGATCAGGTTGGTAAGGCTGTACATAGTTGGATAGATACTAATTTGCGTTTGAGGGAAAAGGCATGGCATACTGAAGTAGCTGAAACAGTGGGAGTGCTTCCTGTGACTGCTAATGATCCTGTAAAGAGAAAATAAAAGTAAAAATTAGACAAAGAGTGGTTTGGATGAAGAGGATGAAGTGATAGATGGATTGTTGACTGGGATGCACTAAACTTTGTCGCTGTTGGGCCGCTCCTGGGCCAATCACAGGGCAGGAGCCCTTTTAAAAAACTTTGCAGCGCTCCCACCTTGCGGGACGCTCGCGGGCGGTGCCCGGGCGAAGCCCGGGCCAAGGGCGGGTCAGTCCTGCGCCCGTCAGCGGCTGGCAGGGGCCGGGCTGGGCCACCCTCCTGATAATTCCTTTGTGATTCTACGAATTGGTCGCCAGGCCTCGAGCAGGTATTGCATCCTCTCTGTGATTTCTTGTGTTTGACCGCTTAAGCCTGCCTCCCAGCCTCTCAGCTAAAGACTTTCAATATTGTGAGAAAAGTCATTTTTCTTCGTCTTCCTTTCTCCTTTTTTTTCTCTTCATTACTAACAAACGTCTGCTACTATACCTCTCAGTAAGGAGCTTTTGTCTCTAGGCAACCATTACGGAACCTCTTTAATTAAAAATTAATAAGAATGGGGAAGAGGAAGCAATTTAGCGCAAAAGACGCTTCATCCCAGAAAGATCATGCATCAATATTAAAGTTTATTTCAGGAGCCATGGGGGTAATCGATAAACAGATTATTAACGTAGAAGAAAAGATATTAACCCAGAATGGGTCGCTAGGAGCTTCTAGCCCCCTTCCGCCAGTAATAACCCCTGTCAGCCCGGCTAAGCCTGTGGTAAGCAGAACTCAGTTTAGAAGCATTAATGGTTGTATCCAAGACACAATTGACTCCATCTCAGACGCTGATGAGCATCCACCTTCACCAAAACGCAAAAGGAAGCCTCAACTAGTAAAGAAAGATAATGCATCTAGACAAGAGCCACCCGTTAATACTAGACGTGATCGTTTGGAAGTTCAACTTAACGTATCCATGCAAAATGCACAAAATGGCTGCCAGAACATAAAACCTGGTCACAGGAATAAACAACACATGGTGAAAGCGAAAACCAACAACTCAGAGTCTACGAACGCCGTAGAACAATTAGTCAGCTCATGTTTTGATCAAGTAACAAAACGCTTAACCCAATTGGAGGGAAAAATTGACCTATTGTTCAATCTAATGAAGGCACAACCTGTAAATCCAATGGCTTTAACTACCCAACATTCTGGCGATATAGACTCCAATGTGAATCCTCCCGCAATCCATCAGACCTTTTCATCTACTTCTCAGATCACACAAAGATATGCTGGTTCTTGTGCTCCACCTGCTAGAACTAGCAATCCACAATTTCAAAAAATGATGTTAAATAGTGGGGAACACGCAAATATTGCGAAACCTTGCCGGGGTACTTCTCTAATATCAAAAGGAACACTTGATCTCCCGCCCGCGGCAATCCCCTACGTGATAGTCCTCGCTAATGTTCCTACCCTATCTGGAGATCACCGGGAATCATGGACACCTTTGAGGAATAAATCCTTGAACTGGATTGCAACTCGCCTGAAACCTGGTATGACAAATACACTTTTCGAGGACATTAAGATGGTCAGAAGGGTGAAATGGGTGGGCAGAAACCATAAAACGTTTAGGGGCGATTGCGAAGTCCTCTCATTTAAAACCCCCAAACTGGTTGAGGACATCTTAAGAAACCTAAGTCCACGGCAGATTATCGATCATGGCATTGCCCTGCTTCCTCTGGGTTTCTTTTATACGAGTATTACAGGTCATGATGGTCCTGGCCTTTATTCTGGGGAACAAACAAGCAGGCCTGAGAGCCAATATACGATCCCCACTGCGAATAGATTCCATGGGCTTAGCTCGGAAGAAATAGACTGACTAACATCTGACAAGGAATTCAGTAGGTCCAAGCACACTACAGAAATCATAGTCCCTGACCAATTAGATGGTGATAGCTTGGTGGAAAATTCTGGAGAAGAACAGACGGATATGGAATTTTCCCCCGGTCAACCTACCAAAGATGAATCGCTCCCATGTGGCTCCTCAAAAAAACTGTCCATTTGCGCATTTCGTCGATTGACCTCTTCTGCTTGCAAAGAAAGCAACACCATTCTAGGAAAAAATCAAGCAAGCAATAAGTTTCCTGTGGGGCAGGGTACTAAATCGCAGAGGAAGAACTTCTCATTTTTATTTTGGAACGTGGCAGGCCTCCAATCTAAAGCGAGGAATGAGGTCTGGTTAGAATACATTCAATGCTTCCCTTGGGTGTGTCTCCAAGAGACCTGGTCTGTGAATCCGACTTACATAAACGGTTATAGGACATTCCATACCCCTGCTGTCCCCTCCGCATGGGGCAGGGCCAAGGGTGGTTTATGTACCTTTATTTCTAATAAGTGCGATATAATCAAGGATATTGCTTTAATTTCCAATACGTTCTACTAGGTGATCACATGTGAACTAAAAAATACCGCACAATTGGTGGTCATTAATTTTTATAACAACGCCCCTCAACAAAGCTTCCAACTTGTACTCAATCTTCTACAGGAACATCTAGATTGAGTCTGCAATTCTTCGCATAAACAGCTTTACATTGTATGGGGTGGTGACTTTAATATATATCTGTGCCCTCAAATGATTAAGGGATTTTGCCCTCTCGCCTTTGGCAGAGATGATGATTTACTCCACTTCACACATAATAATCTAGGCAACTTGCTGAATGAAGCCTTATTCAGATATGACCTCCTTTTGTGTAATAGTCTGACTTATGGTAAGCCTCAATTAAAACCTACTTTTAATGGCAGGCATGCTAACACTATAATTGATTTTATTTCACTATCCAATAAGTACAATACTCAAGACACCACGTTCAGTGACCACAATCCTCAAACTTTAGGCCTCACATTCCCTCAAGCTACATCTAAACACAGGGATTCGGAAGAGGCGGTAGTAAATATTGAATTGGGAGCAAGAAATGGCTACACAATCCGGTGGTCAGAGATTGAACCTATAGGTTTCATGGAACAAGTAATGAGCAATTATTCCAAAGAATTTAATATCTGTCTCTCAGACAACACCAGTCCACAAGATTGTATTAAAGCTTTCACCGTAATCACCACGGGAATAAAACAGTCCCTTAAAGTAAGTTTTAGCAAATCGAGAACAGAGGCATATAAAGGCTGGTTTGATGCTGAATGCATACAAGTCCTTAAGAATCTAAAACACTACTTGCAATCACAAAACTCTGATAAACATGAATTAAGTCTTAAGAGGAAGGAGTACAAAAACGCTATAAAGAAAAGGAAACAGAACTTAAAAAACTAGGTATGGCAATCCCTTCACGACGCAAGCCTCCAGAACGACAATGTTAAGTTCTGGAAAATCGTGAATTCTCCCCTCCTATGTGATGGAAAGTTACCAACAATTGAAATTGCCATCACGGAAGAAGATCGGGTTGCTTTCTTCTCTGCTATATACTCCTCATAAAATCTGGCTTTGGAACCAAATCTCCCTAGATTAGACTCTCATCCCATTTCTCCACCATTCAGCCTAAATGAGGTTATTGATGCTATTAATGCCAGCAAAAACGGGAAAGCCCCAGGCCCAGATGGAGTCCCAGTTGATATTTATAAAGCCAACGTGTCACTCTGGGGCCCACTATTGACGCAGGTGTTACGCGCCTGTTGCTCTACAGCTTTCATCTCGACCTGGGTCGAGTCTATAATTATTCCAATCTTTAAAAAGGGAGATCGCCAAAACCCTGCATGCTACCGCCCAATCTCCCTGATCGACACACTTGCAAAAATTGCGGGACGAATTGTTCTAAACAGACTGCAAGACTGGACAGAGGACAACCATATCCTCTCAGACTTGCAATATGGGTTCAGGGCTGGGATAGGGACGACGGAGCAAGCTCTCAACCTAGATATCATACTTGGTAAATATACAAGGGCTAAGGCCGGTGCCCTATACCTTGTATTTGTCGTTTTGACCTCTGCATTTGACTGCGTGGTCCATTCTAAATTGTGGTCCATCTTATTGGATATGGGGGTTGACACTGCCATAGTACATTTCATTAGGGAATTGTACGCCGGAGCTAATGCCAGGGTCCGCTATGGGCTCCAGGGGGAATGTACTTCTTCATTCCCTATTGAACGAGGGGTACGTCAAGGGTGTGTGCTAGCTCCGTTATTGTTTGCCCTATATATCAATAAATTAGAGGTGGTTCTATCCGATGCCTGCAGAGATCTCCCACAAGTAGGCCCTCGAAAGATCCCAGCGCTCTTGTATGCGGATGATGCCGTTCTGATGGTCCGTCCTCCAGTAGCCTTGCAACGTTTATTAACAACTTTTGATAATTGTATGGATGCTCTGGGTCTCAGAATTAATTACTCTAAAACCTTTTCAATGACATTTAGCAGAAGTTCCATAAACAAATGTCAGATCATGTTAAAAGGTGCGAAACTAGTTGACATAGGATCATTTTCATATCTAGGTATAACGTTTGACAATAAAGGTACATGGGCACAAGCTATAAAAGCGAGGAAATTGTTATTCACAAAAACCCTCCCGGCCATAAAAAAAAATTCTAAAAAGGTTGGGAGAGTGACTCCTAAAGATATGATGTCACTGTACAATGCGAAATGCGTTTCGGTCGCACTGTACGGGGCAGGACTTTGGGGACACCGGGACTGCAATACTTTACAGCTAGTTGAAAATGCTTTCTTAAAGACAGTTTTAAGTGTCCCGATATCTACCTCAACATCAGTATGCCACTCAGAAATGGCAGTAACATACCTCACAGATTTTATTCGTGTTCAACCAATTTTACTCTGGCATAAAGTATGGACCTCCAATCCCGCGAGACTGAACAGGGCTATTATAGAAGATGCACTTTCTCATTCACTTACAATTCCATGGCTAAACTGCATAAAGAATTTTCTCGTGGAGCTGGGCCATTCTGAGCTGTATTTTACCCCAGACAAAATGAAAACAATCTCTAGGAAAGATTTGAAAAACATCTGCCTCACTCACCTGGCCGATTCCAGATGGGACATAGAGGTAAACAAATATAGCGTTAGGAGAAATTGTATGCTGCAACAAACAGATGGCATGGAACCTTACCTAAGCAACGTACTGAAGCCAAGACATCGGTTCGTCCTTACACGCTTAAGTTTAGAGATTTTCCATCGCCTTGTCAGCTTTCCTCTGGCTAATGATTGGTCCCTAGCTTTGCAAAAAATTTCCTTGTGACACAGTCTCTGATCAAAACCAATGCATACACTTTTCTTCTGTAAATGTTATTCAGCCCTGAGGAAAACGTTTGTGATACCACTTTTAAAATCTATGCATTTTAAACAATGTCAACCAGCTTTTCTGTACCTTTTGTCCCTTCCATCAATTATGGTCTGTGATGGATTAGCCTCATATCTGTGTGCAGTGATTAAGGCCAGACTACACTACGAGGCAAATGTGTGAGGTCTTTTAAGTTCTATAAGCATTTTATCAAAGAGTATTTCTTCTGTTTTAACTAAATTGTTTTATAGATTTTTTTACTAGCGCCATCCATCCTACTTGGCTATATTTATATTCTATCTATTTCGTACTTGTCTGTTTCATAATACCGTTTTTTTGCATGCATAATCGCTTTTATGATTGTTAAATTCAATCGAATAAAGTACTTTTGATGATGATGACTGTGACTACTTTGCCACCTTATGATGAGGTTGGTGAATTACAGCTGTGTCCTCAGACTGGAATTTTAGTAGAATAATTTTCAACAGAGAGTGGGACAGTAGTTGGTCATGATGGTCCTTTAATAAGTACATCAAATATGCAACAAATAACTGATTAAAAAGTAGATCAAAATAAGGTTAAAAAATTACATTTGATGAATTGGTGCATTTAAATGTGGAAGCAGGAAAGTGTGCTTGGCGTGCATATGAAAGACTTGAAAGATTGGAGAATGAGATGATTGTAGATTTAAACAAAAGAATAATACACAAGCTATATATAATTGAATAAACAGAATTCAGGTGAGCAAAGAAAAACTTACACAGTTGGGAGTAAATTTAAGGAGAAATGATTAGAGAATGAGAAAATGTGAAAATGTACAGGTGTGAATAGATTTCAAAGCCATTGAAGAATTGAAGAAGCAGAGCTATGAGTGACTCTGAGTGTGATACTGAGGAAGGAGAAGTTCCACCGACAGAAGTGCCAGAAGGTGTTCATGTGCCTTGCAGTTGACTTAATTCATGGACTTTTACAAAAGATTTTCCAAAACTTAGAGATGAACCTGAAAAATTGTATACTGTGGAAAGAATTGTAAGAGTGTCAAAGGTATTATGGGAAGGCGTGGATGCATTGTTTTCAGTTAGAGTGCCAAATGATTTCTAAATTGAATGCAAGAAGTAGCCAGATGAAGAACCACACAGGAGTCCACCTAGTTATAAGCATTCATCAGTGATGATGGAAAGATTTGCTGAGATTATTCAGCTTTTGAAGGGGAATGTTCCAGTGAAACAGGTAAAAAATCATGAGACTGATACAAAATGAAGATGGGTCAGTTGTAGCATATAATGAGAGACTGATTTAGATCCATAAATAACACACTGGAATGTAAGACCCAGCAGAGGAATGAACTATGCGTTTTATATCAGCTATTGTGTTGTGTTTGCATTCAGAGGTGAGTTTGCACCTTGAGCAGAGTGTGATGTGTAGGCAAGCAAAACCAGAGGATGAAAGTATTGCAGTCATTAATGTGATGCTAAAAGGAAATTGTCCGAAAAATTGATGTTGGCACAGACTAAATTCTTTCATCAAACAGGGCAAAGATTTACACCTTAAGGATGTGATGCACAGTTTCAGGGTCCTCTGAAAGTTGGTGGTGGTCTTAGAGCTGAGGCTTGTCGTATTTATGGTAAAGAAGGTCACTGGATGAAAAATTGTAATTTAGTGTAAAACCATATGCTATTGGGACACAAATGATGCTTCAAATGAACCCTGTGAAACAGAATGATTCCCATGGCGCAGCATTGGATGAGTAAGTCAATGCCACCAGTCCTACATACTTCAATGCAGAAAGTGCAGCATTTCGGGCAGTTCTACAAAAGTATGCACATGGCTCCATCTCTCCCGCCTCAGATGCAGAATAGTACAAAGGGACTGCCATAGGATTTCCAATTTCAGCAAAGTACAGTTGAACCCAAGTGAGAAATTAATTTCCACAATTTGTGGCTACACACAGGAATTCTGCAAGGACTGAGTAAAGCCAAATTATGGTCCCTAAGAGGGGAGAAGGGCTGCATGCTAGGCGCCGTAGAGGTAGGCCAGAATGGCCCATTTGTAAGAGCGGTTAATGGCAATCTTGTTTCATTTTTAGTTGATACTGGTGCTTCCCATTCCACAGTTAAGCCAATGGAAGTTCCTAACCTACCCCTCTCTGGAACAGAAGTCCAAGCAGTAGGCATTTCAAATGAACAAGGGATTAACAAGTTGTCAGCAAATGTCCCAATAAAAACAGGTTTAGACATAAATGAACATTAATTAATGATTAATGAAACAATTCCAGTAAATCTGTTGGGCCATGACCTATTGTGTACATTGAAGTGTGTAATTTATTGTATACCAGATGGTGTCTACATTCAAAGAAAAGGTCCTGATTGTGACTTCAAGATGGAATCACAAGAAGTAAGAATTTGAATATTCCTGGTTCTCACAGATGAGGACTTACTCCTACATTTAAACACACACAGTGAAACAAGAGGTTCAGGATTTTACTGGAAAAGATATTGGGCGTATTAAAAGTGTAAAGCCAGCACAGATTATCATAAAGCCAGAAGCTGTTCATCAATGCATACCCTATTATAGACTTTCTGGTAAAGCTGAGGAATGGGATTTATCTATGACTGAAAGGATTTTGCAGCAGGGCATTTTAAGACATTTTGTGAAACCTGTGTAACTCACCGATAATGGGTCTTCACAAGCCAAATGTGAAATGGAGGAAAGTTCAAGATTTGAGAAAGGTTAATGAGTCCCATGCTCCACATTGTCTTATGGTACCAAATCCAGCAGTGACTTGTTTCAGACTGCAGCAGATGGTGGCTTGTGCTTGAGCATGATGGCCGCCCAGTTTGTAAAGGACGTACAAAGAGCTCTGACAAGAGCAGAACACCGCATCTATTCCCTAGCACTCCCTCTGCGCACTAAATCCTGTGTTCACCAGCATGTCTGAAGTTTATATATTTCTGGCTCCTCAGCAAATCTAAGATGGTGGACACCATTGTTCTATTTGCGCCAGAGAAGCCTGATTGGAGAATTGCGGTTGCATAAACTCAACGGTGAAGAGCACGGATATCAAAAGGACCCACAGTGCTGGAAACAGACCTGTTCAGATTGCTGCCTTGCCTTCACAAAAGCCTCCAATATAGTGCCAGCCTATCATCTGATCCTGCGACTCCAATAACTGAATCAGCTGACAACCTGGACAATGAAAACGATGGCGAGGGATCTATCCTAGCCTGAGAATTGCAACTGTAGGGGCAACTTACACATCTTCAGCCTACCAGAAAATGTGTGGAGTGCAACACAAACTCCTCTGCTGAATTTTTAGAATCATGGATTCCACACTCCCTTTGGCTCATCTCTGAAAAAGTCTTTGAAATAGAGAAGGCACACAGAGTTCCTCTAGGTAAACCTTCCAACACATCCTCTGTCTCATCGATGCGATCAAGAACAGTCATTTTCTGCCCACTGCGCTATCCCCATATAGAAACGATCCTAGCTCATATGAGGAAAATCCAATACATTCAATGGAACAGAACCAAAACAGCCATAGTGCAGGACTATTCCAAAACTGTTGTTATCGGGAAAGGCTTTCTGGTCCTCCGCCAACCACTTCGAGATCTCTACATCCTTTCCTCCTTTGTGGGCCCTGCCAAATTCTGTATCCCGTTCAAAGGTAAACCAATGTTCTTCACAACACCCGCGGATCTCCAATCCTTCTTAGACACTGCAACTCAGACAGATATAGTTACTAGAGGTTGTGACAAATGGAGCCTCCTTGACAGCCTCTAATCACTTCAGATTCTATTTACACTAAGCTTATCACGTTATATGATGCATGACTCTCTCCCTAATTTTCATCCGGTGTGCTTTCACCTGCTCGGTATGCTTTTCAGTATGTTTATGTGGTGGTTGTTAGAAATGGGGTCTTTGGTTGGCAGGCAGGTTACCCCCTGTCCAAGCAAGGACCCTCACTCTAGCCAGGGTAAAAGAGAATCACCCTCAGCTAACCCCGCTCACCCCCTTGGTAGCTTGGCACGAGCAGTAGGCTTAACTTCAGTTAAGTGTTAGGTATAAAGTATTTGTATCAACACACACAGTAACATAATGAAAACACTACAAAATGACACAACACAGGTTTAGAAAAATAGAAAATATTTATCTAAACAAAACAAGACCAAAACGACAAAAATCTACAATACACAAGACAAGTTATCACTAAAAATGCAAAAAGAGTCTTCATGTAATTTTAAACACAACACTAATGCTGTTAGCGTGAAAATGTACCTTGGGTGCATCAAAAATAAACCTGCACGGGCGAATGTGTGTCAAAAAGGGCTTGCGATGTGTTGATTTCACTCAAGAGCGAGACCTTGTGTCGTTTTTCCTTTAGTCAGGTTGGCGTGCGTCATTTCTTCTCTCCGCAGGAGAGAGATGCATTGATCTGGTCAGCACTCTCGGGTCCGGGCAGGCTGTGCGTAATTTTTACACGCCCAGTGGTGTTTGCGTCGGAAATCCAGTTACACAATGGTCTGAAAACCACACAGCGCGGGTTGCAATCTCACAAGCCTCTGTCAGCAATGCTGTGTGTCGTTTCTCTAGCCCCGGGCATCGAACTTTGGGTCCCGTTGCAGGCGAGTGTAGATTTTCAGCCGCAGAGCCAGCGGTGCGTCGATTTTTCAGCCGCAGATCGGAGTCGCGTCGATCTTTTCCCCGCATGGCAGTCTGTGCGTGGATTTCTCACTCTTGGGCTGCCAGCTTCTCCTTTCAGGGCCCCAGGAACTGGATGGGCACCACTTGGCAGGGTAGGAGTCTCTCCAGAGACTCAAGGTGCTGGCAGAGAGAAGTCTTTGCTGTCCCTGAGACTTCAAATAACAGGAGGCAAGCTTTAAATCAAGCCCTTGGAGATCTTCACAAGAAGGAAGGCAACACAAAGTCCAGTCTTTGTCCTCTAGCACAGGCAGAAACAGCAGCTGCAGGATAGCTCCACAAAACACAGTCACAGGCAGGGCAGCTCTTCTTCCTCAGCTCTTCAGCTCTTCTCCGGGCAGAGGTTCCTCTTGGTTTCCAGAAGTGTTCTAAAGTCTGTGGTTTTGGGTGCCCTGCTTATACCCATTTTGCCCTTTGAAGTAGGCCTACTTCAAAGGAAAGTCTCTCGATTGTGAAATCCTGTCTTGCCCAGGCCAGGCCCCAGACACACACTAGGGGGTTGGAGACTGCATTGTGTGAGGGCAGGCACAGCCCTTTCAGGTGTGAGTGACCACTCCTCCCCTCCCTCCTAGCACAGATGGCTCATCAGGAAATGCAGACTACACCCCAGCTCCCTTTGTGTCACTGTCTAGTGGGAGGTGCAACCAGCCCAACTGTCAAACTAACCCAGACAGGGAATCCACAAACAGGCAGAGTCACAGAAATGGTATAAACAAGAAAATGCTCACTTTCTAAAAGTGGCATTTTTAAACACACAATCTTAAAAACAACTTTACTCAAAGATGTATTTTAAATTGTGAGCTCAGAGACCCCAAACTCCACATGTCTACCCGCTCCTTAAGGGAATCTATACTTTAATCAGATTTAAAGGTAGCCCCCATGTTAACCTATGAGAGGGACAGGCCTTGCAACAGTGAAAAACAAATTAGACAATATTTTACTGTCAGGACATATAAAACACATTACTATATGTCCTACCTTAACCATACACTGCACCTTGCCTTTGGGGCTACCTAGGGCCTACCGTAGGGGTGTCTTACATGTAAGAAAAGGGAAGGCTTAGGCCTGGCAAGTGGGTACACTTGCCAAGTCGAATTTACAGTTAAAACTGCACACACAGACACTGTAGTGGCAGGTCTGAAACATGATTACAGAACTATTTATGTGGGTGCCACAACCAGTGCTGCAGGCCCACTAGTAGCATTTGATTTACAAGCCCAGGGCACCTTTAGTGCACTGTACTAGGGACTTACTAGTACATCAAATATGCCAATCATGGATGAACCAATTACATCCACATTTTGTATAGGAGCACTTGCACTTTAGCACTGGTTAGCAGTGGTAAAGTGCCCAGAGTAACAAAAACAGCAAAAACAGAGTCCAGCACACGTCAACAACCTTGGAAACAAAGGCAAAAAGTTAAGGGAGACCATGCCAAGGATGAAAAGTCTAACAGTGGTTGGTCAGTTCCCTCCGATAATGTTAGAGCTGACATTGTAAGTATTTTGCACCTGCTTTATATGTCCTTTACGTTAGTCATACAATTGTGGTTAAGTGGATTACCCTACCTGGGTAGCCACCAGTTGTATTTTTATATGGATGTGCTTATGTTATTATCACTGACTTGGGCTTGGTCAATGTATGTGTTCATGAGATGGTGCTGAGACCTGCGTACTTGGGCCTGGCCTGCTTGTGGCCTACCTCTCTTCCACTTGAAAACAGGAGGGAAATGCAGCTTCTTGGGTTCGGTTTGTGCATAAGTTGGGGCTCTGCGATTGGCGTGTTTTCTTCTCTTTTTTTTGCTCTTATGCTCTTCTCTCCTCCTCTACCTCTCTTCTATCCTTCCTCTCTCCATTCCTGCCAATATACAGATCCCTTGGCAGGATTGTACTACGACTCCCCCATACTAAAGATGGTTCCCACATTCTTGGCAGTTACCCTCTTCTCCCCAGAGCAACCGAATTGTTATGAGTGCAATCGCTCATGCTATACAGTCAGATGCATCCATATTCAGGCAGATACAAGTGTCTCACAAACATGCTAGCGTAGAAGAGCTGCTTTCCTTTCTTTCTCCTACGCACACTCACTCAAGACTCTGTCCGACATATGGATGGTGCCACTTAAAATTCTCTCGCTAAATACTAAAGGCCTGAATCACCCCGTGAAACGCAAAAAGATCGCAGACTATTGTAGCAAGTTAAAAGGAGACAGAAAATGATTACAGGAGACATATATCTCCAGCAGAGATGCCAAATTATATTGTTCTTTGGTTGCCGAATCATTAATCTCCCCACCAGTAAACAAAAAGAGCAGAGTTATCATGCTATTTTCTAGGAAATTTGAAGTCACTGTTCTATCTCATATATACGATTATCAAGGCCTTTGGTTGAGCACTAAGGTTAAAAGGAAGAACAAGGAATTCACTACTGTGAACATATATGCCCTGTATAATAACTCAGTGGAGTTCTGGGAAGGACTCAATAAACGAGTTTCGGAGCGCCCTTATAAACTGGGAATCATCCTGGGTGAGAATTTGAATCTTCTGACGGAGGGAACTTTAAATAGACCGTCAAGACAAATTCTGGGCTCGCAGATCCCATAACCAAATGAAACTTTGTTGTAGGAATAAATGCCTAATCGATGTCTGGAGACTGTATAACCCGTTAGACAGTGATTACACATTTTGCTCTCCATCATACCACTCTCTCTCCAGGATTGACTATATCCGGGTCAACAAATCACTTTTACCAATTACCCAAAACCCAAAAATTGAGCCGATAATCATCTCGGACTATGCCTGCATATCTGTTGACCTCGAATTTACCGATTTTCCTCCCCTCCAAACAATGGCGCCCTGAATACGACCTCCTGGAGGATGACAAAACTAGGGACAGAATTAATACTGTGATTACTCAATTCTTAAGTGAAAATGCTCCAGATGGTACGTCTGCTCGTATCCGATTGGATGCCTTAAAGGCGTCATTTGGAGGGGCCATAATAAACCTTGTCTTGATAAAATTAAGTCCCTACACACACGTCTGACAGATATACAATTTGAAATAAAAACACTAAATGAGTGCATTAGACACTGCTGGTTTGAATGCTGCACCGACATTGTGCAATTTACAATAAGAATACAACAATATTTTGAGCAAGAGTGCTCAGAACTGGGTAGAAATCACTAATGCAGAGAAAACTATATCTAGAAACAAAGCTGGGAAAGTTTTGGGGGATTATTTGAAAAATACTAAGAATAGGGCCATCATTTCTGCTATTAAGAACAGCGCCGTTAAAATTCTTACATCTCCCCAAGACGTTCTGTAGGTATTTCACACTTTTTACGCTAACTTGTATACACCCAGCGAAAGGTTGCACCTGATATCTGCAACTCCGATTTGAGCTCATGCGCCATCCCTTAGGTTTCACAAGAGGACAGGGCTTTTCTTAATGCACCTATTGAGCAGTGCTTAATTTGTGCTTGTTGTTTCCGGTGCTGAGCACCGGCACTTATTTTTGAGGGCCGGGGCTTATTCTTCTGCCTTAAGCATTTGCTGTGAGCAAAAGACACATATGGGAAAGACGGAGGAAGACAAAAACGAAAAAGCGTCACAAAGGGAGAAAGCAGAAAGCTGCAGGAGTGAGCTGAAGGGACAGGGAGTGGCTTTATATCGATTAAAGAGGCCCGAGATGGCTTCAGGATTACGCCGCCTCAGTATTCCATGCTCGTACATTTAATTGCAGCATCTGCGTGTTTAACAGGGGGGCTTTGGGGACCAGAACGTTTTTATTTACAAATTAAGCACTGCTATTGAGAGATAGAAGATTGTGTCCGCTACTGAATGCATCAAGGTCGTGAAAGCCACATGTCCCAAAGCATTCTTGTCTAAATCTTATAAAATATTTTGGAATCTACTGATTGACCCCCCAGCCCCCTAAAATCTGTTTTTCATGGCTGTACTTCCTGAGGAATTGTTACAGACTCGGCATCAGAGGCTAAAATAGTAGTCATTTCCAAGGAGGGGAAGGATCCCTTGGAAGGTAGAAACTTCAGGCTGATTTCATTAATTAACATCGATTGTAAACTGTATGCCAAAATCCTCGCATGGAGAATAGAGAGTTATACTAAAACCTATTACTCCCACCCAGACTGGTTTAAGGCAGGTTTACTACCAACAACATTAAAGTATTTTGTCACACTCTCGTCAAGGTGCGCTATGCTAAACCCCCGACAGCTGCGTTAGCTCTTGGTGCAGAAAAAAAATAGCCTTTGACAAGGTCTCTTGGACTTTCCTGAGGGCCGCCTTGCTTAAATACCAACTAGGAGTGGAATTTACTTGCACGGTAATGGCCCTATATTCGAATCCGCTGGCGAAAGTCAGGGTCAACGATCATCGATCTAGACCCTTTCTGTTAATCCAGGGTACTTAACAGGGCTGCCCTTTATCTCCACTTTTGTTACTTTTAGTGATTGAGCCCCTCCTATTTTCCCTTAAATTCAATAACGACATTAAGGGCATTCACTTCCGCTCAGACAGCCATCTGGTTGTTGCATATGCTGAAAATGTGTTAATATTTATGTAAGAAGCAAATACGGCCATTCCTCAGATTATGTTTGAAATAGAAAGATTTTCCCTGGTATCAGGTTATTCGCTCAATAGAACCAAGATTGAGGTCTTCCCAATAAGTGTCCACTGCAAGTCATCAATATTGGACATCTCAGGCTTGAAACGGCAACCTGAGGCCTTTAAGTAGCTTGGCATATGGTTTGATAAAGACCTGAATATCTCCTTAATGATCAACGAAAATAAAACACTGTCCAGAATGAAAGACCTACTAAGCAATTGGTCTCCCAAAACACATTATGTTGTGTGGTCAGAGATACGATTAAAATGATGACAGTTCCATTGGTCAATTTCCTTACAAGTATGCTTCCCATATCCCTCTAAACCTCCTTTTGTAAATCTGTGGATAAACCAATATCAGAGTTCCTTTAGCAGGTTAAAAGGGCTAGGTTTTTCGGAAATCCATTGCAGCTGAATAAAACCAGGAGTGGCCTTAACCCGCCTGATTTCCCAAGATACCAACAGGCTTTTTCGGTGGCACAGGGCTAATGGCAGTTCAGGGAAGCAGGTGATTGCTCTACTCTATGGCTACAGATTGAATCTTGGTTAGGTGACCCCCTCCTTCTTAGCTCTATCCTCTATATTTGGGGTCTCGCAAGACTACCCTTGGATCACTCTAAGCACATACTATTAGACACGATTTCTGATTTACTACAAATAGATGAACTATTCAGTAAACTCATCTGGCTCAACTCTGGTCATCTTATGGCACAAACCACAAGATTAAACTAGAAGGGAGGATGGTGTTCTGGGAGTAGTGGGCAAACAAGGGCATAAATACAATAGGGGATCTAGGATGGCCCCTCAACCCCACCCCCTTTGCTGCCCTACATGTGCAATATGATATCCCCATCATAGAATTTTATAGTTTCTTGAGACTTAGAAGGGCCATCAGGAAACTACCAAGACCTCACACTCTTGACCTCCCAGAGCTATTGGGTAGTTTTAGGAAGCTAGGCCATTCAGCTCCAGGCCTCTATAAATTGTTCAAACCTTCTAGAAAGCACTTCCTTAAAGGCCTAATATAGAAAAGCCTCCCACATCACACATGCAACATGGAGTAGAATTTGGCACTCCCCTTTTATGGCACAAACTACCCCACACTAGCTCAATCTAAATTTTGGGTGATACATCACACATACTGGACACCATCCAAATTAAACAAATTGGGCCTCACCACAAGGGACAGCTGTTGGAGGTGTGGAGAGAATGTGGGGTTCTCTTGATCACATGTTTCTCTCCTGTAAAATGAATCAACCTCTCTAGTTTAAAATACAGCATGGAATTGAAGATATCTTTAAGGTACCATTGACAATCAACGTCTTGAAGATGACATTGAGATTTCCAGCCCACCAACACACCACAGATCTCCCTCAAAATGACCTATTATTGTTAGACCTGAAGTTAATATTGTGTGTCAAATCAATATTATTAGAGTGGAAGGCAGCATCCGAAGTCCCTTTCAATAAATGGTGGAATACACTATGCTCCACTAAAAGCACAGATAATATAATGTACAAAAAGCTACACAGTACACCTAGCGCAAACCAACTTTGAGAATCCTTCTATAAGTACGTACAAAAAAATCAAACCACCATGAGCACTCTGCAATCACACAGAACGTATAGTTAATTTGAGAGCTCTCAATTGGGTAGTGAGTATTTCAAATCTGCCACTCCTGGTGCTGCAAAGCTTACCATCATTACTGGATACCCCTCCCCACCTTCTCACTTTCCCTTTCCTATATATTATTTGCGTACGCTGCAGCTTTCCTTTATTCTTTTTGATTCCTTGACATGGCGCATTTCGATGGAGATACTATATTAGTTACTCTTTAGGGAAGTTTGCATTATATACCTTAGGGTGTTATTGTTGTCCTGAGCCCCCACACACCTTTACTTCCTCACTTTTGATTTATATCCGCTCCAATTTGTATGATAATTTTACTCTGCATGTTTAATGCTGTTTTGGATTGTCCTGACAGTTTGTTGCTATCCCCTTCCAACACGTACTGTGCAAGTCTTTATTATGCTCAAAATGACAATAAATTTGGTTGTAAACAGACTGCAGCAGATGTAGAGTAGGTCCACGTTTTTCTCCATTCCTCTACATGAGGACAGTCAGTATTGTTTATGTTTCAGATTTAAAGATAAGGTGCAGGTTTGAAAAATAATCTCAAAATGGTATACAATGTTCTTTAATATTCTTTCAAGGACTCCCATTGACTCTGGTTTGATCCACTCATGTCGCAGGGGAATGCTAGGTAGTAAGAATTGTGTGGATCCGTATTGATTCCAGTGGTTAATTTGAAAACATGTGATTTTAGGTAAGGTTTAAGGTTTGCAGGGCATGTGGGTAAGAAACCGTCATGGGATCCACATGCAACATGTCACCCTGGACTCCCCAAGGTGTTGTATTTCCAGCAATCTCTTGGTTAGGTAGGTTTCTCTAGGAGACAGCTGAGCTGGGGCCCAATTACTTTAGCTACCCTACAGCGAATGTCCTCACATTGAGGTTTGGGGGCTTTAGAGTAGTGGGTGCTACACTGAACTACACAAACGGGGCAGTGTTTTCTGAAGATGAGTTTCCAAGGAAGATAAAGCTAGGTGTCTGAGGCAGTTAATGCCATTCACATCAGTACGTATAGCTTTACATTATGTTGGCATAACATGAGAAGGTTTTCCTATAAGTAATGGCCCAACAGTCCCCCCCCCCCACTCCCTTTCAACACAAACATTTGGATTGCTGGGAGGATGAACAAAAAAAGTTCAAGACAGTGAAAAGGTTGGTTGTGCTAATTTCACAGACGTTCTTATCCAAAAATGTCATTAGACTGAACACTGGTGAATATGTGTTTTACACTTCATTGTTAGTACCCACAACCTTTATATTCAACAGCAATATTCAATCCATGACTGGAAGTAAGGCCAGACAACATGTTGGTGCCTGCCAGAACAAAGGTTGCCATTTCAAGTCCCCAAAAGAAAACAACTTGTAAATTAGATGTTATTTTTATAGAGGAGAAGTGATTTAGATTTTCATAATAGAGGCTTCAACATTCAATAGCAATGCCATCAATGGTCAGCACAGTACAATTTCCAAGATGTGAGTCAACACAAATATTATAAATTCCTGCGTGGGATGACCAACTGTCCACACAGGGCACCAGAACTCTTTGGTGCACCCATCCGTCCTCTGCCTCATACCAGGGTTTCTGCATTATTCGCTGCTTAATCACTAGTGGGTTGTGTCCTACTGCACTTGTAATAAGGTGGATGGGGTATCCTTGTCATATGCGACAGAGTATTCATTTGCCAAACTATAAATGAGGCCCTAAGAACCCTAATACATTAAGACACAAAACAATATAAAAGGGGAATACAGCATAGGGCAGAGACAGGTGAAAGGCAATTAAGTCACTAGCAATCATCAGATTAAGTCAACCTGGTGTTTGCTGGAGGGTCTAGGCTGCATTAGAGGCATTTGGGGACTCTCCTCTATTTGGTTATGCCTACTTCACTATAGATAGCCATAGGTCTGAGAATTTTGTTAGTAGATCACCTTCTGCAGCTGCAACTTCTCAACCCTCCAATTTACTTAAAAAATAAACATGGTGTGCTCACATGCACTTCTCTGCCAACAAAGTGACTTGACAGACATGTAGCTAGGCTATTAACCAAACTGCTGGTGGTTTCTCAGTTCGCCCTTGGGACGAAAACACTCAGGAAAAATACGACTGTATAGGGTTAGGGAGACCATGAGACAAGTCAGGGCAGCTCAGCGGTACAGTGCACTTAATAAAAGTCACAGAACACATGGGATAGAAGAAGAGTGTAGGAAGAATACTATTCCACATAGCCATGTGTTATTCCAATGTGAACAGTGTTGCTGTATACAACCCAAGCCTCATTGCTCAGTTCTCTGTCCAGCAGAGGAGGTAGCAGCATGATTTAGGCCAGCACAAGCTGGCCTACTGCTACTATACCTGGTCCTACTGCCTCCTTCCTGTAGTACTATTACCTTTGATCTTTGTTCTATCCAGCTGGTGGTGTGGCACCACTGACGAGAGGGTAATTGCTGAAATGGGATTAGGGAGTCCCAGCGCATCATAACCTTCCTTACTGTCGGGGAAAGAGGAAGCAAACACCCCCTAGAGTAAAACACCCACCTGTACATTCAGGGTGGACTGGCGACGCTAGGCCTGGAGCCTCTGTATACTCCTAAGACTGGGAGGGACAGATAGTGGACTGAGGTGCTCTGAATATCCCAGGACAGAAGTGACTGACAGCACTGAACAGAAGCCCTTATAGGTTCCCAGGGCCGTGATGGCATGGACGCAACTAACTATCCACAGGGTAGGAAGTGACTGGACATGCTCTGACTGAAGCTCCTATATTCCCAAGAGAGCGCAGAACAGTCTATGTCGTTAAATATAAATTTGACTTGCTGTGCAAATAAGCTTGTGTCTCAATGTGAGGGACACTGTGAGTGCTTCAGTAGGACCCGTCTGTGGGTGCCTAGATTGCTCATCCATCCTCTTTTGGAGCTACAAAATATTAGCAATTTGTTTGTGTGGCAATGTAAAGAGAATGCCAAGACAAGAGTGGCATTAAAGCCATGTGTGCTGAAGTCTGCACAGTTAGATCTGTGTACAAAGTTAGCCCTAGTTCTTGTGAGCGGGTTTGAAAGTGCACATGATATTACACAGTCTTTCAACCACCCAGGTTGGAGCAGATGGCTCAATTCACAGCTTGCATATCAGTCAACTCACTGCCAGAGGGATGTCACTGACTCGCAAGGCTTTACCTGACATACGCCCGTGCTGCCAATATACTGTAATGTATTATACTACACTATTTGTAAAGTGTATGTCAATAAATAACATGAGTGAGTCTAAATGTCAGCTATATACAAATGGATGCAGAAAGCCCAACCCACAGGTGTCACCTAGATTAAGTAGAGCTGTGCTGCTTAAAATGACTTATGCATGTTTGTGTCAGCTCACTGAGATTGTGCTCACCAGTCAAGACTTACAAACGAGTGTGGCTGGCGACCCAACGTGTAATCCAGTGTTAGCTTCCGGCCCTCACTGCTTATTACCTTTCCCATTCTCTCCCTCCATCTTTTACCCTTGGGCTAAAACGTGCACTCTAATTTACAAAATCCATCCTTTTGTGCCAAAGTTTGGAGAACAAATATAGTAAGCAAGTGATGTATGTAATGTGCATTAATGCCTCTATTTCCCTGCAAAATGGACAACTTCTGGTGATTTCCTTGTGTTACTACTTTTCTTTTGAGGCCTTATGTTCACTACAATAAAGAAACCCCAAACCTAAGTTCGTATTTCAACTTATTTTCGCTTGTTAAGTTAGAAAATGTCATTTATTGTGTTAGAATGTCAGTCACAAACATTTCAGAGCCTGCAGTAGCTTTGCTGGAAGCACGCACATCTCTGTTACCTTGCCTTTAAGAAAATAAAATGTACTGCTGAACAATTTGGGAGTTCGAGGGATGTAATATCTATGAAAGTACCCTGCAGTTACCGGGATAAAATGATGATGGAGGACCACGTGATGCTTACGAAATGACAGTTTGGATGCTACAAATGTACTTTGGGAGTGGTGTTGGAGAAACCAAGATCTATGCCCAAAGTCAAGGCAAATAAGGACAAGTGGGCGATTTAGTAATTGCACTGATAAACATGGATCATAAATTTTGATAACTGACACACTCCCTTATTGGGGATTATTTAAGCTGCTAAATCAAAAACTCATGGTGCAGAGAAATTACTCGTGAAAACTCTAGTTTAATAGAAGCTATAAACGTGGATAGTATGCAATAAAGATCAGTGTGTGAAGACAACAAGGGAGGAGTCCACTGTAAATGATGTGAAACTGAAGAAAGATGACATTCCTGTAAACAATAATTCTACGTCAAAGACAGGAGGTGGAAATAAATTGAAATGTTATAAATGTGGGAACTGGGAACACACATAGAATATGTTTTTTGAGGAACTTGCGGCGTAGAAATTGTGAGAAGTGGACACACTATACCATAGTACATCGGATAAATGAAGTTCAGCTGAGAAAAAAGAGGGGAATAATGAGGCAGAAGACAAAAAGGTTGTCTTGCAGGTGAAAGGTGTTGGAAGTGACGAGTGTGAGAAATGATTATGCCAAAGTGTAAATTAAAGTAGATAAGAACATCAAAGTGTTAAGAGATTCAGGACCTGTGTACATAGGAGACAAGGAGTTTGATAGTGACTTTACACCCATTGGTACATTTTTAGAAATAGATATTGAAGGATGTGGCAAAAGCAGCATTGATTTAGTAGGCTTGCTATTTCAGGAAGTGATATTTAACGGTAGAAAAACAGTGAAGAAGTATGTTGCCGAGAGGGGTGATAACTTGCTCAGCTAGCAACATCAGTCCGTCTGTGGGATAACTTTAAACCTGAATACCGAGGAACATGTAATGTTGGTAGCAAGTTTTCGAGTGTAAAAACATGGAGAAGCAGTGTCCTCTTCCAAACATTTCACGGCACATGGCTGTATTGAAACATGCAAGTGCCTTTAGTGTGTTGAGCATCTCATCTGTCTACCATAAGGTAAAGTTGGAAGCAGCAACTGCGTTTGAAAGAGAAATTAAAACAATGTTGGCAGGCACAGACAATGTAATGTTCTTTCAAGAATGCATTAGAATTTACAGTGATAGTGTGGCGGTATATCATACAGAGTTGTCGAATAGCCTGAGAAAATTGGATGGGTGAGGCTTGATTGTAAAGGCAGGAAAATGCAGTATAGTCTCAGATGAATATTTGGGACATACAATAATTGAGAAAGAGTAAAACCAAGAGCAAACTTGGACGAAGCAGTATCAAAAGCAACATTGTCTTAAGCTAAAGCGGAAGTAAAATCAGTTTTGCTCATTGTAGAGTATTACTGTAGGTCTCACACGGATTTTGCATATATTGTTAGTTCCATAAAAAGGTTGATAAAGAAAAGGTTGGTTTGCGGCGTGGCTTAGATGGTGGCCGCGACGGACGTGTTGTGAGGAGCTCCATCTGTAGCCAGGCCGTCATCCTGCATCCACGTGCCGCAGCTCACCAGGCATTCCTGGGGTAGAGGGGTTGCTATTGAAGAGGTGGTCGGGGCCTCCAACGGGCACAAAGGCCCCAAATGAGGAAGAGCCTGAGCAACGTTCACGGCCACTGAGGCGCAGGCCAATCCAGCAACGCCTGCGATGGGCTGGGCAGCCCTGACGTTTGTGGCAGCCAAGAAGGAGCAGTGGAGGCTGCAGTATTCCATACAAGGGGGCCCTACCCTCATGTAGGAGAGCCATGGGCATGGGAGAGGCCTGAGGAGCATGGTATGTGCGAAGTTAGAGGGCCCGAAGAGGCGAGGAGGCAGTGGGCAGCGGCCGGCAAGAGTGACATGGAGGCCAGGTTGGGTGCTCACACTGGCAAGGAGCACTGTGAGGCCTAGCAGAGCGGGTGATAAAACTGTAGACTTGGACGTTCAAGGCGGCAGTGACTCCTAATGAGGTAGCACGGATGGGGAGGCTTGAGCCAAACTAAGCCGAAGTAGCAGGAAGCCACGAAGGGGGTCAGCGGCACCCTCTTGCCTGCTGAGACACTCTGGGGCTGCCCTGAGAGCAAATGGCCCTCAAGAGGCCCTTGGTAAGACTGGAGATGGCAGAGGATGCTATGAGCACTCCCTGGCACTGAGGGGATGCATATACTCATTGTGGTCACATGAGGGAGCCCGGGGAGCACAGTGAGAACAGGAAGCGGCCCTCCGTCCCCTGGATCCCCTCAGTGGATGTGAATGTGCTACAGGACTCCTCTGACCTCCTGGCCAGCGGTTGTTGCCTTTCCCTGTGCAGCTCCACCTGTTGCTGCAGCCTCTGCCTTGGGCGAACTGAGAGCCTGCTTGACACTCAGTTCGAGGCCCACCTCCACCTGCAGGCTCCCGCCTTCCATCCCTAGTGGCCTAGTGGCCATCTGCAAGTGAGTATCTTCTGTCTCTTTCTACTCCTGCCTTTTTCTTCTGCCTTTACTTCTGTTTTTATTTCCTGTCTTTATTCCGTTTTTCTCCCCTTGCCTCTTTTCCCTTCCTTCTCTGTCCCGCATTTCCCCCTGCACTGCTGCTGCCCCTGCGGCCCTGCTCCTTCCCCCCATGTAGGGCTTTTCCCACCCTCACACCTCCCAGCTGACCGGATCCCCAGGAAGATCCTTAGCCTGCCACCGAGCCGATCCCAGGAACACTTATGGACCTTTTTCTTGCTGTGCCTGCTCCAGCACCCTCCAAGGACCACCTCATGATCTCGCACCAAGCACGGACGGCCACCTCAAGTGCATACTCCTCAACACATGCTCCCTCGTCAAGCATGCGGTAGAAGGCTATCCTGGACAACTACAAAATCATCCACAAGGACAGAATGAACTGGCCTGGAGGAGGCATTGCCATAGTCTACAAGAACAATCTCCCCCTGACAACCACCAACGAGTCGTAGTCTCAGTCAACCCATGAGCACCTACACTTCCAGATTCAGACCAGCCCAAACACCTCCATCCGGGGCACCGTCATCTACAGGCCGCCCAGATCCTGACCCCAGTTCTGTGAAGACATCGCCAAACTCGTTGCCCCCCAAGCGCTCACATCCCCGACAACATCCTACTCGGCAACCTCAACTTCTACCTTGATACCCACGATGACCCCAACACCATAAACCTCCTGGATGACCTCACAACTCTGGGGCTTAAACAACTTGTCAACGTCCCCACCCACAGAGCCGGACACATTCTCAACCCCATTTTCTCAGCAAGGGACAACATCACCATGTCTCACACCTCCGAACACCATTGGAGTGACCACAACTGCATCCACTTTACCTACACAAAGAAAAACGAACGCCACTATGCCCCTCGCCATCCCCCTGGCAGATGCTGGGGCAAAGTCACAGAAGCACAAATCACCAATGCTCTCAACCACTCCCTCCCACTGGACGCAGTGGATGCCAATGAGGCTGTATGCAATCTACACCGCTGGCTATCGCAGTGCGCAGACAACGTAGCCCCCGTAAGGAAAACAGCAGGACATCTACAGAGCAAAACACATAAATGGTTTACAGCAGACCTACAGGGATCCAAGCACTCCTGCAGACGACTGGAACAGAAATAGAGGATCAGCAAGTCAATCGAAGACCGCACAGTCTACAAAAATGCAGTCAACATGTACCACCAGAACATCAGAGCCTCCAAAAGAGCTGCCTTTTAAGCATGCCTCAACTCCAGCATTCACAACAGCAAAGAGTTCTTCGCCATCGTCAAAGGGTTCACAAACCCCGGGACAGACACCTCACCCATCCCTCCCTCCCAAGACCTCTGCATCGACCTCGCCACCTTCTTTCACTGAAAAATGCAGGACATCTGCAAAGGCTTCAGGAACCAAAACCCACCAGCATCGCTCACCACCACGGACCTAGCACCTCACCAGATACTCCTCGACCCCCATCACAAATGAGGACAACCACAGACTGATGAACTTCCTCCACTCAGGAGCACCCTTGGATCTGTGCCCTCATCATATCTTCAACCTGGCCAGCGCCACCAAAGCACCAGAGCTCTGCTGAACTATCAACTGATCCTTCAAGACTGCCACCTTCCCCTCAGACTGGAAGTATGCCAAAATCAACCCGCTACTATTTAAACCCACTGCTGACCCTAGGGAGCTGAAGAACTACAGACTCATCTATCTGCTCCCTTTCCCAACCAAGGTAACGGAGAAGGCCGTCAACCAGCAACTCACTGAATTCCTCGAGACACACCATATCCTGGACCCATCCCAATCCGGGTTCAGAAGCAACCACAGCACTGAAACCAAACTCTTAGCTGCCACTCATGACATTCACATCATACTGGAACCGCATCCCCTTCCACCTCAGAGACCGACACTGGCTCCCAGTCAACAAGCGCATCACATACAAACTCCTGACCCACACCTACAAAGCACTGCACAACTTAGGACTGGCATACCTCAACCACCCCCTCGACTTCTACGTACCCAACAGACATCTCCGCTCCTCCCAGCTTGCCCTTGCAGCGGTCTCCAAGATCTGAAAAAGCACAGCAGGAGGAAGATCCTTCTCCTACCTGGCAGCCCAGACAAGGAACATGCTACCTCTCAAGCTCAGGCAGATCGCACCACTGAAGCAGTTTAAGAAGGTCCTCAAGACCTGGCTCTTTGACTGAGTAGCACGCCCACAAACAGTGCATTGAGACCCTATGGGTGATTACCCACGCTCTACAAATCTATGATTGATTGATTGACAGGATTCAGAAGGGTGGCGACCTGAGAGATCAAGAGAGCTGCTGCCATGGTGGACTGAGCTCTGGGCCTGGGAGCCCTGAGGTAAGTGGAGGGTGCTCATGCCAGCAAGGTGATTGGGCTGATGCCCAGCGGAGCTCACCCTGTGAGTGTTAAATGACTGACCCCGGCTGGGGTTAGGAGAGGAGTCCCTGGTGGGGGCAGAGGGCCCACACTATCCCAGTGCAATGGAGGCATGCCGCAGACATTGTTAAGACATCAATCCTCATGCTGTGATTTATCCTGACGACCAAACTGCTCAGGGGTGCCCTCGGGGCTGAGCAGGGATGGTTCACCTCAAACCACAGAAGATGGGTCTAACGACGGACCACCTAAGACTACCAGAAAATGAAGGATGGACTCCACTGGAGGATGCCTGAGGCATGGAAGCTCACACAGTCACATTCTAGCAGCAGTTAAAGACAACAAACTCACTTTGGAGACTAAGATCGACAAATTGGCCCTAGATTTAAGCAAGTTTTGGGGGACTGAGTGAAGGGTGGAGGCGAAGCGACTCAAGCCCTCCAACAAACTGTAGCCCAATTCCAGGTAATGATCAAGGATGCACAAGGGCACTTGCAGCGGAACAATGTGAGAAAAGTAGGAGTTTTGTAATCAACAGAGGGGCCCAGTATAGAACTGTTCCTGGAGGACTTACTCTTCAAGGAGGTGCTCAAAGGCAGGGCATCAACAATTTTTACAATTGAGAGCACACATTGAGTACCCCTTGGCCCCGGCAACCGGGGCACCACCTTGACTAACAGTGGTGCATCGGCTCAACTTCCTAGTCCGAGATTACTTCCTACAACTGGTGCAGGCCTACAGGCTCTGGCGAATGGAATACGCCATGGTGAAATTGTGCACTAACTTTACCACCGCTGTTCAAAAACAGCAAAATACATTTCATCCGGTAAAATGACATGTCTGCACACTCTGGCCCCCATTACGAGTTTGGTGGTCACAGGACCGCCATGCTGGCGGTGGCGGTCGCACCGCCTCCAGGCCAGCGATGCAGATCGCCATATTATGACCACGGCAATGATCCCACCGCAACACAGCCAAGTCACTGCCAGTGCGGGTGGACTGCCGCCAACGGCGGTTGCTATCTCCAGAACGGCGGGGACCAATTCACCGCCAACCATATTACGAGTCAGCAGACCACCAGGATTTCTGGGGCAGTCCGATTGCTACGAAAAGCCTGACGGAAACTACCAGTATAAAGGAGACACTCACCTCCAGGTACACAGACGCATCCGCGGCCGCCATGAAACCCGAACTGGAAGTGTTCCTACTGCTGTATCTTGCCATATACCTTCAGGACCAGCGACGACGATGAAGACGACAACCGTAAGAACCCGCACCTAGCACACACTGGAGGAAAGAGAAGAATTACACACCCAAACACAACACACACACCCGGCACAGACAGCAACAGCCACACACACACGCAAACAAATGTTGCTCTATCAACACACACATCTACAGACACACGCACACACAAACTACACATACTCATATGCTAATTACACACATCACGCCCAACAGACACGTGACGGACACACAGCACACCACACCACAAGCACAAACCACCGCCACTGCCAAACACATCCATACACAACAACCCACAATCACACAACGACAACATCACAAACACACAAATGCATTGTCAGAAAGGCACATTAAACAACTCCACCGACAACACATACTGGCAGCAATACATAGCAACAACACACAATCATTTAATTAGCACAGACATCTGAATAAGGCCTCAGGTGACCAACCACGTCCAACCAACATACAAAGGACATCACAGATGTATCACTATACACACTGACGCACACACCACTACCAAACACTACCACACACAACCATAAAAACACATCACAACAAGAACATGGCACAAGTCATCAGCCCAGCGCATGCAGCAACACAGATACAGCCCCTACACATACAACACAAACATGAAAGTACACAGATATAACACAACCATGTTGAAGGAAATCCAGGACAATTTCTCAACCTTGACATCCACATCTACGTGGGCAGATATATTGAGTAAATTAATAAATAGTAAAAACTATGTACAAGTGAGGCCTACTTGCCAATCCAAATATCTTCTGTACTCCCGGCACATTGGGCACACTCACATGCCCCAACTTGACTCCTGACTGCAAACTGGCCTCCATGTGGCAGGGTTCATCAATGTGGCAGACAGGCACCTCAGGGGTGAGGGGGCAGTGGTGGTGGGAGCTTTTGCTTGGAAGGGGGGTCCTTGGGTTTAGGTTTGGGAGGGGGGGTTAGGCTTAGATTTTGATTGTGGGGGAGGGGGTTTGGATTTTGGGGTAGGAGTAGGGACCTTAGGCTTTGGAGGGGTGGTTTCTTTGCAGGGGGAGAGGCATGGGCACTACTAGTGGGGTCATGGGTGGACTGGGAGATGGAAGGTCTGGGATGAGGCAGGGAGACATGGCTCTTGGGGGCATCACAAGGTGGGAATGGAGCAGGGAACAGGTCAAGACTGGCAAGGAAAACATCTTTAGGTACACAGGGTGGTCATGGATAAAAGGCTAAGGAGTGAAGGTAGAGGGAGTGGTTGTAGGAGGTGATGGTGTGCTTGACGTGGATGCAGGTGTGTGCAATGTGTGCTTGTGTTTGCTGGGTATATGTTGGGTGGGTGAGTGAGAGCATTTATGTTTCTTGGGAGGAGGGGGGAGAGATGCGGGGAGATGGTATGCAAGATATGTGAGTGTATGGGTTGTGGCTGCAAGGAAGGTGGATGTGCTGCATGTGGTTGTGAAGGTTGTCGTGGTGAATGTGCTGTGTGGGGTAGATGTCTGCGGGTCTGCTCTTGTGGTGTCTGTGTATGACAGGACTGATGGCAGGATCAGGGAGTGCTGATGTAGTGATAGCTGCCGCTGCCGGGGACCTGCATTTTCCGCCCACCTGAGTGTGGGAAAGGCAAAGGATCGCGAGAGGAGGGGCGGGGCCCTCCGACCAAGCACGTAAAGCGCACAGCTGACTCCCGCTGCCGCTGCCGGGGACCTGCATTTTCCACCCACCTGAGTGTAGGAAAGACGAAGGATCGCGAGAGGAGGGGCGGGGCCCTCCGACCAAGCGCGTAAAGTGCACAGCTGCCTCCCGCTGCCGGGGACCTGCATTTTCTGCCCACCTGAGTGTGGGAAAGACGAAGGATCGCGAGAGGAGGGGTGGGGCCCTCCGACCAAGCACGTAAAGCGCACAGGTGCCTCCCGCTGCCGGGGACCTGCATTTTCCGCCCACCTGAGTGAGGGAAAGACGAAGGATCGCGAGAGGAGGGGTGGGGCCATCAGACCAAGCGCGTAAAGCGCACAGCTGCCTCCCGCTGCCAGGGACCTGCATTTTCCGCCCACCTGAGTGTGGGAAAGACGAAGGATCGCGATAGGAGGGGAGGGGCCCTCCGACCAAGCGCACAGCTGCCTCCCGCTGCGCAGGGCGCGCCCGGGCCCGCCCTGTGCCCGTGGGGGACCAGAGGAGGCCGGGCTGGCCCCCCCCTCTTACGCCTGCAGCAAAAGAGACCTGCTTACTGTCACTTATGAGGTCCCAGACCCATTCTACATTGAAGCACAGCATATGGCCATACATGGTTATTATTACAACCTGAGCAGTATTGTTCATCCTCCTTATGGTCGCTATTAATAACAGGCTGCTCCCCCAAGCCCCCCCTGCTGTTTTTACCTGGTGGTTACTATCTGAGGGCTGTATTTAAGCGGCATCTCGCTGACGAGTGGGACGTCTGCTATCACTCAGAAGAGGCCTGGCAGGCAGGGCCAGATACTTCAGTCACAGGACAATCAACATACAAGTAAGGAAACTTTCTCTTTTTTTTTCCTTGTATTATGTACTTATTGACTTTACGGTTACCTGCTTACTATGGGGAAAAGAAAGGCTGTAGACATACCTGTGCAAACCAAGGGAACCAAAATAGCAAAAATTCGCCCATGCAGATCTCTGAATCTGGGACTCCTGAACAGGTCAAACCCACTTCATGAAATAGACCTTCTACTTGAAGAAGTTGAGTCTATATTAGGTACACAATTGACGGGGGTAAACCATCCCGAGAAAGGTCCTCCTAAAGATAGGAAAATCCCGGAAATATTTAATAAGAAGGGGAAGAGGAACTCTCCAGATGTATCAACAGACGTCGATGGGGATGGGGGGCCTACATACTTGTAGGAACCCCACTTCAAGCCCTACATGTAGTACAATAAGTCTTCCAGTATCTCAGAGGGGCTCCCTACTTGCGCCGCAAACACCGCCTTTCCTTCCGTTAAGTCCGGTGATCAAGGTGGTTCCAAGTTTATTGTGTACCAATCGTTTCGAACCACTGTCGGCAATAGAGGAATTGCCTGCGCCTATGAATGCGCCCAAGTCTGTGGACGGAATATCTAATCCCAGTGCCACCCCACTGATCCCCCAGCTTGACCCGGAAGGCATTGAACCAGCAGCCAGTAGGGACAACCTGGCTACAGTCCTCCAGAGAGTGGATGAAGTCAAGGGGTTGGTCCTAGTATTAATAGATCTCATGAAGAGTAATATTGTGCACCAGCGTGGAAGCAATTGTACATGTCAAGGGGCTTGTGGGGATGCCAGGGGAAAAGAAGCATTTTCCTCTACTGTCCCAACTATGGGGGATGGGACAAGGGGCAATTTTGATCTCCCCAATAGAGGGGGGTTAACTAGATCAGGGAGAGAGGACCATCATTTCAACCCCACAAAAGATAATCCGAGACACAAAGGGAAGCCTGAAAATGTACCCAGATGCAGAGATCGCCAAAAAAATTGGGCAAGTAATTTTGACTATTCAAATGATGACAAAGCCAGAGGTAGGACCAGCGGATCTGACCTCCCGGAAATTGACCATGAGGATAGTTCCACGCAACCCTCTATTAGGCCATACAAAACCTCTTATAACAACAAATTCTCCTTCCGCGACAACACCGGGAATATAGCTAATAAAGAACAGGATTTGGGCTCGAGCTGTGGGACAAACAAAATTTATTTGACTGATGTTCCAAAATTGTCGCCAGGGTCGGTTGAGAACCAAGTCTCCCGACGAAATTGTCTCTCTGTTATTCGTTCTGACATATTATCGGCTGAGAGAAGTAGTATCCCAGGAACCAACCTTGATACAATTACCCTTTACTTCGAAGATAAGGCCTTGGTGACTCAACTAATGGACTTTGACTCTCGTACCTGCTTGAACAATGTGACAACTACGGGGAGGGATAAGACTCACACTGGACCCATTACATTTTAGACCAGATGTGGGATCAGATGGATTAGATGGCTCAATTAGTTCCTGTGGAGGTGACTCATGTATGGCAGCTACTGACCTCGTTTGATGCCCGATCCTGTATGACTGGTTACCGGACCGGTGATACATATGGTGACTTGTTCCAAGGTCCCACATTTCAAGGGGTGTGACAAGATACCATCATTAGATACCTGTAGTAACGATCTGATTCTGGTGGGCGCAGGCGGTTTAACTTTGGCGATTAATCCAGGCAAATATACGTTGGAATTCATGTGCTGGAACACTGCAGGTTTGGCTAAGAAATTGGATGATAGTGAATGGGCTATTTTTATTAAAGATATAGATATCTGCCTGTTCCAGGAAACCTGGGAAGAGGATGTTATTAATATAGATGGATTTCTCTCATTTAGTGCTCCTGCTATACCTCCAAAGAAGGGGTTGGGCCGGGCTAAAGGTGGGATGTTACTGCTTTTAAATAAGAACTTGCAGTGTGACTATAAGCTTTTGGAAATTGATTCTGTTGATGTAAAAGCTATGTGCATCACTTTCAAACGGGGTTTATCAATTGTTATTGTTAATGCTTATATACAATCGGTTTCATGCAGTTCTGAGTCCCACACTCTGGCTATTTTGTCCGAATTCGTAGAAAGCCTCCACCCTTCGACTATTTTAATTATAGCTGGTGATTTCAATTGTACATTTGAACCCTCTACCCTTTTTAGTGGCCTAACTGATGAAGAAGACGAGCTGTGGGGGATCCCACAGTTATCTACCACTCGGCCCTGTAAACGCTCTCGTGTGGCCATGCAATTAGCTTCACTATGTTTAAAACATGGCCTCAGGGCTTGTAATTGTAGAACACTATCTGATTTGAACATTGCACCAACGTTTAAAAGGGGTATGTCCATAAGTACTATTGATTACTTTTTGGTTGACGTTAGGCTGTGGCCTTACTTGGAAGATATGAAAGTAGAAGTGAGATGCAATAGTGATCACTTCCCCCTGCTTCTTACCTTGTCTGGGGAAATGTTTAGGAGAACACTAAATAATCATGCCACATTGGTTCCACCACCATGCTGGAACAATAATTTTACCAATGTTACCTGGCCAAAAGTGATATCCAACCAATATTTGATTAGAGCAATATATCAAACCTTTTTAGATAGTTTGGCTGAGTATGAACACCAGGCTGTGGAAAATATTCCGGTTCTCAAAATACATGACAGCCTGGCTATTCAGCTACAGGGTTTTTTCTACAAAGTGGGCCGGTCAAAGCCCTGCGAAGGGAAAAGGGCTCGCAAGTGATAGTTTGATGAGAGGTGCTGCAGGGCAAAGTCTAGGCTAAAAGCAGCAGTAATGTCTGGTTCTCAGGAGGAGATCAAACAAGCTAGGTGTACATACAAAGGAACCCTGTCCAATGCGAAAAAGCAGTGGGAGGATTCCCTGTGGCAGGAACTACTAGATGCCTCTAGAGAGAAGAACAACAAGCATTTCTGGGAACTTTTGTCTAAAAGAGAAAATGGAGGCAGGAATTGCCCTAGCAACTATATACAACCTGAAAGCTGGGTAGAGCATTTTTCCAGTCTTTATGGCCTACTAGAGGGCCCAACGGACACTAATGTAGTCCATCCTCCACCAACGCCATTGGATTTGAACCCTAGCCTGTCCCCCGAGAGGGGGCCCAGTGTGCCTTCAAGGGTCGTCTTATTTTTACAATAGAAGAAACCCTTGAGGCCATAAATAGTTTAAAACCTGGCAAAGCACCCGGACCGGATAAACTTCCTGGAGATCTCTACAGATCGGAACCAAATATTTGTCCTGGTACATTAATGCTATCTCAAACAGTATTGCTGCAGGGGGAAAAATCCCAGGTACATGGAAGGGGGCTGAAATCATACCAATTTATAAAAAAGGAAATGCTAATCTTCCAGCTAATTACAGGCCAATTAGCCTTATAGATAACTTACAAAAGATCCTTGCTAAACAAATTTTACAGAGGCTGACTAGCTGGGTTGAGGACCACCAAATTCTCTCCTCACTACAGGCAGGATTCCGTGTGAAAACCAGCATGGTAGACCAGGTCTTCAGATTTGCCATATTGTATTGCAAATATGTACTTATCGCTAAGCAGCGTTTATATGTAGTATTTATAGATCTGCGATCCGCTTTTGACCTGGTCCCAAGAGCTAAATTATGGGAAGTGTTGTGTAGATTGGGAGTTCCAGAGGATTTATTATTCTTGCTAAAACGATTACACGAAAATACCTATGCCCAAGTGAGGTGGGGCGAACAAGGCGAACTGACTGAACAGATCCCAATTAGAAGGGGATTTTGCCAAGGTTGCGTGCTAGCCCCCTTACTATTTACTTTATTTATTAATGAAGTGGTGAAGGCTGTGACCACTTGTCAGAACGATGCCCCTTCTCTGAGTGCACAAAAAAATTCCCATTCTCCTCTTCGCAGATGACTCACTCCTCATTTCAAAGACACCAATGGGACTGCAAATCCTTGTTGACCGATTTAATCTATTCTGTAGCGATCATGGGTTGGAGGTCAACATTAACAAAACTAAACTGATGGTGCTTTCCAAAGGTCCTAGAAAAAGATGTTCTATCTCTATTGATGGAGTTCCCCTGAAGGAAGTTAGCTCCATAGACTACCTGGTAGTCAAGCTAACTAGTAAACTAACATGGGAAGAGAAGATCATAAAGAGCGCAGGGCTGCTACAACATAGAGCTTCATCTATACTGAGCTTCTATCAAAGTTCCTTTACAAAAGTTGTATCCCCAGCAATAAAAATCTATATAGCCAAGGCACAAGGAGCAGCCTTATATGGAGCGGAAGTATGTGGATTTTCCAATTGCAACAAGATTTCAGTGGGGGAAAATAATTTCGCAAGGGCCTTGATTGCGTGTCCACGCACCACACCCCTGTTCCCATTATTCTCTGACTTGGGGTTAAGTCGAGTAACAGATTTAGTTATTCTAAGACCTCTTCTTTATTGGATCAGGATATGGACTACTCCTGAATTAGATATATACAAGACTTTATTACTCGATTTACTAAAATGCCAAAATGTTAATACTCTCCCCTGGATCCGACACGTATCTCACTGGTTTCGCTTGTTGGGTCTGGGTGATTATTGGGAAAATCCCCATAACCTAGAGAGACGTCACAAAAATGTTTTAAAGTCAACCTACTGGTCTTATGTCAGGGATAATCATATAACCTGTAAAACACATGGGGGGTCATTCTAACCCTGGCGGTAAAAACCGCCCGGGCGAATGACCGCGGTAGCACCGCCAACAGGCTGGCGGTGCACCGCTGGGCATTCTGCCGCGGCCAGAAACGGAAAGTCGGCGGTGTACCGCCGACTTTCCGCTGCCCTTGAGAATCCTCCATGGCGGCGGAGCGCGCTCCGCCGCCATGGGGATTCTGACACCCCCTACCGCCATCCTGTTCCTGGCGGGTCTCCCGCCAGGAACAGGATGGCGGTAGGGGGTGCCGCGGGGCCCCTGGGGGCCCCAAAAAGAATTTCAGTGTTTGCCTAGCAGACACTGAAATTCGCGACGGGTGCTACTGCACCCGTCGCACTCTAGCAACTCCGCCAGCTCCATTCGGAGCCGGCTTCATCGTTGCTGGGTCTTTCCCGCTGTGCTGGCGGGCGGCCTTTTGGCGGTCGCCCGCCAGCACAGCGGGAAAGCCAGAATGGCCGCCGCGGTCTTGTGACCGCGGTGCGGTCATTTGGCGGTAACCGCATGGCGGGCGGCGACCGCCGCCCGCCGCGGTTAGAATCACCGCCATGGTCGTTTAACCAATTATTTTATCGATTTTAAATGGTTTCCAAAGTTTGAACCCTATCTGGACATCATACCGGATTCGCAGGGTAAAAGTTTATACGCAAGGTATTGGTTTGGTTCTCTGCCCCTGATGTCATTGATCCATAGCTGGGGCAGATTAGTCTCCCTGACATATGCCCTGCTTGTGGTGGTACTTCTGAAACCGTCGAACACTTCGTGTTCTTCTGCCCAGCATATGTGATTCCGCGATCAAAATGGATCTGCAATACTTGTAGGGCTATGGGATTTAAAAACTGCTCCTCGGCTATACGGGTTTTAAAAAGTCATAATTCAGTTGATGTAACTCTTGCAGTAAGCAAGTACTTAGTGGCAGCATGGCGCATACGTTGCCGTTTTCCAAAAGTAATACAAGGTCCCATACAATCGATTTAGATACGTTTTTAGAGTTTTATGTGTAAATTTTATCTTATCATATGTTTTAATGATTTCACACTAATTTATAGATGTTATAGATGTTGTATTTAAAAGTGATTATTCATTTTATTTACTATTTATTGCTTTTGTTGCTTTTATGGTCAATTGATCGAATAAAGCTGATGATGATAGCTGGTGTGAGTGGTGATGTGACTGTGTTGGGGAGATTGTGGGGGTGACAGTGCAGGGAGTGAGTGTCTGTTGTGTCTGCAGGTGTGTGTTGACTGTGTGCATGCTTGTGGTGTGTCCTGTGGTGCCTCTGTTTGTCTTAGAGCACCTTGTCTGTTGTAGTGGGTGAATGCTGGTCTGTATGTGTGCTATGGGTGTGTGAGGGAAGAAGGGTGTTAGATTGGGCACAGGTAGCTGGAGGGCGGACGGAAGATGAAGGGACACTGGCTGCCATCAAAGAGGAGGCCAGAGACTGAAATGATCTCTGCAGGCCAGCCAAGGCACTGCGAATGCCTTCCAGGTAGGCATTACTTTGTTGCATTTGGGATGCCAGTTCCTGGATGGCATTCATGATGATTGACTGTCTCACAAAGGTGGACCTCAGGAGGTCAATAGCCTCCTCATAGAGGGCAGCAGGGCTGACTGGGACGGGAGCAAAGGTACCTGTGGCGAAGGAGACGCCCACCCTCCTGGGTGATAGGGCACGGGCACCGTGGTGGGGAGCTACAGGGAGGGCGGTGCTGGTAAGGGGGTGGCAGACAAGGATGGTGCTGGGGTGGACCCAGATGGGTCCAGCACCGCCAGGGACCTTCCATCGGAGGAGGAATCCAAAGCTGATGTAGCTGTACCGGTCTCCTCCGTAGTACTCCCCTCGCACTTCGTCCCACTGGCCCCTTCGACATCGTGGTAGACTCTGCCGCCTGAGTCCCTTGGGCTGCAGTTTCCCCACTCACCGGTACCCGTTCTCCTTCTGATGCACACAAGGATAGAAGAGAACAGGGAGAGAAAGAAATGGAGGAAAAAGTTAAAACTTACCCATCTAGTACACATACCAACAAATAATCTACTCCTCCTCTGGCGTCGCAAGGAATGGCTATGATACATTGTCCTCAAATATTGGTCATGAAGACATAACCTGGAATTCAAGCTGTTACCTCCTAATTCCAACAAATTGACTAGTTTGGACATGCTGCAGCCTGTCATCAGTCGTTCTACAATGGTAAAAACTACCAACTACCCACATATACTTACCAATCTGACACTTTTGACACATTGTTTATCAAATGTCCTGGATAAGTGCATTGCACACAAAATATAGGACAGGTTGGTATAGGACTCACGATGTACATAAGTCCATTGACAATGCAATGATTTCACAGTAGAAGTTCCCTACTCACAGGACTTATTACCCAATATCAGCCCTAACTGGATGACATTGGCTAACTAAAGCAGACTCAGGGATAGGGAATTAAGGTTTGGAAATCACTCAACATAAGAGTGTGTCTAAACGTAACTGGACAAGGAGGAATAGCACCAACATATTACTGCTTGCATAGTGTTTAAAAGCACTCTTACACCACTTCTAAACAGTGGAAGTAATAGCCAGGACTATAATCTTATCTAATGTACCCTACAACAGATGGGGAGGACAGTTACAAAGAGGCTCACGGCCGAACAAGGCGTGTAATCAAGAGGACCTTAGGGTTACTGAAAGCAAGATTCAGATGCCTACATGTGTCCGGTGGTGCCCTACAGTACAGACCACAGAACGTCTGCCAAATCATTGTAGCATGTTGCATGCTACACAATCTTGCCCTGAGAAGACACATGCCACTGTTGGATGAGAAGGAGGTGGCAGCTGGACCAGTGGCTCAGGCTGATGACTTTGGAACTGACGAGGAGGCAGATGAGGAGGATGCAGCTGACTCTAGGACTGAGTTGATTCAGCAGTTCTTCCAATGAATGTCAGGTATATATGGTCTAAAGTTAATGGAACCTCTAACCCTGTCTGCCTAGTGACATTATCCTTCCTTGTATTTTGCATCAGGGGATATGATTGCACTTCATTCATCAGTCTGTGTTATGCATTTTGATGGGATGCTGACTTAACATCAGGGGAGGTGTAACCGCTATACTGCCAAAACCATGTGGTACTTGCTGTTGGCATGGCAAGACTTCAGCATAGGGTTCCCCATTTTGTATGGTTTCAAGACTGCAGTTTGGATGTCAATGGTCTGGCCTAATCCTATCACATAACAGTCCAGCTACCCATCCACACTGTTCCCAAAGGTGATATCTGATACCTACCTGTTTTAGATATTGCAAGATAGGTTTTCTGTTGGTGACGTTAGCTATGAGGAATGGTTCTTTTACTCTGCATGTGTGTAACCCACAGACCTACCTTTTAGATCTCCCCACTGTGGTGATCTCCCCACTGCAACATGATTCCTGTGGATTGTTTTATGTTGTGTATGTGTAATGGGTGGGCAACATGGGAGACATCATTGAAGCTTTAACCTATCTTGATCTATCTTCAGGTCAGATGTATGGTTCCACTCTGCTTTCTGACATGACTGTTGGCACCCTTGGCATAGGATTACAGTACAGGAAGCATGTCATGACACACCTGCTGGACATTCCTGCCACATCTGTCCACCTGTCAGACTTACTGACACCTATAAGTGCATTTCAATTTATATCTTTTACATTAAATGGTACTGGTGACAATGATTACACGTAAGCAAATGCTGGGCTGAAATGTGTTTATTGTGATTCAAAGTGCGTTGCTAAGGAGTTAGCACTCAAGGAAGAATGTTCAGGACAAAGTTCACTTTCTGGTGATGTTTTTGGTCTTGGCTTAAGGTCTTGCAGGATGCCTGGATGGACGACTTTCTTTGCGTGGGGAATTCTCAGCTGCAGGGGACGGGTGCTACTAGCCTGTGGGTCCTCTGGCTGGGCCTCCATTGCAGTAGCTGTGGTGGACGTAGGTGGCACAGGTGTTGATTGGCTACTGGTAGGGGCCTGCTGGTGGATGGAAGACGCACACAGGATGCTGGAGGCCATGGCGGCATTGTGTGCCTGCCACTACTGCATGGACTCCTGGTGTTATTCCCTCTGCAGCCTCTGGTTCTCCTGCAAGGTTGTCAGTATTTGACCCATCCTGTCCCTGGATTGCTGGTATGCTCCCAGGACTCTGGAGATGGCTTCCTGTTCAGTCGTGTCCCATTGGTGCCTCATCCCTTGACCCACAGTTGCCCTCCCACTGCCCCTTGCCCCCCTGTGACCCAGGCAACGTGTGCCCACTCCCACTGACACCAGGACCTTCATCGTCTTGGATGTTAGGGGTCGACTCAGGTCCCTGTACTGTGGGGCACAATATAGACTGATCTGTCCTTGGGACACAGGGTTGGAGAGGAGGGGATTCCTGTGCTGTGGTAGCCCCAGAAGTGGGGGACTCAGATGTGGGCAGGGTGAGGCTGGTGGTGGTGGACTGACCAGTCATCCCAGATGGGCCAGGTGATGCTTCCCTTTCAAAACATCCAGAGTTGTAGTCCTCAATTGGGCCTACTTTCAGGGGCTGACTGTCTGTCTCTGGCATCCTCTGCTGGGTGGCAGTAGTAGGGATACCTGTGGATGGAGAGGAAGTGTGCTACATTGTTGAAATGTACTTGTTGGTCACATGGTTGTGTGCAATCATAGAGTTGACATGCTTTCCAGTGATGGCAATGACTGCTGCTTGACCACTGGCAATGTTTAAGGGCTAATGGATAGTGCTGTTGTATGCTTGTAGTATAGAAGTTTGTGGTCATCAATGCTGTCATTGCCATAAACTAGTGAGCAGTCCAAGTATTCTGTAGGTGAAGCGGGTGACATGGTTATATGTGCAGGTGTCCTAATGTGGAGTGGAATTAGCAATTATACAAGGGTGGCGAGTGTTGCCTTTTCATAGTTGTAGTACTTGCTAAAGTGGGAGACACCCGTGCACTTGGTGGGCCTGTGTTGGATTAGTGGCAGTAGAGAGGTGTGGTATGTAAGGAAAGGTATTGGGTTCAGGGTGGGCTGGTGCACATAAGGGTGCTGTGAGGGGGTGTAAGGTTGGTGGGTGTACATGCTGTCCAGGAGTACATGGTGCCCAGGGAGTGTTATTGACTTACCGGAGTCCAGTCCTCCTGGTATTCCAGTCAGGCCCTCTGGTTGCAGGATGGCCAAGACCTTCTCCCCCCAAAGATGATAACTCTGGGGGAGGAGGTGGTGGGTCCACCACCAGTCTTGTTTATGGCTATCTGGAGTCTTGCCGCCATGGACCGGACCTTCCCCGTAGGTCATTTTACCTCTTCCTGCTGTCCTCTCTTGTGCGTGGGTGGTTTCCCACTGAGTTTACCTGTCGACGATCCTTTGCCATAGCTCAGTTTTCCTGGCTATGGATGTATGCTGGACCTGTGCTCCAAACTGTTGTGGCTCCACTCTGACAGTTTCATCTACCATGACTCTCAACTCCTCGTCTATGAATCGTGGGTGTTTCTGTCGTGACATGGTGGATGTTTTGCGGGTGGTGTTATTTGTAATGTGTAGGGGTGCAGGTGCACTGTTTGGTGAGGTGGGGTTGTGTGGTTCGGTGTGTTTGTGGTGGTTGTGTGCAGTGGCAATGTGTTTATTGTGTGCAGGGGTGCAGTTGTGTAGTATGTGCTGCATGTTAGGTGTGGTGGTTCCTATGGCATCCAGGTGCGTTCTTCCCTTTCTCTGTGAAAAATTCAGGATGCCGGGGTTTGTGGGTATATGTGTGAGGGTGTTTTATAGTCCAGTGATCAGGTTTGTGTGACGTATGTCTGTTAGGTGTGGGGTATTCGTACTATCCAATTTGGTGTTGCGTTCTGGTGGAGTTGAGTTTTTGACCGCATCGGTTTGGAGCGCCAATGGATTACAGCTGTGCAAACACCACCGTACTGATTTGTGGGTCGTAATTTGGAGGGTGGGATGTTGCTGGTGTGGCGGTGTTGGCAGTGGAACTGCCTCTCTCCCACCTTTGGTAAGACCGATGGTGTGGGATTTTTGGCTGATTTTGGGCAGTCTACAGTTTGTGACTCGTATGACCGCACAGACCGCGGTCTTCTGCTAAGACCGCCAATTTCATAGTGAGCACCTCCGTCTGAAATACACTCTGTCTTTCCCAGCAAAACTGCAGGTGTCTGCCGGCGGGGATGCCTGCTCTGCTGGGGATGCTTGGGAGTGGGTGGAGGGGGGAATACCCTCTCCTGAACCACGGTGTGCAGCCCACAGATCAAGAGTGGCAGATGTCGAGACAGAGATGGGCAGACAATCAATGATTGGGCTTTCATATCTCAACAGGAGCCCTCTGTGATGGCAGACAGGAGAGCAATGGACCCCAAAGGGTATGCCCGGAGTCTATACAATAACAGAGGTCTACCTCCAATGCCGACACCTATGGCGGTAACCATTGAGTCCTGGTGAAAAGCCATGAGGAAGCTGGGCTGAGGGGTAAATTAATGTTGGGGACCACCTATGGGCCTCTGAGCAATTGAGGGGGGCTATGGGCTGTGAACGGACACACCAAATGGGATATGATAGGGATATCCAAGGTTGGGACATATGGAGGGGGCAGGAGATGATACTCTACCAAGAGCTCCAGGTCCTGTAGAAACTCTCCTTTTACCAACATTTACATCACCTACTTCGACATTATATGGAGCCCCTGAAAGAGGCCCCAGATGAATGTCCCCTAGAGTATAGAGTGCTGTTGGCTGCCCTCAATAGCCATGCGGTGTCTCAACTGTACTCAACCCTACTACAGAACAATGTTCCCCACACTGGATCACCTCCAGGAGAAATGGGAGGGTGAGCTGGGCAGGCTGGAGGGTGATGACTGGGGGGGCCACCTGCAGATACTCCAGAGGGGCAGCTAACTAGTACAACTAAAACTTTTCAATTGGGCCTATTACAACTGATTGAGACTGCTCCAAATAGGCAAGCCTGAAAAAGACAGATGTCTGAGACAGACGGGAGCCCTGCTCCACACAATTTGGGAATGCCCCCTCCTCCAGAAGTATTGGGAGGGATTAGGTTGGCGTCCCTCAGAGGTCCTGGACTGCAGGATTGCACTGATGCCCCAGTTGATAACTGTGTGTATATGGGGCGACCAGTCGCTAGACAGATACACCCTCCTCTTTTGCAACACATCTCTAAAGGTGGCTAAACGGGAGGTCATCAGAATGTGGGGAAGGGATGTATGATGGAACCATGCATGCATTTATCATGTATGCCTTTACAAAGGGGTCACTACCACGCCTGGTTATTACCACACATTCATTTACAACAAAAGATTTTACCATGCATATACCTTTACCACTCATGCCTTAACCACAAAACGTTTGTTGTAAAGGCATGGTTGGTAAAGGCATATGCGGGGTAAAATGGTAAGTATACAAATATATATATATATATATATATATATATATATATATATATATATATATATATATTAATTACCTGGTGGCAGTGGCCACTAGGTAATTTCTATCGAAAAAGCGTTTTTTACGTGCCTATATCTTTGGTGCCGGTTGATGAATATTCACAAAAAAACTATAGAAATTCACTGAAAAAAAACAAAGGTATCAGGGACATTATACTTAGGCTCACATTTTAAACATACTAAACCATAGAAATTCACCAGTTAGAGTTATCTCTATATCTCGTGCCCTAAGGTAACTATAACTTGCGCCCTCACCATGCACTGCTAATTACCCCACAAATTACGGCACTCATGACATTTTGGATAACATAATTGATAATATCAATGTAATATTTGCAGTGAAATTTTTGATCCAAAAAATGTGCCTGGCGGGGGTGCGAGTTATAGTTACCTTAGGGCACGAGTTATAGTTATTTGAGATAACGGTAACCAGTGAATTTCTATGGTTTGGTAAATATATATTTTTTTAAACACACACACATATATATATATATATACACACACACACATACATATATATACATATATAGATGCATATATGTGTGTGTGTATATATAGTTAAATATATATATATATAGAGATATATAGATATATATGCACATATATATATATATATAATCACCTTGCCACCCAAAAACGCTACCCACCCTAAAACATAAAAAAAAACCTTACCACCCTAAAACCCATACCCAACCTAAACCCTAAACACCCATTACGACTCAAAAAACCATATCCACCCTAAAACCTAAAAGCCCCTACCACCCTAAATCCCATAACCACCCTAAACCTTAAAAACCCCTTACCACCCAAAAACCTAAAAATGCCCTTACCACCCAAAAACCCATTCCCACCCTAAAACCTAAAAAGCCCTTACCACTCAAAAACCCGTACACACCCTAAAACCCATAATCACCCTAAAACCTAAAAATACCCTTACCACCCAATAACTCATACCCACCGAAAAACCTAAAAATGCCCTTACCACTCAAAATGTATACCCACCCTAAACCCTAAAAACGCTCTTACCACCCAAAAACCCGTGCCCACCCTAAAACCTAAAAACCCCTTACCACCCCAAAACCCATATCCACCCTAAAACTTAAAAAGCCCTTACCATTCAAAAACCTATACCCACCCTAAAACCGAAAAACCCCCTTACCACCCACTAACTCATACCCACCGTAAAACCTAAAAATGCTCTTACCACCCAAAAATGTATACTCACCCTAAACCCTAAAAACGCCCTTACCACCCAAAAACCAGTACCCACCATAAGACCTAAAAACCCTGTATATATATATATATATATATATATATATATATAAAACACTTGCTACTTACCTGCAAAACCTTTACCACACATACACCTTTACCATTCATGCCTTTATGAAAATTATAAAATTAAAAAAACAATACTTTCCTTAAAAACCTTTACCACGCATATGCCTTTACCATTTATGCGTATACAACAATATTTGTTGCAAGGGCATGCGTGGTAAAGGTATAGTTGTGGTAAAGGAATGCATGGTAAAGGCATATACGTGGTAATTGCTCTGTGGTAACGGCCATGCATGGTAATGACTGGGTTGTAATGGCTTTTTCCCGTGGGGTAGTAGCAAGGTCCCAAGAAAGAAGAGTTGGGAGGCCAATGTAGACTGGTGCATGCACATTGAAAAACGGGTACACAAGCTGCGTGGATGTCATAAGAAATTTGATAAGGTGTGGGGACAATAGAGCCGGTCATGGAGGACACGTCTATGACATCATAAATTATGTCATATAACATGGCATGAGTGGTGTAATATGTGAAGTCATAAGCAGTGCATGCTGGTGGTGCAACGTACAGTTAGCACTGCTAACCTTAACTGGTGAATTTCTGTGGTTTTTTTTTTAGTTCAAACCGTTATGTTGTCATTCACAAATTCACCTAACAATAACATTGAATTGCCCTTTATTTTTTTCAGTGAAATTATAAGTTTTTAAAAAAATTAAAACAGACCTTTATAATCACACCGAACGATAACATTACTTTAACCTTTGTTTTTTGTGAATTTCCAGTTTTTTTTAAAGTACATTTATTATTTTTTGCATATATCTATAATAGAATGGCTGAAAAATATATTTTGTGTGTGCACATCATTCTGGAAGGGAATTTCTTTGTATTGTAACCTAACAGGAATAGGTGCACAGTTTGCAAATTCTTTCTAATAAATGATGTCAAAATAGTAAAATGTGGTGTAATATGCAATATTTCAGTTGAGATTGCCCATCTCCTCTCTTCTTGTAATAGTAGCACTGCAAGATCTTCCCAGCAAGTTCGTTAATAATCTAAAGGCAGACTTTTCAAGGGCTTTGTCTTTATTTTTACATCAAAGAGATACTTATAATTCAGAAAAAGGGACCAGTTTTTGCAATAATATATACTATATTAGTTTTGGCCATGTAAGACTGTTTTTAAGGTGTTTCATTACTCTCAGGGGAGCAAGATGGGCCAAGGGAAATAAAACTCCCTGGGTCAATAAGAACAGATGGACTGGCCTCTCCTTTGAGACATCTTTCAGATGACGTGTACATAGTAGGGTGTGGGGAGGGACTGTCCTCTCCTTTCAGTATTCTCTGCTGGATAACAAGTGTGTGTAGTAGAGAATATGAAGGGACTGGCCTCTCTGATGAGACCTCTCTCTAATATGATGAGTGTCCATAATAGGGTGTGCATGGGGACTTGTCTCTCCACTGAGACCCTTTTATGGTATCACGGCTGTACGTAATAGGGTGTGACGAAAGTCTTAACTCTATAATCAGAACTCTTCCCAAGTTGAAAGGGATAAATAGTAAACTCTGATAAACAGAATCTCCACTAAAACGCCTTTCTACAGAGCGTATTCAAAGAACACCTACTTCTTTCTATTTTTTTGTTTTGCAATCCTGCAAGAGTTTAACATAGAAAAAAGAATTAACATTCTATTTTTCATAGTACTTATGTCTTACACACCTCTTCTCATTCAAAGGTGCACAATATCCATTTTTCCTAGCAGAGTGTATTGACAGTTCATCTACTTCTTTTTACTATTCACGATCCCGAAAGATCGTATATTTTTTTTCAAAATAATATACTTGTATTTTCACAGTAGTTATGCCTTAGCAATCTCCTCTTCAAATCTAAGGGGACAGGAAACCTTTCTCCTGCCCCCGTACATAGATGTTTTAATACAATACCTGCAATTTTTCTCATTAAACAATAATGGCAGCCATTTCATTTCTAACTGTCCAAGGGCCAGCCAACCAGAGCGCCAGCTCTCGCAGGACTCATGGGAGTGTCTCGCTCCCACAAGAGCATGAAGGCTCACAGGAAAAATGGGCCTTTTGACCAATCACAGAGCTCCATTTTTTAATTGTGCTCCTACAGGACTGTTGCAACACTCTAGCGCACTCAACCGTCCAGATATACATTTATTTTTCAACATCAATTCCTCAAAAACTACTGATTTAGACCAAATAACATACTGCAGACCAAGATCTACCGTCCTGCCAAATTTGGTGTTATTGCATTCAGCAGCTTTTGCTGTAGCCCTTCTTAAAGAGGTCTATAGAAAATGCATGGTGATTTCTGTTTTGGGACCCCACTTTTTTTCGGTCCCCACTTGACTGATCACCTCCAAACTTTCAATGCACACACTAGTCACAAAGTATTACCTTTTTGAAGTTTTGTGGAGGTTCATCAAACGGTGCCAAAGTTATAAGCAACACAAAAAATGGTTTTCCTATGGAACTGCAGACCCCATGCTTACTACTTAGTAGCGACCACCACAAGGTTTTATATATATAACTGCCACCTTTTGACACTATCTGGCGACTGCGAGTTGGAGATTATTGAATCTCAGGGCATGCGGGTATTTAATTGCCTCCTATGGATGTTCTAAATGGAATTACAGAAATGTGCAGTTGGACAAGGGAATATTCGAACATGAATACAGATAAGGGCGTGTAGGATTAAGCACACATCTGCAAACTTTACTTTATTGCTGACATTTTGCCCACAAAGGTAATTTATGGCAGCTCATGCCGAGCATTATTTTTCAAGAGGATTGTAATTAACTGTTGAAGAGTGGGTAAAATAACAACATACCGGCTGCCTTGTATATTCAATTAATAAGAACTGAATGGTCTTAATTGACATTGAGATCCGTTATTGGTAGCAGGCAGGTCGGTTGAAAACAAATGAACACTCAATATGGTGGCCTAATGATGGGGTATTGGAACCTGAAGGTGCAGTCCTCTTTGTATGTTTCAAGACAATCTTCCAATGGGATAATGAACAAGTCAATGTACTACCTGCATGCATTGAAAAAGGCGACAGCCTAAACGCGTCTGCTGCATTAAAATGTTTGGAAATAATTCCGTGAGTGCCCGTTATTGTTCTTTGGTGTTAATACATATCGTGAGACCAACCTCACACATGGAGACACCCGTCCCCTCAATTGTTCGGCAAGTCTGGTGGAGATCGAGTGGAGACATATATATATATATCTATACATACACACACACATAGAGAGTGTAACATATTTACATCATAAAAAAATATTCATTTTACATTGTTTATTAATTTATTAATATGAAAATATATATCTATTTGTAGTAATACATTTAAAATATTAAAAGTAATATAGTCTAAAATAAATAGTTGTCTTAATTATGTTAGACTATATATATATATATATATATATATATATATATATGTATATATATATATATATATATATATGAATACTGCATACATAATGTAACCATAAAACATATTTAAAAAAATATTAGGATAAAATATATGAATTAATGTACACAATAAAATATTACACATTGAAAAATCCCAAAAACACTTTTATAAAAAAATTACAAGCATTAAAATAAATTTTACATCAAAACTCATACTGATAAATATAAACAATAAAACAATGAATGCTGTAAACTCTATCTGGAAAACATTATTAAAACTATTAGAGTTTAAGAATATTAAATATTATGATTATGATTATGCAACGGTAGGTAAATTGTTGGACTCTGGAGGGGTAATGTGCACTATTCCCCTTCAGTCTGTGCAACAGTAGGGACAGCGTTGGATTTCAGAGAGGTAACGTTTATTATTCACATTCTAGTCTGTGCAACACTAGGGCAAGTGTTAGATTTCAGAGTGGTGAAATTGACTACTCTCCATTCAAACAGCACAAGAGTAGGGTAAGCGTTAGAATTTGGAGGAGTACAAATTTACTATTCCCACTCCAGTCTGCGCAACAGTAGGAAAGCGTTGGTTTTGAGAGGGGTGAAATTTACTATTCCCGCTCCTGTCTGTGCAACAGTAGGGAAAGAGTTGGGATTTCAAAGGTATGACATTTACTATTGCCACTCCAGTCTGTGCAACATTAGCGAAAATGTTGGATTTCGGAGGGGTGAAATTTACTATTCTCATACCAAACAGCACAACAGTAGGGAACGTGTTAGACTTTGGAGGGGTAAAATTTACTATTCCCAATCCAGTCTGTGCAACAGTAGGGAAATCATTAGATTTTGGGGGGTGAAATGTACTATTCCCACTTCAGTCAGTGCAACAGTAGGGAAAGTGTTGGACTTTTGAGGGGTAAAATTAAACATTCCCAATCCAGCCTCTGCAACAGCAGGAAAACTGTTGGACTTTGGATGGGTAAAATGCACTACTCCGCCTCCGAACAGCGCACTAGTAGAGAAAATGTCAAAATGCAAAACGCTAAATTTTATGTTCATACAGCACTCTAAACAAGAGCAGGGAAAGTACTTCAATTCAAAACATTACATATATAAGTAACACCATGAATGTAGAAAAAATATGAAACTTTTAATATAAAAATATTAATTTACATAAATATGTATGCAAAAAATAAATAAACAATAATTTTACATAATTAGTATTCGTTAAGATTATTATCAATTAATAAATAATTGTCATTTAATAATTAACGTCTCACCCGATAAACTTACAAACCTTGCAGCCCACTCCTAAAATATAACTTTAAAAATAAGTATTCCATAATTGACATATTTAAAATCAATTAAATAATATTAGCAACTAATTGTTAATTCTAATTTAGCTTCCCAACCTAGGCCCCTATAAACTTCACAGTCTGTAACTAAAATAAATAAATAGCCCATAATTTAAACATTTAAAATTCAATTAAAAAAGTCAATTACAAAAAATAGTAAATTAATTCTTAAATAACCTCCCATCGATACCCCTATAAACCTAGCATCCCACAACTAAAATATTAGTACAATAATTCAGTATTCCTTATTTCACATAATTAATTAGTTAAAAATGATTATTAAATGATTAATTATTACTTAACTTCCCATCCTAGGACCCTACAAACCTAGCAGCAGGTAAGTAAAATTCATAAGTATTCAACATATTACATATTTGAAATCAATTAAATAATTAATGAACAATTACTTAATAATTGATTATTACTTTATGTCCCACCCTATTCCCCTACAAACCCAACAACCCACAACAAGACTACAAATTACCATAAAAAAAGTTAATAAAAAATTCTAAATTACTATTATAAGCCATATTTTAAAAAAATAACCTTCATCTAAACAGTAACACATAAATATTATATCAACTAAAGCACATTCAAATAATGAAAAATGTATATTTGCCACTATATTATTGAAACCAGTAATAAAAACATAATTATTATTAAAAACAATATTACCTTAAAAAGCAAATTTTTTGTCAAAGATATTTGTGCATCATGATATTTGTGCATCATGGCATTTATAAAAATATTTCTGCCTCCTGATATTTTTGTATTCCAACATTTTGTCCAAATACCCCTGGAAAGATGGGACTTTATTGATGAGGCACTATTTATACCATAAAAAAATTGTGCACCTTTTGTGAAGCTGCATGTGGTCTACTGTTCGCTTGTATTTGAGATAATTGTGCTCTTGTATAAGAAGTCAGGTTTGCTACCAATCGGGGTATTTAGACATCAACTGTAAATGTCTTACAGTGAACTCAGTGGGTAAAAGAGCTTCAAAGTAGGTTCCTTGATGGCTGGCTCTACAGGCATATTAGACTGGTCCAGGTTGTTAACAGACTTCCATTTGAAGAAAAGCTTCTGTAATTGTGGTTCTTACTGAGCATATGGATAAAACATTACTATTACTTCCACCATCGGTGTTGATGGTCCAACATCTGCAGCCTTCAGAATTGACCAAAATCACTGTCAAATGGTGATGTCAGCTGTAGAAGCATCTCCGATATCTACCTTCCCCTGGTTCACCTCTCTGCGCACACACATGTGATCCACAGCCTGGCCAACAAAACATTTACAAAAAGCCATTTGAGATTTACAATTGTAGAAAAGTCCAATTGCAAAACACAGTACCCATTAAAAAAGTGGATAAAATGCCCATAGTTTGGGCTGACAACTGTCACTAGACAAAGGATTTTGTACAGACCTAAAAGTTCTACATCTACTACGATATTCAAGTAAACCAAATAACAACAAAAATGAATTGTAACAGCATTAAAATTAGAATAAGAGGTCAACACAATCTACACAGCAACAACAGATTAAAAATGGCACTTGACTGTTTCAAATAAAAATGACTTATTCCTTTACAGTCATAGGTATATAAGTAAGGTATACCAGATAAATGATTATTACTATTGGACACTGTTGTAGACAAACCCCACCAGTACAATTGCAATTAACTTGTAAAAAATGTTTCCTTTATCAATTAACTGAACAAAGACTGACATAAAATATAAATCTGATTAGCTTTTAAATGTGTCAAAATAAGCGTTGTAAATTGGAGAAAAGTGAATAGATCATAGGAAGGCCATAAATTCAGGACACAGAGATAGAAAATGTAAATTCAAAACTGTCATAGTAGAGTGTGGCTGTTTAAACTGCACAAATGAGAAGATAGAAAGCAGTAGACTTATACCATGTTGACAATCAAAACAAAATCTAGAGTCCCGCCATCCTTGTCCTTTGTGCTGTGAAAGGTTATCTTTCCAAGTATCATACCTCCAATAGAAGGACCAGAGAAACTTGACACCTTCATTCTCCACAGTGGGTCCGGCTGTAAATAAGTAAAACATACTAGAACAATACAGCCTTGTTTGATGCCAAAAAGCGGATGAAGAATGACATACCGAGAGAAAACTCAAAACATTAGTAAATGCAGCACAAATGCCATAAAGACATGCTTAATGGAATGATACTGTTTGAATAGTGGGACTGTTGAGATTCCTGTGATGAAGCGGATGTTTGATTTTTCCACCTATCTGGTCACTTTAATAGTCTTTTGCGCTTTAATTGAAAATATTAATGGAAGAAATGCACATTCTTATTCTTTCTTGATCTGATGAGATTAGCCCTGAAGAAGGGGTATAGTAAGAACGGTAAAACATGTGTTGGTTGTTTTATGTAATAGTGAATCTTTGAACTGGAGGTGAATAATTTGAAAGAAATTATATTCTGTTAGGGAAGCAACATGTCATACATTCCATGCAATAAACTGGTAGACTGAGGTGTAAATGATAAGTGTTTTGTTCTGATTGACAGAGTTATGTTATGAATAGGGCATATTGCTCATATAAGTTTGAAATTTGTTGAAATTAATAAATAGTTTTGTAGTTTTATAATTCTGACTTTTAAAGTTTGTCTTTCACTCCCACCAACTGGAATAATTGGTGGGTTACTAAATGAACATACTGGACTAAAAATACTGTTTGGGGGAAAATACAGGCCATTGATATATATTTCATTTTTCGTTCTTGTTTTCAAAGAAATTCTCCTTGTTCTAAGAATGCCTGTACTAATTCAATTTTAGAAGTTGCAAAAGGTTTTCAGAGTCCTAAAATGGCATTCAGAATTGATACAGATACAGTATATGGAAAGGAGTTTTGTTGGCGCCATTTCCAAATACAGAATTGGTGTCATATGTATTTATCAATAATGTGTTACAAAAAACAGTTTGCAAAACATTGAATTTTACCAACACCCTAGGTGGGGTGGTAAACCAGCCACAAAAAGGAAGAGGTGCTGTAGGAGGTTGGCCTGGTTTGTAGTGGGTACCTAAAGTACTTACACCTTATACAAGGTACAGTTATCCCTTATTGGTGAAATGAAGACAGTGTTTAGAAGCATGGCTCTCTAGGGTTAGTGTGGGTAAGCAGCCAAGGCCTAACTAGGAGACCTGTAAAGCTCATGCAATACCACTGTAGTCACACAGTACTCACACACATGAAAGAAAATACTCAGTGTTACAAATATAAAGGTACATTATTTTGGCGACACTAATGCCAAAAATACCATAGAGACTATACTCCCCTAGGAGGTAAGTAATACACAAATTATATACACTAGTAGGTGGAAATAGCTGTAAAACAGTTAGAAAACACAATAGCTGGAAATGGGCCTAGGGGGAACACAAACCATACACTAAGAAAGTGGAATGCGAAAGTCAGTTTTCCACCTAGGCAAGTGTAGTGTGTAGAGGGGCGCTAGGAGTATTAGAAAACACCAAAGGTAAGTAATAGAACCCACTGAAGAGCCCAGGAAAGCAGGAGTAAACCACAGTAACTTTCCTAGAACACACAAGAACACAAGAAAGAAGATATTGCAAGAACCAGAAGAGACTGCAAGACACCAACAATGGATTCCTGGACCTGAAGACCTGTGGAAGAAGGGGACCAAGTCCAAGAAGCACTGAAGAGCCCAGGGAGAACAGAAGCCCCTGCTAACCCAGATGAAGGTGCAAAAGAAGTACCACCGGTGAAGAACAACAGTCAGTCCTGCACCCAAGAAGACAGATGCGGGTTCCTGATTGGTGCAGATGATGTCCCATGCCGGATGGATGATTGGAGTCTTGTTTGCGTCACTGGATTCCGCCAACGAGCCTTGGACCACGCAAACCTCGCGGTTAGCAAAATATTGTGCTGCTTGGGACCAGGAGGCACCTGGTGGACTCTACCCAGGAGGGAGAGTTAGAGGGGGCTCTCAGCGACTCAGAGAGCCCTCAGAAGACCGGGCAGCACGCACAGGAGTTCCACAGCATGAGGAAAAATAAGGTGCAAAAGGAGGCCCACGAAGCCCTACAACAAAGGGTCCCATGCCACCGGAGAACCACGCAGGAAGCTGTGCATCGCAGGAAGAAGTGCTAGGGGCCCGAGCTGCATGGTGCACAAAGACGTTTGTGGAAGGATGCCAACAAGCCTTGGCAACTGCAAAACACGCAATGCACGGGGTTAATGTCTTGCGTGGGGAGGCAAGTTCCTACCTCCACCAAAGCTGGACAGTAGGACGTCAGGACCACTTCAGTCCACCACCCGTGATGCTGGATTAATGCACTTCGTCAGGAGAGCCGACCCACGCCACCAGTCAATGCTGCAGAGGGGTGCTTGCTGAAGCAGGGGAGTCACTCCTTCACTCCAAGGGAGATTACTTGGTTCTTCTGGTGCAGGCTGAAGACAGGCTGTCCTCCGAGGATGCACGACCTGGAAACGGTTGTAGTAGCTGGCAGGAGCTGAAGATACAATGTTGCAGAAGTTGTCTTTGCTTCTTTGTTGCAGTTTGTAGAGTTCCTGGAGGGTCCAGTTGTAGTTTCTTCGGTAAGAAGGTGAAGTAAAGGATGCAGAGGATTCCTGCTGGAGTCTTGCAATCAGAATCTGAAGAACCACCCAAGAGAGAGACCCTAAATAGTCCTGAAAGGGGAATTGGTCAGCTACACAGGTAAGCACCTATCAAGGGAGGACTCTGACGTCACCTGCTAGCACTGGCCACTCAGATGCTCCCAGAGTGCCCTGCCAACTTGGAATCCAAGATGGCAAACCCAGGGACCCTCTGGAGGAGCTCTGAACACCAGCCCTGGGGTGGTGATGGATGGGGGAGTGGTCACTTCCATTCCTTTTGTCCGGTATCGTGCCAGAGCAGGGACTGAGGGTCACTGAACTGGTGTAGACTGGATTATGCAAGGAGGGCACTATCTGTGCCCTTCAAAGCATTTCCAGAGGCTTGGGGAGGCTATCCCTCCCAAGTCTGTAACACCTATTTCCAAAGGGAGAGGGTGTAACACCCCTCTCTAAAAGGAAATCCTTTGTTCTGCCTTCCTGGGCTTGAGCTGCTCAAGCAACAGGAGGGCAGAAATCTGTCTGAGAGGTGGCAGCAGCTGGGGCTGCCTGGAAACCTCAGAAGGCTGTAATGGCAGTACTGGGGGTCCTCTAAGGAGCCCCAGAGTGCATGGAATCATACAACCAGTGCTTGCAAGGGCATTGGGGTATGATTCCAACATGTTAGATACCAAACATGCCTATGTTCGGAGTTACCATTATGTAGCTGGACATAGGTAGTGAACTATGCCCAGTACACGCGTAAAATGACATCCCTGCAGTCACGAACTCTGGGAAAATGGCCCTGGAGGTTGTGGGGGCACATCTGCTAGTACTTCAGATTGTCTGCACCATGCTCTCTGGGCTGAAGGGCCTGCTATAGGGTGGCTTATAAGTGACCTGGTGCAGTGTAAACGGCAATGAAAGGGTGCATGCACCTTTTCACACAGGCTGCAATGGCAGTCCTGCAGAAGCCTTTGCATGGGCCCCCTATGGGTTGTCAAAAGAAATGCTGCAGCACATAGGGGTCCCCTGGAACCCCAATACCCTGGGTACCTAGGTACCATATACTAGGGACTTATAAGGGGGCACCAGAATTCCAATTTTGAGTGAAATACTGGGTTACCAGTGTGCAGTGACAACATTTAGAGAAAAGAGAACATAATCACTGGGGTCCTGGGAAGCAGGATCCCAATGAACACAGTCAAACACACTGACATCAGGCAGAAAATGGGGGTAACCAAGCCAAAAAGAGGGTGCATTCCTAGAGGTGCCTTTTTGTACCCTGTCACCTTTCGGACTTTAAACTAACAATGTTTGTTGGACAGTACACCAAAGCTGCATTTACAAAAAAAAGTGTACTTTAGTGAAGGGATATCACAGATATGGTTGTGCGCAGACTCCACTGTGCCACTACAGCAAATCAAAATTTTCTAGACTGACCTATTTATACACAGGACTGTCTAGACATTCATTTACATTTTTTAAAATCTTATTTTTGGTTGCAAAAATACTAGTTGCAAGTTGTGACCAGTATTTTGCGAGCAATAACTATTTCAACTGTCTCCTACTTCTGCCGAATCTATATCAATTATCATGGTTGCCTGTAAGCAAAAGAATTATGTTGAAACTTCTTAGATCTATGCAGCTTCTCCTACTTTTCAGCTGCAAAATTCAACTGGCATTCACATAGATCAAACATATGATCATCCAACTGATTTTTGCTACAGAATCCTCAAATAAATAAAGAAAGCCCAGGAGACAAGGTGTTTGTGAGGAATCTTTCCTTACCTTGGGGCGAAACGGCTACCTCCAGTGTGGGTGCATCAAGGAGCTCAATTCAGCTCGAGGAAGCAGCGGCGTCCTCAGCCAGCCACATCTTGTTTCTCTGCGCGTCTGGTCTCTGACCATGCAGAGAATTATGGGACAAGTCTCCTTGTATGCCAGCCACCTGAAACCCTGAATGAAGAGATAGTGCCATACGCATCTAGGGTATTTAACTGTCATTACATTTATAGTACAAAATTCACAGGGAATTATGGACTACTCCTGTTCTTGACAATTGCTTGTAGAAACATTATTGCATATTACATTTTTCTCTACTCCAATCCAAGATGGCTGAATATCTTTTGAATATTATGTACTGTTTTCCACAATAAAAAGATTTCCATTTTGAAGTCCCGTTGTTTTGCAATTGTTCTTAAACGATTGCTCGCTTACTGGACCCAGTGGATTCTCCGTGTTTTCCAGTTCCTTGCCTTTGTCTACAGCTTGGCCTGGCCAGCTAAAAAGGTTTATCTGGCTTTCAGTTTTCCTTCTTCTTGTTGGGTTATTTTCTGCATCAGTGCTAGATGTTCTATCCAACCTGGAGTCTGATACTGTCCGTGAGGATAAGCAGCCATTTCTGTGAAAAAGCAAGACCTTGTATGCGTTGCCCAGAAGACCAGCACTTGAAACTTTCTGTAGCAGCAGCCAAACTGTGGAGTTCCGTTCCATTTTTACTATGCTCCTAGCCGTTCCTGCCCACTTGAAGAAACAACTAAAAACCTGGCTGTTCACACTACTGTTAACTGTGAGGTCAAAAGTTGTGTGATGGATTCTTTAGCAACAAGAGGTTTAGGCAATAGTGTGCTCTACAAATAGCCCATAACAATAACATCATTAGCACTAGAGTTAAATAACTCCTTTATTTTACCAAACGAAAGTCATGGTTGAAGGGTAAAACCAATTGATTATGTCTGAAGCATGCAAGCACACTATTTAAGGAATTGGATATCAGGTACCACAGGAATGCACATTGCTGGTGCTTTAACAGCCAGTGACCAAACTAAACTGCACTGAGATGCTTTCTACCTAGTAACCATTACTGCAGCCAACTATCTAGCATACTTTCCTAGTTCTTAATTTGGTGGATAAGAGTAGTCCATCCATCATGGCAAATGACGTCATCACAGCCCGCCTGCACAACTGCCTTATTATTCACAAGTAGGTTTCAGACTCCCATTGAAACATTGACCTCCCCAAGCTTATCTGTGGATTCCTCTTACTTTGTATTAAGCTGCACCACAATTTGGGTTACTTATTAGCAAGGATGTGACGGAAGAAAAAAGAAGAGCTACATTGGGAACAGGCATGTGAAGGCATGACAGAGACAATGGAAAAATGGTAAGGAAATCCATGTCAGTGGAGCAGCCTGAGATATGACAGGAAGCACTTGCAATGGCAAAGTGTGCTCTAAAATTAATGACCAATCAGTCACATGTCAGAAATCACAGTGATGGGGGCTAAGAGCAATCAGTGATGGTCAACGGCATTAAAACACAGACCACCACCGGGCATGATGATCCTGAAGACAATGAAGGTGTTCGGTGGAGAAGCTTGGGTCTTTGGGGACTTGAGGGGTATTCTGAATCATAAAAACAAAATATTTTGAGCAACAATATCCTCTACTGAACGGAATAAGACATGAGCAACCTGAGTTCAGCAAAACTAGGAGCTGTCTAGAATACAACTAACAGTCAAGTATATGCAGTAGTTGTATTAGATCTACTCTAAGAAAGTTTAACCAGAGGTCTGTAGCTGCTGTATTACCCAACAGACATTTACAAAGGATCTAAAGGATAGGTCTTGGTTATTCAGGGGATATAAAGGCATTGATAATGTTGTGAGACCCATCTAGTTGTTTAGGTACTAACTTTGGATTTCCATAAAGCACTGGAATTCTGTGCGTTGCACTGTTTTAACAAAGTGTTCTCATGAATGTAGTCATTGCCTCTGTCTCTTCCCTACCCCATCTTTCACTAGTACCCTCTTCTGCTATGAACATCCCAACATCTTTTGTTCAGTAAAGAATTCCTCAGTCTACTTTCTGATGAGTGCTGTTCAAAAGCTTCAAGTCAAAAGACAGAAGACTATTTTTTCCAGTTGTGAAACTATCATTCAACTACCATCCTCACTTACCTAAATTTCGATTCTAAAATTATATGTATCGAGAAGTAGAGAAATTGGATGGAATATCGCTCTGTAATTATTTTCTTTCATACAAAGAAAAATAAATACAGTTTTTATTACAGAAATTTTAAAGACAGGAGGGATAAATAATATGCACTGTTTACTGGTGCAACCAATCATTCTGAACGTCGCAACTTTGAAGCACCTCGGGGCTTATGGGTGCCATACAATAAGTGACCTGTATGGGTGTCATGCACAATGCAACCTGTATGTTGAAGTCACACAGAATCCGACGTGTGTATGGGTGACATGAGAAAGTAGACTACCCTGCCTGCGCGTTCTGCATGTCGCCAGTTAACTCCCTGCCTGAACTTCATTGTGGGATGAAACATGTGTGAAGCGGGCAGGGAATTACATATAAAAGACACACAGTGAGGGTGAGTTGCGGGGACTAACAAAGCCACTAGTAAACACAAACAAGCACTGGCAAAGCCAATCGGTCTCGGCAATACCTGAGCTATTGGCATTTTCAATGTGGATGTTTTACTATTATTGAGAAAATAAAAAGTTACAGCAAGGTAATAGTGAAACATTTCAGTTGGGGTGAAAGTAAGGAAACAATTATCTTCATAATTAAAAACAAACACAGATCTGCAGATTTTTAGCTGAAGACATTTAGGTGGATTTTCTAAAGTCTATATTTTATTTAAAGTGTGCATTGATGCAAAGCCTGTGGAGGATAACAGTGGCAGGATAGGAAAGAAGATTAATAAGCGAAGGTTGTCTCTTCCTGCTTCGGTGGATTGTAAAAAAAAAACACACACAAAAAATATATGTTACAAAATTGCTGAGTCTGTTTTCTTGCCAGTGAAGGTTGATGAGCCTGCATTTGGCTCTGACTGGAACAGTCATTACAGAAATGCAAACAAAGTGCCCAAGCAGCAAATGCTTGAGCCCAGCCCCCATTTCTGCTCCCTGGCGTGGTAAATTTCATGGCGCGTGACCAACCCCCACATCAGCCTGGCTTGATAAACAACATGCCTTGCGGAAGAAGCGTAGTTGTAAAAGACTTGGGCCTCAGCAAAACATTAACCGCCTAGCTGATATGTGTGATGAGGCACAAAAGTTTGCGTGCTGCTCAAAAAGAATTAAAGACTTCGCTGGTGCAAACGCCCTCTCTTCTCTCAGTCTGATGACACATCTGATATTTAAGCTAGCGGTCCCATTACCCCATGAACCACTGCTGCAGGTATTCTGAGCCAGCTACCCACCTCACACAAACACACCCCTGAAAAGCTCACCAAATGTATCAGTGCTCATGTTGGTGCGGGGAAGTATCAGTCATGATGTACCACAAACAACAGCCAGAGGAAGTAAGCGCCACCAATCGTAGGCTGGAAACTGAAGCTATTCAATGAAACGCGAGGGTTGTTTTGGAGGGAGTTGGGACGGGTGGCTGGAGATGGAGCTTGTAGAAGAACAAGCACTTGTTTAAAGTGCTCAAAAACAAAGTAAAAAAAGCAATAAGGGTTTTGGGGGGTGCGTGGGCGCAGATTTAGCTGGTAAATACACAAGCACTCGTGTAGAGTGCTCAAAAACAAAGAAAAAATATCTTCTTAAAAGGGAGCAGTGGAAGAACATCAGTAATTGGTCCACGCTCTTGGGGAGGGCTAAACACAAGAGGAATCATGACGTAGGCATGCCATGGACAAATGGGGACAAAGGATATGAGGGCAACGATGGAGCCAGCAAATGGTAAGCCTATGGGGGAGGGTGAAGTCCACAGATTGAATACAACACATCTCTTTGAGACAGCGCATACGCTCTCTAGCCGAGACATAAAAAGGAGGTGGGCTATGGGTATGGAAATGGAAGCAGTTGCAGATCATGGCCCACCCCATAGTTACACCACCCTTCTCAGAACAAGACAGAAGGTTCCACATAAGAGCAGCTTTATAAAAAAGTAAAGTGAAGACACTGTACTTTTTTTTATAAAGCCTAAACGCAAATTGGCATAAAAAGGCCAATATGTGTCAGCAGGTTTCCGTCAGAGAGACAAATCCATGAGAAATAGGATATGCCAATCAGTTACACCATTAAAGTTTGATATACTGTCTGACATTCCAGGGAGCATAAAATGTAGCAGCTGGATCAACATCTTTTTGTTTTCTTGAGCTTGAACCTGGACGGTTTCCCTTAAAGTACAGGTGTGTGCAATTTATATCGTTTGACACTCCAGACAGGGTTTACTACCGGGGACAAGAGGTTTTAATACCTTTTTTATTGAAAAGACAAGTGAATGTTCTCATTTGCTCTCCTCCATCTCATATCACTACGCAGCCAGATCTTTCCCACTTTAATGTAAAAATACTGTGAGTGTTTCTTTTACTCAAACCTAGCCAAATGGCAGTAGAACTCTGTACAAGATCAAAGTCAAATGAACCACACTTTTTCAAATGTGAAAAAGGTCCCTTTAATGAGTGAAGTGCATGTCACAACATCAGTAGTGGAAACTTTCTTACAGACTACACAAAAGTCACTTTATATCAACAAAACATACAACTCCCCCACAATTAACACCCTTCAAAAAAGCTTGTTTGGCTGGAATCCCAGAACATCAGTCTTAAAGAACAACATTCAATAACTTGAACTCCAAGCGAACACATTCATTAACCACATAGTCAATCGCTGCCTGCTTCACAATCCCTCGCCAAAGGCGCCTCTGAAACACCGGTCCATCAACACTAAGGAAGACCCTGACCATAAATTGTTATTACTGTAATTTCACTATACTGCAAAGGCGCCAACCCTTTTGACTGCACCCAGTGGTTTTTCCCTAAATGTAGCACGCACATATCAGCCCCTAAGTTTAAACAAATCTGCCAGCAATAGCTGTCCACGCAGCATACCCCTTAACACATCATTTTGATCTGCATCATAGTGTTTTTTCAAAACCAAGCTGCCGTCCAAAGGGGCGTTGCTCCGCTTGCCTCTCAACCTACTTAACATATGAATGTCCACATTTCCAAACCTATATCGTTGAGATGGTTGGGCTAGGAACAAATCCTAGAAAATAAATATTAATGCAACGTATCCATCACTATCCATAGCAGTCACTCATAATACCTGTCACAGTTTGACGTCCATACCCAGCTCGCTAATACTTCACAAAGAATAAGTCCCAAAGCACACTTCTATAGCTGCACCTATCCTAAATGTGAGCCAAATTCATCTGCTGGCATATTGGCAGTCAACAACACCTTCCTCAAAATGTTCAAAAACTGAAAACTGGACAATACTACACCATTCTTGTGCTACCTCTAGCTAATCCAACCACTCAATACCACTTACCATAGAAAGCGATGGCTGACAACTTCAACACAACTGTAACTACCAACAAACCTCCATCAATCATATCCATATGTTATGTTATGTGTATTTATAAACCGCACTATCAGTTCATTGAAAAGTCAGGTTTTCAGCATCTTGCATAACTGAAGAAGAGAGGCAGGGGTTCCAATGTGGAATGAGAGGCTGTTCCCGCCTTTAGGGACAATGAAAGAGAAGGCCTGTCCACCTGATCTAGTTCTATGTATGTTTTCAATGTGTGCGAGTACGAGTCCTGCTGAGCGGGGGTGTCTGGATGGTTGATGGAAGGAAATGTAACTATTCAGGTAGGTGGGACCTGAGTTGTGCAATGCTGTGAATGTGTATTTAAGGAGTTTAAGTTGTGCACATTTGTTCACCTGGAGCCAGTGTAGATCCCTGAGGTGTGATGTGAGTTATGTGTAGGGGGTTGAGGAATCTGGCTGCCAAGTTCTGGATGGTTTGTAGTCTTTTCGGGCCACATGTACAAAGAATTCTGTTTGCGACTTCACAATTGTCAATCTTTGCAATTCTCAATTAGGAAGTCGCAAACAGCGATGTACTAATGTGTCTCAGACACATTTAGCGATTCCCAGTGGGTTGCAAATGGACCTACCTCATCAATATTCATGAAGTAGCTCACAATTTCCGACCCTTTGGGAATGGTCATAAATCACATGGATGGTGGCTTGCTGGGGTCATCAGACCACCAGCTCTGTGATTGTTTTTTAAATAAAGCATTTTTTTAATGGAGCCCGTTTCCTTAAAGGAAACGGGATGCATTTCAATAACTAAAATGAGAAGTGTTCTTTTCATTTTTTAAGAGTAGGCAAAATGTTAGCACCCACATTCACAAAGGGGAAGGGGTCCCTTGATGGGCGGGGTGAATGAGTTACCACCAACTTGAAGTTGGTGGTAAACTGCAAATGATTTGTGACCGCATTCTGGTCACAAAAAATTCATGCATCCACCCTGCCAGTCACTATTAGGAAAGGAAGCCCTTAACACGCCCCTGCCTAATACCGAATTGCAAACCTATTTTGCGATTCTGTAATTGGTTACCAAATTGTAACTAGAGTTTGTATATCCCTAAATTATTTTTGGCGGTCACAAATGGCCCGATTCTGTGAATTGGACCGTTTGTGTCCTCTAAAAACCTTTGTACATCTGGCCCTGAGTGCGTTGCTTGGTGATCCTGGTGTAGAGGGTGTTCCCATATTCCATCCTGCTGGTGACTAGAATGTGAATGACAGTTTTTCTAGTGTTGCTTGGAAGTCATCTGAAGACATTCCTCAGCATCTCCATGGTCTGAGAGCAGGATGCAGTGACAGAGTTGACTTGTGCACTCATGTCGAGTTTGATGTTGATGATTACTTTGAAGTTCCTGAAGTGGGTCAGAGTTTGGCCAGCCACCAGTTATATTCCTGTAAGGAGGTGTTTTGCCTAAGATCACTAGTCTGATAAAAGAGCCTTGAAGCACTTCACAGATGAGTTTGCTGGCTTCTGAGGAGTAAAGGTCTAGGCTGACCACTTGTGTTTTATCCATTAAGTAGCAGATCCAGCGGAGAGCGGTCCTTGGATGCAAATCTCGTGCAGACGTCTTATGAGGATGGGGTTGAGACTGTATCAAATGCTGCAGAGAGATCCAGCAGAATGACAGCTACTATATCTGTTCTGCCAATAATCATGTGGACGTAATATGTGGTGGCGATGGATGTTGTTTCTGTAATGTGGTTGGGCCTGAATCCGGACTGCATGGCGTCAAGGAGATGGTGGTTGCTGAGGCGTCAGTTGATTAGTTTCTCTAACAGCTTTACCGGGTATGGTAAGAGGGAGATGGGTCTGTAGTTGGAAAGCTTGGCTGACTGCTTGAGCAGAGTCATGATGGTGGCATGTTATATGGCTGGGACAATAAAGGTGTTGGGATTGGTGTTAGTGCTTTGCTGATCTGTAGGACTCCTTTGGTGAAGGCGTCAGAGCACCCCTATTGAATGGTCTTCATGGTAGTAACAATTTCAACTGTAGTGAAGGCAGGTCACAAGGTCAGGGTTCATTCATCTTCCATGATGAGTTTAGTTGTGACAACGACAAGGTGCAGTTGTTCGACCACGTTGCTGTACATGGAGGTGATTTTCTTACAGCAAAAAGCTGACAGCTTGTTGCAAAGGTCTTGTGAGGGGGCGATGCTGCTAGAGGCAGCAGGAAGTATGGTGAAATCTTTGTTGGTGAAGACTTCCATGCTGCTGTTAGTGCTGGTGTCGATGCAATCTGAAAGAGCTGTGCACTTGGTGTTACATATCTGCTGGTGGTAGTGACTTAGGGCTGATTTGAAAATGTCTTTTTCTGTGGTGTCACCACTTGTTCTCCATTTGTGCTCCAGTTGTTTACAGTGGCATTTCGTCAGCTTGAGGTTCTCTGTGTACCAGCTGGGGTCGGGCTGTTGCCATTGGGTTGTGCTTCAGGTAAGCCAACATGTGGGCACATGTAGTGATCCAGCTGTTGAGGTTTTTGATGGCTTTCAAGTCACTGGTGTGCTCAGGCCAGTGCTCGGAGAAGGCAGAAGCCCACTCCTCAACCGAGAAGCTTTTCCAGCAGCAGCGCGAGGTTTAGGTGATGGTAGATCTATGATGGTGCAGGTTGAGTATGTTGAAACTGATGAGGGTATGGTCTGTCCAGGTCATAGTTACTGGCATGTCCAATTTGATGTTGTTGATTGGGGAAACAATTAGGGCCAACAGGTGTCCAGCACTGTGGGTGGGTACAGTAATGTGCTGGGCGAGGCTCATGTTTATTAGGAGGGCCACAAAGTTTGGGTCAGTGGGGTCTCCTAGGTGAAAATTAAGGTCTCCGATGAGTGTGAAAGAGCTGACATTGTTGATAAAGGGGGTGACGGGGCCTGTGATGTCACTGGTGAAATTGGTGTGGGTCCTGGTGGTCTGTGTAAGATGGTTCCATCAAGGGAGAAGTTGAAGGTGATGCTTATCTTGAACTTGATGTGTTCCATGTTGCTGGTGGGGTGCCCTTGTAGGTGGTGCAGCTGATGGTATAGTTGAATATGATGAAGACTTCACCAGAAATTCCATGGGCATCTTATCTGGTCCTGGCTTGGGTTAATTGGATGGTAATACTTAGATAACAAGTTCACAGTACTGCCTCATATGCAGACAGTGTCTGCTGGAGTTGGGAATGGACCAAGGGACACTAGCAGAGGGCTTCTTTACTATGATATTGGTGTCAGACTTCCTACAGGATGATGGGAGGGGGGATTGCTGCTGTGATGTAGGAGGATGGATGTGCCTTTGGATTGTTTTGATTTGTGTGATGTTCTCAAGTGGTACTGTTTCCCATCCTGCTGGAACTCATAGCAAGTAGATTTCATTGTATACGAACGTGTGGGTTGCTCCCATTACATACTGATAATAGTGCATATTTTCCTTTTTCTTCAATTTGGATTTTAACAGTGTACCCTCTGCTATAGGTGATTTGAACTGTATCACTGTTACCTTTATTTTCCTTGTAATATTGGAGTTATTGTACATATTTACCAGTACAAATCGGTTTACAAAAAATGATAGTAACTCAACCTCTAGAGTTGTGCTGACAGTACTGCCTAACTATTTCTTGTACTCAATGGGGATGGCTGTAGACATGTTTGGTGCCAAGCTTGGGTTTGGCCATGTTTCTGTGACAAAGAGCAAGTCCGGAGCATGGTTGAGCTGTAAGATCCATATATCTGTGGTGTATTTGGTGAGCAAGTGGGTTTTGAGGAGCATGAATGTGAGTATTGTGAAGTGTTTGAGTGGTGTTTAGACTGTGTGTGAGGGAGCGGGTGGGTGGTTTGTGAGTGTGAGCAAGTAGGGGGGCTCAGTGCTGTTGGTGCGGGAGTGATAAGTGTAGGGTGTGGAAGAGTGCAGAAGAACTTGCATTAGACCCACATGGCTGCTCCTTCTGAGTTGTGTGGTGTGGCAGCAGGATGGCAAGCGGCATCCAGAGTTAAGAGCATAAAGGAGCACAGCAAAATATTAGTGGTTGGTGGGGGGGGGGGACCTTGGTTCTTAGTATTGGGCACAGTCCAGGTGCAGACAGAGGCATACAGACTTGTCTTTGGCATGCCAAAGGAGTGCCTGCTCTGCAACAAAGCACTGAAGCCGCCATTAAATATGTTCAGGAAGGAGGGAAGAATGCAGGTTACCATGGGCGGGAAAAAAGTGATGTCACTTCCTGTGCAGATGAATGATGTAAAATTCAGTGACGTCACTTTCTGTGCAGATGGGCAATAGGAAATTAAGTCCTCTTGTTTGGCTTCTTCTTTTGAAGACAGTTGTGGCAGGAAACCAGTGATGTCACTTTGTGTGCCGTTCAATGCTGTGAAATCCAGTGATGTCACTTATTGTGCAAATGGGAAATTATGTCCACTTGCTTAGCTTCTTCTTTTAAAGATGGTTTTGGTGGGAAACCAATTATGTCAGTTCCTGTGCAGATGGGAAATAAACGGATGTCACTTCATGAGCAGATGGACATAGAAAAAATGCAACTACCCTGCTGTTGAACTTGGACACTTGCACTTCCTGACAATAACTTGCTCCTTTCTGAGTTTGATGATACAACCTCTTTTCTACTACTGTTCCTCTGTATCAAGCCTACTCACCTCCTTGCACAAAATCCCTTCACCTTTACGCTCCTCCATATCTCCTTGTTTATGACGCTCTGCTCCAACTACTTTATTTGGGCCCGTAGCCCTTATACTCCATCCACTTCTCCTGTCTTCCATCTCATTATCTCTATAATATTTCTCTTTTCGCTTTTTGCCAGGTCTGACCTCCCCCTTCTGCCTTCCTCCCCTCTCTATATCTGTTTGAATCTCCTCATCAGTGACCCACTAACCCTTATTGCAAAAGCACACATGGATTTAGCCACGTAATCCCCTGTGGAGCCTAAACACATTAGTCTTTCCTCTTTTTTACTCTTTTTAACCATCCAAATCACCATGCTGATGCCAATAGACCCCTTCACATAGAAGGTTGCCACATCCACAACACTGTTTGGTGAGAAGCATGCAACATGCAGGGCCGTTTCAACTTTTTTGTGCTGCAGCATCCAAACCGTTCATCCATTTATAGTGCTCGTTTGCCTTCTACCCAATCCCACATCACCATCACAACAATATTCTGAGTGTAGTACTTTTCTGCATCCATGACACAAATTAAATAATTTGTTCTTATAGTGCTACAAACAGCACATCTCCCATTTCTTAACTGATGTATATATTCTGTGTTTACTTCTACACCATTATCTCTGTCCTGCATCCAATTCTGGGCCTTTACTCCCGGTGTTCATTACCAGTGTCTCTTGTTCCATGGACGTTCTCATTGGTGCTCCCTGCAGTACCTCTGCTTTCACCCAGGGTCAGAATGGGAGAAGAAATAGGGCTGGGCACCAAAATAAAAGCAGCTCCTGTTAGGGAAGCAGATAGCTAAAAGTAGTAATATCAGGAAAATCAACAGTAAAAACAGGCCCTCCTGGCCATAATACCGGCCCACATACGGATCTCTCACACCAGCCTATCAGGGACTGCCTGATTGTCCTGTAGGCTAGTCCGACCCTGCTTTCTTCCCATCTCTCTACTGCTGCCTCAACTTACACGTTATTAGTCTGTCCTTCGATTTTGTGAACCATGTCTTCCTTTCGTTTTACTAGTGCTACCCTGCCTTTATGCACCTTGGCCTCTACTTGAAACACCTCTCCCCCACAGCAATATACTCTGTGGCACTACGCTACATGTGTGAGCTCCTCGGTAAATTATAATATGATTATCAATATTATTACTTGTTTTTAAAAGAGGTTCACAACACACCTACAATTACCTCTACATCCCTCGTCCTTGCCTCACTCCTTAACCATAAGGTTAGTTATCCAATCCCAGGACAGGAAACAAAAAAGGAAATGCTATAAGCCAGACCCCACTCCACTGGGAACTACAAGAGCATAGCACTCACTCAGTATATCCTGTTTTGTTTCCTGTCCTGTGGACTGGGACAGGGAATGCTATGGAGTAGTAACAACAGATGCGAGTGATGTGGGCTAGGGGCATCACTTGGGACCATCTCAGCTCAAGCAAAATGGTCTGGGACAGAAGAATGGTGGTCATTAAATTGTAAAGAATTGATGACAGTTTTCAGTGCCCTGTATCACTTCAATAACTACCTGTTCCACCGGCACAATACAGTGACAGTCGCTTATATCAATCATCAGGGGAGTACTCGTAGCATATCACTGAATGAGTTGGCCTAGAGTCTATGTCGGTGGGCAGAAACTCGTCTCCGCTCATTTACAGCTGTTCACATCAAGGGACTGGACAATGTGGTGAAAGACACACTGAGTTGGAGGTTCCCCCCTTCCCAGGATTTGCAGCTGACAAAGACTATTTTCAGGGACGTTTGCAGAAGTTTTGGCCTCCCATGTCAGGATCTATTTACCTCAAGGCACACGGTGCTTCTCGCGAGCATTTGCTCCAGGTTCCAGGAGGGAGCTTGGGGTGTGGAAGCACTGACCTTGGCTTGGCCCAAGAAGCTTTTTTTTGCCTTTCCTCCTATGATACAGACGCTCTTGTGCAGAAATAAGCAGGGAAGGCCTAAGTAGTTGTGGTGGTTCCTTACTGGCCCAGACGCAGTTGGTTCCTGCTCCTGAGGCGCATGGTACAGGGCCTTCTGTGGTTCTTTCCACTCTCTCAGGCTTCCCTGGCATTTTGCACGCTGCTTCAGCTTCGTCTTTCCCTCTCAGTTTGGAGGTTGAGAAGATAAGGTTGGAGGAACAATGCTCCCACCTCATATTATTGATGATGTTCAGAAATCAAGGATATCTTCTACTCTTGCTTCCTATTCCAAACACTGGAAGGTATTTGATTCCTGGTGTTCTGCTCAAAGGTTCTCTTTGGTGGACCAGTCTGTCTCTTCTATTCTCCAGTTTCCATTGGATGGGTTTCATCAAATCTTCCTATCAACCTTGAAGTCACAATGGTATGCAATTAAAGCATTCCATGTGAAGCATGACCTGGTCAAAGAGGCACTGATCTCCCTAAACCTGCTGGTCTGCATGGCCATTCCACGAAGAGTGCAGCTGCTTCTTGTGCTGAACTTCAAGGTGTCCCTTTGGGGGAGAATTGTAGGGCTGGAACTTCGGCCTGATCACACTTTTGTAAGACATTACTGGTTACATGAACTGTTATAGAGACGCCAGAATTTTGGTTCTAGTGTATTACAATCGGTATTAATTTGATGGGTAATGTTGGCTGATTGTTATTGTTCAGGGGATTTTTCTGCATAAATCGCTTGATGTGCCATCATGTCTGACTCTTCGGCATGTGATTTATCAAAAGGCCTGTAACCCTGCTTTTGCATCTAATTTTTAAGGTCTGGGCTTAGGACGAAGAATGTAATGCCCTTATTACTTACTGGTAATCATTACTCTTAGTCCTACTCGTTCTCATTCCCACCTTCCCTGAGGTAGTGGCCTTATGATCAGTGGCTTGGTATTACAGGACATTCTAGTGGAGGGCTATTTCTTGTACTTACTAGTGGAAGGGGTGTGACTTGTAGCACTTCATGTTTTGTTTTCTGTCCTGGGATTGGGATACTAACCTCATCGTTAAGGACTGGGTCGCGGAGGAGTAGGACTAAGAGTAATCAATCCTTCCAAGTTTCACAATCCATGTGTGATGTGCTGCTCCTGTGCAAGCTTTTTTCTTTGAATTCTCTGGGATTTATAGTATTGATTCTTCCATTATAAAGCAGGACTTTACCTTTATAGAATCGTCCCTTTAAAATCCCTGACCACCTGCAATTTAATGAAGGCGGTTGGTGGTTATGTAAATGTAATTATAATACCATAATACATTGTGCCTCGAGATACCCCTCCGTATCTTGCCGGACAACAAAAACTCCCCTTACGGATGTCACGCCCGACCTGAGCTCCAGCAGCCAAAAGGACCTACCCAACTGCCCGTGACCTACACGAAGTCCAATCATCGCTCGTTCTGAGCACCCGGGAGCCCCACTCTGCCACGTCGCTCTCTTACATTTCAGCGAGAAAGGCGGGCGACAGAAAGTTACCTCGATGGGGCAAGATACAGCGTACCACCCATGTATACTGTGAACTCACTTAATTGGGCAACAGCACCTACTGTAGGAGGATAGCTGGGACTAAAACGTGCGCAGGCTACACAGCCAATCAGCACTTAGAATATAGGGCGACGCACTAGGATTGGCTGAGGAGTGGTTAGTGCTCCAATTACAGGCTTCCTCGCAAATTAGCAGCGCCGTTTGGTGGCGGATGACTCTTCCGGCTATGGTTAGCTGGCTGGTTGTTATGCTACCCGGAAGTACTAAATATTGATAACTAACTTCCTTTAAAGCACGAGAAACGGACAACGGAGATTAGGTTGATTTCTCGTATGGCCGTAAGTAACGGTAACGTGTCGTCTATTTGCCTTAGGGGAATGGTCGGTTTTTAGTGCGGTTACAGAGGTCCATATCTGTTTACATTTCCACAAGGTAACAAAGACGTTTACAGTGTACAATTATTTTTTTTAACCGAAGTTTGTTGGAAAAAGAACAAAATTGAGTTCCTGTGCATCATTCACTTTTACAAGTACATTATAGAGTTGTGAGCAGGGAGGTAAAGCCAAATACACAGTTTTACAGATTAAGCAGGATCAGCATTAAAAAAAGCTATAAGAACTTCAGCGTGCAGACCTAATTCTCAGTAAAGAATGTAGATTTTATTTAAAATATGTGAAGTTTGTTAAAAATAAATATTGATTCTTGAAAAACCCCGGAGAGCCGTATCTCACACCTGGCTATGAATGCAACAAAAATATTGTCTGGTTGCTGATATGGAGTAGGTTACTAAACACTAATGCCCTGATTACTTACCGGTAATCCTCATTACTCTTAGTCCTACTCGTTCTCCACCCAGTCCTTAACTCATGAGGATATGGGGAAGATGTTGTCTGATTCTGTTCAAGTGGATTCTGCGGTGGCCTCTGACCTTATTTGAGTTCTTAATTTTAATTCATAAGGGGACACGTAAGAGGTTCGATGGACCTTTTGATTGCGCTTAGAGTAAATCCCACCTTAGGAGTCAATTTCAATACAAATCAATAACAATATTAATCAATAGTGTCAATCTTTGGAGTCAGTAATCTTACACACCATGACCCCTTTGGTTATGAATAACCACACTTTTCTTGTAAAAGTTAGAATGTTTATTTCCCTATATTAACAATGCTAATATCACATAGCTTAGTCTCAAAATCAAATGATATACACACAGAAACAACACTGATTGACCAAATCTTCTAAAGAATCTCAACTTAACCAAAGTGTGAATTACTCACTCTAGAGTTACAGTACCAATCAATAACAAGGACAGCTGCGTGATAGAAATAGCATACATTTAGATTCAGAATAGCATGTTTGAACTTCATGCAAAACAATTTAGTCAACACAAATTTGGAAAAACATCTAGCTAGGGCTCTATCAATATTAGCGGTTGGTACCTATGAACAAATTACGTCAAACAATAAGAATTGATTAATACCTCTCCTCTGTATGGATCAGCAAGCTGCGACTGTTTTCGTCAATTGGACATCTGTTCGGTCAGCATCAGCATCGGTCCATGAATAGAATGGTTCAGAACAGGGAACTCTACGTTATTGAAACCATTTGTAAGTGTGATCTAAGGAATCCTCATTCTGCATCAAAGTTTAACAATTAAGTTAAAGCTAGACTTATCTAAATAGCAGAATCAATGCAGGTACACCTGATCGGTGGAGAAGTAAAACAGGAATAATCTAATCCCTCTTGGTGCGGTCAGGCTAAGTTTAAATCGTCTAAAACACTTCCGACGTCGCCATTGGTCAAAGAATGGCACGTTTACGTTTAGTCCGTTGAAAGCAGAATTTCAGATCTAAGATATAACTAAACTGTCTTTCACATGTCGATGATTGGCTCCTCTCCTCCTGTTCCCATCGTCGGACTCGTCAGGTAACAATTTTGTATCTCTGTCCTTCAGTCAGTGCATCCATTGTTAGCTCCTGGGATCATCACTTTCTCACACACTAAACTTTACATTATAACGATAGCAAATACAGCATGTTCTAGCAAGCAGTTCTCATGGCAAAAGAAACCATCTACTAGTGTTTGGTCAACTCAGTGGAAAAGAACATTTCAGGTCTTAATTTCTCCAAGCGAACATTTTCTCACAGCATTATCTTAACAGTACAGTTTAATATGAGGCTGCGCAACTAGGCCCAAAACCTCGCTAACTTAATGCATACAATTTAATAAAGCAGATACATAGTAAGTAATCATTAATATAACATACTACTACATTAATCGAAACATGAGCACATCAATTCATTTTAATAAGCGATTAATAAGGCCACTTCATGATTAGTGGCGGCCACTCAAGTAGGCTTGATTTCCAAGTCGTGCATTATTTTCTATATTAAATCAAATTCTATGCAGATTCAAAATGCAGAGTACAAGAATATTTATTAGTAAAAATTCAGCGTTCACACCAGTCCGGTGGATAGGTCTTCCACGGCAGAGTAAAAGGCAGAAATCAATAAAAATTCAGCCTGCTGCTCCATAGACTCAAGAAGATCCATGTAGGAACCCCCCTTCTGCACGGTGGAGACAGGGTTTTAAGGTCAGACAAGAGGGACTGAGACACATACGCCCCATACACACCAGCCTGCACAGCGAGATTTGTCCCTGCATACATCCTTTTCACAGAAGAGTCCACCTTCTTGCCAGCCCCATCTTTTAGGATGCTCTCTTCAGCCTTGGAAGGAAGACCAACCCACCAGACTGGCCACTACAGAATCCACTTGTACAGAATCAGGCAACTTCTCCCCCATATCCACATGACGTAAGGAATGGGTCGTGGACGAGGGATGTAGAGGTAATGCTTATTCAGGTCAAGACAGTTGATACATGAAAACATTAGAGAATGTTTACTTTAATGTTAAATATTAAGTTTCAAGTGAAAGATGAATCGTAACCTGTTGGCATTCATTGATTTTGTCTGGAAAATTTTTCAGTGAAAGCCAGTAAGTTCTGTGCTAATGGTAGTTTAATAGTACTGAAGGCACACGATCTAAACTAGGATACATACAATGCTCAAAATGTATTTGTGCATGATGATGGCTATCAGCATCACACAGGTGACTGCAGTCAGTAAGATGTATTATGTTTCGGTTATAATCATTTATCCTGTTCCTGCTTGAACAAATTGGCAACACTGTCAAAAGGACTTTTCCTAATATGGAACCTTTGACAAATCCAGTAGTCACACTTTATAGTGGTACAGACAATTCACGAGTAGGGGATTGAGATGAAGCGTGTCATTTTCCCTTTCATGTTACCGAACCTCAAATAAAGTGTGCAAGATTGAAAATTCTTTCCAATAGCTCCAATGCATAGGGGCACACAAATTTGAGTGACATATGGCTGGAATATAGAACTTCACAGTATAGCCACTTGCCTCGTGGTTTTAGTACCATATTACTTTATATCTTATTAAGTGTTCCAAACTGTACTTACTGCAAGATGTTAAAGGTCATCCATCATCATCAGAAATGTTATAGGCAGGAACGTTGAGTCTTCAAAGGAATGCTAGAAAACTGCAGCTATTGCTAGGAAATTCAGCAGCCAATGAGATAAATCCCAAAGCACCAGTTGATGAGATTGTAAGGCTGCAATTAAGTTACTAAAAATAAATAAACTCTATTATGGCAGATCAAAACAAAGGCTGACGTGACATTCAGCAACAAGTTTTGAAGACACCAGAGTTTTGGCCCGTTTTAGGAAAAAAGTTTGGCACTTGTAGAGCGGTGAATAATATTTATATCCTCTTCCTCCTCCTATACAATATTTATAAAGCAGTCAAACTACATTTGAATTTAGCCTTGAATGGGATTCTTTTAAACTATTTTTTTTTTCAAGTGCATTAACCATAATTAGAGACACAAGAATTTCATGCCTCAATGGGTTGTTTTTTGTTGTTTTAAAGAATCCATATTGTGGACAACTACAATAAAAAAAAAAAATGTATATATATATATATATTTGTAGATTAGAATTTCTCACTCCCACCTAGAAGGGAAATATTTTACAGACGATTTACAAGAGCCAGACAAATGCTGTTCTATAGAATTAATGTTTGAAACTTTCTGACTGGGTCGAAGCCTATTGCCTATTCACTTTCCCCAAGTAGGGTTTCATCAGAAACAGTTCTGCTTGTGATAACACTATAACTTTAGCCTTTTTGAGAAGAAAGGGTATTCTGAAACGGGTACTAAATGCGTAAGTCTGTTACATTAATTACACATTTTATTTGACAGTGTGGCGAAGAAACCCCTTCTGAGCTAAACATGTAAAGTGGTGCCTCAACAAATGCCCACACTCTTTAATTGTATAGCTCCAGTAAGTTAAAGTAAAATTGGGCAGTGGCCACAGTTTATCTGCAAAAATGTATACAGCAAATTAATTAAAACATGGATGTCCTCTATCTCCGCTGCCTGTGTCTTCATATAGGTAATCAGGTCAAAGCTTGGAGCTTTTTGAATTGTTTTCAGCCTTAGTGAGCTTACACGTTGTGGGTTTTCTTTGAAAGGTTTAAACTAGGATACATAGAATCATCTAAATACATGTGAGTTATTGTTAATTAGTCTTTTAAGCCAAGAGGGTAATTTATTAGCAGTGAAAAAGCGGATCATATGTACTACCCGTAGTCTAAACGTATTTGAAACTGAGCATGCAAGGAGGGAAGTTAATTCAGTAATAAAAGTCCTGTTTAGTTGTGTGTTGCTTCTTTATCTATACAGAGCGCTACATTTCACATTAGAAACTGTGCACTTAACAATTGCGTTTTTACAACTTTTTGATTTACGTCTTTCAGTTCCACAACATCTAATTGGATTGTAGCTGCAGGTAAAAATAACATCGACTGTAGCAGGCCAAATTATTTTCAATTACTATAAACATTTGGCATAGCAGATGCCAATACCTTAAAAAAATATGTAGAATACGGTTTCTAATACTTCATCTACAGTCATTGATTGTAATTATCAAAATATTGTGAGTAACAGAAAATGATGATTTTAAAATAGCTGAAACCTATAGCTGTAAGTAGGCACTCCACCACAACTTCCAGTCACCTGAGTGGCATAAGGTGACAGTTGAAATGTTCACGTGACGTGGCATTACATCATCAGGTGAAGGAGGCAACCCCCAGGGAAAGGGGCGAGGGGGCAGGATGGGGAAAACCATTTAAGAAAATTAGGGTCTAACACATCTCCTTATCGAACGAACAAAACAAAAAAAGGCTTATTCCCTAACCATCATATGGAGTAAACAGTAATATGCTGATATTTAATAACAATAGTCAATGAGACAATAGTAATAATGAAGTTACAGCATGCAGATGTGGAAAAGAGAATATGGGAAGGAAGAGATAGTACACCAATCAATCCATCACTTCCCAGTGTCTTCTTTAGCATGTGTTGTCACAGGAACGTGTTCGGGTAGTAAAGGGCAGTAGCTGGTGGCACACATACCAATCGTATCTACTCTCCATGATTGTCCATTTTCTAGGCCTCGAAAAATCTACTGGCCTGCCCACTCGCTATGGCAATTGAGATTTTATCAGGTCGAGCTATTTGTAGGACCGGTCCATTCTGGTGAGTGAACTTGAGCTGGAAGGTGGTGTTCTGTTCGTTCAGAAAATGAGTGAGCAATAAAGATGCCTTTAAATCTTGTTTTATCTTGACACATTTGCTGTCTGTTTAAGGACAGAGGTCAAATGTCAGTTTGTCTTTCTACTAAGTGCTGCTTATCCTATCCTGAGAAATGGTTTACTTTTTATTTTTACTACAGTTATATGATTTTGTAAAGGGAGCTGTCTACAATCATTCTGAAACAAAGGGTTGTAGGATGTCAGTTTTTACCCTAACACACAACATTTAAATAGCTCCTAAATAAATAGTACAGATATTTCTAAATATATTAGGAATTAGAAATTCACTATTTTGTAATTCAGAAGTGTGATGCAAAGATTTAAATAGGAGCAAAACAAATCAGGACACTTTCCTTGGTGATGTTCAAATGAGAAATATTTGCAGAAACTCGATTTCCAGACATTACTGTTTGGACACTATATAGTTTTTATCAGTAAAACCACATATTACCTGAAAAGTTTGTGGCGGTCAATGTAAAATGTGCTGATTAGAAATGACAGAAGGTGGCCCCTTCAAGCTTTAGGTATATATTCATTAAAAGTGCTAGTTTTGAACCATAATTAGAGAAACATTCTTGCCCTGCCCCGATGACAATGCTGTTGATGAACTAAGAGCAGGGTCACTGGATTTATGCAGCAAGAACAGTCAAAATTATGCGTCAGAGTTGAGTAAATTATGCAGCATGAAAAGGTAAATTATGCAGCATAATGAAACACATTTTGCTATAATATTACTTCAATGTTTTGTCCTTTTTAAATTTGGTAAGTCTCTCTGACCATAGGGTGCCCTCTTTAGTACCAATGTAACAACCAAATATAGCAAAAAGCAACAGATAGGTGACCAGTCCAGCATTGCAAGTCCGGTCCGGCCTTTCACTGAGCAGCAACCTGTGTCGTCATATATTCAGTAACTTTTGAACCATTTGAACTAGAAACAATTAAAAATCTGCAGATTATGTGGCAGATGATGAATTATGTGACAAATCTAAAACCAGGCAAAAATTGCCGCGGCCACACAATCGCATAATTACAGTGGGCCTGACCAAGAGGCATACTACATATGTGGCTAGATTTGTAATAAATATGAAGCAAACATTAAGTCTATTAGACAAGTGTTTTTTTCTACAACAGACATGCTGCACTAACATAATTAAAGGTTCTATAGTATGTCATAAAGAAGAAAATGGCAGCTCAGTGAATTAAATGAAATACCTAGTATTACATAATTTGAAACCAGTTTATGGGTCAAGAGCATTACAGTTAGGTCGCGTAGATTATTTAGGTCACTAGACCTGCAGGTCTGGTAACATTTTTATGATTTTTCGAGGTCTGGTGATGATCTTTCTACCTAGACTTTTGATTTTAACAGGATGGGAAAACTTGCTATTTCCACAAATCTCTTCTTTAGCAATTTCACCTTTACCCATTCTCCTACTTGGTAATTCGGATTGTTGACACATTTTAGATGATCATATCTTTTCTTGTATCTGTCTTGATGAGTACTTACTCTTTGCGTACGTTATAGTCTGTCTATGTTGACTGAAGTACCCCTGTACCCCAAGAGGCTGACATTTTTGTGCTTGGTTTTCTTCCCTTCAATGATATGAATGACAGTACACACATGACACTATTAGGAGTGGTCCTATAAGCCCATATTGTATCCTGTATATCCTAGTTTATAGGAAAGCACTGTCCTCTGTATGCAATCTTTCACGTCAACCAAGTCATTTGCTTTTGGGCAGTATAGTGCAAATCTGAGATGTTTATGGACATTTCATTGAGAAATTCTTGCATCTGGTAAGAAGTGAACTGCAAACCATGGTCTATAATGAGGACCCCCGGTATGCCTTAATCACAAAATATATTTCTCAAGACGTTGAACAACGTGTGTGTGGTGACATTGTGGACGCATTTGGTAACTATACATCGCATGTGCTAATCAACCAAAACCACTATACAGCGTTCTGTAAGAAATTTAAGGTTTATAGGGATGGTGATATCCAGTGCCAGTTTTTGTCCATGGTCTACATGGGACCTCAACTGGGGACAAAGGAGGTACATTGTTTTTAAGAGGGTTGTCCCTGTTGACACAGTCAACACAAGCCTTCACCCCATTCTCAACCATAGTGTCCATGTTTGGCCACCAGTAGTCTAACCTAACTTTTTTCTTTGTCAGACTTTGCCCAAGATGGACCTTGTGAGTAAGGTCAAATAATTTCTCTCTCATTTCACAAAGCGTGATTATTTTTTCTCATCGAAAGATGATTTCTCTGGAATCACTCGGTTCTAGTCTTCCTTCCCAATACTTTGCAGTGGATTTGGGCAATTCATTTTTATCAGTGGGCCAGCCTTGATGAATGTACATGGTCAGTAATCATTTCATCATCCTTGTTCATTTTTCGTTCCCACTCATTGGAATTTATACTGCCTGTTTTTATTTCCATTACAAATTTCTCAGAGGTTTCTTCTTGCTTTCCTAGGCTAGTGTTGAGGGGATTGCGTGAAAGGTAATCCACAACTACTTTCTGCTAATCCAGAACATGCATCATTCTGAAGTTGTAACCTTCCAGTCCTAGTACCCAACAAGAGATTCTCGGTGTTGTCCCCGCTAATCCTTTGGTGGCAAATGCAAAAATCAAGGGTTTGTGGTCTGTTCTAATGGTGAATGGAATTCCCTGTAAGAAAAATGTAAAATACTTGACTGCCCAGTAGCATGCCAGAGCTTCCTTCTCTACTAGAGAGTATCCAGATTCTGTTCCATTTAGTGCCCTGGAAGCAAAAGTCACAATCTGTTTGATGCCAACTACCTTTTGAGTTCGAGTTGCCCCTATTCCTTTGTTGCTGGCATCTGTGAGAATTTGTGAGGGGGCTATTTGGATCACATTTTCCTAAGGGTTGGGCTTTTTGTAACGGCAGAATTGATGAAGTCAAATGCATATTGACAGTTCCCCCACCCTCATTACAAACAGACCCATGCCCTTGAGTAAGCAGCATATGGGTTCTACAATTGTAGCAAAAGTTTGGACAAATTGTGGATAAAACTCTGATAACCCTAGGAATGACTTGAGTTCTTCTTTATTGGAAAGGTGCTGGAGTTTTATTAATTGCTTCTACTAAGTCATGCTTTGGTTTAATTCCATCTTGGGAGATGGTGTTCCCTAAGTAATCTACAGCTTTCACTCCTGTGTGACACTTTTTCTTTCTGAATGGTTAGGCCTGCATCTCTAAGCCTAGTGAGAACCTTTCTAAGAGTGATGTTAAGGTTTTCCTCATTGGTGCCATAGATTAGAATATTGTCTTGAAAGCACATGGTGGGCTGGCGCTGGAACCCTTGCAGTAGATGTTGCATGATTCTTTGGGCCCCAGCCACCACTGACGCAAGGCCAAAGACCATATGTTGGTATTGAAAGGCTCCCAGGGGTGTGATGAAAGACGTTAGAGTGACTTTATTGGGGAGCTAGCTCCAATTGATGGTACATGGCAGAGGGATCTAGGAAAACAAAGAAGGAAGCATCCTCAATCAGCGTGGGGCAAAAGGTGTCTGTCAACAAGAATGTTGGAGATAAGGTCCCACAAATCGACACAAAGCCTTATTTGCCCTTTGGTAGACTTGTGGGCTATTACTGTTGTGGCCAGCCATTCTAAACTTTTTAATGGCTCAATTACATCCTGGCTCAGTAATTTCTTATTCTTCCTTGAGGGATGTATGCAACAATAGACGTATTGGCCTCACTTTATGTACAGGTCTAGCTTTAGCTTTTAAGCAAATGTGATGTTAGTAATCCCTTAGTAACCCCAATTCATCCAAAAACACCCTGGGGAATTCACTGCACACTTTTTCTCCCAATACATAGGGTTTACAAGCAGAACAGGTTCTAATCGGCTTGGGTCCAGCTTCATACCTAATTCTTTTTGATGCCTTCGCCCAAGCAGATTTGTCCCTTTATTGGTTACAGCCACTTTTCCCACTGTATTTCTGCCTTTGAAAACAAATCTGCCTTATTTTAATCTGTCAGTGTAATCCAATCCCCATTGAACCCCCTGGTGTGATGCCTGGTCTTTCTAGTTCTTCAGTACTACCAGGAAACATACTTTCAAAAGATTTCTTGTCTAAGAGTGTATAGGGAGGACAGGGTCCACAAACTCAGTAGTAGGTTCAATGTCTAAGATAATTTTTCATGATGAAAATTGTGTGTCTTCTTCCTTCTGTTTTACTTTAAATACAAACTTCTTTTTTACCTGATTATCTGGTTCCACCATGTGTACTTGTTTATTCTGCAAGTCACTGCATACTCTTGCAAAATGTCCTTTAGGAAGGGCCCTGGAGAGAGAGACTCGAGATGGGATGTGATGCGAGGCTAATCAGGTTTCAAATCATTGCTTTTAGGTTTAGCTACATTCTACCAGAAAGGACATATTGTGGCTTTCATGAACAGTGAGCTAAACCACAGGATGTTTCTTTTGTGAAATAAGCTTATTTTAGGAGCCAGAGGTAAACGAGGACAGCACTGGAATAAAGCCAAAACAAAATGTCAGCGACATGGGAGGAACTGAATGCTGCAATAAAATGCAGGCAGCTACCAGCCTAAAACACCCACAGTGAAAGAGGAGCACCAAGGAAATAACAAAAATAACCCTTCACAGTAACAGATAAAGAAACCAAAGTGGAATAATACAGTAGTTGGTCACTGCCCTGAAACAGGAAAAGGAGTGCGTAAAAAGCAGTACTGACCACTAACGAGCAAGAATTTTTAAAAGACACTGCAATCAAAAAATGAAATACCTTTAAGCCATAAGAAGTATACTAAAAGTATACAAGAGGTTGAGTGCTTACGTTCAACCTAATGATACCTGTAGCAGTGTACTGAAATGCTCCAAAATAGTGCCTAGGTTGTTGGGCAGGATAGCAGACTTTTTATTTATTTAATTGTTTTATAAAGCAATAGCTTGTTGCTGTGTATTGAGTTGCATTGCTTGCCTTTTAGTTGTTACCATTATTGTTGTTAATTGTCACATGTAAAGCAAAGGCTTATATATTATAAAACCATGTGGCATATAATTGGGCCAGATTGGTGCCTCTTCTACTCACAATGTCATAATTACGTCTATTTTTGATATTCTATTATTGGAAGGGCAGGAATGGTATGTGAAGACACTAAGGAGGTCATTCTGACCCCGGCGGTCATGGACCGCCGGGGCCAGGGTTGGCGGGAGCACCGCCAACAGGCTGGCGGTGCCCCGCAGGGCAGCGGTCAGATGCGGAAAACCGGCGGTCTCCCGACGGTTTTCCGCTGCCCTAATGGATCCTCCATGGCGGCGCAGCAAGCTGCGCCGCCATGGAGAATCTGACAGCCCATACCGCCATCCTGTTCCTGACGGTTCTCCCCCCAGGAACAGGATGGCGGTATGGGGTGTCTTGGGGCCCCTGGGGGCCCCTGCAGTGCCCATGCCAGTGGCATGGGCACTGCAGGGGCCCCCGTAAGAGGGCCCCACTTTGTATTTCAGTGTCTGCTTTGCAGACACTGAAATACGCGACGGGTGCAACAGCACCCGTCGCACCTTCCCACTCCGCCGGCTCCATTCAGAGCCGGCGTCCTCGTGGGAAGGTTGATTTCCACTGGGCTGGCGGGCGGCCTTTTGGCGGTCGCCCGCCAGCCCAGTGGAAATCCCAGAATCACCGCAGCGGTCTGACGACCGCGGTGCGGTGTTCTGGCGGGGGTACTTTGGCGGGCGGCCTCCGCCGCCCGCCAAGGTAAGAATCACCCCCTAAGACACTAAGACAAGGACTATTTGGAGAATCAAGTCAAGTTACAATGTGGTATTGTAGAAGTTTGTACAATGTATGTAAATACTGTTTAGAATCATGTGGTATCATTTTTGTAAGAGTATAAGAAAGTAGCAGCATTGTGATGCTATTGACACATAAGCATTTGTTGTTTTGATTGCAAAACATTGAGATTTGCTTGCATAATAATCTTGTTATGGATGACTGGCTCCTGCAATGCAATATGTTTTTTTTGTCTAAATATTGGAACTATTATATACTGTAACTGTGGATATAACTACTAATATTGTGTGTTGTTTAGGTTGACTTGTGTAGTAAGCTTCTTTTACTGAAAAGAAACTCCTAAAAATACAGCACTCCCTCACAAGCTTTTCAACCCTCAGTCTAAGTTCATAGAATTCTGCCTCAAAGATTGTTTGTTAACCAGGCAGTGAACAAAAGCTATTTTTCCTCTGGCCTTTATTTAGTTTAATTGTTATAATTTGTAGGGATGTCATGATTCTGGCTCCTGGTCACTCTAAGCAGCTAAGGAGAAAATAATCCATTTTGGTTAAAAATAGGTTTTCATTTTACTGAATTTGGGTTGGGACGGCCACCAACAGGGAAACTGACAGTCACAGTGAAGGAATGTGCTCTCTCTGGGGTAACCAGATTATTTGGAAAGGTGTGTGCCTCTTGAGAGTAGTAAGAGGGTGCATGATGTTTTTATTTTTTATTTTGATGAAGTATTGTCTATTCTTATTTTTGGGAGGGCCTTTCTGATTGGGAATGCTAGCCTCTTGAGAAATTAATGATTGCCAATAGGTGATTCATGGCAGCGATTTGTAGAAGGTAGTATTAGTCCTTTTTGAGGAGTTGCTCATTTTGTTGCTAAGTTGCATAGGGTAGGAGACAATCTTCTGTTGGGTGAAATTACACAGCTTTAAGCGGAAGGTGCCCACTTCTTGCTTAGGCTCCTTTGGATGACTGCAGATATGTGGACATCTCCCTGCTAGGTGAGAACAATGCAGTATTCTTTGATGACATCCGTTGCTTTTATGTTGTATTACTGTTTGTATGAGGGGTGTTCCTTTCTTTTATGCAAACAATAAGTCCTTGTGTTCATGCATATCTTGAGAGAGTGCCTGCTTCTGTATGAGGGTCTGCATGTAAATGTTCAGGCAATGCTTGCAAGTGCAGTATTGCCCTTAGAGGTGAAAGTGGTTAATACAGGTGCGGAGACTGGACCTGTCTCATTGCCTGTTTCATACTTTATATATTTCATACATATTAAAAAAAATACATAAATATGCTTCTGTCTAAGCAAAATCATCCAGTAAAAAAATGGAGAAATTGCTTTCCTCCCGCTTCACATGGCTACATCCCAGGCTGGGGTATAGATGCAACAACTACCCTCTCTCCTAAGTCAGTTCCTGTTTTAGGGGGGCCAGGACAGAAAGCTGCAGTCAGTATTGTAAGAGTACAGATAGATGCTTTATGTAAAACAATGAGAGAACTCATCCACAGGAAAGTATTTATATGCGTGTTTTACTCTTTCAAACTCTTTCTTGGTAGTACCTTCCATTGTGTTCTATGAGTGGAGTGTACATGCTCATGGTACACTTGGCATTCTTTGAGTATGTTTGTCACAGCATCAAAAGCAGGAGAAAAACTACCCTGCACTGAGTTTACAAAAAATATGGTCATTATAATGAAGTACCTACCATCCGATCTGTGAGGGGAGAAACTGAGCACTTGGAATAAAACACCATGGAGAGCTGATAGGAAAGAGATGGAAGACATGAGGCATTATCAGTTTGGTAGGAAGCCAGGAGTCAGTGTGTACATCCATTTAATTTGATTTGATTGGGTGCTAAGGATTGTAGATTGATTTATATTCTAGGAACAAGTTGTATAATCTGTTATTAGTACTTTACCTGTGTTGCTGGTTCCGTGCATTTCATCACTTTTCTGTGTGCTTTTTTTTTCTTTTATTTCCAGACAAGATGCCACCTTCCCAAGATGATGAATATGTTCTGACAGGGCCAAGATGCAAACGAAGGAGAACTTCCGATTCAGAGTGCTTCTCCTGGGAGATCCTGCCTGTGCTTTCAGAGGAGGAGTGCCAAGGCGTGGAGCTTCTCCCAGCCTATGCAGCTCCAATTCTTTGTAAGAAAGAAACCTCCCGCCTGGTTAAGGAGGTGTCAGCCATCTATCCGCTGCCTGGTCTTCAACATCTAAAGAGGGTGCGTGCTTGTAAAGAGGAGCCTCGCCAACATGATGTAGAAATATTAATCTGCCTTGCAAGCCCCTTGCAGAAAGAGGAAAGTGCTCTGTCATTGCGTGAACTTCTTCCTACTGTTAAAGCAGAGTGCTCTAGTCTTGGAGAGCCCTTTGTTGTGCAGGTTCCTGCTAGGCCCCCACTGACTAGGCCTCAGTTTAGGGAATCCAGTGCTCACTGGCCTACATCTTTTCATGAAAATAAGCTGGTGACCAAGGCCCTTGACGGACAGCTGTTCTCCTGGGAGGAGAAAAACAGGATGCAGAAGTACATGGATCAGGCCATACAGGCCGCAAAATGCGGGGCAGCAATAGGTATGGAGGCAGTGGGGGCTGTTGTCGTCAACTCTAGCACTGGAGCAGTGATTGCTGTGGGACATGACTGTAGACAAGGGTGTAACCCCCTGCTCCACGCGTCCATAGTGGGAATTGATCTGGTGTCTCATGCACAAGGTGGAGGGGTGTACAACTATGATATTTACCCAGACTGTAAATTCTTTTTATCACCTAACAACAATGAATGTGCAGAGATAGATGCAGTAGATTCTCCAGCTGGTACTCATCCCACTGCAGTTGGGCTTCCATATATATGCACAGGCTTTGATTTATATGTTACCCGGGAGCCATGTACCATGTGTGCTATGGCGCTGCTGCATTCGCGGATCCAGCGAGTATTTTATGGCACTCCATCACCTGATGGAGCTCTTGGATCAAAGTATCGAATCCATTCCAGGAGGGACTTGAACCATCACTTTGACGTTTTCCGAGGCATACTAGAAGACCAGTGCCAAGAGCTTGGAAATGAGTGTCATCAGGTTTCATAACATCTGCCTGGGCAGAGGTGACACAATAAGTAGTTCTTCTGCAGTTACACTGGCCAATTCCTTGATGTAGATGTCAACATTCTTTCTCTTGGATGAGATGGCAGAGAGATGAATTCCAACTTTGAATTGGCATTAAAATATAACAAGGACTTGACTCATACCAGTAAGTTGAATAATAGGGAGATTCCTTGAGCACGCACCTCGTACTACAACTTGCGATTCCTATGCAAGAAACCCTATCACAGACCTTTACCATTGACCTTTTATTTCAGCTTCATTCATGATTGGAATGGATCTGCATCAAAGACTTGAATCCTGTTCAGGCTTTAAATTGCGCATTTGCTTGCTACAGTAGGAAAGGCAATGGTCACATTACCTTACCCTTCCATTTGGTAAGGCACTGCAAGACAGATTCTACTGTTGGTGGAAGCATTACTGGATTTCTCCAGAGAAAGTGATCTTGCTTTACCCCACTGGCAAGCACACAGGCATTCTCCTGTACAGCAAACTGGAATCTGGAGCCAAAGCCGGTAGCTCCCTTAATAAATCCCACTCTTTTTTTATTGTCATTTGACTTGACTCTCTTCTTTTTTTAAACTTTGTTGTGCAGTAAATTTTGTTCTACAAGCACCGTTTGGGTAATTTATTTATTTGTATAAACAATGTACTTGGGTGCGCACCGTCAGATTCAGATGTTGGAGTCCAGTGTTTTACTTCATACGCAAAATCAAAAGGATACTTTCATGGAACAGACATAAGATTGCAGACCATAATGCTGTAGGCTACCATAGATACATCAGTGCAATAGACTACAAACACACAGACTGGGTTGGTGAATTGCTGTAGAATATTCACACACCAACAGAAAGACGTATAGCAGGATATTTGATCTACAAGAGGCATTAGATTATGAATTAGTGAGATGGAATGTAGGAGGAGCTCAGCTGAAGTAGTGTATAATGAAAACTTAGTGGGATTGTATGAAAAGACTTGGTACGTTTGTTGGTGAGTTCATTGATGGTTATACTTATCAATAAAGAAAGGGGGCTGCAGCTAGAGATTGGCTGCAGTATTATGCAAGCTAGTGAGGACTGTTTGCAACAGAGTATTCACACTAGTGGGGGGATAGTAGCACTGGCAGTGGGGTTTTAGCAGGAGACTGGGTGCAGTAGAGTATCTACACTAGTAGGGGGATGGCAGTTATGTAGAAGGAGACTGAGTGCAACAAAAGATACATGTTGGTGGTGTTGGGCATTTAGCAGGAGGTTCAATGGAAATGAGTCTAGATGGCAGTGGGTCAACTAGCCAGAGACTGGGAGCATTATAGTATAAATTCTAATGGAGGTGGACTCTGAAAGAAGACTGGTCGCAATAGATTGTATAAGCTAGTGGTGTGCACCATAGCAGGTGACTTAATACAATATGCATCTAGTAGACATGCCAGTGGGAGGTAACAAGAGACTGAGCCCCTCATTATGAGTCTGGCAGTCATAGGACTGCCAGACTCGCGGTAGCGGTCGGACCGCACTGGCAGTTTTCTAACCGCACGGCTTTGGCAGACGGGTGTTTTTGTCCGCCAAAGTTGTAATGAGGGCCTGAGTTCCATAAAGTACAACAGCCAGTATGATGGACTGTAGCAGGAGAGTGTATAAGTTGGTGCACTGCAGTCCAGAATAGACTGTTTACAGTTGAATATACACTCCAGTGAAAGGGTAGCTATTGTAGCTGGCTGGGTGCAGTAAATTACACATCTAAGTAGAGTGGACTATAACAGGTAATGGAGTTCAGTAAAGCAGAGCATAGGAGTAAACTAGTACTGGAGTGAAGTGTAGTATCAGGATAGGTCCTGAAGAGCATTCACATAAGTGCTGGAGGCTTGCAGTTGAAGACTGGATCAGTGGACTGTCATTTGAATTAGATGGCATGCATTTTGCAGATGGTTTTAATTTTTTCCTTACCGCAATATTTTTTTACCACCTTTCCTTAGTTTTGTCAATGGAATAGTGAAGCATGTCGATATGCTAATGATTAAGGCAATAGTCCTTTTCTGGGTCTATTAATTAGCAACCATTTTTGCAGTGTATTGGTGGACTCATTCTAATCACTACTCTTTTACTATCCTGGAACATAATTATGATGCTGAAGCCTCATCAGGACTTTGGAATACCCGCAAATCTCTGCGATATGCACATTTTAGGTGACCAAAAACCATATCTTGGGAGCGAGTGAAGTGGTGAAGGGATAAATTAAACAAGAGTGTGATTGACAAGGGAGTTAACCAGTTGTGGAAGACAGCACTGTTATTGGACCTCTAAGTAAGCAGTCATCAAGCTGGATTCCTAGGAGAGTGAAGGGGAGCGAGTATAGGATAAAGCGTCATCTGCTCTGCATTATAAGGGTATTGCAAGTGACAGAAGCTTCATGCCCCTCTAAAGGAGTGCATCTAAGAGCAGAGTTAATTCATGAGCTCATAGAACTATCAGGTAACTTGCAATATAAGTTTAACTCATGGCAGAGGGTGCTTTATTCATTTTAGTACACAATAACACCATTACAGTCTCACCAAAAGATGAAGTCATTGGTATCTTGCTCCTTGGTATGAATGGACAAGGTTCCAAATATGTAGAATGTGTACTGTGTCGCAATTAAGCTAGCCAAAGCACAGTAATTTGTTGCACAGACATCAGCAGTTTAATGTAAGTCATTTAAAAATGCTTTCATTATAATGTGATAACATAAAGAGCAATTCATGCTTTCCTGTTTTGCACTGTTACCCTGCAAAAAAAAAAAAAAAGAGTCACTGTTCTGCTAATGAATGTTAATTCCTTTAGAGGGGCATGAAACGTCTGTCACTTGCAATACCCTTGTAATGCAGAGCAGATGGCACTTAATCCTATACTCCCTCCTCTTCACTCTCCTAGGAATCCAGCTTGATGACTGCTTACTTTGAGTTCAGAAGAAAGGAAAAGCTGTTTTTCATTTCTGTTCATTAAAAAGCAGATATACTCTTGCTCCGTGACCTGCCTTTCACACTGTCTCCTGGCTTTGCCAGGAGGCATTATGGCATAGTAACTCAACTGTAATGACTTATTACAGTTGAGCAAATGCTCAAACAATTTTAGGTCTCTGCTACAGAACGCTTTAGTTGCCTGGCGATAGATATTGTAATCACTCAAAATACTCATACATATATTTTTGATAACTGCTTTCGGCCATTGGCAACTGTGGGCTAACTGGATTTAGACATTGGTCCACAAGGCTGATATGACTTTTCACATATGTAAACATGTGAGAAGTAATGCCTCCTATGCCTTGCAGAGTTTTCTGCTAGTGCCTCTCAACATGTTGCTCTACTGGGTAGTAACATTGATATGCGACTCGCATCTTGCATCTTGCAGCCCCCTTTCTCTTCTTCCCACGAGGCCATCTTCTTAATCCGTGTTTGCAGAGTCCATCATGCAGCTCCCCTTGCTCCCACCGGGATGGCTTTTCCTTGCGCTCTCCTTCTGCTCACCCTGTTCCTGTCATATGGTACTGCTCCATGTGCGCGCAGCACGGCAGTTTATGTAGCTCTGGCTCAGGGGCAATTAAGGGGTGAGCGGCATACACCCACTATTTTCACTGAGTTGATGCTCCCCCTCACCCTGGCCAAGAAGTAGGGCTAATGTAAGGATCACGCAGAGGGCACTAGCAAGGCTGAAAAACATTTAAAGCCTGCATCAGGTCTGCCCTGTAATATATAAATATATATATATATATATTTTTTTACTGTCAGAAGCCCCGAATAAAACAGAAGGAAGAAGACTAAAAAACGCCTACTCTGAGATGAGATTCTCCCAGAATGCAATGTGCCCAGAAGCTAGTAGATCAATTTTTGTTACACACCATCTAAAAGGGTGGACTGCCAAAGTGTTGGTCTGTTTATTCCTGAGCCTCTTCATTTGCCTTAGCCCTCCTGCGTGTTGCCTTCCAGTGGCGTTGAAGCACACATTGCACACCGAAAAGGAAAGAAAGAAGCCTAAAGGAGATTGCTGGTGGAGAATAGTCTGCTCTTTCCAGGTCTTCATTCCAGCTCTTGGTAATTACTAGTATCCTAGCCTGACTTCACCCATTCCGGCTGCAAAGGAAATACTATTTCTTATCTTCGAACAAAATCCTACTCCTGTAATCCTGCATTTACTTGGTATGTGACCCGATTCCAAGGAAACATTTCCAACTCCAAAAGCTTGGCCCAAAGTACCATTACAATCACCCAGGCTCCAACCTTGCTTTCATATCCTTGCGTCTACTGGCAAGTAATTCATGCAACACAATTTGTAAAGTCTCTTCAAAATTCAGAAACATGTATTTTGTTAAAATGCAGAAATGTTATACCATAGTATTTCAGAATATATAATTGTATTGACAGGTATTGATTTAAAGTATTAGTTTGAATTTAGTGTGAACTTGGAAACATTTATCTCTCCTGTAGGAAATTAGGTTATTGGCTGAGAGTGCGGGAATCCTCACGAGCAACACCCAAAGTCCTTGTCAGAGTGAACTACAAAGGTGACTAAATTAATTAACCTGTGCTTAACCTTCTGTTAGCTTGGCCTAAAAGCAGTCAGGCGTATCTTAGAGGCAATATGTAAAGTATTTATGCAGCACACAAATGGCAATAAAGTGAAAACGCAAGGAAAATTTCAAATCAAGGTAGACAAACAGAGCAAACTTTAATAAATGAAATTCTAGAACAACAAAAATCCAATCAGTAGGACCAGAGATAATAAAGTTAAAATGTATTGGTGAAAATAGTGGCAAGAAACACAAAAGCTCCACTCATGGTTATCTAGTCTGTCTAGAGTGGGGGAAAGTCACAAAGTCAGGTGGACCGCAATGAAGCATGGTTTGGATACAGGGCCCAGGTTAGTCCAGCTGAAGAGTTACTTTCCCCGGTCCTGCAAGAAGAGTTCCATTAGTGTTGGTCGATGCTGCGAGGAGGGGACTTTCTGCGTGAAGAACAGGTCGAGCATCGTGGAGGGTCGTTGCTGCAGTGCTAACAGCTGGTCATTGCTGGAGCTTCGTGTTAGTTGATCATCACTGATAGTCGCTGTTGACACAAAGTGAAGGTTTTGAATTGTTGGTCGTTGCAGACAGTTGCTGTCAGTGCAAAGAGCAGGACCCACCGGGGCTTCATGTTAGTGGTCACCATGGGAGTCAGTTTTGGTGCGAATAGGCCCATTTTACGCCACAAAGAGCCAGCACTTCAGGATTTTCAACTTTTACTTCAGGAGGAGCTCTCACTGATGTCAGTCAAGTGTCTGGGACCTGGGTGTCGCACCTCTTAGGAATCAGGACTCATCCCAGAAGAGGGTAGCAAAAGAACTCAGGCGGGTCCAGGCATGTCCAGTTGGTGCAAGTATGCTGGGCAGTTGCAAGGGGGCCTCTGGAAGCTCGTTGTTTCTCTGTAGCTCACACCAGAGGTCAGTCAACTGATCCTTCGAATCACTCTTGGTAGCCTGGGATCAAAGCAAGCAGGTCCAGTCTTCCTTCTTCACACAGCAAGGCAGTCCTTCACACAGTAGGTCAGTCCTTTTTCTGAATTATTCACAGGTCCAGGAGTGTTCTGATGAGTGGTTCTGGATGTACAATATTTATACCTGGTTCCAGCCTTGGTGTGGGAGACCCTTACCTACCCTAATACAGGTTCTGGTCAGTTCTTCAGCTCGTCTTTGCTCCAGTCTATATAGGGAGCCAAAGGCAAGAGCAGGTCTAGTTTTGGTTTCCTTTGTGTGTGCTGTGGGCAAGGGGCTTTGAAATTTAATCAGGGCAGGGTATAGCCCCTCTTCGACCATCCTGCCAGGAAGACCCACTCTCAGCTACACCCAGGTCTTTTTGTTCAGTTTGAAGGCCCAATAGACTTTCTTGATGGGGAACCATTAACAGGCCCAGGTAACTATAAGTTAGGGGTTACTTATAGATATTAAAAAAGAAGGTGTAGGCTTGGCTAAAGGTTTATTTAGTCAGGTCGAAATGCTAGTTTAAAGCTGCACAGTAGGCTGCAATGGCAGGCTTGGAACATGTTTTAAAGGATACTTTAGAGGGTGGCAGAATAAGTGCTTCAGCCCCACTAGTAGTATTTAATTTGCACACCTTGTACATGTGGTACCATGTAATAGAGGCTTACTAGTAAATTAACTGGACCAATTTGGTATAATGGCAATGTAACCATGTTTTAGAAAGCAAGCACACACATTTTAGCACTGGTTAGTAGCAGTAAAGTGCACAGAGTCTTGATGCCAACAAAAATACGTACAGCAAAAGAAGGCAAAAATCTGCGGTGAGGCAAAGGGACAGGTCCAACATCCTCCCCCTGACTCTGGGAACAATGCTGTTAATGAACTAAGAGGTAAGGAATTATTGATGTGGCTTAGATTTGTTCTGTACATGGAGCAACATTATAGTCGGCTGCTGGAATTATGCGGCATGGTTGAGTAAATGAAGTGGCATGGTTGAGCAAATTATGCGACAAGAAAATGGCAAATTATGGGGCAAAAAGTAATACTATACAAAAATATGTTTTGTATAGTATTACTTCAGTATATTGTACGTTTAACACCTGTTAACACTGTCTGGGCATTGAGGCACCTCATTAGTACCAGTTTAAGACCCAAATTTAGCAATAAGCAACAGAAAGGTGACCTGTCAAGCTTTCTAAAAGGCCTTCTACTGCGAAGCAACACCTGGTGCTCAGTTTTTAGTAAATTTTGAACCCATTGAGCTAGAATTTTTTTTTTGTTAAAATCTGAAAAATGTGCAGCAGATCATGGATTATGTGACAAATCTATAATTATGCAAAAATGTCTGCAGCCGCACAATCACATAATTCTAGTGGCCCTGATTATAATCCACACTCCCTCTTGGTAGCTTGGGCAATGATCTGACGCTCACCAGTATATAGACAAATATGTTTAAAAAAGGGTAAACGGTATCCACAAAAGGTGCTTCAGTGCAAGGGTCCGTACCAAACCACCTGATTTGTATACCATCTCCCAGTAAAATGGGATTAGTCATTCTGTAATCACAGCATTCTATGAGCACTCAATGTAAGAGTATAATTCAGTGTCCCAGCAGTAAGGCTTCTTGGTGCTTTTATTTCAATGTCTTCTCAGTAACAAGGCATTTTAGTGTAAAAATCTTGTCTTGATCAGGCACTGATCATCTTGTGGTACATATCATATCAGTGTTCCATACAGAAAACAGCCACAAAGTACAGACAACATGTGTTTCATCATGGCAATAAGCCTAAACTTCTTCAGGGCTGTAGTAAAAGAGAGGACTTCAATACAAACTCAAAAGCGAGGTCTGGATCGTGACCAACACCCAGTGTTTATTACATGCTGGACAGAGAAACAGGAAGCTACTAAGAAGACACAAAGCCACCAAGATCAAACAAAAGAAAAAGAGAGAGGGTTGTGTAGTCCATGCCTGTTAGTAAACAGAATCAGGAAAGGGGAGAAAAGACACGTGAAGGAAAAACACTAGTGTACAGGTCTAATCTCAAGGAGAGATTTATTAGACAAATCCCACAGGTCAGTCCATACCTATACAAATATATACATATGTGCACTGCATTCCAACAGTAACCTTCAAATCGAAGTATCGCCTCACGACCAACGTGCAAAAGTAAAGTCCTCATAACCTGAATGTGGTACACATTACTGATCCCCCAGTTTCACAATCCTATCAATCACTTAATATTCAGATTTCATAGTATCCTCTGTAGGTAATTATCCTTCACAAATCACATAGAGAATAACTTTAAGAACTACACTATGTACAGAACTGGTTATCATTTATCAATATGGGATGTCATCAATCTGATTGGTTGGGCATTATTAATCGTCAGGCAAAACTGTCATACATTACTTCCATTCCTGATATGTGTATACATAATCATTTGGTAAATTCAATCCAATCACATCCAGTTGTCATAAGTATGAGCAACACAATCTGAACATCACCCTGTAACGGCAGCAGCTCTAAAGTGAAGTTCCAGAAGTACCCCAATAACAACACTACCATGTATATAGACTTAGGTGGTCATTCTAACCCTGGCGGTAAAAACCGCCAGGGCGAATGACCGCGGTAGCACCGCCAACCGGCTGGCGGTGCACCGCTGGGCATTCTGGCCGCGGCCAGAAACAGAAAGTCGGCGGTGTACTGCCGACTTTCCGCTGCCCTTGAGAATCCTCCATGGCGGCGGAGCGCGCTCCGCCGCCATGGGGATTCTGACACCCCCTACCGCCATCCTGTTCCTGGCGGGTCTCCCGCCAGGAACAGGATGGCGGTAGGGGGTGCCGCGGGGCCCCTGGGGGCCCCTGCAGAGCCCCAGTAAGAGGGCCCCAAAAAGAAGAAATGCACGACGGGTGCTACTGCACCCGTCGCACTCCAGCAACTCCGCCGGCTCCATTCGGAGCCGGCTTCATCGTTGCTGGGTCTTTCCCGCTGTGCTGGCGGGCGGCCTTTTGGCGGTCGCCCGCCAGCACAGCGGGAAAGCCAGAATGGCCGCCGCGGTCTTGTGTCCGCGGTGCCGTCATTTGGCGGTAACCGCATGGCGGGCGGCAACCGCCGCCCGCCGCGGTTAGAATCACTGCCTTAATGTTAAATGTCAACCTACTCCAGAGCATATCCTCTGTTACCCTGAAAAGGCCAGGGGTCGGAAGGGAGGAGCAAACTCACCTCAAAATCTTCCCATCTCAAAACGGAGAGTGCTCCTTATGAGTCTCGGCGTGTCCACCAAGCTCCATCTTGACAATTACATCTTTTACGCTCACGGCAAAGAAATAGACAACATACCAGTATTATCCACAATTGTGGTGGCCATCTTGCAAGGTGTCCCAATTTTAAAATCGGGATCTTAGGCTGTGTTACCATGCTCTCTAACTACATAAATATACGCCAAAAGAGGGGTAGTCCCTGTAACCAGGCTGGATAGGGGACAAAGAGAAAACAGAAAAACAAAGTATCCAGCAAGGATGAATATATGTTAATTGCCCAAGCAAAAACCTTAATTTTTTGCCGAAGAATAATTTCTTTATTTAAATTAGATAAATCAAATCCAAAAGACCAAATAACACCTGTACACATAACCTTAAGACATGTAAAAACAAGTACAAAATTAGAGACAAAAGCACTGTGAAACATAAGAAGAAGAGAAGCTGCTAGCCCGTCTAGTGGTGAGCAGTCATAATTCCAGGTAGTAGCTGTTGTGGGAAGGACATATCCAAAGTGATGAAGACAAAAATTCACTGAGATAAAAGTTCAATCCATTCCCCAAATTGTTCAGTCTTATTCAAAATTCCAAGAGCCACTCCTTTGTTTGATATAGTCGACGCGTTTCGGCCTTATCACATACGGCCTCCTCAGGACAAAAAGCAACAGTGCCTTGATGATATACACGGGGCGCTAGAAAAACGGGATTGTGACTGAATCACTGCATGTTTACCCAAGATAGAATTAGCCGGCTTAATCACGGCGCCTCTCGCATCAAGGAAGACGCGAAACTCCAACTACATAAAAGCACCTGCATTAATATCCATCTTTAGATCATAACAATGTTGCCGTTATGGATAGAATCCACTCAAACTCATCACAAAATCTATGCTAACCCTTGTGTGCACAAACAAGTGTCTTCATCATTCAATTCTGCTCAAAATCTGGCTGCTGTCTCCTTACTCATACAGACACAAATCTAGTAGCTGCTGCGATGTATGAAACAACATTTGCGATGTGCGTATCACTGCAAATCCCAAGATTTTCAATTTAACCATCATTCCATAAGTGACCGTAATCATAATGGGGAATAATATCAGTCAGTAAAAGAAACTGATAGATCAGAGAGTCAGTAAGTACAATAGAGAGATATGAATAGGAATCCCACCCCTATAAATCCCCCGTAAATTGTGAAAGTAAAGAAATAGTAGAAATATATCTGACTAATCCTAAACACAACATATGTTGAGAACAAGAAAATGTACTGCAAGGTTGATCCGAAAACGTGAATAACCTTTTTTCAGGATTTTAACAGATCCTGTCACATTTCTCAAATTAGACATAAACATTAAAACAGTAGTCATCATGATACTCACTAATGCAACTGTGTCAATAGAGCAACCCATTAATGCAAATCTGTCCATCTTACACACATTATACAGTTCCTCTATGGTTATCATTGATGAAACAGATACATTCAACATCTAGTCCCCTAAAAATATTGTAATTCATTATCAATATTGAGACCTTGCTCAACTGCTCTAAGTTTCATTATCCAAGTGGCCTCACAGCGCCTGAGCAGAAGTTCTTTATGGCTCCCGTCACATTACTTTTAACATAATCTATTCCATGAAATCTGAAATTAAGTTGGTTTCCTCCAGTTCCACAATCCAGAGTATGTAAGGCAATCATATACTTCATATTAAATTGTTAGAGGGCTCTGAAATGTTACGCAATCCTTTCCCTCATCATCCTGACTGCAATTCCACGTGCCCTCAGCATTTCTCCAAAAGGCGTGGCATTGATTTGTGTCCTTGGGTGGGAACCAGAAGCATGTAAGAGTGCTTTACAATAGGTCTTTTTCCTGTGCATTGTTCTACAGACCTTAGTGTCACAAAAAGTTCAATATCCAAAAATACCATCCGTGTCGTACTATGCTCAAAAGTGAAAGACATATTGCGGTCGTTCCCATTCAGATGGGTAAATAATTTATTAAGGGACTCAACGTCTCCCGTCCAAAGCATCAAATAGTCATCAATGTATCTACCCCAACAATAGATGTACTCTATTCCACCTGGCTCCTCGCTTACCCCAGATCCTTTTGCCTCAAACCATCCCATAAAAAGATTTGCAAACGACTATGCAAATCCAGAACCCATTGTTGTCCCAAGTAGTTGTCTGTACCAGGAACCATTCAATAGGAAAACAATATTTTCCAGAATCAATTTAGTCATATCCAGTAACATCTCGGTCTGTTCCATGCACTCCATAGGTCTTGTACTGAGAAAGTCTCTCTGTGCTTTAATACCTAAATCATGTGAAATGTTTATATATAAAAACACCACATCCGTGATTACCAGAATCGTACCCGGCATCCACACAACATCCTGCATTAAATTAGGAATATGCCTAGTGTCTTGAACATAGAAGGGGAGGTTCATCACAAAGGGGCTCAAGAAAACATCCACGTATTGTGCTAAAGATTCAGTAGGTCCTCCTATACCGGACACTATTAGCCTACCAGGGTAAAAATGAAAGTTTTTATGTGCTTTAGGTAGGGTACATAGACAAGGGTAACGTGGTCAACAACTACTAAATATTGGTACTCTTCATCATTAAGTAATCCCTAGTCATGCCCTATCCTAAATTTTGTGTTGATTTCCTTGGTAATCTGCGGGATCAGATTACTACCCAATTCCTCATAATGTTCTGCAACCCCCAATTGAGAGTATAGCTCATTGTCATAGTCCGTCTTATTCATCACAACTATGTTGCCACCCATATCTGCCGTACGAACAATAAGTTGTCTATTATTTGGGATACTCTTTAAGGCAGTATGTTCACCCTGAGATAGATTGTCATGAAAATACACCCTTTTCTTACAGCACATCTCATTCATCCATTTATCTAACTCTGTGTTCAATGCTTTATAAAACAACTCAATGTTATTGCCCTTTGTCAACTGTGGAGTCCAGTTCGTTTTGGCCTTTAAACCACCTCCACATGTAGATCCGTACTCAATTCCAGCTCAGTAAGTAAGCTACTCATAGCATATGGATTATGTTCATGTGAGGTCAGGACAAAAAGTGTAGTAGAGTCATGTATGTCAAGTATTGTTAAATTACTCAATAGTGATTTCTCCACAACAGGACTATCCTTTCTTGGATGTAAAGTAAAATATGTTTTCAATTTCAATAAACGTACAAATTTGTACAGATCAATTTTTACTTCATGTAGATTGCAGTGTTGTGAAGAACAACAATTCATGTCACGTCTCAATAACGAGTGCATACCACGTGTCAATACCATAACAGATAAATTAATCACATTAACATCAAGAGTCACATCTTTCGAAAAATCCACACTTACGTTTTCTTCCATGATCTGGTCTGCATACCCCTTCTCTCGCCTTGTTGTCCCTTTACCTCTGGTTCCCCTTCTGACCATGGTACTTGTTTCTTGACCTTAAGTTTATATCTGTTGCCAATTCGTATACGAATGACCTCCCTTAAAAAAAGGACTCTTTTTTGTTTAAACCAGATGCTCCCTCACCTAGATCCTCATGGTCGCTAATCAGCACTACTTGTGGAGGTAGACACTCCACTAGCAGTAAATGATCCTTGACTGCTACTCTGGCCCTCATCTCTCTTAACCAAATGGTCAAAGTGTTTGGCAAAGGCAAAAGCCCTTCCACTATTGTAGTCCATCTCATCTCTCTTAGGTTTCCTAGCTTTACTTTGTTTAACTTCATCCTGGTGTTTACAAATGACTTCCTCCAGAATAGAATAATACTTGTTTGTTGGTTCTGGCATATTAAGGGGGTTATTACAACTTCATCCCAAAAGTGACGGTAAAGTGACGGATATACCACCAGCCGTATTACGAGTCCATTATATCCTATGGAACTCGTAATACGGCTGGTGGTATATCCGTCACTTTACCGTCACTTTTGGGACGGATTAACACCTCCTCCAAAGTTGTAATAACCCCCTAAGTGTTTTAATCTCCTGTTCCACTTCTGCAATCTGTACCAGTAATTTAGAATTTTTTCTTTCTGCATTCTCAATAAGTATATTCATGAGATTCATTGAACTGCCAGCCAAGTATTTCTCCCCCCCGTGAATAAATCCTCTTCAGGATCATTGTAAGTAGGCAGAAGCTGGGACAGAAAGCCACTAGGCACTCTCTCCAGTTTAATGTATTGTTTAAGTGTTGGGGCATCCCACCACATGGATATTTCTTCTTTTCTGAATCTCTCCAAACGTATAAACTTATCTTTAAGTTCCTCATTGTTTCTAGTGTTAATTCTTGTTTAAGGCCCTATCAACCGTGCCGCCAGTACTCAGGTTGTTAAATAGATCATCAGCCATTTTCTCCCTATCCAAAGTATTACTCATGTTCAATACAATTGTGTACTATCCCTGGAAGGAGCACAAACCCGAAAATGTAATCCACGCTCCCTCTTGGTAACCTGGGCAATGATCTGGTGCTCACCAGTATATAAATACAATAATAAAAGGGAAACAGTATCAGCAAAAGGTGTTTCAGTGCAAGGGTCGGCTACCAAACCACCCTACTTGTATACCATCTCCCAGTAAAATGGGATTAGTAATTCAATAATCACAGCAGGCTCTGAGCACTCGATGTAAGAGTATCATTCAATGTCCAATGTCCCAGCAGTAAGACTCCTTGGGCTTTTATTTCAATGTCTTCTCACAGAAGAAGGTGTTTCAGTGTAAAATTCTTGTCCTGATCAGGTTCTGATCATCTTGTGGTACGCATATCAGTGTTCCCTACAGAAAACAGTCACAAAGTACAGCCAACACGAGTTTTGTTGTGCAATAAGCCTATACTTCTTCAGGGCTGTAATAAAAGAGAGGACTTCAATACAAACTCTAAGGCGAGGTCTGGATTGTGACCAACAAACTCCCATAAGTATTTATTACACACTGGACAGAGAAACAGGAAACCACTGAGTAAACATAAAGCCACTAAGATCAAACAAAAGAAAACGAAAGGGGGCTGTGTGATCCATGCCTGTTAGTAAACACAACTCAGGAAAAGGGAGAAAAGACACCTGTGCATGAAAGTCACTGTAGTGTATAGGTCTAATCTCAAGGAGAGATTCGTTAGACAAAGGCCACAGGTCAGTCCATACCCATGTAAATATATACATATGTGCACTGCAATCTTACAGTAACCTCAGATCGAAGTATAACCTCAAGACCAACATGCAAAAGCAAAGTCATCATAACCTGAATATGGCCTGCGTACTGATCCCCAGTTTCACAATCCTATCAATCACTTATTATCCAGATTTTGTTGTATCTTCCGTAGGTAATTATCCTTCATAAATCACAGAGAGAATCACACTAAGAACACTGTATATAACTGCTTATACTCTTTTCAATATGCAATGTCATCAATCTCATTGGTTGGGGGCGTGTCCAAGATGGCGACGTGAGAAGATGCTCGGCTGAGAGCTCCGCTCACGGCCCACTATAAAGATCCTGTAAACGCCTGAATCCCGGACTCCCTGACTCACCCAAGCAGTGTCGGTGGCGCTGTGTATCCAGCACACCACGGAGCCACCAGCAGCGTCGCGCGTCGCCTTGAGTGCGACCCAGACGGGATCCGCGTCGGCCGCGGAGCGCCGTCCGATGCCGAGACCAGCTGAGGCCTAATGCTATCCGGCTGCCAGAGCCGGAGCCGGCGTGGCCGAGAGCGGAAGACGTCTGTGCCGGGGAGACGACGTGGGTGTCCGGCCCCTGCTTTGGATTGATGCCACCGTCATCCTGGAGGTACAACCTATGATCCGCGGACGACGCGAGCGTTGAGCCGGGATCGGCCCAGCGGTGCGAATAACAACAGAAGCAAAACGGAGACCGACTGAAACCAGAGGTACTGAGGGGCCCTAAACTGCGTAAAAACTAAGCGGGCACTTACAGGAACGAGACACAAGGTTTGGGCAAGGGGAAAGGAAAAAAAAAAGAAAAAACAAAACAAAAAACAAACAAAAGAACTTACCTGCTGCCCAGTGTGGTCCGAGCGGGCAGTGAGACGTAGTACGCCTGGCCGCGGGGTGTGAGTCGGAGGAGCGCGGGCCGGGGCGCGTGGAGCCGCGGGCGGGGGCCCAACCCGGGGGCACCGGAGTAAAGCTCATGGAGGACACGGGGCGGAAGCCCGAGAAGAGGCAGTAGCCTGACCTGATCTGGCGTGGTGGTGCCGCTGAGGGGCTCTTTCGGCGGGTGACTGGGGTCCCCGGGCAGGCCCTCCCCCGGAAAGCTTTCTGAAGACATTTGAGCAAAGACTAAAGCATATGAGAGCACACATGTCCAGAGCAAATACGATTGATCACTCGTCGTTCGGCATTTGATCGGTGAGGCGCACAAAATACTAAACTAGGTACAAACTTAAGTCCATAATTAATGCACAACACGTCCAAAGCAGATACAAACATGGTGAAACCGAGACCCCCAAAGAGCCAACTTGAACCCACAACCCCATCATTACAAACAGTTACAGAACTTAGCTCAAACGCATTACGCAAAGTGTCGGAGGGTAAAATAGACTCAGTGGTGGCAGAAGTTAACATCCTCCGAATGGAGCATCGGAAACTAGCAGTCAGGGTCACTACAGCTGAAACAACCCTCGAAACGGCACAACCAGACATCGAAGAAATGAAACTCCGTCTACAACACCAGGAGTCCGAGATACAACAGCTGCACAAGCGTGCAGACGAAGCAGAAGGCAGTTCTCGCCGCAATAATGTGAGATTCCTAGGGTTCCCTGAGAAGATCAAACTGCCAAGCGCAAATCATTCCTAGAACGTTGGCTTAAAGAAACCATATTAACACAAGACACTCCACCATTCCTAGTAGTGGAACGTGCAAATCGAGTACCGGGGGGCCCCCCTAGCCCAGGGGCCCCACCACGCCCACGAATTGTGAGATTTTTAAATTACCGGGACAGAGATCAGGTACTAAAGGGCTTCCGCACGTCAGGCCCAATAGACATTGAAAATGCAAAAATCACGGCATACCCGGACTATACAGCTGACGTACAGCGTAAGCGTGCCACTTTCCACTCACAAAACAAGTACTGCGCGATAAAAACTACTCATACTCCCTAATGTACCCGGCCAGACTACGCGTTGTGGATGGCGACAGATCTCACATATTTCCAACCTCGGAAGATGCATGGACTTGGATTCACGCGAAGGGACTCGCAGGCCCTACAACAGAACCTTAAGAACAAAAAGAGTGGTTGTCCCGACAACCACGCCGAAAGGAAAGGCCAAAACCCAGAATTGAATCATCCCCAACCAAGTCACAAGCAGCAGTTGAACAAGCTCAAGTCTTAAAAGTAGTGAACAGATTCTCGTGCATACGCCCACGACCCAATCAATACACCAACGATTCGGGCTCTGACTCGACGGGCAGTCACTGCGGCCCATTATCATTGCAGCTGACCTCTGGCCCAGCATTCACCCCACGTTCAGCAGATGACATCTAAAGTAACATGTGTGGACTACAACCGAACAAATCCAAGTGTCTGCACTAAGGTAAAAGCACAACAAGGGTTACACAAGACCAGTTTCCTCAAGAATCAATGGCGATAAGTCAAACTCGTCCATAATCTCCCAAGGTACACAAACAATAGACACACTAATATACATCCTACTGCAACACGAGAGTAAAGCCCCCAAAAGGCGCAACATAGAGACTGAGCCGGGAAATGGCAATATCCGTATGGGGCACAACACAGAAGCTATCTTGGACTATATACCAACACCCCCCTAACCCTGTTGGGTTACCAAATGGACCTAAAAGGAACCAATGTTTACAGTTGCACCAGTTGTGCTTGGCAGTTCACAGTTAGATTAATAACTGTAAGTTGTATCTTTTCTTCTTCTTTCCCTCTTTTCCCAACATGCTCAACACTTATATACGCGGGTGGGGCTCGGGGGCTCGGGCGGGGCAGTGGGGACTCAAGGGCGAGCCAAGACTATTCCTGGGGCGGGCAACACACTACACTATGACTCTCAAACAATATGATGTCATATAACATAATAACCTGGAATGTTAGGGGCCTAGCCAATACAATTAAAAGATGCAGAATACATGCCTACCTTAAACGCCATAAGATACATATTGCTATACTACAAGAGACACACGCAACAGCACACGAACTGAGCGAAATCAGCAAAAACTGGTTGGGCATGGTATATGGAACTAAAACATCAACACATGCGAAAGGTGTATTAATTTGGATTGCCCCTGGTGCCCCTTATGCAGCCCAAGAAGTTCATATAGACAGCAACGGCAGATACGTCTGCCTGGTCGGATATTTAGATGGTAGACAGCTAACAACAATAGGGATATACGCACCAAACGCGGGACAAGGAGAGTTCTTTCAGACTACAACTACACAAATCCCGCACGACCCGTCCATACTTACTATTTGGGGGGGAGATTCAACAGCGTGATAGAAGTGTCAATGGACAGGTCCCACCCCCCACTAAAGGGTGCCCAGTGCAGGAACCTTTCTTGTGCGCTGGGTTCCTGGATACGGGAAAGGGAACTACAAGACGTGTGGCGTTGTCTACACCCCACAGATAAAGAATACTCCTTTTACTCTCCGGTACACCAGCTCCACACGAGAACAGACCTGCTGTTATGCTCAACCAGGTTAACACATATGATACACAGCGCATCATACATGGCAAAAACCCTATCAGACCACAACCCCTTAATCGCATCACTAAAATGGGACACGCGGCCCACGCGCATCTCCACATGGCACCTACAACCCACTCTACTACGCGATCCCCCTTTTCCGAGACAAACTAGCGGAAGAAATAAAATCCTACTTCACAATGAACACAAAGTCGACGATATCACGTGCGCCAGAATGGGACGGACACAAGGTAGTCATAAGGGGCATGTGCATGACAATGACAGGAGGGGTTCGTCGTGAGTTAACCACAGAGCTACACAAAATTGAAGGGGAAATATGGGATTAGGAACGCGATCTGGCTTCGGGCAAGTATAACAGCGACAAATTAACTAATCTCAAAAAACAATGGAAGGCAACTGAGTCCCGTCTGCGAAAATTCGACTATAGACACTACACAGCACGCTTGCACGCTGAAGGTGACCGTTCTATTAGAATGCTGGCATGGCTAGCAAGGGGGACACAGAGAACCACCCCTATAAACGCCATTAGACTAGACACGAGCACGATAGTAAACATGCAACTAGAGATTAATGACGCCTTCAAACAGTACTACAGCACACTATACAGAGCTGAGCCCCCCCACACCCATCACAATTGTCAGAGTTTCTCAGCAACACCCCACTGACGCAGCTACATGCAGCACAAATAACAGAGCTAGATAAGCCCATAGAAAAGGAGGAGATTCTACAGGCAATACAGTAACTAGCCCACAATAAAACTCCACGGACAGACGGACTACCCATTGAATACTACCAGACTTTCATGTCACAAACAATCTCACCATTCCAAACAATGTTACAAGAAACATACGAAATTGGGAAGCTTACAGATTCACAATGGGAAGCGACAATCGTTGTCCTATATAAAAAAGGCCGAGATCCCTTGGATGTTCTCTCCTACCGACCCCTATCGCTATTAAACTCAGACTTTAAAATACTAGGGAAAGTACTAGCGAACCGTCTCCTACCATTGATGACCACCCTGATACACCCAGATCAATCCGGCTTTATACCTGGGCGCAATACTTTTATTAATATTAGGAACTTACTACGTATAATGGCCGAGACCCCTGAAGCAGATCACTCCCGTGCGGCGGTGTCACTAGACATCGAGAAGGCCTTTGACACGCTGGGTTGGCCCTTCTTGATGGCAACCTTACAAAAAATGGGATTTGGCGCTGGGTTCATGCGCTGGAAATCCATATTATATACCAGTCCCAAAGCAAGGGTCAAAACTGGTGCCATTATTTCGGAGAAAATTGACATAGACAGAGGCACACGTCAGGGCTGCCCATTGTCACCACTTTTGTTCGCATTAGCAATAGAACCTCTAGCAGCAAGATTACGCAAGGAGGCAGCGAGATGGGGTATCCCAGACGGAGAGGAATTCTGCATCGTCTCCTTATACGCAGACGACGCATTAATATACTTTTGCAATAATACTGAATCTCCACCGCATATACTACAACTGCTTAATTACTATGGGACCTTGTCTGGCCTACGTGTTAACTGGGCCCCAATCATGCATATTCCCTATGCAGCCACTTCCAGAACTACGCGATAACACTGTAGCCGACAATGACTTAAAATGGGAACACACCACTTTCAAATATCTGGGTGTCCACATATACCACAGTGCCTCCGATCTAAAATTAGGCAACTTAGACAGAGCAATCAGATCAATAAAAGGGTCCATACCCTTTTGGTGCTCCTTGCCCCTCTTACCCATGGGCAGAGTGGCTTTGATTAAAATGATTGTACTCCCCCGATTACTGTACTACTTCGCTGCACTGCCACTTATACTGCAAAAACATTATTTGCACATTTAACCAAGTTACTGACTGAGTTGATATGGGCCAACGGACGCAGGAGAGTAGCCATGACTAAGATCTGCCAGAAGAAAAAGGGGGTATGGGTGCACCACAATTCGAACTCTATTATGCAGCAGCACAGCTGCACTGGATCATGGTCTGGCTACAAGACCCCTTAAACCCGGAGGGTCGCAAAGTGAGGTCGCACCTGGGACGCACTGATGTGCTGGGTTGGCTTGTAGGCCGAGAGCCCCCTTTACCCCTCAACAATGTCCTGATAACAGTGGCTGATCGAATATGGAATCACTATGTCACAAGAGGCGCCCACACACCATTATATTTACCCAAGATCCCATTATTAGCCATACCAGGGATAGATAAATTACAAGGCAGATTAGGCCCCATCCCGTGGACCGCAAAGGGCATACAACTGGTCGGTGACCTGTTCGTGGATGACCATTTTATCCCCTACATGGAGTTAGCAGAAACATACTCGTTAGGACTGGGCGGATTCATTATACACGGGGCACTTAAGCACCTAATACACAGAACGTGGGGCAGCGGCGATTCAGAGCCACCAACATCATCTACTCTACATGAATTATTGATAGGCGCCGGCACACAAACAAGTATCTCCTGGATATACCACACTCTACAGGCCTACCCAGAAGAAACACAAATGCAAGCCAAGTCCAGATGGGACAGGTCCCTACAAACACCCCTTACAGTGGAAGAATGGTCCATGGCCCGTTCAACCACTCGTGAAATATCGCATAACGCCCGCTTCAGATACACCTAACTTAACTATGTACACCAGACATATTTAACTCCGACTCGCATAAAACACATGTTCCCACAAACTACATCTGAATGCCCAAGATGTGGAAACTCGGAGGCAGACTTTTACCACATGATTTGGAATTGCCCCCCGCTACTCCATGTGTGGCACGACGCTACACAACAGATTGCCACGTGGTCGGGTTTGCCTCTGATCTCCACACCCGAATCCTGAATATTAGGAATACGCCACAGGCGCAATAAAGACAAACAAAAACGTAGATGTGCGGATTTAGCGTTTATCACACTTAAGCGACTCATTGCAACACAATTGAAGTCTCCTGGTGCTCCAGAGACACGTAAATGGACCAAAGACCTGATTCACTGGGTCAAAGCAGAGATACAAGTGCTACATACACTTCGCGACATTGGAATCGAGGACATATGGGACACTTTCCTAGACCAGATACAGGAAAAAGACGACACTCGTCCACCTTAGACTGTGGACATAATATTCATGTAAAAAACTAAAGATTTAAGACACCTCGTCTGGGAAACCCCTTTGTTCTCACACTCCACCCCCCTCCAGGATTAGAACACGTGCCTCCTCCCCCCCACCACTAACACCCCTGCGTGCCCACTCACTTCCCTAATCCTCAGAAAACCTGTATTCAAAAGCCTTCGCAGAGCATTTCCCTGACCACAACACTCCCTCTTTGTTACTCCTTTCAGGAACCTCCCCCCTAATTTCCCCGTTCTCTATTACAATTTCCTATTCTTTCTTTACTAAACTACGACGAGCGATGTAAATTATAGTAAACACCAAATGTATAAAATATTAAACTGAACAACAGAAGAATTGTAACTTCCAGGTGGTGTAACCTGTAAAACAGCTAGACAAAGTAATGTGTTCGCTTGAAAATAATTGAAAACTTTAATAAACAGATAAAAAAAATAAAAAAAACAATCTCATTGGTTGAACATTACTTATCGTCATGCAAAACTCCTGACATACATTACTTTCATGTCCTGATATGTGTATACACAATCATATGGTAAATTCAATCCAATCCCATCTCGGTGTAATAAGTATGAGCAATACAATCCCAACATCACGTTGTAACACCAGCAACTCTAAGGTAGCGTTTCATAAGTACCCCAATCACATCACTACCATGTATCTAGACTTAAGTTAAATGTCAGCTTACTCCAGAGCAAATCCTCTGTTATCCTGAAGAGACTGGGAGTATGAAGTGGGGGAGCAGACTCACCTCTAAATCTTCACATCTCAAAACGGAGAATGCTCCGTACAAGTCTCGGCGTGTCCACCACGTGCCATCTTGACAATTACGTCTTTTTTTCACGGCAAAGCAATGTACAACATACACGTAACATCCACAATGGTGGTGGCCATCTTATAATGGTGTCACAATTTTGAAAAATCGGCATCCTAGGCTGTATTACCATGATCTCAGACTACATAAAATCACCTGTATTAATATCCACCTTTAGATCATAACAATATTGCTGTTGATAGAATCCACTCAAACTTGTATCACAAAATATATGCTAATTCTCATGTCCACGAACCAGTGTCTTCATCATTGAATTCCGCTCAATATCTGGCTGTCATCTCCTTACTCATACAGACACAAAGCTAGTAGCTACTACGACTTATGAACCAACATTTGTAATGTGCATATCACTGCAAATCCCAAGATTTTCAATGTAACCATCATTCCATAAGTGACCGTAATCGAAATGGGGATTAATATTAGTCAGTAAAAGAAACAGATCAGAGAATCAGTAAGTAAAATAGAGAGCTAAGAATAGGAACCCCACACCTATAAAGCCCAATAAAACAATTGTGAAAGTAAAGAAATAATAGAAAAATATCAGGCATAGCCCAAACACAACATATGTTGAGACAAAAAAAAATAGAGCAGGTTTCATTAGAAAACGTTAATAAGCTTTTCAGGTTGTTAACAGATCCTCTCCCATGTGTTAAAATAGACATAAACAATAAAACATTAGTCACTAGTAGTCATCATTATATTCATTAATACAACCATCACAATTAGAGAGACCCATTAATGGGAATCTGTCCATCTTGCGTATATTATACAGTTCTTATATGGTTTTAATTGATGAAACAGGTACATTCAACATCTAGCCCCCTAAAATATATTGTAATTAATTGTCAATATTGCGACTTTGCTCAACTGCTCTAAGTTTCATTATCCAAGTGGCCTCACAGTGCCTGAGCATACGTTCTATATTGCCACCCCTCAAATTACTTTTAACGTGATCTATTCCATGAAATCTGAAATTAAATTGGTTTCTTCTAGTTCCATAATCCAGAGTATGTAAGGCAATCGGATACATCATATCAAGTTAGTCATGATCTAGACCTCGCCTTAGAGTTTGTATGAATATAGCCCTGAAGAAGTCGAGGCTTATTGCCATGAGAAAACATGTTGGCTGTACTTTGTGGCTTTTTTTTGTATGGAACACTGATATGATATGTACAGCACAATGATTTGAGTCTGATCAAGACAAGAATTTTACATTGAAATACCTCGTTGCTTTGAGAAGACATTGAAGTAAAAGCACCAAGATGCTTTACTGCTGGGACATTGGACATCGAATTATACTCTTACATTGAGTGCTCAGAGCATACTTTGGCTCTGGTTATAGTCTATTAAAATCAAACCCAAGAGAATGATTTGCCTAGAATCACACAATTCGTTCAAGTGTTGAATTTCGAATGTTTTCTGCTTGTGCAATTCAGCCACTAGAGGGTCATTGCTTTATTTCTCCTGTTTTACATTATGCTTTGTATTTAATTCTTAGTACATGAGGTTAGAGCGTGGGTGGTCAATTGTCATGGGCACCTAATATATGGGCTATATTCTTATTATACATGGAGCACCATTGTAGCCTAATAAATCAAACATGAGAAAGATTTGCCCAGGTACACGCATTTTGATTAAGTGAGGAAGCCAGGGATGTCCCAGGTTTTCTGCTTTCACATTTTGCCATTCACCTACTTGATGGAAATACCTTTTTTTCTCCAGTTTTACATAAAAAATTAATGCTTTGTCTTTGTTTCTTGGCGCATGAGGTAAGTTTGTGGGTGGCAGAAAGATGTGCACCGTATACCTGACCTAGATTCTTACAATACGTGGAGCAACATTATAGCCTATGAAATCAAACATAAGAGAATTATCTGCCTAAGATCAACAATGACAGCTAAGCCTCTGGTCACCTTACACCTAGTGCTGTATGTTTGTGAAAGAGCATAGACCGATGTATGTTTACATGCACATTTGTCACCTTGAACCAATTGCTTCACGTTTGACCAATAGCAAAGATTGTTGCTCACTTATTTGACAACTTGTAAAATTGTGTGCTTGTTTCTTTTCTCTTCTATGCTGCAACTGTGCATTTCCCCCTCAAATAAGGTCAGTGTGCCGAAGTATCTAAATCAGTCACACCACAACAAAAATGATTTCCAAACATTTGATATGTGCTTTGCTAGTTTTTAGGTGCTAAACGTTGAACTGTTTTCCTTGAAAGAAGGATAAGATATTTCTATATCTCACCCGTTTTCACTGGCGATACTGCAGAGTTTTTAATGTACTTTATCATAACACCAAAACACAGGGTGGCTTTGCTCTTAGAATGCTCTTTGCTCTGGCAGGCTGATATATCGAGGTTGTGCTATTTATGAAATGAAAGACCATGTGCACTTACATAAGGCTCACTCTTTCAGGATAAGGTTATATTGAATATACAAGCACACATGTCACTGATACTATAAATGGGTAGGCCTTCTCCAGTGCACTATGTTAACAGTGTAAAATATCTAGAGTGTGCAAAGTCGTTAATGAGTGTAGTCTAATATCAAACTAGCAGTATTTCCTTGTGAAGGCCAATATTTTCTTGAAAGAGCTAGTTGGGACTTAAAGGTAAGTGCTCATTTCTTGTGAATTATCTTTATTACCGTTTCCTTCTCGTTCTTGAATACTGGGCATCTTGCACTTATTTTGATGTGCAGCTGATCCCTCTTACTTTGACTGTGAAATTAATGGTCCATTCATTGTGTGGGTATTCAGTAGTATTGACTTCAGATTGCGCAGTCCTTTAGTTGTGCTGATAAATGAGGTGGGTATATATAAACATTAGAGATGCCTGCTGCGTAATGTTAAGGTAACAACATTTTTGGGAGGCAGTGTGTAGTTTGTAAAAACATAAATGCAGAGCCCCAGATGTTTCCTTAGGGTCCTGTTGCTGAATGCAGGGGTTGCCATTACCTTTTTTCTATTCCTAACTGACAAATGCTTTGGCTTTATCTTATTCTTGTAAGTTCTTTTTTCATCCTGTTTTCTTCCTTCACCAATGTTTTTCTATGTCTTTCTCCTTCTCTTTTGCCTTCCTGACTTTCTCTTGCTCTGGGTCATGGTAAGTTGGTGAAAAATGAGACCCCGTCTCCTAACAAGCGTGCAGGTGCCCAACACAGGCACATTAAGTGGTGGGTAGGACTGGGTAATCATACTTTGAATAGAAAAGTGGTCTCCCCTCTGGAGAGCTCAGGCAGGTGCAATCACACCTACTTAAAAATGTGCTGCACATGGAATAGCACACCTGGTGGAGCGTGCTGGTGGCAGAGTTAGATTGTTTACATGTCTAAATAGTTTATTAGAATTTATGAATAAATGCAATACAGTAAATATACAAATAAGAGAGCAGAATATAAGTAATTGAAATATAGAGAATAATAAAGGCAGCTATATTAATGATGAGACCGACTAATATTCTATAACAGTAGTGAATATTATAACAAAACTAATGAACTAATTGACGAATTACAATGGTATCAGTACAGAGTGATATTGAAATTCAACATCATATTACTATCTTATGAAAAATTAGGAAGTGTGGAAAAACATAGTCATCAAATAGTTTCCAAAACAATTCATGTTCATACAATGCGAGTAGGATAAAAGGACAATATCCTGTCACATTGTCTTATGAAATATCCATGCCCACCATTTAAGTGTTGAAAACAGCTTAGCGTCTTTCCAATTAGACATAATAGATTGTATTGCTGAAGAAAGTAAGAAAATAAAAAGTGTTTGGTTGGACAAAGATAGTCCGGAAGATTGATTTACATTTAATAGAGTATGAAAGATTATCAATAACAGTAACGATTTTTACAAATAGTATCCCATTCTTCAAACCAAAATGTAAATACAATGGGGCATTCATGCAACATATGTTTCATCGAACCATCACTAGCATGACAAGGTCATCATAGTAGACTATCATTTAATTATGTTTTAAAGAGTATAGTAGGAGTCCATAAGAAATTATATAAAATGAATAGATTTGGTTGATAAAAAGAAACTGGTAACCAGACAGATTTATTACATAAAATAATGTGTTCCCTATTTTGGGGCGAAAGGTTGGTATGTAGTTCAGCATTCCAAAACCTTCAAATATTATATATATGTATGAAATGAGGTGCTATATTTTTTTATATACTTTTGATGTTTCAGGACTATAATGAGGATAAATATTTAAGGTTAATTCTATTCCAGGTATGTTAGCAACTGGGACGGTATTAGGGAATACATTAAGAATGGTATTAAATAAAATTCCGTATTTTGAGAAGTCAGTGGAAGATAAAGCAAACTTACATTGTAAATCTACATTTAATACAAAAGTATTATCCTGTGTTATGTCAGAAAGATAAGAGATTCTAGCATCCAACCACTTTTATCAATATCTTTTATTATGAGTCAATTTAATGGTACGGTAGAACCATAAGGAGAACTGCTTGGAATATGTAATATTAATAGTAAATAAAACATTGTGTGCTATGAGAACTTGTTGGTAGAGCCAATAATAGGAGATTGTTTAAAATAAGTTTTTGTATTGGGCGTAGCAAGGATGGGCTTTAGGGGAAAAGGTTTAGCTAAATCTATGTCAAGTACTGTCCATTTAGGAAGAGAGAGTGAAGTGCTAGTTTGAAACCAGTAGGAACCTTGACTTATAAGAAAAGCTGTATGAATAAAGCTTTTCTTATATGTCAAGGTTCCTACTGTTTTGAAATTCCAAATAAAAGTGCATATTACTTTTTGTATCTTTTTATAAAAGGATAGAGGGAAATACATAGGGAGCATACACAGGGAGTAATGTATTCACTAATAGGTTTTACAGTATGTTACAAAGTATTTAAAAAGAGAAAGCCCAAGTATTTTAATTTATTTGAACTCAAGATAATTTCATATTGTTTTATCATTTCTAACGTACAATGAACATATAAAGGAAAAAATATCTGTTTTGCCTATTTTTAATGTGTAGGCTGAGACAGTTGAGTATTTATGGATTATATCCAGGATAAAAAGAAATTATGTTTCTGAATTAGAAATAAATGATAGAACATCATCCGCATATGCTGAGGTTTTCACAATTGTGTTATTAAGTAATATCCCTTTGTTGCGTGGTATGAAAAGTGACAAATGATGCAGTAGTTAGAAGAAGGACAAGGGGCGAAAAGGGGCATCCTTGTCTAGTACTTCTCTAAAAACACAACAAAGTGGAAGTGTAACCATAACGAAGAGTTTAGTTTGTGAGAGAAATTGAGAGATTTAATAATTTCAATAAATAGTGGGCCAAAATGACATAACTCCAATACCTTAAATCAAAATTGCCAATCAACTTTATCAAATACTTTTTCTGCATCTAATGCCAACAATCCAGAAGGTGGATCCATATTAGATATTGGCAAAATTACATAGAAGAATAATCTGGTATTGTGCACAGAAAATCTGTTTTTCCTGAAGTCATCCTAGTCAGTGTGAATTAATGGATCAGAACCTTAGATAATCTAGTAGCAATAATTTTGATATAGCTCTTGCAATCTCAGTTGATTAGTGATAATGGCCTTTAACTGGATATTATTGAGGGGTCTTTATCGGATTTAGGGAAAACACTAATTGGGGATTCAGAGAAGGAAGGAGCAACAGAAATGTTTTGTACAAAATCTGTGAAGAATGTGAGAAGATGTAGTGCCAATTTTATGCTGAAAAGTTTATAAAATTCAGCAAGAAAACAGTCAGGGGATTCTCTAGAGTTAAGTAAAGCAATGGCAAACTCTTTCTGCTAGTAAATATGGGACATCCAAAGAGCCTCTAGCTTCTTGTGTGAGGGTAGACATATTATATGATAACAATTCATCAGTCATTTTAAAACAGTTGGGTTAGAATATAATTTAGAAAAATACTTCTGAAATTCAGCCAATATATTTGCGGAGGATATCAACTGTTATCTGAATGATTAGCATAAGTATGCAATTTATCATTTTTAATACACAAGCAGTTTTGCCAGATCTGTTGGCTTGAAGGTAGGTCTTACCTTTATTGTTTGATAGATGGATACCTGCATGTCCTCTAAGCACTGAATTATATTCATATCTCAGTTTTGATAGGTGCAGTTTGTAATCTAGTATTTGAAGAAATATACAATCTTTTATATTAATAAATTTACTTTTCTAAATGGGTGATTTTAGAATGAAATAATGTATTCTCATGAGCCAGAATTGGGATGCTAGTGCCTTTGCTATAAGCCTTAAACACATCACACTTGACAATGTTAGAGGTATGATTGTCTGTCTTAAGGTCAAAGTGTGACTGCATTAAGTAACTTTGTTTTATGTTTATCTTTAAAAATAATATCAGTATTCAGTTTTCAACAATGCATAGGGAATGAAAGGTCTTCAATTTATTTAGAAAACATATCATGGTGTGGTCTGAAATATCAATTTGATTTATCAGAAGGGAGGAAATGGATTGCCAGGGATTTCATGAAGTTAATTGGTTATCTCTCCTGGGATATGATGAATGAGGATTTGAATACAAAGGTACTTTTCTCTAGTTGGAAAGTGAAGTCTCCAGATTCCTAATAATTCTGTATTTTTGACAAATAATTTAAAACTGTGAAACATTCACGAATGTTGAAACTTAAATGCATAAAGGCTATTCAGTAGGGGATCTGTGATGAGGTTGAAATCTTCCTCTAGGGTTAAAGGAAGACTGTCTAATCTAATTTCCAGTACTACTAGCTTACCAAAAAATGAATTAATCTGCTGTAGGGCCATATAAATATATTTACCAAATGTAATACAAAATTCTCAATTTGCAATGTAACTATTAAAATCCTACCATTAGTATCACTATGTTTGTGTAAAACATGTAAAGGAAGTACTTCCAAAAAAAGAATAGCAACACCTTTTTTACTTTCTACCCTCTGGTGTTGAAAGAAACTTTCCAAACCAACCCTTAACCATTGAAACCATTCGTATGAGTTTCTTGAAACAAGCAAATATCAGCCTTTTTTTGGTCCTCATTTACCATCACAATCTGACTCAGAGGGGAAACCCAGAGAATATCAGCCTTCTGTCTACTGACATATTTAATACTCTTCTTTCATTTGACTGGCAGTCTTAAGCCTTTAACATATAAAGACATAACTTTTTAGTTGATTAGCAGGAGACATAAAGACATGAAAAGGAGCAGTAGAATCGATGAAATGCTGATAAGAGAAATAAAAGAGGGCAAAAGTAGCTTAAAACAGGACAATAAATAACAAACAAGCAAACAACATATAACAGAAAAACACAGAAAATAAACACTCAACAATACCGAGGCCCAGTGGCCACATGCCAGATGGATATGTGTTACAGCACTGTAAGTTAGTGTAAGGAAATGCCTCCTTGGCATGGTTGCCCCCTGACTTTTTGCCTTTGCTGATGCTATGTTTACAATTGAAAGTGTGCTGAGGCCTGCTAACCAGGCCCCAGCACCAGTGTTCTTTCCCTAACCTGTACTTTTGTATCCACAATTGGCAGACCCTGGCATCCAGATAAGTCCCTTGTAACTGGTACTTCTAGTACCAAGGGCCCTGATGCCAAGGAAGGTCTCTAAGGGATGCAGCATGTCTTATGCCACCCTGGAGACCTCTCACTCAGCACAGACACACCGCTTGCCAGCTTGTGTGTGCTAGTGAGGACAAAACGAGTAAGTCGACATGGCACTCCCCTCAGGGTGCCATGCCAGCCTCTCACTGCCTATGCAGTATAGGTAAGACACCCCTCTAGCAGGCCTTACAGCCCTAAGGCAGGGTGCACTATACCATAGGTGAGGGTACCAGTGCATGAGCATGGTACCCCTACAGTGTCTAAACAAAACCTTAGACATTGTAAGTGCAGGGTAGCCATAAGAGTATATGGTCTGGGAGTCTGTCAAACACGAACTCCACAGCACCATAATGGCTACACTGAAAACTGGGAAGTTTGGTATCAAACTTCTCAGCACAATAAATGCACACTGATGCCAGTGTACATTTTATTGTAAAATACACCACAGAGGGCACCTTAGAGGTGCCCCCTGAAACTTAACCGACTATCTGTGTAGGCTGACTAGTTCTAGCAGCCTGCCACAAACCGAGACATGTTGCTGGCCCCATGGGGAGAGTGCCTTTGTCACTCTGAGGCCAGTAACAAAGCCTGCACTGGGTGGAGATGCTAACACCTCTCCCAGGCAGGAATTGTCACACCTGGCGGTGAGCCTCAAAGGCTCACCTCCTTTGTGCCAACCCAGCAGGACACTCCAGCTAGTGGAGTTGCCCGCCCCCTCCGGCCAGGCCCCACTTTTGGCGGCAAGGCCGGAGAAAATAATGAGAATAACAAGGAGGAGTCACTGGCCAGTCAGGACAGCCCCTAAGGTGTCCTGAGCTGAGGTGACTCTAACTTTTAGAAATCCTCCATCTTGCAGATGGAGGATTCCCCCAATAGGGTTAGGATTGTGACCCCCTCCCCTTGGGAGGAGGCACAAAGAGGGTGTACCCACCCTCAGGGCTAGTAGCCATTGGCTACTAACCCCCCAGACCTAAACACGCCCTTAAATTTAGTATTTAAGGGCTACCCTGAACCCTAGAAAATTAGATTCCTGCAACTACAAGAAGAAGGACTGCCTAGCTGAAACCCCTGCAGCGGAAGACCAGAAGACGACAACTGCCTTGGCTCCAGAAACTCACCGGCCTGTCTCCTGCCTTCCAAAGATCCTGCTCCAGCGACGCCTTCCAAAGGGACCAGCGACCTCGACATCCTCTGAGGACTGCCCCTGCTTCGAAAAGACAAGAAACTCCCGAGGACAGCGGACCTGCTCCAAGAAAAGCTGCAACTTTGTTTCCAGCAGCTTTAAAGAACCCTGCAAGCTCCCCGCAAGAAGCGTGAGACTTGCAACACTGCACCCGGCGACCCCGACTCGGCTGGTGGCGATCCAACACCTCAGGAGGGACCCCAGGACTACTCTGATACTGTGAGTACCAAAACCTGTCCCCCCTGAGCCCCCACAGCGCCGCCTGCAGAGGGAATCCCGAGGCTTCCCCTGACCGCGACTCTTTGAATCTAAAGTCCCGACGCCTGGGAGAGACCCTGCACCCGCAGCCCCCAGGACCTGAAGGACCGGACTTTCACTGGAGAAGCGACCCCCAGGAGTCCCTCTCCCTTGCCCAAGTGGAGGTTTCCCCGAGGAACCCCCCCCTTGCCTGCCTGCAGCGCTGAAGAGATCCCGAGATCTCTCATAGACTAACATTGCGAACCCGACGCTTGTTTCTACACTGCACCCGGCCGCCCCCGCGCCGCTGAGGGTGAAATTTCTGTGTGGACTTGTGTCCCCCCCGGTGCCCTACAAAACCCCCCTGGTCTGCCCTCCGAAGACGCGGGTACTTACCTGCAAGCAGACCGGAACCGGGGCACCCCCTTCTCTCCATTCTAGCCTATGTGTTTTGGGCACCACTTTGAACTCTGCACCTGACCGGCCCTGAGCTGCTGGTGTGGTGACTTTGGGGTTGCTCTGAACCCCCAACGGTGGGCTACCTTGGACCAAGAACTGAACCCTGTAAGTGTCTTACTTACCTGGTAAAACTAACAAATACTTACCTCCCCTAGGAACTGTGAAAATTGCACTAAGTGTCCACTTTTAAAACAGCTATTTGTGAATAACTTGAAAAGTATACATGCAATTTTGATGATTTGAAGTTCCTAAAGTACTTACCTGCAATACCTTTCGAATGAGCTATTACATGTAGAATTTGAACCTGTGGTTCTTAAAATAAACTAAGAAAAGATATTTTTCTATATAAAAACCTATTGGCTGGATTTGTCTCTGAGTGTGTGTACCTCATTTATTGCCTATGTGTATGTACAACAAATGCTTAACACTACTCCTTGGATAAGCCTACTGCTCGACCACACTACCACAAAATAGAGCATTAGTATTATCTATTTTTACCACTATTTTACCTCTAAGGGGAACCCTTGGACTCTGTGCATGCTATTCCTTACTTTGAAATAGCACATACAGAGCCAACTTCCTACAGTTAGTCTGTGTAATTGGTATGTGATGAAGGACTAAACAATTCAGTGTGAGGAATTAGAGACCTTGTCTTGTCCTTCCATGTTAGTAGTATGATGCTGCTCAAGAAAGCTAACTAGGTCTGTCAGATTGCTGGAGGATTTTGTTGTACATTCTTTCCAAACTCTCATAGGTGAAGGGTCAAATAAATCGTACTTATAGCCTAGTTGTTTGAGTTGAGGTCGGAGAGAGGCAGTTTGTTTGCTGAGAGTGATAGTGTCCTTAGCAATATCTTGATGAATGTAGTTTTATGATGATGTCAAACAACCTTAAAAATGGCTTGTTGTAGTTTGGATTGACTTAGGATCAGATTTGATAGAACATAATGTGCTTTGTCTATACAGTATTGACACAGCAATTTTGGCCTTCAATAGTTTCTGGAAGGTTGAATATACAAAAGGTAAATATTCTGTTGTGATTTTTTGAGAAGAGGAGTGAATTGACCAATCTTAAATTGATCATCTCTTATTTTGATCTCATTGTCAAACTTTCATAAAGAGTACAGCAATCATTCTGTGAGTATGCTTAATGTCAAGACTCATGACGTCAGTATTAGTAGTATCCTCTGAACTTCTTCCAATATTTTATTAATTGGGCATTGTTCAGATATATGGCAGCAGAAAAAGTGACTTATGCAAGTAGGGGACGCCCTCGAAAGTTTCGAAAAGGTATGGGGCCCATGGAAGAGTTATTATAATTCAGACACCAAGAAGGGAACAATTCCTGGTTGCCCTAATGAAAACCCAGAGCAATTTGGGTTGCTGTCCAATCGCTTATTCTGTCCTCTCACCACCCCCCATTACCCTGTCCCCAACCCCCTTACCCCTTCTCCCTCTCCATGGACTCATGCCTCCCTGTCCTCTCATCCACTCCGTACAGTGATGCCACGTGAAGTACTAGATATGCAAAGAAGTTTAATGTATGTTGAACAGCTTCATGGTTCTGTAATGGAAATGGAACTAGTGTATATGCTCCAGGTTGTTTTTCTTTCCTTTATATTTTCTGTGTTTTCACTTAGTAAAGATATTTCACTAAAAATAGAGCATTCTGGTGCCTCCACCCATGAGGTTTGTTTGTGAGAGTGAAGACACTTACTTAAGTTTGTTTGAGGAGTTATGCGTTGATTTGTCGTGCTATATTTAAGACTAACAAACACTGCTGAGTTATAGTAGATAATTGTAAGTATGAATGCAGAAGTCAGTAAAGGCTGAAGATAGGGAATTAAGAAATATCGTAGTCAGGTAATGATTAATCTTTGATAATCCATATTATCTTGAAGCTGTGCCAAAATGAATAGTAAAGCAGTGAAAACTACAATTGTAGAGATTAAGGCCCTCATTCTGACCTTGGCGGGCGGCGGAGGCCGCCCGCCAAAGTCCCGCCGTCAGGTTACCGTTCCGCGGTGGAAAGACCGCGGCGGTAATTCTGACTTTCCCGCTGGGCTGGCGGGCGGTCTCCTTCAGACCGCCAGCCAGCCCAGCGGGAAAGAGGCTTCCACGATGAAGCCGGCTCGGAATCGAGCCGGCGGAGTGGAAGCTGTGCGACGGGTGCAGTTGCACCCGTCGCGTATTTCACTGTCTGCGCAGCGGACAGTGAAATACATTTAGGGGCCCTCTTACGGGGGCCCCTGCAATGCCCATGCCAGTGGCATGGGCACTGCAGGGGCCCCCAGGGGCCCCGCGACCCCCCCTACCGCCATCCGGATCTCGGCGGTCCGACCGCCGGGATCTGGATGGCGGTAGGGGGGGTCAGAATCCCCGCGGCGGTGCAGCAAGCTGCGCCGCCGCGGAGGATTCAATGGGGCCGCGGTACACTGGCGGGACCCCGCCAGTGGTGCCGGTCCGACCGCGGCTTTACCGCCGCGGTCGGAATCCCCATTGAAGCACCGCCGGCTTGTCGGCGGTGCTCCCGCGGTCCTCCGCCCTGGCGGTCAAAGACCGCCAGGGTCAGAATGAGGGCCTAAGTCATTTAGAAGTAAGATATACAATCATTGCAGACTCAAAAAGGTTTGTTCTGACAAACCTCTGTGCTGATTTGTGGTGAGAAGAGAGAGGGGCCAGCCTAGACTCAGCTGTGTCCTTTCATGAGGATGTTGCCACCTCTATGACTGAAATTCCAGATCAGAAAATGACGCAGCACAGGAGAGTAAACCCTCTTGAAGATATGCTCCCACACAGCTGAAAAAGGGGGTCGTTCCTAAAAACAGAGACAAGAAACAGCAGCTGCCTTCATTCAAGCTGCACTCTAAGTATGAGACACACACTTCGTGTCCTAGGGCCTGTTGGAGAGATCATCTGTAAGGCTGAGTGATGAGAGCTCTCAGCACTGTGGCCATCTTGGTCACACACATGCATCTGTTATGCTGAGTTAGTTTGTTTAATCCTTGGGTTAAGAAAGTTTTACACTGACAAAAAGTAATATTTATGTGTAGCTTACAAAAGTATAAGTCTTCTGCCTAAATCAAGAGTGGTGGCGTATAGTCTTCTTGTCCCTTGGCTTCATAATCCACTTCATAATCTCTGCAAACATATTGGATCGTTTCCAAACATGGCAAGAATGGAGTTCATTTGGTGTCCCATGCCTTGACCATTGTTCTCTCAAACAAGTGGTTGTAGTGTTTTCGGAAGTTATTATGGTCTCAGGCTAGTTAATGCACCTTCCATATAACTGTATATGTTCATTATCAGCTCACATCAATTTTTTTCAGTGCTGAAAGTTTGAGTTGATGTTGCTAGGATTCAAAGAAATCTGCATGCTTCACATGAATCTCTGCAGTAGTAAACTTTTAACTCAAATAGCTAAATGATCAGTTCCCCATTCTGTTCAATATTTTAATTTATATATTTAGGCCTTTTAGGACTTCAAAAATGCCCCCGCCACACACGTTTTATATTTCTTCTTTACTGATGTTGACCACTTGGTTCTTGGATACAGAAATATTCTGTATTATTTTACACATTTTTCTTGGGACATTATAATGTGTGAGGTTAGAGCTCAAGGATTCACGCTCACAGGTTGTGACAGTATAAGGGATCTTTTTTTTAGCAATGTCACCCGCCTCCCCCATTCTACTAATGCTGCTGGTTTTTCGGTTCTGAGGTGCAGTGGGCTCTGCTGACCAGGCCACAGTGAATGTGCATTGACCCTTAAAATTATATGTGCAACTGGCTAATATCCGATTGGCATATTGAAATGGCCCATACGTCCCTAGAACATGGTTCAAAGTGTACCCAGAGCTAGTAAGTGAAATGTCACCAGTAGACTGCAGGACTTATTGTGCCATTACTGCAGGGACAAGGTGAAAACGTAGTTCCAGGTCTGCCTTTGCAGCCTAGTCAGGCAGCTTTTAAACTGCCAACTCAACATGACAAAATAACCCATTTGCCATGTCTAAACCTTCCTTTTTAATATTTGCACGTCACCCCTAAGGCAGGCCTTAGAAGTACATTAGGCAGGTTGTTGAACATTAAAAAGGACATGTAAAATGTATACTTTATGTCCTGACAGTGAAAACTCACAATTGTCGTTTTCACTGTAGTAAGGATGTAGTCCCATTGGCTAACATGCGGTTTCACCAGCCCATCCGCTAGGTGCTAACTTCCATTTGGGGCTATCAAACATCGCACTGCATGGTATCAAATTAATTGTTACATTAAACCTGACCTACTGCTAAATCTGTATTTAAAGTAACTTTTGATGCAAATGTGACAAAGTTCTTGTAGACATTTCTGATTAACTGTGGCAGCTGTCACTTGCAAAGAGCCTGCTGCCCTCATGCCAAGAGGTGTGACCTTCTCCAGAAGGATGACCAGTGGACTGTGGCCACAGATGGTTCAGCTTCAAAGAGGTCGTTGCCTTCGACAGGCCAACGTGAATCACACTGCAGCCTGCCATTCCCTTTGTGTGGGTAGACAGGCTGGCATCCCTTCCAGAAGAGGAACCTATAACAGAACCGGTTTTCCAGGAGGGGTGGCTAAGTATACTGGACCCACTTCAGGGGTGTGCCCATGGCTCAGGGTTAAAAAGGTCCCAACATCTTGGATTTGGACAGAGAGTTGCACTGTTGGATTGTTTGACATAAAAATGGGAAGGGTAGCCCCAATGTAGTGAGTGCTCCCCACCCACAAACTTGACATTGGTGTAAAAGTGGCATCCCTGGTTTCCAGCACAGAACACTACTGGACTAAGAAAGAACACAAGAAAGACAGCACCTGCTGAACCTATAGACCTTTGAAAGAAAGGTTGCACCAAGTGAGATTGCCCCTGCTGAGCCAAGATAGGACTTCAAAAAGAAAAGAGCTTCTCTTGCTGTAGAAGCAGTGTAGATAAACCTCCAGAGCCGGACCTGCTCCCAGTCATTCAAAGGACCAGCGGTGGGTTCCAAGGGCTCATTGGCTAGCCCCTTGTTAAGCTTCAAGGACACAAATATAAAATCTAAAGCAACCCCGCACCCAGAAGGGACCCACCTGAGCAGTTCTCCATGGACTTCTCTCATGTAGCATGAGAAATCGAGTCCTAACCCCCCCCAACAAGATGCCTTTTTTGTCCTAGCCCCTTCACTTGTGCTAGGTTATACTCTTTTAAAAAGGTTCTACGTTTAAAGGTAAAATCTTGATTGGGACTAATCTGGGGCCTGTGTCCCAGCTCGAATTCCATCACATTCGACCTGAAAGTGACTTTGCCCCAGACCTCGAGATTTGAGGCTCACAGACTACAGAGAAGAGTGACATTTTAAGTTTTTGGAATGAAAAACAATGATTTAGGAAAACCTTGCAAAAAATTGTAACTCTGGTGCTCTTCATTTTATTTTTGTCATTTTGGTATCTACTTAAAGATAAAAATATGTTTTATTTTTATAAAGCGGTGTGGCATATTTATTTTGTCATGTTTCTTATGTAAAGACTGCTTTTGGTACTGATAAATGCTTTACACTTGTTTCCTTTGAGGTAAGCTTAACTTCTCTGTGCCATAGCTACCCAGGAGAGAGCTAAGGTTTAATTTAGAGCAAACCTGATTAGACCTGATACGCATTAGTGACATTATTACTTGTTAAGGTCTCACAACCACCTCAACTATTATTCCACTTTTCTCAAAACAGGCTACTTAAGTATGTTCAAGAGGTGCTGCCTGCCCAGGTATATATGGACACAGGTAACATGTGCATGTATGTCCATCATATAAGAGCTACACTAATGGCTGCAGAAACACTCACATAACAGCCCCCCTCAAACAAATGCAGAGTACTTTTGAGTGTGTACAATTTGTGTTAGTGCTTAGACATATAGTTAGATGGCATTGAGGTTTTGTGCAGTCTCTGTTCTGGGTTTTATGGTACAATATGGCATTCATATGCTTGATACTATGTCTTGGTGCAGTGCAATAGGATCTTGACAAAGGCATGCTGCTTAGGTAAATCGTCATGTAGTAAGGAATGGGATGAGAAGGGGGATGAGGATGTAATAGTTGGATTAGTTACTGATAAGCTGCAGATCTCTAATTCTCACTTCTTCATTCCAGTATGTATGTTAGCACTCTCCTGTCTGCAAAAGTTCTTTCCTGCATGAGTATCCTCTGTTGTGCAAGGTATTCTATCTATATTGTCTCTATTCCATGCACTAGAGACAACAAATGTTTGTATGGAACTGATCTACTTTTCAATAAAGGAAGCTTGATGTGATTTTCTTTTCCTTCAGCACCCAAATACCTACATTTCTTTAAAGTATCAATATTTCTATGTACTATAGCTTGATGGATATCAATGGAATGACCTTATAGTGTTTCCAAGGGGTGTCTAATTAGAGCAGCATGGTGTTGCATTTACTTCAACAGCCAAAATACTTACAATCTTCTAATGTATGTAGCTGTTTTTATGTGCCATAGCTATCAGATGTTATCTTGGGAGTCATCTTACTCAACAGAGCCGCCCCACCTTGTGTACACTCCTGAAGCCTGAATGTGTTGTCCAGCTCATACCTGCTATGATTCATCCTCCAACAGCACATGATGACTTTAGATCTCATACACATCCTGGAGACCGCATAGATGTCAGACGTCCACACAACCAGCTGCTTCCAGACAGGGAATGTTGCCTCCACTCCAGATCCTGAAGGCTGCATCATTGGTAGCCAAGAGAGGTAAAAAAAACAGTGCCAATATATTTTTGGTCCATGTGTGACCACATACTCTCCTACATTATGTTCTTGTTATACAATATAATGAACCTGTTCATACAGGTAATTTTGCAGCTAATTACATATTAATATACAAGAAATTTATTTTGAAGAGCCTTTTAGTGGCTTCCTCTTGGTTAATTTTTAATTCAACCGCATACCTGGATGGGTGGAAAATGTAGCAAATAATTAAAAAAACATTGTTCCAAATGTATTGTAAAGTCTTTTCCAGCTCACCAAACAACAGGAAAGTCTATATTGGGGCGAAAAAAGCAACAACAGATAACTGACTCCATTTATTCTAATTTCCACATAATTTCATATAATGCGGAACATTGTTCTAATCTCAGTGGATTAAATAAAATCCTGACATCAGGAAATTTGAATTCATAATGTAGCTGATGTTGCAGATGCCGCTCAGAAAATTGGAACACTTTCAGAAGCAAGGCGTAAGGATAATGTAACACTGCCATGAGCTTACCTGCTCATCAGTTGTGCTGTGAGGCTGGGTGCAAAGTTTAGAGCTACGAGGTAAGATTATATAGGAAGCTGAACATGCCACTGAAAGTGGCTCATTTAAAGGCGTGGCAACCAACATTGAGGAATTTTGTGGCCAGGTAAAAATAACTGTCCCCCAGTTTTTCCAAAATCTGACAGATAATGTGCACTCTAGATTGTATGCACAGTTATCAAGAAGTAGGTCTGGCACGAAAACTCTAACATATTTATTTTTGACTCTTACATCTAAGATATATATGATCAATCCACATAAGTGGAAAAGCATTGACAGCCCATCGCATAGGAGCAATTGCACAACTTGTGCAGGAGATTCTCTCCTAATTAAGAACTGACAGCAGAAGATTTCAGAGACTGTATTGTCAATGGTGGGAATAAGACTCCAGAACAACTTCAAATTGTTTTGAGAGCAATAAACACATTACCCATGACTTCAAGCGACTGTGTAAGGGGTTTCAGCACCATGAACTTGATATGGTCAAACTTTCGAAACTGTCTTGTTGTTGCGCAGCTTTCTATACCAATGTTCATGAATCTCATTGGCGCGACCCTGCCTCTTTACAATCTATTTCCATATGTTGACAAGTGACTGACTTACCATCTCCAGGACAGTAGATACTACTGCTCATCACAATAAAAGATATGCAAATGCCCAGGATGACATTGAAAGTGATTTTGGTACCCAAAGATTATATACTGGATGATGTAAAAGAACACACTAACAACTTATTACTCATTTGTTTACTAATGATCAAAGTGGGGTACATTTGCCAATGTATATAAAGGTACTACATTAAGTAGGGTAATGAAGTTTATAGTTTAAATATTTTCAGTCGCAACACCTACAATTTTAATGCAATCTTGGCACCAGGTTTAGTATGCATTGTTTGTAGCACTGTATATGTCTTGTCTACTGTAGTTAATCAGACACTGAACTTCATCCATGTTCAGGTTAATTCCTTCAAACAGGGAACTTGAGGCACAGGATTAAGAACTGATCAGCTTTCACCACTTAAATCTCGTAATGTGGTCAAATATACTCATGATGGGCCTGTTAAACACACACTTGTGGTCTTAAGATCTGACCTATAGGTGTTATTTATTATGTCACACACAATGAAGCCACTTCCTGTGATGTCATGCACCACAGTGGCTCCTCCTTTGAAGTCACAGGTTGTGCTATCACCTACATAAGACCTAACTAGGTGAGTTCCCCACTTACACTTTTTAGGAGTTGTTCTCCTTGCTGCTGCCGCCGCTCCGCTCCCTGTGGGCCTGACTGGTCTGATTATGCAGCCCTTGTAGGTCTCGCTCCTCCTGTCGGATTGGTCCTTTCCATGCACACCATGCAGGCCTCTTCATTGTGAACTGAAAGCATTAATGTAAAGCAGGATGTGCATTCAAAGTGTATACCTTTAGCTGGCACTTGTGTACAAATATCTATTTAACTCTTCAGAATGGAGGCAGGCATTTCTAAAACACATTTGCAATTGGAGGCCAAAAAGAAAGCAACAGGGTGAATTTTCTGCAGCAAATTTTAATCTGTTGTCAGGGTAACATTAAATTATGGGTAAAGGTAATGGATAATCAGGATTTGCACCACAGTGAAACATCACACAAAGTATTTTTGCTGTGTTTACTTACAAAATGGAGAAAATGTCAGCTTTAAAATGTGAACCATGGGGCTATCTTCAAAACAAAAACAATTTATTTCATAACTAGAAAAAACAGTGTCAAACTAATGTGCTTTATTTTTGTAAAAGGTTAATCATGGACAGGGGTTTAAATGCTAAAATCTATGTGATACCCGTTGAATTATATGTAAGCAGAAAAGTGTGTTGTGTATTGTAGTGATGCTACAACTCTATCATTTTTGCCCTGGTGCAAAATTAAGGCTGTAATTTGGAATACGGCAAAATGTGTTTGCTCCATTCTGTATTACGTATTCAATAAAACAGCGCAATATTGCCTAATAATTAGTCAAAAAAGTGGTGAGAATGTGTTTGGGGACTGCAAGAAGTACCTGTTTGCCTGCTCCTTGAAACAAGCATAGGCAAGGTCAATAGGTCTCATCCTTGGGCATCTACAAGGTGCAGATGCATGCATCATGGCCAAAGTTAGAAAACAAAACAAGAAAAAACACAATGACGTAACTTCTGCATTTTTTTTATTTTTATTTTTTTACTCCAAGACGAATCTGGAAATATGGAAAATTAAAATAAAGTATGCGGCGTGAGGAGGATAGCACGGGGTAGGAGGAGAAGTACACAAGTGGGAAACCAAAATGGATCGCAGGGGAGACGTACATGAGAGACTGTGCAATTTGAGGGAGGCATCAAAATGGAGCGCAGGGATGGGCATTTGATTGGGGAGAGTCACATGAGGGACAGAGCTGGAAAACACATGCCCTCTCATAAAGGGCATAAGCAAAAAGAAACATTTGTTCTGTGAAAGTGAGCAGTGGAAGGATAAAAATCAGTTAGACAAATGATAAAGGGACTGTACTACAGAGCAGGGACTAACACAAGGTGGACAAACTTGGACAAGGAAAGCCACTGAATAGAAAGCAAGCAAATGAGTGACAATAGAGCCAACCAATGGTAAGTAATAGGCAAGCCGTTAGCTTTTCTCTGGGAGGATCGACCTAAAAAGAAACACCAATGGCCTAAATACCAAATTCTGGTACATGGTTTAAATATGGTGCAGCTTTCATTGTGCGGAAAAGGCACTGCTGCTTAGATAATGTGCTCCCTACTAATACTGAAATGGCTCATAACTCAGTTAGTGCTCTCACTAACTCAAACTGTGAGGAAACTGCAGATATGTTTTATTTCATCCACAGATTTCAGCTGTGGGAAAGGGGGCTCTTGGGGATGAAGAATAACAGAGGAATTGGACCTGGAATAACATATTTGCCGTATAATTTATAATTCCTCAGAAAAACTCCAGGGTTCCTCCTGTAATCCCATTCATTTCACCGTGGAATTGCCAACACTTTCTGTCATCAGTAACTGGGGGGTGCCTTGGGTGAAATCCAGGGTGCTCCTAATGAGGCCCTAAGTTGAACTACTTGGGCTCAAGGGGAATCCTATTGTGTACCTAAGGATATTGTCTGAAAGCAAAAGGTTTGCCTCCGGGAAGGTAGAGATTCTCATAGGAGCTGTTTAGGAAGTATTGATGGGATTGGTATGGAATCCTCTCTGAGAGGTTATTTACCTGTCGTCTAAAAGTGTGATGTTACATCCTACCCCCCTGACTCCTGTGCCTTCACAAGTCCTATCCTACGGGTGTTGCGATCAGTAGTGTGTAAAAATAAAGGAGTAAAGTAAGGGGCCCAAACTTTGCCTTAGAAGCCTGATGCAGGTGTTGCAGAATGCTGGGTTTGTTGACTATCAGGGTTGCCTCATCTTGATTCCACCTTGTGTCTCTTTTTTTCCCTAGCCTACACTTCCAGACTCTTCCTTTTCCTAGTGTAGTTACTTTTAATTCCTGCTTTCTCCCTTTGCAGTTGTTTTCCTATCCTTGTGTTTCTCCTCCTTCCCCGCCCCCGAGCCTTTTTTGTAACAGTCTGTTTCTTGCTTTGGGTCAAACTCTGATGATGAAATGACATGCATTAACTTGGCCATTGACAAAATGTGTTACTTAAAGATGAACAGCCCAGCAAATAAATGGGGAGAGCCAGTCCCTGAGGTGCAACAAAGGGCTCTGATGCTTCCACCTTGCAGGAGGGCCCCTGGGTCTCCTAGAAATGGAGGGGGCCATTTCAGCCTCCTTGGCAGTAGTGATGCAAGATTATTAGGAACAAGATTAGCAGCAGCTTCTGCTTGGAGGCCAGCGCCTGCTGACAATCAAATCCAGGAAAATAACATGACCCAGCGCTTGAGGAGAGAAGGCCTGTTTTTCCTTCTAAGAGTGGGTATGATCTTCTGATGTTCAGGGAGGGAAATGATATAGCCCCACCTTGAAAGTGGGAGCAGAGAGGGTTTCTCTCTTGTCTATTCCCTCCTTCCATTCACAAATGGTGGTCTCCACCTTGCATGGTTCTCCTGTCCCTGCCAGCCCCACCCCAAGCTGAATAAGAAAACCTGGGAGGAGGGGTACCTGTGCTCTGCTATAAAAAAATATTTTGACGTTCAAATGTTGTGGCCATAAATTACCTCTCCACAGTCAGAGGCGTTGTAAAAACCTCCCAGGATCTAGATCTGGGAAAGCAAAGAAAACTCAGTCATGCTTGCCACATTTATTTCATGTTTCTTGGCCCAGCTGTGTTCTTGAGGAGTGTAAGCTTATGCACCTCACTGCTTTTTGCCTCATATAATGAGTGTTATTTGTTTTACTATTCACATTGAAATCAAGAATAAAAGCTCCAGTTAGCTCTGCAAAGATTATTATATATGGATTATGATTATGCATGAATCACAGCAACAAAAACATGAAACTGCTAACCTATTATACTTGGATTGCAGTGTGTGACCTACAGCTTTTACATGACTTAGTCACATGTATGCTAATTCTCTAGTGTTTTATTATGACAATGTAAAGCTTTGAACAGCCGATTACGCATACTTAACTGCAGTAAGTGCATTAACCACAACATTTGTCTTACCAGGATTGCAATCAGACTTATTTGATTCAAACATTTTGCTGCAGTGGGCACTCTGACCTCCAGGGTTCTGCAAAGTCGGTCCTGGAGAGCCGGGTCCATGCCAGATTTGCATATCCACATTTAGAAAAAAGATGTTTCAGAAATCTACAGTTTTCTAAATGTGGATATGCTAAAAATCTGGCATGGACCCGGCTCTCCAGGACCGACTTTGCAGAACCCTAAACTGTTGCTCAGGTGATGCATTTGGCTAGCATATTTAACTCCTTATTGAGGGCAGTCGAAAAGCATAGCTTTGAAACATTGTGGCCAACTGAGCCTTCCATCGTTCTAAGAGTGATAAAATATCTATTATTTACACTGCTACCTGACTGTCATAGTGAGTTCTATGTAAAAGAAAAAGTAGTACAAGGGTGTGTATATGATACGTAACAGTGGTCTGTGAGATTTGTGTACTTTCTTGTATAATTCTGTGAAATGCAAAACCGGCATTTAGCACTATATATTTGTTTTCAAAACATTTTTTATTGCATGTCCAACATATTCCAGCCAAAGACGGATTATAATAGCACATATTCACATAGCCATACAAAAGTCCCCCCAACAACCCCCCTGCCCACTTCTCCAACACATCTTGTACACAATACAATTAGTCATTACATAGACAAATTAGATACCTCCTACACATCAACATTTAGTACTTCAATATCAGCTTGGTGAGACCACACCTGGGGTAAAGGAATGCCCCTATAATCTGCCCATTTTTGCAAAATCTTCAAAAGTTTGTGTGATTAGCCCCACGCTTGATATATAGGTATTTCCAAGGCCATACAGTGGTTCAGGCCTCGTTTCCAAACGCTAAGTACAGGGGGTAACACTGCTTTCTACACTCTGGCAATGTCTCTCTTTGCTATGGTGAACTCCGCCAGTAACAGTGTTTGAATATATCTGTTTCCCCTAATTCCCTCAACCATGTGTAGAATTACTAATTTGGGGTTGAATGGTAGATGTAGTGATACAACTGTGGTAGGTAGGTCTTGTCTCTATATTTTAGAGTGAAATGTGTCCTCTTATCCATTGTGGATGCGAGGATACATTTTGCATTATAAAACGGCACAAAATCCAAGCAGTGAAAACAACAGCCATTTGTGTTCTGGACATTTGAGGAAGTTCCTGTGCTGAAATTCTGCAGAGGTGTAATTTAGGAAATTTTGGATACCAAGTGGAAAATTAAATTCACAAAATTACTCGAGATTACGCTGGCATACCAGAAGTTTCACCAGTTTAATGTGCTATGCACCTATGAATGTACGTCTCATTATTGGTTTGTTTTCGGACCTTCACAACTGTGAAGTCTACAAACTTGGGTACCAATCCTGGCAGTTCCCACTTGATCCAACTGTCTTTTGCTGGGCAGTTCAGTTATCTCAGTGTGTCTGAGATCTGGTATCTGATGTTTATTTGAGTCTTGCATGGAATGTGTGCAAATTACGTTTGACCTATCTACCTGTCTTAAGGGCCCAATTAGTTTGAGTTAAAGCACCAGTGACTACCCAGTGGCCTCGTCATTAGAAACTTCCATCGAATTTTAAGTTAACAGTACTCACGGCTGCTACATTTAAACCCTTCCTTGATTTTTTTTTCTTTTTTTTTAAACTTCTGAAGGTTTTTGTTTTGATTTTACAGAAAAAAAATCAGAACGAAAATAAGGAACACTCCATGGATCCAGAAATGGTGAATCAAGTCGAACCTAATTGAAATATTCAGGGCAGAGTGTACTGCAGGTCAGGAGAACTGGCTCTTGAGTGGGAGAAGGAAGGAAAGAGAGAGAAAGGGGTCGGGTAATGGGAGCAGAGAGAAGAAAGAGAGATGGAGAGAGAGAAGATACTCCTACACTGAGCATGGGTAGTCCAGGATAATTTCCAAAACTAGGATAGCTTCTGAGTGTACCCCCATATGAGAAGAAAGTGGGTACATGGGGGGTTTTATGGTGGTCTGTTTTTCTGTAGGTATGTATCAAAGCATCCCATAGCCTTCGAGGGCTCGAGGGACAATAGAATTTAGAATATAAGATGTTGTCACCCCTCTAAGACAGCATAGAAAATTCCACCATTTGTCAAAGGTTTTGGGGGGGGGGGGGGGAGTTGATTTCAAGTCTGAGAGGATTGTTTTGCTGCCTAACGAGAGGAGGCCTACCAGTAAAGCTGTGTGAGTCAAAATCCGTCACACATGGGTTGGCATGTAGGCCCAGGGCCATAGTTAGGAAGTGTGTTAGTTCAGAGTGTGCCTTTAGGGGAAAAGGTATGGTGATCCTTCGTAGTGTCCCTACCATGAGGAGAGGCTGCAAATGTGCAGCCTTCAGGTGAGACCCTGTGTTGTGTGTGATCGTATGTAAGTGCTGACCACATTTGTACATAATACACCTGTGTGTCACTAACTGTTGCCAGAAATGAATCTGTGACAAGACACTGTGTCCTGCTGCATGTACTGGGGTTTCAGGTGCAGGTGCCTGCTTCTGAGTGATGTGATTTCATTTCCTGTAATGACATTACAGGTGCAATGGTCAAATTACAACATTTCTGGTGACATTGTCATTATTCCGAATTGTAATTTTGAAAGCTAAATAAAAAAAATACCTCTTTTTAATCACAAACGTTTGGCACGTTTAACAGTGCAGGCTCCAGATGGGACCTAGGTGAAGCTCGGAGGAGAAGGAAAACAGTGCTGGTCAGAGAGATAGAGTAGTGCAGGGTCCAGAGGGGTTGGGAGCAGCAGAGGGTGACAAGAGCAGAGAAATGTAGAGTAGGCAAAGAGAAACACAGGGTTCACATTGGGTGGCGAGCAAGACTGGGTCCAGGGGTGGGAGCGCACTGGCTGAGGGGTTGGAGAGCAGCCATGGGTGAAGCGCAGTATTTAATGAAGGATGTAGCACAGGGTCAAAACTCGAGAAGGGGAAGCCAGTGCAAGGATAAAGATCGGAAGTAATGCAGGGTCTTGGAAAGGGGAGTTTGTCCTAGGCGTCTGCATAAGCCCTCATTATGAAGTCACTGTATTTTGGTGCAAGAACACCAGAGTTCCGGAATTCCAAATTCCAGCCACTATTTCCATACCAAAATACAGTGAGTATTCATTATTTGCTCAGAATGCGGAACAACCACACAGAATTAGGGAATATGGTTCCTTTCCATGCAGTGTCCTCCTATTCCAGAGAGAAAACTGCTGACATGTTCTGCCTGCTCAGATATGGCAGAGGAAGTGTTAGCAAGAGGGCTACGGGGGTCAACAGTGTTGTATAAGTGGGTGAGAGGTCTGGCAGGGTTGAAGGAATATAGGGGGAGGGGAGTGTTGGGTATTTCCCTGAGGTGCTAAAGTGATCGCATGGGGACAAAACAGTGTCCCTGCAGCAGTTTTTACTGAGTGCAGAGCTGCAGCTGGTGAAAACGGGCCCGGACTTACTGGACCAAGAGACATTAGATTGCTAATGAACATCCCAAAGCGGTATCCTACCTGAAGTTACCATTCCAGATAGGATACCGCAATTCATACTGGTATCATTACAACTCTCTCCTTCCTCACTGAACCTACACTGGGGCAGCAGCAGTGCAGCCTTCGTTTTCTAAGAGGCTGCAGCTTAGCCATCTGCTGTGGAAGAGTCCTTTCCTCTGGTTGAATTAGCATCATGACCATCCCTGTCCTTTCAGTACAGGTACCTCATAGTAGCAGTGGTAGTGGGGGGCACACATAGGGTTAAGGAGAAGGGAACAAGCAGCGAGATGCAGAGAGCACACCACTGACACTATGCAGGTTTGGGTGTAGGATAACACTTATGGTACGACTCCTCGTGCACGGCCTCATAGTAAGTACTGCATGCAATGGATGTCCCTGAACGTGATGCTGCATCGATGTCTCCCTTCTGCTTTATAGTAGACACTAGACTCTGTATGTGTGCCAGTGGACTGAAGCCCAGCAATTGGCAGGGAATGGGGACAGGAGTCAAGGGAATGACACACAGTGGCCATAATGGGACAAAGTCAACGGGCTGCTGAGCACCACTGCGGATTGCCAGCAGCGAATGGTTTGACACTCTTAGTGCTTGCGGTTATTTGCCAGCCAACAGGGGCAGCTCCTCCATACGGGCAGAGGAGAGTCACCCCCACACCCCCACCACCAGCAACCGCTGCAAATCCTTTCACTTGTGAAAGGGGCAGGGCATTGGAGGTGACGAGCAGAGAGAAGTGCACTGTGAGTGTATGTGTGTTTGGCCGGCCGTCTCGGATTGTCCAAACACATATGCGCACAGGACTCTCTCCAGCCCACAGTTCCTGGGCTGCAGAGACCCTGCACAGGCTCCCAGTCTGTGCCTGGGTGCAGCAGAGGATTGGCTCGGTGCAGGAGCGGAGGTAAGTTTAATTTTTTTTTTAATTAACCCATCCCCCGGGCTACGCCACGCCCTGCCCCCAGGAATTCCCGCGAGCCGCGACTGCCGGCCACATTGGTCTCCCACGCTTGTGACAGTATCTAGGGTGGGGTTAGTCTCACCCAGTGTCTGGACATTTGAAATGTTACCAGGTCACAGAGCACTGGCACCCGTCCCCAAAGTAAGTTGGTATTGCTTTTATACCTTTCTTTTATAGCACAACACAATGGGGGTAGAAAGTTGACAATTCACTCAAAAACACAATTTAAAATGTGTAGGTGTGTTTCTTCACTGACGTCTTTGTGATCTTGAGTCATTCATGTCCTTTATATCAGGTTTCGTCGTTCATACAAGAAATGCAGTGCACCGAGTGGATTAATTAGGCCGTCTGTGGCCGAATAACTGTAACCTCGGAGGCAAGTCTGCTGTCTTAAGTCTGAAATGGTATGTTGTGTTTGTTGAGGGATAGCTTTGCTTTGCGGGGCTTGTAAATTCTGTGTGACGTGAGGGACGTAGGGTTCCTGTTTAATACTAAAGCCAGTTTGTAATATGTAAAGTTCTCCATTACCTGGGTATAGCTCTGCTACTTAAAGTCAATGTCTAAGTGTAAGGTAGTGCTCTTGTTCGAAAACCGAGCCTTTATATTGTTCGTTACACCCTTCTATCTACAGAAAATACTTGTAAGATTATTGAAATCTGTGAGACAGCTGTGCTGTCTAGAGCTAAAGCCTATACATTCAGAGAGCTAGCTATTTGAGGGTTAGTTATTCAGAGAACTCAAGCCTGTATTTTGTCTTGCCAGAGGCATATATCAGCTACCCAAAGACAAATCCTGGGGTCTGTGTAACCTTTTGTTGCATGCTGTGAGGCCTCTTGATGGGGGTGTGGAGTTAGGTGGTGTACCAGGGTATGTTGCAGTAGACAAGCTTGATGATATGCTCGCCCAGTTGTAGTTTCAACTTCAGGTGTGCTCATTCCTTCCTCTCATGGGAAGTAGACTTCCTTTTGGTTTGCCCCAAACTCAAGGTGGAACTCATGTGCAGCAGGCAGGCTGAAAGGGAACAGAGGACTTGTGAGGGTACCAATGTCAGCTGAAAATTTAGAAAGCCTATCTGCATATTGCTATGTGATGTGTCCATTTTGTGTTTTGGGGCATTTCCCGTCACAGGCACTAGGCCTACCCACACAAGTGAGGTATCATTTTTTATCGGGAGACTTGAGGGGATGCTGGGTGGAAGGAAATTTGTGGCTCCTCTCAGATTCCAGATCTTTCTGTCACCGAAATGGGAGGAGAACGTGTTTTTTTTTAGCCAAATTGTAAGGTTTGCAAAGGATTCTGGGTAACAAAACCTGGTGAGAGCCCCACAAGTCACCCCATCCTGGATTCCCCTAGGTGTCTAGTTTTCGAAACTGTGCAGGTTTGCTAGGTTTCACTACGTGCCGGTTGAGCTAGCGGCCAAAATCCACAGGTAGGCACTTTGCAAAAAGCAGCTCTGTTTTCTTTGGGAAAATGTGATGTGTCCACGTTGTGTTTTGGGGCATTTCCTGTCGTGGGCGCTAGGCCTACCCACACAAGTGAGGTACCACTTGTATTGGGAGGCTTGGGGGAATGCTGGGTGGAAGGAAATTTGTGGCTCCTCCTAGATTCCAGAACTTTCTGTCACAGAAATTAGAGGAAAAAGTATTTTTTGGGCCAAATTTTGAGGTTTGCAAAGGATTCTGGGTAACAGAACCTCGTCAGAGCCCCACAAGTCACCCCATCTTTGTTTTCCCTAGGTGTCTATTTTTAAAAATGCACAGGTTTGCTAGGTTTCCCTAGGTGCCGGCTGAGCTAGAGGCCAAAATCTACAGCTAGGCAGTTTGCAAAAAACACATCAGATTTCAATGTAAAAATGTGATGTGTCCATGTTGCGTTTCCTGTCGCGAGCATCAGGCCTACCCACGCAAGTGAGGTACCATTTTTATCGGGAGACTTGGAGGAACACAGAATAGCAAAACAAGTGTTATTGCCCCTTGTCTTTCTCTTCATTTTTTCCTTCCAAATGTAAGGCAGTGTGTAAAAAAGACGTGTAATTGAGAAATGCCATGTAATTCACATGCTAGTATGGGCACCCCAGAATTCAGAAATGTGCAAATAACCACTGCTTCTCAACACCTTATCTTGTGCCCATTATGGAAATACAAACGTTTTCTTGATATTATTTTTCACTCTTTAAATTTCAGCAAATGAATTGCTGTATACCCGGTATAGAATGAAAACCCATTGCAAGGTGCAGCTCATTTATTGGCTCTGGGTACCTAGCGTTGTTGATGAACCTACAAGCCCTATATATCCCCGCAACCAGAAGAGTCCAGCAGACGTAACGGTATATTGCTTTAAAAAATCTGGCATCACAGGAAAAAGTTACAGAGTAAAACATTGATAACATTTTGTTTTTTTCACCTCAATTTCATAATTTTTTTATTTCAGCTGTTATTTTCTGTAGGAAACCCTTCTAGGATCTAAACAAATGACCTCTTGCTGAATTCAGAATTCCATCTACTTTTCAGAAATGTTTAGCTTTCTGGGATCCAGCATTGGTTTCACACCCATTTCTGTCACTAAGTGGAAGGAGGCTGAAAGCACAAAAAATAGTAAAAATGGGGTATGTCCCAGTAAAATGCCAAAATTGTGTTGAGAAATGGGGTTTTCTGATTTAAGTCTGCCTGTTCCTGAAAGCTGGGAAGATGGTGATTTTAGCACTGCAAACCCTTTGTTGATGCCATTTTCAAGGAAAAAACACGAGCCTTCTTCTGCAGTCCTTTTTTCGCATAAAAAAAAAAAACGAATTTGTTTCTGTATTTTGGCTAATTTATTCGTCTCCTTCAGGGGAACCCACAAAGTCTGGATACCTCTAGAATCCCTAGGATGTTGGAAAAAAAGGACGCAAATGTGGTGTGGGTAGCTTATGTGGACAAAAAGTTATATGGGCCTAAGCGAGAACTGCCCAAAATAGCCAAAAAAAGGCTTGGCACCTGAGGGGGAAAAGGCCTTGCAGCGACAGGGTTAAAAAAAGGCAATTTTTGACCAAGAAGAAGTGAAGAATTGTAAACCAATCACATTTCTCCCTGCCTTTTCTAAAATCATGGTGTTACACCTTGTGAATTGGCCCTCAGCCTTCCTTGAGCTGTCGGGAGCCCTTGACTGGACCCACACAAGTTTGGAGCCAGACAGCATGCATGCTGTCATTCTGGCTACCCTTGATGATCTAAGAAGCACAAGAGGTAAAGGCCACCTCATGGGACTGGTTCTCCAGAAACTGTTTACCACATTCGTCACAGTGGATCACTCCATCTTGTTCAACCCAGGTGCAGTAGTTGTCTCTCTAGTATGCCCCAGCAATTGTTTAAGTATTTCATAGCAAGCATGCTCAGATAGGCCCTCCTGCTTTTCAGATCCAGTAAGATGTGGATGGATGTGGAGTTCCACATGCATTGTCCAATTCTCTAACCCTGTTCAATCTCTTCAGCCTGCCTGGGAAAAAACCTTTAGATCAAGGCACTCTCTTTTGCCAATAATATGCTGCTAATACCGGGGTTTTACCATCTTGTCTCTGACAATATAGAACACCTTGGAGACTGCCTTGCTGTAGTGGAGGACTGGCTATATGTGAACATAATAAAACTCAATGGGGACAAGAAAGAGATTGTGCTGATTAGTGGGATCCGGTCAGTGTTGACAAAGAGGTTGTGGGCAGTCTTGTTATCTTGCTAGGAAATCTCCTACACCAACTGACACAGTCCAAAACATGTGAGTACAGTTTTAACAGGGACTCCCCTTTGAGCCCCAGATTCCATATCTTGGGTAATTCTGTCTCTATTCTTTTAGTACATTTAGGTGCTCCACTTTATTGAAGAGGTTGGTGCCATGATTCTAGCCCGTTTAGATTACAGTAGCAATATTTACCTTGGCTTGCCGGAAGGTCAGCCAAGGCAAAATCAAAGCATGGTGGTAAGGCTTGTTTATGGGCAAATACGACCAGGTCTCTGAGACCCCCAGGTCTCTCCACTAGCTCCTGGTAATTGAAAGGATTCATTTAAAAGTGCTCTGCTTCATTTATTATGCCTCTTAACAGAGGGTTATGCTCTTTTTATCTACTCTTCTCATTACTCCAACCTTTCTCTCTGATTACCATACCTCAAGAAATCTTACTGTGGAGGTAAAGCTTTCAGAGTGTTGGGCCTACAACTCTGGATGAAGCTCCCATTGCACCTGTGACTGGCAGCTTACTGACTTTTGCTCCTTTAGGAAAGCATTACATATCTTTTCTACTAGCTCCTCTTCTGGAGCCTCACACTGGTCTGTCCACTTTGGTGTCTATTTGTTGACAGTGATTTCTTCCTAGCTTTATGATGCTTATGTGTAGTAGTTTGTGCAGATAAATAATAAAATAACTGTTTATCCCCAAACTCAGCTTCATTAATAAAACCAAGATGCAATTCAGTTGACTTGTTTCTCCCATGTTGCTAATATGGATGGAACGACATTGTACGTTTTTTAAACCATATTTGTGTCAGAACCCGTTACAGGGATGTGGGCAAGGCACCAGTCAGACAGTCGCTACTGAGCCACAACTGTGGTGTTTGAGGTAGTTTGCCAATGGCGTGGTCCTTCCTATTTTGACCTGCAAATTAGGCCAAGCACACCCCTTCTGCTCTTGACTCTCAATGTAGGGATGGTGATCACTCCAAGGGGGTGAGGTAGTGTGTGGGGCAAGAGCTAAGATCTCAACCATCAGCCAACAGACAAAATAACATATGGTCCATCCCAGTGCTTTTCTTTGAGTTAGAGGCCCGTACTTTTATCTCCCTGCAAAGCAAATTATTACACATCTTAATGGGATTCTCAGTTGCAGGGCTGTAATCTTATTTGTGATCTTCAGTGAGGCAATGCACTCCTTCTGTACTCTTTCCTGGCTATCTGAGTTTTCTATTTGCTACAGCAACTAGTGTATAGCATGGGCACAGGAATTAGGCACAGGTACAGTTCACTCAAATGTATTCTACTTTTTAGATGCATAAAGCAGTTCAGTTAGCTTTCACCAGTCCAAGTTCGGATGCATAAGTCTTAAGTTAATACAACAGAATTCTTCTGCACTTTGTCTCTCACATATTGGTGCTGTTTTGACCTGCACACAGTAGATGCAATGTGAGTGGTGCAGGAAGGCATAATTAATATTCTTCTAGTCGTTAATCAGGTAACAGTGGGGGTTGCGGCTGCAACCTCATTCGAAACTCAGCCAATGGGCTCACATGGTGGACCTTTCTTGGAAGTGGCAACCTACCAAGGCTGGGTGCAGATGGGCTCTTTGATACAACAGGTTTAGCCGGTAGGGTGATCTGGCAGTGTGCCCCCGGGGCCGATCAAAGCTTTTGCTTCAGTGGTGATAAAGGATCTCTGATGTTGTCATCAGTGGTAGCAGTTTCCTAGGAGCCTGGCAAGATACTGATTGATGTGGTGATGCTTGGCAGGTAAAGGTCACAGTGCAGTTCATACCAAGAACCGCTTCACAACTCATGTCACTTCTGGCTTTGTTCCTTTTTGGTTGTCCTCTTCCTTTCGGTGTTCCTCATGCTAGGAACACACTGGGCTTTTCCTGGACAGTGTGTCCTCCTGCAGTGCCAGGCACCCTTCGTCCCCTCTCTCAGCAGGAAGGCAGACCTCCAGGCTCTGGCTAGACCCTCGGTTTCTCTAAAAGAAAGTGCAGACTTCAGGTTCTGGCCCCTTAGCGTGGTCATACAGGAGTCCTTAGTCTCTCTCTGCAGCACTGCCTTCCTTGGTCAAAAAGAACCTAGAATTGGGACAAAATGGGGAGGTTTGGATTCCACTTTTATGTTCATTTTCCAGGAAAGACCTGAGTCCACTGTCCAAGGTTTGAAAATTGGATTGGTTATTTTTTAAATGTAAATTTTGGCTGGCTTCTCAGATCCACCTTTGTACAAGGTGATGGTTCTTATAGCAAGTAGCAATGACGCTGACACCAAGCAGGTGTATCCAAAGCAAAGCAACAGCAAAATGAAATGTGAGATCTATTCACCTGGTCGTCATTGGCCTTCCTGAAGCAGTGATCAGGGACACACGAAATTGCAGGCCCTGCCTCGAAGCACATTCACCTTGAACAAAAGCTTCAGTCCAACTCCTCACACCTATCATCTATCAAAAAGCAGTGCTCGAGAACTAATCAGCAGTCTTGTGCTAAGAAGGTCTTAATTGAATTTATAATTGTAGTCCTGGCTCCATCCAGATCCCAGCCTTCCAAATCAGACATGATCCCCACCCAGTGTTGGAAAGGCATAAAGGGCAATCAGGTAGTGCTTGATGTGCTGGTCTGACCTGTCAGTGTGTGGGCCCTTTTTTTGGCTTTTTGTGGGCCTGTTTTACTACTGATTTCCCTGATTATTAAAACAAATATTGGCTGTAGCAAACACAAATCCATGCAGTCTTCCATACCTTGCAAAACAAATATGCTGCATGTTGTTAAAAGTTCAAACTGCTCAATTTGCACAACACAGCCACTTTTTGTGCTTTCTAATTCATTTACAGTGGCCACTTTTATTCTGACACCTGGATCTGTTTTTGAAACCTGGCCATGGCTCATTCATCCTGCAGGGTAAATCATCCCTCCTCAAGTGGGGCTGGAGAAAAGGTTTGTGCATACACACTTGAAATCAACACTAGTCTCATAGTTATTAGAATTTTACATTTCATCTGTAACTCCACAGCCTGTCGTCACCCACATTGTTTCCTCTCTTATACTTCAATGAAGTTTGGCTTTACTATCTTCAGTTTGCATAGTGTCTCTGTCTCGAGTGTACCATCAACTGTTTCATTGTTCATATCCCTAGGTGTATGGTAGGTCCAAGAAACTGAATACACCAGTTACTGGTGCACAGGCTGAAAATTTAACTTTGCCTTGCTGCAGATTTAATACCTTCCTAATGGTCATCAGTGGTAGCAGGGCACAGGTCCTAAAAAACAGAAGTGGCAGGACTAGCCAAGTTAGGCAGTATGCAAGAAACATCATGGCATGTGATATCGCCCTTCGCATTACAGGAAGTGACATCACAGGAAATACATTACAACCCATGACTTTAAAGGAAGAGACACTATACAAAGTGACATCAGATCTCAAGACCTCACACATATGTTTTGAGCGCACTACAAGTTTAGAGGCAAACACTCCTAATTTAGAAAAAAGACTCACGTTTTTGTCAGGTGCACATGAAACAATGTTGCCTTTATAGTTTACTTAATCCAAGGACTAAACAAACTATCTCTGCCAGGCATAATAATCCATAAACAGCACATTTCTATGTAAATGAAATTGTTCTAGCTGCCAGAGCATGTAACCCCTACCTGCTGCAATGTAAATCAGCACAGGACAATGTGCTGCCTTGCATTAGCCTTTTTTTTCAAATCAAAGCAACCAGGATTTCTGTGGCAATGGAAATCCCAAAATAGATTTAGCATCAGGATTTTGCTGGAAAACTGAAGCAACCCTGACAAAATCTGCGCCTCATTTTATACATTTGTGTTTTTTTAAAACTCTGCCACAAAAAAAATTAACAGCATTGAGAAATGGGACTGTACATTTTAATTTGTTAATTGGTTCTGATTAGTTGTTTGCAAAGTCTGAATTTAATTCTTTTTATGGGGTTAAGGCACCTGCACCAGAGATCTTTGGATTCCAAGTAAATCTGAGGGAATAATAATAATGGTAAGATAACTTTGATAGTTAACGCATTTCATAGAAAGATCTGTGTTTTGTTTGATGCCCCTTTTGATTCAAAGTAGCATAGAAGGTTAATTTGTCTCCTGCAAAGCACATCGTGTAACATACAGATGAAATATTTTTATTTTATGTTGATAAGAAAGTGGGTTACTGCTTTTAACATAGAGATATTTTTCTTTTACTTGCAGTTCATAAATTATAATCCTTCTAATATAGCGCAACGACCTAAGAAGAATGATATGTGACTCCTACACCTTGTAACCCTCACTGTCCTATGTTACATATCCTGAACATTGATGTACAAACTTGTATGATTTACAGTCAATATAATTAGTATGTATGATGTAAAGTGCTCTGACACCCTGCATTTTGATGAGTAGTGCTATAACAGATGTGTAAATACTGGGATAGACCAACACATCTTACAGGGCAAACATATCTCTCATATACTTTATTTTATTTTGCCAAGTCTTCTTCTCAGTTTCTTCTCATGTTTTCTTTTGTTTTTGCTCGTGGGCTCTGTTGTCAAAAGATGACAATTACATTGTTTAATAGGGTTACCAATTATTTCATGCTACTGTGACATTATGTTGCCCATTGATAGGCTTTCATTTAACAAACCAATGCATTTTGCGAGTTATAGTCTTCACGTGGTTCATCTGGCCGGGCAGAACTCATCCGAAAACAACACATTTTAAAATGATAGCAGGGGACTAAAATCATTATGTAGCTTTATGGAATTAAGTAACTTTGTAATCCTATTTGTAATCTACCTCTGCAGTGGAGCAAATGTATTGCTGTCAGTTCCTTTACATCACAAGCACTGTATTTTTAGGTAGCAGCACTTTACACGCTTGGACTTCCATACTTACACAGGGAAGTTAAAACTACAAGCACCAAAAGGCAAAGTGTTGGTTGTTAAAAATACATAATTGCTTGACGTGTCAGAGGTGACTGACGTCTTGGCAGCACTGCTTGTGTTAGCAAATACTTGGGAACGAAAGAGTGGGAAACTTTGTGTCAGAGGTGCAGGGTTTGGTACCAAAATGTAGCTGTTAGAATATCGCCTGACATAAAAATATTGTTTTCAAATATCACCCAGTTGGAGTTGATATTAGAAACTCTGTTCCCAATCGGACAATATTTTTGGTCACAATAATTAGGAGACAATATTTATGTCAGACAATACTTCTGAGAGTAATATTCTGACGTAACCAAGGCAGAAAATGATATTTGTCTAATGACTTGCATTGTGGCAAGGGACATTGTCGGATGAAGAAATTGAAGAAAAAGTTGAGAAATTCGTACAAGAACATTTCCATTTTTAAAAGTCTATCTGCTTAACAGCTATAGTTGGTTTGCCTCTGCCAGTGACAGGATTTACGGTAATTGAATAGGGCTCATCCAGACATATCATTTAACTCTATCACCTGGAGTGGCAGAGGAGGAAGTACGATTATAGTATCCTATGTAGTCCCGTTTCATATATGAGTAAACTGGTTTCTGGAATGATGCGAATGGATGATGTAATGGAATGTTAATTGTATTGTATTACCGCATTTATGCAGTGCTTATTACCGCTATGTGATGACATGAGTAGCACGCTACCCCTTTCCTATATGAGTAGCTCTCTACACCATGCAGGGTGTGTGATTGGAAGAATGCTGTCATATTTTTATCCTATGCAGGAAATGACTCCATGTCTTGCGTGATGACCACCAAGGTGCAATTTTCATGCTATGGGACGCAGCACATAGCGGTGTACGGGATGATGAATTGTGAGAAAGAGATGCACAGTTTTATGGTTTTCAGTATGCTAGAAGATTCTCCAGGTCCCTTTGTGGTATTTCTTATGATGTAGTCTGCTTAGCTGGTTACTGCACTGGGTTGTCCAATCAGATTTTGTGTACAGTTGTGGTCCTAAGCTGACCTGACTGGACGGAGAGAGAAGTGGAGAGATCTGTTGGGATGTCCATTTTTAGGTCGAGCGCGCAAGCGTTTTGACCTGATGTAAGTATTGTGGGCTTTTAACTACGCACCCATCACTTTCACTTGTTTGTGGGCTTGCTTTTCAAAAATCCTTTATTATCAAATGTGAAAGCTTTACGTTTTTCCCCCCCTTGGGGTTGTTGTGTTACCTCCTTGCAGTCTGCCCCTGGTAGATAGATAATTGCACGATTGCCAAAACGTTTGACTGCGAGCAATCTATTTTTTCTTTTTGTTTCTCTCCTTTGCGCTCATGCTCAGAGCGGCCATGGCGCTTTGAATCAGCTTGCTTATGTCAACTGTTTTACTTTTCATTTTCAACTTATATGGCAAGAGATGTCCAGTTAGAAATTTACAACGCTAGTAGCTATAACTCAAGCAAATGCAAGACCCATTGCATTGCAAATGCTTGTTTCTCCTTGTGGGGCCTTGGACGCTTGCAGAGAGGAAGCGATATGACACTTAGAGACAGGAGCAGAAAGGGTACACACAGAATAAGTGGGTAGGGCCAGAGATGACAGGAAAAGCTCCTGGACAGAAAGAAGTAGCAACCTGGATCCAAGATTCTGGATCTGGGATGGATATGAGGAAGCATGGGTGGGCTAAGAAGAAGTGTGGATGAAAAAAAGTTTTGGGAGATCTGTTGTTTTAGATACTGACATCAGTTCAATTTTGCGAAGAAAACCTTACATAGCTTTAGAAATGATGGGTTTAATGGCTATGAACACTGGTCATGCCCCTTATCCAGTTTTCTTGTTAGAACGGTTAGTGGGCACAGGTCATCAGTACAGATCATGTCCTGTGCCCCCCTAGGCAGGGATATTTGGTTTACAAGACATGTGTGACTGACATTTGGCTGATTCTCATAGAATTCCATGGCTCACATTTTTGCAAATCTTGTTTCGGAACTTAGGCTTGGAAAACATGTTTACACACCTAGTGGGCCTGCCCACTAATGCAAAGGTATTGGTTAAAAAACTACATTTTGAGTACATCTCGAACCTTAGATTTCATGGGGCTTTGACATTAAAAACCTTTGATCCTTACGTTCAGATCTCAAGCACGAGCTCAATGGAATCTTATTTAACCTGGTTTTCCCCGCTTTTGGTTTTATTTAGACTAAATCTGATACATTTTGGAGTGGCCTTCCCAAAGCAATGCACCTGGCAAAAAGTGCTCCCGAATTGTCCCTGTGATGCTGTTTCAAAGCAAAATACGTCTCTCTTTTTTTATTTTGCCCACTTTACTCTGTTCCTAGACATATTTTTATATTGCCTCTTTCACGTAAATTACGAGTTATCTCTCACAAGGACACATTATTTTATGTTCAAAAACTGACATCTATACAAACTTGTCATTCTGTCTTAAATTTCATCAGATCCGCTATTGCCATTAGGAAACGATACGAACTGGTGGAAGCAGTCGTAGATTAACTTAAGCTGGAATAGTATAAGATTTTAACTTTGTTTTTTTGCCTTGTTTATTTTATGCTTTTTCTTGCAAATTTTTATCTGTAGTATATCCATGGCCCTTCTTATATATACTTTTGGTTACATTAGGTACATTTATGGATAAACTGATTTTAGTTATTTATATTCAGCTATGTATATTGGTCATGTGATCAAAGCTCTGTTATTGTTTTTACACTCCTGTTTTTATTCTTATTTGTGTACTTTAATGGCATTCTGTCGACTGACCAACTGACAGACTTGCATATGCTATGAATTTGGCAATACTTTTGTACTATGAGTCGTGAAAATCAGACTTTAAAAAATTTGCATCATAATAATGGCACTTTTAGCGGTGATTTCAAAACGTGTATGTCTCAAAAATTACGTCATACTCGGGAATTATTTACTTGACATAATTCTTGAAAATTACAGATGTCAAAAAATGAGGTCTGAAAAGTGGTATAGTATATTGCTGCACCAAGCACTATTATGTAGTTTTCAATATGCATTTTTCTGTTTCAAAAACGTATATCAAAAATTCATAAAAGTTCTGAAATGATATTAACGAATTACTCTTCCACCTCATTGATTATCATGCAATTACAACTCCACCTTGGCACTATGGCCCTCATTACAACCCTGGCGGTAAATACCGCTTTCCGCCGTGCAGAAGACCGCCAACATACCGCTGCGGCCGCGGAATTCCGCTACAGGTATTACAACCCACAGCTCAGAATCCGCCATAATACAGACACCCACACAAGTCCGCCACACCAAAGGTCAGTGATAAACTGGCGATACCAAAACCGACACCGTCACGCCAACAGGAATACGCCCACACTATCACGACCCACGAATCAATGCGGCGGTCTTTCAACCACGGTAATCCATTGGCGGTACAAACCGCCGCGCTCAAAATACACACACACTTACAAAACACAACCACATTGGACAATTCGAAAAACACACACCTGATACACATACACACACCACACCCACACACCCAATCTAATATAAAGCACACACCCACATCACCCACAAACCCTTACAACCAAAAATTTGAAAGAAGGCCAGAGAGAGAGAGACTACCTAAAACAACACCAGCATCCACAGACACACAACACCATCACTTACACAACATCCACGCACCTCAAACAAAACACACCAACACATCCCCTCACACATCACAACAGACACCACCTCACACATCACCCACACCACATCATGGCACCTCAAAGACACCCCAGGTTCTCTGAGGAGGAACTCAGAGTCATGGTGGAGGAAATCGTCCGGGTAGAGCCACAGCTATTTGGATCACAGGTGCAGGACACCTCCATTGCAAGGAAGATGGAGCTATGGCGCAGAATTGTCGACAGGGTTAACGCAGTGGGACAGAATCCAAGAACCCGGGATGACAGCAAGAAGAGGTGGAACGACCTACGGGGAAGGTGCATTCCATGGTTTCAAGACATCAGATTGCTGTGCAGAGGACTGGCAGTGGACCCCCACCTCCTCCCCCACAACTAACAACATGGGAGGAGCAAGTCTTGGCAATACTGCATCCTGAGAGCCTCGCAGGAGTAGCAGGAGGACTGGACTCTGGTAAGACATATCTTTACTACTTTATCCCCCCACACACCACCTGCATGCCATCACATACCGCCACTCTTACCCTCACACCCATCACCCCAACAACCCACAGATACCCCACTAACACAACCCACACATCCCAAAACCAAGCCCTGCATGTAACACCAATGCATGGACACCCATCACCAAAGCATGTCCAGTACAGAGACTCACTCATGCCCCAAGATCACCAATCACACAAGGACCAAGCCAGTAATGCAAGCACAGGAGTAGAGGGTCACTCACCCATTGCACAAGATGGCACACACAGATAATGTAACTATGCATTTACACCCGAACAGGACGCATACCCAACGTCACCGGACAGGAGGTGCCAGACATATCCAGTCCCCACACAGAAGAGACCCACTGTGATGACAGCAGCTCTGCACGCCTGGATCAAGATGACCAGCCCGGCCCATCAGGGACCTCGGGACAGTCGGTTCCCCTGACACAGTCACAAACCACCACTGAACCTCCCCCTCAGGAAACACCACCACAGGACCCACCCAGCGGGCCCATCCCTCTGTCCCCAGGACACGTCAATCAGCAGTGTTTCCACCACTACAGGGAACCCAGGCAAACCCACTAACATAGGATGATCAGGGACCTGGGGGCAGTAGTAGTGGGCACATGGTTCAGGGGACAGAGGCACAGGATAACAGGGAAGCTGGGAGGACTGCTGTGCGACAGGGGGAGGACAGGCCCAGGGAACCCACTCTCCACGAGGCACTCTCCAACATCATGGGAGCTTATCACCATTTCCAGGAGACCATGGGCACGGTACTGGGCAAGTTTCAGGAGACCCAGCAGCTGCAGGAGGAACACTATCTGGGGATCAGGGAGGACTTGAAGTCCATCAACACCACCCTGGTCACCATTGCAGGGGTGCTGGCAGACCTTCTCAACACCAGGAGGGACACAGTGGCACACCAACGGGCCTCTGACACTAACCTGGACGATGAACAGCCCTCCACCTCCGCCGGTACTAGTGACCAGGAAGCACCGCCACAGGACCAACAGGCCACCAGCACCCCACCCCCTGCAGATGGAGAACCACCCCGCAAACGGTCCCTGAGATCCAGGAACAAGACAGAGAACATTGCCAAGACCCCTGCCAGGAAATAAGACCCCCCTGAATGTCACCCTTCTGTCCCACTATGTCACCCTGTCCATCCTTAAACTGCCATTGCTCCACTTCCTATGCCCCTTTGGACAATGCACCTGTGAAACAAATAGACAGGACCCTGCCATTGACATACTTCCACCATCACCCCAGCCCCTTTTACAACCCCCTCCACTTATTTGCACAGGAATAAACACACTTCAATCACAAAACAATCTGGAGTCAGTCTGTGCTTTCACAAATGTGTAATTGCAATATCTATGGAATATAGCAAAGTCAATTTACTTGTTCACATACCAATGTAACACAGCTGTAGGCCAGGAGTAAACATAGCAGAGGGCACAAAGTGGGACCTAGATCTGTGAAATGGAAAGTCAAAGTGACAAGTCAGTTTCCATACACTGAGTGAAAATGACAGACTTATGCTAGCTCCAACAATAGTATGAGATGTGGGAAGCAGTGACATCTTCTTACCTGTGTCTCACTGGAAGTATTGCAAGATGTTTTTGTTTTGGTTGTCGATATCCTCTTCTTCTGCCTCCTCTTCTTCACTGTCCACAGGCTCCACAGCTGCCACGAGACCACCATCTGGCCCATCCTCCTGCAGAAAAGGCACCCAGGGTCGCAAAGCCAGGTTGTGCAGCATACAGCACACCACCATTATCTGGCACACCTTCTTCGGTGAGTAGTATAGGGAACCACCTGTCAGATGGAGGCACCGGAATCTGGCCTTCAGGAGGCCGAAGGTGCGTTCTATTATCCTCCTTGTTCGCCCATGTGCCTCATTGTAATGTTCCTCTGCCTCACTGGGGTCAGTAGCCATGAGAGGTTGGGGTAACCAGAGTCACCTGCAAATGTCGAGGGACACACACTAACCCTTAGGGACAACCCCATACCCAGACACCTATGTCAACTGTATTGGGACCTTGGCCTCACCTATTAGCAACACACACAGTGCCTCGGGAGTTGCCCCATCACATAAGGGATGCTGCTATTCCTCAAAATGTAAGCATCATGCACAGAGCCAGGATACTTGGCATTCACATGAGAGAAGTACTGGTCTGCCAAACACACCATCTGCACATTCATCGAATGGTAGCTTTTCCGGTTTCTGTACACCTGTTCATTCCCGTGGGGGGGGGGGGGGGGCAAATGTCACATGTGTACCATCAATGGCACCAATGATGTTGGGGATATGTCCCAGGGCATAAAAGTCACCTTTCACTGTGGGTAAATCCGCCACCTGAGGGAAAACGATGTAGCTGCGCATGTGTTTCAGCAGGGCAGACAACACTCTGTAGAACACGTTAGAGAACATTGGCTGGGACATCCCCGATGCCATGGCCACTGTTGTTTGAAAAGACCCACTGGCCAGGAAATCGAGTACAGACAGGACCTGCACTAGAGCGGGTATCCCTGTGGGACGGTGGATAGCTGACATCAGGTCTGGCTCCAACTGGGCACACAGTTCCAGGATTGTTGCACGATCAAGTCTGTATGTAATTATGATGTGTCTCTCTTCCATTGTCGACAGGTCCACAAGGGGTCTGTACACCAGAGGATGCCGCCATCTCATCACCTGCCCCAGCAGACGTGCCCTATGGAGGAGAACAACGAGCAGAGAGTCATCCAACACTGAGGTATCACAATGTGTTATTTGCAGATACTTTAGTAATCCGCAATGTGCTGGTATCTGTCTGTATTCCCGGCCTAGATAGATGTGACGCAGTTTTCATCCATCCCATGTGGCCCCCTGAAATAGCGGCTGCCTGACATGTAAGGTGGGACAAGGGGATATGAGGTAACTGCGCTGGCGTTGTACACCATCGCAGTGGGTGGTCGAAGACCGCGGTACAATTCTGCATTGGTTAACATTGGGCCCTATGGGTCCCAGGAGCCAATGACGATGTACGCCGGGGGTGACGGTACGCACCGCTGTGGACGTGATAGCCATTTTCTGTCTGTTCACTCACTTGATACCTGACCTTCAATAGGAGAGGACCTACACTGCAAGTGCTGCTGTGACCTGTGTCTGGAAGCGACAATGGCTACAGTGTCTGGGGAGAGGGCCCCTGCCTTCACTTCAGAGGAGTTAAAGAAACTAGTGGATGGGGTCCTCCCCCAGTACACGCAACTGTACGGTCCTCCATACAAACAGGTGAGTACACTGTGAGCATGCTGCATGGGCAATGACTGCTTTGAGTGGTGTGGATGGAAGATACATGGGGTGGGGCTGAGGCCTGCATGCGCGGATGGTGAGTGTATGTGCTTCAGGGCATGGGTGGGAAATGGTGGGCAATGAGTATGACGGTCCGGACGGGTGAGTAATTTCCTTTCCCCCTGTACCATTCCTCTAGATCAGCGCCCACCAGAAGAAGGGTATTTGGCGTGCCATCGCCAAGGACGTCCGGACCCTGGGGTCTACCACAGACGGAGCACCCACTGCCGTAAAAGATGGGAAGACCTGCGCCACTGGAGCAAGAAGATGGCGGAGGCCCAGCTGGGGATGGCCTCCCAATGTGGAAGGGGTGCCCGTCGCACCATGACCCCCCTTATGTCCCGGATCCTGGCGGTGGCCTATCCGGAGTTGGATGGGCGCTTGAGGGCATCACAGCAGCCACAAGGGGGTGAGTACACTCTCATTCAGCTGACTCCGCATGCATTAAGATGTGTCTGGGTGGGGGAGGTGGGCAGTGTGTTCCCCTAGGCCAGGGCGAACTTGGTAGGCAAGGTCCCCTGTGAGGCAGGCTGTGTAGCACCCCAACCCGTCTAGTGGTAAGAGCCATCTACACCTAGTCAGGCTCCTGTGACTTCCAGGTGTGCAGCAATTGGGCTTAGGCCTGGTACCCCATGGTCAGGTGAATTTTCTAGGAACTGTTAGTGCATGGCGTAGTGCTGAGGGCTGCTCCCTGTGTGTTGCGTCCGCCATCGGTAGTGGTGTTGCATGCACTGAACATGTTTTTCTTCTGTCTTTCCCCCCCCTTTTTGTGGTCTCCCTGTACTTGTGTGCAATAGCATCATCAGGCATAGGAGCAGTGGCACTGGAGCAGGAGGGAGCTGCAACCCACTTGGCCCTGGAGGGTGAAGCATGGAGTATGAAGCCACCAGTGGGACGGAGGGCGAGGGGAACTCCACGGCGGGGACAGAAGCATACACCAGTGGCAGCGACTCCTCCTCTGATGGGAGCTCCCTTGCGGTGGCGGGCACTTCTGTGCCCACAGCATCAACAGGTACAGCCGCCACCCCCCTACCAGCACCACCCTCCCAGCAGCCCCTCAGCGTGCGTCCTGTGCCCGCTCACCTAGGAGGGTGGGCATCTCCTTCGCCCCAGGCACCTCAGGCCCTGCCCCAGTCAGCCCTGCTGCCCTCAGTGAGGAGGCTATTGACCTCCTGAGATCCCTCACTGTTGGGCAATCTACCATTTTGAATGCCATCCAGGGTGTTGAGAGGCATTTGCAACAAACAAATGCATACCTGGAGGGTATTCATTCTGGGAAGGCGGCCCAACAGAGAGCATTGAAGGCTCTGGCCTCAGCACTGATGGCAGCCATTGTCTCTGTGTCCAGCCTCCCCCCTCCAACTTCCTCCACCCAGATCCAATCCCCTGTACCTCAGCCTATCCCAAGCACACCATCAGACCAGCATGCACACACATCAACACAGAAAAGTGGCTCCGGAAAACATAAGCACCACACATCCCACAGGCACTCGCACAAGCACCATCCCCAGGCAGACACAGCAACATCCACTGCCTCCACTGTGTCCCCCTCGTCCACGTCCTCCTCCTCCCTCCCTGTCTCGTCTCCACTCACACCTGCATGCACTACATCCTCAGCCACTACCTCCATCACCAGCACGCCCATCACCACACACGTGCAATCACCCCCCCCACTACCATTCACACATCCCCAGTGTCCTCTCCCAGTGTGTCTGTGAGCCCTCCTCCCAAAGTACACAAACGCAGGCACACACCCACCCAACAGCTATCCACCTCACAACAGCCTCCGGCCCATGCACCTTCACCCAAATTCAGCAAACGTACACCTCCTACAACCACTACCTCTTCCTCCACTCCCAAACCCCCTCCATTTTCCCGTCCAAGTGTGTCTAAAAAACTCTTTCTGGCTAACATTGACCTCTTCCCTAAACCTTCGCCTAGGGCCAGGCTTTCCAGGTCCCAGCCCAGCACCTCAGCCACCAAATCCCCAGGCACAGTGGTGCCAGCAACTGCGGGGTCATCGAGTGCACCACCCATCAGGGCTGCCAGTGTGCCACGTAGCGAGGGCAAGGACTTTCCGCCACCTGCCAAGGTGAAAAGGTGCCCACATCCCAGAGGGAGAAGCCGCACATACCAGCCACCAAGGGCTCAGCAAAAACAAAAGGGGATAATGGCAAGACAACTGCGGCACCATCAAAGGTGGGGAAGGGACAAAAGCACAAGAGCAGGTCAGGAGAGGGCACAGTGGCACTGACTGAGGGACCAGTGTCACACCTTCTGTCCACGACCACACAAACCTGTATGGCGGCGAACACTGCAAGCTGCCCCGCCACCACAACCGCCACCTGCACAGTCACCTGCACAGCCACTGGCAAGTATACAGCCTCCGCGACAGTCCCCAGCCTCTTCCCCCGTGGGCAGCCGTCCGAGGCTGCAGGAGACGTCCTGCTGTGCCCCTCAGCAGGTGCTGACCCATGCACCACTGCCAGCACCGCCGCCACGGACACCGTCCCCAGCACCGCCACCAGCCCCGCGACGTGCTCGGATAGTGGCACCACCGCTGACATGGCTACTATCCCCAGTAGTCAGTCGTCCGAGGCTGGAGGAGACTTCCTGGACCCTGGCCAGCTTCCATGAGGCATGACTTCCATCACTGTTTGCACCTGCAGGTGGAATGCGAAGCCGCAGCAGTGTGGGGTTTGTCGCTGCCTCCATGGCGTATCATGCTCCCTGTACCTCGGCAATCTCGTGGCACACACACCCAGGTGAGGGAATTGTACCGGCCACACTGCATGTGGAGCACTCTGGGCACCATGCCCCCTCCAGAACCAGTGGAGAGATACATCCACTACCTTAGTCCTTGGCAGGATGAAGCACTCTGGGCACCATGCCTCTTCCAGAACCAGTGGAGAGATACATCCACTCCCTCAGTCCTTGGCAGGATGAAGCACTGTGGGCACCGTGCCCCCTCCAGAATCAGTGGAGAGATACACCCACTACCTCAGTCCTTGGCAGGATAAAGCACTCTGGGCACCATGCCCTCTCCAAAACCAGTGGAGAGATACATCCACTTGAGAGACTGTGGCTTTGCACTCCCCAGGATAAAGCAGTGGGCAAACCACCCACTGGAGAGACTTGAGAGACTGTGGCTTTGCACTCCCCAGGATAAAGTAGTGGGCAAACTACCCACTGGAGAGACTTGAGAGACTGTGGCTTTGCACTCCCCAGGATAAAGTAGTGGGCAAACCACCCACTGGAGAGACTTGAGAGACTGTGGCTTTGCACTCCCCAGGATAAAGCAGTGGGAAAACCACCCACTGGAGAGACTTGAGAGACTGTGGCTTTGCACTCCCCTGGATAAAGCAGTGGGAAAACCACCCACTGGAGAAACTTGAGAGACTGTGGCTTTGCACTCCCCAGGATACAGCAATGGGCATGGAACCCCCTCGTCCAGCAGTGGCGTTGTGCGTTCTTCTGGCTGGGGTGCCTCCCCTCCCCCTGAGCTGCCTGTATATTTTTGATCTGATGCCCCAACAGTGTTCTCTCCGTTTCCAGTCAGGTATCTTGTGTGGGCTTCGCCCATACATTTTGGGCCCAGTGGTCCACGGACAATGATTGGTACACTATCTGGACTTGTGTAGTTGGTGTACATATTTGTATATACTGAATTTAGATTTTTGACTATCAGATTTTTCATGATTACAATCGTTACAATCATTTCCTTTTGTCCTTGCGTCTTCCAGGGGGTGAAGGGGTGTATATGTAAAGTTGCTGCATGTATTTGTGTGTATGTTTTTGTGGGTGAGGGTGGGGGTGGGGGTATTGCGTGTTTCGTATGTGTGTCACTCTCTTTTCCCTCCCCCCTCCCCTGTGTTGTAGGTGCAGTACTCACCGTGGTTGTTGACGGCGTCTGTCCTGCTCCTGATAGAGCATGAGGAAGAGCAGTATTGGTAACACCTGTAGTTCGGGCTTCATGGCGTCCTGGTTCCTTGTTGGGTGTCGAGAGGTGAGTGGTTTCCCTTCTGTGTACTGTTTCCGCCGTGCTTTTGATAGCGTGGGTTCCGCCCCGGAAAAGGTGGCGGATAGGTGTGTTGAAATACAGTGGGCGGTACTTTGTCCTCCGTCTGTCTGTTGGGGGTTACCGCCGCGGTGTTTGTTTCTACTGCCGTGGCGGTCGGAGTGTTAAAGTGGCTGTCTGTGTGGGCGGTTTCCGCCATGGTCGTGATTCCATCTTTTTCGCTGGCCTGTTGGCGGTAGTACCGCCGCTTTAACACCAACTGCCAGGGTTGTAATGAGGGCCTATATGCTGTGGGGTACTCGAAGTATACATATTGCCAGTATAGGCCAGTTGGGTAGTATCTGCAAAGAAAAGTAAATAGGAAAGCTCTCTCAGTTTGTATACCCCTTTTCAGAACTAAAGCAAACTGCTGCCGTTATTTATCTTCAATACGTACACACTCACCTTAATTTGTTAACTTTTGAGATCTTTTGCTAAATTTGGCCACATTTGCGTCTTTGAGCACTATTATAATAAGGGTTTCTCATAGATCAACTCACAAAACAACTATTTACATCAGATTTTACTAAACTTTATATGCACATGTAAACTAGTTTCCCCACATCTATATTATTAACAATTGTGTTAGAACAAATTTAATAATAAAGATTTGTGTTCAATTTCTTGTGTTTCTTGAGTTTGAGTACGCATACGCAGGCAGCAAGGACTAGTGCACTGGGCCTCTAATATGGGTCTACTGAGAGCTAAAGAAAAAAAAAATTCCTTTAAAAGTTGCACTGCATGCTTCAATCTCGTAATGTAATTTCTCCTTGTACATAGAGAAAGGGGGATCACTGTCCATTCATTGGGGGCCAGTCCTAGAGTAGCTTGTAATGTAACATAATTTCCCCAGTGTTAATTGTTTTCTGTCAATCAATCAATCAATCACTGCATTTGTAAAGCGTGCTACATACCCGCGAGGGTCTCAAGGCGCTGGGGAGGGGGGGTGCTACTGGTCGAAGAGCCAGGTCTTGAGGAGTCTTCTGAAGGCCAGCAGGTCCTGGGTCTGTCGTAGGATGGTGGGGAGAGTGTTCAAGGTCTTGGCGGCGAGGTAGGAGAAGGATCTGCCGCCGGCGGTGGTTTTTCGGATGCGGGGGACTGTGGCGAGGGCGAGGTTGGCTGAGCGGAGGCTCCGGGTGGGGGTGTGGAAGCTGAGTCAGTTGTTGAGGTAGGTGGGTCCGGTGTTGTGCAGTGCTTTGTGTGCGTGGATCAGGAGCTTGAAGGTGATCCTTTTGTTGACGGGGAGCCAGTGCAGGCCTCTCAGGTGGAGTGTGATGTGGCTGCGGCGGGGGACATCGAGGATGAGACGGGCCGAGGCGTTCTGGATGCGTTGGAGTCGTCTCAGGAGCTTGTTTGTAATTCCTGAGTAGAGGGCGTTCCCGTAGTCGAGTCTGTTGGTGATGAGGGCCTGGGTAACAGTTTTTCTCGTGTCGAGGGGGATCCATTTGAAGATCCTGTGGAGCATACGGAGGGTTGTTGAAGCAGGACGCGGAGACGGCGTTGACTTGCCTGGTCATGGAGAGAGTGTCATGTAACTTTTATTAGTACAGCCCATCTTACCACCTATTATTGTGTCACGGGCATGATTCTCTGCCCCTGTGAACCTATCAAAAGTACTTTATTTGTGACATTTTTCTGCTTCATGTAATGATTCTTAAATTTAAATAAATCTTCATGATTTGGACTTTGAATCTTGTCTTGGGTAGGTGTTTTTTTATTTGCCTAGATCCATCATCCTTTGGAACTCGAGTGGAAAGCGCTGACAGACTGTGATAACAGAGGATGTTTCAGGGCAAATTGGTGCAAATTAATGTGAATATAGCCCAAAATTTAACTCAAATTTATACTTCCAAAATTTGTCAGTTATGGAATTCAGGAACCTCGTGTATTATCCTGGCGTACCCGTCCTGTTGAATCTGCCAGGAGTTACATTTTCGTGAGTATAAGTAGGGCTTTGTAAAGTGAGTTATCTTGCGCATGTTGTGCAAATTGTTATGCAGATTGAGATGGTATATTTATTTTATCTTGCAATTTGTGATTAGGAGTAAGTAAGTTGTTGTACTGCATGATTGAAATTGCTGCAGTGTTATATTATGGTGTTTTATGTTGCGTGTTGCGCATGTGTCGAAAATTTGCTTTGCATTGTAATTGTAGGGAAATGCCCCTTTTTGTATAATTGTCCCCAAAGTTTTGGACTGATGGTACTCGTTTTTAAAACTCTGGGGGTGCAATATGGCCTGCTAACCAGGCCTCAGTGCCAGTGCTCTGACCCCTAAAAGCATTATGTTTGATTGGCATACACCCAATTGCCATAGGTTAATTCACTTGTAAGCACGTAGTATATGGTACCAGGGATACCCAGGGTCTGTAAATTAAAAGTCCCTCAGGGACTGCAGCCCTTGTTGCCCGCTATACTCACAGACGGATGCACAGATATTATTTATTGTATACACTTTCTTTGACTACATTTAATTGGAGTGAATACATTTGTACATATACTACATCCTAATGAATTGCAGTTAATTTGTGGATTATCATGTACATTATTTTTGCAGGGTACATTTTGAAGCTAGGTTCCTCATTTCGTTTTTGTAAAACACATTAAAACATGGCTACCATATCCAAGGACGTTTACTTATAAACTTTTTTTTGGTAAATGCTTGTTTATAACTATGTATTTATTTAGAATGTATCAATTTGGAAAGCCCTACAAAAAACTGAAGGTATTTTGTGGAACAAGCCATATCACCTGGTTTTAATTGAGGTATTGGTGATTAGTATAGCCGATGCTCCATGTTAAGCTGGCTGCCGAATTACGATTCTATGTCAGGACCAGAGGCTCCGATTATGCTATCTCTATCTTTACTGACCAAAACAGCAGCCAATCATAATACAGTAAATGAAAAAACTACACATCCCATGATGCTTAACATTTAGTCACATGATCCAATCACCAACATCGACCTTAGTCCATAAATGTCTTGACGCACGATGTCACTTCCTCTTTCTTTGCTGCTCCGCAGCAGATAAGTACACATATTTTCATTTTCAAATATGACCTTTGCTTGTATGTTCATAGCATTGTATTGTTATAAGCTGTATTAGTGACGCGATTTCGCACGCTTCCTATTACCTTTTGAAGCGCTCCTCACGCTGTGTTTTATTCGGCGTTTTGCCGATTTAATGCCCATTTTTTATTTGGTGGAGCGGACTACGTGTGGATCACGTAGTCCTTCGTCTATTTCTACTCCTCCTGCCCTTGCGCGTCGGAGACGAGCCGATCCTCAGTTTTTCTTACTTCTGAGAGATCGGCTCATCTGTCCTACGCGCGCTGGACAGGAACCCTGTTTTGGTGTGTTTCTCATGCTCCCTGACGCCCAGCTATAAGGAAATAGCGTGGGCTGTAAAATAAAAGAGGCTCCAGCCTGGAGTGCTTCACAGGCAGTTCCCTCCACACTCTATATTGGGCTCTATTATTGCCTGTGTGGGGTTTTTGCACTCCCCTTACTTTTTGGGACAGTTTTGGTCCTTTATATTATTATAAAAGGCTCAGTAATCTTTGTGTTCCAGTAAATAATTTATTTGGATCTACTTACCTCTGTCATGTCTGAGTCCTTTTATACCAAAATGTTTTTTTTATTTCTATCTCTATGTACTAATACTGTAATATACTTATGTATGCTGTATCTTTTACAGCTTTAAAAATTTCACTGTGTGATGAAACACGTGTTGGCTGTGTATGAATACATATATATTCCAAAGGCTATCACTATATATTGCCTATGATTGATCCAACTATACGAAGTATTTGTTGACCCAAATAAATTATTTACTGGAACACAAAGATTACTCTACTATTCACTAATGGACTTCTTACATCAGACTTCGCATTCGTGTTTGTAAATATTTGTGCTTTAAGTGCTGTGTCTGAGCTGTTTTTATGTCCAAGAGTAAGTTGGCTGTTACAGCACCAAGGCCACAAAAGCTGAAGAAGCCCGTTCTTGCCAGAAGGCAGCTGCAATAACCTGATCGCTACTGACTGCTGACGTGTATCCCAGACGACAAAGTCCTGGCACTCAAAACTTGCACCTGAATCTGCTGGATCTGGGACAGTAATTGGAGTGCAGTTTGGTCACCCAGGATGGATACTAGCCTTCACTAAATAGAACTACTAGTTTTGATGTGGCAAGAGTCCAGTAGTCCAGTGGCATTAGGACTTTTTTGGGACCAAAGAGGACTTCACGGGACATCAACTTCTGGTGCCCAATCCCGCCACCCCTCAGACTGAGGAATAGCCACAGACCACACTGCATCCTTAGCACCTTCAGCATCTTGTATCTCTTGCATTAGGACCCCTCTATATCAGTCTGTGGTGATTTGCCCTTTGCCCATACCACCTGGAACTGGACTTGAGACTGCTTTGGTGCCAAGCTAACTGTGCAACTACTCCTCATTTGCCCATCTGACTACCCCCTATTAGATTTGGTCAGCCCATGGAGGACTGACTAGTCAAACACACCTCTTTAAAAGTTTTACAAAGTTTCCAAACTTTACGTTTACCAGTGCTTGTTCACATTTTAAAATGAAAAGCCGAGATTTACATTTTACTTAGAAATCTGTATCTCCAGATCCCCCTGGTGGATTATGTTTGTTTTAGTGTCTAACAATTCATGAAAATACAACCTATGTTTATAAATTGGTGTCGGATTTCTTTCGTGTTCATGACTTTCTTATTCCATTGTTTTGGTACTTCTTAATGCTTTGCACTTGTTACTTTGCTTAAGCCTGACTGCTCAAAGCCACAGATACCCAGGCTTGAGCTACAGTTTAACAAACCAGCCTGACTGGACCCCAGTCAGAAACGTGAGTGTGTTCCACAATGAGGTCACACAACTACAACATAAAATACACCACATTTTCTCACAGTAATGTTTTGAGCAAATTGTTGAAGCTTTTTAAAATTGTGCCTTGATACAATATAGTGATTTATTGTCATTTTTGTGCAAAAGGGTTTTGAATGTATGCATAAGATTAGCAGATTTATGGAAATGGAAGAGCTGAAGATAAAATATTAAGGTTGTCTGCTGAAAAGGCCTGTGGCGTCACGTCAGACTATAGTTTAAATCTCCAAAGGTTAAAGTCCTATGAAGTCTTAATAGTCATACTGTGTATGAACTAATAAGGGTGGTGTCACACATTTCGTTGTGCATGAAAATAGGCGCACTGAATCAAACCTGTGTTACCGCTGGTTGAGAGCCTAGCGTGGTGTAATTGAAAGCACCTTAAGTGCTGGAGTGTTTCCTATTCTGTGGTGAATTTGATGTGTGTGCTGTATCTCGGTAGGGACGCAAGGCACTTGTTTGAATAGGCCAGTGATTTCTGCTAATGGATGAGATGGCCCACCTCCGATTCGTACCCCCGCACACAAGATGCTGATAATTCACAAATTACATACATGCTTATGGTTCAAAGAATGGAATAGAATTACTGCTGAAATAAAAAGGTATAGTTACTTATGTTTGGTACAGTTGAAATGAAAAAGATTGAGTTTTTGAGGCTTGCTGTGTTTGAGTTGAAGCTGCAGTATAGACCTGTACTGTGCGAAGCTTTGAATGGGTGAGACTACATGGTAAATGAGAGAGCACTTGAAATGTTAAAAAGAGAAATTGGTAAGGCTGTTAACCATTGGATGAATATAAGATTGAGTTTACGGAAAAAAGCATGGAAATGAGAAAGAAGCAGAGACAAAAAGCATGGAGATGAGAAAGGCGCAGAGTGGAATGAGATCGAATCAGATTGAGAAGATGAGTTGATGGACAGATTGTGGATTGGAGAGAGACCGTGTAATGTGGGTCATGTGCAAGTACAGGAGGTAGTGGCAGAAGACCTGAGTGCCAAGGGAGTTGAGCCGGTGCCTAGTATGTCTTCATAAAGTGAAACAACCAATGGAAATCAATAATTTCAATCTTCAGGGAGATTTGGAATTAACAGCAGAAACAAGAATTAATAAAGAAAAAATTGCAAAGCAAAATGAAAACAAATCAACATTTATGAGTGCAGAAGCAGGAATACCTACCCATTAAGCATTTGACAAAAATCAGGAATCGGCCAGATATCTTAAAGTGTATTTGACACAAAATAGGATTTCTGAGGCATACAAGGTAAGAATGACCGGAAATGAAATGTTGAATCGGAATCCCAAAACATTAGAGTACTCTCATAGAATAGAAAGAAAAGATTATCAAATGGGAAGACTTAACAAAATATCAACAGGAATGGATGGAACTACCTGATAAGTCTGAGGATCCAAAAAAGAGCAGAACGAAGAAATATGTGTGTGTTTGTGAGTGATTCTGCACGATGGGGCAAAAGAGAAGGGGTTTCAAATGACTGAAGTGCATGGAGGAGCATATCTGTCTGAGCCATAGACAAGAAGTGATCCCTATACATCCACAATAAATTTTCCCAAGCTTAGTGGAGAGCCAGAGAAGTGGTATACTGAGGTGGAAATGATTGTAACAATTTTGAAGGTACTTTGGATGTATTTTAAATATGTTATTTGAAATTATTGTCCAAAGTGATTCATGTAATGAGTGTAAGTCAGTTGTAAATAGGGTAACTGAAGAGCCCCAGACAGAAGCCTCTCAAAATAAATCATTTCCAGTTTTTATGCAGAAGTATAAAGAGGTGATTGAGCATTTGAAAACAACGTTCCTACAAATAGATGTTTTGGTCTGTCAAACATCATGAGAGCAATGTAAGAGTCCAGTAGTGAACAGGTAGGTTTATATTACAAGAGACTGATGCAATTTACAGGCAGGTTAGCGTAGCTGAAGACCATGTGAAATAGGGCGTTGCTGGATTCGTTTCAGCTTTTGTGCTGGGGTTGCATTCGGTAAATATGTTTGCATATTCAGCAAAGTATGATGGTAGCTGGCCAATTCTTCGCATGAGATTCTGGTCTATGCAAAGTAATTTGTTGATTGTTGCAATGTTAACAATAAAACAACAAAGGAGTAATTGATGTTGTTTCAAACAAGGTTTTTTCAAAACGTTTGGCATAGTCAAGGTGTGTTTTCAGAGACCACTTTTTGATGCTGGTACTGGTGCTGGCATGCAAAGTGTTAATGCACAAGACAATGGTGTACAATTTGTGCAAGGTGGAAATGGTGGTTTGCAGTAGAAGTAGACATTGTTAATAACATGCTTACTTAGAAACTTAACAATGCACAGGTGAGAAGTGGTCCATGTCACATATGTGGAAGACAGGTCACTGGAAATGCGATTGTAGGATTAACACAAATAGGTTCGAAAATTGGTCAGAAATGATTGCCCAAATGCAGCAGAATATTAATCAGATGCCACAAAATTAGATGATGCAGTCCACTTCGCCAGCCCTTCTGGCTTCTGTGCAGAAACCACAGCAGTGCAATAGGAATATGCCTTCAGCTCCATTTATGCAGATTAATATGCAACGTTTTCAACACAGTTTCAGATTTCAGCAAAGATCTTCAGTGATTTATGATGATTTTTAACAGTTTGCAAGTACACTCGAAGTTCCTACAGGACTGATTTTCACACAGTGACAGTACCTGAGGTGGGGAATGATTGTGTTCATGGTGTTTTTCTAGAGGCAGACCAGAATGGCCCTTTTGTAGGAGGAGAAGTGAGTGCGCCAACTGATGGAAGCAGTCTGGAGGGGGTAAAGGGGGTTCTATGGACCCCTCCAGACATCCCCTTAAAGGCACATGCAGTCATTCACTACACCCGCCTGCAAGGGGATCTATAATCCCCCTTAAAAGTGCAGGTGGGTTGCAGCCTCCACATTGAACACATGGAGCAACTGCTTCAAAGTTGGTCTGTTTTTCACTTAATTCATGGCTATTCCCAGGGCAGTGTGAGTTCACAGCTGCCCTGGGAGCAGCGCATTCAATGTAACAGGTCGCACTCACTCAGTTTGTGCTTGTTGCAACTGTTTTAAGAAACAGAGAAGGTGTGTCCTATGTGTAATAGGGCCCAGGGAACTGGCCAATTCTACATACACTTTAAGGGTCAGAGAACATAAAGTGGGGCCTGGTCAGCAGGGCCCAGTATAATTCACTGTTGAAAAAACAGTAGCATCAGTCCAAAAAGTTGGGGGTGACCATACAAAAGCAGACACTTTCTTACAATAATGACACAGTTTTATAGGGCTCATAGAACAAAACAAACTCCCTCTCTCTCACTCTCTTTCCCTTACCTCTATAACATATTCTCTGAACGATGAAGCAATCAGTGTACAGTCACCAATGAGATCACACTGACCTACATTTTCATTACATATGCCAAAATTATATTTTTATCCAGATCCGCAGAGAGTCAATAGTGTTCTAATGGTTAAAGGTTCACGTCTGCTAGTCTCCACGGCCATCTGTTTATTAAAGATCTGTTTAAACTCTAACTTGTGTAAAAAAAAGTAAAATCTTAATTTTGCAGCATTGTCATATCTTGATTATTTTAATAAGAAAAAATGAGAATTACATCACAAATATTACTGATGAGAACATACTCTTTTAGGTTTCAAAAATTTGTTCTCTACTGCTCTGTCTGTCCCACCCTCCTTCCTGGTCTTTAAATGATGTTGCTGTCAATTTATAATCACCTATGGAAACTCTTCAAGTTGTATGTTTAAAGTGAATGTCAAAATTAAGTTTTCATATACCGCTGTACAGAGTTCCCTGTGGCCTATTGGTTAAAGCCTTAGACTCTGACTCTCACTGTTACCAGCTTTCTTTTTGAAGTAATATGTGCAGGTTTGTGTTTCTTAATTGTAGTATTAGACAAAAAGATTTTTTTCATTTATTGATAATGACATAGTTGTATAGGGCTCTGACAACAGAAAAATCTCTCTCTCTCTTTCCCCTACTTCTCTGCCTTCAACGTGTTCTGTACATAAAGAAGCAATCAGTGTAAAGTCAACTATGGGACCTTCTTGACCTATATTTTCAGAATATATGCCAACATTATGTTTTGCAGCTGATCTGTAGAGGTTCAGTTGTGGCATAATGTTTAAGGACTAAGGGCCTCAGTACAAGGCTGGCGGTACTTGGACCACAAGCCTTGCGGTGACTGTCAGACTGCAGCAACTGTGGTGGTCCGACTGCCATATTAACAACCATGGCGGGTGGACCTTGCAGGGAAACAACGTCTCACCGGGAAACGTAGTTCCCGACAGTCCGATGGTAGTCTGAGTTGTACTCAGCCAGAGTGGCACTGAGTTCAGTGTTGCCTGGCTGATTACAACTCAGCTTTCCACCAGCTTTTTCATGGTGGGGCCCCCGCCGAGAGAAGGCTGGCATAAAGCCAATGCCGGTGAAGGGGCCTCCCTGCCCAGCACCGTCGGAATGCACACTGCCTGCTTTGCAAACAGTGCACATTCCGAGGGTGCTCTGTGATATGGTACCGGCCTCAGTTCCCTTAAAGGAGCAGAGACAATATCCTAGTACTGTTCCTGCTGGGCATCCCGGTGGGAACTGCATACTACAATGTTCCAACCGGTCAACCCAGCAGGAACATTATAATTCGCTCAGTGGGAATCCACCACCATGGCAGTGGCGTCCTCCCCATTAGTTTGGCAGTCCCACCGTGGGACAACCAAACTCATAATAAAGCCCTCTGATTCTCTGTCTGGAGGTTAAAGGTTCAAGTCTGCTAATCTCCATGATCAAGTATCAATTAAAGTTCTGTTCAAACTCTAACTCCTCTGAAATAAGTAGAATGTTTATACAATTTTATGTCATATCTTGTTCAATTTAATGGGAGAATATGAGAAATACATCGAAAGTATTATCAATAAGAACATACTTTTGTATTTTTTTCTCAAAGGAAAAAAATAACTTTTTCTCTCTCTATTACTCTCTCTCTCTCCCACCCTCCTTCCTGCTCCGTAAATAATGTTGCATTCAGCGTATAATCACCTATGAAAACTCATTAATCTGCATTTATTTTTTAGAGTAAATGTAAAATCTATTTTTCATCTATCTCAATAGAAAGTCACTTGTGTCCTAGAAGTTAAGGCCTTAGGCTCTCTCTCTCCAATGGCTACTGGATCACATTCTCCTGATGTCTTCAAAGCCATTGGTCTACTTACATTTAATACCATTACCAGAAGTTTCATGGTTAGTTGAAAAAAGTTAATAGGATCAGTTTCATCACAGTATGTCCCAATTTGTGTTTTTTACTCATGGTATTAGCCAAAAATATTTTTGTGTTAATAGCAACATGGTTTTAGAGGACTCATAGAATAAAACAATCTTTCTCTTTTCCCTATATATCTACCTTCATTGTAATCTCTAAATGATGAATATATTTTGTAAGCTTGCACTGCTTTTGCGTCAAAAAATGACGCAAAGGGTTGCGCTAACTTTTCATAAATCAGGCCCTAACTTTTCACAAATCAGGCCCTAAGTGTTTAAAATTGTTACAGGTTTTTTACTTTGTAACATTATGCCATAACTTGTTTGTTTTAATGGTAGATTATGAGAATTACATAAAAAGACTGATTATTGATAAGAACATACTCTTGTAGGTCTCAAAGAATTTTTTTTTTCTCTCTTTACCACTCTATCTCCCATCCTGGTTCCTGGTCTGTAACTGATGTTGCAGTCAATGTATTATCACCTACGGAAATTGACTGGCCGGCATGTTTTAGGTAAATGTTAAAATGAAGTTTTCATCTAGCTGGACAGAGACAATTTGGATCTCTCTCCCCCTTTTCTCTACCTTCAGTGTATTTTCTAAATCATGAAGCAATCAGTGTGCAGTCATCTATGGAAACTCATTGAACTACATTCTCAGAGCCTATGGCAATATTAGGTTGTCATCAAGATCAATAGAGTGTCAATTGTGACCTAATGGTTAAGGTCTTGGACTCTCACTATGAAAAAGGTTCAAGTCTCCATGATCATGGGTCTGTTAAATGTTCGGTTCAAACTCTGTTTCAAAACAAGAGGAAAGTTTTTCGTTATGTCACATCTTGTTTGGTTTATTTCGAAAATAAGAGGATTACATCAAAAAACATTATTGATAAGAACATACTCTTGTAGGTCTTAAAGAACGTGAAGCAAAAAAAATGTTTTTCTCTCTCTACCGCTTTCTCTTCTTACCCTTCTTACTGGTTGTTATTTAGTGTTGCAGTCAGTGTATAATCATGTATGGAAACTCAATGACCTACATTTTTTGAGCAAATGTTAAAATTATGTTTACATCTAGCTCAGTAGAGAGTCACTTGTTGCCTAGTGGATAAGGCCTTATGAGCTCACTCTGGATGTTACTGGTTCGAATTCTCCTGTCTTCAAGGTCATAGCTATGTTTATGGTTAGCTGATAGGAAAAAGGATAGTAGTTTTCATTTAGCAACAATATTTTGCAATTTGTGTTTTTTTAATAGTAGTATTAAACAAAAATGAATTTTACTGATAATGACAATATTATAGGGCACTTAGAAATCTCTTTCTCTCAGGTCAGCAATGAGTCAACTGCGGCCTAATGCTACCAAACTGCCCTTTTGATATTGACTCTTCAATTAATGTAAATATGATAGGAGGAAGAGAAACATACTTACTACTAAGCATTTTCTGGCCTTCAGCCTCCAAGCTTTCTATGCTAACTTTCTCTTATATTCTTGCATGCTGACATCACACACCTCATTGCTCCACTGAAAATAACATAAACACACTGAAACAATACACCTTCTAAGACAGCCGTCTTCCAGTTGTGGGTCGCCCCCATTGGGAGGCTGAGGCTGCATTCCCAGGGGGCACAAATGTCTCAGTTGAGCCAGAAAGTCAGGTGAGCTGGGGTGCCACTGCTGAACAAAGATGGCCTGGAAACATGAACTTGCTTATCGTTTTTCTGGGATGCCTTCATTTATACATAGGTTTCACTGTTTAAGGTAAATTGAGGTGGAGGAAGCTGCGGGACTCACTTTCATATGTGTTCATTGTCTGGTCCCCTCTGGGCCGTATGCAATCAGAGAAACAACCTAAAAGATATGGGGAGGGCCAAGATTGCTCTGCCCACATTAGGGCAGAGACAGCATCAGGCATGTTGTAAAGGGGCAGAGACAACTTCTGGCGTCTAAGAGATGGTACAGTAGAGGCGGCGAGATGCGGGGGCTCTTTTCTTTAATAAAGTGATGAGTAAACAGCCTGCTTCATAGAACTATGGGTTTCATTGATGAAGTAGGTGCAGTGTCATCAGGGCCCAGAGATGTGAGGAGCCCACTACACCCATATAATAATTGTCCTATTTGCTGCACCTGAGCGAAGGCTCCAGGAGAGAGGGTGGCTCTTTTTGGGAACAAAGATGCTGATACTGTCCACTCTGGGCGTAAGAGGGATGACTCTGGGTCGGCATGGGTTCCGGGCAACAGTGACAGAGAACATAGACTACTTTACAAGACCTCTACTCTCATTAGTGCAGCATATGCAATGATACTAGGGCCCAGGGTGTGATGGACTAACCACTGTGCAATTGCTACTCAAGACAGGAGTGGGAGCCCATTTCTTTGAAATTATTAGGGCCCAGGCCGCGCCTGCTGTGCCAGCGTTCCTTTAAGCATTGAAGTGATGGCCAAGGGAAAAGGGGTGAGATGTGGGTACTCATCGCTTGCTTTTGTAACAAATGGCTAAATAGTCAGAGGAAACAGCCTGCTGGGCCCTAGCTATCATTAGTGAAGGACGTGCAGTGGCACTGGAGTCCATGAGTGTGAGGGGCCACCACACTATAAATAGAGTTGCTTTACTATCCGATAGGAAGTCAGGCCATTTTCATTGCTAGCCCAGGGCATCCTTGCTACAGAGAAGGTGGTGTACCCTCAAGTATGTATTTCCCCAAAGGGGAAGAAACATGCAGCTTTGGGCATCGCAGCGATGGCATAGAGGACTGGGCAGAAGAGACAGCATAGCTAGTCTTGTTCGCAGGGCAATAATACATCATTAGTGCAGAGGTGCAACTGAATCAGGGCCCAAGGGTGTGGGGAGCCATCGTACCCCGATTATGGGGTGCATTGTTTACAGGGCAATTTCTGGTTTCATTTGATGCATTTACACTGTTAGAACTTTCACGTCTAGTGTACATTATAGACTAAATAATAGGTATCCTTGAAATGATTTCATAAGCATGCCAACTTCACCCACCCTCTGCCTTGCTTACCATAAAGTTGTGGTGGAGGACCCAACATGTAAACATTTTATTCAGAAAAAACATTTGAAGACCTTTGATGTAAGAGAATTGCTTTTCAAAATATATAGCGCTAAAGTGTGACAGTGTTAGGCTGAATACTTTTTTTAACAAAATTACACAGGTATGTATCCCTACAACAGCCTTGGTGACTGCAGTATCCCCAGGAGGAATGATCCACAAGAAGAATTTAAATTTGGGAGCATTCAGAGAGGGGGTGATCCGAGGATGACCGCTTCATCTCAGTTCTGCACATATCTGGTAGGGGTGAGGGGACTGTGTTAAGGCGTAAAAGGGGTCATCTCGTGGCCTGGCCTGATTCTTTGGGATGGTGAAGGTGAAACGCTGGTAGAGAGTGGCGAAGAACAGAAAAAGCTCCATTCTGGCAAGTTGCTCTCCCAAACAGACGCGGCGTCCTAAAGGGAAGTGTGGGAAATAGAGAATGGCAAAATATTAGGACATTGGAGAAATAAGAGAGCGAGAAAAAGCAAGTGTTTCCATTACATTTTTGGGAGATAATATCATAAAATTCAATGAATAGCATATTCGAAGTCTATTCAGTTTCGCAAGTCTAAACATTTCCCTGTCAAATATTTTGATATTAAATCACTTCTGTGGCAAAAACAGTGAAACTCACTATTGAGGTGATAGGCGGTGTTCCATTTTCCAGGCCTGAAAACAAACTTAAAGAGCACTCTAATTTGTTACAGCGATATTAAAAGCCATTAATCTGTTCTATGATCAAATGGACTACTTGAAATATAAAAAGTGGATATGATCTTTGAAGTAATGATATGTGGCATACTTACAAGTTTTTGGTGCAGGGCAGCACCACAAGCCATCTTGTTGTGCTGCCCTGTGCAAAAGAGAAGGGCAGGAATTGGTCATTTCTATGAGATACAGCACATTCCTGTCCTTTTCTCCTGTGCTGGCACACAATGGGTTAACATGCACCAATACAGGCACCCTTGTACAATAGGCTGCCAAGCGCCAGTGCAGGCACCCTTGCACCATGATGCAAGGGTGTCTGCGTTGTAGGGATGATTATTTTTGTGCAGGAAGGGACACCGTTCTGTACAAAATCACAAAAGGTGTTTTCCTCTTTCTATGTGTGCTGCATGGGAATTACCACAATAACGCACATGGCATACCTCCCTGTCGCAGGGTGAGGCAACGCAGCGACTTGTGATGCGTTGCTTCAGTCCATATGTACAAGGCCATGAAAAGCCATGCAGGGTAGCTTTACATGGCCTTGTAAATATGGCCCTGCCGTGTGCGTTGCCAGACTGTCACTAAAAGTGACGTTCCAACGGCCAGAGGGGCATTTAAATAAGCCAATATGTTTTCTAATCATTCATTTACCTGATATCAAGCGGTAAATGTTGAAATAACCAGTTTTGCCTGAAATATGATAAGTATGTTTCATCACGATACCATTGTGTGAGAAAGAGGATTATTAGTGGGATAATTATGAGACCTCATCAATAATGTCACTATTCTGAACCAGGTCAAGTTAGGGTACTTTAATTTTAAAGCCTAGCTCAGTCCTGTGTAGCTGTGGCACAACACAGTCAGTCTTAACTCAAGGAAACAAGTGTAAAGCAGTTACCCGTACCAAACAGTTAATAAGTAAGAAACACAACAAATAAAAATCCCACTTCAATTTATGACAAGCATTTGCAATGCAATGGGTCTCACTTTTGCTCGAGTTAGAGCTATTAGTGCTGTAAATTCCTAACTGGACTTTCAAAGTGCCACGGCTGCCGTGAGCGCGAAGGAGAGACACAAAAGGAAAAAGATGTGTGCTCCCAGTCAAACGTATCTGCAAACGTGCAATTATTCATGTGACAGGGTCTATGGCCAAGGCGATAACAAAACTGCCCCAAGGAGAGACCAAGGTAAAGCATTTACCAAAGATAACAAAGGATTTTTGAAAGGCAAGCCCATGAATGAGTGACAGTGATGGACGTTCGGTGGGTGTGGTGAAAAGCCCACAGACAGATTACAACATGTCAGAGCGCTTGCGCACTCAACCTAAAAATAGTACATGCTTTTATCTTTAAATAGACACCAAAATGCCAGAAATCTGATGAACGGCACCCGAGTTATGATTTTTCAAAGGTTTTTCATAAATCACTGCAACTCACTCAAACAATTTAATAAATCATTGCTTTTCAGTAGTAGTAGTTTATAAGCCTCAAATGTGATGGTCTAAATGAATAAATAATCTTTATTGTACAGTTAATAAAAACCATTACAAAAGTGTGCCGTATGTTGCATGCATCAAATCAAAATTTAACATATAAAATGCATGAAAATTACAATTCTTAAATAAAAAATACAGTTTAAGGCAGATTTTATCCATGACCTCAGTCTTCAATTGGTCCCCCTCCTGACCACACCATTCTATTCACTCCTTTCCTAAAAAGTTTGTCTCTGCCCTCTGTAACCGGGCATCCATTGACGCCGATACACGCGCGCCGACAGAGCCCGTCTTGACATACCCCCGGGGCACTCGAGAGAGTCCCGGAAGGGTGACGTCAGAGGCAGAAGGCGTCTCATCGGCCAGTAAAAGGGAAGACGGACGAGTTGAACGCCGTCTGAGAGAGTAGGAAGGGACCCAAGAGACGCGGACCGAAGCGAGAGAAACGCTGGAGCTGGAGGACATCGGAGAAGAGCGCGGCGAGACAGGAGAGACGCCGGAGAAGCAAGGAAGCCACGGCACTGACTACCGGGGAGAAGTCAGGAGGCCACGAAGGGGCCAGCCACGTCCCAGGAGGAGCGTGGCACCCACAGGTACATTCGTACCTAACCTGGGGTTTGTGGCAGGCTTGGTTAAGGGGAAAGAAACCGAGGGAGGGGAATACGGGGAGCGAGGAGGGGAGGTCCTATAAAGAAGGGGAAACATACTGACCCTCCCACTAACCTCACTGTGAGGGGAAGTCATTTGTAAGAAAAGAGATCCAAACCAAAGAGAAAGAAAAGAAACCAGAAGATTCACGGGAAGGTGACACTCACTATTGAAGAATAGTTACTCCACCACAACCCCACACTTCCCTTCCCTCCCACCAACCTATTAACCCTATTTAGACCCCTGCCTTACCTCTACACTTACCTGTTGTCCCGTTCTTCTTTTGTTTTGGGGAAACCTGGGCTGCTGCCACGAGGGAAAAGACCGGACCTCCTTCTATTCGGGAACAGGCTACACCGGAATCTCGGTCCAGAACCCTGCCAGAGAGAAAAGAACCGGATAAATATAACAAGAAGTCGACCTGAAACATAAAAACTGGAAAGACAGCCTTAATTAATTATAAATAAATCACTTATCCACTCAAACCTGAGCCTATAGAGTTATTCCAATATCTCTTCCACCTGGAGATAAAGAACCCATTACAGTGGTGTCAGAAGTGGGATATTGGAATAGGCGACAGGACAGATTGATATCATGGAGGGTACTCCCACCATAGCGGACATGATGCAGCAATTGGCAGAGGGACAGAGACATCTGCAGATCGTGTGGGAGGAACAACAGAAAGAAGCGAAAGTGGAAAGGGAAGCACTACAAAGCGCTCTCAAAAGTCAGGCCACTATCATGGCCAACAATCAGTTGGTACATGAGAATGCAATAAAAACCTTAACAGATACCATTGCGGCCACCAGAGTACATCCGAATGTACCCAGCTCAGTCTTACAAAGGTATCAGGAAGGCGAAGATCCGGACGCCTTTTTTACCAACTTTGAGCAAGTTGCCACTTCCGCCACCTGACCTCAGGATAGGTGGGGCCAGTATATCGCCCCTTTGTTAACCGGGACCCTCCAAGCAGCTTATCAAGCGGTAAACCCGGGAGATATGACGCCCTATCAAGACATTAAAAAGAGCATCCTGGAGCGAGTGGGCTTTGACACAGAACATTATAGGGTCAGGTTTAGGAAAGCCAAATGGGGACCATCCGAGAATCCCAGAGCATTATATTTTCGGATAAAAGATTTGGGTCTTAAATGGTTAGGACCCATAGTGACTAATAGGGAAGATATTATCGAGGCCATCCTCTTGGAACAATATCTAGACGCCCTACCCACCAATACCCGCAACTGGATCAAACAACACCCGAGTCCTGACACGAACACTACCATTGAGTTGGCCTGTGCTTTCCACCGCTCCCTCGAGTTTAAGACACCCCTCCACCGCACAACGCCTACCCCCATCCGACAGAACCTTGGACAAACCTCGTTCCTGGGGCGAAGACTGGTAGAAGACCCAGGAAAATAACGAGGGGCCGAGGGACCGTATTTACAGCAACCCCAATGCTATAGTTGTGGGGAGTGGGGCCATATAGCCCGGGTTTGTCCCCTGAAAACTGAGAAACCAGAGCCTATGGAAATAGGAATTACTAGAGGGGGGGTCTTCTTTACATGGGGAAAAGATACTCAATACAAGAAAGAGCTTTTCATCAATGAGAAATTAACTGTGGCACTTACCGATTCCGGATCTAGTCAGTCCGTAATCAGGGCGGATTTAATAGACAGCCATAACTTCACTCCGGGATTTACTGTCTCCATTTGTTGTATACATGGGGAAACGAGAGAGTATCCCATGACTTGGGCCACCCTTTCATGGGAGGGAAAAGAAACTCCCATAAGGATGGGAGTGGTTGAACGACTGGTTGAAGAAGCCATCATAGGAACAGACTTCAAGGACTTTTCGATACTTTTGGATAGTACAAGGAATAAAGAGGACACGAGTTCCTGGTGGAGGAGCGCCCCCTTTTCTAGCATACAAATACAACCCCAGGCTATTCGGTACAAACCAACTAGGAAAGAAAAACGAGAAACAAGGAAACTGTATGGAATAGGGGACTCGAGCTACAATAGGGTAATTACACGGGTTCATACCCTCACTGGTTTTCCCCCCTTTCGCATTTGTCAAAGGGAAGATCCTAGTCTGATTAATGCCTGGAAGACCGCTTGACCTCGAACCCCTGACGATAAGGGCCCTTCTTTTACTATAATTAAGAATTTGTTATATCGAATCACTAGCAGTGAAAGGCAAGAAAAGAAACAACTACTGGTTCCCGAACCCTACAGGCAGCAGGTGCTACATCTGGCCCATAGTCAGCCGGGTGGTGGTCACTATGGGAGAGAGAAGACGGAAGAGTACCTGTTAAGGAGGTTCTATTGGCCTGGGGTCTTTTCTCAGATCAGAAAATTCTGTCAGCAATGTCCTAAATGCCAATTGATCGATCCTGGACCAAAGAAAAGAGCCCCATTACAGCCTCTTCCCATTATTGACATACCTTTTTCAAGGATAGGAATGGACAGCGTAGGTCCTCTTCTACCTTCCTCTAAAGGCTACCGATATATACTAGTATTGGTAGATTACGCTACCAGGTACCCCGAGGCCATCCCCCTCACCAGTATTAACACCAAGAGTGTTGCCAATGCAATGATAGGGTTCTTTTCCCGAATAGGCTTTCCCCGAGAAATTTGAACAGACCAAGGTCCAATTTAATGGCTCAGATTTGTCAACTTCTGGGAATTGAACAAATAAGGACTGCGGTTTATCATCCACAAACGAATGGGTTGGTGGAGAGATACAACCGCACCCTGAAAACTCTCTTAAAAAAATCGGTTTCAGAGTCAGGTAAGGATTGGGATAGGAAGCTGCCGTTAGTATTATATGCCATCAGGACACATGAGCAATCTTCCACAGGACATAGTCCTTTTGAATTGGTGTTCGGACGACAGCCTAGAACATTATTAGACATGGCAGCGGAGTTATGGGAGGAGGAGGATGACGGGGAGAAATCCCTTTTGGAATATACCAGCGATTTAAAATCCCGACTACAAACTGTATGGGAAGACGTAAGGGAACATATGGAAAGAACCCAGGGTAAGCAAAAGCAATATTACGATAGGAACACGCAAATGCGAACCTTAACGGTAGGGGACAGGGTGTTAGTACTTCTACCTAGTTCCGACAACAAACTGTTGGCAAAATGGTAGGGGCCATATAAGGTGATAGGAGTAGTAACCCCTGTTACCTATAACGTCCAACTAACTGATAATCCCAAAAGATCCCAGATCTTTCACATCAATCTGCTAAATAAAATGGGAAGAACCTATGGTAGGTCAGACAGCTGGATATTTAGTTAATACGGTTAAGGAACTGGAAATAGGGTGGTGTCCCACAGACCGCCCTTCTGAAGACAAGGTACCCCAAAGAAATACAGAAATCACGTCCCAACAGAAAAGCCAGTTAACCCAACTACTCAACGATCATAACCAAGTATTTTCCCCGATACCGGGTAAAACCAAGTTGGTACAACACCAAATTACAACCCAACCTGGTAAAATAGACAGGTTACGACCATATCGTATCCCCGAAGCTAGGAAAGTTCTAGTGGAAATAGAAATAGAGAAAATGTTAGACCTAGCTATTACAGAGCCTTCACAAAGCCCCTGGTGTTCTCCGGTGGTGTTAGTACCAAAGCCGGATGGATCTATACGCTTTTGTATTGACTTCAGACAGGTCAATGCCGTATCCCAATTTGATACTTATCCCCTTCCAAGGGTAGACGAACTCATAGAAAGATTAGGAAAAAACAAATATATGTCTACCCTAGACTTGACCAAAGGGTACTGGCAAATTCCTTTAGCACCAGAGGATAAAGAAAAAACGGCATTCTCTACCTCCTCGGGCCTATATCATTTTAATGTTCTCCCTTTTGGGTTACACGGGGCACCAGCCACCTTCCAACGTCTTATAGAGACCATGTTACGACCTCATACCAGATACGCAGCAGCCTATCTGGATGATATTGTTATTTATAGCGAAACTTGGGACGACCCTTTGTCACATTTAAACAAGATATTTACAGTCCTACAAAGGGCGGGTCTGACAGCCAACCCCTCCAAAAGCCGACTCGCGTTTCATGAAATCTCATACCTGGGGTATCACATAGGAAGAGGTATCATTAAACCACAAATGAATAAAGTAGAGGCCATTCTACGCATAAAAACACCTACCACAAAAAAAGAGATACGTTTGTTTTTAGGCCTAGTGGGGTACTATCGGAGATTTATACCGCACTATAAATGAAGAAAGGTCAGCCCAAAAATATTACAAGTCTCAACCTGGTCCAGTCCCATAGTTACCATACCTTACAAAGGTGTCTGACTACCCAACCAGTATTGAAATGTCCTGATTTTGATCTCCCGTTTCACCTGCAAATGGATGTCTCAGACGTGGGTCTGGGGGCCGTTCTTTTTCAAAAAGATAAGGAAAACGTGAGCCACCCTGTAGTCTTTATTAGTCGCAAGCTTTTCCCCAGGGAACAGAGATATCCTATTATTGAACGGGAGTGTCTGGCCATCAAGTGGGCGATTGAGAGCCTAGAGTATTACCTCCTAGGAAGGTCTTTCCTGCTGTACACAGACCAGGCTCCTCTTACGTGGCTCTCGAGATATAAAGATACCAACGTCCGTATTCTGAGATGGTTTATGGAGCTTCAACCTTTTTCCTTCCAGGTTTGCCACTTCCCTGGTGATCTTATGGGTCAAGATGACTATTTGTCCCGGTTCCCGGGCCCTCTGGGTCTTGAACAGCCCCATTCGGGGAAGGGGATGTGTAACCGGGCATCCATCGACGCCGATACACGCGCGCCGACAGAGCCCGGGGGCACTCGAGAGAGTCCCGGAGGGGTGACGTCAGACGCAGAAGGCGTCTCATCGGCCAGTAAAAGGGAAGACGGACGAGTTGAACGCCGTCTGAGAGAGCAGGAAGGGACCCAAGAGACGCGGACCGAAGCGAGAGAAACGCTGGAGCTGGAGGACGTCGGAGAAGAGCGCGACGAGACAGGAGAGATGCCGGAGAAGAAAGGAAGCCACGGGGCGCCTCCCGTCACTACCAGGGAGAAGTCAGGAGACCACGAAGGGGCCAGCCACGTCCCAGGAGGGGCGTGGCACCCACAGGTATGTTCGTACCTAACCTGGGGTTTCTGGCCGGCTTGGTTAAGAGGAAAGAAACCGAGGGAGGGGAATACGGGGAGCGAGGAGGGGAGGTCCTATAAAGAAGGGGAAACATATTGACCCTCCCACTAACCTCACTGTGAGGGGAAGTCCTTCGTAAGAAAAGAGATCAAAACCAAAGAGAAAGAACAGAAACCAGAAGATTCACGGGAAGGTGACACTCACTATTGAAGAATAGTTACTCCACCACAACCCCACACTTCCCTCCCCTCCCACCAACCTATTAACCCTATTTAGACCCCTGCCTTACCTCTACACTTACCTGTTGTCCCGTTCTTCTTTTGTTTTGGGGAAACCTGGGCTGCTGCCACGAGGGAAAAGACCGGACCTCCTTCTATTCGGGAACAGGCTACACCGGAATCTCGGTCCAGAACCCTGCCAGAGAGAAAAGAACCCGGATAAATATAACAAGAAGCCGACATGAAACATAAGAACTGGAAAGACAGCCTTAATTAATTATAAATAAATCACTTATCCACTCAAACCTGAGCCTATAGAGTTATTCCAATATCTCTTCCACCTGGAGATAAAGAACCCATTACACCCTCTTTAAAATTTCACCATATGGCAGGTCAGGATAGGTCCGCCTGGTTTTAGGCATGGTATTACAGCTTGTCTGCATGTCCTTAAACCACGTTGAATAAAAAGTGATTTTAGGAAGCATTTTCTTTCTTGCCCTAGGGCCGGGCACAGACATAAGAGGTGTATCAAATTCCTCTTCTCCTTATTGCATAAGCTACAACTCTCATTTGAGCTCACCCTTCCTCCTGAGTACTCTTTCTTATCACCAGGTAACTTCCCAAGTTAAAAATGAAAAAATTCCATTCTCAGGACAGGGGAGCTGATGTTGAAGGATTTTATAATCGTTTAACACCCCCCATGCATGAGATCTTTTCGATAATATTTCTTTATCCTTCAATAAAGATAGCATTTTATTTTTACTGTTTACTACTCTTTTGAAACATGCTACAGATATGTTACTTTCCCAGCTTTCAGGGAGGCCTAAATCATTTATTGCTTTGTCCAAATAGAGCGCAGCGGGATGCTCACTGTTTCTTTGGAGTTCTTGCCACAAAACCTGACACAGGTCATTCCTCTTGTTTGTTTTTATTCTGTACAAAGTTTTCGTGTAGGCCCCTTTTCTAGCTATTGTCTGGTTTATTAGCCCAAACTCCAAGCGTATTTGTGCTGCGATGCATTTTGAGGTAAGCAAAATAGGTGTCTATATGTTCTTATTATACTTGTATTTAGACATAGTGCATCGTGCCTTCGCAGTGCAACACTGCTGTACGTTAAACTAGGTGCCAATTTCGCTGCTATCACCCTTAATAAAGGTAAAATGCTACAGCCATTCAAGATAGGGTTGAGAGGGCTATACGCAGTGTTAGACCTTTCCTTTTTAAATCCTCCCTATGTTGGGTAAAGCATCCCCGTTCATCAAACCGTACTCCCAGGTAGCGAAATATGAGGGTCTGGGTGCTGTTCGGATGCAGGGGCCGGCTTGATTCCGGTCAAACTTTTACCTTCGCACTTAGAGACTGTTCTAGTCTTTTCTTTGTCAATGAGGTTCATCTGCAGGGACTTCTGCAGCTTGCATTGGTTGTTGGGCTTGACGTCAGTGGACAGGCAATGTCCAATAACCCGGTATGAGCCTTGGTTCTTGACCAATGTTCAAGGCTATCCACTACCTGGCAAAACATTTTAACGGTTGCAAGTCAACATCACAGGGATACTTTGACGATGACAATGAGGGGGAGGTCAGTATTGGTAGCGTGGTAGCCTCAGGTTCTATTTCAAACACTGTGGGGGTGATTCTAACTCTGGCGGGCGGCGGAGGCCGCCCACCTGAGTTCCCCCCTCCAGAATACCGCACCGCGGTCAGAAGACCGCTGCGGTTATTCTGGGTTTCCCACTGGGCTGGCGGGCGACCGCCAAAAGGCCGCCCGCCAGACCAGTGGGAAACACCCTTCCCACGAGGAAGCCGGCTCCGAATGGAGCCGGCGGAGTGGGAAGGTGCGACGGGTGCAGCTGCACCCGTCGCGAATTTCAGTGTCTGCAAAGCAGACACTGAAATTCTTTGTGGGGCCCTCTTACGGGGGCCCCTGCAGTGCCCATGCCATTGGCATGGGCACTGCCGGGGCCCCCAGGGGCCCCACGACACCCCATACCGCCACCCTGTTCCTGGCGGCCGAACCGCCAGGAACAGGATCGCGGTATGGGGTGTCTGAATCCCCATGGCGGCGCAGCGGAAAACCGTCGGGAGACCGCCGGTTTTCCTCTTCTGACCGCGGCCAAACCGCCGCGGTCAGAATGCCCTGCGGGGCACCGCCAGCCTGTTGGCGGTGCTCCCGCCGACCCTGGCCCCGGCGGTCAGGACCGCCGGGGTCAGAATCACCCCCTGTATTCTTTGATCTGTTGGCTCACAAGTTGCAGTTAATTTTAGCAGAAGATGTACACATTAGCACCAGCCAAGTGCCTAGGACCTGGGGCCACTTCTTGGAATCTGAAACTCAGATCTCACAAGCTGAACCAGTGGGGTCTAATCAAATTGTAACCAGTTCAGCTGGACACTTTGCAGATGGAGGGCTTCTTCAGTGTTTGTATTCATGGAGTTTAACAGGAGGCTAGCAAACTAGCCCTTGTAATCCATTCACTGGTCCTTGGCACATGTGGGAACAGGTTTAGCCCTTTGTATCTTTCTCCATGACTGTAACAGCACAGGCAGTCATCTTTAGTACAGCCTTTCTTTCTGAGGTCCACACGTTCAGCAGGTGCAGTCATCCTGTTCTTTCCGAGTCTAGTAGTGTTCTGAGGCTGGTACCCAGGGTTGCCACCTTTATGCTAATTTCAAGACTGTGGGAGGAAAGGACCCCCCTAAACCAATGAGGGTAAAATTCCCATGGGCAACCCTACTCACTCTCACATTACTTTCTGGTGGATTGGCACTAAACAATCTCACAGTGTATTTCTCTGCCTAAATCCAATATGTTAGAACCCTTCTTTTGGTGAGAGCTATGGACACATCTCTGAGGTGTGTCCATTATAATGAGCCACCCCTCCTGGAAAACAAGTTCTGCAATGGGTTTCTCCCCTCTGGAAGAGATGACAGCTTGTCTACTAGGGAGCAAGCTAAAGTATGACTTGTATTTGCCCATCAGAGGGGTTAGCCTATTTGATCCTGGACCATCTGCTGTCACAGCCCTCTGGTCATCTTGTCACACCACCTTCCACCAGCAGACTCTTTGTTTCCCTTGCTACTAGAAATTTGAAAGCAAGAGAGTGGTGACTTTTTAAAGTAACCTTTATATTAGAAGTTACTTTAAATCCAACTGCAGAATTACGTTAGGTTTACTGTAACAATTAATTTGACAATTTGATACCTTGGAGTAGTATATTTGGTGTCCTCAAATGGAAGTTAGCACCAGTATTACTATAGTGAAAACAACAATTGCAGGTTTCCCCTGTCAAGACATGGAAAACATAAAAAATCTCCTTTTTTAATATTTAGCACTCTGCCTTAAGGGTTTCTAAGGCCTTCCCAGGGGTGACCTACCAATACTAAAAAGGAAGGTCTGGACTTGTTAAAAGCTTTATTTTGCCATGCCTGGTTGGTAGTTTAAAAGCTGCTTAACCCGGGCATGTCTAGCCATCATGGCCATGTAAAATGGATCCACCTGAGCTCAGCGGCATGGTTTTAGCAAATCGGGGCAGCAGGACATGCCAGGCAACGATGGCACCGGACAGAGGGAGCTGGGGCCAGAGCACATGCGGGACCTGGGGGAGTTGCCTGAACTGAGGCGAGCAGAAGCTATTGGATCCAACTGTATCCTTTGCTGCGCGGTGATGCCCAGTCGCGTCTGCCATTACTCACCCTTTACAGCACCACGTGAGTAGGAGAGCAGTGGGGCCGCTTGCGCGAGCAGTGCTCCCATCCACCCAAGACATTGAGGAAATGACTGTGCCCACGGGTAGGAGGCTGGAGCTGATCCTATTCCAGGTCTGGCTGGCAATTCTAGAAAATGTGCCTGACCTTAAGATGCCAACGGTGGGGATGCTCTATCCAAGGAAGGCAGAATGAGCTCATCTGCTTCTCCAATGCCCAATCCCGGATTTATTCAGAACCCCACTAAGGCTATTCACGTGTGCCTCTAAGGACCATAAAGCACCAGTCTTTTCATTATCTTTATGATGCCTCCAATGCCTGCTCCACCTGTAATCTCTTGGTGATCCTGGTGTTTGTATGTCTATCATAAGCTGACACCAAATCAAACAGAGCCTTCTTGGTTTAAGGGAAGCTTGGTGTCGCTTCTATGTCCAAGCGGGAGAAGAGTCTTCTCGGAGATGAGGTACTTACTCCTACACTGGCCTCACTACAGTAGTGCTTTCCCCAGGAATACAGATGTAATAGACACTTGGGATGACAATGGCCTACCTGATATGGAAACGAAGCTGCAAGGACAGCACTCATATTCATTATAGCGAGTCATCTATAGCGACCCCCACCATCTCATTGCGCCCAATACTTTGACATTGAACCACTGCTGTTGCCCCACATGCTGCTCAAAAAACACAGCACAACAGGGTCCTCCCCTAGAAATTAGAGTGGGCTCGTTGTATGGGTCCCAGGTGCTGAACGAAGGATGGCAGCCCCATGATGTCCTGGTGAAGCTGCATTCTTTTAAGGTCACAGAAGACAAGCAGCTCGGAAAGCTGACAAAATCTCCTTCCAGGGGACAACCTGTTCTCTATACCAGGACATTGAACCAGCCACGCTAGCAATATGACTTCAGTTCCAACCAATCACGGACAAACGCCGAAAGGACAAATACAGATGGACTTTTCCATTTAACCTTGCCTTAGTCTACCGGAATGAACAACACCATTTTACAGACCTGAAGGAAGCAGCAAACCTTTTGGGTCTCTTGCTTTCAGACTGCAATGGAGCGAGTGGACCCTGCGAATGCCAAGAGCGATGTTCCCTTGGCAGGAAGGGACAACGGAAAATGGCTCCCTCAGAGGTGTATTAAAAAGCTGGGAAAGAAATGGGCTCAGGGAAATCTGACCCCTCTTAATAACTTGTGACTGACTCCCCCTACCTGTGTGTCCTGTTAATATCCTTTATAACATTTGCCTGCATGGGCCACTTAGGTTACAAACTATGCAGTGATTCTCCAGGGCTGGGGGTTCTCTACTATATACTTAAAATGCTCTGGAAAACAGTCTTCTACTAGGTGGAGCTCAGTCTAAGAATACCTAGCTCTCAAGATGCTCTAATGAAGCCTCTATTTTAATAGCTTTTGTTACAAATGCTTCGGCGGGAACTATCCTGAACACCCGCAATGTTACCATGTTATGACCCATTATGCCATATTAGGGGATTGGAATCCCAACAGTTCAACCTTATTATTTGCAGTTATTATCCATGAGAGTCCATTCACAGGAGAATGTAAGAATGAAGTGGTGGAGGGTGACGTTTGATGACTAAAGTGATTTTGGGGGCAGGCGAGCAGGACGGGTGGGAGATGTAAAAAAAGAGGACATACAACAGCTCTGCCTATAATGCAACGCTATGGTATTGGCAACTTTGACATGTAATGTGAGAGGCTTGAAACCATCCTGCCAAGCATCTCAAACTGTGGAAATATGTTATGGATGCCCAGTACTATATACTGGCACTACAAGAAACTCATCTTAAGCGTAGTGAAGATCATTAACTGCGCCACAAGTCCTCCATGATTTATAAATCCTCACACATCACTAAACACCGCAGGGTAGCCCTGCGCTTTCATTCCTTCCTCAAGTTCCAGCCTTCAGGCTCTAAATCAGACAAGGAAGGCAGATTTCTAATGGATAAGGGTAGCATAGCAGGATGCTCTTTCACTACAGCGAATGTTTACACCCCAAACACAGCCCAGGCAACCTTCTAATACCCTGTCTTGCACAAGTGGGGAAATTCGCTGAAGGAGAGATCATTCTGATGGGAAATTTTAATCTTACCTGGGTTGCAAACAATGATAGCTCACACCCTGCCCGGGCATACACTGGGGACTTCTCTAAGGCCCTGAAAACATCAGTACAGGAGATAGGCCTTGTGGATACATGGAGACACATGCACCCAGAAACACAAGATTACACCTATTTTTCCCACTTCCGTCGAACTTACTCCAGGCTCGGTCATATATTTGTCAGTCAATTTGTCATACACTCTATCCAGGCATCGGAGTTCCATCCTATTGCTCTTTCGGACCATGCCCCTCTAGTGTCGACACTGGAGTGTTCTTTCCCCAAGTCTAAATATGGTAGATGGTTGTTCCCCAACCCTGTAGTCAGAGACTGGCTATTTAGGGACGAGTTGTGCAAAACCATTATTTACCTTTAACAATCCCCAGGACCCTGATATCTCCAACAATTGGGATCCTTCAAGGCTGTTATGAGAGGGAAATGCATTTCCCTCATGTCCACCCTATCTAAGCAAGAAACAGAAGAACGACTGACACTGGAGCGAGACCTCAAGATGGCAGAGCAGGCGCATAAGGAATCCTCTACTTTCCAAGGCCAGAAGGTAACGGCCCTCAGGGGGAAACTTAACATCATGTACACTAATAGTGCAGAGTTCACAATGCTTCATCTTAAACATGGGGCTTACACCCTAAGAAACAAGATAGGAACATGTCTAGCATGCCAACTGAGAGTAAAGCAAGAAAAAGACTAAATACTCACATAAAAATAGAGGGAGGGGGGAGTAGCAAGAACAGAAGCAGATAAAGCAAACAACTTCAAAGAGTTTTATAAACAACTTTACACAGCTGAAATGCCAGTGGCAGTAGATCAACTACACTACCTCAAGGAAGTCCTCCTTCCACCAGTCACTGATGACCAAAATGAAGCTTTAAGTGACCCCAACACGGAAGATGAGATCTTGGAAGCCATAACCTCCCTCAAACTTTACAAATCACCAGCCCAGATGGCTTCACAGCTCAGTTTTACAAAACCTTTAGCTTGGACTTGGTACCCAACTTAACCAAACTGTGTAACCATATAGCAACGATATGTCAGACATTCTATGAGTGAAGCCTTACTATCTGTTCTCCCTAAACCAGGGAAAGACCTACATTACTGTTCTTGCTTTTGACCCATTGCTGTTTAAATTTAGATGTCAAACTGCACACTAAGATTTTAGAGAGCAGACAGGAGGAAATCCTCCTAGACTTAATCCACCAAGATCAGTCTGGATTTATCAAGAGGAGGCAGACTCACAACAATATATGTCAGGTGATTGACCAGGTGGAAAAAGTGACTAAAAAGCAGATTCTGGCATTTTTAGTAGTACTGCACGCCAAAAAGGCATTTGACCAAGTGGACTGGTCTTTCCTTTTTCAGACCATGAAAAGTTTTGGAATCAGTGATCAATTTATCACCATGGTAGAAGCCAAATACATTAACCCCCAGTCACAAGTTTTGGTAAATGGAATCAGCTCAGACTTTTTTCATGTAGAGAGAGCCACACGCAGGGCTGTGGAATTTAATAAAATATCTACTTGTACAGGGGACAGGTTGCTTCTTAAATCTACTTGTCCTGTAAAAAACAAATCTACTTGTCCCTCTGGTGCCATGTAGTGCGGTGACAAATTATGGCAGCAATCTCATTCTGTAAGCGCTCTGATATTAGCCTCTCTTATCATGCCAGGGAAAATACTATAGTAGGGCTTGAGTACTTTCAATTTCAATCCCCTCTATAGCAATTTCGTTATTTTGCTACTTGTCCGCAGATCTACGTACCAGGGCTGGGGGAATCAGTAAGCAGTAGTTCCATGTCTGGAATGCATGTTTTAAGGATGTTCATTAGCTGTTCTCTAATCTTTCCCTATACTGAGAAAGGTTGGAAATGTACTCCCAACAATGCCAGAAGTAGAAGTTCTTCAAGGAGTTGGAAAAAGAAGTGGTTGGAGTCAACATCAATAGATTTTCACATGAGCAAATCTACACATGCATAACTCCTTGTGCTAAAATACAGTTCACAGATATTTTCTAGGAGTACGATTTCCTTGTCTACTGCTGTAATTTCTTGCGAATTCATGAAAACCACTAATTCAAAGACATATAGCATGGGTGCAGGTTTGTGACTTTCTTTTAGAATTGGATCCCTAATTGGGTCTGGCATTGACCAAGACAATTTATTTTTTTATTAATATTCTATTTCTCTCTCTATCTATCAGCTGGCTTTATTGTGAGTGATCGCATTCTGCTGTTCCGCAAGGAGAATATCAGCACACAAAGTAGTTTTGTTCAGTGCCAGGAACTACTTTGGCAATCAGTGGTGTAACAAAACTGGAGGGGGGCCCTCTGCAAAGGACATAGAAGCCCCCCTTCCAGACCCACACAGGGCAGGTGCTGTGCTGGGGAGGGGGGCTCCCTGCACCGTGGGAACTTTGTTACACCACTAGTGGCAATGTGTGCTTTTTGAGACCCAAATTGTTTTTTTTCTGCTTTTTGCCAGTGTTCATTACAATGGTGAGCGCCTGGCAACTCCCACAACAATAAAGTGTTACAAAAGCCACGTCAAAACAAGACATGCATTGACGAAACCAAAAGTCTCACAACAAATGTGGGATCGGTTGTGTTTGCCAGTGCTTATTTATTTTCACATGCTTCCCATAATCGTACTGAAAATGTTACACTGATTTTCTATTAGAAATATTTTTTGGAAATACAAGCATGCATCAACACATTTACACTTCAAAGAAATAGCACCTAAAAATGTCATAGTAGCGATAGGTTTTCGTTTACTACCTGCATTTTTTTCTGAACATTTTATTTTGAAAGCAAAGAATCATCACTCTTGCTTACAAGCTTCTGCAAACATTTGCATATAATCAGAGAGCATTCTGGGAGCATTAAACTTAGCCTCATATTGTCAAACTTTTAAAATGTGTGTACACTTTTTGTTTTTTGTTTTACTGGAACCACAGCCAGTAGTGCAGTGTAAACTTAAAATGTTTTTTTTCTTACAGCACTCACCCTAATAATAAAGGCTTTTCAATAATGACCCATAAATACAAAAGCGGACACCATCAACCTATGGGTGCATATATTACCTCATTTGCAGACAGACCAGTCTCTGTAAACTGGCAGCCAAAGGGTTTGTGCTGCAGGAGGTTGGGCCTACTTGTCCCAAGGACAAAATAAACATTAAAAACATGTTGTCCTAGACACCAAACAATATGTCTCAGGTGGTAGGAATTTCACATCCCTGCACACTCCAAGGGTGACTGCTCTCCCCTCTTCTTTTTGCTCTCAGCATAGAGCCCTTGGCAGCAAGGGTACGGCACGAGGGGGAGATCCGGGATATCCCCTTTGGGTCCCATGCCCACAAGATGTCATTATTCACAGATGATGTACTGCTGTCCTTGACATCCCCAACAACTTCTCTTGAGACTTTGCAGCGGGAACTGTCCAGGTTTGAAGCAGTGGCAGGGTCCCACGTCAATCTTCCCAAATCCTACCATCTTAATCTAACCCTCCCACCAGCTGAGCTGGAGGTGCTGGCCTCTACCATTCCTTTCCACTGGGTCATGAAAGAACTTACATATCTAGGTATTAAGATCACCCAAGAATTTCCGAGCTCTGTACAGCCAACTTTCCCACGCTACTACATCAACTCAGGGCAACCCTTAAGCGCTGGGCTCCCTCTTATCCATTGTGGTTAGGGAATATCTATGCCATTAAGATGACGTTCCTTATATCTATTTCAAGGCCTTTCTATTCCAGTGGAGAGAGCCTTTTTCACAACATTGTGCACCCTCTTGATTAAATTACTCCGGCAAGACTGTAAAGCCAGGTTCCCATATAAAGTACTCAGGGTGCAGAACAAAGCAGGAGGTCTGGCCCTTCCAGATTTCCCCTCCAACTACAAGGAAGCACAATTGAGAGTGATTGTGCAGTGGTCACTCCGCGAGTCAGACAAACACTGTCTCCATATAGATCGTGCATATCCCATCCCTTCTGCACGCCACAGTCTATTGTTCTGCCACTCTCCCCTGTTGCCTGCCCTGAGCGGTCAGTTCGCTGCCTCTGCCACTGCTCCCACCCCACTGCCCTCAGATGTCCAAGTCCATGTCCCTGCTCCCTCCCTCCCCACAGTGTTCTAATGATCAGCTAGACCACTAACATTCTGTGTTTATGATGAACTTGTGGCACATTCGAAGTCATCTTGATAGAATCAGAAGTGCAAAACCTAAAGCATTTCCTTTAGAAAAGAACAAAATAAAGGGCTTCTTTTTCTCAGAGAAATTATAGTTAGTACTCTTGAAAGCTAAAATCAAGACACATTTTCTGAGATACTAATTAGCAACAAAAGTCTTTGAAGTTAGTTGTTATGTTTTATGATTTTATCTAATTAATCACTTGATTATTTGTTGCATGAGTTACTTAAGCATTTTGCACCCTTCTTTCATTGGGCTATATCTGTACTACATTTGGGCGACATTTGGCCTATTTTTTCTTGGGTGGCTATTTTGGAAGATTTGTTTATCAGGCTCCCTCATTTCTTCAATTATTGCAGTATCCTTTGTAGGAAATGCTTTCAGCTTCAAGCTTTGATTCAATTAAGATGGTGTTCGTATATGCTACACTTTTGTCCTAAATACGGAATGTTAGCACTATAGATGTGCATTAGAACGCTGTGGTAAATCTGCAGTTGATAGCCAGGGAGTAAAATGGCAGGCTCCTTCTGGTATTAAAAGTAAATGTTAAAGTCTGCATGTCAGTGTGTTTTACTGAAATAGCTGAGAAAGATATTTGAGAAATCATAGAAAATGTGTCCTAATTTTATTTATCCAGCACTAACCATACTTTCTATGACAAAACACACCCCCCCCTATTTTTTAATTTCTAAAGCAAATATTTTAAGTTTTACAGCTTTAATTCACACGAGATTGCTTCAGGTGTGCCACACTTTTGTCATAAATAAGAATGTTAGCATTCTAGTTGTTCTGATACCATTGGGTCACGTTTGTGCTTTATAAAACTCTTAACATAAATAAATAAATTAGAACACTGTGGAGAGACTGCAGTAGAACACAGTTTTGCTCAATATGTCAGAATTGTTGGTCTCCCATAAGTCAGAAACATAGCATGCACTTACAGAAAATATGCTCCCATTTTGGCTTCTAGGACACCTTCCATAACTCCAATGAGAAAATCATGGGAGAAAACATTTCCCTCCCAAACATGGTTCAACAAACAAGGTTTAACAAATCCAAGTAGAAGGTCAGCATTCTACACAGGGTAAGATCACCTTAGAATTCCCAAAAGTAGTATATTACCGTCAAATAATCTATATTGCAACTCAAATCAGTTATCACCCTTTCAATGGGGACCATATTCCAGAGTCCTGAAATGGAACCCTCCACATGCCCTTTTGGGGTCCGTGTGTGCTCATCCCCTGCCTTCTTATATCATTTTTGTAATCATTTTTAGGACACAGGGACCATGTACCAGAGTCCTGTAATGGCTGCCACAACATATTGTTCAAGTTGTGACCAACCAATCAGGATTGACTAGTCCCCTTTAAAATGGCCAATCAGAGCATATTTGAACATATCTCACCTACGTATCACTATTTTTAAATCTAAATTTCTCAAAAATAGCTGAATAGATTTATCCCAAAAATAAAAAAGCACACATTTGGGTAAAGATATCTACAGGACTCCGCCGGACCTCCCAAGTAGAACAGGGCACCAGTGAGGGTCATGCCATTAACTTGTGGGACGTGCACCAGGAATATGCAGGCCAGCACTGTGCAAGTCCAGGTAAAGTACAGTGCAGCAAAGGAGTACATATTATCAACTCACTGGAAGTGTGTACCTGTAATACTGTATTAAAGTACTTATAGGCAAGGATTTGTGAGTCCATGCCATCTTTTGCATGGTGTTGCCCCAGCTTTTTCCCCATCTGTTTTGCTGGCTTTACAGCTCTGTGTAATTTACCCCTGTTAACCAGCAGAAATGTGTCTGTGCTCCCCCTTTAAACATTGTCGAATTTATATTACTAATTAGCACGTTTAACTTGCCAATAAGTCCCTAGTATATGGGACCGTGAGTGCACCTAGTGGGCAGAAACTATACACCATTTGCAGACTACAGCACCTACAGTGCAATCCTCTGCAGATGTAGGACAAACATGACTGCAGACCTACCTTGTTTAGTCTGTCTGCTGTACTGTAAATCTACATTGCAACAAGGCAAAAAAAAAACTTTTTGAAAGGGGAAAATCGTCCTTTTAAATAATAATGTCACCCCCAAGGAGGCCTTGCAGCACACAAAGCAGGGTGCATGGTATTAAAAAGTTGAACATGTAGATATTTAAAGTTAACATGTCCTTATAGTGGCTAGCACCCAAAGGCTATGTTCACTGTAAGAAGGCTGAGGCTCCCATATGGAAAACAATGGGAAACAGGATTAAATATTCATTGTGCTATCTCTGAGTTGGGACCAGCTAGAAACATGAGCAAACCACTGTTTTTAATATTTATAACATGCCAACTTAATGGTGAAATTGTAAGTTTAATAAATATTAAAGAAAAATAACTTTTAGAAAGTTTCCTTTTCCATGCCTAGACGCTAATCTACATTATCTCTCCAACAGTAGCCCAGAAGGTGATTAGCCCTAGCAAGGTATGAAAACTGCTCTCAGAGCAGAGACAATGACTTGGGTGTGTGCATTTGCTCTCCTAGCCAGGATGGCACAAATCCAGTGGGGAGAAATATGCCCCCGGAGCTGGTGCCCTAAAAGGAGGGAAATACTCATTACCCTGGCCACACATTGAGGTCTGGTATAACACAAAGGCTCTACACAAGGGAAGAAGGGTCCCCCTATCTTGAATTTTGGGAGTGAGGGGCACTGTGAGCCCAACTGCCCTGCTCCAATTGACATGATTTAAGACTGACATGGATAGCAAAAGAACAATGGAATTGACCCAGATCTGTGACTGGGGTGAGTGTTTGAAAGGTTTCAGCACTCCGTCCATCATCCTTTTGTGTTGCTATGTTAGTGTATGCATCAGTGTTTGTTTGGGTTTCTCAGCATATGCATTACTGTCTCTATGGGTGTGTCAGTGTCTGGATTGGTATGTGCCTGCATGTATCTTTGTAAACATAAGTGAGTCCCTGAATGTTTCAGGGTATATACCAGTACGTGCCTCTGTGTTTTAGTGCCTGCAATAGTGTCTGCCTGGGTGTGTTAGTGTGTATGTCAGTGTGTGCTTGGGTATATAAGTGTATGGATGAATGTGAACCTGGCTATGTTAGTGTATGCATCAGAGTTTGCCTGGCTATATCAGTGTATGCTTCAAGGTCTGTCTGGATATGTCAGCATACATGTGAGGGTGTGCCTGGGTGTGTGAGTGTATGGATAGGTGTGTCAGTGTATGCATGCGTATATCTGGGTGCATCAGTGTATGTATAAGTGTGTGTCTCGGTGTGTTAGTGTATGTGTCAGTATGTAAAAGGGTGTGTGAGTGTATGTATCAGTGTGTCTGGGTGTGTCAGGATATGGATGAGTGTGTCTGGGTGTATTAGTGTGTGCATAAGTGTGTGCCCAGTTGTATCAGTGTATGCATGAGTGTCTATCTGGATGTCCTAGTGTGTGGATTAGTACATCCCTGCATGTATCAGTGTATACATGATTGAGTTCCTTGGAATATCAGGGTACATACCAGTGTGTGTCAGTGTATGGATCAGAGTGTATCTGGGTTTGATAGTGTCTGGATTATTATGTGCTTGTGTGTATCAGTGTATAGATCACGGTGTCCCTAGGTATCTCAGGCTGTATATCAGTGTGTGCCTGGATATTTCAGTTTTTGAATTAGTGTGTGCCTGTGTGACTGTATGCATCAGTGTTTGCCTAGGTATGTTAGTGTATGCCTTAGTGTCTGCCTGGGTGTATTAGTGTAAATGTCATTGTCAGCTTGGGTGTATGAGTGTATGGATGAGTGTGTACCTGGCTATGTTAGTGTATGCATCAGTGTTTGCCTGGGTATGCCAGTGCATGCATCAGTGTTTGTCTGGGTGTGTCAGTGTATGTATCACTGTTTGCCTGGGTGTGCCAGTGTATTTATCAGTATGTGCCTCTGTGTATTACCGTATGCATTTTTGTTTACCTGGGTGTGACAGTGGATGCATATGTGTTTGTTAGGGTATGTTTTAATTGGTCTGTAGTGTTATTAACTATTTGTACAAAATATATGTATGGATGGTGTATGAATGAAGCAAGATGAAATAATCTACCTACATTACTGCAAAAAAGATGTCCTTTAATCTGTGTTGAAAGAGTGAAAAGATAAATAAAAGTTAAAGTTTCATAATATTATTTTATATATTAAAGCTTGACAATATGTAAAGAAAAAGGTTATTGTTGATAACAAAACTTAAAAAGTGTATATCATTGTATAGCAATTATATATATTATTTGAGCATCTCATGTTCCCTTTTCCACTGTTCTCAGCTTCTATACTTTTGCACTATACAGGGAGTGCAGAATTATTAGGCAAGTTGTATTTTTGAGGATTAATTTTATTATTGAACAACAACCATGTTCTCAATGAACCCAAAAAACTCATTAATATCAAAACTGAATATTTTTGGAAGTAGTTTTTAGTTTGTTTTTAGTTTTAGCTATGTTAGGGGGATATCTGTGCGTGCAGGTGACTATCACTGTGCATAATTATTAGGCAACTTAACAAAAAAAAATATATACCCATTTCAATTATTTATCATTACCAGTGAAACCAATATAACATCTCAACATTCACAAATATACATTTCTGACATTCAAAAACAAAACAAAAACAAATCAGTGACCAATATAGCCACCTTTCTTTGCAAGGACACTCAAAAGCCTGCCATCCATGGATTCTGTCAGTGTTTTGATCTGTTCACCATCAACATTGCGTGCAGCAGCAACCACAGCCTCCCAGACACTGTTCAGAGAGGTGTACTGTTTTCCCTCCTTGTAAATCTCACATTTGATGATGGACCACAGGTTCTCAATGGGGTTCAGATCAGGTGAACAAGGAGGCCATGTCATTAGATTTCCTTCTTTTATACCCTTTCTTGCCAGCCACGCTGTGGAGTACTTGGACGCGTGTGATGGAGCATTGTCCTGCATGAAAATCAAGTTTTTCTTGAAGGATGCAGATTTCTTCCTGTACCACTGCTTGAAGAAGGTGTCTTCCAGGAACTGGCAGTAGGACTGGGAGTTGAGCTTGACTCCATCCTCAACCCGAAAAGGCCCCACAAGCTCATCTTTGATGATACCAGCCCAAACCAGTACTCCACCTCCACCTTGCTGGCGTCTGAGTCGGACTGGAGCTCTCTGCCCTTTACCAATCCAGCCACGGGCCCATCCATCTGGCCCATCAAGACTCACTCTCATTTCATCAGTCCATAAAACCTTAGAAAAATCAGTCTTGAGATATTTCTTGGCCCAGTCTTGACGTTTCAGCTTGTGTGTCTTGTTCAGTGGTGGTCGTCTTTCAGCCTTTCTTACCTCTCGCCATGTCTCTGAGTATTGCACACCTTGTGCTTTTGGGCACTCCATTGATGTTGCAGCTCTGAAATATGGCCAAACTGGTGGCAAGTGGCATCGTGGCAGCTGCACGCTTGACTTTTTTCAGTTCATGGGCAGTTATTTTGCGCCTTGGTTTTTCCACACGCTTCTTGAGACCCTGTTGACTATTTTGAATGAAACGCTTGATTGTTCGATGATCACGCTTCAGAAGCTTTGCAATTTTAAGAGTGCTGCATCCCTCTGCAAGATATCTCACTATTTTTTACTTTTCTGAGCCTGTCAAGTCCTTCTTTTGACCCATTTTGCCAAAGGAAAGGAAGTTGCCTAATAATTATGCACACCTGATATAGGGTGTTGATGTCATTAGACCACACCCCTTCTCATTACAGAGATGCACATCACCTAATATGCTTAATTGGTAGTAGGCTTTCGAGCCTATACAGCTTGGAGTAAGACAACATGCATAAAGAGGATGATGTGGTCAAAATACTCATTTGCCTAATAATTCTGCACTCCCTGTACATGAAGTGTGTATAGATACTTATCACTGAACAGTGAGGGGAAAACAGTTATATGGACTGTAAAAAAAAAAAAGAACCCATAAAAGGTACGTAGCACATTATTTCAAATTAACATTACTATGTATCACACGCACTACAAATACTTACCAAACTGTCTTACCTCCACTTGTTAAATGATATAATGTATATTATAGTTTTATAATATTTTTAATGTGTATGAATCATAGTGGTAGGTGAAAACGCATATAAAATCATCACCCTTGGTATGCTACACGATGTCATAACATATGGTAATCCATTCAAGAAGAGTAAACTATATCAGTGGTGTTATTATTTTTTATAGTTTTCCAGGCGTTCTTGAAACAGAAATTTAGAAGTATTCAATTGTTTCTTAAGTAGACCTTTGTGCTGGTTCGTAGTTTGGGAGCTATGTTTCCGAATTTAGAGGTATGTCTTTTGTTTCCTTGCAAGAATAATTAGGTTTGGAGAGTAGGAATCAATTATGATGACATCACCCTTGTTAGGCTGTATTATGTCTGAACTTGTTGTATTAGAAGTCCAAAAAGGGTACTATTCAATTTGTGTCAGTTGTAATACTTCTTAGAACTTTGGTTCAAGAAAGAGAAGGTAGGATTTTTTTTTTTTTTTAATAGGGTAATCTCTGCTTGAATGTAAGGCTGCTGCCATTACACTCAGTCCATCCAGTTGTATTTTTTACACAGATGATGTAATGTCTAGATGTAACACTTATTCCTTCATGAAAAATAATGGCTATACAGGTATATGTTCTACCAGAAATAGAGATTTGTCCAGCTTTAAAATTTGTAATTTGAGTTTCCAACTTAGTTCCATCTGTATTGTATTGCTGTATCATTAAGATGATATACTTCCCAGTTTTTTTATGTTCAAAGTTGACAGACGAACTGACATACTTTGTGCAGGTATGTTATGCATCTTTAAACAATTTTTCAAAACTGATAGTTTTACTGTCTGGTACAGTTAAGTAGATGAATCTATTTCCGTTTTTGAAGAAAAGGAACAATTTTCACAATCATGCTGCCATCAGTACCTTAGTCCAAATAGGTCATCAATAGGTACCATCTCTTCATCCAAGATTCAAAGTAGGACCATCAAGAATTCTTGGGCATCTTCTTGAGTTTTTTGAGTGAAATATAGAGATCAAGTGCACAAATCTGCAAGATCCTTAATAAAAAATGCAGAATATGGTTTTGTTCTATCACTGCACAAGAGTTCTAACACGCTAAAGAGTGCAGAGGACAATCTTTTGTCCTTTTTCTCTTTAACTGCATGAACCAGAGGAGGTAAAGGGAACAGTGCATTGAGATCTACATTGGCATAATAGTTGACTCCAGAGAGGTCTGAGAACTGGTAACCAACAATTTCATCAGTATTTTTAGTATTTCTTTCCCCAGAACTTCTTTCCTCTCTTTTTTCCTCTTTTTCCCAGGAATGTCCGTATGACCCTTTGTAATCTTTGGCTTCGGTAAGATTCTAGGCTTTTCGTAAACTGGGTACTGTCCTGACTGAGAAACATACAGGCTTCTCAAATGGTTATACTCTATCACACAACTCCGATCAGCATTTACTTTCCTGTCATCAAACTCTGACATACAAACTGGACAAAGTTCTAACCTGTTACAAAGCTTCATATGACATTCCTTCTTTGAATACAGTGGGACAAATGTTAATAAATGCTACATCTGCACTTAAACCTTGAGACTTATGTATTGTTACAGCGTATGTAAAGACACCGGAAACTACTTTCTGTGAACATACAAGTCTTTTACACGCAAGACAGGTGCAGCAAACCTTGCTATCTGTTTTACAACTTCAAGATCATCGAAATTAATTGCTAGTTATTGAACCTCTTTTCTGTTAGGATACAAAATGAAATCAATTATTTTACCCATGGCTCCATTAACTAATCCTTCTTCAATATTTAAATTACACTCCAAAATTGTCAACACCAGGACAGTGCGCGCTCTACGGGCAACATAATGCAAAGAGGCAAACCTTGTGCAATGTAATAATTCAGGCATTGTGTGCTGATATTGCATTTTAACTTTTTGCATTGCAGGTATTTATCTTGAAATGTCTTTAATACTGTTTGCAATGTATTGTTCATTTTCAAGCCTTTCCTGCAACCTGGCTGGGTGTGGCTGGGTGTGGCAGGTGGGCGGGGATTGGGTCTATTTAAGGAACCCAGCTCAGCTCCACGTGCTCACTAATCAGAGGTCCCGGTGCGGAGCAGCAGCATTTTCCAGGGCTCCTGTTCCGGAGGCCTACTTGGACATTACCAGGCCCTGTCCTCATTATCTTGGTGATCCTCAAGCAGGGCGGTAAGGCGGAGGTCGGGGTAGGCCCCGACTCAGTTTCCAGAGATTTTCGAGTTTTGGTCTTTTGATTAAATCACGTATGCAATTGTTTCTTGGCAATTAACCCTTGCAGTTCAGATCGGCAGAGTGCGCGATCATTTCCTGGCATTTGAATCTGGATGGTTGAATCGGCAGCAGTGTGCGCAATTCATTCTTGGCAATTAACCCTTGCAGTTCAGATCGGCAGAGTGCGCGATCATTTCCTGGCATTTGAATCTTGATGGTTGAATCTGCAGCAGTGTGCGCAATTCATTCTTGGCAATTAACCCTTGCAGTTCAGATCGGCAGAGTGCGTGATCATTTCCTGGCATTTGAATCTTGATAGTTGAATCGGGAGCAGTGTGCGCGATTCATTCTTGGCAATTAACCCTTGCAGTTCAGATCGGCAGAGTGCACAATCATTTCCTGGCACTTGAATCTTGATGGTTGAATCGCAGCAGTGTGCGCGATTCATTCTTGGCAATTAATCCTTGCAGTTCGGATCAGCAGAGTTGCGCGATCATTTCAAGTATTGAAATCTTGATGTACAGTTTGGCAAATAAGATGCATAGTAAATTCTGGGCAACTGAATCCTGAAACTCAAATCAAAACATATTTTACAGTATCATTCATGAGCCTTTCGCAGTTCATGTTTTGGGAATTAATATGTTAATTGATTCTTGTTATGAAGTACTTCCATTCCAAGAACTAACTTGAGAGAGTTTCATGTTCAATGCATAAGATGTTATTCTGGAAACACTTATATGAAAGTCTGCGTAATCCTTCTTTTACTTCCAGGTATCCAGAACTGAAAAGTCATGTTATTGGAAAGCTCTTGATCTCTCATGTTATCAGAGTATAGATAATTATAACAAAGTTCATGAAGATTAATGTGAATAACTTTGTTATTGTGTTCTTAACTCTTGTTTCCACAGGTCTCCTTCCTCGCTGTTATCAACCTACACCCCATCCCCCACTTGGCCATTCTTTAACTCTGTGCTATAACGGATAGTAGAGTTTGGAGCTGCCAGGAGGTGGACATATTGGGAACAGGCGCAAACCCCGAGGATCCGGTCTCGCTGACAAAAATCACCCTACAATTACTACAGACATGTAAACACTTTTCTAATCTCAAAGTTTTGGAAAACTGACTTCTCCAAAGCACTCAATTTTGATTGTAATTTTTCAGTCAACAGTATTTAGACTCCTTGTTGTTTCATTTTATCAATTGATGTCAGTTCTAAGATCTGTTCTTTCTCCAGTTGTAGTAATTGTTCATTGCAAGAGGTACATTCTTGAAGAGTGGGCATTAAACACAATATGGATTTATGTTGTTCAATAAATTCAAAATCAATTTTTTTTTAAAGGAAATATGTTCTGTATAAGTTGGGTTTCCAAGCAACGTTTTCCTTCTTTTGACAGTATTCCTACTCAGAATATTTCCATATTGCATAACAGATGCTTAACACATCTTTCTAATGAGTTATTTGTATTGGGAATTCAACCAAATGTTCACATTTCCAATGCTTCCTAAATAATTAAGAGTATGTTCATTTAAGAGTGTCTTAAACACAGGCAGTCCTTTCATGGGGGTAGGCAGTAATAAATCACCAAAAACAACTACATGTTTTCCACCAAAAAAGACATCATACTCTGTCTTCAATATCTGATGCAATCTTAAATGTACAAAGGTGAGCATTAAGTTTGAGACCATGCTCACCTCATCGATGATTACATGTTTTAAGTTCTTCAACACTCTCGAAACTCCTTGAAAAGATTCTCCAGATAACGTTTGGTACTTTGGTTTATTATTGTGTTCAACAGGGAGCGTAATTAGATGATGCAAGATAAATCCTTTGATGATGTGTGCAGCTAATCTAGTAGGGGCCATTACTACATGGTTGTATGATGGAATTACGCATGCCTAAACCACACATGCTTTAACAACGCGGTCTCAACAATGATCGAGTCTTTACCATGCATGCCTTTACCCCACATGCCTTCACAACAAATTCTGTTGTAAAACATGTTTGGTAAAGGAACATGCATGGTATATTCTCCCCCGCCATCCCCTTACACCTGATACCATACTCCACCGTGTCCCAGCCCTTAACACTGCCCTTCCGCCCCCTTCCCTGAGCCCTAAACACACCCACCCTGAGCCCTAAAAGTAACCTCGTCCTGTCCTAAAAACTCCGACTCCCCCCTCCCTGATCCCTAAAACTGACCCTACCCAATCCTAAAAACTACCCTTCCCCCCCCGCCCAGAGGCCTAAAACCTGGTAATTGCCCTAAAAACTACCCCAATGCCCCCCTCACTGCCCTGAACCCTAAAACTGACCCCCCCCTGTCTTAAAAACAACCCGGAACCGCAAGCCCTGAACCCTAAAACTGACAGCACCCTATCCTAAAAACTAACCCGACCTCCAGCTCTAAACCCTAAAACCGACCCTGCCCTGTCCTAAAAACTACCCCGACTCAAGCCCCCACCAGCCCTGAGGCCTAAAATCCAGTCAACTATCCTAAAAACTAACCCGACCTCCAGCTCTAAACCCTAAAACCGACCCTGCCCTGTCCTAAAAACTACCCCGACTCAAGCCCCCACCAGCCCTGAGGCCTAAAATCCAGTCAACTGTCCTAAAAACTTCCCGATTCCCTTCCCTGAACTATAAAACTGACCCCACCCTGTCCTAAAAATTACCCCGACTTCCCACCCCCCTGAACCCTAAAACGTATCCTACCCTGTCCTAAACACTACCCCAACCCCCTGCCCTGGACCCTAAAACCTACCCGGCCTGTCCTGAAAACTACCCCAACCTTGCCCTTTGCTAAAAACTACCTCAACCTCCCCAACCCAGCCCCACTTACTTCTCTCTCCTCTGCTCTCAGCTCCTTCCTGTTCCGCCTGGACAGCTAGACCGCTCTCTCTACCTTAACCACGCATATGCCTGCTCCAGACGAATGCGTGGATTAGGCAGAGTCACTTTTGAGGCAAGCATTGTTGTGCTTGTGGGGAAATGGCATGCATGGCTCTAACCGCATTATTAAGGCTGTTTCCCTTACTACACATGATAAAATGGAGTCTGTAGTCTTTTGCAGATAAGTAGTGAGAACTTGTATTAAAAAACTTTTTCCAGAGCCAGCTTGTCTGCTGACATGCAGAACAATTGGCTTGAAACTTGAACATTTGCATTGATTGTTTTCGTGGAGGAATCCATGCTCTATTTTTACTTTAAGTTCCATATATATTTCTTTCTGCTCCTCACTGAGTTGTTCTACTAACTGTTCTCAGTCAACATTTTCTTCTCTTTCTTGGTGTGTTGCTGTCTCCACCTCATTCATCACTATTGCAGCTTAATTTTCAACTATGGGCTGTACAAGAGGATCTTGACTGAGAGGTCCAGAACTATGGCTGCTTTGTGAACTATAATTTGCTATCTCAGTCGCAACTGTTTCCTTTTGCATGCCAAACCAAACAACCATCGCAAACAGCTACACTACATTTACCTTTATCAATGTTTTCTTAAACATTACTGTTGACCTTTGGTGCTGCAGAATTTCGTAAAGACGGATATTTTCGAGATGTGGACTTCTTCTTGGATAGTTGGTATTAAACATATTTGTTTTTACAATATCTGTGCTCCACGAATCAAACTCTGCTAGGTATTGAATTTCTGAGAAAGATTTAAAGACTAACCCATACAATTCCCCTAGACTTTGAAAACACATTAGTTGAACTAAACCTGTCACAGCACTCAAATTATCTTAACTCCGTATGCAAGAGCATTTTCAAGCTGAAACTGTATAATTTCTTCAAAAGAGATTTTTCTGCGGAAATCTCCTTCCACGTTTCCTTCATCTCTGTTTTTTCTGATATATTGATGTGTGAAATGACATAGCAAGCAACAGAAATTGAATTGTCTGCAATAAACTGTATGTCCATATTTGCATTCCATAATTTCAGAATGACATGATTATAATCATTAACATAGTTGAAGGCCTCTGATCTTTTCAGGTTCAATGTATTTTTTGGTGATTTCGTTGTCAGTGTATGCCTCACCACAGATAAAAAGCTGTTTGCCCTTCCTTTAGAAATGATAGGCCTTGTAAATCCAAAATAACATCTTGTATAAACTTTCCTTTACATCTATATCTTTGGCAGCAATACTTCCCGCATCTATGTGTTTGGAAGCATATAACCCTCTGCCAGAGGGTTTTGTCACCATTCTCATGTGGGATGGTGCATGAAACATACCATTCTATGAAAGACAGTACACAGTCATCAGTATCAGTTCCAAATTTAGCTGCATCCTTTATCCACAGGAACATATATAAGGAGCACCTCTTGCCTAGTATTCGTTTTCAGTAACTTCTTCAAGAGGAGGATTTGTTTCATTGTATATAAAACCCAGCATTGCTTTGAACTTGTGATTGAAATACCTACACACGTGAACAGGATCCAAAGAGCAAAGTTCTCCTGCTGTCTTCAAATGGATATCCATAATGTTAGAATTTGCTTGTCTTAGAAATTCTAGTAAATCATCTCATGCATACTCTGCACAAGTAGCCGTTACAAACCAAGTAGGTGGACCTAAGTTTTGGAGCATACATTTAAGTTCTCCATGACAACGGTACCAGTATTAATTAATCCCATGTTGACATGCGATCAAAATAATTAACCTGTACTCCAAATTTTGATCCTTACCTTGTATTTTATCAACAAATTCCCTTGCAGAAATGTTTTGTAGATTGACTCCAGTCTTACGAATATGGGTCACAGCATAAGAGAGTCCTGACAAGCCACTCTTAAACAACATGAAATATATAGGGAATACATTGTCGAAACCCAGGGTCCTCTGAAAATAGCCTTGTTGACCTGTATCCAGCTGCTGGTATTTATACAGATCGGTCATCATAGTGGCCACCTACTCCTGTGGGAAATAGCTGTAGAAAATGGCAAGCCTCTAAACTTTTTCCCACACACTCACTGGAGCTCCTCTAGCTCGTTTCATTTGAAACAGATCAATAGCATCCCCAACAACTTAATTTTAATGAAGTGGATGAATACTATAGTATTTCTTGTTTTCTACTTATTCACTTTTTCTATTTGTCCACTTGATTGTAGTATTTCTTCATCAATGCAACTTACATCTCCAATAATGTCAACATTTTTGTAAAACACATTATTTTCTTTCAAGCATAATGTGACTTTTTTTACTTTATTCACATCAACTAACTCTTGCTAGATTTCTTTTTTACATTTTGCAGGCACTCTATTTACTAGAATAAGGAGTGGTTGATCTACATCTTTGTTAACACCCACAAAGTCTACATAAAAAAAAAAAAATCTAAAGTTGAATACACAACTCTTCCTTTAAGTCCTTTCTGTAACTCTATTGGTGGCAGCTTCCCTATCTTTGACTCCATTCGAATAATTGCTTGAAATGGATGAACGGTTTGTATTAGAATTGATTCATACATATTTAATTGGTCAAGTTGTTGTGGCTTTGGTACCAATTCTAATCTATTAAGAATTGCTCTAGCTGGCATTTTATTATCCTATAATTTGTCATAACAATACTTACATATTCTTTCCTTTGTGTCTTAATCTAATTGTTCTTCCACAAATAGATATGCACCAAATTCATGCCTCTCATCATTGTTATTTTGCTTAGTTTTAGAAAATACAACTACATTATGAGTTTGATTTTTGTAGTGAGTGCGGCAACAACAAATACAAACATACTCAGGCTTCTCAAAACACAGTGTATTTAACAGTTTTTTATCTCCTTTGTACATTTTTCACATTTTTAGTACTAATCTCTCTATCCACTTCATCTACATCTCTCGTCACTACCTCCTCATTTACTGTATTATCTTCTTCAGGCCCAAAGAAACGGAACTGAATGTCTTCAGTAACTTTCTCAACTTCTGTCACATTAACATGTAACAGAGCTCTATTCAAATCTCCTAAACATAAAGCTGGAGTTCTTACATTATAAAGTCTCCTAACTAAACTGCACATTTTTGAATGATGGACAGCTAACATTCTAAAGTAATAAAAAGTGCTTTTGCAGACTATTTTTAAAAGACATGCCAGTGAATGGCCTTGTAAGTTAGTTTATTTTCTAACTTTGCATTGATCTAATTCTTGAAGCAGTTTAATTTTCTGCTTGATACTTCTCCCTGAAAATTTTCATAGGAAACGTTTGAATTTATCAATTGATTCCTGACAGATAGTACTAATTCTGCTATACTTTCATTTGTACACAGAAACTTGTTTATGCCTTCCTTGTGCTTCTTCAACAGTCACTTGTACTACATTCCTAGAAACTATCTTCTTTGTCTATAGGAGTACCGTCCTTTACTTCATAGCAACAACCTCTCATGTCAAATGCATACACTAATGTGTTCACTTGCAAGTAGATCACTTCATCAAAAATGGTTCTGTGCTAGATGTGTGCATCCATTCACCTTCAAAAACTTTACAAAACTTAATTTTGTTAATAAGCCTTTTCCTTAACCCCTTAGCTGCTGGGCCGTCCCCCCCCCCATCCCCAGTGCTGAGCCCTTTTTTGGCTATTTGGCTATTTGGGGTAGTTCGCGCTTAGGCCTTCATAACTTTTTGTCCACATAAGCTATCCACGCCAACTTTGCGTCCTTTTTTCCAACATCCTAGGGATTCTAATGGTACCCAGAGTTTGTGGTTTTCCCTGGAGGAGACCAAGAAAATAGCCAAAATACAGTGAACATGTTGTTTTTTCCAAACAAATGGGAAAAAAGGGCTGCCGAAGAAGGCTTGTGGTTTTTTCCCTGAAAATGCCATCAATAAAGGGTTTCTGGTGCTGAAATCACTATCTTCCCACCTTTCAGGAACGGCAGACTTGAATCAGAAAACCACATTTTTCAACACAAATTTCGCATTTTACTGGGACATACCCCATTTTTACTATTTTTGGTGCTTTCAGCCTCCTTCCAGTTAGTGACAGGAATGGGTGTGAAACCAATGCTGGATCCCGGAAAGCTAAACATTTCTGAAAAATTCTGAATTCAGCAAGGGGTCATTTGTGTAGATCCTACAAGGTTTTCCTACAGAAAATAACAGCTGAAATAAAAAAATATTGAAATTGAGCTAAAAACAACAGCCATTTTTCTTTATGTTTTACTCTGTAACTTTTTCTTGCGATGTCAGATTTCTGAAAGCAATATACAGTTTTGTCTGCTGGACTCTTCTGGTTGCGGGGATATAAAGGGCTTGTAGGTTCATCAAGAATCCTAGGTACACAGAGCCAATAAATGAGCTGCACCCTGCAGTTGGTTTTCATTCTATACTGGGTATACAGCAATTCATTTGCTGAAATATGAAGAGTGAAAAATAGGTATCAAGAAAACCTTTGCATGTCCAAAATGGGCTCAAGATAAGGTTTTGAGGAGCAGTGGTTATTTGCACATCTCTGAATTCCAGGGCATTTCTCAAATAGACGTCTTTTTTACACACTCTCTTATATTTGGAAGTACAAAATGTAGAGAAAGATAAGGGGCAATAACACTTGTTTTGCTATTCTATGTTCCTCCAAGTCTCCCGATAAAAATGATACCTCACTTGTGTGGGTAGGCCTAGCGCCCGCGACAGGAAATGCCTTGAAACACAACGTGGACACATCCCATTTTTTGACAGAAAACAGAGCTGTTTTTTTCAAAGTGCCTACCTGTAGATTTTGGCCTCTAGCTCAGCCGGCACATAGGGAAACCTACCAAACCTGTGCATTTTTTAAAACTAGAGACCTAGGGGTATCCAAGATGGGGTGACTTGTGGGGCTCTGACCAGGTTCTGTTACCCAAAATCCTTTGCAACCCTCAAAACGTGGCTAAAAAAATAAGTTTTCCTCTCATTTCGGTGACAGAAAGTTCTGTAATCTGAGAGGAGCCACAAATGTCCTTCCACCCAGCGTTCCCCCAAGTCTCCCGATAAAAATGATACCTCACTTGTGTGGGTAGGCCTAGCGCCCGCGTCAGGAAATGCCCCAAAACACAACGTGGACACATCCCATTTTTTGACAGAATACAGAGCTGTTATTTGCAAAGTGCCTCCCTGTAGATTTTGGCCTCTAGCTCAGCCGGCACCTAGGGAAACCTACCAACCCTGTGCATTTTTTAAAACTAGAGACCTAGGGGAATCCAAGATGGGGTGACTTGTGGTGCTCTGACCAGGTTCTGTTACCCAGAATCCTTTGCAAACCTCAAAATGTGACTAAAAAAACACGTTTTCCTCTCATTTCGGTGACAGAAAGTTCTGGAATCTGAGAGGAGCCACAAATGTCCTTCCACCCAGCGTTACCCCAAGCCTCCCGATAAAAATGATACCTCACTTGTGTGGGTAGGCCTAGCGACCGCGACAGGAAATGCCCTAAAACACGACGTGGACACATCACATTTTTTGACAGAATACAGAGCTGTTATTTGCAAAGTGCCTACCTGTAGATTTAGGCCTCTAGCTCAGCTGGCACATAGGGAAACCTATCAAACCTGTGCATTTCAGAAAACTAGAGACCTAGGGGAATCCAAGATGGGGTGACTTGTGGGGCTCTGACCAGGTTCTGTTACCCAGAATCCTTTACAAACCTCAAAACGTGGCTAAAAAAACACGTTTTCCTCACATTTCAGTGACAGAAAGTTCTGAAATCTGAGAGGAGCCACAAATTTCCTTCCACCTACCGTTCCCCCAAGTCTCCCGATAAAATTATACCACACTTGTGTGGGTAGGCCTAGCGCCCGCGACAGGAAATGCCCCAAAACACAACGTGGACACATCCCATTTTTTGACAGAAAACAGAGCTGTTTTTTGCAAAGTGCCTACCTGTAGATTTTGGCCTCTAGCTCAGCCGGCACATAGGGAAACCTACCAAACCTGTGCATTTTTTAAAACTAGAGACCTAGGGGAATCCAAGATGGGGTGACTTGTGGGGCTCTGGCCAGGTTCTGTTACCCAGAATCCTTTGCAAACCTCAAAATGTGGCAAAAAAAACCACATTTTCCTCTCATTTCGGTGACAGAAAGTTCTGGAATCTGAGAGGAGCCACAAATTTCCTTCCACCCAGCGTTCCCCCAAGTCTCCCATTAACAATGATACCTCACTTGTGTGGGTAGGCCTAGCGCCCGCAACAGGAAATGCCCCAAAACACAACGTGGACACATCCCATTTTTTGACAGAAAACAGAGCTGTTTTTTGCAAAGTGCCTACCTGTAGACTTTGGCCTCTAGCTCAGCCGGCACATAGGGAAACCTACCAAACCTGTGCATTTTTTTAAACTAGAGACCTAGGGGTATCCAAGATGGGGTGACTTGTGGGGCTCTGACCAGGTTCTGTTACCCAGAATCCTTTGCAAACCTCAAAACGTGGCTAAAAAACACGTTTTCCTCTCATTTCGGTGACAGAAAGTTCTGGAATCTGAGAGGAGCCACAAATGTCCTTCCACCCAGCATTCCCCCAAGTCTCCCGATAAAAATGATACCTCACTTGTGTGGGTAGGCCTAGCGCCCGCAACAGGAAATGCCCCAAAACACAACGTGGACACATCCCATTTTTTGACAGAAAACAGAGCTGTTTTTTGCAAAGTGCCTACCTGTAGACTTTGGCCTCTAGCTCAGCCGGCACATAGGGAAACCTACCAAACCTGTGCATTTTTTTAAACTAGAGACCTAGGGGTATCCAAGATGGGGTGACTTGTGGGGCTCTGACCAGGTTCTGTTACCCAGAATCCTTTGCAAACCTCAAAACGTGGCTAAAAAAACACGTTTTCCTCTCATTTCGGTGACAGAAAGTTCTGGAATCTGAGAGGAGCCACAAATGTCCTTCCACCCAGCATTCCCCCAAGTCTCCCGATAAAAATGATACCTCACTTGTGTGCGTAGGCCTAGCGCCCGCGACAGGAAATGCCCCAAAACACAACGTGGACACATCACATTTTTTGACAGAATACAGAGCTGTTATTTGCAAAGTGCCTCCCTGTAGATTTTGGCCTCTAGCTCAGCCGGCACCTAGGGAAACCTACCAACCCTGTGCATTTTTTAAAACTAGAGACCTAGGGGAATCCAAGATGGGGTGACTTGTGGGGCTCTGACCAGGTTCTGTTACCCAGAATCCTTTGCAAACCTCAAAACGTGGCTAAAAAAACACGTTTTCCTCACATTTCAGTGACAGAAAGTTCTGAAATCTGAGAGGAGCCACAAATTTCCTTCCACCCAGCATTCCCCCAAGTCTCCCGATAAAAATGATACCTCACTTGTGTGCGTAGGCCTAGCGCCCGCGACAGGAAATGCCCCAAAACACAACGTGGACACATCACATTTTTTGACAGAATACAGAGCTGTTATTTGCAAAGTGCCTCCCTGTAGATTTTGGCCTCTAGCTCAGCCGGCACCTAGGGAAACCTACCAACCCTGTGCATTTTTTAAAACTAGAGACCTAGGGGAATCCAAGATGGGGTGACTTGTGGGGCTCTGACCAGGTTCTGTTACCCAGAATCCTTTGCAAACCTCAAAACGTGGCTAAAAAAACACGTTTTCCTCTCATTTCAGTGACAGAAAGTTCTGAAATCTGAGAGGAGCCACAAATTTCCTTCCACCCAGCGTTCCCCCAAGTCTCCCGATAAAAATGATACCTCACTTGTGTGGGTAGGCCTAGCGCCCGCAACAGGAAATGCCCCAAAACACAACGTGGACACATCCCATTTGTTGACCGAAAACAGAGCTGTTTTTTGCAAAGTGCCTACCTGTAGGTTTTGGCCTCTAGCTCAGCTGGCACATAGGGAAACCTACCAAACCTGTGCATTTTTGAAAACTAGAGACCTAGGGGAATCCAAGATGGGGTGACTTGTGGGGCTCTGACCAGGTTCTGTTACCCAGAATCCTTTGCAAACCTCAAAACGTGGCTAAAAAAACAAGTTTTCCTCACATTTCAGTGACAGAAAGTTCTAAAAACTGAGAGGAGCCACAAATTTCCTTCCACCCAGCGTTCCCCCAAGTCTCCCGATAAAAATGATACCTCACTTGTGTGGGTAGGCCTAGCGCCCGCGACAGGAAATGCCCCAAAACACAACGTGGACACATCCCATTTTTTTGACAGAAAACAGAGCTGTTTTTTGCAAAGTGCCTAGCTGTGGATTTTGGCCTCTAGCTCAGCCGGCACCTAGGGAAACCTACCAACCCTGTGCATTTCTGAAAACTAGAGACCGAGGGGAATCCAAGATGGGGTGACTTGTGGGGCTCTGACTAGGTTCTGTTACCCAGAATCCTTTGCAAACCTCAAAACGTGGCTAAAAAAACACGTTTTCCTCTAATTTCGGTGACAGAAAGTTCTGGAATCTGAGAGGAGCCACAAATGTCCTTCCACCCAGCGTTCCCCCAAGTCTCCCGATAAAAATGATACCTCACTTGTGTGGGTAGGCCTAGCGCCCGCGACAGGAAAAGCTCCAAAACACAACGTGGACACATCACATTTTTTGACAGAATACAGAGCTGTTATTTGCAAAGTGCCTCCCTGTAGATTTTGGCCTCTAGCTCAGCCGGCACCTAGGGAAACCTACCAACCCTGTGCATTTTTGAAAACTAGAGACATAGGGGAATCCAAGATGGGGTGACTTGTGGGGCTCTGACCAGGTTCTGTTACCCAGAATCCTTTGCAAACCTCAAAATGTGACTAAAAAAACACGTTTTCCTCTCATTTCGGTGACAGAAAGTTCTGGAATCTGAGAGGAGCCACAAATGTCCTTCCACCCAGCGTTCCCCCAAGTCTCCCGATAAAAATGATACCTCACTTGTGTGGGTAGGCCTAGCGACCGCGACAGGAAATGCCCCAAAACACAACGTGGACACATCACATTTTTTGACAGAATACAGAGCTGTTATTTACAAAGTGCCTATCTGTAGATTGTGGCCTCTAGCTCAGCCGGCACCTAGGGAAACCTACCAAACCTGTGCATTTCTGAAAACTAGAGACCTAGGGAAATCCAAGATGGGGTGACTTGTGGGGCTCTGACCAGATTCTGTTACCCAGAATCCTTTGCAAACCTCAAAACGTGGCTAAAAAAACACGTTTTCCTCACATTTCAGTGACAGAAAGTTCTGAAATCTGAGAGGAGCCACAAATTTCCTTCCACCCAGCGTTCCCCCAAGTTTCCCGATAAAAATGATACCTCACTTGTGTGGGTAGGCCTAGCGCCCGCGACAGGAAATGCCCCAAAACACAACGTGGACAAATCCCATTTGTTGACCGAAAACAGAGCTGTTTTTTGCAAAGTGCCTACTTGTAGGTTTTGGCCTCTAGCTCAGCTGCCACATAGGGAAACCTACCAAACCTGTGCATTTTTGAAAACTAGAGACCTAGGGGAATCCAAGATGGGGTGACTTGTGGGGCTCTGACCAGGTTCTGTTACCCAGAATCCTTTGCAAACCTCAAAACGTGGCTAAAAAAACACGTTTTCCTCACATTTCAGTGACAGAAAGTTCTAAAAACTGAGAGGAGCCACAAATTTCCTTCCACCCAGCGTTCCCCCAAGTCTCCTGATAAAAATGATACCTCACTTGTGTGGGTAGGCCTAGCGCCCGCGACAGGAAATGCCCTGAAACACAACGTGGACACATCCCATTTTTTGACAGAAAACAGAGCGTTTTTTTTCAAAGTGCCTACCTGTAGATTTTGGCCTCTAGCTCAGCCGGCACATAGGGAAACCTACCAAACCTGTGCATTTCTGAAAACTAGAGACCTAGGGGAATCCAAGATGGGGTAACTTGAAGGGCTCTGACCAGGTTCTGTTACCCAGAATCCTTTGCAAACCTCAAAACGTGACTAAAAAAACAGGTTTTCCTCACATTTCAGTGACAGAAAGTTTTGAAATCTGAGAGGAGCCACAAATTTCCTTCCACCTAGCGTTCCCCCAAGTCTCCCGATAAAAATTATACCTCACTTGTGTGGGTAGGCCTAGCGCCCGCGACAGGAAATGCCCCAAAATACAACGTGGACACATCCCATTTTTTGACAGAAAACAGAGCTGTTTTTTACAAAGTGCCTACCTGTAGATTTTGGCCTCTAGCTCAGCCGGCACATAGGGAAACCTACCAAACCTGTGCATTTTTTAAAACTAGAGACCTAGGGGAATCCAAGATGGGGTGACTTGTGGGGCTCTGGCCAGGTTCTGTTACCCAGAATCCTTTGCAAACCTCAAAACGTGGCTAAAAAAACACGTTTTCCTCACATTTCAGTGACAGAAAGTTCTAAAAACTGAGAGGAGCCACAAATTTCCTTCCACCCAGCGTTCCCCCAAGTCTCCTGATAAAAATGATACCTCACTTGTGTGGGTAGGCCTAGCGCCCGCGACAGGAAATGCCCTGAAACACAATGTGGACACATCCCATTTTGTGACAGAAAACAGAGCGGTTTTTTTCAAAGTGCCTACCTGTAGATTTTGGCCTCTAGCTCAGCCGGCACATAGGGAAACCTACCAAACCTGTGCATTTCTGAAAACTAGAGACCTAGGGGAATCCAAGATGGGGTAACTTGTGGGGCTCTGACCAGGTTCTGTTACCCAGAATCCTTTGCAAACCTCAAAACGTGACTAAAAAAACAGGTTTTCCTCACATTTCAGTGACAGAAAGTTTTGAAATCTGAGAGGAGCCACAAATTTCCTTCCACCTAGCGTTCCCCCAAGTCTCCCGATAAAGATTATACCTCACTTGTGTGGGTAGGCCTAGCGCCCGCGACAGGAAATGCCCCAAAATACAACGTGGACACATCCCATTTTTTGACAGAAAACAGAGCTGTTTTTTGCAAAGTGCCTACCTGTAGATTTTGGCCTCTAGCTCAGCCGGCACATAGGGAAACCTACCAAACCTGTGCATTTTTTAAAACTAGAGACCTAGGGGAATCCAAGATGGGGTGACTTGTGGGGCTCTGGCCAGGTTCTGTTACCCAGAATCCTTTGGAAACCTCAAAATGTGGCCAAGAAAAACACATTTTCCTCTCAATTCGGTGACAGAAAGTTCTGGAATCTGAGAGGAGCCACAAATTTCCTTCCACTCAGCGTTCCCCCAAGTCTCCCAATAAAAATTACACCTCACTTGTGTGGGTAGGCCTAGCGCCCGCAACAGGAAATGCCCCAAAACACAACGCGGCGCGCTGACGTCACAAAGGGGTGGGTGGGTGGGGGGCGGGGGGTAGACACAGAAGCTTCCGTGTCTCCCTGGGTTATAAAAAAAATAAAAATAAATCCGAGAATTTATTAACCCCCTCCCTGGTGTCGTCCACTGGTCGTGACCCGCACCAGGGAGGGAGTGTGGGCGTCGGCCAGTGGCCGACACCCGCAGCCAAAAGGTTAATGTTCTTTCCCTCATGCATAGTACTGTTTTGTCTAGTGTCTTAATTCTGTTCAATATTAAGATAAAAAGTTTCCTTTTCAGAACAAATGCTTTATCCACTATATGCTCAATCAGTTGATTTTGCTTAACTATAGCAATTCCACTCTTATACTTCTTTTTCTTTTTTAACACATTTTGTATTACTCTAGTTTGGAACATTTTTACTCTTATCTCCTTAAACCGTTTTTGTCTCCTAGTCAAATTCTTTCTTCCCCTATTATATTTTGTACTTTTACAATCATGTAGTCCTTCTTTTTTATCATTTGATTTACAACTCCTCTTTTTATTGGACACATTTCTTTCAGCTTGCAGTGTTCGACATACTTTTTTTTTTAGAAAGGCCTTGGTGCTCTTACCAGCTGTTCTTTTTTCCTTGTCCACATTCTCCACTTATCTGTCTTTTTACTGTCAGTTTGAATTAGGTAATATTGTTTCCTCTGTTTCTTTCTTCTTTCTCTTTTATCAGACGTTCTGATATTTCTTTTTTCAGTACAAGTGGATATCTGCAAATCGAATAAAAAATACATTTAGCTGTACAGAAAACAGTATAAAGTGGCATACTAAAACTAATTAGGTGTGCCAGTGTGTTCACTGCCACATAGATGTCTCTTAGTGATTGTGTAATTCAGGGATGAGTTATTTTTACTAAAAGTAAACTTTATGATTTGGCAAATGGCTTTTTAATGTGATCTCAAGGTCTCAGTAAAACTGCAAACTCAGCCACAGTAATAGCAGGCCTGAGCTGTGTTTAAAAAAATACTTCTATGGATGAGTGAGTATATTGTGTAACTAGTTGGCTGGATTCTTGACACAGTGTATCAGTACCTCTGTGAGTGTACCACCAGATGTTAAAATAAATATGATGAATACTGGGTTTTGTAACTATGTAGGCATCTAGGTACAATACTGCTGGAAATATAACTACTGTCTAGGCATGTGCATAAATGTATAAGAGGCTCTCTCAGTGTCTGAGTGAATGTGTATGAGTTGGACACTCAATGTACAAGTGAGCACAGGAGTCGACAAGTGCATGTCTAACTCAGTCAAACTTAGAAGTGTATGTTTTATATTTTAATGACAAGCACCCTGCTCTATCTCCTACCTACAGTGTCGCTCAGTGCTAAATTTTCTGTCTTAAAAGGCCAGTTTAAAGATTGTCAAGCAGTCTTTGTAATTTCAACTCAAGTTGACAGTGAAAGTACACACTTAAAGTCTGCAGCAATAGGCCTGTGCCATGTTTAAAGTAGCAGTTGTGTTGAAAGGTCAGTTGGTTGTGTAAGTATTAAGTATTATATATCTGACTGACGGTATTAGTATTTCAATAATTATGAAGAGTACAGAGGTATGTACCTCTGTGTGCAACTGCATCCAATACTGATGGAACCATAACTACTATGTGGCTGTGTGCATGAATGTATAAGTGACTGTGTCAGTGCCTCACTGGGTGTATCAATGTCTCTATCCTTTTGTTAATAGATAGGAGTTGCATTATCGATTGCACACTGCATATATAAGCTATCATAGAAGTCTGCAACTGTATGTCTAACTCAGTCAAACTTAGAATGACATAATTAATGTTTTAACCATTAAGCGCCCTGCTTTATCACCAACCAACAGACTGGCTGAGTGCTGAATTTTTCAGTAAAAGGATAGTTTGAGGATTTTCAAGCAGTCTTTTTAATGGGAACTCAAACCGATAGTAAAGGTGTACGCTTAGACTGTTCACTAGTAGGCCTCAGTCATATTTAAAGTAACACTTGTTTATAAAGGTGAGTAGGTTGTGTCAGTATTTGACTACATATCTTATTGACTGTATTAATACATCTATGAAAGTCCCACCAGATATTTAAGTGAATATGGTAAATACAGAGCTATGAAACTGTGTGTGCAACTGGCTCTATTACAGACAAAAACATAACTGCTGCCGGGTGTCTGTAAATGTACAAGCAGCCCTTTCAGAGTCTGACTGGCTGTGTCAGTGCCTGTCTCCTTCTGTTAATAGGTATATAAGAACCAGTATGGCCTGCACACTATATATGTAAATGAGCACAGAAATCTGCAAGTACATGTCTAATGCAGTGAAACTTATAAGGACATGTTTAATGTTCTAACCACAAAACACTCTGCTCTATCACCTACTTACAAACTAGCTGAGTGCTAATCTTCTGCAGTAACATGATAGAGGATTATTAAGCAGCCTTTCTAATGGGAACTGGAAGTGACAATAAAGTACTGCAGTACTAGGTTTCACCTATCTTTAAAGTAGTACTTGTGTAGATAGGTGAGTAGGATGTCTTAATATTTCTCTACATCTCTGACTGAGTATATCAATACATCTAAGAGTGTCCACAAAATGTTTAAATAAATATGGTGAATAGAGGGGTATGTAACTGTTGTGCAAGTGGCTTCAATGTTGTTGAAAGCCTAACTACTGTCTGGCTATTTGCATGAATGCATAAGCAGCCCTCTAAGGGCCAGATGTAGCAAACTTTTGCGAGTCGCAAATGGCCCAAATCGCAATTTGCGACCCCGCAAAATCAGAAATGGGATGCAAAAATCCCATTTCCGAATCGCAAAATGCGACGCAAGCCATTACCGACTTGCAAAAATAGCGACCCCATTTTGCGACCCGCAAATAGGTAGTCGCTATTTGCGAGTCGCAAACCATATGCAATAGCCACTCGCAAATTGCGACTAGTCGCAAAAAGCCCATATTGCACTTCCAATTTACCACTAACTCAGAGCAGGTGGTAACCAGAACCAAAGTATAAAAGGAGACCCAGAAGGCACCTGGGTTACTCAAGATGGCGGAGATATATGTGATAGCAAGGAGGAGGAGAGCCCACGCCGCACAGCAGATGAGGAGGAGGAGCCAGAGACAGGAGAAGATATACAGAACCAGGCAGACACTTTTCCAACAAACTGAGGAGGAGATATATGATAAATACAGACTTAGCAGTGCAGCAATCCTAGATTTAATAGATCTACTCAATCCGCAGCTGCAACGCCAGACTGAGCACGGCAGCGCCATCCCCACACATGTGTAAGTGCTATGCTCACTACACCTCTTGGCCTTGGGTAGCTATCAGGGGGTCATTGCTGTGGCAGGTGGGGTATCCCAAAGTGCACTCTCACGGTTCTTCAGAGCATTCCTAGATGCCATACTCACACACATGTCCAGATAGATATACCTACCCAGGAATGAAGCAGAAATCAACAGCACCAAGTTGGAATTCTACAGGATTGCCAACTTCCCCCATGTAATAGGGTGTGTAGATGGGACACATATACAAATATGCCCTCCTGCAAATCTGGAATATCTGTTCTGCAACTGGAAGTGTACCCACTCACTGAACATCCAGGTGGTATATGATGCCCATTGTGTAATCACTGACATGGTTGCCAAATTTCCAGGGACTACACATGACTCCTACATTTTCAAGCACAGTGGGATACACCAACGCCTAGAACGTGGGGAGTTTGGAGACGGATACCTCCTAGGTATAGCTGAATACACCTTGAAGACATACACACAGGTCAATGTGGAACCCATCTATGCCCAGCTAACATTGTACATTTTGTGCCAAACAGGTGACAGTGCATATGCACTACGACCATGGATACTTACCCCGTACTTAACACCCAGCAATGAGAAAGAGAGGCGATACAACAGTGCACATAGGAGGACCCGAAATATTATAGAAAGGACCTTTGGACTGCTGAAGGCAAGATTCAGAATCCTCCACAGAAGTGGAGGTGCCCTCCAGTATGCCCTAATAACAGCTTTCAAGATCGTTGGCGCATGCGCTATACTGCACAACATTGCCACCAGACGTGGGCTACCTCTCACCCCAGAAGACCCAGATTCGGAGGATGACGAGCAAGAGCTGCCACATCGCCATCATGGGGATAGAAGCATTGCAAATCAAGGCAGACAGAGACGGGACCACATTGCAAGCCAATACTTTGGAAGGTACGTGCTAACTGTCACCACACACACGAATATCACACACAGAGAGTCCAGGTGTGAAGTGGAACAAACAAGGACTTTAATGATGTGCACCAAAAAACTATTTACAAAAACTACAGTTCAGGGGCTGTAAAAGTCCACCTGCCATGAGGACACATTAAGCTCATGTGCCTCAAGCCAATGACAGTGCGTAGCTCATACCCTACGCCATGGTCGCCCAGCATGGCTGGTTCCTGGTGCGTCTGCAGTGCCCTGCCGTGTGCTACCAATGCACAACACCCTGGTGTCTGTGTCTGAGACACTGCTAACAGTAGAGCCCTCCTCACTGTCCTGCGGCTTGTCTGCCGCACCCCTAGCCACCTCCATAAGATCAACTGTGTGGCTAATACGTCCCAGCCCACTTGCCACATCGCTGGCAAAGTGGCCCATGTCCACCTGGAGGCTGACCGTGCGCCGTGACAGCCCAGTGGTGTTAACAGCCAGCCGGACGATGGAGGCAGACATGCGGTCCAGCCGGTGGATGAGCTGCTGGTCACGGCGCCTTGCACCCTCTCTCTCGGTGACAAGTTCTGACACCAGTTGTCTCATTGAGAGCGCAAGGTCACCAACATGGGTGTTTAGCTGTTGCAGCTCAGTGTGTACCAGTTGCAGCCCTGTGGTCTGGTTGCGTTCCATGCGCCGCATGGCCCCTGAAATAATTCTCATCTCTCTTGTCTGCAGGCGCTGACCATGTAGGAGTGCAGCCTCGGCGGCAGGCATGGAGACGTCCCCTGCTTCACCCTGTGGCACTGGAGGGACATTGAGACGTTGCCTGCGACGCGGTGGAGGTTCCGTGTCCTGTACACTGGCACTGTGGCTGGGACCAGGTGCTGGCTCACTCTCCAGTATGGCCACTGGTGCATCAGGAGGGGACTGTGTTTGGGTGGTGCAGGTCCCTGTGGTGGCTGGTCCTGGGTCCTGTGCTGGCTGGTGGCTGACCTGTGGCCCCTGGACGCTGTGGCTGGAGGTGGTGTCGTGTGGGAGACCTGTGGGACATAGGAAACACACTGTCAGTATCTACCATCTGTTATCTGCTTCCTAATAAACTGTTGCCTATCAACTGCCTACTTGACTACATTGCCCATAATGCACAATTCTGGTGGTTGCTACTCTGAAATGGAGCTATTTTGGTTGTGCATGCTGCTGTGTACTAGGTGGGTGGGGGTATGGCAGATATGGGTGTAGATGCATGTCTAATGGTACACACCGGTTGATGGTCCTGGCGCTGACGTGTCCAGCTCTCCTATCCCGGACACTGCCTCTGGCTCAAGGGTCTCCTCCACTCCTTCCTCCAAGGGTGTGGGTGGTGCTATGGTGGATGGTCCCCCTCCAGTGCCCCTCATCTCCCGGAGCCGCTCTGCCACCCTCTCCTTGGTCCGGGAGCGCAGGTCATACCACAGTTTCTTCAGTTCCTCAATACTCCGGTGGCTCACACCCATTGAGTTGACTTTGTCCTGTATGTCACTCCAAATCCGTCTTTTTTCCACCTCTGGCACACTGAGGGCTGCTCTACCAAAAAGTTGTTCGTGGTGCTGGCAGCATTCCTCCATCAGCACTTCCAGTTCTTTTTCAGAAAATTTCAGTTTTCTCTTCCTAGGAGTTTCTGCCATTGTAGCTGCTGTTCCTCTTGTTGGCTGTTCAGCAGTTGAAAATGGGTGTGGTCCTCCCTCCTCCCAGGTGTATTAAAAAACTTCCTGGCTGTGATGTCATCATCAAGAGCCAGGAAGTGTTTTCCAGTGTGTTCTGCTGCACCTGCATTCAACTTGCAGCACAGTCGCAATATGCGACACCCACTCGCAATTTGCGTGTTTGTTTTTAGCACGGTCACAAAAAGCGACCTCACAAACAGCGGACTCGCATTCTGCGGTGCGACTTCATTTGCGAGTCGCAAAATGAAGTCGCTTTTTCTTCTTGGATACCATTTAGCGAGTCGGAAATTGCGAGTCGTAACGACTTGCAATTTCCGACTCTCAAATTTTTTCCTACCTTCATCTGGCCCTAAATATCTAAGTGGCTATGTCACTGTCTCTTTCCTTCTGCAAATAGGAGTATGAGTTGCAGTATGTATGTCAGAGTTTATAGAAATGTGAGCATAAGACTCTGCAAGGCCACAGTTAAACTGAGAACAGGTTTCACATCTTAATAACAAAGTACCCCGCTCCGTGGCTTACCTAAGGGTTGAGTCTTGTGTGCTAAAAGGGAACTGAAATCTGTCTTAACTGATTATTCTATCTTTCCTTATTGTTATCACATAGATAGTATTTATATTCCTTTTTTAGTTGTTATGGACATGCTACTCACTCTCATTCATCTTATATACATATATCCGTATAGTAACGTGTTTTAAATAAAAATACATAATACTACACATACCTGTTAAGTCTGTTTGCTGGTCTGTATATTTGTTTCTCAGTATCCGTTACAATATCTTCTTACTGAAAATGCGCAAAAACCAAGTAGAGGAATGGTACACCACTCTCATGCAAGGCAACCATTAATGGCAACCTTTTCAACTTTGCTTTCAAGGTTACTCAATCACAAAGTGAATCAGAATGGCTCTTTATATTGAAGATTTGCTACAAGGCGGCCCCTGTGTAGCTCTGCAGTTGGATCCGCGGATCCACATGGGAGGACAAAATCGCGATATATATATATATATATTTTCCTCTTTTAATAGAAAATGTATTGTCACCTCAAGATACTTTTAAACAATTTTTCCCAGTGGAACTGTAACTACAAAGTCACCGTCTAGTCTTTTATATAGCCTTCCCCCCATGCTCCTCTAGCTGTGCTACCATGGTAACGTACTTTGTAACGTTCTCTTGGAGCAGTAGGTCTCAAGTTCATAACAGTTTTTCCAAGCACCATGCTTACTTTTAAGTGAAAATTAGCTAGTGTGGTTGACTTATTCAAATAATACACACATCACAACCAGCAACACTTTCACAAAATCACTATCTACCTGTATACACCAACATATTTAGAACAACCAATACAAAGTGTTATTTCAAATTTTAACTAGTACCCTCCATTTTCAACTGCGATTCATTTCAACATTGCCTCATTCAGCTTCATCCTTGTCCTGAGTGGTACTCCACCTTCCCTCCAGAATGCTCAGTGTGGATTGTGGGACACAGCTATGAGTTTTGGGTTATATATCTCTCCAAAGTCTCGTTCCTCCATATCATCTCCCAATACGATCAAACTCAATGTCCTGCCGAGAAACAGCAGGAACAGCGCAATCCAGTAAGGTCGGTCAGTTGTCCTTTTTATTATTTTAAAGCATAGAAAAAGTGCAAGAGCTGGAGAAACAAACGCCTACGCATTTTGGCCGGAGCCTTCAACTGGAAGTAGGGTACAAAACGTCTCCATTTTGCAGCATAACATGCTCTGGTTGTGGGCCTATGAGCTTCCCTGAAAATGTTTATACATTCTGCAGGCAATCCTAAGTAACAAAGCTCAATGACTTCAGGAGCCATTTCGCAAGGTTGAGTGACTTGTGGTCTGGATGTCTAATTTGTCCTTGATTTTGAGTGAGAAGGTCTGGCCTGTTGGGGAGCTTCTTGTGAGGAACTACTGAGAGGTCCATATGTGTGGTCAACGATGGTTGATGTGCCCAAGTGGGAGCTACCAGGATCATGGTGAGAGATGTCTGCCTGATCTTTCGAACCAGAAATTGTATGAGAGGGAGAGGTGAAGAAGGTGAGTAAGCAAATATCCCTGACCAGTTTATCCATAGAGTGTTGCTCTTGGATGGACGGAATGGATACCTGGAGGTGAAGCTTGGGCACTTTGGCGGTCATTACAACATTGGCGGTAAAAGCCACTTACCGCCGTGCAGAAGACCGCCAACAAACCACCGTGGCCGCGGAAATCTGCCACAGCTATTATGACCCACAGCTCGGAATCCGCCAAAATTCATACACCCACACAAGTCCGCCACACTAAAGGTCAGTGATAAACTGGCAAAAACAAAACCTCCACCGTCACGGCAACAGAAATATGCCCACACTATCATGACCCACAAATCCACGCGGCGGTCTTTCAACCGCGGTATTCCATTGGCGGTACACACCGCTGAGCTCAAAATACACACACATTTACAAAACACAACAACATTGGCCAATTCAAAATACAAACACCTGATACACATACACACAGCACTCCCACACACCCATTACAATATAAAACACACACCCACATCACCTACAAACCCCTATGACCAGAATCACCGACAGAAGGCCAGAGAGAGACACCACAAACAACTACCAAGCATCCACAGGCACACAATACCATCACCCACATAACTTCCACGCACCTCACACAACACACCACTAAATATCATCCCACTTATCACTACACATACCACCCCACACATCACCCACACCACCCCATGGCACGGCAAAGACACCCCATGTTCTCTGAGGAGGAGCTCAGGGTCATGGTGGAGGAAATAATCCGGATAGAGCCATACAGCTATTCGGATCACAGGTGCAGCACACCTCCATAGCTAGGAAGATGGAGCTATGGCGAAGAATAGTGGACAGGGTCAACGTAGTGGGACAGCACCCAAGAAATAGGGATGACATCAGGAAGAGGTGGAACGACCTACGGGGGAAGTTGCATTCTGTGGTCTCAAGACACCAACTTGCGGTTCAGAGGACTGGCGGCGGACCCCCACCTCCTCCCCCACAACTAACAACATGGGAGTAGCAAGTCTTGGCGATTCTGCATCATGCGGGCCTCGCAGGAGTAGATAGAGGAATGGACTCTGGTAAGTCAAATCTTAACTATTACTTCCTCCACTCTACCTGCATGCTATCACATACCCCCACCCTCGCCCTCACCCCCATCACTCCAACTCCTCACAAATGTCCCAATATCACAAGCCACACATCCCAACACCAAGCCCTGCATGCAGCAACAAAGCATGGACACCCATCACCAATGCATGGTCACTGCACATACCATACACCCCCCTAAACCACCATCACACAAGTTCCCACACAGGAATGCAAGCACTGGGGTACACGGTCACCCACCTATTGCACACCATAGCACACACAGATGTAATAAACATCCTTTTATACCCCTGCAGGACCCCTACCCAACGTCACTGGACTGGAGGGTCCACACATGTCCACACCACCAACAGAAGAGGCCCACAGTAATGACAGCAGCTCTGTCCAACTGGATCTAGATGACCAGCCCGGCCCATCGGGGACCTCGGGACAGTTGGTTCCCCTCACACAGTCACAGGCCACCACAGAGCTTCCCCCCTCTGGAAACACCAGCACAGCACCCACCCAGCGGGCACATACCTCTGTCCCCAGGACACGTCAATCAGCAGTGTGTCCACCACTATAGGGAACCCAGGCTAACCCACCACCCCAACAACAACAGGGACCTGGGGGCAGTGGTAGTGGCCACACCGTTCAGGGGGCAGAGGCCTACGGAAACAGGGGAGCTGGGAGGGCTTCTTGCGACAAGGGGAGGACAGGCCAAGGGAACCCACTCTCCACGAGGCCCTCTCCAACATCATGGGAGCCTACCACCACTCCCAGGAGACAATGGCAACAGTACTGGCCAAGTTTCAGGAGACCCAGCGCCTGCAGCAGGAACAGTATTTGTGCTTCAGGGAGGAACTCAGATCCATCAATTCCACCCTGGGCACCATTGTAGGGGTGCTGAAGGAAGTACTCAACACCAGGAGGGACACTGTGGCACAACAAGGGGCCCCTGACACTAACCTGGATGATGAACTGCCCACCACCTCCGCCGGTGCTAGTGGACAGGATGCCCCGCCACAGGATCACCACACCAGCACCCCACCCCCTGCAGAGGGAGAACCACCCCGCAAACGGTCCCTGAGATCCAAGACAAAGACAGAGAACGATGCCAAGACCGCCGCCAAGAAATGAGACCACCCTTAATGTCATCCTTCTGTCCCACTTTGTCACCCTGTCCATCCTCAAACTGCCCTAGCTCCACTTCCTATGCTCATTTGGGCAATGCACCGGTGAGAGTAATAGACTGGACTCTGCCATGGACACCATCACCCCTCACCATTTTACAACCCCCTCCAATATTGAGCACTTAAATAAACACCCTTGAAGCACAAAACAATCTGGAGTCAGTCTGTGATTTCGAAATAGTGTATTAGCAATTACAGTGTCAAAATGCTCTTTCAAATGTAATGTCAACATACCTATGTCACACAGCTCTAGTCCATGAGGAAGCAGATGTCACACAGTGGGACCCACATCTGTGAAATCGTAAGGGAAAGTGACAACTCAGTGACCATACACTGGGTGAAAATGACAGACAGTAGAGAGGTAGTAGTGTTAAAGTACATGTAGTAGGCAGGTTTGTATTCTTACCTGTGTCTCACTGGAAGTATTGCAGGATCACAGAGGTCCTGTTGTTGATGTCCTCTTCTTCTGCTTCCTTGTCTTCACTGTTCACAGGCTCCACAGCTGCAACAACACCGCCATCTGGGCCATCCTCCTGCAGAAAAGGCAACTGTCGTCGCAAAGCTAAGTTGTGAAGCATACAGCAGGCCATGATGATCTGGCACACCTTCTTTGGTGAGTAGAATAGGGATCCACCTGTCGTATGAGGCACCTGAACCTGGCCTTCAGGAGGCCGAAGGTCCGCTCTATTATCCGCTGAGTTCGCCCATGGGCCTCATTGTAGCGTTCCTCTGCCCTTGTCCTGGGATTCCTCACTGGGGTCAGTAGCCAAGGGAGGTTGGGGTAACCAGAGTCACCTGCAAATGGCGAGGGACAACTGTTAAACACACACTAACCTGTAGGGATATCCCCAGACCCAGACAACCATTCCCACTGACTTGCTTCCAGGTGCTCACCTAATAGCCAAACACGGTGCCTCTGGAGTTGACCCATCACATAAGGGATGCTGCTATTCCGCAGGATGTAAGCGTCATGCACTGAGCCAGGGAATTTGGCATTCACATGGGAGATGTTCTGGTCTGCCAAACACACCATCTGCAAATTCATGGAATGATAACTCTTCCGGTTTCTGTACACCTGTTCACTCCTGCGGGGGGGGTACCAAAGCCACATGTGTCCCATCAATGGCACCTATGATGTTGGGGATATGTCCCAGGGCATAGAAGTCACCTTTCACTGTAGGCAAATCCTCCACCTGAGGGAAAACGATGTAGCTCCACATGTGTTTCAGCAGGACAGACAACACTCTGGACAACACATTGAAAAACATAGGCTGGGACATCCCTGATGCTATGGCCACTGTTGTTTGAAATTACCCACTTGCAAGGAAATGGAGTACTGACAGCACCTGCACTTGAGGGGGGATTCCTGTGGGATGGCGGATAGCTGACATCAGGTCTGGCTCCAACTGGGCACACAGTTCCAGGATTGTGGCACGATCAAGCCTGTAGGTGATGATCACATGTCTTTCCTCCATTGTCGACAGGTCCACCAGCGGTCTGTGCACCGGAGGATGCCGCCATCTCCTCACATGTCCCAGCGGATGGTGCCTATGAAGGACAACAGTGAGCACAGAGTCAACAAACTCAGAGGTACGTACCCACAGCTTACACAGAACACGAATCATAATCCAAAATTTGGCCTGTATGAGTGTTGAGGCAAGGCCTAGGTATGTGTGACGCAGTTAAAAATTAAGGCATGTGGGCCCCTGAAATGGCGGCTGCCTAACCTGTAAAGTGGAACAATGGGATGTGATGTAACTGCGCTGGCGTTGTACACTGTCGCAGTGGGCGGTCGAAGACCGCAGCACAATTCTGCATTGGTTAACATTGGACCCTATGGGTCCAAGGAGCCAATGACGAAGTACGCCATCGGTGATGGTACGCACCGCCGCGGACGTGACCGACATTTTCTATCTGTTCAATCACTCGATACCTGATCTTCGACAGGAGAGGACATACACTGCAAGTGCTGCTGTGACCTCGGTCTGGAAGAGACAATGGCTCGTGAGTCTGGGGAAAGGGCTCCTGCCTTCACATCGGAGAAGTTGGAGAAACTCGTGGATGGGGTCCTCCCCCAGTACACGATACTCTACGGTCCTCCAGACAAACAGGTAAGTACACTGGGAGCATGCTGTATAGGCTATGCTGTGTGGAGTGAGGTGGATGAAAGATAGAGGGGTGAGGAGATTGAGGCGTGCATAAAACGACGGTGAGTGCATGTGCCACATGCCAAGGGTAGGGATGGGGGCCAATGACTGTGACGGTGCAGTTGGTAATAACTTTTCTTTTCCCCCTGTACAATTCATGTAGGTCAGCACCCACGAGAAAAAGGATATTTGGCGTGCCATCCCCAAGGAAGTCCGGACCCTGGGGGTCCACCACAGATAGAGCACCCACTGCCATAAGAGATAGGAGGACATTCGCCGCTGGAGCAAGAAGACGGCGGAGGCCCAGCTGGGGATGGCCTCCCAACGTGGGAGGGGTGCCCGTCGCACCATGACCCCCCCTGATGTTCAGGATCCTGGCGGTGGTGTACCCGGCGTTGGATGTGCGCTTGAGGGCATCACAACAGCCACAAGGGGGTGAGTACACTCTCATTCTGCTGATTTTGCGCGCCGTGGTGGTGTCTGGGTGGGGGAGATGGGCTATGGGTTTCCCTAGGCCAGGGCGAGTGTGCTAGTTAGTTCCCCTTGTTCTGCCAGACCCTGTGGCACCCCACCCCACCTGTGTACAGTGCCAAGTTCACCTAGTCAGGCTCCTGTGTCATCCATGTGTGCAGATGTCAGCCATAGCCTTGTAGGCCATGTCCCAGGGATTGAACAGCGGACCCCAAGTGCGCGGCATAGTGCAGGGGGCTTCTGTGTCTGTCGTGTCCGCCAACGGTAGCAGTAATGCATGCACTCAACATGTCTTTCTTCTGTCGTCCCCCCCTTTTTGTGGTCTCCCTGTTCTTGTGTGCATTAGCATCATCAGGCGGAGGAGCAGTGGCACCGGAGCAGGAGGGAGCTGCATTCCATATGGCCCTGGACGGCGAGACTACGGACTCGGAGTTCACCAGTGGGACGGAGGGCGAGGGGAGCTCCACGGCGGGGACACGAGCTGACACCAGTGACACAGACTCGTCCTCTGATGGGAGCTCCCTTGTGGTGGCGGCAAAATCTGTGCCCCCTGCATCTACAGGTACAGCCGCCACCCCCCCTACCAGCACCACCCTCCTAGCAGCCCCTCAGCCTTTGCCCCGTGCCTGCTCACCCAGGAGGGTGGGCATCACCTTCGCCCCAGTTACCCCTGCTGCCCTCAGTGAGGAGGCCATTGACCTCCTCAGGTCCCTCACTGTTGGGCAGTCTACTATTTTGAATGCCATCCAGGGTGTAGAAAGGCAGTTGCAACAAACAAATGCATTTCTGGAGGGAATTCATTCTGGTCAGGCGGCCCTTCAGCGAGCTTTTCAGACTCTGGCCTCAGCACTGATGGCAGCCATTGTTCCTGTGTCTAGCCTTCCCCCTCCAACTTCCTCCACCCAGACCCAATCCCCTCTACCTCAGCCTATCCCAAGCACACCTTCAGACCAGAATGCACACACGTCAACACACAAGGGAAGCTCAGGCAAACATAAGCACCACACATCCCACAGGCACTCACGCAAGCATCATACACATGCAGACACACCAACATCGACTGCCTCCACTGTGTCCCCCTCCTCCTCGTCTCCCTCCTCCCTCCCAGTCTCGTCTTCACTCACACCTGCATACACTACATCTACAGCCACTACTTCCATCACCAGCACACCCACCACCACACCCTGCTCACGTGCAGTCACCACCCCCAACTACCATTCACACGTCCCCTGTGTCCTCTCCCAGTGTGTCTGTGATGCCCCCTCTCAAGATACACAAACGCAGGCACACACCCACCCAACAGCCATCCACCTCACGACAGCCTCCAGCGCATGCACCTTCACCCAAAATCACCAAACGAACACCTCCTACAACCACAACCTCTTCCTCCACTCCCAAACCCACTCCAGCTACCCGTCCCAGTATTCCCAAGAAACTTTTCCTGTCCAACCTTGACCTCTTTCCCTCACCTCCCCCACCCCGTCCGTCTCCTAGGGCCCGACTCTCCAGGTCCCAACCTAGCACCTCAGCCACAACATCTCCGGGACCAGTGGTGCCTGTAGTCACCGGAATCTGGAGTGCACCGGCCACCAGGGCAGCCAGTGTGGCACGGAGCCACAGCATGGACAGTCCTCCACCTGTCAAGCATCAAAAGTTGGCCACTGCCCGGCGGGAGAGGGGGAAGACTCCAGTCACCAAAGCCGCTCCCAAGGGTACAGGTGGGAGTGTGGAGTCAGCTGCGACACCTTCCAAGGTGGGGAAGGCCCACTAGAAAGTCAGCAAGTCTGGGAAGAGCAGCACGGCGGAGAAGACCGCCATCATCCCTGCTGCCTAGGAGGCCACCGCCACCCACCCAGCTGCCCAGGAGGCCACCGCCAGCACCAGCCCCGCTGCCCAGGAGGCCACCGCCATCATCCCCGCTGCCCAGGAGGCCACTGCCACCCGCCCAGCTGCCCAAGAGGCCACCGCCAGCACCAGCACCAGCCCTGCTGCCCAGGAGGCCACCGCCAGCACCAGCCCTGCTGCCCAGGACAGGACCGCCAGCACCAGCCCCGCTGGGCCAGGCAGGACCGCCAGCACCAGCCCGCTGGGCCAGACAGAACCGCCAGCAGCTGAGTCACTGCAAAGGAGCCCTTCGCCACAAGCACCGCTGAACAGGGCACCGCCGCCACAAGTACCGCTGAACAGGGCACCGCCGCCACAAGCACCACTGTACAGGGCACCGCCTCAACAAGCACCGCTGCCAATGGCACCGCCGCAACAAGCACCGCTGGCCCATGAGCGCCAAGGGCACTGACGCTACTGACTCCGTCACGAGCAGTATGAAGCACTCTGGGCACAAAGCCCCCTCCAGAACCAGTGGAGTATCACATCCACTACCTCTGTCCTTGGCAGGATAAAGCACTCTGGGCACAAAGCCCCCTCCAGAACCAGTGGAGTTTCACATCCACTACCTCTGTCCTTGGCAGGATGAAGCACTCTGGGCACAAAGCCCCCTTCGGAACCAGTGGAGACTGTTATCCACTTGAGAGACTGTGGCTTTGCACTCCCCAGGATGGAACAGTGGGCAAACCACCCACTGCAGAGACTTGAGAGACTGTGGCTTTGCACTCCCCAGGATGGAACAGTGGGCAAACCACCCACTGTAGAGACTTGAGAGACTGTGGCTTTGCACTCCCCAGGATGGAACAGAGGGCATGTGGCCCCCTCTTGAATTTGGCGTTGTGCACTCAACCGGCTGAGGTGCTCCCCTTTCCCTTCCCCCTGAGGTGCCTGTTTTCTTGCTATCTGATGCCCCTGCAGTGTTCTCTCCGCCATGTTCGGGGATTGAGTGTGGGCCTCGCCCAAACCGTGTGGGCCCAGTGTTCCACGGACTTCAATGGAGCACTACCTGGACTACTATTCTTGGTGTATATTTTGTTTATAGTGTATATATATATATATTTTTGCGTACTGGATTTTAATATATTACAATGGTTACACTCATTTACTTTTGTCCATGCATTCTTCCCAGGGGGAACTGTTATGTATTATGCTGTATTAGTGTGTGTGTTGTCGTGGGTAAGGGTGGGGGTGGGGGTGTTGCGTGTGTGTGTGTCACTCTCTTTTACCTCTCCTTCCCCTGTGTCGTAGGTGCAGTACTCACCGTGGTCTTCGCCGCCGGCGTTCGTGCTCCTGGTAGAGGAGCAAGAAGATAAGTGCTGGCAGGATGTGGAGTTCGGGTTCCATGGTGTCTGTATTCCTCGTGGGGTGTGTAGAGGTGAGCGTTTTCCCTTCAAAGTCCTGTTTCCACCGTGTTTTTGTTCGCAGTGAATTCACCCCGTAAAAGGTGGCGGATTGGTAGGTTGTGATACTGTGGGCGGTACTTTGTGCTCTGCCTGTCTGTTGGCAGTGACCGCCAAGCTGTTTGTTTGTACCGCCGTGGCGGTCGGAGTGTTAAAGTGGCTGTCTTTGTTGGCGGTTTCCGCTACTGCCGTATTTTCCATTTTTTTTTTCGCCAGCCTGTTGGCGGTCTTACCGCTGCTTTAACACCGACCGCCAGGGTTGTAATGACCACCTTTGTGTTTTTTGCTGTGGCAAAAAGGTCTATCTGAGGAATTCCTCTATTGGAGGAAGTATTTTTGGAGGACTTGCAGGTCGAGTTCCCATTCGTGGACTTGTTGCTGCATCCTGCTGAGCAGGTCTGCAAAATCATTGTCCATTCCTAGGAGATACTCTGGCACTAGGTGAATGTGGTGGTGGAGAGCCCACTCCCAAATTGTCTGAGAGAGTTGTGACAATTGAGACAACTGTGCCACCCTTGTTTCTGTAGGTAGTACATGGCTGTCATGTTGTCCAAGTGGACTAAGACAAACTTGTGATACATGTGATGAAGAAATTCTTTCAGGGCTAGAAAGACTGCCTGACGCTTGAGGTAGTTGATATGCAGGGATTGGTGGCTGAGGTCCCGCAGGCCCTCTACTGTGAGGTCTTGAAGGTGAGCAGCCCAAAAAGTCAGTGATGCGTCTGTGGTCAGAATGACCTGAGGCACATCTCATCCCACTGAGCCGGGTCATATCTCACTAAGAAGGCCTGTGAATTGGTGATACACCAATGATTGGCTGCCAGGACAGCCACTCTCTTTGCCGGGAGCATCCAGTATTTTACGCTCCTCACCTGGAGAAGGAGAGTTCCCTGTGGCCTGACTATTGGCCCTTTTCCATGAAGTAGTATCCACTGTGAAGTCTGGAGGGACCTGGGACCTGATATATAATGGGTCAGTGGGAGCAGACTTATATTTCTTATCTACTCTACCCTAGATTGATTATCCTAGAGTGAACAGGTTCTTTAAAATTTTCATCTGTGTGACAAAGCATGCCCGGGAGCATGGGGAGAAACTGTATATCCCTGTGTGTGGTTGTAAATGTATCGAACAGGAAGTGCTGTTTGATTGGGTCCCTATATAGCTCAACATTATGGAAGGTGGCTGCACGAGCTACTACCTGTTGATAGGATGTGCTATTTTCTGGTGGGCATGGTAGTGCAGGGCACAAATCTGGGTTGTTAGTCAACATGGGATCAGGGTCATATGTGTCCCATGGATCTATGTCCTGCTGTGTCCCACCCAAATCTTCCCCAGTGTACACAGGGGATCCCTGAGGTGTAAAATCTCCTGAGGTAGGTGACAGAGGTGAAGAAGGAGGGGTGGGAGGTGGAATAGAAGCAGGGGGTGGAGAAGGTATAGAAGTTGGAGGAGGAAGAGGTGGAGAAGACTTGCTAGGTGTGGAGAAAGCCTTGGCCTTTGTAGCCTGTCTTTGGAGGCGGAGAAGTGTTTAAAGCCTCTTGGAAGGATAATTTCCTCTTGAAAAGTGCTCGGGGTAAGAATTAATGTGCCCTGTACCCTCCTGGATATGGAGGCGGTGATGTTGAGTATCCATGGTCTCCAAAACGGGCTCCACAGGTGATGGCGTAGCTGAAGACTGGCTAGAGTCCTTCTGCTCCAAAGATCTTGTCTCTGTGGTTTTAGGCACCAAAGCTTTCAGTCAGTGTGATTTTTTTGCCACCGAAGTGGAGGTGGTAGATGTTTGGGTCTGTACCGAAGTACTCAGAGCCCAAGTTCAGACTAAAATGTCTCACACCGAGGTGCCAGAAATTGAAGCAGAAGACAGTGTTTTGGTCTTGGTTATTTTCAGAGCTGAGCCGGAGAGCAGGCAGCCAAAACAGTTATTCAGATCTGACCATGGCCAGGTGGCAGTGGTGATATCAAAGATGCCATAGAAGATGTCATCAATTATATAATCTGTGGAGTAAATAGCTGTGCATGGCAAAGTTATAGTTACCTGAGGCACGAGTTATAGTCAAATGAAATAACTCGAACTATAACTGCTGAATTTCTATGGTTTTATATGAGTAAATTTAGAACGTGACAATAACATCCCTGTAACCTTTGTTTTTTTTCAATGAATTTCAATGTTTTTTTAACGTAAAGTAATTTTAACTACTATAAGTTAATTCGACCACACACGACCAAAGCCGCAGGGCCTGGCTGCACCTTGCATCCAAGCCCTTATAGCCCTGCGCCCTGCAAGCCAAGCCCTTTTAGCCACCCAACACTGTGCCGCGCACAGCCTTTGGCCATGCGCAGAGGGGGATGGCCACAGGGCCTGTCTCTGTCAGTGGATCTGTGAGTGGGTGCGTGAGTGTCTGAGTAGGTCTGGAAGTGGATGTGTGAGTCTATGAGTGGGTCTGAGTGGGTGTATGAGTGTTTGAGTGGGCGTATGAGTCTCTGAGTGCATGTCTGAGTGAATGAATTAGTGTATAAATGAATCTGTGAATGTTGTTTTTTGTTGCATATCCTCGAATATATCACACATGATGAGGAAAAATCATCCTAAACCCCTAGCTTGACCTTAAAACACCCTTCTATCAGACCCCTGGGGTCAAGTTACCTACACACTTACCCCTTAAACCACAGTCCCAGGGACCCTATCTGATAACATTTACTGGCGTCTGCAACTTTCTAGTTAGGTTGTGGCCAGCGAATTACAGCGCTTCAATTCATGCGCGTATTCACAAATATTTGCAATTATTTTCCCTTTAAAAGCTCCAAAACTACCGGACGGATTTACACCAAATACGTGAAAGCACAATCTACGTACCGAAAACTAGCTTTCTGCCAAATTTGGTGTCATTACGTCCAGCGGTTCAGGCTGTAGTCATGTCTAAAGGTCCTATGGGAATTAACAAGGGAAATGCAACTTTTTTGACCTCCCTTTTTCTTGGCCCCCACTTGACAGATGGCCACAAATCTTTCCATACGCAACAAGAATCACTGGCACACTTTTTTTGGGAACATTTTGTGATGATTCGTCAAACGGTGCCAAAGATATTGACAAGTCAAAAAACGCTTTTTCTATGGGAACATGCTCCTAACTATAACTGCCAGTTAGGTAATATATATATATATATATATATATGTATGTATAGCCAACCATGTCCTTTGGCTAACCTCCCGCAGTTCATGGCCGAAGGTCGTGCACAGCGGGGGTTGGCTTTACATATGGTAACAAAATATTACTTTGTGTTAAAAAAAAACCTAGAAATGCATTGAAAAAAACACTAAGGTTTAAGTAACATTATAGTGTGGTGAAATGTTCAGTAACAGCGTAATATTTTAAACTACAAAAAACACAGAAATTCACCAGTTATAATCATGGTTATCTCAAGTAACTAACTTGTGTCCTAAGGTAACTATAACTCACGCCTTCACCATGCACCGCTTATTACCTCAAATATGACATCACTCATGACATCTTCTATGACATCATTGATAGTATTAGTGCAATATTTGCAGAGAAATTATTGGTGAGAAAACTGTGTTTGGCGAGGGCACCAGGAACATTTCGCACTGCTGTATTTATCTCCGCATTAGGAGACACTGGACACCATTCTAGAAACAGCACCCTATCCTTCCAAGGAGGGGAAGGGCATCCATTTCACAAATTGGTAGCGCACAAATCCTGTCTATCACAGCATTACAGTTGTATATTGTGCACAGGGGTATCATGAACCTGTGATGCACTGATATCTACTGCAGCATTAGAAGTTGCAGCAGTACATCACTGCATCATGCACAAAGCTGTGTGAACTGAAATGTATGTCAACCGTAGTGGATGATAAGCACTGTACTTGGGTCTATCCCTGCACTGGCATTATCAGCCATCCACACTTAGTGGTCATTACAACGCTGGCGGTCGGTGTTAAAGCGGTGGTAAAACCGCCAGCAGGCCGGCGGCAAAAAAAATGGAATTACGACCGTAGCGGAAACCGCCACCATAGACAGCCACTTTAACACTCCGACCGCCAAGGCGGTACAAACAAACACCGCGGCGGTAACCGCCAACAGACAGGCGGAGGACAATGTACCGCCCACAGAATTACAACAGTCCTATCCACCACCTTTTCCGGGGCGGATTCACAGTGAACAAAAACACGGCGGTAACAGGACTTGGAAGGGAAAACGCTCACCTCTACGCACCCCACGAGGAACCAGGACGCCATGGAACCGGAACTTCAGATACTCCCAGCCTTTATCTTCCTGCTCCTCTACCAGGAGCACGAACGCCGGCGGCGAAGACCACGGTGAGTACTGCACCTACGACACAGGGGAGGGGGAGAGAAAAACAGTGACACACACATGCAATACACAACACCCCCACCCCCACCCTCACCCACTACAACACACACACAAATACAGCATGATAGATTACAGTTACACCCCCCCCCAACCCCCCCTGGAAGAATGCAAGGACAAAAGGAAATGAGTTGAATAATTGTAATATATTAAATTACATGAATCAAAAATATTTACATATATATGCATTTACACTATAAACAATTATATACACCAAGAACACAAGTCCAAGGGATTCCACCATCATAGTCCGTGGGCCACTAGGCCCAAAAGGCATGGGCGAGGCCAACACTCTATACCCGAACAAGACGGAGAGAACACTGCTGGGGCATCAGACAGAAATAAAACAGGCACCTCAGGGGGAAGGGAAGGGGGGGCACCTCAGCCGGATGAGTGCACAATGCCAGATCCACGAGGGGGTTCCATGCCCACTGTTGCATCCTGGGGAGTGCAAAGCCACAGTCTCTCAAGTCTCTACAGTGGGTGGGTTGCCCACTGTTCAATCCTGGGGAGTGCAAAGCCACAGTCTCTCAAGTCTCTACAGTGGGTGGGTTGCCCACTGTTCAATCCTGGGGAGAGCAAAGCCACAGTCTCTCAAGTAGATAACAGTCTCCACTGGTTCTAGAGGGGGCTTGGTGCCCAGAGTGCTTCATCCTGCCAAGGACAGAGGTAGTGGATGCCTTTCTCCCCTGGTTCTGGAGGGGGTGTTGTAGTTTAGCAGCGATTAGATTAAGCATCAGCAGAAGACATCTTATATTTAGTAACTATTGTGAACATTTTGCAGAATCCATTTTGTATTCATGGCAGCCATTTTCTCTGCCACATGCTGCCATGTGCTCGCCATGTGCTCTGTCCTACCTTTCTGTTAACTACTCTTGAAAATCTGCCTAGTGACAAGTTATATTTAGCATCTCTCACTTTCGCACATGCCCAGTAAGGTCTGCAGCTGTTAGTCCTTGAAAACTGTTAGCCCCTCCTACCTGTCGACTGCATTTCCACATGACCTTACATGTATGCAAGTCTTGCTTCTATAATTGTACCACCTCTTTTTAGCACCTGCGTGGGTATAAAAGGAGCATGCTCTCTCAGTTCAGTGTGCTACTTCAAACATTACCAAAGGGTGCTGTTTGAAGTGTAGTACCACCTCATAAGGTTTAATAAACTTTGTCTTTTATTTCAGTTTCTGTGCCAACTTCTTCCTATTTGGTCTGAGGACTTTGTGCAGAGAAGGGTGAACCCCTTGCACTAGTAGGACTTGCTGAGGCTTACTTCAACAAATTTGCGCCCGAACAGGGACTCATCGGCGACTCGGACGCCCAACGGATTGGTCGCGACGAAGGATTGGGATCTCGCTGCGGACAATCAATGCCTGAGGAGACCCGAGTCTTGGCAACCACGGCGTTTTTCCCTTCTTTCTGATTTGACCATCCAGGTGGCGCCGGTCCTCGACTGAGATCCTTTTTGTTCATTCGTCATGCTGTGACCATTTGGTCGATTTTAGAACTTGTCAGTTGGAACCTGGACACCCTGTGATTGGTAAGAGCTGTTTTACAGCACTTGCTGTGGGTTTTGATGCCTTTTGTTTGGTAATGAAGTTTAGCACTACTTACTGTGGCTCTCGTGTTTTGGGTGACTAGTGAATTTGTGTCCTTTGAATTAATATATAAATTGCAATTTATATAGGCAGGTAAGGAGGAGAATTTTCTCCAATTTAATTTTGATTTGAACGGCACCTTAAGTGCTACTTTGATTATAATATTGCATATTCTGCACTATTTTTGGCATGCCTGTTTTTAGCGCACTTCGTAGGATGTGTTGCTTTTGTAATGGTACCAATTTGAGACTGGAAGAATCACAACCGGCACCCCCAGAGGGGACGCCCAATAGAGATATGTATGTTAAACATGATCTTTCTTCTATAATGTACAGCACATTATGGAATAAATACACTCCTGCGGATCCTGAGTTACGTTGGCCTATGCATGGGTCATTTGATTTGCGAAAGATTGAGTATGTGGAACAATGTATGTGTAAGCGAAAGTCTAGGCAAGATATGTTTGACTGTTTACGAATGTGGGAGAAAGAAGTGCGTGGACGAGGGAAGCGTGAGCAAGCCTTGCTTGAGAAAGAGCAGCGAAAGAATGTATATGTGAAAGCATTGGAAATGAGAAAGAAATAAATAAATGACTTAAAGGAGCTAGAAGAGAAAGAACGTAAATTACAGGCAACTGGCCAATACACCGTTAGGCAACCTCTCTATCCTATCCTTAATAAACCACATGACGATTTTTTGTTACTAGATCGCCCTCCACCTCCGTATGTCGTTCCTTCTGGCCCTCATGAGTTAGCTAAGGTCTCCAGTTCGGAGCAACAGAAGATGCGAGAAAGTCGCTCTATGTTGCCTGCTGACCGTGCGTCTGAGCTTAGATCTATTGCTCGTAAAACAATTCGTAGCGTTGTCTCTGCTTCCGAACTTTTAGACAACATGAAAGGGTGGACGGAAAAGGAGCAGCTATATTTTTTACTGAGGCATTTGGCTCAGAAGTTATTGAACTATATCGGAAATATTCAGATGAGTTACAGCCCAATGATGTAGCAGCTGATCATAAGCAAATGCGTGATGGTCTTTTTGTTTTCTCCCAGGTGGCTGATGCAATCAGGAGTTTGGTGAAATTATGTGTTGTGGCAGTCCGTTTGGAAGAGGAGAAAGGGGCTGTGGACGTAGTTGCATGGACATCTCAGACCGGCGGGGTGCAAGCTTCCATCTTCGGAACAGATAAGGCTATGACAGTTCACACGAAACCAATGCGGGAGGCCGCGCCTTTGTATGTTCCTCCTAAAGGATTGGGTGCAAGTGATGATAAAACTTCTGTTGATGCTAAGGGTTATTTTATTTATAATTGGGTGTATACTCCTTGAAATAGGGCAGATGTAATCGCACTCAAAACAGCATTACCTGACCCGCGGAAAAATCCAGCCGCCTTTTATGAGGAAGTTGAGGGAGCAATTAGTTCTTGTACTATGATTATGGCTTACATTGATTTATTTTTCAGATTGATATTACCGCCAGATATGTGGAGAACTGTTCGTGAAATTGATGATCGTGTAGTTTTTGGGGCGTCATGGAAAGAATTAGAACAGATGGACGGGGATAGGGAACCTGCGAAAAAGCCATATCAGTTGATTCTAGATCTTCCTGCAGCCATATTAGTTAAGTTAAAAACGATTATTCCCCCTAAAAAGATAGATTGGACTGTTTTAGCGTCTTGTAAGCAAAAGGCAGATGAATCGGTCTCTGATTTCTTTACACGCTTTGAAGAAGCATTTCATGATTTTAGCGGCCAGTTATTGTCAGATGATACGGGCAGACATTTGTTTGTCGATAAATATGTCGCAAATCTGTTACCAGGAATAGCTAGTCGTCTAAAAGCTAGTGAAAGTTTAGGGACTACCTCTACTCCGGTTTCTCTTTTGACTATGGCTCAGTATTATGAACGTCTGGAATAAGAAGCAAAAGGTAGCGAGGATAAAAAGATTTAAGAATTAAAGACGAAGGTTATGTTGGCTCAAGCTTATGGTCCGCCTTTTAGAGGTAGTGATAGAGGTGGACGTGGATCTTATGGTTCTTCTTACACTCGTTCAAATTTGTCTGTTGATCAGTGTGCGTATTGTAAGAAATTTGGGCATTGGGCTGCTGATTGTCCAGCACTACGTGTTCAGCAGTGTTCACGTGGTCGGGGACAAATGAGAAATCGCTCAGGATATTCAGGACCTAGAAGAAGCACGAATGATCATGCTAGGGTTGATGCTAATGTACAAGAGCAGGATGGGTTTAACACTTTTGATAGACGGAACCAATATCAGATGTCTAACCATGTGCAGCCTGATTTCCAAGATTCTGCTTATGCATAGGATTGCCTAGGATGGGGTAAGGAATCAGTTGAAGTTCCAGTAGATCAGAGGGGTCCCTATGTTACAGCACATGTTTTGGGTTCTACTGATCAGTTTCTGGTTGATACAAGAGCTACTCGTAGCGCCTTGTCTAAACAATTGATTCCAAGGGCTCCCCTGTCTGGCTTAACCATTACTTCGATAGGTTTCGATGGAACAGCTTCCCCTAGCTCATTGTCACAACCACTTGCATTCCATGTTGATAAATTTACTGCTCCATGTCCATTTTTGCTTTCTCCAAATACACCAGACAATATTGTGGGTCTTGATATGCTCAAGTATTTCAGGGCTACAATACGATGCTCTCCTGAAGGGGCGCGTGTTATTTTAAATGATAATCATCCTGTGATGGAAAGAGTTTGTCTTGTTAAAGAGGATATTGCATTAGCTTCACTCCCTAGTACTTTGTGGGCTACTTCAGATACTGATGTGGGACAAATTATTATTCCACCGGTACATATTAGTGTCAAGGAGGGAGCTGTGTTGCCACGTTTGCCTCAATACAAAATTTCACAGGAGGGCAAAGAAGCGCTCACACGAATTGTGCATGATCTTATTGCAGTTGGAGTTGTTGAGGAAGTTTTGTATAATGTTTGTAACAGTCCGATTCTTCCTATTCTGAAAAAGGATACTGATACCAGGATTTACCGATTCATTATTGATTTACGAGAAGTCAATAAGATTGTGATACCACAATATCCTGTGGTATCTGACATCACGACACTTCTTACTTTGGTTCCCCCGACAGCAACTACATTCTATGTGATAGACTTGAAGAATGCTTTCTTTTCGGTCCCTATTCATCCTCACAGCCGATATTTGTTTGGTTTTACTTTGAATAAACGATCATATAGATTTTGCAGAGTTCCTCAAGGCTATACTGGGAGTCCAAGTATTTATAGTCAAGCGTTAAAACGACAACTTGATTCTTTTGTTTTGCCTGAAGGTGTGGCTCTCATACAATATGTCGATGATATTTTGTTGCCGGCTGATACCCCTGAGCAATGTGAAAAGTGCACTTTGTCCTTACTTTCTTTTCTTGCTTCACACCATCATAAAGTGTCACGAAAGAAATTGCAATATTGTAGACCAAAGGTAATCTATTTAAGTCACCTTTTGTCTAAGGAGGGCCGTGCACTTACATCAGATCGTATTCAAGCAATTTTAGACACACCAGTACCCTCTACTCAGAAAGATGTTCGTGCATTCCTTGGTCTTACTTCTTTTTGTAGGCAATGGATATTAGGGTTTTCACACATTGTCAAACCTTTGCTAGCACTTTTGACTAAAGATACTCCAATGCCCCTCCCATGGACAGATGAATGTGAGACTGCTTTCCGGCAGCTACGACAAGCCCTTTGTTCACCACCAGTGTTAGGTACTCCAGATTACATGAAGCCTTTTGCACTTTACGTACATGAGAAAGATGGATGTGCATTGTCAGTTTTAGTACAAACACATGGCGATAAGCAGCGTCCCTGTGCATATTTTTCAGCAGTACTTGACCCTGTCGCTCGAGCGTTGCCTGGGTGTTTTCGTTCAGTTGCCACAACAGCTGTATCAATACGTCAGAGTGAAGGGATAGGTTTGTCACATAAACTGTTGGTGTTAGTACCCCATGCGGTTGATGCTCTTTTAAATCAAACAAAGACACAACATTTAACTAGCGCTCGCATGACAGGATATGAATTGACATTGCTGGCTCCTCACATTACACAGAAGAGATGTGCAACACTAAATCCAGCCACTTTGTTGCTATATCCGGTGACCCAGCCTCAGTCACAAGAAACACATGATTGTATATTCCTTACCGAAGAACAGACAAAGGGTCGTATTGATTTACAAGATACGCCCCTTCCAGATGTAGATGGGGAACTGTGGGTTGATGGGTCTTGTTTGAAGTTGCCAGACGGTACGACCTCAGCTGCATATGCGATCACCACAATACACACGGTAGTGGAGACAGCTCGTATACCACAGAAGTCAGCTCACGCAGCTGAACTAATAGCTTTGACACGAGCATGTGAGCTTAGTACTGCCTTATGTGTGAACACTTATACAGACAGCCGCTATGCTTTTGGAGTGGCTCATGATTTTGGTTTGCTTTGGAAGGAGAGAGGCTTTCTCACATCCCACGGGATACAGATAATGCACGGAGAATTAGTGCATAACCTCTTGACTGCATTGCAATATCCAAAGAAACTAGCTATTGTGAAATGTAGTGCACACAAGAAAGTGACCAATAAGATAGGGCAAGGTAATGCTCTTGCGGACCGCGTAGCACGTGAGACTGCGATGCAGCGAAGTACTACTTCCATGTATGTAGTGAAGTCACAAGCTAAACGTTGGCATAATGCTAGACAAGACGTATTAGATATACAGAAATCTGCTTCTGTGAAAGAACGTGAGCAATGGTCTGAAGAAGGAGAATTGGATGATGAGGACTGTTGGCGGAATAAGCAGATGGATAAATGGAAATTGCCTATAGCTTTTGTACAACCTATGGTTCAGATGGCACATGGGCTGGCACATGTTGGAGCTTCAACAATAACAAAGTTGCTTACGCAAGTTTGGGAGCATCCAGAAATTTCCAGTACAGCTAAGAGAGTAGTACAGTCTTGTTTGATCTGTTTACAATACAATCCTGGAAAAGGGACACGTACTCCTGCGGGAGGGTTTGCTACACCAACTGCACCTTTTGAAGTTCTACAAATGGATTATATTCAGCTTGAACGCTGCAACAATTTAAAGTATGTCTTGGTGGTGTTATGTGCCTTCAGTAAATGGATACCCCACAAAGGATAATACTGCCATTACCACAGCGAAGGTGCTTTTGAAAGAATTTTTCCCTAGGTTTGGTGTTTGCAGACTTTTATGGAATGATAACGGACCTCATTTTGTTGGGGAAGTTATTAAGTATGTCCTGAAAGGATTAGGGATCAAACAGAAGTTCCATGCGGTTTTCCACCCACAATCAGCAGGGTTGGTGGAAAGGTATAATGCTACTTTGAAGCTGGAGTTAGCGAAGATACAGGCTTCCACATCCTTAACTTGGCCGGATGCATTACCATTGGCATTATTGTCTATTATGTCAGTGCCACACTCTTGAATCGGCCTTAGTCCTTATGAAGTCGTTTTTGGGAGGCCAATGAACATTTGGGGAGTTCCTAAGCCAAATTCTGTATATGATGTACCTTGTGTCCTGATGAATGATTATTTGGCACAGTTAACCGACAATTTGGTTTCTATTCATCAACAGGTTCGAGAAGCACTTCCTGACAGATCTACAGGTGAAGGCCATGAACTCCGACCTGGTGACCAGGTGATGATTAAGTCCTTTGAAAGATCAAGCAGCTTGGAACCAAGGTGGCGAGGCCCAGAACAGGTGCTCCTTGCGACAAGGACAGCAGTTCGAGTGACGAACCGAAAGAATTGGGTCCATAGTACTCACTGCAAGAGAGTGCTACCTACCTTGGTGGAACCTGCTGTGCTGACCGATCATCGAGAGATTTTGACTACGGAGAAAGGCCATGCTATATCACATGACGAATCTGCAGAGGTCTTCCCGGACCATACGACTTCTGGAGTGTCGCGATATAATTTGAGACCGAGGAAAGAATCTGAATTTTTTTTTTTTAAACTGGTTGAGCTACCGCCCTGGGTTAGTGACACGGAGAGCCAATGTTGCAAAGGGGGGGGGGGGGGGGGATCACCCATGCATTAGAATAGTGACACCCGTCTTGGCCCGTGGTGAAGAAATCAGCGGCTGCCCAGGGATAAGAGCTCCAACGGTTGTTTTTAATTCATTTCTGAAAGGGTCGATTATCACTGTTGCTAAAATGAATAACAAACTTATCATTAGTACTATGGGGTTTGTTGTTGTTTTGGTGATTATAGCAATAATCACTTGGTTTGTTGAAAAGAAGGCTTCTGCTCGTGAGTTTTTTGTTGCCACTACTCCAGTACCAGAGGATCACTATTACTTTACGCTTCCCTATCAGGAGCAGAAGCACCGTCAATCGTACTTCAATAATACTTTCATTCAGATGTTGCATCATACTCATAATGCTACAAATACTACTAACTGTTGGGTATGTGGAATTATACCTGCGCATCAAAAGAAAGGGGGAACACCTTTCATTCCTCTTCCTTTTTCACACAATGGTTCTTGTCAAGCTTGGTATACGCTTTTGTTTGCATCTGGAAAACGTACAGAGGGCGGACTTCTTTTTCGCCTTAATAAAGTATGCTACCAAGACAAAGATGGGTATCCCCAAGCCAAAGGAACTAAATGGGAATGGGAAGAGTATCAATCGGACAATGTTTCAATACCATATGTCTTCACAAATATATGAGACTCTGACAAGAAAGAACAGTTTGTGATTTATTTTACAAAAACTAAAGCAGATTTATGTATACGTAGCAGTGGGCGAATTCCAGTAGGGATAAGCGATTGTACCTTTATTTTAACTATTGAGGGTGTAAATAATAGTAGTATTACAGCTTCACATAATACATATTTTGTTTGTGGTAACTATGGATATTACCAACTACCTGTTGGGTGGTCAGGTGTGTGTTATGTATCTTTTCTATTACCCCCTGTGTTTTTGGCCCCTGTATCATATCACCGAGATTTTAAACTGTTCAATGACATCATTAAAAATAGATATAAAAGGGCAATAAGTACAAATGAGGTAGACCAAACGGATACTAGCCTGCAACAATATGTTGATTTTAATTTAGAGTTGTTCTCCTTTGTGGGTGCTGCGTTAAACAGTAGGAAAGTGAGACGATTGACTAGGGTTGTGGAAGCTGTTACCAATCAGGCAGCTCTAGCACTTGGGAATATTACAGAGGAGCTCCAAATTGCGAGGATTGTAGCGCTCCAAAATCGTATGGCACTAGATGTGATATTAGCTGACCGAGGTGGTGCATGTCGCATCATCGGTAGTAGTTGCTGTGTTTTTATTCCAGATCACTCACCTTCAGTATATGATGCAATATCTAAATTGCATAAAATTGCTGCAGAAATCCACACAGAGACTGGTACTTGGCCTTTTTCTGGATGGTTTTGGGCTCTTGTTTCCGCCTGGGGCTGGAAACTACTGACTATCCTGTGTGTAATGATTGCAATATTTTTCACATGCTGTATCTGTATTCAGTGTGGTCCAATGTTCTGCTCCATGTGTATTACTGCTTATATGCCTACCAAAAGAAATATTACAGAAATGAAAGCACAACACATGTTAGATAAGGAAATAGCTGAAATGATGAGCATAAATATACAAGATGAATATTTAGATTATCCCAGAAAGACAAATGTCTTCAGCTAATGCTGAAAGGGTCGTCTGTTGTAGTTTAGCAACGATTAGATTAAGCATTAGCAGAAGACATCTTGTATTTAGTAACTATTGTGAACATTTCGCGGAATCCATTTTGTATTAATGGCAGCTATTTTCTCTGCCACATGCTGCCATGTGCTTGCCATGTGCTCTGTCCTACCTTTCTGTTAACTACTCTTGAAAATCTGCCTAGTGACAAGTTATATTTAGCATCTCCCACTTTCGCACATGCCCAGTAAGGTCTGCAGCTGTTAGTCGTTGAAAACTGTTAGCCCCTCCTACCTGTCGACTGTGCATTTCCACATGACCTTACATGTATGCAAGTCTTGCTTCTATAATTGTACCACCTCTTTTTAGCCCCTGCGTGGGTATAAAAGGACCATGGTCTCTCAGTTCAGTGTGCTACTTCAAACATTACCGAAGGGTGCTGTTTGAACTGTAGTACCACCTCATGAGGTTTAATAAACTTTGTCTTTTATTTCAGTTTCTGTGCCAACTTCTTTCTATATGGTCTGAGGACTTTGTGCAGAGAAGGGTGAACCCTTTGCACTAGTAGGCCTTGCTGAGGCTTACTTTAACAGGGGGCTTGGTGCCCAGAGTGCTTCATCGTGCCAAGGACAGAGGTAGTGGATGTAACTCTCCACTGCTTCTGGAGGGGGCTTGGTGCCCAGAGTGCTTCATCCTGTCCGTGGCGGCCTCAGTAGCGTTGTAATCATTGGCACACACTGTCTTGCGGTAGTGCTGGCGGTCTTGTCCTGGGCAGCGTGCTGCTGGCGGCGAGGTCCTGGGCAGCGGGGCCGGTGGCGGTCTTGTACTGGACAGCGGGGCTGGTGGCAGTCTTGTCCTGAGCAGCGGTGCTGCTGGTGGCGGTCTTGTCCTGGGCAGTGGTGCTGCTGGCAGCGGGGTCCTGGGCAGCGGTGCTACTGGCGGTCTTGTCCTGGGCAACAGTGCTGCTGGCGCGGGGTCCTGGGCAGCAGTGCTGCTGGCGGCGGGGTCCTGGGCAGCGGGGCTGGTGGCAGTCTTGTCCTGGGCAGCGGTGCTGCTGGTGGCGGTCTTGTCCTGGGCAGCGGTGCTGCTGGCGGTCTTGTCCGCCGTGCTGATCATCCCAGACTTGCCAGTTTTACTGTGCCCCTTCCCCACCTTGGATGGTGTCGCAGCTGTCTCCACACACCCAACTGTACCCCTGGGAGCGGCTTTGGTGGCTGATTTCTTTCCCCTAACCAGCCGGGCACTGGCCAACATTTTATGCTTGACAGGTGGGGGACTCTCCGTGCTCTGGCTCCTTGCCACACTGGCTGCCCTGCTGCCTGGTGCACTCCAGAATCCGGTGACTACTGGCACCACTGGTTCCGCCGATGTTGTGGCTGAGGTGCTAGGTTGGGACCTGGAGAGTTGGGCCCTAGGAGCCTGAAGGGGTGGGGGAGGTGAGGGAAAGAGGTCAAGGTTGGCCAGGAAAAGTTTCTTAGGAACACTGGGACGGGTAGCTGGAGGGGGTTTGGGAGTGGAGGAAGAGGTAGTGGTTGTAGGAGGTGTACGTTTGGTGACTTTGGGTGAAGGTGCATGGGCTGGAGGCTGTTGTGAGGTGGATGGCTGTTGGGTGGGTGTGTGGCTGCGTTTGTGTACCTTGGGAGATGGCCTCACAGACACACTGGGAGAGGACACAGGGGATGTGTGAATGGTAGTGGGGGTGGTGACTGCACGTGAGTGGGGTGTGCTGGTGGGTGTGCTGGTGATGGATGTAGTGGCTGAGGGTGTAGTGCATGCAGGTGTGAGTGGAGATGAGGCAGGGAGGGAGGAGGGAGAAGAGGAGGAGGGGGACACAGTGGAGGCAGTAGATGTTGGTGTGTCTGCATGTGTCTGATGCTTGCGTGAGTGCCTGTGGGATGTGTGGTGCTTATGTTTGCCAGAGCTTTCCTTGTGTGTTGAGGTGTGTGCATGCTGGTCTGATGGTCTGCTTGGGATAGGCTGAGGTAGAGGGGATTGGGTCCGGGTGGTGGAAGTTGTAGGGGGAGGCTAGTGACAGGGACAATGGCTGCCATCAGTGCTGACACCAGAGTCTGAAAAGCACGCTGAAGGGCTGCCTGACCAGAGTGAATGCCCTCCAGGTATGCATTGGTTTGTTGCAACTGCCTCTCTACACCCTGGATGGCATTCAAAATGGTAGACTGCCCAACAGTGAGGAACCTGAGGAGGTCAATGGCCTCCTCACTGAGGGCAGTAGGGGGGGCCTGGGGCGAAGGTGATGCCCACCCTCCTGGGTGAGTGGGCACAGGGCAAACGCTGAGGGGCTGCTGGGAGGGCGGTGCTGGTAGGGGGGTCGCGGCTGTACCTGTAGATGCTGGGGGCACAGATGGGCCCTCCACCGCAAGGGAGCTCCCATCAGAGGAGGAGTCCATATCGCTGGTGTCAGCTCCTGTCCCCGCCGTGGAGCTCCCCTCGCCCTCTGTCCCACTGCCCCAGGGCCATGTGGGATGCAGCTCCCTCCTGCTACGGTGCCACTGCTCCTCCGCCTGATGATGCTAATGCACACAAGAACAGGGAGACCCCAAAAAGGGGGGGAGACAGAAGAAAGACATGTTGAGTGCATGCAATACCGCTACCGTTGGCGGACACGACAGACACAGAAGCCCCCAGCACTACGCTGCGCACTTGGAGTCCACTATTCAATCCCAGGGACATGGGTTACAAGGCTATGCCGATTTCTGCACACATGGATGTCACATGAGCCTGACTAGGTGTAGTTGGCACTGTACACAGGTGGGGCCATCCTTAAGAAGGGTCCTTGCCTACTAAACTCGCCCTTGCCTAGGGGCACCCACACCCCACCTCCCCCACCCAGACACCTACAATGAGCACTGAATCAGCAGAATGAGAGTGTACTCACCCCCTTGTGGCTGCTGTGATGCCCTCAAGCGCCCTTCCAACTCCGGGCACGCCACCGCCAGGATCCTGAACATCAGGGGGGTCATGGTGCGACGGGCACCCCTCCCACGTTGGGAGGCCATCCCCAGCTGGGCCTCCGCCGTCTTCTTGCTCCAGAGGCGAATGTCCTCCTATCTTTTCTGGCAGTGGGTGCTCCGTCTGTGGTAGACCCCCAGGGTCCTGACTTCCTTGGCGATGGCACGCCAAATGTCCTTCTTCTGGTGGGCGCTGACCTACAGGAATTGTACAGGGGAAAAAGAGAAGTAATTACCATCTGCACCGTCACAGTCATTGGCCCGCATCCCTACCCTTGCCATGACGCACATGCAATCACCGTCGTTTCATGCACGCCTCATTCTCACCCCCGCCCATCTTTCATCCACCCCACTCCACACAGGCATTGCCCATACAGCATGCTCACAGTGTACTTACCTGTTTGTCTGGAGGACCGTAGAGTAGCGTGTACTGGGGGAGGACCCCATCCACGAGTTTCTCCAACTCCTCAGTGCTGAAGGCAGGGGCCCTTTCCCCAGACACACGAGCCATTGTCTCTTACAGACTGAGGTCACAGCAGCACTTGCAGTGTAGGTCCTCTCCTGTCGAAGATCAGGTATCAAGTGATTGAACAGAGAGAAAATGGCGGTCATGTCCGCGGCGGTGCGTACCGTCACCACCGGCGTACATCGTCATTGGCTCCTGGGACCCATAGGGTCCAATGTTAACCAATGCAGGATTGCGCCGCGGTCTTCGACCTCCTACTGCAACGGTGTACAACGCCAGCGCAGTTACCTCTCATCCCCCTGTCCCACTTTACAGGTCAGACAGCCGCCATTTCATGGGCCCACATGGCATTATTTTGGACTGTGTCACACATATCTAGGCCTTGCCTAAACACTTATACAGGCAAATTTCAATTTGCTAATATTTTCAGAGTTAGCTGTGTTTACGTACCTCAGAGTTGGTTGACTCTCTGCTCGCTGTTCTCCTCCATAGGCACCGTCCGCTTGGGCATGTGAGGAGATGGTGCCATCCTCCAGTGTACAGACCGCTGGTGGACCTGTCGACAGTGGAGGAGCGACATGTGATCATCACCTACAGGCTTGATCGTGCCACAATCCAGGAACTGTGTCCCCAGATGGAGCCAGAGCTTATGTCAGCTATCCGCCATCCCACAGGAATCCCCCCTCAAGTGCAGGTGCTGTCAGTACTCCATTTCATAGAAAGTGGGTCTTTTCAAACAACAGTGGCCGTAGCATCAGGGATGTCCCAGCCTATGTTTTCCTACATGTTGTCCAGAGTGTTGTCTGCCCTGCTGAAACACATGCGGAGCTACATCGTTTTCCCGCAGGTGGAGGATTTGCCTACAGTGAAAGGTGATTTCTATGCCCTGGGACATATCCCCAACATCATACGTGCCATTGATGGGACACATGTGGCCTTGGTACCCCCCGCAGGAGTGAACAGGTGTACAGAAACCGGAAGAGTTACCATTCCATGAATGTGCAGATGGCGTGTTTGTCAGACCAGTACATCTCCCATGTTAATGCAAAATTCCCTGGCTCAGAGCGGAATAGCAGCATCCCTTATGTGATGGGGCAACTCCAGAGGCACCGGGTGTGGCTATTAGGTGAGGACATGGACCCAATACAGTGGGAATAGTTGTCTGGTTCTGTGGATGTCCCTATGAGTTAGTGTGTGTCTAACAGTTGTCCCTCGCCATTTGCAGATGACTCTGGTTTCCCCAAACTGTCATGGCTACTGACCCCAGTGAGGAATCCCAGGACCAGGGCAGAGGAACGCTACAATGAGGCACATGGGCGAACTAGGAGGATTATAGAGTGGACCTCCGGCCTCCTGAAGGCCAGGTTCCGGTGCCTCCATATGACAGGTGGTTCCCTATTCTACTCACCAAAGAAGGTATGCCAGATCATCGTGGCCTGCTGTATGCTTCACAACTTGGCTTTGCGACAACAGGTGCCTTTTCTGCAGGAGGATGGTCCAGATGGAGGTCTTGCGGCAGCTGTGGACCCTGTGGACAGTGAAGACGTGGAAGCAGAAGAAGAGGACATCAACAACAGGAACACAGTGATCCTGCAATACTTCCAGTGAGACACAGGTAAGAAGACAACACGGCCTGCTCCATCTGATTTAAATCTACTACCTCTACTGTCTGTCATTTTCACCCAGTGTATGGTCACTGAGTTGTCACTTTCCATTATGATTTCACAGATGTGGGTCCCACTGTGTGACATCTGCTTTGTTTCCTCTTGGACTAGAGCTGTGTGTCATAGGTATGTTGACATTACATTTGAAAGAGCATTTTGCCACTGTAATTGCTAATATACTATTTCGAAATCACAGACAGACTCCTGATTGTTTTGTGCTTTAAGGGTGTTTATTTAAGAGCTCAATATTGGAGGGGGTTGTAAAATGGTGAGGGGTGATGGTGGAGGAATGTCCATGGCAGAGTCCAGTCTATTAGTCTCACAGGTGCATTGTCCAAAGGGGCATAGGAAGTGGAGCTGGGGCAGTTTAAGGATGGACAGGGTGACAAGGTGGGACAAAATGATGACAATGAGGGTGGTCTCATTTCTTGGCGGAGGTCTTGGCATCGTTCTCTGTCTTTGTCCTGGATCTCAGGGACCGTTTGCGGGGTGGTTCTCCCTCTGCAGGGGTTGGGGTGCTGGTGTGGTGGTCCTGTGGTGGTGCCTCTTGTCTACTAGCGCCGGCGGAGGTGGTGGGCAGTTCACCGTCCAGGCTAGTGTCAGGGGCCCCTTGTTGTGCCACAGTGTCCCTCCCGGTGTTGATGAGTTCCTTCAGTACCCCTACAATGGTGCCCAGGGTGGAATTGATGGATTTGAGTTCCTCCCTGAAGCCCAAATACTGTTCCTCCTGCAGCCGCTGGGTCTCCTGAAACTTGTCCAGTACCGTTGCCATTGTCTACTGGGGATGGTGGTAGGCTCCCAGGATGTTGGAGAGGGCCTCGTGGAGAGTGGGTTCCCTAGGCCTGTCCTCCCCCTGTCGCACAGCAGCCCTCCCAGTTCCCCTGTGTTCCTGGGCCTTTGCCCCCTGAACCGTGTGCCCACTGCCACTGCCCCCAGGTCCCTATTGTTGTTGGGGTGGTGGGTTAGCCTGGGTTCCCTGTAGTAGTTGACATGTCCTGGGGACAGAGGTATGGACCCGCTGGGTGGGTGCTGAGCTGGTGCTTCCAGAGGGGGGAAGCTCTATAGTGGCTTGTGCCAGTGTGAGGGGAAATGACTGTCCCGAGGTCCGAGATGGGCCGGGCTGGTCATCTAGATCCAGTTGGACAGAGCTGCTGTCATCACCGTGGGCCTCTTCTGTGGGTGGAGTGGACATATCTGGAACCTCCTATCCGGTGACGTTGGGTAGGGGTCCCGCAGGGGTGTAAAAGCATGATTATTGCATCTGGGTGTGCAATGGGTGGGTGACCGTGTACCCCAGTGCTTGCATTCCTGTGTAGGACCTTGTGTGATGATGGGTTAGGGGGGCGTATGGGTATGTGCAGTGGCCATGCTTTGGTGATGGGTGTCCATGCTTTGGTGTTGCATGCAGGGCTTGGGTTTGGGATGTGTGGTTTGTGATATTGGGACATGTGTGAGGAGTTGGAGTGATGGGGGTGAGGGCGAGGGTGGGGGTATGTTATGGCATGCAGGTTGGGTGGGGGATGAAGTAGTAAAGATTTGACTTACCAGAGTCCATTCCTCCAGCTACTCCTGCGAGGCCCTCAGGATGCAGTATAGCCAAGACTTGCTAATCCCATGTTGTTAGTTGTGGGGGAGGAGGTGGGGGTCCGCCGCCTGTCCTCTGAACCGCGATATGGTGTCTTGAGACCACGCAAAGCACCTTTCCCCGTAGGTCGTTCCACCTCTTCCTGATGTCATCTCTAGTTCTTGGGTGCTGTCCCACTGCGTTGACCCTGTCCACGATTCTTCGCCATAGCTCCATCTTCCCGTCTATGGAGGTGTGCTGCACCTGTGATCCGAATAGCTGTGGCTCTACCCAGATGATTTCCTCCACCATGACCCTGAGCTCCTCCTCAGAGAACCTGGGGTGTCTTTGCGGTGCCATGGGGTGGTATGGGTGATGTGTGGGGAGGTGTGTGTTGTGATGTGTGGGTGATATTTAGAGGTGTGTTGTGTGAGGTGCGTGGATGTTATGTGAGTGATGGTGTTGAGTGCCTGTGGATGCTAGTTTGTAGATGGTGGTGTCTCTCTCTGGCCTTCAGTCACAATTGTGGTCGTAGGGGTTTTTGGGTGATTTGGGTGTGTGTTTTATATTGTATTGAGTGTGTGGGAGTGGTGTGTGTATGTGTATCAGGTGTGTGTATTTCGATTTGTCCAATGTGGTTGTGTTTTGTAAATGTGTGTGTATTTTGAGTGCAGCGGTGTGTACCGCCAATGGAATACCGCAGTTGAAAGACCGCCGCGTGGACTTGTGGGTCGTGATAGTGTGGGCGTATTCCTGTTGGCGTGACGGTGGAGGTTTTGTTATCACCAGTTTATCACTGACCATTGGTGTGGCGGACTTGTGTGGGTGTCTAGATTTTGGCGGATTCAGGGCTTTGGGTCATAATGACCTTGGCGGAATTCCGTGGCTGTGGCGGTGTGTTGGCAGTCTTCTGCACGGCGGTATGCGGCTTTTACCGCCTATGTTGTAATGTCCCCCTTAGTCTGTTAACAAGGCCTGTTAATGCAGTGCATGTCAGTAGCTTGCATGTTTCCTAACACTGCTAAGAATTTTAGAACTAAAGGTTTTCATAAGAACAGCTGGAACATGCAGAGGGCACACATTGCTTTTTATTGTAGCACTGGCGATTCCTGTGGTGCACAGTTGCAACATGCCATTACTACTAATGTCACCATTGGTGACTTGGTAAAGCCTTTGTGCAGTGATGGTTCATTCCCCATCAGAGGCTCAACTGTAACTTAACTTACAACACACTCGTTCTAGTGTTAAGGGGCAGATTAGTTGTATGGGTGTGAAAGCAGTGCCAAGGGCCTGTTACTATGTGTATGATATACATTAACCAGCTGCCACAGGAGGGGAAAGTAAAGAGCTCACAAGGCACAAGGGGCTGTGGACAGAGTACATCCACAATGGGATATCAATCATTCATGACACAGGGATGCAAATCTGTGACTGACGTTCTCTGTCTCAGATGCTACTGTAGTCTGCCTCTGGGATATAGGTAGCACTGCAATATGTATCTGGGTTAGAAAGGGGAAAATTACACTAGTCACTACGACATAGCACCACATGAAGTCTTTATGGGGAGAACAGGGATAAAACTGCAGCCTGCCTCTGGGCGTAGGAGAGCTCTGCAGTGCCTTAACCTTTTTAGGTTAAGCGTGCAAGTGCTTTGGCCTGTTGTAATCTAACTTTGGGCTTTTAACCATGCCCATCACTATCACTCGTTCATGGGCTTGACTTTCAAAAATCCTTTGTTATTATTGGTAAATGCTTTACGTTTGTCCCTCCTTGGGACAGTTTTGTTACCGCCTTGGCCTGTTACATGGATATTCGCACTTTTGCTGATACGTTTGACTGCAAGCAAACTTCTTTTTCCTTTTGTGTCACTCCTTCATGCTCATGGCGGCCACAGTGCTTTGAATCGGCTTGCTTATGTCAACTATTTTACTTTCCATTTTCAATTTATATGGCACTAAAAACCCTGTTAGGAATTTGCACGGCTAATAGCTCTAACTCAAGCAAACGCGAGACCCACTGCATTGCAAATGCTTGTTACTGGGTGGTATCAACCTCAGTGGCATATTCCTGAGCTCCTCTATTGCTACAGCCACTTCCCCCCTCACCTACATCGTGGACAACTGATCTCATCAATTATAGCATCAGAGCATTTCACACCACGTCAGGCACATGACCAGCAACATTTTGACATATTGTGACATCACCTGAAATGAGATACTCAGGCGCAGGGTTTTGTGCGGCTCTGTCCCTGTGGACTAGTCATCTGATGACACTGTGGACCTCATTCATGATTTGGAGGGGTGAGTAAGGTACAAAAGGTTGATATAATATTTTAGGTTACTACTCTGTCAAATGTATGGAAGGCATCTTTATAAGCATGTGGATTGTGCCAAAGGCAGCCCGTTCTGAATTTTGAATAGTGTAATTTCGGCCTGTTGACATTTTTATGTGCATCTGTTGAACAAAAGGCAGTTTACATTTTTTTGGGTAGTTTTATATAATACAAACTCAATCCAAAGGTATTGGAGAGCTTTACAGTCAATGTCTAGGGTGCAGAAAACACTGCTGTATATTTATGAGATGCACTCTGATGGGATCTTGAGGGGAACCGCCCAGAACAACGACTTTGGAACAATAAATAGGTTGTAACGCAAGCTGAACAACGCACATGTGTGGTTAAGGCAGAGAAAAAGGGAGAGTGCATCGGGAGAGGACGCAGTCAGGTTAAGTAGGGGAGGGTTGTGCGGTTTTTAGGGGTTGGGGTAGATTAAGGGATTGGGGCAGGGGTGAAGGGGGTCGGATAGTTTGTTTTTTTAGGGGTGGTGGTAGGGGGATCAGGGTAGTTCTGGTTTTTAGGGGCAGGGGGTCGGGCAGTTCTGTTTTTAGGGGTGGGTGTGGAGAGGATCAGGGTAGTTCTGTCTTTAGGGGCAGGGGTGGAGATTCGGGGTAGTTTTGTTTTGGGGTTGGGATAATTTTGTTCTTGGGGGTAGGGGTGGTGTAATTTGTTTTTTGGAAGTGGGGGGTCAGGGTAGTTTGGTTTTTGGGGGTGTGAGATCTAGATAGTTTGGTTTTTGGGGGTGGGGGATCGGGGTAGTTTGGTTTTTAGGGGTGGAGGGGATCGGCATAGTTAGGTTTTTGGGGGTGGGAGTATGGGGTCGGGGTAGTTTGGATTTTGGGGGTGGGGGTATTCGGGTAGTTTGGTTTTTTGGGGTGGGGGTTGGGGTAATTTTGTTTTTGGGGTGTGGGATGGGGTAATTTTGTTTTTGGGGGTGGGGGTGGAGTAGTTTTGTTTTTGGGGTGGGAGATTGGGGTAGGGGTGGTGTAATTTGTTTTTTGGAAGTGGGGGGTCAGGGGTAGTTTGGTTTTTGGCGGTGTGAGATCGGGATAGTTTGGTTTTTGGGGGTGGGGGATCGGGGTAGTTTGGTTTTTGGGGGTGGAGGGGATCGGCATAGTTAGGTTTTTGGGGGTGGGAGTACGGGGGTCGGGGTAGTTTGGTGTTTAGGGGCGGGGTGGGGGGATTAGGGTAGTTTGTCATTGTTCCGACGGCGTTGTTCAGGCATGCGTGGTTCCAGCATTCGTTGTTCTATCATACAATCGATCCTGAGACATGAAACAGTCTGCCTTTGATACACAAACCTACCGCTGGGTTGTAGCACAGCAGTCTGACTTTGCGACAGAAATCACACTGTAATCTGACTCTGGAAAGCAGCCCCATTAAAGCGTTGTTTTTTTTTGTTTTGTTTTTTGCTGTTGCTGGAGTGAGGAAGGCAACAGGGAGGGGAGGCGGAAAGGAGATGTCAACACAACAAGGCAACAAAGGAGAAGCAACATTAAAGTACTTCCATCTAAGCACAAGCAGAAGTAGGACATCCATAAAGTCAATAATTGGTACTTGGTCAATGCCCCATCGAAGGGACGAAGACACAAAGAGGAAATAAAGTCTCCATGTGCTGGCCAATGAGAAGCAAGGAAATGAGAGTGACTATGAAGTCAGCCAATAGTAGGTTATGGGTGGGCTAAAAGCCCCTTATTAGATTTTTTCTTTTTTTTAAACAGTAGATCGTCGCCAAGTGGCAGCAGATACACGCTGCCTGCAGGCGAGACCTAAAAAGAACAACAAGAGTTAAACTCCAAACACAAGAGTGGAAAAGGGAAATAACTGACACAAGAGTGCCACCTGGCCGCCATCCAAAGAAGACAGTTTACAAACACCCTATCAGTACACAGTGATTAAAGAGCCCCTAGAGCCACCTTAGCATCGCCAAAGTGTCATTTTTTTCCACTAAGGTGGCGCTAAAGTGGCATTTTCCCTGTGCAATATTTACAAAGTGGCGCAATGCATGCATTGAGGCGCTTTGTAACCCCTTGTGCCACATTATGCCTGCTCCAGGCATAATGTAAGCAAGGGGGGCGTTCCCCTGTTAGGGGGGCCGTAAAAATGGCATAATTTTCTCTGGCCCTCGGATAATGATCCCTTCTGCCACCAGCCTTTCCCTGGTGGAAGGGGTGCTCTGGGGCCCCCCTGGGGGCTCCTGCACTGCCCATGCACCGATTTACAGGCAGTGATCTGCGCGACAGGTGCAGCTACACCCGCTGCACAGAGGCATTGGCGGCGGCGGCAATGTCACTGCTATGCATTCTACTGGGCCGGCAGGCGGAAACAATGTTTCCGCCCGCCGGCCCAGCAGAATGTTCATTTTGTGGCCGGCGGGGTCCCAGGGGGGGCTGGCGGTCAGTGAAATGACCACCAGCATGAACACGCCGGTAAACACCGCCGTGTTCATAATGACCCCCTAAATGTGCAGATATTAGCTAACAAAAACAAAAGAACCACACTGGAATACCGATTAATTAACCTCTTCAGCGGCTAACAAAATATGCTAACCCCAACTTTATGCAACTTTTTAAGATGATTTGTGCAGATTCTGTGCTAGTGTTCTCAGGCCTCTGGCCACAATATTAAAAGGTAAGCATACTTTCCAGTAGTGTCATATATTCGAACATTTTTTCACCCTCCATTATTATTAATAAATAAATAAAAAACGTCCAAGTGTGCAGTGATGGAGAGAATGTGACAGCACTTTCCCTTACCTGGTGGTCTTTAGAACATATTTGACTAGATCAGGAATCCAGTAGCACAGTTTTCCTCAGTGGTGTGGAAGGTGAACAACAAAAGCAATATCACATGTCCCACTGCCACTGGTGATTTAAAACTTGTGTTTGCTTTGCCTGGTGTGTGCTAAGCTGCCCCTTGCGCTGCGCCAGGCAAATATGTTGAGTGTGGCAGATCCACTACTGTGCTGTGACATTAGAGCTTTGGTGGCTGCAATTGGGGTCATTGCGGACTCACTGCATCTTATGATGGCGAAGGAGGTCTTTTATTATGGTGACCAGATTTTAAGGAGCAAAATCCAGGCCAGGTCAGACATAAAAGAAGGACTAAATACATTACTCTCATTTTTCTATCTGGCCCGTCCCGTTTTTTTGCATAGGTTTGTGAATGTGTGCCTATACATGTGCATGTGTTTATATATATATATATATATACATATATATATATATATATATATGGAAAATGGCACTTACCCAGTGTACATCTGTTCGTGGCATGTTCCGCTGCAGATTCACATGCTATGCATAGTCCTGCCATCTAGTGCTGGGCTCAGAGTGTTACAAGTTGTTTTTCTTTGAAGAAGTGTTTTCGAGTCACGGGATCGAGTGACTCCTCCTCTTCAGCTCCATTGCGCATGGGCATCGACTCCATGTTAGATTGTTTTCCTGCAGATGGTAAGGTCACTCCCCCTGCCACTGCAGCCCCTCCAGGTTCCTGAGTTCCTGAGTTCCTGAGACCCACCTCACAGTAAGTACCCCCCACCTCCCAGCCCCTCGCTCTGCCCCGCGCTACTCACCCTCTCTCCTGCTTCTTTTCTTCTTTTCTTCTTCTCTGTTCTTCTGTTCTTCCTCCTCGCTCCTCGTCTGTAATCTTCTTCTGTACTCTTCTTTTCCCCGTCTTCACTCTTCTTCTCTTCTTCCTCATCTTCTTCTGTGGTCTTCTGCCCTCTGTTCTTCGTTTTCTGTATCTTCTTCTGTGTTCTTCTGTGTTCTTCTGTGTTCTTCTGTTCTTCCGGTCTTCCTTTCTTCTCTCCTTCCGGTCTTCTGTTCTTCTGTTCTTCTGTTCTTCCGGTCTTCTGGTCTTCTGTTCTTCTATCTTCTGCCTTCGGCTCTTCTGCCTCCTCCGTCCTCTTCTCCCCGCGCCTGCCCTCCTGCTCCTGCCTCATCCCCCTCCCTCACTCATATCCCCCTCTCTATCTCCCCTATCTAACCCGTTCACTATCTACCTTCCTCACTCCTCCTATCTACCTATCTCTCTATCCCACTATCTAACTCCCTCACTCTCCACCTCCTCCTATCTTCCTATCTCTCTATCTATTTCCCTATCTATCGATTTCCCTATCTATCTATTTTCTCTATCTATTTCTCTATCTCTCCCCCCTCCCGCCACCCCCTCTATTACCTATCTTCCTATCCTCTCACTCTACCTCTCACCCTCACCCACCTCTACAACCCCCCTCCCCATCTTCACAACCCTACTCCTATCTTTCTCCCTAATCTCCTAAACCTCCTAACACTCACCCTCCTCCACCCTTAAACCCCCCTGCCCCAGCTGTTCACACTCTACCTGTCCCCCCCTCCCTCGCGCTTTCCCGCCGCGACCTCCTGCACGCCCCCACCCCCCAGCTCCCATTTGCCCCCAGCTGACCCCTCCCCCCCGGAGGCGCGCTCGAGGCAAGCCCGTCTGCGCCCGTCCGCACCTGTCCCGCGCCCAGTGCCACGACCCCTGGTCCCCAGCTCTCCCAAGCCCCGCTGATCCGCTACGACCCCACCACCCTCCACGCCCTCAACCCAGGGCGCTCCAACACCTGCTTCCAAGCTCACCCCAAACGCACCCATGGACCCTTCGCCTGCAACTCCTGCAAACTCATCTTCCACCACGCAACAACCACGACCACAAGCCCACGCGCCATCAACCACCTCATGTGCATCCTAGTCAACGCTCGCTCCGTCCACAAACACGCCGTTGAACTCTGGGACCTCCTGGACTCCATAGCACCGGACGTCGCCTTCATCACAGAGACCTGGATGAACGCCTCCTCTGCTCCAGACATCGCCACCGCCATCCCCGAAGGCTACAAGATCTCCAGGAAAGACCGCACCAACCAAGCAGGAGGAGGTATCGCCATCGTCTTCAAAGACTCCATCAGCGTCACCACCTCCACCGAGGACACCCCTCTCGCCGCGAAACACCTGCATTTTCAGATTCGCACCGACCCGAGGACCACCCTCAGAGGATCCCTCGTCTACCATCCTCCCGGGCCACGCGCCCCTTTCAGCGACGCCATCGCCGACTTCATCTCCCCGCACACCCTCGCCTCTTCGGACTACATCCTCCTAGGCGACCTCACCTTCCATCTAGAACAAAACAACGACCCCAACACCACCACCCTGCTCGACAACCTCGCCAACCTCGGCCTCAAACAACTGGTGAACACCTCCACCCACATCGCCGGACACACGCTCGACCCCATCTTCTCCGCCAGCAAACACGTCTTCTTCAGCCACGCCTCCGCCCTACACTGGACCGACCACAGCTGCGTCCACTTCACATTCCGACGCGAGACCCGCCACCTCCGCACCCAACCCATCCCTCGTCGACAGTGGAACAAGATCCCCGAAGAGCAACTCTTCTCCGCACTCGCCGCCAACCAACCCACCCTCACCACCGACCCCAACGACGCAGCCCTCAACCTCACAAACTGGATCTCCAACTGCGCAGACATCCTTGCTCCCCTCAAACGCACGCATCGACAGACCAACACCAAAAAACCTCTCTGGTTCTCTGACACCCTCAAAGAATCAAAGAAAACTTGTCGCGCCCTTGAGAAAGCCTGGCGCAAGGACCACACCGCTGACAAAAAGACCGCCCTCAAGAACGCTACCCGCAAACACCACCACCTGATCAGCGCTGCCAAAAGGAACTTTTTCACTGACAGACTGGACAAAAACAGACACAACAGCAGAGAACTCTTCAGCATCGTCAAGGAGTTCTCCAACCCCAGCGCCAACGCCAACGCCGTCACTCCCTCACAGGATTTGTGCGAATCCCTCGCCACTTTCTTCCATCGCAAGATTAGCAACCTCCACGACAGCTTCGGACACCAGACCCAACCAAACACCACCGAACCGGCATCCACGGCCATCACCCTCAACAACTGGACCCACATCAACACGGAAGAAACCAAATCCATCATGAACTCTATCCACTCCGGCGCCCCTTCGGACCCCTGCCCGCACTTCATATTTAACAAAGCCGACTACATCATCGCCCCGCACCTCCAGACCGTCATCAACTCTTCTTTTTCTTCTGCTACCTTCACCCGAATGCTGGAAACACGCCGAAGTCAACGCCCTACTAAAGAAACCTACGGCTGACCCGAGCGACCTGAAAAACTTCCGCCCCATCTCTCTTCTGCCTTTCCCAGCCAAAGTAATAGAGAAGACCGTCAACAAACAGCTGACCACCTTCCTGGAAGACAACAACCTGCTCGACCCCTCACAAACCGGATTCCGAACCAACCACAGCACTGAAACCGCCCTCATCTCAGTCACTGACGACATCAGAACCCTGATGGACAACGGTGAAACAGTCGCCCTCATTCTGCTCGACCTCTCGGCTGCCTTCGACACCGTCTGTCACCGCACCCTAATCACCCGCCTCCGCTCCACCGGGATCCAAGGCCAGGCCCTGGACTGGATCGCCTCCTTCCTCGCAAACCGTTCCCAAAGAGTTTACCTCCCTCCGTTTCGCTCAGAACCCACTGAGATCATCTGCGGCGTACCCCAATGCTCATCACTCAGCCCGATACTCTTCAATGTCTACATGAGCCCCCTCGCCAACATAATACGCAAGCACGACATCATCATCACCTCCTACGCCGACGACACCCAACTTATACTCTCCCTCACCAAGGACCCCGCCAGCGCCAAGACCAACCTACAAGAGGGTATGAAGGACTTCGCAGATTGGATGAGGCTCAGCCGCCTAAAGCTGAACTCTGAAAAAACGGAAGTCCTCATCCTCGGCAACACCCCGTCCGCCTGGGACGACTCCTGGTGGCCCTCGGCACCGCACCGACCCCCACAGACCACGCCCGCAACCTCGGCTTCATCTTGGACCCTCTTCTCACCATGACCAAGCAAGTCAACGCCGTGTCCTCCGCCTGCTTCCTCACCCTCCGCATGCTCCGCAAGATCTTCCGCTGGATCCCCGCCGACACCAGAAAAACCGTGACCCACGCCCTCGTCACGAGCCGCCTGGACTACGGCAACACCCTCTACGCCGGGACCACAGCCAAACTCCAAAATCGCCTGCAACGCATTCAAAACGCCTCGGCCCGCCTCATCCTCGACATACCCCGCAGCAGCCACATCTCCGCACACCTGAGACACCTGCATTGGCTCCCAGTCAGCAAAAGGATCACCTTCCGACTTCTCACCCATGCACACAAAGCCCTCCACGACAAGGGACCGGAATACCTCAACAGACGCCTCAGCTTCTACGTCCCCACCCGCCTCCTCCGCTCCTCTGGCCTCGCACTCGCTGCTGTCCCTCGCATCCGCCGCTCCACGGCGGGTGGGAGATCTTTCTCCTTCCTGGCGGCCAAGACCTGGAACTCCCTCCCCACAAGCCTCAGGACCACCCAGGACCACTCCGCTTTCCGGAGACTCCTAAAGACCTGGCTGTTCGAGCAGCGATAACCCCCCCTTTTTCCCCTAGCGCCTTGAGACCCGCACGGGTGAGTAGCGCGCTTTATAAATGTTAATGATTTGATTTGATTTGAGGTAGGAGTGATAGAGTATAAAGAAAAGAGATGTCCATGCAAATGGAATAGATATATATATATATATATATATACAAATTAATGTTTTAACTTAAACGGCTATAGGCTCCCGGGGAGGCGGGAGGGCGCATGTGAATCTGCAGCGGAACATGCCACGATCAGATGTACACTGGGTAAGTGACATTTTCCATTTGATGGCATGTGTAACTGCAGATACACATGCTATACATAGACTAGAAAGCAGTTTTGCCTCCCATAAGCGGTGGTCAGCTTGTAGGAGTTAAAGTTGTTTGAAATAGTGTTCTTAGTACAGCCTGTCCTATTGTGGCCTGTTATGTTGCTAACACATCTACACAGTAATGCTTGGTTAATGTATAGGGTGTTGAGCAAGTGGCTGCTTTACAGATTTCTGTCATTGGTATATATCCTAAAAAAGCCATTGTTGCTCCTTTTTTCCTGGTGGAATGTGCGTTTGGTGTTACTAATAGATGCCTTTTAGCTTTTAGGTAATATGTTTGGATGCATTTTACTATCCATCTAGCTAATCCTTGTTTTGAGATAGGGTTACCAGTATGTGGTTTCTGAAACGCCACAAATAACTGTTTGGTTTTCCTAAATGATTTAGTTCTATCAATGTAATACATTATAGCTCTTTTAATGTCCAATGTATGCAGTGCTCTTTCTGCTACAGAGTCTGGCTGTGGATAGAAGAATGGGAGTTCCACTGTTTGACTGATATGAAATGGTGATATCACCTTTGGTAGAAATTTTGGGTTTGTCCGAAGTACCACTTTATGTTTGTTTACTTGTATGAAGGGTTCTTGAATAGTGAAAGCTTGGATTTCACTAACTCTCCTTAATGAAGTAATTGCAACTAGGAATGCAACTTTCCATGTTAGGCATTGAACTGACATGAATGCAAAGGTTCAAATGGTGGACCCATGAATCGTGTGAGTACAATATTTAGATTCCACGAAGGCACTGGGGGTGTTCTTGGTGGTATGATGCATTTTAGTCCTTCCATTAAGGCTTTGATAACAGGGACTCTAAATAGAGAGGTGTGTTGTATATTTTGCAAATACGCTGAAATAGCAGTGAGATGTATTTTGATGAACGAGAAGGCTAAATTTGCTTTTTGCAGATGAAGCAAGTAACCTAGATGTCTTGTATTGAGGCTGAAAGAGGGGTGATCTGTTTAGATTGACAGTAAAACACAAACCTTTTCCAGTTGTTTGCATAACATTGCCTGGTAGTGGGTTTTCTAGCTTGTTTAATTACTTCCATACACTCTGTTGGAAGATGTAGATATCCAAACTCTAAGACTTCAGGAGCCAAATCGCTAGATTGAGTATTGTTGGATCTGGATGCCTGATCAGTTGTTTGTTTTGTGTTAACAGATCTGGTCAGTTGGGGAGTTTGATGTGTGGTACTACTGACAGATCTAACAGTGTTGTGTACCATGGTTGATGTGCTCACGTTGGTGCTATAAGTATGAGTTTGAGTTTGTTTTAACGCAGTTTGTTGACTAGAAATGGAATGAGCGGGAGAGGGGGAAAAGCGTAAACAAATATCCCTGACCAGTTGATCCATAGAGCATTGCCCTGGATAGAGGGTGTGGGAACTTGGATGCAAAGTTTCGTCATTTTGCGTTTTCGCTGGTGGCGAATAGGTCTATGTCTGGTGTTCCCCAGAGATGAAAGTATGTTTGAAGCACTTGGGGATGAATTTCCCACTCGTGTGTTTGTTGATGATCTCGGCTGAGAACATCTGCCTATTGGTTGTGTATCCCTGAGATGTATTGTGCTACCAAGTGAATGTTGTTGTGTATTGCCCAATGCCAAATCTTTTGTGCTAGAAGGGACAGTTGGGATGAGTGGGTCCCTCCCTTGTTTGTTTAGGTAATACATTGTAGTCATGTTCTCTGTATTGATCAGAATGTGTTTGTGAACGAGAAGAGGTTGAAAGGCTCTGAGAGCTAGGAATACGGCTAGCAATTCTAGGTGATTTATGTGAAGTTGTTTGTGTTTGGTGTTCCTTTGTCCTTTAATGTTGTGATTGTTGAGGTGTGCTCCCCATCCAATCATTGATGCATCTGTTTTAAGTGTAGTCTGAGGCACAGGGTCTTGAAATGGCCGCCCTTTGTTTAAGTTTGTGGAGTTCCACCACTGAAGTGATATGCGTGTTTGGAGGTCTCTCAACACTAGATCTTGAAGTTGACCGTGTGCCAGGGACCATTGTTTTGCAAGGCACTGTTGTAAGGGCCGCATGTTTAATCTTGCATTTAAGACAATGGCGATGCATGATGCCATAATGCCCAACAATTTCATTACAAATTTGACTGTGTACTGTTGGTTTGACTGAATTTGTGCTAATACGTTGTCGAATGCTTGCACCCTTTGCGGACTTGGACTTGCAAGTGCTGTTTGCGTATTAAGTGTGGCTCCTAAATACTGTTGAATTTGCGCAGGTTGCAAGTGGGATTTTTGGTAGTTTATAGAGAACCCTAGAGTGTGTAGGGTTAGTATTACATAATGTGTATGGCCTTGACACTGTGTATGACTGTTGGATTTTATTAGCCAATCGTCCTGATATGGAAAGACATGGATGTGTTGCCTTCTTAGGTAGGCTGCAACTACCACCAGGCATTTTGTAAATACCCTGGTAGCTGTTGTTATCCCAAAGGGTAACACTTTGAACTGGTAATGTTTTCCCCGTATTACAAACCTGAGATATTTTCTGTGCACTGGATGGATGGGTATGTGAAAATACGCATCCTTGAGGTCTAATGTTGCCATGAAATCTTGTTGTTGTAGCAGTGGGACTACATCCTGTAGTGTTACCATGTGAAAGTGTTCTGATAGGGTTTAAAGACTGAGAGTTCTGAGATCTAGCACTGGTCTCTAAGTTCCATCTTTTTGGGGATAAGGAAGTACAGGGAGTAAACCCCTGTTCCTATCTGATTTTGTGGTACATGCTCTATGGCTTGTTTGAGTAATAGTGACTGTACGTCTTCTTGCAACATGGAGATGTGTTGGGAGGAGAGTTTGTGTGGTTTTGGAGGTATATCTGGGGGAATTTGTGCTAATTCTATGCAGTAACCATTGTGGAAAATAGACAATACCCAGTTGTCTGTTGTAATGGGTAACCAATTGTGGAACGTTTGCAGCCTTCCTCCCACAGGTGAGGTGTGAAGGGGTGATGAGGGAAGAGGTGGAGAGAGTCACTGTTTTGGCTGTGAGGCTTGTTTTGTTGGATGATATTTTCCCCTACCTCTGGGGAATTGGCCTTTATAAGTTCCTCTAAACCCACCTCGTTGGTATTGAGGCTGGTAAGGTGATTTGGATTGTGAGGTGTATGCCTCAGGTGTTTGTTCTCTAAAACCACCTCTGTATTGAGGTTTCCAAAATAAACCTCTGTATTGCGTAGTATACAGAGCACCCATGGCTTTAGCTGTGTCTGAGTCTTTCTTCATCTTTTCAATGGCCGTATCAACTTCAGGGCCAAAAAGCTGTTTCTCATTGAATGGCATATTAAGGACAGGCTGCTGGATTTCAGGCGTAAACCCTGAGGACCGAAGCCATGCGTGTCTCCGAATAGTAACAGCAGTATTGATTGTCCTAGCTGCTGTGTCTGCTGAATCTAGGGCTGATCTAATCTGGTTGTTAGTAATAGCCTGCCCTTCCTCGACTATTGGCTGTGCCCTCTTTTGTTGGTCTTTGGGGAGATGCTGGATGATATCTTTCATCTCGTCCCAGTGGGCCCTATCATACCTAGCCAGTAGTGCTTGGGAGTTGGCTATTCTCCATTGATTGGCTGCTTGCGATGCTACTCTTTTGCCAGCAGCATCAAATTTCCTGCTCTCCTTGACTGGTGGTGGTGCATCACCAGATGACTGAGAGTTGGCCCTTTTCCTTGCTGCACTCACAACTACAGAATCAGGAGGCAGTTGTTGAGTAATGAATGCCAGGTCAGAGGGAGGTGGTTTATATTTTTTCTCCACTCTGGGAGTGATGATCCTGGCCTTGACTGGCTCTTGAAATATTTGATGCGCGTGCTTTAACATGCCTGGAAGCATGGGATGGGACTGGTAAGTAGTGTGATTGGAGGATAATGTGTTAGAGAGAAAATCATCCTCAAAAGGCTCGGTGTGCATGGCGACATTATGGTATAATGCCGCCCTAGCCAGAACTTGAGTGTATCCAGTGCTATCTTCTGGTGGTGATGGTTTGGAAGGATAGCAATCTGGGCTATTATCCGGAATGGGATCTGGATCATAGAGATCCCATGGATCGACATTGTCCTGTTGTAAATCTACAGAATATACAGGAGACTGTGCAGGTGTAGGAGTAGTAGGTAGAGGACAAGCAGGTGAGGAGAATGAGGAGGAGACTGATGAGGTGAAAATTGTGGAGGTAGAGACTTTTGCTTAGGCCTTGGCACTTTAGCTGGTGGCTGATCAGTGTCCAATTGTCCTTGAAAGGCTAGCTTCCTCTTAGGCTTCAGAGGAGGTGCAGTTACAATCTTGCCAGTGTCTTTATGAATATGAATTCTGGCCTGCTTTTCATCAATATCCTCCATTTGTGTGAATTCCTCCGAAAATCTATGGCTTTCTTTAAGTTGTTTCGAAAGTCCATGCTCCTCTGTGTAGCTGGGTCTTTTCGCCTCCGAAGCCGGTTTTCTCAGGATCGAAAGGCCGGGAGTGGATGTTGGCCTCGGCTCCGAAAGCAATTTTCGAGGCTTCGACTCGATGGGTTGGTGTATGCCTGTTTCGGAGCCAGTGCTTCGACTCGAGCCCGAAGGCTTCAGTGGCGTGGCCTTTCTTGGTGGTAATGTTGTTGCTTGGTCACCGGAGGTCTTTTTGCTTTTGGATTACAGCAATTTTTTTAAAATTCAGGATAAAAGAGACGTGCAATCACTACTAACGGCCTAAGCTGAAAAAAGTACTTTTGGTTGCATTATACACAACTGAAGTACAGTCAATAAGTTCCATATTGAAATACACCTTTGCGGAATAACTTTGACAACACTATCTTGTCCTCAGCAGTGCTAGTTCTACTGAATGATTCATACTGAGGTAGGCTTAACAGGGAAAGCATGTCATACTCAATGCCAGGTTATCCATTATGTGTTTTGCTTATTTGCTTGTCCAGAAAACGTATTAAAAATAATTTGGTGAGAATTAATTCAGAATATAAATAAGAACTCTATATTCTTGCAAGATGTTTAAAATCTTTGGGACTTAAAAGTGTATAAAAAATAGCAACACTTAGTTTGTGGCCAGAGAAATTAATGCAGGTAAAAAGCATTCAAGTGGATGTACAATTCTGTCTTTGGGCTAAAAGACTGCAATTAAATAGTTTATTTGTAAAATGTAGAGTAATGTAGTTTTACCTGAAAGCCAATATTAGACAATTTGCACAAAGGGTATTATGAGGTTTAAATATGGTTCACTTGCAATAGAAGATGATGAGTGGCTCAATCGAGGTGAGGCCTAGTCTCATCTATTCTCATCTATGGTGCCAATTTTGTGACTAACATTCAGGATATGAATAATTTACTGTTTTTTGTTATTTTCTAAACCACTTTATGAGACTCATATTTTTAAATTTTTCAGTAGGAACATATAAGGATGCACTATCATTATTGTTAAACTCAACCTCGGTGAACATGTTATTGATTGACTACATCTTTGGATCTTTTCTTAAACTGTAATAATGTTTTAAAGGCTACTGTAGTTTTATGACATTTAAAATGATGATATTTATGGTTGTCTTGTTTCTTTGGAAAACACTATTAAAATAAATAAATAATGCCTGATATAGTTGTATTATAGCAATTCAGCAATAACTGGAGTATTCCTACTTAGGAGCATCTCTACTTTATGAAGCTTTTTTATATGATTTTGACACTGTCCTGGATAAATATCTAAGGAACATGTCATGTTTCAATTTGGCTGAAAAATAATGAAGTGCCATGAGATATTTGAAAAAGTTGAAGCCATAAATATGAACTAATGGAAATTAACAATATGAATTATCTCGAACTTCCTGTGTACTTTCTCAATGTCATCAAGTATTGTTTATGTGCCTATGGGTGCCCCTGTATGTGTTCTCTTCAACTGATGTTAATGTTGAGCAGCATGCTAACTACATGGGGTAAATCAAAACTAGGGCCCATATTTATACTCTGTTTGCGCCAGATTTATGTCATTTTTTAACGCAAATCCACCGCAAACTTACCTCCATATTTCTATTTTGACGCTAGACCCGTCTAGCGTCAAAAATATGGAGTCAGCGTCATTTTAAGGATGCATGAAACCACCTTGCATCAATGAGATGCAAGGTAGGCGTTCTCATCCAAAAAATGACTCAAACACCTTAGCTCCATATATATATCCAACAGGGCAAAAATGATGCACGGGTGGGAGGCGGACCGCTAAACCCGATTTGCGTCAAAATGTAACGCCTGGATCAGGGGAGGCGTTAAAATGAGGCTAACACACCACTACTTAAGGAAAACACACACAAGCGACATCACAGCCCAACAGGACAACATGACGCAAGATGACGCAGAGCACAGGGCCAACAGCAGCAGCTGCCACCACTGCAACGTGGCCCCCAAAGGCAACGCAGAAGGCAGGAGAGGATCTTCAGGTACAGGACAACCCTCCATAGCCTCAGGGAACAGGACATCATCCAGAGGTATAGACTCAACTGGGAAGCCATTCAGCCGCTGCTGCGCCAAATTGAGGCACAAATACGAGCCAGCCTGCAGACACCACACAATATACCACAGGTGACCAAGCTGCTAGCTGTCCTGCATATGTTGGCAAGTGGCTCCTTCCAAACAATGGGTACCCTGGTCGCTGGGGTATCACAGCCCTCATTCTCTGCTTTACTGCCCAAGGTCTTAGATGCCATCATCTCCCTCACACCCGCCACATCAGCTTCCCCAACACCCAGCAGAAGCAGCAGGAAATAAAACAGGGGTTTTATCAAATCCATGGCTTTGCGCATGTGCTTGGTGCAATTGACTGCACCCATGTCCGCATCGTACCACCTGCAGCAACAGAGCATCCATTCCGGAATAGAAAGCACACACACTCAATCAATGTACAGGCCATAGTTCACCACCAGGAATTTTTCACCAACATCTTGGCAAAGTATCCTGGGAGTGTACATGATTCCTTCATATTCCGCCACAGCACGATCAATCAGCGCTTCCAGAATGGACAATATGGCAATGGCCTTCTTGTTGGAAAGTCCATAAACCTTGCAATATACACACAGCACAGCAACCCTGTTGGACACACAAAACATACACCACTACATTGACACATGAGCAGGATGACACTGAGGTGTGACACAGGTATTTATGTTGTACACCCTGACACAATGGGAAACACACCTATGGACAAATGACGACTGCCAGAAAACATTAGCTGCCACTCTAGAGCTACAAGAGACCAATGTCAAAGCACACAGTGACAATGATATGGCCTGCACTGGAAGTACAACTTGGAAGTGTAGGAGGCTGGACTGGCTTGTAGTGAGTACCAAGGGGTACTTGCACCTTGCACCAGGCCCAGTTATCCCTTATTAGTGTATAGGGTGTCTAGCAGCTTAGGCTGATAGATAATGGTAGCTTAGCAGAGCAGCTTAGGCTGAACTAGGAGACGTGTGAAGCTACTACAGTACCACTTAGTGTCATATGCACAATATCATAAGAAAACACAATACACAGTTATACTAAAAATAAAAGTACTTTATTTTTATGACAATATGCCAAAGTATCTTAGAGTGTACCCTCAGTGAGAGGATAGGAAATATACACAAGATATATGTACACAATACCAAAAATATGCAGTATAGTCTTAGAAAACAGTGCAAACAATGTATAGTTACAATAGGATGCAATGGGGAAACATAGGGATAGGGGCAACACAAACCATTTATTCCAAAAGTGGAATGCGAACCACGAATGGACCCCAAACCTATGTGACCTTGTAGAGGGTCGCTGGGACTATTAGAAAATAGTGAGAGTTAGAAAATTAGCCCTCCTCAAGACCCTGAAAAGTGAGTGCAAAGTGCACTGAAGTTCCCCTAAGGACAAAGAAGTCGTGTTAGAGGAATAATGCAGGAAAGACACAAACCAACAATGCAACAATGCTGGATTTCCAATCTGGGGTACCTGTGGAACAAGGGGACCAAGTCCAAAAGTCACAAGCAAGTCGGAGATGGGCAGATGCCCAGGAAATGCCAGCTGCGGGTGCAAAGAAGCTTCTACTGGTCAGAAGAAGCTGCGGTTTCTGCAGGAACGCAAAGGGCTAGAGACTTCCCCTTTGGACGACGGATCCCGCTCGCCTTGTAGAGTCGTGCAGAAGTGTTTTCCCGCTGAAAGAACGCCAACAAGCCTTGCTAGCTGCAAATCATGCGGTTAGCGTTTTTGGACGCTGCTGCGGCCCAGGAGGGACCAGGAGGTCGCAAATTGGACCAGGAGGTAGAGGGGACATCGAGCAAGACAAGGAGCCCTCTTAGCAGCAGGTAGCACCCACAGAAGTGCCAGAAACAGGCACTACGAGGATGCATGAAACGGTGCTCACCCGAAGTCGCACAAAGGAGTCCCACGTCGCCGGAGACCAACTTAGAAAGTCGTGCAATGCAGGTTAGAGTGCCGTGGATCCAGGCTTGGCTGTGCACAAAGGATTTCCGCCGGAAGTGCACAGGGGCCGGAGTAGCTGCAAAAGTCGCGGTTCCCAGCAATGCAGTCTAGCGAGGTGAGGCAAGGACTTACCTCCACCAAACTTGGACTGAAGAGTCACTGGACTGTGGGGGTCACTTGGACAGAGTTGCTGGATTCGAGGGACCTCGCTCGTCATGCTGAGAGGAGACCCAAGGGACCGGTAATGCAGCTTTTTGGTGCCTGCGGTTGCAGGGGGAAGATTCCGTCGACCCACGGGAGATTTCTTCGGAGCTTCTAGTGCAGAGAGGAGGCAGACTACCCCCACAGCATGCACCACCAGGAAAACAGTCGAGAAGGCGGCAGGATTAGCGTTACAGAGTTGCAGTAGTCGTCTTTGCTACTATGTTGCAGGTTTGCAGGCTTCCAGCGCGGTCAGCAGTCGATTCCTTGGCAGAAGGTGAAGAGAGAGATGCAGAGGAACTCGGATGAGCTCTTGCATTCGTTATCTAAAGTTTCCCCAGAGACAGAGACCCTAAATAGCCAGAAAAGAGGGTTTGGCTACCTAGGAGAGAGGATAGGCTACTAACACCGGAAGGAGCCTATCAGAAGGAGTCTCTGACATCACCTGGTGGCACTGGCCACTCAGAGCAGTCCAGTGTGCCAGCAGCACCTCTGTTTCCAAGAAGGCAGAGGTCTGGAGCACACTGGAGGAGCTCTGGACACCTCCCAGGGGAGGTGCAGGTCAGGGGAGTGGTCACTCCCCTTTCCTTTGTCCAGTTTCGCGCCAGAGCAGGGCTAAGGGGTCCCCTGAACCGGTGTAGACTGGCTTATGCAGAATTGGGCACATCTGTGCCCAAGAAAGCATTTCCAGAGGCTGGGGGAGGCTACTCCTCCCCTGCCTTCACACCTTTTTCCAAAGGGAGAGGGTGTAACACCCTCTCTCAGAGGAAGTCCTTTGTTCTGCCATCCTGGGACAAGCCTGGCTTGACCCCAGGGGGGCAGAAACCTGTCTGAGGGGTTGGCAGCAGCAGCAGCTGCAGAGAAACCCCAGGAAAGGCAGTTTGGCAGTACCAGGGTCTGTGCTACAGACCACTGGGATCACGGGATTGTGCCAACTATGCCAGGATGGTATAGAGGGGGCAATTCCATGATCATAGACATGTTACATGGCCATATTCGGAGTTACCATTGTGAAGCTACATATAGGTAGTGACCTATATGTAGTGCACGCGTGTAATGGTGTCCCCGCACTCACAAAGTCAGGGGAATTGGCCCTGAACAATGTGGGGGCACCTGGGCTAGTGCCAGGGTGCCCTCACACTAAGTAACTTTGCACCTAACCTTTACCAGGTAAAGGTTAGACATATAGGTGACTTATAAGTTACTTAAGTGCAGTGTAAAATGGCTGTGAAATAACGTGGACGTTATTTCACTCAGGCTGCAGTGGCAGGCCTGTGTAAGAATTGTTAGAGCTCCCTATGGGTGGCAAAAGAAATGCTGCAGCCCATAGGGATCTCCTGCAACCCCAATACCCTGGGTACCTCAGTACCATATACTAGGGAATTATAAGGTTGTTCCAGTAAGCCAATGTAAATTGGTAAAATTGGTCACTAGCCTGTTAGTGACAATTTGAAAGAAATGAGAGAGCATAACCACTGAGGTTCTGGTTAGCAGAGCCTCAGTGAGACAGTTAGGCACCACACAGGGAACACATACATATAGGCCACAAACTTATGAGCACTGGGGTCCTGACTAGCAGGGTCCCAGTGACACATATCAAACATACTGAAAGCATAGGGTCTTCACTATGAGCACTGGGCCCTGGCTAGCAGGATCCCAGTGAGACAGTGAAAACACCCTGACATACACTCACAAACAGGCCAAAAGTGGGGGTAACAAGGCTAGAAAGAGGCTACTTTCTCACACAACCCCCCCCCCAAACGAAGGACAATAAGGCTAACCTTGGCCAGTTGAGACTTTATTTTCTAAGTGGTGATACGTAGAGAGTAGCTCTGCAATAGACTGGTTTCTCACAGGAAGATGAACCATTTACACTTGCATTAGGCCACATAGACAATCTGACACCCTCCCAAGCAGTATGAAGAGTGGAAGGGGTGTGCAATCTGTGTTGCTGCAGGTCTAACACCATGAGACACATAGCATGATGATGCCGACTCACATGTAGGTAACACGGAAATACTGAGGCAGTCCCAACATCATACAACACTCCTGGGGTGCCGTTGCAGGTAGCAATAAGGAAGTGGACTATGCTATGAACACATTGATGTGCCACTAATGCAAACTGCGCACTGCTGCACACACTGAAAGAGCCAATTGTCCATCAAAATAACATTTGTACAGGGAGATGGCCCTTACTGCACAGATACATCCACCCCCAAAAGGCAGTTAGCCAGGTTACCTGGAGCAAGTCTGGTAGAGTAGGTGCACAGTTGCATATGAGCCACTGGCAGAGGGAACAACAAAGGTTTGCCTAGAACCAAGTCACGCATGGCACAATTGTACATTGTCAATACTGAACACCTCCAACTTATGGAGATGTGTTGTGCAATGTCACCAAGCCAAATCAAAGGGCCTCACCGTTGCATTTAATCTGCAATGACATATGTCTAATTGGATGGGATGTCCAGGCCATGTAGTGCAACCATGTTACCACCACATCCAAATCTATTGTGTGTGTGGAAGTATCATGTCCCCTCCATTGAAAGCACACTAAAACATGTAGGACACTACACAACACATGGTACATACATAGTGATCAGCAGTTTGGAAACAAAATCATAGATCCCAGGTCAATGACACAAACACAGGTTGTCAAGTCAAACAACCCACTGCAGAATAAACCTCACAGAAGCCCAGGATCTCACACAATACCACAAACACATATGAGTCACATACAACACAAGATATCAACTGCCATGCTACATGACATTCCTGTTGCAAGCACTAACAAAATACTCACTCCTATTATCTTTTGCAGCGGATCAGGATTACGGGATCTAGCCATGGATCATGATCCCATTCCCCAACCCAAGCACAAGAGCAGAGCGTGCCTATAATGAGGCACATCGGAGGACATACACCATTGTAGAAAGGGCCTTTGGCATCCAGAGGTCCAGATTCAGGTGCCTGGACATCACAGGAGGTAGCCTCCTATATGCCCCACACATTGTTTGCAAAAGCATACTTACATGTGCTATCCTGCAAAACATTTGTGTGAGGAAGAACATCACCTTATATGAGCCAGAGTAAGAACTGCCGGAGGAGAAGGAGGATGGTGCCAGGGAAAATGAGGGGGAACAGCAAAACACAGCTGCAGGAATGCGCCGCAGACAGCAAATCGCTCAAATCTTTTTCAACCAATAGTCACTCTACACACCTTGTTAGGATATGTAATTAAACACCTTACATGATCACACAATCCTGCTCTGGTTTCTTCTTTCTCCATCACATGTTCTTTAGGAATGTGAGTATTACCTCAGGGAGCATGTTACAAAGACAAATCTGACTATTTCTGATGCAACATCACATGTGATGCGTATGATTGTACAGCAAACATCATACACATATAAAAAATACTAATCTTTTGAATTTCACATATGAAGGACAAAATCAATGGACCACAGCATATGACACACATCCATGTTGCCAACATGGTCTACTGTAGCAAATGACATACAACTCTGACATCTCCAGTCATAAAGTAAATAAGCTCCCCATAAACAGGCACTGGATGTGAAATATCGGTGGAAACAGGAATGTATGAACAGACCCCTGACATTAGTTACGTGTGACATTCGCTATCTCTGCAAGGAGCTTGTGTGACAAGTGGGGCATAATTTCAGAAAATGGATAGCATGAGTGTCCAAGGTATGACAAGTAATGTTCACAACACATGCCCTGCGCAGTCCATCCCTGGAAATAAGTCCTTCCACTGCCATGTGTTAAGTCTCTGCCCTCCTATCTCTAGGGGGCGGTGTAATTGGACTATCTGCACCGTGAGAATCATCATTAACACTCACCCAGAGTCCCTTTCTGACTCCTGTTTGCTTCCCTTTTCCATATGGCGTGCTATAGAAGAACTGCCTTAGTTTGCATGGACTTCAGGTCCCATAACGCACTGCCTGGTAGGCAGTAAGACCTGTAAACTTCTGTCCATTGCTTCCTATGGGAAATGTCTGATTGTCCCTTTATACTAGATTCTCTCCTCCAGGACTTGTGAGAGACTGAAGCTGCACACACCTGTGACCGCTCTTGTGCAGCCCAGCCCTGTGACTCTGCCCTGGCCTTGCTGCTGCCTGGAACTGCTTAGAAGCTGCCATTCCCTGAAGCTCCTCGTTGTGCATTGGAGTACGATTCCTTTGTGTTCCAGACCCCTTGTTGGATTGTTACAGTCCTGATTACGCCTGAACCTGCTCTCTGTTTACCCAGTTCTGTTCCTGCTTGTTCCAGCCAGAGTCTGCTCCCTGTTTCTCAGCCTTGTTCATGTTTGTTTTTGCCAGAGCCTGCTTTCTGTTTCCCAGACCTGTTCCAGCCTTTGCGTCACTCTGAGCCTGTTCCCTGTGCCAGGCTTTGCCTCCTAGTTGGTTCCCTCGCTTTCTGTTTCCTCTTGGGTTATCGTGTCTAGCAAGTGTCCTATCTGTCCTCACCTGTCTAGAAGTATTTTCGTTTGTATTTGGGCTGGCACCATCCAGCCCATACTTTGTGTAGTGTTGCATGTAGTCATTAGTGCCTAACAGTAACAGTGTGCTATAGATGTATTCTAGGAATTGGCACTGTGGCTCTAGCCGGACCCACAAGGGCTAGTCTCGTGTATGTAAGTACAATCCTTGTTTGTGCCCTAAGGGTCCAGACAGATAATCACTTCTGCTGCCTCCTTTCTATGGGGCTTGCGTGGCGACTATCTGTGAGCTTAATCTGCACAGAGGCACTGATGTTCCCTGTTGCTGTGGCAAGTTCAGAGCCCTACCCTGTGTACAATCTTAGTGATAAGCCCTGCATGTTTGTCCATTACTGACCCGTTCCATATTTGTTCACACTAAAGTTGTTCTGCCTTCACATTTCTGTTTACTCTGCCTTACCATAGCTGGCCTTTCCCCCTGTATGCTTTTTGCTGCTCTTCTGCTTTGCTACAGTACTTCCTGGTGAGATACTCTGTGAACTCAAGGGGTGGCCCTAACAGACTCCTGACTAGACCCGCACGAAACAGTAACACCATGGAGCCCAATCCAGACACAGGGTACACATGCCCACACACTTGAACTGGACACGTCTGTGGAATGCACATCTGAAAATATGTGAACACATGCAGCCAGGGCAGCAGGTCCACCACAGCAACATAAGTAACATAGGAAATTCTTATGAGTCAAACTGATATGTCCCTAACATTTTATGGGTGGAATTAAGGCACAGTGTCTCAAACACTGTACGTACTAAACATTTACACATGGCCGACATGTGGGTAGTTCACACCCAAGTCACCATGAAGTCGTAACCAACAATTAATGACATATGAGGGGTAACATATCCGACATAGCACTCATCAGCCATCCTCAATCATCCCTGAGTTTTGCTTGTCGTGTGAAATGTAATGTCCCTAAAGTCAAACAACTACACACATCAAATGAGTCAACACATAATACAAACACATATAATCACTGCTGTACATCACTGATTGCCATGAGATGTAGATACCCATTTGTAACACATTCATACATGAGCATTACGTCCAATGTATTGCATGCTGTTCCTTCATAAGCACACATGGGGGTTATTCCAACTTTGGAGGAGGTGGTAATCCGTCCCAAATGTGACGGATTTACCACCAGCCGTATTACGAGTTCCATAGGATATAATGGACTTGTAATATGGCTGGTGGTATATCCGTCACTTTACCGTCAATTTTGGGACGGATTACCACTTCCTCCAAAGTTGGAATAACCCCCATAGTGTAGTTACAGATCATTCACACACAAAACACACAGTTGCATGCTCTACCACATGTGGCCAACCACTATACCACACACTGCAGGCCATACCATCCTATCTTCATCTTGATACAGGGTGAATGCATGTTAAATAATTGCAAATCACGCAATCACAGTTTGAGTCAAAAATTTTGACGAAAATGAGGGTTGAAAAATCACGCAAATGCTAACTAACCATACATGGGACCTTAGCGTTAATTCCACCTGCGCACCACACGCATGCGGATATCCATTGAAATTGAAGTTTACAGGTAATGCGTGGTATTTTAGCCGCGCATGTAGGTTATGTGTCAAAAATATTCAAACAAACATCGTATGTATCAAAAAAGTACATGCATGACAGAAAACGGGCCGCAAAGGGGACAGGAAGTGATGTAATAGGAAATCCTGTTTACAGGCATGGTACAGTGGGTGTACTTTCACTTTCACTTCACAGTCTGTGCTTATTTTTGTCTGTGTGGCTGTGTCTCGGTGTTGCTGGTGTCGGTATTGTTTTTTTTGTATCTTGTGGTGTCTCTCTTGTGTCTTTTGTGTATTCTGTTTGTTTATTGTACCTGTGTTTGTGCTTTTGTGTAGTGTAGTGTCTTTTGGATCGTATTTGTACTGTCGGGTTTCTGTTGGGGGTTAGATTAGTTGCGTTAGTTGGGGTTCTTAGATTTGGGCTGTAAGTTTCCTTTTTTAAATTCTTTTTCTTCTTTTTTACACTTTTTCTGTTTTGCTTTGTTGTGCAAGGACATGTCTGGAAGGGCGAGGCTGACCCGCATGGGGGAGGAGGAGCTTGAGGGCTTTGTGTGGCTGGTGTGCCATTTTCTGCCATTGATGCTGGAGATGTGTGGGCATGTGATACAGGGGTATCACTCAGAGGCAAGGCGGCTGCAGTGGGGCAAGGTGCTCTACCACCTCAAACGAGTATTCCCCACAAGCAGGAATGAGCACCAGCTGAAGCATCACTGGGTTGCCCTGGTGGCCAGAGAGCAGGATCTGCTGGACCACCTGGGTGTTGGTATCAGTGGCCCTGTTGGTGAGTATCACATTGACAAATGTATACAGTAGAATGCTCCTGAGTGACAGTAGCAGATTTCTTGACGTGCTGCATGCAATGTTTGTGGCCATGTTGAATGCAAGCAGAACAAACTGTTAGTGTCCCAGTATTGAGATGTAGTCCACATGTCTATACATGTTAACAATGCAGTCCTGAGGTTTGTTGAGTCATGTACGACTATCACTTAGGGCCACATGTACCAAGCTATTTTTAATTGTCACAAACGGCCTAGTTTTCATATTTCGTGTGTTTATCTTAAGAAAAAATATTTATTCCAATGCACATCCCCAATTTTGCCATTCTGCAATCACACTGCCGAATCACAAAACAGGGTTTGCTAGTGGCATTTAGGAAGGGGCGTTCCCTTCCTATTATCGAGTCACAGTCCGCTGCTTGATTGTTTGGTGACCGCGAATGCTGGCATTAAACAATTGCAGTTACCACCAGTTGGAGCCAAGCCATTTGCAAAAGGGGAGGGGTCCCCTTTGTGAATGCATGCCCAATAATTGTTTTAGAGCAGGCAGTGGTCCCACTGGCTGCTTTAAAAAAATATTAAAGTCATAATATTGGTTTTTGAAATGCTTTCTGTTTACCCTTGATGAAATATGGCTGCCTTTTTAAAATAAATATACATCTCTATTAGAAAGAAGTCACAGACATGGTGGTCTGCTGAGCCCAGCAGGCCAGCATCCCTGTGAGTGCCGCCATTCCCAAGGAGTTTGCCAAATGAGACCTACCTCATTAAAATTCATGAGGTAGGTCATTTGCTACCCCATTTGTGATTTGCAAACAGTGTCATTGACAGTGTTGTACCTCAGATCATCCTACTCGCAAATTGTGAGTTGCTAAGTCTCGCAATGTGTGACTCACAAAACATGATCTTCGTACATGTGGCTCTCAGTCCCACATTTCAGGTGCAATGACAACACCTGTGCCCATGCATTCTGTCAATGATGATCAGGTAAGACACTGTCAGGATACCACATTTCACTGTATCAGGGCAGCAAAGTGGGCAATCCATGTTTAGTGCTACATTGTCATCATTACACACACCTGATCCCTGCCACTATGTTGGCAAAGGGGGCATATATGGCTTAGGAGACACTGCCAATGGGGCATTTGTTACCTACATACAACTGTGCCACATCTGTTATGGACCACTGAATACATAATATTTGCAGACTGAAAATTGAGCCACATGTCCATCACACAGTAACTCAGTGTCCCTTGATGCACAAGCCACAATACCTGAGTCACTAGTATTGCAGTGCACCAGGGAAGTGCCATTAAAATTGTCACCCAAATACAAATCATGACATGGAGTACCATCTAAAATGGTTTAGCCACAAATGTTTGTAGTTGGCTTTAGCACCACATGATTGTTAGGTCCAGTGCATGTGTGCAGATGTGTGTCTATCACTCACTGGAGTGTTAGTGTCAATGTGAGTTTGAAGTGGTATGTCTATTGGAGTATCTACATGCAGGGTCACCAGCTCACTCAAATAAAATGTTGCACACTGTGATATGTTGTCCACACATTTGTATAGTGATCTGCCATTAAGCATATATTTCCTTTCCATGTCTTACAGGTGGACCTGCCCCCTATACCATCAGGGAAGCGGCTCGATTTCAGGACCCAGATGTATCTAGTAAGTGTGATAATGTCTGTCCTGTGTAGTGATTGCAGCTGTTGTGTGAATGACTCTTGGGTGTTGCACTCATTGCAAGATATGATGAGCTGACACGTGATCTGATACATTACTTGACTGGATGTTGACATAGTGTTCCGTGCAAGGGTTAGACATTCACAGGCACAGAGTCATATCTTGAGAGTCTTGTGCAGCGCAATAGGCAGCAGCGTGTGAACAAGGTAATTAGTAGCCACATGTAGGCCCACATATGACTTGGAAGTGCTCCAGTGTCAGTATACTGTCACTGGGTCATACCCTCATTCTCACAAGACAGTGATGAATCAGTTTTCCGCACAAAATTGCGCATCCCTGTATTGTAATGTACATGTAGGACTGTATGGGTAACTATCCCCCAACATCTAGCCCCATAAGTTGTACTCCATTTACGTGACACTTATATGGTATGCAAAAGGCGTGCATGCGAGTCAAGGCCAGACATGTGCTGGCATCAATGTGGGTGTTTTGGAAATTGTGTTGGCAGATCAGGCATTGATGGCTGTCCACAACTGGACACATTAATGTAGAAGTGAAAGACCTATGGATACCTTATTCCTAGTTGGCAGCTCTCTTCACATGTGTTCCACTCACTAAATCCATGTACAAGTGGACCTACCTTTGTGGTTGTCCTCAACTACTGTGATGATGTATTGCATGCCCATCCCCCCCGAGGCACAGGGGTAGGGGAACAACATATATGTAGGTAGATGTGATGGTCACAGTGTAGATGACAGTCATCTCATTCAAGCATGCATGTGTCCCAAACAACACTGACCCCTAATGATTTGCAACTGCATACCATTCTGCCAATTACATGTACAAATCACTGGTGTTGGGTGCCTTGAAGTTGACTCAGATGATAAAGGTTAGTTGGCCTGGCCAATGTGAAGTAGTTGCTGCCTTTGCATTGTGACACATTGAACTACATCATTGCACAGATCACTTTATTTTGTCCAACTCTTGTTGTGCTTTGCTGTGGTGTAAAAGACATGATGGGTAGGCAGCGTTGCCATTACATTCATCAGGGACATTATATCATCTGGACTGTGATTTGGACTGCATGTGCAAATCGAGGCAGAGTGTTAGATTATCATCTGTACATGCATCACACAATGATGACACTGATGGTTGTTTGTCTCATTTTTACAGCTGCCAACATGGATCTAGCGGAGATCAGGGCTTTCCAGAAGCGGGCAGTGAGATACAGACACATCTTGGATGTCGAGTCTGGGTACCGAAGGATGGCAAGACACCATCAGAGAGAGAGAGCCACAGGAGAATGGCTATCATGACCACACAAACTTGCCAAATCAAATTAAAGAAATGCTTGAGAAAAGCAAAGAGATATCCTCAGTGGAGACAGCAAAGCCCAAACTGGAAGAAGGTTTGCAGAGTAATCTTGCGCTTATTTCAAAGGAATAATCAAGAAGAGAAGATTCAAGATGGCCGTCGTGAGTCCTGAAGGTTAGTTACAGTTACAGTCTTGCAATCGGTTGGTTGCTAGGTTACGAGCTCACCAGCTGGAAGCTTCGCTCTTCAACTGAGGTCTGACAGGAATCAGCTGTGTGGAGAGATAGCGTGCTTCAGAGCAGAAACTCCTGTGAGGTAAAATTACCCTTGAAGACTATTTTGCAGAAAATGTGATAAATATTGTCAAGGTTTATTCGAGGAGTTTGATAGTAGACAGTTCCAGTGGAGGTTTGGCAAGGCTACAGAGTTTAATGTATGAATAAACCTTATGTTTACAAGGTTCCTGTTTAAGATACCAAAGTCAAAAGAAAAACAAACTTTAACAAGCAAGTATTTACAAATACCAAGGTTATAAATGAAGGCCGAGTTTAACGGAGAAATGAATGTTAACAAGTAAGCATTTACAAATGCAACTGTAATAAACCAAAGTAGAGTTTAAAAGAGAAACGAAGCATTTACAAATACAAGTTATCAACAGATGTCGAAGTAAGAAAGGAGAAACTAACTTTAATAAACAAGCATTTACAAATACAAGTTATCAACAGATGTCGAAGTAAGAAAGAAGAAACGAACTTTAATAAACAAGCATTTACAAATACGAGTATTGACAGAGGTCAAAATAAGACAGGAGAAACAAACTTTCACAAGCAAGAATTACCAATGCAATAAACGTAATTGAACTCTCTAATGTAAAGTAGAAACCAACTAACATCAGCTGAATTGGAGAACGCATTATCACCAACTATATATATATATATATAGCAACATAAAAGCAATCTTTAACAAAGGTTGAGAAGTTAGTCCAGAATCAGTAATAAGCATTTTTAAGAAGAGCTTATCATTCATAGAGAGAAGCAAGGCTACAGAGAACTCAGGGTGAGTGAAGAAATAATAGAATTAAAGAGAACTAAGTGTTAAGAGTAGAAAGTGTAAAACTGATGTTGTAGGTCCCTAGTAATTGCGACTGTGACTCTTGCAGGTGATGCATCCAATCTTAGATGTGAAGAGGCAGACTGAGTACTGACGTTCATCATCTCTGTAGCAGTCTCTCTACAATCCCATTTCTCTTTCCCCCACCGGGTTCCTCAGCACGAAGGATTAAAACTCGTTGTGAGTAGCTCGGGTCAGGACTGAGGAGTTATCTTCTGCTTCTGAGGAAATCAAATTGAAGTATCCTGACAATGCAGGCTTTCAGCCAAGGGGGACCTGCATTGGCCACTAAGGTTGTAGCCACAACGACAACAGTGGCCACCATCACTTCAGCCCCACCTGCTGCACCGTCAACCTCAGCACCACCAACCACCACACCGGCTGCATCTTCAACGTCTGCAACACAGACCACCACACCTGCTACAATGGACCTGGCTGCAATTTCTGAGCTCCAGAGGGACATGAAGAAAGTGTTGAAAAAGCTTGACACAATACAGAAGGATGTGGACGAACATAACTGGAGGCTCAAGGCAATTAAAAAGACACTGAGGATGGCAAACTGGTAAATTTTTGCCTCCCCTCACCCCTAATTCAGTCCCCTCCCTCCTCATTCCTCATCCTGTTTTGTAGTGGGTTTAAGGGGTTTAGTGATAGGTTAGAGTAGGGTAGTAGTTTAGATTTGATAAGTAGGGTGGGGGTTCATATTATTACATGTTAGTTTGTGGGTGGGTGGGTGCATGTTAATGTTGGGGATTTTGTGTATTAAAAAAATATATATATTTGTTAAGAATTAGGTAGCATATGTTTAGGTTAGTATATGTTGTCCTACATGTGTTTCGTCCTATAAGGGTGTGGGGGGCAAATGTTTAGAGTGTGTTGTTGAATGTGATAAGTAAGCTTAGCATAGGGTAGTTCGGCCCAGTTGTGGGTAATGTATAGTTAGGATAGATTAGGTTAGTATAGGTGTGTTACCTAGTTTCAAGTTCTGTTTCGTACATAGTTATTTAAGATTTCTGTACTCCCTTACTGCATGTGTCATATGCTTGGGGCTCAGGGTCTTTGCATGAGTGTACAGTGCCAATTCTCTGTTGGCCTGCATCCACATCCCTCTCTTGACATGTTAATTCCCACTTCAAACTGAGCTGTCACATTGGCAGCTACAACAAATCTAAATCTCAATGCATCTGCCATCCATTGTACCCACCACTCAACGTGACTATGGTTCCTATATATTGGGCAGGTAGGTGATCTTTTTCAGCTGTAATACTTTTGATCCTGTGTCGTGATGTTGGGGGACATCTGCCTGCAGCCTGAAGTTCATGTCAACACTGCTAAACTGAGTAGTGCCAATTTCAGATGAGGTAAAGTATACAAATTTCATGCACATGTGTTTTACTTGTACTCCCAGCTGACGTTATTGGCCACACACTCTTACACAGCCATTCCTGCTGTATGTTGTGGGTGAGGCATGTATGTTATAAAGCAAATGTCACATACACAATGACTTGCTTGTAGGGAATGTGCCCAGCATTGACTTTCATCTTGTTGATACCTTGGCTCTGATTTATACTTATTTAGCGCCTCATTTGCGTAATTTTTTTCACAAAAGCAGCGCAAACTTACAAAATACAACAATATTTTGTAAGTTTGTACTGCTTTTGCGTAAAAAATTACGCTAATGCAGCACAAAATAAGTATAAATCACCCTTGTGTGTAGATATCTGCTCACATTATTTCTGCACTCTGGTATTCACACTCTGGGGGTCATTCTGACTCCCGCCGGCGGCGGTAACTGCACGCCCGGCGGGAGCCGCCGAATGACCGCACCGCGGTCAAATGACCGCAGCGGCCATTCTGGCTTTCCCGCTGGGCCGGCGGGCGACCGCCAGAAGGCCGCCCGCCGGCCCAGCGGGAAAGCTCCTTCAACGAGGAAGCCGGCTCCGAATGGAGCCGGCGGAGTTGAAGGCGTGCGACGGGTGCAGTAGCACCCGTCGCAATTTTCAGTGTCTGCTTGGCAGACACTGAAAATCAATGTGGGGCCCTGTTAGGGGGCCCCTGCAGTGCCCATGCCAGTGGCATGGGCACTGCAGGGGCCCCCAGGGGCCCCACGACACCCGTTACCGCCATCCTGTTCCTGGCGGTGAAAACCGACAGGAACAGGATGGCGGTAAGGGGGTCGGAATCCCCATGGCGGCGCTGGATTCCCTGGGGCAGCGGGAAACCGGCGGGACACCGCCGGTTTCCCGTTTCTGACCGCAGCTGTACCGCCGCGGTCAGAATGCCCATGGAAGCACCGCCAGCCTGTTGGCGGTGCTTCCGCGGTCGGTGGCCGTGGCGGTCTCGGACCGCCAGGGTCAGAATGACCCCCTCTGTGACCATAGACATGTTACATGCATCACAAATCTCCAGAAAGGTAGATGTGTCACATTACACAGAGTCAAAGTGGGTTTGTAGGTGCTGTTTATTTAAAAGTGCTGTAGTGCAATATTTACATAGTCCAGGTCTGTGACCCCATTAGTGTAAAGCATTCTACTGTGATGCAAAACAAGTGCAAGTTTGACGGACATGTCATTGGACATGCTGAGATGAAGTGTTGTTCATTGCAGGGAAACATGAATTGCCAATGGAGTAGTGAGAGACAATTGCAGTCCATAGTGGAAAGGTTAGCAGTGTGTCGATGAAGAGTGCATGTCACCAACTGTAGCAACACTGGCATGTTGTCAAGCACAAAACAAAGGAAAATCAGTGCTCATGTGGCATGGGCTGGTGCTACCGGGTACTCCTACGGGTTAAGATGATCTGTTCCACAGCTTCATCCTTTGATGTGTGTGTCGCCTCCTCCGCCCTTGATGGTGGTGCTGGTGGTTATGAGGGGGCAAAACACACTTCAGTGGTTGGAGAAGTGGACACCAAATTCCCGGCAGCTGCCATCTGTGGAACTACATATAGCATAACTGCAGCAAGGAGGAGCTGCTGATAATGGAGTATGGCAGCAACATCCCTGTGGTAGGCAGCCATGTCTTCCCTGAGGGAGGCCAGTTCCCAGTGCATGGAGTCCAGCTTGTTGTCATGCATTCAGCAGCAAAAGTGGGAGGACAGGTTTTTTGGAAACTCCCTCACAGCAGTGGTTAGGTTCTTCACACATTGTTGGACTCCTTGTGTGACTTGCATGGCTGCTGACTGTTCTGTGGACATCATCATGCGCATGCGCCTCCCCTCAAGGCTGGCTACCATAGTTTGCATCCCCACCCGCACCTCCTTGGCCAGCTCACGCTTCTACTCCCACTACTGTCCTCTCAAAGGTGGTTCCTGTGTCATCAGAGTCCTCAGCTGTGTTTGAGCTGGCAGGTCGCACTATTTGGGTGGGTCCTCTGTGATGGCTGCCACATGTATGCTCTTCATGGCGACTGGAGGTGGTGTCTGGAGGGTTCCCAGGACATCTTGAAGGGTTTCCTGGCTGATGGTTGTCAGCTGGTCATCCAGGTCATCATGGTAGTAGTCCAGGACAGACAGATGCACAGGAGAGCCATTGTCCTCTGCAATGAGATATTGTACAATTAGTGTGTCTGTGTTGTGACAGTTGTGATGTGATGTCACTGACGTCCTATTGGTGGTACATTGTCATGTTGGTTCCCATGAATTGTTCCTGTCATTAATGTTTGCAGGCTCTCAGCCCTATGCCCCACCTGCATGTCACATGTAGTGTGGGCAGTTTGGGCAATTGTCTGCGTCACATCTTCTAGGTGTGGGTTCTGTCCAAATTGTAGCTTGCCACCTTCTTATCCTCATCAACACTCCCTCGGCTTCCATTTGCATGGTGAGGCCTTGCAGTGATTGTTGGTGTGCTGATGCCACAGCACCACACATAACAATATGGCCCTGTCCCAGTCTATCATTTTTTCACATATACCCATGCGGCGCTGAGACCTAGCACCACACCATGTATGGCATTTCCATGAGACAATACAGGTGTTACCATTGGAAGTTTCTCATGTTGATGTTTGCGTATGTGTGCTACATTGCATTGCACTGGAAGACTTCCATGTCCTCTTGTGACTTTGTGGGTGTGTTTGCCTTCCTCCACACATATGTCCTCAATGTAGTTGTCTTAGCACTTTGATACCTGAGATGTCGCATGGTGGCATTGCAGCTATTGTGACACAGGCACAGGGGTAAACGCAGGAATGAGCAGCATGGGTATAAGATTACTGCTGTGTACATCATTATGGATGTGAGAGTGCCTGATGGTTATTGAGTCTATCAATCAATCATAGTATTTATAGAGCGCGCTACGTACCCGTTAGGGTTTCAAGGCGCTGGGGGGGGGTGGCTGCTGCTACTGGTCGAAGAGCCAGGACTTGAAGGTGAGAAGATCCTGGGTCTGTCGCAGGGTGGTCGGGACGGCGTTCCAGGTCTTGGCGGCGAGATCGGAGAAGGATGTGCCGCCGGAGGTCTTGAGTTGGAAGCGGGGGACGATGGCGAGGGCTAGGTTGGCGGAGCGGAGTTGGCGGGAGGGGACGTAGAAGTTGAGTCTGTTGTTCAGGTAGACAGGTCCGGCGTTGTGGAGCGCCTTGTGTGCGTGGGTGAGGAGTTTGAAGGTGATCCTCTTGTCCACGGGGAGCCAGTGGAGGTCTTTCAGGTGGTGGGAGATGTGGCATCGGCGGGGTTCGTTTAGGACCAGTCGGGCGGAGGCGTTTTGGATGCGTTGGAGGCGTTGGATGTCTTTTGCTGAGATGCCTGTGTAGAGTGCGTTGCCGTAGTCCAGTCTGCTGCTGACGAGGGCCTGGGTCACCATTTTTCTGGTTTCCGTCAGGATCCATTTGTAGATTCTATGGAGCATGCGGAGGGTGTTGTAGCAGGAGGAGGAAACTGCGTTTACCTGCTTGGACATGGTGAGGGCGGAGTCGAGGACGAAGCCCAGGTTGCATGCGTGGTTGGTTGGTGTTGGAGGGGGTCCCAGCGCAGTGGGCCACCAGGAGTCGTCCCAGGCCGAGGGAGTGCGTCCGAGGGAGTGCGTCCGAGGATGAGGACCTCCGTTTTGTCGGAGTCTATGGACATGAGCAGTTGACAGGAGTTGCACTTGGATGGGGATTGATGGGGATTGATCATGTAGTCATACTAAACCCTCATTTTGAGTGTGTTTGTGCCATGGACACCTAACTGCCATTTCCTAATTGAGCAGCGCACACAGCACAGGTAGTAGTGGCAACTGTTGTCAATGGTAAATGCTGCTTGAGCCAATGGCCTGAGAGTGGGCATTGACCTCTAGTTTACATTCTGACAATACCAGCTGTCCTGTACCACTAGACCAGTTTTACGTTCTACCCTATCCTCCTGGTCTGCTTCAGCATTTCCAGCAGCCTTGACATGGCGGTGTACCTCCATGCAAACGTTGTTGGTGTTGTGTTGTGCCCTTGGATGCCCCTGCACAGCCCATGCACCTGGCATGGGCAGTGCAGTGAGTCCCTTGCCGTGCCCCTTTGCCCTTTCCACTGCCTGATTTGCAGGGCTGACATGCATTGTGTAGTAGGTATGTGCTTCCCCCTTCTTGTACTTGACATTTAGGCATTTTGGTCCCCCATGCAACTTACCCTGCATATGTGTTGTATCCTGGTAGTCTGCGCTGTCCTGTCCTGTGATACCAGTGATGATTTCCTCGGGCATGACGGCTGCAACCATCTCCTCCATCTCGTTTAAGTCCACTTGCGGTGCTGGACTCCCACCTCCGGTCTGCAGTGCTACCTTTCTGTTCCTTGCCATTTTTTTCTTTGTCCTGCGCTTGCAGTCATGCCAGAGTTTCTTGCACTCAGTGACAGTTCTCCTGACCTCTGCCACACTGTTAATCTTGTCCACAATCTGTTGCCAAATTGCCTCTCTCCTCCCAATTGGCAATTTAGAGGTGATGAAGACTGATGCTGGTGGTCCGTCACCTCTCTCACCAGAATTTCATGCTCTTCTTCACTGAAGCGACACTTCCTCTTCTTCTTGTCTCTCCCCTGGGTCTTGTCTGTGTCCTCCTGGCTGTTTCTTGTTGTCTGGGGCCTCCCTGGGGTCTGTCCTGGCTTCTGGGATCCATTTTGGGGCTCCTTAGCACTGTTTGCTCAGTTTGCGTCGCTTTTTGACGCTATTGCGTGGAAACATGGCGCATATCCGTTTTGCTGCGTTCTTCCATGTCGCAAACCGGATTAGAGTCATTTTTCCTGCGTTAACCTCATTTTGCCTTACGACAAGGCGCAATGGTTAGTGTCAGGAAAAATTACTCTAACCTATTCTTAGTGCCACCCAGCATCAAAGTATAAATTTGAATCACGGGTGGCGTTAAGAAATTACGCTAGCCAGCGCTGAAACCTTTGACGTAAAACTGCGTTTGCACAATTTAGCGTCAAAAAGCATAAATCTGGCACTAAGACTGCAGAGAACAAGTACTTCTCTTGAAGGGCACAGATTACTCACATGAGTTTATATTACTTAAAAGGGTGGAAAGGGGAGTGTGAGGGTGATGGCCAAGGCCTGTTGATGGAAGTAGACCTTTGTCCTTCAATCCAAGTGATAATGTCCTCAAAGCATTTAAAAAGCCTTTTTCAGCAGGAATTTACCTTAATATACTGTGTTCCTATGACCAAAAATTATTAAACAAATATATGCAAATCATTAACATTTTTGCATGAAATCATGAATGTTCCTTTTTTGTTGTTAGATGTTTTGATATTGATATAGTAAATCATGGTTTAAACAGATATTTGTAAAAGCATGAGCATTGTTTGTCCGAAACAAACAATTCCCTCTTGAGTAATTTATATACTCTTTTTTAGTTCATTACGGCATACACTTACACAGTTCATTGAATTGACTGTTGTGCACTCCAATAACATGCAAGTACTCTTTGAATACCTGGGACGTGTGGATTCCACAGGAGTCAACTTTCTCTCTTAATAGCTGTATATATTAGGAATTGCTACCTTTGCAATGCCACTTTTGTAGAAAGTCCTTTTATCTTGAGGTCAATATAACATTACTAAACTCCCCCATACCTGATCTGTAATGTGCTTTCAAAAGCACATGGTCCTCGTCTTAATTCATCGATTCTCACCCTCGCAATCTTTCCTGAATCCCATCTTCTTCAGGTGTGGCACAGGTGGGCGGTCCGCAGTATCCTCAGATTTGGTGACGAGGGCACCCTTGACAGCATCATACCCATTCACAACTACCAGGTTAGTCCAACCCAACTGGAAGTGGAAGACATTCCCAAACTTCTTATTTAGCTGGAAGGAACATTGAAAATAAGAACTGAGATCTCGTCTTAAGTTCGTTAAAGGGACACACATAATATAGACCCGACGATGGGGTAACTTTCAAAAGTGTAACAGGCTCTTACTCACATGAATTTACTAACCACAAAAGTACAGCACTGTTTTACTACTCATAACCCAATAAGATGGCACCAGCTTTCGTTATGAGAGTGCCAAGCTCAACTCAATATACACACCACAGTACATGTTCATAAATCTAACATGAAAAAGCTTTGATGTAAAAAAGTAAAGTTCTGCATAAAAATAAATCAGAGATTCTTTATTTGGGAAATTTGAATAAATGTGCAATCCATATAGATTTGCATATTAGGAAATGTATTGTTAGTAAGGTTTTCATAGATTGCTCTTCCAATGATAGAAGTTTTCAATATCCATGAAAACTATTTTTCTACAACAGTACAATACAGCTAGAAGTAAGCCACTGCTTAAGAAACTCACTGGAGAAGTGGAGTTCCTTTCCCACACTACCTCACATGATTGTGTCACTGCTTGCCCTTTTCCTTTTTATGTTAGCCACCTATTTACATTTTATGACAAGATCCAACCCTCATATCATGCTTAAAGTATGCCCATTGCCAGTGCTAAAGCATGTTCAACTGATCAGACATAAAGCTATGGGTACCATGCTATGGGGTGAGCATCAAACTCAGACATATTTACCCTTCGTTGGCATCATGATCCATTTAATGCATCCCAGGGTCCAGTTCTGAGGACACTTAAGGCTGAGGTTTGCAAAAAGCAAACAGTTGACAATTTGTGCTAGCCCTAATGCTCACAATCACCTCATACATTTTAAGTTACCAGGCACCAGACAGTTTTGAATGGGACAAAAATTGCGGTATGATACTACTAGTTATGCTTTAATGAATATTCACTGCTCTTACCAAATAACAGTGGAAACACAACACCTGTTTTCCACTATTACTTCAACATAAGGGGAAGCACTCGCTTGCACTGTGTTATCAAGTCACGCCCAGAGTGAAGATGAATGGTGGGTGAGAGTCTTCTGTCTGACCCGCCTTCTCCTGCCTCTGGCTCAGACCTGATAGAAGCAGAAGAATCTCATCCTCCACCATCCTGTCTGCATGAGTCTAATATTATAGAAGCATGGAAACACACGAAAATAAAGACTGCAAAATATGAATTAAAAAACAACTACTTTCAAAATACGTACCATTCATAAGTATCTCCCTACAAAATACTTGACATGTACCTAAACCTACCATAGAGCAAGTACCAACAAAATGCTAGAACTGAAGTGAGGATACTACATTAGCCTATTTCTAAAAATGGGGGATTGCAAGTTTGACTGCATATAGAAATTGAATACATTTTGTAAGGAGATATTTTTGTATGGTGGATTCTTTTGCAGTGGATGTGTCAAGTCTACTTTTCCGAAGACTGTGTCATGTGAAACTGATATGGGAGACGCAACGGAAGGGGCAGAGAAAACCTATAGTTTGTGCATTTTCAGGAGTGTAGTATGTCTTCTCAGGCAGGGTCGGACTGGGAACCCAAAGCAGCCCAGGCAATTTTGCCTTACCCGCCCCCAGGTCGGGGAAGGGGAGCGGAGGTTTGTGGTGTGCAAGTGCCTGTTGCTGCTTTTGTTACTGGGGACATCTGCAAAACCGTCCCCCAGTTACAAAACCAGTCTCTACTGCTGCAAAACCAGCCCTCAGCCTTCCAGCCTCAATGAAAAAATACCCGATGCCCACTACGGCCAGTCCGGCCCTTTTCTAAAGGAGGTAGTGCCAGGTTAAGTGTGGCCAGAGGTGTGGCATCTGGTGTGAAGAAGTACAAAGGTTCTCTCCCCAGGAGGAAGTGAAAGACACAAATAACACTTTTGTCATGAGATACGTTTGTCAGAAATGTGATTGTAAAAAAAATAATCACTGCGAGTTTCATCGTTCACCAGCTTGTTACTCTCACATAAATCAAACAATCTAAAAGTGTTCTCTGTTCAAACTCCTCTGCTCCTTTCATTGGCAAGGGAGACAAGCCATTTCACAGGTGGCCTGTGCAGATGCGCACTCTTGGTAACGAAACCCTACCCTACTTATGAGATAACACGTATGTCGGACTTATTTCAAATCCTTCAAATCCTTCGTCAAACCCTGAATATCTGAATGAAGAGCGAAGCTGTGACAAAAGTTTGAGCACGTCCTCACCAAGCCTTAAAATCACCAGAGCTACTACTGTTATCTAGGAAAGGGATATGAAATGTAGATACAGAAAGGGTGAATCCATGCCAGGTTTTGTTCGTGTTTTTTGGAATGACTGTGCAAAAATCATTTATGTGGTCAGTGGTTATCCTGAAGGTTTTTGCATATTAGGCTAGAATCTGGGGGATAATAAAAGTGTGGCACATGTAGCTCAGCGTGTTACGTTCCTGTAGACACATACAGTAAGGTGTATGTGTTATGGGCAAATTGTATGGGTAATCTGCTAAATATTGTTGCCTGCTCTTACATACAATTATCTTACTTTAGTGGGCTGATGTGAAATACATGTTCACCGAAAAGTATAAGTGAGAAAACATTGACCTCAGATGTCACTTATCTCTAGTGAACCTACACATTTAAAGGTCAAGTTCAGTTCTCACTTGCAACAGGCATCAACTCGCAACTGGTGAGTTGGGCTGAAACCAGAACTCAAATCTGACTTTAATCATAACAACTCCTGACAACAAATAAGGCTGAAGGAAGTCTCCCACCAATAGGGGAGCCCGTTTACAGCAGTTTATCTGCACATAACAAACATATGCCTTATATAGGGCCTTATTATGATATTGGTGGTAAAATCCGCCTACTGCCGTGGTGACAGGCGCCAAAAGACCGTTGCCGCGGCTACCAGCCTTCGGCCATATTATGACCACAGCCGGATGGATTTCCGCCAGAAGGATGGCGGAAATCCAGCTGTGGCCATGCCGGCGGATGGCGGTAAGGTGGCGCTGGCACCAGCAGCGCCACGCCAGTAGACTGCTGCCAGCCGTATTATGACCCATAATACGGCCTGGCGGTGTTCTGCTCGCGGTCTCCTGCCGGAGGACCCCCTGAACACAGGTAAGCGGGTGTTCCGACAGGGGAGGGGGTAGGGGGTGTTGTGTGTGTGTATGTCTGTGCATGCGTGTATGTGCGGGGGGTGTTGCGTGTTGTCTGTGTGTGCATGTCTGGAGGTGTTAGTGCAAGTATGTTGAGTTGTGTGAATGCATGTCTGCGTGTATGTAAGTGTGTGCGGATGTGTGTGTGAATGTATGTATGCATGCGTGGATGAATGTGGGAATGGGTGTGTATGCGTGTGTGAGTGTGTGAAGGGAGGGGCTTGAATGAAGGGGGGTCTGGATAGGAAGGTGGGGGTGGCAGGGAATCTGGGGAGGGAGCTGGAGGTGTGGAAGACCTCTCTCTGTGACAGGGAAGGGATTCCCTGCCAATGATAGTACCTACTGCCATGGTTTTCGTGGCGGTAAGGAAGCCACGAAAACCATGGCGGTAGGTGGGGTCATTATCACACAGGCAGTACAGTTACGGCCGCCGGGCTGGAGACTGATATCTTCAGCCCGCGGCCGTAACCGCTGTGACAGTCGGTGTGGTACACGGGCGGTTTGGCTTCAGCCAAACAGCCAATGTCATAATATGAAGGAAAGTACCACTAGCCTGTTGGAAGTACTTTCCACCATATTACCCCCGACCTCCGGGGTCATAATGACCCCTATTGTTCATTATCAATATGCCATACAAAAAGCAATGCAGATATCCTTTCTATGCAATTTCCATTTGTGTTTTAGTGATGTTTTATTGATTTAAGATATTTTAATCTTTTTTAACCATTTTATCATATTACCTATGTGACTATTGCTAGCGCAGGTGTTTTAATAAAAAATATTAATGAGTGTTTATGTATTCTGAATAATAAGTTTGTGTAGAAAATAAAATAACATAGGAAAATAACGCACGTATTTGAAAATGTGATCACGAAGAATGGCCACCAATGTTAACAAAGTGTACTAATCAATGATTTAATAATACGAAATGTTGAATATATGTTTGATTAATGTAGTAGTGCATCATATTAAGGGTTATGCAGTAAGATGATGTTTCTATTAATGTAACATTTTGTGTGTAATGTGTGTGAAACTGACTTTCCCAGAAGAAAAACAATGAAGATATTGACTAGAGTGGAGGCTGCAACAATATTGTTACTTGACAAGACAGATGATGAGGACATTGCAAGACAAACCAATAAATAACATGTGAACAGAGAAATATTGGAATTCATAGATTTGAAATTTTAGTTTTATTGGACAAAGTGCAAACATACGAATAACTGACCAATAGGGACTTGGGAGGTAGTTTAGGTAACTTTGACTTAATTACAGTACACTGGGGGAAGACTGCCCATCGCCCATTTTCTTGCTGGCCGAAAGGTCAATATATCTTGTGTGTCTTGACAAGAGACGTGCTTAACTTTAATGCTTTGAGACTTTGCAGTTTTCTGAACCTTAATGCTGAGTCCTGATGCCTTGCTGATCGACTGATGTCCTGACGACAAAGACTGACTCTGCTTGCTGATCCACACTGAGGACAGGTATAATGCAACAGACTATTGATTATTATGCATATTTGCTTTTTCTTTCTAGGTACCAACTGCGCTGTTTTGATAGAGCCATAGTTAGATATTTCCCAAATTTGTGTTACTAAATTGTTTTGCATGAAGCCCAACAATCTGATGCTAATCTGATGTTAGTTAAGGATCCTCACTAATGAAATCTTGTTAATAGGGATTAATGTTTGATGAATTTCTCTGCTAAACTTTATGTATATCATTACTTTGACGCAGTTGACTTTGTTATGGATTTGCACCATAACCTTAGAATGTGTTGTAGTTCAAGCTTTGATTAGATTACGTTTCTTCCGCCACTTTGGACAGCCGGTATTGTTTCTGTATGTGCTTCATTTGATTTTCATCTACATGGCCTTAGCATTGTTAATACAGGGAAATAAATATTCTAACTTTTACTAAAAGGTGTGGTTATTCATGACTGAAAGGTCATGGTGCGTGACAATTGCCGACTCCCTTGATTATTGATGTCATTGATTACTAATGATTATTGTATATTGTGTACTGGTTATTGATTATGTACTGGCTCTATGGTAAGAACATCTTAATTGCGAGTCAAAAGGTTCATCAACCTATTTGTGTTCCCTTGTAAGTTTACTTATTAAGGTCATGCGCGCTAACAGACGTGGTAGCAGACTGATGGTTTGTCTCCTTAAGAGCTTATCATAGACGTCCGGTACGGAGTGACAGGTGTTAACAGAGTTGGTAAGAGAGGTGAAGGTTTGTCTCCCTAAGAGCCTGGTACAGGTGTTCCCAGAGATGGTAGCATCTTAAAGAGTTGGTTCTTTGAGAGTTCATTATTATTAAGATTTGGATTTTATTTTTCAAAAATGCTAATTGGAGAGAAAATGATGTTCCCTTAAGTCCGGAAATGACTTTCCCAGATCCTGGATCCTGCTAATGGTTGTTTGATTGTGTTCTTGGCATTCTAGTGATAGTGTGAATGAAGTAGGTTGTGCTTGCACAGCTTATGCAAATCGCAGGTGAACTGTGAGGTCTGTCAGGGTTTAGGGAGTTTGCGTACTCCAAATGAAGTTGTAGAAGGAGTGTGCATACTCTGCAGTGTGAGAATAGGGAAGTCGTTGAACTTCATATGTGTGTGGCGTTTTGTGTTCAAAAATTGTCCATGTGGTTGTTGATTTACGGACCCTGCTTGGTCTAAGACTCCGGAGTATTCTGAAAAGTGTATGAGACACTTGGTTTTATGTTGTAATCTGTTTGGTTTAGTAGGTTGATTGGTCGTGGTCGAGTCAGAGTGTGAGTCAAAGGGAGTGAAAGAAAATGTTGCTTGAGATTTGTCGAGTCTTATGTGCACCAGGACAGACCCATTGATCAGTTGAGAGTAAAATTTGCGGGTCGAATTTTGCTTGCGAATCTGGCTAGACCGAGAAAGAAGGGCAGTAGCTGTAAGTGCGGGAAGAGCCGTCAGTGAAAAATCCATAAGGTTTCTGGAGCAATTGTGCTACCTTCCCTGTAGTAAACCAGCAGATTTGTTTTTGGTTTTTGGTTAGTGCTTGCAATTTTTGCATTAGTTTTTGTGAATCAGAGTTTGGGAGGAGAAACCGCAAGACTTTGTCAGCCGCAGTACGTGTGAGTGTGATGTAATTGGAGCCATGCTGGGATAGGTAGGTTAGTGAGAAGGGTCGCGCACAGATTGGCAGCCATCCGTGAGAGGCAATTAGTTGAGAACGTAGGTGAAAGGAATCTTGGGATTAAAAAGTCACTTCCTGATTTGATTTTGAATAACAAAAAGGTCAAAAAGATGAAATCTTTCAAAGTACTAAAGAGTGCCCGAAGGGGAGATATGTATATTACAACAAGTGTAGGCGAGGTTGCACCGCCAGAAGGTACACCAGCTTACATTGTAATGGAAGAGAAGGGTGTTGCGCCATGTCTTTGGCTAAAGCAATGGTGCAAATTGCCGGAAAAGGATGGGAATTTAGCATTCCCTACAAATGGAACATTCAATTTGAGGGTCTTGGAGCATTTAAGGATGGTGCTACATGAATCAAAGCCCCTTCTGAGACCAGCACAGATTAAGGCATTAGCGATTTGGGAGCAAGTAGCCAGACAGCAACAGCAACTGAAATTCAAGAGGAGGATTAGAAAGGCAGAAAATACTCTTGAGGAGGCTAGATTGGACTCTGTTCAGAAATTTTGGAGGATGGAGACTTTGCACGGAATTAAGTTGTTTCCGGCAATTACTCAGGAGAATGAGAAGGAAGGAAAGAAAGCTACTAGGAAAACTAACAGAAGTCTGTCCGAGAGTAAGGAGGCTAGAAAGTCCTCAAACGAAGAGGAGGAGTCGGAAGATGATGAGTTTATTACACAGTTATAGACAGATCGTCCACCACCATATACAGTACATGAGAGTGGTCTGAGTACCAGTGCACATCCAACAGCCCCAACACAGGTTAATGGGACAGTGAGTCCGGTGCAGGTTAATGCTAACCTGACACGAATGCGATGCAGAGTGGTCTTAATGTGCCTGCTACTTCTGTAGTGCAGACCCAGATGCAACCGCCACAGGTTCAGAGAATTTACCCTGATGTGCCCATTATGGAAACAACTTCAAACTTAATAGTGCCAATGGAATAGGTCTTTCCAAGACCGATATTGGTTCGGACTGAACCAACTCCAATTTTATTGCCCCAAGTGCAGCTGCAGGTAATGCCAAGATTTACTCCAGTAACAGGGACACAGTCAGATATGACTCCGATGATGAATCAAAATATGGAAGTTACTCTCTCACAGAGCGTAAGTGCTAGAACAGCCCCAGATGCTGTATCGCTACCAATTACTCTTGGTCCAGCGGTACCCTTATTTGCACAGAAGAAGCCTACTGTAGGTGAACAGGGAACAATGCCCTAGAACCTAATGAGGGGAGGACATAGTGAAAATGCCCAAGTAGTCTTTCCTGTGGGACAGACTTTTGACGGATAAAGGTCATTACTGGACCTTAGTCCATTTGTAGCACTTCCAGATAATATGGCAGCGCCAAACGTTAGCCAGAGCTTGAAATTATTGACACCACGGACTCCGAATGCTGTTGCACAGCAGGTGCCACCGGTCAAAGCAAGTAACATTTTGTTGCAAGGTTTAACAGCTCAGCAATTGACTGAATGGTTAGACAAGCTGAATACCCCGCAGAGTGCCCCTAAGGGAGAGGAGCATTTAAATTATACTAGACTAAGCATGGAAGCAGGTGAACTTATTGAGGGAACGATGGGGGTGAATAGGTTAGAATCCTACAAGGAGGCAGACTGAAATATTTGTGTCCGACAATTATGAGAGAGGTGAGCAATGTGCATCAGAAATTAGCAGACTTGGCAGAGAAGTACGGCACAGAAATTGAGAAAACGAAGCATTTGAAAAGGAGTTCCAGATTAAATTTTGAGGCTAAAGATTTTGAACACATGAGATCTGCCAGAATGAAGGCACACCTTAAGGAATTGCTTCAAATTGCTCAGACCTGGGGAGCATTAGACAAATGGGAAGGCAGATGGGTGAAGAAAAGAGACAAGAGAAAAAGGGATTCTTTGGAGCTGACTGCAAATGCGCAGCAGGATAAAGATCCAGTGAAAATGTTACCAATGAAAGAGATTCCAGGGTAGAATTTTGTTCATGTCTCTTGGAGCAGAAGTGGCATTCTTTCATTTACAAATGATTATCCAAGATTAAGACAGAAGCCAGTAGAGTGGTATCAGCAGACAGACAGGTTTGTGAAACTTGCAAAGTGCGTATGGGAAGACTTAAACACATTACTAGAGGTAGTGGTTCCAGCTGATCTGTGGATATAGTATAAGAGGAGTGTAGACTGGCCAACAAGTGAACCAGAGAGAGACAAGAATACAGGTGCAGCTTCTCCTGAGGTAATGAAATATTACTATAAGGTGATTGAGTTTTTGAAAACGAGAATTTCGCCCAAGAATAATGATTGGCAGAGGATTGACAGGACAGCTCAGGAAGCAAATGAGTCGATACATGCATATTATAATAGATTGTTGCAGGCATTCAAGCATTACAGTGGTATAGAGACAACTGAAGCGAAAGACATGCTCCATTTTGTGTTCAGATGTGTGGAAGGATTGAGACCTGAGATTAGCCAGATGATTAAGAGTCGTTTGATTTGTTGGCAAGCAAAGTCGATTGATGAGGTGTTGCAGTATGCAAAATACTGGAGTGATGAGATTGAGTTGAAGCAGAAAAAGTTGAAGGAGAAGGCGATGGTGATGCAGATCAAAGCAGCTCAAACAGGAGTGCCAGGGAATTGCCCACACCAGTTGCTACAGCAGCAGCAGGGAAACAGGATGTTGCAGCCCCAGATGAGAGGTAGAGGTCGTGGAGAAAATATGACTTGTGGTCCAGACTTAAGTACTATAGTGGTTCAGAATGATGTGCAGGGAATGAAGAAGTTATTGCAATGTCACATTTGCAGAGCCGTTGGCCATTGGAAACAGGAGTGTCCAATGATGGTGCAGGAAGGTGTTGTTCAGCAGAGTAATGACATCAATTCATTCCAGAATGTGAGAGTACCGAGAGTAAAAGGTCCCAATCCAAATTTTCAGAATGATGTGAATCAAGTGCAGAATTTTCAGCCTATGCAGCAGGTGAAAATGTCATGTGTACAAATGCCACAATTGCAGCCGATGCAACAGCAGGTTCCCATGGTACCTAGACAGCAAATTCAAATACCTCAAGCCCCGATGGAGCAGCAACAGATGATGCTTTCTCAACAGGTCACAGGTCAGAGGCATAACCAAAGTAGTAACACAGTGCGCCAATTCCTGTTATACAGTGAGAATGGAATAAATGATGAGTGGACGAGAGACAGTTCAGATGAGGAGCCGTGTGTGCTTGCAACTTAGTTAGAAGTAGATCAAAGAGGTCCCTATGTGAAGGGAAAGGTTATGGGTCACAAGGTATCATTCCTGGTTGACACAGGAGCTAGACGCTCTACAGTGAGAAGTGCAGAAGTTCAAATTTGCCCCTTTCAGGTAGAACAGTTCAGGTTGTGGGAGTAGGAAACCAGTATTTGACAAACCTGATTACAGATCCAGTTCAAATTGAGATTGGCAACTTTCAGGGATTGCATAAATTTGTAGTATGCGATTCACGCCCGGTATCACTACTGGGAAGAGACTTCCTGTGTAAAACGAGGTGTTTGATTACTTGTTCGAAAGAGGGAATTGAGATCCAGACAAATAATGATGATGAAGATGGCCAAGCCCCAGAGAGAGAGTGTGAAAGTACAAATGAGGAGTACCCTTTGACTGAATTTTTCCCGATGTTCACAGTGAAAGAGCTTCAGCCTGATTTGCAGGAATCAGTTAAGGAGAAAGTGTGGCATTTGACAGGAAAAGAAGTAGGTCTGATAAAGGGAATTGAGCCAGTCAAACTTACTGTGAAGCAGAATGCAGTTTTTCCTCAACTTCCGCAGCATCACATGCCGCAAAATGTCCTCATGAAAGTAGCCCACATAATTGCAGACTTTGTAAAGCAAGGGGTTCTGAAAGAAGTATTGAGCAGTCCATCTAATTCACTGATAATGAGTTTGAAAAAGTCCTGTGGGAAAGTTCGAATTGTTCAGGATTTGAGAAAAATAAATGAGATTGTGGTCAAATGTTGTCCCGTGCTGCCAAATCCATCTGTGATAATGTTTCAGATTCCCTGTGATGCTGAATGGTTCGCTGTCATTGATTTGTCACAAGCTTTCTTTTCTGTGCATCTTCATGAGTATAGTCAATTTCTCTTTTGTTTCAAATTCTTGGATCAAGTTTATTGCTGGTGCAGAATTCCACAAGGGTTTTCAGAGTCACCTTCCATATTCAATCAGATCTTGAAAAATAATTTGTAGTCGTTAGAATTGCCTTTCCAATCAACCTTGGTGCAGTACATTGATGACTTGCTGATTGCGTACAAAAGAAGGGACGAGTGCAAGTATGATACGATTGCCCTGTTGAATCATTTGGGAAAAATATGGTCACAAAGGCCCTCATTCTGACCTTGGCGGGCGGCGGAGGCCGCCCGCCAAAGTCCCGCCGTCAGGTTACCGTTCCGCGGTCGAAAGACCGCGGCGGTAATTCTGACTTTCCCGCTGGGCTGGCGGGCGGTCTCGTTCAGACCGCCAGCCAGCCCAGCGGGAAAGAGGCTTCCACGATGAAGCCGGCTCGGAATCGAGCCGGCGGAGTGGAAGCTGTGCGACGGGTGCAGTTGCACCCGTCGCGTATTTCACTGTCTGCGCAGCAGACAGTGAAATACATGTAGGGGCCCTCTTACGGGGGCCCCTGCAATGCCCATGCCAGTGGCATGGGCACTGCAGGGGCCCCCAGGGGCCCCGCGACCCCCCCTACCGCCATCCGGATCTCGGCGGTCCGACCGCCGGGATCTGGATGGCGGTAGGGGGGGTCAGAATCCCCGCGGCGGTGCAGCAAGCTGCGCCGCCGCGGAGGATTCAATGGGGCCGCGGTACACTGGCGGGACCCCGCCAGTGGTGCCGGTCCGACCGCGGCTTTACCGCCGCGGTCGGAATCCCCATTGAAGCACCGCCGGCTTGTCGGCGGTGCTCCCGCGGTCCTCCGCCCTGGCGGTCAAAGACCGCCAGGGTCAGAATGAGGGCCAAAGTGTCTCCGCTTAAATTGCAGTACTGTCAAAAAGTAGTGAAATATTTGAGTCACCAGATTGAGAAGGGATCAAGAAAGATATCCAGAGAAAGGATTACAACCATATTGCAGATAAATCCCCTGACTATACACTGAGATGTCAGGATGTTTTTGGGGATAGTAGGATATTGTCACCAATGGATTCTGAATTTTTCAGTCATTTCAAGACCATTGCAGAAGCTGACTCATAAGGAAGTCACAGAACTCATAGTTTTAGACAAGGCTGAAATGAAGGCGTTCACTGAATTGAGAAAGAGTCTGTGCAAGGCTCCAGTGTTGGGTATGCCTGATTACACAAAGCCTTTCACATTGTTTTGTCATGAGCGTGATGCATGTTCTTTGTCTGTCTTGACCCAGGTCCATGGAGGTGTAAACCACCCAGTAGCATAGTTTTCAGCTACTTTGGACCCAGTTGCAGCAGTCTTACTGGGTTGTTTCCGTGCAGTTGCAGCAGTTGGTAAGAGCCTTACACAGTGTGAAGGCATTGTGATGGGACATCCCCTGACTGTAATGGTCCCTCACTCTATTGAGATTCTACTCACAAGGACGAAAACCCAATATTTGACTGGTGCGAGGATGACCAGATATAAAACGAGTATTCTAGGGTCAGCAAATGTGTCATTGAAAAGATGTACAGTGCTGAACCTGGCAACCTTACTTCCGAGTGAAAATGTTGAAACTGAGCACGTGGAAAATGTTGAGCATGATTGTCTTGAAGTAACTGACTTGTGCACAAAACCGAGACCTGACATTAGAGATACCCGACTGGAAGAAAATGACCAAATTATCTTTGTTGATGGTTCTTGTCTGAGAGACAATACTGGGACACTGAGAGCAGGATATGCTGTGTGCACAATTACTGGTACCGTGGAAGCTTCTTGGCTTTGAGGAGTGTATTCTGCACATGTAGCGGGACTGGTAGCCCTTACTAGAGCGTGCGATGTTGCTGCTCAGCTGAAAGTTACCATCTATATGGATAGCCAGTATGGATTTAAATAGTCCATGATTTTGGCCTGCGTTGGTCACAGAGAGGTTTCATGACCTCTTCTGGTTCACCAGTGAGAAATGGTGAGAGAATTAAAGAATTGTTACATGCTATTCAAATGTGTGAAAAGATTGCCGTGGTGAAATTCAGTGTACATCTGAAGTCGCAGGACTTTGTGTCACTGGGAAAAGGATATGTTGATCAAGTCGCAAGGTTTTTGGCATTGAACTGTGTATCATTCAAAGACAAGTGGGAACTGTTACCTGAAGAAGATAAAACATGTACAAGCTATGCACTGAAAATAATTGACACTTTGGAAGAACTGAAAACGTTGCAGAATAATGTTAACAGGGAGGAAAAACATTATGGACCAAAATGAAATGTAGGCAAAGACAAGATGAATTGTGGGTTTCGGAAGAGGGTCAATTGGTTTTCCCAAATAGCCTGCTGTCTCAAATGGCGAGGTACTATCATGGTCAAGCACATATTGGGAGGGATGCAATGATTTGTTTGTTCAAACATAATTGGTTTAACCCAAAGTTTAGACAAGTTGCTGAAGCAGTTTGCCATCATTGTGTCATTTGCCAACAGCTAAACGCGGGGAAAGAGACAGTGGTAAATTTGAGCCACTTTGAAAGAGCAGGAGGTTCATTCAGCAGAATGCAGATGAATTTTATTGAGATGCCTGTGTGTGGAGGTTTGAGACGTGTTGGTGATTTTTGCATCTTCAGTCACTAAACTGAAGCTTACCATACACAAAGAAATGCTAGTCTCACAGTAGCGAAACTACTGCTTAGGGAACTGAGACTGCGTTTTGGATTTCCGATCTTTTTAGAATCAGACAGGGGAAGTCACTTCAACAATGAAGTAATTAAATTACTGTGTGCAGAATTGAACATTGAGCAGAAGTTGCATTGTAGTTACCGCCCTGAAGCATCAGGACTAGTGGAACAGATGAATGGTACACTGAAGTCAAAAGCTGCAAAGATGTGTGCGTCCACGAATTTGAAATGGCCTGACGCATTGCCTTTAGTGTTGATGTCAATGAGAAACACATGTGACAGGAAGATTGGATTGTCGCCGCATGAGATCTTCATGGGCAGAGCAATGAGGTTGCCAGTGGTGCCTGCAAATGCACTTGTCAAAATTACAGATGATATGGTGTTGGATTGCTGCAAAGGTCTGGCTGATGTAATTTGCTCTTTCTCTGAGCAGGTGGAAGCCACCACACTGTCACCGATCCATGACCCAGGGAACAACCTGAGATCGGGAGACTGGGTTGGGGTCCAAAAACACATGAGAAAGACTTGTTTGGAGCCTCGTGGGAAGGGACCTTATCAGGTAGTTTTGACAACTACCACAGCTGTGAAGTGTGCTGAAATTACGAACTGGATTCACGCAAGTCATACGAAGTAAGTGGCATGTCCACTGGATCATGAAGAAGCGTAGTTGAGAGTACCGACAACAGTGAGACAAATCTCAGAGCAGAAAAGAGAACAAAGGAGAACTGAGACCGGATCTGAGCCTGTTGAGGACGGTTCAGTCACTCCTGTGAGAGATGAAGGAGAAGACCTCCGGGAGGGTGATGGAGAGCCTATCTCAATTGAGTCAGCAGGAGAGCCTAGTCAGAGGAGGGCTTTCCCAGAAGCAGATGATCTTGAGAGACAAACAGAGCAATTGCCAGACCCAGAGGGGAAAGGAGTTGAGGTGGATCAAAGTCAATGTAATCTGACTCACCCTGAACCGGTTGCAGGTCCGTCAAGAGAAAACACCACAGAACAAGGAGAAGGTTCAAGTTCGAATACTGTAAAAGGTCCACTGAAAGGAGTTAAGTGGCCCGAGTTGCAAGTAGAAAAAGAGAAAGAAGTAGTTGTTAAACCAACAATCGAGGAACAAGTAGATACCACAAGGAGAGAAGATCTAAGTGAAGGAGAATTGAATGGTGATCGAAAATTGAAAAGAAAGAGAATAGCAAGTCGAAGATACGCAGGCCCTGAATGGGTGTATGCGACTACGAATGAATGGCAGCAAGAGTTTTTGGGCCAGATGTATCAAAGTTTTTGCATTCGCAAACGGTGCGATTAGCAGAAATCGGCCGTTTACGAATGCAAAAACATGTTTTACGATGTATGAAAGGCATTTGCAGGCCGCTTTTTGCAAAGTGACATAGTTTTGCATGTCGCAATCTGAGTATCACAATTTGCGACATGAAATAGCGAATCGCTATTTGCATATCGCAAATTGCAAGCCCCAATAGCGAATCGCAAATACAGAATCGGTATTTCTCGTCGCAAATTGCGATACGCAGATTGTGACACGCAAAACTATGTCCCAATTCGGTGCATCAAAAAATCGCAAATTGCGAATAGTCGCAGAATGGCCTTTTGCGGATGCAATTTACCACACATTGAAACCAGGTGGTAACCAGATGCAACCTATATAAAGAGGACCAGAATGCCTCAGCCTCTTTTCCACAATATCTGCACTCAACGTCATGGCGAGGAGAATTAGTATCTTGGCAGGTTTGAGGAGAGGGTGTGGTCTTACTGTAAAGTTTGCAAACTATGACAGGGATGTATAAAGTCCTCATGGTATAGCATAGCATTATAGACTAGACAACACTCACTTTATCTCTCAGCTATTATCTGTGCTTTAACACTTTTATCTTGTAGTTTTCCTTCCAAATCTTGCACCCCTTTTATCAATAAAACAGGCCAATCATTTCTCAATACTCATTCCCTCAGTCATTCCAGTCCTCCAATCTATAGGTTCATAAAAAACCAACAAGAGGTAGTTCAGCAAGCACTTTTAAAGCCTCTCTGTGGATTTGTGTTCAAGTGCTGCCCTCTAGTAGTGCTACATGGAAACTGCAGAATAATAATAGGATTGAAAAAGGGGCTGTCCTATGCAAATTATATATTTCCATGCTTACTTCGCCAAGCTTTCACTATGATTCCACCTGCAACATATGGTCTTCAGCAGATTTCTAAAGTTGCCAAATTGTCTTAGGCTAAGGATTTTTCCACTCAAAGGCATTCTTATAAGTACCCACCCTAATTCATCAGGGTACAGAATTACTTGTAGTAATCCTCTATATAGAACCTGGGCATGTGTGGTCTTACTGTAAAGTTTGCAAACTATGACTGGGATAAGAAAGTTCTAATGGTATAGCATAGCGTTACAGACTAGACAACACTCAGTTTATTTTTCAGCTATAATCTGTGCTTTAACACTTTTATCTTGTAGTTTTCCTTCCAAATCTTGCATCCCTTTTATCAATAAAACAGGCCAATCATTTCTCAATACTCATTCCCTCAGTCATTCCAGTCCTCCAATCTATAGGTTCATAAAAAACCAACAAGAGGTAGTTCAGCAAGCACTTTTAAAGCCTCTCTGTGGATTTGTGTTCAAGTGCTGCTCTCTAGTAGTGCTACATGGAAACTGCAGAATAATAATAGGATTGAAAAAGGGGCTGTCCTATGCAAATTATATACTCCCATGCTTACTTCGCCAAGCTTTCGCTATGATTCCACCTGCAACATATGGTCTTCAGCAGATTTCTAAAGTTGCCAAATTGTCTTAGGATAAGGATTTTTCCACTCAAAGGCAGTCTTATAAGTACCCACCCTCACTTAGTAGGGTACAGAATTACCTGTAGTAATCCTCTATATAGAGCCTGGGCATGTGTGGTCTTACTGTTAAGTTTGCAAACTATGACTACGATCTATAAAGTCCTAATGGTATAGCATAGCATAGCATTACAGACTAGACAACACTTACTTTATCTCTCAGCTATTATCTGTGTTTGAACACTTTTATCTTATAGTTGTTCTTCCAAGTCTTGCACCTCTTTTATCAATAAAACAGGCCAATCATTTCTCAATACTCATTCCCTCAGTCATTCCAGTCCTCCAATCTATAGGTTCATAAAAAACCAACAAGAGGTAGTTCAGAAAGCACTTTTAAAGCCTCTCTGTGGATTTGTGTTCAAGTGCTGCCCTCTAGTAGTGATACATGGAAACTGCAGAATAATAATAGGATTGAAAAAGGGTCTGTCCTATGCAAATTATATACTCCCATGTTTACTTCGCCAAGCTTTCGCTATGATTCCACCTGCAACATATGGTCTTCAGCAGATTTCTAAAGTTACCAAATTGTCTTAGGCTAAGGATTTTTCAACTCAAAGGCATTCTTATAAGTACCCACCCTAATTTATCAGGGTACAGAATTACCTGTAGTAAGCCTCTATATAGAACCTGGGCATGTGTGGTCTTACTGTAAAGTTTGCAAACTATGACTGGGATAAAAAAGTTCTAATGGTATAGCATAGCGTTACAAACTAGATAACACTCACTTTCTCTCTCAGCTATAATCTGTGCTTTAACACTTTTATCTTGTAGTTTTCATTCCAAATCTTGCACCCCTTTTATCAATAAAACAGGCCAATCATTTCTCAATACTCATTCCCTCAGTCATTCCAGTCCTCCAATCTATAGGTTCATAAAAAACCAACAAGAGGTAGTTCAGCAAGCACTTTTAAAGCCTCTCTGTGGATGTGTGTTCAAGTGCTGCCCTCTAGTAGTGCTACATGGAAACTGCAGAATAATAATAGGATTGAAAAAGGGGCTGTCCTATGCAAATTATATACTTCCATGCTTACTTCGCCAAGCTTTCGCTATGATTCCACCTGCAACATATGGTCTTCAGCAGATTTCTAAAGTTGCCAAATTGTCTTATGATAAGGTTTTTTCCACTCAAAGCCATTCTTATAAGTACCCACCCTCACTTAGTAGGGTACAGAATTACCTGTAGTAATCCTCTATATAGAGCCTGGGCATGTGTGGTCTTTTTGTAAAGTTTGCAAACTTTGACTGGGATGTGTAAAGTTCTAATGGTATGGCATAGCATTACAGACTAAACAACACTCACTTTGCCCCGTATTTATACTTTTTTTGCGCTGTATTTGCGTCGTTTTTTGATGCAAAAAAGGCGCAAACTTGCAAAATACCATTGTATTTTGTAGGTTTGCGTCAAAAAGCGGCGCAAATGCGGCGCTAAAAAAAGTATAAATACGGGCCCTTATCTCTCAGCTATTATCTGTGCTTTAACACTTTTATCTTGTAGTTTTCCTTGCAAATTTTGCACCCCTTTTATCAATAAAACAGGCCAATCATTTCTCAATACTCATTCCCTCAGTCATTCCAGTCCTCCAATCTATAGGTTCATAAAAAACCAACAAGAGGTAGTTCAGCAAGCACTTTTAAAGCCTCTCTGTGGATTTGTGTTCAAGTGCTGAACTCTAGTAGTGCTACATGGAAACTGCAGAATAATAATAGGATTGAAAAAGGGGCTGTCCTATGCAAATTATATACTCCCATGCTTACTTCGCCAAGCTTTCGCTATGATTCCACCTGCAACATATGGTCTTCAGCAGATTTCTAAAGTTGCCGAATTGTCTTAGGCTAAGGATTTTTCCACTCAAAATTATTCTTATAAGAACCCACCCTTATTTAGCAGGGTACAGAATTACCTGTAGTAATCCTCTACGTAGAACCTGGGCATGTGTGGTCTTACTGTAAAGTTTGCAAACTATGATTGTGATGTATAAAGTCCTAATGGTATAGCATAGCATTACAGACAAGACAACACTCACTTTATCTGTCAGCTATTATCTGTGCTTTAACACTTTTATCTTATAGTTTTTCTTCCAAATCTTGCACCCCTTCTATCAATAAAACAGGCCAATCATTTCTCAATACTCATTCCCTCAGTCATTTCAGTCTTTCAATCTATAGGTTCATAGAAATCCAACAAGTGTTAGTTCAGCAAACACTTTTAAAGCCTCTCTGTGGATTTGTGTTCAAGTGCTGCCCTCTAGTAGTGCTGCATGGAAACTGCAGAATAATAATAGGATTGAAAAAGGGGCTGTCCTATGCAAATTATATACTCCCATGCTTACTTCGCCAAGCTTTCGCTATGATTCCACATGCAACATATGGTCTTCAGCAGATTTCTAAAGTTGCCAAATTGTCTTAGGATAAGGATTTTTCCACTCAAAGGCATTCTTATAAGTACCCACCCTCACTTAGTAGGGTACAGAATTACCTGTAGTAATCCTTTATATAGAACCTGGGCGTGTGTGGTTTTACTGTTAAGTTTGCAAACTATGATTGGGATGTATAAAGGTCTAAAGGTATAGCATAGCATTACAGACTAGACAACTTTCATTTTATCTCTCAGTTATTATCTGTACTTTAACACTTTTATCTTGTAGTTTTCCTTCCAAATCTTGCACCCCTTTTATCAATAAAACAGGCCAATCAGTTCTCAATACTCATTCCCTCAGTCATTCCAGTTCTCCAATCTATAGGTTCATAAAAAACCGACAAGAGGTAGTTCAGCAAGCACTTTTAAAGCCTCTCTGTGGATATGGGTTCAAGTGCTGCCCTTTAGTAGTGATACATGGAAACTGCAGAATAATAATAGGATTGAAAAAGGGTCTGTCCTATGCAAATTATATACTCCCATGCTTACTTCGCCAAGCTTTCGCTTTGATTCCACCTGCAACATATGGTCTTCAGCAGATTTCTAAAGTTGCCAAATTGTCTTAGGCTAAGGATTTTTCCACTCAAAATTATTCTTATAAGAACCCACCCTTATTTAGCAGGGTACAGAATTACCTGTAGTAATGCTCTATATAGAACGTGGGCATGTGTGGTATTACTGTAAAGTTTGTAAGCTATGATTGGGATGTGTAAAGTCCTAAAGGTATAGCATAGCATTACAGACTAGACAACACTCACTTTAGGGCATATTTATACTCCGTTTACGCCAAATGTGTGTCAAAAATTTTGACGCACATTCAGCGCAACCGTGGCCCCATATTTAAACACTGACGCCCGAGCTGGCGCAAAGGAAAATTCCGCAATGTGCGTCAGTTTCTGAAAGCGGCACCCCGCTCTGCGTTAATGACATGCAGGATAGGCATTCCCGTCTAAAAAATGCCGCACACAGCCGTGCGTCGTATTTATGCTTCCGGGCAAAAATGACTCCCGGCCGGTAGGCGGAGGTAAAAAATTACGCAAAGCACGAATAGCGTCAAAATTTAACGCCTGGGTCAGGGCAGGTGTTAAAATGGGGCAAACACACCTGTATTTAATCAGAACACACAGAACAAACAACAGAGCAGCAGAGCAGCAGAGCAGCAACAGGGAGACATGGAGGTGATTTTCATTCAGCGTGCACGTAGACGCAGAGCCCTGCAGCAACAACAGCAGCTACAACAACAACAGCGGGGACCCCAAAGGCAGCGCAGAAGGCAGGAGAGGATATTCCACCCAAGAACAACCCTGCATGGCATCAGGGAACGGGACATCATCCAGAGGTACCGGTTGAACTGGCAGGCCATTCAGCAGCTGCTGAGAAATATTGAACAGCAGTTGGCCCCCACTTTAGTGACTCCCCGCACTATCCCAACAGAAACAAAGCTGCTTGCCGTACTTCACCTGCTGGCAAGTGGCTCGTTACAGACAACTGGTGCCCTGGTTGGTGGAATATCCCAACCATCATTCTCTGCATTCCTGCCAAAAGTACTGGATGCCATCATTCGACTGACACCCCTCCACATCTGCTTCCCGAACACACTGCAGAAGCAGCAGGAAACTAAACAGGGGTTCTACGCTATCAGTGGCTTCCCGCACGTCCTTGGTGCAATCGACTGCACACACGTACGCCTTGTGCCACCTGCTGCGACTGAACACCTCTACCGCAACAGGAAGCACACACATTCCATCAACGTGCACGCCATAGTCGATCACCAAAGATTGATCAGCAACATTGTGGCTAAATATCCTGGGAGTGTACATGACGCATTCATCTTCCGTCACAGCACCATCAACCAACACTTCCAGGATGGACGGTATGGCAATGGACTACTTGTTGGTAAGGACAAAAATCCTACTTATATACACACTGCACAGCAAACCTCTAGGACAAACAACACATACACCACAATAGCAACACCTAGCTAGGAACACACTGAGGTACTCACATCACTAGCCATGTTTCAGAAGTCACCATTGAACCTGTCACACATTTAATTTTACTCTACAGCTTAATGTGAAGACATTAATGAGTGTGGTTGCCTAAATGTCACCTTGCAAATTGGAAGTCTCACAATAACCTGTACACTAATACATTGCATAAGTTTTAAGGTATGGGATGGCCTGGGTACTTTCACATGAACGTGTTAACTACACTTTCATGTTTCAACTCTGCATGGAACTATCATCTCACCCCCAGTGAAGACACATGGACACCTGTATGACAAGTCACAATGCTAGGGAGGGCACACTGTACTGAAAAAACAAATACATACTGGTGACAAACGGTTAGCCAACAAACACTTGCTCAGCCAAGGAAAAAAACTCAATGCAAAAGTTTTCACCAACAACTATAGGTTGTCACATTAGTACACAAAAGAGTCACAGACAACACAAGACAACTACTGCCATCAAAGATCTGTACAACAGTGCCTCCTACATCTAATTGATCCCATTCTGTGTTTTTCTTTCAGCTGATCAGGGGTATGGCATCCAGCCTTGGATAATGACACCATTTGTGAACCCAAATACTGCTGCAGAGCGGGCATACAATGACGCCGACAAGAGGACATGCAGCATTGTGGAGCGGACCTTTGGGATCCTAAAGTCAAGGTTCCGCTGCCTTGACATAACTGGCGGTAGCCTACTCTATTCCCCAGAGATGGTCTGTAAGATCATACTCAGTTGTGCCATATTGCACAATATTTGTGTAAAAAGGAACATTCCCCTCCTTGAACCGGACCCAGACATGCCTGAGGATGACGAAGAGGAGGATGCTGGCCTGCAACAGGAGGGGGAACAACCTAACACGGCAGCAGGAGTGTGTAGGCGCCAACAGCTTGTCAATCATTTTTTTTCATAATTTCTTATGACAACTTGTATTGCACAATTGTAAATAAACACAGATAACAAACACCACATCATGCTTTGGCCTATGCATTTCTGACCACCTTTAGTTTGAAATTGCTGAAGAAGAATGTCGTCTCATTGAGCAAGAATGCTATAACAATCATCACACCAAAAATAAACATCACAAATGTATGCACAGAGGGTAGGATGTGACATGATACATTACCATACACAGAGGCCAACAGGAGTACAAATGTGGCAATTACACATGCCTGATCCAGACACCTGAGACAGTCTCTCACCCAGCCCAAAAATGTAGATCATTTGAAAGTCTCATCACACGTGTTCAGAGACAGGGTGGGAACATCCATGTGTACGTGACCATGTCATCAATGGCTTCTCTCAAGTGTGTGATATGAGCAATACCCAATTGGAACAACATTAGCTGCCACTAACTCATGAGGAGACCTTGAAGTTACAGTGACAACATACACACAGACAGGTGATAGTGGATCCACATTCCACACACATGTACACATATGTCATCCAATCAACCAAATATTTGAAAGCAGCCCATCACAGTAGTGTCCCAGTTTGAACCTAGCAGGAAGAATGTAACATGCCACTAAACCAGGTAATGCAGAAAGGGCCACAGACATCAACTAAATATTTGTCATCAGCACATGAGGAACGCTGAGATTTTGCAAACATAGTCATTGGAAAATGGGATGCCAGATTGCTCCAAATCATCAATAGTGCAAACGTCAAATGGGCTAATGAGATGAATGAATGGTTAACAGTGATTCATACCATATGGCCTTACATTAGCCTGCTGCTGCAGGTTTTGCATAACAGAATAAATAAAAGCCATGGATACATTAGCTAATCTGGATGGGCAAATCCTAGGGTGCTGGGGGCCTAAGTCCACCTCTACCGCCCCACAAATATACAAGAATCTTGTACTTGTGAACTAAACACATGCATAAGGCACATGTGTGGGCTACATGTCAAAAGTAAACAAAAATCAGAAACACAAATTCATAATGGGACATGGTTAGCCCCATAAAAACTGTAAGTGACTATTGCACTCCCTGTTCGGACTATAGATAAAAGCATCACCATCATAATTGTGGACACATTTTGGAGAAGGAATACATCATGGTATCCCATCCATCATTTCAAAATAGCCATCAGCAATTACCCAAAATATGTGGACAAATATGGTTAATACATTATTTAACATATCATAAATATTACAGTGTGAATGCCTTCTATACATACAACAACGGACATGTGTCATAGCTAACCACAACTGTGTATCACATAGCACCATTTGGCCATGACAAATCACCTTCCCCAAGTTTAAAAAATGAAGACATAATTTAAAAATTGCTCAAATTTCTACGCATACAGCATGGGCGTCATACTTTTTTCACGTACAGGAGTGCACAGAATGCAGAGTCAAATATAAATTTTCATAAATGTTTCTCATATTTAGCCATGAAATTATAATTTTCATATCATATTTTTTGACTCTGCATAATGTGCACTCCTGTACGTGGAAAAAATATGACGCCCATGATGTATGCGTGGTAAATTTGACGCAATATGGACAATATCTTGGACATCTCATGTACCTTATTAAGTTATTAATTTTCATATCATATTTTTTGACTCTGCATTATGTGCACTCCTGTACGTGGAAAAAATATGACGCCCATGATGTATGCGTGGTAAATTTGACGCAACATGGACAATATGTTGGACATCTCGTGTACCTTATAAAGTTATTAATTTTCATATCATATTTTTTGACTCTGCATTATGTGCACTCCTGTACGTGGAAAAAATATGACGCCCATGATGTATGCGTGGTAAATTTGACGCAACATGGACAATATGTTGGACATCTCGTGTACCTTATTAAGTTATTAGTTTTCATATCATATTTTTTGACTCTGCATTATGTGCACTCCTGTACGTGGAAAAAATATGACGCCCATGATGTATGCGTGGTAAATTTGACGCAACATGGACAATATGTTGGACATCTCATGTACCTTATTAAGTTATTAATTTTCATATCATATTTTTTGACTCTGCATTATGTGCACTCCTGTACGTGGAAAAAATATGACGCCCATGATGTATGCGTGGTAAATTTGACGCAACATGGACAATATGTTGGACATCTCATGTATCTTATTAAGTTATTAATTTTCATATCATATTTTTTGACTCTGCATTATGTGCACTCCTGTACGTGGAAAAAATATGACGCCCATGATGTATGCGTGGTAAATTTGACGCAACATGGACAATATGTTGGACATCTCATGTACCTTATTAAGTTATTAATTTTCATATCATATTTTTTGACTCAGCATCATGTGCAATGTTATGCGTAAAAAAAAATGACGCACATTGTGTATGCGTGAAAATATGACGCATAACGGGAAAATAAAAACGGCGGCCATTTTATGCAGGAAGTGATGTAATAGGATATCCTGTTTACTAAATCTGTACTGGGAGTTAACTTTCACTTTCACTTTGCAGTCTCAGATTTATCTAGACTGTGTGGTTGTGTGAAAGGTGTTGTCCTGTGTTTAACTGCTTTTGTGTCCTGTGTACCTTGTATTTTGTCTTTTTTTGATCCTAGTCTTGTTGCATAATATTGTCTCAGTCTGTTTACTCTAGTTTTGTCTAATCCTGTTTTTGTTTGTATTGTCTGTGGGAGTCTGTTCTGGGTAGCATAATTATGGGGTTAGTTGGGCTATTTTTCTCATTTTTCTTTTTCCTTCACAACTCTACCTTTCCCCATTTCCCACTTTTACTTGTTTATTTCATTTTTCAAATTTTTTCTGTAAATATGTCAGGTAGGCCTCGCCTTTCCAGGATGGGTGAGGATGAATTGGGGGGATTCATTTGGCTAGTTTGCCATTTCCTCCCACTGATGCTGGAGGCTGGGGGCCGTGTGATACAAGGGTATCACACGGAGGCACAGAAAGTCCGGTGGGGGAAGGTGCACCATCACCTGGTCCGGGTGTATGGGAGCATGCGGAATGACCATCAATTAAAGCACCGCTGGGCAGATCTGATATCCAGGGAACAGGACCTGCTGACCACCTGGGAATCAGGATTGGTGGCCATGTTGGTGAGTACAAATCAATTACATGGGAATAATAGAAATCTGTGTGGGGACATGTGATGATAGTTACCCAATCTGCTAGATAAGTAGCTGACTGTGTGTAATGCTAGGGAAACCTAGGCCCATGTTTATAAATTTCTATCCCCGATTTTGCACCACATTTTCACGCAAAAACGGCGCAAACTTACGAAATATAATTGTATTTTGTTAGTTTGCCCCGTCTCTGCGTCAAAAAATGATGCAAATGCTGCGCTACAAAAGTATAAATATGTGCCCTAATTTGTATTTGTTGCACAATGTGTAGGAAGACAAATGCTAGCAGTCAGATGGCTCATGTTTTCAACACATACCAGATGCCTGTAGCTGTATGTAATGTAGTGTTGCATTTGTGTCAGACAGGCGACACGTTAATGCCTCTATTTGTACTCTACAGGTCATATTGGCCAGTGAGTAAGTCATGTAGAAACAACATACCTACATATGTTGACGCCATAGCTAGACAGAAAATTTGAAACCCATGATGATGCTATAAATGTGTATTGCCTTCACGTCACATGAAGTTAGATATGTTGTCCACACATATGTCACATGTGTGTCTGGTTGCTGTGTGTTGAACATGTCCACCTAGCCTGTTTGATTGTGGGGGGTCATGCAGTCCTCAAGTAATCAGCTTTTGGATGTCTCTCTGGGATGCACATGCTGAGATGTATGGAAGACATTATTGTTGGGGCATACTAATGGAGGGGTATCTTTGACAACACCTGACTGTCCTGGCCACTGCATGTGTGTAGTAGGGTGTGTAACTGTAGCAGGAGACTCATCCAATGTTAATGTTGAATACAAATTCATCCATGCAGTATGAGCATGTGGGAAAGTGTATCATTAACATGTCATATTCACACAGTGTCATTGTAACTGCAATTATTTGTCAGTGCACCCAGTCTGAGTATATTCTTCCTTTCATGCTTTACAGGTGGACCAGCACCGTACACCGTGGGAGAGGTGGCACATTTTGAGGACCCCGATACCTACAGTGAGTGTGGCCTGAGTGCTATTTTTATTGTTTGCTAGTGATGCATGATGGACTACTGTGTGTTCAACAGAATTCATGATTTGATGCGCTGGCCGTTCATTGGCATTGTTGCTTTAGTGGGATATCAAATAGCACTTCTGTTTCTGTAAACCAATACCTAGCCATCTCTCAGATTTAGGGGCTGCAGGTCATTCAAGTTGGGCCGCAATGGGGAATGGGATAAGTCATTTGGAATACACTGGTCAATGTAAGACTTGGTCGGGGACTTGGCATGAACTGAGTCTGCATATCAGACTGACATTCTCCCATATAGCTTTGGCAAATGGCTTTGATGAAAAGTGCATCTTCCTAGTTGAGGATGGACTGTGTACACTGTAGGTTGGATCTTCCGGGGGCATGTACTTCCACAAGGTGAACTAGAAGTGTGTGGGACTTGAGTGCAATGGCCTAGGTGTTCTGTCGACTCATGATAATGGGTGTTCTTGCTCCTCTGTGTGTGTTGTAAAACATGCCTCACTGATAGTATGTGATGTTGGCCTAAGTCATAGCATTTTGACATGTGTGGACCTTGGATGTGACAATGTTTGGCTGACTCCAACGTGTTGCTAGCCCTTCATAGGTGTTGTGTGTGAAGGCACATACTTGTTGAACTTTCTATACACTCCTGGGTGTGCATTGAACATGGGATTGTTGGTTGTTCTTCCCACACCACCCTCAAAGACTACCATGTTAATGTGAAACAGGGTACCTAGGACTGTAGCAACCAGTATGTTACACGTACTTGCAACCTTTTGCGACTTGATTTAGAACCTAGGGCCAGATGTAGCAAACTGTTTACAAGTTGCAAATGTCATAAATTGCTCTTTGTGAGTTGCAAACGTCTGTTTGCTATTCAGAAATGTATTTTGTGATTCTGAACATACTTGCAAAATGCTTTTCCAACTCGCAAATAGGAAGGGGTTTTCCCGTCCTATTTGCGACTCGCAGTGGTATGCAATTCCATTTGCAACCGAGTACGTGGTCGCAAAGGGAGTAGCAGTTATCATCCACTTGAAGTGGATGGTAACCCACTTGCTAACTGGAAGGGGTCCCCATAGGAACCCTTCCCCTTTATGAGTGGACCTAAATAATCATGTACAAAACAGCCAGTGGTCCAAGGGACCACTAACTGCCCTGAAATAATCCAAGATTGAAGATTTTGTATTTTTTTCTTAGTGCAGCTCGTTTTCCTTTCAGGTAAACGGCCTACACTTGGGAAAAAATAACCTGCTTTATTTAAAAGCAGTCACGGCCATGGAGGTCTGCTGTTCCCAGCAGGCCTCCATCCCCGTGAGTGCCCATAGTCGCTAAGGGGGCGCAACTTGGAACCCACCTCATTGATGTTAATGAGGTGGGTCTTAGCGACCCCATAGCGACTCGCAGACGGTGTCGGAGACACCGTTCTGCATTGCAAATTGCTAGTCGCAATTTTCCATCTTCCTACATCTGGCCCCTAGTGTACACATTCGGTTATGGCCCATGGGTTCAATATTAGCACACAACTAATTACAAATGGCATTGAGTGAGGATTGTGATAGTTATCACATAGAGTGACATATGTAGTGAAGTCAGTATGCGGAAGAGGTGCAGCCATAATGTCAGATGCCTTAGGTATAATTTGGATGAGTAGTTTAGGGTGATGTCATCCATCATGTAGAGACATGGATATGCTAGGTGTGATATGCCCTTATGTATGCATGCTTCACATGTACTTCCTCTGAGCCTTTCAGTGAACTATGTTGTGGCAATTGCTGCAACCAATACATTTCTAGTAATGTACAAATAACCCATTGTGCTATTCCACCCAATGCAATTCCAAAGGTAAATATTGCCTTTTCTCTTCACAGCTGCAAACATGAGTGCCGCAGATCGCCACCATTTTGAGAGGCGTGCAATGAGATACAGGCACATCCTGCAGGTGCAGTGTGGGTACCGGAGGATGGCCCGCAAATATCATTCGGATCGGGCCTCCGGGCGTGGTGGGCCACACCACAGGCTCTCCCTACATTGCCACCAACAGCCACCAACACCACATCCACCAGGTCTCCCCAAGTGGCCCCAGCAACGTCGGGAACAATAGACCCTGGCTCTTCCTCCAGACCTGGACCCAGCCGTGTTGTGATACCAGGACAATCCAGTGGGCAACCAACTCCTGCCACAACCTCAACCTCCGCCGGCACACAAACAAGCTCAGCCCCTCCTGTGGACCCAGCTGCCTTCCTGGCATTTAGTAGAAAAATGGACAAGCTTGTCAAGAAGGTGGACAATCTGAGCCAGGATATGGGCTATATTAAAAAAAGGGTCCGCTCCATCAGGCGGACACTACGGAGGGCGAACCTGTAGGACTTTTGCCCTGTAGAACTTTTACCCCTCCCCTCTCTCCTCTTTCCTATTTTCTACTGTTAGTTGGGTTTTGGGGATTAGTATTAGGTAAGTATAGGTAATTAGCTTAGTTAGTGTTAGGGAAGAGGGTGGGGGGTCCTTATTCTTTCTATCTTTATTTTTTGTGTGGGTGGGTGGGTGGAGGGCAATGTTAGGATTCCTGTTAAAAAAAAAAAAAAAAAAAAAAAACTTTCAAAAAATTACAAAAAAATATATGTTTGTTTAGGATAGTATAGTATGTGTGTAGGTTAGTAAGTGTTGTCCTGCATGTGTCCTGTCTCATAATGGTGGGTGGGGGGTTGATGTTTAGATCGTTTTGTTACATGTGTAGAGTAAGTTTAGCTTAGGTTAGTTAGGGACAGTTGTGGGTTAGTAGTAGTCAGGTTAGATTAGTGTAAGTTTACCTTTCCCTTAGTTGCCTCTTGTGTTACTCAATAGAAATAAATATATAGTTAACCCTTTACATGATGCGTTAGGTGCTACTTTATCATGGCCTTGACATCAGTGTAGCTGAATGTTTTAGTATGACATTTGTGTCCTATGCTCGCCATCCCCAGGAAATTGAGGTTTAACATGCCAGCTACCCATGTGCTAACTTGGTAAGTATCCACCATTTGGGAGACCCAGCATTGGTAGTGTGCATTGATCACCAAGGTTTTGTGTTGGTATGTATCCTACTTCACAAAGAGTGCCTCCAGACTTGTTATTGTGGGTAAATTGATAGGTCGGACAGCAGTGTGAAGTTCAGGGAGATCTTTGTAGATGAGGAGTTGTTCACACTCTTGTCTTGTTGCTTTCATTGCTGACCTACATCATGTGTGTACTGATTCTGCATGACTTTCCTTCATGGAAGTATTCTCCGTAAGGGTGATTGATGCAGTGTAATTTGTTAATGTTTCCTTACATTTTGCGGCATTATTTCTTATTTTAGTATTGCATGGTGCCTACATTTCTCAGCCACCATTAGTTGTCTAGAATAGCTATAGATGGTGCATCATTCTGTCCAACACAGCATGATTGTGTGTGCTTAGTCCCTTCATTAGTTATTTTACTCAGTGTGGTAAGGCTATGATGCAATCCTGGCCACTGCACAGATGTTTCAGAATACATGAAATCAGGACAGTAGTATTGAGAATCTACATGGTTGCCACACAGGCACTTTAGAGTTAGGTACTGCACAGTTGAAGTGTGAAATAACACAGAGACATAATAGGTGTGCAAGTGCTATTTATTTATAGGTGCTATAGTGCAAAATGTCCATTCACCATGTTTGCTGAGTCCGTTCTGGTGCATTCTTACATGGTGATCCTACAGAAGGGGTGTGGATGATGCTCCTGACATGCTGGGGTGATGTCACAGACAGTGCAGAGGGACAGGAATTGGCAAATAGTAGGAGAGAGACATTCACTGGCAATGGGGACAAGTCATACAGTGGATTGCCGAACAGTCATTGAGTGTAGTTGTAGTGAGACTGGCATTTGACAAAACGTAGGACCTTGATCAAAGTAGGCCATGGTGCAGGGACTAGTGCTTCCGGGTACTCTTCCGTGAGAATGTTATCTGTTCCATGTCTTCTTCTTCTGATGTGTGTGTTGCCTGGTTTGTCCTTGTTGTTGTTGGTTGTGAAGGGGCAACACACACCTAAGTGTTAGAAGACATGGAGGCAGACATCCCGGGGGCTGCTCCCTGTGGAGTTATGAAGGGCAGTACTGCAGCAAGGAGGGCCTGCTGGTTTTTGAGAATGGCAGCCACATCACGATGGTAGGCAGCCAGGTCGGCCCTGAGGGGTTCTATGTTGCATTCGTGCACACGTTGACTGGATTGCAGTTGTAGTTGTTGTGTCAACTGGATGACAGCTGTGCAGATTTCCTTCTGTGTTTTGGCAAGTTCCTGCAAGAGAGATGTTCGGGCTTGCATAGCAGCTGCCTGATCAGCAGAAGACATCATGCACGAACGCACCCCCTCAAGGCTGGCTGCCATAGTTTGCATCCCCACCCGCACCTCCTTGGCCAGCTCCCGCTGTACCCCAACGACAGTTCTTTCGAAGCTGGTGCCAGTGTCGTCGGAGTCCTCAGCTGTGTTGGAGCTGGCAGGTCTTACAATTGGGGTGGCGGGTGGTTCTCCTGTGGTGGCTGCTTCTTCTGTGCTCCTCCTTGTGACTGAAGGTGGGGTTTGGAGGCTTTCAAGGACCATTTGGATGGTCTCCTGTGGAATGTTTATGGGCTCGTCATCCATGTCATCAGGGAAATCAGGGACAGGCATATCGGCAGGAGATCCATGTTCCTCTGCAATGAAACAGGGTACAATTAGTGTGTCTGTGTTGTGACAATTTTGCACTAAGATACAAGCCTTTGGATGCCTTAACTTTGTGCTCTGTTTTTGTCTTGGTATCTGCTGTCCTTCATATGGGCATTGTTGTAGGCCTATGGCCCACCTGTGTGTCACATGTATGATATGGAGCTATCAGACTTGTCTGCCTGATCGCCTCTAGGTGTTGCTTTGTAAAAATTTAGGAATAGGCATGTTTTTGTCCTACTCCTCCCTCCGTGTTTAACTATTCTTATGGAGGGACATTTTGTTGGGTGGGCTCTCATTATCCTACATGAGATTACTGGCTTTCTAGGCAGCAGGATAGCTAATGGTGTGGGGGACTAAGTCTGACACACTTGTAATTAACTCTGTCACCCTGATTCTTTCTTTTTGCTCTGGCTAACTAGCAGTGCCTCTGGTCTCCCACAGCAAAGGAATGTTTAGACATCCGAGCGCATGACATCTTTGGAACTTCTCAGGGAAGTCGTGGTCACTCAGATCCTACACAATTCTCTCTTTTCCAGTATGTTCGCATACACAAATGACAAAGACAGTATTTGTTTAATATGATGATTTCATTGTACAACTGACTTGTAGATATTTAGGTGTGAGCCACAATAACCCAAACAATACAAACTGTTAGAATTGAAATAGTCAGCAGGAGAGTAAAACATTTGTACAAAGCTATCATGCAGCCTAGTTGTTTCTACTATCCCTCTGCTTGTTCTATTTATAGCACAGCATGTTAAGCTTGGAGCTTGCCTGTCTGAATCACTGGGGAGACATCATCCCTCATATCAGAGCAATGGCCTGTGATCTGGTTCTGCATCTGCAGCAAGGTAGGCAGCGTCTAGTTGTGGTTCTCTGTTTGGAAACTCCCTCTTGCGTGTCTTGGGACAAGGAAGTGATTTTATAAGTCATATGTCATCGTGATGACAAAGTGTCCCTACGCAGGAATGCCAAATCTTAACCCCTACCACGTCTATCGGCAATGTACCCGACTGTATCCTTGACTGGGGCACAGAGTGAATATGTTCTGGCAAACTCCAGTGCAGAAGTAGGCAAAACAGTGTGATTTGACTAATTAACAACACCGTAGGACTGGCTATTTGCTAAATTAACTGATAGGAAGGCCAATAAAAAGCATTTAGTGCAAAGTGCTCTGTGGCTCTTACATGTGAGCAAATGAGTAAAAGTACATTCAGGGCAAGGTGCACAAAGGCCTAAAGCCTGAAGCTAATGCGCAAAGTATATGTTACACTTACAACACTACACTTTGACTGACTGTGGGTGTTGTGAATGCCCTGGCAGCACACTTGTCTCTCAGGACCTGCCCCAAACACTTTTTATTCACATTGCCCGAAATGTACATGTGACGTGGCATATCCTATGCATGTCAATGTTAGGATGTGGTATGGATGTAAACATTGTTGATGTTTGAAGATGATGTTGGGTCATGTGTGTTTAATTGGATTGGTCTGTTTATCATATGAAGGTTCTATTTGGTTGTCAGACTGTGCAGGTGTGTTTCAGTGACCAGTTGCCTGTGTCCCCTCCTCAATGTTGTTGTCTGAGCAGTATGACATTAGTGATGTAGCCTTGTTAGCCAGGCACGTGAGAGACCCTGACGTATGCAGCATGTGTGTGTCCTTAGTGCTGTGTGGCTCCTATTGCTGTTTACTTTGGCTTATGTATGTGTCAAGTATGGACATTCGGCATTTGAGTGTACTGGTGCCTTTGTCTTATTTCTATGAATAGTTGCAGATGTCATCGTCACCCCCTAATTTAGGTATGTATGTTCCATGGGGAGGTTCCTGCCATTTGGTACTATAGCTGCACAGAGATGAGAGGTGTTATTGTCAACTGTTGTGGCAGTTACATTGCAGTTGTTGTTTTGGCTACTGCATTACTGATAGGGACCTAGTTGTTGTAGGATAGATTCTGCAAGACAAGTGCCTGGATGTGAGTTTGACGTAGTGGCCTTCCCACCTGTCGCTGCTTTCCCTTGGCTCTATTGTTGTACTTACAGGATGGCCTCATGGGACTGTTGTTGGTGCTGTATTTTGTCGTGCCCCAGATTCAGTCTGTGCTGGCCATGCCCCCCTGCCGTGCCCCTTTACCCATGCCACTTCATATATGTGCTGACTTACATGCATTGTGTAGTAGGTATCCCCACCCCCCTGCTTACAGTCCCCATTATTGCATTTTAATTCCCCATGCGACTTACCCTGCATGTGCGTTGTGTCGTGGTAGTCTGCGCTGTCCTGTCCTTGAATCCCTGTGACGATCTCCTCCGGGATGACGGCTGCGACCATCTCCTCCATGTGGTCCAGGGCCTCCTGTTGTGCTGGACTCCCCCCTCCAGTCTGCATTGCTGCCTTCCTGTTCCTGGCCATTTTTTCTTTTGTCCTACGTTTGCAGTCATGCCTGCGTTTCTTACACTCGGTGACTGTGCGGCGTTCTTCAGCCACACTGTTGATCTTGTCCACAATTTGTTTCCATATGGCCTCTCTCCTACTGATTTAGAGGTGATGAACAATTGGTGCTGGTGTTCCGTCACCTCTTTCACCAGGATTTCCTGCTCCTCTGCACTGAAGCGACACTTTCTTTTTTTTCTAAAAATGTCCTGGTTCCGGTATGGATCCTCCTGTCTGGTTCCTGGTCTGCTGTCATCCTCCTGGGGTCTGTAGTGGCATCTGGGATCCATTTTGGCTCTCCTCTGCTGAAAGGGCAGTTTTCGCGCTTAAATTTGACGGAATAGCGTAAAAAAAAAACGCTTTCCGGGTTGCGCTGTCGTAAATCGACCCACAGTGATTTGCGTTGCGTTAACGTTGGTTTCCTTTATGTCGTAACGCCGCTGTGTGCGTCACAAAATAATGACTCCCACCTGTTGGTTGCGCCGCCGTGCGTCAAAGTATAAATTTGACGTCCGCACGGCGCTTCAAAATGGCGTTAGCTGGCGCTAATTTTTTGACGCAAAACTGCGTTAGCGCAGTTTTGAGTCAAAAAGTATAAATATGGCCCTTTATCTCAGCTATTATCTGTGCTTTAACACTTTTATCTTGTAGTTTTCCTTCCAAATCTTGCACCCCTTTTATCAATAAAACAGGCCAATCATTTCTCAATACTCATTTCCTCAGTCATTCCAGTCCTTCAATCTATAGGTTCATAGAAATCCAACAAGTGTTAGTTCAGCAAACACTTTTAAAGCCTCTATGTGGATTTGTGTTCAAGTGCTGCCCTCTAGTAGTGCTGCATGTAAACTGCAGAATAATAATAGGATTGAAAAAGGGGCTGTCCTATGCAAATTATATACTCCCATGCTTACTTCGCCAAGCTTTCGCTATGATTCCACCTGCAACATATGGTCTTCAGCAGATTTCTAAAGTTGCCAAATTGTCTTAGGCTAAGGATTTTTCCACTCAAAATTATTCTTATAAGAACCCACCCTTATTTAGCAGGGTACAGAATTACCTGTACTAATGCTCTATATAGAACCTGGGCATGTGGGGTCTTACTGTAAAGTTTGCAAACTATGATTGGGATGTGTAAAGTCCTAATGGTATAGCATAGCATTATAGACTAGACAACACTCACTTTATCTCTTAACTTTTATCTGTGCTTTAACACTTTTATTTTGTAGTTTTCTTTCCGAATCTTGCACTCCTTTTATCAATAAAACAGGCCAATCATTTCTCAATACTCATTCTCTCAGTCATTCCAGTCCTTCAATCTATAGGTTCATAGAAATCCAACAAGTGTTAGTTCAGCAAACACTTTTAAAGCCTCTCTGCGGATTTGTGTTCAAGTGCTGCCCACTAGTAGTGCTGCATGGAAACTGCAGAATAATAATAGGATTGAAAAAGGGGCTGTCCTATGCAAATTATATACTCCCATGCTTACTTCGCCAAGCTTTTGCTATGATTCCACATGCAACATATGGTTTTCAGTAGATTTCTAAAGGCATTCTTATAAGTACCCACCCTCACTTAGTAGGGTACAGAATTACCTGTAGTAATCCTTTATATAGAACCTGGCATGGGTGGTCTTACTGTTAAGTTTGCAAACTATGACTGGGATGTATAAAGTTCTATTGGTATAGCATAGTATTACAGACTAGACATCTTTCACTTTATTTCTCAGCTATTATCTGTGCTTTAACACTTTTATTTTGTAGTTTTCCTTCCAAATTTTGCACCCCTTTTATCAATAAAACAGGCCAATCATTTCTCAGTACTCATTCCCTCAGTCATTCCAGTCCTCCAATCTATAGGTTCATAAAAAAACGAACAAGAGGTAGTTCAGCAAGCAATTTTAAAGCCTCTCTGTGGATTTGTGTTCAAGTGCTGCCCTCCAGTAGTGATACATGGAAACTGCAGAATAATAATAGGATTGAAAAAGGGTCTGTCCTATGCAAATTATATACTCCCATGCTTACTTCGCCAAGCTTTCGATATGATTCCACCTGCAACATATGGTCTTCAGCAGATTTCTAAAGTTACCAAATTGTCTTAGGCTAAGGATTTTTCAACTCAAAGGCATTCTTATAAGTACCCACCCTAATTTATCAGGGTACAGAATTACCTGTAGTAATCCTCTATATAGAACCTGGGCATGTGTGGTTTTACTGTAAAGTTTGCAAACTATGACTGGGATAAAAAAGATTTAATGGTATAGCATCTCGTTACACACTAGACAACACTCAGTTTGTCTCTCAGCTATAATCTGTGCTTTAACACTTTTATCTTGTAGTTTTCATTCCAAATCTTGCACTTCTTTTATCAATAGAACAGGCCAATCATTGCTCAATACTCATTCTCTCAGTCGTTCCAGTCCTCCAATCTATAGGTTCATAAAAAACCAACAAGAGGTAGTTCAGCAAGCACTTTTAAAGCCTCTCTGTGGATTTGTGTTCAAGTGCTGCCCTCTAGTAGTGCTACATGGAAACAGCAGAATAATAATAGGATTGAAAAAGGGGCTGTCCTATGCAAATTATATACTCCCATGCTTACTTCGCCAAGCTTTCGCTATGATTCCACCTGCAACATATGGTCTTCAGCAGATTTCTAAAGTTGCCAAATTGTCTTAGGATAAGGATTTTTCCACTCAAAGGCATTCTTACAAGTACCCATCCTCACTTAGTAGGGTACAGAATTACCTGTAGTAATCCTCTATGTAGAACCTGGGCATGTGTGGTCTTACTGTAAAGTTTGCAAACTATGACTGCGATGTATAAAGTGCTAATGGTATAGTATAGCATTATAAACTAGACAACACTCATTGTATTTCTCAGCTATTATCTGTGCTTTAACACTTTGATCTTATAGTTGTTCTTCCAAATCTTGCACCCCTTTTATCAATAAAACAGGCCAATCGTTTCTCAATACTCATTCACTCTGTCATTCCAGTCCTCCAATCTATAGGTTCATAAAAAACAAACAAGAGGTCGTTCAGAAAGCACTTTTAAAGCCTCTCTGTGGATTTGTGTTCAAGTGCTGCCCTCTAGTAGTGATACATGGAAACTGCAGAATAATAATAGGATTGAAAAAGGGTCTGTCCTATGCAAATTATATACTCCCATGCTTACTTCGCCAAGCTTTCGCTATGATTCCACCTGCAACATATGGTCTTCAGCAGATTTCTAAAGTTACCAAATTGTCTTAGGCTAAGGATTTTTCAACTCAAAGGCATTCTTATAAGTACCCACCCTAATTTATCAGGGTACAGAATTACCTGTAGTAAGCCTCTATGTAGAACCTGGGCATGTGTGGTCTTACTGTAAAGTTTGCAAACTATGACTGGGATAAAAAAGTCCTAATGGTATAACATAGCGTTACAGACTAGACAACACTCACTTTATCTCTCAGCTATAATCTGTGCTTTAACACTTTTATCTTGTAGTTTTCATTCCAAATCTTGCACCCTTTTTATCAATAAAATACACCAATCATTTCTCAATACTCATTCCCTCAGTCATTCCAGTCCTCCAATCTAGAGGTTCATAAAAAACCAACAAGAGGTAGTTCAGAAAGCACTTTTTAAGCCTCTCTGTGGATTTGTGTTCAAGTGCTGCTCTCTAGTAGTGCTACATGGAAACTGCAGAATAATAATAGGATTGAAAAAGGGGCTGTCCTATGCAAATTATATACTTCCATGCTTACTTCGCCAAGCTTTCACTATGATTCCACCTGCAACATATGGTATTCAGCAGATTTCTAAAGTTGCCAAATTTTCTTAGGATAAGGATTTTTCCACTCAAAGCCATTCCTATAAGTACCCACCCTCACTTAGTAGGGTACAGAATTACCTGTAGTAATCCTCTATATACAACCTGGGAATGTGTGGTCTTATTGTAAAGTTTGCAAATTTTGATTGGAATGTTTAAAGTCCTAATGGTATAGCATAACATTACAGACTAGACAACACTCATTTTATTTCTCAGCTATTATTTGTGCTTTAACACTTTTATCTTGTAGTTTTCCTTCCAAATCTTGCACCCCTTTTATCAATAAAACAGGTTAATCATTTCTCAATACTCATTCCCTCAGTCATTCCAGTTCTCCAATCTATAGGTTCATAAAAAACCAACAAGAGGTAGTTCAGCTAGCACTTTTAAAGCCTCTCTGTGGGTTTATGTTCAAGTGCTGCCCTCTAGTAGTGCTACATGGAAACTGCAGAATAATAATAGGATTGAAAAAGGAGTTGTCCTATGCAAATTATATATTCCCATGCTTACTTCGACAAGCTTTCGCTATGATTCCACCTGCAACATATGGTATTCAGCAGATTTCTAAAGTTGCCAAATTTTCTTAGGATAAGGATTTTTCCACTCAAAGCCATTCCTATAAGTACCTACCCTCATTTAGCAGGGTACAGAATTACCTGCAGTAATCCTTTATAGACCGTGGGCGTTTGTGGGCTTACTTTAAAGACTTACCTGGCAGGGGGGAGATACCATGGTGACGTGGTTGTTTTCTTTGTGGTATCCGAGCAGGAGGTTGCAGTGTTTCCAGCGAGTGGAGCTCTTTTCTTCAGCGTGAAATCGGGGACCCTTCCAGAACGTATCTCTGTGAAGATTGCGGCTAATCGAGCGCGCCAAAATGCTGTGAGGTTCTCAGCAGTTGAAGATGTCAAGATGGATGGATTGTTGTTCAGCCGCTCAGTGCTGCAAAAGGAACTTGGATTCAGACCTGATCAGATTGACTACCTGTTTGCTTTTCCTGCAGGTAAAGTCTTTGAAGTGATTTTCACCACCTTTGCTTTGTTTGAACAATGCCTCAAGCGCTTTAAAGAAAGAAATGACTCTGCACCTTTGAAAGTGTTTTCCATCAATGCCTTGACTCAGCCTCAGAAGAGATGGGTGAATGTGTCCATGTTTAATGAGTATGTTCAGAGCGCTGACATTATCACTTGGCTCAATCAGTTTTGCGTTGCTGATGGTGTAAAGACTGGCTACTTTAAAGCCTTGGTATCCTTAAAGAGAGACCGTGCCACTGAGGAACTGAGGCACATACCTAGCACTATTAGACTTGGTGGAGCCACGGGCACTGTCTTCTTTGTGGGTCAGCCTAGGAGATGCAGGAAATTTAATTTGGAGGGGCACTTGGCTAAGGACTGTACTGCACCTTTCTGCACTAAGTGTAGAAACACTGGACATGAAGCTGTTGATTGTGTGGCTGAAAAAACGTGCAATCTTTGTGGCTCAACTGAGCATTTGTTTAAAAACTGCCCCTCCTCCTATGCCTTTAAAATCAAAGCTGCGCGACTGGAGCCACCTTTCACTCCCCACCAGAGTAGAGGGAGGTCAAGGGAAGATGTAGAGGAGGAGGAGGAAGAATTAATCAGGCTTGGTTTGGAAGAGGAAAGATTGGCTCTCCAACCTGGTTTATCCTTGTCTGAGGCAAAGGTGGATATCACTGTGGAGAAAGACACCTCTGGGGAAGGTGCTTCAGTTTTGGTGGGAAAACAAGCAGGTGCAGTTGATGAGGCTGGGAACTGCAAGGAACCTAATGAGGGTGATTCACCAGGTGCTCCTGATCAACCAATCAAGGCTCCCACACCTGGTTTAAATTTGGCTGTCCAATCACAGCAGACGTCCTCCAAAACCACTAAGGGGAGTGTTGCCCAACATCACCTGAGTGCTGTTGAAAGGAATTATATTGTCAGTGGTGGAGGCACTTCTTTGATTTCCACCACAGGTGCAGCTCTTGACGCACCCCAGCTGCAACCTGTTCCACTTTCTGCTCCACAGCCACTTGGCACTGTTATGGATGACAGTCTGTATGTTACGCCTGAGGTATTTTCCACTCCAAGCCAGCAGTCCCTAGAACCCGCTTCATCTGGTACTGCAAATGCGGTTGGTACTCAAGGTACAATGTCTACAATTTCCTCTATATACTCTTGCAGTGAGATAGAGTTTGCCTGTACAGCCCTGGAACACTCTTCTTTCTCTGACACTGCGGTTGCTGCAGAGGTAGTTGAGTGGGGCAAGGATGACATTTTTGTTGAGGAAGAGGTTGAATCTGCCATGGATGTTTCAACCTCATTAAAAAGGAAGGAGAAAGAGAGGGATGATACGGAAGAGACTGGGTTTGAGAGCAATGACTCCAGAGACTTGTGTGCACAGGATGACAGGCGTAATTCCCAGGCGGTGACAGGGGAGGATGCTTTTACCCCTGTGATAAAGCGGAAGACTAAGAAGAGGAATAGGAAATTGGACTGAAAGTACCATTTTACAATGTCTATGTTTTTCAGATATTCCCTGATGCTTCTCTTGGGGAGTATTAATGTTAGGTGCTTGGGTGATGATGTGAAAAGCTCATCAATTTTTGACTTTTTGAGCCTGCAAAAATTGGACATGATTTTCTTACAGGAATGTGCTATCCCAGAACTATCTAAGGACTCAAAATTGCAACAAATGTGGACTTGTGGCCCTTCCATCTGGTCAGGCTGTAATTCTGACCGAAATGCGGGGATAGGCATTTTATTTTGCAGTAATGACTTTGTTATTCACAACGTTCAACATGTGGTTAAAGGGCGATTACTATGTGTGGATGTTACTTGGAATGGCCATGATTTACGCCTTATTAATGTGTACTGCCCTACATCATTGTCCTGCAGAAAGAATGTTTTGAGCTTCCTGCCTCAGCTCCTTTTATGCAACAGGAATATTTTTCTAGGTGGTGATTTCAACTGTTTATTGGCTGTGGAAGACAGATCCTCTTCTTCTGCAGTACACCTGGACGGTAGCTCTACCTCACTGAAAAGTATTATTTCTGATTTTCATTTGCAGGATTCTTACAGATTGTTGCATCCTAATGATCCAGGTTACACTTGGGTTAGTTCCAACTCTTCCACTAAGTCACGCATAGATTTTATCTTTGCAAGTCCCTCAGAAAAGATAGTTTCAGCCACTCTCATTCTGGTTTTCTTTTCCGATCATCACCTTGTTTCAGTTGGCGTCTCCATAGCAGATATACCTCTTAGCGGGAAGGGTCTGTGGAGACTCAATATTCTTTTGCTCAATGATAAGGCTACCCGGGATAAGTTTAGTTACCATTACCAAAATTGGCAGTCCCTGATAATTCTTTTCCCCTCAGTCAGTGAGTGGTGGGAGGACATTATGATCCGTATACGGTCCTTCTTTATTCGGGAGGGAACTAGAGTGGCTAGAGACAGGCGGTGCAGAATCAACCGTTTGCAAATCCGTCTCCAGAATTTGTCCAAGCTATTGGAGCATGGTTTTGATGTACAGGCAGATATTCTATTGTGCAAGCAGAGGTTATCCTCCTTGTACCACGAATTTACTAAAGGGTTGATTCTCCGCAGTAGGGTTCAGTTCCTGGAGAACAATGAGACTTGCTCTAGGGTTTTCTTTCTTAAAGCGAGGGCTACTGGGAGAATTATAGATGCCATGATGGACTCCCACGGTACCACTCAAACCACTACTGAAGGAATCCGAGACAGTGTGCATGATTTCTATAGCGACTTATATGGGGCCAAAGTTTCAGACAATGCAACTGGGAATTTTTTCATGCAACATCTGCAGTTGTCTTTGTCTGAAGAGGATAAGGAAGTTCTTGAAGGGGACTTGGTGCTTGCAGACCTCAAAAGAGCCATGCTCAGCTTGCCTAAGGGGAGATCCCCCGGTTCTGATGGCATACCTGTAGAGTTCTATGCTACATTTTGGGACTTAGTGGGCTCCGACTTGCTGGAAGTCTTTCGTTGTTCTATGAGGGAAGGATTGCTCCCCAATTCCTTGAGAGGTGGTTGCATAAGACTTATCTACAAGAAGAAAGGTGATAGAGCCGATGTAAAGAACTGGCGTCCAATCAGCCTTCTCAATGTAGACTTTAAAATATTGTCTAAAACTTTGTTCCTTCGGTTGCGGCCTGTTGTTTCCACAGTCGTTGAATCAGACCAAACGTGTGGCATACCTGGGCGTAAGATTTCTGACAATTTATGTTTGGTTAGGGATGTGTTATCGTATGTCAAAGACCGTGGGTTATCTATGTGTTTGCTGAACCTGGATCAGGAAAAGGCTTTCGATCGGCTAAACCACTCTTTTATGTTTCAGGTTTTAAAACATTTGAATTTTGGTCCAACTTTTAGGTCCTGGATTGCTTTATTGTATACCAATTGTTACAGCAGGGTCATGGTCAATGGCACGTTGACTGCCTCTTTTCCTGTTTTGTCAGGTGTACGGCAGGGATGCCCTTTGTCCCCCCTCTTGTTCATTTTGGCCATCGAACCTTTTCTTGCAACTCTGAGGGCTGATAAGCTGATTAAAGGGATCCCTGTCCCTGGATGTAGGGGGGTTTCTGTCATTGCCTCTGCTTATATGGACGATGTATCTGTTTTTTGTTCAGATAATATTTCCATCCGCCAGGTTTTATGGTATTGTAGCAGGTTTTCCTTTGCTTCATCATCGAGGATTAACCTGGCAAAGAGTGAGTGTTTGTACGTCAACTGGAAGGAAGATAAGATGGATTGGGGCCTTAAGGTAGTGCAAGATCGCGTGAAAGTTCTTGGTCTGTTTTTTGGTGAGGGTGGTAGCTTGCAGAGCTGGTCTGAATGCATGTCCAAGGTAAAGCAGAAGATTGCACTTTGGGGTTTGCGGTCACTTACTATGACTGGTAAAATACTTGTTGCAAAGGCAGAATTTCTATTGTGCCTTCTGTATATTGCAGTGGTTTACCCCGTCCCCCGACACTGCCTTACACTGCTACAGAGGTGGGTTTTTCAGTTCATTTGGGGAGGAAAGCAAGAACGAGTGGCTCGCGTGACCATGTTAAAGACTGTGGTTTTGGGTGGCAAGAGTGCTCCAAACATTGGTCTCGCTTTGCAATCTTTGTTTATTTGCACCATGATCAGAGGGAGTATTTGTCTGGATAAGGAAGAAAGGAAGTGGTCTTTTTTTGCCAGTTTCTGGCTAAATTTTCTGGTGTGCAGAACATGGGGCATGGTTGTCTCAAATAGCATGCCTCATTCAGAATCCTGCCCATTTGCTTACTTTTATGCCAGGAAATTCATTAGGACTCACAATTTACACGCAATTCCTTTGGGCTTGATCTCACCTAGGCTCATTCGCAAATCTGTTACTGGGGACCAGCAGCAGGTACCAGTCAGGGGGTTTTCAGACCTGGCTTCTAAGGCTATTTGGGCAAATGTTTCTGTACGGTACCTTCATAATATCCATTGTGACCTGGCATGGTCCACAGCACACGGTTGCCTGCCTCTCCGCCTTTTTTTGTTTAGGAGACGATGTTCTAGGGCACCCTTTTGTGTCAGGAAGGGTTGTTTGGCAGAAGAATCTTGTGACCACCTCTTTTGGTACTGCCCCATGGCACAACAGGTGTGGGCTTTGGCGTAAGTGTGGCTTTCTTCCCTAAATTCTGATGTGGTTTTGTCTAGAGAGGGTGTGATATTTGGCCTGTTCGTTTCCAGCTCCCCATGTCAGAAGTATTGGATAGTGGTGAATTGCTTGAAGGATGCTTTGTGGAGGGCTAGAAATCTTTTACTTTTCAAAGGGGTTGATCTCTCCCCACAAGTGGTCTATGCTCTTGGTTGTTCTTTGGTCCACAATTACTTGTGTAAAGATGTATGTCTGAAGGGTAAGGTGGCTACCTATTTGGAATGGTGTTGGAGTGATCATGGGTGATGGATGGTTTATTTTTTAGTTTGGGCTTTTTTCTAACACAGGAGTTGCTGTGTTTCTTGGGATTGATCATTGGATTTTTTCTTTTATCCCATTGCTTTTAAACATGCCTGCTTTTAGCTTCTTTTACTTCTGAATGATTTAACATCTAGATGTTAACCTGGTGTTGGCCTTGGCACTGTGTGCAGTTTTTCACCTGGTCAAATGTCGTGCCACCTGAAACATGGATTGGCTACCATGTATTCTGTCTTTTATTGGTTGAATAAAGGTTTTGAAACTTAAAAAAAAAAAAAAAGATGTATCAAGTCCTAATGATATAACATAGCATTACACACTAGACAACACTCACTTTATCTCTCAGCTATTATCTGTGCTTTAACACTTTTATCTTGTAGTTTTCCTTCAAATCTTGCACCCCTTTTATCAATAAAACAGGCCAATCATTTCTCAATACTCATTCCCTCAGTCATTTCAGTCCTCCAATTTATAGGTTCATACAAAACCAACAAGAGGTAGTTCAGCAAGCACTTTTAAAGCCTCTCTGTAGATTTGTGTTCAAGTACTGCTCTCTAGTAGTGCTTTAATGGAAACTGCAGAATAATAATAGGATTGAAAAAGGGGCTGCCCTATGAAAATTACATACTGCCATGCTTACTTCGCCAACCTTTCGCTATGATTCCACCTGCAACATATGGTCTTCAGCAGATTTCTAAAGCTGCCAAATTGTCTTAGGATAAGGATTTTTCCACTCAAAGGCATTCTTATAAGTACTCACCCTCACTTAGTAGGGTACAGAATTACCTGTAGTAATCCTCTATATAGAACCTGGGCATGTGTGGTCTTACTGTAAAGTTTGCAAACTATGACTGGGGTGTATAAAGTCCTAATGGTATAGCATAGCATTACAGACTAAACAACACTCACTTTGGGGCATATTTATACTCCGTTTGCGCCGGAATTGCGTCGATTTTTTTGACGCAATTCCAACGCAAAACTAACTCCATATTTATACTTTGGCGTTAGACGCGTCTAGCGCCAAAGTCCATGGAGTTTGCGTCATTTTTTAGCGTGGACACCTACTTTGCGTTAATGAGATGCAAGGTAGGCGTTCACGTCTAAAAAATTGACTCCGAGGCCTGTGCGTCGTATTTATACTCCCGGGCAAAATTCACGCCCGGGAGTGGGCGGGTCAAAAAAAATGACGTACGGCCGCTTTTGCGCCGTTTTTTAGCGCCTGCAAAAGGCAGGCGTTAAGGGACCTGTGGGCTCGGAAGGAGCCCAGAGGTGCCCTCCCACGCCCCCAGGGACACCCCCTGTCACCCTTGCCCACCCCAGGAGGACACCCAAGGCTGGAGGGACCCATCCCAGGGATATTAAGGTAAGTTCAGGTAAGTAATTTTTTTTTTTTTTTTGTGGCATAGGGGGGCCTGATTTATGCCTCCCTACATGCCACTATGCCCAATGACCATGCCCAGGGGACATAAGTCCCCTGGGCATGGCCATTGGGCAAGGGGGCATGACTCCTGTCTTTGCTAAGACAGGAGTCATTTCAATGGGGGTTGGGAGTGAAAAAAAATGACGCAAATCGGGTTGAGGCGAAAAATTTGCCTCAGCCTGACTTGCCCCATTTTTTCACGCCCAAACTCCATTTTCCCCTACGCCGGCGCTGCCTGGTGTACGTAGTTTTTTTCCACGCACACCAGGCAGCGCCGGCGGCTAACGCCGGCTAACGTCATTAATTAAATACGGCGCCCGCATGGTGCTTCAGAATGGCGTTAGCCGGCGCTAATTTTTTTGATGCAAAACTGCGTTAGCGCAGTTTTGCGTCAAAAAGCATAAATATGGGCCTTTATCTCTCAGCTATTATCTGTGCTTTAACACTTTTATCTTGTAGTTTCCCTTCCAAATCTTGCACCCCTTTTATCAATAAAACAGGCCAATCATTTCTCAATACTAATTCTCTCAGTCATTCCAGTCCTCCAATCTATAGGTTCATAAAAAACCAACAAGAGGTAGTTCAGCAAGCACTTTTAAAGCCTCTCTGTGGATTTGTGTTCAAGTGCTGAACTCTAGTAGTGCTACATGGAAACTGCAGAATAATAATAGGATTGAAAAAGGGTCTGTATTATACACATTATATACTCCCATACTTACTTCGCCATGCTTTCGCTATGATTCCACCTGCAACAAATGGTCTTCAGCAGATTTCTAAAGTTGCCAAATTGTCTTAGGATAAGGATTTTTGCACTCAAAGGCATTCTTATAAGTTCCCAACCTCACTTAGTAGGGTAGAGAATTACTTGTAGTAATCCTCTATATAGAACCAGGGCATGTGTGGTCTTACTGTTAAGTTTGTAAACTATGATTTGGATGTATAAAGTCCTAATGGTATAGCATAGCATTACAGACTAGACAACACTCACTTTATCTCTCAGCTATTATCTGTGCTTTAACACTTTTGTCTTGTAGTTTTCCTTTCAAATCTTGCACCCCTTTTATCAATAAAACAGGCTCATCATTTCTCAATACTCATTCTCTCAGTCATTCCAGTCCTCCAATCTATAGGTTCATAGAAAACCAACAAGAGGTAGTTCTGCAAGCACGTTTAAAGCCTCTTTGTGGATTTGTGTTCAAGTGCTGCCCTCTAGTAGTGCTACATGGATACTGCAGAATAATATTAGGAATGAAAAAGGGGTTGTCGTATGCAAATTATGTACTCCCATGCTTACTTCGCCAAGCTTTCGCTATGATTCCACCTGCAACATATGGTCTTCAGCAGATTTCTAAAGTTGCCAAACTGTCTTAGGATAAGGATTTTTCCACTCAAAGGCATTCTTATAAGTACCCACCCTCACTTAGTAGGGTACAGAATTACCTGTAGTAATCCTCTACATAGAACATGGGTATGTGTGGTCTTACTGTAAAGTTTGCAAACTATGACTGGGATGTATAAAGTTCTAATGGTATGGCATAGCATTACGGAATAGACAGCACAAACTTTATCTCTTAGCTATTATCTGTACTTTAACACTTTTATCTTGTAGTTTTCCTTTCAAATCATGCACCCCTTTTATCAATAAAACAGGCCAATCATTTCTTAATACTCATTCTCTCAGCCATTCCAGTCCTCCAATCTTTAGGTTCATAAAAAACCAACAAGAGGTAGTTCCGCAAGCACTTTTAAAGCCTCTCTGTGGATTTGTTTTCAAGTGCTGCCCTCTAGTATTGCTACATGGAAACTGCAGAATAATAATACAATTGAAAAAGGGGCTGTCCTATGCAAATTATATACTGCCACGCTTACTTCGCCAAACTTTCGCTATGATTCCACCTGCAACATATGGTCTTCAGCAGATTTCTAAAGTTGCCAAATTGTCTTAGGCTAAGGATTTTTCAACTCAAAGGCATTCTTATAAGTACCGACCCTAATTTAGCAGGGTATAGAATTACCTGTAGTAATCCTCTATATAGAACCTGGGCATGTGTGGTTTTACTGTAAAGTTTGCAAGCTATGATTGTGATGTATACAGTTCTAATGGTATAGCATAGCATTACAGACTAGACAACGCTCACTTTATATCTCAGCTATTATCTGTGCTTTAGCACTTTTGTTTTGTAGTTTTCTTTCCAAATCTTGCTCCCCGTTTATCAATAAAACAGGCCAATCATTTCTCAATGCTAATTACTTTAGTCATTCCAGTTCTCCAATCTATAGGTTCATAAAAAACCAGCAAGAGGTAGTTCAGCATGCACTTTTAAAGCCTCTCTGTGGATTTGTGTTCAAGTGCTGCCCTCTAGTAGTGCTACATGGAAACTGTAGAATAATAATAGGATTGAAAAAAGAGCTGTCCTATGCAAATTATATACTCCCATGCTTACTTCGCCAAGCTTTCGCTATGATTCTATCTGCAACATATGGTCTTCAGCAGATTTCTAAAGTTGCCAAATTCTCTTAGGCTAAGGATTTTTCAACTCAAAGGCATTCTTATAAGTACAGACCCTAATTTAGCAGGGTATAGAATTACCTGTAGTAATCCTCTATATGGAACCTGGGCATGTGTGGTCTTACTGTAAAGTTTGCAAGCTATGACTGTGATGTATACAGTCTTAATAGTATAGCATAGCATTTCAGAGTAGACAACACTCCTTTTATCTCTCAGTTTTTATCTGTGCTTTAACACTTTTATCTTGTAGTTTTCTTTCCAAATCTTGCACCCCTTATATCAATAAAGTAGGCTAATCATTTCTCAATACTTATTCCCTCAGTCATTCCTGTCCTCCAATCTATAGGTTCATAGAAAACCAACAAGAGGTAGTTCAGCAAGCACTTTTAAAGCCTCTCTGTGGATTTGTGTTCAAGTGCTGCCCTCTAGTAGTGCTACATGGAAACTGCAGAATAATAATAGGATTGAAAAAGGGGCTGTCCTATGCAAATTATATACTCCCATGATTACTTCGCCAAGCTTTCGCTATGATTCCACCTACAACTTATGGTCTTCAGCAGATTTCTTAAAGTTGTCAAATTGTCTTAGGATAAGGATTTTTCCACTCAAAGGCATTCTTATAAGTACCCACCCTCACTTAGTAGGGTACAGAATTACCTGTAGTAATCCTCTATATAGAACCTGGTCATGTGTGGTCATACTGCAAAGTTTGCAAACTATGACTTGGATGTATAAAGTCCTAATGGTATAGCATAGCATTACAGACTAGACAACACTCACTTTATCTCTCAGCTATTATTTGTGCTTTAACGCTTTTTTCTTGTAGTTTTTTTTCCAAATCTTGCACCCTTTTTATCAATAAAACAGGCCAATTATTTCTCAATACTTATTCCCTCAGTCGTTCCAGTCCTCCAATCTATAGGTTCATAAAAAAAACAACAAGAGGTAGTTCAGCAATCACTTTTAAAGCCTCTCTATGGATTTGTGTTCAAGTGCTGCCCTCTAGTAGTGCTACATGGAAACTGCAGAATAATAATAGGATTGAAAAAGGGGCTGTCCTATGCAAATTATACACTCCCATGCTTACTTCGCCAAGCTTTTGCTATGATTCCACCTGCAACATATGGTCTTCAGCAGATTTCTAAAGTTGCCAAATTGTCTTAGGATAAGGATTTTTCCACTCAAAGGCATTCTTATAAGTACCCACCCTCACTTAGTAGGGTACAGAATTACCTGTAGTAATCCTCTATATAAAATCTGCACGTGTGGTCTTACTGTAAAGTTTGCAAACTATGACTGCGATGTATAAAGTCCTAATGGTATAGAATAGTATTACAGACTAGACAATCCTCACTTTATCTCTCACCTATTATTTGTGCTTTAACAATTTTATCTTGTAGTTTCCCTTCCAAATCTTGTACCCCTTTTATCGATAAAACAGGCTAATCATTTATCAATACTCATTCCCTCAGTCATTCCAGTCCTCCAATTTATAGGTTCTTAAAAAACCAACAAGAGGTAGTTCAGCAAGCACTTTTAAAGCCTCTCTGTGGATTTGTGATCAAGTGCTGCCCTCTAGTAGTGCTACATGGAAACTGCAGAAAAATAATAGGATTGAAAAAGGGTCTGTCCTATGCAAATTATATACTCCCATGCTTACTACGCCAAGAGTTCACTATGATTTCACCTGCAACATATGGTCTTCAGCAGATTTCTAAAGTTGCCAAATTGTCTTAGGATAAGGATTTTTCCACTCAAAGGCATTCTTATAAGTACCCACCCTCACTTAGTAGGGTACAGAATTACCTGTAGTAATCCTCTATATAGAACCTGGGCATGTGTGGTCATACTGCAAATTTTGCAAACTATGACTTGGATGTATAAAGTCCTAATGGTATAGCATACTATTACAGACTAGACAACACTCACTTTATCTCTCAGCTGTTATTTGTGTTTTAACGCTTTTTTCTTGTAGTTTTTTTTTTCCAAATCTTGCATCCTTTTTATCAATAAAAGAGGCTAATTATTTCTCAATACTTATTCTCTCAGTCGTTCCAGTCCTCCAATCTATAGGTTCATTAAAAAAACAACAAGAGGTAGTTCAGCAATCACTTTTAAAGCCTCTCTATGGATTTGTGTTCAAGTGCTGCTCTCTAGTAGTGCTACATGGAAACTGTAGAATAATAATAGGATTGAAAAAAGAGCTGTCCTATGCAAATTATATACTCCCATGCTTACTTCGCCAAGCTTTCGCTATGATTCTATCTGCAACATATGGTCTTCAGCAGATTTCTAAAGTTGCCAAATTCTCTTAGGCTAAGGATTTTTCAACTCAAAGGCATTCTTATAAGTACCGACCCTAATTTAGCAAGGTATAGAATTACCTGTAGTAATCCTCTATATGGAGCCTGGGCATGTGTGGTCTTACTGTAAAGTTTGCAAGCTATGACTGTGATGTATACAGTCTTAATAGTATAGCATAGCATTTCAGAGTAGACAACACTCCTTTTATCTCTCAGTTCTTATCTGTGCTTTAACACTTTTATCTTGTAGTTTTCTTTCCAAATCTTGCACCCCTTATATCAATAAAGTAGGCTAATCATTTCTCAATACTTATTCCCTCAGTCATTTCTGTCCTCCAATCTATAGGTTCATAGAAAACCAACAAGAGGTAGTTCAGCAAGCACTTTTAAAGCCTCTCTGTGGATTTGTGTTCAAGTGCTGCCCTCTAGTAGTGCTACATGGAAACTGCAGAATAATAACAGGATTGAAAAAGGGGCTGTCCTATGCAAATTATATACTCCCATGATTACTTCGCCAAGCTTTCGCTATGATTCCACCTACAACTTATGGTCTTCAGCAGATTTCTTAAAGTTGCCAAATTGTCTTAGGATAAGGATTTTTCCACTCAAAGGCATTCTTATAAGTACCCACCCTCACTTAGTAGGGTACAGAATTACCTGTAGTAATCCTCTATATAGAACCTGGGCATGTGTGGTCATACTGCAAAGTTTGCAAACTATGACTTGGATGTATAAAGTCCTAATGGTATAGCATAGCATAGCATTACAGACTAGACAACACTCACTTTATCTCTCAGCTATTATTTGTGCTTTAACGCTTTTTTCTTGTAGTTTTTTTTCCAAATCTTGCACCCTTTTTATCAATAAAACAGGCCAATTATTTCTCAATACTTATTCCCTCAGTCGTTCCAGTCCTCCAATCTATAGGTTCATAAAAAAAACAACAAGAGGTAGTTCAGCAATCACTTTTAAAGCCTCTCTATGGATTTGTGTTCAAGTGCTGCCCTCTAGTAGTGCTACATGGAAACTGCAGAATAATAATAGGATTGAAAAAGGGGCTGTCCTATGCAAATTATAAACTCCCATGCTTACTTCGCCAAGCTTTTGCTATGATTCCACCTGCAACATATGGTCTTCAGCAGATTTCTAAAGTTGCCAAATTGTCTTAGGATAAGGATTTTTCCACTCAAAGGCATTCTTATAAGTACCCACCCTCACTTAGTAGGGTACAGAATTACCTGTAGTAATCCTCTATATAAAATCTGCGCATGTGTGGTTTTACTGTAAAGTTTGCAAACTATGACTGCGATGTATAAAGTCCTAATGGTATAGAATAGTATTACAGACTAGACAATCCTCACTTTATCTCTCAGCTATTATTTGTGCTTTAACAATTTTATCTTGTAGTTTCCTTTCCAAATCTTGTACCCCTTTTATCGATAAAACAGGCCAATCATTTATCAATACTCATTTCCTCAGTCATTCCAGTCCTCCAATTTATAGGTTCTTAAAAAACCAACAAGAGGTAGGTCAGCAAGCACTTTTAAAGCCTCTCTGTGGATTTGTGATCAAGTGCTGCCCTCTAGTAGTGCTACATGGAAACTGCAGAAAAATAATAGGATTGAAAAAGGGTCTGTCCTATGCAAATTATATACTCCCATGCTTACTACGCCAAGAGTTCACTATGATTTCACCTGCAACATATGGTCTTCAGCAGATTTCTAAAGTTGCCAAATTGTCTTAGGATAAGGATTTTTCCACTCAAAGGCATTCTTATAAGTACCCACCCTCACTTAGTAGGGTACAGAATTACCTGTACTAATCCTGTATATAGAACTTGGGCATGTGTGGACTTACGGTAAAATTTGCAAGATATGGTTGGGATGTGTAAAGTCCTAATGGTATAGCATAGCATAGCATTGTAGACTAGACAGCTCTCACTTTATTTCTCAGCTATTAGCTATGATTTAACACTTTTATCTTGTAGTTTTTCTTCCAAATCTTGCACCCCTTTTATCAATAAAACAGGCCAATCATTTGACAATACTCATTCTCTCAGTCATTCCAGTCCTCCAATCTAAAGGTTCATAAAAAACCAACAAGAGGTAGTTCAGCAAGCACTTTTAAATCCTCTCTGTGGATTTGTGTTCAAGTGCTGCCTTCTAGTAGTGCTACATGGATACTGCAGAATAATAATAGGATTGAAAAAGGGGTTGTCCTATGCAAATTATACACTCCCATGCTTACTTCGCCAAGCTTTCGCTATGATTCCACCTGCAACATATGGGCCCATATTTATACTTTTTGACGCTAAACTGCGCTAACGCAGTTTAGCGTCAAAAAATTTAGCGCCGTCTAACGCCATTCTGAAGCGCCATGCGGGCGCCGTATTTATGGAATGGCGTTAGCCGGCGCTAGCAGACCGGCCCTGACTGGTGTGCGTGGAAAAAAACCACGTAGACCAGGCAGCGCCGGCGTAGGGGGAAAGTGGCGTTAGGGCGTCTTAAAATGGGGCAAGTCAGGTTGATGCAAAAAAATCGCCTCAACCCGATTTGCACCATTTTTTTCGACGCACAGACGCTATTTAAATGACTCCTGTCTTAGTAAAGACAGGAGTCATGCCCCCTTGCCCAATGGCCATGCCCAGGGGACTTATGTCCCCTGGGCATGGTCATTGGGCATAGTGGCATGTAGGGGGGCACAAATAAGGCCCCCCTATGCCACCAAAAAAAATAAAAAAAAATAAAAAATTATACTTACCTGAACTTACCTGAATGTCCCTGGGGTGGGTCCCTCCATCCTTGGGGGTCCTCCTGGGGTGGGCAAGGGTGGCAGGGGGGGTCCCTGGGGTCAGGGGAGGGCACCTGTGGGCTCATTTTGAGCCCACAGGCCCCTTAACGCCTACCCTGACCCAGGCGTTAAAAAGTGGTGCAAATGCGGGGTTTTTTGACCCGACCACTCCCGGGCGTGATTTTTGCCCGGGAGTATAAATACGACGCATTTGCGTCGCCGTCATTTTTTTAGACGGGAACGCCTTCCTTGCATCTCATTAACGCAAGGAAGGCGTTCATGCAAAAAAATGACGCTATTTGCCCCTACTTTGGCGTCAGACGCGTCTAACGCCAAAGTATAAATATGGCGTTAGTTTTGCGCCGAATTTGCGTCGAAAAAAACGACGCTAATTCGGCGCAAACGGAGTATAAATACGGGCCATGGTCTTCAGCAGATTTCTAAAGTTGCCAAATTGTCTTAGGCTAAGGTTTTTTCCACTCAAAGGTATTCTTATACGTACCCACACTAATTATGCAGGGTACAGAATTACCTGTAGTAATCCTCTATATAGAACCTGGGAATGTGTAGTCTTACTATAAAATTTGCAAACTATGAGAGGGATGTATAAAGTTTTCATATTATAGCATAGCATTATAGGATAGACAACACTCACTTTATTTCTCAGCTATTATCTGTTCTTTAACCTTTTTATCTTGTAGTTTTTTTTCCAAATCTTGCACCCCTTTTATCAATAAAACAGGCTAATCATTTCTCAATACTCATTCTCTCAGTCATTCCAGTTCTCCAATCTATAGGTTCATAAAAAAACAACAAGAGGTAGTTCATCAAGCACTTTTAAAGCCTCTCTGTGGATTTGTGTTCAAGTGCTGCCCTCTAGTAGTGCTACATGGAAACTGCAGAAAAATAATAGGATTGAAAAAGGTTCTGTCCTATGCAAATTATATACGCCATGCTTACTACGCCAAGCTTTCACTATGATTCCACCTGCAACATATGGTCTTCAGCAGATTTCTAAAGTTGCCAAATTGTCTTAGGCTATGGATTTTTCCACTCAAAAGCATTCTTATAAGTACCCACCCTTATTTAGCAGGGTACAGAATTACCTGTAGTAATCCTCTATAGATAACCTCAGCATGTGTGGTCTTAATGTAAAGTTTGCAAACTATGACTGGAATGTATAAAGTTCTAATGGTATAGCATAGTATTACGGACTAGACAACACTCACTTTATCTCTCAGTTATTATCTGTGCTTTAACGCTTTTTTCTTGTAGTTTTCTTTCCAAATCTTGCACCCCTTTTATCAATAAAACAGGCCAATCATTTCTCAATACTCATTCCCTCAGTCGTTCCAGTCCTCCAATCTTTAGGTTCATAAAAAAACCAACAAGAGGTAGTTCAGCAAGCACTTTTAAAGCCTCTCTGTGGATTTGTGTTCAAGTGCTGCCCTCTAGTAGTGCTACATGGAAACTGCAGAATAATAATAGGATTGAAAAAGGGGCTGTCCTATGCAAATTATACACTCCCATGCTTACTTCGCCAAGCTTTCGCTATGATTCCACCTGCAACATATGGTCTTCAGCAGATTTCTAAAGTTGCCAAATTGTCTTAGGATAAGGATGTTTCCACTCAAAGGCATTCTTATAAAGTACCCACCCTCACTTAGTAGGGTACAGAATTACCTGTAGTAATCCTCTATATAGAACCTTGGCATGTGTGGTCTTACTGTAATGTTTGCAAAATATGACTGGAATGTATAAAGTCCTAATGGTAGATCATAGCGTTACAGACTAAACAACACTATTTTTCTCTCTCAGCTATTATCTATGCTTTAACACTTTTATCTTTCAGTTTTCCTTCAAATCTTGCATTCTTTTTATCAAATAAAACAGGCCAATCATTTCTCAATACTCATTCTCTCAGTCATTCCAGTTCTCCAATCTATAGGTTCATAAAAAACCAACAAGAGGTAGTTCAGCAAGCACTTTTAAAGCCTCTTTGTGGATTTGTGTTCAAGTACTGCTCTCTAGTAGTGCTACATGGAAACTGCAGAATAATAATAGGATTGAAAAAGGGGCTGCCCTATGCAAATTATATACTCCCATGCTTACATCGCCAAGCTTTTGCTTTGATTCCACCTGCAACATATGGTCTTCAGCAGATTTCTAAAGTTGCCAAATTGTCTTAGGATAAGGATTTTTCCACTCAAAGGCATTCTTATAATTACCCACCCTCACTTAGTAGGGTACAGAATTACCTGTAGTAATCCTCTATATAGAACCTGGGCATGTGTGGTCTTACTGTAAAGTTTGCAAACTATGACTGGGATGTATAAAGTTCTAATGGTATAGAATAGCATTGCAGACTAGTCAACCCTCACTTTATCTCTAAGCTATTGTCTGTGCTTTAACAATTTTATCTTGTAGTTTTCCTTCCAAATCTTGCACCCCTTTTATCAATAAAACAGCCCAATCATTTCTCAATACTCATTCCCTCAGTCATTCTAGTTCTCCAATCTATAGGTTCATAAAAAAACAACAAGTGGTAGTTCAGCAAGCACTTTTAAAGCCTCTCTGTGGATTTGTGATCAAGTGCTGCCCTCTAGTAGTGCTACATGGAAACTGCAGAAAAATAATAGGATTGAAAAAGGGTCTGTCCTATGCAAATTATATACTCCCATGCTTACTATGCCAAGAGTTCACTATGATTCTACGTGCAACATATGGTCTTCAGCAGATTTCTAAAGTTGCCAAATTGTCTTAGGATAAGGATTTTTCCACTCAAAGGCATTCTTATAAAGTACCCACCCTCACTTAGTAGGGTACAGAATTACCTGTAGTAATCCTCTATATAGAACCTGGGCATGTGTGGTCTTACTGTAAAGTTTGCAAACTATAACTGGGATGTATAAAGTCCTAATATTATAGCATAGCATTATAGATTAGACAACGCTCATTTTATTTCTCAGCTATTATCTGTGTTTTAACACTTTTATCTTGTAATTTTTCTTCCAAATCTTGCAGCTTTTTTATCAATAAAATAGGCCAATCGTTTCTCAGTACTCATTCCCTCAGTCATTCCATTCCTCCAATCTATAGGTTCATAAAAAAACAACAAGAGGTAGTTCAGCAAGCACTTTTAAAGCCTCTCTGTGGATTTGTGTTCAAGTGCTGCCCTCTAGTAGTGCTCCATGGAAACTGCAGAATAATAATAGGATTGAAAAAGGGTCTGTCCAATGTAAATTATATACTCCCATGCTTACTTCGCCAACCTTTCTATATGATTCCACCTGCAACATATGGTCTTCAGTAGATTTCTAAAGTTGCCAAATTGTCTTAGGATAAGGATTTTTCCACTCAAAGGCATTCTTAGAAGTACCCACCCTCACTTAGTAGGGTACAGAATTACCTATAGTAATCCACTATATAGAACATGGGCATGTGTGGTCTTACTGCAAAGTTTGCAAACTATGATTGTGATGTATAAAGTCCTAATGGTATAGCATAGCATTACAGACTAGACAACACTTACTTTATCTCTCAGCTATTATCTGTGCTTTAACACTTTTATCTTGTAGATTTTCTTCCAAATCTTGCACCCCTTTTATCAATCAAACAGGCCAATCATTTCTCAATACTCATTCCCTCAGTTGTTCCAGTTCTCCAATCTATAGGTTCATAAAAAAACAACAAGAGGTAGTTCAGCAAGCACTTTTAAAGCCTCTCTGTGGATTTGTGTTCAAGTGCTGCCCTCTAGTAGTGCTACATGGAAACTGCAGAATAATAATAGGATTGAAAAAGGGGCTGTCCTATGCAAATTATACACTCCCATGGTTATTTCGCGAAGCTTTCGCTATGATTCCACCTGCAACATATGGTCTTCAGCAGATTTCTAAAGTTGCCAAATTGTCTTAGGATAAGGATTTTTCCACTCAAAGGCATTCTTATAAGTACCCACCCTCACTTAGTAGGGTACAGAATTACCTGTAGTAATCCTCTATATAGAACCTGGGCATGTGTGGTCTTACTGTAAAGTTTGCAAACTATGACTGGGATGTATAAAGTTCTAATATTATAGCATAGCATTACAGATTAGACAACGCTCATTTTATTTCTCAGCTATTATCTGTGTTTTAACACTTTTATCTTGTAATTTTTTTCCAAATCTTGCACCTCTTTTATCAATAAAATAGGCCAATCGTTTCTCAGTACTCATTCCCTCAGTCATTCCATTCCTCCAATCTATAGGTTCATAAAAAAACAACAAGAGGTAGTTCAGCAAGCACTTTTAAAGCCTCTCTGTGGATTTGTGTTCAAGTGCTGCCCTCTAGTAGTGCTCCATGGAAACTGCAGAATAATAATAGGATTGAAAAAGGGTCTGTCCAATGTAAATTATATACTCCCATGCTTACTTCGCCAACCTTTCTATATGATTCCACCTGCAACATATGGTCTTCAGTAGATTTCTAAAGTTGCCAAATTGTCTTAGGATAAGGATTTTTCCACTCAAAGGCATTCTTATAAGTACCCACCCTCACTTAGTAGGGTACAGAATTACCTGTAGTAATCCACTATATAGAACATGGGCATGTGTGGTCTTACTGCAAAGTTTGCAAACTATGACTGTGATGTATAAAGTCGTAATGGTATAGCATAGCATTACAGACTAGACAACACTTACTTTATCTCTCAGCTGTTATCTGTGCTTTAACACTTTTATCTTGTAGATTTTCTTCCAAATCTTGCACCCCTTTTATCAATCAAACAGGCCAATAATTTCTCCATACTCATTCCCTCAGTTATTCCAGTTCTCCAATGTATAGGTTCACTATAAAACCAACATGAGGTAGTTCAGCAAGCACTTTTAAAGCCTCTCTGTGGATTTGTTTATAAGTGCTGCCCTCTAGTAGTGCTACATGGAAACTGCAGAATAATAATAGGATTGAAAAAGGGTCTGTCCTATGCAAATTATACACTCCCATTCTTACTTCGCCAAGCTTTCGCTATGATTCCACCTGCAACATATGGTCTTCAGCAGATTTCTAAAGTTGCCAAATTGTCTTAGGCTAAGGATTTTTTCACTCAAAGGCATTCTTATAAGTACCCACCCTTATTGAGCAGGGTACAGAATTACCTGTAGTAATCCTCTATATAGAACCAGGGCATGTGTGGTCTTACTGTAAAGTTTGCAAACTATGGGCCATATTTATACTCCGTTTGCGCCGAAATTGCGTCGTTTTTTTTGACGCAATTTCGACGCAAAACTAACGCCAACTAACGCCATATTTATACTATGGCGTTAGAGGCGAATAGCGCCAAAGTTCCCGGAATGTGCGTCATTTTTTAGCGTGAACCCCTTCCTTGCGTTAATGATATGCAAGGGAGGCGTTCCCGTCTAAAAAATGACTCCCAGGCCTTTACGTGGTATTTATACTCCCGGGCAAAAGAGACGCCCGGGAGTTGGCGTGGCTAAAAACGGCGCATTTGCGCCACTGTTTAACGCCTGCTCAGGGCAGGCGTTAAGGGGCCTGTGGGCTCAAAATGAGCCCACAGGTGCCCTCCCATGCCCCCAGGGACCCCCCCTGCCACCCTTGCCCACCCCAGGAGGACCCCCAAGGATGGAGGGACCCACCCCAGGGACATTCAGGTAAGTTCAGGTAAGTATAATTTATTATTTTTTATATTTTATTTTGGTGGCATAGGGGGGCCTTATTTGTGCCCCCCTACATGCCACTATGCCCAATGACCATGCCCAGGGGACAGAAGTCCCCTGGGCATGGCCATTGGGCAAGGGGGCATGACTCCTATCTTTACAATGATAGGAGTCATGTTGATGGGGGATGGGCGTCGTTAAAAAATGGCGCAAGTCGGGTTAAGACGATTTTTTCGACGTAACCTGACTTGCCCCATTTTAAGACGCCCATGCGCCATTTTCCCCCTACGCCGGCGCTGTCTGGTCTACGTGGTTTTTTCCCACGCAAACCAGGCAGCGCCGGTCTGATTGCGCCGTCTAACGCCATTCCATAAATACGGCGCCCGCATGGCGCTTCAGAATGGCGTTAGACGGCGCAAAACTTTTTGACGCTAAACTGCGTTAGCGCAGTTTAGCGTCAAAAAGTATAAATATGGGCCTATGATTGGGATGTATAAAGTTCTAATGGTATAGCATAGCATTACAGACTAGACAACACTCACTTTATCTCTCAGCTATTATCTGTGCTTTAACACTTTTTTCTTGTAGTTTTCCACCCAACTCTTGCACCCCTTTTATCAATAAAACAGGCCAATCATTTCTCAATACTCATTCTCTCAGTCATTCCAGTTCTCCAATCTATAGGTTCATAAAAAACCAAGAAGAGGTGGTTCAGCAAGCACTTTTAAAGCCTCTTTGTGGATTTGTGTTCAAGTGCTGCCCTCTAGTAGTGCTACATGGAAACTGCAGAAAAATAATAGGATTGAAAAAGGGTCTGTCCTATACAAATTATATACTCCCATGCTTACTACGCCAAGCTTTCACTATGATTCCACCTGCAACATATGGTCTTCAGCAGATTTCTAAAGTTGCCAAATTGTCTTAGGATAAGGATTTTACCACTCAAAGGCATTCTTATAAGTACCCACCCTCACTTAGTAGGGTACACAATTACCTGTAGTAATCATTTATATAGAACCTGGGCATGTGTGGTCTTACTGTAAAGTTTGCAAACTATGACTGGGATTTATAAAGCCCTAATGGTATAGCATAGTGTTACAGACTAGACAACACTCATTTTATCTCCCAGCTATTATGAGCGCTTTAACACTTTTATTTTGTAGTTTTCCTTCCAAATCTTGCACCCCTTTTATCAATAAAACAGACCAATCATTTCTCAATACTCATTCCCTCAGTCATTCCAGTCCTCCAATCTATAGGTTCATAAAAATCCAACAAGAGGTAGTTCAGCAAGCACTTTTAAAGCCTCTTTGTGGATTTGTGTTCAAGTGCTGCCCTCTAGTAGTGCTACATGGAAACTGCAGAATAATAATATGATTGAAAAAGGGGCTGTCCTATGCAAATTATATACTCCCATGCCTACTTCGCCAAGCTTTCGCTATGTTTCCACCTGCAAAATATGGTCTTCAGCAGATTCCTAAAGTTGCCAAATCGTCTTAGGATAAGGATTTTTCCACTCAAAGGCATTCTTATAAGTACCCACCTTCACTTAGTAGGGTACAGAATTACCTGTAGTAATCCTCTATATAGAACCTGGGCATGTGTGGTCTTACTGGAAAGTTTGCAAACTATGGCTGGGATGTATAAAGTCTTAATGGTATAGTATAGCATTACAGACTAGACAACACTCCCTTTATTTCTCAGCTATTATCTGTGCTTTAACACTTTTTTTCTTGTAGTTTTTCTTCCAAATCTTGCACCCCTTTTATCAATACTCATTCCCTCAGTCATTCCAGTCCTCCAATCTATAGGTTTATAAAAAACCAAAAAGAGGTAGTTCAGCAAGCACTTTTAAAGCCTCTCGGTGGATTTGTGTTCAAGTGCTGCCTTCTAGTAGTGCTACATGGATGCTGCAGAATAATAATAGGATTGAAAAAGGGGCTGTTGTAGGAGGCTGGACTGGCTTGTAGTGAGTACCAAGGGGTACTTGCACCTTGCACCAGGCCCAGTTATCCCTTATTAGTGTATAGGGTGTCTAGCAGCTTAGGCTGATAGATAATGGTAGCTTAGCAGAGCAGCTTAGGCTGAACTAGGAGACATGTGAAGCTACTACAGTACCACTTAGTGTCATATGCACAATATCATAAGAAAACACAATACACAGTTATACTAAAAATAAAGGTACTTTATTTTTATGACAATATGCCAAAGTATCTTAGAGTGTACCCTCAGTGAGAGGATAGGAAATATACACAAGATATATGTACACAATACCAAAAATATGCAGTATAGTCTTAGAAAACAGTGCAAACAATGTATAGTTACAATAGGATGCAATGGGGAAACATAGGGATAGGGGCAACACAAACCATATACTCCAAAAGTGGAATGCGAACCACGAATGGACCCCAAACCTATGTGACCTTGTAGAGGGTCGCTGGGACTATTAGAAAATAGTGAGAGTTAGCAAAATAACCCTCCCCAAGACCCTGAAAAGTGAGTGCAAAGTGCACCAAAGTTCCCCTAAGGACAAAGAAGTCGTGTTAGAGGAATAATGCAGGAAAGACTCAAACCAACAATGCAACAACGCTGGAGTTCCAATCTGGGGTACCTGTGGAACAAGAGAACCAAGTCCAAAAGTCACAAGCAAGTCGGAGATGGTCAGATGCCCAGGAAATGCCAGCTGCGGGTGCAAAGAAGCTTCTACTGGACAGAAGAAGCTGCGGTTTCTGCAGGAACGCAAAGGGCTAGAGACTTTGCCTTTGGAGGACAGATCCCTCTTGCCTTGTAGAGTCGTGCAGAAGTGTTTTCCCGCCGAAAGAACGCTAACAAGCCTTGCTAGCTGCAAATCGTGCGGTTAGCATTTTTGGATGCTGCTGTAGCCCAGGAGGGACCAGGAGGTCGCAAATTGGACCAGGAGGTAGAGGGGACGTCGTGCAAGACAAGGAGCCCTCTTAGCAGCAGGTAGCACCCGGAGAAGTGCCAGAAACAGGCACTACAAGGATGCGTGAAACGGTACTCACCCGAAGTCGCACAAAGGAGTCCCACGTCGCCGGAGACCAACTTAGAAAGTCGTGCAATACAGGTTAGAGTGCCGTGGACACAGGCTTGGCTGTGCACAAAGGATTTCCGCCGGAAGTGCACAGGGGCCGGAGTAGCTGCAAAAGTCATGGTTCCCAGCAATGCAGTCTAGCGAGGTGAGGCAAGGACTTACCTCCACCAAACTTGGACTGAAGAGTCACTGGACTGTGCGAGTCACTTGGACAGAGTTGCTGGATTCGAGGGATCTCGCTCGTCGTGCTGAGAGGAGACCCAAGGGACCGGTAATGCAGCTTTTTGGTGCCTGCGGTGGCAGGGGGAAGATTCCCTCGACCCACGGGAGATTTCTTCTGAGCTTCTAGTGCAGAGAGGAGGCAGACTACCCCCACAGCATGCACCACCAGGAAAACAGTCGAGAAGGCGGCAGGATCAGCGTTACAGAGTTGCAGTAGTCGTCTTTGCTACTATGTTGCAGGTTTGCAGGCTTCCAGCGCGGTCAGCAGTCGATTCCTTGGCAGAAGGTGAAGAGAGAGATGCAGAGGAACTCGGATGAGCTCTTGCATTCGTTATCTAAAGTTTCCCCAGAGACAGAGACCCTAAATAGCCAGAAAAGAGGGTTTGGCTACTTAGGAGAGAGGATAGGCTACTAACACCTGAAGGAGCCTATCAGAAGGAGTCTCTGACGTCACCTGGTGGCACTGGCCACTCAGAGCAGTCCAGTGTGCCAGCAGCACCTCTGTTTCCAAGATGGCAGAGGTCTGGAGCACACTGGAGGAGCTCTGGACACCTCCCAGGGGAGGTGCAGGTCAGGGGAGTGGTCACTCCCCTTTCCTTTGTCCAGTTTCGCGCCAGAGCAGGGCTAAGGGGTCCCTGAACCGGTGTAGACTGGCTTATGCAGAATTGGGCACATCTGTGCCCAAGAAAGCATTTCCAGAGGCTGGGGGAGGCTACTCCTCCCCTGCCTTCACACCATTTTCCAAAGGGAGAGGGTGTAACACCCTCTCTCAGAGGAAGTCCTTTGTTCTGCCATCCTGGGACAAGCCTGGCTTGACCCCAGGGGGGCAGAAACCTGTCTGAGGGGTTGGCAGCAGCAGCAGCTGCAGTGAAACCCCAGGAAAGGCAGTTTGGCAGTACCAGGGTCTGTGCTACAGACCACTGGGATCATGGAATTGTGCCAACAATGCCAGGATGGCATAGAGGGGGCAATTCCATGATCTTAGACATGTTACATGGCCATATTCGGAGTTACCATTGTGAAGCTACATATAGGTATTGACCTATATGTAGCGCACGCGTGTAATGGTGTCCCCGCACTCACAAAGTCCGGGGAATTGGCCCTGAACAATTTGGGGGCACCTTGGCTAGTGCCAGGGTGCCCTCACACTAAGTAACTTTGCACCTAACCTTTACCAGGTAAAGGTTAGACATATAGGTGACTTATAAGTTACTTAAGTGCAGTGTAAAATGGCTGTGAAATAACGTGGACGTTATTTCACTCAGGCTGCAGTGGCAGGCCTGTGTAAGAATTGTCAGAGATCCCTATGGGTGGCAAAAGAAATGCTGCAGCCCATAGGGATCTCCTGGAACCCCAATACCCTGGGTACCTCAGTACCATATACTAGGGAATTATAAGGGTGTTCCAGTAAGCCAATGTAAATTGGTAAAATTGGTCACTAGCCTGTTAGTGACAATTTAAAAGAAATGAGAGAGCATAACCACTGAGGTTCTGGTTAGCAGAGCCTCAGTGAGACAGTTAGGCACCACACAGGGAACACATACATATAGGCCACAAACTTATGAGCACTGGGGTCCTGACTAGCAGGGTCCCAGTGACACATAACAAACATACTGAAAACATTGGGTTTTCACTATGAGCACTGGGCCCTGGCAAGCAGGATACCAGTGAGACAGTGAAAACACCCTGTCATACACTCACAAACAGGCCCAAAGTGGGGGTAACCAGGCTAGAAAGAGGCTACTTTCTCACAGCTGTCCTATGCAAATTATACACTCCCATGCTTACTTCACCAAGCTTTCGCTATGATTCCACCTGCAACATATGGTCTTCAGCAGATTTCTAAAGTTGCCAAATTGTCTTAGGCTAAGGTTTTTTTCCACTCAAAGGTATTCTTATACGCACCCACCCTAATTTAGCAGGGTACAGAATTACCTGTAGTAATCCTCTATATAGAACCTAGGAATGTGTGGTCTTACTGTAAAATATGCAAACTATGAGAGGGATATATAAAGTCTTTATATTATAGCATAGCATTACAGACTAGACAACACTCACTTTATTTCTCAGCTATTATCTGTGTTTTAACACTTTTAACTTGTAGTTTTCTTTCCAAATCTTGCACCCCTTTTATCAATAAAACAGGCCAATCATTTCTCAATACTCATTCCCTCAGTCATTCCAGTCCTCCAATCTATAGGTTCATAAAAAACCAACAAGAGGTAGATCAGCAAGCACCTTTAAAGCCTCTCTGTGGATTTGTGTTCAAGTGCTTCCCTCTAGTAGTGCTACATGGAAACTGCAGAATAATAATAGGATTGAAAAAGGGGCTGTCCTATGCAAATTATATACTCCCATGCTTACTTCGCCAAGGTTTCGCTATGATTCCACCAGCAACATATGGTCTTCAGCAGATTTCTAAAGTTGCCAAATCGTCTTAGGATAAGGATTTTTCCACTCAAAGGCATTCTTATAAGTACCCACCTTCACTTAGTAGGGTACAGAATTACCTGTAGTAATCCTCTATATAGAACCTGGGCATGTGTGGTCTTACTGTAAAGTTTGCAAACTATGTCTGGGATGTATAAAGTCCTAATGGTATAGTATAGCATTACAGACTAGACAGCATTCCCTTTATTTCTCAGCTATTATCTGTGTTTTAACACTTTTTTTCTTGTAGTTTTCCTTCCAAATCTTGCACCCCTTTTATCAATAAAACAGGCCAATCATTTCTCAATACTCATTCCCTTATTCATTCCAGTCCTCCAATCTATAGGTTCATAAAAAATCAAAAAGAGGTAGTTCAGCAAGCACGTTTAAAGCCTCTCTGTGGATTTGTGTTCAAGTGCTGCCTTCTAGTAGTGCTACATGGATACTGCAGAGTATTAATATGATTGAAAAAGGGGCTGTCCTATGCAAATTATACACTCCCATGCTTACTTCGCCAAGCTTTCGCTATGATTCCACCTGCAACATATGGTCTTCAGCAGATTTCTAAAGTTGCCAAATTGTCTTAGGCTAAGGTTTTTTTCCACTCAAAGGTATTCTTATACGCACCCACCCTAATTTAGCAGGGTACAGAATTACCTGTAGTAATCCTCTATATAGAACCTAGGAATGTGTGGTCTTACTGTAAAATTTGCAAACTATGAGAGGGATGTATAAAGTCTTCATATTATAGCATAGCATTACAGACTAGACAGCACTCACTTTATTTCTCAGCTATTATCTGTGTTTTAACACTTTTAACTTGTAGTTTTCTTTCCAAATCTTGCACCCCTTTTATCAATAAAACAGGCCAAACATTTCTCAATACTCATTCCCTCAGTCATTCCAGTCCTCCAATCTATAGTTTCATAAAAAACCAACAAGAGGTAGTTCAGCAAGCACTTTTAAAGCCTCTCTGTGGATTTGTGTTCAAGTGCTGCCCTCTAGTAGTGCTACATGGAAACTGCAGAATAATAATAGGATTAAAAAAGAGGCTGTCCTATGCAAATTATATACTCCCATGATTACTTCGCCAAGCTTTCGCTATGATTCCACCTACAACATATGGTCTTCAGCAGATTTCTTAAAGTTGCCAAATTGTCTTAGGACAAGGATTTTTCCACTCAAAGGCATTCTTATAAGTACCCACCCTCACTTAGTAGGGTACAGAATTACCTGTAGTAATCCTCTATATAGAACCTGGGCATGTGTGGTCTTACTGCAAAGTTTCAAACTATGATTTGGATGTATAAAGTTCTAATGGTATAGCATAGCATTACTGACTAGACAACACTCACTTTATCTCTCAGTTATTATCTATGCTTTAACACTTTTATCTTGTAGTTTTCCTTCAAATCTTGCACCTCTTTTATCAAATAAAACAGGCCAATCATTTCTCAATAGTCATTCCTTCAGTCATTTCAGTCCTCCAATCTATAGGTTCATAAAAAAACAACAAGAGGTAGTTCAGCAAGCACTTTTAAAGCCTCTCTGTGGATTTGTGTTCAAGTGCTGCCCTCTAGTAGTGCTACAAGGATACTGCAGAATAATAATAGGATTGAAAAAGGGGCTGTCCTATGCAAATTATATACTCCCATGCTTACTTCGCCAAGCTTTCGCTATGATTCCACCTGCAACATATGATCTTCAGCAGATTTCTAAAGTTGCCAAATTTTCTTAGGATAAGGATTTTTCCACTCAAAGGCATTCTTATAAGTACCCACCCTCACTTAGAAGGGTACAGAATTAAGGCCCATATTTATACTTTTTGACGCTCAACTGCGCTAACGCAGTTGAGCGTCAATAAATTTTGCGCCGTCTAACGCCATTCTGAAGCGCCATGCGGGCGCCGTATTTATGGAATGGCGTTAGCCGGCGCAAGCAGACCGGCGCTGCCTGGTGTGCGTGGAAAAAAACCACGTAGACCAGGCAGCGCCGGCGTTGGGCAAAAATGACGTTAGGGCGTCTTAAAATGGGGCAAGTCAGGTTGAGGCAAAAAAATCGTCTTAACCCGACTTGCGCCATTTTTTAACGACGCCCATCCCCCATCAACATGACTCCTATCATTGTAAAGATAGGAGTCATGCCCCCTTGCCCAATGGCCATGCCCAGGGGACTTCTGTCCCCTGGGCATGGTCATTGGGCATAGTGGCATGTAGGGGGGCACAAATCAGGCCCCCCTATGCCAAAAAAAATTATTTAAAAAAAAAAAAAAATACTTACCTGAACTTACCTGAATGTCCCTGGGGTGGGTCCCTCCAGCCTTGGGTGTCCTCCTGGGGTGGGCAAGGGTGGCAGGGGGGGTCCCTGGGGGCAGGGGAGGGCACTCTGGGCTCATTTTGAGCCCACTTGTCCCTTAACGCCATGCCTGACCCAGGCGTTAAAAAGCGGCGCAAATGCGCCGTTTTTAGCCACGCCCACTCCCGGGCGTCTCTTTTGCCCGGGAGTATAAATACCACGTAAAGGCCTGGGAGTCATTTTTTAGACGGGAACGCCTCCCTTGCATATCATTAACGCAAGGAAGGGGTTCACGCTAAAAAATGACGCACATTCCGGGAACTTTGGCGCTATACGCCTCTAACGCCATAGTATAAATATGGCGTTAGTTGGCGTTAGTTTAGCGTCGAATTTGCGTCGAAAAAAACGACGCAAATTCGGCGCAAACGGAGTATAAATACGGCCCTAACTGTAGTAATCCTCTGTATAGAACATGGGCATGTGTGGTCTTACTGTAAAATTTGCAAATTATGGGGCATATTTATTCTCCATTTGCGTCGTTTTTTTCAACGCAAACTCGACGCAAAACTAACTCCATATTTATTCTTTGGCGTTAGATGCGTCTAGCGCCAAAGTTCATGGAGTTAGTGTAATTTTTTTGCGTGAACACCTTCCTTGCGTTAATGATATGCAAGGTAGGCGTTCCCGTCTAAAAAAATGACTGAGATGCTATTGTGTCGGATTTATACTCCCGGGCAAAAATGACGCCCGGGAGTGGGTGGGTCAAAAAAAAACGCATTTGCGCCGAATTTTAGCGCCTGGGTCAGGGCAGGCGTTAAGGGACCTGTGGGCTCAGAATGAGCCCAGAGGTGCCCTCCCAAGCCCCCAGGGACACCCCCTGCCACCCTTGCCCACCCCAGGAGGACACCCAAGGATGGAGAGACCCACCCCAGGGAAGAGAAGGTAAGTTGTGGTAAGTATTTTTTTTTTTAAAAAATTGTGGCATAGGGGGACCTGATTTGTGCCCCCCTACATGCCACTATGCCCAATGACCATGCCCAGGGGACAGAAGTCCCCTGGGCATTCCCATTGGGCAAGGGGGCATGACTCCTGTCTTTGCTAAGACAGGAGTCATTTCAATGGGGGATGGGCGTCGTAAAAAAATGGCGCAAATCGGGTTAAGACGGTTTTTTTGCCTCAGCCTGACTTGCCCCATTTTTAGACGACCAAACGCCATTTTTCCCTACGCCGGCGCTGCCTGGTGTACGTGGTTTTTTTTCACGCACACCAGGCAGCGCCAGTCGGCTAACGCCGGCTAACGCCATTCAATAAATACGGCGCCCGCATGGCGCTTCAGAATGGCGTTAGCCGGCGCTAATTTTTTTGCCGCAAAACTGCGTTAGCGCAGTTTTGCGTCAAAAAGTATAAATATGGGCCTATGATTGGGATGTATAAAGTCCTAATGGTATAGCATAGCATTACAGACTAGACAGCACTCACTTTATTTCTCAGCTATTATCGGTGCTTTAACACTTTTATCATGTAGTTTTCCTTCCAAATCTTGCACCCCTTCTATCAATAAAACAGGCCAATCATTTCTCAATACTCATTGTCTCAGTCATTCCAGTCCTCCAATCTATAGGTTCATTAAACAACCAACAAGAGGTAGTTCAGCAAGCACTTTTAAAGCCTCTCTGTGGATTTGTGTTCAAGTGCTGCCCTCTAGTAGTGCTACATGGAAACTGCAGAATAATAATGGGATTGAAAAAGGGGCTGTCCTATGCAAATTATACACTCCCATGCTTACTTCTCCAAGCTTTCGCTATGATTCCACCTGCAACATATGGTGTTCAGCAGATTTCTAAAGTTGCCAACTTGTCTTAGGCTAAGGATTTTTCCACTCAAAGGCATTCTTATAAGTACCCACCCTTATTTAGCAGGGTACAGAATTACCTGTAGTAATCCTCTATATAGAACCTGGGCATGTGTGGTCTTACTGTAAAGTTTGCAAACTATGACTGGAATGTATAACGTCCTAATGGTGTAGCATAGCATTACAGACTAGACAACACTCACTTTATTTCTCAGCTATTATCTGTGCTTTAACACTTTTATCTTGTAGTTTTCGTTCCAAATCTTGCAGCCCTTTTATCAATAAAACAGGCCAATCATTTCTCAATACTCATTCCCTCAGTCGTTCCAGTCCTTCAATCTATAGGTTCAAAGAAAACCAACAAGAGTTAGTTCAGCAAGCACTTTTAAAGCCTCTCTGTGGATTTGCGTTCAAGTGCTGCCCTCTAGTAGTGCTACATGGAAACTGCAGAATAATAATAGGATTGAAAAAGGGTCTGTCCTATGCAAATTACATACTCCCATGCTTACTTCGCCAAGCTTTCGCTATGATTCCACCTGCAACATATGGTCTTCAGCAGATTTCTAATGTTGCCAAATTGTCTTAGGATAAGGATTTTTCCACTCAAAGGCATTCTTATAAGTACCCACCCTCACTTAGTAGGGTACAGAATTACCTGTAGTAATCCTCTATATAGAATCTGGGCATGTGTGGTGTTACTGTAAAGTTTGCAAACTATGACTGGGATGTATAAACTATTAATGATATAGAATAGCATTACATACTAGACAACACTCACTTTATCTCTCAGCTATTATCTGTTCTTTAACAATTTTCTCTTGTAGTTTTCCTTCCAAATCTTGCACCCCTTTCATCAATAAAACAGGCCAATCATTTCTCAATACTCATTCCCTCAGTCATTCCAGTTCTCCAATCTATAGGTTCATAAAAAACCAAGAAGAGGTAGTTCAGTAAGCACTTTTAAAGCCTCTCTGTGGATTTGTGTTCAAGTGTTGCCCTGTAGTAGTGCTACATTGAAACTGCAGAAAAATAATAGGATTGAAAAAGGGTCTGTCCTATGCAAATTATGCACTTCCATGCTTACTACGCCTAGCTTTCACTATGATTCCACCTGCAACATATGGTCTTCAGCAGATTTCTAAAGTTGCCAAATTGTCTTAGGAGAAGGATTTTTCCACTCAAAGGCATTCTTATACGTACCCACCCTCACTTAGTAGGGTACAGAATTACCTGTAGTAATCCTCTATATAGAACCTGGGCATGTGTGGTTTTACTGCAAAGTTTGTAAACTATGACAGCGATGTATAAAGTTCTAATGGTATAGCATGGCATTACAGACTAGACAACACTCACTTTATCTCTCAGCTATTACCTGTGCTTTAACACTTTTATCTTGTAGTTTTCCTTCCAAATCTTGCACCCCTTTTATCAATAAAACAGGCCAATCATTTCTCAATACTCATTCCCTCAGTCATTCCAGTCCTCCAATCTATAGGTTCATAAAAAAACAACAAGAGGTAGTTCAGCAAGCACTTTTAAAGCCTCTCTGTGGATTTGTGTTCAAGTGCTGCCCTCCAGTAGTGCTACATGGAAACTGCAGATTAATAATAGGATTGAAAAAGGGGCTGTCTTATGCAAATTATATACTCCCATGCTTACATCGCCAAGCTTTTGCTATGATTCCACCTGCAACATATGGTCTTCAGCAGATTTCTAAAGTGGCCAAATTGTCTTAGGATAAGGATTTTTCCACTCAAAAGCATTCTTATAAGTACCCACCCTCACTTAGTAGGGTACAGAATTACCTGTAGTAATCCTCTATATAGAACCTGGGCATGTGTGGTCTTACTGTAAAGTTTCCAAACTATGACTGTGATGTATAAAGTTCTAATGGTATAGAATAGCATTACAGACTAGACAACACTCACTTTATCTCTGAGCTATTATCTGTGCTTGAACAAATTTATCTTGTAGTTTTCCTTCCAAATATTGCACCCCTTTTATCAATAAAACAGGCCAATCATTTCTCAATAGTCATTCCCTCAGTCATTCCAGTCCTCCAATCTATAGGTTTATAAAAAACCAACAAGAGGTAGTTCAGCAAGCACTTTTAAAGCCTCTCTGTGGATTTGTGATCAAGTGCTGCCCTCTAGTAGTGCTACATGGAAACTGCAGAAAAATAATAGGATTGAAAAAGGGTCTGTCCTATGCAAATTATATACTCCCATGCTTACTACGCCTAGATTTCACTATGATTCCACCTGCAACATATGGTCTTCAGCAGATTTCTAAAGTTGGCAAATTGTCTTAGGATAAGGATTTTTCCACTCAAAGGCATTTTTATAAGTACCCACCCTCACTTAGTAGGGTACAGAATTACCTGTAGTAATCCTCTATATAGAACCTGGGCATGTGTGGTCTTACTGTAATGTTTCCAAACTATGACTGGTATGTATAAAGTGCTAATGGTATAGCATAGCATTACAGACTAGTCAACACTCACTTTATCTTTCAGCTATTTTTTGCACTTTAACACTTTTATCTTGTAGTTTTCCTTCCAAATCTTGCACCCCTTTTATCAATCAAACAGGCCAATCATTTCTCAATACTCATTCCCTCAGTCGTTCCAGTCCTCCAATCTATAGGTTCATAAAAAAAAAAAACAAGAGGTAATTCAGCAAGCACTTTTAAAGCCTCTCTGTGGATTTGGGTTCAAGTGCTGCCCTCTAGTAGTGCTACATGGAAACTGCAGAATAATAATAGGATTTGAAAAGGGGCTGTACTATGCAAATTATGTACTCCCATGCTTATTTCGCCAAGCTTTCGCTATGATTCCACCTGCAAATATGGTCTTCAGCAGATTTCTAAAGTTGACAAATTGTCTTAGGATAAGGATTTTTCCACTCAAAGGCATTCTTATAAGTACCCACCCTCACTTAGTAGGGTACAGAATTACCTGTAGTAATCCTCTATATAGAAACTTAGAAAGTGTGGTCTTATTGCAAAGTTTCCAAACTATGATTGGTATGTATAAAGTTCTAATTGTATAGTATAGCATTACAGACTAGACAGCACTCACTTTATTTCTCAGCTATTATCTGTGCTTTAACACTTTTATCTTGTAGATTTCATTCCAAATCTTGCACCCCTTTTATCAATCAAACAGGCCAATCATTTCTCAATACTCATTCATTCAGTCGTTCCAGTCCTACAATCTATAGGTTCATAAAAAACCAACAAGAGGTAGTTTAGCAAGCACTTTTAAAGCCTCTCTGTGGATTTGTGTTCAAGTGCTGCCCTCTAGTAGTGCTACATGGAAACTGCAGAATAATAATAGGATTGAAAAAGGGGCTGTCCTATGCAAATTATATGCTCCCATGCTTACTTCGCCAAGCGTTCGCTATGATTCCACCTGCAACATATGGTCTTCAGCAGATTTCTAAAGTTGCCAAATTGTCTTAGGCTAAGGATTTTTCAACTCAAAGGCATTCTTATAAGTACCCACTCTCACTTAGTAGGGTACAGAATTACGGCCCATATTTATACTTTTTGACGCTAAACTGCGCTAACGCAGTTTAGCGTCAAAAAGTTTTGCGCCGTCTAACGCCATTCTGAAGCGCCATGCGGGCGCCGTATTTATGGAATGGCGTTAGACGGCGCAATCAGACCGGCGCTGCCTGGTTTGCGTGGGAAAAAACCACGTAGACCAGACAGCGCCAGCGTAGGGGGAAAATGGCGCAATGGGCGTCTTAAAATGGGGCAAGTCAGGTTACGTCGAAAAAATCGTCTTAACCCGACTTGCGCCATTTTTTAACGACGCCCATCCCCCATCAACATGACTCCTATCATTGTAAAGATAGGAGTCATGCCCCCTTGCCCAATGGCCATGCCCAGGGGACTTCTGTCCCCTGGGCATGGTCATTGGGCATAGTGGCATGTAGGGGGGCACAAATCAGGCCTCCCTATGCCACAAAATATTATTAAAAAAAAAAAAAAAAAAACTTACCTGAACTTACCTGAATGTCCCTGGGGTGGGTCCCTCCAGCCTTGGGTGTCCTCCTGGGGTGGGCAAGGGTGGCAGGGGGGGTCCCTGGGGGCAGGGGAGGGCACTCTGGGCTCATTTTGAGCCCACTTGTCCCTTAACGCCATGCCTGACCCAGGCGTTAAAAAGCGGCGCAAATGCGCCGTTTTTAGCCACGCCCACTCCCGGGCGTCTCTTTTGCCCGGGAGTATAAATACCACGTAAAGGCCTGGGAGTCATTTTTTAGACGGGAACGCCTCCCTTGCATATCATTAACGCAAGGAATGGGTTCACGCTAAAAAATGACGCACATTCCGGGAACTTTGGCGCTATTCGCCTCTAACGCCATAGTATAAATATGGCGTTAGTTGGCGTTAGTTTAGCGTCGAATTTGCGTCGAAAAAAACGACGCAAATTCGGCGCAAACGGAGTATAAATACGGCCCTACATGTAGTAATCCTCTATATGGAACCTGGGCATGTGTTGTCTTACTGTAAAGTTTGCAAACTATGACTGGGATGTATAAGGTTGTAATGGTATAGCATATCATAGCATTACAGACTAGACAACACTCACCTTATCTCTCAGCTATTATCTGTGCTTTTAACACTTTTATCTTGTAGTTTTCCTTCCAAATCTTGCACCCCTTTTATCAATAAAATAGGCCAATCGTTTCTCAATACTTGTTCCCTCAGTCATTCCAGTCCTCCAATCTATAGGTTCATAAAAAACCAACAAGAGGTAGTTCAGCAAGCACTTTTAAAGCCTCTCTGTGGATTTGTGTTCAAGTGCTGCCCTCTAGTAGTGCTAAATGGAAACTGCAGAATAATAATAGGATTGAAAAAGGGGCTGTCCTATGCAAATTATATACTGCCATGCTTACTTTGCCAACCTTTCGATATGATTCCACCTGCAAAATATGGTCTTCAGCAGATTTCTAAAGTTGCCAAATTGTCTTAGTGTAAGGATTTTTCCACTCAAAGGCATTCTTATAAGTACCTACCCTCACTTAGTAGGGTACAGAATTACCTGTAGTAATCCTCTATATAGAACCTGGGCATGTGTGGTCTTACTGCAAAGTTTGTAAACTATGACTGGGATGTATAAAGTTCTAATGGTATAGCATAGCATTACAGACTAGATAACACTCACTTTGGCCCATATTTATACTTTTTGACGCAAAACTGCGCCATCGCAGTTTTGCGTAAAAAAAATTTGCGCCGTCTAACGCCATTCGGGCGTCAAATTTATACTTTGACGTACGGCGGCGCAACCAACAGGTGGGAGTCATTATTTCGTGATGCAAACAGCATCGGTCTGTCGTAAGGCAAACCCACGTAAAAGTAACGCAAATCACTGTGGGTCGATTTACGACAGCGCTATCGTGAATACGCCGTTTTTTTTCACGCTATTGAGTGACATTTTTGCGCGAAAACTGCACTTACAGGAGAGGAGACCCAAAATGGATCCCAGATGCCCCAACAGACCCCAGGAGGATGAGAGCAGACCAGGACCCAGCCAGGAGGAAGCACACAGGAACCAGGACATGTTAAAGAAAAAAAGAAAGTGTTGCTTCACTGCAGAGGAGCAGGAAATCCTGGTGAAAGAGGTGACGGAACACCAGCACCAACTTTTCATATCCTCAAAATTGCCACTCAGTAGGAGAGAGGCCATCTGGAAAGAAATTGTGGACAAGATAAACAGTGTGGCTGAAGAACGCCGGACAGTCATCGAGTGTAAGAAACGCTGGCATGACTGTAAACGTAGGACCAAAGAGAAAATGGCCAGGAACAGGAAGGCAGCAATGCAGACTGGAGGGGGGAGTCCAGCACAACAGGAAGCTCTGGACCACATGGAGGAGATGGTCGCAGCCGTCATCCCAGAGGAGATCGTCACAGGGATACAAGGACTGGACAGCGCAGACTACCACGACACTACGCACATGCAGGGTCACAAGTCGCATAGGGAATTACAATGCAATAATGGGGACTGTAAGCAGGGGGGGATACCTACTACACAATGCATGTAACTTAGCACATATATGAAGTGGCATGGGGAAAGGGGCACGGCAGGGGGGAATGCCCAGTACTGACCATAGCCGGGGCACGACAAAATACTGCCACCACTACAGTCCCATGGGGACATCCTGTAATTACAACAAGAGAGCCAAGGGAAACCAGTGACAGGTGGGAAGGACACTACCCTGAATCCACATCCAGGCACTTGTTTTGCACAAACTATTCCCCATCAACTAGGTCCCTACCTGTAATGCAGTAGCAAATACAACAACTGCAACTTAACTGCCACCACAGTTGACAATAACACCTCTCATCTCTGGCCAGCTATAGTACCAAATGGCAGGAACCCCACCCTGGAACATACATTCCTAAATTAGGGGGTGAGGATGACATCTGCAACTACTCCTAGAAATAAGACAAAGCTACCAGTACACTTAAATGCCGAATGTCCATAACTGACACATACATAAGCCTAAGTAAACAGCAATAGGAGCCACACAGCACTAACGACACACACATGCTGCATACGTCAGGATCCCTCACGTGCCTGCCTAACAATGCTACATCACAAATGTCATACTGCTCAGACAACAAAATTGACGAGGGGACACAGGCAACTGGTCAATGAAACACATCTGCACAGTCTAACCAAAAAATAGGACATTCATACGATAAACAGGCCAATCCAGTAAGACACACATGAGACCCCATCAGATACAAACATCAACAATGTTTACATCCATACCACATCCTAACATTGACATACATAGGTCATGCCACCTAACATGTACAGATCATGCAATGTGAATAAAAAGTGTATGGTGCAGGGCCTGTGAGGCAAGTGTGCTGGCAGGGCAGTCACAACACCCACAGTCAGTCAAAGTGTAGCGTGGCAAGTGAAACGTATACTTTGCGCAATAGCCTCAGGCTGGAGGCCTTTGTGCATCTTACCCTGAATGTACTTATACTCATTTGCTCACATCTAAGTGCCTCAGAGCACTTTGCACTAAATGAATCTCATTGCCCTCCCTATCAGTTAATGTAGCAAATAGTCAGTCCTAAGGTGTTGGCAATTAGTCAAATCACCCTGTTTTGCCTACTTCTGCACTGGAGTTTGCCAGAACATATTCACTCTGTGGCCCAGTCAAGGATACCGTCTGGTTCGTTGATGAGAGATGTGGTAGGGGTTAAGGTTTGCCATTCCTGCGTAGGGAAACTTTGTCATCACAATGACATATGTCTTTTAAATTCACTTCCTCGTCCCAAGACACGCATGGGGGAGTTTACAAACAGAAAATCACATCTAGATGCTGCCTGCCTTGCTGCTGATGCACAACCAGATCCCAGCCCATTCCTCTGATATGAGGGATGATGTCTCCCCTGTGATTCAGACAGCCAAGCTCCAAACTTAACATGCAGTGCTATATATAGAACAAGCAGAGGGAGAGTAGAAACTGTTAGGCACCATGATAGCTGTGTACCAATGTATTACTCTCCTGCGGACTATTTCAGTTCCAACTGTGTGTATTGTTTTGGTTATTGGGGCTCACACCGAAATTCCTACAAGTCAGTTGTACAATGAAACTTCATATCCAACAAATACTGTCTGTGTCATTTGTGTATGGGAACATACCGGAAAAGATAGAAATGTGTAGGACCTGAGTGACCACCACTTCCCTGAGAAGTCCCAAAGATGTCATGGGCTTGGACTTCTAAACATTCCTCTGTTGTGGGAGACCAGAGGCACTGCTAGTCTGTCTGAGCTAAATACAATATCTGGGTGACAGAGTTATTTACAAGTGGGTCAAACTTAGTCCCCCACACCATTAGCTATCCTGCTGCCTAGAAAGCCAAGAATCACATGTAGGATAATGAGAGCCCACCCAAACAAATGTCCCTCCATAACAATAGTGAAACACCGAGGGAGGAGTAGGACAAAAAAATGCATATTCCAAAATGATTACAAATCAACACCTAGAGATGTCCTGGCAGGCATGTCTGATAGCTCCATATCATATATGTGACACACAGGTGGGCCATAGGCCTACAACAATGCCCTATGACAGACAGCAGATACCAAGACAAAATCAGAGTACAAAGTAAAGGCATCCAAAGGCTTGTATCTTAGTGCTAAATGATCTCAACACAGACACACTAATTGTACCCTGTTTCTTTGCAGAGGAACACGGATCTCCTGCCGATATGCCTGTCCATGAGTTCCCTGATGACATGGATGACGAGAACATCAACCTCACACAAGAGACCATTGACATGGTCCTCGAAAGCCTCCAAACCCCCCCTTCAGTAACAAGGAGGAGCCAAGATGAAGCAGCCACCACAGTAGAACCACCCGCCACCCCAATTGTAAGACCTGCCAGCTCCAACACAGCTGAGGACTCTGACGACACTGGCACCAGCTTCGAAAGAACAGTCGTTGGGGTCCAGCGGGAGCTGGCCAAGGAGGTGCGGGTGGGGATGCAAACTATGGCAGCCAGCCTTGAGGGGGTGCGTTCGTGCATGCTGTCAACTGCTGATCAGGCAGCTGCAATGCAAGCCAGAACATCGCTGTTGGAGGAACTTTTAGTAACACAGAAGGCAATCTGCACAGCTGTCATCCAGTTGACCAAACAACTCCAACAGCAAGCCAGTCAGCGTGTGCACGAATGCAACATCGAACCCCTCAGGGCAGACCTGGCTGCCTACCATCGGGATGTGGCTGCCATTCTGAAAAACCAGCACGCTCTCCTTGCTGCAGTACTGCCCTTCATAACTGGACAGGGATCAGCCCCCGGGATGTCTGCCTCCATGTCTTCTGACACTGAGGTGTGTGTTGCCCCTTCAAAACCAACAACAACAAGGACACACCAGGCAACACACACATCAGAAGAAGAAGACATGGAACAGATAACATTCACACGCAAGAGTACCCGGAAGCCCTAGTCCCTGCACCATGCCCCACTCTGACCAAGGTCCTACGTTTTGACACATGCCAGCCTCACTCCAACTACCCTCAATGACTGTTCGGCAATCTACTGTTTAACTTGTCCACATTGGCTGTAAATGTTTCTCTCCTACCATTTGGCAATTCCTGTTCCTCTGCACCGTCTGTGACATCACCCCAGCATGTCAGGAGCATCATCCACACCCTGTAAATAGGATCACCATTTAAGAATGCACCAGAACGGACTCACCTAACATTGTTAATGGACTTTTTGCACTACTCCACCTAAAAATAAATATCACTTGCACACCAATTGTGTCTCTGTGTCATTTCACACTTCAACTGTGCAGTACATAACTCCAAAGTGGCTGTGTGGCAACCATGTTGATTCTCTAGACTACTGTCCTGATTTCATGTCTACTGAAACATCTGTGCAGTGGCCAGGATTGCATCATAGCTTTACTAGACTGAGGAAAATAACTGATGTAGGGACTAAGCACACACAATCATGCAGTGTTGGACAGAATGAGGCCCCATCCATAGCTATTCTAGACAACTAATGGTGGATGAGAAATGTAGGCACCTTGCGATACTAACACAATACATTATGCTGTAAAATGAAAGGAATGATAACCAAATTACACTGCATCAATCACCCTTACAGCGTATACTACCATGAAGGAAAGTCATGCTCAAGCAGTACACACATGATGTAGGTCAGCAATGACAGCAACAAGACAAGAGTGTGAACAAATACTCATCTACAAAGCTCTCCCTGAACTTCACAATGCTGTCCGACCTATCTATTTACCTACAAAATCAACTCTGGAAGCACTCTTTGTGAAGTAGGATACATACCAACCCCAAATCTGGATGATCTATGCACACTACCAATGGTGGCTCTCCCACACGGTGGATACTTACCAAGTTAGCACACGGGTAGCTGGCATGTTAAACCTCAATAGCCTGGGGATAGCGAGCATAGGACACAAATGTCATACTAAAACTTTCTGCTACACTGATGTCAAGGCCATGGAAAGGCAGCACCTAACGCATCTGGTAAAGGGTTAACAAATTTTTTATTTCCAATAAGTAAGAAAAGAGGCAACTAAGGGAAAGATAAACCTACACTAATCTAACCTGACTACTACTAACCCACAACTGTCCCTAACTAACCTAAGCTAAACTTACTCTACACATGTAACGAAACGATCTAAACATCAACCCCCCACCCACCATTATGAGACAAGACACATGCAGGACAACACTTACTAACCTACACACATACTATACTATCCTAAACAAACATATATATATATATATATATTTTTAATAATTTTTTTTTTTTTTTTTTTTTTTTTTTTTTTAAATTAAACAGGAATCCCAACATTGCCCCCCACCCACCCACCCACACAAAAATATTAGATAGAAAGTATAAGGACCCCCCACCCTCTTACCTAACACTAACTAAGCTAATTACCTATACTTATCCTACAACTAACCCCCCAAACCCAACTAACAGTATGAAAAGAGGAACGAGGGGAGAGGGGAGGGGTAAAAGTTCAGGAGGGCAAAATAACTAAGGATTTGCCCTCTGAAGTGTGCGCCGGATGGAGCGCACCTTGGGCCATATTTATACTCTGGTTGCGCCGAATTTGCGTCGTTTTTTTCGACGCAAATTCGACGCAGAACTAACGCCAACTAACGCCATATTTATACTCTGGCGTTAGACGCTTCGGGCGCCAAAGTGCCCGGAGTGTGCGTCATTTTTTAGCGTGAACCCCTTCCTTGCGTTAATGATATGCAAGGGAGGCGTTCCCGTCTTAAAAAATGACTCCCAGGCCTTTACGTGGTATTTATACTCCCGGGCAAAAGAGACGCCCGGGAGTGGGCGTGGCCAAAAACGGCGCATTTGCGCCGCTTTTTAACGCCTGGGTCAGGGATGGCGTTAAGGGACAGGTGGGCTCAAAATGAGCCCAGAGTGCCCTCCCCTGCCCCCAGGGACCCCCCCTGCCACCCTTGCCCACCCCAGGAGGACACCCAAGGACGGAGGGACCCATCCCATGGACATTAAGGTAAGTTCAGGTAAGTATTTTTTTTTTTATTTTTTTTGGCATAGGGGGGCCTGATTTGTGCCCCCCTACATGCCACTATGCCCAATGACCATGCCCAGGGGACATAAGTCCCCTGGGCATGGCCATTGGGCAAGGGGGCATGACTCCTATCTTTACAATGATAGGAGTCATGTTGATGGGGGATGGGCGTCGAAAAAAAATGGCGCAAGTCGGGTTACGACGATTTTTTCGACGCAACCTGACTTGCCCCATTTTAAGACGCCCATACGCCATTTTCCCCCTACGCCGGCGCTGTCTGGTGTACGTGGTTTTTTTCCACGCACACCAGGCAGCGCCGGTCTGCTAGCGCCGGCTAACGCCATTCAATAAATACGGCGCCCGCATGGCGCTTCAGAATGGCGTTAGCCGGCGCTAATTTTTTTGACGCAAAACTGCGTTAGCGCAGTTTTGCGTCAAAAAGTATAAATACGGCCCCTTCTTTTTAACCTCCGCCATGTCCTGAGTCAGGTTGTCAACCTTTTGGATTAACCTGTCCAGTTTCCTAGACAATGCCTGGAAGGCTGCAGGGTCAATTGGAGGGTCACTGCTGGTGTGCGTGCCGGTGGAGATTGTTGCTGGAGTGGAGTGGCCACGGGACAGCCCTGCTCCCAACACACGGCTGGGTCCAGGTCTTGAGGAAGATGGCTGGTCCGTCGCTGGGTCCCCTTGGGCAGACCTGGTGGTTGTAGGTGGCACCGTTGGTGGAGCCTGTGGTGTGGCATACCACGCCCCGGAGGCCCGTTCCGAATTGTATCTGCGGGCCATCCTCCGATACCCACACTGCACCTGCAGGATGTGCCTGTACCTCATTGCACGGCGCTCAAACTGGTTGCGAGCTGCGGCACTCAGGTTTGCAGCTGTGAAGGGAAAAGGCAAATATTGAGCATAGAATTTACAGTGGGTTGAATACCACAATGGGTAATTTGACCATTACTAGCAATGTATTGGTTGCAGCAATTGTTACAACATATGTCACGGGAAGGCTCAGAGTAAGTACATGTGAATCATGCATACTGAAGGGCATATCACATATAGCATATCCATGTCTCTACATGATGGATGACATCACCCTAAACTACTCCTACAATTCATACCTAAGCCATTATACATTATGGCACCAGCTCGTCCGCATACTGACTTCACTACATATGTCATTCTATGTGATAAGAATCACACTCCTCACTCAATGGCATTTCGAAATAGTTGTGTGCTAAGATTGAACCCCTGGCCATGAATCATATGTCGACACTATGGGCCAGATGTAGGAATTGATGGGAAATCAACTAGCAAATTGCAAAGCTGAACGGTGTCTCTGACACCGTCTGCGAGTCACTATGGGGTCCCTAAATCCCACCTCATGAACATCAATGATGTGGGTTCCAACTTGCACCACCTTAGCAACTATGGGCACTCACGGGGATGGAGGCCTGCTGGGAACAGCAGAACTCCATAGACGTGACTGCTTTTAAATGAAGCAGGTTATTTTTCACCAAGTGTAGGCCCTTTATCTGAAAGGAAAATGAGCTGCGATTTGTTTAAATTCACAACAATTGATTGTTCGTAATTTACACAATAATTATTGCTCCCCTAGACCACTCGCTGTTTTGTGCAGGAGTATTTTGGTCCACTCACAAAGGTGAAGGTTCACAATGAGGACCCCTTCCAGTCAGCAAGTTGGTTAGCAGCCACTTCAAGTGGATGATAACAGCTACTCACTTTGCAACCACGTACTCGTTAGCAAATGGGATTGCCTACCACTGTGATTTGCAAGTAGGGCTGGTAAACTCCTTTATTTTTTTACTTTAGAAAAGCATTTTGCGAATATGTACATGACCACCAAAAACATTTCGGATTAGGAAACAGACGTTTGCAACTCACTAACATCAAATTATGCTATTTGCAATGTGGAGACATTTTGCTACATCTGGACCTAGGTACAAACTCAAGTCACAAAAGGTGTTAAGTACGTGTAACATACTGGTTGCTACAGTCCTAGGTACCCTGTTTCACAGTAACATCCCAGTCTTTGTGGGTGGTGTGGGAAGAACAAACAACAATCCCATGATCAATGCACAACCAGGAGTGTACAGAAAGTGCAACAAGCATGTGCCTTCACACACAACACCTATGAAGGGCTAGCAACACGTTGGAGTCAGCCCAACCTTGTCACATCCCAGGTCCACACATGTCAAAATGATATGACTTAGCCAAACATAACATACTATTAGTGAGGCATGTTTTACAACACACACAGAGGAGGTAGAACACCCATTCACATGATTCAACAGAACACCTAGGCCATTGCACTCAAGTCACACACACTTCGAGGTCACCTTGTGGAAGTACATGCCCCCGGAAGATCCGACCTACAGTGTACACAGTCCATCCTCAACTAGGAAGAAGCACTTGTCATCGAAGCCATGTGCCTAAGCTATCTGGGAGACTGTCAGTCTGATATGCTGACTCAGTTAATGGCAAGTTCCTGACCAAGTCTAACATTGACCAGTGTGTTCAAAATGAGTCATGCTATTCCCAATAGTCGCACTAATTGAATGACCTACTGCCCCTCAATCTGAGAGATGACTAGGGATTGCTTTACCGAAACATTATTCCAATTTGATATCACACCAAAACAACAAAGCCAATGAACGGCCAGCACATCATATCATGAATTGTCCTGAACACACAGTAATCCATCATGCTTCATTTCCAAACAATGTAAATAGCACTTAGGCAACACTCACTGTAGGTATCGGGGTCGTCAAAATGGGCTACCTCACCAACGGTGTACGGGGCTGGTCCACCTGTAAAGCATGAAAGGAAGATTATACTCAGACTGGGTGAACAGACAAATAATTTCTGTTACAATGACAGTGTGTGAATATTACATGGTAATGATACACTTTCACACATGCTCATCCTGCCTGGCTGACTTTGTATTCTAGATTATCATTGGATGAGTCTCCTGCTCCAGTGACACACCCTACTACACTCATGCAGTGGCCAGGACAGTCATGTGTCGTCCAAGTTACTCCTCCATTAGTAGGCCCGAACAATCATGTGATCCATACATCTCAGCATGTGCATCCCAGAGAGAAACATTTCACAACTGGTTCCATGAGGACTGCATGACCACTCACAATCAAACAGGCTATGGGGACAGGTTCAACACACAGCAACCAGACACACATGTGACATATGTGTGGACAACATGACTAACTTCATGTGACGTGAAGGCAACACACAGGTGTTGCATCATCATGTGTTTGCAATTTTCGGTCTAGCTATGGCGTCTACATATGTAGGTATGTTGTTTCTACATGACGTACTCACTGGCCATTATGACCAGTAGAGTACAAATTGAGCAGTTCACGTGTTGCTTTTCAGACACAAATGCAACACTACATTCCATGCAGCTACAGCCATCTGGTATGTGTTGCAAAGATAAGGCATCGGCCTGGTAGCATAGGTCTTCATACACACCCGGCAACAAATACACATTTGCACACATATGTATACCTTTGTAGCGCAGCATTTGCATCATTTTGTGACGCAGAGACGGGGCTACTTAGCAAAATACAAATAGATGTTGCATTTTACTGCTGTTATTGGGTGTACATGTGTAGCAAAAATGGGGATTTATGTGTATGCCCATGGGCCTAGGTTTCCCTAGTATAACACGCAGTCAGCTACTTATTTTGCAGATTGGCTACCAATCATCACATGTTCACGCACACATTCCTATTATTCCCATGTAATTGATTATTACTCACCAACATAGCCACCAATCTGGAGTCCCAGGTGGTCCAGCAGGTCCTGTTCCCTGCTGATCAGATCTGCCCAGCGGTGCTTGAGTTGATGGACATTCCTCATACTCCCGTAGACCCGGACCAGGTGATGGCGCACCTTCTCCCAACGTATTTTCCTCGCCTCCGTGTGATACCCCTGTATCACACGGCCCCCAGCCTCCAGCATCAGTGGGAGGAAATGGCTTACGAGCCATATGAAGCCCCCCAATTCGTCCTCACCCATCCTGGACAGGCGAGGCCTACCTGACATGATGCGAGGTGTAAAAATAGTACCAAAGAAAAATGAAAGAAAAAGTGGGAAATGGGGAAAGGTAGAGGTGTGAAAGAAAAAGAAGAAGGAGAAAAATAGCCCAACTAACACCCCAAACTATGCTACCCACAACAGACTCCCACAGACAATACAAACTATCACAGGTATAGACAAAACAACACTAAACAGACTGAGACAATGTTTGACAACAATAAAAGATTGACACAAAGACAAAATACAAGGCACACAGGACACTAAAGCAGTAAAACACAGGACAACACCTTTCACACAACCACACAGTCTAGACAACTCTGAGACTGCAAAGTGAAAGTGAAAGTCAACTCCCAGTACAGATTTGGTAAACAGGATATCCTATTACATCACTTCCTGCATAAAATGGCCGCCGTTTTTATTTTCGCGTAATGCGTCATATTTTCACGCATACACAGATGTGCGTCATATTTTTTTGGCGCTTTACAGTGCACATGATGCGGAGGGTAAAAATATGCTATGAATATTAATATTTCAAATTGTACATGAGATGACCAACATATTGTGCATTTTGCGTCAATTACACCACGCATACATCATGGGCGTCGTTTTTTTTACACGTACAGTGGTGCACATGATGCGGAGTCAAAAAATATGATATGAATATTAATAATTGATAATGTACATGAGATGACCAACATATTGTCCATGTAGCGTCATTTTGACCACGCATACATCATGTGCGTGGTTTTTATTACACGTACAGTGGTGCACATGATGCGGAGTCAAAAAATATGATATGAATATTAATAATTAATACTGTACATGAAATGAGCAATATATTGTGCATATAGCGTCATTTTGACCACGCATACATCATGTGCGTGGTTTTTATTACACGTACAGTGGTGCACAGGATGCGGAGTCAAAAAAAATGCAATTAATATTAATAATTAATACTGTACATGAAATGAGCAATATATTGTGCATATAGCGTCATTTTGACCACGCATACATCATGTGCATGGTTTTTATTACACGTACAGTGGTGCACATGATGCGGAGTCAAAAAAAATGCTATTAATATTAATAATTAATACTGTACATGAAATGAGCAATATATTGTGCATATAGCGTCATTTTGACCACGCATACATCATGTGCGTGATTTTTATTACACGTACAGTAGTGCACATGATGCAGAGTCAAAAATATTGTGGATGTAAATAATAATTTGAAGGTGAAATATCAAGACACTTTTGAATACATTTGTATCTGACTCTGCATTGTGTGCACTCATGTACATGAACAAATTATGACGGCCATGCTGTATGCGTAGAATATGGAGCAAATTGATCCAAATGTCTTCATGTGTTTAGCTTTGGAAAGGTGATTTGTCATGATAAAACGGTGCGATGTGAGACACATTTGTGTTTGTATCTGACAAATGTCCGTACTTTTATGTATAGACGGCCTTCACACTGTGATGTTTGGGATACGTTAACTAATGTATTGACCATATTTGACAACATATTTGGTGTAATTGCTGATGGCTATTTTGAAATGAGGTTTTTGATACCATTATGTATTCCGTCTCCAAAATGTCCCCACCTTTATGATGGGGATGCTTTTATCTGTAGTCCTAACAGGGAGTGGGAGAGTCACTTTCAGTTTTTAGGGGGCTGACCATGTCCCATTATGATTTTGTGTTTCATATTTGTGTAGGACTTGTGACATTGAGGCCACATATGTGCCTTATGCATGTGTTTAGTTCACAAGTACATGATTCCTGTATGTTCTGGGGGTGGTAGAGGTGGAGTTAGGCCCCCAGCACCCTAGGATTTGACCATCCAGAATAGCTACTGTATCCATGGAGTATTTTTATCATATCCTGGCAAACCTGCAGCAGCGGGCGAATGTAAGGCCATATGGTATGAATGACTGTTGACCATTCATTCATCTCATTAGCCCATTTGACGTTTGCAGTATTGATGATTTGGAGCTAAGGTGCATACCATTTTCATATGACTAAGGGGGTCATTCTGACCGCGGCGGGCGGCGCTCGCCGCCCGCCAAGCGGTTCCCGCCGAAAGACCGTGGCGGTCATTCTGGCTTTCCCACTGGGCTGGCGGGCAACCGCCAAAAGTCCGCCCGCCAGCCCAGCGGGAAACACCCTTCCCACGAGGACACCGGCTCAGAATGGAGCCGGCGGAGTGGGAAGGTGCGACGGGTGCAGTTGCACCCGTGGCGAATTTCTGTGTCTGCAAAGCAGACACTGAAATTCTTTGTGGGTCCCTCTTACGGGGGCCCCTGCAGTGCCCATGCCATTGGCATGGGCAGTGCAGGGGCCCCCAGGGGCCCCGCGGCACCCCCTACCGCCATCCTGTTCCTGGCAGAAGACCCGCCAGGAACAGGATGGCGGTAGGGGGTGTCAGAATCCCCATGGCGGCGGAGCGCGCTCCGCCGCCATGGCGGATTCTCAAGGGCAGCGGGAAGTCCGTTTCTGGCCGCGGCTGAACCGCCGCGGTCAGAATGCCCATCGGTGCACCGCCAGCCTGTTGGCGGTGCTACCGCCGACCTCCGCCAGGGCGGTAATTACCGCCAGGGTCCGAATGACCCCCTAAGTTTGCAAGACTCTCAGCGTTCACGATGTGATAATGCGAAGATTGTTTTGCTTGTCTGTGTCCCTTTCTGCATAAACTGGTTTAGTGTCATGTTACAATCTTCCTGCTAGGTTCAAACTGGGACACAACTGTGATGGTCTACTTTCAAATATTAGGTTGGTTGTATGACATATGTGTACATGTGTGTGGGAATGTGGATCCAGTATGACCTGTCTGTGTGTATGTTGTCACTGTAACTTCAAGGTCTCCTCCTGAGTTAGTGGCAGCTGATGTTGTTGCAATTGTGTATTGCTCACATCATACACTTGAGAGAAGCCATTGATGACATGTTCACGTACACATGGATGGTCCCACCCTGTCTCTGAACCCGTGTGATGTGACTTTCCAATGATCTCCAATTTTGGGCTGGATGAGAGACTGTTTCAGTTGTTTGGATCCGGCATGTCTAATTGTCACATTTGTACTCTTGTTGGGCTCTGTGTATGGTAATGTAACATGTCACATCCTACCCTCTGTGCATACAGTTGTGATGTTTATTTTTGGTGTGATGATTTTTAATGGCATTCTTGATCAATGAGACGACATTCATCTTCAGCTATTTCAAACTAAAGGTGGTCAGAAATGAATAGGCCAAAGCATGATGTGGTGTTTGTGATCTGTGTTTATTTACAAGTGTGGAATACAAGTGATTATAATGACTTAAGTAAAAAAATTGTTCACAAGCTGTTGGCGCCCACGCACTCCTGCTGCGGTGTTAGGTTGTTCCCCCTCCTGTTGCAGGCCAGCATCCTCCTCATCATCATCCTCAGGCATGTCTGGGTCCGGTTCAAGGAGGGGAATGTTCCTTTGTACACAAATATTGTGTAATATGGCACAAGTGAGTATAATTTAGCATACCATCTCTGGGGAGTATAGTAGGCTTCCGCCAGTGATGTCAAGGCAGAGGAACCTTGACTTTAGGATCCCAAAGGTCCTCTCCACAATGCTGCGTGTCCTCTTGTGGGCGTCCTTGTATGCCCGCTCAGCAGCAGTATTTGGGTTCCCATATGGTGTCATTATCCAAGGCTGGATGCCATACCCCTGATCAGCGGAAAGAGAAACACAGAATGGTATCAATTAGATGTAGGAGGCACTGTTGTACGTATCTTTGATGGCAGTAGTTGTGTTGTGTTGTCTGTGACTATTTTGTGTACTAATGTGACAACCTATGGTTGTTGGTGGAAACTTTGGCATTGTTTTTTTTCCTTGGCTGAGCAAGTGTTTGTTGTCTAACTGTTTGTCAGCAGGATGTATTGGTTTCTCAAGTACAGTGTGCCCTCCCTTGCATTGTGACTTGTGACACAGGTGTCTGTGTGTCCTCACTGGGGGTGTGATGATAGTTCCATGCAGAGTTGAAACATGAAAGGGTATTAGAAACGTCCATATGAACATAGCCAGGCCATCCCATCCCTTAAAAGTTATGCATTGTATTAGTGTACAGGTTATTGTGAGACTTCCAATTTGCAAGGTGACATTTAGGCAACCACAGTCATGAATGTCTTCACACTAAGCTGTGGAGTAAATTCAAATGTGTGAGAGGTTCAATGGTGACTTGTGACACATGGCTAGTGATGTGAGTACCTCAGTGTGTTCCTGTCTAGGTGTTGCTATTGTGGTGTATGTGTTGTTTATCCTAGAGGGTTTCTGTGCAGTGAGTATATAAGTAGATTTTTGTCCTTACCAACAAGAAGTCCATTGCCATACCGTCCATCCTGGAAGTGTTGGTTGATGGTGGAGTGACGGAAGATGAATGCATCATGTACACTCCCAGGATATTTAGCCACGATGTTGCTGATCAGTCCTTGGTGATCGACTATGGCCTGCACGTTGATGGAATGTGTGTGCTTCCTGTTGCGGTAGAGGTGTTCACTCGCAGCAGGTGGCACAAGGCGTACGTGTGTGCAGTCGATTGCACCAAGGACGTGCGGAAAGCCACTGATGGCGTAGAACCCCTGTTTTGTTTCCTGCTGCTTCTGCAGTGTGTTAGGGAAGCAGATGTGGCGGGGTGTCAGTCCAATGATGGCATCCAGTACTTTAGGCAGGAATGCGGAGAAAGATGGTTGTGAGATTCCACCAACCAGGGCACCAGTTGTCTGAAAGGAGCCACTTGCCAGCATGTGAAGTACGGCAAGCAGCTTTGTTTCTGTTGGGATAGTGCGTGGAGTCACTAAAGTGGGGGCCAATTGCTGTTCAATATTTGTCAGCAGCTGCTGAATGGCCTGCCAGTTCAACCGGTACCTCTGGATGTTGTCTCGTTCCCTGAGGCCATGCAGGGTTGTTCTTGGGCGGAATATCCTCTCCTGCCTTCTGCGCTGTCTTTGGGGTCCCTGCTGTTGTTGTTGTGGCTGCTGTTGTTGCTGCAGGGCTCTGCGTCTACGTGCACGTTGAAGAAAAAGCACCTCCATGTCTCCCTGTTGCTGCTCTGCTGCTCTGTTGTTTGTTCTGTGTGTTCTGATTAAGTACAGGTGTGTTTGCCCCATTTTAACGCCTGCCCTGACCCAGGCGTTAAAATGTCACGCTATTCATGCTTTGCGCCATTTTTTTGCGCCGCCTGCCGCGCGGGAGTGATTTTTGCCCTGGAGCATAAATACCACGCACCGCTATGTGCGTCTGTTTTTAGACGGGAACGCCTTCCTTGCATCTCATTAACGCAAGGAAGGCGTTCACGCTAAAAAATGACGCTCTTGCCAATACTTTGGCGCTAGACGCGTCTAACGCCAAAGTATAAATATGGCGTTAGTTTTGCACCGAATTTGCGTCGAAAAAAACGACGCTAATTCGGCGCAAACGGAGTATAAATACGGGCCTTTATCTCTCAGCCATTATCTGTGCTATAACACTTGTATCTTGTAGATTTCCTTCCAAATCTTGCACCTCTTTTATCAATTAAACAGGCCAATCATTTCTCAATACTCATTCCCTCAGTCGTTCCAGTCCTCCAATCTATAGGTTCATAAAAAAACAACAAGAGGTATTTCAGCAAGCACTTTTAAAGCCTCTCTGTGGATTTGTGTTCAAGTGCTGCCCTCTAGTATTGCTACATGGAAACTGCAGAATAATAATACGATTGAAAAAGGGGCTGTCCTATGCAAATTATACACTCCCATGCTTACTTCGCCAAGCTTTCGCTATGATTCCACCTGCAACATATGGTCATCAGCAGATTTCTAAAGTTGCCAACTTGTCTTAGGCTAAGGATTTTTCCACTCAAAGGCATTCTTATAAATACCAACCCTTATTTAGCAGGGTACAGAATTACCTGTAGTAATCCTCTATATAGAACCTGGGCATGTGTGGTCTTACTGTAAAGTTTGTAAACTATGACTGGGATGTATAAAGTTCTAATGGTATAGCATAGCATCATAGACTAGACAACACTCACTCTATTTCTCAGCTATTATCTGTGCTTTAACACTTTTATCTTGTAATTTTCCTTCCAAATCTTGCACCCCTTTTATTAATAAAACAGATCAATCATTTCTCAATACTCATTCTCTCAGTCATTCCCGTCCTCCAATCTATAGGTTCATTAAAAAACCAACAAGAGGTAGTTCAACAAGCACTTTTAAAGCCTCTCTGTGGATTTGTGTTCAAGTGCTGCCCTCTAGTAGTGCTACATGGAAACTGCAGAATAATAATAGGATTGAAAAAGGGGCTGTCCTATGCAAATTATATACTGCCATGCTTACTTCGCCAACCTTTCGATATGATTCCACCTGCAACATATGGTCTTCAGCAGATTTCTAAAGTTGCCAAATTGTGTTAGTGTAAGGATTTTTCCACTCAAAGGCATTCTTATAAGTACCCACCCTCACTTAGTAGGGTACAGAATTACCTGTAGTAATCCTCTATATAGAACCTGGGCATGTGTGGTCTTACTGCAAAGTTTGCAAACTATGACTGGGTTGTATAAATTCCTAATGGTATAGCATTACAGACTAGACAACACTCACTTTATTTCTCAGCCATTATCTGTGCTTTAACACTTGTATCTTGTAGATTTCCTTCCAAATCTTGCACCCCTTTTATCAATCAAACAGGCCAATCATTTCTCAATACTCATTCCCTCAGTCGTTCCAGTCCTCCAATCTATAGGTTCATAAAAAAAAAAACAAGAGGTAATTCAGCAAGCACTTTTAAAGCCTCTCTGTGGATTTGGGTTCAAGTGCTGCCCTCTAGTAGTGCTACATGGAAACTGCAGAATAATAATAGGATTTGAAAAGGGGCTGTCCTATGCAAATTATATACTCCCATGCTTACTTCGCCAAGCTTTCGGTATGATTCCACCTGCAACATATGGTCTTCAGCAGATTTCTAAAGTTGCCAAATTGTCTTAGGATAAGGATTTTTCCACTCAAAGGCATTCTTATAAGTACCCACCCTCACTTAGTAGGGTACAGAATTACCTGTAGTAATCCTCTATATTGAAACTTAGAATGTGTGGTCTTATTGCAAAGTTTCTAAACTATGATTGGTATGTATAAAGTCCTAATGGTATAGCATAGCATTACAGACTAGACAGCACTCACTTTATTTTTCAGTTATTATCTGTCCTTTAACACTTTTATCTTGTAGATTTCCTTCCAAATCTTGCACCCCTTTTATCAAACAAACAGGCCAATCATTTCTCAATACTCATTCATTCAGTCGTTCCAGTCCTTCAATCTATAGGTTCATAAAAAACCAACAAGAGGTAGTTCAGCAAGCACTTTTAAAGCCTCTCTGTGGATTTGCGTTCAAGTGCTGCCCTCTAGTAGTGCTACATGGAAACTGCAGAATAATATTAGGATTTGAAAAGGGGCTGTCCTATGCAAATTATATACTCCCATGCTTACTTCGCCAAGCTTTCGGTATGATTCCACCTGCAACATATGGTCTTCAGCAGATTTCTAAAGTTGCCAAATTGTCTTAGGATAAGGATTTTTCCACTCAAAGGCATTCTTATAAGTACCCACCCTCACTTAGTAGGGTACAGAATTACCTGTAGTAATCCTCTATATACAACCTGGGTATGTGTGGTCTTACTGTAAAGTTTGCAAACTATCACTGGTATGTGTAAAGTTCTAATGGTATAGCATAGCATTACAGATTAGACAACACTCACTTTATCTCTCAGCTATTATGAGCGCTTTAACACTTTTATTTTGTAGTTTTCCTTCCAAATCTTGCACCCCTTTTATCAATAAATCAGACCAATCACTTCTCAATACTCATTCCCTCAGTCACTCCAGTCCTCCAATCTATAGGTTCATAAAAATCCAACAAGAGGTAGTTCAGCAAGCACTTTTAAAGCCTCTCTGTGGATTTGTGTTCCAGTGCTGCCCTCTAGTAGTGCTACATGGAAACTGCAGAATAATAATAGGATTGAAAAAGGGGCTATCCTATGCAAATTATATGCTCCCATGCTTACTTCGCCAAGCTTTCGCTATTATTCCACCTGCAACATCTGGTCTTCAGCAGATTTCTAAAGTTGCCAAATTGTCTTAGGCTAAGGATTTTTCAACTCAAAGGCATTCTTATAAGTACCCACTCTCACTTAGTAGGGTACAGAATTACATGTAGTAATCCTCTATATGGAACTTGGGCATGTGTTGTCTTAATGTAAAGTTTGCAAACTATGATTGGGATGTATAAGGTTGTAATGGTATAGCATTACAGACTAGACAACACTCACCTTATCTCTCAGCTATTATCTGTGCTTTTAACACTTTTATCTTGTAGTTTTCCTTTCAAATCTTGCACCCCTTTTATCAATAAAATAGGCCAATCATTTCTCAATATTCGTTCCCACAGTCATTCCAGTCCTCCAATCTATAGGTTCATAAAAAACCAACAAGAGGTAGTTCAGCAAGCACTTTTAAAGCCTCTCTGTGGATTTGTGTTCAAGTGCTGCCCTCTAGTAGTGCTACATGGAAACTGCAGAATAATAATAGGATTGAAAAAGGGGCTATCCTATGCAAATTATATGCTCCCATGCTTACTTCGCCAAGCTTTCACTGTGATTCCACATGCAACCTATGGTCTTCAGCAGATTTCTAAAGTTGCCAAATTGTTTTAGGATGAAGATCTTTCAACTTAAAGGCATGCTTATAAGTACCCACCCTCACTTAGTAGGGTACAGAGTTAACTGTAGTAATTATCTATATAGAACCTGGGCATGTGTGGTCTTACTGTAAAGTTTGCAAACTATGATTCGTGTGTATAAAGTCCTAATTGATTAGCATAGCATTACAAACTAGACATCACTCACTTTATCTGTCAGCTATTATCTGTGCTTTAACACTTTTATTTTGTAGTTTTCCTTCCAAATCTTGTGCCCCTTTTATCAATAAAACAGGGCAATCATTTCTCAATACTCATTCCCTCAGTTATTCCAGTTCTCTTATCTATAGGTTCATAAAAAAACAACAAGAGGTAGTTCAGCAAGCACTTTTAAAGCCTCTCTGTGGATTTGTGTTCAAGTGCTGCCCTCTAGTAGTGCTACATGGAAACTGCAGAATAATCATAGGATTGAAAAAGGGGTTGTCCTATGCAAATTATATACTCCCATGCTTACTTCGCTAAGCTTTCGCTTTGATTCCACCTGCAACATATGGTCTTCAGCAGATTTCTAAAGTTGCCAAATTGTTTTAGGATAAGGATTTTTCAACTCAAAGGACATTCTTATAAGTACCCACCCTCGCTGAGGGGCATATTTATACTCCGTTTGCGCCGAATGTGTGCCAAAAATTTTGACGCACAATCAGCGCAAACGTTGCCCCATATTTAAACAATGACGCCCGAGGCCGCGCACGAGAAAAATCCGCAGTGTGCGTCATTTTCTGGAAGCGGCAACCCGCCCTGCGTTAATGATATGCAGGGTAGGTGTTCCCGTCCAAAAAACGACGCACACAGCCGCGTGTCGTATTTATGCTTCCGTGGAAAAAGGACTCCCGGCCGGTAGGCGGAGCAAAAAAATGACGCCAAGCCCGATGTGCGTAAAAATTTAGGGGCATATTTATACTCCGTTTGCGCCGGAATTGCGTCGGGTTTTTTTACGCAATTCCGACGCAAAACTAACTCCATATTTATACTTTGGCGTTAGACGCGTCTAGCGTCAAAGTCCATGGAGTTTGCGTAATTTTTTAGCGTGGACACCTACTTTGAGTTAATGAGAGGCAAGGTAGGCGTTCACATCTAAAAAATTGACTCCGAGGCCTGTGCGTCATATTTATACTCCCGGGCAAAATTCACGCCCGGGAGTGGGTGGGGCAAAAAAAATGACGTACTGCCGCTTTTGCGCCGTTTTTTAGCGCCTGCAAAAGGCAGGTGTTAAGGGACCTGTGGGCTCGGAAGGAGCCCAGAGGTGCCCTCCCATGCCCCCAGGGACACCCCCTGTCACCCTTGCCCACCCCAGTAGGACACCCAAGGCTGGAGGGACCCATCCCAGGGACATTAAGGTAAGTTCAGGTAAGTAATTTGTTTTTTTTGTTTTTTTTGTGGCATAGGGGGGCCTGATTTGTGCCCCCCTACATGCCACTATGCCCAATGACCATGCCCAGGGGACATAAGTCCCCTGGGCATGGCCATTGGGCAAGGTGGCATGACTCCTGTCTTTGCTAAAACAGGAGTCATTTCAATGGGGATTGGGAGTGAAAAAAAATGACGCAAATCGGGTTGAGGCGAAAAATTTGCCTCAGCCTGACTTGCCCCATTTTTTCACGCCCAAACTCCATTTTCCCCTACGCCGGCGCTGCCTGGTGTACTTTGGCCCGTATTTATACTCCGTTTGCGCCGAATTAGCGTCGTTTTTTTCGGCGCAAATTCGGCGCAAAACTACCGCCATATTTATACTTTGGCGTTAGACGCGTCTAGCGCCAAAGTATGGGCAAATAGCGTCATTTTTTTGCGTGAACGCCTTCCTTGCGTTAATGAGATGCAAGGAAGGCGTTCCCGTCTAAAAAAATGACGGCGACGCAAATGCGTCGTATTTATACTCCCGGGCAAAAATCACACCCGGGAGGTGGCGGGTCAAAAAACCCCGCATTTGCGCCACTATTTAACGCCTGGGTCAGGGTAGGCGTTAAGGGGCCTGTGGGCTCAAAATGAGCCCACAGGTGCCCTCCCCTGCCCCCAGGGACCCCCCCTGCCACCCCTGCCCACCCCAGGAGGACACCCAAGGATGGAGGGACCCACCCCAGGGACATTCAGGTAAGTTCAGGTAAGTATAATTTTTTATATTTTTTAATTTTTTTTGGGTGGCATAGGGGGGCCTTATTTGTGCCCCCCTACATGCCACTATGCCCAATGACCATGCCCAGGGGACATAAGTCCCCTGGGCATGGCCATTGGGCAAGGGGGCATGACTCCTGTCTTTACTAAGACAGGAGTCATTTAAATGGCGTCTGGGCGTCGAAAATAATGGCGCAAATCGGGTTGAGGCGATTTTTTTGCCTCAACCTGACTTGCCCCATTTTAAGACGCCCTAACGCCATTTTCCCCCTACGCCGGCGCTGCCTGGTCTACGTGGTTTTTTTCCACGCACACCAGGCAGCGCCGGTCTGCTAGCGCCGGCTAACGCCATTCCATAAATACGGAGCCCGCATGGCGCTTCAGAATGGCGTTAGACGGCGCAAAATTTTTTTACGCTAAACTGCGTTAGCGCAGTTTAGCGTCAAAAAGTATAAATATGGGCCTTTGTTTTTTTCCACGCACACCAGGCAGCGCCGCCGGCTAACGCCGGCTAACGTCATTGATTAAATACGGCGCCCACATGGCGCTTCAGAATGGCGTTAGCCGGCGCTAATTTTTTTGACGCAAAACTGCGTTAGTGCAGTTTTGCGTCAAAAAGTATAAATATGGGCCTTAACGCCTGGGTCAGGGCAGGCGTTAAAATGGGGCAAACACACCTGTATTTAATCAGAACATACAGAACAAACAGCAGAGCAGCAGAGCAGCAGAGCAGCAACAGGGAGACATGGAGGTGATTTTGATTCAGCGTGCACGTAGACGCAGAGCCCTGCAGCAACAACAGCAGCTACAACAACAACAGCAGGGACCCCAAAGACAGCGCAGAAGGCTGGAGAGGATATTCCGCCCAAGAACAACCCTGCATGGCCTCAGGGAACACGACATCATCCAGAGGTACCGGTTGAACTGGCAGGCCATTCAGCAGCTGCTGAGAAATATTGAACAGCAGTTGGCCCCCACTTTGGTGACACCCCGCACCATCCCAACAGAAACAAAGCTGCTTGCTGTACTTCACCTGCTGGCAAGTGGCTCGTTTCAGACAACTGGTGCCCTGGTTGGTGGAATATCACAACCATCATTCTCTGCATTCCTGCCAGAAGTACTGGATGCCATCATTCGCCTGACACCCACCACATCTGCTTCCCTAACACACTGCAGAAGCAGCAGGAAACTAAACAGGGGTTCTATGCCATCAGTGGCTTCCCACACGTCCTTGGTGCAATCGACTGCACACACGTACGCCTTGTGCCACCTGCTGCAACAGAACACCTCTACCGCAACAGGAAGCACACACATTCAATCAACGTGCAGGCCATAGTCGATCACCAAGGACTGATCAGCAACATCGTGGCTAAATATCCTGGGAGTGTACATGACGCATTCATCTTCCGTCACAGCACCATCAACCAACACTTCCAGGATGGACGGTATGGCAATGGACTACTTGTTGGTAAGGACAAAAATCAAACTCATATACACACTGCATAGCAACCCTCTAGGACAAACAACACCTACACCACAATAGCAACACCTAGCCAGGAACACACTGAGGTCCTCACATCACTAGCCATGTGTCAGAAGTCACCATTGAACCTGTCGCACATCGGAATGTACTCCACAGCTTAATGTGAAGACATTAATGAGTGTGGTTGCCTAAATGTCACCTTGCAAATTGGAAGTGTAACCTGTACATTAACACATTGCATAAGTCTTAAGGTATGGGATGTCCAGGGTATTTTCATATGAACGTGTTAACTACACTTTCATGTTTTAACTCTGCATGGAACTATCATCTCACCCCCAGTGAAGACACACGGACACGTGTATCACAAGTCACAATGCAAGGGAGGGCACACTGTTATGAAAATCCAAATACAGACTGCTTACAAACGGTTAGCTAACAAACACTTGCTCAGCTAAGGAAAAAACTCAATGCAAAACGTTTCCCCTACAAGTATAGGTTGTCACATTAGTACACAAAAGAGTCACAGACAACACAAGACAACTACTGCCATCAAAGGTCTGTACAAGAGTGCTTTCTACATCTAATTGATCCCATTCTGTGTTTCTCTTTCAGCTGATCAGGGGTATGGCATCCAGCCTTGGCTAATGACACCATTTGGGAACCCGACTACTGCTGCAGAGCGGGCATACAACAACGCCCATAAGAGGACACGCAGCATTGTTGAGCGGACCTTTGGGATCCTAAAGTCAAGGTTCCGCTGCCTTGACATCACAGGCGGTAGCCTACTATATTCCCCAGAGATGGTCTTTAGGATCATACTCACTTGTGCCATATTGCACAATATTTGTGTAAAAAGGAACATTCCCCTCCTTGAACCAGACCCAGACATGCCTGAAGATGACGAAGAGGAGGATGCTGGCCTGCAACAGGAGGGGGAACAACCAAACACGGCAGCTGGAGTGCGTAGGCGCCAACAGCTGCTAAATAATTTCTTTTCATAATTTCTTATATCAACACTTATTGCACAATTGTAAATAAACACAGATAACAAACACCACATCATGCTTTGGCCTATTAATTTCTGCCCACCTTTAGTTTGAATGTGCTGAAGAAGAATGTCGTCTCATTGAGCAATAATGACATAACACTCATCAAACAAAAAATATACACCACAAATGTCTGCACAGAGGCTAGGATGTTACATGATACATTACCATCCACAGAGGCCAACAGGAGTACAAATGTGGCAATGACACATGCCTGATCCAGACACCTGAGACAGTCTCTCACTCAGCACAAAAATGTAGATCATTTGAAAGTCTCATTACACGTGTTCATTGACAGGGTGGGACCATCCATGTGTACGTGACCATGTCCTCAATGGCTTCTCTCCATTTTTGATATAAACAATACCCAATTGGAACAACATTAGCTGCCACTAACTCATGAGGAGACCTTGAAGTTACAGTGACAACATACACCCAGACAGTTGATAGTGGATCCACATTCGCACAGACATATAAACATATGTCATCCAATCAACCAAATATTTGCAAGCAGCCGATCACAGTAGTGTCCCAGTTCGAACCTAGCAGGAAGAATGTAACATGCCACTAAACCAGGTAATGCATAAAGGGCCACATACATCAACAACCTATTTGTCATCAGCACATGAGGAACGCCGAGATTTAGCAAACATAGTCAGTGCAAAATGGTATGTCAGATTGCTCCAAATAATCAACAGGGCAAACGTCAAATGGGCTAATGGGATGAATGAATGGCTAACAGTGATTCATACCCTATGGCCTTCCATTAACCTGCTGCTGCAGGTTTTGCATAACAGAATAAATGAAAGCCATGGATAAATTAGCAAATCTGGAAGGGCAAACCCTAGGGTGCTGGGGGCCTAAGTCCACCTCTACCGCCCCCCAAATATACAAGAATTATGTACTTGTGAAGTAAACACATGCATAAGGCGCATGTGTGGCCTACATGTCAAAAGTCAAACACAAATCAGATACACAAAATCATAATAGGACATGGTTAGCCCCATAAAAAGTGTAAGTGACTATTGCACTCCCTGTTTGGACTATAGATAAATGCATTACCGTGATAAATGTGGACACATTTTTGAGAAGGAATACATCATGGTATCCCATTCATCATTTCAAAATAGCCATCAGCAATTACCCAAAATATGTGTACAAATATGGTTAATACATTTTTTGAGGTATCATAAATATTACAGTGTGAATGCCTTCTATACATCCAATAAGGGACATGTGTCATAGCTAACCACAAATGTGTATCACATAGCACCGTTTGGTCATGACAAAGTTCCTTTCACAACTTGAAAAAATGATGATATATTTTTCAAAATGCGTCATATTTCCACGCATACAGCATGGGCGTCATACTTTTGACGTACAGGAGGGCACAGAATGCAGAGTCAAAAAATATGATATGAAAAATAATAAATTAATAAGGTACATTACATGTCCACCATATTGTCTATGTAGCGTCAAATTTCCACGCATACAGCATGGGCGTCATAATTTTTTGACGTACAGGAGTGCACAGAATGCAGAGTCAAAAAATATGATATGAAAAATAATAAATTAATAAGGTACATTACATGTCCACCATATTGTCTATGTAGCGTCAAATTTCCATGCATACAGCATGGGCGTCATAATTGTTTGACGTACAGGAGTGCACAGAATGCAGAGTCAAATATAAATTTTCATATATGTTTCTCATATTTGCCAGCAAATTATAATTCTACACTAGAACTGTAAACTCAGCCTCACACAAATGTAAGGGAACAATGAAGAAATTACTTTTGACTCTGCATTATGTGCAATGTTATGCGTCAAAAAATATGACGCACAATCGGTATGCGTGAAAATATGACGCATAACGGAAAAATTAAAACGGCGGCCATTTTATGCAGGAAGTGATGTAATAGGATATCCTGTTTACAAAATCTGTACTGTGAGTTTACTTTCACTTTCACTTTGCAGTCTCAGAGTTATCTAGACTGTGTGGTTGTGTGAAAAGTGTAGTCCTGTGTTTTACTGCTTTTGTGTCCTGTGTACCTTGTATTTTGTGCTTTTGTGATCATAGTCTTGTTATCTAATATTGTCTTAGTCTGTTTAGTATACTTTTGTCCAATCCTGTTTTTGTTTGTATTGCCTGTAGGAGTCTGTTCTGGGTAGTTTAACTTTGGGGTTAGTTGGGCTATTTTTCTTAAGTTTTCTTTTTCCTTCACTACTCTACCTTTCCCCATTTCCCACTTTTACTTGTTTGTCTCATTTTTCACCTTTCAATTTGTTAATATGTCAGGTAGGCCTCGGCTTGCCAGGATGGGTGAGGAGGAATTGGGGGGATTCACTTGGCTTGTTTGCCATTTCCTCCCACTCATGCTGGAGGCTGGGGGCTGTGTGATACAGGGGTATCACACGGAGGCACGTAAAGTCCGGTGGGGGAAGGTGCGCCATCACCTGGTCCGGGTGTACGGTAGCATTAGGAATGAGCATCAACTAAAGCACCGCTGGGCTGATCTGATATCCAGGGAGCAAGATGTGCTGGACCACCTGGGGATCAGGATTGGTGGCCATGTTGGTGAGTACAAATCAATTACATGTGAATAATTGAAAGCTCTGTGGGGACATGTGATGATCGTTACCCAATCTGCTAGATAAGTAGCTGACTGTGTGTAATGCTAGGGAAACCTGGGGCCATATTTATACTTTTTGACGCAAAACTGCGCCAACGCAGTTTTGCGCCAAAAAAATGAGCGCCGGCTAACGCCATTCTGAAGCGCCATGCGGGCGCCGTATTTATTGAATGACGTTAGCCGCTGGCGCTGTCTGGTGTGCGTTAAAAAAAACGACGTACACCAGGCAGCGCCGGCGTAGGGGGAAAATGGCGTATGGGCGTCCACAAATGGTGCAAGTCAGGCTGAGGCAAAAAAATCGCCTCAACCCGATCTGCACCATTTTTTTACGACGCCCAACCCCCATTGAAATGACTCCTGTCTTAGCAAAGACAGGAGTCATGCCCCCTTGCCCAATGGCCATGCCCAGGGGACTTCTGTCCCCTGGGCATGGTCATTGGGCATAGTGGCATGTAGGGGGGCACAAATCAGGCCCCCCTATGCCACAATTTTTTTAAAAAAAAAATACTTACCTGAACTTACCTTAATGTCCCTGGGGTGGGTCCCTCCATCCTTGGGTGTCCTCCTGGGGTGGCCAAGGGTGGCAGGGGGTGTCCCTGGGGGCAGGGGAGGGCACCTCTGGGCTCATTCTGAGCCCACAGGTACCTTAACGCCTGCCCTGACCCAGGCGCTAAAATCCGGCGCTAATGCAGGTTTTTTAGACCCGCCCACTCCCGGGCGTCATTTTTGCACGGGAGTATAAATACGACGCATATGTATCGGAGTCATTTTTTAAGACGGGAACGCCTACCTTGCATATCATTAACGCAAGGAAGGTGTTCACGCAAAAAAATGACGCTAACTCCATGAACTTTGGCGCTAGACGCGTCTAACGCCAAAGTATAAATATGGAGTTAGTTTTGCGTCGAATTTGCGTCGAAAAAAACGACGCAAATTCAGCGCAAACGGAGTATAAATATGCCCCCTAATGTGTATTTGTTGCACAATGTGTAGGAAGACCAATGCTAGCAGTCAGATGGCTCATGTTTTCAACACATACCGGATGCCTGTAGCTGTATGTAATGTAGTGTTGCCTTTGTGTCAGACAAGCGACACGTTAATGCCTCTATTTGAACTCTACAGGTCATATTTGCCAGTGAGAAAGTGATGTTGAAACAACATACCTACATATGTAGATGCCATAGCTAGACAGAAAATTGTAAACCCATGATGATGCTATGAATGTGTGGTGCCTTCACATCACATGAAGTTAGCTATGTTGTCCACACATATGTCACATGTGTGTGTGTGTTGAAAATGTCCACATAGCCTGTTTGAGTTTGAGGGGTCATGCAGTCCTCAAGTAACCAGCTTTTGGATGTCTCTCTGGGATGCAAGCCATTATTGTTGGGGCATACTAATGGAGGTGTATCTTTGACACCACATGACTGTCATGGCCACTGCATGTGTGTAGTAGGGTGTGTAACTGTAGCAGGAGACTCATCCAATGTTAATGTTGATTACAAATTCATCCATACAGTATGAGCATGTGTGAAAGTGTATCATTACGTGTCATATTCACACAGTGTCATAGTAACTGCAATTATTTGTCAGTGCACGGAGTCTGAGTATATTCTTCCTTTCATGCTTTACAGGTGGACCTGCACCGTACACCGTGGGAGAGGTGGCACATTTTGAGGACCCCGATACCTACAGTGAGTGTGGCCTGAGTGCTATTTTTATTGTTTGCTAGTGATGCATGATGGACTACTGTGTGCTCAACAGAATTCATGATTTGATGCGCTGCCCGTTCATTGGCATTGTTGGTTTAGTGGGATTTCAAATATCACTTCTGTTTCTGTAGACCAATACTTAGCCATCTCTCAGATTTAGGGGCTGTAGGTCATTCCAGTCGGCCCGCTATGGGGAATGGGATGAGTCATGTGGAATACACTGGTTAATGTAAGAGTTGCTCTGGGACTTGGCTTGAACTGAGTCTGCATATCAGACTGACATTCTCCCAGATAGCTTTGGCAAATGGCTTGTATAAAATATGCAGCTTCCTAGTTGAGGATGCACTGTGTACACTGTAGGTTGGATCTTCCGGGGCATGTACTGCCACAAGTTGAACTAGAAGTGTGTGTGACAAGAGTGCAATGGCCTAGGTGTTCAGTCGACTCATGATCATGGGTGTTCTTGCTCTACTGTGTGTGTGGTAAAACATGCCTCACTGATAGTATATGATGTTGGCCTGAGTCAGTGCATTTTGACATGTGTGGACCTTGGATATGACAATGTTTGGCTGACTCCAACGAGTTGCTAGCCCTTCATTGGTGTTGTGTGTGGAGGCAAATACTTGTTGACCTTTCTATACACTCCTGGGTGTGCATTGAACCTGGGATTGTTGGTTGTTCTTCCCACCCCACCCTCAAAGACTGCCATGTGATTGGGAATAGGGTACCTAGGACTGTAGCAACCAGTATGTTACACGTACTTGTGACCTTTTGCAACTTTGTTTAGAACCTAGTGTACACATTCGGTTATGGCCCCTGGGTTCAATATTTGCAAACAACAAATTACAAATGGCATTGCGTGAGGGTTGTGATAGTTATCACATAGAGGCCCATATTTATACTTTTTGACACTAAACTGCGCTAACGCAGTTTAGCGTCAAAAAATTTAGCGCCGTCTAACACCATTCTGAAGCGCCATGCGGGCGCCGTATTTATGGAATGGCGTTAGCCGGCGCTAGCAGACCGGCGCTGCCTGGTGTGCGTGGAAAAAAACCACGTAGACCAGGCAGCGCCGGCGTAGGGGGAAAATGGCGTTAGGGCGTCTTAAAATGGGGCAAGTCAGGTTGAGGCAAAAAAATCGCCTCAACCCGATTTGCGCCATTATTTTCGACGCCCAGACGCCATTTAAATGACTCCTGTCTTAGTAAAGACAGGAGTCATGCCCCCTTGCCCAATGGCCATGCCCAGGGGACTTATGTCCCCTGGGCATGGTCATTGGGCATAGTGGCATGTAGGGGGGCACAAATAAGGCCCCCCTATGCCACCAAAATAAATTACAAAATATAAAAAATTATACTTACCTGAACTTACCAGAATGTCCCTGGGGTGGGTCCCTCCATCCTTGGGTGTCCTCCTGGGGTCGGCAGGGGGGGTCCCTGGGGGCAGGGGAGGGCACCTGTGGGCTCATTTTGAGCCCACAGGCCCCTTAACGCCTACCCTGACCCAGGCGTTAAATAGTGGCGCAATTGCGGGGTTTTTTGACCCGCCAACTCCCGGGTGTGATTTTTGCCCGGGAGTATAAATACGACGCATTTGCGTCGCCGTCATTTTTTTAGACGGGAACGCCTTCCTTGCATCTCATTAACGCAAGGAAGGCGTTCACGCAAAAAAATGACGCTATTTGCCCATACTTTGGCGCTAGACGCGTCTAACGGCAAAGTATAAATATGGCGTTCGTTTTGCGCCGAATTTGCATCGAAAAAAACAACGCTAATTCGGCGCAAACGGAGTATAAATACGGGCCAGAGTGACATATGTAGTGAAGTCAGTATGCGGAAGAGGTTCAGCCATAATGTCAGCTGCATTAGGCATTATTAGGATGAGAAGTTTAGGCTGATGTCATCCATCATGTAGAGACATGGATATGCTAGGTATGAGATGGCCTTATGTATGCAGGCTTCACATGTACTTCCTCTGAGACTTTCAATGAACTATGTTGTGACAATTGCTGTAACAACTACAGTACAAGTAATGTACAAATAACCCATTGTGCTATTCCACCCAATGCAATTCCCATGCTAAATATTTGCCATATCTCTTCACAGCTGCAAACATGAGTGCCGCAGATAGACACCAGTTTGACAGGCGTGCCATGAGATACCGGCACATCCTGCAGTTGCAGTCGGGGTACAGGAGGATGGCCCGCAAATACCAATCAGATCGGGCCTCCGGGGCATGGTGGGCCTCACCACATGGTGGCCCTACATTGCCCTCAACAGCCACCACCACCACATCCACCAGGTCTCCCCAAGTGGCCCCAGCAACGTCGGGCACAGTTGACCCTGGCTCCTCATCAAGACCTGGACCCAGCCATGTTCAACAACCAGGACAGTCCAGTGGGCATTCAACTGCTGGCACAAGGTCCACCTCGGCCAGCACACAGACTGCATCAGCCCCTCCTGTGGACCCAGCCGCATTCCTGGCATTGAGCCGTAAATTGGACAAGGTGTTTACAAAGGTGGACAAGCTAAGCCAGGATGTGGCATATATCAAGAAAAGGGTTCGGTCCATCAGGCGGACCCTACGGAGGGCCAACCTCTAGGACATTTGCCATGTTTAACTTTTACCCCTCCCCTCTCTCCTCTTTCCTATTTTGTACTGATAGTTGGGTTTTGGGGATTAGTATTAGGTTAGTATAGGTAGTTAGCTTAGTTAGTGTTAGGGAAGAGGGTGGGGGGTCCTTATTCTTTCTATTTTTCTTTTTTGTGTGGGTGGGTGGGGGTCAATGTTGGGATTCCTGTTTGTTTAAAAAAAATATATATATAAACAAAAAATATATATATATATGATTGTTTAGGATAGTATAGTATGTGTGTAGGTCAGTAAGTGTTGTCCTGCATGTGTCCTGTCTCATAATGGTGGGTGGGGGGTTGATGTTTAGATCGTTTCGTTATATGTGTAGAGTAACTTTAGCTTAGGTTATTTAGGGACAGTTGTGGGTTAGTAGTAGTCAGGTTAGATTAGTGTAGGTATTACTTTTCCCTTAGTTGCCTCTTGTGTGAATAAATAGTAATAAATATATAGTTAACCCTTTACATGATGCGTTAGGTGCTACTTTATCATAGCCTTGACATCAGTGTAGGTGAATGTTTTTCTATGACATTAGTGTCCTATGCTAGCCATCCCCAGAAAATTGAGGTTTAACATGCCAGCTACCCGTGTGCTAACTTGGTAAGTATCCACCATTTGGGAGACCCACCATTGGTAGTTTGCATCGATCACCAAGGTTTTGTGTTGGTGAGTATGTATTCTACTTCACAAAGTGTGCTTCCAGACTTGTTATTGTGGGTAATTTAATAGGTCGGACTGCAGTGTGATGTTCAGGGAGATCTTTGTAGATGAGGTGTTGTTAACACTCTTGTCTTGTTGCCTTCATTGCTGACCTACATCATGTGTGTAATAATTCAGCATGACTTTCCTTCATGGAAGTATACTCAGAACGGGTGATTGATGCAGTGTTTTTTTTTTTGTTTGCTTACATTTTGCAGCATAATTTCATGTTTTAGTATTGCATGGTGCCTACATATCTCAGCCACCATTAGTTGACTAGAATTGCTATAGATGGTGCATTATTCTGTCCAACACAGCATGATTGTGTGTGGTTTGTCCCTTCATCAGTTATTCTCCTCAGTATGGTAAGGCTATGATGCAATCCTGGCCACTGCACAGATGTATCAGACTACATGATGTCAGGACAGTTGTATTGACAAGCTACATGGTTGCCACACAGGCACTTTAGAGTTATGTACTGCACAGTTGATGTGTGAAATAACACAGAGACATATTAGGGAGCATATTTATACTCTGTTTGCGCCGGATTTGCGTCGTTTTTATTGACGCAAATCTGACGCAAAAGTAACTCCATATTTATACTTTGGCGTTAGACTCGTCGAGCGCCAAAGATCTTGGAGTTTGCGTCATTTTTTAGCGTGGACACCTTCCTTGCGTTAATGATATGCAAGGTAGGCATTCCCTACTAAAAAATGACTCCGAGGCATGTGCGCCGTATTTATACTCCCGGGCAAAAATGACGCCCGGGAGTGGGCCGGTAAAAAAAAAGGACGTCCAGCCGCGTTTGCGTCATTTTTTAACGCCTGCTCAGGGCAGGCGTTAAGGGACATGTGGGCTTGGAAGGAGCCCAGAGGTGCCCTCCCATGCCCCCATGGACACCCCCTGCCACCCTTGCCCACCCCAGGAGGACGCCCAAGGATGGAGGGACCCATCCCAGGGAACTTAAGGTAAGTTCAGGTAAGTATTTTTTTTTTTTTTGTGGCATAGGGGGGCCTGATTTGTGCCCCCCTACATGCCACTATGCCCAATGACCATGCCCAGGGGACAGAAGTCCCCTGGGCATGGCCATTGGGCAAGGGGGCATGACTCCTGTCTTTGCTAAGACAGGAGTCATTTCAATGGGGGTTGGGAGTAAAAAAAAACTGCGCAAATCGGGTTGAGGCGAATATTTTGCCTCAGCCTGACTTGCCCCATTTTTTGACGCCCAAGCTCCATATTCCCCTACGCCGGCGCTGCCTGGTGTAAGTCCGTTTTTTTGACGCACACCAGGCAACTCCGCCGGCTAACGCCATTCAATAAATACGGCGCCCGCATGGCACTTCAGAATGGCGTTAGCCGGCGTTACATTTTTTGACGCACAACTGCGTTGGCGCAGTCGTGCGTCGAAAAGTATAAATATGGCCCTAGGTGTGCAAGTGCTATTTATTGATAGGTGCTGTAGTGCAAAATGTCCATTGTCCATGTTTGCTGGGTCCGTTCTGGTGCATTCTTACATGGTGATCCTACAGAAGGGGTGTGGATGAGGCTCCTGACATGCTGGGGTGATGTCACAGACAGTGCAGAGGGACAGGAATTGGCAAATAGTAGGAGAGAGACATTCACTGGCAATGGTGACAAGTCATACAGTGGATTGTAGAACAGTCATTGAGTGTAGTTGTAGTGAGACTGGCATTTGACAAAACGTAGGACCTTGGTCAAAGTAGGCCATGGTGCAGGGACTAGTGCTCCGGGTACTCTTCCGTGAGAATGTGATCTGTTCCATGTCTTCTTCTTCTGATGTGTGTGTTGCCTGGTTTGTCCTTGTTGTTGTTGGTTGTGAAGGGGCAACACACACCTCAGTGTTAGAAGATGTGGAGGCAGACATCCCGGGGGCTGCTCCCTGTGGAGTTATTATGGGCAGTACTGCAGCAAGGAGGGCCTGCTGGTTTTTGAGAATAGCAGCCACATCACGATGGTAGGCAGCCAGGTCGGCCCTGAGGGGTTCAATGTTGCATTTGTGCACACATTGACTGGATTGCAGTTGTAGGTGTTGTGTCAAGTGGATGACAGCTGTGCTGATTTCCTTCTGTGTTTTGGCAAGTTCCTGCAAGAGAGATGTTAGGGCTTGCATAGCAGCTGCCTGATCTGCAAATGACGTCATGCACGAACGCACCCCCTCAAGGCTGGCTGCCATGTTTTGCATCCCCACCCGCACCTCCTTGGCCAGCTCCCGCTGTACACCAACTACAGTTCTTTCAAAGCTGGTGCCAGTGTTGTCAGAGTCCTCAGCTGTGTTGGAGCTGGCAGGTCTTACAATTGGGGTGGTGGGTGGTTCTTCTGTGATGGCTGCTTGTTCTGTGCTCCTCCTTGTGACTGAAGGTGGGGTCTGGAGGGTTTCAAGGACCTTTTGGATGGTCTCCTGGGAAATATTTATGGGCTCGTCATCCATGTCATCAGGGAAATCAGGGACAGGCATATTGGCAGGAGATCCATGTTCCTCTGCAATGAAACAGGGTACAATTAGTGTGTCTGTGTTGTGACAATTTTGCCATAACATGCAAGCCTTTGGATGACTTAACTTTGTGCTCTGGTTTGGTATTGGTATCTGCTGTCCTTCATATGGGCATTGTTATAGGCGTATGGCCCACCTGTGTGTCACATGTATGATATAGAGTTATCAGACTTGTCTGCCTAATTGCCTCTAGGTGTTGCTTTGTACCAATTTGGGAATAGTCATCTTTTTGTCCTACTCGTCCCTCCGTGTATATCTATTCTTATGGAGAGACATTTTGTCGCGTGGGCTCTCATTATCCTAAATGAGACTACTGGATTTCTAGGCAGCAGGATAGCTAATGGTGTGGGGGACTGAGTCTGACCCACTTGTAAATAACTCTGTCACCCTAATTCTTTCTTTTTGCTCTGGCTAACTAGCAGTGCCTCATGTCTCCCACGGCAAAGAAATGATTAGACAGCAGAGCGCATGACATCTTTGGAACTTCTCAGGGAAGTCATGGTCAGTCAGATCCAAACCAATTCTCTCTTTTCCAGTATGATCTCATATACAAATGACAAAGACAGTATTTGTTTTATATGATGATTTTATAAAACAACTCACTTTTAGATAATTAGGGGGCATACTTATACTCCGTTTGCGCCGAATTTGCGTCGTTTTTTCGACGCAAATTCGATGCAAAACTAACTCCATATTTATACTTTGGCGTTAGACGCGTCTAGTGCCAAAGTTCATGGAGTTAGCGTCATTTTTTAGCGTGAACACCTTCCTTGCGTTAATGAGATGCAAGGTAGGCGTTCCCGTCTTAAAAAATAACTCCCAGGCATGTGCGTGGTATTTATACTCCCGGGAGTGGGCGGGGCAAAAAACCCCGCATTTGCGCCTCTTTTTAACGCCTGGGTCAGGGCAGGCGTTAAGGGACCTGTGGGCTCAGAATGAGCCCAGAGGTGCCCTCCCCTGCCCCCAGGGACACCCCCTGCCACCCTTGCCCACCCCAGGAGCACACCCAAGGATGGAGGGACCCATCCCAGGGAAGAAAAGGTAAGTTGTGGTAAGTATTTTTTTTGAAAAAAAATTGTGGCATAGGGAGGCCTGATTTGTGCCCCCCTACATGCCACTATGCCCAATGACCATGCCCAGGGGACATAAGTCCCCTGGGCATGGCCATTGGGCAAGGGGGCATGACTCCTGTCTTTGCTAAGACAGGAGTCATGTTAATGGCGTCTGGGCGCCCAAAAAAAATGGCACAAATCGGGTTAAGACGATTTTTTTGCCTCAGCCTGACTTGCCCCATTTTTGGACGCCCAAACGCCATTTTTCCCTACGCCGGCGCTGCCTGGTGTACGTCGGTTTTTTTCACGCACACCAGGCAGCGCCGGTCGGCTAACGCCGGCTAACGCCATTCAATAAATACGGCGCCCGCATGGCGCTTCAGAATGGCGTTAGCCAGCGCTAATTTTTTTGGCGCAAAACTGCATTAGCGCAGTTTTGCGTCAAAAAGTATAAATATGGCCCTAGGTGTGAGCCGCAATAACCCAAACTATACAACATTGTAGAATTGAAATAGTCACCAGGAGAGTAAAACATTTGAACAAAGCTATCATGGTGCCTAACTGTTTCTACTCTCCCTCTGCTTGTTCTATTTAGAGCACAGCATGTTAAGCTTCGAGCTTGCCTGTCTGAATCACTGGGGAGACATCAGCCCTCATAACTGAGCAATGGCCTGTGATCTGGTTCAGCATCTGCAGCAAGGCAGGCAGCGTCTAGTTGTGGTTCTCTGTTCGGAAACTCCCTCTTGCGTGTATTGGGACAAGGAAGTGATTATATAACTAACATGTCAGCGTGATGACAAAATGGCCCTACGCAGGAATGCCAAATCTGAACTCCTACCACGTCTATCGGCAATGTACCAGACTGTATCCTTGACTGGAGCACAGAGTGAATATGTTATGGAGAACTCCAGTGCTGAAGTAGGCAAAACAGTGTGATATGAATAAAAAACAACACCGTAGAACTGGCTATTTGCTAAATAACTGATACGAAGCCTAATAAAAAGCATTTAGTGCAAAGTGCACAGAGGCTCTAAGCTGTTAGCAAATGAATAAAAGTACATTCAGGGCAAAGTGCACAAAGGCATAAAGCCAGAAGCTAATGCGCAAAGTATACGTAAAACTTACAACACTAAACTTTGACTGGCTATGGGTGTTGTGAATGCCCTGGCAGCACACTTCCCTCTTAGGACCTGCCCCAAACACTTTTTATTCACATTGACCTAAATGTAAATGTTATGTGGCATATCCTATGCATTGCAATGTTAGGATGTGGTATGGATGTAAACATTGTTGATGTTTCGAGGTGATGTTGGGTAATGTGTGTTTAATTGGATTGCCCTGTTTATCGTATCAAAGTCCTATTTGGTTCTCAGACTGTGCAGGTGTGTTTCAGTGGCCAGTTGCATGTGTCCCCTCCTCAATGTTGATGTCTGAGCAGTATGACATTAGTGATGTTGCCATGTTAGCCAGGCACGTGAGGGACCCTGACGTATGCAGCATGTGTGTGTCCTTAGTGCTGTGTGGCTCCTATAGCTGTTTACTTTGGCTGATGTATGTGTCAAGTATGGGCATTGGCATTTGAGTGTACTGGTGCCTTTGTCTAATTTCTATCAATAGTTGCAGATGTCATCCTCACCCCCTAATTTAGGTATGTATGTTCCATGGGGAGGTTCCTGCCATTTGCTACTATAGCTGCACAGAGATCAGAGGTGTTATTGTCAACTGTTGTCGCAGTTACATTGCAGTTGTTGTTTTGGCTACTGGATTACTGATAGGGACCTAGTTGATGTAGGATACATTTTGACTGACGAGTGCCTGGATGTAAGTTTGACGTAGTGGCCTTCCCACCTGTCGCTGCTTTCCCTTGGCTCCATTGTTGTAATTACAGGATGGCCCCATGGGACTGTTGTTGGTGCTATATTTTGTCGTGCCCCAGCTTCAGTCTGTGCTGGCCATGCCCCCCTGCCGTGCCCCTTTACCCATGCCACTTCATATATATGCTGAGTTACATGCATTGTGTAGTAGGTATTCCCCCCCCGGTTGCAGTTATCATTATTGCATTATAATTCCCCATGCGACTTACCCTGTATGTGCGTTGTGTCGTGGTAGTCTGCGCTGTCCTGTCCTGTCCTTGAATCCCTGTGACGATCTCCTCAGGGATGACGGCTGCGACCATCTCCTCCATGTGGTCCAGGGCCTCCTGGTGTGCTGGACTCCCCCCTCCAGTCTGCAGTGCTGCCTTCCTGTTCCTGGCCATTTTTTCTTTTGTCCTACGTTTGCAGTCATGCTAGCGTTTCTTACACTCGGTGACTGTTCTGCGTTCTTCAGCCACACTGTTGATCTTGTCCACAATTTTTTGCCATATGGCCTCTCTCCTACTGATTGGCAATTTAGAGGTGATGAACAATTGGTGCTGGTGTTCCGTCACCTCTTTAACCAGGATTTCCTGCTCCTCTGCACTGAAGCAACACTTTCTTTTTTTCTATAAATGTCCTGGTTCCTGTATGGATATTCCTGGCTGGTTCCTGGTCTGCTGTCATCTTCCTGGGGTCTGTTGTGGCATCTGGGATCCATTTTGGCTCTCCTCTGCTGAAAGGGCAGTGTTCGAGGGTGAATTTGACGCTATTGCGCAAAAAAAAAACGGCGCTTTCTGGGTTGCGCTGTCGTAAATTGACCCACAGCGATTTGCGTCACGTTAACGTTGGTTTACTTTACGACTTGACGCCGCTGTGTGTGTCACAAAATAATTACTCCCACCTGTTGGTTGCGCCGCTGTGCGTCAAAGTATAAATTTTACGCCCGCACGGCGCATCGAAATAGCGTTAGCCGGCATTAAAATTTCTTACGCAAAGCTGCGCCGCCGCAGCTTTGCGTCAAAAAGTATAAATATGGCCCTTAGTAGGGTACAGAATTACCTGTAGTAATCCTCTATATAGAACCTGGGAATGTGTGGTCTTACTGTAAAGTTTGTAAACTATGACTGAGATGTATAAAGTTCTTGTGGTATAGCATAGCATTACAGACTAGACAACACTCACTCTATCTCTAAGCTATTATATGTGCTTTAACACTTTTATCTTGTAGTTTTCTTTCCAAATCTTGCACCCCTTTTATCAATAAAACAGGCCAATCATTTCTCAATACTCATACTCTGTCATTCCAATGATACAATCTATAGGTTCATAAAAATAAAACAACAAGAGGTAGTTCAGCAAGCACTTTTAAAGCCTCTCTGTGGATTTGTGTTCAAGTGTTGCCCTCTAGAAGTGCTACATGGAAACTGCAGAATAATAATAGGATTGAAAAAGGGGCTGTCCTCTGCAAATTATATACTCCCATGCTTACTTCGACAAGCTTTCGCTATGATTCCACCTGCAACATATGGTCTTCAGAAGATTTCTAAAGTTGCCAAATTGTCTTAGGATAAGGATTTTTCCACTCAAAAGCATTCTTTTAAGTACCCACCCTCACTTAGTAGGGTACAGAATTACCTACAGTAATCCTCTATATAGAAACTGGGTATGTGTGGTCTTACTGTCAAGTTTGCAAATTATGACTGGGATCTTTAACGTTCTAATGGTATATCAAAGCATTACAGATTAGACAACACTCACTTTATCTCTCAGCTATTATCTGTGCTTTAACACTTTTATCTTGTAGTTTTCCTTCCAAATCTTGCATCCCTTTATCAATAATACAGGCAAATCATATCTCAATACTCATTCCGTCAGTCATTCCAGTCCTCCAATCTATAGGTTCATAAAAAACCAACAAGAGGTATTTCAGCAAGCACTTTTAAAGCCTCTCTGTGGATGTGTGTTCAAGTGCTGCCCTCTAGTAGTGCTACATTGAAACTGCAGAATAATAATAGGATTGAAAAAGGGGCTGTCCTATGCAAATTATATACTCCCATGCTTACTTTGCCAAGCTTTCGCTATGATTCCACCTGCAACATATGGTCTTCAGCAGATTTCTAAAAGTTGCCAAATTGTTTTAGGATAACGATTTTTCCACTCAAAGGCATTCTTATAGGTACCCACCCTCACCTAGTAGGGTACAGAATTACCTGTAGTAATCATCTATATAGAACCTTGGCATGTGTGGTCTTACTGTAAAGTTTGCAAACTATGATTGGGATGTATAAAGTCCCAATGGTATAGCATAGCATTACAGACTAGACAACAATCACTTTATCTCTCAGCTATTATCTGTGCTTAAACACTTTTATTTTGTAGTTTTCCTTCCAAATCTTGCACCCCTTTTATCAATAAAACAGACCAATCATTTCTCAATACTCTTTCTTCAGTCATTCCAGTCCTCCAATCTATAGGTTCATAAAAAACCAACAAGAGGTAGTTCAGCAAGCACGTTTAAAGCCTCTCTGTGGATTTGTGTTCAAGTGCTTCCCTCTAGTAGTGCTACATGGAAACTGCAGAATAATAATAGGATTGAAAAAGGGGCTGTCCTATGCAAATTATATACGCCCATGCTTACTTCGCCAAGCTTTCGCTATGATTCCACCTGCAACATATGGTCTTCAGCAGATTTCTAAAATTGACAAATTGTCTTAGGATAAGGATTTTTCGACTCAAAAGCATTCTTTTAAGTACCCACCCTCACTTAGTAGGGTACAGAATTACCTACAGTAATCCTCTAAATAGAAACTGGGCATGTGTGGTCTTACTGTAAAGTTTGCAAATTATGACTGGGATCTATAAAGTCCTAGTGTTATTTGATAGCATTACAGACTAGACAACACTCACTTTATCTCTCAGCTATTATCTGTGCTTTAACCCTTTTATCTTGTAGTTTTTCTTCCAAATCTTGCACCCCTTTTATCAATAAAACAGGCCAATAATTTCTCAATACTCATTTCCTCAGTCATTGCAGTCCTCTAATCTATAGGTTCATAAAAAACCAACAAGAGGTAGTTCAGCAAGCACTTTTAAAGCCTCTCTGTGTATTTGTGTTCAAGTGCTGCCCTCTAGTAGTGCTACATGGAAACTGCAGAATAATAATAGGATTGAAAAAGGGGCTGTCCTATGCAAATTATATACTCCCATGCTTATTTCGCCAAGTTTTCACTATGATTCCACCTGCAACATATGGTCTTCAGCAGATTTCTAAAGTTGCCAAATTGTCTTAGGATAAGGATTTTTCCACTTAAAGGCATTCTTATAAATACCCACCCTCACTTAGTACGGTACAGGATTACCTGTAGTAATCCTCTATATAGAACCTGGGCATGTGTGGTCTTATTATAAAGTTTGTAAACTATAACTGGGATCTATAAAGTCCTAATGGTATAGCATAGCATTACAGACTAGACAACACTCATTTTATCTCTCAGCTATTATCTATGCTTTAACACTTTTATTTTGTACTTTTTCCTTCCAAATCTTGCACCCCTTTTATCAATAAAACAGGCCAATCATTTCTCAATACTCATTCCCTCAGTCATTCCAGTCCTCCAATCTATAGGTTCATGAAAAACCAACAAGAGGTAGTTCAGCAAGCACTTTTAAAGCCTCTCTGTGGATTTGTGTTCAAGTGCTGCCCTCTAGTAGTGCTACATGGAAACTGCAGAATAATAATAGGGTTAAAAAAGGGGCTGTCCTATGCAAATTATAGACTCCCATGCTTACTTCGCCAAGCTTTCGCTATGATTCCACCTGCAACATATGGTCTTCAGCAGATTTCTAAAGTTGCCAAATTGTCTTAGGCTAAGGATTTTTCCACTCAAAGGCATTCTTATAAGTATCCACCCTAATTTAGCAGGGTACAGAATTACCTGTAGTAATCCTCTATATTGAACCTGGGAATGTGTGGTCTTACTGTAAAGTTTGTAAACTATGATTGAGATGTATAAAGTTCTTGTGGTATAGCATAGCATTACAGACTAGACAACACTCACTTTATCTCTCAGCTATTATTTGTGCTTTAACACTTTTATCTAGTTGTTTTCTCTCCAAATCTTGCACCTCTTTTATCAATAAAACAGGCCAATCATTTCTCAATACTCATTCCCTCAGTCATTCCAGTCCTCGAATCTATAGGTTCATAAAAAACCAACTAGAGGTATTTCAGCAAGCACTTTTAAAGCCTCTCTGTGGATTTGTGTTCAAGTGCTGCCCTCTAGTAGTGCTACATTGAAACTGCAGAATAATAATAGGATTGAAAAAGGGGCTGTACTATGCAAATTATATACTCCCATGCTTACTTCGCCAAGCTTTAGCTATGATTACACCTGCAACATATAGTCTTCAGCAGATTTCTAAAGTTGCCAAATTGTCTTAAGATAACGATTTTTCCACTCAAAGGCATTCTTATAGGTACCAACCCTCACTTAGTAGGGTACAGAATTACCTGTAGTAATCCTCTATATAGAACCGTGGCATGTGTGGTCTTACTGTAAATTTTGTAAACTATCACTGGGATGTCTAAAGTTCTAATGGTATAGCATAGCATTACAGACTAGACAACACTCACTTTGGCCCGTATTTATACTCCGTTTGTGCCGAATTAGCGTCGTTTTTTTCGATGCAAATTCGGCGCAAAACGAACGCCATATTTATACTTTGGCGTTAGACGCGTCTAGCGCCAAAGTATGGGCAAAGAGCGTCATTTTTTTGCGTGAACGCCTTCCTTGCGTTAATGAGATGCAAGGAAGGCGTTCCCGTCTAAAAAAATGACGGCGACGCAAATGCGTCGTATTTATACTCCCGGGCAAAAATCACGCCTGGGAGTTGGCGGGTCAAAAAACCCCGCATTTGCGCCACTATTTAACGCCTGGGTCAGGGTAGGCGTTAAGGGGCCTGTGGGCTCAAAATGAGCCCACAGGTGTCCTCCCCTGCCCCCAGGGACCCCCCCGCCACCCCTGCCCACCCCAGGAGGACACCCAAGGATGGAGGGACCCACCCCAGGGACATTCAGGTAAGTTCAGGTAAGTATAATTTTTTATATTTTTTTTATTTTTTTTGGTGGCATAGGGGGGCCTTATTTGTGCCCCCCTACATGCCACTATGCCCAATGACCATGCCCAGGGGACATAAGTCCCCTGGGCATGGCCATTGGGCAAGGGGGCATGACTCCTGTCTTTACTAAGACAGGAGTCATTTAAATGGCGTCTGGGCGTAGAAAATAATGGCGCAAATCGGGTTGAGGTGATTTTTTTGCCTCAACCTGACTTGCCCCATTTTAAGACGCCCTAACGCCATTTTCCCCCTACGCCGGCACTGCCTGGTCTACGTGGTTTTTTTCCACGCACACCAGGCAGCGCCGGTCTGCTAGCGCCGGCTAACGCCATTCCATAAATACGGCGCCCGCATGGCGCTTCAGAATGGCGTTAGACGGCGCTACATTTTTTGACGCTAAACTGCGTTAGCGCAGTTTAGCGTCAAAAAGTATAAATATGGGCCTTTATCTCTCAGCTATTATTTGTTCTTTAACACTTTTATCTTGGAGTTTTCCTTCCAAATCTTGCACCCCTTTTATCAATAAAATAGGCCAATCATTTCTCAATACTCATTCCCTCAGTCATTCCAGTCCTCCAATCTATAGGTTCATAAAAAACCAACAAGAGGTAGTTCAGCAAGCCCTTTTAAAGCCTCTCTGTGGATTTGTGTTCAAGTGTTGCCCTCTAGTAGTGCTACATGGAAACTGCAGAATAATAATAGGATTGAAAAAGGGGCTGTCCTATGCAAATTATATACTCTCATGCTTACTTCGCCAAGCTTTCGCTATGATTCCACCTGCAACATATGGTCTTCAGCAGATTTCTAAAATTGACAAATTGTCTTAGGATAAGGATTTTCCACTCAAAAACATTCTTATAAGTACCCACCCTCACTTAGTAGGGTACAGAATTACCTACAGTAATCCTCTATATAGAAACTGGGCATGTGTGGTCTTACTGAAAAGTTTGAAAACTATGATTGGGATCTATAAAGTCCTAATGGTATAGCATAGCATTACAGACTAGATAACACTCACTTTATCTCTCAGCTGTTATCTGTCCTTTAAGACTTTTATCTTGTAGTTTTCCTTCCAAATCTTGCACCCCTTTTATTAATAAAACAGGCCAATCATTTCTCAATATTCATTCCCTCAGTCATACCAGTCCTCCAATATATAGGTTCGTACAAAACCAACAAGAGGTAGTTCAGCAAGCACTTTTAAAGCCTCTCTGTGGATTTGTGTTCAAGTGCTGCCCTCTAGTATTGCTACATGGAAACTACAGAATAATAATAGGATTGAAAAAGGGGCTGTCCTATGCCAATTATATACTCCCATGCTTACTTCGCCAAGCTTTCGCTATGATTCCACCTGCAACATATGGTCTTCAGCAGATTTCTAAAGTTGCCAAATTTTCTTAGGCTAAGGATTTTTCCACTCGAAGGCATTCTTATAAGTACCCACCCTTATTTAGCAGGGTACAGAATTACCTGTAGTAATCCTCTATATAGAACCTGGGCATGTGTGGTCTTACTGTAAAGTTTGCAAACTATGACTGGGATGTATAAAGTTCTAATGGTATAGCATAGCATTACAGACTAGACAATACTCACTTTATCTCTCAGCTATTATCTGTGCTTTAACTCTTTTATTTTGTAGTTTTCTTTCTAAATCTTGCACCCCTTTTATCAATAAAACAGGCCAATCATTTATCAATACTAATTCCCTCAGTCATGCCAGTCCTCCAATATATAGGTTCATACAAAACCAACAAGGGGTAGTTCAGCAAGCACTTTTAAAGCCTCTCTGTGGATTTGTGTTCAAGTGCTGCCCTCTAGTATTGCTACATGGAAACTACAGAATAATAATAGGATTGAAAAAGGGGCTGCCCTATGCAAATTATATACTCCCATGCTTACTTCGCCAAGCTTTCGCTATGATTCCACCTGCAACATATGGTCTTCAGCAGATTTCTAAAGTTGCCAAATTGTCCTAGGCTAAGGATTTTTCCACTCAAAGGCATTCTTATAAGTACCCACCCTAATTTAGCAGGGTACAGAATTACCTGTAGTAATCCTCTATATAGAACCTGGGCATGTGTGGTCTTACTGTAAAGTTTGCAAACTATGACTAGGATGTATAAAGTCCTTGTGGTATAGCATAGTATTACAGACTAGACAACACTCACTTTATCTCTCAGCTATTATCTATGCTTTAACACTTTTATTTTGTACTTTTTCCTTCCAAATCTTGCACTCCTTTTATCAATAAAACATGCCAATCATTTCTCAATACTCATTCCCTCAGTCATTCCAGTCCTCCAATCTATAGGTTCATAAAAAACCAACAAGAGGTAGTTCAGCAAGCACTTTTAAAGCCTCTCTGTGGATTTGTGTTCAAGTGCTGCACTCTAGTAGTGCTACATGGAAACTGCAGAATAATAATAGGGTTAAAAAAGGGGCTGTCCTATGCAAATTATAGACTCCCATGCTTACTTCGCCAAGCTTTCGCTATGATTCCACCTGCAACATATGGTCTTCAGCAGATTTCTAAAGTTGCCAAATTGTCTTAAGATAACGATTTTTCCACTCAAAGGCATTCTTATAGGTACCAACCCTCACTTAGTAGGGTACAGAATTACCTGTAGTAATCCTCTATATAGAACCTTGGCATGTGTGGTCTTACTGTAAATTTTGCAAACTATCACTGGGATGTCTAAAGTTCTAATGGTATAGCATAGCATTACAGACTAGACAACACTCACTTTATCTCTCAGCTATTATTTGTTCTTTAACACTTTTATCTTGGAGTTTTCCTTCCAAATCTTGCACCCCTTTTATCAATAAAATAGGCCAATCATTTCTCAATACTCATTCTCTCAGTCATTCCAGTCCTCCAATCTATAGGTTCATAAAAAACCAACAAGAGGTAGTTCAGCAAGCCCTTTTAAAGCCTCTCTGTGGATATGTGTTCAAGTGTTGCCCTCTAGTAGTGCTACATGGAAACTGCAGAATAATAATAGGATTGAAAAAGGGGCTGTCCTATGCAAATTATATACTCTCATGCTTACTTCGCCAAGCTTTCGCTATGATTCCACCTGCAACATATGGTCTTCAGCAGATTTCTAAAATTGCCAAATTGTCTTAGGATAAGGATTTTCCACTCAAAACCATTCTTATAAGTACCCACCCTCACTTAGTAGGGTACAGAATTACCTACAGTAATCCTCTATATAGAAACTGGGCATGTGTGGTCTTACTGTAAAGTTTGCAAACTATGACTGGGATCTATAAAGTCCTAATGGTATAGCATAGCATTACAGACTAGATAACACTCACTTTATCTCTCAGCTATTATCTGTGCTTTAAAACTTTTATCTTGTAGTTTTCCTTCCAAATCTTGCATCCCTTTTATCAATAAAACAGGCCAATCATTTCTCAATACTCATTCCCTCAGTCTTTCCAGTTCTCCAATCTATAGGTTCACAAAAAACCAACAAGAGGTAGCTCAGAAAGCACTTCCACAGCCTCTCTGTGGATTTGTGTTCAAGTACTGCCCTCTAGTAGTGCTACATGGAAACTGCAGAATAATAATAGGATTGCAAAAAGGTCTGTCCTATGCAAATTATATACTCCCATGCTTACTTCGCCAAGCTTCCGCTATGATTCCACCTGCAACATATGGTCTTCCGCAGATTTCTAAAGTTGCTAAATTGTCTTAGGCTAAGGATTTTTCAACTCAAAGGCATTCTTATAAGTACCCACCGTCACTTAGTAGGGTACAGAATTACCTAAAGTAATCCTCTATATAGAACCTGGGCATGTGTGCTCTTACTGTAAAGTTTGCAAACCATGACTGGGATGTATAAAGTTCTAATGGTATAGCATAGCATTATAGACTAGACAACACTCACTTTATCTCTCAGCTATTATCTGTGCTTTAACTCTTTTATTTTGTATTTTTCTTTCCAAATCTTGCACCCCTTTTATCAATAAAACAGGCCAATCATTTCTCAAAACTCATTCCCTCAGTCATTCCAGACCTCCAATCTATAGGTTCATAAAAAACCACCAAGAGATAGTTCAGCAAGCACTTTTAAAGCATCTCTGTGGATTTGTGTTCAAGTGCTGCCTTCTAGTAGTGCTACATGGAAACTGCAGAATAATAATAGGATTGAAAAAGGGGCTGCCCTATGCAAATTATATACTCCCATGCTTACTTCGCCAAGCTTTCGCTAACGTTCCACCTGCAACATATGGTCTTCAGCAGATTTCTTAAGTTGCCAAATTGTCTTAGGCTAAGGATTTTTCAACTCAAAGGCATTCTTATAAGTACCCACCCTCACTTAGTAGGGTACAAAATTACCTGTAGTAATCCTCTATATAGATTCTGGGCATGTGTGGTCTTACTGTAAAGTTTCTAAACTATGACTGGAGTGTATAAAGTCCTAATGGTATAGCATAGTATTACAGACTAGACAACACTCACTTTATCTCTCAGCTATTATCTATGCTTTAACCCTTTTATCTTGTAGTTTTTCTTCCAAATCTTGCACCCCTTTTATCAATAAAATAGGCCAATAATTTCTCAATACTCATTCCCTCCGTCATTGCAGTCCTCTAATCTATAGGTTCATAAAAAACCAACAAGAGGTAGTTCAGAAAGCACTTTTAAAGCCTCTCTGTGGATTTGTGTTCAAGTGCTGCCCTCTAGTAGTGCTACATGGAAACTGCAGAATAATAATAGGATTGAAAAAGGGGCTGTCCTATGCAAATTATATACTCCCATGCTTATTTCGCCAAGCTTTCGCTATGATTCCACCTGCAACATATGGTCTTCAGCAGATTTCTAAAGTTGCCAAATTGTCTTAGCATAAGGATTTTTCCACTTAAAGGCATTCTTATAAGTACCCACCCTCACTTAGTACGGTACAGGATTATCTGTAGCAATCCTCTATATAGAACCTGGGCATGTGTGGTCTTACTATAAAGTTTGCAAACTATCACTGGGATCTTTAAAGTCCTAATGGTATAGCATAGCATTACAGACTAGACAACACTCACTTTATCTCTCAGCTATTATCTATGCTTTAACACTTTTATTTTGTACTTTTTCCTTTCAAATCTTGCACCCCTTTTATCAATAAAACAGGCCACTCATTTCTCAATACTCATTCCCTCAATCATTCCAGTTCTCCAATCTATAGGTTCATAAAAAACCAACAAGAGGTAGTTCAGCAAGCACTTTTAAAGCCTCTCTGTGGATTTGTGTTCAAGTGCTGCACTCTAGTAGTGCTACATGGAAACTGCAGAATAATAATAGTGTTAAAAAAGGGGCTGTCCTATGCAAATTATAGACTCCCATGCTTACTTCGCCAAGCTTTCGCTATGATTCCACCTGCAACATATGGTCTTCAGCAGATTTCTAAAGTTGCCAAATTGTCTTAGGCTAAGGATTTTTCCACTCAAAGGCATTCTTATAAGTATCCACCCTAATTTAGCAGGGTACAGAATTACCTGTAGTAATCCTCTATATAGAACCTGGGCATGTGTGGTTTTACTGTAAAGTTTGTAAACCATGACTGAGATGTAAAAAGTTCTTGTGGTATAGCATAGCATTACAGACTAGACAACACTCACTTTATCTCTCAGCTATTATCTGTGCTTTAACACTTTTATATTGTTGTTTTCCTTCCAAATTTTGCACCCCTTTTATCAATAAAACAGGCCAATCATTTCTCAATACTCATTCCCTCAGTCATTCCAGTCCTCGAATCTATAGGTTCATAAAAAACCAACTAGAGGTATTTCAGCAAGCACTTTTAAAGCCTCTCTGTGGATTTGTGTTCAAGTGCTGACCTCTAGTAGTGCTACATTGAAACTGCAGAATAATAATAGGATTGAAAAAGGGGCTGTCCTATGCAAATTATATACTCCCATGCTTACTTCGCCAAGCTTTGGCTATGATTCCACCTGCAACATATGGTCTTCAGCAGATTTCTAAAGTTGCCAAATTGTCTTAGGCTAAGGATTTTTCAACTCAAAGGCATTCTTATAAGTACCCACCCTCACTTAGTAGGGTACAGAATTACCTACAGTAATCCTCTATATAGAACCTGGGCATGTGTGGTCTTACTGTAAAGTTTGCAAACTATGATTGGGATGTATAAAGTCCTGATGGTATAGCATAGCATTATAGACTAGACAACACTCACTTTATCTCTCAGCTATTATCTGTGCTTTAACTCTTTTATTTTGTAGTTTTCTTTCCAAATCTTGCAACCCTTTTATCAATAAAACAGACCAATCATTTCTCAATACTCATTCCCTCAGTCATTCCAGTCCTCCAATCTATAGGTTCATAAAAAACCAACAAGAGGTAGTTCAGCAAGCACTTTTAAAGCCTCTCTGTGGATTTGTGTTCAAGTGCTGCCTTCTAGTAGTGCTACATGGAAACTGCAGAATAATAATAGGATTGAAAAAGGGGCTGTCCTATGCAAATTATATACTCCCATGCTTACTTCGCCAAGCTTTCGCTATGATTCCACCTGCAACATATGGTCTTCAGCAGATTTCTAAAGTTGCCAAATTGTCTTAGGCTAAGGATTTTTCCACTCAAAGGCATTCTTATAAGTACCCACCCTAATTTAGCAGGGTACAGAATTACCTGTAGTAATCCTCTATATAGAACCTGGGCATGAGTGGTCTTACTGTAAAGTTTGCAAACTATGACAGGGATGTATAAAGTCCTTGTGGTATAGCATAGCATTACAGACTAGACAACACTCACTTTGACCCGTATTTATACTCCGTTTGCGCTGAATTAGAGTTGTTTTTTTTAATGCAAATTCGGCGCAAAACTAACGCCATATTTATACTTTGGTGTTAGACGCGTCTAGCGCCAAAGTATGGGCAAATAGCGTCAATTTTTTGCGTGAACGCCTTCCTTGCGTTAATGAGATGCAAGGAAGGCGCTACCGTCTAAAAAAATTACGGCGACGCAAATGCGTCGTATTTATACTCCCGGGCAAAAATCACGCCCGGGAGTGGTCGGGTCAAAAAACCCCGCATTTGCGCCACTTTTGAACGCCTGGGTCAGGGTAGGCGTTAAGGGGCCTGTGGGCTCAAAATGAGCCCACAGGTGCCCTCCCCTGCCCCCAGGGACCCCCCCTGCCACCCTTGCCCACCCCAGGAGGACACCCAAGGATGGAGGGACCCATCCCAGGGACATTCAGGTAAGTTCAGGTAAGTATAAATTATTATTATTATTTTTTTTGGGTGGCATAGGGGGGCCTTATTTGTGCCCCTCTACATGCCACTATGCCCAATGACCATGCCCAGGGGACATAAGTCCCCTGGGCAATGCCATTGGGCAAGGGGGCATGACTCCTGTCTTTACTAAGACAGGAGTCATTTAAATGGCGTCTGGGCGTCGAAAAAAATGGCGCAAATCGGGTTGAGGCGATTTTTTTGCCTCAACCTGACTTGCCCCATTTTAAGACACCCTAACGCCATTTTCCCCCTACGCCGGCGCTGCCTGGTCTACGTGTTTTTTTTCCACGCACACCAGGCAGCGCCGGTCTGCTAGCGCCGGCTAATGCCATTCCATAAATACGGCGCCCGCATGGCGCTTCAGAATGGCGTTAGACGGCGCTAAATTTTTTGACGCTAAACTGCGTTAGCGCAGTTTAGCGTCAAAAAGTATAAATATGGGCCTTTATCTCTCAGCCATTATCTGTGCTTTAACTCTTTTATCTTGTAGTTTATCTTCCAAATCTTGCACCCCTTTTATAAATAAAACAGGCCAATCATTTCTCAATACTAATTCCCTCAGTCATGCCAGTCCTCCAATATATAGGTTCATACAAAACCAACAAGAGGTAGTTCAGCAAGCACTTTTAAAGCCTCTCTGTGGATTTGTGTTCAAGTGCTGCCCTCTAGTAGTGTTACATGGAAACTGCAGAATAATAATAGGATTGAAAAAGGGGCTGTCCTATGCAAATTATATACTCCCATGCTTACTTCGCCAAGCCTTCGCTATGATTCCACCTGCAACATATGGTCTTCAGCAGATTTCTAAAGTTGCCAAATTGTCTTAGGCTAAGGATTTTTCAACTCAAAGGCATTCTTATATATACCCACCCTCACTTAGTAGGGTACAAAATTACCTGTAGTAATCCTCTATATAGATCCTGGGCATGTGTGGTCTTACTGTAAAGTTTCCAAACTATGACTGGAATGTATAAAGTCTTAATGTTATAGCATAGTATTACAGACTGAACAGCACTCACTTTATCTCTCAGCTATTACCTGTGCTTTAATCCTTTTATCTTGTAGTTTTTCTTCCAAATCTTGCACCCCTTTTATCAATAAAACAGGCCAATAATTTCTCAATACTCATTCCCTCAGTCATTGAAGTCCTCTAATCTATAGGTTCATAAAAAACCAACAAGAGGTAGTTCAGCAAGCACTTTTAAAGCCTCTCTGTGGATTTGTGTTCAAGTGCTGCCCTCTAGTATTGCTACATGGAAACTACAGAATAATAATAGGATTGAAAAAGGGGCTGTCCTATGCCAATTATATACTCCCATGCTTACTTCGCCAAGCTTTCGCTATGATTCCACCTGCAACATATGGTCTTCAGCAGATTTCTAAAGTTGCCAAATTGTCTTAGGCTAAGGATTTTTCCACTCGAAGGCATTCTTATAAGTACCCACCCTTATTTAGCAGGGTACAGAATTACCTGTAGTAATCCTCTATATAGAACCTGGGCATGTGTGGTCTTACTGTAAAGTTTGCAAACTATGACTGGGATGTATAAAGTTCTAATGGTATAGCATAGCATTACAGACTAGACAATACTCACTTTATCTCTCAGCTATTATCTGTGCTTTAACTCTTTTATTTTGTAGTTTTCTTTCCAAATCTTGCACCCCTTTTATCAATAAAACAGGCCAATCATTTATCAATACTAATTCCCTCAGTCATGCCAGTCCTCCAATATATAGGTTCATACAAAACCAACAAGGGGTAGTTCAGCAAGCACTTTTAAAGCCTCTCTGTGGATTTGTGTTCAAGTGCTGCCCTCTAGTATTGCTACATGGAAACTACAGAATAATAATAGGATTGAAAAAGGGGCTGCCCTATGCAAATTATATACTCCCATGCTTACTTCGCCAAGCTTTCGCTATGATTCCACCTGCAACATATGGTCTTCAGCAGATTTCTAAAGTTGCCAAATTGTCCTAGGCTAAGGATTTTTCCACTCAAAGGCATTCTTATAAGTACCCACCCTAATTTAGCAGGGTACAGAATTACCTGTAGTAATCCTCTATATAGAACCTGGGCATGTGTGGTCTTACTGTAAAGTTTGCAAACTATGACTAGGATGTATAAAGTCCTTGTGGTATAGCATAGTATTACAGACTAGACAACACTCGCTTTATCTCTCAGCTATAATCTGTGCTTTAACTCTTTTATCTTGTAGTTTATCTTCCAAATCTTGCACTCCTTTTATAAATAAAACAGGCCAATCATTTCTCAATACTAATTCCCTCAGTCATGCCAGTTCTCCAATATATAGGTTCATACAAAACCAACAAGAAGTAGTTCAGCAAGCACTTTTAAAGCCTCTCTGTGGATTTGTGTTCAATTGCTGCCCTCTAGTAGTGTTACATAGAAACTGCAGAATAATAATAGGATTGAAAAAGGGGCTGTCCTATGCAAATTATATACTCCCATGCTTACTTCGCCAAGCTTTCGCTATGATTCCACCTGCAACATATGGTCTTCAGCAGATTTCTAAAGTTGCCAAATTGTCTTAGCATAAGGATTTTTCCACTCAAAGGCATTCTTATAAGTACCCACCCTCACTTAGTACGGTACAGGATTATCTGTAGTAATCCTCTATATAGAACCTGGGCATGTGTGGTCTTACTATAAAGTTTGCAAACTATGACTGGGATCTATAAAGTCCTAATGGTATAGCATAGCATTACAGACTAGATAACACTCACTTTATCTCTCAGCTATTATCTGTGCTTTAAAACTTTTATCTTGTAGTTTTCCTTCCAAATCTTGCATCCCTTTTATCAATAAAACAGGCCAATCATTTCTCAATACTCATTCCCTCAGTCTTTCCAGTCCTCCAATCTATAGGTTCACAAAAAACCAACAAGAGGTAGCTCAGAAAGCACTTCCACAGCCTCTCTGTGGATTTGTGTTCAAGTACTGCCCTCTAGTAGTGCTACATGGAAACTGCAGAATAATAATAGGATTGCAAAAAGGTCTGTCCTATGCAAATTATATACTCCCATGCTTACTTCGCCAAGCTTCCGCTATGATTCCACCTGCAACATATGGTCTTCCGCAGATTTCTAAAGTTGCTAAATTGTCTTAGGCTAAGGATTTTTCAACTCAAAGGCATTCTTATAAGTACCCACCGTCACTTAGTAGGGTACAGAATTACCTAAAGTAATCCTCTATATAGAACCTGGGTATGTGTGCTCTTACTGTAAAGTTTGCAAACCATGACTGGGATGTATAAAGTTCTAATGGTATAGCATAGCATTATAGACTAGACAACACTCACTTTATCTCTCAGCTATTATCTGTGCTTTAACTCTTTTATTTTGTATTTTTCTTTCCAAATCTTGCACCCCTTTTATCAATAAAACAGGCCAATCATTTCTCAAAACTCATTCCCTCAGTCATTCAAGACCTCCAATCTATAGGTTCATAAAAAACCACCAAGAGGTAGTTCAGCAAGCACTTTTAAAGCATCTCTGTGGATTTGTGTTCAAGTGCTGCCTTCTAGTAGTGCTACATGGAAACTGCAGAATAATAATAGGATTGAAAAAGGGGCTGCCCTATGCAAATTATATACTCCCATGCTTACTTCGCCAAGCTTTCGCTAACGTTCCACCTGCAACATATGGTCTTCAGCAGATTTCTAAAGTTGCCAAATTGTCCTAGGCTAAGGATTTTTCCACTCAAAGGCATTCTTATAAGTACCCACCCTAATTTAGCAGGGTACAGAATTACCTGTAGTAATCCTCTATATAGAACCTGGGCATGTGTGGTCTTACTGTAAAGTTTGCAAACTATGTTTGGGATGTCTAAAGTCCTTGTGGTATAGCATAGCATTACAGACTAGACAACATTCACTTTATCTCTCAACTATGATCTGTGCTTTAACTCTTTTATCTTGTAGTTTATCTTCCAAATCTTGCACCCCTTTTATAAATAAAACAGGCCAATCATTTCTCAATACTAATTCACTCAGTCATGCCAGTTCTCCAATATATAGGTTCATACAAAACCAACAAGAGGTAGTTCAGCAAGCACTTTTAAAGCCTCTCTGTGGATCTGTGTTGAAGTGCTGCCCTCTAGTAGTGTTACATGGAAACTGCAGAGTAATAATAGGATTGAAAAAGGGGCTGTCCTATGCAAATTATAGACTCCCATGCTTACTTCGCCAAGCTTTCGCTATGATTCCACCTGCAACATATGGTCTTCAGCAGATTTCTTAAGTTGCCAAATTGTCTTAGGCTAAGGATTTTTCAACTCAAAGGCATTCTTATAAGTACCCACCCTCACTTAGTAGGGTACAAAATTACCTGTAGTAATCCTCTATATAGATTCTGGGCATGTGTGGTCTTACTGTAAAGTTTCTAAACCATGACTGGAGTGTATAAAGTCCTAATGGTATAGCATAGTATTACAGACTAGACAACACTCACTTTATCTCTCAGCTATTATCTGTGCTTTAACCCTTTTATCTTGTAGTTTTTCTTCCAAATCTTGCACCCCTTTTATCAATAAAATAGGCCAATAATTTCTCAATACTCATTCCCTCTGTCATTGCAGTCCTCTAATCTATAGGTTCATAAAAAACCAACAAGAGGTAGTTCAGAAAGCACTTTTAAAGCCTCTCTGTGGATTTGTGTTCAAGTGCTGCCCTCTAGTAGTGCTACATGGAAACTGCAGAATAATAATAGGATTGAAAAAGGGGCTGTCCTATGCAAATTATATACTCCCATGCTTATTTCGCCAAGCTTTCGCTATGATTCCACCTGCAACATATGGTCTTCAGCAGATTTCTAAAGTTGCCAAATTGTCTTAGCATAAGGATTTTTCCACTTAAAGGCATTCTTATAAGTACCCACCCTCACTTAGTACGGTACAGGATTATCTGTAGCAATCCTCTATATAGAACCTGGGCATGTGTGGTCTTACTATAAAGTTTGCAAACTATCACTGGGATCTTTAAAGTCCTAATGGTATAGCATAGCATTACAGACTAGACAACACTCACTTTATCTCTCAGCTATTATCTATGCTTTAACACTTTTATTTTGTACTTTTTCCTTTCATATCTTGCACCCCTTTTATCAATAAAACAGGCCACTCATTTCTCAATACTCATTCCCTCAATCATTCCAGTTCTCCAATCTATAGGTTCATAAAAAACCAACAAGAGGTAGTTCAGCAAGCACTTTTAAAGCCTCTCTGTGGATTTGTGTTCAAGTGCTGCACTCTAGTAGTGCTACATGGAAACTGCAGAATAATAATAGTGTTAAAAAAGGGGCTGTCCTATGCAAATTATAGACTCCCATGCTTACTTCGCCAAGCTTTCGCTATGATTCCACCTGCAACATATGGTCTTCAGCAGATTTCTAAAGTTGCCAAATTGTCTTAGGCTAAGGATTTTTCCACTCAAAGGCATTCTTATAAGTATCCACCCTAATTTAGCAGGGTACAGAATTACCTGTAGTAATCCTCTATATAGAACCTGGGCATGTGTGGTTTTACTGTAAAGTTTGTAAACCATGACTGAGATGTAAAAAGTTCTTGTGGTATAGCATAGCATTACAAACTAGACAACACTCACTTTATCTCTCAGCTATTATCTGTGCTTTAACACTTTTATATTGTTGTTTTCCTTCCAAATCTTGCACCCCTTTTATCAATAAAACAGGCCAATCATTTCTCAATACTCATTCCCTCAGTCATTCCAGTCCTCGAATCTATAGGTTCATAAAAAACCAACTAGAGGTATTTCAGCAAGCACTTTTAAAGCCTCTCTGTGGATTTGTGTTCAAGTGCTGACCTCTAGTAGTGCTACATTGAAACTGCAGAATAATAATAGGATTGAAAAAGGGGCTGTCCTATGCAAATTATATACTCCCATGCTTACTTCGCCAAGCTTTGGCTATGATTCCACCTGCAACATATGGTCTTCAGCAGATTTCTAAAGTTGCCAAATTGTCTTAGGCTAAGGATTTTTCAACTCAAAGGCATTCTTATAAGTACCCACCCTCACTTAGTAGGGTACAGAATTACCTACAGTAATCCTCTATATAGAACCTGGGCATGTGTGGTCTTACTGTAAAATTTGCAAACTATGATTGGGATGTATAAAGTCCTGATGGTATAGCATAGCATTATAGACTAGACAACACTCACTTTATCTCTCAGCTATTATCTGTGCTTTAACTCTTTTATTTTGAAGTTTTCTTTCCAAATCTTGCAACCCTTTTATCAATAAAACAGACCAATCATTTCTCAATACTCATTCCCTCAGTCATTCCAGTCCTCCAATCTATAGGTTCATAAAAAACCAACAAGAGGTAGTTCAGCAAGCACTTTTAAAGCCTCTCTGTGGATTTGTGTTCAAGTGCTGCCTTCTAGCAGTGCTACATGGAAACTGCAGAATAATAATAGGATTGAAAAAGGGGCTGTCCTATGCAAATTATATACTCCCATGCTTACTTCGCCAAGCTTTCGCTATGATTCCACCTGCAACATATGGTCTTCAGCAGATTTCTAAAGTTGCCAAATTGTCTTAGGCTAAGGATTTTTCCACTCAAAGGCATTCTTATAAGTACCCACCCTAATTTAGCAGGGTACAGAATTACCTGTAGTAATCCTCTATATAGAACCTGGGCATGAGTGGTCTTACTGTAAAGTTTGCAAACTATGACAGGGATGTATAAAGTCCTTGTGGTATAGCATAGCATTACAGACTAGACGACACTCACTTTGACCCGTATTTATACTCCGTTTGCGCTGAATTAGAGTTGTTTTTTTTAATGCAAATTCGGCGCAAAACTAACGCCATATTTATACTTTGGTGTTAGACGCGTCTAGCGCCAAAGTATGGGCAAATAGCGTCAATTTTTTGCGTGAACGCCTTCCTTGCGTTAATGAGATGCAAGGAAGGCGCTACCGTCTAAAAAAATGAAGGCGACGCAAATGCGTCGTATTTATACTCCCGGGCAAAAATCACGCCCGGGAGTGGTCGGGTCAAAAAACCCCGCATTTGCGCCACTTTTTAACGCCTGGGTCAGGGTAGGCGTTAAGGGGCCTGTGGGCTCAAAATGAGCCCACAGGTGCCCTCCCCTGCCCCCAGGGACCCCCCCTGCCACCCTTGCCCACCCCAGGAGGACACCCAAGGATGGAGGGACCCATCCCAGGGACATTCAGGTAAGTTCAGGTAAGTATAAATTATTATTATTATTTTTTTTGGGTGGCATAGGGGGGCCTTATTTGTGCCCCTCTACATGCCACTATGCCCAATGACCATGCCCAGGGGACATAAGTCCCCTGGGCAATGCCATTGGGCAAGGGGGCATGACTCCTGTCTTTACTAAGACAGGAGTCATTTAAATGGCGTCTGGGCGTCGAAAAAAATGGCGCAAATCGGGTTGAGGCGATTTTTTTGCCTCAACCTGACTTGCCCCATTTTAAGACACCCTAACGCCATTTTCCCCCTACGCCGGCGCTGCCTGGTCTACGTGTTTTTTTTTCACGCACACCAGGCAGCGCCGGTCTGCTAGCGCCGGCTAATGCCATTCCATAAATACGGCGCCCGCATGGCGATTCAGAATGGCGTTAGACGGCACTAAATTTTTTGACGCTAAACTGCGTTAGCGCAGTTTAGCGTCAAAAAGTATAAATATGGGCCTTTATCTCTCAGCCATTATCTGTGCTTTAACTCTTTTATCTTGTAGTTTATCTTCCAAATCTTGCACCCCTTTTATAAATAAAACAGGCCAATCATTTCTCAATACTAATTCCCTCAGTCATGCCAGTCCTCCAATATATAGGTTCATACAAAACCAACAAGAGGTAGTTCAGCAAGCACTTTTAAAGCCTCTCTGTGGATTTGTGTTCAAGTGCTGCCCTCTAGTAGTGTTACATGGAAACTGCAGAAAAATAATAGGATTGAAAAAGGGGCTGTCCTATGCAAATTATATACTCCCATGCTTACTTCGCCAAGCCTTCGCTATGATTCCACCTGCAACATATGGTCTTCAGCAGATTTCTAAAGTTGCCAAATTGTCTTAGGCTAAGGATTTTTCAACTCAAAGGCATTCTTATATATACCCACCCTCACTTAGTAGGGTACAAAATTACCTGTAGTAATCCTCTATATAGATCCTGGGCATGTGTGGTCTTACTGTAAAGTTTCCAAACTATGACTGGAATGTATAAAGTCTTAATGTTATAGCATAGTATTACAGACTGAACAGCACTCACTTTATCTCTCAGATATTACCTGTGCTTTAATCCTTTTATCTTGTAGTTTTTCTTCCAAATCTTGCACCCCTTTTATCAATAAAACAGGCCAATAATTTCTCAATACTCATTCCCTCAGTCATTGAAGTCCTCTAATCTATAGGTTCATAAAAAACCAACAAGAGGTAGTTCAGCAAGCACTTTTAAAGCCTCTCTGTGGATTTGTGTTCAAGTGCTGCCCTCTAGTAGTGTTACATTGAAACTGCAGAATAATAATAGGATTGAAAAAGGGGCTGTCCTATGCAAATTATATACTCTCATGCCTACTTTGCCAAGCTTTCGCTATGATTCCACATGCAACATATGGTCTTCAGCAGATTTCTAAAGTTGCCAAATTGTCTTAGGATAACGATTTTTCCACTCAAAGGCATTCTTATAGGTACCCACCCTCACTTAGTAGGGTACAGAATTACCTGTAGTAATCCTCTAAATAAAACCATGTTATATGTGGTCTTACTGTAAAGTTTGCAAATTTTGACTAGGCTGTATAAAGTCCTAATGGTATACCATAGCATTACAGACTAGATAACACTCACTTTATCTCTCAGCTATTATCGTTTTTTTAACACTTTTATCTTGTAGTTTTCCTTCCAAATCTTGCACTCTTTTTATAAATAAAACAGACCAATCATTTCTCAATACTCATTCCCTCAGTCATACCAGTCCTCCAATATATAGGTTCATACTAAACCAACAAGAGGTAGTTCAGCAAGCACTTTTAAAGCCTCTCTGTGGATTTGTGTTCAAGTGCTGCCCTCTAGTATTGCTACATGGAAACTGCAGAATAATAATAGGATTGAAAAAGGGGCTGTCCTATGCCAATTATATACTCCCATGCTTACTTCGCCAAGCTTTCGCTATGATTCCACCTGCAACATATGGTCTTCAGCAGATTTCTAAAGTTGCCAATTTGTCTTAGGCTAAGGATTTTTCCACTCAAAGGCATTCTTATAAGTACCCACCCTTATTTAGCAGGGTACAGAATTACCTGTAGTAATCCTCTATATAGAACCTGGGCATGTGTGGTCTTACTGTAAAGTTTGCAAACTATGGCCCGTATTTATACTCCGTTTGCGCCGAATTAGCGTCGTTTTTTTCGACGCAAATTCGGTGCAAAACTAACGCCATATTTATACTTTGGCGTTAGACGCGTCTAGCTCCAAAGTATGGGCAAATAGCGTCATTTTTTTGTTGAATGCCTTCCTTGCGTTAATGAGATGCAAGGAAGGCGTTCCCGTCTTAAAAAATGACGGCGACGCAAATGCGTGGTAGTTATACTCCCGGGCAAAAATCACGCCCGGGAGTGGGCGGGTCAAAAAACCCCACATTTGCGCCACTTTTTAACGCCTGGGTCAGGGCAGGCGTTAAGAGGCCTGTGGGCTCAAAATGAGCCCACAGCTGTCCTCCCCTGCCCCCAGGGACCCCCCCTGCCACCCTTGCCAACCCCAGGAGGACCCCCAAGGATGGAGGGACCCATCCCAGTGAAGTACAGGTAAGTTCAGGTAAGTATAATTTTTAATTATTTTTTATTTTTTTTGGTGGCATAGGGGGGCCTTATTTGTGCCCCCCTACATGCCACTATGCCCAATGACCATGCCCAGGGGACATAAGTCCCCTGGGCATGGCCATTGGGCAAGGGGGCATGACTCCTGTCTTTACTAAGACAGGAGTCATGTAAATGGCGTCTGGGCGTCGCAAAAAAATGGCGCAAATCGGGTTGAGGCGATTTTTTTGCCTCAACCTGACTTGCCCCATTTTAAGACGCCCTAACGCCATTTTCCCCCTACGCCGGCGCTGCCTGGTCTACGTGGTTTTTTTCCACGCACACCAGGCAGCGCCGGTCTGCTAGCGCCGGCTAACGCCATTCCATAAATACGGCGCCCGCATGGCGCTTCAGAATGGCGTTAGACGGCGCTAAATTTTTTGACGCTAAACTGCGTTAGCGCAGTTTAGCGTCAAAAAGTATAAATATGGGCCTTTATCTCTCAGCCATTATCTGTGCTTTAACTCTTTTATCTTGTAGTTTATCTTCCAAATCTTGCACCCCTTTTATAAATAAAACAGGCCAATCATTTCTCAATACTAATTCCCTCAGTCATGCCAGTCCTCCAATATATAGATTCATACAAAACCAACAAGAGGTAGTTCAGCAAGCACTTTTAAAGCCTCTCTGTGGATTTGTGTTCAAGTGCTGCCCTCTAGTAGTGTTACATGGAAACTGCAGAATAATAATAGGATTGAAAAAGGGGCTGTCCTATGCAAATTATATACTCCCATGCTTACTTCGCCAAGCCTTCTCTATGATTTCACCTGCAACATATGGTCTTCAGCAGATTTCTAAAGTTGCCAAATTGTCTTAGGCTAAGGATTTTTCAACTCAAAGGCATTCTTATATATACCCACCCTCACTTAGGCCCATATTTATACTTTTTGACGCTAAACTGCGCTAACGCAGTTTAGCGTCAAAAAATTTAGCGCCGTCTAACGCCATTCTGAAGCGCCATGCGGGCGCCGTATTTATGGAATGGCGTTAGCCGGCGCAAGCAGACCGGCGCTGCCTGGTGTGCGTGGAAAAAATCCACGTAAACCAGGCAGCGCCGGCGTTGGGCAAAAATGACGTTAGGGCGTCTTAAAATGGGGCAAGTCAGGTTGAGGCAAAAAAATCGCCTCAACCCGATTTGCGCCATTTTTTTACGACGCCCAGACGCCATTTCATCACTCCTGTCTTAGTAAAGACAGGAGTCATGCCCCCTTGCCCAATGGCCATGCCCAGGGGACTTGTGTCCCCTGGGCATGGTCATTGGGCATAGTGGCATGTAGGGGGGCACAAATAAGGCCCCCCTATGCCACCCAAAAAAAATTAAAAAATATAAAAAATTATACTTACCTGAACTTACCTGAATGTCCCTGGGGTGGGTCCCTCCATCCTTGGGTGTCCTCCTGGGGTGGGCAGGGGCGGCAGGGGGGGTCCCTGGGGGCAGGGGAGGGCACCTGTGGGCTCATTTTGAGCCCACAGGCCCCTTAACGCCTACCCTGACCCAGGCGTTAAATAGTGTCGCAAATGCGGGGTTTTTTGACACGCCAACTCCCGGGCGTGATTTTTGCCCGGGAGTATAACTACGACGCATTTGCGTCGCCGTCATTTTTTTAGACGGGAACGCCTTCCTTGCATCTCATTAACGCAAGGAAGGCGTTCACGCAAAAAAATGACGCTATTTGCCAATACTTTGGCGTTAGACGCGTCTAACGCCAAAGTATAAATATGGCGTTAGTTTTGCGCCGAATTTGCGTCGAAAAAAACGACGCAAATTCGGCGCAAACGGAGTATAAATACGGGCCTTAGTAGGGTACAAAATTACCTGTAGTAATCCTCTATATAGATCCTGGGCATGTGTGGTCTTACTGTAAAGTTTCCAAACTATTATTGGGATGTATAAAGTCTTAATGGTATAGCATAGTATTACAGACTGAACAGCACTCACTTTATCTCTCAGCTATTACCTGTGCTTTAACCCTTTTATCTTGTAGTTTTTCTTCCAAATCTTGCACCCCTTTTATCAATAAAACAGGCCAATAATTTCTCAATACTCATTCCCTCAGTCATTGAAGTCCTCTAATCTATAGGTTCATAAAAAACCAACAAGAGGTAGTTCAGCAAGCACTTTTAAAGCCTCTCTGTGGATTTGTGTTCAAGTGCTGCCCTCTAGTAGTGCTACATGGAAACTGCAGAATAATAATAGGATTGAAAAAGGGGCTGTCCTATGCAAATTATATACTCCCATGCTTATTTCGCCAAGCTTTCGCTATGATTCCACCTGCAACATATGGTCTTCAGCAGATTTCTAAAGTTGCCAAATTGTCTTAGCATAAGGATTTTTCCACTTAAAGGCATTCTTATAAGTACCCACCCTCACTTAGGCCCGTATTTATACTCGGTTTGCGCCGAATTAGCGTCGTTTTTTTCGACGCAAATTCGGCGCAAAACTAACGCCATATTTATACTTTGGCGTTAGACGCGTCTAGCGCCAAAGTATGGGCAAATAGCGTCATTTTTTTGCGTGAACGCCTTCCTTGCGTTAATGAGATGCAAGGAAGGCGTTCCCGTCTAAAAAAATGACGGCGACGCAAATGCGTCGTATTTATACTCCCGGGCAAAAATCACGCCCGGGAGGTGGCGGGTCAAAAAACCCCGCATTTGCGCCACTATTTAACGCCTGGGTCAGGGTAGGCGTTAAGGGGCCTGTGGGCTCAAAATTAGCCCACAGGTGCCCTCCCCTGCCCCCAGGGACCCCCCCTGCCACCCCTGCCCACCCCAGGAGGACACCCAAGGATGGAGGGACCCACCCCAGGGACATTCAGGTAAGTTCAGGTAAGTATAATTTTTTATATTTTTTAATTTTTTTGGGGTGGCATAGGGGGGCCTTATTTGTGCCCCCCTACATGCCACTATGCCCAATGACCATGCCCAGGGGACAAAAGTCCCCTGGGCATGGCCATTGGGCAAGGGGGCATGACTCCTGTCTTTACTAAGACAGGAGTCATTTAAATGGCGTCTGGGCGTCGAAAATAATGGCGCAAATCGGGTTGAGGCGATTTTTTTGCCTCAACCTGACTTGCCCCATTTTAAGACGCCCTAACGCCATTTTCCCCCTACGCCGGCGCTGCCTGGTCTACGTGTTTATTTTCCACGCACACCAGGCAGCGCCGGTCTGCTAGCGCCGGCTAACGCCATTCCATAAATACGGCGCCCGCATGGCGCTTCAGAATGGCGTTAGACGGCGCTAAATTTTTTGACGCTAAACTGCGTTAGCGCAGTTTAGCGTCAAAAAGTATAAATATGGGCCTTAGTACGGAACAGAATTACCTGTAGTAATCCTCTATATAGAACCTGGGCATGTGTGGTCTTATTGTAAAGTTTGCAAACTATGACTGGGATCTATAAAGTCCTAATGGTACAGCATAGCATTACAGACTAGACAACACTCACTTTATCTCTCAGCTATTATCTGTGCTTTAACACTTTTATCTTGTTGTTTTCCTTCCAAATCTTTCACCCATTTTATCAATAAAACAGGCCAATCATTTCTCAATACTCATTCCCTCAGTCATTCCAGTCCTCGAATCTATAGGTTCATAAAAAACCAACTAGAGGTATTTCAGCAAGCACTTTTAAAGCCTCTCTGTGGATTTGTGTTCAAGTGCTGCCCTCCAGTAGTGCTACATTGAAACTGCAGAATAATAATAGGATTGAAAAAGGGGCTGTCCTATGCAAATTATATACTCCCATGCTTACTTCGCCAATCTTTGGCTATGATTCCACCTGCAACATATGGTCTTCAGCAGATTTCTAAGGTTGCCAAATTGTCTTAAGATAACGATTGTTCCACTCAAAGGCATTCTTATAGGTACCAACCCTCACTTAGTAGGGTACAGAATTACCTGTAGTAATTCTCTATATAGAACCTTGGCATGTGTGGTCTTATTGTGAAGTTTGCAAACTATCACTGGGATGTCTAAAGTTCTAATGGTATAGCATAGCATTACAGACTAGACAACACTCACTTTATCTCTCAGCTATTATTTGCTATTTAACACTTTTATCTTGTAGTTTTCCTTCCAAATCTTGCACCCCTTTTATCAATAAAATAGGCCAATCATTTTTCAATACTCATTCCCTCAGTCATTCCAGTCCTCCAATCTATAGGTTCATAAAAAACCAACAAGAGGTAGTTCAGCAAGCACTTTTAAAGCTTCTCTGCGGATTTGTGTTCAAGTGTTGCCCTCTAGTAGTGCTTCATGGAAACTGCAGAATAATAATAGGATTGAAAAAGGGGCTGTCCTATGCAAATTATATACTCCCATGCTTACTTCGCCAAGCTTTCGCTATGATTCCACCTGCAACATATGGTCTTCAGCAGATTTCTAAAATTGACAAATTGTCTTAGGATAAGGATTTTTCCACTCAAAGGCATTCTTATAAGTACCCACCCTTATTTAGCAGGGTACAGAATTACCTGTAGTAATCCTCTATATAAAACCTGGGCATGTGTAGTCTTACTGTAAATTTTGTAAGCTATCCCTGGGATGTCTAAAGTTCTAATGGTATAGCATAGCGTTACAGACTAGACAACACTCACTTTATCTCTTAGCTATTATGTGTTCTTTAACACTTTTATCTTGTAGTTTTCCTTCCAAATCTTGCAGCCTTTTTATCAATAAAACAGACCAATCATTTCTCAATACTCATTCTCTTAGTCTTTTCAGTTCTCCAATCTATACGTTCATAAAAAACCAACAAGAGGTAGCTCAGAAAGCACTTCTAAAGCCTCTCTGTGGATTTGTGTTCAAGTACTGCCCTCTAGTAGTGCTACATGGAAACTGCAGAATAATAATAGGATTGCAAAAAGGTCTGTCCTATGCAAATTATATACTCCCATGCTTACTTAGCCAAGCTTTCGCTATGATTCCACCTGCAACATATGGTCTTCAGCAGATTTCTAAAGTTGCCAAATTGTCTTAGGCTAAGGATTTTTCAACTCAAAGGCATTCTTATAAGTACCCACCCTCACTTAGTAGGGTACAGAATTACCTACAGTAATCCTCTATATAGAACCTGGGCATGTGTGGTCTTACTGTAAAGTTTGCAAACTATGACTGGGATGTATAAAGTCCTAATGGTATAGCATAGCATTACAGACTAGACAACACTCACTTTATCTCTCAGCTATTATCTGTGCTTCTACTCTTTTATTTTGTAGTTTTCTTTCCAAATCTTGCACCCCTTTTATCAATAAAACAGACCAATCATTTCTCAATACTCATTCCCTCAGTCATTCCAGTCCTCCAATCTATAGGTTCATAAAAAACCAACAAGAGGTAGTTCAGCAAGCACTTTTAAAGCCTCTCTGTGGATTTGTGTTCAAGTGCTGCCTTCTAGTAGTGCTACATGGAAACTGCAGAATAATAATAGGATTGAAAAAGGGGCTGTCCTATGCAAATTATATACTCCCATGCTTACTTCGCCAAGCTTTTGCTATAATTCCACCTGCAACATATGGTCTTCAGCAGATTTCTAAAGTTGCCAAATTGTCTTAGGCTAAGGATTTTTCCACTCAAAGGCATTCTTATAAGTACCCACCCTAATTTAGCAGGGTACAGAATTACCTGTAGTAATCCTCTGTATAGAACCTGGGCATGTGTGGTCTTACTGTAAAGTTTGCAAACTATGACAGGGATGTCTAAAGTCCTTGTGGTATAGCATAGCATTACAGACTAGACGACACTCACTTTGGCCCGTATTTATACTCCGTTTGCGCCGAATTAGCGTCGTTTTTTTCGACGCAAATTCGGCACTAAACTAACGGTATATTTATACTTTGGCGTTAGATGCGTTTAGCGCCGAAGTATGGGCAAATAGTGTCATTTTTTTGCGTGAACGCCTTCCTTGCGTTAATGAGATGCAAGGAAAGTGTTCCCATCTAAAAAAATGACGGCGACGCAAATGCGTCGTATTTATACTCCCCGGCAAAAATCACGCCCGGGAGTGGTCGGGTCAAAAAACCCCGCATTTGTGCCACTTTTTAACGCCTGGGTCAGGGTAGGCGTTAAGGGGCCTGTGGGCTCAAAATGAGCCCACAGGTGCTCTCCCCTGCCCCCAGGGACCCCCCCTGTCACCCTTGCCCACCCCAGGAGGACACCCAAGGATGGAGGGACCCATCCCAGGGACATTCAGGTAAGTTCAGGTAAGTATAAATTATTATTATTATTTTTTTTTGGGTGGCATAGGGGGGCCTTATTTGTGCCCCCCTACATGCCACTATGCCCAATGACCATGCCCAGGGGACATAAGTCCCCTGGGCATGGCCATTGGGCAAGGGGGCATGACTCCTGTCTTTACTAAGACAGGAGTCATTTAAATGGCGTCGAAAAAAATGGCGCAAATCGGGTTGAGGCGATTTTTTTGCCTCAACCTGACTTGCCCCATTTTAAGACGCCCTAACGCCATTTTCCCCCTACGCCGGCGCTGCCTGGTCTACGTGTTTTTTTTCCACGCACACCAGGCAGCGCCGGTCTGCTAGCGCCGGCTAACGCCATTCCATAAATACGGCGCCCGCATGGCGCTTCAGAATGGCGTTAGACGGCGCTAAATATTTTGACGCTAAACTGCGTTAGCGCAGTTTAGCGTCAAAAAGTATAAATATGGGCCTTTATCTCTCAGCCATTATCTGTGCTTTAACTCTTTTATCTTGCAGTTTATCTTCCAAATCTTGCACCCCTTTTATAAATAAAACAGGCCAATCATTTCTCAATACTAATTCCCTCAGTCATGCCAGTCCTCCAATATATAGGTTCATACAAAACCAACAAGAGGTAGTTCAGCAAGCACTTTTAAAGCCTCTCTGTGGATTTGTGTTCAAGTGCTGCCCTCTAGTAGTGTTACATGGAAACTGCAGAATAATAATAGGATTGAAAAAGGGGCTGTCCTATGCAAATTATATACTCCCATGCTTACTTCGCCAAGCCTTCGCTATGATTCCACCTGCAACATATGGTCTTCAGCAGATTTCTAAAGTTGCCAAATTGTCTTAGGCTAAGGATTTTTCAACTCAAAGGCATTCTTATAAGTACCCACCCTCACTTAGTAGGGTACAAAATTACCTGTAGTAATCCTCTATATAGATCCTGGGCATGTGTGGTCTTACTGTAAAGTTTCCAAACTATGACTGGTCTGTATAAAGTCTTAATGGTATAGCATAGTATTACAGACTAAACAGCACTCAGTTTATCTCTCAGCTATTATTTGTGTTTTAACCCTTTTATCTTGTAGCTTTTCTTCCAAATCTTGCACCCCTTTTATCAATGAAACAGGCCAATCGTTTCTCAATACTCATTCCCTCAGTCATTGAAGTTCTCTAATCTATAGGTTCATAAAAAACCAACAAGAGGTAGTTCAGCAAGCACTTTTAAAGCCTCTCTGTGGATTTGTGTTCAAGTGCTGCCCTCTAGTAGTGCTACATGGAAACTGCAGAATAATAATAGGATTGAAAAAGGGGCTGTCCTATGCAAATTATATACTCCCATGCTTATTTCGCCAAGCTTTCGCTATGATTCCACCCGCAACATATGCTCTTCAGCAGATTTCTAAAGTTGCCAAATTGTCTTAGCATAAGGATTTTTCCACTTAAAGGCATTCTTATAAGTACCCACCCTCACTTAGTACGGTACAGAATTACCTGTAGTAATCCTCTATATAGAACCTGGGCATGTGTGGTCTTATTGTAAAGTTTGCAAACTATGACTGGGATCTATAAAGTCCTTATGGTACAGCATAGCATTACAGACTAGACAACTCTCACTTTATCTCTCAGCTATTATCTGTGCTTTAACACTTTTATTTTGTAGTTTTCCTTCCAAATCTTGCACCCCTTTTATCAATAAAACAGGCCAATCATTTCTCAATACTCATTCCCTCAGTCATTCCAGTCCTCGAATCTATAGGTTCATAAAAAACCAACTAGAGGTATTTCAGCAAACACTTTTAAAGCCTCTCTGTGGATTTGTGTTCAAGTGCTGCCCTCCAGTAGTGCTACATTGAAACTGCAGAATAATAATAGGATTGAAAAAGGGGCTGTCCTATGCAAATTATATACTCCCATGCTTACTTCGCCAATCTTTGGCTATGATTCCACCTGCAACATATGGTCTTCAGCAGATTTCTAAAGTTGCCAAATTGTCTTAAGATAACGATTGTTCCACTCAAAGGCATTCTTATAGGTACCAACCCTCACTTAGTAGGGTACAGAATTACCTGTAGTAATCCTCTATATAGAACCTTGGCATGTGTGGTCTTATTGTAAAGTTTGCAAACTATCACTGGGATGTCTAAAGTTCTAATGGTATAGCATAGCATTACAGACTAGACAACACTCACTTTAACTCTCAGCTATTATTTGTTATTTAACACTATTATCTTTTAGTTTTCCTTCCAAATCTTGCACCCCTTTTATCAATAAAATAGGCCAATCATTTCTCAATACTCATTCCCTCAGACATTCCAGTTCTCCAATCTATAGGTTCATAAAAAACCAACAAGAGGTAGTTCAGCAAGCACTCTTAAAGCCTCTCTGTGGATTTGTGTTCAAGTGTTGCCCTCTAGTAGTGCTTCATGGAAACTGCAGAATAATAATAGGATTGAAAAAGGGGCTGTCCTATGCAAATTATATACTCCCATGCTTACTTCGCCAAGCTTTCGCTATGATTCCACCTGCAACATATGGTCTTCAGCAGATTTCTAAAATTGACAAATTGTCTTAGGATAAGGATTTTTCCACTCAAAAACATTCTTATAAGTGCCCACCCTCACTTAGTAGGGTACAGAATTACCTACAGTAATCCTCTATATAGAAACTGGGCATCTGTGGTCTTACTGTAAAGTTTGCAAACTATCACTGGGATCTATAAAGTCCTAATGGTATATCATACCATTACAGACTAGACAACACTCACTTTGGCCCGTATTTATACTCCGTTTGCGCCGAATTAGCGTCGTTTTTTTCGACGCAAATTCGGCGCAAAACTAACGCCATATTTATACTTTGGCGTTAGATGCGTCTAGCGCCAAAGTATGAAGAAAGAGCGTAATTTTTGAGCGGGAACGCCTTCCTTGCGTTAATGAGATGCAAGGAAGGCGTTCCCGTCTAAAAATATGACGGCGACGCAAATGCGTCGTATTTATACTCCCGGGCAAAAATCACGCCCGGGAGGTGGCGGGTCAAAAAAACCCGCATTTGCGCCTGAATTTAACGTCTGGGTCAGGGTAGGCGTTAAGGGACCTGTGGGCTCAGAATGAGCCCACAGGTGCCCTCCCCTGCCCCCAGGGACCCCCCCTGCCACCCCTGCCCACCCCAGGAGGACACCCAAGGATGGAGGGACCCATCCCAGTGAAGTACAGGTAAGTTCAGGTAAGTATAATTTTTTTTATATTTTTATTTTTTTTGTGGCATAGGGGGGCCTTATTTGTGCCCCCCTACATGCCACTATGCCCAATGACCATGCCCAGGGGACACAAGTCCCCTGGGCATGGCCATTGGGCAAGGGGGCATGACTCCTGTCTTTACTAAGACAGGAGTCATGAAATGGCGTCTGGGCGTCGAAAAAATGGCGCAAATCGGGTTAAGACGATTTTTTAGCGTCAACCTGACTTGCGCCATTTTAAGACGCCCTAACGTCATTTTTTCCCAACGCCGGAGCTGCCTGGTCTACGTGGTTTTTTTCCACGCACACCAGGCAGCGCCGGTCTGATTGCGCCGTCTAACGCCATTCCATAAATACGGCGCCCGCATGGCGCTTCAGAATGGCGTTAGACGGCGCAAAATTTTTTGACGCTAAACTGCGTTAGCGCAGTTTAGCGTCAAAAAGTATAAATATGGGCCTTTATCTCTCAGCTATTATCTGTGCTTTAACACTTTTATCTTGTAGTTTTCCTTCCAAATCTTGCACTCCTTTTATCAATGAAACAGGCCAATCGTATCTCAATACTCATTCCCTCAGTCATTCCAGTCCTCCAATCTATAGGTTCATAAAAAACCAACAAGAGGTATTTAAGCAAGCACTTTTAAAGACTCTCTGTGGATTTGTGTTCAAGTTCTGCCCTCTAGTAGTGCTACATTGAAACTGCAGAATAATAATAGGATTGAAAAAGGGGCTGTCCTATGCAAATTATATACTCCCATGCTTACTTTGCCAAGCTTTCGCTATGATTCCACATGCAACATATGGTCTTCAGCAGATTTCTAAAGTTGCCAAATTGTTTTAGGATAACGATTTTTCCACTCAAAGGCATTCTTATAGGTACCCACCCTCACTTTGTAGGGTACAGAATTACCTGTAGTAATCCTCTTTATAGAACCTTGGCATGGGTGGTCTTACTGTAAAGTTTGCAAACTATCACTGGGATGTCTAAAGTTCTAATGGTATAGCATAGCATTACAGACTAGACAACACTGACTTTATCTCTCAGCAATTATTTGTTATTTAACACTTTTATCTTGTAGTTTTCCTTCCAAATCTTGCACCCCTTTTATCAATAAAATAGGTCAATCGTTTCTCAATACTCATTCCCTCAGTCATTCCAGTCCTCCAATCTATAGGTTCATAAAAAACCAACAAGAGGTAGTTCAGCAAGCATTTTTAAAGCCTCTCTGTGGATTTGTGTTCAAGTGTTGCCCTCTAGTAGTGCTACATGGAAACTGCAGAATAATAATAGGATTGACAAAGGGGCTGTCCTATGCAAATTATATACTCCCATGCTTACTTCGCCAAGCGTTCGCTATGATTCCACCTGCAACATATGGTCTTCAGCAGATTTCTAAAATTGACAATTGTCTTAGGATAAGGATTTTTCCACTCAAAAACATTCTTATAAGTACCCACCCTCACTTAGTAGGGTACAGAATTACCTACAGTAATCCTCTATATAGAAACTGGGCATGTGTGGTCTTACTGTAAAGTTTGCAAACTATGACTGGGATCCATAAAGTTCTAATGGTATATCATACCATTACAGACTAGACAACACTCACTTTATTTCTCAGCTATTATCTCTGCTTTAACACTTTTATATTGTAGTTTTCCTTCCAAATCTTGCACTCCTTTTATCAATAAAACAGGCCAATCATATCTCAATACTCATTCCCTCAGTCATTCCAGTCCTCCAATCTATAGGTTCATAAAAAACCAACAAGAGGTATTTCAGCAAGCACTTTTAAAGCCTCTCTGTGGATTTGTGTTCAAGTGCTGCCCTCTTGTAGTGCTACATTGAAACTGCAGAATAATAATAGGATTGAAAAAGGGGCTGTCCTATGCAAATTATATACTCTCATGCTTACTTTGCCAAGCTTTCGCTATGATTCCACATGCAACATATGGTCTTCAGCAGATTTCTAAAGTTGCCAAATTGTCTTAGGATAACGATTTTTCCACTCAAAGGCATTCTTATAGGTACCCACCCTCACTTAGTAGGGTACAGAATTACCTGTAGTAATCCTCTAAATAGAACCATGGCATATGTGGTCTTACTGTAAAGTTTGCAAATTATGATTGTGCTGTATAAAGTCCTAATGGTATAGCATAGGATTACAGACAAGATAACACACTTTATCTCTCAGCTGTTATCTGTTCTTTAACACTTTTATCTTGTAGTTTTACTTCCAAATCTTGCACTCTTTTTATAAATAAAACAGGCCAATCATTTCTCAATACTCATTCCCTCAGTCATACCAGTCCTCCAATCTATAGGTTCATAAAAAACCAACAAGAGGTATTTCAGCAAGCACTTTTAAAGCCTCTCTGTGGATTTGTGTTCAAGTGCTGCCCTCTTGTAGTGCTACATTGAAACTGCAGAATAATAATAGGATTGAAAAAGGGGCTGTCCTATGCAAATTATATACTCCCATGCTTACTTTGCCAAGCTTTCGCTATGATTCCACATGCAACATATGGTCTTCAGCAGATTTCTAAAGTTGCCAAATTGTTTTAGGATAACGATTTTTCCACTCAAAGGCATTCTTATAGGTACCCACCCTCACTTTGTAGGGTACAGAATTACCTGTAGTAATCCTCTTTATTGAACCTTGGCATGGGTGGTCTTACTGTAAAGTTTGCAAACTATCACTGGGATGTCTAAAGTTCTAATGGTATAGCATAGCATTACAGACTAGACAACACTGACTTTATCTCTCAGCAATTATTTGTTATTTAACACTTTTATCTTGTAGTTTTCCTTCCAAATCTTGCATCCCTTTTATCAATAAAACAGGCCAATCATTTCTCAATACTCATTCCCTCAGTCTTTCCAGTCCTCCAATCTATAGGTTCACAAAAAACCAACAAGAGGTAGCTCAGAAAGCACTTCCACAGCCTCTCTGTGGATTTGTGTTCAAGTACTGCCCTCTAGTAGTGCTACATGGAAACTGCAGAATAATAATAGGATTGCAAAAAGGTCTGTCCTATGCAAATTATATACTCCCATGCTTACTTCGCCAAGCTTCCGCTATGATTCCACCTGCAACATATGGTCTTCCGCAGATTTCTAAAGTTGCTAAATTGTCTTAGGCTAAGGATTTTTCAACTCAAAGGCATTCTTATAAGTACCCACCGTCACTTAGTAGGGTACAGAATTACCTAAAGTAATCCTCTATATAGAACCTGGGCATGTGTGCTCTTACTGTAAAGTTTGCAAACCATGACTGGGATGTATAAAGTTCTAATGGTATAGCATAGCATTATAGACTAGACAACACTCACTTTATCTCTCAGCTATTATCTGTGCTTTAACTCTTTTATTTTGTATTTTTCTTTCCAAATCTTGCACCCCTTTTATCAATAAAACAGGCCAATCATTTCTCAAAACTCATTCCCTCAGTCATTCCAGACCTCCAATCTATAGGTTCATAAAAAACCACCAAGAGGTAGTTCAGCAAGCACTTTTAAAGCATCTCTGTGGATTTGTGTTCAAGTGCTGCCTTCTAGTAGTGCTACATGGAAACTGCAGAATAATAATAGGATTGAAAAAGGGGCTGCCCTATGCAAATTATATACTCCCATGCTTACTTCGCCAAGCTTTCGCTAACGTTCCACCTGCAACATATGGTCTTCAGCAGATTTCTAAAGTTGCCAAATTGTCCTAGGCTAAGGATTTTTCCACTCAAAGGCATTCTTATAAGTACCCACCCTAATTTAGCAGGGTACAGAATTACCTGTAGTAATCCTCTATATAGAACCTGGGCATGTGTGGTCTTACTGTAAAGTTTGCAAACTATGTTTGGGATGTCTAAAGTCCTTGTGGTATAGCATAGCATTACAGACTAGACAACATTCACTTTATCTCTCAGCTATGATCTGTGCTTTAACTCTTTTATCTTGTAGTTTATCTTCCAAATCTTGCACCCCTTTTATAAATAAAACAGGCCAATCATTTCTCAATACTAATTCACTCAGTCATGCCAGTCCTCCAATATATAGGTTCATACAAAACCAACAAGAGGTAGTTCAGCAAGCACTTTTAAAGCCTCTCTGTGGATCTGTGTTGAAGTGCTGCCCTCTAGTAGTGTTACATGGAAACTGCAGAGTAATAATAGGATTGAAAAAGGGGCTGTCCTATGCAAATTATAGACTCCCATGCTTACTTCGCCAAGCTTTCGCTATGATTCCACCTGCAACATATGGTCTTCAGCAGATTTCTTAAGTTGCCAAATTGTCTTAGGCTAAGGATTTTTCAACTCAAAGGCATTCTTATAAGTACCCACCCTCACTTAGTAGGGTACAAAATTACCTGTAGTAATCCTCTATATAGATTCTGGGCATGTGTGGTCTTACTGTAAAGTTTCTAAACTATGACTGGAGTGTATAAAGTCCTAATGGTATAGCATAGTATTACAAACTAGACAACACTCACTTTATCTCTCAGCTATTATCTGGGCTTTAACCCTTTTATCTTGTAGTTTTTCTTCCAAATCTTGCACCCCTTTTATCAATAAAATAGGCCAATAATTTCTCAATACTCATTCCCTCCGTCATTGCAGTCCTCTAATCTATAGGTTCATAAAAAACCAACAAGAGGTAGTTCAGAAAGCACTTTTAAAGCCTCTCTGTGGATTTGTGTTCAAGTGCTGCCCTCTAGTAGTGCTACATGGAAACTGCAGAATAATAATAGGATTGAAAAAGGGGCTGTCCTATGCAAATTATATACTCCCATGCTTATTTCGCCAAGCTTTCGCTATGATTCCACCTGCAACATATGGTCTTCAGCAGATTTCTAAAGTTGCCAAATTGTCTTAGCATAAGGATTTTTCCACTTAAAGGCATTCTTATAAGTACCCACCCTCACTTAGTACGGTACAGGATTATCTGTAGCAATCCTCTATATAGAACCTGGGCATGTGTGGTCTTACTATAAAGTTTGCAAACTATCACTGGGATCTTTAAAGTCCTAATGGTATAGCATAGCATTACAGACTAGACAACACTCATTTTATCTCTCAGCTATTATCTATGCTTTAACACTTTTATTTTGTACTTTTTCCTTTCATATCTTGCACCCCTTTTATCAATAAAACAGGCCACTCATTTCTCAATACTCATTCCCTCAATCATTCCAGTTCTCCAATCTATAGGTTCATAAAAAACCAACAAGAGGTAGTTCAGCAAGCACTTTTAAAGCCTCTCTGTGGATTTGTGTTCAAGTGCTGCACTCTAGTAGTGCTACATGGAAACTGCAGAATAATAATAGTGTTAAAAAAGGGGCTGTCCTATGCAAATTATAGACTCCCATGCTTACTTCGCCAAGCTTTCGCTATGATTCCACCTGCAACATATGGTCTTCAGCAGATTTCTAAAGTTGCCAAATTGTCTTAGGCTAAGGATTTTTCCACTCAAAGGCATTCTTATAAGTATCCACCCTAATTTAGCAGGGTACAGAATTACCTGTAGTAATCCTCTATATAGAACCTGGGCATGTGTGGTTTTACTGTAAAGTTTGTAAACCATGACTGAGATGTAAAAAGTTCTTGTGGTATAGCATAGCATTACAGACTAGACAACACTCACTTTATCTCTCAGCTATTATCTGTGCTTTAACACTTTTATATTGTTGTTTTCCTTCCAAATCTTGCACCCCTTTTATCAATAAAACAGGCCAATCATTTCTCAATACTCATTCCCTCAGTCATTCCAGTCCTCGAATCTATAGGTTCATAAAAAACCAACTAGAGGTATTTCAGCAAGCACTTTTAAAGCCTCTCTGTGGATTTGTGTTCAAGTGCTGACCTCTAGTAGTGCTACATTGAAACTGCAGAATAATAATAGGATTGAAAAAGGGGCTGTCCTATGCAAATTATATACTCCCATGCTTACTTCGCCAAGCTTTGGCTATGATTCCACCTGCAACATATGGTCTTCAGCAGATTTCTAAAGTTGCCAAATTGTCTTAGGCTAAGGATTTTTCAACTCAAAGGCATTCTTATAAGTACCCACCCTCACTTAGTAGGGTACAGAATTACCTACAGTAATCCTCTATATAGAACCTGGGCATGTGTGGTCTTACTGTAAAGTTTGCAAATTATGATTGGGATGTATAAAGTCCTGATGGTATAGCAAAGCATTATAGACTAGACAACACTCACTTTATCTCTCAGCTATTATCTGTGCTTTAACTCTTTTATTTTGTAGTTTTCTTTCCAAATCTTGCAACCCTTTTATCAATAAAACAGACCAATCATTTCTCAATACTCATTCCCTCAGTCATTCCAGTCCTCCAATCTATAGGTTCATAAAAAACCAACAAGAGGTAGTTCAGCAAGCACTTTTAAAGCCTCTTTGTGGATTTGTGTTCAAGTGCTGCCTTCTAGTAGTGCTACATGGAAACTGCAGAATAATAATAGGATTGAAAAAGGGGCTGTCCTATGCAAATTATATACTCCCATGCTTACTTCGCCAAGCTTTCGCTATGATTCCACCTGCAACATATGGTCTTCAGCAGATTTCTAAAGTTGCCAAATTGTCTTAGGCTAAGGATTTTTCCACTCAAAGGCATTCTTATAAGTACCCACCCTAATTTAGCAGGGTACAGAATTACCTGTAGTAATCCTCTATATAGAACCTGGGCATGAGTGGTCTTACTGTAAAGTTTGCAAACTATGACAGGGATGTATAAAGTCCTTGTGGTATAGCATAGCATAGCATTACAGACTAGACGACACTCACTTTGACCCGTATTTATACTCCGTTTGCGCCGAATTAGAGTTGTTTTTTTTAACGCAAATTCGGCGCAAAACTAACGCCATATTTATACTTTGGTGTTAGACGCGTCTAGCGCCAAAGTATGGGCAAATAGCGTCAATTTTTTGCGTGAACGCCTTCCTTGCGTTAATGAGATGCAAGGAAGGCGCTACCGTCTAAAAAAATGACGGCGACGCAAATGCGTCGTATTTATACTCCCGGGCAAAAATCACGCCCGGGAGTGGTCGGGTCAAAAAACCCCGCATTTGCGCCACTTTTTAACGCCTGGGTCAGGGTAGGCGTTAAGGGGCCTGTGGGCTCAAAATGAGCCCACAGGTGCCCTCCCCTGCCCCCAGGGACCACCCTTGCCCACCCCAGGAGGACACCCAAGGATGGAGGGACCCATCCCAGGGACATTCAGGTAAGTTCAGGTAAGTATAAATTATTATTTTTTTTGGGTGGCATAGGGGGGCCTTATTTGTGCCCCTCTACATGCCACTATGCCCAATGACCATGCCCAGGGGACATAAGTCCCCTGGGCAATGCCATTGGGCAAGGGGGCATGACTCCTGTCTTTACTAAGACAGGAGTCATTTAAATGGCGTCTGGGCGTCGAAAAAAATGGCGCAAATCGGGTTGAGGCGATTTTTTTGCCTCAACCTGACTTGCCCCATTTTAAGACACCCTAACGCCATTTTCCCCCTACGCCGGCGCTGCCTGGTCTACGTGTTTTTTTTCCACGCACACCAGGCAGCGCCGGTCTGCTAGCGCCGGCTAATGCCATTCCATAAATACGGCGCCCGCATGGCGCTTCAGAATGGCGTTAGACGGCACTAAATTTTTTGACGCTAAACTGCGTTAGCGCAGTTTAGCGTCAAAAAGTATAAATATGGGCCTTTATCTCTCAGCCATTATCTGTGCTTTAAATCTTTTATCTTGTAGTTTATCTTCCAAATCTTGCACCCCTTTTATAAATAAAACAGGCCAATCATTTCTCAATACTAATTCCCTCAGTCATGCCAGTCCTCCAATATATAGGTTCATACAAAACCAACAAGAGGTAGTTCAGCAAGCACTTTTAAAGCCTCTCTGTGGATTTGTGTTCAAGTGCTGCCCTCTAGTAGTGTTACATGGAAACTGCAGAATAATAATAGGATTGAAAAAGGGGCTGTCCTATGCAAATTATATACTCCCATGCTTACTTCGCCAAGCCTTCGCTATGATTCCACCTGCAACATATGGTCTTCAGCAGATTTCTAAAGTTGCCAAATTGTCTTAGGCTAAGGATTTTTCAACTCAAAGGCATTCTTATATATACCCACCCTCACTTAGTAGGGTACAAAATTACCTGTAGTAATCCTCTATATAGATCCTGGGCATGTGTGGTCTTACTGTAAAGTTTCCAAACTATGACTGGAATGTATAAAGTCTTAATGTTATAGCATAGTATTACAGACTGAACAGCACTCACTTTATCTCTCAGCTATTACCTGTGCTTTAATCCTTTTATCTTGTAGTTTTTCTTCCAAATCTTGCACCCCTTTTATCAATAAAACAGGCCAATAATTTCTCAATACTCATTCCCTCAGTCATTGAAGTCCTCTAATCTATAGGTTCATAAAAAACCAACAAGAGGTAGTTCAGCAAGCACTTTTAAAGCCTCTCTGTGGATTTGTGTTCAAGTGCTGCCCTCTAGTAGTGTTACATTGAAACTGCAGAATAATAATAGGATTGAAAAAGGGGCTGTCCTATGCAAATTATATACTCTCATGCCTACTTTGCCAAGCTTTCGCTATGATTCCACATGCAACATATGGTCTTCAGCAGATTTCTAAAGTTGCCAAATTGTCTTAGGATAACGATTTTTCCACTCAAAGGCATTCTTATAGGTACCCACCCTCACTTAGTAGGGTACAGAATTACCTGTAGTAATCCTCTAAATAGAACCATGTTATATGTGGTCTTACTGTAAAGTTTGCAAATTTTGACTAGGCTGTATAAAGTCCTAATGGTATACCATAGCATTACAGACTAGATAACACTCACTTTATCTCTCAGCTATTATCGTTTTTTTAACACTTTTATCTTGTAGTTTTCCTTCCAAATCTTGCACTCTTTTTATAAATAAAACAGGCCAATCATTTCTCAATACTCATTCCCTCAGTCATACCAGTCCTCCAATATATAGGTTCATACTAAACCAACAAGAGGTAGTTCAGCAAGCACTTTTAAAGCCTCTCTGTGGATTTGTGTTCAAGTGCTGCCCTCTAGTATTGCTACATGGAAACTGCAGAATAATAATAGGATTGAAAAAGGGGCTGTCCTATGCCAATTATATACTCCCATGCTTACTTCGCCAAGCTTTCGCTATGATTCCACCTGCAACATATGGTCTTCAGCAGATTTCTAAAGTTGCCAATTTGTCTTAGGCTAAGGATTTTTCCACTCAAAGGCATTCTTATAAGTACCCACCCTTATTTAGCAGGGTACAGAATTACCTGTAGTAATCCTCTATATAGAACCTGGGCATGTGTGGTCTTACTGTAAAGTTTGCAAACTATGGCCCGTATTTATACTCCGTTTGCGCCGAATTAGCGTCGTTTTTTTCGACGCAAATTCGGTGCAAAACTAACGCCATATTTATACTTTGGCGTTAGACGCGTCTAGCTCCAAAGTATGGGCAAATAGCGTCATTTTTTTGTTGAATGCCTTCCTTGCGTTAATGAGATGCAAGGAAGGCGTTCCCGTCTTAAAAAATGACGGCGACGCAAATGCGTGGTAGTTATACTCCCGGGCAAAAATCACGCCCGGGAGTGGGCGGGTCAAAAAACCCCACATTTGCGCCACTTTTTAACGCCTGGGTCAGGGCAGGCGTTAAGAGGCCTGTGGGCTCAAAATGAGCCCACAGCTGTCCTCCCCTGCCCCCAGGGACCCCCCCTGCCACCCTTGCCAACCCCAGGAGGACCCCCAAGGATGGAGGGACCCATCCCAGTGAAGTACAGGTAAGTTCAGGTAAGTATAATTTTTAATTATTTTTTATTTTTTTTGGTGGCATAGGGGGGCCTTATTTGTGCCCCCCTACATGCCACTATGCCCAATGACCATGCCCAGGGGACATAAGTCCCCTGGGCATGGCCATTGGGCAAGGGGGCATGACTCCTGTCTTTACTAAGACAGGAGTCATGTAAATGGCGTCTGGGCGTCGCAAAAAAATGGCGCAAATCGGGTTGAGGCGATTTTTTTGCCTCAACCTGACTTGCCCCATTTTAAGACGCCCTAACGCCATTTTCCCCCTACGCCGGCGCTGCCTGGTCTACGTGGTTTTTTTCCACGCACACCAGGCAGCGCCGGTCTGCTAGCGCCGGCTAACGCCATTCCATAAATACGGCGCCCGCATGGCGCTTCAGAATGGCGTTAGACGGCGCTAAATTTTTTGACGCTAAACTGCGCTAACGCAGTTTAGCGTCAAAAAGTATAAATATGGGCCTTTATCTCTCAGCCATTATCTGTGCTTTAACTCTTTTATCTTGTAGTTTATCTTCCAAATCTTGCACCCCTTTTATAAATAAAACAGGCCAATCATTTCTCAATACTAATTCCCTCAGTCATGCCAGTCCTCCAATATATAGATTCATACAAAACCAACAAGAGGTAGTTCAGCAAGCACTTTTAAAGCCTCTCTGTGGATTTGTGTTCAAGTGCTGCCCTCTAGTAGTGTTACATGGAAACTGCAGAATAATAATAGGATTGAAAAAGGGGCTGTCCTATGCAAATTATATACTCCCATGCTTACTTCGCCAAGCCTTCTCTATGATTTCACCTGCAACATATGGTCTTCAGCAGATTTCTAAAGTTGCCAAATTGTCTTAGGCTAAGGATTTTTCAACTCAAAGGCATTCTTATATATATCCACCCTCACTTAGGCCCATATTTATACTTTTTGACGCTAAACTGCGCTAACGCAGTTTAGCGTCAAAAAATTTAGCGCCGTCTAACGCCATTCTGAAGCGCCATGCGGGCGCCGTATTTATGGAATGGCGTTAGCCGGCGCAAGCAGACCGGCGCTGCCTGGTGTGCGTGGAAAAAATCCACGTAAACCAGGCAGCGCCGGCGTTGGGCAAAAATGACGTTAGGGCGTCTTAAAATGGGGCAAGTCAGGTTGAGGCAAAAAAATCGCCTCAACCCGATTTGCGCCATTTTTTTACGACGCCCAGACGCCATTTCATCACTCCTGTCTTAGTAAAGACAGGAGTCATGCCCCCTTGCCCAATGGCCATGCCCAGGGGACTTGTGTCCCCTGGGCATGGTCATTGGGCATAGTGGCATGTAGGGGGGCACAAATAAGGCCCCCCTATGCCACCCAAAAAAAATTACAAAATATAAAAAATTATACTTACCTGAACTTACCTGAATGTCCCTGGGGTGGGTCCCTCCATCCTTGGGTGTCCTCCTGGGGTGGGCAGGGGCGGCAGGGGGGGTCCCTGGGGGCAGAGGAGGGCACCTGTGGGCTCATTTTGAGCCCACAGGCCCCTTAACGCCTACCCTGACCCAGGCGTTAAATAGTGTCGCAAATGCGGGGTTTTTTGACACGCCAACTCCCGGGCGTGATTTTTGCCCGGGAGTATAACTACGACGCATTTGCGTCGCCGTCATTTTTTTAGACGGGAACGCCTTCCTTGCATCTCATTAACGCAAGGAAGGCGTTCACGCAAAAAAATGACGCTATTTGCCAATACTTTGGCGTTAGACGCGTCTAACGCCAAAGTATAAATATGGCGTTAGTTTTGCGCCGAATTTGCGTCGAAAAAAACGACGCAAATTCGGCGCAAACGGAGTATAAATACGGGCCTTAGTAGGGTACAAAATTACCTGTAGTAATCCTCTATATAGATCCTGGGCATGTGTGGTCTTACTGTAAAGTTTCCAAACTATGATTGGGATGTATAAAGTCTTAATGGTATAGCATAGTATTACAGACTGAACAGCACTCACTTTATCTCTCAGCTATTACCTGTGCTTTAACCCTTTTATCTTGTAGTTTTTCTTCCAAATCTTGCACTCCTTTTATCAATAAAACAGGCCAATAATTTCTCAATACTCATTCCCTCAGTCATTGAAGTCCTCTAATCTATAGGTTCATAAAAAACCAACAAGAGGTAGTTCAGCAAGCACTTTTAAAGCCTCTCTGTGGATTTGTGTTCAAGTGCTGCCCTCTAGTAGTGCTACATGGAAACTGCAGAATAATAATAGGATTGAAAAAGGGGCTGTCCTATGCAAATTATATACTCCCATGCTTATTTCGCCAAGCTTTCGCTATGATTCCACCTGCAACATATGGTCTTCAGCAGATTTCTAAAGTTGCCAAATTGTCTTAGCATAAGGATTTTTCCACTTAAAGGCATTCTTATAAGTACCCACCCTCACTTAGGCCCGTATTTATACTCGGTTTGCGCCGAATTAGCGTCGTTTTTTTCGACGCAAATTCGGCGCAAAACTAACGCCATATTTATACTTTGGCGTTAGACGCGTCTAGCGCCAAAGTATGGGCAAATAGCGTCATTTTTTTGCGTGAACGCCTTCCTTGCGTTAATGAGATGCAAGGAAGGCGTTCCCGTCTAAAAAAATGACGGCGACGCAAATGCGTCGTATTTATACTCCCGGGCAAAAATCACGCCCGGGAGGTGGCGGGTCAAAAAACCCCGCATTTGCGCCACTATTTAACGCCTGGGTCAGGGTAGGCGTTAAGGGGCCTGTGGGCTCAAAATTAGCCCACAGGTGCCCTCCCCTGCCCCCAGGGACCCCCCCTGCCACCCCTGCCCACCCCAGGAGGACACCCAAGGATGGAGGGACCCACCCCAGGGACATTCAGGTAAGTTCAGGTAAGTATAATTTTTTATTTTTTTATTTTTTTGGGGTGGCATAGGGGGGCCTTATTTGTGCCCCCCTACATGCCACTATGCCCAATGACCATGCCCAGGGGACAAAAGTCCCCTGGGCATGGCCATTGGGCAAGGGGGCATGACTCCTGTCTTTACTAAGACAGGAGTCATTTAAATGGCGTCTGGGCGTCGAAAATAATGGCGCAAATCGGGTTGAGGCGATTTTTTTGCCTCAACCTGACTTGCCCCATTTTAAGACGCCCTAACGCCATTTTCCCCCTACGCCGGCGCTGCCTGGTCTACGTGTTTTTTTTCCACGCACACCAGGCAGCGCCGGTCTGCTAGCGCCGGCTAACGCCATTCCATAAATACGGCGCCCGCATGGCGCTTCAGAATGGCGTTAGACGGCGCTAAATTTTTTTACGCTAAACTGCGTTAGCGCAGTTTAGCGTCAAAAAGTATAAATATGGGCCTTAGTACGGAACAGAATTACCTGTAGTAATCCTCTATATAGAACCTGGGCATGTGTGGTCTTATTGTAAAGTTTGCAAACTATGACTGGGATCTATAAAGTCCTAATGGTACAGCATAGCATTACAGACTAGACAACACTCACTTTATCTCTCAGCTATTATCTTTTCTTTAACACTTTTATCTTGTAGTTTTACTTCCAAATCTTGCACTCTTTTTATAAATAAAACAGGCCAATCATTTCTCTATACTCATTCCCTCAGTCATACCAGTCCTCCAATATATAGGTTCATACTAAACCAACAAGAGGTAGTTCAGCAAGCACTTTTAAAGCCTCTCTGTGGATTTGTGTTCAAGTGCTGCCCTCTAGTATTGCTACATGGAAACTGCAGAATAATAATAGGATTGAAAAAGGGGCTGTCCTATGCCAATTATATACTCCCATGCTTACTTCGCCAAGCTTTCGCTATGATTCCACCTGCAACATATGGTCTTCAGCAGATTTCTAAAGTTGCCAATTTGTCTTAGGCTAAGGATTTTTCCACTCAAAGGCATTCTTATAAGTACCCACCCTTATTTAGCAGGGTACAGAATTACCTGTAGTAATCCTCTATATAGAACCTGGGCATGTGTGGTCTTACTGTAAACTTTGCAAACTATGACTGGGATGTATAAAGTCCTAATGGTATAGCATAGCATTACCGACTAGTCAACACTCACCTTATCTCTCAGCTATTATCTGTGCTTTAAAACTTTTATCTTGTAGTTTTCCTTCCAAATATTGCACCCCTTTTATCAATAAAACAGGCCAATCATTTCTCAATACTCATTCCCTCAGTCTTTCCAGTCCTCCAATCTATAGGTTTATAAAAAACCAACAAGAGAAAGCTCAGAAAGCACTTCTAAAGCCTCTCTGTGGATTTGTGTTCAAGTGCTGCCCTCTAGTAGTGCTACATGGAAACTGCAGAATAATAATAGGATTGCAAAAAGGTCTGTCCTATGCAAATTATATACTCCCATGCTTACTTCGCCAAGCTTTCGCTATGATTCCACCTGCAACATATGGTCTTCAGCAGATTTCTAAAGTTGCCAAATTGTCTTAGGCTAAGGATTTTTCAACTCAAAGGGATTCTTATAAGTACCCACCCTCACTTAGTAGGGTACAGAATTACCTACAGTAATCCTCTATATAGAACCTGGGCATGTGTGGTCTTACTGTAAAGTTTGCAAACTATGACTGGGATGGATAGAGTTCTAATGGTATAGCATAGCATTACAGACTAGACAACACTCACTTTATCTCTCAGCTATTATCTGTGCTTTAACTCTTTTATTTTGTAGTTTTCTTTCCAAATCTTGCACCCCTTTTATCAATAAAACAGGCCAATCATTTCTCAATACTCATTCCCTCACTAATTCCAGTCCTCCAATCTATAGGTTCATAAAAAACCAACAAGAGGTAGTTCAGCAAGCACTTTTAAAGCCTCTCTGTGGATTTGTGTTCAAGTGCTGCCCTCTAGTAGTGCTACATTGAAACTGCAGAATAATAATAGGATTGAAAAAGGGGCTGTCCTATGCAAATTATATACTCCCATGCTTACTTCGCCAAGCTTTGGCTATGATTCCACCTGCAACATATGGTCTTCAGCAGATTTCTAAAGTTGCCAAATTGTCTTAAGATAACGATTTTTCCACTCAAAGGCATTCTTATAGGTACCAACCCTCACTTAGTAGGGTACAGAATTACCTGTAGTAATCCTCTATATAGATCCTTGGCATGTGTAGTCTTACTGTAAATTTTGTAAGCTATCCCTGGGATGTTTAAAGTTCTAATGGTATGGCATAGCGTTACAGACTAGACAACACTCACTTTATCTCTTAGCTATTATGTGTTCTTTAACACTTTTATCTTGTAGTTTTCCTTCCAAATCTTGCAGCCCTTTTATCAATAAAATAGGCCAATCATTTCTCAATACTCATTCCCTCAGTCATTCCAGTCCTCCAATCTATAGGTTCATAAAAAAACAACAAGAGGTAGTTCAGCAAGCAATTTTAAAGCCTCTCTGCGGATTTGTGTTCAAGTGCTGCCCTCTAGTATTGCTACCTGGAAACTGCAGAATAATAACAGGATTGAAAAAGGGGCTGTCCTATGCAAAGTACATACTCCCATGCTTACTTCGCCAAGCTTTCGCTATGATTCCACCTTCAACATATGGTCTTCAGCAGATTTCTAAAGTTGCCAAATTGTCTTAGGCTAAGGATTTTTCCACTCAAAGGCATTCTTATAAGTACCCACCCTTATTTAGCAGGGTACAGAATTACCTGTAGTAATCCTCTATATAAAACCTGGGCATGTGTAGTCTTACTGTAAATTTTGTAAGCTATCCCTGGGATGTCTAAAGTTCTAATGGTATAGCATAGCGTTACAGACTAGACAACACTCACTTTATCTTTTAGCTATTATGTGTTCTTTAACACTTTTATCTTGTAGTTTTCCTTCCAAATCTTGCAGCCCTTTTATCAATAAAACAGACCAATCATTTCTCAATACTCATTCTCTTAGTCTTTTCAGTTCTCCAATCTATACGTTCATAAAAAACCAACAAGAGGTAGCTCAGAAAGCACTTCTAAAGCCTCTCTGTGGATTTGTGTTCAAGTACTGCCCTCTAGTAGTGCTACATGGAAACTGCAGAATAATAATAGGATTGCAAAAAGGTCTGTCCTATGCAAATTATATACTCCCATGCTTACTTAGCCAAGCTTTCGCTATGATTCCACCTGCAACATATGGTCTTCAGCAGATTTCTAAAGTTGCCAAATTGTCTTAGGCTAAGGATTTTTCAACTCAAAGGCATTCTTATAAGTACCCACCCTCACTTAGTAGGGTACAGAATTACCTACAGTAATCCTCTATATAGAACCTGGGCATGTGTGGTCTTACTGTAAAGTTTGCAAACTATGACTGGGATGTATAAAGTCCTAATGGTATAGCATAGCATTACAGACTAGACAACACTCACTTTATCTCTCAGCTATTATCTGTGCTTCTACTCTTTTATTTTGTAGTTTTCTTTCCAAATCTTGCACCCCTTTTATCAATAAAACAGACCAATCATTTCTCAATACTCATTCCCTCAGTCATTCCAGTCCTCCAATCTATAGGTTCATAAAAAACCAACAAGAGGTAGTTCAGCAAGCACTTTTAAAGCCTCTCTGTGGATTTGTGTTCAAGTGCTGCCTTCTAGTAATGCTACATGGAAACTGCAGAATAATAATAGGATTGAAAAAGGGGCTGTCCTATGCAAATTATATACTCCCATGCTTACTTCGCCAAGCTTTTGCTATAATTCCACCTGCAACATATGGTCTTCAGCAGATTTCTAAAGTTGCCAAATTGTCTTAGGCTAAGGATTTTTCCACTCAAAGGCATTCTTATAAGTACCCACCCTAATTTAGCAGGGTACAGAATTACCTGTAGTAATCCTCTGTATAGAACCTGGGCATGTGTGGTCTTACTGTAAAGTTTGCAAACTATGACAGGGATGTCTAAAGTCCTTGTGGTATAGCATAGCATTACAGACTAGACGACACTCACTTTGGCCCGTATTTATACTCTGTTTGCGCCGAATTAGCGTCGTTTTTTTCGACGCAAATTCGGCACTAAACTATCGGTATATATATACTTTGGCGTTAGATGCGTTTAGCGCCAAAGTATGGGCAAATAGTGTCATTTTTTTGCGTGAACGCCTTCCTTGCGTTAATGAGATGCAAGGTAAGTGTTCCCATCTAAAAAAATGACGGCGACGCAAATGCGTCGTATTTATACTCCCCGGCAAAAATCACGCCCGGGAGTGGTCGGGTCAAAAAACCCTGCATTTGTGCCACTTTTTAACGCCTGGGTCAGGGTAGGCGTTAAGGGGCCTGTGGGCTCAAAATGAGCCCACAGGTGCTCTCCCCTGCCCCCAGGGACCCCCCCTGTCACCCTTGTCCACCCCAGGAGGACACCCAAGGATGGAGGGACCCATCCCAGGGACATTCAGGTAAGTTCAGGTAAGTATAAATTATTATTATTTTTTTTTTTTGGGTGGCATAGGGGGGCCTTATTTGTGCCCCCCTACATGCCACTATGCCCAATGACCATGCCCAGGGGACATAAGTCCCCTGGGCATGGCCATTGGGCAAGGGGGCATGACTCCTGTCTTTACTAAGACAGGAGTCATTTAAATGGCGTCGAAAAAAATGGCGCAAATCGGGTTGAGGCGATTTTTTTGCCTCAACCTGACTTGCCCCATTTTAAGACGCCCTAACGCCATTTTCCCCCTACGCCGGCGCTGCCTGGTCTACGTGTTTTTTTTCCACGCACACCAGGCAGCGCCGGTCTGCTAGCGCCGGCTAACGCCATTCCATAAATACGGCGCCCGCATGGCGCTTCAGAATGGCGTTAGACGGCGCTAAATATTTTGACGCTAAACTGCGTTAGCGCAGTTTAGCGTCAAAAAGTATAAATATGGGCCTTTATCTCTCAGCCATTATCTGTGCTTTAACTCTTTTATCTTGCAGTTTATCTTCCAAATCTTGCACCCCTTTTATAAATAAAACAGGCCAATCATTTCTCAATACTAATTCCCTCAGTCATGCCAGTCCTCCAATATATAGGTTCATACAAAACCAACAAGAGGTAGTTCAGCAAGCACTTTTAAAGCCTCTCTGTGGATTTGTGTTCAAGTGCTGCCCTCTAGTAGTGTTACATGGAAACTGCAGAATAATAATAGGATTGAAAAAGGGGCTGTCCTATGCAAATTATATACTCCCATGCTTACTTCGCCAAGCCTTCGCTATGATTCCACCTGCAACATATGGTCTTCAGCAGATTTCTAAAGTTGCCAAATTGTCTTAGGCTAAGGATTTTTCAACTCAAAGGCATTCTTATAAGTACCCACCCTCACTTAGTAGGGTACAAAATTACCTGTAGTAATCCTCTATATAGATCCTGGGCATGTGTGGTCTTACTGTAAAGTTTCCAAACTATGACTGGACTGTATAAAGTCTTAATGGTATAGCATAGTATTACAGACTAAACAGCACTCAGTTTATCTCTCAGCTATTATTTGTGTTTTAACCCTTTTATCTTGTAGCTTTTCTTCCAAATCTTGCACCCCTTTTATCAATGAAACAGGCCAATCGTTTCTCAATACTCATTCCCTCAGTCATTGAAGTTCTCTAATCTATAGGTTCATAAAAAACCAACAAGAGGTAGTTCAGCAAGCACTTTTAAAGCCTCTCTGTGGATTTGTGTTCAAGTGCTGCCCTCTAGTAGTGCTACATGGAAACTGCAGAATAATAATAGGATTGAAAAAGGGGCTGTCCTATGCAAATTATATACTCCCATGCTTATTTCGCCAAGCTTTCGCTATGATTCCACCCGCAACATATGCTCTTCAGCAGATTTCTAAAGTTGCCAAATTGTCTTAGCATAAGGATTTTTCCACTTAAAGGCATTCTTATAAGTACCCACCCTCACTTAGTACGGTACAGAATTACCTGTAGTAATCCTCTATATAGAACCTGGGCATGTGTGGTCTTATTGTAAAGTTTGCAAACTATGACTGGGATCTATAAAGTCCTTATGGTACAGCATAGCATTACAGACTAGACAACTCTCACTTTATCTCTCAGCTATTATCTGTGCTTTAACACTTTTATTTTGTAGTTTTCCTTCCAAATCTTGCACCCCTTTTATCAATAAAACAGGCCAATCATTTCTCAATACTCATTCCCTCAGTCATTCCAGTCCTCGAATCTATAGGTTCATAAAAAACCAACTAGAGGTATTTCAGCAAACACTTTTAAAGCCTCTCTGTGGATTTGTGTTCAAGTGCTGCCCTCCAGTAGTGCTACATTGAAACTGCAGAATAATAATAGGATTGAAAAAGGGGCTGTCCTATGCAAATTATATACTCCCATGCTTACTTCGCCAATCTTTGGCTATGATTCCACCTGCAACATATGGTCTTCAGCAGATTTCTAAAGTTGCCAAATTGTCTTAAGATAACGATTGTTCCACTCAAAGGCATTCTTATAGGTACCAACCCTCACTTAGTAGGGTACAGAATTACCTGTAGTAATCCTCTATATAGAACCTTGGCATGTGTGGTCTTATTGTAAAGTTTGCAAACTATCACTGGGATGTCTAAAGTTCTAATGGTATAGCATAGCATTACAGACTAGACAACACTCACTTTAACTCTCAGCTATTATTTGTTATTTAACACTATTATCTTTTAGTTTTCCTTCCAAATCTTGCACCCCTTTTATCAATAAAATAGGCCAATCATTTCTCAATACTCATTCCCTCAGACATTCCAGTTCTCCAATCTATAGGTTCATAAAAAACCAACAAGAGGTAGTTCAGCAAGCACTCTTAAAGCCTCTCTGTGGATTTGTGTTCAAGTGTTGCCCTCTAGTAGTGCTTCATGGAAACTGCAGAATAATAATAGGATTGAAAAAGGGGCTGTCCTATGCAAATTATATACTCCCATGCTTACTTCGCCAAGCTTTCGCTATGATTCCACCTGCAACATATGGTCTTCAGCAGATTTCTAAAATTGACAAATTGTCTTAGGATAAGGATTTTTCCACTCAAAAACATTCTTATAAGTGCCCACCCTCACTTAGTAGGGTACAGAATTACCTACAGTAATCCTCTATATAGAAACTGGGCATCTGTGGTCTTACTGTAAAGTTTGCAAACTATCACTGGGATCTATAAAGTCCTAATGGTATATCATACCATTACAGACTAGACAACACTCACTTTGGCCCGTATTTATACTCCGTTTGCGCCGAATTAGCGTCGTTTTTTTCGACGCAAATTCGGCGCAAAACTAACGCCATATTTATACTTTGGCGTTAGATGCGTCTAGCGCCAAAGTATGAAGAAAGAGCGTCATTTTTTAGCGGGAACGCCTTCCTTGCGTTAATGAGATGCAAGGAAGGCGTTCCCGTCTAAAAAAATGACGGCGACGCAAATGCGTCGTATTTATACTCCCGGTCAAAAATCACGCCCGGGAGGTGGCGGGTCAAAAAAACCCGCATTTGCGCCTGAATTTAACGTCTGGGTCAGGGTAGGCGTTAAGGGACCTGTGGGCTCAGAATGAGCCCACAGGTGCCCTCCCCTGCCCCCAGGGACCCCCCCTGCCACCCCTGCCCACCCCAGGAGGACACCCAAGGATGGAGGGACCCATCCCAGTGAAGTACAGGTAAGTTCAGGTAAGTATAATTTTTTTTATATTTTTATTTTTTTTGTGGCATAGGGGGGCCTTATTTGTGCCCCCCTACATGCCACTATGCCCAATGACCATGCCCAGGGGACACAAGTCCCCTGGGCATGGCCATTGGGCAAGGGGGCATGACTCCTGTCTTTACTAAGACAGGAGTCATGAAATGGCGTCTGGGCGTCGAAAAAATGGCGCAAATCGGGTTAAGACGATTTTTTAGCGTCAACCTGACTTGCGCCATTTTAAGACGCCCTAACGTCATTTTTTCCCAACGCCGGAGCTGCCTGGTCTACGTGGTTTTTTTCCACGCACACCAGGCAGCGCCGGTCTGATTGCGCCGTCTAACGCCATTCCATAAATACGGCGCCCACATGGCGCTTCAGAATGGCGTTAGACGGCGCAAATTTTTTTTACGCTAAACTGCGTTAGCGCAGTTTAGCGTCAAAAAGTATAAATATGGGCCTTTATCTCTCAGCTATTATCTGTGCTTTAACACTTTTATCTTGTAGTTTTCCTTCCAAATCTTGCACTCCTTTTATCAATGAAACAGGCCAATCGTATCTCAATACTCATTCCCTCAGTCATTCCAGTCCTCCAATCTATAGGTTCATAAAAAACCAACAAGAGGTATTTAAGCAAGCACTGATTCCACCTGCAACATTTGGTCTTCAGCAGATTTCTAAAGTTGCCAAATTGTCTTGGGATAAGGATTTTTGGACTTGAAGGCATTCTTATAAGTACCCACCCTCACTTAGGCCCGTATTTATACTCCGTTTTTATACTCCGTTTGCGCCGAATTAGCGTCGTTTTTTTCGACGCAGATTCGGCACAAAACGAACGCCATATTTATACTTTGGCGTTAGACGCGTCTAGCGCCAAAGTATGGGCAAATAGCGTCATTTTTTTGCGTGAACGCCTTCCTTGCGTTAATGAGATGCAAGGAAGGCGTTCCCGTCTAAAAACAGACGCACATAGCGGTGCGTGGTATTTATGCTCCAGGGCAAAAATCACTCCCGCGCGGCAGGCGGCGCAAAAAAATGGCGCAAAGCACGAATAGCGTGAAATTTTAACGCCTGGGTCAGGGCAGGCGTTAAAATGGGGCAAACACACCTGTACTTAATCAGAACACACAGAACAAACAACAGAGCAGCAGAGCAGCAGAGCAGCAGAGCAGCAACAGGGAGACATGGAGGTGCTTTTTCTTCAACATGCACGTAGACGCAGAGCCCTGCAGCAACAACAGCAGCCACAACAACAACAGCAGGGACCCCAAAGACAGCGCAGAAGGCAGGAGAGGATATTCCGCCCACGAACAACCCTGCATGGCCTCAGGGAACGAGACATCATCCAGAGGTACCGGTTGAACTGGCAGGCCATTTAGCAGCTGCTGACAAATATTGAACAGCAATTGGCCCCCACTTTAGTGACTCCACGCACTATCCCAACCGAAACAAAGCTGCTTGCCGTACTTCACCTGCTGGCAAGTGGCTCGTTTCAGACAACTGGTGCCCTGGTTGGTGGAATCTCACAACCATCTTTCTCCGCATTCCTGCCTAAAGTACTGGATGCCATCATTGGACTGACACCCCGCCACATCTGCTTCCCTAACAGTGCAGAAGCAGCAGGAAACAAAACAGGGGTTCTACGCCATCAGTGGCTTTCCGCACGTCCTTGGTGCAATCGACTGCACACACGTACGCCTTGTGCCACCTGCTGCGAGTGAACACCTCTACCGCAACAGGAAGCACACACATTCCATCAACGTGCAGGCCATAGTCGATCACCAAGGACTGATCAGCAACATTGTGGCTAAATATCCTGGGAGTGTACATGACGCATTCATCTTCCGTCACTGCACCATCAACCAACACTTCCAGGATGGACGGTATGGCAATGGACTACTTGTTGGTAAGGACAAAAATCTACTTATATACTCACTGCACAGAAACCCTCTAGGATAAACAACCCATACACCACAATAGCAACACCTAGACAGGAACACACTGAGGTACTCACATCACTAGCCATGTGTCACAAGTCACCATTGAACCTCTCACACATTTGAATTTACTCCACAGCTTAGTGTGAAGACATTCATGACTGTAGTTGCCTAAATGTCACCTTGCAAATTGGAAGTCTCACAATAACCTGTACACTAATACAATGCATAACTTTTAAGGGATGGGATGGCCTGGCTATGTTCATATGAACGTTTCTAATACCCTTTCATGTTTCAACTCTGCATGGAACTATCATCACACCCCCAGTGAGGACACACGGACACCTGTGTCACAAGTCACAATGCAAGGGAGGGCACACTGTACTTGAGAAACCAATACATGCTGCTGACAAACAGTTAGACAACAAACACTTGCTCAGCCAAGGAAAAAAAACAATGCCAAAGTTTCCACCAACAACCATAGGTTGTCACATTAGTACACAAAATAGTCACAGACAACACAACACAACTACTGCCATCAAAGATACGTACAACAGTGCCTCCTACATCTAATTGATACCATTCTGTGTTTCTCTTTCAGCTGATCAGGGGTATGGCATCCAGCCTTGGCTAATGACACCATATGGGAACCCAAATACTGCTGCTGAGCGGGCATACAATGACGCCCACAAGAGGACCCGCAGCATTGTGGAGAGGACCTTTGAGATCCTAAAGTCAAGGTTCCGCTGCCTTGACATCACTGGCGGAAGCCTACTATACTCCCCAGAGATGGTCTGCAAAATCATACTCACTTGTGCCATATTACACAATATTTGTGTACAAAGGAACATTCCCCTCCTTGAACCGGACCCAGACATGCCTGAGGATGATGATGAGGAGGATGCTGGCCTGCAACAGGAGGGGGAACAACCTAACACCGCAGCAGGAGTGCGTAGGCGCCAACAGCTTGTGAACAATTTTTTTACTTAAGTTATTATAATCACTTGTATTCCACACTTGTAAATAAACACAGATAACAAACACCACATCATGCTTTGGCCTATTCATTTCTGACCACCTTTAGGGGCATATTTATACTCCGTTTGCGCCGAATTAGCGTCGTTTTTTTCGACACAAATTCGGCGCAAAACTAACGCCATATTTATACTTTGGCGTTAGACGCATCTAGCGCCAAAGTATGGGCAAATAGCGTCATTTTTTGCGTGAACGCCTTCCTTGCGTTAATGAGATGCAAGGAAGGCGTTCCCGTCTAAAAAAATGACGGCGACGCAAATGTGTCGTATTTATACTTCAGGGCAAAAATCACGCCCGGGAGTGGTCGGGTCAAAAAACCCCGCATTTGTGCCACTTTTTAACGCCTGGGTCAGGGTAGGCGTTAAGGGGCCTGTGGGCTCAAAATGAGCCCACAGGTGCCCTCCCCAGCCCCCAGGGACCCCCCCTGCCACCCTTGCCCACCCCAGGAGGACACCCAAGGATGGAGGGACCCACCCCAGGGACATTCAGGTAAGTTCAGGTAAGTATAATTTTTTTTTGTCCAATTTTTTTTGGCATAGGGGGTCCTGATTTGTGCCCCCCTACATGCCACAATGCCCAATGACCATGCCCAGGGGACAGAAGTCCCCTGGGCATGGCCATTGGGCAAGGGGGCATGACTCCTGTCTTTACTAAGACAGGAGTCATGTAAATGGCGTCTGGGCGTCGTTTAAAATGGCGCAAATCGGGTTAAGACGATTTTTTAGCGTCAACCTGACTTGCGCCATTTTTAAGACACCCTAACGCCATTTTTCCCTACGCCGGCGCTGCCTGGTGTACGTGGTTTTTTTCCACACACACCAGGCAGCGCCGGTCTGCTTGCGCCGGCTAACGCCATTCAATAAATACGGCGCCCGCATGGCGCTTCAGAATGGCGTTAGCCGGCGCAAAATTTTTTGAGCTAAACTGCGTTAGCGCAGTTTAGCGTCAAAAAGTATAAATACGGGCCTTAGTTTGGAATAGCTGAAGATGAATGTCGTCTCATTGATCAAGAATGCCATTAAAATTCATCACACCAAAAATAAACATCACAACTGTATGCACAGAGGGTAGGATGTGACATGTTACATTACCATACACAGAGCCCAACAAGAGTACACATGTGACAATTACACATGCCGGATCCAAACAACTGAAACAGTCTCTCATCCAGCCCAAAATTGGAGATCATTTGAAAGTCACATCACACGTGTTCAGAGACAGGGTGGGACCATCCATGTGTACGTGAACATGTCATCAATGGCTTCTCTCAAGTGTATGATGTGAGCAATACACAATTGCAACAACATCAGCTGCCACTAACTCAGGAGGAGACCTTGAAGTTACAGTGACAACATACACACAGAAAGGTCATACTGGATCCACATTCCCACACACATGTACACATATGTCATACAACCAACCTAATATTTGAAAGTAGACCATCACAGTTGTGTCCCAGTTTGAACCTAGCAGGAAGATTGTAACATGACACTAAACCAGTTTATGCAGAAAGGGACACAGACAACCAAAACAATCTTCGCATTATCACATCGTGAACGCTGAGAGTCTTGCAAACTTAGGGGGTCATTCTGACCCTGGCGGTAATTACCGCCATGGCGGAGGTCGGCGGTAGCACCGCCAACAGGCTGGCGGTGCACCGATGGGCATTCTGGCCGCAGCGGTTCAGCCGCGGCCAGAAACGGGAAGTCGGCGGTGTACCGCCGACTTCCCGCTGCCCTTGAGAATCCGCCATGGGGATTCTGACACCCCCTACCGCCATCCTGTTCCTGGCGGGTCTCCCACCAGGAACAGGATGGCGGTAGGGGGTGCCGCGGGGCCCCTGGGGGCCCCTACAGTGCCCATGCCAATGGCATGGGCACTGCAGGGGCCCCCATAAGAGGGCCCCACAAAGAATTTCAGTGTCTGCTTTGCAGACACTGAAATTCGCGACGGGTGCAACTGCACCCGTCGCACCTTCCCACTCCGCCGGCTCCATTCTGAGCCGGCGTCCTCGTGGGAAGGGTGTTTCCCGCTGGGCTGGCGGGCGGACTTTTGGCGGTCGCCCGCCAGCCCAGTGGGAAAGCCAGAATGACCGCGGCGGTCTTTCGGCGGGAACCGCTTGGCGGGCGGCGACCGCCGACCGCCGCGGTCAGAATGACCCCCTTAGTCATATGAAAATGGTATGCAACTTAGCTCCAAATCATCATTACTGCAAACGTCAAATGGGCTAATGAGATGAATGAATGGTCAACAGTCATTCATACCATATGGCCTTACATTCGCCCGCTGCTGCAGGTTTGCCAGGATATGATAAAAATACTCCATGGATACAGTAGCTATTCTGGATGGTCAAATCCTAGGGTGCTGGGGGCCTAACTCCACCTCTACCACCCCCAAAACATACAAGAATCATGTACTTGTGAACTAAACACATGCATAAGGCACATGTGTGGCCTCAATGTCACAAGTCCTACACAAATATGAAACACAAAATCATAATGGGACATGGTCAGCCCCATAAAAACTGAAAGTGACTCTCCCACTCCCTGTTAGGACTACAGATAAAAGCATCCCCATCATAAAGGTGGGGACATTTTAGATACGGAATACATAATGGTATCAAAAACATCATTTCAAAATAGCCATCAGCAATTACACCAAATATGTTGTCAAATATGGTCAATACATTAGTTAACGTATCCCAAACATCACAGTGTGAAGGCCGTCTATACATAAAAGTACGGACAGTTGTCATATACAAACACAAATGTGTCTCACATCGCACCGTTTTACCATGACAAATCACCTTTCCAAAGCTAAACACATGAAGACATTTGGATAAATTTGCTCCATATTCTACGCATACAGCATGGCCGTCATAATTTGTTCACGTATATGAGTGCACACAATGCAGAGTCAGATACAAATGTATCCAAAAGTGTCTTGATATTTCACCTTCAAATTATTATTTACATCCACAATATTTTTGACTCTGCATCATGTGCACTACTGTACGTGTAAAAAAAAACACGCCCATGATGTATGCGTGGTGAAATTGACGCTACATGCACAATATATTGGTCATCTCATGTACAATTTGAAATATTAATATTCATATAAATTTTTTTCACTCCGCATCATGTGCACCACTGTACGTGTAAAAAAAACGACGCCCATGATGTATGCGTGGTGAAATTGACGCTACATGCACAATATATTGGTCATTTCATGTACAGTATTAATTATTAATATTCATATCATTTTTTTTCACTCCGCATCATGTTCACCACTGTACGTGTAAAAAAAACGACGCCCATGATGTATGCGTGGTGAAATTGACGCTACATGCACAATAGATTGGTCATTTCATGTACAGTATTAATTATTAATATTCATATCATATTTTTTCACTCCGCATCATGTGCACCACTGTACGTGTAAAAAAAATGACGCCCATGATGTATGCGTGGTAAAAATGACGCTACATGGACAATATGTTGGTCATTTCATGTACAGTATTAATTATTAATATTCATATCATATTTTTTCACTCCGCATCATGTGCACCACTGTACGTGTAAAAAAAACGACGCCCATGATGTATGCGTGGTGAAATTGACGCTACATGCACAATATATTGGTCATCTCATGTACAATTTGAAATATTAATATTCATATCATTTTTTTTCACTCCGCATCATGTGCACTACTGTACGTGTAAAAAAAATGACGCCCATGATGTATGCGTGGTAAAAATGACGCTACATGGACAATATGTTGGTCATCTCATGTACAATTTGAAATATTAATATTCATATAATATTTTTACACTCCGCATCATGTGCACTGTAATGCGTCAAAAAAATATGACGCACATCTGTGTATGCGTGAAAATATGACGCATTACGCGAAAAGAAAAACGGCGGCCATTTTATGCAGGAAGTGATGTAATAGGATATCCTGTTTACCAAATCTGTACTGGGAGTTGACTTTCACTTTCACTTTGCAGTCTCAGAGTTATCTAGACTGTGTGGTTGTGTGAAAGGTGTTGTCCTGTGTTTTACTGCTTTAGTGTCCTGTGTGCCTTGTATTTTGTCTTTGTGTCAATCTTTTATTGTTGTCTAACATTGTCTCAGTCTGTTTAGTGTTATTTTGTCTATACCTGTGATAGTTTGTATTGTCTGTGGGAGTCTGTTGTGGGTAGCATAGTTTGGGGGGTTAGTTGGGCTATTTTTCTCCTTCTTCTTTTTCTTTCACACCTCTACCTTTCCCCATTTCCCACTTTTTCTTTCATTTTTCTTTTGTACTTTTTTACACCTCTCATCATGTCAGGTAGGCCTCGCCTGTCCAGGATGGGTGAGGATGAATTGGGGGGCTTCATATGGCTCGTAAGCCATTTCCTCCCACTGATGCTGGAGGCTGGGGGCCGTGTGATACAGGGGTATCACACGGAGGCGAGGAAAATCCGTTGGGAGAAGGTGCGCCATCACCTGGTCCGGGTCTACGGGAGTCTGAGGAATATCCATCAACTCAAGCACCGCTGGGCAGATCTGATCAGCAGGGAACAGGACCTGCTGGACCACCTGGGACTCCGGATTGGTGGCTATGTTGGTGAGTACTAATCAATTACATGGGAATAATAGGAATGTGTGCGTGAACATGTGATGATTGGTAGCCAATCTGCAAAATAAGTAGCTGACTGCGTGTTATGCTAGGGAAACCTAGGCCCATGGGTATACACATAAATCCCCATTTTTGCTACACATGTACACCCAATAGCAGCAGTAAAATGCAACATCTATTTGTATTTTGCTAAGTAGCCCCCTCTCTGCGTCACAAAATGATGCAAATGCTGCGCTACAAAGGTATACATATGTGTCCAAATGTGTATTTGTTGCAGGATGTGTATGAAGACCTATGCTACCAGGCCGATGCCTCATTTTTGCAACACATACCAGATGGCTGTAGCTGCATGGAATGTACTGTTGCATTTGTGTCTGAAAAGCAACACGTGAACTGCTCTATTTGTACTCTACTGGTCATAATGGCCAGTGAGTACGTCATGTAGAAACAACATACCTACATATGTAGACGCCATAGCTAGACCGAAAATTGCAAACACATGATGATGCTACACATGGGTGTTGCCTTCACGTCACATGAAGTTAGTCATGTTGTCCACACATATGTCACATGTGTGTCTGGTTGCTGTGTGTTGAACCTGTCCACATAGCCTGTTTGATTGTGAGTGGTCACGCAGTCCTCATGGAACCAGTTGTGGAATGTTTCTCTCTGGGATGCACATGCTGAGATGTATGGATCACATGATTGTTGGGGCCTATTAATGGAGGATTAACTTGGACGACACATGACTGTCCTGGCCACTGCATGAGTGTAGTAGGGTGTGTCACTGGAGCAGGAGACTCATCCAATGATAATCTAGAATACAAAGTCAGCCAGGCAGGATGAGCATGTGTGAAAGTGTATCATTACCATGTAATATTCACACACGGTCATTGTAACAGAAATTATTTGTCTGTTCACCCAGTCTGAGTATAATCTTCCTTTCATGCTTTACAGGTGGACCAGCCCCGTACACGTTGGTGAGGTGGCCCATTTTGACGACCCCGATACCTACAGTGAGTGTTGCCTAAGTGCTATTTACATTGTTTGGACATGAAGCATGATGGATTACTGTGTGTTCAGGATAATTCATGATTTGATGTGCTGGCAGTTCATTGGCTTTGTTGTTTTGGTGTGATATCAAATTGGAATAAAGTTTCTGTAAAGCAATACCTAGTCATCTCTCAGATTGAGGGGCAGTAGGTCATTCAATTAGTGCGACAATTGGGAATGGCATGACTCATTTTGAATACACTGGTCAATGTTAGACTTGGTCAGGAACTTGCCATTAACTGAGTCAGCATATCAGACTGACAGTCTCCCAGATAGCTTAGGCACATGGCTTCGATGACAAGTGCTTCTTCCTAGTTGAGGATGGACTGTGTACACTGTAGGTCGGATCTTCCGGGGGCATGTACTTCCACAAGGTGACCTCGAAGTGTGTGTGACTTGAGTGCAATGGCCTAGGTGTTCTGTTGAATCATGTGAATGGGTGTTCTACCTCCTCTGTGTGTGTTGTAAAACATGCCTCACTAATAGTATGTTATGTTGGGCTAAGTCATATCATTTTGACATGTGTGGACCTGGGATGTGACAAGGTTGGGCTGACTCCAACGTGTTGCTAGCCCTTCATAGGTGTTGTGTGTGAAGGCACATGCTTGTTGAACTTTCTGTACACTCCTGGTTGTGCATTGATCATGGGATTGTTGTTTGTTCTTCCCACACCACCCACAAAGACTGGGATGTTACTGTGAAACAGGGTACCTAGGACTGTAGCAACCAGTATGTTACACGTACTTAACACCTTTTGTGACTTGAGTTTGTACCTAGGTCCAGATGTAGCAAAATGTCTACACATTGCAAATAGCATAATTTGATGTTAGTGAGTTGCAAACGTCTGTTTCCTAATCCGAAATGTTTTTGGTGGTCATGTACATATTAGCAAAATGCTTTTCTAAATGAAAAAAATAAAGGAGTTTACCAGCCCTACTTGCAAATCACAGTGGTAGGCAATCCCATTTGCTAACGAGTACGTGGTTGCAAAGTGAGTAGCTGTTATCATCCACTTGAAGTGGATGCTAACCAACTTGCTGACTGGAAGGGGTCCTCATTGTGAACCTTCACCTTTGTGAGTGGACCAAAATACTCCTGCACAAAACAGCCAGTGGTCTAGGGGAGCAATAATTATTGTGTAAATTACGAAAAATCAATTGTTGTGAATTTAAACAAATCGCAGCTCATTTTCCTTTCAGATAAAGGGCCTACACTTGGTGAAAAATAACTTGCTTCATTTAAAAGCAGTCACGTCTATGGAGTTCTGCTGTTCCCAGCAGGCCTCCATCCCCGTGAGTGCCCATAGTTGCTAAGGTGGTGCAAGTTGGAACCCACATCATTGATGTTCATGAGGTGGGATTTAGGGACCCCATAGTGACTCGCAGACGGTGTCAGAGACACCGTTCAGCTTTGCAATTTGCTAGTTGATTTCCCATCAATTCCTACATCTGGCCCATAGTGTCGACATATGATTCATGGCCAGGGGTTCAATCTTAGCACACAACTATTTCGAAATGCCATTGAGTGAGGAGTGTGATTCTTATCACATAGAATGACATGTGTAGTGAAGTCAGTATGCGGACGAGCTGGTGCCATAATGTATAATGCCTTAGGTATGAATTGTATGAGTAGTTAAGGGTGATGTCATCCATCATGTAGAGACATGGATATGCTATATGTGATATGCCCTTCAGTATGCATGATTCACATGTACTTCCTCTGAGCCTTCCCGTGAACTATGTTGTAACAATTGCTGCAACCAATACATTGCTAGTAATGGACAAATTACCCATTGTGGTATTCAACCCACTGTAAATTCTATGCTCAATATTTGCCTTTTCTCTTCACAGCTGCAAACCTGAGTGCCGCAGCTCGCAACCAGTTTGAGCGCCGGGCAATGAGGTACAGCCACATCCTGCAGGTGCAGTGTGGGTATCGGAGGATGGCCCGCAGATACAATTCGGAACGGGCCTCCGGGGTGTGGTATGCCACACCACAGGCTCCCCCAACGGTGCCCCCAACAACCCCCGCCACTACATCCACCAGGTCTGGCCAAGTGGACCCAGCAACGGACCAGGCATCCTCATCCAGACCTGGACCCAGCCGTGTGGTGGGAGCAGGGCAGTCCCGTGCCCACACCACTCCACCAACACAATCCACCTCCACCGGCACCCAGACCTGCACTGACCCTCCGATCAACCCAGCGGACTTCCACGCATTGTCAAGGAAATTGGACAGGTTGATTGGAAAAGTTGACACCCTGACGGAGGACATGGCTGAGGTGAAGAAGAAGGTGCGCTCCATCCGGCGAACACTACGGAGGCCAAATCAGTAGACATTTTGCCCTCCAGAACTTTTACCCCTCCCCTCTCACCTCTTTCCTATTTCATACTGTTAGTTGGGTTTGGGGGGTTAGTTATAGGATAAGTGTAGGAAATTAGCTTAGTTAGTGTTAGGTAAGAGGGTGGGGGGTCCTTCTTCTTTATATCTTATCTTTTTGTGTGGGTGGGTGGGTGGGGGGCAATGTTGGGATTCCTGTTTAGAAAAAATAAAAAAAATAAAAAAAATCTATAAAAAAAAAATATATATATATATATGTTTGTTTAGGATAGTGTAGTATGTGTGTAGGTTAGTAAGTGTTGTCCTGCATGTGTCTTGTCTCATAATGGTGGGTGGGGGGTTGATGTTTAGATCGTTTTGTTACATGTGTAGAGTAAGTTTAGCTTAGGTTAGTTAGGGACAGTTGTGGGTTAGTAGTAGTCAGGTTAGATTAGTGTAGGTTTATCTTTCCCTTAGTTGCCTCTTTTATTACTTATTGGAAATAAAAAATTTGTTAACCCTTTACCTGATGCGTTAGGTGCTACCTTTTCATGGCCTTGACATCAGTGTAGCAGAAAGTTTTAGTATGACATTTGTGTCCTATGCTCGCTATCCCCAGGCTATTGAGGTTTAACATGCCAGCTACCCGTGTGCTAACTTGGTAAGTATCCACCATGTGGGAGAGCCACCATTGGTAGTGTGCATAGATCATCAAGATTTGGGGTTGGTATGTATCCTACTTCACAAAGAGTGCTTCCAGAGTTGATTTTGTAGGTAAATAGATAGGTCGGACAGCATTGTGAAGTTCAGGGAGAGCTTTGTAGATGAGTATTTGTTCACACTCTTGTCTTGTTGCTGTCATTGCTAACCTACATCATGTGTGTACTGCTTGAGCATGACTTTCCTTCATGGTAGTATACGCTGTAAGGGTGATTGATGCAGTGTAATTTGGTTATCATTCCTTTCATTTTACAGCATAATTTCTTGTTTTATTATTGCAAGGTGCCTACATTTCTCAGCCACCATTAGTTGTCTAGAATAGCTATGGATGGGGCCTCATTCTGTCCAACACAGCATGATTGTGTGTGCTTAGTCCCTACATCAGTTATTTTCCTCAGTCTAGTAAAGCTATGATGCAATCCTGGCCACTGCACACATGTTTCAGTATACATGAAATCAGGACAGTAGTATAGAGAATCGACATGGTTGCCACACAGCCACTTTGGAGTTATGTACTGCACAGTTGAAGTGTGAAATGACACAGAGACACAATAGGTGTGCAAGTGATATTTATTTTTAGGTGGAGTAGTGCAAAAAGTCCATTAACAATGTTAGGTGAGTCCGTTCTGGTGCATTATTAAATGGTGATCCTATTTACAGGGTGTGGATGATGCTCCTGACATGCTGGGGTGATGTCACAGACGGTGCAGAGGAACAGGAATTGCCAAATGGTAGGAGAGAAACATTTACAGCCAATGTGGACAAGTTAAACAGTGGATTGCCGAACAGTCATTGAGGGTAGTTGGAGTGAGGCTGGCATGTGTCAAAACGTAGGACCTTGGTCAGAGTAGGGCATGGTGCAGGGACTAGGGCTTCCGGGTACTCTTGCGAGTGAATGTTATCTGTTCCATGTCTTCTTCTTCTGATGTGTCAGAAGACATGGAGGCAGACATCCCGGGGGCTGATCCCTGTCCAGTTATGAAGGGCAGTACTGCAGCAAGGAGGGCGTGCTGGTTTTTCAGAATGGCAGCCACATCCCGATGGTAGGCAGCCAGGTCGGCCCTGAGGGGTTCGATGTTGCATTCGTGCACACGCTGACTGGCTTGCTGTTGGAGTTGTTTGGTCAACTGGATGACAGCTGTGCAGATTGCCTTCTGTGTTACTAAAAGTTCCTCCAACAGCGATGTTCTGGCTTGCATTGCAGCTGCCTGATCAGCAGTTGACAGCATGCACGAACGCACCCCCTCAAGGCTGGCTGCCATAGTTTGCATCCCCACCCGCACCTCCTTGGCCAGCTCCCGCTGGACCCCAACGACTGTTCTTTCGAAGCTGGTGCCAGTGTCGTCAGAGTCCTCAGCTGTGTTGGAGCTGGCAGGCCTTACAATTGGGGTGGCGGGTGGTTCTAGTGTGGTGGCTGCTTCTTCTTGGCTCCTCCTTGTTACTGAAGGGGGGGTTTGGAGGCTTTCGAGGACCATGTCAATGGTCTCTTGTGTGAGGTTGATGGTCTCGTCATCCATGTCATCAGGGAACTCATGGACAGGCATATCGGCAGGAGATCCGTGTTCCTCTGCAAAGAAACAGGGTACAATTAGTGTGTCTGTGTTGAGATCATTTTGCAAAAAGATACAAGCCTTTGGATGCCTTAACTTTGTACTCATGTGTCACATGTATGATATGGAGCTATCAGACATGCCTGCCAGGTCATCTCTAGGTGTTGATTTGTAATTATTTCGGAATATGCATTTTTTTGTCCTACTCCTCCCTCGGTGTTTCACTATTGTTATGGAGGGACATTTGTTTGGGTGGGCTCTCATTATCCTACATGTGATTCTTGGCTTTCTAGGCAGCAGGATAGCTAATGGTGTGGGGGACTAAGTTTGACCCACTTGTAAATAACTCTGTCACCCAGATATTCTATTTAGCTCAGACAGACTAGCAGTGCCTCTGGTCTCCCACAACAGAGGAATGTTTAGAAGTCCAAGCCCATGACATATTTGGGACTTCTCAGGGAAGTGGTGGTCACTCAGGTCCTACACATTTCTATCTTTTCCGGTATGCTCCCATACACAAATGACACAGACAGTATTTGTTTGATATGAAGTTTCATTGTACAACTGACTTGTAGGAATTTAGGTGTGAGCCCCAATAACCAAAACAATACACACAGTTAGAACTGAAATAGTCCGCAGGAGAGTAATACATTGGTACACAGCTATCATGGTGCCTAACAGTTTCTACTCTCCCTCTGCTTGTTCTATGTATAGCACAGCATGTTAAGTTTGGAACTTGGCTGTCTGAATCACAGGGGAGACATCATCCCTCATATCAGAGGAATGGACTGGGATCTGGTTGTGCATCAGCAGCAAGGCAGGCAGCATCTAGATGTGATTTTCTGTTTGTAAACTCCCCCATGCGTGTCTTGGGAAGAGGAAGTGAATTTAAAAGACATATGTCATTGTGATGACAAAGTTTCCCTACGCAGGAATGGCAAACCTTAACCCCTACCACATCTATCATCAACGAACCAGACGGTATCCTTGACTGGGGCACAGAGTGAATATGTTCTGGCAAACTCCAGTGCAGAAGTAGGCAAAACAGGGTGATTTGACTAATTGCCAAAACCTTAGGACTGACTATTTGCTACATTAACTGATAGGAAGGGCAATGAGATTCATTTAGTGCAAAGTGCTCTGAGGCACTTAGATGTGAGCAAATGAGTATAAGTACATTCAGGGTAAGATGCACAAAGGCCTCCAGCCTGAGGCTATTGCGCAAAGTATACGTTTCACTTGCACGCTACACTTTGACTGACTGTGGGTGTTGTGACTGCCCTGCCAGCACACTTGCCTCACAGGCCCTGCACCATACACTTTTTATTCACATTGCATGATCTGTACATGTTAGGTGGCATGACCTATGTATGTCAATGTTAGGATGTGGTATGGATGTAAACATTGTTGATGTTTGTATCTGATGGGGTCTCATGTGTGTCCTACTGGATTGGCCTGTTTATCGTATGAATGTCCTATTTTTTGGTTAGACTGTGCAGATGTGTTTCATTGACCAGTTGCCTGTGTCCCCTCGTCAATGTTGTTGTCTGAGCAGAATGACATTTGTGATGTAGCATTGTTAGGCAGGCACGTGAGGGACCCTGACGTATGCAGCATGTGTGTGTCGTTAGTGCTGTGTGGCTCCTATTGCTGTTTACTTAGGCTTATGTATGTGTCAGTTATGGACATTCGGCATTTAAGTGTACTGGTACCTTTGTCTTATTTCTAGGAGTAGTTGCAGATGTCATCCTCACCCCCTAATTTAGGTATGTATGTTCCAGGGTGGGGTTCCTGCCATTTGGTACTATAGCTGCCCAGAGATGAGAGGTGTTATTGTCAACTGTGGTGGCAGTTAAGTTGCAGTTGGTGTATTTGCTACTGCATTACAGGTAGGGACCTAGTTGATGGGGAATAGTTTGTGCAAAACAAGTGCCTGGATGTGGATTCAGGGTAGTGTACTTCCCACCTGTCACTGGTTTCCCTTGGCTCTCTTGTTGTAATTACAGGATGTCCCCGTGGGACTGTAGTGGTGGCAGTATTTTGTCGTGCCCCGGCTATGGTCAGTACTGGGCATTCCCCCCTGCCGTGCCCCTTTCCCATGCCACTTCATATATGTGCTAAGTTACATGCATTGTGTAGTAGGTATCCCCCCCCTGCTTACAGTCCCCATTATTGCATTGTAATTCCCTATGCGACTTACCCTGCATGTGCGTAGTGTCGTGGTAGTCTGCGCTGTCCAGTCCTTGTATCCCTGTGACGATCTCCTCCGGGATGACGGCTGCGACCATCTCCTCCATGTGGTCCAGGGCCTCCTGTTGTGCTGGACTCCCCCCTCCAGTCTGCATTGCTGCCTTCCTGTTCCTGGCCATTTTCTCTTTGGTCCTACGTTTACAGTCATGCCAGCGTTTCTTACACTCGGTGACTGTCCGGCGTTCTTCAGCCACACTGTTTATTTTGTCCACAATTTCTTTCCAGATGGCCTCTCTCCTACTGAGTGCCAATTTTGAGGATATGAAAAGTTGGTGCTGGTGTTCCGTCACCTCTTTCACCAGGATTTCCTGCTCCTCTGCACTGAAGCGACACTTTCTTTAACATGTCCTGGTTCCTGTATGCTTCCTCCTGGCTGGTTCCTGGTCTGCTCTCATCCTCCTGGGGTCTGTTGGGGCATCTAGGATCCATTTTGGGTCTCCTCTCCTGTAAGTGCAGTTTTTGCGCAAAAATGTGACGCAATAGCGTGAAAAAAAACAGCGTTTTCACGATTGCGCTGTCGTAAATCGACCCACAGTGATTTGCGTCACTTTTACTTGGGTTTCCCTTACGACAGACCGACGCTGTGTGCGTCACAAAATAATGACTCCCACCTGTTGGTTGCGCCGCCGTACGTCAAAGTAGAAATTTGATGCCCGAATGGCGCATCCAAATGGCGTTAGACGGCACAAATGTTTTTGGCGCAAAACTGCGATAGCGCAGTTTTGCGTCAAAAAGTATAAATATGGGCCTTAGTACGGTTCAGAATTACCTGTAGTAATCCTCAATATAGAACCTGGGCATGTGTGGTCTTACTGTAAAGTTTGCAAACTGTGACTGGAATGTATAAAGTCCTAATGGTATAGCATAGCATTACAGACTAGACAACACTCACTTTATCTTTCAGCTATTATCTGTGCTTTAACCCTTTTATCTTGTAGTTTTTCATCCAAATCTTGCACCCCTTTTATCAATAAAACAGGCCAATCATTTCTCAGTACTCATTCCCTCAGTCATTACAGTCCTCTAATCTATAGGTTCATAAAAAACCAACAAGAGGTAGTTCAGCAAGCACTTTTAAAGTCTCTCTGTGGATTTGTGTTCAAGTGCTGCCCTCTAGTAGTGCTACATGGAAACTGCAGAAAAATAATAGGATTGAAAAAGGGGCTGTCCTATGCAAATTATATACTCCCATGCTTATTTCGCCAAGCTTTCGCTATGATTCCACCTGCAACATATGGTCTTCAGCAGATTTCTAAAGTTGCCAAATTGTCTTAGGATAAGGATTTTTCCACTTAAATGCATTCTTATAAGTACCCACCCTCACTTAGTACGGTACAGAATTACCTGTAGTAATCCTCTATATAGAACCTGGGCATGTGTTGTCTTACTATAAAGTTTGCAAACTATAACTGGGATGTATAAAGTCCTAATGGTATAGCATAGCATTACAGACTAGACAACACTCACTTTATCTCTCAGCTATTATCTGTGCTTTAACACTTAAATCTTGTTGTTTTCCTTCCAAATCTTGCACCCCTTTTATCAATAAAACAGGCCTATCATTTCTCAATACTCATTCCCTCAGTCATTCCAGTCCTTGAATCTATAGGTTCATAAAAAACCAACTAGAGGTATTTTAGCAAGCACTTTTAAAGCCTCTCTGTGGATTTGTGTTCAAGTGCTGTCCTCTAGCAGTGCTACATTGAAACTGCAGAATAATAATAGGATTGAAAAAGGGGCTGTCCTATGCAAATTATATACTCCCATGCTTACTTCGCCAAGATTTGGCTATGATTCCACCTGCAACATATGGTCTTCAGCAGATTTCTAAAGTTGCCAAATTGTCTTAAGATAACGATTTTTCCACTCAAAGGCATTCTTATAGGTACCAACCCTCACTTAGTAGGGTACAGAATTACCTGTAGTAATCCTCTATATAAAACTTTGGCATGTGTGGTCTTACTGTAAAGTTTGCAAACTATCATTGGGATGTCTAAAGTACTAATGGTATAGCATAGCATTACAGATTAGACAACACTCACTTTGTCTCTCAGCTATTATTTGTTCTTTAACACTTTTATCTTGTAGTTTTTTTTCCAAATCTTGCACCCCTTTTATCAATAAAACAGGCCAATCATTTCTCAATACTCATTCTCTCAGTCATTCCAGTTCTCCAATCTATAGGTTCATAAAAAACCAACAAGAGGTAGTTCAGCAAGCACTTTTAAAGCCTCTCTGTGGATTTGTGTTCAAGTGCTGCCCTCTAGTAATGCTACATGGAAACTGCAGAATAATAATAGGATTGAAAAAGGGGCTGTCCTATGCCAATTATATACTCCCATGCTTACTTCGCCAAGCTTTCGCTATGATTCCACCTGCAACATATGGTCTTCAGCAGATTTCTAAAGTTGCCAAATTGTCTTAGGCTAAGGATTTTTCCTCTCAAAGGCATTCTTATAAGTACCCACCCTTATTTAGCAGGGTACAGAATTACCTGTAGTAATCCTCTAAATAGAACCTGGGCATGTGTGGTCTTACTGTAAAGTTTGCAAACTATGACTGGGATGTATAAAGTCCTCCTGGTATAGCATAGCATTACAGACTAGACAACACTCACTTTATCTCTCAGCTATTATCTGTGCTTTAGTTCTTTTATTTTGTAGTTTTCCTTCCAAATCTTGCACCCCTTTTATCAATAAAACAGGCCAATCATTTCTCAATACTCATTCCCTCAATCATTCCAGTCGTCTAATCAATAGGTTCATAAAAAACAAGCAAGAGGTAGTTCATGACGCACTTTTAAAGCCTCTATGTGGATTTGTGTTCAAGTGCTGCCCTCTAGTAGTGCTACATGGAAACTGCAGAATACTAATAGGATTGAAAAAGGGGCTGTCCTATGCAAATTATATACTCCCATGCTTACTTCGCCAAGCTTTCGCTATGATTTCACCTGCAACATATGGTCTTCAGCAGATTTCTAAAGTTGCCAAATTGTCTTAGGATAAGGATTTTTGAACTTAAAGGCATTCTTATAAGTACCCACTCTCACTTAGTACGGTACAGAATTACCTGTAGTAATCCTCTATGTAGAACCTGGGCATGTGTGGTCTTACTGTAAAGTTTGCAAACTATGACTGGGATGTATAAAGTCCTCATGGTATAGCATAGCATTACAGACTAGACAACACTGACTTTATCTCTCAGCTGTTATTTGTGCTTTAACACTTTTATCTTTTAGTTTTCCTTCCAAATCTTGTACGCCTTTTATCAATAAAACAGGCCAATCATTTCTCAATACTCATTCCCTCAGTCATTCCAGTCCTCCAATCTATAGGTTCATAAAAAACCAACAAGAGGTAGTTCAGCAAGTACTTCTAATGCCTCTCTGTGGAGTTGTGTTCAAGTGCTGCCCTCTAGTAATGCTACATGGAAACTGCAGAATAATAATAGGATTGAAAAAGGGGCTGTCCTATGCAAATTATATACTCCCATGCTTATATCGCCAAGCTTTCGCTATGATTCCACCTGCAACATATGGTCTTCAGCAGATTTCTAAAGTTGCCAAATTGTGTTAGGCTAAGGATTTTTCAACTCAAAGGCATTCTTATAAGTACCCACCCTCACTTAGTAGGGTACAGAATTACCTGTAGTAATCCTTTATATATACATCTTGGACATGTGTGGTCTAAATGTAAAGTTTGCAAATTATGACTGGGATGTATAAAGTCCTAATTGTATAGCATAGCATTACAGATTACACAACACTCACCTTATCTCTCATCTATTATCTGTGTTTTAACACTTTTATCTTGTAGTTTTTCTTCCAAATCATGCACCCCTTCTATCAATAAAACAGGCCAATCTTTTCTGAAAACTCATTTTCTCAGTCATTCCAGTCCTCTAATCTATAGGTTCATAAAAAACCAACAAGAGGTAGTTCAGCAAGCACTTTTAAATCCTCTCTGTGGATTTGTGTTCAAGTGCTGCCCTCTAGTAATGCTACATGGAAACTGCAGAATAATAATAGGATTGAAAAAGGGGCTGTCCTATGCACATTATATACTCCCATGCTTATATCGCCAAGCTATCGCTATGATTCCACCTGCAACATATGGTCTTCAGCAGATTTCTAAAGTTGCCAAATTGTGTTAGGCTAAGGATTTTTCAACTCAAAGGCATTCTTATAAGTACCCACCCTCACTTAGTAGGGTACAGAATTACCTGTAGTAATCCTCTATATAGATCTTGGGCATGTGTGGCCTAAATGTAAAGTTTGCAAATTATGACTGGGATGTATAAAGTCCGAATGGTATAGCATAGCATTACAGACTACACAACACTTGCCTTATCTCTCAGCTGTTATCTGTGCTTTAACACTTTTATCTTGTAGTTTTTCTGCCAAATCATGCACACCGTTTATCAATAAAACAGGCCAATCTTTTCTCAAAACTCATTCCCTCAGTCGTTCCAGTCCTCTAATCTATAGGTTCATAAAAAACCAACAAGAGGTAGTTCAGCAAGCACTTTTGAAGCCTCTCTGTGGATTTGTGTTCAAGTGCTGCCCTCTAGTAGTGCTACATGGAAACTGCAGAATAATAATAGGATTGAAAAAGGGTCTGTCCTATGCAAATTATATACTCCAATGCTTACTTCGCCAAACTTTCGCTATAATTCCACCTGCAACATATGGTCTTCAGGAGATTTCTAAAGTTGCCAAATTATCTTAGGCTAAGGATTTTTCAACTCAAAGGCATTCTTATAAGTACCCACCCTCACTTAGTAGGGTACAGAATTACCTGTAGTAATCCTTTATATAAATCCTGGGCATGTGTGGTCTTACTGTAAAGTTTTCAAACTATGACTGGGATGTATATAGTCCTAATGGTATAGCATAGCATTGCAGACTAGACAACACTCGCTTTGGCCCGTATTTATACTCCGTTTGCGCTGAATTAGCGTTGTTTTTTTCGACGCAAATTCGGTGCAAAACTAACGCCATATTTATACTTTGGCATTAGACGCGTCTAGCGCCAAAGTATGGCCAAATAGCGTCATTTTTTTGCGTGAACGCCTTCCTTGCGTTAATGAGATGCAAGGAAGGCGTTTCCGTCTAAAAAAAATGACGGCGACGCAAATGCGTCGTCTTTATACTCCTGGGCAAAAATCACGCCCGGGAGTGGTCGGGTCAAAAAACCCCGCTTTTGCGCCACTTTTTAACGCCTGGGTCAGGGTAGGCGTTAAGGGGTCTGTGGGCTCAAAATGAGCCCACAGGTGCCCTCCCCTGCCCCCAGGGACCCCCACTGCCACCCTTGCCCACCCCAGGAGGACACCCAAGGATGGAGGGACCCATCCCAGGGACATTCAGGTAAGTTCAGGTAAGTATAATTTTTTATATTTTGTAATTTTTTTTGGTGGCATAGGGGGGCCTTATTTGTGCCCCCCTACATGCCGCTATGCCCAATGACCATGCCCAGGGGACATAAGTCCCCTGGGCATGGCCATTGGGCAAGGGGGCATGACTCCTGTCTTTACTAAGACAGGAGTCATTTAAATGGCGTCTGGGCGTCAAAAAAAGTGGCGCAAATCGGGTTGAGGCGATTTTTTTGCCTCAACCTGACTTGCCCCATTTTAAGACGCCCTAACGCCATTTTCCCCCTACGCCGGCGCTGCCTGGTCTACGTGTTTTTTTTCCATGCACACCAGGCAGCGCCGGTCTGCTAGCGCCGGCTAATGCCATTCCATAAATACGGCGCCCGCATGGCGATTCAGAATGGCGTTAGACGGCACTAAATTTTTTGACGCTAAACTGCGTTAGCGCAGTTTAGCGTCAAAAAGTATAAATATGGGCCTTTATCTCTCAGCTATTATCTGTGCTTTAACACTTTTATCTTGTAGTTTTCCTTCCAAATCTTGCACCCCTTTTATCAATAAAACAGGCCAATTATTTCTCAATACTCATTCCCTCAGTCATTCCAGTCCTCCAATCTATAGGTTCATAAAAAAACAACAAGAGGTAGTTCAGCAGGCACCTTCAAAGCTTTTCTGTGGATTTGTGTTCAAGTCCTGCTCTCTAGTAGTGCTACATGGAAACTGCAGAATAATAATAGGATTGAAAAAGGGGCTGTCCTATGCAAATTGCATACTCCCATGCTTACTTTGCCAAGCTTTTGCTATGATTCCACCTGCAACATATGGTCTTCAGCAGATATCTAAAGTTGCCAATTTGTCTTAGGATAAGGATTTTTCCACTCAAAGGCATTCTTATAAGTACCCACCCTCACTTAGTAGGGTACAGAATTACCTGTAGTAATCCTCTATATAGTACCTGGGCATGCGTGGTCTTACTGTAAAGTTTGCAAACTATGACTGGGTTGTATAAAGTCCTAATGGTATAGCATAGCATTACAGACTAGACAACACTCACTTTATCTCTCAGCTATTATCTGTGCTTTAACACTTTTATCTTGTTGTTTTCCTTTCAAATCTTGCACCCGTTTTATCAATAAAACAGGCCAATCATTTCTCAATATTCATTCCCTCAGTCATTCCAGTCCTCCAATCTATAGGTTCATAAAAAAACAACAAGAGGTAGTTCAGAAAGCACTTCTAAAGCCTCTCTGTGGATTTGTGTTCAAGTGCTGCCCTCTAGTAGTGCTACATGGAAACTGCAGAATAATAATAGGATTGAAAAAGGGGCTCTCCTATGCAAATTATATACTCCCATGCTTACTTCGCCAAGCTTTCGCTATGATTCCAACTGCAACATATGGTCTTCAGCAGATTTCTAAAGTTGCCAAATTGTCTTAGGCTAAGGATTTTTCCACTGAAATGCATTCTTATAAGTACCCACCCTAATTTAGCTGGGTACAGAATTACCTGTAGTAATCCTCTATGTAGAACCTGGGCATGTGTGGTCTTACTGTAAAGATTGCAAGCTATTACTGGGATGTATAAAGTCCTCGTGGTATAGCGTAGTATTACAGACTATACAACACTCATTTTATCTCTCAGCTATTATCTGAGCTTTAACACTTTTATTTTGTAGTTTTTCTTCCAAATCTTGCATCCCTTTTATCAATAAAACAGGCCAATCATTTCTCAATACTCATTCCCTCAGTCATTCCAGTCCACCAATCTATAGGTTCATAAAAATCCAACAAGAGGTAGTTCAGCAAGCACTTTTAAAGCCTCTCTGTGGTTTGTGTTCAAGTGCTGCCCTCTAGTAGTGCTACTTGGAAACTGCAGAATAATAATAGGATTGAAAAAGGGGCTGTCCTATGCAAATTATATACTCTCAAGCTTACTTCGCCAAGCTTTCACTATGATTCCACCTGCAACATATGGTCTTCAGCAGATTTCTAAAGTTGCCAAATTGTCTTAGGATAAGGATATTTGAACTTAAAGGCATTCTTATAAGTACCCACCCTCACTTAGGCCCGTATTTATACTCCGTTTGCGCCGAATTAGCGTCGTTTTTTTCTACGCAAATTCGGCGCAAAACGAACGCCATATTTATACTTTGGCGTTAGACGCGTCTAGCGCCAAAGTATGGGCAAATAGCGTCATTTTTTTGCGAGAACGCCTTCCTTGCGTTAATGAGATGCAAGGAAGGCGTTCCCGTCTAAAAAAATGACGGCGACGCAAATGCGTCGTATTTATACTCCCGGGCAAAAATCACGCCCGGGAGTTGGCGGGTCAAAAAAACCTGCATTTGCGCCACTATTTAACGCCTGGGTCAGGGTTGGCGTTAAGGGGCCTGTGGGCTCAAAATGAGCCCACAGGTGCCCTCCCCTGCCCCCAGGGACCCCCCCTGCCACCCCTGCCCACCCCAGGAGGACACACAAGCATGGAGGGACCCACCCCAGGGACATTCAGGTAAGTATAATTTTTTATATTTTTTAATTTTTTTTGGTGGCATAGGGGGGCCTTATTTGTGCCCCCCTACATGCCACTATGCCCAATGACCATGCCCAGGGGACATAAGTCCCCTGGGCATGGCCATTGGGCAAGGGGGCATGACTCCTGTCTTTACTAAGACAGGAGTCATTTAAATGGCGTCTGGGCGTCGAAAATAATGGCGCAAATCGGGTTGAGGCGATTTTTTTGCCTCAACCTGACTTGCCCCATTTTAAGACGCCCTAACGCCATTTTCCACGCACACCAGGCAGCGCCGGTCTGCTAGCGCCGGCTAACGCCATTCCATAAATACGGCGCCCGCATGGCGCTTCAGAATGGCGTTAGACGGCGCTAAATTTTTTGACGCTAAACTGCGTTAGCGCAGTTTAGCGTCAAAAAGTATAAATATGGGCCTTAGTACGGTACAGAATTACCTGTAGTAATCCTCTATATAGAACCTGGGCATGTGTGGTCTTACTGAAAAGTTTGCAAACTATGACTGGGATGTATAAAGTCCTCGTGGTATAGCATAGCATTACAGACTAGAGAGCACTCACTTTATCTCTCAGCTATTATCTGTGCTTTAACTCTTTTATTTTGTAGTTTTCTTTCCAAATCTTGCACCCCTTTTATCAATAAAACAGGCCAATCATTTTTCAATACTCCTTCCCTCAGTCATACCAGTCATCCAATATATAGGTTCATACAAAACCACCAAGAGGTACTTCAGCAAGCACTTTTAAAGCCTCTCTGTGGATTTGTGTTCAAGTGCTGCTCTCTAGTAGTGCTACATAGAAACTGCAGAATAATAATAGGATTGAAAAAGGGGCTGTCGTATGCAAATTATATACTCCCATGCTTACTTCGCCAAGCTTTCGCTATGATTCCAACTGCAACATATGGTCTTCAGCAGATTTCTAAAGTTGCCAATTTGTCTTAGGCTATGGATTTTTCCACTCAAAGGCATTCTTATAAGTACCCACCCTAATTTAGCAGGGTACAGAATTACCTGTAGTAATCCTCTATATAGATCCTGGGCATGTGTGGTCTTACTGTAAAGTTTGCAAACTATGACTGGGATGTATAAAGTTATAATGGTATAGCATAGCATTACAGACTAGACAACACTCACTTTATCTCTCAGGTATTGTTTGTTCTTTAACACTTTTATCTTGTTGTTTTCCTTCCAAATCTTGCACCCCTTTTATCAATAAAACAGGCCAATCATTTCTCAATACTCATTTCCTCAGTCATTCCAGTCCTCCAATCTATAGGTTCATAAAAAACCAACAAGAGGTAGTTCAGCAAGCACTCTTAAAGCTTCTCTGTGGATTTGTGTTCAAGTGCTGCTCTCTAGTAGTGCTACATGGAAACTGCAGAATAATAATAGGATTGAAAAAGGGGCTGTCTTATGCAAATTATATACTCCCATGCTTACTTCGCCAAGCTTTTGCTATGATTCCACCTGCAACATATGGTCTTCAGCAGATATCTAAAGTTGCCAATTTGTCTTAGGATAAGGATTTTTCCACTCAAAGGCATTCTTATAAGTACCCACCCTCAATTAGTAGGGTACAGAATTACCTATATTAATCCTCTATATAGAACCTGGGCATGTGTGGTCTTACTTTAAAGTTTGCAAACTGTGACTGGGATGTATAAAGTCCTAATGGTATAACATGGCATTACAGACTAGACAACACTCACTTTATCTCTCAGGTATTATTTGTTCTTTAACACTTTTATCCTGTTGTTTTCCTTCCAAATCTTGCACTCCTTTTATTAATAAAACAGGCCATCCAATCTATAGGTTCATAAAAAAACAATAAGAGGTATTTCAGCAAGCACTTTTAAAGCCTCTCTGTGGATTTGTGTTCAAGTGCTGCCCTCTAATAGTACTACATAGAAACTGCAGAATAATAATAGGATTGAAAAGGGGGCTGTCCTATGCAAATTATATCCTCTCATGCTTACTTCGCCAAGCTTTCGCTATGATTCCAACTGCAACATATGGTCTTCAGCAGATTTCTAAAGTTGCTAAATTGTCTTAGGCTATGGATTTTTCCACTCAAAGGCATTCTTATAAGTACCCACCCTAATTTAGCAGGTTACAGAATTACCTGTAGTAATCCTCTATATAGAACCTTGGCATGTGTGGTCTTACTGTAAAGTTTGCAAACTATGACTGGGATGTCTAAAGTTCTAATGGTATAGCATAGCATTACAGACTAGACAACACTCACATTATCTCTCAGCTTTTATTTGTTCTTTAACACTTTTATCTTGTAGATTTTCTTCCAAATCTTGCACACCTTTTATCAATAAAACAGGCCAATCATTTCTCAATACTCATTTCCTCAGTCATGCCAGTCCTCCAATATATAGGTTCATACAAAACCAACAAGAGGTAGTTCAGCAAGCACTTTTAAAGCCTCTCTGTGGATTTGTGTTCAAGTGCTGCCCTCTAGTAGTGCTACATGGAAACTGCAGAATAATAATAGGATTGAAAAAGGGTCTGTCCTATGCAAATTATTAACTCCAATGGTTACTTCGCCAAGCTTTCGCTATGATTCCACCTGCAACATATGGTCTTCAGGAGATTTCTAAAGTTGCCAAATTGTCTTAGGCTAAGGATTTTTCAACTCAAAGGCATTCTTATAAGAACCCACCCTCACTTAGTAGGTTACAGAATTACCTGTAGTAATCCTCTTTATCAGTCCTGGGCATGTGTGGTCTTACTGTAAAGTTTTCAAACTATGACTTGGATGTATAAAGTCCTATTGGTATAGCATAGCATTATAGACTAGACAACACTCACTTTATCTCTCAGGTATTCTCTGTGCTTTAACACTTTTATCTTGTAGTTTTCCTTCCAAATCTTGCACTCCTTTTATCAATAAAACAGGCCAATCATTTCTCAATACTCATTCCCTCAGTCATTCCAGTCCTCCAATCTATAGGTTTATAAAAAACCAACAAGAGGTAGTTCAGCAAGCGCTTTTAAAGCTTCTCTGTGGATTTGTGTTCAAGTGCTGCTCTCTAGTCGTGCTACATGGAAACTGCAGAATAATAATAGGATTGAAAAAGGGGCTGTCCTATGCAAATTATATACTCCCATGCTTACTTCGCCAAGCTTTTGCTATGAGTCCACCTGCAACATATGGTCTTCAGCAGATATGTAAAGTTGCTAGTTTGTCTTAGGATAAGGATGTTTCCACTCAAAGGCATTCTTATAAGTACCCACCCTCACTTAGTAGGGTACAGAATTACCTGTAGTAATCCTCTATATAGAACCTGGGCATGTGTGGTCTTACTGTAAAGTTTGCAAACTATGATTGGGATGTATAAAGTCCTATTGGTATAGCATAGCATTACAGACTAGACAACACTCACTTTATCTCTCAGGTATTCTCTGTGCATTCACACTTTTATCTATTGGATTTCTTTCCAAATCTTGCATCCCTTTTATCGATAAAACAGGCCAATCATTTCTCAATACTCATTTCCTCAGTCATTCCAGTCCTCCAATCTATAGGTCCATAAAAAACCAACAAGAGGTAGTTCAGCAAGCACTTCTAAAGCCTCTCTGTGGAGTCTTGTTCAAGTGCTGCCCTCTAGTAATGCTACATGGAAACTGCAGAATAATAATAGGATTGAAAAAGGGTTTGTCCTATGCAAATTATATACTCCCATGCTTACTTCGCCTAGTTTTCGCTATGATTCCACCTGCAACATATGCTCTTCAGCAGATTTCTAAAGTTGCCAAATTGTCTTTGGCAAAGGATTTTTCAACTCAAAGGCATTCTTATAACTACCTACCCTCACTTAGTAGGGTACAGAATTACCTACAGTAATCCTCTATATAGAAACTGGGCATGTTTGTTCTTACTGTAAAGTTTGCAAACTATGACTGTGATCTGTAAAGTCCAAATGGTATATCATAGCATTACAGACTAGACAACACTTTCTTTATTTCTCAGCTATTATCTATGCTTTAACACTTTTATCTTGTAGTTTTCTTTCCAAATCTTGCACCCATTTTATAAATAAAACAGGCCAATCATTTCTCAATACTCATTCCCTCAGTCATTCCAGTCCTCCAATATATAGGTTTATAAAAAACCAACAAGAGGTAGTTCAGAAAGCACTTTTTAAGCTTCTCTGTGGATTTGTGTTCAAGTGCTGCCCTCTAGTAGTGCTACATGGAAACTGCAAAATAATAATAGGATTGGAAAAGGGGCTGTCCTATGCAAATTATATACTCCAATGCTTACTTCGCCAAGCTTACGCTATGATTCCACCTGCAACATATTGTCTTCAGCAGATTTTTAAAGTTGCCAAATTGTCTTAAGATAATGATTTTTGAACTTAAAGGCATTCTTATAAGTACCCACCCTTACTTAGTACGGTATAGAATTACCTGTAGTAATCCTCTATATAGAACCTGGGCATGTGGGGTCTTACTGTAAAGTTTGTATACTATGACTGGGATGTATAAAGTCCTAATGGTATAGCATAGCATTAAAGACTGGACAACACTCACTTTATCTTTCAGCTATTATCTGTGCTTTAGCACTTTTATTTTGTAGTTTTCCTTCCAAATCGTGCACCCCTTTTATCAATAAACCAGGCCAATCATTTCTCAATACTCATTCCCTCAGTCATTCCAGTCCTCCAATCTATAGGTTCATAAAAAAACCAACAAGAGCTAGTTCAGCAAGCACTTTTAAAGCCTCTCTGTGGATTTGTGTTCAAGTGCCCTCTAGTAGTGCTACATGGAAACTGCAGAATAATAATAGGATTAAAAAAGGGGCTGTCCTATGCAAATTATATACTCCCATGCTTACTTCGCCAAGCTTTCGCTATGATTCCACCTGCAACATATGGTCTTCAGCAGATTTCTAAATTTGCCAAATTGTCTTAGGCTAAGGATTTTTCAACTCAAAGTTCTTCTTATAAGTACCCACCCTCACTTAGTAGGGTACAGAATTACCTGTAGTAATCCTCTATATAGATCCTGGGCATGTGTGGTCTTACTGTAAAGTTTGCAAACTATGACTGGAATGTATAAAGTTCTAATGGTATAGTATGGCATTACAGACTAGACAACACTCATTTTATCTCTCAGCTATTATCTGTGTTTTAACACTTTTCTCTTGTAGTTTTTCTTCTAAATCTTGCACCCTTTTTATCAATAAAACAGGCCAATCATTACTCAATACTCATTCCCTCAGTCAGTCCAGTTCTCTAATCTATAGATTCATAAAAAAACAACAAGAGGTAGTTCAGCAAGCACTTTTAAAGCCTCTCTGTGGATTTGTGTTCAAGTGCTGCCCTCTAGTAGTGCTACATGGAAACTGCAGAATAATAATAGGACTGAAAAAGGGGCTGTCCTATGCAAATTATATACTCCCATGCTTACTTCGCCAAGCTTTTGCTATGATTCCACCTGCAACATATGGTCTTCAGCAGATATCTAAAGTTGCCAATTTGTCATAGGATAAGGATTTTTCCACTCAAAGGCATTCTTATAAGTACCCACCCTCACTTAGTAGGGTACAGAATTACCTGTAGTAATCCTCTATATAGAACCTGGGCATGTGTGGTCTTAATGTAAAGTTTGCAAACTGGGATGTATAAAGTCCACGTGGTATAGCGTAGCATTACAGATTAGACAAAACTTATTTTATCTCTCAGCTATTATCTGAGCTTTAACATTTTTATCTTATAGTTTTCCTTCCAAATCTTGCCCCCCTTTCATCAATAAAACAGGCCAATCATTTCTCAATATTCATTCTCTCAGTCATTTCAGTCCTCCAATCTATAGGTTCATAAAAAACCAACAAGAGGTAGTTCAGCAAGCACTTTTAAAGCTTCTTTGTGGATTTGTTTTCAAGTGCTGCTCTCTAGTATTGCTACATGGAAACTGCAGAATAATAATAGGATTGAAAAAGGGGCTGTCGTATGCAAATTATATACTCCCATGCTTACTTCGCCAAGCTTTTGCTATGAATCCACCTGCAACATATGGTCTTCAGCAGATATCTAAAGTTGCCAATTTGTCTTAGGATAAGGATTTTTCAACTCAAAGGCATTCTTATAAGTACCCACCCTCACTTAGGGCCGTATTTATACTCCGTTTGCGCCGAATTTGCGTCGTTTTTTTCGACGCTAAACTAACGCCAACTAACGCCATATTTATACTATGGCGTTAGAGGCGAATAGCGCCAAAGTTCCCGGAATGTGCGTCATTTTTTAGCGTGAACCCCTTCCTTGCGTTAATGATATGCAAGGGAGGCGTTCCCGTCTAAAAAATGACTCCCAGGCCTTTACGTGGTATTTATACTCCCGGGCAAAAGAGACGCCCGGGAGTGGGCGTGGCTAAAAACAGCGCATTTGCGCTGCTTTTTAACGCCTGGGTCAGGCATGGCGTTAAGGGACAAGTGGGCTCAAAATGAGCCCAGAGTGCCCTCCCCTGCCCCCAGGGACCCCCCCTGCCACCCTTGCCCACCCCAGGAGGACACCCAAGGCTGGAGGGACCCACCCCAGGGACATTCAGCTAAGTTCAGGTAAGTATTTTTTTATTTTTTTTTAATAATTTTTTTTGGCATGGGGGGCCTGATTTGTGCCCCCCTACATGCCACTATGCCCAATGACCATGCCCAGGGGACAGAAGTCCCCTGGGCATGGCCATTGGGCAAGGGGGCATGACTCCTATCTTTACAATGATAGGAGTCATGTTGATGGGGGATGGGCGTCGTTAAAAAATGGCGCAAGTCGGGTTAAGACGATTTTTTCGACGTAACCTGACTTGCCCCATTTTAAGACGCCCATACGCCATTTTCCCCCTACGCCGGCGCTGTCTGGTCTACGTGGTTTTTTCCCACGCAAACCAGGCAGCGCTGGTCTGATTGCGCCGTCTAACGCCATTCCATAAATACGGCGCCCGCATGGCGCTTCAGAATGGCGTTAGACGGCGCAAAACTTTTTGACGCTAAACTGCGTTAGCGCAGTTTAGCGTCAAAAAGTATAAATATGGGCCTTAGTAGGGTACAGAATTACCTGTAGTAATCCTCTATATAGAACCTAGGCATGTGTGGTCTTACTGTAAAGTTTGCAAACTATTACTGGGATGTGTAAAGTCCTCGAGGTATAGCGTAGTATTACAGACTAGACAACACTCATTTTTTCTCTCAGCTATTATATGAACTTTAACACTTTCATTTTGTAGTTTTCCTTCCAAATCTTGCACCCCTTTTATCAATAAAATAGGCCAATCATTTCTCAATACTCATTCCCTCAGTCATTCCAGTCCACCAATCTATAGGTTCATAAAAATCCAACAAGAGGTATTTCAGCAAGCACTTTTAAAGCCTCTCTGTGGATTTGTGTTCAAGTGCTGCCCTCTAGTAGTGCTACATGGAAACTGCAGAATAATAATAGGATTGAAAAAGGGGCTGTCCTATGCAAATTATATACTCCCATGCTTACTTCGCCAAGCTTTTGCTATGATTCCACCTGCAACATATGGTCTTCAGCAGATGTCTAAAGTTGCCAATTTGTCTTAGGATAAGGATTTTTCCACTCAAAGGCATTCTTATAAGTACCCACCGTTACTTAGTAGGGTACAGAATTACCTGTAGTAATCCTCTTTATAGAACCTGGGCATGTGTGGTCTTTGGCCCGTATTTATACTTTTTGACGCTAAACTGCGCTAACGCAGTTTAGCGTCAAAAAGTTTAGGGCTGGCTGACGCCATGCGGGCGCCGTATTTATTGAATGGCGTTAGCTGGCGCTGCCTGGGGTGCGTGGAAAAAAACCACGTACACCAGGCAGCGCAGGCGTTGGGGAAAATGGCGTTAGGGCGTCTTAAAAATGGCGCAAGTCAGGTTGACGCTAAAAAATCGTCTTAACCCGATTTGCGCCATTTTTAACGACGCCCAGACGCCATTTACATGACTCCTGTCTTAGTAAAGACAGGAGTCATGCCCCCTTGCCCAATGGCCATGCCCAGGGGACTTCTGGCCCCTGGGCATGGTCATTGGGCATAGTGGCATGTAGGGGGGCACAAATCAGGCCCCCCTATGCCAAAAAAAATTATTAAAAAAAAATAAAAAAATACTTACCTGAATGTCCCTGGGGTGGGTCCCTCCAGCCTTGGGTGTCCTCCTGGGGTGGGCAAGGGTGGCAGGGGGGGTCCCTGGGGGCAGGGGAGGGCACTCTGGGCTCATTTTGAGCCCACTTGTCCCTTAACGCCATGCCTGACCCAGGCGTTAAAAAGCGGCGCAAATGCGCCGTTTTTAGCCACGCCCACTCCCGGGCGTCTCTTTTGCCCGGGAGTATAAATACCACGTAAAGGCCTGGGAGTCATTTTTTAGACGGGAACGCCTCCCTTGCATATCATTAACGCAAGGAAGGGGTTCACGCTAAAAAATGACGCACATTCTGGGAACTTTGGCGCTATTCGCCTCTAACGCCATAGTATAAATATGGCGTTAGTTGGCGTTAGTTTAGCGTCGAATTTGCGTCAAAAAAAACGACGCAAATTCGGCGCAAACGGAGTATAAATACGGCCCCTAGTACTGCTACATGGAAACTGCAGAATAATAATAGGATTGAAAAAGGGGCTGTCCTATGCAAATTGTTTACTTCCATGCTTACTTCGCCAAGCTTTCGCTGTGATTCCACCTGCAACATATGGTCTTCAGCAGATTTCTAAAGTTGCCAAATTGTCTTAGGCTAAGGATTTTTCCACCACTCAAAGGCATTCTTATAAGTACCCACCCTAATTTAGCAGGGTACATAATTACCTGTAGTAATCCTCTATATAGAACCTGTCATGTGTGGTTTTACTAGAAAGTTTGCAAACTATGACTGGGTTATATAAAGTTCTAATGGTATGGCATAGCATTACAGACTAGACATCACTCACTTTATCTCTCAGCAATTATCTGTGCTTTAACACTTTTATCTTGTAGTTTTTTTTCCAAATCTTGCACCCCTTTTATCAATAAAACAGGCCAATAATTTCTCAATACTCATTCCCTCAGTCATTCCAGTCCTCCAATCTATAGGTTCCTAAAAAACCAACAAGAGGTAGTTCAGCAAGCACTTTTAAAGCCTCTCTGTGGATTTGTGTTCAAGTGCTGACATCTAGTACTGCTACATGGAAACTGCAGAATAATAATAGGATTGAAAAAGGGGCTGTCCTATGCAAATTATTTTCTCCCATGTTTACTTCGCCAAGCTTTCGCTATGATTCCACCTGCAACATATGGTCTTCAGCAGATTTCTAAAGTTGTCATATTGTCTTAGGCTAAGGATTTTTCCACTCTAAGGCATTCTTATAAGTACCCACCCTAATTTTGCAGGGTACAGAATTACCTGTTGTAATCCTCTATATAGAACCTGGGTATGTGTGGTCTTACTGGAAAGTTTGCAAGCTATGACTGGGATGTCTAAAGTACTAATGGTATAGAATAGTGTTATAGACTAGACAACACTCACTTTATCTCTCAGATGTTATCTGTTCTTTAACACTTATCTTGTAGTTTTCCTTCCAAACCTTGCACCCCCTTTATCAATAAAACAGGCCAATCATTTCTCATTACTCATTCCCTCAGTCATTCCAGTCCTCCAATTTATAGGTTCATAAAAAACCAACAAGATGTAGTTCAGCAAGCACTTTTAAAGCCTCTCTGTGGATTTGTGTTCAAGTGCTGTCCTCTAGTACTGCTACATGGAAACTGCAGAATAATAATAGGATTGAAAAAGGGGCTGTCCTATGCAAATTATTTACTCCCATGCTTACTTTGCCAAGCTTTCACTCTGATTCCACCTGCAACATATGGTCTTCAGTAGATTTCTAAAGTTGCCAAATTAACTTAGGCTAAGGATTTTTCCACTCACAGGCATTCTTATAAGTACCCACACTAATTTAACAGGGTACAGAATTACCTGTAGTAATCCTCTATTTAGAACCTAGGCATGTGTGGTCGTATTGTAAAGTTTGCAAACTTTGACTGGGATGTATAAAATCCTAATGGTATAGCATAGCATTACAGACTAGACAACACTCACTTTATCTTTAACATATTATCTGTGCTTTAAAACTTTTATTTTGTAGTTTTGCTTCCAAATCTTGTACCCCTTTTATCAATAAAACAGGCCAATCATTTCTCAATACTCTTTCCCTCAGTCGTTCCAGTTCTCCAATCAATAGGTTCATAAAAATCCAACAAGAGGTAGTTCAGCAAGCACTTTTAAAGCCTCTTTGTGGATTTATGTTCAAGTGTTGCTCTCTAGTAGTGCTACATGGAAACTGCAGAATAATAATAAGATTGAAAAAGGGGCTGTCCTATGCAAATTATATACTCCCATGCTTACTTCCCAAGCTTTCACTATGATTCCACCTGCAACATATGGTCTTCAACAGATTTCTAAAGTTGCCAAGTTGTCTTAGGATAAGGATTTTTCCACTCAAAGGCACTCTTATAAGTACCCACCCTCACTAAGTAGGGTACATAATTACCTGTAGTAATCCTCTATATAGAACCTGGGCATGTGTGGTCTTACTGTAAAGTTTGCCAACTAAGACTGGAATGTATACAGTCCTAATTGTATAGCATAGCATTACAGACTAGATAACATTCATTTTATCTCACAGCTATTTTCTGTGCTTTAACACTTTTATCTTGTAGTTTTCCTTCCAAATCTTGCACCCCTTTTTTCAATAAAACAGGCCAATCATTTCTCAATACTCATCCTCTCAGTCATTTCCATCCTCCAATCTAAAGGTTCATAAAAAACCAACAAGAGGTAGTTCAGCAAGCACTTTTCAAGCCTCTCTGTGGATTTGTGTTCAAGTTCTGCCCACTAGTATTGCTACATGGAAACTGCAGAATAATAATAGGATTGAAAAAGGGGCTGTCCTATGCAAATTATATACTCCCATGCTTACTTCGCCAAGCTTTCTCTATGATTCCACCTGCAACATATGGTCTTCAGCAGATTTCTAAAGTTTCCAAATTGTCTTAGGCTAAGGATTTTCCCACTCAAAGGCATTCTTATAAGTTCCCACCCTAATTTAGCAGGGTACAGAATTACCTGTAGTATTCCTCTATATAGAACCTGGGCATGTGTGGTCTTGCTGTAAAGTTTGCAAACTAAGACTGGGATGTATAAAGTTCTAATTGTATAGCATAGCGTTACAGACTAGATAACACTCACTTTATTACTCAGCTATTATCTGTGCTTCAACCCTTTTATCTTGTAGTTTTCCTTCCAAATCTTGCACCCTTTTTATCAATAAAACAGGCCAAGTATTTCTCTATGCTCATTCCCTAAGGTCATTCCAGTCTTCCAATCTATAGGTTCATAAAAAACCAACAAGAGGTAGTTCAGCAAGCACTTTTAAAGCCTCTCTGTGGATTTGTGTTCAAGTGCTCCTCTTTAGTAGTGCTACATGGAAACTGCAGAATAATAATAGGATTGAAAAAGGGGCTGTCCTATGCAAATTATATACTCCCATGCTTACTTCGCCAGGCGTTCGCTATGATTCCACCTGCAACATATGGTCTTCAGCAGATTTCTAAACTATCCAAATTGTCTTAGGATAAGGACTTTTACACTCAAAGGCATTCTTATAAGTACCCACCCTCACTTAGTAGGGTACAGAATTACCTGCAGTAATCCTCTATATAGAACCTGGGCATGTGTGGTTTTACCCGAAAATTTGCAAACCAAGACGTATAAAGTTCTGTTGGTATAGCATAGCATTACAGACTAGATAACACTCACTTTGGGCCGTATTTGCGTTGTTTTTTTTGACGCAAATTCGACGCTAAACTAATGCCAACTAACGCCATATTTATACTATGGCGTTAGACGCTTCGGGCGCCAAAGTGCCCGGAGTGGGCGTCATTTTTTAGCGTGAACCCCTTCCTTGCGTTAATGATATGCAAGGGAGGCGTTCCCGTCTTAAAAAATGACTCCCAGGCCTTTACGTGGTATTTATACTCCCGGGCAAAAATGACGCCCGGGAGTGGGCGTGGCCAAAAACGGCGCTTTTGCGCCGCTTTTTAACGCCTGGGTCAGGCATGGCGTTAAGGGACAAGTGGGCTCAAAATGAGCCCAGAGGTGCCCTCCCCTGCCCCCAGGGACCCCCCCTGCCACCCTTGCCCACCACAGGAGGACACCCAAGGACGGAGGGACCCACCCCAGGGACATTCAGGTAAGTTCAGGTAAGTATTTTTTTTTTTTTTTAATAATTTTTTTTGGCATAGGGGGGCCTGATTTGTGCCCCCCTACATGCCACTATGCCCAATGACCATGCCCAGGGGACAGAAGTCCCCTGGGCATGGCCATTGGGCAAGGGGGCATGACTCCTATCTTTACAATGATAGGCGTCATGTTGATGGGGGATGGGCGTTGGAAAAAAATGGCGCAAGTCGGGTTACGACGATTTTTTAGCGTCAACCTGACTTGCGCCATTTTAAGACGCCCTAACGTCATTTTTTCCCAACGCCGGAGCTACCTGGTCTACGTGTTTTTTTTCCACGCAAACCAGGCAGCGCCGGTCTGCTTGCGCCGGCTAACGCCATTCCATAAATACGGCGCCCGCATGGCGCTTCAGAATGGCGTTAGACGGCGCAAAATTATTTGACGCTAAACTGCGTTAGCGCAGTTTAGCGTCAAAAAGTATAAATATGGGCCTTTATCTCTCAGCTACTATCTGTGCTTTAACACTTTTATTTTGTAGTTTTCCTTTCAAATCTTGCACCCCTTTTATCAATAAAACAGGCCAATCATTTCTCAATACTCATTCCCTCAGTCATTCCAGTCCTGCAATCTATAGGTTCATAAAAAACCAACAAGAGGTAGTTCAGCAAGCACTTTTAAAGCCTCTCTGTGGATTTGTGTTCAAGGGCTGCCCTCTAGTAGTGCTACATGGAAACTGCAGAATAATAATAGGATTGAAAAAGGGGCTGTCCTATGCAAATTATATACTCCCATGCTTACTTCGCCAAGCTTTCGCTATGATTCCACCTGCAACATATGGTCTTCAGCAGATTTCTAAAGTTGCCAAATTGTCGTAGGATAAGGATTTTTCCACTCAAAGCCATTCTTATAAGTACCCACCCAAATTTGGCAGGGTACAAAATTACCTATAGTAATCCTCTATGTAGAACCTAGGCATGTGTGGTCTTATTGTAAAGTTTGCAAACTATCACTGGGATGTATAAAGTTCTAATGGTATAACATAGCATTACAGACTAGACAACACTCACGTTATCTCTCAGCTATTATCTGTGCTTTAACACTTTTATCTTATAGTTTTCTTTCCAAATCTTGCACCCCTTCTATCAATAAAACAGGCCAATGATTTCTCAATACTCATTCCCTCAGTCATTCCAGGCCTCCACTCTATAGGTTCATAAATAAACAGGAGGTAGTTCAGCAAGAACATTTAAAGCCTCTCTGTGGATTTGTGTTCAAGTGCTGCCCTCTAGTAGTGCTACATGGAAACTGCAGAATAATAATAGGATTGAAAAAGGGGCTGTCGTATGCAAATTATATACTCCCATGCTTACTTCGCCAAGCTTTCACTATGATTCCACCTGCAACATATGAACTTCAACAGATTTCTAAAGTTGCCAAATTGTCTTAGGATAAGGATTTTTCCACTCAAAGGCATTCTTATAAGTACCCACCCTCACTTATTAGGGTACAGAATTACGTGTAGTAATCCTATATATAAAACCTGTGCATGTGTGGTCTTACTTTAAAGTTTACAAACTATAACTGGGATGTATAAAGTTTTAATGGTATAGCATAGCATTACAGACTTGACAACACTCACTTTGGCCCGTATTTATACTTTTTGACTCTAAACTGCGCTAACGCAGTTTAGTGTCAAAAATGTTTGCGCCGGCTAACGCCATTCTGAAGCGCCATGCGGGCGCCGTATTTATTGAATGGCGTTAGCCGGCGCAAGCAGACCGGCGCTGCCTGGTGTGCGTGGAAAAAAACCACGTACACCAGGCAGCGCCGGCGTAGGGAAAAATGGCGCAAGTCAGGTTGACGCTAAAAAATCGTCTTAACCCGATTTGCGCCATTTTTAACGACGCCCAGACGCCATTTACATGACTCCTGTCTTAGTAAAGACAGGAGTCATGCCCCCTTGCCCAATGGCCATGCCCAGGGGACTTATGTCCCCTGGGCATGGTCATTGGGCATAGTGGCATGTAGGGGGGCACAAATAAGGCCCCCCTATGCCACCCAAAAAAAATGTATACTTACCTGAACTTACCTGAATGTCCCTGGGATGGGTCCCTCCATCCTTGGGTGTCCTCCTGGGGTGGTCAAGGGTGGCAGGGGGGGTCCCTGGGGGCAGGGGAGGGCACCTGTGGGCTCATTTTGAGCCCACAGGCCCCTTAACGCCTACCCTGACCCAGGCGTTAAAAAGTGGCGCAAATGCGGGGTTTTTTGCCCCGCCCACTCCCGGGCATGATTTTTGCCCGGGAGTATAAATACGACGCATTTGCGTCGCCGTCATTTTTTTAGACGGGAACACCTTCCTTGCATCTCATTAACGCAAGGAAGGCGTTCACGCAAAAAAATGACGCTATTTGCCCATACTTTGGCGCTAGACGCGTCTAACGCCAAAGTATAAATATGGCGTTAGTTTTGCGCCGAATTTGCGTCGAAAAAAACGACGCAAATTCGGCGCAAACGGAGTATAAATATGCCCCTTTATCTCTAAGCTATTATCTGTGCTTTAACACTTTTATCTTGTAGTTGTCCTTCCAAATCTTGCACCCCTTTTATCAATAAAACAAGCCAGTCATTTCTCAATACTCATTCCCTCAGTCATTCCAGTCCTCCAATCTATAGGTTCATAAAAAACCAACAAGAGATAGTTCAGCAAGCACTTTTAAAGCCTCTCTGTGGATTTGTGTACAAGTGCTGCCCTCTAGTAGTGCTACATTGAAGCGGCAGAATACTAATAGGATTGAAAAAGAGGCTGTCCTATGCAAATTATATACTCCCATGCTTACTTCGCCAAGCTTTCGCTATAATTCCACCTGCAACATATGGTCTTCAGCAGATTTCTAAAGTTGCCAAATTGTCTTAGGATAAGGATTTTTCCACTGAAATGCATTCTTATAAGTACCCACTCTCACTTAGTGGGGTACAGAATTACCTGTAGTAATCCTCTATATAGAACCTGGGGATGTGTGGTTTTACTGTAAAGTTTGCAAACTATGATTGGGATGTATAAAGTCCTAATAGTATAACATAGCGTGACAGACTAGACAACGCTCACTTTATCTCTCAGCTATTATCTGTGCTTTAAAGCTTTTATCTAGTAGTTTTCCTTCCAAATCTTGCACCATTTTTATCAGTAGAACAGGCTAATCATTTCTCAATACTCGTTTCCTCAGTTATTCCAGTCCTCCAATTTATAGGTTCATAAAAAACCAACAAGATGTAGTTCAACAAGCACTTTTAAAGCCTCTCTGTGGATTTGTGTTCAAGTGCTGCCCCCTAGTAGTGCTACTTGGAAACTGCAGAATAATAATATGATTTAAAAAGGGGTTGTCCTATGCAAATTATATACTCCCATGCTTACTTCGCCAAGCTTTCGCTATGATTCCAACTGCAACATATGGTCTTCAGCAGATTTGTAAAGTTGCCAAATTGTCTTAGGCTAAGGATTTTTCCACTCAAAAGCATTCTTATAAGTACCCACCCTAATTTAGCAGGGTACAGAAATACCTGTAGTAATCCTCTATATAGAACCTCGGCATGTGTGGTCTTAATGGAAAATTTGCAAATGATGATTGGGATGTGTAAAGTTCTAATGGTATAGCATAGTATTACAGACTACACAACACTCACTTTATCTTTCAGCTATGATATGTGCTTTAACACTTTTATCTTCTAGTTTTCTTTCCAAATGTTGCACCCCTTTTATCAATACAACAGGCCAATCATTTCTCAATACTCATTCTCTCAGTCATTCTAGTGTTCCAATCTATATGTTCACAAAAAACCAACAAAAGGTAGTTCCGAAAGCACTTTTAACGCCACTCTGTGGATTTGTGTTCAAGTGCTGCCCTCTAGTAGTGCTACTTGGAAACTGCAGAATAATAATAGGATTGAAAAAGGGGCTGTCCTAGGCAAATTATTTACTCCCATGCTTACCTCGCCAAGCTTTCACTCTGATTCCACCTGCAACATATGGTCTTCAGTAGATTTCTAAAGTTGCCAAATTGTCTTAGGCTAAGGATTTTTCCACTCACAGGCATTCTTATAAGTACCTACCCTAATTTAACAGGGTACAGAAGTACCTGTAGTAATCCTCTATATAGAACCTGGGCATGTGTGGTCTTACTGTAAAGTTTGCAAACTATGACTGGGATGTATAAAGTATTAATGGCATAGCATTACAGACTAGACAACACTCACTTTATCTCTCTCATATTATCTGTGCTTTAACACTTTTATCTTGTAGTTTTGCTTCCAAATCTTGCACCCCTTCTATCAATAAAACAGGCCAATCATTTCTCAATACTCATTCTCTCAGTCATTCCAGTCCTCCAATCTATAGGATCATAAAAATCCAACAAGAGGTAGTTCAGCAAGCACTTTTAAAGCCTGTCTGTGGATTTGTGTTCAAGTGCTGCCCTCTAGTAGTGCTACATGGAAACTGCAGAATAATAATAGGATTGAAAAAGGGGCTGTCCTATGCAAATTATATACTCCCATGCTTACTTCGCCAAGCTTTCGCTATGATTCCACCTGCAACATATGGTCTTCAGCAGATTTCTAAAGTTGCCAAATTGTCTTAGGTTAAGGATGTTTCCACTCAAAGGCATTCTTATAAGTACCCACCCTAATTTAGCAGGGTACAGAATTACCAGTAGTAATCCTCTATATAGATCCTGGGCATGTGTGGTCTTACTGGAAAATTTGCAAACTATGACTGGGATGTATAAAGTTCTAATTGTATGGCATAGCATTGCAGAATAGACAACACTCACTTTATCTCTCAGCTATTATCTGTGCATTAACACTTTTATCTTGTAGTTTTTTTTCCAAATCTTGTACCCCTTTTATCAATAAAACAGGCCAATCATTTCTCAATACTCATTCCCTCAGTCCTCCAATCTATAGGTTCATAAAAAACCAACAAGAGGTAGTTCAGCAAGCACTTTTAAAGCCTCTCTGTTAATTTGTGTTCAAGTGCTGCCCTCTAGTACTGCTACATGGAAATTGCAGAATAATAATAGGATTGAAAAAGGGGCTTTCCTATGCAAATTATTTACTCCCATGCTTACTCTGCCAAGCTTTGGCTATGATTCCACCTGCAACATATGGTCTTCCGCAGATTTCTAAAGTTGCCAAATTGTCTTAGGCTAAGGATTTTTCCACCACTCAAAGGCATTCTTATAACTACCCACCCTAATTTAGCAGGGTACAGAATTACCTGTAGTAATCCTCTATATGGATCCTGGACATGTGTGGTCTTACTGGAAAGTTTGCAAACTATGACTGGAATGTATAAAGTCCTAATGGTATGGCATAGCATTACAGACTAGACAACACTCACTTTATCTTTCAGCTATTATCTATGCATTAACACTTTTATCTTGTAGTTTTCTTTCCAAATCTTGTACCTCTTTTATCAGTAAAACAGGCCAATCATTTCTCAATACTCATTCCCTCAGTCATTCCAGTTCTCCAATCTAAAAGTTCATAAAAAAACAACAAGAGGTAGTTCAGCAAGCACTTTTAAAGCTTCTCTGTGGATTTGTGTTCAAGTGCTGCCCTCTAGTAGTGCTACATGTAAACTGAAGAATAATAATAGGATTGAAAAAGGGGCTGTCCTTTGCAAATTATATACTCCCATGTTTACTTTGCCAAGATTTCGCTATGATTCCACCTGCAACATATGGTCTTCAGCAGATTTCTAAAGTTGCCAAATTGTCTTAGGCTAAGGATTTTTCCACTCAAAGGCACTCTTATAAGTACCCACCTTAATTTAGCAGGGTACAGAATTACCTGTAGTAATCCTCTATATAGAACCTGGGCATGTGTGGTTTTACCCGAAAGTTTGCAAACCATGACGTATAAAGTTCTATTGGTATAGAATAGCATTACAGACTAGATAACACTCACTTTATCTCTCAGCTACTATCTGTGCTTTAACACTTTTATTTTGTAGTTTTCCTTTCAAATTTTGCACCCCTTTTATCAATAAAACAGGCCAGTCATTTCTCAATACTCATTCCCTCAGTCATTCCAGTCCTGCAATCTATAGGTTCATAAAAAACCAACAAGAGGTAGTTCAGCAAGCACTTTTAAAGCCTCTCTGTGGATTTGTGTTCAAGGGCTGCCCTCTAGTAGTGCTACATGGAAACTGCAGAATAATAATAGGATTGAAAAAGGGGCTGTCCTATGCAAATTATATACTCCCATGCTTACTTCGCCAAGCTTTCGCTATGATTCCACCTGCAACATATGGTCTTCAGCAGATTTCTAAAGTTGCCAAATTGTCGTAGGATAAGGATTTTTCCACTCAAAGGCATTCTTATAATTACCCACCCTCACTTAGTAGGGTACAGAATTACCTGCAGTAATCCTCTATGTAGAACCTGGGCATGTATGGTCTTACTGTAAAGTTTGCAAATTATGGGCCGTATTTATACTCTGGTTGCGCCGAATTTGCGTCGTTTTTTTTTACGCAAATTCGACGCTAAACTAACGCCATATTTATACTATGGCGTTAGACGCTTCGGGCGCCAGAGTGCCCGGAGTGTGCGTCATTTTTTAGCGTCAACCCCTTCCTTGCGTTAATGATATGCAAGGGAGGCGTTCCCGTCTTAAAAAATGACTCCCAGGCTTTTACGTGGTATTTATACTCCCGGGCAAAAATGACGCCCGGGATACGGCGCTTTTGCGCCGCTTTTTAACGCCTGGGTCAGGCATGGCGTTAAGGGACAAGTGGGCTCAAAATGAGCCCAGAGGTGCCCTCCCCTGCCCCCAGGGCCCCCCCCTGCCACCCTTGCCCACCCCAGGAGGACACCAAGGACGGAGGGACCCATCCCATGGACATTAAGGTAAGTCCAGGTAAGTTTTTTTTTTTTTTTTTTTTGTGGCATAGGGGGGCCTGATTTGTGCCCCCCTACATGCCACTATGCCCAATGACCATGCCCAGGGGACAGAAGTCCCCTGGGCATGGCCATTGGGCAAGGGGGCATGACTCCTATCTTTACAATGATAGGAGTCATGTTGATGGGGGATGGGCGTCGAAAAAAAATGGCGCAAGTCGGGTTACGACGATTTTTTAGCGTCAACCTGACTTGCGCCATTTTAAGACGCCCTAACGTCATTTTTTCCCAACGCCGGAGCTGCCTGGTCTACGTGGTTTTTTTCCACGCACACCAGGCAGCGCCGGTCTGATTGCGCCGTCTAACGCCATTCCATAAATACGGCGCCCGCATGGCGCTTCAGAATGGCGTTAGACGGCGCAAAATTTTTGGACGCTAAACTGCGTTAGCGCAGTTTAGCGTCAAAAAGTATAAATATGGGCCTATGACTGGGATGTGTAAAGTCCTAATGGTATAGCATAGCATTACAGACTAGACAACACTCACTTTGGGGCATATTTGTACTCTGTTTGCACCGAATTAGTGTCATTTTTTTCTACTTTAACTCGGTGCAAAACTAACTCCATATTTATACTTTGGTGCTAGACTCCTCTAACACCAAGGCCCATATTTATACTTTTTGACGCTAAACTGCGCTAACGCAGTTTAGCGTCAAAAAGTTTTGCGCCGTCTAACGCCATTCTGAAGCGCCATGCGGGCGCCGTATTTATGGAATGGCGTTAGACGGCGCAATCAGACCGGCGCTGCCTGGTGTGCGTGGAAAAAAACCACGTAGACCAGGCAGCTCCGGCGTTGGGAAAAAATGACGTTAGGGCGTCTTAAAATGGCGCAAGTCAGGTTGACGCTAAAAAATCGTCGTAACCCGACTTGCGCCATTTTTTTTCGACGCCCATCCCCCATCAACATGACTCCTATCATTGTAAAGATAGGAGTCATGCCCCCTTGCCCAATGGCCATGCCCAGGGGACTTCTGTCCCCTGGGCATGGTCATTGGGCATAGTGGCATGTAGGGGGGCACAAATCAGGCCCCCCTATGCCAAAAAAAATTATTTAAAAAAATAAAAAAAATACTTACCTGAACTTACCTGAATGTCCCTGGGGTGGGTCCCTCCAGCCTTGGGTGTCCTCCTGGGGTGGGCAAGGGTGGCAGGGGGGGTCCCTGGGGGCAGGGGAGGGCACTGTGGGCTCATTTTGAGCCCACTTGTCCCTTAACGCCATGCCTGACCCAGGCGTTAAAAAGCGGCGCAAATGCGCCGTTTTTAGCCACGCCCACTCCCGGGCGTCTCTTTTGCCCGGGAGTATAAATACCACGTAAAGGCCTGGGAGTCATTTTTTAGACGGGAACGCCTCCCTTGCATATCATTAACGCAAGGAAGGGGTTCACGCTAAAAAATGACGCACATTCCGGGAACTTTGGCGCTATTCGCCTCTAACGCCATAGTATAAATATGGCGTTAGTTTGCGTTAGTTTAGCGTCGAATTTGCGTCGAAAAAAACGACGCAAATTCGGCGCAAACGGAGTATAAATACGGCCCCAAATTTATGGAGTTAAAGTCATTTTTTGAAAGTGGAGACCTACTTTGCCTTAATGAGATGCAAGGTAGGCGTTTCTGTGCAAAAAAATGACTCTATGGCCTTAGGGCCGTATTTATACTCCGTTTGCGCCGAATTTGCGTCGTTTTTTTCGACGCAAATTCGACGCTAAACTAACGCCAACTAACGCCATATTTATACTATGGCGTTAGAGGCGTCTAGCGCCAAAGTTCCCGGAATGTGCGTCATTTTTTAGCGTGAACCCCTTCCTTGCGTTAATGATATGCAAGGGAGGCGTTCCCGTCTTAAAAAATGACTCCCAGGCCTTTACGTGGTATTTATACTCCCGGGCAAAAGAGACGCCCGGGAGTGGGCGTGGCTAAAAACGGCGCATTTGCGCCGCTTTTTAACGCCTGGGTCAGGCATGGCGTTAAGGGACAAGTGGGCTCAAAATGAGCCCAGAGTGCCCTCCCCTGCCCCCAGGGACCCCCCCTGCCACCCTTGCCCACCCCAGGAGGACACCCAAGGCTGGAGGGACCCACCCCAGGGACATTCAGGTAAGTTCAGGTAAGTATTTTTTATTTTTTTTTTAATAATTTTTTTTGGCATAGGGGGGCCTGATTTGTGCCCCCCTACATGCCACTATGCCCAATGACCATGCCCAGGGGACAGAAGTCCCCTGGGCATGGCCATTGGGCAAGGGGGCATGACTCCTATCTTTACAATGATAGGAGTCATGTTGATGGGGGATGGGCGTCGTTAAAAAATGGCGCAAGTCGGGTTAAGACGATTTTTTTGCCTCAACCTGACTGCCCCATTTTAAGACGCCCTAACGTCATTTTTGCCCAACGCCGGCGCTGCCTGGTCTACGTGGTTTTTTTCCACGCACACCAGGCAGCGCCGGTCTGCTTGCGCCGGCTAACGCCATTCCATAAATACGGCGCCCGCATGGCGCTTCAGAATGGCGTTAGACGGCGCTAAATTTTTTGACGCTAAACTGCGTTAGCGCAGTTTAGCGTCAAAAAGTATAAATATGGGCCTTAGTGTCGTTTTTTTTTACTCTAATTCGGTGCAAAGCTAACTCCATATTTATACTTTGGTGCTAGACCCATCTAGCACCAAGGCCCATATTTATACTTTTTGACGCTAAACTGCGCTAACGCAGTTTAGCGTCAAAAAATTTTGCGCCGTCTAACGCCATTCTGAAGCGCCATGCGGGCGCCGTATTTATGGAATGGCGTTAGACGGCGCAATCAGACCGGCGCTGCCTGGTGTGCGTGGAAAAAAACCACGTAGACCAGGCAGCTCCGGCGTTGGGAAAAAATGACGTTAGGGCGTCTTAAAATGGCGCAAGTCAGGTTGACGCAAAAAAATCGTCGTAACCCGACTTGCGCCATTTTTTTTCGACGCCCATCCCCCATCAACATGACTCCTATCATTGTAAAGATAGGAGTCATGCCCCCTTGCCCAATGGCCATGCCCAGGGGACTTCTGTCCCCTGGGCATGGTCATTGGGCATAGTGGCATGTAGGGGGGCACAAATCAGGCACCCCTATGCCAAAAAAAATTATTAAAAAAATAAAAATAAATACTTACCTGAACTTACCTGAATGTCCCTGGGGTGGGTCCCTCCGTCCTTGGGTGTCCTCCTGGGGTGGGCAAGGGTGGCAGGGGGGGTCCCTGGGGGCAGGGGAGGGCACTCTGGGCTCATTTTGAGCCCACTTGTCCCTTAACGCCATGCCTGACCCAGGCGTTAAAAAGCGGCACAAATGCGCCGTTTTTGGCCACGCCCACTCCCGGGCGTCATTTTTGCCCGGGAGTATAAATACCACGTAAAGGCCTGGGAGTCATTTTTTAAGGCGGGAACGCCTCCCTTGCATATCATTAACGCAAGGAAGGGGTTCACGCTAAAAAATGACGCCCACTCCGGGCACTTTGGCGCCCGAAGCGTCTAATGCCATAGTATAAATATGGCGTTAGTTTGCGTTAGTTTAGCGTCGAATTTGCGTCGAAAAAAACGACGCAAATTCGGCGCAACCAGAGTATAAATACGGCCCCAAGGCCCTGATTTAAACTTTTTTTGCACCGCATTAACGGCAAATGCGGGGTTTTTTGACCCGACCACTCCCGGGCATGATTTTTGCCCGGGAGTATAAATACGACGCATTTGCGTCGCCGTCATTTTTTTAGACTGGAACGCCTTCCTTGCATCTCATTAACGCAAGGAATGCGTTCACGCTAAAAAATGACGCTATTTGCCCATACTTTGGCGCTAGACGCGTCTAACGCCAAAGTATAAATATGGCGTTAGTTTTGCGCCGAATTTGCGTCGAAAAAAACGACGCTAATTTGGCGCAAACGGAGTATAAATATGCCCCTTAGTTTGAAATAGCTGAAGATGAATGTCGTCTCATTGATCAAGAATGCCATTAAAATTCATCACACCAAAAATAAACATCACAACTGTATGCACAGAGGGTAGGATGTGACATGTTACATTACTATACACAGAGCCCAACAAGAGTACAAATGTGACAATTACACATGCCGGATCCAAACAACTGAAACAGTCTCTCATCCAGCCCAAAATTGGAGATCCTTTGAAAGTCACATCACACGGGTTCAGAGACAGGGTGGGACCATCCATGTGTACGTGAACATGTCATCAATGGCTTCTCTCAAGTGTATGATGTGAGCAATACACAATTGCAACAACATCAGCTGCCACTAACTCAGGAGGAGACCTTGAAGTTACAGTGACAACATACACACAGACAGGTCATACTGGATCCACATTCCCACACACATGTACACATATGTCATACAACCAACCTAATATTTGAAAGTAGACCATCACAGTTGTGTCCCAGTTTGAACCTAGCAGGAAGATTGTAACATGACACTAAACCAGTTTATGCAGAAAGGGACACAGACAAGCAAAACAATCTTCGCATTATCACATCGTGAACGCTGAGAGTCTTGCAAACTTAGGGGGTCATTCTGACCCTGGCGGTAATTACCGCCATGGCGGAGGTCGGCGGTAGCACCGCCAACAGGCTGGCGGTGCACCGATGGGCATTCTGACCACGGCGGTTCAGCCGCGGCCAGAAACGGGAAGTCGGCGGTGTACCGCCGACTTCCCGCTGCCCTTGCGAATCCGCCATGGCGGCGGAGCGCGCTCCGCCGCCATGGGGATTCTGACACCCCCTACCGCCATCCTGTTCCTGGCGGGTCTCCCGCCAGGAACAGGATGGCGGTAGGGGGTGCCGCGGGGCCCCTGGGGGCCCCTGCAGTGCCCATGCCAATGGCATGGGCACTGCAGGGGCCCCCGTAAGAGGGCCCCACAAAGCATTTCAGTGTCTGCTTTGCAGACACTGAAATTCGCGACGGGTGCAACTGCACCCGTCGCACCTTCCCACTCCGCCGGCTCCATTCTGAGCCGGCGTCCTCGTGGGAAGGGTGTTTCCCGCTGGGCTGGCGGGCGGACTTTTGGCGGTCGCCCGCCAGCCCAGTGGGAAAGCCCGAATGACCGCCGCGGTCTTTCAGCGGGAACCGCTTGGCGGGCGGCGCCCGCCGACTGCCGCGGTCAGAATGACCCCCTTAGTCATATGAAAATGGTATGCAACTTAGCTCCAAATCATCATTACTGCAAACGTCAAATGGGCTAATGAGATGAATGAATGGTCAACAGTCATTCATACCATATGGCCTTACATTCGCCCGCTGCTGCAGGTTTGCCAGGATATGATAAAAATACTCCATGGATACAGTAGCTATTCTGGATGGTCAAATCCTAGGGTGCTGGGGGCCTAACTCCACCTCTACCACCCCCAAAACATACAAGAATCATGTACTTGTGAACTAAACACATGCATAAGGCACATGTGTGGCCTCCATGTCACAAGTCCTACACAAATATGAAACACAAAATCATAATGGGACATGGTCAGCCCCATAAAAACTGAAAGTGACTCTCCCACTCCCTGTTAGGACTACAGATAAAAGCATCCCCATCATAAAGGTGGGGACATTTTGGAGACGGAATACATAATGGTATCAAAAACATCATTTCAAAATAGCCATCAGCAATTACACCAAATATGTTGTCAAATATGGTAAATACATTAGTTCACGTATCCCAAACATCACAGTGTGAAGGCCGTCTATACATAAAAGTACGGACAGTTGTCATATACAAACACAAATGTGTCTCACATTGCACCTTTTTACCATGACAAATCACCTTTCAAAAGCTAAACACATGAAGACATTTGGATAAATTTGCTCCATATTCTACGCATACAGCATGGCCGTCATAATTTGTTCACGTACATGAGTGCACACAATGCAGAGTCAGATACAAATGTATCCAAAAGTGTCTTGATATTTCACCTTCAAATTATTATTTACATCCACAATATTTTTGACTCTGCATCATGTGCACTACTGTACGTGTAAAAAAAAACACGCCCATGATGTATGCGTCGTGAAATTGACGCTACATGCACAATATATTGGTCATTTCATGTACAGTATTAATTATTCATATTCATATCATATTTTTTCACTCAGCATCATGTGCACCACTGTACGTGTAAAAAAAATGACGCCCATAATGTATGCGTGCTAAAAATGACGCTACATGGACAATATGTTGGTCATTTCATGTACAGTATTAATTATTAATATTCATATCATATTTTTTCACTCAGCATCATGTGCACCACTGTACGTGTAAAAAAAACGACACCCATGATGTATGCGTGGTGAAATTGACGCTAAATGCACAATATATTGGTCATCTCATGTACAATTTGAAATATTTATATTCATATCATATTTTTTCACTCCGCATCATGTGCACTACTGTACGTGTAAAAAAAATGACGCCCATGATGTATGCGTGTTAAAAATGACGCTACATGGACAATATGTTGGTCATCTCATGTACAATTTGAAAAAATTATATTCATATCATATTTTTACACTCCGCATCATGTGCACTGTAATGCGTCAAAAAAATATGACGCACATCTGTGTATGCGTGAAAATATGACGCATTACGCGAAAATAAAAACGGCGGCCATTTTATGCAGGAAGTGATGTAATAGGATATCCTGTTTACCAAATCTGTACTGGGAGTTGACTTTCACTTTCACTTTGCAGTCTCAGAGTTATCTAGATTGTGTGGTTGTGTGAAAGGTGTTGTCCTGTGTTTTACTGCTTTAGTGTCCTGTGTGCCTTGTATTTTGTCTTTGTGTCAATCTTTTATTGTTGTCTAACATTGTCTCAGTCTGTTTAGTGTTATTTTGTCTATACCTGTGATAGTTTGTATTGTCTGTGGGAGTCTGTTGTGGGTAGCATAGTTTGGGGGGTTAGTTGGGCTATTTTTCTCCTTCTTCTTTTTCTTTCACACCTCTACCTTTCCCCATTTCCCACTTTTTCTTTCATTTTTCGTTTGTACTTTTTTACACCTCTCATCATGTCAGGTAGGCCTCGCCTGTCCAGGATGGGTGAGGACGAATTGGGGGGCTTCATATGGCTCGTAAGCCATTTCCTCCCACTGATGCTGGAGGCTGGGGGCCGTGTGATACAGGGGTATCACACGGAGGCGAGGAAAATCCGTTGGGAGAAGGTGCGCCATCACCTGGTCCGGGTCTACGGGAGTCTGAGGAATATCCATCAACTCAAGCACCGCTGGGCAGATCTGATCAGCAGGGAACAGGACCTGCTGGACCACCTGGGACTCCGGATTGGTGGCTATGTTGGTGAGTACTAATCAATTACATGGGAATAATAGGAATGTGTGCGTGAACATGTGATGATTGGTAGCCAATCTGCAAAATAAGTAGCTGACTGCGTGTTATGCTAGGGAAACCTAGGCCCATGGGTATACACATAAATCCCCATTTTTGCTACACATGTACACCCAATAACAGCAGTAAAATGCAACATCTATTTGTATTTTGCTAAGTAGCCCCCTCTCTGCGTCACAAAATGATGCAAATGCTGCGCTACAAAGGTATACATATGTGTCCAAATGTGTATTTGTTGCAGGATGTGTATGAAGACCTATGCTACCAGGCCGATGCCTCATTTTTGCAACACATACCAGATGGCTGTAGCTGCATGGAATGTACTGTTGCATTTGTGTCTGAAAAGCAACACGTGAACTGCTCTATTTGTACTCTACTGGTCATAATGGCCAGTGAGTACGTCATGTAGAAACAACATACCTACATATGAGACGCCATAGCTAGACCGAAAATTGCAAACACATGATGATGCTACACATGTGTGTTGCCTTCACGTCACATGAAGTTAGTCATGTTGTCCACACATATGTCACATGTGTGTCTGGTTGCTGTGTGTTGAACCTGTCCACATAGCCTGTTTGATTGTGAGTGGTCATGCAGTTCTCATGGAACCAGTTGTGGAATGTTTCTCTCTGGGATGCACATGCTGAGATGTATGGATCACATGATTGTTGGGGCCTACTAATGGAGGATTAACTTGGACGACACATGACTGTCCTGGCCACTGCATGAGTGTAGTAGGGTGTGTCACTGGAGCAGGAGACTCATCCAATGATAATCTAGAATACAAAGTCAGCCAGGCAGGATGAGCATGTGTGAAAGTGTATCATTACCATGTAATATTCACACACTGTCATTGTAACAGAAATTATTTGTCTGTTCACCCAGTCTGAGTATAATCTTCCTTTCATGCTTTACAGGTGGACCAGCCCCGTACACCGTTGGTGAGGTGGCCCATTTTGACGACCCCGATACCTACAGTGAGTGTTGCCTAAGTGCTATTTACATTGTTTGGAAATGAAGCATGATGGATTACTGTGTGTTCAGGATAATTCATGATTTGATGTGCTGGCCGTTCATTGGCTTTGTTGTTTTGGTGTGATATCAAATTGGAATAATGTTTCTGTAAAGCAATACCTAGTCATCTCTCAGATTGAGGGGCAGTAGGTCATTCAATTAGTGCGACAATTGGGAATGGCATGACTCATTTTGAATACACTGGTCAATGTTAGACTTGGTCAGGAACTTGCCATTAACTGAGTCAGCATATCAGACTGACAGTCTCCCAGATAGCTTAGGCAAATGGCTTCGATGACAAGTGCTTCTTCCTAGTTGAGGATGGACTGTGTACACTGTAGGTCGGATCTTCCGGGGGCATGTACTTCCACAAGGTGACCTCGAAGTGTGTGTGACTTGAGTGCAATGGCCTAGGTGTTCTGTTGAATCATGTGAATGGGTGTTCTACCTCCTCTGTGTGTGTTGTAAAACATGCCTCACTAATAGTATGTTATGTTGGGCTAAGTCATATCATTTTGACATGTGTGGACCTGGGATGTGACAAGGTTGGGCTGACTCCAACGTGTTGCTAGCCCTTCATAGGTGTTGTGTGTGAAGGCACATGCTTGTTGAACTTTCTGTACACTCCTGGTTGTGCATTGATCATGGGATTGTTGTTTGTTCTTCCCACACCACCCACAAAGACTGGGATGTTACTGTGAAACAGGGTACCTAGGACTGTAACAACCAGTATGTTACACGTACTTAACACCTTTGGTGACTTGAGTTTGTACCTAGGTCCAGATGTAGCAAAATGTCTACACATTGCAAATAGCATAATTTGATGTTAGTGAGTTGCAAACGTCTGTTTCCTAATCCGAAATGTTTTTGGTGGTCATGTACATATTCGCAAAATGCTTTTCTAAATGAAAAAAATAAAGGAGTTTACCAGCCCTACTTGCAAATCACAGTGGTAGGCAATCCCATTTGCTAACGAGTACGTGGTTGCAAAGTGAGTAGCTGTTATCATCCACTTGAAGTGGATGCTAACCAACTTGCTGACTGGAAGGGGTCCTCATTGTGAACCTTCACCTTTGTGAGTGGACCAAAATACTCCTGCACAAAACAGCCAGTGGTCTAGGGGAGCAATAATTATTGTGTAAATTAAGAAAAATCTATTGTTGTGAATTTAAACAAATCGCAGCTCATTTCCCTTTCAGATAAAGGGCCTACACTTGGTGAAAAATAACTTGCTTCATTTAAAAGCAGTCACGTCTATGGAGTTCTGCTGTTCCCAGCAGGCCTCCATCCGCGTGAGTGCCCATAGTTGCTAAGGTGGTGCAAGTTGGAACCCACATCATTGATGTTCATGAGGTGGGATTTAGGGACCCCATAGTGACTCGCAGACGGTGTCAGAGACACCGTTCAGCTTTGCAATTTGCTAGTTGATTTCCCATCAATTCCTACATCTGGCCCATAGTGTCGACATATGATTCATGGCCAGGGGTTCAATCTTAGCACACAACTATTTTGAAATGCCATTGAGTGAGGAGTGTGATTCTTATCACATAGAATGACATATGTAGTGAAGTCAGTATGCGGACGAGCTGGTGCCATAATGTATAATGCCTTAGGTATGAATTGTATGAGTAGTTTAGGGTGATGTCATCCATCATGTAGAGACATGGATATGCTATATGTGATATGCCCTTCAGTATGCATGATTCACATGTACTTCCTCTGAGCCTTCCCGTGAACTATGTTGTAACAATTGCTGCAACCAATACATTGCTAGTAATGGACAAATTACCCATTGTGGTATTCAACCCACTGTAAATTCTATGCTCAATATTTGCCTTTTCTCTTCACAGCTGCAAACCTGAGTGCCGCAGCTCGCAACCAGTTTGAGCGCCGGGCAATGAGGTACAGCCACATCCTGCAGGTGCAGTGTGGGTATCGGAGGATGGCCCGCAGATACAATTCGGAACGGGCCTCCGGGGCGTGGTATGCCACACCACAGGCTCCCCCAACGGTGCCCCCAACAACCCCCGCCACTACATCCACCAGGTCTGGCCAAGTGGACCCAGCAACAGACCAGGCATCCTCATCCAGACCTGGACCCAGCCTTGTGGTGGGAGCAGGGCAGTCCCGTGCCCACACCACTCCACCAACACAATCCACCTCCACCGGCACCCAGACCTGCACTGACCCTCCGATCAACCCATCGGACTTCCACGCATTGTCAAGGAAATTGGACAGGTTGATTGCAAAAGTTGACACCCTGACGGAGGACATGGCTGAGGTGAAGAGGAAGGTGCGCTCCATCCGGCGAACACTACGGAGGCCAAATCAGTAGACATTTTGCCCTCCAGAACTTTTACCCCTCCCCTCTCACCTCTTTCCTATTTCATACTGTTAGTTGGGTTTGGGGGGTTAGTTATAGGATAAGTGTAGGAAATTAGCTTAGTTAGTGTTAGGTAAGAGGGTGGGGGGTCCTTCTTCTTTATATCTTATCTTTTTGTGTGGGTGGGTGGGTGGGGGGCAATGTTGGGATTCCTGTTTAAAAAAAAAAAAAAAAAAAAATCTATAAAAATAAATAAATAAAAAAAATATATGTTTGTTTAGGATAGTGTAGTATGTGTGTAGGTTAGTAAGTGTTGTCCTGCATGTGTCTTGTCTCATAATGGTGGGTGGGGGGTTGATGTTTAGATCGTTTCGTTACATGTGTAGAGTAAGTTTAGCTTAGGTTAGTTAGGGACAGTTGTGGGTTAGTAGTAGTCAGGTTAGATTAGTGTAGGTTTATCTTTCCCTTAGTTGCCTCTTTTATTACTTATTGGAAATAAAAAATGTGTTAACCCTTTACCTGATGCGTTAGGTGCTACCTTTTCATGGCCTTGACATCAGTGTAGCAGAAAGTTTTAGTATGACATTTGTGTCCTATGCTCGCCATCCCCAGGCTATTGAGGTTTAACATGCCAGCTACCCGTGTGCTAACTTGGTAAGTATCCACCATGTGGGAGAGCCACCATTGGTAGTGTGCATAGATCATCAAGATTTGGGGTTGGTATGTATCCTACTTCACAAGAGTGCTTCCAGAGTTGATTTTGTAGGTAAATAGATAGGTCGGACAGCATTGTGAAGTTCAGGAAGAGCTTTGTAGATGAGTATTTGTTCACACTCTTGTCTTGTTGCTGTCATTGCTGACCTACATCATGTGTGTACTGCTTGAGCATGACTTTCCTTCATGGTAGTATACGCTGTAAGGGTGATTGATGCAGTGTAATTTGGTTATCATTCCTTTCATTTTACAGCATAATTTCTTGTTTTAGTATTGCAAGGTGCCTACATTTCTCAGCCACCATTAGTTGTCTAGAATAGCTATGGATGGGGCCTCATTCTGTCCAACACAGCATGATTGTGTGTGCTTAGTCCCTACATCAGTTATTTTCCTCAGTCTAGTAAAGCTATGATGCAATCCTGGCCACTGCACAGATGTTTCAGTATACATGAAATCAGGACAGTAGTATAGAGAATCGACATGGTTGCCACACAGCCACTTTGGAGTTATGTACTGCACAGTTGAAGTGTGAAATGACACAGAGACACAATAGGTGTGCAAGTGATATTTATTTTTAGGTGGAGTAGTGCACAAAGTCCATTAACAATGTTAGGTGAGTCCGTTCTGGTGCATTCTTAAATGGTGATCCTATTTACAGGGTGTGGATGATGCTCCTGACATGCTGGGGTGATGTCACAGACGGTGCAGAGGAACAGGAATTGCCAAATGGTAGGAGAGAAACATGTACAGCCAATGTGGACAAGTTAAACAGTGGATTGCCGAACAGTCATTGAGGGTAGTTGGAGTGAGGCTGGCATGTGTCAAAACGTAGGACCTTGGTCAGAGTAGGGCATGGTGCAGGGACTAGGGCTTCCGGGTACTCTTGCGAGTGAATGTTATCTGTTCCATGTCTTCTTCTTCTGATGTGTGTGTTGCCTGGTGTGTCCTTGTTGTTGTTGGTTGTGAAGGGGCAACACACACCTCAGTGTCAGAAGACATGGAGGCAGACATCCCGGGGGCTGATCCCTGTCCAGTTATGAAGGGCAGTACTGCAGCAAGGAGGGCGTGCTGGTTTTTCAGAATGGCAGCCACATCCCGATGGTAGGCAGCCAGGTCGGGCCTGAGGGGTTCGATGTTGCATTCGTGCACACGCTGACTGGCTTGCTGTTGGAGTTGTTTGGTCAACTGGATGACAGCTGTGCAGATTGCCTTCTGTGTTACTAAAAGTTCCTCCAACAGCGATGTTCTGGCTTGCATTGCAGCTGCCTAATCAGCAGTTGACAGCATGCACGAACGCACCCCCTCAAGGCTGGCTGCCATAGTTTGCATCCCCACCCGCACCTCCTTGGCCAGCTCCCGCTGGACCCCAACGACTGTTCTTTCGAAGCTGGTGCCAGTGTCGTCAGAGTCCTCAGCTGTGTTGGAGCTGGCAGGTCTTACAATTGGGGTGGCGGGTGGTTCTACTGTGGTGGCTGCTTCTTCTTGGCTCCTCCTTGTTACTGAAGGGGGGGTTTGGAGGCTTTCGAGGACCATGTCAATGGTCTCTTGTGTGAGGTTGATGGTCTCGTCATCCATGTCATCAGGGAACTCATGGACAGGCATATCGGCAGGAGATCCGTGTTCCTCTGCAAAGAAACAGGGTACAATTAGTGTGTCTGTGTTGAGATCATTTTGCACGAAGATACAAGCCTTTGGATGCCTTAACTTTGTACTCTGATTTTGTCTTGGTATCTGCTGTCCATCATAGGGCATTGTTGTAGGCCTATGGCCCACCTGTGTGTCACATGTATGATATGGAGCTATCAGACATGCCTGCCAGGTCATCTCTAGGTGTTGATTTGTAATTATTTCGGAATATGCATTGTTTTGTCCTACTCTTCCCTCGGTGTTTCACTATTGTTATGGAGGGACATTTGTTTGGGTGGGCTCTCATTATCCTACATGTGATTCTTGGCTTTCTAGGCAGCAGGATAGCTAATGGTGTGGGGGACTAAGTTTGACCCACTTGTAAATAACTCTGTCACCCAGATATTCTATTTAGCTCAGACAGACTAGCAGTGCCTCTGGTCTCCCACAACAGAGGAATGTTTAGAAGTCCAAGGCCATGACATCTTTGGGACTTCTCAGGGAAGTGGTGGTCATTCGGGTCCTACACATTTCTATCTTTTCCGGTATGTTCCCATACACAAATGACACAGACAGTATTTGTTTGATATGAAGTTTCATTGTACAACTGACTTGTAGGAATTTAGGTGTGAGCCCCAATAACCAAAACAGTTAGAACTGAAATAGTCCGCAGGAGAGTAATACATTGGTACACAGCTATCAAGTGCCTAACAGTTTCTACTCTCCCTCTGCTTGTTCTATATATAGCACAGCATGTTAAGTTTGGAGCTTGGCTGTCTGAATCACAGGGGAGACATCATCCCTCATATCAGAGGAATGGGCTGGGATCTGGTTGTGCATCAGCAGCAAGGCAGCCAGCATCTAGATGTGATTTTCTGTTTGTAAACTCCCCCATGCGTGTCTTGGGACGAGGAAGTGAATTTAAAAGACATATGTCATTGTGATGAAAAAGTTTCCCTACGCAGGAATGGCAAACCTTAACCCCTACCACATCTATCATCAACGAACCAGACGGTATCCTTGACTGGGGCACAGAGTGAATATGTTCTGGCAAACTCCAGTGCAGAAGTAGGCAAAACAGGGTGATTTGACTATTTGCCAACACCTTAGGACTGACTATTTGCTACATTAACTGATAGGAAGGGCAATGAGATTCATTTAGTGCAAAGTGCTCTGAGGCACTTAGATGTGAGCAAATGAGTATAAGTACATTCAGGGTAAGATGCACAAAGGCCTCCAGCCTGAGGCTATTGCGCAAAGTATACGTTTCACTTGCCACGCTACACTTTGACTGACTGTGGGTGTTGTGACTGCCCTGCCAGCACACTTGCCTCACAGGCCCTGCACCATACACTTTTTATTCACATTGCATGATCTGTACATGTTAGGTGGCATGATCTATGTATGTCAATGTTAGGATGTGGTATGGATGTAAACATTGTTGATGTTTGTATCTGATGGGGTCTCATGTGTGTCTTACTGGATTGGCCTGTTTATCGTATGAATGTCCTATTTTTTGGTTAGACTGTGCAGATGTGCTTCATTGACCAGTTGCCTGTGTCCCCTCGTCAATGTTGTTGTCTGAGCAGTATGACATTTGTGATGTAGCATTGTTAGGCAGGCACGTGAGGGACCCTGACGTATGCAGCATGTGTGTGTCGTTAGTGCTGTGTGGCTCCTATTGCTGTTTACTTAGGCTTATGTATGTGTCAGTTATGGACATTCGGCATTTAAGTGTACTGGTACCTTTGTCTTATTTCTAGGAGTAGTTGCAGATGTCATCCTCACCCCCTAATTTAGGTATGTATGTTCCAGGGTGGGGTTCCTGCCATTTGGTACTATAGCTGCCCAGAGATGAGAGGTGTTATTGTCAACTGTGGTGGCAGTTAAGTTGCAGTTGGTGTATTTGCTACTGCATTACAGGTAGGGACCTAGTTGATGGGGAATAGTTTGTGCAAAACAAGTGCCTGGATGTGGATTCAGGGTAGTGTCCTTCCCACCTGTCACTGGTTTCCCTTGGCTCTCTTGTTGTAATTACAGGATGTCCCCGTGGGACTGTAGTGGTGGCAGTATTTTGTTGTGCCCCGGCTATGGTCAGTACTGGCCATTCCCCCCTGCCGTGCCCCTTTCCCCATGCCACTTCATATATGTGCTAAGTTACATGCATTGTGTAGTAGGTATCCCCCCCCCCCTGCTTACAGTCCCCATTATTGCATTGTAATTCCCCATGCGACTTACCCTGCATGTGCGTAGTGTCGTGGTAGTCTGCGTGGTCCAGTCCTTGTATCCCTGTGACGATCTCCTCCGGGATGACGGCTGCGACCATCTCCACCATGTGGTCCAGGGCCTCCTGTTGTACTGGACTCCCCCCTCCAGTCTGCATTGCTGCCTTCCTGTTCCTGGCCATTTTCTCTTTGGTCCTACGTTTACAGTCATGCCAGCGTTTCTTACACTCGGTGACTGTCCGGCGTTCTTCAGCCACACTGTTTATCTTGTCCACAATTTGTTTCCATATGGCCTCTCTCCTACTGAGTGGCAATTTTGAGGATATGAAAAGTTGGTGCTGGTGTTCCGTCACCTCTTTCACCAGGATTTCCTGCTCCTCTGCACTGAAGCAACACTTTCTTTTTTTCTTTAACATGTCCTGGTTCCTGTATGCTTCCTCCTGGCTGGTTCCTGGTCTGCTCTCATCCTCCTGGGGTCTGTTGGGGCATCTAGGATCCATTTTGGGTCTCCTCTCCTGTAAGTGCAGTTTTCTTGCAAAAATGTCACGCAATAGCGTGAAAAAAAAACGGCGTTTTCACGATTGCGCTGTCGTAAATCGACCCACAGTGATTTGCGTCACTTTTACGTGGGTTTCCCTTACGACAGACCGACGCTGTGTGCGTCACGAAATAATGACTCCCACCTGTTGGTTGTGCCGCCGTACGTCAAAGTATAAATTTGACGCCCGAATGGCGCATCCAAATGGCGTTAGACGGCGCAAATTTTTTTGACGGAAAACTGCGATAGCGCAGTTTTGCGTCAAAAAGTATAAATATGGCCCATGGTGTTAAGGCCATAGAGTCATTTTTTGCACGGGAACGCCTACCTTGCATCTCATTAAGACAAGGTAGGTTTCCACTTCCAAAAAATGACTTTAACTCCATAAATTTGGGCCCGTATTTATACTCCGTTTGCGCCGAATTAGCGTCGTTTTTTTCGACGCAAATTCGGCGCAAAACTAACGCCATATTTATACTTTGGCGTTAGACGCGTCTAGCGCCAAAGTATTGGCAAATAGCGTCATTTTTTTGCGTGAACGCCTTCCTTGCGTTAATGAGATGCAAGGAAGGCGTTCCCGTCTAAAAAAATGACGGCGACGCAAATGCGTCGTATTTGTACTCCCGGGCAAAAATCACGCCCGGGAGTTGGCGGGTCAAAAAACCCCGCATTTGCGCCACTATTTAACGCCTGGGTCAGGGTAGGCGTTAAGGGGCCTGTGGGCTCAAAATGAGCCCACAGGTGCCCTCCCCTGCCCCCAGGGGCCCCCCCTGCCACCCCTGCCCACCCCAGGAGGACACCCAAGGATGGAGGGACCCACCCCAGGGACATTCAGGTAAGTTCAGGTAAGTATAATTTTTTATATTTTTTAATTTTTTTTGGGTGGCATAGGGGGGCCTTATTTGTGCCCCCCTACATGCCACTATGCCCAATGACCATGCCCAGGGGACACAAGTCCCCTGGGCATGGCCATTGGGCAAGGGGGCATGACTCCTGTCTTTACTAAGACAGGAGTCATGAAATGGCGTCTGGGCGTCGTAAAAAAATGGCGCAAATCGGGTTGAGGCGATTTTTTTGCCTCAACCTGACTTGCCCCATTTTAAGACGCCCTAACGTCATTTTTTCCCAACGCCGGCGCTGCCTGGTCTACGTGTTTTTTTTCCACGCACACCAGGCAGCGCCGGTCTGCTTGCGCCGGCTAACGCCATTCCATAAATACGGCGCCCGCATGGCGCTTCAGAATGGCGTTAGACGGCGCTAAATTTTTTGACGCTAAACTGCGTTTGCGCAGTTTAGCGTCAAAAAGTATAAATATGGGCCTTGGTGCTAGACGGGTCTAGCGCCAAAGAATAAATATGGAGTTAGTTTTGCACTGAATTAGAGTAAAAAAAAAATACCCTAATTCAGTGCAAACAGAGTATAAATATGCCCCTTAGCGTAAAAAAATGATGCTAATCTGGTCAGAATCATTCATTTTGACTCAAAACTGCCTAACGTCATTTTCTTTTAAGCTAGCCTACCCTTTGCACCATTCCATAAATATGGTGCCCAGCTGGTGCTAAAAAATGGTGCAAGCCGGTGCAAAACTTTTTGGGGCAAAACTGCCTTAGTGCAGTTTTGCACCAAAAAGTATAAATAAGGCCCTTTGGGCCATATTTATACTTTTTGACGCAAAATTGCACTAACGCAATTTTGCGTCAAAAACATTTGCGTCGTCTAACGCCATTTGGATGCGCCATGCGGGCGTCAAATTTATACTTTGAGGTACGGCGGCGCAACCAACAGGTGGGAGTCATTATTTCGTGACGCAGACAGCGTCGGTCTGTCGTAAAGGAAACCAACGTAAATGCGACGCATATCACTGTGGGTCGATTTACGACAGCGCAATCATGAAAACGCCGTTTTTTTTCACGCAATTGCGTCACATTTTTGCGCGAAAACTGCCCTTTCAGGAGAGGAGACCCAAAATGGATCCTAGATGCCCCAACAGACCCCAGGAGGATGAGAGCAGACCAGGAACCAGCCAGGAGGAAGCATACAGGAACCAGGACATTAAAAAAAAAAAAAGAAAGTGTCGCTTCAGTGCAGAGGAGCAGGAAATCCTGGTGAAAGAGGTGACGGATCACCAGCACCAACTTTTCATCACCTCCAAATTGCCACTCAGTAGGAGAGAGGCCATCTGGAAACAAATTGTGGACAAGATTAACAGTGTGGCTGAAGAACGCCGGACAGTCACCGAGTGTAAGAAACGCTGGCATGACTGCAAACGTAGGACCAAAGAGAAAATGGCCAGGAACAGGAAGGCAGCAATGCAGACTGCAGGGGGGAGTCCAGCACAACAGGAGGCCCTGGACCACATGGAGGAGATGGTCGCAGCCGTCATCCCGGAGGAGATCGTCACAGGGATTCAAGGACTGGACAGCGCAGACTACCACGACACTACGCACATGCAGGGTAAGTCGCATGGGGAATCCTAATACAATAATGGGGACTGTAAGCAGGGGGGGGATACCTACTACACAATACATGTAAGTCAGCACATTTATGAAGTGGCATGGGGAAAGGGGCACGGCAGGGGGGCATGCCCAGTACTGACCGAAGCTGGGGCACGACAAAATACAGCAACCACAACAGTCCCACGGGGACATCCTGTAATTACAACAAGAGAGCCAAGGGAAAGCAGTGACAGGTGGGAAGGACACTACCTCAAATCCACATCCAGGCACTTGTATTGCAAAATCTATTCTACATCAACTAGGTCCCTATCTGTAATGCAGTAGCAAATACAACAACTGTAACTTAACTGCAAACACAGTTGACAATAACACCTCTCATCTCTGTGCAGCTATAGTACAAAATGGCAGAAACCCCACCCTGGAACATACATACCTAAATTAGGGGGTGAGGGTGACATCTGCAATTACTCCTAGAAATAAGACAAAGGTACCAGTACACTCAAATGCCGAATGTCCATAACTGACACATACATAAGCCTAAGTAAACAGCAATAGGAGCCACACAGCACTAACGATACACACATGCTGCATACGTCAGGGTCCCTCACGTGCCTGGCTAACAAGGCTACATCACTAATGTCATACTGCTCAAACAACAACATTGAGGAGGGGACACAGGCAACTGGTCACTGAAACACACCTGCAAAGTCGGACAAACAAATAGGACCTTCATACGATAAACAGGCCAATCCAATTCAAAACACATCACCCAACATCATCTCAAAACATGAAGAATGTTTACATCCATACCACATCCTAACATTGACATGCATAGGTAATGCCACGTTACATGTACAGATCATGCAATGTGAATAAAAAGTGTATGGGGCAGGGCCTGAGAGGCAAGTGTGCTGGCAGGGCAGTCACAACACCCACAGTCAGTCAAAGTGTAGTGTGGCAAGTGAAACGTATACTTTGCGCATTAGCCTCAGGCTGGAGGCCTTTGTGCATCTTACCCTGAATGTACTTATACTCATTTGCTCACATCTAAGTGCCTCAGAGCAATTTGCACTAAATGATTCTCATTGCCCTTCCTATCAGTTAATGTAGCAAATAGTCAGTCCTAAGGTGTTGTCAATTAGTCAAATCACACTGTTTTGCCTACTTCTGCACTGGAGTTTGCCAGAACATATTCACTCTGTGCCCCAGTCAAGGATACCGTCTGGTACGTTGCTGATAGATGTGGTAGGGGTCAAGGTTTGGCATTCCTGCTTAGGGAAACTTTGTCATCACCATGACATATGTCTTTTACATTCACTCCCTTGTCCCAAGACACGCATGTGGGAGTTTCCAAACAGAAAATAACAACTAGATGCTGCCTGCCTTGCTGCTGATGCACAACCAGATCCTAGCCCATTCCTCTGATATGAGGGATGATGTCTCCCCTGTGATTCTGACAGGCAACCTCCAAACTTAACAAGCTGTGCTATACATAGAACATGCAGGGGGAGAGTAGAAACAGTTAGGCACCATGAAAGCTGTGTACTAATGTATTACTCTCCTGCGGACTATTTCAATTCTAACAGTGTGTATTGTTTGTGTAAATGGGGCTCACACCTAAATTCCTACAAGTCAGTTGTACAATGAAACTTCATATCAAACTAATACTGTCTATGTCATTTGTGTATGGGAACCTACCGGAAAAGATACAGGCCCATATTTATACTTTTTGACGCTAAACTGCGCTAACGCAGTTTAGCGTAAAAAAATTTAGCGCCGTCTAACGCCATTCTGAAGCGCCATGCGGGCGCCGTATTTATGGAATGGCGTTAGCCGGCGCTAGCAGACCGGCGCTGCCTGGTGCGTGGAAAAAAAACACATAGACCAGGCAGCGCCGGCGTAGGGGGAAAATGGCGTTAGGGCGTCTTAAAATGGGGCAAGTCAGGTTGAGGCAAAAAAATCGCCTCAACCCGATTCGCGCCATTTTTTTCGACGCCCAGACGCCATTTAAATGACTCCTGTCTTAGTAAAGACAGGAGTCATGCCCCCTTGCCCAATGGCCATGCCCAGGGGACTTATGTCCCCTGGGCATGGTCATTGGGCATAGTGGCATGTAGGGGGGCACAAATAAGGCCCCCCTATGCCACCCAAAAAAAAATAATAATAATAATTTATACTTACCTGAACTTACCTGAATGTCCCTGGGATGGGTCCCTCCATCCTTGGGTGTCCTCCTGGGGTGGGCAAGGGTGGCAGGGGGGGTCCCTGGGGGCAGGGGAGGGCACCTGTGGGCTCATTTTGAGCCCACAGGCCCCTTAACGCCTACCCTGACCCAGGCGTTAAAAAGTGGCGCAAATGCGGGGATTTTTGACCCGACCACTCCCGGGCGTGATTTTTGCCCGGGAGTATAAATACGACGCATTTGCGTCGCCGTCATTTTTTTAGACGGGAACGCCTTCCTTGCATCTCATTAACGCAAGAAAGGCGTTCACGCAAAAAAATGACGCTATTTGCCCATACTTTGGCGCTAGACGCGTCTAACGCCAAAGTATAAATATGGCGTTAGTTTTGCGCCGAATTTGCGTCGAAAAAAACGACGCTAATTCGGCGCAAACAGAGTATAAATACGGGCCACAAATGTGTAGGACCTGAGTGACCACCACTTCCCTGAGAAGTTCCAAAGATGTCATGCGCTCGGATGTCTAAACATTCCTTTGATGTGGGAGACCAGAGGCACTGCTAGTTAGTCTTAGCTAAATTGAATATCTGGATGACAGAGTTATTTTCAAGTGGGTCAAACTTAGTCCCCCACACCATTAGCTATCCTGCTGCCTAGAAAGCCAAGAATCACATGTTGGATAATGAGAGCCCACCCTACAAAATGTCCCTCCATAACAATAGTGAAACACCGAGTGAGGAGTAGGAGAAAAAAACACCTATTCCTAAATCATTACAAAGCAACACCTAGAGGCGACCTGGCAGACATGTCTGAAAGATCCATATCAAACATGTGACACACAGGTGGGCCATAGGCCTACAACAATGCCCTATGACGGACAGCAGATACCTAGACAAACACATAGTACAATGTTAAGGCATCCAAAGGCTTGTATCTTACTGCAAAATTGTCACAACACAGACACACTAATTGTACCCTGTTTCATTGCAGAGGAACACGGATCTCCTGCTGATCTGCCTGTCCATGAGTTCCCTGATGACATGGATGACGACACCATCAACCTCCCACAAGAGACCATTGACATGGTCCTTGAAAGCCTCCAAACCCCACCTTCAGTCACAAGGAGGAGCACAGAACAAGCAGCCACCACAGTAGAACCACCCGCCACCCCAATTGTAAGACCTGCCAGCTCCAACACAGCTGAGGACTCTGACGACACTGGCACCAGCTTCGAAAGAACTGTCGTTGGGGTCCAGCGGGAGCTGGCCAAGGAGGTGCGGGTGGGGATGCAAAATATGGCAGCCAGCCTTGAGGGGGTGCGTTCGTGCATGTTGTCAACTGCTGATCAGGCAGCTGCAATGCAAGCCAGAAATTTTCTCTTGGAGGACATTTCAAAAACACTGAAGGAAATTGGCACAGCTGTCATCCAGTTGACACAACAACTCAAACTGCAAGCCACTCAACGTGTGCACGAATGCAACATAGAACCCCTCAGGGCTGACCTGGCTGCCTACCATCGGGATGTGGCTGCCATTATGAAAAACCAGCAGGCCCTCCTTGCTGCAGTACTGCCCTTCCTTACTCAACAGGGATCAGCCCCCGGGATGTCTGCCTCCATGTCTTCTAACACTGAGGTGTGTGTTGCCCCTTCACAACCAACAACAACAAGGACACACCAGGCAACACACACATCAGAAGAAGAAGACATGGAACAGATAACATTCACACGCAAGAGTACCCGGAAGCCCTAGTCCCTGCACCATGCCCTACTCTGACCAAGGTCCTACGTTTTGACACATGCCAGTCTCACTACAACTAACCTCAATGACTGTTCGGCAATCCACTGTCTGACTTGTCCACCTTGCCAGTGAATGTTTCTCTCCTACCATTTGGCATTTCATGTTCCTCTGCACTGTCTGTGACATCACCCCAGCATGTCAGGAGCATCATCCACACCCCTTCTGTAGGATCACCATGTACTAATGCACCAGAAGGGAGTCAGCAAACATGGTGAATGGACATTTTGCACAACACCACTTATAAATAAATATCACTTGCACACCTATTGTGTCTCTGTGTCATTTCAAAATTTAACTGTGCAGTAGATAACTCCAAAGTGGCTGTGTGGAAACCATGTCGATTCTCTATACTACTGTCCTGATTTCATGTATACTGAATCATCTGTGCAGTGGCCAGGATTGCATCATAGATTTACTATACTGAGGCAAATAACTGATGAAGGGACTAAGCACACACAATTATGCTGTGTTGGACAGAATGATGCACCATCTATAGCTATTCTACACAACTAATGGTGGCTGAGAAATGTAGGCACCATGCAATACTAAAATGTGAAATTATGCTGTAGAATGAAAAGAATGATAAACAAATTACACTGCATCAATCACCCTTACGGCGTATACTTCCATGAAGGAAAGTCATGCTGAATCAGTACACACATGATGTAGGTCAGCAATGATAGCAACAAGACAAGAGTGTGAACAAATCGTCATCTATAAAGCTCTCCCTGAACTTCACAATGCTGTCCGACCTATCTATTTACCTACAATAACAAGTCTGGAAGCACTCTTTGTGAAGTAGGATACATACCAACCCCAAACCTTGATGATCAATGCACACTACCAATGGTGGCTCTCCAACATGGTGGATACTTACCAAGTTAGCACACGGGTAGCTGGCATGTTAAACCTCATAAGCCTGGGGATAGGGAGCATGGAACACAAATGTCATACTTAACATTTCTGCTACACTGATGTCAAGGCCATGAAAAGGTAGCACCTAACGCATCAGGTAAAGGGTTAACAAATTTTTTATTTAAAAGTAGTAATAAAAGAGGCAACTAAGGGAAAGGTAAACCTACACTAATCTAACCTGACTACTACTAACCCACAACTGTCCCTAACTAACCTAAGCTAAACTTACTCTACACATGTAACGAAACGATCTAAACATCAACCCCCCACCCACCATTAAGAGACAAGACACATGCAGGACAACACTTACTAACCTACACACATACTATACTATCCTAAACAAACATATATATATATATTTTTTTATTTTTTTTTATTTTTATTTTTTTTATTTTTATTAAACAGGAATCCCAACATTGCCCCCCACCCACACAAAAATATTAGATAGAAAGTATAAGGACCCCCCACCCTCTTACCTAACACTAACTAAGCTAATTACCTATACTTATCCTATAACTAACCCCCCAAACCCAACTAACAGTATGAAAAGAGGAAAGAGGGGAGAGGGGAGGGGTAAAAGTTCAGGAGGGCAAAATAACTAAAGATTTGCCCTCTGAAGTGTGCGCCGGATGGAGCGCACCTTCTTTTTAACCTCCGCCATGTCCTCCGTCAGGTTGTCCACCTTTTGAATTAAGCTGTCCAGTTTCCTAGACAATGCCTGGAAGGCTGCAGGGTCAATTGGAGGGTCACTGCTGGTCTGCGTGCCGGTGGAGGTGGAGATTGTTGCTGGAGTGGAGTGGCCACGGGACAGCCCTGCTCCCAACTCACGGCTGGGTCCAGGTCTTGAGGAAGATGGCTGGTCCGTCGCTGGGTCCCCTTGGGCAGACCTGGTGGTTGTAGGTGGCACCGTTGGTGGAGCCTGTGGTGTGGCATACCACGCCCCGGAGGCCCGATTGGAATTGTATCTGCGGGCCATCCTCCGATACCCACACTGCACCTGCAGGATGTGCCTGTACCTCATTGCTCTGTGCTCAAAATGGTTGCGCTCTGCGGCACTCAGGTTTGCAGCTGTGAAGAGAAAAGGGAAATTTTGAGCATTGAATTTACAGTGGGTTGAATCCCACAATAGCTCATTTGTCCATTACTAGAAATATATTGTATGCAGCAATTGTTACAACATAGTTCACGGAAATGCTCAGAGGAAGTATATGTGAATCATGCATCCCTAAGGTCATATCACACCTAGCATATCCATGTCTCTACATGATGGATGACATCACCCTAAACTACTCATCCAAATCATACCTAAGGCATTTGACATTATGGCACCAGCTCTTCCGCATACTGACTTCAGTACATATGTCATTCTATGTGAATACACTCACACTCCTCACTCAATAGCATTTTTAATTAGTTGTGTGCTAAGATTGAACCCCTGGCCCAGAATCATGTGTCCACACTAGGTGTCAGATGTAGGAATTTAGGAAAATCAACTAGCAAATTGCAAAGCAGAACGGTGTCTCTGACACCGTCTGCGAGTCGCTATGGGGTCCCTAAAACCCACCTCATGAACATCAATGATGTGGGTTCCAAATTTGCCCACCTTAGCAACATGGGCACTCACGGGGATGGTGGCCTGCTGGGACCAGCAGAACTCCATAGACGTGACTGTTTTTAAATTAAGCAAGTTATTTCTCCCCAAGTGTAGGCCGTTTACCGGAAAGAAAAATGAGCTGCAATTATTTTTAAATCACAACAATTGTACTTGGAAATTTTCACGGTAATTATTGGTCCCTTAGACCACTGGCTTTTTTGCGCAGGATTTTTTTAGTCCACTCACAAAGGCTGAAGCTTTACAATGAGGACCCCTTCCAGTCAGCAAGGTGGTTACCATCCACTTCAAGTGGATGATAACAGCTACTCACTTTGCAACCACGTACTCGGTTGCAAATGGGATTGCCTACCACTGTGATTTGCAAGTAGGTCTGGTAAAACCCTTCATTATATCAATTTTGAAAAGCATTTTACTCATATGTACATGACCACCAAAGACATTTTGGATTAGGAAACAGACGTTTGCAAATCCCACACAGATATTTATGCCATTTGCAACGTGTAGACATTTTTCTCACTCTGGCCCAAGGTACTAACTCAAGTCACAAAAGGTGTTAAGTACGTGTAACATACTGGTTGCTACAGTCCTAGGTACCCTGTTTCACAGTAACATCCCAGTCTTTGTGGGTGGTGTGGGAAGAACAACAAACAATCCCATGTTCAATGCACACCCAGGAGTGTACAGAAAGTGCAACAATTATGTGCCTTCACACACAACACCTATGAAGGGCTAGCAACACGTTGTAGTCAGCCCAACCTTGTCACATCCCAGGTCCACACATGTCAAAATGTTATGACTTAGCCCAACATAACATACTATTAGTGAGGCATGTTTAACAACACACACAGGGGAGGTAGTACACCCATTCACATGATTCAACTGAACACCTAGGGCATTGCACTCAAGTCACACACACTTCGAGTTCACCTTGTGGAAGTACATGCCCATGGAAGATCCAACCTACAGTGTACACAGTCCATCCTCAACTAGGAAGAAGCACTTGTCATCAATGCCATGTGCCTAAGCTATCTGGGAGACTGTCAGTCTGATATGCAGACTCAGTTCATGGCAAGTCCCTGACCAAGTCTAACATTGACCAGTCTATTCGAAATGAGTCATACCATTCCCAATTGCCGCCATAATTGAATGGGCTACAGCCCCTCAATCTGAGAGATGACTACGTATTGCTTTGCAGAAACATAATTCTAATTTGATATCACACTAAAAGAACAAAGCCAATGAACGGCCAGCACATCAAATCATGAATTCTCTTGAACACACAGTAATCCATCATGCGTCATTACCAAACAATGTAAATAGCACTCAGGCGACACTCACTGTAGGTATCGGGGTCGTCAAAATGGGCCACCTCTCCCACGGTGTACGGGGCTGGTCCACCTGTAAAGCATGAAACAAAGATTATACTCAGACTGGGTGAACGGACAAAAGATTTCTGTTACAATGACACTGTGTGAAAATGACATGGTAATGATAGACTTTCACACATGCTCATCCTGCATGGATCACTTTGTATTCAACATTAACATTGGATGAGTCTCCTGCTCCAGTGTCACACCCTACTACACTCATGCAGTGGTCAGGACAGTCAGGTGTCGTCCAAGTTAATCCTCCATTAGTATGCCCCAACAATAATGTTATCCATACATCTCAGCATGTGCATCCCCGAGAGACATTCCAAAACTGGTTCCATGAGGACTGCATGACCACTCACAATTAAACAGGCTATTTGGACAGGGTCAACAGACAGCAAACAGACACACATGTGACATATGTGTGAACAACATGACTAACTTCATGTGACGTGACGGCAACACACATGTATAGCATCATCATGTGTTTCCAATTTTCTGTCTAGCTATGGCGTCTGCATATGTAGGTATGTTGTTTCTACATGACGTACTCATTGGCCATTATGACCAGTGGAGTACAAATGGAGCCGTTCACGTGTTGCTTTTCTGACACAAAGGCAACACTACATTACATGCAGCTACAGGCATCTGGTATGTGTTGCAAAAATGATCCATCGGACTGGTAGCACAGGTCTTCATACACATTCTGCAACAAATACACATTAGGACACATATGTATACCTTTGTAGCGCAGCATTTGAAACATTTTGGGACGCAGAGAGGGGGCGACTTAGCATAATACAAATAGATGTTGAATTTATAAAGCTGTCATTGCGTGTACATGTGTTGCAAGAATGGGGATTAATGTGTATAACCATGGGCCTAGGTTTCCCTGGCATTACACAAACTCAGCTACTTATTTTGCAGATTCGCTAACAATCATCACATGTTCACACACCGATTTCTGTCATTCCCATGTAATTGTTTTTTACTCACCAACATGGCCACCAATCTGGAGTCCCAGGTGGTCCAGCAGGTCCTGTTCCCTGGTGATCAGATCTGCCCAGCGGTGCTTGAGTTGGTGTACATTCCTGAGACTCCAATAGACCCGGACCAGGTGATGGCGCACCTTCTCCCACCGGATTTTCCTGGCCTCCGTGTGATACCCCTGTATCACACGGGCCCCAGCTTCCAGCATTGGTGGGAGGAAATGGCTTACGAGCCATATGAACCCCCCCAATTCGTCTTCCCCCATCCTGGACAGGCGAGGCCTACCTGACATATTGAGAGGGATAAGATTGTACCAACAAAATATAAAATATAAAGGGGTAAATGGGGAAAGGTAGAGGCGTGAAAGAAAAAGGAGAAGTAGAAAAATAGCCCAACTAACCCCCCAAACTATGCTACCCACAACAGACTCCCACAGACAATACAAACTATCACAGGTATAGACAAAATAACACTAAACAGACTGAGACAATGTGATACAACAATAATAGATTGACACTAAGACAAAATACAAGGCACACAGGACACTAGAGCAGTAAAACACACAACAACACCTTTCACACAACCACACAGTCTAGAGAAATCTGAGACTGCAAAGTGAAAGTGAAAGTTACCTCCCAGTACAGATTTTGTAAACAGGATATCCTATTACATCACTTCCTGCATAAAATGGCCGCCGTTTTTATTTTCCCGTTATGCGCATACACAGTTGTGCGTCAATTTTTTATGACGCATTACAGTGCACATGATGCGGAGTGAAAAAATATTTTATGAATATTAATAATTAATACTGTACATGAAATGACCAACATATTGTGCATGTAGCGTCAATTTCACCACGCATACATCATGGGCGTCGTTTTTTTTACACGTACAGTGGTGCACATGATGCGGAGTGAAAAAATATGATATGAATATTAATAATTAATACTGTACATGAAATTACCAATATATTGTGCATGTAGCGTCAATTTCACCACGCATACATCATGGGCGTCGTTTTTTTTACACGTACAGTGGTGCACATGATGCGGAGTGAAAAAATATGTTATGAATATTAATAATTAATACTGTACATGAAATTACCAACATATTGTGCATGTAGCGTCAATTTCACCACGCATACATCATGGGCGTCGTTTTTTTTACACGTACAGTGGTGCACATGATGCGGAGTGAAAAAATATGATATGAATATTAATAATTAATACTGTACATGAAATGACCAATATATTGTGCATGTAGCGTCAATTTCACCACGCATACATCATGGGCGTGGTTTTTTTTACACGTACAGTAGTGCACATGATGCAGAGTCAAAAATATTGTGGATGTAAATAATATTTTTAAGGCGAAAGATCAAGACACTTTTGGATACATTTGTATCTGACTCTGCATTGTGTGCACTCATGTACGTGAACAAATTATGACGGCCATGCTGTATGCGTAGAATATGGAGCAAATTTATCCAAATGTCTTCATGTGTTTAGCTTTGGAAAGGTGATTTGTCATGGTCAAACGGTGCGATGTGAGACACATTTGTGTTTGTATATGACAAATGTCCGTACTTTTATGTATAGACGGCCTTCACACTGTGATGTTTGGGATACGTTAACTAATGTATTGACCATATTTGACAACATATTTGGTGTAATTGCTGATGGCTATTTTGAAATGATGTTTTTGATACCATTATGTATTCCATCTCCAAAATGTGCCCACCTTTATGATGGGGATGCTTTTATCTGTAGTCCTAACAGGGAGTGGGAGAGTCACTTTCAGTTTTTATGGGGCTGACCATGTCCCATTATGATTTTGTGTTTCATATTTGTGTAGGACTTGTGACATGGAGGCCACACATGTGCCTTATGCATGTGTTTAGTTCACAAGTACATGATTCTTGTATGTTTTGGGGGTGGTAGAGGTGGAGTTAGGCCCCCAGCACCCTAGGATTTGACCATCCAGAATAGCTACTGTATCCATGGAGTATTTTTATCATATCATGGCAAACCTGCAGCAGTGGGCGAATGTAAGGCCATATGGTATGAATGACTGTTGACCATTCATTCATCTCATTAGCCCATTTGACGTTTGCAGTAATGATGATTTGGAGCTAAGTTGCATACCATTTTCATATGACTAAGTTTGCAAGACTCTCAGCGTTCATGATGTGATAATGCGAAGATTGTTTTGCTTGTCTGTGTCCCTTTCTGCATAAACTGGTTTAGTGTCATGTTACAATCTTCCTGCTAGGTTCAAACTGGGACACAACTGTGATGGTCTACTTTCAAATATTAGGTTGGTTGTATGACATATGTGTACATGTGTGTGGGAATGTGGATCCAGTATGACCTGTCTGTGTGTATGTTGTCACTGTAACTTCAAGGTCTCCTCCTGAGTTAGTGGCAGCTGATGTTGTTGCAATTGTGTATTGCTCACATCATACACTTGAGAGAAGCCATTGATGACATGTTCACGTACACATGGATGGTCCCACCCTGTCTCTGAACACGTGTGATGTGACTTTCAAAGGATCTCCAATTTTGGGCTGGATGAGAGACTGTTTCAGTTGTTTGGATCCGGCATGTGTAATTGTCACATTTGTACTCTTGTTGGGCTCTGTGTATGGTAATGTAACATGTCACATCCTACCCTCTGTGCATACAGTTGTGATGTTTATTTTTGGTGTGATGAATTTTAATGGCATTCTTGATCAATGAGACGACATTCATCTTCAGCTATTTCAAACTAAAGGTGGTCAGAAATGAATAGGCCAAAGCATGATGTGGTGTTTGTTATCTGTGTTTATTTACAAGTGTGGAATACAAGTGATTATAATAACTTAAGTAAAAAAATTGTTCACAAGCTGTTGGCTCCTACGCACTCCTGCTGCGGTGTTAGGTTGTTCCCCCTCCTGTTGCAGGCCAGCATCCTCCTCATCATCATCCTCAGGCATGTCTGGGTCCGGTTCAAGGAGGGGAATGTTCCTTTTTACACAAATATTGTGTAATATGGCACAAGTGAGTATGATCTTGCAGACCATCTCTGGGGAGTATAGTAGGCTTCCGCCAGTGATGTCAAGGCAGCGGAACCTTGACTTTAGGATCCCAAAGGTCCTCTCCACAATGCTGCGTGTCCTCTTGTGGGCGTCATTGTATGCCCGCTCAGCAGCAGTATTTGGGTTCCCATATGGTGTCATTAGCCAAGGCTGGATGCCATACCCCTGATCAGCTGAAAGAGAAACACAGAATGGTATCAATTAGATGTAGGAGGCACTGTTGTACGTATATTTGATGGCAGTAGTTGTGTTGTGTTGTCTGTGACTATTTTGTGTACTAATGTGACAACCTATGGTTGTTGGTGGAAACTTTGGCATTGTTTTTTTTCCTTGGCTGAGCAAGTGTTTGTTGTCTAACTGTTTGTCAGCAGGATGTATTGGTTTCTCAAGTACAGTGTGCCCTCCCTTGCATTGTGACTTGTGACACAGGTGTCCGTGTGTCCTCACTGGGGGTGTGATGATAGTTCCATGAAGAGTTGAAACATGAAAGGGTATTAGAAACGTTCATATGAACATACCCAGGCCATCCCATCCCTTAAAAGTTATGCATTGTATTAGTGTACAGGTTATTGTGAGACTTCCAATTTGCAAGGTGACATTTAGGCAACCACAGTCATGAATGTCTTCACACTAAGCTGTGGAGTAAATTCAAATGTGTGAGAGGTTCAATGGTGACTTGTGACACATGGCTAGTGATGTGAGTACCTCAGTGTGTTCCTGTCTAGGTGTTGCTATTGTGGTGTATGTGTTGTTTATCCTAGAGGGTTTCTGTGCAGTGAGTATATAAGTAGAATTTTGTCCTTACCAACAAGTAGTCCATTGCCATACCGTCCATCCTGGAAGTGTTGGTTGATGGTGGAGTGACGGAAGATGAATGCGTCATGTACACTAACAGGATATTTAGCCACAATGTTGCTGATCAGTCCTTGGTGATCGACTATGGCCTGCACATTGATGGAATGTGTGTGCTTCCTGTTGCGGTAGAGGTGTTCACTCGCAGCAGGTGGCACAAGGCGTATGTGTGTGCAGTCGATTGCACCAAGGACGTGCGGAAAGCCACTGATGGCGTAGAACCCCTGTTTTGTTTCCTGCTGCTTCTGCACTGTGTTAGGGAAGCAGATGTGGCGGGGTGTCAGTCCAATGATGGCATCCAGTACTTTAGGCAGGAATGCGGAGAAAGATGGTTGTGAGATTCCACCAACCAGGGCACCAGTTGTCTGAAACGAGCCACTTGCCAGCAGGTGTAGTACGGCAAGCAGCTTTGTTTCGGTTGGGATAGTGCGTGGAGTCACTAAAGTGGGGGCCAATTGCTGTTCAATATTTGTCAGCAGCTGCTGAATGGCCTGCCAGTTCAACCGGTACCTCTGGATGATGTCTCGTTCCCTGAGGCCATGCAGGGTTGTTCTTGGGCGGAATATCCTCTCCTGCCTTCTGCGCTGTCTTTGGGCTCCCTGCTGTTGTTGTTGTGGCTGCTGTTGTTGCTGCAGGGCTCTGCATCTACGTGCACGTTGAAGAAAAAGCACCTCCATGTCTCCCTGTTGCTGCTCTGCTGCTCTGCTGCTCTGTTGTTTGTTCTGTGTGTTCTGATTAAGTACAGGTGTGTTTGCCCCATTTTAACGCCTGCCCTGACCCAGGCGTTAAAATTTCATGCTATTCGTGCTTTGCGCCATTTTTTTGCGCCACCTGCCGCGCGGGAGTGATTTTTGCCCTGGAGCATAAATACCACGCACCGCTATGTGCGTCTGTTTTTGGACGGGAACGCCTACCCTGCATGTCATTAACGCAGGGCAGGGTGCCGCTTCCAAAAACTGGCGCACATAGCGCCATTTTCCTGGTGCGCCGGATCGGGCATCAGGGTTTAAATATGGGGCAACGTTTGCGCTGAAAGTGCATCAAAATTTTTGACGCACATTCGGCGCAAACGGAGTATAAATATGCCCCTTTATCTCTCAGCTATTATCTGTGCTATAACACTTTTATCTTGTAGTTTTCCTTCCAAATCTTGCACCCCTTTTATCAATAAAAGAGGCCAATAATTTCTCAATACTCTTTCCCTCAGTCATTCCAGTCCTCCAATCTATAGGTTCATAAGAAACCAACAATAGGTAGTTCAGCAAGCACTTTTAAAGCCGCTCAGTGGATTTGTGTCCAAGTGCTGCCCTCTAGTACTGCTACATGGAAACTGCAGAATAAGAATAGGATTGAAAAAGGGGCAGTCCTATGCAAATTATTTACTCCCATGCTTACTTCGCCAAGCTGCCGCTATGGTTCCACCCGCAAAATATGGTCTTCAGCAGATTTCTAAAGTTGCCAAATTGTCTTAGGCTAAGGATTTTTCCACCACTCAAAGGTATTCTTATAAGTACCCACCCTAATTTAGCAGGGTACAGAATTACCTGCAGTAATCCTCTATATAGTTCGTGGGCATGTGTGGTCTTATTGGAAAGTTTGCAAACTATGACTGGGATGTATAAAGTCCTAATGACCAAGTCTAACATTGACCAGTCTATTCGAAATGAGTCATACCATTCCCAATTGCCACCATAATTGAATGGGCTACAGCCCCTCAATCTGAGAGATGACTGCGTATTGCTTTGCAGAAACATAATTCTAATTTGATATCACACTAAAAGAACAAAGCCAATGAACGGCCAGCACATCAAATCATGAATTCTCTTGAACACACAGTAATCCATCATGCGTCATTACCAAACAATGTAAATAGCACTCAGGCGACACTCACTGTAGGTATCGGGGTCGTCAAAATGGGCCACCTCTCCCACGGTGTACGGGGCTGGTCCACCTGTAAAGCATGAAACAAAGATTATACTCAGACTGGGTGAACGGACAAAAGATTTCTGTTACAATGACACTGTGTGAAAATGACATGGTAATGATAGACTTTCACACATACTCATCCTGCATGGATCACTTTGTATTCAACATTAACATTGGATGAGTCTCCTGCTCCAGTGTCACACCCTACTACACTCATGCAGTGGTCAGGACAGTCAGGTGTCGTCCAAGTTAATCCTCCTTTAGTATGCCCCAACAATAGTTATCCATACATCTCAGCATGTGCATCCCCGAGAGACATTCCAAAACTGGTTCCATGAGGACTGCATGACCACTCACAATTAAACAGGCTATTTGGACAGGGTCAACAGACAGCAAACAGACACACATGTGACATATGTGTGAACAACATGACTAACTTCATGTGACGTGACGGCAACACACATGTATAGCATCATCATGTATTTCCAATTTTCTGTCTAGCTATGGCGTCTGCATATGTAGGTATGTTGTTTCTACATGACGTACTCACTGGCCATTATGACCAGTGGAGTACAAATGGAGCCGTTCACGTGTTGCTTTTCTGACACAAAGGCAACACTACATTACATGCAGCTACAGGCATCTGGTATGTGTTGCAAAAATGATCCATCAGACTGGTAGCATAGGTCTTCATACACATTCTGCAACAAATACACATTAGGACACATATGTATACCTTTGTAGCGCAGCATTTGAAACATTTTGGGACGCAGAGAGGGGGCGACTTAGCATAATACAAATAGATGTTGAATTTATAAAGCTGTCATTGCGTGTACATGTGTTGCAAGAATGGGGATTAATGTGTATAACCATGGGCCTAGGTTTCCCTGGCATTACACACACTCAGCTACTTATTTTGCAGATTCGCTAACAATCATCACATGTTCACACACCGATTTCTGTCATTCCCATGTAATTGTTTTTTACTCACCAACATGGCCACCAATCTGGAGTCCCAGGTGGTCCAGCAGGTCCTGTTCCCTGGTGATCAGATCTGCCCAGCGGTGCTTGAGTTGGTGTACATTCCTGAGACTCCCATAGACCCGGACCAGGTGATGGCGCACCTTCTCCCACCGGATTTTCCTGGCCTCCGTGTGATACCCCTGTATCACACGGGCCCCAGCTTCCAGCATTGGTGGGAGGAAATGGCTTACGAGCCATATGAACCCCCCCAATTCGTCTTCCCCCATCCTGGACAGGCGAGGCCTACCTGACATATTGAGAGGGATAAGAATGTACCAACAAAATATAAAATATAAAGGGGTAAATGGGGAAAGGTAGAGGTGTGAAAGAAAAAGGAGAAGTAGAAAAATAGCCCAACTAACCCCCCAAACTATGCTACCCACAACAGACTCCCACAGACAATACAAACTATCACAGGTATAGACAAAATAACACTAAACAGACTGAGACAATGTGATACAACAATAATAGATTGACACTAAGACAAAATACAAGGCACACAGGACACTAGAGCAGTAAAACACACGACAACACCTTTCACACAACCACACAGTCTAGAGAAATCTGAGACTGCAAAGTGAAAGTGAAAGTTACCTCCCAGTACAGATTTTGTAAACAGGATATCCTATTACATCACTTCCTGCATAAAATGGCCGCCGTTTTTATTTTCCCGTTATGCGCATACACAGTTGTGCGTCAATTTTTTATGACGCATTACAGTGCACATGATGCGGAGTGAAAAAATATGTTATGAATATTATTAAATAATACTGTACATGAAATGACCAACATATTGTGCATGTAGCGTCAATTTCACCACGCATACATCATGGGCGTCGTTTTTTTTACACGTACAGTGGTGCACATGATGCAGAGTGAAAAAATATGATATGAATATTAATAATTAATACTGTACATGAAATGACCAATATATTGTGCATGTAGCGTCAATTTCACCACGCATACATCATGGGCGTCGTTTTTTTTACACGTACAGTGGTGCACATGATGCGGAGTGAAAAAATATGTTATGAATATTAATAATTAATACTGTACATGAAATTACCAACATATTGTGCATGTAGCGTCAATTTCACCACGCATCCATCATGGGCGTCGTTTTTTTTACACGTACAGTGGTGCACATGATGCGGAGTGAAAAAATATGATATGAATATTAATAATTAATACTGTACATTAAATGACCAATATATTGTGCATGTAGCGTCAATTTCACCACGCATACATCATGGGCGTCGTTTTTTTTACACGTACAGTGGTGCACAAGATGCGGAGTGAAAAAATATGATATGAATATTAATAATTAATACTGTACATGAAATGACCAATATATTGTGCATGTAGCGTCAATTTCACCACGCATACATCATGGGCGTGGTTTTTTTTACACGTACAGTAGTGCACATGATGCAGAGTCAAAAATATTGTGGATGTAAATAATATTTTGAAGGCGAAAGATCAAGACACTTTTGGATACATTTGTATCAGACTCTGCATTGTGTGCACTCATGTACGTGAACAAATTATGACGGCCATGCTGTATGCGTAGAATATGGAGCAAATTTATCCAAATGTCTTCATGTGTTTAGCTTTGGAAAGGTGATTTGTCATGGTCAAACGGTGCGATGTGAGACACATTTGTGTTTGTATATGACAAATGTCCGTACTTTTATGTATAGACGGCCTTCACACTGTGATGTTTGGGATACGTTAACTAATGTATTGACCATATTTGACAACATATTTGGTGTAATTGCTGATGGCTATTTTGAAATGATGTTTTTGATACCATTATGTATTCCGTCTCCAAAATGTGCCCACCTTTATGATGGGGATGCTTTTATCTGTAGTCCTAACAGGGAGTGGGAGAGTCACTTTCAGTTTTTATGGGGCTGACCATGTCCCATTATGATTTTGTGTTTCATATTTGTGTAGGACTTGTGACATGGAGGCCACACATGTGCCTTATGCATGTGTTTAGTTCACAAGTACATGATTCTTGTATGTTTTGGGGGTGGTAGAGGTGGAGTTAGGCCCCCAGCACCCTAGGTTTTGACCATCCAGAATAGCTACTGTATCCATGGAGCATTTTTATCATATCATGGCAAACCTGCAGCAGCGGGCGAATGTAAGGCCATATGGTATGAATGACTGTTGACCATTCATTCATCTCATTAGCCCATTTGACGTTTGCAGTAATGATGATTTGGAGCTAAGTTGCATACCATTTTCATATGACTAAGTTTTCAAGACTCTCAGCGTTCACGATGTGATAATGCGAAGATTGTTTTGCTTGTCTGTGTCCCTTTCTGCATAAACTGGTTTAGTGTCATGTTACAATCTTCCTGCTAGGTTCAAACTGGGACACAACTGTGATGGTCTACTTTCAAATATTAGGTTGGTTGTATGACATATGTGTACATGTGTGTGGGAATGTGGATCCAGTATGACCTGTCTGTGTGTATGTTGTCACTGTAACTTCAAGGTCTCCTCCTGAGTTAGTGGCAGCTGATGTTGTTGCAATTGTGTATTGCTCACATCATACACTTGAGAGAAGCCATTGATGACATGTTCACGTACACATGAATGGTCCCACCCTGTCTCTGAACACGTGTGATGTGACTTTCAAATGATCTCCAATTTTGGGCTGGATGAGAGACTGTTTCAGTTGTTTGGATCCGGCATGTGTAATTGTCACATTTGTACTCTTGTTGGGCTCTGTGTATGGTAATGTAACATGTCACATCCTACCCTCTGTGCATACAGTTGTGATGTTTATTTTTGGTGTGATGAATTTTAATGGCATTCTTGATCAATGAGACGACATTCATCTTCAGCTATTTCAAACTAAAGGTGGTCAGAAATGAATAGGCCAAAGCATGATGTGGTGTTTGTTATCTGTGTTTATTTACAAGTGTGGAATACAAGTGATTATAATAACTTAAGTAAAAAAATTGTTCACAAGCTGTTGGCTCCTACGCACTCCTGCTGCGGTGTTAGGTTGTTCCCCCTCCTGTTGCAGGCCAGCATCCTCCTCATCATCATCCTCAGGCATGTCTGGGTCCGGTTCAAGGAGGGGAATGTTCCTTTTTACACAAATATTGTGTAATATGGCACAAGTGAGTATGATCTTGCAGACCATCTCTGGGGAGTATAGTAGGCTTCCGCCAGTGATGTCAAGGCAGCGGAACCTTGACTTTAGGATCCCAAAGGTCCTCTCCACAATGCTGCGTGTCCTCTTGTGGGCGTCATTGTATGCCCGCTCAGCAGCAGTATTTGGGTTCCCATATGGTGTCATTAGCCAAGGCTGGATGCCATACCCCTGATCAGCTGAAAGAGAAACACAGAATGGTATCAATTAGATGTAGCAGGCACTGTTGTACGTATATTTGATGGCAGTAGTTGTGTTGTGTTGTCTGTGACTATTTTGTGTACTAATGTGACAACCTATGGTTGTTGGTGGAAACTTTGGCATTGTTTTTTTTCCTTGGCTGAGCTAGTGTTTGTTGTCTAACTGTTTGTCAGCAGGATGTATTGGTTTCTCAAGTACAGTGTGCCCTCCCTTGCATTGTGACTTGTGACACAGGTGTCCGTGTGTCCTCACTGGGGGTGTGATGATAGTTCCATGAAGAGTTGAAACATGAAAGGGTATTAGAAACGTTCATATGAACATACCCAGGCCATCCCATCCCTTAAAAGTTATGCATTGTATTAGTGTACAGGTTATTGTGAGACTTCCAATTTGCAAGGTGACATTTAGGCAACCACAGTCATGAATGTCTTCACACTAAGCTGTGGAGTAAATTCAAATGTGTGAGAGGTTCAATGGTGACTTGTGACACATGGCTAGTGATGTGAGTACCTCAGTGTGTTCCTGTCTAGGTGTTGCTATTGTGGTGTATGTGTTGTTTATCCTAGAGGGTTTCTGTGCAGTGAGTATATAAGTAGATTTTTGTCCTTACCAACAAGTAGTGCATTGCCATACCGTCCATCCTGGAAGTGTTGGTTGATGGTGGAGTGACGGAAGATGAATGCGTCATGTACACTCCCAGGATATTTAGCCACAATGTTGCTGATCAGTCCTTGGTGATCGACTATGGCCTGCACGTTGATGGAATGTGTGTGCTTCCTGTTGCGGTAGAGGTGTTCACTCGCAGCAGGTGGCACAAGCCGTACATGTGTGCAGTCGATTGCACCAAGGACGTGCGGAAAGCCACTGATGGCGTAGAACCCCTGTTTTGTTTCCTGCTGCTTCTGCACTGTGTTAGGGAAGCAGATGTGGCGGGGTGTCAGTCCAATGATGGCATCCAGTACTTTAGGCAGGAATGCGGAGAAAGATGGTTGTGAGATTCCACCAACCAGGGCACCAGTTGTCTGAAACGAGCCACTTGCCAGCAGGTGTAGTACGGCAATCAGCTTTGTTTCGGTTGGGATAGTGCGTGGAGTCACTAAAGTGGGGGCCAATTGCTGTTCAATATTTGTCAGCAGCTGCTGAATGGCCTGCCAGTTCAACCGGTACCTCTGGATGATGTCTCGTTCCCTGAGGCCATGCAGGGTTGTTCTTGGGCGGAATATCCTCTCCTGCCTTCTGCGCTGTCTTTGGGCTCCCTGCTGTTGTTGTTGTGGCTGCTGTTGTTGCTGCAGGGCCCTGCGTCTACGTGCACGTTGAAGAAAAAGCACATCCATGTCTCCCTGTTGCTGCTCTGCTGCTCTGCTGCTCTGTTGTTTGTTCTGTGTGTTCTGATTAAGTACAGGTGTGTTTGCCCCATTTTACGCCTGCCCTGACCCAGGCGTTAAAATTTCACGCTATTCGTGCTTCGCGCCATTTTTTTGCGCCACCTGCCGCGCGGGAGTGATTTTTGCCCTGAAGCATAAATACCACGCACCGCTATGTGCGTCTGTTTTTGGACGGGAACGCCTACCCTGCATGTCATTAACGCAGGGCAGGGTGCCGCTTCCAAAAACTGGCGCACATAGCGCCATTTTCCTGGTGCGCCGGATCGGGCGTCAGGGTTTAAATATGGGGCAACGTTTGCGCTGAAAGTGCGTCAAAATTTTTGACGCACATTCGGCGCAAACGGAGTATAAATATGCCCCTTTATCTCTCAGCTATTATCTGTGCTATAACACTTTTATCTTGTAGTTTTCCTTCCAAATCTTGCACCCCTTTTATCAATAAAAGAGGCCAATAATTTCTCAATACTCTTTCCCTCAGTCATTCCAGTCCTCCAATCTATAGGTTCATAAGAAACCAACAATAGGTAGTTCAGCAAGCACTTTTAAAGCCGCTCAGTGGATTTGTGTCCAAGTGCTGCCCTCTAGTACTGCTACATGGAAACTGCAGAATAAGAATAGGATTGACAAAGGGGCAGTCCTATGCAAATTATTTACTCCCATGCTTACTTCGCCAAGCTGCCGCTATGATTCCACCCGCAAAATATGGTCTTCAGCAGATTTCTAAAGTTGCCAAATTGTCTTAGGCTAAGGATTTTTCCACCACTCAAAGGTATTCTTATAAGTACCCACCCTAATTTAGCAGGGTACAGAATTACCTGTAGTAATCCTCTATGTAGTTCGTGGGCATGTGTGGTCTTATTGGAAAGTTTGCAAACTATGACTGGGATGTATAAAGTCCTAATGGTATGGCATAGCATTACAGACTAGACAACACTCACTTTATCTCTCAGCTATTATCTGTGCTTTAACACTTTTATCTTGTAGTTTTCTTTCCAAATCTTGCACCCCTTTTATCAATAAAACAGGCCAATAATTTCTCAATACTCATTCCCCTAGTCATTCCAGTCCTCCAATCTATAGGTTCATAAAAAACCAACAAGAGGTAGTTCAGCAAGCACTTTTAAAGCCTCTCTGTGGATTTGTGTTCAAGTGCTGACATCTACTACTGCTACATGGAAACTGCAGAATAATAATAGGATTGAAAAAGGGGGTGTCCTATGCAAATTATTTACTCCCATGCTTACTTCACCAAGCTTTCGCTATGATTCCACCTGCAACATATGGTCTTCAGCAGGTTTCTAAAGTTGTCATATTGTCTTAGAATAAGGATTTTTCCACTCAAAGAGATTCTTATAAGTACCCACCCTAATTTTGCAGGGTACAGAATTACCTGTTGTAATCTTCTATTTAGAACCTGGGCATGTGTGGTCTTACTGGAAAGTTTGCAAACTATGACTGGGATGTATATAGTACTAATGGTATAGCATAGCATTATAGACTAGACAACAGTCACTTTATCTTTCAGCTATTATCTGTCCTTTAACACTTTTATCTTGTAGTTTTCCTTCCAAATATTGCACCCCTTTTATCAATAAAACAGGCCAATCATTTCTCAATACTCATTCCCTCAGTCATTCCAGTCCTCCAATTTATAGGTTCATAAAAAACCAACAAGATGTAGTTCAGCAAGCACTTTTAAAGCCTCTCTATGGATTTGTGTTCAAGTGCTGCCCTCTAGTACTGCTACATGGAAACTGCAGAATAATAATAGGATTGAAAAAGGGGCTGTCCTATGCAAAATGTTTACTCCCATGCTTACTTCGCCAAGCTTTCACTCTGATTCCACCTGCAACATATGGTCTTCAGTAGATTTCAAAAGTTGCCAAATTGTCTTAGGCTAAGGATTTTTCCACTCACAGGCATTCTTATAAGTACCCACCCTAATTTAACAGGGTACAGAATTACCTGTAGTAATCCTCTATATAGAACCTGGGCATGTGTGGTCTTACTGTAAAGTTTGCAAACTATGACTGGGATCTATAAAGTCTAAATGATATAACATAACATTTCAGACTAGACCACACTCACTTTATTTCTCACATATTGTCTGTGCTTTAACACTTTTATCTTGTAGTTTTCCTTCCAAATCTTACACCCCTTTTATCAATAAAACAGGCCAATCATTTCTCAATACTCATTCCCTCAGTCATTCCAGTCCTTCAATCTATAGGTTCATAAAAATCCAACAAGAGGTAGTTCAGCAAGCACTTTTAAAGCCTCTCTGTGGATTTGTGTTCAAGTCCTGCCCTCTAGTAGTGCTACATGGAAACTGCAGAATAATAATAGGATTGAAAAAGGGGCTGTCCTATGCAAATTATATACTCCCATGCTTACTTCGCCAAGCTTTCGCTATGATTCCACCTGCAACATATGGTCTTCAGCAGATTTCTAAAGTTGCCAAATTGTCATAGGCTAAGGATGTTTCCACTCAAAGGCATTCTTATAAGTACCCACCCTAATTTAGCAGGGTACAGAATTACCTGTAGTAATCCTCTATATAGATCCTGGGTATGTGTGGTCTTACTGGAAAGTTTGCAAACTATGACTGAGATGTATAAAGTCCTAATGGTATAGTACATCATTACAGACTAAACAACATTCATTTTATCTCTCAGCTATTATCTGTGTTTTAACACATTTATCTTGTAGTTTTCCATCCAATTTTTGCACCCCTTTTATCAATAAAACAGACCAATCATTTCTCAATACTTATTCCCTTAGTCATTCCAGTTCTCCAATCTAAAGGTTCATAAAAAACCAACAAGAGGTAGATCAGCAAGCACTTTTTAAGCTTCTATGTGGATTTGTGTTCAAGTGCTGCCCTCTAGTAGTGCTACATGTAAACTGCAGAATAATAATAGGATTGAAAAAGGGGCTGTCCTATGCAAATTATATACTCCCATGCTTACTTCGCCAAGCTTTCGCTATGATTCCACCTGCAACATATGGTCTTCAGCAGATTTCTAAAGTTGCCAAATTGTCATAGGCTAAGGATGTTTCCACTCAAATGCAGTCTTATAAGTACCCACCCTAATTTAGCAGGGTACAGAATTACCTGTAGTAATCCTCTATATAGATCCTGGGCATGTATTGTCTTATTGGAAAGTTTGCAAGCTATGACTGGGATGTATAAAGTCCTAATTGTATGGCATAGCATTGCAGACTAGATAACACTCACTTTATCTCTCATCTATTATCTGTGCGTTAAGCCTTTGGTCTTGTAGTTTTCTTTCCAAGTCTTGTACCTCTTTTATCAATAAAACAGGCCAATCATTTCTTAATGTTCATTCCCTCAGTCATTCCAGTCCTCCAATCTATAGGTTCATAAAAAACCAACAAGAGGTAGTTCAGCAAGCACTTTTAAAGCCTTTTTGTGGATTTGTGTTCAAGTGCTGCCCTCTAGTACTGCTACATGGAAACTGCAGAATAATAATAGGATTGAAAAATTGGCTGTCCTTTGCAAATTATTTACTCCCATGCTTAGTTTGCCAAAATTTCGCTATGATTCCACCTGCAACATATGGTCTTCAGCAGATTTCTAGGCCCGTATTTATACTCCGTTTGCGCCGAATTAGCGTTGTTTTTTTCGACGCAAATTCGGCGCAAAACGAACGCCATATTTATACTTTGGCGTTAGACGCGTCTAGCGCCAAAGTATGGGCAAATAGCGTCATTTTTTTGCGTGAACGCCTTCCTTGCGTTAATGAAATGCAAGGAAGGCGTTCCCGTCTAAAAAAATGACGGCGAAACAAATGCGTCATATTTATACTCCCGGGCAAAAATCACGCCCGGGAGGTGGCGGGTCAAAAACCCCCGCATTTGCGCCACTATTTAACGCCTGGGTCAGGGTAGGCGTTAAGGGGCCTGTGGGCTCAAAATGAGCCCACAGGTGCCCTCCCCTGCCCCCAGGGACCCCCCCTGCCACCCCTGCCCACCCCAGGAGGACACCCAAGGATGGAGGGACCCATCCCAGGGACATTCAGGTAAGTTCAGGTAAGTATAATTTTTTATATTTTTTAATTTTTTTTGGTGGCATAGGGGGGCCTTATTTGTGCCCCCCTACATGCCACTATGCCCAATGACCATGCCCAGGGGACATAAGTCCCCTGGGCATGGCCATTGGGCAAGGGGGCATGACTCCTGTCTTTACTAAGACAGGAGTCATTTAAATGGCGTCCGGGCGTAAAAAAAAATGGCGCAAATCGGGTTGAGGCGATTTTTTTGCCTCAACCTGACTTGCCCCATTTTAAGACGCCCTAACGCCATTTTCCCCCTACGCCGGCGCTGCCTGGTCTACGTGGTTTTTTTCCACGCACACCAGGCAGCGCCGGTCTGCTAGCGCCGGCTAACGCCATTCCATAAATACGGCGCCCGCATGGCGCTTCAGAATGGCGTTAGACGGCGCTAAATTTTTTTACGCTAAACTGCGTTAGCGCAGTTTAGCGTCAAAAAGTATAAATATGGGCCCTAAAGTTGCCAAATTGTCTTAGGCTAAGGATGTTTCCACTCAAAGGCATTCTTATAAGTACCCACCCTAATTTAGCAGGGTACAGAATTACCTGTAGTGATCCTCTATATAGATCCTGGGCATGTGTGGTCTTACTGGAAAGTTTGCAAACTACGACTGGGATGTATAAAGTCCTAATGGTATAGCATATCATTACAGACTAGACAACATTCACTTTATCTCTCAGCTATTATCTGTGTTTTAACACTTTTATCTTGTAGTTTTCCTTCCAAATCTTGCACCCCTTTTATCAATAAAACAGGCCAATCATTTCTCAATACTCATTCCCTAAGTCATTCCAGTTCTCCTATCTAAAGGTTCATAAAAAACCAACAAGAGGTAGATCAGCAAGCACTTTTAAAGCTTCTCTGTGGATTTGTGTTCAAGTGCTGCCCTCTAGTAGTGCTACATGTAATCTGCAGAATAATAATAGGATTGAAAAAGGGGCTGTCCTATGCAAATTATATACTCCCATGCTTACTTTGCCAAGATTTCGCTATGATTCCACCTGCAACATATGGTCTTCAGCAGATTTCTAAAGTTGCCAAATAGTCTTAGGCTAAGGATTTTTCCACTCAAAGGCACTCTTATAAGTACCCACCTTAATTTAGCAGGGTACAGAATTACCTGTAGTAATCCTCTATATAGAACCTGGGCATGTGTGGTCTTTCCCGAAAGTTTGCAAACTATGACGTATAAAGTTCTAATGGTATAGCATATCATTACAGACTAGACAACACTCACTTTATTTCTCAGCTACTACCTGTGCTTTAACACTTTTATTTTGTAGTTTTTCCTTACAAATCTTGCACCCCTTTTATCAATAAAACAGGCCAATCATTTCTCAATACTCATTCCCTCAGTCATTCCAGTTCTGCAATCTATAGGTTCATAAAAAACCAACAAGATGTAGTTCAGCCTGCAATTCTAAAGCCTCTCTGTGGATTTGTGTTCAAGTGCTGCCCTCTAGTAGTGCTACTGCAGAATAATAATAGGATTGAAAAAGGGACTGTCCTATGCAAATTATATACTCCCATGCTTACTTCGCCAAGCTTTCGCTATGATTCCACCTGCAACATATGGTCTTCAGCAGATTTCTAAAGTTGCCAAATTGTCTTAGGATAAGGATTTTTCCACTCAAAGGCATTCTTATAAGTACCCACCCTCACTTAGTAGGGTACAGAATTACCTGCAGTAATCCTCTATATAGAAACTGGGCATGTGTGGTCTTACTGTAAAGTTTGCAAACTATGACTGGGATGTGTAAAGTCCTAATGTTATAGCATAGTGTTACAGACTAGACAATACTCACTTTATCTCTCAGCTCTTGTCTTTGCTTTAACACTTTTATCTTGTAGTTTTCCTTCCAAATTTTGCACCTCTTTTATCAATAAAACAGGCCATTCATTTCTCAATACTCCTTCCCTCAGTCATTCCAGTTCTCCTATCTATAGGTTCATAAGAAACCAACAAGAGGTAGTTCAGCAAGCACTTTTAAAGCCGCTCTGTGGATTTGTGTCCAAATGCTGCCCTCTAGTACTGCTACATGGAAACTGCAGAATAAGAATAGGATTGAAAAAGGGGCTGTCCTATGCAAATTAGTTACTCCCATGCTTACTTCGCCAAGCTGCCGCTATGATTCCACCCGCAAAATATGGTCTTGAGCAGATTTCTAAAGTTGCAAAATTGTCTTAGGCTAAGGATTTTTCCACTCAAAAGCATCCTTATAAGTACCCACCCTAATTTAGCAGGGTACAGAATTACCTGTATTAATCCTCTATATAGAACTTGGGCATGTGTGGTCTTACTGTAAAGTTTGCAAACTATAACTGGGATGTATAAAGTCCTAATGGTATAGCATAGCATAGCATTACAGATTAGACAACACTCACTTTATCTCTCAGCTATTATATGTGCTTTAGCACTTTTATCTTGTAGTTTTTTTTCCAAATCTTGCACCCCATTTATCAATAAAACAGGCAAATCATTTCTCAATACTCATTCCCTCAGTCATTCCAGTCCTCCAATCTAAAGGTTCATAAAAAACCAACAAGAGGTAGTTCAAAAAGCACTTTTAAAGCTTCTCTGTGAATTTGTGTTCAAGTGCTGCTCTCTAGTAGTGCTACATGTAAACTGCAGAATAAAAATAGGATTGAAAAAGGGGCTGTCCTATCCAAATTATATACTCCCATGCTTACTTTGCCAAGATTTCGCTATGATTCCACCTGCAACAAATGGTCTTCAGCAGATTTCTAAAGTTGCCAAATTGTCTTAGGCTAAGGATGTTTCCACTCAAAGGCATTCTTATAAGTACCCACCCTAATTTAGCAGGGTACAGAATTACCTGTAGCAATCCTCTATATAGATCCCGGGCATGTGTGGTCTTACTGGAAAGTTTGCAAACTACGACTGGGATGTATAAAGTCCTAATGGTATAGCATAGCATTACAGACTAGACAACATTCACTTTATCTCTCAGCTATTATCTGTGTTTTAACACTTTTATCTTGTAGTTTTCCTTCCAAATCTTGCACCCCTTTTATCAATAAAACAGGCTATTCATTTCTCAATACTCATTCCCTAAGTCATTCCAGTTCTCCAATCTAAAGGTTCATAAAAAACCAACAAGAGGTAGATCAGCAAGCACATTTAAAGCTTCTCTGTGGATTTGTGTTCAAGTGCTGCCCTCTAGTAGTGCTACATGTAAACTGCAGATAATAATAGGATTGAAAAAGGGGCTGTCCTATGCAAATTATATACTCCCATGCTTACTTTGCCAAGATTTCGCTATGATTCCACCTGCAGCATATGGTCTTCAGCAGATTTCTAAAGTTGCCAAATTGTCTTAGGCTAAGGATTTTTCCACTCAAAGGCACTCTTATAAGTACCCACCTTAATTTAGCAGGGTACAGAATTACCTGTAGTAATCCTCTATATAGAGCCTGGGCATGTGTGGTCTTACCTGAAAAATTGCAAACTATGACGTATAAACTTCTAATGGTATAGTATAGCATTACAGACTAGACAACACTCACTTTATTTCTCAGCTACTATCTGTGCTTTAACACTTTTATTTTGTAGTTTTCCTTACAAATCTTGCACCCCTTTTATCAATAAAACAGGCCAATCATTTCTCAATACTCATTCCCTCAGTCATTCCAGTCCTGCAATCTATAGGTTCATAAAAAACCAACAAGAGGTAGTTCAGCATGCAATTTTAAAGCCTCTCTGTGGATTTGTGTTCAAGTGCTGCCCTCTAGTAGTGCTACATGGAAACTGCAGAATAATAATAGGATTGAAAAAGGGGCTGTCCTATGCAAATTATATACTCACCTGCTTACTTCGCCAAGCTTTCGCTATGATTCCACCTGCAACATATGGTCTTCAGCAGATTTCTAAAGTTGCCAAATTGTCTTAGGATAAGGATTTTTCCACTCAAAGGCATTCTTATAAGTACCCACCCTCACTTAGTAGGGTACAGAATTACCTGCAGTAATCCTCTATATAGAAACTGGGCATGTGTGGTCTTACTGTAAAGTTTGCAAACGATGACTGGGATGTGTAAAGTCCTAATGGTATAGCAAAGTATTACAGACTAGACAACACTCATTTTATCTCTCAGCTCTTATCTTTGCTTTAACACTTTTATCTTGTAGTTTTTCTTGTACCCCTTTTATCATTAAAACAGGCCAATCATTTCTCAATACTTACTCCCTCAGTCATTCCATTCCTCCAATCTATAGGTTCATAAAAAACCAACAAGAGGTAGTTCAGCAAGCACTTTTAAAGCCTCTCTGTGGATTTGTGTTCAAGTGCTGCCCTCTAGTAGTGCTACATGGAAACTGCAGAATAATAATAGGATTGAAAAAGGGGCTGTGCTATGCAAATTATATACTCCCATGCTGACTTCGCCAAGCTTTTGCTATGATTCCACCTGCAACAAATGGTCTTCAGCAGATTTCTAAAGATGCCAAATTATCTTAGGCTAAGGATTTTTCCACTCAAAGGCATTCTTATAAGTACCCACCCTCACTTAGTAGGGTACAGAATTACCTGTAGTAATCCTCTATATATAACCTGGGCATGTGTGGTCTTACTGTAAAGTTTGCAAACTATGACTGGGGTGTATAAAGTCCTAATGATATAGCATAGCATTACAGACTAGACAACACTCACTTTATCTCTTGGCTATTATCTGTGTTTTAACACATTTATATTGTTGTTTTTCTCCCAAATCGTGCACGCCTTTTATCAATAAAACAGGCCAATCATTTCTCAATACTCATTCCCTCAGTCATTCCAGTCCTCCAATGTATAGGTTCATAAAAAACCAACAAGAGGTAGTTCAGCAAGCACTTTTAAAGCCTCTCTGTGGATTTGTGTTCAAGTGCTGCCCTCTAGTAGTGCTACAATGAAACTGCAGAATAATAATAGGATTGAAAAAGGGGTTGTCTTATGCAAATGATATACTCCCATGCTCACTTAGCTAAGCTTTCGCTATGATTCCACCTGCAACATATGGTCTTCAGCAGATTTCTAAAGTTACCAAGTTGTTTTAGGCTAAGGATTTTTCCACTCAAAGGCATTCTTATAAGTACCCACCCTCACTTAGTAGGGTACAGAATTACCTGTAGTAATCCTCTATATAGAATCTGGGCATTTGTGGTCTTACTGTAAAGTTTGCAATCTATGATTGGTATGTGTAAAGTTCTAATGGTATAACATAGCATTACAAACTAGACAACACTCACTTTATTTCTCTGCTATTATCTGTACTTTAACACTTTTATCTTGTAGTTTTCCTTCCAAATCTTGCATTTCTTTTATCAATAAAGCAGGCCAGTCATCTCTCAATACTCATTCCCTCAGTCATTCCAGTTCTCGAATCTATAGGTTCATAAAAAACCAACAAGAGGTAGTTCAGCAAGCACTTTTAAAGCCTCTCTGTGGACTTGTGTTCAAGTGCTGCCCTCTAGTAGTGCTACATGGAAACTGCAAAATAATAATAGGATTGAAAAAGGGGCTGTCCTATGCAAATTATATACTCCCATGCTGACTTTTCCAAGCTTTCGCTATGATTCCACCTGAAACAAATGGTCTTCAGCAGATTTCGAAAGTTGCCAAGTTTTCTTAGGCTAAGGATTTTTCCACTCAATGGCATTCTTATAAGTACCCACCCTCACTTAGTAGGGTACAGAATTACCTGTAGTAATCCTCTATATAGAACTGGGCATGTCTTGTTTTACTGTAAAGTTTGCAAACTATGACTGGGATGTATAAAGTTCTAATGATATAGCATAGCATTATAGACTAGACAATTTTCGCCTTATCTCTGAGCTATTATTTGTGCTTTAACACTTTTATATTGTAGTTTTTCTTCCAAATCTTGCACCCCTTTTATCAATAAAACAGGCCAATCATTTCTCAATACTCATTCCCTCAGTCATTTCAGTTCTCCAATCTATAGGTTCATAAAAAAAACAACAAGAGGTACTTCAGCAAGCACTTTTAAAGCCTCTCTGTGGATTTGTGTTCAAGTGCTGCCTTCTAGTAGTGCTACAATGAAACTGCAGAATAATAATAGGATTGAAAAAGTGGTTGTCTTATGCAAATGATATACTCCCATGCTTACTTCGCCAAGCTTTCGCTATGATTCCACCTGCAACATATGGTCTTCCGCAGATTTCTAAAGTTGCCAAGTTGTTATAGGATAAGGATTTTTCCACCCAAAGGCATTCTTATAAGTACCCACCCTCACTTAGTAGGGTACAGAATTACCTGTAGTAATCCTCTATATAGATCCTGGTTATGTGTGGTCTTACTGTAAAGTTTGCACACTATGACTGGGATGTATAAAGTTCTAATGGCATAGCATAGTATTACAGACTAGACAACGCTTACTTAATCTCTCAGCTATTATCAGTGCTTTAACACTTTTATCTTGTAGTTTTCCTTCCAAATCTTGCACTCCTTTTGTCAATAAAACAGACCAATCATTTCTCAATACACATTCCCTCAGTCATTCCATTCCTCCAATCTATATGTTCATAAAAAACCAACAAGAGGTAGTTCAGCAAGCACTTTTAAAGCCTCTCTGTGGATTTGTGTTCAAGTGCTGCCCTCTAGTAGTGCTACATGGAAACTGCAGAATAATAATAGGATTGAAAAAGGGGCTGTCCTATGCAAATTAGATACTCCCATGTTGACTTCGCCAAGCTTTCGCTATGATTCCACCTGCAACAAATGGACTTCAGCAGATTTCTAAAGTTGCCAAATTGTCTTAGGCTAAGCTTTTTCCACTCAAATGCATTCTTATAATTACCCACCCTCACTTAGTAGGGTACATAATTACCTGTAGTATTCCTCTATATAGAACCTGGGCATGTGTGGTCTTACTGTAAAGTTTTCAAACTATGATTGGGATGTGTAAAGTTCTAATGGTACAACATAGCATTACAAACTAGACAACACTCACTTTATTTCTCTGCTTTAACACTTTTTTCTTGTAGTTTTCCTTCCAAATCTTGCACCCCTTTTATCAATAAAACAGGCCAGTCATCTCTCAATACTCATTCCCTCAGTCATTCCAGTCCTCCAATCTATAGATTCATAAAAAACCAACAAGAGGTAGTTCAGCAAGCACTTTTAAAGCCACTCTGTGGATTTGTGTTCAAGTGCTGCCCTCTAGTAGTGCTACAATGAAACTGCAGAATCATAATAGCATTGAAAAAGGGGTTGTCTTATGCAAATGATATACTCCCATGCTTACTTAGCCAAGCTTTCGCTATGATTCCACCTGCAACATATGGTTTTCAGCAGATTTCTAATGTTGCCAAATTGTCTTAGGATAAGGATTTTTCCACTCAAAGGCATTCTTATAAGTACCCACCCTCACTTAGTAGGGTACAGAATTACCTGTAGTAATCCTCTATATACATCTGGGCATGAGTGGTCTTACATGTAAAGTTTGCAAACTATGACTGGGATGTATAAAGTCCTAATGATATTGCATAGCATTACAGACTAGACAACACTCACTTTATCTCCCAGCTATTATCTGTGCTTTAATATTTTTATCTTATAGTTTTCTTTCCAAATCTTGCCCCCCTTTTATCAAAAAATCAGGCCAATCATTTTTCAATATACATTCTCTCAGTCATTCCAGTCCTTCAATCTAGAGGTTCATAAAAAATCAACAAGATGTGGTTTCGCAAGCACTTTTAAAGCCTCTCTGTGAATTTGTGTTCAAGTGCTGCCCTCTAGTAGTGCTACATGGAAACTGTAGAATAATAATAGGATTGAAAAAGGGGCTGAACTATGCAAAGTATATACTCCCATGCTTACTTCGCCAAGCTTTCGCTATGATTCCACCTGCTACATATGGTCTTCAGCAGATTTCTAAAGTTGCCAAATTGTCTTAGGATAAGGATTTTTCCACTCAAAGGCATTCTTATAAGAACCCACCGTCACTTAGTAGGGTATAGAATTACCTGTAGTAATCCACTATATAGAACCTAGGGATGTGTGGTCTTACTGTACAGTTTGCAAACTATGACTGGGATGTATAAAGTCCTAATGGTATAGCATAGGATTACAGACTATACAACACTCACTTTGTCTCTCAGCTATTATCTGTGCTTTAACACTTTTATCTTGTAGTTTTCCTTCCAAATCTTGCACCCCTTTTATCAATAAAATAGGCCAATCATTTCTCACTACTCATTCCCTCAATCATTTCAGTCCTCCAATCTAGAGGTTCATAAAAATCCAACAAGAGGTAGTTCAGCAAGCACTTTTAAAGCCTCTCTGTGAATTTGTGTTCAAGTGCTGCCCTCTAGCAGTGCTACATGGAAACTGCAGAATAATAATAGGATTGAAAAAAGGGCTGTCTTATGCAAATTATGGCCCATATTTATACTTTTTGACGCTAAACTGCGCTAACGCAGTTTAGCGTCAAAAAGTTTTGCGCCGGCTAACGCCATTCTGAAGCGCCATGCGGGCGCCGTATTTATTGAATGGCGTTAGCCGGCGCAAGCAGACCGGTGCTGCCTGGTGTGCGCGAGAAAAACCACGTACACCAGGCAGCGCCGGCGTAGGGGGAAAATGGCGCATGGGCGTCTTAAAATGGGGCAAGTCAGGTTACGTCGAAAAAATCATCGTAACCCGACTTGCGCCATTTATTTTCCACGCCCATCCCCCATCAACATGACTCCTATCATTGTAAAGATAGGAGTCATGCCCCCTTGCCCAATGGCCATGCCCAGGGGACTTCTGTCCCCTGGGCATGGTCATTGGGCATAGTGGCATGTAGGGGGGCACAAATCAGGCCCCCCTATGCCACAAAAAAAAAAAAAAAAATACTTACCTGAACTTACCTTAATGTCCATGGGATGGGTCCCTCCGTCCTTGGGTGTCCTCCTGGGGTGGGCAAGGGTGGCAGGGGGGGTCCCTGGGGGCAGGGGAGGGCACTCTGGGCTCATTTTGAGCCCACTTGTCCCTTAACGCCATGCCTGACCCAGGCGTTAAAAAGCGGCGCAAATGCGCCGTTTTTAGCCACGCCCACTCCCGGGCGTCTCTTTTGCCCGGGAGTATAAATACCACGTAAAGGCCTGGGAGTCATTTTTTAGACGGGAACGCCTCCCTTGCATATCATTAACGCAAGGAAGGGGTTCACGCTAAAAAATGACGCACATTCCGGGAACTTTGGCGCTATACGCCTCTAACGCCATAGTATAAATATGGCGTTAGTTGGCGTTAGTTTAGCGTCGAATTTGCGTCGAAAAAAACGACGCAAATTCGGCGCAAACGGAGTATAAATACGGCCCTATGTACTTCCAAGCTTACTTCGCCAAGCTTTCGCTATGATTCCACCTGCAACTAATGGTCTTCAGCAGATTTATAAAGTTGCCAAATTGTCTTATGCTAAGGATTTTTCCACTTAAAGGCATTAGTATAAGTACCCACCATAATTTAGCAGGGTACAGATTTACCTGTAGTCGTCCTCTATATAGAACCCAGGCATGTGTGGGCTTACTGTAAAGTTTGCAAATTATGACTGGTATGTATAAAATCCTAATAGTATAGCATAGCATTACAGACTAGACAACACTCACTTTATCTCTCAGCTATTATCTGTGCTTTAACACTTTTATCTTGTAGTTTTCCTTCCAAATCGTACACCCCTTTTATAAATAAAACAGGCCAATCATCTCTCAATACTCATTCCCTCAGTCATTCCAGTCCTCCAATCTATAGGTTCATAAAAAACCAACAAGAGGTAGTTCAGCAAGCACTTTTAAAGCCTCTCTGTGGATTTGTGTTCAAGTGCTGCCCTCTAGTAGTGCTACATGGAAACTGCAGAATAATAATAGGATTGAATAAGGGGCTGTCCTATGCAAATTATATACTCCCATGCTGACTTCGCCAACCTTTCGCTATGATTCCACCTGCAACAAATGGTCTTCAGCAGATTTCTAAAGTTGCACATTTTCTTAGGCTAAGGATTTTTCCACTCAAAGGCGTTCTTATAAGTACCCACTCTCACTTAGTAGGGTACAGAATTACCTGTAGTAATCCTCTATATAGAACGTGGTTATGTGTGGTCTTACTGTAAAGTTTGCAAACTATGACAGGGATGTATAAAGTTCTAATGGTATAGCATAGCATTATAGACTAGACAACGCTCACTTTATCTCTCAGCTATTATCAGTGCTTTAACACTTTTATCATGTAGTTTTTCTTCCAAATCTTGCACCCCTTTTGTCAATAAAACAGACCAATCATTTCTCAATACACATTCCCTAAGTCATTCCATTCCTAAATCTATAGGTTCATAAAAAACCAACAAGAGGTAGTTCAGCAAGCACTTTTAAAGCCTCTCTGTGGATTTGTGTTCAAGTGCTGCCCTCTAGTAGTGCTGCATGGAAACTGCAGAATAATAATAGGATTGAAAAAGGGGCTGTCCTATGCAAATGATATACTCTCATGGTTACTTCGCCAAGCTTTTGCTATGACTCCACCTGCAACATATGGTTTTCAGCAGATTTCTAAAGTTGCCAAATTGTCCTAGGATAAGGATTTTTCCACTCAAAGGCATTCTTATAAGTACCCATCCTCACTTAGTAAGGTACAGAATTACCTGTAGTAATCCTCTATATAGAACTGGGCATGTGTGGTCTTACTGTAAAGTTTGCAAACTATGACTGGGATGTATAAAGTCCTAATGATATTGCATAGTATTACAGACTAGACAACACTCACTTTGGCCCATATTTATACTTTTTGACGCTAAACTGCGCTAACGCAGTTTAGCGTCAAAAAATTTAGCGCCGTCTAACGCCATTCTGAAGCGCCATGCGGGCGCAGTATTTATGGAATGGCGTTAGCAGGTGCTAGCAGACCGGCGCTGCCTGGTGTGCGTGGAAAAAAAACACGTAGACCAGGCAGCGCCGGCGTAGGGGGAAAATGGCGTTAGGGCATCTTAAAATGGGGCAAGTCAGGTTGAGGCAAAAAAATTGCCTCAACCCGATTTGCGCCATTATTTTCGACGCCCAGACGCCATTTAAATGACTACTGTCTGAGTAAAGACAGGAGTCATGCCCCCTTGCCCAATGGCCATGCCCAGGGGACTTATGTCCCCTGGGCATGGTCATTGGGCATAGTGGCATGTAGGGGGGCACAAATAAGGCCCCCCTATGCCACCAAAAAAAATTAAAAAATATAAACAATTAATCTTACCTGAATGTCCCTGGGGTGGGTCCCTCCATCCTTGGGTGTCCTCCTGGGGTGGGCAGGGGTGGCAGGGGGGGTCCCTGGGGGCAGGGGAGGGCACCTGTGGGCTCATTTTGAGCCCACAGGCCCCTTAACGCCTACCCTGACCCAGACGTTAAATAGTGGCGCAAATGCGGGTTTTTTTGACCCGCCAACTCCCGGGCGTGATTTTTGCCCGGGAGTATAAATACCAAGGCCCATATTTATACTTTTTGACGCTAAACTGCGCTAACGCAGTTTAGCGTCAAAAAGTTTTGCGCCGGCTAACTCCATTCTGAAGCGCCATGCGGGCGCCGTATTTATTGAATGGTGTTAGCCGGCGCAAGCAGACCGGCGCTGCCTGGTGTGCGCGAGAAAAACCACGTACACCAGGCAGCGCCGGCGTAGGGGGAAAATGGCGCATGGGCGTCTTAAAATGGGGCAAGTCAGGTTACGTCGAAAAAATCGTCGTAACCCGACTTGCGCCATTTTTTTTCGACGCCCATCCCCCATCAACATGACTCCTATCATTGTAAAGATAGGAGTCATGCCCCCTTGCCCAATGGCCATGCCCAGGGGACTTCTGTCCCCTGGGCATGGTCATTGGGCATAGTGGCATGTAGGGGGGCACAAATCAGGCCCCCCTATGCCAAAAAAAATTATTAAAAAAAAATAAAAAAATACTTACCTGAACTTACCTGAATGTCCCTGGGGTGGGTCCCTCCAGCCTTGGGTGTCCTCCTGGGGTGGGCAAGGGTGGCAGGGGGGGTCCCTGGGGGCAGGGGAGGGCACTCTGGGCTCATTTTGAGCCCACTTGTCCCTTAACGCCATGCCTGACCCAGGCGTTAAAAAGCGGCGCAAATGAGCCGTTTTTAGCCACGCCCACTCCCGGGCGTCTCTTTTGCCCGGGAGTATAAATACCACGTAAAGGCCTGGGAGTCATTTTTTAGACGGGAACGCCTCCCTTGCATATCATTAACGCAAGGAAGGGGTTCACGCTAAAAAATGACGCACATTCCGGGAACTTTGGCGCTATACGCCTCTAACGCCATAGTATAAATATGGCGTTAGTTGGCGTTAGTTTAGCGTCGAATTTGCGTCGAAAAAAACGACGCAAATTCGGCGCAAACGGAGTATAAATACGGCCCCAAGCATTTGCGTCGCCGTCATTTTTTTAGACGGGAACGCCTTCCTTGCATCTCATTAACGCAAGGAAGGCCTCACGCAAAAAAATGACGCTATTTGCCCATACTTTGGCACTAGACGCGTCTAACGCCAAAGTATAAATATGGCGTTCGTTTTGCGCCGAATTTGCGTCGAAAAAAAAACCGACGCTAATGCGGCGCAAACGGAGTATAAATACGGGCCTTTATCTCTCAGCTATTATCTGTGCTTTAACACTTTTATCTTGTAGTTTTTTTTCCAAATCTCGCCCCCCTTTTATCAATAAAACAGGCCAATCATTTCTCAATACACATTCTCTCAGTCATTCCAGTTCTAAAATCTAGAGGTTCATAAAAAACCAACAAGATGTGGTTCAGCAAGCACTTTTAAAGCCTCTCTGTGAATTTGTGTCAAGTGCTGCCCTCTAGTAGTGCTACATGGAAACTGTAGAATAATAATAGGATTGAAAAAAGGGGCTGTCCTATGCAAAGTATATACTCCCATGCTTACTTTGCCAAGCTTTCGCTATGATTCCACTTGCAACATATGGTCTTCAGCAGATTTCTAAAGTTGCCAAATTGTCTTAGGATAAGGATTTTTCCACTCAAAGGCATTCTTATAAGAACCCACCGTCACTTAGTAGGGTATAGAATTACCTGTAGTAATCCACTATATAGAACCTAGGCATGTGTGGTTTTAATGTACAGTTTGCAATCTATGACTGGGATGTATAAAGTTCTAATGGTATAGCATTACAGACTAGACAACACTCACTTTGTCTCTCACTATTATCTGTGCTTTAACACTTTTATCTTGTAGTTTTCCAACCAAATTTTCCACCCCTTTTATCAATAAGATAGGCCAATCATTTCTCAATACTCATTTCCTCAATCATTTCAATCCTCCAATCTAGAGGTTCATAAAAAACCAACAAGAGGTAGTTCAGCAAGCACTTTTAAAGCCTCTCTGTGAATTTGTGTTCAAGTGCTGCCCTCTAGCAGTGCTACATGGAAACTGCAGAATAACATTAGGATTGAAAAACGGGCTGTCTTATGCAAATTATGTACTTCCATGCTTACTTCGCCAAGCTTTCGCTATGATTCCACCTGCAACATATTTTCTTCAGCAGATTTCTAAAGTTGCCAAATTGTCTTAGGCTAAGGATTTTTCCACTCAAAGGCATTCTTATAAGTACCCACCCTCACTTAGTAGGGTATAGAATTACCTGTAGTAATCCACTATATAGAAACTTGGCATGTGTGGTCTTACTGTACAGTTTGCAAACTATGACTGGGATGTATAAAGTTCTAATGGTATAGCATAGCATTACAAACTAGACAACACTCTCTTTGTCTCTCAGCTATTATCTGTGCTTTAACATTTTTATCTTGTAGTTTTCCTTCCAAATCGTGCACCCTTTTTATCAATAAAATAGGCCAATCATTTCTCAATACTCATTCCCTCAATCATTCCAGTCCTCCAATCTAGAGGTTAATAAAAAACCAACAAGAGGTAGTTCAGCAAGCACTTTTAAAGCCTCTCTGTGAATTTGTGTTCAAGTGCTGCCCTCTAGTAGTGCTACAATGAAACTGCAGAATAATAATAGGATTGAAAAAGGGGTTGTCTTTTGCAAATGATATACTCCCATGCTTACTTCGCCAAGCTTTCGCTATGATTCCACCTGCAACAAATGGTTTTCAGCAGATTTCTAAAGTTTCCAAATTTTCTTAGGACAACGTTTTTTCCACTCAAAGGCATTCTTATAAGTACCTACCCTCACTTAGGCCCATATTTATACTTTTTGACGCTAAACTGCGCTAACGCAGTTTAGCGTCAAAAAATTTTGCGCCGTCTAACGCCATTCTGAAGCGCCATGCGGGCGCCGTATTTATGGAATGGCGTTAGCCGGCGCAAGCAGACCGGCGCTGCCTGGTGTGCGTGGAAAAAAACCACGTAGACCAGGCAGCGCCGGCGTTGGGCAAAAATGACGTTAGGGCGTCTTAAAATGGGGCAAGTCAGGTTGAGGCAAAAAAATCGTCTTAACCCGACTTGCGCCATTTTTTAACGACGCCCATCCCCCATCAACATGACTCCTATCATTGTAAAGATAGGAGTCATGCCCCCTTGCCCATGGTCATTGGGCATAGTGGCATGTAGGGGGGCACAAATCAGGCCCCCCTATGCCAAAAAAAATTATTAAAAAAAAAAAAAAAATACTTACCTGAACTTACCTGAATGTCCCTGGGGTGGGTCCCTCCAGCCTTGGGTGTCCTCCTGGGGTGGGCAAGGGTGGCAGGGGGGGTCCCTGGGGGCAGGGGAGGGCACTCTGGGCTCATTTTGAGCCCACTTGTCCCTTAACGCCATGCCTGACCCAGGCGTTAAAAAGCGGCGCAAATGCGCCGTTTTTAGCCACGCCCACTCCCGGGCGTCTCTTTTGCCCGGGAGTATAAATACCACGTAAAGGCCTGGGAGTCATTTTTTAAGACGGGAACGCCTATCTTGCATATCATTAACGCAAGGATGGGGTTCACGCTAAAAAATGACGCACATTCCGGGAACTTTGGCGCTAGACGCCTCTAACGCCATAGTATAAATATGGCGTTAGTTGGCGTTAGTTTAGCGTCGAATTTGCGTCGAAAAAAACGACGCAAATTCGGCGCAAACGGAGTATAAATACGGGCCTTAGTAGGGTACAGAATTACCTGTAGTAATCCTCTATATAGAACCTGGGCATGTGTGGTCTTACTGTAAAGTTTGCAAACTATGGCCCATATTTATACTTTTTGACGCTAAACTGCGCTAACGCAGTTTAGCGTCAAAAAATTTTGCGCCGTCTAACGCCATTCTGAAGCACCATGCGGGCGCCGTATTTATGGAATGGCGTTAGCCGGCGCAAGCAGACCGGCGCTGCCTGGTGTGCGTGGAAAAAAACCACGTAGACCAGGCAGCGCCGGCGTTGGGCAAAAATGACGTTAGGGCGTCTTAAAATGGGGCAAGTCAGGTTGAGGCAAAAAAATCGTCTTAACCCGACTTGCGCCATTTTTTAACGACGCCCATCCCCCATCAACATGACTCCTATCATTGTAAAGATAGGAGTCATGCCCCCTTGCCCAATGGCCATGCCCAGGGGACTTCTGTCCCCTGGGCATGGTCAATGGGCATAGTGGCATGTAGGGGGGCACAAATCAGGCCCCCCTATGCCCAAAAAAATTATAAAAAAAATAAATAAAAATACTTACCTGAACTTACCTGAATGTCCCTGGGGTGGGTCCGTCCAGCCTTGGGTGTCCTCCTGGGGTGGGCAAGGGTGGCAGGGGGGGTCCCTGGGGGCAGGGGAGGGCACTCTGGGCTCATTTTGAGCCCACTTGTCCCTTAACGCCATGCCTGACCCAGGCGTTAAAAAGCGGCGCAAATGCGCCGTTTTTAGCCACGCCCACTCCCGGGCGTGATTTTTGCCCGGGAGTATAAATACGACGCATTTGCGTCGCCGTCATTTTTTTAGACGGGAACGCCTTCCTTGCATCTCATTAACGCAAGGAAGGCGTTCACGCAAAAAAATGACGCTATTTGCCCATACTTTGGCACTAGACGCGTCTAACGCCAAAGTATAAATATGGCGTTCGTTTTGCGCCGAATTTGCGTCGAAAAAAACGACGCTAATTCGGCGCAAACGGAGTATAAATACGGCCCATAATTTGCAAAGGACAGACCCTTTTTCAATCCTATTATTATTCTGCAGTTTCCATGTAGCACTACTAGAGGGCTGCACTTGAATACAAATCCACAGAGAGGCTTTAAAAGTACTTGCTGAACTACTTTTCATTGGTTTTTTATGAACCTATAGATTGGAAGACTGAGGGAATGAGTATTGACAAATAATTGGTCTGTTTTATTAATAAAAGGGGTGCAAGATTTGAAAGAAAAACTACAAGATAAAAGTGTTAAAGCACAGATAATAGCTGAGAAATAAAGTGAGTGTTGTCTAGTCTGTAATGATATGCTATACTATACCATTAGGACTTTATACATCCCAGTCATAGTTTGCAAACTTTACAGTAAGACCACACATGATCAGGTTCTATATGGAGAATTACTACAAGTAATTCTGTACCCTACTATGTGAGGGTGGGTACTTATAAGAATTTCTTTGAGTGGAAAAATCCTTATCCTAAAACAACTTTGCAACTTTAGAAATCTGCTGAAGACCATATGTTGCAGGTGCAATCATAGCAAAAGCTTGCCGAAGTAAGCATGGGAGTATATCATTTGCATAAGACAACCCCTTTTTCAATCCTATTATTATTAAAAAGTGGCGCAAATGCAGGGTTTTTTGACCCGACCACTCCCGGGCGTGATTTTTGTCAGGGAGTATAAATACGACGCATTTGCGTCGCAGTCATTTTTTTAGACGGGAACGCCTTCCTTGCATCTCATTAATGCAAGGAAGGCGTTCACGCAAAAAAATGACGCTATTTGCCCATACTTTGGCGCTAGACGCGTCTAACGCCAAAGTATAAATATGGCGTTAGTTTTGCGCCGAATTTGCGTTGAAAAAAATTACGCTAATTCGGCACAAATAGAGTATAAATATGCCCCTCTGGGCCATATTTATACTTTTTGACGCAAAACTGCGCTAACGCAATTTTGCGTCAAAAAAGTTTGCGCCGTCTAACGCCGTTTGGATGCGCCATGAGGGCGTCAAATTTATACTTTGACGTACGGCGGCGCAACCAACAGGTGGGAGTCATTATTTCGTGACGCAGACACCGTCCGTCTGTCGTAAAGGAAACCAACGTAAATGCGACGCGCATCACTGTAGGTCGATTTACGACAGCGCAATCGTGAAAACGCTGTTTTTTTTCACGCTATTGCGTCACATTTTTGTGCGAAAACTGCCCTTTCAGGAGAGGAGACCCAAAATGGATCCTAGATGCCCCAACAGACCCCAGGAGGATGAGAGCATACCAGGAACCAGCCAGGAGGAAGCATACAGGAACCAGGACATTTAAAAAAAAAAAAAAAAAAAAAAAAGTGTCGCTTCAGTGCAGAGGAGCAGGAAATCCTGGTGAAAGAGGTGACGGAACACCAGCACCAACTTTTCATCACCTCTAAATTGCCACTCAGTAGGAGAGAGGCCATCTGGAAACAAATTGTGGACAAGATTAACAGTGTGGCTGAAGAACGCCGGACAGTCACCGAGTGTAAGAAACGCTGGCATGACTGTAAACGTAGGACCAAAGAGAAAATGGCCAGGAACAGGAAGGCAGCAATGCAGACTGGAGGGGGGAGTCCAGCACAACAGGAGGCCCTGGACCACATGGAGGAGATGGTCGCAGCCGTCATCCCGGAGGAGATCATCACAGGGATTCAAGGACTGGACAGCGCAGACTACCACGACACTACGCACATGCAGGGTAAGTCGCATGGGGAATCATAATACAATAATGGGACTGTAAGCAGGGGGGGGATACCTACTACACAATGTATGTAAGTCAGCACATATATGAAGTGGCATGGGGAAAGGGGCACGGCAGGGGGGCATGCCCAGTACTGACCGAAGCTGGGGCACGACAAAATACAGCAACAACAACAGTCCCACGGGGACATCCTGTAATTACAACAAGAGAGCCAAGGGAAAGCAGTGACAGGTGGGAAGGACACTACCTCAAATCCACATCCAGGCACTTGTATTGCAAAATCTATTCCCCATCAACTAGGTCCCTACCTGTGATGCTGTAGCAAATACAACAACTGCAACTTAACTGCCACCACAGTTGACAATAACACCTCTCATCTCTGTGCAGCTATAGCACCAAATGGCAGGAACCCCACCCTGGAACATACATACCTAAATTAGGGGGTGAGGATGACATCTGCAATTACTCCTAGAAATAAGACAAAGGTACCAGTACACTCAAATGCCGAATGTCCATAACTGACACATACATAAGCCTAAGTAAACAGAAATAGGAGCCAAACAGCACTAACGATACACACATGCTGCATACGTCAGGGTCCCTCACGTGCCTGGCTAACAAGGCTACATCACTAATGTCATACTGCTCAGAAAACAACATTGAGGAGGGGACACAGGCAACTGGTCACTGAAACACACCTGCAAAGTCGGACAAACAAATAGGACATTCATACGATAAACAGGCCAATCCAATTCAATACACATCACCCAACATTATCTCAAAACATCAAGAATGTTTACATCCATACCACATCCTAACATTGACATGCATAGGTAATGCCATGTGACATGTACAGATCATGCAATGTGAATAAAAAGTGTATGGGGCAGGGCCTGAGAGGCAAGTGTGCTGCTAGGGCAGTCACAACACCCACAGTCAGTCAAAGTGTAGTGTGGCAAGTGAAACGTATACTTTGCGCATTAGCCTCAGGCTGGAGGCCTTTGTGCATCTTACCCTGATTGTACTTATACTCATTTGCTCACATCTAAGTGCCTCAGAGCAATTTGCACTAAATGATTCTCATTGCCCTTCCTATCAGTTAATGTAGAAAATAGTCAGTCCTAAGGTGTTGTCAATTAGTCAAATCACACTGTTTTGCCTACTTCTGCACTGGAGTTTGCCAGAACATATTCACTCTGTGCCCCAGTCAAGGATACCGTCTGGTACGTTGCTGATAGATGTGGTAGGGGTTAAGGTTTGGCATTCCTGCGTAGGGAAACTTTGTCATCACCATGACATATGTCTTTTACATTCACTTCCTTGTCCCAAGACACGCATGGGGGAGTTTCCAAACAGAAAATAATAACTAGATGCTGCCTGCCTTGCTGCTGATGCACAACCAGATCCTAGCCCATTCCTCTGATATGAGGGATGATGTCTCCCCTGTGATTCTGACAGGCAACCTCCAAACTTAACATGCTGTGCTATACATAGAACATGCAGAGGGAGAGTAGAAACTGTTAGGCACCATGAAAGCTGTGTACCAATGTATTACTCTCCTGCGGACTATTTCAATTCTAACAGTGTATTGTTTGTGTAATTGGGGCTCACACCTAAATTCCTACAAGTCAGTTGTACAATGAAACTACATATCAAACTAATACTGTCTTTGTCATTTGTGTATGGGAACATACCGGAAAAGATAGAAATGTGTAGGACCTGAGTGACCACCACTTCCCTGAGAAGTTCCAAAGATGTAATGCGCTCGGATGTGTAAACATTCCTTTGATGTGGGAGAACAGAGGCACTGCTAGTTAGTCTTAGCTAAATTGAATATCTGGGTGACAGAGTTATTTACAAGTGGGTCAAACTTAGTCCCCCACACCATTAGCTATCCTGCTGCCTAGAAAGCCAAGAATCACATGTTGGATAATGAGAGCCCACCCTACAAAATGTCCCTCCATAACAATAGTGAAACACCGAGTGAGGAGTAGGAGAAAAAAACGCCTATTCCTAAATAATTACAAAGCAACAACTAGAGGCGACCTGGCAGACATGTCTGAAAGATCCATATCAAACATGTGACACACAGGTGGGCCATAGGCCTACAACAATGCCCTATGACGGACAGCAGATACCTAGACAAACACAGAGTACAATGTTAAGGCATCCAAAGGCTTGTATCTTACTGCAAAATTGTCACAACACAGACACACTAATTGTACCCTGTTTCATTGCAGAGGAACACGGATCTCCTGCTGATCTGCCTGTCCATGAGTTCCCTGATGACATGGATGACGAGACCATCAACCTCCCACAAGAGACCATTGACATGGTCCTTGAAAGCCTCCAAACCCCACCTTCAGTCACAAGGAGGAGCACAGAACAAGCAGCCACCACAGTAGAACCACCCGCCACCCCAATTGTAAGACCTGCCAGCTCCAACACAGCTGAGGACTCTGACGACACTGGCACCAGCTTCGAAAGAACTGTCGTTGGGGTCCAGCGGGAGCTGGCCAAGGAGGTGCGGGTGAGGATGCAAAATATGGCAGCCAGCCTTGAGGGGGTGCGTTCGTGCATGTTGTCAACTGCTGATCAGGCAGCTGCAATGCAAGCCAGAAATTTGCTCTTGGAGGACATTTCAAAAACACTGAAGGAAATTGGCACAGCTGTCATCCAGTTGACACAACAACTCAAACTGCAAGCCACTCAACGTGTGCACGAATGCAACATAGTACCCCTCAGGGCCGACCTGGCTGCCTACCATCGGGATGTGGCTGCCATTCTGAAAAACCAGCAGGCCCTCCTTGCTGCAGTACTGCCCTTCCTTACTCAACAGGGATCAGCCCCCGGGATGTCTGCCTCCATGTCTTCTAACACTGAGGTGTGTGTTGCCCCTTCACAACCAACAACAACAAGGACACACCAGGCAACACACACATCAGAAGAAGAAGACATGGAACAGATAACATTCACACGCAAGAGTACCCGGAAGCCCTAGTCCCTGCACCATGCCCTACTCTGACCAAGGTCCTACGTTTCGACACATGCCAGTCTCACTACAACTAACCTCAATGACTGTTCGGCAATCCACTGTATGAGTTGTCCACCTTGCCAGTGAATGTTTCTCTCCTACCATTTGGCATTTCATGTTCCTCTGCACTGTCTGTGACATCACCCCAGCATGTCAGGAGCATCATCCACACCCCTTCTGTAGGATCACCATGTAATAATGCAGCAGAAAGGAGTCAGCAAACATGGTGAATGGACATTTTGCACAACACCACCTATAAATAAATGTCACTTGCACACCTATTGTGTCTCTGTGTCATTTCAAAATTCAACTGTGCAGTAGATAACTCCAAAGTGGCTGTGTAGCAACCATGTCGATTCTCTATACTACTGTCCTGATTTCATGTATACTGAAACATCTGTGCAGTGGCCAGGATTGCATCATAGCTTTACTATACTGAGGAAAATAACTGATGAAGGGACTAAGCACACACAATCATGCTGTGTTGGACAGAATGATGCACCATCTATAGCTATTCTACACAACTAATGGTGGCTGAGAAATGTAGGCACCATGCAATACTAAAATTTGAAATTATGCTGTAGAATGAAAGGAATGATAAACAAATTACACAGCATCAATCACCCTTATGGCGTATACTTCCATGAAGGAAATTAATGCTGAATCAGTACACACATGATGTAGGTCAGCAATGACAGCAACAAGACAAGAGTGTGAACAAATCATCATCTATAAAGCTCTCCCTGAACTTCACAATGCTGTCCGACCTATCTATTTACCTACAATAACAAGTCTGGAAGCACTCTTTGTGAAGTAGGATACATACCAACCCCAAACCTTGATGATCAATGCACACTACTAATGGTGGATCTCCAACATGGTGGATACTTACCAAGTTAGCACACGGGTAGCTGGCATGTTAAACCTCATAAGCCTGGGGATAGCGAGCATGGAACACAAATGTCATACTTAAACCTTCTGCTACACTGATGTCAAGGCCATGAAAAGGTAGCAAATAACGCATCAGGTAAAGGGTTAACAAAATTTTTATTTAAAAGTAGTAATAAAAGAGGCAACTAAGGGAAAGGTAAACCTACACTAATCTAACCTGACTACTACTAACCCACAACTGTCCCTAACTAACCTAAGCTAAACTTACTCTACACATGTAACGAAACGATCTAAACATCAACCCCCCACCCACCGTTAAGAGACAAGACACATGCAGGACAACACTTACTAACCTACACACATACTATACTATCCTAAACAAACATATATATATATATATATATATATATATATATATATATATATATATATATAAATATTTTTATTAAACAGGAATCCCAACATTGCCACCCACCCACCCACCCACACAAAAATATTAGATAGAAAGAATAAGGACCCCCACCCTCTTACCTAACACTAACTAAGCTAATTACCTATACTTATCCTATTACTAACCCCCCAAACCCAACTAACAGTATGAAAAGAGGAAAGAGGTGAGAGGGGAGGGGTAAAAGTTCAGGAGGGCAAAATGACTAAAGATTTGCCCTCTGAAGTGTGCGCCGGATGGAGCGCACCTTCTCCTTAACCTCAGCCATGTCCTCCGTCAGGTTGTCCACCTTGCGAATTAACCTGTCCAATTTTCTAGACAATGCCTGGAAGGCTGCAGGGTCAATCGGAGGGTCACTGCTGGTCTGCGTGCCGGTGGAGGTGGAGGTTGTTGCTGGAGTGGAGTGGCCACGGGACAGCCCTGCTCCCAACACACGGCTGGGTCCAGGTCTTGAGGAAGATGCCTGGTCCGTCGCTGGGTCCCCTTGGGCAGACCTGGTGGTTGTAGTGGCAGTGGTTGTAGGGGGCACCGTTGGTGGAGCCTGTGGTGTGGCATACCACGCCTCGGAGGCCCGATCGGAATTGAATCTGCGGGCCATCCTCCGATACCCACACTGCACCTGCAGGATGCGCCTGTACCTCATTGCCCTGCGCTCAAAATGGTTGCGCTCTACGGCACTCAGGTTTGCAGCTGTGAAGAGAAAAGGGAAATATTGAGCATTGAATTTACAGTGGGTTGAATCCCATAATGGCTCATTTGTCCATTACTATAAATATATTGTATGCAGCAATTGTTACAACATGGTTCACGGAAATGCTCAGAGGAAGTACATGTGAATCATGCATACCTAAGGTCATATCACACCTAGCATATCCATGTCTCTACATGATGGATGACATCACCCTAAACTACTCATCCAAATCATACCTAAGGCATTTGACATTATGGCACCAGCTCTTCCGCATACTGACTTCAGTTCATATGTCATTCTATGTGATAACACTCACACTCCTCACTCAATAGCATTTTTAATTAGTTGTGTGCTAAGATTGAACCCCTGGCCCAGAATCATGGCCCGTATTTATACTCCGTTTGCGCCGAATTAGCGTCGTTTTTTTCGACGCAAATTCGGCGCAAAACTAACGCCATATTTATACTTTGGCGTTAGACGCGTCTAGCGCCAAAGTATGGGCAAATAGCGTCATTTTTTTCCGTGAACGCCTTCCTTGCGTTAATGAGATGCAAGGAAGGCGTTCCCGTCTAAAAAAATGACGGCGACGCAAATGCGTCGTATTTATACTCCCGGGCAAAAATCACGCCCGGGAGGTGGCGGGTCAAAAAACCCCGCATTTGCGCCACTATTTAACGCCTGGGTCAGGGTAGGCGTTAAGGGGCCTGTGGGCTCAAAATGAGCCCACAGGTGCCCTCCCCTGCCCCCAGGGACCCCCCCTGCCACCCCTGCCCACCCCAGGAGGACACCCAAGGATGGAGGGACCCACCCCAGGGACATTCAGGTAAGTTCAGGTAAGTATAATTTTTTATATTTTTTAATTTTTTTTGGGTGGCATAGGGGGGCCTTATTTGTGCCCCCCTACATGCCACTATGCCCAATGACCATGCCCAGGGGACATAAGTCCCCTGGGCATGGCCATTGGGCAAGGGGGCATGACTCCTGTCTTTACTAAGACAGGAGTCATTTAAATGGCGTCTGGGCGTCGAAAATAATGGCGCAAATCGGGTTGAGGCGATTTTTTTGCCTCAACCTGACTTGCCCCATTTTAAGACGCCCTAACGCCATTTTCCCCCTACGCCGGCGCTGCCTGGTCTACGTGGTTTTTTTCCACGCACACCAGGCAGCGCCGGTCTGCTAGCGCCGGCTAACGCCATTCCATAAATACGGCGCCCGCATGGCGCTTCAGAATGGCGTTAGACGGCGCTAAATTTTTTGACGCTAAACTGCGTTAGCGCAGTTTAGCGTCAAAAAGTATAAATATGGGCCCATATGTCCACACTAGGTGTCAGGTGTAGGAATTTAGGAAAATCAACTAGCAATTTGCAAAGCAGAAGGGTGTCTCTGACACCGTCTGCGAGTCGCTATGAGGTCCCTAAAACCCACCTCATGAACATCAATGATGTGGGTTCCAAGTTGCCCCACCTTAGCAACATGGGCACTCACGGGAATGGAGGCCTGCTGGGACCAGCAGAACTCCATAGACGTGACTGTTTTTAAATTAAGCAAGTTATTTGTCCCCAAGTGTAGGCCGTTTACCGAAAAGGAAAATGAGCTGCAATTATTTTTAAATCACAACAATTGTACTTGGAAATTTTCACGGTAATTATTGGTCCCTTAGACCACTGGCTGTTTTGCGCAGGATTATTTTAGTCCACTCACAAAGGTGAAGCTTTACAATGAGGACCCCTTCCAGTCAGCAAGGTGGTTACCATCCACTTCAAGTGGATGATGACAGCTACTCACTTTGCAACCACGTACTCGGTTGCAAATGGGATTGCCTACCACTGTGATTTGCAAGTAGGTCTGGTAAAACCCTTTATTATATCCATTTTGAAAAGCATTTTCCTCATATGTACATGACCACCAAATACATTTTGGAATAGGAAACAGACGTTTGCAAATCCCACACATATATTTATGCCATTTGCAACGTGTAGACATTTTTCTCACTCTGGCCCAAGGTACTAACTCAAGTCACAAAAGGTGTTAAGTACGTGTAACATACTGGTTGCTACAGTCCTAGGTACCCGGTTTCACAGTAACATCCCAGTCTTTGTGGGTGGTGTGGGAAGAACAACCAACAATCCCATGTTCAATGCACACCCAGGAGTGTACAGAAAGTTCAACAATTATGTGCCTTCACACACAACACCTATGAAGGGCTAGCAACACGTTGTAGTCAGCCCAACCTTGTCACATCCCAGGTCCACACATGTCAAACTGGTATGACTTAGCCCAACATAACATACTATTAGTGAGGCATGTTTAACAACACACACAGGGGAGGTAGTACACCCATTCACATGATTCAACTGAACACCTAGGGCATTGCACTCAAGTCACACACACTTCGAGTTCACCTTGTGGAAGTACATGCCCACGGAAGATCCAACCTACAGTGTACACAGTCCATCCTCAACTAGGAAGAAGCACTTGTCATCAAAGCCATGTGCCTAAGCTATCTGGGAGACTGTCAGTCTGATATGCAGACTCAGTTTATGGCAAGTCCCTGACCAAGTCTAACATTGACCAGTGTATTCCAAATGAGTCATACCATTCCCAATTGCCGCCCTAATTGAATGGGCTACAGCCCCTCAATCTGAGAGATGACTACGTATTGCTTTGCAGAAACATTATTCAAATTTGATATCACACTAAAAGAACAAAGCCAATGAACGGCCAGCACATCAAATCATGAATTCTCTTGAACACACAGTAATCCATCATGCGTCATTACCAAGCAATGTAAATAGCACTCAGGCGACACTCACTGTAGGTATCGGGGTCGTCAAAATGGGCCACCTCTCCCACGGTGTACGGGGCTGGTCCACCTGTAAAGCATGAAACAAAGATTATACTCAGACTGTGTGAACGGACAAATGATTTCTGTTACAATGACACTGTGTGAATATGACATGGTAATGATAGACTTTCACACATGCTCATCCTGCATGGATCGCTTTGTATTCAACATTATCATTGGATGAGTCTCCTGCTCCAGTGTCACACCCTATTACACTCATGCAGTGGTCAGGACAGTCATGTGTCGTCCAAGTTAATCCTCCATTAGTATGCCCCAACAATAATGTTATCCATACATCTCAGCATGTGCATCCCCGAGAGACATTCCAAAACTGGTTCCATGAGGACTGCATGACCACTCACAATTAAACAGGCTATTTGGACATGGTCAACAGACAGCAACCAGACACACATGTGACATATGTGTGAACAACATGACTAACTTCATGTGACGTGACGGCAACACACATGTATAGCATCATCATGTGTTTCCAATTTTCTGTCTAGCTATGGCGTCTGCATATGTAGGTATGTTGTTTCTACATGACGTACTCACTGGCCATTATGACCAGTGGAGTACAAATAGAGCCGTTCACGTGTTGCTTTTCTGACACAAATGCAACACTACATTACATGCAGCTACAGGCATCTGGTATGTGTTGCAAAAATGAGCCATCGGACTGGTAGCATAGGTCTTCATACACATTCTGCAACAAATACACATTAGGACACATATGTATACCTTTGTAGCGCAACATTTGCAACATTTTGTGACGCAGAGAGGGGGCGACTTAGCATAATACAAATAGATGTTGAATTTATAAAGCTGTCATTGCGTGTACATGTGTTGCAAAAATGGGGATTAATGTGTATAACCATGGGCCTAGGTTTCCCTGGCATTACACACACTCAGCTACTTATTTTGCAGATTGGCTAACAATCATCACATGTTCACACACCGATTTCTGTCATTCCCATTTAATTGTTTTTTACTCACCAACATGGCCACCAATCCGGAGTCCCAGGTGGTCCAGCAGGTCCTGTTCCCTGGTGATCAGATCTGCCCAGCGGTGCTTGAGTTGGTGTACATTCCTGAGACTCCCATAGACCCGGACCAGGTGATGGCGCACCTTCTCCCACCGGATTTTCCTCGCCTCCGTGTGATACCCCTGTATCACACGGCCCCCAGCTTCCAGCATTAGTGGGAGGAAATGGCTTACGAGCCATATGAACCCCCCCAATTCGTCTTCCCCCATCCTGGACAGGCGAGGCCTACCTGACATATTGAGAGGACTAAGAATGTACCAAAAAAATATGAAATAAAAAGGGGGAAATGGGAAAAGGTAGAGGTGTGAAAGAAAAAGAAGAAGGAGAAAAATAGCCCAACTAACCCCCCAAGCTATGCTACCCACAACAGACTCCCACAGACAATACAAACTATCACAGGTATAGACAAAATAACACTAAACAGACTGAGACAATGTTATACAACAATAATAGATTGACACTAAGACAAAATACAAGGCACACAGGACACAAAAGCAGTAAAACACAGGACAACACCTTTCACACAACCACACAGTCTAGATAAATCTGAGACTGCAAAGTGAAAGTGAAAGTTAACTCCCAGTACAGATTTTGTAAACAGGATATCCTATTACATCACTTCCTGCATAAAATGGCCGCCGTTTTTATTTTCCCGTTATGCGTCATATTTTCACGCATACACAGTTGTGCGTCATTTTTTTTTACGCATTACAGTGCACATGATGCGGAGTGAAAAAATATGATATGAATATTAATAATTAATACTGTACATGAAATGACCAACATATTGTCCATGTAGCGTCAATTTTACCACGCATACATCATGGGCGTCGTTTTTTTTACACGTACAGTGGTGCACATGATGCGGAGTGAAAAAATATGATATGAATATTAATAATTAATAATGTACATGAAATGACCAACATATTGTCCATGTAGCGTCAATTTTACCACGCATACATCATGGGCGTCGTTTTTTTTACACGTACAGTGGTGCACATGATGCAGAGTGAAAAAATATGATATGAATATTAATAATTAATAATGTACATGAAATGACCAACAGATTGTCCATGTAGCGTCAATTTTACCACGCATACATCATGGGCGTCGTTTTTTTTACACGTACAGTAGTGCACATGATGCAGAGTCAAAAATATTGTGGATGTTAATTATATTTTGAAGGCGAAAGATCAAGACACTTTTGGATACATTTGTATCTGACTCTGCATTGTGTGCACTCATGTACGTGAACAAATTATGACGGCCATGCTGTATGCGTAGAATATGGAGCAAATTTATCCTAATGTCTTCATGTGTTTAGCTTTGGAAAGGTGATTTGTCATGGTCAAATCGTGCGATGTGAGACACATTTGTGTTTGTATATGACACATGTCCGTACTTTTATGTATAGACGGCCTTCACACTGTAATGTTTGGGATACTTTAACTAATGTATTGACCATATTTGACAACATATTTGGTGTAATTGCTGATGGCTATTTTGAAATGATGCCTGGGATACCATTATGTATTCCGTCTCCAAAATGTGACCACCTTTATGATGGTGATGCTTTTATCTGTAGTCCTAACAGGGAGTGGGAGAGTCACTTTCAGTTTTTATGGGGCTGACCATGTCCCATTATGATTTTGTGTTTCATATTTGTGTAGGACTTGTGACATGGAGGCCACACATGTGCCTTATGCATGTGTTTAGTTCACAAGTACATGATTCTTGTATGTTTTGGGGGCGGTAGAGGTGGACTTAGGCCCCCAGCACCCTAGGATTTGACCATCCAGAATAGCTACTGTATCCATGGAGTATTTTTATTATATCATGGCAAACCTGCAGCAGCGTGCTAATGTAAGGCCATATGGTATGAATGACTGTTGACCATTCATTCATCTCATTAGCCCATTTGACGTTTGCAGTAATGATGATTTGGAGCTAAGTTGCATACCATTTTCATATGACTAAGTTTGCAAGACTCTCAGCGTTCACGATGTGATAATGCGAAGATTGTTTTGCTTGTCTGTGTCCCTTTCTGCATAAACTGGTTTAGTGTCATGTTACAATCTTCCTGCTAGGTTCAAACTGGGACACAACTGTGATGGTCTACTTTCAAATATTAGGTTGGTTGTATGACATATGTGTACATGTGTGTGGGAATGTGGATCCACTATGACCTGTCTGTGTGTATGTTGTCACTGTAACTTCAAGGTCTCCTCCTGAGTTAGTGGCAGCTGATGTTGTTGCAATTGTGTATTGCTCACATCATACACTTGAGAGAAGCCATTGATGACATGTTCACGTACACATGGATGGTCCCACCCTGTCTCTGAACACGTGTGATGTGACTTTCAAATGATCTCCAATTTTGGGCTGGATGAGAGACTGTTTCAGTTGTTTGGATCCGGCATGTGTAATTGTCACATTTGTACTCTTGTTGGGCTCTGTGTATGGTAATGTAACATGTCACATCCTACCCTCTGTGCATACAGTTGTGATGTTTATTTTTGGTGGGATGAATTTTAATGGCATTCTTGATCAATGAGACAACATTCATCTTCAGCTATTTCAAACTAAAGGTGGTCAGAAATGAATAGGCCAAAGCATGATGTGGTGTTTGTTATCTGTGTTTATTTAGAAGTGTGGAATACAAGTGATTATAATAACTTAAGTAAAAAAATTGTTCACAAGCTGTTGGCGCCTACGCACTCCTGCTGCGGTGTTAGGTTGTTCCCCCTCCTGTTGCAGGCCAGCATCCTCCTCATCATCACCCTCAGGCATGTCTGGGTCCGGTTCAAGGAGGGGAATGTTCCTTTTTACACAAATATTGTGTAATATGGCACAAGTGCATATGATCTTGCAGACCATCTCTGGGGAGTATAGTAGGCTTCCGCCAGTGATGTCAAGGCAGCGGAACCTTGACTTTAGGATCCCAAAGGTCCGCTCCACAATGCTGCGTGTCCTCTTGTGGGCGTCATTGTATGCCCGCTCAGCAGCAGTATTTGGGTTCCCACATGGTGTCATTAGCCAAGGCTGGATGCCATACCCCTGATCAGCTGAAAGAGAAACACAGAATGGTATCAATTAGATGTAGGAGGCACTGTTGTACGTATCTTTGATGGAAGTAGTTGTGTTGTGTTGTCTGTGACTATTTTGTGTACTAATGTGACAACCTATGGTTGTTGGTGGAAACTTTGGCATTGTTTTTTTTCCTTGGCTGAGCAAGTGTTTGTTGGCTAACTGTTTGTCAGCAGGATGTATCGGTTTCTCAAGTACAGTGTGCCCTCCCTTGCATTGTGACTTGTGACACAGGTGTCCGTGTGTCCTCACTGGGGGTGTGATGATAGTTCCATGCAGAGTTGAAACATGAAAGGGTATTAGAAACGTTCAATTGAACATACCCAGGCCATTCCATCCCTTAAAAGTTATGCATTGTATTAGTGTACAGGTTATTGTGAGACTTCAAATTTGCAAGGTGACATTTAGGCAACCACAGTCATGAATGTCTTCACACTAAGCTGTGGAGTAAATTCCAAGGTGTGAGAGGTTCAATGGTGACTTGTGAAACATGGCTAGTGATGTGAGTACCTCAGTGTGTTCCTGTCTAGGTGTTGCTATTGTGGTGTATGGGTTGTTTATCCTAGAGGGTTTCTGTGCAGTGACTATATAAGTAGATTTTTGTCCTTACCAACAAGTAGTCCATTGCCATACCGTCCATCCTGGAAGTGTTGGTTGATGGTGCAGTGACGGAAGATGAAGGAGTCATGTACACTCCCAGGATATTTAGCCACAATGTTGCTGATCAGTCCTTGGTGATCGACTATGGCCTGCACGTTGATGGAATGTGTGTGCTTCCTGTTGCGGTAGAGGTGTTCACTCGCAGCAGGTGGCACAAGGCGTACGTGTGTGCAGTCGATTGCACCAAGGACGTGCGGAAAGCCACTGATGGCGTATAACCCCTGTTTAGTTTCCTGCTGCTTCTGCACTGTGTTAGGGAAGCAGATGTGGCGGGGTGTCAGTCCAATGATGGCATCCAGTACTTTAGGCAGGAATGCGGAGAAAGATGGTTGTGAGATTCCACCAACCAGGGCACCAGTTGTCTGAAAGGAGCCACTTGCCAGCATGTGAAGTATGGCAAGCAGCTTTGTTTCGGTTGGGATAGTGCGTGGAGTCACTAAAGTGGGGGCCAATTGCTGTTCAATATTTGTCAGCAGCTGCTGAATGGCCTGCCAGTTCAACCGGTACCTCTGGATGATGTCTCGTTCCCTGAGGCCATGCAGGGTTGTTCTTGGGCGGAATATCCTCTCCTGCCTTCTGCGCTGTCTTTGGGCTCCCTGCTGTTGTTGTTGTGGCTGCTGTTGTTGCTGCAGGGCTCTGCGTCTACGTGCACGTTGAAGAAAAATCACCTCCATGTCTCCCTGTTGCTGCTCTGCTGCTCTGCTGCTCTGTTGTTTGTTCTGTGTGTTCTGATTAAGTACAGGTGTGTTTGCCCCATTTTAACGCCTGCCCTGACCCAGGCGTTAAAATTTCACGATATTCGTGCTTTGCGCCATTTTTTTGCGCCGCCTGCCGCGCGGGAGTGATTTTTGCCCTGAAGCATAAATACCACGCACCGCTATGTGCGTCTGTTTTTGGACGGGAACGCCTACCCTGCATGTCATTAACGCAGGGCGGGGTGCCGCTTCCAAAAACTGGTGCACATAGCGCCATTTTCCTGGTGCGCCGGATCGGGCGTCAGGGTTTAAATATGAGGCAACGTTTGCGCTGAAAGTGCATCAAAATTTTTGACGCACATTCGGCGCAAACGGAGTATAAATATGCCCCTCTGACGGGGATGTATAAAGTCCTAATGGTATAGCATAGCATTACAGACTAGAACACTCACTTTATCTCTGCTATTATCTGTGCTTTAACACTTTTATCTTGTAGTTTTCCTTCCAAATCTTGCACCCCTTTCATCAATAGAACAGACCAATCATTTCTCAATACTCATTCCCTCAGTCATTCCAGTCCTCCAATCTATAGGTTCATAAAAAACAAAAAGAGGGAGTTCAGCAAGCACTTTTAAAGCCTCTCTGTGGATTTGTGTTCAAGTGCTGCCCTCTAGTAGTGCTACATGGAAACTGCAGAATAATAATAGGATTGAAAAAGGGGCAGATCTATGCAAATTATATGCTCCCATGCTTACTTCGCCAAGCTTTCGCTATGATTCCACCTGCAACATATGGTCTTCAGCAGATTTCTAAAGTTGCCAAATTTTCTTAGGATAGTGATTTTTCCACTCAAAGGCATTCTTATAAGTACCCACCATAATTTAGCAGGGTACAGAATTACCTGCAGTAATCCTTTATAGAACGTGGGCTTATTTTAAAGACTGAAAACTAAGGCTTGGATGTATGAAGTCCTAGAATTAAACTCCTTGCACAGTTCAACATGTCAGACCAGACCACAGTAGACTCACTTTTAGCTTGTAGTTTTCCTTTCAAATCTTGCACCCCTTTTATCCTGAAAACAGGCCAATCATTTATCAAAACTCATTCCCTCAGTCGCTGCAGTCCTTCAATCTATAGGTTCATAAAAAACCAACAAGAGGTAGTTGAGCAAGCACTTTTAAAGTCTCTCTGTGGATTTGTGTTCAAGTGCTGCCCTCTAGTAGTGCTACATGGAAACTGCAGAATAATAATAGGATTGAAAAAGGGGCTGTCCTCTGCAAATTATGGCCCATATTTATACTTTTTGACGCAAAACTGCGCCAATGCAGTTTTGCGTCAAAAAAATTAGCGCCGGCTAACGCCATTCTGAAGTGCCATGCGGGCGCCGTATTTATTGAATGACGTTAGCCGGCGTTAGCCGGCGGCGCTGTCTGGTGTGCGTTAAAAAAAACACGTACACCAGGCAGCGCCGGCGTAGGGGGAAAATGGCGTATGGGCGTCCACAAATGGTGCAAGTCAGGCTGAGGCAAAAAAATCGCCTCAACCCGATTTGTGCCATTTCTTTTTCACTCCCAACCCCCATTGAAATGACTCCTGTCTTAGCAAAGACAGGAGTCATGCACCCTTGCCCAATGGCCACGCCCAGGGGACTTCTGTCCCCTGGGCATGGTCATTGGGCATAGTGGCATGTAGGGGGGCACAAATCAGGCCCCCCTATGCCACAAAAAAAAAAAAAAAAAACACTTACCTGAACTTACCTTAATGTCCCTGGGATGGGTCCCTCCAGCCTTGGGTGTCCTCCTGGGATGGGCAAGGGTGACAGGGGGGGTCCCTGGGGGCAGGGGAGGGCACTTCTGGGCTCATTCTGAGCCCACAGGTCCCTTAACGCCTGCCCTGACCCAGGCGTTAAAATCCGGCGCTAAAGCGGGTTTTTTAGACCCGCCCACTCCCGGGCATCATTTTTGCCCAGGAGTATAAATAAGACGCATATGCATCGGAGTCATTTTTTAAGACGGGAACGCCTACCTTGCATATCATTAACGCAAAGAAGGTGATCACGCCAAAAAATGACGCTAACTCCATGAACTTTGGCGCTAGACGCGTCTAACGCCAAAGTATAAATATGGAGTTAGTTTTGCGTCGAATTTGGGTCGAAAAAAACAACGCAAATTCGGCGCAAACGGAGTATAAATATGCCCCTATATACTCCCATGCTTACTTCGCCAAGCTTTCGCTATGATTCCTCCTGCAATATATGGTCTTCAGCAGATTTCTAAAGTTGCCAAATTGTCTTAGGCTAAGGATTTTTCCACTCAAATGCATTCTTATAAGTACCCACCCTAATTTAGCAGGGTACAGAATTACCTGTAGTAATCCTCTATACAGAAGTTTGGAATGTGTGGTCTTACTGTAAAGTTTGCAAACTCTGACTGGGATGTATAAAGTCCTAATGGTACAGTATAGCATTACAGACTAGACAACACTCACTTTGGGCCATATTTATACTTTTTGACGCAAAACTGCGCTAATGCAATTTTGCGCCAAAAAAATTAGCGCCGGCTAACGCCTTTTTGAAGCGCCATGCGGGCGCCGTATTTATTGAATGGGGTTAGCCGACCGGCGCTGCCTGGTGTGCGTGAAAAAAAACGACGTATACCAGGCAGCGTCGGCGTAGGGAAAAATGGCGTTTTGGCGTCTAAAAATGGGGCAAGTCAGGCTGAGGCAAAAAAATCATCTTAACCCGATTTGCGCCATTTTTTTTGGGCGCCCAGACGCCATTAACATGACTCCTGTCTTAGCAAAGACAGGAGTCATGCCCCCTTGCCCAATGGCCATGCCCAGGGGACTTCTGTCCCCTGGGCATGGTCATTGGGCATAGTGGCATGTAGGGGGGCACAAATCAGGCCTCCCTATGCCAAACTTTTTAAAAAAAAAAAATACTTACCACAACTTACCTTTTCTTCCCTGGGATGGGTCCCTCCATTCTTGGGTGTCCTCCTGGGGTGGGCAAGGGTGGCAGGGGGTGTCCCTGGGGGCAGGGGAGGGCACCTCTGGGCTCATTCTGAGCCCACAGGTCCCTTAACGCCTGCCCTGACCCAGGCGTTAAAAAGAGGCGCAAATGTGGGGTTTTTTGCCCCGCCCACTCCCGGGCGTCATCTTTGCCCGGGAGTATAAATACCACGCACATGCCTGGGAGTAATTTTTTAAGACGGGAACGCCTACCTTGCATCTCATTAACGCAAGGAAGGTGTTCACGCCAAAAAATGACGCTAACTCCATGAACTTTGGCGCTAGACGCGTCTAACGCCAAAGTATAAATATGGAGTTAGTTTTGCGTCGAATTTGCGTCGAAAAAAACCACGCAAATTCGGCGCAAACAGAGTATAAATATGCCCCTTTATCTCTCAGCTATTATCTGTGCTTTAACCCTTTTATATTGTAGTTTTCCTTCCAAATCTTGCACCCCTTTTATCAATAAAACAGGCCAATCATTTCTCAATACTCATTCCCTCAGTCATTCCAGGCCTCCAATCTATAGGTTCATAAAAAACCCACAAGAGGTAGTTCAGCAAGCACTTTTAAAGCCTCTCTGTGGATTTGTGTTCAAGTGCTGCCCTCTAGTAGTGCTACATGGAAACTGCAGAATAATAATAGGATTGAAAAAGGGGCTGTCCTATGCAAAGTATATACTCCCATGCTTACTTCGCCAAGATTTCGCTATGATTCCACCTGCAACATATGGTCTTCAGCAGATTTCTAAAGTTGCCAAATTGTCATAGGATAAGGATTTTTCCACTCAAAGGCATTAGTATAAGTACCCACCCTCACTTAGTAGGGTATAGAATTACCTGTAGTAATCCTCTATATAGAACCTGGGCATGTGTGGTCTTACTGTAAAATTTGCAAACTATGACTGGGATGTATAAAGTTCTAATGGTATAGAATAGCATTACAGACTAGACAACATTCACTTTATCTCTCAGCTATTATCTGTGCTTTAGCACTTTTATCTTGTAGTTTTCTTTCCAAATCTTACATCCCTTTTATCAATAAAACAGGCCAATCATTTCTCAATACTCATTCCCTCAGTCATTCCAGTCCTCCAATCTATAGGTTAATAAAAAACCAACAAGAGGTAGTTCAGCAAGGACTTTTAAAGCCTCTCTGTGGATTTGTATTCAAGTGCTGCCCTCTAGTAGTGCTACATGGAAACTGCAGAATAATAATAGGATTGAAAAAGGGTCTGTCCTTTGCAAATTATATACTCCCATGCTTACTTCGGCAAGCTTTCGCTATGATTCCACCTGCAACAAATGGTCTTCAGCAGATTTCTAAAGTTGCCAAATTGTCTTAGGATAAGGATTTGTCCACTCAAAGGCATTCTTATAAGTACCCACCCTCACTTACTAGGGTACAGAATTACCTGTAGTAATCCTCTATATAGAACCTGGGCTTGTGTGGTCTTACTGTTCAGTTTGCAAACTATGACTGGGGTGTATAAAGTTCTAATGGTATAGCATAGCATTACAGACTAGACAACACTCACTTTATCTCTCAGCTATTATCTGTGCTTTAACACTTTTTTCTTGTACTTTTCCTTCCAAATCTTGCACCCCTTTTATCAATAAAACAGGCCAATCATTTCTCAATACTCATTCCATCAGTCATTCCAGTCCTCCAATCTATAGGTTCATAAAAAACCAACAAGAGGTAGTTCAGCAAGCACTTTTAAAGCCTCTCTGTGGATTTGTATTTAAGTGCTTCCCTCTAGTAGTACTACATGGAAACTGCAGAATAATAATAGGATTGAAAAAGGGGCTGTCCTTTGCAAATTATATACTCCCATGCTTACTTCGCCAAGCTTTTGCTATGATTCCACCTGCAACATATGGTCTTCATCAGATTTCTAAAGTTGCCAAATTTTCTTAGGATAATGATTTTTCCACTCAAAGGCATTCTTATAAGTACCCACCCTCACTTAGTAGGGTACAGAATTACCTGTAGTAATTCTCTCTATAGCACCTAGGCATGTGTGGTCTTACTGTAAAGTTTGCAAACTATGACTGGGATGTGTAAAGTTCTAATGGTATAGCATAGCATTACAGACTAGACAACACTCACTTTGTCTCTCAGTTATTATCTGTGCTTTAACACTTTTATCTTGTAGTTTTCTTTCAAAATCTTGAACCTCTTTTATCAATAAAATAGACCAAACATTTCTCAATACTCATTCTCTCAATCATTCCAGTTCTCCAATCTAGAGGTTCATAAAAAACCAACAAGAGGTAGTTCAGCAAGCTCTTTTAAGGTCTCTCTCGAATTTGTGTTCAAGTGCTGCTCTCTAGTAGTGCTACATGGAAACTGCAGAATAATAATAGGATTGAAAAAGGGGCTGTCTTATGAAAATTATATACTCCCATGCTTACTTCGCCAAGCTTTCGCTATGATTCCACCTGCAACATATGGTCTTCAGCAGATTTATAAAGTTGCCAAATTGTCTTATGCTAAGGATTTTTCCACTCAAAGGCATTAGTATAAGTACCCACCATAATTTAGCAGGGTACAGATTTACCTGTAGTAATCCTCTATATAGAACCTGGGCATGTGTGGTCTTAGTGTAAAGTTTGCAAACTATGATTGGGATGTATAAAGTCCTAATGGTATAGCATAGCATTACAGACTAGACAACACTCACTTTATCTTTCAGGTATTATCTGTGCTTTAATACTTTTATCTTGTAGTTTTCCTTCCAAAAATTGCACCTCTTTTATCAACAAAAGAGGCCAATCATTTCTCAATACTCGTTCCCTCAGTGATTCCAGTCCTCCAATTTATAGGTTCATAAAAAAACAACAAGAGGTAGTTCAACAAGCCCTTATAAAGCCTCTCTGTGGATTTGTATTCAAGTGCTGCCCTCTAGTAGTGCTACATGGAAACTGCTGAATAATAAATATTATTGAAAAAGGGGCTGTCCTACGCAAATTATATACTTCCATGCTTACTTTGCCAAGCTTTCGCTATGATTCCACCTGCAACAAATGGTCTTCAGCAGATTTCTAAAGTTGCCAAATTTTCTTAGGATAAGGATTTTTCCACTCAAAGGCATTCTTATAAGTACCCACCCTCACTTAGTAGGGTACAGAATTACCTGTAGTAATCCTCTATATAGAACTTGGGCATGTGTGGTCTTACTGTTCAGTTTGCAAACTATGACTGGGATGTATAAAGTTCTAATGGTATAGCATAGCATTGCAGTCTAGACAACACTCACTTTATCTCTCAGCTATTATCTGTGCTTTAACAATTTTATCTTGTATTTTTCCTTCCAAATATTGCACCCCTTTTATGAATAAAACAGGCCAATCATTTCTCAACATTCATTCCCTCAGTCATTCCATTCCTCCAATCTCTAGGTTCATAAAAAACCAACAAGAGGAAGTTCAGCAAGCACTTTTAAAGCCTCTCTGTGTATTTGTGTTCAAGTGCTGCCCTCTAGTAGTGCTACATGGAAACTGCAGAATAATAATAGGATTGAAAAAGGGGCTGTCCTATGCAAATTACATACTCCCATGCTTACTTCGCCAAGTTTCGCTATGATTCCACCTGCAACATGTGGTCTTCAGCAGATTTCTAAAGTTGCCAAATTGTCTTAGGCTAAGGATTTTTCCACTCAAAGGCATTCTTATAAGTACCCACCCTAATTTAGCAGGGTACAGAATTACCTGTAGTAATCCTCTATATATAACCTGGACATGTGTGGTCTTACTGTAAAGTTTTCAAACTCTTACAGGGATGTATAAAGTTCTAATGATATCGCATAGCATTATAGACTAGAACACTCACTTTATCTCTCTGCTATTATCTGTGCTTTAACACTTTTATCTTGTAGTTTTTCTTCCAAATCTTGCACCCCTTTTATCAATAAAACAGGCCAATCATTTCTCAATACTCATTCCCTCAGTCATTCCAGTTCTCCAATCTATAGCTTCATAAAAAACCAACAAAAGGTAGTTAAGCAAGCACTTTTAAAGCCTCTCTGTGAATTTGTGTTCAAGTGCTGCCCTCTAGTAGTGCTACATGGAAACTGCAGAATAATAATAGGATTGAAAAAGGGTCTGTCCTTTGCAAATTATATACTTCCATGCTTACTTCGCCAAGCTTTTGCTATGATTCCACCTGCAACATATGGTCTTCAACAGATTTATAAAGTTGCCTAATTTTCTTAGGATAAGGATTTTTCCACACAAAGGCATTCTTATAAGTACCCACCCTCACTTAGTAGGGTATAGAATTACCTGTAGTAATCCACTATATAGAACCTGGGCATGTGTGGTCTTACTGTAAAGTTTGCAAACTATGACTGGGATGTATAAAGTTCTATTGGTATAGCATAGCATTACAGACTAGACAACACTCACTTTACCTCTCAGCTATTATCTGTGCTTTAACACTTTTATCTTGTAGTTTTTCTTCCAAATCATGCACCCCTTTCATCAATAAAACAGGTCAATCATTTCTCAATACTCATTCCCTCAGTCGTTCCAGTCCTCCAATCTATAGGTTCATAAAAAACCAACAAGTGGTAGTTCAGCAAGCACTTTTAAAGTCTCTCTTTGGATTTGTGTTCAAGTGCTGCCCTCTTTTAGTGCTACATGGAAACTGCAGAATAATAATAGGATTGAAAAAGGGGCAGATCTATGCAAATTATATGCTCCCATGCTTACTTCGCCAAGCTTTCGCTATGATTCCACCTGCAACATATGGTCTTCAGCAGATTTCTAAAGTTGCCAAATTTTCTTAGGATAGTGATTTTTCCACTCAAAGGCATTCTTATAAGTACCCACCATAATTTAGCAGGGTACAGAATTACCTGCAGTAATCCTTTATAGAACGTGGGCGTTCGTGGGCTTATATTTAAGACTGAAAACTAAGGCTTGGATGTATGAAGTCCTAGAATTAAAGTCCTTGCACAGTTCAACATGTCAGACCAGACCAGAGTAGACTCACTTTTAGCTTGTAATTTTCCTTTCAAATCTTGCACCCCTTTTATCCTGAAAACAGGCCAATCATTTCTCAATACTCATTCCCTCAGTCGCTGCAGTCCTCCAATCTATAGGTTCATAAAAAACCAACAAGAGGTAGTTCAGCAAGCACTTTTAAAGCCTCTCTGTGGATTTGTGTTCAAGTGCTGCCCTCTAGTAGTGCTACATGCAAACTGCAGAATAATAATTGGATTGAAACAGGGGCTGTCCTCTTCAAATTATATACTCCCATGCTTACTTCGCCAAGCTTTCGCTATGATTCCACCTGCAACATATGGTCTTCAGCAGATTTCTAAAGTGGCCAAATTGTCTTAGGCTAAGGATGTTTCCACTCAAAGGCATTCTTATAAGTACCCACCCTAATTTAGCAGGGTACAGAATTACCTGTAGTAATCCTCTATACAGAACTTGGGAATGTGTGGTCTTACTGTAAAGTTTACAAACTCTGACTGGGAAGTATAAAGTCCTAATGGTACTGTATAGAATTACAGACTAGACAAGACTCACTTTATCTCTCAGTTATTATCTGTGCTTTAACCTTTTTATCTTGTAGTTTTTCTTCCAAATCTTGCACCCCTTTTATCAATAAAACAGGCCAATCATTTCTCAATACTCATACCCTCAGTCATTCCATTCCTCCAATCTATAGGTTCATAATAAACGAACAAGAGGTAGTTCAGCAAGCACTTTTAAAGCCTCTCTGTGGATTTGTGTTCAAGTGCTGACCTCTAGTAGTGCTACATGGAAACTGCAGAATAATAATAGGATTGAAAAAGGGGCTGTCCTATGGAAATTATATACTCCCATGCTTACTTCGCCAAGCTTTCGCTGTGATTCCACCTGCAACATATGGTCTTCAGCAGATTTCTATAGTTGCCAAATTGTCTTATGATAAGGATTTTTCCACTCAAAGGCATTTTTATAAGTACCCACCCTCACTTAGTAGGGTACAGAATTACATGTAGTAATCCTCGATATAGAACCTGGGCATGTGTGGTCTTACTGTAAAGTTTGCAAACTATGACTGAGAGGTATAAAGTTCTAATGGTATAACATAGCATTACGGACTAGACAACACTCACTTTATCTCTCAGCTATTATCTGTGCTTTAACACTTTTATCTTGTAGTTTTCCTTCCAAATCTTGCACCCCTTTTATCAATAAAACAGGCAATCATTTCTCAATACTCACTCAGTCATTCCAATCCTCCAATCTATAGGTTCATAAAAAATCCACAAGAGGTAGTTCAGCAAGCACTTTTAAAGCCTCTCAGTGGATTTGTGTTAAAGTGCTGCCCTCTAGTAGTGCTACATGGAAACTGCAGAATAATAATAGGATTGAAAAAGGGGCAGATCTATGCAAATTATATGCTCCCATGCTTACTTCGCCAAGCTTTCGCTATGATTCCACCTGCAACATATGGTCTTCATCAGATTTCTAAAGTTGCCAAATTGTCTTAGGAGAAGGATTTTTCTGCTCAAAGCCATTCTTATAAGTACCCAAAATAATTAGCAGGGTACGGAATTACCTGCACTAATCCTTTATAGACCAGGGGCGTTTGTGGGCTTATTTTAAAGACTGAAAACTAAGGCTTGGATGTATGAAGTCCTAGAATTAAAGTCCTTGCACAGTTCAACATGTCAGACCAGACCAGAGTAGACTCACTTTTAGCTTGTAATTTTCCTTTCAAATCTTGCACCCCTTTTATCCTGAAAACAGGCCAATCATTTCTCAATACTCATTCCCTCAGTCGCTGCAGTCCTCCAATCTATAGGTTCATAAAAAACCAACAAGAGGTAGTTCAGCAAGCACTTTTAAAGCCTCTCTGTGGATTTGTGTTCAAGTGCTGCCCTCTAGTAGTGCTACATGCAAACTGCAGAATAATAATTGGATTGAAACAGGGGCTGTCCTCTTCAAATTATATACTCCCATGCTTACTTCGCCAAGCTTTCGCTATGATTCCACCTGCAACATATGGTCTTCAGCAGATTTCTAAAGTGGCCAAATTGTCTTAGGCTAAGGATGTTTCCACTCAAAGGCATTCTTATAAGTACCCTCCCTAATTTAGCAGGGTACAGAATTACCTGTAGTAATCCTCTATACAGAACTTGGGAATGTGTGGTCTTACTGTAAAGTTTACAAACTCTGACTGGGATGTATAAAGTCCTAATGGTACAGTATAGAATTACAGACGAGACAAGACTCACTTTATCTCTCAGTTATTATCTGTGCTTTAACCTTTTTGTCTTGTAGTTTTTCTTCCAAATCTTGCACCCCTTTTATCAATAAAACAGGCCAATCATTTCTCAATACTCATACCCTCAGTCATTCCATTCCTCCAATCTATAGGTTCATAATAAACCAACAAGAGGTAGTTCAGCAAGCACTTTTAAAGCCTCTCTGTGGATTTGTGTTCAAGTGCTGACCTCTAGTAGTGCTACATGGAAACTGCAGAATAATAATAGGATTGAAAAAGGGGCTGTCCTATGGAAATTATATACTCCCATGCTTACTTCGCCAAGCTTTCGCTGTGATTCCAACTGCAACATATGGTCTTCAGCAGATTTCTATAGTTGCCAAATTGTCTTATGATAAGGATTTTTCCACTCAAAGGCATTTTTATAAGTACTTATACTTTTTGACGCAAAACTGAGCCAACGCAGTTTTGCGTCAAAAAAATTAGCGCCGGCTAACGCCATTCTGAAGCGCCATGCGGGCGCCGTATTTATTGAATGACGTTAGCCGGCGTTAGCCGGCGGCGCTGTCTGGTGTGCGTTAAAAAAAACACGTACACCAGGCAGCGCCGGCGTAGGGGGAAAATGGCGTATGGGCGTCCACAAATGGTGCAAGTCAGGCTGAGGCAAAAAAATCGCCTCAACCCGATTTGTGCCATTTCTTTTTCACTCCCAACCCCCATTGAAATGACTCCTGTCTTAGCAAAGACAGGAGTCATGCACCCTTGCCCAATGGCCACGCCCAGGGGACTTCTGTCCCCTGGGCATGGTCATTGGGCATAATGGCATGTAGGGGGGCACAAATCAGGCCCCCCTATGCCACAAAAAAAAAAAAAAAACACTTACCTGAACTTACCTTAATGTCCCTGGGATGGGTCCCTCCAGCCTTGGGTGTCCTCCTGGGGTGGGCAAGGGTGACAGGGGGGGTCCCTGGGGGCAATGGAGGGCACTTCTGGGCTCATTCTGAGCCCACAGGTCCCTTAACGCCTGCCCTGACCCAGGCGTTAAAATCCGGCGCTAAAGCGGGTTTTTTAGACCCGCCCACTCCCGGGCATCATTTTTGCCCGGGAGTATAAATAAGACGCATATGCATCGGAGTCATTTTTTAAGACGGGAACGCCTACCTTGCATATCATTAACGCAAATAAGGTGATCACGCCAAAAAATGACGCTAACTCCATGAACTTTGGCGCTAGACGCGTCTAACGCCAAAGTATAAATATGGAGTTAGTTTTGCGTCGAATTTGGGTCGAAAAAAACAACGCAAATTCGGCGCAAACTGAGTATAAATATGCCCCTATATACTCCCATGCTTACTTCGCCAAGCTTTCGCTATGATTCCTCCTGCAACATATGGTCTTCAGCAGATTTCTAAAGTTGCCGAATTGTCTTAGGCTAAGGATTTTTCCACTCAAATGCATTCTTATAAGTACCCACCCTAATTTAGCAGGGTACAGAATTACCTGTAGTAATCCTCTATACAGAAGTTTGGAATGTGTGGTCTTACTGTAAAGTTTGCAAACTCTGACTGGTATGTATAAAGTCCTAATGGTACAGTATAGCATTACAGACTAGACAACACTCACTTTGGGCCATATTTATACTTTTTGACGCAAAACTGCGCTAATGCAGTTTTGCGCCCCAAAAATTTGCACCGGCTAACGCCATTTTGAAGCGCCATGCGGGCGCCGTATTTATTGAATGGTGTTAGCCGACCGGCGCTGCCTGGTGTGCGTGAAAAAAAACGACGTATACCAGGCAGCGTCGGCGTAGGGAAAAATGGCGTTTTGGCGTCTAAAAATGGGGCAAGTCAGGCTGAGGCAAAAAAATCATCTTAACCCGATTTGCGCCATTTTTTTGGGGCGCCCAGACGCCATTAACATGACTCCTGTCTTAGCAAAGACAGGAGTCATGCCCCCTTGCCCAATGGCCATGCCCAGGGGACTTCTGTCCCCTGGGCATGGTCATTGGGCATAGTGGCATGTAGGGGGGCACAAATCAGGCCTCCCTATGCCAATTTTTTTTTTTAAAAAAAATACTTACCACAACTTACCTTTTCTTCCCTGGGATGGGTCCCTCCATTCTTGGGTGTCCTCCTGGGGTGGGCAAGGGTGGCAGGGGGTGTCCCTGGGGGCAGGGGAGGGCACCTGTGGGCTCATTCTGAGCCCACAGGTCCCTTAATGCCTGCCCTGACCCAGGCGTTAAAAAGAGGCGCAAATGCGGGGTTTTTTGCCCCGCCCACTCCCGGGCGTCATTTTTGCCCGGGAGTATAAATACCACGCACATGCCTGGGAGTAATTTTTTAAGACGGGAACGCCTACCTTGCATCTCATTAACGCAAGGAAGGTGTTCACGCCAAAAAATGACGCTAACTCCATGAACTTTGGCGCTAGACGCGTCTAACGCCAAAGTATAAATATGGAGTTAGTTTTGCGTCGAATTTGCGTCGAAAAAAACCACGCAAATTTGGCGCAAACAGAGTATAAATATGCCCCTTTATCTCTCAGCTATTATCTGTGCTTTAACCCTTTTATATTGTAGTTTTCCTTCCAAATCTTGCACCCCTTTTATCAATAAAACAGGCCAATCATTTCTCAATACTCATTCCCTCAGTCATTCCAGGCCTCCAATCTATAGGTTCATAAAAAACCCACAAGAGGTAGTTCAGCAAGCACTTTTAAAGCCTCTCTGTGGATTTGTGTTCAAGTGCTGCCCTCTAGTAGTGCTACATGGAAACTGCAGAATAATAATAGGATTGAAAAAGGGGCTGTCCTATGCAAAGTATATACTCCCATGCTTACTTCGCCAAGCTTTCGCTGTGATTCCACCTGCAACATATGGTCTTCAGCAGATTTCTAAAGTTGCCAAATTGTCTTAGGATAAGGATTTTTCCACTCAAAGGCATTAGTATAAGTACCCACCCTCACTTAGTAGGGTATAGAATTACCTGTAGTAATCCTCTATATAGAACCTGGGCATGTGTGGTCATACTGTAAAGTTTGCAAACTATGACTGGGATGTATAAAGTCCTAATGGTATAGCATAGCATTACAGACTAGAAAACACTCACTTTATCTCTCAGCTATTATCTGTGCTTTAAAACTTTTATCTTGTAGTTTTCCTTCCAAATCTTGCACCCATTTCATCAATAAAACAGACCAATCATTTCTCAGTACTCATTCTCTCAGTCATTCCAGTCCTCCAATCTATAGGTTCATTAAAAACCATCAAGAGGTAGTTCAGCAAGCACTTTTAAAACTTCTCTGTGGATTTGGTGGATTTGTGTTCAAGTGCTGCCCTCTAGTAGTGCTACACGGAAACTGCAGAATAATAATAGGATTGAAAAAGGGGCTGTCCTACGCAAATTATATACTTCCATGCTTACTTCGCCAAGCTTTCGCTATGATTCCACCTGCAACAAATGGTTTTCAGCAGATTTCTAAAGTTGCCAAATTTTCTTAGGATAAGGTTTTTTCCACTCAAAGGCATTCTTATAAGTACCTACTCTCACTTAGTAGGGTACAGAATTACCTGTAGTAATCCTCTATATAGAACCTGGACATGTGTGGTCTTACTGTAAAGTTTTCAAACTATGACTGGGATGTATAAAGTTCTAATGGTATAGAATAGCATTACAGACTAGACAACATTCACTTTATCTCTCAGCTATTATCTGTGCTTTAGCACTTTTATCTTGTAGTTTTCTTTCCAAATCTTGCACCCCTTTTATCAATAAAACAGGCTAATCATTTCTCAATACTCATTCCGTCAGTCATTCCAGTCCTCCAATCTATAGGTTCATAAAAAACCAACAAGAGGTAGTTCAGCAAGCACTTTTAAAGCCTCTCTGTGGATTTGTATTTAAGTGCTTCCCTCTAGTAGTACTACATGGAAACTGCAGAATAATAATAGGATTGAAAAAGGGGCTGTCCTTTGCAAATTATATACTCCCATGCTTACTTCGCCAAGCTTTTGCTATGATTCCACCTGCAACATATGGTCTTCATCAGATTTCTAAAGTTGCCAAATTTTCTTAGGATAATGATTTTTCCACTCAAAGGCATTCTTATAAGTACCCACCCTCACTTAGTAGGGTACAGAATTACCTGTAGTAATTCTCTCTATAGCACCTAGGCATGTGTGGTCTTACTGTAAAGTTTGCAAACTATGACTGGGATGTGTAAAGTTCTAATGGTATAGCATAGCATTACAGACTAAACAACACTCACTTTGTCTCTCAGTTATTATCTGTGCTTTAACACTTTTATCTTGTAGTTTTCTTTCAAAATCTTGAACCTCTTTTATCAATAAAATAGACCAAACATTTCTCAATACTCATTCTCTCAATCATTCCAGTCCTCCAATCTAGAGGTTCATAAAAAACCAACAAGAGGTAGTTCAGCAAGCTCTTTTAAGGTCTCTCTCGAATTTGTGTTCAAGTGCTGCTCTCTAGTAGTGCTACATGGAAACTGCAGAATAATAATAGGATTGAAAAAGGGGCTGTCTTATGCAAATTATATACTCCCATGCTTACTTCGCCAAGCTTTCGCTATGATTCCACCTGCAACATATGGTCTTCAGCAGATTTATAAAGTTGCCAAATTGTCTTATGCTAAGGATTTTTCCACTCAAAGGCATTAGTATAAGTACCCACCATAATTTAACAGGGTACAGATTTACCTGTAGTAATCCTCTATATAGAACCTGGGCATGTGTGGTCTTAGTGTAAAGTTTGCAAACTATGATTGGGATGTATAAAATCCTAATGGTATAGCATAGCATATGGTCTTCAACAGATTTCTAAAGTTGCCTAATTTTCTTAGGATAAGGATTTTTCCACACAAAGGAATTCTTATAAGTACCCACCCTCACTTAGTAGGGTATAGAATTACCTGTAGTAATCCACTATATAGAACCTGGGCATGTGTGGTCTTACTGTAAAGTTTGCAAACTATGACTGGGATGTATAAAGTCCTATTGGTATAGCATAGCATTACAGACTAGACAACACTCACTTTACCTCTCAGCTATTATCTGTGCTTTAACACTTTTATCTTGTAGTTTTTCTTCCAAATCATGCACCCCTTTTATCAATAAAACAGGTCAATCATTTCTCAATACTCATTCCCTCAGTCGTTCCAGTCCTCCAATCTATAGGTTCATAAAAAACCAACAAGTGGTAGTTCAGCAAGCACTTTTAAAGTCTCTCTTTGGATTTGTGTTCAAGTGCTGCCCTCTTTTAGTGCTACATGGAAACTGCAGAATAATAATAGGATTGAAAAAGGGGCTGTCCTACGGAAATTATGGGCCATATTTATACTTTTTGATGCAAAACTGCGCCAATGCATTTTTGTGCCAAAAAAATTAGCGCCGGCTAACGCCATTCTGAAGCGCCATGCGGGCGCCGTATTTATTGAATGACGTTAGCCGGCGTTAGCCGCCGGCGCTGTCTGGTGTGCGTAAAAAAAAAAGACGTACATCAGGCAGCGCCGGCGTAGGGGGAAAATGGCGTATGGGCGTCCACAAATGGTGCAAGTCAGGCTGAGGCAAAAAAATCACCTCAACCCGATTTGCGCCATTTTTTTACGACGCCCAACCCCCATTGAAATGACTCCTGTCTTAGCAAAGACAGGAGTCATGCCCCCTTGCCCAATGGCCATGCCCAGGGGACTTATGTCCCCTGGGCATGGTCATTGGGCATAGTGGCATCTAGGGGGGCACAAATCAGGCCCCCCTATGCCACAATTTAAAAAAAATATATATACTTACTTGAACTTACCTTAATGTCCCTGGGGTGGGTACCTCCATCCTTGGGTGTCCTCCTGGGGTGGGCAAGGGTGCCAGGGGGTGTCCCTGGGGGCAGGGGAGGGCACCTCTGGGCTCATTCTGAGCCCACAGGTCCCTTAAAGCCTGCCCTGACCCAGGCGCTAAAATCCGGCGCTAATGCAGGTTTTTTAGACCCGCCCACTCCCGGGCGTAAATTTTGCCCAGGAGTATAAATACGACGCATATGCATCGGAGTCATTTTTTACGACGGGAACGCCTACCTTGCATATCATTAACGCAAGGAAGGTGTTCACGCAAAAAAATTACGCTAACTCCATGAACTTTGGCGCTAGACGCGTCTAACGCCAAAGTATAAATATGGAGTTAGTTTTGCGTCGAATTTGCGTCGAAAAAAACGACACAAATTCGGCGCAAACGGAGTATAAATATGCCCCTATATACTTCCATGCTTACTTTGCCAAGCTTTCGCTATGATTCCACCTGCAACAAATGGTCTTCAGCAGATTTCTAAAGTTGCCAAATTTTCTTAGGATAAGGATTTTTCCACTCAAAGGCATTCTTATAAGCACCCACCCTCACTTAGTAGGGTACAGAATTACCTGTAGTAATCCTCTATATAGAACCTGGGCATGTGTGGTCTTACTGTTCGGTTTGCAAACTATGACTGGGTTGTATAAAGTTCTAATGGTATAGCATAGCATTGCAGACTAGACAACACTCACTTTATCTCTCAGCTATTATCTGTGCTTTAACAATTTTATCTTGTAGTTTTCCTTCCAAATCTTGCACCCCTTTTATCAATAAAACAGGCCAATCATTTCTCAATACGTTTTCCCTCAGTCATTCCTGTTCTCCAATCTATAGGTTCATAAAAAACCAACAAGAGGTAGTTCAGCAAGTACTTTTACAGCCTCTCTGTGGATTTGTGTTCAAGTGCTGCCCTCTAGTAGTGCTACATGGAAACTGCAGAATAATAATAGGATTGAAAAAGGGGCTGTGCTATGCAAAGTATATACTCCCATGCTTACTTCGCCAAGCTTTCGCTATGAATCCACCTGCAACATATGGTCTTCAGCAGATTTCTAAAGTTGCCAAATTGTCTTAGGATAAGGATTTTTCCACTCAAAGACATTAGTATAAGTACCCACCCTCACTTAGTAGGGTATATAATTACCTGTAGTAATCCTCTATATAGAACCTGGGCATGTGTGGTCTTACTGTAAAGTTTGCAAACTATGAATGGGATGTATAAAGTCCTAATGGTATAGCATTACAGACTAGATAACACTCACTTTATCTCTCAGCTATTATCTGTGCTTTAACAATTTTATCTTGTAGTTTTTCTTCCAAATCTTACACCCCTTTTATCAATAAAACAGGCCAATCATTTCTCAGTACTCATTCCCTCAGTCATTCCAGTCCCCCAATCTATAGGTTCATAAAAAACCAACAAGAGGTAGTCCAGCAAGCACTTTTAAAAGCTTCTCTGTGGATTTGTATTCAAGTGCTGCCCTCTAGTAGTGCCACATGGAAACTGCAGAATAATAATAGGATTGAAAAAGGGTCTGTCTTTTGCAAATTATGGCCCATATTTATACTTTTTGACGCTAAACTGCGCTAACGCAGTTTAGCGTCAAAAAGTTTTGCGCCGTCTAACGCCATTCTGAAGCGCCATGCGGGCGCCGTATTTATGGAATGGCGTTAGACGGCGCAATCAGACCGGCGCTGCCTGGTTTGCGTGGGAAAAAACCACGTAGACCAGACAGCGCCGGCGTAGGGGGAAAATGGCGCATGGGCGTCTTAAAATGGGGCAAGTCAGGTTACGTCGAAAAAATCGTCTTAACCCGACTTGCGCCATTTTTTAACGACGCCCATCCCCCATCAACATGACTCCTATCATTGTAAAGATAGGAGTCATGCCCCCTTGCCCAATGGCCATGCCCAGGGGACTTCTGTCCCCTGGGCATGGTCATTGGGCATAGTGGCATGTAGGGGGGCACAAATAAGGCCCCCCTATGCCACCAAAAAAAAATATAAAAAATAAAAAATTATACTTACCTGAACTTACCTGAATGTCCCTGGGGTGGGTCCCTCCAGCCTTGGGTGTCCTCCTGGGGTGGGCAAGGGTGGCAGGGGGGGTCCCTGGGGGCATGGGAGGGCACCTGTGGGCTCATTTTGAGCCCACAGGCCCCTTAACGCCTGCCCTGAGCAGGCGTTAAAAAGTGGCGCAAATGCGCCGTTTTTTGCCACGCCAACTCCCGGGCGTCTCTTTTGCCCGGGAGTATAAATACCACGTAAAGGCCTGGGAGTCATTTTTTAGACGGGAACGCCTCCCTTGCATATCATTAACGCAAGGAAGGGGTTCACGCTAAAAAATGACGCACATTCCAGGAACTTTGGCGCTATTCGCCTCTAACGCCATAGTATAAATATGGCGTTAGTTGGCGTTAGTTTTGCGTCGAAATTGCGTCAAAAAAAACGACGCAATTTCGGCGCAAACGGAGTATAAATATGGCCCTATATACTCTAATGCTTACTTCGCCAAGCTTTCGCTATGATTCCACCTGCAACAAATGGTCTTCAGCAGATTTCTAAAGTTTCCAAATTGTCTTAGGATAAGGATTTTTCCACTCAAAGGCATTCTTATAAGTACCCACCCTCTCTTAGTAGGGTACAGAATTACCTGTAGTAATCCTCTATATAGAACCTGGGCTTGTGTGGTCTTACTGTTCAGTTTGCAAACTATGACTGGGATGTATAAAGTTCTAATGGTATAGCATAGCATTACAGACTAGACAACACTCACTTTATCTCTCAGCTATTATCTGTGCTTGAACACTTTTATCTTGTAGTTTTCCTTCCAAATCTTGCACCCCTTTTATCAATAAAACAGGCAATCATTTCTCAATACTCACTCAGTCATTCCAATTCTCCAATCTATAGGTTCATAAAAAATCCACAAGAGGTAGTTCAGCAAGCACTTTTAAAGCCTCTCAGTGGATTTGTATTAAAGTGCTGCCCTCTAGTAGTGCTACATGGAAACTGCAGAATAATAATAGGATTGAAAAAGGGCCAGATCTATGCAAATTATATGCTCCCATGCTTACTTCGCCAAGCTTTCGCTATGATTCCACCTGCAACATATGGTCTTCATCAGATTTCTAAAGTTGCCAAATTGTCTTAGGAGAAGGATTTTTCTGCTCAAAGTCATTCTTATAAGTACCCAAAATAATTAGCAGGGTACGGAATTACCTGCACTAATCCTTTATAGACCAGGGGCGTTCGTGGGCTTATTTTAAAGACTGAAAACTAAGGCTTGGATGTATGAAGTCCTAGAATTAAAGTCCTTGCACAGTTCAACATGTCAGACCAGACCAGAGTAGACTCACTTTTAGCTTGTAATTTTCCTTTCAAATCTTGCACCCCTTTTATCCTGAAAACAGGCCAATCATTTCTCAATACTCATTCCCTCAGTCGCTGCAGTCCTCCAATCTATAGGTTCATAAAAAACCAACAAGAGGTAGTTCAGCAAGCACTTTTAAAGCCTCTCTGTGGATTTGTGTTCAAGTGCTGCCCTCTAGTAGTGCTACATGCAAACTGCAGAATAATAATAGGATTGAAACAGGGGCTGTCCTCTTCAAATTATATACTCCCATGCTTACTTCGCCAAGCTTTCGCTATGATTCCACCTGCAACATATGGTCTTCAGCAGATTTCTAAAGTGGCCAAATTGTCTTAGGCTAAGGATGTTTCCACTCAAAGGCATTCTTATAAGTACCCACCCTAATTTAGCAGGGTACAGAATTACCTGTAGTAATCCTCTATACAGAACTTGGGAATGTGTGGTCTTACTGTAAAGTTTACAAACTCTGACTGGGATGTATAAAGTCCTAATGGTACAGTATAGAATTACAGACTAGACAAGACTCACTTTATCTCTCAGTTATTATCTGTGCTTTAACCTTTTTATCTTGTAGTTTTTCTTCCAAATCTTGCACCCCTTTTATCAATAAAACAGGCCAATCATTTCTCAATACTCATACCCTCAGTCATTCCATTCCTCCAATCTATAGGTTCATAATAAACCAACAAGAGGTAGTTCAGCAAGCAACTTTAAAGCCTCTCTGTGGATTTGTGTTCAAGTGCTGACCTCTAGTAGTGCTACATGGAAACTGCAGAATAATAATAGGATTGAAAAAGGGGCTGTCCTATGGAAATTATATACTCCCATGCTTACTTCGCCAAGCTTTCGCTGTGATTCCACCTGCAACATATGGTCTTCAGCAGATTTCTATAGTTGCCAAATTGTCTTATGATAAGGATTTTTCCACTCAAAGGCATTTTTATAAGTACCCACCCTCACTTAGTAGGGTACAGAATTACATGTAGTAATCCTCGATATAGAACCTGGGCATGTGTGGTCTTACTGTAAAGTTTGCAAACTATGACTGGGAGGTATAAAGTTCTAATGGTATAACATAGCATTACGGATTAGACAACACTCACTTTATCTCTCAGCTATTATCTGTGCTTTAACACTTTTATCTTGTAGTTTTTCTTCCAAATCTTGCACCCCTTTTATCAATAAAACAGGCCAATCATTTCTCAATACTCATTCCCTCAGTCATTGCAGTCCTCCAATCTATAGGTTCATAAAAAACAAAAAGAGGGAGTTCAGCAAGCACTTTTAAAGCCTCTCTGTGGATTTGTGTTTAAGTGCTGCCCTCTAATAGTGCTACATGGAAACTGCAGAATAATAACAGGATTGAAAAATGGGCTGTCCTATGCAAAGTATGTACTCCCATGCTTACTTCGCCAAGCTTTCGCTATGATTCCACCTGCAACATATGGTCATCAGCAGATTTCTAAAGTGGCCAAATTATCTTAGGCTAAGGATTTTTCCACTCAAAGCCATTCTTATAAGTACCCACCCTAATTTAGCAGGGTACAGAATTACCTGTAGTAATCCTCTATACAGAACTTGGGAATGTGTGGTCTTACTGTAAAGTTTACAAACTCTGACTGGGATGTATAAAGTTCTAATGGTACAGTATAGCATTACAGACTAGACAACACTCACTTTATCTCTCAGCTATTATCTGTGTTTTAACCCTTTTATCTTGTAGTTTTCCTTCCAAATCTTGCACCCCTTTTATCAATAAAACAGGCCAATCATTTCTCAATACTCACTCAGTCATTCCAATCCTCCAATCTATAGGTTCATAAAAAATCCACAAGAGGTAGTTCAGCAAGCACTTTTAAAGCCTCTCTGTGGATTTGTGTTCAAGTGCTGCCCTCTACTAGTGCTACATGGAAACTGCAGAATAATATTAGGATTGAAAAAGGGGCTGTCCTATGCAAATTATATACACCCATGCTTACTTTGCCAAGCTTTCGCTATGATTCCACCTGCAACATATGGTTTTCAGCAGATTTCTAAAGTTGCCAAATTGTCTTAGGATAAGGATTTTTCCACTCAAAGGCATTCTTATAAGTACCCACCCTCACTTAGTAGGGTACAGAATTACCTGTAGTAATCCTCTATATAGAACTTGGCATGTGTTGTCTTACTGTAAAGTTTGCAAACTATAACTGGGAAATATAAAGTCCTAATGATATAGCATAGCATTACAGACTAGACATCACTCACTTTATCTCTCAACTATTATCTGTGTTTTAACACTTGTATATTGTAGTTTTTCTTCCAAATCTTGCACCCCTTTTATCAATAAAACAGGCCAATCATTTCTCAATACTCTTTCTCTCAGTCATTCCAGTCCTCCAATCTAGAGGTTCATAAAAAACCAACAAGAGGTAGTTCAGCAAGCACTTTTAAAACTTCTATGTGGATTTGTGTTCAAGTGCTGCCCTCTAGTAGTGCTACACGGAAACTGCAGAATAATAATAGGATTGAAAAAGGGGCTGTCCTATGCAAAGTATATACTCCCATGCTTACTTCACCATGTTTTCGCTGTGATTCCACCTGCAACATATGGTCTTCAGCAGATTTCTAAAGTTGCCAAATTGTCTTAGGATAAGGATTTTTCCACTCAAAGGCATTAGTATAAGTACCCACCCTCACTTAGTTGGGTATAGAATTACCTGTAGTAATCCTCTTTATAGAACCTCGGCATGTGTGGTCTTACTGTAAAATTTGCAAACTATGATTGGGATGAATAAAGTCCTAATGGTATAGCATAGCATTACAGACTAGACAACACTTACTTTATTTCTCAGCTATTATCTGTGCTTTAAAACTTTTATCTTGTAGTTTTCCTTCCAAATCTTGCACCCCTTTTATCAATAAAACAGGCCAATCATTTCTCAGTACTCATTCCCTCAGTCATTCCAGTCCTCCAATCTATAGGTTCATAAAAAACCATCAAGAGGTAGTTCAGCAAGCACTTTTAAAACTTTTCTGTGGATTTGTGTTCAAGTGCTGCCCTCTAGTAGTGCTACACGGAAACTGCAGAATAAGAATAGGATTGAAAAAGGGGCTGTCCTACGCAAATTATATACTTCCATGCTTACTTCGCCAAGCTTTCGCTATGATTCCACCTGCAACAAATGGTTTTCAGCAGATTTCTAAAGTTGCCAAATTTTCTTAGGATAAGGTTTTTTCCACTCAAAGGCATTCTTATAAGTACCTACTCTCACTTAGTAGGGTACAGAATTACCTGTAGTAATCCTCTATATAGAACCTGGACATGTGTGGTCTTACTGTTCAGTTTGCAAACTATGACTGGGATGTATAAAGTTCTAATGGTATAGCATAGCATTACAGAGTAGACAACACTCACTTTATCTCTCAACTATTATCTGTGTTTTAACACTTTTATATTGTAGTTTTTCTTCCAAATCTTGCACCCCTTTTATCAATAAAACAGGCCAATCATTTCTCAATACTCATTCTCTCAGTCATTCCAGTCCTCCAATCTATAGGTTCATAAAAAACCAACAAGAGGTAGTTCAGCAAGCACTTTTAAAACTTCTATGTGGATTTGTGTTCAAGTGCTGCCCTCTAGTAGTGCTACACGGAAACTGCAGAATAATAATAGGATTAAAAAAGGGGCTGTCCTACGCAAATTATATACTTCCATGCTTACTTCGCCAACCTTTCGCTATGATTCCACCTGCAACAAATGGTCTTCAGCAGATTTATAAAGTTGCCAAATTGTCTTATGCTAAGGATTTTTCCACTCAAAGGCATTAGTATAAGTACCCACCATAATTTAGCAGGGTACAGATTTACCTCTAGTAATCCTCTATATAGAACCTGGGCATGTGTGGTCTTACTGTAAAGTTTGTAAACTATGACTGGGATGTATAAAGTCTTAATGGGATAGCATAGCATTACAGACTAGACAACACTCACTTTATCTCTCAGCTATTATCTGTGCTTTAATACTTTTATCTTGTAGTTTTCCTTCCAAATCTTGCACCCCTTTTATCAATAAAACAGGCAAATCATTTCTCAATACTCATTCCCTCAGTCGTTCCAGTTCTCCAATCTATAGGTTCATAAAAAACCAACAAGAGGTAGTTCAGCAAGCACTTTTAAACCTTCTCTGTGGATGTGTGTTCAAGTGCTGCCCTCTAGTAGTGCTACATGGAAACTGCAGAATAATAATAGGATTGAAAAAGGGGCTGTCCTATACAAATTATATACTCCCATGCTTACTTCGACAAGCTTTCGCTATGATTACACCTGCAACATATGGTCTCCAGCAGATTTTTAAAGTTGCCAAATTGTCTTAGGCTAAGGATTTTTCCATTCAAAGGCATTCTTATAAGTACCCACCCTAATTTAGCAGGGTACAGAATTACCTGTAGTAATCCTCTATATAGAACCTGGGCATGTGTGGTCTTACTGTAAAGTTTGCAAGCTATGATTGGGATGTATAAAGTTCTAATGGTATAGCATAGCATTACAGACTAGACAACACTCACTTTATCTCTCAGCTATTATCTGTGCTTTAACAGTTTTATCTTGTAGTTTTTTTTCCAAATTTTGCCCTCCTTTTATCAATAAAACAGGTCCATCATTTCTCAATATTCATTCCCTCAGTCGTTCCAGTTTTCCAATCTATAGGTTCATAAAAATCCAACAAGAGGTAGTTCAGCAAGCACTTTTAAAGCCTCTCGGTGGATTTGTGTTCAAGTGTTGCCCTCTAGTAGTGCTACATGGAAACCGCAGAATAATAATAGGATTGAAAAAGTGGCTGTCCTATGCAAATTATATAGTCCCATGCATACTTCGCCAAGCTTTCGCAATATTGTCACCTGCAACATATGGTGTTCAGCAGATTTCTAAAGTTGCCAAATTGTCATAGGCTAAGGATTTTTCCACTGAAAGGCATTCTTATAAAGACCCACCCTTATTTAGCAGGGTACAGAATTACCTGTAGTAATCCTCTATATAGAACCTGGGCATGTGTGGTCTTACTGTAAAGTTTGCAAACTATGATTGGGATGTACAAAGTCCTAATGATATAGCATAGCATTACAGACTAGACAACACTCACTTTATCTCTCAGCTATTATCTGTGCTTTAACACTTTCATTTTGTAGTGTTCGTTCCAAATCTTGCACCCCTTTTATCAATAAAACAGGCCAATCATTTCTCAATACTCATTCTCTCAGTCGTTCCAGTCCTCCAATCTATAGGTTCATAAAAAATCAACATGAGGTAGTTCAGCAAGCACTTTCAAAGCCTCTTGGTGGATTTGTGTTCAAGTGCTGCCCTCTAGTAGTGCTACATGGAAACTGCAGAATAATAATAGGATTGAAAAAGGTACTGTCCTATGCAAATTATATACTCCCATGCTTACTTCGCCAAGTTTTCGCTATGATTCCCCCTGCAACATATGGTCTTCAGCAGATTTCTAAAGTTGCCAAATTGTCTTAGGCTAAGGATTTTTCCACTCAAAGGCATTCTTATAAGTACCCACCCTAATTTAGCAGGGTACAGAATTACCTGTAGTATCCCTCTATATAGAACCTGGGCATGTGTGGTCTTACTGTAAAGTTTGTAAATTATGACTGGGATGTTTAAAGTCCTAATGGTATAGCATAGCATTACAGACTGGACAACACTCACTTTATGTCTCAGCTATTATCTGTGCTTTAACACTTTTATCTTGTAGTTTTCCTTTCAAATCTTGCACCCTTTTTAACAATAAAACAGGCCAATCATTTCTCAATACTCATTCCCACAGTCGTTCCAGTCCTCCAATCTATAGGTTCATAAAAAAACAAGAGGTAGTTCAGCAAGCACTTTTAAAGTCTTTCTGAGGATTTGTGTTCAAGTGCTGCCCTCTAGTAGTGCTACATGGAAACTGCAGGATAATAATAGGATTGAAAAAGGGGCTGTCCTATGCAAATTATATACTCCCATCTTACTTCGCCAAGCTTTCGCTATGATTCCACCTGCAACATATGGGCTTCAGCAGATTTCTAAAGTTGGCAAATTGTCTTAGGCTAAGGATTTTTCCACTGAAAGGCATTCTTATAAGGACCCACCCTTATTTAGCAGGGTACAGAATTACCTGTAGTAATCCTCTATATAGAACCTGGGCATGTGTGGTCTTACTGTAAAGTTTGCAAACTATGATTGGCATGCATAAAGTCCTAATGGCATAGCATTACTGACTAGACAACGCTCACTTTATTTCTCAGCTATAATCTGTGCTTTAACACTTTTATCTTATAGTTTTTCTTCCAAATCTTGCAACCCTTTTATCAATAAAACAGACCAATCATTTCTCAATACTCATTTCTTCAGTTATTTCAGTCCTCCAATCTATAGGTTCATAAAAAACCAACAAGAGGTAGTTCAGCCAGCACTTTTAAAGCCTCTCTGTGGATTTGTGTTCAAGTGCTGCCCTCTCGTAGTGCTACATGGAAACTGCAGAATAATAATAGGATTGAAAAAGGGGCTGTCCTATGCAAATTATATACTCCCATGCGTACTTCGCCAAGCTTTCGCTATGATTCCACCTGCAACATATGGTCTTCAGCAGATTTCTAAAGTTGCCAAATTGTCGTAGGATAAGGATGTTTCCACTCAAAGGCATTCTTATAAGTACCCACCCTCACTTAGTAGGGTACAGAATTACCTGTAGTAATCCTCTATATAGAACTTGGGCATGTGTGGTCTTACTGTAAAGTTTGCAAACTATGGCCCGTATTTATACTTTTTGACGCTAAACTGCGCTAACGCAGTTTAACGTCAAAATTTTTTGCGTTGGCTAACGCAATTCTGAAGCGCCATGCGGGCGCCGTATTTATTGAATGGCGTTAGCTGGCGCAAGCAGACCGGCACTGCCTGGTGTGCGTGGAAAAAAACCACGTACACCAGGCAGCGCCGGCGTTGGGAAAAATGGCGCTAGGGCGTCTTAAAAATGGTGCAAGTCAGGTTGACGCAAAAAATCGCCTCCACCCGATTTGCGCCATTTTTAACGACGCCCAGACGCCATTTACATGACTCCTGTCTTACTAAAGACAGGAGTCATGCCCCCTTGCCCAATGGCCATGCCCAGGGGACTTATGTCCCCTGGGCATGGTCATTGGGCATTGTGGCATGTAGGGGGGCACAAATCAGGCCCCCCTATGCCAAAACAAATTATAAAAAAAAAAAAAAAATTATACTTACCTGAATGTCCCTGGGGTGGGTCCCTCCAGCCTTGGGTGTCCTCCTGGGGTGGGCAAGGGTGGCAGGGGGGGTCCCTGGGGGCATGGGAGGGCAGCTGTGGGCTCATTTTGAGCCCACAGGTCCCTTAACGCCTGCCCTGACCCAGGCGTTAAAAAGAGGCGCAAATGCAAGGTTTTTTGACCCGACCACTCCCGGGCGTGATTTTTGCCCGGGAGTATAAATACGACGCATTTGCGTCGCAGTCATTTTTTTGGACTGGAACGCCTACCTTGCATCTCATTAACGCAAGGAAGGCGTTCACGCAAAAAAATGACGCTCTTTACTCATACTTTGGCGCTAGACGCGTCTACCGCCAAAGTATAAATATGGTGTTAGTTTTGCGCCGATTTTGCGTCGAAAAAAACGACACATATTTGGCGCAAACGGAGTATAAATATGCCCCTATGACTGGGATGTTTAAAGTCTTAATGGTATAGCATAGCATAGCATTCCAGACTAGAAAACACTCACTTTATCTCTCAGCTATTATCTGTGCTTTCACACTTTTATCTTGTAGGCTTCTTTCCAAATCTTGCCCTTCTTTTATAAATAAAACAGGACAATCCTTTCTCAATACTCATTCCTTCAGTTATTCCAGTCCTCCAATCTATAGGTTCATAAAAAACCAACAAGAGGTAGTTCAGCAAGCACTTTTAAAGCCTCTCTGTGGATTTGTGTTCAAGTGCTCCCCTCTAGTAGTGCTACATGGAAACTGCATAATAATAATAGGATTGAAAAAGGGGCTGTCCTTTGCAAATTATATAGTCCCATGCTTACTTCGCCAAGCTTTCGCAATATTGCCACCTGCAACATATGGTCTTCAGCAGATTTCTAAAGTTGCCAAATTGTCATAGGCTAAGGATTTTTCCACTCAAAGGCATTCTTATAGGTACCCACCCTTATTTAGCAGGGTACAGAATTACCTGTAGTAATCCTCTATATAGAACCTGGGCATGTGTGGTCTTACTGTAAAGTTTGCAAATTATGACTGGGATGTGTAAAGTCCTAATGGTATAGCATAGCATTACAGACTAGACAACACTCACTTTGGCCCATATTTATACTTTTTGACGCTAAACTGCGCTAATGCAGTTTAGCGTCAAAAAATTTAGCGCCGTCTAACGCCATTCTGAAGCGCTATGCGGGCGCCGTATTTATGGAATGGCGTTAGCCGGCGCTAGCAGACCGGCGCTGCCTGGTGTGCGTGGAAAAAAACCACGTAGACAAGGCAGCGCCGGCGTAGGGGGAAAATGGCGTTAGGGTGTCTTAAAATGGGGCAAGTCAGGTTGAGGCAAAAAAATCGCTTCAACCCGATTTGCGCCATTTTTTTCGACGCCCAGACGCCATTTAAATGACTCCTGTCTTAGTAAAGACAGGAGCCCTGCCCCCTTGCCCAATGGCCATGCCCAGGGGACTTATGTCCCCTGGGCATGGTCATTGGCCATAGTGGCATGTAGGGGGGCACAAATAAGGCCCCCCTATGCCACCAAAAAAGATTAAAAAATATAAAAAATTATACTTACCTGAACTTACCTGAATGTCCCTGGGGTGGGTCCCTCCATCCTTGGGTGTCCTCCTGGGGTGGGCAGGGGTGGCAGGGGGGGTCCCTGGGGGCAGGGGAGGGCACCTGTGGGCTCATTTTGAGCCCATAGGCCCCTTAACGCCTACCCTGACCCAGGCGTTAAAAAGTGGCGCAAATGCGGGGTTTTTTGACCCGACCACTCCCGGGCGTGATTTTTGCCCGGGAGTATAAATACGACGCATTTGCGTCGCCGTAATTTTTTTAGACGGGAACGCCTTCCTTGCATCTCATTAACGCAAGGAAGGCGTTCACGCAAAAAAATGACGCTATTTGCCCATACTTTGGCGCTAGACGCGTCTAACGCCAAAGTATAAATATGGCGTTAGTTTTGCGCCGAATTTGCGTCGAAAAAAACGACGCTAATTCGGCGCAAACGGAGTATAAATACAGGCCTTTATCTCTCAGCTATAATCTGTGCTTTAACACTTTAATCTTATAGTTTTCCTTCCAAATCTTGCAACCCTTTTATCAATAAAACAGGCCAATCATTTCTCAATACTCATTCCCTCAGTCGTTCCAGTCCTCCAATCTATAGGATAAAAAAAAACAACAAGAGGTAGTTCAGCAAGCACTTTTAAAGCCTCTCTGTGGATTTGTGTTCAAGTGCTGCCCTCTAGTAGTGCTACATGGACACTGCAGAATAATAATAGGATTGAAAAATGGGCTGTCTAAGCAAATTATGGCCCGTATTTATACTCCGTTTGCGCCGAATTAGCGTCGTTTTTTTCGACGCAAATCCGGCGCAAAACGAACGCCATATTTATACTTTGGCGTTAGACGCGTCTAGCGCCAAAGTATGGGCAAATAGCGTAATTTTTTTGCGTGAACGCCTTCCTTGCGTTAATGAGATGCAAGGAAGGCGTTCCCGTCTAAAAAAATGACGGCGACGCAAATGCGTCGTATTTATACTCCCGGTCAAAAATCACGCCCGGGAGTTGGCGGGACAAAAAACCCCGCATTTGCGCCACTATTTAACGCCTGGGTCAGGGTAGGCGTTAAGGGGCCTGTGGGCTCAAAATGAGCCCACAGGTGCCCTCCCCTGCCCCCAGGGACCCCCCCTGCCACCCCTGCCCACCCCAGGAGGACACCCAAGGATGGAGGGACCCACCCCAGGGACATTCAGGTAAGTTCAGGTAAGTATAATTTTTTATATTTTTTTAATTTTTTTTGGTGGCATAGGGGGGCCTTATTTGTGCCCCCCTACATGCCACTATGCCCAATGACCATGCCCAGGGGACGTAAGTCCCCTGGGCATGGCCATTGGGCAAGGGGGCATGACTCGTGTCTTTACTAAGACAGGAGTCATTTAAATGGCGTCTGGGCGTCGAAAATAATGGCGCAAATCGGGTTGAGGCGATTTTTTTGCCTCAACCTGACTTGCCCCATTTTAAGACGCCCTAACGCCATTTTCCCCCTACGCCGGCGCTGCCTGGTCTACGTGTTTTTTTTCCACGCACACCAGGCAGCGCCGGTTTGCTAGCGCCGGCTAACGCCATTCCATAAATACGGCACCCACATGGCACTTCAGAATGGCGTTAGACGGCGCTAAATTTTTTGACGCTAAACTGCGTTAGCGCAGTTTAGCGTCAAAAAGTATAAATATGGGCCTATATGCTCCCATTCTTACTTCGCCAAGCTTTCGCTATGATTCCCCCTGCAACATATGGTCTTCAGCAGATTTCTAAAGTTGCCAAATTGTCTTAGGATAAGGATTTTTCCACTCACAGGCATTCTTATAAGTACCCACCCTAATTTAGCAGGGTACAGAATTACCTGTAGTATCCCTCTATATAGAACCTGGGCATGTGTGGTCTTACTGTAAAGTTTGCAAGCTATGATTGGGATGTATAAAGTTCTAATGGTATAGCATAGCATTACAGACTAGACAACACTCACTTTATCTCTCAGCTATTATCTGTGCTTTAACAGTTTTATCTTGTAGTTTTTTTTCCAAATTTTGCCCTCCTTTTATCAATAAAACAGGTCCATCATTTCTCAATATTCATTCCCTCAGTCGTTCCAGTTTTCCAATCTATAGGTTCATAAAAATCCAACAAGAGGTAGTTCAGCAAGCACTTTTAAAGCCTCTCGGTGGATTTGTGTTCAAGTGTTGCCCTCTAGTAGTGCTACATGGAAACCGCAGAATAATAATAGGATTGAAAAAGTGGCTGTCCTATGCAAATTATATAGTCCCATGCATACTTCGCCAAGCTTTCGCAATATTGTCACCTGCAACATATGGTGTTCAGCAGATTTCTAAAGTTGCCAAATTGTCATAGGCTAAGGATTTTTCCACTGAAAGGCATTCTTATAAAGACCCACCCTTATTTAGCAGGGTACAGAATTACCTGTAGTAATCCTCTATATAGAACCTGGGCATGTGTGGTCTTACTGTAAAGTTTGCAAACTATGATTGGGATGTACAAAGTCCTAATGATATAGCATAGCATTACAGACTAGACAACACTCACTTTATCTCTCAGCTATTATCTGTGCTTTAACACTTTCATTTTGTAGTGTTCGTTCCAAATCTTGCACCCCTTTTATCAATAAAACAGGCCAATCATTTCTCAATACTCATTCTCTCAGTCGTTCCAGTCCTCCAATCTATAGGTTCATAAAAAATCAACATGAGGTAGTTCAGCAAGCACTTTCAAAGCCTCTTGGTGGATTTGTGTTCAAGTGCTGCCCTCTAGTAGTGCTACATGGAAACTGCAGAATAATAATAGGATTGAAAAAGGTACTGTCCTATGCAAATTATATACTCCCATGCTTACTTCGCCAAGTTTTCGCTATGATTCCCCCTGCAACATATGGTCTTCAGCAGATTTCTAAAGTTGCCAAATTGTCTTAGGCTAAGGATTTTTCCACTCAAAGGCATTCTTATAAGTACCCACCCTAATTTAGCAGGGTACAGAATTACCTGTAGTATCCCTCTATATAGAACCTGGGCATGTGTGGTCTTACTGTAAAGTTTGTAAATTATGACTGGGATGTTTAAAGTCCTAATGGTATAGCATAGCATTACAGACTGGACAACACTCACTTTATGTCTCAGCTATTATCTGTGCTTTAACACTTTTATCTTGTAGTTTTCCTTTCAAATCTTGCACCCTTTTTAACAATAAAACAGGCCAATCATTTCTCAATACTCATTCCCACAGTCGTTCCAGTCCTCCAATCTATAGGTTCATAAAAAAACAAGAGGTAGTTCAGCAAGCACTTTTAAAGTCTTTCTGAGGATTTGTGTTCAAGTGCTGCCCTCTAGTAGTGCTACATGGAAACTGCAGGATAATAATAGGATTGAAAAAGGGGCTGTCCTATGCAAATTATATACTCCCATCTTACTTCGCCAAGCTTTCGCTATGATTCCACCTGCAACATATGGGCTTCAGCAGATTTCTAAAGTTGGCAAATTGTCTTAGGCTAAGGATTTTTCCACTGAAAGGCATTCTTATAAGGACCCACCCTTATTTAGCAGGGTACAGAATTACCTGTAGTAATCCTCTATATAGAACCTGGGCATGTGTGGTCTTACTGTAAAGTTTGCAAACTATGATTGGCATGCATAAAGTCCTAATGGCATAGCATTACTGACTAGACAACGCTCACTTTATTTCTCAGCTATAATCTGTGCTTTAACACTTTTATCTTATAGTTTTTCTTCCAAATCTTGCAACCCTTTTATCAATAAAACAGACCAATCATTTCTCAATACTCATTTCTTCAGTTATTTCAGTCCTCCAATCTATAGGTTCATAAAAAACCAACAAGAGGTAGTTCAGCCAGCACTTTTAAAGCCTCTCTGTGGATTTGTGTTCAAGTGCTGCCCTCTCGTAGTGCTACATGGAAACTGCAGAATAATAATAGGATTGAAAAAGGGGCTGTCCTATGCAAATTATATACTCCCATGCGTACTTCGCCAAGCTTTCGCTATGATTCCACCTGCAACATATGGTCTTCAGCAGATTTCTAAAGTTGCCAAATTGTCGTAGGATAAGGATGTTTCCACTCAAAGGCATTCTTATAAGTACCCACCCTCACTTAGTAGGGTACAGAATTACCTGTAGTAATCCTCTATATAGAACTTGGGCATGTGTGGTCTTACTGTAAAGTTTGCAAACTATGGCCCGTATTTATACTTTTTGACGCTAAACTGCGCTAACGCAGTTTAACGTCAAAATTTTTTGCGTTGGCTAACGCAATTCTGAAGCGCCATGCGGGCGCCGTATTTATTGAATGGCGTTAGCTGGCGCAAGCAGACCGGCACTGCCTGGTGTGCGTGGAAAAAAACCACGTACACCAGGCAGCGCCGGCGTTGGGAAAAATGGCGCTAGGGCGTCTTAAAAATGGTGCAAGTCAGGTTGACGCAAAAAATCGCCTCCACCCGATTTGCGCCATTTTTAACGACGCCCAGACGCCATTTACATGACTCCTGTCTTACTAAAGACAGGAGTCATGCCCCCTTGCCCAATGGCCATGCCCAGGGGACTTATGTCCCCTGGGCATGGTCATTGGGCATTGTGGCATGTAGGGGGGCACAAATCAGGCCCCCCTATGCCAAAACAAATTATAAAAAAAAAAAAAAAATTATACTTACCTGAATGTCCCTGGGGTGGGTCCCTCCAGCCTTGGGTGTCCTCCTGGGGTGGGCAAGGGTGGCAGGGGGGGTCCCTGGGGGCATGGGAGGGCAGCTGTGGGCTCATTTTGAGCCCACAGGTCCCTTAACGCCTGCCCTGACCCAGGCGTTAAAAAGAGGCGCAAATGCAAGGTTTTTTGACCCGACCACTCCCGGGCGTGATTTTTGCCCGGGAGTATAAATACGACGCATTTGCGTCGCAGTCATTTTTTTGGACTGGAACGCCTACCTTGCATCTCATTAACGCAAGGAAGGCGTTCACGCAAAAAAATGACGCTCTTTACTCATACTTTGGCGCTAGACGCGTCTACCGCCAAAGTATAAATATGGTGTTAGTTTTGCGCCGATTTTGCGTCGAAAAAAACGACACATATTTGGCGCAAACGGAGTATAAATATGCCCCTATGACTGGGATGTTTAAAGTCTTAATGGTATAGCATAGCATAGCATTCCAGACTAGAAAACACTCACTTTATCTCTCAGCTATTATCTGTGCTTTCACACTTTTATCTTGTAGGCTTCTTTCCAAATCTTGCCCTTCTTTTATAAATAAAACAGGACAATCCTTTCTCAATACTCATTCCTTCAGTTATTCCAGTCCTCCAATCTATAGGTTCATAAAAAACCAACAAGAGGTAGTTCAGCAAGCACTTTTAAAGCCTCTCTGTGGATTTGTGTTCAAGTGCTCCCCTCTAGTAGTGCTACATGGAAACTGCATAATAATAATAGGATTGAAAAAGGGGCTGTCCTTTGCAAATTATATAGTCCCATGCTTACTTCGCCAAGCTTTCGCAATATTGCCACCTGCAACATATGGTCTTCAGCAGATTTCTAAAGTTGCCAAATTGTCATAGGCTAAGGATTTTTCCACTCAAAGGCATTCTTATAGGTACCCACCCTTATTTAGCAGGGTACAGAATTACCTGTAGTAATCCTCTATATAGAACCTGGGCATGTGTGGTCTTACTGTAAAGTTTGCAAATTATGACTGGGATGTGTAAAGTCCTAATGGTATAGCATAGCATTACAGACTAGACAACACTCACTTTGGCCCATATTTATACTTTTTGACGCTAAACTGCGCTAATGCAGTTTAGCGTCAAAAAATTTAGCGCCGTCTAACGCCATTCTGAAGCGCTATGCGGGCGCCGTATTTATGGAATGGCGTTAGCCGGCGCTAGCAGACCGGCGCTGCCTGGTGTGCGTGGAAAAAAACCACGTAGACAAGGCAGCGCCGGCGTAGGGGGAAAATGGCGTTAGGGTGTCTTAAAATGGGGCAAGTCAGGTTGAGGCAAAAAAATCGCTTCAACCCGATTTGCGCCATTTTTTTCGACGCCCAGACGCCATTTAAATGACTCCTGTCTTAGTAAAGACAGGAGCCCTGCCCCCTTGCCCAATGGCCATGCCCAGGGGACTTATGTCCCCTGGGCATGGTCATTGGCCATAGTGGCATGTAGGGGGGCACAAATAAGGCCCCCCTATGCCACCAAAAAAGATTAAAAAATATAAAAAATTATACTTACCTGAACTTACCTGAATGTCCCTGGGGTGGGTCCCTCCATCCTTGGGTGTCCTCCTGGGGTGGGCAGGGGTGGCAGGGGGGGTCCCTGGGGGCAGGGGAGGGCACCTGTGGGCTCATTTTGAGCCCATAGGCCCCTTAACGCCTACCCTGACCCAGGCGTTAAAAAGTGGCGCAAATGCGGGGTTTTTTGACCCGACCACTCCCGGGCGTGATTTTTGCCCGGGAGTATAAATACGACGCATTTGCGTCGCCGTAATTTTTTTAGACGGGAACGCCTTCCTTGCATCTCATTAACGCAAGGAAGGCGTTCACGCAAAAAAATGACGCTATTTGCCCATACTTTGGCGCTAGACGCGTCTAACGCCAAAGTATAAATATGGCGTTAGTTTTGCGCCGAATTTGCGTCGAAAAAAACGACGCTAATTCGGCGCAAACGGAGTATAAATACAGGCCTTTATCTCTCAGCTATAATCTGTGCTTTAACACTTTAATCTTATAGTTTTCCTTCCAAATCTTGCAACCCTTTTATCAATAAAACAGGCCAATCATTTCTCAATACTCATTCCCTCAGTCGTTCCAGTCCTCCAATCTATAGGATAAAAAAAAACAACAAGAGGTAGTTCAGCAAGCACTTTTAAAGCCTCTCTGTGGATTTGTGTTCAAGTGCTGCCCTCTAGTAGTGCTACATGGACACTGCAGAATAATAATAGGATTGAAAAATGGGCTGTCTAAGCAAATTATGGCCCGTATTTATACTCCGTTTGCGCCGAATTAGCGTCGTTTTTTTCGACGCAAATCCGGCGCAAAACGAACGCCATATTTATACTTTGGCGTTAGACGCGTCTAGCGCCAAAGTATGGGCAAATAGCGTAATTTTTTTGCGTGAACGCCTTCCTTGCGTTAATGAGATGCAAGGAAGGCGTTCCCGTCTAAAAAAATGACGGCGACGCAAATGCGTCGTATTTATACTCCCGGTCAAAAATCACGCCCGGGAGTTGGCGGGACAAAAAACCCCGCATTTGCGCCACTATTTAACGCCTGGGTCAGGGTAGGCGTTAAGGGGCCTGTGGGCTCAAAATGAGCCCACAGGTGCCCTCCCCTGCCCCCAGGGACCCCCCCTGCCACCCCTGCCCACCCCAGGAGGACACCCAAGGATGGAGGGACCCACCCCAGGGACATTCAGGTAAGTTCAGGTAAGTATAATTTTTTATATTTTTTTAATTTTTTTTGGTGGCATAGGGGGGCCTTATTTGTGCCCCCCTACATGCCACTATGCCCAATGACCATGCCCAGGGGACGTAAGTCCCCTGGGCATGGCCATTGGGCAAGGGGGCATGACTCGTGTCTTTACTAAGACAGGAGTCATTTAAATGGCGTCTGGGCGTCGAAAATAATGGCGCAAATCGGGTTGAGGCGATTTTTTTGCCTCAACCTGACTTGCCCCATTTTAAGACGCCCTAACGCCATTTTCCCCCTACGCCGGCGCTGCCTGGTCTACGTGTTTTTTTTCCACGCACACCAGGCAGCGCCGGTTTGCTAGCGCCGGCTAACGCCATTCCATAAATACGGCACCCACATGGCACTTCAGAATGGCGTTAGACGGCGCTAAATTTTTTGACGCTAAACTGCGTTAGCGCAGTTTAGCGTCAAAAAGTATAAATATGGGCCTATATGCTCCCATTCTTACTTCGCCAAGCTTTCGCTATGATTCCCCCTGCAACATATGGTCTTCAGCAGATTTCTAAAGTTGCCAAATTGTCTTAGGATAAGGATTTTTCCACTCACAGGCATTCTTATAAGTACCCACCCTCACTTAGTAGGGTACAGAATTACCTAGAACCTGGGCATGTGTGGTCTTACTGTAAAGTTTGCAAACTATGACTGGGATGAATAAAGTCCTAATGGTATAGTGTGAGAAAACAGGGCTGATTGCAGAGGCCCCATAACTTTTTGCCCCCATTTTCCTCTTTTTGCTGGTGTTTTCCTGACTTTGATGGTGCCCTGGGTACTGCTAACCAGTCCCAGGGCCTGTGCTCTGTGTAAAATGGATATGCAAATTAGGCTAATTATAATTGGCTAAGTTAACCTACCTATAAGTCCCTAGTATATGGTAGGGCATGTAGGTTTAGGGACCACAGCATAGGTGGTGCACACCTAGGTGCATTGCTGAGGTGCCCAGTGTCATTTTAAAAGCAAGCCTGCCTTGCTGGCTGCTTTTAAATTAAAGTTATATGCAAATTCGACTTTGGAATTAAAGGTACTTCCAAAGTCTTAAACTACCTTATTTTTACATATAAGTCACCCCTAAGGTGTGCCCTATGTGCCCCTAGGGCTGGGTGCCATGTAACTATAAGCAGGGACTTTATAAAAATAGATTTATAAGCCCTGGTGAGGTAAAAACAGCCAAATTCGTTTTTCCCTCATTGAAGTAAATGGCCTTCATAGGCTAGAATGGGCAGACTTTATTTTAAATTTTAAAGTCTCCTTAAATGTTGCATACCAAGAATTTGGTATCAAATTAATTGTTGTAATAAATCCCACAACTTCCAGTTGTTGGATTTAATATAACTAGTTCAGGTAAAAAGTTTAGACTTTACCTAAAAAGTTGCCAATTTCAGCTCTGCATTGTTTTTGCTGCTGTGCTCTGATTGGCCAGCCTGCAGCAGCTTCTGCCAGGCTGCCTTGATGAGGTGTGAAGTGGCCAGGCTTCACACAAAGGAATGTGCTTGGGGGAGAGAATCTCCCCTCAGCAGATGGTGAGGCAGGAAGGGGGAGGACTGCCAAACTGGTCTTCAAAGGCAGAGAAGGACATTTGCAGCACCCAGCAACACCCCCACATCCTGCAACCCCAGACAGCTAGGTGCCCCCTTGATTAGATTAGGAGAGGGGTGTGTTTATGATTTTTAGCCACACCAGTGGGTGGGCTCAGCCAGATGTAACCTCCAAAAATCAGATTCATCCATGTTGGATTTTTAGAGACTGTTGCCTTCTGGGATGGATTTTTGCCACACTTCCCAGGAAGTGGTCATCACAGGGGGACGACCCTGTCCCTGATTGGAGAACCAGGGCCCCCCTGCTTTTCACCCAGGAGCAAGGATAAAACTGGCAGACCTGCACCCACACCTCAGATCCCCTCCAGAATTCAACAAGAAAGGAACTAAAGAAGAAGAAGGACTGCCCTGCTGGACCCCTGGCCTGCACCTGGACCCTGCACTCAGAAGGACTGCACCAGCTGCACACTTGGGCTTCACCACAAGAAGGACTTTGCCTGGCTTCAACTGGTTCAAGGAGGGACTCCCTGTTTGCTACAGGTGAAAAATTGCTAAACCAGAGTCCCCTGCACCAACTCCTGAAGAAAGCGACCAGCTGACCGCTGTCCAGTGGCCAAAAAGGAGTTTGCGCCAGGTGCATTCTGGGAGTTGAAGTCCGCACCCCCCAAGGACCATCACAGAACTTCTGGACCCTTGGGGTGAGCTGTGGACCCCAAAAGAACCTTAAAAGAACATCTGGGTGAAGCCCCAGAAGTTTGGAAAAGATTTGAGAATTTTTGGAAAAAAGCTCCAGAGAGGGACCGACCCGCGACGGAAATTCTAGCCGGCTTGCCTCAACCGCGACCCGGCCTGACTTCGTGGTTCGTCCCGGTAAAGAAAAACATCCAAAAAAGAGACTAAGGGGCATATTTATACTCCGTTTGCGCCGAATTAGCGTCGTTTTTTTTCGACGCAAATTCGGCGCAAAACTAATGCCATATTTATACTTTGGCGTTAGACGCGTCTAGCGCCAAAGTATGGGCAAATAGCGTCATTTTTTTGCGTGAACGCCTTCCTTGCGTTAATGAGATGCAAGGAAGGCGTTCCCGTCTAAAAAAATGACGGCGACGTATTTATACTCCCGGGCAAAAATCACGCCCGGGAGTGGGCGGGGCAAAAAACCCCGCATTTGCGCCACTTTTTAACGCCTGGGTCAGGGTAGGCATTAAGGGGCCTATGGGCTCAAAATGAGCCCACAGGTGCCCTCCCCTGCCCCCAGGGACCCCCCTGCCACCCTTTCCCACCCCAGGAGGACACCCAAGGATGGAGGGACCCATCCCAGGGACATTCAGGTAAGTTCAGGTAAGTATAATTTTTTTTTTTTTTTTTTTTTTTTTGGTGGCATAGGGGGGCCTTATTTGTGCCCCCCTACATGCCACTATGCCCAATGACCATGCCCAGGGGACATAAGTCCCCTGGGCATGGCCATTGGGCAAGGGGGCATGACTCCTGTCTTTACTAAGACAGGAGTCATTTAAATGGCGTCTGGGCGTCGAAAAAAATGGCGCAAATCGGGTTGAGACGATTTTTTTGCCTCAACCTGACTTGCCCCATTTTAAGACGCCCTAACGCCATTTTCCCCCTACGCCGGCGCTGCCTGCTCTACGTGGTTTTTTTCCACGCACACCAGGCAGCGGCGGTCTGCTAGCGCCGGCTAACGCCATTCCATAAATACGGCGCCCGCATGGCGCTTCAGAATGGCGTTAGACGGCGCTAAATTTTTTGACGCTAAACTGCGTTAGCGCAGTTTAGCGTCAAAAAGTATAAATATGGGCCCAAATTTATGGAGTTAAAGTCAGTTTTTGGAAGTGGAAACCTATCTTGCCTTAATGAGATGCAAGGTAGGCGTTCCCGTGCAAAAAAATGACTCTATGGCCTTAACACCATGGCCCATATTTATACTTTCTGACGCTAAACTGCGCTAACGCAGTTTAGCGTCAAAAAATTGAGCGCCGTCTAACGCCATTCTGAAGCGCCATGCGGGCGCCGTATTTATGGAATGGCGTTAGCCGGCGCTAGCAGACCGGCGCTGCCTGGTGTGCGTGGAAAAAAACCACGTAGACCAGGCAGCGCCGGCGTAGGGGGAAAATGGCGTTAGGGCGTCTTAAAATGGGGCAAGTCAGGTTGAGGCAAAAAAATCGCCTCAACCCGATTTGCGCCATTTTTTTCGACGCCCAGACGCCATTTAAATGACTCCTGTCTTAGTAAAGACAGGAGTCATGCCCCCTTGGCCAATGGCCATGCCCAGGGGACTTATGTCCCCTGGGCCTGGTCATTGGGCATAGTGGCATGTAGGGGGGCACAAATAAGGCCCCCCTATGCCACCAAAAAAAAATAAAAAATATAAAAAATTATACTTACCTGAACTTACCTGAATGTCCCTGGGGTGGGTCCCTCCATCCTTGGGTGTCCTCCTGGGGTGGGCAGGGGTGGCAGGGGGGGTCCCTGGGGGCAGGGGAGGGCACCTGTGGGCTCATTTTGAGCCCACAGGCCCCTTAACGCCTACCCTGACCTAGGCGTTAAAAAGTGGCGCAAATGCGGGGTTTTTTGACCCGCCAACTCCCGGGCGTGATTTTTGCCCGGGAGTATAAATACGACGCATTTGCGTCGCCGTCATTTTTTTAGACGGGAACGCCTTCCTTGCATCTCATTAACGCAAGGAAGGCGTTCACGCAAAAAAATGACGCTATATGCCCATACTTTGGCGCTAGACGCGTCTAACGCCAAAGTATAAATATGGCGTTAGTTTTGCGCCGAATTTGCGTCGAAAAAAACGACGCTAATTCGGCGCAAACGGAGTATAAATACGGGCCTAAATATGCCCCTAAATATGGCGTTAAGGCCATAGAGTCATTTTTTGCATGGGAACGCCTACCTTGCATCTCATTAAGGCCAAGTAGGTCTCCACTTTCAAAAAATGACTTTAACTCCATAAATTTGGTGCTAGAGGGGTCTAGCACCAAAGTATAAATATGGAGTTAGTTTTGCACTGAATTAGAGTTAAAAAAAATGACACTAATTCGGTGCAAACAGAGTATAAATATGCCCCTAAGTCCGAACGTAAAAAGTTGACCGGGACCTCCCAGCCATCGTATCCGAGAAGGGCTCCATGGACGTCGGATCAAGATCCAGGTTTACCCCGGTCGAAGGATTTTCATCTCAAAAAAACGACTAAGTCCGAAGGTAAAAGTCTCCACCGAGGAAACCCACATCGCGTATCCGGACAAGGGCTCCAGGAGGTCGGATTCAACTGGCAGGTTCGTCCCGGTGAAGAAAAACTTCAAAATAAAGACTAAGGCCCGTAATTTTGCGCCGGCTAACGCTATTCTGAAGCCGTATTTATTGAATGGCGTTAGCCGGCGCAAGCAGACCGGCGCTGCCTGGTGTGCGTGGAAAAAAACCACGTACTCCAGGCAGCGCCGGCGTAGGGAAAAATGGCGTTAGGGCGTCTTAAAAATGGCGCAAGTCAGGTTGACGCTAAAAAATCGTCTTAACCCGATTTGCGCCATTTTTAACGATGCCCAGACGCCATTTACATGACTCCTGTCTTAGTAAAGACAGGAGTCATGCCCCCTTGCCCAATGGCCATGCCCAGGGGACTTATGTCCCCTGGGCATGGTCATTGGGCATAGTGGCATGTAGGGGGGCACAAATAAGGCCCCCCTATGCCACCCAAAAAAAAAAACAATTTATACTTACCTGAACTTACCTGAATGTCCCTGGGATGGGTCCCTCCATCCTTGGGTGTCCTCCTGGGGTGGGCAAGGGTGGCAGGGGGGTCCCTGGGGGCAGGGGAGGGCACCTGTGGGCTCATTTTGAGCCCACAGGCCCCTTAACGCCTACCCTGACCCAGGCGTTAAAAAGTGGCGCAAATGCGGGGTTTTTTGACCCGACCACTCCCGGGCGTGATTTTTGCCCGTGAGTATAAATACGACGCATTTGCGTCGCCGTCATTTTTTTAGGCGGGAACGCCTTCCTTGCATCTCATTAACGCAAGGAAGGCGTTCACGCAAAAAAATGACGCTATTTGCCCATACTTTGGCGCTAGACGCGTCTAACGCCAAAGTATAAATATGGCGTTAGTTTTGCGCCGAATTTGCGTTGAAAAAAACGACGCTAATTCGGCGCAAACGGAGTATAAATATGCCCCTAAGTCAGAAGGTAACTTTTTAACCGAGGCCTCCCGCGACCTGTAGCCGAGCAGGGCTCCATCGCGGTCGGCCTGAAAGTTTGACTTTGCCCCGGTCGAGGTGCAACCAGATGACCCGATTGGCGCTTTTTGTTTCTAAGCGCTAGAAAAGTAATAATTCTTTAAAAATTCATATCTCTGGTTCCCCTGAACCGATTTTAATCGTTTTTGTGTCATTTTAAAGATAAAAATATAAACTATTTTTCTAAATTGGTTTTGGATTTTTAAACTGTTTCCTGTGTTTTATTTAATTACTGTTTTGTGATATTTGAATGCTTTACACTTTGTCTCCTAAGTTAAGCCTTGACGCTCGTTGCCAAGCTACCAAGGGTTGAGCTGGGATTAATTTACTGAGACCTAACTGTACCTATGTGGAGGTTAGTGGCTTGTTGCTAGGTGTAGGTACCTACCTGCCCTACCAATAACCCATTTTCCAACATAATTGGAAGCAGCGACGGGATCCTGTACTTGTGTTCAATATCACGTTACAGTTTTAGGTAAAACAAATTAAAAATCCTTTAAATTGTCCTAGTGCAAAAATTGTTTTTAATTTTTAATTTGGATTAATTTCTATTGTTGAATTTTTGTAATTTTTCTAAATTCTTGTTTCCAATTTTTGCAAAAAGTTTTTGTTGACACAAAACTAGGGAACCATGGAGCTTGATCTGGCTAGCCTACCCACACTGACAGTAGTCCAGCTTAGGGGGTTGTGTATTGAAAGAGGGTTGCCTGCAACCACTGATCTCAGGAAGCAAATCCTGATCACATCCATGACAGCATGGGCTGAGGCCCAAGAGGTAGAGTCGGAAGAAGCTCCAGAGGAGGGAGAAAGAAGGGAGGATGCAAGCTCTAACCACTCAGGGGAGGGAAGGCATCTGACCCTAAGTGAGGACGAGGAAGAACGGTCCTCAGTAAATACAGTCACTAGGGGCAGATCCAAAGCTAGTGGTGGGAAGGGGGTCCTTTCAGGAGGAGAGAACCCATCCATCAGAGAAAGAGAGCTGGAGGCCCAGCTAGCATACATAGCTTTGGAAGCAGAGAAGCTGGCCCTAGAAAAGAAAAAGTGGGCATACAAAGAGAAAAGAGATGGAAGCAGCGATAAAGAAGCTGAGGTGTCCATGGGTGGGGGAGTTTGCCCCAGATTACCCAAGGGGGTAGTTCCTGCTTATGTAGAGGGGGATGACATAGGTAAGTGGCTGGGGGCCTTTGAGAGGGCACTCCAAATGAGAAGGGTTAGGCCTCAATACTGGGGTTCCCTTTTGTGGGAGTTGGTCCCCAACTCAGGGAGGGATAGGCTTCTGACCTTAAGGGGGGAGGAGGCAGATTCATACCCTAGTATGAAGAGGTGCTTAGCCAAGAAGTTTGGTCTGACCCCAGAGCAATATAGAATGAAGTTCAGGGACACCCAGAAGGTCAGTACCCAGTCTTGGGTTGACTTTGTGGACATTTCACTAAAGGCACTAGAGGGCTGGATTATTGGTAACAAAGTAGATACTTATGAGGGGTTATACAATCTGATCATGAGAGAGCACATCTTGACCAATTGTACCCAAGAAAGGTTACGCCAGCATCTAGTGGACTCTAAGCAGACCAACCCTAGAGAGCTAGGGGAGGCAGCTGATGAGTGGTTGAGAACCAGGGTGGTTGTCAAGTCCCAGGGGGGAGACTCCAAGAAGGAGGGGACAGGTCCCCAAAAACCTAAGGAGGGAGGTGGTAAGCCCACCACAGAGACTCCCTCTGTACCCCAGAACCCTAAGAAGGAGGAGAGTAAATCCCACTCCCACTCTGACAAGCAGAGACAGGGAGACCCAGGGTTAAAAAAACTCTTGGACAGTAGGGCTTGCTTTGACTGTCAGCAGACAGGTCACTTCAGAGGAGATGCAGCCTGTCCAAGGAAAGTGGTTAGCACTGGGCTGTCCAGTGTAGCCATAGAGGAGGATTCCTCAGATGATGAAGTCCTCCTAGCATTGTGCTGGGAGACAGGACCAGATGGTAAGCTGGTGATCCCTGAGGGTGGGAGTAGGCACTTCCACCACATTCAAGTGAATGGGATCCCTACCACTGGCCTGAGAGACACCTGTGGCAGTCACACTATAGTGAGTGACCGGTTAGTGACCCCAGACATGTATGTCCCAGGAAAGACAAAGAAAGTCAGGATAGCCACAGGGGAGGTCACCTCCAAACCTGTAGCCATGGTGCCCCTAGAGAGGGAGGGTATCCTTGACTGGATTAGGGTGGTAGTCAGTGCTGACCTTCCCCTAGATTGTATCCTGGGCAATGACCTCCCAGAGGTGAGTCTGGTCACAGATGGGGTGGTCGCCCAGGGCGCCCCCCCAAACCAAAGTCCTGGGGAGTCAGTCCCTACAGTTAGGAGACAGGGGTCCCCAAGAAAAGGAAAGAAGAAAAGGAAGGGTAGGCCACTCTTAAAGAGAGTTCCAGGGAGCCAAGTGCCTTCTGCCCCAGTAGGGGGGGAGCCCAGAGTTGGCACTGGTGAGGCCTCCCCTGACCCCAAGGAAGTCCTGAGTAGTCAGGCAGCTGTCCAGATGCAAGGTGTTGCCCCTGCACTGACAGAAGGGAGAGTGGAAGGAGGGTGTCTGCCACAGGAGGTGGTAGCCCCCCACTCTAGACAGCAAGAGGGGTGCTAGGACCCCAAAGATGCCCCTAAAGCAGCTCAGCCACCTGTCAGTGGAGAGCTTAGGGTGTGGTTCTGGGTACTGACAGCTGTCAGTAGCCTCTGCTGGGTGATAGCCTTCCTGGCAGCACTGTACTTGGCCTGGGAGGCAGACCCCAGGGCCAATAGCAAAGTAGACCCCCTGACCCTATTGGTCATGGTGGGGTTGCTCAAGTGTTGGGTGACCTCTTTGGGTAAGCTAGGTGTTGCCCTAGCAAAGTTTGGAGTAGGGGAGGTGGGCACCTCACTACCCAAGTTGGCAGAGAGAAAGGAGGAAGACCCCCCTAGAGGAAAGTTTCAGTTTGTGTTGGGTCCTTTTACTGTTGGGATGGCTTCACTACCCATAGGGAGTGACCCTGACAGGAGGATATAAGGCAGAGTAGGCCCTGCAAAGGGACAGCTAGTTTTCTTCACTGTCTTCCTCGCCTAACAAGCCAGGAAGACTCTCCCAGGGTTGGGCTGAGTCTCCTGGGCGTGTGGGCTGGGGGGGGGGGTTGTGTGAGAAAACAGGGCTGATTGCAGAGGCCCCATAACTTTTTGCCCCCATTTTCCTCTTTTTGCTGGTGTTTTCCTGACTTTGATGGTGCCCTGGGTACTGCTAACCAGTCCCAGGGCCTGTGCTCTGTGTAAAATGGATATGCAAATTAGCCTAATTATAATTGGCTAAGTTAACCTACCTATAAGTCCCTAGTATATGGTAGGGCATGTAGGTTTAGGGACCACAGCATAGGTGGTGCACACCTAGGTGCATTGCTGAGGTGCCCAGTGTCATTTTAAAAGCAAGCCTGCCTTGCTGGCTGCTTTTAAATTAAAGTTATATGCAAATTCAACTTTGGAATTAAAGGTACTTCCAAAGTCTTAAACTACCTTATTTTTACATATAAGTCACCCCTAAGGTGTGCCCTATGTGCCCCTAGGGCTGGGTGCCATGTAACTATAAGCAGGGACTTTATAAAAATAGATTTATAAGCCCTGGTGAGGTAAAAACAGCCAAATTCGTTTTTCCCTCATTGAAGTAAATGACCTTCATAGGCTAGAATGGGCAGACTTTATTTTAAATTTTAAAGTCTCCTTAAATGTTGCATACCAAGAATTTGGTATCAAATTAATTGTTGTAATAAATCCCACAACTTCCAGTTGTTGGATTTAATATAACTAGTTCAGGTAAAAAGTTTAGACTTTACCTAAAAAGTTGCCAATTTCAGCTCTGCATTGTTTTTGCTGCTGTGCTCTGATTGGCCAGCCTGCAGCAGCTTCTGCCAGGCTGCCTTGATGAGGTGTGAAGTGGCCAGGCTTCACACAAAGGAATGTGCTTGGGGGAGAGAATCTCCCCTCAGCAGATGGTGAGGCAGGAAGGGGGAGGGCTGCCAAACTGGTCTTCAAAGGCAGAGAAGGACATTTGCAGCACCCAGCAACACCACCACATCCTGCAACCCCAGACAGCTAGGTGCCCCCTTGATTAGATTAGGAGAGGGCAGGAGAGGGGTGTGTTTATGATTTTTAGCCACACCAGTGGGTGGGCTCAGCCAGATGTAACCTCCAAAAATCAGATTCATCCATGTTGGATTTTTAGAGACTGTTGCCTTCTGGGATGGATTTTTGCCACACTTCCCAGGAAGTGGTCATCACAGGGGGACGACCCTGTCCCTGATTGGAGAACCAGGGCCCCCCTGCTTTTCACCCAGGAGCAAGGATAAAACTGGCAGACCTGCACCCACGCCTCAGATCCCCTCCAGAATTCAACAAGAAAGGAACTAAAGAAGAAGAAGGACTGCCCTGCTGGACCCCTGGCCTGCACCTGGACCCTGCACTCAGAAGGACTGCACCAGCTGCACACTTGGGCTTCACCACAAGAAGGACTTTGCCTGGCTTCAACTGGTTCAAGGAGGGACTCCCTGTTTGCTACAGGTGAAAAATGGCTAAACCAGAGTCCCCTGCACCAACTCCTGAAGAAAGCGACCAGCTGACCACTGTCTAGTGGCCAAAAAGGAGTTTGCGCCAGGTGCATTCTGGGAGTTGAAGTCCGCACCCCCCAAGGACCATCACAGAACTTCTGGACCCTTGGGGTGAGCTGTGGACCCCAAAAGAACCTTAAAAGAACATCTGGGTGAAGCCCCAGAAGTTTGGAAAAGATTTGAGAATTTTTGGAAAAAAGCTCCAGAGAGGGACCGACCCGCCGCGGAAATTCTAGCCGGCTTGCCTCAACCGCGACCCGGCCTGACTTCGTGGTTCGTCCCGGTAAAGAAAAACATCCAAAAAAGAGACTAAGTCCGAACGTAAAAAGTTGACCGGGACCTCCCAGCCATCGTATCCGAGAAGGGCTCCATGGACGTCGGATCAAGATCCAGGTTTACCCTGGTCGAAGGATTTTCATCTCGAAAAAACGACTAAGTCCAAAGGTAAAAGTCTCCACAGAGGAAACCCACATCGCGTATCCGGACAAGGGCTCCAGGAGGTCGGATTCAACTGGCAGGTTCGTCCCGGTGAAGAAAAACTTCAAAATAAAGACTAAGTCAGAAGGTAACTTTTTAACCGAGGCCTCCCGCGACCTGTAGCCGAGCAGGGCTCCATCGCGGTCGGCCTGAAAGTTTGACTTTGCCCCGGTCGAGGTGCAACCAGATGACCCGATTTGCGCTTTTTGTTTCTAAGCGCTAGAAAAGTAATAATTCTTTAAAAATTCATATCTCCGGTTCCCCTGAACCGATTTTAATCGTTTTTGTGTCATTTTAAAGATAAAAATATAAACTATTTTTATAAATTGGTTTTGGATTTTTAAACTGTTTCCTGTGTTTTATTTAATTACTGTTTTGTGATATTTGAATGCTTTACACTTTGTCTCCTAAGTTAAGCCTTGACGCTCGTTGCCAAGCTACCAAGGGTTGAGCTGGGATTAATTTACTGAGACCTAACTGTACCTATGTGGAGGTTAGTGGCTTGTTGCTAGGTGTAGGTACCTACCTGCCCTACCAATAACCCATTTTCCAATTACAGACTAGACAACACTCACTATATCTCTCAGCTATAATCTGTGCTTTAACACTTTTATCTTATAGTTTTCCTTCCAAATCTTGCACCCCTTTTATCAATAAAACAGGCCAATCATTTCTCAATACTCATTCCTTCAGTCATTCCAGTCCTCCAATCTAAAGGTTCATAAAAAAACAAGAGGTAGTTCAGCAAGCACTTTTAAAGTCTCTCTGTGGATTTGTGTTCAAGTGCTGCCCGCTAGTAGTGCTACATGGAAACTGCAGGATAATAATAGTATTGAAAAAGGGGCTGTCCTATGCAAATTATATACTCCCATGCTTACTTCGCCAAGCGTTCGCTATGATTCCACCTGCAACATATGGGCTTCAGCAGATTTCTAAAGGTGCCAAATTGTCTTAGGATAAGGATTTTTCCACTCAAAGGCATTCTTATAAGTACCCACCCTCACTTAGTAGGGTACAGAATTACCTGTATTAATCCTCTATATAGAACTTGGGCATGTGTGGTTTTACTGTAAATTTTGCAAACTATGATTGGGATGTATAAAGTTCTAATGGTATAGCATAGCATTACAGACTAGACAATACTCACTTTATCTCTCAGTTATTATCTGTGCTTTAACACATTTATATTGTAGCTGTCTTTCCAAATCTTGCACCCCTTTTATCAATAAAACAGGCCGATCATTTTTCAATTCTCATTCCCTCAGTCATTCCAGTCCTCCAATCTACAGTATAGGTTCATAAAAAACCCACCAGAGGTAGTTCAGCAAGTACTTTTAAAGACTCTCTGTGAATTTGAGTTCAAGTGCTGCCCTCTAGTAGTGCTAGTTAGAAACTGCAGAATAATAATAGGATTGAAAAAGGGGCTGTCCTATGCAAATTATATACTCCCATGCTTACTTCGCCATCTTTCGCTATGATTCCACCTGCAACATATGGTCTTCAGCAGATTTCTAAAGTTGCCATATTGTCTCAGGCTAAGGATTTTTCCACTCAAAGGCATTCTTATAAGTACCCACTCTCACTTAGTAGGGTACAGAATTACCTGTAGTAATCTTCTATATAAAACCTGGGCATGTGTGGTCTTACTGTAAAGTTTGTATACTATAATTGGGATGTATAAAGTTCTAATTGTATAGCATAGCATTATAGACTATACAACACTCACTTTATCTCTCAGCTATTATCAGTACTTTAATACTTTTATCTTGTAGTTGTCCTTCCAATCTTGCACCCCTTTTATAAATAAAGCAAGTCAATCATTTTGCTATACTCATTCCCTCAGTCATTCCAGTTCTCCAATCTAGAGGTTCATAAAAAAACAACAAGAGGTAGTTCAGCAAGCACTTTTAAACTCTTTCTGTGGATTTGTGTTCAAGGGCTGCCCTCTAGTAGTGCTACATAGAAACTGCAGAATAATAATAGGATTGAAAAAAGGGCTGTCATATGCTAATTATATACTCCCATGCGTACTTCGTCAAGCTTTCGCTATGATTCCACCTGCAACATATGGTCTTCAGCAGATTTCTAAAGTTGCCAAATTGTCTTAGGATAAGGATTTTTCCACTCAAAGGCATTCTTATAAGTACCCACCCTCACTTAGTAGGGTACAGAATAACCTGTAGTAATCCTCTATATAGAACCCAGGAATGTGCAGTCTTACTGTAAAGTTTGCAAACTAAGACTGGGCTGTATAAAGTTCTAATGGTATAGCATAGTATTACAGACTAGACAACACTCATTTTACTTCTTAGTTATTATCTGTGTTTTAACACTTCTATCTTATAGTTTTCCTTCCAACTCTTGCACTCCTTTTATCAATAAAACAGGCCAATCATTTCTCAATACTCATTCCTTCAGTCATTCCAGTCCTCCAATCTATAGGTTCATAAAAAAACAAGAAGTAGTTCAGCAAGCACTTTTAAAGTCTCTCTGTGGATTTGTGTTCAAGTGCTGCCCTCTAGTACTGCTACATGGAAACTGCAGGATAATAATAGGATTGAAAAAGGGGCTGTCCTATGCAAATTATATACTCCCATGCTTACTTCGCCAAGCTTTCGCTATGATTCCACCTGCAACAGATGGTCTTCAGCAGATTTCTAAAGTTGCCAAATTGTCTTAGGATAAGGATTTTTCCACTCAAAGGCATTCTTATAAGTACCCACCCTCACTTAGTAGGGTACAGAATTACCGGTAGTAATCCTCTATATAGAACCTGGGCATGTGTGGTCTTTCTGTAAAGTTTTCAAACTTTGACTGGGATGTATAAAGTCCTAATGGTATAGCATAGCATTATAGACTAGACAACACTCACTTTGTCTCTCAGTTATTATCTGTGCTTTAACACTTTTATCTTGTAGTTTTCCTTCCAAATCTTTCACCCCTTTTATCAATAAAAAAGGCCAATCATTTCTCAATACTCATTCCCTCACTCATTCCAGTCCTCCAATCTATAGGTTCATAAAAAACCAACAAGAGATAGTTCAGCAAGCACTTTTAAAGCCTCTCTGTGGATTTGTGTTCAAGTGCTGCCCTCTAGTAGTGCTACATGGAAACCGCAGAATAATAATAGGATTGAAAAAGGGCTGTCCTATGCAAATTATATACTTCCATGCTTACTTCGTCAAGCTTTCGCTATGATTCCACCGGCAACAGATGGTCTTCAACAGATTTCTAAAGTTGCCAAATTGTCTTAGGCTAAGGATTTTTCCACTAAAAATTATTCTTATAAGAACCCACCCTTATTTCGCAGGGTACAGAATTACCTGTAGTAATCCTCTATATAGAACCTGGGCATGTGTGGTCTTACTGTAAAGTTTGCAAATTATGATTAGGATGTATAAAGTCCTAATGGTATAGCATAGCATTACAGACTAGACAACACTCACTTTATTTTTCAGCTATTATCTGTGCTTTAACACTTTTATCTTGTAGTTTTCCTTCCAAATCTTGCCCCCCTTTTATGAATAAAACAGGCCAATCATTTCTCAATACTCATTCCCTCAGTCATTCCAGTCCTTCAATCTATAGGTTCATAGAAAACCAAGGGGCATATTTATACTCCGTTTGCGCCGAATTAGCGTCGTTTTTTTCGACGCAAATTCGGCGCAAAACTAACGCCATATTTATACTTTGGCGTTAGACGCGTCTAGCGCCAAAGTATGAGGAAAGAGCGTAATTTTTTTGCGTGAACGCCTTCCTTGCGTTAATGTGATGCAAGGTAGGCGTTCCCGTCCCAAAAAATGACTGCGACACAAATGCGTCGTATTTATACTCCCGGGCAAAAGTCACGCCCGGGAGTGGGCGGGGCAAAAAACCCCGCATTTGCGCCTCTTTTTAACGCCTGGGTCAGGGCAGGCGTGAAGGGACCTGTGGGCTCAAAATGAGCCCACAGCTGCCCACCCATGCCCCCAGGGACCCCCCTGCCACCCTTGCCCACCCCAGGAGGACACCCAAGGATGGAGGGACCCATCCCAGGGACATTCAGGTAAGTTCAGGTAAGTATAAATTTTTATTTTTTGTATATTTTTTTTTTGCATAGGGGGGCCTGATTTGTGCCCCCCTACATGCCTCAATGCCCAATGACCATGCCCAGGGGACATAAGTCCCCTGGGCATGGCCATTGGGCAAGGGGGCATGACTCCTGTCTTTACTAAGACAGGAGTCATGTAAATGGCGTCTGGGCGTCGTTAAAAATGGCGCAAATCGGGTGGAGGCGATTTTTTAGCGTCAACCTGACTTGCACCATTTTTAAGACGCCCTAACGCCATTTTCCCCAACGCCGGCGCTGCCTGGTGTACGTGGTTTTTTTTCCACGCACACCAGGCAGCGCCGGTCTGCTAGCGCCGGCTAACGCCATTCAATAAATACGGCGCCCGCATGGCGCTTCAGAATGGCGTTAGCCGGCGCTAAACTTTTTGACGCTAAACTGCGTTAGCGCAGTTTAGCGTCAAAAAGTATAAATACGGGCCCAAGTGTTAGTTCAGAAAGCACTTTTAAAGCCTCTCTGTGGATTTGTGTTCAAGTGCTGCCCTCTAGTAGTGCTACATGGAAAGTGCAGAATAATAATAGGATTGAAAAAGGGGCTGTCCTATGAAAATTATATACTCCCATGCTTACTTCGCCAAGCTTTCGCTATGATTCCACCTGCAACATATGGTCTTCAGCAGATTTCTAAAGTTGCCAAATTGTCTTAGGATAAGGATTTTTCCACTCAAAGGCATTCTTATAAGTACCTACCCTCACTTAGTAGGGTACAGAATTACATGGTGTAATCCTCTATATAAAACCTGGGTATCTGGGGTCTTACTGTAAAGTTTGCAAACCTATGACTGGGATGTATAAAGTCCTAATGGTATAGCATAGCATTACAGACTAGACAACACTCACTTTGGCCCATATCTATACTTTTCGACGCAAAACTGCGCTAACGCAGTTTTGCGTCAAAAAAATTAGCGCTGGCTAACGCCATTTTGAAGCGCCATGCTGGCGCCGTATTTATTGAATGACGTTAGCCGGCGTTAGCTGCCGGCGCTGTCTGGTGTGTGTTAAAAAAAACGACGTACACCAGGCAGCGCTGGCGTAGGGGAAAAATGGCACATGGGCGTCCTCAAATGGTGCAAGTCAGGCTGAGGCAAAAAAATCGCCTCAACCCGATTTGCGCCATTTTTTTTCACTCCCAACCCCCATTGAAATGACTCCTGTCTTAGCAAAAACAGGAGTCATGCCCCCTTGCCCAATGGCCATGCCCAGGGGACTTCTGTCCCCTGGGCATGGTCATTCGGCATAGTGGCATGTAGGGGGGCACAAATCAGGCCCCCCTATGCCACATTTAAAAAAAAAAAAAAAAATACTTACCTGAACTTACCTTAATGTCCCTGGGATGGGTCCCTCCTGCCTTGGGTGTCCTCCTGGGGTGGGCATGGGTGACAGGGGGTGTCCCTGGGGGTATGGGGGGGCACCTCTGGGCTCATTCTGAGCCCACAGGTCCCTTAACGCCTGCCCTGACCCAGGCGTTAAAATCCGGCGCTAATGCAGGTTTTTTAGACCCGCCCAATCCCGGGCGTGATTTTTGCCCGGGAGTATAAATCCCACGCACATGCCTCGGAGTCGATTTTTTATACGGGAACGCCTACCTTGCATATAATTAACGCAAAGTAGGTGTCCACGCAAAAAAATGACGCTAACTCCATGGACTTTGGTGCTAGACGCGTCTAACTCCAAAGTATAAATATGGAGTTAGTTTTGCGTCAAAATTGCGTCAAAAAAAACGACGCAATTTCGGCGCAAACGGAGTATAAATATGCCCCTTTATCTCTCAGCTATTATCTGTGCTTTGCCACTTTTATCTTGTAGTTTTCTTTCCAAATCGTGCACCCCTTTCATCAATAAAACAGGCCAATCACTTCTCAATACTCATTTCCTCAGTCATTCCAGTCCTCCAATCTATAGGTTCACAAAAAAACAACAAGAGGTAGTTCAGCAAGCACTTTAAAAGCCTCTCTGTGGATTTGTGTTCAAGTGCTGCCCTCTAGTAGTGCTACATGGAACTGCAGAATAATAATAGGATTGGAAAAGGGGCTGTCCTATGCAAATTATATACTCCCATGCTTACTTCGCCAAGCTTTCGCTATGATTCCACCTGCAACATATGGTCTTCAGCAGATTTCTAAAGTTGCCAAATTGTCTTAGGATAAGGATTTTTCCACTCAAAGGCATTCTTATAAGTACCCACCCTCACTTAGTAGGGTACAGAATTACCTGTAGTAATCTTCTATATAGAACCTGGGCATGTGTGGTCTTACTTTAAAGTTTGCAAACTATGACAGAGATGTATAAAGTTCTCATGGTATAACATAGCATTACAGACTATACAACAAGCACTTTGGGGCATATTTATACTCCGTTTGCGCTGAATATGCGCCAAAAATTTTGGCGCACTTTTAGCGCAAACATTGCCCCATATTTAAATCCTGACGCCTGATCCGGCGCACAAGGAAAATGGCGCTATGTGCGCCAGTTTTTGGAAGCGGCACCCCGCCCTGCGTTAATGACATGCAGGGTAGGCATCCCCGTCCAAAAACCGACGCACATAGCGGTGCGTCGTATTTATGCATCCGTGCAAAAATCACTCCCACGCGGCAGGCGGCGCAAAAAAATCACGCAAAGCACGAATATCGTGAAATTTTAACGCCTGGGTCAGGGCAGGCGTTAAAATGGGGCAAACACACCTGTACTTAATCAGAACACACAGAACAAACAACAGAGCAGCAGAGCAGCAGAGCAGCAACAGGGAGACATGGAGGTGCTTTTTCTTCAGCGTGCACGTAGACGCAGAGCCCTGCAGCAACAACAGCAGCTACAACAACAACAGCAGGGACCCCAAAGACAGCGCAGAAGGCAGGAGAGGATATTCCGCCCAAGAACAACCCTGCATGGTCTCAGGGAACGAGACATCATCCAGAGGTACCGGTTGAACTGGCAGGCCATTCAGCAGCTGCTGACAAATATTGAACAGCAATTGGCCCCCACTTTAGTGACTCCACGTACTATCCCAACAGAAACAAAGCTGCTTGCCGTACTTCACCTGCTGGCAAGTGGCTCGTTTCAGACAACTGGGCCCATATTTATACATTTTTACGCTAAACTGCGCTAACGCAGTTTAGCGTCAAAAAATTTAGCGCCGTCTAACGCCATTCTGAAGCGCCATGCGGGCGCCGTATTTATGGAATGGCGTTAGCCGGCGCTAGCAGACTGGCGCTGCCTGGTGTGCGTGGAAAAAAACCACGTAGACCAGGCAGCGCCGGCGTAGGGGGAAAATGGCGTTAGGGCGTCTTAAAATGGGGCAAGTCAGGTTAAGGCAAAAAAATCGCCTCAACCCGATTTGCGCCATTATTTTCGACGCCCAGACGCCATTTAAATGACTCCTGTCTTAGTAAAGACAGGAGTCATGCCCCCTTGCCCAATGGCCATGCCCAGGGGACTTATGTCCCCTGGGCATGGTCATTGGGCATAGTGGCATGTAGGGGGGCACAAATAAGGCCCCCCTATGCCACCAAAAAAAATTACAAAATATAAAAAATTATACTTACCTGAACTTACCTGAATGTCCCTGGGGTGGGTCCCTCCATCCTTGGGTGTCCTCCTGGGGTGGGCAGGGGTGGCAGGGGGGGTCCCTGGGGGCAGGGGAGGGCACCTGTGGGCTCATTTTGAGCCCACAGGCCCCTTAACGCCTACCCTGACCCAGGCGTTAAAAAGAGGCGCAAATGTGGGGTTTTTTGCCCCGCCCTCTCCCGGGCGTGATTTTTGCCCGGGAGTATAAATACGACGCATTTGTGTCGCAGTCATTTTTTTGGACGGGAACGCCTACCTTGCATCTCATTAACGCAAGGAAGGCGTTCATGCAAAAAAATTACGCTCTTTCCTCATACTTTGGCGCTAGACGCGTCTAACGCCAAAGTATAAATATGGCGTTAGTTTTTAGCCTAATTTGCATTGAAAAAAACGACGCAAATTTGGCGCAAACAGAGTATAAATATGCCCCTCAGCGTTCCCGATGTGATAATGAGAAGAATTTTTTGGTTGTCTGTGTCCCTTTCTGCATAAACTGGTTTAGTGTCATGATACAATCTTCCTGCTAGGTTCAAACTGGGACACAACTGTGATGGTCTACTTTCAAATATTAGGTTGATTGTATGACATATGTGTGCATGTGTGTGGGAATGTGGATCCACTATCACCTGTCTGGGTGTATGTTGTCACTGTAACTTCAAGGTCTCCTCCTGAGTTAGTGGCAGCTGATGTTGTAGCAATTGTGTATTGCTCATATCACACACTTGAGAGAAGCCATTGATGACATGGTCACGTACACATGGATGGTCCCACCCTGTCTCTGAACACGTGTGATGTGACTTTCAAATGATCTCCAATTTTGGGCTGGATGAGAGACTGTTTCAGTTGTTTGGATCCGGCATGTGTAATTGTCACATTTGTACTCTTGTTGGGCTCTGTGTATGGTAATGTATCATGTCACATCCTACCCTCTGTGCATACAGTTGTGATGTTTATTTTTGGTGTGATGAATGTTGTAGCATTCTTGCTCAATGAGACGACATTCATCTTCAGCAATTTCAAACTAAGGCCCGTATTTATACTTTTTGACGCTAAACTGCGCTAACGCAGTTTAGCGTCAAAAATTTTTGCGCCAGCTAACGCCATTCTGAAGCACCATGCGGGCGCCGTATTTATTGAATGGCGTTAGCCGGCGCAAGCAGACCGGCGCTGCCTGGTGTGCGTGGAAAAAAACCACGTACACCAGGCAGCGCCGGCGTAGGGAAAAATGGCGTTAGGGCGTCTTAAAAATGGCGCAAGTCAGGTTGACGCTAAAAAATCATCTTAACCCGATTTGCGCCATTTTAAACGACGCCCAGACGTCATTTACATGACTCCTGTCTTAGTAAAGACAGGAGTCATGCCCCCTTGCCCAATGGCCATGCCCAGGGGACTTATGTCCCCTGGGCATGGTCATTGGGCATAGTGGCATGTAGGGGGGCACAAATAAGGCCCCCCTATGCCACCCCAAAAAAAAAAAAAAATGAAATTTATACTTACCTGAACTTACCTGAATGTCCCTGGGATGGGTCCCTCCATCCTTGGGTGTCCTCCTGGGGTGGGCAAGGGTGGCAGGGGGGGTCCCTGGGGGCAGGGGAGGGCACCTGTGGGCTCATTTTGAGCCCACAGGCCCCTTAACGCCTACCCTGACCCAGGCGTTAAAAAGTGGCGCAAATGCGGGGTTTTTTGACCCGACCACTCCCGAGCGTGATTTTTGCCCGGGAGTATAAATACGACGCATTTGCGTCGCCGTCATTTTTTTAGACGGGACCGCCTTCCTTGCATCTCATTAACGCAAGAAAGGCGTTCACGCTAAAAAATGACGCTATTTGCCCATACTTTGGCGCTAGACACGTCTAACGCCAAAGTATAAATATGGCGTTAGTTTTGCGCCGAATTTGCGTCGAAAAAAACGACGCTAATTCGGCGCAAACGGAGTATAAATATGCCCCTCAAGGTGGTCAGAAATGAATAGGCCAAAGCATGATGTGGTGTTTGTTATCTGTGTTTATTTACAAGTGTGGAATACAAGTGATTATAATAACTTAAGTAAAAAAATTGTTGACAAGCTGTTGGCGCCTACGCACTCCTGCTGCCGTGTTAGGTTGTTCCCCCTCCTGTTGCAGGCCAGCATCCTCCTCCTCATCATCCTCAGGCATGTCTGGGTCCGGTTCAAGGAGGGGAATGTTCCTTTTTACACAAATATTGTGTAATATGGCACAAGTGAGTATGATCTTACAGACCATCTCTGGGGAATAGAGTAGGCTACCGCCAGTGATGTCAAGGCAGCGGAACCTTGACTTTAGGATCCCAAAGGTCCGCTCCACAATGCTGCGTGTCCTCTTGTGGGCGTCATTGTATGCCCGCTCAGCAGCAGTATTTGGGTTCCCATATGGTGTCATTATCCAAGGCTGGATGCCATACCCCTGATCAGCTGAAAGAGAAACACAGAATGGTATCAATTAGATGTAGGAGGCACTATTGTACGTATCTTTGATGGAAGTAGTTGTGTTGTGTTGTCTGTGACTATTTTGTGTACTAATGTGACAACCTATGGTTGTTGGTGGAAACTTTGGCATTGTTTTTTTTCCTTGGCTGAGCAAGTGTTTGTTGGCTAACTGTTTGTCAGCAGGATGTATTGGTTTCTCAAGTACAGTGTGCCCTCCCTTGCATTGTGACTTGTGACACAGGTGTCCGTGTGTCCTCACTGGGGGTGTGATGATAGTTCCATACAGAGTTGAAACATGAAAGTGTATTAGAAACGTTCATATTAACATACCCAGGCCATCCCATCCCTTAAAACTTATGCATTGTATTAGTGTACAGGTTATTGTGAGCCTTCCAATTTGCAAGGTGACATTTAGGCAACCACAGTCATGAATGTCTTCACACTAAGCTGTAAAGTAAATGAGTCAAAATGAGCCCACAGCTGCCCTCCCATGCCCCCAGGGACCCCCCCTGCCACCCTTGCCCACCCCAGGAGGACACCCAAGGATGGAGGGACCCATCCCAGGGACATTCAGGTAAGTTCAGGTAAGTATTTTTTTTTTTTTGGGCATAGGGGGGCCTGATTTGTGCCCCCCTACATGCCTCAATGCCCAATGACCATGCCCAGGGGACATAAGTCCCCTGGGCATGGCCATTGGGCAAGGGGGCATGACTCCTGTCTTTACTAAGACAGGAGTCATGTAAATGGCATCTGGGTTAAAAATGGCGCAAATCGGGTGGAGGCGATTTTTTTGCGTCAACCTGACTTGCACCATTTTAAGACGCCCTAACGCCATTTTCCCCAACGCCGGCGCTGCCTGGTCTACGTGGTTTTTTTCCACGCACACCAGGCAGCGCCAGTCTGCTAGCGCCGGCTAACGCCATTCAATAAATACGGCGCCCGCATGGCGCTTCAGAATGGCGTTAGCCGGCGCTAAACTTTTTGACGCTAAACTGCGTTAGCGCAGTTTAGCGTCAAAAAGTATAAATACGGGCCTGAGGGGCATATTTATACTCCGTTTGCGCCGAAATTGCATCGTTTTTGTTGACGCAAATTCGACGCAAAACTAACGCCATATTTATACTTTGGCGTTAGACGCGTCTAGCGCCAAAGTTCATGGAGTTAGCGTCATTTTTTGGCGTGAACACCTTCCTTGCGTTAATGAGATGCAAGGTAGGCGTTCCCGTCGTAAAAAATGACCCCCAGGCATGTGCGTGGTATTGATACTCCCGGGCAAAAATCACGCCCGGGAGTGGGTGGGGCAAAAAACCCCGCATTTGCGCCTGAATTTAACGCCTGGGTCAGGGCAGGCGTTAAGGGACCTGAGGGCTTAGAATGAGCCCAGAGGTGCCCTCCCCTGCCCCCAGGGACACCCCCTGCCACCCTTGCCCACCCCAGGAGGACACCCAAGGATGGAGGGACCCATCCCAGGGAAGAAAAGGTAAGTTGTGGTAAGTATATATATATTTTTTTGTGGCATAGGGGGGCCTGATTTGTGCCCCCCTACATGCCATTATGCCCAATGACCATGCCCAGGGGACATAAGTCCCCTGGGCATGGCCATTGGGCAAGGGGGCATGACTCCTGTCTTTGCTAAGACAGGAGTCATGTTAATGGGGGATGGGCGTCGTAAAAAAATGGCGCAAATCAGGTTAAGGCGATTTTTATGACTCAACCTGACTTGCCCCATTTTGAGACGCCCATATGCCATTTTCCCCAACGCCGGCGCTGCCTGGTGTACGTGGTTTTTTTCCACGCACACCTGGCAGCGCCGGTCGGCTAACGCCGGCTAACGCCATTCTATCAATACGGCGCCCGCATGGCGCTTCAGAATGGCGTTAGACGGCGCTAATTTTTTTGACGCTAAACTGCGTTAGCGCAGTTTAGCGTCAAAAAGTATAAATATGGCCCTGAGAGTCTTGCAAACATAGTCATAGGAAAATGGTATGCAAGTTAGCTCCAATTCATCATTACTGCAAACGTCAAATGGGCTAATGAGATGAATGAATGGTCAACAGTCATTCATACCATATGGCCTTACATTAGCCCGCAGCTGCAGGTTTGCCATGATATAATAAATATACTCCATGGATACAGTAGCTATTCTGGATGGTCAAATCCTAGGGTGCTGGGGGCCTAAGTCCACCTCTACCGCCCCCAAAACATACAAGAATCATGTACTTGTGAACTAAATACATGCATAAGGCACATGTGTGGCCTCCATGTCACAAGTCCAACACAAATCTGAAACACAAAATCATAATGGGACATGGTCAGCCCCATAAAAACTGAAAGTGACTCTCCCACTCCCTGTTAGGACTACAGATAAAAGCATCACCATCATAAATGTGGACACATTTTGGAGACGGAATACATAATGGTATCCCATCCATCATTTCAAAATAGCCATCAGCAATTACACCAAATATGTTGTCAAATATGGTCAATACATTAGTTAACGTATCCCAAACATTACAGTGTGAATGCCTTCTATACATAAAACAACGGACATGTGTCATATACAAACACAAATGTGTATCACATCGCACCGTTTGACCATGACAAATCACCTTTCCAAAGGTAAAAACATGAAGACATAAGGATAAATTTGCTCCATATTCTACGCATACAGCATGGCCGTCATAATTTGTTCACGTACATGAGTGCACACAATGCAGAGTCAAATACAAATGTATCCAAAAGTGTATTAATCTTTCGCCTTCAAAGTATAATTTACATCCACAATATTTTTGACTCTGCATCATGTGCACTACTGTATGTGTAAAAAAAATGACGCCCATGATGTATGCGTGGTAAAATTGACGCTACATGGACAATAGTTTGGTCATCTCATGTACATTAAAAATTATTAATATTCATATCATATTTTTTGACTCGGCAACATGTGCACTACTGTACGTGTAAAAAAAATGACGCCCATGATGTATGCGTGGTAAAATTGACGCTACATGGACAATATGTTGGTCATCTCATGTACATTAAAAATTATTAATATTCATATCATATTTTTTGACTCGGCATCATGTGCACTACTTTACGTGTAAAAAAAATGACGCCCATGATGTATGCGTGGTAAAATTGACGCTACATGGACAATATGTTGGTCATCTCATGTACATAATAAATTATTAATATCCATATCATATTTTTTCACTCCGCATCATGTGCACTACTGTTCGTGTAAAAAAAATGACGCCCATGATGTATGCGTGGTAAAATTGACGCTACATGGACAATATGTTGGTCATCTCATGTACATAATAAATTATTAATATTCATATCATATTTTTTCACTCCGCATCATGTGCACTACTGTACGTGTAAAAAAAATGACGCCCATGATGTATGCGTGGTAAAATTGACGCTACATGGACAATATGTTGGTCATCTCATGTACATTAAAAATTATTAATATTCATATCATATTTTTTCACTCCGCATCATGTGCACTACTGTACGTGTAAAAAAAATGACGCCCATGATGTATGCGTGGTAAAATTGACGCTACATGGACAATATGTTGGTCATCTCATGTACATTAAAAATTATTAATATTCATATCATATTTTTTGACTCGCCATCATGTGCACTACTGTACGTGTAAAAAAAATGACGCCCATGATGTATGCGTGGTAAAATTGACGCTACATGGACAATATGTTGGTCATCTCATGTACATTAAAAATTATTAATATTCATATCATATTTTTTGACTCGGCATCATGTGCACTGTAATGCGTCAAAAACAAATGACGCACAACTGTGTATGCGTGAAAATATGACGCATAATGGGAAAATAAAAACGGCAGCCATTTTATGCAGGAAGTGATGTAATAGGATATCCTGTTTACCAAATCTGTACTGGGAGTTAACTTTCACTTTCACTTTGCAGTCTCAGATTTATCTAGACTGTGTGGTTGTGTGAAAGGTGTTGTCCTGTGTTTTACTGCTTTAGTGTCCTGTGTGCCTTGTATTTTGTCTTAGTGTCAATCTATTATTGTTGTATAACATTGTCTCAGTCTGTTTAGTCTTGTTTTGTCTATACCTGTGATAGTTTGTATTGTCTTTGGGAGTCTGTTGTGGGTAGCATAGTTTAGGGGGTTAGTTGGGCTATTTTTCTCCTTCTTTTTCTTTCACACCTCTACCTTTCCCCATTTCCCACTTTTACTTTCATATTTTTTTGGTCCATTTTTAGTCCTCTAAATATGTCAGGTAGGCCTCGCTTGTCCAGGATGGGTGAAGACGAATTGGGGGGGTTCATATGGCTAGTAAGCCATTTCCTCCCACTAATGCTGGAAGCTGGGGGCCGTGTGATACAGGGGTATCACACGGAGGCGAGGAAAATCCGGTGGGAGAAGGTGCGCCATCACCTGGTCCGGGTCTACGGGAGTCAGCGAAATGTCCACCAAGTCAAGCACCGCTGGGCAGATCTGATCACCAGGGAACAGGACCTGCTGGACCACCTGGGACTCCGGATTGGTGGCCATGTTGGTGAGTACAAATCAATTAAATGGGAATGATAGAAATCTGTGTGTGAACATGTGATGATTGTTAGCCAATCTGCAAAATAAGTAGCTGACTGTGTGTAATGCTAGGGAAACCTAGGCCCATGGTTATACACATAAATCCCCATTTTTTAAACACATGTACACGCAATAACAGCATTAAAATCCAACATCTATTTGTATTTTGCTAAGTCGCCCCCTCTCTGCGTCACAAAATGTTGCAAATGCTGCGCTACAAAGGTATACATATGTGTCCTAATGTGTATTTGTTGCAGAATGTGTATGAAGACCTATGCTACCAGTCCGATGGCTCATTTTTGCAACACATACCGGATGCCTGTAGCTGCATGTAATGTAGTGTTGCATTTGTGTCAGAAAAGCAACACGTGAACTGCTCTATTTGTACTCTACTGCTCATAATGGCCAGTGAGTACGTCATGTAGAAACAACATACCTACATATGTAGACCCCATAGCTAGACAGAAAATTGGAAACACATGATGATGCTATACATGTGTGTTGCCTTCACGTCACATGAAGTTAGTCATGTTGTTCACACATATGTCACATGTGTGTCTGGTTGCTGTGTGTTGAACCTGTCCACATAGGCTGTTTGATTGTGAGTGGTCATGCAGTCCTCATGGAACCAGTTTTGGAATGTCTCTCTGGGATGCACATGCTGAGATGTATGGATAACATTATTGTTGGGGCATACTAATGGAGGATTAACTTGGACGACACATGACTGTCCTGGCCACTGCATGAGTGTAGTAGGGTGTGACACTGGAGCAGGAGACTCATCCAATGATGATGTTGAATACAAAGTCATCCATGCAGGATGAGCATGTGTGAAAGTCTATCATTACCATGTCATATTCACACAGTGTCATTGTAACAGAAATTATTTGTCCGTTCACCCAGTCTGAGTATAATCTTTGTTTCATGCTTTACAGGTGGACCAGCCCCGTACACCGTGGGAGAGGTGGCCCATTTTGACGACCCCGATACCTACAGTGAGTGTCGCCTGAGTGCTATTTTCATTGTTTGGTAATGAAGCATGATGGATTACTGTGTGTTCAAGAGAATTCATGATTTGATGTGCTGGCCGTTCATTGGCTTTGTTGTTTTAGTGTGATATCAAATTTGAATTATGTTTCTGTAAAGCAATACCTAGTCATCTCTCAGATTGAGGGGCTGTAGCCCATTCAATTAGGGTGGCAATTGGGAATGGTATGACTCATTTGGAATACACTGGTCAATGTTAGACTTGGTCAGGGACTTGCCATCAACTGAGTCTGCATATCAGACTGACAGTCTCCCAGATAGCTTAGGCACATGGCTTTGATGACAAGTGTTTCTTCCTAGTTGAGGATGGACTGTGTACACTGTAGGTCGGATCTTCCGGGGGCATGTATTTCCACAAGGTGAACTCGAAGTGTGTGTGACTTGAGTGCAATGGCCTAGGTGTTCAGTTGAATCATGTGAATGGGTGTTCTACCTCCTCTGTGTGTGTTGTAAAACATGCCTCACTAATAGTATGTTATGTTGGGCTAAGTCATATCATTTTGACATGTGTGGACCTGGGATGTGACAAGGTTGGGCTGACTACAACGTGTTGCTAGCCCTTCATAGGTGTTGTGTGTGAAGGCACATACTTGTTGAACTTTCTGTACACTCCTGGGTGTGCATTGAACATGGGATTGTTGGTTGTTCTTCCCACACCACCCACAAAGACTGGGATGTTACTGTGAAACAGGGTACCTAGGACTGTAGCAACCAGTATGTTACACGTACTTAACACCTTTTGGCCCGTATTTATACTCCGTTTGCGCCGAATTAGCGTCGTTTTTTTCGACGCAAATTCGGCGCAAAACTAACGCCATAATTATACTTTGGCGTTAGACGAGTCTAGCGCCAAAGTATGGGCAAATAGCGTCATTTTTTTGCGTGAACGCCTTCCTTGCGTTAATGAGATGCAAGGAAGGCGTTCCCGTCTAAAAAAATGACGGTGACGCAAATGCGTCGTATTTATACTCCCGGGCAAAAATCACGCCCGGGAGTGGTCGGGTCAAAAAACCCTGCATTTGCGCCACTTTTTAACGCCTGGGTCAGGGTAGGCGTTAAGGGGCTTGTGGGCTCAAAATGAGCCCACAGGTGCCCTCCCCTGCCCCCAGGGACCCCCCCTGCCACCCCTGCCCACCCCAGGAGGACACCCAAGGATGGAGGGACCCACCCCAGGGACATTCAGGTAAGTTCAGGTAAGTATAATTTTTTATATTTTTTTATTTTTTTTGGTGGCATAGGGGGGCCTTATTTGTGCCCCCCTACATGCCACTATGCCCAATGGCCATGCCCAGGGGACATAAGTCCCCTGGGCATGGCCATTGGGCAAGGGGGCATGACTCCTGTCTTTACTAAGACAGGAGTCATTTAAATGGCGTCTGGGCGTCAAAAATAATGGCGCAAATCGGGTTGAGGCGATTTTTTTGCCTCAACCTGACTTGCCCCATTTTAAGACGCCCTAACGCCATTTTCCCCCTACGCCGGCGCTGCCTGGTCTACGTGTTTTTTTTCCACGCACACCAGGCAGCGCCGGTCTGCTAGCGCCGGCTAACGCCATTCCATAAATACGGTGCCCGCATGGCGCTTCAGAATGGCGTTAGACGGCGCTAAATGTTTTGACGCTAAACTGCGTTAGCGCAGTTTAGCGTCAAAAAGAATAAATATGGGCCTTTGTGACTTGAGTTAGTACCTAGGGCCAGAGGGAGAAAAATGTCTACACGTTGCAAATGGCATAAATATATGTTTGTGATTTGCAAACGTCTGTTTCCTATTCCAAAATGTATTTGGTGGTCATGTACATATTAGGAAAATGCTTTTCAAAATGCAAATAATAAAGGGGTTTACCAGACCTACTTGCAAATCACAGTGGTAGGCAATCCCATTTGCAACCGAGTATGTGGTTGCAAAGTGAGTAGCTGTTATCATCCACTTGAAGTGGATGGTAACCAACTTGCTGACTGGAAGGGGTCCTCATTGTAAACCTTTACCTTTGTGAGTGGACCAAAATAATCCTGCGCAAAACAGCCAGTGGTCTAAGGGACCAATAATTACCGTGAACATTTCCAAGTTGAATTGTTGTGATTTTTAACTAATTGCAGCTCATTTTCCTTTCAGGTAAACGGCCTACACTTGGGGAAAAATAACTTGCTTTATTTAAAAGCAGTCACGTCTATGGAGTTCTGCTGGTCCCAGCAGGCCTCCATCCCCGTGAGTGCCCATAGTTGCTAAGGTGGGGCAACTTGGAACCCACATCATTGATGTTCATGAGGTGGGTTTTAGGGACCCCATAGCGACTCGCAGACGGTGTCAGAGACACCGTTCTGCTTTGCAAATTGCTAGTTGATTTTTCAAAATTCCTACATCTGACCCCTAGTGTGGACATATGGGCCCGTATTTATACTCCGTTTGCGCCGAATTAGCGTCGTTTTTTTCGATGCAAATTCGGCGCAAAACGAACGCCATATTTATACTTTGGCGTTAGACGCGTCTAGCGCCAAAGTATGGCAAATAGCGTTATTTTTTGGCGTGAACGCCTTCCTTGCGTTAATGAGATGCAAGGAAGGCGTTCCCGTCTAAAAAAATGACGGCGACGCAAATGCGTCGTATTTATACTCCCGGGCAAAAATCACGCCCGGGAGTTGGCGGGTCAAAAAACCCCGCATTTGCGCCACTATTTAACGCCTGGGTCAGGGTAGGCGTTAAGGGGCCTGTGGGCTCAAAATGAGCCCACAGGTGCCCTCCCCTGCCCCCAGGGACCCCCCCTGCCACCCCTGCCCACCCCAGGAGGACACCCAAGGATGGAGGGACCCACCCCAGGGACATTCAGGTAAGTTCAGGTAAGTATAATTTTTTATATTTTTTAAATTTTTTTGGTGGCATAGGGGGGCCTTATTTGTGCCCCCCTACATGCTGCCACTATGCCCAATGACCATGCCCAGGGGACATAAGTCCCCTGGGCATGGCCATTGGGCAAGGGGGCATGACTCCTGTCTTTACTAAGACAGGAGTCATTTAAATGGCGTCTGGGCGTCGAAAATATTGGCGCAAATCGGGTTGAGGCGATTTTTTTGCCTCAACCTGACTTGCCCCATTTTAAGACGCCCTAACGCCATTTTCCCCCTACGCCGGCGCTGCCTGGTCTACGTGGTTTTTTTCCACGCACACCAGGCAGCGCCGGTCTGCTAGCGCCGGCTAACGCCATTCCATAAATACGGCGCCCGCATGGCGCTTCAGAATGGCGTTAGACGGCGCTAAATTTTTTGACGCTAAACTGCGTTAGCGCAGTTTAGCGTCAAAAAGTATAAATATGGGCCATGATTCTGGGCCAGGGGCTCAATCTTAGCACACAACTAATTCCAAATGCCATTGAGTGAGGAGTGTGATTGTTATCACATAGAATGACATATGTAGTGAAGTCGGTATGCGGAAGAGCTGGTGCCATAATGTCTCATGCCTTAGGTATGATTTGGATGAGTAGTTTAGGGTGATGTCATCCATCATGTTGAGACATGGATATGCTAGGTGTGATATGCCCTTAGGTATGCATGATTCACACGTACTTCCTCTGAGCCTTTCCGTGAACTATGTTGTAACAATTGCTGCAAACAATAGATTTCTAGTAATGGACAAATGACCCATTGTGGTATTCAACCCACTGTAAATTCAATGCTCAATATTTCCCTTTTCTCTTCACAGCTGCAAACCTGAGTGCCGCAGAGCGCAACCATTTCGAGCGCCGTGCAATGAGGTACAGGCACATCCTGCAGGTGCAGTGTGGGTATCGGAGGATGGCCCGCAGATATAATTCGGATCGGGCCTCCGGGGCGTGGTATGCCACACCACAGGCTCCCCCAACGGTGCCACCAACAACCACCGCCACTACATCCACCAGGTCTGCCCAAGGGGACCCAGCAACGGACCAGGCATCTTCCTCCAGACCTGGACCCAGCCGTGTGTTGGGAGCAGGGCTGTCCCGTGGCCACTCCACTCCAGCAACAACATCCACCTCCACCGGCACGCAGACCAGCACTGACCCTCCTATCGACCCTGCAGCCTTCCAGGCATTGTCCAGAAAATTGGACAGGTTGATTCGCAAGGTTGACAACCTGACGGACGACATGAATGAGGTCAAGAAGAAGGTGCGCTCCATCCGGCGCACACTACGGAGGGCAAATCTGTAGTCATTTTGCCCTCCTGAACTTTTACCCCTCCCCTCTCACCTCTTTCCTTTTTCATACTGTTAGTTGGGTTTGGGGGGTTAGTCATAGGATAAGTATAGTAATTAGCTTAGTTAGTGTTAGGTAAGAGGGTGGGGGGTCCTTTTTCTTTCTATCTAATATTTTTGTGTTGAATGTTGGGATTCCTGTTTAAATAAAAATAAAAAAAATAAAAAATTATTAATAAAAGAAAAATACAAAAAAATATATGTTTGTTTAGGATAGTATAGTATGTGTGTAGGTTAGTAAGTGTTGTCCTGCATGTGTCTTGTCTCTTAATGGTGGGTGGGGGTTGATGTTTAGATTGTTTCGTTACATGTGTAGAGTAAGTTTAGCTTAGGTTAGTTAGGGACAGTTGTGGGTTAGTAGTAGTCAGGTTAGATTAGTGTAGGTTTACCTTTCCCTTAGTTGCCTCTTTTATTACTACTTTGAAATAAAAAAATTGTTAACCCTTTACCTGATGCGTTAGGTGCTACCTTTTCATGGCCTTGACATCAGTGTAGCAGAAAGTTTTAGTATGACATTTGTGTTCCATGCTCGCTATCCCCAGGCTAATGAGGTTTAACATGCCAGCTACCCGTGTGCTAACTTGGTAAGTATCCACCATGTGGGAGAGCCACCATTGGTAGTGTGCATTGATCATCAAGGTTTGGGGTTGGTATGTATCCTACTTCACAAAGAGTGCTTCCAGACTTGTTATTGTAGGTAAATAGATAGGTCGGGCAGCATTGTGAAGTTCAGGGAGAGCTTTGTAGATGAGGATTTGTTCACACTCTTGTCTTGTTGCTGTCATTGCTGACCTACATCATGTGTGTACTGATTCAGCATGACTTTCCTTCATGAAAGTATACGCCGTAAGGGTGATTGATGCAGTGTAATTTGTTTATCATTCCTTTCATTTTACTGCATAATTTCTAATTTTAGTATTGCATGGTGCCTACATTTCTCAGCCACCATTAGTTGTCTAGAATAGCTATAGATGGTGCATCATTCTGTCCAACACAGCATGATTGTGTGTGCTTAGTCCCTTCATCAGTTATTTTACTCAGTATAGTAAAGCTCCGATGCAATCCTGGCCACTGCACAGATGTTTCAGTATACATGAAATCAGGACAGTAGTATAGAGAATCGACATGGTTGCCACACAGCCACTTTGGAGTTATGTACTGCACAGTTGAAGTGTGAAATGACACAGAGACACAATAGGTGTGCAAGTGATATTTATTTTTAGGTGGTGTAATGCAAAATGTCCATTCACAATGTTAGCTGAGTCCGTTCTGGTGCATTCTTACATGGTGATCCTACAGACGGGGTGTGGATGATGCTCCTGACATGCTGGGGTGATGTCACAGACAGTGCAGAGGAACAGGAATTGCCAAATAGTAGGAGAGAAACATTCACTGGCAATGGGGACAAGTCTTACAGTGGATTGCCGAACAGTCATTGAGGGTAGTTGTAGTGAGACTGGCATGTGTCAAAACGTAGGACCTTGGTCAGAGTAGGGCATGGTGCAGGGACTAGGGCTTCCGGGTACTCTTGCGTGTGAATGTTATCTGTTCCATGTCTTCTTCTTCTGATGTGTGTGTTGCCTGGTGTATCCTTGTTGTTGTTGGTTGTGAAGGGGCAACACACACCTCAGTGTTAGAAGACATGGAGGCAGACATCCCGGGGGCTGATCCCTGTCGAGTAATGAAGGGCAGTACTGCAGCAAGGAGGGCCTGCTGGTTTTTCAGAATGGCAGCCACATCCCGATGGTAGGCAGCTAGGTCGGCCCTGAGGGGTTCTATGTTGCATTCGTGCACACGTTGACTGGCTTGCAGTTGGAGTTGTTGTGTCAACTGGATGACAGCTGTGCAGATTTCCTTCTGTGTTTTTAAAAGTTCCTCCAAGAGCGATGTTCTGGCTTGCATTGCAGCTGCCTGATCAGCAGTTGACAACATGCACGAACGCACCCCCTCAAGGCTGGCTGCCATAGTTTGCATCCCCACCCGCACCTCCTTGGCCAGCTCCCGCTGGACCCCAATGACAGTTCTTTCGAAGCTGGTGCCAGTGTCGTCAGAGTCCTCAGCTGTGTTGGAGCTGGCAGGTCTTACAATTGGGGTGGCGGGTGGTTCTACTGTGGTGGCTGCTTCTTCTGTGCTCCTCCTTGTGACTGAAGGTGGGGTTTGGAGGCTTTCAAGGACCATGTCAATGGTCTCTTGTGGGAGGTTGATGGTCTCATCATCCATGTCATCAGGGAACTCATGGACAGGCATATCAGCAGGAGATCCGTGTTCCTCTGCAATGAAACAGGGTACAATTAATGTGTCTGTGTTGTGACAATTTTGCACTAAGATACAAGCCTTTGGATGCCTTAACTTTGTACTCTGTGTTTGTCTAGGTATCTGCTGTCCGTCATAGGGCATTGTTGTAGGCCTATGGCCCACCTGTGTGTCACATGTATGATATGGATCTTTCAGACATGTCTGCCAGGTCGCCTCTAGGTGTTGCTTTGTAATTATTTAGGAATAGGCGTTTTTTTGTCCTACTCCTCACTCGGTGTTTCACTATTGTTATGGAGGGACATTTTGTTGGGTGGGCTCTCATTATCCTACATGTGATTCTTGGCTTTCTAGGCAGCAGGATAGCTAATGGTGTGGGGGATTAAGTTTGACCCACTTGTAAATAACTCTGTCACCCAGATATTCAGGCCCGTATTTATACTCCGTTTGCGCCGAATTAGCGTCGTTATTTTCGACGCAAATTCGGCGCAAAACGAACGCCATATTTATACTTTGGCGTTAGACACGTCTAGCGCCAAAGTATGGGCAAATAGCGTCATTTTTTGGCGTGAACGCCTTCCTTGCGTTAATGAGATGCAAGGAAGGCGTTCCCGTCTAAAAAAATGACGGCGACGCAAATGCGTCGTATTTATACTCCCGGGCAAAAATCACACCCGGGAGGTGGCGGGTCAAAAAACCCCGCATTTGCGCCACTATTTAACGCCTGGGTCAGGGTAGGCGTTAAGGGGCCTGTGGGCTCAAAATGAGCCCACAGGTGCCCTCCCCTGCCCCCAGGGACCCCCCCTGCCACCCCTGCCCACCCCAGGAGGACACCCAAGGATGGAGGGACCCACCCCAGGGACATTCAGGTAAGTTCAGGTAAGTAGAATTTTTTCTATTTTTTAATTTTTTTTGGTGGAAGTACGCAGGACAGTCACCGAGTGTAAGAAACGCTGGCATGACTGCAAACGTAGGACAAAGGAAAAAATGGCCAGGAACAGGAAGGCAGCACTGCAGACTGGAGGTGGGAATCCAGCACACCAGGAGGCCCTGGACCACATGGAGGAGATGGTCGCAGCCGTCATCCCTGAGGAGATCGTCACAGGGATTCAAGGACAGGACAGCGCAGACTACCAGGAGACAACGCACATGCAGGGTAAGTTGCATGGGGAATTAAAATGCAATAATGGGGACTGTAAGCAGGGGGGGAAATACCTACTACACAATGCATGTAAGTCAGCATATATAAGGAGTGGCATGGGTAAAGGGTCACGGCAGGGGGGCATGCCCAGCACAGACAGAAGCTGGGGCACGACATCACACTACACCAACAACAGTCCCATGGGGGCATGCTGTCATGACAACAATGGAGCTAAGGGAAAGCTGCGACAGGTGGGAAGGCCACTACGTCAAACTTACATCATGGCACTCGTCAGTCAAAATATATCCTACATCAACTAGGTCCCTATCAGTTATCCAGTAGCCAAAACAACAACTGCAATGTAACTGCGACAACAGTTGACACTAACACCTCTGATCTCTGTGCAGCTATAGTAGCCAATGGCAGTAACCTCCCCATGGAACATACATACCTAAATTAGGGGGTGAGGATGACATCTGCAACTATTTCCAGAAATAAGAAAAAGGCACCAGTACACTCAAATGTCAATGCCCATAGTTGACACATACATCAGCCAAAGTAAACAGCAATAGGAGCCACACAGCACTAAGGACACACACATGCTGCATACGTCAGGGTCCCTCACGTGCCTGGCTAACAAGGCAACATCACTAATGTCATACTGCTCTGACAACAACATTGAGGATGGGACACATGCAACTGGTCACTGCAACACACCTGCACAGTCAGAGGACCAAATAGGACATTGATTCGATAAACAGGGCAATCCACTTAAACACACATTACCCAACATCAGCTGGAAACATTAACAATGTCAACATCCATATCACATCGTAACATAGCCATGCATAGGATATGCCACATAACAATTACAATTAGGTCAATGTGAATAAAAAGATTTAGGGGCAGGTCTTGAGAGGCAAGTGTGCTGCCAGGGCAATCACAACACCCACAGCCAGTGAAAGGTCTCACCATAAGAATAGTTATACAGGGAGGGTCGAGTAGGACAAAAAGATGGCTATTCCCTAATTGGTACAAAGTAACACCTCGAGGCCATTAGGCACACAAGTCTGATAACTCTATCTCATAAATGTGACACACAGGTGGGCCATAGGCCTATTACAATGCCCATGTGAAGGACAGCAGATACCAACAACAAACCAGAGCACAAAGTAAAGTCATCAAAAGGCTTGCATGTTATGGCAAATTTGTCACAACACAGACACACTAATTGTACCCTGTTTCATTGCAGAGGAACATGGATCTCCTGCCGATATGCCTGTCCCTGATTTCCCTGATGACATGGATGACAAGCCCATAAACATTCCCCAGGAGACCATCCAAAAGGTCCTTGAAACCCTCCAGACCCCACCTTCAGTCACAAGGAGGAGCACACAAGAAGCAGCCATCACAGAAGAACCACCCACCACCCCAATTGTAAGACCTGCCAGCTCCAATACAGCTGAGGACTCTGACGGCACTGGCACCAGCTTTGAAAGAACTGTAGTTGGTGTACAGCGGGAGCTGGCCAAGGAGGTGCGGGTGGGAATGCAAACTATGGCAGCCAGCCTTGAGGCGGTGCGCTCGTGCATGACGTCATTTGCAGATCAGGCAGCTGCTATGCAAGCCCTAACATCTATCTTGCAGGAACTGCAGAAAACACAGAAGGAAATCAGCACAGCTGTAATACAGTTGACCCAACATCTACAACTGCAATCCAGTCAACGCGTGCACGAATGCAACATTGAACCCCTCAGGGTCGACCTGGCTGCCTACCATTGTGATGTGGCTGCTATTCTCAAAAACCAGCAGGCCCTCCTTGCAGCAGTACTGCCCTTAAGAACTTCACAGGGAGCAGCCCCCGGGATGTCTGACTCCACGTCTTCTAACACTGAGGTGTGTGTTGCCCAGTCACAACCAACAGCAACAAGGACAAAGCAGGCAACACACACATCAGAAGAAGAAGACATGTAACAGATCACATTCTCACGGAAGAGTACCCGGAAGCACTAGTCCCTGCACCATGGCCTACTTTGACCAAGGTCCTACTTTGTGTCAAATGCCAGTCTCACTACAACTACACTCAATGACTGTTCTGCTAACCACTGTATGACTTGTCACCATTGCCAGTGAATGTCTCTCTCCTACTATTCGGCAAATCCTTTCCCTCTGCACTGTCTGTGATATCACCCCAGCATGTCAGGAGCATCATCCACACCTCTTCTGTAGGATCACCATGTAAGAATGCACCAGAACGGACTCAGCAAACATGGACAATGTACATTTAGCACTACAGCACCTATCAATAAATAGCACTTGCACACCTAATATGTCTCTGTGTTATTTGACACATCAACTGTGCAGTAGATAACTCTAAAGTGCCTGTGTGACAACCATGTAGCTTGTCAATACAACTGTCCTGACATCATGTAGTCTGATACATCTGTGCAGTGGCCAGGTTTGCATCATAGCCTTACCATCCTGAGGAGAATAACTGATGAAGGGACAACCCACACACAATCATGCTGTGTTGGACAGATTAATGCTCCATCTATAGGAATTGAAGTCAACTAATGGTGGCTGATAAATGTAAGCACCATGCAATACTAAAACATGAAATTATGCAGCATTATCTAAGCAAACACAAATAAACACTGCATCAATCTCCCTTTCTGAGTATACTCCCATGAAGGGAAGTCATGCTGAATTTTTACACACTTGGGCCCATATTTATACTTTTTGACGCAAAACTGCGCTAACGCAGTTTTGCGTCAAAAAAATTAGCGCCGGCTAACACCATTCTGAAGCGCCATGTGGGCGCCGTATTTATTGAATGACGTTAGCCGGCGTTAGCCGCCGGCGCCGTCTGGTGCGCGTGGAAAAAAGCGACGTACACCAGGCAGCGCCGGCGTAGGGGGATATGGGGCTTGGGCGTCAAGAAATGGGGCAAGTCAGGTTGAGGCAATTTTTTCGCCTCAACCCGATTTGCGCCATTTTTTTTCACTCCCAACCCCCATAGAAATGACTCCTGTCTCAGCAAAGACAGGAGTCATGCCCCCTTGCCCAATGGCCATGCCCAGGGGACTTATGTCCCCTGGGCATGGTCATTGGGCACATTGGCATGTAGGGGGGCACAAATCAGGCCCCCCTATGCCACAAAAAAAAAAAAAAAAAAAACACTTACCTGAACTTACCTTAAGTTCCCTGGGATGGGTCCCTCCAGCCTTGGGTGTCCTCCTGGGGTGGGCAAGGGTGACAGGGAGGGTCCCTGGGGGCATGGGAGGGCACCTCAGGGCTCCTTCAGAGCCCACAGGTCCCTTAACGCCTGCCTTTTGCAGGCGCTAAAAAACGGCGCAAAAGCGGCCGTACGTCATTTTTTTTGACCTGCCCACTCCCGGGCGTGAATTTTGCCCGGGAGTATAAATCCAACGCACATGCCTCGGAGTCGATTTTTTAGACGGGAACGCCTACCTTGCATATAATTAACGCAAAGTAGGTGTCCACGCTAAAAAATGACGCAAACTCCATGGACTTTGGCGCTAGACGCGTCTAACGGCAAAGTTTAAATATGGAGTTAGTTTTGCGTCGAAATTGCGTCAAAAAAACGACACAATTCCGGCGCAAACGGAGTATAAATATGCCCCTTGATCTATGTCTGCAATGAAGGCAACAGGACAAGAGTGTTAACAACACCTCATCTACAAAGATGTCCCTGAACATCACACTGCAGTCCGACCTAATAAATTACCCACAATACCAAGGGGCTTATTTATACTCCGTTTGCGCCGAATGTGCGTCAAAAATTTTGACGCACTTTCAGCGCAAACGTTGCCCCATATTTAAACCCTGACGCCCGATCTGGCGCACAAAGAAAATGGCGCTATGTGCGCCAGTTTTTGGAAGCGGCACCCCGCCCTGCGTTAATGACATGCAGGGTAGGCGTTCCCGTCCAAAAACCGACGCACACAGAGGTGCGTCGTATTTATACTTCCGGGCAAAAATCACTCCCGCGCGGCAGGTGGCGCAAAAAAATCACGCAAAGCACGAATATCGTGAAATTTTAACGCCTGGGTCAGGGCAGGCGTTAAAATGGTGCAAACACACCTGTACTTAATCAGAACACACAGAACAAACAACAGAGCAGCAGAGCAGCAGAGCAGCAACAGGGAGACATGGAGGTGCTTTTTGTTCAGCGTGCACGTAGACGCAGAGCCCTGCAGCAACAAAAGCAGCTACAACAACAACAGCAGGGACCCCAAAGACAGCGCAGAAGGCAGGAGAGGATATTCCGCCCAAGAACAACCCTGCATGGCCTCAGGGAACAAGACATCATCCAGAGGTACCGGTTGAACTGGCAGGCCATTCAGCAGCTGCTGACAAATATTGAACAGCAATTGGCCCCCACTTTAGTGACTCCACGCACTATCCCAACAGAAACAAAGCTGCTTGCCGTACTTCACATGCTGGCAAGTGGCTCCTTTCAGACAACTGGTGCCCTGGTTGGTGGAATATCACAACCATCTTTCTCCGCATTCCTGCCTAAAGTACTGGATGCCATCATTGGACTGACACCCCGCCACATCTGCTTCCCTAACACACTGCAGAAGCAGCAGGAAACCAAACAGGGGTTCTACACCATCAGTGGCTTCCCGCACGTCCTTGGTGCAATCGACTGCACACACGTACGCCTTGTGCCACCTGCTGCGAGTGAACACCTCTACCGCAACAGGAAGCACACACATTCCATCAACGTGCAGGCCATAGTCGATCACCAAGGACTGATCAGCAACATCGTGGCTAAATATCCTGGGAGTGTACATGACGCATTCATCTTCCGTCACTGCACCATCAACCAACACTTCCAGGATGGACGGTATGGCAATGGACTACTTGTTGGTAAGGACAAAAATCTACTTATATACTCACTGCACAGAAACCCTCTAGGATAAACAACCCATACACCACAATAGCAACACCTAGACAGGAACACACTGAGGTACTCACATCACTAGCCATGTTTCACAAGTCACCATTGAACCTCTCACACATTGGAATTTACTCTACAGCTTAGTGTGAAGACATTAATGACTGTGGTTGCCTAAATGTCACCTTGCAAATTTGAAGGCTCACAATAACCTGTACAGTAATACAATGCATAAGTTCTAAGGGATGGGATGGCCTGGGTATGTTCATATGAACGTTTCTAATACACTTTCATGTTTCAACTCTGCATGGAACTATCATCACACCCCCAGTGAGGACACACGGACACTTGTGTCACAAGTCACAATGCAAGGGAGGGCACACTGTACTTGAGAAACCAATACATCCTGCTGACAAACAGTTAGCCAACAAACACTTGCTCAGCCAAGGAAAAAAAACAATGCCAAAGTTTTCACCAACAACCATAGGTTGTCACATTAGTGCACAAAATAGTCACAGACAACACAACACAACTACTGCCATCAAAGATACGTACAACAGTGCCTCCTACATCTAATTGATACCATTCTGTGTTTCTCTTTCAGCTGATCAGGGGTATGGCTTCCAGCCTTGGATAATGACACCATATGGGAACCCAAATACTGCTGCTGAGCGGGCATACAATGACGCCCACAAGAGGACACGCAGCATTGTGGAGCGGACCTTTGGGATCCTAAAGTCAAGGTTCCGCTGCCTTGACATCACTGGCGGTAGCCTACTATACTCCCCAGAGATGGTCTGTAAGATCATACTCACTTGTGCCATATTACACAATATTTGTGTGAAAAGGAACATTCCCCTCCTTGAACCGGACCCAGACAAGCCTGAGGATGACGATGAGGAGGATGCTGGCCTGCAACAGGAGGGGGAACAACCTAACACGGCAGCAGGAGTGCGTAGGCGCCAACAGATTGTCAACAATTTTTTTACTTAAGTTATTATAATCACTTGTATTCCACACTTGTAAATAAACACAGATAACAAACACCACATCATGCTTTGGCCTATTCATTTCAGACCACCTTTAGTTTGAAATTGCTGAAGATGAATGTCGTCTCATTGAGCAAGAATGCTATAACATTCATCACACCAAAAATAAACATCACAAATGTATGCACATAGGGTAGGATGTGACATGATACATTACCATACACAGAGCCCAACAAGAGTACAAATGTGACAATTACAGATGCCGGATCCAAACAACTGAAACAGTCTCTCATCCAGCCCAAAATTGGAGATCATTTGAAAGTCACATCACACGTGTTCAGAGACAGGGTGGGACCATCCATGTGTACGTGACCATGTCATCAATGGCTTCTCTCAAGTGTGTGATATGAGCAATACACAATTGGTTCAACATCAGCTGCCACTAACTCAGCCGGAGACCTTGAAGTTACAGTGACAACATACACCCAGACAGGTGATAGTGGATCCACATTCCCACACACATGTACACATATGTCATACAATCAACCTAATATTTGAAAGTAGACCATCACAGTTGTGTCCCAGTTTGAACCTAGCAGGAAGATTGTAACATGACACTAAACCAGTTTATGCAGAAAGGGACACAGACAACCAAAAAATTATTCTCATTATCACATCGGGAACGCTGAGAGTCTTGCAAACATAGTCATAGGAAAATGGTATGCAAGTTAGCTCCATTTCATCATTCCTGGAACATCAAATGGCCTAATGAGATGAATGAATGGTCAACAGTCATTCATACCATATGGCCTTACATTAGCCTGCTGCTGCAGGTTTGCCATGATATAATAAATATACTCCATGGATACAGTAGCTATTCTGGATGGTCAAATCCTAGGGTGCTGGGGGCCTAAGTCCACCTCTACCGCCCCCAAAACATACAAGAATCATGTACTTGTGAACTAAACACATGCATAAGGCACATGTGTGGCCTCCATGTCATAAGTCCAACACACATCTGAAACACAAAATCATAATGGGACATGGTTAGCCCCATAAAAACTGTAAGTGACTCTTCCACTCCCTGTTAGGACTACAGATAAAAGCATCACCATCATAAATGTGGACACATTTTGGAGACGGAATACATAATGGTATCCCATCCATCATTTCAAAATAGCCATCAGCAATTACACCAAATATGTCGTCAAATATGGTCAATACATTAGTCAACATATCCCAAACATTACAGTGTGAATGCCTTCTATACATAAAACAACGGACATGTGTCATATACAAACACAAATGTGTATCACATCGCACCGTTTGACCATGACAAATCACCTTTCCAAAGGTAAAAACATGAAGACATAAGGATAAATTTGCTCCATATTCTACGCATACAGCATGGGCGTCATAATTTGTTCACGTACATGAGTGCACACAATGCAGAGTCAAATACAAATGTATCCAAAAGTGTCTTAATATTTCGCCTTCAAAGTATATTTTACATCCACAATATTTTTGACTCTGCATCATGTGCACTACTGTACGTGTAAAAAAATTGACGCCCATGATGTATGCGTGGTAAAATTGAGGCTACATGGACAATATGTTGGTCATCTCATGTACATAAAAAATTATTAATATTCATATCATATTTTTTCACTCCGCATCATGTGCACTACTGTACGTGTACAAAAATTGACGCCCATGATGTATGCGTGGTAAAATTGACGCTACATGGACAATATGTTGGTCATCTCATGTACATAAAAAATTATTAATATTCATATCATATTTTTTCACTCCGCATCATGTGCACTACTGTACGTGTAAAAAAATTGACGCCCATGATGTATGCGTGGTAAAATTTACGCTACATGGACAATATGTTGGTGATGTCATGTACATAAAAAATTATTAATATTCATATCATATTTTTTCACTCCGCATCATGTGCACTACTGTACGTGTAAAAAAATTGACGCCCATGATGTATGCGTGGTAAAATTGACGCTACATGGACAATATGTTGGTCATCTCATGTACATAAAAAATTATTAATATTCATATCATATTTTTTCACTCCGCATCATGTGCACTACTGTACGTGTAAAAAAATTGACGCCCATGATGTATGCGTGGTAAAATTGACGCTACATGGACAATATGTTGGTCATCTCATGTACATTAAAAATTATTAATATTCATATCATATTTTTTCACTCCGCATCATGTGCACTGTAATGCGTAAAAAAAAAATGACGCACAACTGTGTATGCGTGAAAATATGACGCATAACGGGAAAATAAAAACGGCGGCCATTTTATGCAGGAAGTGATGTAATAGGATATCCTGTTTACCAAATCTGTACTGGGAGTTAACTTTCACTTTCACTTTGCAGTCTCAGTTTTATCTAGACTGTGTGGTTGTGTGAAAGGTGTTGTCCTGTGTTTTACTGCTTTAGTGTCCTGTGTGCCTTGTATTTTGTCTTAGTGTCAATCTATTATTTTTGTATAACATTGTCTCAGTCTGTTTAGTCTTGTTTTGTCTATACCTGTGATAGTTTGTATTGTCTGTGGGAGTCTGTTGTGGGTAGCATAGTTTGGGGGGTTAGTTGGGCTATTTTTCTCCTTCTTCTTTTTCTTTCACACCTCTACCTTTCCCCATTTCCCACTTTTACTTTCATATTTCATTTGTCCATTTTTAGACCTCTCAATATGTCAGGTAGGCCTCGCCTGTCCAGGATGGGTGAAGACGAATTGGGGGGGTTCATATGGCTAGTAAGCCATTTCCTCCCACTGATGCTGGAGGCTGGGGGCCGTGTGATACAGGGGTATCACACGGAGGCGAGGAAAATCCGGTGGGGAAGGTGCGCCATCACCTGGTCCGGGTCTACGGGAGTCTGCGAAATGTCCATCAACTCAAGCACCGCTGGGCAGATCTGATCACCAGGGAACAGGACCTGCTGGACCACCTGGGACTCCGGATTGGTGGCCATGTTGGTGAGTACAAATCAATTACATGGGAATAATAGAAATCTGTGTGTGAAGATGTGATGATTGTTAGCCAATCTGCAAAATAAGTAGCTGACTGTGTGTAATGCTAGGGAAACCTAGGCCCATGGTCATACACATAAATCCCCATTTTTGCAACACATGTACACGCAATAACAGCAGTAAAATCCAACATCTATTTGTATTTTGCTAAGTAGCCCCCTCTCTGCGTCACAAAATGATGCAAATGCTGCGATACAAAGGTATACATATGTGTCCTAATGTGTATTTGTTGCAGAATGTGTATGAAGACCTATGCTACCAGTCCGATGGCTCATTTTTGCAACACATACCAGATGCCTGTAGCTGCATGTAATGTAGTGTTGCATTTGTGTCAGAAAAGCAACACGTGAACTGCTCTATTTGTACTCTACTGGTCATAATGGCCAGTGAGTACGTCATGTAGAAACAACATACCTACATATGTAGACGCCATAGCTAGACAGAAAATTGGAAACACATGATGATGCTATACATGTGTGTTGCCTTCACGTCACATGAAGTTAGTCATGTTGTCCACACATATGTCACATGTGTGTCTGGTTGCTGTGTGTTGAACCTGTCCACATAGCCTGTTTGATTGTGAGTGGTCATGCAGTCCTCATGGAACCAGTTTTGGAATGTCTCTCTGGGATGCACATGCTGAGATGTATGGATAACATTATTGTTGGGGCATACTAATGGAGGATTAACTTGGACGACACATGACTGTCCTGGCCACTGCATGAGTGTAGTAGGGTGTGTCACTGGAGCAGGAGACTCATCCAATGATAATGTTGAATACAAAGTCATCCATGCAGGATGAGCATGTGTGAAAGTGTATCATTACCATGTAATATTCACACAGTGTCATTGTAACAGAAATTATTTGTCCGTTCACCCAGTCTGAGTATATTCTTCCTTTCATGCTTTACAGGTGGACCAGCCCCGTACACCGTGGGAGAGGTGGCCCATTTTGACGACCCCGATACCTACAGTGAGTGTCGCCTGAGTGCTATTTTCATTGTTTGGTAATGAAGCATGATGGATTACTGTGTGTTCAAGAGAATTCATGATTTGATGTGCTGGCCGTTCATTGGCTTGGTTGTTTTAGTGTGATATCAAATAGGAATAATGTTTCTGTAAAGCAATACCTAGTCATCTCTCAGATTGAGGGGCTGTAGGTCATTCAATTAGGGCGGCAATTGGGAATGGTATGACTCATTTGGAATACACTGCTCAATGTTAGACTTGGTCAGGGACTTGCCATTAACTGAGTCTGCATATCAGACTGACAGTCTCCCAGATAGCTTAAGCACATGGCTTTGATGACAAGTGCTTCTTCCTAGTTGAGGATGGACTGTGTACACTGTAGGTCGGATCTTCCGGGGGCATGCACTTCCACAAGGTGAACTCGAAGTGTGTGTGACTTGAGTGCAATGGCCTAGGTGTTCTGTCTAATCATGAGAATGGGTGTTCTACCTCCTCTGTGTGTGTTGTAAAACATGCCTCACTAATAGTATGTTATGTTGGGCTAAGTCATATCATTTTGACATGTGTGGACCTGGGATGTGACAAGGTTGGGCTGACTACAACGTGTTGCTAGCCCTTCATAGGTGTTGTCTGTGAAGGCACATACTTGTTGAACTTTCTGTACACTCCTGGGTGTGCATTGAACATGGGATTGTTGGTTGTTCTTCCCACACCACCCACAAAGACTGGGATGTTACTGTGAAACAGGGTACCTAGGACTGTAGCAACCAGTATGTTACACGTATTTAACACCTTTTGTGACTTGAGTTAGTACCTAGGGCCAGATGTAGCAAAATGTCTACATGTTGCAAATGGCATAAATTTCTGTTTGTGAGTTGCAAACGTCTGTTTCCTATTCCAAAATGTATTTGGTGGTCATGTACATATTAGCAAAATGCTTTTCAAAATGCAAATAATAAAGGGGTTTACCAGACCTACTTGTAACTCACAGTGGTAGGCAATCCCATTTGCAACCGAGTACGTGGTTGCAAAGTGAGTAGCTGTTATCATCCACTTGAAGTGGATGGTAACCAACTTGCTGAATGGAAGGGGTCCTCATTGTAAAACTTCACCTTTGTGAGTGGACCAAAATAATCCTGCGCAAAACAGCCAGTGGTCTAAGGGACCAATAATTACAGTGAAAATTTCCAAGTTGAATTGTTGTGATTTTTAAGTAATTGCAGCTCATTTTCCTTTCAGGTAAACGGCCTACACTTGGGGAAAAATAACTTGCTTTATTTAAAAGCAGTCACGTCTATGGAGTTCTGCTGTTCCCAGCAGGCCTCCATCCCCGTGAGTGCCCATAGTTGCTAAGGTGGGGCAACTTGGAACCCACATCATTGATGTTCATGAGGTGGGTTTTAGGGACCCCATAGCGACTCGCAGACGGTGTCAGAGACACCGTTCTGCTTTGCAAATTGCTAGTTGATTTTTCAAAATTCCTACATCTGGCCCCTAGTGTGGACATATGATTCTGGGCCAGGGGTTCAATCTTAGCACACAACTAATTCCAAATGCCATTGAGTGAGGAGTGTGATTGTTATCACATAGAATGACATATGTAGTGAAGTCAGTATGCAGAAGAGCTGGTGCCATAATGTCTAATGCCTTAGGTATGATTTGGATGAGTAGTTTAGGGTGATGTCATCCATCATGTAGAGACATGGATATGCTATGTGTGATATGCCCTTAAGTATTCATGATTCACATGTACTTCCTCTGAGCCTTTCCGTGAACTATGTTGTAACAATTGCTGCAACCAATACATTTCTAGTAATGGACAAATGACCCATTGTGGTATTCAACCCACTGTAAATTCAATGCTCAATATTTCCCTTTTCTCTTCACAGCTGCAAACCTGAGTGCCGCAGATCGCGACCATTTCGAGCGCCGTGCGATGAGGTACAGGCACATCCTGCAGGTGCAGTGTGGGTATCGGAGGATGGCCCGCAGATATAATTCGGATCGGGCCTCCGGGGCGTGGTATGCCACACCACAGGCTCCCCCAATGGTGCCACCAACAACCACCGCCACTACATCCACCAGGTCTGCCCAAGTGGACCCAGCAACGGACCAAGCATCTTCCTCCAGACCTGGACCCAGCCGTGTGGTGGGAGCAGGGCTGTCCCGTGGCCACACAACTCCAGCAACAACATCCACCTCGACCGGCACGCAAACAAGCACTGACCCTCCTATCGACCCTGCGGCCTTCCAGGCATTGTCCCGAAAATTGGACAGGTTGATTCGAAAGGTTGACAACCTGACGGAGGACATGAATGAGGTCAAGAAGAAGGTGCGCTCCATCCGGCGCACACTACGGAGGGCAAATCAGTAGTCATTTTGCCCTCCTGAACTTTTACCCCTCCCCTCTCACCTCTTTCCTATTTCATACTGTTAGTTGGGTTTGGGGGGTTAGTTATAGGATAAGTATAGGAAATTAGCTTAGTTAGTGTTAGGTAAGAGGGTGGGGGGTCCCTATTCTTTCTATCTTATATTTTTGTGTGGGTGGGTGGGTGGGGGGCAATGTTGGGATACCTGTTTAAAAAAAAAAAATACAAAAAAAATTAACAAAAATTAAAAAATATTCAAAAAAATATATGTTTGTTTAGGATAGTATAGTATGTGTGTAGGTTAGTAAGTGTTGTCCTGCATGTGTCTTGTCTCATAATGGTGGGTGGGGGGTTGATGTTTAGATCGTTTCGTTACATGTGTAGAGTAAGTTTAACTTAGGTTAGTTAGGGACAGTTGTGGGTTAGTAGTAGTCAGGTTAGATTAGTGTAGGTTTACCTTTCCCTTAGTTGCCTCTTTTATTACTACTTTGAAATAAAAAAATTGCTAACCCTTTACATGATGCGTTAGGTGCTACCTTTTCATGGCCTTGACATCAGTGTAGCAGAAAATTTTAGTATGACATTTGTGTCCTATGCTCGCTATCCCCAGGCTATTGAGGTTTAACATGCCAGCTACCGGTGCTAACTTGGTAAGTATCCACCATGTGGGAGAGCCACCATTGGTAGTGTGCATTGATCCTCAAGGTTTGGGGTTGGTATGTATCCTACTTCACAAAGAGTGCTTCCAGACTTGTTAATGTAGGTAAATAGATAGGTCGGACAGCAGTGTGAAGTTCAGGGAGATCTTTGTAGATGAGGATTTGTTCACACTCTTGTCTTGTTGCTGTCATTGCTGACCTACATCATGTGTGTACTGATTCAGCATGACTTGGAAGTATACGCCGTAAGGGTGATTGATGCTGTGTAATTTGTTTATCATTCCTTTCATTTTACAGTATCATTTCTAATTTTAGTATTGCATGGTGCCTACATTTCTCAGCCACCATTAGTTGTCTAGAATAGCTATAGATGGTGCATCAATCTGTCCAACACAGCATGATTGTGTGTGCTTAGTCCCTTCATCAGTTATTTTCCTCAGTATAGTAAAGCTATGATGCAATCCTGGCCACTGCACAGATGTTTCAGTATACATGAAATCAGGACAGTAGTATAGAGAATCGACATGGTTGCCACACAGCCACTTTGGAGTTATGTACTGCACAGTTGAAGTGTGAAATAACACAGAGACACAATAGGTGTGCAAGTGATATTTATTTTTAGGTGGTGTAGTGCAAAATGTCCATTCACAATGTTAGCTGAGTCCGTTCTGGTGCATTCTTACATGGTGATCCTACAGACGGGGTGTGGATGATGCTCCTGACATGCTGGGGTGATGTCACAGACAGTGCAGAGGGACAGGAATTGCCAAATAGTAGGAGAGAAACATTCACTGCCAATGGGGACAAGTCATACAGTGGATTGCCGAACAGTCATTGAGGGTAGTTGTAGTGAGACTGGCATGTGTCAAAACGTAGGACCTTGGTCAGAGTAGGCCATGGTGCAGGGACTAGGGCTTCCGGGTACTCTTGCGTGTTAATGTTATCTGTTCCATGTCTTCTTCTTCTGATGTGTGTGTTGCCTGGTGTATCCTTGTTGTTGTTGGTTGTGAAGGGGCAACACACACCTCAGTGTTAGAAGACATGGAGGCAGACATCCCGGGGGCTGATCCCTGTCGAGTAATGAAGGGCAGTACTGCAGCAAGGAGGGCCTGCTGGTTTTTCAGAATGGCAGCCACATCCCGATGGTAGGCAGTCAGGTCGGCCCTGAGGGGTTCTATGTTGCATTCGTGCACACGTTGACTGGCTTTCAGTTGGAGTTGTTGTGTCAACTGGATGACAGCTGTGCAGATTTCCTTCTGTGTTTTTAAAAGTTCCTCCAAGAGCGATGTTCTGGCTTGCATTGCAGCTGCCTGATCAGCAGTTGACAACATGCACGAACGCACCCCCTCAAGGCTGGCTGCCATAGTTTGCATCCCCACCCGCACCTCCTTGGCCAGCTCCCACTGGACCCCAACAACTGTTCTTTCGAAGCTGGTGCCAGTGTCGTCAGAGTCCTCAGCTGTGTTGGGGCTGGCAGGTCTTACAATTGGGGTGGCGGGTGGTTCTACTGTGGTGGCTGCTTCTTCTGTGCTCCTCCTTGTGACTGAAGGTGGGGTTTGGAGGCTTTCAAGGACCATGTCAATGGTCTCTTGTGGGAGGTTGATGGTCTCGTCATCCATGTCATCAGGGAACTCATGGACAGGCATATCGGCAGGAGATCCGTGTTCCTCTGCAATGAAACAGGGTACAATTAGTGTGTCTGTGTTGTGACAATTTTGCACTAAGATACAAGCCTTTGGATGCCTTAACTTTGTACTCTGTGTTTGTCTTGGTATCTGCTGTCCGTCATAGGGCATTGTTGTAGGCCTATGGCCCACCTGTGTGTCACATGTATGATATGGAGCTATCAGACATGTCTGCCAGGTCGCCTCTAGGTGTTGCTTTGTAATTATTTAGGAATAGGCGTGTTTTTGTCCTACTCCTCCCTCGGTGTTTCACTATTGTTATGGAGGGACATTTTGTTGGGTGGGCTCTCATTATCCTACATGTGATTCTTGGCTTTCTAGGCAGCAGGATAGCTAATGGTGTGGGGGACTAAGTTTGACCACTTGTAAATAACTCTGTCACCCAGATATTCAATTTAGCTCAGACAGACTAGCAGTGCCTCTGGTCTCCCACATCAAAGGAATGTTTAGACATCCGAGCGCATGACATCTTTGGAACATTTCAGGGAAGTGGTGGTCACTCAGATCCTACACAATTCGATCTTTTCCGGTATGTTCCCATACACAAATGACAAAGACAGTATTTGTTTAATATGAAGTTTCATTGTACAACTGAGTTGTAGAAATTTAGGTGTGAGCCCCAATAACCCAAACAATACACACTGTTAGAATTGAAATAGTCCGCAGGAGAGTAATACATTAGTACACAGCTATCATGGTGCCTACCAGTTTCTACTCTCCCTCTGCTTGTTCTATGTATAGCACAGCATGTTAAGTTTGGAGCTTGCCTGTCTGAATCACAGGGGAGACATCATCCCTCATATCAGAGGAATGGGCTGGGATCTGGTTGTGCATCAGCAGCAAGGCAGGCAGCATCTAGTTGTGGTTTTCTGTTTGGAAACTCCCCCATGCGTGTCTTGGGACGAGGAAGTGAATTTAAAAGACATATGTCATGGTGATGACAAAGTTTCCCTACGCAGGAATGCCAAACCTTAACCCCTATCACATCTATCAGCAATGTACCAGACGGTATCCTTGACTGGGGCACAGAGTGAATATGTTCTGGCAAACTCCAGTGCAGAAGTAGGCAAAACAGTGTGATTTGACTAATTGACAACACCTTAGGACTGACTATTTGATACATTAACTGATAGGAAGGGGAATGAGATTCATTTAGTGCAAAGTGCTCTGAGGCTCTTAGATGTGAGCAAATGAGTATAAGTACATTCAGGGTAAGATGCACAAAGGCCTCCAGCCTGAGGCTAATGCGCAAAGTATACGTTTCACTTGCCACACTACACTTTGACTGACTGTCGGTGTTGTGACTGCACTGCCAGCACACTTGCCTCTCAGGCCCTGCCCCATACACTTTTTATTCACATTGCATGATCTGTACATGTTATGTGGCATTACCTATGCATGTCAATGTTAGGATGTGGTATGGATGTAAACATTGTTGAAGTTTGAATATGATGGGGTATCATGTGTGTCTTACTGGATTGGCCTGTTTATCGTATGAATGTCCTATTTGTTTGTCAGACTGTGCAGATGTTTCAGTGACCAGTTGCCTGTGTCCCCTCCTCAATGTTGTTGTCTGAGCAGTATGACATTAGTGATGTAGCCTTGTTAGCCAGGCACATGAGGGACCCTGACGTATGCAGCATGTGTGTGTCGTTGGTGCTGTATGGCTCCTATTGCAGTTTCCTTAGGCTTATGTATGTGTCAGTTATGGACATTCTGCATTTGAGTATACTGGTACCTTTGTCTTATTTCTAGGAGTAGTTGCAGATGTCATCCTCACCCCCTAATTTAGGTATGTATGTTCCAGGGTGGGGTTCCTGCCATTTGGTACTATAGCTGCACAGAGATGAGAGGTGTTATTGTCAACTGTTGTGGCAGTTACGTTGCAGTTGTTGTATTTGCTACTGCATTACAGGTAGGGACCTAGTTGATGTAGAATAGATTTTGCAATACAAGTGCCTGGATGTGGATTTGAGGTAGTGTCCTTCCCACCTGTCACTGCTTTCCCTTGGCTCTCTTGTTGTAATTACAGGATGTCCCCGTGGGACTGTTGTTGTTGCTGTATTTTGTCGTGCCCCAGCTTCGGTCAGTACTGGGCATGCCCCCCTGCCGTGCCCCTTTCCCCATGCCACTTCATATATGTGCTAAGTTACATGCATTGTGTAGTAGGTATCCCCCCCCCTGCTTACAGTCCCCATTATTGCATTTGAATTCCCCATGCGACTTACCCTGCATGTGCGTTGTGTCGTGGTAGTCTGCGCTGTCCAGTCCTTGAATCCCTGTGACGATCTCCTCCGGGATGACGGCTGCGACCATCTCCTCCATGTGGTCCAGGGCCTCCTGTTGTGCTGGACTCCCCCCTCCAGTCTGCATTGCTGCCTTCCTGTTCCTGGCCATTTTCTCATTGGTCCTACGTTTGCAGTCATGCCAGCGTTTCTTACACTCGGTGACTGTCCGGCATTCTTCAGCCACACTGTTAATCTTGTCCACAATTTGTTTCCAGATGGCCTCTCTCCTACTGAGTGGCAATTTTGAGGAGATGAAAAGTTGGTGCTGGTGTTCCGTCACCTCTTTCACCAGGATTTCCTGTTCCTCTGCACTGAAGCGACACTTTCTTTTTTTTTTTTAAATGTCCTGGTTCCTGTATGGATCCTCCTGGCTGGTTCCTGGTCTGCTCTCATCCTCCTGGGGTCTGTTGGGGCATCTAGGATCCATTTTGGCTCTCCTCTGCTGAAAGGGCAGTTTTCGCGCAAAAATTAAACGCAATAGCGTGAAAAAAAACGGCGTTTTCACGATTGCGCTGTCGTAAATCGACCCACAGTGATGTGCGTCGCATTTACGTTGGTTTCCTTTACGACAGACGGACGCTGTGTGCGTCACGAAATAATGACTCCCACCTGTTGGTTGCGCCGCCGTACGTCAAAGTATAAATTTGACGCCCGCATGGCGCATCAAAATGGCGTTAGACGGCGCAAATTTTTTTGACGCAGAACTGCGTTAGCGCAATTTTGCGTCAAAAAGTATAAACATGGCCCCAAGTCTGGAAACACACTTTGTGATGTAGAATACCTACTCATCAACACAAATCCTTGGTGATTGATGTAAACGACCAATGGTGGGTCTCCCAAATGGTGGATACTTACCAAGTTAGCACAGGGGAAGCTGCCATGTTAAAGCTCCATGTTCTGTGGTGTGTAGCATAGGACACAAATGTCATAGAAAAACATTCACCTACACTGATGTCAAGGCCATGATCAAGTAGCAGTTAACGCATAATGCAAAGGGTTAACTATATGTTTATTACTAAGTATTCACACTAGAGGCAACTAAGGGAAAAGTCATACCTACACTAATCTAACCTGCCTACTCCTAACCCACAACTGTCCCTAACTAACCTAAGCTAAACTTACTCTACACATAAAACGAATCGATCTAAACATCAACACCCCACCCACCATTATGAGACAGGACACATGCAGGACAACACATACTAACCTACACACATACTATTCTATCCTAAACAATCATATATATATATATATTTGTTTTTAATAAAAAATTTTAAACAAACAGGAATCCCAACATTGACCCCCACCCACCCACACAAGAAAGAAAAATAGAAAGAATAAGGACCCCCCACCCTCCTCCCTAACACTAACTAAGCTAACAACCTACACTAACCTAACACTAATCCCCAAAACCCAACTATCAGTTCAAAAAGGTAAGAGGAGAGAGGGGAGGGGTAAATGTCAGATATGCAAAAAGTCCTAGAGGTTGGCCCTCCGTAGGGTCCGCCTGTTGGACCGCACCCTTTTCTTGATATATGCCACATCCTGGCTTAGCTTGTCCACCTTGGAAATCCCTTTGTCCATTTTACAGCTTAATGCCAGGAATGCCGCTGGGTCTACAGGAGGGGCTGCTGCAGTCTGGGTGCTGGCCGAGGTGGACGGTGTGGCAGTCGGTGTATGCCCACTGGACTGTCCTGCGTGTTGGACATGGCTGGGTCCAGGTCGTGTTGACGAGGCAGGGTCATCTGTCCCCGCCGTTGCTGGGGCCACTTGGGGAGACCTGGTGGATGTGGTGGTGGTGGCTGTTGTGGGCAATGTAGGGCCACCCTGTGGTGAGGCCCACCATGCCCCGAAGGCCCGATCGGCTTGGTATTTGCGGGCCATCCTCCTGAACCCCGACTGCACCTGTAGGATGTGCCTGTATCGCATTGCACGACGTTCAAACTGGTGTCTCTCTGCCGCACTCCTGTTTGCAGCTGTGAAGAGATATGGCAACTATTTACCATTGGAAATGTATTGGGTGGAATAGCACAATGGGTCAATTGCACATAACTTGTACTGTACTTGTTACAGCGATTGTCACATCATAGTTCATTGAAAGTATCAGAGTAAGTACATGTGAAGCCTGCATACAAAAGGGCATCTCACACCTAGCATATCCATGTCTCTACATGATGGTTGACATCTGCCTAAACTTCTCATCCAAATAATGGCTAATGCAGCTGACATTATGGCTGAACCTCTTCCGCATACTGACTTCGTCACTCTATGTGATAACTATCACAACCCTCACTCAATGCCATTTGTAAATTGTTGTTTGCAAATATTGTACTCATGTGCCATAACCGAATGTGTACACTAGGTTCTAAACAAAGTTGCAAAAGGTCACAAGTATGTGTAACATACTGGTTGCTACAATCCTAGGTACCCTATTCCCAATCACATGGCAGTCTTTGAGGGTGGGGTGGGAAGAACAACCAACAATCCCAGATTCAATGCACACCCAGGAGTGTATAGAAAGGTCAACAAATTTTGCCTCCACACACGACACCAATGAAGGGCTAGCAGCAATTTGGAGTCAGCCGAAAATTGTCCTATCCAAGGTCCACACATGTCAAAATGCACTGACTTAGGCCAACATCACATACTACCAGTGAGGCATAATTTGACACACACACACAGAGGAGCAAGAACACCCATGATCATGAGTAGAATGAACACCTAGGCCATTGCACTCTAGTCCCACACACTTCTAGTTCAACTTGTGGAAGTACATACCCCCGGAAGATCCAACCTACAGTGTACTCAGTCCATCCTCAAGTAGGGAAGCTGCATATTTAAGACAAGCCTTTTGCAGAAGCTATCTGGGAGAATGTCAGTCTGAAATGCAGACTCAGTCCAAGCCAAGTCCCAGAGCAACTCTTACATTAACCAGTGTATTCCACATGACTCATCCCACTCCCCATAGCGGGGCCGACTGAAAAGACCTACAGCCCCTAAATCTGAGAGATGGATAAGCATTGGTCTACTGAAACTGAAGTGATATTTGAAATCCCACTAATGCAACAATACCAATTAACAGGCAGCGCATCAAACCTTGAATTCAGTTGAACACACAGTAGTCCGTCATGCATCACTAGCAAACAATAAAAATAGCACACATGCAACACTCACTGTAGGTGTCGGGGTCCTCAAAATGAGCCACCTCTCCCACGGTGTACGGTGCAGGTCCACCTGTAAAGCATGGATGGAAGAATATACTCAGACTCCGTGCACTGACAAACAATTGCAGTTACAATGACAATGTGAGAATATGACATGCGTAATGAAACACTTTCACACATGCTCATACTGCATGGAAGATTTCATAATCAACATTTACATTGGATGAGTCTCCTGCTACAGTTACACACCCCACTACACACATGCAGTGGCCAGGACAGTCATGTGGTGTCAAAGATACACCTCCATTAGTATGGCCCAACAATATCGGGGTGCATTCATCTCATCATGTGCATCCCAGAGAGACATCCAAAAGCTGGTTACTTGAGGACTGCATTACCCCTCAAACTCAAACAGGCTATGTGGTCATTTTCAACACACACCAACCAGACACACATGTGACATATGTGTGGACAACATAGCTAACTTCAATTGACGTGAAGGCACCACTCATTTATAGCATCATAATGGTTTTACATATTTCTGTCTAGCTATGCCGTCTACATATGTAGGTATGATGTTTCAACATCCATTTTACACTGACATTTATGACCTGTAGAGTTCAAATAGAGGCATTAACGTGTCGCTTGTCTGACACAAAGGCAACACTACATTACATACAGCTACAGGCATCCGGTATGTGTAGAAAACATGAGCTATCTGACTGCTAGCATTTGTCTTCCTACACATTGTGCAACAATTACCCAGTAGGTTTCCCTAGCATTACACACAGTCAGCTACTTATCTAGCAGATTGGGTAACAATCATCACATGTCCCCACACAGCTTTCAATTATTCACATGTAATTGATTTGTACTCACCAACATTGCCACCAATCGTGATTCCCAGGTGGTCCAGCAGATCCTGCTCTCTGGATATCAGATCAGCCCAGCGGTGCTTGAGTTGATGGTCATTCCTCAGGCTACCGTAGACCCGGACCAAGTGATGACGCACCTTCCCCCACCGGACTTTACGTCCCTCCGTGTGATACCCCTGTATCACACGGCCCCCAGCCTCCAGCATGAGTGGGAGGAAATGGCAAACAAGCCAAATAAATCCCCCCAATTCCTCCTCACCCATCCTGGCAAGCCATGGCCTACCTGACATCTTAACAATAACAGAGGTGAAAAATTTGAGACAAAAAGGAAAAGGGGGGAATGGGGAAAGGTAGAGTAGTGAAGAAAAAAGAAAACTTAAGAAAAATAGCCCAACTAACCCCAAATTTAAACTACCCAAAACAGACTCCCACAGACAAAAAAAGAAACACTGGATTTGACAAAAGTACACAAAACAGACTCAGACAATATTAGACAACAAGACAATGATCACAAAAGCACAATATAGAAGGTACACTGGACACAAAAGCACTAAAACACAGGACAACACTTTCCACACAGCCACACAGTCTAGAATAATCTGAGACTGCAAAGTGAAAGTCAAAGTAAACTCACAGTACAGATTCTGTAAACAGGATATCCTATTACATCACTTCCTGCATAAAATGGCTGCCGTTTTTATTTTTCCGTTATGCGTCATATTTTCATGCATACAGATTGTGCGTCATATTTTTTGACGCATAACAGTGCACATAATGCAGAGTCAAAAATATTTTCAACATTGTTCCCTCACATTTGTGTGAGGCTGATTTTACAGTTCTACAGTTGAAATTTAATTGGCTGGCAAATATGAGAACCAAATATGAAAATTATTTTTGACTCTGCATTCTGTGCACTCCTGTACGTCAACAAATTATGACGCTCATGCTGTATGCGTGGAAATATGACGCTTCATAGAAAATATGGTGGCCATGTAAACCAGTTTATTAATTTATCATTTTTAATATAATTTTTAAAAAAAATTATGATGCCCATGCTGTATGCGTGGAAATATGACGCTTCATAGAAAATATGGTGGCCATGTAATGCAGTTTATTAATTTATTATTTTTAATATAATTTTTTTTTGACTCTGCATTCTGTGCACTCCTGTACGTCAAAAAATTATGACGCCCAAGCTGTATGCGTGGAAATATGACGCTTTATAGAAAATATGGTGGCCATGTAATGCAGTTTATTAATTTATTCTTTTTAATATAATTTTTTTTGACTCTGCATTCTGTGCACTCCTGTGCGTCAAAAAATTATGACGCCCAAGCTGTATGCGTGGAAATATGACGCTTCATAGAAAATATGGTGGCCATGTAATGCAGTTTATTAATTTATTATTTTTAATATAACTTTTTTTGACTCTGCATTCTGTGCACTCCTGTGCGTAAAAATATGATGACGCCCAAGCTGTATGCGTGGAAATATGACGCATTTTGAAAAATATGTCTTATATTTGTCAAATTGTGAAAGGAATTTTGTCATGACCAAACGGTGCTAAGTGATACACATTTGGGGTTAGCTATGACACATGTCCCTTATTGGATGTATAGAAGGCATTCACAGTGTAATAGGTATGATTGCTCAAAATGGTCATTACCCATATTTGTACACATATTTTGGGTAATTGCTGATGGCTAATTTCATAAGATGAATGGAATACCAGGATGTATTCCTTATCAACAATGTGTCCACATTTATCCCGGTAATCCAATTATCTATAGTCCAAACAGGTAGTGCAATTGTCACTTACACTTTTTATGGGGCTTACCATGTCCTAATAATGATATTGTGGGCCATATTTATACTTTTTGACGCTAAACTGCGCTAACGCATTTTAGCGTCCAAAAAATTAGCGCCGTCTAACGCCATTCTGAAGCGCCATGCGGGCGCCGTATTTATAGAATGGCGTTAGCCGGCGTTAGCCGACCGGCGCTGCCTGGTGTGCGTGAAAAAAAAACACGTACACCAGGCAGCGCCGGCGTAGGGGAAAATGGCGTATGGGCGTCTCAAAATGGGGCAAGTCAGGTTGAGTCCAAAAAATCACCTTAACCTGATTTGCGCCATTTTTTTACGACGCCCATCCCCCATTAACATGACTCCTGTCTTAGCAAAGACAGGAGTCATGCTCCCTTGCCCAATGGCCATGCCCAGGGGACTTATGTCCCCTGGGCATGGTCATTGGGCATAGTGGCATGTAGGGGGGCCCAAATCAGGCCCCCCTATGCCACAAAAAAAAAAAAAAAATACTTACCACGACTTACCTTTTCTTCCCTGGGATGGGTCCCTCCATCCTTGGGTGTCCTCCTGGGGTGGGCAAGGGTGGCAGGGGGTGTCCCTGGGGGCAGGGGAGGGCACCTCTGGGCTCATTCTGAGCCCACAGGTCCCTTAACGCCTAGGCATAGGGGGGCCTGATTTGTGCCCCCCTACATGCCACTATGCCCAATGACCATGCCCAGGGGACAGAAGTCCCCTGGGCATGGCCATTGGGCAAGGGGGCATGACTCCTGTCTTTGCTAAGACAGGAGTCATGTTAATGGCGTCTGGGCGGCAAAAAAAAATGGCGCAAATTGGGTTAAGACGTTTTTTTTGCCTCAGCCTGACTTGCCCCATTTTTGGACGCCCATACGCCATTTTCCCCTACGCCGGCACTGCCTGGTGTACGTGGTTTTTTTTCACGCACACCAGGCAGCGCCGGTCGGCTAACGCCGGCTAACGCCATTCAATAAATACGGCGCCCACATGGCGCTTCAGAATGGCGTTAGCCGGCGCTAATTTTTTGGGCGCAAAACTGCGTTAGCGCAGTTTTGCGTCAAAAAGTATAAATATGGCTCTAAATTCAGGCGCAAATGCGGGTTTTTTTGCCCCGCCCACTCCCGGGCGTGATTTTTGCCCGGGAGTATAAATACCACGCACATGCCTGGGAGTCATTTTTTTAGACGGGAACGCCTACCTTGCATCTCATTAACGCAAGGAAGGTGTTCACGCTAAAAAATGACGCTAACTCCATGAACTTTGGCGCTAGACGCGTCTAACGCCAAAGTATAAATATGGAGTTAGTTTTGGGTCGAATTTGCGTCGAAAAAAACGGCGCAATTTCGGCGCAAACGGAGTATAAATATGCCCCTGTGTATCTTATATGTGTTTTACATTTGACATGTAGGCCACACATGCACCTTATGCATGTGTGTACTTCACATGTACATAATTCTTGTATATTTGGGGGGCGGTGGAGGTGGACTTAGGCCCCCAGCACCCTAGGGTTTGCCCTTCCAGATTTGCTAATTTATCCTAGGGTTTCATTTATTCTGTTATGCTAAACCTGCAGAAGCTGGCTCATGGAAGCACATAGGGTATGATTCACTGTTAGCCATTCAATATTCCCATTTGCCCATTTAACGTTTGCCCTATTGATTATTTGGAGCAATCTGACATACCATTTTGCATTGACATTTTTTGCTAAATCTCAGCGTTCCTCATGTGCTGATGACAAATGGGTTGTTGATGTATGTGGCCCTTTATGCATGACCTGGTTTAGTGGCATGTTTCATTCTTCCTGCTAGGTTCGAACTGGGACACTACTGTGATTGGCTGCTTGCAAATATTTGGTTGATTGGATGGCATATGTTTATATGTGTGGTCCAATGTAGATCCACTATCAACTGTCTGGGTGTATGTTGTCACTGTAACTTCAAGGTCTCCTCATGAGTTAGTGGCAGCTAATCTTGTTCCAATTGGGCATTGTTTGTAGCAAAAATTGAGAGAAGCCATTGAGGACATGGTCACGTACACATGGATGGTCCCACCCCGTCACTGAACACGTGTGATGAGACTTTCAAATGAGCTACATTTTTGTGCTGAGTGAGAGAATGTCTCAGGTGTCTGGATCAGGCATGTGTCATTGCCACATTTGTACTCCTGTTGGCCTCTGTGGATGGTAATGTATCATGAAACATCATAGCCTCTGTGCAGACATTTGTGGTGTATATTTTTTGTGTGATGAGTGTTATGTCATTATTGCTCAATGAGACGACAATCTTCTTCTGCAATTTCAAACTAAAGGTGTGCAGAAATAAATAGGCCAAACCATGATGTGGTGTTTGTTATCTGTGTTTATTTACAATTGTGCAATAAGTGGTGATATAAGAAATTATGCAAAGAAGTTATTTACAATGTGTTGGCGCCTACGCACTCCAGCAGCCGTGTTTGGTTGTTCCCCCTCCTGTTGCAGGCCAGCATCCTCCTCTTCGTCGTCTTCAGGCATGTCTGGGTCTGGTTCGAGGAGGGGAATGTTCCTTTTTGCACAAATATTGTGCAATATGGCACAAGTGAGTATAATCCTACAGACCATCTCTGGGGAATATAGTAGGCTACCGCCAGTGATGTCAAGGCAGCGGAACCTTGACTTGAGGATCCCAAAGGTCCGCTCAACAATGCTGCGTGTCCTCTTATGAGCGTCGCTGTATGCCCGCTCTGCAGCTGTAGTCGGGTTCCCAAATGGTGTCATTAGCCAAGGCTGGATGCCATACCCCTGATCAGCTGAAAGAAAAACACAGAATGGGATCATGTAGATGTAGGAGGTACTCTTGTACAGACCTTTGATGGCAGTAGTTGTCTTGTGTTGTCTGTGACTCTTTTGTGTACTAATGTGACAACCTATACTTGTAGGCTAAAACGTTTGCATTGAGTTTTTTCCTTGGCTGAGCAAGTGTTTGTTGGCTAACCGTTTGTAAGCAGTATGTTTTGTGAATTGCAATAGAGTGTGCCCTCCCTAGCATTGTGACTTGTGATACAGGTGTCCGTGTGTCTTCACTGGTGGTGAGATGATAGTTCCATGCAGAGTTAAAAATGAAAGTGTAGTTAACACGTTCATATGAAAGTACCCTGGACATCCCATACCTTAAGACTTATGCAATGTATTAATGTACAGGTTATTGTGACATTTACAATTTGCAAGGTGACATTTAGGCAACCACACTCATTAATGTCTTCACATTAAGTTGTACAGTAAATTCCAATGTGTGACAGGTTCAATGGTGACTTAAGAAAAATGGCTAGTGATGTGAGGACCTCAGTGTGTTCCTGGCTAGGTGTTGCTATTGTGGTGTATGTGTTGTGTGTCCTAGAGGGTTGCTGTGCAGTGTTTTTTTTAAGACGGGAACGCCTACCTTGCATCTCATTAACGCAAGGAAGGTGTTCACGCCAAAAAATGACGCTAACTCCATGAACTTTTGCGCTAGACGCGTCTAACGCCAAAGTATAAATATGGAGTTAGTTTTGCGTCGAATTTGCGTCGAAAAAAACGCAAATTCGGCGCAAACGGAGTATAAATATGCCCCTAAATTTTGACGCTTTGGGCTTTGCGTGATTTTTTTGCTGCGCCTACAGGCCGGGAGTCATTTTTGCTCGGAAGCATAAATACGACACGCGGCCGTGTGCGTCGTTTTTTGGACGGGAACGCCTACCCTGCATATCATTACCGCAGGGCGGGTTGCCGCTTCCAGAAAATGACGCACACTGCGGATTTTTATCCTGCGCGGCCTCGGGCGTCAGGGTTTAAATATGGGGCAACGTTTGCGCTGAGTGTGCGTCAAAATGTTTGACGCAAATTCGGCGCAAACAGAGTATAAATATGCCCCTTAGTAGGGTACAGAATTACCTGTAGTAATCCTTTATATAGAACCTGGGCATCTGTGGTCTTACTGTAAAGTTTGCAAACTTATGACTGGGATGTATAAAGTCCTAATGGTATAGCATAGCATTACAGACTAGACAACACTCACTTTATCTCTCAGCTATTATCTGTGCTTTAACACTTTTATCTTGTAGTTTTCTTTCCAAATCTTGCACCCCTTTTATCAATAAAACAGGCCAATCATTTCTCAATACTCATTTCCTCAGTCATTCCAGTCCTCCAATCCATAGGTTCATAAAAAAACAACAAGAGGTAGTTCAGCAAGCACTTTTAAAGCCTCTCTGTGGATTTGTGCTCAAGTGCTGCCCTATAGTAGTGCTACATGGAAACTGCAGAATAATAATAGGATTGAAAAAGGGGCTGTCCTATGCAAATTATATATTTCCATGCTTATTTCGCCAAGCTTTCGCTATGATTCCACCTGCAACATATGGTCTTCAGCAGATTTCTAAAGTTGCCAAATTGTCTTAGGCTAAGGATTTTTCCACTCAAAGGCATTCTTATAAGTACCCACCCGATTTCAGCAGGGTACAGAATTACCTGTAGTAATCCTCTATATAGAACCTGGGCATGTGTGGTCTTACTGTAAAGTTTGCAAACAATGACTGGGATGTATAAAGTCCTAATGGTATAGCATAGCATTACAGACTAGACAACACTCACTTTTGCCCATATTTATACTTTTTGACGCACAACTGCGCCAACGCAGTTGTGCGTCAAAAATTGTAACGCCGGCTAACACCATTCCAAAGCGCCATACGGGCGCCTTATTTATTGAATGATGTTAGCCGGCACTGCGGACTGGTGTGCGTCAAAAAAAATGACTCACACCAGGCAGCGCCGGCGTAGGGGAAAAATGGAGCTTGGGCGTCAAAAAATGGGGCAAGTCAGGCTGAGGCAAAATTTTGGCCTCAACCCGATTTGCACCATTTTTTTTGACGCCCAACCTCCATTGAAATGACTTCTGTCTTAGCAAAGACAGGAGTCATGCCCCCTTGCCCAATGGCCATGCCCAGGGGACTTATGTCCCCTGGGCATGGTCATTGGGCATAGTGTCATGTAGGGGGGCACAAATCAGGCCCCCCTATGCCACAAAAAAAATTACAAAAGAAATACTTACCTGAACTTACCTTAAGTTCCCTGGGATGGGTCCCTCCATCCTTGGGCGTCCTCCTGGGGTGGGCAAGGGTGGCAGGGGGTGTCCCTGGGGGCATGGGAGGGCACCTCTGGGCTCCTTCCAAGCCCACAGGTCCCTTAACGCCTGCCCTGACCAGGCGTTAAAAAATGACGCAAAAGCGGCTGGACGTCATTTTCTAAGGCCCGCCCACTCCCGTGCGTCATTTTTGCACGGGAGTTTAAATAAGGCGCATATGCCTTGGAGTCATTTTTTAGAAGGGAACGCATACCTTGCATATAATTAACGCAAGGTAGGTGTCCACGCTAAAAAATTACGCAAACTCCAAGATCTTTGGCGCTAGACGGGTCTAACGCCAAAGTATAAATATGGAGTTAGCTTTGCGTCGGATTTGCGTAAAAAAAAATGACGCAAATCTGGCGCAAACAGAGTATAAATATGCCCCTTTATCTCTCAGCTATTATCTGTGCTTTAACACTTTTATCTTGTAGTTTTCCTTCCAAATCTTGCACCCCTTTTATCAATAAAACAGGCCAATCATTTCTCAATACTCATTCCCTCAGTCACTCCAGTCCTCCATCTATAGGTTTCTAAAAAAACAACAAGAGGTAGTTCAGCAAGCACTTTTAAAGCCTCTCAGTGGATTTGTGTTCAAGTGCTGCCCTCTAGTAGTGCTACATGGAAACTGCAGAATAATAATAGGATTGAAAAAGGGGCTGTCCTATGCAAATTATATACTCCCATGCTTACTTCGCCAAGCTTTCGCTATGATTCCACCTGCAACATATGGTCTTCAGCAGATTTTTAAAGTTGCCAAATTGTCTTAGGATAAGGATTTTTCCACTCAAAGGCATTCTTATAAGTACCCACCCTCACTTAGTAGGGTACAGAATTACCTGTAGTAATCCTCTATATAGAACCTGGGAACTTGAGGGAGGAGGAGACAGGAGTGCATTTTCAGAGTGCGCATTAACTTTTTTGACCAGATTGAGGAGGACATTTTTGAGAAGTACAGGTTGAGCTCAGCCATGATACTTGACCTGATAGCTAAGTTACAACCCATACTGCAGCGCACAACACACAGGACCAATAGCATACCCACCCATGTGCAGGTATTATGTTCCCTGCACCTACTTGCCTCAGGGAGCTATCAAGTGGTCATAGCAGCAGCTGGAGGGGTGTCACAGAGTGCCCTCTCTAGATTTTTCAATGCATTTCTAAATGCCATGATGAGCAGGAAACACCAGTACATCAGATTCCCCCACGCCCCACAGGAAATACAGCAGACAAAAATAGATTTTGACCAGATAGCACAGTTCCCCCACATCCTAGGTGCCATAGATGGGACACATGTTGCAATCTGTCCACCATCGACCACAGAGTATGTGTACCACAATCCATAAATACAAACATTCAATGAACATACAGGTGATATGCAATGCCTCCTACATCATAACTGATCTCGTGGCCAGGTAGCCAGGGAGCACACATGATTTGTACATCTTTCGCCACAGCAGGATTCACACAAGACTGCTAGCTGGGTAATTTGGTGAAGGATATCTACTAGGTAATTTCCAACTTTACAATGTTGCATTGATGACAGTGTGACGTCAGATGGCACAGCTACTCATTATACCCTAAGGGGCATATTTATACTCCGTTTGCGCCGAATTTGCGTCGTTTTTTTCGACGCAAATTCGGCGCAAAACTAACGCCATATTTATACTTTGGCGTTAGACGCGTCTAGCGCCAAAGTATGAGGAAAGAGCGTAATTTTTTTGCGTGAACGCCTTCCTTGCGTTAATGAGATGCAAGGTAGGCGTTCCCGTCTAAAAAAATGACTGCGACGCAAATGCGTCGTATTTATACTCCCGGGCAAAAATCACGCCCGGGAGTGGGCGGGGCAAAAAATCCCGCATTTGCGCCGGATTTTAACGCCTGGGTCAGGGCAGGCGTTAAGGGACCTGTGGGCTCAAAATGAGCCCACAGCTGCCCTCCCATGCCCCCAGGGACCCCCCCTGCCACCCTTGCCCACCCCAGGAGGACACCCAAGGATGGAGGGACCCATCCCAGGGACATTCAGGTAAGTTCAGGTAAGTATAATTTTTTTTTTTTTTTTTAAATTTTTGGCATAGGGGGGCCTGATTTGTGCCCCCCTACATGCCTCAATGCCCAATGACCATGCCCAGGGGACATAAGTCCCCTGGGCATGGCCATTGGGCAAGGGGGCATGACTCCTGTCTTTACTAAGACAGGAGTCATGTAAATGGCATCTGGGCGTAGTTAAAAATGGCGCAAATCGGGTGGAGGCGATTTTTTGGCGTCAACCTGACTTGCACCATTTTAAGACGCCCTAACGCCATTTTCCCCAACGCCGGCGCTGCCTTGTGTACGTGGTTTTTTTCCACGCACACCAGGCAGCGCCGGTCTGCTAGCGCCGGCTAACGCCATTCACTAAATACGGCGCCCGCATGGCGCTTCAGAATGGCGTTAGCCGGCGCTAAACTTTTTGACGCTAAACTGCGTTAGCGCAGTTTAGCGTCAAAAAGTATAAATACGGGCCTAAGTCCTTCCAGGAGAGAGTGACTACGCAGTGCGCACCTACATGATGACGCCCTACCTAAATCCTGCAACACCAGCAGAGCGGAGATACAATTCAGCACACAGGGCAACCTGCAATGTTGTGGAGCGCACCTTTGGCCTGCTGAAGAGTCACTTCCGGTGCATCCACAAAAGTGGAGGGGCACTACAGCACAGCCCGGACACGACCCGTAGAATAATGGCCACATGTGCGATCTTGCACAATATAGCTGCCACAAGGGACATACCTGTGGAAATATCAGAGCCAGACTCAGATGAGGATTGTTAGAAATGGGGTCTTTGGTTGACAGTCAGGTTACCCCCTGTTCAAGCAAGGACCCTCACTCTAGTCAGGGTAAAAGAGAATCACCCTCAGCTAACCCCTGCTTACCCCTTTGGTAGCTTGGCAGAGCAGTAGGCTTAACTTCAGAGTGTTAGGTGTAAAGTATTTGTACCAACACACACAGTAACTTAATGAAAACACTACAAAATGACACAACACCACTTTAGAAAAATAGGAAATATTTATCTAAACAAAACAAGACCAAAACGACAAAAATCCAACATACACAAGTCAAGTTATAAATTTTTAAAGATTAAACTCAAAAATAGTGCTTAGAAACAAAAATGCTTCGATGAGGTGTTAACATGGCGTCGTGATGGAGTCGTTCCCAACAAGCCGACACCAGCGGCTCCGGACACGGAGTCGCGTAGACCCCCAAGTACAGTACCTTTGGTGAAAAGTGGAAACAAGTCGATGCACGAAGTGGGGGATCGCACGTCTGTGGGCAGCGATTAATCTGCGCACTTCGAGCGGCGTCGGTCACGACGTGGTGCGGCGACTTCCATGGAGTCGCGGACTTCAGCGGGGCTGCAGCGGCATCGGGCCTGCGAAGAGCGTCGCGTCCCAGCGAAGGTCACGGCGTCGGGTGCAGGCAGCGTCCCTGGATTCAGCAGCGGCGTCGGGGCGGAGTCGTCCGAAGTCGATTTCCTTGGATTTCCACCAGCTTTCCTTTCAAGGGCCCAGGGACTGGATAGGGCACCCCTTGTCAGAGTAGGAGTCTCTCCAGAGACTCCAGGTGCTGGCAGAGAGAAGTCTTTGCTGTCCCTGAGACTTCAAACAACAGGAGGCAAGCTCTAAATCAAGCCGTTGGAGATTTCTTCACAAGATGGAAGGCACACAAAGTCCAGTCTTTGCCCTCTTACTCTGGCAGGAGCAGCACTGCAGAAAAGCTCCACAAAGCACAGTCACAGGCAGGGCAGCACTTCTTCCTCAGCTATTCAGCTCTTTTCCAGGCAGAGGTTCCCGAAGTGTTTCTAAAGTCTGTGGTTTTGGGTGCCCTTCTCATACCCAATTTCTCCTTTGAAGTCAGCCTACTTCAAAGTTTAGTCTCCTTGGAATGTGAAATCCAAGCCAGGCCCCAGACACTCACCAGGGGGTCGGAGACTGCATTGTGTGAGGACAGGCACAGCCCTTTCAGGTGTAAGTGACCACTCCTCCCTTCCCTCCTAGCATAGATGGCTCGTCAGGAAATGCAGACTACACCCCAGCTCCTTTTGTGTCACTGTCTAGTGTGAGGTGCAACCAGCCCAACTGTCAAACTGACCCAGACAGGGAATCCACAAACAGGCAGAGTCACATAAATGGTATAAGCAAGAAAATGCTCACTTTCTAAAAGTGGCATTTTCAAACGCACAATCTTAAAATCAACTTTACTAAAAGATGTATTTTTAAATTGTGAGCTCAGAGACCCCAAACTCCACATGTCCACCCGCTCCCAAAGGGAATCTACACTTTAATCAGATTTAAAGGTAGCCCCCATGTTAACCTATGAGAGGGACAGGCCTTGCAATAGTGAAAAACGAATTTAGCAATATTTCACTGTCAGGACATATAAAACACATTACTGTATGTCCTACCTTAACCATACACTGCACCCTGCCCTTGGGGCTACCTAGGGCCTACCTTAGGGGTGCCTTACATGTAAGGAAAGGGAAGGTTTAGGCCTGGCAAGTGGGTACACTTGCCAAGTCGAATTTACAGTGCACATTTACACACGCAGTGGCAGGTCTGAGACATGATTACGGGGTTACTTGTGTGGGTGGCACAACCAGTGCTGCAGGCCCACTAGTAACATTTGGGGGCATATTTATACTCCGTTTGCGCCGAAATTGCGTCGTTTTTTTTTCGATGCAAAACTAACGCATATTTATACTTTGGCGTTAGACGCGTCTAGCGCCAAAGTTCATGGAGTTAGCGTCATTTTTTGGCGTGAACACCTTCCTTGCGTTAATGATATGCAAGGTAGGCGTTCCCGTCTAAAAAAATGACTCCCAGGCATGTGCGTGGTATTTATACTCCCGGGCAAAAATCACGCCCGGGATTGGGCGGGGCAAAAAAACCTGCATTTGCGCCTGAATTTAACGCCTGGGTCAGGGCAGGCGTTAAGGGACCTGTGGGCTCAGAATGAGCCCAGAGGTGCCCTCCCCTGCCCCCAGGGACACCCCCTGCCACCCTTGACCACCCCAGGAGGACACCCAAGGATGGAGGGACCCACCCCAGGGACATTAAGGTAAGTTCAGGTATTTTTTTTTATTTTTTTTTTTGTGGCATAGGGGGGCCTGATTTGTGCCCCCCCTACATGCCACTATGCCCAATGACCATGCCCAGGGGACATAAGTCCCCTGGGCATGGCCATTGGGCAAGGGGGCATGACTCCTGTCTTTGCTAAGACAGGAGTCATGTTAATGGGGGATGGGCGTCGTAAAAAAATGGCGCAAATCAGGTTAAGGCGATTTTTTGGACTCAACCTGACTTGCCCCATTTTGAGACGCCCATACGCCATTTTTCCCTACGCCGGTGCTGCCTGGTGTACGTGGTTTTTTTCCACGCACACCAGGCAGCGCCGGTCGGCTAACGCCGGCTAACGCCATTCTATAAATACGGCGCCCGCATGGCGCTTCAGAATGGCGTTAGACGGCACTAATTTTTTTGACGCTAAACTGCGTTAGCGTAGTTTAGCGTCAAAAAGTATAAATATGGCCCTTGATTTACAGGCCCTGGGCACCTCTAGTGCACTTTACTAGGGACTTAACAGTAAAACAAATATGCCAATCATGGAGAACCAATTACATACACATTTTAAACAGGAGCACTTGCACTTTAGCACTGGTTAGCAGTGGTAAAGTGCCCAGAGTAATAAAAACAGCAAAATCAGAGTCCAGCACACATCAATAACCTGGGGAACAGAGGCAAAAAGTTAAGGGAGACCACGCCAAGGATGAAAAGTCTAACACGTGTCCCCCCCAGCTAAAAGTGGGGAGCAACTACCCAACCTCATGGGAGTTCTAATCACTAAGGTGGAAGAATCTGGACAGACCATGAGCATTGGCGTGTTCTGTACCAGGACGATGTTCCACCGTAAAGTCCATCCCCTGTAGGGAAATGGACCACCTCAACAGTTTTGGATTTTCACCCCTCATCCGCATTAACCATCCGAGGGCCTGTGGTCAGTCTGAACTTGGAAGTGAGTTCCAAACAAGTAGGGTCTTAGCTTCTTCAGTGCCCAGACCACAGCAAACGCTTCGCGTTCTATGGCACTCCACCTACGTTCCCTGGGTAGTAACCTCCTGCTAATGAAGGCTACGGGTTGATCTAGGCCCTCTTCATAAAGCTGTGAGAGTACTGCTCCCATAACATGCTCTGAGGCGTCTGTTTGCACAACAAACTCCTTGGAGTAGTCAGGTGCCTTCAGCACAGGTGCTGTGCACATGGCAGCCTTCAGGGCATCAAAAGCGTTTTGGCAAGCCTCTGTCCAGATCACTTTCTTGAGTTCCTTCTTAGAAGTCAGCTTAGTTAGGGGGGTAACAATGGTACCATATCCCTTAACAAACCTCCTGTAATATCCTGTGAGACCTAAAAAGGATCTCACCTTAGTCTGGGTCTTGGGAGACTCCCAAGCCAAAATTGTGTCAATCTTAGGCTGTAGGGGTGCCACCTGGCCACTCCCCACCTGGTGTCCTAAGTACACCACAGAACCCTGCCCTATTTGCCACTTGCTCGCCTTAATAGTGAGGCCTGCCTTCTGCAGGGCCTCTTACACTCTCCAGAGGTGTTGCAGGTGTTCCTCCCATGTGGAACTAAACACAGCAATGTCATCCAGGTTGACGGCACTGAACTCATCCAGTCCTGCCAACACCTGGTTGACCAACCTCTGAAATGTGGCAGGGGCATTCTTCATCCCAAAGGGCATCACGTTGAAGTGGAAGTGCCCATCTGGGGTAGAGAATGCTGACCTCTCCTTTGCCCCCTCAGTTAAGGCAATCTGCCAGTACCCAGATGTTAAATCAAATGTGCTGAGGTACTTGGCAGCTCCTAACCGATCAATGAGCTCATCAGCTCGGGGGATGGGGTGTGCGTCAGTCTTGCTGACCGCATTGAGACCCCGGTAGTCCACACAGAACCTAAGTTCCGGAGTGGCACCAGGAGCAGCAGCCTTTGGGACCAATACCACTGGGCTGGCCCAAGGACTGCTGGAGTGCTCAATAACCCCTATGGTTAACATTTTGGAGACTTCCTCCTTAATGCAAGCCCTGACCCTGTCAGTCACCCTGTAAACCTTGGCCCGTATTTATACTTTTTGACGCTAAACTGCGCTAACGCAGTTTAGCGCCGGCTAACGCCATTCTGAAGCGCCATGCGGGCGCCGTATTTATTGAATGGCGTTAGCCGGCGCTAGCAGACCGGCGCTGCCTGGTGTGCGTGGAAAAAAAACACGTACACCAGGCAGCGCCGGCGTTGGGGAAAATGGCGTTAGGGCGTCTTAAAATGGGGCAAGTCAGGTTGAGGCAAAAAAATCGCCTCAACCCGATTTGCGCAATTTTTAACGACGCCCAGACGCCATTTACATGACTCCTGTCTTAGTAAAGACAGGAGTCATGCCCCCTTGCCCAATGGCCATGCCCAGGGGACTTATGTCCCCTGGGCATGGTCATTGGGCATTGTGGCATGTAGGGGGGCACAAATCAGGCCCCCCATGCCAAAAAAATATATAAAAAAAAAGAAAAATTATACTTACCTGAACTTACCTGAATGTCCCTGGGATGGGTCCCTCCATCCTTGGGTGTCCTCCTGGGGTGGGCAAGGGTGGCAGGGGGGGTCCCTGGGGGCATGGGAGGGCAGCTGTGGGCTCATTTTGAGCCCACAGGTCCCTTAATGCCTGCCCTGACCCAGGCGTTAAAAAGAGGCGCAAATGCGGGGTTTTTTGCCCCGCCCACTCCCGGGCGTGATTTTTGCCCGGGAGTATAAATACGACGCATTTGCGTCGCAGTCATTTTTCTAGACGGGAACGCCTACCTAGCATCTCATTAACGCAAGGAAGGCGTTCACGCAAAAAAATGACGCTCATTCCTCATACTTTGGCGCTAGACGCGTCTAACGCCAAAGTATAAATATGGCATTAGTTTTGCGCCGAATTTGCGTTGAAAAAAACGACGCAAATTCGGCGCAAACGGAGTATAAATATGCCCCCTTATGTTTAACAGGTGTACTGTCCCCAGTGTCCACATCATGTGTGCACAGGTGTTTGACTCCTGGGATCAGGAAAAACAGCGAGGCGAACTGTCCCAACACGTGGCGACAGTCCCTCTGCTGTTTCTCAGTCAGGGAGGGGGAGAGGATCACTCCCTCCACAGACCCATCTTTCTCTCCTGCAGACAGGAGGTCAGGAAGAGGCTCACTCTCTTCCTCCACTCCGTCATCTGTCGCTACGAGCATGGATAGCTCAGTTCGCTCAAAGTGTGGTTTGAGGCGGTTGACATGTAGGACCCTCAAAGGGTTCCTGAGGGATTGCAAGTCTACCAGATAGGTGACCTCGCTCTTTCTTTCCACCACCTCAAAAGGCCCAGTCCACTTGTCTTGGAGAGCCCTAGGCTCCACTGGTGCCATGACCCACACTTTTTGTCCAGGCTGAAACTCAACCAGAGTGGCATTCTGATCGTACCACTGTTTCATATCCTCCTGGCTTGCTTCCAGGTTCTCCTGAGTGAGACTCCTGAATCAGGCAGTCTGGTTTCTTAGTGCCAGCATGTAGCTAAATACATCCTGGGGTGGATTACTAGGAGCTTTCTCCAAAGCCTCCTTCACCAGACTGAGCGGTTCCCTCACAGGGTGGCCATAGATGAGCTCAAAGGGGCTAAAGCCAAGTCCCTTTTGAGGCACCTCCCTGTAAGCGAACAGAAGGCATGGCAAGAGGACGTCCCACTTACGCCTCAAGGGCACTGACAGGCCCTGAATCATGCCTTTCAAGGTGCAGTTGAATCTCTCAACCAGACCATTACTTTGGGGGTGGTAAGGTGTGGTGAACTTGTAGGTTACCCCACACACCTTCCACAGAGACTTCATATAAGTGAATATGAAGTTTGTACCTCTATCAGATACCACTTCCTTGGGGAGCCCCATGCGGGTAAAAACTCCCATCAAGGCACGTCTCACCACGGGGCAGTGACCGTCCTTAGAGGAATGGCTTCTGGGTATCGTGTGGCATGGTCCACCAAGACCAGGATGAACCTGTTGCCCATGGCTGTCTTGGGGTCCAGAGGCCCCACAATGTCAATTCCTACCCGTTCAAAGGGGGTACTGACTATAGGTAAAGGTTGGAGGGGAGCTTTGCATTTCCCCCCACTCTTGCCACTTGCCTGACAAGTCTGACAAGACCTACAATAAGCAGCTGACTGCTTGTGCATCAAGGGCCAGTAAAAATGGGAGACAAGCCTCTTATAGGTCTTGTCCTGCCCTAGATGTCCTGCCAAAGGCACATCATGAGCCAAACCCAGTAGGAAGGCCCTGAAGCACTGGGGTACCACCAGCATACGAGCTGACCCAGGCTCAGGACCCTTAGGCTCACTATACAGGAGGCCATCCTCCCAATATAGCAGGTGAGTACCTGGCGCCTCGCCAGCCGCCTGGGCTGCAGCCTGCTGCCGCAGCCCCTCAAGAGTAGGGCACTCCTGCTGCGCTGGGCAGAATGCTTCCCTGGTGGGTCCCCCTTCCTGCTGCCACTGTGACAGCTCAGGGACCTCCCCCAGTTCAGCCACCTGCTCCCCTGTAGGTTCCGGGGCGTCACCCTCAGGCTCCGCCTCCTCCCGGACAGTGGGAACCTCTGGGTCCGGTTTCCCGCGCCCCCTGCCCTTCCTCTTCTTGGCGGTCCCCTGGGCCACTGTTTCAGGTTCCAGGGGCTCTTGACTACCCTGATTGGCTGCCATAGACCGGGTGGATACGCATACCCACCAAGAGGGACCCACTCCAAGTGAGACCTGTGTTCCACCTCCTTCCAAGGGGAATCCTCCAGGTCGTTGCCTAGCAAACAATCAACAGGCATGGTTGGACTCACAGCTACTTTCCAGGAACCTGAGACCCCCCCATTCAAAGGGAACCTGCAGCACTCTGCAGAGGCGCTCAGAGTTGTCTACGGCAACTACTTGGTGAAGTACTCGGGGATCAATCTGCTCTTTAGACACCAGGGGCCATATTTATACTTTTTGATGCACAACTGCGCCAACGCAGTTGTGTGTCAAAAAATTTAACGCCGACTAACGCCATTCTGAAGCGCCATGCGGGCGCCATATTTATTCAATGACGTTAGCCGGCGTTAGCCGGCGCTGCGGAGTGGTGTGCGTAAAAAAAAATGACTTACACCAGGCAGCGCCGGCGTAGGGGAAAATGGAGTTTGGGCGTGAAAAAATGGGGCAAGTCAGGCTGAGGCAAATTTTTCGCCTCAACCCGATTTGAGTTATTTTTTTTCACTCCCAACCCCCATTGAAATGACTCCTGTCTTAGCAAAGACAGGAGTCATGCCCCCTTGCCCAATGGCCATGCCCAGGGGACCTATGTCAAAAAAAAAAAATACCTACCTGAACTTACCTTAAGTTTCCTGGGATGGGTCCCTCCATCCTTGGGTGTCCTCCTGGGGTGGGCAAGGGTGGCAGGGGGTGTCCCTGGGGGCATGGGAGGGCACCTCTGGGCTCCTTCCGAGCCCACAGGTCCCTTAACGCCTGCCCTGAGCAGGCGTTAAAAAATGACGCTAACGAGGGTAGACGTCATTTTTTTTGACCTGCCCACTCCCCGGCGTCATTTTTGCCCGGGAGTATAAATACGACGCACATGCCTCGGAGTCATTTTTTAGTAGGGAACGCCTCCCTTGCATATCATTAATGCAAGGAAGGTGTCCACGCAAAAAAATGACGCAAACTCCATGAACTTTGACGCTCGACGCGTCTAACGCTAAAGTATAAATATGGAGTTAGTTTTGCGTCGGATTTGCGTAAAAAAAAACGACGCAAATCCGGCGCAAACAGAGTATAAATATGCCCCCAGGTGTTTGGGAAAAGACTGGCAAAGGTTTTGCTTCAGTTGGAAATTGGCTCAGCAACATTTGGAATGGAATTCTAATGAAAATATTACAGGGGATATTAAGGGCCATATTTATACTTTTTGACGCAAAACTGCGCCAACGCAGTTTTGCGCCAAAAAAATTAGCGCCGGCTAACGCCATTCTGAAGCGCCATGCGGGCGCCGTATTTATTGAATGACGTTAGCCGCCGGCGCTGTCTGGTGTGCGTTAAAAAAAACGACGTACACCAGGCAGCGCCGGCATAGGGGGAAAATGGAGTATGGGCGTCCACAAATGGTGCAAGTCAGGCTGAGGCAAAAAAATCACCTCAACCCGATTTGCGCCATTTCTTTACGACTCCCAACCCCCATTGAAATGACTCCTGTCTTAGCAAAGACAGGAGTCATGCCCCCTTGCCCAATGGCCATGCCCAGGGGACTTCTGTCCCCTGGGCATGGTCATTGGGCATAGTGGCATGCAGGGGGGCACAAATCAGGCCCCCCTATGCCACAAAAATTGTTTTTAAAAAATACTTACCTGAACTTACCTTAATGTCCCTGGGTTGGGTCCCTCCATCCTTGGGTGTCCTCCTGGGGTGGCCAAGGGTGGCAGGGGGTGTCCCTGGGGGCAGGGGAGGGCACCTCTGGGCTCATTCTGAGCCCACAGGTTCCTTAACGCCTGCCCTGACCCAGGCGCTAAAATCCGGCGCTAATGTGGGTTTTTTAGACCCACCCACTCCCGGGCGTCATTTTTGCCCGGGAGTATAAATACGACGCATATGCATCGGAGTCATTTTTTAAGACGGGAACGCCTACCTTGCATATCTTTAACGCAAGGAAGGTGTTCACGCAAAAAAATGACGCTAACTCCATGAACTTTGGCGCTAGACGCGTCTAACGCCAAAGTATAAATATGGAGTTAGTTTTGCGTTGAATTTGCGTCGAAAAAAACGACGCAAATTCGGCGCAAACGGAGTATAAATATGCCCCTAATTGTTGTGGTTTGCTAAACTGGAATATGGGATTGTGTACATTATGTAACAGAATTACATTGAAGAGGTCGAAGAATAATCAGAGGAGGGAAGACAAGAAAAGGGAAAAATTGTATAGGGAAAATTCAAAGGGAAACCAAAAATATGAGGGGATTTAATTGACAGATTTTTAGCTGATGCAAACAATTTGTTGGTGGTAGTTAGTGTGATGACACATTTAGTCATCAGAGGGGGGATTTTAATAAAAATTATTAATGAGTGTTTATGTATTCTGAATAATAGGTTTGTGTAGAAAATAAAATAACATAGAAAAATAATGCACGCATTGGAAAATGTGATCAGGAAGAATGGCCACCAATGTTAACAAAGTGTCCTAATCAATGATTTAATAATATGAAATGTTGAATATATGTTTGATTAATGTAGTAGTGCATCATATTAAGGATTATGCAGTAAGCTTTAGCTTTATTAATTGTAGGCCTTAACTCACGGAGTCATGGCCTACTTGCCAAACCTCATGTAAAAGCTGTATTTGTTAACATTTAATAAATTGCTGTCCTAGAAAGTTAAACTGTGATTTTCCATTTTCCATTATGTGCTTATAGCTGAAGCTTGCTTCTCATGAGAACTGACTGCTAGAAGATGATGTTTCTTTTAATGTAACATTTTATGTGTAATGTGTGTGAGACTGACTTTCCCAGGAGAAAAACAATGAAGATACTGACTAGAGTGGAAGCTGCAACAATATTGTTACCTGACAAGACGGATGATGAGAACATTGCAAGCCAAACCAATAAATAACATATGAACAGAGAAATATTAGAATTCATAGATTTGAAATTTTAGTTTTATTGGACTAGTGCGAACATACCAATAACTGACCGATAGGGACTTGAGAGGTAGTTTAGGTAACCTTGACTTAACGACAGTACACTGGGGGAAGACTGCCCACTGGCCATTTTCTTGCTGGCCGAAAGGTCAATATTTCTTGTGCATCTTGGCAAGAGACGTGCTTAACTTTAATGCTTTGAGACTTTCGTTTTCTGTAATTTGATGCTAAATCCTGATGCCTTGCTGATCGAATGATGTCCTGAGGACGAAGACTGACTCTGCTTGCTGATCCACACTGAGGATAGGTATAACGCAGTAGACTGTTGATTATTATGCATATTTGCTTTTTCTTTCTAGGTACCAACTGCGCTGTTTTGATAGTGCCAAAGTTACATGTTTCCCAAATTTGTGTTACTAAACTGTTTTGCATGAAGCCCAACATGCTGGTGCTAATCTGATGTTAGTTAAGGATCCTCACTAATAAAATCATGTTAATAGGGATTAATGATTGATGAATTTCCCTGCTAAACTTCGGGCCATATTTATACTTTTTGACGCAAAACTGCGCTAACGCAGTTTTGCACCAAAAAAATTAGCGCCGGCTAACACCATTCTGAAGCGCCATGCGGGCGCCGTATTTATTGAATGGCGTTAGCCGGCGTTAGCCGACCGGCGCTGCCAGGTGTGCGTGAAAAAAAACGACGTACACCAGGCAGCGCCGGCGTAGGGAAAAATGGCGTTTGGGCGTCCCAAAATGGGGCAAGTCAGGCTGAGGCAAAAAAATCGTCTTAACCCGATTTGCGCCATTTTTTTTGGGCGCCCAGACGCCATTAACATGACTCCTGTCTTAGCAAAGACAGGAGTCATGCCCCCTTGCCCAATGGCCATGCCCAGGTGACTTATGTCCCCTGGGCATGGTCATTGGGCATAGTGGCTTGTAGGGGGGCACAAATCCGGCCCCCCTATGCCACAAAAAAAAAATTAAAAAAATACTTACCACAACTTACCTTTTCTTCCCTGGGATGGGCCCCTCCATCCTTGGGTGTCCTCCTGGGGTGGGCAAGGGTGGCAGGGGGTGTCCCTGGGGCAGGGGAGGGCACCTCTGGGCTCATTCTGAGCCCACAGGTCCCTTAACGCCTGCCCTGACTCAGGCGTTAAAAAGAGGCGCAAATGCGGGGTTTTTTGCCCCGCCCACTCCCGGGCGTCATTTTTGCCCAGGAGTATAAATACCACGCACATGCCTGGGAGTCATTTTTTAAGACGGGAACGCCTACCTTGCATCTCATTAACGCAAGGAAGGTGTTCACGCCAAAAAATGACGCTAACTCCATGAACTTTGGCGCTAGATGCGTCTAACGCCAAAGTATAAATATGGAGTTAGTTTTGCGTCGAATTTGCGTCGAAAAAAACGACGCAAATTCGGCGCAAACGGAGTATAAATATGCCCCTTCATGTATATCATTACTTTGATGCAGTTGACTTTGTTATGGATTTGTACCGTAACCTTAGAATGTGTTGTAGTTCAAGCTTTGATCAGATTATAGTTCTTCCACTGCTTTCGACAGCCAGTATTGTTTCTGTATGTGCTTCATTTGATTTTGAGATTAATCTACATGACCTTAGCATTGTTAATATAGGGAAATAAATACTAAAAGGTGTGGTTGTTCATGACTGAAAGGTCATGGTGCGTGACAATTACTGACTCCATTGATTATTGATGTTATTGATTACTAATGATTATTGATTATTGTGTATTGGTTATTGATTATGTACTGGAGCTATTGTAAGAACATCTTCATTGCGAGTCAAAAGGGTCATCGACCTATTCGCGTCCCCTTGTAAGTTTACTTATTAAGGTTGGTGCGCTTACACTTTCTAAGATGACCTTGGTATCAAAGGTTATGTGATATCACTTCTTGTGATGTCATTCGTATGCCAATTCTTCTTCACTCCTAAGGATTTTGAAAACATGAGGGATCTAGAAAAGGAATTACAGAAAATTAATAGCTGAAATTTTGACGAGCCACGTCCCATAGCCTTTCAGATTTTGGGATGTGCATCCTCGTATTGCCCTCACTTGAATGCACGGTCATTAGTTCTTGATACTCTCCAATTAGTTCTGGCATGCCACAATGAATCTTATTTTCATAATTCAGATGACATTCAGTAAAAGCATAAACAGCAGCTACTAGGCAGAGTGTCTTAGTTTATGTCACATGAAAAGCCAAAACAATGTTTGCCTGAGTACATAGGGACAGATGAATTAACTGGGTTTGCACATAATTTTGTCACCCAAAACGGCAATCCAATTTCGTCAGAATAGCTTTTGAGTTGGTTAAATTGAGATTTAAAATGTACACAGAAGCCAGCGTGTGTCAGTTGACAGGTCTTGTTTGGATTTCCCTTGCTTAAGGATCAGCTGGGTATCATAGCATTCATAAAATATCATTCATAAAATATTTTTACACTATAGATATGTAGAAGTTTAGCTAACAGTTTTAAATAAATGTTAAAAAGGAGGGAGCAATGAATGACCACTGAGGAAATAATCAATTCCAGTCTACAAGATGTACAGATGTAATAGTCAGGAGTGGTGAATGGATTAGAAAAGATCCTACAGGATCAGGGTATCACCACGTCTAACTCTATCCTAGGACTGTGGACTGTGTACAGTAGGTAAGACCATTAATTCTGTGATAATGGCAGAATAAAATACTACTTAAGAAGGATCAAAAACTATAGGTATCTCCACAAAACATTGGAGTTGAGCAGTAACAGTGCAGTGGCTTATCTCAGAAATGGCAAAAGTAAAATCAGAAATAAATGAGAAAAATACTTTAAAGTTATCCGAGAGCACTCTTGACATTGCTACAGAGTCTCAAGGAGGATCCAAGCACATCACTTTGGGCCTGATTTAGAGTTCAGTGGATGGGATACTCTACCACAAACGTGACAGACATCCCACCCGCCATATTAAAAGTGCATTATATTCAGTGGCATTTGTAATATGGTGGATGGGATATCCATCATGTTTAGGCTGGAGCATCTCATCTGCCAAACTCTAAATTAGCACATTTGTCTTTCAAAGTTTTTGCAGGGCAAGGTCAAGAAGCAACACCCCAATCGTCGTTGTAATTTCTGCAAAATTAGCATCTGAAAGAAACTTAAATATGGAAAAAAGAGCAAGCAAGGATGTTTACAACCAGCAATTATAGATTTTCTTAATTTGCGTAGTATATATTTTGGGGACATTTGACATGAACCAATTACATACAAAACCCATGCCCGCAAAGTAAGTAAACCCATAGCTCTTAGATTTATGTCTTGATATGGAATAATGCTGAAACACTCTCTTTTTTTTCTTGTACAGGTGTGGCTCTAATTCATGTATGACAAGTCCATTATAAGGCAGATTTTTTGTAATGCACAACAGCTCAGTGGTTCAGTCTGAAATGGGGTAAATCTGTTCTATGGTTTTAACTGCTGGCCAAGCATTAAAATGAACAGTACACAGGCAGAGGGTTGGTTCCTGTGAATGAACAGCCAGTCGTAAAACAAAATGAATATTCTTCAGAAAGAGATGAAAATAAAGATTTTCAGATGTAAGGACAGAGGTGGAAATATTATCTAGTTTATAATCACATGCAATGAACACAATCAAATCTCTATACTGGCAAGACTAAAGCAAGTAGATCAAAGTTCAATGTGCCTGCATTCTGCGTCATCCTGACATACGGATGCACACAAGTTCCTCTTTGAGGCAATCCACACTCTCAACGTGGACGTGCAGCATTGATGTTAATAATACATTCATATAGTAATCCACGCTCACAACGTGGATGTGCAGCACTTATATTCATATTACATTCCTACAGTAATCCCCACTCACAACATGGACTTGCAGCACTGGTATTAATAATACATTCCTACAGTAATCCACACTCACAACATGGACTTGCAGCACTGGTATTAATAACACATTCCTACAGTTAACCACACTTACTACGTGGATGTGTAGCATTGGTGTTAATAATACATTCCTACAGTGCTTCACTGCCCACTTCACCACCTGAAAGCCTATAAGTTTGAGAAAAAACGTTGCCAAGTGTTGTACAACTCCCTGCAAACAGGGTCACCTAGCAAATCCAAGTTCAACACCAAGTAAATTCATATTAGCAAAGCAATAAGGGTGAATGCTCAATCAGATTCCACCTGCGTCTGGTCGGTGATATTTAACTACCAAAATAGGGAGCACTTACTCGACACACTGCCATGGTACTAAAACGGTTTCTGCACAAGACAAACACCTATGTGACAAGTAGCAATCAATTCAGTTTGAATTAAAATAGTTTCTTCTGTCTGAACGGTGGTGGACAAAGTAGTAAACATGATCACACATATATGCAGAGAGTGAATGCAGAATGGCATTGCAGCAATGTGAAATATGAAAAATTGACTAACATTTGTCTGGTAAGTAACACTAGGAGTAGCTTCAAATTCAAGCAATCAGGTAAACCAATTTTGCCTTAGAAATGGTATCCTAATGCTGAATGGTCATCTAAAGCATCTCGCATCATCATCCCCATGAAAGGCTGTGGGCTTTTGCCTCCAAATAATGAATCAAGGGCCATATTTATACTTTTTGACGCAAAACTGCGCTAACGCAGTTTTGCGCCAAAAAAATTAGCGCCGGCTAACGCCATTCTGAAGCGCCATGCGGGTGCCGTATTTATTCAATGACGTTAGCCGGCGTTAGCCGCCGGCGCTGTCTGGTGTGCATTAAAAAAAAACGACGTACACCAGGCAGCGCCGGCGTAGGGGGAAAATGGAGTATGGGCGTCCAAAAATGGTGCAAGTCAGGCTGAGGCAAAAAAATCGCCTCAACCTGATTTGCGCCATTTGTTTACGACGCCCAACCCCCATTGAAATGACTCCTGTCTTAGCAAAGACAGGAGTCATGCCCCCTTGCCCAATGGCCATGCCCAGGGGACTTATGTCCCCTGGGCATGGTCATTGGGCATAGTGGCATGTAGGGGGGCACAAATCAGGCCCCCCTATGCCACAAATTTGTTTTAAAAAAAATACTTACCTGAACTTACCTTAATGTCCCTGGGGTGGGTCCCTCCATACTTGGGTGTCCTCCTGGGGTGGGCAAGGGTGGCAGGGGGTGTCCCTGGGGGCAGGGGAGGGCACCTCTGGGCTCATTCTGAGCCCACAGGTCCCTTAACGCCTGCCCTGACCCAGGCGTTAAAATCCGGCGCTAATGCGGGTTTTTTAGACCCGCCCACTCCCGGGCGTCATTTTTGCCCGGGAGTATAATTACGACGCATATGCATCGGAGTCATTTTTTAAGACGGGAACGCCTACCTTGCATATCATTAACGCAAGGAAGGTGTTCACGCAAATAAATGACGCTAACTCCATGAACTTTGGCGCTAGACGCGTCTAACGCCAAAGTATAAATATGGAGTTAGTTTTGCTTCGAATTTGCGTCGAAAAAAACGACGCAAATTCGGCGCAAACGGAGTATAAATATGCCCCCAAGGATGCTGACAGTTTAGGCAGAATGAAAAGAGATCCAACTTCCAAGGATCCCAATGCCACATCGGTTCCTGAAAGCAATGTGTTTCCAGGCACCAATTACTGTAGTCTGTCAGGATCAGGGACCGACAGTCAGTCATTAAGGGGCATATTTATACTCCGTTTGCGCCGAATTTGCGTCGTTTTTTTCGACGCAAATTCGACGCAAAACTAACTCCATATTTATACTTTGGCGTTAGACGCGTCTAGCGCCAAAGTTCATGGAGTTAGCGTCATTTTTTGGCGTGAACACCTTCCTTGCGTTAATGAGAAGCAAGGTAGGCGTTCCCGTCTAAAAAAATGACTCCCAGGCATGTGCGTGGTATTTATACTCCCGGGCAAAAATGACGCCCGGGAGTGGGCGGGGCAAAAAACCCCGCATTTGCGCCTCTTTTTAACGCCTGGGTCAGGGCAGGCGTTAAGGGACCTGTGGGCTCAGAATGAGCCCAGAGGTGCCCTCCCCTGCCCCCAGGGACACCCCATGCCACCCTTGCCCACCCCAGGAGGACACCCAAGGATGGAGGGACCCATCCCAGGGAAGAAAATGTAAGTTGTGGTAAGTATTTTTTTAAATTTTTTTTGGTGGCATAGGGGGGCCTGATTTGTGCCCCCCTACATGCCACTATGCCCAATGACCATGCCCAGGGGACATAAGTCACCTGGGCATGGCCATTGGGCAAGGGGGCATGACTCCTGTCTTTGCTAAGACAGGAGTCATGTTAATGGCGTCTGGGCGCCCCAAAAAAATGGCGCAAATCGGGTTAAGACGATTTTTTTGCCTCAGCCTGACTTGCCCCATTTTGGGACGCCCAAACGCCATTTTTCCCTACGCCGGCGCTGCCTGGTGTACGTCGTTTTTTTTCACGCACACCTGGCAGCGCCGGTCGGCTAACGCCGGCTAACGCCATTCAATAAATACGGCGCCCGCATGGCGCTTCAGAATGGCGTTAGCCGGCGCTAATTTTATTGGCGCAAAACTGCGTTAGCGCAGTTTTGCGTCAAAAAGTATAAATATGGCCCTAAAAGTGAAAGTGTCAGGACATACTGCAGCTATAATTGAACGCCTTTCTGAGGCAAAAAGGAACCTTTTAGTCTCATCTCCGCAAAATAGTTAACGTATTGGACAACTTCCATGAAAGTTTCCAAATTTAAAAGGACACATTATTCAATCGTGTTAACGGCTAACCATTTCCCTGTGAAAACTCCTACCAGCTAATCCGGGCCCTTTTTGATGGAGAGATCCTCCAAGGATCAGAGGATCACATTCCAGTGATGGAAATTTCTACCCACTCTCTACACAAAGTGGGAGGTTCGCTCTGAATTCAATGACTCGTTCTCATGAAACACTGCAATTCTGTTCTGCAATGTTGGTAAAGCACTGTGCAGCTATGGAATGTTTAACTTCCCTGGGATATTGCCTAAAAGAACGGAGGCAGTTCTTCCAGTCCTGGGTTTTCAAAAATCCACAGCTGCCCCAGTTCTTCTTTTAGTTGTTGCCCCCACCTCCCAACCCCTTGGTCATTCTAACTCCATCATTACACTGGGAGAAAATGGAAATTAGAAAGCAATTAAGACGAGTACGGGTGGGTAGGGACAGGTAGACAGGTGGCAGCTGTTTCATGGCACCACCATCTGGATGCCAGATTGCAACTAGAGGCTTCCAATGTGTCCTTTTTCTCAGGTAGAAGGACCACACAAAATCAAAATTTCATCTTACTCTGGACGTAAGAGTGGGCGAGCATATGGAAACCTTTCTGGAGGTGACAAAGAAGGAGAAAGAGGCAGAGATGGCTGTGGATGATCAGTAATTAAACGATACAGACTTCAACTTTGAGCCATAAACTGGAGTATTTTACAGCACCTTGACTATACTGACACATTGAGAATTATTTTTAGCTCCTTTTATTTAAGCAGAACCCAAAACCATAATAAGCAGCCGGCTGAAATAGTTGAATCAAGTCATAGATATTTTAGACATGTATATAGGGCCATATTTATACTTTTTGACGCAAAACTTCGCTAACGCAGTTTTGCGCCAAAAAAATTAGCGCCGGCTAACGCCATTCTGAAGCGCCATGCGGGCGCCGTATTTATTGAATGGCGTTAGCCGACCGGCGCTGCCTGGTGTGCGTGAAAAAAAACGACGTACACCAGGCAGCGCCGGCGTAGGGAAAAATGGCGTTTGGGCGTCCAAAAATGGGGCAAGTCAGGCTGAGGCAAAAAAATCGTCTTAACCCGATTTGCGCCATTTTTTGGGGGTGCCCAGACGCCATTAACATGACTCCTGTCTTAGCAAAGACAGGAGTCATGCCCCCTTGCCCAATGGCCATGCCCAGGTGACTTATGTCCCCTGGGCATGGTCATTGGGCATAGTGGCATGTAGGGGGGCACAAATCAGGCCCCCCTCTGCCACAAAAACATTTTTTTAAAAATACTTACCACAACTTACCTTTTCTTCCCTGGGATGGGTCCCTCCATCCTTGGGTGTCCTCCTGGGGTGGGCAAGGGTGGCAGGGGGTGTCCCTGGGGGCAGGGGAGGGCACCTCTGGGCTCATTCTGAACCCACAGGTCCCTTAACGCCTGCCCTGACCAAGGCGTTAAAAAGAGGCGCAAATGCGGGGGTTTTTGCCCCGCCCACTCCCGGGCGTCATTTTAGCCCGGGAGTATAAATACCACGCACATGCCTGGGAGTCATTTTTTAAGACGGGAACGCCTACCTTGCATCTCATTAACGCAAGGAAGGTGTTCACGCCAAAAAATGACGCTAACTCCATGAACTTTGGCACTAGACGCGTCTAACGCCAAAGTATAAATATGGAGTTAGTTTTGCGTCGAATTTGCATCGAAAAAAACGACGCAAATTTGGCGCAAACGGAGTATAAATATGCCCCATAATGTCAACAGTCTAGCATATGATGGAATCAATAAGGATGGTATTTCACAGAAATTGTGATGGGTTTGTAACTGGCAGATGAACAATAATGGGCATGGAGTCCTGGATGTTTATTACAATTTTTCATGGCATAAGGTTTTCAATGTACTTGTTTTCTACTGCAGCACGATGTTTCAGATTCGCACTGCACACTGTACAGCTCAAATATATTTTCCTGCTTGGTACCCGGGATTTTGTTTCAGTTGCACAATTGTCTTTTTTACTGGGGTAAACTTTATAATACTTTATTAGTTCTCTTTTACAGCTGCTTGCATTCCCTGCAGCTTTTATTCAATATGGTCATTAGGTTGTGATCTACAGAAAATACATTTTATATCGATTTTTGCATATTTCTCTTGAGAAGAGACCCTCATTAATACCCTGTAGTTGTTCAGAACCAGAACATAAGATTCGTATGACTCTATGGGGCATATTTATACTCCGTTTGCGCCGATTGTGTGTCAAACATTTTGACGCACAATCAGCGCAAACGTTGTACCGTATTTAAACTTTGACGCCCGAGCCCGTGGACGACAAAATGCTGCTGTGTGCGTCATTTTTTGGATGCGGCAACCCGCCCTGCGTTAATGATATGCAGGGTAGGCGTTCCCGTCCAAAAAATGACTCAAACGGCCATGTGTCGTATTTATGCTTTCGGGCAAAAATGACGCACGGCCGGGAGGCGGAGCCAGAAAATGACGCACAGCCCGATTTGCGTCAAAATTTAACGCCTGGGTCAGGGCAGGCGTTAAAATGGGGCAAACACACCTGTATTTAATCAGAACTCACAGAACAAACAGCAGAGCAGCAGAGCAGCAACAGGGAGCCATGGAGGTCATTCTAATCCAGCGTGCACGCAGACGCAGAGCCCAGCAGCAACAACAGCAGCTACAACAACACCAGCAGGGACCCCAAAGGCAGCGCAGAAGGCAGGAGAGGATATTCCGCCCAAGAACCACCCTTCAGGGCCTCAAGGAACGCGACATCATACAGAGGTACCGGTTGAACTGGCAGGCCATTAAGCAGCTGCTGCGCAACATTGAACAGCAGTTGGCCCCCACTTTGGTGACACCCCACACCATACCAACAGAAACAAAGCTGCTTGCCGTACTCCACATGCTGGCAAGTGGCTCATTTCAAACAACTGGTGCCCTGGTAGGCGGAATATCACAACCATCATTCTCCGCATTTCTGCCCAAAGTACTGGATGCCATCATTCGCCTGACACCCCGCCACATCTGCTTCCCTAACATACTGCAGAAGCAGCAGGAAACTAAACAGGGGTTCTATGCAATCAGTGGCTTCCCACACGTCCTTGGTGCAATCGACTGCACACATGTACGCCTTGTGCCACCTGCTGCAACTGAACACCTCTACTGCAACAGGAAGCACATACATTCAATCAACGCGCAGGCCATAGTCGATCACCAAGGAATGTTCACCAACATCGTGGCTAAATATCCTGGGAGTGTACATGACTCATTCATCTTCCGTCACTGCACCATCAACCAACACTTCCAGGATGGACAGTATGGCAATGGACTACTAGTTGGTAAGTACAAAAACCTACTTATATACACACTGCACAGCAACCCTCTAGGACACACAACACATACACCACAACAGCAACATCTAGACAGGAACACACTGAGGTCCTGACATCACTAGCCATGTTTCTTAAGTCACCATTGAACCTGTCACACATCGGAATTTACTGTACAGCCTAATGTGAAGAGTGTGGTTGCCGAAATGTCACCTTGCAAATTGTAAGTGTCCCAATGACCTTTACATTAATACATTAGGCATAAGCCTAAAGGTATGGGATGTCCAGGGTACTTTGATATGGACGTGTTAATAACACTTATAAATTAAACTCTACATTGAACTATCAACTCACCCCAAGTGAAGACACAAGGACACCTGTATCACAAGTCACAATGCAAGGGAGGGCACACTGCACTAAAAATCCCAAAACATACTGATGACAAATGGTTAGCAGACAAACACTTTCTCAGCCAAGGAAACAACACAATGCAGATGGTATAGCCTACAAGTATAGGATGTCACATCAGTACACAAAAGAGTCACAGACAACAGAAGGCAACTACTGCCATTAAAGGTCTTTTCAATAGTGCCAGCTACATCAACATGATCCCATTCTTTTTCTCTTTCAGCTGATCAGGGATATGGCATCCAGCCATGGGTAATGACACCCTTTCGCAACCCGTGTACTGTTGCAGAGCGGGCATACAACGAGGCCCATAAGAGGACACGCAGCATTGTCGAGCGGACCTTCGGCATCCTCAAGTCAAGGTTCCGCTGCCTCAACATCACTGGTGGTAGCCTACTATATTCCCCCGAGATGGTCTGTAGGATCATCCTCACATGTGCAATATTGCACAACCTTTGTGTCAAAAGGAACATTCCCCTCCTCGAACCAGACCCATACATGCCTGAAGACGAGGAAGAGGAGGATGCTGCCCTGCAACAGGAGGGGGAACAACCAAACACAGCTGCTGGAGTGCGTAGGCGCCAACGCATTGTGAACAATTTTTTAAAATTATTATCACCATCACCACTTAATGAACTATTGTAAATAAACACTGATAACAAACACCACATCATGGTCTGACTATTCATTTCTGCACACCTTTAGCTCTAAATATCAGAAGAAGAATGTCGCCTCATGGAGCATTAATGATATAACAATCAGGACACAGAAAAATACACTACAAATGTGATGCCTATCATACAACGGTCACATACATACACAATGTAAATGACTGACATCCTGTACAGTTCACCTTTGAAGGGCAATAGCTGAGGACCACACCTATTACACACATACATGTAGGAAACATGGTTCATCGCAGCAGATGGCACACAACTAAAACACCATCAGTCAACTAGGGGAAAACAGGCCTCATACATCAGGCAGTTGACATGCTTTTGCTTCAGGAACAGGAATGTATGACCAGACTCTTGGCAGTAATAATTTCAACTACATACAATCTTTGCAATGACTATCTGTCACTAGAGTTACACATAAGCAGAACATACACAGCACAAGTGCCACACATATGACAAGCATCCAGCACATCACATCCCATCTACATGTCAGCCCTTTTCTACAAACCTTACACACCCATGCACCTGGTCAGACCCCACCTGTCTGAAGAGGTCCCTGGAATGCTGATATGTGTACCTTGAGATTCCCCCATCTACATACACACACTCACAAGAGTCATCCAGTGTGCCACACCCTTTCCTATGCCTACCATTGTCATAGTACCATCTCACTGCATGGAATTCAGCTCACATAATACACTGGCTTGGAGTTTTTAAGGCCTGGTATCACCTGTAGATTGATTCCCGTGTGAAAGGTACTGTAGGCCATTTTAAAGCAAATCTCATCCGACAGGACTTGTGAGACACTGATGGAGGCCACACCAGTGATCCCCTCCATGCACACCACCCAAATTTACATGCACCATCCCTGCTGATGCCTCCTACAGCATAGATGTAGACATTTGGGCAATTACACCATTAAGCATTGCTACTAATGTTGCCGTGTAACACATTATCAGGGTTCATGTGTCACCTTCAAAACAACACAGGACATACACAGTGTGACATGTCAACTGTCTACTGCTCTCTCTGACCAGTCCTAGTCAGACCACTGATCATGTAATTTGTGAAAGAGCTGGCTCCTGATTGACCCAGCATCCTGTCAGCCTGACTGGCACCTGTCCGTGGGTCACCCTAAAGATGCCCGGTGGCCACCTATGGACCACACTTGCTGTCCAAAACCTCTCTTTCCTCAGAGGCTAATTTGTCTTTTGCCTCATCAATGTATACTCAAATACATTGTATTGCATCATCTGACTTTTATTTGTATCATATTTGTGACAGTGCCCTTGAATAGCTAAATCATGGCCCATCCGTTGTCTGGGCCTCACTAATGCCTAAACTACAAAGTGTGACAGTGTACCTGGGCCATAGCCTTTGATGGTGTACGTGACCTCCAGCAGAACCAGCAACCTCAGATAATGTCCATGAAAAGTCGACACATATGAGGACCCTGACAGTTCACACGCTGAGTAACATTGTTCTATTAATAGAGATGGCTCGTGTGTGGTGAATACCAGCCATTTACTTCTGCACAGAGGCTATGATGTTTCCTGATGCATTTCCATCCACAGAGGCCAACTTGAGTACAAATGTTGCAATGACACATGCCGGATCCAGACATTCTCTCACTCAGCACACCACGGTTGCCCATTTGAAAGTCTCATTACACGTCTTCAGTGACAGGGTGGGACCATCCACGTGTAGGTTACCATGGGCCAGATGCAGGAAACACTTTGCGACTCGCAAACGGCAAAATCTGCCGTTTGCGACTCGCAAATGCGTGTTTCCGATGCAGAAATGCATTCTGCGAGTCGGGACCGACTCGCAAAATGCATTTCAGAATCGCAAATAGGAAGGGGTGTTCCCTTCCTATTTGCGATTCCTAGTGGTATGCAATACCATTTGCGACCGCATATGCGGTCGCAAATGGTGTCGCAGTTACCATCCACTTGAAGTGGATGGTAACCCACTCGCAAATTGGAAGGGGTCCCCATGGGACCCCTTCCTCTTTGTGAATGGACCCCAAATTATTTTTTCAGGGCAGGTAGTGGTCCAAGGGACCACTACCTACCCTGAAAAAATACCGAAACTAAAGGTTTCGGATTTTTTTTTAAGTGCAGCTCGTTTTCCTTTAAGGAAAACGGGCTACACTTAAAAAAAAAAAAACTGCTTTATTTAAAAGCAGTCACGAACATGGAGGTCTGCTGACTACAGCAGGCCTCCATGTTTGCGAGTGCCCATAGTCGGTATGGGGCCGCAATTTGCGACCCACCTCATTAATATTAATGAGGTGGGTCATTACGACCCCATACCGACTCGCAGACGGTGTCTGAGACACCGTACTGCATAACATTTTGCGAGTTGCAAATAGCGAGTCGCTATGACTCGCTATTTGCAAATCGCAAAATGTTTCTTTGCTACATCTGGCCCCATGTCCTTAATGACTTTAGTCACATTTAGCCACAAACAATACTCATTAGATACACGATTAGCTGCCAATAACTCATGATGAGACCTGGACGTTACAGTGACAACACACACCTTAACAGTTGATACTGGATCAACATTGGACCACACACATGTACATGTACCATCCAATCAACAAAATGGTTGCAAGCAGCCTATCACAGTAGTGTCCCAGTTGTAACCTAGCAGGAAGAATGAAACATGCCACTAAACCAGGTAATGCATAAAGGGCCACATACATCAACAACCTATTTGCCATCATGACATAAGGAACGTTGAGAATTTGCTATTAAATCAATGCTAAATGGTATGTCAGAATTCTCCAAAGAAGTACTAGGGCAAACTTCAAAAGGGCAAATGGTATTACAGATTACCAAACAGAGAATCATACTCAATTTGCATCTATGGGCCTGCTGCCAATGATTTAGCATAACTAAATTTGGGAAAACCTTTGATAAAGTTGCAAGTCAGGAACAGCAAACCCCAGGGTGCTGGGGGCTTAAGTCCCCCTCTGCTGCACCGCAAATATAATTTTTTTATGCACATGTGAAGCACACACATGCATAAGGGGCATGTGTGCCCTACATGTTAATAGTGAAACATATTTTAGCTACATTAACTCGTAATTAGCACATGGTTACCCCCAAAAAAGGTTTAGGCGACAATTGCATTACCTAATTGGCCTTTTTGCTATTTGGAATAGCTTGATACATGTGCTCACAAATTTGCTAAGGAATACATTCTGGTATCTCTTTCATATTTTGAAAGTTGCAATCAGCAATTACCTACATATGTGCGCAATTATGAGTAATATCCATTCTGGCCAATCATTACTATTGCACTGTGAATACCTTCTATACATCCTATAAGGGACATTTGCTATAGCTAACCCCAAAGTTTATCACTTAGCACCGTTTGGTCATGCAAAATTCCATTACTCATTTGGACAAATGAAATACATATTTGTCATAATGCGTCATATTTTCACACATACAGCTTGTGCGTCATAATTTTTGACGCACAGGAGTGCAAATAATGCAGAGTCAAAAAATTTTTAATAAATAGATATCATATTTGGCTGCAGCTTAATTTTCACCTCTGGAACTGTAAAATATGCTGCAAACAAATATTATTTACTAATTATTAAAAATATTTGGACTCTGCATTATCTGCACTCCTGTGCATCAAAAAATATGACGTACAACTTGTATGCGTGAAAATATGCCGCATAATGGAAAAAAACGGCATCCATGTTATGCAGGATGTGATCTAATAGGATATCCTGTTTACAGATTCTGTACAGTGGGTGTACTTTCACTTTCACTTTGCAGTCTCTGATTATTCTAGACTGCGTGGCTGTGTGCAAAGTGTTGTCCTGTGAATTTGTGCTTTTGTGTCCAGAGTGCCATCTTACTTGTTGTTTTGTCATCAATATATTGTTGTAGAATACTGTCTGAGTGTGTGTTGTATACATTTGTCCAGTCCAGTGTTGTATTTATTGTCTGTGGGAGTCTGTTGTGGGTACTATTAAATAGGGGACAGTTGGACTCTTCTATTTGTTAAGTTTTCTTTGTATTTCCTCACTCAAACTTTCCCCATTTCCCCCTTTTCTTTCTTTCTACTACTTTTTCCCCTTTTTCTGTGCCTAAATGTCTGGTAGGCCACGGCTTTCCAGGATGGGTGAGGAGGAATTGGGGGGGTTCATATGGCTGGTTTCCTCCCACTGATGCTGGAGGCTGGGGGTAGGGTGATACAGGGGTATCACAAGGAGGCCCGTAAAGTCCGGTGGGGGAAGGTGCGCCATCACTCGGTGCGTCTGTATGGGAGCCAACGGAATGACCATCAATTGAAGCACCGCTGGGCTGACCTGATCTCCAGGGAGCAAGATCTGCTGGACCACCTGGGAATCATGATTGGTGGCCATGTTGGTGAGTACAGATCATGTAAATCTGCACAATTAAAAGCTGTGTAGTGACATGAGATGATTGGTACCCAATCTGCCAGATAAGTAGCTGACTGTGTGTAATGCTAGGGAAACATACAGGGTAATTGATGCACTATGTGAAGGATGACAAATGCTAGCAGTCAGGCAGCTCATGTTTTCCACACATACAGGTTGCTTGTAGCAGAATGTAATGTAGTGCCGCCTTTGTGTCAGACAAGCGACACATTAATGACGCAATCAGGACTCTACAGGTCACAATTGCCAGTGAAGTATGGATGTAGTAACATCATACCTACATATGTTGACGCTATAGCTAGACTGACATTGGAAACCCTACATGATGCTGAAAATGAGTGCTGCCTTCACGTCAATTGATGATAGCAATGTGGCCCAGACATATGTCTCATGTGTGTCTGGTTAGTGTGTAGGGAAAGTGTTCACGGAAGTGCCATGCCTGTTCGGGATAAATGTGCTCCTTCACATTTTATTGATACATGCCAGATCTGAACATGAACCATATTTGTAAAGGACTCAGGTACCCTCAGCTAACATATTAGACAGGTATTTATTGTCACTTGTGCCAAAATCCGATTAGGGATGGCAGTCCAAAGGTATGGACTAGGGTACAAACATCTATGTTTGGTGCCAATCACCATTGTTTGGACACATCAATTTAGGAAACTGTAACAACATGAGGTATTGCCAAAGTACCTGGCCCTCTGTACCATGTACCTAACTGTCACAAATGTGTCATGACCACATAGGCTGTTTGACAGGTCATGCAGTCCTCAAGTAACCAGCTTTTGGAGGTCTCTCTTGGATGCACATGATGAGATGAATACACACCTATATTGTTGCTGCACACTAATGGAGGTGCATGTTTGCCACCACATAACAGTCCGGGCCACTGCATGTGTGTAGAAGTGTGTGTAACTGTAGCAGGAGACCCATCCTATGTAAATGTTGCACAGGAATTATTCCATGCAGTATGAGCATGTCTGAAAGTGTTTCATTACTCATGTCAGATTATCACATTGTATTTGTATTTGAAATTGTTTCTCAGTGCACGGATTCTGAGCATATTCTTAATTCCATGCTTTACAGGTGGACCTGCACCGTACACAGTGGGAGAGGTGGCTCGTTTTGAGGACCCCGACACCTACAGTGAGTGTTGACATGTGTGGTATGTTTTGTGTTTGCTGGTGATGTGTGATGGACTACTGTGTGTTGAACACATTGCAAGGTGTGATGCGCTGCCCAATCATTAGTCTTGTTCCATTAGTGGGATTTCAGTTATCACATTATTTTGAGTTGACCAATGCTTATCCATTTGTCTGATCTTGGGTTTGTAGGCCATTCCTGTAGGGCCCGCTATGGGAACAGAGGTGAGTCATGTGGAATACACTAGTTACAAAAAGAGTTGCACTGGGACTCGCCTCGGACTGAGTCTGCATGTCAGACTGACATTCTCCCAGATAGCTTCTGCAAATGGCTTGTCTGAAGACTGCTGCTTCCCTATTACCCGATGTACTGAGTACACTGTAGGTTGGATCTTCCAGGAGCATGCACTTCCATAAGTTGTACTAGAAGTGTGTGGGACTAGAGTGCAACGGCCTAGGTGTGCATGCTATTCATGATCATGGGTGTTCTTGCTCCTCTGTGTCTGTTGAAAATATGCCTCACTGGAAGTATGTGATGTTGCCCTAGGTCAGTACATTTTGACATGTGTGGACCTTGGATAGGACAAGGTTTAGCTGACTCCAATTTGTTGATAGCCCTTACTGGTGGTGTGTGTGTGGAGTCAAAAACATGTTGAGCTTTCTATACACTCCTGGGTGTGCATCTATTTTGGGATTGTTTGTTGTTCTTCCCACCCCCCCCCCCCCAAAGACAGGCATGCGTTTGTGAATAGGGTACCTAGGACTGAAGCAACCAGTATGTTACACATACTTGTGATTATATCAAATATGGTTTTGAACCTAGTGTACACCCTCGGTTATGGCACATGACTTCTATACTAGCAAATCCCATTTCAAATTGCAGACCTTGAAGTTTGTGATTGTTATCACATACACTGACATATGTAGTCCAGGCAATAGGCGGAGGAGGTGCAGCATGATTGTTAGCTGCAACTGTAATGACAAGTTATTGCCAGTTGTTACCCATCATGTAGATTATTGTATGTGCTATGTGTGAGATGACCTTTGTAGGCAGGCTTTCCATGCACTTCCTCTGAGACTTTCAATGATCTGTATGGTGATATGAGCTATTACAAGTACAGTAAATGTATTGTCAGATTGACCACTTGTGCTATTCCACACAATGCAGTTCCTATGGTAAATAGTTGCCCTTTGTCTTCACAGCTGCAAACATGAGTGCTGCACAGAGGCATGAATTCGAGAGGCGGGCCATGAGGTACCGACACATCCTGCGGGTGCAGTCGGGGTTCTGACGGATGGCCCGTAAATACCAGTCGGATCGGGCCTCCGGAGCATGGTGGGCTTCACCACAGGGTGCCCCAAGGTTGCCCACTACAGCCACCACCACCACAACCACTGGTTCTCCCCCAAGTGGCCCCAGCCACAGCGGGGAGAGTTGTCCCTGCCTACGCAGCACACCCAGGCCCCAGCAGTGTGACAGCTGCAGGACAGTCCAGTGGGCTACGCTCAACACGCACACAGAGCACCTCTGCCGGGACCCAAACAGCAGCAGCACCTCCAATCGATCCTGCGGCATTCCTGGCTTTGGAACGCAAAATGGACAAATTTATGAGGAAGGTGGACAATCTTAGCCAGGATGTGGCCTACATCAAGAAGCGGGTCAGGTCTATCAGGCGGACCCTCCGGAGGGCCAACCTCTAGGACTGATATATTCAATGGACATAATTCCCTCCCCTCCCTCCTCTTTTCTTGTTATCATGATTAGTGGGCTTGGGGGATTAGTGTTAGGTTAGTATACGTTGTTAGTTTAGTTAGTGTTAGGGAGGAGGGTGGGGGGTCCTGATTCTTTATACTTTTCCTTATTAAGTGTGTGGGTGGGTGGGTGACGGTCAATGTTGGGGTTCCTGTGTGTTTAAAAAAAATAAAAATAAAAATATATATATATGATTGTTTAGGATAGTATAGTATGTGTGTAGGTTAGTATGTGTTGTCCTGCATGTCTCCTGTCTCATAATGGTGGGTGGGGGGTTGATGTTTAGATCGATTCGTTATATGTGAAGAGTAAGTTTAGCTTAGGTCAGTTAGGGACAGTTGTGGGTAATGAGTAGTCAGGTTAGATTAGTATAGGTATGACTTTTCCCTTAGTTGCCTCTGGTGTGATTAGTTTGGAATAAATATATAGATAACCCTTTGCATTATGTGTTAACTGCTACTTGATCATGGCCTTGCCATCAGTGTAGATGATTGTTGTTCTATGACATTTGTGTCCTATGCTACAAACAAAATCAAACTGAGGTGTAAAATGGCAGCTACCCCAGTGCTACCTTGGTAAGTATCCACCATTTGTTAGAACCACCAATCGGAGTTAACATGGATCACAAAGGATTTGTGTCGATGAGTATGTTTTCTACGTCACAAAGTGTGCTTCCAGACTTGGTATTGTATGGACATTTTTAGGTTGGACTGCAGTGTGATGTTCAGGGACATCTTTGAAGATGAGGTCTTGTTAACACTCTTGTCTTCTTGTCTTCATTACTGACATTGATCATTTGTGCTAAAATTCAGCATGATTACCTATTTGGATGTTTACTCAGAAAGGTTGATTGATGCTGTGTTTTGTAGTGTTTGCTTAGATTAGACTGCATAGTTCAATGTGTTAGAATTGCATGGTGACAACATTTATCAGCCACTATTAGTTGACTTTGATTTCTCTTGATGAAGCATTATTCTGTCCAACACAGCATGATGGTGTGTGGTTTCTCCCTTCATCAGTTATTCTCCTCAAGATGGGTAGGCTATGATGCAATCCTGGCCACTGCACAGATGTATCTGACTACATGATGTCAGGACAGTTGTATTGACAAGCTACATGATTGTCACACAGGCACATTTGTGTTATCTACTGCACAGTTGATGTGTCAAATTACACTGAGACATATTTGGTGAGCAAGTGCAATTTATTGATAGGTGCTGTAGTGCAATGTGTACATTGTCCATGTTTGCTGAGTCCGTTCTAGTGCAATCTTACATGGTGATCCTACAGAAGGGGTGTGGATAATGCTCCTGACATGCTGGGGTGATGTTACAGACAGTGCAGAGGGACAGGATTTGCTGATTAGTAGGTGAGAGACATTCACTGGGCATGCTGACAAGTTATACAGTGGTTAGCAAAACAGTCACTGAGTATAGTTGTTGTAAGACTGGCATTTGACAAAACGTAGGACCTTGGTCAAAGTAGGCCATGGTGCAGGGTCTAGTGCTTCCGGGTACTCTTCCGTGTGAATGTGATCTGTTCCATGTCTTCTTCTTCTGATGTGTGTGTTGCCTGCTTTGTCCTTGTTGTTGTTGGTTGTGAAGGGGCCACACACCTCAGTGTTAGAAGACGTGGAGTCAGACATCCCGGTTGCTGCTCCCTGTGAAGGTCTTAAGGGCAGTACTGCAGCAAGGAGGGTCTGCTGTTTTTTGAGAATAGCAGCCACATCACGATGGTAGGCAGCCAGGTCGGCCCTGAGGGAGTCATGATTGCATTCGTGCATGCAGTGGAAGGTTTAGGGTGCGAGGTGTTGTGGCAACTCCCTTACTGCAGTGGTGAATTCCTTGACAGTTTCTTGTAGTCCTTGCAGTATGGATGTTAGGGCTTGCATAGCTGCTGCCTGATCTGCAGATGACATCATGCACGAACGCACCCCCTCAAGGCTGGCTGCCATAGCTTGCATCCCCACCCGCACCTCCTTGGCCAGCTCCTGCTGTCCTCCAACTACAGTTCTTTCAAAGCTGGTGCCAGTGTCGTCAGAGTCCTCAGCTGTATTGGAGCTGGCAGGTCTTGCAATTGGGGTGGTGGGTGGTTCCTCTGCGATGGCTGCTTGTTCTGTGCTCCTCCTTGTGACTGAAGGTGGGGTCTGGAGGGTTTCAAGGACCTTTTGGATGGTCTCCTGGGGAATGTTTATGGGCTCATCATCCATGTCATCAGGGAAATCTGGGACAGGCATTTCGGCAGGTGATCCATCTTCCTCTGCAATGAAACAGGGTACAATTAGTGTGTCTGTGTTGTGACAATTTTGACGTGACGTGCCTGCCTTTTGATGAATTCACTTTGTGATCTTGTTTTGTATTGATATCTGCTGTCCTTCAGATGGGCATTGTTATAGGCCTATGGCCCACCTGTGTGTCACATGTATGTTATTGAGTTATCAAACTTGTCAGCCTCATCACCTCTAGGTGTTGCTTTATGCCAAATAGAGAATAGCCAGCTTTTTGTCCTACTCGACCCTCCCTGTATATCCATTCTCATGGTGAGACCTTTCACTGGCTGTGGGTGTTCTGATGGTCCTGGCAGCACACTTAACTCTCAGGACCCGCCCCAATCCCTGAGCGTTCACATTGACTTAATTGTAATTGACATGTAGCATATCCTATGCATGGCAATGTTATGATGTGATATGGATGTTGATATTGTTAATGTGCCCTGCTGATGTTGGGTAATGTGTGTTACATTGGATTGCCCTGATAGTCGTATCAGTGTCCTATTTCCCCCTCTGACTGTGCAGGTGTATTTCAGTGACCAGTTCCATGTGTCCCCTCGTCAATGCTGTTGTCTGAGCAGAATGACTTTTGTGATGTTGCCTTGTTTGCCAGGCACGGGAAGGACCCTGACATATGCAGCATGGGTGTGTCCTTTGTGCTGTGTCACTCCTATTGTTATTTACATTGGCTGATGTTTGTGACACCTATGGGCATTGACATTTGCGTGTACTGGGGCCTTTGTCTTGTTTCAGGAGATTGTTGCAGATGTCATCCTCACCCCCTAATTTAGGTATGTATGTTCCATGGGGAGGCTACTGCCATTGGCTACTATAGCTGCACACAGATCAGAGGTGGTAGTGTCAACTGTTGTGGCAGTTACATTGCAGTTGTTGTTTTGGCTAGAGGATTGCTAATAGGGCCCTAGTTACTGTAGGAGATATGTTGGCTGACGAGTGCCAGGATGTAAGTTTGACATAGTGGCCTTCCCTCCTGTCGAGGCTTTCCCTTTGCTCCATTGTTGGCATGACAGCATGCCCCCAAAGGACTGTTGTTGGTGTAGTGTAATGTTGTGCCCCAGCTTCTGTTTGTGCAGGCCATGCCCCCCTGCAGTACCCCTTTACCCATGCCAATCCAAGTATATGATGACTTACATGCAATGTGTAGTAGATATTTCCCCCCCCTGCTTGCAGTCAACATTATTGTATTTTAAATCCCCATGCGACTTACCCTGCATGTGTGTTGTCTCGTGGTAGTCTGCGCTGTCCTGTCCTTGAATCCCTGTGACGATCTCCTCAGGGATGACGGCTGCAACCATCTCCTCCATGTGGTCCAGGGCCTCCTGGTGTGCTGGACTCCCACCTCCAGTCTGCAGTGCTACCTTCCTGTTCCTGGCCATTTTTTCCTTTGTCCTGCGTTTGCAGTCATGCCAGCGTTTCTTACACTCGGTGACTGTCCTGCGTACTTCAGCCACACTGTTAATCTTGTCAACAATTTGTTGCCATATGGCCTCTCTCCTACTGATTGGCAACTTTGAGGTGATAAACAGTTGGTGCTGGTGTTCCGTCACCTCTTTAACCAGGATTTCCTGCTCCTCTGCACTGAAGCGACACTTTCTTTTCTTTCTATAAATGTCCTGGTTCTTATATGGATCGTCCTGGCTGGTTCCTGGTCTGCTGTCATCTTCCTGGGGTCTGTAGTGGCATTTGGGATCCATTTTGGCTCTCCTCTGGTGCACTTGCAGTGTTCGCGTTTTTTTTTTACGCTATTGCGTCAAAAAACGGCGCATATCCGGGTTGTGGTGTCGTAAATCGACCCACAGTCATTTCCGCCGCGTTAATGTCGTTTTCCTTTACGACTTGACGCCGCGGTGTGCGTAAAAAAAAATGACTCCCACCTGTTGATTGCGCCGCCGTGCGTCAAAGTATAAATTTGATGCCCGCACGGCGCTACGAAATGGCGTTAGCCGGTGGTACATTTTTTTACGCTAAATTGCGGCGCCGCAGTTTTGCGTTAGAAAGTATAAATATGGCCCTATGTTCCTTGACCTGATTTTTGTATCAGAGCATAGACTGTCCAGAAACATTTATGGTTAGAATTCATAATGTCTGCGATTAAGGCCTATTACTGGTATTCTGTAGGCTAGCCTGTGATTTACAGCAGTGAGACCCAGTGTGACACGTCAGGGAATTAATTGATCCACACAAAAATACACGACCGCAAACCTGCACTTAATACGTTTAGAAAGTGCATGTGTCCTATAGGAGCAAAATCAAAGATTCCGAAGGTAAACATCTAACCCACATTATCGTGGCATGCTTCATAATTGACTTGACCATCCCACCCTGGTAGGACAGCACAACCACCAATGTCTCAACCCCTAAATGAAGGCGTGTTGAATAAATTATACTGGATATGTGTGGGAGCCAGGTTTCACTGCTAAATTTGTCTCTACACAACCCAAAGGAGTTTCCTTTATTTAAAAGGTTCCTAAGGCAGGGTTAAAACATCATTTGGATGAGGAGTGAGAGAAGAGGCTTTGATCATCCTTTCTAGTATAATTGTGCCAACATGTTTCGATCCTTAATGTAAGCCCATAAGGAGTGTTAGCCTTTAATGAAGGCAAAAAGGATCGCTATTTTAGTACTCTGTTTTTGTACATGCAAAAATGTTAAAATAAGTCTAACTTTTTATTTACTAAAGAGATTTATATCAACCCCGAGTGTACCTAATGTACACCTTGCACTTATAACATTGCGAAAATGTGGACTTTCCAATTTTATTCTCTGCATTATTTGTTATGGTCAGATACATGTGTTTAAAATACATCCTTCAAGCAATCTGTCCACTGCTCTTTTAAGATGAGGTCCTTCTTTGGATTTTGTTATTTTGAGTAGCTGGATGTATGCCTGTTGTCAGTTAATATTTATTCTATTAATTTGCAGCACCTTCAAGTTTATTTCCTACTTTTTTAAAGAGTGTGCAAGAACACACAGTATGCCCAGGTCAACGTTCATGTAATGCCACTTCCCATAGCGTCATACCGTTGGTTGGGGGTTTAAAAGCCTATGTTCTAACTGCTGGTGTTGTCTTTCACGGGCAGAGGGTGGGTTCAAAGACAATGGTAGCACCAGAAATACCACTAGGAAATTGGTGAAACAGGGCCACGGAGACTAGAATTAGTAAGATCGGTCAACAATTGTTCTACCCAAGGATCCAAGCCTTTATACTGCATAATGCCCATTGAAATTCAGCTCGCTGTTTAAAAACTCACTTTTAAAGGAATCTTCCCCGAATTGCTGAGGGGTTTTAATTTTTCGCATTTCAAGTTACTATAGATCATGAAGAAGTGATTTATTAATTAACACCCACCAACCATCAATGATCAGTTCCTCTTTTTTCTCCTTCACAGTCTGTTTCTATTTTGTGCATCTCATATCATTTTAATGCAACTCTCAGTGCCTACTAGAATATTCTTCAAACTCCCAAATAATTTTTTAAAAAATGGAATAAATGGAGTAGCTGAAAAAACGCTTGTATAAATGACCCACCTCCCTTAACATCAGTGAGACCACCCTTTCAGGAAACCATCATTAGGTGCCACTCATTCATTTATCTCCATTGATTTAAAATGACTTACTGTCATATAAATCTACTTCACTGAACCAAACATTGTTTTCCTATATTTACTTTAATGGTATTAACTAAACTAAATCCTCTTACATTTCCTGGCTAGCCTATATTGATTCTTCCTTTGATACCTTGTTCAAAATTTCTACAAGGTCGGATCCCCAAAGGGTGCTTACTCTGTCAAAAAAATAATGAAAAATACCTTCAACTATACCTTCCTGCAGCACAGATTGGACCACAGGAGAGCTGTTGAAAAGTCGAAGTCGACAGTTGGTGTGTATGTGTCCCTTTCTTCTGAGAAAGGCTGCAAGGGTTATTTGACAAGTGTCACCAATATGCAGCACCACTTAGTTTTAATAAGATTCAGATTGGGCATAGTGTATCATCTAATCTCATTTCCTAAAATGAAGTCTTGCCCCACTGAAATGGTCTGTTGTCCCTGTGATGGGTCCAGTAAATAGAGCACTTTGCACTTTATGTTGTTCTGCAAATGTTATGTACAATATAGGATAATTTACCTCAAACTCTTTTTATTCCCCAGGATATAAGAAAGCACCAGGCCACAGTGACATTCTTATTTGGTTTAACCAATCTTCGCTTGTTTTACAATGTGGCACTTTATATTTTAAATGCTATTTTTGTTAGGAAAAATATTAATTTTTAGCTTTGTTCGGACTTGACATGAATATTTGTAAATGTTGTGTTCTGAGTTGATTTGATTTTAACTGTTTATTATATGAATGCTGATATTATGTCCTGGTCTGTTTTTAAACGTCTTATTTATGTATTTATTTATGTACTTTTGTGGCTATTTTGTATATGCTGAATAAAGTTTACAAACCGAACTAAACTATTCACTTTTCCATAAGTGATTAAGGGGGTCATTATGATCCCCGGTGGTTCAGCCCCCCATGCCAGCGGCAGGTAAAAAGACCGCCAACGGCATGGCGGGCTGAACGGCCATGTAAAGAACACAGGGAGGGCCGCCATAGGCAGCCAGACGGTGGAGGGATGGTGGAGAGAATCATTATCTCACAGCACTGCTGCCCCTCAAATAATGATCCCTACTGCCACCAGCCTTTCCCTGGCGGGTTTCCCGTCAGAGAAAGGCTGGCGGACGGGGTGCTCCGGGGCCCTCTGCACTGCCCATGCACTTGGCATGGGCGCCTGTGCAGTGCCCCATCGCGCAGGTCCTGTGCGTCGGGTGCAGCTGCACCGGCCATGCATTTTGCTGGGCCGGCGGGCGGAAACAATGTTTCTGCCCACCGGCCCAGCAGAGTGTTCTTTATGCGGCCGGCAGGGTCCCAGTGAGCTGGCGGTCAGTTAAATGACCACCAGCCTGAACACAGCAGTAAACATAGCCGTGTTCATTATGAAGGCCTAAGTCCTTGACTTCCAATTAATGATTAGTCTATATCTCGCCCCTATTAGTTGTGCACCCTAAGTAACCTTGAAGAAACATCCTCTTAATGAACCTGTATCATAGTCCAGAAAATTATTCATTTATCTACTTCAACAGGATTGCTCTCTTAGTAAATCTACATCAAACTGTCAAAATTGGTTTGCCTTCAAAGATTCCAGTGGGACCAGCTGACTAGAAAACATTTGCTCAGAGTCAAATGGTTATTTTCTACTGACTTTAATGACACAACCCACCTAGTAAACAGACAACATACTCAAGTGTACCAGGTCCATGCATGAGTGGCTCATCTACGCTTAGGGTGATCAACCGTCCTGTGTTCTGCAAGTTTTCCTGCATTTTGTGACTGTCCTTTTGTCTGCACTCTGCTAGTGCAGGCTGCCAAATTGCTCACCATTCACTGCTCACAGCTAGAAGCCTAGAGGGTCACTTTGAGCGGTCAAGCAGTGTGTCCTTGTCGCACTATTTTAGCAATTTATGAGCTATGAAAGAAGTGCCTGTCTGTGGCTAGAAGAAAGGAGCAGAAGCACAGGAGGGTTCCTGCACAATGCTGCTCAAGAGACATGTTCACCTTCAGAGATGCTAACCAGAAATTTGGACTCTTGCAGTTACACAGTCCTGAGTATGTGAACGAAAACCATGGCCAATCCTGTGAAAATGCCCTTGGTGTTTGCTTCTTACGGTTTTTAAGTGCACACACTTTTTTAGCTTAGGGTACAGAGACATAGGGAGAATATATTTTGCCCAAAGTCAAAGAGTTTGCTTGGAGAATCAGATCATAATGCAGTATTTCATGATACCAAGGATATTATTTTACCACCATTTTTAGAAAATAGACCATCAGAATGGGCACTGTCTTCCTACCATAAGCTTTTCATACTAAAAGTGTTTCAAAATTATTCTACATTTCTCCCAATCTTGGACAAACAATTTGGAACAGAGGGATAAATTCCAGAGCATGGAGTTTGTCTAAATGGGGACCATGGGATTAAAATGAATGCCTCCTGGTTCTACAGCATCCAACTAGCGCACCAACCACAAACAGGGTTGCTGTGATTCTGATGGAAAGACCAAGGGACCATGCTTTCCAGGGAAATGTCATTGTGTTGTGGGCTGTGCCCAGATGTATAAAGCAGTGTTTATTTACAGAATATATACATGAAATGGTAAAGTCAGAATTAGATGTTAAGTCTAGTAGTGGTGTCCTCCCACCAAGTAAATTGCCTTTCTTGTTAGGGGCCTACCAAGAACATACAGGGCCTAGGAGCCCACCCAATGCTTTCCATTAGTTGGCATTCCTGCCACTCTTATTTACCTGCTACTTATTTATATCCCAGCTTGTCACTTTTTTATTCATCTCTCCCACAGAGCATATCATCTTTACCATCTCTTTTGATTATTTCTGCAGCTTGCTTTTCAAACACTACTTTTTTGTGTTAAGCACTCCATAACAGTGCACATGTGTTCCAATAGTTACTCTTATGTACTTCTTTCCTTCTGAACTCCATGTAGATGTCTGTTGCATATGTGTTCCTCCCCAACCCCTCCATGTTCCACTCACCCACATGTACTTCCCACATTTCTTTCACCTCTTCTCACTCCACATTTCTCCCTAAGTGTTGCCTCTACTCCTCTACTTATTATGGTCTGGTTTGACAGCTCAGCTGTTGCCTGAACATTATGTGAGCATCAATAGAGAGCAGCTTTGACTCCACTCCCACATTTGGGCTCAGGAAGTACATGTTTTGATTGGGCAGGAGTTGTGTGCTTCCACAAAAAAGGGGCAGTGATCATTTTGCTTATTTATGCAGTTGCCTAAGCTTTAACTTTCAGGGTAAGACACATGACATTGGAATGCCATTAAAGCCTCTTAGATAAGTCTATATTTTGTGTTGTTTTTCTCCGGCAGCAGCATAGATGGGAGGACGGCATTCATTAACCTACATGCATTTGTAAGCTTTGCGTGACAGTGAAACTGTCACTTGACCTTTTAACCTACCAATATTATTCTAGTTTTTTGCTTCCACATAAAATACACATTTATTTTTATTCTATCTACTTGTAATGCTTCACATTCCCATACTAAATTATACAAAAACGTGATGGACGGAATTTCTAAATTAATCTCAGCCACTGGTAACATCTTGTAGCCTCATCCCAGTCCATTAAAATCAGTCTTGACCCTGCTCTGATGGGAACAGTCTAGCCCAGACTGCCAAGCCAAGGCTTCCCTGAACCAGAATACACACAATCCAGGACCGGTTTCATCCTAGTTAGGGCTCATCACCCAGTTATAGCTTGATTTCAGTGGCACAATGTGCATCGGCCCACTTCCGGGCATACCCATTACACCAGGGGAATCGAGAAAAAAAAATGTGGAGAAGAAGGTCTTTGGGGCTCAAAAAAGACTGTTGCACTGAGCGCCACAAGTGCCAAAATTATACAAAAACGTGATGGATGGACTTTCTAAATGAATCTCAGCCACTGGTAAATACTTGTAGCCTCATCCCAGTACATTAAAATCAGTCTTGACCCTGCTCCAATGGGAACAGTCTAGCCCAGACTGCCAAGCCAAGGCCTCCTTGAACCAGAATACACACAACCCAAGGTTTCACCCTAGTTAGGACTCATCACCCAGTTATAGCTTGATTTCAGTGACACAGTGTGCATCGGCCCACTTCCGGGCATACCCATGACTAGGGGAATCTAAAAACAAAGTGGAGAAGGTAATTGGGCACAAAAAAGACTGTTGTACTGAGAGCCACTAGTGCCAAAGCCAGCCCTGATCTCATCCACTGGCAATCGCCTGGCAGTCCAGGCTGGACGGTTCCAAATGGAGCAAGATCAGACTGATTTGCATATGGCAAGGTCCAAACTGAGGTGGCATGGGTGGTACAATAACTATGGAGTGGGATGCGGCCCTGAGTGATCACCAGTGGTTGAGAATAATTCGAGGTATAGCCAGTGGCTAAGATCAGGGTTGGCTTTAGCGCTGGGGCACCCAGTGCAAGTCTTTTTTGGTGCATCCCAATGACCTTCTTCCCTGCGGATTCCCTCACTACCATCCTCCAATTGTGCCCCCTCATCTCTCCCTAGCTCTTCTCTCACATGCATTTAATTTGTTTTATAGCACTACACATACCGATATAGGGTGTCAGGGAACCTCACATCAAACACACATTGTACAGAGACAATGAATCATACATGCGTAAGTCAGTCTATTACAAATGTTACATAATACAATGAGGATTTCAAGGTGTAGGAATCACACGTTATCCACACTAGTAGGCAGTATATTTTAAGAGTGTTTGGTCTGGAGAAGCACAAACTCATGATTTAAATGCACCACTGTGGTTGTGTTTGGCTTTACTCATAGGAATGTATTTCTACCTAAACACACCATTTTTAGCAACATTAGGATAAAGAATAACTGGGGAAAAACATATGGTACCAATCCAATACTTTGCAACTGGCATGCAGCTCTTTGATTACAATTCATTGATCACTGTGCTATATTAGGATTTTAAGTTTTGAACTACAAGTAACAAAAGTATCGCTGTGACAAAGCAGTAGATTGAGCTACCCCATAAAATACAGTTCTGTGATCTGTATGGTGTGTGTTCTTTGCAGCTTGCATATAAGCCATCTGCGCTACTTTATGGTGAGTCAGAACTGCCACCAGACATAACGTGATCTCTCTCAAGTAAGAATATTAATCACCAGAGTTATCTTGGCAATTTTATTGTTGCCTGAACTTTGCCTCATACACAAGGAACTCTGTAGCGGGAGTTTTTAAACCCATAAGTTTTTTTGAAACACAGCACCTCCCTCTCCAGGAGTCAGTGTGAGCTGTGGCTTCACTTGTCTTACCGCCTTAAAGCCAAACCTAGCTGAGATTAATTCAAGAATTCCATCCAATACATATCATTCCTTTAAAGCCAGACCTATTAGCATTGTCAATGTTTTTTTTTGTTCACCATTCGAAATTGGTAAATAAAATTGTGTAGGCTTGCACCTGTGTGGTACCTACAATATGACATGAATGCTGCATCATAGCAGATTTTTTTTACTTTTGTTTTTAGTTATGCTGCACAGCTTTGGGGGTGCTGTACAGCAAGGCTAAAAACCCTTGGCAATTGGAGAGACCTATTGACTTTCCCAATGCCTGTTTTATAGCACTTGCTAACTGTATTGTGCCTAATTCAAAATCCCCCCAATATTTTCATATAATGGGGAACAAGCAGAAGTAGATTGTGAAACCTTTTCCTTACATCATTGACAGTAGGTGATCACTGGGGAGTATCCATTGGGGATAATATTAGTTTTTTTATCCATCCTTAATAGGGTTTTGACATGAACAACACAGCATGCAAGGCAGCACATGCTAGCCAATGAAACATATTAATGAGAGTAGTAAATCCACCTCAGCCCTTATATTCATGTTACACATTTCCAAGATAATCAGGAGATACAGGTTCCTCAAAGTCATTGTGCATAGAAGCAATTCAACCAATAAGCCAAGTTAGCAGAACACATATAGAGAACATCGCTACGGTGTGGACCTTTCTCTCCTACTCCACGGCTCATTAGTCCCTCACGACCCCCAACCTGGTATGATAAATCCTATAATTCGATATTTTGAAGACATGATCTGCAACCTCTGTGCTTTTTCCCCCCCTTCCCCTCTTTGAAAGTTTGAGAACGGGTGGAGAGGCCACAACTTATGAAGAGGACACAGTATACCAATGAGCCAATGCTCTCATTCCCATGCACCAGGATCTACTTGGGGCCTTTCAAGACATCCATTAGACCTTCCCAGTCTGTTGCAACGGGTCACTTTCTCAGCCCCTGTGCCTCCTCCTGCCACAGCCTTGGCTCTACTGCATTTAAGTGTTGTTGTGCTCCAGTGCCCCGTTCCGGGCAACACTCAAGCCTTCCAATGTACGGCGCCCTATCTACAAACCATCAGCATCACTAAATCAATGAAGCGGATTGTAGCACCCCCTAAGTGTCTTCATTTACAACAAGCAGCTCGCCATACTCCATATAGATTGGTGTGGCCATATTCTGGCAAGCTTTTCTATGACCTCTGGCCGAAGGTCCCTAACTAGCGGGCAGGTCCAGAACATGTGCAAAATGTCCATCTCAGGCTTGCACTGTGGGCAAGTCGATACAGATCCAAGAAAGATCCTCTGGAGTTGTGCCAGAGAAAGGTAAGCTCTATGTAATATGCTGTGTTGTATGTACTGAAATCTGGCATTTTCATGGATAAAGGAGGGTTCTGTCACATTCTTTCTGAGTCAATTTCCAGCCTATATCCCCCTCCCAAGCCATGCAATGTGTTATTAAGGGATCCTGTACCAGATATGAAAGGGCATGGCTTTGCTTTCAGGGGTCTGTAAATTCAGTGTAACTTGAGGGACGTATGGTTTCTGTTTAATACAAAAGCCAGTATGTGATATGTAAGTTCTCCGTTACCTGGCTATAGCTCAGATACTAAAAGTCAATTGGTTTGAGTGTGAGGTAGTGCTCTTGTTTGAAAACCGAGCCTGTGCATTGTTTGTTAAACTCTTCTATCTACAGAAAGCACTTGTAAGATTAGTGAAATATATGAGGCAGCTCTGCTATCTAAAGTTAAAGGCTATACATTCCGAGAGCTAGCTATTTGAGGGTTATCTATTCTGTGAGCTCCAGCCTGTAATTTCTCTGTTGCCTGAGGCATATCTCAGCTATCGAAAGCCAAATCTTGGGGTCTGTGTAACCTTTTGTTGCATACTGTGCGGCCTCCTGATGGCAGTATGGAGTTAGGCGGGGTGCTAGGGTATGCCGGAGTAGACAAGCTTGATGATATGCTCGCCCAATTGCAGTTTCAACTTCAGGTGTGCTCACTCCTTCCTCTCATGGGACGTAGACTTCCTTTTGGTTTGCCCCAAGCTCAAGAGGGAACTCAAGTTCACCAGGCAGGCTCAAACGGAATGGAGGACTTGCGGGGGTACCAATGTCAGGTGAAAAAACTTAGAAAGCCCACCTGCATATTGCTAAAAGTTACTTTTTTGTAGCCCAACCCAAAATCTCCAAGAACTCTTTTCATAATAAACAGTTAGGAGCGCACCTGCCTGACATCCCAGCAATTAATCTGCCCCATTGCATCATGGTAGATGTAGTATCTTCAAAAAACGAACTCCATTAATTTTTAAATATTTCACCTTTAAGTAGGTACAGCCTTTACTGTGCATCTCTGGACACATGTGTTTCTGGGTTAGTCCCTTCTTCAGCAGAGAACATATTTGCGGGGTGCTGGGAATGCTGCCATAAATCCCCCGGTTTCAGTACCTCTTTCCTGGCATGCTGGTGCCTGCTCCAGAGCTCGTCAGCCCAGTAGCTCAAGGGAGCCTTTAAAGTCACAAACAGTTAGGAGCGCACCTGCCTGACATCCCAGCAATTAATCTGCCCCATTGCATCATGGTAGATGTAGTATCTTCAAAAAACGAACTCGATTAATTTTTAAATATTTCACCTTTAAGTAGGTACAGCCTTTACTGTGCATCTCTGGACACATGTGTTTCTGGGTTAGTCCCTTCTTCAGCAGAGAACATATTTGCGGGGTGCTGGGAATGCTGCCATAAATCCCCCGGTTTCAGTACCTCTTTCCTGGCATGCTGGTGCCTGCTCCAGAGCTCGTCAGCCCAGTAGCTCAAGGGAGCCTTTAAAGTCACAAACAGTTAGGAGCGCACCTGCCTGACATCCCAGCAATTAATCTGCCCCATTGCATCATGGTAGATGTAGTATCTTCAAAAAACGAACTCCATTAATTTTTAAATATTTCACCTTTAAGTAGGTACAGCCTTTACTGTGCATCTCTGGACACATGTGTTTCTGGGTTAGTCCCTTCTTCAGCAGAGAACATATTTGCGGGGTGCTGGGAATGCTGCCATAAATCCCCCGGTTTCAGTACCTCTTTCCTGGCATGCTGGTGCCTGCTCCAGAGCTCGTCAGCCCAGTAGCTCAAGGGAGCCTTTAAAGTCACAAACAGTTAGGAGCGCACCTGCCTGACATCCCAGCAATTAATCTGCCCCATTGCATCATGGTAGATGTAGTATCTTCAAAAAACGAACTCCATTAATTTTTAAATATTTCACCTTTAAGTAGGTACAGCCTTTACTGTGCATCTCTGGACACATGTGTTTCTGGGTTAGTCCCTTCTTCAGCAGAGAACATATTTGCGGGGTGCTGGGAATGCTGCCATAAATCCCCCGGTTTCAGTACCTCTTTCCTGGCATGCTGGTGCCTGCTCCAGAGCTCGTCAGCCCAGTAGCTCAAGGGAGCCTTTAAAGTCACAAACAGTTAGGAGCGCACCTGCCTGACATCCCAGCAATTAATCTGCCCCATTGCATCATGGTAGATGTAGTATCTTCAAAAAACGAACTCCATTAATTTTTAAATATTTCACCTTTAAGTAGGTACAGCCTTTACTGTGCATCTCTGGACACATGTGTTTCTGGGTTAGTCCCTTCTTCAGCAGAGAACATATTTGCGGGGTGCTGGGAATGCTGCCATAAATCCCCCGGTTTCAGTACCTCTTTCCTGGCATGCTGGTGCCTGCTCCAGAGCTCGTCAGCCCAGTAGCTCAAGGGAGCCTTTAAAGTCACAAACAGTTAGGAGCGCACCTGCCTGACATCCCAGCAATTAATCTGCCCCATTGCATCATGGTAGATGTAGTATCTTCAAAAAACGAACTCCATTAATTTTTAAATATTTCACCTTTAAGTAGGTACAGCCTTTACTGTGCATCTCTGGACACATGTGTTTCTGGGTTAGTCCCTTCTTCAGCAGAGAACATATTTGCGGGGTGCTGGGAATGCTGCCATAAATCCCCCGGTTTCAGTACCTCTTTCCTGGCATGCTGGTGCCTGCTCCAGAGCTCGTCAGCCCAGTAGCTCAAGGGAGCCTTTAAAGTCACAAACAGTTAGGAGCGCACCTGCCTGACATCCCAGCAATTAATCTGCCCCATTGCATCATGGTAGATGTAGTATCTTCAAAAAACGAACTCCATTAATTTTTAAATATTTCACCTTTAAGTAGGTACAGCCTTTACTGTGCATCTCTGGACACATGTGTTTCTGGGTTAGTCCCTTCTTCAGCAGAGAACATATTTGCGGGGTGCTGGGAATGCTGCCATAAATCCCCCGGTTTCAGTACCTCTTTCCTGGCATGCTGGTGCCTGCTCCAGAGCTCGTCAGCCCAGTAGCTCAAGGGAGCCTTTAAAGTCACAAACAGTTAGGAGCGCACCTGCCTGACATCCCAGCAATTAATCTGCCCCATTGCATCATGGTAGATGTAGTATCTTCAAAAAACGAACTCCATTAATTTTTAAATATTTCACCTTTAAGTAGGTACAGCCTTTACTGTGCATCTCTGGACACATGTGTTTCTGGGTTAGTCCCTTCTTCAGCAGAGAACATATTTGCAGGGTGCTGGGAATGCTGCCATAAATCCCCCGGTTTCAGTACCTCTTTCCTGGCATGCTGGTGCCTGCTCCAGAGCTCGTCAGCCCAGTAGCTCAAGGGAGCCTTTAAAGTCACAAACAGTTAGGAGTGCACCTGCCTGACATCCCAGCAATTAATCTGCCCCATTGCATCATGGTAGATGTAGTATCTTCAAAAAACGAACTCCATTAATTTTTAAATATTTCACCTTTAAGTAGGTACAGCCTTTACTGTGCATCTCTGGACACATGTGTTTCTGGGTTAGTCCCTTCTTCAGCAGAGAACATATTTGCGGGGTGCTGGGAATGCTGCCATAAATCCCCCGGTTTCAGTACCTCTTTCCTGGCATGCTGGTGCCTGCTCCAGAGCTCGTCAGCCCAGTAGCTCAAGGGAGCCTTTAAAGTCACAAACAGTTAGGAGCGCACCTGCCTGACATCCCAGCAATTAATCTGCCCCATTGCATCATGGTAGATGTAGTATCTTCAAAAAACGAACTCCATTAATTTTTAAATATTTCACCTTTAAGTAGGTACAGCCTTTACTGTGCATCTCTGGACACATGTGTTTCTGGGTTAGTCCCTTCTTCAGCAGAGAACATATTTGCGGGGTGCTGGGAATGCTGCCATAAATCCCCCGGTTTCAGTACCTCTTTCCTGGCATGCTGGTGCCTGCTCCAGAGCTCGTCAGCCCAGTAGCTCAAGGGAGCCTTTAAAGTCACAAACAGTTAGGAGCGCACCTGCCTGACATCCCAGCAATTAATCTGCCCCATTGCATCATGGTAGATGTAGTATCTTCAAAAAACGAACTCCATTAATTTTTAAATATTTCACCTTTAAGTAGGTACAGCCTTTACTGTGCATCTCTGGACACATGTGTTTCTGGGTTAGTCCCTTCTTCAGCAGAGAACATATTTGCGGGGTGCTGGGAATGCTGCCATAAATCCCCCGGTTTCAGTACCTCTTTCCTGGCATGCTGGTGCCTGCTCCAGAGCTCGTCAGCCCAGTAGCTCAAGGGAGCCTTTAAAGTCACAAACAGTTAGGAGCGCACCTGCCTGACATCCCAGCAATTAATCTGCCCCATTGCATCATGGTAGATGTAGTATCTTCAAAAAACGAACTCCATTAATTTTTAAATATTTCACCTTTAAGTAGGTACAGCCTTTACTGTGCATCTCTGGACACATGTGTTTCTGGGTTAGTCCCTTCTTCAGCAGAGAACATATTTGCGGGGTGCTGGGAATGCTGCCATAAATCCCCCGGTTTCAGTACCTCTTTCCTGGCATGCTGGTGCCTGCTCCAGAGCTCGTCAGCCCAGTAGCTCAAGGGAGCCTTTAAAGTCACAAACAGTTAGGAGCGCACCTGCCTGACATCCCAGCAATTAATCTGCCCCATTGCATCATGGTAGATGTAGTATCTTCAAAAAACGAACTCCATTAATTTTTAAATATTTCACCTTTAAGTAGGTACAGCCTTTACTGTGCATCTCTGGACACATGTGTTTCTGGGTTAGTCCCTTCTTCAGCAGAGAACATATTTGCGGGGTGCTGGGAATGCTGCCATAAATCCCCCGGTTTCAGTACCTCTTTCCTGGCATGCTGGTGCCTGCTCCAGAGCTCGTCAGCCCAGTAGCTCAAGGGAGCCTTTAAAGTCACAAACAGTTAGGAGCGCACCTGCCTGACATCCCAGCAATTAATCTGCCCCATTGCATCATGGTAGATGTAGTATCTTCAAAAAACGAACTCCATTAATTTTTAAATATTTCACCTTTAAGTAGGTACAGCCTTTACTGTGCATCTCTGGACACATGTGTTTCTGGGTTAGTCCCTTCTTCAGCAGAGAACATATTTGCGGGGTGCTGGGAATGCTGCCATAAATCCCCCGGTTTCAGTACCTCTTTCCTGGCATGCTGGTGCCTGCTCCAGAGCTCGTCAGCCCAGTAGCTCAAGGGAGCCTTTAAAGTCACAAACAGTTAGGAGCGCACCTGCCTGACATCCCAGCAATTAATCTGCCCCATTGCATCATGGTAGATGTAGTATCTTCAAAAAACGAACTCCATTAATTTTTAAATATTTCACCTTTAAGTAGGTACAGCCTTTACTGTGCATCTCTGGACACATGTGTTTCTGGGTTAGTCCCTTCTTCAGCAGAGAACATATTTGCGGGGTGCTGGGAATGCTGCCATAAATCCCCCGGTTTCAGTACCTCTTTCCTGGCATGCTGGTGCCTGCTCCAGAGCTCGTCAGCCCAGTAGCTCAAGGGAGCCTTTAAAGTCACAAACAGTTAGGAGCGCACCTGCCTGACATCCCAGCAATTAATCTGCCCCATTGCATCATGGTAGATGTAGTATCTTCAAAAAACGAACTCCATTAATTTTTAAATATTTCACCTTTAAGTAGGTACAGCCTTTACTGTGCATCTCTGGACACATGTGTTTCTGGGTTAGTCCCTTCTTCAGCAGAGAACATATTTGCGGGGTGCTGGGAATGCTGCCATAAATCCCCCGGTTTCAGTACCTCTTTCCTGGCATGCTGGTGCCTGCTCCAGAGCTCGTCAGCCCAGTAGCTCAAGGGAGCCTTTAAAGTCACAAACAGTTAGGAGCGCACCTGCCTGACATCCCAGCAATTAATCTGCCCCATTGCATCATGGTAGATGTAGTATCTTCAAAAAACGAACTCCATTAATTTTTAAATATTTCACCTTTAAGTAGGTACAGCCTTTACTGTGCATCTCTGGACACATGTGTTTCTGGGTTAGTCCCTTCTTCAGCAGAGAACATATTTGCGGGGTGCTGGGAATGCTGCCATAAATCCCCCGGTTTCAGTACCTCTTTCCTGGCATGCTGGTGCCTGCTCCAGAGCTCGTCAGCCCAGTAGCTCAAGGGAGCCTTTAAAGTCACAAACAGTTAGGAGCGCACCTGCCTGACATCCCAGCAATTAATCTGCCCCATTGCATCATGGTAGATGTAGTATCTTCAAAAAACGAACTCCATTAATTTTTAAATATTTCACCTTTAAGTAGGTACAGCCTTTACTGTGCATCTCTGGACACATGTGTTTCTGGGTTAGTCCCTTCTTCAGCAGAGAACATATTTGCGGGGTGCTGGGAATGCTGCCATAAATCCCCCGGTTTCAGTACCTCTTTCCTGGCATGCTGGTGCCTGCTCCAGAGCTCGTCAGCCCAGTAGCTCAAGGGAGCCTTTAAAGTCACAAACAGTTAGGAGCGCACCTGCCTGACATCCCAGCAATTAATCTGCCCCATTGCATCATGGTAGATGTAGTATCTTCAAAAAACGAACTCCATTAATTTTTAAATATTTCACCTTTAAGTAGGTACAGCCTTTACTGTGCATCTCTGGACACATGTGTTTCTGGGTTAGTCCCTTCTTCAGCAGAGAACATATTTGCGGGGTGCTGGGAATGCTGCCATAAATCCCCCGGTTTCAGTACCTCTTTCCTGGCATGCTGGTGCCTGCTCCAGAGCTCGTCAGCCCAGTAGCTCAAGGGAGCCTTTAAAGTCACAAACAGTTAGGAGCGCACCTGCCTGACATCCCAGCAATTAATCTGCCCCATTGCATCATGGTAGATGTAGTATCTTCAAAAAACGAACTCCATTAATTTTTAAATATTTCACCTTTAAGTAGGTACAGCCTTTACTGTGCATCTCTGGACACATGTGTTTCTGGGTTAGTCCCTTCTTCAGCAGAGAACATATTTGCGGGGTGCTGGGAATGCTGCCATAAATCCCCCGGTTTCAGTACCTCTTTCCTGGCATGCTGGTGCCTGCTCCAGAGCTCGTCAGCCCAGTAGCTCAAGGGAGCCTTTAAAGTCACAAACAGTTAGGAGCGCACCTGCCTGACATCCCAGCAATTAATCTGCCCCATTGCATCATGGTAGATGTAGTATCTTCAAAAAACGAACTCCATTAATTTTTAAATATTTCACCTTTAAGTAGGTACAGCCTTTACTGTGCATCTCTGGACACATGTGTTTCTGGGTTAGTCCCTTCTTCAGCAGAGAACATATTTGCGGGGTGCTGGGAATGCTGCCATAAATCCCCCGGTTTCAGTACCTCTTTCCTGGCATGCTGGTGCCTGCTCCAGAGCTCGTCAGCCCAGTAGCTCAAGGGAGCCTTTAAAGTCACAAACAGTTAGGAGCGCACCTGCCTGACATCCCAGCAATTAATCTGCCCCATTGCATCATGGTAGATGTAGTATCTTCAAAAAACGAACTCCATTAATTTTTAAATATTTCACCTTTAAGTAGGTACAGCCTTTACTGTGCATCTCTGGACACATGTGTTTCTGGGTTAGTCCCTTCTTCAGCAGAGAACATATTTGCGGGGTGCTGGGAATGCTGCCATAAATCCCCCGGTTTCAGTACCTCTTTCCTGGCATGCTGGTGCCTGCTCCAGAGCTCGTCAGCCCAGTAGCTCAAGGGAGCCTTTAAAGTCACAAACAGTTAGGAGCGCACCTGCCTGACATCCCAGCAATTAATCTGCCCCATTGCATCATGGTAGATGTAGTATCTTCAAAAAACGAACTCCATTAATTTTTAAATATTTCACCTTTAAGTAGGTACAGCCTTTACTGTGCATCTCTGGACACATGTGTTTCTGGGTTAGTCCCTTCTTCAGCAGAGAACATATTTGCGGGGTGCTGGGAATGCTGCCATAAATCCCCCGGTTTCAGTACCTCTTTCCTGGCATGCTGGTGCCTGCTCCAGAGCTCGTCAGCCCAGTAGCTCAAGGGAGCCTTTAAAGTCACAAACAGTTAGGAGCGCACCTGCCTGACATCCCAGCAATTAATCTGCCCCATTGCATCATGGTAGATGTAGTATCTTCAAAAAACGAACTCCATTAATTTTTAAATATTTCACCTTTAAGTAGGTACAGCCTTTACTGTGCATCTCTGGACACATGTGTTTCTGGGTTAGTCCCTTCTTCAGCAGAGAACATATTTGCGGGGTGCTGGGAATGCTGCCATAAATCCCCCGGTTTCAGTACCTCTTTCCTGGCATGCTGGTGCCTGCTCCAGAGCTCGTCAGCCCAGTAGCTCAAGGGAGCCTTTAAAGTCACAAACAGTTAGGAGCGCACCTGCCTGACATCCCAGCAATTAATCTGCCCCATTGCATCATGGTAGATGTAGTATCTTCAAAAAACGAACTCCATTAATTTTTAAATATTTCACCTTTAAGTAGGTACAGCCTTTACTGTGCATCTCTGGACACATGTGTTTCTGGGTTAGTCCCTTCTTCAGCAGAGAACATATTTGCGGGGTGCTGGGAATGCTGCCATAAATCCCCCGGTTTCAGTACCTCTTTCCTGGCATGCTGGTGCCTGCTCCAGAGCTCGTCAGCCCAGTAGCTCAAGGGAGCCTTTAAAGTCACAAACAGTTAGGAGCGCACCTGCCTGACATCCCAGCAATTAATCTGCCCCATTGCATCATGGTAGATGTAGTATCTTCAAAAAACGAACTCCATTAATTTTTAAATATTTCACCTTTAAGTAGGTACAGCCTTTACTGTGCATCTCTGGACACATGTGTTTCTGGGTTAGTCCCTTCTTCAGCAGAGAACATATTTGCGGGGTGCTGGGAATGCTGCCATAAATCCCCCGGTTTCAGTACCTCTTTCCTGGCATGCTGGTGCCTGCTCCAGAGCTCGTCAGCCCAGTAGCTCAAGGGAGCCTTTAAAGTCACAAACAGTTAGGAGCGCACCTGCCTGACATCCCAGCAATTAATCTGCCCCATTGCATCATGGTAGATGTAGTATCTTCAAAAAACGAACTCCATTAATTTTTAAATATTTCACCTTTAAGTAGGTACAGCCTTTACTGTGCATCTCTGGACACATGTGTTTCTGGGTTAGTCCCTTCTTCAGCAGAGAACATATTTGCGGGGTGCTGGGAATGCTGCCATAAATCCCCCGGTTTCAGTACCTCTTTCCTGGCATGCTGGTGCCTGCTCCAGAGCTCGTCAGCCCAGTAGCTCAAGGGAGCCTTTAAAGTCACAAACAGTTAGGAGCGCACCTGCCTGACATCCCAGCAATTAATCTGCCCCATTGCATCATGGTAGATGTAGTATCTTCAAAAAACGAACTCCATTAATTTTTAAATATTTCACCTTTAAGTAGGTACAGCCTTTACTGTGCATCTCTGGACACATGTGTTTCTGGGTTAGTCCCTTCTTCAGCAGAGAACATATTTGCGGGGTGCTGGGAATGCTGCCATAAATCCCCCGGTTTCAGTACCTCTTTCCTGGCATGCTGGTGCCTGCTCCAGAGCTCGTCAGCCCAGTAGCTCAAGGGAGCCTTTAAAGTCACAAACAGTTAGGAGCGCACCTGCCTGACATCCCAGCAATTAATCTGCCCCATTGCATCATGGTAGATGTAGTATCTTCAAAAAACGAACTCCATTAATTTTTAAATATTTCACCTTTAAGTAGGTACAGCCTTTACTGTGCATCTCTGGACACATGTGTTTCTGGGTTAGTCCCTTCTTCAGCAGAGAACATATTTGCGGGGTGCTGGGAATGCTGCCATAAATCCCCCGGTTTCAGTACCTCTTTCCTGGCATGCTGGTGCCTGCTCCAGAGCTCGTCAGCCCAGTAGCTCAAGGGAGCCTTTAAAGTCACAAACAGTTAGGAGCGCACCTGCCTGACATCCCAGCAATTAATCTGCCCCATTGCATCATGGTAGATGTAGTATCTTCAAAAAACGAACTCCATTAATTTTTAAATATTTCACCTTTAAGTAGGTACAGCCTTTACTGTGCATCTCTGGACACATGTGTTTCTGGGTTAGTCCCTTCTTCAGCAGAGAACATATTTGCGGGGTGCTGGGAATGCTGCCATAAATCCCCCGGTTTCAGTACCTCTTTCCTGGCATGCTGGTGCCTGCTCCAGAGCTCGTCAGCCCAGTAGCTCAAGGGAGCCTTTAAAGTCACAAACAGTTAGGAGCGCACCTGCCTGACATCCCAGCAATTAATCTGCCCCATTGCATCATGGTAGATGTAGTATCTTCAAAAAACGAACTCCATTAATTTTTAAATATTTCACCTTTAAGTAGGTACAGCCTTTACTGTGCATCTCTGGACACATGTGTTTCTGGGTTAGTCCCTTCTTCAGCAGAGAACATATTTGCGGGGTGCTGGGAATGCTGCCATAAATCCCCCGGTTTCAGTACCTCTTTCCTGGCATGCTGGTGCCTGCTCCAGAGCTCGTCAGCCCAGTAGCTCAAGGGAGCCTTTAAAGTCACAAACAGTTAGGAGCGCACCTGCCTGACATCCCAGCAATTAATCTGCCCCATTGCATCATGGTAGATGTAGTATCTTCAAAAAACGAACTCCATTAATTTTTAAATATTTCACCTTTAAGTAGGTACAGCCTTTACTGTGCATCTCTGGACACATGTGTTTCTGGGTTAGTCCCTTCTTCAGCAGAGAACATATTTGCGGGGTGCTGGGAATGCTGCCATAAATCCCCCGGTTTCAGTACCTCTTTCCTGGCATGCTGGTGCCTGCTCCAGAGCTCGTCAGCCCAGTAGCTCAAGGGAGCCTTTAAAGTCACAAACAGTTAGGAGCGCACCTGCCTGACATCCCAGCAATTAATCTGCCCCATTGCATCATGGTAGATGTAGTATCTTCAAAAAACGAACTCCATTAATTTTTAAATATTTCACCTTTAAGTAGGTACAGCCTTTACTGTGCATCTCTGGACACATGTGTTTCTGGGTTAGTCCCTTCTTCAGCAGAGAACATATTTGCGGGGTGCTGGGAATGCTGCCATAAATCCCCCGGTTTCAGTACCTCTTTCCTGGCATGCTGGTGCCTGCTCCAGAGCTCGTCAGCCCAGTAGCTCAAGGGAGCCTTTAAAGTCACAAACAGTTAGGAGCGCACCTGCCTGACATCCCAGCAATTAATCTGCCCCATTGCATCATGGTAGATGTAGTATCTTCAAAAAACGAACTCCATTAATTTTTAAATATTTCACCTTTAAGTAGGTACAGCCTTTACTGTGCATCTCTGGACACATGTGTTTCTGGGTTAGTCCCTTCTTCAGCAGAGAACATATTTGCGGGGTGCTGGGAATGCTGCCATAAATCCCCCGGTTTCAGTACCTCTTTCCTGGCATGCTGGTGCCTGCTCCAGAGCTCGTCAGCCCAGTAGCTCAAGGGAGCCTTTAAAGTCACAAACAGTTAGGAGCGCACCTGCCTGACATCCCAGCAATTAATCTGCCCCATTGCATCATGGTAGATGTAGTATCTTCAAAAAACGAACTCCATTAATTTTTAAATATTTCACCTTTAAGTAGGTACAGCCTTTACTGTGCATCTCTGGACACATGTGTTTCTGGGTTAGTCCCTTCTTCAGCAGAGAACATATTTGCGGGGTGCTGGGAATGCTGCCATAAATCCCCCGGTTTCAGTACCTCTTTCCTGGCATGCTGGTGCCTGCTCCAGAGCTCGTCAGCCCAGTAGCTCAAGGGAGCCTTTAAAGTCACAAACAGTTAGGAGCGCACCTGCCTGACATCCCAGCAATTAATCTGCCCCATTGCATCATGGTAGATGTAGTATCTTCAAAAAACGAACTCCATTAATTTTTAAATATTTCACCTTTAAGTAGGTACAGCCTTTACTGTGCATCTCTGGACACATGTGTTTCTGGGTTAGTCCCTTCTTCAGCAGAGAACATATTTGCGGGGTGCTGGGAATGCTGCCATAAATCCCCCGGTTTCAGTACCTCTTTCCTGGCATGCTGGTGCCTGCTCCAGAGCTCGTCAGCCCAGTAGCTCAAGGGAGCCTTTAAAGTCACAAACAGTTAGGAGCGCACCTGCCTGACATCCCAGCAATTAATCTGCCCCATTGCATCATGGTAGATGTAGTATCTTCAAAAAACGAACTCCATTAATTTTTAAATATTTCACCTTTAAGTAGGTACAGCCTTTACTGTGCATCTCTGGACACATGTGTTTCTGGGTTAGTCCCTTCTTCAGCAGAGAACATATTTGCGGGGTGCTGGGAATGCTGCCATAAATCCCCCGGTTTCAGTACCTCTTTCCTGGCATGCTGGTGCCTGCTCCAGAGCTCGTCAGCCCAGTAGCTCAAGGGAGCCTTTAAAGTCACAAACAGTTAGGAGCGCACCTGCCTGACATCCCAGCAATTAATCTGCCCCATTGCATCATGGTAGATGTAGTATCTTCAAAAAACGAACTCCATTAATTTTTAAATATTTCACCTTTAAGTAGGTACAGCCTTTACTGTGCATCTCTGGACACATGTGTTTCTGGGTTAGTCCCTTCTTCAGCAGAGAACATATTTGCGGGGTGCTGGGAATGCTGCCATAAATCCCCCGGTTTCAGTACCTCTTTCCTGGCATGCTGGTGCCTGCTCCAGAGCTCGTCAGCCCAGTAGCTCAAGGGAGCCTTTAAAGTCACAAACAGTTAGGAGCGCACCTGCCTGACATCCCAGCAATTAATCTGCCCCATTGCATCATGGTTGATGTAGTATCTTCAAAAAACGAACTCCATTAATTTTTAAATATTTCACCTTTAAGTAGGTACAGCCTTTACTGTGCATCTCTGGACACATGTGTTTCTGGGTTAGTCCCTTCTTCAGCAGAGAACATATTTGCGGGGTGCTGGGAATGCTGCCATAAATCCCCCGGTTTCAGTACCTCTTTCCTGGCATGCTGGTGCCTGCTCCAGAGCTCGTCAGCCCAGTAGCTCAAGGGAGCCTTTAAAGTCACAAACAGTTAGGAGCGCACCTGCCTGACATCCCAGCAATTAATCTGCCCCATTGCATCATGGTAGATGTAGTATCTTCAAAAAACGAACTCCATTAATTTTTAAATATTTCACCTTTAAGTAGGTACAGCCTTTACTGTGCATCTCTGGACACATGTGTTTCTGGGTTAGTCCCTTCTTCAGCAGAGAACATATTTGCGGGGTGCTGGGAATGCTGCCATAAATCCCCCGGTTTCAGTACCTCTTTCCTGGCATGCTGGTGCCTGCTCCAGAGCTCGTCAGCCCAGTAGCTCAAGGGAGCCTTTAAAGTCACAAACAGTTAGGAGCGCACCTGCCTGACATCCCAGCAATTAATCTGCCCCATTGCATCATGGTAGATGTAGTATCTTCAAAAAACGAACTCCATTAATTTTTAAATATTTCACCTTTAAGTAGGTACAGCCTTTACTGTGCATCTCTGGACACATGTGTTTCTGGGTTAGTCCCTTCTTCAGCAGAGAACATATTTGCGGGGTGCTGGGAATGCTGCCATAAATCCCCCGGTTTCAGTACCTCTTTCCTGGCATGCTGGTGCCTGCTCCAGAGCTCGTCAGCCCAGTAGCTCAAGGGAGCCTTTAAAGTCACAAACAGTTAGGAGCGCACCTGCCTGACATCCCAGCAATTAATCTGCCCCATTGCATCATGGTAGATGTAGTATCTTCAAAAAACGAACTCCATTAATTTTTAAATATTTCACCTTTAAGTAGGTACAGCCTTTACTGTGCATCTCTGGACACATGTGTTTCTGGGTTAGTCCCTTCTTCAGCAGAGAACATATTTGCGGGGTGCTGGGAATGCTGCCATAAATCCCCCGGTTTCAGTACCTCTTTCCTGGCATGCTGGTGCCTGCTCCAGAGCTCGTCAGCCCAGTAGCTCAAGGGAGCCTTTAAAGTCACAAACAGTTAGGAGCGCACCTGCCTGACATCCCAGCAATTAATCTGCCCCATTGCATCATGGTAGATGTAGTATCTTCAAAAAACGAACTCCATTAATTTTTAAATATTTCACCTTTAAGTAGGTACAGCCTTTACTGTGCATCTCTGGACACATGTGTTTCTGGGTTAGTCCCTTCTTCAGCAGAGAACATATTTGCGGGGTGCTGGGAATGCTGCCATAAATCCCCCGGTTTCAGTACCTCTTTCCTGGCATGCTGGTGCCTGCTCCAGAGCTCGTCAGCCCAGTAGCTCAAGGGAGCCTTTAAAGTCACAAACAGTTAGGAGCGCACCTGCCTGACATCCCAGCAATTAATCTGCCCCATTGCATCATGGTAGATGTAGTATCTTCAAAAAACGAACTCCATTAATTTTTAAATATTTCACCTTTAAGTAGGTACAGCCTTTACTGTGCATCTCTGGACACATGTGTTTCTGGGTTAGTCCCTTCTTCAGCAGAGAACATATTTGCGGGGTGCTGGGAATGCTGCCATAAATCCCCCGGTTTCAGTACCTCTTTCCTGGCATGCTGGTGCCTGCTCCAGAGCTCGTCAGCCCAGTAGCTCAAGGGAGCCTTTAAAGTCACAAACAGTTAGGAGCGCACCTGCCTGACATCCCAGCAATTAATCTGCCCCATTGCATCATGGTAGATGTAGTATCTTCAAAAAACGAACTCCATTAATTTTTAAATATTTCACCTTTAAGTAGGTACAGCCTTTACTGTGCATCTCTGGACACATGTGTTTCTGGGTTAGTCCCTTCTTCAGCAGAGAACATATTTGCGGGGTGCTGGGAATGCTGCCATAAATCCCCCGGTTTCAGTACCTCTTTCCTGGCATGCTGGTGCCTGCTCCAGAGCTCGTCAGCCCAGTAGCTCAAGGGAGCCTTTAAAGTCACAAACAGTTAGGAGCGCACCTGCCTGACATCCCAGCAATTAATCTGCCCCATTGCATCATGGTAGATGTAGTATCTTCAAAAAACGAACTCCATTAATTTTTAAATATTTCACCTTTAAGTAGGTACAGCCTTTACTGTGCATCTCTGGACACATGTGTTTCTGGGTTAGTCCCTTCTTCAGCAGAGAACATATTTGCGGGGTGCTGGGAATGCTGCCATAAATCCCCCGGTTTCAGTACCTCTTTCCTGGCATGCTGGTGCCTGCTCCAGAGCTCGTCAGCCCAGTAGCTCAAGGGAGCCTTTAAAGTCACAAACAGTTAGGAGCGCACCTGCCTGACATCCCAGCAATTAATCTGCCCCATTGCATCATGGTAGATGTAGTATCTTCAAAAAACGAACTCCATTAATTTTTAAATATTTCACCTTTAAGTAGGTACAGCCTTTACTGTGCATCTCTGGACACATGTGTTTCTGGGTTAGTCCCTTCTTCAGCAGAGAACATATTTGCGGGGTGCTGGGAATGCTGCCATAAATCCCCCGGTTTCAGTACCTCTTTCCTGGCATGCTGGTGCCTGCTCCAGAGCTCGTCAGCCCAGTAGCTCAAGGGAGCCTTTAAAGTCACAAACAGTTAGGAGCGCACCTGCCTGACATCCCAGCAATTAATCTGCCCCATTGCATCATGGTAGATGTAGTATCTTCAAAAAACGAACTCCATTAATTTTTAAATATTTCACCTTTAAGTAGGTACAGCCTTTACTGTGCATCTCTGGACACATGTGTTTCTGGGTTAGTCCCTTCTTCAGCAGAGAACATATTTGCGGGGTGCTGGGAATGCTGCCATAAATCCCCCGGTTTCAGTACCTCTTTCCTGGCATGCTGGTGCCTGCTCCAGAGCTCGTCAGCCCAGTAGCTCAAGGGAGCCTTTAAAGTCACAAACAGTTAGGAGCGCACCTGCCTGACATCCCAGCAATTAATCTGCCCCATTGCATCATGGTAGATGTAGTATCTTCAAAAAACGAACTCCATTAATTTTTAAATATTTCACCTTTAAGTAGGTACAGCCTTTACTGTGCATCTCTGGACACATGTGTTTCTGGGTTAGTCCCTTCTTCAGCAGAGAACATATTTGCGGGGTGCTGGGAATGCTGCCATAAATCCCCCGGTTTCAGTACCTCTTTCCTGGCATGCTGGTGCCTGCTCCAGAGCTCGTCAGCCCAGTAGCTCAAGGGAGCCTTTAAAGTCACAAACAGTTAGGAGCGCACCTGCCTGACATCCCAGCAATTAATCTGCCCCATTGCATCATGGTAGATGTAGTATCTTCAAAAAACGAACTCCATTAATTTTTAAATATTTCACCTTTAAGTAGGTACAGCCTTTACTGTGCATCTCTGGACACATGTGTTTCTGGGTTAGTCCCTTCTTCAGCAGAGAACATATTTGCGGGGTGCTGGGAATGCTGCCATAAATCCCCCGGTTTCAGTACCTCTTTCCTGGCATGCTGGTGCCTGCTCCAGAGCTCGTCAGCCCAGTAGCTCAAGGGAGCCTTTAAAGTCACAAACAGTTAGGAGCGCACCTGCCTGACATCCCAGCAATTAATCTGCCCCATTGCATCATGGTAGATGTAGTATCTTCAAAAAACGAACTCCATTAATTTTTAAATATTTCACCTTTAAGTAGGTACAGCCTTTACTGTGCATCTCTGGACACATGTGTTTCTGGGTTAGTCCCTTCTTCAGCAGAGAACATATTTGCGGGGTGCTGGGAATGCTGCCATAAATCCCCCGGTTTCAGTACCTCTTTCCTGGCATGCTGGTGCCTGCTCCAGAGCTCGTCAGCCCAGTAGCTCAAGGGAGCCTTTAAAGTCACAAACAGTTAGGAGCGCACCTGCCTGACATCCCAGCAATTAATCTGCCCCATTGCATCATGGTAGATGTAGTATCTTCAAAAAACGAACTCCATTAATTTTTAAATATTTCACCTTTAAGTAGGTACAGCCTTTACTGTGCATCTCTGGACACATGTGTTTCTGGGTTAGTCCCTTCTTCAGCAGAGAACATATTTGCGGGGTGCTGGGAATGCTGCCATAAATCCCCCGGTTTCAGTACCTCTTTCCTGGCATGCTCGTGCCTGCTCCAGAGCTCGTCAGCCCAGTAGCTCAAGGGAGCCTTTAAAGTCACAAACAGTTAGGAGCGCACCTGCCTGACATCCCAGCAATTAATCTGCCCCATTGCATCATGGTAGATGTAGTATCTTCAAAAAACGAACTCCATTAATTTTTAAATATTTCACCTTTAAGTAGGTACAGCCTTTACTGTGCATCTCTGGACACATGTGTTTCTGGGTTAGTCCCTTCTTCAGCAGAGAACATATTTGCGGGGTGCTGGGAATGCTGCCATAAATCCCCCGGTTTCAGTACCTCTTTCCTGGCATGCTGGTGCCTGCTCCAGAGCTCGTCAGCCCAGTAGCTCAAGGGAGCCTTTAAAGTCACAAACAGTTAGGAGCGCACCTGCCTGACATCCCAGCAATTAATCTGCCCCATTGCATCATGGTAGATGTAGTATCTTCAAAAAACGAACTCCATTAATTTTTAAATATTTCACCTTTAAGTAGGTACAGCCTTTACTGTGCATCTCTGGACACATGTGTTTCTGGGTTAGTCCCTTCTTCAGCAGAGAACATATTTGCGGGGTGCTGGGAATGCTGCCATAAATCCCCCGGTTTCAGTACCTCTTTCCTGGCATGCTGGTGCCTGCTCCAGAGCTCGTCAGCCCAGTAGCTCAAGGGAGCCTTTAAAGTCACAAACAGTTAGGAGCGCACCTGCCTGACATCCCAGCAATTAATCTGCCCCATTGCATCATGGTAGATGTAGTATCTTCAAAAAACGAACTCCATTAATTTTTAAATATTTCACCTTTAAGTAGGTACAGCCTTTACTGTGCATCTCTGGACACATGTGTTTCTGGGTTAGTCCCTTCTTCAGCAGAGAACATATTTGCGGGGTGCTGGGAATGCTGCCATAAATCCCCCGGTTTCAGTACCTCTTTCCTGGCATGCTGGTGCCTGCTCCAGAGCTCGTCAGCCCAGTAGCTCAAGGGAGCCTTTAAAGTCACAAACAGTTAGGAGCGCACCTGCCTGACATCCCAGCAATTAATCTGCCCCATTGCATCATGGTAGATGTAGTATCTTCAAAAAACGAACTCCATTAATTTTTAAATATTTCACCTTTAAGTAGGTACAGCCTTTACTGTGCATCTCTGGACACATGTGTTTCTGGGTTAGTCCCTTCTTCAGCAGAGAACATATTTGCGGGGTGCTGGGAATGCTGCCATAAATCCCCCGGTTTCAGTACCTCTTTCCTGGCATGCTGGTGCCTGCTCCAGAGCTCGTCAGCCCAGTAGCTCAAGGGAGCCTTTAAAGTCACAAACAGTTAGGAGCGCACCTGCCTGACATCCCAGCAATTAATCTGCCCCATTGCATCATGGTAGATGTAGTATCTTCAAAAAACGAACTCCATTAATTTTTAAATATTTCACCTTTAAGTAGGTACAGCCTTTACTGTGCATCTCTGGACACATGTGTTTCTGGGTTAGTCCCTTCTTCAGCAGAGAACATATTTGCGGGGTGCTGGGAATGCTGCCATAAATCCCCCGGTTTCAGTACCTCTTTCCTGGCATGCTGGTGCCTGCTCCAGAGCTCGTCAGCCCAGTAGCTCAAGGGAGCCTTTAAAGTCACAAACAGTTAGGAGCGCACCTGCCTGACATCCCAGCAATTAATCTGCCCCATTGCATCATGGTAGATGTAGTATCTTAAAAAAACGAACTCCATTAATTTTTAAATATTTCACCTTTAAGTAGGTACAGCCTTTACTGTGCATCTCTGGACACATGTGTTTCTGGGTTAGTCCCTTCTTCAGCAGAGAACATATTTGCGGGGTGCTGGGAATGCTGCCATAAATCCCCCGGTTTCAGTACCTCTTTCCTGGCATGCTCGTGCCTGCTCCAGAGCTCGTCAGCCCAGTAGCTCAAGGGAGCCTTTAAAGTCACAAACAGTTAGGAGCGCACCTGCCTGACATCCCAGCAATTAATCTGCCCCATTGCATCATGGTAGATGTAGTATCTTCAAAAAACGAACTCCATTAATTTTTAAATATTTCACCTTTAAGTAGGTACAGCCTTTACTGTGCATCTCTGGACACATGTGTTTCTGGGTTAGTCCCTTCTTCAGCAGAGAACATATTTGCGGGGTGCTGGGAATGCTGCCATAAATCCCCCGGTTTCAGTACCTCTTTCCTGGCATGCTGGTGCCTGCTCCAGAGCTCGTCAGCCCAGTAGCTCAAGGGAGCCTTTAAAGTCACAAACAGTTAGGAGCGCACCTGCCTGACATCCCAGCAATTAATCTGCCCCATTGCATCATGGTAGATGTAGTATCTTCAAAAAACGAACTCCATTAATTTTTAAATATTTCACCTTTAAGTAGGTACAGCCTTTACTGTGCATCTCTGGACACATGTGTTTCTGGGTTAGTCCCTTCTTCAGCAGAGAACATATTTGCGGGGTGCTGGGAATGCTGCCATAAATCCCCCGGTTTCAGTACCTCTTTCCTGGCATGCTGGTGCCTGCTCCAGAGCTCGTCAGCCCAGTAGCTCAAGGGAGCCTTTAAAGTCACAAACAGTTAGGAGCGCACCTGCCTGACATCCCAGCAATTAATCTGCCCCATTGCATCATGGTAGATGTAGTATCTTCAAAAAACGAACTCCATTAATTTTTAAATATTTCACCTTTAAGTAGGTACAGCCTTTACTGTGCATCTCTGGACACATGTGTTTCTGGGTTAGTCCCTTCTTCAGCAGAGAACATATTTGCGGGGTGCTGGGAATGCTGCCATAAATCCCCCGGTTTCAGTACCTCTTTCCTGGCATGCTGGTGCCTGCTCCAGAGCTCGTCAGCCCAGTAGCTCAAGGGAGCCTTTAAAGTCACAAACAGTTAGGAGCGCACCTGCCTGACATCCCAGCAATTAATCTGCCCCATTGCATCATGGTAGATGTAGTATCTTCAAAAAACGAACTCCATTAATTTTTAAATATTTCACCTTTAAGTAGGTACAGCCTTTACTGTGCATCTCTGGACACATGTGTTTCTGGGTTAGTCCCTTCTTCAGCAGAGAACATATTTGCGGGGTGCTGGGAATGCTGCCATAAATCCCCCGGTTTCAGTACCTCTTTCCTGGCATGCTGGTGCCTGCTCCAGAGCTCGTCAGCCCAGTAGCTCAAGGGAGCCTTTAAAGTCACAAACAGTTAGGAGCGCACCTGCCTGACATCCCAGCAATTAATCTGCCCCATTGCATCATGGTAGATGTAGTATCTTCAAAAAACGAACTCCATTAATTTTTAAATATTTCACCTTTAAGTAGGTACAGCCTTTACTGTGCATCTCTGGACACATGTGTTTCTGGGTTAGTCCCTTCTTCAGCAGAGAACATATTTGCGGGGTGCTGGGAATGCTGCCATAAATCCCCCGGTTTCAGTACCTCTTTCCTGGCATGCTGGTGCCTGCTCCAGAGCTCGTCAGCCCAGTAGCTCAAGGGAGCCTTTAAAGTCACAAACAGTTAGGAGCGCACCTGCCTGACATCCCAGCAATTAATCTGCCCCATTGCATCATGGTAGATGTAGTATCTTCAAAAAACGAACTCCATTAATTTTTAAATATTTCACCTTTAAGTAGGTACAGCCTTTACTGTGCATCTCTGGACACATGTGTTTCTGGGTTAGTCCCTTCTTCAGCAGAGAACATATTTGCGGGGTGCTGGGAATGCTGCCATAAATCCCCCGGTTTCAGTACCTCTTTCCTGGCATGCTGGTGCCTGCTCCAGAGCTCGTCAGCCCAGTAGCTCAAGGGAGCCTTTAAAGTCACAAACAGTTAGGAGCGCACCTGCCTGACATCCCAGCAATTAATCTGCCCCATTGCATCATGGTAGATGTAGTATCTTCAAAAAACGAACTCCATTAATTTTTAAATATTTCACCTTTAAGTAGGTACAGCCTTTACTGTGCATCTCTGGACACATGTGTTTCTGGGTTAGTCCCTTCTTCAGCAGAGAACATATTTGCGGGGTGCTGGGAATGCTGCCATAAATCCCCCGGTTTCAGTACCTCTTTCCTGGCATGCTGGTGCCTGCTCCAGAGCTCGTCAGCCCAGTAGCTCAAGGGAGCCTTTAAAGTCACAAACAGTTAGGAGCGCACCTGCCTGACATCCCAGCAATTAATCTGCCCCATTGCATCATGGAAGATGTAGTATCTTCAAAAAACGAACTCCATTAATTTTTAAATATTTCACCTTTAAGTAGGTACAGCCTTTACTGTGCATCTCTGGACACATGTGTTTCTGGGTTAGTCCCTTCTTCAGCAGAGAACATATTTGCGGGGTGCTGGGAATGCTGCCATAAATCCCCCGGTTTCAGTACCTCTTTCCTGGCATGCTGGTGCCTGCTCCAGAGCTCGTCAGCCCAGTAGCTCAAGGGAGCCTTTAAAGTCACAAACAGTTAGGAGCGCACCTGCCTGACATCCCAGCAATTAATCTGCCCCATTGCATCATGGTAGATGTAGTATCTTCAAAAAACGAACTCCATTAATTTTTAAATATTTCACCTTTAAGTAGGTACAGCCTTTACTGTGCATCTCTGGACACATGTGTTTCTGGGTTAGTCCCTTCTTCAGCAGATGCAGGTGCGCTCCTAACTGTTTGTGACTTTAAAGGCTCCCTTGAGCTACTGGGCTGACGAGCTCTGGAGCAGGCACCAGCATGCCAGGAAAGAGGTACTGAAACCGGGTGATTTATGGCAGCATTCCCAGCACCCCACAAATATGTTCTCTGCTGAAGAAGGGACTAACCCAGAAACACATGTGTCCAGAGATGCACAGTAAAGGCTGTACCTACTTAAAGGTGAAATATTTAAAAATTAATGGAGTTCGTTTTTTGAAGATACTACATCTACCATGATGCAATGGGGCAGATTAATTGCTGGGATGTCAGGCAGGTGCGCTCCTAACTGTTTGTGACTTTAAAGGCTCCCTTGAGCTACTGGGCTGACGAGCTCTGGAGCAGGCACCAGCATGCCAGGAAAGAGGTACTGAAACCGGGTGATTTATGGCAGCATTCCCAGCACCCCACAAATATGTTCTCTGCTGAAGAAGGGACTAACCCAGAAACACATGTGTCCAGAGATGCACAGTAAAGGCTGTACCTACTTAAAGGTGAAATATTTAAAAATTAATGGAGTTCGTTTTTTGAAGATACTACATCTACCATGATGCAATGGGGCAGATTAATTGCTGGGATGTCAGGCAGGTGCGCTCCTAACTGTTTGTGACTTTAAAGGCTCCCTTGAGCTACTGGGCTGACGAGCTCTGGAGCAGGCACCAGCATGCCAGGAAAGAGGTACTGAAACCGGGTGATTTATGGCAGCATTCCCAGCACCCCACAAATATGTTCTCTGCTGAAGAAGGGACTAACCCAGAAACACATGTGTCCAGAGATGCACAGTAAAGGCTGTACCTACTTAAAGGTGAAATATTTAAAAATTAATGGAGTTCGTTTTTTGAAGATACTACATCTACCATGATGCAATGGGGCAGATTAATTGCTGGGATGTCAGGCAGGTGCGCTCCTAACTGTTTGTGACTTTAAAGGCTCCCTTGAGCTACTGGGCTGACGAGCTCTGGAGCAGGCACCAGCATGCCAGGAAAGAGGTACTGAAACCGGGTGATTTATGGCAGCATTCCCAGCACCCCACAAATATGTTCTCTGCTGAAGAAGGGACTAACCCAGAAACACATGTGTCCAGAGATGCACAGTAAAGGCTGTACCTACTTAAAGGTGAAATATTTAAAAATTAATGGAGTTCGTTTTTTGAAGATACTACATCTACCATGATGCAATGGGGCAGATTAATTGCTGGGATGTCAGGCAGGTGCGCTCCTAACTGTTTGTGACTTTAAAGGCTCCCTTGAGCTACTGGGCTGACGAGCTCTGGAGCAGGCACCAGCATGCCAGGAAAGAGGTACTGAAACCGGGTGATTTATGGCAGCATTCCCAGCACCCCACAAATATGTTCTCTGCTGAAGAAGGGACTAACCCAGAAACACATGTGTCCAGAGATGCACAGTAAAGGCTGTACCTACTTAAAGGTGAAATATTTAAAAATTAATGGAGTTCGTTTTTTGAAGATACTACATCTACCATGATGCAATGGGGCAGATTAATTGCTGGGATGTCAGGCAGGTGCGCTCCTAACTGTTTGTGACTTTAAAGGCTCCCTTGAGCTACTGGGCTGACGAGCTCTGGAGCAGGCACCAGCATGCCAGGAAAGAGGTACTGAAACCGGGTGATTTATGGCAGCATTCCCAGCACCCCACAAATATGTTCTCTGCTGAAGAAGGGACTAACCCAGAAACACATGTGTCCAGAGATGCACAGTAAAGGCTGTACCTACTTAAAGGTGAAATATTTAAAAATTAATGGAGTTCGTTTTTTGAAGATACTACATCTACCATGATGCAATGGGGCAGATTAATTGCTGGGATGTCAGGCAGGTGCGCTCCTAACTGTTTGTGACTTTAAAGGCTCCCTTGAGCTACTGGGCTGACGAGCTCTGGAGCAGGCACCAGCATGCCAGGAAAGAGGTACTGAAACCGGGTGATTTATGGCAGCATTCCCAGCACCCCACAAATATGTTCTCTGCTGAAGAAGGGACTAACCCAGAAACACATGTGTCCAGAGATGCACAGTAAAGGCTGTACCTACTTAAAGGTGAAATATTTAAAAATTAATGGAGTTCGTTTTTTGAAGATACTACATCTACCATGATGCAATGGGGCAGATTAATTGCTGGGATGTCAGGCAGGTGCGCTCCTAACTGTTTGTGACTTTAAAGGCTCCCTTGAGCTACTGGGCTGACGAGCTCTGGAGCAGGCACCAGCATGCCAGGAAAGAGGTACTGAAACCGGGTGATTTATGGCAGCATTCCCAGCACCCCACAAATATGTTCTCTGCTGAAGAAGGGACTAACCCAGAAACACATGTGCCCAGAGATGCACAGTAAAGGCTGTACCTACTTAAAGGTGAAATATTTAAAAATTAATGGAGTTCGTTTTTTGAAGATACTACATCTACCATGATGCAATGGGGCAGATTAATTGCTGGGATGTCAGGCAGGTGCGCTCCTAACTGTTTGTGACTTTAAAGGCTCCCTTGAGCTACTGGGCTGACGAGCTCTGGAGCAGGCACCAGCATGCCAGGAAAGAGGTACTGAAACCGGGTTATTTATGGCAGCATTCCCAGCACCCCACAAATATGTTCTCTGCTGAAGAAGGGACTAACCCAGAAACACATGTGTCCAGAGATGCACAGTAAAGGCTGTACCTACTTAAAGGTGAAATATTTAAAAATTAATGGAGTTCGTTTTTTGAAGATACTACATCTACCATGATGCAATGGGGCAGATTAATTGCTGGGATGTCAGGCAGGTGCGCTCCTAACTGTTTGTGACTTTAAAGGCTCCCTTGAGCTACTGGGCTGACGAGCTCTGGAGCAGGCACCAGCATGCCAGGAAAGAGGTACTGAAACCGGGTGATTTATGGCAGCATTCCCAGCACCCCACAAATATGTTCTCTGCTGAAGAAGGGACTAACCCATAAACACATGTGTCCAGAGATGCACAGTAAAGGCTGTACCTACTTAAAGGTGAAATATTTAAAAATTAATGGAGTTCGTTTTTTGAAGATACTACATCTACCATGATGCAATGGGGCAGATTAATTGCTGGGATGTCAGGCAGGTGCGCTCCTAACTGTTTGTGACTTTAAAGGCTCCCTTGAGCTACTGGGCTGACGAGCTCTGGAGCAGGCACCAGCATGCCAGGAAAGAGGTACTGAAACCGGGTGATTTATGGCAGCATTCCCAGCACCCCACAAATATGTTCTCTGCTGAAGAAGGGACTAACCCAGAAACACATGTGTCCAGAGATGCACAGTAAAGGCTGTACCTACTTAAAGGTGAAATATTTAAAAATTAATGGAGTTCGTTTTTTGAAGATACTACATCTACCATGATGCAATGGGGCAGATTAATTGCTGGGATGTCAGGCAGGTGCGCTCCTAACTGTTTGTGACTTTAAAGGCTCCCTTGAGCTACTGGGCTGACGAGCTCTGGAGCAGGCACCAGCATGCCAGGAAAGAGGTACTGAAACCGGGTGATTTATGGCAGCATTCCCAGCACCCCACAAATATGTTCTCTGCTGAAGAAGGGACTAACCCAGAAACACATGTGTCCAGAGATGCACAGTAAAGGCTGTACCTACTTAAAGGTGAAATATTTAAAAATTAATGGAGTTCGTTTTTTGAAGATACTACATCTACCATGATGCAATGGGGCAGATTAATTGCTGGGATGTCAGGCAGGTGCGCTCCTAACTGTTTGTGACTTTAAAGGCTCCCTTGAGCTACTGGGCTGACGAGCTCTGGAGCAGGCACCAGCATGCCAGGAAAGAGGTACTGAAACCGGGTGATTTATGGCAGCATTCCCAGCACCCCACAAATATGTTCTCTGCTGAAGAAGGGACTAACCCAGAAACACATGTGTCCAGAGATGCACAGTAAAGGCTGTACCTACTTAAAGGTGAAATATTTAAAAATTAATGGAGTTCGTTTTTTGAAGATACTACATCTACCATGATGCAATGGGGCAGATTAATTGCTGGGATGTCAGGCAGGTGCGCTCCTAACTGTTTGTGACTTTAAAGGCTCCCTTGAGCTACTGGGCTGACGAGCTCTGGAGCAGGCACCAGCATGCCAGGAAAGAGGTACTGAAACCGGGTGATTTATGGCAGCATTCCCAGCACCCCACAAATATGTTCTCTGCTGAAGAAGGGACTAACCCAGAAACACATGTGTCCAGAGATGCACAGTAAAGGCTGTACCTACTTAAAGGTGAAATATTTAAAAATTAATGGAGTTCGTTTTTTGAAGATACTACATCTACCATGATGCAATGGGGCAGATTAATTGCTGGGATGTCAGGCAGGTGCGCTCCTAACTGTTTGTGACTTTAAAGGCTCCCTTGAGCTACTGGGCTGACGAGCTCTGGAGCAGGCACCAGCATGCCAGGAAAGAGGTACTGAAACCGGGTGATTTATGGCAGCATTCCCAGCACCCCACAAATATGTTCTCTGCTGAAGAAGGGACTAACCCAGAAACACATGTGTCCAGAGATGCACAGTAAAGGCTGTACCTACTTAAAGGTGAAATATTTAAAAATTAATGGAGTTCGTTTTTTGAAGATACTACATCTACCATGATGCAATGGGGCAGATTAATTGCTGGGATGTCAGGCAGGTGCGCTCCTAACTGTTTGTGACTTTAAAGGCTCCCTTGAGCTACTGGGCTGACGAGCTCTGGAGCAGGCACCAGCATGCCAGGAAAGAGGTACTGAAACCGGGTGATTTATGGCAGCATTCCCAGCACCCCACAAATATGTTCTCTGCTGAAGAAGGGACTAACCCAGAAACACATGTGTCCAGAGATGCACAGTAAAGGCTGTACCTACTTAAAGGTGAAATATTTAAAAATTAATGGAGTTCGTTTTTTGAAGATACTACATCTACCATGATGCAATGGGGCAGATTAATTGCTGGGATGTCAGGCAGGTGCGCTCCTAACTGTTTGTGACTTTAAAGGCTCCCTTGAGCTACTGGGCTGACGAGCTCTGGAGCAGGCACCAGCATGCCAGGAAAGAGGTACTGAAACCGGGTGATTTATGGCAGCATTCCCAGCACCCCACAATTATGTTCTCTGCTGAAGAAGGGACTAACCCAGAAACACATGTGTCCAGAGATGCACAGTAAAGGCTGTACCTACTTAAAGGTGAAATATTTAAAAATTAATGGAGTTCGTTTTTTGAAGATACTACATCTACCATGATGCAATGGGGCAGATTAATTGCTGGGATGTCAGGCAGGTGCGCTCCTAACTGTTTGTGACTTTAAAGGCTCCCTTGAGCTACTGGGCTGACGAGCTCTGGAGCAGGCACCAGCATGCCAGGAAAGAGGTACTGAAACCGGGTGATTTATGGCAGCATTCCCAGCACCCCACAAATATGTTCTCTGCTGAAGAAGGGACTAACCCAGAAACACATGTGTCCAGAGATGCACAGTAAAGGCTGTACCTACTTAAAGGTGAAATATTTAAAAATTAATGGAGTTCGTTTTTTGAAGATACTACATCTACCATGATGCAATGGGGCAGATTAATTGCTGGGATGTCAGGCAGGTGCGCTCCTAACTGTTTGTGACTTTAAAGGCTCCCTTGAGCTACTGGGCTGACGAGCTCTGGAGCAGGCACCAGCATGCCAGGAAAGAGGTACTGAAACCGGGTGATTTATGGCAGCATTCCCAGCACCCCACAAATATGTTCTCTGCTGAAGAAGGGACTAACCCAGAAACACATGTGTCCAGAGATGCACAGTAAAGGCTGTACCTACTTAAAGGTGAAATATTTAAAAATTAATGGATTTCGTTTTTTGAAGATACTACATCTACCATGATGCAATGGGGCAGATTAATTGCTGGGATGTCAGGCAGGTGCGCTCCTAACTGTTTGTGACTTTAAAGGCTCCCTTGAGCTACTGGGCTGACGAGCTCTGGAGCAGGCACCAGCATGCCAGGAAAGAGGTACTGAAACCGGGTGATTTATGGCAGCATTCCCAGCACCCCACAAATATGTTCTCTGCTGAAGAAGGGACTAACCCAGAAACACATGTGTCCAGAGATGCACAGTAAAGGCTGTACCTACTTAAAGGTGAAATATTTAAAAATTAATGGAGTTCGTTTTTTGAAGATACTACATCTACCATGATGCAATGGGGCAGATTAATTGCTGGGATGTCAGGCAGGTGCGCTCCTAACTGTTTGTGACTTTAAAGGCTCCCTTGAGCTACTGGGCTGACGAGCTCTGGAGCAGGCACCAGCATGCCAGGAAAGAGGTACTGAAACCGGGTGATTTATGGCAGCATTCCCAGCACCCCACAAATATGTTCTCTGCTGAAGAAGGGACTAACCCAGAAACACATGTGTCCAGAGATGCACAGTAAAGGCTGTACCTACTTAAAGGTGAAATATTTAAAAATTAATGGAGTTCGTTTTTTGAAGATACTACATCTACCATGATGCAATGGGGCAGATTAATTGCTGGGATGTCAGGCAGGTGCGCTCCTAACTGTTTGTGACTTTAAAGGCTCCCTTGAGCTACTGGGCTGACGAGCTCTGGAGCAGGCACCAGCATGCCAGGAAAGAGGTACTGAAACCGGGTGATTTATGGCAGCATTCCCAGCACCCCACAAATATGTTCTCTGCTGAAGAAGGGACTAACCCAGAAACACATGTGTCCAGAGATGCACAGTAAAGGCTGTACCTACTTAAAGGTGAAATATTTAAAAATTAATGGAGTTCGTTTTTTGAAGATACTACATCTACCATGATGCAATGGGGCAGATTAATTGCTGGGATGTCAGGCAGGTGCGCTCCTAACTGTTTGTGACTTTAAAGGCTCCCTTGAGCTACTGGGCTGACGAGCTCTGGAGCAGGCACCAGCATGCCAGGAAAGAGGTACTGAAACCGGGTGATTTATGGCAGCATTCCCAGCACCCCACAAATATGTTCTCTGCTGAAGAAGGGACTAACCCAGAAACACATGTGTCCAGAGATGCACAGTAAAGGCTGTACCTACTTAAAGGTGAAATATTTAAAAATTAATGGAGTTCGTTTTTTGAAGATACTACATCTACCATGATGCAATGGGGCAGATTAATTGCTGGGATGTCAGGCAGGTGCGCTCCTAACTGTTTGTGACTTTAAAGGCTCCCTTGAGCTACTGGGCTGACGAGCTCTGGAGCAGGCACCAGCATGCCAGGAAAGAGGTACTGAAACCGGGTGATTTATGGCAGCATTCCCAGCACCCCACAAATATGTTCTCTGCTGAAGAAGGGACTAACCCAGAAACACATGTGTCCAGAGATGCACAGTAAAGGCTGTACCTACTTAAAGGTGAAATATTTAAAAATTAATGGAGTTCGTTTTTTGAAGATACTACATCTACCATGATGCAATGGGGCAGATTAATTGCTGGGATGTCAGGCAGGTGCGCTCCTAACTGTTTGTGACTTTAAAGGCTCCCTTGAGCTACTGGGCTGACGAGCTCTGGAGCAGGCACCAGCATGCCAGGAAAGAGGTACTGAAACCGGGTGATTTATGGCAGCATTCCCAGCACCCCACAAATATGTTCTCTGCTGAAGAAGGGACTAACCCAGAAACACATGTGTCCAGAGATGCACAGTAAAGGCTGTACCTACTTAAAGGTGAAATATTTAAAAATTAATGGAGTTCGTTTTTTGAAGATACTACATCTACCATGATGCAATGGGGCAGATTAATTGCTGGGATGTCAGGCAGGTGCGCTCCTAACTGTTTGTGACTTTAAAGGCTCCCTTGAGCTACTGGGCTGACGAGCTCTGGAGCAGGCACCAGCATGCCAGGAAAGAGGTACTGAAACCGGGTGATTTATGGCAGCATTCCCAGCACCCCACAAATATGTTCTCTGCTGAAGAAGGGACTAACCCAGAAACACATGTGTCCAGAGATGCACAGTAAAGGCTGTACCTACTTAAAGGTGAAATATTTAAAAATTAATGGAGTTCGTTTTTTGAAGATACTACATCTACCATGATGCAATGGGGCAGATTAATTGCTGGGATGTCAGGCAGGTGCGCTCCTAACTGTTTGTGACTTTAAAGGCTCCCTTGAGCTACTGGGCTGACGAGCTCTGGAGCAGGCACCAGCATGCCAGGAAAGAGGTACTGAAACCGGGTGATTTATGGCAGCATTCCCAGCACCCCACAAATATGTTCTCTGCTGAAGAAGGGACTAACCCAGAAACACATGTGTCCAGAGATGCACAGTAAAGGCTGTACCTACTTAAAGGTGAAATATTTAAAAATTAATGGAGTTCGTTTTTTGAAGATACTACATCTACCATGATGCAATGGGGCAGATTAATTGCTGGGATGTCAGGCAGGTGCGCTCCTAACTGTTTGTGACTTTAAAGGCTCCCTTGAGCTACTGGGCTGACGAGCTCTGGAGCAGGCACCAGCATGCCAGGAAAGAGGTACTGAAACCGGGTGATTTATGGCAGCATTCCCAGCACCCCACAAATATGTTCTCTGCTGAAGAAGGGACTAACCCAGAAACACATGTGTCCAGAGATGCACAGTAAAGGCTGTACCTACTTAAAGGTGAAATATTTAAAAATTAATGGAGTTCGTTTTTTGAAGATACTACATCTACCATGATGCAATGGGGCAGATTAATTGCTGGGATGTCAGGCAGGTGCGCTCCTAACTGTTTGTGACTTTAAAGGCTCCCTTGAGCTACTGGGCTGACGAGCTCTGGAGCAGGCACCAGCATGCCAGGAAAGAGGTACTGAAACCGGGTGATTTATGGCAGCATTCCCAGCACCCCACAAATATGTTCTCTGCTGAAGAAGGGACTAACCCAGAAACACATGTGTCCAGAGATGCACAGTAAAGGCTGTACCTACTTAAAGGTGAAATATTTAAAAATTAATGGAGTTCGTTTTTTGAAGATACTACATCTACCATGATGCAATGGGGCAGATTAATTGCTGGGATGTCAGGCAGGTGCGCTCCTAACTGTTTGTGACTTTAAAGGCTCCCTTGAGCTACTGGGCTGACGAGCTCTGGAGCAGGCACCAGCATGCCAGGAAAGAGGTACTGAAACCGGGTGATTTATGGCAGCATTCCCAGCACCCCACAAATATGTTCTCTGCTGAAGAAGGGACTAACCCAGAAACACATGTGTCCAGAGATGCACAGTAAAGGCTGTACCTACTTAAAGGTGAAATATTTAAAAATTAATGGAGTTCGTTTTTTGAAGATACTACATCTACCATGATGCAATGGGGCAGATTAATTGCTGGGATGTCAGGCAGGTGCGCTCCTAACTGTTTGTGACTTTAAAGGCTCCCTTGAGCTACTGGGCTGACGAGCTCTGGAGCAGGCACCAGCATGCCAGGAAAGAGGTACTGAAACCGGGTGATTTATGGCAGCATTCCCAGCACCCCACAAATATGTTCTCTGCTGAAGAAGGGACTAACCCAGAAACACATGTGTCCAGAGATGCACAGTAAAGGCTGTACCTACTTAAAGGTGAAATATTTAAAAATTAATGGAGTTCGTTTTTTGAAGATACTACATCTACCATGATGCAATGGGGCAGATTAATTGCTGGGATGTCAGGCAGGTGCGCTCCTAACTGTTTGTGACTTTAAAGGCTCCCTTGAGCTACTGGGCTGACGAGCTCTGGAGCAGGCACCAGCATGCCAGGAAAGAGGTACTGAAACCGGGTGATTTATGGCAGCATTCCCAGCACCCCACAAATATGTTCTCTGCTGAAGAAGGGACTAACCCAGAAACACATGTGTCCAGAGATGCACAGTAAAGGCTGTACCTACTTAAAGGTGAAATATTTAAAAATTAATGGAGTTCGTTTTTTGAAGATACTACATCTACCATGATGCAATGGGGCAGATTAATTGCTGGGATGTCAGGCAGGTGCGCTCCTAACTGTTTGTGACTTTAAAGGCTCCCTTGAGCTACTGGGCTGACGAGCTCTGGAGCAGGCACCAGCATGCCAGGAAAGAGGTACTGAAACCGGGTGATTTATGGCAGCATTCCCAGCACCCCACAAATATGTTCTCTGCTGAAGAAGGGACTAACCCAGAAACACATGTGTCCAGAGATGCACAGTAAAGGCTGTACCTACTTAAAGGTGAAATATTTAAAAATTAATGGAGTTCGTTTTTTGAAGATACTACATCTACCATGATGCAATGGGGCAGATTAATTGCTGGGATGTCAGGCAGGTGCGCTCCTAACTGTTTGTGACTTTAAAGGCTCCCTTGAGCTACTGGGCTGACGAGCTCTGGAGCAGGCACCAGCATGCCAGGAAAGAGGTACTGAAACCGGGTGATTTATGGCAGCATTCCCAGCACCCCACAAATATGTTCTCTGCTGAAGAAGGGACTAACCCAGAAACACATGTGTCCAGAGATGCACAGTAAAGGCTGTACCTACTTAAAGGTGAAATATTTAAAAATTAATGGAGTTCGTTTTTTGAAGATACTACATCTACCATGATGCAATGGGGCAGATTAATTGCTGGGATGTCAGGCAGGTGCGCTCCTAACTGTTTGTGACTTTAAAGGCTCCCTTGAGCTACTGGGCTGACGAGCTCTGGAGCAGGCACCAGCATGCCAGGAAAGAGGTACTGAAACCGGGTGATTTATGGCAGCATTCCCAGCACCCCACAAATATGTTCTCTGCTGAAGAAGGGACTAACCCAGAAACACATGTGTCCAGAGATGCACAGTAAAGGCTGTACCTACTTAAAGGTGAAATATTTAAAAATTAATGGAGTTCGTTTTTTGAAGATACTACATCTACCATGATGCAATGGGGCAGATTAATTGCTGGGATGTCAGGCAGGTGCGCTCCTAACTGTTTGTGTCTTTTCATAATATGTGAGGGGAATTATTTTCTGTCCTGTATCATCTCTGTGCAACACATCAAATCTTCACAAAAATCTCATAGTTGTTCTCACCTTTCTTTACTGTCAAGATCTCTAACAACAATAAGGCCATTATCAGAGCTAAGCACAATGCAGTGGCCCACTTTCCTTTCAACCCAAAGAAGCTGCCTGCTCATAGCCTCAAATGACTGACACTGTGCTCTTCTGAAGCTTAAGTCTGGTTTCCCTTACTCTGTTGCTACACTTTAGTCATTTGTCACTATTAATATCGACTACTACAGATCTTCATCAATGCCTGACTATCAGAAAGCATCATGACTAAACTATGCAAGATGGATGTTGTAATTTTCGGTTTTAAAAAAAAGGACAATTTTGAAGAAGAAGATGTGAAGAATTGTAAACCAATCACGTTTCTCCCTACCTTCTCTAAAATCATGGAGCTACACCTTGTGGAGAGGCCCTCAGCCTTCCTTGAGCTTTTAGGAGCTGAATGGACCCACACAGGTTTTGAACAAGACAGCATGAATGCTGTCCTTCTGGCTACCCTTGATGATCTAAGAAGCAGAACAGGTAAAGGCCTCCCAGTGGGACTGCTCTTCCAGAACTTCTTTGTCGCACTCAGGATAGTGGATCACTCCATCTTGTTCAACCCAGGTGCTGTAGTTGGTTCTACAATCTGGCCCAGCAATTGTTGAAATATTTCATAGCAAGCATGCTCAGACATTGGCCCTCCCGCATTTCAGGTCCAACAAGATGTGGTTGGATGTGCAGTTCCACATGGATTGTCTGATTCTCTAACCTGTTCAATCTCTCCAGCCTGCTTGTCAAAGAACTAATCAGAACTTTTAGGTTCAAGACACTCTCTTTTGCCAATAACATGCAGCTAAAACAAGGTTTTACCATCTTGCCTCTGACAATATAGAACACCTTGGACACTGCCTTGATGTAGTGCAGGACTGGCTATATCTAAACATATTAAAACTCAATGTGGACAAGACAGAGGTTGTGCTGATTACTGGGGTCATGTCAGTGTTGTGGCCAGTCTTGTTATCTTGTCAGGAAGTCTCCTACATCAACTGACAGTCAAAAGCCTAGGACTACAGTTTTAACAGGGACTCCCTTTTGGGCCCCAGGTTCTATATGCCTGGTCAACCTGAGTCTCTCCTATTAGTACACCTAGGTGCTCCTGTTTATTGTAGAAGTTGGTGCCGCGATTCTAGCCTGTTTAGACTACAGTAGCAACATCTACCTTGGCATGCCTGAAGGTCAGCTGAGGAAACTTCATATAAGTCAAATCATGGTGGTAAGCTTTGTTTATGGGCAAATACGACCAGGTTTCTGAGCCCCCCCAGGTCTCTCCTCTAGCTCCCAGTAATACAAAGAATTCACTTCAAAGTACTCTACTTCATTCATTGTGCCTCTGTGAGGATTATGCTCTTTTTATCTGCTCATCACTCCTCCGAGCTTTCTCTTTGATTACAGTCTCTTTTTTCAAGAAATCTCACTGAGGAGGTAAAGCTTTCAGAGTGTTGGGCCTACAACTCTAGAACAAGCTCCCATTGCACCTGTGACAGCTTGCTGACTTTTGCTCCTTCAGGAAAGCATTACATATCTTTTCTTCTAGCTTCTCTTCTGGAGCTTCCCACTGATCTGTTCACTTTGGTGTATATTTGTTGACTGTGATTTCTTCCTAGCTTCATGATGCTTACGTGTAATAGTTTGTGCACATAAATAATCAAATAACTATTTATCCCCAATCTCAGTGCCATTAATGAACCAAGAAGCAATTCAGTTGACTTGTTTCTCCTATTTTGTTAATATAGATGGAGCAACATTGTACGTTTGTTAAACAATATTTAAGTGTCAGACCCCATTCCAGAGATGTGGGCGAGACACCGGTCCGAAAGTCGCTACTGAGCCCCTACCGTGGTGTTTGAGGTAGTTTGCAGATGGTGTGGTTCTTCCTATTTTGACCTGCAAACTTGGCCAAGTACACCCCTTCTGCTCTTGACTCTTAGAGCAGTGATGGTGATCACTCTACGATGGTTAGGTTGTGTGTGGGACAAGAGCTAAGAACTCAACCAACAAACAAATAACATATGGTCCATCCCAGTGCTTTTCTTTAAGTTAGAAGACAGAACTATTATCTCACTGCTAAACAAAATATTGCATAGCTTAATGAGATCCTCAGGTACATAGCTGTAATTGTATTTGTGATCTTAAGTGAGGCATTGCACTCCTTTTGTACCCTGTCCTGACTATCTGAGTTTCCTATTTGGTACCACACAACTAGTATATAAACATAGGTATAGGAATTAGGCACAGGTACAGTCTACTCAAATGTATTCTACTGTCTAGATGCATAAACTAGTTCAGTTAGCTTTCACCAGTTCAAGTTCACCTGCATAAGTCTTAAGTTCATATAACAGAATTCTTCTGCACTTACAGTCTCTCACAGTTAGACACTCTTTTAACCTACTAACTGAGGATAAAGTTTCAGTGGTGCCGCAGGCTTATTTAATATTCTTGGAGTTTTTACTCTGGTAACAGCTGAGGTTGCAGCGGTGACCTCATTTGAAACTCAGCCACTGGGCTTAATCAGCAGGGCTGGCTCACATGGTGGGCCTTTCTTTGGCTGTCTCCCAGGGCTGGGTGCAAATGGCCTCTATGATACAGCAGGTGTAGCCCCCAAGCCAGTTGCCAGCAAGTGGGGTGATCTGGCAGTGTGTTTCCTGGGCCAATCAAATCTTTTGCTTCAGTGGTGATAAGGGATCTCCGACGTCATCATCAGTGGTAGCAGTTTCCTAGGAGCCTGGCAAGATACTGAATGATATGGTGATTCTTGGCAGGTAAAGGTCACAGTGCTGTTCACAGCAAAAAACACTCAGAGAAAGGGTGGACCCCTTCACAACTCATGTCATTTCTGGCTTTGTTTCTTTTTAGTAGTCCTTTTCATTTCGGTGTTCCTCATGCTAAGAAAACACTGATCTTTTCCTGTACAGCATGTCCTCCTGCAGTGGCAGGAACCCTTCTTCCCCTCTCTCAGCAGGAAGGCAGACCTCTAGGCAGACCCTCAGCTCCCCCAGAAGAAAGTGCAGACTTCACGTTTTGGCCCGCAGCCTGGTCATACAGGAGTCCGTAGACTCTCTCTGCACCACTGCCTTCCTTGGTCAAGAAGAACCTAGAGCTGGAACAAAATGGGGAGGTTTGGATTCCACTTTTATACTCATTTTCAAGGCGAGACCTGACTCCGCTGTCCAAGTTTTGAGAATTTTATTGATTCTCTTTTAAATGTATCTTTCTGTTAGCTACTCAGATCCCACCTTTGTAAAAGGTGCTAGTTCTCATCATCTAGTAGCAATGATGCTGGCACCAAGCAGGAGTATCTAAAGCAAAGCAACAGTTCGTTGAGATGTGAGATCTATGCACCTGGCTGTCATTAGCATTCCTGAAACAGTGATCAGGGACTGACCAAATGACAGGTCCTGCCTAGAAACCTATTCACCTTAAACAAATGCTTCAGTCCAACTCTTCACCCCTAACCTCTACCAAAAAGTAGTGCTCAAGAACTAATCAGCAGAAATTTCTAACAAGGTCCTAATTGAATTTATAATTGTAGTCTTGGCTCCATCCATATTCCAGCCTTCCAAATCAGACATGATACCCACTCAGTGTCGGAAGGGCATATACGGCAAACGGGCAGCACTTGATAGGCTAGTCTGACCAGTCAGTGTTGGTCCTTTTATTGGCTATTTGTGAGCCTGTTTTATGGCCTACCGGGCCCGTTTTACTGCTGATTACCCTGATACTAAAATGAACATTGCCTGTAGCAAACACAAATCCATGCAGTCTTCCATACCTTTCAAAACACTTATGATGCATGTTGTTGCAAGTTCAAACTGCTCAATTTGCAAAACAAAGCCACTTTTATAAGCTTTCTAATTCACTTATAGGGGCCACTTTTATTCTGGCACCGAATCTATTTTTGAAATCCCGCCATGGAGGGTAAATCATCCCTCCTCAAGTGGGGCTGGAGAAGAGGTTTGTGCATGCACAGTTGAAATCAACGCTAGTCTCATAGTTATACGATTTTTCATCCTGACTGTCTCTCGACAGTCTGTTGTCGTCCACATGGTTTCCTCTCTTACACATCAATGAAGTTTTGGTTTACCATCTTCAGTTTGCATAGTCTCTCTGTCTCGGGCGTACCGTCCACCGTTTTGTTATTGATATCCCTAGGTGTATGGTAGATGCAAGAAACTGAATACACAAGTTACTAGTGCAGAGGCTGCAAACCAAACTTTGTTTTGCCGCTGATTAATACTTTCCTAATGGTCATCAGTGGTAGTATGGCATAGGTCCTAAAAAAGAAGTGGCGGGACTGACCAAGTTAGGCAGTATCAAGCGACATCACAGCATGTGATATCACCCTTCGCATTACAGCAAGTGACATCACATGAAATGCATAACAACCCATGACATTAGAGGAAGTAACATTATATGAAGTGACATCAGATCTTAAGACCTCACACATATGTTTAGGAGGTCTACCATGAGTACATTTGAGCGCATTATGGGTATAGAGGCAAACACTCCTAATTTGGAAAGAAGGCTCACGTTTTTGTCAGGTACACATAAAACAATTTTGACTTTTATACTTCCTTAACCCAAGGAGTGAACAAACTATCTCCGCCAGGCATAATAATCCATGTGCAGCACATTTCTATGTAGATGTAATTGCTTTAGCTGCCACCTCATGTAATGCCTACCTGTTGCAAGGTAACACAACGCAGGACAATGTGCTGCCTTGCATTCGTGTTTTTTTAACAAATAAGCAACTGGGATTTCTGTGGCACTGTAAATCCCAAAATACATTTGCATCAGGGGTTGTGCCAGAAAAGTGACACAACCCTGACGCAAATTCTGTGCCTCAATTTATAAATTTGTTTTTTAAAAACTCTGCCACAAAACAATTGGCAACAAGGAGAACCAGCAATGTAAATTTCAATGTATTAATTGGTTCTGCTTAATTGGCTACAAAGTCTGAATGTTAAAATTTCTTATGGGGTTAAGGTGTAAATATGAGGTAATAATAATAATGTTAAGATAAGTTTGGTGATTCACACATTTGTTGGAAAGATCTGTATTTTGTCTGATGCCCATTTTGACTCAAAGTAGCATAGAGGTTTAATGTGTCTCCTGCAAAGCACCTCATGTAACATGCAGATTAAAGATTTTAATCTTATGTTGGCAGGTAAGTGGGTTACTCCTTTTAACATAGAGATACTTTTGTTACTTGCAGACAACAAACTGTAATCTTTCTAATATAGCGCATTGACCTATGAGACCTAATATGTGACTCTTACACCTTGTAACCCTCACTGTCTTATGTTAGATATCCTGCACATTGATGTACAAAATTTTATTATTTACTATCAATATAATGAGCATGTGTGATGTAAAGAGCTATGACACCCTTCATTTTGATGAGTAGCACTATAACAAATAAAAAATACCAGTATTTAAATTATTTTGTGTACATACTGGGATAGGCAATCACATCTGATATTATAACAGTGCATGGATATCTCTCATATACAGAGACTGAACAAAGTCAAACCCGTTTCTCTCCTAAGTAGGTGTAAAGTGCCAACAAGCTGTGTGCCTTTGTTTCCCTTTCCACTTCATTTGCATCTAGGTGTGAGGCTCCAGATAGCTCCCAGCCAAGGATACTCTAGCAAAAGGAGGCCTGATGACCCCTTGAATTTGGCCTTTTTTATGAGCCCAGCTGGAGTCTGAGATTTAAAAGACCCCCTTGCTGCCTGATTGTTGCTGTGATCGAAAGCAAACAATGTGCAATGTGCAGGCGCTGCTGAAGGTGTCTCAGTGTCTGAAAATTACACCGGGACAAGTTCAGCTGGCTAGAATAAAGGAAAACTTGTTTGCTCGTTGAGAGCTGATCTTTGGCCTCATTTGTTTACATTTATGCAGTTTCCTCATCTTTTTTATTACACCGGGACAAGTTCAGCATTTTACAGTAAGTCCCAACTTCTTGGCAGGGTGGATGGTGTCCACCCTGTGAAAACAGTAGGTGGACGCTGTCCACCCACGTGTCACCTGACTTGCGCCCTGTATGGTAGTATTTCCACTTTGTGTTGTAGTGTGGTCATTTTTATGTATCCTTTGCGCGTTTGCTTCAGGCGTTAGGCCTTCGTGCACTTTTCCCTGGATGTATTTTATTCCTTTGCTCACAGCATCGGACCTCTGTGCACTTTGCTCTAAATGTATTTTATTCAGCTTCGTACTGTTATTATTCAAATAGCCAGTTCTACGGTCTTGTTTTATTTTTATATCACACTGTTTAGCCTACTTCAGCACTGGAGTTCTCAATAACACATTCTTGCTCACTCTGGGCCATATTTATACTCCGTTTGCGCCGAAATTGCGTCGTTTTTTTTGACGCAATTTCGACGCAAAACTAACGCCAACTAACGCCATATTTATACTATGGCGTTAGAGGCGAATAGCGCCAAAGTTCCCGGAATGTGCGTCATTTTTTAGCGTGAACCCCTTCCTTGCGTTAATGATATGCAAGGGAGGCGTTCCCGTCTAAAAAATGACTCCCAGGCCTTTACGTGGTATTTATACTCCCGGGCAAAAGCGACGCCCGGGAGTGGGCGTGGCTAAAAACGGCGCATTTGCGCCGCTTTTTAACGCCTGGGTCAGGCATGGCGATAAGGGACAAGTGGGCTCAAAATGAGCCCAGAGTGCCCTCCCCTGCCCCCAGGGACCCCCCCTGCCACCCTTGCCCACCCCAGGAGGACACCCAAGGCTGGAGGGACCCACCCCAGGGACATTCAGGTAAGTTCAGGTAAGTTTTTTTTTTTTTTTTAATAATATTTTGTGGCATAGGGGGGCCTGATTTGTGCCCCCCTACATGCCACTATGCCCAATGACCATGCCCAGGGGACAGAAGTCCCCTGGGCATGGCCATTGGGCAAGGGGGCATGACTCCTATCTTTACAATGATAGGAGTCATGTTGATGGGGGATGGGCGTCGTTAAAAAATGGCGCAAGTCGGGTTAAGACGATTTTTTCGACGTAACCCCATTTTAAGACGCCCATGCGCCATTTTCCCCCTACGCCGGCGCTGTCTGGTCTACGTGGTTTTTTCCCACACAAACCAGGCAGCGCCGGTCTGATTGCGCCGTCTAACGCCATTCCATAAATACGGCGCCCGCATGGCGCTTCAGAATGGCGTTAGACGGCGCAAAACTTTTTGACGCTAAACTGCGTTAGCGCAGTTTAGCGTCAAAAAGTATAAATATGGGCCTCTGTGCTTCAGTCAAGGATACAGTCTGGTACATTGCCGATGGACGTGGTAGGAGTTTAGTCTTTGGGTTACAGCTTGCGTAGGGACGTTTTGTTACCACATCAACATGTTAGTTATAAAAACACTTCCCTGTTCCAACACAGGGAAGAGGGAGATTCCGACCAGGGAACCACAACTAGACGCTGACTGCCCTGTTGCAGATGCTGATCCAGATCACAGGCCTTTGCTCAGGTATGAGGGTTGATGTCTTCCCAGGGAATCTGAAAGGCAAGCTTAGAGCTTATCATGCTGTGCTCGAAATAAAACTTACTTAGAGAGAACGTAACCTATTAATACTATGATAGCGTTATTCTTATGTTTCACTCTCCTCATGACTATTTCAATCCTACTGTGTTGTATGGTTCTGGTTATTGCGGCTCACGCCTTATTATCTAAAATGCAGTTGTTTTATTAAAAACAATCTATAAAACTTAAGCTGCCTTTGTCATTTGTGTATGAGATCATACTGTAAATGAGAGAGTTGGTTGGGACCTGAGCGACCACGACTTCCCTGAGAAGTTCTAAAGATGTCATCCGTTCGGCTGCCCAATCATCCCTTCCTCTTTGGAGAGATGAGGCACTGCTAGTTAGCCGGAGCAAAACCGGATTGAAGGTGACAGAGGTCCTTCTTAGTGGGTCAGACTCAGTCCCCCCACACCAGGAAGGACCCTGCTACCTAGAAATCCAGTAGTCTCATTTAGGATAATGAGAGCTCACGCGACATGGCGCCGCCAATGTTTGGTCTGGCTCTAATTTTCGGGTCCGGCTGTCTCTCTCGGTCTCATATATATATTGACTCCTCAGTTCCGTTTACGGAGACGTCCGTTGCACTGAGAACTTCCGCCACCGCAATATAGGTAGATCCTATTAATAGCGGTTGGTTGTTCAAGCTTGAACTCTGAAAGGAAAACCCCGGGATTGGTGTGCCTTCTCTGAACTAGCACTGTTTTCGAAATGGCGAATCCCCAAGTAATGCACATATCAGTTAATATGCGACAACCGCTCACGGGTCATTTGCTAGCACATGGTCTAACAAACCAGGGGGGTCCGGTCACATTTGTGGTGGACGCTCATACAGCCTATCGAACAGAACTTTTTTATTCTTGGGCCATATTTCCAGCAGTTGATGGGAATTCAAACACATTTCATGAATACACTCTTGCAAATGTCCCTGGACAATACAGGGCATAGGCATATTTAGAAATACCTCTCTCTTATCAAGAACATAATAATTGTCTTGATGGCGCCCTACCACACACCATAGCCCCTGTTAGGCTAGGTCCACTGAGTAATGATGGTCCTACCTGGCCTTTATTGGCTACATATACACCACATCCAGCGGTTGCTAATTTGACCGTGGCTGAAGTTCGTCGTTTATATACAGAATTAACGGCTACATATAGACGCTTAGTACAGTTTGTGATGCAAACACTAAACACAAACCCAGCGCGTGCTGCTTCAGCTCAACCACATGCAGTGGTTCCGGGTATCAATCCGGCAACTGTGCACTCTGTAATGGGCAAAGTACTGGCTAAACGAGAGGAAACTCAATTTTGGCTGACGCAAAAGATTAATACGCTGGAGGCAGAAATTTCCCCATACGGAGCCTCAGGATAAACATAGAATATTAACAATGTGTTTGCCGTTTGGTATGGTTCCTACAATGGACCATTGTAATACATGGGGCACGGTGTTTGCCGCGCTCTACACTACAGCACACAGTACACCTACCTTGGCTAACTTACCGGAATTCTCAAACAAATTCAAGATGAATATGGGGCTGCCCCGGCCTTAGATTTGGGGATGCAGCTGATAAGCAATTTTGCCACGGTTTCTTCCATCATATTAAGTAATCTAAAAGGGGAGGCAGTGGCACTAGCGGTGCGTATGCGTCTTCGTGACGTCCCGCAACTAGATCAGGAGCGGGAGCTGCCGAGAATAATAGCGGAAACATATTCCAGTATCGGTCGTGATAGCCTTGAGGCTAGACCGCAGAAACCACAGTTTCAGGGTAAGGGTAGTAAAGATACTACTAAACAACAGCAGCCTGAGGGTAATAAAAAGCGCTGGGAGAAAAAACAACAAACACCTAAAAAAGAAAGGGGAGAATCTCCGAGACCGGAGACCCCGCAGACAAGGTATAATCTCAGAAATAGGGATAATTTGAAGACGCCTGATAGATATCAATATACTGATACACGCCAATCTCGTTCCTTTCAGGACTCATCGGAAAAGAGAAATGAGAGAGGTGGGCGATCAGAGCGCCAAACAGAGTACGTGAAACCAAGACAGGATTCACAACACTCATCTGAGGTTTCTGTCAAGAAGGAAGAGAAACCGGTCCAACAAAAACAACAGTTTAAAAAGAAAAAAGTGGCAGCAGTCTCAGTTAGACATGCCACACAGGAAGAGAGTTCTCTTGAAGAACAAGACATGGGCACTAGCACTGCTAGACAGCGCGGCAGAGGTCACAATAGTTCGCCGGAATCTTCTAGAGCATCTGGAGGTGAAAGCAACTGATGACTTCATACAACTCGAAACAGCAGATATGCGTGTCTCTGATCCCGATAGAGTTTATACAGTAACTTACAATTAGAAGGGGACATTGAGCGCACAATAAACGCCATCTTTTGGGATCGTGTAGTCAAAATATATGACATTCTGCTGGTCGAACAGGATTGGCCCCCTGACTTTGTTCGCGACTGTCCAGTTGGGGAGGAGGTTATTACACCTTTGTTCTCACCACTTGTTCCGGGAGAACTCGCAGAGTCTTATAGTATTAAATGGGCTCTGGCACAAGCACCCGCCTTATATAGAAATCATGTGGGGTGGGATAGGGATTCTCCTTATCATGTAATTCCGATTAAGGGCGAACCTCAGCCACAACCGCAATATCCTATAAAATTTGAAGCAAGGGCATCGGTAAGAAACATACTTACACAATTGGAGTACCAGGGAGTTATTGAACCCTGTGTCTCGCCGATGAATAATCCCTTATTCCCTGTAGCTAACCCGGACCATTTTTATAGAATAGTGGTGGACTACAGACATTTGAACGGACATACACGCACATATGCTATACAAAATTCACATAGCGCAGCACTCATTAATAATATTGTGCGTAAAAAATACAAAACCACTTTAGATATCTCAAATGGTTTCTTCTGCCAGAATATAGCGCCGGAAAGCAGGGATTTTACGAGCTTTAGTGCGTTTCGCTCACAGAAAAAGTTTTATTGTTTGCCTCAGGGGTATAAGAATAGCCCAGGACTGTTTTCGGCTCGTGTGACTGAACTATTGCACGAACTGGACCCTGAGGCATTGTCATATGTTGATGATATATATCTCACAGATGACGAGTTTCTACAACATTTAAGGCGGGTAGCCCGCATTGTTGTGGGATTTGCCGAAATTGGTTACAAATTTAACTTCAAAAAGTCGAAAATTGCCTTCCTCAGCGTCATTTTCCTGGGATATGAGCTGTCGAACGAGGGTAAGAGCTTAGCGCCACACTTTTTAGAAAAATTTGCACAATTGCAACCTCCTAATACGATTAAGAAACTCCAATCGCTGTCGGGTTTTCTAAATTTTGGCAGAACTTACATTCCTGATTATGCTACATGTATAAAACCATTGTACGAGTTGATTCGCCCAGACTTTTCGAGTAGATTTTGGACCATTGAGCATACACATATTCTTCGAGACTTGCAAACTGATCTCCTAGCTGCAAAGCATTTACACACACGGGACACATCTGGTCATCAGGGTTATAGCTGGGGCCGTTGGGTTTACGTATGTCACCTTTAATGAAGGTGAGACAGTCCCGATAGGATACAAGTCTCACTTGTATTCTGCTGCAGAACAACGTTTTGCACAAACTGAGAAAATTCTCACTGGTGTACAGATGGCTGTGATTAAAGAACGACCTCTTGCCCAGGGCCAACGCATCATTGTTGTTTCCCCGATTCCAGCTTTAGAGGCTGTTACAAAAGCTAGTGTTCCTAATGCGAAAGCATTACACCCGCGATGGATACAATGGGCTACGTCTTTGACAGCCACTGATGTAGATTACATTTTTGACCCAAAACTGCAGACACAGGAATTTCTCCAATATGAAATGGAATACCCGGTTCCTGCTGGCACGTTGCCTATTGATCAATATCAAGTGGTCATGTACACCGATGGCTCTGCGCAACCTGCGGTGGGAACTAAACAACAGTATTCTGCTGCATGTGCGGTGGTGAGCAGCTATATGGAGGGGGAGAAGTTCTGCCCCCAACATACTTTTATACAGACATTGGGAGACTGTAGGCACAGTTGGCTGAGCTGAAAGCCCTGTTATTAGCCTTGGAACATGCGGATCCGGCACAGTTTACACTGCTTGTTTGTGATTCCTATTACTGTGTTCAGTCTTTCAATGAATATTTGCAATGGTAACACCATAAAACACAGGTTACTGTGGGGGAAGGTTGCAGATCTGAAGGAGACGCTTCCTAAAGTCCATGTTGTGCATACACTTGGACACCAGCGTGTTGGGATACACGTTGCTGGAAATACTTTGGCTGATGAAGCCGCCAAATCGGCAATGGCTGTTGCCACTGTGGCCGCAGTAACTCGTTCAAGTTCCAAACCAGACACAGAGATTTTGGCAGCCATAAAAGCTACGGCTGATGGCACGCCATATCCTAAAGGATTTCCGTCTAAATATCATTACTCAATGGGTGGTGTGCTGAATGCTGAAGTTAAGATTCCAGGCGTTGGTGTACGCGACATGCCCAATAAAATTGTGCGACCTCAATTAATTACTGCAGCACATGAGGGGACGGCATCTGCCCATGCTGGCGTGGCTGTTACAATTTCGCTATTACAGGCCCGTTACTGGTGGCCTGGTCTCTATAAAGAGACAAAGCAGTATGTCCTTTGTTGTGACATCTGTCAACAAATTAAAGTTTCAATGGCTAAACGCCTGCAGCAGACGCCCCTTCTAATATCAAATAAACCATTACAGTGTGTGTACTTGGATCACTGTGGTCCACTAACACCAAATAGTGCATACAAATATATTTTGGTGGCTGTAGATTCGTGCTCCAGATTTGTGTGGGAGTGGCCACAGCACTTGGCTGACGCTCGAACTGTTATTAAAGATTTGCGCATCTTTGTCGATACATATGCAGTTGCGGCTTTCCATTCGGACCAGGGCCCTGCTTTTGCTTCTAAGGCATTCAGGGACGCCTTGGCTTCGTTGGGGGTCCAGCTCCAGTTTGTCATCTCCATTTCATCCCAAGGGAAATTCTGTCGTGGAGCTTTTAAATCGCGATTTAAAGCAATCCTTAACGACCAGAGTTATAGGTACGGGTAGTAGTTGGCTAACCCACCTGTATGGGGTACAGAGAGCACTGAATAACTTGCCAAGAAGGTCCCTGGGGGGTCGTAATTCATATGAGTGCCTGTTCGGAACACAAATGTTTGTTCCAGATCTAGATGGTCCTGGTGTGGAGGCGGCAGAAACACCGTTTGACATAAATGATCGTGTCACTGTTTTGCAGGATTTACAACAATTCCGTGAAGATAACTCTTCTGCCAGTGCTGCCTCCACAGGAATTAAGGATGAGCTAGTAAAGCCTACTGGTTGGATTCCCAGAGTTGGGGATCTTGTGCGTGAAAAGGTCGCTGTGAAGAAAGAATTTGGCCCTTCGTATCGGGCACCAGTCCCTGTACTGGGAATCCACGGAACAAGAACTGTGATTTTGCCGCCGTTGCAAGGTGCCAAGGAAAATCGCTTTGTCTCCATCAACAATGTCAAGTTACAACATGTGGCCGATTCTGCACAGCAGACCAAGAGGAACACCCAGTAGTTCCTGAATCTCTCTCACTACTGGGGAAGATGTTCCGCTGCAGGTGATTTGCACCGACGCTGTTTCCTCTCCGAGCTTCGGGAGGGTGGAAGCAGATCTTACAATTGTTCCACTGGCGGCAAATAATTTGGACTCTTTTGATCAAGTTGCAGTGACTACTGATGTTACTGAGGGTGTTATCTACAGCGTGCCACGGCAAGAGACACCTGCTGCTCCTTTGTTTACGGTGGCACCTTTTGCGAGAACTGCCTCTGGATGTTTTAATACCACTGATGATGGTATGTCGGACTCTTTGTCATCGTCAACACCAGACCTGGGTCCACGTAAGCTGATGTATTGGCTGAAAGATACGTATTTTGATTTTCCTTGGAACTATCTGTGGCTTTTTATGACTCTGATGTTTTTTTCTGTGGATAGGGTTTGTTGTTACCTTTTTTCTAGTAATACATGGTCATTTTCTTCCTGAAAGATCAGAGGTTGAGCCGGTGGAGAAGGTGTTGACACCACATTTTTCATCGCATAAGGTTCGAAGAGACTTGTCCTTGTGAACATTTCTGCTGTACCTATTCCGGATGGGATTGTGTGGGATTGAGTAATGTTTAACATATATGAGATAATTCAAATACTGTATGTTCTAAAGTTATCAATGAATGATATAGTTATACCAGGCATTGTATCTGATGATTGGGATGTGAAGACGGTTGATTCTATGTTGATAGAATTGCAGTATTATACTGTCTATGAAAATGAAGATGCTTACCAGTTTAGAAATAATTATGGTGACATGTTTTGTTACAATTATTATGGACACCACTTTATTCATAAAGCCAGTAGCCCTAAAACGATATTTGACTATATGCAATGGGAACATTGCCCTACTCCTCCGCAGGGGAGTTCTAAAACGTATTCTGAAAAAGTTGCATATTTTTCTGGGCATCATCAAAAAAATGCTAAGTTGTATTATTTTAAGATAACTCCGCAAGCAGATAAGCAAATACTGTTGGCCGATACCAAATTTCTGTATTAAAATTCTTTTGTTTCCCAGCTGTCTATTTAAGGGTATGAATATTTGTCAAAGAATGTTGATTTGAAAAGTGTTTTGGGAACAAAACATTGGCAAACGCGGGGTAGAGAAACATTGTTTAGGGCATGTATCATTCCTGTCCAAATGATTTTCTTGAATGACACTGTACAACAGACTAGCTGTTTGGGCTTAGCATCCATTAGAGAATTGAATATGCCTAGCATACCTGTCCCTTCCAAAATGAAAGATTGGCAGCAACATATTAATGCCACTTTTACTGAGCTTACAGAGTGGGTCCAGAATGGTACGTTTAACCCTTCCTTGACACGTCCAGGCGGGTGGTTATTGTGGCCCATTGACACTAATGGGTGTCATCAACGTTTTGTTACTTCCTCCGGGGGTTTCAGGATAAGTAGGGCAGACCCTCGCTACATATAACCTGAACATGCGATATCATTACTACATATAGTTTGGGGAAGCTTTGTCAACAATGGTTAAAATCATCCACGCTAGATGCAGTTAAAACACATCTCACGCTTCTGTCTAATTATACTGATTTGCAAGATTTTTTGTCAGGCCCGAGAGTGAGCGACCACGACTTCCCTGAGAAGTTCTAAAGATGTCATGCGCTCGGCTGCCCGATCATCCCTTCCCCTTGGGAGAGATGAGGCACTGCTAGTTAGCCAGAGCAAAACCGGATTGAAGGTGACAGAGGTCCTTCTTAGTGGGTCAGACTCAGTCCCCCCACACCAGGAAGGACCCTGCTACCTAGAAATCCAGTAGTCTCATTTAAGATAATGAGAGCCCACGCGACAGTGTCTGCTTAGCTGGCTGGAATAAAGGAAAACTTGTTTGCTCGTTGGGAGCTATTCTTTGGCCTCATTTGATTAAAGTTATGCAGATTCCTAATTTTTTTTATTACAAACAGTAAAAAAACAGTTGTCACAAAATGCATGTGTGCCGACCTCCTCAGGCTGTGATGCATCCCCCATGAAACATGCAATGTAAAGGAGTTGTGTTAGACATAATAGGTGTGCATCACATGAAGTGTTCTGGTGCCATTGCGGGGTTGTTCACTGTCCAGATGCGTAACAGAGTCCCCCGCAGCCGCCGCAGTACAAAGCTCTTTTCCATACCACAACTGGCGAACTTTGCCTTATGCAACCGCAAAATAGCCTTGTACCATCCCTATTTTGCGAGTTGGCATTCTGTTACTGACTCGCAAAATAGGGATTGTGACTCGCAATTAGGAAGTGGCATGCCAAGGGTTTTCAGTGGCTGTTGGTGGTAGTAAAAACCGGTGGGGCGCTACATACATTACATACATTACACAAAACACTTTACAATGAAAAAAGTGAACAATAAACTTTCACTTACCTTCTTCTGCAGCACATCCTCGCTGCTTTCCAGTTCCTGGCTCCAGACTCCTCAGAGCGTGAGGTGACGTCTTGAAGCCAACTACCTTTTCTAATCCAGATGCTGCTCTCATGCTGTTAAGCAGCAGGACTGAGGTGTCTGGATTGGCAGGAGCAGGCTGGCCCAGCACTCCTAAAAGCACTGGAGCCCTGTGTCTGCTCTCCATCACGTTTGTCTTAGACAGCTGGGTTGAGAGGTTTGAATTGCACATGTCGGTTTGGCCGTAGCAAGGTAGCCGGGCAAACCTACATGAGCAGTTAAAAAAAAGCAGAAATTTCTCATTGCTGCCAACTGACAGCAATGGCGCACTGTCCCCACACTCCATTCAGGAGAGAGTACAAAATAAAATGGTAATCAAATCATGTTATTACTATTTTATTTTCACTCTTTTCGCAGCAGTGTGGGGGTGTGACGCTCCTCTGCCCATATGGAGGAACCGCCACTGAGGGGTCCCTTCCTAATTGAATTTTTTAGACCCCATGTTTGATTGTTTTGTGACAATGAACGTGGTTTTAAAACAATCACAGTTACCATAAATTTCAAACTGGTGGTAACCCTTTCGTAAATGGGGAGGGGTCTGTGGTGAGGTGTACCCACGGAAGTCACAGTGTTTAGGTTTTTTTACTAGAAAAACAGTCCAGTCAGGGAGGTGACATCCAACCAACTTATTTTATTTTGTTAACTGCACAGAAATGTAGTCCTTTCTTGGTCTTCGCATACTTTCCTGCTGGTATCGGCTCCCTTTTCTTCCACCGGGTCTTCTAGAGCTCTCAGGGAGCCCACCACAGGCGAACAGCGGGAGTAGAAAGGAAATAACAAAAAGGACGTGGTCAGGTAAGTATTGCATCGTTCTGGGTCTCTTTTTGCATGCAATGGAGAAGGGGGTTTTGGGAGTTCTTTACGTGAATCACTCTTTTCAGTGGATAGTGTGCTGCCCAGGTGAAACCTTGGTGTAGTAGGGACTTCCCTGTGGTTAGGTGGCAAAAAAAGAGATAGACCGCACTTTTTTGTCTCCTCAGGTGTGCCCTTGGTCCTCCACCCTCTTTCTTCCCCAGCCCCTTCTTGCCTCCCCCACCCTCCTTAGCACCGGTGTTACGTGACCGCGCAAGTGGTCCTGTACCTTAGCCACATCCCTTCACGCCCCCGTTGCTCTCTGCTCTTCTCCACAGCTCTCTCTCCGCTCCGTGATCCTTCTGGCTCTCTGGGTCCTCTTCTTCTGCCTTTTTCTCGCTTCCTTCTTTCCGTTGTCTCTTTCCTTCTTTCTCCCTGCTATATGCAACTGTGTTCCGCCTCCGCTCTCCTCCATCTTTACTTTCTCCTCCCCAGCGTCTGCACGCTCCTGGGTGCACACTGGCATTATTTCCTTTTTCATCCCCCTGGGGGACTCGAGGGCCAGCTCAGGGTTCTTCTGCCCAGATGCATTCTGCCCAAGTAGTAGCACCCTGTCACACTCACTCATCCCTGTGAGTGACTGATTCACCCATGAGGCCATGGGGTACCTCGATAAAAGGTTAGCATTGATCAACACGGAGCTGGGCATATGTCGCACCTGAAACATAAATGGTTGGAGGGATAAGAACCATCTTAGCACTCTTGAGTTTGTATCTTTATGTTGGGCCAACCAAGTTAAGGGGCGTGATCCCTAAGAAGTACGAAGGGTCAGCCCAACAGGTAATATTGTAGGGCTTAGGGCGCAGATTGGATGAGGCTCAGCCGCCTAAAGCTGAACTCTGAAAAAACGGAAGTCCTCATCCTCGGCAACACCCGTCCGCCTGGGACGACTCCTGGTGGCCCACAGCCCTCGGCACCGCACCGACCACCACAGACCACGCCCGCAACCTCGGCTTCATCTTGGACCCTCTTCTCACCATGACCAAGCAAGTCAACGCCGTGTCCTCCACCTGCTTCCTCACCCTCCGCATGCTCCGCAAGATCTTCCGCTGGATCCCCGCCGACACCAGAAAAACCGTGACCCACGCCCTCGTCACGAGCCGCCTGGACTACGGCAACACCCTCTACGCCGGGACCACAGCCAAACTCCAAAATCGCCTGCAACGCATTCAAAACGCCTCGGCCCGCCTCATCCTCGACATACCCCGCAGCAGCCACATCTCCGCACACCTGAGACACCTGCACTGGCTCCCAGTCAGCAAAAGGATCACCTTCCGACTTCTCACCCACGCACACAAAGCCCTCCACGACAAGGGACCGGAATACCTCAACAGACGCCTCAGCTTCTACGTCCCCACCCGCCTCCTCCGCTCCTCTGGCCTCGCACTCGCTGCTGTCCCTCGCATCCGCCGCTCCACGGCGGGTGGGAGATCTTTCTCCTTCCTGGCGGCCAAGACCTGGAACTCCCTCCCCACCAGCCTCAGGACCACCCAGGACCACTCCGCTTTCCGGAGACTCCTAAAGACCTGGCTGTTCGAGCAGCGATAACCCCCCCCTTTTTCCCCTAGCGCCTTGAGACCCGCACGGGTGAGTAGCGCGCTTTATAAATGTTAATGATTTGATTTGATTTGATTAGGCAGCCCATTTTATAGCTAAACATTCTTTTTCCAGGGTTGGATAGTTCTTCTCCCTCCCTGTAGTAGTTTTCTGCTGATGTACACTATGGGGTGGGGGTGTCCTTCCTCATTGTTCTGTGAAAGGATAGCCCCTAACCCTTGATCGGAGGCATCAGTGGGTAGCAAGAAGGATTTTTTAAAGTCAGGACACCTTAACACAGGATTGGTGGCCAACAACTTCTTCAGTCTTTGATAAATGCGGTATTGGGCTTCCGTCAAGTGGGTTATCTTGTTTGTTTGGTTTTTTCTAATAAATCTGTCAAGGGAGCTGCTTGTGTGGAATAGGGTGGGATAAACCGCCTATAATACCCCGCCATCCCCAAAACTGACTGTATGTTGCTTTTTGTTTTAGGGACAGGTATCTTCCTAATAGCCTCGACCTTATCCATTTGGGGTCTTATCTGTCCTTTCTCTATGACATACTCAAGATAGTTCATTGAACTGGGCATGCTACATTTCTCTGGATTCGCTGTGAGGCCTGTCTCTTGTAGGGACTGTAGAACATTTACTAAATGTTCTAGGTGCTGGTTAAATTTACGGCTGTATATGACTATATCATCAAGGTAGGCTGCTGTGTACTCCTGGTGGGGTATTAATATAATGTCCATGAGATGCTGAAAGGTAGCTGGAGCCCCGTGTAGCCCAAAAGGTAACACTGTGAACAGATAAAGTCCAGAAGTGGTAGAAAAGGCTGTCTTCTCTTTGTCAAGGGAGTTCAGGGGTATCTGCCAGTATCCCTTAGTGAGGTCTAGGGTGGTGAGATAGCGGGCATGGCCTAACCATTCAATTAATTCGTCCATGCATGGCATGGGATAGGTATCAAGACAGGAAATACAGAACCGTATAGTCCCATTTGGTTTTGGAACTAATACCACCGGGGAACATCATAGGTTGTTGGGCGGTTCTATTATACTGGCATCTAGCATCTCCCTTATTTCTTTTTCTACCATATGTCTCCCAGCCTCTAATATGATGCTGTATCAACCTAGTTTTCCCGGGAACTTTTGGAAAAAAAAACTAATTTCTCATGATCAGATTCATTATTTGTGTTCTCTGTTTCTCTGTGAGTTTAGGACTAAGAGAGGGATGGGTTTTCTCCTCTTCTTCAGATAAAGGGAGTCGAAGTATTTCTAAGGGTTGTGTCTTCATGATGAGGAGGTTAGACCCATTCCTAAGGGGTAGGGTCTTGTCCCCCTTCTTGGTTTTAAGAAGATTGACATGATAAATTTGGCTTTTTCCGGGGTTGTGGGGGACTTCTATCCTGTAAATTACTGGGGTGATCTTCCCCATAGCCCTATACTGGCCCTGCCATTTGGCAAGGAGTTAGTTCTCAGTTGTTGGTAACAGGACCAGCACTATACTATTTATTGGTATTTTTCTCAGTTTTTTTCCTACATCGTATCGCCTCTTTTGGTTCTCTTGGGTGCCTTCTAAATTTACCCTTACATCTTCACATACCGTATGGAGATTTTTTTTTCATTGTCAGGTATAGGCAAGAATGTCCAAAGATTCCTCTTCCGTCTCTTCCCATTGCTCAGCAGCCATATCCAACACCATCCCTGGTTGTCTACCAAACAGCAGTTCAGACGGACTATGTCCAGTGGATGCCTGCACATGAATTCTGATTGCATACAAGATAAGCGATAGCATTTTGTCCCAGTCTTTCCCAGTCTCTGTTATAGATTTTCTTAACAGGGTTTTGATAGTTTTGTTGGATCTCTCTACTAGTCTGTCTGTTTGGAGTTAATAAACTGAGATGCGTATCTGCTAACAGTTGACAGATTTCTGTCATGAGCTGTGACATGAACGGGGTACCATGATCAGTAAGGAGTTCCCGGGGATATCCTGTCCTGGAAAAGAAACCAATCATGGCCTGGGCTATGTTCTTGGTAGCCATACTAATGAGGAGTACGGCTTTTGGATACCGAGTAGTGTAATCTACTGAGACCAATCTATATTGATATCCTTTTGATGAGCGTACTAGTGGTCCCACTAGATCCATCCCTGCTCTGCGAAAAGGGGTTTCAATGATGAGTAAAGGAAATATCGGGGCCTTAGGTTCATTACTGAGATTAACTAGCTGACATCTGGGACATGCCCCACAGTGTCGTCCGATATCTGAAAATATCCCTGGCCAATAGAAGCAGTGTAGTAGGTACTCTTCTGTCTTGTCCCGGCCAAAATTACCCCCTCCTACCAGTCCAGGCGCTAAATGCAACACTTGCTCCCAGTACGCTTGGGGAACAATCAACTGGGATTTTAGGGACCCTTTTTGTTAAACCATTCTATACAACATCCCATTCTTAAATATGGACCTACCTGCCCTGTCGGGTTACAGACAGCAGAAGCCCACGCGTGTTTCAAAGGGGGGTCCTTCCTCTGGCATACTCTGAAATCCCTCGATGTTGACAAGACTCTCTTTTCTGCAGTGGTGGAAAATGGATTATTGGGAAGGGCAGGTAAGTACCTACACTTAGCAATAGGCCACTAACCTCAACTTAAGTTCAGTTAGGTCTCAATAAACTAAACCCAGCTCAACCCTTGGTAGCTTAGCAACGAGCGACAAGGCGTAACTTAGGAGACATGTGTAAAGCATTTAAAAATCCCAAAACAGTAAATAAGTAAAACACAAAAACACAATAAAACTCCAACACCAATTTATAAAACTAGATTATATTTGTATCTTTAAAATGACAACAAAACGATTAAAATCAGATAAGGGGAACTGGAGATATAATTTTTTTAAGAATTAATGCTTTTTAGTGCTTAGAAATGAATAGGGCCGATCTGGTCATCTGGTCGCACCTTGACCAGGACAAAATCAAAGTTTAAGACCGATCGCGATGGAGCCCTTCTCGGCTCCAGCCCGTGGCAGTACTCGGTCAAAAGTTTACCTTCAGACTGAGCCGTTTTCTTGAAGATTTTCTTCAGCGGGACCAGGAAGCCTCGAATACGTGTCACAAGAGCCCTCGGTGGAGATTTTTACCTTCGGACTTAGTCATATTTTTAGATGAAAATCGTTCGACCAGGGCAAACCTGAATCTTGATCTGACGTCCCTGGAGCCCTTTTCGGATACACTACCTGGGAGGTCCCAGTCAACTTTCCACGTTTGGACTTAGTCACTTTTTCGGAGAGTTTCTTCACCGGGACGAACCTGCAAGTAATGCTGGGTCGCGGTTGAGGCAAGCCGGCTAGAGTTGCTGCGGCGGGTCAGTCCCTTTATGAGCGTTTTTTCCAAAAGTTCTCCAAACTTCTGGATCTTCTTCCAGATGTTATTTTAAGGTTCTTTAGACGTCCACAGCTCACCCCAAGGTTCCAGAAACTCTGAGATGCTCCTTGAGGGGGTGCAGAATACAACTCCCAGACTGCACCTGGCTCAAACTCCAAAACAGCCACTAGACAGTAGTCAGATGTTCAGTTTCTTCAGGATCTGAGGCAGGGGACTCTAGTTAGCAATTTTTCACCTGTAGCAAACAGGGAGTCCCTCCTTGAACCAGTTGAAGCCAGGCAAAGTCCTTCTTGTTGTGAAGCCCAAGTGTGCAGCTGGTGCAGTCCTCCAGAGTGCAGTGTCCAGGTGCAGGTCAGGGATCCAACAAGGTAGTCCTTCTTCTCCTGTAGTTCTTCCTTGTTGGAATCTGGTAGGGATCTGAGTTGTGGGTGCAGCTATGCTATATTTATCCTTGCTTCTGGGGAAAAAACGGGGGGGTCCTAGTTGTCCAATCAGGTGCAGGATCCTTCCCCCTGTAATGACCTCTTCCTGGGAAGTCTGGCAAAAATCAATCCTAGGGAGCAACATTCCTCAAAAATCCATCATGGATGAAATTGATTTTTGGAGGTTACATCTGGCTGAGCACACCCACTGGTGTGGCTAAAAATCTTAAGCCCTCTCCTAATCTAATCAGGGGGACACGTAATTGTCTGGGTTTGCAGGATGTGAGGGAGGTGCTGGGTAGCTCCAAATGTCCTTCCCTGCCTTTGAAGACCAGTTTGGCAGCCCACCCCACTTCCTGCTTCACCATCTGCAGAGGGAAGAGCTCCTCCTACAGGCACATTCCTTTCTGTTGTTCAGCACAGGCTGCTTCACACCTCATCAAGGCAGCTTGTCCAGGCTGCCAGAGGCTGGCCAATCAGAGCAGAGCACTACAGGGCTGAAGTTGGCAACTTTTTAGGTAGAGTTTAAAACACTTTACCTGAACAAGTTATATTAAATCCAACAATTGTAAGTTGTGGGATTTATTATAACAACTAATTTGATACCAAATGTGAAGTATCTGATACCTAAGGGGACTTTATAAATTAAAATAAAGTTTCCCCATTCTAGCCTATGGAGGCTATTCACTACAATGAGGGAAAACCTAATTTGGCTGTTTTACCTCAGCAGGGCTTATAAAACTATTTTTATACGGTCCCTGCTTATAGTTACATGGCACCCAGCCCTAGGAGCACAAAGGGCACACATATGCAGACATAAGGTAGTTTAAGACTTTGGAAGTACTTTTAATTCCAAAGTCGAATTTGCATGTAACTTTAATTTAAAAGCAGCCAGCAAGGCAGGCCTACCTGTAAAATGACACTGGGAACCTCAGCAGTGCACCTAGGGGTGCACTATCTATGCTGGGGTCCCTAAACCTATATGCCCTATCATATACTAGGGACTTATAGGTACGTTGACATAGCCAATTATAATTAGCCTAATTTGCATACTTATTTTATACAAAGTACAGGCCCTGGGACTGTTGGCAGTACACAGGGCACCGTCAGAGTTAAGAGAACACCAGCAAAAAGTGAAAAATGGGGGAAAAAAGTCAGGGGGCCTCTGCAATCAGCCCTGTTTTCTCACATGCAGGATTAGGAATAGGATTGTCAGATTTGTTATCCAGGTGATATTTTTCTCTCTGTATCCTCTTTTGTTGTCTGGTTAATTTTGCTCTGTCCTTGCCGGGTTCTATGTTGTTAGAAGAAAAAGGGGCATCTTTCAACTATGTTTTTATGGGGTTCTGTGATGTTGAGGCTTCCAACAAGCTCTGAAAATCTGGATAATCAGTTCTTATGATTATACCCTCCACCAGTTTGGGTTTTCCCCCAGCACGGACCTTCTCTTCTCAGCCCCTTCAGTTTATTGTTACTTCCGCCACAAGATATGTCCTACTATCCCCTTGAACGCAACTGATGACCACAGACTCTCCTTCAACCCACTGGTCGTCGGACACCAGTTTCTCATTAATCACTGTCTGACTACACTCAGAGTCTATTAGAGCCCATTTGTTTGTCTGATCTACGGTCATGGATTTCACATACTAAGGGGTCTTCCCGCCAGCCCACAGGACCCTACCCCTTGTCAGTCCTATTTCCATTGGTTCTGGGACTGGTTGTTTATGGGGACAGTTCCGAGCTATGTGGCCCAATTCTGCACAATTGGAACTTGACTGGGTTCTTTGGCTGGAAAGCGTCCTGTAAGGGAACCATCTAAGGGATATCGAGGGCAGGTCCTTGGAGTTGGAGCAGTATGGCTAGCCTTTGGAGTCTGTGTAGCACCTTTCACAGGGGTCACACTAAAATACGAAGCTCTATTAAAGGTGCAGGCCAATTCAATAGCAGACGTTACTGTAACCTCCGGATGTTGTTTTATCCAGTTCCAGGCATTGGTCGGTAGTGCCTCCAGATATTGTTCCAAGGGCCTGGTCTGTATGATCTCCTCTTTTGTGCTTTCCTTGGGTTTTAGCCACTTAAATCCCATGTCTTGAACCCTATAAAGAAGAGCCCTGGGATTCTCAGAGGGGGCCCACTTTGTCCTACGGAAGCGGAGCCGGTTGTTTTCCTTATCGAACCCCACCCTCTCCAGTATAGCCTTCTTTCCTTCCCCATAAGGTGTTACACCTCCTGGGTTGACTGCTTGATATGCTGATTGAAGAGCACCAGTTAGAAGCAGGGCTACATACAGTCCCCACCGTTCCTGGGGCCAACTGACTGATGTGGCTACTCTTTTGAAATTGGTGAAGAATGCGTTAGGGTCCTTACCCTCCTGGTATTTTTGCAACACTGAACTCAGTACGTTTGGGTGGATCCTGGTGGTAGTAATCGTGTCAGTAAGCTTTTGGATGGCTGTTTCATGGACCAGTTGGTTGCTTGCTATTATAGTTGCTTGAGTTTTCAATGCATTCTGTAGTGTCTCTCTGTCCATTTGTGCCTCCCTTACTTTTTCCTCCCACACTAGTTGCAGGTGTCATTGTTCCTCTGCGAGTTGGGTGATCATATCTTTTAGAGATGGTTTGCCTCCATGGTCGCTTCATTTCTCTGGGCAAGCATATAATATAATATTCCACTTCTGACACCACTGTGGTAGGGTGTACCCACAGAGGTCACAGTGTTTAGGTTTTTTACTAGAAAAACAGTCAAGTCAGGGAGGTGACATCCAACCAACTTGTTTTATTCTGTTAACTGCACAGAAATTCTCAATATACAGGGAGTGCAGAATTATTAGGCAAGTTGTATTTTTGAGGATTAATTTTATTATTGAACAACAACCATGTTCTCAATGAACCCAAAAAACTCATTAATATCAAAGCTGAATATTTTTGGAAGTAGTTTTTAGATTGTTTTTAGTTTTGGCTATGTTAGGGGGATATCTGTGTGTGCAGGTGACTATTACTGTGCATAATTATTAGGCAACTTAACAAAAAAAAAATATATACCCATTTCAATTATTTATTATTACCAGTGAAACCAATATAACATCTCAACATTCACAAATATACATTTCTGACATTCAAAAACAAAACAAAAAGAAATCAGTGACCAATATAGCCACCTTTCTTTGCAAGGACACTCAAAAGCCTGCCATCCATGGATTCTGTCAGTGTTTTGATCTGTTCACAATCAACATTGCGTGCAGCAGCAACCACAGCCTCCCAGACACTGTTCAGAGAGGTGTACTGTTTTCCCTCCTTGTAAATCTCACATTTGATGATGGACCACAGGTTCTCAATGGGGTTCAGATCAGGTGAACAAGGAGGCCATGTCATTAGATTTCCTTCTTTTATACCCTTTCTTGCCAGCCACGCTGTGGAGTACTTGGACGCGTGTGATGGAGCATTGTCCTGCATGAAAATCATGTTTTTCTTGAAGGATGCAGACTTCTTCCTGTACCACTGCTTGAAGAAGGTGTCTTCCAGGAACTGGCAGTAGGACTGGGAGTTGAGCTTGACTCCATCCTCAACCCGAAAAGGCCCCACAAGCTCATCTTTGATGATACCAGCCCAAACCAGTACTCCACCTCCACCTTGCTGGCGTCTGAGTCAGACTGGAGCTCTCTGCCCTTTACCAATCCAGCCACGGGCCCATCCATCTGGCCCATCAAGACTCACTCTCATTTCATCAGTCCATAAAACCTTTGAAAAATCAGTCTTGAGATATTTATTGGCCCAGTCTTGACGTTTCAGCTTGTCTGTCTTGTTCAGTGGTGGTCGTCTTTCAGCCTTTCTTACCTTGGCCATGTCTCTGAGTATTGCACACCTTGTGCTTTTGGGCACTCCAGTGATGTTGCAGCTCTGAAATATGGCCAAACTGGTGGCAAGTGGCATCGTGGCAGCTGCACGCTTGACTTTTCTCAGTTCATGGGCAGTTATTTTGCGCCTTGGTTTTTCCACACGCTTCTTGCGACCCTGTTGACTATTTTGAATGAAACGCTTGATTGTTCGATGATCACGCTTCAGAAGCTTTGCAATTTTAAGAGTGCTGCATCCCTCTGCAAGATTTCTCACTATTTTTGACTTTTCGGAGCCTGTCAAGTCCTTCTTTTGACCCATTTTGCCAAAGGAAAGGAAGTTGCCTAATAATTATGCACACCTGATATAGGGTGTTGATGTCATTAGACCACACCCCTTCTCATTACAGAGATGCACATCACCTAATATGCTTAATTGGTAGTAGGCTTTCGAGCCTATACAGCTTGGAGTAAGACAACATGCATAAAGAGGATGATGTGGTCAAAATACTCATTTGCCTAATAATTCTGCACTCCCTGTATATCCCTGTTTATAGGTTCTGCCCAGGATGTAGTCTTCTCTTGGCCTTCGCATTCTTTCCCACTGGTAACGGCTCCCTTTTCTTCCACCAGGTCTTCTAGTGCTCTCAGGGACCCCACAACAGGCGAGCAGCGGGAGTAGGGAGGAAATAACAAAAAGGACGTGGTCAGGTAAGTATTCCTTTGTTCTGGGTCTCTTTATGAATGTAAGGGGGAATGGGTTTGTGAGGAGTTCTTTAGGTAATTCACTCTTTTCTGTGCATAACATGCTGCCCAGATGAAACCTTGGTGTAGTAGGTGGTAGAAAAAGAGATAGACCACAGTTCCTTGTCTCCTCAGGTGTGCCCGTGGTTCTCCACCCTCTTTCTTTCCCAGCCCCTTGTTGCCTCCTGTACCCTCCTTAGCACCGGTTTTATGTGACTGCGCCCGCGCAAGCCCCTTCACGTCCCCCGTTGCTTTCCGCTCCTCTCCACAGCTCTCTCACTGCTCCGTGATCCTTCTGGCTCTCTGGGTCCTCTTCTGCCGCCTTTTCCTTGTTTCCTTCTTCCCATTGTCTCTTTCCTTCTTTCTCCCTCCTGTGCGCGACTGTGTCCCCACCTCTGCTCTCCGCCGTCGTTACTTTCTCCTCCCCATCATCCGCACACTACTGGGTGCGTACAGGTGTTACTCCCTCGTTCGTCCCCCTTAGAGACTCGAGGGCCGGCTCAGGCCTCTTCCACCCAGGTGTGTTCTGCCCCAGTGGTAGCGCCCTGTCGCAGGGCCCGTAAGGGAGCCCTTTTTCTTTGTGAATGCATGCAAAAGCATTTTTTAAGAGCAGGCAGTGGTCCCAGGGACCAATGCCTACTCTTAAAAAATGAAACTGAAACGGTTCACTTTTTGTTTTTTATACACATCTCGTTTTCTTTTAAGGAACACGGGCTGTGTTTAAAAAAAAAGATTGGTTTAATTAAAAACAATCACAGACATGGTGGTCTGCTGACCCCAGCAGGCCATGATCCCTGTGATTTTTGCTTTTCCCTGTGGGTTGCAAATTACGACCTACCTCGTTAATATTAATGTGAGAGATCTATTTTCGACCCACTGGGAATCGCAAAAGAAACTCATTGGAGTCACGTACATTTAGAATTGCAATTTCTTAATTGCGATTCGCATGTAATTCCTAATGTACGTACATGTGGCCCTAAGTGGTAAAAGTCTAATCTCTCTAACAATTTCATCCGGCCTTAAAAGCGAAGAATATCTTTTTAGCAAGTTGAAGCAAATAAACACCCCCTTATAGGGCCAAACTCTATGAGCTTCAATTCTTAAAAACTGGTGCATCGGCATTGATGCGCACATTTTCTAGGGCAAGCCCCACCCCCAGACCCTTTAACGACACCACAGTATTTATGATACAGCACTCCAAGGTGTACGATTCCACAGATGCACCAGAAATTGCGGTGCATCTGTTAGCACAAAAGTGGGGCAGTGCTGGAGTAGTGTTGGTAATCTGACGCTACTCCAGCAATGCGAGGGGGGTCCAATGTTAAAAAGCCCAGCTTTGCTTTTACGCCTGCTCTGAGCAGGCAGTAAAAAAGTGACGCTGTGAGGGTGCAAAATGGCACAGTGAAATGTAGTAAATTTCACTGCACCAGTTCTGCATGGCTTTTAACGTTGGAATGCCCACCCTGCATTCATTATACCTTTTGCAGGTATAATGTGGCACAGGGCTTTTTTCAAATGGGTGCAATGATCCTATTGTGTCAGTCTGTAAATGTGGCACAGTGTGGGAGACTGCCGCAGCGTAAAACAAAGGTGACGCTAAGGCGGCACAAGGGACTTGTAAATAATCCCCCAGTGTTTGTTTAGCACTTCTCTACTATATCCACTACGTTGAACTCCTCAAGCTGAATGTTGGCCTTCTGTGTATGGGCCAATAGGGATATAGGAAAGACAGTCAGTGATTTTGCCATGGTATTGAGGTCAAGGGAACTGGCAGGGAATCATCAATGATTTTAATATCCTTGTTTGCTCTTGTAGTGGGCATATCCCTTCTAATGTTCTTGAATATGGTTGGTAAGGAAGCATGCAATCCTACCTGGTCCTCCAGATCATCTTCTAAACTCTTGTTTTGGGCCACAATACGCTTAACACAGCAGCTTGTGGCAAATTTACTTCACATGAAAGAAGGTGGAATAACAACCACTCCAACCATTAACATTGCGCAATACAAAATACAGCAAATTACACAGCAAACATGAACACAAAATTGCACATATCCTAGTTACATCTCCCTATGGGGGTGGCATAGTACAGAACGACCAGATGACATTAAGTGACACATCATACATCTCTGACACCTCCAGAGAATGCTTAGAACATTGGTCTCTCCTGGGGCATCCAGTGACTCTTGATCATGCAACGCATTCCCTGTCGGTACCCAAGGTATAACTAGAAGTGTAAGGCCACCAGCAGGTCAGCCTCCCACTTCCAACCTGCCTCACCCCTGAACGGCTTCTCCCAAAAGGAGGCACCCTGGTGGCCTCATGAATCAATTCCATTATACTGCTACAATAGGCTTTAATGGAGCTGCATTGAGGTGGGTGGGTGTCAAAACTTAATATGCAACCTCTGTGTTGCACCACATCATTGGTACAAATATGGGGTTACCAGGTGCCAGACCACCTTTAAAGCTTTTTGCTCTGTCCCTCCCCTGAGTCAGATTCCCAATGACTGCTTCCGGTCATGACCCACTTGCTAAGGCCAACAAACCTCCACAGTGGAGCGAATAATAATGACGACCTCCAAATAGCGATGGGTTCTTAGCCACAGTCATAATCGTGTTCTACCAGACCTGGAGGAGTGGCAGTGGATGAAAGTTGCAGGGCCAGTGTGCTGCCACTCTGTTGGCTATCTATTGAGATTAAGCTTTGCATCGTTTCCTTGTAGAAAATTCGTTTTAAATGGATTCTGATCCATTTCAGGAATTCTCCCACATTCCTCAGGCAAAAGAAAGGCTGGCTGAGCATATTTCCTCCTTAGCTCACCCATTTGCTAGGCAAGTAAGGGCATGGAGATGCGTGAAAAGGTTTACTGCCAACTAGCAACATTCCAAGGTGCAGGCTGGGCGTCATATTAATGGAATGACGGTAGCCGGCGGTAAGGCCAGGTTAGTGTCATAAAAAAGGATGCTAGACTGGGGGGGGAGGCGTAGGGGGAACAGGAAGTCGTGCATCAAAGGATGATGCTATTCTTGTTAGAGGTATAAAAATGCCTCTAACCAGACAAGCGTCATTTTTTGACATGCAACCCCCATGGACATGACTCCTGTCATAGTAGAGACATGTAGGGGGGCCCAGGTTAGGCCCCACCAAAGGCACTTTAAAAAAAAATTGAAAATAATTACCTGTACTTACCTTACTTACCAGGGTTGGGGTCCCCCCCATCCTCTGGTGTCCCTCTGGTGTGCGCGGGGGTGTCCCTGAGGCTAGGGAAGGGCACTTCCATGGTTGCTGACCATGGAAATTGGCCCACTGGTCCTCTAACGCCTGCCCTTACCCAGGCGTTAAGTAATGGCCCATTATTTAAGGCCCCCTTCCCCCCCGTGAATGATTTTAGCACAGGGGGATAAATATGGTGCTAAGGCCATATCGCCATTTTTTGCACAGGAATGCCTACTTGCATCTCATTGACGCAAGGTAGTTTCCCGCAAGCAAAAAACGATGCTAACTACATAACTTTTATGCTAGATGGGTGTAGCGCCAAAGTATAAATATGGAGTTAGGTTTTATGCCGAATTTGTGTAAAGAAAAATGACGCAAATTTGGCACAAACAGAGTTTAAATCTGGGCATGGTTGAGGGAAAAGACTGAGCTACTTCTTAGAAACCAAAAGAATACAGCAGAGGAACAAGCGGAATTACACAACGTTTTGCCGGAGAAGGCACAGTGGGCTAGAAAATGGATGCAAAGTGTAGAATGAGAAGGAGCAGTACTGTATTACTATTGGGAGGACACCTTTTTTTATCCTTGTGGGGCCTTGAAAGCTTGCAGAGAGAAGGCAAAAGGACACTTGGCGACAGGATCAGAAAGGGTACACAGGAGTAGACGGTAGGGCCAGAGATGACAGGAAAAACTCCTAGACAGAAAGAAGTAGCAACCTGGATCCAAGATTCTAGATCTTGGAGGGATAGAAGAAGCATGGGTGGGCCAAGAAGAAGGATGGTTGAAAAAAGGTTTTGAAAGATCTTCTGTTTTAGATACTGACATCAGTTCAATTATGAGATGTTTGCAAAGCAAAGCTTACGTATCTTTAGAAATTATTGGTTTAATGGCTATGAACATTAGTCATGCTCCTTACCTAGTGTCCTCCACTTTGCATTGTTAGAAGGGTTACTAGGCACAGGTCATCAGTACAGGTCATCAGTGCAGATCATGGCCCATGTCCCCCTAGGAAGGGATTTTTGGTTTACAAGACATGTGTGACTTGCATATGCAATGAATTTGGGGATCCTTTTGTACCACAGACATCCATGACTCGTGAAAATCAAAGTTTTTAAAATTTGTATCATAATAATGGCACTTCAGCAGTGGCTTCAAAACCGGTATGTCCCAAAAATATTGCTTGATGAAAGATTTGTTTGTTCTTTTTGCCGTGATTTCTACTATGTCACATTGCATTCGCTCCCTGATCTCAGGACCATTTGTTATATGTGAGCACCTTTTGAAGGGCTAATGGTGAACACACACAAGAGGGGCTGTTCTTTTGTCCAGGTAGACAGAATGGCATCAGGGACAGAGAGGGGAAGCCAGTTGTCAAATAGGTTTTACAGTGAGCATATAGCCTTCAGGTAGCGCCACCTCTAGGGTGGGCTACCAAGCTCCACACACCAAGCTCCACACACCAAGAAAAGGGTTCCACAATCTTGGAAGTGATCAGAATAGTGCACTCTGGGATAGCTAACAGTCACACATTGCAGGAGTTGTCATCAGATGGAAGGGACCTGGAAGTCCACTGGCTAGTAAGCACTTCATCCCAACAGGACACTTTCAGGACATAAATATGGGACTCTTGACATCAGACCTTAGATCAAATATGAGCTGAAGAGAGGACCAAGCAAGGACTGCCATGCTGTTCCCTGGACCTGGCAAGGGAGGCTGGGTCAACCGCAGTACTGTACATGCTGATGCTTGGGCTAGCAAAGAGAGGACTCTGCCTGAGGTGCCCGGCTCATGGAAACATCACCCTACAGAAGAGGTGAACTCCAAGAGTCAGCAGGCTGACTTCCTGTTACAGCACTAGCAGCACAAAAGCTGAAGACGCCCATTCTGACCAGTCAGTAGCCGCAATCACTTGATCATCACTGAGTGAAGGGGACGCGCTGATTGGCCAGGAGTCCGGGGGAAGTGACGAGAGGCAGGGCAGGAGCCCTTTAAATTGGAAGAGCGCTCCCGCCGTCGCGGGACGCGCTGATTGGCCAGGAGTCCGGGGGAAGTGACGAGAGGCAGGGCAGGAGCCCTTTAAATTGGAAGAGCGCTCCCGCCGTCGCGGGACGCGCTGATTGGCCAGGAGTCCGGGGGAAGTGACGAGAGGCAGGGCCCGGAAGAGGCCGGGCTGGGCCACCCCCCTTTCGTACACAGGAAGCACGTTGTTGCCAAGGAGTTGTTGAAAAGAAGGAGCCTTGTCAACCCACATCGTGTGGCCAAAGGAGGTCGGCCTGAATTATATCATTCTTATCCCGACTCCCAAGGCCCCTGGGCAGTGGTTGATAACTATCTACCCACCCGGACACCTTCTCAAACATAGGGCCCGTCTACGCCTGTCTTTGATCGTCTGAGGCCGGGCTGGGCTCCGTCTCTCTATTCTGTTACTCAGATTCTGGGACCTGATTTGACACAAACCACAACATACCTGCTAGAAGGATCGTTTTGCTGCCAAGAGTCCGGTAACAACCTCAGCTCTAATTACTTGTATCTGCTGTTTTTATTTAGAATTATGGGGAAAAGGAAGGCTGTTGGCCCGCCGGCTCCACTGGAAGGTATAAAAAAGCAGAAAAAACGACCTAGGAAAACAACTATTAAACCTGCCCAAGGGGAATCGAAATCACTCGATGAGATTGATCAACTTTTCGAGGAGGTAGAGGCTATACTTAACAGCGAACTAGGCACTCATGGCCTTTTGCCCTTGAAGAAGCCTCCACTCCAACCTAAAACGATTCAGGAGTTTTTTATCAAGAATAGGGAAGCTCGACCAGTAAATACTGGGGGTTCAACAGATTGTGCAGGGAAATCATCCGCTGTTAATGCCACTGCTCCCTCTTCCCTGCAGAGTATCGTGACTGGTAGCAGTATCTCCAATCACTTTCAAACCGAGGAGATTTTGCACATGGAGGAAATGGAACGCACACCCCTACCATTGAGTCCGGAGATAAGGCTGGTCCCTAATATTCCATGCAAAAATCGTTTCGAGCTTCTGTCTGAGGGAAGCGCTGCGATTGAGGTCCACGACCCTCCTACAGCTGCTAGGGCTATTGAAGCTGCCTCTTCCCTGCCTATTACTACTGACATGTGCTCTGATGTGTCTGACAATGCAGCTAAATTGCCCCTAATTCTCCAGAGAGTAGACGAAATTAAGAATCTAGTCTTGCAGCTAACTAAACTGCTACAAGGGAATATGGCCAAACTATCGGGATGCATTTGCCAGAAGACAGAGGCAGAAGGGGCAGGTGGGACTTTGGCAGCTGATTCTGCTACATTTAATACTAAAGCACGTGAGGGGCTAATTAATCACGCCCAGAGAGCTGGATCCCATAGGAGGGTCGCTGAAGGTAGTATACCTTCCTATATTATGAACCCTAGAAATATACTCACTGGGTGCAATAGTATCCCCCTCGGCGGAGACAAGACAAGGAACGGGGAAGATCCTATTGGAAGCCTCTTTGCCCCATTGAACCGTCAGTCTGCTTCAAGGCAAAATCCTACTTCCAATTTACCGATAAATAGGGATAGCCCTCTGTCAACCAATAGGAAGTTATTTGACAACCATCAAATTAAGGATCCAGCTTGCATTTTTCCTTCTCGAAGAACAAATAGTGCTTTAGGCGGGACTCCTAATAGCATTGGTCCCAGACACAGAGCCAACACTCTTTTCCTAAGCAATGTCCCAAAGTTGCCACACAGGTCTGTTGAGGACCAAGAGTCTAGACTTAATAAGGTTATTTACTGGATACGCAATCGACAGGGTTGCCTTTCAATTATACGTTCGGACATTCAAAAAACAGAAAGATGGAGTCCCCCTGGGTCAAACCTCGATGTAATCATGATTGTGTTCCACGATAAATTCTTGGCAGACCAACTTATTGACTCTGTTGAACGCAAGGGACAACACAAAGAGCTAAAAGGAGGAGGCATCAGGCTGGCCGCTAATTTAAATGACCCAAAACAGACTCCTGTGTTTGTCCCAATTGCTAATACCAATGAGAGAGGCTCTAGGGAAGAAGGCGTCTTTCTGCATCCGGGGCATGTATGACTGTCTGCCCAGGAAGCCGCCTATCAGGATAATCTAGTGGCACCTTCAATAGACAAATTAGAGAAGTACCTTGCTATCGAGTCGAACTATAAGGATGTTCCATCCCCTAAACATGGGGCTGCATTGGGAACTAATGGGTTATCCATTATGACTTGGAATCTTGCGGGCCTTGCTAGGAAATTGGATGATGTGGACTGGGTTGCCTATATAAAGTCACAAGATGTGTGTCTCTTTCAAGAAACTTGGGCCGAGGGCCAACCAAGCATGGATGGGTTTCTTTCATTTAATATCCCTGCACTGCCTTCAGAGAAAGCAACTGGTCGCGCAAAAGGGGGTCTTTTAATCCTTTTAAATTCAAAGCTCCAATGCGACTATAAGGTTTTAGAATTTGATTGTCCCGACTTGATGGGTTTACAAATTTCTTTTAATCAAAATTTTAACATAATCTTAATTAATGTTTACGCCCGTTCCGTTGCACGTGGTACAGAATCACACATTTTAACTTTACTCTTTGACTTTTTAGACACGCTACAAACGAATTCCTATTTAATTATTGCAGGGGATGTAAATTGCACTTTCGAACCCTCAGCGTTTCTTAGTGATTTAACTGCGGATGAGGACGAATTATGGGGTATTGCACAATTGGATGGTGATAGTTATCCTCCACGCTCTCGTGTAGCAACTCAGCTTGCTACACTATGCTTAAAGTTTGGCCTAAGGGCCTGTAATGGTCGAACTCCTTCTGATTTAAACTTGGCACCGACATTCCTACGAGGTTCTGTGGCCAGCGTAATTGATTATTTTCTGGTGGATGTGCGTCTTTGGCCATTGCTGCTAGATATGAGGGTAGATTCAAGATGCGAGAGTGATCACTTTCCATTGTTGCTCACCCTTGCTGGGAATATCTTTGGTAGAACCTTGAATATGCAAACATCAATGGCCCCTCCCCCTATTTCAAACAATGCTTATACAAAGGTGAGGTGGCCAAAAGTCATGTCAAACCCCTATTTGCTATGTAAGATCTACCAAGTGTTCTTAGATAATCTGTCAGCCTATGAAGACTTCGAACCAGAAGCCATTCCACTTCTTGATATTCACGAAGATATGATGGTTAAACTTCAAAGTGTCTTTTATAAAAAGGTAGCCACGGCAAACCGGCAATATGGGGGTTCACCTAACAGCAGTTGGTTTAATGATGCATGCATGAGGGCTAAGACTGAGTTAAGGAAGGCTATACTGGCCGGGTATACGGGGGCAATCAAACAAGCAAGATTCACGTATAAAAAGATAATCCTACAATCAAAGAAAGCTTGGGAAGATGCTATTTGGCAGGACTTGCTAGATGCTACTAAAACAAACAACAATACGCTTTTTTGGGAACTGCTGACTAAGCACGAGAGAGGGGGTAGGTTTATACAAAGGAACCATATTCAACCTGGTACCTGGGTGGATCATTTCTCTCTCTTGTACGAAGGAACTGCCTCCACTGGGACTGTCGATTGTGAGAAAGTGGGATTATACCTCCCAATTGCACCCAATGCTAACCTTGCCACTTCTCCGTCCAGTGGGAATCTATTTAACTCTGAAAGCTATATTTGCTTTTCTCTAGAAGAAACTGCAGACGCCATTAAATCTCTAAAGACAGGTAAAGCCCCAGGCCCTGATAAAATTCCAGGTGACCTTTATAAATCAGAGTTACCCATCTGGACCTGGTATATTAATATGCTGTCAAACAAAATCGCAAAAGGAGGACAGATCCCTGAGACGTGGAAGGGTGCTGAAATTATTCCAATATATAAAAAGGGCAACGTAAATCTTCCAATTAACTACAGACCGGTCAGTTTAATTGACAACCTACAAAAATTTTTTGCAAAACAATTGTTAGTTAGACTGACGAGTTGGGTGACGGAGCAGCAGATCCTATCACCACTTCAGGCAGGGTTCCGCTCATGAGTTAGCACGGTTGACCAGGCATTTAGGTTGACCGTGCTACACTGGAAATATGTAGTCTTGGCAAAGCAAACACTATATGTCACTTTTGTAGACCTGCGCTCTGCCTTTGACCTGGTACCTAGAGACAAGCTTTAGGGAGTGCTACACAAAAGAGGGGCACCATCTGATATCATTCATTTATTAACACGTATGCATGAAGGCACATACGCTCAAGTAAGATGGGGTAACCAAGGCGAACTGACTAACAAGTTTCCCATTAAAAGAGGTGTTCGTCAGGGATGTGTCCTAGCGCCACTTTTGTTTTCTTTATTCATTAACGAGGTGGTCCAAGAACTCATGACATGCCAGAATGATGCTCCCAGCTTAGGCAATCAGAAAATCCCAATTCTTCTTTTTGCGGATGACTCAAAGACCCCTATGGGGCTGCAAATTCTTGTGGATAGATTTAAATCATTCTGCTGGAATTTTGGTTTAGAGCTGAACTCGAAGAAAACAAAATTGATGGTGCTTCGCTCTGGCTCTCGTAAGAAGTGTACGATCAGGTTAGATGGAGCTATTTTGGACCAGGTTAGCTCTATCGACTACTTGGGTGTGAGGCTTACAGACTCACTCCTCTGGGACGAACAAGTCGGTAAGAGTGGCGGGCTTTTGCAACATCGGGCAGCATCCATATTACGCCTTTACAGGAATACGATCGATAAAGTTGTGTCTCCAGCAGTAAAGATCTATGTGGCCAATGCACAGGGTGCTGCTGTTTATGTTGCAGAGATTTGGGGCATGACAGATAGTAGTAGGATAACTAAAATTGAGAATAGCTTTGCACGGGCTCTATGTGCTTGTCCCACTAGCACCCCATTAACCCCCCTTTTTTTAGATCTAGGGCTTAAACGTATAGCCGATTTGATTATCTTACGGCCCCTACTATATTGGGTGAGGCTTTGGGTAGTTCCTGAACTGGCTATATATAAGTCTTCCCTATTAGAATTGTTAAAAAACCTCTAACTCCATGTCCATACCATGGATCAAACACGTATCTAGTTGGTTTTGCATGCTAGGACTGCGGAACTTCTGGGAGAATCCCCAGCAACTTGTGAAGCCCCATGTAAAAGTATTGAAGAGAGCTTACTGGTCCCACATATGTAATAATTACATTTCTCAGAAATCGAATGGTCATTTAACTAACTCGTTTATTGATTTTAAATGGTACCCTGAGTTTGAACCATACTTAGATACAATACCTGATTTGTTAGGCAAAAGTTTGTATGCCAGATTTCGATTTGGAACATTACCCCTGAAGGCCTTAACGAGCAGATGGGGACCTAAGTCAAGCTCTGATACCTGTCCTGTATGTGGCATTCCTTCCGAAACAGTAGAACATTTTATGTTTTTTTGTCCCGCCTATTCAATCCCAAGGTTTAAATGGATATATAAAATCTGTAGGGAATTGAATTTAAGGAAATGTTTTTTAGCTTTGCGGATCTTAAAAAGCCACAATTCAAATGTGACAATTTACGCAGTAAGTAAGTTTTTAGCAACAGCATGGCGCATACGCACTTTTTATTTACAATGAGTTGAAATTGTTTTAAGACGGGCAAACATGGATCATTCTTTTTTAAAAAAAAAATTCTATGACATTATGGTTTATATTATTATATTATATTGTATTGTATTGTATTGCTTTGATGGTCTGTTGGCCGAATAAAGCTTATGTGAAACACACTGAGTGAAGGCATGTATCCTGGACAACAAAGTCCTCATTCTCAAAACTAGCACCTGAATTTGCTGGGCCTCGGAGAGTCACTGGAGTGCAGTTTGGTCACCGAAGATTAATACTAGCCTTCACTAGGTGGAACTAGTTTTGATGTGGCCGGAGACCAGTAGTCCAGCGGCAATTGGACCAAAGAGGACTTCATGGGACATCGACTTCTGGGGCACAATTCACCCCCCACCCCGGACTGAGAAGTAGCCACAGGAAGACCCTTGTCAATCACACTGCATCCTCAGCATCTTACAGCACCTTCAGCATCATGTATCTCTTGCATTAGGACCACCCTATTGAAATATGTAGTGGTTTGCCCTTTGCCCATACCACCTGGAACTGCACTTGAGACTGCTTTGGTGCCAAGCTAACTGTCCTACTACTCCTCATTTGCCTGCCTGACCATCTCCTTGTTGGATTTGGACACCCCATGCAAGTCTGAGTAGTCAAACACACCTCTTTACAAGTTTTACAAAATTTCCAAACTAAACGGTTACCTGTTCTTGTTCACGTTTTAGAATGAAAAACTGAGGTACACATTTTACTTAGACATCTGTACCTCCAGACCACTCTGGTGGATTTTGTCTGTTTTAGTGTCTAACAATTCATAAAAATACAGCCTATTTTTAAATATTGGTGTCAGATTTATTTTGTGTTGCATGACTTCATTCCATTGTTTTGGTATTTCTAAATGCTTTGCACTAGTTCCTTTGTTTAATCCTGACTGCTCAAAGCCACAGCTACCCACTGTTGACCTACAGTTTAACAAACCAGCCTAACTTGACCCAACTCAAAAAAGTGAATGTATTCCACGATGAGGTCACACAACTACACCATATAATACACCCCATTTTCTCACAGTAATGTTTGCACGAATTGTTGAAGCTTTTTTAAATTGTGCCTCGATGACAATATTGTGATTTATTGTCATTTTTATGCAAAAGGGTTTTGAATTTATTTATAAGGTTAGCAGATTATGGAAATCAAATCGAAGATCTGAAGATAAAATATTAAGGTTGTCAGCTGAAAAGGCGTGTGGCGTCACGTTTCACTATAGGTTAGATTTTCATAGGTTTAAGTCCTTCGTAGTCTTAATAGCCTAACTGCGAATGAACTAAGCTGGGTGGTGTTGTTCATTTCTTGTGCACGGAAATAGATTCAATGACTCAAAGCTGTACTGTCGCTAGGCGAAAACTTAGCTTGGTGTAAGTGAAAGCACCTTAAATGCTGGGGTGTTTCCTATTCTGTGGTGAATTTGATATGTGTGCTGTATTCCGGTAGGGAAACAAGGTACATGTTTTGTGTAAGTTTTCAATTGCAAATCTTGTTTTAAAATTGTACTGTGATTGGTTGAATTAGTTTTGTGTATAGTGAAATAAATTGAGGTAAGAAACTGGTACACGTTTGAATAAGCCAGTGATTACTGCAAATGGAAGAGTACCCCCACACACAAGATGCTGATAGATCATAAATGACATACATTTTTATGGTTCAAAAAATGCAATAGAGTTAGTGCTGACAATAAAAAGGTATAGTTACTTACGTTTGGTACAGTTGAAGTGAACAAGATTGCGAATTTGAGGTGTGCTATGTTTGAGTTGAAGCTGCAGGATAGACCTGTCCTGTGCAAAGCTTTGAATGTTTGGGACTACAAGGTTAATGAGAGAGCAGTTAAGAAAATGTTAAAAGGAGAAATTGGTACGGCTGTTAACCATTGGAGGAAAGTAAGATTGTGTTTACAAGAAAAAGCATGGAAATTAGAAGGAAGCAGAAAAGAATAGCATGGACATGAGAAAGAATCAGAGACTAATGAGATTGATTCTGATAGAGAAGATGAGTTGATAGACAGATTATCGATTGAAGAGAGACCAACTCCATATAATGAGGGTCATGTGCAAGCACAGGTACAGAAAGTAGTGGCAGGAGAGCTGAGCGTCAGGGGAGTTGAGCCAGTGCCTAGTTTGTCTTCATAAAGTGAAACATGGAAATCAATCATTTCAGTCTTCACGGAGATTAGGAATTAACAGCAGAAACAAAAATGTATAAAGATAAAATTGCAAAGCATAATAAAAACATATTGGCATATGTGAGTGCAGAAGTAGGAAGACCTACTTACTCATTAAGCATTTGAAAAATAAATCAGGAATTGGCCTGCTGTACCAGTGTTCCTTTAGGCATTGAAGTGAAGGCCAAGGGAAAAGTGGTGAGATGTGTAGGCTCATTGCTTGCTTTTAAAACAAAGGGCAAAATAGAGTAGACCGCCTGTCAGGCCCGAACTATCATTAGTGCAGTAGATGCAGTGGCACTTGGGACCATGAGTGTGAGGGGCCACTACACCATAAATACAGGTGTCTTGCTACCCAATAGGAAGTAAGGCAGGCATTTTTCGCTAGCATTAGCGCCCAGGGTACCCTTGCAGGCAGAGAAGGTGGTGTTAAAATGTGTTGAGAGTGTATTTCCCCAAAGGGGAAGCGACATGCAGCTTTAGGCATTGGGGCAATGACCCAGAGCACTGGGCAAAAGACACAGAGTAGATAGTCTGGTTCTCAGGGCAATAATATATCATTAGTGCACCGTTGCAACTGAATCAGGGCCAAAGGATGTGAGGAGCCATTGTACCCCAGCTATGGGGTGCAGTGTATATAGGTAAATTTCTGGTTTCGTTTGACGCATTTACACTGTTAGAACTTCGTATAGTGTACATTATGGGCTAAATAGTAGGTACCCTTGAAATGAAAAGCATGCCGACTTCACTCAACCCCTTGCTTATCATACAGTTGTGGTGGAGGACGACTCGACATGTAAACATTTTATTTAGAACAAAGTTTGAAGACCTTTGATGTAAGAGAATTGCTTTAAGAAATATATAGTGCTAAAGTGTGACAAGGTTAGATGTTAGCCGAATACTTTATTTTAAAAAGTTACAGATGTATTCATCCTACAGCATCCTTGGCGACTGCAGTATCCGCGGGAGGAACTCTTCACAAGAAGAACTGAAACTTGGGAGACTTCTAAAGAGGGAGTGATCCGATGATCACCACTTCATCTCAGCTCGGCGCAGATCTGGTAGGGGTGAGGGGACTGCGTGAAGGCATAAAAGGGGTCATCTCGTGGCCTGGCCTGATTCTTTGGGATGGTGAAGGTGAAACGCTGAAAGAGAGTGGTGAAGAAGAGAAAAAGCTCCATTCTGGCTAGTTGCTCCCCCAAACACACGCGGCGACCTAGAGGTCAGTGTGGGAAAAAGAGAAAGGCAAAATATTAGGACACTGGAGAAATAAGAGAGCAAGGAACTGCTTCAATTACATTTTTGGGAGATAATATCATAAAATTCAACAGATAGCATATTTGGAAGTCCATCCAGTTACGGAAGTCTAAACATTTCCCTGTCAAATACTGTATTTTGATAATAAATCACTTCTTTGGCAAAAACAGTGAAAACTTAGTATTGACGTGCTGGGCGGAATCTTCCAGTCTTCCATTTTCAAAGCTTGAAAACAAAACATAAGGAAGAGCACTCTATTTAATTTATTACAGCCATGTTGAAAGCCAATAATCTTTTCTGTGATCAAATGGACAACAGTGGATGGAGACCTACTACAAGTTTAGAAAAAGAGGAATCGAAATACAATTACTGGATGAAGTAATGATATGGGGCAAATTTGCAAACTTTTGGCGCAGGGCAGCACCGCAAGCATTCTTGCAGCATCCCCCTGCGCAAAAGAAAAGGACAGGAATGTGCAGTATCTATGAGATATGGCGCATTTCTGTTTATTCCCCCATCCTGGTGCACAATGGGCTGACATGCTCCAATGCAGGCTCCCTTGCACCATGATGCAAGGGTGTCTGTGTTGCAGGGATGATTGTTTTTGTGCAGTAAAGGACACTGTCCTGCACAAAAGCAGTTGTGAGAGGCGTTTTCCTCTTTCTATGTGTGCTGTAGAATGCAACACCTGTAGAAAAAGGAAAAACAATGAGAAATAAAGGTATTTTTCCTGCTTGCACCTCCCTTAGGCGTAGGCTTTTGACGCATTACCAGCTTTACCAAATTTCATAAATCTGGGAATGCGTCAGACGCAATGGGTGTTGCGTGGCAACAACAACCTTAACACCCATGGCACGCCTTCCTGTTGCAGGGTGAGGCAATGCAGCGACTTACGATGCGTTACTTCAGTCCATATATGCAAGGCCATGAAAAGCCACACAGGGTGGCTTTACGTGGCCTTGTAAATATGGCCCTGCAGTGTGCGCCACCAGACAGTCAGTAAAAGTGATGTTCTAAGGCATGGAGGGGCTTGTAAATAAGCCCCTATGTTTTCTAATCATTCACTTACCTGTTATGAAGTGGTAAATGTTGAAACAACTTAATCCTCTAAAATATGACAGCAAGTTTTGCCTGAAAAATGATAAGCATGTTTCTTCAGGATACCACTATGTGAGTGAGAGGATTATTAGTTGGGGTGGTTGTGAGACCTTATCAAGTAATAATGTCACTATTCTGAATAAGGTCAAGGTAGGTGACTTTAATTTTAAACACTAGCTCAGTCCTGGGTAGCTGTGACACAGTACAGTCATGCTTACCTCAAGGAAACAAGAATAAGGCATTTACCAGTACCAAACAGTTAATAAGTAAGAAACATGACACACTAACAATTCCTCTCCAATTTATACAACTATAATATGCTATTATCTTTAAAAATATACCAAAAGGACAAAAATCTGATGAAGGGCACCGGAGTTCTGATTTTTCAAAGGTTTTCATAAATCACCGCAACTCACTCAAAAAATGTAATAAATCATTGCTTATTACTAGTAGTAGCATTGTATATGCCTCAAATGGAAGGGTCTGGGTGCTGTTTGTATGCAGGGCTGGCTTGTTTCAGTCAAGCTTTTACCTTCACACTTAGGAACTTTTCATTTTTTTTTCATCGTCGGTGAGGCTCATCTGCAGGGCCTTCAGCAGCTTGCATTGGTTGTTGGCTTGACATCAGTGGACAGGCAAAGTCCAATGGCCCGGTATGAACCTTGGGTCTTAGATTATGTTTGAGGCTATCCTCAAACCTGCAAAACATTTTAGCGGTGCAAGTCAACAGCACAGGCATACTTTGACGATGACAGTGAAGGAGAGCTGAGTACTGGCAGTGTGGTAGCCTCAGGTTCTTTTTCAAACAGTGTTATCTTTGAGCTGTAGGCACACAAGTTGTAGTTAATTTTAGGAGAAAGTGTACACATTAGCACCAGCCAAGTGCCTAGGACCTGGCACCACCTCTTGGAACCTGGCACTCAATCTCACGAGCTGAACCAGTGGCATCAAGTCAAGTTGTAACCAGTCAGCTGGACACTTTCCAGATTCAGGGATTCTTCAGCATTTGCATTCAAGGAGTTTAACAGGAGGCTAGGCAACTAGCCCTTGTAATCCACTCACTGATCCTTGGCACAAGTGGGAGCAGGTTTAGCCTGTTGGGTCTCTATCCATGACTGTAATAGCAGGAGCAGTCCTCTTTGGTGCAGCCTTTCTTTCTGAGGTCCACAGGTTCAGCAGGTGCAGTCCTCCTGTTCTTTCCGAGTCCAGTAGTGTTCTGAGGAAGGTACCCAGGGGTGCCACTTTTATGCAAATTTCTAGACTGTGGGTGGGAAGGACTCCCTAACCAAAGAGGGTAAAATTCCCATGGGCAACCCTACTCACTCTTACATTACTGCCTGGTGGATTGGTACTAAACAATCACAGTGTATTTCTCTGCCTAAATCCAAAACGTTAGAACCCTTCTTCTCTTGGTCACAGCTAGGAACACACCTCTGAGTTGTGTCCAATATAATGAGTCATCCCTCCTGGAAATCCGGTTCTACAACAGGTTTCCACCGTCTGGGAGAGATGCTAGCCTGTCTACTTACACAAAGGAGTGTGCAAGCTAAGGTATGACTTGTATTTGCCTATCAGAGGCATTAGCCTATTTGAAGCTGGATCATCTGCGGCCACAGCCCTCTGGCCATCTTGTTAGGAGGAGATCACACCTCCTTCCACCAGCAGACTCTTTGTTTCCCTCGCTACAAGAAATTTGAAGGTAACAAGGGGTGACTTTCTAAAGGCCTTCCCAGGGGTGACTTATGAATATTGAAAAGGAAGGTCTGGACTTGGCAAAAGGTTTTATTTTTAAATGTATGGTTAGTGGTTTAAAAGCCACCTGACTATGCTGCTGTGCCTGACCTAGAGCTTTGTTTTCACCCTGTTCCTGCAATGGTGGCACATTTAAGTGCTACAATCCACTAGTGACATTTACCTTAATAGCTGGGTACATTTTGAGCCATATAATAGGGTCAGTCTTATAGGTAAGTTAAGCATGTCAATTATGGACTAGACAATTGCACATACTTTTTGAGGGGTCAGAGCACATGCACCTGGGCCTGCTCAGTAGGGCCCAGTGCACTTCAAAGTCGAAAAAACTGCAGCATCAATCCAAAAAGCCCAAACATTAGGTGGAAATCATACAATAAGAGTCCTGTCCTTAACACTGCACTCGATCCATCAGTCACACAAGTGTAACATCATTGGTCTATTCTGCTGCCTGTACTCCTGCCTCCTGCACAGTTTGGTCAGCTTGCTGCTCCTGCCATTCTACCTCCTGCCCTTCATTTTCCAAGTCCATGCCCTTATCCCATCCCTCCTGCACTCCACAGTCCATTGTTCTGTCACTGCCTGTTGCCTGTCCTGAGTGGTCAGTTTGCTGCCCCTGCCCCTGCCCCTGCTCCCGCCCCACTGCCCTCCGTTATCCAAGTCCATGTCCCTGCTCCCTCTCCACAGTGTTCTAATGAAGAACGTGGGCACACCTGAAGTCATCTTCATAGAATCAAAACTGCAAAACTTAAAGCATTCCCTTTAGAAAAAAAACAAAATAAGGGAGTACTTTTTCTCTGAGAAATTATGATTAGAGCTCTTGAAAGGTAAAATGAAGAGCAATTAAAAGTCTTTGAAACTTTTTGTTATGTTTTTTATTCAATTGATCACTTGATTAATTGTTGCGTGAGTTACTTAAACGTTTTGCACACTTCTTTCATTGGGCTATATTTGTACTACATTTGGGCACCATTTGGCCTCTTTTTTCTTGGGCGGCTCTGTTGGGAGATGTTTTTGTTAGTTTCAAACTAGTTGTTATGATTTATGTTTTTTACTCAATTGATCACTTGATTTAGCTTTGATTCGCTCAAGATGGCTTTCAGATATGCCACACTGTGTCATAAATGTAGACTGTTAGTACTATTGTTGCTCCTTAGAAGACTGTGGTAAATCTGCAGTTGATCGCCATGGATTTAAATGGCAGACTGCTTCTGGTATTGAAAGTAAATGTTTACGTCTGTATATCAGAGTGTTTTACTGAAATGGCTGAGAAAGATATTTGAGAACTATTAGAAAATGTGTCCTAATTTTGTTTATCCATCATAAACCATCATTTCTATGACAAAATGACCCTCCTCATTTTTCGTTTCTAAAGCAAATATTTTATGTTTTACAGCTTTAATTCAATCAAGATGGCTTCAGGTGTGCCACACTTTTGTCATAAATAAGAATGTTAGTGCTTTAGTTGTTCTGATACCTTTGGGTCACATTTCAGCTTTATTAGAACTCTTAAAATAAATAAATAAATTAGAACACTGTGGAGAGACTGCAGTAGAACACTGGGGAATCAATTGACAGGCTGATGCTGCGTGAAGGTACAGGTTTGGCTCAATTTGTCAGACTTTTTGGCCTTGCATGGGTGAGGAAGACAGCATGTATTTACAGAATAAATGCTCTCTTTTTAGGGTCTATGGCACCTTCCAGAACCTCTAAGAGAAAATCATAGGAGAAAACATTTTCCTCCCAAACATGGTTCAACAAAACCCAGCAGAAGGTCAGCATTTTACACAGGGTAAAATCACCTTAGAATTCCTGAAAGTAGTATATCACCATCAAATATCCTATACTGTGACTAATACAAGTTATCACCCTTTCAATGGGTACATTTATCCCAGACTCCTGAAGTGGAACACTCCACATGCCCTTTAGGGTCCGTGTGTACTCATCCTGCCTTCTTATATATTTTCAGGACACAGGGACCATGTCTCAGAGTCCTGTAATGGCTGCCACAACATTTTGTTCCAGTTGTGACCAACCAATCAGGATTGACTAGTCCCCTTTAAAGTGGCCAATCTGACCATATCTGGACATGTCTCATCTAGGCATCTCTATTTTTTAAACTAATTTTCTAAAAAATAGCTGAATAGATGTATCCAAATCACAAAACGGACATGGGAGGGACCTTCAAAGAAGTGCTCAGGTTGGTCTTGAAGTGATAAAAGAATTCAGCATATACGGATGATTACCACAGTACCACAGTAACGAGAATCTAAAAAATAGGGCCCTCTGATTAGCTGAGTGAGCTCTTTCTTTTCCATCAGCCATTTCATTGATGTGATTGTCAGCCACAACACTGAGGAAAATGTTGCAGGTGCCATTACAGGACTGAGGGACTTGGTTCACTTGCCCTGAAAATGTTTGCGAAAAACTGTATAGGGTGGCAGAGTAGGGATACCCTGAGCACTAGGGACACCACTAGGGTCCAAAAATGTTTTTTTTAAAATGTTTATGTTGGTACCGCAGTACTCTCACAGTACTCCGCCGGTCCTCCCATGTGGAACAGGGCAACAGTGAGGCACATGCCATGAACCCATGGGGCATGTACCAGGAATATGTAGGCAAGGGCTGTGCTAGTCCAGGTAATGTACAGCACAGGAAAGTGGTACATATTATTAACTCACTGGAAGCATGTACCTGTAATATTAAAGTACTTATAGGGAAGGATTTTGTGAGTCCATGCCATCTTTTGCATGATGTTGCCCCAGCTTGTTGCCTTATCCTCTTTGCTGGCTTTAGAACTCTGTGCACCTCTCATCTGCCAACCAGCAGAAACCTGTCTGTGCCCCCCCCCCCTCTAAACATTGTCGAATTGGTATTACTAATTAGCACATTTAACTTGCCAGTAGGTCCCTTGTATATGGGACAGAAAGTTCACCCAGCGCCCAGAAGCTAAACATCACTTACAAACTGCAGCACCTATTTTGCAATCCTCTGCAGATGCAGGACAAGCATAACTACTGATCTAACATGTGTAGTCTGTCTGCTGTAGTGTAAATCTACAATGCAACCTGTCAAAAAACGCCTTTTGACAGGAGAAAACCATCCTTTTAATGTCACCCCCAAGTAGGCCTTGCAGCCCACAAAGAAGGGTGCATGGCATGTAGTAGTTAACATCCTTACAGTGACTACCATCCAAAGGTTATTTTCACTGTAAGAAGGCTCTGGCTGCCCTTTAGAAAACAATAGGAAGCAGGATTAATATTGCATGCTGCTATCTCTTGGTTGGAACCAGCTGGAAACATGAACATATCACTGTTTTAATATTTATTACATGCCAACTTAATGGTGAAATTGGATGTTTAATAAAAAAAGAAAAATAACTTTTAGAAAGGTACCTTTTCCCTGCCTGAAGCTCATGGACGCTAATCTGCATTATCTCTCCAACTGTAGCCCAGTGGGTGATTAGTCCTGATGATGTATGAAAACTGCTCTCAGAGCAGAGACAATTGCATGGGTGTGAGCTTTTGCTCTCGCAGTCAGGATGGCACCAAACCCAGTGGGGAGAAAACTGCCTCATGATGCCTAAAGACGAGGGAATGCTCATTACCCTGGCCACACATCTGGGAGGACACAAAGGCTCTGTACAAGGGAAAAAGGGTTCCCCTATCTTGGATTTTAGGAGTGAGGGGAATTGTGTGATTGTTTGCAGTAGGACAAACAGGAACTGCTTCTAAAGTGAGCAGGTTACTCCTCAGAATGTGTATCCCTTTGGTTAAGGAGCCACCAGTAGTCTACCCGCCCTTCAAATATTGCCAGGAAAGACTGCGGCATCCCAAGGCAACCTCTTGAGAACACTTTTTGTGAACTGTCGAAGGTCAGAAGAAGACTGGACCTGCTGTCTGTGACCAGAGAGAAGCCCTTCAGAACTGGGCCTGCTCTCTCTTGCAACCAGGACAAAGAAGTAGACTCCAAGAGGCAGTTGGATGACCTCGTGTGTAGCTACAGGGCTATCAAAAGCTGCAAGAGGCCTAAATTGTGGCAAACAAGAAGCAAAAGTAATAAAACGTAGGGAAAAGCAATATGGAGGTATTTAAGAAACAGTAAAAAATGGACTCAGTAAGGAATAAAAAAGAGAAAAAATGATAGAGATAATATACTAAGTATAGAGAAACAGTTAGGAAGGCGTAGTCAGGATAAGGGTTAGAAATAAAAAAGGAAAACAAAATAAGGTACCTAAAACAGTAATAAAGTATTAATAATTTAAATATAACTATATTTACTGTATTTTTTTCAGATCTTTTTTAGGATCCGCCGATCCTAAATGGTGCCAGAAAATGTGGACAGCCGTACTTTATGGTTTTTGATCCAATCACATGATTCGGGATGGGTCCGCAGCTCCTAATCCGCAGAGCTCCCTTTTTTTTTTATAAGGTTATGTTCAGTGTACATGGCCCTATGTTTTTCATATTGGTATTAGGGTGCTCTTATATGTAACTATATGTGTTTCCCTATAGTTGGTTTACTATTAAATATGTGGTTTTATAATTTATCGGGAACTGGGAATCCACAAAGGGAACAGCGGATCCACCCAATGTGAAAAAGAAACTTTCCCATTTCATTGGCTGTATTTGGACCACACCATATGATAGTTTTAGCCACACCCTGCAGCTTTCTTTTCTAGATTGAACACTGTGGAGGCAGTAGTGACATCTAGGCCCATATTTATACTTTTTGATGTAAACCAGCGCCGGCGCAGGTTTGCGCCAAAAAATTTACAGCCGGCTAACGCCATTCCAAAGCACCAGGCAGGCGCCTTATTTATGGATTGACGTTAGCAGGTGCTGCGGGCTAGTTAGAGTAAAAAAAAAACAACTCTAACCGGGCAGTGCCGGCGTAGGGAAGAATGGGGGTTGTGCGTCAAAACATGGTGCAAGTTAGGTTAGAGTAAAAAATCATGGCTCTAACCGGACTTGCACCATTTTTTGACACACAATCCCTATTGAAATGACTCCTGTCTTAGCAAAGAAAAGAGTCATGACCCCCTGCCCAATGGCCATGCCCAGGGGACTTCTGTCCCCTGGGCATGGCCATTGGGCACAGTGGCATGTAGGGGGGCCCAAGTGAGACCCCCCTATGCCACTTAAAAAAAAAAAAAAAAAATACTTACCTCATCTTACCTGTACTTACCTGGGATGGGTCCCCGCATCCATGGGTTTCCTCCAGGGGTTGGTGGGGGTAGCAGGGGGTGTCTCTAAGGGCAGGGAAGGGCACCTATGGACTGCTTCCGTAGTCAGAGACCATGGAAATGAGCCCACAGGTCCCTTAACGCCTGCCCTCTCCCAGGCGTTAAAAATTGCACACATCAGGCTGTGCGCCATTTTTTAAAGCCCACCCCCTCCTGTGCGTCAAAATGACGCAGGAGTATAAATAAGGCACACAGGCCTTAACGTCATTTTTTGGACGGGAACGCCTACTTTGCATGTCATTATCGCAAGGTGGTTTCCCACATCCAGAAAATTACGCACACGGAGGAATTTTGACGTTCGCGGGGTCGGCATCATAGTGTAAATATGGTGGAAGGTTTGCGCCAAATTTGCTTCAAAATTTTTGACGCAGATTCGGTGCAAACAGAGTATAAATATGCCCCCTAGTCTCTCTGTTTGCTTTTGAGGTTTTGGAGATTTTGAACTTTGTTAAAATGGCTAGTGCATCTTCTGAAGCATATCAAGAAGAAAAATCCAGCATGGAAGATGAGGAGGGTAGATCACGTCAGAAGTAACAAAGTGCAGTGTGGAAATACTTCACAATTCCTGCTGGAGAAAAAAAGTTTCAGCTAACTTTGTTACATGCATTATCCGTGGCAAAGAGCTCTCTAATGCACTACCAAGAAGTACTCACACATCACAAGCTCAGTGTGGAAGCATCTTCGTATTATCCACAAAAGAATCTATAGGAGGATGATGAGAGACAAGAATTCGGGAGGAGGTACCTCATCTTCAGCTGTTGCAGAAGGACAGGCAACATCTACCATCACTGTCCTATCAGTATCGTGAGAATTAGGAGGCACAGTAATTTACTGTACAACTTGCCACATCCTGTTTTCTGCAAAGGTGTCATCTGTTACAGAGATTTTCAATGTTTAACCATTATTGCTGTTTTTTTGTTGACAAATTTGAAATAATGTTTATTATTTTTAGAAACTGCACATTGCTTCTTTGTTTATTGTTGTCGGTTTCACAGCTACTTTTTCTCAAGAAATAAAAACCACAAAAAGAAATGGTTAAAAAAAACGTCCAAAAAAAATAAAGGTTCTTGTTAGAACATTCCATTTATTCAAAAAAGAGCTGTGTCTGTGTTATGATACATAATATAGTATACTACAGTGTGTTTCTGTGTGTACTGTATACATAACTGTGTATCTGAGTGTGTTAGTGTGTGCGTTAGTGTCTGTCTTGGTATGTCAGTATACATGTCAGGACATGCCTGGGTGTGTCAGTGTATGGATAAGTGTGTGTATAAGTGTGTTAGTGTACACATTACTCTTTGCCTGGGCATGTTCGTGTATTCATTAGTATTTGGGTGTGTCAGTGTATGCATCAGTGTCTAACTGGGTGTGTCAGTGCCTGTATTAGTATGTGCATGCATCACTGTATAGATCAGTATGCCCCATAGGTGTGTCAGGGTATATATCAGTGTGTGCCTGAGTGTCTGTGTACAAGTCAGTGTTTACCTGTGTGTGTTACTGTATGCATCAGTATATGCCTGGGTGTGTTGGTGTATGTATTGCCTGGGTATGTTGGTCTATATGTCAGTGTATACTTGAGTGTAGGAGTGTATGGATGAGTGTATACTTGCCTATGTTAGGGTATGCATCAGTGCTTGCCTGGGTATGTTGTTGTGTGCATCAGTGTCTGTACACGTCAGCATGTGCCTGAGTTTGTCAGTGTATGGATAGGTGTGTGCATGGGAGTGTACACATCACTCTGCCTGGGTATGTTAGTGGCAGAAATGTCAGGGTGTGCCTAGGCGTGTCAGTGTATGGATAAGTGTGTGCCTGGGTGTATAGGCGTATGGATGTGTATAAGTCCCTGGATCCTTGCTCTCAAAGAAACCAGACCTGTCCCCGCAGACACCCTTGGAAGCCACCTGTAAAACATCTCTGACGGATCTCCTCAGCTGCCGACACCCATCGCCTTGCTAAAGAGGACCACCATGAGCAAGCTCACCAAACAAGCCAAATGGTTCACCCCAGAACTTCTGACCCTCAAACAACACTGCAGAAAACTAGAGAGACACTGGCGTTCCAACAAGAACACCTCCAACTTAGACACACTTAAGACCGCCCTCAAAAGATACCACCACCGACTCAGAGAGACCAAGAAAGAGGCACTTACCACTCGGATTGAGGCTAGCACCAACCACGCCAGACACAGCATCATCAAAGAGTTTTGCTGCCCCACTGCCACAGAGAATATGACCCACCCCTCCCAGGCCCTCTGCGACAAGCGGATCACTTCCACCACAAGATTACAGACATCTACAGCATCTTTGACCCCCAGCCCACCAGCCTCGACCACCCCTCAACCCCATCCCACCACTACCCCTCTAACAAGATCAATGAATGGAAGCAGCTTTCCACTGAAGACACCCTTTCCATCATGGCCTCCATCACTCTGGATCCCCGCGGTCCCCTACCTGCACCTCATCTACAACCTAGCAGGAGAAACTATCAGAGCAGTACTCACAGAAGTCATCAACAACCCCATCTCCACAGCCACCATCCCCAGTGCCTGGAAGTATGCTGGTGTCAAGCCCACCCTGAAAAAAACCTCAGCCAACCCCAGCGAACTCAAGAACTACCACTCTATCACCTATCGCGCTCCTCCCATTCCCTGCCAAAGTCCTGAAAAAGGCCATCAACCGCGAGTTCACGGACTACCTCAAACACAACAACATGATCGACCCTTCCCAGACCGGATTCCGGCCAAACCACAGTACCGAAACTGCATTGATCTCAGCCACAGATGCCATCAGGCACTTACTCGATCAAGGAGCAGCAGCAGCCCTCATCCTCCTCAGTCTATCCACAGCCTTCAACACCGTCTCACACCACACTCTCATCTCGACTCCACAGCATTGCCATTCAAAACAACACACTCAACTGGATCGCCTCCTTCCTCTTCAGCCAAACACAAAGGATCCTTTTCCCTACCTACATCTCCGGAACCAAAGATATCATCTTTGGTGTCCCCCAGGGCTCATCCCTCAGCCCAGCCCTTTTAAACATCTACGTGACTCTGAGGCAGACATCACACGCACCCACGGACTCAACATAGACTCCTATGCCAACGACACCCAGCTCGTCCTCTCCCTCTCAGATGGTACTGCACGAACCAACTTCCAAAACACCATGAACAACATTGCCTCCTGCATGAGCACCGATTTTCTCAAACTCAACTCAGACAAAACAGAGATCCTCACATTCGGGAACAAGCACTCCCACTGGAACGACACATGGTGGCTCACCTCCTTTGGTACCCCGCAAATGCCCACCAACCACGCATGTAAACGCGGGATCATTATCAGTCCCTGGATGTGTCAGGGTATATACCAGTGTGTGCATGGGTGTGTTTGTATATGCATTAGTGTGTGCCTGGGTGTGTTAGTCTGTATGGCAGTGTGTGCTTGGGTGTATAAGTATGTGGATAAGCTGGCTATGTTAGTGTATGCCTCCGTGTATGCATTATTGTCTATATGGATGTATTAGTGCCTGGATTAGTATGTGCCTGCACGTATCTTGTATTACATGAATGAGCCCCTTGGTATGTCAGGGTATATACCAGTATGTGCCTGGGTGTGTTAGTGTATGCAGTAGTGTCTACCTAGGTGTGTTAGTGTGTATGTCAGTGTGTGCTTGGGTGTATGAGTGTATGGATGAGTGTGTACCTGGCTATGTTAGTGTATGCATCGGATTTTTCCAGCTATGTCAGTGTATGCATCAGTCTCTGTCTGGATATGTCAACATACATATGAGGGTGTGCCTGGGTGTGAGAGTGTAGGGATGGGTGTGTGCATGGGTGTGTTAGTGTATGCATCACTCTTTCCCTGTGTATTTCAATGTATGCATCAGTGTTTCTCTGGGTGTGTCAGTGTATGTGTCAGTGTCTATCTGGCTGTGTTAGTCTCTGGATTAGTATGTGCCTGCCTGTATCAGTATACAGATCAGTGTTCCATAGGGTGTGTCAGGGTATATATCAGAGTGTACCTGGGTGTGTCAGTGTATGTGTCAGTGTTTGCCTAGTTGTGCTACTGCATGTGTAAGTGTTTCCTTAGGCATGTTAGATTATATATGTATTATTGTCCGCCTGGGTGTGTTAGTCTGTTTGTTAGTGTGTGCTTGGGTCTATGAGTGTATGGATGATTGTGTACCTAGCTATCTCAGTGTATGTATCAGTGTATGTCTGGGTGTGTCAGTGTATGCATCAGTGTCTGTCTGGGTGTCTTAGTCTCTGGATTAATAGGTGCTTGCATGAATCAGTGTATAGATCGCAATAGGTGCATCATGGTATATATCAGAGTGTGCCTGGGTGAGTCAGTGTATGCATCACTGTTTGCCTGGTTGTGTTACTGTATGCATGTTTCCCTGGGTGTGTCAATGTGTCTGCCTGGCTGTCTTAGTCTATACGTCATTGTGTGCTTGGGTTATGAGTGTATGGATGAGTGTGTTCCTGACTATGTAAGTATATGTAGCAGTGTTTGTCTGGGTGTGTCAGTGTACACATCAGTGTCTGTCTGGGTATGTGAGCAGACACATCAGGGTGTGGCTGGGTGTGTTAGTGTATGTATAAGTGTGTGCTTGGGTGTATGAGTGTATGGATGAGTGTGTATCTGGCTATGTCAGTGTATGCATGATTGTTTGTCAGAGTGTATAAGAGTATGCATCAGTGTCTATCTGGGTGTGTCAGTGGCTCAATTAGTCAGTACCTGCATGTATCAGTGTATTTATGAGTGAGCCCATGGGTGTGTCAGGATATATATCAGTGTGTGACTGGGTGTGTCAGCGTATGTATCAGTGTTTGCCTTGGTGTGTTACCGTACGCATAGGTGTTTCAAAGGATGTGCCAGTGTATGCATTAGTGTCTGTATGGGTGTGTTATTCTGTACATCAGTGTGTTCTTGGGTTTATGAGTGTATGGATGAGTGTGTACCTGGCTATGTTAATGCATGCATCAGTGGGTGTGTCAGTGTATGCATGAATATGTGCCTAGATGTGTCAGCGTATGTATCAGAATGTGTCTGGGTCTGTTAGTGTATGTGTCAGACTGTGCCTGGGTGTGTCAGTGCATGTATGGGTATATCTGGGTGTACCAGTGTATGTATAGGTGTGTGTCTGGGTGTGTTAGTGTATGTATCAGTATGTAGAAGGGTGCATGAGCGTAAGTGGGTGTTGGCTTAGGTGCATGTGTATGTATCAGAGTGTGTCTGGGTGTGTCAGTGTATGCGTAAGACTGCACCTGCGTATGTCAGTGTATGGATCAGTGTGTCTGGGTGTCTTAGTGTGTGGATTAGTACTTGCCTGCATGTATGAGTGTATACATGATTGAGTCCCTGGGCATATTAGGGTAGATACCAGTGTGTACCTGGGTGTGTCAGTGTATGCATCAGTGTTTATTTGGGTGTGTTAGTGTTTGGATTAGTACATGCCTGCATGTATCAGTGTATAAATCAGTGTGTCCTTTGGTATGTCAGGGGTCATATCAGTGTGTGCCTGGGTGTGTCAGTGTATGCATTAGTGTATGCTTGGGTGTAATACTGTATCCATCAGTGTTTGCCTGGGTATGTTAGAGTATGTATTAGTGTCTGCCTGGGCGTGTTAGAGTATATATATCAGTGTTTGCCTGGGTGTGTCAGTGTTTGCATCAGTGTTTGCCTGGGTGTGACAGTGTATGCATATGTTAGGGTGTGTTTTAATTGGTCTGTATTTCTGTTGTAGTATTAATATTTTTGTACATAGTACATGTATGGATGATGTATGAATGAAGCAAGATGAAATTAGTTACCTAAATTACTGAAAAAAAAGATGTCCTTTAATTTGTGTTGAAAGAGAGAAAATGAAAATAAAAGTTTCATATTTATATATTAAAACTTCACAATCTGTAAGAAAAGTAGTTGTTAATAACAAAACACAAATAATGTATACTATTAATTTATATTATATACCATACATATACAGTCAGAGACTGTAAAAAAAAAACATAAGTACACAGCATGTTATTTCAAATTAACATTACTATGTATCACACTCATTACAAATATTTACCAAACTGTCTCATCTCTACTTGTTAAATAGTATAATGTGTATTATAGTTTTATAATATAGCTAATGTGTAGGAATCATAGTGGTCAGTGAAAACGCATATAAAAAAAATCACCCTTGGTGGGCTGCATGATGTCATAAAATCTTGTAATCCACTCAACAGGAGTAGACTATATCAGTGGTGTTATTATTTTATAGTTTTCCAGATGTTCTTGAAACATAAGTTAAGCAGTATTCCATTTTCTCTTCAGCAGACCTTTGTCCTGGTATGTAGTTTGTGATCTGTGTTTCCAATTTAGTGCTATTTCTGTTGTTTCCTTGCCAGAGTAACTAGATTTGAAGATTTGAAATCCATTATGAACACATCACCCTTGTTAGGCCGCAGGATGTCTTGATTTATTGTATTAGAAGCCCCAGAGATGTATTATTCAATTTTTTCAGTAGTAATTCCCTTTAGAACTTTGGTTCAAGAATGAGAAGGTAAGAATTTGGTAATTTCTAGTGTAATCTGTGCTTGAATGTAAGGTTGCTATTATTACACTCTGTCTTTCCAATTGTATTTTTGTACATGGTGTAATGTCCAGAAATAACACTCTTTCATGAAAAATAATGGTTCTACAGGTATATGTTTTACCAGAAATAGAGATGTGTCCAGCTTTAAAATTTGTAATTGGAGTTTCCAATTTAGTTCTATCTGTATTGCACTGCTGTAGCATTAAGATGAGATACTTCCCAGTTCTTCTTATGTTCAAAGTTGATTTAAGATCTGTATACTTTGTGCAGGTATTGTGTTGTGATGCATCTTTAAACAATGTTTCAAAACTGATAGTTTTACAGTCTGGTAGAGTTAAGTAGATGAATCGTTCTGAATCAATTTCCGTTTTGGAAGAAAAGGAACAATTTTCACAGTCATGCTGCCATCAGTACCTTAGTCCAAATAGCTCATCAATAGGTATCCTCTCTTCATCCAAGATTCAAAGTAGGACCATCAAGAATTCTTGGGCATCTTCTTGAGTTTTCTGAATGAAGTGTAGAGATCCAGTGCACAAATCTGCAAGATCTTTAATAAAAGATGCAGAATATGGTTTTGTTCTATAACTGCACAAGTGTTCTTAAAAGCTAAAGAGGGCAGAGCACAAGCTTTGATCCTTTTTGTCTTTAATTGCATGAACGAGAGGAGGTAAAGAGAATAGTGCAATTAGAAGTACGTTGGCATAGCAGTTGACTTCAGAGAGGTTTGAGAACTGGTAACCAACAATTTTATCAGTATTTTTAGTATTTTTTTTCTCCAATACCTCTTTCTTCTCTTTTGTCTTCTTTTTCACAGGAATGTCAGTCTGATCCTTTGTAATCTTAGATTTTGGTAGGATTCTAGGCTTTTTGTAAACTGGGTAATGTCCTAAATGAAGAGCATAGAGGCTTCTCAAACGGTTATACTCTATCACACAACTCGGATCAGGATTTACTTTACTGTCATCAAACGATATGACATACAAACCGGACAAAGTTCTAACCTGTGACAATGCTATATATGACGTACCTTCTTTGAATACAATAGTACCAATGTTAATAAATGCTACATCTACACTTAAACCTTGCTAAAGACACCGGAAACTGCTTTCTGTGAACATACAAGTCTTTTACAAGCAAAAAACGTGCAACAGACCTTGCACCTTCAAGATAATCAAATTTAATTGATAGGTACTGAGCCTCATTTCTGTTTGGATACAAAATGAAATCAATTATTTTACCCATGGCTCCATTAACTAATTCTTCCTCAACATTTAAATCATGCCACAAGATCAGCCTTTAATTCCTACAAACACGTAAACACTTTTCTAATCTCCCAGTTCTGGAAACCGACTTCTCCCAAGAACTCAGTTTTGATTGTAGTTTTTCATTTAACAGTATTCTCACTCCTTGGTGTTCCATTTTATCAATGGATGTCAGTTCTAATTTTTGTCCTTTTTCCTCTTGTAATAATTGTTCATTGAAAGAGGTTTTTTGAAGAGTAGGAATTAGACACACAATAGATTTATGTTGTTGAATCAATTCAAACATTAGCTGTCCTGCAGATTTTTCGGAAGGAAATATGTTCTTTATAAGTTAAGGTTCCAAGCAACGTTTTCCTTCTTTTGACAGTATTCCTACTCTAATATACTTCAGAATATTTCCATATTGCATATCAGATGCTTGACGCATGCTTCTAATTAGTTATTTATATTGGGAATTCAAACCAATTTTCACATTTCCAATGCTTCCTAAAGATTTACGAGTTTCTTCATGTAAGAGTGTCTTAAACACAGGCTGTCCTTTCACCAGGATAAGTAGTAATAAATCGCCAAAAACAATTACATGGTTTCCTCCAAAAAGTATGTCATGCTCTGTCTTCAATATCTGATGCATTCTTATATGTACAAAGAAGAGCATCACTCATTAAAAGTTTTAATTTCTTCAACACGCTTGAAACTTTGTGACAAGCGTCTCTAGATAACTTTTGGTGCTCCCGTTTATTATTGTGTTCAACAGGGATCATAAGTAGATGATGCAAGGAAATTCCTTTGATGTTGTGTGCAGCTAATTGAATAGGGGCTGTTACTGCACGCAATAAAATGGAGAATGTAGTGTTTTACAGATAAGTGGTTAGAACTTGTATCACAAAACATTTATAATAATTGTTTTAGTGGAGGCATCCATGCTCTATTTTTTCCTTAACTTCCATACATATTTCTTTCTGCTCATCACTGGGTTGTTCTACTGACTGGTCCAAGTCAACATTTTCTTCTCTTGCTCGTTGCATTGCTATATTCACCTTATTCATCGCTATGGCAGCTTCATTTTCGATTATGGGCTATTGACTGAGAGGTCCAGAACTCTGGCTGCTTTGTGAACTATCCTTTACTATATCATTAGCAATTGTTTCCTCTTGTTCAATTTCTTCATTTAACTTTTTCAGATAGATGGCAAATATTGGACACCTAATGCTGTTTTTTATAGCATTGAAAGAGTCTTCATAGCAGTCATACTGTCTAAGTAACTCTGTTTCAGAATGCCAAGGTTTGAATAGCTGGAGAAATGCTCGGTAGAAAAATCCTTTTTTCTCAGCAGTTTGACAAGTACGTTTTCTATGGTTTACCAAGTTACCTTTTGCATGACAAACCAAACAACCGTTGCAACCAGCTACACCATCTTTGCCTTCATCAATGTTTTCCAAAACATTATTTTTGTTCCTATAGTGCTGCAGAATTTCGTAAAGACACATATTTTTGAGATGTAGACTTCTTCTTGCATAGTAGGTATCCAACATATTTGTTTTTATAATATCTGTCCTCTCTGGTTAAAACTCTGCTAGGTACAGAATTACCTCAACTTACCTGTACTTACCTGGGATGGGTCCCCCATCCATTGGAGTCCTCCAGGGGTGGGTGGGGGTGGCAGGGGCTGTCCCTTGGGGCAGGGAAGGGCACCTGTGGACTGCTTCCATAGTCAGAGACCCACAGGTCCCTTAACGCCTGCCCTCACCCAGGTGTTAAAAAGTGGTGCACAGCAGGCTGGGCGACGTTTTTTAAGGCCCACCCCCTCCTGTGCGTCAAAATGACACAGGAGTATAAATAAGGCGCACAGTCCTTAAAGTCATTTTTTGGACGGGAACGTCTACCTTGCATGTCATTAACGCAAGGGGTTTCCCGCTTCCAGAAAAGGACGCACACGGAGGAATTTTGACGTTCATGGGGTCGGGCGTCATAGTATAAATATGGTGCAAGGTTTGCGCCGAATGTGCATCAAAATTTTTAAAGCAGTAGTTATTTACATAGGTGAGTAGGTTGTTTCAGTATTTGACTACTTATCTCACTGACTGTATTAATAAAACTATGAGAATCCCATCAGATATTTAAGTGAATATGGTAAATACAGAGGTATGTAACTGTGTGTGCAACTGGCTCCACTACTGATGAAAACATAACTGCTGCCTGGATGTCTGAATAAATGTATATGCAGTCCTTTCAGTGTCTGAATTGCTGTATCAGTATCTTTCTTTTAATATGTATAGAAGCACCAATATGGCCTGCAAACTATATATGTACATGAACATAGGAGTCAGCAAGTGCATGTTTAACTTAGTGAAACTTATAAGGATGTGTTTACTGTTTTAACCACAAAACATCATGCTATCTCACCTACTTACAAACTAGCTGAGTGCTCGACCTCTGCAGTAAAATGATAGAGGATTATTAAGCAGCCTTTCTAATGGGAACTGGAGATTACAGTAAGAGAGTAAAATTGGAGTCTGCAGTATTAGCTTCACCCATCTTTAAAGTAGTACTTGTGTAAATAGGTTAGTGTGTTCTCTCAGTATTTGTCTACATAACTTACTGATGGTATTAGTGCATCTATTAGCGTCTACTAAATGTTTAAATACATATGGTGAATAGAGGAGTATGTAACTGTGTGCAAGTGGCTACAATACTGTTGTAAACATAACTACTGTCTGGTTGTAGACATGAATGTATAATCAGCCCTCTAAGTATCGAAGTTACTAAGTCAGTGGCTCTATCCTTCTGTTAATAGGAATATGAGTTGCAGTATCTGTTTCAAAGTTTATAGAAATGTGAATATAAGGCTCTGCAAGGCCACATGTAACTCAGTTAAACTGAGAAGAACATGTTTCACCTCTTAATAACAAAGAACCCTGCTCTCTGGCCTACCTACCTAAGGTTTGAGTCTTGTATCCTAAAGGGAACTGTAATCTGTCTTAACTGATTATTCTACCTTTCTTTATTGTTATCATATATATATATATATATATATATATATATATATATATATTCCTTTTTAGTTGTTATGAACATGCTGTTCAGTCACATTCATCTTATATACAATTATCCTTGTAGTAACACATTTTAAATTAACATAAATTATACTGCACATACCTGTTAAGTCAGTTTATAGGTCTGTATATTTGTTTCTCAGTATCAGTTACACTATCTTCTTACTGAAAAGATGCAAAAACAAGCAGAAGAATGGTACACCACTCTCATGCAAGGCACCCATTAATGGCAACCTTTTCATCTTTGCTTTTAGGGTTACTCAATCAGAAAACTAATCAGAATGGCTCTTTTATATTTAACTTTTGCTACACATCTTCTGACTGGATCTCATAGTTAACCCTTACCAACACTCCTCAAAGGATAGCCCAATTCCACACCAGTTTTCACCAGATCTGCGGATCCACAGTGGTGCTCAGCACAGCCCCCTGTGTAGCTCCATGTTTGGATCCAAGGATCCACACAGAAGGACAAAATGTATTTTTAGTATATATTCTCAAATAATGCTATATATATATTCCTCTTTGAATACAAAATGTATTGTCACCTAAACATACTTTTAAACATTTTTCCCCAGAGGAACTGTACCTACAAAGACACAGTCTAGTCTTTTATATAGCCTCCCTCCATGCTCCTCTAGCTGTGCTACCATGGTAACGTACCTTGTAACGTTCTCTTAGAGCAGTAGGTCACAAGTTCACAACAGTTTTTCCAAGCACCATGCTTACTTTTAAATGAAAAATAGCATGTGTTTGACTTTATCAAATAACTCACATATCACAAATAGCAACACTTTTGCTACTTTCTCAAAAGTGAATCCCACATCTGTTTTATTTTCTCACTAAATCACTACCTACCTCTATGCACCAACATATGTAAAACAACCAATAAAGGGTGCTCTTTCAAATTTCAACTAGTACCCTCCATTTTCAATTGTATTTCATTTCAATCCTGCCTCATTCAGCTGGAGCCTTCTCCTGAGTGGTACTCCACCTTCCCTCCAGAATGCTCAGAGTGTGGATTGTGGGACACAGATATATGTTTTGGGCCAGAGAGAGTGCAATAGAGAGTGACATTGACAGAGACCTGGATTTATCTAATATGGATATTACTTGAATTGGCCAGAGAGGGTTAACGTGGCATCAATTTCCTCCTTTCACTGGAATCATCAAGCATTGCCAACATCCAGAGCTTATGATTGTGCACTGTGGTGGCAATGACTTAGACACAGCTACTGGGTTAGGTTTGGATATCCTAATGAAGGATACCTTTGGAAAATTACTATTACTTTTTCCACACACTTCCTTTGTTTTATCCAATATTTGCCAAAGGTAGAAGTGGAACTGGTCAACTAAATTCTGTTCACAAATAGACAAATCTAGGAAACATGGGCTCTACATACCACAATAATTTATGGTTTGATATGGATAGTATATACAGAAATGATAGAGTTCACATAACAGACAAAGGCAACAGAGTGTTCCTACAGAACTTGCGACACTACATCCTGTTACATGTGTAGTTATCAAGAACACCCCATAAACACAAAGGCTCTTTTTAGAGCCAACTCTTTTTACTATAGATTTATTTCTTAATTGTTTATTTCAGTTTGTTAAAAATATAATTCGGATCCGCAGATCCATCCGTGAATCTCGTAAAACACCAAAAATACAATATTAGGCATTTTCAACCCATTATTAAGTAATCTTCCACTTTAAATCAACTCCTGGGCCAGAGAATTTCTACCCTGACCCTTTCATATGTTCTGCTGCCCATAAACTGCAGGAGTGTCTCTGTGGGTGTGAGGGTACGTGTGAAAGTGTATAACTAGGTATGAGACTGGCTGTGAGAGTATCTGACTGGGGGTGGGAGTGAGGGTGTCTCAGTGTGAGAGTAGGTGAGTGTATCTATCTGGGTGTGACGGTGTGAGGGTGTCTTCCTGGGTGTGAGAGTAGAAGTAAGAGGGTGTCTATGGGTTTGAGAGTGAGTGGGAGGTGTTGTATATGGATGTGAGACTGGGTATGAAAGTCTCTGTCTGAGTGTGTGACTGGGCATGAGAGAGTCTGGGTGTGAAACTGGCTGTGACAGTGTCTGTCTTGGTGTGAGAGGGTGTGTCTGGATGTCAGAGGGGGTGTGAGAGGGTGTGCGAGTGTGTGTGAGAAGATGTGTCTAAGTGTCAGTGGGGCAGTGAGAGTGTGGCTCCGGGTGTGAGGCTGGGTGTCAGTGTATGTCTGCATGTGAGAGTGGGTGTGAAAGGGTGTGTCTGGGTGTCAGGGGAGGTGTGAGACAGTGTGTCTGAGTGTGAGAATGGGTGTGAAAGAGTGTGTCTGAGTGCGAGGGTGGGTACAAGAGGGTCTGTGTGAGTGTGTGTGTCTGGGTGTGAGACGATGTGAAAGTGTGAGTCTGGATGTGATAGCGGGTGCAAAAGTGTCTATCTGGGTGTGAGACTATGTCTGAGATGGTGTATTAGAGTATGATAGTGGATGTGAGAGGGTGTGTGTGGGTGTGACAGTGGGTGTGAGATAGTGTGTATGAGCATGGGAGTGGGTGTGAGAGTTTGTCTCTGGGTGTGAGAGTGAGTGTGAGATGGTGTGTCTGGGTGGCAGAGGAGGTGTGAGAGAGTGTGTCTGAGTGTGAGAGTGGGTGTGTCTGGGTGTGAGAGTGGGTGTGAAGGTGTGCTTCTGGATGTGAGAGTGGGTGTGAGAGTGTCTATCTGGGTGTAAGAGGGTGTGTCTGGGTGTGAGAGTGTGTCCCTGGCTGTGAGGCTGGATGTGAGTGTGTGTCTGGCTGTGAGACTTGGAGTGACAGTGTATCTGACTGAGTGTAAGAGTATCTTTATGGATGTCTGAGTAGATGTGTGAGTATACATATACTTTTTTTAATGTTTTCCGAGATATGCGCATCCACTCACGGATTTAAAGCAGTGGCCGCCCTGAGCCCCACTGATGGATCAGCGGCTCTCAAAAACCTTAAGAAAATAGCATTTGTGTATTTTCTACAAATTAATTACAACTTTACCACATTCATAACATTCCCCGGGGTCACTGGATCTGTATCATAAACGTTTTAGCTTCATTGCAACCTCCATTTCAGTTCCAGGGAGCAATTCACCTGCTATTTTGTTTTATCAGAAACAGTCCCCGGGGCTCAAATAGGGTTGCTACATGATGGGGTCAGTGTAGAGGTTCCCTGACCCCAGGAGGATGATATGAATGTAGTAAAGTTATAAATAATTCACAGAAAATGTATCAATACTATTTGTTTATTTTACATTTTACAAGATCCCTGGATCGATCCACGGGGCTCATCGCGGCCACCGTTGTAAATCTGCAGGCTTAAATCAGTGGGTCTACTGCCGAAGGCGTTGGTTATATCAACGTGTGTGTTAAAAAAACATAGAAATTCACTGCAAAAACAAAGGTTACAGCAACTTTATAGTTAAGTTGATGTTTTACCCACAGAACACCATAGAAATTCACCAGTTATAGTTATAGTTACATCAAGTAACTATAACTCCTCGTGCCCCAAAGTAACTATAAATTACGCCCCTGCCATGCACAGATTTTTCATCAAAAATTTTACTGCAAATATTACAATGATGTTATCAAAGATGTCATGAGTGCCGTAAATTATCAGTGGGTGCAATAGTGTCTGAGATAGTTTGTGAGTGAATGTCTGACAGTGTAAATGGTTCTGTGACTGGGAGCATCAGTTCCTGAGTGATCCTGTGAGTGGGTGCATGAATGTCTGAGTGAGGCTGTGGCTGGCTGCATGACTTTCTAAGTCGTACTCTGAGTGAGAGTGTGAGTCTGAATGGGTGTGTGAGTGGCTGCAGCAGCATCTGAGTATTGAGTGTGTCTCTGAGTGGATCTCTGAGTGAGTATGTGAGTCTGAGTGGGTATGTAAGTGGGTGCATAACTATCTCAGTGGGTCTCTGAGTGGGAGCATTAATGTCTGAGTGCATCTATCAGTGGGTGCGTCTGTGTGGGTCTGTGAGTGAGGTTCTCAGCAGGTCTGTCAGCAAGTGCATGTATATAAATGATTATTTTGTTTTTGCAGCAGGGTTCACAACTCTGTTGTGATGTTAAAGGGGGCACTGAGGGGGAAATGACAGAATCGCGACTACGCGATCATGAAAAAAAAAAAACGCTGTGAACCATTTTAAACTCATAAGGGGTCCCTTGGGCACTCTTTGGTGAACTTTATGGGGTCAGAGTACCTCTACCTTGACCCCTTTCATTATTTACAACCCTATTTCCATCCCCTGGGGCCGTGCACCAGCTGATGAGATGGTGGCCGCAACGTTCTCCACAGGTTGCAACCACCCAATCACACTGCTTCATTCTGTCCCGTGGAGCTGCGATGCTTCGCATTGGGTTAGCAATAAATCTGCGGCCCTATATATACAAGTTTGGATTTCCTTTAATTTCTCAAAAAATAACAAACAGATTTATACCAAATTACAAAAAGGGCTCTTACTGGACCAATAGCTAGCTTTCTGCAAAATTTGGTATAATTCCATCCAGTAGTTTTTGACATATCACTGTTCAAAATCCCTATAGGAAAATGAATAGGGGAAAAGCATTTTGGGACCTCCCCTTTTTCTCAGCCCCCCAGATGGATCACCCTGAAACTTTCCAGACAGCAGCTGATGTGAGCGTGCACGTTTTTGGGAACATTTCGTGAAGATTCATCAAGCGGAGCCAAAGTTATTAGCAAAACCAAATAAGTTTTTTCTATAGAAACTAGGTCCTAACTATAACTACCTAGTGGCGACTGCCATTAGGTGATAAATATATATATATATATTTCAATGCAATTGGTCTAAAAGTGACGCACTCACACTGTTGGTGCCAGCGATAGGGTTAAGACCACAGCCCTTGTTATTTGTAATGCAAGAAGAAACCGCTGCACTCCCAGAGCTTGTATGATTAACTTAATTTATTTGTTCAAACAGCATACCACAACATGTTTCGACATTCTGTATTCTTCAAAGTGGTTTCAGCTGTCATTCTCCATTCATTGCTGCAGTCATGGTTTACATATGGATTGAGCCATTATGGAATTAGTAGTTAGTTCTTTTACACACCTCCCAAATTTATTTATTAAATATGTGCATTTACTTCCCAGTCCATTTCAGTTCATCAAAGATTCTGTTTAATAACAAGGCTTTCGGGCCCCAATTGCCTCTGAGTAATACTTGCAGGGCCGCATTGGCATCATATACACTCACCAACCATGGAGTGATGCCAGGCGCTTTTGAAGTACAAACCTCCAGTCAATTCTGTCTTCAAGTGTTCAGTACACACACAAGTGCATAGTATCCCCTAGTCCACTCCATGGCTTCACATGAATTTGTAACCGGTGCCAGGTGCCATCGCTAAAATTAATGTCAATCCAATTGGTCAAAAAAACGATGCACTCACGCTGCTGGTGCCAGCGATAGGGTTAAGACCACAACCCTTGTTATTTATAATCCAAGAAGAAACCGCTACACCCAGAGCGTGTATGATTAACTTTGGTTACAAATTCCTGTGAAGCCATGGAGTGGATGGGGGGGGATACTATGCTCCTGAATGTGTACTGCTAACATTAGTAGTTCGAGATGATTGTCATTGAACATAAGTAGCTCTTGTTACAGAAAAGGTTGGAGACCCCTGATCTAAAGTGTGTAGAGCTCTTTCTGCAACTAAGTCAGGCTGCAGAAAGAAGACTGGTAGTTCAACGGATTGGTTGATACAAATTGGTAAACCACTTTAGCAAGGAACTTCGGGGTAGTGCGAAGGACCACCTTGTCGCTATGAATCTGGAAGAAAGGTTCTTCCAACGTTAGGGCCTGGAGCACATTAACACGTTTGAGTGATGTGATGGCGACTAAGAATGCCACTTTCCAAGAAAGATACTGAAGAGGGCATGAATGAAGTGGCTCAAAACAAGGGCTTATGAGCCTGGTAAGCACAAAATTGATGTTCCAGAATGGTGCAGCAGGCACTCTGGGTGGAATAACCCTTTTAAGTCCTTCCATTAAAGCTTCAATGACTGGGATTCTGAACAAGGAAGTATGTTGTCTGTTCTGTAGCTATACAGCTACAGCTGTGAGATGTAAATGAATAGAAGTGTAAGCTAAATTTGCTTTCTGTAAGTGTAGTAAATAACAAACAATGTCGTGGACATTAGTTTTAATGGGATTAATACATTTGGGTTGACAGTAGCATACAAAACATCTCCATTTTGCAGCATAACATGCTCTAGTTGTGGGTCTACAAGCTTCCCTGAGAATGTTTCTACATTCCTCAGGCAATCCTAAGTAACCAAACTCTATGACTTTGGGAGCCATATCGCAAGATTGAGTGACGTGGGGTCTGGATGTCTGATCTGTGCTTGATTTTGATTGACAAGGTCTGGCCTGTTGGGGAGCTTCTCGTGGGGAACTACTAAGAGGTCCTGAAGTGTGGCAAGCCATGGCTGATGGGCCCAAGTGTGAGCTCCCAGGATCATGGTGAGAGATGTCTGTCTGATCTTCCGAACCTGAAATGGAATGAGAGGGAGAGGTGGAAAAGCGTAAGCAAATATCCCTGATGAGTTAATCCATAGAGCCCTTGGATAGAGGGTGTGGATACCTGAAGGCGAAGCTTGAACATTTTGCATTATTCGCTGTGGCGAAAAGGTCTATCTGAGGAGTTCCCCACTTTAGGAAGTATTTTTGAAGGACTTGGAGGTGGAGTTCACATTTGCGGACTTGTTGCTGCATCCTGCTAAGCAGGTCTGCAAAGTCGTTGTCCATTCCTGCGAGATACTCTGCCACCAGGTGAATGTGGTGATGGAGAGCCCACTTTCAAATTGTCTATGAAAGTTGTGAGAGTTGGGACAACAGAGTCCCCCCTTGTTTCTGTAGGTAATAGATGACTGTCATATTGTCCGTGAGGACTGAGACAACCTTGTGAGACAAGTGATGAAGAAACGCTTTCAGGGCTGGAAAGACTGCCTGAAGCTTGAGGTAGTTGATATGCAGGGATCGGTGACTAAGATCACAGAGACCCAACCCATCAGTGATGCATCTGTGGCCAGAATAACCTGAGGCACATGGTCCAGAAAAGGCTGCCATTTCAACAGGTAGGTAGTGCTCCATCATTGCAGAGAGCAGTGAGTATGGGGGTCTAACAACCCTAGATCCTCCAGGAGACCCTGTGACGGAGACCACTGACGAGATAGACCCTGCTGTGGGGAACGCATGTGGAGTCTGGCATGGGGAAGGCTGGCAATGCAGGAGGCCATCATCCCTACCAGACGCATGATTGTCCTGACTGTGTATGTACGATTCGCCTGAGACTGGGGAAGCAGAGACTGAAAACTTTGAACACGAGCCGGGTGGGGTAGGGTAACCCCCAACTCTGCATTGATAACAGCTCCTAGATAGGGCTGTATCTGAAGAGGTTATAGATGGGATTTGACAAAGTTGATTGAGAATCTCATGTGAAACAGGTTGACTGTCAACTGATTGTGATGTTCGCACCGTCGTAGGTTACTGGCTTTGATGAGCCAGTCGTCTAGATAAGGGAACACATGCATGTTTTGACTTCTGATGTGTGCGGCGACTACTGCTGAGCACCTTGTGAAGACTCTGGGAGCAGTCACGACTCCGAAAGGCAAGACTTCAAACTGGTAAATTGTGCCTACCACCATCAATCATAGGTATTTTTGGTGTGCAAGGTGGATGGGAATATGGAAACAGGCGTCCTTTATATCTAAGGCCGTCATAAAGTCGCCTTGTTTCAGAAACTGAATAATGCCTCAATGAGTAACAATATGAAAGTGTTGTGAGAGAATGTAGTGGTTTAATGGTCTGAGGTCCAGAATAGGCTTGAGAGAGCCGTTTTTTGGGGGAATGAGAAAGTATATGGAATATACTCCTGATGCCTGTTGTTGTAAGAGGAAAGGTCTGTTGGCCCCTTTGAGAAGTAGGGACTGAACTTTTTGTTTGAGAAGTGTGAGATGCTCTTGGGATAGTTTGTGAGTGCGAGGGGGACTGTTTGGAAGGGTGGTAATGAGTCATGTTGGATAATGGAAAAGACCCATTGGCTCGTGGTGATGTTGACCCATTCTGGATGAAAATGTTGAAGTCGTCCCCCAACGGGTGTGGAGTGGATGGGGTGAACACAGAGGTAATCACTGCTTTGCAGTGGAGGTAGAGCATCAGGTGGCGGTGCTCTTACCTCTGCCTTGGTTGTTATTGCCTCTATAGGTTCCCCTGAAGAAACCTCATAGAATATGAGGCTGAAGGCTGTCTGGGCTGGGAAATAGACACCTCTGAGGTTGTAGATTTGTAACCACCTCTGAATGTAGGGGGGGGGGGTGACGAAAAGTACCCCTTTGTGAGAGGGACTGAAGAGCACCCATGGTTTTGGCTTTGTACGTACTTTTCTTCAGCTTCCCGAGGATGGAGTCCACTTGAGGGCCGAAAGGTGCTCCTTGTTAAAGGGCATATTAAGCACTGCCTGCTGGACCTCTGGTTTGAATCCAGAGCATTGAAGCCACGGGCCTCCTTACTAACACAGTGGTGTTAACACCACATGCAGCTCTGTCTGCAGTATCTAGTGCACAGCTGGTGGAATTATTTGTGATTGTTTGCCCCTCTGCAACAATCTGCTGTGCTCTTTTGTGGTGCTCATCTGGGAGAAATTGGAGGAGCACCTCCATCTCATCACAGTGAGCCCAGTCGTATTTCGCCAGCAAGGCGTGTGAATTTCCTGGCAGCATCCAGCTTTTTACTCTCCTTATCTGGAGGAGGAGAAGCCTCTGTGGCCTTTTCCCTGCAGTATTAGCGGCTATGTAGTCTGGAGGGACGTGGGACCAGATATATAGCGGGTTAGTGGGACCAGACGTATATTTTTTATGACTCTAGGGTGATAAATGTATATCTCTATGTGGGATTGTAAGGGTATTGAACAGGAAGTTCTGTTTGATTGGGTCCCTTTGCAGTTCAAAATTATGAAGGGGGCTACTACCTGTTGATAGCATGTGCTGTCTTCCAGTGGGGAGGGTTGTGGGGGGTACAAATCTGGCTTGTTAATCAACATGGGATCAGGGTCATATGTGTCCCATGGATCAGGGTCCTGCTGTGTCCCACTCAAATCTTCTGCAGTGTATATAGGGGATCCCTGAGGTGTAAAATCTTCTGCAGTAGGTGAGTGAGGTGAACAAGAAGGGGTGGGAGGTGGAGGAGAAGCAGAGGGTGGAGGAGGCATAGAAGGTGGAGGAGGAATAAGTGGAGAAGGATTGGTAGGTGTGGAGGAAGCCTTATCCTTGGTAACCTTCTTTGGAGGTGGAGAAGTGTCCCAAGCCTCCTTGAGGGAAACATTCCTCTTGAAAAGTAGAGGGGGAAAGCAATAATGCACCCTGTACCCTCCTGGATATGGAGGTGGCATTGTCCCACGTCTATGGTCTCCAAAATAGGTTCCACATGTGAAGGCATAGCTGAAGACTGGCTAGAGCTCTTCTGCCCTGACGATCTTGTCTCTTTGGTTTTCGTCAACAAAGTTTTCGGTCAGTGTGACTTGCTCGGCACTGAGATGAAAGTGGTAGCTGTTTGGGTCCGTATGAAAGTACTCGGAGCTGAAGTTCGGACCGAAATGTCTCAGACTGAGGTGCCAGAGACTGAAGCCAAAGACAGTGTTTTGGTCTTAGTTATTTTCGTAGCCGAGCCGGAGGGCAGGGCAGCCGAAACAGTTTTTCGGATCAGACAATGGCCTGGTGGCAGTGGCAGTCCAGCTACCTCTGCAAGGGGCTTTTCTACAGTGATAGGATGGGCAGGAGGGGCCACAGTACTCACGGGCTGTGAGGATGTTACCTTGTGACTTTTGATATCCGACTGGATGTCGGAGTCAGAGTCCAAGATGGAGAATGCCTCCTCTTGTTCCTGCTCCTCCCCAAAGATGCCCGGAGTATCGTCTGGAGTCTTGTGGGCCATCTCCAACCAACAAGCTCTTCGATCCTGAAGGGTCTTCTTTGACAGGAAGGATTTGCAGGCGTCTCGGGTAGCTTCTTGGTCATCGAGAGAGAGGCACCAGATGTTGGTCGGTGTGGGGGAATTTTCGAGAGGCACTGAGGACAGAAACGAAACGACGTCCATTCCATCAGCTCAGCATACTGTTCAGTGATGCTTAGTGAAGTAGGCCTGAAACGTGTGAGATCACCCCAGACTGGGGTGCGTGGTCGGTGGCCGGACCGACAAATGGGAGGAGTCACTCGATCCTGTGACTCAAAAATGCTTCCGCGAAGAAAAACACCATGCAACACTCTGGATCCAACACTAGAAGGCTGGAGTATGCAAAGCATGTGTATCAACAGCCATAAATGCCATTGAACATATATTTGTTTTTCATTTTATTCATTTAAATGCCCGCTATACGGTCAGTCTTTGGCATTAAGACAGGCTTTTCTGTTAAAGTTAATTATTTTTTGTTGTGTGGACCAATAAATTACTTAGCAAATCCTCCGGAGTGCACGTTTTGTGTTTCTGGGGAAAACGAAGATATCTTGAGGCAGCCCTCACGTACCAAGCACTCGAAGTGGAGCGGTGGTTGTGTAAGAAGATAATATAGAACTCTGGGTAGTTCCCCAGCTCTAGTACAGATCACCCTACAACACTGGCAACATTGTAAATTTGCTCACCTCAAATGTCTGCATTTCTAGCAAAATTTGTAAACATAGGATTAGCACATTGCCATCCACACCGAGCTAGAAAGGGACAAAGTATTTTGTCATATATTTAACAAAGTCTTTAAGCATAGGATTAGCACAGTGCTATCCTTGCAGAGCTGCAAATGGAAAAAAAACCTTCACCACTCCAAGCACAATATTACAGCTTTGAATTGGTAAAATACCATCCAAGGCAACTTGGAATGAGCAAAAGCAACCCTGACACAGGTTTCGCTATTATTATAGCGGAGAGGTTTAGCTTTGTCCAGACACATGGGAACACCCAGTATAAGTCAAAACAATAACCTTTCAGGCACAGGGTGGTGCTAATTATGCAATGTAGAAAAGATAAATATATATATATATATATATATATATATATATATATATATATATATATATATATATATATAAAACCTAATGGTGGTCCCTGTGGCCAACCATATCGAGGCCCTGTGGCTAACCTACCGCCGTTCACAGCCGAAGGTCGTGCACAGCAGGGGTTGGCTTTTTGCATTTAAAAAAACCTGGAAATTTACTGAAAAAAAACAAAGGTTAAAGTAACATTATAGCTCGGTGAAATGTTCAATAACAACGTAACATTTTAAACTACAAACAACATAAAGAATCACCAGTTATAGTAATGGTTAACCCAAGTAACTAACTTGTGTCCTAGGGTAACTATAACTCAAGCCTGCGCCATGCACTGCTAATTACCCCACATATTACATCACTCATGACATCTTCTATGACATCATTGATAATATTAGTACAATATTTGCAATGAAGCAATTGGTAAGAAAACTGTGCGTGGCGGGGGTACCATGCACATTTCGCACTGCCGTATTTATCTCAGCATTAGATGTATATGTATAAGCAGTGGACACTGGACACACTTCCAGAAACACGACCCTATCCATCCCAGGAAGGGAAGGGCATCCATTTCACAAATTGGTAGTGCACAAAATCAGCAATGCACAAGGTTGTCTATCACAGCATTAGAGTTGTATACGTTGCACAGGTGTATCATGCACCTGTGATGCACTGATATCTACTGCAGCACTGAAAGTTGCTGCAGTGCTTCTCCGCATCACGCACAAAGCCATGTGAACTAAACTGTATGTCAACAGTGGTGGATGATATGACCTGTGCTTGGGTCTATCCCTGCACTGGCATTTTCAGCCATTCACAGTCTGTCAACAAGGCCTGTCAATGGAGTTCATGTCAGTAGCTTGCACGTTTCCTGACTCTGCTACGTATTTCAGAACTAATGGGGCCTGATTTATGAAAAGTTAGCACCGCCTTTGCATCATTTTTTGACGCAAAAGCGGCGCAAGCTTACAAAATATATATTTTGTAAGATTGTGCCGCTTGTGGGTCAAAAAACGACACAAAGGTGGTGCTAACGTTTCATAAATCAGGCCCTAAAGGTCTTCATAAGAACAGGTGGAACATGCAGAGGTCACACATTGCTATTTATTGTAGCACTAGCAGTTTCTGCAGAGCACAGCTGCATCATGCCATCACTACCAAATGTCAGCACTAGTGACTTGGTAAAGCCATTCCTCACTGATGGTTCATTCCCCATCAGAGTCCCAAGTGTAAGTTAATTTACAACACACTAATTCTAGTGTTAAGCGGCATATTAGTTGTATGGGTGTGAAAGAAAAAACTAGGGGCCTGATTACAACTTTGGAGGACGGTGTTAAACCGTCCCAAAAGTGACGGATATACCACCTACCGTATTACGAGTTCCATAGGAAATAATGGACTCGTAATACGGTAGGTGGTATATCCGCCACTTTTGGGACGGTTTAACACCGTCCTCCAAAGTTGTAATCAGGCCCTATGTGTATGATATACATAAACCAGCTGCCACAGGAGGGGAAAGTAAAGAGCTCACAACACACAAGGGGCTGTGGACAGAGTGCATCCGCAATGGGATATTAAATCAGTCACTACATAAGGATGCAAATCAGTGACTGATGTTCTCTGTTGTCTCAGACGCTACTGTAGTCTGCCTGTGGGATATAGGCAGCACTGCAATAGACCTCTGGGAAAAAAGGTGAAAATGAAGCCAGTCAATACGACATAGCACTACATACGGTCTCTCTGTGGAGAACAGGGATAACATTGCAGCCTGCCTCTGGGAATCAGAGAGCTCTGCAGCTCCTTAAGCTTTTTAGTGGGTGGTATATTCCTGTACTCCTCCATTGCTACAGCCACTCCCCCCCCGCCTACATCGTGGACAACGGATCTCATCAATTATGGCATCAGAGGATTTCACTCCACGTCAGGTACATGACGAGCAACATAGTGACATACTGTGACATCATCTGAAATGAGATGATCAGTCGTAGGCTTTTGTGCGGCTCTGTGCCTGTGAACTAGTCCATCTAATGACACTGTGGACCTCATTCATGATTTAAGGAGGTAAAGAAGGGACAAAAGTTTTAGATAATAATTTAGGTTACTACTCTGTCAAATGTATGGAAGGCGTCTTTATAAGCACGTGAATTGTGCCAAAGGCATGCCCTTTTTGAATTTTGAATAGTGTAACGACTGTCTGTTTTTTATGAGTACCCGTTTGACCAAATGCAGTTTTATTTTTTTGTAGTTTTATAAAGTGCAAACTCAATCCAAAAGTATTGGAGAACTTTGCAGTCGATGTTTAGGACACAGAAAACCCTACTGTACGTTTATCAAATTCACTCTGATGGGATCCTGAGACATAAAACAGTCTGTCTTTGAAACACGGGTAACTCCGAAGCCTGCCACTACGTTGTAACATTACAGTCTGACTTTGCGACAAAAATCACACTGTAATCTGACTCTGGAAAGCGGCCCCATCATAGGGCTCTTTTTTTTTTGTTGCTATTGCTAGTGCGAGGAAGGCAACAGGGGTGGAGGGCTGAAGGGAGGAGTCAACACGATGAGGTGACAAAGGAAAAGCAACATTAAAGTACTTCCATCTGAGCACATGCAGAAGAAGGTCACCAATAAAGTCATTAATCAGTACTGGTCAATGCTCCATTGAAGGGAAAAAGACAGAAAGAGGAAATAAAGTCTGCACATGCTGGTCAACGAGAAGCAAGGAAATGAGAGTGACTATGAAGTCAACCAATGGTAGGTAATGGGTGGGCTAAAAGCCCCTTATTAGATTTTTTTTAAAGTAGTAGATTGTCGCCAAGCGACAGAAGATGCACGCTGCCTGCAGGCAAGACCTAAAAAAAAACGTTACTTAAACTGCAAACACAAGAATGGAAAAGGGAAATAACTGACACAAGATTGCCACCTGGCCGCCATCCAAAGAAGATAGTTTACAAAAACCCAGTCCAGAACCTATCACTACATGGTGGTGGTGCTGGTAGTAAACAGCGCTCTAGGGCCAATATTTATACTTTTTTAGCGCTGCATTTGCGTCATTTTTTGACGCAAAAGCGGCGCAAACTTGCAAAATACGTTTTTGTGTCAAAAAGCAGCGCAAATGCGGCGCTAAAAAAGTATAAATACGGGCCTAAGTGTGCAGGTATTAGCTAAGAAAAACAAAAGAACCACAATGGAATACCGATAATTAACCTCCTCAGCGGCTAACAAAATATACTAACCCTATCTTTGTGCAACATTTTAAGATGTTTTTGTGCAGTTGTTTCTGTGCTAGTGTTCTCGGGCTTCTGCCCATAAAATCAGAAGGTATGCATATTTTCCAGTAGTGTCATATATTCATAAACATTTTCATCCTCCATTAATTACATTTTTAAAAGCAAAATCTAAATTAAAAAAATCCAAGTGTGCAGTGATGGAGAGAATGTGACAGTTCTTCCCCTTACCTGGTGGGCTTTAGAACATATTTGACTAGATCAGAAATCTAGTAGCATAGTTTTCCTCAGTGGTGTGGAGGGTGCACAACAAAAGCAATATCACATGTCCCACTGCCACTGGTAACAGGAAGCGTGATTTGAAACTCGTGTTTGCTTTGCCTGGTGTGTGCTCCTTGCGCTGAGCCAGGCAAACATGGTGAGTGTTCCTGATCCACTATTGTGCTGTGACATTAGAGCTTTGGTGGCTGCGTTTGGGGTAGTTTCGGACTCACTGCATCTTATGATGGCGAAGGAGGTCTTTTATACGTCACACAGTAACCTGTCTCATACCCATGCCTGTTTACCATGTGTCATTGATTAGGTGTCATTTTTCCACTGGGTACCGCAGTACCGGTTGCTGGTACTGTTGCGCCCGAAGCAAATAATATTTTTCATATATCTTTTAGCCCCCTTTTCCCCCGGCCCCATAGTACTAAGACTAACGGGGTGCCCATCCTGCTCCCTCTTGAGACCTTTCATTTAAAAAAAAATCAGGACTTAGTGACCGAGTCTCCGAGACCTATGGTGCGACTGCAACATTTTCAGCAAACACAAAATGCATGCTTTGTAAGTAAAGTCCTAAGATTTTCAAAAATGTTGTGGACTTCATTTGAGCTGTTTTTGTCTGCACTACAAACAAATAAATCAGAGTTTTGGGACCCCCTTTTTTTCCTTGACCCTCGTTGGACTGATCAGCGCAAAACCTGCCATGAAGAAGCCAAGATGGATGAACTATTTTACTTAGAAAATTTCGTACAGATTCGTCAAGCGGAGCTAAAATTAACAGGAAAAAAAAAAAAACGCTCTTCCTATGGAAACTCTGGCCAAACTATAAGTACAGAGTGGTAACTGTCACTGTGTATTATATGTACATTATTCAGTGGCAGTCTGCAGGGGCTGTAACAGGGCAGGGACAGCACAGGGGACGTAGCAGCAAAAGGAACCAAGGAACGAATGAGGAGGGGCATGGACACGGAGAACTTAAGGGGGGCAGAGGAGAGCAGGGTAGGGGAAGCAACAGACAGCAGTAGCAGCACAGGGATAGTCGGAGCGCAATCAACCAGGAACAGAGGGAGCGCTGGCACACATGAAGAAAAGAACAAGGACAGGTGGGGGTCCAACCAGGGAGAGAGAGTAAATGAATACACATGGAGAATGAGGGAGCTGTGGAAATATAAGAGGGCACCGGACAGGAGCGGCTTGCGGGGTTTGTTGGGGCAGGGCGGCGCGGGGTGCCAGGGTGGAGGAGCACACAGGGCATGGGGGGGACAAATTAATTTAAAAAAATACAAACAAAATCACTTACCTGCTTCTCAGCCGCCGCGCCACTCCTCTCCTGTCGCTGCAGGCAGGCACAGGCTCCCAAGCCTTCCCTGTGGCCAATGGAGTGCCCAGCCACGGCATTCCCAGGCAGACTCGCAGCCTGGTCAGGCTCTCTCTAGCCCGGCAACTGCGAGCACAGTGAGGGGAGGGCACAGTGCACTCCCCTCATCCCGTCATCCCCAATGCTCCATCCCTGTAACAAACAAAACGATAATAAACATGGTTTATTATCATTTCATTTGGTAGAGGATTTGCAGCGGATGCTGCTGGGGGGGAGAGGGGTGACGCTCCTCCATCCCAATAGAGGAGTGGTGGCTGGCATTGGCAGCACAGTGATACATCCAGTGCACACCAAACCAGGGGGACACAGCACAGGGGCACACATACAAAGAACAGAGGGGCATTAGAGCAGAGGCATAGAAGCAAGGGAGGGCAGTGACAGAACAGGAGTAATAGCAGCACAATGGTCCAGGAAGGGAGGGCCAGGGCACGTACATGTAAACGGCAGTGACAAGGGGCAGGGTGACGGGCAGAGGCAGCAACAGAGGGCAGTGTCAGCACATGGGTGGTGGCAGTTTAATGAACCAGGAAAGGAGGGGGCAGGAGGATGCACATGCAAAACAAGGTGGGGAGAGAGGCAGAGGCATGCACAGAAAGAATGAGGAGGAGGGGCAGGAGCCTGCACATGGAGAAGAGGGGGCAAAAGGCAGTGGCAGCACATGGGCACTGACAGTACAACGTATCATGGAGTAAGAGTGAATGGGTGCGCAAACAGATCGGGGGACAGAGGCAGCCACGGAGGACAGTGACAGCACAGAGGAAGGGCTGGCACAAGGAACCAAGGAGGGAGGCCAAGGGCAGACCCATGGTGAAAATGGGGCAGGGTAGAGGGGCAGGGGCAGCAACAAAGGGCAGTGGCAGCACAATGGACCAGGGAGGGAGGGGATGGGGTAATGGACACAAAAAAATGAGGTGGAAGGGAGTCAGGAGCAGCATGTGACGACAGTGGCAGCACAGGGGCAGTGGGAGCACACTGGACCAGAGAGAGAAGGGACATAGGCATGCACACAGAAAATGGGGAGCAGAAGCAGCAACGGTCGCCAGTGGCTGCACAATGAACCGGGGAGGGAGGGAGCATGAGCATGCACAGCAAACGAGGAGGCAGGAGGGGCACAAACTAAAGACAGTAACAGCACAGGGGCAGTGGCAGCACAATGGACTGAGGGAGGAGAGGACAGGGACGAAGACATGGAGAACAGGGGGAAAGGGACATTGGCAGCAACGAGGAGCAGTGGCAGCACAACAGACGAGGGAGTTAGGGGCAGGTGCATCAATGAGGAAATAGGAGCACTACAGTAGTTCAGGGAGGAGGGCAGAGACCTGAACCCTCAGAACATCAATGGAGGGGGAAAGGGCAGCAAAAGACAGCTGTATCAGCACATGGGCTGCAGCAGCATAACAGACCAGGGAAGGAGGGGGGGCCAGGCATGCACATTGAGCACAAGAGGCAGTGGGGAGAAGCAAAGGCAGCAACAGAGAGCGTGGGAGTATGGGGCAGGGGCAGCACAACGGACCAGGGAGGGAGAGGACAGGAGTACACACAAAGAGAAAGGGGGTTGGGCTGGGGGTGGGGTGGAGAAGGGAAGGGCAGCATCAGAGGGCAGTGGCAGCACAAAAGACCTGGGAGGAAGGAGGCAGGGGTACGCACACGGAAAACAGGCAGCAAGGGGAGAAAGGAGGGGAAACAACAGCAAGCAACAGAGGGCAAAGGCAGTAAAGGAGCAGCGGCAGAGCAATAGACCAGGGAAGAAAGGGCTGGAACAAACACACAAGGAACAGAAGGCTTGAGGGAGGGGCAGGAGCAGCAACTGAGAGCAGTGACAAGACAATGATAATGGCATCGAAATGAACCACAAATTGAGGGGGCTGGGGCACAAACATGGAGAACAGGGGACTGGGCACAAGGAGAAGGGAGGGCAGGGCTAGGGGCAAGGAAAGGGCAGCAACATACGTCAGTGACATCACAAGAGCGGTGACAACATAATGGACAAGGGAGGGAGAGGGCAGAGGCATGCCTGACAACAAGGGTGAAAGGGGCATGGAAAGCAAAAGTGGGCAGTGGCAGCACAACGGAGCAGGGAAGGTGGGGCGAGGGCAGACACATTGAGAGCAAAGAGGCAGGGCCAGCAACAAAGGGCAGTATCAGTATGAGGGTGTTGGCAACACAGGGGCAGTGGTAACACAATGAACTAGGGAGGAAGAGGGCAAGGGATTGCTATTCGAGAACAAGGAGGAGGGGCAGCAACGGAGGACAGTGGCAGCACAATGAACCACAGAAAAAAAAAAAAAAACTCACTCAAATTAATCAGTTATAGTTTACTCAGATAGCTATATGGGCACAACCGCCATGTACTGCTTCTTACCTCACATGTGAAATCAATCACGACGTGGTAAGTGACATCACTGATTAAATCTCAAATGGCATAATTGATAACATCACTGATGACATCATCCAATAAATGAAAACATTTGAATTTCACACTGGAAGATATGCATTGAGCTACATCTAGGCCCTGTCTTTTATTACCGCTGTAGTGCTAATGGTGGACTCTTTCACATGCAAGAAATAAAGCATTATTGTGAAATTGCCTATATTTACTGGATATTATGCTCTACTTTTACTGCTATTCAATTGCATAAGAAATGTAATGTTTCTGTTGACATTAATGTGATCATTAATTTGTTAAATCTTGACTACTAAAAAAGTGTTTGGTCATTATCTGCCTTAATGCAATGTACCTGTAACATACCTCATCTAACAGAGAATTTTAAGTCAACAGCTTCACATCTATGCAATAACCAATGACAAGGGATGCACAACCAGGACCTCTGGACAACCCTTAGTACCTTGTAAAAGTATCCTACACATATTCTTGAAATGAGCAGAAAAGTGTGCACCATTACAACAACATTTACAATTATAGTGCAACCTAAACCACCTGTAAGAGAGTCCCAGATACATTATACATTCTCTACCAATGCAAAATGTTCTGGAATTGTCACTAAGGGCCTGATTTAGATATTGGCAGACGAGTTACTGCATCACAATGGTGACGGATATCCCATACGCTGAAATCTAAATTCCATAGGACATAATGGGATTTAGATTTTGGCAGATGAGATATTTGTCACCTTTGTAACAGAGTAAGTCATCCACCGATATCTAAATCAGGTCCTTAATTTCTAGAAATAAGTTTCTGCACAATCTACATTTCTAGTTTATATAGAAACTGTATCTAGGACAACATGACAATTCTTTAACATCAGTATGTACATTGAAATCTACAGGTGACTGATGTATTCTAAGGAAAACCTTTTTCTCACATATTTTTGATAACAGGTCTTTGAGTTGAGCCACAATTTAGTTGAACCTCACCCTAGTTTTGAATAGTTGCTACCTTTTTTAAATAAAGTACACTTGCACCTAAAACTTCACTGATAGCTACACCCTGCACCATATAACTTCTACCATACTAAGTCACACATGTCTCTAGGACTACACTGTTCCTGTTGTGAACAATACATACATACAGTCAATCTATCATTTATATGAGTGTGGGCTCTACACAACATGAAATTAACTACCAATTAATGCAATAATTTGAAGAGCAGTAGCTTGAATGATGTCATTAGTGAAGTGCCTGCCCTATGTGATCAGCTTGCTGCCCTTGCCTTCCTGCACCCTGCCCTCCGTTGTCCATGTGTAATCCCCCCTCCTATTCTCCATGGTCAATTGTGCTGCCATTGCCCCACCTACCTGTCCCGCGTTGTCAGCTTTCTGACACTGGCCCATCCCTGCCCTCTGTTGTCCATGTGCATCCCCTTGGCCCCCTCCCTTTTGCCCTGGTCCGTTGTGCTGTCACTGCACTCTCACTGGCCCTACGAGGTCTATTTTTCTGCCACTGCTTTTCCTGTCTGACCTGCATGGTCTGTTCTTCTGCCACTGCCCCTCTCGCTTACCCAGCATAGTCCGTTTGCTGCCTCTGCCCATGCTCCTGCCCCCACCCTCCACTATTCGAGTCTGTGGCTCTAATCCCTCCCTCTCCACAGTGGTCTAATGAACAACTAGAGTGCAAACATTCTGTATTAATGACAAAACTGTGGCACACGAAGTCATCTTGATGGATGGTAAAACCTAAAGCATTCCTTTTAAGAAATGAATTACATGAAGGAGTTCTTTTTCTCATAGAAATTAGGTTAATGCTCTAGAAATCTACATTGAGAACAACTTTTCACCACGATCTAGAATAATCGCCTCAGTTTGGGCAATTAGCCATTTCTTTCATGGGTTTCTATACCCGTCAGTATTTTTAACTTACCTCTTACACTGAGGTGATTATTTGGGATCACGCTTTGCAAGCTGTACTTCACAGCTTACCTAAGGGTTTAATTTCACTCTGGGTGCTAGTAGGTCTCCAGGGTATCCCTATGTTCTGATAAGACTCTTGGATTGTATTAGGGGTAAAAACGTTGTCGACATACATAACAATCAAAATGATTGCTGTTTCATAATGTATATTTATACAAGCCACTATGAGCCTGTTCTAATGGAATAGCTACGCTACAGTTGTTTGTATACCAACATATCAGTGTATTTTTTGTACAGCGTAGATTCACTGCTACTTGTTTGTTGTTTTTTTGCACTGGGTCACTACGTACTTATTCTTGAGAGATCCACTTGATTGTGTGGTTTATGCTTTGTGGTATAAACCATTTCTGGTAATTGGAACCTTTATAATGCTCGCTTTGCAATCATATTATGTACAGTAATGTTGCTGTGTTATAAACATAAGCAAACTTTGAAAGAGTTTGGTGTGAATCACTGTTGTTTTACATACATTAATTACCTATATTTACACAAACATTTTGGTTGTTCTTCTGTGTAAAGACTATTTTTCTAAAGTTGGCACATCTGCAGACATGCTTGATCCATTTATGTACCAGGATCAGCAACAATCAAACTTTCAGCCTGCCAATTTGCCACAACAGATACCTATGATTAATCACTATGTTAAATTACGCATTGTTTTTATTTACCTGCAGCGAAAGGCATGAATGCATCTCGCTTCACGAAGTTCCTGTTGGCATCCAGGAAATGTTCAGGGTAGAACTGGTGTGGCCTCTCCCAGAGAGTCTTATCCTTCAGCACTGATGTCAGGTTGATGAAAATTCCGACTCCCTAGAGAAGAGTGTACCGTAGACAAATTCAGATGGCGTTCATTACCTGTACACTAAACTTTATATGTGTGAAAGGTCTGCACAAAGAGGTAACACTTGTTACTTGATTGTCTGTCACAGTCGAACACCATATCACAGGACAAACCCTGGACTTTTTTTTTTAAGTTAAACTGTGCATTTTGGGACTCAGGGCCTGATTTAGAAGTTGGCCAACTGACACTGGATATAATGGGTTTTAGATTTCGGTGGACGGGATATCCATCACTGTTGTGACAACCCACCACCCAAATGTTCTCCACCAAGTTCTAAATCAAGCCCTTACTAATATACCTGACAAGGCTCATTTGTAAAAGAAGGGCTTAAGGTGGTGTGCAAAGGGTAGCAGGTCATGGAAGACAGAAAGAGGATTAGCAAGGAGGAAACAGAAAGAGGGCTTGAGGGAGGGACAAAGTACCTTGTAGGGAGGGAGGGGAGTGGAACAAAGGAGAAAAAGCTACAGCAATACTAAGAGAAGACAAACGAAGGACAAGGGAACATGGGGAGGAAGAGAGGGGAGAGAGGAGATGAGGCAGGGAAAGAGAGACCAAGGAAGGGAGACAGTCGGGAGTGAGGAGATAAGGAATGAGAGATTGGAATAGAAAGGAAAGACGAAAAGCAAAGGAGAGAGCTCACATGAATGGGGCTAAGGAGACATGGAGGGGGAGATCAAAATAAAAAAGGGAAAAATGGGGACAAATGTGTGTCATAGAGTCAAGGGAGAGAAAAAGGAACAGAAGACAATAAAGAAGAGGGGAAGCCAGGAGGAAGGACAGGTGCTGAGGTATCAATCAAAAAAAGGAAGAGAGGGGACAAGGAAAATGGAGGGACAGAAATATTGTGGACGGGAGAGTGCACCCAGCAAAGAGAAAAGGCAGAAACATTTTGTGGGAGTAAGAGAGCAGATTGGTTGGGGTAAAGAAGAAGAAGCATTGTAGAAGGGAAATAGCAAATAAAAATTAGAAAAAGGAGACACATGCCCACAGTCCAGTGGTGAATGACAGATCCTTTTAGAAGGAATGTGAATCACTAAGTTATTCACAGTTCCATTTCTAAGATACATGTGTCACTATTTTGCAGTTTTATATAGCACTAACCCAACCAAAGGTAGTGGAGTGCTTAACATGAGCAGTTACATTACACAAGGACACAATCATTTTTTTGTAGGCACTGGGAGATTAAGTGATTTGCCCAGAATCATAGGATGTTGAGCAGATGCCAAGCCAAGATGGCGGATGCTTAATCCAGAGGCTCCAGGACCCTGCCCCAAAATCCTTTAGACGCCACCCACAGCACACAACATCGCTAGACAAGACAGACAATTTGTGACTGCTGGCTGTGTGCTGCACCAAGAGTGCTGTTTTGGGTGGGGACTCCCAGCGAGACCTGAGAAGCATTGGTGCCCAGGGTGGCAGGAGCAGCCTTATCCAGATTAAGGCCACGGCTCTCCCGACCAGAGGCCAGGGATGACAGCAGAGCACTTGTGAAGCTGCAACACTGCTGGGGGGGTGGACTGTGACCGGATCACATGCCTGTGCAGAGAGCCACAACTGTAAGAGGTGAGGAGAGACACAGGCGGGCCCAAGAGTGAGGGCCTTGCCTGCAACGGATCATTGGTATTTGGTGGCCTACTGCCCTTGACCACGCTACGGAAGTCGGCTGAAGATTATTGCCAAATGCCAAGAGCAGAGAGGGGCAAGCCCGATATTGCACATTGGTCTGTTTTCTGCCACACTCCCACCCCACCCTATGGTGAAAACGGGCATTAATTGATGAGCGACGACACCCCTGTGGCATTCTTTGGCCTGGAGGGAGCAAGTGGCCGACAGCTGGAGGCCACGGAATACTGCCCAATATCGGTGCTACGGGGTGAGCCCGTTGAGCCTCTAGTTGACCCCCCACAATATTGGGCCACAAGGAAGGGCTCTGATGGGCCTATGCATAGGCCCCAACGGCTGCTCCACTTTGTCAGCATATTAGGCTGTGCAGCAGAATATACTGGCTTCCCCCCTACCTCCGGGGATTAGCCTGCCCATCATTGCACCGGCATTCTCCTGGACGTTGGCTGTGCAGGATCCCTGCCTCTTCATGGCCAGAGTTTAGGGGTCTTCTGGATTAGTGGCTCTTCAAGCCTGCATGGTCAGTGAATACTTTGTGCTAAGGACTTGACTCATACCCGGCCTTTACTGGCCCTACGAATGCCGAGTAGTGGGGCCTGGAACGGAATTCTTGTTCTCCCTGCCTGAGAAGGGGCACTATAATTGGTGGCTGTGGCCTGGTGAACGTGGAATGGAATAGTACTACACCCCTGGAGGGGATGGGCATGTGGCGGACTGCCCAGTGAGCGACTTGCCTGCTGCTAAAGCAGAGTGCTGATACTGGCAGAGGCAAAAGGTGAGGAACCCCACCAATTGATTTGCTCTACAATATCAGGCCCCCTGAGAGGTGCGACAGGTGTGAACAGTCCCTGTCCTTTGCATTGATTACCTGGTCCTCTGAATACCATTTTTGGCAACAATGCGTCGCATTAAACATAAACCTGATACACTGGCCCCACACTCATGCTCCAGGTCTACACCCATGGGGAGCCCAGTCGTGCAGACAACCGATGACGTTGACCCCCCACCATCATGCCTGCCCAGGCTGACAAGTTGGATGTTATCTTTCAGGAGATACGTGAATCAAGGATGGCAATTGAACAGTGCCTGGGAACAATTAAGACGGGTATTAACATCCTTAAAGATGATCAACGCAAATCGTCAGATAGGGTAAAACAAACAAGTTAACACTCTTGACCTTGACCCTTTGTCAAGCGGACCATTCTGCACAGCTCACTCATCTGCACCAACAGCTGGAGCGGCTCCAGGACCAGGTGGACGATACAGAAGGGAGAGCTTATGAAAACAACATCCGAATAGTGGGGGCACTGGAAGGAGTGGAGGGCCCTAACATAACCAAATTTGTTGAGGACTAGCTGAGTTCTACAGTGGTCCCATCCGGACTGCCCACGTTGTTCACGGTGGAAATGGCACACTGGGTTCCTGTGAAGCGGTCCATTCTTACGGCACTGCCCCAGCCCACATTGGTCAATATCCTCAACTTTAAGGACCAAGACACACTACTGTGTGCTGTGCACGAAAAGGCACCCATCCTTCTGAAAAACGCCATGGTCTCCTTGTTTCCGGATTACACGTTAGCTGTTTAGCGGAGGCACTCTTCATTTCAAGAGGTCAAAGAACAGCTGGAATCTGTGGGTCTTTAATATGCCTTACTATTCCCCACCAGGCTGAGGGTGAAACACAAAGCATGCACCTTCTTTTTTGACACACTGGGGGTGGGGGCTTGGTACTGGTTGAAACTTAATTTCCCAGACTCACTGGGCCAGCGCACATCCCAACTGACACAGCCCAAACCTCAGCATGTACGGCGTGGGAAGCACTGTCCTGCCACTTGGAGAGGTCCAGGGTCGGCTCCTCCCCCACAAATACGGGAGGGACAATGGTCAGCGATCACCTTGGCAACTTCCCTGAGATGGAATAATCTGCTCCAGTTCATCACAAGGAAGTGTTTCTGATTCGGATTCTGTGGGCAGCATGGCATTGCTCTCATTAGCCACCCCGCAGATGACTCACAACTTGTAGGGCTGATGAGAATGAGTAGGGTACACAATATGTCTTGTATTCTTCTTTTTACTAGCTACTGATTCCAGCTTTGGGGCTCTAGATTACCTCTTGGTTGTTCACAAACAGCTATGAATTTCATTTATTTTCGATGCACCTGTACTACAGATTGGCTGGCCTGCATGTGGTCTAAATTTCGCTAATGTTTGACATCTATGTGCGTACTGAGGGCCCCAATGTGGGGTTAGTTGGGGAAAAATGGCTGATCGACAATGTGCTGGGAGGCACTCCCTCAAAGTTCTTCTCAGTGTAGAGGGCCCTGGGAGGCCTCCAAAACCCGGTGTCCCACCACGGCCTATCATTGCTCGCCTACTTAATTTCAGAGCGCGAGACTTGATCCTCCAGCTGTCCCGAACAAAAGGTCCATGGCGACATGAGAACACAGAGATTACAGCTTACCCTGATTTCACCACGGAGGTACAGAGACAACGCAGTTCATATGGTAAGGTGAAGCAAAGCCTAAGGGAACTAAACTTCAGATATGCGCTCTTGTTCCCAGCTATATTGAGGGAAGTAGATGGTGAGGCTACCCAGATGTGTGCACCCCCGAAGATGTGGGGACGTAGCTACACGCCAAAGGCTTGGTACGCACTCCAGGGGAAGTTCTGGATGTGACGGACTGACTGACACCTCGTGACAGACGACAAGCATGCAGACTGCAAGGAACCAGACTGACTCGAGACCAGGTGGCTAAAGAGTGAGCAGATGCGGTACTGGAAGCCTCGCAACTGGCACTCAGCCCTTTCCATGTCCTGGATGACTGACCGACAAGGCACCCAGGCTCTGATGTGGACACTCCAGCTTCCTCACTGACCTCCGAAGAAGAGGGACCAGTGCTTACTCGTACAGCTGATGACTTATAGGGACAGGAACACTGGTCCATGTTGAGCCTCGTGGACTCCCCACCAGAAGAGTGCTTGCATTATAGCTGGCTCGCTTATCGGCTGCTTGTATCCCCCTTATAGGCATCTGTTCCCTAAGTGATCTTCTTCCGAGGGGCCCGTTCCTTCAGACCTTCTTTTGCAGAACATCCTCAACCTCCCCCGCAGGGTGTGAATAAGTGTGTGGCCCGCCGCCCCCCCAGTATGGGCTAATAGTGTTCAACTATCACCATTATGCATTGAATGAACAGTCTGGGAATTTTTGGCATGCTACTTGTTGAAGTTCACGCCTGGGTTCGGGAAGTTGTTAAAAAAGTTTCTGTAGTTCAGATGTGTCTAGTTGACAGGGGGAGCCTCCGACACTTGGGGGGCATGTTTGGGGGTAGGGGATGGGGGGATGAGGAATGCATTGGACACTGTATACCGCTCTTATTGTTTCTGGTTACGCTGCACTAACATGGAATGTTCGGGGGATGGGTGCCCTAGCTAAAAGACACGGGGTGTATGCCTATCTCAGACGTAGACAGGTGCATTTTGCATGCCTACAGGAGACACACAAGACACACGTAGAATTGCTTAAACTTAATCGAAGATGGAGGGGGCAGGTATACTGTACAGGATATTCTGCCTATGCTAGGGGAGCTCTTATTTGGATAGCCCCAGAGGTGCCTTTCATTAAACAGAAAACTCATGTAGATACGTAAGGCCGTTATGTTCTTTTAGAAGACACACTAGATGGGCGCTCTATCATGATTTCATTGATATATGCCCCCAACACAGCACAAGGCGCCTTCTTAAATACGCTCTCTCCAGTCCTCCTACAGGACCCCAAAGCGCAAGGACTATGGGGAGGGGACTTTAATTGCATACATGATACAGAATTAGATCAATCAATACCTCCCCTCTTGAACACCCCGAGTATACAGAGCACTAAACATTTCCGGCAATGGTCCTCCTCTCTAAATTTACACGATATTTGGCACCTCTATCACCTTAGCGACAGGGAATATTCTTACTATGCACCGGGACATCAGATCAATACCCGACTGGACTATTTCTTCTGTAATTCCGAGAGCTGACCTCTTATACGAGACTCTGAGTATTTGGGCAGGACACTATCAGATCATAATCCCCTTAAACTTACATTCGAATGGGGTAGGGTTAGGCTGCCCATCCCCACATGGAGAATGAGGTTGGAGGCCCTGCATGATACTGCATGCTGAGAAATGATAAGAAATTGTGTCACGGATTACTTTGCTACCAATTCAGGTTCACTGAGTGACTTAAGGGTGGAATGGGATGCAATGAAGGTGGTATTAGGAGGCCTTTGTATAGCCACATCATGGGGAGTGAGGTCTTCCCTCATACACACAGTGACTGAGAAGACAGCATTCGTAGGCTTAAAAAGGAAGCGATCTACTCCCCTCCTGCATGCCCTCTCCTGACAGCTAAACGGTGCCGCTATCGTGTGGAACTTCAACACCTTTGCAACATAGATTATAAGTCACATTTATTCCGACAACACATAGAGGGCGATATGCCTGGATGCACATTGGCGTGGCTATTGCGATCTCAAACCCCCACAACTATTCTGGGAGTGATTTGAGACTGTAGAGGCCAAGTGGTAAACACGCAAGAGGTGATTAATGAAACCTTTGCCCTTTATTATGAGCAACTCTACTCTTCACAAGCTTGCTCCTCTTCCCTTCAAACTCAATTGTCTCTGCAGGGTCTCACCTTGCCTCGTTTAATGCGGCTCCAAATGAGTGAATTGGGAAAGCTCCTGGAAATAGATGAGATACATTTGGCAATCCAACAAATGGCTAGAGGGAAGACGCTGGGTACGGATGGGTTCCCAGTAGAATATTATGCCACTTTCAGGGATATCATTGCACCGTGACTATTGAACATGTATGAAGTTGCCCACCGGCAAGGGGAACTATCAGGCTCCTTTCATGAGGCACTTATAGTAGTGCTTCCTAAACCGGGCAGGGATCCCCTTGACGTGAGCTCATACCACACACTGTCAATGTTAAATATTGACTATAAAATTCTGAGTAAAATCCTTGCAAATAGACTGATACCATTAACTCACCACCTGATACACCCGGACCAGTGTGGGTTTGTACCATGCAGAACCACGCATCATAATATCAGACAAGTATGTCATATTATGGACACAGTGTCGAAGGAGGCGGGCCAACCAATGGCCGTCTCCCTAGACTTTGAAAAGGTGTTCGACACCTTGTGCTGGCCATATCTAACGCAGGTCCTCTGGCACTTCGGATTTGGTCACAATTTTTTGCGCTGGGTGAAACTATTATACAATGGCTCTCAGGCGCAGGTGCGCACCGGAACCCATATTTCCTGCTCTTTTTCTATACAAAGGGGAATGTGCCAGGGCTGCTCCCTCTCACCAATGCTTTTTGCACTGGCAATGGAACCCCTCGCAATATGTCTACGGAACAGAAGACTATGGCACATTACATTGTTATATGCAGATGATGTCATGGTATACCTGCGAGATGCAGCGGGCACATTCCCGGCTCTTTTTGATCTGCTGGATTGGTTTGGTGAGGCATCAGGATTAAGGGTAAATTGGGGGAAATCCTGTGTTTTCTCACTGCATGCTATGGATAACCCACAGCCTATGCACCCATGTGGAGGGCAACTTCCTTGGACACAGGGGACCTTCTGGTACCTGGGGATACATATATATCATACATAGGCAGATTCAATAGAGGGAAATCATGGCAGGGCTCTAACTTCTATCCGCCACTCCTTACCCATCTGAACAGGACTCCCCCTGTCTCCTATGGGCTGGGCGTCCATAGCTAAAATGTTGGTGCTGCCCCAAATTTTATACTTTTTCACAGCACTACCGGTAACCCCAGAGAAACCTTTTTTTGAACTTTATGAAGCTTACTAACAACGCTTATATGGAGACAGGGACGAAAGAGGGTTTCCCTCAGCCTGCTCCAGCACCGAATGGTAGGAGGAATGGTAGTCCCCGACATGGAACACTACTTTGCAGCAGCCCAGCTACAACGGCCAATGTGTTGGATAGCTGGCGATCAGACGACGGAATGGGACATAGTATAGGCCACATTGGGCGAGGGAAGGGTGCTTGAATGGCTACTAGACTCGGGGTCGCAACGCTTTGCCCCCAGCCTGCTTATGCGGACAGCACAGTTAGTTTAGAAGCGGTATATCCAACCACCGAAAGCGTTGATGCTGTACTCCCCACAACTCGCATTGTGGGAAATACCTCAGTTATGACGCCTCAAGCAACTGTACAATTTTGCCCCTTGGAAAGACAACGGACTACTGCGTTTAGGAGAGCTATACAACAATGGCTTGTTGCTACCTTTCCGAGACCTTATGGAAAAACATGGTCTGGGACAATTCCTTGCCCACATGGCAGTGAGCGCAGTGATAGGCAAAGCATGGCAGGTGGGACCGTCTGAGCCCTTGACCCACAGCGGACTACACTATATGCTGACCCAGGGACATAACCGCAAGGCAATCTCAGCATTATATGTAGCACTGCGAGAGCCTCAAGCCGTCCGCCAACCACAAAGTAAGGTTAGATTGGAGGATTGCTTAGGCTTGAACTTAACAAACGAGCAATGGGAAATGGCATTGGAGCACGTTTAGTAAGTTTCACGCAATAGTAGATTGAAGTATACCCAATTCAACTATCTACAGCAAACATACCTAACACCACATTGCCTTCACAGGATATTCCCAGAAACCTCCTCCCACAACCCAAGATAGATGATGCCACTTTTTTACATATGACATGGGACTGTCTTACACTGCGCCCCGTGTGGTCCCGGGTCCTACTACATGAGTCAGAGATCATAGGTACAACGCTCACACCAGACCCACTCCTTTGCCTTTTGGGGATCACAAAGAGAACTAAGAAGACCGAACATTATTTAAAATTTGTGAACTTGGCGTTAATATTGCTTAAAAGGTTTATTGCCATGTCATGGAAGGCAGCTCAGCCCCCCCAATATCGACAATTGGTGATGTACAACCTTACGGTGGGCCATGACTGAGACTAATGCATTAGCACAAGACCATAGATCTCGGGGCAGGAGTGGAGTGGCCACATAATGGGACACCTACCTGCTGAAATTAGCAGATAAACAAACTTCACAACAGACTGATGAGGCAGCAACCCATAACCTACCTCCAGTGGCCGCAATGCTACCCTCACTCTGAACACAGCCATCACCCCATCGAAGGTCTCGAAGCGGCTCTTCCTCATGAACCTGAAACTAAGACGTGATTCTCTCCACCACCCCTATACATCCGGTAATGCATATGTAACATATAGCAGGAAGCTTTACTGCTTTCCTACCCCCTATGTGCTACCCCGAGTTGCAGGTTCCCTTGTGAAACGTGGTATTCCCACTGTCTATCACTAGACCAGACTAGACACTAGTAAAGTTGTATTCCCCCTCCGGTTGAATTCCCTCTCCCCCCTACATGTTTGAAGGGGGCTATCAACATGTTTATATAGTAAAAATGCTGTAATGACACAATTCATCAACGAAAGGTGGTGACCAATGTTCATTTTTTAGAATTCCAAGAACAAACTGAGTATATGTGTATATTGTACTAGTTTATATACATGTCATATCCCATCCTCACCACCTAACATAATGCTATAGTTATACCCCATCTGCTTTGATATTGTCGACAAGACCATGTTGATAATTGTCTGTATCCTGTTATTGAAAAACCAATATAAGAAATTCCCAAAAAAAATGTTGACATCTATGTGCATGATAATGGGTGTTGTCCCACTGATATGTTCTTTTCCTTCACAACTAGGGCCTGGGTCTGGGTGACCTCTCAAGGTGGGTATGGTTCGACCCCCTCACCGGGTTCTATCTAAATCGTATAGCCAATTGCACCCCCTTTGCGAAAGCACAGGTTTTTTCCAAAGTTGATATGTTGTTGCTGGTCTTAATCTTGGGTCTGGTGATTGTTAGAAGATGGGATGAGTATTTGAGCTTGAATGTTTGTAGTTTGCCATTGTCACCTTTTACACCACATGTAGGAGGCAAGATACACCACAGAGGGATGACTACAGTATTGGGGAGAGATTCTGGGCACAACATAGATGTCACTTATGGCCACGATTTTGAAGACTTATAACATTGTCACCTAGAAAGTGATCTTGGGTCTGTCTTTAAGATACACAGAGTTAAGGCACAACACAATAGACGTTGTGCCTACATCACATTTCTGCAGGAGTCCCACCTATCCCCCCACGAGGCCCAGAAGCTGTGCAGAAAATGGAGGGGACAATTGTTTCACACTTTCTATTTGGCTTTTGCCAAGGGGGCAAGGATTTGGCACCGAGCTGGGGTTCCATTTGCAATCCTTGACACTAAGAGATGCTATGCTTTGCTCAGGCGCACACTAGTTGGTGCTCCAACTGTGTTTGGGTGCATACATGCACCTAATACGGAACAAGATGTCTTCCAGTCACATCTTTCCTCCCTACTGGCAGAGTGGGCAGTATATCCCTGTGTGGTGGATGAAAACTTTAATGCAGTTCTGGGCATCACGTTGGATAGATTGCACCCTCATCTGCCACCCACTGCTTTTATTCATCAGTGTAATACGCTGAGAAAATGGGTGGAAAGCTGGAGCCTTTCTGACATCTGGTGCAGACGGAACATTACAATGCAGAAATACACTTTCTATTCATATCCCCACACCTTGCATTGCCGTCTTGATAGGTTCCTCTGCCCCACTTCTCTCCTTCCCAATATGACACACGGCACACACTTGTGCAAGACGATCTCTGACCACAACCCTGTCGAAATAACACTCTCTTGGGGGCAAGTGCCAACTCGGATATCCACCTTGCGTCTGCGATTAGCTCTTCTGGGCGATGCAGTTTTCAGGGAGTCACTGGCCAATACCATAGACACTTATTTCACTCAGAACAATGGTACAGCCTCTTCTTTGTTAGTGCACTGGGAGGCCTTTAAGGTCATAGTTCATGTATCCTCCATTGGTGCGGTGGTGGTGGGCTTGACAGGAACTGATGGGGAGATAACACAATTGGGAAGCAAGTTAGGCCCCCAAGAAACAAAAGCGCTCAATGACACTGAAGCTGCAGAGGCACTGCAGGATGCTTGCATTGGATATGTGGAGCTGTTGGAGCGACTTTGTATGATTGACCATAAAACCGACACCCAGAAAATACATACAGAGATGGACAAGTCAGGGTTATTGCTAATGTGTATGATACAATCTGACATTACACCCACACCCATCTTACCCATACATGACCCCTGGTTTGTGGATTATATGTTCCCCAGCAAACTATTAATAGAGCATTCCATGATTTCTATGCTCTTCTCCATACACCCCTCCCGGCCCCGGATCCAGCAGATGTTGCGGCATTCTTACAGCAGGTGATGATACCTAGACTGTCCTTGGGCGAGAAGGAAGTCTTAAGTGCACCTACATCATTGGGAGAGATATGTAGGGCCATTAAGGAACTGGCAAGGAACAAAACATCAGGATCACATGGGCTTGTGATAGAATTCTACTCCACATATGCCTCCAAGTTAGTGCCACAATTAGAAAAGCTATATAATTCTTTAAAGGAAGATTTGCTTACCCCTCTACTAGAGTGACAGTAGTGACATTGCTGCTGTAGCCAGATAAACCACCATTAGAACTCACTGTTTACTGGTCCCTCTATCTCTCTTAAACCCCGAATATAAGATTTTGAGTAAGATCCATGCCCATAGACTTCTTCCGCTGCTTCCACAGTTACTGCAAAGGGATCAATGCAACTTTGTACCCTCTTGCAATACTTCACTGAATATTTGCTGGCTGTTCCGTGTGATCAACATTTTCAGGTTGCGCCCCATTGGACATGCACCAAGTCTTTGACACCTTGGGGTGGGACTTTATATTTGCAGCGTTAGCCCACTACAGAATCCCCTTGGAGTAGATTCAATGGGTCACCCTCTTATATAAGGTCCCGATGGCTAGTGCTAGAACAGGACCATATATTTCAGACACATATCAGGTTGCATGTGGGACTAGACAGGGTTGTCCCCTATTGCTGTTTTTATTTGTCTTGCCACTAGAACCTCTAGCACAACATATTCATCAGAAATCTTTTGGTTGGGGTATACCAGTAGGCCAGAAGATGCATTATCTGACCTTGTATGCAGAAGATATGATCCTATACTTCCAAGACCTCTGTACGGGGTTGCAGGGCATACCACGTTTGCTGACATCCTTCTGTACACTCTCTGACCTCCGTATCAACATCCAAAAATCCTGTGCCTTCCAATTAATTGACAGTCCTATGGAGATGATGCTGCAATTCGGCAATAAGGGTCTATCTTCTGCAGCCCCCACCTTTCGCTACTTGGATACTCACATCAATCGGGATATGAAAGACCTGCTTGGGAACAACCTTGTAAGAGGGATCAATTCATTTAAAAAACAAATTACCTTTTGGATCACTCTGTCCATATTGGTCGCAAGCCGGCTGGCCTTCGTGAAGATGATTATGCTACAGCTATTTCGGTATTATTTTGTGAACCTTCATGTGGAGGTGCCAGCTTGGGTGTTCCGTATGCAGAATACTTTGGTTGGGTAACTCGCCTGGGTTATTGGGCGCCGCAGAGTGGGCCTCACTAAACTGCAGCTTCTCACGAATAGCGGTGGTTTGGGGGCCCCCTCATTTTAAGGTGTTTTGCAATGTGGAGCAACTTTAGTGGCTGTCATATTGGCTAGCGGATCACAATTTGTCGGAGATAGGCTACACACCAACTTCGATTAATCGTGGTCAACTTCATAGGTTAATATGCCCCGGGGTGACCCGACTCTGACATGTCCTCTCTTACTTCAGATAGCCCAGGCCTACTGGAAACTAACGCTGAGGTACACAGTGGGCACCTTACCATATGCACAGAATATTCCTCTCCACAGTCTTCCTACGTCCTAAGGAATGCTCACAGCTCATTGATTGGGCCTGTGGGAGCAGGAGGGTTGGCGGACGGTGAGAACGCTGTTTCAAGATGGCACACTGTTGTAACATGCAGTTTTTGTGCACACTCATGGGCTCCTCGAGACATTATTTATGACGCATGCCCGTATAATCCAATATGTATGGTACTATTGGGCCGCAGATGGGAGCTAACCCACGTAACTTGCTTCAAGCACTGCACACCATGGGGACTGAGAGACATCATGTCCGCTGGCTCTACCGAGTACTGCAAGCACACATCGAACTGTCTTAGACTCCTTTGAAACAGACTTGGGAAATAGACTTCATTCAGGAAAATCTGGAGCGAGACTGGGCACATAAAATAGTTGATGCTAAACAAGTCTCTTTCAACTCTAGATTTTAAACTTATCCAGTTCTCAGTTTTACACAGGGCGTACTTAACACTACTAAGGCTTGTTAGACTCCTCCGGCTGTCCCTGTTTTAGGGCTCCAGAGGCTGACCTTTAACATATGTCATTGAACTGTCCCCATTTATCCCAGTATTGGGCAGGAGTAGCATTGGTCCTTTTGGATGTGACAGGGCTAGATCAATGGGGTACACTGGGGCAGTGCCTTCTGGGCCTCCATCCATGGCTGCGTAGTTCCAAGGTCACACTGCGGTTTGCAGATCTGGTCTTATTATTGGAAAAGTGGTTTATACCATGACAAACAAAATACCTAACAGCCCTGAAATTCGATAAATGGCAGGAAGAGGTGGCCCACTAGGCGCTTGCGGAGAGTGCATTTCTTCGTCGAGATGAGTATTGTGACCTTCGCAAAAAAAACATCTCCTTGGAGTGGGATGCTCTTTTATAGGGGTTCAAAGTGCAGGACATGACAACTGACGAACCAGCCTCAGCAAATATTTTGCATCTCCCCTGATGAAAGTGCTACTTTGTTGACAACCCCATGACACAAGGTAAGTTCTTCTGTATTACTGTGAATGATTGAGGGTTATGAATGGTGCTCTGGTTGCCCCCTTCCCTCCCCTGTCCATCCAGGTGTGATGCCCATTGTAGCCTAACCCTGATCTCTCTATATACCCTCTTGAGTGACGATGCATACTTGGATTTCCTAGATTAGGTGACATGGCCTATGGGACCGGGAGAGGTGGGAGGTTTGAACTCCTTGTTTTTTAATTGCATTGTTGTGTTACATCCTACAATAATTCTGACCTGTTCAGAGACAAATGTAACATCATATGCTTCATAACTGTTCTTCATATGTCAGTTATAAATGTAAGCACATGCCTATCTTAGCAAAATGCAATAAAGTTTGTGTTAAAAAAGTGGTGTTGTGCCATGCATGGTGCCTTCAATCTGTTCTGGCTAGATAGAAAAACACTTACCAGGCTGGGATATTTTGGCCGATGTCTTTGCTGTTTTTTCCCTAATGTGTCTTTTAACACACCCCAAACATTTATAGATGCAGACTTTAGGTTTAATGGAAGTATCTGTGTTTAAAGTTACTAAGAGGTGGCAGGCACAGGGCTGAAGCTCTCTCTCTTTTATGTATATATGTAGTATTTCTATAACCCAAACCCAGTCAAACGGCAGCAGAGTACTGTACATTGTAAAAAAAAAAATAACGCCAACAAGTAGTTAGTTAGGTAGTTAGTTTGTTGATTGTTAATGCCCTGTGATGTAGTGTACTTTTAAGTGGGTGGGTGAGCTCTTTCCTAAACTGGAGAGGCATGGGGCAATATTGATGTAAATTGGGATGTTGTTCCAGATCCTATGTGCATAGATGACAAAGCATGCTACCTTGTTTTTTTCACTTTTTTATACTTCTTAGTCTGCAGCCTGATGTTGTCCTGGCTGCGGGGTTGACAAGAGCCACCAGAGATGGTGAACTTGTCTGCAGAATAAGCAGGGTGATGATTGTGGTGGCTTTGCAAATAAAGCTGTTGTGAACATAATGTGGGCCTGCGAGTAAAGACAATGGAGTTGCATTAGGATGGGGTGATGTGATCAACTTTCTTCACTCTCTTAGTATGAGGAAAAATCCAGTGAAACTTTCACCAGGAAGTGCTGTTTGAAATGGATCTCCAAATACAAGCTGACACAAGAATTTCAAATAGGGAGAAAAACGTCAAGAACAGAGAACAAAATAAACAACTTGATTCAACCCATTTTGGTAATAATGAGAACAACAAGTACAGATTATGATAAACAGACATGATGGTGCCCCTTTGTTTCACCTGGGAGTTGTCATCGATCTTAACAATAACAACAAAAAAAGGATGATGGACGGAGTGTTGAACAATGCAAACACTCAGAGATCTGGGTTTAATCCATTGTTCTTTTGCTCACCATGACACCCCAGTTTGGACCCAGCATATGCAAATCAGTCTTGACCCTGTTCTTCATGGGAACAGTCCAACCCGAACTGCCAGCCAAGGGCTGCCCTGGACCGGAAACAAGCATCCTGGGACCGGTTTCAGGGTATCACCCTTCATCAGCCAGTCTAGCTTGAATCCAGTGGCACAGTGAGCACGGGACCCACGTCTGGGCATACCTTTCCCCCTTAGGGCAACTTTAGCAACACAAAAGGATGATGGGCAGAACACTGAACAATGCAAACACTTACCCCAGTCACAGATCTGGGTTTAATCCATTGTTCTTTTGCTCACCATGCCACCCCAGTTTGGACCCTGCCATATGCAATTCAGTCTTGATCCTGTTCCCCATGGGAACACCTAAACTGCCAAGCCAGGTCCTCCCTGGACCAGAAACAAGTATCCTAGAACCAGTTTCCAGGTATCACTCTTTATCAGCCAATCTGAATCCAATGGCCCAGTAAGCACAGGAACCACGTCTGGGCATACTCTTCCCACTTAGGGTGACAAATGCAAAAAGAACAGATGATAGACTTTACGATGGACGGAATGCTGAACAATGCAAACATTCACCCCCAGTCACAAAAATCCGGGTTTGATATATGATCTCAACAAGGCAGGGAGGAGTCAGCAATTTCACCCAGGGTTTAGTGAGGGCATAATATTCCCTGGAACAAAGTAGAACTTAATATCATCCTGGAATGGGAGTAGTCATCAAATTCCCTGGTAAGAGTCATTAATATCACATTAGCTGGAAACCGTTATTAATTTAATCTGGGACATAAGCAGTGATTATAAGCACCTGGAGCTGGGAGTTTTCATTAACCTTTGGGATGGACGGAGAAAAGAAAAGAATGGAGACTTTGCTTACCTTAGGGACAAAGAATCCTTGGATCTCTGTGTCACAGGACGTCATGTGTGGCAGTGATAGTGGAACAATATCTCCACAGCGTTGGATCTCATGGATCACAGCGTTGGTGAAGGGTAAGTTAATTTGATCCGCCATTGTGGGCCTTCTACTTCGTCCAATCACTGTGTCAATCTCTTTGTGCACTTGACCTAGAAACAAGATATGCTTTTTACAAATGTCAAAGCCTTCTCTCAGCAACAAGCCCAAAAACGCCTACTGAAAAATTCCCACTGATCCACGTCAAAGCAGAGATGTGCTGCTATACCAAAATCTCCTCACAACCAAACCCCATTGTTTTAAACACAGAGATACACCGAGCATTGCCAAAGCCAATACATCTGGATTTTGCTTAACTGTTATATAGTGCCTAGATGGTGTTGGGCCACGTACTTTCTTTGATGCTCACACAGACAAACCAAATATAGTCACATACAATACTTTAAAAGAAACACATACACACAGGCAAACCACATGCATGCACACTAAGTCAGACAGGTACAGAAACACATACAAACATATCGATGGATGCACGAGTGGGTGGGCAGAAGTGTTACATGGATGTGTGAATGTGAGCTGATATGTAGTTTAACATAGCAGCCATTAATGCATGGCTGTTATGAGTGCTTTAAGAAACACTATAATAAAAAGGACAGATTTTAGACATTCCATGTTTAAAATCAATAAACTGGGATTTTGGTAATAATAGAATCGAGTGTATTTCTGTTTTATATAAGCTGGACTGATTGTACAAACAATGCATTGGCAGAGGCAGAGACAAGTGTGCCAGTGTTCCAATTTGTTCAATCTGTTCAGATTGTTGAGAAATAAGTAGAAAGAGAGAGACTGTGTGTTTTGTGTGCCCATGATTCTGGGCATGTACGTTTGTGCATGTGAAAGCGTGCCTGGGTGCTTGTATCCACCAATAAGAAAAGATAAGCCCAGTGTCAACACAGACGTTGAAGCCCAGCTGCTGACAAAATGGGTTGAATATTATTACAGCAGTTCATCTTGAGAAAGGCATGCTACAGGGCAGCACATAGGTGGTAAGCCCACCCCCTTCCTGGAAGCCCCATAACAAGTATGAGTCATGTTAGGTATGTAACTACACGTGCAGCATTTCAGTCACATATATGATTCTAGTAACACAGCTCACAGGCTTAATACCGCTTCTGACATTACCTATATATAAACATTAGCATAGTTACAGACAAGGATATAGAACCAATTGGTGTAGTGTCACTGGGGACCAGAGGCCTGATGGGCCCACTGAACCCTCATTATTGGTGTATTTTATAATTCAAACAGCAGCTAATGTGACAATCTCCTTCCTTGCAGTAGGACCCATAACACACTGACTATGCTACTGGTTACAGGAGGCTGCATCCAGGCTGGATTGGCAGGCAGAGCCCCACAGACCCATAGTAAGCCCTGGGGCAACATAACAGAATTTCATACCAACTTACAAATGCATCTCAAATAATTTTGTAAGGAGGGGGTTGGTTCGGTGAACTGCATTTGCACTAGTGATGAGCTCCAGGTACAGTGACCCTGTGATCAGCTGCAACAAGTGGGATATTCAAGCACAGGGACTCTGTGCTCTAACAAAGGCAGGCCAAGAGAATGGTGAAGTCCTCTTTAAGGTCCAGAGTTGAAGGAGGTGAAAGTGGGGGTCAGAGAATGGACACCGTGAATGGAAAGAAGTGGTGACCATCTTGGGATCCAGGATAGTAATTGTTGTACCTCAGTATGCCTGAGCTGTTTGTTCATTGTTTTCTAGTGGCCAGTACTCAGCTATGCACTTTCAACTGTTTTCTAATTTGGAATATGCCATGCACCCTGCTATGCACTTTATTTAGTCATCCTCCGCACTTTAGTTTAAGTGCACTATTTCAAGATCTATTTAAGTGCAAATGCTTGATATGTCTGCTTGAACAAACATGTGGTGCTGATTAGTAAAAAGCCTCTGTTTCTTGCAGACCTCAAGGTTGCGTAATATGCTGGTGTGTTGTTTATTTGTTTAGCTGTCCTACCATCTAATTAAAGGTAAATTAAAGGCTCAATTTTCCATCCCAAAATAAGTTAAACACCTTGGTTTACTGCTGAACTCAACGTTACCTGATATATTTGCTTGTTGTTTTTTGTTCAGCTGCCCTACCATCTAATTAAAGGCCTCCATTTCCTGCCTGTCTCTTGCTACAGAGAGCCTTCTAATTTACAGGAAATGTTCAGTAATATACAGGAAGGGTCAAGTGCCTAATGCGTTTGTTTACTCTTCTAGTAACTGTCATAATTTCCTGCCAGAGACGGCCTCTAATTGACAGGATACTCTTAGTAATCTTCACGAAGGCTCCAGATTAACATGTGCATGACATACTTTAAGTACTGCTTTCACACTCAGTCCCCTACTTGGCTTTGTTTATCCATCTTGAGAGAGCACTGTATCTCCCATCAGCATCATCCTTGTGTTCTGAGTCCCAATGCCTGGGACAAGGATAACCTGGACATATTTGCCAGAAAGCTGGGAGGCAACAACCCCTCTTGGAACTCTGTTCCTTTTGATACAGTTTCCAACATTCTTGAACCTATGAACCTGGTCAGTCAGCCAGTGTCGCCAAGCTCCCAGTGCCTTGACAATCTTTTCACCATTTAATGCTCCAGTTATTTTGGGCAATTGTACGGCCCTCAGGTTGGTGCACTAACCAGGTGCTTCTAGCTTTGGTATCCCGTTTTTCTTCATGGACATCTTAGAAATTTGAGTTTGAGTAAGAAAGCCTTGGCTAAAAGAAAATGACTAGTTACATTAAGTAACACAATATTAAGGACAGATAAAGATTTCTGAATCCTCTGAGCAGAGGCTAAAGGATTTGCACTGAGGATCCAACCCAGGAGTCAGTGCTCAAGGGCCCTTCACATGGACTTAAATTTCCTATAGTAATTTTTGTTTGGCATGTTTCATGGACTCGCACCTCAGGCTGATTGTAAAACATTCATGTATGGTTGTCTGAAATTATTGTGTTCTTGTTGTAGAATATCTTTCCATAATGAAGAAGTGTGCCTTGCCAACAGAACACAAGAGGTCCTAATAAGAAGAATTTGTGCACTAACCAGGTGCTTCTAGCTTTAATATCCCATCTCTCTTCAAGGACATCCTAGAAATTGGAGTTTGAGTAAGAAAGCCTTGGCTAAAAGAAAATGACTAGTTACATTAAGTAACACAACGTTAAGGACAGATAAAGATTTCCGAATCCTCTGAGCAGAGGCTAAAGGATTCCCACTGAGGATTCAACCCAGAAGTCAGTGCTCAAGGGCCCTTCACATGGACTTAAATTTCCTATAGTAATTTTTGTTTGCCATGTTTCATGGACCTCAGGCTGATTGTAAAACATTCATGTATGGTTGTCTGAAATTATTGTGTTATTGTTGTAGAATACCTTTCTGTAATAAAGAAGTGTGTCTTGCCAACAGAACACAAGAGGTCCTATTAAGAAGGATTAACACCCACCTGCTATCCTTTTCACTGTATTTTACCTTCTTCTGAGGTGCTAATAATAATTTCACGGGAGCTCCAGGCACACCAGAACCATTACTCACTCTCTCTGTCCCTCCCCAACCCCCTTTACCCAGAGTTAGTCACCAGCATCAGTCTTCACTCCTGATAATAAGGATTAACCTCAAGGGGGAATGGTGGAAGATCTTCGCTTCTGCAGAAGTCCTGGGAAGTGGTGTGACCGTGGTATAGGCAGACATCACTACTACCCCTGTATAGTATAGTCAGCTGGAGATCTTGTGAATGGCCCCTCTGAACAACACAAAAACACTGGCCTCACATTGACTGTGCAATAATGAACTGACTGATCTGTGACATTTTATGGCTTCCTCAACAATGCATATATAAATGGGCACAGGTATAGAGGTATCAGACATTACATGTCCTCTTATGGGAATAAGGGACTTGGGGCCAGATGTATCATTTATTTGAATATCGATTACCTAATTGTAATTTTCTGCACACCGCAATTAGGGAATCACTATTTGAATGTATGAAACTCCAGGAGTTTCATTTAGCGATTCCCAATGGCTCACAAATCGACCTACCTCATTAATATTCATGAGGTAGGTCACAATTTGCGGTCCATTAGGAAACGCTAAAATCACAGGGATGGTGGTCTGCTGGGCTCAGCAGACCACCATGTCTGTGATTGCTTTTAAATAAAGCAATCTTTTTTTTTTAAATGCACTGCCTACTCTTAAAAAAATGTTTTTGCAAGCATTCACAAAGGGAAAGGGGTCCCAAGGGGGACCCCTTACCGTTTGCGAATGGGTTACCCCCTGGTTGAATTAGGTGGTAAAATGTGAATGTTTTGCGACCATATTTCCATCACAAAAGATTCTTACATACCCCTGCGATTTGGTATTAGGAAGGGACGCCCTTAACACGACCCTTATTAATAATGAAGCAGCATGTAGTCACAATTCCAAATTGCGATTCAGAAACAAGTTACCAAATAGCAAATTGGAATTCATACATACCAAACTACATTTTTGCAGAAGCAGCTGCAAAAGTGCATGATAAGTCTGGCCCAAAGTCTCAGAGGATATAAGGAGCACTACTTTCCCTTCAACATGCACATCAATACATCAAATCCTTGACTTTGGTCCAGCTTTAGAAGAGGACACATACACAAAATAGATGGTAAGGGACTGCTGAATGTTGGAAGTTGTCTTTAGAGAAGGTACGGAAAGATTGTTTACTGATTGTACAATAGCATTCTCAGTACATGAACAGGAATGACTGCAATACCTCCAACTGTGTCACTGGGCATCCCACCTAGGCAATAAAAACCTTGATTGAGAACCTTACCTGATTTTAATTGTTCTTCTCTTACAAATCGCCAAAAAGACAGGATACAGCATACATAGAAAAAGGAAAAACGAGGAGAAATTAAAGTATTTCTCCTTGTTGCACCACTCTAACGTCACCCCTGGGTGTTAGTTTTAGGTGCTGCCTCAGGTTTACGATTTCTCGTAAATCTGGGGCAGTGTCAAAAGCTATGGACGTTGAGTAAAAAACACCCACATCAACACCCATTGCAGGCCCTTCTACTGCAGAAAACTGCATTGGGGTCCCATATTTACAAGGCGGTGTTAAGCCATGCAAAGTGGCTTAGCCCTGCCTTGTAAATATGGAAAAGGACCCAGCGCCACGGAAACGTCGCTGAAAGTGACGTTCCAGTGGTGCTAGGGGATTCTAAATGAGCCCCTATGAATACAACACCCCCAAAACATTACTCACATTGAAACTTTATGGGGAATAATGGTATGACGCAGCAGCAATTTAGGATTAAAGAGTAATTACTGAAGTTCCTCACTGTAGCAATTCTGCTTCACACTTGTATAAATAATATTGATTTGTTGCAGGGTATTTTCCCTTTTATTTACATGTCTATATCCAATATGTTTGCACTTGGTTCATCCAGGAGGGGATAGGAGAGAATAGGGAGAACCAGGTTTGTATTGTTATGGCACTGTCAAGGGGCCATGAGAGCTCATTTGAATGTTGCACTTGATGACTGTTCTAGGTAAAAAACTGAATATTAAAATGTCTTTAAAAATGTGAGCTGCCGTTCCACCATGTAACTCCCTCTCATCTCAACTGTTAGCTTGGATAAGCTGATTTCTATACTCCCCACATTACCTACAGATGTCAGCACACCCCTCCATGAGTCAGGCAGTAATCCGAAATCTAGACCAGTGCTACCTTTTGCCAGCACTGTTGAAACCCCCAAAACATCTTTTGCAAGCACAATCTGCACGCGACTTGCTTCCCAACCTGGGGGAGCCAGTGTGCCGGGATCATGAGACTCCGTCACAAGTACAGCTTCTGAATGGAGGCATGTTTGAAGACGGCACGTGCTCCAGGCTTGAGGCATGCTACCCCAAGGAGAACATTGGTACAATCAAGTGATTCTCAACCCCTACAAGGAGTGACCATGATGATCTGCATAATTCATGGCCCTGTCACAAGTATTAAGGATTATAGTGCCCAAAAGTTACCTGTGTGGGAAGAGGACATTAGAGCAGAAGCGAATATCAATATTTGAAGGATGTTATCAGGGAATTTGACCCTATATTCATCAGTGAATAGTATAGTGTTTATTTTTGTTGTGTAATTCTTGCTTTTTACTAAACGAAGCACTGGGCTAGACCTTTAAGGTATTGAGTCTATTTGTAGAATGTCGAGTTCGTGATCGAAATACTAACTTCTTGAGAAGCCTTGGGCTGCTCACACTTGCTATCCAGAATCAAGTGCAGAAAGGATTGCACTTGGCCCAGTTTGCACAGCCAAAGTTGGATGGACACCAGTGGCAAACCACCTCAACCACCACGGTTGGAGCCCAGTAGCCCATGTCTGCCCTTTGGCACCCTGAACGTGGTTTGGCAATGCACTTTTGAACCTGACATCAGGTCCAAGTAGAAAACGGATGCCAGAGCACTTAGAATTTGTATTTTGAATAACTTACTGGTGTTAGCTCTGGGTCAAAACGACTCTGTGTGTACTGCTAAAATGTTATGCTTTCGAGTTTTAAACTTTTCTCCATTTTCTATTCCAGAGTTATAGATGTATGTAATGTTTCTACTGTAATGGCTTATTTAACTTTAAAAATAAACTTAAACATAGTAACATTTTCAAGATCAGCTGCCAGTGTGTCCCGCTTGATTACTTTGGCCCATTCAGGGATCTAAACTTCACCCAAAATATTCAATATATATATTGAAATGACTGGCACATTGAGCAGAAAACTTGTCATCCAGGACCACAACAAGGCACACAAAATATAATTATTTAATTTTATCCAAGAATAAGGTATCCTCTCTGTTCTTGACTGAGGTTGAGACCAAATTGTGTTCTTTCAGAAGAGAACTGACAACAAGTCAATACAAACAAGTACTGGCAAAGCCAATAGGTTACACGGTACACAGCAGCTCATCTGCTGTGCATCATGGCTTAAAGTAAAAAAAAAAAGAAACAGTCATATGACGCAGCCATCTTTGTCTGTGTAATAGCTTGTTCTTTTTTTAACTTAACCATATGCAAGTCAGCTCAACTGCTGTGCAACATGCAAATAACACACTGACAAAGCCAATAGATTTCAAATAGGCGAAAACTATGGGCTTTCCTAATGCTTTATTTTGTTTTTAGTCACAAGAGTTTTCACAAGTACAGCGCCAGTGCTGTGAAGGCAAATCCCAATAATGCATGTCCCACTCTATTGTCACTAATACGTATAACACAGTATGCTCCCACCTCCACACTCATGCTGCTCCTAGAGAAAGTCGGTTGTCTTTCACCACACCACATCAGGGTAGGCACTCTAGGCATGACCACAATCTGTGAGACAGGCCTAGGTTATGGTGCACACTTTGGACACAACTAAAAAATTAGCACCAAGGATCCTGATATCTTTGCAGCTGGGCTCTTAGGGCAGGGGTGCACATCCATTAGCATGTGAGGGACTTTTAAATCACAACACATCCCATGATAACCTCAGCTACTATATATTGCACTGGGTTTCTGGGCATGCATCTCAGTGGGATGCAAACCAGCAGGTCCAATCAGTGGATAGTGTCTCAGCTATTCAGGTACGGAGTCCTTGACATTGCCTCATTATTGGATGAGCCATTGGGCATTCAGAATGGAGGGCATGGTGAGTGTATGGCACAGTTTATGGGGGTCATTGAATTTGTCCTATGGGGTGAGGAGTGTCTATGAGGGCTCACTGTAGAAGTAAATGAGATCGGGAGATTCCCATCGACCTTGAGCAAGGTCTATGGGACTGGTAGTAGGTCAGTGGGTGCTGAAGGGATGGAGCATGATAAAATAGATCACATCATGGTCTTACGTACAAGATTGCTGAGTGCACCATTAGGGCAATAGTGGAGCATAACAATGTTGCTCTGGCAGCATAACGATCATACAGGCTCTGCCCTAATCAAACAACACTCGCAGAAGGCTGATTATCTGACGTCACAAGGGCCATTTCACTGGCCAATGTGGAGGGAACCACTGAACTAGAGTGCACCACACCCAGACAGAGCCTCTCTCGGTCCGGAAGTGTTGCCAGGGACAAAGGGTCTTCAACCCATGCTGTGTTCACTGTACAGGAGGCTCGGTGGCTGCACCGCTCACATGCTAATAAAAAAGACAACAATAAAGAATTTAGGAATTACAAGCGGGTGCCAGACAAGCTCTGTGTTTCAATAAAAGAGCGTGCAGCATGCTTACCTGGTTTCTATCTGTGGTGTTCCTAAAAATAGCTGATCAACGTCCTCTCTCCTGCGCCTAAACCCAAAAGCCCATCTTCATCCACTAAGGAAGTGGTGAGTAATGACTGGGTGCCAGAGTGTAATGTTATGGCCCCAGCAGGAGCTGCCAGGGGAAGCAGCATGGTGCAGCTCTTGTCCAATGACCATTACAAATACAGCACTCAATGGTCCGCAGTAAGGGTGCAGCCAATTGATGGGGAAGGAAAGAAAGGAGCACAAGCAAAAGGATAAGGGGTGACAGTTGCCTATGGAAAGAGAATCGGGGTGAAGAGAGAATGATAGAGGCCATAGAAAAACAGAAGAGTCAGGGGAGAAAGCAAGAGTGTCTGATACGAACAGAAGAAAGCACCAAGGGGGGAGAATGTGCAATGTGTACAGGAATAAAAGTGGAAGAAGAGAGGAGGAACAGCAGAAAAAATGCAAGGGGAAGAGAACATGAGATGGTGGAGCAGAAACCAGAAGCAGAGTTCTGAGGAGAAACCTGAGAAATAGGAATGGGAGGGTAGTAATAAGGACAGTGGGAAAATATTTATAGAAGGAAGAGTGGGCGAAAGTGAGAAGAATAGATGACAAGAAATGTTAACAATGGAAGAACCAGAGTAAAAAAAATACTTCCAGAAGCATACAGCCAGTGGAAGGACACTGGCCACTGGAAGCAGTACTTGGTCCAGGCTCCATTGCATGATGACGAAGGCGAGAAATGACCAGTAAGGAAACAAGAGTGCCGTGGAAGCCACATGGAGCAGACAATGGCAAGTAAAGTGATGTGGGAGCCACATGGGAGCCAGCCAATGGTAAGTAAAGGTAAGTAATGCGCAGGTTCTAAACCCCTTTTAAGATTTATTTTTAATACAAGAGATGTCCCCAAGGGCTGTGCAGGCGAAACGTGAAAAAGGCCTACCTTATGCACAGTGTCTTGTAGCACTCCAGGCACACTGCCATGAAGTGTGCATATAATCTCAATTTGTGGCATTAATTCCAGTCCTCACAGATAAAATCTTGAAAATGTCAGTTTTGGTTGCTGTTTCATATTGCTTTGAATATGTAATAAGTGCTAGTTGGTCATGCCTACAAATAGCTTACCAGATGCCAGCTGTTCACAGATAGGGTGAGAAGACTTTTGTCTGTTGGAAATGGGTGTCTTTGTGTTTTGGCCATCCAAAAGACTTCCTTTCAAAGTTTTCATGAATATCAATATATTTCTTTATACTCAAGACTGTCCAATCAGAAAAACGAATGTACTTGCTCACACCCTAACTTAATCTTTGAACCCTGTCAAACTGCTCATGTTCCCAGATTAGACCACTATAATGGAGCTAACGTCTTCTTCACACCTGCAGACTATGCACCGTTTTGTATTTCCACAGGACACTAGCAATCATCCTAGTTTCCAAAGATTTCTCCATGCTTCTCAGACCTCACAACCATTATTTTTGTACTTTTGTGAACACTATAACAGTTCCCGTCTTGAGTCATTTGCTTTCTAAAGCTTTCGTTGTTCTTAATTCAACTAGCATCTGTATTAAAAAGTGAGAGATACGTTCTCCTTGTAAACTGCTGATAAGACATGAACGCCTCCAATGTAGGCAGACATTTTGTACTTGTTCTTATCTTCACAATGTAGTCCTCCATTGTGAGCTGACATTGTTTTTGATTACCAAGGAGAAGAAGTGAGCTGCTGTAGGTCAAGGCCTGCCGGGCCAAAGGAAATGCCAGAAAGACAGACGGGTGCTTTCCTTGCTCCGTACGTGAAAACCAGCCATCAGTGAGTCCTTCCCCTCCACAGAGCCCCCCTCCCAAATGAACATCCTGTAGCACTCTCACGCCCCCACGACCAGGGGTGGGAGAAAGGGAGGGGTGTGCCTCAGGCCTCCCAGGACCAGATGTTAGAGGGGCTGCGCGTGCGGCCCTTGGGAGAGGCAGCAAGCCATCTGGAAGGCGCACTGCGATCCGTGGAATGCTGTGCTGGAAGCAATGAAATGTGAAAGGGCCCGGAGGACGGGATGGAGGACCTGCCCCCGCAAAACCATTAAAATCAATGCTGATAGCCCCGCAGGGTCCTCCCTTTGCGTGCCAATCCCCCTGGATAGCGGAGCATGAGGGACGTGTTGGGTCTAATGCGGTTGGCGCCACGGGATCACGCAGGTCTGGGCTGCCTGGAGGGGGGCCCCGGAGGTGGGCCTGACCAGACAATCAAAGAAGGCTGCAATGACCTCATAAACAGCCCCCCTATAACCCTTGCTTTGGGAACATGCTGACAATTGGGAAAGAATAGAAATACTAATCTGGGGGCTGGCCCCCAAAGCAAAGTAATAGCTCACAACGATAAACCTTCCAGTACGGACTGTGTAACGGAGTGAGATCCTGGCAGAAAGAATAGTCGCCCATCTCAAACTAAAATGCAACAGATTGAAGAAGCCCACTGACCAGCAGCCCCTGAATCTGCTACCCGGACAGTGTGTAACCTGTAAATCCATATTCGGCGAACCGTAGTTGCTGCGGATTGGAGCCGGCCCTACTTCTAGGAATTGGCTTGAGCGCGAGATCGGGGGAGGTGAAAGCGGACACACGGAACAAGCTCCACTACAGTCCGGCAGGGGACACAGGTGCCCCACACTACTGGCATCGCCTGGAGAATGCGAGATCGAGACCATAATCATCATGGGCAAGGATAAGGCAGCATGTTCAGCTACAGCACAAACTCGCATAGAGCAATACGTGGTGGGCCCATCAGTGGAGGGAACGGCCAAGCCCCATCCACGAGTGACCTAGCTATGATACTTCAAGGGATTCAAACATCACGTGAGGCTGTTGAAAATAAAATAGGCGAAGAGAGAATGGACATTGCTCTTCTGCGACAAGACCGCTGCAATGCTACAACTAGGATCACCAAAGCAGAATCACGAATCTTGGAGGTGGAAGACGAAGTAAAAATTCTCAAAACCAAAGTAAAGACCCTTCTGGCCCGCACCTCGGAATTACACTGCCAAGTGGAGGATGCTGAAGATCACTCGCGACATAACAGTATCCGTATCTTCGGGATCCCAGAAAATGTGGGTGTCCAGCAGATGGCAGACTTTCTTGAGCACTGGTTTAAATCTTGTTTGCCAGAATCTTGCATTTCAGCTGGTTTTGTGATACAGCGAGCACATGATACATTTGCAGCAAGACCCCTTCCCGGGGCCCCACCTAGGCCAGTAATAGCCTGGTTCCTTAATTTTAGAGACAGGGTTGCAGACCTGCAGGAAGCCTGGTCTCAATCAGACCTGCACTGTGGTGATGCTAAGGTCCCCCTGTTTCCAAACTATATGAAGGAGATCCAACAACAGCACAGTTTGTACCTAGAAGTCAAGCAGAAACCTCTGGAGATGGGACTTGCATACCGCCGTCTCTTCCCGGCTCACCTCCAAGTCGTACACAAAAACAATACATATGTTTTTGAAATGCCAACTTCGGCGTCGACATAGCTAAAAGTGGAACAGCCACTGCTGAATATCAGGCGTAACCCTCCCTCGTAATGGTATTTGCATGTTCAGTGTAGCTCCGAGGAGAACCCCAAAACCAAGTAGACAGAGGTCACAGAGGCATAAATCGTCCCAACAAGCTAGGTCAACATCAACGAAACTGGGATGCCATGGAGACCTAGGGTGAGGGGTGGCATCGAGAGGAGAGGCGGCAGAGGCAGGGACCCACTCCTCACAATCCAAATCTTCTAAATTACAACATAATACCTCAGATGCAATATGGTAAGACCCTTTAAAATCTTGTCCTGGAATGTTAATGGTCTCTTACAAAAAATGAAGCATACTGCAGTCCTGATCTCTGCACAACGCCTTGGGGCCAAAATCCTGATGCTCCAAAAACTCACTTAATGGGAGAATGCTACCCCTTCCTAGCGAGGCGAGCGTATGATCGAATTTACCATGCTAGATTTACTTGGGGAGCAAGGGGAGTGGCCATCCTGCTATGTCACTCCTTCCCTATGAGGGTAGATACGGTCAATAGAGACAAAGATGGGTACTACATAAGCTTAGCAGGCAGATTGGAGGGCTGCACAATTAACTTAGTGGGTGTTTACACCCCCTCCGGCGGCTCTGAAGATTTGCTTGGGAGAACTACTTAGGACAAGTCTCGATCTACCACAGGGGATGATGTGGATCGGCGATGACTTTAATGCAGTCCCAGATCAAAATGTCAACACATCAGGCCCACACTCACTTCCGAGGCACAGCAGCATGACATATGACAGATTGACTTGTATGGCTGGGGCTAAATGACGTGTGGAGAGCATGGCACCCAGGGACCCAGCTGTTTACCCATATGTGAGCAGCACATCATACACACTCGAGAATAGATCTTATTATGGTACCAACTAGTGACTGTAAAATCATAACTCACATTCAGATACTTCCAAGAGGTATCTCCAACCACGCCACTCTCCTTGTACAGCTGGGAATGGAGGCTGGTGGAGTCCAACCTCTCTGGCGCCTTAATGCCTGGCACCTACAATGCAAAGCATGTACGTATTACCTGCAGGCCGAGCTACAGGCCTACTTTGATATCAATGAATTAATTGTCCCCTCTGCCGGAACCATATGGGCGGCTAGTAAATTGGTGAAGAGGGGTCTGGCTAAAGGATTTGTGCACACCCATGAACGGAAGCGCCAGCTACAAATAATGCAATTGGAGGTCCAAGCCTTGTGGCTTGAAACCAAATGAACAACACACGCCAGAGAGACAGACTCGCACAGACTGGCATTGCTATGGGAGGAAATACACAACCAGTCCAAGGAGATGGCCAAACAACTGCTTTGCGCTTCCAATTCCAGAACATATGGTTCGGGGGATAAAACCGGAAAGCTGCTCTACTGGCTGGCATCCCAACACCAGCTATCTAGAATTAACCCAGAGATTCAGGACCTAAAGGGGACCAAGATATCAGGAGGTGGTAGGGGCCTCTGCTTACTAATATTGGACACTCTATAAAGCATCCCCAGTAGTGGACCCTGCCTATTCGGCCCAGTTCCTGACAGAGGTTTCAATCGCTACATTAGCTCCCTCTGAAAGGGAGGGCCTGGATGAGCCCATCTCCATCACTGAGGCACAATTGGCGATTTCTGCCTTAGCCAAAGGGAAAATGCCGGGGCCTGACAGTTTCCTGGCAGGATACTATCAAATTCTGAGAGCTCCTAGCGCCGAGGCTTTTAGCCCTCTACAAGGAAGTGGACAACCCCAAAGCTGGACATGGCAACTATAGTGGTAATCCACAAGATCCAGCCTCCTTCCCAAACATTCACAGAGTATTGCCCTATTTCACTTATAAATGGGGAATTTAAAATCTTTGCTACAATACTGGCAACACGCCTTAAGCAAGTATTATCCACTCTCATACACCAAGATAAATGTGGATTTATGCCAAACCATGGTACGTGCCACTGCATCCGTAGGCTTCATATAGCCCTGGCCCAACGTCATTGATTGCCTGGTGACTTAGCACTATTCTTTGTTGATTTTGAAAAGGCGTTCAATACAGTAGACTGGAGATACTTACACTTGGTGTTGCAGCAAACCAGTATATGGCCACACAAATCTGCAGATTAATACAAGCGCTGTATGTACGCCCGATGCCCGAGTGTTGGTCGACGGCGCTCTATCCCAGGACGTCCCTATTCAGCACAGGACTCATCAGGGTTGTCCCCACTACTATTTGCTCTAGTTATGGAACCTCTGGAGATACTGATTAGAAACGACCCTTTGTTTAAGGGATGTGGATGGAGCAGCAAACATGAAGATCAAATAGCTCTCCATGCAGACGACATCCTCCTCTACTTGGCTAACCCGGCTGACAGTGGCCCAAGCAGCCTCCAGCTACTAAGATGCTTTGAAGAAGCCTATGGACTGTGGGTGAACCTACAAAAGTCAATATTAGTCCCATTGTCGCCATCGCGATCTTGCTTTCACTGGTAAGACACATTGCCCATTAGGCAGCTAAGCTTTAAATATTTGGGAATCTGGATGTCCCCCCTACCAGAGCTGGCCTGGTCCCTAAACTTGAAACTGCTCACATAACAGGCAATGACAGATATGGCAAAATGGCGTACACTTCTCCTGAATGTACTAGGCTGTACATCCCTTTTCTAAATGATGGTGCTTCCAAGGTTTTTGTATATTTTTCAAAACATATCATTTCCACTGTCATGCTCATGGTTCCAAACTCTCGATGCCACCATCACAGAGTTCCTTTGGTGAGGAAGAAAACATTGTATAGCACTGCAAAACTGTCAAAGAAACATTGTATGACAGGGACCTGGGCATGACTAATCTCTACCTACACTATGTGGCAACCTAATTAATGCCCATCAATGATTGGTTCACTGGGGAAATGGTCGGACCCAGCATACAAACTATAACTCAGCACGCTGACCTTTTCTTGAATCGTGGACATCCTTTATGGATCACCGATTTCCCAGGAACTGGCCTCCAGGACGAGTATGATGTTTTTGGCATGGAGGGCAGCCTTACGACACATGCAATGGACAGCTGTCCCGACCCAGCACACTTCCTTGTGGAGAGGCACCTGGCTACGAGAATCCGCAGCCCTGCAGGGATTCACCAGATGGGACCAACTGGGAATATCACAGTTGGGAGGCGTCTGGTGGAACACACATATGTGTTCCTTTCAAGACCTCCAAGCAGACTACTGCCTCTCACACAAACAATTTTATATATACCTCCAGCTTTGCCACGCTGTACAGACTCACATTACTAATGCTAATCCATTGCCAGAATACAGTCCACTAGAGGCTAAATTATTGATGGGGGCGATGAGGAAAAGGGGAGTGTCCCAATTATATAGAAATGTTGATTAATAACACCCCGGGCGACCTGCATCATCTTACAATGAAATGGGAACAATGGGTGGGTCCACTAGAAGAGGAAGATTGGCATGATACACTGATGGCTCCAGGGACCGGCACCATGTCATCACAACTCGGGCTCATACAGAGGTACAACTTATATGGGGTATATTTCTCTTCTGACAGACTTCACAGAGCTGGGATTCTCCCAAACCCTGCCTGCATCAAATGCAACACTACCCCTGCACATTTCTACCACATTATATGGGAATGCCTGACTATGCAACATTACTGGGTTGCATTACTGCAAGAACTTACCGATATTATGGAGTGGGAGGTCCCACTATCCCCGAAGATGGCACTCCTGGGGGTCATGGAGGGAACTGGAGGCACAAGAATGGAGCGTGCGTTCCCGAGTACGTCCATTTTAGGGGCTAAAAGAGATTTTGCAAAGGAATAGAAACTGGCCATGCCTCTGTCCCTTGGACAATGGCGAAAGGGGGTGGACTGATGTGCGCTTCAGGAGAAGCCAGTCTACAAAGCAAGGGGCTGCCCACGCAGATATGCCAAGGTCTGGGGGAAATGGCTGGGCAACATGCTATAAGGCTCATTGAGAGAACCAAACTGTCACCACTCCTAAGTACCAATAGTTCTGGTGAAATGAGACTGTTAGAATATTATTGTGGAACAACCAGATGTCAATTTTAAAAGCTTTTATGAATCAGGTGTGCCATGCTTACCTTTGTATTTCAGGTTTTAGAACTAATAAAAATTGTTTATCAAAAAAAATCTCACTTTTAATAAATATGTTACTAAAACATGATGTGGTAGCACACTGTCATTTACAGTGAGCACATTTTCCATTGAAATGAACACACATTTCCTGCTGACATGCAAACTGTATTACGTACAAACTATATTGGTTGCAACTTAGGTTTCTGCTGATATTTCCCATTTGCATATCACCAAGTAAAGTGTCCTGATTTTTTTATTCCTAATAAAATCTTTTCCATAACACTTCTAAATGACAAAAAATGATTTTTCCAAATTGTTGATATGCTTTTAAATATGTGTACTGTCCATTTATAATCTACTCAAATGTTGAGTTTCAGAAAACAAATACAGACCTACAGCTTTTTGTTTCACAATGATTGTCAGACAGTTCCCTTTACAAAATCCTCTGACTTTGCAGTCAAAGAAAGAAATGTAAACTCCAGTCTCCAAGATAAAATAAGCAGGAATTTGTAAGAAGAAAAAAGCTGACATTTGACCTCTGTCTTTGAACGCCCTTCAAATGTGACGTTTACAGCATCTTTATTGCTCACTCACATTCTGAATGAATAGGACACCTATCCCTTGCCAGTATAGTCAGTAGGCCCTATATATAGCCTGATTATGCACCTGCTATCATAACAGCTTCCTATGGATGTTCAAGACGAGCATGCTACTGTCCTTTAATGTAAACATATGGGATTAAGTTTACGTATATTAGTCTGTGATACAGTAGTCTAAGGAGATATCAATTTATCAAAATTAGGTTTTTAAAAAAAACATAGTTGACTAAAATACAATAAAAACCCAGGTTTTTGACCATTAAAGAGGAGAGGTCTTTGCCCAAGAGGTTAATACCAAGGTCACACTGATTTGCCAATTCTCGATCCAGATTTTGCTCTCAACTGGAGAGATACCTCAGAAGATCTATCTACAGAAACAAGGAGCTGTCATGCCAGGGCTTATGTTCTTTTCTTGGCTGAAGCACAAGTCTGTTCTTCCATAGCAAAGCTCTGATTACAAACAGACAGAATTGCTGTTTCCAAAGGTATGCTGTGTAATCACTTACAAATGCTCGATTCACAGGAATAAGATATATTATGTTTTGGCCTACTAAATGAATGTAGGGTTTATAAGTAGCTTTAGGGTATAGGAAGCCACGTTTTCAACTGCAATTTTACTCTCATTCTGTGTCATTAGCATGCATTTTATCTGTACAAGATTAAGACTTTTAAAATAACATTTAAAAATACAAGTCCCGACTTTGAGTGTGTTGTCTTCATAATGAATTGTTTTGATTACCACTGTGTCCCGGAACTTTTTTAACTGGACTTCTGGTAAGAAACCTGAAAGCACTGCCTGCGCCAAAAATAGCTTGGTGGATTTTGGTTAGTACTGCAGTCCACTGGGGTTCTCTAACTTAACGGGTGCACTAAACTGAGTCCTTACACCTTAGGTTTGAGATCCCACTTCTACAGGCTTGGAGGAAAGCTCCAGAATTTTTATCAGCACCTACACCATATTTTTATTTAGGGCCACATCAAGCTACAAATCATTTCATGATGGTATATTGTGTCATACAAAATTAAAAACAACGTAAAACAATATGCCTACACAATTAAAGAAACATGCAAGCTAGTGTTTAATTTCCTTAGTTGCAGAACTTATCAAAATGAGACCTGATTGCTGATTTAGCCCAGCAGGGAACAGGTCAGTATCTAACAAAAAAGCTACTGGAAAATAAGCAAATACATAATGTGCACATGGAAGCTGCAAGAAAGACTTCACAGAGCTGAGCACCTTGGAGCACCTCTCCAACACTAGATATTATCTACAATGTCTCAAGCTGTGCTTCTGTCTAGAACCTGGACTCTCTTCTGAACCCTGTTGGGGTAATAATCCCAGTATCTTCTGAACAAAAAAATCCCAGTTTCTTTTGAACAAAAATATCCTAGTATAGTCCACTATGAGGAAAACAGCACACAGTATGTACCAAGAAGTTACAAGTAAGGTTTTAAATAGCTCAGCATCTCGCATATGCTTCAACTATAAAAAGCTGACAGGCTAAGTGAGAGAAAGGCCACAGTCTAAATGTTACGTCTGACTGAACTCTCACACTGCCCATACTGAAAGACCCCCAAAGGCAAACAGGTTTCACTAAGGGTATTCTTGGTTCACCGTTGGTAGATTAGCTTAAATGCAAAGGTACTCAACCAAACAGAATTTTTTAAAGCAAAAGATCAACATTTATTGTGGAAACATGTAAAACAAACAGAGAAAAACGATAAAGAGTGTAAATCTATTGGGAAGAGGAGGATGGGGGAATGTCATAAGCAAGCTTACTGGCAGACCCATGAAATCACACACGGAATGAAGAAATCAGTCTGTTCCAGGTGTAAATGTTACATATGCAGTTAGAAAGAAATATGAAACAAGAAAATATCAAGCAAGACCAAACTGGGGTCTGGATTTAAGGACTGTTACAGGGTACTGAACATGCGACGTGTGAGTCCTTGATGAAAGTTTGTATTCTGGGTGAAAAGCTCAGAACAGAACTCAGATGCAATGAAAGGTGGACTCATGACTTCACAGAGCTATTTGGATCTGGTGGTCCTCCTTAGTCGAATCTAATAAATTCTGACCTTTTCAGGATTTTAGAGGAATCGAACAGGACAAAGTCCAAGGCAATATCTGGCAAGGTCTTCACCAAGTCAAGAAGGCTCTGCAGGAAGCCTCATTGAACTCGGTTTGTAAACTATGAGAAATACTCACAAATATACAGATTCTGTCCACCACAAAGGTGGTATACCCTGAAAAGGAAGGGAGTCTGGGCATAATCCAAGCTGACTGTCTCAGAAATTCCCAATACTGGCCCCAGTAGCCTCTGTTCACTTAAATTAAGCTGTTAGGAGAGTTCTCACGAAATACGTCTACAATACCCTACAGTGTATGCAGTTTATCATGATTCTTTCAAATGTGCCATAGGCCTCCTCTGTTGTAGAACCTTCCAGCTCCTAGCCGTGTTCCACAACAGATTTATATATTGGTAATATATTCCTCTATTAGAACATTTAAAGGTTGGTAGCTCCATTGGAGACAATGGAGTGCTGCGGGCTTTTACTGGCCGGTAAAAGCCCGCAGCGCCAACATTCCAATGTTCGCTTTGTTCACAGCAACAGCTGTGAACAAAGCCTCACGGAGCCCGAGGGGATTTAAATCCCCTCGGGCTCCGTGAACATTTTTTTTTTTTTAATAGAACATTCTGCCCTGTGTGGCAGAATGTTCTAATAGCCTTAGAACCCGCCGTAGCGGGCTCTACCGGCTATTAAAGTCCCTCTCCCTTGTTAAATGCCCTCGCCTTCGGCTCGGGCATTTAACGCGGGGAGCGGGCCTTTAATAGCCGGTAGAGCCCGCTACGGCGGGTTCTAAGGGTATAGTAAACGACCTTCCCATGTCAAGCTCACAGGCTTCTTAACAAGTGGCAATCTCCTTTCCTCAGAGGATACAGGCCACTTTGTCTCAAGGGTAACTAGGGAAAATGTCCTGCAGTTCTGAGTGGAATTCCTTAGAAAAAGTTTCAAGTCATACATCGAAATAACCTTTGAATATTTCCTCTCCCAACTTTGTCTACAGCAAGCAGGGACTTCTTCCTCTCTACCCGTCAAAAAGTGATCCAATCAGTAGTTTGTATTATGTAGATATAGCTTGTCGTAAACCCAGCCCTAACCTAGTTCCCATAGTCTGAGATATCCTGTGACACTTGCTTTCAAGAAATAAAAAGTATTGTTGAGAAGTTCTGGGATACTTCAAAATGCCTAAGTTCATATATAAATTATTCTACAGGTAGCAGGAGATCTCCAAGAGGAATAGTTGATGGCATACAATGAATACATTCCTGACAGAGTGAGCAGGCCACTGCTTTTTGGCTCTGCTCCTTATCTTCTCTTGTTATCTCGGCTTCCATTTGAAATCTGGGAGATAGCCATAGTGGAGCCGCAAACATAAGCTATTGAGAGTTCTCGTCTACCCAGGACAGATAATTGGTCTCATTGATTCAGCCTGCTTGCAAGAAAAATATTAGGTTTCATCTCCCATACTAATTAAAATCTTCCTATATGCGCATTCAAACAAGTATATTATTTTGGTATCATTTGTTACTACTAACGTCTATCTGTAAATTTTTAAGTTGCATTACACTTTTCACTTACAGGAAGTCTGCTATAGCACTGGTGCTACCTGTCAATATTGCATTTAGGTCACTAGGAGATAGCCCCTGAATGTGGTGTTAATCGTCCTTAATCTTCAGTCTCCTAGCATTGCACAACTGGACAGAATATTCTGTATTTCTACATTTGCTTTAAAATGTGCAAATAAGGGATGTATTCCATTTCCCAGAGTGTCAGCTTGTATCCTGGCCCCTTCTCAGGTTAACCCTGCAGTGGCAGGAGCTACACTGAAAGAGAAGGGGCATGGCATTTATACAGACTGTACTGCCTGCGGTCTGTTAATCTGGAATCATGCCACACTGAAGGCACAACGGTCAAAACTAAGGGCTCCAAAATATAAAGAAACTAGGCAAACACATGGGATAAGAGAAATTTCTCATCGCCTCAACCTTATAGCATTGGACAAAAAACACAGCCTGAAATAGTCTGCTACAATTATTTTAAATGTGCTTTCATCTGCTATGTTTCTAGTTTGGTAGGCAGACCTAAAATAAAACACTGAATAATTGTGGAAATACTCGAGCAATCACTGTCAGTAAAACAATGAGCCCTTCAATGGATTGAAAGGGCTTCCTCGGACGTTCAGTTATCTTCCTTCTAATGTGTTGCAAGTGAATACCATTGTAAAAGTAGAAACAACCAGGCCATACATTGACGAGAATCAATAAATAAATGAAAATTGGTTTCAAGAGAATTTTAAGCACAAGAATACTGAACATCTGATTGGCACTAGCCTCTGGGGGCAGAAAATAAGAGCAGGATCCGGGCATGAGCAGAAGCTAAACAGAAGTGTTGCAATCAACTATTAGAATGGGACGTGGTTGGAAAAGGATGAATATTGTGAGGAAGAGAGTTAAGAGAGTTCTATTGCTTGGCTAGCATCCTTCTGAGTGAGGTATTCTTCAAGGCACAAACTGTCAGCTGCTCTTTGGCTTCAGATCCGAGAGTGCAAACAGGAAAGATGAAGCTTTAAAGAAAATAACTCAGTAAGTTTAACCACAGGCAGTCTATAAGGTGTCCAGTGTTGCTGAGTCCTTTTACACCACAAACTTGTCTAGCTACGAAGTTTCAAATCCTTTGCATATCTACAGGTTATAATGCAGGGAGGTCCAAAAAAGAGCATTAGCATAATCTCATTAGGAAGAGATCAACGCATTCATCAGTGTGCAACCATGGTATAACATAAAAAAAGGACTTGGGCAGTCGTCGCGATCCTGTTTTGAAACAGGGCTCCTAAATTTCTGACTGCTTCCTAAGCTGGAGTGAACCTTCTAAATTTCGACTGCCAAATGTAAGAGTACCAAAAAAGTTTGCCTCACCCACAGTGAAAAATTCTCTCTTGTTGATGGCCAGTTTGAAGAAATTCTCAGTCTTTCATATCTGTATGGCAATTAGACAGTCCCTAAAATCAAAGGTCGTGGTTGAGGAGTATTGATCCACATGAAAGAGGACTTGGACCTCATGAGCACATTATTAAACTCAAAATACAAAAGAATGAATGATAAGCTATAAAGGTTGTAAATAGATGGTGAACAAGATTGGTGAAAGAGCCACGTCCAGTTGGACGTTGCAAGTAAGAGAAAAGAACTGGAATGGAAAGGGATGAAGCTAAAGACAATTGAGAAAGTTCTGTGAGGAAACATCAGTGCCAGTGAAGGTTGGTGCAACCAATGACAGTGGGGGCAAGATGATTTATAAAAGTAATATGATTACCAGCATGGAATACTGGGGTTGGATCTAAAAGCACTAAATATCAATCAATCAATCATAGCATTTGTAAAGCGCACTACTCGCCTGTGAGGGTCTCAAGGCACAAATGTACAGCATCCTAAATCCTGGATAAATCACTGGTTGTCTAATGCAATCACCAGACCCGGTTTTGTAACTATCAATTCTGAAGTAGGTATATTGGTCATCTAAGGAATGGGTGATTGCAAAGAAGTTAGTCAGCCATATGGGACCCCCAGTGTGCAAAATTAGCCAAACCTAGCAGAAAAGAAAATGCCTCTTACTAAGCAGATCACGTAAATGCTAATGAGTTGTTTTGCCTAAAGGAACAATGGGTGCCTTCTTCATGGCAGTGGCTCTGACCCAGACCTAAAAGAGGAATGAAGAATCGCTGTAAATGTGAAGATTGTGCCAGAGCCAGAATTGTGAAAGTAAAAATGTCACAGCAATTATCACGTTGTGAAGATACCTCACTTTCAGGTATTGGGGCAACGCAGTGACCAAAAGAGAGCTCAGAAGGACTGGAACAGCCCACTTGTCTGAACATGAAGAAGATGTTAAAAAATGTCAGAAGAAGAGTAATCATATTCCATGATTCTAGCAAACTTACTGTCTTCATGGAACTGCATTGTGGTCTGAGAAGGATGTTAACTATCCCAGAACATTCTCTCAGCAAGTCAGCAAGCACCTGGCAATGTTTGTTCATTATGAGAGTCAGGTTTTCCCTTAGATCTAGTCTGCTTATCATGCTGAAGACATTTTTGTAAGCTTATTCTATTATCTCAGGTAAAGAACGAGTATATGAGTGTTCAGGTTGCCACGTGCAAAGCCCTCTTACTTGATTGCAGGTATGAACCAAGTACTTGTGGCTTTGTTCGCTTTAATAGGATAGGTTTATCAAAAGCAGCCGTCAGTTCGGACTTTAGAAGGTTGACAGCAAAGTCAAGGTGCAGGGGAGCAACTGAGAGAGAAGCAGTTGTGGTTCCTGGAACGATATCCACAGTTACTACCCTATTAAGATTCTTCTAGTAGTGACTCAAACAGGTATGAAGGTAGCTGAATGAAAAGGCCTTGGATAGAAGCTCTGTCCTTTCCATGTTGCTATCTTTTTATATGCTATGCACATAAAGTACAGAATAACACACAACAGGTGTTAGATATAATGAAGCAACGCTCCTTCAGATTTAGCTAACCAACAGCATTTGTTCTCATAGTCCTTTTGGTATATTTATATGCCAAATGGGGGAACTGACAGAGGTCGCTGTTTGGGACTTGGTTTTTAGGAGCGGATGTTTACAGTGGTCTCAAAGCAGTCCAGGCACAGCGAATACGATCCTGCTGTAGCCCCTAATTTCCCCATGATTGATAACACAGCTCACAGCTTACTTAACAGCATCGAATCTGAAACTTGCATTATGTGCTTGAGTTAACATCAAACCCATTTTTATCTCTAAGACAAAGGAAGATGAACAGGAAACTTGAACTACAAATGCATCTACCTTATTGAATGGTGGAATTTAAAGAACATTGGGCACTTTTGGGAGGGATGCATTATCAGTAAGTGCAATATATCACTGCCAACTAGACATTAAAATACACACAAGCATAAAGCCAGCTGATTTATCCAATCAGTTTATGGAACGATTGTTGCTACTCAGCTCTAATGAAGAGATGCCAGAGGGAACTCAAAGGAGTCCCATTTTTTAAGATCTGGTTGACAGCACAGATATTCAAGACCTATTGCTTATAATACACATAAAGTGGGCTTTGGGTAACATTAGCTTTTTTGGAAGAGCCACCCTTAGCCTTTGGATTCGACCAGTCCATCACATTGCATCAGCACAGAGAAATCTCTCTTTCTGACATCATGAGATTGGCATTTGGTGTATCACCCCCCCCCCCCCATGGGAAAAGCGTGCACTGCAATGCACAAGGGACTATTTTTCATCCAAAAGTAAACTTTACTAATGCAAATGCTTACTTCAAATGCCAAGAAACCAAATACCACGAGTACAACACTAAGACCACCACCAATACAAATCATCTATTACTGATACCTCCACCACAATACCAATACCAATACCACTACTAATATTAACACTACCATTGCCAACAATACCACCACCAGTACAACGAAGACCACCACCAAAATCACAACCACCGTACTAATACATTTTCCAGTAGCACACACTAGTGCCACCACCATCTTATACCACAAACAGCACCATCAATACCACCTTCAACGCCAGCAACAATAACATCAGCAATACCAAAAACCTCCAACGAAGGGAATACCAAGACCACAATACCACCCACAGCACGAAAAAAACAATACCATTATCGACAGCACCATACCTCTTCCGATACCGCCTCTTCCAATTCCACCAATATTCCCAAAACTAATTAATCCCACCGCCAACACCACAACCAAACTTCAATGAAGCTAACAGGTCTGACTTTAAGGTTGTGCCTCATGCAAACATGTCTGCGTGCCTATTTGTCACAATAATTCTAGACCTCCTGGCTTTACCAATGTTTATTGTAAACTCTTTCCAAAACCATACTACACTACAGTACCACTTACTCTGAATGTCTGGATACAGGATCATATAGAGTAGCCCCCAGCGTAAGGTGGTAGAAGTGGTCTCTGTACCAGCGCCAAATAGGTCACCAGCGGTAATGATAAGGTTATCCAGAGAGAAGGTGTCGCTGGGGTTGTCCTTAGTCTGGAAGAGAAGAATAAGGACATGTGTTAATGACTGTATTGATACTACAGATCCTACTCCCAATGGTGTCAAAAATAATCCAGGTGACTCATTGCTAGCCTGACAATGTGAAAGTCACTATGGATCTATGCTTGTAAAATAAATAAAGATGAAGAATAGCAGTGTCAGCGATGATTTTAGACCTGCATTTCGGATAATGGAGAAGATTAATCGCTAGTCTCCAATTTTGTTGAGGGACTTTCCATCTTGGCTTCCGAGGTTTCCTCTGTCTTGCAGAGTTTTAATCTGGCCTATAGTATAAAGATGAATGTCAGTAAGTAGTCACCGACAGTTCCATGATAAAGTGTGTACACAGTCTGTAGCCCTGGTAGTTCCATACAAGTGAAGGTGTGAAAGCTGAATTAATTACTAATAGATTTGCATTGATTAATAGCTAAGAATTTACATGAATCATGCTAACATAGTGAATTCAAGTGTTTTGGAAAATGTGCCCACTGGAGTGGCCAACATAACATGTACAACATTAATAAAGAACTAATATTAATAGATTAAGTAATGTGCACATGTAGAATAAAATGTATTAGTGGATCATACTAATGTACTAATGCTATGTATTTGCTTAAATATATTAGGCATTGAGTAATTAAGAGATTTTGGGCCTAGTCGACAGAGCCTCATGTTAAGCTTCATGGCATAACTAAATGTTTGCACATTTTTTAGTAAAGGCAGAAAATTAACACTTATTCATTGTTCAGGCAGTGCTGACCAAATAGATTTGTAACCTTGCAATGATAAACAAGTTGATGTCTTAAATTTTCTTGTGAGAACTGTTTGTTTAAATGTAGTGTACTACATATGGATACAAATGTTACCTTGATGCGTGAGAAGCAAATGTTCTCAGCCCTTAACAAAGGCTTCACTGACCTGGCTGGCTATGATTGCAATTAAGAAGTTATGCTACAAAGCTGGTGGTGGGAACGGGACAAGAGGAGCCAATCAATGACGTGTGAAAGACTGTCTTGTTATATCATAGATTTAGAAATTAACTTTTATTGGTTCTGCTGTGAACACACAATATTCTGACCAATAGCAACGTGAGAAAATACTTAATGCGTTTTAGTTTATCCCAACTACACTCAACAGAAACGCGTTATTCTATGCTAGCTCAGTCTTGTTCCAGTCCCATTGAAGGAGCAGAGAAATTTCTGATGTCTTCCTTACTTTAGCTTATAGCTTAATTGTGTTTTATGCTATTGATGCTATTTCTTAGTTTGATGCCCTTTCTAAGTTGGTTAAGTTAATTTAGAGCCTAGCCGTGGCCCAATCAATCCATTTTCGCTGTTCTTTATTGAAGCTGACCACACGGATTTCCAACTGATAAAGAAATCACAGCTTGCTGATCCATTTAAGAAAGATATAACAAAATGCTATTGTTTCTGCTATAGATTTTTATTCTTTTCCAACCGCTATTTTGTTAGAGCCCTAGTTAGATGTTTTCCAAATTAACTTTTGACTAAAATCACTTTTGCATGAAGCCCAAACTTGCGATTCAAATTGGAAGGTTAGTTAATTTGCCATGAGATAACAAATGTTATTAACAAAGCATTGATTTTGTTCATCTGTCAAATCTAGATGTATGTCATCTCGCTTTTTCAGTTATTGTTATTGTTATTGTTAATTTGTACGGTAACTGTTGAATGTTTCATGATTAATGCTTTGGTTAAATTGAGAATCTTCTGCCACTTTGGTCAGCCTGTGTTGTTTGTATATGCATCCCATTTGGGTTTGAGATTAATTTACGTGATGTTAGCATTGTTAATCTAGGGAATTAAACTTTCTAACTTTATTAAAAGGTGTGGTTATTCATGGCCTCATGGGTCATGGTGCATGACGATTACTGACTCAAAGTTCTGATGTTTGATTTGTTGAACATGTTACATTGTTGCAGAGTTAGAATATGAGTAAAGATTGTGTACATGGTGGAATAACTCTAAGCATAGTCAAAAGGTCCATCAAACCTCTAATGCGATCCCTTATAAATAATTTACCATAGATCAAATAAAGCCAGGTGTGCTCACAAAGGTTGCTAATTAAAACCCCTCTTATCACTGAGTAGAAATGGAAGAGGGCAGTGAAATATATAAGCAGAGGGAAACAGTGGTGTGGGAGAGAGGATGTATGAAAAAGTAATTTAAATACCACACTGATATAACAGCTGGAGTGTAGGGAAATGAGAGGGATGAGACAGACATGTAAATACCACATGGGAACACAATACAGGATGGGCGAAGCATTTATATACTTCACTGGTATAAATACAGTAGAGGGACATGGAAAACAGCAGAAGTATATGGTACAAAAATGAGAAGAGTGATGTCAGAAACATATAAAGAGCTCAATTACATAAGTATATTGGAACAGGGAGGTGGGGGGTTATTAGAAGGCAATTAAATATCCCAAGAAATTAAATACAGAGTTAGAATGACTTTGTGCTAGGAGGGACACTTAAATACGTCAGAGGTATAAACACAGTAGCAGTTGTGTGGCTCTAGGGAAAAGAGTCAAGAGATGGAAAAGATGATGAAACCATTCAAGTAAAAATGGCAGGAAGGAACAATGGAGGCCTAAGGGCCACAATACAGCAGAAGGGTATTCACGCAAATTCAAAATCGAGCGCCAATGGTCTTTGTGCCAATTTCATGTCAAATGTTATTTGCACCCAAACTATAATATTTTCTACGCAAATTCCTCTAGATATTACCGGGAAAATTGTATGTAGGCAAATCAGGTCAGAAGTGGCAAAATGCAATCTCTTGTTTCTTCCCTTTCCGATATTTAATACTCAAAATGGTAGGCACAATAAGCTCAGGGTTAAAATCAATACATGTGGTAAGTATATTTATCTCATGTGGTGTTTTTACCCACAAAAATGGAGGGACTGTTAATGAGTCCTAATTAGGGAAAGACCACACTACAGCAGATGGGGAAAGCAGGAGCATCAAAGGTAACTTAATGTGGGTTTAGCACCACAAATCTTGGATCGCATTCCCACTTCTAGTACACCACTCTTATGTTAGTACATGTCCATGCATGCAATTCATACTTTATGTTACAACAATACCATTTATTGTAAAAATTGCAAATATCACTCCCTGTGACATCTGTGTGAAACTGAATTTCGGTCAGTCAATCGATACTATTTGTGTCAAGTAGTCTGGAGATCTGCAATGTCTAGGTTGGAACTAGAGGTGTGTGTAATTTTGTAAATATGTTTAAATAAAATTCATGAAATTGCAATCAAAAATTTACAATTTATATAACATTTGCAACACTTTCCAACCTTGAAATTTGTGGGGACCTCTTTGTCCAGCAAGGAATAGTTAATTATATACCAGGTATATGAGCATTTTTAGACATTTGTCACCCCATATCTTTGGATTCTGATGTTACATTACCTTCTCCATTTCAACAAGGAAGGCATCAATGAAATCCCTCGTCGTCGCGGGATCAAATGTCTTCTGGTGCTCCTTGATAATTTCTTTCATAAAACAGTAGATATCTTCCTGCGGTTGGAACACTTTCCGCATCAGAAAAGGGACGTGCACCAACACAGGGAACAGGTTCATCACCTGTGGGGCACAATGTGGAGGAAAACATGAGGTTGGGTCTTTTAAAAGAAAGGGCTCCATGTATTTGACTCAAACAGTGACAGTCAATGATTAGGTGGTGTACAAGTATAAACATATGCAGCTCCTTAAATCAGAAGAGCAGTTTATCTATTGTTGAAGACAAAAAGCTATTCTTGGAATGAATGAATTAATCTCAGTCATTAGTTATTACTCTGGGCTGCCTTTCAATATTGTTATGTTCGGTGTGCCTATCTATATGCTGTCATTCTTGGCCCAGCCACTAAAAGTGGCTGGTCACTCGAACTGCTCTGCTGGGAAGGCTCTTCAAACCCAACATTTCTGGTTAAAATCATTCACCAGTGCTACAGCCATGTTAGCCAGGCACCAAGTTTTATAAACGTATGACCAACCACATGAACAAGGTACTAATCACTGCACTATTTCCAAAGCAGCAGGAATTCTGCAGTAGCCTACTGGTTAATCTCCCTCTCTCTTCATCGTCCCCATTCGATAAAGAGCAAAACTGGACACACAAGCCTTCCACAACCACCAAAGAAATAACCTCACATTGTCCAACCATCACTGGGTCATACTACTATCAGCCAAAAACAGAGGTATGTACAAACTATTAATACTGGTATTTAAGACAATCAGTGACACCTCCGCACACACACTGTTTTTCCAAAGTCTAACTCCGTAGATGCAATCTTGGCCCGTCAAAGTTTCCTGGTTATTCCTAAACCTCCAAGTAATGCCTCAAGGTCTTGATCATTAAACTTACGGCGGCATCTCCACCAGACATCACACACAAAAGATGTTGCTATATGATTTTAAAACAGCACTTGAAATTCACCTCTTCACATTTGAACAACAAAATGGCTAATACTGTCTTCACCAGGTTGACGCTCATTTAACTGTGCTCTTTACACAACTTCATTAGTACATTGTTTTGTTTTCATTATTTATCATATCAACAAATCTCAAAATATGTAAACACCCAGTCTACTGCAAAACAGAACTTTAGATCCTTCTACTGCTTACCATCTTCCTTCAATCCCAAGATCGTGACTCGGTAGTCACTCATTTCAACCTTTTTTTTTCTTTTTTTTAAATCTTCACTCATTTCATTCTTGGTTGCTAATCATTTGAATTATCCATCCTTTCAGCTGTGTCTGTTGGATGAACATTTTACAGTTTGGTAATACTCTCAGGTCATGGCTCTTTTCCTTCATCCATCTTTCAGAAGCGTTTTCATCTGGGTCCTTTGCACTCCTCAGCACCATGGCATTGTCTTTGGGCAAAAGTATGCTTACAATCTGGATAACAATCTGTTATTGATATCTCCCCTTATTTCTGTGCTATGTTACTCATATTACTACATTTATAAATAAATAAACCAGTATCTCAGAAGGTACTTCCACTTTCCCCTGTCAGTACCACTGTCATGTACATTCATTAAGAAATATTCTGCCCCTGAATGGCACTAGGAACCTACACTTCGATGGCCTCTGATGCCAGCACTGTAATGTACACAAGCCTCAGTTCAACTTGTATTTGAATCTGCTTCATGCCACATTCTAGAATGGTGGTAATTTCTAGTATTCATTAGACACAAAGGCCCTCATTCTGACCCTGGCGGTCGGCGGAGAGACGGCGGTCGGACCGCGAACAGACCGGCGGTATTAAAAATGGCATTCTGACCGCGGCGGTCCCCGCCGCGACCGACCGCTACTTCTCCACTCCGACCGCCACGGCGGTCATGACCGCGGGGCTGGAGTTTGCGCACTCCGGCCCGGCGGTCGTCCCAAGACCGCCAAGGGTATTATGACCCTGCCTACCGCCGCGGTTTCTTGCGGGCGGGAACCGCCGTGCAAACCATGGCGGTAAGCACTATCGGGGCCAGGGAATTCCTTCCCTGGCACTGATAGGGGTCTCCCCCACCCCCCACTACCCACCCGAGTCCTCCCCCCACACCCTCCACCCCCCTGCCACCCCCCAGAGGTGGTACGAACCCCCTCCCCACCCCCACCCCGACATGCACATACATGTACCCCGACATGCACACACCCCCAACATGCACATATACACACCCCCTACACACACATACACAACGGGGACACATACCCGCACACATACATGCCGACATGCGCACCTGCCGAACAGCACACATTACCCATAGACACAGCAGCACCCCCCGCCCGCATACACGCACTCACACACCCCCTCTACACACTCACACGCACACCCCCATGCACGCCCACATCACACAACACCCCCCCACCCCCTCCCCTCACGGACGATCAACTTACCTTGTGCGTTGGTCCTCCGGGAGGCGACGGGAGCCATAGGGACGTGACCGCCAACAGAAGACCGCCAACAGAAGACCGCCACACGGAAATGTGGGTCGTAATTCTGTGGGCGGTGTTCTGCTGGCGTGGCGGTGGAGGTTGACCAGTCTCCACTTTCCCGCCGACCGCCAGTGTGGCTGCTGGCGGTTTTCCGGCGGAACGCTCCCAGCGGTCAGAATGCGCACAGCGGCACACCGCCGCGGTCGGTGGTCTTCACCGCGGCGGTAACTCAGCGGTCTTGCGAAAAGACCGCCAAGGTCAGAATGAGGGCCAAAGTCTGATGATGACCTTGTGTGAATCTTCTCACATTCTTCAGTACTGTTCATGGAAACTGGAGGAGCAAATGTCTGAAATCAACCCAACACACACTGCAGCAGCACAACTACAATAAGAATAGTGTAGGTAAGATTCCCACAGACTTTGAAGCAAGGCACAAAGAGTCAGAATACACTAATATCCATCTTCTTTTGTGGTGCCAGAACCATCACCACACTGATATATGAAGACCCCATGGATAACTGCTTCCATGACCCCTCACTAAACCCATATCTACTTGAATTCCATGCCTTTCCCACACAATGCTCCACACGAACCAGCACTTCCATTTGGAGAACTGATGTTTCCACCTAGCGTAGTTAGTACATTACCCGTTTGCCAGTGGTCCATTAGGGTAATGTGAACATAAGGCAGACAAGGGAAACGACTTTTGAGCATTTTTCTCACATTCCTAAGTAGTTGTAGATGGTTATAACAGTAACAAAGGATGGCTTGATGGTGTCTCAGACACGATTGACAGTGAAAAGTGTAAATATGGGGGGGAGAATGGGAATTAAAAAGGAAACCTTGTATGTGGGATTAGATTCTGGCAAGATCACTGCTGTTTTTGCGCTGTCAAGTATTCCTGGTGATTTCGGACTCCATTATCCTCTTTTGGATTGGTTAGAACTTAAAAAATTATGCCTTTCATTTACTTTCTTTACAAAAACTTCCCTTGTTATTTCCCTAATGCTTCTAAGCTATTTTTACATCCCAACCTTTCTGTTGGAGACTGTTTGCAGCTTTGTCCTGACAGGGGATGAATGCCGCATCTGGAATTTGTCTTGCAAACCTTTCAAAGTGGAAACTTCTTTTTTAGATTTAAAACAGTTTTAGTGAAATGACATGAGATTCTAATCCATTACACTGCCATTCTTATATAGAAACGTTTAACATCAGATATCATCTTAAAAACACCACCTAATCCTAACCATATAAACTGAAAAAAACAAATGATATACGTAAAAAATGGAGCACAAAATAAAAACAAATAAAGATAAACAAATTAATTGAAGAAGTGCGGTTGTGCAAGAGGGCTGCTAATCATTATGATTTCCGGGGAACAACAGGGCCAGGCTGGCCATTCCACAACTCTAACATTTTCCCGGTGGGCTGCCAGGTATAGGTCAGCTGTTTTTAGAGCTGGTTGGGCTGCGATGACCCACCCATTAAAGCCCCTATGGCCTGATTCTTCTTTCAGTCTTCTACAGGTGGGCTTATTTGCAAGATTTTGCCAGGATTGATTTTGAGTTCTAGTCCAGCCCTGTGAATTACAAGTGACTTCTCAATGTCAATGTACCAATAAACAAATTACATTGTTACAAAGAGTATAATATTCACTTACAAAGGTCCCAGCACAGGAAGAGCACATCATGATTTTTTTAAATTAAAACATAGACACTTCCTACTCTAATATTCTTTTAGAAGCTTCCATGTCTCTTTTTACCTAATTGTCTCCTCGGCCAGCTTATCCCCATGGTTCTTCCAATGAAATATTATACAATATACAATATTAGGTGACAATCATGTTAATTATTTAACAAGATTTGAAATCTCACTACCATTCCCCATGTCGTACGTCAATCTACAGTTAAAAGGTACACAAATACCCTTGACAAAAGCAAGCAAGTTTGAACACTGTTGATTACCTGGGAAAAAGCTTTCTAAATGAAAAGCTAGAATTTATTCAAAAATTATTCAGACAATATTTATTAGAGAAAAAGTCCTATAGAAGGCAGCTTGTAAAATTGTTGGATCATAACATATTTGCTGATACCATTTTATAATTCTGACAAACCCCATATAGTTCCATGCTAAGTGCATAGGACTCACCAAACATTTAATCTAGGCCAAGTGCATTCCCTCTCCTAAGTTTCTAAGTGGTCTATAACACCTCATGTGTTTTCACCACATCTCCCAAAAGTGGCATGGCTATTAGGAGTTTGGTTGGCATGGCGTTTTTTTAAAAGCTGTTATCTAGATCATCCACTAAATGTTTTATAACTGAAGTTTACACATGACTGCAATAATATACAAATATGTAAATATTATGTGTCTAAAATCATTACCCTCTTGGGCAACCTGTCCCCCAACCCTTAGGTAAGAATAGAATGCACTTGATAATGTCCTCTATTCACTTTCAAATCGAGACTGATCGTGTATTTGTACACCCTAGTATAAAAAAATCTGTTTCGTCTGTATGCAATGATTTTGTTATATTTTATTAATTTCTCATAAAATACCTTTTTACTAATAAAAAATAATTTCATAAACATACAAGTACACTCTATAAATTCCCTCATTCATGTCAAACCATTTCTTTACGCATAGTGTACATAATAAAACATATTCATATAAAAAGGCTTTTTATGACAATACAGAAAACTTGATCAAAAAACATAAAAACTGTCAAGAGCTTATCAAAACATATATAAACACTGTCTATGTGGTGTTTCAGCAGTATTCCTGGTCATAAGCTTTGCCTTCTTCAGAACAACAACATTTTCTGAACAACCTTTAATACAGAAATTGGCTTACTTGTACAGTAGAGGAATGTATTTGTCCTTTTCAACCATCCATTTTGATTTCTACAGGGGCATCCTGCCATAATAGGGCCCACACCCTGCTTCGTTATTCAATTTATTCTTCAACAATATATTACTGAACTCCAATTATCTAATGCTTTTCCAAGATGAAGCCTGATGCCCCTGTCCACATTGAGCCACTATAGGTCTCTCTTTACATCATAACCCTTTATTCATCATGTGTGGATTCCTTTCCTCTTTATATTTCATCTGTCTGAGGTCTCTCAAGTATGGTAGCTACGTGACCACAAGCTTTTGAAAGCAACCAAAGGAGTATCCCACAGAATCCTAAACGTACAGTGAGTGGAAACAGGTTTAGGGAATGATCTTCTAATTGAAATGAATCATCTGAATGAAGATCTACTGACAATCCCACTCTGGAATAATATGAAATCCCTGGTCGAACTTCAGCAATAAAGAAAGAACTGAACAACATCACAAAAACAGTATTATTGTGGGCAAAGTAAAAATATGAGCAAAGCTATATGGAACACAGAAGAGTTTATAACTGTTTGCAAAGAACTCATCAAACAGTTAAAACAATGTGTGAGCAAAGGGAAAATAACAACTTAATCATAAAACAATTAACAAGTAAATACAAAAGAAAATGTGGGGAAGCTAAATTGGCATTTGAGGTCAAGAGATGGTTTGATATTAAAAGAGTGGCCCATACAAGGATAATACGACATTTTGGAAGTTAATATCGAAAATAAAATTGATGAGGAGTTTTGGAAGAAACATCTGTCAAAGCTCTACTACGTTCAACCTCTACTACGTTCAAAGGAACTAGCAAGTCCTTTCAATTGCTCAAATGATAGTATGACTTATGATCAATTCTCAGGAAATACCGAAAATAAAGGCCACTGGTCTAAGGAAGAAGATACATAAAAAACTTGTCATAAGTGATCTTCAGTTCCAATATATTAAGAACAGTAATAGCCTAAGAAGCAGCAGAGCACCCGGTCCAAATGGAGTCCCTATGGCAGTTTTTAAACAAGACTAGAACACCTGGGAAAACCATTTGTTAACACATGATAAATGGATCTTAGCCATGGGCACCATTCCAGACAATTTTAGGGGATCAATTATGTAGCCTATCCATAAAAAGGGGCCTAAAACAATCCCCAAAACTACAGAACAGGAGTCCTCTTCGATGTGGAAGTGAAAGCATTCACCAGAATCTTGTTGGACGAATTGGGGGACTGGGCCATCAGTCTGAATATTCTTCAAGAATTTCAGACAAGCTTCAGAAAAGGATAATATGACAGCTATCAGTCTACTAGCCAACAAGGCTCCTCTTATGGACACAGAGGAGTCCACCGCCGCCATGGAACCGGAACTTAAAGATTTCCCGATGCTCTTCTATGCCATGGCCCTCCTGGAACACCAATGCTAGCACACAAGGGAGGGAGGAAGGAAAAATAGAGTGACACACACACACCATTCACATACACACCAGCTGCAGAGTAAAACCAATGTCACAGGACCCACATCTAAATTAAAACAAGGACCACATTGAGAATTAAGGAACACTGTAATTTGATGCCAACAGCCACCATATTGTCTATTTGAAAGCAAATGCAGGCGTCAATGTCCAGAATGGGCCAACAGCCCATCCAAAGTACAAAAGGGCCACATGGCCACAGAGCACAGTCCAAGGCCCAACTTGACATCTGACACAATCCAGAATCCACTATGCAGGGGCATCATGTTGGAAATGGGCAGGCACCTCAGGGGGTGTCAGGGGGCACATCACCTGAAATGGAGCACATGCCCACTGGTTCTGGAGGGGGCTCCTTGCCCAATTGTCTCTGGTGGGGAGTCTAAGGCCACAGTCTCTGAAGTGGGGAACATGCCCACTAGTTCTGGAGGGGGCTCCTTGCCCAATTGTCTCTGGTGGGGAGTCTAAAGCCACAGTATCTGAACTGGCGAACATGCCCACTGGTTCTGGAGGGGGCTCCTTGCACAACGGTCCCTGGAGGGTGGCCTACATGCCCTCTGCTGGAGGTGAGTGCTGCTGTGCCTCGGCAGGAGGTGAGGGCTGCTGTGCCTCTGCTGGAGGTGAGGGCTGCTGTGCCTCTGCTGGAGGTGAGGGCTGCTGTGCCTCTGCTGGAGGTGAGGGCTACTTGCCCACTGCTGGTGGAGGTGTAATCCTGGCTGCCTCTGCTGGAGGTGAGGGTTCCTTGCCCACTGATGGTGGAGGTGTAACCCTGCGTGCCTCTGCTGGAGGTGAGGGCTCCTTGCCCACTGCTGGTTGAGGTATAACCCTGGCTGCCTCTGCTGGAGGTGAGGGCTCCTTTCCCACTGCTGGTGGAGGTGTAACCCTGGCTGCCTCTGCTGCAGGTGAGGGTGCCTTGCCCTCTGCTGGTGGTGGTGTAGCCCTGGCTGCCTCTGCTGGAGGTGGGGTCTCCTTGCCCTCTGCTGGTGGAGGGAGCCTCTTGCCTGTCTTTGGTGGTGGAGTGGGAACCTTCTCTTTCTTTGGTGGTGGAGTGGGATCCCTGGCAATCTTTGGTGGTGGAGGGGGATCCATATGTCCCCTCTTGTGACGGTCCCCTTGGCCTTTGACATGTCACTTGTGTCCTTGCCTCCAGGACTAAGAGGTGCCTCCACTGTCCCTGTCTCACGTCCCTCGTCTTTCACCACCATAGTCCTTCCTTTCTGAGGCAGAGGTGTGCTCACAGTAGGAGTGTCAGCAGCTGAAGATTTGATGGGAGTAGTGGCAGACTGTTTAGCTGAGGTGCTGTGCTGGATCATTGGGACCCTGCACTTATGGACAGGACGGGGGGCAGAGGGGGTGGGAAGAGGTCAAGATGTGCAAGGAAAAGCTTCTTAGGGACGTTGAGGTGGGATGTGGGAGGAGGGATGGGAGTGGAGGGTGTGGTTGTTGGAGGTGTACGTCTGCTGGACTTGGGTAAAGGTGCATGGGCAGTGTGCGTGTGTGAGGTGGATGGCTGTTGGGAGTCTGAGTGCGTGCGTGTGTGTCTCTTGGGAGGGCAGACAGGGTGGGAGAGGACAAAGGGGATGTGTGGATGGATGTTGTGGAGGTGTCTGCAAGTGAGGTGTGTGTGTGCTGCTTGATGTGGTGATTGTGGTGGTGGCTGTTGATGCAGTGCATGCAGGTGTGAGGGCGGATGTGCCTGTGAGGGAGGAGGATGAGGAGGAGGAGGGGGGGGAGACAGTGGAGGCAGTGGATGTTGTTGTGTGTGCAACTGTCTGTTGTTTGTGTGAGTACTTTTGGCCTGAAGTGTGCTGCCTGTATTTGACTGTGCTACTCTTGTGTGATGTTTCGGGTGCATGCTTGTCTGTATGTGTGCATGGGATGGGTTGGGGTTGAGGAGACTGGGACTGGGAAGTGGTAGATGGAGGGGGACGGTAGGAACAGGGACACTGGCTGCCAGCAGAGAGTAGGCCAGAGCCTGAAACGATCTCTGTAGGGCTGCCAACCCACCATGTATGCCATCCAGGTATGCACTGCATTGCTGCATCTGGGATGCCAGCCCCTGGATGGCATTCACTATGGTTGACTGCCCTACAGAGATGGATCTCAGGAGGTCAATAGCCTGCTCACTCAGGGCAGCAGGGCTTACTGGGGCAGGGCCTGAGGTGCTTGGGGCGAATGAGATCCCAACCCTCCTGGGTAAGCGAACACCGGCAACTCGGTGGGGGGCTACTGGGAGGGCGGTGCTAGTACGGGGTGGCGGCTGTACCTGTAGCTGGGGTGGTCCGGAGGTGTCCGCCACCGCCAGGGAGCTCCCATTGGAGGAGGAATCAGAGTCTGAGTTGTCACCTCCTGTCTCCGCCGTGGTGCTCCCCTCGTCCTCCGTCTCACAGGTCCCCTCGACATTTGTGGACTCTGCCTCCTGGGTCCTGTGGGATGAAGCCCCCTCAGTCGCTGGTGCCCCTCCTCCTGCGCCAGATGATGCTAATGCACACATGGACAGGATGACAGAAGAAAATACACATTACTATCACACACACAGATCAGAAGTGAGCAATAAGTATCGCAGTGGCATTCCATTGGCTAGGTACCACAGCAAGATGTGAGCTAACCACTGCCAACTGCACCCCTCCTGGGACCCACTAAGCCCTGTCTGACATGGAATGCCACTTAGCTAGATTACAAGATTTTGCTATACACTCATTTCCCTTGAGCTGGACCACGCAACAATGTCTGAGCTGGCATTAAGGGGCACCCACTAACTGAAACCCACCACCAGGATCCCATGCCAGGCAACAAAAATGGTTGTCACGCTCACTGTACTCACCCCCTTGTGGCTGCTGTGCTGCCCTCAGGCGCCCATCCAGCTCTGAGTAGGCCACTGCCAGTTTGCAGGCCATCAGGGGAGTCAGGTTCCGACGGACAACCTGCCCTCGCTAGGAGTCCATCGCCAGCTGGGCCTCTGTGGTTTTCTGGGCCCAGCATCTCAGGTCCTCCCACCTTTTACTGCAGTCGGTGCTCCGCCTGTCATAGACCTCCCAGGGTCCGTACCTCCTTGGCGATGGCACGCCACAATCCCTTCTTCTGATGGGCACTGACCTGCCTGGGTAATACAGACGGGTGGACACCATTAACCGAACAATCCAGCCTGTCACACATATGGCCCACAAATTACATTTCCATCGCCATTGGCACACACATCACCCGGAGCCCTGCATGTACACTACGACCAAACATACCCCCCACCCAAATGACACACTGCACCACACACATCTCCATGCAACCTTGTTGCATGCATCGTCCCCATGGTGAACTCACCTGTTGGTCTGGAGGCCCCTACAGCTGTCCATACAGGGGTAGGACCCCATCCACCAGGTGCTCTAACTCCTCTGAAGTGAAAGCAGGGGCCCTTTCTCCAGTCACACAGGCCATGGCAGGATCCAGACACAGGTAGCACACGCAGTGTAGGTGTTGTCGTGTGGAAAATCAGGAATCAAGTGAGGTTATAGACAGAAAATGTCGGTCACGTCCACAGCAGTGTACACATCACCGCCGCCAGAGATCCCCATTGGACACTGTACTCCATAGAGCCTCATTTTAGCCAATGAGGAATAGCACGGCATTGCACGACTGCCTTCCACCATGACGCCCAACGCCGGCAGAGTTACATCACTTCCATCTGTCCATACTTACAGGCAGTCACCATTTTATGGTGGTGGCTAACAATCAGACATTGGAAACTGCGTCATTGCTGTAAATTGTACATACATTGCCATTCACATTGTCCGAATACATACATGCTCAGTTACACTGGGGTGGTGGTTCCATTGTTCAGTTTGTGACACCCTTCTCACTCTTGTGTCCCTTAGATACCTACCACTACGGAGGAATAGGAGGAGGAGGCAAGAGCCCTTGTACAGACCCCTTGTGGACTTGGCTACACTGGAGGACAGGCATATAATACTGACCTATAGACTGGACAGGGCCACATTTACAGAGCTGTATACTCAATTGGAGCCTGATCTGATATCAGATATCCGTCATCCCGCTGGGATCCCCCCCTCTTGTGCAAGTTCTATCAGTGCTCCATTTCCTGCCAACTGGTTCTTTCCAAGTGACAGTGGGGTTGGCAGCAGTAATGTCACAGCCAATGTTCTCAACAGTGCTGGCAAGGGTCTTGTCTGCCTTGCTCAAACACATGTGCAGCTACATACCTTTCCCCCAAGTGGAAAATTTGGCCACTGTGAAGGCTGGATTCTATGCAATGGGACATATTCCTAATATTATTGGGGCAATTGACAAAACACATATTGCATTTGTTTCCCCACGCCACAATGAACAGGTGTTCAGGAATCGGAAGAGTTTCCACTCACTCAATGTGCAAATGGTGTGCCCGGCGGATCATCTCCGACATCACTGCCAAGTATCCTGGGTCCGTGCATGACGCCTTCGTCCTGAGGAATAGCAGCATCCAAAATGTAATGCACAATTACAGAGGCACAGGGTGGGGCTAATAGGTGAGCCTGAGAGCCCATCCAATATATGTCAGTGTATGCCTTCTGGAGTCATCCACCATACCATTGTGTAAGGCTAATGTTTGTCCCTCTATTCTTGCAGGTGACTCTGGCTACCCAAACCTGTATTGGCTCCTGAACTGTGTGAGGAATGCCAGGACAGGGGCTGAGAATCGGTATAATGATGCACATGGGTGAACCAGGCGGATCATAGAATTTACCTTCAGCTTCCTTAAGGCCAGGTTCAGATGCCTCCATCTGACAGGTGGATCCCTGTGCTACTCCCCTGAGAAGGTCTGCCAGATAGTTGTAGTATGCTACATGTTGCACAACCTGGCCCTCAGACGACATGTGCCTTGTCTACAAGAGGAGGAGATTGGAAATGCCCCTGTGGCAGCAGTGGACACTGAGGACAGTCAGGATGAGGAGGCAGACGATGAGGATGTGGATAACAGAATATCAGTAATACGGCAGTACTTCCAATGACACACAGGTAAGGGAGTGCAACTGACCATTCCTCTAATTATTTATGTTTTCTGTGTGGCTGTAGCAGTGTGGCAGTCACTTCCTTTGTATCTCAACTGACAGTCACCTATGCCTTCTCAATTTGCAGATGTTGATGTTATTACAACTGTGTACTGATGTGATGATTACAGACAGCTACAGGTCATTATTTGTATACTATAACAAAGTTCATGTCAATTGCACAAGATGTAACTGTTAACATAATTGCACATTTTCATCACATAAAGCACTATCACTCAAGTTGTGTTCAAGGGTGTTTATTGTAGTGAAATTCATAGAATAAATAGTGCAGTGGAATGGGTTGATGGTAGCAGTAAGTCCAGGGTATTGGTCCAATCTGTTTGTAGCACAGGTCCAGTGTCCAAGGGGCCATAGGAATGGGAGCAATGGCAGTTCAAAGTTGACAAGTTGAGACAGTGGAACACAAGAGGGATAGTCAGGAGGGTCTAATTTCCTGGTGGTGGTCTTGGTCTTGGCAAGTGTCTCTGGCATCTGTCTGGGTCACAGGGACCATTTGGGGGTGGTTCACCTTCTACAGGGGGAGGGGTGCTGGTAGCCTGTGGGTCCAGTGGCAGGGCCTCCTGTCCACTAGCTGCAGCAGATGTGGTGGGCTGTTTAGTTGACTGGCTAGTGGAAGGGGCACGCTGGTGTGCTGTATATTCCCTCATGATGTTGACCATATCAGCCAGCACCCCTGCTAAGGAGACCATGGCGGTGTTGAGGGCCTGCAAATCTTTCCTAATCTCCTGATGGTGTGACGTCTGGATAGTCGTGGCACCTATAGTGCGTATGTCATAATATGACGAACAGATGTTCGCCTCTGCGATGGTATGATAGCGGCCATCACCGCAGCAGTAAGTGACATTTACCGCCAATGTCATAATGAGGGCCTAGATATATGCTTCTTAGATTTCATTGTAGCTTTCAACAAGGTCAATCAGAATACCTTGTGGGGAAAGTTGAAGGCTTGGGATACATCAGAGCACCTATTCAAGGCAGTTAGACTTCTATATACTGACACATCCGAATAAAGCTGGGCAATAGAACATCAATTTCTAGGAAAATCAGGGCCTGAAATAACGTTGTGTGCTGGTGCCAGCATTTTTAAATTTATATCATCATTGGCCAATCTGAAAATGTTTCCTCCAAAATTAGGGGTAAAACAAGTGTTCCTAATAGGGTATGCTGATGATACCGCATTGCTGAACCAAACTGCAATTGGCCTACAAACGGCATTAAATTGACTCTAGCAATACAAAAAAGAGGAATGAACTAGAATTCAATTTGTCAAAATAATTTTTTTTTTAATTTGGCAATTCCAAGATCAAGCACAAATGGCAGATAGGAAACTAAAAGAAATCAACTACAGGATCTTATTTATATCTAGGTGTATGGTTAGATGCTAATATCAGTTAAGGGCAATTTCTACTCCTACCAGCTATCTGCAAAATCAATTGCAAAAAATGAATTAAAAACCTGAATGGTAGCAGCAATTCCATATGGGTCTCAAAGCTACACAACAACTTACTGAAAATATACTTAGGTACAATCGGGGCAGTATTTGGTTTACCAAAAAGTGCACAAATCTGTATACTACTGCTAGAGTTTAGAAATGGCGGATGTTACAACTTTCACCAATTTACAATTCATCAACTATTGTTCAAGACTGAGGAACAAATATGAAGTGTCATTAAAAAGCCTGATTTGGAATGACTTAGCTATTTTCCCAGCAATGAGCTACAGCAAGTGAGTACTGGAAATACAAGACTCACTACAATCATTTGAAAGTCGTTGCCAAATCAGCAGCAAAGTTGTTTTCATTCAAGAATAACATAAAAGCTTTCACTAAGTTCTCAAGAGCACATCTTTAATTATCATCCTAAGCCTTGCTGTTCCAGCACCATATTTACTTTTAAACACAACACACACAACAAGAAAAATAAAGACTGACCGTCATGCTGCTGCTCACAAAATTTTACAACCATAGTTGAACAGGGCTGCATGCCCCTGCTGCAATCGGTGTGGATACCGCTTGGAACCAAAGCACAGTAATCTGTTTATGTCCACTCTTCTTGTCCCTTAGGAGGAAGATCCGACGTGAATGCTTCAATCTACTGGGCGTAAAGTCAAGTGAGGCAACAACTGAGTGTCTGTGTGTGGCGGATCTACAGCTCGTGGGCCGTTTATTGAAATTATATCCGAGGTGGAGAAGGTAAAAGAGGCCCTTCATGTCCAGTCATGCCCTCTGTCTGAATGGAGCTATTGCCCTGGGCATGCACTTATACAACTGGCATGATATTGGAGACATGGATGAGCGTTTAGTTTGATGTACTCATGGATTAACTAGAACACACAGTATAAGGCACATCATTGCTACTCCATTTTTAGGCAGTCATACGCTGGTCTCAAGACCTACACATATAATTATCACTTTAACAATGTATTCAACAACCAATCTTGAATCACTGGCATCATATCGTAGACATGCATTGAAGGTGCAGCATAATATACCAATGGATGCATTAAAAGGCACAGCACATGACACTTTATTGAGACTTTTCGCATTAGGTGGCTTGCTGCCGGCCCCTGGACGTATTTATACAATAAGCACTTGAATAACAAATCGAATGGTCAGGGTGCTGACCCTCTGTACATGGCTGGCATTATAATAATATAAAGTCTCCTTTTGTGGGGATCTAGTTGGGGTCTCAACTCTAGCTTATGCCTCTTGATTCATCTGACAATTATGTTAACTGCTAGTTTTGAAGCATTGTATTGTTAATGTGCTTTTATTGGAATGGTATTTATTAACCCAACAATAAAAAACACTGATTTGATTCAAATTTGATTTGACACCTCTAGCTCCTGACCTTCACATGTGGGACAAACAGTTTAACATTCTTGTTACAGTCTAAGGAAATGTGTGCATGATAACACTCCAACAATGAATAAGTGTTCAACTCACATTTCTTATTATATTAAGATGTGTCTTTAACAACTAACATCAGTTAAGATCTGTTCTCTGTAGATAGTTATTTAGCCATTCTGATTTCCTTCAGTAGACTCACATTATCAGCCTCTATTTATTCCATTTATTACTAGATAAGAAATAACCATTCCCCCTCCAGAGCGCTGGTTACTTGTCAGGAGGATCAGTATCCCAAGGTGGGATACAGCTCTACCCAATCACAAGAGGACGGTGTTCCCACAACCAGATTTTTTAAGTGTAGGAACCCTGTGCCTGATTTTACAATCCAGAAATTCCAGCAGGTAACACTGTGTATGATTCAGGCATATATGCGCTGCACGGCTGCTGCACAACCCTCTACTGCAGGAACATGTGAAGCTCCCCCTGCCTACACCTGGTGCCCTTACCCAAATGGTAAATCGGAGCAGATGTGTCCCTAGAATAGGGTCTCCAAATCTGGACTTAGTATTTCCGGGTTAGCATGTTATCTTCCATTCCAGGGATAAAAGCTCACAATAGCTGCATTTAGCTGTGGGGATACCAACCAAAATAGATAGCCTGCTGATATGTGCTGTGCATAATAAAACAAATATAAATATGACTCTGCATGATTTAATTGCGTCTATTTATTTGTCTTCTGTGCTTGAGGAGAAATGTGTGTGGTTTTTGTGATGTGTGAGCTCACAATGTTGTATCATTGTTTTGGATCTGTATGCAATATTTTCCATTGTAGCATATTTTGCGTTCTGGTTGTGGGAGTGCGCTTCTTGGTTTCGAGCATATTTAGTAAAACGTAAGTAGCATATTTAGGGGGTCATTCCGACCCCGGCGGTCAAGGACCGCCGGGGCCGGGGATGCGGGAGCACCGCCAACAGGCTGGCAGTGCCCCGCAGGGCATTCTGACCGCGGCGGTTTGGCCGCGGTCAGACCAGGAAAACCGGCGGTCTCCTTGCTGCGCCGCCATGGGGGATTCCGACCCCCTCACCGCCATCCTGTTCCTGGCGGTTCCGACCGCCAGGAACAGGATGGCGGTGAGGGGTGTCGTGGGGCCCCTGGGGGCCCCTGCAGTGCCCATGCCAATGGCATGGGCACTGCAGGGGCCCCTGTAAGAGGGCCCCACTTTGAATTCCAGTGTCTGCTCAGCAGACACTGGAATTTGCGACGGGTGCAACTGCACCCGTCGCACCTTCCCACTCCGCCGGCTCCATTCGGAGCCGGCTTCCTCGTGGGAAGGGGTTTCCCGCTGGGCTGGCGGGCGGCCTTCTGGCGGTCGCCCGCCAGCCCAGCGGGAAAGCCAGAATGGCCTCCGTGGTCTTTTGACCGCGGAGCGGCCATATGGCGGTTCCCTCCAGGCGGGCGGCTCCCGCCGCCCGCCGGGGTCTGAATGACCCCCTTAATGTATTACCTACATATGTATTTTGTTTATTGTGTTTCATGCAAGCAGTATTTCAGTATAATACGTACTGCATTGTTCACAATGCCAAATCAATTTATTGACCTCAAAATAATTTTAGCCTGAGGCTGCATTCTCTAAACACGGAATTATAACTTCTAAGACATCAAATTTCCCTATTACAAATGTTAATTTTATCTATACTCCTGAAGACTGTTTTAAGTCTCCAGTTTTTTTAGTTTCTTCACTTACAAATCTAACCTGTACATCAAGATACATGCATGTAAAAGGATCTGTTTTCATTCAACAGTTATCTAATTCATGACACATTATGCAAGGAACTTAACAGGATACAACAATGAGGGGTAATTTAGGATTTTGTGAAACAGTACATTCGTTCTAAAGCTTTGATGCAATGTTTCACCAAATATGCGGCTCCCCATCCTAATGAGAGGCTGGAAATGGAGGAGACCATCAAAGGAACCCCTGGCCACAGTGGCAATCATCTCGGATTATTTGGAGTGCGGCGACCATCATCTGTTTCCTTCCTAGGACTCCCATGCGAGACACTGCAGTCCTCGAAAGAGAAATTGCACAATTACCCCCATGGCCTGAGAGTCAACTTCCTATGTATTGTGCCATCTTTGTTTTATTCTACATGAACAAACATCAGGTTTAGGAGTTTATTCTTGCAGAACAGAATACTTTCAGAGTGGGTACCTCAACCAGGGCACCCACTCATCAAAGATGCAGTGATTTCCATGAAGCCACTTTAAAGGTAGCTCCACTGATATAGTCAGGATTGGGAAATTCTGTGTTGTCAGTGTGGCTACCTAAATAAAGCATGTTGTTCTTCATCTGTGGAGTGGGAGGCCAGGGTTTCCTCTGAATTTGTGGGCTAGTGAGCGACCCGTCAGACTTTAAATGAGGTTGTAAGTCTGCCTTGCCAGGATTCAAAGTTGGGATTTCCAGATAGAGCACATCTGCATGCGCTAAATGTTCAAAATACTGCCTGGTGTCTCTTTTAATGCCTGAAGCCAGCACTTTCTGCTACTGGTGCACCCTTTGTAAGAATACATTAAAGACCCAGTACTAGCAGGAATTGAAATTTATGATGAAGATGCTTGGATACAGCTGACAATTGCCTAAATGTAGCACGAATGTACTGAATGCTGACTACTTGAGTTTGTGAGCTGGAACACTCTGGGCTGAAGGCGGAACTGTGCATTTTGGAACACTGGGGCAAGTTTTTTCTCTGAAGTGGTCCTGTGGGTATTGGAACACTGGGTCTTCAATGGTAAAAGTTGATCCACGCAGGTGGTGGCTGAGGTCGTGTATTATAAAGCTCCTACATAACAACTTACTCCGGACGTCTTTGTACAATTATTTTATGGATCAAATCTCTTTATTATTATTTTCAATTATAAACATCACATATGCATTATAGCAAACTGGTACAATTGCCTTAAAATGAGGCAAGCTCCTTGTACAGTGACAATAAACATTAACAAAACTTTAACATTGTTTCCCTGCTACTGGTACATCATACAGCCATCACTCAGTCCCAAACCTAGATTCCACTCAATCTTGGTCCTGCGTATAGTTCTCTAATGCTCACTCCCTTCCTTTCACTCAAGTCAGTTCTAGCACCCTCAGATAGGCCGGGCATGTCAATTCTGTGAATTCCGTGGAGAGTAGTTGTAAGAATGGTTGCCAGAGTTCTTTAAATTCACACCTGCGTTACTGTGAAGCTAAAGTGAGCTTTTCCATAGCAAGAATGAACCACAACTTGTGGAGCCATGAGGTTACTATCAGGATCTTGTCAGTCCCCCACACGGCCAACAACAGCTACTGTGCCGCGTTCAAGGCCAAGGCCATCTGCCGCCCCCTCAGTGATCTCAGGGGGAAGGTGAGCGGGTTAGGCAAGCCCAGCAAAGTATAAGCCGGGAATCTGTGGATCTGTGTATCAAATGCTGAATCAATAGCATCTATAATATTATCCCAGTACCGGTGAAGCTTAGGGCAATGCCATAGCATGTGCACAAGCGTTCCTCCCCCCCCCCGCAACCTCTCCAACAAAGGCTAGACTTTGTGGGATCCCAGGCATGGATCCTTGCTGGGGTGTAGTACCAATAGGAGGCCACCTTATAGGCTGTCTCCGTGCCTGCCGCACCGTAGGCCGTATGGTGAGTCCTGTAGAAAACACCCTCCCATTCCGCATCAGACAGCTCTCTCTCCAGTTCCCTTTCCCACCTCAGCTGACCCTTAGTCTTAGGCGAACGGGTGTCCCCCCTTAGGAGGCCGTAGAGCTCCGAGATCACCCGCTTATTGTCTTTTTTTACTAAGATCCATTTTTCAAATGGTGTTAGCGGCCTGTCCATTAATGCCCTATTAACTGGCAACATGGCCCAGTGCCGTATTTGGTAATACATCATCCTAGCCGCCTCCGTTAAGACATAGACCTCTCTCATCTGCTCGAAGGGGATCACCCCCTGCTCGTCAAAAAGGTAACCCACCCTTTTGCAGCCCCCCTCGTACCAGTGGTGTAGTGCCTCCCGTTGCAGGCCCGGGCCAAAATCAGGGTTCGCACCTAAGGGAGTCACTGGAGACGGAAATGTCGTCAAGCCCAGTCTGCTAGCTATCACATCCCATACTCTCATCGACACCTCCGTGACCGGGGACACATACAACCCCCGCGCTCTGTGGCGGCGGCGGAGCCAGGGCTCTTTCCATATATGGGAGCCAGCCACTGCTTGGTCCAGGAAACACCAATGTTTCTCGGAAGACGGGCGGCTCCATTCTAATAAAAAACGCAATTGTGCAGCCTGAAAGTATCGCAGAAGGCAGGGGACTGCCAGTCCCCCCTCCTGCTTAGGGTGATACAACACCCATCGTGGCAACCGCAGCGCCCTACCTTCCCAAATAAATTTTAGAATCGCTGTTTGGAGGGCTGCTATCGTCCATGGCGGGTGCACCACCGGGAGTGCCTGGTAGATGTAGAGAACACGCGGCAAGATGGTCATCTTCACCGCTGCCACTCTGCCTAGCCAAGACAGCCTAAGTCTCCCCCATGTCTCTAGGTCGCGCTGCACCTCCCGAGTCAGTTTTGTGTAATTCAGCGACGCCGTGCGGGCAACAGTAGACCCTAAGTCAATCCCCAAGTACGGGATTGTTGAGGAAGACCATATAAAGTGGAATCGGGCCTTCAGATCTCTTTCATGTTCGACACTAATAAACCTGCTCATGGCCTGGGACTTCAACATGTTTATCTGGAATCCCGAAACCCGTCCAAATCCCTCCAGTATCTCCATTAGTGCAGGCAATGAGTTCGAAGGCTCCGAGAGGGTAAGAATCACATCATCCGCGTACAATGAAATGATGTGCTTATCTCCCCCGAACTTCACTCCCTTGATCTGAGGGTTATCGCGAAGCCGCTGTGCCATGGGTTCCATATAAAGCGCAAACCTGAGAGGCGAAAGCGGACACCCTTGCCGGGTCCCTCTTTGAATTGGGAACGGCAGCGAGCGTGTTCCGTTGACCCGGACCGCCGTCCAGGGCGCCGGATAGATGCAACGAATCCAAGCCATGAAACCCAGGCCCAGTCCAAAACGCTCAAGGACTCTGAACAGATATGGCCAATGAACCCTATCGAACGCCTTTTCGGCACCGATAGAGAGAAAGAGTGCCTCCCTGCGTGAGCGATCCGTTTTATCCAATAGGTGAAGCAGTCTCTTAGTGTTATCACTACACTGTCTGTGTAGTATAAATCCAGCTTGGTCGGGATCTACAAGGCCCGGCATGTAATAGTTGAGACGGTGTGCGAGAATACCAGTGAACAGTTTGGCATCGATATTCAAGAGGGAAATAGGCCTATAGAAGGCGCACTCTTCGGGATCCTTCCCCGGCTTCGGGATAACCACAATCGTGGCATCCAGCATGCTGGCTGTGAGAGCCCCCGTCTGCCGGAAGGAATTGAAAAGTCGCACTAATATCGGTACAAGTTCCACACAAAAGGTCTTGTAAAAAAGTGCGAAAAACCATCAGGCGCACCACTGCATACTCTGCCCTGTCCCAATCCAACCGTATCAACTGCTTCCTCGCTTTCTCAAGCTCTCGCCAGACTCTCGGAGCACCAGTATGCTTATGTGAGCACTCCAATGCAATCTCCTTGCTTTATTATCCCTAGCTGACAGCAACATCACCTCACCTCTCAATACCGCCTTCAGTGCCTCCCACAGCGTCGCCATACAAGTGGCCCCATCATCGTTATGGCTAAGATAATCTATTATTGCACTACGAATTGCGTCCACTGTTGCAGCGTTCTGAAGCATCGAGTCCCTGAATCGCCACTCTGATACGCCCACGCGCCCCATATTCATGGCAACCTCAACAGTAACTGGAGCGTGATCAGACATGGATCGAGGCTCGATCGCTGACTCCCTAACCTGGGGAAGAAGCTCCTGCGAAGCCAAAAAAAGATCAAGCCTAGCATATGTCTTGGTCGCTGCCGAATAAAAGGAATAGTCCCTTAACTTGGGATGCGCCCTCCTCCACACATCCTCCAGGCCACACTCACTCAACCATTGACGCCCTGCCACTGTCATTGACCCCGTCTGCCCATACCGGTGGCCTGAGCGATCCAAATCTCCATCCATTACCAGATTAAAGTTGCCCCCCACCAGGATAGAACCATCCGGGGATTGTAAGAGCGGGGTCAGAGCCTGTTTTAGAAAGACTTCCTGCTGAGAATTGGGCACATATATAGAAGCAATAGTGAAGGAAACCCCCCCCCAATCTCAATCTCATGGCTAAAAGCCTACCTTGCACCTCATGCAATTTTGTCACCACTTCCCCAGGGAATGAGCGCGCCAACAATATCGCAACTCCTGCATGTTTCATTGATGCCGAAGACCAGAACTGTCTAGGGAACCACTTAGAGCACATGCAGTAAACATCTTTTGGGACGAGATGTGTTTCCTGCAGCAGGCATATATGGCTCCCCGACCTCTCCAAGGCAGACAGGATGGCTAGCCTCTTCGTAGGATTGTTAAGCCCTCGGACATTCAAGCTTGTACATTTAAAAATCATACCCTATAATGAGAGAAGCATTCAAAAGGGTAGGGACCCAACAGAAAGAGGACCCCCCCGGGCCAGAAGATGAACCATCTGAAACACCAAGGCCTGAGACTATCTCCACACATCAGCCAGCGTCGCAGGGAAACACAGCAACATTCAAACAATGTGCACAACAGGTGCTCAAAACCAAAAAGTCCTCGCACACGCAGCTTCACGAGGAAGTGTGTCCACAGGGCCTTAGAACCATCCATGTTTGGTAAACCAGGTCAAACGCCCCCACCGCCCCGACCCTCCTCAGTGGCCAACAAGCCATCAACATCAAGGCCATCCGCAGTTCGGGACTGTCCCGCCCCCCCTCCACTAGGCTGAAGTTCTGCCGGCTACGCTGTTCAGAACGGATTCCCGCTCCGACCTCAGCTCTGAGGCCATAGGGTGCTGCAATTTCCTTCTTTTCTCCTTCCGCCGCCAATGTGGGCCCCCCCCCCAGGCAGGGCAACCCTCTCGCTCACATCCTGGGAGTTCTCCTCCAGACCCAAGATCCGAAATGCTTCCGAAATGGATCGCACCTGCCGTAGCTGTTCCTCCCACCGGAAGACCAAGCGGAACGGGTGGCCCCAGGAATAAGACACATCATGCGCCCGCAAGTGCTCCGTGATAGGTCTAAATTCTCTTCGCCTCTGCAGGGTCCGCACTGAGAGGTCGTGGAATAGTTGGAGCTCATGTTCTCTAAAGAGTACCTGCCGAAGATTGCGAGCCCGCCGCAGGATCATCTCTTTAAGCACAAAATTGTGGAGACAGGCCAGGATATCTGGGGAACGGTCTCCAGGGTCACCAGCACGGCCCACCCGGTGAACTCTGTCCAAAACTATCTCCTGGGTGTCCTCCATGCCCAGCAGAGAGCAAAACAGGCCCACCACATACTCTCCAATGTCCTCCTTTTCCGCCCCCATCGGGGCCCCTCTGATGCAGATATTTTATCTCCTTGAATGATTTTACAAATCCTCGACCGCTATCTAAGAAGGAGGGCCTGCTGCTCTCGGAGACGAACGACCTCTTGCTGCAGGCCCGCCACCTCCTCACCCCGGGGAATTTCGCCATCTTCCAGCTGCGCTACACGATCTCCCAGAGAGGTAACCTCTCCCTGTAGCTCCTTCACCTCCTGGGATATGTCCCTGTGAAGTTCCTGGATGTCGCTGCGGAGCGAATCAAACAGGGAGGTTAGAAAGCCCTTCGTGACTGGCGAGCCCTCATCCGACTCCATCTCCGTCCGAGCGTCTAGTGGTCTCGTCGTTGGTGGATCCTCCGCCATGCCCCCTGATGCCGTCCAGGTCCCTGTCAACATCTCTCTCACTGAGCGTTCCCGCTTGGATTTGGCCGTCGCCATGGTTTGTGAACCCTACTCAGCTCGCCAGGACACCCCCCCAAGTCTCTCCAAACGCTCCGTCTGGAACCAAATCCCCAGGTGTCTTCGTAACAGATGTTGCGTCTGGCCTGCGCGCTGTGTAGCCTCCTCCCACGGAACTTCGCCTTTTGTGGCCTCTGCCGCCTCGCAAACTGGCCCGCACTTACTTATGGTCCATGCTGGTGGGGATGAAGACCTAAGGATCAAACAAAGGCCTCTACTCTATGCGGCTGCACCTCTATGTCCCTCCACGGTCCCGGAGAGGTCCAATGTGGGGGGAGGGGCTCCCATCCAGCCCCAACCAGGTCTTCCAAAGAGCTCCTTCCAGCTAAACGGCAATTACTCTTGGGGTCTAAGCCCCTCCATGCCCTCGCGACTCGCGGGGCCCAGCAGGATCCCTCTGAGGCTCCGATGCCTCCAGACGCACTCTCAGGCCGCCGCCGGAGAAAGGCACCACTTCGCGGCCCAGGGCACCGCCCAAGCCGCTCTGCGGCCCCGTACGCACCTCTGGGCCGGCCGCTCCTCTTTGCAGGGGCAGCGCCGCGCGATGCAAGACCTCGATCAGGCTGCCCCCTGCCTCCAGCAGCACCCGTCAACTCGGGGGGGGGGGGTCCTGGGATGCCCCCTCGTCAGGCCAGCCAGAAGATTTCGGGGTCAGGGCGGCGGAGCGCAGGCAGGAACGTCCTAGCGTGCCGCCATCTTGGCCACGCCCCCTGTACAATTATTTTACCAGAAATTAGCCACAGGTTAAAAAGCGATATATGGGGACTCTTTTCTGATTCCTGTAGATTTCAGTTGTATCAGAAGTTAGACCAACAGTGAAACCAATTACATTTCACTGTAATGTGTTCATCAGAAGGTTTGAGATAGTATATGATGGTATACTATAGGAAAATATAATGAAAGAAGAGACTAAGGGCCAGATGTAGGAAGCCTTTTACATGTCGCAAACTGCGAATAACGCAGTTTGCGCATGCAAAAGGCCGAACGCGATGCTCATCCTCAAATTGAGAGTCGGTACTGACTCCCAATTTGAGGATGCGACTCGCAAATAGGAAGGGGTGTTCCCTTCCTATTTGCGACCGCATCGCCATGCTGAGTTGCTTTGTGACCGCGAATGCGGTCGCAAACCAACTCGCAGTTACCACCAGTGTCACACTGATGGTAACACATTCGCAAAATGTTTATCTTTGTGAATGCCGAAAAAAATATTTTTTCAGAGCAGGCAGTGGTCCTATGGACCACTGCCTACTCTGAAAAAAACGAAACCAAATGGTTTCGGTTTAGTTTTCATTTTGCAGCTCGTTTTCCTTTAAGTAAAGCGGGCTGCAAAATGACAAAAAAGAACTGCATTATTGCAAAAGCAGTCACAGACATGGAGGTCTGCTGACTACAGCAGGCCACCATCCTGTGAGTGCAGGGACTCGCTATGGGGTCGCAAACTGCGACCCACCTCATTAATATTGATGAGGTGGGTCTTTGCAACCCCATAGCGAGTCGCAGAAGGTGTCTGAGACACCTTTCCGCATACAATTTTGCGAGTTGAAAATTGCAAGTCGGTCAGACTCGCAATTTGCAAGTCGCTAAATTTTACTTTACTACATCTGGCCCTAGAAGAGCATGAATGGCCTCTGAGAAGAGTATTAAGTGTATTATTCCTCCTTGCTCTAATCTCTGAGGAACTCCACCCCGCCCTCAAGTATGAGCTGAGACAAGTCTAAATTACAAAAAGCATAAAAAAGATTTTTAATCTCTGTGGATCACTGCAATTTCTACAGGCAATCATTGCCATCGCAGTGATCCTGGAATAACATTAATTTGAAACATTGTTAAAAAATATCTAACTGAGCAGTAATATTGCTGGCAAAGTAACATAGAAGATCTTCAATCAAAAGTAGAGTAGCTGTCAGAAGAATAGAGGGAGAAACAATGGAGAACCCGAGAAAGCAGGCATGGGTTCCCTCTTGCATTCCAATACCTAAGAATTGGGTTGAAATCATGACATTTGTTACTTATTTTTGCAATTTGTTACCCCAGACAATCAAATAACAGCACACTGGCCAATATGCCTGTCCTACCTGGGGGAGAAGTCCAGTACCAGTCTTCAAACTCTCTTCCATGATATGCAGCATCCTTTGGAACTTTTCATCATCATACTCAAAGCGATCCCCAAAGACGATGGAGCATATTACATTACTCACTGCATTGTTAATAAGAAAATGTGGGTCAAAGGGGCAACCTGAGGAGAAAGGAACAAGAGATGAGAATGCTTATTTTTAACATCTTCTTAGTACAACATAAGGGTTAACATATCACCCCTTTATGCTCGTCAGTCGATCAGATTCACATTTTTCATATGTCTTTAGAGGAGAGTAGGTGATCTGAGCACTAGCTGCTGATAAAACTTTCAAACTGGCGGAGCATACTCACATCTATAGTACTGCACATTGTGAGAGAAGCAAGTGAGCCTACCACTTCCCCAACATGCTTGATGTCCAAGGACATGAACAGAGCAGTTGTAAGGAGAATTCTTTTGGTTTTGAAAGGGCAGTGCAGGGATAAGCATGAGAAGGGTGGGAGAAGGTGGGACAGCAATTGGCCAGGTGACCAAAGTGCCCTCGTCTAATTCCATTTCCACCCCTCACAGTGGTCGGTTGTACACATGCCCACACAACTTCTATAGCAAGAAGGTGAATGCTGGACTTTGGATATTGTGTACCAGTGATAGCCTGGTTTACCGGGCAAGCAGCAAGGGAAGGAAGGGTACTAGGAGACTGTGGGGTTGTTGAGGTAAAAATACACATACAAGAGAAATTTGGAACACAACATAATCCCAATGGCAGTGAGGTATTTTCAAAGTTACATTTGCTATATTGTGGTTCAGTGTCGCTGTGAGAGTATTAGAGAGGTAAGAAGGCAAATTGTGAAAGCAAACAGGCTTTTCTACGTGGCTGGAGCACCGCGCAGCATAGCCACACAAGCGTTACCACACTTGCCTGATCCACGCATGTGCCTCAACCACACAAATGCGTGGTTAAGGCATATGCGTGGTTCAGACACACAGCAGGAACAGCCAGGAGAGGAACGCTGCCGCTGGGTAAGTGGGGCTGGGGTGGTTGAGGGGATTTTTAAGGAGAGGGCTGGGTAGGTTTTAGAGTTCAGCGCTGGGGCGGTCGGGTAGTTTTTAGGACAGGGCTTGGTAGGTTTTAGGGTTCAGTATGGGGTTGGGGTTTCAGGGTACTTTTTAGGACAGGACGGGTATGTTTTAGGGTTCAGGGCGGGGTTGGTCCGGGTAGTTTTTAGGACAGGGTAGGTGTGACTGGCTGAACGGCATAAACCAGGCGGAGATTGGGTAGTATGGTAAGGAAGAGTTTTTTTTTATTATTATTTTCTTTCTTTGCCCAGGCGTTTCAAAACCAAGAGTTCAGTTTGGTATGGCGTAACCCGATTAGTGTCTCTTCTTCTAATTCTTCGTTCTTCTTCCTCTAGGTCCGTGGATTCTGAGAACTCGGGTTGGCTCCAGGAAGGTTCCGGTAAGAGAAACAGAAGAACGCCACGGTAAGTACAAGGATATTTCTGGGGTTTTCTCTTTAGATAGGAAGCAGGGAAAGGGTAAGTGGGGAGATAGAAAGAGAGTGCATTCACCCGTGCGCTGTCTCTACACAAAAATGCCTGTGATTCATTTAGGTGCCCCACAGTGCTCCCAGGTAAGTCAGGATAGTCAGTCTCTCTTCACCTTAAAGGGACTGTGCCCTTCCTTTATCCCCCCCCTTTCCCTTCTCACCCCTCCCCAGTTCCCTTTCCCGGTGGGGTTTTAGCATCTCTTTCCCTTGTCCCTAGGAGGGACCGTACCTTTGTGAGCCACGACCCTCCGGGGTCGTGGCTGGGCTCTTTGGTCCTTGCCTCCTGCGCTCCTTCCTCTACGGCCTCGTTCTTCACGTCTCCTCTGTTGTCGGCCCCTTGCTCCGTCGTCTCCTGTTGTCCTGCTCCTTGTTCTCGCTCCTCGCTTCTTTCGCCGTTTTCTCCTCCTTCTCTCCTCTCGACGCGTTCTGACGTCTTTTGACCTCCCGCGTCCCGGAAGGTCTCGAGCGTTTCCCTGGAAACAGGGAAACGCGGGTAGTGACGCCTCGAGCGTTCCCATGGTAACATGGGAACGCGGCTCTGACGTGTCTGGGAAACCCGACCCGGAGTCAACGGCCACTGTCCAGGAAGTGATCGGGGTTGCCCGATCACATACCCCATCCCAAGAACGGTCCTGCTCGAGGACCGGAGTAGAGCAAGGAAACCTGGACAAGTAATCTGCAGGACCCTGTTGCGACCCAGGGACATGGCAGACCTGGAAGGAAAAAGGCTGTAGTTCAAGAAACCAGCGCAAAATCCTAGAGTTGGAATCCTTATGTGAGGCAAGCCAGGTAAGAGGCGCATGATCGGTATACAGTAGAAAAGGTCTACCCAGGAGATAATACTGCAAGTTCTCCACTGCCCATTTAATGGGCAAGCACTCTTTCTCAATGGTGGGGTAATGACATTCCCGGGGAAGAAGTTTCCTGCTGACAAACACAATTGGGTGATCCCTACCGTCCGGGTCAGGCTGCGCGAGCACCGCCCCAAGGCCCACATTAGAAGCATCTGTGTACAGATGAAAAGGTCTAGAAAAATCAGGGCATTGCAAAACCGGTTCCGAGGTAAGAGAGGATCTTAAACGTTCAAAACTAGTCCACTGACTTTCTGAAAAAGGGACCAACTTGTTGGGGTGATGTTTGGATAACAAATCAGTAAGGGGGGCCGCAATAGTGGAATAACCCGGTATAAATCTACGGTAGTAACCCACTAACCCAAAGAAGGAACGCAAATCTTTTTTCGTTTTTGGGATTGGTGCATTTTGAATTGCTTCAATCTTAGTCATTTGTGGTTGCAGTGTACCATTGCCTATCTGATAGCCAAGATATGATATGTCATTCTTCCCTAATATGCACTTTTTAGGATTAGCCGTCAACCCTGCTCCTGTCAGTGTGGTCAAAATTTGGTCGAGATGGTGTAGATGGTCTAGCCAAGTGTCGCTAAAAATGACGACATCATCGAGATAGGCTGCAGAGAATGAGTGGAAGGGTTTTAATAACCTATCCATCAACCTCTGAAAGGTTGCCGGGGCTCCGTGGAGACCAAAGGGTAGCACTGTGAATTGATAAAGGCCGGATTGAGTAGAGAAGGCTGTTTTCTCTTTATCTTCGGGGAAAAGGGGAATTTGCCAATACCCTTTAGTGAGGTCCAATGTAGACATGTAGTTAGCTCTTCCTAGCTTCTCTAGGACATCGTCCACACGGGGAATAGGATAAGAGTCAAACATAGAGATTGCATTGAGTTGTCGGAAGTCAATACAAAAGCGAACTGTTCCGTCAGGTTTTGGGACCAGAACTACTGGAGAGCACCAGGGACTGACAGAGGGCTCAATTACTCCTAAGTGTATCATCTTTACTATTTCTTCTTCTATGATATGTTTCCTAGCCTCGGGAATACGATAAGGCCGTTGTCGGACAGTTTGCCCTGGTGGTGTTCTTATTCTGTGATAGATCAGGGAAGTTCTGCCAGGTATGTCTGAAAAAACCTGTGGGTATTGGGTTAACAGGGAGTACAACTGATCCTTCTTGGACATTGTCAGGGAAGTGTTGATACAGGGTATATTTTCCTTTTGTTGATTCCCAAAGGGAAACATTTCTATCTCTACCTCCTTAATGGGAGATACAAGAAGGCCCATTGCTACCGTCTCGCTAACCTCATCCTCTGCTTTCCATTTCTTGAGGAGATTCACATGGTAAATTTGTTTTTTTGGGGGGTTGACACTTAGTTCTAAGAGATAGGTGACAGGGGAGATTGCTCTAATAACCCTATATGGCCCCTGCCATCTGGCTAACAATTTTTGGTCTGACGTGGGTCGCATAATCAAGACTTGATCATTAGGAAGAAATGTACGCAATTTACTTCCCCTATCATAATATTGTTTTTGAGTCTCTTGGGCCTTTTCCAGATGTTGTCGTACATTCTCCCATAACTCTTGTAAATGTGATTTAAGCTTTTGGACGTATTCTAACAATGGTCGTCCTTCCTCTTCCTCTTCTTCCTCCCAGGTCTCGATGGCCATATCTAAAAGGGAACGGGGTTGCCTTCCGAACACCAGTTCGAACGGGCTATGTCCTGTTGAGGACTGCTCGTGGGTTCGAATGGCATAGAGAACTAAGGGCAGTTTCTGGTCCCAATCCCTCCCCGTTTCGTCGACTATTTTCTTTAATAGAGTTTTAATAGTCCGGTTGTATCGTTCAACGAGCCCGTCTGTCTGTGGATGATACACTGAAGTTTTGATTTGGGTAATCGCGAGTATCCTACATATCTGTCTCATGAGGTTGGACATGAAGGGCGTACCCTGATCAGTGAGTATTTCTCGGGGAAACCCTGTCCGAGTGAATACCGTTATCATTGCCTGAGCTACCGTTTTCGTCGTCATGCTGGCAAGGGAAATGGCTTCGGGGTACCTTGTTGCATAATCTACGATAACCAGTATATAAGTGTGTCCCTTAGATGAGGGAAGTAAGGGTCCAATTAGATCCATTCCCACCCTACTAAACGGGATATCGATGATGGGAAGAGGTAGGAGGGGTGCTTTCCGGGGTCGGCCTGGTTCTGTGAGTTGACATCTAGGGCATTGCGAGCAATATTTCCTGATGTGGGCAAACACCCCTGGCCAGTAGAACCTCCGGAGGAGATATTCCTCGGTTTTTTCTCTGCCGAAATGGCCCCCTCCCGGTTGATTGTGGGCTAGGAGGAGTACTAGGTCTCTATATGCTTCTGGGACTACTAATTGGTGTTTGCGTTCCCCGGCCCTGGTAGTGGTTACCCTATACAGAAGGTTTCGTTGTACTAAAAAATAGGGACCCACCTCGTCGGTTTCTTCAGTTTTTGCTGTTCTCCAAGCATGAGTGAGGGTAGGGTCCTCTCTCTGATGTTGGCGGAAACTTATGGGTGCTCTATAATTCTCTGCTATCACTCTTATGGGTTGTCTGGTTTCTTTAACCTCTCGAAATTTCGCCTTTCCGTCTCTTTTTTCCCGACGGGAAAGTTTCCTACGATATGGGGGACACTCAATGGTGCTATAAGAAAAAGGGGCCTCGGTCCACCATTCGAGGCTCTCCTTCTGATTTTGGGTACCATTTAAGAGTTGTTGAAAATGCACATAGTCGGTGCCAACAATACATTCTTCAATCAGTTGATCCATAACTCCCATGGGAAGAAGGTCTCTATATTCCCCCCACTCTAACTCTACTGTGGTAAGGGGGTATTGCTCCTTATCGCCATGTATACAGCAAATGGTAACTCTTGGGCTGGTGTTCTCATCCACCGGGTCTATGAGATATTGTCGGATGACCGATTGACTACATCCAGAGTCTATGAGGGCAGAGAGGAGGTGACCATTGATTTTTAAAGTCTGTTTAAATGTGGTTTCCCCTTTCCCAGTACATAGTACCCTGCGTCGTGTTACTCCTATCTCCATAGGTTCCACCCCCTCTGTCTTCCTGGGGCACATGCGAGCTATATGTCCCCATTCTCCACAGTTAAAACATTGGGGTCCTGGTATTGGATGACCCTCCCCTGGTTTACGTGGGAATGGGTCTTCTATAGGATATCTCGGTGCGGGCTTTGCTGGAGGTGTGAGGGGTTTGAGATTGGGCCGAGGTTGTAGTGATCTCACGTCAGTGGACCTGTGGTACGCACAGGCCAAGTCTATAGCCATGTCTGTATCCACATTTGGATGTTGTCTTATCCAATTTTTTGTACTAGTTGGTAAGGAGTCCAAGTATTGTTCGAGGATGATTGTCTTGATAACGTCCTCTCGGTTAGTTCAGATAGGCCCCAACCATTTGAGTGCCAAGTCCTTAACCCTGAAGTAGAAGGTTCGGGGGTCCTCATTCTGTCCCCACTTTACTTTACGGAATTTTACTCTATAGTACTCGGTATCGTGGCCCACCCGTTCCAAAATGCTCCTTTTTATGTCCTTGTAGGATGTGGTACCGGCTGGATTGGCTGCTTGATAAGCTGCCTGGATAAGACCGGTGAGTAAAGGAGCGATGTATTGTCCCCATCTGTCTTCGGGCCATTGAGCTGAAGAAGCGACCCGTTCAAAGTTAGTAAAGAAAGAGTCCGGATCTTCCCCTTCCTGATATCGTTGTAGAACCGAACTGGGGACATTAGGGTGAACCTTACTGGCAGCTATGGTCTCAGTTAACTTTTTCATGGCTGTTTCATGGACAAGCTGGTTGTTCGCCAAGATGGTGGCCTGACTTTTTAGGGCGGACTGCAAGGCCTCCCTATCCTCCTTGGCTTCTTGCTGGTGAGCTTCCCAGACCAGCTGTAAATGGCTCTGGCCTTCTGCCAGCTGCTTAATCATGTCCTCTAGGCTAGGACTTTCACTCATTGTTTATACCGTTCCTCAGCCGTCGCGGTTTAATCCTACTTCTGACACCACTGTGACAGGCTGAACGGCATAAACCAGGCGGAGATTGGGTAGTATGGTAAGGAAGAGTTTTTTTTTATTATTATTTTCTTTCTTTGCCCAGGCGTTTCAAAACCAAGAGTTCAGTTTGGTATGGCGTAACCCGATTAGTGTCTCTTCTTCTAATTCTTCGTTCTTCTTCCTCTAGGTCTGTGGATTCTGAGAACTCGGGGTGGCTCCAGGAAGGTTCCGGTAAGAGAAACAGAAGAACGCCACGGTAAGTACAAGGATATTTCTGGGGTTTTCTCTTTAGATAGGAAGCAGGGAAAGGGTAAGTGGGGAGATAGAAAGAGAGTGCATTCACCTGTGCGCTGTCTCTACACAAAAATGCCTGTGATTCATTTAGGTGCCCCACAGTGCTCCCAGGTAAGTCAGGATAGTCAGTCTCTTTTCTCCTTAAAGGGACTGTGCCCTTCCTTTATCCCCCCCCTTTCCCTTCTCACCCCTCCCCAGTTCCCTTCCCCGGTGGGGTTTTAGCGTCTCTTTCCCTTGTCCCTAGGAGGGACCGTACCTTTGTGAGCCACGACCCTCAGGGGTCGTGGCTGGCCTCTTTGGTCCTTGCCTCCTGCGCTCCTTCCTCTACGGCCTCGTTCTTCACGTCTCCTCCGTTGTCGGCCCCTTGCTCCGTCGTCTCCTATTGTCCTGCTCCTTGTTCTCGCTCCTCGCTTCTTTCGCCGTTTTCTCCTCCTTCTCTCCTCTCGACGCGTTCTGACGTCTTTTGACCTCCCGCGTCCCGGAAGGTCTCTAGCGTTTCCCTGGAAACAGGGAAACGCGGTAGTGACGCCTCGAGCGTTCCCATGGTAACATGGGAACGCGGCTCTGACGTGTCTGGGAAACCCGACCCGGAGTCGACGGCCGCTGTCCAGGAAGTGATCGGGGTTGCCCGATCACAGTAGGTTTTAGGGTTCAGGCAGGGGCAAGGGTTCTGGGTAGTTTTTAGGACAGGGCGGGGTAGTAGGTTTTAGGTTTCAGGGCCGGGGGTCGGGTAGTTTTAGGACAGGGTGGGGTCGTCTTTAGGACAGGGCGGGGTAGGTTTTAGGGTCAGAGTGAGGGGTTGGGGTAGTTTTAACGACAGGGTAGGGTAGTTTTTACCACAGGGTAGGTTTTAGGATTTTGGGTGGGGGATCAGGGTAGTTTTTAGGACACAGTGGGGTAGTTTTGAGGACAGGGTACATTTTTGAGTTTAGGGCAGAGGGTTGGGGTAGTTTTTAGGACAGGGTGGAGTAGTTTTAGGAACAAGGGAGATTCTAGGGTTTAGGGCGGGGCAAGGGATCATGGTAGTTTTTAGGGCAGGGTGGGGTAGTTTTTGGGACAGGGTAGGTTTTAGGGTTTAGAGCGGGGTTCGGGTAGTTTTTAGGACAGGGTGGGGTAGTTTTTAGGATATGGTAGGTTTTAGAGTTTGGTGTGGGGGATCAGGGTAGTTTTTAGGACACTTTGGGGTAGTTTTGAGGACAGGGTAAATTTTAGAGTTTGGGGCAGGGGGTTGGGGTAGTTTGTAGGACAGGGTAGAGTAGTTTTATGAACAGGGGAGATTCTAGGGTTTAGGGCCGGGCAAGGGATCAAGGTAGTTTTTAGGGCAGGGTGGGGTAGTTTTTGGGACAGGGTAGGTTTTAGGGTTTAGAGCGGGGGTCGGGTAGTTTTTAGGACAGGGTGGGGTAGGTTTTAGGACAAGGCAGGGTAGCTTTTAGGGTTTAGGACAGGAAGGGGGCAGTTTTTAGGGTAGGGCAGGGTAGGTTCTAGGGTTTAGGGCGAAAGGTCAGGGTAGTTTTTAGGGCAGGGTGGGTAGGTTTTAGGGTTCAGGGTGGGGCTAGGTGGTTTGGGTAGTTTTTAGGACAGGGTAGTTTTTAGGGCTCAGGGCAGGATGTTGGGTCGAGGTAGTTTTTAGGACAGGGTGGGGTAGGTTTTAGGTTTTAGGGAGGGGGCAAATGGGTCAGGGGGTTGTATCACACAACCTTGCATGGCATTGCCACATATACCTTTACTTAGCATGCTTTTACAATGAAATTTGTAGTAAAGGCATGACTGGTAAAGACATGCGTGGTAAAGACGCGATCGTGGTTCCCACCCCGTTGTCAAGCCATGCGTAGTTCTGTCATACAACCAGGAGGCACTTATCAGCCTAGCAGCTGAAAGGTGGTAAATGGGATGTGGGATGAACAGAGGGGGGATGGTGTAGCAAAAGTGATAAGCGTCTCTAAATGGGTTGTTTGCAGGAGCAATTACATTTATGTTAGCTGAGGCAGCCGTTTATGGTTTGAGGCGATGAGTCCACGTCAGAAGAAAGGTAGGAACCGGAGGCCTGGATGAGGTTAAAAATAAAGGGCACAGACAGATAAAGGTGCACAGAGCTTGGATTGATAATATAGGAAGTGGCACGGTAGTTGTATGTGAATCTGTAGAAGATCACACAGAAGAAACATGTTGTGGAGACACTTTCTGCACGAACCAGATTTTCCCCAGCATAACAAACCCAATCTGGTGGACACACTTCATGAAAAAATTCCACGCACTGTATTTTTCTAATTGGATACACGAATTCCTTGTTTACCTCCCTCTCTACCCGCACCCCCACCTTCACATACCCTTTCTGCCCTATTTACCTTCTTCCTCTTTTCACTTTCTTCCTATATGCTCTCCCCCTTCGACTATTCATTAATCAGCTCACTAGCATATCTCATACAGACCACAGAGATAGGACAACTAAATGTTGTTTCAAGGATTTTTCAAAACAGATGGAGTTTTAAAGCCCTTCCTCAGACAGGGCATTTCACCAACCAACCACAGCAAAAAAATCCAGAACCCAGCTTTTTCGCTTTTTTTCCCCTAGGGGTGAGAAGGTATTTCCCTGTGCGTCAAAGAAGCCCTGGTGGGTAATGTGTAGTAAAACTTTGCTTCAGGTGCATTTGGATGCCACTGAACAGTGTCGTATCTGAGACAATCATGGACTGGAAGTGTAGGAAAAAGCTGACAGGGAGCGTTGTGCAGTTTCCTCAATAACATGAGCAGAATTTGGTAAACTGAAGCCAGCACAAATTCAGTTATTCTGACAATCCTCCATCAACTACAATTTTCTTTACCCCCATCTTCTACTCATGGATTTATCCTTGTACCTCTTCCGATAACTGTAGGAAGTTGGCTCTGTATGTGCTATTTCAAAGTAAGGAATAGCATGCACAGAGTCCAAGGGTTCCCCTTAGAGGTAAAATAGTGGTAAAAATAGATAATACTAATGCTCTATTTTGTGGTAGTGTGGTCGAGCAGTAGGCTTATCCAAGGAGTAGTGTTAAGCATTTGTTGTACATACACAAGACAATAAATGAGGTACACACACTCAGAGACAAATCCAGCCAATAGGTTTTTATATAGAAAAATATCTTTTCTTAGTTTATTTTAAGAACCACAGGTTCAAATTCTACATGTAATATCTCATTCGAAAGGTATTGCAGGTAAGTACTTTAGGAACTTCAAATCATCAAAATTGCATGTATACTTTTCAAGTTATTGACAAATAGCTGTTTTAAAAGTGGACACTTAGTGCAATTTTCACAGTTCCTGGGGGAGGTAAGTTTTTGTTAGTTTTACCAAGTAAGTAGGACACTTACAGGGTTCAGTTCTTGGTCCAAGATAGCCCACCGTTGGGGGTTCAGAGCAACCCCAAAGTCACCACACCAGCAGTTCAGGGCCGGTCCGGTGCAGAGTTCAAAGTGGTGCCCAAAACACATAGGCTAGAATGGAGAGAAGGGGGTGCCCCGGTTCCGGTCTGCTTGCAGGTAAGTACCCGCGTCTTCGGAGGGCAGACCAGGGGGGTTTTGTAGGGCACCGGGGGGGACACAAGTCCACACAGAAATTTCACCCTCAGCAGCGCGGGGGCGGCCGGGTGCAGTGTAGAAACAAGCGTCGGGTTTGTAATGGAAGTCAATGGGAGATCTCGGGATCTCTTCAGCGCTGCAGGCAGGCAAGGGGGGAATTCCTCGGGGAAACCTCCACTTGGGCAAGGGAGAGGGACTCCTGGGGGTCACTTCTCCAGTGAAAGTCCGGTCCTTCAGGTCCTGGGGGCTGCGGGTGCAGGGTCTCTCCCAGGCGTCGGGACTTTAGGTTCAAAGGGTCGCGGTCAGGGGAAGCCTCGGGATTCCCTCTGCAGGCGGCGCTGTGGGGGCTCAGGGGGGACAGGTTTTGGTACTCACAGTATCAGAGTAGTCCTGGGGTCCCTCCTGAGGCGTCGGATCTCCACCAGTCGAGTCGGGATCGCCGGGTGCAGTGTTGCAAGTCTCACGCTTCTTGCGGGGAGCTTGCAGGGTTCTTTAAAGCTGCTGGAAACAAAGTTGCAGCTTTTCTTGGAGCAGGTCCGCTGTCCTCGGGAGTTTCTTGTCTTTTCGAAGTAGGGGCAGTCCTCAGAGGATGTCGAGGTCGCTGGTCCCTTCGGAAGGCGTCGCTGGAGCAGGATCTTTGGAAGGCAGGAGACAGGCCGGTGAGTTTCTGGAGCCAAGGCAGTTGTCGTCTTCTGGTCTTCCTCTGCAGGGGTTTTCAGCTAGGCAGTCCTTCTTCTTGTAGTTGCAGGAATCTAATTTTCTAGGGTTCAGGGTAGCCCTTAAATACTAAATTTAAGGGCGTGTTTAGGTCTGGGGGGTTAGTAGCCAATGGCTACTAGCCCTGAGGGTGGGTACACCCTCTTTGTGCCTCCTCCCAAGGGGAGGGGGTCACAATCCTAACCCTATTGGGGGAATCCTCCATCTGCAAGATGGAGGATTTCTAAAAGTTAGAGTCACCTCAGCTCAGGACACCTTAGGGGCTGTCCTGACTGGCCAGTGACTCCTCCTTGTTATTCTCATTATTTTCTCCGGCCTTGCCGCCAAAAGTGGGGCCTGGCCGGAGGGGGCGGGCAACTCCACTAGCTGGAGTGTCCTGCTGGGTTGGCACAAAGGAGGTGAGCCTTTGAGGCTCACCGCCAGGTGTGACAATTCCTGCCTGGGAGAGGTGTTAGCATCTCCACCCAGTGCAGGCTTTGTTACTGGCCTCAGAGTGACAAAGGCACTCTCCCCATGGGGCCAGCAACATGTCTCGGTTTGTGGCAGGCTGCTAAAACTAGTCAGCCTACACAGATAGTCGGTTAAGTTTCAGGGGGCACCTCTAAGGTGCCCTCTGTGGTGTTTTTTACAATAAAATGTACACTGGCATCAGTGTGCATTTATTGTGCTGAGAAGTTTGATACCAAACTTCCCAGTTTTCAGTGTAGCCATTATGGTGCTGTGGAGTTCGTGTTTGACAGACTCCCAGACCATATACTCTTATGGCTACCCTGCACTTACAATGTCTAAGGTTTTATTTAGACACTGTAGGGGTACCATGCTCATGCACTGGTACCCTCACCTATGGTATAGTGCACCCTGCCTTAGGGCTGTAAGGCCTGCTAGAGGGGTGTCTTACCTATACTGCATAGGCAGTGAGAGGCTGGCATGGCACCCTGAGGGGAGTGCCATGTCGACTTACTCGTTTTGTCCTCACTAGCACACACAAGCTGGCAAGCAGTGTGTCTGTGCTGAGTGAGAGGTCTCCAGGGTGGCATAAGACATGCTGCAGCCCTTAGAGACCTTCCTTGGCATCAGGGCCCTTGGTACTAGAAGTACCAGTTACAAGGGACTTATCTGGATGCCAGGGTCTGCCAATTGTGGATACAAAAGTACAGGTTAGGGAAAGAACACTGGTGCTGGGGCCTGGTTAGCAGGCCTCAGCACACTTTCAATTGTAAACATAGCATCAGCAAAGGCAAAAAGTCAGGGGGCAACCATGCCAAGGAGGCATTTCCTTACACAACCCCCCCCCAAACGAAAGAGGATGAGACTAACCTTTCCCAAGAGAGTCTTCATTTTCTAAGTGGAAGAACCTGGAAAGGCCATCTGCATTGGCATGGGCAGTCCCAGGTCTGTGTTCCACTATAAAGTCCATTCCCTGTAGGGAGATGGACCACCTCAACAGTTTAGGATTTTCACCTTTCATTTGCATCAGCCATTTGAGAGGTCTGTGGTCAGTTTGAACTAGGAAGTGAGTCCCAAAGAGGTATGGTCTCAGCTTCTTCAGGGACCAGACCACAGCAAAGGCCTCCCTCTCAATGGCACTCCAACGCTGCTCCCTGGGGAGTAACCTCCTGCTAATGAAAGCAACAGGCTGGTCAAGGCCATCATCATTTGTTTGGGACAAAACTGCCCCTATCCCATGTTCAGAGGCATCAGTCTGCACAATGAACTGCTTAGAATAATCTGGAGCTTTGAGAACTGGTGCTGAGCACATTGCCTGTTTCAGGGTGTCAAAGGCCTGTTGGCAGTCCACAGTCCAGTTCACTTTCTTGGGCATTTTCTTGGAGGTGAGCTCAGTGAGGGCTGTCACAATGGATCCATACCCCTTCACAAACCTCCTGTAGTACCCAGTCAAGCCAAGGAATGCCCTGACTTGAGTCTGGGTTTTTGGAGCTACCCAGTCCAGAATAGTCTGGATCTTGGGTTGGAGTGGCTGAACTTGGCCTCCACCTACAAGGTGTCCCAAGTAAACCACAGTTCCCTGCCCTATCTGGCATTTGGATGCCTTGATAGAGAGGCCTGCAGATTGCAGAGCCTTCAAAACCTTCCTCAGGTGGACCAGGTGATCCTGCCAGGTGGAGCTAAAGACAGCAATATCATCAAGATAAGCTGTGCTAAAGGACTCCAAGCCAGCAAGGACTTGATTCACCAACCTTTGGAAGGTGGCAGGGGCATTCTTTAAACCAAAGGGCATAACAGTAAACTGATAATGCCCATCAGGTGTGGAGAATGCTGTCTTTTCTTTTGCTCCAGGTGCCATTTTTATTTGCCAGTACCCTGCTGTCAAGTCAAAGGTACTTAGAAATTTGGCAGCACCTAATTTATCAATGAGCTCATCAGCTCTTGGAATTGGATGAGCATCTGTCTTGGTGACAGAATTGAGCCCTCTGTAGTCCACACAAAACCTCATCTCTTTCTTTCCATCTGTGGTGTGAGGTTTGGGGACCAAGACCACTGGGCTAGCCCAGGGGCTGTCAGAGCGCTCAATGACTCCCAATTCCAGCATCTTGTGGACTTCCACCTTGATGCTTTCCTTAACATGGTCAGACTGTCTAAAGATTTTGTTCTTGACAGGCATGCTGTCTCCTGTGTCCACATCATGGGTACACAGGTGTGTCTGACCAGGGGTTAAGGAGAAGAGTTCAGGAAACTGTTGTAGGACTCTCCTACAATCAGCTTGCTGTTGGCCAGAGAGGGTGTCTGAGTAGATCACTCCATCTACGGTACCATCTTTTGGGTCTGATGACAGAAGATCAGGGAGAGGTTCACTCTCTGCCTCCTGATCCTCATCTGTTACCATCAACAGATTGACATCAGCCCTGTCGTGGAAGAGCTTAAGGCGGTTTACATGGATCACCCTTTTGGGGCTCCTGCTTGTGCCCAGGTCCACCAAGTAGGTGACCTGACTCTTCCTCTCTAGTACTGGGTAAGGGCCACTCCATTTGTCCTGGAGTGCCCTGGGAGCCACAGGCTCCAGAACCCAGACTTTCTGCCCTGGTTGGAACTCAACCAGTGCAGCCTTTTGGTCATACCAAAACTTCTGGAGCTGTTGGCTGGCCTCAAGGTTTTTGGTTGCCTTTTCCATGTACTCTGCCATTCTAGAGCGAAGGCCAAGTACATAGTCCACTATGTCCTGTTTAGGCTCATGGAGAGGTCTCTCCCAGCCTTCTTTAACAAGGGCAAGTGGTCCCCTTACAGGATGACCAAACAGAAGTTCAAAGGGTGAGAACCCTACTCCCTTCTGTGGTACCTCCCTGTAAGCGAAAAGCAGACATGGCAGGAGGACATCCCATCTCCTTTTGAGTTTTTCTGGGAGCCCCATGATCATGCCCTTTAATGTCTTGTTGAATCTCTCAACTAAGCCATTAGTTTGTGGATGGTAAGGTGTAGTGAATTTATAAGTCACTCCACACTCATTCCACATGTGCTTTAGGTATGCTGACATGAAGTTGGTACCTCTGTCAGACACCACCTCCTTAGGGAAACCCACTCTGGTAAAGATACCAATGAGGGCCTTGGCTACTGCAGGGGCAGTAGTCGACCTAAGGGGAATAGCTTCAGGATACCTGGTAGCATGATCCACTACTACCAGGATATACATATTTCCTGAGGCCGTGGGAGGTTCCAGTGGACCAACTATGTCCACACCCACTCTTTCAAAGGGCACCCCCACCACAGGAAGTGGAATGAGGGGGGCCTTTGGATGCCCACCTGTCTTACCACTGGCTTGACAGGTGGGGCAGGAGAGGCAAAACTCCTTAACCATGTTGGACATATTGGGCCAGTAGAAGTGGTTGACTAACCTCTCCCACGTCTTGGTTTGTCCCAAATGTCCAGCAAGGGGAATGTCATGGGCCAATGTTAGGATGAACTCTCTGAACAGCTGAGGCACTACCACTCTCCTAGTGGCACCAGGTTTGGGGTCTCTGGCCTCAGTGTACAGGAGCCCATCTTCCCAATAGACCCTATGTGTTCCATTTTTCTTGCCTTTGGACTCTTCAGCAGCTTGCTGCCTAAGGCCTTCAAGAGAGGGACAGGTTTCTTGTCCCTTACACAGCTCCTCCCTTGAGGGTCCCCCTGGGCCTAAGAGCTCAACCTGATAAGGTTCAAGCTCCAAAGGCTCAGTTCCCTCAGAGGGCAGAACTTCTTCCTGAGAAGAGAGGTTCCCTTTCTTTTGCTGTGTTGCAGTTGGTTTCCCAACTGACTTTCCTGTTCTCTTGGTAGGCTGGGCCATTTTTCCAGACTCCAGCTCTACTTTTTCACCCTGTGCCTTGCACTGTGCTCTTGTTTTCACACACACCAGTTCAGGGATACCCAGCATTGCTGCATGGGTTTTTAGCTCTACCTCAGCCCATGCTGAGGACTCCAGGTCCTTTCCAAGCAGACAGTCCACTGGGATATTTGAGGAGACCACCACCTGCTTCAGGCCATTGACCCCTCCCCATTCTAAAGTAACCATTGCCATGGGATGTACTTTTCTCTGATTGTCAGCGTTGGTGACTGTGTAAGTTTTTCCAGTCAGGTATTGGCCAGGGGAAACCAGTTTCTCTGTCACCATGGTGACACTGGCACCTGTATCCCTCAGGCCCTCTATTCTAGTCCCATTAATTAAGAGTTGCTGTCTGTATTTTTGCATGTTAGGCGGCCAGACAGCTAGTGTGGCTAAATCCACCCCACCCTCAGAAACTAGAGTAGCTTCAGTGTGGACCCTGATTTGCTCTGGGCACACTGTTGATCCCACTTGGAGACTAGCCATACCAGTGTTACCTGGATGGGAGTTTGGAGTGGAACTTTTCTTGGGACAGGCCTTGTCTCCAGTTTGGTGTCCATGCTGTTTACAGCTATGACACCAGGCCTTTTTGGGATCAAAGTTTTTACCCTTGTACCCATTGTTTTGTGAAGAGGCTCTGGGCCCACCCTCCTGTGCAGGTTTTTGGGGGCCTGTAGAAGACTCTTTACTATTTTTAGTTTTGGTTGTCTCATCACCCTTCTGCTGGGGAGTCTTTGTGACCCCTTTCTTTTGGTCACCCCCTGTTGAAGTCTTGGACACCCTTGTCTTGACCCAATGGTCCGCCTTCTTTCCCAATTCTTGGGGAGAAATTGGTCCTAGGTCTACCAGATGCTGATGCAGTTTATCATTGAAACAATTACTTAACAGGTGTTCTTTCACAAATAAATTGTACAGCCCATCATAATTATTTACACCACTGCCTTGAATCCAACCATCTAGTGTTTTCACTGAGTAGTCAACAAAGTCAACCCAGGTCTGGCTCGAGGATTTTTGAGCCCCCCTGAACCTAATCCTGTACTCCTCAGTGGAGAATCCAAAGCCCTCAATCAGGGTACCCTTCATGAGGTCATAAGATTCTGCATCTTGTCCAGAGAGTGTGAGGAGTCTATCCCTACACTTTCCTGTGAACATTTCCCAAAGGAGAGCACCCCAGTGAGATCTGTTCACTTTTCTGGTTACACAAGCCCTCTCAAAAGCTGTGAACCATTTGGTGATGTCATCACCATCTTCATATTTAGTTACAATCCCTTTGGGGATTTTCAACATGTCAGGAGAATCTCTGACCCTATTTATGTTGCTGCCACCATTGATGGGTCCTAGGCCCATCTCTTGTCTTTCCCTCTCTATGGCTAGGATCTGTCTTTCCAAAGCCAATCTTTTGGCCATCCTGGCTAACTGGATGTCCTCTTCACTGGAGTTATCCTCAGTGATTTCAGAGTTGTTGGTCCCTCCTGTGAGGGAACCAGCATCTCTGACTATTATTTGTGGAGTCAGGGCTTGAGAAGCCCTGCTCTCCCTAAGTAGGACTGGAGGGGGGGAATTTCCCTCCAAGTCACTATCTTCCTCCTCTGAGTTGCCATCCTCAGAGGGGTTGGCCTTTTCAAACTCTGCCAAAAGCTCCTGGAGCTGTACTTTGGTAGGTTTGGGGCCCATTGCTATTTTCTTTAGTTTACAGAGTGACCTTAGCTCTCTCATCTGTAGATGGAGGTAAGGTGTGGTGTCGAGTTCCACCACATTCACATCTGTGCTAGACATTATGCTTCTAAAAGTTGGAATACTTTTTAAGAAACTAAAACTGGTTCTAGAATCTAATTCAAACTTTTACAAACTTTTAAACTCTAAAAGAAATGCTAAACGGGATCTAACACAAGGCCCTAGCAGGTCTTTTAAGAATTTAGAAAACTTTTCAAATTGCAAAAATCAATTTCTAATGACAATTTTGGAATTTGTCGTGTGATCAGGTATTGGCTGAGTAGTCCAGCAAATGCAAAGTCTTGTACCCCACCGCTGATCCACCAATGTAGGAAGTTGGCTCTGTATGTGCTATTTCAAAGTAAGGAATAGCATGCACAGAGTCCAAGGGTTCCCCTTAGAGGTAAAATAGTGGTAAAAATAGATAATACTAATGCTCTATTTTGTGGTAGTGTGGTCGAGCAGTAGGCTTATCCAAGGAGTAGTGTTAAGCATTTGTTGTACATACACAAGACAATAAATGAGGTACACACACTCAGAGACAAATCCAGCCAATAGGTTTTTATATAGAAAAATATCTTTTCTTAGTTTATTTTAAGAACCACAGGTTCAAATTCTACATGTAATATCTCATTCGAAAGGTATTGCAGGTAAGTACTTTAGGAACTTCAAATCATCAAAATTGCATGTATACTTTTCAAGTTATTGACAAATAGCTGTTTTAAAAGTGGACACAGTGCAATTTTCACAGTTCCTGGGGGAGGTAAGTTTTTGTTAGTTTTACCAAGTAAGTAGGACACTTACAGGGTTCAGTTCTTGGTCCAAGATAGCCCACCGTTGGGGGTTCAGAGCAACCCCAAAGTCACCACACCAGCAGTTCAGGGCCGGTCCGGTGCAGAGTTCAAAGTGGTGCCCAAAACACATAGGCTAGAATGGAGAGAAGGGGGTGCCCCGGTTCCGGTCTGCTTGCAGGTAAGTACCCGCGTCTTCGGAGGGCAGACCAGGGGGGTTTTGTAGGGCACCGGGGGGGACACAAGTCCACACAGAAATTTCACCCTCAGCAGCGCGGGGGCGGCCGGGTGCAGTGTAGAAACAAGCGTCGGGTTTGTAATGGAAGTCAATGGGAGATCTCGGGATCTCTTCAGCGCTGCAGGCAGGCAAGGGGGGAATTCCTCGGGGAAACCTCCACTTGGGCAAGGGAGAGGGACTCCTGGGGGTCACTTCTCCAGTGAAAGTCCGGTCCTTCAGGTCCTGGGGGCTGCGGGTGCAGGGTCTCTCCCAGGCGTCGGGACTTTAGGTTCAAAGGGTCGCGGTCAGGGGAAGCCTCGGGATTCCCTCTGCAGGCGGCGCTGTGGGGGCTCAGGGGGGACAGGTTTTGGTACTCACAGTATCAGAGTAGTCCTGGGGTCCCTCCTGAGGCGTCGGATCTCCACCAGTCGAGTCGGGATCGCCGGGTGCAGTGTTGCAAGTCTCACGCTTCTTGCGGGGAGCTTGCAGGGTTCTTTAAAGCTGCTGGAAACAAAGTTGCAGCTTTTCTTGGAGCAGGTCCGCTGTCCTCGGGAGTTTCTTGTCTTTTCGAAGTAGGGGCAGTCCTCAGAGGATGTCGAGGTCGCTGGTCCCTTCGGAAGGCGTCGCTGGAGCAGGATCTTTGGAAGGCAGGAGACAGGCCGGTGAGTTTCTGGAGCCAAGGCAGTTGTCGTCTTCTGGTCTTCCTCTGCAGGGGTTTTCAGCTAGGCAGTCCTTCTTCTTGTAGTTGCAGGAATCTAATTTTCTAGGGTTCAGGGTAGCCCTTAAATACTAAATTTAAGGGCGTGTTTAGGTCTGGGGGGTTAGTAGCCAATGGCTACTAGCCCTGAGGGTGGGTACACCCTCTTTGTGCCTCCTCCCAAGGGGAGGGGGTCACAATCCTAACCCTATTGGGGGAATCCTCCATCTGCAAGATGGAGGATTTCTAAAAGTTAGAGTCACCTCAGCTCAGGACACCTTAGGGGCTGTCCTGACTGGCCAGTGACTCCTCCTTGTTATTCTCATTATTTTCTCCGGCCTTGCCGCCAAAAGTGGGGCCTGGCCGGAGGGGGCGGGCAACTCCACTAGCTGGAGTGTCCTGCTGGGTTGGCACAAAGGAGGTGAGCCTTTGAGGCTCACCGCCAGGTGTGACAATTCCTGCCTGGGAGAGGTGTTAGCATCTCCACCCAGTGCAGGCTTTGTTACTGGCCTCAGAGTGACAAAGGCACTCTCCCCATGGGGCCAGCAACATGTCTCGGTTTGTGGCAGGCTGCTAAAACTAGTCAGCCTACACAGATAGTCGGTTAAGTTTCAGGGGGCACCTCTAAGGTGCCCTCTGTGGTGTTTTTTACAATAAAATGTACACTGGCATCAGTGTGCATTTATTGTGCTGAGAAGTTTGATACCAAACTTCCCAGTTTTCAGTGTAGCCATTATGGTGCTGTGGAGTTCGTGTTTGACAGACTCCCAGACCATATACTCTTATGGCTACCCTGCACTTACAATGTCTAAGGTTTTATTTAGACACTGTAGGGGTACCATGCTCATGCACTGGTACCCTCACCTATGGTATAGTGCACCCTGCCTTAGGGCTGTAAGGCCTGCTAGAGGGGTGTCTTACCTATACTGCATAGGCAGTGAGAGGCTGGCATGGCACCCTGAGGGGAGTGCCATGTCGACTTACTCGTTTTGTCCTCACTAGCACACACAAGCTGGCAAGCAGTGTGTCTGTGCTGAGTGAGAGGTCTCCAGGGTGGCATAAGACATGCTGCAGCCCTTAGAGACCTTCCTTGGCATCAGGGCCCTTGGTACTAGAAGTACCAGTTACAAGGGACTTATCTGGATGCCAGGGTCTGCCAATTGTGGATACAAAAGTACAGGTTAGGGAAAGAACACTGGTGCTGGGGCCTGGTTAGCAGGCCTCAGCACACTTTCAATTGTAAACATAGCATCAGCAAAGGCAAAAAGTCAGGGGGCAACCATGCCAAGGAGGCATTTCCTTACAATAACCAAATCCTAGCATATCCATCCCTACCTTTTCGCTTGTTTCTCTGCCTACTGCCTGTAGCCTTATATCTTCACTTCTTCCTATACCGTACTGCGTCTACCACTATGTGTACCTTTGTACCTCTCCAAAGGCATATACCCTAGTACTTCTACTCTTAATACCTTGTAGGTCCTCACTATACCACTGCCACTTTAATTGTCCATCTACTCACTGCTTGTATCGTTTTCCCTTTATTCCCCAACAATTCTTAATGTCCTCTACTTCTACCCCTGTACCCCCACAACTGTCTACAATCTAGTACTTCTATCCTACCAATACCTTTGTACCTCTAATCCTACCACCTCTGTCCTACCTATACCCTCATCATAGTACCTCAATCCCAGTCAATACCTTTTTACTCCTACCTATACCCTGGCACCTCCACGTCAGCCTATACCTTTGCCTATACCCTAGCACCTCTAGTATTACATATACTCTAATATCTCTACCTCTACCTTAATATATTTACTATATGCCTGTATCATTGTATCTCTAGCCCTATGAATACTCTACTGCTTAAATTTTAATTCTAGGCATAGATCTTGGAATTCGCTTAGATTAGGCTTAAAAAGAAAATCACTCCTTATATCTTTAAAAAGGAAGCTGAAAACAAGCCTTTCTAGAAGGCTTGCTAGATACTTCAGGGACCAACCACACTTGATTTAGTGGAGTAGGCTCCACAAAACTTTATTTCTTCTGGCCAGCAAGTGCTGAATTAATTTCCAGATCGTGTTGACTCTGCAACCTTTGACCAAGTGTGAGAAGCCCTATCTGAAAACTCTGAAAGACCTAGCACTACAAAGTGACTCTATACTGTAAGCCAACACCTCACAAATCAATAAAATAAATCATTTTATAAAAGGAATATGTGAATACAACAAAAAAGCAATCTCACATTCCAGGCCTTGGGTACTAAGAAATCAGACACAGGCAAGCTTACCTACCAGCACATTGATCTAGTGCACTTTTTTTTATACAAATACAGGTCAAATAGGCTGACAGTTATAGGGGAGCGACATGAAACTGAAAACAATAGGCCAGGCCAGCATCTGCGCCCATTAGGTGTGGAAATTGCTGGACAGCAGCCTCAAGTCATTGATCCTCATCTAAGATCGTGGCTCCACCTCCAATCTTAGATGGTAGCTCGCATTCCCCTTTGTAAATACCAGCTCAGTTGAGGGGAATTACCGAGTTCGACTTCCATTACAAAGGCCTTCTGGGAAACAGGAAGCTGCCCTACATTCCTGGATGATGCTACTGACAGTGGATCTCTAGACCTTTGAAGCTACAAATCCTGCACAAACCTGTGGGTAGGATATTGTTCTATTTCTTTTGTGTTATGCTATATTTCACCAGTTATTTTTAAGCCTAGCGTAAAGACAGCTTCAGCTGTTGTTGAAGACCTAATGGCTAGAGTACATTATACACAGTGGCTTTTGGGTCAGGTCCTTAGTCATGGTTAAATGGCTCTCGTGCCTGTCTCAATTCTCTGCTCCTTATTCAATGTCTTTCCTCCCTATTCCTTTGCTTGTCTCTGCTGCTAGAACATTGCTCCTTTACCATCATTTTGACTGGCTGACTTTCATCTTTCTGCTGCCGATGCAAGAAGGCTATTTTTTTTTCAGAATACTTGGGAATTTGCCAGGGGGGAATACTTCGCAATGGCAAAGGAGCGTCGCCACCCCCCCCCCCCCCCCCGGCTAAGCTAGGAGCTGAAAGATAAAACGATATTTCTTTATCATTTTATCTTTCAGACGTGTGCTCAGCCAGCAACATGTGAAGGGAGGGGCTGGCTGTGCCACGGGAGGTGGGAGGGGGAGAAGGAGAGAATGCACCTAAGTGCGTGGGTGTGTTTGGCCATCCGTCTCAGAATGGCCAAACACACATGTGCACTTAGGTTTCTCCAGCCTGGCTATGTTGAACAGCTAGGCTGGAGAAACTGCAAAGACCCCAGGGTTGTGTGTGAGCAGCAGTCCAAGCTGCTCAGACCAATCCTGACGCTACTTTTCATGCTAGGTTTAGCATTAAAGCAGCGCTAGAATTGCTGGGGAGTCTGTGCTGTGTCCCAGTGAATACTGGGACCCCAGAAGAGGATCAAGGTGGAAGGTGGTGGTGGCGACGGGAAGAGGTATGTTTTCTTTTATTATTTTTTATTCCCTGGCCGCCCCTCCACTTGAGATTTGCAGCCGCCACCACTGGAATTTACCGCTTTCTTCCCTATCTCTCGTCAGCACCACTTATAGTCGATACTCCCAACCATACATCCTACCACCGCTTGTCCATTGCTCCCACACCATCCACACTCCCTGCTTCATTAATAAACTTTGTGTGATGGCTTAGCAGCTGCACACTGCTGCCAGACATTTCATTTTCTTGCCTGCTGTTCCCCATACCCTCATCAAAATTTTGCACTTTTATGTTATTAATATTTCTCCAAGAGCTCAGCAGCTGCACTTGCTTACCTGTCTGTTGCACCACAGCCCACAGCCCTCTGACCACCTCCCACTCCCTTTTCACACTTAGGGTTTTCATCCTGCAGATGAAGGTATTGTGTGAAAGGAGACAAAGTCAGAAGCATCCTATTTAAGCTCTTGCTCACTACAGCTCATATATATAACCTTGTGCATTTGTTGTTTTATCCCCTATAGGTGCTGCTACTACCTCTGGAGGTGTCCTGTTTGTCCAAGGTGTTTCTACACCTCTCAAGGGTATGGAACCAGGACTTCATGGACTATCACCGCAGAAAAATATTGTGCCCTTCATATACTGACAAACATATCACCCCATTGGAGTTAAAATAGAAAACCAACACCAAATAGATAGCTATGTAAGATATGAAATTAGTGCCAGGCAATATGTTTGCAAACAATATTCTAACTTGCAACTCTGGCAAGTTTTGCTCTCCTTCATTAACTAATCGTAGTGTGACCGTGAGAGGAGCTGTGACTGGTAGTGAGTGGTGTTGGCCTGTCAAATGGTGCTGCTTCTCAGCCATTAGTCTGACACATGCAGATTGAAAAAGTAAAATCAATTTAATAGAGATCTGTTTCCGAAACCAGATGCAAAACTCATGTCTGTATTTATTTTTAGCCCACGTGGGCACTGCAACCCCTATGATTTGTAAGTTCTCATTTAAATATGCAGAGTCTTATCAGTACATATAACTTAGATAGCATTTAGTCTTATGTGTGTATTTTTCGTTAGCTTTAAGTTATGGGGATTTTATTCTTAAATAAACTGAAATTGATAGAGGAACGGAGTGAAGTTTGCATGTTGGTAATGATGATTGCGATGGCTCTAGCACATAGATGCCGGAGAGGCTGTTTGAGTTCCCGTGGATGAGAGAGATTATTAGAGCTGGTAGCAAATTGATCGGCGTGAAGTGAGCGGTCAGTAGGTGTGTGGACAAGTGTGTTGTAGAATCCAGCTTTGGCTTCATTCTGGAATGGTGATGCTGGCTAGGTTGGTGTTGCTGTATGGTGGACGAAGGCAGTAGACTTTCTTGAGAGGATTTATTTAGCTGGGGTCCCTATTGGAGTAGAAGGTAATGCTCATGGGGAATAATGTACTAACTGTTGCTGGAAAAATTGAGTGAGGCATCTCGTCTCACCAGAGACACGTGCGTAAAGTGTTTATTGTGTTGAGAGTGGTAACGTATTTCGGAGGGAGTTCATGAGGAATTTTCAATTATTCTGTACGGTTATGGAGTATTGGGGTGGGTTTGTCAGTGTTATGCGAGGAGCAAGGCTGAACGATAATGTATACTGAGTGACTGACACACACTACAAATTGGTCTGTTGACGTGAGTGTTACTAGTAGCCTCTAAGATGCCTAGAACTGGTGCATCTTCAAAAAAGGTCGTCAATGATGTGATTTGTTGCAGATGTACAGGGACTGAGTTCCAGCAGCTGTGGCTTTGGTAAGAAAAAGGTCAGCATACAATGGACTGCAATAATCTAAGAAGGATTTAACAACATCTCATACTACTGGAGTCCTGTTGGAAGTCTGAAGACCCTGGTCGAGGTGTTATAATAAAATCAGATCACAGGAGTAGCTGCTGACTACTGCACGGACGATCTCTCATTAACATAGCTTCCTCATATGTTATAGCATGATTTTTTTCACCTTCTCCAATCATCATCTCTATACATCCTCTCCAAACGAATGTCCTAAATATATTACAGTTGCAATGCATAACGTTTCCTGTAGAAATTCCCTGCTGCTGGCAAGTGAATAACTAATATGCTCATATACACCTTGTAACTCAGGTTCAATAAAGCTCACAGTAAGGTCTCATATGCCCAGACTGCACATTTCTCCAGATACTGCCCTTTATTCATAGATGCCACGAAGAAATGCCTGGGCAAGCCTCACATGCACAGCCTCCTAAACTAAGGCTCAATCATCATAAGCCAAGTGCTGTCTCATGTTCCGATACACAGTCACATCTCGCCAGTACACAGAATCAGTCACTGAATGGCAAGGTAGGGTCTCATATGCCCATTCATAGCCCCATATGCCTATTGCCCAGGATTACGCATCACAGTGGTTCCCAAAACCTCTCTCTCTGTTTCTATCACACGTAAGCAATACAAAACATGTGCTTCATTTTAGCTTTCCTAACTGCTGTATGCATACACTTAGTTTTACAGGCATTTACATTTTGTTGTGTGTTGCAAAAATTACATCCTACAGTATTTCGTTTCACATTCGCTGTACTCCAGTGAGATTGTCACATAATTCACTTTAAAAACTCCTCTAACCTTGCAGTCAGAGAAAGAAAAGTAAATACCAATCCCATGTTAAAAGAATAAGCAGCGATTTGTCAGAAGATATAACCTGACATTTGACTTCCGTCTTTGAAGCAACAGCAAACGTGACAAGATAAACACAGAAGTTAAAGGCAACTTTATTTAGTACTCTGACTCCCCCGACCCACCAACAATCGGCTCACGACCCACAGTGTGAGAAACGCTGACCTATCATATGACCTAGTAAAGACACGTGTTACAAACTACCTAATATGTGCCCAGGTTCATATGCCACTGTACAGCCACATATTGTATGGATATGCTCAGGCTTAAATGCTTATTGCCCAAATCTTTCCATCATATGTTTGGTTTCATACCCTCATATGCCCAAGCATAATCCTATGGCTCATTCTTCAGCCAGCTTTCATACAACCAGAGGCATACACATAAACATAAGTAAGTATGCACAATAACACACACACGTGCGCTAACACAGGCAGACACAAACACCCACTACACCCACCCTGAAAGTCCTCTTACCAGGTTGAGGTCGTGTATCATGAATTCAGTCTATAGAAACATGAACAAGACTGTATTGCCCGGGGCCTGTACTGAACAAGCAATCTAGTAGTTGTCACCATTTTCTTAGACGTGCTACGCTGAAGGCTGACAATTTTCACTTCAGAATTAATGTTTCTACAGCTATGCAAGTCACCCTCAAAGCACTGTTGGATCTCATGAATGCTTGGTGCAAATTCTGCTTTTAACTAGACAGGATATAAGAACACAATGGGCTTCCCTGAAAGTGGACGTATTCTAGGAGTGTGTCTTACCATCTTGGGTCTCAAAGGCAGCACAGAGACAGCTGGCCTCCTCGGTCACCCTCTCCTCCAGGGACTTCTTCCCCAAACCAAAGTTCCTCAGGGTGGAGATTGTGAACCTCCTTGTGTCCTTCCATCCACGGCCATACCGTGCCATTACGATGCCTGTAGAGTTTCAATTAAGATAAGTTAGGGTTCTTATACTGCTGCAGAACAAGGCTAGGCTCACTAAAAGTTGTTCATAGAAATGTTAACCAAAGGCAAATCAGAGGCAACAAAATGAGTTACAAAGAGATTTAGGTCATGGATTAGACTCAGAAGTTGTTCAAACCTCAGAGTAGCATTTTCATATTTTTCTTCTCAAACCTCCCAAAGAAATAGCTTTCCTATTGTTCCTTTTCCCCCATCAAATCCAATGGAAGATGTGCTCCACACGGAGTACACAGTATGGGTCTTACTCATCAGAAAAACAACATTGATAAGTTTAAGAAAAATAAGAAATATACGTGGGCAAGAAAGTTTTGGTCACTGTTAAAAAAACAGCTGGGGTTTTTCAAGGGCTGGTTCTCCTTTGCGATTTTGGAGGACTCTGATTAGGACACACATTCTGGCAAATTAAGGGAGTACATTAGTATTAGTTGTTACTCTATAAGTACACTTTTCCGAGTGGCATTTCACTAAATGTATTTTAAAAGAAGGTGCATAGTAGGGGATTAAGAATTGCTTCAAATACAGCACTATTTCTAGCAGCATCCAGAATCTTTCATTCTGTATACCAAACAAGAATATTTTTGCAGCAAACACTCATCTACTACTATACATCATATCCGGATTCCGATGGGAAAATAACTTTCTGCCTAAATCGTATTATGAGCTGCTTTGTAACACCAGATCCTTGGTGGTTTTTCAGGGACACATTTCAGCAGTTAAATCAGTGATCAAGGATCAATTTCCACATTTCCCATTTCATAGTTGAAAACATATAGGTATTTATTATGTGCATGGCACAGAGGTTTTCTCAGAAAAAGTGTGTCCTAAGAATTCTGCTCTGCCATACTATGAGTGGTCCAGTGATGGTGGACCTGAAATTACCAGACCCGGTTTTACAGGGTATGAATCCGAACCCACTAAAGGTGTGACTAGAAAGGGGCTGGGGATGCAGGCACAGGAACGTCCCAATCCCAGCTCACCCCCTCCAGCACCATAGGGGAAGAGACAAACCTCCCCTAAGGCAGGCCACAGTCTCCCATCACCATGGAAACCCTCCCTACTGCTGAACCTCCCCCACCCAACCCACACAGCGCCACTCTAGTCGCTGACATCTACAGGCCGCTCGGAGCAGGTGGCAAATGTCAGTGGATTTTCCCCCAGAACCAGGGAAACCAGAGAAAAAGGACTCAAAAATTGTGGGTCCTCAAGGTTATTCCTTATTTCAGGGACATACATTTATACTGGCTGGATTTAGATGGAGAGTTACTGGCCATAATCAGAGTTTCCAGGTCCCTGTAATCCCCACACCCAAACCAGGCTAACTGATAATGAGGTCATACAGTGGTGGTAGTATGACATGCATTATTACCTTAACCTGCAGTATCCATAAATCCAGTTGTAGGATAGCATTGTTATTCATGCACAACTTGAAATGAGAGCCACTGTTACTAGCCTGTAGTGAAATGTGTCCTGCAGAAATATTTGAAGCACCCCGGTAAAGTTTGCCAGTTCCCACTCAAGAAGCATGCAGTCAGGGACTGTCTACCAGAATGGCTGCATGGGCAACACAGGATCTCATGTCAGATGTACCACAATTTATGGCTGTATGACAAAAACATTCTGCCACTTTTCCTTTGGGTACAGAAAAGGCACAGTGATCCTCCACTGTTAAGACTGGTACTGCCTCTCTGAGATTGGCTGCTTTAATTCTTTCATAATGAAATACCCATCTTGAAATAGCTGTTTTAAGGACTATATTAAGACGTAGTCACAAAAAAGTCGAACATGTATGCAAGCAAAATGTCAAACAGTGTAAGATCTCCTAGTTGGTATAATGATGGTGTCACATCCAAATGCTTGCAACCAATGAGGCATGTGAAAACATTTTTTAGTGCTGGGAATATTTGGTGACCTTAAATTGGTTAGTGGAGCTATCATCGGATTAGATGGGAAATGCATGTCAGTTGTACATTGCCTGTGGTGCTGAGACTGAGGTGCATATTTTATTTTCCTGTTTGACAGTGCTTCTCCCTGATCTTCAAAGGGTGTAGGTCAGATTTAATCTTCTGCAAATGCACAGCAGTCCCTTGACTTTCTCTTCAGTGCGCCCTTCACAAAGGCAACACGAGGCTCAGGCCTGGACTGGCTCTACCTAGCACATAGTGCTTTCCCAGTGGGCTGGCAGGATGGGGGCCGGTTTTATTGCTGGTGAGGGATGGGTTTGTTCCTGGGATCCAGATGTGTTTGCTGCTTGGAGAGCTCCAATGCTTTAAAAATACAATGTGAAACAAATGGTTTTAAAATGTGCTAGTCAGACCACTTAAAAACCATTTGTTTTTACCTTTGGTTGGTTACAGCAATGGTTAAACATTAGTCTCCGCGATTCGGGGGGCATCAGAGGGCCCCCTCAGCAGCATTAGTCACATACCATGCACTGGCTGGCTGTGCACGGGCAGCAGGTCACTAGCCTGTGAGCTCCTAACTGGGTCAGGGGGCTGGTGGGGCCCCCTCCGTTTACTTGGCGGGGTGGGGCTCAAGTTTTTCTACACCACTAGGTTACATGCACCTTGAGGGTCGTATAAAGCAGCACTGATCTTAAGGGCTTTTGGAGAATGCAGTGCGTTTCTACTGTGGCTTGGATCAGAGTGAAATTGAGCCACTGTAAAAAACGAATTGCTTAGGATAACACAAGGTGGAAGGCAGGATTAATGCAAGGTTGCCTGCTTTCATGTGGTGCAACTGGGCCACTGCATGGTTATCTCTCTCTGCTGTTGTAGATTAAATCTTAATGTTTTGTGTTTAATTCTTTAAGGCGCTAAATTAGTGTTTCTGTTAAATATATCCAGGCTAGATGTTTTACGTGGATTGGTGATGGCAAGAAGGGTGATGTTTTAATGCTGAAGCTAAAATGAAACCCAGGGCACCCACCCTTGATCAGTACGATGAGACGTAGCTAAAAGCTATTATTAATTATCCATTTCTGAACTAGTTCATCCACCCACTCCTCACCCACTGAACTATTCATTCATTTATTCATTGAATCATGCATTTATGTCGCCAATCCCCATCTGTCTAATAAATGACTGGATATGGGTATTTGATGAACATGTGTTGTAAAACGTATAATATTTCCAACTTTTTCAAAAATGTATTGGGGGGGGGGAACCCCTCCCAAATCCCTCTTCCTATGGTCAGGATTGCTCACCACGCTCACTCACGGTCAGTTTTTACTGTTGATTTCATGCAATCTCGTACACCTCGCACAACTCCTACACAGCATGTCCTTACCAAGTTCAAAACAGCCCTGATCTGCAAATGTGGGCCATTTTTTTAAGCTATCTGATTCGCCAATTGGGCCACTGTTATATTGGTGCCTGGCAGCAGTGGCTAGCGACTTTTAGAAGTGGTGGGGCACATCCACCACATAAAAGTTAAATCATTTTTCTAAATTGAAACATGCTTAAATTTGTATTGCAGCGGTGATCAGAGCACATTCTATTCATAGGTAGGTTTTATTTATATAAAATGTGCATCAATAACCTTTGCAATACAAACTAAACTTCAACTAAAATAAACATAAAGAAAAATATCCTTACTTTGATGAGCTGATCCTCTGGACTTGCGCTGCCCATCAAAGATGTGCATACTGAGCAGTAGCATCCCAGCCAATCCAAGCACTGCTGTCATGTTGCTTTTAATACCAAACAGCATAATAGCAGTGACAGGATAGGCTAGGTCAGGGAAAAAAACAACACTCCATTGGACACTGATGGGGCTGTGTCAAAGCTCATCCAGCTCCCACGTAGCCAGGATTGCACGTCAGGCTGGCCACTGCAAAAGAACGGCCAATCTGACATGGGCAGTTGATTAACACAGACTCAATCAATCCTCGCCACATTGTTCTGTAGCCCCACCCCTACCCCACAGGAACTAAATGCATTGCGATATGGAGGCTGTCTGGGGTGTAGTAGCTCGCAGTAGGGGATCAACGCTCCCTAACTCCAATAGATAAGCTATCCCTGGTGCCTGTGCCTATTTTCTGTTCTAGTCAGACCCTGCATGAGGGAGTTAAACACGCTGGCGGGGGATGGATGAGAAACCATTTTTTTAACTTGTCTGTTTATTGAATTTCTTTTTGCCATAAATTAAAGTGAAATACAACACATGACACTGTTAGCATCAAAAGGCATCATTTACACTGCCACACATTGCAATATTACAAAGGTAAATAACAGATGATGCAGTAGACTGAAAGCAGACAAGTCCACAGAGCCATGTGGTGTTCAGGAAGGGGGCACGCAAGGTGTGGCTACTGTGCTCATGTCCACAGAGGAATAGCGAGTAAAAAAAAGTAGGTAAACAACATAACAAGAAAGATCATAAGGATGAGTTGCAGGACCACCAATGCGTGAGTATGTCCTGACGGTGGGTGAGGGGAAGGAATCTCGGAACAAAAGGACACCGGGGGGGAGAGGAGGGGCGGAGGAGAGGTGGCTGGGGTCTTGAGGGTCAATGCCACTGTGTCAATTTCACTCTGTAGCTGGGGCGTCTAGTGAAAGAGTTGAAGTGCTCTGAGCCTGGGTGGCATAAAACAGGAGTTTTTTAAGCTGGTGAAATAGTTAATCAATGGTTGTAAAATACAGGTAAATTTGGTGTCAGTATGTACTATCTTATGGCATAGGAACTCCATGGCCATGACATGCCAGAGGCGCATGAACACAGTGCGATGGGGGGAGGTAGGGGGGCAGAGGATTTCTTCCAATACAGGGCTATGAGTTGCTTGGCTGCGCCCAGCATATGGCGAATGAGGTGCTAGTCAGTATGAGTCATTGACTCCAGCTCTATAAGGCTGGTGCCCAGAATGACCGTCTGGTAAAAGTAGGGAAGGGGGAAATCCAACCTGCCTTTGATATGGCCAAGGATTTCTTTCCAATAGGTTGTGATTAAAGCACCTGACCACCATATGTGATGGAAGTCCCCATGTGCCGCGTTGAATCGCTAGCAACGGTTGGGGTAGTTGGGAATTGAGAGTATGAAAGCGAGTTGACATGTAGTACCACTGCGTCATTAATTTGTATGCTGTCTCGCACTGTGGTATGCTTCTGTTAATTTTAGAGATGTCCCACCAGTGTTTTCCATTGTTTCTGGGAGATGCCCGCAGTGGTGTCGTCTTCCTACTGTGATTGATACCTCTGTGGAAGCGATGGTGCTGAGTGTTGGAGTACCTCATAGCTGCACAATATAAGACCCTTAGTGCCGTCATAGGCTCTAACTAGTGTCTCAAAGAGTGTGTAGCCCTACATTGCCCCCTGAACAGTGAATGGGAAAAGCTGGCAATGGCACTGCTGGCAGTATTGAAGCTGGGCCGTTTCAGGTACCTAGAAGTCAACTTTGCATTGTTCATATGTCTTAATGGTTGTGCCCCCCAAACAAGTCGTGCAGAATATGGCATTCACCTGCTTCCCAGCTGAGGAATAAATGCACCCGAGGGCTGGCGAGAAGTCCGGGTTACGAGTAATTGGGGTGTGTGGGGAGGAGAACATGGTGAGGCCCTTTTTGATAGCAAATCCTGTCCCAGGCCTCAAGGACGCTCTTAGTAAGAGTGGCTATATAAGTGATTTGTGGTCTAGCATGCTTAGAAAGCCAGGCAAGGTGCTACAGGGGGTGGTAAGCCATGGCCTGGTCCATAGGGAACCAGTGTTTTTCGCTCTCATGGGCTGCCCATTTGGAAATGTAGCAGAGGTGCACTGCCCAATAATATTCAAGTAAGTTAGGGCAGGCCAGTCCCCCTAGTCCCTGGGGAGTATTAGAATGGCATTAGAGAGCCTAGGGCGGTTGCCCCCCACATATGAAGGTGTGTATGTCCTGATGGAGGCATACAATACTTTCATGAGGGATGGGAGTGGGCAAGGCTCGAAATAAATATAGAACCTTTGGGAGAATTGTCATTTTGATGATTTTGATGACGTTGAGCTGACCCAGCCATGGCACATGCAGTCATTTCTACCTGCGGAAGACCTCTAAAATGGACTTCCGATATGGCCATCAATTGGCTTCTGTTCATGAAGTCAAGGTGGGGGTCACATTAAGGCCTTGGTACCAAATGGGCCATGGGGCTAACTGAAACGGTACTAGGGACTGTAAAGCAGGAAGGTCTTGCTTAGTATCATGAGGTTCAGGGCAAGCGATTTAGACATGTCAACCTTGAAACTAGAGATCTGCTCAAAGGCTGTAAGAACGCACACAACTGCTGGGAGGGAGGTAGCTGGTTGGGTGAGAGTTAGAAGGATGTCATCTGTGAAGTAACTCAGTTTGTGGGGGCACCCACCTAAAGGGATGCCCACGATGGGCTCCGTCCACCAGATAGTGATGGCCAGAGGCTCCACTGCCAAGGCAAACAGCAGGGGTGAAAGTAGGCACCCTGCCGGGTACCTCTCGCCAAATAGATTGGTTTCAAAGTCTGACCATTAACCTGAAATGTGGCCGTTGGAGAGACTTGGGAAGCCATATTCCGTTTAAGCATACCTGGACCCAGGCTGATCTTTTTAAGGACCACCCATGGGAACGTCCAACTAACCCTGTCAAAAGGCACCTCCACGTCGAACGAGAGAAGACAAGAGGGGATGTTATGGCGGTGGGATTTTTCCACCAGATGCGTGACACAACGAATATTGTCTGTTCCCGGCCGATTACGCATGAAGCTCACCTGGTCCAGGTCAATGAGGCATGGGAGATATTGCTCCAACCGATTCACCAGAATTTTGGTGAAGATCTTGGTGTCCGTGTTTAAGAGGGCATTCAGACAGTAGGAGGTGCAAAGAGTGGGATCTTTACCGGGTTTAGGAATAAGAGCAATCTCGGCCACTGCCAACATGGGGGTAAGGCCAAACAAATTAAATAATGTAAGTAAGCGATCCTGGAGAAGGGGAAGGAAAGCTGTGTGGAAAGAAACCAGGAGCCATCCGGGCTAGGCATATTGTCAGTTGGAAGATCCTGCAGGGCACGGTGCAGCTCAGCAAGGGTGATAGGAGCTTGCAAAAGTTCAGAATGTTGTGGATCGAGTGGGTTCCAGTCACAGGTGCACAAATAAGCGTCTCTGAGATTTTGAGGAGCATCTAGCCCGGTGTAGAGAACTTGGCATAAGCTTTGGAATACCTGTTGTTTTGCTTGTTCAGTGGTTGCCCATGTTGAGTCCCCTGTCTGGATCTTAGCTATGTGAGCCTGAGCGTGTTGCTGTTGCAGCTTCTGGGTGAAAAGTGCACCAACTTTATCTTCCCCTTCGTAAACAGCTGCTTCAAGGCAAGAACGGATTGACCTGCCCTGTTAGTTCTATGGGTTCCCAACTGGTCCCACAGCAAGGTCTGCTGCCTCCTATTGCATCTGATGAGGGTGGATTGGTCAAGATCCTCTAGAGTCTTAAATTTCAGCGGCCAAGCCTGTCTCCAACAGTCGAGATTCCTGTGATCGAGCTATAGCAATAGTGGATAACACCCCTCTAATGATGGCCTTAAAGCTATCCCAGACTGAATGTGCTGATACGTTTGGTAGATCATTGAGATCAAAGTAGTCTGTGATCAGCTTTTGGAGCTTGGCAACATTGACCAGGTCACTAAGCAAATGCGGAGGGAATCGCCCGTCACCAGGCCCCCACCTCTGGTCCAAATTAATTTTACATGGGCCTGGTCTGAGGTGGAGATGCCAGAGATGATAGGTCTCCTGCTCTTGAAGAAGAGAATGGGTGAGAAAGAGATAATTTATGTATGCAAAAAGCATGATGTATGTACATGTGAATAAAAGGAATAGTCGTGCATGCCAGGATGTCTGTAACGCCATGCATCCACTAACCCCAGATCAGTAAGGTCACATTTGAGTGCTGCGAACATTGCCCCAGTACCTTGGATCAATGTAGTACTACGGTCAAGCTCGGGGTCCCACACCAGGTTTAAGCCACCACCCACTATTATGTCACCCGTCTTGTTCTTCAGCTGGTCCTGCAGTAAATATCTGAGAAAGGTATCTTGTGTCTAATTGGGGGCACAGACATTTAGTATGGAGAGTGGGTGGCGGCCCCTATGAAAGGTTAACTTCAAGTAAAGAATATTTTTATCCCAAATTGTTTTCAGTACCTTGGTGCAGAAACCTGCCTTACACATAATTGCTACCCCGCCATCTTAGTAGAGGCATGAGCCCAGTAGCGGATCAGATATTTCAGTCGCAACATGTGGTGTGAGTCCTCCCAGAAGAAGTAGGTCTCTTGGAGAAAGATGACATCTTGGTCCTGCAGGAGGAGGTAGTGCCAGACTTGCCTTCGCTTAATAAGCACATGTTTAAGCCCTTAGTATTAAGCAAGAGTAATTTAATGTGCTGTGTAGTGGTCATTATGCGTGGGGGTGAGTGTGTCTGCTGTACCTCTGGGTGGATGCTTGGATGAACTCATATGCGGGTGCTGGAGTCAAGAGCGGGAGCACAGGTGAGGTATGGTTAAGAAGGTGGACAAGTGGTTTAGAAGTGTCACGTCTGCGAGTGTATGGAGGTGCACTGTGTGTGCGTGAGGGGCGTATAAATGACCCCACCCCCAGTGAGACATCCGACCTAGAAGAGTTAAGAATTGAGCGAGAAAGAATAACAAGAGGTCAACAGGGCCTAACCGCTCAATTCATGCCTTCAGAAAGCTGGTGCCCAGTTGCACCGGTCTCACTGGAGGAGTCAAACTCCCAGGGAAGAAATGGGGTGTGGGGTGGGGTGAGCGGGTGGGGGATGCATCTGTCGAGAGTGTCGGCCCAACCACTAGGGGTGGGCAGATCTCCCCACAAGGCAAGCAGGCTGGCATGTTGTTAAGGTGTCCCGAGCGTCCCGGACAATTGTGGGTGGCAGAGGCCAGGGCTAAAGCTCTCAGCAAAGTGGGAACACATCAGACCAACGCCCGAGGCCCCCGAGTGCGGAGGTCTGCTAATGGAAAGAGGTGTTGAGTGTCAGTCGGAGAAGCTTTTAGGGTCATTTTCAGTGAGTCAGTTGTACAAGGAACGGAGGGCCGCGCCACAGAGGGGTATGTATCCCAAATGGTCCCCGTCAGGACTTGCGGACATGAGTTGTGGTGTTCGCAGGCCCCTCGCCTTCTGCCACACAATTTGGGCCTGGCTATGAAAGAGTGAGAGCTACAGAGCCAGTGGAGGCGGGGGGAGCCCCTGTCCATGTTTTGGAGGTGCTGGATTATATCTCTTTTGGTTTCGTGGGAAGCAGAGTTTTTGTGATGTTTGTCCGCACTGTCAGCAAACAAGGCAACAAGCTCTTCAACTGCATCAAAAAAGAAACTTCTTTGTGTAATCTGTCGCTCAAGTGCTAAATTAAGCTACGAAAAAAATTCGTGATTGCAATATTTTACTCATATCTGACAAGATTCAAAGGGGCACTTAACTCTCTGGTGGCTGCGTCATTTTTTTGCATGACTTCCTCGTACGGTAAACAATGTCCCCACAAGTTTATTTTGAAGCCCAGGCAAAATTTCAGTTACACCAGGACTTTACGAGATATGCCCAAAAATTAAGCCAATATGTCACGTGGTGTAACTGAGGTTACTCGGGTGGAAAGAATCTCAGTGCTGGAATATCAGAACAACGCAAACGGACCCAACTTAAGTAAGCTACCCTTGCCAACAAAACTTTTTAAGCCCAAATTACTAGATTTGCATTTTGTCTAATTTTGCATGGTTTTTCTGACATTTCTTGTACATATGCAAAAGGAAAGTAATGCTCACGCAGCCCCTTTTTAATATGCAAGTTAGCCAGATGTTGGAAAAACATAAAATTCAGTTTTAAAGCGATATAGGTGAGTTGCTCATTTCAATATTTCATGGTAGCTGAATGAGCGGCTGTCTGAAGTGCTTCTTCGTAGTAAATGAGAATACAAGCAGGAAGGACTGTTTTGCAGAACTGACTACTTTTTATTCTTGATGCTTGCTCCTCCCAAGGCGGAGGTACAGGAAAATGCCCACATGCCACCCACTCGCATAGCCTGACGCTTCAAACATGAAATGATGTCCTCTGGGCTGATAAAAAATGGCAACGACATTAGCAGAAGAGCCAATGGCTGAAGGAGGCTGCTTAGTTGCCTTTTCTATATCTGATAACACTGGACTGGCCCAAAATGTAACTGCTACCGTAAAAAAGCAATGACCGAAATGAGGATGGACTAAAGCCCACTTGTGGTTGTAGTATTATATGATATATAGACAGATAATGTTTGTCATGAGCGGTGCCTGTGGTATAAAGCTCTGAAATTCATTGCTGTGGTTCAGGTCACACGAGGTCTCTATTAACCTGTGGCTCAGGGCCCGAGATCGGCACAGCAGCTTAAATACTACACTAAAATAGGCAGAGCATGACATTATGGTGAAACCATATGTCCATCGCAAGACACAAAGGATTATTGATTTATTTCTAGATCCCAGGATCACTTTGCATTAAATAATTTTACCTTGTTATTTTTAAACGCATGTGTGTATTTTTGGAATAAAATATGCTGCATTGTAAAGAGTGAGGAAAACTAGCAGCAGGCTTTCATTTTTTATTGCTTAGTTATTTTGTTTTATAATAGCCTAAACGGGCTACTGTAGGCCAAACTGTGGTGTTTGCTCTCTAAGGCCCAGATTTATACTCTGTTTATGCTGAATTAGCGTCATTCACTTTAATTCTAATTCAGCGCAAACTTAACTCTATATTTATATTTTGATGCTAGACTAGTCTAACGTCAAAATATTGGAGTTGGAGTCATTTTTTGGATGCATGAACCCACCTTGTGTCAATGAGATGCAGGGTGGGCGTTCCCATCCAAAAAATGATTCTAAGGCCCTAGCGCCTTATTTATCCTCCTGTGCAAAAATGGTGAACAGGAGGGAGGAGGGCCTAAATAATGGCGTTAAACCTGCTTAGCACCATTATTTAATGCCTGGGTCAGGGCAGGCATTAGGAGACCTGTGGACCCATTTCCATGGTCAAACACCATGGAAAGAACCCACAGTTACCCTCCCCAAGCCCCAGGAACACCTCCACCCACACCAGAGGGACACCACAGGATGGGGAACCCCATCCCAGGTAAGTATAGGTAAAGTAGAGGTAAGTATATATTTTTTTTTTACAAAGTGCCATTGGGGGCCCTGGAATGGGCCCCCTACATGGCACTGGGTGCAATGGCCATGCCCACGGGACAGTTGTCCCCTGTGCTGGCCATTGGGGTTGTGTGCATGACTCCTGTCTTTTATAAGACAGGACTCATGTGGTATGGATGGTTTTGCGTCAAGAAATGACGTTAGGCTAGTTATAGTCATATCTTTTTACTCTAACCAGCCTAACGTAATTTTTTGGTGCAAAACCTCCTTCTCTATTACCGCCACACCCATCTGGCTAATGCAATTTTGTTTTTTTACGCTAGCCCATCCTTTGCGCCGGATTGCGCCATTCCATTAATAGCCCGGCAAGCAGGCGCTATACTTTTTGACGCAAAACTGCGCAAATGTGGTTTTGCATCAAAAAGTATAACTATGGGCCTAACTTTATTTTGTTTCTGATTCCTCGCAAGGAAATTCAAACTGCGTTTTGTAATTTGAGAGAATTCAGTCTTCTTGCTGTATAACAAAAAATTATGGTCATCAATTAAAATGTAATGCGAAGACTCACAAACGCACACACAGTAATGATGTGTTCTCCATTTTTATACCTAGTCATATTCTTATTCCCACACTTACTCCTACCGTTACACCTATTCTTATTCCTATTTAGAACTAATAATGCCTGCACACAGCAACTCTTACTCACTATTATTTACTCCTACGTGCATCTCGGTAATACTCCTATTTAATTCTGCCTACTCATGCTACTTCTGACTGCCTCATCTACTTACTGCTATTCATATTCTCAAATACACCCTTGTTAATTTACTTATGCCTACTAGCACTTATTCCTACTTATTGGTACACCTAGTAACTCCTACCGTTATTCCTTCTTGTACTTCTACATTACTTCTATTCATGCCTACCATTACTCCTACTTATGCCTACTCTTAATTTTACTCATATATATTAAATTGTATTCCTACTTACTCCTAATTAAATCTATTCTCACCGCCACATTTAACTTATACTCCTACTTTTACTACTACTCCTAACTGTACTTACACTTATTCCTTCTCATATTCTTACTTACTTCTACACTTAGTTAAGCCTACATTATAGCCTTAGAAACCGGCATAGCAGGCTCTACCGGCTATTAAAGGACCGCTTTCGCGTTAACAAGGTAGAGGGCCTTTAATAGCCGGTAGAGCCCGCTAAGGTGGGTTCTAAGGCTATTAGAACATTCTGCCATTAGAGGGCAGAATGTTCTCATAAATAAAACAAAGGCTTCACAGAACTGGAAGGGATTAAAATCCCCTCAGGCTCAGTGAGGCTTTGTTCATAGCTGTTGCTGCGACCAAAGAAGATTGGAACGTTGGCGCTCCGGGCTTTTACCGGCCAGTAAAAGCCCGGAGCACTCCACTGTCTTCAATGGAGCGCAAACATTCCAATGTTCTAATTACTTTTAGTAACTCTTAGCCCCACTCTTAGTCCTACTGGCTCCTGCTCCTACTTACTTCTGCTTCTGACACTGCTCTATCCTTCCCCCTACTTACTTATTCTAAGTTCTACTAATTTTCTCCCTCCTCCCTACAGCAGATGTTTCACTGACTTACTTCTGTTACTACTCCTTACTCCTGTTCTTACACCTATGTTTACTACTAATTACTCCTGCTCTTATTGCAACTTCCTCATACTCTTATCATTCTCTTACTCCTACTTAAACTAATTAATTAAAGTGCCTTCAACCTTATTCTTAGAAAACTGTTTTTGAGTGACACTATACATTTGTCAATAATGCAGTTGCTTATATTAGAAACCACAGCTCTATGGTTTGTGCAGTGTTAGAAACAAGCTACATTCCAACAACAGAAGAGCAAAGCAATAACGATACTTGATTAAAGGCTAATTTATTCATATATGCATGTATTATTAGCAAAACAAAAACTCTCTTCCTATGGAAAGTCTGACCGAACTATGACTACACAATAGCGACTGCCACTATGTAATTGAGAATTATATATATACAGTGATGAAGGCTCAATCTAAGTAAAAACGCGCCGGTGTTTGCAGCGTCACACTGCTTGAATAAAACTGTTTAAGATTCTGAGATCCTTGAGTGTGGGGGTTCTTTCTGATGTTAAAAAAAAAAAATTATATATATATATATATATATAATGAAAAAAAAACAAAGGTTATAGTTAGGAAAACTTTTGTATTTCTGTACAAACCAAACTTAAAAACACAAACATTAGAAATTGTAAAGTGATAGTTCTATCTTAAATTTCTAATGTATACATCACATTTAAATTACTATAATTTTATTTCTTCTTTCTATACACACCAAACATCAAGTACACAAACATAAAAAATGTAAAGTTAGTTATACCTTAAACTTATCATTTATCACAGCTTTTACATTATTTTAACTAGCGCTCCCCCATACACAGTGTTTTCAGCTCAATAACCACACAGCAATAACTATAACTCACCACTCTGCCCTGCATGTTGCTCTCAGAAACGATGGGATATGAGATGTCATAAGTGCTGTTATAAATGCTATGATTTCAGATGGTATGTGATGTAATATTAAAAGGTATAAGCAGGGTATATTAATAAATGTTTTGCTGTGCAAAGGCACAATCTAATGCCTGAAGGCAAAGACACACTCCAGAAGGAAAGAGCAAGCTATGCAGTGTGTCCTGTACATTGTCAAATGTTGTGTCCAGTATTAGTTAATTGGTTATAGAAGACTGTGCACATGTGTAGCTCGTTGAATTACTTCTAGCCCACAAAGCCTGTAGCATGCTATCAAAATCATTGGAAGGTGTCACCAGTGATGTTATCTGAAATGTCATCAATTATGTCATTTAAGATGTCATGAATTATATAATATCTGAGGTCATAAGAAGGCATGACAGTGATGTAACTTATAGTTAGTTCACTGAACTGTGACTGGTGAGTTTCAGTAGTTTTGTAAGGTTTTTAAGCATAAGTTCTGAACTAATTTGAAGGCCTAACTATAATGTCACTTGAACCTTTGTGTTTTCAGTGAAAATAAATGTATATTTGTTTTTTCACTGAAAAAACAAAAGGTTAAAGTGACGTTACAGTTAGGTGGAGAGGTTAGTTAAAACTTGTTGTTTTAAGCACAAAAAAACCACTGAAATTCACCAGTCTAAGTTATATTTATTTCAAGCAACTATAACTCGTGCCCTAAGGTAATTTTCTCGAGCTAAGGCTAAGCAGTTTTCTCATCAATAATTTAATTGCAAATGTTACAGTGATATTATCAATGATGTCATGAGTAATATAATTTGTGGGGTAATTAGCAGTGCATAGCGAGGGCGTGAGTTACAGTTACTTGAGATAACTGTAACTATAACTGGAGAATTTAATAGGTTTTCTATGTTTAAAACAGCATGTTTTAAGGGACATCTTCGCCTAACTATAACGTCACTTTAACCTTTGGTTCGCTCAGTGAATTTATATGGTTTTTAACGTGAAGAAATACTTTATTAACATATGTAAAACCAACCCTCTGCCTTCGACCAGGCCCTGCGGCCAAACATCCACTCCTGCAGGCACGGCTTGGGATTGGCGGCAGTGCCTGGCCTCTGAGCAGAGGCAGAGGCAGGTAAACGTTTTGTACTTCCACCTGGCAGGGGCTGCTTTGTGTTCCAGTCAGGTGGAAACACATTGCTCTTTCCCTGCCCATGCTCTTAAAGTTGGGATGAGACAGTTTCTCGGGGTTGTAGGGCCCGGGATGCCATTTCTGAGCCAGTCTCAGGTGAAGCGGTCCCTGGGGCCATCCAATGACTCAGGGAGAGGGATTCGCGCCTCCTCCCCTTTAACCGGTACAGTGGCTTGGACAAAATCACCTCGTCCTGCACCCAGCCCACGGGGGAGCGCTAGCGCTCACCCCGTGGGCCCCCCACCCACACACCCCTGGTCGTGGATGGAAGGGGAATCCCTTCCGCTTCCACCCGACCCCCCCCTCGGCAATCTGATGACATCAGCGCGCTCACAGCATGCGACGTCATCAAGTATTGCTGAGGACGCGCTGGAAGCCATTTGCTTCCAGTGCGTCGAGGGAAGAGGACTCGGAACAGGTGAGTCCTTCCCTTTTTGGGAGCTTGGGGGGGAAACAGACACGGGGGGAAAGGAAAGGGTCTTTCCTTTCCCCCTGTGCCTGTTTTCAGTGGATTCCTGCTCCACAATCGCGGGCCCTGCCCGCGATCGTGGAGCAGGAATCCCCACTAGGCACCAGGGATTTCTTTTTATGTTTATTTTTGGGAGCGACCCCTTGGGCAAGGGTCGCTCCCATTGGGGGCTACTTTTTTCCTATTTTGGCCCCTCATTAGGGCAGATCGGCCGATTTTTTGGCCGATCTGCCCCCAGGGGGGCCGAAAAGCACTAGACACCAGGGAAATCATTTTGGTCATGTTTTTTGGGAGCTACCCCTTGGGCAAGGGTTGCTCCCATTGGGGGCTGTTTTTTTTCTATTTCGGCCCCCAGGGGGGGCCAAAAACCACTAGACAACAGGGAATTTGTATTTGTTATGTTTTTTGGGAGCGACCCCTTGGGCAAGGGTCGCTCCCATTGGGGGCTATTTTTTTAATCCTATTTCGGCCCCCCAGGGGGGTCCGAAAACCACTAGACACCAGGGAATTTATTTTCTTTGTTTTTGGGCAGCGACCCCTGAGTAGCTTTTTCAGGCAAGTGAGTGGTATCGTTTTTTAGTACATAACTATTTGTGATAAAGCTACACTTTGTTTATTACTTATTTTAGTGCTAGTTGTTGTTGGCAATCCATTTGTTGTTAGTGAGGATCATGGCTAGCCACAGAGTGACCGCTCAGCAGATTGTTGGCATGCTCTTTGAGTCGTCTTCAGACCATGATTACGAGACTGACTCTGCATCTGAGGCAGAGGAGGAACTGAGAGATTCTGGCAGTGAGTTTTCTGTCATAGAGTATTCTTCTGATGAGGAAGCTACTCTCAGTGCAGATGAAGGGCCTGTTGTAGAGGAGGACATTGATGTGCCAAGAGTGCAGCAGCCTGGGGCTGAAGGGTTTCCCATTAGAAGACCTGACACCTGGATTGCCCCAAACATGGAGCAGCCACAGTTACCTGCATTTACTGGTCTCCCAGGGTGTAGAGTCAATACGGAAAACTGTGTGCCTGTTCATTTCTTTCACTTGTTTATGGACAATGTATTTTTGGAAGAGACTGTGGAGCATACTAATTTGTATGCAGAGCAATATTTGAGGGACAATGCTGCCAGACTTAGGCCTCAGTCTAGAGCTACTTAGTGGGTTCCCACATATCTGGAAGAGATTAAAAAGTTTTTAGGTTTGACTTTTTTGATGGGGTTGATCAGGAAGCCGTCACTGGCTTCTTATTGGTCTACTAGTCCCTAGATGGCAACGGCTATATTTCCTGCAACTATGACACGTAATCGCTATTTGCTTCTTCTTCGTATGCTGCATTTTGTAGACAATGGTTTAGCCTTCCCACAAGATCACCCTGATTGTGACCGTCTTTTTAAGATTAGGCCTGTCCTTGATCATTTTGTAGATCGGTTTTCAGAGGTCTATGTTCCAGGCAAAGAGATAAGTGTGGACGAGTCTTTAGTCCTTTTCAAGGGGCGCTTAGTTTTTAAGCAGTACATTCCTAGTAAGAGGGCACGGTATGGGATTAAATTGTATATGCTGTCAGAAAGCAGTACAGGATATGTGTATAATTTCCGGGTCTACACTGTTAGGGATTCCAGTATTGACCCTCCTGGTTGGCCGGCCACTTTTGGAGTTCGCGAAAAAATTGTGTGGGAACTTGGTTGACGACTGTTTAACAAAGATCACCATTTGTACGTACATAATTTCTACACTGGAGTGCAGTTGTTCAAGGAGTTGTTTAGAGTGGACACTGTTGCTTGAGGCACAATCCGTTTGAACTGGAAAGGCTATCCAAGGGAGCTTGTCTGTAAAAAGCTTGAGAGGGAACAGTGCAGTGCCTTGCGGAATAATGAGCTGCTAGCTCTGAAATTTTCAGACAGGAGGGATGTATACATGCTATCTACCATCCATGATGAGAGTACTTCCCCTGTGACTGTTTGGGGTCAGGTTGCGGAAGTGCGCAAACCTGCGTGCATTTTGGACTACAATAGGCACATGTGTGGTGTTGATAGAGTAGATCAGAGGTTGGAACCTTACACTGCTCTTCGTAAGTCTTACGTGTGGTATAAAAAGTTGGCCCTACATTTATTTCATTTGGCAACTTTTAATGCTTTTATTGTGTTCAAGGATTGTTCACCTGAGTCAAGGATGACATTTGTTAAATTTCAGGAGTCAGTGATAGAGAGCCTTATTGTGTTGGAACAGGCAATAGTTCCTAGAGTAGAAGTGGTGGAGGAAGTGGCTAGATTGAAAGATCGCCACTTTCCAGATCACATTCCTCCCACTCCCAAAAAAGACTTGCCCACAAAGAAATGTAGAGTATGTGCCCGGAGAGCAATCCGGAGGGAGAGCCGGATGTACTGCCCCGATTGCCCTTCAAAGCCTGGGCTGTGTGTGCCCGGCTGTTTTCGAAGTTACCACACCAGGAAAAACTTTTGGGAAATACAGTGAGCGTAAACTGCCTATTTTATATTTTCATATGTTCATTTTCACTGTTGGTAAAACTTTGTTGTTTATAAACAAAAAAGAAGTGATGGCGGTGTGCTTGGGGTGGCGCTTGGCTCGCGGTGAGCGTGGGGTGGCGCTTGGCTGGCGGTATGGGTGGTGTGGCGCTTGGCTGGCGGTGTGCTTGGGGTGGCGCTTGGCTGGCGGTATGGGTGGGGTGGCGCTTGGCTGGCGGTGTGCTTGGGGTGGTGCTTGGCTGGCGGTGGGCCTGGGGTGGCGCTTGGCTGGCGGTATGGGTGGTGTGGCGCTTGGCTAGCGGTGCCAGCCAAACGCCAGTCCACACACTCATCAGCTGGTGTGATTGATGTATCAGACATATGGGCGCATGAAAGTGATGGGCCCTTGACTGGCGCTGTCTTTCGATGCGAGTGTTGTAATGTGCTGGGCCCGTGGCTGGCGGCGTGAATGCTCTTGTGCATGTCATGTATGAAAGGTGTGTGAATGGACTGTAAAGCGGTTGGTGCCTTGCCGTGGCTTTACAGCTCACGAGCTGTGAGTCATTGGTTCAGTTTTTTGGCCTTTCATTTATTACCAGTGCATTTCACTTTTGTGAAATCTCTTGTTAATAACATTTTATCTACTGAACCATCACTCACCCTCGTGCCAAATCCAACCAGTATGTGTGGTAAAAATAAAAAAACCTGCTCCGCTGTAATCAGGCATCGCAGCACACTTGTGACACGCTAGGTGTCTCAGGTGGGACCCCGATGATGAAGCATGCCACCAACTTGGTTGGTGGGTGAGGGGTCTTTTTCACATAACCTAAGTGCGTTTCTTTTCACAATTTTAGTGTTTGGCACATCACAGACTTATGTGGACATATCAAAATGATATATTACAAAACTACCTGTGTTTGGGGGGGAGGGGGCACCTATGTTTTTGGTCCTGGGTGCGGCCTTCATCTAAGGAAACCTACCAAACCAAGAAATGTTTTAAAACTAGACACCCCAAGGAGTCCAGGGAGGTGTGGCTTGCGTGGATGCCCCAACATTTTCTTACCCAGACTCCTTTGCAAACCTCAAAATTTGCTTAAAAAAGCATATATTCCTGACTTTTGTTTGTACGATCAACGCTCCAGCACAAAATTCCTACTCCCCAGCGTTCCCCTCAGTCTCCCAAGTAAAATTACACCTCACTTGTGTGGGTCCCTAAAGCAGAGTCAGCCTAAAGATGTATAAAAGAAGAATATGTGCTTATCAACTTGCTGTGCTACCCCCATAATCTCTACAAGTCTGTGGCCTTTTTCTGTTGCAGGCACCTGGCCCACCCACACAAGTGAGGTATCATTTTTATGACTTGGGGGAACGCTGGGTGGAAGGAAATTTGTGGCTCCTCTCAGATTCCAGAACTTTCTGTCACCGAAATGTGAGGTGAGAGCCCCACAAGTCACCCCATCTTGGATTCCCCTAGGTCTCTAGTCTTCAAAAATGCACAGGTTTGGTAGGAATCCCTAGGTGCCGGCTGAGCTAGAGGCCAAAATCTACAGGTATGCACTTTGCAAAAAACACCTCTGTTTTCTGTAGAAAAATGGGACGTGTCCACGTTGTGTTTTGGGGCATTTTCTGTCGTGGGCGCTAGGCCTACCTACACAAGTGAGGTACCATTTCTATCGGGAGACTTGGGGGAACATAGAATAGTAAAACAAGTGTTATTGCCCCTTGTCTTTCTCTACATTTTTTCCTTCTAAATATAAGAGAGTGTGTAAATAAGACGTCTATTTGAGAAATGCACTGTAATTCACATGCTAGTATGGGCACCCCGGAATTCAGAGATGTGCAAATAACAACTGCTCCTCAACACCTTATCTTGTGCCCATTTTGGAAATACAAAGGTTTTCTTGATAGCTATTTTTCACTCTTTATATTTCAGCAAATGAATTGCTGTATACCCGGTATAGAATGAAAACCCACTGCAGGGTGCAGCTCATTTATTGGCTCTGGGTACCTAGGGTCCTTGATGAACCTACAAGCCCTATATATCCCCGCAAACAGAAGAGTCCAGCAGACGTAACGGTATATTGCTTTCAAAAATCTGACATTGCAGGAAAAGGTTACAGAGTAAAACGTAGAGAAAGATTGCTGTTTTTTTTCACCTCAATTTCAATTTTTTTTTTTTCCATTTGTTATTTTCTGTAGGAAACCCTTGTAGGATCTACACAATGTACCCCTTGCTGAATTCAGATTTTTGTCTACTTTTCAGAAATGTTTAGGTTTCTGGGATCCAGCATTGGTTTCACGCCCATTTCTGTCACTGACTGGAAGGAGGCTGAAAGCACAAAAAATCGTAAAAATGGGGTATGTCCCAGTAAAATGCCAAAATTGTGTTGAAAAATTGGGTTTTCTGATTCAAGTCTGCCTATTCCTGAAAGCTGGGAAGCTGGTGATTTTAGCACCGCTAACCCTTTGTTGATGCCATTTTCAGGGAAAAAAACACAAGCCTTCTTCTGCAGCCCCTTTTTCCCATTTATTTGAAAAAAACAAAATTTTCACTGTAGTTTGGCTAATTTCTTGGCCTCCTTCAGGGGAACCCACAAAGTCTGGGTACCTCTAGAATCCCTAGGATGTTGGAAAAAAAAAAGACGCAAGTTTGGCATGGGTAGCCCTATGTGGACAAAATGTTATGAGGGCCTAAGCGAGAACTATTCCAAATAGGCAAAAAAAGGACTGGCACAGGAGTAGGAAAAGGCCTGGCAGCAAAGGGGTTAATAAAATATTGGTCTTGGAGTATGGAGTCCCTGGGGTCTTGTTAGGCTTAGAGATGGGGCCACACACCGTTCTCCCCCAAATAAAAAAGTGTCTCCCTCCCGTTACCTGCCCCCAGCGTGGGAGGTGATTTTCTAAATGCTCAGGAGCCCCCATTTAAAAAAAAATGTATGGATCCTCTGTGCATGTGTGGCAAAATGTTTGTTTTTGGCCCTAACCAGGGTCTCTCTGGGACCCCAAGAGCAGGTATAGGGGGGTCAGAGTATCCCTACTCTGCCCCCTTTTGTCTTTATTTTTAGTTTGAGCGCACAAGCGCTTTGGCCTGTTGTAAGTATTGTGGGCTTTAAACCATATCCACTCACACCCATCACTTTCACTCGTTTGTGGGCTTGCCTTTCAAAAATCACTTGATGTCATTAGTAAATGCTTTACAGTTGTCCCGTCTTGAGGCTATCTTTGTCACGCCTTGCAGACTTCCCCTGTTACATGGATTATTGCACGATTGCCAATATACTTCAGTGTGGGCGAACTATTTCTTTTGACTCTCCCCTTCATGTTGCATGGCGGCCACCGCGCTCAGGGGGCGAACAGGTACAACAATGTGAGCTCGATCGGTGGTATCGAAGCGCTGGTCACATTGTTCACAGTTACCTAATCAGAGTAATTTCTAGTGGCTCTCTCTTTAAAACACTTGCAATTGGTGAATGCTTTATGTAAAACAGAAACCCTAAACATGAAAGCAGCTCTCCTGGCACAACCAAAGAGCTGATACTACAATATTCAGTGCACCTGGGAAAACTCAACCCATAATGCTTTGCAGGGCGTTACTTTTACAAAACATGTTTGCTCATAACTCAGCCTGTCCTAGGACAATGGGACCACCACCACAACATTCAGAACAATGTGCTCTTTCTTTCTACATCATCTTTGGGTCCCCACAATAGGTTAGTGGGGACTCCAAAATAATAACTCCTTCCACCATTCAGTGTCTGTTTAATGTCTTTCATGGCTTACACTTGTGTTTTATGGCTGGGAATAGTATGTGTTTTAAGGGCCTTTTTTGAAATATCATTGCTGTAGGCCTGCTACTCCTGAATATATGTAATGTACTATGTTCCCTAGGGGCTAAATATATGATTATAGTACATTATTCATTACCATTTCCTTTTTATGTGGTTATTCCCTGTTGAGGCCAACTATATAGTTGCAAGACGATGTTTCTTACAAATGTTATTTTTATTGCTGTGACTTCTAGGTGCTGTTGTAAGCATTATAGTCGTATCAACATATTAAAATATTCGTGGCATGGAAACTTGTCCCATAAAGCTTTGCAGGACATTACTTTCACAAAATATTTTTGCTCATAACTCAGCCTGCGGTAGTCCTAGGACAATGGGACAACATTCAAAACATTGACCACAATGTGCTGTTTCTGTCTACATCATCTCTGGATCCCCGCACTATGTTAGTGGGTACTTCAAAACACCATCCTTAGCACCATGCTTCATCTTTTTAAACATGTTCATGGCTGGAGCTTTTGTTTTACAACTGGGAGAAGTTATGGTTCATTGCCTTGTTTGTAATTTCATTGCAACATGTAATGCACTATGTTCTCGAGGGCCTATACGTATGGTTACACTACCCTACTTTCTCACATTCTTTTTTCATGTGGTTATGCATTTTTAAAGGTTGACTGTATGGTTACATGACAATATTTCTTCCAAATGCTATTTTTATTGTGGTGTCCTTTAGGGGCTGTGTGAGTATTGCAGTCAACATACTATAATACTTGCGGCACAAAAACTTGGCCCATAATGCTGTGCAGTGCATTACTTTTACAAAAATGTTTTGCTCATAACTCAGCCTGTGGTGGTCCTAGGACAATGGGACCACCTTCAAAACAATTACCACAATGTGCTCTTTCTGTCTACATTATCTCTGGGTCCCCACACTATGTTAATGGGGACTCCAAAATTATTATCCCTCCCACCATTCAGTGTTTTTTTTTGTTGTTGTTTTTTTTAAGCTTTCTCATGGCTACAACCTTTGTTTTACAGCTGGGAGAAGTTTTGTTTTAAAGGCCTTGTTGGTAATGTCATTGCAGTAGGCCTGCTACTCCCAAACACACCTTCTAGGGGCTAAGATTATGTGATTACACTGCATTATTTTCTTCTGTCTTTTATTATGGGATTATCTCCTGTAGGGCCCTACAATACGGTTACATGACCATTTTCTTACAAATGATATTTTTGCTATGGTGCCCTCTAGGGGCTGTTTTGAGCATTACAGTCTACTGCCAAAAGTTTTTTCTGATACAGTTTTATATGATAATTGTATATGTTTTAATAATCTCTCCTTACTACAATTATGACCATAATTCAGGCCAACTTAACATCCTTATTACACTATGACTGTTTGAACACTCTTGATATGTTTATATGATAGACCCTTCTAGTTCATTTCACCTCTGTGGCTGTCTTGTGTCTTTTTTCGGGAATTGTGTTAGCCAGCTAGCAACTCTGATGGTGGGGTGGTGAAAGTGGTATTCTATTGGAATTAACATGGCAGATTTAAATTAGGGTGCTAAATGGCAACATTTTATTTTGTTTGCTGCAGAAAGAGGAAGAAGGTAAATGTAAGTCCTTTAGCTATATGCAGGACCACTGGAACTATGAAATTATGAGGCAGGGTTGACCACTGTATGTGGCAAGAAAATTATAGTTATGAATTTACAATGCCAATATAGCTCTAACTCAAGCAAATGCAAGACCCATTGCATTGCAAATGCTTGTCACCTTTCTTGTAGGACTTGGGTCTGAGTCCTGCATCCAAAGATGGCTGCTGCGTGTTTTCCAATTCTTTTCTCAATAGGAAAAAAGAACAGCGATACCGCAAAAACTACTAAACAGAATTACACCAAATTTTGGATAAAGCTAGTTCTGGATCCAGAAAGCATGCTTTTCATGATTTGGGCCCTCATTATGAACACAGCAGTTAACACCACTGTGTTCATGCTGGCGGTCTTTCTATTGACCGCCACCCCTCCCTGGGACCCCGCTGGCCATTTAATAAACATTCTGCTGCGCCGGCGGGACGAAACATTGTTTCCGCCCGCCAGCCCAGCAGAATGCCTGGCCGGGACATTGCCGGAGGCTCCACATGGAGCTGCCGTCAATGCCTCTGTGCGGCGGGTGCAATCGGGCAGTGACCTGTGCGATGGGGCACTGCACAGGGGCCCCTGCACTGCCCAAGTGCATGGGCAGTACAGGGGCCCCCAGGGGGGCCCCAGAGCACCCGTTCTGCAGCCTTTTCCTGGAAAGGCTGGGGGAAATGGGACCATTATCCGAGGGGCAGCAGCACTGCCCTGTCGGATAATGATACCGTCCACCATCGGGCTGCCTGGCGGTGGAGGAGGGCCGCCTATGACGGCCCTCCCTGTCTTCATTATGTGGCGGTCTGGGCCGCCATGCCGGATGGCGGGATTTCCTGCCGCCGCCGGCATGGCGGCCCAGACCACCAAGATCATAATGAGGGCCTTGGTGTTAATATGTTCAGTAGTTTTTGAGCAATGAACCTTTAAAAATGTATGTTTCACGCAGTGGAGGATCAGCTGCCACCACCAAGGATGTGGCAGCAGCCACCTTAGAACTCAGGATTCAGTCTCAAATCCGCAAGAAAGGTACAAAAAAAGACATAATTTGATGAGTCCCCTTAAACCTAGTGCGACTTGGCAGATGCCACTTCCAGAAGCGATGTCTAAAACAGCGCTCGAATAGCACTGCTTCCTGTTTGAAGAGACACCACTTTGAATACTCCCACAGTCGCTGTCACAGGCGCAGAGTGCTTCCCCATCACCCTCTAGACTCCTGTGTATAATGATCCATGCATTGTCTGTCACAGTCAGTAATATTTAACAGGCTCTCCTCTCTTCCAGGCCCAGGCTTCATATAACCACTCCACTAAGTTTCTATGCATCATTTGATGTAAACTCTATGCATTATTTCTTACTGCTGTGGTTATCAAATACATGGAAAATCAATGTCAAGAAAATATTTTTCTGACCCTATCAAGTGCCCCTTTTCTCACTCCTGCCTCTACTGGTGCTACTCTCATTGCTTCACCATGCCTCCATGTGTCTATAGGAATAAACATGTGTTTGTTTATATGGGTACACACCCCAAGGGCTACATCTCAAAGTAAATCCTGGACAGTAACTAAAAACTCCATGGACAGGAGATGTTTTAAACAGGAGAAATGTTGTTTCACAAACTGTTGCCACCAGGACCAGCCACTGATTGTACTTATGTAACGCAAACGTGTTGTTCTGAATGAAGTCTTTTTTTGTATAAGACAACAAACACGCACGATCCATGCCAGGCCTGCAGGGTAACCACTGTGTAAATAAGTTCCATGATAATTATTTTAAGTAATTTATCTTATGTGGGTATCAAGAAACTCTGACATGGTTCTGGACCTACCTGGAATTCCCAATAAAACAGAAACTTGAATTCTTTTCATAGCCAGACCAAATGACAATGAACCAGCCCTGTAAGAGCCTCACTGGGCACCACTGGTCTAGATGAAAAAACACTCTATCGTCCAAACCAGGGCTCCTTGCTCTACTCTAAGTGGTCCAGATGGCAAGGCCAAGACTTCAAATTTTGAGTAGCTAGTCCAACAGAAACAATTGTGACTTCAAAACCATCAGCCAGTGCACAAATGTATGCACTGAAAAGACACCGCCCATGCCCAGGAGATTCAGGTACACGTGTCTGTTCTACAGAGTCCAGTCCTGAGCCGAGGGCTTTCATAAAACTATTAACCAAAGGCAGTGCTTTAAATGAATACAGAGTACCAGCCCTTCTGTATTTCTATTTAAAACACTAACCCAAGGTCAAAGATGTCGCACCTCGGGAACCTATCCTGTTGGTCCATCTACCATTGAAGCTCTGTTTCACCAATCTACACACATTTGAAGCCTCCTGTTCAGTTAAGCAGCCTATTCAGTTATTCTCTTTGTATAGAGTCAATGTTTTTGAAAGTTAGGCTGGTATTGCTAATGTAAAGGAATGATTCCTTTAAAAGTTTAACACAGAAATATATGTCTGACCCCTCTTCTTTGATCCTAAATCTTTTGACCCCCTCGTTCTCCAGGTTAAATGCCACAAAGGTGCCTCTTTGTGGCTTGTTTGGTGCTATAAAAGATTAGGTAAACACACTAGAAAGGGTTGCATCTCTAGTGTATCACAGCCAGTCTGAAGGAATGAGGCAAAAACACTCCCATGATGGCGGCCTTGTTGTGTCCTCTCTCCTGCAGTGACAGGCCTGGGAGGGTTGCTGTGGCACCTGGCATACATCCACTACACTCAAAACCAAAACACATAGGTAAAATACATTGTCACTTACAAAAACCAATAGCTCTATCACAAATTAGAGACCTATTGCATAGAACATGCTTGTTATACAGAAGTGCCTCAGGATCAGCAAGGGTGCGATAAATACTCACAGCAGCAGACAGGAGGAATGTTTGTGACAGAAGACGCCTTTGTCCTCCGTGCCTTGGCTGGCTCCCGGGGCAATGAAAAACAAGAATGAGTGCGTGTGCACAGCTTAAAGGGACCGCTGGCTGCCGAGGCCCCTTATGGCTCAGGTTGGGGGGGGGGCTGCACGCCACCCTCCCCTTTACAAGTATGTTTCTGGGCCCAATCAATGGGGTCCCCATGGCCACTATTGGCTTGCATAGGTGGGCTATGGCTTGCCCCTTGCGACCCCCTGGCATTGCCTTTGGGACTTCTGGCATCTGAGGTGGCAAAACCACTGGCAGGAACACAGAGGCAGCTTTTGGTTGGGGTTCCGCTCTCCTTGCTTAATTACTTTTTGTATTACACTCATAGTGAATAACATTACATTATTAACTATTAGTGCCATAAAAATGCAGTGCAATTAGGTGGAATATAACATTCCCTTGCAGCTGGGGTAAGCAGAAAAAATGCTTTCAAATGTATGATGAGTGCATGCTTGTGGTTGAGAGTGTTTATGTGAGTCTTTGTATGAGTGAATCAGTGGGTATGTGTGTGTGAGTGAAAGTGAAGGTCAAAGGGTGTGTGATGTCACTTCCGCTACCCCTGGCATTTTGGTGAATTAATGTCCGAGGTGCTCTGCATCACAGTTCCCACATCCTTGCACCCTGCACTTCCTCCAATAGTGCCCTGTATCCCAGCATCCTGCACTCTCACATGTTCTTTATACTGCCTGTTGGGAAGGCTTTTGTAAAGGAATTTGCCCAGCAACACTAACATAAAAAAGTATTACAGAATGTGCAATGGCAGCATAAGCTTCCCTAACTCAAAGAGAAGTTACACAAAAGATAATGCAGCCAATGTATGCTTCCTTTCACACAGGATCAGTACATTTCTTTTTGATAGAACATAAGCACTGATACTTCTACCCATGCGCGCCCTCTTTTATTCAAGCTTGCAAAGATCTCGAGGCCTCTTTGTTGATGTTAAAAGCAGAAGGGATGTAACATTCAAAGTGCTACTCTTCTGCATGTTCAGAATCCCAAACTTTAAGAAAAACAACACTGAACAGCTTTGGTTCTCCGATATAGTGCTGAACCAAATAAATTCGTTGTAAGATGTATGAAATGTTATAAACCAATGTCATTTTGTTTCACTTTTTGGAGCATATTATTTCCTCCCTGATGCCTTCTTATGTTTCAAAAGGGAGTGAGCACAACATGCACCTAGCTTATAGTTCTTTTCAGGTCTGTCCAGGAGGCAGTCTTTGCTGTCTGTCAGAGTTTTTGGGATAGCAGAAACAGAGGAAAACACAGAAATGTTCAGAGCAAACCTCTCACTGCTTTGGTGCAGGGCCCTCAACTCACAGCTTAATAAAAGTACAATTCAAATTTTTCATCCAACTACACAAGTTTTTATCCTTTATTATCATGTCACTGGCTGTTTGGTGCATTAGGCCACCTAAATACTGCCTCTATTACAATGTATGGACAGTGAACTGCCCATACATTACAACGTAAAGGCACCCCTTCACTTAATCCCACCTTACCACCATTCCCACTCCTACCTAGACTACTATATGGCACTACTACATCCAAATGTCTACTTCCACTACTCTCCTCACTATTACTCCTAATCCTAAACCCAGATTTACTTCCACGTTATGCTTATCCCTACTACTACCCCACACCAAAACATCTGGATATTACCATAACTTCTATTTATTTCTTACTCACACTCTTATTCATAATCCTCTCTTTCTGAAATGCCTACTCTAAACCCTCTGTATTTCTGCACTTATTCCAATTCACATTTACTCATATTCCTATCTCTTCCTAATACATGAACTAATTTATAGCTACTCATGCTCCTTCCTCTACTTACCCTGGGCCCGTATTACCTATATGGTGAACTTTCCCTGTTTGCGCCACAGCCCACCTTAACAGCTTCCGTGCGTCAGACGGCTGGGAGTCGCCTGACATCACAGTGATTGTGTGCGTCGGATGGCTCCCAACTGTCCTCACACACGAGACAGGAAATCCGTGTGGTATGGGCACCAGAGGGATTCCCTGCTGCCACAAATAGCCTCTGAGGTGGGGAACAGCTTCCCCACCTTCTGACGTTTTTTTTTGGTTTTCAGCAAAATGACGATCAGGGCATGAGGCGTGCTGACGTGATTTATCTGAAAACGAGTTTCACTCATTTCACTTTCTCTGCATCGGTGCTCGTGGTGCCTTCGCAGCCCCCCCAAGCAACGATCCAGACGGGAAAGGTATCTTTGAAAAAGGGAGAATCTGCCCTTTCAAATGGTACCCCTCCCAAGTGAAGCCCTGCGTGGGAATTGGTCAAACACCAGGGAGGGGGAGCGGCACCTGGGGCAAGGGCCACCTATATTATTTTGGCACAGTTCTGTTTTTCTGCCCCCCCGGAGGGCAGATGGGGCAACTGTCCCCTCCCCCCCCCCCCCGGGGGCAGAAAGCACACCAAGCACCAGGGATTATTTATTTTTTTAGAAAAAGGTGGGGTCTGCCCAGAATGGGCGGGCAATGCCCCACCACCTAATTAATAGGCACAGTCTTTCTGCCCCACCTGGGGGGGGTAGATGAGGTTATTACCTGCAATCAGCCCCCCTGGTGGGGGGGGCAGAAAGCCCACTAGACACTGAGGATGTTTTTGCTTTTAATAAAAGCGTGGTTCCCCCACTCCATATGAATGGGGACCAAAGTCTTTCTGCCCCCCCTGTGGTGAGGTAGATGGGGGTTATTACCCCGATCCGCCCTCTGACAGGGGCAGAAAGCCCACTAGACACCAGGAACTTTAATTTTTTAATTAGTGTAGGGGTGGAGGCTGCCCTGAATGGGCATGACAATGCCCCCAAGCCACCAAAAAAGGCAACAGTATTTCTGCCCCCCCAGGACTATTACCCCTGATTTGCCCCCGGGGGGGCAGAAAGCCCATGAGACACCATGGAAGATTTTTAAAAGAGGGGTGGGACCATGACCGCCCTGAGTAAAAGGGGACAAAATCTTTCTGCCACCCTGAGGTGCAGATGGGGTAATTACCCCTGATCCGCCCCTGGGAGGTAAGGCAGCCTACTAGACGCCAGTGAATTTAAAGAATCACCACCATGGGCATGGTTATTGCCCCCCACCCCAACTGAAGGGGTAACAGTCTTTCTCAATCCCCACCTTGGACTAAAGCATCGCATTCCAATGGCAAGCAATAGGACATTTGACTCTTTTGGGTTTTAATTTTACATATGGGCTAAGAGCTTGGCTAACTCCCAAAATCATCCCACTTGCAATGGTGAGTGGCTGCACTTTTTGGATTTGGGTTGCTGCCACCTGGAAAAACCTACCAGGCTGAGGCACTTCTGAAAACGAAACATCTGGGGGAGACCAGGGCAGTGTGCTTCATTCACATGCACCCCACACCATTTTCTAATGCCCTGCAAACCTCCAACCTTACCTGAAATCACTCATTTTCCCTACATTTCTGTGATGGAAACTTCCAGAATCCACATTAATCCACAAACTTCCTGCTATCTAGCATTGCCCTATCTATACTGATAAAGATTCTGCCCCAGTTGTTTGGGTGCCCAAAGTACAGTAAGCCTAAAAACATTTGAAAAATAAACTGCTCTTTCGGACCAGCTTTGGTTCCTCCTCAATTTTTATGTTTTTTTGGCCTTCCCTGTTGCTGGCACCTGACCCACCTACACAAGTGAAGTATAATTTTTATCGGGAGACCGAGGGAAACGCTTGGTGGTAGGAAATGTGTGCCGGCGCAGTAATCCCACACAGAAATGCGAGGAAAATGTGGGGGTTTTCAGCTACATTTGATGTTTGCAGGGGATTTTGGGTAAGTAAACATTGAGGGATTCAAGCAAGCCACACCTCCCTGGACTTCCTCGGGTGTTTTGTTTTCAGAAATGTATGGGTTTGGTAGGTTTCCGCTGAATGACCGCTGAGCCTGGACCAAAAAGACAGGTGCCCCTCCCCCCCTTTGCAAAACAGGTAATTAATAAGGGTCAGTTTTAAGTGGAAAAATGTGATTTGTCCATGTTGTGTTTTGGGCCGTTTCCTGTTGCAGGCGCTAGGCCTACCCACACAAGTGAGGTACCATTTTTATTGGGAGCCTTAGGGGAAGACAAAATAGTAGGACAAATGTTATTACCCATTGTTTTTCACTGCATCTGTGCCTTCCAAATGTAAGACAGTGTGTAAGAAAGAAGTCATTTTGAGAAATGCCCTCTAATTCACATGCTATTATGGGTAATCCCTCGTTCAGACAAGTGCAAATAACCACTGGTTTTAAACCCCATATCTTGTGCCCATTTTGGAAATACATAGGTTTGCTTTATACATATCTTTCACTCTTTATATTTTACTAAATAAATTCCTGTATATCAGGTACACAATGAAAAACCATTGCAAAGTGCAGTTCAGTTATTGGCTCTGTGTACCTCGGGTTCTTGGTGAGACCTACAAGCCCTGTATATCTCTGCAACCAGAAGGGTCAGTATATTACTTTCGAAAATCTGCCATAGTTACACGAAGTTACAGATGAAAACGTAGACACAAAAGGCTGTTTTTTCAACTCAATTTAAATATTTTTTTATTTCAACTGTTACTTTCTATAGGAAAACCTTGAAGGAACTACACAAATTACCCTTTGCTGCATTAAGAATGTTATCTACTTTTCAGAAATGTATAGCTTTCCATGATCCACTACTGGTTTCACACCCATTTCTACCACAAACTGGACAGAAGTTGAAAGCACATAAAACAGGAAAAATGGGCTATGACCCAGTAAAATGCCAAAACAGGGTTGAAAAATTAGTTGTTCCGATTCAAGTCTGCCTATTCCTGAAAGCTGGGAAGATGGTGATTTAGCACCACAACCCCTTCCTTGATGCCATTTGCAGGGAAAAAAACAGACGCTTTCTTCTGCAGCACTTTTTCCGATTTTTCCACAGAAACTCAAAATGTGGCTGTATTTTGATTAATTTCTCCATCCCCACCAGGGGAATCCACAAACCCTGGGTACCTTGAGAATCCCCGGGATGTTTGAAAACAGGTGTGCTGGGTGCAAACAGATAAAGTGCACCCTTTTAGACAGAATGCGCTCCTCTCGAACTTCTGCTGTCCCCATGGCAGCGCATTCAAGAGAAATACGGAGCAGCTGCAGGCTGCAACCTGCCTGCACTTTTCAGTGGTATTAGAGATCCCCTTGCAGGCGGGTGCAGTGACTCACTGCACTCACCTGCAAGGGGATGCCTCGGGGACCCATTTTCATCCCATCAGAGGGCTGTCTTGAGAAGGTGCATCCTGCTCATGCTTCTACTCTTTCTTACATAACTTCAGCCAAACTCAATTTCCTTTGCACCTTCTTCTGTGTTGTATATTTCTACTTACTGATTGTGCCTCATATTTCTACTGTGCCTTCTCCTATGCCTACTACAGCTGCTCTTCTGCCATGTGCAGTGATCCCTCTGCTTGTGCTCCTCTTCTGAGTGCCTGTTTTCCTTTTATCTGTGGCGCTTATTCCTCTTCTACATATCATTAAATGCTCCTTCCCATGTACAAGTGAATGAACAGACACTATCCTATACCCTTTAACATTAATGTCTTTACATGAAACTTAGCCATCAGTACTCATGTATCATAAATTTGAGTTTGCCCAGTAATAAAACTATAACCTACCATGCATCAAGACCACATTTATGCTATAATGGCGCAACTTGATCAACGGCTGACATCAGTGACACTGTTAACAATAAGTACTACAATGGTATCATTCATACAGATTAGTGGCCTCTCTTCAACTAAAATATTATCAAAAATATCAACCATGCAGAGAAAGAAAACTGAGCAGAAGCCTGGAAAACGAATAGATAATATTAAAATCCTTTATGTTCCACGCCAATATCGGAAGAATAAGAAATATGCTATTTTATTGGCTAACTCCGATGATAGCCAAGAAAAAAAAACAATGTTGCCTAATCCCTTTGATCCCTTTTCTGGAACATCTGATCCAGTGCTATCACTCGCCAAGAATCCATGCTCACACCATTACTCGCTAAAGTTGAGGAATTCCAATACTCATTTACAGACAAGACATGTCCCACCAGTAACAAATTGTGACCCGACTACTCATCAAGGGACGTTAACTTGCCAAAATCTACAAATAACTATAACATTTTATTGCCACCAACATTTATGGTCTCCCTTTCCTTAGTAAGCTACATAAACCAACATGTTGTTTTTCCCACTTGCATTTGTCCTCTTCAAAAATACTTGGCATGACCTGATAAATGTATCATCATCTATCAAATTTTCCTTGATTCATTAAAGATTTGACAAATTAACCCAGTCCCCAAAGAATCTCAATCCAACCGGTCTTCTAACTTTTGTCTTGTATCCAACCTCCCTTGATTAGAGAAAACCTGCAATAGATATGTTGCAAAGCAATTGAATGCCTTTATTGACAAAGATTACCAAGCTTGTGTTTAAAGTACAGTGAAAATCTTGGATGATAGATACTGCAAAACGAACAAAGGCGATACTCATTTACTCACTTATCAGTGGATTTCAACTAAGATGACCATGGCAGACTGATATGAGATCTAGAACCATACTGATAGAATTGGGGGTTTTAGTTGGCAGTCGGTTTACACCCTGTCCAAGTAGCGACCCTCAATCTAGTCAGGGTAAGGGAGATACCCAGCTCAGATAACCCCTGCTCACCCTCTTGGTAGCTTGGCACAAGCAGTCAGGCTTACCTCAAATGCAATGTGTAAAGTATTTGTACCAACACACACAGTAACACAGTGAAAACACCACAAAATCACTCAATACCAGTTTAGAAAAATAGTCAATATTTATCTGATTAAAACAAGACCAAAAGGATAAACATCCATCATATACAAGCAAAGTCAGGAATTTTCAAAGATTAAACTTGAATATAGTGTTTTGAAACACAAATGCTTTGTTTTGGTGATATTACTGCGTTGTGACGGAGTCGTTTCCAATAATCCAACGCCCATGGCACCGGTCACGGAGTCACTCGAACCCCCAGTTACAGTACCTTGTGTAAATGAGGAAGCAAGCCGGTGCACGGAGTTGGGGATCGAGGCGTCGCTGGATTCGGTGCGGTGTCAGTTCCTGGGCTGCAGAGCAGAGGAGCAGAGGTGTTGGTGCGAGGTGTGGCTTCCTTGCTGCAGAGCTTTTGGAGATGAGGAGGCGTCGCTGAAAAGCGTCCGTTCTTTACACTTCCGGTGGAGTTGGGTGTCATGGACATCGGTGACACAGCACTTCGGGACTCACTGAGTCGTGGACTTCAGCAAGGCTGTGGCGACGTCGGGCCTGCGGGTTCAGTCAGAGTTGTTGTACTCCAGTGGGGACCACGGCTTCTAGCAGCAGAGTCAGTTGGGGCATTGTCCAAAGTCAGTGTACTTGGTTTTCCAACAGCTTTCACTCCCAAGGGCCCAAAAACTGGAACAGGCACCACCTGGCGAGTTAGAGTCCACAGCAAGTGAACCCAGACGCTGGTAGGTGAAGTCTTTGCTGTCCCTGAAACTTCTTAACAGGAGGCAAGCTCAGTCCAAGCCCTTGGAGAAACTTCACAAGCAGGATACACAGCAAAGTCCCGTCTTTGCCCTCTCTAAGGCAGAAGCAGCAACTGCAGGCCAATCCAGCAAAGCACACACAGCAAAGGGGCAGTACTGCTCCTCCAGCGCTTCAACTGTTCTCCTTGGCAGAGGTTCCTCTTGATCCAGAAGTGTTTTAAAAATCTGGGGTTCTGGGTCCACTACGTATACCCCTCTCTGCCTTTGAAGTCAGCAAACTTCAAAGGAAAGACTCTGTTATTCACAAGATCCAGCCTTGCTCGAGCCTGGCCACAGACACACACCAGAGGGTTAGAGACTGAATTGTGTGAGAACCGGCAAGCCTTTTCAGGAATAAGTGTCAGCTGCTCTCTCCCCACTCTAGCATAGGAGACTCATCAGGATATGCAGGCTACACCCCAGTTCCCTTTGTGTCACTGTCTAGAGAGAACTCACAACGGGGCAACTGTGAGTCTGACCCAGATGTGGAATACATAAGCAGGCAGAGGCACAGAATGGTTTAAGTAAGAAAATGCCCACTTTCTAAAAGTGGCATTTTCAAACTGACAATCTAAAAACCAACTTTACCAAAAGATGTATTTTTAAATTGTGAGTTCAGAGACCCCAAACTCCAACCCTCTATCTGCTCCCAATGGGAAACTGCACTTAGAATATAATAAAAGGTAGTCCACGTGTTAACCTATGAGAAAGACAGGCCTTGCAACAGTGAAAAACGAATTTGCCAGTATTTTACTGTCAGGACATGTAAAACACATCAGTGCATGTCCTACTTTTCACATACACTGCACACTGCCCATTAGGCTACTTAGGGCCTACCTTAGGGGTGCCTTACATGTACAAAAAAGAAAGTTTGGGCCTGACAAGTGGGTACACTTGCCAGGTCGAATTGGCAGTGTAAAACTGCGCACACAGACACTGTAGTGGCAGGTCTGAGCCATGTTTACAGAGATACTCATGTGGGTGGCAGAATCAGTGCTGCAGGCCACTTGTAGCATTTGGTTTACAGGCCCTGGACACCTCAAGTGCACTTTACTAGGGACTTACTAGTAAATCAAATATGCTAATCATGGGAAAGGCAATTACACATACAGTTTACACAGAGAGCACTTGCACTTTAGCACTGGTCAGCAGTGGTAAAGTGCCCAGAGTACCAAAAACCAGCAAAACAAAGTCCAGCACACAGTCACAACATAGGAAGCAGAGATAAAAAAGACAGGGGAGATTACGTCAAGGATGCCAGGTCTAACACCTACATGGGCTTTCAGAGTCAAGCCCTGGGTTGATTTTCTTCCTTTATTACAAATATACACCAAGGGGTAAGATTTGGAAAATACATCTCAGAAAGATCTGAAATATCCTACAGTGGCCTCAGGACTTGATCCTCTCCCTTGCCTTATTCAACTTTTATATTAAGTCATTGAGTAAGTACTAAAGGATATGGGTTTGTCAGTACACCAATATACAAACCAATGTACAAAACTACTAAAAATATCGACCAATGAAAACATCATTCTTTACACTTAAACAAAAAAAAAAAAGGATTTCCTGTCCCTTTGAAACATTTTCGATCCACTGCTATTGCACCTGCTGAAATTGAAAGGCTTCTGCATCTTGATGCAAAATTGCTTCGATTTACCCTGTGTTCCATCCTCGCTCTCATACTACACATCAGCCAAGAATGAGAAATTGTCCATTGACTCACTCAACAAATTAACACCCAGTCTTTTCACACAAGTTGAACAAATCAGTTCAAGCTCTCCTTGTCACAAGACTGTTTTTTTTTTTAGAATACTAGCCTAATAAGTGCCCAATAGTCCTCACTTGAGCCGCTCAAAGCAATATTCCATGTAGCCAACTGTAGGATCATGGAAACAAGAATTAGTATCATAGTTGAGCAGTTGGAAAATTTCTGGACTTCAGAATCCTCTTAAATCAAGGAACTTTGGGTTTAATTTTGATGATGCTTCAGTAATATGTCTTCAGGAGACCTGGGGCTACATGTTCGTAGCATTTTGCACATCACAAACAGCGAATCGGGCAGTTTGCGATGTGCAAACTGCACTTCGGTATGTTGGAGCCCATTTTTGCAATTCGGCAAACTATTTCCCGAATCACAAAAAGGGATTGTGAGTCGCAATTAGGAAGGGGTGTTTCCTTCCTAACTGCAAGTCGCAGTCCCATGTATGATTGTTTTGTGACCGCGAATGCGGTCGCAAAACAATCGTAGTTAACACCAGTGTCACACTGATGCTAACCAATGTGCAAACGGGAAGGGGTCCCCATGGGACGCCTTCCCCTTTGTGAATGGCAGTAAAAACATTTTTCCTACGGACCACTGCCTGCTCTGAAAAAATGAAACAAAAACGTTTCATTTTTTGTAATGCATCTCATTTTCCTTTAAGGAAAACGGGCTGCATTTAAAAAAAAAAAAAACTGCTTTATTTAAAAGCAGTCACAGACATGGTGGTCTGCTGTCTCCAGCAGGCCACCATCCCTGTGAGGGTGGCCATTCCCAAGGGGGTCACAAATTGTGACCTACCTCATGAAAATTCATGAGTTAGGGCATTTGCGACCCCCTTGTGAATCGCAAACAGCGTCATTGACACTGTTGAACATACAGTTTTGCGACTCGCAAATTGCAAGTCGCTCTGACTCATTTCTTTGGTACATATAGCCCCTGGTTACTTACGGATTTTGATATAGATAATGATATAGGCCCTCATTATGACCCTGTTGTCAGTGCTAATATGTTGGAAAGTACTGCCAACAGGCTGGCTGTACTTTTCACCATATTATGACATTGGCGGTTTGGCTGAAGCCAACCTGCCAATGTACCACACCAACCGCCACAGCGTTAACGGCCGCTGGGCTGGAGATATCAATCTCCAGCCCGGCGGCCATCACTATACCACCTGCAGGATAATGACCCCCGCCTACCGCCATGGTTTCCGTGGCTCCCTTACCACCACGAAAACCATGGCGGTAGGCACTATCAGTGACAGGGAATCCCTTCCCTGTCACTGATAGAGGTCTTCCCCATCCCAGCCCCCTCCACAGATTCCCCCCAACCCCTCTTCCTTTCCAAACCCCCTCCTTCATTCACGCCCCTCCCTTCACACACGCACACATGCATGCATAAACACACCCATTCCCACATTCAGCCACGCATGCATACATCCATTCACACACACATCCGCACACACTTTCGTACATACACTTAGACATGCATTCACAGAACACAACATACATGCACTCACACCTCCATGCATGCACACACATTCAACACGGAACACACACCCACATACACACATGCACAAACATTCACACACACACCCACAACACCCCCACTACCCTCCCCTGTCGGAGCACCCACTTACCTGTGTTTAGGGGGTCCTCCGGCAGGAGACGGGACGGGCGCTGCTGCCACCAGCAGCGTCCACCAGCAGAATACCGCCAGGCTGTATTATGGGTCATAATACCACTGGCAGCGGTCTACTGGCATGCTACTGCTGGTGGCAGCAGCGCCACCTTACCGCCATCCTTCTGGCAGAAATCCGGCTGTGGTCATAATACGGCAGACGGCTGGTAGTCACGGTGGCGGTCTATTGGCGGCCTGCGCCACGCAGTAGGTGGTTTTTACCACCAATTACATAATGAGGGCCATAGTTTTTTTGTGTTTCAGCAACTCAGTATACCAAAGGTCAGTCAAAGGAGAATTAGGCATTCTATTGCTTGAAATCGAGGGCTACACAGCAGGTCACCTTCTTACGATTTACGATGGAGTTTTGCATGCATTTTTATTTTTCACTGTTTATTTCTCTCCCTCACGTAAATTGGAATCCTCATTACTTGAGCTCCATTATGTGATTTATTTCCTAAGGCAGTCTTAATAGTTCAGGTGATTTCAGCACCATAGTCACCCATCTGCATATAATAAAGGCAGATTTGTACACTTGGATACAAAATGGGATTTGGCACTGCTGATTTCATCAAATAAGAAATGTGGTAGTCATGCAAACATCTTTTTAGTTTGGGCTGTTAAGCTACCCCTAGCCTTCATTATTGGCAGATTCAGGGATGTGGAATCGGGAAGTCAGACCTGGCAAAAATCTATATAAACCTCACCGATAGATGATATCTTCATTTGTCACACAGGCACAAAATGAGTCACAAAATCTGAAATTAAACGTAGTATGAAAATGAATGAATGAAAATTGTCTTCTATAGTGCAAAGCTACTCAAGAAGAGTGTCCCTGTGCTTTAGTTGCTGAGAACGGAGGAAGCAGGGGGCCTTTCAAGTCCACTCATCCCTGGATCGTGAACAAAAATGTTTTCACCTCCTTACTGAATTTTACTTCCTCTGTTATGTTCCTAATTTGTTCAGGCAGCGGTTCACAAATCGGCCACTTTTACAGTGAAGGAGGAGCCTCCTCTACGTTGCCTTTTAAAGCGGGGAACCACAATTAAACTAGCATTGCTAGACCGCAAGGGTCTCCCAGGTTGGTACTCCTTGATCCCCTTGTTAAGATACATTGGCCCCTTGTTATAAAACGCTTGGTGAGTCAAAGTCAGTGCCTTGTACATTATGCGTTGTTGCACTGGCAGCCAGTGTATTCTTTCCCAAAATAGGTAAATTAAATAGGGTACTTGGAGTGATTACCACCAGCTTTACATTTCTTTTGCTTTATATGACATTTTACTTCAGGAATCAGTAGAATCTCCTTTTAAATTAGGATGTTGTTCAAATCGCATATACATATATTTGGAATAAAGACTTAGCCGATGATACATTTTCATGGTTACCATACTCAATAAACAATATCATAGACTCGAGGACTATTGACACTATTGAAGATAATTTATGTTCTTCAAGAGAATTAATTTTCAGGTCAAAACAGCCTCCTTTATCAAGCGAACTAACAGTAAATTCAGTGTTTTGCAGGACAGATAATGAAGCTAAAGAACTAAAGAAACAACTTAATGACAATAAGGTAGGTGAATTCAGGATAAACAAAGCACACACACACTTTCCAATCATATCTGGGAAAGCTCCTAAATTGTGGTACCTGATTGCGAAAAGCTTAGGTAACAATTTAATATAAAAAGACAATCCTGAAAGATGAAGAGCACTGGTGTGACTATTTTAATAAATCATACATTCCAACAAAAACACCCTTGTGTCATGATGCTAGCTTCTATCACCAAGGACTCTTGGGCAGAGATTACCATAGCGGAGAGAGTAAATATAATCCTTTATCTCATTAACTCGCGAGCCCAAGGTCCTGCCATTCCTGCTAATATACTGTAGTTGAACTACACCTCAACTTGTGGGCTGAATTAATTAAATCTGCTATTGACTACTGTCTAAGAGTTGATTTTACCTAACATTCACAAAAGGCTAGTAACATCATGTCTCTTTGTAAAAAAAAAAATAAAAAAAAAAAAAAAAAAGGCAGATTTTATTTTACTGAAAAGCTATCCTCAGATTGCTTTTCTCGATGTCACAGGAAGATAGTTGTGAAATGTCTCTTGCACTGGGTAACAACGTGAGCTAATTTATTATATTTTGCCCAGGCTCCAAAACAGGTAATATTTTGTGCTTGTGTACGTTAATTAAAAATATATAAGGCTTCAGAAAATGATGGTTTATGTACATTTGGAGACTGTAGCAGTGCCTTGAGAGAGAAACTTTTTGGCCCAAATTAATTAAAGCAGGTATTCTCATTGAGCTTTTGCATCCAGTACTGAATCTCCATTCAAAGAACTGAACAAAAGTTCTTATGGGTTCTGGAAATGGGTACGCCACTAAAACTAAAGTTAACAACGGTTTAAAACAAGGCTGCATTAGCACATCGTTGTTCTCTGTATATCTATCTGATTTCCCACGTTAAAAAAGCCAATGCTCTTTTATCACAACTTGAGGCAAAAGGAATATCCACTTTAATGCATGGAAATTACTTAGTTTGTATGGCCCTTATCTCTGTAGGTTTACAAAGACACATTGACACCCTGGCTCTGTCACATAGGCTTTCTTTATCCTAATGAGACTACTGGATTTGGGTGGCAGAATCAGTTGCACTGCGTGGGACTGAGTCTGAACCCACTGCAGGTGACACCTTTCGGCCTAATCCGGGTTTTGTTCCGGCTAACTACCAGTGCCTCATCTCCACCCAAGAGCAGGGATGATTGGGTAACCGAGCGCATAACACAATTGACTCCACAGAGAAATCGTGGTCACTCAGATCTCATCCGTTTCTCTCAGTTACATTAGTCTCACATATACAAGGACAATCAGAGGCAGAATGAAGTTCAATAAGGTTTTATTGAAGTAACTGCATCTTAGATAATAAAGTATGTAATGCAATAACTAGGACGACGAAGCATGACAGAATCAAAATTGTGACAAGGAGTGTAAAACATAAAAATAACGCTACCATATGGTCACTAGAACCCTCAAAATAGCTCCTACCTAGGCTATGTTAGAGCACAACATGTTAAGCTCACATTCTGCCCTTCAGGTTCCCCTGGGAAGACATTAACCCTCATACCTGAGCAAGAGGCCCGTATTCTACATTAGCAGCTGCAGCGAAGCACTCAGCAATCAGCATACAGTCGTGGTCATCTGGCTGGAATCTCCCTCTAACGCACATGGGTCAAAGTAGTGTTTTTATAATAAAACAGCTGATGTTTCAAAAAAGGATCCCCACGTAAGAGTGTGTATGTTTCTATGAACACTAGAGACAAAGTGTTACCACGTTTGCCAGCAAACCCATCTTACTGCAGCCTTGAGAAAAGCACAGAGTCAAAGAAATGTCTTGTTTAAGAACGCAGTGCTAGCCTAGGCAAAGAACAGCTAGATAGAGAAAATAAAACAAGACCGCAAATGTGGCTATTGTTAAAATAATAAAACAAAGCTGAATAAAATATGTCTAGGTTAAAGTGCACAGCAGCAGGCCTAGTTTGCTAAAATAATGTGTATGAAGCTATAACTAAAATGGCTTCACAACAGCTCCATTTATGGAACACCATTATCTCTCTGTTAATGATGGAATACCAAAATCATGACAATGGGTGCACAGGATTAAAAAGTTCCCTGTTCCTGGTTTTATAGAGGAAAAACGCTTGAAGTAGTATGAAGAGTACATTTATTTGGGAGTGTCTCTTTCAAGCAGTTTGTCTTGAACTACCCATGACGGATGCCAACTGTCTAGAACAGTGGTTCCCAACCTTTTGATTTTTGTGGACCCCCACTTTAACCTTAATGGAACCCAGGGACCCCCACTGAATCATCATGGGAATCCGTGGACCCCAGCCTGAGTCATTACTGGAAGCTGAAGACCTAATTTGTCAATATTAGTTCAGATTTTTTAATTTTCTAGGCTCTCGCGGACCCCCTGAGAAGGCTTCGCGGACCCCCAGGGGTCCCCGGACCACAGGTTGGGAACCACTGATCTAGAACAAAATCAACAGGTTATGTATTACAGCAATGTTTTAAAATTCAGGATAAAAAAGATGTGCAATCACGACTAAAGTCTTATATATATTATGAAAATACCTTTGGTTGCATTATACACAACTGAAGCACAGTCAATAAGTTCCATAAATAAATACACCCTTGCTGAATCTCAACTTTGAAAACACTATCTTGGCCTTAGCAGTGCTAGTTCTACCGAAATGATTTACACCGAGGTGTGTTTAACAGGAACAGCATGTCGTACTTAATGACAGGTTATCCATTATGTTTTTTTCTTGCTTGCTAGTCCAGAAAACTTGTTAGAAACTTAATTTAGTGAAAATTCTTTCAGGATTTGAATAAGAACTATGGGCCTGATTCTAACTTTGGAGGACGGTGTTAAACCGTCCCAAAAGTGGCGGATATACCACCTACCGTATTACGAGTCCATTATATCCTATGGAACTCGTAATACGGTAGGTGGTATATCCGCCACTTTTGGGACGGTTTAACACCGTCCTCCAAAGTTAGAATCAGGCCCTATATGTTCTTACAGGAGGTGTAAAATCATTGGGACTTAAAACGAAGAAGTGTTTTCATATAAAAGAAATAACACTTAGTATGTGGCCAAAGAAATTAATGCGGATAAAAAGCTTTGAAGTAGATTTACAACTCTGTCTTCGGACTAAAAGACTGCATTTAAATTGTTCATCTGTAAAATGATTCATGTACTGTTTTTTCTTATTTTCTAAACAACTTTATTGGACTTATATTTTTAAATTTTCAGTAAAAACATATAAGGATGCACTATCATTATTGTTAAACTCACCCTCAGTGAACATGTTATTGATTAACTACATTTTTGGATCTTTTCTTAAACTGTAATTATATTTTAAATAGTACTGTAATTTTATGACATTTAAAGGGATGATTTTTATGGTTGTATTGTTTCTGTGGAAACACTACTGAAATAAATAAATAATGCATGATATAGTTGTATTATTGCAATCCAGCAATTACTGGATTATTCCTATTTAGGAGCATGAGTGCTGTATGAAGTTTTTGATACGACTTTGACACTGTCCTGGATACAAATCTGGCTGAAAAAGAATGAAATGAAGTCAGATATATAAAAGAATTGAAGCCATAAAGATCATCCTAAGTAGGTATGAATGTTCCTTAACTTCCTAAGTAATTTTTCAATGTCTCCAGGGTATTGTTTATGTGTTTATATCTGCCCCTGCATGTGTTCTCTTTAACTGATGTGAATGTTGCTTCCCAGACACCCAGTTTGGCTAGCAAAAAGCCAGAAACAATAGAGATCTTATCCTCTCCCTGTCAGTCTTGTGAAATCCATCTGCAGTATGCTCAAGTAACTACACTGAGTAAATCAAGAACTGGACTGCAGAGAACAAGTACTTCTCTTGAATGGGCATAGATCACTCAAATGAGTTTCTATTACTTAAAAAGGGCGAAAGGGGAGTGGGATGATGATGGTCAAGGCCTGTTGATGGAAGCAGACCCTTGTTCTTCAATCCATGTGAGTGATGGAAAAGATGACTACCAAAGTAAGCAAGTAAGGCAAGCTGAGCACTTAGGTATTTATTGAAGGGGGACAAGAACAGGGAAGCAAAGCAGTTGCACAGTTTGTTCCCTCAAACTTGATATACCCTAAAATGTCTGTCTTGGTGGAGAAGCACTGCAAAAGGGAGATCAAATCTGTTTTCATTTCTATATTTTCAAGTATGTACTTGTTTGCAGTTGTATTGATCATTATTCCATTATTTTGATTCAATATTGTCTTTTATTCTAACGTTCCCAAAGCATTTAAAAATCCTTCTTTCTGGGGGAATTTAACTTAATATACTGTGTGCCTATGAACAAACATTATTAAACAAATATATGCTAATAGATATATCACTAACAATTTTGCATTAAATCATGGACATTCCGGTTTTCAAGTTAGAGGTTTTGATATTGATATAGTAAATCATGGTTTCATTGGATATTGGTAAAAGCATGAGCTTTGTTTGGTACGAAACAAACAGTTCGTTCTAGAGGAGTAATTTAAATACTCTTTTTCAATTAATTACAGCATACACTTGCACAGTTCATTGAATTGACAGTTGTGCGCTCCAATGACATGCAAGTGATCTTTGACTATTTGGGACGTGTGGTTTGGAGAGCCACCCACATGAGGGAGCTTTTTCTTTTAATAGCTTTATATTTAAGCAATCACTACACTTGCAATGCCACTCTTGTTGAAAGTCCTTTTAGCTTGAGGTCAATATAACATTACTAAACTCCCCCATTCCTGATGTGTAATGTGCTTCAAAGGCATATGGTCCTCTTCTTAGTTCATCCATACTAACCCTCGCAATCCTTCCTGAATCCCATCTTCTTCATGAGTGGCATGGATGGGCGGTCTGAAGTATCCTCAGATTTGGTGACGAGGGTCTCCTTGACAGCATCATACCCGTTCACAACCACCAGGTTAATCCAACCCAACTGGAAGCTGAATACATTCCCAAACTTCTTACTTAGCTGGAAGGAACATTGAAAATAAGAAATTAGATCTTTGCCAACAAGACTTACGTTCATTAGAGAAACACGCAGAATATAGACCTGACGATGGGGTACCTTTCAAAAGTGTAACAGACTCTTACTCACATGAATATACTAACCACAAAGGTATAGCACTGTTTTATTACTCAACACCCAAACGGATTGCGCCAGCTTCCATTATGAGAGTGCCAGAAGAGTGCCAAGCTCACTCAATATACAAATCACAGTACATATTCATAAATCTAACATGAAAAAGCCTTGATGATAAAAAAAAAGTAAAGTACTGCATAAAAATCAATTCAAGGTTCATTTTTGGGAAATTTGAATAAATGTGCAATCCATAGAGATGTACATAATAGGAAAATGTATTGTTTTAATAACGTTCTCATAAAACACTCTTTCAATAAGAAAAGTTTTCAATATCCATACAAACCCCTTTGTAGGACAACAGTGCAGTACAGCTACAAATAAGTTACTGCTTAAGAAACGCATTGGAGAAGTGGAGATCCTTGCCCACACTACCTCACATGACTGTCACTGATTGGCCTTGTCCTTTTTATGTTAGCCAACTATTCACATTTTATGTCAAGACCCAACCCTCATTTCATGCTTAAAGTTTGCCCATGGCCAGTGCTAAAGCATGTTCAACTGATCAAACAGAGCTATGAGTACCATGGTATGGGGTGAGCATCAAACTCAGAAATATCTACCCTCGTTGGCATCATGGTCAATTTAATGCATTTCAGGGTTAAATACTGAGGACACATAAGGCTGCGGTTTGCAAAAACATTTGACAATTTGTGCTATCCCTAATGCTTACAATCACCTCATACATTTTAAGTCACCAGGTACCAGACAGTTTTGAATGAGCCAGAAATTGCGGTATGATACTACTAGTTATGCTTTCATGAATATTCACTGCTCTTACCAAATAACAGTGGAAACCCAAGACCTGTTTTCACTAATACGTCAACATAAGGGAAAGCACTCGCTTGCACTGTGTTATCAAGTCACGCCCAGAGTGAAGGAGATGAATGGTGGGTGAGAGTCTTCTGTCTGACCCGCCTTCTCCTGCCTCTCTCTCTGACCCAATAGAAGCAGAAAAATCCCATCCTCCACCATCCTGTCTGCATGAATGTGATACTATAGAAGCATGGAAAAACACACTAAAACAAAGACTGCAAAATATGAATTGAAAAACAACTACTTTTAAAACGTACATCTATAAGTACCTCCTTACAAAGCGCTTGACATGCAGCTAAACCCACCACATAGCAAGTGCCATCAAAATCCTAGAACTTGAGTCAGGATACTATATTAGCCTATTTTTTTTAAATGGGGGATTGCAAGTTTGGCTGGATTTAGAAATTTTAAACTGGCCAACATTTTGTAAGGAGATATTTTATACTGTAGATATTTTTGCAGTGGATGTGTCAAGTCTACATTGCTGAAGCCTGTGTCATATGGAACTGATATGGGAGACACAACAGAAGGGCATGGAGTAAACATAGAGTTTTGAGAGTATGTGAATTTTTAGGAGAGAAGCATCTCTTTTGAGCTGGGGCTTCCAGAGAGAAAAGGCAAGAAAGTAAGTGTTAAAGGGAGGGAGGTGGTGCCAGGTTAAGTGTGGCAGAGGTGTGGCATCTGGTGTGAAGAAGTACAAAGGTTCCCTCCCCAGGAGGACAAGCGAAAGCACAAACAGCAATTTTGTCATGAGATCCATTTGCAAGAAATGTGGTTGTAAAAAAAAAAAACAATGTGAGTTTCATTACTGACGAGCTTGTTACTCTCACATAAATCAAACGATCTAAACGTGTTCACTGTTCAACCTTATCTGGTCTTTTCATTGGCAAAGGAGACAAGCCATTTCACAGGTGGTCTGTGCAGATGCACACAACTGGTAAGGAAACCCTTCCCTACTTATGAGATAACACGTATGTCGGACTTATTGCAAATCCTTCGCCAAACCCTGAATATCTGAATGAAGAGAGAAGCTGTGACAAAAGGTCCAGCAAGTTCCCACCGAGTCTTGAAATCATCAGAGCCACTAGCAATATCTAGGAAAGGGCTAGGTCATGTTGGGACAGAAAGGGTGAATCCATGCCAGATTCTTTGGAGTGTTCTTGGAATAACTGCGGAAAAATCATTTATATGGTCAATGGTTATCCTGAAAGTTTTTGCATGTTGGGCTAGAATCTGGTGGATAGTGGTAAAAGTGTGGCACATGTAGTTCAGCGTGTTGTGTTCTTGTAGACACATACAGTAAGGTGTATTTGTTAGGGGGACGTTATATGGCTAATATGATAAATAGTGTTGCCTGCTCTTACATACAATAATCTTACATTAGTGAGTTGATGTAAAGTACATGTTCACCGAAAAGGATAATTGAGAAAACATCGACCTCAAATGTCACTTAACTCTATGAACTTACACATTTAAAAGTCACGTTCAGTTCTCACTTGCAACAGGCATCAACTCACAACTGGAGAGTTGAGCTGGAACCATCACTCAAATCTGACTTTAATTATAACACTCCTGACAAAAGAAAAGGGTAAAGGAAGTCTTCCCACCAATGGGGAGCAGTTTCTCTTGACATAACAAACATGTGCCTTATACAGTTCCTTGTCCATGTGCCATCTAGAAAGCTGTGCATATTATCCATTCTTTGCTGCTTCATTTGCGCGCTCGTTTTAGTGATGTTTTGTTGACTTAAGATACTTTAAGCATTTTTATCATTTTACCGATGTGACTTTCTTTGATGACCTCAGTATCAAAAGGCTATGTTACATCACGTCTTCCGATGTCATCGGTATGCCAATTCCCTCCTTCCTAAGGGTTTTGAAAACGTGAGAAGAAAAAGAATTACAGAACATGGATAGCTGACGAGCCATGTCCCATAGCCTTTCAGAATTTGAGATATGCATCGTCGTGTTGCCCTCACTCGAATGCACGGTCATTAGTTATTCATAGCTGCCAAGGTTTCAGACTGCTCTGCGTGACATTGTGATAAGTGTAATTATGAGTGACATTTTCACAACCATGAGTGACACTTTCTCGCGAGCACACATCAGGCAATGAAAACGAGGGAAATATACAAATATCAGATATTTCACCCTTCTGAGCAAGGAGAAACCCTAAGAAGATCTTAAAACTGCTGCAAAACACCAGAAACGGAAGGGCAGTAAGTAGCATAGTGCCCTTGTAACCTGATCATACTTTTAAAAAAACGTGTAGGCATGATAATAAAGAAGCCTTTCACACGCAGTACTTTATTAAAGTTCTGTGCACATATGCAGAAAACATTTTCATACAAAATGTTAAACAGGGATGGAAACACTGTATAACAGCTGTCAGTCGCGTTCTCATGATATGGATCCAAAGACTAGAAGACTCTCTAGTGACTGTATCCATAGTTGATCTTGTCAGGCACTGTCTGTGAGTGCCCAGGCTGCGGGGACGGGGCCAGGTGGGCTGGGTCTGCTGCGTGATCTTGTGCGTCATGATGATTGATGCGACCCGCCAGTCATTGACTCCGACTAGTCTCTAAGCTGCTGTGGGGACCTGGACTGAGACGTTGAGTTGTGCGGAGAGACTCTGGTGGGAATCGACACAGATGAACGAAAAATCTATTTTATCTTGGGGGGGCCCTGCTGCTCACACCACTGCAACTCAGAGTCAGGCTGTGGGTGGCCGGGGCCACTAGCTCAGCTGTGGCAGCCCAGCAACGACCAGAGTGTCAGCCACGGGCCAGCCGTCCACAACATTCAAATCCGGACCCGACGACTGGCGGCACCACCACGGGCCGCCGTCTGGGCCTCCTGTGGGGCCCACTACTCTGAAATGCCTTAGAACCACATCTGATGCATGATAATTGGCTGGGCTGGTTGTTGCTAATCTCCAAAACAGAATATCTAGAATAATGCGGCAGGGGTGGGGGAAGAAGGTGTAACTGTGCTGGTATTTGATGTGTTTCTTTTGTATGATTCGTGTTCCAGTGCCATGAATAGCCCTGTTCCCGGAGTCGAATGGCTCAAGGCCGAATTTCTTCAATCTTAAAATTATTCTGGCAATCATATTCTGTAAACACTGCAGTCTGTTAAGGACTTGGTCTGACATGCCATAATGAATCCTATTTTCATAATCTAGATGACAGTCAGTAAAAGGATAGACAGCAGCTACTAAGTAGAATGTCTTAGTTTATGTCATAGGAAAAACCAGCACCTGAGTACTAGGGACAGATTAACTCACTGGGTTCAAACATAATATATCACCCAAAAAGGCAATCCAATTTCGTCCCAATAGCTTTTGAATTGGTTAAATTGAGATTTAAAATGTACACAGATGCCAAGCTTGTGTCAGTCGACAGGCCTTGTTTGGTAGCCTAAGGATCAGCTGGGTATCATAGCTTTCATAAAATATTTCACACCACAGGTATGAAGACGTTTAGCTAATGGTTTTAAATAAAAGTTAAAAAGGAAAGTGCAATGGCTGAACCCTGAAGGAACAACCAATTCTAGTCTAGAAGATGTACAGGAGTAATAGTCAGCAGTGGTGAATAGGTTAGAAAAAATCCTACAAGATCAGGGTATCACCAAATCTGTCTCCATCCTAAGATTGTGTACTGTAGATAAAGACCACTGATTCTGTGATGATGGCAGAATGAAATACTTCCCAAAAAGAATAAAAAACTATAGGTATCTCAAAAGAAAATTGGAGTTGAGCAGTAATAGTACAGTGACTTCTCTGAGATATGGCAAAAGTGGAATCAGGAAAAAATTAGAAGGATTTGCCATGACCAAAACATTTTTGTTTTATTCAGGCAATAGTACGTTAAAGTTATCCGAGAGCACTCTTAACATTGTTAAGAAGCCTCAAGGAGGATCCAAGCACATCATTTGGGGCCTGATTTAGAGCTTGGTGGATGGGATACTCCATCACAAACATGACAGACATCCCATTCGCCATATTACAAGTGCATTATATTCAGTAGCATTTGTAATATGGTGGATGGGATATCCATCACGTTTGTGCTGGAGCATCCCATCTGCCAAACTCTAAATTAGGCAATTTGTCTTTCAAAGTTTTTGCAGGGCACGATCAAGAAGCAGCACCCCCATAGGAATATCTGGAAAATTAGCATCAGAAAGAAAGTTACAAAGGGAAAAAGAGAGCAGACAAGGATGTTTACAACCAGCAATGACAGATCTTCCTAATTTGCATAATGTATGCAATTGGTTCATGTCAAATGTCCCCAAAACATATAACACCCATGCCTGCATACATGGCTCTTAAATTTATATCTTGATGTGGAATAATGGTGAAGCCATCTCTTTTTTTCATGTACAGGTGTGGCTCTAATTCATGTACGACAAGTCCACTATAAGACATATTTTTGGTAATGCACAACAGCTCAGTGGTTCAGTCTGAAATGTTGTAAATCTGTTCTATGGTTTTAGCTACTGGCCAAGTATTAAAACGAACAGCACACAGGCAGTGTATTGGTTACTGTGAATGAATATCCACTGTTGTAAAACAGAATGAATATACTTCAGAAACAGATGATAATAAAGATTTTCAGCCGCAAGGGTAGAGATGGAAACATTATCTAGTTTATAATCACATGCAATAAAGACAACCAAATATTAACCAGGGCAAGTCTGAAAGCAAGGAAATCAAAGTTCAGTGTGGCAGGATTAAATAGGGATGGGTTTATTTGCTTTTTGAGGCTATGCACACTCACAACATAACGTGTAGCACTGGTATTAATAATACATGTCTACAGTAATCCACAATCACAACGTGAACGTGCAGCATTGGTATTTGTAATACATTCCTACACTAATCTACACTCACAACGTGGACGTGCAGCATTAGTGGTAATAATACATTCCTACAGTACTTCACTGCCCACTTCACCACCTGAAAGCCAATAAGTTTGAAATAAACTTTGCCAAGTGTTGTGCAACTCCCAGCAAACAGGGTCACGTAGCAAATCCAAGTTCACCAACAAATAAATTCATATTAGCAAAGCAATAAGGGTGAATGTTCAAACAGATTCCAATTGCGCCAGGTCGTTAATATTTAACTCTCAAAATAGGGAGCATTTATTCAACACACTGCCATAGTACTAACACGGTGTCCGCACAAGACAAACACCTATGTGACAAGTAACAATCGATTCAGTTGGAATTAAAAGGTTTTCTTCTGTCTAAACGGTGGTGGACAAAGTAGTGAACATGATCACACACATATATGCAGAGAGTGAATGGCATTGCAACAATGTGAAATGTCAAAAATTGACTAAACATTGGTCTGGTAGGCAACACAACACTAGGAGTAGTTTCAAATTTAAACAACAAGGTAAATCGATTTTGCCTTAGAAATGGTATCCTAATGCTAAATGGTCATCCAAAGCATCTCGAATCATCATCCTCATTAAAGGCTGTGGGCGTTTGCCTCCAGCTAATGAATCGAGGAAGCTGACAGTTCTGGCGGAAGGAAAAGAGATCTAACTTGCAAGGATCCCAATTCCACATTAGTTCCTGAAAGACATATGTTTCCAGGAAGCAATTACTCTAGTCTGTCAGGATCTGGCAGTCAGAAAGTAAAAATAAAAGTCTCGGAACATACATCAGCTAGAACAGAAAGCCTTTCTGAGGCAAAAAAAGAACCTTGTAGTCTCATCTAGGCACAAATGTTTAACGTATTGGACATCTTCCATGAAAGTTTCCATATTTTAAAAGACACATTGTTCAATCGTGTAAACAGCTAACCATTTCCCTGTGAATAACCCTACCAGCTAACCTGAGCTCTTTATTGATGGAGAGATCCGACGAGGCTCAGAGGATCATATTCATGTGGTGGAAATGTCTACCCCCGCTCTCCACAAGTGGGAGGGTGGATCTGGATTCCATGACCCGCTCTCATGAACAACTGCAATTCTGTTCTGCAATGTTGGAAAAGCACTGTGCGGATATGGAATGTTTAACTTCCCAGGGATATTGCCTGAAAGAACAGAGGCAGTTGTTCCACTCCTGGGTTTTCAAAAATCCACAGCTGCCCCTGTTCTTCTTTTAGTTGTTGCCCCCGCCTCCCAAACCCTTGTCCATTCTAACTCCATCATTATACTGGGAGAAAATGGAAATTAGGAAGCAATAAAGACGATGACGGGTGGGTAGAGACAGGTGGACACGTGGCGGCTGTCTCAGGGCACCATCATCTGGATGCCAGACTGCAACTAGAGAGGCTTCCAGTTTGCCCTTTTTCTCAGGTAGAATGACAACCCAAAATCAAAATGTCATCTTATACTGGACTTAGGAGTGGGCGAAGATTTAGAAACCTTTAAGGGGGTGACAAGGAAGGAAAAAGAGGCAGAGGTGGCTGTGGAGGGTCGTTACTTAACCTATATAGGCTTCAACTTTGAGCAATACACTGGTGTATTTCATAGCACCTTGAGAATGCAGACACATTGAACATTCTTATTAGCCCAAGATTATTTAAGTAGATTCCCCAACCATACTAAGCAGCCTGTTGAAATAGTTGAAAAAATCAAACATATTTTAGACATGTATATGATGTCAACAGCCTGGCATATGATGGAATCAATAAGGATGGTATTTTATGTTCTGGCACAGAAATTCTGATAGGCTTTTAACTGGCAGATGAACCGTATTGGGCATGAAGTCCTGGAGGTTTATTAACATTTTTTATTTTTTGGCATACGATTTTCAATTTCCCTGTTTCCTACTGCAGCACAATGTTTCAGATTCGCACTGCACACTGTACAGCTCAAATATATTTGCTTGCTTGGAACTCAGGATTTTGTTTCAGATGCACAATTGTCTTTTTTATGGGGGCAGACTTTACAATACTTTATTAGTTCTCTTTCATAGCACTCAGCATTCCCTACAGCTTTTAGCCAATATAGTAATTAGGTTGTAATCTACAGAAAATACACTTATATCGATTTTTGAAAAATTGTCTTGTAAGAGACCCTACATAAATACTCCGTAGACGTTCAGAACCTAACTGGAACATGCGACTTGTATGAATCTATTTTCCTAGACCTGATTTGGTATCAGAGCATAGTCTGTCCAGAGACCTGTATGTCTAGTATTCATTATGTCTACAAGTAAGGCCTATACTGGTATTCTGTACAACAGCCTGTGTTTTAAAGCTGTGAGATCCAGTCAGACGCATCAGGGAATTAATTCATCCGCACAAAATATATGACAACGGAATTTGCCCTTAATCTGTTTGGAAAGTGCCTGTATCCTGTAGGAGCAAATTCATAGATACTGAAGGGAAACGTTTAACCCCATCCTGGTAGGATAGCACCACCACCAAGGTCTCAACTGCTAAATGAAGGAGTACTGAATAAACGATGCTGGATATGTGAAGGAGCCAGGTTTCACTGTTAAAGTTGTCTTTACTTAACCCTAAGGAGTTTTCTTTATTTAAAGGGTTGATAGAGCAGGGTTAAAACATCATTTGGATGAAGAGCGAGGGAACAGGTCTCAATCATCCTTTTTAGTATAACTATGCCAACATGTTTTGGTCCTTAATGTAAGCCCATAAGGAATGTTGGCCCTTCATCAAGCCAAAAAGAATCCCTACTATTCGAACTCTGTCTTTCTACATGCAAAAGTAAGTCTTATTTACTCTTCGTTTACTAAAGAGATTTATATCAACCTCATGTGTACCTAATGTAAATCATCCACATGTAACATTGGGAAAATGTGGAATTTGGAATTGTATTCTCTGCATTATGTTTTACAGTCAGACAAATGTCTTTAAAATACATCCTTCAAGAAATCTGTCCATTGCTCTTTAAAAATGAGGTCCTTTGTTGGATTTTGTTATTTTAAGTAGCTGGGTGTTTGTGGCCATTATCAGTTATATATTCTATTAACCTGCAGCACCTTCACGTTTATTTCCTACTTTTTTTTAAGTGTGTGTGAAAACACATAGCATGCCCAGGCAGACGTTCACTTATTACCACTTCCCATAGTGTCATACAGTTGGTTGGGGGCTTTAAAGGTCTATTTTCTAAGTGCTGGCTATGTCTTTCATGGGCAGAGGGTGGGTTCGAAGGCAGTTGTAGCAACAGAAATAACACTAGGAAGTTGGTGAAACAACGTCCATGGAGACTAGAATTAGTAAGGTAAGCCCACAATTGTTCTACCCAAGGATCCAAGCCTTGATACTGCATAATGCCCGTTCCATTTCATATCGAAATTAAAAAACTCGCTTTTAAAGAAATGTTACCCGGATTAAAGAGGGGCTTTCATCTTTTGTATTCCAAGTTACTGTAGAGCATGAAGAAGTGATTTTGTAATTAACACCTACCAACCAGCAATGGTCAGTTTCCCATTTTTCTCCTTCACAGTCTGTTTCTATGATATAAATCTCACACCACTTCCCAATGCTTACTGGAATATTCTTCAAACACCCAACAAGACATTAAAAAAAATGAAATGAATGGAGTACGTGAATAAACGCTTGTATAAATGACCCACCTCTTTTAACAGCAGTGAGGCCACCTTTTCAGGAAACCATCATGTAGTGCCACTCATTAATACATCTCCATTGATTTTAACTGTTCTGCTGTCATATATATCTACTTTAGTGAACCATACATTGTTTTCCTGTATTTACGTGAATGGCATTAACTAAACTAATCAATTTTCCATAAGAGATTAAATCCTCGACTTCCAATGTATCACACTCTTAACAAGTCTATATCGTGCCCCTATTACGCGTGCACCCTAAGTAACCTTGAAGAAATATCCTCTTAGTTAACCTTTTTCATAGTCTAGAAAGGGATTCATTTATCTACTTCAATGGGATTTCCCTCTTAGTAAAGCTACATCAAACTATCAAAAATAGATTGTCTCCAAAGATTCCAGTGGGACCAGCTGAATAGAAAACATTCATTCAGTCAAATTCATGCAGATATAAATGTTTATTTTGTATTGATTTTAATGACAAAACCCTCCTAATAAACGGTCAACGCACTCAAGTGTACCAGGTCCATCCATGAGTTGCTCATCCACGCTTTGTGTGATCAACCGCCCCGTATTCTTCAAGTTTGTCACACATTTTGTGACCTGTCCTTTTGCCTGCACTCTGCTGGTGCAGGCTGCCAAATGTCTCACCATTCACTGCTCACAGCTAGCTGCCTGGAGGGTTACTTTGAGCGGTCAAGCAGCGTGTCCATGTCACACTGTTATAGCAGTTTGTGAGTTCTGAAAGAAGTGCCTGTCTGTGGCTAGCAGAGAGGAGCAGAAGCACAGGAGGGTTCCTGCACAATGCTGCTCAAGAGATATGTTCACCGTCAGAGATGCTGACTGGAAATTTGGGTCTTCCAGTTACACAGCCCTGAGTGTGTGACCCATGGCCAGTCATGTGAAAATGCCCTTGATGTTTGCTTCTTACCGTTTCTAAGTGCACACATATTTTCACCTCAGAGGACAGAGACATAGGAAGAATATAATTTGCCCAAGGTCAAAGAGTTTGGTTGGAGAACCAGATCATGATGCAGTACTTCATGTTACCAAGGCATTTATTTCTCCACAATATTATATTTTAGCTGTAAGACGATCAGAGTGGGCACTGTCTGCCCACCATAAGCTTTTCATACTAAGAGTGTTTCAAATGTATTCTACATTTCTCCCAACTTTGCACCACAAAAAATTAGGAGACCAGAATGAATTCCAAAGCAAGACGTTTGTCAAAATGGGGACATTGGGATTAAAATCAATGCCTCCTGGTTTCACAGCATCCAGCTAGTGCACTAGACCACAAAAAGGGTTGCTGTGATTCTGATGGAAAGGCCAAGGGACCATGTTTTCCAGAGAAATGTCACTGTGTTGTGGGATGTGCCCAGATTTATAAAGCAGTGTTTATTTACACAATATACAGATAAAGTGGTAAAGCCAGGATTAGAAGTTAAGACTAGTAGTGGTGTCTGCCCACAGAGTAAATTGCCTTTCTTATTAGGGGGCCTGTCAAGCTAGCTTTAGGTCTAGCCTACTAAACATCAAATGTCCTGTCTGTTACAAAACATATTGTTGGCTTCCTAAAAACATAAAGGGCTTTGGAGCCCACCTGCTGCTTGCCATTGGTTGGCATTCCTGCTACTCTCATTTGCCTGCCACATATTTGTATCCCAACTTGTCATTTTGTGTTCATCTCTCCCACAGAGCATAGCATTTTTACCATCTCTTTTGCTTACTTCTGCAACTCGCTATTCAAAAGCTACTTTTTTCTTTTATTTTAAGCACTCCATAGCAGTGCATGTGTTTTCCAGTAGTTTCTTATATGTACTTCTCTCTGCCTGAAATCCGTCTAAATGTCTGTGGAATGTGTGCTTCTCCCCACCCGCTCCATGTTCCGTTCACCCACATGTACTTCCTCTGTTTCCCTCTCATCTGCCCACTTCACATTGCTCTCTCAGAGTTGCCTCTCCTCCCCTACTTACTACCGTCTGGTTTGTGAGCACAGCTGTTGCCTGACAATTATGAGAGCATTAATAGAGAGCGGCTTTGGCTCCACCCACATGTTGCGAGCAGGAAGTACATGTTTTGCTTGGGCAGACGTGTGCTTCCACACAAAAAAGTGCATGCTCTCCACACTGCTGTGATCATTTTGCTTATTTATCCAGCTGTCTAGTCTTGAACTTTCAGGGGCACACACGACACTGGAATGCTATCAAAGCCTCTTGGATAGCTCGATAATTTGAGTTGTTTTTCCTCTGTCAGCAGCAAAGGTGGGAGGAAGGCAGTCATTAATCTACATGTATTTTTAGGTCTGGTGTGACAGTGCAACTGTCACCTGACTTTTTAACCTACACCAATATTATTCTACAGTTCTTTGCTTCCACACATTTATTCCCTTTCTATCTACTTGTAATACTTCACATTCCCATACTAAAGTATACAAAACATTGATGGATGGAATGCCTAAATTAGTATCAGCCACTGGTACTTGGAGCCTCATCCCAGTCCATTACTATTTTGCACACCACATGTTATGTTATGTTATGTTGACTGTATTTGTATAGCGCATGGCTACCAAGAGGACTCCCAGCCCTGGACCAGTAACCATAGACTAAGCGGAAAGGCAGCTGATCTTAGAACAACCAAGTCTTAAGAGCTGTCAGTGCTCCACTCCATACCCCTAGCAATGTCACAAACGGCGATTATTTCAGTGGACATTGAGAAAGCCTTTGATAGTCTGAGGTGGGACTACCTAGCGCAGGTCATGCTAAAGTTAGGACTTACAGAGGGATTCGTATGTTGGCCAAAACTACTATACACCAATCCCACAACGAGAGTGCGAACAGGCAGCACTATTTCTGACCCTTTCCCAGTAGGCAGAGGAACCAGACAGGGCTGCCCTTTATCACCCCTTCTTTTCGCTGTAGCAGTAGAACCGCTTGCTCAAATGGCCAGATCCGGGAGGTTCTTTGAGGGTATCCCAATTAGTAATTGGACACATCATTTCGCCCTCTATGCAGATGACATGCTACTTTTCCTCAGGAACCTGGAAGTAGACCTACCAGGAGAAAGGACATGTTGGAGAGCTACGGAGTAGCCTCCGGACTCCGAATCAACAGGAGAAAATCCTCAATTTTTCCAATGATCAAAGGCGCCACGGAACCTATAGACACTAGAGGTCTGCCCTGGACCCCAAACCCATTTAAATATTTAGGGGTTAACATATATCACAAAATTGAAGACCTGCTGGAAGGGAACATACATGGAGCTCTCAGGGGGATCAGGGCTAGTATGCACTTCTGGGACACACTACCCCTAACGGTCTCTGGAAGAACTGCCTTGCTCAAAATGATAGTGTTGCCTAGACTGCTATATTACTTCTCCACTATCCCACTCTTAATCCCGAAAGCAGTGTCCAGAGGCATAGAATCCATGACTGCGAGTTTTATATGGGGATCGAGTAGGCACAGAATCGCTCTACGCACCCTCCAGAGACCTGCCACAGAGGGAGACTTGACTGTCCCAGATCTAGAGATTTACTACTGGGCAGGGCAACTACAATGGCTGGCAAAATTCATTAATGAACCCCCAGTTGCAAAGGAATTACAGATCCCCCTGAACTGCCCACTTGAAAAAATCCTGAGTATTTTACTGAACCCCAAAAAGCCAAAACAACAACTACCATTAGAGTGGGAATCGACAAGATATTGTTGGGAGCAATACATAAACCGCACCCGCACAAAGACCCCATACGCACCAGAGGCCCCCCTAATCTGCTTGAAACATATCTCAGGAGGCCAAATGCTATTGGGCACTAACAAATTAGTGACGCATAACATTATAAAACTGGGAGATTTATTTAGCAACGGGAAGCTTCACACCTACGTAGAATTACAAGATCAGTTCGCTCTCCCGTCAGGATTGTTCCTTACCTATAACGCAATAACCAGAACCGTTAATAAAATATGGGGTACGGGATCACTTGAGCCGCCTACCCACGGGGGCTGTAGCCTTCTCTACTCAATAGGTGACCAGAAGGGGGTGATTTCAGGAATATATAAATCCCTACAGAACAGCACATGTTTACCCTTAAGTAAACTCAAAAACAAATGGCAGACAGAGTTAGACACCACCATGGACGAATCGCAGTGGGCTAGGATTACCTCCCACATTTACTCAGTGTCCAGAAACGCAAGGTTTAAACTAATAAATTTGTATATCTACCACAGAGCCTACTTAACCCCGCAAATGATAACTAAAATATACAGCACAAACAACTCTGGCTGCCCCCGATGTGCTGAACCAGCAGCAGGACTTGTACATATGTTGTGGAGTTGCCCTCAACTCGGTTCATACTGGATAGAAATCTTCAGGAACATTTCCTCCAGCACTGAAAGGACACTATCTCCATCCCCAATAGTGGCAATATTGGGGGACTTCCCCGCCCGTCAGCTCACAAAATATCCAACAGGTTCATCGACCTAGCTCTGGTTCTAGCTAGGCTAGAAATAACCTTGCACTGGAAGGACCCGATGAGCCCCCAAGTGAATAGATGGCAAAATGCATTGCAGAAATGGGCGGAAACTGAGGGAACGGTGCTACTGAAAGAGGCTCTACAGGGACAAAGACCTAGAGACAATGCCACACAATGGGACTCAATGCTGGAGAACTTGAGGACCCCGGACGCTCCCACGTCAGAGGACGGCACTACTACCTTGGACTCCGAATCCGAGCAGACCTCCACGCCTACAACACAGAATGTTGCGTGTCTGTGAGTCACCGCTTATCTATAGAGAATTGCTGAATTAAGAACTTTAAATGACAATGGGGGGAGGGGGATTTAAGAACACAGGTGGGGATTTACTATAGTAATATCATTATCATCGGCATGTTTTACCAATACAATAAATGCAATAAAAGATATATTAAAAAAAAAAAAAGTCTTAAGAGCTTTACGAAAATCCAATTCATGGCTGATTAGTCTAATCCTAAGAGGGAGGGAATTCCACAGTTTAGAGCCCAGGTATGTCATCGTAGAGCCACACCATCTAGTGTTTTTTAATTTTGCAATTGTTGCAAGAGGGGAAGTTACGGACCTCAGGTCTCTGGTGGGCTTATAAAATGTTGCTAACGTCTTTAGCAAAGGGGGGCCCCTATTGTGTAATGATCTGTGGATCAGGCACAAAGATTTAAATTTAATACGTTGTTCCACTGGAAGCAAGGGCTGGTTTTGCTGTGGCATGACTTGGAATGTCTAATAGAAGGCGTGCTTCAGCATTCTGGACTACCTGCAGTTTCCTTGTTACATATTTGGATGAACCAATGAATAGACCGTTGCCATAATCTAAATGAGACAAAATAATTGCTTGAACAATAAGCCGTTTAGCAAGCGGAGGAAGTATTCCCAATACCTTCCTTAATAATCTCAGAAGTCCGTAACAGGTGGCAGAGACTTTCTTCGTGTGATGTTCTAACGTAAGGAGGGGGTCCAACCAGATTCCTAGACTTTTAGGGGCTCATTCTGACCTACCGCCAGGGCGGAGGTTGGCAGTAGCACCGCCAACAGGCTGGCGGTGCACCGCCGGGCATTCTGACCGCGGCGGTACAGCCGCGGCCAGAAGCGGAAAGCCGGCGGTGTACCGCCGACTTTCCGCTGCCCATGGGAATCCGCTATGGCGGCGCAGCTTGCTGCGCCGCCATGGGGATTCTGACACCGCATACCGCCATCCTGTTCCTGGCGGTTCGCCCGCCGGGAACAGGATGGCGGTATGGGGTGCCGTGGGGCCCCTGGCATTGGCATGGGCACTGCAGGGGCCCCCGTAAGAGGGCCCCACAAAGGATTTCAGTGTCTGCTTTGCAGACACTGAAATTCGCGACGGGTGCAACTGCACCCGTCGCACCTTCCCACTCCGCCGGCTCCATTCTGAGCCGGCGTCCTCGTGGGAAGGGTGTTTCCCACTGGGCTGGCGGGTGGACTTTCGGCGGTCGCCCGCCAGCCCAGTGGGAAACCCAGAATGACCGCCGCGGTCTTTTGACCGCGGTACGGTCTTCTGGTGGTTCCCGCTTGGCGGGCGGCTACCGCCGCCCGCCAAGCTTAGAATCACCCCCTTAATGTGTTTCTTGGGGGGGGGAGGCAATTCCTCAATAACACTGGGAGGGAGAAAGATCGTACCGGGGTCAGGATGTTGGCCCAGGATCATTAGTTCAGTTTTGTCCCCATTAAGTTGGAGCATACTATGCTTCATCCAACCGGAAACTGCCTGTAGGCATGAGGCTAAAGAGTTTCCTTCCAATCCTATGTTTGTGGAAAATGAAACCACCAACTGCGTATCGTCTGCATATGAGACGAGCGATAGTCCAAAGGATTCCACCAACTCTGCCAAGGGGGCCATATATATGTTAAACAATACTGGGCTAAGCAAAGAGTCCTGTGGTACCCCACAACTCCAATGGAGCTTTTCTGAAAGTTCTATCTTCAAGGAAAGATAAAAGCCAACTAAGTGCTAAGCCCTTGATACCAGAATTATACATCGTAAGGCCTAGAACACAATGGTCTACTGTGTCAAAAGCGGCACTCAAATCAAGACCGCTATAAGTGCTGATTCGGTGCTATGGAAGGGCCTGGGGGGTGGGGGGGGTTGCTTTTAAACCTATAAGTTATTTTGAAATTCAGCCACCTCCCCCCCCTTTCCAGGGGTCAGTGCCAGCTGTGTCTACACTGGTCGCACCGCCCTAAAGCCGAAACTGGCTGAGATTAATTCAAGCATTCCATCCAATATACAAAATTCCTTTGAAGTCAGACCTATTAGCATTGTCAATGTTTTTTTTATCACTGATCCAAATTGGTAAATAAAAGTTTGTAGGCTTGCACCTGTGTGGTACATGCACCTACAATATGGCATGACCGCTTGCTAACTATATTGTGCCCAATTCAAATTCCCCCCTAATATTTTTATATAATGGGGAACAAGTAGAAGTAGATTGTGAGACCTTTTCTTTACAGTAGGTGATCACTGGGCAGTATCCATGGTGGGTACTGTTGTTTTTTTAGCCATCTTTATTAGGGTTTTGACATTAACAACACATTATGCAGGCCAGCACATGTTAGCCAATGAAACATATCAATGCGAGCAGTAATTCCACATCAGTCCTTAAATTCATGTTATACATTTCCAAGGTAATCAGAAGAAACATCTTCCTCAGAGTTATTGAGCGTAGAAACAATTCAAGCAATAAGTCGAGTTAGCAGCAGACACAGAGAGCTTTCCCTCCTGTTCCATGGCTCATTAGCCCTTCGCAACCCTCAACGTGGTATGATAAATCCTATAATTCTGTACTTTGATGACATGATCCGCAACCTTAGTGCACTTTCCGCACTTCCCCTCTTTGAACATCTGAGAGCGGGTGGGGGGGCCAGAATTTATGAAGAGGACATACTATACCAATAAGTCAATGTTCTCATTTCCAGGCACCACAGTCTACCTGGGGCCTTGCAAGGAATCCAGTAGACCTTCCCAGTCTGTTGCAACGGGTCTATTTCTCAGTCCTGGTGCCTCCTCCTCCCGCAATGGCACAGCCTCAGCTCTACTTCATACCATTCCGGGCAACTCTCTAGCCTTCCATTGCATGGCGACCAATCAATGGACCATCAGCATCACTAAATCAATGACGCAGATTGTAGCACCCCCTGCGTGTCTGCATTTATATAACCCCAACATGCCATTTGCCATACTATGCATAGATTGCTGCGGCCAGTTATTCTGGCAAGCTTTTTCATGACCTTGAGCCATAGGTCCCTAACTAGTGGGCAGCTCCAGAACATGTGTGCCATGTCCACCTCAGGCTCAATGCACTGTGGGTAAGTCCATGCAGATCCAGGAAAGATCCTCTGGAGTTGTGCCAGAATGAGGTAAGCTTTATGTACTACATTGTGCTGTACGTACTGGAATTGGGACATTACGGGAGACCTTTCATGGGTATAGGTGCACCCTGTCCCGTTCCTTCTTTGTCAATACTCAGCCTACATCACTCTTCCAGGTCATGCAACAGGTTATTAAGGGATCCTCTACTAGACATGAAAGGGCCAGTGTCATCCATGTTATTGGACAATGGCTTTCTCCCATTTTTAGTATGAGTGGGTGCTCACAGGGTTATGTGTTGGTGTTGTGCCACAATCGTCCAAGTTTGGCAACCAACTGGCCAAAGGCCAGGAAGTGCCCTGCTGGGAGGCCCCAACATCACTCAGCAGGTCAAAAGAGACAAGCGCTCCATCTTGGAAGAGATCTCCCAGGGTTCTTTCTCTGATCGCTTCCCACTGTATCACAACCCATCCCCCTGAGCAGCCCTTTAAATGGTCGGATGGAACCTAAACATGTCCCAGGTGGATAATGAGGCATTTTTGGCATGAGGCATAAACTCCCCCGAATATTAATGTGGGCCACTTGCAACAAGCCGCTGGCCTACTGGGGGAGCACCCCCTGTGGTAGGAAAGCCTCTCTCACCATCTGCTGTGCATGAGGCCTGGAGTCCATTCCCAATTCCTCTACCTACTGCCCCGCCATCCAGCGGGTGGGCCATTGCAGTTGCACTGGAAAGTAATAATGTTCAAAATTTAGGGACCAGAGGCCACTCTATTCACCAGCAGCTGCATCTTGAACAGTGCTTTCCTGTGCCCCCTAAAATTGCATGAAGTGTATGAAAAATGCTTTGTGCAATGTTTACTAGGAGATTATGAAAATAATACAAGAGACGAAGGAGTATCACCATTTTTCATAGGTACATTCTACCCTGCACCAAAAGCGTGCACGAGAACTCAATCTGCGGTCGGAGGGAGGCAACGACTTTCGTGAGATTACTATAGATGAGGTCACAGATGGCATGATAAATGTAACAAGTAACAAAAGGTGCGTGGTTCCTAGCAGAGGGGATGTGCATCAACCAGGAATTGCTGAAGCAGGCACTACAGGGGAACTGTAATAAGCAAGTCTTCAACTATTTCACCGCCAGTCCCTAGGTGGCTCGGAACTCCGCCAGGCTGCTCTCTACATCAGTGATACCCACCCTTATGACCATGTATCTAAGCCTCTGTGCCAATAGCTCAATTGCCAAGGTGAAAACCAGTGGAAAGAGTGGACATCCCTGACATGTGCTTCTGCTGGCCTGAGAAGGGACCATGACACATTGTCCTGTCTTCACACATACCATGGGTTCCGAATAAAGGAGCCTTATGAGCCTCTGCAGCCTACAGTCAGTGCACATTTTGGTCAGAGTAACAAACCTACTCCCAATCACCAGTGTCAAATGCTTTTTCCAGTTCCAGCACTACACACACCACATACGGCCATCTTGCTGGTGCATTTTCCAACAGTCAATATAGCCTGCAGATATTAAGTGTGGGTATTCATCTGTTTTAGTCCATGTGAACCAGATGTTGGAGATGTTGGAGAAGTCTTACTGCAATGATGTTGCAAAGTATTTTATAGTCCGTACCTAGCATTGACAAGGGACAACAGAATGTCATCTCTAATTGGTCCTTCCCGGGTTTTGGAAGCAAGACCAGTAATGCCCGACTGAGTGTTGTGGGCAATCTCCCCACAGTGAGGGCAGCAGTACATAGTTTTAATAGCCTGGGGACCAGTAGAGCTTCATACGCTTTGTAAAACTCGGTAGGTAACCCATCCAGTCCTGGGATATTGTACTGGCTTGCCAGCTGGCACTTTGGCTCCGTAATGGGAGCGTTAAACTCTTCTCTTCCGATTGGCTCAATGACAAGCAGGCCTGTGCAGCAGAGTTGTTCCTCACAATGTCTCAGCCTTGCTCTCAAAGCTGCCACCCCCACAGGTATCTCACTTTAGCCCCCGAACACCGTTCAGCAGGGCATCTTGTAGTCTCCTGAGCCTCCTATTTCCAAGGGTGGGGGTGCGCTGCACTTTCAAGAGGCCACTGCCTTCTGTCCCTTATGCTCTTGTGCAGCTCTGCATCTTTAGCCTCATGCAGGCCGCCTGAAGCCCACCATACTGCACTGTCATGGGCTGCTCCAATTTATCGGGTTATCCTGAGGCAGCCTAAATCGAATCAGGTACCATTCGTTGCACAGGCCTCCTGCTTTCCAGCGGAGTGCTTTGTCCCCCAGGGGGCCACTGCCGCCCACTCCAGGTGGCTCATCCGGTCCGCAGCTCTGGCCTTGCACTCCACCTAGGGTGTCAGTCAGTCAATGTGGCAGTCCCAGCCCACCCCCACTCTCCGAGAGCCTCCAGCGGTTCAAGAGTTGCTCAGGAAGGGATGCCCCCTGGTTGCACATTTCACCTGTCCCCAGGAGGCATTGTGCTCACATGAGGCCGATGCCGCCTGCATCAGACGGCCTCTCTAGCCTCACGGCTGCGGTCCTGTGCAGAACAACTGGTGGTCTCTGTGTCGTTTCTGGGCCACAAAGAGACCCCGCCACTCATCTCACACCTTCTCCTGTTCCGCACTGCAGTCGAAAGGCAACCGGCAGGGGCCAACAGCTGGATGGGGCCAGATCGTGGGTCTCCTGGGGGAGTGGCTCTATGCCACTTCCTCCATCCTGCTACGATTGGCCATGCCCCTTCGTGGATTCTGTTGTTAACCATTCGTGTTTCAGCATTTAAGTCTATTTCATTCCATTTGGATGACGGAATTATTAATTATGTTAATTTATCTCCCAAACGTGAAAGCAATCAAGGATGGTAAATAGAGTTGTATCTTTTAAAAGGGCCTGATTTAGAAAAGAGGGCTATGGAATTTAACCGCACAAATGTGGTCAAAGACTCATTGCTCTCCACCCCTCCCCTTCTGCCCCCATTTCTCCAATAAATGTCTTCTGGTGTTAAAGCATAAACTAGGTAAACTACTCTTGCATGAACAAAGAAAACCTCAGAAAACGGTAAATAGGAGGTATCATTATTTGTGGCATGATGTTATAAACAAGTTTTAATTTGAAAGTTCGATTTACTGACCTACCTTACAGCTAAGACATTACTACCTTTGGAGGATGGAAACGTTGAGCGGTGAAGCTAGAGGCGGACTGACTTACAGGTAGGGCCACTGGAATTATGCGGCATGTGGGGGCCTAATTATACAGCAGGGTTTAGTGAATTCTGCGGCAGAAAAATGCAAAATATGCAACATAATGCAGCACGCTTTGTAATAATATTACCCAATTATTTCAGCGTTTTGAACTTGATAACACTGTCTAGGCATTGATTACACCTACTTAGCACCATTTTAATACCCAACGTAGCAATAAGCAACAAAAATGTGACCAGTCTAGTTTTGCAAAGGGCCTTTCACTGCGTGCCAACACGTGTTACTGCACTTTTATTAATTTTTGAACCGTTTGAGCTAGAATTGTTTTGGGTTAAAACCTGCAGATTATGCAGCAGAGAATGGATTATGTGGCAAAAGCAGCAAATCTGTAATTATGTGAAAATTGCCAAGGCCGCACAATCGCATAATACCCGGGGCCCTGCCAATCAGGCAGTGTCTGATGGGCTGGTGTGACACATTAGTGTGTGGGCCAGATTTTTACCATTTTGTGGGCCGGTTTTATGTCCAGGTGGGCCTGTTTTTCCGTTTTGATTTTCCTGATATTGCCACAGACGTTGCCTGCAGCAGAAACAAATGTATGCAGTCTCTTATTACACGCAAAATACCAATAGAGCATGTATTAACCTGTTGAGGTGGTTAACCTGTTGAGTGCGGGCGTCGGCCACTGGCCGACGCCCACACACCCTCCCTGGTGCGGGTCACGACCAGTGGCCGACACCAGGAAGGGTATTAATAATGCACCCGAGGATTTTTATTTTTTTTAACTTCCCTCGGGAGACACGGAAGCTTCCGTGTCTCCCCCCGCCCCTTTGTGACGTCAGCGCGCCGCGAGGCGCGCTGACGTTTCAAAGGTGTTTTCCCCATCAAAGCAGGAAGCAGCCTTGCGGCCGCTTCCTGCTTTGATGGGGAAAACGGCCTTTTCCACGTTCGGGAAGGCCTCGTAAGAAAGGGGAGGCCTTCCTGAAAGTGTTTCCTGGCCCCCGGTCGCAGCTGTGCTGCGATCGGGGGCCAGGAAACACTTTCAGGTTTCCTGGCCCCCCCGATCGCAGCTTGAAAAGGCCTCGTAAGAAAGGGGAGACTCTCCCCTTTCTTACGAGGCCTTCTGAAACTGTTTCTGGCCCCCGATCGCAGCACAGCTGCGATCGGGGGCCAGGAAACCCCACTAGACACCAGGGATTTCACTTTGGGGGGGCGGCCCCCCCGGAAAACGGGCCGCCCCCCCCCGGCATAATTTTTTTTTTTTTTTTTTAAAGGTAGGTGCCTCCTGGGGGGGGGCGCGATCGCGCCCCCCCAGGGGATTTTTTTTTTTAAAAAATAAAATAAAAAATAATGAAATGACAGGGGGTCGCCCGTGGGCAGGGTGACCCCCTGTGGAGGCAATATTTTTTTTTAGATGTTGTAGGGTTTCCCTGGGGGCCATTTTGGCCCCCAAGGAAACCATACAACAACTAAAAAAAAAAATATGTATGTATAGATCTAAATATATCTATGTAGATAGATATATCTAGGTACATGGATATATCTATAGATATATATATATATATATATATAGAGGTAGATCTATATCAAAGAGATTTATAAAGCGCGCTACTCACCTGTGAGGGTCTCAAGGCGCTGGGGGGGGGGGACGGGGGGAGGGAAAGGGGCTGGGAGGTTCACTGTTCGAAAAGCCAGGTTTTGAGGCCCTTCCTGAAAAGAAGTAGGTTTTGTGTCTTGCGAAGGTGGGTTGTGAGGGCGTTCCAGGTTTTGGGTGCAAGGTAGGAGAAGGATCTGCCCCCGGTGGTGGTGTGTTTGATGCGGGGGACAGAGGCGAGAGAGAGGTCAGCTGAGCGGACGTTTCGTGTGGGGGTGTGGAAGGTGACTCTCGTTGAGGTAGGCAGGGCCTGTGTTGTGGAGTGATTTGTGTGCGAGGATGAGGATCTTGAAGGTGATCCTTTTGTCAATGGGGAGCCAGTGGAGGGATTTGAGGTGTGGAGAGATGTGTTTGTGTCGGCGGAGGTCGAGGATGAGTCGTGCTGCTGAGTTCTGGATGCGTGTAGTTTGCGCTTGAGTTTTAGAGTGGTGCCGGCGTAGAGGGCGTTTCCGTAATCAAGCCTGCTGCTGATGAGTGCGTGAGTGACAGTTTTTCTGGTCTCTGTGGGGATCCATTTGAATGTTTTTCAGTATACGGAGTTTGTTGAAGCATGAGGAGGTAAGAGCGTTGATTTGTTGGGTCATCGAGAGGGAGGAGTCTAGGATGATGCTGAGGTTGCGTGCATGGTTGGCGGGGGTGGGTGCAGGGCCTAGCGTGGTGGGCCACCATGGGGGGTCCCAGGTGTTTTTGTGTGGGCCAAAGAGGATTATTTCGGTTTTGCTTGAGTTGAGTTTCAGGTGGTTGGCTGTCATATATATATCACTTTTGTCAATATGTGTGTGGTTTCCCTGGGGGGAAAAGGGTCCGACTTGTCTAGTGGCAGTTTTAGTGCCATAAAGAAGCGCAGAAGGTTTATATGCCTACTGCAAAGAGCACATCTGTATTTTATGTAAATAGCTGAGTACATTAGTAAAGTCTATGGAGAGATGAAGGGCACTTTTGCTGGGTGGTAATGAGGGAATCCGAGGAGGAGGGGGTGGGAGCACCAATAATGATTGTTGGACTGGGCGCAGGAGGTGCTAAAGACTGTGACGAATGGTATGTGACAAGGTGTTTTTTTGAGTGTCTTGAAAGTACGTGCTGATTGAGGGAAGAAGCGCAGGTAAGGTGGCCTCTACTGTTGCACGTATCTCACACACACCATCGATTTTGTGACTGTCTACGTAGGCTAGTGTTTTAGAGCAACAGTTCAGCCAATAGCAGAGATGGCATCTTGATGGATGACTGCTGCCTGCACTCGGGTTATAGAGGACCGCTCTGACATAGGATCAGAGATTGATACATCAGATACTGAGACAGCATCTGAGGGATAGGACAATGGCGCAGACTCTGGGAGTGATTTTTCAGTCAGAGGAGTCCCATTCGAAAACTCCTCTTCCAGTACATTATGAGGGAGGTGATGAGGACAGTCCTGCTGTCCCTTCGCAAGCTGTTCGTGCAACTGGGTAATAGTGGGTTAGGCCAACCCAGAGAGCAGGTGAATGCGGCGGCAAGCAAAGAGAGAGTGCTCTCTTGGGAGCTCCCCAATTTAGTTCAGCCCCAAATTCCACCACCCAAATCATATTGTGGAGACATCAAAATTGTCTATGGCAAAACAAACTGGTTTTGTAAGGCAGGCACCTGTGTTTTTGGTCCTGGATTCGGCGGCCATATAGAGAAACACACTAAACCCAAACATTTCTGGAAACTAGACATTCGGGGGAGTCCACAGAGGTGTGACTTGTGTGGATTCCCCAAAGTTTTCTTACCCAGAATACCCTGCAAAGCTGAAATGTTGAAAAAAACCTAAATTTTTCTCGCATTTCTGTCACACAAACTACAGGAATATGCTGGGATCCACAACATTCCTACCACCCAGTGACTCCTCACCTGTCCTGATAAAAACACTACCCCACTTGAGTGCCTACACCTAGTGCCTGTGTCAGGAATGGATCACCCCAGGGTCAACAGCTGCCTCACGTAAGGACCAACATTGACCGTTGGGTGATCTATTCCTGTCGCAGGCACCAGGCCTAACCACACAAGTGAGGTATCATATTTATCGGGAGACTTGGGGGAACGCTGGGTGGAAGGAAATTTGTGGCTCCTCTCAGATTCCAGAACTTTCTGTCACCGAAATGTGAGGAAAACGTGTTATTTTAGCCACATTTTGAGGTTTGCAAAGGATTCTGGGTAACAGAACCTGGTCCGAGCCCCACAAGTCACCTCATCTTGGATTCCCCTGGGTTTCTAGTTTTCAAAAATGTGCTGGTTTGCTAGGTTTCCCCAGGTGCCGGCTGAGCTAGAGGCCAAAATCCACAGGTAGGCACTGTTTTCTATGAAAAAATGTGATGTGTCCACGTTGTGTTTTGGGGCATTTCCTGTCGCGGGCGCTAGGCCTACCCACACAAGTGAGGTATCATTTTTATCGGGAGACCTGGGGGAACGCTGGGTGGAAGGAAATTTGTGGCTCCTCTCAGATTCCAGAACTTTCTGTCACCGAAATGTGAGGAAAACTTTTTTTTTTAGCCACTTTTTGAGGTTTGCAAAGGATTCTGGGTAACAGAATCTGGTCTGAGCCCCGCAAGTCACCCCTCCTTGGATTCCCCTAGGTCTCTAGTTTTCAGAAATGCACAGGTTTGGTAGGTTTCCCTAGGTGCCGGCTGAGCTAGAGGCCAAAATCTACAGGTAGGCACTTCGCAAAAAACAGCTGTGTTTTCTATAAAAAAAATAGGATGTGTCCATGTTGTGTTTTGGGGCATTTCCTGTCGCGGGCACTAGGCCTACCCACACAAGTGAGGTATCATTTTTATCGGGAGACTTGGGGGAACATAGAATAGCAAAACAAGTGTTATTGCCCCTTATCTTTCTCTACATTTTTTCCTTCCAAATATAAGAGAGTGTGTAAAAAAGACGTCTATTTGAGAAATGCCCTGCAATTCACATGCTAGTATGGGCACCTCGGAATTCAGCGATGTGCAAATAACCACTGCTCCTCAAAACCTTATCTTGATCCCATTTTGGAAATGCAAAGGTTTTCTTGATACCTCTTTTTCACTCTTCATATTTCAGCAAATGAATTGCTGTATACCCAGTATAGAATGAAAACCAACTGCAGGGTGCAGCTCATTTATTGGCTCTGGGTACCTAGGGTTCTTGATGAACCTACAAGCCCTTTATATCCCCGCAACCAGAAGAGTCCAGCAGACAAAACGGTATATTGCTTTCAGAAATCTGACATTGCAGGAAAAAGTTACAGAGTAAAACATAAATGGCTGTTGTTTTCAGCTCAATTTCAATATTTTTTTATTTCAGCTGTTATTTTCTGTAGGAAAACCTTGTAGGATCTACACAAATGACCCCTTGCTGAATTCAGAATTTTGTCTAGTTTTCAGAAATGTTTAGCATTCCGGGATCCAGCATTGGTTTCACACCCATTCCTGTCACTAACTGGAAGGAGGCTGAAAGCACCAAATATAGTAGAAATGGGGTATGTCCCAGTAAAATGCCAAATTTGTGTTGAAAAATTTAGTTTTCTGATTCAAGTCTGTCCGTTCCTGAAAGGTGGGAAGATAGTGATTTCAGCACCAGAAACCCTTTGTTGATGGCATTTTCAGGGAAAAAAAACACAAGCCTTCTTCGGCAGCCCTTTTTTCCCCATTTTTTGGGAAAAAACAAAATTTTCACTGTATTTTGGCTATTTTCTTGGTCTCCTCCAGGGGAAACCACCAACTCTGGGAACCATTAGAATCCCTAGGATGTTGGAAAAAAAGGACGTAAATTTGGCGTGGTTAGCTTATGTAGACAAAAAGTTATGAAGCCCTAAGCGCGAACTACCCCAAATAGCCAAAAAAGGGCTCGACACTGGGGGGGAAAAGGCCCAGCAGCTAAGGGGTTAAAGTTCAAAACTGTCCTGATTTCCCTATCTGGGCCATTTGTTTTTTTAGCTATCTGGGCCATGTTTCAAGTAAAGCGTGCAAGTGCTTTGGCATGTTTAGTATTGTGGGCTTTTAACCACACCCATCTCACGCCCATCACTTTTTTCTCATTCATGGGCTTGCCTTTCAGAAATCACTTGATGTCATTGGTAAATGTTATATGGTTTTTGTCACGCCTTGCAGACTGCCCCGTTACATGGATAATTGCACGATTGCTAATATACTTCAGCGTGGGCGATCTTTTTTTTCTTTTGTCTTGCTGCTTCTCGCTGCAAGGCGCTCACAGCGCGAGCAGACACATCAGGGTTAACTCGTTGTATAAATCCACCTGCTAATTCTGAATATTTTGTAACAATACAATGCACTTTTAACTTTCCTTCTGCCCTCGTGAAAATAAAATGAGCCTCTTTATTTGGTGTATTTTTTATGCTGTCACGCCTCTTGTATACCACCCTTGGGGGCCTAGAGCGGTTACAAAGGTTCACAAAATTAACAAAAAATAAAGTGCCTGCGGCCTAGCTCGCCTGGTGTTTATTCTGTCCTAGCTTGGCGGATTGAGTTTCCCGTCCCCTCAACTGACACAAAGCATAGAATAACACAACGCAATATAACACAACTTTGCATAGCATAAGATAACATAACATAGCATAGCATAACATAACACAACAAAGCATAGGATAAAATAACACAACGTGACATAGCATAGCATAACACAACATAGCATAACATAACACAATATAACAACGTAGCACAGGGTAACATAACACAACATAGCATAACACAACATAACACTACATTGCATAACATAAAACAACATAGCATACCATAACACGCCATATCATAAAATAACACAGCATAACAACACAACATAGCATAACATGACATAGCATAACATAAAACATAGCATAACACACCATAGCATAACACAACACAACATAGCTTAGTATAACATAACACAATATAACACAACATAAAATAACTTAACATAACACAACATAGCATAATACAACATAGCACAACATAACAACATAGCATATCACAACGTAACACAATATAATACAACATGGCATAACACAACATAACCCACATAATTTCACACCACATACTTCAGCTCCATTCCAAACCAAAACACATGGGTAAAAAACATTGTAATTTGCAGCGCCAATAGCTCTAACTCTAGCAAATGCGAGACTGATTGCATTGCAAATACTTGTTTAGTTAGCTGGTTTCCTAACAGGACCCGCTTTGATTTTAATGCCCGGGTCTATAGTTTTGCCCAAGTCCTACCCTGGGTTTTGTGCCAGTTTTAAAGCCAGGTTACCCACCTCCCCCTCTCCTCCCTCTCCCTTCCCTTCACAACAGTTTACCTGATCGAAGGACCTGGGTAGTTTATGAAAATCCACCTGCAGCAAGTTGCCGAAAAAGGGCCAGGACGAAGGGCCGGGTGGGTAGGAAGTGCCGCCCTTCCTGCGCTTCATGAAGTCTAGTAAAAGGATGAAGGTGATAAAAAAGAGGAACAGAGAGGGAGCGTGAAAGCAGGAGGACAGAAGGCCCCTGAGGGCAGCCAGCAACTCCATGGTTTCCCGACTCCTCTGTGCCTCTCTTCCGGGCTCTGCTGCGCTTTTATCCTCCCTGATTCGTTGCCTGTTTTCTGTTTGCTCCCAGCCGTGCCTTCTGTAAACTCGTAACTCCGCCCTTCACCTTTGCTCTGCCCTCTGTTGCTTTCTACTTTAATGCGCTGCTCGTGCTTATCTCTAAAATTCTCAGCTTGTAGATTCTTACTTTTTCTTCTCTCCCTTTCTCTGATACGTGTTTGTTTAGTGGAATCTTCTTTTCTTATTCTGACCCTCTTTCACTCAACCACGCATAACGCCCCCCTTTAGCGCTGTGTTTTTTCTCTCTTTCGCCATATTGTTTTACTTTTTCGCTCTTTGTGGTTTGCACACAGATCTCTTCTTTCGCAACCAGCTTCTCTTTCTTTCTCCTGGATCTCGTTCTATTTTTTAATTTCGCCCCTTCCCTTTAGCTTTTTTCTCACTATAACTATTGTCTGCTCACAAACTTGTCATTTTCTCCTTTTGTTTCTTTTTCTCCATTTTAAATTATACCATTCCCGACTCTTTCATCTTGCCCTGTTTGAGTCTGCTTTTGTATCCTGTCTTTGTTCTGTTCACCATTTTTATTTTATTTATTTAAATGTTTTTATATAGCAGTGTTCATCCAAGATGATGTTAGATCGCTTTACAGAGAGTATCAAGATGTAGTGAATTAACAGATGAGTTTCAGATGAGCTGAAAGTTGTATGCACTTATAGTAGGGAACGCTTTTCAGTCGGAGACACCAACAAATCAGTTCAGAGGCTAGCCAGCAGTTTCAAGATTAGGGGATTTTCAGTCGATTTTTGAAAATATATGAAAGCAGGGTAATGGCTGACATTTAAAGGGGTACAATTTATAATTAATTAGTGCTGCGGTGATATGGTCGGATTTCTTCTTGTTTGTAATCAGTCTTGGGGCTGTATGATGGGCAGCTTTCTGATTGACTGCCCAGTTGACTGGAAGGCCAGCAAGCAGTGTCAGTTTAATGATTTGGCGGACCCCAGACAAAGCAAATTTTGGAGGGGCCTGTACAGAGCAACTTATAATTTTATTACACATTTTCTGTTAATTCAAGCCTGCATGATGCCAAACAATGCTAAATTATATTAAGCTTTACCAGGGTCACACTTAAAAACAGGTGAAATATGTCTTTCCTGGGTCCCAAAAAGCCTTAAAATGTCACAGCATAGACAGACAAAGTCAGAGGTAGAGGTGGACAGAGAGGGAGAAAGGATTAGACAGAAATATCAAATAGACAGAGGTCACATAGAGAGAAGGTTTACTCTCCCAGGGGGGCCCCTTGGAAGGAGGGTGTCCTGGGCAATTGCCCAGCTTGCCCATGCCTCATAACACCTCTGCCAGGGAGGACACATCACATACGCCAATCTTTTGATTACCAGTGTTTGTAAAAACCTGAGGTTATCTCTGGGAATGAGACGTTTACCAATGTTTTATATGGGCATCTGATTTAATTTGTTGTCTTATATAAAGTCAGGGATTTGGCATAAAGAATCTGCTCAGAATTAAGACTTGCTTCTCCAAAGAGGACAAACCTTTTTGTTTAGGCTTGGGTAGGCCTCAAGGTGGCCTTGCTTGACTTCATTAATCTGCCTTAAGAGTTCCGTCGTACATAAACCACGTTGCTTGGTGCATGACCAACAGGAGCCATAAATATGCCCTGCAGTGTTTAATTTGAGCCAGTGGTTGCTACTAGGGACCACTGCACTTATTTTTGGAGACCAGCGCTTATTTTCCACAACAGAAGTTTTCTGAGTGTGTTGGAGTGTTTTTTTTAAAAGCAATATTTACATGAAAAGCTTGCAATATATTGTGTGATGAAGCTGCATAGAAAACGTGTTAACAGAAAATAATGCACGTGTTTGAAATGTGCACACGGGGAGTGGCTACCAATGTATACGAAGACTAATGAAAGCTGTTAAGTCTGAATTATTACGCAATAATGTTTTGAATTTGTATTAGCATATCATAATTAGAGTTATGTATTAAGAGGTTGCTTATTAAATTAGAAGGCCTTAGCTTATCGAGGGACTGGGCCTAGCTGCCTGGTCTCGTATTAAACTGCATTTTCTAACTTGCAATGTGCTGTTTTCCCCGAAGGACACGAAGCTGTACTTTTCCAGAAGTTATGTGTGTGTGTGTGTGTGTGTGTAGCCGTAGTAAATTCTTTCTCATGAGAACTGACTTGCTCAAGGAGACGTTCTTGCTGAATGACAGTGTAATTCGTAACAGGTGCAAGGCTAACTGTAGTAGGAGAAAACAATGGAGACACTGACTGGAGCGCAAAGTGTAACTTTTCCTATCTGACATTCCAACCGATGAAGACGTCAATAACATGGACCAATCGGCGACATGAGAACTGTGGTTTGTGGAAAATTCTGACAAGATTTGTGAAGAATTATTGGACAGAGATAACGATGCACCAATTATTATCCAATAAGGAGTTGAGGGCTAATTAGACAGTTTTGATTTAACGGAGCGAACCAAGGAGCTCGGGAGAGACTCCACTCACTCACAGAGACTTCACTCTTTTGCTTTGTCCTGATACTTTAAACCATCCTCTACCCATTCTTACCTATACTTACTTCTCCTCCATATGAGGGAAGATCCTATTCCTTAGCTATGCTATATCGAGACTTTGCCCAGTCCTATTTCTGCTGATGGTGAATCGACTGATGTCCTGAGGACGAAGACTGACGCTGTTTGCTGATCTGTTGGATTGGTAACTATCTGATGCAAAATTGAAATTGTCTGTGTGCCTTTTCTTTATAGGTACCAACTGCTATTTTGATAGAGACCATAGTTTAGATGTTTTCTAAAATGGTTTGCATGAAGCCCAACATGCTAATGCTGATTTGAGGTTAGTTAAGGTGTTCACAATTATCTTATGCAAATAGACAAATGACTGAGTTCTTGCTTTGTTGAATCACGCATTACTGAGACTTTGCTGAATTGCTTTATATTAATGATGTGCCTAAATACTGAATGAATATTCTCTATGCATTGATTAAGTGCGTTCAAATTGCTATTCAGAAGAGTTCTTAATGAAGTTTACTGAAATTGAGATTAACAGAGATGACATTAGACATTAGATTGTAATCTATAGGGAAATAAATATCCTAACACGTAACTAAATTGTTGTGGTTATTCGTGACTGAAAGGTCATGGTGTGTTCAACTTATTGATTCTTATTAAACGTTATTGATTAGCTTGTTGATTAGTTACTGTGAAAATTGATTTGGCTATTGATCTATTGATTTGTGATGCCAAAAAGACACCTCGTACTGGGAAGTCCCCGAACGTGGTCCAAAGGTTCATCGACCTAAACGCGTCTCCTTGTAAGTTTACTTATTAAGGCTCTGACGCACTAACAAGTGCGACAGAAGGAAACCACACTGAAATAAAAGAGGGAAAAAAAGAAAGACGGCAAAACCTTCACAAAAGCAGAAAGCAGGAACCTGCAAGAGTGAGGTAAAGGGGCATGGAGCAATGTAGTTGTGAATTACAGACTACAAGACTTGATATTCAGCATGCCTATGTTAAAATCAACCGGTGACAGGCTTCTGAGCAGAACCTCAACACCAGCCTTCTTTCTTTCACAAATTAAGCACTGGATATTTGTATAAAGGTGCAGACCTAACATGAGATATAGCACTTTGACATTAATGCATGCAGTCAAGGAGGACACAGCTCTGCCTCTATTTTAATTCAATTGCACTATCTAAAGTGCAGCAATTTCCAAGAAGTAGTGGATCTGCTGTTGACAACATGGCTCGGAAACATAGAAGTACGGGTTCTTCTTACTTTTTGAGCTATGCAGTCTGAGCCACTAACTCGAAACAATTCTGAATTAAACATATTTACTTTAGAAAGTGCTTTCGCATAAAAACGGTTAGACAGCTGTGCTCAATGTGGGGACAGGTTTGAGAAAAAACGTTTACAACCTATGTACAAACAACTGTGCGCTTAATACTGTTAACTGCACTGTTTCTAACACTCATTGCTAACAACTGGCCTAGACTTGTGCCTCTCATTTATTCGGTTGCCATGTTGTGGAGTAGATGGCTCCTGGAATAAAGTAACTTGCGTAAAGTAATACAGGCTATGCAACGTGCAACATAAATCGAGAGGGCATATTCTCAGGACTTGTCATGTGCTAAGAAATACAAGGAATAACTTTTGAAATAACTGCTGCTAATGGCTGATTTGGTAGCAATCTGAAGCATCTATGGTACACATTGGCAGTGTCTGTCTGTGGTAAGAATGACATATACAGTGCTATTGCTTAAATATTACTACAAATAAATCTAACAATGTCACACACTCTTATGTTTAATTACAGCTTTATTGATTTGTGCACAGTACATCATTGCTAATTTCAAGCTCACAAACTCAAAGAGCATGGAGATACCAAAGGTTGGAGGGGGTAGGAGAGTTGGGTGGGTGTGTGTTTGTGTGCGATAACTACTCTATTATTACAGTTAGGATTCCGGCAGATAGGAATTCCTCTGATTTTTTACTTTACTGATGATGCAGAGTTTCTTGGTCACTAGTTAAGAGGGTGCAAAGAATAAAGGGGTGTCCCAAACCATGTTTTTTCCACCATTGCACATTCCCTAGACCTTTTAAATAGAAGTAGCAGCAAAATGGCAAAACAGATTTTTATTACATTTGGCAGGAATATAAATAATGGTGTTGGAAGGGGCCTTTTTGTTATTTGATCTACATTGTTTAATAATATTTAAGTAGTAAGAGACAAAAACGTAGTGCTATATTGTGCTACAGTATACGCTGTGCCAGGTGATGACGAAACACAATACAATTATTTAATGAAATCCCTTACAAAATGAAAATGCATCCATATTGTTTAGACCACACCTTTCCTTTTTTCTGTGTTTTCATGCAAAATATAGCATATTCCTATGTTTGTTATGTATAGGAACACATGAGTAAGTTGAGGAAACACTGTAAAGCTAGGAGAAGCTATTTTTATTGATTCATATATATTTAAAAAAAGTTTACAATGTATCACTGTACTTTTGTGAAATTACCTAGAAAGTACAGTGGTACCTATTGAAATAAAAACAATGATTTTTGACAAATGAAACTGACGCACACGCCACTCCACTCCACTCAACGACATGCTATTTGTAGGAGGCTGGCCTGGTTTGTAGTGGGTACCAAGGGGTACTTACACTCTGTACCAGGTCCAGTTATCCCTTATTAGTGTAGCAGAGGTGTTTCTGGCAGCTTAGGTTGATAGAAGGTAGCTATAGCAGAGCAGCTTAGGCTGAACTAGGAGACATGCAAAGCTCCTACTATACCACTGGTGTCATATGCACAATACCATAAGAAAACACAATACACAGATATACTATAAATAAAGGTACTTTATTTTTATGACAACATGCCAAAAGTATCTCAGTGAGTACCCTCAGTATGAGGATGCCAAATATACACAAGATATATGTACCAATACCAAAAATATGCAGTAATAGCAAAAGGAAGTAATGCAAGCAATGTAAAGTTACAGTAGATTGCAATAGGAGCACAAAGGTATAGGGGCAACACAAACCATATACTCCAAAAGTGGAATGCGAACCACAAATGGACCCCAAACCTATGTGAGCTTGTAGAGGGTCGCTGGGACTGTAAGGAAACAGTGAGGGTTAGAAAAATAGCCCACCCCAAGACCCTGAAAAGTTGGTGTAAAGTGCACCTATAACCCCCAGAGAGCACAGAAGTCGCGATAGGGGGATTCTGCAAGGAAGACCAACACCAGCAAAGCAACCAAAGTGGATTTCCGGACCTTAGTACCTGTGGAACAAGGGGACCAAGTCCAAGAGTCGCGACAAAGTCGTGAGTGGGCAGATGCGCAGGAAATGCCAGCTGAGGGTGCAAAGAAGCTGCCACCGGATGGTAGAAGCTGTGGATTCTGCAAGAACGAAGAGGGCTAGAAACTTCCCCTTTGGAGGATGGAGGTCCCACGTCACGAAGAAGCTTGCAGAGGTGTTCCCACGCAAAAAGACCGCAAACAAGCCTTGTTTGCAGCAAGGGTCGCGGTTAAGGTTTTTGGATGCTGCTGTGGCCCAGGAGGGACCAGGATGTCGCCACTTGGATGAGGAGACAGAGGGGGTGCCCAGCAAGTCAGGGAGCCCTCACAGAAACAGACAGCACCCGCAGAAGTACCGGAACAGGCACTTGGAAGAGGAGTGAACCGGAGTCCACCCGAAGACACAAAAGGGAGTCCCACGAAGCCGGAGGACAACTCAGAAGGTTGTGCACTGCAGGTTAAAGTGTCGGGGACTCAGAGTTGCTGAGTTCCAGGGACCACGCTCGTCATGCTGAGAGGGGACCCAGAGGACCAGTGATGCAGTCTTTTGTTGCCTGCGATTGTAGGGGGAGGATTCCGTCGTCCCACGGGAGATTTCTTCAGAGCTCCTGGTGCAGAAAGGAGGCAGGCTACCACCAGAGCATGCACCACCAGGAAACAGTCGAGAAGGCAGCAGTATCAGCGATACAAGGTTGCAGTAGTCGTCTTTGCTACTTTGTTGCGGTTTTGCAGGCGTCCTGAGCAGTCAGCGGTCGATCCTTTGGCAGAAGGTGAAGAGAGAGATGCAGAGGAACTCGGATGAGCACTTACATTCGTTATCTAAAGAATTCCCCAAAGCAGAGACCCTAAATTGCCAGAAAAGGAGGTTTGGCTACCTAGGAAGGAGGATAGGCTAGTAACACAGGTAAGAGCCTATCAGAAGGAGTCTCTGACGTCACCTGATGGCACTGGCCACTCAGAGCAGTCCAGTGTGCCAGCAACACCTCTGTTTCCAAGATGGCAGAGGTCTGGAGCACACTGGAGGAGCTCTGGGCACCTCCCCTGGGAGGTGCAGGTCAGGGGAGTGGTCACTCCCCTTTCCTTTGTCCAGTTTCGCACCAGAGCAGGGCTGGGTGATCCCTGAACCGGTGTAGACTGGCTAATGCAACGATGGGCACCATCTGTGCCCATCAAAGCATTTCCAGAGGCTGGGGGAGGCTACTCCTCCCCAGCCATCACACCTTTTTCCAAAGGGAGAGGGTGTAACACCCTCTCTCTGAGGAAGTCCTTTGTTCTGCCTTCCTGGGCCAGGCCTGGCTGGACTCCAGGGGGGCAGAAACCTGTCTGAGGGGTTGGCAGCAGCAGCAGCTGCAGTGAAACCCCGGGAAAGGTAGTTTGGCAGTACCCGGGTCTGTGCTAGAGACTCGGGGGATCATGGAATTGTCTCCCCAATGCCAAAATGGCATTGGGGTGACAATTCCATGATCTTAGACATGTTACATGGCCATGTTCAGAGTTACCATTGTGACACTATACATAGGTAGTGACCTATGTATAGTGCATGCGTGAAATGGTGTCCCCGCACTCACAAAGTCCGGGGAATTTGCCCTGAATGATGTGGGGGCACCTTGGCTAGTGCCAGGGTGCCCACACACTAAGTAACTTAGCACCCAACCTTCACCAGGTGAAGGTTAGACATATAGGTGACTTATAAGTTACTTAAGTGCAGTGGTAAATGGCTGTGAAATAACGTGGACGTTATTTCACTCAGGCTGCAGTGGCAGGCCTGTGTAAGAATTGTCAGAGCTCCCTATGGGTAGCAAAAGAAATGCTGCAGCCCATAGGGATCTCCTGGAACCCCAATACCCTGGGTACCTCAGTACCATATACTAGGGAGTTATAAGGGTGTTCCAGTATGCCAATGTGAATTGGTGAAATTGGTTACTAGCCTGTTAGTGACAATTTAGAAAGCAGAGAGAGCATAACCACTGAGGTTCTGGTTAGCAGAGCCTCAGTGAGACAGTTAGTCATCACACAGGGAACACATACAGGGCACACTTATGAGCACTGGGGCCCTGGCTGGCAGGGTCCCAGTGACACATACACTAAAACAACATATATACAGTGAAATATGGGGGTAACATGCCAGGCAAGATGGTACTTTCCTACACTATTCTATTCTACAAAAGATCACTCCACTCAATGACACCCCACTCCTCTGTATGGCACTCCACTCCACTCTACGACAGTCCATGCCACTCCACTTAAGAACACCCTACTCCACTCTAGACAGCTCCACTTTATGCCACTCTACTCCACTCTATGACACATCACTCCACTCTACAGCATGCCAATCCACTGTACAACACTCCACTCCATCACACTCCATGCCACTCCACTGTAGAACACTCTACTCCACTCTATGCCCCTCCACTCTACACCATTCTACGGCACTACACGCCACTGCACTCTTTATGCTACTTTACTCTACTCCAGTCTATGACACCTACTCCACTCAATGACACTTTAAGCCCTTCCACTGTATGAAACTATACTCCACTCCGTGCCACTCCACAACACTCTACTCCACTCTACAATACTCTACTCAACTTCGGGCTACTCTATGACACTGTACTCCACTCTATAACACTCTATGAAGCTCCCTCTACACCACTTCATGCCACTTTGCCCTACTCTACTCCATTTCTCCACACTATGCCCCCGCTGTTACTCAACTCCACGACAGTCTATTCCATTTCACTGTACTACGCTATATGACACTCTACTCAACTCTACGGCACTTCACTCTACCATATTCTACTCCAGTCTATGCCACTCTATGACACTCTACTCTCCTGAACAACTGACTCTACTCTCCTGAACTCGATGAGACCCCACTCAACAACACTCCACTCGATGACACTCGACTGTATGACACTCCAATCTACTCAATGCAAACTCCACTCTATCCCAGTCTACTACATGTCACTCCACTGTACACAGCTCTATACTATACACCTCCACTCTAACCCACTCTACGACATGCCACTGTATGACACAGCACTCCATAACACTCCACTCTGCAACACGCCACTCCATTCTATGATACACTAATCCATTCTACAACACACAGCAATTCACTCTATGATATGCCACACCACTCTATGATATTCAGCTTTATGCCCTCCAGTCTAAGACACTGTATAATACACCAACCTATGATACACCACTCCACTCTACTCTATAACATGAAACTCCATGGTACGCCACTTCACTGTATGTCTCTCGGTGCTAAAGCACAATAGGGCCTGCGTAGAGCCTCCATTTTAGATTGCACATTTTACCTTCGCCTTTCTTTCTGATGATGACTTTTAACTTGGTTTTTCACTTATGCCATAATGAATGAGAAAACATTGTACATGCAGCCTATTCCTTGTGAGCGTTACTGCCATAAATTTTGTATACTTCATCCAAGGCGAGACACACAGAAGGCGGTGCCCTCATATTATGGTTATTCATTGGAGACAGCTCCTTACTTGCAGACATATCATTGCATCAGTTCTGCACCTCTGACACAGTGTGTTATGAATGGTGCTTTTGTTATAAAAAAAACTGCCTCTGTGCTACATTCAGCAGAGGAACACTTCTGCTGGGATTATCTTGGAACACGGTGCACTGTGACCGAAATGCAGCCCTGCTGACTTTGACCTCTATTCTGCAAATGACAATAGCCTGCACTACATCACACCAGCTTCCTGACTTCCCGATGCATCTTACCCAGGTATGGGGGGTTAGGCTATCCCAATTGATCTTGCAGAGGGTACTCCCATTATGCTCTCAATACTGTAGCTAATAAAGGACAGGAGTGTGCTAACATAGGTACGTTATCATGGCTGAACTGTTTATCTTTTTCACCATTTTCGTTATACTGGCTACCGTGCTTTGTTTCATCTGCCTAATAATTGCAACTCATGATTTTTTTTGCAAGAATACAATTGTTATAATAAATGTTTGAAAAGATTCTCGTATTGTTCTTTTATCTCATCTTGGGTATGCAGAGTGAGAACAAAAGAGTCGATCTGTTTCCATGATTTCCTTGGGAATCTGACTGGTCACGTTCAAGGTTGTAGACACCATCTGGTATCCTGAGTTTAGGAGGAGTTCAGATGGGGGACTGTGAGATAGCTAGGAACTGTGTCAACATTTCCTGATAGTATAGATGGACTGAGCCGCTACATTTGACATTTATGTTGACCTGATACACAGTCCTACCTTATTCGTAGGAACCGTATAAGATGGTGCCACAAACGTTTTAGGTGAAGTACTTATATATGAGTCTCCAGCGTAGTTTTTACATGTGCCCAAGGTCCCCGTTTCACCTTTAACGGAGATACCCATGGTATTAGGGATTAATCCTCCTCAGCCTAATAGGAAAACCCTGTTTCAGTGTGTAGGTTGTTCAAGCTTGAACCTTTAAAAGTATCCCCCCACTATTGTGTTCCCTCTTTGATTCCCTTTCTTTACAGTGGCGAACCCAATTAACATTCTGATTAACATTCTGGTTAATTGAAGACATGCTTTTATAGCATATTTGGTACACAGGGACTCCCTCTCACAGGTGGAGATGTTACGTTCTTGGAAGAAGGCCACAACACATATAAATGTGAAGTTTTTTAGTCATGGATCACTTTTCCTGCAGTAGACACAAATACACAAACAATTCACACATACAATGAGGCCACAGCACCTAACCAATACAGGCCTTATCAACAACTATAAATACCATTAACATCAGAAACATCAAAAAGCCCGCCTTCCACATGTACTGCAAAATGCAAGACTGTTTCCCCTCCGCACTGGTGGAGCGATTTGACCAGTCCTTGCCGGCTATACACGATACCCAAATTTGGCACCATTAAATGCTGGTGAACTCCGTACCTTGTACACAGGTCTGGTTAGACTATATAGACGTTTATTGCAGTTTGTTATGTCTACAATAACAACTGCCCCAGTAAGGGTTCTTCGAGCTGTGCAGCCACAGTTAGCTGTACCTGCAATTAGTCTAGTCACTATTAATGCAATCATGGGTAATGTTCCCACCAGACAGGAGGAGATTCCATTTTGGATTGCACAAAAAACAAATCAGCTTGAAACAGTGTTTCCTCATATGGGACCCCTAGATAAACATAGAATTCTCACCAAGTGCTTACCACTTGGTATGGTTCCTCCATTGAATATTGTGTTACCTGGGCCACCTTCTTTGTTGCCAATATACCATAACCCATGGTACACAATCAATAGCTGTTTTGCCTGAGGTGCTAAAACAGATTCAAAATGAATAAAGGGCTGCCATGCCTTGGACCTGGGGATGAAATGAATTGGAAACTTTGCTACAGTTTCCTCAAATATATTAAGTAATATTAAAGTGGAGACAACAGTATTGGCAGTATGCTAATACCTCATGCAGGTTCCTGCAGTGGACTAGGAACACAAATGACAACAAATTATTTTGAACATCTTTACATCTATAGGTCGAGCTAATTTTGGAGCCAGGCCTAATAAGCCACAGCTTAAAGGCAAACCTCAAAATGATAATACAAAGCAGGCACCTCTGAAAAACTCTGGGACAAACAAAAATATAACGATAAAACGAAAACACAGGGTGGATCACTGCAGTCGGAGCCTACTGAAAAGTTTTACAATTTACAGAACTGTGATATACTTATACAGCCTGATAGGTATCAGTGTATTCATACACGTCCTTCTCGTTTCTTTCAGGAGTGACCAGGCGAACGCTCTGAGGGAGGCATGAAGAGTATGTGAAACCAAAAACAAACTCACAATACTCATCTGACATCATCATAAAAAAGGAAAAGAAACTCCCACAACAAAAATCCCAGTTCAAAAAGAAAAAAGTAGCAGTTATTAAATATGCCACACATATTGAGAACACTCCTTCAGAACAAAATATTGCATTAATACTGCTAGACAGCATAGCAGAGGTCATAATAGTTTGCCAGAATCTTCAAGAGTTTCTGGTTTCAAGAGCAACGAGAAAATCTTTTCAAGTTGAAACACCAGATCAGCAGGTGAGTCTTCCTGACAGACTTTATGAATTGGACATTCAAAGTGAGGGCAAAATACAATGCACTATTAAGGTCCCACAAGGAGAAGATGTAATATTACCTTTCTTCTGTGTTCTTGTCTCTAAAGCAGTTAAACAAGCAAATGCTAAATATTGGGCTCTTACAAAGCCCTGGCATTATACCACAATCATGGTGGTTGGGATAAGGGTCCCCCCTACAATATAATACCTATATGCTCTAGCCCACAAGTGCAACTACAATATCCAATCAAACATGAAGCAAACACTTGAGTGAGGGAAAGTCTCTCACAATTAGAATACCAGGGAGTAATTGAACCCTGTGTGTCTCCTGTGAATACTCATCTTTTTCCTGTAAGGAAACCAGAACATTCCTATTGCATAGTCTTAGATCACAGACATTTAAACAGCCACACACGCACTGTTGCAATTCAAAATTCACACAGTATGGCTTTAATGAATAATATAGTCCATAAAAAATACAAAATGACATTGGACATTTCCACAGTTTTTTTCTGCCAAAATATAGTGCCTGAAAGCAGAGATTTTATGGTGTTTTCCACACCCAGGTGTAAAAATACGGTTCTGCCGACTTCCTCAAGGGTATAAGAACAGTCCTAGAGTGTTTGCTGCCCAACTAACACCAATTTTACAAGACATTGACTCAGAAGCATTGTCCTATGTTGATGGCATATGTCTGATGGATGATTACATGAATACACTCTAGGCAAGAGTAGATCACATAGTATTGGGATTTGCCGAATACGGTTACAAATTCAATTTTCAACAATCAAAAATTGCTTTTATCAGTGTCCTGTTTTTAGGATACAAGCTGTCCAATGAAGGCAAACCCCTTGCCCCACATTTCTTGGAGAAATATGCTCTTTTACAACCACCAAACACTTTAAAAAGCTACAATCAGTGTTAGGGTTTCTGCACTTTGAAGGAACATACATACCAGATTATGCACAACAGGTTAAACCACTGTATGATTTAATTTGGCCAGATTTTTCCAGTACACATTGGACATCAGAACATACACAAATACTCAGGTTATTGCAAATGGACATGCTTACATCCAGACACTTACAAACTAGTGTCAACACAACCAATTTAGTCATACGCATAATTGCAAGATCCACTGGTTATACATATGTCACTTTCAACAAAGGCGACAAAGTGCTGGTTCCATATAAATCACATTTCTATTCCAATGCTGAAATGTGTTTTGCATCCACTGAAAAAAATATTGACTGCAGTTCAGACGGCTGTCATAAAGGACAGACCATTGGCTCAGGGGAAATGCAAAATTGTTGTAACCCCCATTTCAGTGTTAGAGGCTGTCATCAAGGCCAGCATTCCTAATGCCAAAGCCTTATATCCTAGATGGATATGGTGAGCCACTTCCCTGACAGCTACTGATGTAGACTATGGGGGTGATTCTCACCCTGGCGGGCGGCGGAGGCCGCCCGCCAGAGTTCCCCCCTCCAGAATACCGCACCGCGGTCATTAGACCGCTGCGGGTATTCTGGGTTTTACACTGGGCTGGCGGGCGACCGCCAAAAGGCCGCCCGCCAGCCCAGTGTAAAACAACCTTACCACGAGGACGCCGGCTCCGAATGGAGCTGGCGGAGTGGGAAGGTGCGACGGGTGCAGAGGCACCCGTCGCGAATTTCACTGTCTGCAATGCAGACAGTGAAATTCATTGTGGGGCCCTCTTACGGGGGCCCCTGCAGTGCCCATGCCATTGGCATGGGCACTGCAGGGTCCCCCAGGGGCCCCACGACACCCCATACCGCCATCCTGTTCCTGGCGGGCGAACCGCCATGGAGGATTCAGAAGGGCAGCGGAAAACCGGCGGGAGACCGCCGGTTTTCCACTTCTGACCGCGGCCGAACCGCCGCGGTCAGAATGCCCCCGTCATTTTAGCCCTGGCGGTCGACGACCGCCAGGGTTAGAATGACCCCCTATGTCTTTGGCCTCACTTTGCAGACTCAAGAATTCCTTCAGTACGAACAAGAATACCCTGTGCCCAGTGACATTTTGCCTCTGGATCAGTATGATTACATAATATATACTTATGGTTCAACTCAGCCCACGGTTGGCACTGAATAGTAATATTCTACCACTTACACAGTAGTACGTGTAGTCATAAAAGATGGAGTATTTCATGCACAAAAAAACTTTACACAGTCCTTAGGGGATTTTATTGTTTAGCTGGCTGAATTGAAAGTATTGATTCTGCACTGAAAAATATGGATCATGAATTCCCCACACTGATAGTGTGTGATTCGTATTGCTTTGTCAAGTCTTACACTGAAAAATGTACATTATTGATGCCTGAATGGATTCAGAGACTCTAAACTGCTTTGGGAAAAGGTGGCATATTGTAAAGATTGCTTGCCCCAGGCTCATGTAATTCATATCTTGAGCCATCAACGTGTTGGAATGCATGTTGCAGGGAATTCACTGGCCGATGAAGCTGCAAAAGCATCAGTCCAAACTGTTGTAGTAGCTGTGATTGTAGATGCGATTACTCGTTCTCACACGAGGGTGGATGATGACATCATGGCTGCCATCAATAGTTCACACAATAGTGCTCCCTTACCTAAAAATATCCAGCATAATAGTCTGATCTGTTGAGTGCCCAAAATGTTCCTTTTGCCTGCATCTCTGGAGTGGGTGATCGAGTGATACCCAATCAGGACTGCAGGCTTGAATTAATTATTGCAGCACATGAGAGATTGGCATCTGCACATGCTGATGTGGCGGCTATAGTTTCCATACTACAGAAACACTATTAGTGGCATGGTCTATTAAAAAAGACAAAACAGTATGTCCTCGGTTGTGACATTTATCAGCAAATTTAATGCTTCCCACAGCACGCCCACTACAGGCACCCCTCCTAGTTTCAAACAAACGACTCTAATGTGTGTATTTGGATCACTGCGGACCTCAGCTAGTGTGTTTAAATTCATTCTACTGGACGTAGATTCATTTTCTAGATTTCTATGGGTGTGGCCACAACAATCGCAATTGCAACAATTTGTCAGGACATATGCAGTAGCAGCATTTCACTCGGACCAGGGACCGACGTTTGCCTCTAAGGCCTACAAGGATACCATGGGAACCCTGGGTGCTGCTGAGCATTATTCCTCTCTCTGTCATCCTGAGGGAAACTCGATAGCGGAAAGGAAGAACTGTGACTTAAAGCAGTCCTTAGCAGCTATACTATACAGCTCAGGACATCGTTGGATGCATCAACTGTATGGAGCCCAGAAAGCTTTAAATAATCTGCCTAGAAGATCTTTGGGAGGTTGCATCCCATATGAAGTCTGATTTGGGGTCCAGATATGTGTTCTCGATAATCCTGGCACAGTGGTGGCAGTCACACCTTTTGACATCAATGAACGTTTCGCTGTACTACAGGAATTACAAGACCTCTGAGATGGATGCTTAAATTAAATTACCAAACATTCTGCCACTGACAAAGTGAAGGAGCAACCAGCATCTTCTGGCTGGATTTCTAATACCGGGGATCAAGGTTGAGAGAAGATTATGGATAAGAAGTAGGGATGGGTGGAACTCATGGACTTTTATTCTGCTGAGATACATAAAAACTCTGCAAAATTAGCAGAGTTCCGTCACCCCTATGTGACACTCAGTCTGCCTTCAAATTTTCTAACAGTCAGTGTAACACGAAGTCTCACCACTGTGGTACTTACTTACAATATGAAGTCAGATACAAGCAGACTGTTCATCCAAACAAACAAGAAAATTAACTATGGGGGTCGTTGATAATGTGGCGGTAGTACCGCCAACAGGCTGGCGGTACTTACCGCCACATTATGACATTGGCGGGTTGGCTGAAGCCATGGTGGTAGCAGCCCCAGGCTGGAGATAACCATCTCCAGCCCGGCTGCCGCCATTGTGCCACCTGCAGGATTATGACCCCACCTACCGCTATGGTTTTCGTGGCGTTCGTAATGCCACAAAAACCATGGTGGTAGGCCATATCAGTGACAGGGAATATCTTCCCTGTCACTGATAGGACCCCCCACCTCTCCAAAGACCCCCCCACCTCACCCCCTACCTTTCCAAACCCCCTACATCTACGCCCTTTCACACACACTCATTCACACATACATACACACATGCACACATCCAATCACACACTTCCAAATATACACGCAGACATGCATTACGATTTCTCACCATACACGCACTCACACTTCCATACATTCACGCACGCAATCAAAACTCAACACAAACCCGCAATGATGCACAAACATACATGCACACACACCCACACACACACACAACACCCCTCTCCCCTGTCAAAGACCCGACTTACCTCGATCCAGGGGGTCTTCCAGAAGAAGATGGGATGGGGCGCTGCTACCTCCAGCAGCGCCCGCCAGCAGAACACCGCCAGGCTGTATTATTTCTCATAATACGGCTGGCGGTGGTCTACTGGTGTGGCGCTGCTGGTGGTAGAAGCGCCACCTTACCGCCATCCACCAGTATGGCCTCAGCAGGATTTCCGTCCTTCTTGTGGCGGAAATATGGCTGTGGTCATAATATGGCGGATGGCTGGTAGCCGTGGCGATGGTCTTTTGGCGGCCGTTGCCGCAGCGGTAGGAGATTTTTACCACCAATGTTGTGATGAGGGCCTATGTTTGAAAACCAGTAAATTGTATGGTAACATTATCTTCAGAGCATATCGTCTGGAACTAGAATATCCTTGCGCGTGATGCGCGAGCTGTAGTTTTGACCCACCTTCCTGGATTATGTGATACAGTATCAGGTCTTCCCGCTCCTCCATCAAGTAGGCGGGCCGGTGCTAAGTGACCTGCAGTTCATTGGCACACATGCTGTCTCGCTCATCTGTACATGTGCCCATACAGCACCTGAGCAGGAGAGAAGCAATTCTTACATTTGTTCACCATATTGCTTCGAATTTGAATCCTTCAACAATTCCGGCTTTGAGAAAATTGCTGAATTTGAAGTGATTAATAATTAAAGCTAATAGATGACTGGTCCCATGATTAAATATTAAATAGTATTTTTGCGCAATACATTTGTAGTCAATTACATTTTTCTACATGGCTTATTTGGATGATTCAGAGCTTTCAAAATGTGATACTGTTTTATACAAACAGTGTAAGAACATTGACCGCTTTGTGTACAATGCATTTTCCCAAGCCGAAATCTAACAATGCCCATGTCATTCTTGTGTACACACCAATATATCAAAGAACGGAACACCCTAGCAAGCAGTGCTGCTCACTTTTAGCACCCAGTGTTTTTAAGTTAATGTCACATTCCTAGTGCAATGAAATCTTGTAAAGTCATCCTCTCAATTACCAAATATCGCAGCGCTCCTCACATACTGAAAACTTCAACAGCACGGCTAAAACTTTGCCTGGGTTTTAATAGGGCACAATTACATTTAGACCAACAATTTTGTCAGACTTGAGATGTTGTGTAGCAGTAAAGTGTTTACTCAGGCCGCAATGTTTGTGCTCACGGGGACATGTGAAGTAAGCCCTTGGATGTAGTGAATGTTGTGTTCTAGTTATCGAGTGTCAGGTGTCCAGTGTATCCCTTGGTAAAGATTGCAGTGGATTGCTAAAGTACAGGGGATATTTGGCTGCAGCTGATCCCTTTATGCACTGGATCGTCATGTGCCGTATCTGTATTGGATTGGAGTGTTCAGCTAACCCTGGGCACAGTTGCTCTCTGGAAATGGGGCTTATTCTGACTCATCTCAGTAGCCTGGCTGATTTTCAACACGTCCAGCCAGTTGTTATTTCAGTTGCAGTGGCTGATGATTTTGGCCAGTTTCTTATGTTCTTCCTCGCAACTTCCCGACATGCTACTGCAGCTCTACCCCAAAGACTGCCATGAAAAGACAAGCTCTGAAACCAACACTAGGACCCAGTGGCCCTCACACCAGCTTCCTCTAATGTCAGGCTGCCTATGCCAAAACTCCCAGTTATACACTGAGTTCCAGTTCAAGGCTGGCTATCCTTCCCATGTTCCTCTCCTTGGCATGCCTATCTTAACCCCCTTTTCACTTCTCCCCACAATATGCAGCCTCTTGCGTCCTCCTGTCTGTACTCTGTGCTCTTCCGATGGGTGCTGCTCTTGGTCGGCGAGCGCTGTGCACCCGCTTCGCCTCCTCCCTGACACACATACACACTCACAGATAGAAGTAGAGAGGAGACAATGAACAAGTAGTGACAACTCTGGGAAGGAATAGTGGTGGCCATATGGAAAGGTAAATCAGCTATCTTTGGAGCCCCACTAACAAAGGGGAAGACGTGATAAAAGGGGTGGGTGCCGGTAAACTCTGCCACATTGCAATTGGCAAAGCTTTTGCTGAAAACTCTACAACCTCCACCAGAGAAGCAGAGTTTACTGCCCCCCCTAATGATGAGTTTGGCCCATCATACCCAGCACCGGTGCCAGTCCTTGGCATTCAAGTAACCAGAACTGTGATTTTGCCTCCACTTGCTGGTTGTAAAAACAAAAAAAATGTTTTGATTGATCTAATCAAGCTACACCATGGGGCCAGTCCTACACAGTAGGCCACAAGGGCTTCTGGGTAGCTCTCTGCCTCCTCTCACTTTCCTGCAGAAAATCTCTCTATAAGCATTAAGTAATACATGTATTGCTTATCTGCGGCTGGGGACTTCAGATGCTGAATTTCTACTAGTTCCTGTTGCAACTGCTAATACAGAAAACGCCCAAGGTGTGAGACTACAGTTTTCAACTGCTGTTTCTAATAACTGTATTGTTTATTATAAACCACCTTGGAAGAGACTACCAGTTCTTCTTTGCTGCGTGAGTTCCCTGTTTTTGTACAGCCTGCCCTTGGTTACTTTCTCAACATTGATGATTTTTCTTATATCTCTTCACTCACTTCCCTACAGGGAGTACATGCATTTGTTCTTTGGCAGAAGCAGACCTATTTAATTCCTCCTTAGTCCTATGGTTGATTTTCTATTTCACTGTTTCTCCTTTTCATTTGAATTGGATTTGTTAACTTTTTTCTTGATTTTGAATGGATATTACCTTCCAGAGCACACTGCTCCTGAACTGATAGCCAAGATGTTTAAGCCTCATTCTTCTTCACATAGGGTGAAAAGAGGCCTGTCCCTAGTGAAGATTTCTTCATTTACTGTTTCTGATGGAATTGTGTGGTGCTAAGGTCCCATTTGATATTTTTGGTCCTACAGAAACACTACATATACCGTATGCATTCAAAATTGCTATGGATGACATCATTACTCCTGGTGCTGTCTCCAATGAATGGTACGTGGGGTGGGAACTGTAAGAAGCATGCTTTCTGAATTGGAAGCCACACTAGATTTAAAACTGAAGATTTGCATTTGAATTCTGCTGATTATGGTGAATTGTTTTGCAATCATCATTATGTTCACCACTATGTACACAGAGCTAGTTCTCCAAATGCAGTTTTAATTACACACAATGGGAACATTACCCGACACCACCAGTGGGTAGTTAAAAAAACTTTTATGAGAAAGTTTGCTTATTTGTTAGGACACAATCTCTTAGACCGGAGTTCTTCTTATTTTAAGCTTACCCCTTCCCCAGCAAAGAAAAGCCTGCTGTCTCAAACTAACCTGATTTATTTGGACTCATTTGTATCCCAACTGACCCTACAGGGTTATGAGTATTGGAAGGAGACAAATGATTTTCCTGAACAAACAGTGCAACAAAGAACTTGTATGAGTCTGGTTAAAATGAAAGAGATGAACACACCTAGCATTCCCTCAATTGCATGTTTTGACAATTGGCAACATTTTGCAAACTTCATGGAAGAGCACTTAAATGAAATGATTCAAAATGGTACATTTCATTCTTGATTTCAGATCCAGGTGGATGGTTACTGTGGCCAGTCGGCACTAAAGGTTTTAATGTAAAAAAAATTAAACTCCTCCTTGGGTTTTAAAGCAAGCAGACAAGACTCCCCCCAATACTTGCACTCATAACATTCAGGGGGAGTCACAACCCATTGGGTAGGGAAATTATGTCAGCAATGCTTACAACATGGCAGCTGCAGTTAAAGAACACTTATCTCTCCTTTCTGATGATGTGTATTTACAAGATTTCTTGTTAGGTCCTAGATCACCGCATCCAAAAGGCTTCCTCTATGCCATTTACAATGAAATTAGGAAAATTTCTCAGCAAGACACTACTGAACACTTAAGACAGATTGGCAGGGAAAATTTAGAAAAACATTTACTGTTGTGGACAATGGTATGACTATGCTGTCAACTCATGTTTATTCTTTGAATAACATTTTATGATGTGCTTTTGATATCATATAGAATGACGTCTCTCTTACAGCATGGACAAGTCAGTTGATATTGCTTATGCAACTGAATTGGACACTGCAAGTTTTAACATCAAACCGTGTGGCATGGAAATGTCTGAACGCAATAGAATTTTTTTTTTCTCCATATAATTAAACACAAATACAGAGAGTAATGGCAAAAAAATAAGCAACGTATACCATGTTGAACATAGAGCTTTTAGAGAAATTACCCTTTGTGGTAGCTGAGACACTTTCTGCTGCACATTTCAGTTTACATTTTGTTTGAAACATTTTCAAGTAGGCAGATAAGAAGCTATCGGGGATAGTTTTATTCATGAGTCCTGGGTTTTACCTTTCAATTACAAACGTGTGGGAAACTAAAGTTTTCCTTTGTGGAAACAAATGTGAGACTTCATTCAGCCATTTATTACTTTGCAAAGAGGTGACACTGCATGGTGCGTGTATTGCATCCATGGCCAATTTGGCGTGTTATCTGAAAGGCGCACCAGTCTCCTAGATTCGCCCAGTGTTCCTATTACTCTTGAATGGGAATTATTTGGTCCTGAGTGACCAAGGTTGTTGTGGGATAAAACAAGGTGTTCCATATCTGGTGATGGTCTCCAGGGTCATGACCTGCTGTAGCAACATGTTATTTCCACCAGCGCACATGGTTACGGAAATTACAATGTGGCCTTCCATCCCTATTTTTAAGGTTAACTTTGATAAGCTGAGCCGACTGAATGCCTTATTGTTTCAGAAGGACGTTGCTTTAACATCTGCCCAAGAGACTTTTGATCTTCAGGTTGCAAGGTCTTCCTCTGAAGTCCAATCGCTATTGCACACTAACTTACCGCAGCATTTTGGTGAACTTGTTCACTAAATATTTAATGCTTCAAATACCGCTGGAGTGGTAGACTTTTTAAAGGAACTGGGTCTGACTTTGAGAGCACGTTCTAGACTGTTTTCGGAGTGATAACGTCCTCTTTGCACTCTTTGGTTTCAAGTGTTTTTGGAGGCATACCAGTTGTGGTAATCCTTGCTATCTTGGTCCTATTTTTTTGTTCCGCGATGTATGTTCCATTTCGAGGCCAAACGATGATGAATCTGCCACATGTCCTACTGTGTGGTGAACACTTGATACAGTACTTCGGGATGTCTCCAGGAAGTGAATGTGAACTGGTCTTTGTCCTTTAGACCTCTGGGGTTACAATTTGTACAGCCTGTGTTGCGCTGTCTGTTGTGCCCTTCAGAGTGTGCACTGAACTTGTGCCAGGCTACTCAATTGGTTCAATCTATGGATATGGATCTGTGTGTGAGTCCATTAAGGATGCACCTTCAGTGCTGTCCTATGAGGCTGCCATTGCTGCTGGATGCATACCATGAGTCATTAGTTCCAGTCAATATGGATGATTCAGCTTCTGGATTCCTGGGATCTGGCTCTAATGTTGTGGTTACCATGTTGGCTGTCTCACCTTCAGCATCTTAACTGGATTTGACTATGCTTGTTCATTGGAACTTCCTTCTCTGGACACAATGAATCTGTTGTCTGCAGCTTCCTTCCTGGATCCCACTGACTTTGAACATGGAAACATTTCAGGAGCCTACGAGACTTTTGATTGGGCCCCTTCATTTTACTAACCTTGGGGCAGATTTAAGAGCCTCTAGGTGCCTTCTTGAGTCATTTTTTTATGCTAATGAGGAACAACAAAGCCAAAGTTGCAGTGCCAAATTTACAAAGTGGTGCAATGCATGCATTGCACCATTTTGTAACCCTTTGCGCTACATTGTTCCTGTGCCAGGCATAATGTATGCAAAGAGGGCATTCTCCCTTTAGGGGGACAGAAAAAATGACACAAAGAAATCTAAGAAATTTCTTTGTGTCATTTTTTTTTGGCACTTTCAACACCTGCTCGGAGCAGGTGTTAAAAGGAGGCACACCATTGTTTACAATGGGCTTTGCAGGATTTGCATCAACATTTTTGCACTTTAGCAGTGGTCAGCAGTTGTAAAGTGCACAGATTCTTAAAAGCCAGCAAAAATGAGTCAGAAAAACAGGAGGTCAGACGGCAAAAAGTTAGGGGAAACCACACCAAGGATGCCAGGTCTAATACGTGTGAAAGTTGGGAGAGCTACTCAACCCCTTGGAATTCTCTTCACTAAAGCAGAAGATCCTAGAGAGACCATCCGCACTGGCGAGGTCTGTTCCAGGACATTGTTTAACACTAATATCCATTCCTTGCAGGGAGATGGACCATCTCAGCATTTTGGGATTCTCACCTCTCATCTTCATTAACCATCTGAGCGGCCTGAAGTCTGCCTGAACCCGGAAATCAGTGCCAAACAAGTATGGCCTTAGCTTCTTCAGTGCCCAGACCACAGCCAAGGCTTCCCTTTCATTCACGCTGGACCTCTATTCCCTGGGAAGTAACCTCCTACTGATGAATGATACAGGTTAATTCAGGCCCTCTTCATTCATCTGTGGAGCCATGCTCTGTTCCCTGGGAGGTAACCTCCTAATGATGAAGGATCCAGGTTGATCCAGGTCCTCTTCATTTTTCTCGGGGGCCATGCTCAGAGCCGAGCATGGCCCTTATGGGATACAATGAGGCATCCGTCTGAACAACAAATTGTTTGGAGAAGTCTGGGGCCTTGAGCCTTGGTGCTGTGCTCAAGGACCCTTTAGGTCACCAAACGCTTTCTGGCATGCCTCTGTTCAGATCACCTTGGAAGTCAGCTCTGTCAAGGGGGCAACCAATGGTGCCATACCCCTTGATGAATCTCCTGTAATATCTGGTGAGGCCTAGAAAGGCTCTCACCTCAGTCTGGGTCTTGGGAGGTTTCCAAGCCAGAATGGTCTCAATCGTGGGTTGCAAGAGATGCACCTTGCCACCTCCTACTTTGTGTCCCAAGTAGACCACTGAACCCTGCCCTATCTGGCACTTACCGACCATGATAGTCAGGACTGCCCACTGCAGAGCCTGAAGCACTTCCTTTAGGTGGTACAGGTGGCCCTCCCAGCTAGAGCTGAAGACTGCAATGTCATCCAGGTAACCAGCACTGATTTGATTTACCAACCTTTGGAAGGTCGCAGGGGCATTCTTTAACCCGAAAGGCATGACCTGGTACTGGAAGTGCCTTTCAGGTGTAGAGAATGCAGACCTCTCTTTAGCTTCAGAGGTCAAGGCAGCCTGCCAGTAACCAGAGGTTAGGTCAAACGTGCTGAGTAACTTGGCAGGTTCAAGTCGATCTATGAGCTCATCACCTATGGGGATGGGGTGTGCATCAATCCTAGTGACCGCATTGAACTCATGGTAGCCCACACAGAAATGGAGTTCAGGTGTGACATCAGATGGCACTGCCTTGGAGAACAGCACCACTGGGCTGGACCAAGGGCTGTGGAAGTGTTCAATAACCCGAAGTTACAACATCTTGGAGGCCTCTTCCTTGATGGTACCAGAGGAGAGCCAACTCACGGGGGAAATGCAAGGCCCCCCTGCAACTTTACCTGTCGTTGCCACCCCTTTTGAGCGGGTTGGCATCAACATTATGGTGCCTCTGGATCCCATGACAGTGATGAGCAACAGATTTGTCTGACAATGTGTACATTTTATTCTTTACTGGTGGACTGTCCCCAGTGTCAATATCATGGGTGCATCATGTAGTGAGTCCTGGGGTACTGTAGAACAAAGAGGCAACTGCCCCAGCAACTGGTGGCAGTCCTTCTGCTGATCTAGGGTCAGTGTAGGGGAGAGGCGGACACCCTCCACTGACCCAACCTGCTCCTTGGAAGATAGGAGGTCAGGGAGAGCTTCACTCTCCTCTTCCACCCCATCATCCGTTACCAAGAACATGGTCACTTCAGACCTCTCGAAGTGGGGCTTGATGCGGTTCACATATAGAACCCTCAAGAGGTTTCAAGGAGTTTGGAGGTCCACAAGATAGGTGACATCACTCTTCCACTCCTTAGCTTCATAGGTCCTGGAGCAGAGGTCTTGCAGAGCACGGTGCCCGCGGATTCCATGACCCACACTTTTTTGTCAGGCTGAAACTCCACCAAAGTGGCATTTTGGCATTACCAGCACTTCATGTCCTTCTAGCTGGCTTCTAGGTTCTCTTGGGGGAGCTTTGTGAAATGCACAGTCTGGTTGCGAAGGGCCAGCATGTAGCTCACCACATCTTGGGGGGCTTTCCCGGGAGCTTGCTCTGAGTCCTTCATCAGAGTGAGAGGTTCTCTCACAGGGTGCCCATACAGAAGTTCAAAGGGGCTGTAGCCAACACCCTTCTGCAGTACCTCCCTGTAGATGAACAACAGGCATGGTAAGAGGAGCCTCATGGGTTCAGATAGAGCCACAATCATGCCTTTTAGGGTTTGGTTGAATCTTTCAGCCAATCCATTTGTTTGGGGGTGTTAAGCAGTGGTAAACTTAAAAGTTACCCCACTCTCATTTCACATGGCCTTCATGTAATGAGACAAGAAGTTGGTACCCCGGTCAGATACCACTTACTTGTGGAAACCCACATGTGTAAGTATCACTATCAGTGCCCTGGCCACCACGGGTGCAGTCACCATTCTTAGAGACCAGAACAAATCTGTTTCTCATGGCTGTCATGGAATCCAGATGCACCATAACGTTGATGCCAACCCGCTCAAAAGGGGTGTCAAAGACTGGTAAAGTTGTAGGGGGGCCTTGCATTTCCCCTGTGAGTTGCCACTCATTTGGCAAATCTGACAGGACCTACAGTACACAACGGTGCTCTGTCTCCTTTGAGGCCGGTAAAAGTGGGTGACAAGCCTGTCAAAGGTCTCATCCTGTCCCAAATGACCTACCAGTGGCACATCATAAGTCAGACCCAGTAGGAGGGACATGTAGCACTGGGGGACCATCAACAGGTGTTGCACCAGGCTCGAGGTCCTTAGGCTCACTATACAGGCCATTCTCCCAATAAATCAGGTGCTTGTCAGGGACATTACCAGCTGTCCGGGACTCAGCCTGCTGCCGAAGGCCAACAAGAGTAGGGCACTCCTTCTGTGCCTCGCAGAACTCCTCCCTGGTGGGACACCCTTCCTGCGGCCACATGGACAGCTCAGGCAGGTTCCCCAGTTTAGCTGTGTCCTTTCCTGTAGGTAGTGGGCATCCCCTTCAAGGTCAGATCTTGGGAATCGCAAGAGGGGGTTTCCCGTGCCCCTTGCCCTTCCTCTTCTTGGCAGTACCCTGAGCCATAGTTTCAGGCTCCAGGTGCACCTGACCACCCTCGCAAGGTGCCATAGACCATGTGGTCAGGCACACCCACTCAGGTTACCCCATTATCTCCAAGTGTGACCTGAGCTCCACCTCCTGCCAGATGGTGTGCTCCAGGTAGGTGCCCAACAGACAATCCACAGGCATGGACGGACTCACAGATACCTTCAGCAGACTTGAGACCCCCACCCCTCCCACTCAAATGGAACCTGAGCCACTGGATAGTGGCTCTCACAATTGTCAGCAGCAACAACTTGGTGGAACATGTTAGGGACTACCTGCTCTGAAGACACCAGATGACAGCTGATGGTTATATTACTGCCTCCCTCTGCCCATTGATGGACACCCACTGACTGTACTTTCTAGGACTGTCAGGCATGTGGGTTTTCTGGACCATCAATCTATCAACCAGGGACACTAGGGTTAACTGCATTTCCTCCCCAGCACTGTCCAGGGACATCTCCTCCCCAAACGCTACTCACCATTGGGGGAGGGCTGTGCCCGCTTGGGACACTTTCATCTCCATTGTAGTGCCCTTCCTGTTGGCATTCAAGCACTTCACAGGAGTCTTCCCTGCAGACTTGTTCTCAGGGAACCACTTTTGTCTTTTTCTCAGAAGGGGGAGAGGAACCCTGTCCTGCAGAACTACTTTGGGGTCCTTTGTAGAACTCCTTACTCTTTTTGTCCCCACTGTTTCTTTTGGTGAAGACCCTGCCCACCCTTGGTGTAATCCCCCCCCCCCGATACCTTCTTGTAGACCCGAGAGTTAACCCAGCGGTCTGCCTCCTTAGCCAGCTCGCTGGGGTGAGTGAGCTTACTATCCACAAGGTGCTGGCACAGAGCTGTAAAACCAAGATTGAACAGGTGCTGTGTTGCAAACAAATTGTATAACCCCTGATAATCTTTTACCTCACTGCCCTTCACCCAACCATTCCATGCCTTGCAAAGAAATCCACACAATCCACCCAGGTCTGTTGTGCACCCTTCTGGCTATCCCTGAATTTCTACCTGTACTTTTCTGGGGTTAGATCAAACTTCCTGATCAGAGCCTCCTTCATGGCGGGATACCTCATCTGGTCACTCCTTGGCAAGGTCAAAGGGCATCCCTCCCCTCATTAGGCGTGAGCACCCCACAAATCAGCTTCCCTATCCTCTTTAGGAACCTTGTACATTTGCTGGGTAATCTCATATGCCTTTCTGTAACGCCTCCCACCACAAAATCAGACAACAAAGTCTTAGGTATGTGGACCTTAGAAGACACAGTAGAATTGCTGCCACCATCTTCGCTGAACTCTGCCTCCTGGCCTTGATGTGCAGCTCTCTCAGGCTCAACTACTGAGCCAATATCATCAATTGTTCCTCCATAGCCAATCTCTTCTGGTTCCCCTCCATTTCTACGGATAGTTTCTTTTGGTTTGCCTCCATCTCCACGGTCAGCCTTTTCTCCTCTAAGGCTTTGTCCTTCTCCAATTTAGCCAACTCAGTTTTGTACTTTCTCTCCTCCCTCTTGTTCTCCAGCTCTTCTGGGGACAGGCCTTTGGGAGGTACACTGCTCCCTGCCCTGGAAGTGGCCCTTAATCCTGGGAGTAAGTTGCTTGCCACCCCCAAAGACAGCAGCCCAAGGCCTCCAGCCAGTCCCAGGTCCAAGTCATCTTTCACATCCACCTCATCCTCAGTGTCATCTAAGGTCTCATTTGCTAAAGCATAGGCCTCAGAATAGGCTCTCAGTGCCTTTTGCAATTCTGCCTTTTTGCTCCTTGCAGGCAGCCCACACCCCCTACAGAACTCCTTGAGCTGGGCCACAGTGTAATCCTCCAGCTTGGCCAGCTCAAACTCCATCCTTGCAGGTGCAGAACCTCCTACCAGAGACATGATTTAGAGTTAAAATAAAAAAGGGAGAGTTTAAAATCTAAAATTCGAATTGAAGAGAGCAGAGAAAAAAATTGCCAGGGAGCATCATAGACAATTGATTCAAATTGGTCTATGTGTGAGTAGTAGTGTACACCAAATTACTGTACGGCACTGCACAAATACAAGTCCTATCCTCACCGCTGATCACCAATGTTAGAAATGCAGTCTCTAGTTGGCAGATGTATGCACCCTGTCCACGCAGGGACCACAATCCTAGTCAAGGCAAGTCAGATACACAAACTAGAATAACCTGTGCTCACCCTCTGGTAGCTTGACACAGAGCAGACAGGCTTAGTTTAGAAGGTAATGAGTAAAGTATTTGTGCAACACTTAATTACAGTAACACAGTGAAAGACTGGTCATACAGGGCACATACAAACATTTTTCCCGGTCGCAAATAGGCTGGTACACAGAATCGGCCAGTTTGCGACCAGAAAAATGCTTTTGGGGCTGTACAAAGCCGAAATTATGGTTCAATATGGTTCAATAACTTGTTCGAATTACAATTTGTGTTTTGCGATTCAGTACTTGGAATGGGCATGATAGGGCATCCCTTCTGAATACTGAATCAGTATGGTGTGTATTTTACAACCAAATTCCGGTCGCAAAACAGTAGTACTATACCACCAGTTTAAAACTGGTGGGAACCCATTTGAAAAGGGGAAGAGGTCCCTGCGTACTATTAAAAAATTGAACTTAAATGTTTATTTTTTAAACTCATCCCCTTTTCCTTGTAGAAAAACAGGTTGCATTTAAAAACATGCATTTGCAATGCAATAGGTCTCACATTTTCTTGAGTTAGAGCATTTGGTGTTGTAAATTCATAACTGGACTTTTCTTGCCACATAAATTGGTCAACCCTTCCTCTTAATTTCATCTTTTACTGCCATATAATTCCAGTGGCCCAGTATTTTCCATTTACCTTCTTCCTCTATCTTAAACATATACAATTATCATATAAACCTTTATCAGAAATAAACTTGTGGCATTAGAGTGTAATGCTCAAAAAACTAAAACAAGAATATCATTTGGGACGGATTGGAGGGTGAAAAGAAAGATGAAGTCTGGAGTAAAGATGGAGAGGACAAGTGGCGTAGTAACAGTGTCATGGGCCCTGGAGTAAGAATGGAAAATGGTGGACTGCAATTTTGGTAGGAAGATACAGCCGTAGTTAGAGTTGACTGAAGTCTATAGGTCTTTGGGCCCAGGTGCCTATGCACCTGTTGCTCTATTGATAACTAGGCTTTAGGAGAGAAAGCAGATGGGGCAGAAAAAGAGAAGCAAAAGGAATACAACAGACAAAAGGAAGTAAGAGAAGAGGTCACAAAAAAATAAAAGAAAAAAGTAAAGAAAGAACAAGAAAATTAAAACACAACTAACAGAAGAAATCGAGCAAATGTGCAAGACAAAAAAAAGGGAAGGAAGCTAGCGAAACCAAGGATAAAGAGGAAAAAATAATGAAAGACGTGTGAAAAAAAAGAGAAAAATGAACATTGGAAAAAAAGAGAGAGATGGTGAGAGAAACAAGCAGCAAAAGAACCAGGGCATGTATGTACTGACACATTTCCCACAGTCCCTGAAACCACTTGACACCTCAGGTCCCGACAAGTAACTTGCGGCTTCCACATCAGATGGGAAAAAGAGGGATTTATAGTAAAACGTGACTTGACAGATAAAGATAAGAAAAATACCAGAGAAAGGAAGGAAGAAAGATCTAAAAAAAAAAAAAGTGAAAGGACGCCTACAAAGTCAAAGGAAAAAGCATATAAAAAAGACAAAGAATGAAGGGAAGAGAAAGAATGAACGCCTGATGAAGAAAAAAGAGAGGAACGAAACAAGGAAAGAAATAACCACGTTTTTGCAAGTTTGAAAAAGGAGGTAGCAAGAGGAAGAGGGAGAGGAGTATAAAATAAACAGTTGAAAGAAAGAGCAACACTTTTAACATGTGGATTTTGAGAGCTGGAAAGAGAAAAGTGGGGGAGAAAGAAAACATTCAGAGTAAAGGAAAGAACGGAGTGAGATAGGAGAAACAGACCCTCCCAAATAAAGATGGCAGCCTCAGAATAGTTTGAATTGGTTCTCCTACGTCCTAAAACAGAATTCAGAGTGTAGAACAGCAGGGGGCACTGCAGAACAGCAGGAGGTGCATTAGCAGAGTTGTATGTGAACCCTAATATAGCAATATTGGGGTGTTTCAGATCAGGATTGGGGGTATAAACAGAGCTGTGTCCCGGCCCAATACTGGAATAACAGGAAGGCAGGGGGTGAGGAATGAGAAATGGAGCGCTGTGTAATTCCTGGTATTGGAATAATGGGGCGCTGCAGGTTAGGGTTGAGGTGCACTGACAGAGTTGTATGTGGGCTGCAGTACTGGAATAGTAACAGGCACACAAGGTCAGAAGTGAGGTATGTTAATGGAGCTATGTGTGAAACCTAGTATTGGCGTGCCAGTGTTGCAGAGTGTTAGCCTGGAGGTGCCCTGGTGAAGCTGCGAGTGGGGCCCAATATGGGAGTGGCATTGCCTCTGAACCACAGAAGCAAAAAGTCCTTAATCGATGTACTCTGGCGGAGCTGTGGTGGTTCCCATCAACAGTGGCGTTGGATGTTAGTCTTGAGGTTCTCTGGCTGAACTGGTTTAGCTCTTTTGGGTCCAGCATTGGCTTGGTAGGGGGACTGAATATTAGAATTGACCTGCTGTAATGGAACTGTATGAGAGTGGGGTGGCAGTATAGGAATGGAAGTGACCTCGCCGGGGTAGAACTGAGGTGCACTGATGGAGCTGCACCCGAGGTTCTAGTACTGGAAGAACTGAGGTGGTCTGGCAGACAGTGTGTGTGGAGTTATGACACTGGCACAGCTGAGGGGCTTGGAGTGTGTGAATTGAGGTGCACTGATGGGGCTGCGCCCGAGGTCCGAGTCCTGGAGCAGCAGAGAGTACTGACTGTAAGAACTGAGGTGTCTGGCAGACAGCGTGTGTGGGGTTCTGGCACTGGCACGGCTGAGGGCTTGGAGTGTGTCAACTGAGGTGCACTAATGGAGCGAGATCCCACTGCTGGAGCAGCAGAGTGTACTGACTGCGAGAACTGAGGTGCTCTGGCAGACAGCGTGTGTGGGGTTCCTAGCAGTGGCACGGCTGAGGGCTTGGATTGTGTGAACTGAGGTGCACTGATGGAGCTGCGTCCGAGGTCCCAGTACTGGAGCAGCAGAGCTTACTGACTGTGAGAACTGAGGTGCTCTGGCAGACAGAGTGTGTGGGGTTCCTGGCAGTGGCACAGCTGAGGGCTTGGATTGTGTGAACTGAGGAGCACTTATGGAGCTGCAACTGATGTCCCAGTACTGGAGCAACAGATTGTACTGACTGCGAGAACTGAGGTTCTCTGGCAGACAGCTTGTGTGAGGTTCCTTGCAATGGCACAGCTGAGGGCTTGCAGTGTGTGAGCTGCAATGCACTGATGGAGCTGCCCGAGGTCCCACTACTGGAGCAGCAGAGTGTACTGACTAAGAATTGAGGTGTGCTTGCAGACAGCATGTGTGGGCTTGGAGTGTGTGAGCTGCGGTGCACTGATGGAGCTGCACCCGAGGTCCCACTACTGGAGCAGCAGAGTGTGTGAACTGAGGTGCAGTGATGGAGCTGCAACCAATGTCCCAGTACTGGAGCAGCAGGGTGTACTGACTGCGAGAACTGAGGTGCTCTGGCAGACAGTGTGTGTGAGGTTGCTTGCAATGGCACAGCTGAGGGCTTGGAGTGTGTGAGCTGCGGTGCACTGATGGAGCTGCACCCAAGGTGCGAGTACTGGAACAGCAGTGCGTATTGACTAAGAAGTTAGGTGCTCTGGCAGACAGTGTGTGTGGGGGTCCTGGCACGGGCAAAGTCGAAGGGCTTGGAGTGTGTGAACTGCAGTGTACTGATGGAACTGTGACCGAGGTCCTAGTACTGGAGCAGCAGAGTGTACTGACTGCAAGAACTGAGGTGCTCTGGCAGACAGCGTTTGTGGGGTTCCTGGCATTGGCATGGCTGAGGGCTTGGAGTGTGTGAACGGAGGTGCACTGATGGAGCTGCGAGTGTGATTCCAGTAGGGAGCAGAAGTGGGCACTGTCTCTAAGGATTGCGGAGCCCTGGTAGAGCTGGGTGCCTAGGCTACAAGCAATTACAAGCGATCTCCACCCTTGCTCTCAGCACACCGGCAAGCATACTTGGTAAAGAAAATCCAAGCCAAGGAAGGGCAGGAGCCAGGCAGCTCAGAGAGAGTGCAGAGAGCCCACAAAGGCCAAATGTGACCATAATAACAGCCCAATTTATAGCCTTTTTACGGCTAAGCTCAGAGGATGAATGCTCTGCAAATGCAATGGGAAGCTTCCCTGGAGAGGAGCAGGAAACAAAGTAAAAAAAGCATAATTACACAGTAGTTGGTCCATGCTCCCACACAGAAGAAGGGACAAAGAGGCATGACTGACCACTAGGAAACAAGGATTTTTAAATGACACTGAAACGAACAAATAAAATAGCTGGAAGCCCACAGAAGAAGTATACTTTAAAGCGTACAAGAGGTCATATGCTTAAGCTCAACCTAAAAACATTGCCTTATTTAAAAACAATCACAGACATGGTAGTCTGCTGACCCTAGCAGGCCACCATCCCTGTGGTGGCAGCGTTTCCTAATGAGTCGCAAATTGCAGCCTACCTCTTTAAGAAGCATGAGGTAGGTCTATTTGCGACCCACTAGGATCGTAAATGAAACTCAAAAGAGTTTCGTACATTAGGAATACTGATTTCCTCATTGCGATTCAGGGTTAATCGTAATTAGGAAATCTATATTCCTAATGTTAGGACATCTGGCCCTTAGTTTTGTAACATGGAAACACAATGCTGTATGCAGTGTCAAATTAAAGTCTTTGGGGGTCCCTGCAAGGCATATTTTGGGGACTTCTATAATGAACAAATTTACATTTTATTTCCCATTTCTTGACATCCACGCCCTCCTTGATGCAAGAAAATACTGACGTATACGTTAAACTTTACAGGCTCACATAACAGTTACAGTTGACATATGTCCTGCCCAGGACTCCAAAAATCCTCAAAAGGACACTGGTTAGAGAGACTGAGTCAGGATTAGGACATACATGCCAGCAGACGGTATTTAGGTGCGAGACTCATGATTAAAGCCAAAAGAGCATAATTTTAGTTGTTACCTGCCTGACATTGCCTTTGCTTCAGTGTACATGAATGAGGAAAATTATGTCCGTTTTCTTTCAAAATCTCCTACTTTCTTGTTTCAAAAATGTTGGTATGTATGTTAGAGGTAGGAATGGGGAGAGAGGTTCAGAGAGAGCAAGAAATGGAATAGACAGAAGTCATATAGAGAAAAAGTTCACTTTCATAGAGGCCCTTTGGAAGGTGGAGGCTCTGAATAATTGCCCCCTTTGCCCATGCCTTAAAACATCTCTGGCTGCATGTGGTTGCTGAAGGTGTTGTTTATCATTGTATAATCTGTAAATCATCTGCATGTCAGTAGGAAGAATCCAAGTACATCTAAGAAGTCCATAGGAGGTAAAAGGTGAATAAAATGTGGACCACTATTAATCCTTGTGGGATTCCAAAGGAGATTGCTACAGAGAGTGAGGAGTCATTTATTTTCAGTATCTGCCACTGATCCTATAGCCATGATTTGAACTACTGAGGTATCATCCCACCAATACCAAAACACATGACTTGGTTAAGTAGTATGTCATGGTGAATCTTACTGAATGCTGCAGAACGCTTAGCAAGATAAAGAGACATGTTTTTTGTGCAGCATCTGGTATGTATCATCTTTGATGTTGAAAGTGGCAGTTCAGTGTTGTGCCATGAGTGAAATTCTGATTGATACTTCTTCAAGAGAATGTAGTCATAGATTAATTGTGGCATTCTTTAGTTAGCCACACCTCTGTGATTTGTGCTGGGGGAGCCTGAGCCCATTTTGGGCCCGGGGAACCCTCTACCCCGAGCCCATTTTGGGCCCAGGGGATCCTATCTCCAGAGCGGGGTACCTTAATTAGGGGTAGGGGGCAAATGCCCCCGAGCAGATGGCAGTCCCAGGGAGCCCATCCCTTGGGACCCACTACATTAAGGGGAGCGGACGCTCAGCCCGCCTCCCTGAGCCTTAATAGGAGGGTGTCCGCTAAAGTAATTAGAACTGGTACCCTCACAATGCACTGCTAATTACCCCACATATCACATCACTCATTGTATATAAAATGACATAATTGATAATATCACTGCAACATTTGCAATAAAATTGTTGATGAGAAAGCTGTGCACGTTGAGGGCGTGAGTTATAGTTACCTTAGGACACAAGTTATAGTTACTTGAGATAACTGTGACTAACACACCAATGCAATGCTTTTGACCTCATAATATTTATACCAATAAGTAACAATGGCTAAAACTACACTGACATTACATAATAACACAATCAAACCAATAAATAATACTATTTTCAGTTGTCTTATTAATAGCGTTATTCAGTAATGTGGAATATAATCTTATCTAGATATCAGTTATGTTTTTGTAATTGCATCTATCACATCAAAGGCGATTTATTGAGTTTTGCATTGAGAACTATGGGTTTCATGGCTGTATTAGTAGTATGGATTGCACAGCTAACCATTAGAGCAGTGGGTTTTGAGCAGACGAAACATTACGTTTCTGTATTGTGTATAATTCCCTACAAACAAGTAGAGGCTAAAATGAAATGATTCCAGTAGACGTGTTTGTTTGGCATTTATGGTAGAATGCACAATAAAAGTAATTTTGAGTCCTGTGTCATACCAGACATCTGAGCTGAGGCCCATGCAAGCTTAATTTGGACAATTCGACAGTGCTCCTTCTACTGCTGTTTCTGACTTAAGGGTCCAGAACCAGGACCAACAGATCATGTCAAAAGCAGATGTGGGATCCAATTATGCATATTGTATCAGAACACTGTTATCAAATGAGATAAAAGGGTAGGACTGAGCAAATATAAGAGGTTATGTTTGACGGGATGACAGTACATTGACAAGAGCTCTCAATGTGTCCTCTAGATACTTTAAAAAAAAATGATTTATTAAATAATTCAGGTTATATATTACAGCAGCATCACATTTTAATAATCTGAGCAACGTACAATGCTTTGGTCAATGGTACTGTCGCGTAGGCTCTCATTATTCTAATGAGACTACTGGATTTTGAGCAGCAAGATTGTCCACAGTGTGGGAGACTGAGTCTGATCCACAGTGGGTGACACCTGTCGCTCCAAATCCGGGTTTTGCTCCGGCTAACTAGCAGTGCCTCGTCCCTCCGGAAAGGTAGATGATGATTGGGCAGCTGAGCGCATGACATTTCATACTTCTCAGGGAAGTCGTGGTCACTCAGGTCGCATCCGGTTCTCTCATTCACAATTCGGTCTCATATATATATGACAATGAAAGCAGTATACGTTTTAAAGACTGGTTTAATAAAATGACTGCATTTTAGATAGCAAAGAGTGAGCTGCAATAACCAGAACGACACAACATGACAATATTAAAATGGTGACGATGAGAGTGAAGCATAAGAATAACGCTATCATATTGCCACTAGAACCGATTGACTATTTTCTATCTGAATCAGAATTTGAGCACAGCATGTTAAGCTCTAATCTTGCCTTTCAGGTTCCCCCGGGAGAACATCCACCCTCATACCTGAGCAAAGGCCTGTAGTCTGCGTTAGCATCTGCAGCGAAGCATTCAGCAATCAGCATACAGTCGTGGTTCCTTGGCTGGAATCTCCCTCTTAACGTGTAATGGGTCTAGGAAGTGTTTTTATAATAACACAGCTAATGTTCCAAGAAAATGTCCCTACGTAAGGATGTGTATTTTCTACGAATGTTGGAGACTAAACTTCTACCACGTTCACCGGCAATGTACCAAACTGTAGCCTTGACTGAAGCACAAAGTGATCAAGAATGTCTTGTTTGAGAACACAGTGCTGGGCTAAGCAAAACAGTTAGATAGAAGAAATTAAAACAAAACCGTAAAACTGGTTATTGTAAAAATAAAAATGCAAAGCAGAATAAAATATATCCAGGTCAAAGTGCACAGCGGCCTAGTGTATTAAACTAACGTGCATGGAGCTATAGCTAAAATGGCTACACAACACCCTCCCCTTGTCGGTTGAAAGTGGTTCAAGCCAAAACTAAAATTTCAGTCAATTTTGACAAGTTAAAAGGACACACAAGCACACTACTTGGCAATTTAAAACATAAGCATGTGGCTTATAACCGAATCTAATGATAATGTCAATTTAGAAAAGTTCCAAATTAAGTAAAAGTCATGGAGAGCAGGAGATCTTCCACTTCGGCAGGTGACAGAACCGGAAAATCCGCGCCAAAAATGATCGAGGAGCAAGTGTGTTCCATAGCCCCAGTGTCAACCAAGGCGGCATCCCGTGGAGTGCCCATTGATGAGTTGGTAGCAACTTCCTCCAGGAAGGGTAACTCATAATTAGCTTCACATAGCAAACGCAGCCTCAGTGTGCATGTCTGGTAATGAACCCTCAGCGAGAACATCAACAGATCAGCATCTATTGCTGGGGGGCGCTGCTGTGAAAGACAAACTTCCAGTGCATGTTCGAAAGAGCACCAGAGGCACCGGAACACGGGCTGCACACAATACAAAACCGGTCTGAATGACAAAGACCAGTCACACTCCAAATGCTCCAGGAGTGTTGCTCCAAAATGCTGCATCATACGTTCATGACACAGCTGCGCTGATGGGAGTGCCGTCATTTGTCCTCGTTGGAGTGGTACAGCCATTGCGCATAAACAACAGCAATAGCAGGATGCCGGCTAATAAAGCCAAAGTTATCGGAAATCCCCCAAAAATACTACTGAAAATTGAGTGGATAGCTGAAGGTATCAAACTGAATATGGAGGAAAAGGTGTGAACAAAACCAGAACAAACAGCTTTGAAACAATTTGCTATTCCAGTCGTGCTGGACGCATTAAATATTAGTCCCACAAGTTAACCAAAGTGTCTCAGAAAGTTCGTATTTAACAGGGACTGTATTTCTGCTGATGACCTGGCCACTTGAAGTGCATAGGTCTCGCGTGCAGGTGTAAGGGCCACATGCTTTTGTAACAATAAAGCCTTGAGTCGACTCAACTTGTCCAAATTCACGTTTGAAGTAACAATGTAAGGCCAGATATCAGTAACCTCCTTAAATTTAGTGGGGAGAAACAGTACATTCCCGCAGCATGTAACCACCTTAGAGACCGAAACAACGTAAACTATTCCGGCTCGCATGCCACAACAGTATTCACTATTGAGAAGGATGTAGCTGCCGTAGGAAAGCACCTGGAACGTGGGTCTAATCAAGAGGACTGGAACTCCCTTAAGATAACAAGCCAATTTTGCAGCCGAGGCGTTACACGCCCCATGCAAGGACAGCTGTTTACAAATCATCGAATGACTGACTGAAGTCTTTCATTCACTGCCGCTAAGAAAGACTTCTTTCATGCCATTGAAGCATTTGAACGAGAAGCGAAGCTCCCACACCTAATGGATGTAACTATCTCCCAGCTTTTCATATCTGCCTACTGGAATGTGTTTTAAACAGGAGGTGAATTGTAGTGTTGAAATAGGCAGATTAATAACCCTGTGTATTAACCACTCTGCTGATGGTATTTCAGCCACGGTAAAAGGCAACTTTTCTAATTTCTCAATGTTGAGCATGACTTAAGTCGCTTTTTTCTTAGCCATTAGTTGTTGGTGTCGCGTTAGATTAAAAGAAGAAAATATTTCCCTTGCACTGGCGTGCTGCCATGGAACACGACCCGCCTTCAATGTATGAAGCGTCCAACCCAACTGCATAATGGACCTGATCTGACTCTGTCCATGGTATAAAGAAGACATATCAGACTGTATAATGTCTATAGCAGAAGAGACAATATTGTTAATTGTATATATCCGGTCGGACAAGGCATTAATCCCATTATCCACAACAGCTAAGGCCTTTTTTAGATTTTCCTGATCTATTTGCGTTAACCGGGCAGCAGCATCTTGTTGGGAAAGTTTCCATATTTCACTGTATACTGCATATAAGAAACACTTCCTACGTGGTGTTCTGGGGCCTGACAAGAAATCTTGTAAGTCAGTGGAGTTAGACAGGAGATTGAGGTGTACTTTAACCGCGTTCAGTGGGGATGATTTTAGCCACTGTTAGCATAATTCTCCTACACTATATGTTGTAATAATATCTGCATGTTCTGGAGATATATAGCGAGGGTCTGGCCTACTCGTCCTAAAACCCCCTGAGGAGTTAATAAAACGTTGATGACACCCATTGGTATCTACTGGCCACAATAACCACCAGCCTGGACGTGTCAGTGAAGTATTAAACGTACCATTCTGGACCCACTCATCAAGCTCATCTTTAGTTGCATTCGTGTATTTTTGTCATTTGTAACATTTTGCAGGGGCAGGTATACTAGGCATATTTAATTCCCTGATTGTTGCTAAGCCTAAACAACTTGTTTGTTGCACTGTTTCATTTAAGAAGATCATTTCAACAGGAATAAGACATGCTCTAAACAATGTTTCTTTTCCCTTAATTTGCCAATTTTTTGTTTCCCAGACACTTTTCCGATCAATTGATTTGGACCAATATTCATAGCCTTCTATCGATAGCCGGGAAACAAAGGTTGCAGAGTATATAAAATTCGTATTAGTCAATAACATGTGTATATCCTTAGTGGGTGGTACCTTAAAGTAATACGACTCAGCATTCTTTTGGTTGTGCCGAAAAAATATGCAAACTTTTCAGAATATGTTTTAGAACTCCCTTGCGGTGGAGTTGGACAATGTTGCCATTGCGTGTAATTGAATACCATTTTGGGACTGCTCGCTCTATGTATGAAGTGGTGCCCATAATAATTTTAGCAAAACGTATCACCACAATTTTCTTTGAATTGATAAACATCTTCGTTTTCAAAGTCAGTATAATATTATAATTCTGTCATCATAGAATCAACTGTTTTCACATCCCAATCATCAGATACAATGCCTGGTATCACTATATCATTCATTGATCATTTGAACACATACAGTATTTGAATAATTTCCGTGGGACCATATATATCAAACATTACTTTGTCCCAAACAATCCCATCAGGAATTGGCACTGCGGAAATGTTCACAAAGGATAAATCTCTTCAGACTTTGTGTGACGAAAAATTTGGTTTCAAAACCTCCTCCACCTGTTCAACTGTTGATCTTTCAGGAAGAAAATGACCATGTATTAATAAGAAAAAGGTAATAACAAAACCAATCCAAAGTAGAAAGGCTAGGACAGTCAGAAAAGCCATATATAGTTCCATGGAAAAATGAAATAAGTTTCTTTAAGCCAGTTTGTTAGATTACGTGCACTTGACAAATCAGCTGTCGAAGAGGCGAATGAGTCTGAGAAATCATCGTTGAAGTCGGCAAAATAACCAGAGGCAGTTCGTGCAAATGGCGTAGCCGTTGTCCGTGGTGGAGTTGGTGTTTCCTGTGGTGGCACACTATAGACAGCGCCATCCATTTGACTTGTAGTTGAGTTGACTTGGTCAAATGTTTCTAAGTTAGTTGACGTTAGTGGAACTAATGAGAGATCATCTTCCACCCTCCCCAAGCTCGGAGAGGTATCGGTGTTGGTATAAACAACTTGTAGTGGAACTTCTTCACCAGTAGTGAGAGGGATTTGGGAACTACTGAATGTTCCTCTTGGACGGCTGTGCAGGATCGGCCACATGGTGTAATTTGACATTGTCAATAGAGACAAAATGATTTTCTTTGGCACCTGCCAACGGTGGTAGAATAACAGTTCTGGTACCGTCTATCCCTAGTACAGGGACGGGTGCTCGATAAAAAGGGCCAAATTCCTTTTTCACTGCGACTTTTTCACATACAAGATCCCCAACTCTGGGAATCCAGCCGGTAGATGTAACTGGCACATCCTTAATTCCTGTGGAGTCGGCACTTTTGGAAGAATTATCATCACAGAACTGTTGCAATTCCTGTAAGACAGTGACATGTTCATTTATGTCAAAAGGTGGTTCTGCTGCCTCCACGCCAGGACCATCAAGATCCGGAACATACATTTGAGTTCTGAACAGGCACTCATATGAAGTACGACCCCCCAGGGACCTTCTAGGCAGGTTATTTAGTGCTCTCTGGACTACATACAGGTGATTAAGCCAACTATGACCCATACCTAAGACTCTGCTTGTTAAGGATTGCTTTAAATCGCGGTTTAATCGCTCCAAGACACTATTTCCCTCAGGATGAAATGGAGACGAGTACTGGAGTCGGACTCCCAACGAAGCCATGGTGCCCCTGAATGCCATTGAGGCAAAAGCAGGGCCCTGGTCCGAATGAAAGGCCGCAACTGCATATGTACTGATAAAGACTCGCAAATCTTCAATAACAGTCCGAGCGTCAGCAGAGCGTTGTGGCCACACCCATACAAATCTGGAGCATGAATCAACAGTATATATTTGTATTACTATCAGGTGTTAGGGGACCGCAGTGGTCCAAGTACACACACTGTAATGGTTTGTTTGAAATTAAGAGGGGTGTCTGCGGCGGGCGCTTGGCAGTGGAAACTTTGATTTGTTGACAGATGTCACAACAAAGGACATACTGCTTGATTTCTTTGTAAAGACCTGGCCACCAATAACGGGCTTGTAAGATTGAAATTGTAGCTGCCACGCTAGCATGTGCAGATGCTACCCCCTCATGTGCTGCTTTAATCAATTGTGATCTTATATCTTTGTTAGGGATGTCTAGTACGCCTACGCCTGGTATCTTAACTTCAGCGTTCAGCATACTTCCCATATGATAATGATATTTGTTAGGAAATCCTTTATGATGGGGCATACCATCAGCCGTAGCTTTCACGGCAGCCCAAATGTCTGCGTCTGGTTTGGAACTCAAGCGAGTCACTGCAGCTACAGTGGCTACTGCCACTGCTGACTTTGCAGCTTCATCAGCCAATGTGTTTCCAGCAACATGAATTCCAATGCGCTGGTGTCCAAGTGTATGTACAACATGGACATTCAATAGCGTCTCTTTTAGGTCAGCTACTTTTCCCCCACAGTAGTCTGTGTTTAATGGTGTTGCCTTTGGAGTCTCTGAACCCATTCTGGTGCCAATAATGCAGGTTGTCATTAAAGGACTGGACACTGTAATATGAATCGCAAACAATCAGCATAGGCTGTGCCGGGTCCGTGTGTTCCAGTGCCATCAGCAGAGCTTTTAGCTCAGCCAATTGTGCTGTACAATCCCCTAGGGTCTGTGTAAAGGTATGTAGAGGACAAAATGTATCCCTTTCCATATAGCCACTTACGACTGCGCAAGCAGCAGAATATTGATGTTTAGTTCCAATTGCAGGTTGTGCAGAGCCATCGGTGTACATGACTCTATGATACTGATCAATAGGCAAGGTATTTGCTGGAACTGGGTATTCTACTTAATATTATAGGAATTCCTGAGTTTGTAACTTTGGGTCGAAAATATAGTCTACATCAGTGGCTGTCAGAGACGTAGCCCATTGTATCCAACGTGGATGTAGTGCTTTTGCATTCAGAACGCTAACTTTTGTAATAGCCTCTAGGGCTGGGACTGGAGAAACAACAATAATGCGTTTTCCTTGGGCAAGAGGTCTTTCTTTAATGACAGCCATCTGTACAGCAGTGAGAATTTTCTCTGTGGGACCAAAGCATTGTTCGGCTGCTGAATACAAATGTGATTTGTATGCAATCGGGACTGTCTCACCTTCATTAAATGTCACGTAGGTGAAACCGATGGCCCCAGCTATTACCCTGATGACCAAATGTATTTTGTTGTCCCTTGTGTGTAAATGTTCTGCTGCAAGCATGTCTGTCTGCAATTCTCTAAGAATATGTGTATGTTCAGTTGTCCAGAATTTACTTGAAAAATCGGGACGTATTAGGTCATATAAAGGTTTTATGCGCGTAGCATAATCTGGAATGTAGGTTCTACCAAAATTATAGAAACCCAATAATGATTGGAGTTTTTGAATCGTATTCAGTGGTTGTAACTGTGCACACTTTTCTAAGAATTGGGGCGCTAGGCTCTTCCCTTCACTTGACAGGTCACATCCTAGAAACAGGACGCTGAGGAAGGCTATTTTTTTTTTTTTTAAATTAAATTTGTAGCCAAATTCGGCAAACCCTACAACAATGTGGGCTACCCGTCTTAATTGTTGTAGTAATTCATCATCCGTGAGATATATATCATCTACATAGGACAATGCGTCAGGGTCGATCTCGTGTAAAATGGCAGTGACACAAGCCGCGAACAGTACTGGGCTGTTCTAATACCCCTGAGGTAAACAACAGCATTTTTTCTGAAATCCTAGTGCGCTAAAGCATGTTAAGTCTCTGCTTTCAGGCGATATATTCTGGCAGAAAAACCCATTGGAAATGTCCAGTGTTGTTTTGTATTTTTTACGCACTATGTTGCTCATTAGTGCAGTGCTATGTGAGTTTTGTATATCAAAGGGGAATGTATGACTATTTAGATGTCTGTAGTCTAAGACTATTCTGTATGAATGGTCTGGTTTAGCTACGGGGAATAAAGGGTTATTTATTGGCAAGACACAGGGCTCAATCACACACTGGTACTCTAATTGCGTGAGTATTTCTCTCACTGGTGCTTTTGCTTCATGTTTTAAAGGATACTGCGGTTGTGGCTGAGGTTCACTTTTATGGGAATTACGTGGTAGGGGGACTCCTTATCCCATCCTACGTGATTTCTGTATAATGCAGGTGCTTGTGCTAGAGCCCACTCAATGGAATAGGATTCAGCTAATTTCTCTGGAACAAGGGGCGAGAAGGAAGGCTTAATGACATCTTCTCCATATGGGCAGGTACGGACAAAGTCAGGCGGCCAATCTTGTTTGGCCAACAAGACATCATACACTTTTACTATGCGATCCCAAAAGATTGTGTCTATTGTGCGTTCAATGTCTCCTTCTAATTGTAGCGTTACTTTGTACACCCTATCAGGCTTGGAGACACGCATGTCCGCTGTTTCTACTTGTATAAAGTCATCAGTTGCTTTCACCTCCAGATGCTCTAGAAGATTCCGGCAAACTATTGTGACCTCAGCCGCGCTGTCTAGCAATGCTAGAGCCCAATTCTTGTTCTGCAAGAGGACCCTCTTCCTGTGTGGCATGTCGGACTGTGACTGCTGCCACTTTTTGCTTTTTAAATTGTTGTTTTTGTTGGGCTGGTTTCTCTTCCTTTTTACCAGAAACCTCCGAAGAGCGTTGTGATTCCTGTCTCGGTTTCACGTACTCTGTTCTTCGCTCTGATCACCCACCTCTCTCATTTCTCTTTTCCGATGAGTCCTGAAAGGAACGAGATTGGCGTGTATTAGTATATTGATATCTATCAGGTGTTTAGATATTATCTCTATTTCTGAGATTATACCTATTCTGTGGGGTCTCCGCACGCGGAGATTCTCCCCTTTCTTCTTTAGGCGTTTGTTGCTTTTCATCCCAGCGTTTCATATTACCCTCAGGTGTTTGTTTGGCCTTATCTTTATTTGATTTACCCTGAAATTTAGGTTTTTATGGTCTGGCCCCTAGGCTATCTCCTCCGATACTTGAATAGGTCTCTGCTATTATTTTAGGCAGCTCCCGTTCTTGATCTTGTCGCGAAACGTCACAAAGCTGCATGCGCACTGCAAGTGCGACTGCTTCTCCTTTAAGGTTACTTAAAATGATTGAGGACACTGTGGCAAAATTGCCCATCAATTGCATCCCCAAATCTAGGGCTGGGGCAGCCCCATATTCATCTTTAATTTGTTTCAGCACTTTCGGTAAATTGGCAAGTGTTGGTGTACCGTGTGCAGTTGTGTAGAGCACGGCAAATACTGTACCCAAGGTATTGCAGTTTTCTACTGTAGGGACCATCCCGAAAGGCAAGCACATTGTTAATAATATATGTTCATCCTGAGGTCCCGTTTGGGGAAATACTGCCTAGAGCGAATTAATTTTCGGTGCTAACCAAAACAGAGTTTCTTCTCATTTGGCGGGTACTTTACCCATAATCGAATGTACAGTTGCAGGATTTATACCTGGCGTTACTGCATGTGGATGTGCTGGAGCAGCACGTGCTGGGTTTGTATTTAATGTTTGCATCACAAATTGTACTAATCGTTTATATATTGCTGTTAATTCAATGTATAAGCGACAAACCTCAGCTACTGCTACATTTCCAACCACAGGATGTGGTGTATAGGTGGCCAATGAAGGCCAGGTAGGACCATTGTTACTTAGTGGACCTAACCTTACGGGTAATATTGTATGGGGTAGGGCGCCATCAAGCCAATTATTATGTTCTTGATAAGATAGAGGTATCTCTAAATATGCGTACGCTCTGTATTGTCAGGGCACGTTCGCAGGTGTATACTGATGAAATGTATTAGTGTTCCCATCAACTGCTGGAAATGTGACCCAAGAGTAAAAAAGTTCTGTTCTATAAGCTGCATGGGCGTCCACCACAAATGTGACTGGACTTCCTTTTAAAGTTCAAGCTTGAACAACCGCCAGTTGTAGTAGGATTACCTACACAGCTGTGGTGGAAATCCTCAGTACCACGGACGCCTCCGCACACGGCATTGAGGTGTCATTATATATAATGAGACAGAGAAAATTAGAGCCTGACCAAACGTTGGAGGCGCCATGTCGCGTAGGCTCTCATTATTCTAATGAAACTACTGGATTTTGAGCAGCATGATCGTCCACAGTGTGGGAGACTGAGTCTGACCCATAGTGGGTGACACCTGTCGCTCCAAATCTGGGTTTTGCCCCTGCTAACTAGCAGTGCCTCGTCTCTCCCGAAAGGTAGAGATGATTGGGCAGCCGAGCACATGACATATCATACTTCTCAGGGAAGTCGTGGTCACTCAGGTCGCATCTGGTTCTCTCATTCACAGTTCGGTCTCATATACATATGACAATGAAAGCAGTATAAGTTTTAAAGACTGGTTTAATAAACAACTGCATTTGAGATAGCAAAGCGTGAGCTGCAATAACCAGAACAACACAACATGACAATATTGAAATGGTGACGATGAGAGTGAAGCATAAGAATAACGCTATCATATTGCCACTAGAATCGATGGACTAATTTCTTTCTGAATCAGAATTTGAGCACAGCATGTTAAGCTCTAATCCTGCCTTTCAGGTTCCCCCGGGAGGACATCGACCCTCATACCTGAGCAAAGGCCTGTAGTCTGCGTTAGCGTCTTCAGCGAAGCATTCTACAATCAGCATACAGTCGTGGTTCCCGGCTAGAATCTCCCTCTTAACATGTAATGGTACTAGGAAGTGTTTTTATAATAACACAGCTAATGTTCTAAGAAAATGTCCCTACGTAAGGATGTGTATTTTCTACGAATGTTGGAGACTAAACTTCTACCACGTTCACGGCAATGTACCAAACTGTAGCCTTGACTGAAACACAAAGTGATCAAGAATGTCTTGTTTGAGAACACAGTGCCGCGCTAAGCAAAACAGCTAAATAGAAGAAATTAAAACAAGACTGTAAAACTGGCTATTGTAAAAATAACAATGCAAAGCCAAACAAAATATATCTAGGTCAAAGTGCACAGCGGCCTAGTGTATTAAACTAACGTGCATGGAGCTATAACTAAAATGGCTACACAACAGTACAGCTGAAACATGCATTGTTAGGCAAAACGTTACAAAAAGGCACAAGACCACACAGCGATGGCTCCAAGCAACTTACCCAAATACACAGCACTACATCTGCTGCAACCAAGCCTGTCTACAACCATTTACATAAAGACCCCCTTAACATAACCATGGGCAACAAGACCGGAGTCACTTAACACTCAAATGTCCCTCCCAACACATATGTCACTCATGATGGCGCATGGTGGTCCGGTCCCAGCGTCCCTGTGTTGTGTCCTTCCGAATCCATGACCACCCAGTGACATATGTTACGGTCCTCCCCCTCCGCCCCTGTAACAGCCATAAGAATGGATGCCCAGTCATCTGCGATTGGCTGATGTCATAGACCCCTCCCTATCTTCTTCCTCCCTTATTACAAATTCCTCCTCCAGTGCCCAGCCCTCAACCTCTTTCTTCCACCTGAAGTGGGGATCTACCCCGGCAGACCTACAATACAGGGCTACGTTGCACCTGCCCAATGCCAGTGTTAAGTTCAAGAATCTATGCCCTACCTTAGTCAACTTTGTGGTGGGAGGCAATCCCAAGACACCTCCCTCCGATTAAGTTGTACCCGATCTAGTGTGTGCTTCGAGTCAGTCATCACCTCAGTTAATCAGTGAGTAGATCTGTAGAGTTCTACCTGTCACCCGTGAGGGTATCTAGGTGCTGGCAGGGTCCAGTTGATTAGCTGAATAGCCATGTCTTTAGGGACTTTTGGAACCCTGGAAGAGATGGGGATGTCTGTAGATGAAAGGGTAGATCATTCCATGTCTTCACTGCTAGGTAGGAGAAGGAGCAACCTCAGCATCTGCTACGTTGTTTGTGGGGGGGGGGGGTGAGGGTTAGAGAAAGGGATGTGGAGCAGAGGTGTCTGGTGAGCTGGGTAGTTGAGGCAGTGGTTCAAGAAGGTGCAGTTGTGTAGGGCCCTGTATGGAGCTTGAACTGGCATCTTTTCTGTACAGAGAGCCAGCGGAGTTCCCTGAGGTAGAGGTGATGTGGGTTCATCTAGGCAGATCCAGGGTGAGTCTGGCTGCAACATATTCGGAGAAGGTGAGCTGTGATCCCTGCATAGAGAGCATTGCCGTAGTCCTGTTGGCTGGAGATGAGGGTCATGGTGATGGTGCGTTTGAAGCTTTGGGGTAGCCATTTGAATATCTTACAAAGCATGCAGAGGATGAAGAAGCAGGAGGAGGAAACGGGGTTGCCCTGGGTTATCATAGCTTGTCGTTGAGAATGATGCTTAGGTTCCTAGCATGGGAGTAGGACTAGGTCTGAGTTCTGAGGGCCACCAGGATGGGTCCCATGGGGAGATTTTGTTTTTCAAAATGAGTACCTGTGTCTTTTCGTGTTGAGCCTTAGGCAGTTGTCCTTCACCCAGTTGGTGATATCTGCCATACAGTTGTGGAGGTTGGTCTTTGTGTTGGTGGTGTCTTAGGAGAGGAAGAGGATGAGTTGTGTGTCATCGACATAGGATATGATGTTGAGTCCGTGGCTTTTGGCAATGCTGGCCAGAGGTATCATATAACTGTTGAAGAGGATGGAGCTGAGTGGGAATCGTTGGAGTGCTCCAAAGATGATTTCCTTGGTTTCGTAGGGGAAGAAGGACTTTTTTTACATTCTTCTGGTGAGGAAAGTGGCAATACATCTGAGGACAGCTTCTTGGATGCTCCTATGTTGTGCAGCCTCGTGATGAGTGTGTGGTGGGAGACCATATCGGAGGCTGCTGAGAAATCTAGGAGGACCAAAGCCGAAGTCTTTCCTTGGTTGACTAGGGCTCAGATGTCGTTGGTTGCTGCGATGAGGGCAGTGGTTGCTTGGAATCCAGAATGGGAGGATTCAAGTAGGAGGTTCCAGTCCAAATGTGAGGAGAGTTATTGATTGGCTTTTTCTAATACTTTGGCTGGAAACAAGAGCATGGAGATTGGTCAGTAGTTGTTGAGTTCACTGGGGTCTGCCAATGGTTTCTTTAGTAGGGCATTGACTTCTGCATGTTTCCAGCCCTCAGGGAAGGTGGCCGTGGCAACTGAGGTGTTGAATAAAGTGGTGAGTACGTGGCTGATTCTGTCTTTGCCTAGGCTGAAGATGTTGTGAGGACATGTGCCGGTTGAGGCCCATGAGTGGACTGAGTTCATAATGGACGCAGAGTCCTGTGGGGCGAGATGTCCCCATTCGGTTAGTCAGATGTCTGTGGTGGTAGCAGGGTTGTTGTGTTGCTTGAAGAAGTCGGAGGCCTTGGGCTGGGATTTGAAGTTTTTGTAGATGTTGGCGATCGTGTTATGGAAGTAGTTTGCAAGGTTGTCGCAGAGTGTCTGTGAGGGGGTAATGTTTATTGCAGCTGAGGGGTTGGAAAATTCTTTGACGATGTTGAAGAATTCTTTGTTGTTATTGGAGCTTGATTCAATGTGTGAGGATAAGGCCTTTTTCTTTGATTCTCTCTATGGTATGGTAGGGTCTATGGTAGAGGTTGAGGGCTGTCTTGAAGTCAGTCTTGTCGATTGTGTCCTTGCTTCTGTGCCATCTCCTTTCCAAGTGTTTACAGTGTTGTTTAGAAGTTCTGAGGTCTTCAGTGTACCTGCTATTGTGACTGGTGGACCTTCTGCAGGTATTGTTGCCAATAGGAGTGACGTTGTTGACGCAGTTGGTGATCCAATTGTTAAAGATTCTGACGTTCTCGTCTAGGTTGTTGGAGGAGATGGGATGCGTGGTGTTGAAGGCGTTGATCCATGTGTCCTTTGAGACCTTGGCTCAGTTGCATTAGGGGGCATTGGGCAGATTGGAGGGGGAGGAATGTGAGCTGGTGATGTTGAGGTGAATGATGGAGTGCTCAGTCCAGGTGAGTTCTGTGGTGTTGCTGTACCTGATGCAGTCACTGGAGGTGAAGATGGGGTCTAGCGTGTGACCTGTGGTGAGCGTGGGGTCATGGACGAGTTGGGCGGCTCCGATGTTGCTCATGCTGTTGAGGCAACACCAGTAACACATGATTACTGGGCATGACCAAATCATATGTATAAAATTGGCATCCACTTCTCTACATCTAGGGCACATCTCTCAGAAGTGCCCTGTATTGTGTTGTGTCAGTATGGGGTGAGATATGCCATATGGAGAAAGTTGAACTGAGTGTAACAAAATGTGGTATTACGTGATGTAGTGTGAACATGCTCCAGTACCCTCAGTCATTCCCTATCCCGCAAGTCTCTATTTAGGGCAATCTCCCACCTCCGTTAAAGCGGCGTCAAGTCTGGAGTAGTGCTGATTTACAAATCCAGGAAACTATCCGGCAGCCATATCCGATAGTAAAGACAATATGCAAGACCTTGTGCACCAGTGGCTCAGACAGTCCCCTTTGCCACCGTGCATGTACTGCCCAGGTAACAGCCGCATACATTAGGAATTGAAAGGCAGGCCTGCATCTGCCATGAGACAATCCAGCAGTCTTAGTCTGCACTCGACATAGCAGTCTCGAACCATATGTAGATCCACAGCAGTCGAGGTCCGTAACCTGCCTGCTGTGAGATAACCGCACCAGGGCATTGGAAGGCCCACCAATGGCAATGCCAGGGAGTACGGCCTTGAGTGACCCGATAATATATTTCTCCCAGGAATGCAACTTAATTTGTAGTAGTTTCGGGCACTTCCCAACAGGAGGGATATCAGTGATCTACCTTCATAGGGGGTACTGTACAGTCTCAGTTCTTCCCTATATTGGCTGATGAACCATCAGACTAGCCACTGCACCAGCGCTGCAATATGGTACAGCTTGAAGTTCGGGACTCCCAGGTCCCCCCTCCCTGGTCAAACGGTGAAGAGTGCATAATGATGTCCTACATCTTCTTCTGTTCCATATTAACACGCGCACTAAAGTGCCTAACGACCTGAAACAGGACCTGGGTATCCAAAGAGAGGTTCACAAAAAAGTAGAGTACCCTGAGTAAGATCATCATTTTAGTGACCGCTACTCATGCCATTAGTTAAAGCTGCATCTTCTGTCCTTTGATCCAGCAGTGAGACTTTTTCGGTGAGAGATGCAACCTGTCTCTGTAGCTCATCCATGACTGGGTGCACAGTGCTGAGGGCGGTTTTGTTAAGCTTCATTTTATTAACTAGTTTTGGTGATCATCCCGCAGGGTGGTCATGTCTATCATCTGTCTTGGCCTCTAGAGTCTCCCTAGTGGCATTAATGGCCTCCAGAATGCAGTCCACTTTGTATGCAGGGCCCCTCGTCGTCCAGTTGTGTCTCCTCCATATAAAGTGGTGTGGTGTCGAAGCCTGAGTGGGTGTTCTCACCTGGGTCCTTGGTCGATCTAGTGTGGCCCATTCTGTGACTGAATTGAAGTTAAAGGGCGCAATTCACCTCAAATGAAAGAACCAATGCCAGGGGGCGCACCCTGAGCTCAGCACCCCAAGAGTCCAGCAATAACTAATGACCTGAGGTGCTGATGTGTATAAAGATTGCAGAGGGAAAAAGGGGCCAAGCTTATCTCTTCGGGCCTTCAGCAATGTCCAGGTGGCTTCCACGTATCACAATATGATAACCTACTGAGAATAAAATATACATTAGATATTGCACATTCACCTTATCAATGTATTACTTTCCTACCTACCCGAAAGTGACGTTGCTTCTTCTTATGCATCAGGGATGAGAACAGACAAAACCTCCTTACAAAATTTAGGCCTCTGACCTTCCAGTGGAGACATGCCCAATAGCTGCATGAAGAAATTTGTCTCAACCCTCCCAGCTGGGATTATTAATATAATTAATGCCATGCTTATTCATGACTTTTTTTCTGACTCACTGGAACATCTACAATCATCACCCCATTCTGAAGACACCCATAGAAGGCCCTGAGTGTAGCCAACTACCAATTTATCTCAATCATCTCTTTACCAAGCAAAATGTTGGAAAGAAGAGACACTCTGCATTTCAATTTATCACATTTCATTCTATGTAATGTTGTCCATGTGCATCAAAAACGCCTGCGAAATTCATTCATCGTATCATATAGATGTCATGTAATTAGTTTCAAGAACTGGGTGGTATTTTTGAAGCACATTCTGGTTAGAGTAAAAATTCCTGAATTCCTTAGCTATTGCAAAATTAGAAAGAATCAATTGACAATTAGAACACCTTATAGGGTTTAAATGGTTTTTACTTTTTGTTGCAAGGACATCAGACCTATTGGCATTAAATTTAAAGTTTATTTTTGTTTGTTAAAAGAGCAGCTCTTTTACAAAGAAGGGTATTGAATTAGTAACAAATGTTTTGAAGTTGTATCTTTAAATTAGAGGACATGAACAATTTCAATATTTTGGTAATTTGATCATTTGTTACTCTAGAGAACTAAATTTAGAATAGAAGTGTTTACTTTCATGCGTCAGAATGGAGATTGTGGCACCTCTAATAAATGCTTCAAAGGCATCCCAATTAATGATTTTAGATGTAGCTTTTGGTTTATTATTATTAAACTAATCAGCCATGGCAGCTAATATTTAATTTCGATTCTCAACTGACAATACAATATCAGTGTTCATTCTCTATCTAAGGGTACATTTTGGAATATCAGCTAATGTAAAATAAAATCGAATTAGTGCATGGTCTGTTATAGTAATAGGTTCTATAATAGGCAGAGAAATCAAATGACACAAATTCCAAAAGGATATAAAATTATCAATGCAAGAATATATGAAATGAGTATTTGAAAAGAAGGCAAAGTCCCCAATTATCAATCATTATAGTATTAGCAGAAAATGCCTTAAGTAGAGAGTAGGATTTAGAAGGATGAAATTAAACTAGGGGAATTCTATTTAGTAAGGAATCAGAGACCATATTAAAATATCCACCGATAATCAAAGGAAAATTACTAGTATTTAGTACTTCTGATGACATTGTCTGCCAAAAATTAAGATCGTCCTCGTTAGGAGGCTAAATAATAATCAAATGAAGGAAGCATTTATCAGTTTGAATATGTAAGAAACGACCATCATGTTCATTATTACGAGACAAAATTGTAATATGTAATTTACACATAAACAGAATATAGCAACACAATTTTTTCACCCTTTAGTCTGAGATAAAAGTATTGTACCAAGCCAGGATTATGTCTTATATATTACAATAGCGTCATCTATCTGTGTTTCTTGAGTAAAACAGATATCCACCTTACTCTTATGTAAGTCACTCATAATTTTACATTGTGTTATCCGATGGCATAAACCATGAACATTTAAAGAAGCAATTTTTTAAAAAGTGTTATTTAGTCATAACCTAGAAGTTGTAAATAATGAATAGAATAACAAGTAGCCCATAGAAAGTAACAAGCAAGACAAAACAGAAACAAGACATAGAAAAAGTCTAAAAGGTAAGTACATTAAGTAGAACCTTGAGATAAAGGAGGGGCACTCCATTCAATGAAGTATCACGATATGATAACCTACTGAGAAAAAATATATACATTAGATAAATACACAGCAAAGCAAAGGTTCATCCGAAACTTGTAGTGTACTGTGAATCCATCTCGACAGGATCATGCTTGTCTAAGTAAGAAGTCATTTTGCCATATCCCCATACCCGATGGTTTAGAACCATCCTCTCTGTGTCTAGGACAAAAATTAGAAAAATGTTTAGGTAAGCTTACAGGTTCCTTGGCAAAACCTTAATCTATAAATATTTTATGGCCTTCAACAATCAAAGAGGACACTGCCCTGACTGCTTTACATATCTTAAGTATGGGATGCTGAGGAGTGGTACCCTGAAGATTATTTGCCTAGTTTTCTACTGTTTAGGTTTGCGAGGCGAGGGCACATGATGAGATTAATCCATTTAAATTTTTCTTATAATTTTATTTTTAGTAGTGTAAGCAGTAAGTCTGAGAAACAGCCCTCACATAGGACAAAGAAGGAAAGTCACCTGAAAGGAACAACAGTCAGTCGAATTCAGTTCCTGGAGAGAAAAACAGCGAGGGAAAAGCCCAGACACCGGAGTCAGTAGACCTTCAGAAGTAAGCACACCTTCAAATTGTTGAAATATGCTGCATTTGTCGTTAAACATCTGTCGTTTAGGCGGGTTAAAATGGAGATAAAGTTGCATCCCCTAGTTTAAATCACGTGTGCTACCGGCCTCTCAATCCACATTTTTTTTGCTAGCTGGATTTCCTGGCTGGTAAAATTGTGCTCAGTGTTCCAACACCTAGAAAAGACAGTGGCCCTCATTCTGACCCTGGCGGTCGGTGATAAAGCGGCGGCCAAGCCGCCAACAGGCCGGCGGTCTAAAATATGCAATTCTGACCCTGGCGGGAACCGCCAACACAGCCCGCCAACTTAACACTCCGACCGCCACAGCGGTACAAACAAACAGCGCGGCGGTTCCCGCCAACAGCCCGGCGGCAGACAAAGTACCGCCCACCCTATTACGACCCACCAATCTGCCACCTTTTCCGGGGCGGGAGCACCGCCGATAAGAACACGGCGGAAACAGACTACGAACGGGAAAACGCTCACCTCTACGCACTCCACGCGAGATTCCGGCAGTATGGAGCCAGAGTTGCAGGTCATCCCCGCACTCCTATTCCTGCTCATATACCAGGAGCACGCCCGGCGGCGCGGAAGACATCGGTGAGTACGGCACCTACGACACAGGGGAGGGAAAAGATTACCGGCACACACCCACCCACCCACACCCACTACAACACACACATCAATGCATTCCCACAGATCACTGTCACAACCCACAAACCACCCCCCTCCGAAATAATGCAAAGACCAAAAGAAGAGATCATAAACGGGCAGATATATTGAAATATGTACACCAGTAATCCCAATAAATAAATAAACTATGTACAAAATATATACAGCTACTAAATGTAGTCCAACCACTGTCCGTGGATCACAGGGGTCCTGTGCAAAGGGGCAAGGCCCAGTCCCACGACAAGAACTCCACGGAGAGAACACTGCAGGGGCATCAGAAAGAAAATAGGACAGGCACCTCAGGGGGAAGGGAAGGGGGGGCACCTCAGCCACTTGAGTACACGACGCCAGATCCACGAGGGGACTCCATGACCACTGGGCCATCCTGGGGAGAGCAAAGCCACAGTCCATACAGTCCATACAGTGGGTGGCCTGCCCACTGGGCCATCCTGGGGAGAGCAAAGCCACAGTCCATACAGTCCATACAGTGGGTGGCCTGCCCACTGGGCCATCCTGGGGAGAGCAAAGCCACAGTCCATACAGTGGGTGGCCTGCCCACTGGGCCATCCTGGGGAGAGCAAAGCCACAGTCCATACAGTCCATACAGTGGGTGGCCTGCCCACTGGGCCATCCTGGGGAGAGCAAAGCCACAGTCCATACAGTCCATACAGTGGGTGGCCTGCCCACTGGGCCATCCTGGGGAGAGCAAAGCCACAGTCCATACAGTCCATACAGTGGGTGGCCTGCCCACTGGGCCATCCTGGGGAGAGCAAAGCCACAGTCCATACAGTCCATACAGTGGGTGGCCTGCCCACTGGGCCATCCTGGGGAGAGCAAAGCCACAGTCCATACAGTCCATACAGTGGGTGGCCTGCCCACTGGGCCATCCTGGAGAGAGCAAAGCCACAGTCCAAACAGTCCATACAGTGGGTGGGCTGCCCACTGGGCCATCCTGGGGAGAGCAAAGCCACAGTCCAAACAGTCCATACAGTGGGAGGCCTGCCCACTGGGCCATCCTGGGGAGAGCAAAGCCACAGTCCATACAGTCCATAACAGACCCCACTGCCACTGGAGGAGGCAAGTTGGCCAGAGGACATCCTGCAGCCCTTCCCGAGATAGATCCTGCCCTGCCACGTCTGCCAAAGGGCCAGCGGTTCTTGCCCTGAAGGGCCCAGTTCAGCGGTTCTTGAGACGGCGGGCCCAGCGGAGCGGTGCTTGAGACGGCGGGGCCCAGTTCAGCGGTTCTTGAGACGGCGGGGCCCAGTTCAGCGGTTCTTGAGACGGCGGGGCCCAGTTCAGCGCTCCTTGCCTTGAAGGGCCCAGTTCAGCGGTTCTTGAGACGGCGGGGCCCAGCGGAGCGGTGCTTGAGACGGCGGGGCCCAGTTCAGCGGTCCTTGCCTTGAAGGGCCCAGTTCAGCGGTTCTTGAGACGGCGGGGCCCAGCGGAGCGGTTCTTGCCCTGAAGGGCCCAGTTCAGCGGTTCTTGAGACGGCGGGGCCCAGCGGAGCGGTGCTTGAGACGGCGGGGCCCAGTTCAGCGGTTCTTGAGACGGCGGGGCCCAGTTCAGCGCTCCTTGCCTTGAAGGGCCCAGTTCAGCGGTTCTTGAGACGGCGGGGCCCAGCGGAGCGGTGCTTGAGACGGCGGGGCCCAGTTCAGCGGTCCTTGCCTTGAAGGGCCCAGTTCAGCGGTTCTTGAGACGGCGGGGCCTAGCGGAGCGGTGCTTGAGATGGCGGGGCCCAGTTCAGCGGTTCTTGAGACGGCGGGGCCCAGTTCAGCGGTTCTTGAGACGGCGGGCCCAGTTCAGCGGTCCTTGCCTTGAAGGGCCCAGTTCAGCGGTTCTTGAGACGGCGGCCGGTCTATGGCCAACTGCTAATTGCCTGGTGGTGCCCTCCTGGGCAGCGGGGATGGTGCTCCTTCACTGCCCACCTGGGCTGTGGGTGGTGGGGCCCTCCTGGCCAGCTGGGCTGGGTCCTCCCTGGGCAGCGGCTATGGGGGTGGTGGGCTCTCCCGGGGCAGCTGTGCCGGTTCCTCCCGGGGCAGCGGCTATGGGGGTTGTGGGCTCCTCCTGGGCAGCAGGCCTGCTGCCTGACCTCTCCGACTTGCTGCCCTTGCCCTCCTTAGTCGTGGGCCTGTGGCCCTTTCCTCCCTTTGGAGCTGTGGCTGGTGACTGTCTCTGGGTGGTGTCCGGGGGGGATGTAGAAGGCGGGCTCCTGCGGCGACCCTTCCGCCTTCTGCTCCTCTTCCCAGGGGGTGGGCTGGCTGTCCCCTTGCTGCTGGGCGAAGACCCAGACATGCGGGCTGGCGGGCTCCAATACCCCTGCACCCTTGTCAAGGGGGCTGCAGGGCTGGTGGTGGCTGAGGTGCTCTTCTTACCCCGACGAGAAGGAGGGGGGGGCTCAGGGTCAGGAAAGAAGTTAGTAGTGGCGAGGAAGAGCTTCTTGGGACAATGGAGAGTGGTAGGTACAGTGGGAATGGGAGTGGAGGGAGAGGATGTGGTTGTAGGTGAGTCACGTTTGCTGTCTTTGGGTGCAGGTGCAGGAGGGATAGGCTGTCGTGAGGTGGATGGCTGTTGGGTGGGTGGGTGGCTGCGTTTGTGTGGTGTGGAAGAGGGGGTGACAGACACAGTGGGAGAGGACACAGGGGACGTGTAAATGGCAGTGGGGGTGGTGACTGCACGTGTGCGGACTGGAGTGGAGGGTGTGCTGGTGATGGAAACACTGGCTGATGGTGAGGTGAATGGAGGTGTGAGTGTAGACGTCACAGGGAGGGAGGAGGGAGACGAGGAGGTGGGGGTCACAGAGGTGGTAGTGACTGTTGGCATGTCTGCATCGGAATGTTGCGTGTGTGAATGTCTGCGTGATCTGTGGTGCTTATGTTTGGATGAGCTTCTCTTGGGTGTTGAGGTGTGTGCAGGCTGGTCTGATGGTGTGGGTGGGACAGGCAGAGGAACAGGAGACTGGGAGGAGGGAGTTAGTAGAGGCAGGCAGGAGAGAGGGACAATGGCTGCCGTCAGTGCTGAGGCCAGAGCCTGGAACGATCGCTGATGGGCAGCCTGACCCGAATGAATGCCCTCCAGGTACGCATTGCTGCGATTAACTTCCCTCTCCACCCCCTGGATGGCATTCAAAAGGGTAGTCTGCCCAACAATGAGCGTTCGGAGGAGGTCAATGACCTCCTCACTGAGGGCAGCGGGGGTAACAGGGGCAGGGCCTGAGGTGCCTGGGGCGAAGGAGATGCCCGGCTTCCTGGCAGAGCGGGCACGGGGCGAACGCTGAGGGGCTGATGGGAGGGCGGAGATGGTGCGCTGGGTGGCGGCTGTACCTGTAATGGCGGGGGGCACGGATGGTGCCACCCCCGCAAGGGAGCCCCCTTCCGAGGACGTGTCCGTGTCGCTGCAGGGTCCAGTCGTCCCCGTCGTGGAGCTCCCCTCGCCCTCCGTCTCACTGGTCCAGTCTGACTCTGTGGCATGGCCCTCCTGGGCCATGTGAGATGCAGCTCCCTCCTGCCCCGATGCCACTTCTCCTCCGCCTGATGATGCTGATGCACACAAGCACAGAAAGACAAACAAAAAGGGGGGGGGGAGAGAAAAATAAAGGGATATTGAGTACATGGATCTCCGGTACAGTTAGCGGACATGACAGACACAGATGCCCCCTGCACTAAGTTGCGCACTTGGGGTCCGCTACGCATTCCGTGGAACATGCCCTACACGCCTAGAGTTGACAACTGCACCCATGGATGACACGGCCCAGGGATGGCTGTACTGACAAACTACTGAGGGTGGTGGCTGGGGACACAGGGGCTTACGGGGGTGCCCAGCCTACAGATATCGCCCTGGCCTAGGGGGACCCCCAGCCCTCCTCCCCCACCCAGACACCTCCACTGCGCGACAACAGAGTAGATAATGCTTGTACTCACCCCCTTGTGTCTGCTGTGCTGCCCTCACGCGCCCATCCAAATCAGGGTAGGCCACCGCCAGGATCCGGAACATCAGGGGGCTCAGTTGACGGCAGGCACCCCGCCTACGTTGGGAGGCCATCCCCAGCAGAGACTCGGCGGTCTTCTTGGTCCCGCGGCGGATGTCCTCCCACCTCTTGCGGCAATGGGTGCCCCGTCGATGGTGGACCCCCAGGGTCCGGACTTCCTTGGCGATGGCACGCCAAATCCCGATCTTCTCATGGGCGCGGACCTATGTGACACGTACAGGGAGGGAGAAATACCACGTTCAAGTTTGTCAGCATTTTCCTTGCCAGTGGCCCAACGCCCCCCATCCCCGCCAGGCCCCCCGCCAGGCCCCCCGCCAGGCCCAACATGCCCCCCATCCCCGCCATGCCCCCCGCCAGGCCCAACATGCCCCCCATCCCCGCCAGGCCCCCCGCCAGGCCCAACATGCCCCCCATCCCCGCCATGCCCCCCGCCAGGCCCAACATGCCCCCCATCCCCGCCAGGCCCCCCGCCAGGCCCCCCGCCAGGCCCAACATGCCCCCCATCCCCGCCATGCCCCCCGCCAGGCCCAACATGCCCCCCATCCCCGCCAGGCCCCCCGCCAGGCCCAACATGCCCCCCATCCCCGCCAGGCCCCCCGCCAGGCCCAACATGCCCCCCATCCCCGCCATGCCCCCCGCCAGGCCCAACATGCCCCCCATCCCCGCCAGGCCCCCCGCCAGGCCCCCCGCCAGGCCCAACATGCCCCCCATCCCCGCCAGGCCCCCCGCCAGGCCCCCCGCCAGGCCCAACATGCCCCCCATCCCCGCCATGCCCCCCGCCAGACCCAACATGCCCCCCATCCCCGCCAGGCCCCCCGCCAGGCCCAACATGCCCCCCATCCCCCACCAGGCCCCCCGCCAGGCCCCCCGCCAGGCCCAACATGCCCCCCATCCCCGCCATGCCCCCCGCCAGGCCCAACATGCCCCCCATCCCCGCCAGGCCCCCCGCCAGGCCCAACATGCCCCCCATCCCCGCCAGGCCCCCCGCCAGGCCCCCCGCCAGGCCCAACATGCCCCCCATCCCCGCCATGCCCCCCGCCAGGCCCAACATGCCCCCCATCCCCGCCAGGCCCCCCGCCAGGCCCCCAAGCCAGCCAGTGTTCCCAAATCCAGATTGAATTAAACTCACTTGTTGGTCTGGAGGACCGTAGAGTAGCGCATACTGGGGGAGGACCCCATCCACGAGTTTCTCCAACTCCTCTCCAGTGAAGGCAGGGGCCCTTTCCCCAGGTGCAGCAGCCATTGTCCCTTCCAGACCGAGGTCACAGCAACACTTGCAGTATAGGTCCTCTCCTGTGAAAGTTCAAGTCGCAAGTGGATAAGTAGATAGAAAATGGCGGTCACGTCCGCGGCGGTGCGTACCGCGGCGGTGCGTCCCGCCACCGCCGGCGCCCTTCGCCATTGGCTCCTGAAACCCATAGGCTTCAATGTTAACCAATGCGGCTTTGCGCCGCGGTCTTCGCCCGCCGCCCGCCGCGGTGTGCCACGCCAGCGCATTGACCTCACATCCCATTGTCACACTTCACAGGTCAGGCAGCCGCCATTTCCAGGGCCCACATGGCTCAATTTCAACTGCGTCACACAGGCCTAGGCCTTGCATAGCCACTCAGACACGCCATTCACTGCATAGAGAATCGTATACTGTGCTAGCTGTGAGTACGTACCTGTGGGTTGCTTGACTGTGTGCTCCATGTTGTCCTTCCTAGGCACCGTCCGCTGGGTTGGGCGAGGAGACGGATGAATCCTCCCGTGTACCGACCGCTGGTGGACCTGTCGACAATGGAAGAACGCCACATTATCCTGACCTACCGTCTTAACCGTGCCACTATCCATGAACTGTGTGCCCAGCTGGAGCCCGACCTGATGTCCCCCATCCGCCAACCCACAGGGATTCCCCCTCTGGTGCAGGTCATGTCAGTACTCCATTTCTTGGCAAGTGGGTCATTTCAGACAACCGTGGGAATTGCTTCTGGGATGTCTCAGCCCATGTTTTCGAAGGTGTTATCCAGAGTGTTGTCTGCCCTGATGAAATCCGTGAGGAGCTACATCATTTTCCCTGAGGTGGGTGAATTGGCTACAGTGAAGGGTGATTTCTACGCCCTTGGACATATTCCCAACGTAATTGGTGCCATTGATGGGACCCATGTGGCTTTGGTTCCCCCAAGAGACAGGGAGCAGGTGTACAGGAACAGAAAAAATTACCATTCAATGAACATCCAGGTGGTGTGTTTGGCTGACCAGTACATCTCGCATGTAAATGCCAAATTCCCAGGGTCAGTGCATGACGCCTACATCCTCAGGAATAGCAGCATCCCTTACGTGATGGAACAGCTACAGAGACACCGTGTATGGCTAGTGGGGGACTCTGGGTACCCCAACCTGTCGTGGCTACTGACCCCAGTAAGGAATCCCCGGACCAGGGCAGAGGAACGGTACAATGAGGCCCATGGGCGTACTAGGAGGGTGATCGAACGCACCTTTGGCCTCCTAAAGGCCAGGTTTAGGTGCCTGCATATGACAGGTGGATCCCTAATGTACTCACCTAAGAAGGTGTGTCACATCATCGTGGCCTGCTGCATGCTTCACAACCTGGCTTTGCGCCGCCAGGTGCCTTTCCTGCAGGAGGATGGTCGAGACGGTGGTGTTGTGGCAGCGGTGGAACCTGAGGAGAGTGACGAGGAGGAAGACGACGGGGCTGAAACAGACAACAGGGACAGAATCATTGAACAGTACTTCCAATAGGACACAGGTAACATTTCAAAGATAATTTAGTAAATGTTAACTACTCTCCAGCATCTCTGCTGCCTGTCTATTTGCCCCAGTGTATGATGACTGAGTTTTGGCTTTTCCCTCCCTATTTCAGATCTGGGGTCCCCACTACGAGTCCTGTGCTTCGTTTCCCCATGGACTACAGCTTTGTGGCAGCTGTTTGTTGACTTCACCATGTACAAGGACATATTTTCACTGTCATGTCAATTACAATCTATTGAAATCACAGCCAGACTCCAGATATTTTGGTGCAAAATAGGTGTTTATTGAAGTGCTCAAAATGGGATGGGTGGTTTCAAGTGGGTGGGGGCTATGGTGAAGGAATGTCCATGGCAGAGTCCAGAGTAACAGTCACACAGGTGCATTGTCCAGAGGCCTGTGGAGAGATGGAGCATGGGCAGTTCAAGGATGGACAGGGTGACAATGTGGGACAGTGGGATGACATCAGGTGGTATCCATTGCTGGCGGGGGTCTTGACATCCTACTCTGTCTTCTTGCGAGATCTCAGGGCCTTCTTGCGGGGTGGTTCTTCTCCTGCAGGAGGTGGGGGTCTGGTGGGCTGCTGCTGTGCGGGGGCCTCCTGTCCACTAGCGCCGGCGGAGGTGGTTGGCTGTTCTTGGTCCAGGCTAGTGGCAGGGGCCCTTGGGTGTTGTTCAGTGTCCGCCCTGGTGTTTACGAGGTCCTGCAGCAGCCCTACCATGGTAACCAGGGTGGTGTTGATGGCTCTGATGTCCTCCCTGTACCCCCGATAGTGTTCCTCCTGCAGCGCCTGGATCTCCTGGAACCGGGCCAGTACCGTCGCCATCGTCTCCTGGGAGCGGTTGTATGCTCCCATGATGGTGGTGAGGACCTCGTGGAGAGTGGGTTCCCTGGGCCTCTCCTCCCCCCCCTGTCGCACAGCTGCCCTCCGAGTTCCCCTGTTTCCCTGGGCCTCTGCCCCCTGGCCGGTGTGCCCACTACCACTGCCCCCAGGTCCCTGTTGTTGTTGGGGTGGTGGGTTATCCTGGGTGCCCTGTAGTGGTAGACACACCGCAGATTGACGCGCCCTGGAGACAGAGGCATGGGCCCGCTGGGTGGGAGCTGTGCTGGTGTTCCCAGAGGGGTTAGGGTCTGTTGTGGCCTGTGCCTGTGTGAGGGGAACCGACTGTCCAGAGGTCCCCGATGGTCCGGGCTGGTCATCGGTGTCCAGGTCGACAGAGCTGCTGTCATCGCTGACGGCCTCTTGGGTGGGGGGTGTGGATAATTCTGGCCCCTCCGCCGCGGTGTGTTGACGGTCGGGTCCTGCAGGGGTATAGAGGTATGGTTATAGTTTCAATGTGTGGCATATGGGTGTATCTGTGGGTTCTCGTGTCCCCAAGTGCTGGCATTCGTGTGTGGGGGCTTTGGTGAGGGTGGCTTGTGGGGGGGATGTGTATATGCATTGGGCATGCTTTGGTGATGGGTGTCCATGCTTAGTGGACGCATGCAGGCCTAGGTTTTGGGATGTGTGGGTTGTGATGGTGAGACATTGGCGGGGAATAGGTGTGCTGGGGGTGGGGGTGAGGATGGTGGTGGGGGTGAGGATGGTGGTGGGGGTGAGGGTGGGGGTGAGGATGGGGGTGGGGGTGAGGATGGTGGTGGGGGTGAGGATGGTGGTGGGGGTGAGGGTGGGGGTGAGGATGGGGGTGGGGGTGAGGGTGGGGTTCGAGGATGGGGATGAGGGTTGGGGTATGATTTGGCATGCAGGTGGGGGGGAAGCAGTATTGAAGCTTCAACTTACCAGTATCCATTCCTCCGCCGACTCCTGCGAGGCCGTCAGGATGCAGGATGTTCAAGACTTCCTCCTCCCATGATGTGAATTGTGGGGGTTGAGGTGGGGGTCCTCCGCCAGTCTTCTGCACGGCGATGTTGTGCCTGGATACCATGGAACGCACCTTCCCCCGTAGGTCGTTCCATCGCTTCCTGATGTCTTCCCGATTTCTGGGGTGCTGTCCCACTGCGTTCACCCTGTCGACAATCCTCTGCCATAGCTCCGTCCTCCGGGCAATGCTAGTGTATTGTATCTGTGTGCCGAACAGCTGGGGCTCTACCCGAACGATTTCCTCCACCATGACCCTGAGTTCTTCGTCTGTGAAGCGGGGTTGTCTTTGGGGTGCCATGGGGTGGTGTGTATGATGTGTGGGGTGGAGTATGTGTATTTAAGTGAGTTGAGTGTGGTGGTGTGTGTTGTTTTGTGTGTGGATAGTGTGTGGGTGATGGTGTTGAGTGGCTGTGGCTGTTATTTTTTGGATGCTGGTGTCTCGCTCTTGCCTTCTTTACGAATTTTTTAGCGTAGGGGTTTGTGGGTGATGTGGGTGGGTGTTTTATATTGTATTGTGTGTGTGGGAGTGGTGTGTGTATGTGTATCAGGTGTGTGGGATTCAAATCGTCCAATGTGGCTGGGTTTTGTTCGTTTGTGTGTATTCTGACCGCGGCGGTGTGTCCCGCCAATGGAATACCGCGTTTGAATGACCGCCGCGTGGATTCGTGGGTCGTAATGGCATGGGCGTATTTCTGTTGGCGTGACGGTGGAGGTTTTGTCACCTCCACCTTTCCGCCAACCGCTGGTCTGGCGGTCTGTTGTGGCGGTCGGATTTTCGGAGGTTTGCCTTCTGCGGGTCAGAATGACCGTGGCGGGTTTCCGCGACCGCGGCGGGATTATGGAGGATTTCTGACCGGCGGTAGGCGCCTTTTACCGCCGAGGTCAGAATGACCACCAGTGTGTTTCTACTTATCTTATTGGATCTTCCCCATGCTCGATGTGATTGCTAGTCTGGTAACTAAGGTCTAAGCTAACTTTGAATTAGAATGATAAACCAACACACTTTTATGGGAAACAATAATAGCAGTGACATACAATTACTAATGTTTATATAAATAGTACGAATCCTACACTATGCGTTTCACTTTTAAAGTATGGGAATGGCTGCTTATGAACTCTTTCTGTTAGGATACCAATTCAAAAAAGGTGAATCTGGCAATAACTGCATGCTTTAAATACCCAAAGGGGCACAATGCTTTCCCTGGGCAAAAGCTCTAGCTTTCGTACTGCAACAATTCCCTCCCTGGTCACACTCGAAACATCTTTTCACAATTTATATTCGCAGCCTATACAGTATTCTTGCTAGGCAGGTGTGCTACAGTGCTGCTGAAGCCTGGAACTTGCCGCTGGGGTTCAGCTTTTTATTTTGTAAAGAACAAATGAGTACAGAGAAGTTTTCTGAGAATAAGTTGCGTTAAGAAACAAACTTTAAACTAACTATTTTGAACACTGGACGATGAACATTGCTAGAGACTTTGGGAATCATTGTACTTAAATTTGGCATTTGTTCCGGTGACAGAACAGGAAGACCGACGGAATAAAATGTAAAGATTATGGGACACATTAATAGTATATATGATTATGTACAATCTTATGTCAAGATAATGGTACACATTATATGCATATAAGATTAAGCAAAAGGTACTGAGAGTTCTTACTAAGTATTACATGCATCGATAGCCAAAGGAATCAAAATTATTCATGCCTGTTAATTACTTTTCGGGTGGCACTAGAAAGTGAGTTCATCTTCGATGAGAAGTGCATAGCTGTGAAGCTGGAGCAACTAGGGAGAAGGGTGATGAACATATACAAAAGGTACCCTTCTCCATTTATGCTTCAATTTTAAGAGTATCAAGTTTCATGTAGAACACAGATGTTGGTTATTCACAGATACCTTTAAGGTATAAGCTTTTGTGGGGAACAGGTCTCTGATAAGGATGAATAAAACGTGCCCAGCATCACAAGGAGGCAGATTGGTGTTGTTAGACCTGGCGTCCTGGGCGTGATCTCCCCTAACTTTTTGCCTCTGTTTTGCCAGGCTGTTGATGTGTGCTGGACTCTGTTTTTGCTGTTTTTGATACTGTGGGCAATTATCCAGTGCTTAATTTGTAAAAGTATAAGTGCTGGGGTTTGCTCAGGAAAATGCCAAGACTGTGTAGTCTTGATTCCTCCTCATTTTTTTTTGTTTTAAATCTTTTTATTGGAAATTGAAAAATGATACAGGATGATACAGAGTACAGTATAGGGCGGCGCCCATATGGTTTTGACAAAGGCTGGAGTCTCGATTGACATGCATATAAATTTAACAGGAATAGAATATGCTCATTGGGGTGTGAGGTAAGAACGAGAGAAGGGAGAGGATGGAAGGAAGGGGCGGGGAGGGAAGGTAGAATTGGGGAGAGGGGAGTAGGTGAGGGAGGAAGAAGAGGAGAGGGGAGGGGAGAGTAGGAGGAAGGGGTGGAGGGCGGGGGGGAAGGGAGGGAGGTAGGTCAATGCATCCAGATGGCTCAAAAAGTGTAGTAGTAGTTTCTTTTATGGTATGAACTCTCATGTTGGGTCTTGTATGGATATGTATGTGTTTGCCTATGGTGTGGGGTATAAGATCTAGAGTATGAGGGTAGGGTAGGGCAGGGGGGACAGATCGGAGAAAGTCTTTATAGGTGCCCTTGTACTGTGTGAGACTCAGGGATTCTTGTGGTCTGATGCTATGGTTCAGTGCTGGTCCATCTAATATAAGTTAGATATAGAGAGGGAAGGGGTAGTAGAAGGAAGGGGGTGGGGGAGACATCGCGGTCCAGGGGAAGGAGAAAGAAGGATGGGATTGTTGGTTAAAGTTTGAGGCGTTGCAGGGTTGGGGGATCCTGTCCGAAGTAGGAGATCTAGAGATCAGGGAAAGAGGGAGGTGGAGAGGTTAACATAGGAGAGAAGAGGGAAGATAGGTTAGAGCGAAACGCTGGGTCGTGTGATATAGCATATGAAAAAAAAAGGGGGGAAAGGGAAGAAAAGGGAGGAGGAAGGGAGAGTAGGGTCTTGTTGACATCCTTCGGCTGTCCACCAGCTAGTGTGTCTGTGGGGCGGGGGAGAGGGAGGAGGTGGTGTGAGTAAAGAGGACCCCTACGGTCCTGGCAGAAAGGGACTCCAGACCTCTATGAACAGGGCCGCTTGGTCTTGTAGGTTATAGATTAGTCGTTCATGAGTGGCAGTTTGTATCATAGCTGTCATCCATTCTGTCGGTGTGGAGGCGATGCTAGATCTCCAGTGCCGGAGTATGCAGATTTTGGCTGTGGCTAATGCTGTGTGCAGTAATCTCTGCCGTGAGTGTGGTAGGGGGGTTACGGGTGCGTATCGTGGAGGAGGATGAGTGACGACGGGAAAAGCGTGGTATCTGGAGGGTGTCCATCAGAGTGTGACGCACGTTGTCCCATAAGGGTTGTATCGAGGGGCAGTGGCACAAGATGTGTAATAGGTCGCAGTGAGGGTCTGTGCATCGCCAGCATTTTGCATGCAGTATTAAACCCGCCCTGAAGAGCCTCATGGGGGTCCAATACCAGTCTTGGAGGATTTTGAATAGGCATAACTTCAGTCAAGCCTCTCGGGTGCCCCTGTCGAGTGCTTTCAGGATATCTGACCAGTCCTCCTCGGTGTGTGTCGTTCCAAGCCGGTCTTGCCACTTAAGGCGTAGGCTTTCAAGAAGGGGTTGCGAATAAAGGTGGTTGACTAGCACTCCGTATAAGCCTGCCATTACGCCTTTATGGCGGCCCCATGTCTGTAGATAGGTGACAATTGGCGAGGCTTTGACTTCCCACAAGAGGGTCCCCAGTACTTTATGTAGACAGTGCTTGAGCTGCAGGTATCGCCATTCTTGACTATTGTGTATGTCGAATTCGTATCTTAAGGTGGCGAAGGGTCGGAGCCAATCGCCATCTATGATTTGGGCTATATAGCTGATGCCAGCGTTGCTCCATTGGGGCCATTTTAGGGTGTTACCCCCTATTTTAATATTTTTGTTTCCCTCTATAGGGGCTTGTGAGTGTTAGAAGGGGCGCACTCCTAGGAGGCGATGAGCCCTACTCCGCGCCGCATTTGTTGCCGTGAGGACCGGGTTAGACAGTTGGGGGCGGTCTGTATATATCCCTCCTAATCCTTTGCGTTGATCTTGTAGAAGATCCCCCACTGTGGGGGGGGGTCAGTGTTTCCAGGGAGTAGACATGCCAATTGCGACAACTGTAGGGCCAATGAGTAGTGTTCCACTGAGGGGAGGCCTAAGCCTCAGTGGGATCGCCTTGCCAGTATTTTTGCTGGTGTCAGTCTCGGGCGTGTAGAGCCCCACACAAATGTTCTTACTGAGGCATCTATCCCCCGAAGCATGGTAAGAGGCGCGTGCAAGGGGAGCATGCCTAGTATATACATGAAGCGCAGAAGGGTGACCATCCTGACCGCCTGTGGCCTGCCCCACATGGAGAGTCCCAGCAACGACCACTTAGCGAAGTCTTGTTTCATCCTAGATACGAGGGGGTCTAGATTATCCCTGATCATGTGCTCCAAACCTCGGTTGACAAGTGTTCCCAGATATTTGAGGCGTGTCGGAGTCCATTAGAATGGGAGACCAGGGATTCCAGCCCTCGTTGTTACTCATGAGAGGGGTAACGATTCGCTCTTGTCCCAGTTCACCCGGTATCCTGACAGGGATGCAAAGTCCTCTATGAGTGAGAGTAACGCTGGCAGAGACCTTTCCAAGTCAGATAGGGTGATCAAGATATCATCAGCATAGAGGTAGATTTGGGAAATGCCTCCTTTTAAGTGGATACCTTGTATCTGTTGGGAATTTCGTATGGTGCCTGCTAGGGGCTCCATCGCTAGCAGGGACAATAACGGTGACAGAGGGCAGCCCTGCCTCGTGCCTCTTCCAATGGGGAATGGGTCCGATAGAAAGCCCCCGTAATTGACTTGCGCCGTGGGATGGTCATATAATAAGCGGACTTTGGAGATAAACTGTTTGACGAGGCGGAAGTGTTTCATGGTGGCAAATAGGTAGGGCCATTCAATACGGTCGAACGCTTTCTCCGCGTCGAGGGACAGGGCCAGGGCCTCTTCCGGCATATTTAAGGATTCATGAAGAGTATGACAGAGGGTACGCATATGATTTCCGGAGGTGCGGCCCAGTACGTACCCCACTTGGGTGTAATGGATCAGGGACGGTATCACTTTCTATAAGCGGGCCACCAAAACGCTAGCCAAGAGTTTGACTTCCCCGTTCAGGATGGAGCTGGGGCGATAGCTGCCACAGAGTAGGGGGTCCTTGCCTGGTTTAGGCAGGACAACAATAGTGGCCTTGTTAGATAGTGCGCCGAAGGAGCCCTCTTGGCATGCCTCTGTGAGAGCCTTGTGTACCGCAGTGACCGCCTCCTCCCCCGCCCATCTGTTGAATTCAGCCAGGAAGCCGTCCTCCCCCGGGGATTTGTGGTAGGGGAGGTTTTTGATGGCTTGTACTATTTCCTTCCTGCTTATGTCGCCATCTAGGAGAGCCTGACCCGCCTCCGAGAGGTGGGGTAGGTTGGCAGTGGTGAGAAAGGCCTCAGTTTGCTCTGTAGTGGTTGCTGTCTCAGAGGTATAAAGATGACGGTAGAAGGCCGCAAATTCGCGGGCGGGTTAGTACTTCTCCTGAGGGGGATGTTATGGCCGCGATGGCGGAAGCAGCTTCTCTCTGCCGAAGTTGTGCCGGCAGAAGTCGTCCCGCTTTCTCGCCCTGTTCATAGTGACGGCCGCGCAATCTTTGCAGTGCATATTCTGCCTGCGAAATGTAGAGCTCGTTATGGTTCATTCGGGCTTGTTCGAGGGAGCAGCGTAACGCAAGGGATGGCTGGGCGGTGTATTGCCTGGTGAGCCTCCGGATGTCGTCTACAAGGGTTCGTTGGCATGTCATCCTGTCCTTATTGGCCAGTGCTGGGTTGTGCATCATGTTGCCTCTTAGGGTTGCTTTTGCTGCAGCCCATAGGACTCGTTTGGAGGCCACAGAGCCGGTATTGTCGGCCACGTATGTGGATCCTCAGTTGTTCTTTCCCTTGGGGGGAACGGTATCTTTGCACCGCGAATCGCCATGGCTTACGGCCGGGGGAGGCGAGGCCTGTTTGAATCTGGAGCAAGGTAGGAGAGTGGTCTGAGAGTCCGCTTTCAAGTATAATAGAATCGTGGAATTGGGGAACTATGGTGCGCGATACTAAGAAATAGTCCAGGCGGGATTGGGTACCGTGGACAGGCGACAGAAATGTGTATTCCTTGTCTTTTGGGTGTAACAGCCTCCAATAATCAGCCAAGCCTGCATCAGTGATGAGATCCATTAGCAGTGCCCTGTAGTGATTGTTGCTCGTGTCGATAGGCCCCGTTCTGTCTAATATGGCGTCCCGGGCAAGGTTCAAGTCCCCTCCTATGATATAGCGGGTAGTCCCTATTTCAGTCAGGAGGTGGTTTAGTTGTAGGAAAAAAGATCATTTAGAACCAGTCGACGCACAGACTGAGCCCACGCACAGGGAAGGGTCTCCTACCTTCAGTTTTGCAAATACGTATCTCCCCTGCCGGTCGTTCCATGTTTTGATAATTGTAACCGGAAGGGTTTTGCGTAGTAAAATTGCTACTCTGCATTTGCGAGGGGTGCCTCCTCCGTGCCCTTGGTCTGCTGGACAGCAGTTGAAGGAAACCCTTCCCACCCAATCCCGGCGGAGCTTGCTGGTCTCCGTATTGTCCAGATGGGTCTCCAGAATCAGGGCTATGTCCGCTATTTTAGATTGGAGATAAGACAACACCTTTTTTCGTTTGATGTAGTTCGTCATACCATGCACATTCCATGAGATGATTGTAGGAAAGTACCATCTTGCCTGGCATGTTACCCCCATTTTTCACTGTATATATGTTGTTTTAGTTGTATGTGTCACTGGGACCCTGTTCACCAGGGCCCCAGTGCTCATAAGTGTGCCTGAATGTGTTACCTGTGTAGTGACTAACTGTCTCACTGAGGCTCTGCTAATCAGAACCTCAGTGGTTATGCTCTCTCATTTCTTTCCAAATTGTCACTAACAGGCTAGTGACCAATTTTACCAATTTACATTGGCTTACTGGAACACCCTTATAATTCCCTAGTATATGGTACTGAGGTACCCAGGGTATTGGGGTTCCAGGAGATCCCTATGGGCTGCAGCATTTCTTTTGCCACCCATAGGGAGCTCTGACAATTCTTACACAGGCCTGCCACTGCAGCCTGCGTGAAATAACGTCCACGTTATTTCACAGCCATTTTACACTGCACTTAAGTAACTTATAAGTCACCTATATGTCTAACCTTTACCTGGTAAAGGTTAGGTGCAAAGTTACTTAGTGTGAGGGCACCCTGGCACTAGCCAAGGTGCCCCCACATTGTTCAGGGCCAATTCCCCGGACTTTGTGAGTGCGGGGACACCATTACACACGTGCACTACATATAGGTCACTACCTATATGTAGCTTCACAATGGTAACTCCGAATATGGCCATGTAACATGTCTATGATCATGGAATTGCCCCCTCTATGCCATCCTGGCATAGTTGGCACAATCCCATGATCCCAGTGGTCTGTAGCACAGACCCTGGTACTGCCAAACTGCCTTTCCTGGGGTTTCACTGCAGCTGCTGCTGCTGCCAACCCCTCAGACAGGTTTCTGCCCTCCTGGGGTCAAGCCAGGCTTGTCCCAGGATGGCAGAACAAAGGACTTCCTCTGAGAGAGGTGTTACACCCTCTCCATTTGGAAAATGGTGTGAAGGCAGGGGAGGAGTAGCCTCCCCCAGCCTCTGGAAATGCTTTCTTGGGCACAGATGTGCCCAATTCTGCATAAGCTAGTCTACACCGGTTTAGGGGACCCCTTAGCCCTGCTCTGGCGCGAAACTGGACAAAGGAAAGGAGAGTGACCACTCCCCTGACCTGCACCTCCCCTGGGAGGTGTCCAGAGCTCCTCCAGTGTGCTCCAGACCTCTGCCATCTTGGAAACAGAGGTGCTGCTGGCACACTGGACTGCTCTGAGTGGCCAGTGCCACCAGGTGACGTCAGAGACTCCTTCTGATAGGCTCCTTCAGGTGTTGCTAACCTATCCTCTCTCCTAGGTAGCCAAACCCTCTTTTCTGGCTATTTAGGGTCTCTGTCTCTGGGGAAACTTTAGATAACGAATGCAAGAGCTCATCCGAGTTCCTCTGCATCTCTCTCTTCACCTTCTGCCAAGGAATCGACTGCTGACCGCGCTGGAAGCCTGCAAAACTGCAACAAAGTAGCTAAGACGACTACTGCAACTCTGTAACGCTGATCCTGCCGCCTTCTCAACTGTTTTCCTGGTGGTGCATGCTGTGGGGGTAGTCTGCCTCCTCTCTGCACTAGAAGCTCCGAAGAAATCTCCCGTGGGTCGACGGAATCTTCCCCCTGCAACCGCAGGCACCAAAAAGCTGCATTACCGGTCCCTTGGGTCTCCTCTCAGCACGACGAGCGAGGTCCCTCGAATCCAGCAACTCTGTCCAAGTGGCTCCCACAGTCCAGTGACTCTTCAGTCCAAGTTTGGTGGAGGTAAGTCCTTGCCTCACCTCGCTAGACTGCATTGCTGGGAACCGCGACTTTTGCAGCTACTCCGGCCCCTGTGCACTTCCGGCGGAAATCCTTTGTGCACAGCCAAGCCTGGGTCCACGGCACTCTAACCTGCATTGCACGACTTTCTAAGTTGGTCTCCGGCGACGTGGGACTCCTTTGTGTAACTTCGGGTGAGCACTGTTTCACGCATCCTCGTAGTGCCTGTTTCTGGCACTTCTCCGGGTGCTACCTGCTGCTAAGAGGGCTCCTTGTCTTGCTTGATGTCCCCTCTACCTCCTGGTCCAATTTGCGACCTCCTGGTCCCTCCTGGGCCACAGCAGCATCCAAAAACGCTAACCGCACGATTTGCAGCTAGCAAGGCTTGTTGGCGCTCTTTCGGCGGGAAAACAACTCTCCACGGTGAGAGGGATCCGTCCACCAAAGGGGAAGTCTCTAGCCCTTTTCGTTCCTGCAGAAACCTCAGCTTCTTCTGTCCAGTAGAAGCTTCTTTGCATCCACAGCTGGCATTCCCTGGGCATATGCCCATCTCCGACTTGCTTGTGACTTTTGGACTTGGTCCCCTTGTTCCACAGGTACCCTAGATTGGAAATCCATCGTTGTTGCATTGTTGGTTTGTGTCTTTCCTGCATTATTCCTCTAACACAACTTCTTTGTCCTTAGGGGAACTTTAGTGCACTTTGCACTCACTTTTCAGGGTCTTGGGGAGGGTTATTTTTCTAACTCTCACTATTTTCTAATAGTCCCAGCGACCCTCTACAAGGTCACATAGGTTTGGGGTCCATTCGTGGTTCGCATTCCACTTTTGGAGTATATGGTTTGTGTTGCCCCTATCCCTATGTGTCCCCATTGCATCCTATTGTAACTATACATTGTTTGCACTGTTTTCTAAGACTATACTGCATATTTTTGCTATTGTGTATATATATCTTGTGTATATTTCCTATCCTCTCACTGAGGGTACACTGTAAGATACTTTGGCATATTGTCATAAAAATAAAGTACCTTTATTTTTAGTATAACTGTGTATTGTGCTTTCTTATGGTATTGTGCAAGTGACACTTGTGGTACTGTAGTAGCTTCACACGTCTCCTAGTTCAGCCTAAGCTGCTCTGCTAAGCTACCATTATCTATCAGCCTAAGCTGCTAGACACCCTATACACTAATAAGGGATAACTGGGCCTGGTGCAAGGTGCAAGTACCCCTTGGTACTCACTACAAGCCAGTCCAGCCTCCTACAATGATTCGTAGTGGGAGTGTCGCACAGAGGGAAGCTCTCGACATATTGGATGTGATTATTAGGTCTCGGCGATTCAGAGGATAGGATGGGGGGCTGCTTATTTGTATTGAGGCGGGGAGAGTGTCTTAATGGCGTTATGGCGAAGGGGGAAGGGGATAGCTGGTGGACGCCAGGTGATCCTTCAGAAGGGGGGGAGGGGAAGGTAGATAGAGCTAAGAGAGAAAGGGAAGATAGGAAGGAAGGTGGGAAGAAGAAAAAGGAGGCTCTTGGCTTAGAGGTATAGGGGAGGAGATGGGACGGGGGAATGGGAAGGTGTAGTCGAAAGGGAAGGGGGGAAAGGGGGAGAGGAAGAGAGAGAGAAAGGAAGAAAGAAAGAAAGAAAGAAAGAAAGAAAGAAAGAAAGAAAGAAAGAAAGAAAGAAAGAAAGAAAGAAAGAAAGATAGAGAGAGAGGGAAGGGACCGGAAAGGGTTGGGATGAGGATAGAGGAGCGAGGTTAGAAAAATGTCCCCTAAAGGGATAGATCTGTAGGCTGCGGGTCCTTTTCCTTTAGGGGCTCCTGGTGCTGACGGTCGGGTACCTGTCGGGCGGTGGAGGGGAAGGGCGGCCGTCGTCGTCTTTTATTGAGAGGCTTTCTATCTGGCTCCAGAGGAAGGAAGGAGGAGTATCGTAGGTATGTCACGGGGGGTCGTGGGGAGGAATGACGATACTGGGGTTGTCCTATGTAGAAGGGAGGGAGACGGGAGAGGGGGGAGAGGGTTAAAACAGGAGGGGGGAGGTGTGTGTATTAGTGGTTGTTAACAGAATAGAGTCTTGTTATGTTAGTGATGGGAGGGAGGGGGCGGTTAAGTGTGAGTGTAGAGGGGGGGGCATTCTGTTGACGAATAAGAGCTGAAGTTATTCATATATTTATGTTCTCCTGACAATGGAGTGGGGGACCTTCTTGTCTGGACATCTTTACTATGCAATGTTCTATGTTATAGGGACAGTTTGGTGGATGGGGGAGGGGCAGGAGGGAAGGGGGAAGGAAGGGAAGGGGGGTCAGGGTGGAGAGGGTAGGTCAGGTCAACGGCAGGTCAGGGGGGATTTTAGAATATACAAGCATATACATGTGCATACATTACATCCCACATAGGTAACATCTTTTGTAGCTTGGTGTCATAGTATTGCATGTATGGTGTTGAATTGAATTCTGGGGCACATCAGTGGTCTATGGGTAAATAGTAGAAGTATACAAATTCTGAGTCTTGATATTAGCAATATAGACCATATAAACAATGTAAACTCAGCGATGGGACAGAAGTAGCATCTGTTGCAGTATTGGTTCATACTACGTTGTATGAGAGGGTATAGACCAACAAACAATACTATCTTAACATCTGCATAAGGTGTAAACCGTAAACCTGTCCTATGCATAAACAGTGGGTATCAACAAGGTCTGGCTTAAATACTAGAGATGAGTGCACTCACTTGAGGTACAGGCGTGCGTATAGGTCTCATCCTACACAGGTAATATCTCCCTGGCTTGACTTCAGAAGAGTACTTACAGAACATTAAATTTTAAGGCAGATCCTTGGCCTATGTGTAGTCTGTAGGAATAAACATTTCGTAATCTTAATATAGACAATATAAACTCGGCGAAAGGTCAGAGGTAGCTTCTGCTACACTGTCACTGCATCCTAGCCTCAGTATGGGGCAGAAACCTGTCCTGTGCTTGAACAGTGGGTATCAACAGAGTCTGGTCTGAGTGCAGGTATTGTATACACTAAGTTGAGCTATAGGTATCTTACATTGTGTCATTGCATTGTATAGTCTCACATTATAGTGGATGAGGCATAGTAGCACTTTAGTAATGACTTTATCAGCGGCAATAAAGGAAATATGGAATATGAAAGCAGAGTCCGAGCAAATACTCATCTGTCCGTCGGGCTGGTGGCAGTCACACTCCGAGGCTCTCATCATTGTCTCGTTGAATCCCCTTTATAGCCCCTGTGGCAGAACAATGGCTCAGGGGGGTAAGGGAGTCGGTTTTAGTGGTGAACGGGATTTGTCTCTTTCCGAGACCTGAGTGTGGGCTGCCACAGCGTGAAGGACCTATCCCCTGTCGTCATGTGCCCTGGTTAGTCTCTCCGAGTCCCTGCCTCTAGGGCAGTTATCAGGGTCATACCGGTACATGCTTCCCTTCTCAAGTCCAGAGGAAGGGATATGGCTGTCGTCTTCCATAATGTCCTGTGGTCGGTTCGAGATGGTAGGGTCTTTGGTCTGGTACTGAAAGGAGTCCAAAAAAAGTCTCAGGTCATCAGGATTGTAGAAGTCTTTGGAGACCCCATTTTTGGTGACCCACATTCTAGCAGGGTCGAAGTGGCCTTATTTCATCTCCAGCTGGCGGAGTCGGGGTTTTAAGGCCAGAAAGGCCTTCCTGCGTTCGTTGGTGTCCTTGGAGTAGTCGGCCGTTATACGGACTTCATATTTTTCCACCCGGAAGGGTCTGTGATTTTGTGCTACTTGAAGGAGTTGACGGGTCCGAGTATGACGTAACAGGCACGCAGTGATTGGGCGGGGACTTGAGGCCCCATCAGGGCGCTTTGCGGCCACTCTGTGTGCTCGTTGGAATTCCAGCGGCGGGTCGAAAGACAGCGAAGTTAGCTTGGGTATGACAGAACTAAGGAAGGCCTGTACGTCTGGACCCTCTTCATTTTCCGGGATTCCGAGAAGGCGGATGTTATCCCTTCTTCTGTCTTCCAGGTCCGTCACTTTGCTTGCTAGGTAGGAAAGATCTTGGTCTCTGTCCTGGATAGTGGATATATGGGTTTCTAGGGTCCCCACACGGTGTTCCAACCCTGTCACCTGGGATTGGAAGCTTGCGATGTCTGATCGTATGGATTTGGTCTCCAGTGTCAAGGAGGAGATAGGTGCGTCCATCCCCTCTAACCGGCGGCTGGTGGCAGTAATCTCCTGCAGTATCCGTTCCATGGTTGCAGGTTGGTCCCTGTCTGTCATCGTGGAAGGTCGGTTTGGAGTTGAGGCTGTGTTAGGACCCGCCACTGGAGAAGTAGTACGTTTATGTTGGAGCGGCTCTGAAAATAGCAATTGTCATGCCGGTTTACCTGTGGATTTGTGGCCTGACTTGCCTGCCAGTCTGTGGAAGAAGCCTTGTGAGGTCTGAGGCCTTTGTCCTTTCCCTTCTACCTTTCTCAGAAGCTGATGAAGATAAGAGAGCGTGGGTTGGTCAGTGCCCGACCACCCCTATTTGTGTTGCAAGACTGGGGTCACCACTGTGGGACTGCTCGTTCTTTTGGTTGTTGTTTTTTCTTGTTTTCAGTGCCGGGAGGGGCCGTCCAGCAGGATCCTCGTTCTGCTCATAGCAGACCGTGGGGGGGTCAGTTTATCCACCTCGTGGTGGCAAGGAAGGCTCTGACTATGATGTTAATATCCGTGCCATTGCGATTGTGCGGTTGGTTGGGTGACTGGGAGGAGTAGCCGATGTTGGTCCGGGAGGGGAGGTCAGGGAGAGAAATGCGGCATCCTGAAGGACAGTGCGATGCTGCAGGCACAGTTGACCGGGGTTAGGAGGGCAAGGGGGGGGCCGTTGTCTCCCTCCTGCCGGGCCGATTCTCTCTAGCCTCGGGAAATGCGACTCCTCCCCTGAGTCAGGCCCTACTTGACAAAGTGCGCAGCGGTCTTCCCCGCCGCTGTTGCTGTTCTTCTTTGACAACAATCATTTTTCCGGTTGTTCATGAAGCCTCTGGAGGGATTTTAATTTGCTTTGCGGCAGCCGCACGACACCCGCCACCCCCTCGAGTCCGCCTCACCATGGAGCTCCCGGGTTAGGCGGCCATCTTCTCTCGTGGCCCGGCCATGCCCCCCTCCTCATGTCTTTTAAATCCCCCACCAGCCACTCGCCACCTCATTATGCCACTCTTGCAAGTTCTTTTCCATCCTTGATTACTCCCTTTGTCATCGGCTTTCTATCTTACTGTTCCTCTTGCTTTTTCCCTCTCTTGTTCAAGGTCAAAGTCTGATAAGGAACAATAAGTGTTGGTCCCCCAAAAAGAGTGCCAGTGGGACCCACCAGCAACAACCTGTTCAGTTTAAGCACTGGAACCAGCAGATTCGTATTTCTGCTCTTCTGTTTCATAAAGACATCAACAGTGTTCACTACTTTCAATTTGGTTGACTAATTTTCAATTGAGGGCATTTCTATTTAGAATACAAATGTACTCCAAGTTTCTTTTCCAGAGTGTTAGCTCTCATAGTGGGGATTCTGCTCAATCAGTCTATGCTTGTGGTGTCTTAGAGACTGCTCCACTAGAGGTCATTGTTGTGGCATGTTTTCTAGTTATGCAATCCAGTGTTGCAACAGTACAACAGCAGGAATACTGTGACACCAGAGACTGCACAAGATCTGCTGTGGTGTTTGATTACAGACCACCTAGAGAAGATGTTTCCATTCCTCATTCCAATTTAGCATTCTTGAAGACTGACAGGCCAAAATATGGTTGGGAGGCACACTCAAAGTTGTATGCGGCTTTTCGTAAGCAGCTACCTACTGGGAGGAATTTCCATGGAATATTTAGACCTTAAATTGTTTTTGGAGGTTGTGTAGAATTAATTAGCCTGGCTAATGACAGAATATAATACCAAATAGACCTAAATCAAACATTATTGAGTTTTGAGTTGCAGGGACTTCATTTACAGTAAGGATTACACTGTGGCCAAAATAAGATCAATCTTTCAAGATATTCCACATGAAGGGCCCAGAGAATCTAAGGCCTGATGTTCAGAGTAGTATTTCTCCTCTACAAAGACCTCTGTCTATTGAGGGAGATTTTGTAAGAACGTTCAGTAAGTTTGGCACTTTGGTGGTCGATCTCTTTGCATTCCGGCTTGGGAAATTGATGCTGTGACCTGTTTTTTGGATTACATGGTTGCTTTTTGCCATAGGTGTCTAATGCAAATCCGGGGAGCCTGGATCAATATCAGACTTTTAGGAAATCTACAAAATATGATTTATTAAAAGAAACAAAATGGAAATAATTTCCAAAGTCTTGATTTATCTGAAACTGTGGCGTGATCTTGCCCTGCTGCACTTAGTTAGGGTACTCTTGCTCAGCACATTCCAACTGTTCCCTTAGTTTCCTCAACTGTTAGCCAAGATCCCTCAGCAGATCGCATAGATGTTCAGGCTCGTTATATGTTGGGTCAGTGGCGGAAAAGACTACTCTCCTTGGGTCCTTCAACGCTCAGATGACATCCAGTGTTAAGAACATCCTTGCAGATGATGTGCTTGTTGGTGTGGAACCTAAAGTGGATGAGGTGCTTCAGGTTTTGCAACACCCCTCATCCAGGAAAACATATGATCACGACTTAGGCCCATATTGAAAGGTAGACCTTACGACGGGCGTGATTGCATGGTGTGAGGATTTGGTATGTATCATATGGTACAGCTGGTAGCCCTTCCATGCAGTACACTCACAAATATTGTCTTAGGTCCAGTCAGGTATGTTTACTGGACCTTAAGGTCAACCCTGTGCTGTGGCTGCGAGTAGTAAGGCTTAGCAAAGGAACAATGAGTAAAACATTTAACAACACCAAACAACAGAATAAGAAAGTCACAAGACATGACAGAAACAAGGAGCAAGTTTCGGAAAATAGATTACATTTTTAATGAATCTTTAGAGACTGTGATCATCAAAATCCACTGGAGGGTTCCAGAGATATAGGATTGTAAAGTAATAAATAACTTTAGCATCAAATGCAAACAATCATTGGTCAACAAAAACTTTGGAATGTTTTGAAAAGTTTGAAAGAGTAAGCCCAATGCATCCCTAAGGACGCCATGGATGTGTTTTATTTACAATACAGAGCTCCATGGTACACGATTTCACAGATGCATAAGAAAATCTGATGCATCTGTAGGCTCTAAACTCACGCATACCTGGACTAACAAACAAAATGATGCTACTCCAGCTAGGTGAGGAGGCCCCCACAGAGAAAAGCCCTGCGTCAATTTTACACCTGCTCTGAGCAGGCGGTAAAATTCTGACGCAGTGAAGTTGAAGAGTGACACAGTTGTAAAGAAATGGCTCCCTGTTGCAGTTACCCCCCACTTTTTGCCTGATACTGATGCTGACTTGACTGAGAAGTGTGCTGGGACCCTGCTAACCAGGCCCCAGCACCAGTGTTCCTTCACCTAAAATGTACCATTGTATCCACAATTGGCACACCCTGGCATTCAGATAAGTCCCTTGTAACTGGTACTTCTAGTACCAAGGGCCCTGATGCCAAGAAAGGTCTCTAAGGGCTGCAGCATGTCTTATGCCACCCTAGAGACCCCTCACTCAGCACAGACACACTGCTTACCAGCCTGTGTGTGCTAGTGAGAACAAAATGAGTAAGTCGACATGGCACTCCCCTCAGGGTGCCATGCCAGCCTCTCACTGCCTATGCAGTATAGGTAAGACACCCCTCTAGCAGGCCTTACAGCCCTAAGGCAGGGTGCACTATACCATAGGTGAGGGTACCAGTGCATGAGCACTGTGCCCCTACAGTGTCTAAACAAAACCTTAGACATTGTAAGTGCAGGGTAGCCATAAGAGTATATGGTCTGGGAGTCTGTTTTACACGAACTCCACAGCACCATAATGGCTACACTGAAAACTGGGAAGTTTGGTATCAAACTTCTCAGCACAATAAATGCACACTGATGCCAGTGTACATTTTATTGTAAAATACACCACAGAGGGCACCTTAGAGGTGCCCCCTGAAACTTAACCGACTATCTGTGTAGGCTGACTGGTTCCAGCAGCCTGCCACACTAGAGACATGTTGCTGTCCCCATGGGGAGAGTGCCTTTGTCACTCTGAGGCCAGTAACAAAGCCTGCACTGGGTGGAGATGCTAACACCTCCCCCAGGCAGGAGCTGTGACACCTGGCGGTGAGCCTCAAAGGCTCACCCCTTTGTCACAGCCCAGCAGGGCACTCCAGCTTAGTGGAGTTGCCCGCCCCCTCCGGCCACGGCCCCCACTTTTGGCGGCAAGGCTGGAGGGAACAAAGAAAGCAACAAGGAGGAGTCACTGGCCAGTCAGGACAGCCCCTAAGGTGCCCTGAGCTGAAGTGACTCTAACTTTTAGAAATCCTCCATCTTGCAGATGGAGGATTCCCCCAATAGGGTTAGGATTGTGACCCCCTCCCCTTGGGAGGAGGCACAAAGAGGGTGTACCCACCCTCAGGGCTAGTAGCCATTGGCTACTAACCCCCCAGACCTAAACACGCCCTTAAATTTAGTATTTAAGGGCTACCCTGAACCCTAGAAAATTAGATTCCTGCAACTACAAGAAGAAGGACTGCCTAGCTGAAAACCCCTGCAGAGGAAGACCAGAAGACGACAACTGCCTTGGCTCCAGAAACTCACCGGCCTGTCTCCTGCCTTCCAAAGATCCTGCTCCAGCGACGCCTTCCAAAGGGACCAGCGACCTCGACATCCTCTGAGGACTGCCCCTGCTTCGAAAAGACAAGAAACTCCCGAGGACAGCGGACCTGCTCCAAGAAAAGCTGCAACTTTGTTTCCAGCAGCAGTAAAGAACCCTGCAAGCTCCCCGCAAGAAGCGTGAGACTTGCAACACTGCACCCGGCGACCCCGACTCGGCTGGTGGCGATCCAACACCTCAGGAGGGACCCCAGGACTACTCTAAGACTGTGAGTACAAAAACCTGTCCCCCCTGAGCCCCCACAGCGCCGCCTGCAGAGGGAATCCCGAGGCTTCCCCTGACCGCGACTCTTTGAATCCTAAGTCCCGACACCTGGGAGAGACCCTGCACCCGCAGCCCCCAGGACCTGAAGGACCGGACTTTCACTGGAGGAGTGACCCCCAGGAGTCCCTCTCCCTTGACCAAGTGGAGGTTTCCCCGAGGAACCCCCCCCCCTTGCCTGCCTGCAGCGCTGAAGAGATCCCTAGATCTCCCATTGACTTCCATTACAAACCCGACGCTTGTTTCTACACTGCACCCGGCCGCCCCCGCGCTGCTGAGGGTGAAATTTCTGTGTGGGCTTGTGTCCCCCCCGGTGCCCTACAAAACCCCCCTGGTCTGCCCTCCGAAGACGCGGGTACTTACCTGCAAGCAGACCGGAACCGGGGCACCCCCTTCTCTCCATTCTAGCCTATGTGTTTTGGGCACCACTTTGAACTCTGCACCTGACCGGCCCTGAGCTGCTGGTGTGGTGACTTTGGGGTTGCTCTGAACCCCCAACGGTGGGTTACCTTGGACCAAGAACTAAGCCCTGTAAGTGCCTTACTTACCTGGTTAACCTAACAAATACTTACCTCCCCTAGGAACTGTGAAAATTGCACTAAGTGTCCACTTTTAAAACAGCTATTTGTGAATAACTTGAAAAGTATACATGCAATTTTGATGATTTGAAGTTCCTAAAGTACTTACCTGCAATACCTTTCGAATGAGATATTACATGTAGAATTTGAACCTGTGGTTCTTAAAATAAACTAAGAAAAGATATTTTTCTATATAAAAACCTATTGGCTGGATTTGTCTCTGAGTGTGTGTACCTCATTTATTGTCTATGTGTATGTACAACAAATGCTTAACACTACTCCTTGGATAAGCCTACTGCTCGACCACACTACCACAAAATAGAGCATTAGTATTATCTCTTTTTGCCACTATCTTACCTCTAAGGGGAACCCTTGGACTCTGTGCATGCTATTCCTTACTTTGAAATAGCACATACAGAGCCAACTTCCTACAACAGTGAAATGTAAATTCCACTGCATCAGTTCCGTATGGCGTTTCAAGTGGGAAGGCCTACCCTGAATACATAATACCTGGCACAGTTATAACGTGATCCAAGGCTTTACAAACTGACGCTATGGGGCCAATAAATCAATTTGTAAATCTGGAGCAATGTAGAGCACTGCTAGCACCACCGCTGCGACAAAAAAAAACAATGACACAACGGTGGCGCAATGAGGCCCTTAGTCTGGCAACTCCGGGTAAGTTGGGTGATCAAGCCTAGCAAGACAGAGGTCCATAGAGGATACTTTGAACAGTTACCTGGCCACTAGAGCATTTTTAGAGCAAGATCCAATCTTTACAGGGTGACTGCCATAGACGATAATGGATTGCTCCTGATGCTGAGGGATGCAGGTTCAAAGATGCTCAGGGATGCTCCTGATGCTGTGAGGTCTACGGGTGTGAAGTCCGGCCGAGTACTCAGTCCACAGGGGAGTTGAGCAACTCTGTGCACAGATCTTGGGGTCCTACAAACTCCTCTTTGCAGGATTCCAAGGGCTGCGATGCAGACCTTGCACTTTTTTCATGGGCAAATCTTTGGTGGAGTCTGGTGTCCCTTTTGGGTGACAAATCTGGTCACAACCAACACTATTTAGTCCAGCAGACACAGGTACCTTTTGCCTATCTCTGAATTGTCTCTGAAGGTGTCCAGTAGCGGCAAGACTTCTGTTGTGGCTGCCAGAGGTGTGACTTGAGCTCCTTCAGTCTTAATGTCCAGCTGTTCTGGAGGTGCAGCCAACTGACCCTTGGAGTCACTGCTTCAGGATGGGGCCGGCGTCAGAGTTTCTCTGAGCTAGGCACACAGAACAGGGTCCAAACTCCACTAGCCCAAAATACAGCAGCTGCAGTTCTGGTGTTGCAGCCTCTCTAGCCTCCGGCATTACGCTTCCACAGGTGCAGAGTGGTTTCCTTCTCATCTTCTTTCCTGGTCCAGCGAGTACTGTGGGTCAACGTGCCAGGGTGCCACATTTATGCCATGAAAGTGCCCTGAGGGGAACACACAGTCACTAGCCAAAGGGCAATTGGGCCCGTCCTACCTAGTGATGACATTCCTGTCATTTGTGGCATCTGGCTATCCCAGAATGCCACATTCTTGCGCCCTTCAAGATGGCATGACCCTTCCTCGATCATGAAGAGCAAAGTAGCCCACCCTGGAGGTGTGGCTACCTGGGGACGACACGACCGCTGCAAAACCGGTTTGGGGGGTGGGTTTACCCTCTCTGGCCGTGCCTCCAAGCTGTCGATAAGGAAAAAAGGCATCCTGTTCGGGGGTACTTGGCCAGGCTGCTGCTCAAAGGCAGCTTCCTCTATGAAGCACGCTTCCAGGCTAATCCCCCAAGTGGCCATCCTGGCAGAGCAGGTGACACCTTGCTGTTGTGGCACTACCTTTGTCCCTGGGCCTGGAAGTTGTTCACACGTCTCCTTGGGAGGTCAGAAAGCTGTATGGGTGTGTGCCTTTGTGATGCCGCTGAACGAAGAGAGCACAACCATAAAAGTGGCCAACAAAAATAGTGACATTAATTTTGACCTCAGCATCGGATCGCGTTTAATGTCACAATTAATTTAATACCTCACATGGCCCAGTTTGCTAGTCCTAGTCAAAAGTTAGCCGAGTGGGAATGTCACCCGGTAATCCTGCGTTAGCCAATGGAGTCACCAATGTCTCTCACAGCAAAACTACCCATTTGGAAGTGTTGCTGCTGAGAGCCATTTTGTGTCTTGTCACATGAAGAGTGGCACAAGCAGTGCTGCAGTCCTGAGGGGACACTCTGCCTTACATGCCCTGGGTACCAAATCCTAGGGACTTATAAGTAAATCAGGCCTTGCCAATTGGTTCTATCTAATTCTACCTATACTTTGCATGGGGTCACAACACTGGCACTGAGGCCTGGTTAGCAGGCCTCAGTGCACCCTCAGAGTCGAAAAACCTTCAGCATTAGTCCAAAAATGTGGAGGTGAACATGCAAAAGAGGCATCTTCTTACACACAGGAATTACATCTCATTTTACAGCTTCAGTTTTTGGCAGGTGCATTTGCTTGTCGGCAGTCACCAGGTTGCTTCCCTCAAAAGCCAATGGATAGACAAGATACAGACAGGTTCAAAGAGCCAAGCAGGAGCTTCTTTAATGTTGCTTGTTGCAGCTGCCCATTGTTAGGGTCGGGCTCCTCCCCAGGCTTTGTCATTGATTATGGCAGCAGTACAGAGGACATTTTAACCTTTGTGGGAAATGTGCCTGAAATATTTGTCACTCAAAAGTTTGTCTCAGGTAGCTGTTACACCAGCGAAGTATATGTAGAAGCCAAGGTTCTTCGTTCACAGGAACCTTTACTTGCAGAATTGTGCTGGAATCTGAGATTGTTTTGCCCACTTTCACTCTAATCTTATCACTCCTGGAAAGGCGGTGTTTTATTCTTTAGATGTGTGCATGGTAGCAATAATGTCCCTACGACGTAGATCTGTTTTTAGGTTCTTTCATAATTTATATGCCACCTGTGATGCGCTGGTTCGAAGCCTATATTTTTGATCGAAAGCAGGAAAATTAAGGATACGATTTCTGCAGTTTACAAACTTTCAGAAAGTGCCATACAGAACGGCTACAATTCAATTCTGCCAGAGGCCCTGTGGTTTCTTGGTCTAACGTTTGAAGAGTAGGTCTCATGAGCATTTGCAGAGCTGCTATCTGAACTTCATCCTTGACATGTGTGTCCAACTACTGACTAGATGTATCTGTATGTTGACGGTTGTCATTTAGTGAATGGGTGTTGACTTGCATGCATAGTTTGGGTAGCTAAAACAACATAGATTTTCAGCATTCTACGAATGGTTATTTGTCTGTGTCTTAACGTTCGGATCCAAAGCAAGATCTCAGTATTTCTGATGGATACCAGATCTTCCCACAGTTTTCTAAAGATTTCTCATCTTATGAATATCCTCAAGCTGCCAAACTGGATCCAGAAAATGTCTTCCCAGAACAACAGCTTTTCAGCGCTGCCAGGTGGAGCAAAACGACTTCCACTGCATTGCCGTCTACCCGTGATGTGACAGCTGACATATTGCACCAACTGGAAGGCTGGCGGCAGTTCCTTCTATGTTTTCCACACCCCACTAAGGCATGTGATGAGGAGTAAAGGGCTTTTACGACAGTGAAAAAACTACTACAGACTTATCTGCATACCAAGATGTCTTATTATCCCTGCACTAACTCATCACGAAGAAGGAAGGATGGAGAGGAATGCACCCGAAATATTGTCACCACGGGTAAGTAACTTTTCCTTTTAATGGATACTTCTTCCCATACATTCTTCAAAATATAGATGAGGCCCTAAGAAATACTGTATGAGAGGAGAAATTGAGCAGGGTTAGTTAGCCAAGGAAATTAAGAAAAAAGGCCCTTGCATAATCTGAATGGCTGCGTGCCTGAGCCCAAGACAATGTTATGCAGCGAGGGCCAAGGGGCTGCCAAGCAAATACCAGCTACTGAAATGCCCCTCACAAAAGCAGTATAAGCTACAATGGCCCTTGTGGAGTGGGCACAAATATCAGCTGGAGGCTCTTTCATAGCAAAGGCATAGCACAATTTTATACACAAGATGAGCTAACATTAAATTGTATCGTTAGTGCTTTACTTTGGGCAAAGCCTACAAAGAGCTAATCGCCCACTCTATAAAGTAAGATACTGCCCACCAGGGGTACAGTCTGTGCAACCTCTCTTCTTTGTTAGTGAGATGAGGAGGAAAGAAGGAAGGAACAATTATGGACTGGCCCATGTGGAATGCAGACTCAACCTTCAGTAAGACGGAAGGGCAGGTGCGAAGTACCAGCTTGCCTGATTAGTATAAACAAGGAAAGGTGTGAGATCCGAAAGGGCCTCTAATTTGCCAACCATAAGGTTCCAAGTTATTGCTACTAAGAATACAGTATTTAAAGTTGGTAATCAAACCAATAAAATGTGCAACGGTTTGAATGGTAAAGCCACTGGTGGCCAATGATGAAGATCAACACCAAATTGAAATCCCACTTTAGAACAAACACGGCGTGGCAGCTAACAAGTAAAGCAAACCTTTTAGAAAAAAAAACCACAATGAGGTGATCTAAACAAAGAGTTGATAAGGTCCCCCCCAAGGCAGACAAGGCAGGCAGACACCCTTTCACAGCGAGGACTACCAAGACCAGCTGGCCAACAGAAAGTTCAGCACAGGACGTCAAGGATGAGTCTGAAAGGGCTGCGAACTCTGAGACTTGCACTAGGAAAGAAACTGTGACTGGTAGCTCACATCAATAGATTTTGTAGCAAGTTTTTAGGCAGCCAAGATCACGTTTGCCACTTCTGGCGGTAAACAGAAGGACCACAGTTGACACTACTCAATCCCTAAACGTGCTGATCAAGCATCAGATAATTGGTGGGATGACCCAAATATCATGCTGCAAAAGCAAGTCTACCCTGTGTGGGACAGGAACAACGAGCCTACGTTCCCACTCCGTACCAAATCCTTTGGAGTGATTTGGATTAGTAACGTTTGATCCTCTTGCACTGAACAACTAACAAGAATGTGTAGATCAGGCCCCATGGCCAGCTTAACCTGAAGGTATCCCCCCAGAAAAACATTTGGTGGAAGTGCGTGGGGGAAAAAAGACAACGCCACTTCTTAGTAAAGCAATCTGGAAGAGATCCACATATGGACACCTAAGTGTGGAAAAGTGTGGAAAAGGGTATGTCCATTACTTCAGGATGAAGATTTCACCAATCATCTGTTAGTGAAAGGTAACTCAGTGTGTCTGCAAGGGGTCCTGCCACTAGCAAAATACACACTGTAGCAATCACAACCACAGGTTCAAGGACTTCCAACATAAGGTCCAGATCACTCTGTCTACTGATGTAATGGACGTTAGTTGTGTGATCTTTTGGGATGGGAAAGTCCGCTTCATGGTAAGAGAAGTGTACCCTTGCTTTGAGTGGCCAACTGAACTGTTGTCTTGTTCCTAATGATCATGCTGGTGCGCCATTACAAAGGCCTGTCTCATGGATTGCGATCTTGTTGTACTATTCAGCTACCCTCATAGTGGTGGAAGGGTACCAGCTTCACCAGGAGTTAAGCAGCACAAACTAGGTGGTGCACGCATACTGCTTAGTGATCAGTAGTAGTGAACAGGACCTTTTCACCCTGTGTCACTGGAACAAGGCCTACAGACACACTCACCTTTTTAAAAGTTCAGCTGCTATGTGCTTAACTCACGCTTGGCCTACATCAGGTAGATGTGGAGTCCTGTGCAGCTGCATTGGTTTTGTGTGTGCCTGGGAAGGGTACAGTACAAGGTTGGAGTAGTAGTATGCAGTACATGTGTGGTTAGTATATGTACAGGGTGTATGTATGCCTAAGAGGAATACATCACATGACTCATATAGTGCAGTGAGTGTGCAGAGACACGATGTGTTGGGTATATGTGTGCTTGTCTGAAGTACAATACATGAAGAGTGAAGTGTTGTGCAGCCAGCACATAGTGAGTGTGTGTGCTGGCAGTTTGTGTGTTTTAAAATAACACACCCTGGTTACAGATAGAAATGCTTCAGTGCTGAACAGTGCATGCACAGAGTGAGTGAATGCATGTGTACATATAAGGGTACAATGCATAGAGGTATTAGTGCTGGACAGTAAGTGTGCTATGAGTGTACACTGAGTAACTGTGCCTGCAAAGAGCATTGTATGGAGGACACTAGGCTCCATTCTGGGAATCCCAGGAACATCTGGTGAAGACATTGGGAGGAGAGGAATCCCCCAGGACAGATTTGTGGTTGCTCCTTTCCTGAGAGCTGTGTGGGGACACACTGTAAGGAAAAGGGATAGACTGCCTTTACATTTCCAAAGAATGCTCTTTGTTTCTGTGATAGATCACGAGGAAGGGGCCTGGATGCATCTCCGGAAGGGAGATGGGGCTGATAAGGATATCATAAAGAGTAGGGCTTAGAGTCTGGGAATAAAATGTTGATGCACATATCACTGTAGTTGACATCCAGGTGTGAACTCCAGTTACTCCCATGAATTGTGATGTGGATCAGTGAGGTTCAGAGTTCTGCCTGCTGTGACAGACAGCTTTCATGAAGAAAGATAAAAAAGAGAAGTGCCACTTCAAAAGAAGCAGAATCCCAACATAAACTTCAAATACCCAGACCCTAAAACACATTTGGTGTCTGGGAAAGGACTATAAGAAGAGGAGATTGAGTCCCCCAAAATGTGTCATCTTCCAAGCAGCAAGATGGGCTGTGTGGGAAAGGGAGCTCTGCAAGACATCTGCCTGTGACGAGAACTGGGGGCAAAGGTCTGTTAGTCTCCATTCTGGGTGAGGGACTTCACCCAGGAAAACCAACAAAGCCTGCCCAGGAGCCTGGGGCACCTGCACCTGCCTGCTTGCCAAGACCATTGTGCCCTCTGAGGAAGAGGACAATACTGGAGACATCAAGGTCCACTAGGGACTCGCATGAGGACTCCCTGTGTGAGGTGTGAGGTGTGAGGCTTCGGCTGTGCACCGATTGGGCCACTGGCTGTGTGCAGGACTGTTTTCAGCAACTCCTGTATGGCAGTGTAGGGTCATCGTTGAATAAGCAGTGTGTGGAGCGTGGTGCCGGTCTTACTCCACACTTTACTACAGTGCTGCAGGGAGCCTGTATGCCAGAAGGGGCCACTGGTAAAGTACCATTTTAAGGAGTGCAAAGATCTATGATTATCTGGGCCAGTGTGCTGAGGCTGGAAGAGCCAGCGCCTGTATCACCACATACTACGACAACCTTGTATGCCAGGAGGGGCCGCCAGTACCAACATTGCCAAAGAATTCGGGCCGCCGCCCGAAGAAAGACTGAGGCTACAATTCACGGGTTGGATCCGCACTGTGAGTAAACTGCCCCTGACTCCCCGCAGAGGACTGCCAGAGAGGTCATAAATGACAGTACATCCTTGCTGGTTCCAATTAAGAGCAGAGGAAAGGATTCCCCCACATTGAGCCAAAACACCTTACCATGTCTTAGTGAGCTGGGAGCGGCTCCAACATCTGAAGGACCTCCTGCAGTGCCACTCAGAAGGCAGAGAGCTTCCGCTGCTGGGTGCTGCTGCTTGGCCGCAAACAGCCAGACTTCTCTGAACTGAGCAGGACTCATGGGAGCCCATTGCTGAACTTGTCTGTGCTGCAAGAGCAGTGAAAACGTGAACTGGGCTAGTTGGGCACTGGGGGACACACTAGTGCTGTGGCACAATAGACACTTTTGACTAAGTTGCTAAAGAGTCAAAACGGAGAACTTTTGAGTACGGCCTAATAGTTTGCATTCCCTGATGCAGCCACTAGTGAATGTGGTGTAACCCTGAACATGTAATGCGAAGGAGAAAGGCACAGGGATTTGCCTGACAACGACTTAAGTCTTGGCCTCAAAGGGGATTATTGTTGCTCCTGAATGTTGCACTTCGTTACATGTGTAGAGATAGAAATAAAATATTACTTTTCTTATAAATAGCAAGTATTTGGTTGGACACTGATTTACTGTTCCTACTGTTTGTATTTTGAGTTATGAGTCGTGTTCACTGAACTGTATCTATCGGTAGGCCATTTCAACAAATGGATTGTCAATAGCAAATATGTTCAGTGAAGTGTTCTTTTTTCAACTTATTGACAGACGAAAATAATGAAATAAGATATAACTCACTAAACCACATCAAATGTACTATCGGACACACACAAAAAATTCTTCGAATGGGGAAAATGTAAGGTTCAAGAACAAAAATTTGAACTGGAAAGGTTTTGAAATATAATGATTTATTTTTGTAAATTTAAATAAACAATAGCTATGCTCTCTCTGTACACTATATTTGGTAATAAACCTTTATCAAAGGACGGGTTGCATGAGCACAAAGCTGAAGTTATAAGTTTCTGGCAAGCCCTCGTGGACTGTCTGGTTAAAACGACTCCAGCTGAAAGGTGGGAGATCGTCTGACACGGTTGGTCCATTGATGGCATAGGACGTAAAGGTGGCAGCCATATGAAAATCAGCAACCTGCAAAGCAAGGAAAAGAAAATATTAGAACCCTTTGGTCAAAGGACCAGGCTTTAAAACATGACTTTATGTAATGCATCTTTATAGCACAAACCTATCTCTGATAACAAGGTGCAGGTAAAAATGGTGTGGTAAATAGAATCAATGTAAACTGTTGGAATCAAGACCAGATTATTAGAGACAGCATGTTCCAAAGTCTGGGGACCTAAACAGAGTTGGTTGCTTTCTGGATCCTTCTCTTGAGACTTCTGAGGCAGACCTCTGTCCCCTTGTGCCAACAATGGATGGCCAGTTTGTTGGCAAGATAGCCCATGTTCTTTGAACTCTGCACTTTAGCACCCTTTTGTTGAGTCATGCAGTGTTGGAGGACTGGCGTAAAACAATGGTGCTCATGCACCACCAAACTTGTGGTTATCCACCACTCTATTTAGAGTTGCAAGTAAGTGCTGTCTATACATCAGTAGAGCGACGGCTGACTTCACCAATGTAAACCTTTGACCTTATGACTGATCTGCTACTGAGCGATCACGTCAAAGGGGCAGTAGCCTGGCTCATTTTAAGGTAGGGCAACGTCACGTTTTCCCTATCTGAGGCCACCAACCAAGGCAGAGTATTGATGAAGCAGAAAATGAAGGTTTTGATTTATTAACGCTTAGACGTAGTGCTGAAATAATCATGTGTGACTTTAACCGAACTAATAAAGATTGTACGGGGACAAAATGTGCCCTCAGAGTAGTTCGTCATCATTTATACGCGTGCTTTATATAACGTGGTGTATTAGAATTGCACTAATCCGACATAATCATAAACGTGTGCAACGATTTGCCTGTTTGAAATGTTTTAGCTTAGCATGACTTTAGCGGAGGCTTTGGCCTAGTTGCCTGGTCTCACGGTTTAGATGCTCGTATTTTTCCACTGTGCAAATAAACGTGTATTTTTGCTTGAAGCTGTATTTTTCCACAGAAACTGTTCACATGCTTATCTTAAGGTTTTGTGCCAGCCTGGCATACTTTCTCTTTACTTCAAGGTCAATTTGCAGGTGCGGACAATGGAGGCTCTGAAAGTGAGCTAATTGGTAGACAATGTTGCAATTTGCGTACCCATCTCCAAGGATAATGTATGCTTAAGTAAAAGCTTGAGAACTGTCGTTCTTGATTGGTCAATTTGAAGCTAACCTATGAACCCTCCAATGGAAGACCCTACTGGACTTGAACTGTTGTCTATAAAAACCAGGTGCACGAGAGGAAACTCTCTCTCTATCGTCGGACATCCCGCCATTTTGACTTCGTAGCTATTATGGCCCACTTCGCTGCGACGCCATTTTGAGAGACTTTGATGCTTTCTCTAATCGAGAGAAAGAGACTTTAAATGATTCTGGCCCTAGAGACTTTAACTTTGATCTGATCCCTTTGCATGAAGTAGTAGTTTTACCTTGCCGCCGTGAGGCACTTGCCCCGTCCACCCCTGCCCCTTTGCCCAGTCCTATGCTGATCAAACGGTATCCATGCTGACCGAAGAACGATACCTGTGAGACGAAGACTTCCTTGATTGCTGATCGTAATTGGTAAATATGAAAGGAAATTGTAAAATTGCATTGTGTTTCCTTTAGGTAACCAACTGCTGATTTTGATAAGAGCCCTAGTTAGGAGTTTTCTAAATTAATGTTGCTAAATTGTTTTCGCATGAAGTCCCACATGCTGATGCTAATTTGAGGTTAGGTGAGGATTCCATATGTTGCACGATGCAATTTGAGACCTTGTTATGCTGACTAAATGTATGCTATTAGTTCATTACAGATTATAGTCTTAGTGATTTGCATTGCTATTATCGAATGCCTTGTGATTCAAATGCTACATAGATTGCACTTGTTTCGCCGCTATGGACAGCTATTAATGTTCATTTACGTTTATCATTTAGTGTTGAGACATATATATATTGTGCTAGCTTTGCTAATATAGGGAAATAAAATTTACTAACTTTGGATAAACTGGTGTGATTATTCCTGACTGAAAGGTCAGGGTTCGCCGAAATGTATTCTGGATTAATTGTTAAGTGTTATGTCGAACAAGGTATTGCTTATGTTCGTTATTGATTATTGATTTGATGCGACTGATCGATATAAGAGTACAGAGAGTTCCCACTAAGTCAAAAGATTCATCGGCCTAAAGAGCGTCCGAAGCAGGTAAAATTATTAGTACGGACCGCTCTATCAGTAGATGGTAGCAGAGGACGGTTACGTCTTTTGGGACCCTGTACTCCTAAAGTACATGGTGTTGATTTAACGATTACGCATTTTGAGACCACACTTGAGAAGTTGAATTAGATTTTTCTTGGATAAAACTGATTGACAGAATGATGATGGGCTAGGTCCACCGCGACTTTCCTGGGATCTCGGAGCTTGCGAATGGAGAGAATGGAGGTGTGGATTCGGCGTTGGCGGTACTAGTGATGGTGTGAGTGGAGTTAGGGTTTTGCGCTTGCACAGCTTATTGCCGCAGGGTGTGTGAAAAGGTTGCAAGGATTTTCTTTTTAAAGGATAGCGGAGGTGCGACTCCGAGTGTAGAAGTAGTGAAGTCGTCGAACTTCATAGAGATAGCGGAGGTGCGGCTCCGAGTGTGAGAGTAGGGAAGTCGTCGAACTTCATGTGCGTGTGGCGCTTTGTGCATAAAAAGGTCCACGTGGTTGTTGTTGTTGAGACGGGCCCTGCGAGGTCAAGAGACTCCGGAGTATGTTGATCCATGTTGTGGTCTGGGCGGTTTAGTAGGTTGATCGGGCGTGGTCAACGAGTCGGTACGTGTGTTAGGGAGTGAAAGAAACTTCGACTTCGGGCTTTGACAAGGTTCTAAGTGCACTAGAACAGATCATTGACAAGTTGAGAGTAGATCTGCGGGTCAGATTTGCTTGCGAACGTGGGGACTGAGAAAGACGGAATAGCGGCCGAGGCTAGTGAAAGGTCCCTAAGGTCCTGAAGCGACTGTGTTACCCTTCCTGTAGTAAACCGACAGATCTGTTTTATTTTTTGGTAGCTCGCGATACATGCGAAAGTTGTTACGGAAAGAGGTGAGTGAAGGAGGACTAGCCGCGAGGCTTTGTCAGCCGCAGTGTGTGTGAGTGTGACGTCACTAGGAGCCGCGCTGGGATAAGTTGGTTGTAGAGAAGGGTCGCGCACGGATTGGACGCAGTCCGTGGGGCTCGATTGGAAGGGGAAAGGCAGGCGAAGAGTATTCCGGGAATTAAAGTCACCTATTGATTACAAACTTTGAAATAAAAGACGAGAAAATGAAATTCTTTAAAGCATTCAGGAGTGTGATGAAGGGGGAGTCTTACATTAAAGCGAGCGTAGGAGAGGAGACGCCGCCCGAGGGTACACCAGCTTACATTGTAATGGAAGAGAAGGGGGTAGCTCCGTGCCTTTGGCTAAAGCAGTGGCACAAGCTGACAGAGAAACATGGGAGCGTAGCGTTCCCGATACATGGGACATTCAATATAAGGATTCTAGAGAATTTGAGATTCACGATGTACGACATGAAGGTGCCTCCAAGGCCAGCACAGTTTGAGGCTCTAGCGATTTGGGAACTAATGGCCAGACAGCAACAGCAAAAGAAGTTTGAGACCAGGATGAGAAAGGTAGAAAAGACACTAGCGGATGCTAGGTGGGATAATGCACAGAAGGTGTGGAGGTCAGATGTATTGCAGGGGATAAAATTGTTTCCCGCAATTACTAAGGAAGAAGAGGAGACAGGTAAGAAAGCTACCTGTAAGACGGACAGGAAGTGTTCCAAGGATAGAGAGGACGAGGAAAAGTTGAGAAGGGAAGAGGAGCTAGAGGATGAGGAGTTAATAATGCAATTGCTGAACGACCGTCCACCGCCTTATGCAGAGAATGGACAAGGTCCAAGTGCCAGTTCTGCCCCTCCGGCACCGGTACAGAACAATGAAACTCAGAGTTCAGGAGCTTCATCGGGATCTAAGGACTCGAGTTTATTGTTCACCCCGCAGATACCGCAGGTTAGGAGAATATATCCAGATGTGCCCGTGTTGAAACAAGCAGAAAATTATCAGCCGCAGATGCCAGGATACTACAACAGTGATAACAGTACAGGAACAATTCTAGAACCAACCGTAAGGGGAGTACAGAATGGTTACAACCAAACAATGGGACAAGCTGAATCATCTCAGTTTCTGCTGCCCCAGAAGCAGATGCAGGGGGGAAACGCACATGCTCAAATGACGGGGAGTCAGGTGGGCATGCCGGCAATGATGACCCATGGTGTGGGCATGAACATGCCACAGAACATGGGAAATGGGCAGAACCCAGACGCGATATCACTACCCATTACTGTAGGTCCACCTGTACCTCTGTATAGTCAGCCTAATCTAGGTATGAGCGGTCAGGGATCGATGCTGCAGAGTGGGACAGAAAGGAGGTGCATAGAGAACACTCCAGGGATAACTCCGATAGCGGCTCAACCAAATGGACCCGGATCCTTGATGGAGTTTAGTCCCATATGTGCTCAGTCGACACTGGTGAGGTTGAGTCCCCCACTGATAATACCTCTAACATCGAATACTGAGAAGTTGCCGCAACCATCAATGGCAGTCGATGTGAATGCTACGCTGATGGGGGTGAATGCGCAACAGTTGACACAATGGTTCACAGTCTAAACTCCACACAAAGTTCAGCCAGTGGGAAAGGAGAAGACTATATGAATAGGGTCAGGTTGAACATGGAAGCAAAAGAATTGGTGGAAGGGACCATGGGTGTGAACAGGTTAGAGTCCTACACGGAAGAAGAGCTGAGGTATCTATGTCCCAGGATTACGAAGGAAGTGAACAAGATACATAAGAGCTTGCAGGAAGCAGCTGACAGAAACGGGGTTGACATAGATAAGATGAAACACTTGAGCAGGAGCTACAGGTTGGATTTTGGAACCACAGATTTTGAACACATGAGGTCAGCAGGCATGAAGACACACCTTAGAGAATTGCTGCAGAGTGCCCAAGTGTGGAGGTGTCTAGACAAGTGGGAAAGTAGGTGGGTAAAGAGGAAGGAGAAGAGGAGGGACAGTGCTACAGAGCACAATGAGAAAAGACCACAGAGCAGCGGGACAGTAACCATGTTACCAATGAGGGAGACAGCAGGGGGTAAATTAGTACATGTACCATGGCACAGAAGCGACATTCAGTCATTTACGGACGATTTTCCCAAACTGAGAGAGAAACCGATCGAATGGTATCAACAGACTGATAGGTTTGTGAAGCTTGCAAAATGCCTCTGGGAAGACCTGAACACTCTCTTTGAGATTGTGGTTCCGGCGGATTTGTGGGAGGATTGCAAAAGAGCTGTAGGTTGGCCGACAAGTGAACCAGAAAGAGACAGGGAGACGGGTGCACCATCACCTATGGTGATGAGCTTGTACTATAAGGTGATTGAGCATTTGAAAACAAAGGTACCCGCGAAAAACGTGGACTGGCAGAAGATTGATCGAACTGCCCAAGAGACTAAAGAATCGATTCATAGTTACTATGAGAGGTTGTTGAAGGCGTTCAAGAATTACAGTGGCACAGAAACAATCGAGGCAAAGGACATGCTCCATTTTGTCTTCAGATTTGTGGAAGGGCTGAGGCCAGAGATAAGTCAGATGATAAAGTCGCATTTGATTTGTTGGCAATCGAAACCAATTGATGAGGTGTTGAATTATGCGAAATACTGTAGTGACGAAATCGAAGTGAAACAGAAAAAGTTGAAAGAGAAGGTGATGATGATGCAGCTTAAGGCAGCTCAGACAGGTTTGCAAGGTTTGCAGGGTTTGCAAGGGATGCAAGGGTTCCAACAGCAGATATCGCAACCGCAGCCGCAGTTGCAGGGAAACATGGCGTTTCAGTCACAGCCTAGAGGCAGAGGCAGAGGAGGTTTTGTGAATAATGGTCCGGATTTGAACACTGTTGTGACGGGTGTGCAGGCAATGAAGAAGGTGATGCCGTGTCACGTGTGCGGAATTGTCGGTCATTGGAAACGCGAGTGCCCGATGGTGGTGCAGGAAGGTGCAGGTGCAAGTGTAGGTGTTGGTCAGCAAAACAATGATGTCAATGCATTTCAGACAATGAGGGGACCGAAATTGAGAGGTCCAAGCCCAAATTTTCAGACCGTAAATCAGTTGCAGGGATTACAACCTATGCAGCCGCAGCAGATGCAGATGCCTCGTATGCAGATGACGCAGATGCAGCCGATGCAACAGCAGTTACCTATGGTACCTAATCAGCAAATGCAAATACCATTGGCACCAATGAGTCAGCAGCAAGTGATGGTTCCTCCACAGGTCTCGGGTCAGGTAATGAGTACAAATGGCACAGTACAACAGTTCCCATTACACAGTGAGAGTGGAATAAACAATGTATGGGAGAGTGAAAGTTCAGGAGAAGAAGGAGATTGTGTGCTTGCAGCATCCTTGGAAGTTGATCAAAAGGGTCCGTACGTAGAGGGAAGAGTAATGGGTCATCGTGTCTCGTTTTTGGTTGACACGGGGGCAACACGTTCAACTGTTAAGAGCAGTGAAGTACCGAATTTGCCACTCTCAGGGAGGACAATTCAAGTGGTGGGAGTAGCAAACAGGCACCTGACAAACCCAATAACAGATCCGGTACCCGTTAGCATCGGTAACTATCAAGGGGTACATCAGTTTGTGGTATGTGACTCAAGCCCAATAGCACTGTTAGGGAGAGACCTATTGTGCAAATTGGGTTGTTCGATAATGTGTTCGAACGAAGGAATAACAATACAGACGAGCAGTGATGGGGAAGAAGAGGACAGTGTAGAGGGGGATGAGATGGAAACTGTAGATGAAGAGTATCCTCTGATTTGTCTTTTCCCGATGATAACTGAAGAAGATATTCCAGCCGAATTACGGGAGACAGTCGGGAAAGAAGTGTGGGATATGACAGGGAAAGAGGTGGGATTGATAAAAGGGGTGGAACCGGTGAAAGTGGCTGTAAAGCCCAATGCAATCTTTCCCCAGACCCCACAATACCACATGCCACAAGACACCCTCATGAAAGTTGCCCAACTCATTGACGAGTTTGTAAAACAGGGAGTACTGAAAGAAGTATTAAGCAGTCCATGTAATTCACCAATAATGGGACTGATAAAGCCAAGTGGAAAGGTCCGACTTGTGCAGGACTTGAGAAAAATAAATAACATCATAGTCAAATGCTGCCCAGTAGTACCGAATCCAGCTGTGATAATGTTCCAGGTCCCTTGCGATGCTGAGTGGTTCTCAGTCATCGATTTGTCACAAGCGTTCTTCTCGGTGCCTCTGCATGAGGACAGCCAATTCCTCTTTTGTTTCAAATTCCTAGACAGAGTATACAGTTGGTGTCGAATTCCCCAAGGGTTTTCTGAGTCACCGTCAATATTCAATCAGATTCTAAAGAAAGATTTGGAAGCCTTAGAATTGCCATTCGAGTCAACCCTAGTACAGTACATTGATGACTTACTGGTTGCGTCAAAGACAGAAAGTGGCTGCACAGCCGATACCATTGCTCTGTTGAATCATTTGGGAGGGAATGGACATAAGGTGTCTCCTTCCAAATTGCAGTTCTGTCAGAAGAAAGTGAAATACTTGGGTCACCAGATAGAGAAAGGGTCACGGAGAATAATGAAGGAAAGAATAACAAGCGTACTTCAAATGAGTCCACCCAAGACAAGGAGGGAGGTGAGGAAGTTTTTGGGAATGGTGGGTTATTGTCGCCAGTGGATCCCCAACTTCTCCACTCTAGCAAAGCCTCTACTGAAACTGACCCAGAAGGATGCTTTGGATCAAATTGAACTGAAAGAAGATGAGATGGATGCTTTTGTTGAATTGAAAGAGTGCATGTGTAGGGCTCCAGCTTTAGGTATGCCTGACTACACAAAGCCTTTCACATTGTTTTGTCATGAACGTGATGCATGTTCTCTGTCTGTCTTGACTCAAGCCCATGGTGGCGTAAACAGACCAGTAGCGTATTTTTCAGCTACTTTGGATCCGGTCGCAGCAGCACTCCCAGGGTGTTTGCGCGCCGTAGCAGCAGTTGGTATCAGCCTCACTCAGAGTGAAGGTATAGTGATGGGACACCCAGTAACAGTCATGGTCCCTCACTCAGTTGAGATACTTTTGACCCGCTCCCGAACGCAGCACATGACTGGAGCAAGACTCACAAGGTATGAAACGATAATTCTGGGCTCACCGAATGTGCAGCTGAAAAGGTGCACTACGTTGAATCCAGCAACCTTGCTCCCTGGAGAAAATGCCGAAATTGAGAACGCTGAAGACGTCGAGCATGACTGCCTTCAGGTGACTGAATTTTGCACAAAACCTCGACCGGACATTAAAGATACTAAACTTGATGAAAATGACCAAATTCTTTTTGTTGATGGTTCATGTCTAAGAGACGGGATGGGGATTTTGAAAGCAGGATATGCTGTATGTACGGTAACAGGGGTCTTGGAAGCGGGATGGCTTCAAGGAGTCTATTCTGCACAAGTAGCAGAACTTGTAGCCCTTACAAGAGCATGTCAACTGTCTGCATTGATGAAAGTCACCATTTACACTGATAGTCAATACGGGTTTGGGATTGTGCATGACTTTGGACAACTATGGTCACAAAGAGGGTTCCTGACTTCTTCAGGATCCCCAGTGAAAAACGGGGAGAGAATAAGGGAATTGTTACACGCCATTCAAGTGCCAGCCGAAGTTGCAGTGGTAAAGTGTAGTGCTCATACAAAAGGACAGGACTATGTTTCTCTGGGGAATGCATATGCGGATCAAGTCGCAAGATTTTGTGCCTTGAACTGTATATTACTCAGAGATGAATGGAATTCAATAAGTGAGCCAGAACTCGAACCAGCTGAAGCATTTGCCTTAAAGGTTGTAGATACAATAGATGAACTAAAAGCATTACAAAATAATGTCAAGGAGGATGAAAGAGATTCCTGGATTAAATCACAATGTATAAAGAGACAAGACGAGTTATGGGTTTCACATGAGGGAAAATTTGTTTTGCCAAACAGTCTCTTATCACAGCTTGCGCGGTCCTATCATGGGCAAGCTCACCTAGGGAGAGATGCCATGATAAGATTGTTCAAAACTGATTGGTTTAACCCCAGATTTCGTCAAGCTGCAGAAGCAGTTTGCCATCGATGTGTCACTTGCCAGCAGATGAACCCAGGAAAGGGAACAGTTGTGAACACGAGCCACATTGGTAGGGCAAGCGGGCCTTTTAGTAGAATGCAGATGGACTTCATTGAGATGCCTGTGCATGGAGGTCTGAAATATGTGTTGGTGATTGTGTGCATTTTTAGTCACTGGATTGAGGCATACCCCACACGTAGAAATGACAGCCTTACAGTTGCAAAGCTATTGTTGAGGGAGTTGATACCACGTTTCGGATTCCCGATCTCTTTAGAATCAGATAGGGGAAGTCACTTCAATAACGAGGTGATAAAGTTACTCTGCGAAGCGCTGAACATCGAGCAAAAGCTGCATTGTAGCTATCGCCCTGAAGCATCAGGACTGGTGGAGCAAATGAATGGTACACTGAAATCAAGAATGGCGAAAATATGTGCATCGACAAATTTGAAATGGCCTGACGCATTGCCCTTAGTGCTAATGTCAATGAGAAACACCCCTGATAGAAAGACTGGATTGTCTCCGCATGAAATTCTCATGGGCAGGGCTATGAGACTTCCTGCAGTTCCCGCAAACGCGCTTTTGAATATTACAGATGATATGGTGTTAGACTACTGCAAAGGTCTGGCTGACGTGGTTCGCTCTTTCTCTCACCAGGTGGAAGCGACCACCTTGCCACCCATCCAAGGTCCAGGACACGCACTGAAAGCAGGTGACTGGGTCGTGGTAAAGAAGCACGTGAGGAAGTCGTGTCTGGAACCCCGTTGGAAAGGCCCTTTCCAAGTGATCCTGACGACAACTACCGCTGTGAAGTGTGCGGGGGTTCCCAACTGGATTCACGCCAGTCACACAAAGAAGGTGTTGTGTCCCACAGATGAGGAAGTTGAAGCGCTGAAACTACCAGTGCCTGACAAAGCAGTGCTGAGTGCTGAGACAGAACAAAACCGAACTGAAAGTGAACAGGCAGAAACAGGAGAGAAAGAGATATTCTCTGAGGACGAAGACGCTAACTCGCTTGGGGGAGACCAAGGAGAAAGTTCAGACAGCGACGAAGAAGCTGAAGGTGACAAACAACCTGAAGCAGCTAAGGGTAGCAAAAAGCCTGAAGAAGCCGAAGGTGACAAGGAACCTGAAGCAGCTGAAAGTGATAAAGAGCCTGACGAAAGTAACGGTGGCGAAGGGCTCGAAAAAGTTGAAAAAGCAGGAGAGCCTGATCAGAGGAGGGCTTTCCCAGAAGCAGACGATACAGAAAAAGAAAAAGAGAACGTGATCGATTCACCAGAAGAAGGGGACAAAGGAGAAAAGAACGAAAAGGTTCAAGCTTCCACAGAAAAGATTGCAGGTCCATCAAACGGACACGGTGCAAAGAGAAAACTAAGTATTTCACCAATAAAAGAAAGGGGTAAAGAAAGTTTGAACGAAGGAGGAAGGCCAAAAGTGAAAGAGAAAAGAAAAGAAGTGACTGTTGTGGAACAATCGTCAAGTGAAGAAAAAGACTTGACAAAAGAGGAAAGTACTAGCGAAGCAGAGTCGAAAAGAGAAGCAAAATTGAAAAGGAAAAGGATACCAAACAGGAGATATTCCGGTCCTGAATGGGCATATGCGGTCAATGACGATTGGACTGACGAGTTTGTATCTCTAAGCATCGAGAACGAAGAAGAAGAAGAGATACCAATAGAAAAGAAAAGTTTCATAGACTCTGTCGATTGAAAGAGAAATAAATTATATTGCTTACTACAATCTAACGTGAAACAAACAACCAGCTGAGACATTGCTAAACCGGATGAGACTTGCTAAACCGATAAAAGACTGAGTTATTGCCAAATTGAGACAAATGCTGCTAACCGATAAGTGACTGGCCTCCTGAAGAAGACGGTGTGAACATTGCGCTTGTTCAGCTTTGTAACTGAATTGCTAAATAGTTTCATTTATAAGTGCTTCTAGCTCTCTGATTCTATATAGATCATGACTAGGTACGCTACGCAAAATAATAGAAAGAAATATTGTAAATATGTGTGTATAGGTTTAGTAATTACATGTGTACTAATAATAATGGCAATTGTGCTTGGAATGCATGGAAAGGGTGAGAATGAGAATATTGAGCCTTCTACTTTTGCTCCTGTTACTGTCACTGAACTAACCCCATTGAAAAGACTAGCATTGGATGAGAGACTTTTGCATGATAAGAAAGAGCTTTCGTATAACGTTTTCTATCGCTTGCTAACAGAGTATGTTGAGACTATGGATGCGAAGGATTGTTATGTGTGTACACAAATACCGACCTCAGTAAAGGAAGGGGTGACTTATCACCACATGCCTCTTACATACGGGATTACGTGTAGTATAGTAATGTCTAGGTTTTATGGTCAAACTAACATACAGTATTTTTATTCGAATTATGATGTTACCTTTGCTTATGTTCCTATAATAGCGCAGCTAAGCCAGATTGCTAAAGATTGGGATGCTAAGATAATGAGAGAATTTTTCGAGCCAATGCAACCTTTTGAAACGGCTCACGCTCAGGGAGAATCTTACTTGCTCAGTTTCTGCAGTAGAAATAAGCTTTTTAGATCGCACAGATGATAGAAGGGCACAAATGAAGGCGAAATTAGAAAAAGAGCTACATAAGAGGACTTCAGTAGATAATTATGATTTTGCTGCTATAAAGACACAAGGGAAAATAGCTTTAGATGCTTGGCATGTAGGGAAATTTTGTATATATCGAGGTGAATCCTATTATGACAATATTTTTGTAGGAGCGAGTGAGTGTAAGCATACGTTTATCTTTAAGGCCAAATGGACATTCATGATGAACGGACTTGATCCTGTCATTCCAGGTGTATATTACATTTGTGGGCATAATGCCTATTATCGTCTTCCAAAGGGATGGTGGGGGAGATGTTATTTGGGTATAGTGTTCCCAAAGGTTTATCAACTGGATGACGTATCGATGATTCAAAAGACATCTGGATCCCATCGTATCCAGAAAAGAGAGACCGCAGCTGCTGTGGTAGGAGATATATTTGGAGCCATGATTCCTTCATTGGGAGTTGTGTTGAATTCCATCAAAATAAGAAAGTTGTCTACTATAGTGGATAACGTTGACAAAGTTTTCAGGTGCTATAATCCTGGTAGATGCTGAACTTGCAGCGGAAAGAGCTATGACTCTTCAAAATAGGCTTGCTTTAGACATTCTTTTAGCAAAGGATGGTGGCGTTTGCAAAATGCTTGGTGCACGTCACTGTTGTACCTATATACCTGACAATAGTGTGAAAATTAAAACTATGCTTGCTAATCTAACAAAAGAAAGTGCAGATTTGAAGGAACTGAAAGAACCAGGAGTGTGGGAGAAGGTTGGGAAAGGGCTTGCTTCAGTGGGACATTGGATTGGGGGAATTTGGAATGGAATATTGTTAAAAATAATAGAGGGGATTTTAATAGTTATAATTTGTGTATTTGGAATTTGGGGAATAAAAAGGGGAATAATAATGATTATGGAAAGAATTAAAAGAAGAAAAGAAGAGAAAATTATGAAAAGAATGGCAGAAGAATACAAGGCGCAAACTAGGGGAATTAAAAGGAAAAGGGAACTGACAGAATTTTAATGGAATAAAATTTGTGGGCATGATTTGTGTGATGACAAGTAGTCATCAGAGGAGGGATTGATGAAGCAGAAAATGAAGGTTTTGATTTATTAACGCTTAGACGTAGTGCTGAAATAATCATGTGTGACTTTAACCGAACTAATAAAGATTGTACGGGGACAAAATGTGCCCTCAGAGTAGTTCGTCATCATTTATACGCGTGCTTTATATAACGTGGTGTATTAGAATTGCACTAATCCGACATAATCATAAACGTGTGCTACGATTTGCCTGTTTGAAATGTTTTAGCTTAGCATGACTTTAGCGGAGGCTTTGGCCTAGTTGCCTGGTCTCACGGTTTAGATGCTCGTATTTTTCCACTGTGCAAATAAACGTGTATTTTTGCTTGAAGCTGTATTTTTCCACAGAAACTGTTCACATGCTTATCTTAAGGTTTTGTGCCAGCCTGGCATACTTTCTCTTTACTTCAAGGTCAATTTGCAGGTGCGGACAATGGAGGCTCTGAAAGTGAGCTAATTGGTAGACAATGTTGCAACTTGCGTACCCATCTCCAAGGATAATGTATGCTTAAGTAAAAGCTTGAGAACTGTCGTTTTTGATTGGTCAATTTGAAGCTAACCTATGAACCCTCCAATGGAAGACCCTACTGGACTTGAACTGTTGTCTATAAAAACCAGGTGCACGAGAGGAAACTCTCTCTCTATCATCGGACATCCCGCCATTTTGACTTCGTAGCTATTATGGCCCACTTCGCTGCGACGCCATTTTGAGAGACTTTGATGCTTTCTCTAATCGAGAGAAAGAGACTTTAAATGATTCTGGCCCTAGAGACTTTAACTTTGATCTGATCCCTTTGCATGAAGTAGTAGTTTTACCTTGCCGCCGTGAGGCACTTGCCCCGTCCACCCCTGCCCCTTTGCCCAGTCCTATGCTGATCAAACGGTATCCATGCTGACCGAAGAACGATACCTGTGAGACGAAGACTTCCTTGATTGCTGATCGTAATTGGTAAATATGAAAGGAAATTGTAAAATTGCATTGTGTTTCCTTTAGGTAACCAACTGCTGATTTTGATAAGAGCCCTAGTTAGGAGTTTTCTAAATTAATGTTGCTAAATTGTTTTCGCATGAAGTCCCACATGCTGATGCTAATTTGAGGTTAGGTGAGGATTCCATATGTTGCACGATGCAATTTGAGACCTTGTTATGCTGACTAAATGTATGCTATTAGTTCATTACAGATTATAGTCTTAGTGATTTGCATTGCTATTATCGAATGCCTTGTGATTCAAATGCTACATAGATTGCACTTGTTTCGCCGCTATGGACAGCTATTAATGTTCATTTACGTTTATCATTTAGTGTTGAGACATATATATATTGTGCTAGCTTTGCTAATATAGGGAAATAAAATTCACTAACTTTGGATAAACTGGTGTGATTATTCCTGACTGAAAGGTCAGGGTTCGCCGAAATGTATTCTGGATTAATTGTTAAGTGTTATGTCGAACAAGGTATTGCTTATGTTCGTTATTGATTATTGATTTGATGCGACTGATCGATATAAGAGTACAGAGAGTTCCCACTAAGTCAAAAGATTCATCGGCCTAAAGAGCGTCCGAAGCAGGTAAAATTATTAGTACGGACCGCTCTATCAGTATACAAGGACATTTACTTCAATGCACCACTGCAATATGAAAGCAGGTTGAAATTATGGACCGCCTACGGTCAGCTTTCTACCTCCTCTCTGCCCATCGTGAACATAAGACATATGAAGTAGAAATACACCGACCGAGATGACATTAAAACACAGACTGTTAAACGGCTGAAGAGGGGACCTGCCCGCCTAAGAGAGTTCTGCTCAGTAATTGTAATAAAGGTGAGGAATGAACCGCATATCAAGTGCAACCACTAGACTCTCTGTGATGCTCTTGTAGCTTAGTTTCATCGTAGCTATGTCCATTCCTTTCTTAACAGACTGATATTAAACAGACATCAATAACTAAAGTAAAACTAAAACTATCACATTATTATCGAAAAATAGTTTTCTGGCACAGACATGTTGGTGTTATAAAGTTTTATTGTTTAGTTAATAAAAACCATTACAATGATTAAAACCTGCTCTGATTTAAACAATATTCTGATAAAATTGATGAAAAATGTTGTGCACAAGGGCCTGAGCAACTTGCATTTAAATAAGCAGACAATGCATTATCAGAAAGATTGACTAATAAGAGCAGATCGGGCAGTACGATATCGCTAGACAACCAGCACCAGCAGGATTAGCTGGCGGGGCTGGCTACTATAATTGATTTGCAACCTCTACAGGGTCCGGCACAGTAAACTACCGCTTCTTGTGGCAAATAGCGCACAATCAAGTAAGGCGACTAATATGTGCAAAGCATGCATAAAAATAACATCAACTGAACAGTGCAATTGCAAGACCAATTAACAACTGGTGCTGGCTATTATGCTTGATTTGGATCTTCTGTATATTCCAGCATTACAGACAGGGACAGCCGCTGCCTGCAAATATTAACACATTTTGCACATCTTGCCAGAGCCCAAGGGGCACAGTGAGAGAAACATATGATGGAGGCATTCAAGCATGATTGTGCCCAAAGTGCCAGAGCTACAGGTCTAATAAGGTATCTCTTCCACTGATCTACAGAGAGGCAACAGCGGAAGAGGTGTAGCCAGGATTCATTTTGGCAAGAACAAAACTGACAGGAACTTTTGCGTCTATAGTTAGCCCAAGAAGGGTTAAAAGCTTGTATTGGCAAAGCCAGCAACCGCATATACAAAATCTGGCGCCGAGTTTCGGCATTTAGGGCATCCAGTTGGTATGGATGCTGTGATCCGGTGAGGCAGGAAACATTCAGCGACTGTGCCAGAGGCGTATTTCCATGAGTTAATATGTCATGATCTCTCGAGATCGCCTTTGGTTGCTGATTGATGACTTTTTACCAGGAGCTAAATGGAACGTCCCCTATCTGGAGGGTAGTGTCGTCCAACTGAACATACTTCAGTGCACTTGTTTCTTGAGTGTGCCGCGGATTACCTGGAATTTCAAAAATGAATTTTAGATGACCTTTTATTGTTTGTGTATCGGCTCTTCTAGCCCTGGTGCAATACTTTAGCATAGCAGCTTGGCAACCAAGTGACTCCATCAGCAGACCCAGTTCCAGCCTTAATCTGGAACAACGAACATAGCGCAGTTGTTGAAAGGTTTTCTTATATGCCCTACAGTGAGATTGTTCCAGGACTTCATCCAAGGCGCCTGTATAAGCAAAACGGCCGTATTGCACAGCTGGGAGGAATGTCGCCTTCACTGCCCCTAATATTGGGGCTGCTGTTGCATAACTCAGTTGTCGACTTAACTGACCAACCCCATATGTATTTGTCGACCGTTTTTTTTTTATTGCATTTCTCTGTGCCACTGGGGTGCCATTCTCACTAAACCTTACTCCTAGGTAGTTATACGTTCTTGCTGTACTGATGCTCAGACTTTCCAAGCGCCAAGACAAGTTATTTTTACTTCTACACTTCCCAAATATAAGAACTTTGGATTTTTTCTTTATTTACATGGAGTTGGATTGGTCCAATTAAAAACGTTTAAGGCATTCAGAACGAGCTGTAAGCCAGGTCTTGTACGATGCGTAACCAATATATCGGCAGCATATTGTATTATTTGAAGCTTGGTAGAAACCGCCAGACTCCAAGCATTTCCGTAAGTCAGCTGTATGGAGATTGAAGAACAGGGGAGCCAGGGCACACCCCTGCTTCAGGCCCTGATTTGTTTTAATTTTGCAGGTTACTGAGCAAGTGCCAGTTTTCACTCAAATCCATGTCTTGGAGTATAGTGAAATTATGGCTCTTAACAGCGTAGCGGATATGCCCCATTTCTCCAGCTCTCTCCATAGGGTTGCCTTGTCTACTCTGTCGAATGCCGCACTATCATCGACAAAGCAATAGAAGAGCAGAAGGTCATTGGAGTTGGCGGCTTGGTGTTTTAAATAAGATAGAGCCAAGAGGATGTCTACAGTTGATGCCCCGACTCTAAAGCCAGATTGAAAGAACAGGAACATCTGTTGCTCATGTGCCCAAGCCTCCATTTGGTTCCAGCAGGATGCAAGCATTTGCTTTGGCCTCCATGACCAGGATGAACCCTCTTCACATTTAGGGTACAGTCGCATTTTGAAACACACTACTGTAAAGTGGAGCCAACAAGCTATCACAACTATCAGGGCCACACTTAAACCAGGATGCAGGACAGCCGTTGGGACCGGGGGCCCCATCTTTCCTCATGCATGTGATGATTTTTTTCCACCTTCCTGGCATGTATGTATTCGAGTTCTATATGCTCAGGATCCTCAAGTTGGAAAGGGGTCTCAACCCACAATCCTGCCCTGATCACTGGCCGCCATTCCCCTCCACCGGCTGGAGGCCAGTTGGAGAGGAAGGCTGTCAGTGTAAAAGCCTATAAAATGGCTCACCCAGGCATCTTCTGGGACACCATTCTCTGTTGTTAAATTGCAGCATTTTAGTTTGTTCACATGCTCCCCAAAAAGCGCATGGTTGGGGTTTTCAACAGCTGAAATAGTGTTGCCCATTCTTTTTGGTCCCTTGCCTCCTTGTGTACCCATATTATTTTCTTAAGGCATCGTCTCTTACAATGAACCTCTGCCTTTGAGTTTATTGCAGGATTTTGTTTGTACAACTGCTGAGCTCTATGAAAGGCCCTCCTTGCGATGATGATAGCTTTATCATATTGCTGGGCTGGCCTCCAGGCTCCACCAGGTTTTGTTAGGATAGATCTAGATACATCTCCTTTCAATAGGGAGGTGAGGTCCTCAATGTTCTCCTCCTACCACTTGAGAATCGAGTCCTGCTGCCTCGAGTTTACTGTGGCCTGCTTTCCTATCCAGGCTTTTACTGAAGCTGTATACTCCGGCCTCCACTTTATTCTTTTAACCAACTTTACATTCTCTTCCCCTGTTGAAATACTCAGTTCCTACTCTCCAGAGAGGGTTGTAACTGGAGATTCATAGTGCATTTTAATGGGCTGAGATCACATTCCAACCTTTCTTTTATCTCGAAATGCACCAGTTGCCTGGCCGGGCACTTAGAGACAAAGCCATAGGCTCTCATTATGTCCCTGGTGGTCTTCTGACCGCCAGGGTTAATGTGGCGGTATTACCGCCAACAGGCTGGCGGTACATACCACCACATTATGAGTGTGGCAGGTTGGCTGCAGCCAACCCGCCACTTCTCCACTCATACCGCCGCTGGGCAAGAGATGTCAATCTCCCACCCTGCGGCCCACAGAGTACTGCCGGCGGCATTCTGAGCCAGCCTACCGCCATGGTTTCTGTGGAGTTAGCAATGCCACGAAAACCTTGGCAGTAGGAATTCCTTCCCTGTCACTGGTAGGCGGCTCCCCACCTCCCCAACACTCACCTCACCCCCCCCATTCAAACACCCCTCACCCTACCACCCCCGATTCAAATACCCCATCCCCTCCGATATACGCATTCACCCCTCGCAACCCCACAAATGCACACGTGCCCACATCACCACCCTTCCCCCACCCCACTACAGTCACAGCGCCCCTCACACCACCCCCCCTCCCCGCACACAAACACCACGCATACACCCATTCACGTACACTGGCATACATGCATTCACAGACGCATTCGTCCAGACATACTCACACACATTCTTACACACAGACACACTGACATGCAGACACGCACTCACTTCACCATTCTTACACGCATTCACTCATACGCATACAACACAACACACACAGATGCACTTACACAAGCACTCAAACACAACACCCCCCATACTCCCACCCTCCTTCCCTGTCAGACGCCCGACTCACCTACTCCGGCGAGGAGGTCGTCCGACAGGGATCGGGAAGGGGCACTGCTACCGCCAGCAGCGCCCCATCAGCAGAACACAGCCAGGCTATATTTCTGCTCAAAATACGGCTGGTGATGTTCTACTGGCGGGGCGGTGCTGGTGTTAGCAGCACCAGGTCACCACGTCCGCGAGTATAAACACTGCCAGATTTCCGCCCTTAATGTGGCGGAAGTCAGGCAGTGCTCATAATCTGGCGGACTGATGGTCTCTGCCGCAGTGGAGGCCGTCACCGCGGCGGTAGGCAGTTATTACCGCCAAAGTTATAATGTGGGCCATTGTCTATGGTTGATCACCCTTGGCAAGTCGAGGGGAATGAACATTCCTTCTCTTTTATAAGAATCGCCCTTTGTGCTGATACCAATTTGTAAGCTGTCAAAATTTCCTGCATTATATGGCTCCCTCTCTCCGGAAGGCCGATGTCCGGAGATTCTCCTAAGCCACTGATATTAAAATCACCCACCATTACGAGTTCATGGGCGGGGTGTTCCAAAACAAGAGATTCAAGACTGTTCACCAATTCTTGGATCACCTTCAACTTGGATGTTTTTGCGGCATTGATATTGCAGTTAATCATAATCAGACCCATGTTCTTAATATTTAGTTTTAGGCCTCTAATGGAGACTACTTGGGCTATGCTATTGCTGTTTGCCACCATCTAGGTCAGCTGTATGCTTGATGAAAGTTGATAGGCCCCCAGACGGGCGATCAGACATACTTGTTCGTAGTGCACGGGTGAAGATCTTGTGGAAGCCTGGCAATATTGATGGGGCGAGATCCCAAACTTCCTGAAGGCAGAGGGTGTCATCTGCTTCCAAATAGGCCAGCACTTCCCTGTTTGTTCTAACACTACTGAGGGCTGCTATGTTCCAAGAGAGTATTGATAGCAATTTGTTTGGTCTCGAGGTCAAATGTGTGACACCTCTCTTGAGGCTAGAGCCTGTACCTCTGTCTTTTTAGTACAACGGACCACAACTCCCCCCAGACGCTATGTGTAGCTTTTTCCCTGGCTGGACACACCTCCATCTGGTTGTGTGTGCAGACAATAGTAAATCCTTCTAAGTCATCTGGGTTTGAGGTCCAGCCTCGGTTTCCCCAAGGTGTTCGTTTCAGCACACTAGTTGCAAGTTCCCTGGGATAGGATGATAGAAAAACACATGGGAATTTAGCTTGAGATAGAATGTTTAAGTCAATGCCCCATTCTGTGAAAGTTACTCTTTCAGCCCAGACTGCATCTCTCTGGGCCATTCTCTTCCAAGTTGGCATGGTTATTTCCTCAGTAGAGTTAAAAATGGGTGGAGCAAACCTTACCCCCCCAAGGTCCTCTGATGTCAGACGACTTAATGCTGGAACGTAACTAAACAAGCATAGCAGATTCCCTCTATTTAGAGTTTCCACTGGGCCCTTTGGGATGTATCGAGGGATGAAGAGTAGCTTAGGGCAGTTCTGCCCATCCATCTCACTTGCGACGCAAGTAGCAGGGTGCTGGGCTTCTATATGCACAATGGCAGAAACCATGCTGGGCAGCCCTGAGTGGGCTGTAACATCAATGAGAATGGGGCTTCTAAACACGCTCTGTTGTGGGAGGACATTAAAGCCTCACTACTGCTAGAGTGCAGTTGCAGTCCAGGGATGTCTGAAATGCTGCCTCATTGCCTGTCCATGGGGGCACTACATTGTATCTACCACGTAGGGGTGCATGATGATGATCCCAGCTGGTAGCCTGTAGCCTTCTGACACCACTTCAGGAGGATTCCAGTTGGATTGAGTACTTTAATCCGATTTTCCTTTTTTAGATCTAGAACACCCCACTGGGGGACCTGCATCTCCCCCAGTTGTAGCTGGCAGGGGGCACTTTGGCTGCTGTTGACTCTGCCTTGGAAACCAAGGATGTTGCATTACTGGGGGCTGAAGGCTCAATCGGAACCGACTGGGGCAGGAAGATCGGAAAGAGTTTTATTTGGTCTGTACCCCCCGAACTCCTGAAGTTTTAAGAGGTTTATACATTATCAAGGTTCTTTTTAATTAGTGTTGCTTCTTGGGTTGCTTTTTTAGCAGTTTTTTGTCCTCCTCGATAGGCTAACTGTTAATTGAGGGGCAATTGCAGAAGGTTATGCTGGGCTCTGCGACTTGTAAAGTGTCTGTGCCGGATGAGTTTGCGTTACAAGCTTTGAAGGTGGGAGAGGATGCTATCACTGCCTGAGGCTCTGATCTCGGTACATTAGCTTTAAATGTGCCCGCTAGTGCTCCCCGTGTATCAGGGAGGGAGCTTAGCTTATCAATGATTGGCAAGCATGGGCACATTTTTAGTGGATTTTCAGGTGGTTTAGCTTGATGCCAAATTCTAGGAGATGGTTTGAGAGTTTAATTTATCTGCGCTTCTATGTTGCTGAGCAATCAATAAGACAAATACCCTAATTCCTGGTCAGTAAAACTCACCTTTCTTTGCATGACGTGAAAGCCTTTTAAATTTGGTGAAGATCCACCATTTTGCTGAGTTTTAGGGTGGGGGCTCAACCGATCTGGGGACCACTCTAACTCCTGAGTAACTTGTGCCACTACCGTCATCTGAATTGGGTTTAATTTGAGTCCTGCGTTGGTCACTATAGCAGATGGAGTTATAAGAAGCAAAGGAATTTTGTATAACTTCTCCCCATTTATACTATCATGCCTGTTGGTGGAGGATAGCTTTGGTTTCGACAATTGTGTTGGAGCAGCTCTAAATGAATCAGTTGACTCTGTTAAAGGGACACTTTCTCTCAAACTAGGGCAGAAGTGAGATCTTTTAATTTTAGAGTCCCCAATTGTTTCTACTTCGTGAGTTAGGAGTTTTGTTACATTGAGAGGAGTGCTGACTGAAATGCTAGTCCGTCATCCTGAGGCCCCTGCACTGTGGGGCTTCCAATGCTGGTCTTGGGGCCCCTCATGCATTACCGGAGCATCCGCTCCCGCAGCTTTACAAAAGAACCGCTTTAATGAATAAGTAGCAGAAGAAGATTCCTGAATCCCCTGGGGAGGGGTGGGGCTGCGGCTTTGCCTGCTTGGCTTCATATGGCTGGAGACCTCAGGGTTGGAAGATGAAAGAGTGCCTCCGTAAATTGATTGCGATACCAGTGTGTCTTCTTGCCCTTTTCTGCGTGTCAGATACTTCTGTTTCGGCATCCTTTCTACTTAGGGTGGCTTCTATAGTATGGATTCTGATTGACTGACCGGTTGCTTATCTGCGCCACCTCACTTCCTCGTGATTACACAGCGACAAAGGGCATGAGCATTCAGAAGGAGTCCTTAGCCAGGTCTATTCAAAGTTCACATAACTTTAGCCAAGTAGCTTTACTGCGCCATCTGTCCTCCTAGTTAATGCCTTGCAACATAGAGACACAAGCACGCAGCGGGAGCCCTAAAACCAGGAATCTTAGATGGGCACTAAGGTGGGAGTTGGGGGAGCTCGCCTAGGCTAAGGTCCGGATTCAAGATTGCGCTTTACCATGGGCTTAGTCTCCGAGGTCTGCAAAACTTCTGTGCTTGTGGCTGCCTGATACCTGATGCTCCCTTACCTTACCACTTGTTGTGCCGGGGCTAAACGCCTTTAACAGGGCGTAGGTGTGGACACAGGTGTAGTTGGTGCAGGAGGACTTGAATACAAGGGCAGCTTGCCAAATGTATATTTTGTTTTGTGTCTTGCAGCTTTGGAGCTGGAGCTTTGGTGCTAAGGAGCTATGAGGATGTTTTAAAATGCCTTGCTCCCCTCCATGCCAACTCACTTATGTTATGTTATTAAGTTAATATAGCGCAATATCTGCACTGAGGCCTCGTAGCGCTTTATGCTGACAACTCAATCGCAAGAAACACAACATCAAATAATTCAGGCTCTGAATAACCATGTTTTCAAGGCTTTACGGAATGTCACTTCCTTTGCACATACCCGTATATTCAACGGCAGTTGTTCCATAGTTTTGCTCCTTGAAAAGACAGGGTTCTTTCTCCCCATCTTGCCATTTTAACTCTAGGAATCTTAGCCAAACTTGCTAAAAAGGATCTCAATCGTCTGCCTGGTATATAGAAGGTGGCAAGTGGTCTGCTTATCTCGGGACCGAGATTATGTAGGGCTCTGTACATATAGCAGAGGGTTTTAAATTAAATTCTCTTGGCAACAGGAAGCCAATGTAACGAAGATATTCCCTTACGAATAGACTGATATTTAGGTATATTCAGAAGTACTCGTGCTGCAGCATTTTGAACCCTCTGCAGTCTGTCTACCACATATTGGGGTGATCCTACAAATAAGGCATTCCCGTAATCCAGCCGGGTGCCTATCAGGGCCTGGATGACCAGTCTCTTAGCTGTGAAAGGCAAAATTGTCAATACCTTCCTGAGCATCCTCAAGAGTGCAAAGGAGGTTCCCGCTATTCTGTTAGCATGTTGGAACATTATCAAAAGGGGGTCTAGCCAGACTCCTAGGCTCAGTTTTTCCGTCATTGAATTTTAGTTTACTGAGTGCCAACCAATCAGCCACTGCCCGTAAGCAGGGTCCAAGCACTGTCCCAAAAACCAATTGCTTATTGGATAAAGAGACGATAAGTTGTGTATCGTCTGCGTAGGAGATAAGTTTTAAGCCAAATGATTGAACAATCTCAGCTAGTGGAAGCATGTAAATATTAATTAACAGTGGACTTAGAGAAGAACCCTGAGGAACTCCACAGCCACTTAGAATACGTTTGGAATAGCATGAGTTTTCCAATACCTGATAAGACCTTTTTTTAATAAAGGAGTTAAGCCAATCAAGAGCGGTCCTGGTAATTCCCGCCTCTCGTAGCCTCTCAATTAAAACCTCCTGGTCTACTGTGTCAAACGCAGCACTGAGGTCTAACAAAATAATCGCTGTTTCGGTTCCTCTATCAAGTTGCATTTTTGCTTCTTCAGTAATAGCAATTAATGCAGTTTCTGTGCCACGTCTTGGCCTAAAGCCCATCTGTGCCAATCTGTGTCTGGCCTTGGCCCCTCGGTCCCTCTGCCTTTCTTCCAGTGCGGACTGCTGCCTGATACTGCGTTCCTCCTCCTCCATCCTCCTGCATTTTCTCCTGCTTCCACGTCTCAGAAAATATTACAGAGCAAAATGTCTGTGGGCTATCCTCAGTGCCAAGTCAATGAATTTATTACTAGGTTTTGTCTCGAGTCACATGCTATGTAGCCTAAGGAGATAAATCTCTGCTTCAGGTGGCGGCGACCAGTGCATGTTCCAAATCTGTCATGGCCTGCAACCAAAAATGCACTATGATCAGGCAGCTCCACACCTTGTGGAAAAAGTCTGCATCAGTCAAGGTGCATTTGGGGCAACCCAGGTCAGTGGTATGTAGCATGATGTTCTGTCTATGGGGTTTGAGATATGCACAGTGCAAGTAATTGAACTGTGTAAACTTCAACCAGCTGTTACGAGTCAGTGTACAAGTGCTAAAGAGTCTGGTCCCATTTCTTCCCAGCAAAAGGGCTACCAGTGATATGATACTCCTACTTGTCCTGCAGAGCTGGTAAGTCATCCACCATTATGGCCAGTATGGTTCTACATAGCCATGAGACCAGGCGATTGCCCTGGCCAAACATCAGTAGAATCTGTACAAGGTCATGGACAGTGAGCTCCTGTTCCATAGCACCAAGGATGCGTCGTATTATCAGGGCCAGTGGCCCATAAGTTAAGAATTGGGTGCTAAGTAAGTTATTTTCAGCAGTCAACTCCTCCAGTGTTCGGAAAGAGGCCCCAGAAGAGCAGTATACAAGTGTCTCCATGCCTGCCTCTGTCCAAGATATCAGTCATCGGGTAGTGAAGTAACCTGCTCTGGTGGTTGGTAACCCCACCAACGGTGTCGCTGGGGCATAGAGCAGGGTCGACCCACACAATGGCAAGCCCCCTTCCAGCACAGGAGAGTAATGTGGAGACGTTTAAGCTTGGGGACTAGTGTAAGCTTGACCCCCAGCATTATGGTCAGCAATGCCTCCTCCCTTTTTGGGTTCCTGAAGTGTCATAATCCAAGCAAGCTTAGTCCTGCCAGCCAGTGGGCAATCCACTGCAATTGCATGGCGAAATAGTATAGTTCATAGTCTGGGACACATAGGGCTCCTCTGGACGAGGGCCTCGGGAGCATGTGCAGCTACACTCGGGTGCACTGCATATCTCATATTAATTCCAATATCAATTAAATTCCCAAAGCAAAACATTGAGTGAGCCAAGCTCTCGGTATCCCCATCGGGAGGTTCACAAAATAGTAGAGTAGTCTGGGAAATATCACAATTTTTGTCTGCGCTATTCGAACCATGATGGGAAACTGTAGTAACCGCCAAAAAGCTATGTTACTTTGGAGGCTCTGCACTACGCAACCTGCTTGAAATCGTACAGCATGTCAACACTTCACAGCATAACTGTTTGGGGCCTCCCTTAGGAAGACAGCATGTAATCTGCATATAATAAGATCACATGCACCCTGTCATGTAAAGGAATCCCTTTGTCCTGATCCTGCAGACGTAACAGACAGGTGAATGACTCGACTACCAAAGCAAATAGTATGGGTGAGAGACAGCAATCCTGTTGTGTGCCTCTGCAGCTCCCGAAGGCAGCAGAGATTTACCTGCCAGTGCATACCTGTTGCCGCACATTCAAGTACAGCAGTGCAGTCCATTTCTTACAGTCCTCATCCAGGGGCATCTGAGACATAAACGCCTGTAGAAAATCTCACTCTAGGGAATCAAAGACCTTCCCTTATGTCAATGGAGAGGACCAGCTCCTCAGGGAACGGGGCCCTAACTGTTTCTTCAAGGATGCAGGAGAATGTTATGAGAGGTGTTAATTTTGGGTATTAAGCCATATTGGTCCTCGTGCACAAGAGGGGGCTGATTCACTAGCATCTTGATAAGGATCTTATAGTCTAGGTTTAACATGGACAGTTGACAGTAAGCTGTTACATCCGTAGCATCAATCGAGTGCTTAGACATAGATACAATGAGAGTTTCTCTGGTCATGTCTGGTAGGTACCCAGAATCTAAGGCATTGTTGTACATTTCAGAAAGTTTTAGGACTAGATAGGTTGCAAAGGTCTGACAGAATTCAGCCAGTAATCCATCAGTCCCTGGTGTTTTACCTCAAGCCAGCCCTTAATGGCTTCTGTAATTTCAGGTTGTGCGGTAGGGCACCAAGTACTTCCCGGTCCTCCGCAGTTAGCTGTAGCAAGGCCACCCTGTTCAGGAAGATATCCAGAGTCTCCTCCACTGGGGGGGGGTCCCTAGTCCCATATAGGTTCCTATAATGACCAGTGAACATGTTATGAATGTATCTGGGAATATGCATCTCCCCTTCTAGCCAGCCGATTTGTGTAATAGGCTGCCTGTTGCACCCCGGGCAAAACAGCCATGCCAACAGCTTACCTGCTCGCCCAGCTTCCATATGAGAGGTAGTAGGGTAGTCACACCTATGCACAGAGCAAAACATTTTTAGGACAAACAGAGTGCATCTCCTGGTCTCCCTCAGGGTCGATATGACTTCACGGCAGCCTAAAGCCTCGGTTTCTAGGTGTCAGGTAACGTCTTCCAAGGTGGATAGTTCAGACTGGAGAGCTCCACACCCACTGATTGACTGAGGCGATGTCAGTGAATTACAACTTTAAAGGTGTTCCTTTTGATGTTTGTACAGGACGCAGTGTGCACATTAGTGGTAAAGTAGTCTGCAATCGGTTCGTCCTGGGGCCCCTATAAGTGTGTTCATGTAGATAATTGGGCGAAAATCACCAGGGAGGGATGAGCACTGTGTGCCTTCCCCAATGGCTTCCACTAATATTGGGTTATGGTCCGAGAGAGTGCGGTCCGGGCATTCAGTGCATGTGACCTGAACTGCAAGCCCCATGGAGCCTATTATCTTGTCTAAGTGAAGTACTCCCTTAGACTGGGTTGGTGCCACTCTTGCCATACATTCCTGAGGTCCCAGTGTCTCAGCCAGTCTTGGAAACTTTGTCCCAATCGCACACAGGTGAATCCGCCGGAGGGGTGGATCTATCGAGCACAACATCTGTAACACAGTTAGCAGCATCCCCTGCAGCATCTGTATGTTACAAGAGAGGACTCGGGTGAGGAGAGCAAAAAAACTGTGCTAGCCCGACATTCAGGGTGTAAATGCTACCAATCAGTATTCAGACACCATTAAGTCTCCCCGATAGGATGACATAGCAGCTTTCGTCATCAATACATGTCTTTGTGAATTCCAATGGGATCTCCGGCCAGACCCAACTCAACACCCCTCTGCAGAAAGCAGACTACCCTGTTGCCTAAACCCATCACTATATGACCCACACATTAGTGCACAGGTCACAATGTTAACTGTAAAGTTTACAAGTCGCTGTGCACAAATCTCACCGTTTGCTGTGTTACATAGTCAGACACCACTTCACGGATATATTAACATCGGAACTTTACATATGTATGGAATAGTTTTAATTTTGTAGCCTTGAGGCTACTGGCGAAACATGACGGCTGCAAGAAAACTTAGTACGTAATGCTGGACAACTAATGGAATAACTAGACCTAAATTAGGATCATGGAACATGTGAAACAATTTCCAGTTTGGCATCTAATCAGGTTGTAGTATCAAGACAGACTAGCTCCAGATTGTTGATGATGCTATTCGTTTTCCTGACACTAGAAATTTATGTCAGTTAGTTGTTTTTGATTTATATGTAGCCATCAATACTGTAAATTACTTCATATTCAATAACCTCAAATCCTCAAAGAGCATATGGGATAGTTAGTGTACTGATTCATTGGTTTGTAATGTATTTAAGCAATCAGTCTTAGCAGACCAAAACTGTCAACACCTTCTCCACTCTTGTTAACTTGCTTTAAGGAAAAATACAAGATTCCATTCTTGCTCCAATACTTTTGAATCTATACTAATACCACTTTGGTGCGTCAGCCTCAAGATCTCAGAATTTTTATAACACTAACATGTTGGGACTCTGCTTAATCTCAAGATTTCTTAACCTATGAATATCTCACAATGTGCCTGTATCTTACAAACTAATCAACAGTCACTGTCAATTTATAATTTGAAACTGAATACACTTAAAGTGAGTTTCCCCTACTTCCTCCTATACATTCTAAACCACCATGCATTATTAGACTGACTTCTGCAACATACTGTTTTATAATCCCGTGGTCACTAATAGTTACAAATCTTTGGGTTGCACTCATGACATAAGACCTAACCTCCAAACTCAAATAAAAGGTATTGCTAAGAGGGCATTTTACCAAATGGGTTTACTGTGAGGGATCAGGCATTTAATTCCAGAACACGATCCCGAGACCACAGTACAATCTCTTGTTCTGTTGACTTGATAAGGTAAATCAATCTTAACCGGCATTTCAAAGATGCACTTTGCTCCAGGTTTACAAATGATAGCTTCCTTTGTCGCAGGAAGCATACGATTTGACCACTTCACTCCCATCGTAAAGAAGCTGCAACAGCTTCCCATTAACAGTCTGCAAGATGGCCTGCATCACTCAAAGTCTTAAACAAAGACACTCTTTTCTAGGAAGCCTGCTTTCTGAACATTTTTTGAGGCCACAGTTCTGAAAGATTTTTCTGAGCAACCCTGACTTTTAGAAAATAAAAGAATACAGTTAAATTGCTCAGTTCTCTTGCTCTATGCACACCCCTCTCATAATATTTAAGAATCATTTTAAAGTGTGTATTTCAGAAAGACATTTGCAAACTGGATAAATCCAATTGTATATCCGATCAGTGCTGTTTTCTATAGACTTTATTGATTTTACATCCTTTTTTAAATTTATTTCTTAACTCCTGCATTTGGCTTCTTTTACCCATTTTTCTTTTCTCGCTTGAATATTTTAGTTTTTTTGTTCTTTCCCTTTTTATATGATACAACTTTATTGCTTCTCCCACACCCCATCCTATACCGCCTCTGTCTTACTCACTATCCTATTTTCCATAAATCTTCTCCTTTATTGCCACTGCTAGCTCTCTATAATAGCCCTGATCTTTCTAACTGGTTGTCTTGCTCATCACATTTTACTTAATTTTATTTTTGATCTCGACCTATATGCACATTTTTTTCATCAAGATTTCTTATAGTACCTGACTTGGCTCCCTTCTCTCACAAGGACATTGTCCCTTCGACATTATCATTCCACAGCTCTTTAGTCTGTAAATATGCCCTTCACTTTTAAAGCATTTTAAGTCTTTGAACCACATTCACACTACTTAAAACCTTATAAATTAATGCAAGTTCTTGTGCTGTCTAAGTGTCATCCCAAAGCTTCTCAGGATCTTGAGTCAGTAGCTTATTCTAACCATTTTTTTGTGCATTCTAATGTTTATGGTACTACATATAACAGAACAAACGGCCAAATCTGGATGGATAAAATATTCATGCTTGGACCTGGGAAACTAGAATGCTCGGTCCTTCACCCAGCATCAAGCAATCATCCAAAAGTTGGTGCTATCGGGGTATCTTCCCACTAGACCCAAACCAAGTCACTATGCTTCAAAGGCTGGAAGAACTGAGTAGCAATTCCTGTTCACCTGTCAATGTGCACTGCATTTAGAAACATAAACCTATAAATGATACAGTCAAAAGTGCACAGCTTGGGCAATGGATGGCTGTGCAAGACTTTAGCACCACATTCTATACCTTTGTATCATAGCATCCTCCAGGAATGGGCAGTGAGGGATTTAGGTCTTCACGGCAGCAGATGGTGTTGCAAGGATCAAACTCTGTGTATGGGTCCTTCCTGTAGTCTGCAAGAGATAAGAAACCAGTTCTAAGGGACAACATTACAGATTGTTCAATAATTTCCAAATTAAAAGGAGCACTAATCAAATGCAGGTCAAACCAAGACTGCACATAAAGTCAGGAGTAGAGGCTCACATGAGGAAAGTGAGCTGGAGAGAAGACAGATATAGGGAAAAAGGGTGTGAGCAAGAACAAAGAGCGGAGCGCAGCAGTAAAGGAAGGCTCACATGACAAGGGTAAGGAACTGTAAATATGATCACATGGAGAGAGTGAACTTCAGAAAAGAATCTCACACAGAGAGGGTGGGCTAGAGTAATGAGAGGCACACATGGGGACAGTAATGCGCTGCACTTGAGGTCAATGGGGAAGAACACCACAATAAATGTCTGCAGTCACTCAGACTGAGAGCACGTGGGGCCATCGCCTGCACATTGCAGGGAGAAGCACTGCACAACTACAGGCCTTGACAATGGCAGCAAATTATACGTTCACATGATAAAAGTGTGACTGATTGAGTGGCTCCTCAAACGTCTGCTTTTTGGGGATGGGAGCATAAATGCTTCAGATAGACAGCTGGGACTAATGCATCAGCCCTCTTCTCTTTGGCTGTATGCAATTTCAGGGAAAAATGACTTAGTGGAATACCATTACTGAGAAACCATTTCATCTAAACAGTTTAATGGAAATTTTTAGAATGAATGGCATTTACCATTTCACCGAAACCAATTTACAGAATGTGTTTTTTTTTCAAGATTGACTTCTGCATAGCTTAGCCGCGGTCAGAGAAGGGAAACCGGCGGTCTCCCGCCGGTTTCCCGCTGCCCCCAAGGAATCCTCCAAGCCGGCTTGGGGATTCCGACTCCCCCTCCCGCCATCCAGTTCCTGGCGGTTCTCCCGCCGGGAACCGGATGGCGGGAGGGGGAGTTGCGGGGCCCCTGGGGGCCCCTGCAGTGCCCATGCCAACGGCATGGGCACTGCAGGGGCCCCCGTAAGAGGGCCCCAAAATGTATTTCACTGTCTGCCTTGCAGACAGTGAAATACGCAACGGGTGCAACAGCACCCGTCGCACCTTCCCACTCCGCCGGCTCGATTACGAGCCGGCTTCATGGTGGGAAGGTCGTTTTCCCCTGGGCTGGCGGGCGGCCTTTCGGCGGCCGCCCGCCAGCCCAGGGGAAAACTTAGAATACCCTCCGCGGTCTCTGGACCGCGGAGCGGTATTCCTGACGCGCAACATTGACGGGCGGCCTCCGCCGCCCGTCAATGTTGGAATGAGGGCCTGAGTGTCCATGCTCCTGGTCATTTAATTCCAGGACAGTGTCCTGCTACATCAACCACCTAACTTCTGCCACGTGTATGCAACCATAACATCCCGTGCCCCCTAGCTTCTCTGACATGATGGATACTCAAGACAAGCAGAACGGATATCTGTAAGTGCTGGCATTCTTAACAAAATACTACCTTCGACTGGCATAATGCTGGCTGTGCTTGGTATTAGGATATGCCTGACCATGAAGCATCGGGTTCAGTAAGTAGCATATTTTTTAACTGAGAAATATTCTCAAACGTAATTTCATTAGGCATAACGGTATTACTGGTGTTACATCCTGTATTACTGGGCTCCTTCTGTGAAGTTTCTCATCCAAACATCATGCTTCCCGGTTAAACATCTCTACTTTCCACTCAAATCTCAAACCTTTTAGCCATGCAATGCTCTATAATTCCAGCACTTCCACCTTTCTGAAGCTGTGCTTGTACCTTTTCTCCAGTTTTTATCCTCTCTCTGCTTTTCAAACATGGAGTCATTCCACCTCAGAACCTATGTAGATTTTCTAAAACCTCCCTTCCTCCCAAAAGAGACCTTCCCTTTTCCTCTTTCTCCTTTTCCACTCCCTCTCTCTGTTTTCTTCCTAATTTCTGTATAGCCATCCTTACATGTAGGGTAGTAGGAGGATGTGTATAGAGGAGAAAAGCTTGTTAGGGAAGAGAAGAATCAGAGATATTTATTTGGAAGCATAAATATTCCTTCCAAGCGTAAGAATGAAGCCTCTGTGACAGACAACACAGTTATACAGAGTGAGAGGAAGGAAACAATGCCACTTCAAACGGAAGATACCCACATTCTTGGCAGAAGTAAGAGACATTTCACATACTGTTGTATCTCATGATGCGCTTTAGGGACTCCAGGTCAGTCACCATTCCCTGGTCACGGCGGAAAATCTTTGCACGAGGGGCCAGGTCATACGACAGATCAACACCATATCTTCGGACCATATCTGGATAGCCACTCATCTCATAAATGGCTTCATGAAATGGGATGTTGTATGAAGGCCAGTAGCCTAAGAGCAAGAGAAGATGAACACATGTTCCGAGGTCCCGTGTACAGGTTAGTAATGTCTAAATTCATGGGGAATTTATAGGCCCATGCATCTTGCTTGCAAACCGAACCAAATACAGTATGACATAATTTTAATATGATATTGGAGACACATCTCTCTGAACCCTCAAGGCAGACAGAAGAACATTTAAAGGCTTTTACAGGCTATAAGGTATGTGGCCTGCTTTTTCTTTACTCTCACAACACACTGTGCCATTACAAATTGGTAGCCAGGGGCAGACAGGACCAAGAGTGAGACCAGGCTAGTGTATTTGCAAGATTCTCACTATTCTGTTTCACTGCTTCTTAAACCAGTGCTCAAGGAGTGTCTTCTGAGACTGAAAAACAAGGTTGTTTTCCAATACAAGCTAGACTGTAGTACAGCGGCAGCCTGCATGTCTTAAATATGGTGGGTGTGATGGGGCCAAACTCACCATATCTGCGGCTCCGTAGGCGTCCACTGAGCACGAATGGAAGGACTTCCTGGAACGAGATTCCAACCAATCCTGGAGCTGCTCTCATGCTCCTCTCAGCATGAGAGCAGCTCCAGGATTGGTGGAAGGCCAGTGCTCATTTTGAGGGTGAAAGCCTGTTCCAGCAATACCCTGGCTGTTTGACAGCCAGGGGATTTCTGGGTCTAATGTGCGCAAGCTGGGCTGGCTGGAGCAAGTCAGCCGGCCAACCCGACATGCACACTGGAAGGGGCAGCAGTCAGCCTGCAATTGCAGGATGCAGCCCCGCCCCCTGCCCGCACGCTCGTGCTATACACAACGCAAGTGTGAGGGCAAAATGAAATGGCATTATTATGCCATTTTATTTATTTTATTTGCACTCGCAGCAGGTGGGGCGACACTCCTCTGCATCTCTGGAGGAACCACTCCTGATATAGTAATTAAAGAGGAATCTCACTATGCCTCCTCGAAATACCTCATTCTGATGTCCTGGCTTTGCAAATGTTTAGTTTACATGGAGAATATAATTACAGATATTACAAAAAGACCTAAGCCTTTTTTTGCATTTTTATTTAAAAGTAACAAAAGAAGAATACATGGATGTTGCACCAGAGATACACACACTACTTCAACAATATAACAATTAAATAGTGATTACATACGACAAGAAAAACTGGGAGAAACAAAGAATAAGTCATGGGCTAGAGAGAAACTATATGCAGCGGCAATGCTTAGCTCAATGTCTGGTTCTCTCAATCTAGTAATTATAACATTCCATCCAGTTGATGATTGGGGCCCAGACTCATTTCAGGAGCTTCCTTTCCGGGGTGCCTTTGATGACAGATAGCACCAACCCACTTATATAGTAAAATGTATTCCACCAAGAACCAACCGAAGGAAGATTAGAGTCTAGCCAGTTATGTCCTATGCAGACCTGCAGCGATTACCATAAAGAATACAAATTCCTGCAAATTTGGGAGGAACGATCTCAGAACAATACAGTTGTGGGGTTGGACATATGATCATCAAGTATAACAAGATATTTCTCTGAACACCCGTTCACAGTACTGAGATATACTGCTACATATAGCAAAATATGGGTTATATCAGCCATAGACTCCCCACAGCAGAAGCATTCCGAGTTAAGGCGACATTCACATTTGGATAATCTGTTAGGGATGCAGTAGGTATCCTGTATGACCTCATAATGATGTAATTTCAGTCAGGAGACATTAGGACAGTGATTGTTGAGTCTAATAGATTCTGTAATATGAGACATGCCAACCTGCGTGGATATTTTACAGGACCAATTTTGTGCTAGTGTGAGTAAGTTGTCTACTTGATCATGGGTAAACAGTTTATTTATATTTGCTAATCCTTTCCTTCTATTGAGTATGGTAGAGTAGTTCAAAGCATGGTATTCACTAACATTTTGTTAAAGAAAAAAGGTTGATTTGTATATATTTAAAAATACCCCTGCTAACGCGTCCGTCTATGTCGATTTATACACATCAGGACTTGTTTTAGGTCGATGAACCTTTGGACCCAGTGGTGAGTCTCCGTAAAACGAGATTACCATGCATCAAAATATATTTCTCACTAATCATCAATGATCCTTCGGCGCATTTATTAGTTCGCAGACTCAAATAACCACACCTTTAAGGAAGATTTTTTGAATTTATTCCCTATTGATTACAATCTAATAATAAACATATTAATCTCAAAACCAAGAAGCATAAGAGCATAATCACCAAGTGGCAACTACGATAAACTTTCAACAATGCGATGATCACAATCATAGGATAGATATGTTAGCAAAGAATAGATCATAGTGCATAATAAACCATAGAATATCAGTTCAGCATAGCTACATGTCAGTCACGTCAGTTCCGTCCGTCAAATGAATACCTCATCTAACCTCAAATTAGCATTAGCATGTTGGGCTTCATGCAAAACAATTTAGAACATCAATTTGGAAAAACATCTAACTAAGATACCTAATTAAACATACAGCAGTTGGTACCTAGAAAGAAAGGCAAATAGATTCCGTTAGCATTAATAATTACCCTCCTCGAGATAGGTCAGCATACAGGATCAGTCTTCGTCTTCAGGACATCAGATAGTTCACCGTCAATCTATCTAAATTAGAAACAAGGGACACCCTCCTCATGAGGAGAAAAGTGTAATAGGGCAGTCTATGGGCTAGGATGATTCTGTCTCAAATCACCAAATAGAGTGACAGAGTTTCTGGATGCAATCGATATCATTCCCTACCTAATGCATGCCGTCTCTCGTGTCATGAGTTTTTATTCCTTTTTCGTAATACATTCCCCAAAAATTCTATTGGTTAATAACTACACCCCACTATTGGTAACCAATCAAATTATACATTAAGTAATGCATTTTTTCATTTCTGGATATTAACTTGTCTTCTAATTGGTCTTCATAATCAGCAATTTTCGTAGGTGGTACGTCCGGGGTTACTTCACCATCTTGGCACACGTCTCAGGTCAAAAGTTCTCTTCCCCTCGTCTCATTGTCCTTGGAAGTGTCCATTAATGTTTCGAAGCACATAACTTTATACAAAAAAAACTGCTAGCATGCGGATGAGAAAATTCCTTCATGTTTCAAACTAATACAGAAAGAACAATAGCTGGGTCATGGTCATTTGCAAGTCCGCACACTGAAGAAGCAGAAAATACTTTTAAATGAGAGTTACACAGCTAGTTCGCGACTCATGCTAACTTAAGATATACGAGTTCTAATGAATACAATTTTTGATCGTAATAATACATATAACTGAAAAATTATTATTAATTCAGCATTAGTGTTCATAAATGAGTAAATCTTTACGTTTATTAATACTTGTAATTATTAATTATTAATATTGTTTTATCAAATGTAAGCATTTCACGTCTATAATATATAACATTTAAACTACGCTCTCTCAGTCCCTCCTCTGATGACGCTCGTCATCACACAATTCTTGATCTTCAATTTTTCACCTTGCGCATAATGCGCATTTCAACATCTTGCCCTTTATGTGAACTTTCCCATATTTCATTGAACATTTTCTCTCTTTCACTTTCTTCATTCCGTCTGGCTCTTTTGGACAGGTTTCTTTTAATTTTGTCATTAATTTTGCATGCTCCCCATAATCCTAATAGGCAAATTAAAACAATTAGTAGGCCTAGCATAATTTTTGCAAGAACTCCATTCCAAATGTTGGTAAACCATTTTCCTACCTGGGCAATTCCTTTTCAAATTTTTCCAAAGCTCCAGGTTCTTTTAGATCCTTCAAATCTGTACTATCTCTAGTCAGGTTAGTAAGCATGCTTCCAATTTTCTTACTGTTATCAGGTATATAAGAACAGCAGTGATGTTCATTAAGCATTCTGCACACACCTCCATTTTTTGCTAAAGGAATGTCTAAAGCAAGCCGATTTTGAAGAGTCATAGCTCTTTCTGCAGCAAGTTCAGTATCCATCAATAATATTGCTCCTGTAAAATTTGTCAGCATGTTATCCACAATAGTAGACAACTTTAGAATTTTCATAGAATTTAAGATAACCCCAACTGATGGGATTATTGCTCCAAATATATCACCAATGACAGCAGCCACTGATTCTCGTTTCTGTCTAGAATGTTGTATTTCAGAAGATTTAGGTATTTGTTTTAAGTCATCAATCTGGTATATCTTTGGGAAAACTATTCCCAAATAACATGTCCCATACCATCCCTTTGGGAGACGGTAATATGCATTTAACCCACAGATGTAATATATTCCAGGAATCGCTGGGTCTTGTCCATTTAACATGAAGGTCCATTTACTCTGAAACAAAAACACATGTCTACATTCACTCGTACCCACAAACAAATTGTCTTGATCGGATTTTGGTCTATATATACATAGCCTACCTACGTGTAATGCATCTATAGCTAATTTGCCTTGTGTTTTAATTGCAGTATAAGCGTAATCATTTGCATAAGTGCGTTTTTCTAAACCTTTTTCTAACTTCTCCTTTAAAGCTTTGCGTCTATCATCTGTATGATCTAAAAAGCTTTTCTCCACAGGAGACAGTAAGCATGTTAAATTGTTGCGGTGTGCATAAGCAGTTCCAAATGTTAGTGTTGGCTCAAAGAATCCTCTAACTAATTTTATATCATGTTCTTTAGCTAGCTTATTTAAGAATTCAATTACAGGCACAAAAGAAAACACAACATCCAGATTTGAATAAAAGTATTGTACATGCTCTTGATTATAAAATCTTGCTAGTAGCAAGCTGCAGCTAATCCCGTAAGTAAGAGGGAGGCTATGATAAGTAACCCCCTCCTGCACAGATGAAGGAATTTTAGTACACACATAACAATCTTTCGTATCCATAGTTTCCACATACTCATTTAATAAGCGATAGAAAACATTAGTAGAAAGTTCCCCTTTTGTATCAGTTCCCTCATGTAGATGTCTAGCATCCTGTTCAAATTTCTCCCATGGTGATAGTTTATTAGTTGTAGTGGTAGTCTCAGGTTTTAAAGTTGCATTAACAGTTTCACTCTCTCTCCATGGCATTCCCACAATCACTCCCACAATCATTATTGCGCATACAACACCTATCATAAGTCCTAACCAACCACACACCTTACTTCCTTTGTTACTATAAGCCATGTTTGTATAGAATCAGAATAGTAGATCGACAATCAACTTAAGATGGCAAACTCTTTCTGCGTATTTACAGCGTCTTCTCTCACTCCAGGACCCTTTTCGTCAATTCAGGTTAGCAGCTTGTCACAATTCTGTTTCTTGATGTCAAATCCAGGTCTAATTGTCTCTTTTCGGTAGATTAATAAAGTCTCTTTCCTTTTAATATATTTTCCAAGATTTTCTGTTGTTATTTTCCTTCAGGTACCGTAGTATTGGCCTGGCACTTCTCGATCAAAACAAAATGCCAAGAATTCTTGTTGCCATTCAGAGGTTGTAGCATATGCCCATTCAGGACCTGTGTACCTTCGGTTTGCTATTCTCTTTCTTTTTAATCTTCGTTCACCTTGCTGTTCCCCTTCACTCAGATCATCCACCTGTGAGGTATCGCTTTCTTCTATTATTGTCTCGTTTGTTAATTCTCTTATTGTAAAAGGTGACTTTTCCGGCCATGTATCACCTCTATGTGTCTTATTTAAGCATTTTCCTTCAGGACGTTGGATAGCACCCTCCTCTTGTGATATGGTGTTTTCTCCTGATAAGCTTGGAACTTGATCTGATTCGTTCTGATTTAAATTTACCACTTCTCCGTCTCTCTCTCCTTCCTGTTCGATACTGTATTCAGGCTCTGAATTGTATTCGTCTGCTTCTGGGAGAACCTCTCCTTGCCTTTGTTCTCCTGCTGCCTCCACTGAGATTGGCACTCCGTCACCTCTCTCGAACTCTCTGATAGTGTGAGGGACGCGGTTGTTCTCAGCGGGCTCTCCTGTAGTCTCAGATCTTTCTTGATTGATCTCTGACTCTGAGACTTCTCCCCTCAAAGTTGCTGTACCAGAATTGTCAAGTTCCTCTTCAACAAGACACGTTACCTTTTTTGTATGGCTGGCATGTATCCAGTTGGGAACCCCAGCACACTTCACAGCAGTAGTGGTCGTCAATATCACTTGATATGGCCCTTTCCAACGCGGCTCAAGACACGATTTTCTTACGTGCTTCTTGACAACCACCCAATCTCCAGCTTGCAGAGAGTGTCCTGGTTTGCCGATTGGTGGTAATGTGTTAGCTTCCACCTGGTGAGAGAAAGAGCGTATCACGTCAGCTAAACTTTTGCAGTAATCCAGCACCATATCATCTGTAATATTCACTAGGGCATTTGTAGGTACCGCTGGTAACCTCATTGCTCTACCCATGAGGATTTCATGGGGGGGACAGTCCTGTTTCCTTATCTGGTGTGTTTCTCATGGACATCAATACTAGCGGTAATGAATCTGGCCACTTCATGTTTGTTGCTGCACACATTTTCGCTATTCTTGATTTTACGGTCCCATTCATCTGTTCAACTAGTCCTGATGCTTCAGGGCGATAGCTACAGTGTAACTTCTGCTCGATGTTGAGTGCTGCACACAGAAGCTTGATCACCTCATTGTCAAAGTGTCTTCCCCTATCTGATTCTATAGAAACCGGGAACCCGAATCGTGGTATTAATTCCCTCAGTAATAGTTTTGCAACTGTGAGACTGTCATTTCTACATGTAGGGTATGCCTCAATCCAATGAGTGAAAACACACACAATCACCAACACGTACTTCAATCCTCCACAAACAGGCATTTCAATGAAATCCATTTGTATTCTATTAAATGGACCTCCAGCTCTTCCAATGTGGCTCAAATTTACCACTGTTCCTTTTCCAGCATTCATCTGTTGACAGATGATGCACCTGTGACAAGTAATTTCTGCGGCATGTCTGAATTTTGGATTAAACCAATCAATTTTAAAAGATCTGATCATGGCGTCTCTTTCTAAATGTGCTTACCCATGATATAATCGGGCAAATTGTGACAGAAGACTATTAGGTAAGACCAACTTTCCATCATCTGAGACCCATATATCATCTGCTCTTTGTACACATTGCATTTTCTGCCAGGAACGTTTTTCTTCTTTGTTAGCTCGGTTTTGTAGTGTCTTTAACTCATCTAAAGTGTCAACCACTTGTAATGCTAGATTCAAAGTTGTATCATTTTCAGGTTGAGGTAGCAATTCCCACTGCTCTTTGAATGATATACAATTCAATGCACAAAATCTTGCAACCTGATCTGCATAACCATTTCCCATTGACACAAAGTCTTGTGATCTGGTGTGAGCACTGCACTTTACCACGGCGATTTCAAGAGGTAACTGAATTGCATGTAACAAATCTCTTATTTGTTCTCCATTTTTCACTGGTGATCCGGAGGAAGTCATAAAACCCCTTTGTGACCAGATCTGACCAAAATCATGTACAATTCCAAATCCGTACCTGCTGTCAGTATAGATTGTAACTTTCAAATTCACAGCAGCATGGCAGGCCTTTGTAAGAGCTATTAATTCTGCCACTTGTGCAGAAAATACCTTTTCAAGCCAAGAGGCCTCAACTATGCCAGATATTGTACATACTGCATAGCCGGCTCTCAATGTCCCTGTTGAATCTCTTAAACAGGACCCATCCACGAACATAATGCAATCGTTATCTTTTAATTGGATGTCCTGTATGTCTGGGCGAGGTTTGGTACAAAGGTCAGTCACCTCAAGACAATCATGCTCAAATTCTTCCCCCTCTTTGATTTCTGTATTCTCATTAGGAAGTAGAGTTGCCGGGTTCAGTACTGTGCATCTTTTCAGTGTAATATTTGGTGACCCCAAAATAATCGTCTCATATTTGGTAAGTCGTGCATTTGTCATGTGTTGTGTTTTCGTTCTTGTCAACAGGATTTCAACAGAATGTGGGACTAATACTGTCAAGGGGTATCCCATAACTATGCCTTCACATTGGGAAAGGCATTGACCAACTGCTGCAACTGCTCGCAAACAACCCGGTAGGGCTGCTGCGACAGGGTCCAAAGTAGCTGAAAAATATGCTACAGGGCGATTTGCATCTCCGTGGACCTGTGTTAAAACAGACAAAGAACAAGCATCACGTTCATGACAAAACAACAGAAAAGGTTTCTCATAATCAGGCATTCCTAATGCTGGGGCCCTGCACATGCATTCCGTCAGCTCTAAGAATGACTCAAGTTCTTCTTTTGTCAAAGTGATTGTATATGGTTCATCCTTGACATCTTTCCCTGTCAATTTTATTAGGGGCTTTGCAATGATTGAGAAATTGGGTATCCATTGACGGCAATAACCCACCATTCCCAAAAACATCCTGACATCTCTTTTTGTTGTTGGGGGATTCATTTGTATGACAGCTGTTATTCTCTCCTTTGATATCCTTCGGGATCCTTTTTCAATTAGATGCCCCAAATATTTTACTTCTTTCTGACAATATTACAGTTTCTTAGGTGACACCTTGTGCCCTTTCTTTCCCAAATGGTTCAACAATGCAATAGTATCATATTTACAACTGTCTCTAGTTTTGGATGCAATCAACAAGTCATCAATGTACTGCACAAGAGTTGAATTAAAAGGCAGCACAAGAGGTTCCAAATCCTTCTTTAATATCTGATTAAAGATGGATGGTGACTCAGAAAATCCTTGAGGGATTCTACACCAACTGTACACCTTATCCAGGAATTTGAAACTGAACAAAAATTGGCTGTCCTCATGCAGCGGTATTGAGAAAAATGCTTGTGATAGGTCTACTACGGTAAACCATTCAGCATTGCAAGGAACTTGGAACATTATTACCGCTGGGTTAGGTACCACAGGGCAACATTTTATCACAATTTCGTTTATTTTTCTCAAATCCTGCACAATTCGAACTTTCCCACAGGGCTTTCTTAAACCCATAATAGGTGAGTTACACGGACTGCTCAAAACTTCTTTCAAAACTCCTTGCCTGAGAAAATCTGCAATTATCTGTGTCACTTCAATGAGTACGTCTTGAGTCATGTGATATTGTGGTACTTGTGGGAATACTGCATTTGGTCTTATCTGCACCTTGACTGGTTTGACTCCTTTAATTAATCCAACCTCTTTTCCTGTCAAGTCCCATACTCTCTCTGTTACGGGCCCTTGTAGGTCAGCAGGTAAGTCGATTAGAGTGAACACTGGGAATAAAGTAATTAGAGGGTAATCTTCGCTCGTCTCCCCTCCTTCTATGAGCTGGCCCTCATCTCCTTCATCATCACTGTTTGTCTGAACTTCTATTCCATCGTTGGAACAGGTAATTGAACATTTAGGGGGTGATTTTAACCTTGGCGGACGGCGGAGGCTGTCCGCCAAGGTACCGCCGTGAAATTACCGCACCGCGGTCAAAAGACCGCGGCGGTCATTTAAACATTTCCTCTGGGCCGGCGGGCGCTCTCCGAAAGAGCGCCCGCCGGCCCAGAGGAAATGCCCCTGCAACGAGGACGCCGGCTCAGAATTGAGCCGGCGTAGTTGCAGGGGTGCGACGGGTACAGTTGCACCCGTCGCGTATTTCAGTGTCTGCAAGGCAGACACTGAAATACTTTGCGGGGCCCTCTTACGGGGGCCCCTGCCGTGCCCATGCCAATGGCATGGGCACGGCAGGGGCCCCCAGGGGCCCCGCGGCACCCCCTACCGCCATCCTGTTCATGGCGGGTTTCCCGCCATGAACAGGATGGCGGTAGGGGCTGTCAGAATCCTCATGGCGGCGGAGCGCGCTCCGTCGCCATGAAGGATTCCCCCGAGCAGCGGTAAGTCGCTGAACCGCCGCGGTCAGAATGCTCGTGGGAGCACCGCCAGCCTGTTGGCGGTGCTCCCGTGGTCGGTGGCCCTGGCGGCCACCGGCCGCCAGGGTCAGAATGACCCCCTTAGTTTTACATAGTAAGTCCCTTCCCAGTAGGGATACTGGACTTGAGTCGCATACGACAAACCTATGCAGGCCTTGGAAATTTCCAATTTCAACCTGTACTGGGTCAGTAATTGGATTTGTCAAATACTGATTAGCCACACCAACCACTCATATAGTGCGTCCCGATAAGGGTAATCTCTGTACTTCCACACTGCGGACTGTAGAGCGTGTAGCTCCAGTGTCAAACAGAAATGAAACTTTATAGCCCATTACTTTTCCCTCTACATATGGGCCTCTCTGATCTACTTCTAATGAGGCTGCAAGCCTGCACTCTTCACTGTCTGAACTGTCATCTGACCATTCTTCATTCATCTCATTTTCACCTCGTAATGGGAATTGTTGTACAGTATTGTTTTGACTCGTTACCTGACCTGTGACCTGCTGAGGAAGCGTCACCTGTTGCTGACCGATCGGGGCTAGGGGTAACTGCATTTGCTGTCTAGGCACCATAGGAATCTGCTGTTGCATTGGTTGCACTGGCACAGTTTGAAAACGTGGCATTTGCATTTGCTGCATGGGTTGCACCCCTGACATTTGCACCAAATTATTCTGATAGTTCTGATTCTGTTGTCTCATTCTTGGACCTCGTGGATTCTGTGTGCACCGACACTCATGCCCTGCTGAACTGTACCATCATGCACCATATTTGGACAATCCCGCTTCCAATGTCCCATGTCCCCGCATGCATGACATGGTGACATCCTCTTCACTACTTGCCCGTCATTTTGAACGACAACATTATTCATGTCCAAACTACGATTCACAAAACCTCGACCTCTACCTCTCGGCTGTACCTGAAACCCACCGTTCATTTGCGGTAGCTGATGCATCATCTGCTGAACACCATTTCCCTGAATTCCAGCTTGTGCAGCTCTTATCTGCATCACCATCACTTTCTCTTTCAGCTTTTTCTGTTTTAACTCAATTTCATCACTACAGTATTTCGCATACTGCAACACCTCATCAATCGGTTTAGCTTGCCAACAAATCAAATGGTTCTTAATCATCTGACCAACCTCTGGTCTCAACCCTTCAACAAATCTGAACACAAGATGATTCATGTCTTTCAGCTCGATCGTCTCAGTACCACTGTAATGTTTAAATGCTTTTAACAATCTCTCATAATAGGCATGTATTGATTCCTTAACTTCTTGCGAAGTCCGGTCGATTTTCTGCCAATCGGTCACCTTCAGTGACACCTTTTGTTTCAAAAATTCAATGACTTTATGATAATATTTCATCACCTCTTCAGAAGGTGCTCCAGTCGCCTTATCCCTTGCCGGTTCCTTTGTGGGCCAATCTACCCCTCTTTTGCACTCAAGCCACAAATCCGGTGGAACAATAATCTCAAACAAAGTATTTAAGTCCTCCCAAAGACATTTTGCAAGCTTCACAAATCTATCTGTCTGTTGATACCACTCGATCGGTTTTTCTCTCAACCTTGGGTAATCATTTGTAAAGGACAAAATATCTCCCCTGGACCAAGGCACATGGACTAAAACACCACCAGCTGTTTCTCTCATGGGCAGGATTTTTACTGAATCCAGATTGGGTGTAGTCGTTGTTTCAATAGACCCTGGGCTATCCCTCTTCCCTTTGTCTCTTTTCTTTGCCCATCGGTTTTCCCATTTTTCTAATGCTCCCCAGATTTGCGCACTCTGCAGCAATTCTTTCAGGTGTGTCTTCATACCTGCGGATCTCATGTGTTCAAAATCTTTCGTGTCAAAATCTAATCTGTAACTCCGTTTCAAATGTTTTGTGTTTCCAATGTCGATATTGTATTTATCTGCCAAATTCGTTAATTTCTGGTGTATTTTCCCTACTTCTTTGGTAATCTTAGGGCATAAGTATCTCAGTTCTGCCTCAGTGTAGGATTCCAATCTGTTCACCCCCATTGTTCCTTCCACTAACTCAGCAGCTTCTGCTCCTAGTCTTACAAGATTCAGATATTCATCTTGTTTTTCCTTTTTGGGATTGGCTTCGGTTACTGTAGTCGCTGTAGTCTTTTGTGATGTGCAAGTTTTCTCTAACCACTCATTTAACTGTTGTACTGTAAAACCTTGCAGTGAAATGTTGCCTGCATGTATCATTGGAGTATATGAGGTATTTATACTCATAGTTTGGGGAGTCAGGACTCCCAACCCTGCTTGTCGCATTGCCTCAAGAGGTGCCCCTATTGGACTGAGGTCCATTAAGGGTCTTGATTGTTCGCAGACCTGTCCTGCCTGGGCCATTATTTGTGGAGTTCTAATAGGCCCTCCTCTTATCATTTCATTAGTCATAACTCCCTGTTCGCATGTCCCGGTTTTCTCCTGTGCATATAATGGTACTGGGGGACCAACAGTGATAGGTAGTGATATAGCGACAGGTGTCCGACCTGATCCCAGGCTTCTAGGAGCTGTAACACCATAGGTCTGCTCTAATAATCCTGGTGCAGGCTCTTTCAAAGGACCTGCTACTGGGTTATACCCCGGTATCAGTTGTGGCGGTTGTGACACTAACTGTGGGGTTGACTCAATCTGTATTAGCCTTGGATTTGTATATGTCGGGTCTGGCGGCACCACCAAGATCGTAGTAGTTTCGAGTACTGGAACATCGGGGTAAATTCTTTTTATCTGTGGTGGAGGTTGTAACTGTATCGGTACGTCTGGTGCAGTAGGTACACTGTCACCATTCTGTATCAAAGCTGTATCGCTAGTCTGTACCGTATCAGTAACTCCCTTCTCCTGCGTCTGGTTCCCAGGATCCAAGCTAGTGCTCGGAACATCGTCACTCACCGCATAAGGTGGTGGTCGATCATGCAGCAATCTATCCATAAACTCCTCATCCTCTGAATCATCTTCTTCTTCCCAAGACCTTTTTTGTTCTTTTACTTTGCCTGAGTCTTTGTTAGTTTTGCAAGAGGCTTTCTTTCCCTGTATTTCTTCTCCCTGTGTTATCGCCGGAAACAGCTTTAACCCATCTACTATTCCCCGTCTCCACATCTTATTCTCGTTGTCCCATCTTGCTTCTGCATAAGATTTTTCTGCCCTTGTCAACCTCCTGTGAAACCTTTCCTGCCTATGTTTAAGAGCCATCAGATCCCAGATCGCTAGAGCCTCATATTGTGCCGGTCTCGGAGGTGGTTTCTGCGTACTTAACATCCACCTCAAGTTCTCCAATACCTTTTGATTGAATGTCCCATGTTCCGGAAACGCTAGACACCCTTCTTTTTCTGTCAACTTGCGCCATTGTTTTATCCATAAACAAGGTGCAACACCCTTTTCCTCCATAACTGTATAGGCTGGAGTACCCTCGGGTGGTGTAGGTTCCCCGTCGGTTGCGACAATGTACACATCTCCCCTCAAAGCGCTTTTGAATGCCTTAACAAAATTCATTTTATTTTTATATTTAATCAGGAAACGGCTTAGTTCCCAGGACACTCTTCACCTGCCCTTTGCTCACCCTATTGCCTCTCACGGACGGCAGCCAATCCGTGCGCGACCCCTCTCGACATCTGACCTATCCCAGCGTGGCACCACTGACGTCACACTCACACACTCTGCAGCTGACAAAGTCTTGCGGCTTGTCCACGCCTCACTAACTCATACAATTCATACAACTAATGCGATTTATTGCAGACACTTTAAAATGACAATACAAATCTGCCGGTTTACTACAGGAAGGGTAACACATTCGCTTCAGAACTTTACCGAGATTTCACTTGAAGCCTCGGCCGCTACTCTCTCCTTCTCAGATCCCACATGTGCAAGCAGAATTCGACCCGCAAATCCTACTCTCGACTTGTCAATGACTCCCTCTAGTGCACTTTAGAGTTTGTCAATTCTCCATCGAAGGTTTCATACATACGTTGTGACTCAAACTTGACTTGTCAACCGCGCCCGATTGACCTATTGAACCGCACAGATTACAACATAAACCATAATTTTCATCCTACTCCGGAGTCTTAGACCTCAACAGGTCCGTATACCTTAACCAACCACGTGGATAATTTTGAACAATAAGCACTGCATTCACATGAAGTGCGCCGACTTCCCGACTCTCATACTGTGGAGTACGCCCACTCCTGCTAAACAACACTTAATTTGGCCTAAATACACACAAATCTTCACAATCTCCTGCAAGATGCATAAGCTTTGAGCAAGCGCAAAGACCCTAACCACATATACTATGGCGCCGAGAACATTCCCAACTCATCTAGGCAGGCTCCGAGATCCCGGGAAAGCTCATGGCGGACCTAGCCACTCATCGTTTTGCCAAATTTCATTATCACAGAAAACAAAATTAAAAATGAAAACTCCGTCCTAGGGCCCCCAAGGGCCTAACCGTCGCTCTGCTACCAGAACTGCTAACGCGTCCGTCTATGTCGATTTATACACATCAGACTCGTTTTAGGTCGATGAACCTTTGGACCCAGTGGTGAGTCTCCGTAAGACGAGATTACCATGCATCAAAATATATTTCTCACTAATCATCAATGATCCTTCGGCGCATTTATTAGTTCGCAGACTCAAATAACCACACCTTGAAGGAAGATTTTTTGAATTTATTCCCTATTGATTACAATCTAATAATAAATGTATTAATCTCAAAACCAAGAAGCATAAGAGCATAATCACCAGGTGGCAACTACGATAAACTCTCAACAATGCGATGATCAGAATCATAGGATAGATACGTTAGCAAAGAATAGATCATAGTGCATAATAAACCATAGAATATCAGTTCAGCATAGCTACATGTCAGTCACGTCAGTTCCGTCCGTCAAATGAGTACCTCATCTAACCTCAAATTAGCATTAGCATGTTGGGCTTCATGCAAAACAATTTAGAACATCAATTTGGAAAACCATCTAACTAAGATACCTAATTAAACATACAGCAGTTGGTACCTAGAAAGAAAGGCAAATAGATTCCGTTAGCATTAATAATTACCCTCCTCGAGATAGGTCAGCATACAGGATCAGTCTTCGTCTTCAGGACATCAGTTACTTCACTGTCAATCTATCTAAATTAGAAACAAGGGACACCCTCCTCATAAGGAGGAAAGTGTAATAGGGCAGTCTATGGGCTAGGATGATTCTGTCTCAAATCACCAAATAGAGTGACAGAGTTTCTGGATGCAATCGATATCATTCCCTACCTAATGCGTGCCGTCTCTCGTGTCATGAGTTTTTATCCCTTTTTCGTAATACATTCCCCCAAAATTCTATTGGTTAATAACTACACCCCACTATTGGTAACCAATCAAATTATACATTAAGTAATGCATTTTTTCATTTCTGGATATTAACTTGTCTTCTAATTGGTCTTCATAATCAGCATTTTCGTAGGTGGTACGTCCAGGGTTACTTCACCATCTTGGCACACGTCTCAGGTCAAAAGTTCTCTTCCCCTCGTCTCATTGTCCTTGGAAGTGTCCATTAATGTTTCAAAGCACATAACTTTATACAAAAAAAACTGCTAGCATGCGGATGAGAAAATTCCTTCATGTTTCAAACTAATACAGAAAGAACAATAGCTGGGTCATGGTCATTTGCAAGTCCGCACACTGAAGAAGCAGAAAATACTTTTAAATGAGAGTTACACAGCTAGTTCGCGACTCATGCTAACTTAAGATATACGAGTTCTAATGAATAAAATTTTTGATCGTAATAATACATATAACTGAAAAATTATTATTAATTCAGCATTAGTGTTCATAAATGAGTACATCTTTACTTTTATTAATACTTTGAATTATTAATTATTAATATTGTTTTATCAAATGTAAGCATTTCACGTCTATAATATATAATATTTAAACTACGGTCTCTCACCCCTTTCAGGGATAGCGTGTTGGGAATTGCAGTGGCAGAAAGGGCAAAATTGCTGATCCGCGAATAACTGTCGTACATTTTGAAGGCTAGATTTGCCCACTCCTTGGAAAAAAAATGTGATGTGGAGGGGGAAGTCTGCATTATCCCAAAGAGTCGTAAATCCTGTGATATGTTGCATGGACACTTTGCCCGTTATATTTTTCAAATGGAAGCACATACCCACAGTGTCATAAAACCCGTGCTGTTGAAATAACAGGGATCAGTTTAAACTATTCTAAAGCACAACCAGGAATAGTGATCGTAGATACCATTTAGACAGTTGGTCCGCAAATGTAGTCCAAAAATATATTATAAGATTTGGAAGAGGCGAGCCGTGCCTGTCAGTCAGAAGTTAGAGTAAACAAAGTGGGCGTTCGTATTGCCAAATAGACTTGCTCCAAGATCTCTCAACTTTTTGAAAGAAGGTAGCAAACAGGTACAACGGTATTGTTCTGAACAAATACAAGGATTTCGAAAGAATCATCATCTTTTTTAATTACATCTACTAATAAGACTAAAGGGTAGACATCGCACAAACATTTGTTTGATTTGGAAATTATTGGGTCATAGTTCAATGGTTTTATATCAGGGATGGAATGGGATACCTGGGTGCCCAAATAGGTGGCAGCGTAACGATTACATGTATGTGACCTAGACTGATTATAGAGAACTTGGGTCTTGGAGAGACTGAGCTTATAAACGGATAGTGATCCAAAGTTGGTGGCTTCATTTTCAAGAAAAAGCCATGTGCGGATTGAAGTGAACATAACCATATCAGGCTAAAAGCAGCTGAATTAATTTTAAGCGGGTGCAAGTGTCTTGAGATCTTCACATGTCAAAGGTAGGGTTCAAGATAGACTGCAAATAATACCTGGGAGAGGGGACATCCTTGGCTCACCCCTCTTCTCATCAATACCTTACCAGAGATTGTTCTCATGCTAATTATCCTGGCAGAGAGATTTGAGTATAGTGAACGTATCCTGGATAGCGTGTTCATACCAAAGCCCATGACTGACAAAGTCTCCAATAAAAAGGGACAGGAAACCATGCCGAAGGCCTTGTGTGCATCCAGCGTAATCATCCCTGCTGGAACACAGAGATTGTCTGCAACATGAAAAATGGAGCTGGCCAAATGTGTAAGCGAAGTCGTATTGCATTGGGGGACAAACCCATGCTGGATATTATCAAGCCAACCTGCTATTCTTGCTGCAATACGATTCACCAAAAATTTTGAATACATTTTCACATTGCAGTTGATCAAAGATATGGCTCAACAGAAATAGCAGAAATTAGAATCTTTTCCCTTTTCTAGAAATACAGAACAGAAGGTTTCACACCAGGAAGCAGGTATCTCGCCACATTCTTCTATATGTTCAAGTAATGCCTGGAAGTGATTTGTGCGGCTCAACGGATCAATCGTAATTTTGGCCTCATGGTTGATTATATCTGTCCAGTTATTCAGTGTGCATTTCTCGCAGCATGAGTGACTGCGAACTATCAATTCCCTGGCTGTAAAATTCCCTCGATAGAACCCACACCTTCTCAAACTTCTTTGGGAACCTTCCGAATATAGCTACTTTCCTGCCCCCATGCATGTATTCATTCCGGCAATCTATTTGGTCTTGGTTGGTAAAGCAGGCAATATCCATGCCTGGGCTATACCCTTTTTAGCGACTACCAGGCCCAGTGAGCAGTACAAAAACTTTCTCGAGGCAATTTATTAATCCCAAGGGACTCCTAGTAAAACAAATTGGGGATTATGTGGGATGTCCTCCCCAAGTATGTCCGCCAGTCTCCAAGGATCTCCAGGCACTTCCACAGTGTGTGGAAGAAGGATCCCATGGCACCTCAGCATCTCAGACAATCAGATGTGAGGGATTTCTCCATCTTGTAGAGTTTAGCCTTATCAATATAGACCCAGTGCAGGACCTTAAGTTGAATCAAACGGAACCTTGCCCTAATGGCTACTTCTCAGGGTGCATCAGGGCTGCCTCCCAATACACATCCTACAAATCTCCCACTTATCATTCCCATTGCTGTTGAAGGTCCCAAGAGTATTGAAGATGTTGTTTATTAACACTTTGTATATAGATGGGACTGCCCTCCTCCGCAACAGGCCTCCCAGTAGATAACTCTCAAGAGGGGATAAAGCAGGCAGTTTATTCTGGTAAATAGCTTTGCCACACAGGGCTTGTCTGAGCTGTATTTATAGAGCTGCTTGTGTAAGTGCTTGTATTCCTCTTGCAACCCCACAAAAGATTTGATTGTTCTGTCTTCTACAATGCCCCCAGTCTGGAGATACCAATCGGGTCCTAGAGTGCGAAACCCTGTAGTTTGAAAACCTCCTTTAACACAACACAATGCCATAGTAGTGTGTCCATCATGACCCTGCCCTTCTTTCCCAGAAGGGCTCTTGCACTATTCCAAGCAGTGCCAGGAGATTCAATCTACCCTGCTCACAAATAGTGCATCCAGGTTAGCCCGACCATAGAGAATGTATCTAGTCAGACCGCCAGGTCATCTCCTGGGGCATAAAGCCAGTCATTTATCAACTGAAGTTGGAAGATCCAGTAGTATACGCTGAAGTGTCTAAGAGCTATGCCCCGGTTGTACACTGATCTACAGAAGGGTCTGAGGACTAACCATGGGGACGACCCGTTCCATAAGAGCAGTCGCACCTCTTTTTCAAATCCATTTGAGAAGGATTCAGGGGGAGCTTACACCATCTGCCAAAGCCACTTTGCAGTTTCACTGGCTGGGACTCTAGATATTCAACTCTGAATCGTTCCAGGTTAGGCACAGCATAGATACCCAGGTATTTAAAACCATCCATCACTACTTTGAGAGGGGCAGGAATGTCCACCCTTTATTCCCACTCTCCAATTTTAAAGAATACTGATTTGCCCCAATTCACCAAATTACTTAGTAGTCCCCTCATTTCTCTAACATTTCCAGATGGTGCTTCAGTGACGTTCCGGGATCAGTGACGTAAAGAAGGACAATACAAAACTGAGGATAATATGGAAAGAACTGCTGCACATCCAACAGTCCAATGGTGTGTGATGATAGTGCCAATATAAATTGAGTAAAGAATGGTGCTACTACGATGTCTGAAAAGACCTCCTGCTACCAAAGGATGTCATCCAAGTTGAAAGTCACAATGGCCCCTGCTAAACACAGGATAAACAAAAATGACAATGGAACACCCAATTCACATTGTGTTCCATCAAAGTCCAAAGTTCTACTGTCTTTCAGTTTGAAACCTGTCTCCATTTGATGCAAAATAACACACGAAAAAAGCAAATTGTCAATACAGCCAACACTGGATTTTCTCAAGGCCTACATAGAAGGTATCCAACAGCTAGCACGTGTTGTGGAATAAAAATGTAAGATCCAAAATAGCTCCAAATATGCATAGTACCATGAAGAAAGTAGAAATTGTATGGGAGACAAGGTAGTTTATACTATCAAAATATATCCATGAATGTTATCCCAGGAATGGGACACACCCCGGAGAAAACTGGTGACGAAGTCTTATGCCAAGTTACAAAAATGATGAGAGCATGTAGGTGCATTGCAAGTGATTAGCTCTTCCTCCTCTTCTGGCCATGTGGGCTAGCAGAGAGGGGGGCTATGATATACCCATACCATCGACTGCTCTCAAAGTATCATGTGTGATCGCAGCCCTGGGAGCCATGGACATGCAAAGAATGGCGTTGGCAGTGTCTATGAAGATCTTCTCTGAGACTGAGCAAGGCCACCATTGCCAGTGGCATCCCTCATCCCGCCTGTTCCATAGTGCTCTTGAAAAACCTGCACAAACTTTCCAGATCTCATCCATAATTTACCATCAGAATCCTTAATGAATTTAAAAGCATTCTTATTTACTGTTTCTTTAATTTGTAAATACAAAAAGCGACCCATGTCTTCACTATTCTCAAAGAACTTTAATATTATGAGTCAACTGAATAACCTTATCCCAAAGAGACTGTTGGAGTTTACTTTTAATTAGATCAATGTTTTGCTGTAGAGAGATCTCAGCTTCTGGCTTTTTTGGCATAATAAGTTGATCTGGTCACGGTTACCAAGATGGCAGCTGGCTGAAGGGGTTGCCACACCACTCTTTGAGCTCTTCCCTGCAGAACCTGACCACACATTTACACTGTCAATGGGCTCTGACATGATTTCCATATGCCTGAGTAATGTTACTAAGTACATGATCTCACTAAGCTATTTAAAGAACAAAATGTCTGATCCATTTGTGGAGTGGTCTTATAGGTTTCCTAGGGATATATTCCAGTATTAAGCAGCTTCTACTTACTCACTGCTCTACTGCACCTAATGCCTTCTTGTCAATCGTGTCCAAAGGGTGTAGGCATGCTGATAAGCCTCCCAGGGTTCCAAGCAGTGATGGCCTACGGGGCACATGGAACCCCAGGGCCAGCCTGACAGTGACAGCGGTGGAAGAAGAATCTCTGACCTCCTTAGCATCCGCTGGCAGTAGCTGAAGCTTGCAGGGGGCGTTTGCTGTTCATCACCTTTGGCCTCCACCCCTGCTGATTCCTCATGTGGCTCCACAGAAACAGGATCTTTAGAGGTGGACAGAGTGAGATCAGAGCCCCCTGCTGACAAGCGGCATCTTGGCAGGGGAATGAAGACTGCAGCTTGCAAAGAGATTCAGGTACCTTGGGGCTGAAAGTGCTGGTTTGCACTAAGGCAAGTACAATGAAAGCACAAAGATTAACTTTGCCACTGAAAATATAACTGCTGACCATGTCATAATTAATGCACAGAACATAAATAAACAGGAGCTCCACAATGCAGCAAAAATGTTTGTAGCTGCAGAAACTGCCACAACTGAAGAGGGCTCTTCCACTTCTGCTTCCCAAGGATCTGGGGTCAAAGGGGCTAAATCTTAACTCTGCCAGAAATAAACTCTATTACTGGGGGTGCTAACACCATATCTACAGCATTTGACAAGGGTGCTTTGCCCATGAAATAACCCTGGTATTCCAATGTAGCCCTGAACTCTGCTGAAAATAGACAACCCCTGGCTACCAAGAACATTCTTAATATTACAGGAATGGCACAACCTACAATGGTCGTTGGAGCTCTGAGTGACCTTGATGTAGCAACTGGAGCATTCAGAAGCAGCAAGGCCAGGTTTGGTGCCTCTGTTGTAATGGGAAGCATATCTTCTTCTGGTGCTAGGATGGGAACTGCCTGAGCTTAGGTAGGGCACTAGATGCATCACAGTACACAGTATCTAATGAAATTTTGGAGATTTTTATTTTGGCTTTGATTGCTCAGATGACAATTTACTGGATTTAAACATTGTAAACTCTGTAACTGAAGAAGGCTTAGAAGATTAATGGACAAGATTGACAAAACCAGCTAGAGGTCGGAACTAAAAATGTCTGAAGAAGGAGCAAGAGAGTGGATGACAATCAGGAATTTACAAGAGATTGGATATCAAATAGAATTGTAAATTACAGTGTGACTTTTTCACAAACGTTCTGGCTGAACCAACTGTGAGGCAGCACCACCGGGTACTTCAGGGACAGCAGGCACCACTTAGTGGAGAGATAATGGAGACTCAGCAGCAGTGGCAACAGCAATAGGAGCACCCAACTATTTTTTCAATATAAATCTTCTCTAATTATACCAAAACGAGTACAAAAACGATTCTGCCCCGGTCAAAATCTCACATTTAGCAATTCACAGAATGTCTAAAAAGCTAACTTCAATAGCCAAGAGAAATGACTGAGTTAAACAAAGGATAGCCAGTCTTGAGGACTGAAACACAGGTTATAGATCTGAAAACCTGGGAACAAGAAGCAGCTACCAAGAATCTCTCTTGGAAAATGAAAGATCTAGAAAATCAGATGCAGAAAAATATCTCAGAATCCTTGGTATTCCGGAAGGTAGTGAAGAGGATGAATAACAAGTATTTGTATTATACTTGATACAGCAACCATTTCTCAGTCTCGGTGAATAGGACACTGACTGTCAAATACAATGGGCCCACCAATTCACATTTTTCCGATCTACAAATGATGAAGGTGACTCACGACCTAGAGCTACTCTAATTCATGTTGGTAATTTTATCTTTCACCAACTTTTATATCAACATATGCCCTAACAATTCAGCCAAAGTGAGTATCGTTGTTTTGTGAGATTGGATTTTTATCCAGCAGCAGTAATTTATCACTTGCAACTTCGCTGCCTGATACCCTCATTACAGGATGTAGGGGCCCAGGCATTTCTGCAGAAGCCAACCAAATTAAAAATCATCTTTATAGGCTCCACTAACGTTTTTGCAACAGAGAAACACTGAAAAACTTTTAGCTCAATGGTCTAAATACTCCAGACTTAAAGTGGCCATTGCGCAGGATCTTGGCCATCTCTGCAGTCATTTGTTTTACTTTTCTGTTTCTTCCCTCCTCTCTTCTTTAAAAAATATAACGATAAGACAGGACATGTAGGTAGAACAAAAAGGACATGGAACTCTTTGCATTACACATTAGACTTATACGATTTAAAATGTCCATATGTATGCTAGGTGAGTCTGGAGAATTGTCTTCATAGCTATGCACACTTTGGTGGTTAAAGAAAGAACATGGTGGGAAGGGGAAGCTGAAAATGTGCTTTGTAGTGGTGGATTACCCCATCAGGCCCAACAGGCTGGGGAACAGGTGGGAGGATTATTTGTGGGAGGGGCTTGTGTGTGTGGGATGGAAGGATGGGGTTGTGGGTCAGAGTGAAGCGAAATAGGTGGATGGGAGGTATCAAAGTAAAAACAGCGATTGCATTTAGATGGTCCCAGAGAGGTAAAGATTTTTAATTTCATCTTGTATATCAATGAGTTATGTGTACAGCAAACAGCACACACAGGGGCTGAGCATATTATCCTGGAATGTCAATGGGCTACAGTCTCTTTTGAAAATTCCCAAGATTCAATCTGAATTATTATACATGCAACCTGATATAATCTGCCTTCACTATATTCACCTGACCAAAGTTGAGACTAACAAATTGTGCACCCTAGGGTAAGTGTCTCTTGCTATAATAATCCAACTAAGGGGGTGGCCATTTTAATACGTGGCAACATGTGCAATTGCTCAAAATTTAAAAGGGATAGGACTGGTAGATGGGTAATAGCTGGCCTAATAGGTAGGGGCATTTACTTCGGATTATGTACAGAGTATGGAGCCAATAATGATTACCCCTCTCCATTTCCAACAGCTTCTTATTGAGTTAGCATCCTGGGGCAATACCCCGATCCTATGTGAAGACTTTAATGTCACTCCTATTGATTCAACTAATAGAAGTAGTGGTCATTGTAAAACCCAAGCCTGGCTGCACTGCAACATTTTGATACAGTCAAATAGGTTGATGGATAACTGGTGCTTTACAAGATCCAACATTTTCGGTTTCTCGTTTTACTCTGCGCCACAGAAACAGTTCTCTACACCAGAAAATATATTTATTCTACAAGCTCTGCCTCCCAATATCTCAACTAAGCTCTTTCTACCTATTCTATCAGTTTACACCCCCTTGATCATAATCATATCTAATTAAGGTATAAGTAACTCAGCGCATCCAGGTAGATGGACTTTCGAACAGTCTCTTTTATTAGATACACCTTATTGGGAATTTCTGTGTGCCACCCTGGACAACCTTTTTGTTGTAAATAAAGGATCAGATTTACCTGCCATTGTGTGGGATGCCAAGAAAATAGTGGCCATGGGGGCGGGCGACACTAAGCTTCACAATACGAAGAGACATGGGGACAAAACAAAATGATTTTAAAGTCCGCCACTTCTAGTTACGTGCCACCAGAAATGTATGATCAAGGAGTTGAATCACTGTCACACAATCGTACTTCAAAGTCTCCTTAAAATAGAGATTTTAAAACTTGTTGCCATCTCACTTTCCTAGTCAAATTAAAGATACAGGTTAATAAATAAAGAAATATGTAAGAGTGAATTAAATAAATACATTTATAAAAGGAAGACATGGATTTACCGTGCTCCCTTCCCAGACAATGTGGTGTTCCACAATGTAGCAGTGGCACTGTAGAGCCCCATAATACAGTGGCAATCCACATTGTGACATACAACCGAAATCCAAATTAAATAAATATGGTATTTTTATGTCTGCCAATAATTCTGTATTTGTGCAGATGTCCACCTGAGAAAATCCATCTGGTAAAAATGTGGATTCATCACAAATTTATTGTGCCAGCCATTCACTGTGAAAAAGCTGGGCATGTGAGAACTGTGCACATATATTTTCTAATTCTGCGCCACAAAACATATGTTCATTAGCCTATCTAAAGTACGGCAAACGTTAAACAGCAGTAACAGAGGGCCAAATGTAATTTATCAATTAAACCAATTGAGACCCACCTTTCCTGAGGATTTTAGTCTGGTCTGAATATTCCACTCTTGTGGGGATTTGCTCAATGATGTAAAGAGCCTGATCCGCAATGCTCTGCTTCAGCGTTATCCTCTTCAGGTCCAATACCATGTACTGGTTGTTGTACGTTCCTGGCAGAAGTTAGAAGGGAAGTTTAAAAAGGTAGATCATATCCATATCCTACATGATGGTAAACAGTCACATCATAATAGGGGTATTACTGTAGTGAGAAATCCCTTAGAGACAAATGCATGCCTCTTTCCTTTTTCACCGGGGCGGTTCTCAGGGATCCCCATAGTTTACTTCTGGAAAATGTGATCATTCACAAACACTTATTAATATAGGGGAGGGTGTTCTTGTAGACACAGGTTCTTGTAGTGCATCTGTGGGCATGTATACATTTTTTCATATGCATGTTCATTCTTACAGAACTCAAGAGTGTACGCTTATGCAAATGACATCAAGCAAAATTGGGACCATGAAGGCAGCATTTGTGGGGCCACTGGGACATACCTGCCCCATGAACTCGTTAATGTTTCTTCCACCAGCCATGTCGGGCCGTGCCAGTTCCACAGCCAATTCCTTCCCATAGGTTCACTGGCTTAAAATGTATTTAATACTATTATTAGAAAGGTACTAAGAACAGGACACCATTAAACGTTGACAATATGTTTGTGTATGTGGGGGTGGGGGACGACTGCAAACAGATATTTTTTTCAAATGAGTGGTATGGAGAGACTTAAGAGTGAACAGAGCATTAAGTCACTACACCCTTTTGATGACGTTTGAGTATCCTGTAGTGAGGTCCTGCATCCTTTCAGCTTACTTTGGACAGCCCTCTGGCAATGTCTTGCATTAATGCACTCTTTCTGCTGACTTTAGAGGAACCTTTAGCAGCGGCCAAACTATTGTACTGCAACATTACAGTATGCTGACTTCAAAGTGACCACATCTGAGGCACTGCATATATTCATGCAGGCTTCAGAAGAACCTATACTGAAGACCTGAAGTAAGGCACCCTTTGTGCAGACTTCAGAGAGACCTCTATAAAAGGCCTGAGGCACTGCACCCTTTCTGCAGACTTCAGAGGGACCATTATTAAAATTCTGAGTTACTGCATTCTTTCTGCGGACTTTAGATGGACCACTAGTAAAGCCATAAGGTACTGCACCCTTTCAACAATCTTCAGAGGGACCACTGGTAAAGTCCTGAGGAACTGCACCCTTTCTGTGGACTTCAGAGGGACTTCTAGTAAAGACCTGAGGTACTGCCCCCCATTATGCTGACTTCAGAGGGATATCTAGGAATGAGCAGTGGTAGCGTACTGCTGTGCAGAAGGCCACAAAACTAAGGAAAAGCAGCTAATGAAATCACTTTTGAGGAGGGATTGGAAGGGGTATAGTGTCATTAACAAACACTGTCAATTACAAAGAAAAGAAAAATAGCTTGCCCTAATATTAGCCAATAAGATGTTTGCAAATCTGGACATGCACAAGGATTAAAAAGCAATGGTGCAAATGAGTGCACACAGCCAAGTCCCCTAAGTAATTTGCAAATCTGGCCTGATTGACTTTGTGACATTTTTATAACACTATTTCTACTGGTGTATGAGACAGCAGTCTCTATGATTGTTGTAACTTTTCTGCATCCATCAAGACATCAAATAATTAATAAACTCAGCAATTCATTCTGTCATATATCAGTGCACTAACTTGTTCAACCATTGATGAACTTGCTTGCCATTTACCTACCCATGATTCAATCACTTACTCACTTATCCTTCCATGTTCTCACTCATCAATCCAATAGCTAACTCGTTATCACATTCACCCACTGATCCATCCACTCCACATACACAAATTCACAAAATTCAAGAATCACTTTCATAAATAAAGTAGCTAGACCTATTGGCTGTGTGAAAGCTTGATTTTCTTAAATTGTACCAACATCATGCGCTCTGTCCACTTAGGATCTCCCACGGACCCTTGCCCACCCACATGTTCAACCTCAACAACAAAATCATCATCAGCAAACTCATGGACATCTTCAACACATCACCTCAGACACCTACCAGGATGATTGGAAACACACCAGAATCAAACCCATCCTCAAGTAATCCTCTGCTGACCCCAACAAGCTCAAATATTACCCACTGATCTCCCTGCTCCCCTTTCCTGCAAAAGTCCTTGAGAAAGCTATCAACCAACAACTCATGGAATATCTTGAGAATAACGATCTTCTGGACTCAACCCAATAGGGATTCTGCTCCAATCACATCACCAAAACCGCACTTATCGCTGCCACGGACGACATCATAACCCTCCATGACCAAGGAGAATCGGCCACCCTCATCCTTCTTGACCTCTCAGCAGCATTCAACACATTCTCCCACCACACCGTTATCAAGAGGCTCCACCAGATCAGCATCCAAGATGACACCCTCAAATGGATCGCATCCTTCCTCTCTGGTAGAACTCAGGGAGTTCTCCTTCTTCCTTTCTCATCTAAGCCCAAGAACATCATCTGTGGCATCCCTCAAGGCTCATCCCTCAGCCACACCCTGTTCAACACCTACACAACCCCCTTGGCCAACATTGTCAAAAACCACGGACTGAACATCATCTACGCTGACGACACTTAGCTCATCCTCTCACTATCTAAAGACCCCCTCAACAGCGAAAGCCAACTTCCACCTTCGCATGACCAACATTACCAACTGGATGCAAGATAACAGGGATTATAAATTAACTGAAATGTTGTATTTTGTCAGGGGAAGTTCATGTGAAAATCTGAACAGCAATAATGAGAAAACACTCTTGGAGTGCTGGATGACAAAGTCTCAACACATACAAAACATAGGTCATGCGCCTCAGACTCAACACAGATAAAACAGTCATGATCTTTGAGAACACTGCCTCACCATGTGATGACTACTTGTGGCCCCCCAACCTGGGTCTCAAAACCCCCACAGACCAAGCCCAAAACCTCAGCAGCATCCTGGACAAAAAACTCCCCATGAAGAACCACATCAACACAGTCTCTTCTGTTGCTTCCTTACCCTCCGCAGGCTCCATCAGATCTTCAAGTGGCTCCCAATCTCCACCAGAAGCACCGTCATGCAAGCCCGTGTCACCAGTTGCCTGGACTATGGCAGGCACTATACACCGGAGTCACATCACACCTCAAGAAGGGACTTAAAATCATAAAGAACTCAGTGCTCAGACTCATCCTGAACCTCCCCAAACGGACCCACATCACCCCTCACCTGAGGAAACTCCACTGGCACCCCGTACACAAAAGATGCCAATTCAAAATGCTGACACACCCCTACAAAGGCCTTCACAACCAAGGACCAGCATACCTCAACCACTGCCTGAGCTTCCACCATCCCTCCAGACCCCTGCACTCAGCCTCTCTCCCCCTATCCCACACCCCCTGCCCCTGCCACTGCAATAGAGGAAGTCGATCCTTTTCATACCCTTGCCGCAAAAGCCTGGAACATCCTCCCCATCCACCTCAGGACACCTTCCTCCCTCCAGGAATTCAGAAGGGGACTCCAGACCTGGCTCTTCCACTGAAGCCCTGAGCAGCCAAACCTAGTTCCTGGATACCTTCACAGGTGTTTCTCGCACTATACAAATTCCCAGCCTTACTATACTATAACAACTCTTCCATAAAGGAGTGAAAAAGTTCTAAAGCTGTCTGTATCAATTCTGGACAGATCGTTCAGTATTGTCATAGTTTCCTGTACAAATGGCAGCAATAATGTATATATAGAGACACACTAGAAACTCAATTTAGAGTTTAGTAGTGTAAATATGATCACATTAGAGTTTCATTACACCCACTATTCCAGCCCAGAGAATTCAAACCATTAAAGCACCACCGCAGTCACCTAGGTGGTATATGAATATATTTAAAGGCATTCCAGAAACTGCCACATAACTTTGATAGGGATGATGGTTTTTTCACCTCTTTATGGTCAGAGTAGAATAATGGGTAAAAAGTGAGCAAATGCCTTCCAGGTCTCAGGAACTACACTACATTTCCTATGCCAAATTTTGTAAAAACTTTCATTCGTTTCAACATAATTTTGGCAGTAGAAGATGGCTACATGGTAATTGCAGTATGAACAGATATATGAAATTATTTGTTGCATTATTTGCTGCCGCATTCCAGAATTATTCCATCTCCTATGCTACATTTATTGCTCTGCTCTGGGGTATCTAACATTGGTCCAGGCACTGATTCCCATTTCCATGCACTGAATGTAAATGTACCGGGTGGTAATCCGGAAACACTGTCATGGTGCCGGCCTGCAAAACCTAATGCTGGACACTCCTGCCTTATGCAAAGGACACAACAGAAGAGCACAGATGCCAAATAATCCCCTCACACAAAGAACTGGGAATACTGATGTCAAGCTGTAAAATTGTTACTTATCTAATGAGCACCATACTTTTGACAGAGGAATATACTGAACAATAGTATTATTACACATAAGGATATTGCTGATGCTCTGTCATGTCCTACGATTAAATATGAGATTGAAAGTTAACTGAAATTTAGTATTTTGTCTGAGGAAGTTCATATGGAAATATGAACAGGAATAACAAGAAAACCTTCTTGGAGTGCTGGGTGACAAAGTTTCCAGCCGTTCCCAGTCTAAATCGAGAAGTAGTATTTTATAAGATTACTAAATAGAAAAAAGAAAAATCACACTTTACATTGGATCTGATGAGGTTGTAATCTTAGTTGGCTGCACTCAATGGCTAGCAGATGGTTTGATTTAGGGGGTACCTTGTGTTTCTGCCTATCTTTCCCTTTATGAAAGATGCAGATTATATCCTGGTGGCTGAAAATGTAAGTTTTTTAAAATTTAACCACAGGCCTTTATGGCCTAGTCTAGAAGAATGACTTTTGTGTTAAGGACTTCTGGAGAAATCCATGGGTTTGAACCCGAGCCTTCCAGCAAAGCAGCCTGGTCACATATTTCAGGGCACATCATAGATGCTTGATCAAAGGACATTTGAACTGAAGAGGATAAGTGTAGGTAGTGGCCTTTTTGTATGGTCACCCCCACATTTGTTCTCCAGTGCTAATGGTTTTGACTCTGAAAGTGCACTGAAGCCTGCTAACTAGGCCCCAGTGCCAGTGCCCTCCCCCCAAAATCTGATCCATGTGAATTGGTAAGCCCAATTGGCAAGGACTTTAACCCCCTTATAAGTCCCTGGTAAGTGGTACCAGTGGTACCCAAGGCATGGGAATTAAAGGCGGCACCAGGGCCTGAAGTACTGATTGTACCACCATGAATGACCCGAGTAAAAGGATGCCAGCAGTCCTGCCACTGCAGACTGCATGAGCAATGCAAACTGCTCAAACTCGACTTTGCCCTCACCATGAGTGGCAAGGTCACAGCTCTGTTTTTTAATAGAGGCCAGCCACCCCTAAGGTAAGCTTCCTAAGCCCAGGAGGCAGGGTGCATTGTATTAAAAGTATGGACATATATGTGCAATATATATATCCCTATACTAGCCTCTTTCCATTAAGGGCTACCGTAAGTGTTCTGGGGGACACAGGACAACATGGGCTGGCACCTGGGTATCCTGAAGTTGCCAGATCCATTATGGTATCATTACAAAGTGTCATGTTTGGCATCAAACAACCTGTCTCCTCAAACCCGACCTGTTCCCCATGTCAGATATCATGTGGCATGCACCCAGGTGGCTACCTTAGATGTTGCTCACTTGGTTGTCCCAGCCTTTCCTGTGCCTTAAGTGACAGCCGGCAGCTGCTGCCCCCAAGACAAGAATCTGACCCCTTGCTAGAATGTGTGAACACTCCCAGGTGCTACCTCCCTCCCCAACAGGATGGCTATTGAAGTGGCATATCAGCGGTGAACTTCGAAGCTCACATAACCTCTAATACGCAAGTAGGCTGTTTTCCAGAGGAGGAAAAAGCCAACCCCTGCCACCAAGAACATTTGCAAGCCGGACAGGCAGGGAAGTAAGACAGTCAGAAGGCATACAACCCCAGAGGGCCAGCCACACCCCTAGAGTGGGCTGCCTGGTCTGTACAGCTTAAAAAGGTTCTGCCATTATTAAAAGCGGCAGAATAGAGGCTTCTGGTAGAAAAGGTGGCACACTCCTCCACAAGTGGTCACTTCAGGGGTAGATTAGCTTTTTGGACCAGCAGCCCATTGGCTGTTAGCACCGACACACCTAGTGCCACTAAATCTAGGACTTAAGGGGCTCCCCTGGCACCAGAACCTCAGATCTGGTAGGCTTGCAACAAAGGACAAAGAAGAACCCAGAGTCTGCAAATTCAGGACCTGCACAAGAAAAAGGCACAAAAGACTACAACTGTGGCTACCACCCTGCAACTGCATGACTGTAACTCGTTCTAGACAAGAGACTACTTCCAGAAGAAAGGGGAACCCTTCTGCAAGCCAAAGGCAACTCCAGAACTCCCTTGGACTAGAGGTACTAGTCTCCTGCAGCAGCAGGCAAGAATCACACTCCTAGAACCAAAGAATCACTGGCCATCTGTCGTGCCAAGGGATCACCCAAAAGTAAATGGCTTAGTGCATTGTGGGAAATCTAGTCCTGCCCTCCAGCAAGTTTCAGGCAGCTACTGCTTTTCCCGGGCTCCAGGACATCAAAGTGACCAAAGGCTGAGTTTGCTGTTACCAAGGCATGTTTGCGGCCAGTCGGGATACCACTACCTTTATTCAATGCTGTGCCTCAAGGGAATCATGAAGCATGTAGCATCTTCAACCTGATGCCCCAGTGGCCCAATTGTTGAGATTTTGCATCTACTTACCCACCAGCACCGTCTAAGCGGCAAAACCAGCACCTGCGGCTCCTGTGTTCAGCTCCAGGGACAGTGAGGACCACTCTGCACCTGGGACTTACAAGCCAGGCAAAAACTGACTGCCTGAGCCTGATCTGCCTCACCTTACCACCCAGTGTTATCCACTGAACTCGATCTGCAAGTGACCGATTATCACTAGTACATTTTTCCATTGACTGCAAGGTTATTGTTTTGCAAGATTTAAATGTACTAATTCATTTTTCCTTCCAATATCCATAATTCCGCTATTCTCTTCTGATTGTCTTTGCTTTGTTGTCCAAAATTATATAAAAAATATATCAGTTCCCTCTACTTACCGCATGATGAATCTCAGCATGATGAATTTAGACTCTAATAGACCGGGGTCTTAGTTAATGTAGAATTTACCATTCTAGAAACCCTTTTAGCGGTTGACTCTCTCAAGCGGGGGGGGAGGCCCCCAGGCCTCAATAAAAATCCAGGCGATCTTTATAAATTTAATACGACCTTCTGGGTGCCATATATTAATATTTGATGTAATGGGTTGCAGCTGACGCCCTGATTCCACCTACATGGATGGGGGCCGAGACAGTGCCCATCTTCAAAAAGAGTAATCCTGGTAACCCGTCCAACTTCCAGCCTATTAGCTTGTTAGATAATCTGCAGAAAGTTTTCTGCAAGCAGGTCCTCGAAAGGTTGTGGAATGGATTGATCAGACTGGCGCTATCTCTAGTGTGCAGGCAGGATTCAGACCAGCGACCAGTGCTATAGATCAGGTCTTTAGATTTCTAAAGAGCAAGGCGAAGACAATGGATATTTGTGGGGAGACCTGTATGTAGCTTTTTTAGACCTCTGTGCAGCCTTTGATCTAGGAAGCTCTGGAGTACATTGCAAGAGATGGGGGTTCCGCTAGATCTGCTTGGCCTTACTGTTCATTTACATGAGGGCTCATTTGCATGGATCAGGTATGGTGGCAAGGGGGAATCAATTGATCCAGTTAGGGTGGAGAGGTGGTATGCTAGGGATATATCCTGCAGCCCACTCTTCATTTTTTAGATTAATAATTGCATTGAATATCTGAATAGTTGTGTCAATGATTCCCCTACTTTGAGCGGGAAAACAATACAATGCTTGCTCAATGCTGACGATATGCTATTACTTTACAAAATCCAGTAAACAACTTTTGTGCCTTTTGTAGAGATTTTGGGCTGGAGATAAATGTAGTGAAAACAAAACTGTTGATTTACACCTGGAGGAGGAAACTGAAAGCCAAGGTCACTTTAAACACGGAAAGCATAGAAAGAGTTTCTGAGTTTGATTATTTGAGAGTGAGATTAGCAGACTTCGGTGCTTGTGGGTCACAGGTAACGAAAAGCTCCCATGCAATTAGTTATAGAGGGGGCGCGATAGTTAGGATGGCAAAAAAGGTCCAATACATTCCAATTAGCCCCACAATTGATATATATAAAATGTAGGACGAGGGGAGCAGCTTTATATGGGGCTGAGTTGGGGGGTCAGAGTAAATTAGATACCCTAGCTGTTAAAGAAAATAATGTCCTTAGGAATATCACAGGGATGGGGAGGGGTACCCCTTTGATGCCTCTTAGGCTCAACCTCAGAATTTACCCTATAACTGATGTGGCAATTTTAAGAACTCTGCTCTACTGGATATGTATGTGGAGAACAGAGGAGCTGCTGAAATAAAAGGTTTGCCTTGGTGACATATTAGGGCGGTTGTTAGCAGCTGAGAAGATAGGATGGCTCCGGAATCTGAGGTTGACCTGGGGACAGCTAAGCCTACAAGAATTCTGGACCTTTCATGAAGCATACCAGCAAATGCCGTGCCTATTGTGAAGCAGAGATTCTGGGAGAGGTTTCCGTCTCGGATGGCCAAGTCCAAAGATAGTGGTTGTACGTTTTCTTCAATTTAAACATGAACCCGTAGTAGAGTCTTTTTTTTGGATGTGATTAGACCAGCTCGTGTCTGATACCTTTTCTTATAGTTTAGGTACTTCATGCTACCGTTAACTGCCTTTACTGCCCGCTGGTCATCCCTAGTGGAGAATGACAGGAAGTGTAAACTAGGTTGCAAGGCCAATGAGACAGGTGAGCATTTCCTCTTTTTTTCACCAATACATGACTCTCCTAGACGACAATGGATTGTGTCCCTCTATCAAACTCTTTTGATATTCAATCGAGCTACTGCCTACAGACTACGTAAGTGCCATTCTTTATTATTATACATCAGTGTCGCATTTCTATTGAGTCAGGTCTATTACTTATCATCCATGTTGGTACTCTGAAATGCTTAACACATGTTCCTCTAGTAAAGCCTGACTGCTCTGCGCCAAACTACCAGGACTGAGCTAGGGATGTATTAGTGTGATTCTGAAGGACCTATCTGGGATAGCGTGAAGATATTGCATAGTGAAGCCTAACCTGCCTCACTGCATTACACCACACTTTCGTACATTGGTGGCAGCGGTGGGATACAGCACTTGTGTTTCACAACACCACTTAGTCATAAGTGACTTTGCATGAGACATTCACTATTGACATTATACCCAAATTATTTTTTCAAATTTTCCTAGCAAAAAGATTTATTGGAATTGTTAGGGCCCTGTGTAGACCACCATTCCAAACTAATTAAAACATTAAAACTTTAGGAAAAAGTTTCAAACGTTTTGGTAAAGTTTAAAAAAAAGGTCCCAACTTTCAGATAAAAGGTTAGTGCACAATGGAGGCTGACAAGAACCTCAACCTGTCCATCCTTCCTGCTCTGAAGATCATTAATCTGAGAGCCTTGAGCAACATTAGGGGTACTAGCTTTCCAAAGACAGCTAAAAAGGAGGAGCTTGAGAAAGTCCTCAACTCCTATAAGAAAGAACGGCTGGAGGAGGATGGCAATTGCTCAGAAGAAGATCCTGAAGAAGATGAGGATGTTGCCTTGGCCCAAGTAGAAGATAATAGGGAATAAGGTGAAGACCACAACTTTCCACCCTTTCCCATACGCTCTGCAACAGCAGGAAGTGACAGAAGTCACTCTTGTAACCTCCTAATGGTAAGGTGGCAGTTACTCTTGAGGAAGAGCTTGACCTCCTTTCACTAGAGGAGAGCAAAATTGAACTTGGAGAAAGGAGACTAGCCCTAGAAGAAAGAAGGGTCAAGATGGGCTTAAAGCCTAAAGATAACGGTGCAGCAATATAAATAGGGAAAAGAAGAAACTTGAACCTAATATCCCCAAAGGGATTGTCCCCAAGTTTAGTGATGGTGATGACATTGACAAATGCTTGCAGCCTTGAAAGGACCTGAAAGACGAGAAGGCTTGGTCACCAGCATTGGGACTCTCTATTGTGGCAGTTGTTCTCAGTCAAGTGGGGATATGGCTAAGTCCTCGGAGCACATGTAAGAAACTATAATAGAATGATTTGGACTCACCACCGAAACGTACAGAGTGAAGTTTAGGGGCACTGTTGAAGGTCAAAACCAATCATGGGTGAACTTTGTAGACTCCTCAGTCAAAACCCTAAAAGGCTGGATAAAAGGAAATGAGGTGGACACTTATGATGGGCTATTTAATCTGATTATGAAAGAGCACATCCTAATTAATTGTACCACAGAGAAATTGCATCAGCGTTTGGAGGATTCTAAGTTGTCTTCTCCCAAAGAACTGGGGAAGACAGCTTACAAATGAGTCTGAACCAGGGTGTCCAGGAAGACCCATGGTAGGAGCGACCAGAAAAAAGGGTGCAGAGACTTCCCAGCAGGGGAAAGAGGCGAGTAACAACAACAACAAAAAGAGTTCTCTAAAAAAAAAAAAAAAGTTCTTCTCAGGAGGGTGACCCCTGGGATGCATCCCAGTCCAAAGGCATGGGGTATAAGGGAAAGAACCGGGACCATACAAAGGGTGCAGGGATATGCTGAGACTGTCATCAGTCTGGGCATACAAAGGGGGATTCATTCATGGCCCAAAAAGGCCTCAGTCATGGACAGTCCAAGGGATTGGCTAGCATAGGAGAGGGGATGGAGGTGTTCTCTGGAGAGGTCAGAGGTTTGTGGGAGGGGTGGATATTGAAGTCCTGGAAGTCTTACCTCCAAGCAAGAAGTGCAGACAAAGGCAAACATCAATGGGACAGAGGTAGAGGCTCTGAGGGATACAGGTGTCAGTGTCACTATGGTGGCAGCTAGACTGGTTTCCCCAGACCAAATTATACCTGATGTTAGTCACCAAGCCACTAATGCGGACAATGAGAGTATGCTGCATCTCATGGTTTTGGGAAGTTTAGAATAGTGAGGGGTTACTGGCCCAGTGAAGGTGGTTGTGTCCTCGACCACCCCAGTAGAGTGTCTGTTGAGAAATGACCTTGAAACCTCTGCTTGAGCAGAAGCAGAGAGGAAGGCTCATGCAGGGATGCAGAGTCTTCTTGAGTGGGTGTATGTGGCAACCAGAGAACAGACAGCACAACAGGGGAATCATGAGAGTTTGGAGCCTGAAATAAAGGCCGACAAAATCCCAAAGCAAGAAAAAGCACAGAAAGTCTTACCACTCAGCTTCAAAGAGGCCACAGGACTAGAAGGAGAGTTCTCCTGAGGGAGATGCCCTGGTGCCTGAGGAGGGAACTGCACCCTGGCCTGACCAGAGAGGCCCTATGCCAAGGGCAAAAGACTTGCCTTATTTTTAAAGGCCTTAGGCAGTAGGGTGAAACGCAAAACAGGGAGATGTCAGTGGAACCCACAAGATCTATTGGAAGATGAGATTTCATACACTGAGGCCAGGAACCCCAAAACAGAGGCAGCAAGGAAAGGGGTGGGCCCCTGAAAGCACAGAGTGTTCATTCTAACCTTAGCTCATGACATCCCCCTAGCTGGACCGGTACAAAAAAAAACATTATGTTTGTCACTGCCCTTGCAGTAGCAAAGGCCCTTTTTGGTATTTTTACAAGAGTGGGAATTCCTAAGGAGGTTGTTTCTGATAGGGTGACCAATTTCATGTATGTATACCTAAAAGCTATGTGGGATGGATGTGGTATGACCTATAAGTTAAACACCTCCTAACACCCCCAGACAAATGGTTTAGTTGAAAGAGTCAACAAAACCATAAAAAAAGGCATGATAGTGGGCTTCCCTGAAAAACTCAGTAGTAGATGAGATGTCCTGTTATCTTGCCTCTTGTTTGCATACAGAGAGTTGCCACAGAAGGCGGTTGGTTTAAGTCCTTCTACACTTCTGTTTGGCCATCCAATAAGAGGTGGATTAGGTTTGGCGAGGGAAGGTTGAAAGAAACCCCTCAAAAAGCCCAAGCGTGACATACTGAACTATATACTGACCCTGCGTTGTCACATGACTGGGTATATGAAAAAGGAAAGGGAAAATCTGGAGGCCAGCCAAGAGCATGCCAAACCTTGGTATGACCAAAATTCAGCACTGGATGAATACAAACCAGATCAATTGGTGTGAGTGTTGAAGCCTGTGACTCTCACAACCCTCCAGGACCTGTGGACTTGGCCCTAGCCCATCTTGGAAAAGAAACAGGAAGTCACTTCCCTGTTGGACTTAGGCACCCCTAAGAGTCCTCACAGAGTACTCCATGTTCACCACACTAATACAGGGTTGACGTGACCATGCTCATGGCCACTGATGGTGGACAAGAGGAGGAAAGTGAACCCCTACCTGACCTACTGTCAAATAACCGAAAGGATGGTTCAGTAGAAAGTGCTGTGTTGTCAGACTCTCTTACAGCACACCAGCAAACTGATCGCAGGAAAGTCCTAAACCAGTCTACTGAGCGCTTTTCCTTGAACCCTGGTTAGACGACATGTTGTTTTCATGATGCGGATACATGTCACTGCATGCCTGTCAAAAATAAAATTTATAGACGTTTCACTCAGTCAAGGCCTGCATCAAAGCTGAAGTCAGCAAGATGCTAGAGCTAAGGGTGACAGAACCTTCTGACAGTCCCTGGGCTAGCCCAGTGGTACTTGTCACCAAACCTTTCTCAAAGTGTGACAACCCAGAGATTAGGTTTTGTGTGGAATACAGGGGTCTTAATGTAGTCACTAGAACTGATGAACACCCCATTCCCAGAATAGATGAGCTCATAGATAAGTTGGCTTAAGCCACGTTCTTGAGTACCTTTGATTTAACATCAGGGTATTGGCAAATTGGGCTCACCCAGGAAGCAAAGGAGAGATCAGCCTTTTCTACTCCTGGAGGCCACTTTCAGTTTAGGTCGATACCTTTTGGATTGAAAAATGCACCTGCCACTTTTCAAAGGTTGGGGAATAGAGTTCTTTCAGGTCTGGAAGACTTTAGTGAAGCATATCTGGATGATATTGCTGTATTGAGTTCAACATGAGAGGGTCACTTGGTCCATCTGGGTGAAGAGCCACAGGCCCTGCAGCAGGCAGGCCTAACTATCAAGGCCAGTGAGTGCCAAATAGGGCTGAGTTTAGTTGTCTACTTGGGCCACCTTGTGGGTGGAGTCCAAGTGCAACCTCTCCAGCCTAAAATCCATACCATACTGGATTGGTAGGCTCCCAAGAATCAGACGTAAGTCAGGACTTTCCTTGGTTTGACTGTGTACTATAGGAGTTGTGGGAAAGGGTATGGTACCATTGGGGCCCCTCTCATTCAGCTCACCTCCAAAAAGCAACCTAAGAAGATCATCTGGATCACAAGATGCCAAAAGGTCCTTGACACCCTGAAAGATGCTATGTGCTCAGAACCTGTCTTAAAAGCTTCTTGCTATGGAAAATAATTAATTGTCCAAACAGATGCTTCTGAACATGAGATTGGGGCACTGTTGTCACAAACAAATGACGAGGGCCAGAATCAACCAGTTGCCTTTATTAGCAGACGAGTTAGAGTGCCATTGAGAGGGAAGCCTTTGCTGTGGTCTGGTCCCTGAAGAAGCGGAGAGCATACTTATTTGGGACTCACTTCAAGGTTCAACCGACCACAGGTCTCTCAGGTGGCTGATGCAGATGACAGGAGAGAACCCCAAGTTGTTGAGGTGGTCCATTTCCCTACAGGGCGTGGACTTTACAGAGGACCAGAGACCTGGAAGTGGCCTTGCCAATGCAGATGGCCTTTCCAGGTTCTTCTCCTTAGATGATGAGAACTACCAGGGTGGAAGTTAGTTGCTCATCATGTTTTGTCTGGGGTGGCGGGCGGTTATGTAGGAAAGTGCCCTTTTTGTATGGTCTTCACATTTTTTTTTTATTCAGTGCTGATGGTTTTGACTCTGAAAGTACACTGGATCATGCTAACTAGGCCCCAGTGCCAGTGCTCTCGCCCTAAAATCTGATGCATGTAGTAGGAGCTGTCTCAGTATATGGTGTACACCTATAGGTGGAGCACCCTATACTGAGTCCAGGCAACCCTTACTAACTTAAAAAATGGAATGCGAAATGCACAACTAACCAATACTGACACACAAGGATATTAGGGACCGAGGAAATACGAAAACACCAGCGGTAAATAGCTAGGATTCCCCTGGTGCCTGTGTGCAGAGATGTTTCCCAGGGTCAGGTGTCACTAGGATAACATAGGGAAGCCGTGGTTCGAGTTTTCATGTTTCTGGACCCTTCCAGAGGACCCCGAGGAAGCCCATTGGGACAAAAAAGGTTTGTGAGTGTCCCCATCAGTGGATACCCAGAGAAGTGGAGTATTTCCACCAGGGAGCCCAGGTTCAAAGGGGTGAAGTCGCATCAGAACCTCTTGTAAAAGTCCATAGGGACCTCAGATGTCCCGCTGCTACAGTGAGTGGGAAATCAGGCGTGCATTCCGGACAAGGAGTACCTGTGGAGAGAGGGGACAGAGTACAAGCGACACGGAGTTGCCAAGGGGGTGCAGAAGGGCAATGCCCACCCTTCTCATGGATACTTAACTGTAGGAGGGGGGCCTTGAAGATGCAGCTGTGGAGTCTAGGAGATGCAGGGAGATCCCAGGAGTCATCCACGAGCTGTCCCACGCTGGTTGTCAAATTTCATAGGGGTCAATGGTCAGCAGGACTACCAACAAGTCTTGGCAAATGCAAAATATGTGTTGTGGGAAGAGCTGCAGAAGTGAGGAACAGCAAGGTCCCAGGGACTCAACCTATGCAGGTAATTCAGGGCCAGCCCTCAGCAAGCAGTTGAGCCAGCAGGAATCGATGAAGACCCCAGGGGGACCCACGGGCAGCAGGCAAAGGAAGTCGAAGGGAGGCCTAAGCAGCACAAAGAAGATGCATGCCCACGTTACAGGAGTTGCAGGGAGGATGTCATTCATGGAGCTGTTTGATGCTGGGGCTTCCTGGAGCTAGGAGGTCTTCGGACTAAAGAGAAAACAAGCCTTGGCAACAAGCAGATGGGGTGCACTGGGGTTCTGTCCCAGCAGCTTCAACAAGGGACCACAGACTTTCCAGTTGCAAAGAAGACAGGTCAAACCTCTGGAGAGCCACTGAACCACCACCTGTGTTGTAGAGCACTGAAGAGTTTGTGAGACAGCAGAATCCACAAACCAGTCGTCGATGTTGAGGTGCCTGTGGGTGCAGGGGAGTGACTTCAAAGGGAGATTCCTTCTGCTGTCCTTGATGCAGGCAGAGGCCTTGTGACTTTGGAGGATGAGCGACCCTGGAAGTTGCAGAGTCCTTCCAATACCTGGGGACAAAGTTGCAGTAGGAGCCCTCCTACTAGTTGCAGTCTTGTATTGGGTCCTGGCGAAGTCCAGCAGCAGGATCCAATGTCCAGGTTGCAGAAGCATCTTGCAGAAGAGTCTTGCAGACTAATCTAGGGTCCTACCCCCAGGGAAGCCCTTAAGTAACCCAGGAAGGGGGATGGACAGCTACTGAGGTGACCCACCTATCGGGGGTCAGGGACGCTGCTCTGCTGGACTGACCAGTCAGATGCTCCCAGGGGCTTTTGCTCATCTTATTTTCAAGATGGCAGACTCAAGCGGCCACCTGGCAGAGCACGAGGCACCTCCCTAGGGGATGAGCTGGACATTTGGGTGGTCACTCCCCTGTCCTTCATGTGCTTTTGCGCCAGAGTGGGAGCCAGGGGCTCCTGCACTGGTAGAAAACGGTTTTGCAAGGAGGGTACCAATGTGCCCTTCAAAACAGTCTGGTGGTGCTCAGAAGCAGTCCCAACCTTGCCCAGAGACTCCTACTTCTCCTCTACAGGAAATACTTTATCCTGCCTTCTCCTGCTTGAGTTAAACTCAGCAGCAGGACGGCAGAATAGTGCCTGGGGTCAGCGGCAGCACTGGCTTGAATGCAGACCATGCAAGGCTGTATAGGCAGATATAGGGGATCCCCTAGGGAACCCCCAGAGTACATGGTATCATGCAACTAGAACTGGAATGGGTGTAGTTGCATGATTCCAACATGTTTGAAACCAAACATGACTAGGTTCCATGAAGCCATTATGGAGTTGGACATCTCGTGTTGACCAGTGACCACTACATACCTTAAGATGGCTCCCCGCAATTACAAAGCCCAGAGAGTGGAGTCTGGGGTTTGTGGGAATACCTCTAGTCATTCAGGGGTACCCTCACACTCAGCACCATGCACCCTGCCCTTGGGCTGAAGAGCGTACCATAGGGGTAACTTAGAATGTCAAAGGTGCAGCATCATTTCACACAGGCTGCAATGGCAGGCCTGTAGTCATAATTTGCATGGGCTCCCGTGGGTGGCATAATACATACTGAAGTCCATGGGGACCCCTGGTGTACCAATGCCCTGGGTACCTAAGTACCATATATTAAGGACTCACATGGGTACACCAGTATGCCAATTGTGGGGTGTAGAAGTGCTTACCAACTAAATTTAGGGGAGAGAACACTGACACTGGAGTCCTGGTTAGCAGGATCCCAGTGGACTATAGTCAAAACACACTGACACCGGGCAAAAAGTGGGGGTAAACTATGTCAGAGAGATCCTATTTTCCTATACATGTGAATTAGTAACCCCAATTAGCAAAGACTTTAACCCTCATATATGTCCCTGGCAAGTGGTACCAGTGGTACCCAGGGAATAGGAGTTAAAGGGGTCACCATGGCCTGAAGCACTGATCGTGCTACCCTGAGTGACCCAAGTAAAAGTCTGATAGCATTACTGCCACTGCAGACTGCATGAGCAGTGCAAAGTGCCCAAACTCGACTTTGCTCTCACCATGACTGGCAAGGTCACAGTACTATTTTTAATATATGCGAGTCACCCCTAAGGTAGGCTTCCTGAGCCCAGCAGGCATGGTGCATTACATTAATACATTAAAAGTGTGGCTATATAAGTGTAATCTTATATGTCCCTATAGTAGCCTCTTTCCATTAAAGGCTGCAATAAGTGTTCAGAGGACGATAGGTTAACATGGGCTGGCACCTGGGCATCCCGAGGTTGTCAACTCCATTATGGTCTCACTGAAAATTGTCATGTTTGGTATCAAACAAATTGTCTCATTAAACCTGACTTGTTCCCCATGTCAGATTTGATGTGGCATGCACCCAGGTGGCTTCCTTAGAGGTTGGCCCATCCTTTCCTGCGCCCTGGCTGATAGCCTGCAGCTGCTCCACTGCTGCTGCCAAGACAGGAGCCTGACCCCTTGCTAGAACCCCTGCAGAGTGGACCTGGCTATTCCCGGGTGGAGAACACAGGAGCCGCGGTGCTGGTTTTGCTGCTTATATGGTGCCGGTGAGGGAGTGGATACAAAATCTCAACAACGGAACCACTGGGGTGTCGGGTTAAAGATTGTTTAATTTGATGAATAAGCCACACCAATGGCATTGATTTTTGACCAGGGACTTTAATGTTAAAATTAACATTAATGTGGCACTGTCTTTAAGTTTCGAAGAGCTGAATGAAGTAGACAGTTTCCCATTACTAATTTTCTACCTAATTGTCAGCACCTTAGGGCTACAAACATCGTGCCCAAGCTGACGGTTGATTACAGCCACTAGGTTCTGTCCAGATGCAATTTGATCCCAAATTGTGTCATACAGTTATTGTTTCTTTATTTTTAAGTCTTGAATCTCAAGGATTTTGTAGAATAATTCATAATCACTGAGCGGAAAAAAAGAAATACTTTTCCCCAAAAATAATTCCCTTCATTTTCCCCAATACATAGCGAAAGGACATTTAGACTGGAGATGTTTGCATTGCGAACAAAAGCCTGAACCTAAAATGTGACAGACATGACACATGTATGTTAGGGAAGGATTGAGTGCTTGGGAGGACTGTTGTTTAAATTGCTAACAAAAAGCAAATGTGGTAGAACAATTTGCAAGCACTGAGAAGAAAGGCTTGGGTGTGAGGAAACTGGCCGCTGCATATCTCAATGAGGGGGGCCGAGGGAGGGACAGGTACAGGGATGAGAATAAAACGAAACAAAAAATATTTAAAACTACTTACATTTTGCCGTCGCAACCGCTTCCTGGCGTGTTGCTCCTCTTCTCTTGATGCTGGACACCAGCTTAGGCTCCCCAGCAATCCTGACACTGCTTTCATGCTAAACATAGCATGAAAGCACCATCAGGACTGGTCTGAGCGGCTTCGACTGCTGCCCAAACACAACCCTGGGGTCTGTGCAGATTCTCCAGCGCCGCTGTTCAGCACATCCAGGCTGGAGAAACCTAAGTGTGCATGTGTGTTTCGTCGGCCTGAGACAGTCGGGCAACACACACATGCACACTTAGGTGCACTCTCTCCTCTTCCACCCCTCCCGTGGCCCATCTCGCCCCTCCCTTCACATGCTGCTGGCTGAGCCAGCAGCTGAAAGATAAATTGATAATTAAATATCATTTAATCGTCCAGATCCTGTCTTTGCAGGTGGGGGGGTTAAGGGGGCGATGCTCCTTCACCATTGTGATGGAGCCGCCCCTGGTCGTTATACTTGGATTGCTCAATGACTAAGCCAAGGAAACTAAAAATAAAGAGATAAAGAAGGAAATTAGCAGTAAGCATTCACAGCCGCAACCTTAGGATTTTATGATGGGAGTAAAATCTTTATATAAATAAATAACTAAACTTCACTAACTGAATTATATGCTTTGATCAATTGCAATGGAAATTTCTGGGCATTTTGGCAACCTGCGACAAAGACTCGCCGTATCCTCAAAGATGTACCAAGAACATGTTAACAGTTCACACAATGATCCGTGAGAAATCTCTCTTAAGCTCTCCATATATAGGATTTTCTACGAAATCAGAAAAAAGCCTTAGAAATAAAGTTGCAACATACATATCCTTGTGATTCACTAATCAAGTAATAAAACATGACATGGAGCACCCTACTTGGTCTTGCGTTTACTAAATAACTGAAACAGGGAAAGGTTCCCGACCTTCAGAGAGGCAGTACGGTTTACTGTAAAAGAATTGCTGTAAATAAGGCACTACTATACAGAAATTATTTTCAAATGTTATTTTGATCTACTTAAACGACTGTCAAGAGCTTCTGATGCTCTGCCATATGTGCAGACCAGATATTTACATTGGCTCATGCAGTGAACAAACTCATCAATGAAAGAAAAAGTGCAATGTATGCTTGTTTTGGGGATCTGCCCAACACCTTAATGTAATCCCTCTATAGCAATTGTGGCATAAATTGCAACTTAAGGATATCTTTATAGATCTCTTCACTATCTTTCTGTTGCCGAACACATAGGCTTGGTCAGGCCTTATAACAGTGAAGGCGCAACAAACCCAAAAGATACAGACATTTTATGTCCTGAAGCTGGGATGGACTTGCCTGTTTCCAGTGAGATTGCTTGAATCCATAAACGACGGTCAATTACCACCCTCCAAAAATATACAGTAAAGTGAAGAGTCTATTAATGTAAACTGGCTATCACCCGTATTGTCATAAACTGGCAAAACAGTTCAGTGTGTCAAGGGATCGCAGCTGATCTGTGCATGAATGCAGGTTATAAGCTTGAATCCTACCACTGTACAACCCACATTTTCATTTTCCAAAGTCACTAAATTGGCTACCACTATACTGACTAAAAGTATCCCTGTTATTTACAGAGTTTGTAAATGGCAAATGGATAGTATTACATGCCCTATAAAAATAGTTAATATTGTTAACTGTGTGAGTGGCTTACAAATACAGTTGCATAGCTTGGTCAATTAAACATGCAAAACCAAATCATAATTAAAAAACATTACTCAACAAAAGCCAAGGCTTTTGGCTGTTAAGAACACAGCAATTTTTGGGAAATTAGCCGTGTTCCTTTGGAAACAGGACTGTCCAACAATTGTGTACATCAGACGTTAGATCTCACATTGAGTGGGGTTTGCCAGTCCAGAAAGCGGCTTCAACGTCTTTGGCAATTATGATAGTCCTCAACTGCTTTAACTTCTATCAGATCAGTTTTATGAAGTCCACGGGACTCAGTGGCACCTGGGCAACTCTTTGAATACTGCCTGCATCACTGGAACAACAGGAACCAGACACAACTGACAGCTCATTGAATTGCCAAGTACCTCCTTTACAGTAGTGGATGAGGAAAGGGCAGGGAATCACTAAACAGTGGGTTTCTGTCGTGTCTCATTTGAGGAAAGAAGGTGATGAGTGCACTGCTTGAATTAACCTAATCTACAGGGTGATTAGATAGATCCACAATCCAGTCTATCATGTTTTTTCCCCACTTGCTAGTTCAGACAGTAATGATCCATTTGCAGATCAGTCTTGTTCCTGGTCCAAAGGGAATAGCCCAGCCTAAACTGCAGAGGCAGCCTCTTGGTTATGGCTGGGGAGTGTCACCCCAACGGCTGAAAGGCAGCAGAAAAATAAAATGATAATAAAAACTATTTTATTATCATTTTATTTTTTGCTTCCCCAGCCAGTTTTCCAAGACTAGGGCGGGGCAGGGCCATAATCCACATCAGCAGGGCAGGAGTAGTAGTCAGTGCACTGTAAGTGCGCATGTGGGTTTGGGACCGTCTTAGGTCAGCCAAACTGGCATGCACTCTTAGAAATCTCCACCCGAGCAGTGTTGCAAAGCCAGGTGAAGAATGAGCACTGGCTCCCAGTCCCTAACTGAGCACCATTTCAGCCAGCCCAGACCAATCCCGGCGCTTCTCTCATGCGACCAGTTAGCCCTGGTTGACACTTTTTGCTTCTAAGAGCTTTACTACAGTTAATTTAAAACATCTGTAGCTCAAGTTCTTCTTTTAGGATTTTAGTTGTCTTGGTTTTGTTTTATTTATTACATACATTTTTATTTTTCTAACCTGGTGTGGTATCTTTGTGTGGTGTTTCACTGTTCTAATGTTTTAAGTGTTGCACACATACTTTACACATTGCCTTTTAAGTTAAGCCTGCCTGCTCTGTGCCAAGCTACCAAAGGGTGAGCACAGTTTAGTTTAGGGTGTGTTTGTGACTTACCCTGACTAGGATTGTGGTTCCTACTTGATCAGGGTGCATACCCCTGTCAACCAGAAAAACCCCATTTCTAACAACTGGTCTCTGTCCAGAGTAGCACAATGAGTGAAAAATGATGGACTTCAACACAGCCTGAGCTATTTCCAGTGACTAAGAAGTATTTAAGCATTAATTTAATCATCTTCTTGTTTGTTTAAAGTGACACCTTGGGTGCAACAGGTATGCCCCGATGAGGGTCCAATGCTCACTGTGATATATATACTTCAGTGATGATTCTCAACTAGACCAAAACCAGTTTGAGCTACTTGGCTGTTTCTCTCAAGGAAGGCAGCAGTCCTCAAAGTACAGATTGTTCTTTCAGAGAGTGCAGGCATGCGCAAAGGTCCCAAGACAGTCCATTCATTTCCCTCAGGTGTCTGCATAAGCAGACTTGAATTCCTCAATTTCTGATTATGGTCCCAACTCCTTCAAGACAAGAAACCCAAACATGCTGGCCCTGATCAATGCTTTGCTCTGTACAGGTGTACAGGGCACCTTGCATTAGAACAGTTATCTTGAAAACCTAGCTCACTTTGCCAGTTTAAATTCACGAACAGTAGAAGCTGGGTCCAAACTAACTGACCAATCAAATTAAAAGTTGCACTCAAACTATTGGGGGGAGGAGGAGCGTGTTGTACAGGTCTCTGGAAAACAGCTTCCCATATGGCACACAGTCATTCTAGTTTCCTTAGGGGTGGCAGACATCTCATAATGTACACTGAATATGACTATAAGGCCTACTCTCCAACCAACCAGGATGGATGGATAAATAAGGAGCACATCTCATTTGTGAAGACGTGTTGCAATGGTCATGACCTTAGCCACAGTCTCATTGCCAGTCTCATTCATATCCCACATCTATCAGACCACTGGGTGAACTGCAGGAATTGGCTTTTTTAAGGGAACGTAAACACAAAGAAAATATTGTGTTCCATTGAAAGGGACGTGATCCAAAACCAATCACAGAACACTTGGCTTTGAAAGGCTGGTGCAGTAGAGAGGAACATGCATGAAGAAAAGGGGAGGCCACATACTTTCTATTACCATTGCTATTAAAGCATCCTACAAGCCTATGGCTATGAACATTCAATGGAATCCACACTGGGGCACCCCACCCCTCACTGCACTAGTTACATTCACTTTTCGGAGACAGGGAAGGTTGGAGGGTAGTGGGTGCAGGTAAAAAGGACTGCATTCCACAAATTACAGATCAATTGGCACTTACTGTTAATTATGTCATGGCCTGGTCTTTTGGACAAAAGTCACCAATAATTAAAGGAGTTGCACTTTAGGTGGATCATTACAACCCAGCAGAAGCAAGAAGTAAGGGAACAACACAAGAAGTTGTGGAGTTACGGCCAGAGCTTCAGACTTTGGTTCGAGTCTCAGCGTATCCTGTGATTCTGGGCGAATCACTTAATCTCCCCATACCTAAGAAATATATAAATAAATGTGACTTTGTGTAATTTAACCTAGTGCTTATGTAAGCCTTTCAGTACTTTTGAGTCAGGTGTGAGCAATATAAAACTCCAAAATCTACACACACAAATCACACAGAACACACATCTGTTGAAAGACCTGTGACACAAGTCCTGTACATAGAAAAAAACAGTTTGTTGGTGAGCTACATGCCATGAGAAGAATAAGGGCACATGGCTAAAAGTCAAGAGATTTTCAACCCCATACACAGATAATGACTGGTACCTCTCAGAACTTGGCACTTTGTAATGGATCTAGAAGGAGCTTCTCTTATTGTTACTATCTGGGGATAGAAAATCTGTGAGTTATGAAGTGGATATTTTCTTATAAATTTCAAGAAGAAAATTGGAACCAGGATGAGTTTTGGCTGACGATTCTCATCTGCATTCTACCTGTTCATACTATTTGGTTTTACTCAAGAATGCTTTCAATTTCCTTTAATCTGAATTTAGTTAGTCATGGATGTCTGGGCTGCTTTTTTTCTCAAATCATAGTTACATACCTTATGATTTTTAATGCATGGAACATTCTATAAATTGTAAAGCTTATTAACTTCCCAAATATATAAATAAATGCAATCGCTTTCACAAATTTTCCAGCTTGCGACACTGCTCTGCTAGTAAATTCTAACATATTTTACACATTCTTTTCTGAGTTGCCATCACTTTTGTGCCCAGTACTACTTAAACTGTACCACTACGGTGCACTGACCACTATGACTCCCTCATACATACTAGGATGGAAGGGAAAGGATAACATTATACATCTGTGCAGCAAGATTCTGAAACACTTTTAATTAACAGTGAAAGCATTCAATCTCAGACTGCGGAGTGATCTTGGTGCTGCACACTAAGGCTGCAAGCCCTGGAGGTCCTACAATGCCTGGCACCAACATCAGTCCCAACCCTGTTACCTGCCAGACACTCCCTGAGACAACGTAGATTTATCTGGAAGGTTGGCACTTAAAATAACAATGAATAAAACCATAACGTAAAATTACAGTTATCTGTATAGAACGATAGATCAGATTTTAGATTGATGTGACTTGAATTTGAGCGAAAGGTGTGTTAGCAATTTGTATAATTGCTTGCTAATAATGATTGCCTGATGCGTAGGAAAATATCTCAGAACTGTGGCTGAGTGTGGAAAAGAAAGTTACTATCTTCGAGCCACGTCTTACAATTTCAATGTGAAAATGTGATACTTTAACTTGCACTGAGACAACAGGGGCTGAAAAGTTTGATTAACAGCCTTGCACAGGCGGTGATATGGCCTGCAGCAAATGAAGTAGGACGAAGAGTTTGAGTACACCAGCAAGCCTAGCCCCATCTGACCCCATCCTGCTGAATATCGGTCCCCCCAACTGACCATCCGAGGGGACACATACTCCCTGTAGTTGTTGGAACACAGCTGCAAGAGGAAAAATACCAGCTTAGTGGAATCTTGGCAATGAACGGGCTGGCCGATGTGACACATAAGTAATGGCGGCCTTGCGGTGTGTGCGGTGATGGCCTCATGACCAAAAGCGCTGCCCCGTCAGTACCTGTGTAAAAGACTGGCCTTACCTCCATTGATGATTCCTGGAGTTGTTCACTTTGTCCCCCCTGCACTGTAAATCTTGCTGAGAGGCAGCATTTGGCAACTGACACAAGACTCTGAGGTAGGAGCCACGGCGAAGGTGGGAGAGGCCTAGCTGTCGGAGAAGTAAGCTGGGACCACCGCGCAAACGGGGGTGGCCCCCTATGCAATGAAAGACCGTGCCTAGACTGCAATCGGCAGTGGCACAGGTACAAGTCTAAATAGAGGCAAAGGCTGGTTCCTCACCCACCTCCCTACACCTTGAAAAATGCTAGATGCAACAGCGTGGTCCAGAACCTTTTAGGAGCGGAGAGCTGCGACAGGACAGAGCAGTGAAGTTTGTGCCGGAGAATGGGGGGTCGGATTTCTCACGCCGTTGGAGTGGTACTGTTCCTGGAGAATAAAAGGGGACCCTAACAATGACTACCAGCTCGGCGCCTAGTTGCCAATCCTGAGAAAAGACTTGACTCCCCTTCTGCCTGTAGTGTCGCACCAGTGATGTAACTGGTTGCGGGGCACTACCATTGCCGATAAAGTGGAAGCAGACGGGAGTCGTCCCAACTCCCCTCCATATCTGTGTTAAATGCTATTGACCTGCCAGTCAGGTGTGGGAGGTTATAAAATAAAGTGGAGCCAGTGAGTTGGGGAGAGAAGATATGAAGTGATGAACAAAAGCTGCTGGCACCACATAAACACGCACCGTGTATCCGTGTATTATTTCATGCGCTAGCGACCACGCATGTAATTATAGGAGCTCTGACACTACATTTTGGTGACAAGGGGTCGCACCCTTACGAGATATCCACACGCCGTGGCAGCCGCAGTTCACCCGCAGTGCTCGCGCCAGGTGCGTTTCCACGCCAGCGCCTGTCCCGAGGTCCGACCGTCATCAGAGGCCGCGGAATCAGCAGTCGGCCTATCTGAGCACTCCATGCCAGTCCAGCAGCGCGGAGCGCGTCTCTTCTGCACGTGCTCACGCATGCTCACTCGGCTCCAAGGCCCCCTCAATCACCTGGCCAGCTTCCAAGCAGGAGCCACTCTGCTGGACGCTGCTCATTGTTGAAGTAGGCGTGCTGAAGCTGAGGAGTATTTTATGTCAGCCGCAGATTCACTGATCTGCCATCCGATCAACACCCAGAAGATACGGTGACTGTTCAAAAAAATTAATAAATAAATAAAATAAAAAACAAATAAGAAAATAAGCACAAGTAAATGCAATACAGAGACCACAGTGCTGCACATCATTGGGGAAGTGAACTCCAGTCAAATAAGAAAATAATAACAATAATATTGGATGCAGACTCTTGTACAAATATATATCGCCTGAGAGTCATAGAACACACCGCACAGACATAGCCCACAGGGCGTGGCACAATAGAGCACAAGGTGTTTGCTTCGAACTGCGAGTGTCATATGCACTGCGGGGTTTAGGCAAGTGTCTCCCCACCTCGCGCACTGCAAATTAGAGAGGGCCATGTCATACACTACCTGCTCTGACTCAACATGTCTGCCATCCCTCCAGTCGAGCCTTTTGTTGTTGAAAGGCCCCATCCGCACAACCCCAGCGATGGAAGGACTGGGACGACAGAGTACTACTATTTTGTGAGGCCACCAAAGTCGAAAATGCATAAAAAGAGAGCTATGATATTATACCTCAGAGGGGAAAGAAATCTACAAAATATCCAAGAACCTCATGAAGGCCACCCCCAAAATGCATTTGATCCTGATAGCTGCCCTAAATATGCATTTCAAACCCATGGCAAACACCAACTACGAACGCTTTGTGTTCAGGCAAGCCAGACAACAAGCAGAAGAATTGATCGATTCATTCCACATGACGCTCAAAGACCTAGCCAGCACCTGTGGGTTTGCAGAGGAGACCGAAGAGATCAGACGCCAAGTGATTCAGGGGTGTGCGTCAGCAAAGCTGCAAGAAAGAATCCTCGAGGAGTCTGGGAGGGCCCTATCTGACATCCTCACAATGGGACGCACCATAGTTATCCAAGGCCCGAGCCTCACTTATGGAGGCGGCACCGCAAAGACCAATCAAGAAAGAACCAGTCAACACAGTGGCATTGTTTCCTAACAAGAGCTAGACCCAGAAACAGCCGACCATCACCAAGGCAGTGTGGGTATTGTGGTGGACCATCACACCAATCAAGTGACTACCCCACCCGAGGAAAGAAATGCGCAGGCAGTGGGAAGCTCAATCACTTCGTGAAGGTGTGCAGATCGAGCAGACCACAACCAGAGAACGCCTCTGTCAACGCCACCGCAAGCAGGTTCGAAAGAGGCGGTGACATGGAGGATGACGACGCTGACGAACATGTCATCCACTCCCTGTTCACTATAGGCAATGCGGCCCAATCATCAAAGCAACTGTGCCAGATCAAGGTAGGCGCCCATTCGACCTTTGCTGTTGTTGACACCGGTGCCTCCATAAACATACTAGCCGCAGATGTACATCACCAGATGGTTCTTGAACCTGCCTTGGACACAGCAAAAGGTGAAAGTGTACGCGTATGGCCAGAACATGCCCCTCGATGCTGTTAGGGTGTCAAACAGCAGAAGATTTGGGCATCGTCACATTCACTTGTGGTATACATCAAGAGTCGGTGACTGAACTCCTTCACCAGTTCCGCAACATGTTTGTGTCATAGAGAGGTAAAGCTAGACATCAATAAGACCGTTCAGCCAGTGGCGCTCCAGCACCGACGCATTGCATTCCACCTCAGACCACAGGTGGAGAAAGAATTGGACAAGCTTGAAACAGAGGGCATCATAGAACGAGCCATCGAGCCCACGCTGTGGGTATCTCCAATAGTGGTCGCACGGAAACCCAAACAACCAGGAGAAGTACACATCTGCGCAGACATGCGTCTCCCCAAAGTCGCCATCAAGCGCAAAAGACATCTGACCCCCACGATAGATGACTTGAACAGATCCTGTTGGTTCTCCAAGCTGGACATGCGCTCAGGATATCACCATTTGGTTCTGGCAAAGGAGTCACGCTATATAACTAAGTTTTTGACGCATGTAGGATTAAGGCATTACAAAAGAATGAATTTCGGCATCTCTAGCACTGCCGAGGTTCTCCAAAATGTCATCCAAAAACTTCTAGTAGATCTGCCTGGCACTATCAACGTCAGTGATTACATCCTAATCCATGCAGCGACCATCCCGGAGCATAATGCCATGCTCAAGAGCGTGTTACACCAAATCAAAGAATACAGCCTAACACTTCACCACCAAAAGTGTGAATTTTTCACCAGCAGAATCCATTTTTTGTGTATGTGTTTTCAGCAGATGGTGTGGCACTTGATCCTGAGAAGGTGCAAGACATTAAGTATGCGCCCTCACCCATCAATGTGACTGAAATCCAAAGTTTTCTACGAATGGTCAACTACTGTGGCCATTTCATTAAGGACCTTTCCATGTTAACACAGCCACTCAGAAACCTGACGAAGTCTTCGGAACTTTGGGTGTGGGGATCAGCCCAACAAACTGTGTTTGAAGCCACCAAGGATGCCCTATCTAGTGACACCATACTCCGATATTTTGAGTCCCCCAAAGACACAAAAATTGCAGTTGATGCTGGCCCAAAAGGCCTGGGATCAGTGCTGCTCCAAAAACAGGGCAATGATGAGTGGTCACCAGTGGCATTTGTGAGCCAGTTATTGACTGACACCGAGCAACGGTGTTCGCAAATTGAGAAAGAGGCCATTGCTGTGCACTGGGCTTGCAAGCATTTCAACTTTATGTCTATGGCCAACCGTTCCTCGTAACAACTGTCCATAACCCCCTCATTCCCTATTCAACAGGACAGGGTTGAAACCCCTACCACAGATAGAAAAATGGATGCTCCAATTGCCCGACTATAGATGTTGTTTGGAATACTGGTCGCGGTCGGATAACCCGGCTGAGTACTTGTCTCGCCATCCGCAAGCTGCCTCAGAGAGCGAGATCCATGAAGCTTGTGAAACCGAGGAGTATGTGAGGTATGTGTCTGACAGTTCCCGACCACTACCTGTCACAACTGAAATGATAATTCAGGCCACGGTGCAAGATAACTGCCTTCAGAAAGTTTTGTAAGCTATCCGTTCAAACCAGTGGCACGCTGTGAGGAAGCAATTACACTCGCTCACACCCACCTCCAAAGGAATAACGGAGAGCCTGTATCATGTTTGCGATGAATTATCAGTTGATCTCGATGGGTGCTTGCTGAGAGGTTACCGGCTAGTCATTCTGTCCTCACTCACTGACCGGGTGTGCAGTTGGCACACAATGGACACCAAGGCATGGTGAAAACTAAAAGTCGATTGCTGACAAAGGTGTGGTTTTCCCTAATGGACAAGCAAGTCAAGAACATGGTGCGGTCGTGTGAATGGTGTCAAGCCTCTGGGGACCCCAGCGGCCTGTCCCTTTTGAGGCGGAGCTAGGGACACGACAACCATGGGTTTCAGCCGGTCTCGATTTTGGGAGTCTACCTGATGGCCAATACACCATGGTGATGATCGACGTTTTCTCTAGATATCCGGAGGTAGAGATCATCCCCGCTCTCACCACTGAAGTCATGATTCCCCAAATTGAGAAGATCCTGGCCACTCATGGCCTTATTTCTGAGATAAAAATGGATAACAGCCATTTCAGAGGAGGGAGTTTGCCTCTTACTTTGAGACCACTAGCATCTGACACTGACAGAACACACCGCAATGGCCCCAAGCGAACGGGGAGGTCGAGAGATTCATGCGGACCTTAATCAAGGTTGTCCGGATTGCTGCAGCAAGTGGACAGTCGAGCAAATATCATATATTCCTTTTTACAGAACTATCGACAGACTCCTCATTCTACTACTGGTCAGGCACCCGGGCATACCTCCGTAGGTAGGGCAGTTGTAGAGCCCATTCCTCATCACCGGCAGTGGAAGACTGGAACCATTGATGATTTTAAGGTCCATCAGAGAAGGATCAGTGTAAATCGAAAGGCCAGCTGTCAGTGTTGTGCAAGAGCATTAGACTTACAGGTTGGAAATGCTGTACTGCTAAAGGAACACTATTCTGGAAGCAAGTTCCATCTGCCATTCAACAAGAACCCTTGGACCATTGTACGCCGATGTCAATCCATGGTTGTGGCCCGGCTATTTGGTTTTGGGAGGAATGTAGTGTCGCGTCAGCGAGGTAAGTGGTCGCGGGCGCTACTATTGCCAATAAAGTGTAAGTAGAGGGGAGACGCCCGACTCCCCTCCGTATCCGTGTTAAATGCGGTTGGCCTGCCGGTCACATGTGGGCGGTTATATAATAAAGGGGGAGACAGCGGGCGGGGGAGAGAAATTACGAAGCAATGAACAGAAGATGCTAGCACCACATGAACACGCACCCTGTGTCCGTGTATTATTTCATGCGCTGGCGACCGTGCATGTAATTGTAGTGCTCCGACACTACACTGCCCTCTCCGCAGACTTTAAAACGAGCAGCGGTGGGTGTCACGGCTGAAGAGGAGAATTCTGCTGCTGCGCTATTACCAGCAATTAAAATTCAATACCTACAGGGCTGCCCAGTGGAACACATGGCTGGGAAGAGAAGACGCCCTGGCAACTGGCGACCAAGGGGGAGCTGTTGTGGCAGAGGAGTCCTATGCTTTGGTAGCTGCTTAGGCCTAGCCACAGATAAAGGACCCTGTGGTAGGATTCATGTTGGGGTCGGGAGAGGACTAACCGCAGGAGAGGTACACGCGCCAACGAGGGTGAGCCCGTGCTTTAGCTGCAACCGGCAAGAGGACGCACACAAGCCTGCATGGGATGAAGGATCACTTTCCCACCTGCCTCCCTACACCTTCAGAAATACATATGGCACCAATGCGGCAAAGGACCTTTAAAACACTGAGGGCTGCGGAGAATTTAAACAGTAAGGGCCATGTTGGGAGAGAGAGGTCGGCCTACCCATGCCACTGGAACAGGATTGCTCCTCGAGAGCAAAAAAGGGGCCCATCTGCAAAACCCAACTGAGTTCCCGGTGTGCATGGGCTGAAGAATCACTTGCCCACCTGCCTCTCTACACCTTGAGAAATACATAAGGCAACAACGCTGCCCAGGACTTTTAAAACGCTGAGAGCTGCGGAGAGTCTGAACAGTAAGGGCCACATGGGGGGAGAGAAGTCAGCTTACCCATGGCCAGTGGAATAGAATTGCTCCTCGAAAGCAAAAAGGGGCCCGTCTGCAAAACCCACCTCAGTGCCCCATGCCAGTCATGAATGAGGACTTGACTCTTTGGCTGCTCCTCTGCAGAACTAAAGACGGTCATGACGGTGGTGGGTGGCACGGTTGAAAAGGAGAGGTTCACTGCTACCCCGTCACTAGCGGCCATGACCCCGTACTTGGAGAGTCACCCAGTCCTCTCAAAGTGACACCACTGAATACCCCCTAGCCTCAGCGGGTAGGACATATGGCAGGGGAGGACAATCTGATAGCTGGTTCTCAAAAACTTCAATACAACCCTCAATCTACTAGAAGGTGGTGATCCCTAGAGGCCACCCATGGGGTTGAACATAGCGAGTTTGTTGAACTACTCCTGGAATTCCCCCCCCCACCTTTTATTTGGCTGTTTGGAACCTCAGCTACTTTGCTGGCTCACGGACCCTCACCAGTGACACCATGGGTAAAAATTCCCACATATGAACACTCGACCTAGAGGCGATGGCACAACCTTGATCAGACAGTGCACTGCAAATGGATGCAGCTCAGTCTGACTCTGTGAGCCCTACAATAAACCCAATGTTGCAGGACATATTACAAGCCATCACAGCCTCACGTAAGGCCTTAGAAACCAAAATTGATACTCTCAGCTTGGATCTAGGTCTCTTGAGAGAAGGCTATCGGTGTCTTGCAGATCAGGTCACCTCCACTGAGAGAGAACTGGCCTACATGTCTCCAGCACTGGCTTCCACCAATGTATAGCTATCTACCCTGAAATTACACCTGAAAACTCTTGAGGCTAAGGCAGACGATGCTGAAGCCCGATCATGGCGTAACAACATTCAGATTGTAGGCCTCCCCAAACGCCTCTAGGGCAACAACATGGTCTCCTTTTTAGAAAATTGGTTGCAAACAGATGTGGCCCCAGCAGGCCTCTCCACATTCTTTGCCCTAGAATGAGCCCACAGAGTGCCATCACGACCACTGCCCCGGGAACTCCACCGAAACCTGTGATGGTCCGTCTGTTCTATTACAAGGACTGCGACCACATCCTAAAACAAGTGTAATTGTGGGGCACCCTCACTATAGAAAACAGCAAAATAATGATTTTTCCTGATTTCTCCCAAGAAGTACAACTCCAGCGGTCAGTCTTTATAGAGGCAAAGAAAAGGCTAGGAGAACTTGGTGTGCAATACTCAATGCTGTTCCCTGATCGTCTGAGAGCTGCCACCTCCGAGGGTAGCCGCTTTTACCAAACTCCCCAAGAAGTGTGGGCATGGATCGATCTGCAACTGCAAGCTGGTCCTAGCAATGAACCCTGAGCAGAATCAACACAGTATTGTCATCGCTCCCACAGGCAAAGAACCTCAAGGACTGCAAAGGTGCAAAGAAAAAGGCAGAGGGTTGTAGAGGCAGTGGCCTCCCTAAGTGGGTCTATCACTGGTCCACCTAGCCCGCCCCTGCAGATAGAGGAAGGCGACTCTGACTCAGATCACTGCTCTTCTGCCTTGGCGACATTGAGTGCCATCCTACCGGTTGTTAGTTTCAGAACTGTGAATGACAATCTAAATCCCATCAACTCTTGATGGGGGGCTAAGGGCGGGAGGAGATGGCATCAGACACCCTAATAGTTCCCACAGGATAATGTTCAAAATATCCTGCTGCTCCCCCACCTCCTACTGTTTCTTTTTAATTTAAATGTTGGATGGGTGCATGGGCGACTGGCCCTGGGTTACACTGCACTGCTCCACCCAGAAATATGCTGAATATCTAAGTTAGACATAAAGGGCCTGATTCTGACCCTGGCGGCCGGTGACCGCCAGGGTCACCGGCCACGGGAGCACCGCCGACAGACCGGCGGTGCTCCGAAGGGCATTCTGACTGCGGCGGTTCAGCCGCGGTCAGAAAGGGTAAACCGGCGGTCACCCGCCGGTTTACCGCTGCCCTTCTGAATCCTCCATGGCGGCGGAGCGTGCTCCGCCGCCATTGGGATTCAGACACCCCCTACCGCCATCCTGTTCATGGCGGGAAACCCGCCATGAACAGGATGGCGGTAGGGGGTGCCGCGGGGCCCCTGGGGGCCCCTGCAGTGCCCATGCCAATGGCATGGGCACTGCAGGGGCCCCCGTAAGAGGGCCCCGCAAAGTATTTCAGTGTCTGCTATGCAGACACTGAAATACGCGACGGGTGCCACTGCACCCGTCGCACCTTCCCACTACGCCGGCTCAATTCTGAGCCGGCGTCCTCGTGGGAAGGTTGATTTGCCCTGGGCTGGCGGGCGGCCTTTTGGCGGCCGCCCGCCAGCCCAGGGCAAATCTCAGAATCACTGCAGCGGTCTTTCGACCGCAGTGCGGTGTTCTGACGGGGTTACTTTGGCGGGCGGCCTCCGCCGCCCGCCAAAGTAAGAATGACCCCCAAAGTTTGGATGGGAGAGATTCTAATTCTTATACTTGGGAGAGGAAGTTGGGTGTTATTGTTTTTTGTGATTGTTATCACTTTTTTCCTTGGGTTCCCTGTGAGTCAGAGACCACCATCTTGCCCACTATATGTGAGAGCCAAAATAGCAGTTAGAATGAATCTACTACTACCATGGCAACCGCAACAGCAACAGCCTATAAGATGATATTCTGGAACGTCTGGTGCATACACACTATGTCTAAAGCTATAAAGTATTCTCCTTCTTAAAGCGACGTAATGTCCATATTGCCCTGCTTCAGGAGACACACTTAACAGCCAAATAGGGCGCTGCCTTTCAGAGACAGTGTTGATTTGGATTAGAGCAGAGGCGCATTTCCAGCATTTCAAATCCATCACAGATCCTGAGGGCAAGGATTTGGCAATTGCTGGCAAGCTTAATGGGAATGACATTAGCATTCTAAATGTGTACAGGCCTGATGTTGATCAAAAAACATTCATGGTGAAACTATCAGCCAAATTAACCCTCTGCCTTATGCATGCTACTATTACTGGTGGTGATTTTAACTGTATTGCTGACCCAACCCTTGACTGCTCGCACTCCCCACTACATGACTCCCCCACATACCGCACAGCCCGAGCGTTAACAGATTGGCAGCGGAGCTGGGACCTAGTGGACTTCTGGCAGCACAGACATCCCGATCTCAAGACTACTCATATTTCTCCCCCATGATCAAGCTACACATGCGCCTCAACACCTTTTCGTGCTCTACCATCATCCAGAGCCTAGTGCAAAACATTGAATATTGAATATCTTACCTGTACCCTCTCGATCACAACCCAGTCCTATTACACCTAAACTGGCACTGACCTTATACTAAGATACCCAGCTGGAGACTGAAACCTGAAGCATTGGATGACCTTTTATACCAACTGGCTAGGGGGAAAAAAGGCACTTTCTTTGCAGATAACCTCCTCCCCTCAAATGAATGATGCAGAAGATAAGCTACAACAATGCCCTGAACACCCGGATTTACAGGAAATGCTACTGGAGGACAGCTAAAATGTTGGGATACAAACTAAGCGACTATGCTAGTCGCCTGCTGGCCTGGTTAGCCAATCCTCCTAGAAGGGGCACACCGATAGTAGAGATATTTTCTCCTACTGGAGATACTCTCTACTCGCATCAGCTATTAACTATTGTTTTTTACAATATTACCATGAGTTATAAATGAGGAGGTCCCAACATCATTACAGAGCAATACAAGACTTCCTAGCACCCATTCCCCTCCCATGAAATACAGCCGCTGAGGCTGAAAGCCTTTGAACGGGTACCACCATACAGGAAATCTTTGGAGCAATTAAAGGGCTTGTGAAGGGCAAAACCCCAGGCTTAGGAGGACTTCTGTAGGGTTTACTCCTCAGAACTAACCCTCACATAGTAGGCCTTTTCAAAGCTGCCAAGCACTCAGATAGTCTTTCACAGACCACCAGTGAAGCACTGGTCGTGCCACTCCTAAAACCTGGGAAACAAGCGACAGACATTACAGCCTACAGGCGGCTAACAATATTAAATGTAGACTATAAAATACTAAGCAAAGTCCTAGCCAACAGACTACTTCCACTTATGGGACAAAAAGAATAGTAGAAAATCCCAACCCTACTTAAATGGGCTGCTACTAGATCATGAATACAGCATAGTTGTTTGAAAACTGCCCTCACCCACTATTTTCCATAGAAATCTGGGGCTAGCAGTTAGAAAAATTTAAGACACACACAGATATTTGGAAGACCCTACCACTATACATTGCTGGGCGAATAGCCCTGCTGGAGATGGTGGTGCTCCCTGGTTCTTATACTTTTGCGGAACTGTTGCTCTGTGGATACCTAGATCATTTTTGACGGCTCCCTGTACCCTGCTAGGACCCTTAATATGGGTCCAGAACTGAAGGCGGGTAGGCATTTCCACACTGCAATAACCGACCTCTCAGGGGGGGCTGGCAGTACCAGACTTTGAATATTACTATCTTGTGGCCCAGCTACAGGGGAAAGCCCAATGGATTGCAGGCAGGCAATCTCCTGAAAAAGTATTGGGTCCACTAGTCCCAGCCTTGGAAGTTCTTCTTAAAACACTGTTGAGAATCAGTAATACTCCTACGCTGGATACCAGAAAATACCTAGTCATCAGGAACTTTTGGACCCAAGCCCTTAAAAAGTCACATACTCATACCCTACTCCCTGGATTGGCCACTAACCATGCTGATATCATTACAGCATGGAGGGACTGGGGTGGCCTTCAAGAATGATCGAATGCTGGAATTGATAGGATAGGGCAACTGTTCCATGAATCAGTCCTCCTTCTGACAATCTCCGAGGGGACTTTGACCTTCCCCCAGGACATTTTCAGCTACATAGATCAGTGACAGCAGCCCTCTGCCACCACTGGAAATCTGGTGGCCTTGAACCTCAAGCCCAGCTCTGTTGCCGATAGCTAGCATAGTCAGCTGGTACTTTTAAGGCAGTAACATGCCTATATAGGTCATTGCAAACAGACACATTGTGCATACTTGATACCCTGAGATCCAGATGGGAGGAGGACTTGGGGGGCCCCCATTACAGAAAAGGCTTGGGAAACTATTCTTGAGCAAATCCCGAGGATATCCAGGAATGCTCATTTTAGACTGATTGGCTTTTACATATTGTATAGGGCCTACCTCACCCGAACAAAACTAACAAATACTTCCTGTCCTAGATGCGGGGAAAAGAGTGCCAATTTTATCCACATGACTTGGACTTGTTCCCACCTGACTACATACTGAGATGGTGTTACGGGTACACCTTATCGAGAGAACTGTCCCCACTTCTCCAGGTCATTGGCTCCTTCATTGGTTCCTGCACACTTCTAAAACTATAGTAACTAGCCAATTTCAAGACTTAGCATTGATACTGGCCAAACGCAAGCTGTGAGGGGCCCAAGCCTATTGACTTGGCGCAAGGTACTGGAGAGGTGGGCAAGTTGCGAAGAAGCCCTATTATTGCGGGAGGCGTGATGAGGTGTTGGGAAACTAGACAATGCCTGTGCATGGAAAACATTACTTGTCAGCATAAAGAACCCAGATCAGCATTCCCATAATAATACACCTATTCAATCCCTCCTGCCACAACCCCTTGATTAAATCTCATCCAGCGACTCCCTCTTCCTCCAATTTACGCCCCACCATCACCAGCTCTTCACTCCACTTTTTCCGACAGAGGGTGCCTCTACATATTGAATGTATTATTAGGCTCTACACTTACAATTTCGCTCCATTGCTACTTGACAGTGACAGCCTGACTCAGAGGGTGGGAGGGATGGGTTAGGGGAGCAAAGTAAAGGTGTTCCATGCTGTTGCTATTTTGTTATACCGGCTCTTTAAAATGTATACCACCTCTTGCTTTGCCTTCCTCTTTGTTTTAGATTGTTATTTTTTGATAACTAACAAAATCTGTTTAGAAAAAAAAGAAACAGCCTCGTACAGGTGCTGTAGTCTATTCGGAATCACGTCACTACCTCAAAAGGTTTACAATTTATGTATCTATGTATTACTTACATTGCGTCCACCTTGCTAACTAGCAGGGAGTGTTGTACAAGATCAAGGGCACAGATAAAATGAACAGGTTATTGCAGGAATAGCTGTGTTATGACAGTTAGTGGACTGTAAATGCGTTGTGATGTTATGACTTTTCTGTAATGTTCTTAATTTAATCTGTCCTACTTTATTTTCTGTCCAGAAAAAAACATATTACTTTTAAAAGAAATAGTGTCATACCCTCTACCACTTCATGAAGTAACCCTTGACTGCTTATCTTTGCTACCCAAGGGGAGTACCTAGGGAGTAACCTGGCTGTCCAAATGGAGTACAATGCTTCTTGATTCACTGTGACACAAATAGTAAAAAACTGTTCTCAGTCCCTGCAGTTCACATGCCACTTACCAGAGTTGTACATTGAGAAGGTCTTTGCCCAGGCTTTACCACTCTTGGCCATCATATTGGCAATACGAACCCTCTGCCAGCTGAAGAGTGCTTGAGGAACCACCTTCTTGAAGAGAGTCTTGTTGAAGACGTTGTTTGTGGTCTGCAACATCACCAGGCCGCTTCCAAGAATGTAGAAATCATCCAATGACTCCAGAAAGCCTATGCAGAAAATGAGGGAAAGGGGTATGTATGGGAACTACTGCCGGGTGGGAACTGCTTTGGATTTTTATGTTTAGTGCTTCCTGAATGTTCATAACTTAAGTTGATTTTAGGAAGACAGAATCCATTTTGGCAACAAGTCCCTGATGCAAGATCCAGCTTCTCATCAGACTCAGCTTCTTCCAAAAAAGAGCCTCCTTTCAGAAACCATCAATCAGCAGGCCGGACCTCCTTTTAAGGGAGTCTACTTTCACACTAGAACAAATTTGACATTCACCGAAATCTATACACAAACAACTTTTAAATCATGAATGTACCTAAACTGTTAAAAAGAAACTTTTAATAATAACATCTATGCACATTCTTGCTGTCTAATTAAGACCGCAGTTGACCATAAACAGAAGAAAAGATAAAAGGGATCATTCTTTACTTTCTATTTAGATGTAAAACAATTTAGCTTACAATATTAGCTCCAAAGGTTGAAAACATAAATGCCAAAGGAAAGCCCAGAGGTGTACCTATCTAGTCATGAGTGAAACATACCTGCTAATTTATTTAGATGTGAGCATGTTACCTTGAAGCAAACATTGCTACGGTATATCGAGGACAGCTCTGTAATGTATCTGTCCATTATCAACCTACTTTTACTGAATACCAAAATTTTCTTTATTAAGGTTGAGCCTGCGAGTGCATGCGCTAGCAAATGCGTCTCGCTTACGAGACTTGCTGTGTACAGTAAGGGGCTTGAAACCCACATGTCAATTACCATTTGTTGGCTTGTGTGGCACTCTTCTTTACAGCCTCTTGATTCGTCAGGCCAAGCATCATTTCAGTTCCTATGTGTTGAGCAGGCCAGGAACTGTCCACCTCGAAATCACTGCTTGGTTGTGTAATCAGTAATTCCACGAGCTTGTCGTACAGTACTCTTGTTACTAATCTCTGCCGGTTCATATATCTCTGCCCGATAACCTTAACCGTGTAGGTCACGACGTTTTCAGTCAACACTGATTGTTTCGAGGTGGACATGACTGATGGTTAGGAATGATAATGATTCTGAACGGACACTAAGATACGTCTTTATCATATTCCGGTCATAAATAAGCCCTGAAGAAGTCGTGTGGGCTATTTCGCCATGACGAAACACGTGTTGGCTTGGAATGTTATATGATTTTCCGATGAATTGACTGTTGGGACCCTGGAAGTTTGGATTCAATAAATTACGTGGATTGGACTACATATTTTGAGAAGTGTTTGAACTTGGATTATTAAGTCTTTTCTACTATATTTACTATTACAACGTGGGAATATACTTTGTATGTGAAATTGTTTGAGTGCCTCATATCGTTTTCTACAGCTCTCTGAAGTGTCCACTGCAGCCCCAGCTGCTGCCACCTCACAGACAAATGTTACAGGCATGGGAGGGGTAGCCTCTATTCCTCTACTCCAGTCTACAACACTCCAGCAAATCCACTCAAAACACTCTACTCTCCCATTCCACTCTGACATTCCACACCACTAACTTTTAGCCATGCTGAACAGCAGCCACACTGGTATACAACATGGCAAAACACATTGCCAAAGCCAATAGCTCTTGTATAGGCAAGACCTATTGGCTATGCCAATGCTTGTTAATTCACTTACGTTCCTTTTCATCCCTGTTCCTGCTGAGTGGTTGCTTGAAGCACTAACAACCCTTTCTGGTACAACATTTCCTAAATTTACAAATACCAAGGTCTAACCACAGCACTCAATCTCAATCCCAGTAGATATGGTTTGCATACACTTGAAGTCACAAAAATTCCAGAACAGTCTTTCATTGGAAAGTGAATTATTCTTTATTGTGAACTTGTGATGCCAACAATTTCAATCATGTTAAATCATCCTTCATTATCAATTTGCTCATTGACAACCGCTCTCACGGGACCGCTTTGCGCTTCTATGTGACATTTGTTCATTTTTCCCTGGTATGCAGAGTGCGTTATTGGCTTCCAGATGCTAGGTATCACTGTGGGAGCGTTTTTTTTCTCTATGGTTTCAGCACACAAGTTTGAAATTCCTGTCAGGATCCAGACTCGTGGGCCGCTGGCCTGTGCCTCTGCCTGCCCCCGGAGAGTGACGCCCTCACTATAGAGGGCCTGTACAGGCTGTGAAGCTTGCATTTAATCTGAACAACTTGCACGTGTCCAGAATAGGTTTGCCTGCCTTTGCACACCCTTTGGGGTCTGTATTATTGTTTCAAGTTCAAGGTTATTCTTGATGCATAATTAATAAAAATCAATACATCGATACATCACATCATTCTATAAAAATAAATATACGATACAAGATATCAGTTTTACATTCTACAATATATATGATAAAAAGCGTGCCAGAACTTATTATTATCTAAAAGGGGTTTCCGCACACCTGTGCAGAGATTTGATATATTAGTTGTGCTCTAACATTAGAAGTTTTCGTGATACCAAGGGTAGAAACTTCGAAAATGTGGCATTTAAAACAATGTCCAGGAGTTTGAGGCAGGCAATCACTACTTGCCGACAAGCCCGTATACCCCTCTGAATAAATAATGACTTCAATAAAAGTTTGCGTTCAGTTCTTAAAACGTTACAAATACAAACTAAATTAATTATATCTTCATGTCCGTTACCGCATAGCCTACACTGTGGGTTTTTTGGAGAGCGTTCCCATGGGACTAGGTGGGCGTTGCCCGGAATAATCCCAAATCTATATTTGATAAAAAGTTTTTTGTCTGTCTTGGACCACCCTGCCTCCAGGTACGGCTGAAGCTTAACATTTTTATAATCATTAATGACCATCCAAGAATGTGATCTAGTAGCCAGTAAATCCTTGTCCATGATTAGTGATCTTTTTTTTACAATCCGATTGAAATTTAAAAAAAAAAGAAATGTAAGAGATATTTGTATCCCACACCTCCACTGCCCCTAGGTCGATTAATGTCTGGTCTAGGTACCGGCGCCCAGTGGTTGCGGTGTTTGAGCTGATCTCTTTCCAAAGGGCACTACAGAGCAGGGTTTCCTTTGCCAGCTGTAACTGTTTCCAGGCTTTGATGTAGCTAGATTTTCTGTCTGTGCTTTGGTTTGCGTAACCAAACTCCAGCCTAATTTGTGCTAATGAGGTGTGTCCCGGTAGCTGAAATAGGGACCTAAAGACTTTTCCAATGATTTTATTTAGGATAGTAGCGTCTTGACCACACAGAGCTTTGCTTCCATATCCTTAAGTTGGAATTAGTTTGGCTGCAATGACTTTAAGCAGGGCCGATAACTGGGGCCGGTGAGGAATATTTTTAAAGTTTGGAAAGCGAATAATAACACGTGACCTTTTCTATATAACTCCTGTTTCTGGAAAAGAAAGGAACCGCGTTCATCACAAAGTACACCAAGGTATCTGTACTGATTTACTTGTTCCAAAGGGCCCCTTTGTGAATTCCAATGTAATTTTTAAGGATTTTTTACTGATTTTTATTACTTTAGTTTTTTCCCGGTTAACTTCCATTCCACTCTGCTCTGCGTATTCAAAAATCTTAACAATGAGTCACTGAAGTCCTACTTTAGTTTGGCTCAGAAGAACTACATCATCGGCAAATAGCAGATTTGAAATAGTCATATCGCCGAGCTTTGGAGAGTGCCCGTTAACCCTGTTTAATTCCACAGATAAGTCAGATAAAAAGAGATTGAAAAGGTATGGAGCCAACACACAGCCCTGTTTCAATCCCTGCTTTGTCATAATTTTCCTTGAGAGGAAGGAGCCATCCCCTACCTTGACTCTTACCCACGTGTCTGTATGTAGCTGCTGTATGGCTTTTAATAAAATCTCTGGTATTCCCCAGGAAGCTAGTTTCTCCCATAAGAGAGGTCGCAGGACCAGATGAAAGTCCACAAAACACAGATACAAGGGCTGTTTTTTTTGTTTGCATATGTCAATGACCATTGATAAGGTTAATATATTTGCAGCAGTGCCTAGCCCCTTTACGAAAGCTGTCTGGTTAGGAGGGATAATACTATTTTCCGTTGCCCAGCTACAGAGGTGTTCTAGTAAAAGACCAGCATAGTATTTGGCTTCTACATCTATTAGAGTTATTAGTCGGTAACTCTCGGGTTTTGTTTTGTTACCTCCTTTAAATATTGGGTAAATTATTGCTCCTTTCCAGGATTTAGGAATACTTCTTGACAATAGACAATGATTGAAAGTAGGGGCAAGATTTTCACCCCAATAGGTCGAATCTAATTTAAACAGATCATTTGGGATTCCATTGGGGCCGGGAGCACCCCAATTTCTGCTTTTTTTATTAAGTTGCTGACTTCTGTTGTTTAAAAAGTTATTTCTTTAATTTCCTTTTGGACAAAAAGGGATTTTAATGTCATTTTCCCTGGACTTGATTTTTCTGTGGCCACTTCTAAGATTTTATCGACTAGCTTGGATTCATCAAAGTGTTGTTTTAAATAGTCAACCCAGACGGGTTCCGGGATATTTGAGCTAAACAAAGTTCTCGGCCTTATTCAAATCATTGACCATTTTCCAAAAGCCCTGAGTATTTTGTTTTTTTACTTAGAAATAGGGCTTTTGCCCAAAGGTCTTGATGTTTCAGGTGTTTATGTTCCCATAATTGTTTCCAATATGCATTATTTAGATTTTTCAAGTCTGCCTTAATACAACCATTTGTCGGGTCCTTATTGTATAATGTTAATACTTTATTTCTTTCTTTCCTTAATTTAATAATATGCGCTGAATAATTTATATTTATGTTTGTATTTGCACCACGTGCCTTGTTTCGATATCTCTTTTGTGGCTGATCTGCAAGAAGACTAACCGCAAAATTGTTTAGGAAAAATGACCACATTTCTTTTGGATCCCTGGTTATGTCCATATTGCATTGTGCAAATATTGCCCTTGATCAGGCCCCTGTAGGTTCCTATAGTTTTTCAGACCATCAGAGTTTTTTTAATAATTTGTTGTAGTGACATCTCCTGGCATGGTTAATGCAGTGTTATAAATAGGAGGATCACATCCGATTTCCAGGCATTGCTGGCCATGGTCACTCATATCTGATTTTATGATGAAAAACTTTGTGATTGATGTAAGCAAGAGTAGTGTGGCCACTGTGTAGTCAATTATTGTGTGGGTTTGGGTAGCGTAGCAGGTAGATGCTGGCGGAGTATCCGGAGGGTATCTCCCATTTAGGATTCTAAGCCCAAGAGCCTCAAAGTATTTTACTAAAGTGAGTGTTGGCGTACCGGCTTTTCCTCTCTCAATTTCCCCCAGAGATTGTTGTGGTACAGCCCATAAGTGATCTTGCAAAATAGTTTGTGTATCCCTTTCAAAGGGATTTAATAATTTTTGATTGAAATCCCCAGTTATTAAAAGCTCCAGGGGGCCTAGGTCTTGATGGGCAGTTACAATTAAAAATATCAATTTCAATGACGTGTTTTTTGGATTGGGCATCTGGGTGGATGTAAACATTGATTAGGAAGAGTGGGCTTGACAGATCCCTGTGCCACCCGTCTAGCTTCACAACCAGGAAATCTTTGTTTTCAGCATATATTCGAGTACACAATAATTTTAGACCTGCTGAACTGAAAGTAGCAAGGCCCCCCTTTGAATGGCCATACTTTTTCTCCTTTATTGCTGGGGAGAAAAACCCCGTGTATCCATCGATTTCAAAAGGGTTTGTAGCCCAAGTCTCCTGAAGGAGGATGATGTGGAAATTCTTTAATAGGGTTGATAGATCTTTTTGGTTTGTGTTCGGTCTGACCCCATTTATATTCCATGAGCAGACCTGAAAGGGGGTGTTATATCAGTTTGTTAGGATGTTGTCCTGTTACTTACTAGTCAGTGATGTTTTTCTAAATAAGTTATTTCTGATATCTGGCCTAATTCAGAGTGTACTAAAGAATACGTATTAAAAGGAGTGCCCCCTGGAGGGTAACCCTCGTTTTTTCCAATTGCCGACCTAAGGACTGAAAAGGGTTTGCCTGACTCTTTTAATATTTGTTGATTTGATGAGTTTTTGTGTTCCTCTAACGGATCAGGATAACCAATTTGCTTGGGGGTGCTGAGCTTAATTCCCCATTTTAGAAAAGCTCATTTTTCATCAGCCACTCTTTTGACCAGAAATGGTGTCCTCCAGGTTACCAAGGTTGCTTCGCTAGGGGCTCCTTTATTTGTCTTTTCCATTGAGACAAACTCTATAGAGACGATATCAGTGGATTTTATATCTTTTAGTGTAGGAGTGGCTTGTAGTAGCTTCAATATGTTTCCCCTGTTTAAGATGTCGAATCGCCCCCTAGACTGGTATTGAGGTTCCAGTATTAGTTGCAAACAGTCATTTGGCATACCGGAGTCGGGGCTGCCTATTTTGCCCTCCTGTTCACCAAGTTGGGCGAGCCTTGGGTCTTCTACTACTCTGTCAGGTGTTTTGACTTTATGGTCATTTGCCTTGTTATTGATCTGTTTGAGTAATCATCCTCCCGAGATGGCTTTGACATTTCTCTTTTTTTTCCTGGTATTGGGCTGGTTGGGTTCCAATTTGAGCCCCTTGGGGATAAGCATGTCTCGAGTTGATGACCCTGATTATTGTGCCCTCTTCTTCAAATTACCTCCTGCTTATTTTAGGAGTCAGGCTTTTTTTGTCTTTGTTCTCCTGCTGGTATAGGTTTGTGAACTGGGAGGCTTGATCTAATTCGCCTAATTCAGATAATATTAGTGTATTTTGCTGGTCATTAATTATCATATCCCCCTCAATAGAAGCTTGTGCGTTTTCACTTTTTTCTTTTAAATTTTGGGTCATACATTTAGTTTGGCCCGCTCTGATATTAAATATCTGAAACGGTTGATTTATTTTTTATATTCCCTTTGTAGCTGTCGAGGAGTCATTTGGCCTGGACATATCATCTCCTATGTCCAGGCTTATGATGGGACGCAGATTTTTTGCCGTTGGGCACAGTGGAATAACTGCTTTTTTGTTTCTCGCTTTTCTTTGTTGTTTCTTTTGTCTTTTTGTAAGAGACTTAACTGGCTGAGACAGAGTCCCTACTGAGTCGGGGAGAATAGACGGGTCTGTATTTACCTTATGGTCTCCAAACTGATCACATTTAAGTTCCTCCTGGGCTTGCGCTACTTTGTCAGTTTGTTTCCTTAGGCACCCATATGCTCCGTCTCCCAAGTTTTTGCATTCCCTTATCTCCCTCTGGTCCAGGGATGGCACTTCAGTTGTAGTTTGTTCCTAAGTTCTCATGTTTAGATTGTCTTTGAGGTTCATGATCAATGAGTTTAAGGCTTCTGGAAGGGAGGCCAACTTTTTGATTATGGGCTCACAGGTTCAGTCATTTGTTGTCATTTCAGCAAAACCTTGAGCTCTCTTAATCAGATTATTTAGATTTGCCAGTTTCTGATCAATGCCTGCTATGGATTTGGCCATAGTATTCAGTATGTCCACCTGGACATCCATTTTTGAAGACTGGTAGGCTAGAGCATCCAGCATTAGCTGTGAGGCTTTGAAAAAGACGTCCCATACCGCATTTTTTTCCAGTCGGTCTAGGGTGTTTGGTGATGGGGGTGTTATTGTTTCAAGGCTGCCTGCCTTGTGGGGACACGCTCCCAGGAACAGACTTCACCCATATCTTTTGTAATCCTTCCAGGTAGGGTGGTTTCCCCGCACCCTGGACTCCTCTTGATTGTGTTTCTGCCCAGTTTTAACTTGCTGCCCCCCCCCAGCACCAACACTGCAGTCCTTAAGCACTACCCTAAAGGTTTGCCTCGGCGTTGGTCATTGTGCACCAGTCTCCATAAGTGGCTGAAACCACTGCGCGCAGTGCGTTGTCACGTGGGTGGGCCCCCGTTCACCTTACGACATGAGCATGCTGTGGATGCATCTATGTATAAGGCGTTTGAGGAGGCGATGGCCCCTGTGGAGCAGCACCTAGCGCAGCAAATCACACGTACATGTGCCACATGGGCCCAGGCCTTGATGGCCACGGCCCCAGTGCCTAAGGGCCAGGCCCAGCCACAAGAATACCGGTGTTTACCGGCCATACGTCCACGAGAGGATGGGGTGAATCATGATGCCTTTTTACGCCTCTGGGAGGCATTCCTGGTCTAAATTCAATCCCACACTGCACCCAGTGACACTGGGCCCCTGCCAAAAGCACTGTCTAGTCTGGTTTTGCCTGCCCCTACCGGGGATTATGTCCACAGCGACACGGGTGAAAAGCCTGGTCCGTCCAGACCATGGACCCCAATTTACCATAATACCATGGGTAGCGGAAGTTACATCACACACCATTTCATCTTTACTTTCACTCATGCATACATGCTTACACAAACATACAGTCACTCATAGACACTCTATCTTTTACATAAGCACAATCTCACCTGCAAGCATCCATAAAACATACATTTAAAAGGGTTTTTACTTACCTCAGCTACCAAGGACGGTGATATTCCAGCTAACTGTACTCCATTTTTTATTACACCAATTGTGAATAATATATTAATTACAATAGTGTAAATAAAAATACAGCTTGAAAACAAGGAAGCAGAGCCCCAACCAACGTCCGCAAGGATGGGCTGCCCCTGTGTTTCTGGCACTGATTTTGCCAACTCTAAGGCCAGGGGTCACAGAGGAAGTGTCGGGGGTCACAAGGGGCAAGGCAGGGTCACAGCTGCAACCGCTGGTGACCCCTAAATGACGTCCATAGTCCAGATCTTGGCATCCCTCCCCTTCTCTCTTAGCCACTGAAACCCATGCAATGGACATGGGATCAGACATGCTTGATCCGGAGGAGCTCCTCCAGCCTCAATCGTCCGATTGGACTCTGGCCACGAAGTTAGCAAACTACGTGGCGAGTAGGATAAGATCACCATTAGGAAAGAAAGCCCGTAATCACCTGAAGACGGAATGTCCGTGGCCTTCTTTAGATGGCATGGAAGCTCTGACCCCGGAGTTCAACCCCAGGATGGCCACATTTCTGGTGAAATTCAGAAAGGATCCCAAAAAGGGTATCGACAGATCCTGGTGGGCGTGCCAGGATAAGCTCCTGGATGCCCTCGACCCAATGACCATGATCCTTGATATGGCAAAGGGTGCCAAAACTTCAAGATCCCTCATTTCCCCAGAAGCGCTCTTCGGTTGAGCTCAGCACGCATTCATATCCCTGGGCAATGCCAACTGCGAGCTATCCACTGAGCAGAGATGCTCTTTTTTGATTAAAGTAGATCCTATGCAGGGGGACTTGGCAGATTCTGAAACTGGGGTGGTGGCTGAAGGTGGACTATTTGGTGAGCCTTTTATCAAAGCGATCGGAAAGTTTGTGAACACATTCACATTTTTGGACAAAGCCCAGTGTACTATGACAAGGGTGTTCTCCTCACTGTTTTTCAGTGAGGTCGGTTGAGGTAGTGGCCGCTCGACCAGCCAGTTCTCCTCCCAATATTCCAGAGAGCAAGGCTCCAGGTGCAGGCAATTCCAGGATCAAGCCCGCTTTGCCAGCTTCTACCCGACCTGCCGCAGACGCTCCAGAGTCTGGGGTTTCAGAGGAACCGACGCTGCCTCAAATTCTCGTTAGTGTATCCACTTCCTCCCTCTTAGAAGTAGGGGGTAGATTGGCAGAATTCTTCCATGTTTGAGAAACACCCACAAGCGATTTGTGGGTTCTGCAAACAGTACAGAGTTTCCACATAGAGTTCTGCGGTTTCCCATACCAGGAGGTATGTCCTAGACCCATCCAGTTTTCCTAGCTCAAAGCAAAGCTAGTGGATGCAGCGATCGCATCACACCTAGCAAAAGGGCCCATTTGTCTTACCTCTTCTGACCCTCAAGGCTTCATTAGCAACATCCTGTTAGACGACAAGGCAGATTGGGGTCAGAGTCCGGTGCTGAATCTGCGCAAATTCAACGACTGGCTGGTTTACCACCATTTCAAGATGGAGGGGATTTATCTCCTTTGAGATGTCTTACAACCAGCGGACTGGATGGTCGGTCTAGACTTGAAGGACACATACCTGGCCATTCCAAATGTTTCTTCCACACTGGAGGTTCCTTCAGTTTTTCTGGTGTCAGCAGACTTCCACTTCACAACTCTACCTTTCTGTCTATCCTCCGCACCTGGTGCTTCATGAAGGTGCTCAAACCTGTGGTGGAGTATCTTGGTGTGCAGGGAGATTGAACTGATTGTGTATCTTGATGATATGCTCCTACGACAGTTGTCGGTTCAGTTGCAGATGGCTGTCAATCTTTTGGAAAGCTTGGGTTTTGTGATAAACGTGAATAAATTCCTTCTGGTGTCAGCACAGAGGGCAACGTTTCTGGGGCTTGTCACAGACTCCAACAAAGCCAACCTGAGTCTTCCTTCTCAGAAGATAACCAAGATCCGGCATGAACTGCGCAGAACATTGACCAGACAGTGTCTTTAAGACAGATCGCTCATCTGGTGGGACTCTGGTGGGTCGCCCTCCATCCTGGCCATATTTCCGGGACCACTACATTACTGAGCCCTGCAAAGATTGAAAGCAGTGCATCTCCGGGGAGGCCTTGCTTATTCTCAGTCAGTCCAGTCTGGTGAAGTGCGGGAGAAGATCCATTGGTAGCTTTCCCACATGGAAGCATGGAATGGGAGAGCAATTTTTGGATCTGTCCTGGACATTATCATAGAATCCGACGCCAGCAGGTCAGGCTCGGGCAGTTGGTGTGGAGAAATTTCCTCAGTAGGATGTTGGTCTCTGAAAGAGCAGGTGTTACACATCAACTGTTTGGAACGTTTAGACAGTGTCTTTGCGGTCTGCTGTTGGACCAAAGACAGGATCCACTCATGTGCCCTGCTGAAAAGGGACAACATTTCAGCCGTCTGATATATAAATCACTTGGGTGGCACCAGTTCAAAGGTTCTGTCTGACATGGAGACAAATTTTTGGCAGTTCTGCCTCGACCATCAGATTTCAGTGATGCTGGAGTGCCTCCCCAGTTGAGTGAATCTAGTGGCGGAACAGGCAGTCTCGTCATTTTTGGGATTCCAGCCTGTGGAGACTAGATCCAGAGGTTTTTGCCATGCTCCAGGAGCGGTGGGGTCCCTTTTCAGTGAATCTCTTTGCCTCCAGGTTGGACCATCAGTTGCCCCGTCCTTCAGCTGGAGACTGCATCCTGTGGCGGTTGCCACAGATGGATTCCTGCAAGACTGAGGGAATGAGCAAGCATATGCAGGTTCACCGTTTGCGATGACCGCAACAGTCTCGGCCCTGGTCAGGTAGCAACACGCAGAGTTGGTCTTGATCACACTGATATGGAGATCACCAGTAGGGTTTCAAGTTCTTCTGGAACTTTCTTGGGAGTTTCTAGATCTCCTTCTCAGCCTGGATCGTAACCCATAGCAAATGGTGCTGGACGGATCTCTCATCCTGATGGCATGGAGGATTACAGGGGTAGATGGTTGATCCCAGGCCTTTCGACACAGGCTGAAGACTTCTTATCCAAGGCATAGTCTGACAGCACAGTCAAGCGATACAGGTGGACTTGTGAAAGATGGTGTTGTTAGTGTGTGCGATGGAATTGCAGTCGCGTGGGGGCAGAGGTAGTTCAGATCCTGAACTTCTTGCCCAGTCTAGCCCAGCAGGGCATGGCCTATCGCTCTTTTAATATCTTTCAGTCTGCAATTTTTAGCAGGGCATGTACTTGTTGAGGGTAATCCTGTGGGGGAACATCCTTATGTGTGCCGCTTTTTACAAGGTTAAAGGTTAGCTCTCCCCCCAGAACCATGGTATTTGGAACTTTGGGATGTTAATAAGGTTCTCAACCTTTTCTTATCCGGCAACCTAATAGGTTTCTCTCGCGTAAGGAGATTGCGGTGAAGCTGGAAATGCTTCTCTGTTTGATATCGTAAGTCGTAAGACTAATTGTAACTCTAGGATTATAGAGTACCCAGCCTTCCCTGTTTCGCCAAAGCTTTGTGTTGTGCAATGTCTAAAGGCTGATGAGGAAATGTCTGCAAATTTAAAGCCACCAGGGTAGAGAGAGCTCTTGATTGCCCTCAGGAAACCTCATAAGGCAGTTTCCTCTCCCACTATAGCTTGTTGGATTCTGTGGGTCATGGAGGAAGCTGGAATTGATTTCACAATTTGTTATGCCCATTCTACTAGGGAGGCAAAGGCCACTAAAGCTTTCCGCATAGGTGCACGCTTGGAGTACATCATGAATGTGGCAGAGTGGTGCTCAGATTCAACCTTTAAACAGTTCTATTTTAAGCCAATTTTGGATATGGCCCATTTGGTGCTAAGTAAGCCTTGAACTAGCATAATCCAAGCATCCAGTCCGACACAGAAAAAGTTCCTAGCTAACATAACTATATTATAGTCCAGATTCTTGTGGTAATTTCAATTATTTTGTTCCAGGCACAGATACTGGGAAACAAGATGCGTACAAAAGGGTATTGCGTGAGTTTCACGACGAAAGAAGATTTGGAAGTTAGAGACAAGGGACTATTTGGAGAATCCTGACACCTGACTGGAGGATGTACCTTGATGGAAATGTTGCCTGTTGTTTGTTTTTACCAATTTTCCTATGGGTTTTAGGAAATGTGTTTTGTTTTGTTTCTTTAATATGGCTGCTGGGAATAAAGTGTAAAGAATAATCTGAGCTTCCGGTGCCCTTAATAGAACAGAAACTTTCCATTAATTTAGCTAGGAAATTTTTCAATACAGAATGTGTTGATACGATGAGATTGGTGCCTGTATAAACCTGGATGAAGTATTTGTGACTATTCATGAAAAAGTGAGGTTATTCTTCTTGATGTCTGAAATCTTTTTGTCCCCTTCCCAATCAACCACAATGTGTTAAATCATCTCAGTAGACTTTGACATTTTTCACCACTTAGGTGAAAGCTGCCCGACTGGCTCTCCCAGGCCTCGTAACCTTGCACAAATTCAGAAAGTTCTCCTTCCCCTTCTTATCAGTGGCACAGACGTTCGTAGTTTTATTAATACCAAAGTCAAGGATTCTCCAAAGCTGATAAAAACATCTGTCCTCAAACTAATAAAGAGGTTCCCTGGGATGCTATTGTTCCATATCAGAATGTACCTTTCCTCCTTAAAGTGTACTTGATGATGGTCTCTCTGTTCCGCTTGATGGAGGTCGGCAGGAAGAAACTGAGCAGGCTGTGTGTGAAAGTAAATAGTGTTCAGACTGTCTTCATGGGGTCAGTCCACTACTTGGATAGGTCCAGAAAGAAGTGTCTGGAGGGCAAATAATAGGCAGGGAGCAACCACTGGCTTTGGCAAATGGCATGTAGATGCTGTGCCAGTGTCCAGGATAGAGGGGTCGACATCTTCAGATACAGCACCAATCCTGAGCCATATTGTATGGGAATGTATAGGGGTGCCAAGTGGCCGGGAGCCAGAAGAAGCCCCCGTTGGATGTCAGAAAAGGCTTCTATTAATTGGCTATGGATGTAATAGGAACAGCCAAGGAGTAATAGGGAGAGGCCAATTAAGAGTATTTGGTGCTTTTTTTTAGTAAAATAAAATGCTTGGTCATCACTGCACACAATACATAGCCCAGTCAAAGAAGAGAAGCGGTTCTGTGGAAATAACATTTATGGCAGGAGTATGGGCAAGCACTGTACCTGGGTAGCTGCTAAACGACATCCTTGCACTGCTGGTTCCAGGGTCAGTAATGTTGAAGTCCCAGTGTTTGTACACCCTGAGCGTTGATGCATAAGTGAACCAGCTGGAGTGAGCAAACAAGATGTTCTCATACCCAGGAAGAACCTTAAGGAAAAAGAAATCAGACCGGAGGAACGAGATTTTGAAGTTTGTTGTTGCCAATGAGTAAATAAAATACAGTTACATTAAATGTCTGTTTTTTTTTGAGCTCACACATGCTTGAATTCGTTAATTTCATTCAGCCCAATTATTGAATTTACTGGATGTGGAAGAACCTGACCTGATTTTTCCTAGTGGAAAAAAACAGCCAGATGAATCTCATGAGACTTTGGCTGCAGCAAAGGCCAAGTCTTGTGCCACTTTTTAACCCTATCAGCCTGATGCACACAATGTTTCCCCTGCTTAAAAAAAGCCATTCCATTTACTACTCCCCTACCACTCTCCATCCCTCACACCCTCGCCAAGAACCGGCCCCTGCCTATCTGTACCTCCTGCCCAAGGCAAGTGGTTAATGGTTGTGATAAAACCGCAGGGATAAGGGATTCCCTGTGGTTCTATACCTAGAAAAACAGATCCTATGTGCAATTTTTCAGTACGATAAAACCACCCCAGTACTGTACAACTCATAATTATGGCCTTAGTGTAATGAATGAATGGTGAGTGCTCCGCAAACACTGAACGAAAACACAGCCTGTCATGTATCATCCAATCAATTGTTGCATGAATACAACTAGTCTGAGCTTAAAAAAGGCATAACATTTCTTTGAAGCAATCCTCTCAAATGTGGGTGGAGGGTCCAATCTCCAAGCACAGTCAGTCAAGGAGTATCCTTTGGAAGGTAGTCCATTGGGAATCAGAAGGGAAATCAGTTTACATGATGGTTTAATCCTCATTTTTCTCTACTACTATCAATAATCGAGAGTACGAGGGAGTTCGGGCTACATAATGATTTAATCATTATCTTTTTTTCTAGAAAAATTCGTAATAATAACAGTGAGGTGTTCAGTCTACATGATTTCTTTATCATCATCTATTCTCTCAAAAGATTCTTATTAGCAGTAGAGGTTTTTGCAGTTTACATGAAGGTTTAATCCATCATGTTTCTATATAAGGATTACCAACGCCAATGAGAAGAAACTTCAATTTACCTGATGGTTTAATCCATCACTTTTTTCCATTATCATGAAAAATATAATGAGAGTTCGCTCTAAATAAGATATAATCTTTTCTCTGTATGGATTACCACCAGCAAGGGACTCTGAAACATCCATCTAAGCTATTGGTTACCGATCTTGCGATGATAGTAAAACAGTATTCTCTGTGTAAAGTGGAGTAGACCATTTTGGTATTAAGAACCACACTCCTTAGGAATCAGTTCAAATACAATCCAGGTCGGCTCTGACCAGAATTTAAACCCATCTCCCATCTTTTGTGGTGGTCTTTTATGATGATGCTCCGTCTTACGTTTTTAAAAGAAGTAGGTCTTTCATATTTTCAGTAAGTCTGTGCTTGCACCTGTTATCAATCATTATTCATTAACACATTTTAGCCTTTTTTATGTTGACCTTAAGCCGTAATCAAAAGATATAAGCTATTTAAAAATATGTAACAGCATCTTTTTTCATTCATGCAACCATCCTTGCTGATCTTCTCCCTCCCTATTCCCTCTCATCCAATAAGATACTGGAATGACAGCAGCGGCATTGTGCATGGGCAGTCATAGCACCACTGCACTGGGGGTGCTTTTAAATTGTGTACAAGGCTATTATTAAGCCACTAATGTCATAAATGACGTCATTTTAGATGTAATCAATGATTTAATTTAACATGTTGTGAATGATGTCATATGTGAGGTCATAAGTACTGCACGAGAGGGACATAATTTATGCCTCATTTAAAAAAGCATGGTGTTGTTTAGGGTTTGCTTTCTAACCTTAGCACCACTTTAACTGTGTTTATTCAATGAATTTCTAAGTATTTTTGAACAAATGTTAAGGCCTTATAACCAAAGTAAAAACATGCTTTCATTTGCAATGGATTTCTTTTTTTTTGTTTTTCATCGTATGCCACACTGAATACTTAATTGACTTGGACTAAGTGCAGAAGGGGTTAGCGGCAGAGGTTAGCTAATAGGGTTGACCCCAGAGAGGGTCAGTCAGGGCCTACACCCAATCCTCTGCAGATGGCTGTACCTCTTATTTTTACATTTTGTTCTTTGGGGTCCTTTGAGGACCCTTTTATCTGAGCCAGGTGGTCAGTATATGTAACCCTTGCCCCGTTTGGCTGCTTTCATTTTTGATAACCGACCTTACTGAATTTTTACATTTTATAAAACCATAATACAACTTGTTGCCCCAGCCCCCAGTTCCAGACTTCAAATAGTAGATTAGCAACAGATAAACAACAGATAAATCCGTGACACAGCCTTGATCCATCATCTACGGGAGCCCCCGCCAATAACACTGCCATCATTTGCCCAATACTTTAAGGTGGTTCTTGGGCTGTTGTGCGCCCCAGTCCATCTCCCTCTTCTCATGGCAGCTAGAGTGGGGGGTTGCAGGTTCTTCCAATTAGGAGCCATGTCTCTTTTGGCCAAGAAGGTGGCCATCCCCACCAGCCTTTTCTCACCCTACGTGTCACCCACCTCCTCTAGATTTCCTAGCATAGTGGAATTGGGCATCAGGTCTATAGAGTGCCCCAACACTCGGGAGAAGGTACCACCGATTCGGCTTTAGAAATGAACTATTACAGGGCACTGCCAGACATTGTGGAAGAAGTTGACATTGGGCCAGTCACATTGTTTACAGGTCGGACTCACAACTAAATGCCATAAGAGCTGGCATATGAGATAGACAGCATGGAGGTAGTGGCGATGGATCTGTCGGAAACAGGACGATATGGCTAATCCTCCAGGGGATAGGGGGTGCCATAAATGCCGCACACCATTCAGCATTATCTAGGGTTCCCACCCAACTTTACCATTTCTGTTCAAAGTGTCTCAATGACCACAGGGTGTTAAGCACCAGCGTGTGGTATATTTGAGGTATCCCCGCCTTCCAGATAGAGCCAATGCGGAATACGTTCTCCAATATCGACTGGTGCACTACCAGGATGTATTGGAGTTGAAGATATTGGTGTAGGTGGGTCCTAGACAGTCGAAATTTGTTTTGTAGTTCTTTGACTGAGCATGTGCTCCCCGCCAAATATCCCATAGAGTGGAGATCCCCATCTTGTCCCATCTGTTGAACCTTTGTAATTGCGCAGTGTGGCTTTAACAAAGGGTGGTATGTTGGATCAAGTTGCCCTTCCACCCCATTACCAGCAGCGAAGTTCTCCAGGTCTGGTTCACTCAGGGAGGACCCTGGTAGACTCAGGGAGACGTTTCAGGATAGGGTTGCATATAGGAGGCCCATTAGTTTGTCCAGCCCCAGGGGGGAGAGTTCAAGGCCTGCCACAAAACGATTCATTCACTACCTATAATTGGGATGGCGAAGGTATAGTTGTGTGTCGGCCACTGACATCCTCTGTCATATGTTGAGAGAAGGCATTTGGTCATGGTGATGCGGGAGGCATTCCCTGCCCAGAACAAAGATCGAATTTCTGCAGCCACCATCGCAAACCAGCTGTTTTGAGATCAATTGTGGGCAGTTTTGTAAATCATATAAGAAACGGGGACGACCATCATTTTGAGAAGGAAACTCTTTCGAGACTATTAAGCGACATGTTGCACTAGCACATAAGGTCTTTTTTCATTTGGGTGAGAAGGGGTGTGAGGTTCAAGTATTGTGTAAGTTCCGGTTCCAGGGCTACTGTGGTGCCTAAGTATTTAAAGCTCAGCTGTCAACTAGGTAGGGACATCTGCCATGCAAATGACTCAGAGTCGCCACTGATCGTCATTAGTAGGGATTTGCTTTGATTCAGGAGAAGTAGCAGTCTGAGGCACCAAGGGCTGAAAAGGTGGGGATTTGTCAGGAACAACAGAGCGATTTTGTCTTCTATCACTTCACATCGGTCCGAGCTGGTCATCCGAGTATCATATTGTATCAACCAAGCTCTTGGCTTGATCGCTAGGGTGAATAGAAAGGGGGATGCGGGCAGCCCTGACAGGACCCTCCACTAATAGGAAAGGCCTCAGATAGTATCCTGTTTATTCTGACCCAGGCTGTTCGCCATACATACAAAAGTCACATGAGGGTCCAAATGCGCTCCACCACCCCCACCAAGAAGGTCCTGTCAATCCTACCAAATGCTTTCTTAAAACCTAGAAGTAATAGGGCACAGGGTTTCCCAGAGCTCAAGGGCCCGGGCCAATACCACATGTACATGGCAGATACAGAGACGTGCAATGCGGGAAGCAGCTTCAACAACGACCCAGGAACAACGAGGTGCGTTGTCCACGAAAGCGGAACAACGCTTTCATGAACAACTACCTTGTTTTCATCTGCCTTAACCACGCATGTCTGGAACAACAAACATGCGTGGTTAAGGCAGAGGAAAACAGACTCCAGATCAGAGAGGACGCGGTCAGGTAAGTGGGGCTGGGGTAGGGTTAGGGGGTAGTTTTAGGGCGAGGGTGGGGGTAGTTTTAGGGGCAATTTTAGTTGTATGGGGCAGTGCTGGGGGGGTCGGTGTAATTTTAGGTTTTAGGGGTGGGGTGGGGTGGGGGTCGGGTTGTTTTAGGGGCGGGGTGGTTTTAGGGGCGTTGGTGGGGGGTCGGAGTAGTTTTAGGTTTTGGGGTGGGGGTCCCAGTAGTTTTAGGGCTGTGGTAGTTTAAGTTTTAGTGGCGGGGTGGGGTTGTTTTAGGGGCGGGGGTCGCAGTAGTTTTAGGGGCGGGGGCGAGCAAGTTTGAGGTTTTAGGGCAGGAATGGGCATGGGGTAGTTTTAGGGGTGGGGGTCACAGTAGTTTTAGGAGCGGGGTGGGTGGTCGGGGTAGTTTCAGGGGTCAGGGTTTGGGTAGTTTTAGGGTCGTGGTGGGGGGTTGGAGTAGTTTAGGTTTTAGAGGCGGGGTGGGGGGAGTCGCTGTAGTTTTAGGGGGGGGGGTCCGGTAGTTGCAGGGGGGGTGGCGAATTGGGTTAATTTTAGGTTTTTGGGGTGGGGTAGTTTAGGTTTTAGGGGCAGGGGTGGGGGGATGGGGTAGTTTTAGGGGTGAGTGGGGGTAGTTTAGGTTTTAGGGGCGGGGTGGGGGGCGATTGTAGTTTTAGGTTTCAGGGGTGGGGTGGGAGGTCACAATAGTTTTAGGTGCAGGGGTCGCATGCTGGAACCATGCATGCCATTCCACGCATGCCTTTACCAGGAATGCCTTTACAACGAAAAATCGCTGTTAAGGCATTCGTGATAAAGGCATTAGTGGTAACAACAGGGTCGTTGTTCCAACCACGTTGTTCAGGCATGCGTGGTTCCAGCATGCATTGTTCGAACATATATTCGTGCAATGCAGCCCTACATAAAACCATACTGGACAAGAGCTTTGATGACCTGAGCAAGGTGATAGTGTTAGCCAGTATTTTAAGCGTTGTGTTATTCAGGGAAATGGGACTGAAATCCATACAAGCGGGTTCTGGGTCTTTTGTCGTCAGGATGACCACTATGGTCGCTGAGTCCAATTCCAAAGGGATGGTTTTCACCACACATGTTTTTGAATTTGCAGTAGAATCCTCGGGGAAGCCATGTGGGACTGGCATTTAGCCAGAGTTAATCGCCTAGATAGCCTCTTTAATCTCCTCAATGGTCTGGGTGGCTTATAGGGTCTTCCTCGTGGTGCTGGGAAAGGTGGGGAGGAGAATCTATGAAAGAAGCGGTATAATCTGTTCACTGGTTGGGAGAGGGCATTAGGTGTAAAGCACACAGATATTGCTGCTGCACTGCTGACGTTGTGTTCACTGTCATGAGGGTTCTTGCAACGCCAGGACCACTCTGGATGTCAGATCTCATGTGGCCAGCCAGTGCAGTAGATTACCATTCTTGTCTCTGCATCTGTAGAGCCATCTGGTTGTTGACTACCAACACTGGTGCACCTCGTCTATGGCCGCTTGTTTGAAGGAAGTATGAGCCAACAACAGCCACCTGTGGGAGGTGTCTCAGTCATCCTCCTGGGTTTATTGCTCCAGGTGGGTTACTTGGGTTTTGAGGTTAGTGGGGAGCTGTTGTTTGCTCCTCTCTTTCCATCTGACGTAATATTTGGCCATGCTTCTGACAGTGACCTTGCCTGCCTCCCACAGTGTGATGGCTGATGCAACTGAACCTTGGTTTGTTTGAAAGTAGACTTTGATCTCGGTAGCCAGAAAGCCTTCGCATTGAGGGTCCATGAGATGCCAAGCATTTAGGCACCAAATGGGTCTCATACCTGTGTTCGGGGGTGAGCAGTAGTGAGAGGAGTGATTAGAGATGCCTTTTGGGTGGGTGTTAGGTGTCACTCAAGAAGGGAGTAAGCCCCAGCGAGTAGGATGAGGTTGATGCAAGATGTGATTACATGTGCAGCGGATGTGTGCGTGTATACTGTAGCCTGAGGGTGCCATAATTTCCAGATACTGCAGAGCCTCAGTGATTCCATCCAGCCCCAGAGTTGTGTCCCTTGCTGCCTACGAGATACACAGGGGGCCCAAGGTATCTTTGATTGGGTCAGAAAGGGTGTTGAAGTCTCCTCAGATTATCGTGGTGCCATGAAGAAGGGCCAGTATGGTTGTCTGAATCACCTTAACGTCGAAGAGACCAGGTTTGAGGGATCATAGGTACTAAGAAAATTATAGTGAAACCCCTACAGCAGACCCTCAATGACTACAAAGCAGCCGTGTGTGTTTGTGAAATATGAAGTCACTTTCAGAAACAAGGCCTTGTGAGGGAGTATGGCCAGCCATATGGAGCCTCTGGTGTCCCTGGAATGATAGACTCTGTCATATCCAATTCTGCAGAGGAAGGGGCATGCACTGTCCAGCAAGTGTGTTTCTTGAAGCATAAGGATCATGGGTTGGGTGAGTCTTACATATCGTACCATCACAGTGAGTTTAATTCAGTCAAGGAGCCCGTTGACTTTCCGGGACATGTTATTTTGGTTCTAATCTTGCTTCCTGACCAAGTAATCAGTGGAAATAGAGGGTTCGCAGGTATGTGTCATGTGTTATGTTGACAGCCCCCACAATTACTTCCCTCACCCCACTTCCACCCCAGAGGTATCTGTTGCCTCAACCATGTTTTCAAATCAAAATTTGAGATTAACAAATGCAAATGACAATGGAGAGCATAAAAAAACGGATCTCCTGTATAAAGGGTCATATAACTCAAACAGCCGCACACCAAGCTAGATCAAAGGACAGCAATCAGCGAAGTCCACGCTCAGCCAAGGGGACAATTGTCAGCGGTGTTCTCTGGTCGGGAACAGTTCATGGAGGGGTGTCTATGTGGAGTGTTAGCGCCCTCCAACATCTCGTCCGCTGAAGGTGAGAGAATCGAATCCCTGGGAGTCCTGGGGGCCTGAGCTTTGCTGTCTTTCTGACAGGATATGGTCGTAACCTGGGGCTGCAGTTGCTGGTATGGGAGGGGTGCTGATTCATGGCTCGGAGCTTTTGCTTAACCTTGTCGCATGATTTCCATTGCACCACCGACTATAGTCTAGGAACACCATGATTCAGGAGGTTTGATGTCGGACTTCTTCCACCTTCCGTGCCACCCTCAGGAATGTGTCCCCTTCTCTGTTGTTGAGAATTTTGACAATCTGTGTTCGCCGGGGCCCACTGGCAGCCGTGGCATAGCGCTAGTGAGCAGTGTGCATGCTCGATCGCGAACCACTGAGAGAGATTGACCGCCAGTACCCATGACTGCAGCCACTACTCCAGGGAGGTCTCTGGGTCTTTGGATTTGAGGTCTTCTGGTGAGTCCACGATTTGGATGTTATTCTGCCGTGATCTATTTTTGGCCCTTTTCCGACTGGCTTCTAGAATGTTGGTGCCAGAGAGGAGCTTTGTTACGGTAACTTTCAGCGTGGTCACATTGTCTTCCAGTGTTGAAACTCGATCCTTTGTTTCCTTCACTCATTCCACAACCCTATGGAGATCATGGCGCATGAGCAATACGTTCACCTTCACCTCCATGATTTTGGATTCCACTGCTGAGTGGCAGCACTTATTGGCCTGTAGGACAGTCGCTAGGTCCTGGAGTCTGGGTGGTGCTATGTTGGTGAAGTGCTGTTGGGGTCTAGGCCGGGAATGTGTATTTATCCATTTTGTTTGAGCTTTGGCACCTTTTTCCTTCCCTGTGCTGCCTTCAGCAGTCCAAATTACATGGGCCCACACACAAACATCACCCCCCCCCCCACACACACACACGTTTTTGGTGATCTCCTGGACCACACCCTCCAAGGGTCAGTCTCCCTCCATCACCCTGTGTCAGTCGGCCACCTCCTCGATGTTTGACAGGTATCACCCTGGTTTCACACTGATATCCTCAAGAGATGGGGTCAGTCCCCAACCCTTCAGTGGTACTGTATTGCTGTCATTTGCCTGGGCTGGTTGAGACCGTCTCGCTAACAAGCCCATGGTCATCTGCACAATCTGGAGGGTTGGGCTGTGGGATGTGAGGGGGACCAGCATATAAAGCTAGATGCGCCTCGTGTGGCTCGGTCCCTTAGCTTGAGTCTTTGCTCCAGGCAGGTAGCAGGCACCAGGCACAGGGGGTGGTCCGGGTCGATGTTCTGGAGGGGAATGTGCCTCCGTAGATTTTGCCAATGACTGGCCCGTTTGCCCCCCCACCCCAAATTATCCAGGGGAGGGGTGGCACATGTAGCGAGTCGTGTAGCGCCTCTGTAAGCCTTCCCTACAGACTCTATCAGCAGTCATGTAGGCCGAGTGCACGCCGGTCACCGGCTGCGAGCGGTAGATTGGTCAGGAGGGCAGGATGCCAGCCGAGCCACACCGTGCCCTGATGTGCTATGCCCAGATGCAGTCAGCTGCCTGGCCCTTGAAGTGCTGCTTCTCAATCCCAGTCCCCTCGGCCCGTCACTTATCACGGCCTGGGAGCAATCAGGCCCAGTGGCCTCCGAAAGGGCTCTGGGCGTGTCTCGGCAGCTAAGGAAAATGGGAGTCGTTTCCTGTGGACTCAGGGGTGTCATTCCCCCATCGGATGCAGGTTCAGTGCAACTGACTGCAGTGGGTGATGACAGAAGGAGGAGAAGGCAGAGGCAGAGCACTCCTAGAATGCATCTGCCATCTTGGACCGCCTGACCATGGCACCCATTTGGCTGTTTTCAGTCTAATTTTCGGGACTCAGGAACCAAAGCACTGAGTCGTGTAAGGGGTGCGGCAGCACATTTAGTTTTCATTGTTGCCAGCAAATTAGAAGGCTTCAGTCAGTCAAACAGGCTTTGGACTTTACAGAACCAAAATGGCCATCGGAATATAAGTTTTCGGGGTCAATCAGCTTTGAATATTTTTTACTTTTGACCCTGCAAGAGGTATGTGGAAGAGACCTTCTTAGAGTAAAGGTCTAACTTTTTATCTGAACCTCTTCATGCCCAGACTGAAACAACTTTAAAAGCTATTTTCTCAAAAACTACTGAAAATATTTACACCAAACCCAGCAAATGCATTTCTCTGTGTAAAGTTCTACTCAAAGGTTACGGTAGGGGGTAATTCTACTCATCCATTTTTTTCTACACCGAGAACAAAAAATCCTGTCAGAATTAGAAAATGAAATGTAATTTCTGTGACCCCACTTAGTTTTGGCAGATGCTTGATAAAACTGTACAAACTTGTCAAGAGTGATCCAGTGTAGATGTACATTTTTTAAAGAAATGTTTGTGCTGATTAGTCAATGGAAACTCTGATGTAACTATATCTACACGGACATTTTCGAAACATGTGCAATACATATAGATATATACGTTCAGTCAGTCCTTTACATCAATTGGCCTGTTCAACTGCCATTAATAGTTTGCTTCGACACACCACAGTATATAACAAGACTCGGCCACTTCATCCATTGCCTCTCTTGTACTTTGAGTGATGGCATTTTGCCTAATCACTTGAGCACAATTGCTAGAAACTAAGAGCAATTTCTTACAAGGGCTGGAGTGCATAGTCTGCATAGTTGCCCCTTCATTTTAATATTTTTGCCAGTCGTTTGGCATGTTGTATATGCCAGCAAACACGTATTTTAAAAAATTGCACACTTGCCCAGGCTTACTGACTTTAACAACGAGTGTTTCATAATGTTTTGACTCGTTCAACGTAAATAAAAGCATAACCAACTAAGGTATATGATTTTTACAATTATGTTCAGGTTTTAGTTTAAAATGGATCTACATAAACAATATATGCTTATTTCAACTTAGAGTCATGTGGCAATATAAACCTGGAATTATTTTAAAAGCCCTGACCAGAATTGATCCTGAGAATATTAAGCTGAAGGGTAAATGTAAAAATTAACGGGCGTATCATTCTTACCAGAGAGTAAAAGTACAACTTTGAAAATATTTTAAAAAAGGAGAAGAAAAGTTGAAAGCACTGTAATTTAACATGGAACAAACCAACAAGAACGTGGGGAGCGTGATCACAGAAAATAGGGTAATCTCTATAACGACAGTGTATTTGCGAAACAGTAACGACTAAAAAAGTGGTTATTTTGAATGCTGACTCACAACCAACGATACAGTTTCTATGAACAATTAATATTCAGAATTAAGTTTCTTAGTTTCCAAAGGGCGTCAGGCCCCAAGGCACAGAGACTATGTTTAACAGTTAACAAGTGTCTGAAACAAATGTGTAAACACAGTTAACGACTCTGCAAGTAAATATTAATCTATGGGCCGTACTTCAAAGTTCCAATGTTAGTATTCAGATCGAAATCTAACGGTAACTCTGTGGACATGAAACCAATAAACATAAATGTCCCCCGGCATGAGATTTATTGGAATAATGGCGTTAGAAGAAACCACGAGCATGCATTCCTAATAACTGGCATGAGCTATGAAACATGTCTATTGGCAAGGGTTTAAGAATTTTCACTGTTCCATAATCAAATTGGCGACAGAAGTGGCCCTTTTTAGGTTGAGCATAGCAGCATGCAAGCGCTGCTTTTATGACGTGTTGGTATCTATGTGGGCTTTTAACCACGTCCCCCTCACGCCCATCACTTTCACTCGTTCGTGGGCTTGCCTTTCAAAAATCCTTTGATGACATTGGTAAATGCTTTACCTTTGTCCTGCCTTGGGGCGGTTTTGTTACCGCCTTGGACATTGGCCCTGTTACATGAATAATTGCACGTTAGCCGATATGTTTCACTGCGAGCAAACTTCTTTTTCCTTTTGTGTCTCTCCTTCTTTCTCATGCTCATGGCGATCATGGCAATTTGAATTGTATTGCTTATGTCAACTATCTTACTTTTCATTGCCAATTTATGTAGCAAGAAAAGTCCACATAGGAATTTGCAACGCTAATAGCTCTAACTCTGGCAAATGCGAGACCCATTGGATTGCAAATGCTTGTTAAAAGATTTGATAGTCGTTTTATTTTACTATAATTATATATAGAGCACTCTTCATCCATTGGTCTCTAGTTGTGTTTTTCACATTGTTCTTCCACTCAATGCAATACATTACACAGTATAGACAGTGGGTCATTCCACTTCAACCATTGGCTAATTTCACTGTAATTGATGGGAATCTTCTCAGTCACAGGGACCACATCCACACACAAAGCAGTTCCTTTCAGTGCTAAGTACTACCATGGCAATGTGTGCTTTCACAGACTAAAAGAAAATGGTTTTTAGTCAATGTTTTTGTTTCTTATTTTATTTTTATTAGCAAGGGTCTGGCAGCTCACCCAACAATAAATTAGAAAACCCATGCAAAAGTCAAAGGGCTGGCAGCAAACCCCAGAATGATTCGTTTTGCCAATGTTTGCTAAACGATTGTAAGTGAATCCAGCATGTTGAAAAAAGGAGCAGGATCCACATTAAGGAAGAGCTTTTATATCCAGCTAACCTGAGCATGACATAGAAGGACAAAGAAATGGGAAGTTCTCCATGCTGTGGAGCTGATGCACGGGACAGAATTAACTGTTGCATAACAAGTGTTGTACAATTATAGAGTAGGAACCCTCCTTTTCAAAGTTTAAGTCTGATAGGACACGCATGTGTGGCTGTTGTGGATATCATGAATGCAATTGGATATATAATGTAAAGGTCAGGAATGGAGGTGGCATAACGTCTAGTCTTTGCAATTACTCATAATTACTCATAATTTGTTGGTTTTGGCAAGTCAAGCGGAGATGTTCAATAGATATTCCAGGGGCTACACCCACTCGTTGGACTTGAAGGAATACCAGTGTTTTGATTTGGGATTTTGGTGGTAGTACTGTAACAAAAGTTCAGGTACTGAATTGTCTTAAGGAGTGTAAGGATATTATGTTGTATTGAATTGTGGTTTTATATTTAAAAAGAATTAGGTATTATATGGCACGGTCAACATAACATGGTCAGCACCTTCACAGAGGTAGAACACTATCCGCAATTTTCTTTGCCACATTAATACCCAGATTTAGATTTATCTTGCTGCTTTTTCTGGGCCCAATCATGTTTGCACTTCACGTGCTGCCGATTTCAGGTGAATTTTAACACCAATATTAATTTTTAGGTATTTCTGTTCCATTTGATGGTTTGAAGTGTTCTGTTCATTTTTTACTCCTTAAACATTTTTCTTTATTTATTGTCATTCTATTACTCCTGTGATTCCTTGGGTCAAATGAGGTACAATGTAATTTCCATGGATAGCACTGGAATCAAATGTGTGCTTCAGTCAAATTCAGTGTGACATAAATTTTCATGATGTCATCAACAGTTAATGATTGATGGTCATTGAGGGCCATAGTAATGAAGTGTGTTTAATAATGGAAGACTTCGGTTTAAACTCTTAAGATGTCTAAAAAAGGTGCAGACTTTAGCATACCCTAGAAGAATTCTTTTGGACTTGTCAGGACTTCTCCAGAAAGGGACAACCATTAAGAGGTGAAGGGGATATGACCTTTCCATGCCATACATCCTCTTTTTGACAGTTTCATACATCTGCCCATCCTATGAACCCCTGCAGAGACTGCTCTCGGGTCAGTATCCCATACTTCCATCTGCATAACCCAACGGTGCTTCACTGGACACAAGACTGCAGCTCACTGCTCTCCATCCTATCTTAAATCTTGCCACACTGCTGCTCCCACTTTGCCACAGTTCTGTCTCAGCCTGCAATATCCCTTAATATGATTCTTGTTTCTTTGTTGTTTCAATATGCATTGTACACCCCTCATGCTTGAGACTGTCAAGACACAAACTGTGATCCCCCTGCATGTGGATAATTTGGACATCATTGTTACTAAAGGGCTGGTACTTCTAAAAGTGCATTTTTGCACAAAGGACTTCATAGAGATTTAGTTTTTCTAACTGACGCCACTTTTACATCTTGTTTTGTGACGAAAAGGCCATAGTTGTGGTACGTGAAAACAGTCTGTGTAGTGGCTTCTGTTCAGTGTTTGTGGTGACATTCTCTACCGAGGAACTACCTCACATATACAACCTAACCAGGAATCTTAACTTTTTAAATTATTCAGTCTAAGAACTATCTGCCAACAGAAATTCTGCTTTATCCATTATCCTGCTTCCAGGTATCATTATGGAAGCTCGTCCAAGTGGTTTTGTGCTGTGGGTATCACTAAGTACTTTTTTGATTTCTCCAAGCAAGTTAGCTTCAGTTTCCTGTAGTCTTCCTCTGACAGACTCCCTTGCTTCAGCTTTCCGTAAGTCACAACCCTGGAAATATCCAGTGATACAGGTTCTACAATGTACATTAATTTTAAAAGATTTATGTTAGCTATATAGAACTCTAAATCAGAAAGAATGAAATGCTTCAAGATACTGAAATGGTCTCAGAGATAAGCAGATTCAATGTAGCCTAAAACCTGCTGAAGTGCTGATAGCCAAGAAAAGAGGTGTAACTACATTATTAGTTTGGTTTCAGAGTTCATAGAAGAGGAGTGCTTTTACTCAATTTGCTTACTATGGAAAAAGGCCAATACAATCAACTCTTGCACGCAGAGGTTTTCCACTATGCGGAGACACAGAAAGTATGCTGCAGCGCTCAGCATTGAGATCAACATCCATTTCAAAGCCAGCTCATTTTCTGAGTTGATCTGTACCATTTCTTAAGGACCCCTAATGCCTAGAATCTCTGCCTAGTGAATCACTTCCTGGCCAAGTAGATGCCAACTGGGCTTTTCACAGAAGGGTTTGCTTTCAAGTTTTGCCTTCACTCCCTTTTCACCTTAAGGGCAAGAGGACTGACTCAGGAAGGAGGCTTTTCACTAGAAATGCCTATTATCCATGGGTGACCATATTTCCCTTTGTTTCTCTCATATATATACTGCCAATGGCACATCTCTTTGGAAAGGCTGGCAATGTCAGTCAGACGCTTGCATATGGAGGGTGGCGTAGCTTGCTTAGCTAAGAGGTTTCAGGCATGCATAACCAAGCTTGGCATTCAGATGAGTCAGAACATGCTAAAGCTTGATCCTTTTGACACCAAGGTTTTGGTTTTCAATTATGTGATGGAACACTGGTCATCCTTACTCTAGCTCCACACATTAGGGCCATGTCCCATGCAAGTAAAGCCTGTTCGTAGCCTAAGGATCATCACTGAGACTACCTATTCAAAACATCAGTGAAAACAAACTGAACTGTTAAGACAATCATATCAGTGAAAATGCTGAGGAATTGGATAGAAGGACTTCAGCTGTGGTCTGTCTTACCAATTGTCCATCCACACTGAATCTGAGCCATCTTAACCACACTCAATGACACTGGTTGCAAATGACAGAACAATTACTATTGAAAATAGGACACAGTGCTCAAAACACCCAGATAATCAATGTCACCATGCTCTCCATCACACATACTGCAAAGCTACCAATTTACTTGCAGCTACTGGGCAACATGGCATCCCAAACAGGCAGAAAAGACCATTATGACACAATAAAAACCTAAATAAATTAATAAGGGGGCGTGGCCAAGATGGAGGTGGGGTGGGACATGTTTTCCTGCGCTCCATCTCCGTCACCCGCTGGGCCCCAGGGAAATGCCGGTCGAGCCCCCGTGGGCTCCCACCAAAGCACCCCCTGGAGCAGCCCACACAGTAAGGAAGTAGATCAATCGGCTGAACACATGCCTTCCCTGGCAGCCAGCAGCGGACGCATCGCCATCCGAACTCCAAGACGGCGGGTGCGATCTCCCACTCAGCGATCTAAGGCAATGAGGGTACAGTGACTGCGGTTGCCTCACCTGCCGTAGCCGGGCCGCCCTGGCAAGTCCACAGCGTGCAGAGGCCCCAGAAGTAAATTGCACCAGCGTGGCGACGGAGGCCCTGTAAAAGACCAGCTACAGACACGCCACCAACAGGACCTAATTACCCTTCGATATAGTCTTTGCAGGGGGAGGTCTGCCATCTGGTCACTGCGACCCCCGTGAGATAACACAGATCAGCACAAGCACGACACCAAACCCACAGCCACACACAGACACAAGCATGACTCCGATAAGGGGGTGGTCCTTCAAAGCAGCTACCAGTAGCAGGAATATGGAGCTCCACCGCTAGCCCAAACTGAAGCTCAGGAGCCAAATACCATACAAACAGTTGGGCTGGCTTGCATCGTCTCAGCAGCAGCTGCTCTAGGGGCAGATTACAGCCTACACTCTGAAGACCACCAGATACCTACAAGCCATAGCCCTAATAAACACCGCTGAACCTGACGGGGTCTGATCTACCCTCCAAGGGGGGGAGGGCACTACAATGCCGACTCACTGAGCCGCCGTGGTAGAGACAAACCACCAAACCACTACACCTAATTAATATGCCACCCTGCCCATCGTGTTGAGCCAGTTGGATACTGCTTCCCCCATCTCCACATCACGCGGATTGTCTACCACACGACAGTCCCTGGACACAGAAGGCTCAAACCTACAAGGACAGCAATGGGTACCGGCAGACAGGTGGGACCGGCCTGGGCCAGCAGGGGGAGAGGAGACCCAGGGAAGAGGGGCCCAGAGGACCCTGACGGCACACTGGAGGAACAACACTGGACCAGCCTGGCCCCGTAGCAGTCCAGATAACAAGGTCGCCCTCCTGATACCTGAAGGAGAGTGGAAGAGAGAACAGAGACTAAGAGGTTCTCCTAGTACCAGGGGAACCCAATCAACACCACGCTTTGACACATTAACATGGCGGGCGCTCATAGCAAGAAGAAACACTCCCTCAAAGATATTCTTAACAAAATAGCCATTCCTGACTGCTCCCTCCAGACAATTCTGGACACACAGCTAGAGAAGGATGAAAGAGAGGGCCCCATGACCCGTTCCTTTCTGGAGGCCTTATTTGCATCGCTAAAGGATAATCTCCAATCTGTTAAGAGGGAGCTGTCTCAAGACCTGAAATTGGTCCAAAAGGACCTTGCGGAAATCAGAGATAGGGTCTCCATATTGGAAGCAACACGTCTGGGAGAGATGAAGAACTCGAGCCTCTTAAACAAGAGGTTATCCGCCTAAAGGAACCACATGTGGACCTCCAAGCGCACGCAGAAGACCTTGAAAGGCATCCCTTTTGTCTCATATTCCACTCGGTGGGGCAGCTCCACTAACTTCACTCACTGTCCGGTGCATGTGACCTTCTTGGCATTGACAGACACACAAACATAGAGGGCGGTCCCAACACGGCGAACTGTAGGGGCTCCAGGTGCGCTCGCTGGCACAAGCGGCCGCCCCCTTCCAGAGCTTTGAAACCCGATTCGGTCACTATAGTGCAAGAAAGACCCTTGGTCTGAGACCAACAGGACCAGAGGTTAATCACTTGGAATGGCAAAGGTGTGTTGCGGGTGCGGGGAGGAGCGGGGGGAGACACAGAGAGGAAGGGGAGCTGCCGGACCACAGACAGTGACCTCGCACCCAATGGGAGACGATTGCTCATTGTTCTTGTTTACGTTTACTAATGGGAATACACGTTGGCGACACTCATGAAGGCTTCTTAGACTTTCTGAAAGGAACCTATTGGGGGAACTACACACTACTAAAACGCTTCAACGCTTACACAACTGTCCCATTACTCATGATCCCCAGTCTCGGGACTAAAACTTCTACTCCCATGCACATAAAACTTACACTAGACTCAACCATTTTCTAGGCACAAGGGAACTGCAGAGTCTAGTCTTCAACATTTAGATAGAACCCTGCTCCTTGTCCGATCACACTGCAGTAGTGGTTGACATTACTCTCCCTCCATTGATCCGAGCACATGGGTCATGGCGACTGAGAGAGATGCTCTTACACAGACCTCACGTTGTCAAACAAGTTGAACAAGCCATCTGCTCCTATCTACTGACCAACGACACAGCCGATACCCCCATTTCACTCTGGTGAGATGCGCTGAAAGCAGTTGGCAGAGGAACCTTTATAGCAATCTCGGCTGGTGACAATACGTTGCGCCAGGAGGAGAGGGAGCAGCTACAGCAGCAAGCTAAGGAATTTGAGCGCAATCATCAGCGTACAGCGTAGGGTATGGGACAACTAGAGGCGATGATGAAACAGCTGGAGCATCTAGACCTCAACAGAGCAGAATATTCTCTCCTCCGCCTAAAGTACGCCTTTTATGTGGAACAAATGTGGGTAACTACTGGTCAACAGGCTCTGTGGCCAATGCCAAACTACAGGCAGTGGACCCACCTTCAGGCATGATTGAATCTATCCAACAGGCAACGTCTCATTTTGTATGAGCAGATAAACGCTCTCGAATTAATTACGCACATAGCTGTAGGGCCCTTCAAAGAAGGTAGACAGGGAATCCCAAACCTTAAGCTATACTTCCAAGCCGCCCGGCTTCACCATTTCATTGAATGATCAAGAGCAGAGTCTGAAAAACCACTGCTTTTCATGGAGAGAGCAATTGTGGGCATACACCTACGGAAGGTGCCCTTCCTCATCAGACCACAACGAGCCTGGGGGCTTTACTCTACAAGGCCACTGCTTAAGGTCTGGGACAGAGTAACAATAACCCCTGACGCCCATACTCGACAACTCAGGCTTTATGCCTGGCCTAGACCACTATGCCTTTCACCGATGGCAGGCGAGTGGCTCCCGCTCCATAGGACAGCTATTAGGGGAGGACGGTGTCCTCTCCTTTGAACAGTTGCGAGAAGACATTTTGGATGCCAGAGACTAAAAGACTTCGCTATCTCCAGGTCAGGCACTAGGTAACACATCCCACAATAAAACCTAGAGCCCAGAGACACTTTACAGCTTTCGAACAATAGTTTCTCACAAAGCTCACGGATTAGGGTATGATATCAGACCTCTACAGTCTTTCACTTTGTCATCAGACCTCTACAGCTTTTTACTTTTGGCTTCCCCGACCTCTAAATCCCCGAGCCAGATATGATGGGAGCAGGAACTGGGTAGACAACTGAACCCTGAAGAGTGGGGAGAGATACACTATAGAGCGCTTGCAACACTGCAAGTAGAGAAACGGCTATTAAAATCACCACCTATTGGTATCATACATCCCATCATCTCCAAAGATGCTACCCTACACGCAAGGCCAGTGCTGGGCACATCGGGGTCAGCCAGGCACACTGCTCCACATCTTATGGGAATGCCCTGAGCTCTCCCAGTTTTGGGACCAGGTATTACAAGACATAGACACCCTCCAGGAAATACAACTATCCAGATTCCCTGCCTACACCATTCTCGGCCTACCCAACGCGCCCACATTCCCACTTCAATCTCGTAAAGGTCGGAGCAGCACATCAGACTATCCTGGCACATTGGGGCTCGGCCACAGCACCCACGCACCTGGCTTGGCTCTACAGACTCTGGCATACTCTAGGTATGGAAAAGCTTTCCTAAGTCTTGATATCACAAAGGGACCCCTACAGTGAACTATGGAAACCATTTATTGCACTTTTGTCCCAAGGGCTATGGGAACTGACGTGCCCTAAATACCTGAGGTTGTGATGTCTCCTGGAAACTGCCCATAATGCAGATACTAGCCAACATTGATTATGAATACACAATTGACACTTCACCCCCTTTCTAACGCATGTCTGAGTGTCCCTGTGGGGAGGGGGGGAGGGTAGGGAGAGTTAGTTTAATTACCAGTCCATTTGGATTTTTTGTCTTCTTTTGTCCTAATTTTATTAATGTATACATACATAATAGTTGTGTATACCTACCTTACTAATAATATAAATAGTTAAACCATAAATAGATGAATAAAATAATATCAGAATGAATCAGGCCACTAGTGAAAGTTATTTTTTCTGGAAGATTCAAACAAGACACTTGTAATAGCTAGCCATTCTGTAGCATGTGGTTGTGTTCAGCACTTTTTCTATGCAAAGCATGAACATATAAAAAAATATATGTGTATCACCCCCAATATATAGTTGCAAGTTTGTAGAAAACTCTGAATGTAGCGAATGCACCACCTGCTGCTTATCACATGACCTTATCCAATATCTTCCCCTGGAGAGAAGAATTTGTTCTACCTCCTGTGTATTACACACAAAGGGGTACATTTACTATTAATTCAAGCAAACTGGTTTGATCTCTATCAGCTGCTCACCAGCAATAATGGCGAGCTATGTGACTGGTCAATACTCCTAGGTTCTGCCTTCTTGGCTTATGGGGTAAGCTACTGAACAACAGTGCTGTCTACTGTGCTTCTGGTGCAAAATGATTCTACCAAACTACAATAACCAAAAGCTCCAGCATAAATGTGAACAACTATGCCTTGAAGCTGTGCACCTCCTACACCAGACATTAAACAATACCTCTCAATTAAAATTATCAGTCCTTGACATCCTAATCACATGACTGTCTAGTACTCGAGTGTTGGAAATTGCTCTTTCTGCAGGGTTATCCCCAAACGTTTTGCCTCTTTCCTCCTATTTTTCTGACCTTCTATTTGTTGGCTTTCAGACTCTGGGACCCTTACCACTGCTAATCAGTGCTAACGTGCTTTGCTCTCTACCCTAAAACTTGGTATGATTGGCTTACACCTGTTAGGCATATTTAAATTGCATGTAAGTCACTTGTAAAGTGGTATACTGTATAGACCCAGGGCCTCTAAATTAAAGGCTACTAGTGGGCCTGCAGCGCTGATTGTGCCACCCACAGAAGTAGCCATTCAAACCTGTCTCACTCCTGCCACTGCAGGGCCTGCATGCACAGTTTACTGCCACCTTGACTTGGAATTTCAAACTACTTGCCAAGGCCTAAATTCCCCTTTTGCTACACCTAATCCACCCCTAAGGTAGGCTTTGTACAACTCTATGGGCAGTGTGCTGTATATGTAAAAGGTAGGACAAGTACTTTTATGTTTTACTTGTCCTAGTACAAACTACTTTTCACTACTGTGAGGATTGCTCCTATCATACGTTGGCATTGGGAATGCCCTTATATATTTTTAATTGGTAATTTCTGATCTGAAAGGAGTAGCATGGGTATGTTTGGTATACATGGAATGAAAGTGAGAAATCCTGCTTACTGGTGTATTTGGATTTTACATTACTATTTAAAAAATGCCACTTTTAGAAAGTGGGCATTTCTCTGTTCAGTATTTTGCAGCTTGACTCCAATCCACGTCTAGGGCAGAGTGCTGTCTGCTGTAGGAAAGTACCCTCTTTCTGGCATGGTTACCCCCACATTTTGCCTGTTGGCAGTATGTTTTGACTGTGTTCACTGGGATCCTTCTAACCAGGACCACAGCGACTGTTATCTCTCCCTTTAAATTTGGTTGCTTGGACTACACACCCCACATTTGGCATACTGGTGCCCCCATATAAGTCCCTAGTGTATGGTACCCAGGACACTGGGGCACCAGAGGTTCCCCATGGGCTGCAGCATGTATTATGCCACCCTTGGGAAGCCCATGGAAAGTGTATCTGGAGGCCTACCATTGCAGCCTGCATACACCCCTTTCACTACAGGTCAATGTATCAGGTCACTGCAAGTTACCCCTATGGTAGGCCCTCCCAGCCCAGAGGGTAGCTCACTACCTATGACCAGCTACATAATAGCAACTCCAAACCTAGGCATGTTTGGTATCAAACAATTCGGAATCATACCCCAATACTATTGCCAGTATTGGTTGTAGGATTTCATGCACTCTGGGACCCCCAGCATTGCTCCTACCAGCTTTCTGGGGTTTTCTGGGCAGCCCACACTGCTGCCATACCTAAAAATAGGTTTCTGCCCTTCTGCTGCTTGATCAGCTCAAGCCCAGGAAGGCAGAACAAAGGATATCCTTTGGGAGAGGGGGATAACACCCTCTCCCTTTGGAAATGGGTGTTACATGGCTTGTGAAGGGTAGCCTCCCCAAGCCACTGGTATGCTCTGAAGGGCACATTTGGTGCCCTCCTTGCATAAGCCAGTCTGCACAGGTTCATGGACTTCCAGTCCCTGCTCTGGTGCAAAACTGGACAATGGAAAGGGAAGTGACCACTCCCCTGTCCATCGCCACCCCAGGGGTGATGCCCAGAGCTCCTCCAGAGAGTCCCTTGATTCTACCATCTTGAATTCAAGGTGGGCAGAAGCCTGTGGGAGCATCTGAGTGGCCAGGTCAGGCAGGTGACGTCAGAGACCCCTCCTGATAGGTGATCACCTGGCTAGGTGACCAATCCCTCTTCCAGGGCTATTTAGGGTCTGCCTCTTTGGTGGCTCCTCAGATTAGACTCGCAAGATCCCAGCAGGACTCCTCTGCAACATCTACCTCGACTTCTGGCCACTGGAACTGCAACTGGACTTCGCAGGAACCTACAATCTGCAGCTCCAGCGACGACTTCGCACTGCAACATTGGTTTTGGGGTTCCTTCCAGCAACAGCAACATTTCCCCAGCTGAGCATCCTCTGAGGGCGGCAAGTCTTCAGTCTGCACAAGAAGCAAAAAGGAATATCCCTTGGCATGAAGGAGTCGCTTCCCTGCATCGACCACCGGCTGCGTGGATCTTCTCTCATCCTGAGCTGTGTGGATCTTGCATAATGGATCTGGAGTGATCCCCTTGGTCCTCTCTGCCAGCTGTCCAACTTTGGTGGAGGTAAGCCCTTGCCTTCCCACACAGGACAGTACCCCCGTGCACCGCATCTCTTGCAGCAACCAAGACTTGTTGGCATCTCCTCCGCGGGATCTTCAGGCTCCGTGTAGCCCCAGCCCCCAGCAGTCTTCCCTGTGATGCACAGCCCTCTGTGTGTTTCTCATGCGGTGTGGGACCCTTCTTCAGTTGTGGTGCGTGGTCCTCTCTTTTGACTCCTGGGCTCCCTGCCTATGGTTCTTCTGCTGGTGCTGCCTTTTCTTCTATGGACTATCTGCCCTGCTGAGGGTCACCTGGGACTCTTCCCTCCCCCCATCCCTGTGGGATGAGTCCTTCTGGGCCTTGCTGGTCCCACTTTTTGTCTACTGCGACTCTTGCCTTTGCCAAGGCTTGTTGCTGGCCTTTCCAGGCCACAGACAGACTGCAATCTTCTCTCTGACGTGGGACATCACCTGCATCCTCAAGGAACTCTTCACCGACTCCAGGTCTGCATTCCTGACTGTCTTCGTTCCGCCATCGACTAACTCCTGCAAACACAGACGGGCGAGTCGTGGCTCCTGCCACGACAAGTCACCTCCAAGAGATCTGAACTTGGTCCCCTTCTCTTTCAGGTCTTCCTCCTCAGGAATCCACCGCTAGTCTCTTGCAGTCTTGTCTGGGTGTTGAATTATCCTTGTTTTCAGTCTTTTTGGTAGTTTGGGGAAAATCCATTAACTTTTTATGCCTATTTCTGATTGCTACTGTACATATATTGTATGATTACTTACCTCTTATTGAAGTATTGCCTATCTAGTGATTTTAGTACTTGTCACTAAAGTAAAGTACCTTTATTTTTGTACCACTGTGTGGTTCTTTCATGTGTAAGTGCTGTGTGACTACAGTGGTATTGCATGAGCTTTGAAAGTCTCCTACATAAGTCTTGGCTGCTCATCCACAGCTACCTTTAGAGAGTCTGGCTACTAGACACTGCCGACATTTCACTAAAAAGGGGATACCTGGACCTGGTATAAGGTGATAACACCATAGATGCTCACCACACACCAGGCCAGCTTCCTACACCTGCTACTTGCTGGGTGGCGTAAAGGACTCACTGGATTGCTTTTCTGTGTGTTGCCCTGATGGCTGCTACTTCCTGACATTATTCTGCTCAGGTAGTGGGTGGGACTTGCAACCAGACGCTGCTGGCTACATTCCTGGAGGACTGCTGGACTGCCAGGGCAGACCACCATCAGGATTACTTGCTTGTGCGCTGGTATTAAAAATACTTATGATCTACGATGTTTATGGCCTAATATATACAGTAACAATATAAGAAGCATATTTTTACATATAATTCTGTGTGGAGTCATTTTTTGAGGTGTATTTATTGTGTCACTTGTATGGGTGTGTTACGCAAACGCTTCACACATTGCCTCTGGGGATAAGCCTGACTGCTCTGTGCCAATCTACCGGGAGGTGAGCACAGGTTATCTTCGGCGTGTAAGAAGTTACTTACATTGACTAGAGTGGTGGGTTCTGCCTGGCTTAGGTGGAGACCCTAGCCAACCAGAAATCACATTTCTACCACGGAGCCTCTGTTTCTTCAATTCTAGTTCATTACTCCCAATTTAAAAACTGTAACCTGCATCAAACTTCTGCCTAATAAACAATCTAAGCAGGCGTGGTGGCTTAGAGTGTGCTGCCACACATTATAACAACACAGTCTTAACACAAACTTCAAGTATTATTCATGTGGCTCTAGTAGCTGACGCTTCGGTTGCTACAGAACTATTCTAAAAACGTTATTAAAAATAATTGAACCCACATAACAAGGAACCAAAGTGCTTCATCATCCAGACAAAAATATTGCCAACTATGCAGAGCTAATTAAACATTTTCCTCCCTACATTATGGCTGCTTCCTTATAATCACCTCCTTCCCTCCTCTCCACCCTGCTTACCAACCATTATATCTTCTTCTTCATGCTTATTCACACTTCCATCTTTTACCTCTCCCCTTCCTTTTGCTAACTTTTATCTTCCCTCACTTCACATGCTCACCACCTTCCCTCACTTTCCAGAATTGTTTACTTTACTTCTACCAACTCTTTGCTTTCACACAATCATACTCCTCACCTTCAACTGCCTCACATCCCTATCCCACTGATTATAATCTCCTTGCACCACCTCGACTCCTCTGGTATTCGATCTATTCTTGGTTGTAAATTATCCATCCACTTCCCACTCTCCTCCACCACCATCACACACCTGCACCTCTGCTTTTTACTAATTTATTTCAGCGGTTTTATCAACCTCACCTCAACATCCACCCTATTTACATTCTACAGCTGTTCTTTCTTTCTCCTCACCTCTCTTTGCTCCTGCAACTTCTTACCCTTCAACTCTTTCTTACACAAACTCTTACTCCTCTTCAAACACCATCTATTCGCATCTCCTTCCCATATCCTTCACAGAGTACAAAACATTCTCTTCGGGTGGATTGCTTCCTTTCCTCAAGCAGATCTCTCATAACATCACTTCCTCTTTATCGTCTGTACCTTTCCTTAGACTGCTGTCATTCAGAAAGTGTCTGGTGTCTAATCCCTTCTCTTTACTATCTACATTACATTACCCCTCTACTGGACCTCGTGTCCTTCAATTTAAAATGGTACTACTATGCAGCTGATAAGTAAATTATATTAAAACTTGTAAACCCATTTGACTGATTCCTGTGCCATTGGGTAATGTCTCTCAGCTACTGTACGTGTCTGAGTGTGAGACTGTAGACTGTGCTAAATAGATTACCTGCAATCTGACCTCCATCTGGCCAAAGGAAAGTGACTTCCCTACACAGTAAGTAAGAAATCTAGGGGCAGGTGGTAACTTTACTCTCCCTCTTATGCTGCTACACAAGATGCATATCCCATATCTTCCCTAATATCTACATTATCCTCAAACTGTATATGCCACCATCAATCTTTTAATCTTGTGTCAAGACTATCCTAATGATATTACCTTGGTGTCGCCTTTCATGTGGTTCATGAGCTACACAGAATCCAGACTGCACCTGCGAGTCCTCAGTTTAAATAATGGGATTCACATTTCAACTGTCCAATCTCACATGTCCTCCAATCATTATGTTGTGCCCAGACATTTTACTTGTTTTTTTTATTTACAAATTTTTATTGCTTTTAATAAAAAACGTAAGTAACAAAAAGGGAAAAAACTCAACACAGCCTGCACAGGTATGAACAAGTACTACCGGTTCTGATTTGCATCCAGAATGATTCAGAACATAAAGGTTGTTAATGGTGCCACTTAACATAACAAAAAGAAAAAAAAAGAAAAGAAAAAAAAAACACAGGAACACACATCCACCGAAAAGACTTCAATCAAGTAAGCACATCCATTTCCTCCACACCTTCCCATGTTTGTGGGGGCACCCCCTAGACTCATACACCACTTTTTCTTGAGTCGGGCACCAGTCCACTCCACACCTCCATTTCCGGAGGGAGGGACCCGTGGTGGAGTTCCAGGCGGCCGCAATGTCCCTCTTTGCCACCATCAAGGCCGTTCCAACAAAAGTTCGATCTGCTCTAGAGCCCTCCATCACTTTTAAACAAAAGAGCACAGCTTATGGTGCCGTGCATGGTGCTGGACCTCTTTTTTCCCCCCATCAACAGGAACTTCATATCTGCCAGCAGACAAGGGCTCTTTGATCTAGGTCAGTTGCCGGTCTTGGACATCCAGTCCTTCAAAAAATGTCAAACTGATTAAGACTTTGTCTCAGTTAGCACGACTAAGATATGACATTTGATCCCTGCTCAAATACTCAAATACAAATAATTATTACACAACTATCTCGCATTAAAAATGCTGTGCTTCCCAAAAAGTCAAATCCTGAATAACTGGGTAGATAGTTGCCTACACTACTTGGACACACATTATTCGGCATCCCATGTTTATGTGCAGTGTCATCACCGCACCATCTTTAGAGCACATCTCGGAATGGCATGCTACTTCACCCAGCATCTCCCATATAGGTCCTTACTACACCAATGCCCTTTCAAACCACACCCTCTAAAATAGCTCCCAAGAACCTGATGCAAATCGGAAAACTTTAAAACTTTATCGGGGGTATGAAGCACTATACAAATGCTATAATTGTATAAGGAAGAATGCAGCACCCCTTTCAATATAAAAGATACCCCCAAAACAAACCTATAAAAAAGAAGTACTTTCAATGCTGACATGACAGGTAATGCCATCAGTGGTGTAATCTCAGCAGGCACACAATGGATGAGGTTCTGAGCATTGGTTTAGAGTTTGATGAAAGTGAGTAGCATTTCTGTAGCTTACAAAAACAGACCAATTCCATCGAAAACATTGCTGAAGTCTCAGAAGATTGCTCTATTCTATAGGCCCTTACTAAAAAAAGAAAAACATTCTTTAAGCTTTGAGGATCCGGGACATTAGAGCACAGAGCAAAAGAAGTGTTTCAAGGCTCAGACCTACAAGGAGGTGGTTGAAGGCCATGCCCAGCAGCCTTTCGAGGTAGGTAGACAGAGGCCAGGCCAAAGGGGAAGCAAATTGTCTCAGTCTACTGGTGGGGGCAATCTCATGCCTAACAGACAATATGAGAAGTAAAGTTGGGAGTAGATTAGGCCCAAAGGCCATACTCTACATCTGCTACCTGCTGGGTACAGCCAGGAAGCGGTGCCCTGCAGACTCTAGTGGTGGGATGACCAGGCACGAGATATAGCAAAAGGCCACATCATGCACTTATATTTTGCAGAGCATGGCCAAAGCCTTCCTGTGATCCTCAAACACTGATGGCACAGATACAGGCAAAACAGAGGAACTTGTGCAACTATATCATATTAAAACCACAGGAATGCACCGAACTTTAGTTAAATTAGTTATGGTTCTCTATTAAGAAACAAACAAACATAAAAATCAAATTAAATCAGTTACAATCTCAGATGGTCAGGATTCAAAATTTAATACCCACTTCAATTTTCTAATTAGAATTATTTACACAATTGTGACTTCACCAATGCAGAGTTCATAACGTCATAGGTGATTTCATAAATGGCATCACAAATGACAGTGCCTAAACCCTATGTTCATAACACAAACTTATGTAACTCATAACTCTTGATCTTAAGCAATGCCTTGTCAGTACTAAGGTTTGGGGGCACAAGGTATGGCAATGCCCTGAGCTCACTACCAATTCCCGCAGTCCAAAATGAAAAACGATAAAGCTGTGCAATTTGTAGACAGTTTGGGACGTAGAGGTTAGAGTTATCAGATAACTATGTCACCTAGACATGTTGGTTTTTATTGTATTGTACAAATCAATGCATTCTGAGAGTTGTACTATAGTTGCACCTGAAAGCAATATATAAGCAAAAGCCAGGACTGGAAAAGTGTTTTGGTGACACAGAGTCATCTGATACTCATAGCCGAGTCATTGTTATTTACGTTCCCTGGCTCACCTTGATGAGTGCAGAACAGTGGCCCATTTCCCATCGGTATTTCCTTGACTGATCCATGCTAAGTGAGTGCCAATCTGCTCTGAAAGACGGGAACATCATTGAAATCAGGTCAAGCAGGTCACCCACTGCATTCAGAAACTGAACAGCAAAAAAGGACAGCACCTGGGAGAAATACAGAAAAAAGGTTTCTTGAGTTTATTCACAAATATCACTGTGCCTAAAGTAATTCACAACATTGAGAATAAAAAAAAGGGGGCTCCCGGAGATTCCTATGGATGGTACTAAGACTAATGTAAGTGTCCACGAAAAGGATAGAACTCATACTGTCTCTATATAGATCTCCCAAGCTAGGGTAAGAACTATGGGTATGACCTCACAAAGGATAAAAAGAACTTGAAGCTCTCGAAAGAGATGCCCTATTTCGCCATTTTCGTTTGAAATTTACCCTGAACGTTAAACCAGGAGGATAATCAATAACCAGACACTTCAATCCATGATTCTGGTGACGTTCGGTTAAAATATCCGCATATGCTGACCACGTGGCAACATACTCTCCTAAAGTTTTACAGACTATGGAAATAATTCAGAGTATAGCAGAACAATTTGGTGATGTTTCAGGATACCATTTAAATACACAGAAAATACAAATGATTGTACATTATAGAGAATATAGGAAAGACCACCACATTATGGCGGAAGCTACCTATTTAGGTGTTACATTATGCTCTCCGGTAATTTATATAATTAGGATAAACTACCATTGTTTATTACAGGAATGTATGTGAAAGTTGCACACTTGAATGAAATTACCATTAATATTGGTGGGACATGTAATATTATAAAACTGACTATACTTCCCATGTTCTTATATTTATTTCGGTCCACTCCTATTTCTGTTTCAAATTATTTTCTCAAAAAAATAGATTCCGCAATTGGACAATTCATATGGAACTATTAGAAACGTCGTAAAGCAATCAGGTTTTTCCAAATACCATTTAAAAGAGGAAGATGGGCGCTACCGGATTTTAACTCCTGTTATAAGGCTGCTATGCTTAAAAAAATGCACTGTTTAATAGACAAGCATGACACAAGAAGATGCCAAACGACGTATAAGATGTGCTTAGGTATAACTGATAAAGGTGCATTGGTTTGATATTTTGATCCGGGATATTTTAAAAGTGTCAGATTTAAGGTTGCAAAGATGGCCCATTTAATATAAAGGCCACATAGACATAAATATGCTGTCCTGCTAATCACGCTTATACGTGGCCTATTGGCATTTTCTGAGATTTTTCATGATTCATATTATGAGGTATGGGTACGACATGGAGTAACACTGCAAGGACAGATAATTAAAGACAGTGTTTTAAAATCTTTTCTGGAGCTAGAAAATATTTTTTTATTACTAGGCACAATTTCTTCAAGTACATGCAAATCGTATAGTACATGGGGATAACAAAGTAAACCATTAGTTCGACACCGTGAAGTGACATTTTTTGGCGGACAATAAAGGGATGTTATACTATACATAGGATATATCAAATTTTCTCTGAGCAGAAAAATGGGCCATTGAACTAGGAGGTAGTGTGAATTTGCGCAACTTTGAAACAGCTATAAAGATTGGTTATGTCTCATTTAGGTTCTCAAATTTGCAACGTCAACAGTGATAAATAGGCTCTAATACATACACCATAGGCTCCATAAGGTGAAAAGGTTTGAACATTCCAGATATCGACAATGTGATAGCAAATCAGCCAATGATAAACATACGTTTATAAACTGCCCAAAGCTGTGGGATTATTGGTCTGAAACTGAAAAACAAATTTCCGCAATCTTAGCGGGCAACATACAATTGACAGGACAGTGTGTTATGCAGGGCACGGATGGTAATATACCAGGAACATTTAGGACATTTGTATTTAATGTTGTAGTTATATAGACATTAAGTATTACACTAAATTGGAAGGAAAAATATCCAGAAAGGGTTGTGCTGTGGTGGGAAACGTTATGGTGCTATTATCAATTGGATGCCGCAGTCAGTAATCAGAAGGGCTAAACTTGAAGAGATCTGGGCAGCAAATGTACACTAGGGGAAGGGAATTATAAGACGATTCTGTCTCTAAAGATGAAATCAATTTCAAAGAATGAATTAAATGTACTGCAACTGTATTGTAAGTATACCTTGATGACGTGTTGTCACATTTATGAGACTGAGGCACTTATGATTTAGAGGTACCATTGTACTCTTTTCCTCCTAAATCAAAAAATATAAATAAATAATAAAAAAGTGAAAAATGGGGACAGGTGCCAACCAACATGGCCGATCGGACGTGAGCTCCGTCAGCTTCGTCCAAATCCCCCCAGGCCCGATGAAGTGAGGTGGTAAAGAGGCACCAACGGATTTCCCCTGACCTGGAGACTGGCTTCGGGACTACAGGAGAGGAAAACCCTGGCGAGATCACTGGCTGCGAGGGGCGCGCTGCCTGAGGCGGAGGCCTTCGATCGAGTGCACGGCCTGCGTCGGGGCGCGGCCTTGCAGCCTCGCACCGGCCGAGTCAGAGCCGGGTGGGGCCAGTGAGAGGCCAGCATCCCGCTATGGAGGGGTGAGTTGCGGGGCACAAGGAAAAGGGGAGTGAGATACCCCCAACGTCAGAGCTGCGCGTGAGCCGGGAAGGGCCACACGAGGGGACCTCCTATAAACACAACAATGGCGAGGTGAGGACTAGAAAGGGCCTCCTTCCTCTTATTGAGCGGTACGTTTGGTGGCGGGCCAAATTGAAATGCGCGGCCAGCACCCACAAATCATCCCCTTGCCCGCCGGAAACACCGGAGCAGCAACAGGACGATTTCCCCCAGAGGGAGAAAGCAAACGCTTTGGGGAATACACCCCGAGCTCCGATGGCGCGGCTACGCGCATGGGGAACAGAGGAAGGAAGAGGGAGGCCATTTTGAGAGGCGCAGAGCTGGAGAGAGACATCCAAAGGGGGCCCGGAGAAAATAGAGCCCAAAGATGCGAATACAGGCGCCAGCCAACGGATCGCTCCCACTGTGGGCTAGCTCACAAGGGGGGGCGAGAGAGAACTGAGGTGAGCAAAATCAACAGCAATGCAGGGGAGGAGGAGGGACCCATTACCCCCCCTTGAGAAGTGGGTTGTGAAATAAGAGCGGAGATCTAGAGGAAGCTCCCGATGTGAAGGAGAGCAATTCTGAGGAGAGTGAGAGCCCCCAAATAAGCACTGGGGCTTGGTCCCTGACGGACTCATATGCCACAACGCTAAATCCAGGCCAACAGGGTCTCCAGCTACTTTTCCCCAGCCAGAGTGGAGAGCGCTGACCAGATACAGGGGGAAGAGATGGCGCTCACAAAGGAGGACCTCCTGTCCTCCCTTCGCACTTTTAAAACCGAACTGCGTGAAGAGCTCACAACAGATATCAGGTGCGACACTGGAGGCCTTCCAAGCAGACGTCAATAGGAAGCTATCTGCACTCCAAACAGATGTAGACTCAGTAGGGTCCCGTACTACAGACTTGGAAATGCAAATGCAGAACTTACAACAGAAAGTTGCACCGGTGGAGACGGAGATTACAAATATTTAAGCGCAATTATATCTCGCCACACTGAAATGTGAAGATTTGGAAAATCGAGCACGTCGAGACAACATAAGGGTGAGAGGTCTGGAGGAGGGAGCTGAGGGGACTGATTTGGAGGCCTTCGTAGTCGGACTGTTTTCCACCCTTCTGGGAGAGGACCAACTGGAGGTACAAGTGGAACGAGTGCACTGTGTGGGCAACAGAGTCGTGGGCGAAGGGAGACGGCCTAGAGACGTTCTGGCTAAATTAAGCTCTTTCAAGGTGAAGGAACGAATCCTTTTAAAGGCAAGGCAACAAGATCCTATCTCCTTTCAGGGTGCAAGGCGCTCTCTACCAGGATATACCTCCAGCAAACCTAGCCCGACGACAACAGCTCTGCCGGTGACGGAGGCTCTGAGAGAGAAGAATATAAGATATCGCTGGACTTTCCCCTTTGGTGTGGCGTTCGAACTCCACAATAAAGCATGCAATTTCTCGATGGTGGACGAGGTGGCAGCCGCGTTGGACCTAGAGTCTAGAGGAGAGAGGGGTGATACAGACACCGCGTGGGAGAGGGGTGAGGCGAAGATAACCCCCCACACTGGCGGACCAATGGAAACAACAGAGAAGAGGTAGAAGGACCCCCAGATGATAAAGCCACATAGAGGTCCGGTATCAGGGACAGTCTCATCAGCCTGCTGGTATGAGCTGGGGAGCGACCCCGGTTGAGAGCTCTGGGGGAAACGGAAAGACGGGGGTGTCTCCCCTCAAGGAGAAGGTGTGGAAGTGGAAAACACAATAAAGGTCTCAGCGACATTTGCCACTCGAACATACTCTGCTTCTGCTGGTCCCTGGAGGTTCGGGGGGGTCCCGACTTTGCATTACGCTTTGGTGTGACTAGGCCTGTGGGGGGAGAGGAGGTGGATCTGGACCCTGTCCATGACATGAAGGCTGTAAGGAATTTGGTTGTTTTATATTATTAAGACTATGTTTGTATTTCTCTTTTGAGATGTTCTTTCGGTATGTTCATTGTCTACCATCCCTTTCGATATTCAAAGAGTCACAGGGAAACTCCAAAGCAGGCTAAGTGTTCTGAGAGGAGGAGGGTGGGAATCATGGTGCGGGGTGTTGGAGATACTATCAGAGGTTTAGGTGAGAGTGTTGCTGTTTCAGAGAGATGATGCTGGAATTACTTTCATGGAATGTGAAGGACCTCAATTCCCCCAATAAGCGTTCACAACTGAAAAAGTACCTCGAGGATCATAGGTATGACATAGTGGCCTTACAAGAAACGCATTTAAAGAGGGGGGAGGGACATCGTCTTCGTCACAAACACTACATTCAAATTGCTTTAGCTTCAGCACCAACAAAACATTGCGGCTGCTGTTTAGCAGATCAGTCCACTTCAGGGAAACGGGTTCTAAGAAAGATAAGGAGGGAAGGTACCTGATGGTGAAAGGCAGTCTAGACAGGAAAATGTGTACGATAGCTACTGTCTACGCTCCTAACAGCGGTCAAACCCAATTTCTGTTACATTTCTTGAGAGAACTAGAGGGCTATGCAGAGGGCGAAATTATCTTGATGGGAGACTTTAACCTGGTGTGGACACAACACATCCACAGAGATCACAGACAAGTGCTTTTGCCAAATCAGTAAGTCACCTGTCGCCGTTTTGGGATTTTCGACTCCTGGCGGGCCCTGCAACCCTTGGAGAGGGATTATACCTTCTTCTCACATACCCACCACTCATATTCAAGGATTGACTACGTATTTTTGAGCAAACCGCTATGACAGATTCTTAAGACTGTAGCCATTTATCCAATTGTTATATCGGACCATGCCCCAGTGGTGGTTAGTTTGAATTGGTCACTAGCACGCACGTTTTCCAAGCGCTGGTACTTCCCCAGTGTGCTTGCCCATGAAACAACATCCCGTAATGATCTGCGCCTATCGATCAGGGAATACTTCCAACATAATAGGGTGGGAGATACTAACCCCCATACCCTCTGGGATGCTTTTAAGGCGGTCATAAGAGGCAAATGCATCTCACTTGCATCTGCGATGCACCGATTAAAGGCTAAAGACCGACTTCTTCTGGAAAGTGAACTTAACGTAGCTGAACGAGAACGTAAATTGTCCCCGACCTGGCAATCTCAAAGGAAGGTGGCGTCCCTCAAAGGTAAACTACAAGCTACATATACAAACAGGGCAGAGTTGACACTGCTGAGACTACAGAAATCCCACTATGACAAGGGCAATAAGATAGGCACCCCCCTAGCAAGACAGCTTCGAGCCCACATAGACAGGCCCAAGGCTACATAGAGCAGGCCACAGATGAACACGGAGAACACTATGAGCGTCTTTATCACTCAGATCACCCACCCACCCACGCCCAAGAATCTTACCTGCGAAATACCCACCTGCCACAGGTCTCCCAGGAGACGAATGAAATGCTAGAGGCACCATTTACGGCGGAAGAAGTACAGGTGGCTACAGACGCCCTTCCCCTGCATAAGGCCCCGGGCGCTGACGGCTTTACAGCCCATTTTTATAAAACCTTCGGTGCAGAACTGGCGGGACAACTCGCTGCACTGTTCAATTATATACGAGGAGAGGGAGCGGTGTCCCCATCCATGGGGGAGGCTCTGATCACTCTCATACCCAAGGCTGGAAAGGATCCTCACTTATGCGCCTCATTCCGGCCCATTGCCCTGTTAAATCTTGATGCCAAATTATACTCTAAAATCCTGGTGCAGAGGCTAGAGGATGTGATGCCAAAGCTGATACATCCAGACCAATCAGGCTTTATCAAGGGACGCCAGACACATGCCAATTTGAGGCATGTCATCCATTTAATGGAAAAGGTTCACAATTAAAAGATCCTGGCACTTCTATTGGCATTAGACGCTGAGAAGGCATTTGACAGAGTTGAGTGGTCTTTCTTGGTGGCAACCATGAGATGGTTTGGATTCGGGGAACAATTTATAACCATGGTAATGACCAATTACGCATGCCCTAGATCCTGCATCTCGGTAAATGGGGTAACTTCGGAATTTTTTTATTTATCACGTGGCACGAGGCAGTGATGCCCTCTTTCCCCGCTGCTTTTTGCGCTCAGTGTCGAACCCTTGGCAGTACGGGTGAGTGACTGCCCTGCGTTTCCAGGCATTAAATTTGGCGCCGATCACCATAAAATCTTCCTATTCACTGACGATATCTTGTTGTTAGTCACTGAGCCCCGCACATCTCTTTTAGCAATCCAAGAAGAATTGACACTCTTTGAACAAGTGGCAGGGTTTAAGGTAAACGCTGGGAAATCCTATCTCCTCAACCTGTCGATGCCCGCAGGGGTAATAACCCAGATAGCCTCCCTGACCCCATTTGCTTGGGCCAAGAAAGAAATCACTTATTTAGGCATTTGAATTGTCCCCCAGGTGGCTGATCTGTTGAGAGCTAATTATCCCCCTCTGATCAAATCACTACGAGAAGACTTTCGGAGGTGGTCTCCGCTATGGTTATCCTGGCTGGGGTGCATCAATAGTATCAAAATGACTGTACTCCCCAGATTTCTCTATCTCTTTCAGAGCCTCCCTATTGAGATTCTGCCAGATTTCTTCGCTGAGACTCGGACACTTCACGAAATTCATTTGGCAGGGAACAAGAGCGAGGGTATCAAATAAAGTACTGGTGCGCCCCAAGGAAAAGGGAGGATTGGCGCTCCCTGACCTCCTGCTGTACTATAGAGCAGCACAGCTGCGGGTATTAGCTGAGTGGTCCCTCCGAGAGTCAGACAAGATTTGGCTGCATATGGACAGGGCGGAGACGGGCAAGACCTGGTGGGATATCCCATGGAAGCCCAAGGGGGCACAACCACCAAACGCATACATTAGCACACCCACCGCCACTACCCTTAAAGTATGGAACAAGGTAACTAGAGGCTATGAGCTTACATCCTTCCCTTCGCCATATACCCCTATCCACTTTAATAAGGCATTTCACACCAGGGGAGCTTCCGGGACCTTTTGATCGATGGAGAGAAGGGGGATGCTTACGCATTGCAGATCTGTACCATGGGGACCAACTCCAGACGTTCAATAACTGCTGCAGAGATTTTCAGCTCCCCCAATCCGAACATTACCATTACACTCAGTTAGTGCATTGGGTCTCACAGCCGCATATGAGGGAGGCAGCCACAAGGGATCTTCTCCCGGTGGAGAGATTTGTGCAAAGGGGAGGAGTGGTGAGGGGCAGTATTTCTACACTATACTCTATACTAGCTACTGCACAAACAGCGCCGACCCCTTGACACATCTCCTTCTGGGAGCAAGTTCTCTGCGTCACGGTGGGGGAGGACCAATGGCGCTATCTATATCAAGATATAACCAAGCACAACTGCTCAATGGCAGCTAGGGAAGCCCACTACAAACTGCTTTATAACTGGTACCTATATCGCGAGAAGCTTAAGAAATTATATTCACAGGTATTAGATAGATGTTGGCGTGGCTGTGACATGCTTGTGGACTTTAAACACATATGGTGGGACTGCCCAGCAATCCGCCCCTACTGGAACGAAATTCTCTCACATCTGAAAGAGATGTTGGGATACCCCATTCCAACTGCGCCGGAACATGTCCTCTTGGGTCTTCGAGCTCAGGAACTACAGCACCAATCATATGGGGATCGGGCCATTCTGTGGCTAGCTCTGGGGGCAGTGAAGACAACTCTAGCATCCTTTTGGAAAAAAGCAGACCCACCCCCTATAGCCCTGTGGTTCACTCGGTTGTGGAGGAGCCTCGCCATGGAACGTCTGGTTGACAAAGGAGAGGGCTCATGCAGAAGCTTTGATTGTATTTGGAACCCCCTGGTTAGGTTCCTCTCCAGGGGGCTTCCCCTCACTGCTTGTGGTCCCCGACTAAGATCTTTGCACCTCTTCCATATCTAGGAACCAGATTCTGAGACAGGTGGGGGGGACTGGAGAGGGCCCATATGGGTTTAGCAAGGGGAACCCACATCCACCAACTCCTATTAGATACTCTAGACACATCCAGGGATGGATTATTTGTTGTATGTTAAAGTTGATTATTGTTTTTTATGTGTTTCACTTACTGTACGTGATGGCAACGCTTACCACTTACAAGATGACAAGCGTCCCTTAGAACTGCATATTCTCATTGAACAATGTAAAACCTACCCCAGATGGGGAGAAACTACAAGGGGATGGAATTGCAATGGGTAGCCTACGATGTCATTTGATTAGATATACTATTTTACAAAAATGTCAATAAAAAGAAAGTTACAAAAAAAAAGGGAAAAATGGTAAATGATTCAGAGGAATACATAAATATTTGTGTTGCTTCGACATGTTCAAAACCCAAGACTTTTAAATGCATAGAATAGTGGGCATAGAGAAAAATTTTAAACATTGTATTGGCAGAAAAGAGCATTTGTTCAAGACATAAATATGAGTAAGTATAAGGATCAGCAAGGAAGAGGAGGTGCAAAGGAAGACAAATGATGCCTACCTAAGAGGTGGAACAGAAAAATTACTCTTAGTGACTATTTAATTTGAAAAATAATGTGTCGGTGCCCAGCGTCTTTTTATCTCAGAAGCCTGCTGCCAGCATCCAGATGCTGGTACTGCTAAATACCAAAGCTGTGTAATCTTGATTCCACCGCAAGGCTTTTTCGGCCACCATTGGACGCTCCCTGCCCTTTTATTTCACTCTTGCATGTTACTTTTAATCTAGGTTTTCTCCCTTTGTCACTGTTTTTCCACTGTTGTCATCCTCCATTTTCCCCTTCTCTGATTTTCTCTTGCTTATTCTGGATCAAAGTGAACAAATTAAATATAACTGCTTTTCGCCAAAAATGAGTGCCAGTGGGGCCCACCTGCTCAAATAAAACATGACTATTTATGACGAAAGAGGAAACAGGGGTCAGATTTCCAAGTTGTGCAATATTTACTGCATAGAGTGTTTACCCGAGGAAGAAGTATTTACTACATGTTATAATTATTGGGTTCCACTTTTCCCTCACCCCACCCACCCCACAATTTTCCCCTAGAAGAATTTACCAGGAGCAACCTGGTCAAATTTATTGGGGAAAACAAATGTAAAAGGACAAAACATATGGAATTTGCTGCAATAAAAAACGATTCCGCAAGGTGTGCCTCATTCTAGCATGACAAACTTGGAATAGGAGTTATTAAATGCAATCAGTAAACACCCAAACCTTGGGTACAGGGATTTATCAGGTGTGGTAAGTACCACCACGTATTCTGCACACCTTGTGATAAGTGTGTAGTGGGGCCTCAGAGGAAGCAAGACGGTTGAAGTGAGACCACAGATGTTTAAAAACAGATGCACAGCAGCATTTCAAAGAATCAGGAAATAATTGGAAAGGAAAAAGAGGATAACTGACAGAAGAGCAGAACTATAATTACTGGAGGATATATTTGGGATCAAACGGCCTGAAAACGCGTTGCTTTGGATAAAATGATGCAATTGTAGCCCGGGTTTAGCTTCAGTGTGGAAGGCAGAGGTTTTTTATTTAGGTATATGATGAAAGAAGAACACCTAGGATCACATAAAAAAGCACGTAAACTGATAATTGAAGGCACAGTTTAAATAAGGGTATCACACACTATTCAATTTGAAGTGGTAGAGCTTCGGCTGTGAATTTTTGCACCTTTGGGAGTAGCAAACAGTTGATGTGAGCTGTTATTCTGTGTAATGCCTTCTGAGGCGTTTCACTGAAAACAAAAGCATTTAATGCAGTATGTCAGAAAAGCATTTTGTCATCTTTCAGGAATGCATTTGTAGCTAGAACTGATGTTATTTTCTCTGCAAAAAGTTCAAACGACTCTCTGTTGGCCAGACCTATTGTATCCAACATACATAGCGAGGGATTTTGGGCAAGCTCTTGCTCACGTTTGGAGAGCTCCGTTGTCCAACTCAGTTTCCTCCTCTTACTTTGATGGCTTTCCTCACCATTCTTATGTTTGTCAGTGTGATGCATTGTGATCTTGCACTGTTCTTCTGATTGGTTGATTTGTATTCTTCCGCTGCTTTCATTGCTTGCATTCTGGGAACTATTTTTTTCTTTTACTTTAGGCACTCTGAAGTATGCGAGGGAAACCGAAGATGAAGGCAACACGGTAAATTTTATTTAAGGTAAAAATGTCCCCGATCTCCAAACGCGTACCGAGGCGGCACACGAGCAGCAACCGTTTGATCTTTACGGCCGCGCTCGCTCCGCTCTCCTGGTGTCGCGCTAGGCAACACCAGAACGTCCGCGCTCGCTCCACTCTTCTGGTGTCGCGAGTACAACATTGAGTTTTTGTTCTTTGTTTTTTTCAAACAATACAACCCCCATCTCAACAGAAAAAAAAAAAACAATATTTACAAAAGCTATAAACCACAATAAAAAAAATAAACACATAAGAAATTAAGGTTGCCAGAAAATACATCGAAATTACCCGTTGTCTAATAAATACAGTTAGGAAAACACAACTCATACAGTAACTCATTGACGCAGTTTCCAAGACAATTTTCTTACTCTGTTACTCCTGCGCACGACCGAACCTTCACCAGTACTGTCACCCAAATCAGACTGTTTCACTAAGCCAGCCCCACTTACATTCGAGTCAGACTGTCTTACTAAATCACCCTTATTTGCAATCTGAGGATCCGATCTCCCTTTCAGTTTGACAACCTTGGATTTGTTCCACCACTTATCGCCCTGAACCCTTACAGCATTACCCAAAACCAGTTCAACCCTAACCGGTTCAGAAAATTTGGGATTGCCCTTTTTAACAAAAGTAGGCACTTTTACTGCAACCCAATCGCCTACTGCAATAGGCGACTCTTTTGCACCTTTCTTGTTGTCAAAGTATCTCTTTTGTGCACACTGTTTGTTATCCACGTTAGTTTTGATAATGTCAGTACGGTCTCCAACATGCATATTTTTGAAAAACTTGGACATCCACCCAGGTTTGATTTGCGTATTGGGCTTTCTTCCTTTCAAAGCTTCAAAAGGAGATACCCCCGTGGTGGAATGAGGAGTAGTTCTATAAAACCACAGCATTGCTTGGACCGACGCCTGCACATCACACCCATTCTTCAATGCCCACCTGACACAATCCCCCAACACACGGTTGAATCTCTCCACCAAACCATTTTTTTGGGGTTGATAAAGAGAACATCTCAGATGTTTAACATGCCCTTGCTCCAAAACTCTTCAGATATAAATTGAACTCCATTGTCCGAAATGACTTCCTCTGGAAACCCTTCACTCATGAACACTTCCCTCAGGAATAGCACAAGAGTCTTGGCATTCGGGTCCTGAACAAATTTGACATAAGGCCACTTTGAAAAATAATCAACAATAACATACGCATAGCGCAACTTACAATTTAGTGAGTGAAAAGGTCCTACCATATCAACACCCAATTTACGCCAAGGACCATCAGGACACATTATGGGCATTAAGGGCGGTGTTACAGGTTTCAAACACTTGTCAGAGTTGGAACACACTACACAATTCCTTACTAATTGATCGATTTCATGGTCCATTCGAGGCCACCAAAAACTGTCTCTCACTCGTCTTTTTGTCAATGTGGCCCCCAAATGACCATCATGCGCTTTCTTCAATATAGAACACCTCAAACCTTCCGGGGGAATTAATTTGTCGTTCCTCAAAAGAATACCATCCTCAATTGTCAACTCATCAGAAACCTTCCAAAATGGCTGAATGGCCGACGCCAAATCCCTCTCATACGGCCAACCCTGAACTATACACTTCATAACTGTGCACAAGTCAATATCATCAGCCATCTTCTCCTTCCACTCGGACTCAGAACATACACACACTTGTTCAACCTCAACTGCTGCAATCATACAACATTCGTCATCCACAAAATCATCAACCAACGGGCTACGCTGACTGTGAAATCTTGACAGAAAATCTGCCCTCACGTTACGCCCCCCCAGGTATATGCGTCACTTCAAAATCATACTGCATCAATCTCGCTACCAATCTAGCAATTCTGGGTGTACCTGTTTTGTCATTAGTCCCTTTCAAAATTGAGACTAACGGTTTATGATCTGTTTTTAACAAGGTCTCCCCCACACATAACACCTGAATTTTTCAATGGCCCAAACACAAGCCAACAGCTCCTTTTCGATAACAGAATAATGCACTTCTGGTGTTCTTAATACTCTAGAGGCAAAACCAATGGTGTTTTCAACACCATCAATCATTTGAGTCAACACTGCACCCAAACCAACATTGCTGGCATCCACCGTAAGACAACATTTAAACCGTGGATCATACGGCTTCAGCACCTTAGCCTGTGTCAAGAGGATCTTGATGTCCTCAAACGCTTTATCACATTCTGAACACCACACAAAACTGGTCTTGTCTTTCAATAGATTGGATAAAACTCTCACTCGACTCGCATACTCCGGTATAAACCGAGAGTAAAATTCACACATACCCAAAAACTATTTAACTCCAGCCTTGTCTGTAGGCTGAGGAGCAACTGAGATCGCATCAATCAAACCGTGTTTGGGACTAACACCCTCCTGACTAATTACATGACCCAAATACTCAACTGACGACTTCATGAAATGACATTTCTCTCTCCTAAGAACCACGCCATGAGTCATAAATTTCTGTAAAACCTGTCGTAAAACATTGTGATGCACTTGCTGGTCAGGTGCATAAATTAATACGTCATCCTGGAAAACCACCACGTTGGAAATCCCCTTTAACAATGTACACATGATTCTTTGAAACACCGAAGCTGCCGATGCCAACCCAAATGGCATACGGCAAAACTGGAAAACACCAAAAGGCGACACAAATGCTGTTAAAAACCTGGACTCCGCATCAAGTTCTACCTGATGGTACGCACTAGCCAAGTCTAACTTCGTAAAAATCTTCGCACCTTTGATAGTGGACAACATTTCATTGATATTGGGGAGGGGATGTGAATCTACCCAAATTTCCCTGTTGAGTGCTCTCAAGTCCAAACTAATTCTTAAATCCCCATTCTTTTTCCTAGCCACTACTAATGGAGAGAGCCACAAAGAGGATTCAATTGGTTCTATAATCCCCTTGTTCTGTAAATTTTCCAGTTCCCTTTCTAAATCTTCTCCCACACTAAAAGGAACAGATCTTAATTTGTGCTTGACTGGAATAGCATTGGCTTTCACTTTTATTTTATGTTTAAACCCCTGCAACTTTCCCAATTCACCTGAAAAAACCTTAGGGAAATCATTAAGAAGGACCTCAATCTCCCCTGAATCTCTTAATACTGCAATCTGCTCAGACGTACCAGGTCTCAACACCATTCCAAACAGGCCCTGATGGAACCAGCCTAAAATATTCAACCCTCTAGCCGCTACATAGACTTTACCAAATATGCGTCTCCCCTTAAACTCAAGAATGTCCTCAAAGAAACCTTAAAGTTCAATCTTTCTCCCTTCGTAGGACACTGGAGCCCTGTCTGGCGGTTCAAGAACCCGCTCTCCCCAATTCAACTTGAACAATTCCAGAGTAATCATGGTGATCCTAGCCCCTGAGTCCGCTAGCAACCGCAACGACTTGTCTCCCACTCTTATGCACACATAGGGATCCACACAATTATCCGGATCACCAATCTTAACCGCTCCATCAACCACACAAAACCATGTCCTGAACCTCTCCCATAAGATGCTCCACCGCTTCATCATTCTCTTCCAACACCGTCATGACAGAATCTCGTTTACCACCTTGACAAACTTTTGCAAAATGCCCCAACCTGCCACAATTCCTACATTGGATACCCACAGCTGGGCAACTCCTAAATCCTTTTTGATGCATAGAATTACCACATCTAAAACACACATTTTTTTGTTTAAAGAACACATTGGAATTGGCAAACATGTTGTTTTTCTGTCCACAAGACTTGATCCCAGTCTTTTGGTCATCCTTGTTGACAACCACATTGACTCTGCTGGACATTGCCAATTCTATTTCCTTAGAAGACTTGATAGAAGATTCTATGCTCTTAGCAATCCTTATCGTCTCCACCAATGTTGGATTGTCCAGTGATAACAACTTCTGTCTGATAGACTTGTCTGTCCCTTGACAAATAAACTGGTCTATAATAAGTTGATCACCCAGTACTCCAAACTGGCATTCTGCAGCTAGAACACGCAACGCCGAAATATATGTGTCTACATCTTCACTTGAGCGTTGTACTCTTTTAAAAAACTTGTGTCTAGCCACTACCAAGCTGGGGGGAGCATCAAATCTGTTGCTCATTTTCTTCACTGCAGATTCATACTCATCCATTTCATCATCCTCCATAAGTACTTCAGGTAAATGCTTGAAAATCGCTCTTCCCTTAAAGCCAATAGAATGGAGCAGCAGACATTTCTTCCGTTCCGGCCTGTAACGTGATGCACCAATCGCCCCTAAATATGTTTCGAAGGCATCAAACCATTGTTTCCAACATATAGCTGGTTCACCTGGACTGTCTAGAAATGGCGGTGGGGGTAGAACCGATTGCATGGTGAGGCTACTCAAAAATATTAACAAAATAAACAATATAACTGTACTGAAAAAACAATTTTGATGAATTGTCTGCAACACACCAGAATGTAAATGTTTTTTTTTTTTTCCTCACATCAAAAGTTAGATTTCCAACAAATGTCCGATACACAATCTATAAACCTTCTGAGAACAGTTGTCTTAAATCTGTAAAACGCTGTTTGAAGACATATACTGTGACAACGTAAAATAGCGTAGCTCAAATCATCAGTAGACCAGGTCCATACCTTTTTTTTTGTTATTTAGTAGTAAATAAACTCCTTAGTTTGCGTTGGGCTTATTTTTGCGTGCAGTTGGAATATTTCCTTGAAGCAAAACCACTCCCTCGAGTGCTGAAAACTTTTTTTTTTTTTTTTCTGTTTTCAATGTCGTCACAGCCTCAAACGTAGAATTGCCACAGACGAGAGACTTTCCGCGCAGGTCCGCAGTGTCTGGAGATCCCCGTCGCCAAATGAAGTATGCGAGGGAAACCGAAGATGAAGGCAACACGGTAAATTTTATTTAAGGTAAAAATGTCCCCGATCTCCAAACGCGTACCGAGGCGGCACACGAGCAGCAACCGTTTGATCTTTACGGCCGCGCTCGCTCCGCTCTCCTGGTGTCGCGCTAGGCAACACCAGAACGGCCGCGCTCGCTCCACTCTTCTGGTGTCGCGAGTACAACACACTCCACTGGAATGCATACAGTGTGTTGCTCTTTTTCCTGCATGCTGCTCCCCCCTGCACTTTCCTCTGCCCCCCCCCATCCCGAGCTTCAAATGGCTTTCCTCCTGCCGCTAGTTATCTTTGCAGATACCTTTCAAACTAATTACATTTAAACAGAAATTGCAGTCACTCCCACTGACATTTTGTACCGTGGATAAAAGTGAACTTTAGAGTGGAAATTAAAGCCAATTTTATGGCGACATTTGATGTACAAAAAATATCAATTTTCTGAACAAATTTTTTCAATAGCATCCCCCATCGCAAAAGTCTAAAAGATATGAGCTGCCCCTCTATGCCCTTTGTGATTGCAAGCAGTAAACTGTGATTGGTTAACCACAGAAATGAGGCACCTGAAAAATTAGAAAGATGAATTGTTGCTGTGCAGGGAGACTCCTGTCACGCAACAAAGCCCAAGAAACTCTCATTTCATGATACAGCACTCTACTCCATCAGTCACCTCATATATACATCATCGGCAAATTAAAAATGTTTTGGGGAGCAGGCCCATCAATATCTGCCTTTCAACAACATGGAGATGTATAAAGAAATTGAAACATTGGTGGCCAGGGATACTGAGCTTGTTCAGTAAGTTTATACAAGGTAAAAAGTGACAAATACTTCTATGTATAAATTAGGTGTTGAAAATAAATAAAAACAATTTCAGGATAAACACAGTTTCGAATAAAGCTTTAAAAGAGCCACTACTAATAGAACAAATAAAGGAACAATGAAAAACGGCTGCTGGTGCTTACCAGACAAGCACATTCAATTAATTATGCCTTTGCTTTTTTAGTAATTGCCACAACCAACCCCTCCCACCTTGCACCTTAATAGACTGTTTCTTTCCTCCATTGCCTTTCTCCAAGCATTCCCACTTTGTTTAGCCTGTGTTTTTTAGAGCAATGAGATACATGAGCTAGAGGAACTACCAGCCCTGGTGTTTCCTCACCCTGAGGATGAAAGCTATTTACGCTGCCAATTCAGACCCAGTCTGTGCTCATGGCCCTGAACCCTGGAGATTAGGATACATTTTACCTTCTTGCCTTGTCGCCTGGCCTGCTCTGCAGCTCCTGCATACAGTCCATCCAGCTGGGCAGTGATGTAGCCTGCATGTCTCCAGAGTGGGTCTCGCTTTTGGGCTTCAATTTGTTTCCTTGTCCATTGATCTTGTTCCCTGTAGCAATAGAAGATGTACACCACAGCCAGTCTGACACAACCTTCAACCACTATTTGCTTTCTCAGATCCTATGTTATGACTGTTTCATATTAAATAAAAACAGTTACCCATTTTTCATGCTTTATAAGTATGTACTGGTACCCACCTTTAATGCACACAAGGCATGACTATCCATGTATGCAGGAGCTGTATGTAGATGCCAATATGTGTACTTTGCATAAATATTCTATACATAGTGCATGGCTGTAGATTACATACAGGATTTGTAGGACATGCCTGTATGTTTAATTAATTGAGAATGGTCATAGGCCAGGTTGTGCAGGCAATGAATGATGAGAAAATCTAAATAATATTAAAATATTATGTAAATACCTGAAACACACAAACTTCCCGTACTACACGGCGTATAAATTCACTTGCAACATTCTAGGTGTAGAACAAAACAAATCTAAAATAGATTTCCTATTTACATCTATTAAATCCTTAACAAAAGCAGAGAAAAAACATTTGTGCCAGACTAAAAAACCTCGAAAGAAACAACTCAACACCAGATTGCGCCCAGTAATAATAGAGAAAACAAACTACTCACTCTAAAAATTAGGGACAAATCACTTTTAAGACAAGTTCACTTTGCTCCAGCTACTTCCAAAAGGAAGAGTCAAGCTCTAACAGCAGTATTTGTGGATCAAAAGAGTTCTGGGTCGCTTGTCATGCAGATGCAGTATACAGATCTTGGGTGCTCTCAAACGGGAATGACTCTCCGTTCAGGTATATACAGAACATATGCTTTGCAGTCACTAATGTGCTGCAAGACAGCTTGCCCCTACCCTTTTAAAAGACATTTTACGACAGCTATGTTACAGAAAATATTCTGCTTAAGTGTCAGAAGCAAAAGAAACATCTGGGTAAATGACCCCACGTAAGCATATTTGTGCTGATTTTTTGAGGACCTGTGTAATAAAACTGTGGACCAGTATGCCTTGCGATTCTGCAAAGGCCTAGAAAGAACAGCTTTGGTCTCCGAACAATCTCAAACCAGTGCTGCAGAAATTTTGAGCATTACACCCGCAGAGGAAATCCCAATGTTTAAGTGATTGAAATTTGATTTACATTTACAAGTGTAACTATAAATTGCATCTGCTGTGAAATCCAATTTACGCGGTATCTAGTGAACTATGTAGAATGAAGGAATGGAATGTATGAGGAAAAACAAAATGTCTCGGAAGAAAACTCTATGCAACTTTGTAAGACGCTTTAACTACTGGTAGTTTTATTGTGTTTAGAATCAGACTGCAATAAAAGTTTGGCTTGAAACTAGCTTAGTTAAGTGACTCAGCAGTCCACAAAGGAACCAGCCTCTAAATTGCATCCGTAAGTCTCCAGAAGTAAGAAATTGTTGTTCTTCAGACCTAAATCCTAGGAAGCCCGATTGTGTTCATTTATTGAAGGCCTCTAGGTGCCAGACCAGAAAGGTTATCCTGTTTCCAAGAGAACATGTCTATTTTCAAGAGTGCGGCTGTGGTAGATTTCCAAGAGGATAAGTTGACGCTGAGCCACATGGAGTGTAATTTCATGAGAGCATCAAGTGAGTTCTTCAAAATGCCAATTTTAGTTTACAAGACACGAGTGATACTAGGGTATGGTGTGAAGTAGTAATTGTGTAGTTTCATTGCAGGTGGCCAAACTGTCATAAAGACTTTTCTTCTTAGCCTTTCTTCATCCGCCCTGCTCTTCCCATCCCATCCCAAATCCCAAATCCCCCAGAGGAGTGGCTAGGAGTCTGCAGCACACATTATATTTAGAGTGGACACCATTTGGTACTTTTTAGGTAGATATTGCAGGCCCCAACGCATATTGTTCCTAGCTCTCACCTGTGCTGAGCAAGCATATGATGGTGTACATTTCATGTAGATATTGCAAGTCCCAAGGGTATAGAGTGAATCTCAACCTGGGAAGGCAAAAGGACCTCTACCCCACCAAATCAAACCCAAAGGCTAACTTGCATGCAGTGTACTATGGTAAGTGAAGCTTCAGCAACCCTTAAAGAGGCAGTGTTTATTTTTCAGGTTTGTCTTCTCATCCCCTTTTATTTCCATTTACTTTAATTTATTTTATCGTTTCTCTATAAATCACTACTTTTTCTTGGATCAGTTTATTTCATTAGAATTTGCTCACCAAACACTCACCAGAGGAAATTCTTCACGGCTTCTAGCACAGTGTTGTTCTTTATCAGTTGGGGTAATAGGTTGTCAAAGTGTTTATACATGTCTCTGAAAAAGACAAAAAATCACAACAGTTGGATCATTGTGACAAGGGTTTCTCTTGTGAGGAGACATCATCCAGAACAGGGAAGTTCTCGGTGTCATTCCTTATAATTGTTTTACTTTTCCAAAGAGTTTCACTCACCAGTGCAGGGCACGTTTATACAGTACAACATGATAAAACATCAAATGTATTTGAACAGAAAAAAGCAAACTAGGTCTACCTTTAATTTATCAAGAATGTCATAAAGGACAGTTTTAAAGTATGGACTCAATGTACTGTTTCTGTAAACTATGAGAGTAGCAAACACGTAAAACTGAGGAAACATGTATCATCCTTTACAGAGCATCATACTAACTTGAAAACTTGTGACTTGAGGGAGGCTGATCATGCTAGTTTTTTATGTTTTACTTTCTTTATTGAGAAAGTTTTCTGTAATTATAAACAAGCATTAGTGAAGTTCAAAGGTTTGCTAATGGCTGTCAGCGATTTGGCTTTGTCAATGCTTGCTTTTTCATGGTTATGGTAAAACTTTTTTTGTTAGGGGAGCTACCAGACCCTCACCAACATTTTTAAAAATATCTTAAGCCATCACCAATTTTTGGTCTCAAAATGCATATATTGCCCTGGTAGCTCCTGGCACTGCAGGGAACTACTTTATGTTACGATGTGCTCCTTGGGAAGGAGCACATCACTATCATTCACAGTGACGTTAGCCAATGACTGTAGCGGGCTGGCCCATTCCCTAATGCTGTACAGCAGTGGTTCGCACAGTTTTTAGAACTACAACCCACTTTTTAGGAGAATAAACTTTTGCAACTCACCTATGGATATGAGGAGTGGTGATTTTTTTATGTAAATAAAGCATCATGTGGTAGCGCATTGTCATTTACAGACAGCACCTTTTCCACTGAAATGTCTACTAACTCTGCGCAGACATGCAGCTTTACTGATACAAGTATGTAGCATACAGCACTCAAATGATATGCTGTGGAAATTTGGTTTCTGGGAATATTTATTATTTGTGTATCATCAATTAAAGTACCTTTATTTATTTTCATCCCATTAACATGTCTGTTTCCAGCACACTTCGGAATTACAAAAAATGTTCATTTTTGCTTTCCTAACTACTCAATGCATACAATTCATGTACAGGTGTTTACATTTTTTAGTGTGTTGCAAACAAAGACATCATAGGATTTTCACATAATTCACTTTAAAAACTCCTTCTCCTTTGCAGTTAGAGAAAGAAAAACAAACACAAATCCCATGTTAAAATAATAAGCAGTAACTTGTCAAAGACAGCCTGAAATTTGACCTCTGTTGCTGACGCACAGCAAATGTGACTGTGTAAGGCCGAGCCTTATGCCTTCCTTGTCTCCTGGAATATACCCAGCCGACGACCTATTTTTTTACACACAAGTCTTTTATTGTATACTGTTAGGACTCTTTTCTTAGGTGTAACTTCTCTTTTCCTGAATTGTCCTAGTCTTCTTGCTCTCTTCTTAAGATATGTCCCTTTTCTTCTAGGTGAAGGACTCCTGGGCCTGGAACCATTGATACCCTTTGCTAGCCACATCCCTCCTGGGACGTGGCTGGGTCTCGGGAGTGTATCTCCTCTCTCCGGAATGTTCCTCCTTTCTTCCAATTCTTCTCCCTCTGTCATCTGTCTCTCATTCTTCTCCTCCTGTTTGGAAAGCTCCTGGTCCGCCCTCCTACGCGTTACTCGACTCCTTACTCATCCTTCCTCACGTCTCTCTCTTCCTCTCCGTGTCTCGGTCCTCTTCCGCGTCTGCTCCCGATCCAGTCTCTCCCCTCCGGTGCTCTCCTTCCAACCTATTCCCCTGGAAGTCGTAAGGACTCCCAGGTGACAGCCTCTCCTCAGTTCCTCCAGGGTACCAAGAGGGCGGCCTGGCAGCGTTTGAGGAGTTATCCTTGTCACGTTCCCGGGCGGCCGCCCTGCCACAGTGACAATATAAACACATAATTTAAAGGCATTTTTATTTATTGCTTGGATTTTCCTGACCCACCAAAAATTGGCACGCTGCCCACTTGTGATCAGAGTTTGGGAAACACTGATGTATGGTATAGTAAGTGGAAGCACAAATGTGAATGGCATAACAGATCAATGGATGAAGCGGGCTGGCTCAAAGCCTCTATAAATTATTAATATATATATATATATATATATATATATATTAATAAAATTAAACGGTATTGGCTAACACCAGGCTTAAAAATAAGAGTATCGGAACCACATACAAGATTCAGAGGGAATTATTTTAAGATTCTGTGCCTCCAAAACAAACAGTTCATACTCTTTACAGGGAACAACATACACCTTGATCCACGTGGACACCAACATTGTATTTAACATAATTCACCCTCTATTCCAAACCCTGAATAATACCTTATGATCATCCCCCCTTCCTCCTACTACAGAGTGCAACACACCACCCCCTCCCTCAAATCAAATCTCACACCACATTCCCAACAATATCAGCATTCACATTTGAGGATAGTCCTTACTGGACTGCAGAGAACCACTAATGAACTTGTAGGAATCACAATCCCAAAACTTAAAGTGGTGCCCCCCCACCAGTTAGAAAGGAATACCCATAAACTGATCACTAAAAGCCATCATACAACTCCCACAGTTTGTCACGATTTATATGAATCCCATCCGTTCATCTGGAGATATCAGCAAGTGTAACATTTTCCACGTATTCGTGTCATGTAGAAGCATAATTTCCAGTAGATCACTATGAATTTCTTTGCGACAAATTGAGTATATTAGTCTCTTACCAGCTTGACTGACGGCCATGAGACGATTGTCATCCAGAACGTAACCTAATTCTAGTTCCTTCCAAAACTTTTGATGAAAGAATGTGAGTCATAAGATTCATTTTGGTGTCATCCACACAATCATTTTGGTACAATTTCTGAAACTTGAGTGTAAGAATTTGAAAGAGGCAATTTAAATTCCTGGATGACTTTAATCACTCTTATTTTGCATGTTAAAAGGGACATCAAGCACCATTCCTCAGAAAGACGCTAGTGTCCACGTCCACTTAGATGCATCAAAGGATTTGATTTTATCAGAAGGATGATCCATTACCTAAACGTTCAAACAGTTTAAAGTTTAAATCTGTGATGTTCCAACATGCAGCAGGGGGTCTTTCCAAGCCAGAGGGCTGCGGGTCAGTAGTGCCCATCTGCTCCCTGAAAATATGGCTATGACATGGAGGAAATGCTCCTTGACAGGATATTTTACAATATAAGGTTAAATTGCTGGAATCTTTCTTAGATTTCTTTCTATTAAGCCACACAAACATATTTGGACAATATGAGCAACACAAAGAGAAAAGAGAGCTGCATTAAGTAAACTTTTAAAGGGACAAGATGGAGAAAAACGAAAGCAAACAAGACAGGCTTACCAAAGTCATCTGGAGGACAAAGCAGGGTCAAGAAACTTAAGCAATAGGTGACAAGGCAAATGTAAAAGGCAAAGTGGTGGGGAGGAAGAGCATGAAATTAGTAGTGCATGATATGAGAAGGTGGGTGATTTATAAAAATACTAAAGAACGTGAAACAAATGTACAAATACTGAAACAAAAGTGTGACAAAGTATAATGAGCAGAAGGGAAAGATCCGAATTATTTGGAGCTAAAACCAAAATGTGACTGAAAGCGAGTCTGAAAAGTTGGACAGGTCGCTGACCAGTGTTTGATAGAGGACGCCTTTGTGAGGCATTCTCACTGATTCACCTTCAATGGTCCTTTAAGATGCTTCCAGGCATGGGGAGACCAGGACAAAACCTTCTATTAAGAAATGGAAATTACGATTAGATGGCACTATAAATCTTTCCTCCAAGAGAGAGCAGAATCATGGTGGCCAGGCCTGGCCATTTTGGTGGAAAGGTTGTTCCCTGCTGAGGGCATGGAGGAATGCAGAGAAAAGGTATAGAAAGCGTAATGACCATCTAGGGCTGAGAATCACATGGGACCAATGTCCGAAATCCCAGAGACACAGAACCATGTGGAAATTAAAATTATAAGACAGCAGTAGCTAAAGTTTAGGGGATCGTCCCCTGGGAGTTCATTCAGCACAGGAGATCCACAGAATGAAGCCTTATAGACCCTCCTGAGATTCTGTAATTAAGGCACAGTCAAGTTGAGAGATTCCAGCCGTTGTCCCTGAGTGCCCAAGAAGAGAAGATGGTCAGGAACTTGCACAGGATGCAGGTGCTCTGTCTTTGGGCCATATAGCTACCCTGTGGGCCTTAAAAACTCTAAAAAGTACAGTGAAGTAATCGCAAATAAAGTGAGTACAAAGCACATGGAGAGGAAAGCTATGGATATGTTGTTAAAACAGGCAGAATCCCAGGAGACATAAACACACAGGAGTGAATTACAAAGAAGAGAGGGAAATTAGGAAGAATCAGAGGTAGCTGTGTACATGTTGGACACTTTATTGCTGCACACAGGTGATAACAGAAAGATGTACACAGCAGATTGTCTGGGTAATGGTGTGTATGGCTCTGGGTTGCAGGAAAATATGGCTAAATATATGGGTTGACTTATCAGCAGTGGCTGTGTCTGTGGTAAGTCTAAAGGGAGTCACATGAACAGAGGAACCGATTGTGAGGCAAGCATGGGAGATGACATACTCACAGGGCTGTAGTCATTATCAAAAACTTGGAAGCATTCCTCGAAAGGGGACTTTTACATTACCTCTCCTCGCTATGTTGCCCCACTTTGGCCACATGGAGAAAATTATAGATATTACCAATAATTTATAAGTGCTGGTTAGAACAAAACAAAAGTGTAAGAGAGCTGCTATGATGTTTTTCATTTAAGACTCTCTATACTGTCACAAGTGATATTCACAGAGTGTTTCTAAAAGCAGTCTAGCATGACATGAGTACAGGTATTCACTTAGGTGACGTAATTCGCTCCAAGCCTATCTGCGCCTGAAATAGCCCTGAAGACTCGTAAATGACACAACACCAAAGACCTAAAGAGAAAATTGAATTACTGCTCTACAATCCTCTCATGTGTACAATAAACCTCTTAAAAAAGCTCGTAGTCCCACAACTCAGCAGCGAATCACCTTTCAACTAAGATAACATCTGCATTCGTGACATTTTGTCTGGAATACCGTTGGAAATATTCTGTGAAGATCGATAAAACTGTTAGGTTTGATATAAACTGAACTGTGTGTGACCTGCCTCTTCAGTTCTAATATCAGCATGCTTTGCAAGCTTTCCCTGGATATGAGGCCCAGACCCAGTATAACTGAGATGTAGGCCCCTGTAACAGAACTAAGATGAACGTAAACTACTACTATAAGCATTTTCACAACCACTCACCCTGTAAAACAAGATGCCAAGAAATACTAATTCTGGGTCGTACTCACATACAGGTGAGGTAACCTTCCAGATATCCAGCTGCAAACATGATCTCCTCGTTGCTTCTGTCTTCGGACCCATAACCAGCACGCATCTCCAGAACACCCCATCCCGTGGACTGAACAGTGTCATTGTAGAAACCGTAGGCATCTCCGTTTCTGTCCAAAACATCTTTCACCAGTACTGTCTGAGTGTCGCTCATCCAGTACACTGTGGCATAACGAATTCCTGCAACAACAAAAGACATCATAGTTGGCTAGAAATTGGAATTACAAATATACAAGTAGAAATGATGCTTAAAAAGACAGACCCGCCTAGTGCCACACGTATTGTGTTAGAATAACGCATATCCAGTCATTTCCCCGCATGATCGCACTGCCTGAGATTGTCATGCAAAATAACCGTGTTCGAGGTGCGGTAAAACCTTCTTGTTCCAGTTTCTCACTTTGCTAGGTAAGCCCTGGGTAGTGTTTAGCAAAGGCCAAAAGGAGGCGCTGGTGTAAAACGGGAGGTGTAGGATTCTCGATATATTACGATATTTCTATGATTCCCTCTTCTTCATCCCTTTATTTCGCTTGCGAGAAAGTATCACTCATAGTCCTTCAAATGTCACTCGTAATTACACTAAAATGATGAAAGTGTCACACATAGCAACATGAAACCTTGGCAGCTATGTATAGATGAGTCTTTTTCAGCAGTGTATATATCATTTTAAACAGACTACCATGACATCGTCATTAAAATCTAACACCGCCTGTCCATTACTAAATATATTCTCACTATAAGGTAACAGATCTTAATAAATAAACGCCCAGAGACATTAAAAGAACTGTGCTTCCAATCTGCCACGCAAAAACGAAACACGATTTTTTTTTAAATAAACACATTTACCAAAAACACATGGTTTGCACTTTTACAAACAATGGATATAAAAGAATAACATAAAAATAAGTTGAAAAGGCCCTAACGTTACCCTCAGTGTACAAAGGTAAACACAATAATAACGTGATGGGTGTGATCGAGAAATTCTAAAAGCACCATTTCTCACACTGAATTATGAAAATTAGAATGCAAGCCTTCCTTAAATATCTACAAAAGTTAGGAGAGCTTCTGCAACTGGCATTCAGCAATTACTGAATAAAAACAGACGCAATAAATTGACGACCATATAAACAACTTTAGAGACCCGCTTAGCAAACGCTGTATGTTTTTTTTACAAAGTTTTATATTGCTCTGGGCATCTCCTTGTGGTCCCTCCAAAGCGATGTACAAGAGCTAAAATACTGGAAGTACAGCTGACTCGCAGTCATTTTAAGGCATGGACTAAGTGGACACTTGCCCAGGACCTCCAACACTCCCTAACCCCCGCCGGAAAATAAACTTTCTATTTATTTCGCTTACCTCTTCCTATCTGCATATCTCACCCTCTCCGTTCCTCTGAGTCTCTCTCCCTATTTGTCCAGTGGCATCTTGAGTATTTTTTGGTCCTGGAAAGAGACATTTTAACGGCGTTTGTGTGAGCCCCGTTTCTGAAAGTTCGTTTTGGCATTACGCAGGCTTAAATTAGCAGAAACATTAATAAGGGGCTCCGTAAAAGATTTTGCCCTGGGCCCCAAAACATCCTTAGGACAGCACTGCTGATAGGAAAGTTTGAGTTCGTTCAGAGAACGGGAAGCTCCTTTGAGCTACTCTTTGGTCACTTCCCCCGAACGCATGACCGCAGGTGAGAGTAATCTGCACAGACTGTAATGGGGCTCAGTGCTAAGTCTTTGGTTCAGTGCACTGCACAACCTCAGGCCACGGATTCCAAAGAACTTTCCTTCGTGCTTCTGTCGTCTGAAGGTTCAAGAGAATAAATGTGCTGTTGCTGAAAATAGGGCCTGCTGGGAGGATAGTGCGGGATAGTTTTTCCAGTTAAGCACATAGAACTTGCAGACAGTGAAGAGGACTCTGAAAGCCATAACTGCATCCACTGTGAGCCAGTGAACCGGGTTTAAAGATGGTTTCATGAGCCTGCTACCGTATGTCATCGCCTTAGTAGCATCTCACAAATATGTTGGGGCCTTTCCATAAAGGCATTTTGGGGCATGTAACAACGGGAACCAGTATTCTTTTGTGGAAGCTTACACGCGTTTGTGATTTGGGCCTGAAGGTCCCGTTCTATATTAGTAAAGGTGCAATGAGATCACACAACTTTTTATTTGTAATGACGGTAGACGAATATTGCTTGAACGTACCTGTTGTGTTGCCAGTTTCAATGTTTTGGGGCTAATTCAAAAAGGTATACAAGAGTACGTAAAACAGTACTACGGAAGTACGTTTTTGCATACTCCAAAACTAATTGGTGAAAAGGCTCCTTTGTGTCCTAAATATAGTTTTGCTAAAATACTGGGGCAGATGTGCCAACAAAGGATAATCTATAACCAGCAGGACACAATGCTTATACACAATATTTAAGCCAGGATATTTTTGTTAGACAATATTTAGGCACCGATATCCTGACATAAACCACTCAATGTGCTCACAGGTCACCCGGTTTTGAAGACTTTGTCGGCTATCTATGAGTTTATTTGAGAGAATCTTGTACACATCATTTCAGTGGTTCAGGCCACCCATCACTAAGCCTCTTGTAAGCAACATCTGATGGTCAGTATGGAGGAATGGGCATATTCCTCAGAGGGAGATCTAAAAATTGATGCTTTTTACCAACACATCGATCTGGGCTGTAATGGACATTTCTCAATTAAATATGACTACACGTCCTAAGCTTCTAGCATGGTGGCGTGCACAAAATAGGGATTCAATAGAAAGGTGGTGAGTTGGATTCTGTTTCGCCTGGTTCCAGGATCTCAATTTTCCCCATAGAAAACTTTAATGCAGTGAAAACGTGCTTCATGTAAGTGATAATGTTAGTCTAGTTTGGTGGCCTAGCAGGAAAGCTCAGAATGTTACTGTTAGAAATGGGGTCTTTGGTTGACAGTCAGGTTACCCCCTGTTCAAGCAAGGACCCTCACTCTAGTTAGGATAAAAGAGAATCACCCTCAGCTAACCCCTGCTTACCCCCTTGGTAGCTTGGCAGAGCAGTAGGCTTAACCTCAGAGTGCTGGGCGTAAAGTATTTGTACCAACACACACAGTAACTTAATGAAAACACTACAAAATGACACAACACCAGTTTAGAAAAATAGGAAATATTTATCTAGACAAAACAAGACCAAAACGACAAAAATCCAACATACACAAGTCAAGTTATGATTTTTAAAAGGTTTAAAATAAAAAGAGTCTTTAGGTAGTTGTAACAACACACTAGCGCTGCTAGCGTGAAAAATGTACCTGGTTTGCGTCAAAAATAACCCCGCACGGGCGTGTGCGTCGAAAGTAACCCTGCACGGCTGTGTGCGTCGAAAACAACTCGGCACGGCGGTGCGCGTTGACAAAGCCAGCCACACGACGATCCGAAAGTCCCGCGGCGCAGGGTGCGATCTCTCAGCCTCCGTCAGCGATGCTGCGCGTCGTTTCTCCTGCTCCGGGCGTCGGTTTTTCGGTCGCGTTTCCTGCGGCGTCGTTTCTCAGCTGCGGAACCGGCGTCGCGTCGTTTTCTCAGCCGCGATCGGATTCGCGTCGATCTTTTCTCCGCACGGCGCTCGGTGCGTGTATTTTTGTCCTTAGGCTGCCAGCCTCTCCTTTCAGGGTCCCAGGAACTGGAAGGGCACCACAGAGCAGAGTAGGGGTCTCTCCAGAGACTCCAGGTGCTGGCAGGAAGAAGTCTTTGCTATCCCTGAGACTTCAACAACAGGAGGCAAGCTCTACATCAAGCCCTTGGAGATTTCTTCTTCAAGATGGAAGGCACACAAAGTCCAGTCTTTGCCCTCTTACTCTGGCAGAAGCAGCACTGCAGGAAAGCTCCACAAAGCACAGTCACAGGCAGGGCAGCACTTGTTCCTCAGCGATCAGCTCTTCTCCAGGCAGAGGTTCCCCTTGATTCCAGAAGTGTTTTCAAAAGTTTGTAAGTTTGGGTGCCCTTCTTATACCCATTTTAGTCTTTGAAGTCACCTTCCTTCAAAGGGGACTCACACCTTCTTGTGAAATCCTGCCTTGCCCAGGCAAGGCCTCAGACACACACCAGGGGGCTGGAGACAGCATTGTCAGAGGCAGGCACAGTCCTTTCAGATGAGAGTGACCACTCCACCCCTCCCTCCTAGCAGAGATGGCTAATCAGGAAATGCAGATCACACCCCAGCTCCCTTTGTGTCACTGTCTGGTGTGAGGTGAAAAACAACCCAACTGTCAAACTGACCCAGACAGGGAATCCACAAACAAGGCAGAGTCACAGAATGGTTTAAGCAAGAAAATGCTCACTTTCTAAAAGTGGCATTTCCAAACGCACAATCTCAAAATCAACTTTACTAAAAGATGTATTTTTAAATTGTGAGTTCAGGGATCCCAAACTCCACATGTCCATCTACTCTCTAGGGGAATCTACACTTTAATCATATTTAAAGGTAGCCCCCATATTATCCTATGAGAGAGAGACAGACCTTGCAACAGTGAAAACGAAATTGGCAGTATTTCACTGTCAGGACATATAAACCACATTACTATATGTCCTACCTTATCCATACACTGCACCCTGCCCTTGGGGCTACCTAGGGCATACCTTAGGGGTGCCTTACATGTAAGGAAAGGGAAGGTTTAGGCCTGGCAAGTGGGTACACTTGCCAAGTCGAATTTACAGTGTAAAAATACACATACAGACACTGCAGTGGCAGGTCTGAGACATGATTACAGAGCTACTTATGTGGGGGGCACAACCAGTGCTGCAGGCCCACTCGTAGCATTTGATTTACAGGCCCTGGCACCTCTAGTGCACCTTACTAGGGACTTACTAGTAAATCAAATATGCCAATCATGGATAAACCACTTACATACAATTTAAACAGGAGAGCATATGCACTTTAGCACTGATTAGCAGTGGTAAAGTGCTCAGAGTTGAAAAGCCAACAGCAACATGTCAGAAAAACATAGGAGGCAGGAGGCGAAAAAGACTGGGGATGACCCTGCATAAGCAAAAGTCCAACACGACCCCCTACCAGCCTAAAGCCAGGGGAGAACAATCAATACCTTGATGTACTTCCCTGATTGGGGCGATAGAACAGGGACCCAGGCCCACAACAGCAGGGGCATGTTCCAGTTCTACGCCTTCCTGACTCCAGTTGGATCCCTCTGTCCATACTCTCAGGGCCCACTAAGCTAACCCATGGGGAACCCTTCTCCACATCTACAGACACCATCTGTGCAACACCTAACTTTACTTTGCTCACAGATGTATTGCAATGGGCAGATAGTACCACCAGGGCCAACACAGTGGTGTTGCCCACTCCACCCCCGGGGTGTGACTCTCGTCCTCCCCCCCCCAGGGGCAACTCTGTCCACCAGGACAGCAAGCCACAGTGGCCCCAGACAACTGTCAGGGATGAGAGCCCGACCTCAGGCCTCTCTAACCACTGTGACTGTGGAGAGTGGGGGGTGGTAGCCCCAGGTGCCTGGCACCCTTTGACCACTCTCTCTTCCACCAGGTCAGGGATGACAACCTGACCCTGGTCCTCCCCTCTGGGGCTCTGTACCCTCCCTGCAGAAGCGGCACCCCCAGAGTCAAAAACTGTCAGGGTGCTTGTAGAAGCAGTCCTGCACAATTCTTCCATCAGTGCAGGGATGTTAACCTGCAACTGATCCTCCAACCTGGGGTCTGTACCTTCAGGTTGGACCAGGGCCAGGGGTGAGGCTTCCCTCCCCCTGCCCTCTCTTCTGGGGTCCTGAACCACCCAACTAGGAGTGGCCCCCCCAGAAGACAACATGGTAGGGGCACTGTTAGCAGTAGCCCCTTCCTCCAGGTCAGGGGGGACACCCTTGACCTGGCCTCCCAATCCAGGGTCTGTGCCCACAGACTGGATCACTGCCTGGCAAACCAGGACTTCCTGGGGGGCATACCTACCCCCTACCAGGTCAGAGTTTACCCTCTGAACCTGGTCATCCAACCTAGGGTCACCACCCTGCGGTTGAACCACTGCCTGGCACACCAGGACTTCCTTGGGAGCACACTTACCCCCCATCAGGTCAGAGTTTACCCCCTGAACCTGATTATTCAACCCAGAGTCACCACCCTGCGGTTGAACCATTGCCTGGCACGCCAGGACTTCCTTGGGAGCACACTTACCCCCCATCAGGTCAGAGTTTACCCCCTGAACCTGATCATTCAACCCAGAGTCACCACCCTGCGGTTGAACCATTGCCTGGCACACCAGGACTTCCAGGGGGGCACACTTACCCCCCTCAAGGGACACACTGTCCCGAAGGGCCACACAAGAGTCTGGCTGGCGCAGGTCTCCTGACCTCTGCCCATCTGACAGAGTCTGGATTCCCCCCAGCCCAGAAATGGTCTCACCAAGGTCATTCATGGGGGGCTCTGCTCTCAGAGCTGACCCCTGACCCTCCAGGTTCTCCACTGGGGTCCGCAACCCCCTCTCAACCCTCTGTCTGGACTTCTGCACCCCCTCACTAGGAGTGGTACTGCCAGACACCAGAACTGGTGGGACGCTGGCTACAGCGGCCCCCCCAAGTTCTCCTGACACTGTGGGGTCTCCCTCAACAGATGGCCCTATGGTACAGGCTAGGCTCCTCTCCTGGGGTTCCCGCAGGGAACCCTCCAGGACCTGGGACCGGATCTCGGGCACCTTGGGCCTCAACCCATCCCCATTCCCTCTCCTCTGAGACTGGACATGGGGTCCCTCACCCATCCCACTACACTGGGACCTACCTGGGACACTACAATCCTTCCCTACCTCACCTGGTTGGGAACTACCTAGACCACTCCTCTCAGGAGCACCCCCAAATGCCTCTTCAGACTCTCTGGTACTCACCCAGAAGTCTGCCTCCATTGTAAGCTCCCTGGGGTCATAGAACTCACACTCCACCTGGTGTTGGCATAGCTCTGGAAAATAAGGACTAGACATATGCTCTCCAGCAATTACATCACTCAGCCCCTCACATGAATTAACCAAAGTACCCTTCACCCAACCATCCAGTGACTCTGCTTTGACAAAGCACCCCACATCACCCTTCTGAGACTGGTGAGACAGTACCTGACTGTCCCTGACACTCAACCCACACTCTTCTGGGATATTTTCACACTCCATAACCAGGACTTCTACCTGGGGGGAACCCCTCTCCCTGTCACTCTCACTTAGAGTCAGTAGAGTGTCCCTCCCACCAGTAGGAATATGACTCCCCATGCCAGTTCCCCAATCCACCTCAGGGACCCTGTGCATCACTGGAGCTACCTCATACCCCTGAACCTCCTGGCGTGTGTTAACTCCCTCCTTCAAGTAGGGCACCACCTCTCTGGGCATGTGCACTTCTGCAGCATCACTGGATATACAATTGTTGCTGCCACCATTCCAGCTGGACTCAGCCCTCATGACTTCCAGCTCTTTCAATTTAAGCTCGTAAGCATAAATCATTTTTTTAATCTCTAAGTCCCTCCTCCTTTCTTCCAGGACTAAGGCTCTCTTCTCCTCAGCCCTCTTAAGCTCTGCATCTAGCTCTTCCAGACTCCGGATTCGAGCTAGGAGCCAATCATCTCTTTCTGTTCCCTCCTCAGGGCCACTGCCCTCCTCTTTGGAGTAGTCCTCCTCCTCAGAGTAGTTATCCTCCTCAGACTCATTTGGTGGTGTTGCCTGACAACGTTTCAATTCATACTGAAACAGGGCTGACTCAAGATCCTCCCTTCTGGATTTCTTGTTCACAGCCAGTCCCCTTTCCATGCAGAATGCTTTAAGCTGCCACTTTTTATACATAAATAGGTGCCAGAAATTGACTTCCATTCTGCAAAGGCTTCACAACCAAAAACAAAGTCCAAAAATATTAGCAATACTTCCAGTAGGACATCAGAGAACAAAAAGCAGAATCACAAGACAAGTAGTATGTGGTCACGTAGTGGTCTGAGATCAAAACAGTAGTGTACACTTAATTACTGTATGTCAAGTACAAATACAAGTCCAAATCCCACCGCTGCCACCAATGTTAGAAATGGGGTCTTTGGTTGACAGTCAGGTTACCCCCTGTTCAAGCAAGGACCCTCACTCTAGTTAGGATAAAAGAGAATCACCCTCAGCTAACCCCTGCTTACCCCCTTGGTAGCTTGGCAGAGCAGTAGGCTTAACCTCAGAGTGCTGGGCGTAAAGTATTTGTACCAACACACACAGTAACTTAATGAAAACACTACAAAATGACACAACACCAGTTTAGAAAAATAGGAAATATTTATCTAGACAAAACAAGACCAAAACGACAAAAATCCAACATACACAAGTCAAGTTATGATTTTTAAAAGGTTTAAAATAAAAAGAGTCTTTAGGTAGTTGTAACAACACACTAGCGCTGCTAGCGTGAAAAATGTACCTGGTTTGCGTCAAAAATAACCCCGCACGGGCGTGTGCGTCGAAAGTAACCCTGCACGGCTGTGTGCGTCGAAAACAACTCGGCACGGCGGTGCGCGTTGACAAAGCCAGCCACACGACGATCCGAAAGTCCCGCGGCGCAGGGTGCGATCTCTCAGCCTCCGTCAGCGATGCTGCGCGTCGTTTCTCCTGCTCCGGGCGTCGGTTTTTCGGTCGCGTTTCCTGCGGCGTCGTTTCTCAGCTGCGGAACCGGCGTCGCGTCGTTTTCTCAGCCGCGATCGGATTCGCGTCGATCTTTTCTCCGCACGGCGCTCGGTGCGTGTATTTTTGTCCTTAGGCTGCCAGCCTCTCCTTTCAGGGTCCCAGGAACTGGAAGGGCACCACAGAGCAGAGTAGGGGTCTCTCCAGAGACTCCAGGTGCTGGCAGGAAGAAGTCTTTGCTATCCCTGAGACTTCAACAACAGGAGGCAAGCTCTACATCAAGCCCTTGGAGATTTCTTCTTCAAGATGGAAGGCACACAAAGTCCAGTCTTTGCCCTCTTACTCTGGCAGAAGCAGCACTGCAGGAAAGCTCCACAAAGCACAGTCACAGGCAGGGCAGCACTTGTTCCTCAGCGATCAGCTCTTCTCCAGGCAGAGGTTCCCCTTGATTCCAGAAGTGTTTTCAAAAGTTTGTAAGTTTGGGTGCCCTTCTTATACCCATTTTAGTCTTTGAAGTCACCTTCCTTCAAAGGGGACTCACACCTTCTTGTGAAATCCTGCCTTGCCCAGGCAAGGCCTCAGACACACACCAGGGGGCTGGAGACAGCATTGTCAGAGGCAGGCACAGTCCTTTCAGATGAGAGTGACCACTCCACCCCTCCCTCCTAGCAGAGATGGCTAATCAGGAAATGCAGATCACACCCCAGCTCCCTTTGTGTCACTGTCTGGTGTGAGGTGAAAAACAACCCAACTGTCAAACTGACCCAGACAGGGAATCCACAAACAAGGCAGAGTCACAGAATGGTTTAAGCAAGAAAATGCTCACTTTCTAAAAGTGGCATTTCCAAACGCACAATCTCAAAATCAACTTTACTAAAAGATGTATTTTTAAATTGTGAGTTCAGGGATCCCAAACTCCACATGTCCATCTACTCTCTAGGGGAATCTACACTTTAATCATATTTAAAGGTAGCCCCCATATTATCCTATGAGAGAGAGACAGACCTTGCAACAGTGAAAACGAAATTGGCAGTATTTCACTGTCAGGACATATAAACCACATTACTATATGTCCTACCTTATCCATACACTGCACCCTGCCCTTGGGGCTACCTAGGGCATACCTTAGGGGTGCCTTACATGTAAGGAAAGGGAAGGTTTAGGCCTGGCAAGTGGGTACACTTGCCAAGTCGAATTTACAGTGTAAAAATACACATACAGACACTGCAGTGGCAGGTCTGAGACATGATTACAGAGCTACTTATGTGGGGGGCACAACCAGTGCTGCAGGCCCACTCGTAGCATTTGATTTACAGGCCCTGGCACCTCTAGTGCACCTTACTAGGGACTTACTAGTAAATCAAATATGCCAATCATGGATAAACCACTTACATACAATTTAAACAGGAGAGCATATGCACTTTAGCACTGATTAGCAGTGGTAAAGTGCTCAGAGTTGAAAAGCCAACAGCAACATGTCAGAAAAACATAGGAGGCAGGAGGCGAAAAAGACTGGGGATGACCCTGCATAAGCAAAAGTCCAACAGTTACCCTGATACCGCTTCGTGATTTGTGCAGGCAGGAACATACATACATTCAAGTCAAGCAGGCAAGATTAGACCTCTGTGGTATGCTGTAAAAACAAAGAATTGATTAAGGTCATGAGGTCTGTTTCAAGTGATGAGGCATTACAGGCCTGCACTAGCTCTTTAGATGCAGCTCCTCCTCGATTCTTGAGGGAAAAACTGTGAGAGTTGATTGAACTTGAGACGCATCAATTGTAGGAAAAGGAAATGTCTCTGAATTGCTGGAGATATGATCCCAGATTCTGATAGTTATCATAAAAAACTGCAAAAGTTTTCACACTGTTGCTAGAATGCATTTGGGTTGATTTTGAAATCGATCAGACTGGGTGCGTCCTTGGTAGACACTGAAAATATCCCTTGTATGGTTTGAGGCTTCATTAATGTGTTGCTAATGTACATCATTTGTTGCAATTTTATAGCTTTTTCTGCATTTTATTTTTAAGACGGATCGTGACCTGACAAGTCACCGATTATTTTTGGCTCATCCAGATCTTTAATATAGCATTTGTCTGCAGACTTTGTCGACATGTTTCTTTTTGGATTTTTAGTAGGGAAAACTTGTCAGGAGTTGAAGAAATAAGTGATGCAGATTCTCTAGGAGGATTTCTGAATCAGACACATCAGTGGCTTCTTCTCTGATTGGATATTGGGTTGCATCAAATTTCTTGCATTGTCCCTTTTGTAATTTGAGACTGAAGCATGAAAGATTGTAGCTTTTAAGTGAGATAACGTTTCACACCAGATTAAAGCGGAATCTTGAAACAAAATAAAGATCAGATTAAACAGCTGTAAAGTGGTTTAACATAGCTATTTAAATATTTTTATATTGTGAATGAATATTATATCTAACCATCTCCCACTGTCTATGCTGGATGACAAACTTCCTGATTGAAACCCACAGCCTGTATGTTGTTAGTGAGGTCTGATCCTTGTTTTTCTCGAACAATAGGTTGAATTTAACCAAGACCAAGATTCTCTAGGGTAAAAGGTGTAGTTGAAGGGTCGGGAGGGTCAGTGGACAAAGGCATACACTGCAGAAGTCTGTGTTTGACCTCAGGGTTACAAGTTTGAAACCTTCTTCATCCTCCTTAGGCATATAAAATGAGTATCACTGAATTAGGTAACAAATATCTGCTATGCTAGTCCACAATGTGCTATTGGGTGACCATGCACTTCACAAATACATGTTATGCTATAGCTCAGCCCTAAATATTAATCTAGGAATGATGTATTGTAGCACAGGATGTTGGTGGGTGGATACTACTGCAACAATGAAGATGCTATTAGACATTTAAAAAACATGAACAGAGGATTTCAGGAATCTGTGGGCAGCATAACTCGGCATGATGAACAAGTGCTACTCCAACCCATGCATTGATTCTCTGTTTTCATGAATGATATTTTTAGCTGAAGAAACAAGGTAACCAAGCATGCCACACTATGCTTTCCTGTACCTCGATTTAAAATCATACCAAATTAGAAGGCTTCAGAGGGTTCAAAATGTTGCAGGGAGACACACTTCAAAAGATTACACTGGCTCCTAGTCAAGGTCTAAAGCACATTCAAGACTCTCTGACTTACTAACAAAGTCACTGCATGCTTAACACCCAGATAGATGGAGAAAACAATATGCGATTCACTTCGGCTTCATTTAGGGTGGCTTGCTTGCTAGCTGTTAAAGGTTTGAGGCAGGTATCTAACCTCTTGGCTTCATGATAAATACATTCAAAGCTTCTCTCACTCTCAATGGGAATACCCAAAGACATACACTTTGTGCTAAACCAGCCTGTGTGGTATACAAGCACTCCAATGTGCCACTTGAGAGTTCACTGCAGTTTGAGCAATACATTCATCTACTTCTGGGAAATTGACCACTCTCTCCACATTCCACCATTAGTCATCGTCAAACCAAAGTACTCCTATGACATCTGTGCCAGGCACATTGTATCAAACATCAAGAAACACTTCTTAATATAATCTGTCAACTTTGTCCTAACAAAATAACCAACATTTGCATCACTGACCTTACCACACTAGAGGAAACTGTACTTCTCTTTACTCACACTCTGAATTTTCCTACCACCTCTTCTGTCTGAATCTCTTGCCTCTAGATCAAAACTCTTCCTACTCTTATAGCTAAACCACCCCTTGACACAGTGGAGTAATTATTTTGCTACCCAGCAGACAACTGACAAAATGACTTCTTGTGGCATAATGGAGTGGTACAGCATTATGTTGTGCCCAAAGAGTCATCTTGAAAACATATAAAAACAAACAGTCCTTCAGATATTGCCCACCAAACACACACATTAACCTACTGGCTCTCTCCACCAACCCATTAACTTGTGGATGATATAAAGTGCACTTTGCGGTCACATACCGGAACCCTGAAGTAATTCTGACATGGAAACTAATTCAATGAACAATTCATCCCACTCTTAGTTTCAGGATACCGCACAAATATTTCTTCAGTTCATTTAGTTTATTAGAACGAAAGCTAATGAACACGAATCACTAAAAGCAGAGATAGGGCCCTAAAAATCAATGTCTACATTATTTTTATGAGCATCCAGGCATTGTCTGGGATCCTAGTCACCAGTTAGGTTGAAGTAATTATACTTTTTATACTAGTATAAAAAGTAGTTATTAAAGTAAAAGCTAGGTGTTCAATGATTTACATATTGAAAGTACATATGTAGTAGATTGTGGTTGGATGAGCGTGGAAGTCCAGAGGCAAACTGCCTTACATGAAAAACAGCAGGCAAAATTCAACTGCTGCAGAACTTAGATACTGGAACAAACTTGAAATGTGAAGAACTAAAAAGTGCATTGCTTCTATAAAATAAGTCTTATTTGGTAGAAAGAAAGCATACACTGATGGATGACATGTTTTACAGTGAGCAGTGTTGAAGTTCACAGTACCATTCAACGGCAGTCTGTTGCTCAGGACTGAAAGGATCTGGGCGCCCGGAGGCACCCTGGGGGTATGGTGCCTGTGTTCAGTTGATTTTACAATCTCTTCATGCGATCCGCAGGCTGCCCTAGGAATATGACATTAGCGCAGTCCGGCTTAGAAAGAAATAGAAGTAATGAATAATGTCTACTGGAGCTAGTCTACATGAGATAAAGTTATTTGCATAGTTTAAAATGACATAAATCTTATTGGTTATTTGAGGAAACTGAGTTAAAACCAGCCTTTACCGGTCAAAAATAAAAGAAGAAACTAAGACTCATGTTACCAGGTTCCAAAGTCAGAAACTTAGACAGCAAACCATATCTTCTCTGCATTATCGCTGACAAGGCTTGCAAATAAACTCTAAGTACAAGTAGACCAGAAGATGTTTTCTGCCACTTTGCTAATATCTTCACTACTACAGTAATAGGCATGCCCAACCACTGGCCAATTAGCATAATTAAAAATCATGAACAATTCTTTAAAAATACAGTATTGAATTGTAATTGCATTTAAATAGCTTGTTATACTCCTGATGATTAGCCGAAGGACACTGGTGGGTAGTTAGCACGCTATGCTTGTGGGAAAGCTTAGTTGACAGGCTGTTGATTTGCAAGGTGTCATGTATCAATGAGAAAGATGCTATCAAATAGCAGAGCATAAGTGTGATGGACAGAGGAAGAGGAGTGTGAGATAGAATATGGGTGCTTTACGTTCAATTATTTTTGAGACTGGTTCATAGTGGTGCTTGCGAGGGTAGAATATTTGGGGGCTTTTGTGGTGTCATGCTTAATGAGGAGTGGAATACAAACCTCAAATCTCTGCAATAGCGCTGCTGCTATTATGCCCGAAGTTGAAACTAGCAGCATGAGAGGTAGCTGTGCGAATGAATGTAATATGGTTGACTCTGAAAATGTTGAGTTGAAATAGTTGTCATAACAAGGTAGTCTTACATTATTAACAGTAGCAATTCCAATGAAGTCGAATTTGAAATAATTTTTTTAACTGCTTCTGTTTTCTGCTCAATACATCCAAGTCCCCTCCTGCCTCACCATCCCCACCACACCTCATTTTTTCGAAAATTTCACACTGCCCCTTAACAGACTGTTGCATCCACATTTCCATGTGTTATGTTGGAGAACACTCTTGTTTCTCCGCCACCCCTTCCATATCAGCACCTTTTCTTTTTTGCATGGGGGACAGCCCCTGACTCTCCCTACCAATGAGGGGTACCTGTGCAAGCAGGATTGCCTACTGGTCTAGACGTGCAAATGGTACAATTCTTTGTTGGGTTCCATCTGCAGAGGAGCAACCAGCTAACATGCACTAGATACAGGCAACTATGGTAAATGATGCAAGTGATTTATATAGTCCACCCAGGGGTAACAGAGAGTAATCGACAGGCATGCATATGAAAAACACAGTAATGGTAAATGCAATTTAAAGTTACTGGAAACAAGGACAAATTCGCTGCAGATCCCACCCAAGAGCAATAGAAAAGCAACTTGCAAGCATGTAGCGGATAAAGGTTGCTATGGTAAATTTTCTGCTGACAGAGGTTAGAACAAGTTGCACGAGATACAGAAAGACACCAAAAACGGATATGAAAAATGACATCCACAGTCATCTCAGGAGTACCTGAGAGGAGATCCATGAGCATGGCAGGGTGGATGTTCTAAGGAGTCAACCAGTGAGACCCCGAAGGCAAGAAAATACGTATTTTGTACTCTGTGGCTTATATTAAGAGGGCTCACTGCCCTGGTCTAATCTACGGCCACTTAACTGAGTGTGCCAGTATTGCTGTATCCCTGTGATTTTCTTGAAAACCCCAATAAAAACAGTTTTAAAAAAAGCTAAGTGTGGTAGGCACAAACCGTCTCAGTGAACCCAATAATGTGCTGTCCGTAGTGCAGGTGCAAGCTTGTGACGTAATTAGGAAGTCACAAAACATTAGGATGAGTAATCTGGAAGCCTATGGATGTCGTAGGATTCCATATGTGCTGTTCAATAAGTTTGTGAGTTCCTCAAATGTGCAAATCTGTGAACATGCGAGGATGTAAACTGTAGGTGGAGATTTGCAAATGTTTTTGTGGGTCGGGTCCAAAGTATTTTCTTTGTTGCGTACAGGAGATTTGCACTGGTTTCCCATTTTCACATTTCCTGGCAGGTTATGTGAGAAGCATGCACCTGTGCCTGTGTGGTGTCATAAAGTCACGAGGAAATTGTCAGGTGATGTTTTATCGGTGAGGTGATGGACCTGAGGCTGAGGTCATATTAGCACAAAATTAGTTGACTATGCACCCTGCCCTTATATCTCTAGGTCTTGTGAAAAGACGCCATTTGTGATAACAGCCTATTTTCGAGCGGCATAGAAGCACGGAGGCAAAGCCCCGGCACCATTCCAGAAAGGAATGAATCGTGAGTTTGTTTACTTAATATTATTACTTATTTTTGTATGGTGGGGGTGTAGCATAGGGGCCTCGATGAGACGTTGCGGAGGAGAGAAGGGTTACGCAGGGATTAAAGTGCAGTTATTTTGATCTGGTGTTAACAGTCCTGGGATTGTAAAAACATTACTCAGTGAACCCAGACATTGGGGTGAAGGTGGGTAACAAAAAGGGGGTGGAGTGTCAAGGGGCAGAGTCATGAAAAAACAATCTGGCACACAACGATTACATTTCATTTTTCAAAACTCTGTCACAAAGATATTGGCACCAAGGAAAATCGTGACAGTATATCTCTTCTGGCTTAATTGGCGCATTTTAGAATATCTTATGGGGTTAATGGGCCTGCTGCAGAGAGCTTTGTGCGCCAACCAAATCTCAGAGAATAATAATAATGGAAAGATAACTCTGGTGATTAACCCTTTCGCTTCTAGGCCTTCCACCCACCCAGTGCTGAGCCTTTTTTTGGGTAATTGGCTTAGTCCTCGCTTAGGCCTCCATAACGTTTTGTCCACATAAACTATCCATGCCAAATTACGTCCTTTTTTCAAACATCCTGGGGATTGGAAAAATACCCAGGGTTTGTGGATTCCCTGGGAGGGGCCGATAAAATAGGTAAAATATAGCAACATTGAGGTTTTTTTTTTATAATTAGGAAAAAGTGTTCCAGATTAAAGTGCCTGTTTTTTCCCCTTAAAATGGCAGCCAGGAATGGTTTGCTGTACTAAAGTCACCATCTTCCCAGCTTTCAGGAACATGCAGAGCTGAATTAAGAAACCTAATTTAGTATCAAAGTTTTTGCATTTTTCTACGAGGTAGCCTATTTTCCATATTTCTGTGCTCTTAACCTACTTCCAGTTTGAGGTGAAAACGAGTGTGAAACCCACAGGGGGTCCAAAAAAGCTATAGATTTCTGAAAAGCAGACAAAATTCTGAATTCAGCAAAGGGTCATATGTGTAGATCCGTCAAGGGTTTAGCACAGAAAATAATTGTTGAAATAAAAATAAATATTTAAAGTCAGTAGAAACAAATGGGCATTTGTGACAACGTTTTCATCTGCAACTATTTGTTACAAAGACTGATTGACAAAAGCAATATACAATTATGTCTGCTAGGCCCTTCTGGTTGCAGGGTATATAGGGCTTGTAGGTTCCAAGCTACCCAGAGCAAACAACTGATCTGCACCACACAAAGGCTTTTCATTGAGTACTGAGTATAGACCATTCTTATAGCGAAACAGGAAGAGTGAAAAATGTGTATTAAGGAAACTTATATATTTCTAAACTAGAGTTTAGAAGCAGTGGATATTTCAACATCTCTGAATTTGTAAGTACCAGTAATAGCGTATGATTTGGAGAGTAGTTTTCAAAATGTCATCTTTCTTATACACTGGCTTACATTTAAAAGGCACAAATGTAGCGAAATCCAATTGGTAATAACAAATGTTCTACTATTTTATGCTCCTACAAGTCCCCCCAATAAAATGAATGTACCTCACTTGTGTGGATAGGTCTAGTGCCCACAACAAGAAATGGCCCAAAACACAACATGGAAGCAGCACATTTTTCCACCCAAAACTGATCCTCTTTTTACGATGTGGGTAGCTCTAGCCCTGCCGGCACCTAGCGAAACCTAGCCAACCTGTACATCTTTGAAAACTAGACACCTAGGAGTATCCATGGTGGACTAACATGTGTAGCTCTCACTATATGTTTTTACCCAGAAACCCTTGCAAACCTCAAACTTTGACTAAAAAACAAATTTTCCTCACATTTCTGTGATGGAAAGTTCTGGAATCTGTGGAGAGCGACACACTTCCTTCCACCTGGCATTACCTCAAGTCTACTGATAAAAATGGTATCTCACTTGTGTGGGTAGACCTTGTATCTGCGACAGGAAATGGCCCAAAAAGCAACAAGGACGTGGCACATTTTTTCAACGAAAACAGACCCTCTTTTTCCCTAATGTGGGTAGCTCTAGATTCTGGACCCTAGCTCAGCCGGCACCTAGGGAAAACTAGCCAACCTGTAAATTTTGAAAACCTGACACTCAGGAGTATCCACGGTGGGCTGACTTGCATGGTTCTTATATCATTTGGTTACCCAGAAACACTTGCAAATCTCAACCTTTTTTTAAAAGATTTTATTTTCATTTCATGAACATTGTTCCAAAATCAAATTCCAACCAGAGAGCCATCAGTTACCACATGTTGGCAGAAAAACCTAAATAAAAGAAAACATTGGAACTATACCATACAATGAGAATTATGCATTCTGAATTTCTCAGCTGTGCAAAGACATGGTAGTACATCCTCCTCCTCAAATGAAAAGCCCACCCCAGCCACAATGGTTTGTTCTTATACTTCTGATATCACTTCTTCGTCTGTAGGGGGATCTTCTACTACCTCTAAGTCAGTGAGGGTCTTGCTACATGGCAAACCTCAAACTTTGACTAAAAAAAACAATTTTCCTAACTTTCTGTGATGGAAAGTTCCGGAATAGCAGGAATCCACAAAATTCTTACCACCCAGCATTGCTCCACCTGTGTCAATAAAAATGCTACCCCACTTGTGTAGCTGGGCCTAGGAAGAGATCAAAACAAGGACAATGCAAGCCCTTGCATGGAGATAGATTTTTACCACAGTGGCACTAGGCCAGCCACACAAGTGGGGCAGGGTTTATAGCGGTATAGATGGGGCAATGCTGGGTGGTAGGAATTTTGTGGATTCCTGCGGATTCAGCAAGTTTGCATCACAGAAATGTATTGAAAATGTGTGACTTCAGCCATAGTGGGAGGTTTGCAGGGCATTGTGGGTAAGAAAATAGTGTGGCGTGCATGTAAAGCACACCACCCTGGACTCCCCAGATTTCTAGTTTTCAGAAGTGTCTGGGTCTGGTGGGTTTTCCCAGGCGACAGCCTGCCCAAGCCCAACAGTACAGCAGTTCACCACTGCAAGTGGGACGGTATTGGGAGTTAGGCAAGCTCGCATGGCCCATGTGTAAAATCACCACTCAAAAGAGTCAAACATCTTCTTGCTTGCCATTGGGATGAGATGCTTCAGTCTGCAGGGAAAGCAGAAAGACTGTTGCCCCCTTCACTTGGGGTTGGGGCATAACCATCCCCCACCACTCTATTTTTTCACAACATTATTCCTTGGTGTCTAGTGGGTTTTCTGCCCATCAGCGGGCAGATTGGGGGTAATTACCCCATCTGCCCCAGTGGGGGGGGTGTAGAAGGACTGTGCCCATTTTGGGGGGATGAGGGCACTACCATGCCCACTCTGGGCAGCCTAAACTTTCGTAAAAAAAATAAATAAACCTTGTGCTTAGTAGGCTTTCTGCTTGCCGCCATCTGCTTCCCAGAGCAGAGGGGTCATAAAGAATTTAGTCCCATTTATTTTGGGTTGGGTCATGTCCATGTCCATTGTGGGAAGCCCTACCCGTCAGAAAGACTGATTTTGCCTCAAAAAATATTGGGGGGATCAAAAGCCCTTGCCCAAGGGTCTGCTCTCCCCTCCCTGGTGGAAAAAAAGTAGTACCTGGTGCCTATTGCGCTTTCTGCCCCACCGGGGGGCAGATCAGGGGCTTTTGCACCCATCTGACTCCCCAGGAGGGGCAGAAAAACTGATTTTGTACTTGTCCATGGGGTCGCTCCCCCCTCCCTGGTGTCTAGTGGTGGATTCCTGCTTGGGAAGCGCCCTCCTGCGACGAACCACAAGCAGGAATCCACTAGGGAGTGGTACCATTGGAAAGGGGAGATTCTCTCAGATGCAGTGAAAGTGAAATGAGTTGATCAGCTCATTTAACTTTAGTTTTCATTGAAATGACGTCAGTGTGCCTTGCGCACTGATCGTCATTTAAATGAAAACAAAGAAACAGCGTCAGGTGTTGAGGAGCTCTCTCCCAGCTTCCGAGACAGTTTCTTTGTAAAAATAATCCCTCTGGTGCTAGAACCAGAGGGATTTCAAGTTCCATGTGCACTGACAACTAGCAGCTGTCCAACGCACATGAGCACTGTGGCATCAGATGGCTCATGGCCATCTGACGCACGGATAGGTTAAAGCACTTGCTGCTAAGATCTGTATTTTGTTTAGTCACAGTTTTGATTCACAAAGTACCATAGAGGGTTCTTGTGTCTCCTGGAAAGTACATATCCCCTTGGGGGAGGCCCTTTGAAGACGGACCCTGCGGATGACCTGAATTTTTCAGCCTATGCCTGCCTCACGCCAGCGGGATTCTGAGGCACCTTGTGACAGGTTGGACAGGGAGTGGTGTCCACCCACTCTCTACCACCACACCTGATTCTACACCATAGAGACTTTTCCCCTTGCTGCTGCCTCCAGGGCCCACCGTGGTCCTCCACGGCAAAAGCATACCCCCAATAAGCTACTAGACTTCGTGCACCTGAGACAACCGCTCTATGGTGACCCACAGCAAAGGCAGACTTCAGTCAGCTACGATGTCCTCAACATCTTCAGCTCAGGCACCTTAACCCTCACCCAATGCCATAACCGACACCCAACCAGAAAAGAACACACCATCAGTGCTACAACCGGAAACACTGGATCTGGTGCTCGCAGCCATAGAGCGCTCCAGAGTTTCAATGGAGACACATCTGAGCGCTATGGCGTCAACTCACTGCTAAGGTGGCTGCGGGCAAGAAACAGATGACCGTCTTCCAGCCCATAAAGACAACCAACGAGCCATACAGGAGCTACATGATCAGGTCTGTCACCTGGAGGACAGGGCGGATGACATCGAGGGCTTCTCCCGCCGACGTAACGTCCGTATATTGGGCTTGTTGGAAGGGGTCGAAGTTCGAGATCTCAAGCAATAACTTGACATCTGGTTTAAATCCTTCACCTTGACATCTGAACTTACACCGTTTTTCACGCTGGAGAGGGCGCACCGTGTACCTGTTCGTCGTCCCCTGTTTTTCAGGGATCCAAAGGAGGTCTGGGACCAGACAGGTCAACAATCTGGGGCGGCAGCACCAGACCACAACAAATCTCACCAGCCCACACTCAAGTCCAAGAACAAGAAACAAAGCCACTCCCAAGCAGGAAGAGCCCAGCGGACATCTGCGGCTGTGCCCCCAGATTTAGAACAAATCATCGAGGACAGGCGGTGCACCATGCTTGCGGCGGCAGACGTCCCACCTCACAACCTCCAATGATGAAAAAGGCCCTCATCTCTTCACCCCGGACGAAGATACAATCATGTCGGTGGACTCCCGGCAAGGATTCCAGTCTAGTCCTGCCACGCCTCAACAAATAGACACTCTGCTATGATCGTAATGCATCAATAATTATCATAATACGTTATCTGTTAATGCAAATTTATGCAACTTCCTATTCTACGTACACCCGGAAAGCCCTGATCTGGGTCTGCCAAGGAGTCCCCCTATCAGGCCCTAAGCACCACCACAGACACTGAAGGTTGTTATGTGCTATTAGAGGGCTGCCCCTGTTGCTTGCCTGTACCCTCAGAAGACTACTCCCAAGCGTTCCTAGTGGAACTCCTGTTGCTGCATATCCCCACCGCCACACAACAAGCCCTTGACCCTAAAGTAACCACCAAAGAAGTGGTACAGGTGATCAAAGACCTGGCCTGTAACAAGACAGGAGGCCTTGCTGGCCTACCACTTGAATTTTATAACACCTTTTTCACTACACTTGCCCCCAAGCTGTGCCCCATGTATGAAGTAGCACTAGATATAGGTGAACTACCTCTATCACTTTGGGAATCGCTCTTGGTCTCAAGTCTGTACCAGGGCAGAAACCCAACACAACTGTCATCATACCGGCCAATTGCGATCATGGGATCAGACTACAAAGTTCTGGGCAAGATCCTTGCAGATCGCTACGCAAGAATATTCCTAGAACACATCCATATTTATCAAAACGGCTTTGTACCCGGCCGCAGCACATCCCAAAATATTCAACAGTTATTCCACATCCAAGACAGCGTCAAAGAGTGCTTTCTACCTGCTGCCTGTCAGATTTTAGACCTGGAGAAAACATTTGATTCCTTATCATGGCATTACCTTTTTCAGGTCCTCTCTCCGTTCGAAATAGGGCCAGGTTTACTCGTGTACACGTAACTGCCTCAGGCCAACCCAACCTATGGAGTTCGCTTGGGGCATTACATCTCAGCCTCGTTCCTGATGAGTAGGGGGACCCGACAGGGCTGCCCCCTCTCACTGCTTCTCTTTGCGCTCGCGATGGAACCCCTTGCGACACCCCTCCGACCACTGGACTTCAGGTGAACTGAGATAAATCCACAGTCTACCCACTCCACTCGATCAGCTGCCCCACTCAGAATACCTAGGCACAACTCCCCTCCGGTGGCAAGGACCGGCTACCCGTTATTTGGGTATTCGATTGCATCATACTCCGTTAGACATGTTTGAAGGCAACCTGCGGATGGCCTTAGTGGACATAAATGCACAAATGCACGTCTGCCGCTCATTAACCCTGGTCCCATTGGGCAAGGTAGTGCTTGACAAAAATGATCATACTACCCCGCCTACTCTATTACTTCACTAACCTCCCCATATGCCCTCCCTGCTCCTTCTTCAGAGAACTTGACTCATTGATGTGTGACTTAATCTGGGGCAACGGGAGATGTCGCATGGCTCTTCACAAACTCCAACTGCCGATGGACAGAGGGGGGCTGGGAGCCACATCCTTCAAAGCTTGCTATTTAGCGGCACAGTTTCAGTGGTTATCTCGATGGACAGGTGGCAGACATATTAGGAAGACTTGTAGCAAGCGGAATAAATGTCTTCCCCAGCTATCCACCGCCTTCTTCTCCTGGAGTCCCCAGCTCTTCCCTCACCGCCCATACAACGTGCCTATGCATGTCTACAATCTACCACATTGCCACAAATACACATGCGTACGTGCCCACAATGCCACTTGTAGGCCTCCCTAAATTTCCTGGCTACTATATTCATTTTGATTTAGCCCCCTGGGTGGACCACTTGATCATCACACCCGGTGACCTTTTTCCCAAAACAGTCAGCTCCTCTTCTTTGGCCACCTGACATCAGATTATGGCATCCCTCTCAGACAATTCCTCATCCACCGACAGCTCGTTCACACATTCCATACTTCCTGGAACATGACAACAATGGAACCCAAGCCTCACCCCATACTGCAGACAATCCTAACGATGGACCCCGGAAGCCACCTTATCACTTGGCTTTATAAAGCCATCCACACACTAGCAATGCCATCCTTGGATCAACATCGATGTACATGGGAGGAGGAATTTGGGCGTCCATTGCACGATAAGGAATGGGCCACTGCCGTGGAATTCCCCCAACGGGTGTCACACAACTCCTGCTTCAAAATCCTCCAATTTGTCATGCTACACTGGGCATACCTCACCCCAGCCCAGTTCAATCCCATTTTCCCTTTCGCAAAGGCGCAATTCCCATGCTGCTGATCCCCAGACGTGAACCTGCAACACATGATCTGGTCCTGCCCAGCTCTACACCTTTATTGGCAGACAGTACACAAAACGCTGCAACACGTCACAGAACTCACTGACATACATACGTGGGAGGTGTGCTCACTTGCGATCTTCTAACGTCGCCAACAGTACAAGATACGCACCGGATTCACCTCACTTGCCCTTCTCCTTGCTAAACATACACTTACCATGCATTAGCGGTCTCCGACACCTCTCTCTCTGACTGTCTGGCATGGAGCAGTCCGGAAAAAGGGAGCAGTGGAGGAAGACCCCTCCGCTACGAGGAAATGCGGGGCCTCCGTATGCAGCCTGTCTCTCTGCAATGGGCCACGCTTCCGTCATAGTTTCCAAAATACTCCACCACTGAACCTTCCCCATTGCAGCACACACCTGACCCCTGAAGATCATGAACAGCCCTTCTGTATGTTTGCTGTACCATGTCATAACACTGCATTGGTGGCTTAGAGTACATTAATTGCCAAAACTCCTTGTAACTAATCTAACCTTGTTAAGAAAACCCAATAAAAAAAGATAAAAAAAATAAAATAAGAACCTGCATTCCAAATTGCAAAACAAGAGTTTAAAACCTTATGGTTTACTCTCAATCTTTATTATAAGACTGCTAAAAAGGGTTTCTTTGGGTAGTAAATAAAGGACAACCCCAAGCAATGTATTACGTTTAAATCCTGACTTTGTATTTCTCCCAGCTATACAATCTTAGCATATCCCTACCTGTAAAGATGTGTGACTTATACACCTTGAAACCCCTACATATTTTGTAAAGTCATGTACATTGATTTATACTACACACTTGAATAATTTATTGTCAATGTGTATCTGTGATGTTAAGTGCTCTCACACTCTACAGTGGGATGAGTAGCACTATAAAAGTATTAAAAAAAACACCAAGAGCTATTTATATTGCGATCCGTGTAAATGCTGATACATGTGGATTTCCTACACTGCCTGCATATTCCTTACATATAAGGGTTGCACAAAGTCATAAACCTGCCTCCAAATCGTAGTTTCTTTTAATTACTTGTAAAGTTATAGCACGCTATGTGCCTTTGTTTCCCAATTACATTTGATAAATGTTACGGTGCATGTAGCTTCTAGCCAAGATTTTACTCCAACAAGATGGCTGAAAGTGAAAATAAACAAGCCCCATCACTGCCTGCACGTTTCTGCAGCTAACAGAAAGCATACAACGTGCAGGCTCTCTGAACTGTGTCCCGGTGTTGGCAAATTACACCGGGACCAATTCAGCATATTTCACAGGGCCAGATTGCTCCCCGATCAGGCTGAGTAACAGCTACTGGATCAGGGACCCGGCTGGTTCCCCCTTCAATCCAGCACTGGTTTTTACAAATTCTAGCTGCATGTGTCAAAATGTATATTCCAGGTTCTACTGAATCTCAGCACATCCGTTTGGAGGTAGTGGAAGCTGTGTCCAAATGGAATACTCCTCTGAGCCCACATATGTCCGTTAGATCGTAGGTTTGCTCCTACATGCACTTATCTTCAAGAAAAAGCTGCAGACTAGAATATTTTTCCAGCATAGCAGACACAGTAGATTGGTATCATGAGTTGTACAATTGTAGTTACTCAGTCTGTCAGTCAGACAGTAAGCAAGGAGTTCTAACCCCAAAACATTTGTGTCTCACCAGGTGAATGAGATTATTTTGTTTTAGGGGCTTGTCTTCAGCGTATAACCAACAGTAAGGTGCCATTGATATTGAAAGTTAGATGAAGCATAAAGTAATGTATTATATTAGTTGCTTGGTGGGGAGCAGATATTTTCAAAGCGTGTGCTATGTTGGATTTGTGCTTTAGGCCCAAACTGAGACAACCTGCATGATATTGTTCTATGTAGACTTTTGGCCATTGTCTTAAAACATATGCCTCCAAATGTTCCACTCCATTAACTGAATACAGAAAAAAATATTCTATTTGATACCATTATGTTATACAGATCCCCAATGAAAAAGAGGATATCAACTTACATCATTCTATGCTCCTGAAAATCTTCCTGCTCTTTCAAGCAGACGTGACAAGGGCGTTGTTAAAGACAGCAGAAGCTACTAAATTGGCAACTAGGTCATGCCTAAAGGTACAGTTGTGGAACCATGAGTAACCAGCCCTGAAAGTAATCCAGTGACTCAACGTGTAGTCACGAGGGCATGGAACAAGCTTTAAGTTGGTTTTACCATCCACAAGACCCACCAAATTAAAGACCTTAGATGCTTGAAACATCTAATAGCCCATACAATCTTGCCAAAAGCCAGTACTGGTCCAGTTTGCGTCTAATCTATTAAAGGTGTGAAAGCAGATCTCTGGATGTCTATGGGCACATGACTGTACTGCCTTGAATCCTAGTTTGATATCACGACTAGACCATCTGAGGCATAAGGAGTTGGACTCTAACTACCTTTGAACAATCAATTCTTATGTTCCCTAGCTTTCACCCCAGCACTTTGCAGTGTCTGTGAGAAGATGTGGTAGGCTATAAAACTCCAAAAGTTGGTTGTTATTCTTTTTTTTGGGGGTGGGGGGGGAGGTAGTGCATTCTTATATACAGATGTATCTACCATCTTCTATGCCCTTAATAAAGTAAACTGTCTTGTCTATTCTGACTGCAGTAAAGAAAGAGTGGCCAAAACATTTTAATTTAGGCTCCAGGCCAATGGAAGGTCCACACAGGACAAAAAGGCATTCTGAAATGTGCAAATACTGTGCCACCATAAAATATGCCGAGCCACCTGAAAATATGCTGAACAACACCATTCTCGCCACCTCAAGGATGCCTTATTATTCTTTAGGGATATGGTGTTCTTAAGAAAATAGTTCAGATTTCCTAAGCAAGGCAGATGCAAGGAGCACCCATTGCTATTTTTAGGAGTGATTTACCATTCTTCATACTGGAAGAAGGATTGTTAAACTTGCTTTGCTGGGTCTCGGAGGCCACTAGCCTACCTGCACAGAAAAGGTGTTTCATCAGTAGGTTGCCCAGACCCGGATGCTCCGCAGTTAGCCTAAAAACACATATTGGCCCCAAGGGAGACAAGACTATTTCAATTTAGGGCGCAGGTCTTTGGACCACCCTAAAAGCAGCTTATCTACAGTAGGAGTCTCTGAATGGTCTGGGCTGAGCTCTGGAAGTACTACTAAATACTTAATACCTGTTGCTATACAGAAGAACTGGAGAATGGGAAGCTCTCTAAAGCAGAAAAACTCTAACCCTAGTATGGCCCCCCCTCCACCCTAACTAACAGATTGGGTCCTGGAGGATGGGGTCTTTGGGACAAAAATGACTCTGTGAGGGGTCCTGCGCCCCCTTTCCATAAATATAATACATAGCCCTGGAGATGGGGTCCTCTGGCCATAATAGCCTTGGGGGTATGGGGGAAGCCGCCCCCTTCCCTAAATATTAGATACAGCCCTGGGGGACAGGGTCCCCAGGGCCTGATGGGGAGGTGGGGCACCCTAGGTAGATAGAGAGAGAGAGAGAGAGAGAGAGAGAGAGAGAGAGAGAGAGAGAGAGAGAGAGAGAGAGAGAGAGAGAGATAGATATTCTTGGGGGATGGGGTTGCACAAAGTCATAAACCTTAACTTCAAAGTGTGGTTTCTCCTAAGTGCTTGCAAATTTATAACACACTGTGTTTCCCAATTGCATTGGTGTTAGGTGTTACTGTCAAAGCCCAGCTCACCTGAGTTCTTGTTCAGTTCTGATGGAGGTTGAAGACAATCCGACCCCACCCTGAAACTGCTTGTTCCAGCACACTAGTTTTTAACACAGTGCACTAAGAACAGAAGCTCAAGGGTAGGGGGGAAGTGGATAAAATAAAAAAAGAGACAACACCGTTCTTGCGTTTCCACTGTTGAAGTGCTGCACAAATCTGCGGCCCTTTCTGACTTCTGTAGAAACTGGTGCCTAATGAAACATAAACAAAGAACAGATAAGTGCAACCTATTCCTAAATGGGTTCCTGACTATCCCTTTATTTATTAGAAATTCTCTTCTAAAAGTACCTCTTGGATCCTGGTCTCGAGTTTCCAGGTTTGGAATGTGTTACTGCTCTGGGATGTGCTTTCTATTACTGTAAAGCTTCTAAAACATTAAACAAATACCGTTATCAGAATTACCAATATCAAACATTCATCTTAATATAACTAAAGCCTAAATTCCCAATAGCAGACTCACTTTTCCCATATCTCCAGAATCTTTTGGAAAACAAATACTGTACTTTTACATCAAAATACAGCATGTAATTTGTGCAAGTCCTTGATTTACTGTTTGCCTTGCTGTTAATGGTTTCCACTGTTCGATTCTTAAAAAGTTCCATAAAAAAAAAAAAACAATGTTTGTTTCACAAAGCTCCGCAAGGTATTCTTGCAACAAAGAGCCTGAATCACAATGTTCGTGGAAGGTATCTTGCTTCAAACCGTCCACACACGAATCCAGAAATTGTTGTCAAAGTTCCTTCAGGTAATAAAAAGTTTTGCACTTACTTGTTGCTGGCAAGAGATACTGATCAGTCTAACCTTGTCTTCTTTCTCTTTTGCAGGTTGTTTGTAGGAGAGAGGCTGAGGCAAGGAGGAACCGGAAACCAGAAGAAGGAAGAGCCAGCAGCTGCGCCCATTGAAGCCAATGAAAGTCTGTAGAGAGCAGGAGTGCCAGCGCCGAGGGATCTGTTCTCAGGTAAGCGGGAGGTAGACGAGCACAAGCACTGGGTGAGGCTCGGGGGCTGCCTTTTATAGACAGGGCTGGGTGTGGTTCGAAGAGCTGGGTGTGGTTTGAAGGGCTGGGTGTGGTCCTCACATGCTGCACATGTTCTTGAAAGGTGAGCAGAGCTGGGTGTGGTTTGAAGGGCTGGGTGTGGTCCTCACATGCTGCACATGTTCTTGAAAGGTGTGCAGAGTTTCAGTTATTATGCAAATGAGTTGAATTAACACATGGCCTAGGGAGGAGTGTTTTAAAGAAGCCTTGGTAAAAGCAAGGCCCAATGTGTAAACAAAACAGCACATTAAACAACATACACAGAAGCCTAAGGGGGGGGGGGAAGGTGAGATAACAAGAAAGGGTTTGAATAGTAAGTTTAAAAGGGAGCTATTACAGAACCCACTAGTGCAGTGAGAGGGGACATGCTCTTTGCTGTGCACAAACCCTAACAGTTGCCCCCCTCAAAGGCCCTCCTACAGGACGGGGTTTTCCTGGGTTTTTTAAATAAAACCGTCTAATCAGCTGTGGGGCATGTACATATGATGCTGGTTCCCATGAATTCTCAGATTCATCATATCCTTTCCATTCTACTAAATAAAACAGATGTCCACTAATTCTTTTTGAGTCTTTTATGCTTTTCACTTCATATTCTAGATTTCCCTTAATTGGTATGGGTGGAGGTGGTGGTTCAGGTCGGGTTTTTGGGTTGTACGGCTTAAGCAAGGACACATGGAATGTAGTATGTACTGGATATTCTTTTGGTAAATCTAATTTTACTGTTACCGGGTTTACTATGGCAGTTATACTAAAGGGTCCAATGAAACGTGGTTGCAGCTTTCGGGATCCCTCTATGTTTAGGTTCTTTGTGGAGAGCCATACCTTGTCACCAATTTTATACATTGGGGCCTCAGATCTGTGTTTGTCTGCTTGTCTTTTCATGCTTTCCTTGTACTTTAATAAATGTTTCCTGGCTTTGTCTTGTATGTCACCTAACCTTGTTAGTCTATCCGTTACTGTAGGCAACAGGGACTCTTCTAACAAAATGGGTATAGCTCTTGGATGATACCCCTGCAAGAAATAGAATGGTGAGCAAAGTAGAGCTGAATGCTCAGTATTATTATAAACAAACTCCGCTACAGGGAGAGCTTCCAACCATTCACTAGAATAATCAGCCAATAAACAACGTAGCGTTTGAAGTAAGGTTTGGTTCAGTCGTTCAGTCTGTCCATCTGTCTCTGGGTGGAAAGCAGTGGATAATGCCACATCTATTTTCAGTTTTTCACATAATTTTTTCCAAAATCTAGAGTTGAACTGGCTCCCTCGATCTGACACCACTTTGCTTGGCAAACCATGTAAACGCACAATTTCCCTTATAAAAATATCGGCAAATTCTGCCGCCGTGGGTAATTTCCGTAATGGTACAAAATGTGCCATTTTAGATAAAAAATCCACTATAACCAACACTGTTGTGAAGGATTTTACTTGTGGTAAGCCTACAATAAAGTCTACGCTCACAGTGTGCCAAGGTTGCTTGGGTGTTGGCATTGGTATTAACAAGCCGTCAGGGGCCTTATGAGAAGATTTATGTCTTGCACAAATTGGACAGGTAGTGACAAATTGCTTAATGTCCTTTCTTATAGTGTCCCACCAAAAGTGTTTTTGCACATTTTCCAGGGTTTTTACCCAACCAGGATGACCTGCCAACGGTGAGGCGTGATGCCAAATTATCACCTGTGTTTGTAATTCAGAGGTGGGCACTAACAGCATGTTGTTGTGATACAATAAACCTCGTTGTATTGTGTTATGGGAATCCTTTAACCAATCCAGAGGTGCTATTTGCATGTGTGCATTATATAGATCTGTGATGAAATCCTTCTGTTGTACTGGTGCCAAAAACTTTTGGGGAGGAATAATGGGTTCTCCTATTTTATCTTGTTTCATGTCTGAGGTATGTCCGTATCTAGATAACACATCAGATTGAATTTGTTGTGCACCTGGTCTATAGGTTATAACAAAGTCAAATGTGCTAAAAAAATTTAACCAGCGCATCTGACGTGGTGTTAGTGCTTTAAGTGATCCAAAAAACTGTAGGTTCTTATGGTCAGAAAAGATTGTAACTGGGTACTTGGCTCCCATTAAATGATGCCTCCATTCTGAAAAGGCTACTTTGATAGCTAGTAGTTCCCTTTCAGCCACAGTGTAATTTTGTTCAGCTGGTAATAACTTTTTGGAATAGAAGGCTATAGGATGTAACTGGCCATCTACTATATCTCGTTGAGAGAGAACTCCTCCTAAAGCTACTTGTGAAGCATCCGCTTCAACAAAAAAGGGCAAGTCAGGATCAGGATGTTTCAGAATTGGGGCTGAAGTGAACTTTTGTTTTAGGAGTTGAAAGGCGTGTGCCGCCTCATCAGTCCAAAGAAATTGTTGCCCTTTCCGCAACAAGGTAGTTATTGGGGCCGCAATGTCTGCAAAATGTGCAATAAACCTCCTATAAAAATTGGCGAAACCCAGAAATTTCTGAATATCTTTTACAGAGGATGGTTCTGGCCAATCAGCAATAGCACTGATTTTCTTTACATCCATAGTTATTCCTTGAGGTGACAGGCAGTATCCTAAAAAGTCCACCTTGCTGACATTAAAAGTACACTTTTCTAACTTAGCAAAAAGATGATTTTCTTTTAACTTTGATAATACTGCACGAACATGTTGAGTATGTTCTTCTGAGTTCTTAGAGTAAATGAGGATGTCGTCTATGTATACTATGACACAAACGTCCAGGAATTCGTGTAGGACCTCATTTATAAAGAACTGAAAGGCCGCAGGGGCATTACATAACCCAAAGGGCATTACTGTGTACTCAAATAAACCAAACTTTGTCTTGAAAGCTGTCTTCCACTCATCCCCCTCTTTTACTCGGACCAGGTGGTAAGCTCCCCGCAGATCTAGTTTAGTGTATACAGTAGAATGTCTTAATTGATCCAACAACACAGGTATTAGAGGAAGAGGATATTTATTCTTTATTGTAGCCTTATTTAGTCCTCTATAATCGATACACGCGCGCAGGGATTTATCCGGCTTCGGGATAAAAAAGAGTGGAGATGATACCGGAGATGTGGAATGACGGATGAACCCAGACTGTAGTAGGTCATCTAGGTAGGTTCTTAAGTATTTGGTTTCTTCGTCAGTCAAAGCATATACTCTGTTATTAGGTAAAGGGGCCCCTGGGATAAGATCTATACGGCAGTCATAAGACCGATGTGGGGGCAGCACACTAGCCTTTACTGGATCAAAGACGTCTTTAAAGTCAGAATATTCAGGAGGGAGACTTGGTTCATCTTGTGTAACACTAGCACAGTGTAATACTGTGCTCTGTTCTGTACCTGCTTCTTGATAGCAATTGGTTCTACAGAAAGAGGAATCCAAAGTAACAGTTCTATTCACCCAGTCAATTTTTGGGTTATGAGTTGTTAACCAGGGTACCCCGAGAATCAAACCAAAATTAGGAGTATCTATCAGATCAAAGCTAATCACCTCTGTGTGCCCGTTCTGACAGACCATAACAAGTGGACTTGTTTGTTTTGTGATTAATCCAGAGGTCAATTCTGACCCATCCACTGCACATACTGCTTCTGGACAAGGCTTTAGGCACATAGGAAGTCCTAAGTTTTCAGCTAACTTATTATCCACAAAATTTCCTGTCGCGCCTGAGTCCAGTAGGACAGGGAGAGAATGCCTCACTTGGGTAGTAACAATTAAAACGACCTGAATTATGAAATGTCTAGGTATGTGCGGTACCATGAAGGCTGCAGCATTAGAGGTTTGATTAAGATGTTTTCTCGAACAAGTAACCTCTCCCCTTGTCGAGCTTAATCGTTTCCCGATCCAGTTGAGGAGGTGGAGGAAACAGCACCCTTTTGTGGAGTTTTAGGCTTTACTGGACATTCTCTGGCAAAGTGACCTGCCCTGCCACAATATAAACATAATTGAAGTTTTCTCCTTCTTTCTTTTTCCTCTGATGTGAGTGGACCTCTGAGTGTCCCTATTTGCATAGGCTCAGGTTCAGGGAGTTTATTATCTGTGTCTTTCTTCTCGTGTTTAATAAAAGTTAACCGTGATTCCAGTTTGTATTTATCTCCCTTTCTTTCTCCTAGTCTATGTTCTAATTTCACAACTAAATCTACAAAGTCCGAATAGTCTTCTGGCAAATCAACGATATGAGCCAGCACGTCTTTTAACTCGTCTCTCAAACCTTTATAAAAAAGGGAGACACGCTTTCCTTCTGGCCACTGTGTCTCGGTGAGTAAACGATTAAAACTAGTGAGATAGGTCAATAAATCCTTGTTACCTTGTTTAAGATTTAAAAGCTCATTATCACTTGCCTGCATGAAAGTGTGTTTTGCAAAAAGGCTGGTCATGGTACGTTTAAATTGATTCCAATTATGGAGGATGGGATCATCTCTATCCACGAAAGGAATTGACCAATTGGCTGCTGTGCCACCCAAATAAGACAAGACGAATGCCACTTTCGTAGCATCAGTAGGGAACTGTTGTGGCTTACAAACGAAGTGTAATTGACATTGATGGATAAAAACATGGAATTTGTTACTATCTCCATGAAAACGTTCAGGTGCTGCTAAGGGCACAGCATTAGGAACATTAACAGTAACCTCAACTGGGGGAGGCAAAGTTGTATGTTTTGATGGCGCCCCTGTCTCTGAGGTGGTTTTAAACAAAGGCGTAAAAGCTGTGTTCCACTGAGATCCCCTAAATTTATACCTGCTTAAATCCTGTTTTAAAGAGGTATTCTCCATCTTTAATCTCTCTATTTCCTCTTGCATATGTTGTAAGATGCCAGACACTGATTCATTATGAGCCAAGTCCTCATTTAGGGTCTGCGCCATATCCGTGACGTCAATGCCCTCTATTTCTTCCCCGGTATTCATCGTCCACCAGAACTGAAATTTTTTAAGGCTTGTGCTTCTGTCAAAGCCCAGCTCACCTGAGTTCTTGTTCAGTTCTGATGGAGGTTGAAGACAATCCGACCCCACCCTGAAACTGCTTGTTCCAGCACACTAGTTTTTAACACAGTGCACTAAGAACAGAAGCTCAAGGGTAGGGGGGAAGTGGATAAAATAAAAAAAGAGACAACACCGTTCTTGCGTTTCCACTGTTGAAGTGCTGCACAAATCTGCGGCCCTTTCTGACTTCTGTAGAAACTGGTGCCTAATGAAACATAAACAAAGAACAGATAAGTGCAACCTATTCCTAAATGGGTTCCTGACTATCCCTTTATTTATTAGAAATTCTCTTCTAAAAGTACCTCTTGGATCCTGGTCTCGAGTTTCCAGGTTTGGAATGTGTTACTGCTCTGGGATGTGCTTTCTATTACTGTAAAGCTTCTAAAACATTAAACAAATACCGTTATCAGAATTACCAATATCAAACATTCATCTTAATATAACTAAAGCCTAAATTCCCAATAGCAGACTCACTTTTCCCATATCTCCAGAATCTTTTGGAAAACAAATACTGTACTTTTACATCAAAATACAGCATGTAATTTGTGCAAGTCCTTGATTTACTGTTTGCCTTGCTGTTAATGGTTTCCACTGTTCGATTCTTAAAAAGTTCCATAAAAAAAAAAAAACAATGTTTGTTTCACAAAGCTCCGCAAGGTATTCTTGCAACAAAGAGCCTGAATCACAATGTTCGTGGAAGGTATCTTGCTTCAAACCGTCCACACACGAATCCAGAAATTGTTGTCAAAGTTCCTTCAGGTAATAAAAAGTTTTGCACTTACTTGTTGCTGGCAAGAGATACTGATCAGTCTAACCTTGTCTTCTTTCTCTTTTGCAGGTTGTTTGTAGGAGAGAGGCTGAGGCAAGGAGGAACCGGAAACCAGAAGAAGGAAGAGCCAGCAGCTGCGCCCATTGAAGCCAATGAAAGTCTGTAGAGAGCAGGAGTGCCAGCGCCGAGGGATCTGTTCTCAGGTAAGCGGGAGGTAGACGAGCACAAGCACTGGGTGAGGCTCGGGGGCTGCCTTTTATAGACAGGGCTGGGTGTGGTTCGAAGAGCTGGGTGTGGTTTGAAGGGCTGGGTGTGGTCCTCACATGCTGCACATGTTCTTGAAAGGTGAGCAGAGCTGGGTGTGGTTTGAAGGGCTGGGTGTGGTCCTCACATGCTGCACATGTTCTTGAAAGGTGTGCAGAGTTTCAGTTATTATGCAAATGAGTTGAATTAACACATGGCCTAGGGAGGAGTGTTTTAAAGAAGCCTTGGTAAAAGCAAGGCCCAATGTGTAAACAAAACAGCACATTAAACAACATACACAGAAGCCTAAGGGGGGGGGGGAAGGTGAGATAACAAGAAAGGGTTTGAATAGTAAGTTTAAAAGGGAGCTATTACAGAACCCACTAGTGCAGTGAGAGGGGACATGCTCTTTGCTGTGCACAAACCCTAACAGTTACGAGGCAGGTTGCACAGAGGATCAGCGACTATAGAGATCTATATTTTTTCCCTTTACCCTGAAACTACTGAACAGATTTACACCAAATCACAAAAAGCACGATCTGCGCACTGAGATCTAGTTCCCTGCCAAATCAGGTGTAATTCTGTTCAGCAGGTTGGGCTACAGCCGTGTCTAAAGATCGCAAAATACCCATTGACTTAAAATGCAAAAAAGGCATTTTGGGGTCCCCCCTTTTCTCAGCCCCTGCTTCACAAGTCACCACAAAAACTTCCACACAGCAGCTAAAGTGAATGGTAAATACGTTTTGAAAATTGCACAAAGATTCGTCAAATGGCTGCAAGGTTATAAGCAAAATATAAGTATGCCCTTAATAAAGTCTATGGGAAAAATTGGTCCTAACATATATATATGTTACCATCCTTGTGGAGATTGTGTTTGGATACTTGCCTTGTGGGGACTAGCCTTTCCCAATGATTTTAAAATATGCAAATAACAAACAAACATTAAGAAAAAAAATCAGGACACAGAATCATGCTTAAACTGTGCCAAAAAAGCTTTATTTAATAGCACGCACAAAACCATCCTAATGGGGACCTGAACATGTGTTACTACCCTTATGAGGACTTACTCCAAAACTGTAATTTGTGATTGAATACATTCACAACACAATGGTTAAATGTTTATTTTTCACTGCTCTATCTAGATCACATGATAGTTGATTCATATATGCTTTTTTCCCAAGGAGCACATGCAAAACGGACTTCCAACTAGTAAAATGTAGCCTTGCAACTCCACCTAAAGGAGCTCAAAGACACCTAGCCTATTTCTAAGTTCTCACAAATGTTAGGAGATAAGGAAAGTACATGTAGATATAATAATTGACTGACCATAAAACATACAATAGTTTAGGTTAGAAAGGCAAAGTTAAATTTCCTGGGTTAATTTTTATCAACTTCCCATTACACGTTGTCTGCTTCAAATGACCATGTAATGATAGTTGCCTTAGAGATGGCATGTGGTTATACTAATGTTCAAGAACTGACTGAGATAGTTTGTGATTATACTGATGCCTAGGACCCCACAATGATATTGTGTGATTATCGTGAAGGCCGTGTCCCCATAAAGATAGTGTGTAAGGATAGATTAGTTCAAGTCCCCCGAGAGATGGTGTGTGAATATAGTGATGCTCAGGTCCCCACAGAGATAGCGTGTGATGATACTGTTGTTCAAGTCCCCACAGTGATAATGTGTAATGATACTCATTTCAAATCCCCAGAGATATTATGTGATTATAGTGATGCCTAGGTCTGTGTACCAACAGTGTATGTTTACAGACCAGTGCAATTCCACACATATATATATATATATATATATTTATATTAATTATAAACAAAGCGTCCTCTCAGTGAAAGCGCACTCCCACCAGGTTAATTTAGAAAAATCGAAACTCAGCAACTCACAGCAAATTCCTTTCAGTATTTTCAAAATTTAGGCCTATATCGATAAAACATCTCTGGACACGTGTTTCAGAGTTAATCCCTTCATCAGCAGAGAAAAACTAAAAAATATATCACCCTCGTAGGTGCAGCCATTGCTGGATGTGTTACAGACTCTCATTCCTTTTAAAGACCACATACCTGGCTCGTTCAGCAAATTCAATTGCAGGCACCTGATTAATATATTCAAATACCAGCCCATGTGCATGCTGGTTACGGTAGTCCTGCGCATTTATAGTTCCACCCTAAGTGGGTTGCTGGAGCCAGACAGAATCATGAAAAGAGTACAAATCCTTAGTAGGCGAATTCGAAGTGAATTTTCAAATTAGCTGCATATATTCCAACCTGCTGCTTGAAGTGTGACAATCCATTTTAGTCACACCGACCTGCTCAGAACACAGCAGCACCACTTCCGTGCCATGCCGTTGACATATTAGAAGTCATACCAGCCTTAGCTTGAGTCACTAAATATTAAGCCTGGGCAGAGTTCGCAGAGTTCTGCTATGCGGAACTCTGCGAAGGGCCAAAAAAACGTTGCGCTACACGGAGTTCCATGAGCAACGGAGTTTGGGTAAGTTGTGCTGTTCGCCCTGATTTTCTGTGCCAGGAGTTTCACCCACGCTGTAAAATCAGCGCAAACTGCATCAAGCGGAGCGCCAGAGGACGTTAACTTATTTCTGCTGCTTGAGTAGATGTTCTACTCGAGCGGCTGATTCTTCAACGCAGCAGTGGCTTTCTCATTGCGAGCAGGCGCAGCCTACCGCAACTGTTCACGTTCAGAAATGACACTCTCCAACTTAGTGATTTCTCTAGCTCGCAACTTAACATTGGCGAGCACGAGCAAGAGAATAAAACTCTGCTCCACGTCACTTTGGCGGAGCAAAATTCTTCACCCACCTCTAGTAAATATGAGCGAAGAAGAGCCCAAATATCCTTTGATCGAAATGTGGGAGGCAACAATGAGGCATATAGTTCACTTGTGGTATCACAAAAGGTAAGATCATTCAACCAGTCATCAATGGTGGGTTTTCTATAGCTGCCCCACAGTACTGCAATGCGTCGTTTAGCGAGTAGAAGCGTCATAGCTGCAAATCTTCTGTGGTGTGGAGCAAGAGGCCTGACATACCCCAGGAGCACCATGACAAGGTCAGGGTCAACAGCTTGTTCAAGTATAAGTGATATGAGTGTGAATATATCATGCCAGTACTCCTGTATAATGGTGCAATTCCATGTCAGATGTGCAAAGTCAGCTTGATCAGCTGTGCACTTAGGGCATTTATGCAAGCACGATTGGTCAATTCTGGCAAGGCTCTGGGGAGTGGTATACATGGTGCAAGAACTTGTAATGTAGAAGTTTGTGTCGACTATTAACTGACACCAATTAGGTCTGCAAGTAGCAGAACTGCTCACCTTATCAGAGATGGAGAAGTTCAGATTCTGCTCCCAAGCCATTTGCATCACGATTCGGCATAGATGAGGCAGCTTAAAGCTGATGCTGTATAGCCGGGATACAAGCCTAGTGCTGTCTGCCGACGATATTACTATGGTGAGAGGGGAGATGTCAGGTGGCTCCTCAGGGAAGGTAGGCAATTTTTCCCTCAGTGTACTGTATAAGCAGAGGCAGACAAAGTGGTCCATCGAGGAGGTCATTCCCTCAACTTCAAAGATGGAGCGTAGGTCTAGTTTACCATTTGTGAAAAGGTCACCAAGGGTGCAAATTTGGTGTGTGGAGAATACGCGTTGAGGGGAATATCAGCTGAGTAAAGGAAGTCATACCCTAAGCATTTGCGAAGCCTTGACCATGGCCACCAAATCATGGAAAGGGTATGATGTCCCAGGGTTCTTGAGGTAGGCCTTTCGGGAGAATCTAAAGCATGGAAAACAGATCCACCTGATGCCTCTTAGGCCTCAGGTATGGAAGTCTAGCATCTGGATGATACCAGTGGTAGAAAAAATGGCATTGGGCCACCTAGTAGTAAAGGTGGAGATCCAGCACTCGGAAACCACCCTTAGAGTATGGGAGAGTAAAGGTCTCCCATTAAATTCTGGGGCAGCGGCCATCCCACATTAGCAAAGTTAACAGGGTATGTATTGTAGAGAAAAAGGAGATGTTCAGTGGTATCAGGATGCTGAGGAACAGACAGAGGAAATGGGGAAATACAACCATTGTTATGATCGCAATACGACCTGCTATAGAAAGTGGAAGACAGATCCACTGGTCAACTTAAGAGGAGAGGGTGTCAATAGCTGGCCCATAGTTACAGTGAATAATTTAATTTTTTTGTCGGTGAAAGGAGATGCCTAAATATTTAGCCGAGTCTGCACACCATTGTAGGGAATACTCGAAGGGACCGTGATGTCGGTAAGTGGGAAGATGCAGGGCAGGGTCTCGCACAAAAAGCAATATATCATCTGCTTAAACAGTAGCCGGAATGAGGCCTTTCTGGAAACGAAGTCCCCTATGCAGATGGCATTCTTGAAAATGCTGAATTAAGGGGTCTAGGGCGATATTAAAAAGGAATGAAGAAAGAGGGCATCCCTGCCACGTGCATCGGGATATGACAAACATTTCAATTAGATGGCCACTGACCCAAAGCCGGGCCACAGTGTTAGTGTAGCATAGTTAAATTAAGTCTCCGAAGCCCCAGGGGAAGCCCAGCTTATTAAGTGGTGCCCGCAGGATTGGTCATGCAAGAGAATCAAATGGCTTCTCGGCGTCCATAAGGGCAACAACTGCCTGTAGGGTGGGGTTAAGTTGGTTGATTATTGCAAATATTGGGAACAGGTTGATGGCAGTGGAACGTTGCGTCACAAAGCTGGTCTGGAGGGGGAAGGTGATATGCTCCAATAGGAGAGCCAATTGTGTTTCAACTATTTTTGCTAAAATGTTATTATCGTAGTTGAGTGACAAAGGCCTGTATGAAGTACAGAGGTGTGGGGGGTCGCCAGTTTTAAGAAGGAGTGTCACCACGGCCTCCCACATGGAGGGGGGGGGGGAGAATTCTGTCCTCGAGGGCTTTCGCATATACCTCAGAAAGGTGAGGGACTAGGGCCGTTTTAGAGGTCTTGTAGAAATGCCCTTAAAAGCCATTGATTCTAGGGGCCTTAGAGCTAACTAGGGCATCAATGGTTTGGGAAATTTCTTCAGGTGTGATAAGGGCCGTGAGGAATTTTTGTTGACTGCGTGTGAGCCAGACCATGGCAAACTCAGATAAGTAGGATGCGATGTCCCTGGCGCTGTCTGTATGCTGAATAGTGTATAATGTGCAGTAGTAGTCAAGGAGTGGCTGCTTATGCCGCCCAAGGTGTTTGGGCTCCCATTGAGGTGGCAGAGTCTATAGTTTGGAGTTCTCTCTCCACCCGAGCCGGCTAACCGTGGAAGCATTTTAAAATTCCAGAGCGCTTGGAGATGCAAACCCCTCCAATATAAGTTCTGAAAGCATCCCATAACACAGCCTGCTTAGCGATGGAGCCGGAGTTCAACGAAAAGTACTCATTAACAGCCGCAAAAATATCTGACCGAAATGTGGCATCCTGAATTGCTAGCTCCAGAAATCGCTAGTGCCTAGGAATAGCATGAGAGTGTTGCATTGAGAGAGTCAAGTGAAATGGGCAGTGGTCCAAGAGGGTACGAGGTAGATGTTTCACAACTTGTGTCCGGCGCAGGATGCTTTGAGAAACAAACCAGTAGACTAGGTGTGACCAGGAATCGTGGGGGGGAATGGCAGGATAGCAGGTATAACCTGTAACAGTCGGGTAGCGAGTGCGCAATGCATCAGAGAGGTATTGTGTATCCAATAGTTCTCTTAAGTGCATGGAGTGAGCACGGTTTAAGGCTGGTGGATGACCCAATGGAGTCCTGCAAGGGATGATGCTACTATATTGAAGTTGCCACCAAGTATGGTAATATCAGTGGGCAGGTGAGTCATTAGGGCAGTAAGGCCATGGAAACATTCAGGGATGTCAATGTTAAGAGCGTGTACATTTGTGAGTGGTATTGTCCTGTCCGCAATTGTGTCAAAGACAAGAAGGTACCTGCCCTCCTCATCAGTGGCGTGTAGTTGGTAGATGAAGGGCACAGACTTAGGGACAAGAATACGTACCCCACCGGAGTAGGCGCTGTAAAATGGAAAGAAGTGACTCTGGCCCCAGGTGCGAGCAAACTGACAGTCATCACAGAGTGACAATTGGGTTTACTGGATAAAGGATAGTGTTGGGTTTACTGGATAAAGGATAGTGTTGTTCTGTGTCTGGTGAGGTACTCCAGCACCTGCCTCCCCTTCAGAGGATTATTTAAACAGCAAATGTTCCATTTAAGGCACTGGATGTCTATGATGTGAGGGGGCATAGGCAGCGGCAAGTTATATGGTAATGCAGTGGAGTGTCACATGCATGCATGTGTAGCACAATGTAATGGCCATGTATGAAAAAAAGCAGCGTGGAAATGGAAACAAAAACAAACTTCCAACACAACAACACAACTCATTCCCCTCCTGTCCCAGCCATACCGGACTATAAACTATCCAGTAAATCCCATAACAGCATGCAAAAAAACCACACATCCCACAGAAGAACTGGTTGGTGTACACTGGGGGGTAGGTAACACCTCAAACGATGCGGCCCATTAGTTCAAAGAGACCTGAAAGGAAAAGACATGAATTGCAAACATTGTATCGCCAATTAGTATAGCATAATCAATGACAGTGTCACCAAGGAGTCTCCCGTGTGATGTCGACTAGAAGGCAAGAGAACTGGCAGGAGCCAACAATATGCTGAAGCGTGGTGATCATCAACCAGGAGGTGATTTCGCCAAGGAGGCTGGGGACATGGAGTTGTCCACTTGGACGACTGGTTGGCCAGGTGCATCGGACAGAAATCCTGACCCTCTGCCGGGATGTCAAAAACACAGAATTTTCCATTTCTCTCAACACGGAGCATGGCAGGATAAAGCACAGCATATTTGACACTGGGTTTACGTAGTGACAGTTTAACATCATTGTGTTTAGTGCAGTCTTCCTGAACCGTGATGGTGAAGGATGGGTAGAGTGATCTGGCAGATCCCTTGTACTGCAACAGACCTTTTTCACTGGCTAGGCGTAGCACTGTATCTCTGTAATTTAAAAGGTGAGCTATGAGCAGTCTTTGTAGGGTCCCTACTGGTGGACGTGGGCCGAGAGAATGGTGGGCCCTCTCAACCGCAAACATTGGAGAAAAGATACTGCAAACGAACAGCTCCATCAGGAGGTTTTCAACAAACGTATCTGCTCTGCCCATGTTGGTGGTTTCAGCGATTCCCACAATCTGAATATTATTCCTGCAGGACTGCACCTCCAGGTCTTCATTTTTAATTGCCATTGTCTTTAAGAAGTGCTTCATCTTTTCTAGCCGCCTTACCATGGAGCCAGCCCTATCTTCAAGGTTAGACATACACCCATCTGCTTCATCTATTTTAGTCTTTTGATGATCAAGGCGCTCTCCTATCTGGTCAGTGTAGCCCTTGAGGGTGTCGAATCGGGAGTCAATGGAGAGAAACCCAGCTCTTAGTTCTGTCAGTTTGACCATCGTGCCGCTGTGAGTTTCAGGGTCCTTGCATCTATCTGGGGATTCATTTACGTCAAAGTGAAAACCTGGGCAGTGTGGCAGTTTAGGCTGATCAAATAGGAGTTTGCACTGTTTGGTGTCCCTGCGGCCCATCTTAGAGAGGGTGGGCAGGGTGGAGGATGGGTTAGTCTCACCATAGTACAGGCACTTGATATCAGTAGCATGATGCATGCGGTGACCTTAAGGTACAGTATGCACTCACCTGGGTGAGTATCCTCGGCGGTAGTAAGGAGCTCCAGATGCAGTCAGTAGGGGCCACTGATGACTTCAGCAGGCAAAGGGTTACAGTCAGCAGCTCCTAGGCCCCAAGGATGAGTGAAGCACCGCTGTTATAGGGTATCAGGTGGAGTCATGTCGGAGCATTGTACAGGTGGTGTCAGGGGGTCCAGGCCTTCAGCCAACACATCAATGTGGAGGCCCATGGCAGGTGCCCTCTGGAGCAGTAACAGGCAGGGGGGAGGACAGACAGACTCCAGCAGCTCCTAGGTCGATCACAGACCACAGCTGGTCCCACAGAGGCAGGCCCACCTTAGGTCAAGGTAGAAACGTTCTAAACACAGGCCAGGGGTGGGTGGCCCCCACCACACCTGCCACCCGAGGATGATCGTGCACAAAGTTCGCTCCGTAATGCAGAAGGGGGACAGCAAACTTGGCGCAGAATCCTGCTGTAGCTTCGCCGTACACTCACTGGTCCTCCATTAGCAAGACCGGTCCTCTGCGCTGCATCGACCAGAGTAGCCATCAGTGCCCATACAGGGTGGCGCCATCCTGAGAGCGAAGGGAGCTATTCCGATGCAGGTATGCAAGGCCCCGATCTCCAGGGGCAGCGCAAGTGCCAGGGAGGTGAGGAGCAGGGTGGCATGTGGCACCGAAGAGACCCGGTGGTCTCGCCTCAGGCTCGCCCTCAGCCCCTGTCACCGCCGGGCCTCTGGGGCAGTGCTGGGCTGCATGGACCTCCCTGGTATATCATGAAGAGCGGATGGATTTTGCAAGGGGTCGCCCCGTGGCTAGGGCAACCAGGTATTCAGCCACCAATCCTCATGGCAGGGGGTTTCATTATTGGCAATGATGGCTGATATTCCCATCGCAACAGGGCCGCAAACGCCGGAGCTTCACAGGCAGACGGCCATCTTAGTCGCTGCCATAGCCATGCAGCCAAAAAAAAAAAAAAACAAAGAAAAAAAGCACACTTAAAAACATTTTTGGGGAAGACGATTCTTCAATATCCATATGAATTTGGTGGCACATTCACTCACACCTGGTCTTAATAGGAATACATTTTGTACATGTTCCCATCCAGAAATATCCACAAGCTACCCCTGTTCATACTTTTACTCATTGTTAAAATGATATACACTTTGTATTATTCTAAAATGCTAAGGAAAAAAAAAAACACCCGCTGCACAAGATGGAGAATGCAAAAATGACTTGTTTCCAAATCACATAAATATTACCCAAGTGAAAAGACACAGGAGCAAACACCCTAGGCAAACAGATATGAATTTCACCCCACACCGCGTTTCACCTCAAACTTATGAACTTGAAGAAAAATACTGTTTAGCTCTTTTGGTCACAATTTTGATCATGTTACTTTTTAACTGCTTTTTAATGAAAAGAAACAAGTATGGTACATTAGGAGTAGTAACAGTGTACATCAAGAGTCATTCTGAGCATGCGGTTAATAAGAGAGGTATCAACAATGATGCACCTCACATACAGTCAAACTGAGTAGAAACAGATGGAACACTCGAAAAGGAATGTTCAGATATTTACTCTGCAGATCATTAGGTCTGAACAGATAATAGTAACTATTTTGACCACAGGCATGCAAAACTTCATACCCACTTTAAGACAATACAGCATAAGAAACAGTGGTCACAAACCTTAAGTATGTACTTCAATTCCCGCAGTTTTTGTATAGTACAGATTTTCAGCTCAAAGCAATACCACTTGTCTACTGTAAACATAACTGCTCATACAAGGCACTAAAACAATAAGCCTGATCCACCTTGACCTCCATTTAAAATTTAAGTCAGAGAAGTTACACTCTGTACTGGAAACCTCACATATTACTGGAATTAAATGTGTTTGTTTTTCAATGGCCATTGCAAATCCACTCCCTAAGAAAAACTCTTAACTTTAATAACTGACAGAGAGGTGAACGTAGCTACCACAGGAGGGTTTCAACCTACCCTCTTAAAAATCTCCACACTCCTTGACAAGGAAGCCCTACCTTTTATCACTGATGTAACACTAAGATGAATACTCTGCTCTGGAAACTCTAAGGTTCTCATTAAGAATATCTTGGAATTATTAATTCGGCAGGAGAGGGTCCACCTGAGCTTGTATTTATAAACATACAAAATTATCGGGTTTGCAAAGACACATTTTGACAGGCAAATCCTGGAAATACGTTTGCAATAAAAGCTCCAGAAAATTGGATTACATTTCAAAATCGCTGTGGAAACAGTGATTTCTGCTGTTACTCATCAGTCCCATTGCTAAGCAGTCACCTCATAATGAAATGATAATCCCACGCCCAAGGTCAGATTGTGACAGAAAATACACTCAAGCACTGAAATAGAAGTGGCCCATATTAACGAATCATATTAAAACAGTGACCCATGCTTGCAAATTGGGCAGTTTAGACACTGTACAGGTATGCTAAGTCTTATGTAAGGTATGGAAAACTTTGTGCATTTGCCCTAGCTGTGGGCAATATTGCTTGCAATATCAAGAAAATCAACAGTAAAACCATCTCATCAGAGTATAAAACAGGCCCACAAAAAGCCTAAAAACCGGTCCACACACAGGCCTGTTAAATGAGCATGTGTAGCACTGCAAGATTGCCCCTAAGGCAGACATACTGGAGTTCTGCAGCAGGTAAACACCAAATTATGCAGCAGGTCTGACTAAACTATGTGAAATGGAAAGCCAAATTATAAGGCGTAAAATGCCACATTTCATGATAAAATGACTTCATTATTTTGTCATTTTTACATTTGATAAAACTGTCTGGGAAATGGTTTCACTTTAACAGTACCATACAGCAAGAAGCGATTGAACCTGTCAATCTTTGAAAAGGGTCTTCCGCTGTGCACGAAGCCAAGTCCCAGAGTTTTTGGCAACTTTTGAACCATGTGAGCTGAAATTTTTTTTTATTAACCCTTGAAGATTATGTAGCAGATGATGGATTATGTGGCAAATCCACAATTACATGAAAAAGGCTGTTGCCCCTGAATCTCATAATTCCAGTGGCTCTGCTTATAGGCCACTCCGACCTTGTCCACGTCCCGAAACTACTGTATTTCACTTTAATGGGATTTCTGACTGCAGTATTAACATACTGAAGATGTGACGGGAATGCCCAGAAGGGGGTCATGTGCACACTTCCACCAGAACTAAACTAAACCCGATGATGAGCCCTAATGAGGGTGAAATTAATCCAAGGGTGCTTGTGTTCTAGTTCAGGGAGGAACTGGCCTGGCAGTTTGGGCTAAACAGTTCCTATCGGAGCAGAGTCAAACCTTAATTTTATATGGCTAGGTCCAAATGTAGCACCAAGTAATTACCAGTTGCTGGGATTAATTCAAGCATTCCATCCACCACGTTCTGTATGTTGCATTATTAACACAGTAAGATTCGCATTAGTGCACAACAACATATTTTCCAACTTTTCGCTATCTCCTTTCAATTTCAGTGATCATTCCCAAGGGAGTATTTTGGCATACTTGTTGACTGCAGTATCTAACAAATATTGATCAACAATAATATGGAAACAAAAAATCGAATAAAAACGTCTACCTGAAGTATTTGTGTTTGTAAAAATGTGCATGCTTTTGGTCTTAATAACTTTCTATATGTGCGAAGTTGTAACCACCAATAAAAATGTGTCAGTGCTCTTGGTGGGTTAAAGCCTCACTGTGGAGATTTGTAACATCGAAGACTGATATAAATATATACATTTATAGAAACAAAAGTGGAAGCATGCAGATCACAGTGCATGCTTTCATATTTAGAATAACTGTAATTCTAAAGCACAAGATTAGGACGCGCGCATTAACTATGAATTTGGCATGCAATCATTTTCTCACATCTAAACTAATGTTCATTTCATTCTGTGTCTGAAGGCCAAAGTGAAAAGAGAAGCATCTTAGCTTGCCAAAAACACATTTTGCAATTTGTATTTGTAAAAGCAATAGAAACCAGAAAGCGTTAAACTTTGATGATAATATATTTCAAACATTATTTGGTGTACAAAAGCACAGCTTCAGCAACACATCAGATGGTCCTCGGCTCACTGGATCTGCTAAAGCGGGCTCTTGTGCGGACATTCAGGATCGCCAAACAGACGACCATCTCGGGCCAATCTCATGCTTAAAGCAGACAAGCCAGGGAGGCTAAATACATTGTGGGAGGCCAAGGTCAATTTGCATAAGAGAGCTTAGAGCAGGGCCCACCAGGTGACTTAATTGCTCATTCAGAATGAATAGCTTGCCATCCCCTCCCCTACGGCTTCGGGCTACAGGAAACACCGTCACCTTACACTGTATGGAGATCAGAGATCAGTTAACTCCCAAAAACCTGCAATCCTGCCGCTGATGAGTTGAAAATAGCACGCTCAATTGGAGGGCCTTTTCACATATTTATTTAGGATTTATCTATACTTCAAAAGACAGAAAGATGAACAGACACCAAGAAATTGTCTACATCCATGTTTTTTAGTGAGAGGAATATAGTTGCATACTTATTTTGTGCATTATGCTACACATTTTATATTATTAGCAAAATAAAATCAATGAACTTTAATATAAATGGATGATACTTTTTAAACATGCCGAATACATATCACATACACCAAGAATTAATGTTTTATGACGAAAATATTTTTACTTTACTGGCCTACCTGTGTATCCACGCCACATCTATTCCACTGATATTATAAATCATCAGTTTGGTGGTATGGTGAAACGTTTCTGCATGTTAATTAAATACTCTTTTTTAATGTAATCCTACTTTTACACATTTATTGCAAGATGTCTTTAAAAAGAAAGCATTTCCTAAGCTTAAGTGGTACAGGATACCACCTAAGTTACTTCATAACTTCAGTTAACTAGCAAATAAATGTTTGACCGTTTATATAAGTTTTTTTCAGAATATTAGTGCTCAGGCAAGTAAACAGCAGCCCTTCCTGCTGGTCACTAGGAGGCTGCATGTAAAGGTCTAGAGAGCCACAAGTGGCCCCCGGGGCAGTACTCTGAATATCGCTGCATAGGGGCAAAGTCATGATCTCCTGAGCCTCAAATCTGTCATGGATAGAAGTAGCTGCACTTAGAAATAGTCTACTGACCTATAAGAACCGCTGTGTGTGCTCTAGTACCTTTGTACCATCCGTTCTTAAACTTCCCTTTCTACATGAGTGCTCCACTTATTCTTCTTCACCAACCTGTATCTATCTGTGTTGACAGAGAAAATCTTTCCACTATACAGAAACCATTAGTTTATTTTAGCACAATAAGTAGTGATTATACAGGCCATATAAGGTTAAAGATGCATGTAGCACTTCAATTCCTCTGGAGAAACGCAGATCTTTGTGTGCCTAATAACTTCTTGGTTACTTGGTCATTAACTAATGATGAAGGTATTACCGGCAGTGACCAGTGAATTTTAGTTCACATGATACAACTACGCAGATGACACACAAATACTCCTTAAACTGGAAAGCCTCAAAGACATTGGTAAATCAACTAAACTAAATCTTAAGTTGCCCCAGAGCGGTTGATCAGTGGATGACATGATGCCATCTCATATTGAATGCTTCCAAAATGGAAATACTCACGTGACAATTGGAAAAATTATGACCCACTTTGCGCCAAGCTTGATGATTTGGGACCACCTCGTAAAGTGTCTTAGAAAGTGAGAAACCTCGGAATTACCATGGACTCCAATTTAACAATGAATGCACAAGTCAAGTGGACAAATTAGCAAACTCAAGCTTCATCAACATGAAAACTAATCCACTGCTCAAATTAACTCATATTTTCCTACGCAAGTCCACCACTAACCAGTTTGGGTTCTGGAGTACGCACTTCAATGCCTTGTCAGGGGTAGTAAGCACTATATAAATACAATTACAAGTTAGTTATTTTGGACTGTGCAACAGATTAAAAGCAACATAGGTCCCGATTTACTCAACTTTAATGAGAATGCTGTTGCGACTCAAAGGGATTTAAACTATATCAATGACTAACTTTCACTCTCAAAGGGAATTTTGCATAGAAAGTTGATGCAAGCACAGTGACAAATGCAATTGCGCTGCATATTGCACTTTCCCTGATAATCCATCTCAAATGGAATAATGACGCAAAAATATTGGAAACACTATCCGATTTCATGCAAAGCCAGATCAACTAAAAGCCTGCCAAGTAGTCTGATATGGCTTTTAGTGGATTTGTAGAGCCCAGTTAAAACAGGTTGAAACAATGGGCAGAAGGAAATCGTATGTTATTCCACACATGTCATTTTGATGAAAAGTACATATAGTACACAATTGACCTTAAAACGTGTGTATGCATGAAGAGATTTGTAAAGGAGGGACTGATAAGAGTGTGAACATTCACACAAAGAAGTGCGTGCTTAACCTTGATCTGGGTGTAACACTAATTCACTTTTTACGTCATGAAGATACTCATTTTTAAGCATGCCACCAGCATGCAGCACATTTCCAACACAAAGCAGTTCAATTATTCGTGGTTTGCACGATGCAATACTGCAGGTTTTTGCATAGAATCATATTGCACATTTTTCAATATAACTAGGTCGTAATGTGTGTGCATATGGATCAAAAAAGTGGGCATGCAATATAGTTGTGAGCCACTGATAATCATTATGCACGAGTCTGTTCCACAGGAAGCACACATACGGAAAAGAAAGTTACCAAAAGAGAGTACCTTGTGACATCTCCATGCTACTTAACATATTATTTTTCATCCAGCATTTTTCATCCAGCATGGTGCAATCACTAATGTTGACAGATAAGGGGCTATTGACAAAAAGTTTGTTGATTTGTCTCACTCACATGATTTGATCAATGCAGAAAGATCAAGAGCTACAGAGAAGGCAGGATGGCAAGAACTGTCAAAGAGAGATGGGCAAGTAGGGAAAACGCAGAGAGCAGAAATGACTGGGGACAAGATGGAAGACAAATATAATACAGGGAGAGCAGAAATACCTATGGAGAGATGGACAGATAAGGGAAACACATAGGGAGGTGCAACAACACAGTCAAATTGCTCAGTGTAGGACATGAGTATCTGATCTAGTGCTGTTTGTATTTTTTCTTTGCATGGTGGAACTTGCTGCTGGGCATGAGTAATGGGGAAACATAGTTACCAGTAAAATAATGTAAAGAAAAACACAGGGTTGTATAAGCAAATTCTACCTAATATCTAATAACTTGAGACATCTGAGAACTGCAGTGGACATATGAGATTTAAGGGGAAACACAGAATGAAGAATCTACAGAGGACAGATTGCCAGATAAGGGTACTCAAGAGCCCTAACTGAGATAGCATGCAAATAGAGTAGGATGTGTAAGAAAAAACAAAAACAAAAGAACCAATGTATTCAGGATGCCACTGTGACTGTAAGAAAGTATAATGCAAAGAGAGAATCAGCTTTTTATTGGACAATGGCATACAGGAAATATGTGATGCAAGTAGAAACGTCTATGGATATATGGCAAACTCAAGTAATACTGAATGCTCAGAAACTACTGATAAATATAAAATGTAAAGGATGAGCAGTACCTTCTGAGGTGTGATTACTACACAGAAAAAAATTAAACGAGAGGGGATTGTGCTCTGAGAGAGAAACAGGAGAAGTGAGGATATCAGTATAGCATTCACAGTAGTCAGTGAATGGTGTAAAAGCAAACATTGCTAAGGACAGTGAGGAGATGGAGACGAACTCCCAGTGGAAGGGAACAGATATAATATCAGAAAAAAGGAACTACTCACCAAAGTTGAACACAGGGGAAGTTAGAGATAGAAAAGGAAATGGCAAGAAAAGATTCCCAGAGAAAAAGACAAAAGGTACAGTTAATGTGAGAAGACATAGCAAAAGCAAATAGAGACAGACCTTTTAGGGAGGTAAACAGGTGTAAACAGGAACGTAGAAATAGAAGAAGCTAATAAGGAAACAGAAAGGTGCATACTTGCGATTAGAATGAAGCACATTAATGTTTCATATATGTCCAGCACAGAGAATGAAAAATAGAGAGTGCATGTTTAAGAATGGTGTCAGTTGGAGACAGAGCTTAAGGCAAGATGGCTGATCCCCAAAAACCTAAGCATGGTACTCCGAAAAGGCTCCTCTTTTGATATAAAGGGGAAAGGAAATAGGCAGACAACTCTGAGAACTGGCGGCAGAGAATCGCATGTGTTGACAGCAAATGGTGTCAAAAGAAGCAATGGGGATTGAGGTGCAGCACAATTAGATCTCAGCATTTCCAAATGTGTCAGGTAGCTGGCCTTCTTTAAGATCCGACTTGAATCTTTTTGAAAAGTGATCCACCCACAACTCCGCTAATCTTACGAGGTGTATAGTCTGTAACGAATGTGCAAGTTACAACTTCCCAAAATCTTGTATTATCCTCAACATTCCCTGCCTCCATTAGATATTCCCAAGACTTCTGTCTTGTCTCTTTTCATGCCACCAAGGTAGTTTGACATAACCGGCAACCGTTTATAATTCTTTGGGAGCATCTAGGGTGAGATTGGAGTACTGCTTTCAGTTGTCTATGCACCATTAAACAGGCTACATTAAACCATCTACAAGTTTGCACCTCAGGCCAGATTGACTTAGAAGTTAACATACTTTGAATTGACGAACATAGGCCCTCATTATGACCTTGGCGTTCAGCTGACCGCCAAGCCGGCGATGGCAGTAGTACCGTTGCCAGGCTGGCGGTGAAGACTGACAAATTATGACCATGGCCGTGATCCCTCCCACAGACAGCCAATGAACCGCCAGTGTGGTCCATCCACTGATCACGGTGGTAGCCATCTGCCGGCAGGCAGAAGACAACGACCCGCCCACCATATTATGACATAGCAGACCGCCAGGATTTCCGGGGTGTGACCACCTCCACCAAAAGCCTGGCCGAAACACATCATATAAAAGGAGACACTCACCTCCAGGGACACAGAGGAGTCCGCGGACATCATGGTTTCTTCTTGGGAGGCAGGTCCTTTGGCTTGAGTTTGTGACCCTTCTGTTTAGGGGGCAGAGGAGTGGGCTTCGTGTGGGCGGCCGGAGTGCCACTCTTGTGCCCCTTAGTGGCAGGTGCAGTCTTAGGGGGAGGAACAGAAGTCAAATGGGAGGTGGAGGTACTGAGCTGGGGGGAGGGATCTTTCTCTTATGAGCAGGACGGGTGGGGAGGGAAGAGGTCAAGGCGGGAAAGGAAAAGCTTCTTAGGACCAAGGAAGCAATTTGTGGGTGGAGGATTGGGAGTGTAGGTAGAGGGAGTGGCTGTAGGAGGAGTAGGTGTGCTGGACTTGGGTGCAGGTGCATGGACAGTGTGCATGTGTGAGGTGGCTGGCTGTTGGGTGTCTAAGTGGGAGCATTTATGTGTAATGGGGGAGCAGACAGGGTGGGAGAGGACAAACAGGACGTGTGTATGTATGTAGGTATGGTGACTGCAAGTGAGGTGGGTGTGCTGCATGAGGTCGTGATGGTGGTGGTGGTGACTGCGCATGTGGTGTGTGGGGTGCATCTCTGCGTGCCTGCTGTTGTGGTGACTGTGGGCAAGGCTGCACAGGTGGCGGGATCTGGGACTGATGATGCAGTGGATGCAGGTGTGAGTGTTGATGTGACTGTGAGGGAGGAGGAGGAGGGGGAGACAGTGGAGGCAGTGGCTTTTGTAGTATGTGCATCTGTGTGTTGGGTGTGTGTGTGCTTGTGGAGTGAAGTGTGGTGCCTGTGTTTGTCTGTGCGAGTCCTATCTGTTATTTTGGGTGCATGTCTGTCAGATTGTGTGCGTGGGATGGGTTAGGAGAGAGGGCTTTGGGACTGGTAACAGGTAGTTGGAGGGGGGACGGTAGAATCAGAGACACTAGCTGCCATCAGAGAGGAGGCCAGAACCTGAAACGATCTCTGTAAGGCAGCCAAGCCACTGTGAATGCCATCCAGGTAGGCATTGCATTGTTGCATCTGGGATGCCAGCCCCTGGATGGCATTCACTATGGTTGACTGCCCTACAGAGATGGATCTCAGGAGGTCAATAGCCTCCATACTGAGGGCAGCAGGGCTGACGGGGGCAGGGCCTGAGGTGCCTGGGGCGAAGGAGATGCCCACCCTCCTGGGTGAGTGGGCACGGGCAACTGGGTGGGGGGCTACTGGGAGGGCAGTGCTGGTACGTGGGTGGCGGAAGATCTAGTAGCTGGGGTGGTCTCAAAGGGGTCTGCCACCACCAGGGTGCTTCCATTGGAGGAGGAATCAGAGTCTGTAGTCGTCGCTTCTGTCTCCCACATGGTGCTTCCCACGCCCTCCAACATACTGGTCCCCTCGGTGTCTGTGCTCTCCTTTTTGCAGATGTTGGTGTGATCACAACTGTGTACTGATGTGATGACAACAGACTGCTTAAACATATGTGTTTGATAGATTCACACATTACAGGAAATATGCACAGGATTATACAGTTCAATACATTGCACATTTCTGTATGATAAATCACTAATACTCCAGTTGTGTTCAAGGGTGTTTATTGAAGTGATAATGATGAAGGGATAGTGCAATAGAGTGGGGTGATGGTTGAGGAAAAGTTCAGTGTAGTGGCCAGTTGGTTTGTAGCACAGATCCAGTGTCCATGGGGCGATAGGATGAGGAGCAACGGCAGTACAAAGTGCACAAGGTGACTCAGTGGCACACAAGGGGGACATTCTGGAGGGGCTCATTTCCTGGCGGTGGTCTTGGCAACAGTCTCTGGTGTCTGTCTGGGTCGCAGAGACCATTTGCGGGGTGGTTCTTCTGCTGCAGAGGGAGGGGTGCTGGTGGCCTGAGGGTCTTGTGGCAGGTCCTCCTGTCCACTAGATGTTGATGGCTAGTGAGTGGACCGGCTAGTGGAAGTGGGCTGCTGGTGTGCTTTATTCTCCCGCATGGTGTTGGCCATGTCACCCAGCACTCCTACAATGTAGGTAATGTTGGCATTTAGGCCCTGCAACTGCTGCATGACCGCCTGGTGGTATACCCCCTGCAGCCTCTGGTTCTCATGCATGATGGTGATCACCTGGCCCAGACTGTCCTGGGATTTTTGGCATGCCCCCAGGACATGTGTGACTGCCTCCAGGGCAGTCGGTTGCCTGGGCCTGGACTCCCCCTGGCGCACAGCTGACCTCCCACTGTCACTGGCCCCCTGTGCCTGTGTCCCCTGAATGGTATGCCCACTCCCACTTACACCTGCACCTTCTTGCCTGTGTGGTGTTGACTTGGGTCTCTGTACAGCTGGGCACACTATTGATCGACGTGTCCTGGGGACAGGGGTCTGGGGACGTTGAGTGGCTGCTGTGGTGTTGGAGTCGGAGTGGGGGGGGCCTGTGGTGGACTGACTGTGGGATGTTGAAGCCGACTGACCAGTGGTCCCAGATGGGCCAGGGAATTTATCCAGCTTGGGACATCCAGAGTTGCTGTCATCACTGAGGGCATCTTCTGGTAGAGGACTGGGTTGCCGTGGCACCTGCTCACCGCTGACATTGGCTGGGGCACCTGTGGGGAAGTAAGTGATGTGTTAGGGACATTGTCTGTCACATATTCTGCATTTCCAGCTTTCCCTGTGGGTTTGGTGCTGTCCTCCCACCTTTGGTTGTGTATGGTGATGGAGTGTGGGATTGGTAGTTCTACATGCTGTCCATGCATTGCTGGGGGGTGAACATGCAGTGCTGGGAGGGATGTGCTTGCAGTGGGTAGGGCATGCATGGGTACACATTTAAGTGTGGTCATTGGGGTGGTGCACTGTGTGGGATGGAGTAGGATGTAGGGAGTTGTGGTGAGGGGGTAACATGCCATGCAGGTTTCAGTGGAAGTAGGTTAGTAATGGTGACTTACCAGTGTCCAGCCCTACAGTGAGGCCCTCAGGATGTAGGCCTCACTGGAGTCTTGTTCCAAGACTTGTTCCTCCCATGCGGTCAACTGTGGGGGAGGACATGTGCATCCACCGCCAGTCCTCATGATGGCGACCTGGTGCATTGATACAATGGAACGCACCTTCCCCTGTAGGTCATTCCATCTCTTTCGGATGTCGTCCCTTGTGCGTGGTTATTGACCCACGGAGTTCACCCTGTCCATGATCCTCTGCCATAGCTCCTTCTTCCTGTCAATGGAGATCTGCTGGACCTATGCACCAAACAGCTGTGGCTCTACCCTGACGATTTCCTCCACCATCACTCGCAACTCCTCCTCAGTGAAACAGGGGTGCTTTTGTGGGGACATGCCTATTGTGTGTTGTGTGTTGTGCAGAGGGTGTTCAGTGTTGTGGTAGGGTATGTGGTGTGTGATGCGTGACGGATGTATAGGTAGATGTGGTGTGTGTGAGCAGTTCTCTACGGGATTGGCCTGACAAGATGTAGCAGTTTTTCCAAGTTTGCAAAGGATTGTGGGTTATGTGAGGGTGTATTTTATAGTGCTGTTGGTGGATATGTAGGGTGTGTGTATATGTGTCAGGTGTGGGTTTGAAGTGGTGCTGGGTGCCCAATTCCGCCACGGCGGTGTGCAACGCCAATGGATGACTGCTGTTGAAATTCTGCTGTGGTGATTCGTGTGTCATTATTTGGAGGGCGGTGTATTGCTGGCGTAGCGGTTTGGGTGGTGGGTCTGATAGTTTTTTGCCTTTGTTAGGTCTGGCAGACTTGTGGTTGTGGCTGGTTTCTGTCGGCTTTGTGTTTGTGTGTCATAATCACGCAGGCTGATTACCGCCTCCGCAGCGGTCTGTTGGTGGCCGTCACCACGGCGATCTTCAGAATAGACTGCCAATGTCATAAAGACCACCATAATAGTTGAAAAACATTTCAAATGAAACAAGTCTCAGCCAAATCGGACAGGATTAGGAGAGCTGCCTCATGTTCGATAATTACTTTATGTATAAAGGAGTCTGGATTAATCTTATCCTATTTTATCCTCAAGCAGTTATTCATATGTAAACCCTAACTTGAGGACCTTTCATGATGGACCATCGTTCTTCAAGTTTGGGTTCCATGAAGCAACAGAGTTATGGTCACTAATACACTTGCTGACCACTTCAAACTTGTTTAATTAGAAGGAAAGGTCAGTGGCAGCCAGTATAAAATCAATAGTACTTCCCTATGAGTTTCCTTTTAAAGTGTGAATATGGTTGCACTCCCTATTAACTATATTACTTGCAAAAGCTAATAATTATTTTTATATTGATCTAGAATGTGTCTAGAATGGGTCACATCAACAGTACTCAAACAGGCTGGCCTCTGAATTGACAGGTAACATTAAAATCCCCACCTAGATTATAAAAGCGATACTTTTACTTTTCAAGTCAAAATTCTCTAGGAAAACATCAAATTGATCAATCACATGACAATGATATGGCTAAAAATATTATAATAAAAATTAAACAATACTCTATCAAATGTTCCTGGAAGGGAGAGTAATATAACCAAAATGTGTGTCGAAGAACAGACATCTTCAGCTCCAATAGAGGGAATTTTATGAGAGATAAATGTAGCTAGGCCTCCCTTAGCCCCACCAGCAGCAGAGATTATGGTCTGTAGGCAAAAAGAATAAAATCTTTCAACCTGGAATGTTTCTATCATTCAGGTGTCTTGGCAATAGATAATATCATGTGCACTAATGAATGTCAATCATTTTGTATTTCATACTTTGGTATAGGCACCAGCTGTACTCCAAGAGATCAGAATCAATCAATCAATCAGTAGATTTGTAGAGTGCTACTTGTTACCAGCGAGGGTATCCAGGTGCTGGCAGTGTCCAGTTGATTTGCTGAATAGCCAGGTCTTCAGATACTTTCGGGACTCTGGAAGAGATGGGGAGGTCCATAGAAGAAAAGCTAGCTAGTTCCATGTCTTTGCTGCTTGTTAGGAGAAGGAGCGACCTCCACATCTGCTACTTCAGATGCGGGGGTAGTGGTTTGAGAAAGGGACGTGGTGTGGAGGTGTCTGGTGGGCTGATGGAAGTTCAGGCAGTGGTTCAAGTAGGTGGGTCCGCAGTTGTGTAGGACCTTGTATGTATGAGTCAGGAGTTTGAACTGGCATCTCTTCGGTACATGAAGAAAGTGGAGTTCCCTGAGTTAGAGGGGGATGTGGGTTTGTCTAGGGAGAACCAGGATGAGTCTGGCTGCGGAGTTCTGTATGGTCTGTAATCATACGAGGAGGTGAGCTGCAATCCCTGCGTATAGAACGTTGCCGTAGTTCAGTCAGCTGGAGATGAAGGCCTGGGTGATGGGGCGTCTTGAGCTTTGGGGTAGACACTTGAATATCTTATGAAGCATGCAGAGGATGAAAAATCAGGCGGAGGAGACAGAGCTGACATGAATTGCCATGGTTAGCTTGTTGGCTAGAATGATTCCTAGAGTCCTAGCATGATCAGTGGGAGTAGGAGTAGGTCTGAGTTCTGAAGGCCACCATGATGCGTCCCATGGGGAACTTCTGTTTCCGAAAATCAGTACCTATGTCTTGTCCGTGTTGAACTTCAGGCAGTTGTCTTAAATCCAGTTGGTGATGTCTGTCATACATTTGTGGAAGTTGGTGTGGTCTTTGCAGAGGGAGAGGATAAGTGTGTCATCGGTTTGAGATATGATGTTGAGTCAGTGGGTTTTGATGATGCTGGCCAGAGGTGTCATATAAGTGTTGAAGACAGTGGGGCTAAGCGAGGATCCTTGGGCTACTCCACAGATGATTTCCTTGTGTGTGGAGGTGAAGGGGAAGGCAGAATATTTGCATTGTTCTGGTGAGGGAAGGGACGATCCATTTGAGAGCAGCTCCTGGGATGCCTAGGGTGTGCAGTCTTGTGATGAATGTATGCTGGGAGACCGTATCAAAGATTCAAGCCCATCATGTTTATAGATGACAAATGGCTCGTAGATTGCTCAAGTATGGCCTTATTAGATTGAGAAGCTGTGGGTGGGGCTAGATCTTTCAGTCTGCCTGAGGGAGGGCTTGATCCTTCCTCGTGGGAGATTGGAGTCATTCATTAGCACTGTATGCATTGAGAGACTCAAAATGATTCCCTGTGGGCATGAAAATGTGTATGTGCCCAACAGCCACACAGCAACAACAGCACATTAGATGAACAATCCTTTGGCATGGGTTTCCAAAGGACGTGGGACCCCTTCACATAAACTGGGAGTGGGGTTGGTGATGAATGAGGAACTTTGTGTCCTTGAGGACTAAATAGCCCAAAACCCTGCCCATAAAGGAGGTACTGGCTACACAGAAGCGCGGCAAGAAACACTAAGCAGGAGGCCGCCAAAGCACTCATTAATCCCCAAAATCTTAAAATGTTTTAGACCCAGTGTTTAGACACAGTTGAAGCCGAATCTCAATTAACAAGGGGCAACAGATGTTAATAAGATAATTTAAAGCATAATTATATTCCTAATTATATTCTTATGCTAGGACCTTGGGAAAGCAACATCAGATTTAGATCACAGCCTCTAAAAAACTGAGAAAAGATTTGAACAGGTTGAAACCTTTATTGCCGAAGCACGCAAACAAGATAAATTGGAAGGAAAGGGTGACATCATTGGAGAGACATTTCATAAGCATATTGGAAAAGCTGGACGATAATGAAACTTATCCTAGAAGGAGCCAGCTTAAACCAACAATAAACATCTCCCCTGACACTCAGAGATCCCTAGTTGTGAAGCATCCAAAGAAACACGGACATTTGAAATCTTTTCATGTTGACTTTCCAACACAACATAGGTGGTGGGCCATCTGCCTTCGTGTATCCTGGCGGGCCTCCTCTAGTGCACTACAACAGTCTGACCACAAGAAGTGCAGTAACAAGGACAACAGCTTAACCCTACATTATGGATTTTTATATGGTTACTGTGGTCACAATTAAAGATGTTTAAATGCATGATAAGATGCCAGTTAGCAGTAGTGGGTCACAGGTAGATAGGGAGATCCTTGCGAGCACCAAGTTAAGTAGCATGGATAATCTTTAGCAAATTATGGGCCTGATTCTAACTTTGGAGGACGGTGTTAAACCGTCCCAAAAGTGGCGGATATATCACCTACCGTATTACGAGTTCCATAGGATATAATGGACTCGTAATACGGTAGGTGGTATATCCGCCACTTTTGGGACGGTTTAACACCGTCCTCCAAAGTTAGAATCAGGCCCTATGTGTTCTCAACATATATCTACTCTATCAGGGGTTTTTAAAAAAAGAACCCAAATATTGATCCAATTTACAGTTCCCTGAGAAAAACAGACTTAGTAATAGTGTCAATAAATGTTCAGGGCCTAAGCACCCTGATAAAAAGATGAAGTCGGTTGAAATACCCTTGCTGTGAGAATGGCTCAGAGAATGTCGCCTACTAGAAAAATACACAAAGGCTCCATCAATTGGTTCCCTAGACAGCTTTACACAATGCAATCTAGAAGATAAAAGTGGTGTCAGTCTTACTACAAAGATACCTATAACTCAGATCTGCAACTACAGACAGGGCAAATAGGATGGTGGGAAGCAGAGGAGGCATAAACAATTGCAAAATAACAGTCTTCTGTATCTATGGACTCAATGAGGCTAAAAAAACAAAGTTTTACCTCCCAATACTCCAAAATCGCCACTTTAACAGAAGGCCTACTTGTCAGTGGGGGAGCTTTAATACAATATTAAATTGTTAAAAAAACAAGTCAATACATTGATAGGGATCATCCTAAGGCATTAGAAGGTGGAATTGAGGTCCAGGGCCCGCACAATGTTTGATAGCTACAACACCCCCAGGAAAGAGACTATTCATCCTGCTTCACCCCTCAATCCAGAATCTACATTTGTCTTGTGAATGGAGCTCCCCTGACCTGGTCTGAGATGCTACATTAGGGGTAGAAATCCTGACAGACTACTACCCAATTAGCTTGTCATTGGGGATACATATGCCTAAACCCCCAAAATATAGATCATGTTGCCTCTATGAAGTAGACCCATCCCTGCCTCACCTTCAATAAAGGAGAATTGAGTATGCTGAAGGCTAATTTTTCTACATGAGCATCATTATCCCAAATCAGCACAATGATTGAGGCAGGTGCTCCCTGCTGGACATCGTTTTGAAGGTTGCTTGGACTTGTCATGGTTAAGCAGGATTAATTCTATAAAGATAAACTTTCTCCTCTGATCCTCTACATGGCTCAAACTCTCCCACTAACTGAGAGATGTACAGAAGTGCATATTAATTTTTGTCTGGGGGACTAGGTTACTTAGAGTGGTGAAATTACATTATTAAAAAAAACTCTGGAGAGAGGACTAGATCTTCCAGAAATTTCTTTAAATTTAGAAGCAGCCCAAATTTGCTAAGTCCTAGACTAGATAGGTGAATGAAGAACGGAACCATGGATGCTAACCTAAGAAAGATACACCTCGAGCCCCTTGAGACACGTATGGTGCCAAACATAATGTAACAGAGTGAATTCTGGTAGTATTTTTCCAGCTACAATGACCCTCCCTAATCATAGGAATAACATGGTACAAAGTAAAAAAAGTGATGACTTTCCAATCTCCTTTGACTCAACTAATTTCAACCTCAATTTTATTCTGGGAAATAATGGCTTGGCACAGAAAGGCTAAAGGGTTTTAGGTGGGGGAACTCCTAGAATGGCGAGTGAAAGGTAATATCAATTGCTCTAGAGGGATACATACAAACTAATGCAAGCTCTACACTGGGTGGGTTCAAGTGAGAAATGCGTAAAAACATGGTAAAGACCTGGCTCCGATTGAATTGTTATTGTCACAAGTCTTCATACTCCTGAGTCTTCCCATGAAGATAGCACACAAACCAAACACACTCTCTGGCCAAATTATTATCACATTTATTTTAAAAGGAAGATTACCATTGGCCCAATTCTGGAAGCAGGAAGCCTCACCCCCAACAGGAAATTGGTGGTACAAAATTTGGTACAATTTGGCAATGGAAACGTTATTAGCTATTATTTTGGATAGGATGCCACACTTGGAGCAAAATCTGAAAGCCATTAAGACACATGTAATAGGCATAATTGAGAATGTCCCAACATGTCCCAGATTTACTAATTATAGCTGAAATGCCCAGAATGTTATACTCCACAGAGGAGGAAGAGATAAGAGACATTGAATCAGGGTGGTTGGCAAGTTAGGGATGATTTGAATGTTGTTTAGCAAGCACAGGGCTGCCCAAGACTAATTCTCTCACTTGCTACAGGCCAGAATCACAGATACTGAGGGGCCTGCAGGCCTACAGGAGCTATCCTCGAGTGGAGCGCCAGGAACTGACTTGTGAATTGTGAAACACCAGAAAGACATTATGAAGCATATAATCAGGGCTTCCGGTTTTCTGGAATTTTTTCTTTTCACAGTTCCGTCTGTATTTATCCCTATTTATTTTATGGCCATCTTAATGGTATTAATCCATATTTATTCTGTGTTTTGAGAATAAACAGTCATAAAATAGTATACTTCCACATTAATTTAACTGATAAGCATGCACTCATACGTTGATGCCTGTCGAGATATAGCAGACTAATCAGATAAATGTAACAAAACACTACATCCCCATGTAAATATTAACTTTATATACAAATATGTGTTAACTAATGCCTGTATTTAAGGAAATCTCATACTGCTTTTAGCTCCCCATGCCTTCTTTCTGCTCAGCTGTTGGCCCGGAATTCATGAAAGACAGCATGGAGAGTCACTTGCAACAAGCACAATTTTCTTTATTTTTTCGCTTTTAAGACTATTTTCTGTCTGTATTTATCTGTAAAAATCAGCAAAAATTGAAAATTGGGAGCCTTACTTATAATGTATGACTCTGCAAAACAGACACTGGGAACATTATTACTCTCTTCCCCGTTACTTTGGATTTGCTGCTTTCATTTAATGTACTATATACACCTAAGTAGCTAGCTTACCTTGTACTTTTTTCTCTTTCCTCTTTGTCTTCTTCCTGGGAGCCACAGCCTCCAGATACTGTTATGACTTTCTTTGTCGCTTCTCCCCCCTCCATTATTAATAACTACAGTTGCACTTGGTTTACCCCTTCAGAGTTCAGTAAATAAATTGTTAACAACAATTTAAATATAGGAAGTATATTTTCTATGTTTCCAAATGCATGGCCATATGCCAGTGATTGCTCTCACTGTAGTTTTATCTTTTTTCCAATCAGCAGTGTATAATCTGTCTGGGCTCAGTATGGTGTGTTTAAATACTGCAATGGCTGTTCAGCCCAAGATTTAGACAGCTTTATGTGCTAGTAGATACCCAGCAATCTGCAAAGATACATTTTTTAGTACTTTAGAAACATTAGGTCAGTTTCTTAGGGAAGAAAAGAAAACAACCCTCTAAAGAGGTGACTTGTGGGTGGTTTCAGAATTCGTGAGAGATTTCTAAACATGATTCTGTTCTCAGACATGGTAGCAGACCTTTGCTAGCGACCACTAACCATCGACCCAAGATCTTGCTTGTATAAGAGCCCAGACTCTTTCTTAAGGAACCTTTAGTGCATTAAACTATATCAGTGTTTGAGTATGTGTTTCCCTTGTTACGGAGCTCTTTCACCTCGGGGTCATGGCCGCAGCTTCTGAGGTGATTTCACCAACCTCGTCAAGTGGACAGAATATCAACTCAGTTCATGGTTTGCCATCACTGACACTTCAGGTCTTTTCTGACTCATGAAAGACTTCCTTTTTTGTTTTATGGGAACAACAGAATAATTTCAAGCACAGTCAGCTGACATATTTGACTAAATTAACCATTTGAACTTCACCTAATGCTTCAGTCTGCAAAACAAATCCATTAGTACTTAGCCAAATAACTGTGACATTTACACAGGTTGGTGTATATACATCTGGATAGCGTTCAGGCCCACATTCAGGGAAATTTGCTTATTACTGGGACTGAAATGGTGCAAAGTGTTTGGAATTCAGCTATATACTTTTTAAACAACATGACCTCATGTTTGTGGCTGACTATCTGAGATCTGATGTTTCCTTGTTGAATATGCATAGTCAAGACATCTCTGTGCTGCGGCCAGGTTAGAATCATGAACTCGGAGGCCCTTTGAGTGCTTTAAGCCTTTCTCCTGAACAAAAGTGGAAAAACAAGGGCAAGGCAATTAGGTACGGGACATTTGCCTACTACCTATAGATATGCTAATGCAATCAATTAGCTCATGTTTGTGTGTGATACTGCAGGGGAATGGTTGTCAAAATCAGACCCTGACAGGTTGAGCACCGTTACATTGGCTTCATTATAGATCATCACTTCCTGCTTTAAGGGGCACACAGACATCCTATTCTATCTGATATGAAAGTCACTGACAGCTCAGAGTTAAAAAAAATGCAGGGGGCCTAAGAACGTCCGCATTTCAAAGTGAGCCGTGGGCGAATTTAAACCACAGCTTAAGTTTTGATTTTACATAGTATAATATTTTTAATAAATCAGTCACCTATATGATTTGGCACTCTGTGACAATTGTGTTTTTATTTACACTTCTAAATTTTCTAAATTTAACCTACAAGCGTAATAAGAATTGTTAAAACAGGAAGGAGAGAGGTTTTTATGTCTGTACTTCAAGGAGGACTTGCTTGTCTGATGGCAATCAGTCTAGCCTAGGAAGCCATCTTGAACACTGCAATAATAAGTGAAAGCGGTGTCCAGTGTCATGTAAAAGCTTCCCCAGAAATTATTTTCAGTATTATAAACACCACTAGCATACCAGAAGGCTCAGGACCCACCAGACCTTTAAGGAAAATACAACCACATGTCCAGTGCTGGCAAAAAGCACACAGCAGAAACATTTCAGTTAAAAAAAAAAAAAAAACACAAAAAAAAAATCACCCTTCCATCAAAGGACTTGCTTCAAAAAAATAACTCATCAAATGTGCAATGCCATTCCAAGTCGAGATATTCGCCATTCATTGGAAAAAGGGAAACAGGTTTATTCCTTTAGCAAAGTGGGAGTTATACAGAACTTTCCATACCGCATACAAATCCTTAAGTGCTTTCTGCATGCTCCGACTGCGTAATTTATTTAGAGCTTCATACCTCCTGGTAAGGTTGTGAAGCACACCGATTTACTTTTGTGTTCTCTGTATCTTTAGAAGTAAATGGTTGAAAGTATGTTGCTTGTAGGTTGGCCTATGAGGAACATGTTTTGATGTTTGTAAGTTTGAAACAATAAGGAGGCAGCACAGCGTGCCAAATGTAGCTGCACATAAGCATGGAGTGTCGAGGAAAGTGTGAGAATGGATGCAGTCAAGCATTCAGGCACTCTCCAACTTTAAGCTTGACACTTTCAAATGCAGAGCCTAACTTTGATGGATATTAGTTAGGACAACCAGGGTTTTGAAGTGTACCAACTAGCATCAAATGACCAATTCCATGGGAGACACTGTAAGCCAACACAAGAATCCTATATGGAGTTTGCTCAGGGATGTTAGAGGATTCACCCAATAGACTGTACTGATAAGCCATCAAGAAATATGAAGAACATCTAAAAACAACAGAGGTCCAACTCATTGTACATGTAAACAAACCACAAAGCAAGTGGTTTATAGAGTCTACCCACAAGCAACAGGTGTAGATGTATACTTGTAGAGCCGTCATTGGCTTCCTAGGTTTACTAGGCAGAGTACCACAAGGTTTACATACATGCTACTAGAGAGTCCACAAAAATTCCTAATTTTTGTGTTATGTGAAAAGTGTGAACTTTCCCGTTTTCACATAAACCAACATTTTGCATGATTTTTTCTCATTGAAGATTGATCACCTAAAAATAAACTACTTAAAGTTAATCTCTGTGTGATTAATAGCTCTGATGGACTCAAATGGAATCAATGAGCGGAGCAGCGCTAGGCATATTATTGCTGGTTATTCGTCATTACCAATATTTAGCTCTTAAAATATTGATAATGGCTGCCAGTAAAGTTAACATCGCTGCAGCACTTACTGTGATATTTACTAGGCCTGTGAGTAATTTAAATTTTGGATGCAAAAGTGCATTTCGCTGTAAGTTTATTTGAAAAAACAATCAAATCAGTGTATACAGTATCGAAGTGCAGTGCACCACCTTCCTTTAATTGCAGATATGATCAAACGCCAATAGTGCAGTATTCTGGGATGGAAAACTGAATCAAATTGCTTTTAGCAATGTTTATAAAACAACTAACAATTTTCAGATATATAAAGTTGAAATTCAATAACTTCATGTAAAAAACGTTTTACTTTAATAAATGGAGAAAATGTTAATTGGCATGAAAATATTTAGATAAATACAGGCTTGTGCCGCTTTTCCTTTTGAATGCCTGTCCTTTCTGCTGTTAGCATGTGTTTCTGGTGAGCAAAGTATGTTCAAATGCAGAGTGTTTAAGCATGCAGTACCGCCACCTGTCTACTGGGGCAGAGCTGAGCAAAAATATAAACACACTTGATGAAACACATTCATAATAATTAATTAATGAATTAATTCTCTCTCTTTCACTCTCTCTCCAGTGCCTGCATACTGGGACACTAAAATAGTTCGAATAAATAAAATTGAGACAACTGTTTCCACTGTTCACGGTCAAAAATAGTTCAGCAATGGTGGTGCTCTGGGTAACACACAATGAATGTCGGAAGCAAATACTAAGCTGGAGACAATTAACTTCACAGGATGGTGACCTCAAGTTCAAATTAAGATATCTCAGGAACTGGTTTGGATAAAAGCTGTACACAATGGTCCTGAGTTCAGGGTAACCTCATCCAACAACGTCTCATACTCCTGAGGTCAGTGCTTTAAATTGAGGTAACTCTCAAGGCTTCTGGAGTCAATCGGAAGGATTTCCTACAGCCATGATCGGGTCAAGAATGAAGCAGGCTTATCCTCTCGTCTCCAATTGTGACAGCTTTTCACATAGGCCACATGCCAAGCAGATGATGATTCGGCAAAGTACTTAAGGAAGTGGCTGGAAGGAATTTCACCTTCTGAGGAAACAGAGTCCTACGACAGCTCCTGTGAGGCTCTTAAGTCGCCTGGGCCCTAGACTTCCCTGAAAATAGGCATTCTTATACAAAGCCACGGTCCTACGTGAGAGGTGTCTCCCCATGCAGGATGGGAGCAGTACCATTTTCTATTCAATCTTGCTTCCAAGCTTATCTCCATTTTTGCAGGCAGATAGCCACCCACAAAGTCATACTTCTGGATGTCAGTCTTCTTAGCTACACTTCTGTGCATCTCTACCTCGGATGCGGGAAAATTCTGGAACATTGTACTAGTTATAACGGCCAGTACCTATGGCCAGAGCTAACTAATCTCTCCACCTGCAAACTGACCACCGGGGGCTACTCCTGACAAAACGGGCATTAGCATTGCATGACAAGAATGTGTATGGGGTCATAATAAACAGCAGCTTGCTCTGGGCTGGTTTCAGGTACTCCAGGAAGACTGTTTATTCACTCCAAACCAACGAGCCAGATCCTTCAGGTGTGCAGCTCAAGACAGGAAGAGGAGAGGCAGAGAACTCTCTGGAAGAGGTGCTGAGGCAACTATAGGTTAAGTATAAAGGTTTGATGGCCTGAAATCCCATCCAGAGGAACACCTCGGGGTGGAGGGGTAGGGTTTAGAAGGGATAGGGTTGTAAACAAACAGACTCCCAGGTCAGCAAAGGCCAGGGATCCATGGTCAATGACAGCTACCACTTGTGATATTCACAACTATGGACTCCACTATGTACACGGTCATTGACACTCACATATCTCACACTCCTCAGACTCACCAACATGTGTACTAGTGTGTGCAGTTATGACCCCCACAGTTTGGAGGTAAAGGGGTAAAGGACTCTAGTTCAGGAAAACTGGGAAGATTTTTTACATGGTAGGGGGAGGCCATTTAATTCACTTTGCTACCTCTGACACTCCCACAAAGCCTGTAGAGAGGGGAGTACCCACTCTCTAAAGGGTTACACTGCAATACCACATACTTAAAGACGGAGAACACACACTGAGTATGCATGATTGCCAGGTTCACTGGGGAAAACAACAGAAACCACAGGAAAACGACAGAGGGCAAGGCACACAGCTCCCCAAAGCCAGGTAGGGGACTTGCTGTCCCAACACCAGCCCTACCTAAGACAGCAACCACCAACAGTGGAACTCTGTGTATCCTCTGCATGTCTCCCATGAACAAGACAGAATCCCGAGGCCAGCTGCCAGAAGCACAAGTAAAGAGCTCAAGAATTGCGTGGCCAAACTGCTGTTATTATTCAAAGTTTTGGGACTGGGTGGCCACTGCTTTGTTTTGTGAGCGTGTGTTTGTGTCTCCAGACTTTAATCCCTTTGACTTCCAGCATCACTGCCCTTGAAAGGCTGCAATGTCCAGCCTCCACATTTTCGGCACACCACCCTTATAGGACCCATGTGCTTGTACTAGTCAACCCCAGGATACTCAGCCCGCAGCCTTGGACTTGCAGCTGCACACTGCTGTTCCAACCGCTGTCTTAACAGACCATGAGCAGCTGAAAGGATCGGTCAACCTTAAAAATAACACCACACTGTTGTATGTACCTGAATTGGGTAATACTGTGTTGCACATTAAACTGAGCACTCCACCTTGCTCACTAAGAGTCGACACCGCACCCAGGCTACGTTGCACGAAGCATGCTTTTGTAGACTATGCTAACACCCATATAATAATTATTCAGCATTCTGTGCTCATTTAAACTAAAACGATGCATACTGTAGGCTGTATAGAATATGGTTACTGAGCGAATGATTTTAACAAGAATAAACTTCTTATATTGCACAATATGTTTGTGCTACCTGGATGTGCTGTTAGGGTTGCTAGAGCAGCGTGGAGGGATGCATTCAATTTATGGACAACGGATCAGATGGAACTATAAGTAAGTTAGTTCAGCTGCATAGACTGTAGCCTCCTCTCTTAGTCGCGGTGTTTCTGGTGATGATCTGGTGGTCTGGGAAAGATGTGGTATGGAGGGAGAAGGTAATTTAGAATGATTGTTGAGGAGTTATTGCTTTGAAAACTGATTCACTACCGTAAGAGGTGAATCGTTTACTTGCTTCGGGCTAAAACTAACCAACAACCTGACACTCTGAACTCTGTTCTAAAACAGATTATGCAATGTGAACAATGTAACAATGAATTACTAAACAGGAAACACATGCTTATTTTGAAAGCCGCGTGGACGAATATTTTACGGCTGTCAGCAAACTCTTTCATAGATTATAACCGGTGTATAGATTGAAAGCAGAGAAACTGCTAAACTATTTTTCACGTCAATGCTGGGGCATATAATTAACCATAACCCCATTGGATTGTGGTAAACAGAGTTACATTTACAAAACTGATGCATAACTACGCAAAACAACAACAGCAGCCATTAACCAAGAAATGTATTCAGTCATAAAACTTCATTTCACATGAAACCTTAGCCCAGTAGCCCAAGGGGGTCACTTCAGGGAGTCTTTCATCCGTGAGCTGGGGAAATTGAGAACACCTTTAACTCACTGGATAAAACTCAAACATCCATTACGAAACTTTTCACGCCCTGTGTTTTTGCCTGTGCGGGTCATAGAAGAGGGTGATCGGCCAGCACCCACCTCAGAATGCCTCCAGAGGACATGACATCAGGTGGGGACAGTGGCAGGACACATCCCGATTTGACACCTTCTACAAGACGATTTCCCAGACAATGTGGCTCCAGAGATGTCAGAAAGGGCAACAACGCCTTAAATTCCCCTCAAGGTGAGTGTACTTCCCTTTTTGGGGTGTCACCTGGGAGGCAGGTTAGCACGCTTCTTCCACAACTGGGAAAGGCTTATGTCAGATGCCTGGATCCTGCATACAGTAAACGGGTTCCATATAGAGTTCTACAGCTCCCCAGTTAAAAATAGTAGACTACAGCCTTTAACTATCTCCCCAGCCCAAATGGAACTGGGGGATGAAGAAATCTTCCAGCTTTTGGACAAAAGGTGCTAACCCGATCCTATCTACATCTTTCAGGATTCCTCAGCAATCTCTTCCTAGTGGAAAAGAGGACCAGGGGGCACTGTTCTCTTATCAATCATAGCAAATTCAACAAATGGGTAGTCTTCTGTCATTTCAAGATCGAGGGAATCCATCTTCTGCAAGATCTCTTACAGACGGACGACTGGCTAGTGTGTCTCGACCTGAAAGACGCCTACCTTACGATTCCCACCTTCCCTCTGCATCGTCGCTTTCTCCAGTTTCAATGTCAAGCACAGATATTCAAATTCACCTCTGTTCCCTTTGAGCTTTCTTTGGCCCCTTGGTGCTTCACCAAACTCTTAAAGCTCTCAAACTCTTAAAGCCGGTGATAGAGTTCCTCAGGTCCCGAGGTATCAGGCTTATCATATATCTGGACGATCTCCTCCTAATGGACCAGTGTCCTCATTGTCTGTCCGTTCACCTCCAATCCACCATTCATCTTCAGGAATCTCTCGGCTTCGTCATCAACAAGTAGAAATCTGCGCTGACTCCCTCCAAATCTCTTAAATTCCTGGGCTTCATAGTGGACTCAGTCAAAGTCACCTTGAGTCTTCCCTCTCGGAAACTGTCAAAGATCCATCACAAACTCAAACGGACTCTGGCCAAAGAAACATTTTCCCTGTGCCACCTCGCTCGCATTGTGGGTCTCCTATCCTCCATTCAAGCCATTTTTCCGGGACCCCTTCATTACCGGGCCCTGCAACGCTTGGGTCCCATCTATTCCTAAGTAATCCCCCTTTCAGCTCAGGAAAGTGAGGAACTACAATGGGGGATCTCCCACATGGAGGTATTGAATGGGTGCGCCATTTTCAGCTCTCAACCGGATTTAGTTATAGAGTCCGATGGCAGCGCCTCCGGTTGGGGAGCGCGCTGCTGGGAATTCACCACAGGTGGAGAATGGTCTTCTGAAGAACAATCTCTCCATATCACTCGCCTGGAGTTATTGGTGGGGTCCTTTGCAGTGAAATGTTGGATGAAGGTCAGATCTCAAAGCTGCATCCTCCTGAAGATGGACAATGTGGTGTCGGTCCACTACATCAACCATCTGGGGGGCACCTGCTCGAAAGCCCTGTCTGACCTGGCGAAATCTTTATGGAATTATTGCCTCGACAACCAGATTTCGGTGCTGGCGGAACATCAACCAGATGGTGGACTGTCAATTGCGTCATTGGCACGGCGCAAGTCTTTGGAAACTCCACAAGGTTTTTTTTTCAAGCAATTCAGAACAGATGGGGCCCCTTCTCCATGGACATCATCACCTCGAGACTGGACCATCTATTGGACAGCTACTGTAGCTGGAGGCCAGACCCCGGGCGACTTTGGCGGATGCGTTTCTCCAGGACTGGTCCCTTGAACAGGGGAACACATTTCCCCCCTTCGCAATGATCATGAGGGAGTCTACCCAACTTCTGAGACAAAAGATGGACGTGGTGATGCAGATTTGGAGATCGCAAGCCTGGTTTCCAGTTCGGACGGAACTTTCTTGGTATTTCCCAATTTGTCTACCCCCTCTCCCAGATCTCCTTCTCTGCCCCTCTGGGAACCTTCACCTTCTGATAGCAAAGGGGTCTCTCAGTCTCATGGTCTGGAGGATTACCAGGAAAGATGTAAAGTCCTGGGAATATTGCGAGAAGCTGCCTCGTTACTCGCCAAGGCCTATTTGGAGGGGTTGAATAGATGATATAGCTCTGCACGGAATCGGCGGCTGGGTTGGTATCTCCAATGCAAATTGGATCCTATGGGGGCAGGAAATTGCGCATATAATTAATTTCCTGGTTTCCCTAGCCTCTGTCAGATTGGCCTGTAGATCGATCAATACTTTCCGTTCCATCCCAGGGGGTCACCTTCTGATTGAGGGCCACCTGGCAGGGCAGCATCCTTCAGTGTGCAAATTGTTGAGAGGCATCAGGTTTTGTTTCCTCCTCAACCTAGTTATTCTTCCTTATAGCATGTTTATAAGATGGTGTGTTTATTTCTATCTTGGCCTTTCAATAAACACCTTTCCAGAAAGCAAATGTCTGCAAAACTGACAACCCTGCTATGTCTCATTTCCTGCCGTAGAGTATCGGACGTCAGGGCGTTGGCTATAACAGGTAGACTATTCACTCCAGAGAGAGTGACCTTTCACATTTATAGAAGTATTAAATATAACTCCAGGATAATCTCATTTCCAAAGTTTCCAGATGCCCCAAAGTTATCTGTGGTCAGAGCGATCAAGGCTTATGAGGGTATGACGCATTAACTCCGTCCACAAGGAGAAAGACAACTGCTTATTGCCCTGACAAACCCCCAAAGAGCTGTTTCATCCCCTACGATCACTAGTTGGGCTAAGTGGGTCATCGGTGAGGCTGTGATAGACATATCTATTTTTGGCGCACATTCAGTGAGAGGGGCTATGGCATCCAAAGCTTTTTCCTTAGGGGCTCTCAATGAGGCTGACTGGTCTTTGGATTCCATATTTAAGTCTTTCTATTTTAAACCAGTCCAGAGTATGGTTTCGCTAGTGGTCGGCAAGCTTTAAACTAGCCTAATCCACGCCTCTGGTCCTGACATAGAATGAAAAATGTCCTAGCTACTGTAAAGGAAGGTTTCAATTCTAATAAGGACACGGAGGCGATCCCAAGGTTGCCAGATCCATTATGGTCCCACTGATTGGTATCAAACAACTTATCTCATCAAACAGACCTGTTCCCTAAGTTGGATTTAATGTGGCATGCACCCAGGTGGCTACCTTAGATATTGCCCACCTGGTTGCCCCAGGCTTTCCCGTGCCCTGGATGACAGCCCTCAGCTGCTGCCGCCAAGACAGAAATCTGACTCCCTGATAGGAGGTGTGAACACTCCCAGGAATCAGAAATAAAGGCCTCTGGGCAGAAAGTTTCACCTCCCCCTGACATGATGGCTAGTGAAGTTGCATATCACAGCAGTGAGCTTCAAAGCCCACACTCCCTCTGATATGCACATAGGCTGCCTCCCAGAGAAGGAAGGAGCCACCCCCTGCCTCAGGCACATTTGCACCCTGGGAGGCAGGAAAATTAGGTAGTGAGGAGGCATACACCCCCAGAAGACTAGCCAACTCCTAGGGTGGGCTACCTAGTCTGTACAGCCGAAGATGGGTTCTGCCATTTCTAAAAGTGGTAGAATAGAGGATTCTGTGTAGAAAAGGAGCCACACTCCTCTGGAAGTGGTCAGCTCGAGGGCAGATTAGCTGGTGGGGCAAGAGGCCCACTGGCTACTAGCACCAACACTGCTAACACCCCTTAATCTAGGATTTAAGGGGCTCCCCTGGCACCCAAACCCCAGATCTGATCAACTTGCAACAAAGGACAAAGAAGAGACTTGGGTCTGCCTCTTCAGGACCTGCCCAAAGAAAAAGGAGCCAAAGACTGCACCTGTGACTACCATCCTGCCACTGCACGACTGTGACTCATCCTGGACCACAGACTGGTCCTAAAGGAAAATGGAACCTCTCCGCAGCTAGTACTAGAGGTACTAGTCCCCTGCAGCAGCAGGCAAGAAAGGCACTCCTGGAACCAAAGAATCACTGGCCATCGTGCCGCCAGGGGATCACCCAAAAGTAATGGTTTAGTTTATTGTGGGAAACGTGGTCCTGCCTGCCAGCAAGTTTCAGGTGGCCACTGTTTTCTTCCAGACTCCAGGATTTCGAAGTGACCAAAGACTGGACTTGCTGTGGTCAAGGCTTGTTGGTGGCCAGTTGGCTACCACTAACTTCATTCAATGCTGTACCTCGAGGGAACCCTGCAGCATCTTCAACCCAATGCCTCAGTGGCCCTGTTGTCGAGATTTTGCATCTCCTTCCTCACCAGCACAGTTCAAGCAGCAAAACCAGCACTCACGGCTCCCGCGTTCAGCACTAAGGACAGCCAAGATATCTCTGCACCCAGGCCCTATAAGCCTGGCAGAATTCAACTGGCTTTTGGACCCTGGGACCTGTTTTACCTTACCACCCAGTGGTTTTCACTGACCCTGACATGCAAGGGACAGACCGTCACTAGTGGATTTCACATTGACCGCAGCATTATTATTTTCCAAGAGTGAAATGCACTGATTTTATTTTCCCTTCAAAACTTGATACCACCAGTTATACTTATCTGATTGTCTTCCTTCTGGTGTCTAAAATTCTATAAAAATCTGCTTTATTTTTATAAACTGGTGTCAGATTTCTTTCAAGTTGTGTCAATTACTTATCACCCATGTTGGTACTCTAAAATGCTTAACACATGTTCCTCTAGTAAAGCCTGTGTCATATTACCAGGACTGATCTCGGGATTTATTATAGGGAATCCAAAGGACTTACTGAAGGGAACATGAAGGTATTGCATACTGAAGTCTAACCAGCCTCTCTACATAATATCCCACCTTCCTGCAGCGGGACCCATGGTCGGCTATCCCTGTTGCACTTAAGAGTGTCGCCTGAAGAAAAACACAAAGGTGACGGGTGGCATACCAGCAAGCTTTCAGTCACTGCCAATGCCTTCTATTGCATTCTAGTTCATCGTTTTCAACAAATATGCCACTGGCTGATATCAATCATATACAAATCAGTCTTGGCCCTGGTCCAAATTTAATGTAGGCATTCATCCTTTGACTTTTGGAATCAATAAGAAATTACAGTCAAAAAGAGGGTTGTTTTTGTGTGAGCCTTTGAAATGCACCAGCACCGCACATCTGTGGCCAAGCCAGGGTGGTCTGTCAGCAATAGCCTTATCTCACCTTCTCCTCTAGGCATCCCTCTGCAGTATTTCTTCATGATCAATGGGTGACAACAGAGGCTGAATGTGTCACGCAAAAACATATTTTTCTCCCAAACACTAAATTAGTGGGAGACTTTCTAGTCATGTTGTTAAGAGTATCCTGACAATACCTCATAGTATGGCAGTGCAGGAGCTGCCGGGTGAACCAGGATACCAGCACAGCCTTCCTTAGGGCTGCCATGAATCACTCTACCATGCCATTTACCTGAGGCCAAAGTGGACTTATCTTGCAAAATAGTAAGCCCTCTGCTAAGTCACAAAATGTGTTTCCATTAAATGGGGCCCATTGTCTGACATCATGATCATGTGTAATCTGAATATGTTCAAAATATCCAGTTCAATAAGAGTATTACAAAATGAGCTGTGGTGCTTGCCACAGCTACACTCTACAGAAACTGAAAATATTTGTTCATGACGACCAGCAACTACTCTCAGTTGGTATGTGGCCAGAAAAGACAATAATCGTTCAGTAGAGAAGACATCTGAAGTGGTTCAATACATTCTGTTTACCAATTTTCTGACATGTGACATGCATCAAGTATTTTCTCCTCTAGCTGACCAAGAAACGTCAATCAGAGTTCGCTATGCATACTTTTTTTATGGCAACAATGACTCTGTGCCCTTCATGTGTAAGAAAAACTACATGTCTTCCCATGGATTTGAGTATAATCAGTCTAGTATCTAGTTTGTGGATGCCTTAGCCAAAGGAAAATGAGAAGAAAGAGTCAGTTGGATTATGTTTCTTGTCTAGTTTATGAACAATCCTGAATCAGTGTTCTTGGGGATAAAGACCCCATCTCTTAAATCTTGGTGCCATTTTAATCTGGTTTCCTCAAATATGCAAATTATGGGCATGATGGTCAGTGAAGACCTAGAAGGATTGGTCATATAGAAACAAATAAAAGTGTTGATAGGCCCATAGCATGGCTAGGGCATCCTCTCCCCCCTGGAGATATGCCATCTCAGGTGGGAAGGCTGGCTTTGACTTTAGCCATGTCTGGTACTTCAGGGTGCCCTTCATGCTGAGCCAGAATTATGCCAAGACCAAGGCGACTTACATCTACAGTGACCTCTGTGTGCAGGCACGGCTATAGAGATGTGATTCTTGACGGCATTGAAGCAAGCTGCGCACTGACAATACCAGTAAAAGTCATGTTCTTTCTTAGTCAGTTTGTACAAGGGCACAGTAATAGAAGCAAAAGTCCTAATGTACCTGGCACAGTAACTAGCCATTCCAAGAAATAAATACAAGGAGAGTGCATCAAAGGAAATAGTCTGAGGCAAGTGATGCAACCTTGTCCGAGCCTGTAATTATAGGTACAGTGGGAGAATATGTGTCTTTAAATTTCAGGGCTGGCTTACAGAATTCATACTTTTTCTTGCTCATTGTGAGGCCAGCTGCAGTTAGAGCCTTGAGGTGTCTCATATGCTTGCTAAAAACAAAATAGCTATACTAAAATTCAAACTTTTCAGGATCACTTTGCGTATCATCATGGGAAAAACCTCCAAACTGCAGATTTACTGAAAATTTGTCTTCTGTATCTCAACAGGCTTGTGGGCATGACAAAATGTGTGACGTTGTAGGAGGCCTCCTTTAGTTCCAGTGGAAAGCAACCTTTATTCAAGTCAAGGTTACAGAATAACTGCACCACTGAGAAAGCATAACTGTCATCATTTTGGGGTGCCAAATGTCCCTCTTTGAATGGCAAGATTCAGTTGTTGCCTGACCCCACAAATGTGGATCTGACACCCAGATTGTCTTTTGGATAGGAAACATACAGGGCATGCGTCTAATGTGTAGCCATTTTAGTTATAGCTTCATATATGTTATTTTAGCTAACAAGGCCTGCCGCTGTGCACTTTAACCTAGAAATATTTTATTCAGCTTTGTTTATTATTTTAACAATAGCCACATTTGCGGTCTTGTTTTATTCCTCTCTATCTAGCTGTTCTTTGCCTAGGCCAGCACTGAGTTCTTAAACAAGACATTTCTTTCACTCTGTGCTTTTCTCAAGGCTGCAGTAAGATAGGTTGCTGGTAAACGTGGTAACGCTTTGTCTCTGGTGTTCATAGAAACATACACATCCTTACGTAGGGACATTTTCTCAGATTACCAGCTGTTTTATTATAAAAAAACGTCTTTGTCCCGTACACATTAGAGGGAGATTACAGCCAGATGACCACAACTGTATGCTGATTGCTGAACGCTTCGCTACAGCTGCTTATGTAGACTATAGGCCTCTTGCTCAGGTAGGAGGGATGATGTCTGCTCAGGGGAACCTGAAGGGCAGAACTAGAGCTTAACATGTTGTGCTCTAACGTAGCCTAGGTAGGAATTATTTTAACAACTTTAGTGACAATATGGAAGTATTATTTTTATGCTTCACTTTCCTTGCCACAATTTTAATCCTGTCATGCTTTATCATCCTGGTTATTGCAGTACATGCTTTATTATCTAAGATGCAGTTGCTTCATTAAAACCTTACTGAAACATATACTGCCTGATTGTCCTTGTATATGTGAGACTAATGTAAATGAGAGACACGGATGCAATCTGAGTGACCACTGAGAAATCAATTGTGTCATGCGCTCGGCTGCCCAATCATCCCTGCTCTTGGGTGGAGATGAGGCACTGCTAGTTAGTCGGAGCAAAACCCGGATTGGGCCGACAGGTGTCACCTGTAGTGGGTTAGACTTAGTCCCCCACAGCGCAAGTGATTCTGCTGCTCAAATCCAGTAGTCTCATTAGGATAATGAGAGCCTACGTGAGAGGTCCATACACAGGTTCAATTAGGGCCTTCTGTAGAAGTTTTTTTTTCCAGTCTCAACATGGTCCTGGAAGTTAAAGAAATGTCCCTTATATCCTGAGCGATCAGCTTAATATGGTAATCGATGTGCAGCTATATATGGTTAATCGTGAGCTTACCAAGCCAAAGGGGCTCTGGAAACATCCGAGACAATCCAGGTGATCCAACTTTTCAATGCGTGAAATGAGTCAAAGATAATCCCTGAATGATGCCAAGTTTTACTACATTTAAGGAGCTCAAGAGGAACCATGATTCAGCCTCTGCCATCATGAATCGTGCAGAAAAAAATCACCAGTCTTCCCTTCATAAAGCCAGATGAGCAGAAAAAGCCCTCATAAGATAACGGCGGGCACATGCCATAAAAATATCTAGACATTAGTGGTGCAAACAGATGCACTACTGTGTAATTTGACTAATTCAGTGTTAGTCAGCATATTTATAGTAAGCTCTGCCTTGACCAAAATGGATACTGGTGTGCCACAAATGTTGATGTCTAACATTAGCTCACTAATGTTGTCATGTTCAGTTAGTAGGCAGCGTTTAATGGTAAATACCTTGACTTTTCCTGTGGATAAAGAGTGAACAGATGATGGGGAGCAACTTGACAATATTCTTTCTGTGGTGAATTCTCACACTAATTTACCAACTGTGAGATGAAGTGGCACATTTTGGCACTGTAGGGGGCAGATCTGGACAGATACAGAATCAGGCTGTAAAATAAATTATCATCTGCATACATCACGTAAATTACCTAACTTCCTATAGTGTCTACATTTCTTGTGGAGAACAGGGCAGTCGTGTACGTATGTGTAAGAACTAACGTCTGCACCTGGAACAGTCTTCAGTCTACTTCAGAGATGGTATATGAAAGTCTTTCAAGCCGCAGAAATGGTTTAGGTGGTTTCAATGCACCTGTGTCAATCCAGCACTTCTCAATGTATATTCGATGATTGGGCGGCACTCACTGGATCTGGAAGGTTCTCTACTCGCCTTTGCTTCTGTAACAGGGTTTGCCTGAAGTTGATGGTTTGTATACAGCAAAGACGTGATATTTTAGTGCCACTTCCACATTGACTTGTTTACATGCCATGCACTTCCAGGCATGTGACAAAAGCTTCAATGATTCATCTGATAAATGACTCATGCAGAGGAACACATCTTTCACAACCGTTTTCTGGAGCTGAAAGTACTTTAACAAACTGTCTCTGAGACCAAGAGCCCGAGTACGGAAGTTCAAAAACAACGTCTTGTAGGTCAAGTCCCACGCAGCTTAGAAGACCCTTCTAGGGCACATCATTTGTGATTCCCATGATGGCACCGTAGATGTAAAAGTGCTTGATCTAGTTTGCAAATCGTATGGCGAGGCTAGAGGACTCACCCACACCATAGGGTGGTGGTATACCTAATGCCATTGTGTTCACAGAGGCTGGAGAAACAGCAATGCCTCTCACCACAGGCTTCAGGCCACTTCCCTCACAGTGACACGGTTTCCTTCTTAACGATGAACAAGACAACTCCCTCATCTGAAAACCACATCAAGACAAATATTAACCAGGCATAACAAGTAGGTATAGGGAGCGATGGTGACAAGCTGCCAATACAGGCAGAGTGGGGACTGCCTCGTTGCCGGAGTACTGCTGGGGTGACTCCGGTAAAGATGCAAGCTGAATATAAAACTGAACATTCGTAATGAATTATTTACAGCTGTAGAGCTGAACTAAAGGAAGCAACCTGTGGACCTCAAATAGGAAGCTGCACGAAATGTGTCTGTCTTGACATCCACTCTCGTCTGCCCTGGTTCCGCCTCTCTCTTTCTGATAGACTATCGAGTGCATAGCAGACGAAGCTGTCATTTCCAACACGTCTAAGACTTATTGACTATGAAAGTGTAATATCATGGAATGGAATGTTAGTTAAGTCTGTGTGAAATTATACTAAGAACCATTTACATAGCACACAATGCAAAATGAATGTGTTCAACACTTACCAGTATTAATTACTACCCAGACAAACCAAATGTATCAACATTAAATAATGATTGACTGAGTTTAATCTGCTAGGAATCAAAAGTATGCCTTGTAAATGAATGCATTTGTATGTTAGAGTGCATAGTCGAGGAAGGACTAGTGATACCCAGGACATGGGAGTTTAAGGGTGTCACCAGGGCCTGCATTTTAAATAAGATTCACTTCAAACAAAGTTAAAACTACTGAGCTGTCGTACCTAAAACAGAAATTTGTTACCTACGTGCTATTCTCTGCAATAAACATATCAATCTTCCGAGCTACTTATTTATTCAAACCTATAAACAAAGCTTATATACAGATCACGTCAGGAAGTGCCTTGACTGTCTTGACCACCCCAGTTGTCTTACCAGCATTATGCTGTGCAACAGAGATGTCTGCAGGATGTACCAGAAATCTGTGTCCTATTAGGTAAAAAATAATAGCTGTACTATCACTTTGGTCTAGGTTTCCCAATTTTTTTGGGGTAAGAGTTTGTAAAGTATATTGCAAAAGCCATCTGTCACTAAACAGCTCTTTGTGACTCCGCCCTCATGACTCCATCCGCTTTATGCCACGACCCATATATCCCCACATCCGTAGCTGTATCGATCTCCCACTATTTTCCCACCAACAAAACCCCTTCCTTCTCTCCAACACCGCTCCTACTTTAACCTCACCTTAAGTTCTTTGTAGACATATGAGCCCCACACATTAGGTACCACGTTATGGGGAGCGGCAGGCAGCCTGGTTTCTAGCAAAGGTTTATGAACGCGGCATGCCGAATCTCGCCTGATCTGCCAAAAGGCTGAGGGAGAAGGACATGGGCATCTCCGAAAGATGAAAGTAAAACCCTTCACCTTACGGCTCTGCTTGCCGATTGCCAGAACGTGGAAGAATGTTGTTTAGATTAAGATGTCAGTAGGCAACAGGGAGTCTACATATATACCCTAGGTTGCATGGCAGCACAACAGTTGCCACAGTATGAGCATTAGCACTTTAAACCAAGAGCTCAACACGTTTGTTTTGAACATAGAAAACTGCCCCTTTTGAATGTATCAACTAAGCATTCGTTTTGAAAACGTGGCACGTCATTACACTTAAAAGTTACCCTACCTGTTAATGTGTGGAAAGATACAAGTTTCAATATGTAAACAGCTTTTTTCCACTCCTCTGTTTTATTAGCTAATATGCTGCTCTTGTATAGCGCTCACACAACAGACTGCTTCACGTACCAATAACAAGCATTGGTAAATGCATCAGGTTTCGCCTATGGGAATGATAAGAGGTGTGGGAGCAGTGTATAAGTGCTGGGTGGATGGTGAGTGCTCTCTGTGCAGAGTGAGTGGTGCATGAGTGAAGGTAGATAAGTGTGTGAGTGCAGAGTGAAAGTGCCTCAGTGCATGGTGATGGATGGCGTAGAGTTCAGTAGTGTAGAGTACAGTGGAACAGAGTTCAGTGACAGAGTGCAGTGGGGCAGAGTAGTGTGGCATAGAGTTCAGTGGTGGAGAGTGCAGTGTTGTAGAGTGCAGTAGTATAGGGTGGCGTAGAGTGCATTCTAATAGAGTGCAGTGACGTAAAGTGGCATAGACTACAAAGGTGCAGAGTAGAGTGCAGTGGTGTTGAATGCAGTGGTGTAGAATGCAGTGGCATAGAATGCAATGGTGTAGAGTGCAGTGGCATAGAGTAGATTGTTTCAGAGTATAGTGAAGTGGCATTGAGTAGAGTGGTGCAGGGTAGAGAACAGTGGCATAGTTATGGCATAAAGTGAAATACAGTGGCATAGAGTGCAGTGGTGCAGAGTAGATTAGAGTGGCGCACAGAGAACTGGCTTAGAATGCAGGGGCGTAGAGTGGAGTGGTACGGAGCAGAGTGCATAGGCATAGAGAGTATTGGCATGGAGTGCAGTGGGATAGAGTGCAGAGTTTCAGAGTGGCGTAGAGTGGAGCTGGGCAGAGGAGAGTGGAGTGGCCTAGACTGGAGGTTGTAGAAGAGAGTGTATTGGCATAAAGTTGAGTGGTGCGGAGATAAGAAGAAACAAGGAACAAGCATTGGTAAATGCAGGAAAAAGTATGCTTCAGCCAATAGAAGTGAAAGAAAAGTAAGTGGCAAGCACAGGAAACAATGAAAATCAAGGGCGGAATGTAAGCCCTTTTTAAGATTTATATGGAATACGGGGGCATGGCCAAGATGGCAACCGGAGCGGCAGCATAACTTGGAGCTCCACGCTCGGCCGGCTAAATATCCTGCTTCAAGACGGCTACTGGATCACTCCAGCACCTCGCAATCGACCCACCCCTGCCTGGCCATCTCGAGACCCGGCGGGTCACTACAGGGGGCAGCACAAAGCGAAGGCAGAGCTGTGCACGCTTTGGCTGTTCGACCAGGACCGGGGGATCCTTCTCGGCAGTGCGCATCGGCCCGCGTCAGCACCTCACAGTTCTCCCTGGCCGGCTTGGGCCCAGCAGCTCGCCTTGGTGGGGGCCGCGGGGTGAGTGCAGAGCCTGGGGAACATCGGCAGTCATGCCGGGCCCGGGATTACCCTTGTGGTGAGGCCTGCCGGATCTCCGGCTTCTCGAGGGAGGAAACGCAAGGACACCCTTTCAGAGAGGTGAGGAGCTGAGGGGCACCCCGAGAATATCGGGACACGTTGGGCTCAGGCCAGTTCTTGGTCCTGTAGCCAGATTTGGGGCAAGCACTGTCCGGGGGGCCCAGTGTCATCGCCAACAACACTGGGTTCACTAGCACGCCGGTGTGGGATGAACTCGAGTCACATGGCACTGTCCTACACTGAACATGCATAGACTGATAGTGGTAACGCCACCTCCGTAGCGGTATTTAAGTGTCCAGGCTGAATAGCGCCTACCGGCACAGCCTGGGGGTCATATGGTAGTCATCGCCCACTATTTAAGACGCACGTCTGAACCAGCCTGGTGCCAACAGCCCACCTCTCTGAGCCACGTGGTGGTGTGCACGACGGCAGGGCAGTAGGTCCCCCTGCGCTAGTGGAGTAGCTGAACACGCTGCGCTCCCCGGAGGTTGGACTATATCATACACCCTGTGGATACTGATTCTAGTCTGTCAGTCTGGGAGTCGTCTGCTGGGGTGGACCCCAATAACAGGAAACCAAACTGGGCAAACTGAAAACATCCAGGACGCCCGCTGCGGTAATGACTGCTCCAAATACTCCACCTGCAGTGTCGGAAGGGACATCTTATGCCATGCAACAAATGGACGCCACCCTTCATAATCATACTTCTCAATTTGAAAAAGTTCTACAGGCCATCTTAGACACTAAAATTTATTTAGAAACAAAAATTGATGCCATAACCCAGGATGTTAACTTACTGCGTGCGGACCACGGTAAACCGTCTGAAAGAGTTGGCGAAACAAAGGCAGACATAGCTGCAATTCGCCCAACAATCCAGGAACTGCAGGATCACATGAGACAGTTGAGTATGGAGGTGACATCATTACAATGAAGAGCGGAGGATGCAGAAGGGAGATCAAGGCACAACAATATCTGTTTGGTGGGGTTTCCGGAACGAGTGGAAGGCCCCAATGTGGAACTGTTCTTGGAACAGTGGCTCACTGAAACGGTCTGCAAGACAGGGTGCCGAAATTATTTTCAGTGGAGCGGGCTCATAGAGTGCCGGGCAGACTGCCTCCACCAGGGGCTCACACGCGACCTTTGATCGATCGCCTTCTCAATTATCTCAACAGAGACCTAGTGCTCCAACTCTTCTGTAACATGGGCCATGGAAATTCGAAGATGCAAACATTACTGCCTATCCAGACTTCACAGCGGAGGTTAAAAAAAAGCGCAACTTCTTCTTTCTGGCAAAACAACGTCTTTGTGAACATAACCTCAAGTATGCCCTATTGTATCTGGCAAACTTGCGAGTGCAGGATGGTGCAAAAACTCATATATTCATGTCACCTGAGGACACTGGGACCTGGTTCCATGCCAAGGGCTTGGCCCAACCGCCACACAAGGCGGACACCGAGGAGCAATGGTTAATCCCCAGGAAGAAACGCAAGAGTTGTACAGGACTGAGGGCTAAACCCACTGCAGCACAGGTTGCCAAGGAACGATCCCGGGCACTGCTTGAGGCTACGCAGTTTACATCCAATCCATTCGCAACACTACAGGAATCCCCGGACTCGAATCCTGAATGGGGAGATCGCAGTGACTCTGAGAATTCTAACCATGGGCCGTCACTTACTCCTCGCTCAGCTGATGACAATTAAGACCAAAATCCCTCGTTAAAAAGTCTAACAATCCCTGGAGACTACCTGTTCAGCCTCAGGGAAAATAAGTTTATACCAAAGGTGCCAGCACCGAAACACCTTCTGAAGGAACATCGGTCCCCTCACAGCATGGAGTGGCTGGAGGGTCCAGTCCATCATCCAGTGAGCCGAGCACTCGAGCCAACACACAAGGCACTCACCCCCATGAACTATTCCATATGGATCAGTTAACCCTCATGCCTGTTCTCAGGTCACGTTGTTATAGTTTAATGTTGTTCGTGAAGTGTTGTCTTGGTCCCCTGTTAGGCCAAATTGTATCCTTATTTCAGTATGTTTAATGGATTTGTTATTGCCACCATTCAATGCTTGTGAGTTGGGAGCAGGGAGGAACAGAAGATGCATGAGTAGAAGCAACATCTCACACAGGGTGCAAATAAACCTTATCAGTGTAGAAACGGGGAGGGTAAGTGTGAACCTAGGGCAGTTTTGGACTCCTTTATATGTATGGCTACACAGACGCAATCTTTTATAACACGCTATAAAGGGATTACATGGAATGTGCAGGGCATGGCAACACCACTCAAGAGACATCGTATTCATGCATAATTGAAGCGCCATCAGGTACATATAGCTATGATACAGGAAACACACTCATCAGAGGACACCCTTGGGAAGCTGCGCTCCAGCCGGAAGGGGCAAGTATTCGGTACCACTACAACATCCTTTGCGCAAGGTATGGTAATATGGGTCACACCTGGTGTGCTCCTCGTGGCAGACCACACACAAATAGACTCTAATGGTCGGTACGTTGTAACTGAAGGCCATCTTGATAGTACACCATTGGCACTCATAGTAATATATGCACCCAATACTACCCAGGGGAGCTTCTTGAACACATTGACACCCAGTTTGTTTCAGGATCCAGCTGGGGACAGTTTGTGGGGTGGCGACTTTAATTGTGCACCTCATGTTGTACTAGATCGTTCCCTCCCCCCAGCTGCCGAGCGCCCCAAGTAGGCACACCTCCCTCGAGTTTGCAGCCTGGAGATCAGAAAGCAGATTATACAATTCATGGCGGCAGGGCCACCCAGCGGAGCGCGAATACTCCTTTTATTCCCCGGTCCAAGACCTGCACACTAGAATAGACTTGATGTTGGCACCAGCAGCCATGATCCAAAGGGTGCACAGCTCTGCATACCTTGCTCAAACCATGTCTGATCACTGCCCCTTAAGGGTGGTCTTAAAGTGGGGCCGTCCGATCATGAAAATACAGACTTGGCGCCTGCGAGTAGAAACATTATCTGACCCCCCCTTTTCATGAGGAGCTAACCGTATGCATATCCACATATTTTGCACAAAACAATAACACAACATCTCACAGCGCTATTGAATGGGATGCACACAAAGTAGTGTTGCGTGGCCATTGCATGGCTACTTCTCTGGGCGTCCGGCGGGTGCTGCTCCGTGAGGTGGTCACAGTGGAGGCAAAAATGCGAGATGCAGAGGTGGCTGTGGCCAACGGGGAGACGCACCCTGAGATTCTTTGGGCAATACGGGCAAACTATACGGAAGCGGATGCCAGGCTAGGCAAACATGACTACAGGCACTAGGCAAGAAGACAGTATGCAGAGGGTGATAGATAGGCTGCTTATTGGCTTGGGTGGCCCGGGACACCCCACAGCGTTCTCCTATTGGGGCAATGAGACTATACTCAGGCACAGTAGTTAACACACAGGGGGCTATAAATACTGTCTTTTACTCCTAATATCAATCACTATACGCGGCCACCCCGCACCCCTACCTGGGCGAATGACCACCTTTCTGGATATGCTACCTCTTCAGCGCCTACAGCCGGATCAAACCACTGCACTGGATGGTCCCATTAGTATAGAGGAGATCCGTACTGCTTTAACCCAAATGGTCTGCAATAAGGCTCCGGGCACGGACGGTTTACTTGTTGAATACTATGCAGCACATGCGAACCACCTTTTGCAGCCCATGCTAACCATGTTCAATGAGGCACATACAGCGGGGCAACTAATGGAGTCACTACGTGAGGCCCTCATAGTAGTCCTTCCAAAGGCTGGCAAGCGCTAGAGTGGGTGCCTGCTTCGGCTGGGGGTGTGGGGGGATGGTGAGTACCTGTTGCCCCTGGGGGACTGGTGAGTGCACTTGCGATCAGTGTGTTGAGTCTCAGTGGAGGCACAACATCCAATGTTTCTGTGCAAATCACTTAATCTCTCTGTGCCTGTGAAGCGCTCCGGTACCTTCTTTGGGGTTCTCAGTCTCCAACTGTCAGTTTCAACGTCTCCGGTCGCTTACAAAAGTCAACTGCACATCAGGCTAGTCACATGTAAAGGTCAACCATCCCCCATTATGGATCAGGCTCCATAGGAAACCACGGGCCAGGAGTCTAGTGCAAATATTCAACGCTGCTCGGTCTCCTGTGGAAAACCTACCCCGCTGCAGGAACGTTGGAGACTGATTGAGATCCATATGTAAAATAAAGGAGAAGTATTGAGCTATCTGGTCCTGAAGAAGAGTCATTGGATCTGTATGGACCCTTGAGACGCGAAACATGTTCACCCATTAAAGGGGTTGTTAGGCAATTCCGCCCCTTGCTTTTCGATGTTATTCAGAGAATGAATGGGCATTATCTCATTCCCCACTCTCCTTGTTGTTTTAACCTTGGCCAAGACCCCCCTTTGGATTAATAAATATTTGTTTTGTATTTGGATTTTGAGCTAATTTTATTCTTTCCCTTTTTTCTCTCCTATCTATTCTGTGCCTATATCTGTGTTTATGGCACCAAAACATTGAGAAAAGATCTCCGGCAAAGATTCCCCCTCGTGGGGTGCCCATCATACATTGCAGCGCCGGTCTGACAAGGAGCAGGCCCGATGATGAAGCATAACATCCATGTGGATGTTTGAGGGCTCTTGCTTCAAACAATAGGACTTCCTTGTGTTCTCTTTTCTATCTTGGAACAGTGTATATTTGGTTGTTAGACTGCAGTCTCCAGCCAGACGGCCATCACTGTCCCACCCGTGGGATTATGACCCCGCCACCAGCCATGGTTTCGTAGCTTCCGTACCGCCACGAAAACCATGGCGGTAGGCACTATCAGTGATAAGGAATTCCTTCCCTGTCACTGATAGGGGTCTTCCCCATCCCCCTCCCCAAGGATTTCCCCCACCCTCCCCCTCCCGACATACACGCACTTGCACGCACCATCATACACATGCCTACACACAGTCATACCCACATTCACCCACGCATGCATACATCCATTCATACACACACTTACATTCATACAAGCACCCACACATTCACACAACACACGTACAGGCACACTCACATCTACACATGCACACACATACCACACCCAACACACACCCACATTCACACACACACACAAATATACAAACACACACACCACCCCTCCCCTGTCGGAGCACCCAACACCTGATTTCAGGGGGTCCTACGGCAGGAGACAGGATGGGGCGTTGCTGCCAGCAGCAGCATCCAACAACAGAACACTGCCAGGCCATATCATGGGTCATGATACGGTCTGCAGTGGTCTACTGGCATGGCGCTGCTGCACCTTACCGCCGTCCGCCGCCATGGCTGACGCTGGAATTCTGCCATCCTTCTGGCGGAATTCCGGCTACGGTCATAATATGGCGGTCGACTGGCAGCCACGGCAAAGGTGTTTTGGCAGCCGTCACCGTGGCGGTAGGCAGATGTTACCACCACTGTCCTAATGAGGGCCTATTTGTTTAGTGCATAATAGGGAGAAACACAAAATTAGGATTTAAACTGTAACGCATTGGCTGGGGCTGTTTATACTTGCAAAACTTTACTACTACCCAAAAGAACTCTTCTTTGCAAACTTAGACTAATAACAGGTTGGAAATAAAAACAATAAGGATGTAAACCCATGGTTTTCATTTTGCATGCAGCTCCTTGATTTCTGTTAATAGCACACAGTTGATATTAGAAGGACTGCAACTTATGAACTGAAAGGAACAAAGGGGCCTCTGTGTTAGGCAGTACACCTACTTAACCTATCTACATAAAATACAAATCTGTTATCTGCATGTTACACAATGTTTTTTGCGGCAGGTACATTAACCCTTTATGCGTCAAAACTGACACTAGACAAAACACAGATCTCTCCAACAAGTGCACGTGCCACCAATGTGACCTTATCATTATTATTATCCCCTGAAATGTGCTAGGCACACAAGATCTCTGCACCAGATGCCTTAACCAATTAGATATTTCAACATGTAGCCTCTTGAAGAACAATTAAGCAGAACATTTTTCTGTCACGTTTTTCCATCTAGCCAATTTCTTTGCAGCATATTTTCTAATAAGAACATAAATGTATATAAATTGCCTGTCAATACACCACCCTTCGTGATGCCACCCCTTTCCCCTGCCACACGGTGACTCCCAATTTATGGATCACCAAAGTATATTTTTCGCATTCCAAAACTGGCAGCATTTCTCTGAGGAAGGTGGCAATCTAACTTCCACGCCCTGCACAAAATATAGCCTCTCTGTCTTGAAGCCACCTTGTTTACCTGCTCGGCCCCCAAAGGGCTGAAGGAATAACAGGACGCAGAGCCTCAGCAGCTGTCTGGTGCCTTCCATTGAGCGCAGTTAAGGTTGTAGGGCAGTGGAAGAAGATACAGAAGATTGTGCTCTCGCAACTTTAGTGTACCTTGGAGAAGTTCCTGCGATTCCTGGGCGGGGCTGAAATTTGCTCCTGGGGAGGGACATCTCGAGTCTCCGCCCCTCTGGCTCTCTCGTCGGTCAGTGACTGCCTTCGACGAGAACTGCTGCTCGTTTATAGAAAGTCTCTGTACATAGCTCCAGTGCTAAACTTCCTACTCGTGTCTCTCCTCATCCCGGCCTCTCCCACCGCCCTCCCTGTTGTGGCCCACAACATTACCCGCAAAAAAGCGCCCCAAATACCTCCTTCATCGATGGGACAAACCTTCTACATCGATATTTACCAAAGAAGTGGAGTAATGTACGCATGGGAGCTGTTCAGCACCCATGGAACAAGTCCGCCTAGCAAAGCCGTGCAGCTCCCACAGAAGTCAAGGGAGCTGTTTTGTCTTTTTGTTTTACCATAGCTGCCTCTACAGTAGCGTCTCTATCTCGGGGGCAGATTTATTGCAGCAGTTCCACACACTGTACCCCTGGAGCAGTTTTAAAGAACCTCTCCTACTACAGCAACAGTCCTACTGCCCCTCCATCCCTGGATACGTTTCACATCAGCATTTCTACTACCCCTAGGGAAGATTTGCAGAACTTCTCCCGCGACAGTAGCAATCGTACCTGGAACAGTTTTCTACCCCACTGTTCCTCGAGCACAGTTCTCATAGCCCTCCCAGGAGCAACTCCCCTTCCTTGTTAAATCCAGAACTCCTAACCCTCTTGTAGGACGGAGGGGTTCTCTTACGTCTGTCAGCTGAATTGGTTTTCTACCACGGATCTAATCTCGTAACGCTATTTACTCCCAATCTGGCCTTTAACCCATTTTTAACTCCTATCAGCTTTAAACCCTCTTCATTCCTGGAGCAGTGCCGATTACACTGGAATAGCTTTTCCACCCATAGCCGTTACCTTTCTTCTACTGCGAGGGTGATTTTCAGTCAGACTCGGTACTGTTTTTTCAGCGAACAACACCAAGCCAAGTGGTATTTGTAGGCCTGTTCCGATATTGTAAAAGTGAAAATATTTGTAGATTGGGGTTTATGATGAAATGGTGAAACTACAAGTCCCAGTATGCTAAGTATTGTTGCTCAAAAACTTGGAGCAGTTAACAAATCAACGTAGTTCCCAATAGTGGAACGTCCTAACAACGACGCAACATCACGTGACGAACTAGACGCCTGACAAGGAGCGTGTTCCCCAGGCGATGAAACGTGGGTCTCTAGTGCAGGCATTTGCTTGGATTGTTAGTATAGGTTGTACGATCCTTATGGGGATGCCTTGCGTGTCTATAACTGGGAAGGAGAGCCTCTATGTCGGGACGTTATCGTTAGCATACAGAGGGCGCAAGTGCCGCATGTGTATTTTTCTATCAACAGAAGTATTTTGGCTGCACCGCCACCCGACGAAGTCTGTTTTCCGCTACTCCGTTATCACGAATGAATTCGTTATAGAATACTCATTTAAACTGAATTTTGAGTTGCTTCTCGCTAAATGTTTCGCATTTTTTTCAACTCTAAATACTTTACTGGCGCACTCGGTGCACAAGGTGCGATGTAGGAGTAGCACTCAGTTATGAGTCTCCTTTTTCAGTTTGAAAGGTCTGAAAAATCATTTTTTTTGCAGCTAAGTAACACTGACATGGAGACATTCTTCTGTTCTGCATCAGGGGTTAAAGTATGCTAGGTTGGAGATGGACCGCCCACAGTAATTAACAATCACCAGGAAGCTTCTCACATGTCACGCATTTTGTGGGACAGCTGCTGTTCTATGGTGCCAGCTTTCATCGGGTCGACCTGAAATCCATTGCTCGAGAAGTGGTATCCGAAACACTCAACAGCACTGGAGTAGGATGAGCACTTTTGTCTGTGGAGGGTCAGCTCACAGTCAGCCAGTCTCTTTAGTGTAACTCTTAGCCTCACATGGTGGTTTTCCGGGGTGTTTGAGTATATCAAGATGTCTTCACTCACGTTCAGCACACCGACTAACCTGGACAGGGTCTCCTGGATGACATCCTGGAAGAACTCTGGGTAAGATGAAATTCCAAACTTGAGACGCTGGTACCTGCAAAGACCAATGTTATGTGTTGAGTTCTAGCTGGTGGTAAGCTGCATTATAAGCTAACTTCAAGAACAAAAAAGCTCCATTTCTGTCTGCCACTATTTGGTATACTGTGTGGGTGATGTGTTCACTGCATATTGATTTGTACAGTAGCTGCATGTCAGTGCATGGTCTTGTGGCTCCTGGCTGCTTAGGTTTAGGGCCTATTACAAAGGGGACACCCATGGGCAGGTCCTGTCACTTTTTCAATCACCCCTGTGAGAAATGGGGTCTTTGGTTGACAGTCAGGTTCCCCCCTGTCCAAGCAAGGACCTTCGCTCTAGTCAGGGTAAATCACATAATGCAAATTACCTAGGGCCTACCTTAGTGGTAACATATATAGAAAAAGGGGTGTTTACGGCTTGGCAAGTACTTTTAAATGGCAAGTCTATCTGGCAGTGAAACTGCACACACAGGCTTTGCAATGGCAGGCCTGAGACATGGTTAGGGGGCTACTTATGTGGGTGGCACAATCAGTGCTGCAGGCCCACTAGTAGCATTTATTCTACCCCTGGGCACATGTAGTGCACTTTTACTAGGGACTTATAAATAAATTAAATAAGCCAGTTGGGTATGAGCCAAGGTTACCAAGTTTTAAGGCAAAGAGCATATGCACTTTAGCACTGGTTAGCAGTGGTAAAGTGCGCAGAGTCCTAAAACCAGCAAAAACAGTGTCAAAAAGTGGAGGGAGTCAGGCAAAAAGTTGAGGTGACCACCCTACGCTTGTCAGGTCCAACAGCCCCCAGTCATTAGAGTTGTTCCAGTTTCTTTTCTACTAGTGGGTGCAGCTGAAATGGCACCCATCTGTGTCTGAGAGCTACGGGTCAGATGGTCTTGTCGATGTGGAGCCTTATTTTCAGGCCTTTCCGGTGTCCCAGGCCTCCAAACTGTTGCAGGGGCTCCTCGAAGATGCTTTATGCATGCGATTCGTGCACCTGCTGGGCAGAGAAGACTAAACCTAAGTCCTCCGCTGTATAGAATCCAAAGAGGGTGCCCATGTCTCCCTTGGTTACATGGAATCTGGCATGAGTTGTCTTTCCTTCATTTTCTACAGTTACACCCACAACACATCTCAAGGGCAACTGTTCCATCCCCCCATACGTTTAAGTTCTGGGCTTGGAGGGTGCCAGATTTGGTTGTGGCACCAGTTTGTGGAACTGGGTTGTGTCCATAATGTTTACAGATGAGCCCGTCTCGATAAGAGTGGAGAGCTGTGCCCCACCAATCATCACCTTGCACATCAGCAGGGGTCTTCTGCGATGGCTCCCTCTACCAGCAAAAGACACTCTGAAGACTTTGTTGTCATCATCGTCCTTGGGGTGACTCAAGCATTCAAGCCGCTCTGCCAAGTGTCCCGCTTCAGCATCTTTGAGGGATAGCTGCAGGAGGGTAGGTCGCCCTCGCCCGCGATATCCTGTGCCCGTGTTCGACACACCACTGTGGCATACTTTTGCGAAATGGTTCTTGCGGCCGCATACCTAGCAGCACCTCCCTTGTGCTTGGTCTGCAGTTACTGCGCACTTTTTCAGGGTGTTATGGAAGGGGAGAGTCGAGTGACTGGGTGGGGCGTCTTCGGATGGCATCAACCTACTCCTTTTTGATAATGACCGTCCGAGTCAATATTGACAGGGCAGTACCTCTAGCCAGTGCTACTTCTATGTAATCAGCCCTGTTGTCAGCCAGTTGGTGAAATCTCGCCAATATCAGGATATTTTATCTCAAGATGCCTGGCGGACAAAGTATGAGTTTTCATAGGGTGGACAAGCACAAGCCTGGATTAGTTGAGCCCCAGCTTCATCCAGCTGGTTGATGTCCGTGCAGGTGCTTGCTAGCTTTCAGATGCACGCATAAAAGATGTCCACGGATTCTTCTTCTGCTTGAGGACATGCTTCAGATTGAACCTTTCAGAGTCAGGGTTCAGTTGGGGGTCAAAGTGCCGGTTGAGGGCTGTCACAACAGCATCAAAGTCAGCTCTTTCAGTGTTGGGGAAGTGTTTGAATAAATCGTATAACTCCACGCAGCAGTTGTGGAGCATCATGAACCTCTTCACTGCTCTGCCTGTTTCACACAGGGTGCAAAAATAGTATTGAAGGTGCCCAATCCACTCGTGCCAGTGTTGGGTGGCCGTAGCAGGATCTACTATCTGGCTGAATGGCGGCAACGCTATGAAGGACGCATGCTCACACTTTTGGGGTGCAGGTGGCTCTGCATCCTGTTGTTGAGCTGACATATCTCCGCTTTAAGGTTCAAATCACCTCCCGTTTCAGTGTCACACTGCTCCTGGGCTGTTTCTGCAGAGTTTGTGACAGTGTCAGGCACACACACTGTTCAGTCCTTCACCCTTATCACACAAGATCGCTTTGTGTTGTTCTTCTTTTAAAAAAAAAAAAAAATGTTTTGATTAGTTTGACCTCAGGTGTAGATGAACGCATTGCTCTGTGCATCTACAGTCGTCATCACTGGTTCCAGCAGCACAGGGGTGGTGCAGCCTCAGTCATGTCTTTACGGGGGCTGCCTTGCCCTGCACACCTGTAGCACTATCAGAATGCTCAAGATCTCCCCTTGGCCCTTTGTGAGCCGCGTGCACCGTCTAGGGAATACTAGGCTGGGTGCGAAGCAGTGAGCGACTGCTAGGTGGCATAACATCCGCTCCTCCAAACTAGTGGTAGTCTCTCCGATGTCATGGGCTTCTCCGCCCATGCAGGGGCTGCAGTGATAGGCTTGGGAGGGCACTTAGTGCCTGTGCAGCCTAGTGCCTGTGCTGTTCTCCCACCAGCGTGCAGGGCTGCAGTCATCTGCCGGCAGTGGTTGTTTGCGACGGAGGCCTCACTCTGGGTCGCAGCCGTCTTCGTCTGGCGTTGGAGGCAATCGCCCATTGCACACAGGCCTGTTGCCAGTGTAAGGTCTTGTGGCAAGGAGACAGGCAGTTCAAGGTATTGTGTGCTGGGCGCATAATAACTGCAAACACTCATACTCTGGCTGCATGTGTGATACATAGTATGGTAGAGGCCTGGTTGCATTCTACATCGTCTACCATGCAGCCTGGATGCAGAACAGTAGAAAAGCCATTTCCAGGCCACCGGACAGCCAGCATGAAGTATTCTAAGTGAGAGAAACACCAACTTCTAACCCTATGAAAATACCTTATGGCTGACCCGAATCTACAAACATCTACATACAGCCCAGTACTTACCAAATAAACTTAACCACATATTAATTTTACCTTTAAGCAGCAGCCAACAGTGGCGGCTTGCCAACGTGAGTAGCACAACTCCGCTTTCCTTATCTTTTTCACTAGGCTAAATTGATTTTCATTTTGTATGAATACTTAGTTTTGACATTCTTAAAAAAGAGGCCACACATACACACACTTGTTGGGGTGCCACTCTAGCTTCCTTTCCAAGCATGGGACTTTATCAGCCACTGATGCAAATGTGTAGACTTGCCACTTGGCTGCAAGCAGCGTTTGTCAGGCTGACAATCTCCCAGCTCTCAGTCCTGTGAGGTCCGGTGAAGCTGTCACCTCCCGGGCTAATCTGAACCCCCTGATGACTTGTCTTTAAAGTTGGTCCTGGGCACTTCAAGTTCAAGCCCTGCAGCACCAGGAACTTTTTCTGTCTGGGGCCAGTAAGCCAAGTCACCACTATTTCACAGCTCATCACAAGGTCGGATCACTGACCACACCCTACCCTGTGACTAGTTGTGAAAGAGTGGGAAAGAGGCTGCAAGTGAGAAGCAGAGATCTTGAGTCTGAGCAGTATATCGTCACGACTTCTGAGGAGACATTACACAGACTCGAGATCTCTCCTTCCCGCACTGCACTTAGAGAGCGGCAACTTAGCACTGGACTGCTACATACACAAGGGAAGTGTGCACTACGGGTGCAGAGCTCAGCAAATGTGTAGCATAGCTTTCCACCTTTCCATCTCTTGCAGTACATCACACAAGTAACAGTACATGTATAACTACAAGGAGTTAAAGAAAAAATAGTAGCTATTTTAATAAAACTGTAGTTCAAGCGAGCCAGGCAAAATACGGTGTACTGGGACTTGTCCCGGAACAAATTGAAGCTGTTGGATCCTTCCCTTCTGAGGCCAAAGGGCACTGTGTGCAGGAACAGGGGCCTCGCGTTTATTTACTATAAAAATGATTGATGGCTTGGACTTGTGTTGCATCTAAGAAGCTGCCGAGCCCAGGATGGGACTTAGGTCCTCATGACATTGGCGGTAAAAGATGCTTACCGCCGCCAACTTACCACCACGCTGGCGAGTATCCGTTCACCATATTATGACACACAGACACCAATCCGACAGAATACAGCCACATACACAAATCCAGTAGACCTAAGGTCATTGATAAACTGGCGGTCTCAAAACCCACACAGTTACTCCAACAGGACACCCATCACATTATGACCAATGATTCACCACAGCGACATTCAACGCGGTACACCATTGGCGGCACATACTGCTGCGCTCACAATGGACACCCACAGACAAAACACCACCACATTGGACAATTCAAACAACACACACCTGACACCCCTAAACACACCACACACACCACTATATAAAACATACCCATAGTACCCAAACACTTTACGAATACAAATGATTGCCACCAGACACCAAGACCACTGCGAAAACTAGACACACACACCACTCACACCCCCCTCACGCTCTCCACATTACACACCCCAACACATTACCCAACACACCCTCATGAACACACATCACATAACACCCATGGCACCACAAAGGCACCCCCATTTCACTGAGGAGGAATTAAGGGTCATGGTGGAGGAAATCGTCAGGGTAGAGCCACGGCTCTTTGGAGCACAGGTGCAACAGATATGAATAGCAAGGAAGATGGAGCTATGGCGAAGAATCGTGGACCGGGTCAGCGCCGTGGGACAGAACTCTAGAACAAGGGACAACATCAGGAAGAGGTGGAACGACCTACGGGGGAAGGTATGATCCATAGCAGCAAGACACCAGTTTGCTATACAGAGGACTGGCGGTGGACCCCCACCTCCTCCACCACAGCTCACAGCATGGGAGGAGCAGGTACTGGCAATACTGCACCCTGAGGGCGTGGCCGGAGTTGGAGGAGGACTGGACACTGGTAAGTCAACTTTCAACAATTATCACCCCCAGACCTGCATGCCATCACACACGCTCACCCTCACTCCCATCATTCAACTCCATCCCACACACTCCACCACCACATCACACTAATCCCTATGCCAAGCCCTGCATGCTGTACCAATGCATGGACACCCCTCACAGCCCTGCATGGACACTCGTCACTAAAGCATGCACAGCATAGAGAAACTAACAATCCCACAGTACACCAACATACACAAGCAAAAGCTGGCAGGGGAACAACAACCATAGAGCGGAAGCTAGGGAAGTACAAATGTCAGACACCTGAAGCATAATACATCATTTACATCCCCACAGGTGCCCCAGCCAATGTCACTGGAGAGGAGGTGCCATCACTATCCAGTCCCCCAACAGAAGAGGCCCACAATGATGACAGTAACTCTGGACTTCTGGATCTGGACGATCTACCTGGCCCTTCAGGGACCACTGGACAGTCGGTCACCCAGCCCAGTCACAGACCACCACAGAGCCTCCCCCATCAGGAACCAACACCACAGCACCCACCCAGCGTACCCACACCTCTGTCCCCAGAACACATCAATCAGCAGTGTGCCCACCTGTACAGGGGCCCCAGGCCACACCTCACACATAAGACAATCAGGGACCTGGGGGCAGTGGGCACACCGTTCAGGGGACAGAGGCACAGGCCAACAGAGAAACTGGGAGGACTGCTGTGCGCCAGGGGGATGACATGACCAGGGAACCGACTCTCTAGGAGGCATTCTCCAAAATCCTTGGAGCCTACCGACATTCCCAGGACACGATGGGACAGATCCTAGACAACGTGCAGGAGAACAGGCGGCTGCAGGAAGGACAGTATCAGGGGATCCGGGAGGACTTGCAGCCCATCAACAACACCCTGATCTTCATAGCAGGGGTGCTGGCAGACATGGCCAACATTATGAGGGAGACAGTGTCACACCAGCGGGCCCCTACCACTATCCAGTCATCTGAACAGCCCTCCACTTCCGCTGCCGCTAGTGGCCAGGAGGCCCCGCCACAGGACCAACAGGCCACCAGCTCCCCTCCCCCTGCAGAAGATGAACCACCCTACAACCGTTCCCTGCAAACCAGGCAGAAGCCAGAGACTCTTGCCAAGACCTCCGCCAGGGAATGAGACTCTCCTGATTGTCCCCCTTGTGTCCCACTCAGTCACCTTGTCCACCTTGAACTACCATTGCTCCCCTTCCAATGTCCCCTTGGACAATGCACCTGTGCTACAAACAGACTGGAGCAGTACCCTGGACTTTCCTCCATCATCACCCCATTCCATTGCACTTTCTCCTCTATATTTTAGCACTGCAATAAACACCCTTGGATAAAAATCGACTACTAGTATTTCTTGTATTTCAAATTTGTATTGATTGAAACAGCTACAGCCATTGCAAATTATCTGTATATAGAATTAGCATAGAATTAATGACCTATAGCTGGCAGTTGTGATCACACCAGGAGAATGTGTCATATCACCAACATCTGCAAAATGAATATCCAGAGGTAACAAACCGTAAGTGGGCAAAGAAGTGGGAAATGCCAGCATGCCAATGCCACACAGAATACAACCAAAGTCATAGAAATGTAAAGTTGTACTGTCTCACCTGTGTGTCATTGGAAGTACTGACGTATCACAGATGTTCTGTTGTCCACATTCTCCTCCTCTGCCTCCTCATCCTCACTGTCCTCAGGGTCCACTGCTGCCCCAGGGGCATCTCCAGTCTCCTCCTCCTGTAGAAAAGGTACACGGCGTCTGAGGGCCTGGTTGTGCAACATGCCACTACTATCTGGCAGACCTTCTTGGGTGAGTAGCACAGGGATCCACCTGTTAGATGGAGGCACCGGAACCAGGCCTTCAGGAGGCCAAAGGTCCTTTCAATGATCCTTCTGGTTCGCCCATGTGCCTCATTATAACGTTCTTCTGCCCTTGTCCTAGCATTCCTCACAGGGGTCAGCAGCCATGATAGGTTTGGGTAACCAGAGTCACCTGCAAATATTGAGGGACAGCATTTAGCCACACACTATCCTATGTGGCCCACACCATAGACATACACCAACATATACTGGGTGGGAACCAGGGCTCACCTATTAGCCACATCCTCTGCCTCTGTAGTTGGGCCATCACATTTGGGATGCTGTTATTCCTCAGGACAAAGGCATCATGCACCGACCCTGGATACTTAGCATTGATGTGGGAGATTTACTGGTCGGCCAGGCACACCATCTGCACATTCATGGCGTGGAAACTCTTACGATTCCTGAACACCTGTTCACTCTGGCGTGGGGACACAAATGCAATATGTGTTCCCTCAATCGCACCAATTATATTGGGAATATGTCCCATTGCATAGAATCCAGACTTTACAGTGGCCAAGTCCTCAACCTGGGGGAATGTAATGTAGCTGCACATGTAATTTATCAGGGCAGACAACACTCTTGTTAGCACATTTGAGAACATTGACTGTGCCATTCCTGCTGCCAAGACCACTGTCACTTGGAAAGAACCAGTTGCCTGGAAATGGAGAACTGATAGCACTTTCACAAGAGGGGGGGGTCCCAGTGGGGTGAATAGCAGATAACAGGTCAGGCTCCAATTGGGCACACAGCTCTGTGATTGTGGCCCTGTCCAGTCTATATATGAGTATTATGTGCCTGTCCTCCAGGTTAGCCATGTCCACCAGGGATCTGTACACTGGGATATGTCTCCATCTCCTATTCATCCACAGTGGTAGGTATCAAAGGGACACAAGAGTGAATAGTCTGTCACAAACTGAACAATGGAGCCACAACAGCAGTCCTCAATGTGCAATCATGTTATGGGACAGCGTAATTTGTGAAGTATGTGCCTATTTATCCTGTGATGCAGCATCAATCGATAGACCTGTTCATCCCCCTGAAATAACGTCTGCGTGTCCCGTGTGGAGGGACAGGTAGAAGTGAGGTAATGCCGCTGACGCTGTGCGCCGTTGTAGTAGGCATTGTGAACCACCGTGCAATTTCTCATTGGTTATATTGGGCCCTATGGGGTACAGTGGCCAATGGTGATCTACGCCAGCGGTGACGGTATGCACCGCCATGGACGTGACTGTCATTTTCTATCAGATTCCTCACTTGCTTCCTGACTTTCCATAGGAGAGGACCTACACTGCATGTGCTCCTGTGACCTGAGTCTGGAAACATCCATAGACTGTGTGCCTGTGAAATGGCCCCAGCCTTCACTTCTGAGGAGTTGGAACGACTGGTGGATGGGGTCCTACCCTAGTACGGACTGCTGTATGGGCCTCCAGACCAACATGTGAGTACAATGTGTGCACGATGCATGTGGCATGAATGCATGGAGTTGTGTGTGAAGGCCTGGTGTAAGGGGGGTGGGTGGATGTCCTCTTGGCAGTGTACATGTTTTGGGCTGGACTTTGTGTGTGTGCCAATGGTGATGCAAACGGGTATGGTGGGCCATTTGTGTGACAGGCTGGATTGTTTGTCTAATGGTGTTCTTCTGTCTGTATTGCCTCTGCAGGTCAGCGCCCATCAAAAGAAGGGAATATGGCATGCTATCGCCAAGGACGTGTAGACCCTGGGGGTCTATGGCAGGCGGAGAACCCACTGTCGCAAACGGTGGAAGGAACTGAGAACTGGGCATGAAAGACCGCGGAAGCCCAGCTGGGAATGGCCTCCCAACGAGGAAGGGGTGCCCGCCTGACCCTAACCCCCCTGATGGCCGCATACTGGTGGTGGCCTACCCTGAGCTGGATGGGCACTTGAGGGCATCACAGCAGCCACAAGGGGGTGAGTACAGTGGCTATCATTCCCACTTATGACTGGAGTGGTGGTATCTGGGTGGTAGTTGTGTGTCAGTGGATGCCCCTAGGCCAGGCCAGATATCGCAGCGTAGGTCCTCTGGTGGCTAAGGGTTTGAATGTGAAGTACTGCTTACCTAGGTTGTTAGTATTCACTCCTGGTCAGGGCTGCGTGGGTCCCAGGTGTGCCGCAGTTGGCGGTGTGTGCCCCTTCTCATTCCTTGTTGACTAGCCATTACACTGGTAGTGCCGTGCGTAGGCCTGTTCCCTGTGTGTGAGGATGCTGTGTACACCAACAGAGGTGTTGGTGCCGTCATTGGCCCTGTGTATCCTTTGTCTCTCTCTCTCTCTCTTCCCCCCCTGTCTTGTTTTGTCATCCTGTCCTTCTGTGCATTAGCATCATCTGGCGGAGGAGCAGAGGCATCGGTGACAGAGGGAGCTGCATCCCACAGGACCTTGGAGGCAGAGTCTACCGACGCTGAGGGCACAAGTGGGATGGAGGGCGAGGGGAGCACCACAGCGGAAACTGGAGGGGACAATACATACTCTGATACCTCCTCCGATGGGACCTCCTTGGTGGTGGCGGACACCTCTGTGCCCACCCCAGCTACAGGTACATCCGCCACCCCCGTCCCAGCACTGCCTTCCCAGTAGCCCCTCAGCGAGTTACCCGTGCCCACTTACCCAGGAGGGTGGGCATCTCCTTTGCCCCAGGCACCTCAGGCCCTGCCCCTGTGAGCCCTGCTGCCCTGAGAGAGGAGGCTATTGACCTCCTGAGATCCATCTCTGTAGAGCAAACAACCATTGTGAATGCCATCCAGGGGCTGGCAGCCCAGATGCAGCAATCACATGCATTCCTGGAGGGCATTCACTGTGGATTGGCGGCCCAACAGAGATTCAGGCTCTGGCCTCCTCTCTGATGGAAGCCATTGTCCCTGTTTCAACTGTCCCCCCTCCAATTTCCACTTCCCAGTCCCATTCTTCTCAACCCCAACCCATCCCAAGCACACAGCCAGACGAGCATGCACACAAGACAACACCCAAGAGTGTCACAGGCAAACACAACCACAACACTTCATCCCACAGGCACTCAGACAAACACCTTTCAGTTGCAGACACAACAACATCCACTATCTCCACTGTCTCCTCATCCCCCTCCCCCACCTCCCACCCAGTTACGTCCACACTCACACCTGCATGCACTACATCAATATCCACTATCAGCATCATCACCACACCAAGAAGAACACACACCTCACTGGCAGATACCTCCACAACATCCATGCACGTGTACCCTGTGTCCTCTCCCACTGTGTCTGTCCCCCCCCAAAGTACACAAATGGAAGCACTTAGACACCCAACAGCCATCCACCTCACAACTGCATACAGCCCAAGCACCTGCACCCAAATCCAGCAGACAAACACCTCCAACAACCACTCCCTTATCCTCCACTCCCATTAACCCACCCTCTTCCTGCCCCAACATCCCTAAAAAGCTTTTCCTTTCCCAGATTGACCTCTTCCCTACCCCTCCCCCGTGCTGCACGTATGGGCACGGTAGCAAGGACACAGCCAAGCACCTCAGCCAAACATTACACGGGCCCAGTGGTAGCACCACCTACTAGTGGTGGAAAGGATTCCAGGCCAACAACTGAAGGGGCAGGAGCCTGCACCAGCTGGTAAGAAGGGGAAGGAGCCTGCACCAGCTGCAAAGAAGGAGAAGGAGCCTGCAGCAGCTGCAAAGAAGGGGGAGGAGCCTGCACTATCAGGCAGAGTGAGGAAGAGCCCATCCACCAGTGCCAGAAAGGGTAAGGGATCCCCAACCCATGAGCAGGAGGAGAGGAGGCAATCTACGCCAGTGGAAGCTGCCAGCCAAACACCGCCGCCACCCGCAGCTGTCACAGGACACCTACTGCCAGCCGTGGTTGTGCAGCTATCAGAGAGCGCAGGGGCTGAGCATGAGCCTCCCACAACCACCAGCACAGTGCAGCCATCAGAGGGTGCAGGGGCTGAGCAGAAGCCTCCCACAACCACCACCACAGTGCAGCCATCAGAGGGTGCAGGGGCTAAGCAGGAGCCTCCCACAACCACCACCACAGTGCAGCCATGGGAGGGTGCAGGGGCTGAGCAGGAACCTCCCACAACCACTACCACAGTGCAGCCGTCACCGGTGGCAGACTCCATATAGTCCAGCCTCCAAGGGCTGCTGTGTGGCCTGCCCCCACCAGAACCAGTGGGCAAGACACCCACTCAAGAGACTGTGGCCTTGCACTCCCCAGGACAAAGAGCAATGGGCATGTTGCCCCCTCCAGAACCAATGGGGTAAACACCCACTTGAGAGACTGTGGCCTTGCATTCCCCAGGACAGAGCAATGGGCATGTTGCCCCATCCAGAACCAGTGGGCAAGTCACCCACCTGAGAGACTGTGACCTGGAACTCCCCAGGACAAATTAATGGGCATGTTGCCCCCTCCAGAATCAGTGGGAAAGACACCCACTTGAGAGACTGTGGCCTTGCACTCCCCAGGACAAAGAGCACAGGGCATGTTGCCCCCTCCGGAACCAGTGGGGAAGACACCCACTTGAGAGACTGTGGCCTTGCACTCCCCAGGACAAAGAGCACAGGGCATGTTGCCCCCTCCAGAACCAGTGGGGAAGACACCCACTTGAGAGACTGTGGCCTTGCACTCCCCAGGACAAAGAGCACAGGGCATGTTGCCCCCTCCAGAACCAGAAGGCTTGTTCCCGCATCCGGCTGAGGTGCCCCTCCCCCCGAGGTGCCTGCATATTTGCCAACTGATGCCACTGCAGTCTTCTCTCGGGGTGGTGGATTCGAGTGGGGCCTTGGACTGTGCCCTGTGGCCACGTGGGCCCTGTGAACTATGAACTGGGCAGTGTCCCTTTTTTATACGTGTGTACAGATCTGTTTAATGTGTAAATCAGATTTGTAATTTTATTGTTGGACTGATTACAATCATTTTCATAAATTTCTTTTGCCTTTGCAGATTTTCGTGATCAAATTGTTTTTGTAATGCATATGGTTGTGTGTATTGTGTGTGTGTTGGGTGTGTGTTGTGCGTGTCACTGTCCCTTTCCTCCCACCCTCCCTTGTGTGCTAGGAGGCTGTACTCACCGCCGTCGTCTTCGCCGGCGTTGGTGTTCCAGGTGGAGCATAACATAGAAGATCATCTGAAAGACTTGCAGTTCTGGTTCCATGGAGGCGTGGTTCTTCCCTCTGTCTCCAATGGTGAGTCCTTTCTCTTCTGTGCTATGTTTCCGCCAGGATTTTGATGGCATTGGTACCGGCCCGAAAAAGGCGGTTTCATGAGTCAAAATATGGTGGGCGGTACTTTGTCTTCCACTTGGCTGTAGACGGCTATGGCCGTGGTGACTGTTGTTTCCGCCCTGGCGGCTGGTGTGGTACATTGGCTGTCTATCGGAGATATCACCGCCATAGTCATAATTTGGCGGTAATTACCGCCACTTAATCACCGACCGCCACGGTTGTAATGAGGGCCTTAGTGTTTTCATCTTCATAAAGGAAAAGTACATAGAGTGGTTTAATGCTGGCTGTAATTTGGGTTCCTGCAAATAAACAGGATTGAAGCACTCTCTTGCCATAGTTTGTGTTTTGCAACACAGCATGACAAAATACCCATCTTAGAGAATTGAAGATTGTCACAAACCATTGCATGTAACATACTAAAAACCAATATGTGGTTGCCTCCGCAAACTTGCATGCTTCCCCCTGCGGATTTCTGTGACGTTTGGGAAGCTGTAAAACATGTCAGAGAATAGATTACTGAAATGGAACCTTTTTTACCCTTATCCTTATATTCCCACCTTTTTAATTTGTCACAAACTATAAGTACTGGAGTTTTTGTTAGTATTATTCCTGTAAAGTTGTTCCCATCACATTGTTGTCTTTTTTACACATACATGCACAAATACCAGTACTGTCACTACTTTCCTCTCAGTCTGCTTGTCATTTGGCAGTCCGTAACTGGGATCCTATCTACTTTGATTGACATAGGTCTTGTTCTGTTATTAGATCTCCGTCTTTAGTGAAGGAATTAGCCCTTACTCCCCTGACAGCCCCCTTTTGCATCATACGTGCACTTTCTCGTGTATCAAGGGAACTGTGCTGGAACGGAAATTTTCCATGAAAGAGAAGGCAATGAGCTAAATGTAACTCTTTGGCCAGTGGATACTTAGTCAGATTAACACCCATGGCTGGGATGTGCAATGACCCGTAGATCACAAGTCTGAATCCAAGGAAAGCTGACTCCAGCCTTCGGAAGTTAGTAGTGAAATCTGTTATTCAGATCGTTTATAAACTGTAGAAGCGCTGCGTCTTACAAGACTATTGTGTATCATCAAGCATGCCTCGCAGGTATAGATAGTATTATGTACCTTCAAAGCAAACCAGTGAATAGTACCTTGACGTGCTACACATTTATTGTGAAAGGTGAGAGGGTAAACTCTATAGTAACCTGGGAGTGGGAATAGATTTTTCAGGAACTTTCACAATAGCTTGCAACCATAGACATAGAAGACAGCCAGCATTCTCACGCAATGTACACTTTTAGATTAAATTATCAGCCTCTGGGAGTTTCCCCCCTTTCATAACATGTTTTCTTTAGCAATGTGAGACAAAGAAGGCAAAGCCCAGTACAAAGAATCAGCAATGCTTTGCATCTTTCTTTTTCAGCAGATCACCTTCGTGTGTCAACCTCTTGTGATGTCCTATCCCAGGGAGATGAGAGGGGTAGGCCCTCAGGGGCAAAAACTGTACTGGGTAGGTGGCCCCTCACACCTCCCCTTCCAGCTAATCCTAAATTGATGTCATTGTGCTGCTTTACTTGTTGGTACTGGTCTGTTTGAGACATCTTTGAAGTGCTCGGACCAGAGTGCTTCCAGCTGTTTCTTTGTTATGAGTAGTCTGCCTTTCCCTTGTCTATGATAGGGGTATTGTTGTTGCACAAGATTTACCACTGATTATCTTTGTGATCTTCAGCACCTTCTCCCATCCTCCTCTACTTCCTGCCTCCTCTGCTTGGCTGGTAAGGTTATTCATGTAATCCAGCTTGTCTGCTCTTGTCATTTTGGACTGCTCTGCTTGCTTCTATGTACTGTTGCTTGTATCTTTCTTGAAGCCTCTTAGATTTGGCCTCCATGAATTCTTTTTTGCTGCTCTCCCGTCTTCAGTAGCTTGCCATGTGTCATGTTTTATCTATACTTTCCTCTTCTTGTCTTGGGTTCCCAGGAATGTTTCACTGTTTTTCACATATATTGAAGAGACTTGTTTTCATTTCTTTTTTATTGCATCTGCAGATGACTCAGACTGATCTCCATGTCTGCCTGTAGTTGAAACCTGTTTTTGATTTGTAAGACAAATGTCCTCTTGGTGTCCTGTAATTATGCCATATCGAAGTGCTGTAATTCTGATGTTTTGCATTCTGTTTTTTTTTTACTTCAGCTTTACAAGAGCAATCACTAGACGGTGATCATTGATGAAGTCTGTTTCACTCTGATATCTTGCAGTGAACGTCTCCAGTTGTGTCACTTATCATCAGGTAGTCAATCTGGTTTCTGCCTCTGCCTTTGAGTGAGCACCAATTTAGTGTGTGAATATTACGGTGGAGGAAGAGTCCCTCCTCTGACCAGAATCATTTGTGCTGCAAAATTTCAACAGTCATTATCCACTGTAATTCATGTTTCTACAACCTTCCCTTGCCATGGCTGTGTTAGTGTTTGTGTTGCCATTTCCCACTATAGGCATTCAAGTCTCCCATCACAATTTTCAGGTTGTGGTTCTGCACGTCTTGAAGCTCAGCTTGTATTTGCTTGTAGAATATGTTCAGTTTCCTGTGCATCATTTGTTGGATCATAGCACTGGATAATAGTGGTATTGATGTGCATGCCCTTTAACCTGGCTGTCACAAGTCCTCTGTTGACTGGCTTCCACTCAATTAGGAAGAGTGATGGCTACTTCTTTGTGATGCTGGTCATCGCCACTTCCCAAGTATAGTACCATCCCTACTGTGGTGGTTTTTATTCTGACAGATCCGGTCCACCTAATTTCTCTGGTCCCCAGGATGTGTAGGTGTAGCGCCTCATCTCAGATATTACTCGAGCCAGCTTTCCTGTGTCGTAGTGGGACTCTTGCTCTAGGCAAGACTGCTGATTTAGGGATGACAGCACTTTTGTTTGTAGACGACTAGGCCAATCCCACAACAAGTCACAACTGTTGGCCAAAGCCTGCCGGCTCACAAGCTGCACCTCACCAAAAACTTAAATAGTAAAAGGTGATTTTTGGCAGTCTTTACGCATGGACTCAACAGTGCAACATCTCAGGGGAATCGTGGTTAAACAGAGATTACCCTTTTCTCACATGAGCAACAAGTCACAGTCACACACAGGCAATGAAGGATATGCAGTAAAGTTTTCAAGAGGTTTTATTAACAAGACTGAAATCTACTGTAAATTGTATGGGATGCAATGATTAGGATTAAAGTGCAAGAAACATAATTGTAACAACGAGTCGTGATTATGAGGACCTCCTCCATCTTGCAATAACATAAAATGAAAAAGATCCCTAAAACCCTAGCATGATAAGCCTAATCTGTAATCTAAAGAGAGCTAGGTGTGTTAAGCCTAATCTGCCAGGGCCATGACCATGAGTAGAGCCCCCCAACCCTCATTACCTTGGAATGAGGTCTCTAGATCAGACCCCGTGGGGACACGAAGTTTGGGTTTGCATCAAGGCGACGTGTAGCATAGATAGCATTGATAGCATCTGATAGGAATCCCTCTGGTAACCTTGTCTCTGTGAGATATATTTATACAGATCTTGTAGGACCCCTGACACAGGTATGTTCCCAAATAATAGATAAGGCATGCTTGGGGCTGCAATTATATAAATAATAATTCCCTGAAAAGTACATTATGTTACTGTCCCACATAAGTGGGAAAGTACATGATGTGAATACCTATGTATATCACTTGTCTTTGACGCTGATAATGACACCTTCACAGTGTGGCACTGATAAGTTGAAATCAAAACATCCTCCTAACTGTAAACATAGCAGTCATCTTGAAAGAAATAATTAAATTAATGTGCTAAAACAGAGAAGGCTAAGTAGGTTAAAAGTCACTAGGTGACAGGGGCACAGGCCTGCAAGCCAGCAGTCTAAGCTATCTCCTGATTCCCAATAAAACCAAATAGGAACCCCTACACCGGGGTCATGTCATACATAGTCTGTACGTTCCAGAATCTGATTTTGGTCTTGAACTTGACACTCAGAGCTTACTTCAATCTGTCAGTAGGTTGTTTTATGACTTTGACTATTGTCAGTCATGCATGTCTCATGCAGAGACTTTGAAAGTCTTTTGTTCCCAGAAGATTTAGGGCCTGATTCCGACCCTGGCAGTAAAAACCGCCAGGGCCAGGGTCCGCGGGAGCACCGCCAACAGGCTGGCGGTGCTCCTTTGGGCATTCTGACCGCGGCGGTTTGGCCGCGGTCAGAAACGGAAAACCGGCGGTCTCCCGCCGGTTTTCCGCTGCCCCATGGAATCCTCAAGCTGCGCCGCCATGGGGATTCCGACACCCCATCCCGCCATCCTGTTCCTGGCGGTTCGGCCGCCAGGAACAGGATGGCGGTATGGGGTGTCGTGGGGCCCCCGTAAGAGGGCCCCACAAAGAATTTCAGTGTCTGCTTAGCAGACACTGAAATTCGCGACGGGTGCAACTGCACCCGTCGCACACTTCCCACTCCGCCGGCTCCATTCGGAGCCGGCTTCCTCGTGGAAAGGTGTTTCCCGCTGGGCTGGCGGGCGGCCTTCTGGCGTTCGCCCGCCAGCCCAGCGGGAAACCCAGAATTACCATGGCGGTCTTTTGACCGCGCAGCGGTATTCTGGCGGTCCCCACCAGGCCGACGGCTACCGCCGCCGGCCGGGGTCAGAATGACCCCCTTAGTGTTTCTCGCTATTTTATGGCACAAGGTTACTAGCTTTGTGCCTAACCCCCAACTCGAAGGACAAGTGGATTGCATTTTGTCTGGTCTGTACCCGTTGACCAGTCCATCTATGGCAACTTTATCAGAATACTAAACTCTCACCACATAACTCTCCAGGTGTCAGAGGCACGTAAGCCCCCCAAGGTGGCGATCCTCAAAGGAGCAGACATCCAAGAAGCCGAGACAGACATGGATGTGAACACCACTGCCCCACAGAAAGAAGAAATCATCACTGCCATCCGATCGCTCAAGAACGGAAAAGCTGCTGGCCAAGATAGCCTGAATGCAGAAATGGTCAAGGCCGACTCTGGAACATCAGCCAAGATCATCCAACACTGTTTATATTGCGATGCCCAGGTCACATTGTTTTGAATCAAAGACAACAGGTTTTCATGTTTGTTTTGTCCGTGGGACAGGTAGGCCCAACCCCCTGCAGGAGAAACCCTTGGGCTGCCAGTTTACAGGGAAGGGAACTGTCTACAGTTGAGGTAATATTTGTGTCCATATGTTAATGCTGTTCAAACTTGTATTTCTGGTTCATTAATGCAAAGCCTTTAAAATTAGGATTAGCACTGCAAATAAACGATGTAAAATCGCACTGCACTACTGACAGTAGTTCCAGTAAAATAAATGTGTGTACAGACATTTGAAAATTATAACAATATGAGGCTACGCATAATGTTCGCAGAATGCTCTTTGATTAGATGCAAATGATTTCAGAAGCTTGTAAGCAAGATTGATGATTCTTTGTTTTCAAAATAAAATGTTCGAAAAATGCAAGTAAAATGCTAAATTACTGTGAAATTCTAGGTACTATTTCTTTGAAGCATCATTTAGCAAACTGTTGATGCATGCTAGTATTTCCAAAAAGTATCCATAATGGAAAATCAGTGTAACCATTTTTAACAAGATTTTAGAAAACATGAAAATAAACAAGCATTGATTGGCAAAGCTAACCGATCTGACATTGATGGTCAGACTTTTGGTTTTGTCAATGCTTTATTGTTGTAGCTTTTGTAACACTTTATTGTTGTGGGAGCTGCAAGTCCCTCACTCTTGTAACAAACATTGGCAACAAAATAAAAACAAATTGTTCTTAAAAAGCACACATTGCCACAGTAGTTCCTGGCAGTAAGCAAAACTATTTTGTGTGCCAATGTGCTCCCTGTGGAAGAGCAGAATGCTATCACTCACCTTAAAGCCAGCTGATCGATGGATAGAGAGAGAAACAGAATTTTAATAAAAACAAAATGTCTTGGGTAACTCCAGACCCAATTAGGGGCCCAATTCTTAAAATCACAAAAGGTCATGCATGGTAAATGTCTTTGCATTAGTGGCTTTCAGGAATTCACAAGAATGTACAGAAGTACACCAGGAAATTGTCCTCCTAGAAAATATTTGTGAACTGTATTTTAGCATGAGCGAATATGCATATGCAGAGCTGTTCATGCGAAAATTTACTGAACGTTTATAAGTTCACTTTCTCTCCAACCACTTTATTCCCAACCCTTGAGGAACGTATACTTCTGCCCTTGTCAGGAGTAAATTTCCAACCTTTCTTAGTATGGAAAAAGATTTGAGAAGAGCTGGTCAAAATTCTTAAAAATGCATTTTAGTAGGTTTGCACGGACTGAAAGGCATTCCAGCCCTTGAACTATTGCTTACTGTTTCCTCCAGCCCCAGTATTTAGATCTGCGGAAAGGTGGCAAGGTAAGGCAATTGCTATAGTAGGGCTTAAAATTACTAGTGGACAAGCCCTACTATAGTATTATCCCTGGCATAATCAGAGAGGCTATTATCAGAGCTCCTACATAATGAGATTCCTGCCATAATTTGCCACCATACTCCATAGCACCAAAAGGACTATTAGATTTGTTTTACAGGACAAGTAGATTTATGAAGCAACCTGTCCCAAGGACAAGTAGATATTTTATTAAATTCCACACCCCTGATCATTGTCAAGATTCCAAAGAAGGGGGCATTAACCAACTGTAACAACTGGCATGAAATCACCATTCTGTCATTATTGACTAAAATACTGGTGAAAATCATATAGCACATTTCTGATGCTGTAGACAGCCAGTTAAGAAAAGAACAGTCTGGAATCCGCTGGAGCTGAGGGTGTGTTGATCAGATCCTTATCTATCCAACATCATATATCAGTGCAAGATAAAACTGTATATCAACTTCATTAATTTTGAGAAAGCCTTTGACAGTATCCATAGCCTTTGGCATGTACTGTGAGCCTGTAACACAGCACAGCAGATAGTTCTCCTCATCAAGATCTTCTATGATAATTTTACCTGCAAGGTGGGAGATGGTGAGTATAGGTTTGAAGTCAAGACCAGTGTGAGACAGGGATGCATGGTGCTAGTGTTACCTTTCAGTCTAGTCATCAACTGGGTGATGCGGTGCACAACAAATTACAAAACAAGAGGCATCAGATGGACCTTATTATCTACACTGGAGGACCTTAACTGTGTGGGTGACCTAGCCTTGTTCTCTCACACACACCAGCATATGCAGGAAAATACATCTTGTCTCATTACCTATGCACAGCAAGTGGGCCTGAAGATCAACATGAAGATATCAGAAGTCATGTTACTCAACATCCCAAATCCTTCACTAATCAAGATGCATGGAGACGACCTAGCCTTGACTGAAGAGTTCACCTACTGAGGGAGTTCTGTCCCCACTCTTGTATGGATCAGAATGTTGGTAGATGAAGAAAAGAAAGATCACCAAACTGTCAGCCTTCCACACTAGTAACTGGAGAAGAGTCTTGCTCATTTTCTGTCCGTATACCATTTCCAACCAGGAACTGCTCACCAGATGCAAGTAAGATAACATGGACACTATTATTATGAGAAAAAGATGGAAATGGATAATCCACACTTATCAGATGAGAACAAGACTCCATCACCAGAACTGCTGTCCACTGGACTCCAGAAGGCAAACGAAAGAGAGGCAGGCCAAAGAACAACTGGAGGCAAACTGTGGAAACACGATAGAAGACCCTGAACCACAGCCCATGCCCAAGACATATGGAAGTGCAGGTCCTTCCATTGCTGTGCTACATGCCAGTTAGCATAATGGACAGCAAATAATGTTGTTGTGCTGAATACCAGTCCCTGGCCCAACCCAGGGAATCTTCTAAAAGGATGGCAGAGAGCCATGCCCTTTCTTTTGTTCTCCGCTCGGTCCCCAGGGGAACCAAGCTATACATGAGTGTAAGTTCGGCCAGTCTTGCAGACTTTGACATCATTCTGCTCCTGGTGGTCGACCCTAGCCACCAGCAGCATTTTCTTCAGGCATCCTGGCCTTTAAATGATGTTTTTCATGGGGAGCGTGGTTTTCGTATTCCCTACACCAGACCTGTCCTTTGCCTACACTGCTGAGGCTCTCTTCTGCTTGGGAAGTGTCTTCCACAACCCCTGCACAGCAAGCAGAACACCTTCCCTGCTGCACTACCCAGGGCCTCCTGGCCATCTTGCAAGACACCTTTGTCAATAGTAGAGTCAAGGGCCAGGGGAACCATCCAGGGTCCTCCAGCCAGTCCATTCACCCAACTGTTCCTCAAGGGGCATAAAAAGGCCAGCGCCCATGCTCCTGGAGAGACCCATGATAGTCCTGAGGATCAGCTGGAGTCAAAGTCCCAAGGTGACATTATCACTCCTCCCCTTGTCATGTTGGCTCTCATTATACTAATGAGACTGCTGGATTCTGGAGGCAGCACCACCAGGTTGTGGGAACTGAGTCTAATTCCAGACAGTGTGACAACTGTCTGCCTAACCCTTCCGGCCAGCTAGCAGTACCTCACCAGCACCTGAAAATGGTGGTGATTTGTGGCAGCCATGCGTATGACATTCTGATTTCTCAGGGAACTCGTGGTGTACACAGGCCATAATTTTCTCTCAGTTACATTTGTCTCACACATGCAAAGACAAACAGAAGCAAAAATTAGTTCAATATATTTTATTGCATCAACTGCGTTCTAGATAAAATGGCATGTACTACAATAATTAGGATGATAAAACATAATAATAGCAATGCGGTGACAAAGAAAATGAAACATAAGAAAAGTCGTACCATAGTGTCAGAATGCTAAGTGATGGAATTCCTACTTATGCCACTAAAGCACTACTAGAGCACAGCAGTGTTAGCCCTAATCCACCCTTCCGGATCCCCAGGAAGATACCATCTCCCATACCTGGATATGGTAGTAGCAAAAAGGGCTGTTGGTCTACTTAGGTCGAGAAGATGTCAAGTCTCAGCAGACAGCTGCAATGAAGCAACAGCATGCAGTGGCAATTTTCTGGCTGGAACGCTCCCTATAATGTATAAGGAGCAGAGGGATGTTTTATAATAAAACAGCTGGTGTTCTGAGAAAACTGCCCAAACGCAAAAACACATATGTTTTTCATGAAGTGGCAAAGATTGAGGTGTTCCACTTTGTACTGACAACAATACCGGGTACAGCCTTGAGCAAAGCACATAATGAGAATGTCAGAATAAAAGAGCTGAAAACAGTTTCTAGGCTATGTGATAAAAAGAAATAAAACATTACCGCAAAATGAAGCTCCTGCTCAGAAAAAAAAATGAATAAAAATAAATTGTTACTAAGCTAATGGGCACAAACTGAAGGCATATACATAAAATAACGCGTCCATCAAAAGTCGCTCAAATAATCTCACAACACCCTGTCCCAACCCTCCTGCAGAGCATCCTGTGACAATCCAATCTGGAGATTTCAAGTTGTCAGTTGAAAGAGCCTTGCCTTCGCTCCTAGGTGAAACAGCTGCCTGAGTCTTTACAGCAAAATGGCAAAGGCAAGCTCCCTCCTGTGTTGACTCTAGAGTCCAGGCCCTCTTCCTTTGTGTGGGCCAGGAATGTCTCAGCACAGTTGCAGTATGATAAGCTAATTAACAGATGTAGATTTCCTGACCAGCGCTTCTTTTCACTAGATCTGGATCAAGCAATGTTAATTCCTTTTTTGTTTGGTGAGGCCTTTGAACCTACTGTGGTGGGGGTAGAGTAAATAACTTGGCCTAGTAGGGAGACACAGGCTCTGAATCTGATTATGAGCTGAACCAGGAAAGTATGACAGTTATGAAACTATTATACAGAGTGTAGATATGATGTTAGAGACTGTAAATCTGCCCTTGGATGCATGTTTACTCCTAGGACTGCTACCTTACTGGACCCTGGACCCTGTAGGTCTAATTAGCGCCAGAACAGTACTGTAGAGCTGATTTCCCTTATACTTTTTATTACAGTGTAAGCACCACCGACTCTCAGTAAGTACCATAAACTAACTTTATGAATGCCAATTCATATTATAAGGCCAACCCCAGATCACTACCAATCCCTAAAGTGTCTCTTCTACAAAATGCTACCTGTGCATATATAGCGGGCTGCGCAAGACAGTAGTCTACACAAATACATGTGCTCACATGTTCATGTATAATCACCACAGAGCCTCTTACTCAAGCTGCACAAAAGCAGCCTTTTCTTAAAAGGAGGATACTGCAGTTAGTGCTTTTTGTTCAATTACCATGAACTTACTGTGACATAGTCGCCACAATCCAGGTAATTAAATGGATAAAACACCAAGGGGGACTAAATGGGCAACACCTATTTTCTAGAGCTCATTTCTACCACAAGGGTTAGAATATTATTTAAAGTACTGCTTGGTAGGAAACACAATGTAGAAATATGACATGATGCATTTGAAACTACAATAACTGTTGTTCACCCATTTTCTTTGTTAGAAGTCCAATTAATTTGATGCTTCTCTAAGTGATGGTTTGCCTGAACATTGTACGTCCAGTTCTGAGTCTCTGAAAAAAACAGAGCCTCCCCTCAGCAAGTTTTGAAGATCTGAATGGTTGCTCTCCCTTGAGATGATCTTGTCAGTAAGTTGTGGCTATATCAGGAGCTTGTGTTTTGAATAAGAATTCACATTCTGACTTTTTTCCTTCTGCTTTCATTTCGAGGTGCAAGTAAAGGGCTAATTATGGTGAACTTGAGGGAAATGCAAGAAGAGCTATGTGAGGAAAAGATTTTTATAATAGAAAACATAGTTTGTTGGAATGGATATTTTCTTAACTTTTATTTACTTACATTATTGATTGGTAGTATGCAAGGATTATAACTTGATGTGTCTTTACCCAAGTCATACTTAATATTGCACATCGTTATTTTGCCACAGAAAGTTACGGTAAGGCATTACTTTTGAAATACAAAAAATGTACCACCCTGCAGTCCACAGCTTCACAAGTCTTGGAGATCAGGAGAACAGAACATAAATAAACAAAATGAAGTATAGACAGGACATTTGAAGGGGGTTTGGTTCCCAAGCAGGTGTTGGATCGTCAATATTTTAATCACTGCAAAAGCTTCACTCAGTCAATCAAACATGATTTGTAAAGCGCTACTAATCACCCTCAAGGGTATCCAGGTGCTTGCATGTCTCAGCAGCTTATTCGAATAGCCAGGTCTTGAGGGCTCTACTTTATTCCGGATGTGAGTTGATGATCCGGAGATGCGTGGGGAGACTGTTTTAAGTTTGTTCTGTTATGTGGGAGAAGGCATGTCCTCCACTTCTGCTTTGGTGGATGCATGGAGTATGGGCAAGCAATAGAGAGGTGAAGCGTAGTCTTCGTGACCGTTGGAGAAAATTCAGGCAGTGGTCAATGAAGACGGGTCCTTGGTTGTGTAGAGCTTTGTGTGCGTGGGTCAGAAGCTGGAATACGCATCTCTTCTGCACAGGAGCCAGTGGAGTTGCCTGATGTGTGGTGTGATGTGGGATTGTCGGGTAAGGTCGAGCATGACTCTGGCTGCGGCATTCTATATGGTCTTAAGTCTTTGTAGGAATTGCAAGGCAATTCCTATTTAGAGAGTGTTGCTGTAGTCTAGTCGAATGTTGTTGAGGACCTGTGTCACATGCGTCTCGTGTGCGGGGGTAGCCACTTGAAGATCTTATGTAGCATGCACAGAGAGAAGAAGCAGATTGTGGAGATGGTGGTAATCAGTAATTCTTTGGTGAGTCAGTGGTCAATGCTGATTCCGAAGTTTTTGGCATGTTCAAAGGGAGTGGGTGCAGGTTCTAGTTCTGAAGGCCACCAGGATTCCTTCCATGTGTTGCTGCTGTTGCCGAAGATCTAAACTTCAGTCTTGTCTATTTTTGGCTCAGACAGTTTAGTTTCATCCAGTCGGCGATGCTTGTCATGCATCTGTGGAAATTGGTTTTGGTAGTCGTGGGGCCGTAATTGAGCGAGAGGATGAGTTGTGTGTCGTCTGCATAGGACATTATGTTGCGGCTGTGAGATCTGCCTATTTTGGCCAGAAGGGTCATGTATGTGTTAAAAAGCGTGGGGCTGAGGGATGATCCTGGGAGGACCCCGCAGGTGATGTCTTTTTGTTCGGAGGTGAAAGGAGGCAGGTGAATCCTCTGGGATCTTCCAGTGAGGAAAGAGGCGATCCATCTGACTGCATTGTTTTGGATGCAGATGTGGTAGAGTATTTTGATCAGTGTGTGGTGGGATTCGGTATCGAAGGCTGATGAGAGGTCAAGGAGGATCGGGGCCACAGGTTCTCCTGGGTCAAGAAGGGTACAGATGTCATCTGTGGCTGCAGTCAGGGCAGTCTCAGTGCTGTGATTACTGTGGAAGCTGGATTGGGAGGCGTTGAGAGCCAATTCTGCTCCAGGTGGGTCATGAGTTGCTTGTTAATGTTTTTTTCCAGTACCTTAGCTGGGAAAGGGAGCAGGGACATTGGACTGTAGTTTCTGAGTACACTGGGGTCTGCAGTGGAGTTTTTGAGTAGTGGTTTTACTTCAGCGAGTTTCCAAATGTCGGGGAAGGTTGCGGTGATGACGGAGGTGTTTAGTAGAGTGGTGAGTTCCTGGCTGATCCTTTGGTTTCCAAGATTGAAGATGTGGTGCGGGTAGGGCTCTGTGGGGGCTCTTGAGTGGATGAATTTCATGGTGCAGGTGGTGTCCTCGTGGAGAGAAAGTTCCAGGTCGTTAGTCTGTGGTTGGTGTTGGTTGTGGCAACTGTTGATGAATTCTGTAGACGTAGGTTGTGGTTTGAAGTTCCTGTATATGGTTGAAAAACCTTTGAAAGTGACTAAATGCATTCCTATTTTAGAACATCCCATCTCTAAGTCTCATATGCAGTGAGAATGCACATATCTGTGACTGTACCAAGGTGATCTGGAGCTAAGCTCCGTTGTCATTGCTCTCTCTGAGATCAATAGCGCTGAAAGATGTTGGAACGTACTGTGGCAGCACTTGGTCAGCTGATGGTGAGTTCTGAGGATGGGCAGCTCGAAGTGCTACACAAGTAACAAACACTTGTGAAGTTCTCAACACGTTCTGTCTGGGTTGTGTACGCACATTAAACAGAACTGACTCAGTGCAGTTCTGCCAATCATGTTACAGTGCCAGCAAATCAGAAGGAACAAAGCCAGTCATGGTAAAGCTACTGGGCTCTTAAGCTCATGTAACATATACCACTGTGGGTGTTACTACTCCCAGGACTGTGCCAGCCCATTAACCAGCCATCACTAACTGAACAGGCATGGAGTAACTGAAAAGATCTGCAACATACTGTTGGTCAATTGGAGGATTCTATTCTGGCCCACAACTGCAGTTCCCAACAAGCTACATATTATGGCTGTTTTTTTTTCATCTCTTAATGACAATTAGATATGGGATGAAAGTAGTAAAATCCATCCCAGCAGATCTTCCCCACTATTTCTCTCTCCAAACTATGGCCCTCATTACAACATTGGCGGTAAAAGGCGCTTACCGCCGTGCCGAAGACCGCCAATACACCGCCGCCGCGGCGGGAGACCGCCACAGCTATTATGACACACATCACGGAATCCGCCGAAATTCAGACACCCACACAAGTCCCCCACACCAAAGGTCAGCGATAAATATGCGGAAACAAATCCTCCACCTCCACGCCAACAGAAACACACCCATGCTATTACGACCCACAAATCCACGCGGCGGTCTTTCAACCGCGGTATTCCATTGGCGGTACACACCGCCACGCTCAAAATACACACACCTCTCCAAAACACCGCCACATTGGACAATTCAAAATACACACACCTGATACACATACAAACACCACTCCCACACATCCAATACAATATAAAACACACACTCACATCACCCACAAACCCCTACGACCACAAATTAGAGACGAAGGCCGGAGAGAGACAGCACAGAATAGATAACACCATCACACAGAGGCACACTACACCATCACCCACACAACATCCACGCACAAAACACCACATACCACTTCACCCACCACACTCATCAACACATACACCACCCCACACATCACACACACCACCCCATGTCACGCCAAAGACACCCCCGCTTCTCCGAGGAGGAGCTCAGGGTCATGGTGGAGGAAATCATCAGGATAGAGCCACAGCTATTTGGCGCACAGGTACAGTACACATCCATAGCCAGGAAGATGGATCTATGGCAAAGAATAGTCGACAGGGTCAACGCTGTGGGACAGCACCCAAGAAATAGGGAGGACATCAGGAATAGGTGGAACGACCTACGGGGGAAGGTGCGTTCAACGGTATCCAGGCACCACATCGCGGTACAGCGGACTGGCGGCGGACCCCCACCTCCTCCCCCACAACTAACTACATGTTAGGAGCAAGTCTTGTCCATCTTGCATCCTGAGGGCCTCGGAGGAGTCGGAGGAGGAACGGACACTGGTAAGTCTAATCTTCACTATCATATCCCCCACCCTACCTGCATGCTATCACACACCCCAACCCTCACACCCTCCCCTATCACCCTAACTCCTCACTAATCTACCCATAACACCAACCACCCATCCCAACCCCAAGACCTGCATGACACAACTAAGCATGGACACCCATCACTAAAGCATGCCCACTGCACAGACCCACAACACCCCCCAACCATCACCACACAAGCCCCCACACAGGAATGCCTGCACTGGGGTTCACGCACAACCGTCCATAGCACACAATGAAACACACACATGCAATAATCATGTTCTCATACCCCTGCAGGAACCCGAAGGACCGTCACCACACCAGAGGGTCCAGACAACACCACTCCACCCCCAGAAGAGGCCCACAGTGACGACAGCAGCTCTGCCCTACTGGATCTTGATGACCAGCCCGGACCATCGTGGGCCTCAGGACAGTCGGTTCCCCTTGCACAGCCACAGCCCAACACCGAACTGCCACCCTATGGGAACACCAGCACAGCACCCACCCAGCGGACCCATACCTCCCTACCCAGGACAGGTCAATCAGCGGTGTGTCCACCACTACAGGGCACCCAGGCTAACCCACCACCCCAACAACAACAGGGACCTGGGGGCAGTGGTAGTGGGCACACGGTCCAGGGGACGGAGGCACAGGAACACAGGGGAACTGGGAGGGCTGATGTGCGACAGAGGGAGGACAGGCCAAGGGAACCCACTCTCCACGAGGCCCTATCCTCCATCATGGGAGCATACCACCACTTCCAGGAGACAATGGCAACGGTCCTGGACAAGTTGCAGGAGACCCTGCGCCTGCAGGAGGAGCAGTATTTGGGGTTCAGGGAGGAGCTCAGGACCATCGGCCCCACCCTGGGCACCATTGTAGGGGTGCTGACGGACATTCAAAAGACTTTGAGGGACACCGTGGCACTCCAAGGGGCCCCTGACACTAGCCAGGACGACGAACTGCCCACCACCTCCACCGGCGCTAGTGGACAGGAGGCCCGGCCACTGGACCACCACACCAGCACCCCACCCCCTGCAGACAGACAACCACCACGCAAGCGGGCCCTGAGATCCAGGAACAGGACACAGCAATATGGCCAGACCCCGCCAGGAAATAAGACTACCTTGATTGTCCCCCCACTGTCCCACTTTGTTACCCTGTCCAGATTGGAACTGCCCCAGCTCCACTTCCAATGGCCAGATGTGCAATGTACCTGTGAGACTAATAGACTGGACTCTGCCATGGGCATTATTCCACCATGACCTCTCCCCATTTCACAACCCCCCTACATTTTTATGCACTTCAATAAACACCCTTGAAACCTCAATAATATTGGAGTCAGTCAATGATTGTGAACTTTGTATTGTCAATTACAGTGTTAAAAAAGGTTAGCCATTGGAAGGTCAACATACCTATGTCACACATCACAAGCCTTTCAAGGGTGCAAGCTGTTGACACGTAGGTCAACACATTAGTGAAACTGAAATGGAAGGGGACAACTCAGTTAACAAATAGGGAGTGAAATGTAGGTACAGGATAGAGGTAGACGTGTGAGATGTAATATAATGTGAAACATGAAATTGTACTCACCTGTGTCTCATTGAAAATATTGCTGTATGACTGACTCCCTGTTGTCGTTTTCATCTTCATCAGCTTCATCCTAATCACTGTCCACAGGCTCCCCCGCTGCAACAACACCGTCATCTGGATCATCCTCCTGCAGAAAAGGCACCTGGTGTCGCAATGCCAAGTTATAGAGCATGGAGCAGGCGATGATGATGTCGCACACCTTCTTTGGTGAGTAGAATAGGGACCCACCTGTCATATGGAGGCACCTGAGCCTGGCCTTCAGGAGGCCGAAGGTCCGCTCGATTACCCTCCTAGTCCGCCCATGGGCCTCATTGTAGTGTTCCTCTGCCCTGGTCCTGGGATTCCTCACTGGGGTCAGTAGCCAGGACAGGGTGGGGTAACCAGAGTCCCCCAATAGCCATACACGGTGCCTCTGGAGTTCACCCATCATATCAGGGATGCTGCTATTCCGCAGGATGTAGGTGTCATGCACTGAGCCAGGGAACATAGCATTTACCTGCGAGATGTACTGGTCTGCCAAACAGACCATCTGGACATTCATCGAATGATAACTCTTCCGGTTCCTGTACACCTGTTCATTCCTGCGGGGGGGGGACCAGAGCTACATGGGTCCCATCAATGGCACCTATGATGTTGGGGATATGTCCAAGGGCATAGAAGTCACCTTTCACTGTAGGCAAATCCGCCACCTCAGGGAAAATGATGTATCTCCTTACGTGTTTCAGCAGGGCAGCCAACACTCTGGACAAGACGTTCGAAAACATAGGCTGGGACATCCCTGATGCCATGGCCACTGTTGTCTGAAAAGACCCACTTGCTAAGAAATGGAGCACTGACAGCACCTGCACGTCAGGAGGGATTCCAGTCGGATGGCGGATTGGTGACATCAGGTCAGACTCCAACTGGGTACATAGTTCCCGGATTGTGGCACGGTCAAACCGGTAGGTCACGATGACATGTCGCTCTTCCATTGTCAACAGGTCCACCAGCGGTCGGTACACCGGCGGATTCCCCCATCTTCCAATATGTCCCAACTGACGGTGCCTGAGAAGGACAACAGCGAAAAAACTGTCAGCATTCCTCCAGGTATGTACCCATAGTCATACACAAGACTACACCAGACAATTAACCCACACAGGAAAGGTTTTGAGTGTAGGCCTCGGTATGTGTGACGCAATAGTAAATTAAGCCATGTGGGACCCTGAAATGGCGGCTGCCTGACCTCTAAAATGGGACAATGGAATTGTGGGGTAACTGCGCTGGCGTTGCACACCGTCGCGGTAGGCGGTCGTAGAGCACGCCGCAATGCTGCATTGGTCAACATTGGACCCTATGGGTCCCAGGAGCCAATGAACAGGTGCGCTGGCGGTGATGATGCGCACCGCCGCGGACGTCACCGCCGCGGACGTCACCACCATTTTCTATCTGTTCAATCACTAGATACCTGACCTTCGACAGGAGAGGACCTACACTGCTAGTGCTGCTGTGACCTCGGTCTGGAAGCGACGATGGCTGCTGCGTCTGGGGAAAGGGCCCCTGCCTTCACTGCACAGGAGTTGGAGAAACTTGTGGATGGGGTCCTCCCCAGTACACGCTACTCTACGGTCCTCCACACCAACAGGTTAGTACACAGGGAGCACGTTGTATGGGCTAGGCCTGGGTAGAGAGGGCTGGGTGGATGAGGGAAGGGGGCAGAGTACATAGAACAGTCATGCATGGGGATGAATGGGCCACAGGGATAGAGTCGGGAGGGGGCCAATTACAACGACGGTGCAGTAGGTAATGACTGTTCCTCTTTCCTTGTGAATGTCATGTAGGTCAGCGCCCACTAGAAGAGGGACATTTGGCATGCCATCGCCAAGGAGGTCCGGACCCTGGGGGCCCATCAAGTTTCGTTACTGGTCAGGAGACCACCGCCAGAGTCATAGCCCCGGAGAGCTCAAGTATCGTTACTGGTCAGGAGACCACCGCCAGAGTCATAGCCCCGGAGGGCTCAAGTATCGTTACTGGTCAGGAGACCACCGCCAGAGTCATAGCCCAGGAGGGCTCAAGTATCGTTACTGGTCAGGAGACCACCGCCAGAGTCATAGCCCAGGAGGGCTCAAGTATCGTTACTGGTCAGGAGACCACCGCAACCGCCGGCGTCACAGCCCAGGAGGGTCCAGAATCTCACAGCCCCGCTGGGCAATGATGGAACGTCATGACACACACCAATGTCAGTATCTGAACCGCCATCTTAGGCTACCGCTGAACAGTCCATAGGCAGCCATGGCAAAGCACCGCTGAACAAGGCCAAGACCGCCATGGTGAAGACCGCTGAACAGGGCAAAGACCGCCATGGCAAAGCACCGCTGAACAGTCCATAGGCAGCCATGGCAAAGCACCGCTGAACAGTCCATAGGCAGCCATGGCAAAGCACCGCTGAACAAGGCCAAGACCGCCATGGTGAAGACCACTGAACAGGGCAAAGACCGCCATGGCAAAGCACCGCTGAACAGTCCGTAGGCTGCCATGGCAAAGCACGGCTGAACAAGGCCAAGACCGCCATGGTGAAGACCGCTGAACAGGGCAAAGACCGCCATGGCAAAACACCGCTGAACAAGGCCAAGACCGCCATGGTGAAGACCGCTGAACAGGGCAAAGACCCCCATGGCAAAGCACAGCTGAACAGTCCATAGGCAGCCATGGCAAAGCACCGCTGAACAAGGCCAAGACCGCCAGGGTGAAGACCGCTGAACAGGGCAAAGACCGCCATAGCAAAGCACAGCTGAACAGTCCATAGGCAGCCATGGCAAAGCACCGCTGAACAGTCCATAGGCAGCCATGGCAAAGCACCGCTGAACAAGGCCAAGACCGCCATGGTGAAGACCACTGAACAGGGCAAACCACCCACTGTAGTGACTTGAGGGACTGTGGCTTTGCACTCCCCAGGATGGCACAGTGGGCAACCCACCAACTGTAGACACTTGAGAGACTGTGGCTTTGCACTCCCCAGGATACATCAATGGGCATGGAGCCCCGTCGTGGATCTGGCTTCGCATTCATGTGGCTGAGGTGCCCCCCTTCCCTTCCCCCTGAGGTGCCTGTAGTGTTTCTATCTGATGCCCCAGTAGTGTTCTCTCGGATTTTGGTCAGGTATCTATTGTGGGCGTCACCCATGCATTTTTGAACTGTTGGTGCACGGACATTGTTGTGTACATATCTGCACTACTTCTTGTTTTGTATATTTATTTTTGACCGATTTGGTGATATATATCCGTATATTTTTTAATGAGTTGTTTATTGGCTAAATACAAAGTTTGGGCGCTATTTGCTTTGTCATTGCATTCTTCCGGGGGGGTTGTGGGTTTTTACTGTGATTTTTGTGACTGCATTGGTGTGTATGTTGTAATATGCGAGGGTGGGGTTGGGGGTGTTTGGTGGGTGTCCCCGTAACATTTGCCTCCCCCGTGTCGTAGGTGTAGTACTCACCGGTATGTTCTGCGCCTACGTCGCTGTTGGTCGTAGATGAGCAGGAATGCAAGGGCAGGTAAGATTTGTAGTTCCGGGTCCATGGAGTCCTCGTTCCTCGTGGGATGTGTTGAGGTGAGCGTTTTCCCATTGCAAAAGCTGTTTCCGCCGTGTTTTTATCCACGGTGAATCCGCCCCGGAAAAGGTGGCGGATTGGTGTGTTGTGATAGTGTGGGCGGTACATTGTCTTCCGCCTGTCTGTTGGCGGTGACCGCCGCGCTGTTTGTCTGTACCGCCCTGGCGGCCGATGTGTTAAAGTGGCTGTCTTTGTTGGCGGTTTCCACCAGGGTCGTAATTCCATTTTTTTGTCCGCCGGCCTGTTTGCGGTATTACTGCAGCTTTAACACCGTCCGCCAGGGTTGTAATGACCAACTATATCTCCAGGACAATAAGCTTTTAATAAAATATCTCCAGTTGGACAACCTAGAGTGTAACCAGCCAAGTGGACTATTATCATAAGAAAAACCATAAAGGTACCTGTAGAGCTGCTCAAAGCATAACGCTTACTGAAAACTATAAACAGCAAGTCTATATCACACCTCATCATCCACCACACTACTACACATTCTAGAATCCAGGTCCTCTTCTTTTGTTTCTGTGGGCCTGGAATGTCTCAGCATATGATCACTAAACCTCAGTGGTCATCACACACAACATGGAAACACTTCCCACATAGGATCAAAAAGGAAGACTACATCCTTCCAACTTTTACCCTACACTTCTACATATGCTGCCCATGCAGGCAAACGCTTCAGTGCCTATACAGGTGTAGTAAACCATATATACATGTTGTAGTACAATATACTGATGATTTAGAGGAAAAACATTGAGGAAGTTCAATTTACCCTTTAGCTTTTATTGATCTGGAGGACATTTTAAGAAGGCGTAAGTTAAATTAACAGCAGCTCTTTCCTTAAAAATCAGCATGAGTTTTAGCATGTATGCTGATATGAATGACATGTATGCTGACAGGTTACTTGCATTTACTTATAACTATGCAGTTTCAGAATTGGGCAGCAAAAATGAGGAAGTCTGAAAGAGCAGCCTGTAACACAATTTCTTGCTTCCGCAACCCACTACTACTGCTGTATTTCACCAATTGAGAAATACACACAGCATGCACGAGCAAGTCAGGAGCAAGCTGGTCTGTGATGACACTACATCTTCCCCTTCCTTGTGTGACAACTCACAACACTCAGTACATGACTTTTATGTGTTTCAGGGGCCTGATATGATGGCTCAGTGAGAATGTAACGGGTCTAGGAACAGGAGAAAAAGAAGGCGAAGTGGCTGGACTGGCAGTGAAGCCTAGATACAGAAGAGGGATAGGTGAAATCCCTGGATGGGGATGGGGATGGTGAGGTCTTCGGAAGGAGCTGTTTTTTTCTACAGATAACCTATGTGGATGCACTTCTCCAATGACAGAGCAGCTAGATCTCCACTGAGCATACTGAAGAATGAGTCCTCATTGTGGGTCCATTTTAATGAATGATGATGTGATCAGGTAGGCTGGTAGGTGTGATTTTGAGTCATTCTTGTTTGATCCTTTTCATTTTGCAAATAGCATGTCTCTCTGACACAAAAGAGATAGTCTAGCTCATATTCCTTCATCTTTTCCTTCTAGTGAAGATCTCCTTGGGGCATGTCATCATAGTGCTGTGGAATAATACCGCTTGCTTGATCTATGTTAGTTGCTATCATCCTTCCAAACAACAACTCAGCAGGACTCTGTCAAAGTCGAATTCCTCGGGATTTGTGTCTTTGTTCTGTTATGATTTATTGTTGGCAATTATCACTTCAAATATCATACTCAAAAGGGAAAAAGAAGATCAGCATGAAAGGCAATCTAAAAAGAAAAGTTTCTTAGACATGCATAGAAGCCAATTACAAGGATATTTAAACATTTATCCAATATTTATTATAAGGCAAGTAATACGCACATATTTAATAATATATTCACAAAAATACTATCTGAGAAGAAATATTAATATCCTTCAAATATGTTTATCTAATAATTAAAATATAATATGAAATCTACAATGTCTTTTAGTTAACATCTTTTTGTCCAAAATAGTACAATGAATTCTAAAACTGTAACTTTTCAACTTTGTAAAAATACCTATGAATCTTTCTTCTCAAGAAACACAGTGAATTCTAATGTTTAACCTTTCACAATAGAATGCGCTCTTATATTGATTCTTTCTTCAAATAAACAAAACATTTAAATAAGAAGTCTTTTTAAAACATGGGTGCGCACGTGTAAATGTGTCATCTGTTTAAACATTTAAGAATAACATAATTCAATTCAGCTGGAACCATTTATAAAGTCTGCAAATGACCGTGCTTAGTTTTGCTTAAAATAATCTTTTTAAACAAAAATATGTTGCACTAGAATTGTCACTAATCCCCGGGGCATATTTAAACTAAAATAACACAAAGCTTCGGATATTCCTAAAGCAATGTTGTTATAGGTCAAACACTTGGCTTTGCTTTTCAGATTTATAACTAAACAAAGATACTGAAGATTAAACAAGCGATGACTTCAGTTTCCTATCCTAAATAAACAATGTTACTATACATGAAACTCTCAGCTTCGATTCTGTCTGCAAAATAAACAATGTTATTAAACATGAAACATTCGGCTTCGGTGCAGTCTTTCAAAAAAAGAAATGTTCCTGAAAAGTAAACACTCTTACGACAGCAAGTCTGTCCACTTGCTTCTTGGAACTCCAGAGACCATCCACTGCACGGCAGGGGACCAAAAGGGCAAATCCAGATGGGAATCACCAAACCAAATCCAATCCAGGCAAAGTCCAAAATAGTAAGCACAGGGAAATGGGAGTGGTCGGTTTTTATAGCAGAACCACGCCCTCAATCATGAAAATTCCAGAAAGAACTACACCCTTAATCAGGATGCTGGGAATTGTAGTTCCATCAACATAGACATCGTTGATTTGAGCAGTTTAACCACCACCGAGCACTCTTATTACACAAATGCATTTTTCCACATGAATAAAGAGGAGAATGTTTTTTAATAGAACAAAGTGTGTGGCAAGAACGTTTGGTAGGAGAGATACTATGTTTAGAGGTATGATTACGCCAAAGTCTGACAATACACCCCCCTCCCGGGCGTCGTTGAGGACCAGGTTTATTTGGATGAAGACGATGAAACTTGGTTACCAAACGAGGAGCATGAACCTGCATAGCGGGTTCCCAGGAATTTTCTTCTGGTCCATAACCTTTCCATGCTATTAAATACCATAAAGAGGAACCACGGAATCGAGAATCTAAAATGGCATGTACTTCATACTCCCAGTGTCCTTGTACCAATAATGGAGCTGGCCAAGATGTGCTTGATGAAGTGGCAGGCTTTAATAAAGACGTATGAAATACTGGATGTATTTTCAGAGAGGGAGGCAATTTCAATTTGTAAATTACTGGATTAACTTGACGAAGGACTTCATAAGGACCTATGAATTTAGGATTAAATGTATTGTGATCTTTGAATGTAAAATTCTTGGTGGATAACCAAACTTTGTCATGTATTTTGTAAATGGGGCCAGGTTGATGTTTCTTGTCATATTGTAACTTATAATTGTATTTGGCTTGACATAAATTAGCTTGTAATCGTGTATGTACCTTTTGCATATGATATAAAATGTCTTGAACCGCAGGCATTTTATGGGATGTAGCTGGTAAAATGACAGGCAGTATTTGTGGATGTCGACCATACAGACCATAAAACGGGGTTTCTTTTATAGACTAACGATAAGAATTGTTATATGCTAGTTCAGCAAGCCATAAAAGATCTGGCCATATTGTAGGGGTGTCAGAGGCATAACAACGTAAATACTGTTTCAGTGTCTGATTCAATCTTTCGGTTTGACCATCAGTTTGTGGATGGTAACTAGTAGATAGAGCAGAGTCTATTTGTAAAGCTTGACACCAAGTTTGCCAAAAGCGAGCTGAAAATTGTGTGCCTCTATCTGAAAGGATTACCTTTGGAAGTCCATGAAGACAGACAATATTTTGAAGTATAAGATTGGCTAGAGTGCTGGATGTTGGAAGCCCCTTGCATGCTATGAAATGAGCGTATTTTGTGAGACTGTCTACAACTACCAAAATTGTGTTTGTATGATTTACTGCTGGGAGTCCAGTGATGAAATCCATTGTGATGTGTTCCCAAGGGTAGTTTGGAGTCAGTAAGGGAATTAATAATCCTTTTGGTTTACTATGTGTACTCTTGCAGCGAGCACAAATTTCACAGGATTGTACACATTTTTTAACATCCTCAGAAAACGTGGCCCACCAAAAATACCTTTTCAAAAGTTCCATGTTTTTTTTAGGTCCTGGGTGGCCTGCCATAGGATGAGTATGTAGCCATTGGAAGGCTGTTTGTCTTAAATCTTTATTTGGTAAATATACTTGAGACTCAAATAATGGTAAGCCTTGTTGAATGGTATGTTTATTGCTTTGCTGTAACCAATTCTGCCAATCTGTGATATGAAAGTGAGAGCGAATAAGATCTAAAAAATCAACAGCGGCTATTAAACAGAGCACTTTGGTAGGATCTATAATAGACTGTGGTTGTTGTTTTTCATGAGAGAGAGGAGAGTCCTGTCTTGTGAGAGCATCTGCTTTTCTATTTTCAGTGCCAGAACGGAAGGTTACAATAAAATCGAATTCTGCGAAGAACAACATCCATCTTAATTGTCTGGGAGTCAATATCCGAGCAGAACTCATAAACTTGAGATTTTGATGATCAGAGTATACTGTGATTTTATGCTTAGATCCTGATTGATAGTGTCTCCATTCTTTGAAAGCGTCTTTTATTGCTAAAAGTTCTTTCTCCGCAATAGTATAGTTTTGTTCAGCGACATTCAATTTTCTGGACATGAATGCAACTGGATGGAGTTGTCCAGTGTATGGATGACGTTGTGATAAAATGGCTCCGATAGCCACATCTGAAGCATCGGCTTCCGCAATAAAAGGGTCCGTGACTCTTGGGTGAGCTAAAACAGGTGCAGTAGTAAATGCCTGTTTTAACAAGATGAATGCTGCATTAGCTTCTTCAGACCAACAAAAAGGAACATTTTTACGTAACAGTCTAGTGATGGGTGCCACCTTATGTGAGAAATGATCTATAAACCGTCGGTAAAAATTTGCAAAACCTAAAAAACATTGTACATCACTTACAGATTTAGGTGTAGGCCATTCCATTAGGGCTTGGATTTTTCTTTCAGTCATCTGCATTCCTTTAGGTGTTAAAATAACTCCCAAAAACTCCACTGTGGTTACGTGAAATTCACATTTACTAAGCTTACAAAATAAATGATTAATTCTTAACGTATGTAAAACCTTTTTTACATGTTCCTTATGTAATTGTACTGAGGTAGAATAGATCAGAATATCATCAATATATACAATTACAAAAATATCAAGATATTCTCTTAGCACATCATTAAGAAAATATTGAAAAGCAGCAGGAGCATTACACAAACCAAAAGGCATTACCAGATATTCAAACAGGCCATAACGAGTTTTAAAAGCTGTTTGCCGTTCATCACCTTCACGAATATGAACCAAATGATAAGCACCTCGTAAATCAAGTTTAGTATAAATTATTGCATTCTTAACTTGATCTAATAGTACTGGGATTAATGGTAATGGATATTTATTCTTTACCGTGATCTTATTCATGGCTCTATAGTCTATGCATGGTCGTAATTCACCATTTGACTTTGGTACAAAAAATAGTGGACAGGCAGCTGGTGAACGTGAAGGACGAATCAAATTATTTTCTAAACATTGATCAAGATAGTTGCGTAAAACAAGATTCTCCTTTTCAGATAAAGCATAGATTCTACAATTAGGTATGATAGATCCTGGCATGAGATCTATTTGACAATCGTACGTTCTATGTGGGGGTAAGGTACTTGCAGCTTGTTCACTAAAAACATCTTCATATTCTTTATAAATATGAGGTAAGCTAGTATCTTTTTCTGCTGCAGTAGCGATACATTGTGAAACAATTTTCTGATCATTATGAAAACAATTCTTTTGACAGAATTCTGAAAGAAAGTTAACTGTTTGTTCTTTCCAGTCGATATGTGGATTGTGTAATACTAGCCATGGCATTCAAAATATGAAACCATACTGGGGTGCTTGGATGATATCGAAAGAAACACTTTCTTGATGTTCTTGACCATTAATGTTTTTACAAATTGTGTAAATAGGTACAGTACATATGGTAACATGGCCTCCAGATAATTCAGTTCCGTCCACAGCTTGTACAATCTCGGGTATTTGTTTTTATGTACATGTGAGTTTCAGTGATTTAACAGTTTGAGAATCTACAAAATTTCCAGTGGCACCTGAATCTATTAGTGCTTGAACTGTCTGCCATTTTCCTTGAACTATAATTTGTATAGAAAGTCGTAAATGTCTAATATGATGACTAGTTTTGGAATGTACAGAAGGGATCCTTTTTGTACCCAAGAGATCCCCTTCCTTGATTCTTGGGCCCACTAGTTTTCCTCGGAATTTTCAAGCATAGCTATTTGTTTCTTTGAATTAAAATTTAAATGCTATTTATTCTTTGGTTTTGATAGACAATCTCTCACAAAGTGTCCTTTCTTACCACAATAAAGACATTGTCGTTTGCGGCGACGAAGTTCTTTTTCTTCCTTAGTTAGGGGTTGACGAATTGTTCCTATTTCCATGGGATCGCCAGTATTATCTGATGATGAAGTGGATGTAAATGTATTTCGATTTTGTGCAGAACGCCAGAAACTCCGTTCAGGACTTTTTCTGTCTCCTCTTCTTTCTGTAAGTCTATGATCTAATCTTAAAGTGAGATCTATCAAATCATTGCAAGTTTTAGGTTGAGGATCAATTTGTGCTAGAATATCTTTTAATTCGTCTTTAAGTCCCTGATAGAAAAATGCGTCTCTTTTCTCCTCAGGCCAAGATGTTTCCATAACCAGACGATTAAAGTGAGAGAGATAGGTGATAAGATCTTTATTTCCTTGTTGTAACTCTAAAAGTTCTTTATCAGCTGATAAGGTAACAGATCGTCGATCAAAAACTTTTTCAAACTCTTGTATAAACATGCACCAATTGTATAATAGCCTACATCTTGACGTACTAATGGTACTGCCCATGTAGCAGCATCTCCAGTTAAATATGAAATGAGGAAGGCTATTCTCGACTGTGGATCCGGAAAAGCAGCTGGACGGCATGTAAAATGTAACTCCACTAGCGAGAGGAAAATTTGTACTGAGAATCTTTCTGGAGCAGCAAGAGGAATTTGAGTGGGAACATGTACTGAAATGTTACTGGGAGAAGGAGAAACATGTGATTGGGCAGTGGCTCCTTGTTGCATTGTTGTTGCGCCATCTACCTTGGCTTGTAATTGTGTCACCTTTGTGACGAGAGCTGCTATGGTATTTTTTGATTCTTGCAATTCTTTTTGTAATTGGTTCAAAGCTTGCATAACAGTATCCAAAGTGGCCATTTTTGAAACAGTAACACAAACCAAGAGGAAAATAAATTTTGTGGGCTTACTATTCTGTCAAAGTCGAATTCCTCTGGATTTGTGTCTTTGTTCTGTTATGATTTATTGTTGGCAATTATCACTTCAAATATCATACTCAAAAGGGAAAAAGAAGATCAGCATGAAAGGCAATCTAAAAAGAAAAGTTTCTTAGACATGCATAGAAGCCAATTACAAGGATATTTAAACATTTATCCAATATTTATTATAAGGCAAGTAATACGCAAATATTTAATAATATATTCACAAAAATACTATCTGAGAAGAAATATTAATATCCTTCAAATATGTTTATCTAATAATTAAAATATAATATGAAATCTATAATGTCTTTTAGTTAACATCTTTTTGTCCAAAATTGCACAATGAATTCTAAAACTGTAACTTTTCAACTTTGTAAAAATACCGATGATTCTTTCTTCTCAAGAAACACAGTGAATTCTAATGTTTAACCTTTCACAATAGAATGCGCTCTTATATTGATTCTTTCTTCAAATAAACAAAACATTTAAATAAGAAGTCTTTTTAAAACATGAGTGCGCACGTGTAAATGTGTCATCTCTTTAAACATTTAAGAATAACATAATTCAATTCAGCTGGAACCATCAAATGACCGTGCTTAGTTTTGCTTAAAATAATCTTTTTAAACAAAAATATGTTGCACTAGAATTGTCACTAATCCCCGGGGCATATTTAAACTAAAATAACACAAAGCTTCGGATATTCCTAAAGCAATGTTGTTATAGGTCAAACACTTGGCTTTGCTTTTCAGATTTTTAACTAAACAAAGATACTGAAGATTAAACAAGCGATAACTTCAGTTTCCTATCCTAAATAAACAATGTTACTATACATGAAACTCTCAGCTGCGATTCTGTCTGCAAAATAAACAATGTTATTAAACATGAAACATTCGGCTTCGGTGCAGTCTTTCAAAAAAAGAAATGTTCCTGAAAAGTAAACACTCTTACGACAGCAAGTCTGTCCACTTGCTTCTTGGAACTCCAGAGACCATCCACTGCACGGCAGGGGACCAAAAGGGCAAATTCAGATGGGAATCACCAAACCAAATCCAATCCAGGCAAAGTCCAAAATAATAAGCACAGGGAAATGGGAGTGGTCGGTTTTTATAGCAGAACCACGCCCTCAATCATGAAAATTCCAGAAAGAACTACACCCTTAATCATGTGTGATCCAGGATGCTGGGAATTGTAGTTCCATCAACATAGACATCGTTGATTTGAGCAGTTTAACCACCACGAGCACTCTTATTACACAAATGCATTTTTCCACATGAATAAAGAGGAGAATGTTTTTTAATAGAACAAAGTGTGTGGCAAGAACGTTTGGTAGGAGAGATACTATGTTTAGAGGTATGATTACGCCAAAGTCTGACAATACACCCCCCTCCCGGGCGTGGTTGAGGACCAGGTTTATTTGGATGAAGACGATAAAACTTGGTTACCAAACGAGGAGCATGAACTTGCATAGCGGGTTCCCAGGAATTTTCTTCTGGTCCATAACCTTTCCATGCTATTAAATACCATAAAGAGGAACCACGGAATCGAGAATCTAAAATGGCATGTACTTCATACTCCCAGTGTCCTTGTACCAATAATGGAGCTGGCCGAGATGTGCTTGATGAAGTGGCAGGCTTTAATAAAGACATATGAAATACTGGATGTATTTTCAGAGAGGGAGGCAATATCAATTTGTAAGTTACTGGATTAACTTGACGAAGGACTTCATAAGGACCTATGAATTTAGGATTAAATGTATTGTGATCTTTGAATGTAAAATTCTTGGTGGATAACCAAACTTTGTCATGTATTTTGTAAATGGGGCCAGGTTGATGTTTCTTGTCATATTGTAACTTATAATTGTATTTGGCTTGACATAAATTAGCTTGTAATAGTGTATGTACCTTTTGCATATGATATAAAATGTCTTGAACCGCAGGCATTTTATGGGATGTAGCTGGTAAAATGACAGGCAGTATTTGTGGATGTCGACCATACAGACCATAAAACAGGGTTTCTTTTATAGACGAACGATAAGAATTGTTATATGCTAGTTCAGCAAGCCATAAAAGATCTGGCCATATTGTAGGGGTGTCAGAGGCATAACAACGTAAATACTGTTTCAGTGTCTGATTCAATCTTTCGGTTTGACCATCAGTTTGTGGATGGTAACTAGTAGATAGAGCAGAGTCTATTTGTAAAGCTTGACACCAAGTTTGCCAAAAGCGAGCTGAAAATTGTGTGCCTCTATCTGAAAGGATTACCTTTGGAAGTCCATGAAGACAGACAATATTTTGAAGTATAAGATTGGCTAGAGTGCTGGATGTTGGAAGCCCCTTGCATGCTATGAAATGAGCGTATTTTGTGAGACTGTCTACAACTACCAAAATTGTGTTTGTATGATTTACTGCTGGGAGTCCAGTGATGAAATCCATTGTGATGTGTTCCCAAGGGTAGTTTTGAGTCAGTAAGGGAATTAATAATCCTTTTGGTTTACTATGTGTACTCTTGCAGCGAGCACAAATTTCACAGGATTGTACAAATTTTTTAACATCCTCGGAAAACGTGGCCCACCAAAAATACCGTTTCAAAAGTTCCATGGTTTTTTGAGGTCCTGGGTGGCCTGCCATAGGATGAGTATGTAGCCATTGGAAGGCTGTTTGTCTTAAATCTTTAGTTGGTAAATATACTCGAGACTCAAATAATGGTAAGCCTTGTTGAACGGTATGTTTATTGCTTTGCTGTAACCAATTCTGCCAATCTGTGATATGAAAGTGAGAGCGAATAAGATCTAAAAAATCATCAGCGGCTATTAAACAGAGCACTTTGGTAGGATCTATAATAGACTGTGGTTGTTGTTTTTCATGAGAGAGAGAAGAGTCCTGTCTTGTGAGAGCATCTGCTTTTCTATTTTCAGTGCCAGAACGGAAGGTTACAATATAATCGAATTCTGCGAAGAACAACATCCATCTTAATTGTCTGGGAGTCAATATCCGAGCAGAACTCATAAACTTGAGATTTTGATGATCAGAGTATACTGTGATTTTATGCTTAGATCCTGATAGATAGTGTCTCCATTCTTTGAAAGCGTCTTTTATTGCTAAAAGTTCTTTCTCCGCAATAGTATAGTTTTGTTCAGCGACATTCAATTTTCTGGACATGAATGCAACTGGATGGAGTTGTCCAGTGTATGGATGACGTTGTGATAAAATGGCTCCTATAGCCACATCTGAAGCATCGGCTTCCACAATAAAAGGGTCCGTGACTCTTGGGTGAGCTAAAACAGGTGCAGTAGTAAATGCCTGTTTCAACATGATGAATGCTGCATTAGCTTCTTCAGACCAACAAAAAGGAACATTTTTACGTAACAGTCTAGTGATGGGTGCCACCTTATGGGAGAAATGATCTATAAACCATCGGTAAAAATTTGCAAAACCTAAAAAACATTGTACATCACGTACAGATTTAGGCGTAGGCCATTCCATTACGGCTTGGATTTTTCTTTCGGTCATCTGCATTCCTTTAGGTGTTAAAATAACTCCCAAAAACTCCACTGTGGTTATGTGAAATTCACATTTACTAAGCTTACAAAATAAATGATTAATTCTTAACGTATGTAAAACCTTTTTTACATGTTCCTTATGTAATTGTACTGAGGTAGAATAGATCAGAATATCATCAATATATACAATTACAAAAATATCAAGATATTCTCTTAGCACATCATTAGGAAAATATTGAAAAGCAGCAGGAGCATTACACAAACCAAAAGGCATTACCAGATATTCATACAGGCCATAACGAGTTTTAAAAGCTGTTTGCCATTCATCACCTTCACGAATACGAACCAAATGATAAGCACCTCGTAAATCAAGTTTAGTATAAATTATTGCATTCTTAACTTGATCTAATAGTACTGGGATTAATGGTAATGGATATTTATTCTTTACCGTGATCTTATTCATGGCTCTATAGTCTATGCATGGTCGTAATTCACCATTTGACTTTGGTATAAAAAATAGTGGACAGGCCGCTGGTGAACGTGAAGGACGAATCAAATTATTTTCTAAACATTGATCAAGATAGTTGCGTAAAACAAGATTCTCCTTTTCAGATAAAGCATAGATTCTACAATTAGGTATGATAGATCCTGGCATGAGATCTATTTGACAATCGTACGTTCTATGTGGGGGTAAGGTACTTGCAGCTTGTTCACTAAAAACATCTTCATATTCTTTATAAATATGAGGTAAGCTAGTATCTTTTTCTGCTGCAGTAGCGATACATTGTGAAACAATTTTCTGATCATTATGAAAACAATTCTTTTGACAGAATTCTGAAAGAAAGTTAACTGTTTGTTCTTTCCAGTCGATATGTGGATTGTGTAATACTAGCCATGGCATTCCAAATATGAAACCATACTGGGGTGCTTGGATAATATCGAAAGAAACACTTTCTTGATGTTCTTGACCATTAATGTTTTTACAAATTGTGTGAATAGGTACAGTACACATAGTAACATGGCCTCCAGATAATTCAGTTCCGTCCACAGCTTGTACAATCTCGGGTATTTGTTTTTTTGTACATGTGAGTTTCAATGATTTAACAGTTTGAGAATCTACAAAATTTCCAGCGGCACCTGAATCTATTAGTGCTTGAACTGTCTGCCATTTTCCTTGAACTATAATTTGTATAGAAAGTCGTAAATGTCTAATATGATGACTAGTTTTGGAATGTACAGAAGGGATCATTTTTGTACCCAAGAGATCCCCTTCCTTGATTCTTGGGCCCACTAGTTTTCCTCGGAATTTTCAAGCATAGCTATTTGTTTCTTTGAATTAAAATTTAAATGCTATTTATTCTTTGGTTTTGATAGACAATCTCTCACAAAGTGTCCTTTCTTACCACAATAAAGACATTGTCGTTTGCGGCGACGAAGTTCTTTTTCTTCCTTAGTTAGGGGTTGACGAATTGTTCCTATTTCCATGGGATCGCCAGTATTATCTGATAATGAAGTGGATGTAAATGTATTTCGATTTTGTGCAGAACGCCAGAAACTCCGTTCAGGACTTTTTCTGTCTCCTCTTCTTTCTGTAAGTCTATGATCTAATCTTAAAGTGAGATCTATCAAATCATTGCAAGTTTTAGGTTGAGGATCAATTTGTGATAGAATATCTTTTAATTCGTCTTTAAGTCCCTGATAGAAAATTGCGTCTCTTTTCTCCTCAGGCCAAGATGTTTCCATAACCAGACGATTAAAGTGAGAGAGATAGGTGATAAGATCTTTATTTCCTTGTCGTAACTCTAAAAGTTCTTTATCAGCTGATAAGGTAACAGATCGTCGATCAAAAACTTTTTCAAACTCTTGTATAAACATGCGCCAATTGTATAATAGCCTACATCTTGACGTACTAATGGTACTGCCCATGTAGCAGCATCTCCAGTTAAATACGAAATGAGGAAGGCTATTCTCGACTGTGGATCCGGAAAAGCAGCTGGACGGCATGTAAAATGTAACTCCACTAGCGTGAGGAAAATTTGTACTGAGAATCTTTCTGGAGCAGCAAGAGGAATTTGAGTGAGAACATGTACTGAAATGTTACTGGGAGAAGGAGAAACATGTGATTGGGCAGTGGCTCCTTGTTGCATTGTTGTTGCGCCATCTACCTTGGCTTGTAATTGTGTCACCTTTGTGACGAGAGCTGCTATGGTATTTTTTGATTCTTGCAATTCTTTTTGTAATTGGTTCAAAGCTTGCATAACAGTATCCAAAGTGGCCATTTTTGAAACAGTAACACAAACCAAGAGGAAAATACATTTTGTGGGCTTACTATTCTGTCAAAGTCGAATTCCTCTGGATTTGTGTCTTTGTTCTGTTATGATTTATTGTTGGCAATTATCACTTCAAATATCATACTCAAAAGGGAAAAAGAAGATCAGCATGAAAGGCAATCTAAAAAGAAAAGTTTCTTAGACATGCATAGAAGCCAATTACAAGGATATTTAAACATTTATCCAATATTTATTATAAGGCAAGTAATACGCAAATATTTAATAATATATTCACAAAAATACTATCTGAGAAGAAATATGAATATCCTTCAAATATGTTTATCTAATAATTAAAATATAATATGAAATCTACAATGTCTTTTAGTTAACATCTTTTTGTCCAAAATTGCACAATGAATTCTAAAACTGTAAATTTTCAACTTTGTAAAAATACCGATGAATCTTTCTTCTCAAGAAACACAGTGAATTCTAATGTTTAACCTTTCACAATAGAATGCGCTCTTATATTCTTCTTTCTTCAAATAAACAAAACATTTAAATAAGAAGTCTTTTTAAAACATGAGTGCGCACGTGTAAATGTGTCATCTGTTTAAACATTTAAGAATAACATAATTCAATTCAGCTGGAACCATTTATACGTAAAGTCTGCAAATGACCGTGCTTAGTTTTGCTTAAAATAATCTTTTTAAACAAAAATATGTTGCACTAGAATTGTCACTAATCCCCGGGGCATATTTAAACTAAAATAACTCAAAGCTTCGGATATTCCTAAAGCAATGTTGTTATAGGTCAAACACTTGGCTTTGCTTTTCAGATTTTTAACTAAACAAAGATACTGAAGATTAAACAAGCGATGACTTCAGTTTCCTATCCTAAATAAACAATGTTACTATACATGAAACTTTCAGCTTTGATTCTGTCTGCAAAATAAACAATGTTATTAAACATGAAACATTCGGCTTCGGTGCAGTCTTTCAAAAAAAGAAATGTTCCTGAAAAGTAAACACTCTTACGACAGCAAGTCTGTCCACTTGCTTCTTGGAACTCCAGAGACCATCCACTGCACGGCAGGGGACCAAAAGGGCAAATCCAGATGGGAATCACCAAACAAAATCCAATCCAGGCAAAGTCCAAAATAGTAAGCACAGGGAAATGGGAGTGGTCGGTTTTTATAGCAGAACCACGCCCTCAATCATGAAAATTCCAGAAAGAACTACACCCTTAATCATGTGTACTCCAGGATGCTGGGAATTGTAGTTCCATCAACATAGACATCGTTGATTTGAGCAGTTTAACCACCACGAGCACTCTTATTACACAAATGCATTTTTCCACATGAATAAAGAGGAGAATGTTTTTTAATAGAACAAAGTGTGTGGCAAGAACGTTTGGTAGGAGAGATACTATGTTTAGAGGTATGATTACGCCAAAGTCTGACAATACACCCCCCTCCCAGGCCTGGTTGAGGACCAGGTTTATTTGGATGAAGACGATGAAACTTGGTTACCAAACGAGGAGCATGAACCTGCATAGCGGGTTCCCAGGAATTTTTTTCTGGTCCATAACCTTTCCATGCTATTAAATACCTTTAAGAGGAACCACGGAATCGAGAATCTAAAATGGCATGTACTTCATACTCCCAGTGTCCTTGTACCAATAATGGAGCTGGCCAAGATGTGCTTGATGAAGTGGCAGGCTTTAATAAAGACGTATGAAATACTGGATGTATTTTCAGAGAGGGAGGCAATTTCAATTTGTAAGTTACTGGATTAACTTGATGAAGGACTTCATAAGGACCTATGAATTTAGGATTAAATGTATTGTGATCTTTGAATGTAAAATTCTTGGTGGATAACCAAACTTTGTCATGTATTTTGTAAATGGGGCCAGGTTGATGTTTCTTGTCATATTGTAACTTATAATTGTATTTGGCTTGACATAAATTAGCTTGTAATCGTGTATGTACCTTTTGCATATGATATAAAATGTCTTGAACCGCAGGCATTTTATGGGATGTAGCTGGTAAAATGACAGGCAGTATTTGTGGATGTCGACCATACAGACCATAAAACGGGGTTTCTTTTATAGACGAACGATAAGAATTGTTATATGCTAGTTCAGCAAGCCATAAAAGATCTGGCCATATTGTAGGGGTGTCAGAGGCATAACAACGTAAATACTGTTTCAGTGTCTGATTCAATCTTTCGGTTTGACCATCAGTTTGTGGATGGTAACTAGTAGATAGAGCAGAGTCTATTTGTAAAGCTTGACACCAAGTTTGCCAAAAGCGAGCTGAAAATTGTGTGCCTCTATCTGAAAGGATTACCTTTGGAAGTCCATGAAGACAGACAATATTTTGAAGTATAAGATTGGCTAGAGTGCTGGATGTTGGAAGCCCCTTGCATGCTATGAAATGAGCGTATTTTGTGAGACTGTCTACAACTACCAAAATTGTGTTTGTATGATTTACTGCTGGGAGTCCAGTGATGAAATCCATTGTGATGTGTTCCCAAGGGTAGTTTGGAGTCAGTAAGGGAATTAATAATCCTTTTGGTTTACTATGTGTACTCTTGCAGCGAGCACAAATTTCACAGGATTGTACAAATTTTTTAACATCCTCAGAAAACGTGGCCCACCAAAAATACCTTTTCAAAAGTTCCATGGTTTTTTTAGGTCCTGGGTGGCCTGCCATAGGATGAGTATGTAGCCATTGGAAGGCTGTTTGTCTTAAATCTTTATTTGGTAAATATACTTGAGACTCAAATAATGGTAAGCCTTGTTGAATGGTATGTTTATTGCTTTGCTGTAACCAATTCTGCCAATCTGTGATATGAAAGTGAGAGCGAATAAGATCTAAAAAATCAACAGCGGCTATTAAACAGAGCACTTTGGTAGGATCTATAATAGACTGTGGTTGTTGTTTTTCATGAGAGAGAGGAGAGTCCTGTCTTGTGAGAGCATCTGCTTTTCTATTTTCAGTGCCAGAACGGAAGGTTACAATAAAATCGAATTCTGCGAAGAACAACATCCATCTTAATTGTCTGGGAGTCAATATCCGAGCAGAACTCATAAACTTGAGATTTTGATGATCAGAGTATACTGTGATTTTATGCTTAGATCCTGATTGATAGTGTCTCCATTCTTTGAAAGCGTCTTTTATTGCTAAAAGTTCTTTCTCCGCAATAGTATAGTTTTGTTCAGCGACATTCAATTTTCTGGACATGAATGCAACTGGATGGAGTTGTCCAGTGTATGGATGACGTTGTGATAAAATGGCTCCTATAGCCACATCTGAAGCATCGGCTTCCGCCATAAAAGGGTCCGTGACTCTTGGGTGAGCTAAAACAGGTGCAGTAGTAAATGCCTGTTTTAACATGATGAATGCTGCATTAGCTTCTTCAGACCAACAAAAAGGAACATTTTTACGTAACAGTCTAGTGATGGGTGCCACCTTATGGGAGAAATGATCTATAAACCGTCGGTAAAAATTTGCAAAACCTAAAAAACATTGTACATCACGTACAGATTTAGGTGTAGGCCATTCCATTAGGGCTTGGATTTTTCTTTCAGTCATCTGCATTCCTTTAGGTGTTAAAATAACTCCCAAAAACTCCACTGTGGTTACATGAAATTCACATTTACTAAGCTTACAAAATAAATGATTAATTCTTAACGTATGTAAAACCTTTTTTACATGTTCCTTATGTAATTGTACTGAGGTAGAATAGATCAGAATATCATCAATATATACAATTACAAAAATATCAAGATATTCTCTTAGCACATCATTAAGAAAATATTGAAAAGCAGCAGGAGCATTACACAAACCAAAAGGCATTACCAGATATTCAAACAGGCCATAACGAGTTTTAAAAGCTGTTTGCCATTCATCACCTTCACGAATATGAACCAAATGATAAGCACCTCGTAAATCAAGTTTACTATAAATTATTGCATTCTTAACTTGATCTAATAGTACTGGGATTAATGGTAATGGATATTTATTCTTTACCGTGATCTTATTCATGGCTCTATAGTCTATGCATGGTCGTAATTCACCATTTGACTTTGGTACAAAAAATAGTGGACAGGCAGCTGGTGAACGTGAAGGACGAATCAAATTATTTTCTAAACATTGATCAAGATAGTTGCGTAAAACAAGATTCTCCTTTTCAGATAAAGCATAGATTCTACAATTAGGTATGATAGATCCTGGCATGAGATCTATTTGACAATCGTACGTTCTATGTGGGGGTAAGGTACTTGCAGCTTGTTCACTAAAAACATCTTCATATTCCTTATAAATATGAGGTAAGCTAGTATCTTTTTCTGCTGCAGTAGCGATACATTGTGAAACAATTTTCTGATCATTATGAAAACAATTCTTTTGACAGAATTCTGAAAGAAAGTTAACTGTTTGTTCTTTCCAGTCGATATGTGGATTGTGTAATACTAGCCATGGCATTCCAAATATGAAACCATACTGGGGTGCTTGGATGATATCGAAAGAAACACTTTCTTGATGTTCTTGACCATTAATGTTTTTACAAATTGTGTAAATAGGTACAGTACACATGGTAACATGGCCTCCAGATAATTCAGTTCCGTCCACAGCTTGTACAATCTCGGGTATTTGTTTTTATGTACATGTGAGTTTCAGTGATTTAACAGTTTGAGAATCTACAAAATTTCCAGTGGCACCTGAATCTATTAGTGCTTGAACTGTCTGCCATTTTCCTTGAACTATAATTTGTATAGAAAGTCGTAAATGTCTAATATGATGACTAGTTTTGGAATGTACAGAAGGGATCATTTTTGTACCCAAGAGATCCCCTTCCTTGATTCTTGGGCCCACTAGTTTTCCTCGGAATTTTCAAGCATAGCTATTTGTTTCTTTGAATTAAAATTTAAATGCTATTTATTCTTTGGTTTTGATAGACAATCTCTCACAAAGTGTCCTTTCTTACCACAATAAAGACATTGTCGTTTGCGGCGACGAAGTTCTTTTTCTTCCTTAGTTAGGGGTTGACGAATTGTTCCTATTTCCATGGGATCGCCAGTATTATCTGATGATGAAGTGGATGTAAATGTATTTCGATTTTGTGCAGAACGCCAGAAACTCCGTTCAGGACTTTTTCTGTCTCCTCTTCTTTCTGTAAGTTTATGATCTAATCTTAAAGTGAGATCTATCAAATCATTGCAAGTTTTAGGTTGAGGATCAATTTGTGCTAGAATATCTTTTAATTCGTCTTTAAGTCCCTGATAGAAAAATGCGTCTCTTTTCTCCTCAGGCCAAGATGTTTCCACAACCAGACGATTAAATTGAGAGAGATAGGTGATAAGATCTTTATTTCCTTGTCGTAACTCTAAAAGTTCGTTATCAGCTGATAAGGTAACAGATCGTCGATCAAAAACTTTTTCAAACTCTTGTATAAACATGCACCAATTGTATAATAGCCTACATCTTGACGTACTAATGGTACTGCCCATGCAGCAGCATCTCCAGTTAAATATGAAATGAGGAAGGCTATTCTCGACTGTGGATCCGGAAAAGCAGCTGGACGGCATGTAAAATGTAACTCCACTAGCGAGAGGAAAATTTGTACTGAGAATCTTTCTGGAGCAGCAAGAGGAATTTGAGTGGGAACATGTACTGAAATGTTACTGGGAGAAGGAGAAACATGTGATTGGGCAGTGGCTCCTTGTTGCATTGTTGTTGCGCCATCTACCTTGGCTTGTAATTGTGTCACCTTTGTGACGAGAGCTGCTATGGTATTTTTTGATTCTTGCAATTCTTTTTGTAATTGGTTCAAAGCTTGCATAACAGTATCCAAAGTGGCCATTTTTGAAACAGTAACACAAACCAAGAGGAAAATAAATTTTGTGGGCTTACTATTCTGTCAAAGTCGAATTCCTCTGGATTTGTGTCTTTGTTCTGTTATGATTTATTGTTGGCAATTATCACTTCAAATATCGTACTCAAAAGGGAAAAAGAAGATCAGCATGAAAGGCAATCTAAAAAGAAAAGTTTCTTAGACATGCATAGAAGCCAATTACAAGGATATTTAAACATTTATCCAATATTTATTATAAGGCAAGTAATACGCAAATATTTAATAATATATTCACAAAAATACTATCTGAGAAGAAATATTAATATCCTTCAAATATGTTTATCTAATAATTAAAATATAATATGAAATCTACAATGTCTTTTAGTTAACATCTTTTTGTCCAAAATTGCACAATGAATTCTAAAACTGTAACTTTTCAACTTTGTAAAAATACCGATGATTCTTTCTTCTCAAGAAACACAGTGAATTCTAATGTTTAACCTTTCACAATAGAATGCGCTCTTATATTCTTCTTTCTTCAAATAAACAAAACATTTAAATAAGAAGTCTTTTTAAAACATGAGTGCGCACGTGTAAATGTGTCATCTCTTTAAACATTTAAGAATAACATAATTCAATTCAGCTGGAACCATCAAATGACCGTGCTTAGTTTTGCTTAAAAAATCTTTTTAAACAAAAATATGTTGCACTAGAATTGTCACTAATCCCCGGGGCATATTTAAAATTAAAATAACACAAAGCTTCGGATATTCCTAAAGCAATGTTGTTATAGGTCAAACACTTGGCTTTGCTTTTCTGATTTTTAACTAAACAAAGATACTGAAGATTAAACAAGCGATGACTTCAGTTTCCTATCCTAAATAAACAATGTTACTATACATGAAACTCTCAGCTTCGATTCTGTCTGCAAAATAAACAATGTTATTAAACATGAAACATTCGGCTTCGGTGCAGTCTTTCAAAAAAAGAAATGTTCCTGAAAAGTAAACACTCTTACGACAGCAAGTCTGTCCACTTGCTTCTTGGAACTCCAGAGACCATCCACTGCACGGCAGGGGACCAAAAGGGCAAATTCAGATGGGAATCACCAAACCAAATCCAATCCAGGCAAAGTCCAAAATAGTAAGCACAGGGAAATGGGAGTGGTCGGTTTTTATAGCAGAACCACGCCCTCAATCATGAAAATTCCAGAAAGAACTACACCCTTAATCATGTGTGATCCAGGATGCTGGGAATTGTAGTTCCATCAACATAGACATCGTTGATTTGATCAGTTTAACCACCACCGAGCACTCTTATTACACAAATGCATTTTTCCACATGAATAAAGAGGAGAATGTTTTTTAATAGAACAAAGTGTGTGGCAAGAACGTTTGGTAGGAGAGATACTTTGTTTAGAGGTATGATTACGCCAAAGTCTGACAATACACCCCCCTCCCGGGCGTGGTTGAGGACCAGGTTTATTTGGATGAAGACGATGAAACTTGGTTACCAAACGAGGAGCATGAACTTGCATAGCGGGTTCCCAGGAATTTTCTTCTGGTCCATAACCTTTCCATGCTATTAAATACCATAAAGAGGAACCACGGAATCGAGAATCTAAAATGGCATGTACTTCATACTCCCAGTGTCCTTGTACCAATAATGGAGCTGGCCGAGATGTGCTTGATGAAGTGGCAGGCTTTAATAAAGACATATGAAATACTGGATGTATTTTCAGAGAGGGAGGCAATTTCAATTTGTAAGTTACTGGATTAACTTGACGAAGGACTTCATAAGGACCTATGAATTTAGGATTAAATGTATTGTGATCTTTGAATGTAAAATTCTTGGTGGATAACCAAACTTTGTCATGTATTTTGTAAATGGGGCCAGGTTGATGTTTCTTGTCATATTGTAACTTATAATTGTATTTGGCTTGACATAAATTAGCTTGTAATAGTGTATGTACCTTTTGCATATGATATAAAATGTCTTGAACCGCAGGCATTTTATGGGATGTAGCTGGTAAAATGACAGGCAGTATTTGTGGATGTCGACCATACCGACCATAAAACAGGGTTTCTTTTATAGACGAACGATAAGAATTGTTATATGCTAGTTCAGCAAGCCATAAAAGATCTGGCCATATTGTAGGGGTGTCAGAGGCATAACAACGTAAATACTGTTTCAGTGTCTGATTCAATCTTTCGGTTTGACCATCAGTTTGTGGATGGTAACTAGTAGATAGAGCAGAGTCTATTTGTAAAGCTTGACACCAAGTTTGCCAAAAGCGAGCTGAAAATTGTGTGCCTCTATCTGAAAGGATTACCTTTGGAAGTCCATGAAGACAGACAATATTTTGAAGTATAAGATTGGCTAGAGTGCTGGATGTCGGAAGCCCCTTGCATGCTATGAAATGAGCGTATTTTGTGAGACTGTCTACAACTACCAAAATTGTGTTTGTATGATTTACTGCTGGGAGTCCAGTGATGAAATCCATTGTGATGTGTTCCCAAGGGTAGTTTGGAGTCAGTAAGGGAATTAATAATCCTTTTGGTTTACTATGTGTACTCTTGCAGCGAGCACAAATTTCACAGGATTGTACAAATTTTTTAACATCCTCGGAAAACGTGGCCCACCAAAAATACCGTTTCAAAAGTTCCATGGTTTTTTGAGGTCCTGGGTGGCCTGCCATAGGATGAGTATGTAGCCATTGGAAGGCTGTTTGTCTTAAATCTTTAGTTGGTAAATATACTCGAGACTCAAATAATGGTAAGCCTTGTTGAATGGTATGTTTATTGCTTTGCTGTAACCAATTCTGCCAATCTGTGATATGAAAGTGAGAGCGAATAAGATCTAAAAAATCATCAGCGGCTATTAAACAGAGCACTTTGGTAGGATCTATAATAGACTGTGGTTGTTGTTTTTCATGAGAGAGAGAAGAGTCCTGTCTTGTGAGAGCATCTGCTTTTCTATTTTCAGTGCCAGAACGGAAGGTTACAATATAATCGAATTCTGCGAAGAACAACATCCATCTTAATTGTCTGGGAGTCAATATCCGAGCAGAACTCATAAACTTGAGATTTTGATGATCAGAGTATACTGTGATTTTATGCTTAGATCCTGATAGATAGTGTCTCCATTCTTTGAAAGCGTCTTTTATTGCTAAAAGTTCTTTCTCCGCAATAGTATAGTTTTGTTCAGCGACATTCAATTTTCTGGACATGAATGCAACTGGATGGAGTTGTCCAGTGTATGGATGACGTTGTGATAAAATGGCTCCTATAGCCACATCTGAAGCATCGGCTTCCACAATAAAAGGGTCCGTGACTCTTGGGTGAGCTAAAACAGGTGCAGTAGTAAATGCCTGTTTTAACATGATGAATGCTGCATTAGCTTCTTGAGACCAACAAAAAGGAAAGTTTTTACGTAACAGTCTAGTGATGGGTGCCACCTTATGGGAGAAATGATCTATAAACCGTCGGTAAAAATTTGCAAAATCTAAAAAACATTGTACATCACGTACAGATTTAGGCGTAGGCCATTCCATTACGGCTTGGATTTTTCTTTCGGTCATCTGCATTCCTTTAGGTGTTAAAATAACTCCCAAAAACTCCACTGTGGTTATGTGAAATTCACATTTACTAAGCTTACAAAATAAATGATTAATTCTTAACGTATGTAAAACCTTTTTTACATGTTCCTTATGTAATTGTACTGAGGTAGAATAGATCAGAATATCATCAATATATACAATTACAAAAATATCAAGATATTCTCTTAGCACATCATTAGGAAAATATTGAAAAGCAGCAGGAGCATTACACAAACCAAAAGGCATTACCAGATATTCAAACAGGCCATAACGAGTTTTAAAAGCTGTTTGCCATTCATCACCTTCACGAATACGAACCAAATGATAAGCACCTCGTAAATCAAGTTTAGTATAAATTATTGCATTCTTAACTTGATCTAATAGTACTGGGATTAATGGTAATGGATATTTATTCTTTACCGTGATCTTATTCATGGCTCTATAGTCTATGCATGGTCGTAATTCACCATTTGACTTTGGTATAAAAAATAGTGGACAGGCAGCTGGTGAACGTGAAGGACGAATCAAATTATTTTCTAAACATTGATCAAGATAGTTGCGTAAAACAAGATTCTCCTTTTCAGATAAAGCATAGATTCTACAATTAGGTATGATAGATCCTGGCATGAGATCTATTTGACAATCGTACGTTCTATGTGGGGGTAAGGTACTTGCAGCTTGTTCACTAAAAACATCTTCATATTCTTTATAAATATGAGGTAAGCTAGTAGCTTTTTCTGCTGCAGTAGCAATACATTGTGAAACAATTTTCTGATCATTATGAAAACAATTCTTTTGACATAATTCTGAAAGAAAGTTAACTGTTTGTTCTTTCCAGTCGATATGTGGATTGTGTAATACTAGCCATGGCATTCCAAATATGAAACCATACTGGGGTGCTTGGATAATATCGAAAGAAACACTTTCTTGATGTTCTTGACCATTAATGTTTTTACAAATTGTGTGAATAGGTACAGTACACATCGTAACATGGCCTCCAGATAATTCAGTTCCGTCCACAGCTTGTACAATCTCGGGTATTTGTTTTTTTGTACATGTGAGTTTCAGTGATTTAACAGTTTGAGAATCTACAAAATTTCCAGCGGCACCTGAATCTATTAGTGCTTGAACTGTCTGCCATTTTCCTTGAACTATAATTTGTATAGAAAGTCGTAAATGTCTAATATGATGACTAGTTTTGGAATGTACAGAAGGGATCATTTTTGTACCCAAGAGATCCCCTTCCTTGATTCTTGGGCCCACTAGTTTTCCTCGGAATTTTCAAGCATAGCTATTTATTTCTTTGAATTAAAATTTAAATGCTATTTATTCTTTGGTTTTGATAGACAATCTCTCACAAAGTGTCCTTTCTTACCACAATAAAGACATTGTCGTTTGCGGCGACGAAGTTCTTTTTCTTCCTTAGTTAGGGGTTGACGAATTGTTCCTATTTCCATGGGATCGCCAGTATTATCTGATAATGAAGTGGATGTAAATGTATTTCGATTTTGTGCAGAACGCCAGAAACTCCGTTCAGGACTTTTTCTGTCTCCTCTTCTTTCTGTAAGTCTATGATCTAATCTTAAAGTGAGATCTATCAAATCATTGCAAGTTTTAGGTTGAGGATCAATTTGTGATAGAATATCTTTTAATTCGTCTTTAAGTCCCTGATAGAAAATTGCGTCTCTTTTCTCCTCAGGCCAAGATGTTTCCATAACCAGACGATTAAAGTGAGAGAGATAGGTGATAAGATCTTTATTTCCTTGTCGTAACTCTAAAAGTTCTTTATCAGCTGATAAGGTAACAGATCGTCGATCAAAAACTTTTTCAAACTCTTGTATAAACATGCGCCAATTGTATAATAGCCTACATCTTGACGTACTAATGGTACTGCCCATGTAGCAGCATCTCCAGTTAAATACGAAATGAGGAAGGCTATTCTCGACTGTGGATCCGGAAAAGCAGCTGGACGGCATGTAAAATGTAACTCCACTAGCGTGAGGAAAATTTGTACTGAGAATCTTTCTGGAGCAGCAAGAGGAATTTGAGTGAGAACATGTACTGAAATGTTACTGGGAGAAGGAGAAACATGTGATTGGGTAGTGGCTCCTTGTTGCATTGTTGTTGCGCCATCTACCTTGGCTTGTAATTGTGTCACCTTTGTGACGAGAGCTGCTATGGTATTTTTTGATTCTTGCAATTCTTTTTGTAATTGGTTCAAAGCTTGCATAACAGTATCCAAAGTGGCCATTTTTGAAACAGTAACACAAACCAAGAGGAAAATAAATTTTGTGGGCTTACTATTCTGTCAAAGTCGAATTCCTCTGGATTTGTGTCTTTGTTCTGTTATGATTTATTGTTGGCAATTATCACTTCAAATATCATACTCAAAAGGGAAAAAGAAGATCAGCATGAAAGGCAATCTAAAAAGAAAAGTTTCTTAGACATGCATAGAAGCCAATTACAAGGATATTTAAACATTTATCCAATATTTATTATAAGGCAAGTAATACGCAAATATTTAATAATATATTCACAAAAATACTATCTGAGAAGAAATATGAATATCCTTCAAATATGTTAATCTAATAATTAAAATATAATATGAAATCTACAATGTCTTTTAGTTAACATCTTTTTGTCCAAAATTGCACAATGAATTCTAAAACTGTAAATTTTCAACTTTGTAAAAATACTGATGAATCTTTCTTCTCAAGAAACACAGTGAATTCTAATGTTTAACCTTTCACAATAGAATGCGCTCTTATATTGATTCTTTCTTCAAATAAACAAAACATTTAAATAAGAAGTCTTTTTAAAACATGAGTGCGCACGTGTAAATGTGTCATCTGTTTAAACATTTAAGAATAACATAATTCAATTCAGCTGGAACCATTTATACGTAAAGTCTGCAAATGACCGTGCTTAGTTTTGCTTAAAATAATCTTTTTAAACAAAAATATGTTGCACTAGAATTGTCACTAATCCCCGGGGCATATTTAAACTAAAATAACTCAAAGCTTCGGATATTCCTAAAGCAATGTTGTTATAGGTCAAACACTTGGCTTTGCTTTTCAGATTTTTAACTAAACAAAGATACTGAAGATTAAACAAGCGATGACTTCAGTTTCCTATCCTAAATAAACAATGTTACTATACATGAAACTTTCAGCTTTGATTCTGTCTGCAAAATAAACAATGTTATTAAACATGAAACATTCGGCTTCGGTGCAGTCTTTCAAAAAAAGAAATGTTCCTGAAAAGTAAACACTCTTACGACAGCAAGTCTGTCCACTTGCTTCTTGGAACTCCAGAGACCATCCACTGCACGGCAGGGGACCAAAAGGGCAAATCCAGATGGGAATCACCAAACCAAATCCAATCCAGGCAAAGTCCAAAATAGTAAGCACAGGGAAATGGGAGTGGTCGGTTTTTATAGCAGAACCACGCCCTCAATCATGAAAATTCCAGAAAGAACTACACCCTTAATCATGTGTACTCCAGGATGCTGGGAATTGTAGTTCCATCAACATAGACATCGTTGATTTGAGCAGTTTAACCACCACCGAGCACTCTTATTACACAAATGCATTTTTCCACATGAATAAAGAGGAGAATGTTTTTTAATAGAACAAAGTGTGTGGCAAGAACGTTTGGTAGGAGAGATACTATGTTCAGAGGTATGATTACGCCAAAGTCTGACAATACACCCCCCTCCCAGGCGTGGTTGAGGACCAGGTTTATTTGGATGAAGACGATGAAACTTGGTTACCAAACGAGGAGCATGAACCTGCATAGCGGGTTCCCAGGAATTTTCTTCTGGTCCATAACCTTTCCATGCTATTAAATACCATTAAGAGGAACCACGGAATCGAGAATCTAAAATGGCATGTACTTCATACTCCCAGTGTCCTTGTACCAATAATGGAGCTGGCCGAGATGTGCTTGATGAAGTGGCAGGCTTTAATAAAGACGTATGAAATACTGGATGTATTTTCAGAGAGGGAGGCAATTTCAATTTGTAAGTTACTGGATTAACTTGACGAAGGACTTCATAAGGACCTATGAATTTAGGATTAAATGTATTGTGATCTTTGAATGTAAAATTCTTGGTGGATAACCAAACTTTGTCATGTATTTTGTAAATGGGGCCAGGTTGATGTTTCTTGTCATATTGTAACTTATAATTGTATTTGGCTTGACATAAATTAGCTTGTAATCGTGTATGTACCTTTTGCATATGATATAAAATGTCTTGAACCGCAGGCATTTTATGGGATGTAGCTGGTAAAATGACAGGCAGTATTTGTGGATGTCGACCATACAGACCATAAAACGGGATTTCTTTTATAGACGAACGATAAGAATTGTTATATGCTAGTTCAGCAAGCCATAAAAGATCTGGCCATATTGTAGGGGTGTCAGAGGCATAACAACGTAAATACTGTTTCAGTGTCTGATTCAATCTTTCGGTTTGACCATCAGTTTGTGGATGGTAACTAGTAGATAGAGCAGAGTCTATTTGTAAAGCTTGACACCAAGTTTGCCAAAAGCGAGCTGAAAATTGGTTGCCTCTATCTGAAAGGATTACCTTTGGAAGTCCATGAAGACAGACAATATTTTGAAGTATAAGATTGGCTAGAGTGCTGGATGTTGGAAGCCCCTTGCATGCTATGAAATGAGCGTATTTTGTGAGACTGTCTACAACTACCAAAATTGTGTTTGTATGATTTACTGCTGGGAGTCCAGTGATGAAATCCATTGTGATGTGTTCCCAAGGATAGTTTGGAGTCAGTAAGGGAATTAATAATCCTTTTGGTTTACTATGTGTACTCTTGCAGCGAGCACAAATTTCACAGGATTGTACACATTTTTTAACATCCTCAGAAAACGTGGCCCACCAAAAATACCTTTTCAAAAGTTCCATGGTTTTTTGAGGTCCTGGGTGGCCTGCCATAGGATGAGTATGTAGCCATTGGAAGGCTGTTTGTCTTAAATCTTTATTTGGTAAATATACTTGAGACTCAAATAATGGTAAGCCTTGTTGAATGGTATGTTTATTGCTTTGCTGTAACCAATTCTGCCAATCTGTGATATGAAAGTGAGAGCGAATAAGATCTAAAAAATCAACAGCGGCTATTAAACAGAGCACTTTGGTAGGATCTATAATAGACTGTGGTTGTTGTTTTTCATGAGAGAGAGAAGAGTCCTGTCTTGTGAGAGCATCTGCTTTTCTATTTTCAGTGCCAGAACGGAAGGTTACAATAAAATCGAATTCTGCGAAGAACAACATCCATCTTAATTGTCTGGGAGTCAATATCCGAGCAGAACTCATAAACTTGAGATTTTGATGATCAGAGTATACTGTGATTTTATGCTTAGATCCTGATTGATAGTGTCTCCATTCTTTGAAAGCGTCTTTTATTGCTAAAAGTTCTTTCTCCGCAATAGTATAGTTTTGTTCAACGACATTCAATTTTCTGGACATGAATGCAACTGGATGGAGTTGTCCAGTGTATGGATGACGTTGTGATAAAATGGCTCCGATAGCCAAATCTGAAGCATCGGCTTCCACAATAAAAGGGTCCGTGTCTCTTGGGTGAGCTAAAACAGGTGCAGTAGTAAATGCCTGTTTTAACATGATGAATGCTGCATTAGCTTCTTCAGACCAACCAAAAGGAACATTTTTATGTAACAGTCTAGTGATGGGTGCCACCTTATGGGAGAAATGATCTATAAACCGTCGGTAAAAATTTGCAAAACCTAAAAAACATTGTACATCACGTACAGATTTAGGTGTAGGCCATTCCATTACGGCTTGGATTTTTCTTTCAGTCATCTGCATTCCTTTAGGTGTTAAAATAACTCCCAAAAACTCCACTGTGGTTACGTGAAATTCACATTTACTAAGCTTACAAAATAAATGATTAATTCTTAACGTATGTAAAACCTTTTTTACATGTTCCTTATGTAATTGTACTGAGGTAGAATAGATCAGAATATCATCAATATATACAATTACAAAAATATCAAGATATTCTCTTAGCACATCATTAAGAAAATATTGAAAAGCAGCAGGAGCATTACACAAACCAAAAGGCATTACCAGATATTCAAACAGGCCATAACGAGTTTTAAAAGCTGTTTGCCATTCATCACCTTCACGAATACGAACCAAATGATAAGCACCTCGTAAATCAAGTTTAGTATAAATTATTGCATTCTTAACTTGATCTAATAGTACTGGGATTAATGGTAATGGATATTTATTCTTTACCGTGATCTTATTCATGGCTCTATAGTCTATGCATGGTCGTAATTCACCATTTGACTTTGGTACAAAAAATAGTGGACAGGCAGCTGGTGAACGTGAAGGACGAATCAAATTATTTTCTAAACATTGATCAAGATAGTTGCGTAAAACAAGATTCTCCTTTTCAGATAAAGCATAGATTCTACAATTAGGTATGATAGATCCTGGTATGAGATCTATTTGACAATCGTACGTTCTATGTAGGGGTAAGGTACTTGCAGCTTGTTCACTAAAAACATCTTCATATTCTTTATAAATATGAGGTAAGCTAGTATCTTTTTCTGCTGCAGTAGCGATACATTGTGAAACAATTTTCTGATCATTATGAAAACAATTCTTTTGACAGAATTCTGAAAGAAAGTTAACTGTTTGTTCTTTCCAGTCGATATGTGGATTGTGTAATACTAGCCATGGCATTCCAAATATGAAACCATACTGGGGTGCTTGGATAATATCGAAAGAAACACTTTCTTGATGTTCTTGACCATTAATGTTTTTACAAATTGTGTAAATAGGTACAGTACACATGGTAACATGGCCTCCAGATAATTCAGTTCCGTCCACAGCTTGTACAATCTTGGGCATTTGTTTTTATGTACATGTGAGTTTCAGTGATTTAACAGTTTGAGAATCTACAAAATTTCCAGTGGCACCTGAATCTATTAGTGCTTGAACTGTCTGCCATTTTCCTTGAACTATAATTTGTATAGAAAGTCGTAAATGTCTAATATGATGACTAGTTTTGGAATGTACAGAAGGGATCATTTTTGTACCCAAGAGATCCCCTTCCTTGATTCTTGGGCCCACTAGTTTTCCTCGGAATTTTCAAGCATAGCTATTTGTTTCTTTGAATTAAAATTTAAATGCTATTTATTCTTTGGTTTTGATAGACAATCTCTCACAAAGTGTCCTTTCTTACCACAATAAAGACATTGTCGTTTGCGGCGACGAAGTTCTTTTTCTTCCTTAGTTAGGGGTTGACGAATTGTTCCTATTTCCATGGGATCGCCAGTATTATCTGATGATGAAGTGGATGTAAATGTATTTTGATTTTGTGCAGAACGCCAGAAACTCCGTTCAGGACTTTTTCTGTCTCCTCTTCTTTCTGTAAGTCTATGATCTAATCTTAAAGTGAGATCTATCAAATCATTGCAAGTTTTAGGTTGAGGATCAATTTGTGCTAGAATATCTTTTAATTCGTCTTTAAGTCCCTGATAGAAAAATGCATCTCTTTTCTCCTCAGGCGAAGATGTTTCCATAACCAGACAATTAAAGTGAGAGAGATAGGTGATAAGATCTTTATTTCCTTGTCGTAACTCTAAAAATTCCTTATCAGCTGATAAGGTAACAGATCGTCGATCAAAAACTTTTTCAAACTCTTGTATAAACATGCACCAATTGTATAATAGCCTACATCTTGACGTACTAATGGTACTGCCCATGTAGCAGCATCTCCAGTTAAATATGAAATGAGGAAGGCTATTCTCGACTGTGGATCCGGAAAAGCAGCTGGACGGCATGTAAAATGTAACTCCACTAGCGTGAGGAAAATTTGTACTGAGAATCTTTCTGGAGCAGCAAGAGGAATTTGAGTGGGAACATGTACTGAAATGTTACTGGGAGAAGGAGAAACATGTGATTGGGCAGTGGCTCCTTGTTGCATTGTTGTTACGCCATCTACCTTGGCTTGTAATTGTGTCACCTTTGTGACAAGAGCTGCTATGGTATTTTTTGATTCTTGCAATTCTTTTTGTAATTGGTTCAAAGCTTGCATAACAGTATCCAAAGTGGCCATTTTTGAAACAGTAACACAAACCAAGAGGAAAATAAATTTTGTGGGCTTACTATTCTGTCAAAGTCGAATTCCTCGGGATTTGTGTCTTTGTTCTGTTATGATTTATTGTTGGCAATTATCACTTCAAATATCATACTCAAAAGGGAAAAAGAAGATCAGCATGAAAGGCAATCTAAAAAGAAAAGTTTCTTAGACATGCATAGAAGCCAATTACAAGGATATTTAAACATTTATCCAATATTTATTATAAGGCAAGTAATACGCAAATATTTAATAATATATTCACAAAAATACTATCTGAGAAGAAATATTAATATCCTTCAAATATGTTTATCTAATAATTAAAATATAATATGAAATCTACAATGTCTTTTAGTTAACATCTTTTTGTCCAAAATTGCACAATGAATTCTAAAACTGTAACTTTTCAACTTTGTAAAAATACCGATGAATCTTTCTTCTCAAGAAACACAGTGAATTCTAATGTTTAACCTTTCACAATAGAATGCGCTCTTATATTGATTCTTTCTTCAAATAAACAAAACATTTAAATAAGAAGTCTTTTTAAAACATGAGTGCGCACGTGTAAATGTGTCATCTGTTTAAACATTTAAGAATAACATAATTCAATTCAGCTGGAACCATTTATAAAGTCTGCAAATGACCGTGCTTAGTTTTACTTAAAATAATCTTTTTAAACAAAAATATGTTGCACTAGAATTGTAACTAATCCCCAGGGCAAATTTAAACTAAAATAACACAAAGCTTCGGATATTCCTAAAGCAATGTTGTTAAAGGTCAAGCACTCGCCTTCGCTTTTCAGAATTTTAACTAAACAAAGATACTGAAGATTAAACAAGCAATGACTTCAGTTTCCTATCCTAAATAAACAATGTTACTAAACATGAAACTCTCAGCTTCAATTCTGTCTGCAAAATAAACAATGTTATTAAACATGAAACATTCGGCTTCGGTGCAGTCTTTCAAAAAAGAAATGTTCCTGAAAAGTAAACACTCTTACGACAGCAAGTCCGTCCACTTGCTTCTTGGAACTTCAGAGACCATCCACTGCACAGCAGGGGACCAAAAGGGCAAATCCAGATGGGAATCACCAAACCAAATCCAATCCAGGCAAAGTCCAAAATAGTAAGGACAGGGAAATGGGAGTGGTCAGTTTTTATAGCAGAACCATGCCCTCAATCATGAAAATTCCAGAAAGAACTACACCCTTAATCATGTTTACTCCAGGATGCTGGGAATTGTAGTTCCATCAACATAGACATTGTGGATTTGAGCAGTTTAACTACCACCGAGTACACTTATTACACAAATGCATTTTTCCACATGAATAAAGAGGAGAATGTTTTTTAATAGAACAAAGTGTGTGGCAAGAATGTTTGGTAAGAGAGATAATATGTTTAGAGGTATGATTACGCCAAAGTCTGACAGACTCTTTTCTATTGCTGCTGCGTAGTGTCCAGCGGTCCCAAAGTGTAAGCAGATAATTGTAAAAACTGGAGCGTCTGTTAGTTTTTTACTTGCAAGGATTTCTTTAGCATAGCCATGATGTGCTTCCTTGTCTCCAAGTGCGGCTGGCCTCCAGCCACAAAGCTCAGATCCTACAGTGACAGAACCCCATCCATTCTGCAAAGTCCCTAAATCTTTTCTATTGAAAACAAAAGTCCATTATTCAACTTGGCAACACTGGGTATTCTGAAGTTCAAGAAGAATCGATACAGTGCAGGAGAGACCATCACTGCAGCAGCACTTGGCACGACCATGACTTCAGGTAACCTTGTGTACTTAATCCATTGCAGCCAGCAAATGTTGCCCAGCATGAATGGGGCCAACAATATCAACATCTATTTTATCTTTCACCACTTCTGGCAGGGGAGGCATCTGTAGTTGCTTGAGATATTGTCCTTTACATGTCTGTAACTGATCACACACGTGCCAAGTGTGTTCTCAACCAGCTCACCCAGGAAAGGAAACCATACTTTTTGCTCAGTAATATCATTGTGTCCACAGTTCCTCCATGGGCCACGTGAACCTCTTGTCTCCTCATCGTCTTTGAAATTATCAAGTGAAGTGCCTCTCAGAATCAGTCCATTGTGTTGGTGATCCATTTTCACTATGAATGTGCCTTAATTTCTTTGAGATTATTATTTTGATAAGCTCTCTTAATCTAATCAAGTTTTGTCTTGTGCTGCATTCCATTGCATTCTAACAGTGATTAAAGGTGGATCCTCTTGGGTGGCTTTCCGAATGCCACTACTAATCATTGGTTTAGGGCAGGCCTGCCTTACTGTGTATCAAAGAAATCTCTGAGCAGTTGAGGACTGTGAAATGGCATGTGACAGAAAAAGTTGGGAAAAATTCAGCAAAGATGTGTCCATATGTAGTTTGTTCACAATGTGTTATCTGTAGTTTTGCAGACATAAGCTCAAGTCTAGGTTGCATCTTCGTTTTGGGTTTTTCAAACAAGGTGACAAGTACTTGGTAGTAAGTAACAGTGGTAAAGACCTTTCTTTACAGATGCAGGTGAAAATATTAATGGACTAACACCACTGTCAGGTTCTCCTTATCTGCAGGTAAGTATGCCATCTTCAGTGTTGTTAGACTTTAGCTCCGCTTAGCAGGATGCTTTTGGATCAATGCTCTTGCTAGGATGTCAACAATAGAAAGTAGGCTACCATTGTTGACAATTTCAGTTCACAAGATGTATCATAATAAGCCAGTTGTTGGGCAAAGAAATGTGTTATCTCACAGGCTGTCTGATAGTTATGTTACGTTACGGTATGCATATTTGTAGAGTGCACTATCACCCGGAAGGTGTGAGTCTAAGCATACCCAGTGCCTAGTGGCACTCGAAAAGCCATGTCTTCAGCATCTTGTGGAATTTGACAAGTGAGGTGGAGGCTCTTACTTGTAGAGGCAGATCCTGTTGCGCTTTAGGACAATGTATTAGAAGGCTCGACCATGAGATCTGATTTTACGTATGCATGGAATTCCTGCAAGTAGGAGTCCAAGCGAGCTGAGATGTCTGAAAGATTTGTGAAAGGAGATGCGATTGTTATATGCAGGGCCACTGTTCTAGAGTTCCTTGAAAGTATGGGTGAGGAGTTTGTGACTGGGGAGCCAGGGGCGCTCCTTCAGGTGTGGTGTAATGTGAGTGCACCCTGGGAGGTTGAGAGTGATTCTGGCCACTGAGTTGTGAATAGTCTGCAGCCTTCAGGTGAGTTTTTTTGTTGGTCACGGCATAGAGGGTGTTCCTATAGTCCAGCTTGCTTGAGACCAGGACATGCATTGCGGTTTTGCGGTTGATGATTGGGACCCATTTGAAACTCTTTCTCAGCATCTTCATGGTATGGAAGCATGAGTTGGCAAAGGCATTGCCTTTTAGGGGGGGGATCATGTCGAGTTTGCTGTTGATGATGATCTTGAGGTTCTTGGCGTGGGTCGGTGTCAGTCTTAGCTCTTTTGCCCACCAGGTGGAGTCCCAAGGTGATATGCTCTTCCCAAAGATCACAATTTCGATTTTGTCGGTGTTCAGTTTTAGAAAGTTGGTCTTTATCTAGTGGATGATTTTGGTTATGTAGGCTTTGAACTTGATCCGGGTACTGGGCGCTTTGTCCATGAGGGAGAGAATGAGTCGCATGTCATTGGCGTAGAAGAGGACGTTGATATTGTGAGAGCTGATGATGCTGGCTAGAGGGATTATGTATGCATTAAAGATACTCACACTCAGGGAGGATCATTTTGGAACTCCACAGATACTATAGTTTAAAAACTAGTGAAAAGTTGTTTTTTCCTTGTTTATTTTTTTCAATGGATCCCTTATAGATGCAAAGGTTTGAATGTATCCAGCACGCTAGCTGTTCATAGCCAGCAAATAGCTGAGAGAATACACATTGGATGCCACAGGACTGAAGTGGCAGTTTGTTTTTCCAGGTCTAGTGTCATTCGTTCACAAGACTTGATATGCTCATAGAACGTGTGGGAGGGTTTGCAAAAGGTAATATTTTTATTTGTTGAGGGTAAGATTGACTTCTGCCAAAGCAACACGAACCTTCACCAATTCATTCTCATGTTTTTGCTGGGTCTCGGAAATTTTCAGGATATCTCTGTAGTTCAGGGAATTAGGAATACTTTGAATTACCTTGCTATGCCGCCTAGAATACGTCAGCTGCTAAGGACACCCCAAAACTGACTCACTTGTATTGAAATAAGCCCCTCTGTCTGGCAAAAGTAGTACATGGAGTGCTGACTTTTCCAGTTCTAAAAGATGGTACCCTATAGTCAAGCCCAGTTTGGAGAAAATTTGTGCTTTGTTCAGCTGTTGCACCATGACTTGGATACAAGGAGTCCAGATTATGTTATCTGTGCATTGCAAGGTTTGACCGTCAGATCCCCCCAGATACAAATCTACCCATATGTCTGTTAAGCAAAAGTGATGCAGAGACCAAAGCCATTGTGCCCTACCACATGTTCAATGATAACATGTTGCAGCAGGCTGTTGATTTCAGGTGCTACGTGCTCCTGAATGAATTTTGAGTGGAATTTCCCCCACGTACTCTGCATTACCTTTCACAGCGTCAGGAATGTGCATCTTAATTTGCCTCTAAATTTCCAAAGCACATGAAAAGGTTTGTAAGAGAGTGAATTTCTAATTGGGTTGGATGGTAGTGAAAGGCAAGTAATATAGTCATAACCTGTTAAGGTCAGTAAATAATTCAGTAATTTAAACCCAAGCTCAACCCCTAGTAGCTATGGCACAGAGAAGACAGGCTAAACATAAAACATGCCTAAAGCATTTAGAAGTTTCAAAACAGTTAAAAAGTCAAAACACAATAGAATAAATATCCTACTCCAATTTCTTTAAAATTAGAGACAACAATGACACCAAAACAAAAAAACTAGTAAGAAGAACCAGAGATATGAATTTTACAGGATTTAAATGGAAAACAAATGCACCCAGTGTAAGTCAGTGGTCGCAGTAGACCAAGACCAGGGTGCAATTTCAGGCCGACCCCAATGGATCCCAGGTCAGATACACCAATTGCAATGGTCCCGGTGAAAGTCTGGAAGTCAAAAAAGTTCCCAAGTCCCACTTCAGAAAGGGACTGTGTCACTTTCCTGAAGAAGTATATTGAAGTTTCTAGTAAATCCCAATGCAGAATGGGACTTTTGAAATGAAAAATCCTATCCCTACGAGTCACCTGTGAAACTGTAGCTCCTGCTGTGGAACTGAAGGCCGGATACCTGGAGCATATTGGTCCTGCTGGTGCTCTGGAGCTTTGGCAATTTTTCACTTAGACGTTTCTCAGTCCTAACGCAGAATAGGACTTAGGCGGTCATTCTGACCGCGGCGGGTGGCGGTCGCCGCCCGCCATGCGGTTACCGCGGCGGCCATTCCAACTTTCCCGCTGGGCCGGCGGGCGACCGCCAAAAGGCCGCCCGCCGGCCCAGCGGGAAAGCCCCTGCAATGAGGAAGCCGGCTCCGAATGGAGCCGGCGGAGTTGCAGGGGTGCGACGGGTGCAGTGGCACCCGTCGCGATTTTCACTGTCTGCAAAGCAGACAGTGAAAATCTGTACGGGGCCCTGTTAGGGGGCCCCTGCACTGCCCATGCCAATGGCATGGGCAGTGCAGGTGCCCCCAAGGGCCCCACGACACCCGTTCCCACCATTCACCGCCAGAAAACAGGCTGGCGGGAAGGGGGTCGGAATCCCCATGGCGGCGCTGCAAGCAGCGCCGCCATAGAGGATTCCCTGGGCAAGGGGAAAACCGGCGGTTCCCGCTGGTTCCCCTTTTCTGACCGCGGCTTTACCGCCGCGGTCAGAATAGCCCAGGAAGCACCGCCAGCCTATTGGCGGTGCTTCCGCTGCCCTCCGCCCTGGCGGTCGCAGACCGCCAGGGTTGGAATGAGGGCCTTAGTCATTTTTGGGTGGGTCCATCTGAATATTTGGTGCCCTGGAGAAAACGTTTTCAAAAGTTTCCAAACTTTCGTCTGGGGCCCAGACAACCAGAGGAGTGCTCTTCTAGGGCCCCCAGGACTGTCGGGAGCGGTACTCAGAAACTCTCAAGGTGTCAGGCAGAAGCCAACAGCAGAGTCCAGTTGCTACTGGTCAGCTGGACACTTTAGGAAAAAGACTTCTCGTAGCGGTCTGTTTTGTCACATTTGCCGCACAGTAGGTCAGCCAACTGGCCCTTGGCATCCACGTCTTTGACCTGGGTACAATTGGCATCAGGTCTCCACACTTCTCAAACAGCATGTGCAGTCCTACTGTTCTTCCACACGTCCAGAAAGTATTCTGAGGAGGTACCTTGAATTGCCACATTTATGCCTGGCACCAGCTAGTGTGTGGGAGTGACTCCTGGTTCTTCTCAACCTAAACGGGTAAAAGTTCCCAGGTCCAACCCTACCCATTTTTGCAGCAGTTCCTGTTTACTATCCTGCAAACAATCGCACACTGCACATTATTCTAAAAATCCAATATTGAGAAACCCTTCTTCTCTTGTGTAGAGCCTCTGTGCATGCCCAGGGGTGTGGCCATGGTAATGAGGAGTCCCCTCCTCTGTGGTGACTCAAAAGCAGCTCTGGGGGCAGCTTCCTTCCCACTGGGTTTGGTGCCAGTCTGACTATAGGGACAAAGGCTGGATCTTTCCTGGTGTCATCTGACATTTTATTGGGACAGGCCTAGCACCCTTAAAGTTAAGTACTTAGGTCCACCATAACTGGTCTTACTGCCAAGAGGAGAAAACGCCTACCCACTCCAAGGCCATTGTTCCTGTTCTGGGAGTAGTTTTCATGCCTCATGTCAAGCACTGGATTGACATCTACCGGAGAGCTAATGTAAAGTAGCCTCTAGGAGTTTCAGGCAGGGAAAAGTTACTTTTCCTAAATATGTACATTCATCCAACTTCACCATTTAATAGGTTTTTTAGAAATATATAAAGGAGTGGTTGACTTATTTTTTTAACTGACTCCATACCCAAGATGTAGAATTCATATTTTAATCCACACTCTAGTGTCCTCATAGGACAGCCAGAGCCTTCCACAGTGAAAATAAATTTGGGGGCTTGTAACTGCAGAGACATCGTAACATTAAATTTCCACATGGCCTACTTTTAAATAGCATACACCCTATCCTGTGGGCTGCAAGGCCCATACATAGGAGGCATTAATATTTACAATGAAGGTTTTACTCTTGTAAAAATGAATATTGTGACAACAGGTCAGTTGCAGGTTTAAATTACAGAAGTCAGGCTACATTGGTAGGCCTTTCCAATGCCTGGGTGTAGTCTCTACACCGTATACTATGGCCTTCCAGGCGAGTTAAATGAACCATTCAGGGATTACCCAATTTATTTTTTATAACTCTTTTTATTGTTTAAGAGCCTAATTTAAACACAATGTAAAATAACCATAACCTCTAGCTCCAGCACTGCACGTTATTCTAAAAATCCAAAATTGAGAAACCCTTCTTCTCTTGTGTAGAGCCTCTGTGCATGCCCAGGGGTGTGGCCATGGTAATGAGGAGTCCCCTCCTCACAGTCTGCAGTGCATAGAGAATGCATGGGTAAATATAACAATTAGGAGATGTGGTCAGAGCCTCAATCCCATGCCCCCTTTCTTGTGAGGTCCACAGGCCCCACAGCTTATCCGACTTAGTTTACAGCCCCTCCATTTTTAGACTCACTTTTCAGCAATTACAGAGTAGTTCACGCCTCTTGACCACTCCCGCAGGGATGGAGGTTTCGACTGCTGCCAGTGTCTGGCATTGTCCCTCAGAACTACCAAACACCCATGCCAGCCAAAATTCGGTGGGCCCTAATCCCCAACAACCCTCTGTTATTTTTAGAAGGGATATCTTAGTGGAAGGAAACTGGCTTTTTGCAGGTTTCCCCCACTTTCTGCCCCCATTTGGACTACTAGCTGCTGTTTTTTAAAAAACTTTGAGTACAGAGGTCTGCCAACCAGACCTCAGTGCCAGTGTTTTAAGCCCTTACATAGTATATGTCGAATTGGCTATACCAAATAAGCAAGTGCAAAACGACAATTTAGAAGTGTTGCTGTTAAGATTAATAGAAGGGGTGGCTTTGCCATTGATTTAAATTACAAAGTGGAACTAGCAGAGTAAATGCTGCTCTTCCAGTCTGCAGTGGCAGGCTGGGAGCCATTTTGTCTTTTGTCACACTCAAGGTGGCACAAACAGTACTGCAGTCCTAGGTGGACACTCTTGTTTTACATGCCCTGGATCTTCTAAAATCTGCATCTCCTCAATGTCGGTGGATTTTGCTCATCAGAGTCTCTAAAAATTCATAAAAGTATACTCTGTTTTTATCAATTGGTGTCCCGGTTCTTTGATGTTGTGTGACAATCTTACTTTGTTGTTTGGTACTATTAAATGCTTTACACTAAGGCCCGTATTTATACTCCGTTTGCGCCGAATTAGCGTCGTTTTTTTCGACGCAAATTCGGCGCAAAACTAACGCCATATTTATACTTTGGCGTTAGACGCGTCTAGCGCCAAAGTATGGGCAAATAGCGTAATTTTTTTGCGTGAACGCCTTCCTTGCGTTAATGAGATGCAAGGAAGGCGTTCCCATCTAAAAAAATGACGGCGACGCAAATGCGTCGTATTTATACTCCCGGGCAAAAATCACGCCCGGGAGGTGGCGGGTCAAAAAACCCCGCATTTGCGCCACTATTTAACGCCTGGGTCAGGGTAGGCGTTAAGGGGCCTGTGGGCTCAAAATGAGCCCACAGGTGCCCTCCCCTGCCCCCAGGGACCCCCCCTGCCACCCCTGCCCACCCCAGGAGGACACCCAAGGATGGAGGGACCCACCCCAGGGACATTCAGGTAAGTTCAGGTAAGTATAATTTTGTATATTTTGTAATTTTTTTTGGGTGGCATAGGGGGGCCTTATTTGTGCCCCCCTACATGCCACTATGCCCAATGACCATGCCCAGGGGACAGAAGTCCCCTGGGCATGGCCATTGGGAAAGGGGGCATGACTCCTGTCTTTACTAAGACAGGAGTCATTTAAATGGCGTCTGGGCGTCGAAAATAATGGCGCAAATCGGGTTGAGGCGATTTTTTTGCCTCAACCTGACTTGCCCCATTTTAAGACGCCCTAACGCCATTTTCCCCCTACGCCGGCGCTGCCTGGTGTACGTGTTTTTTTTCCACGCACACCAGGCAGCGCCGGTCTGCTAGCGCCGGCTAACGCCATTCCATAAATACGGCGCCCGCATGGCGCTTCAGAATGGCGTTAGACGGCGCTAAATTTTTTGACGCTAAACTGCGTTAGCGCAGTTTAGCGTCAAAAAGTATAAATATGGGCCTAAGTTCCTTTATTAAGCCATGCGCTCACAGATACAAACGAACCTGACTGGAGCTAAGGCAGTTTTAGCGTTTGTGTTCCTCAATAAGGCCCCACAGCAATATCATATAATACACCCAGATCCTCACACTTAGGAAGCTTGACTACTGGGAACTCAAAAACATCTGCAAGAGAGGCATAAATCTCTCGGGATTAACACTTTTTAAACAGGAAAAAACAGATCATGTGACATCATGACCCTTCTGGGACATGACACCTTGTGCACTGTGGGTTTCAGACCTTCCTCATTTTTCATAGTTTATTAGGACTGTCGTAGATTTTATGAAAGTAGTTGAATTGGGGATGGGCAGTATCTGCGCTGCTACCTTGGCCTCCTGCCATTCGTCCTCTCTTATCCCCCAACAACATCTCATTCCTAGGCCTATTGCAAGCCCTTGAGAGGTTCAGGGCTGTTAGGCAGAAGGGACCGATACAGTCTTGAAATACCTTTCCTTCCCGGTGCCTTCATGGTCAATTTGGCTTCAAGGGGGTTATACTCTTCACAGAGTGCAGTTTGAAACATGTGTAAGGTGTGACGAAGCGGAAGGTACCAACAAAATTTAAATTTGCGGAGTTCAAACTCCGCTGAAAGGTGTTTAAAGTTATGAATATGATCATGGTCCCATGTGTCACCCAGATGGTAAAAGCTTATAAGGTCCTAGTGGCGGAAGCCCTCAATTCATGTGACCTATTACAGCTAGTTTCTGGACCAAAGGGGTATTTTTACAGTAAGTTTACCTAATTATTTGATGTGAGCAAGTGCAGCATGTCAGAAAGGAATCCTAGTGGCCTAGGGAAGTGAGTGTGGGAGGGGGCCCCCATACAATACATTTAACATACTACATCTCTCAAGGAAAGTCAACTCTGGATGCCAGGAAGTCTTGTTGAGACCCAAACAGCCAGTCCTCTATTGGTACCATTTGTGAAGCCCAGTGATATGGACGGAGTTCTGGAAGCCCAGGATCCATCATAATTGTTGCGAGCCCATGCTTACAATAGGATAAAAGGAGGTATTTTATATACCCGGCCAAAGCGGGTTTCCAAAGCCTATAGATGCTGGGTGAAATCAGGCCGGACAATAAATGGGTGATTTTGTAGAATGTATAGGAACTGAGGAAGAACTACCATTTTACATAATGTCACCCCCCACCAGGTTTAGCAACAAGACCCATAATTCCAAGTGTTTGTGTGCGGCACAGGACAGGCATTACATTCTTGTCCCAGGCTGTGCGAGGGTCACGCGAGACATGTATACCCAGGTATTGAAAGGTATCCTCAGCCTTCTTGTATTGTGCATCTGGCGTGTGTTGAAAAGGTACGTTGGTTAAATGTACATTTGTAGACTTGCCTCAATTCACAACAACTCGGAGTATATGCTACAGGCGCGGTAACCTGTCCTACTGCTCCTTCAGTTAGAAAAGCATGTTGTGAGTATATAATGCCTCTCTATCCTCTGCTCCCTCTGGCCAATGAATGCAAAGCCTTGTAACTGTGTGACTTTTCTAAGCCACTGTGCTAGCTTGAAATCTAGGGCCAATATTAATTTTGTGAATAACTTGCACCGGAAAGGAGTAGAGTACTGTAACAAGTACTATTTGTACTCTGTTAAGAGGAGTGCCACCGGGTCCTGTAGATCCTCCAGTTGTGCCATAGCCACGTAGAGCCATTGTACACAGTGCCTTGTACTCCTATTTGACATAAAGAGTTTTGTCTTCATGGACCAACGATCTCATTGCCAAGTTCAACCGGGATGCCAACAACTTGGCTAAGATTTTAGCCTCTATGTGAAGGAGTGATATAGGTCGGTACAAGGTGCAGTCATGGGGTGTTTTATTCCGTTTCAGGATAACTGAAAATATTGCAAATCGGAAGTCGTCAAGTAGTTGGCCGGGGTCGTCCGCCAAGTTGAATCAAGAATGCGGAAAATCTTTAATAAAATTGCACAGGAAAGCCTTTGGGCTCTGGCGTCTTGCTGGATGGTGAGACAGATGTAGCAATTTCTATGTTTTAAGGGCGAAGCACGTACACTGGCCCAAGTCTAAAAAACAGCCCTAACTCTTTAATTAAAAAAATGGGTCGACCACGGAAAAATGGGCATTTTGCTCACAAGTTTTGAAAATATATTTGCGACACTCGGAACTCCAGATACATCTTCTCTTAAAATAATTTGCTGGACTATCTGAAGCAAACCAAGTCTGACTGTTAAATAAAAAATTAGTAAATAAGTTATTGGTAATGGCTTCCGTTACATATATATCAAAGTCACTGAAAGGGACATGAATGCCCCTTGTGACCTACACTTTTGCCATGAGTGATCCTAATACAGATCTTCAGTGGGGTTTTTGAATACTCGCCTCAGCATGCACACCGTCATGTAGGCATGCTGAGCATTGCTTGCTGTAATTGTATATGAGATGCAGAGCTGAACTATCTGGTCTGGAAGGGTGCACAATGCATGCCTTCCTTTTAAGATGGACTGCAATCCCCTTTTTGAATGGTATGAGCTTGGTAATTGTGGGAGCATGTGTTTTTATTCCTAGTCACTGAACAGGCCTTTTCCCTGTTCTCTTCACTCAGGGATTGGCCTATCGGTTGCACCCATCTTAAGTTCGGTCTAAGTCATATGTGGCTGGGTCACCTGCTACATCAGGTCAGCATATGTATATTGTATAGTGCATAGTAGTATGAGCTAGTAGAATGTGTGCACTGTCTGAGTGTTACTAAGCAGAATTCCTCTTGCATTACCACTGCAAGCATGCTGTATAAGATGGACTAGCATTGTGTATTCTAGCATTCCTTAGGATTTTGTGTGGAAACAGATTCCGGGTGTGGAAGGATGGAGGCAAGGTTTCCTTTAGATGTGACAGAGAAAAAGGCAGATTAGGAGGAGTTCAGGTATTCAATGTATTGGTCCCAGTTTTAAAATGTTTTCTAAATCCGAGTATAAAGGTTATTCTGACCATACCATGTATACATAACCATCTCATATTTAAACAAAATGACTAATTAGATAATCAAATTATTGATTTACTTTCTCTGCTAGCAACATTTGAGTCAGAAATCTGTATAGGGACTAAATATAAAAAACTGAATCTAAACTCGTTTGAGCTAAACATTGGCATTTTTTCAACAAACTGCACAGCTTTTACATCTGCCACAATTGCTCTGTATGCAGACTGGGAGACAGCAAAAGAACAATATTTAAGTTCGGACATGGACCCAAATACACAATTTCCTAAATCACAGCTGTTCATATAGATGTCTACATCACATGTGCAAAATATTTCGCCTCTCAGGCAAAATTCACCCCAAAGGCAGAACATGCAATAGTGATCTGACAGAATATATACATCAGCAGCCTTTAAATGTATGGAATAAAGTGCAAACAATATACACATAAGTGACCCACTACAGAATGTTAATCATTGATCTTAGACATATGTCAAAATGGCCCGAGGAAGTGTATGTGTCAATGTCCACAGGCAGTAATGAGCATCAATTACACATACAACACAGTACCTGAGTGGCCCCGGATATGATATGCATCTATGACCTTAGACAAGTTCCAAGATAGTAATATGTATAATACCTTCTGACAGCACTATCCATCTACATCCCAGGGAATGCATCAATAGTGCCAGGTAAAAATGCCATAATTGTCCTGAAATTGTATATACACCAATTGTCTCAGACATAAGTTTTAGTACTCACAGACAGTACATGCACCAGCGACTCCAGGTGCTCATATGAACTATTGAACTATATGGGTCAACTCAATATCTGCAAGAGAATCTGGGTGCAAGTATAATAACTAGCATTCACTCTGTTATTCCCAAAGGGAATCGTTTAAAAAGGTCACTTACTTAGATGATAAGGATGATAAGTTAACAATTGGTAATGTACACCCAGTGCATGATAAGATTTATGAAACTGCTGTAACTATTTTATACAATAATTTATTAAAAAGCTATTTGTTTCACAGGTTTTATAAAATACAGCCTTGGACCACTGATACTCATTACTGGCTGGGGCTGTTAATGTTGGTTACTGTTTATGACCATTGATTGGCCATTGACATTTGTATTGCCTAGAGTCACTGATGTTTGCTCATAGTGCCTGACGCCATTGATGCTCAGTACTGAGAGCGCTATTGATGCTTGATAGGCACTGGTGCCAGTAATGATTGTTGCAGTTTGGGGTTAGGGCTCCATATAACTTTCAGGGATCCTTGACATTGTTTGCTGTTTGGTGCCACTGATGCATTTAACATGAGACCATGGATATTTGTGACAGCCTGAGGCCCTTAATGCTTTGTAAGGTGTGCTGATGATCTTTATGTCGATTGCTCTTGGTGCAGATCATCTTCAGGGGTTATTACTCCACATGGCTATCTGTGATTAGACAAGACTTCAAAAAGGTCAGAAGCTTTGAATAAGACAGACGAGAATACCCAGTATTAGCTTCGACCTTAAAGCATTTCTCGTTTGCCTCCAATTTTAAACAAATTGCAGGGCACTAGAAGTTAAAAAGAACAAAATAGTATCTCGATCAGGTTGGGAGCAGCGGACGGCCACTAATTAAGTTGAATCAATCAGTGCTTGGTTCCTGCTCCACACAGGTGAACGGAAATGATGCCAGATGTGCCTTGACAAATTGTGAGACTGTAAAGAAGTGTGCCACACAAACCAACAATTGGTGAGTGACAAGCAGGCGCAAGCCGTTTACTGTATATAACAGAGTCTTGCAAGCGTGATGCATGCGCTAGCACACTCACTCACAGACTCGACCCTAAAAATGCCACTCCACAGGAAATATTTTCTTGCAGCCTCCACTGTTATGTTAATTCTTGTGAAAGTCTACAACATCTATAATGAATACCTTAGCAACATCCATCCTTAAACCTTTCACCTTTCACCTTTGCTGCTTTAGCTGGCCACCCTGATAAAGCAGTTCAGAAGTGAGGAAATAAATGTCAGAAAAAGGACCCAAAGTCTTCTCCTAAATAACCACCTATGCTGGTAGAACCTTATGGTGGAAATCAAGAGTTTCAAACCTTCTGTAGTAGAAACCAATCTTACCCTGCAACGCATTGAAGAGAAATGGTGTAGTTTGGAGTCCAGGGTAGCGGAAAGATGGACAGCGCATCAGTGATGCACAGGATGTCATCACCAAGGTTGACTTCATGAATAAGGAAATCACTCTTCTCAAGAAGCAAACCGAGTTGGAGGATAGAAAAAGGTTTAACAATCTATGCATATATGGTATTCCTGAAGGAGAGGAAGGGTCTGAATATTTCTTCAATCTGCTATTCCAAAATGGATGGGTTTCTCTAACCCTCCTTTGAACATACAATGAGAACATTGACATGGCCCTCGAGCACCCACATCAATCTGGTCTAAAAAAAAACCTAGAGGCAATATTGCATTCTTCTTACAGTATACTGACCTTTTAATGACACTCTGTTATGGGTGGGTCAAAAGTTATTTTTTACTCAAGAGGTGGCAAAGGTCACAGATGGTCACCTTAAGGAGTTTCTTGAGATGCGTCCAGGCAAGAGCTCAATGAACGCCAGATTTGGTCTCATGCATCCTAATTTATTCAAGGTTACTTTTACAGACAAGACTACTGTCTACAAGATTCCAGCTTAACTAGGAGAATTTCTTCAGTGTCATTGAGATGTTATAAATGCTGAGAAAACTCATTAGTTCTTTTGCTGTTTTCTAATATTTCTCTTCCACATCTGGTCAGTTGTTTTTTCATTGTCTTTTTGTTCTCCTCCTCTCCCCTGCAGGTTTTGTCTTGTCTCATGGGCTGAAGTAGATAAGTTGTCCCCATCATGTTGCTGCGTCTTTCATATTTCCTTTCCACTCATATGTTTGTTTCTACCCTCCTTATGGTTGGTGTTTCCAATGTGTTCCTTGTGCAGCTTTTATGTTTTTATCTTCTATAACTATCAATTCTCAAGTATATGTAGTTTTGTTCTAATGGGGGCCCATAGAACCTTGACAGCTCCAGGCTTAGCGTTTCTCCACTCCCTGTTTTCTATCTTAGCTCTATCTTACTGTCATTATTATGGTTAGGGTCATTTTGACCTTTTACCATTCTTTCTGTCATCAGAGAGACTAGTTGATCTCCACCTACTCTATTTTTTCTGTTCTTCATTTCTTTTTTTCCTATCTTCTTAGTATTCTATCCTTTTTCCCTTATACCTTACGTTTTGGTTATGGTAGCCATTCGTATCATCCTGTGAAATTGTTTACCGGACTTGCCATTCTTACTGTGCAGTAAGTTACATTTTTTATCAAACTTATTGTATAACAGCAATATGTGCTAGTAGTTATTCATTCGCAACCCAGTTAGTAAACATGGGGCCAGATTTAAGAAATGTGGAGCTACCTTCCATGTAGCGCCACTTTTCTTGCAGCCCCTTGTGCCCCCTACCGCTACCATGTGTGCGCCGTATTTAAAATACGCCGCACCATGATGGAGGGTAGGGAGCAATAGCATCAGAATTTCTGATCCTATTGATGTACTGTACAGGGTTAGCGCCAACATTTTGGCGCTAACCCTGAACTGTTCATAGGGGCTCATTGAAAAGCATCTCCTCACCACTGTTCTGGCGGTCTGGTTTTCCGGCCACAAAACTCGTAATCAGGCCCTAAGGACTGAATTCATACAATAAATATTTGGGGGGAGTAACATTTGAATCTTTTGGGTGGTGTTATTACATATGGACGAAAAAGTGTGGCTAACTCCCAATATCGTCCCACTTGCAATGGTGGACGTCTGCACTTTTTGAGCTTGGGTAAGATGCCACCTGGAAAAACATAACAGATATATACAGTTCTGGAAATTAGACATCCGGGGGAGTCCAGGGTGGTGTTGTTTACTTTGCATGCATCACACATTTTCTTACCCATAATGCTCTGAAAACCTCAAACCTTGACTAAAAAAACACACTTTCCTCACACTTCTGTGAGGAAGACTTCTGGAATCTGTGGGGATTTACAAATTTCCTACAACACAACATTTCCCAAGTCTCCCGATAAAAATGGTACCTCAATTGTGTGGGTGAGCAGAGAGACCATGACACGCAGGACCCTAAAGTGCTACGTGGAGACATCAACAACAAAGGGGTAGCTGCTGGATTTGGGGCTGTGCTTGGCCGCCACCTATGAAGACAGGGACATACTTAAAGGATCATTGAGGATGATGGGATGATGGACTGCATTCTTTTAAATGTCCACTGGTGGTAGTGTAGTGTAGTGTAGAAAGTGAAAGTTAACTCTCTTCAGCAATTGTTATTGCTTACCTACTAGGATGTGTTTTAGCTTACATGGGCAAAGTGGAAGTAACCTCTTCTCAGCAATTCTTATTGTTTATCTATCAGGATATATTGGTTAAATGTCTATAACTTATACCTGATACAGGTATTTAGTAAATGCTGAAAGAAAATGGATTTAGCTAGGATCTACATGAAGGATTATGGGTGTTTCATTGCCACTAAATGTATTTAGGAATATATTAAAATTGTTCCAGGTAGGAAATGGGGATAGGGATTTTCTGTGTAGGGATGATGGAGGTAAAATGGCTATTACATGCAGTTGGTACTGCTCTTTAGTAAATGTTGAAGAAAAATGGGAATAGCTGTGCTCTGCATGGGGGGATTATGGGTGTCACATGGCCATTGAATATATCTGGAAATGTCTTAGGATTGTTCAAGGTAAGAAATAGGGATAGGAAGGTTTGACATTGGGGATGATGGATGTTAAATGGCTTTGACATATACCTACCACTGTATTTCCATGATTACTGTAAAGAAATGGCAATAGCTACTTTTCTCAAAGAGGATTCTGGGCTTTAAACAGGTGTTGAACACATTTTCCCCTGTAATATAATGGTACTGTTAGTAAAATTGAAATCGATAATGCTTAAAGGGGAAATTATGGGGTTTAAACAGCTGTTACATACCCAGGGCCTGGTATTTTACGTTATCCTTTTGGGATAATGGCCATAATGATTTCTGCATGGGGGATGATGAGGGTTAAATGGCTGTTGCATACACAAGCCACTGTAGTATAGTGATGTGTGTTGAAGAAATGGGCATAAATATTTTTTTGCATGGGGACAATGGGGGTTTAATGACTGGTACATACACCTGGTACTGTTACTTAGTGAATGTTGAAGGTAAGTGGGCATAACTGTATTCTGCATGGGGGGATTATGGATGTTACGTAGCCACTGAATATAATATGAAATGTATTAGGATTGTTTAAGGTAGGAAATAGGGATAAGGGTTTTCTACATTGGGGATGATGGACGTTAAATGGCTTTGACATATACCTACCACTGTATTTTCATGATTGCTGTAAGGGAATGGTAATAGCTACTTTACTCAGAGAAGACTGTGGGCTTTAAACAGCTGTTGAACACAATACCCCTATATTATAATGGTCCTGCTAGGAACATTGAAATAGATAATGTTTAAAGGGGAGATTATGGGTGTTTAAATGACTGCTACATATCCTGGGCATGGTATTTTATGTTGCCCTCTTGGAAACATGGCCATAATGAATTCTACACAGGTGATGATGGATGCTAAATTAAATGGCTGTTGCAAGCACCTGCCACTGTAGTGTTGTGGCATGTGTTGAAGAAATAGACATACATATCTTTTTAATGAGGAAGGTGGTGGTTAATTGGCTGATACATACACCTGGTACTGTTATTTATTAAATGTTGAAGTAGGTGAGCATAACTGTGTTCTGCATGGGGGATAGTGGGTGTTACATGGCCATTGAATATATTTGAAAATGTATTAGGATTGCTCAGGTTAGGAAATAAGGATTTTCTACTTCAGGGATGATGAGAGTTAAATGGCTTTAACATATATCTAACTCTGTATTTTCATGATTCCTGTAAGGAAGTAGTAATAGCTACTTTACACACAAGGGATTATTGGCTTTAAACAGCTGTTGAACATGTTCCCCTATATTATAATGGCCCTGTTAGAAAAGTAAAGTGGAAATAGATGTTTAAAAGGGGAATGATGGGGGGTAAATAGCTGCTACATAGCTTCAAAATGGTATTTTACGTAGCCCTCTTGGGATAAGGGTCATAATCAATTCTACTTGGGGGATGGTGGTTGTTAAATAGCTGCTGCATACACCTGCCACTGTAGTGTAGTGATGTATGTTGATGAAACAGGCATAAATATCTTTTTTAAATGGGGATGATCGGGGTTAAATGGCTGGGACATACACCTGGTACTCTTATTTTGTAAATTTTGAAGGTAAGTGGGCACAGCTGTGTTCTGCATGTGGGAATGTGGGTGTTACATGGCCATTGAATATATCTGGAAATTTATTAGGATTGCTCAAGTTAGGAAATAGGGATAGGGATTTTCTAATTCAGGGATGATGGGCGTTAAATGACTTTGACATATACCTATCACTGTATTTTCATGATTACTGTAAGGAAATGCTAATTCAATAGTCCTGTTAGGAAAATGGAAATAGATAATGTTAAAAGGGGGATTATGACCCTGCTCATGGTATTTTACGTAGCATTCTTGGGATGATGGCCATAATGATTTCTACATGTGGGATGATGGGTGTTAAATGGCTGTTAAATGTACCGGCCACTGTAGTGTAGTGATGTATGTTGAAGAAAGGGGCATAAATATTTTTTTAATGGGGATTTTTTTTATTTTTTTTAATGGGGATGATGGGGGTTAAATGGTTGGTACATATACCTGGTTCCGTTGTTTAGTAAATATTGACGATAAATTGGCAAAGCTGTGTGTTACATGGGGAATCATGGGGTTACATTGTCATTGAATATTTTTGGGACTGAATTATTTTTGTCCCAGTAGGAAATAGGGATTGCAGTTTTTTTGGGAGATGATGAACCTTAATTGGACAAACTATTGAATCAAAAATATTGGGGTTATTACAACTTTGGAGGAGGTGTTAATCTGTCCCAAAAGTTCCATATGGAACTCGTAATACGGCTGGTGGTATATCCGTCACTTTACCGTCACTTTTGGGACGGATTAACACCTCCTCCAAAGTTGTAATAACCCCCATTGAGTCACAGCAATATTGAGTTTTTTATATTGGGACACAGAAGTATTGTGATGCAGAAATATTGTTGACATAAATATTGAATTTTAGGTAAGTAATATGAATTTCAATAATATCTGTGTTGTTAATATTGTGTTCAATAATATAGTTGTAAAAAATCTTGTTTTTTAAATTATCTTTGTGTTTTACTTATATTTTCATTGTATATGTTTTATATTGTTTGTATAATTAATATTTATAAAAATAGTTTGCAGTATTAATTTAGATATAATTTTTAAGTTAATTGTTAATAGTAATTTATACTGCCATAGTGGGTTGTGAGGTTTTTAGGAGCATGATGCAGGAAGTTAACTAAATATAATGAATTATTGATTACATTTGAATTATTATAATAATTTAATTGATAATTATGTAATTTGTGTAACTATTATATTTTTATATGTCATACATTATTTGCGGGTTGTTAGGTTTTTAGGGGTATGGGTGGAAAGTTATTTAACCAAGAAAAGATTATTAATTTTTATTTTCTTTAGTTGATAATTAAATATGTAAATTGTGTAATTATTATACTTTTCAATTTATATTTTAGTTGGGTGTTGTTACATTTGAAAGGGTATAGGGTGGGATGTTAAGTAATAATTATCAATTATTTATGCATTTTTATTTAAATATTTAATTGAATTAGAATTATTTAACTGTTTATTATATTTTTAATGTTACATATTGCTGGTTGTTTTGTAGTGTAATCGTTTTAATTATCATTTAATTATTTATTTATTAATACATATTTTTTATTAATATGTGAATTGTGTTTCTTTTTATTCTAACTATATTTGAATCTGGGTTGCTATGTTTTTAGGAGTATAGTGTGGCAATTTAATTAAATAATCAATGCCTTTATTTTAATTATTATTAAACCATTAATTATGTAAAATGTTAGTTTCTTATATTTATATACATCATTTTTTTATTAACATTTTTATATTTTTGGTGAATGAATTGAGTTATTAAAATATGTGTTTTAAGTGAATTGCCTTCCCTACTGTTGCACAGACTGGAGCAGAAATAGTATATTTTTACCCCTCTGGAGTCCAGTGCTTTCCCTACTGTTGCACAGACTAGACTGGGAATGGTAAATTTTACCCCTCCAGAGTCCAACGCTTTCTCTACTGTTGCTCAGAGTGGAGTGGGAATAGTACATTTTCCCTCTACGGAGTCCAACTTTTTCCCTACTGTTGCACTGATTGGAGTGGAAATACAAAGCTTTAACCTTATGAAACGTAATGCTATTATTACCAGACTCTATTAGATTTCTTAATATTTTTAAGCTTTATATAAAATTATTGTTTGATTTTATATATATATATATATATAATTTTTAGGAAATGTATTCTTTTTCTTTTATGTAAGGTATTTAATGTTTTATATTTTATTTTGCTACATTTTTTATACTTAAAATACATACACATCTTTTTATAGTAGTAAATTGAACAAAATACAAAAAATAAGATGTAAAGTATATATTTTTTAATAATGCTATACTATTATATAAATGTATGCATAAACACACAGATATGTATTTATGTCTTTGTTTATATAATAATATATTGTTTAATAATAATTGGTACTTACATTTATTTAATATACATTATATTAATGTGATGTATTAAATATTTAAGGTTTACTATTTTAAACAGTCTGTTTATTGGAAAATTATATTTTTTCGTATTTTTCATGATATTAGTGGGAACAATATTTTTGTTTTTATATTTTTGTACTGACAATTATCACTATAGGAAGACAATATTTGTGTCAACTATATTTTTGCCACAATATTTCTGTATCACAATATTGTTAGACTCTATATTATGTCACTGATCAGCATTTTTATGAATACTGTAAGCAAATGGTAATGACTATTTTACTGACATGACAAGGGATTATGGCCTTTGTGTCAAAACAAAAAAGGAGGGCTTATATGGTGGGAGATTTTCTAATTGGTCCTGTACTCCCATATAAGTCACAAAAGAAAATGAATGTACAAATGAAAACTACTGCCATACGGTACATAGGTGTAGTAAATGCAAGGATAGTGATACTTGCATGGATAAAAATAGTCAAATTGATGTCTTCAACTAGGTTGAAGAGTAAATGACAGCTCCCGCCAAGTAGAGGTTAGCAGTGATACCACTCGGAAAGTCGAGGTATACTAATGTCTCAAGTGTCTCAATATTAGAAAGATTGACAGTCCCCACCAAGGGACACGCACATTATACACATATAGACATTGATAAGCCCCTACTTGGGTAGCCGTAATATCGTCAATCATGACAACCATCAAAGAATGCTGGCAGTAATGCGTAAATCAAGCTTTGGCCTCCTCAAGCCCTCGAGGGGTATTGTCAAGTGTGCCGGGTGTAATATGGGCAAATCCCGGCCCATAAGTATCGGCCTAGGACTGATGACAGAGCACTTACTTGATCGTGAATCCGTGGTCTATCGGCACCTACCCCTGCTCCGCGCTCCCTATGAGGTATCTATGCAGACATCCAATGACTATATCTTGTTCCTTTGTCTCCATATAGGCAGATTATTACATTTGCTGGATCTCTAATGCCCGTCGCTATCCCTTTGGGGCCCATCCTTTAATTTGAGGAGGGTAAGAATTTTAGCTTTTGGTAATTAGAAGTGTACGTCCACAGATCTTCACATCTTTTGAGAGCATCACTAGGGGTTTCCACTAGTGTGCTTTGATTTACACTGGCATGTATTGCTTTGCATACCCTTTCCCACTCTTTGCACAATGTGTTTTGAATTTTTGTAAAACACACCAGTGTATCTGAGCTCAATATTTTTGTATAAGATCATTTCTTTTTGGGACCAGTAGTGAGTCTATCTACAGTCCCTTTTCTTTTCCTTCTCTTTCTGTTTTATTTTTCAATTCTCATTTTTTACTTTGATTTTTCAATTTTTCTTTTTATTAGTTTTCCTTTTTCTTTTCTTTTCATTTTTTGATCATTTTCATGTTTTAGTACCTTCCTACACTGACACTAAGTTGTCAGTTACACACACAGTAATTAACATAATTTTTACAAACAATATTGCATGTCAATTTGCCACTCTCCTCCTTTTTTCTTTTTTCTTTTTTTCACAACATTGTTGTGTTATAACCATTTTTAAAATTAAATTTTTATTCAGGAACCTACGTTTCCAACGAGTTTGTTTTTCTAATAAGTTTTTCTGTTGGTTCAGAAGACGTTCTTTCCTCCTCTTTTTCTAAAATAGTACACAGTACTACATTTTGATCCATCGCGTTCGGGCCAGTGTTCCGTTTGCAGCCAGAACACTGGACACAAAGTTTTGTGTCATTCTTCTCTTTTTTCTGATGACATGTTGAAGGGCGGAACCAGGAAGTCCTGGCCGACCACTCCTATTAGCTGCTGAGTCATGCAGCGTGTCCTTCTTTTTCCGCATCTCTTCCGCGTTTGTTTCTCGTAGTTCGAGAACGTGGACAGGAGACGCTGTGTAGCGGTTGAATATGACAGCACTCAGGTAATGGATCACATTTTTTTCATTTAGGTATATTTTGATGGATCCTTAAAATGATGACGAAGTGCCAGCTTTCGAGTTATTATTTCTTTAAGCCTGTTCTGATTAGGATTTTTTGTATCTTCTTTAGCTTCCTATGGCTACACTACCTTGTCATTGTAAAGGCAGTGTAGTCCATCCAACTTCTGCATTATGTATATGGGCTAAGTTACCCTTGTTAATAAGTTTTACCATTGAATCAGATGCCTGTGTTAATTTAGTTTTACACTCTTTTCGAAGTTAGTTGTTTCATGATTCACTTGGCAAGTTTCCTTCTTTTTTTTCATTATACTATTCTAGATATCCTAACTGATTTTTCCATTAATCCCATCGGAGGTAATTCTTCTGATTATGGTGGGTAAGCTCTCACTATTCACAATCTCTTGAGTTTTGCTGTAGTATTGCACTTCCAACAATATTTTCGTCATGTTTTATTGTTGTCCAAGTGACTAATGATTGCCTTGGTACACATACGTGTTTTGTGTTTTTTTTTTTTTACAGATTACTACATGTTTTGTGCTAGTATACACAGAACGGCAGTGAGTAAAGATTTCCTTTGCTTCTCTTTTTTGTATGAACAGAATTGTATTCATATATGAGACACTCTGGAGAAGGATTCTCTTTCTAGCCCTGACGAAGCGCTGTGAGATCCTGTTGGACAAGTTTTAGGCGCGAAACATGTTGACTTATTGTAGAGGCTGAAGTCACTGTGCTTTACCCTTTTGTTAAGATTGTTGGATCATTGTTTCCCAGTCACTTTTACTGTGTTTTTAACCTTGACCAGGTCCTCACTTGTCTATTAAATAATTTCATATATTGAGGTACCCAAGCCAATTTTAATTTTGTTTTTGCTCCAGCTGTTTTCTCAGTAACCTAAATTTTTGGTTCTGGGTTGAAAAGAGATACTCAAAGGCTTATTGGTCCCATGCAGGACCCCATCAGACATTGCAGAGCCAGTCTGGCGTGGAGCAGAGCCCGATGATGACACATGAGGGCTTTTGCTTCTGAGTATGTGTGCTTAAGAGAAGGGTTGAATTTTCTCCCTTTGTTTGGAACAGTGCATCTAGTAATAATTACAATGTATTGCTTTGCACCATGTGTTATTAGACTATTGTGTGTCTTTTCTCTCTTTTTAGGTCCGTGATCTGCACATTTAACTTAGTTTATCACAACAGTGAGGATTAGGTATGATCTTTTTAGGTCCTGATGAATCGCACTTAGATCTTCACAGACTAATTTAGCGAGAAATATGTTGACCTTTCTAATTCAGGCAGTGTTGGGATATCCAACTCTGCACTCTACATACAGAACCTCTAGACTACATGATTTTTGACATAAGACATCATATTTGAGTAGGAAAAAGTAGATATTATTCTTACTTTTACCTTATTTTCCTTGTTTCTAACCTTTACAGAGGCCCACATTCTCAATAAAATTCTAATATTTGGTCCCTCTAGTCAATTTTAACAGTTTATTTCACCAATCCCACACTACTGCATTCACCACTGGCAAATATTTCTAAAAGATCTTCGGCAAAGAGCCCCTTGAGGGGCCCGTCAGGCATTGCAGTGCCGGCCTGACGAGGAGCAAAGCCTGATGATGTAGAATGTCACCGAATGGTGAGTGAGGGCTCTTGTTCCTAAGTTTAGATACTCACAGGGGTGATTGATTTCTCCCAGATTGGGTGGAGATCAATCATCTCCATTGTGGAAATGTGCATCCATTCTTTTGTGGTTATGGCCTTTAAACAGCTGTGAATTAAATTTCCCCTATTTTATATCGGTCTGTTAGGAAAATGGGAATAGATAATGTTTTCATGGGGCATTATGGGGGTAAAAGGCTATTACATATCATAGACACAGTACATAACTATCTTGGGATAATGGCCATAATGATTTGTACATGGGAGTTGATGGGTATTAAATGGCTATAATATGTACCTGTCACTGTAGTGTAGTGATGTTTGTTGAGGAGATGGGCATACATTTTTCTTATATGGGGATAATAGGGGTTAAATGGCTGGTACACATACATGGCTTTGTTATTTAGTAAATGTTGATGGTCAATGGGCATTGCTGTGTTTGCATGGGGGATTATGGGGGTTACATTGCCATTGAATATATTTTGAACTTTATAAGGATTGATCTAGGTAGGAAATAGGGATAGGGCTTTTTTGCACCAGGGATGATGAGCGATAAATGGCTTTTACATAAACTTGCTACTGGATACTCATGAATACTGCATGGAAATGGTAATAGCTATTTTACTTATATTGGATTATGGGCTTTAAACAGCTCTTGAACACAATTTCTCTTATATTGTAATGGTCCTGTTAGGAAAGTGAGAAATGATAATGTGCACTTTGGGGATTTATATCTTGATGTTATGTAATCTCCATTGGAACGGAGTATTCATACTGTCAGGATTTTTGTCCTCCTGCCAATTTTAAAAGCAGCCTGACCTCAGGTTTAATCACAGTGGAGGCTACCCTGTGCCCGCCATGATTAAAGCCCTCCAATGGCCGTGTGGAGTAAGGCCTTTTGGAGACAGAATTCTAAATCCGCCTACCTAATTTAAAATTTAGCATGTTTAGCATGGAGGTGTGTCGTGTGTTAAGAGGATCAACCAGAAAAAATTGCTCCACCATACAAGAACAGCCATGCAGCACCACCTGCAGAATCGAAAAAGAGCTATCAAGCTCTCAATTCTTTTTGTGTTCCGTCCGGGTGAGGTTTCCTGTGTTGAGTCAATTAAGCCACTGGCTTCACTCCCGGTGATGCTCTTCCTTCAAATCCTTTAAGTTTCAGCTTTACAACCACACTCGCCCTGGAACATATGATGGTATCTAATTGTCTCTGAAACTCTGACTTTTGTTCTTGATTAATGAATACATTCTTGGCAAATGCTTTCACTTTGGGTCCTCTTGTGCCAGTCCAAGCGTTTCACCTCTAGTGGCACAATATGAATGCCCCCAGCCGTCCCTCTTAATCATGGCCTCAGCTCCAAAAACCAACCAAATAGAACTGGAGTACTATTCTGTTGTTCTTAGCTGAAGTAGTTAGGTGACTGGCCTGTTTTGAGCACTCTAATTTCTTCAAAGTAAAAGCTTCAGGCCACAGGACACTCATAAAGAGCATCAAGGGGGCATAGAGAGGCTGGGGCTAACACAGATGGTAGTTCATCCTACGGCGGAACGCCAACTCGCTTCCAAGATCCAAATACAAGCTTTTTACCTGCTGCAACTTTAGTATTCACTATTAGAGCTGGAATTACCACTGCTGCTGGCACTAGTGCACTCACTCGAATTACAAAGCCTCAAAAGTATTCTGTATTGTTATTTGTCGTCACTACCTCACCAAGTCGGGAGTGGGTAGTTTGCATGCCTGCTGCCTTCTTTGGACGTGATAGCCATTTCTCAGGCTCCATCTCTGGAATCGAGCCCTGATTCCCCACTGCTTGTAGTCACCATGATAGGCACAGAAAGTACCATTGAAAGTTGATAGGGCAGGCTTCCAAATGTATCATCGCCATCATAGGGACGTGTGAGCGCCCAGAGAACATCAAGAGTTACCAAAGTGGCTAGGTGAGCCATTCTTGGTCTTAGGGCCTGATTATGAGTTTGGTGGTCTGTCCACTGCCATGGCGGTGGTGGCGGTCCGACCTCCATCGGTTTGGTAGTCAGGCCACTGTATTACAATGTTGGCAGGTCTATGGAGCAAAGATAGCCGCTGTCCTGTCAGCATCACCAGGCAGTGCAGACTGCGGCAGTGGGGAGGCAGGACAAACAGGCCGGCGGAGCCAGTGTTTCTTTCGGGCTCGTTATGAAGTTGCACACCGCCAAGTGACCGTGGCGGTCTAACCACCACATCGAAACTGGCGGAAATGGGAAGCATAAAGGAAGCAACTCACCTGCAGGCAGTGTTACACGTCCTGTGCTGCCATGGAGCCCATCACACATGTCCTGCTGCTGCTCATCGAAGGTGCCCAAAATCATGCCGGCGTGGCCGCAACCAATGGTAAGTACACACACACCTACCTATGTCATTAACCTTAACAACAGATTGTCGCGCCATCGTCCACATGATATGGGGCCCACACCACGGGCACCAAGTACACGTGTCATTGTGTCCACAGTCAGAGTCATTCACAAAGAAGGACACATTCTCAGACATTAAATGCCCCCTTTTGGCAGGTTACTGACACTGCACTGCCACACCACATAAAAACACGTCTGACCATTTCAGACACAGAGAAAGTGATGTGTACACTACTTTGTGACACACAACAGTAACAACACATCAACATCACATCGGCCAATACAACTGACACTCTCATTTCTCACAGGCCATGGACCTTCGTAAGATTGAACACACATATGTCTGGATGTGTCATGGAACACAAACACCCCTCCCATGAAACAGCCCTGCAATGGACTCACATATCACCCACATCGCAACACAATGGAAGGACAATTGGATGCACAGTAGTTAGAGAGACAAATATTCAAAGCTCACTATGCAAACAATACCTGCAGAAAAGGGATGAGGGCATCAGGAGCACTAATGGAAGGATGCTGCCCTGGGACACATTACACTTTGCACATACCCCTAAAACAACATTTGGAGAGGAACTGACCCTTCGGTTATTTCTGAGACAATAAATAATAGAGCCAAGTGACATACCTATCTGCCTAATATGGAAGTGCAAGTCAAGAAAGCAAATAAAACTGCAAAAGCATGGGCCATATATTTAGATGAAGTAGCTGCAAGGTGCACACAGCAAAATGGACACATGCACAGTCAAATGCAAAGGAAGCTAGCGCAATTGAGCACCCTCCATGTCTGACAAACAAAACTCAAGCTTCCACACATGAGACTAATGTACAGTCCATATCAGGGGACAGGCCTAACACCAAACATGCTGACATTGGACCACACAAGATGAAATACTTACCATACCAAACTTAACACAATGCAATGACACCCCATTTGGATTAACACCCATATATCCATACAGTAAACAACAACCTTTGTCTTGGGTGACACCAGCACTGCCCAAAAAGTCAAACATTAAAAACAACAGCAAACGGATCAACAATCAGGCTGAAGCACACACAAGTGTAGGCATACACCACAAGTTATTCAGGAACAACATAAAAGTAGAAAAGGAATTGCAGGGGAAATATGTACCCGAAAAACAACTACTTGGAGTTATTAAGTCAAACTGCATAGGAGCAAATGGCATTGCCAGTCCATATAGAGAAGTCCATGCCCATCACTGTGCCCACACTTGACTCCAATCACTGCCAGGGAACCCCCACAGGAAGGAGCATCAAGTGGGCAGGCAGGCACCTCAGGGATCCTACTTGTGTGGGGTTGGATTTGGATGGGTGGGTTTGGTTTTGAAGGGGAGCTTTTTCTTTGGAGGGGTGGGCTTCTTTGTGGAGGGTGGAGGATGGGTGCTTGCAGGGGAGATGGTGTAATAGGGGAGGATGTTGATGTGTAAGGGATGGGTTGGGATGTGGGTGGAGGCCTATTGGGTTTGGGAGGGGGAAAGGGCAAGCTATAAAAGGAAACTGTCCTTCGGAACACAGAGATGGTCTGCAGAAGGGGATGGGAACTTGGAGGTTGAGGGAGTAGTTGTCTGGTGTGTGGGTGTAGATGTCTTTGTTTTTGCGTGTGTGAGGTATGCTTCTGTTTGGGTGGTGTCTGATGTGTGTCTGAGGATGGGAGTTTGCGTGTGTTGGGGGATTGGGAAGTGCTGGGTGATGGAGTGGTAGATGTGAGTGTATCTGTTGGGGTGGCATCTCTGGGTATGGTGGATGTTGTGGATGTGTGTGTGTCTGGTGTGGTGTCTGCGGGTATGCTGGATGTGGTAGATGTTTGTCTGTCTGTTGGTGTGGTGTCTGCAGGTATGCTGGATGTGGTGGATGTGTCACTGGCTGTTGTGTTGTGTCTGTGGGTATGCTGGATGTGGTGTGTGGGTCAGTGGGGTGATGGGGGTGTCTGGTGAAGTGGTGGCTGATGTTGTGTTTGTGTGTGTATGTTGAGTACCTGCGTGCCGGTGTGTCTTGTGGTGTTTATGTTAATGTGTGCGGCTTGTGTGTGTTGAGGTAGGTGTGTGTGGATGTGTTGTTGTGCTTGGGACAGGTAGGGGAATAGGAGATTTGGATTGGGGAGAGGGAGGTGGAGGAATGTGGGGGGTGACTGGCTGCAGTCAGTGAGGAGGCCAGAGCCTGAAAAGATCTCTGTAGGCCAGGCATGGCACTATGAATGCCTTCCAGGAAAGCATTGGTCTGCTGAAGTTGGCTGGCCAACCCGTGGATGATATTCACAATGGCAGTCTGCCCTACAGATTTGCTCCTCAGAAGGTCAATAGCCTCCTCACTCAGGGCAGCAGGGATAACAGGGGTTGGGGTGGGGGTGCCTGCAGTGAAGGAGACACCCATCCTCTTGGGTGAGTAGGCAGGCCCAGTGGGTGGGGAGCAACAGGGATGGTGGCGATAGAACTGGGGGTGGCTGTTCGGCTTTCCTTCTCTTATCTCATGACCGAGCTTACAGAACCTCTCTTGAATGCACTTCTGAGTTTAAAGAAGACATTTATTGTTATTATTACTTCACCACGAGGTTCCTGAAAGACGAAATTAGTAGATTGGAAGCACACGTTCAAAAGTAGTCGCAGCAATGAAAGCCAAATATATCAAAGTACTTCTCAGTTGCAATGCACACAGCAAATACATGTGATTATATTATAGCATAACTTCTAAACAAAGAATAAAAGTCAAAATTGCATCACCGTAGGGCCTATCACTCCGCTTCATCTTTCTGAGGTCTTTAAGTTGATGACTCCGGTTCAACTGCGAGAAAGAGATTTTCTACCCAGACGGGAGACAGGCAACTGACGTCTCCGTTCCTGTCTGAAGTCAAGACAGTTTTAATCTAACTCTCTTGTCCAGAGCCACCCCTTAAAAGCAAACTCAGTGTGAGAACCGAAGAAACTTGGAGAGTGGCCAATTCTCAAAGCCTCACTTGTTCTCAGACTGGATTGAGAGGTAAACACAAAATCTATGTGCTCTTATCAGCTAGGGTCTGGTGTGAAAAACACAGCTTGGTCTATCATGTGGAAAAACACAGCTCATCTGCAATGTCTCAACTGCAATGTCTAACTCCACGTTAAAGCCAATAGGCAGCTAACCTAAATATCAAATGTAATGTCTAATGCCATGTCAAAGCCAACAGGCAGCTAAACTGAATACAGAATGTAATGGCTAATGCCATGTCAAAGCCAATAGGCAGCTAACCTGAATACCAAATGTAATGTCTATTGCCATGTTAAAGCCAATAGGCAGCTAAACTGAATACAGAGTGTAATGGCTAATGCCATGTTAATGTCAATAGGCAGCTGACCTAAATACCAAATGTAATGTCTAATGCCACGTTAAAGCCAATAGGCAGCTAAACTGAATAATGTGCTACTGGTGAACATTGAGCAACTAATATGTGCAGTGGTGAAACACAAAGTCATTGGTCAAACACAATTAATAGCATCACAGTGGCGGACAAAGATGGTACAGGAGTATGTCGTGATGGGTCCACCACCACTAGAGAGTGCCCACTGGAGGTAGAATCGGATGATGAAGATGTTGATCCTGTCTCTTCCGTGTCACTCCCCTCACCCTCCGGGCACTGTGTCCCTCTATGTTGGTGGTGTCATGACCAGAAGTACCATGGCCAAATGCTTCCCCACTTGGTTGTGCTCTGTCTCCTTCATCTTGCCTGGGCTGCAAATACAAAGAAGAAAAGGGTCACCACATGTTCCTGATCACATGTGAACAAAAGCTGTGATTAGCAAACATTGCCATGACGTCAAGTAGGCCCCAGCAACAAACTACATCAAAGTGGCTACTCCATGTACCACACCATATGCATGCATGCCATGTGAACTGTCAAAAGTTGCCCACAGGAAAATCAGGATCTCAGACAACTACAATTGCATGGCTGAAGTTATGCAATCACAGTAACCATTGAACAAATAGGAGACCACATCACCTTCAATGCTTTGCCTCATGGAGCTTACCCCAGTTAGTAGACCAATGCCATCTTCATTCCCATAGATTCCACACAAGGTCATGCAGACATCTATTTGCCACATACACAATAACACAACAATAAAAAAATGATGGTCCTAAACCTGCCATGTTGCTGACAACAGTAGAGTAGCCTGGAAAAGGTAGCATGGAAATACTCATGTCAGACTGGAAACGTATGAACAATGCACACTTTACCATGTGAAATGTTGCTTAGATATGCTACATATTTGCCATGGAAATATACACTGCAGACAAAATGTGGTAAATGTCAGGGAGATATGTCCATAAAATCCACAACACAATGAGTCAACAAGCTCCAGGGAAAACACCACTAGTATCTAGCATCTCTTACAATGACATACTCTGATTGCATCAGTAGACGCCATTAGTCCTTTGTATGTTGAAGAGGCACAGAGATTTGCAAGTATTTGTAAAAGGCACTCAGCATGTTTTGTCAATGAGAAGCTACATCACTGTCTCCATTTTGGTCCTGCAATCCCAGAGGTCTATGGATGAATGGTTGTACGCAACCACATATGATTCCAACATAACTGCAGGTCACTCCATGATGCATGCCAACAGTCAGGTAACAAACCTTCCCCATTACACATGTGCAGTGCACTTTTCCACGTGATGCTACATCAGTGTTATGGAAATGCACATTGTGTGTAAAAGCTCTAGTCCTACACGTCATGTCCCTCATTGCTACAGCAGTTGTACATGCCAAATAACATGCTATGACGGGTAAGGGTATGTGTCAGCTAACAATCATTGTTGACACACTTCACACTTCTGTCTGTGGCACCACATGAAATGTACTCTCATTGCAAATGTCCTATTCCAAACACAGGTTGGCATTCACATATAAGTGAGGGAGTACAGAAATCATCCCATGAACTCAGGTAGACCATGCATGAATTAGCAATCTAGACATTTTGCCTAAAGAGAAAGGGACAAATGCTAACATGTAGGCACAAGGAATGTTGGCAACAGTGATGGCATGTAAATCATGCCAATGGACATTCCCCACTTACCATGGGAAAGTATTGATCTGTAGTTGACCCAAAAAAACAATGTATGCTCTGTCACATGTATGATGGCCATCTTCACCTTACAGACAGGCACCAGCACTTGTCACACATTAAAGACAAGTGACCTCTGGGGGACAGGTGCCAACTTACTCATTTGACCAGACACATGGCTGAGGACAGTGATCCATCACTTTTCTTCCTTTCGCCTGTAACACTGAGGAGTAGTATACTGTACCATAGAATTTACACCCACAACAACAAACATTACTTGATTGATCAATGTACATAGCCATCTGTTGTCCCTGGAGAGCAAATTGTTTGTGGATTGTACACAGTTGTGTCCTAGGTCCCTGGGCCCATAGGCAAAGTACATCACTCATCTGCGGTGTCACACATGGTTCATCCTTAACCGTCAGGGGGAGATGTCAGAACCTAACACATTAACTTGGCAATGTGACAGGCAGGAATATGCCCTGTGCTCACCCCATGTGGCTGCTATGCTCCCCTCAAACGCCCAACAGGGTCTGAGAACGCCAGTGCCAGAATGTGGGCCGTTAAGGGGGGGGGGGTCACTGTCCAACATGCACCCCGCCCACGTTGGGAGGACAGCCCCAGCTGATCCTCTCCGATCGTTTGCATCCAGAGTCTCTGGTCCTTCCATCTCTAGTGACAGAGGACGCTCTGCTGGCTGTGGACCCCCACGATCCGCACCTTCTGGGAAATGGCTCTCCATATCTCCTTTTTCTGATGGGTGTTTTCCTGTATGGATATAATAGACAAATCAAGTGATTACAATCACAAGTTTTTGCAAAAATGGTTGTATCACACACATGTCAGAAACACCAAGCAAAAAAATTGTCAATTTGTACTGGGACATGATTACAGATGGTTGTATCCATGTGCAGACTAACCCACTACCCCGCTCATGTCCTACAATGACTAAGCAATCCTATTTACCTCAGGTAGCACATGCTCCAGCAACATGCACTGTCATGTGAGCCACAATGAAACAGTACACACATATGTGACTTCTAAAGGGTAAACTCCTTAGGCCTGACTGGAACAATACATTCACACTCTGCGAGATTGACTCACTGCATAGAGTCCCTACAGGCAACTTCCATATTACAGACTTCTCCCTTACACTTGAGTGACAATGAAGGGGCTGGCATGGTGGGTACTGAAAGTGTCTTCCCTGTGCATGTGTGGACATGTGGCCTACCAAATGCAGACTCAAGCCCTTTTTTTTGGGGGGGGGGAGTTCTGTGGTACGTACCTGTACCACAGCACTCCTTTGGACATATGTGTCTAAACTACAGAGATAGCATCCAACATACAACGGTATGCATTGTACAGTTTTTGCTGTGTGACCAAGCTACTGACGCACATGTCATGGCCTCCCAGCAATCTACACACTATCTGCACTGTAGGACTGTCATTCGTGCAATAAGCCTATACAGGACTATTATGACTTATGGGAAGGTGACACCAGAGCTGTGGGAGTCAGAGACCTGTCATGAGTCAAAGACATACGACTGCCACATTACAACCACCAGGGGGCCACCGCCAGAAACATGGGTCCTGGGGGGTGGTGGTGGTCGGAGTCATGGTCAGCCACGGCGGCACTGAGTTCAGCGCCACCATGCTGATCACAAGTCCAGTTTTTGCCAGCCTTTTTGTAGCGGGGACTCCGCCATGAAAAGGCTTGCGGAAAGCCAGTGCTCAGGGCAACAGGGTGCCGCCTGCACTGCCCACCACCATGTTGCTGGCAGTGCAGGGGTCTCCTGCCCAGCACCCTTGTAATGCACACTGTCTTATGGGCAGACAGGTTGTACTCCAAGGGTGCTGGGAGCACACTCTGTGCGACGGCATTGGCCTCGGCTCCATGAGGAGCCGAAGCCAGTGCTGCTGCGCTGTTTCCACTGGGCTGACTGGCGAAAACCTCAGATTTCTGAGGTTTCTACTGGTCAGCCCAGTGTAAACTTGTAATTGGCGTGGGGGGGAGACCGTCAGCTCCTCAGCGGTCTCATCTCCACAGGGCTGACAGGCCGGCCATTGGCCCGCCAACCTCCTAATGAGGCCCCTAGTCAATGGACTGAGGCATTCAGGGCACGTTTTGCCACTAGAGCATCACATTGTCCACATGACATGATCTGCTGGTATACAGGTAGTGGGCACAGTGCAACAGTGAATAGCCACAGTGACTCTCCCACAGCCTGGACTATGTTCCATACTGGGAGATACATTTGACAGGCCCTGGTCTCTGCAGTCAGAGCATACAGAACCTACATGCCACTCACATTTCCATCACTTCCATGCCTGGCAGTACATCGTACAGCCATCAGCAATGTGGCATGTGGTTTGTGTGGCAGCCCGAAGGGCAGAGTGAGTCATGATATGCCTTCCAGACAACAGTTTTGTAAGTCCAGATGTGGGTTGAAAGATCTGTGGCACTATGCACATTGCTTACAAGATCCTCAAATGACTCAGACAAGATGCATACCCAGCTCATGCTGTCATGCACTTACATGCTGGCCAACATTTACAACCACCATAAATAATTAAATGTCATTGGATGGCAGTAAAGTTTCCTTGCCTGGTTATGTGCATCCAACACAAGGATGATTCAGGACCCCTAAAAACACCACACAACACAATAATGAACACAACATATAGTACTGGTCACCAATACCTGCACCATATACTTCCCCTTCGTGACACACAAACAGCAACAACAGGCACACAAGACGTCTACCTGGCACACAGGGGCACATAGTAGCCTGTGAGGAGGGAAAGGATGGTGTTGAACAGAGTCAGCTGTGCACATGAGCTACTGACCTGCTCATCTAGTGAGCCACAGAGCTGTCCAAACAGGGGAAGGACCCCATTCACAAGCCTTTCCAGCTCCTCTGGAGAGAAGGCAGGGGCCCTATCACCTGCTGGACATGGCATGGTTGCTCACAGAGGTGGCACACCGCAGCTCAAGTACTAGATGTGTTGCTGGCAGCAGAGTACAAGGGTCAAGTGAATGAATTTGCACAACATGGTGGTCATGCCTACCACGTGCGCGGTCATCACCACCGACAGACACACCCATTGGGGAGCAACTGCCACAGGCAACAACGTTAGCCAATGGCTGTGTCTGCCGCAGTTGGAACCGCCTACCTCACAGGTGACTTCCGCCTGCGGTCGCGAGCGGTTCCTAATGTCCTGTGGAGTAGGTCAGGCATCCGTCATTTTAGCATCCTAACATACTGTGTATGGCTTTGTAAACTGCGTCACACTTAAAATATATGTGTTGTAGCATTACAAACATCCTTATTCTGTCTTGTTATTTAGGTCCTACTACACAACCACCAGTGTAGTGTACTGCAGGGCACAGATGGCATATGATGGCAGTGCATGGTCCACAACCGCCGACGGTGTTTTTGGCGGTTGCAAAATACAGTCGCATTTTGAGGGGCAATTGTGTAGCAGATAGTTGGATTTCGCCAAATCCATGTTGTGGATACGTATTGATGACCCTGGGGGTCACATGTGACCCCTGTTTAGTTGCCACCTGGGATGTGACTTGTCTTTCATGTCTATCTATTCAGAAATGATTGGTCACATGATATTGTTGGCATGCAGCATGTATGCTGTTGTGGACTAATGTTACAAATCTTCTTGTCACACATAGGTACCCTATGAGAGGGAGGATGTGACAACCTCCTGTCTACCATCTACTGCCTGACCTTCAGAACATGGAGCAATGCCACATCATCCAGTTATACCGCCTGGATAGGCGGACAATAGTGGACTTATGCTGTCAGTTGGAGCCACATCTGATGCCTGCTATCAGTTATCCAATCAGTATACCACCCATTGTACAAGTCATGTCAGTATTGCACTTTCTGGCCACAGGGTCCTTCCAACATACAGTGGACCTTTCTGCTGGTATGTCCCAACCTATCTTCAACTTGGTGTTGAAGAATTTCATGTTGAATGTTGAAACACATTGATAGCTATATCAGGTTTCAGGCTCCCCCGATGTGTGGATTTAGCCAATGTGAAGGCTGACGTTTATGGTTATGACCACCTCCCACATGTGGTGGGGGCCATGGATGGCACACTTGTTGTCTTGGTGCCACCGCAGGCCACTGAACAAGTCTGTCGCAACAGAAAGAACTTCCATTCCATCAACATGCAAGTTGTCTGTTTGGCGGATCTCTACATCTCAAAAATGTGTGCCCGTTATCCTGGATCAGACCATGATTCCTTCATAATGCAGAACAGCACCATACCCAAACTGATGCCACAAGTCACCCAGACAGGGCCTGGCTGGTTGGTAAGGCACGTCTGTCCTGATTGTGTGTGAGCAATGTCAGACACTACAATCATGAAGTGAGTGACATTGTTGCAATTATGTTCCAGTCCTTAACAGGACTCAGCATATCCAAACCGCTCTTGGTTGTTGACACTGCTGAGGAATCCAACTACACCAGGGGAAGTCCGCTTCAATGAGGCCCATGGAAGAACATGGCGGGCAGTGGAGCAGGCTTTTGGGCTCCTGAAGGGAAGATTTAGGTGTCTGGACAGGACTGGTGGAGCTATCCTCTACTGACCCGGGAAAGTCTGTAAGATCACTGTGGCTTGCTGCATGGTACACAACATCACCCTGTGGAGGGATATCCCATACAACCCAGAGTGGGGTGAGACTGTAGTTCCACCGGGTGAGAATCCAGAAATGCCAACTCAGGATGACTGGTGAAGAGGAAGGAGCTGACTTGTGAGGAGATCTCATCCACAGCTACTTCTCATGAGTGCAAGTATGTCATGTGATGTCATGACTGTGACTGTACAATGAACTATAGTTGTGAGAATGTATGAGTTGAGTGTTTTGGATACAGTTAGGGAGCTGACACTCTGCAATAATCAGCCAAAGGCTGCATGATAATATAGCTTTTGACACACCACCACCTTGATGATGTTGCTTTGTTTGTGTCAGTTTCCTTGCAATGTAATTTGTTTTCCAGATGCTTGCTATGTGACTTGTGTCATATGTATGCTTTCAAGCCTGTACTCCTTATTTTGTTCATTGTACAGGTACCTTCTCCATTGCATCTTCTTGTGGGCATTTCAGAGTTGTGACATTTGCAGGTATGTGATGCTGTTCTGACATACGTAGGTGAAATGGATTGTTCCAGGTAATGTAGGTCACAGAGTTTGGGTGTATAAGACCTGTGTCAAGACAGCTTGTACAGTGTTTGTGTGGAAGGTCAGAAGTGTTAATTTGACTTGTTTTGTGTGCTGTTGTGGGCCTAATGCATCATGTGTGTCATCATGTGGGCATAAAATATGTAATTCTAGACCACGACCAAGTAATTTATACTTCACATTGGCTAAACACTCTTTTTGTATGACTTGTAGATAGCTGTAGATGAGTTTCATCATTTTAGGCCACAGTGCTTTGTTGCATGGGCTCTCATTATCCTAAATGAGACTACTGGATTTCTAGGCAGCAGGATCGATCACGGTGTGGGGGACTGAGTCTGACCCACGTGTAAGGAACTCTGTCACCCTAAATCCGGTTTTTGCTCCGGCTAACTAGCAGTGCCTCATTTCTCCCATGGGGAAGAAATGATTAGGCAGCCGAGCGCATGACATCTTTGGAACTTCTCAGGGAAGTCGTGGTCACTCAGATCCAAACCAACTCTCTCATTTACAATATGGTCTCATATACAAATGACAAAGACAGTATAGGTTTTATATAATGTTTTAATAAAACGACTGTATTTTAGATAATAAGGCGTGAGCCGCAATAACCAGAACAATACAACACAGTAGGATTGAAATAGTCACCAGGAGAGTAAAACATAAGAACAAAGCTATCATATTTCCTAACAGTTTCTACTCTCCCTCTGCTTGTTCTATTTAGAGCACAGCATGTTAAGCCTCTAGCTTGCCTTTCCGAATCACCGGGGAGACATACGCCCTCATACCTGAGCAAAGGCCTGTGATCTGGTTCAGCATCTGCAACGAGGCAGTCAGCGTCTAGCTGTGGGTCTCTGGTCGGAATCTCCCTCTTGCATGTATTGGGACAAGGAAGTGATTTTATAACTAACATTTCATCGTGATCACAAAATGTCCCTACGCAGGAATGCCAAATCTAAACTCCTACCATGTCTATCGGCAATGTACCAGACTGTATCCTTGACTGAAGAACAGAGTGAATATGTTATGAAGAACTCCAGTGCTGAAGTAGGCAAAACAGTGTGATATGAATAAAAAACAATACCGTAGAACTGGCTATTTGAAAAATAACAGTACGAAGCCTAATAAAAAGCATGTAGAGCAACGTGCACAGAGACTCTAAGCTGTCAGCAAATGAATAAAATACATTCAGGGCAAAGTGCACAAAGGCCTAAAGCCTGAAGCTAATGCGTAAAATATACGTAAAACTAACCACACTACAGCTTGTGGCACAACACTATCATATGTTTGTGCCATACCACCAGATACACAGGCATTGGATTATGATGGCCCTGTGATCAGGGACTGTTTTACTGCCATCTGTCTCTATCTTGGATTATGTCATGTTGAATTACCTTGGTGTGGTATGTGATATGGCCATGCAGATGACATCAACCACATCAATGTCTGCCTATTCTATAGGGCAAAGTTTGGCAAATCCCTTCCTTCCAGGGTCTGGGGGTCTGTACCTGTCAATATGTTCATTACTCAGTATAAGACAATCATTCATGTTTCCCAGTAGTACAGGCATGTTGACAGCCTATGTGCTGAACACTGTAATAATTTTTTACTTTGGGCTGACACTTGTATGTACATGTTCGTGCGGGAAGGTTGTAATACTGAGCTGGACACTGTGTACATGCAACATATCCCATCTTGAACAAGTGCCTTGGATCATCATTGCATGGTTCACCTGGTCTGACATATCTTCATGGACTAATATGAAATCAAAATCAGCAGACAATGAGTCAGTGAAGGGTGAATTTACTGTGCACGTATGATTAACATAAAATATATGTGACATGATTCAACAAAAATTGAAATATAAAGGGGGCAGTCATGGTGTATGAAATCAATGGAGTAGATGCCACACCACTGGGAGTCCAAAGTCCAGTTTACTTCTCCCATTGGGAATGATAGGTGGTTCAGGATCAGTCCAGAGTGAATGTTTAACACACAAAAAAGGAGGTCCTTAGGGAAGAGGGTTATTACTGGCAGTGGTGGGTGTCTTGTCATTCGCATCTTCTGAACATCCCCGCTTGCGTGGGGGGTGGGATCTGCTACTACAGAGGCAGCAGTGTCTTGCTGTTCCTCTGGCATGGCCTCCCTTCCAGTGGCTGGCATCAATGTTTATGGTCCTGCTGTTGATGAGCCAAAGGAATGGGTACACTGGTGAAGAAAAGCTCTGCTCAGGGTGATGTGTATGTCCCTCAACACCACTGTTAGGAAGGCCATGTTGGTATTGTGGGCCTCCATTTGTTCCTGCATGTCCCTTTGTAGCTGCTGGATTTCCTGGAGTTCATCAACACCAGGACCATCATGCCGTGGGACTCCTGATAAGAACCCCAAGACGTGGCTGATGGTGTCGTGGCCAAGAGCTGCCCCAGTGGCCTCACCCGGTGGCCCACAGAATCCCTCCCACTGGCCTGTGCTCTTGCCACAGTGTGGCCTCTCCAACTTTTTCCTCGACCCTCAACTGACACTGTGCTATGGACACAAGTTGGGGGGGAGCGAATGGTTGCCTGGGATGTTGAAGCAACAGGGCTGGGAGGTGATGTGGGCACAGTGAGACTCACTGTTGCCTTCTGACCAGGTTACCCAGATGGGCCAGAACCGTACTCCATGTCCGGAGGTCCAGGAGTGTCATTGTGACTGAAGGTTTTATCCAGGGGATAGTGGCAGTCTGTTCCATAGCCTCTGTGTGTCCAGCAGCAGATCTACCTGTTGATGTAAAACTTACATTGGTACTGGTTGTATTGTGATATCTACCTCCAACAGTTAAGTGATACAGTAAGCAGAGACCTTTGACAAAGTTAAGTTGTAGTTAATTCAGTTGTAGCAAGTAATCATGGTATTGGGTAATTTGACATAAAAATGAGGCTGCCAACCCAAATTGACTCAAGCAGCTGCTGAGACGTGCAAATCAGTTGCACTTTGCAAGATGGAATAAAAATGACATCTAGCTACCAGTGCAGTCAACACAGTGTAGAGTCAAGATATGGCTTTGCAGTTTTGAGGCTTAGTTGTGTGGGATGCAGGCAGACACAGGACTTTGTTGTATATGGAGTCATCATGTGCACAGTGCTGTGTCAATGTGTCTGCTGCTGTTGCCAATCTGGTGATGCATCTTGAGGCCTTATAAATACCTCTTGTACACACTGGGTAAGGTGTCATTCTTTACCTCAATAGTTTCATCTTGGCATATCAAGTCAAGATAGGGTTATGTAGATAGACATGTCTCTGATTGGAGCATGACCTGTGCTTGATCACTCCCAAGTGATTAAACTTCATTTGTGAGTTGACAAACAGGGTTTTTTTGTACAAGGGAACACTTTGATGGTGTTTGAACTTACAGAAACATGGCCTACTGGGATATGCTGTCAGGTCAGTCCCTCTACTTCCCAACACTTGACAAATGGTATCCTCCCAGATGAGTAGACCTCCATTGGGAGTTGACAAACTGGGGTATTTGGACAAGTTGATACTGGGCTGATGGTTGAAGTAACAGAAACAAGGCCTCCTGGGAGTTGTCATGTCACTCCCTCTACTACACACACTGTACAAATGGTATCCTCCCAGATGAGTACACTTCAATTGTGTGTTGACAAGCAAGGGCGTTTGGACAAGTGAGCACTGGGCTAGTGGTTGGAGTAACAGAAACAAGGCCTCCTGCAAATTGTAGTCATGTCACTCCCTCTACTACACACACTATGCAAATGGTATCCTCCCAGGTGAGTAAACCTATATTAGGAGTTGACACACAAGGGTATTTGGACAAGTGAACACTGGGCTGGTGATTGGAGTAACAGAAGCAAGGCCTCCTGGGAGTTGAAGTCATGTCACTTTCTCTACTACACACACTATATAGATCTTAGGTATTACATATCTGTATGCAGACTGCATTTAGGTTTGGGCATACATTTACATGTTGAGATATACCATGAGTCCATGGATGTTTTTTTAATATTGAAAGACTTACAGGCACCATTTGGACATAAGGCCTGTAATGGGCCTTGGCAGCTGCAATGTTAAGTCCAACAATACACATTGACAATGTAAACACTCAGATACTCTGCATATTGAATGTTGGTTAAGTACATGAACAAGACAGTGGCAAAAGGTGAACTGTAAGCATGCATGACATTACATTTTTATGACAGTTTTTCTGTTGTGACTTACCAGACTCCACTCCCCTGTGTATTCCTGTCAAGCCCTCGGGAAGCAGGTTGGCCAAGACCTTCTCCTCCCAGGGAAAGAGAATAAATGGGGCTCTGGGAGGGCCACCATCAGTCTTCTTGGCCTGCAGCCGGTACCTGGAGACCAGGGAATGGACCTTGCCCCAAGGTTGTTCCACCTCTTCCTAATGTCCTCCTTTGTGCGCAGGGTGGTGCCTACAGCATTCACTCTGTCAACGATCCTATCCCACATTTCCGTTTTCCTACTGAGAGGAGTATGCTGGACTTGTGCTCCTAACAATTGTGGCTTTTTCAATGTGACATGGTGGAAATAAAAGAAAAAGGATGACAAGAACATACTTAACAGGGGAAGCGCAATAGGGTGTGAATGGAGAAAAGACTGTGCAGGATGTTTTATGAGATGGTGAAAAAAAATGGGTGCCTACTCTATGTACTGTACAAAAAAAGGCGCTTGAGCTTCGTTGTCTTGCAGGGGAAATGCAAAGGATTGTGGTCTGTGAAGGGGTGTGTTTTATAGTGTCCTTTGCAGGTCGGTCCACTTGGGCAATGTGTTTTAGCTGTCTTGCTTTTGAATTTATCCAATGTGCACTTGTCTGTTACTGTGCTGACTGCGAACCACTGTGGTCCTGACCGCCATGGCACCTCTGTGATTGTAATATGAACGGTGGTTGGCCACGGCAGTGATGGCGCTGGAGGTCAGATCGCCTTTATCTAGGCCTGCCTTTTTAGCTTGGCGGTCAGCAGTCCGGCCTATATATCTCGTAATAGAGCGGTCTGGAAGACCGCCAGCGTAGCTGTCTTTTCAGGACTGCAAACATGGCAGTCTGGCAGCCCAACCACCAAACCTGTAATGAGGCCCTTAGTCTGTTAAATGCACGCAACCCAGGAGGTCAGGACGCATCACCATGTATTAGCTCTAGAATTACCACAGTTATCGGAGTAACAGATGGAGTGATCAAATGAGCTGTAATTGATTTAATGAGTCATTCGTCTGTGTGCACTTAAACATGCATAGCTTAATCTTTGAGACAAGCATATGCTACTGGTAGTATCAACCAGGTAGCTGCACCTCCTGAATAGTGTTGGGGGGAGATGCATACCGATCCCAGACCGACATTCATACTGCTTGGAAGCCTGCTGCTTGGGAAAGCCCCTGCCTAGGGGTCTGCAGGGTGGCAGGCGGCTCGCATGAGAACCAGTGGGCCTGGCTGTCTCCGCAATGATGGAAGAGAGAGGCGAGCCGAAGCGCAGCCTGAGCGAGCCGCAGAGGTGCCAGGACACCCCACTGAACATTTGTTGTGAGCCGCTGTGGTAATGCGCTGGGTGGAGAAGGGAGACAGCATGGTGTGTGAGGCCCGGACCACCAGGCAGAATCCGAGTCCTGCTACAACCCAACCCCTTCCACTATGGTCGGGCCACTGGGGTGTGCAAGCTGCCAGGCAGCTCGGCCTTTGCTCTGCTGGGTATGGCCTCAACCAAAGGCTGGCCCTCGAATCAGACAGTCCCTGGTGGAGTCGAAGCTCTTTGCTTATAACAACAGCCAATGCTGGCCAAGCAATCCATCCCTAAATGGACCAAGCATGCCCACTCAATTGAACTATGGTGATGGGCGGACCCTTCCCGGGCCGGGTGCCCTGTGCGGGGATGTCAATGTCATGTCCCTGTCTGCTCTCTGCATCGGCAGGCTTGGAGGAAAGGCCCTTCAGATAGGACAGACAGGCTGCCGAGGACCTGGGCCCGGGAGTCCGTAGTACCTCTCCATAATAATTTGTGTGCACTGAATGACAAGAGAGACCATCGGTGCAAATGCACCCGATCTCCTGGAGCCATTATTGGGCTTGATGAAGCAAATGGGCCCTTATAGGAACTTCCAGGGCAGTCTGGACTTCGGTTTGTGCCATAGGAATGCTCAGTGCACGGCAAGATGCCAGAAGGCTCACATCGTCGGGCTCAAACAACAGCCATCTAGTCGCAGCATCCCTTAACTAAAAGGCTTCCGCTTTCCCATGGAGGGGACAAGGCTTCTGAGGCCAAGTTCTCTGGGCCCCAGCTGGGCCTCAGGTGCGGGGACCTGACAGAGCTCTATCCCTGGGCCAGGAGGCACCTTTTCCTGTCGGTGAAGCGGTAACAGCCCTCCCGGGGCCCGCAGAACCCCATTCTGAGTGTATTGCCAGGCAGTGAGCCAGAGAAGGGAGCTCTGGGCCTGGGGCTACCACCCCAAGGCCAGCCTGGGCTCTGACCTGGGGCCTGGTCAGCTGGTCCGGGTTTCTCTGCCCAGGCCACGAGGGGAGGGTTCCATGATCCCTCACAATCCCGTCCTGGGCACTTTGCCACATGGCGACCAGGAGAATTCTGCCCAGGAATAGTGCTCCCAACGCAAGGCCCACCAGAGCCCTGACCCTTGCCCAGTCAGAGCTTGTGAACTAGGCCAGAGTTCCTGAACTTGACCAGGCAGGGGAAGCCTCTTGAGGCCCATAGAATCCAGTCCAGGCTGTTTGTAACATGCCAAGCTGGTAGTCAGAGCCCAGGACAAAGGGGGTCCTCACACCAGGGCCAAGCTCTGGCCTGGGAACAGCAGAGGAAACCTCTCCAGGCCGGTGGGACCCTGTCCTGGATGTTTTGTGACCCGGCAGACCAGGTTAGCCAGTCTGGTGTCAAGCTTCCACCAATGGGCAGCCAGAGCTCTGACAGGGTGCATGGTCAGAGCTTCTCTCCCCCTGTCCTCGGCACTGTGTTTCATGGAACAACAGATAATGGAGCCCTTGCGGGTTTGCAGACCCAGGTCTGCTGGTTCAGTGGATGTGCAGGCCCGGGCCTGCTGGTTCCCTGACCCTTCAGAACTGTGTCCCATACACTTTGTAGCTCAGAAGCCCTGACCCGGTGGGGGGGAGGGTAGTCGCTGCCTGCAAGCCTGGGACGAGGCATCTGCTGAGGGCTTGTCGGAGCTCTTCTGGGCTCGTGTTCCAGATCGGCGCCCAGGTAGGTTGGGGGGCCTTCATGCAGGGGTGGTCTCTGCTCTAGCCCAAACTCAGTGGAAGGGGAAGAGAATGCTTCCCACTCTGCAGCCACACTGCCGTGGGTAGTGACTGCCACCACCATACTGTGGGCTGAGGGTGCTTCCTTCAGTCCATGGTGTGGTCTTCCTTCCACCTTCCTGAAGCCCCGACCTGCAGAGCCAAAGAGGGTTAAGCCCAGCCCCCCCCAAAAAATCTCTCCCTTTAGTATGCCTCGGAAGCTGATTTTCTTTGACTATTGAGACTTACAGAACCCGTGAGGGGACAAAAGTCAGAGGTAGGCCCCAGGACAGCCCACAAGCCATCAGATGGGCCAGCCCCCCATCTATCTGGTTGGCCAGCCCCCCAGCCATATGGTCGGCCATCCTGCCGGCCATTTGGTGGGCCAGCCCAATGACCACAGGGCCTGGACCAACCCAGGAACCAGATGGCCCAAGCTGACCCAGAAACCAGATAACCCGGGCTGACCCAGCGACCAGATGGCCTGGACTGACCAGAGCAACCCAGACCTGAACCACACGGCAGTCCCACGATGACAAATGTGGACCTGCATTCTGAGGTAAGCACTCAGGAGGCTACTTGGAGGAGGGATTCCACTCTGGCCATCTGTTCACCCTGCTGATCTGTAAGGGATCAGGCACCCAGAAGTGAGGGTGGGAGAGGGAGGCTCCCGTGCAAGGTGGCACATTGTGTAGTTGGCCCCCAGTGGGCCCGCTTCCCCACGTCTCTGTTTGAGGGCAAATGGACCTCTGGGTGTGGGGGACCATGAGTGCTGACAGATAGAGACAAAAGCTTCACTCGGTGGATGAATTTCAATAGATCATAGCGAGGTAGCTGCTCTACTACTTACGAAGCCCTAACTCAGAATCAGGTAGTCTCCAAATGATTTTGCCCTGGGTGCCCCACAAACATATGGTACACTAAGGGCGATGGAGACGGCCCACTTCTGTCCACTCTCTGGTCCCCAAGGGTGCGGCCCTATGCACAGTCCCAGAGGCCAACTAGCCCAGGCCCACTGAGGCTCAATGGCACTGCAGTATCATTACAATTTAGTTGGGATTGTTACTCAGCCAAGCACGTACACGAAATGTCTGAGCCCCCCGGGAGTGGGATGATGGAAGCTCTCCCGAGATGGAACCTATGCTCACCCAGCTTGACCCTGGGGGCAAACTGAATCGCAGTGCCTCCCTTGGCCAGGACCACTCCCTAAGGCCCTGCCGCCTGGGCCCTCCTGTGCAGGGTTAGGGTCACTGAGGAGCCGCCCTTCTCGGGCAGCAGGGCAGCCTGGATGAGAAGGAGCTATGACCGCAAGGGAACCTCAGCTCATCTTTGCATAGGCGCCCTGCCCTCCGCTTGAAGCCACTGCAAACTGCTTATGGGAGGGGGTGTGCAGGAGGAGGAAGCCTTGCAGCTCCTCCCTTTCAGTGCTTCCCACTGAGGCAACAGTGGGCTCCACCCAGCCGACTGGCTTGGCTGGGCCACCGCCTAAGGTGGGTATTCTCAAAGTGCAGGGGTCGAGCCCGGTGGCGGATGACTGATGTGCAGGTGGAGTGGGGTGGAGTGACTCTCTCTCAGTGCAGGGTACCTGGTTTGTCCTGCTCCCATGCAGCCAGGCTAAGGGTTTGAAGACTCACGTCATTCCTCCTGGGCCTCGAGGAGAGACCAGTGCCAGCAGGGCTGCTTCTCTGCCTCTGCCGCTCCAGGAGCCCCTCACCCTTTGGAATGGGGTCCCAGGCCGAGCGCCTGGAAACTCTCTTTGAATCATGGAGGCAGACTCCCAAAGGGTAAGCCAAATGACACGCCGGGCCATCTTTCACCAACCGGATGGCAGACAGGCAGTGCTACTTTCCTCCCACCTTTATTGTGCCTGCAGGTGGGCAAATGTTGCAAAAAATTGCCTGTGGCTCTTGGCGGTAGATCGCTTGGCTTGTGCTTCGATGAATGCTGCTAACTGCGAGAATTAGTCTGAATTGCAAGACACATTGATAATGAACACTTCAAACGCACCTTTCAGCTTGGGGCTTCTCCTGTGTATACGCCTGTCTCAGGGTCACTTGAACATCAATCACACCTAGGCTTTTCCAGGCCATGGCAGAAGCCATCACAGGGTAGCTCCTCTCCCTTCACCCCCCCAGGTCAGACCCCCAGTCACCCATCATAGGATTCCACCCCCAGTACTCTAACAGAAGTATGCCACTGGCGCACCTGGCAGTCAACCAGTCTGCCAAAGGTATGTCCGGGTGGCCTGACTGTGTTCCATGCGTTGCTGTCTGTGGTGTCCCATGGCTGCCTGCGTGCACCGCCTCTGGTGCACACTTCCGCGGCTGGATAGGCATAGGCGTCCTGACTGCCCACGGGTGCCAATTCCCACCCTGGCCCCAGCAGGCTTTGGTCTCTGATCAGAGAATGCGTGCACTGTTGTGACCTCAGCAACTGCAGCACAGAAGCCCTTCCCACCCCCCCCACGATTCAGAATCCGACTACGATCTCAGCTCAGACATGATGACCAATTGAATTTAAGCATAATACAAAGAGTAGGAAAAGAAACTAACCAGGATTCCATTGGTAACAGTCAGTAGAGAACAGTGCTGAATCCCCACCCGGCACCAGGCACAGGAAATGTGGCATACAGAAGACTGACTTCCTGGCATCGCTCAGGGGTGTCCAAGTCCCGCTGATCAAGGCTCACCCCTACCAGGGTGGTAGGCCAGTGGTGGCCCCCAGTGCACAGGGATCAGGTCTCGTTGGAGTAAGGTTGTTTGGGAATGCAGCCCAAAGTGTCGGGTAAAGTCTGGGGGTAAGACCTATACCCAACAGATACCTAAAGAGAAAGTTTTAAAGCAATTTGAAGTGAGTTCACGAGGGTCTGAAACTGTCAAGAGGTCCATGCAGTCTGCCTAAAGCATTGAACATGGCAGAAAGATTGGTCACCCAACCCTGCCCTTTCAGGGTGCATTTTCTCCAAGAAGGTGCACCGTGATTGGCTCCGGGTCCGCTGGGAAGGCTTCAAGTGGCAGGTGGCTCTCCGCTCTGGCAATGAGTGTTACAGCCCCGCTGGCAGCAGCTTTGCTGTGTCTGCGCAGCAAAGGGAGATTCAACTGCACTCCCATAGCAACTGCCCCAGCCCTGCAATGAAGCAGGGAAGGGGGATGGAGCCTCCTGCTCCAGGCGCAACTGTCGACTAAAGGTAGGCTGTGCTCAGTGCACCCTCACCATGTCATGCCACACAGTGGAGGGCCCACGCCAGGTGCCGGGGTCTGTGGTGATATCGGTTACCCACCTGACCAGTCTTGAAACATGTTCCGAGGAGTCTAATACCTGCACAAGTCGAAAGAACAAGTGGAACCCTCTGGCGTAATAAAGGTGAGGGCCGGCGCGTGCTGGCTGAATTGGGATCCCACCACTCCCCAGCAGTGGGCGCACCACTGGCCCATTTTGCCTGCTTTATTAAGGGGGTGGAGCATGAGTATGTGTGACAGGACCCGACAGATATTGAACTATGACTGGGCAAGGCGAGGAAACTCTGGTGGAGGTCCGTAGTGGTTCTGACGTGTAAATCAAGTGTCCGACTTTGGTATAGGGACAAAAGATTAATTGAATCAGTTGATTTCCTCTGAAGGTTCCCTCAAGATAGCTGGCACTCGGAAATCCCAGTTTTATCTAGTAAACTGAATGATTAGTCGTCTTGGGACCAAAACAATTTCAGTCTATTCTCAAACTTTTAATGGGTAAGAAACCAAGCTTGCGGGTGTGGGGCTGGGCATCAAATACAAGTGCCTATTGGGCCACTTTTGGTAAGCAGAACCGGCGCCTCAGGATTAGCCGAATGGCGGGGTAAGAAGCCCATCAGACGCTCATCAGAACCCAAAAATGGTGTTTGTTGATATAGACAGCAGGACGGTGGCAATGGAAGTTGGAATCTTCTAAGAAGTGTGTAAAAACTCACCTGCCAAATAAACTAGCCCTGAAAATGGATGCCGCTTGAGCATCTGACCTTATCCTGGTGGTGACCGGTACTGAGAGCTGCCGGGTCTAAGCCGCATTGACTACAAGGGACACTACGGTGCTCATGAAAGCTTGGTTCGTGGCCGGGGTGAAGCGCCACAGGTGCAGATCTTGGTGGTAGTAGCAAATATTCAAATGTGGACTTTGAAGTCCCAATTAGAGAAGGTTTCCATGAACAACTATTGAACATGGGTCTGTTGGTCTTAAGAGATGGGTGAGGGTCGTTCGAAAGGGAACGACAATGGCCTCCGTTGCCCTCAGCCGATCAAAATGGAATCAGGTTCAGATCCTGGATCCCAGAGTTGCTGAGACAGGTGTCCTTGCGGCGTCCAGTGGTGTAACACAAACGATCTCAGAGAAGCTGATGTGAGCCCCGGGTGGACTTCTCTTTCCTTAGTGACAGGCAGGGTGCACTAGAATGGGTTCACCCTGAGAGAGGGGCCAGATCCTAGGAAAGTATCACGGTTCCAGTGGTGTGTAGTGAGCTCTGGCTGGTCCTTAAAAATCCAGCGGAGATGGTGTAAATCTTGTGCTGGACCATACCCATACTGCAGGGGGTCTCTAAGGTGATCAGACTCTGGAATATTGGAACAATGTAGGTAAGTGAAGTTGGCAACTGAGATCTATAACTTTAGCATAAGGATTGGCTCTAAGGGCTGGGCCAGTCGAGCTGGGGCTGGGCAGCGGCTGGATGAGACACCACCTTCCAGGGCAGTGATGTCTCTGTACACAAGCTGGGTCCTTCCTGTGGATCGCCGCAGATGTGGTCGTTGCCTCTCCCTATTTCCCTCCCTGGGACACAAGTGCAGCGTTCTGCCTCAGCCAGCGCCTACTATCAGATGACTTAGAACTGGTGTGGACAAGGAGAATCAGACTGTTTATTTCAGAGCATCCTGAAGGCTTGAGGCAAGTGTTGGCACAGGTGATATCTGCCCAGTGCCCAGAATATCGAAGTGAAGAAATTCAATGAGGAGCAGCTAAATGGCGGGAGTAATTATGACTCTCTTAACCTCTTCTCAGTCTTAGTGGCCTTTACCTCCAAGTGGTCCCGCTGGTAACTGTCTTTATACAACTATACTCTTTGAGGAGAAGTCTATAGAGACAGGCCAAACAAGGTTGTATCATGGCCATGAGCATGATAGCGAGAAGTGGTGAAACAAACAAACTAAATACCAGATGGGGTAGTTCCTGGTTAATAAAAACCCCGCTAAGATGGTGAAAGGGCGTGCTCTCTTTGCCACAAATCTCTAGCCTCCTCACCGATTTTGTCCAATTCACACCCAGTTCCAATAACACAATTGACAACATCGATATGCATCACACCATACCAACTTGTACACAAAATGTAGTGACAGATGAGGAAAACATAGACCTCAAGGAAAACATTGAATTCATAGCATCGTTAGCCAAGAATGACAAAATTATCTCCAAATCCAAAATTGTACCTGATGTATATGAGGTCAAGGACATGAATGTCAAAAAAAGTGATTTCACCAAAAACGTCACTTATTGGAAATATCCCAACAACAAATTGGGACTTCTCTTGGACCTCTCAGCTGCCTTTGATACGGTTGACCATGACACCCTAATTCAAAGACTCCACTAAGCCGGCATACAAGGGATTGCTCTCGACTGGATTACTTCCTAAAAAGATCTAATATCATCCACTCGCCCCCTTCTCGTCCGAACCCTACCTCACAAAAGCAGGGGTCCCCCAAGGATCATTCATCTCACCTTTGCTTTTCAACATCTACATATCTTTACCAGAACTGATCAATGATTTTCATTTCACATGCTACAACTATGCAGATGGCACACAAATACTACTTAAATTAGAATGCCCCAAAAAGATTGAAAACTCCCAACTCTTCAGTTGCCTCAGAGCCGTTCATCAGTGGATGACCTGGAGCCATCTCAAACTAAATACCTTCTAAACAGAAATACTCATATGTGGTGACTGGAAAAATCATGACCCTTTGTGCGTCTGGCCTGACGATCTTGGACCACCTCCTCAATTATCCAAGGAAGTTAAAAACCTAGGAATCACCATGGATTCCAAGTTAACTATGAATGCCCAAGTGGACAAATCAGCACAAACTAGCTTCATCACCTTGAAGACTTCCCATTACAAGGTGCAAGCTACTATCTTGCTTCTACTATCCAAACTGGATTATGCCAATGGCCTCTACCATGGATCATCTCTATCTATTATGAAAAAAACAACTTATCCGGAATTCCGCAGCCAGGCTACTATTACATGTAAAGCCGCAAGCCCACATCTCCCCTGCCTTGAGAGCACTACACTGGTTACCCGTTGCCAGAAGATGCACTTTCAAGCTGCTTTGTATCACCCACAAAGCTATACATGGAACAGGACCACTTTTTTATCAAAAACTAAATAACCAAATACATTCAACAAAGAAACCTCCGCTCAAGATTGGCACCCCACCTTAGAACACCACCATACAAGAAAAAGCCTATAGGTGGTACATCCTTCTCCGTTCAAGCAGCGAAACTATGAAATTCATTACCCCCAACTATAAGAGCCACAGGTAACTTTCTTGTCTTCAGAAAACTACTCAAGAGTTGACTCTTTCCTTCATAACCACCATATTCAAACAACTATGGACTGCATATCCCTAAGTTGATAAATATTTTTTTCAGATTATGTGTATATTTCTAGTTATGTATAGTTCTTTCGAAAATATGTATCGCTACTATGTCATAACAATAAAATACAAACACACTCTTTAAACCTGTTTGACTAAGTATATTTTACCAATGGTTCTAATTATGTATTTTATGTGCATATGTGTGTGCATTCATGTGTGTTTGTATGTATGTGTATGTGTGTATGTATATATATATATATATATATATATATATATATATGTATGTATGTATGTGTATATGTTGTTTCTGTGCTTGGCATGTTCGTGGGTCATTGCATGGCTCCTGGATGGGTTGTTATACTAGATAGCTATGAATTCCTGCTCTCATCTTATCACACTTATCTACCCATAATCATGTGTCATATCTCTATCAAACTATCCTCTATTCTCACTCTGACTCATCCAAAATCCTTTCTACTACTTTCATCTCCTAAATAACTCTGCCTAAGCTCTTCCCTCCGCTTCCACATCTAACTCACCAAACCTCACTCTACTACCATGACCTCTCACACAACCCTACTAAATTCTCCCGCATTTATCTCACCCTGCTACTATGCTCTCCCTAACCCTTCCACATACTCTTCCCTCCTCCATCCCCCTTTACTCATCCCAAGCCTTTGGGTTAAGTAAATGAAGGTTATACTCCCAATTAACACTTCTGGATTTCTTTCCTCCTCCACCCCTCCAGTACTCCAGTCAACTCCCACATCCACGGCTCAAATTAACTCATAATAATACTAAAACTGTACTCATTATTTCCCGATACTAATCCATCACTAATTCTTATTGGGTTCCAGAGTAGCGTGCTACTCACCGAAAAGTGCTTTGACGCCTCGTTAGGGGTAGGAAGCGATATATAAATACGATTACAATACAAAACAAATTCAACTGCAATTTGTGTGGAGACATAATGGGCATATTTAAAGAGCTAAAGAAACACCCCTCCAATAAACATAAGGGATTCTGCCTGAAAACCTACTACTCTAAATATTAATCAAGAGGCTGAATATCACAATATTGCATGCCATTATGCAAAATGTAAAGGTAGAGCTAACAAAGGAGAGCTGCAGTTCCTCTGTAGCTACTGTGACCTCCGATTCGGAACCAAAATTGGGATGTCGCAGCACATTCGGCATGCCCATCCAAGAGCACAAAATGATGCTAGATTGGCAGCTCTAGCTAACAGCAAACCATCAAAACTTTGGTCACAAGAAGAATTATTGCTGCTGGCAGAACTAGAAAAAGTATACAAAAACAAAAGGAACATTAATGCGCTTATGGTTTCACACTTTTTAACAACGAAAATAGAAAACGAATTGTAGAAAATGAGAAGGGATCGAAGAGATAAAAGGAAAAAACAGGCAATGGATGCAGAGCAGTCATCCAATAATTCTGATAATTATACCATTGATGAACCTGAAATATCAGAAACAACAACGAAAGAAAGGCGCAAAGACTTTATTAACAAAAAAAGAACACCCAAAATAATCAGTTTCCATGATTTAAGTGACAGAATATTGGAAGCCCAAAGATACTCCAAAAATGTGCAGCATAACGAAGCTGCTTTGGACTTACTAGAAGAAATTTTAAGCTATATCTCTGAAAACACCAATGATATCAATCCGAGGCCAGTCAATCATAACGAACAACAAGTAGAAAATGGTCATGAACATATGAATACTGCTGAAGATGAGCAACAGAGCACCCCAATTGATAACAAAATATAAAAAAAGATATGCGAGTTAAAAAAAAACAATAAATCTCACAGAAAAAGATACGCCAAAGCAAAGGGCAGCTATAAAGAATATCAGGCAATGTATAAGAAATACAAGAAAAAGATTGCCAGAATAATTACTGATGGTGCAGAAGATGCCACCTGCCAAATCAGTTCTGACGTTATATTTGAATATTATAAAAATATTATCGAGACAGAAAACAAGAAAAATACCAAATTCCCACAAATTCACAAACTACCGAAGAGTGGGATTTTGAAAATGTATGTAAAGACATCACACTGCTTCAAGTATCTTTTGAGGAATCCAATTTAAATAAAGCAGTGGGGCCTGACAATATTGGCCTGAATGACTTATTCAAAGTACACAATAAAGAACCAAGAATGCTGCCCAAAATACTATCTAATTTGTTAAATATGAGAAAGGTTCCAGATTGCATTAAAAGAAACCGGTCAATTCTCATTCCCACAAATGTGCCAATTGAAGAATTAGACAAAATAAGCAATTGGAGACCAATTACAATTGGTACAGCATTCATGAAGCTTTTCACCAAAATACTAACCAAAAGACTTGATTTGTTCATAAACCTCAATAAAAGACAAAAAGGCTTCATGAAAGTCAGAGGATGGCTCGAAAACTTAACTCTACTACAGAATATAATCAAGGGAGCTCAAAAGAACACTCACTCACTTGCAGTGGTATTCATTGATATATCCAAAGCTTTTGATTCTGTCAGTCATGGACATATTATAAGGAGTCTCGAAAGATACAGAGTTCCGTCATATATAAGAGATCTCATAAAAGACTTGTACACAGACTCAACTACTTCTTTCAAGGGGAAAAACAACATTTCCACACCCAAACTCACAATGAGATCTGGAGTCAAACAAGAAGACTCACTATCTCTGTTACTGTTTAATATCGCCTTGGACCCGCTGATATGTGATCTTCAAAAAAATGGCAAAGGCTTTACCTGTAGATCTGATGGAATCATTGAGCAAATAACCGCTCTAGCCTTTGCCTATGATATTGCAGTACTCAGCAATACTTGGGAAGGAATGAGTACACATTTAAAAATCATAGAAAAATTCAGCAAGACCACAGGTCTCAAATTAAATGTAAAGAAGACACACAGCTTTTTCATAAGTCACAATAAAGATAAAATCCTGGTGAATAATTTCAAACTATGGCAATTTGACAAACAAAATATTGAAAATATTCATCCAGTTGAAAGTGAGAGATACCTCGGATCAAACTTTGATCTACACACTGGTTACACAAAAAACAACAAAGCAAATGAGGTTCTCACAAGTTGAGCTGAAACACGTGACAATCTTCTACTGAGGCCCACTCAAAAAGTTGAAATTATATGCCAATATCTGTTCCCTAAAATGTCATTCAAATTAGAAATGAAAGGCACAGAAGCTAAAACTCTAAATGCATTGGACCAAACAATCAAAAAATATGTCAAACATTTCCTACATCTGCCTGCATACACATGCGATGGCCTCCTATATTCGAAAAGATCAAATGGGGCCTTATTGTACCTAAATTATGTACAACAATTGGAATAAACAAAGTGAGCAATCTCCTCTACCGTAGGAAACACCAGATTTATACATAGCTCACTCATATATGTATGCAGGTGAAATAATAAATGAAAAAATCGATCAAACCATAAAAACACTCAAACTAAATGTCATGGACAATAGATTCTTGAGCTATGATCTTCAATTACTAACCAAGTATCATTGGAGGAAGGAAGAATTTGAAAAATTGAAAAATCTTCCAGTCCAAGGTGATGGCATCAAGTATCTAGAAAACAATCCAACATCCATTTTCTGGATCACAAAACATACAAAATTAAAAGAAAATCAATACATTGCTGCATTGATGTTAAGAGCTAATTTTCTTTACACATGATAATCTATAATAAGAGGAAGAAATAGAACATTTTCAACATGCAGATACTGTAAAGATGTATGTGAGACAATTGCTCACATATCAGGTACTTGTCCCAACACCAAAGACATAAGAATTAAAAGACATAACAAAATTTTGGAACTATTGATCGATACAGCCAAAAGATGTGGATGGATGACATATAGAGAACCCCATGTTAAAAACAACCAAGGTGAACTTTAAAAACAGATGTAGTGTTCACCAAAGATGGAACCGCTGTATTGATTGATGTTTCAATTCGATATGAAAACTCACAGTACTCCCTTGAAGTAGCATTTGAGAACAAGGTGAATTACTATAAAGAACTAACACAACAAATTAAAGATCTCACTAACTGTACTGATGTTAAATTTCATGGTTTCATCATAGGACGTCGTGGTATTTGGCCTGATTGTAATGATGTCACTCTGGCTGACCTTGGACTTCAAATGTCTTTCCCATTTAAAAAGAATGTATGCCTGACTACTTTTGTGGACACTTTAAAAATGTGCCAAGTATTCATGGAAAATTAATCATTCAAATACTGCATTACACATATATTTACCATGTCTATTCCCTTTAATATGCTGTTTTAGAATGTTCACACCTGCTTAATATTACTAATACACATGTTTTTCTCTCCTTTTTATTATAATGTTTATATTTACACATAGAAGTTAGATTAGTTAATTTTACAGTTGATCTTAGTATTAGAAATAGTTACATTTTCTTACATACATGTGTTTGAGTGTGTGCATTTTATCATAGTTTCTATGCTATTTAGTGTTAGAATAGCTAATTGCCTACACATAATCAGTATGAGTCGTAGAAATGATTATTAATGATACATTTATAACATCTCAATTTGCAAGGAAACAGACAATAAACAAAAAAATATTATTGTTAGAGTAGTACTGTGGTGTAATGTCTCTATCAGTTATGTGATTCCTGTTCCAGTGAGGACAGTTTGAGCGTAACTATACTCCAGATCAATCATTGTGTTGTTGGAACCAAGACTGATATGAACCTGGTGGGCAGCAATAATAACCCAGAATGAGCCACCGTGTGGTGGTACAGGAATAGCCAAATCTGTTGTCATCTAATTAGTGACATGCATGAATGGGTGAATGAGATTCCTACTGTTCCTACATGCTATCTAGCGAAACCACAGCGAAAGGAATGGTCTTGGAAGAATCAGTGGGAAAAGAAATCCCTGTTGAGCTTGACTCTAGTCTGGCACTCTGAAGAGACATGAAAGGTGTGGGATAAGTGGGAGGCTCTAGGGCTGCCAGGGAAATAGCACTGCTTTTATTGTTCTTTCACTTTCCCAGTGAGGCTGGGGGGTGAGTCCCATGGGGCTCTCACTTCTGGCTCCAAGTGCCCTGCGTTCTCTAGGTGCGACCCACTCCCAGGGTGGTGGCAGGTGGGAAGTTTGACTCTAGTAATAAACCTGTCAAATGATAACAAAGGTGTCCTAAGGCGAGCTCAAGGAGGACAGAAAACTTGCTTGATCTCAATTTTAAGTTTGAATGCAGGCAATGAAAGCGGAGCCTCATAATCCCTCTGACTTTTGGGGTTTAAGCACAAGGTGTCAGAAAACTTACCACAGGGCCAAGCGTTTATACCAATGCCACTTTTTGATTCTTCAATGTCGGCTGTTGCTATCATTGTGAAGCAGAATTCACCAAGTGTTGGATTTTTCACCCACTAATAGAGAACATGAGCTTGGTTTAGTCCATTGTGCGACAGGTTAGTTATACCCTGCTGATGGTGTGTTATTGCAATAGTAATCCTGCTCAGTACAAGACGAACCACTGGTTCAGACATTTGATGTTTGTGCTTGGCTGAAGAGCCAATGCGACAAAGCTGCCATCTGTGGGATTATGACTCGACGCCTCTAAATCAGAATCGCCCTCCCAAGTCGTAATGATGCAACAACGCTGTTGAGCCTAGGTTGGCCAGGGATAGGCGGCCTCTGGACCTGTGCATAGGGCTGCTCGTTTGGGGACCAGAGAGTGGACGGAAGGGGGCCACCGCCATTGCCTTAGGGCACTGCATATTCGTGGGGCACGTGGTGCAATCATTCATAGATGACCTGATTCTGGGTAAGGGTTTTGTTAGTAGCAGAGCAGCTACCTCGCTGTGAAGTATTGGAAGTCATACTCTGAGCTAAGCTTTTGTCTCTGTCTGTGGGCACATACGCTCCCCCTATATCTGGGGGTCAGTCTGCTGCCAAGGAGGTATGGAGGGAAACAGGCACGTGGAAGGCTGCTTTCACAACATGCCACCCAGCACAGGGGCCTACCCTGCACTGCTGGGTGCTGGGATGGGGGCATGATCCCTTACAGGTCAGCAAGGTGACCAGATAGCCAGATCAGAATACCGCCTCCTCACCCTGCATGAGTCACTGGGAAGCAAGTATCCTCCTGAGTGCTTTCCTTAGAATGCACAGCCACTCTTGCCATCATAGGACTGCTGTGTGCCTGAGGTCTGTGTCACTCTGGTAGGCCCGGACCATCTGGTCACCAGGCTGGCTGGCCAGTTCGCCAGCGAGTTGGCCCACCACATGGCTGGCAAGCTGGTTGACACCACATGGCTGGCAGGCTAGTTGACCAGATGGCTGGCGGGCCTCGGGGCTAACTCTGATTTTTGTCCTGCAGGTTTTGTATTGTGGGGGCTCAATAGTCAATGAAAATCTGCTTCCTTGGAAGGTCTGAGGGGAGAGGGTATGAGGTGGACAAAGTTATCCAGGCTCGGACTCAAGAAGGGTGGAAGGCACCCACCCAAGGCAGCACCCTCAGCCCATTATAGTGGTAGCAATCACTGCCTAGGGCACGGTAGCTGCAGACCGGTGAGCCCTCTCTTGCTCCTCCGGTGGGTTTGGGCCCAGAGCAGAGACCAGCCCTGCATGAAGGCCCAGCCCCCCTCCCCGGGGTGCAGATATGGAACACAAGCCCAGGTGAGCTCTGAAAACCCTGAGCAGATATCTGGACCTGGTCTTGAAAGCAGCAACAGTCGATGTCCCTCACCACCCAGGATGTACCATCGGCAGGCCCAGCACAAGGCGTCACCATGCACCCCTCTACCCTCACAAGAGCAAAGGGGAAGCAGCAGGCCCGGGAAGCCCTTTCCCATCCTCCGCCATGGACGTGCTCTTGGTCAGTGCTCCGGAAAGGCCCGGACTCCATTCGCTGACCTCTCTGCTGCATAGCTTGGGGGAAGGGCTCGCGGTCCCGGACAGGGAGGCCTGTTTGGGGACTCTGGTTGTTTGGGCATACTCAGGCCAATTTGGAGACGGTATGCCTTGTTGGAAACACCTGTTGTGCCCCCTGTAAGGCTTCCAAACTACGAAGCCCATGAGACAGGGTTTCGCAGGGTAAAGGAACCAGCGGGTCTGCAAGCCTACTGAACCAGCAGACCCAGGTCTGCAAGCCTACCATGGTCATGGACTCTCGTCTCTGGCCTTCCCAGTCACACAGTGCCCAGGACTGAGAGGGGAGAAGCTCTGACCATTCACTGCGACAGAGCTGGCCAACAGTGGAAGCCTCACACTGGGATGCCTAACCCCAGTCTGCGGGGTCACAAAACACCCAGGAGGTGGTCCCAGGAGCCTGGGGAGGTTTCCTCAGCTGAGGCCACAGGTTGGCCCTGGGGTTGGCACCCCTTTTGTCCGGGTCTTGGGCCCCCAGCCTGGCATGTCACAAAGGACATGGCCCAGCGGGCCCCAGGAGGCTTTCCCCGCTCAAACAGTTTCAGGAGCTCTGCCCGGGTTCAGGAGCTTTGACTGGTCCCCGGGACAGGGCTCTGACGGGCCCAGGGCCTTGGCCCCCTTCCTGGGCTCCGTTCTCCAGACTGGATCCTGCAGGCCCAGGGAGCCCTCCCCTGGTGGTTTGGGTGGGGAAGCTCTGACCGGGCCCCAGGTCAGAGCCCTAGTCTGGTCCTAGGGTGGGAGCCCCAGTCCCAGGGCTCCCTTCTCTTGCTCACCACTTGGCAAATAACCCAGGATGTCCCGTGGGCCCCAGGAGGGCCTCCCCCATTTGTCCGGAATGTAAAGGTGCCTTTGGGCAGAGGGTAAGAGCTCTTTCAGGCCCTCCTCGCCTGAGTCCTAGCTAGGGTTCTGAGAACTCAGAGTCCCTGTCCCCTCCAAGGACGAGCTGAAGCTTTTTTGTTAAGGGATGCCACGACCGGATGGTTGTCTTCCATGCCCGGGCATCTGGACAATTTGAGCCTTTGGGCATTTTGTTGTGGGCTGCACATTCCATTGGCACGTACAGATGGCTGGACTGCCCTAGGAATTACCTATGAGGGTGCATTTGCTTCTTCAAGCCCACTCAGGGCTCCAAGAAGTCAGGTGCATTTGCGCCGATGGTCCCCTCTGTCATTCAGTGAATACACAGAGTGTAAGAAAGGGAGTTTGCCTTCCTCTAGTTTATTAGGGACTGGTATTCTGGACCCCCCTGCCCCCCAGAAGTGTCTTTCCTCCAAGCCTGGCACCGCGGAGAGCAGACAGGGACATGAAGCCAACATCCCTGCACAGGACGGGCTGCCTTGGAAGAGTCTGGCCAGCACCATACTTCAATCAATTGGGCCTGCTTGGTTCATTTAGGGATGGGCCTGCTTGGTTCATTTAGGGATGGGTTGCCTAAACAGGCTCGGCTGTTCCTTCAAGCAAAGAGCTTCCACCCCACCAGGGACCGTTCAACTCGATGGTCTGTCTTTCACAGAGGCCCTACCCAGCAGAGCAAAGGCTGTGCAGCCTGGCAGCTTGCATCCTCCCCGTGGCCCAGCCATAGTGGAAGGGGTCCGGTTGCAAACGAACTTGGATGCCGTCTGGCGGCCCGAGCCCCACGTGCCACACTGTCGCCCTCCTCCATCCATTGCATTTCCATAGCGCCTCAGAACAAATGTTCAGTGGGATGTCCCTAGCATCACTGTGTCTGACTCACCTCTCCCTTCCATCTTCATGGAGACAGCCAGGCCCACTGGTTCCCATGCAAGCAGCCTGTCGCCTGCAAATCCATAGGTTACAGCAGGCTCCGAAGGGGTGCAAAGGTCAGTCTTGGATGGTTATGCATCTCCCCTCAACCCCATCCAGCAGGTGCAGCAACCTTGTCTCAAAGATTAAGCTATGAACATGTAAGTATACAAGGCTGTTATAGCGTACCGGCAAATGGCTAAATAAATCAGTGTTAGACCTGTCATCCCTAGGGTGTTCTTCCCCCAACTCTTTGCCTGTTTACCTCCACTTTTTGCTGTATCTTTTTTTTGGCCTTAGGACTCTGAGCACTTTATCACTGCTGATCAGTGCTGAAGTGGATGTCCTTCTCCCCTAAACCTGGTAATATTGGTGTATACACAATTTGCATATTTAATCTACTTGTAAGTCCCTTGTAACATGGTATACCATATATCCAGGGACTGTATGTTAAATTTTACTTGAGGGCCTACAGCACTGATTGTGCCACTCACTTCAGTAGCCCTTAAACATGTCTCAGGCCTGCCACTGTGGAGCCTGGGTGTGCAGGTTCACTGCCACTTCCGCTTGGCATTTAAAACCTCTTGCCAAGGGTTGACTCCTCTTTTATTACATATAAGTCACCTCTAAGCTAGGCCATAGGTGACCCATAGGGCAGGGTGCTATGTGAGTAAAAGATAGGACATGTACTTTTAAGTTTCACATGTCCTGGTAGTGAAAAACTCCTAAATAGGCCAGCACTGGGAATTCCTTAATATATGTTTAAACTATATTCCGTTTCATATCATTGGAATGGTAATGACAAATCCTCTTTACTGGTAAAGTCAGATATAAGATTACTATTTTTGAAATGCTACTTTTAGAAAGTGGGAATTTCTCTGCTCTTACTGCTCTGTCTACCTGACAGCCTGCCTCCAATACACGTCTGGGCTGGGCGACAGCTACATTTGTGCATTCCCTCTAGACTGTCACAACAGAGGAGACTCAACTTAATCTGCAATCATCTGCATACTGATGGGTCTTACTGGGCAGGAAGGATGGGCCTGACCCCACACAAGGTACCGATTACCCCCCCACAGATAGGTTGGCAGACAGGAGTGAGTTGAAAAGGATCCTTGACCACTTCAGAGAGTTCCTTTGAAGTCACCCCCTACTTCAAAGGCACTTTTGGGTATAAGTACTGGGTTTCTGACCCCAGCAAATCAATACACGACTAGACCTGGGAAGAACTCTGCTGGAGTAAAGATTCCTGTGCTGTAAGGATTGCCAATTTGCCTAGACTGAATGTCCCAAGGAACTGCTTCTCTGCTTTGCTGAGGTGCCCTGCTACCTGCTGATCTCTGCCCTGCTGAGGACAAGGACAGAACCCATCTCATTTGAACCCAGAGTGGCTCAAAGGGGTTGCTACCTTGACTCCTGTTTTGTAAAGTTTGAGGGCCATCAAAGACTTCCTCTTTTTGCAAACTGCATTGCGACTCTTCCACTCGAGAGTCCAGCAACTGGTTATCTACAAAGATCAAAATGTTTATGATAGCCAACTCAGTCTGTGAGCCTCACAGCCCAGTTTCCCTCAGGAGAGCATGTCGCTCTCCTGACCAGTGAAAGGGGCTGTGCAACGGTCTAAGCATATTCCGCTGACCTGCAACTATCACCTTTGAAGGGCAAATCGCCTCACTGATTACGATCCCCGCCTCAGAACTTGTGCCAGTGCAGATTCCTCTGCATTGCCCTGGTAACTGGGGTTTCTCCAGCAATGCTGCATCAGCTTGACCCACCCACCTCAGCTGGACCAACACCACCTGGTGACTGCTTTAAAGCAAAAGGAACCTTATCAATTTGGACTGTCGCACAGTGTTCCTTGTTGTCGATGGAGCACCAAATCCGGGCCAAGGATAGCCCAGCATGGCCCGGTGCCGCACCTCCTTCAACCCACAAACCCAGTGATGGGAATCACAAGGTAGCCACCCCCGGAACTTCAGACGAAGGTTTGGTGAACCCAGGGAGATCCAGCAGGTCTCTGCAGCTGGCTTATGCACTCATGGGCTGCTTGGTGTTTGACTGAGAAGAAATTGGTCTTGAGGGATCGACATCAACTAACTTGGTAATTCACATAGGGAGCACTGTTATTGGGATCTGACGGCCAGGGAACCCCTGGGCATTGCTTAAAGCACTACCATATGGATTAAATAAGAAGCAAACATGCTCCCCTGAGCCCTGTGATTACCTAGTGTTTTTAAGGAGATAACTTGAGAAATACTAATGTGATTTTTGTTGCCTGAGTCTTATTTTACTCAGATAAATATTATCTATTTTTTAAACTGGTGTGGAGTCTTTTTGTTGTGTTTCTACTGTGTTACTGAAGTTTATGTGTTGCACAAATACTTTACACATTGCCTCTTAAGTTAAGCGTGACTGCTCTGTGCCAAGCTACCAGAGAGTGAGCACAGATCAATTTAGGGTGTGTATCTGACTTACTCTGACTAGAGTGGTGGTCCCTACTTAGATAGGGTACATACCTCTGCAAACTAGAGAGTAAATTTCTAACAATCAGTTATGGCTCCTTTGATCGGAGCGATCTGTTACTTGGATAGCTGTGGTAATTCTGAAGCTAAAACATGCCGATGAATGCTGACCTCCCGGGTTGTGTGCATTTAACAGACCAAGACCAATCCGGGCTCACCCGGCCACTTTGGTAACTCTAGATAATCTTGGGCCGATCACACATCCCTTTGATGGCGAAGATACATTCCGGTGCCTGCCCTATTAACTGTTGATGGTACTTTCTGTGCCTAGCATGGTGACCACAAGTAACGGGGAATCAGGGTTTGATTCCAGAGAGGGAGCCTGAGAATTGCCTACCACATTCAAGGAAGGCAGCAGGTTTGCAAATTACCCACCCCCAACAGGGGGAGGAAGTGACAACAAATAACAATACCAAGCTGTTTCGTGGCCTTCTGATGGGAATTAGTACACTTTAAATCCTTTAAAGAGGATCCATTGGAGGGCAAGTCTGGTGCCAGCAGCAGCGCTAATTGCAGCTCTGAAGCTGAATATTAATGTTGCTGCAGTTAAAAAGCTCATATTTGGATCTTGGGATGAGCTACCACTTCTGCTCTACCCTGCCTCTCTGCACCCCCTTGATACGCGATAGTGAGTATACTGGGGACGCAAAGGGTTTTCTTTAAAAAAAAAAAAGAGAGCAGGCTGGTCACCTGAATATTTCACCTAAGAATAATAGAATAGTACTCCAGTTCTGTTTGGTTGGTTTTCAGAGCTGGGCCATGATTAAAAGGGATGGCCAGGGCACTTGTATTGTGCCGCTAGAGGTGAAATTCTTGGACCAGCGCAAGATGAACCAAATCAAAAGTATTCGCCAAGAATGTTTTCATTATTCAAGAATGAAAGTCAGAGGTTTGAATGTAATCAGACACCATTGTACTTCCGACCATAAATGATGCCAGCTGGCGAGCCTATGGTGTTAGTCCCATGACCCACTGAGGAGCTTCTGGGAAACCAAAGTCTTTGGGTTCTGTGGGGAGCTGAAACTTAAATGAAGTGACAAAGCTGAAACTAAACGGAAGTGACAGAAGAGCACCACCAGGAGTGGAGCCTGCGGCTTAATTGACTCAACACAGAAAACCTCACCCAGCCAGGACTTGAAAAGAATTGACAGACTGATAGCTCTTTTTTGATTCTGTGGGTGGTGGTGCATGCACTTTCGTAGGTGGTGGAGTGATTTGTCTGGTTGATCCTGGTAACGAACAAGACATCTCCATGCTAAACATGCTAAATGTTAAATTAGGAGGGTGGAATTAGAAGTCTGACTCCAACAGCCCTTACTCCACAGGGCCGCTGGAGGGGTTTAATCACTGCAGGCACAGAGTCTCCACTCTGATTAAACCTAAGGTCTGCTGCTTTTAAAATAAATTGGCAGACGGACAAAAATCTTGATAGTATGTATACTCCATTGCAAGGGACAATATCTAACGTCAAGATATAATTCCCCAACGTAAACATTATATATTCTTATTTTCCTAACAGGGCCATTATAATTTAGGGGAAACTATGTTCAAGAGCTGCTTAGAGCTCATATTCCCCTGTGAGTAAAATAGCTATTACCATTTACTTACAGTATTCATGAAAATACTGTGGCAAATATATGTAAAAGCCATTAAACATCCATCATCCCCATGCAACAAAAATTCCTATTGCCTATTTCCCACCTGAATTAATCCTAGTATAGTCCCAAATATATTCAATAGCCATGTAACCCACATAATCCCCAATGCAGAACACAGCAATGCAACATTCACTAAATAACAGTACGAGGTATATGTATCAATAATTTAACCCGAATATCTCCATGTAAGAAAAGTTCTATGCCCACTTCCTCAAAATACATCACTGCGTTACAGTGAAAGGAACATGGTATAAACATTTACTACCATCCCCCATGATGAAATCATTATGGCCATTTTCCAAGAACTGTATGTAAAATACTGTGCCTGGGATATATAATAGCCTTCTACTCCCCCCCCCCAAGCTGTCCCAGATATATTCAATGGCTATGTAACACCTGTAATCTCCCATGGAGTAGACAGTTATACCCATATACCATCAACATTTACTAAATAACAGTACCTGGTGTATGTCCCAGGTACTTAATTCCATCATCTTCATTAAAAAATATGTATGCCCATTTCTTCAACACATGCCACTACAGTACAGTTGTAAGTGTATGCAACAGCGATTTAACACTCATTATACCCCATGTAAAAATTCATTATGTCCGTTATCCCAAGAAGGCTACACAACATACCATTCCCAGGGTATGCAGCAGCCATTTAAACCCCATAACCCCCCCTTTAAACGTTATCTATTTCTGTTAATAACATGACCATTATAACATAGGAGGAAATGTGTTTTACAGCTTTTGAAAGCCCATAATACCCTGTGAGTAAAGTAACTATTACCATTTCCCTACAGTTATCATGAAAATACAGTTATAGGTATATGTCAAAGCCATTTAATGACCATGATTCCTGATGTAGAAAATCCCTATCCCTATTTCCTACCTTGAAGAATTCTTATACATTTGCAAATATATTCAATAGCCATGTAACACCCATAACTCCCCTTGCAAAACACAGCTATGCCCACTTACCTTCATTATTTACTAAATAAGTGTATCGGGTATTTTTGACAGCCATTTAACCTCCATCATCCCCATTTAAAAGAAAATTATGCCCATTTGCTCAACACACGTCAATACACCAGAGTTTCAGTTCTATGCAACAGTCATTTAGTACCCATCATCCCCCATGCAGAAATCATTATGGCCATTATCCCAAAACGACATCGTAAAATGACATGCACATGGTATGTAGCTGCAATTTAGCACCCATATTCTATCTTTAAAAATTATCTATTTCCATTTTTCTAACAGGCCCTTTATAATATAGTGGAAAATATGTTCAACAGCTGTTTAAAGCCTATAATCCCATGTGTGTAAAGTAGATATTACAATTTCCTTACAGTAATAATGAAAATACAGTGGTAGGTATGTCAAAGCCATTTAATGTCCATCATCTCCAATGCAGAAAATCCCCATCCTTATTTTCTACCTTCAGCACTCCTAATACATTTCCAAATATATTCAACAGCCAACCCATAATCCCACATGCAGGACACAGGTATGCCCAATTACTTTCAACTTTACTAAATAACAGTACCGGGTGTATGGCCCAGCCATTAGACCCCCATGATCCACATTAAAAAAAATATTTATGCCAAGTTCTTCAACGCATGTCACTACACTACAGTAACAGATATATGCAACAGCCATTTAACACCCATCATTTCTCATGTAGAATTTTATTATGGCCATTATCCCAAGAGAGCTAAGTAAAATATCATTGCCCAGGGTATGTAACAGCCATAAACCTCATTAATCCCCCTTTAAACATTATTTATTTCCATTTTCCTAATGGGACCATTAAAATATAGGGGAACATGTGTTCGATAGCTGTTTAAAGACTGCAGAGGCCCAGCTGGGGATGTCCTCCCAACAAGGGAGGGGTGCCTGTCAGACCCTGACCTTTCTAATGGCCTGCGTTTTGGCGGTGGCCTTCCCTGATTTAGATGGGCGTTTGCAGGAAGCACAACAGCGACAAGCAGGTGAGTACTGACAGTATCCTCGGACTTGACAGACCTTAAATGGGAATGGGTGGCTTACTGCTGGAGAAATGTGATTGTGGTCAATGCTACGTGCACACCGACAATGGGAAATGTGTATCATTTACCCTGGCAGAGTAGATGTGTGACCGTATTATGCTGTCAGTGGATGTACATTTCCCATTTCCATTCCTCTCCATGTCTGTAATGTGTAGATGCACCAATGACATGGGCACTTGTGTGACTCCATCCTGGCCATACAATGGTTGTGAGTATTAGGATCACCCTAAGCATTGTGTATGCCCAGCTCCATCCATCTGCATTAGTGTATCTGAGGTGTAAGTCCAATCCCATCTGTGTAGTCATCCTGTATGTGCTACTGTGTTACTCTCCTAGAATTACTGAGACAATATACATCTTGCACTGTAGCTGGCATAGGGGCTGGCCTTACAGTTCAACCACATGAAGGCTCTCAATTGGACAGGAGTATTGCCCTGATAGCTGACTGGGCATATATAGGTAATCTACAGAGTGTAGATTATGTGTAGGGAAACAACCATGGGATACTGATAAAGGATATTTTATGAGGGCAGATTGCACAGATAATGCAGTCCTTGGAGCTATTATTGTGAAGATTTGGCCTTTCAACAATTGGATGGTACTAGATGTGGTAAGTGCCCTGGGGGGTCCCTGATTTTTCACCATTGTGTGCTGATGTCATGTATGATAAAGCCCTAGCAATTTCTATGCTGCAATGCAGAGTAACTGCCTTCATCATGTCATTATGTTAAATTGGATGCACATCTGTTGTCCTATGACTATTACAGCTTGGCTTGGGCAATAGAGAGTGTCAGAACTGAAGTGGTATTGGTTTGACATGGCACATTCTGTGTTCATGTAATGATAATTTCCAATCCAGGCACCTCAGGCTGGCTTATGTAGTAGTGGGGTGTGTAGTTGTAGTACAAGCTGTGGTATTTTCCATGTGTAACAAATTAAAGCACATTATTCCCCTCTAAGATGTGTGTTGTCTGGGCTCAGTGACAGGGTTTGCCATTTGTCAAATGGTGTTTGTGTATGGCTGTAGTTGTCATGGAGCGTAGTCCAGCTACTGTTCCTGCATGTGTGGTGCCATTGGAATTGGTCCATGTTGTGGGGTACATATGTTGTCACACTTCACTCAGTGGATGTGTGATATGTGGTCCATGGCCCATGGTTGATGAAGTAAGAAGTATGTTGAGTAGAGATGTATGTTTTGAGGGTCAACTCTTCTGACTATGTCATAGGGTCTCACTGGTCAAATGGGCATGCCACAGATTCACATGGTACAACTCAGATATGAACTGCTTGGTTGTGTGACTTGTATTGGCAGGATCCAAGTAGTACTCCATTTTGCCATCAATGTACTGAGTGGGCAGGCAGGTAATTCGACAACTAGATGCTGTGTGGTCTGTGAGTGGAGTTTTCTACAGTCTAATGGACATGTTACAGTGGACATGGAGCAATCAGGTGTTGTAACTGTAGAGGCCTGAAGTGTTGTGTTCTGTCAGCTGTCCTTCCAATGGGTGAAAGGTGAATGGAGCGGTTGTATTCAGCCATACCACAGATACAGCATCCAGGGCATGATGTGCCAGCTAACATGCCTTTGGTTGGCATCATGGGGATGACTCTAGTAGTACAGTCCTACTTAGGTATTGTTGTAGATGTGAGTGTTAGATTAAAGGTGTGGGCAGTAGTGACATGCTGTTGGTTATATGTATTGCCGTATGCACTTGCCTATACATGATATGTAATGTAAGAGATGCAAATGTTCATATGTGTCTATGGGAGGTATATTTTGACCCCTTTCCACCGTATCTTTCTCTCTCTCCCTCCCTCTCTTTCTCTCTCTTTGTGTGCATCAGCATCATCAGGCAAAGGAGAAGGCGAGTGGGGAAGCAGCAGCCCACGGGACCCAGCAAGCTTGTACCAGCAAGGCCGAGGGTCCTAATGGGACAGAGGGTGAGGGGAGTACCACGGGGGAGACTCGATCTACCAGGTCATCTTCTGAATCCTCCTCCAGTGGACACTATCTGGCCGTGACGCACCCATCTGGGAGCACCCCAGCACCATCACTGTCCACCACCTCTCTCACTAGCACTGCCCTTCCTGTAGATCCACACCCAGTTGCCTGTGCCTGCTCGCCCTGGAGGGTGGGCATCTCCTTCGCCGCAGGCACCTCTGCCCCTGCCCAGTCAGTTCTGTTACCCTCAGTAAGGAGGCTATGGACCTCCTGAGGTCCATCTCTATTGGTTAGTCCACCATTGTGAATGCCATCCAGGGACTGGCAGCTCAATTCCAACAGAGCAATGCGTTCCTGGAAGGCATTTGCAGGGCCCTGGCTGGCCTCCAGAGATCCTTTCAGGCTCTGGCCTCCTCACTGACGGCAGCCAGTGGCCCTTTGTCTACCATCCCACCTCCACCTACCTCTTCCCAATCCCAAACCCCTCGCCCCATACCCATCTGAGCACACATTCACACAGGCATGCATCCACCTCAACAAACATGGTTGGCACTGACAAACACAAGCACCACAAGACCTACCACCAGCACGCACACAGACAACACCCACCTGCAGACACAACATCCACTCCCTGCACAGACTCCCCTACCACCCCCTCCTTCACAGACACTACACCTGACACTCCTGCACCCAGCACATCATCATTTGCAGATCCAGCCACCAGTCTCATCTTACCCACAGTCACCACAACATTAGACCCTCAGACACCCACCCCAGTCATCACATCCACACTCACCACGACCACCATCACCCCCACATGCAGCATATGTACCATACCTGCAGACATCACACCAACAGTCACCCACCCAGCATGGCATCTCCCAGCACCTCCTCCCAAGGCACCTAAACACCCGCAATCCCTCACCCAACAGACACCGAGCAAACACAAGCATTCCACGCAAGCACCTACACTCAAGACACCCACAAAGACGCATCATACCACCACTCTTTCTCCATCCACTCCCAAACCCTTTTTCCATGACAGCCGCTGTGTTCCTAAGAAACATTTCCGCTATGTGTATTCCCTGTTCCATACCTCTCTCCCACCCCGTGAGACCCAGGAGTGCTCTGTCCCACCCCCCCCAAGTCCAGTCCTTCCACCTCCAAGTCCTCCCCGTCTACCCCTGGTAGTGTTCGTGCCCCTCCCCCTGCCAAAAAGTCGACCCTCCAAGGTCAAGGACCCCCTTCCCAAGCCCAGACCCAAGGACCCCCCACCCAAACCCAAGGACCCCCCTCCCAAGCCCAAATCTAAACCCAGGGACCCCCTCCCAAGCCCAACCCCCCACCTCTTTCGCCACTGAGGTACCTGCCTGCCCCCTTTATGCCCCTACCCTGTGGAGGTCATTTTGTAGCCAGGAGTCAAGTTGGGGCACAGTGAGGTGCCTAATGTGCCTTTTGCACCTCTGACATTGGACAGGCCTATGGCCTTTTAATATTTATTTATTTACTTTCACGATTTAATACATCTGGGCCAACAAGATGTTGGCATCCATCGAACACTACTTGTCCTACCTTTCTTTCTCCATGTCAGATTTGTGTTTGTGGTCCTTAGTTTGTGTGTGTGTGACGTGTGTGTGTTGGTTGTGCATGGCCTCCATGTGTGTTTGAGGCCCTGCCATCAGTCCCACTGTGATGGGTGTGTATTGTGTGTGGGTTATGATTGTGTAGGTACATGCATGTGTATAGGTATAGTGTGTATTGTTCATGGTGCGATGTGTTGTGGTGGTGTTGTGTGCCATTGTGCGGTTGTTGTGTGCATCTGTGTGTGTGGTAAATGGCTATGTCATATGCGTTGTGTGTTGTCTGGGCGTGGTGTGACATTTGGTACATTGTATGGGTGTGCAATGGTGTTGATTGGTTGTGAGTTGTCGTTCAGTGTTGTTGTCGGTATGTGTTGTCATGTGTAGGTGTGCAGTGCAATGGCTTGACAATGCATTTGTGTAGTCACGGTTGTGATGTCGTTGTGTGACTCGGTGGTGTTGTGTTTGTCTGTTAGCCAGTGGCGGTGATGTGTGTGTGTGGGGTGGTGTGTGATTGGCACATGTTTGTTGGCCATGGTGTGTGTATTTTTGGTATGTGTGGTTTGTGCGTGTGTGTATGTAGCTGTGTGTGTTGGTATATGTGTGGGGCTGCGTGTGTGTGTGGCGGTCGCTGGCCTTCCCGGCTGTGTGTGTTGTGTGTTCTAATGACGTTCCCGACAGTGTGTGCTAGGTGGGTGTACTTATGGTTGTTGTCTTCCTCATCGCCATCGCTGGTTCCGGAGTTGTAGTGCAAGCAGGATCAGTGGGAGGACTTCAAGTTCTGGTTCCATGGTGACTCCGAACGTGTCTGTGTTCCTGAAGGTGAGTGTCTCCTTTCCGCCAGGGTTGTGCTGGCAGTACGACCGCAGCGGAAACCTTGGTTGTGTGCAGCCTTGTAATGTGTCCAGCGGAAACATAGTCCCCTTCGGTCTGAAGGTGCCTACCGCCATCCACGGAAGCCTGACCACACTGGCGGTACTGGCGGTAGTTTGGCTGTGTTCTGTTTGGAACACTGCCATGGTCATAATTTGGCAATCTTTACTGCCAGGCCCTTGGCGGTGCTACTGCCGCCGCCAACATGGCGGTCCTGGGACCGCCAAACACGTAATGACCACCCTAATGGCCATCATCTCAGATGTAGAAAATCCCTATCCATACTTCCTTCTTTGAACAATCCTGATACATGTCCAAATATATTCAATAGCCATGTAACACCCATAGTTCCCCATGCAGAACACAACTATGCCCACTTACCATCAACATTTACAAAGTAACAGTACCAAGTGTATGTACCAACCAGTTGGCCCTTATCATCCACAGTCAAAAAATATTTATGCCCATTTCTTCAACACATGTCACTACATTACAGTGGCAGATGTATGCAAAAGCCATTTAACGCCCATCATCCTCCATGTAGAATTAATTATGGCCATTTTCCCAAGAGTGCTACATAACATACCTAGCCCAGGGTATGTAGCAGCCGTTTACCCGTTTACCCTCCTTAATCCACCCTTTTAACATTATATATTTCCATTTTCCTAACAGGACCATTATAATATAGGGGAAAATGTGTTCAACAGCTGCTTAAAGCCCATAATCCCCTGTGAGTAACGTAGCTATTACCAATTCCTTATGGTTGTCATGAAAAAAAGTGGTAGGTATATGTCAAATACATTTAATGTCCATCATCCTGATGTAGAAAACCCCTATCCTTATTTCCTACCTTGAAGAATTCTTATACATTTCCAAATACATTCAATGGCCACGTAACAACCATAACCTCCCTTGCAGCACAGAGGTATGCCCACTCACCCTCAATATTTACTAAATAACTGTACTGGATATTTTTAGCAACCATTTAACCTCTACAATCCCCATTTAAAAAAAATGTATGCCCATTTCCTTAACATATGTCAATACACTGCAGTTTCAGTTCTATTCAAGAGCCATTTAGCACCCATCATCCCCCATGCAGAAATCATTATGGCCATCATCCCAAGAGAGCACCGTAAAATGCCATGCCCAAGTTAGGCAGCAGTCATTCACCCCCCATAATCTACCTTTAAACATTATCTATTTCTGTTTTCCTAACAGGACCATTATATTTTAGGAGATAATCTGTTGAACAGCTGTTTAAAGCCCCTAAACACCTGTGAGTAAAGTAGCTATTACCATTTCCTTAGAGTTATCATGGATGTACAGTGGTATGTGTATGTCAAACCCATTTAACACCCATCATCCCCTCTGTAGAAAATCCCTATCCCTACTTCCTAACTTGAACAATCCTAACACATTTCCAAATATGTGCAATGGTCACGTAACATCCATAATCACACATGCAGAACAATGCTATGCCCACTTACCTTCAACATTTAATAAATAACAGTACCAGGTGTATGTACCAGTCAATGACCCACACCATCCCCATTAAAAAATATATTTATGCCCATTTCTTCAACACATATCAGCACACTACAGTAGCAGTTGTAAGCCACAGCCATTTAAAACCCATCATCCCCCATGTAGAAATAATTATGGCCATTATCCCAAGAGGGCTACGTAAAATACCATGCCCAGGTTATGTTGCAGCCATTTACTCCAATAATCCCCTTTAAATATTATCTATTTTCATTTTCCTAACAGGACAAATATAGTGGAAAATATGTTCAACAGCTGTTTAAAGCCTATAACCCCCTGTGGGTAAAGTAGCTATTACCATTTCCTTACAGTTATCATGAAACAATAGTGGTAGGTATATGTCAAATACATTTAGGGCCATATTTATACTTTTTGACGCAAAACTGCGCTAATGCAGTTTTGCGTAAAAAAAATTAGCACCGGCTAACGCCATTCTGAAGCGCCATGCGGGCGCCGTATTTAATCAATGACGTTAGCCGGCGTTAGCCACCGGCGCTGCCTGGTGTGCGTGAAAAAAAACGACGTACACCAGGCAGCGCCGGCGTAGGGGGATATGGAGCTTGGGCGCCAAAAAATGGGGCAAGTCAGGCTGAGGCAAATTTTTCGCCTCAACCCGATTTGCGCCATTTTTTTCGACGCCCAACCCCCATAGAAATGACTCCTGTCTTAGCAAAGACAGGAGTCATGCCCCCTTGCCCAATGGCCATGCCCAGGGGACTTCTGTCCCCTGGGCATGGCCATTGGGCATAGTGGCATGTAGGGGGGCACAAATCAGGCCCCCCTATGCCACCCAAAAAAACAAAAAAAAATACCTACCTGAACTTACCTGAAGTTTCCAGGGATGGGTCCCTCCATCCTTGGGTGTCCTCCTGGGGTGGGCAAGGGTGACAGGGGGTGTCCCTGGGGGCATGGGTGGGCACCTCTGGGCTCCTTCCGAGCCCACAGGTCCCTTAACGCCTGCCTTTTCCAGGCGCTAAAAAACGGCGCAAAAGTGGCCGTACGTCATTTTTTTTGACCCGCCCACTCCTGGGCGTGAATTTTGCCTGGGAGTGTAAATACGGCGCACATGCCTCGGAGTCAATTTTTTAGACGGGAACGCCTACCTTGCATATAATTAACGCAAAGTAGGTGTCCACTCTAAAAAATTACGCAAACTCCATGGACTTTGGCGCTAGACGCGTCTAACGCCAAAGTATAAATATGGAGTTAGTTTTGCGTCGGAATTGCGTCAAAAAAAACGACGCAATTCCGGCGCAAACAGAGTATAAATATGCCCCTTAACATCCATCATCCCAGATGTAGAAAATCCTTATTCCTATTTCTTTCCTTGAACAATCATAATACATTTCCAAATATATTCACTGGTGATGTAACAACCATAATCCCCCTTGTAGAAACTATCTATGCCCTCAGGACCATTATAATATAGGGGAAAATGTGTTTAATGGCTCTTTAATACCCATAATCCTCTTTGAGTAATGTTGCTATTACCATTTCCTTACATTAATCCTGAATCCTTAAACTCATTTTACTTAAACAAATCATCTTTCTTTTCAAATTCAGTCAGAAAATATCTTTCATCAAAGCCTAAGAAGCCCCCCCTTCCATCCTGTACTTAATTTTTAATTAAAAACATGCCAGTGCCCAAAGCTCTCCTTTGAACACATGCAGTTGCTGCAATGAAATGTGTGAGCAAACAGTAATCCTGAAGCAATCTCGGGTCTCTTTAATCCATTTACAGCCATTCCCTGCCACATGGGTTCATTCTTGCAGCTTTCTGCTTTCTCCCTTTGTGACGCTTTTTTGTTTTTCTCTTCCTCCATCTTTCCCATATGTGTCTTCTGCTCGCAAATGCTTGATGCAGGAAAATAAGTGCTGGTATCCCCCCTCCGGAAACCACTGGCTCAAATTAAACACTGCTTTCATCCTATAATGGAATGGAAGTGAGAGACAGAGAAAGTTTGTTATTTCTGTGGTTTCTCAATACAATGGCTGGCTGCAGGCCGGGTCCTGTGGCCAACCCCTGATGCGCACGCTAAAAGCCGTGCAAGGCGCAGGGTTGGGTGGTTATAGTGGGTTGTGCATGGCGCGCCCTGTGGCCAACCGCGGCTGTGCGTTTCAGTGGTTGGATTAACGTATAGTAATAAAAATTACTTTACGTTACAAAAACATAGAAATTTACTTAAAAAACTAAGGTTACAGTGACATCATAGTTAGGAAATAGAATTTAAAAGACATGGAAATTCGCTTAAAAAAACAAAGATTACAGGGACATTATAGTTAGGTTTTGAATTTACTTGCACAAAACCATAGGAATTCAGCAGTTATTCATGTAACTATAACTCGCGGTCTAAGGTAGCAGTAACTCGCGCCCTCGCCATGCACTGCTAATTACTACAGATATTACAGCACTCATGAAAACTTCTATAAGGTCATTAAAAATCTAAACGAAACATTACCAGTCAAATTATTGGAGAAAAAACTGTGCATGGCGGGCGGGATTTACAGCTACCTTAGGCCACGAGTTATAGTAACTTTAAATAACTCTAACTGCAGAATTTCTATGGTTTTATGAGAGTAAATTCAGAACCTAACCATAACGTCCCGGTAGCCTAATATAATAATTAAAATATTTTTGCATTAGTCATCTGTGATTTGTTATAACATATTTTTCCTCACAGTATTATTGTGATGAATGACAGGTTATTAGTTTGTACTCTGTGGTAATTATTTCATCTTGCTGGTATAGAAGAGTTCTGTTGTTTCCATACAAAGCTACCTAACCATATTGGGGTTCTGGTGGCATTTACAAACCACGTGGGCTTCTGATTTGTGGTTTAGGAACTCGAGGACCTAGAAACAGCATTTTCGTGAAATCTTCAAATTATGTGACAAATGTGCTAAATCCATAATTATGCGGTAGACTACAACCACGGAATCAAATAAATTAAGTGAATGTCAGCACTGTCATTGTTTTTGTTTTATCAATATTTTATTCATGAAACAAAACCTTAGCATTCTAATTCCAAGCAATGCCTATTGTTAGATGTAATTTAAAGGAAATAACTTTTTCAAGCTCTCTATCCCAAAATAAATGTAATAAATAAATATTTAATGAATAACCTGTAGTATGGCCCTATTTTGCATCTCATAGTTCTGGTAATCCAAACCCTTCAGCCTATAGAATCATCGTTTACAAACGTTACCTGAACCCCTAAATGTCATACTAAACCATGTTACACAATTAATCATTATGTAGCCCCTGTATATACACATGCATATATGTTATATGCCATTTATTTCCATTCTTGAGAGTGGGGAGGTGCAGATACAGAGGTTCTTTGATGTGATTAGAATAGGTGCTAATGAGATTCTGATTAGTCCTTCAGATAGCTCTGGAAATTGTGGTGTTTGACTTTGTAGAATGGACATGCTGCTTTCAATAATGAGCCAATAGAGGGTTGGCAAATGCACTAAGGGGCATATTTATGAGGATTGTCACGCACTGCACGCAGCAAGTCAGATCACTGTGTGACAGAGGAAGGGCAGGAATGAACTGTATTTAAAAGAATTCTGAACATTTCTGCCTTTTGCCCTGTGCTGGCACCCTTTTGGCTGCCTAGCGCCAACACAGGCACCCTTGCATCATGAGGCAGAGGTGCCTCTGTTGCATGAAGGATTGTTTTGGTGCAGGACGGGGCACTTTCCTGAACAAAAACATTCCCATGAAGTTTTCTTCCTTTTTCTATCTGTGCTGCAGAATGCGGTACACATAGAAAGAGGAAAAAACAAGAAAAAAATAAAATATTTCCCCTCATTATACCTCTCCTGGGGAGGGGTATCTTTTTGGTGCATTCCTAGGTTTACTAGTTCTGGTAATTCTGGGAATGAGTCAAAAACCATGGAGAATGCCTCCCTAGAGCAGAGTAAAGAAATGCAGCGATTTGTGCTGCAGTACTTTACTCAAGATTTATGGAGCCACTCAGGGTCAGGCAAAGTAGTCTTGTGTGGGTTTTTAAATCTCACTTAAGGTTTGTGTTGTGCTTGTACCACGTTGTGTGGTGAAAAAGAGATGCAAACTGGGTTATAAATATGGCCCTAAATTTCTTTGACTGATGCATCTCTGTTCCTTCAGAACTCCCCAGTAGTTTGTTTCTGGGGTTCAATCTGGACACATTTATGTGTGTTGACTGTGCAGAGCTCATTTGTGGGGAATCATATTTATTTTCTAGAACACATATAGGCAAAATACTGCTTCATTTACTCCCTGTATATGATGATGTGGGCAACACAAACCTAGGGGAATTTCAGTCTAATGGTGGCTAGGTTGCCCATTTGCTGATTGTATGTTCAGCTTTTTTTGAGTAAAGTGGGTGTTTATAACAAACACACTTTGTGGGGAACAGATTTTGAAGGCAGAGATTTATGTGAGGTAATGTTTGTACATGCCAAGTATTCGAGCGCTTGAGTCACGGGGTTGATTCCTCGTGAGATATTAGGCCTCTAAGTGTGAGATGGCAAGATGTGGCCATAATAGTTGTGTTTGTTTGTACCAGTTTAGAGCACATTACGTTTTAGCCCCAGTTAAAATCAAAGGTTCAAAGGTTCACTACCATGGCATTGGCAAGATTGACACTGAAACACCTTTATATCAAGAAAACCTTTCAAATGCCCTAACCAAGAACCAGATGATATAAAGATTTTGACAATGTGAAGGTATGCTCTTTTCAATCTTCTTGTTGGAATGACTGTGCTCCAAAAACAATCTATCGATCTCCGCATACAGTGAAGCAAATCCAACTATTGTGTCCTTTAATGGTTGCCCTTATGTGAGCTTCCCAACCACTGCAGGTCTGTATTGGAGCTGTGCTTGCTAACTGGCCTCACCTCTGCTACTCTCACATGTATGTACTAATATTTTCTGCTGTGGGCAGTTGAAGATCTGGCAGTGTTCCCATTTTAAAGCTCAATGACTGGATGGGCTCTTGAATACTTATGGATTCCTTTTTCCGCTTCTTCAATGACTCTTCAATCTTCTCTTCAAATTCAGCCTGAAGTCGCTGTTGATTTTCCCTGAAATAGAGACCAAACCATGGGTTATCTTTCATTCAACAGTGCTGCTCTATAACCCCCCTCAGCATCTGATACATGATGAGAGATTGGATGGTCTGATTCTATCACTAATGACAGATTCTCTGCTGCCAGACTGAGCCATGCTGTTCTGTGCTTGACAGACAAGGACCCTGCCTTGTCGCGTAGGCTCTCATTATTCTAATGAGACTACTGGATTTTGAGCGGCAGAATCGCCTGCGGTGTGGGAGACTGAGTCTTACCCACTACCGGTGACACCTGTCGCCTCAATCCGAGTTTTGGTCCAGCTAACTAGCAGTGCCTCATCTCCACCCAAGGGTAGGGATGATTGGGCAGCCGAGCGCATTACTTAATTGATTCCTCAGGGAAACCGTAGTCACTTAGTTCTCATCCGTTTCTCTCAGTTATATTAGTCTCACATACACAGTGACAAACAGAGGCAGTATATGTTTCAATAAGATTTAATGAAGCAACTGCATCTTAGATAGCAAAGCATATACTGCAATAACCAGGACGATACAGCTTGACAAGATAAAATATTAAAATTGTGACAGGAGGGTGAAGCATAGAAATAACGCTACCATGTTGTCACTAAAGTCAATAGACTAATTCCTACGTAGGCTATAATAGAGCACAGCATGTTAAGCTCTAAATCTGCCAATCAGCATACAGTTGTGGTTCTCTGGCTGGAATCTCCCTCTAACGTGTAAGGGACAGGGAATTGTTTTTATAATAAAACAGCTGATGTTCTGAGAAAATGTCCCTACGTAAGAATGTGTGTTTTTCTATTAATTTCAGAGACAAAACTTCTACCACGTTCACCGGCAACCTTTCTTACTGCAGCCTTGAAAGAAGCACAGAGTGAGCAGGAATGTCTTGTTTGAGAACGTAGTGCTGGCCTAGGCAAAAACAGCTAGACAGAGAAAAATAAAACAAGACCGCAAAAGTGGCTAATGTACGAATAATAAAATGAAGCTGAATAAAATATATCTAGGTTAAAGTGCACAGCAGCAGGCCTAATATGCTAAAATAATGTGCATGGAGCTATAACTAAAATGGCTACACAACAGCCTTACGCTGCCAAAATCCGGTAGGCAAAAGAATTGAAATATTCTGAAAAATAGTTGCTGGCTGTACCTGCACATCTGTCCTGACTCAACTGCCAATTCACTTGATGCATAGACTGAATACAGGGATGCCCACTGAAAGGGTGACATTTTTTTAGTATTGTGAACAAATGCTTAATTTAAAGTTTTTTTCTCTATCTTGGGGATAGCATGTGAAATAAAGCATTGCCTGCTCTGCACTGTAGGTTTACCGCATAATCATATAGATATGAGCCTTGCTGCAAAGAAATTGTGACAGTGCAGAAAGTTATAAAAATATGTTGTTTAGCAGAAATGATTCAGGCCTTTGAAGAATAGAATTCACGATGGAAAAACCTTGAAACGATGTTTGCTGTGAGTTTCCATAGAGCACTCTGAATTCAACCATCTCTGCATTCAGGATTTACATTTGGGTTATTTTACTTCTAAACTATAATAATCATAACATATGATACAGTAAGAAGTTTGATGTTGTGGTATAAGTACTTGAGAACAGTACTTTGCAAGATTGTACCCCACTTGCTCTGAAGAAGAGGACTATTTATGTTCGGTCCTGAAGAAGGAGGCATTATTTATTCCACCGAAACATACGTGGACCTTGTGTGGAGTTCCCCTGGTCAAGACACAACTACTGTGTAAGGTGTCTCCAAGTTGTGTCAATAGGAACTTTTATTCTGGGTGAACGCCAGCAGATGTTTTGTGAATGTATGAGGTTGTGTGTGTGTGTGGTATGTATTCCAGAAACTGGATGTGGGGTTTCAATTTCCATTTTAAATTTAAACTTGAGTCCACTGTATTCACTTGACATGAAAAAGATACTGTGATGTTCAATGAGGCAATGTACATAATGATAGTTATGCGGTGTCAGTTGGAAATTATTGTTGTACTTTGAAAAAATTATTTACAAAAAACTGAAAAAAAGGATAAAAAACTGATTTAATTAGTGGGGTCAGTTTGAAAATGGTGACTAAGTTGATATTGAAGCAATACAGGCAAGGGGGATATCTTTATCTATTTGTGTAGATTTTTGGGGGCCCTTCTGCTTCTGTATAACCATATTGTACAGTTCCTCAGGAAGATATCCTTCGTGCATTTCTGTAACTTTATAGTAATGTACAATATCCTTACTGACCATATCTGAGGTTTCTTTGATTCTAATACAATGTGGTAATTCTGCCATTGTGTCATGCCTTCTTCATCTTTTCTTGTGTTATGCCTCGTCTATAATTTTGATCGTACCTTTCTAAAAACTCAAGTTGTTACGCTTCACCCAATACAAACCGAGCTTGAAATGCCTGCCAAATCGCCTATGCAATATGCTCCTTCCCTAAAACCCCTGGTATTTTGCTCTGTTACCAACAAAGATTTGTTTTTATGTCTCCTTCACAACATGTGGCATCTGTACAGCCAAAAGATAGCAGTGAGCTTTAAAGGGTCAAAGCAAAGATATAGTTAACACTGAAAAGGTAGCTGGGTTGGATGTGCAGAAGTGGCATGTTGCATCATAATATAGTATTCTTTAAAGCACTGTGCCTTCAGGTCTTTGCTAAGCTGGAGCTGGGTTGGGGCTGATCTGATTTACAGAGAGATGTTCCAGATCATCAATGAATATATGATGAATAGGTCTGTTTCATTGTTTTCTTTTTTTGTGCTTCTTTGTCTCCAGGCTGATAATGTCTTGGCCTCAAATGTGCCAAGAGCCACCGAAATTAGTGAGTTTGTCTACCATATATGCGGGGGTGATGCCGTTCTAAATGATGCAACTGGCTTTGAAAGTGGTGTGCAGGCAAGGGGAGCCAGTGGAGTTCCATCGGCAAAAGGTGATGTAGTCATGTGTCTTCAGGCTCGATGAGGTGTGCTGGGACATGCTCTTTAGAGGGGGCTAGTGGGGAATCTGGGAGGCAGTGGAGCCTTTAATCAGATTAAAGGCTCCACCATTAACCATTAATCAGATTCAAGAGTAGAAGAGTTTTAACAGCCATTCGGAAGTCACTTTCTAGCAGGATTGGTTTACTTTAGCAGAAAGCTATGACACCAGGCCATCTTTATTTTCTTGGCAATGTGATCCTGTAGGGTGAGGTTTCTGCGCAGGGTGAATCTAAATTACTTGCCGTTGGGTGAAATTCGGGGTATGAATCTTCCCACATCCATGACATTCACCCAGGCTTGGATTAGTTGTTTTTTTATCTTCTCAGAAAACCACATGAATTCTGTCTTAGTGCGTTTAAGGTTCAGGCAGGCTCTAAGAATGCAGTTTGAGATAAGGTACAGACAGTATTTGAGGAGTAGATTGTTTGGAGCAGTGGAGAATTTCAAGCACAGTTGTGTATCATCAGCATATTGGTGATTTTGATTAGAGTGGAGTGGTGTAGCATAGAGTGGTGTAGAGTGGAGTGGCATAGAATAGGGAGAGGTAGAGTAGAGTGGAGAAGAGTGGCTCTGTGTGGTGTGGAGTGGCATAGAGTGGCATTGTGTGGAGTGGCCTAAAGTAGAATGGTGTGGAGTGGCTTAGCGTAGAGTGGCGATAAGTGTAGTGCTATGAAGTGGCACAGAGTGGTGTAGAGTGGGGTATCAGAGAGTAGAGTAGAGTGGCATAGAGTAGAGTGATGTGAAGTAGAGTGGAGTGCATAGAGTGGAGTAGCGTAGAGTAGAGTGGCCTAGAGTAGTACAGTTGTGGGTATAAGTAACTTAAACAAAGAACAAAACTTGAAATTAGTGCAAAGGTATTGAGGCATAAAAGGGATAAATGGTTGAAAGGCAAGGAAAATAGGCGTGCAGCAGCCAGCATCAATAAGGTGTAAATGTGTTATTAATAAGCCATTTATACATTATATAGCGACTTATTCCAACCCACGTAAAATGTAATTTAATTTAAGTTGTACGAGTAATCGAAACGATGTAGATAAACAATGCCCCAAAATGTGTTTGAAAACAGAATGAATAGAGAAAGCTTTATGAGAACTGGAAAGAGAGGAATTGTCCTGACACACATATGTGTATAATGATAAGCAAAATAAAAAGATTAACAAAAAAGATGGGTATTAAATGAAGGAATGCGGATAAGAACATGAAGATGGGCAAAAACATGACATGCTATGTTTTATTTGGAATGTGTATAACAATACAAGGACGCACACAAAATATATGTTAATTAATGTAAAAATTGTAAGATGCATTGTTGTATTACAAGTAAGGCAACTTACTCAAACAGGGACAGCGATAAAGAAGGAGGTCTGCAAAAACTTGGACGAACACATGTACTTGGTCCATGCTCTGAGGAGGAGCTAATTCAAGAAAGGAAGGGAATACCACAGGAGAAAACACATATAAATGCTAGCAAATGAGAGTGGAAATGAAAATAAATAATGATATGCTGTGGGTGGGTTATAAGCCCACTGTAGGCAAGGCCTAAAAAAGCTGCTGAATGGTTAATTTTACAGAAGAGACCAACAGAAATTTACACTACCCCACTGTGATCTGTTTTCACTGTGGTAAGGTCATTGAAAGTGAAGGCATTCAAATTTCTCATATTGATGAATCTTTTTGATGGAGAACCTGTGCAACTTGTACGTGTACTCATGGGTGATATTTAGAAACTATGCTTGTGGACTGATGTAAAGTGGCCAAACAGAAAAGGGGACTGGTCCTGGTTTATGTCACACCAATCAATCAATCAGGATTTATAAAGCGCGGCTAATTACCCGATAGGGTATCCAGGTGCTTGCAAGTCCCAGAGGCTTATTCAAACAGCTAGGTCTTGAGGGCAATTCGGAATTCCGGAAGAGAGGTGATGGTCGGGAGGTGCGTGGGAAGACTGTTGAAGGTTTTTGCTGCTATGTTAGAGAAGGAGTGTCCTCCACTTCTGCTTCGGTAGATGCAGGGAGTATGGGCAACTGAATGGTGGGCAGAGCGTAGTCTTCTTGACAGCTTGTGGAAGTTCAGGCGGTGGCTAATGTACGCAGGTCCTTGGATGTGTAGAGCCTTGTGAGCCTCGGTCAGCAACTTCAATTGGCATTACTTCTGTATGGGGAGTCAGTCGGGATGCCTAGGGTGGGGTGTGATGTGTGGTTGTTAAACGCCATCAGGGAAGGCCGAGGATGAATCTGGCTGTGGCATTCTCTATGGTCTGAATCTCTGTAGGAGGTGTGCAGCTATTCCTACTTAAAGGGCGTTGCTGTAGTCCAGTCGGCTGCTGATGAGGGCCTGTGTCACAGTGTGTCTCGTGTGTAGGTGTAGCCACTTGAAGATCTTACGTAGCATGTGCAAAGTGAGCAAGCAGGCAGAGGAGATACTGTTGATCTGTGATTCCATGGAAAGATTGATGTCAATGATGATTCCAAGGTTTCTGGCAAGATCAGAGGGAGTGGGTGCGGGTCCTAGGTCAGATAGCTATCAGGAGTCATTCCATGTGTTGCTGCTATTGCCAGAGATCAGTACTTCCATCTTGTCTGTGCTCAGCTGCAGGCAGTTGTTCTTCATCCAGTCAGCAATGACTGTCATGCATCTGTGGAAGTTGGTTCTTGTGGTGGAGGGGTTGTCGATGTCGTCTGCGTAGGAAATTATGTTGAGACCGTAGTATCTGACAGTGTTGGCTAGCTAGTTCATATATGTACTGAAGAGCGTGGGGCTGAAGGATGAGTCCTAGGGGACACTGCAGGTGATCTCCTTGGGTTCAGAGGTGAAAGGTTTGAGGTGGATCCCCTGGGTTCTTCCGTTGAGGAAGGAGGTAATCCATCTGAGCGTGTCCCCTTGCATGTGGATGTGGTAGAGTCTTCCAATCAGCATGTGGTGGAATAGGTGTTGAAGGCTGCTGAGAAGTTGAGAAAGATCAAAGCTGATGTTTCTCCTCAGTTGAGGAGGGTATGGATGTAGCTGGTTGCTGCAATCAGGGCAGTTTTGGTGCAGTGATTGCTGTGGAAGCTGGATGGGGAGGTGTTGAGTAGCTGGTTCTGCTCCAGGTATGTCATGAGTTGCTTGTTGATGATCTTTTCCAGTGCCTTCACTGAGAATGGGAGTAGATTGGACTATAGTTTTTGGGTTTGCTGGGGTCGGCGGAGTGTTTTGTGAGTAGTGGTCTGACTTCGGCATGTTTCCAGGCATCAGGGTTATCGAGGTGTTGAGCATGGTGGTGAGTTCCTGACTAATCCTTTGGATTCCAAGATTGAAGCTGTGGTATGGGCATGGGTCTGTGGGAGCTCCTGAGTGGATGGATGTCATGGTGGTGCTTATGTCCTGGGTGGATAGGAAGTTCCAGGTGGTCAGTGTGTTGTTTGTGACGGTTACAGTGAAGGCGTATCTCTCAAGGAAGTCCATTGGTATGGGTTGGAATTTGAAGTTTCTGTATATGATTGTGATCATGTCGATAAAGAAGTTGGCTAGGTTGTCGAACAGCTCCTGTGAGGGTGTGAACTTGTTTTTGCTGGCAGCTGGGATGGAGAATCCCTTAACAATGTTGAAAAATTCCTTGGTGTTGTTGGTGCTGGTTTTGATGTGTGCAGAAGAGCTGTCTTCGTTGTTGCCCTCAGCAGGTGGTGGTAGTATTTGAGGGAGGTCTTGAAGGCTGCTCTGTCGGAGGCATCCTTGTTGGTGCGCCATCTCCTCTCCAGCTGTTTGCTGTGTTTTTTAATGTTCTGAGGTCTTGGTTGTATGAGCTAGCCAGTTCGAGTTGGCAGTGGTAGCGGGATTGGAGATGTTAAGGGTGTCTTCCAAGCTGGTCTCTGAGATTTTGTTCCACCTCTGGTGGGGGGGGGGGGAGGCTGGTCATCTTTGGGGTGGAGGTGTGGCGGCTAGAGATGCTGAAATGGACGATGGAGTGATCGGTCCATGTGACTTCTGTGACATGGCTGTATTTGACGTGGTTGCTGGAGGTGAAAATGTCATCCAACGTGGGTCCTGCAGTGTGTGTAGGGTCCTGGACTGTATGGGTCAATCTGAGGCTGCTCATACTGTCGAGAGGGTGTGCAGTGTTGTTGTCGTTGGGGTCGTCAATGTGGAAATTTAGATCGCTGAGAAAGATGTAGTCCTTAGAGTCTAACGCTGGTGGCGTAATGAAGTCTGTGATGGTGTTGCAGAAGCTGGAGCACGGGCCTAGGGATTGGTATGCGAGGGTGCCTCTGATGGTTGTTTTGTCATCCGTGTGGAGCTTGATGTTGAGATGTTTCATTGGGGTGGTGGTGTTGTCAGTGGTGGAGGTGCACTGTATGGTACCTTTGTGGATAATATCTGTTCCTCCTCCCGACTTGTTGGTACGGTCCTGGTGAATGATTTTATATCCGCCGGGGATCGCTGCGGCAATGTCTGGGGCGGATGTCGGGTTGAGTCATGTCTCAGTAAGGAAGACGATGTCAGATGCAAGGGTGGCAATGACGTCCCATAATTCGATAGAATGTTTGCATAGCGAGCGTTTGTTGAGATGGATGCATGCAAGTTGGTGGTTTTGTTTAGGTGGTACCTGTGGGGTTTTCGGGTTGGGGCTGGTCGGTGGGCAGGTGTGGGCTGTGACAGGTGAAAGTGCAGTGGATGCAGGTGAAAGGTCCTAAAGTTGAGCGTGGGTCGGCGTGGTGGAAGTGTTTGTTGCGGCATCTGGGGTTGAGGGTGTAGAGCTCGGTAATGGTGTATCTTTGGGGGAGGGAGGACCTTGGGTCATGGCACTGGCCAGGGTTTAGGCGCGGATGGGCTTGCTTTTGGCACACTAGCAGCACGCCTGCTGCGCGCATCAACTGCACGGTCATGCTGCTGCCTGCATTAAGTAGGTCCTGGGATGGGCGGGGCTTCTGTTGGCTGGAAGAACGGTGAGTGAAAAAACCCAGTCGGGAAAACCCTGGTGGGAAAACGCAGGCAACTGCTTCTGATTTGATGCAGTCCTGCTTCATGTTAGAACAAACTGCTTCTGGTTAAAAGCAGCCCTGCTTCATATTAGAACCAGAGTTTTTTAAAGTTAGAAGTAAACCAGCATCAGATTAGATAGAACCAGTGCTAGTTCATGTCAGCACTGGAGCTGTTTAGTGTATTCCCCTCTGTAGTACAGTTGGTGTGAGCATACAATAACTGCAGTTTTGCAGTTTACTACCGCATACATAAGGTGTGAAAACTAGCTGCCTAAATAACATTTTACTGGGGCAAACAAATGGTTAATTCCAACTGCTTTGATTCAAACTTCTGACCTTCTAGTAGGAGATCCTGGCAGTGAGGGCATCACCGTCTAAGACTAATACATTAGTTTTCCTGCTGTTTTTTTGTGATCTGGCAGACATGTGTAGTGCTAGAGAAAATGCCACGAAGAAATAATAAAGAAAAGGTCGGTTTTGGCTTGCTTTATCTCATATCAGGGGAATAAGTGTGGCTGGTTCTACCAAAACACTGCCGACCCTTTAAATATTCTGCATTTTTGGTTACCTGTGATGTTGCCTGACAATGTGTGATGGTCACTTATTAACAATAATGCAATAATATACATAAACGCATTTGTGAGATATTGTAACTACTAATAATAGAGGACAACAAACTTGCGACCTCACCAGGGAAAGAAAAGCAATCCTGACAAAAAACACTAAAATCAGCCTGCTCAATTTGACTCTTTGCGCATTCTCTCTCTCTTTTCATCCATCCTCTCTCTTCTCCCTCTCTGATTACTTTCTCTCTACCTTCCTCCTACCTCCCTTTTTGTCTCCCCTCAAGCTTCCACTGCCTGCTACCCCTGTGCCTACTGCAGTTAACCTCGGTGAGCTAGGCACAGTTACAGAGGCACCAGGAGAGGTCTTGGGCTTTAAACAGGACTCAAAGGGCTCCAGCCCACCAGGAGAATGCCCAGTGGAATAAAAGTCCTGTCCGGCTCTGTACATAATGTTGTGATAACATATGATATTATTATACAAAGCAAGGGATATACAGAAGAGATAGGGGTTAAAAGCCACAGGTCACAGAGCCCTGGCACAATAAAACAATGTGTGTGACATTGCTTTGCTCTCATCAGTCTAGAAGCCACACCGATCGAAGCAATATAGTCGAGACCTAGAATATGGAAAAACCTGGAAAAATTAGAAAGCTAAGCAGCATATTTACAAGCCCCTAACGCCACTGGAGCGTTACTTTTTGTGACGCTCCAATGGAGTTGTGCACTGCATTGTATTTACAAGGCACGTTAAGCCACGTTTTGTGGCTTAACGCCACCTTGTAAATATGGCCCATTCACACACAGCACTTTGCGTGGAAGGGGCATGCAATAGGTGTTGCTGTTGGCGTTCCACAGCAACACTCATTGCATTTTGACGCTGCTACAGATTTACAGAAACCGTTAGCATGGCACAACTAGGGGAAATGCTTTCATTTCTCCTCGTTTTTTGCTCTTATTATGTGTGCTGCATCCTGCAGCACACATAAAAACAGTAAATCGTCATTGAAGATTGTTTTTGTGTAGAAAGCTGTCTCTTCCTGCACAAAAACAATCTCCCCCACAGCGCAGCCACCCTTGCAAGGGTGGCTGCATTGGCGCTAGGCAGCTAATTTAGTGCCAGCGCAGGGGAAAACACAGGGATATGCCGTATTTTTGTAACTGACACAGTGTGGCGCTGCCAGTTCTTTGTAAATATTCCCCTAAATAATTCTCAACTGGCGCTATCATGGTTCATTTGTATCTCCAGTCCTTCCCCAGTCCTAATCTTCTGCATCTCGTTCCGTGATGAATATGTCAGTTGCGAATCTCAATCTTGTGATCATGAAGAATGTGCATTCAGATGGATACTGTACCTTCCCTCTGTTCCTCCTAAAAACACTGCTTCTGAACAGTGTGCACTTTCACAATTGGGCTTTTTGGCAGATGGAAAAAGTATTTGCATAATTCCCAGCATCATTAACTGTCAGAAAAGGACACCAGCGGCATCATGACTTTCTTATGCTGTGCCTTTGCATATTTGTGCTACTGTTTGTTTTAAGTGAAGGGCAGAGAGCAACCTTTCTCGCCATGTGTCTAAATGCAAAGTATTACTTATGCTTTGATTACTTACCAGTAGTTGCATTACTCTGAGTCCTCTTGCTTAAATTCATAACAACGTGAAAGCCTCGGTGCCTCTCTCAACCCTTTCCCAAGCTTAAAAGCTCATCCCCCTATTCATCCTATTCCATCAACAAGCCCTGAACACACAGTTGGCCTGGACATACAGGGCGGGGAAGGAGGGAGGTAGGAATCTAAGTGAGAAAAGGACTCTGAGTAATGCTATTACTGGTAAATAATCAAAGCATTACCCCCTCATCCCTCTCATCTAGATTCCTAACAAAGTGAGATGTACCCAATCCAAGAAAAGCCAGGACAACTGAGCATTTACTAGAAACCTAACGTAAACAACAGGCACTTCCCCTCAGACAGAACCACAAAACCAAAAATGATACGCCACAGCAGGACCCCGAACGACACGGGAAAGAGTGAGAAAGGTAGAGGGGAATGCCCAAGGGACAGCCTGGCAAAAGGCAAACAAATACACCCCTTAACACTTAGCAAGGAAAGCCGTCAAGCTTGAGTCAACCGACCCCCAAATCCCCCAAAGGGGAGGGAACACCAAACCGAAAAGAGGACAAGGAAACAGAGACCAAAGCCACCGGCACAAGAGGAGGGCATCAAGTGGACGACTGTATGTAGGAGACCCAAAGGCGACAAAGAAAGAGGAGTCCCACTGGAATGGCACCACCCCCACATCAGAAAAACCAGAACAGCTTTCTGGACAACCAGGGAAAGCAGACGGTCCACCTCACGAGATTGAGGAACCAGACAGAAAGCGGGCAAAAGCACCACTGTTTAGAACTGAAAAGAAGAGTTCATTCTGGTAATAAAAGCCAGTCTCATTCGCAAAACCACCCACTTGGCAAAAAAATGCAGGAATGGACCCCCACCAAAAAGGCTGTCTAAACCCCTCAACCTCCTCGCTGAGGTAACAAACCAGCAGAACGAACGCTGCCACTACAAAAGCCTGGAAATTCACGAAAGGGAGAGGCCCAAAACAAAAGGGGGAACACAGATCCCAGAAAACCAAAGGAAGAGCCCAGGCAGAACCCATCAAGAAAACCGGCAGCAAACCACAAGACCGCCTTGAACCAGGATGGTACCAGCCCCAGAGGATCCTCCAAATAACCCCAAGGAGCCTCAAACGCTCTGATAGCTGCCCATTGCACTGACAAAGGTGAAGGACAAACCCTAAGGAAAAAAACACCAGGTAGGAATTGCAAAGCCAGAGGAAGAGAAGCCGAAAGAGGCAACTACTGCTGCCGCTCACCAGCACAGCCCAAAGGACAACCAAGGGAGAACAAACAAGCCCAGTGGATGGACTCAGAGAGGCCCAACCAGAAAGAGGAGACACCAACAGAAGAACTCAGAAATATAAAACCTCCAGACCATCAAATGGAGACAAACAGGAAACCGGTCCCAGAGAAGGGAAAAACCAAAGGAGACAGAACTGTGGGGAACAGACCCTACCTGTCCCTCCACCCCTGAGAAAGGAAGCCAGGATGAGCGGGCCCATGCCAGAGCTACCAGAAACACTGAAGCCCCCACTTCCGAATCCCTAATCAGAAAACTTCAGAAGGAAAGGGAAGAAAGGGAAAGGTGAAAAAGCAACAGAAGACCCACTAGCCAGGGACAGGACAGAACATCCCCGGCCCCTCCGCAGAGTGCTTCCTTGCAACCCCGAAGCACACAAAAGGACCTTTCTCCTGCCGCACCTGCAACTTCTCCTGCGACAGAACGGCGAAGCCAACAACAAGAACTTCCAACACCAACCACCTGAACTGCATCCTCATCAACACACGCTCCGCACGAAAACACGCCATTGAACTCTGGGACTTACTCGACACCACTGCCCCTGACGTGGCCTTCCTGACCGAAACCTGGTGGAACGACTCCTCGGCCCCGGACATCGCAATCGCCATACCGGAGGGATACAAAATCACCAGAAGAGATCGAACCAACGGAATCGGCGGCGGAATAGCCATCGCCCACAAATCTACCCTTAAAATCCACACCCACACGGACGACACCCTCAAGACAGCCGAACACCTCCACTTCCAGATCCACACGGACCCCAACACGACCCTCAGAGGAACCCTCATATACCGCCCTCCAGGACCAAGAGCCCCCTCCAGCGACACCGTCGCCGACCTCGCGAGCACCCACGCCCTCGCTTCCCCAGACTACATCCTCCTGGGAGATCTAAACTACCATCTGGAAAATAACAACGACGTCAACACCGCATCACTGACCTCCAACCTCCTCAACCTCGGACTCCGTCAACTGGTCAACACTCCCACCCACATCGCCGGACACACTCTTGACCCCCTCTTCACCTCAAGCAACCACATCTCTTTCAGCCACACCTCCGAACTCCACTGGACCGACCATCACTGTGTCCACTTTTCCTTTACGAAAATCACCGAACACCACCGCATCCCTCTACCTCCTCACCGCCGCTGGGGAAAAATCACCCAAGACCAACTAACCAGCACCCTCGTCAAAAACCCAGCACCCGACTCAACCGACCCGAGCACTGCCGCCATCAACCTCCATCAATGGATCCTCGACTGCGCCAACACCTTAGCCCCACTCAAGAAACCCACCGCCAACCAAGGAAAGAAAAAACCAGCCTGGTTCACAGACGAACTGACCGCCTCCAAAAGCCTCTGCCAGAAGCTCAAGAAGAAGTGGATCTTAGAGCGCACACCCGACAACCTCGCCTCCCTCAAAGACGCCAACCGTGAACACCACCAACGGATCTGAGTCGCCAAGCGCACCCACTTCGCTGAACGCAGCAACAACAACGCCCACGACTGCAAAGAACTCTTCGGCATCGTGAAGGAACTCTCAAACCCCAACTCCAACGACATCCCGCCCTCCCAGAAACTCTGCGACGACCTCTCCACCTTCTTCCACCAGAAAATCACAACCATCCACGACAGCTTCAACGCCACTCCGCCGCCAGACCCCACCCCTGACATCTCCACAGACGCCTGCCGCCTCACCGCCTGGACCCACGTGGACGACACCAAAACAATAACAACCATGAACACCATCCGCTCAGGCTCCCCCACGGACCCATGCCCACATCACGTGTTCAACAAAGCCAACGCCATCATCGCCCCCAAACTCCGCAAGATCATCAACCTCTCCTTCGACTCCGCCACCTTCCCAGACAGCTGGAAACACGCAGAAATCCAACCCCTCCTCAAGAAACCCAAGGCTGACCCCAACAACCTCAAAAATTTCCGACCGATCTCTCTCCTCCCTTTTCCAGTAAAAGTCATCGAGAAGATCGTCAACACACAGCTCGCCAACTTCCTCGAAGACAACTCCATCCTAGACCCCTCTCAATCCGGTTTCAGACGAAACCACAGCACCGAGACTGCACTCCTCGCCGCCACAGATGACATCAGAACTCAAATGGACAACGGCGAAACCTCGGCCCTCATCCTCCTCGACCTATCAGCCGCTTTTGACACAGTCTGCCACCGCACCCTACTGACCCGCCTCCATGAAGCCGGCATCCAAGATAAAGCCCTCAACTGGATCTCATCCTTCCTCTCCGACAGAACCCAGAGAGTCCGACTCTCCCCTTTTCGCTCCAAAGCCACCAACCTCATCTGCAGCGTCCCCCAAGGCTCCTCCCTCAGCCCTACGTTGTTCAACGTCTACATGGCCCCCCTCGCTAAACTGGCCCGCCAACATCACCTCAGCATCATCTCCTACGCCGACGATACCCAGCTCGTCCTCTCCCTGACCAAAGACCCACTCACCGCCAAAACCAACCTCCACGAGGGACTAAAAGCCATCGCCGAGTGGATGAACGACAGCCGCCTGAAGCTCAACTCCGACAAGATGGAAGTCCTCATCCTCGGGCGCACCCCTTCGGCCTGGAACGACTCCTGGTGGCCCACCGACTTCGGACCCCCACCCACCCCAGCCAGCCACGCAAGAAACCTCAGCTTCATCCTGGACTCCGCCCTCACCATGTCCAAACAGGTCAGCGCCGTCTCCTCTTCCTGCTTCAACACCCTTCGAATGCTCCGCAGAATTTTCAAGTGGATCCCAACAGGAACCAGAAAGACGGTGACCCAAGCCCTCGTCAGTAGCAGACTTGACTACGGCAACGCACTCTACACAGGCATCCCAACAAAAGACATCAAACGACTCCAGCGTATCCAAAATGCATCCGCCCGCCTGATCCTCGACATACCCCGCCGATGTCACATCTCCCCTCACCTGAAGGACCTCCACTGGCTCCCCGTGGACAAGAGGATCACCTTTAAACTCCTCATCCACGCTCACAAGGCTCTACACAACACCGGACCTACCTACCTCAACTCCAGACTCAACTTTTACGCCCCCACTCGTCAACTCCGCTCTGCCAATCTCGCCCTCGCCATCGTCCCCAGGATCCAGCGCAAGACCTCCGGCGGCAGATCCTTCTCCTTCCTCGCCGCCAAGACCTGGAACTCTCTCCCCACCTCACTACGCCAGACCCAGGACCTCTTGACCTTCAGGAGACTCCTCAAGACCTGGCTCTTCGACCGCTAACAGCTCACCCCCCCCCCCCCAGCGCCTCGAATCCCTGACGGGTACATAGTGCGCTTTACAAATGTATTGATTGATTGTATTGATTGAACATCCATTGCCCACGCTGAAGGCTTCCACTGCCCATAGCAACAAGCAGAGATGAAGAGATGGGAGGGAAGGTGCAAACAAATACACCACAGGACATCCCATCTCAGACAGAACTGACCAAACAACACGGGTGAAGGATAAAGTCGTGGGGGAGGGAAACGCCCTGCCAAACCAGTCTGCAGGAAGGGACAGGAGACCCCGATTAGAAAGGACCACCAGAGAAGATGGCCAGGCACCAAAAGAAGAGGCAATCCAAAATGACCTTTAGGGACTGAACACCATCCACCCTTGGTGGTCGTGAAAAGGCTATGCTGAGGGACAGGCAGACTGGAGCAAGGTGGGAGCAAGACCACCTGTAGCAGAATGCATGAAAAAGGACAGAAGAGCCAAATGGACAGTCCTGACACCCTCCAGTTGGTGGACCATACACACTGAACAGAAGACCAAAGACCCCGGCCAGAAGGGAGGACATCCCGGCATCCTGTGTTCACCAACAGGTGGAGGACACAAAGAGGCCTCCTGAAAAAGATGAAAGGGCTCCAACCACCAAGCCCCGTCCTGCTGCAAATCCTCCGAAACCACAAGAGGAAGAGACAAAGCCAGCGAGGCAGGATCCAAGTACTGAAGGAGTATAAGTTCAAGTTGAGTCGAAACCAGGGACCCAAAAAAATTTAAAAAAACATTGTCCGCCAATACTCCCAGAACTCTCACCCAATCTGGACCCGGAGAAGGGAAGTCATCTGGAGAGGCACAACTGGAGACCAAATCAGCTGCAGCCTGCTGACCAGAAAGGAAATCACCAGCAGAACAGAGCTGACTCAGGCACCTTAAAGACCCTATTCAGCACATAGACTGTGCAGCGGCAATGAGGAAACTGAGAGATGTTGATGTGTAGACCATCAAAGGAACATGGACCATCGCCCAACGAGAAACCTCAGAAAGCCTGCAGGAGAGGCATATGGAAGAACACACCCTGCAAAGCAATTGGTACCTACAAGGTACTTAGAGAACCCAGAGAAATGAACAGTCTTGCACAAGGAGGAGCCGCATGAGAGCAAGCACCACAGGATAGCCACCCAAGATCCGCTGCACAAAAAAAGACAAAGGAGGACTCTCCCTACCCTCTCTTGGCTGTAGGGACAGGAACAATTGCAAAGCTGCCCCCAACAGGATGGGAGTAGGGAAGCACCCCGAAATCTGGGGCAGGGAGGTGAAGTAGGGAGATTACCGGTGCCAAACCAAGTCCAGAACCCAGCGCTTGGTGACAGAGAATATAATTAATATTTGTATATTCTGAATGTTGAATCTGCATAGAAAATGAGTTAACGTAGAAAATTAATACACAAGTTTGAAAATGTGCCTACTTGAGTGACCATTAATAATCACAAAGTATACTTATTAACAGCTTATTATTGTAAAATGTTGAGCTTATATTTAGATTAATGTAGTGATATATCATATTAATGGTTATGTATTATGTATCAGTGCCTTAATTGAGCGAGGTCTTGGGCCTAGTTACACGTCCTCATGTCAAGTTGCATTGCTTGGACGAATCATAAAATAGTTGCTTAGAGAATTAAATTGTGATTTTCCACTGCGTTGACCAAATGCTAGTAGCTGAAATTCTTTCCCATGAGAACTGCTTTCTAGAATACGTTGTACTAGCTATAGATACTTTGTATAACTTAATGTGTGTAAAGGCAAGGTTCCCAGGAGTGAACAATGGAAGCACTGACCGGAGTATGAGCTGATACAATATTGTTACCCGACAAGCACAAGGATGGGAACAGGAGAAGAGGAGCCAATCATCGACATGTGAACACTGAGTTTAGTAAATTCTTAGATTTGAGTTCCTATTTTAATTGAACTAAACGCAAACGTACGATTCTTTGACCAATAGCAACGTGGGAAGTAGTTTTAGGGAATCAGACTGTACCGAGAGGAGAGAGCCATATTCTTTCCAAACCTGCACAGAGGAAAGAGGCCATTCTCCCCGTTTTTCCTAACTGTCTTCAGAGGATAGTTATTATTCTTTCTGAACTGCATGAAGAGACATTTTCTATCTTGAACTTTAATGCTGAATTCCAATGCTTTGCTGACCGAACAAGATGTCCAATTGACAAAGATGGTTACTGCTTGCTGAACCATACTCAGGCAAGGTATAAGGTGATGTTACTGATTATTATGTCTATTTGCTTTTGTCCTTAGGTACCAACCGCTAATTTTGATAGAGTCATAGTTAGATGTTTTCCAAATCTGTGTTGACTAAATTGCTTTGCATGAAGCCCAAACATACTATTCTAATCAGAAGGTTAGTTAGGATACTCCTAATGATGCTTGCTAAAGATTAACAACAGTTGATGTCTTTTCTTTGCTGAATCTATATGTATGCCATTTCGTTTGCACAGTTATTCTTGCCATTGACATGTTCTGTAACTTTAGAATGTGTAGTGGGCCAAGCTTTGATTAATTTCGATTCTTTAGGAGATTTGGTCAACCAGTATTGTTTCTGTATGTTTATCATTTGATTTTGGGACTAAGTTATGTGATTTTAGCATTGTTAATATAGGGAAATAAACATTCTAACTTTTACATAGAGGTGTGGTTATTCATGTCCAAGAGGTCACGGTGACTGGAAATTATTGACTCCCAAGGTTATTGTTGTTATTGATTGGTATTGCTATTGATTTGTTTTAGGATAGGGTCTTATGGTGGGAACTACTTTAAACGCAGTCAAGAGATCTATCGAACCTCTAACGCGTCCCTTTATAATCTAACCATAAGAAACCAAATACGGTTCGGCACGCTAACAGTGATGGTAGCAGAGTATGATGGTTAGTTTCCTTAAGAGCCCATCATAAATGCCTGATACAAGGTGAGTCCCTTAAAGTGAAAACAATTTGCAGAGAGTTTGGATTTTCAGATTTGATGATACAAAGTGGAGAGAAAATGTATCCCTAAGAATGACTTTCCCATAACCTTGGAGTTTGCCGATGATTGTTTGAGGATGTTCTGGGTGTTCTAGTGACAGTGTGAATGAAGTAGAGCTTATGCAAATCGCAGGTGAATTGTGATGTTTGTGAAGGTTTAGGAAGTTTGCATACTCCAAATGAAGTTGTAGAAGGAGTTTGCGTACTCCGAAGTGTGAGAGTAGGGAAGTCGTCAAACTTCACATGTGTGTGGCACTTTGTGCTTAAAAATTGTCCACGTGGTTGTTGGTATATGGACCCTGCGAGGTCTAAGACTCTGCAGTATACTGGAAAGTGTAGGAGACACTTGGGTTTTGTTTGTAATTTGTCTGGTTTAGTAGGTTGATCAGGCATGGTCAACAAGTCAGAGTGTGAGTCAAAGGGAGTGAAAGAATTTTCGACTGAGATCTGGAGAGTCCTATGTGCTCCAGGGCAGACCCACTGATCAGCGGAGAGTAAAATTTGTGGGTCAAGTTTTGCTTGTGAATCAGGGAAACTGAGAAAGAAGGAGCAGCTGCTGGAGCGAAAGGCCATCAGTGAAAAATCCATAAGGTTTCTGAAGCGATTATGTTACCCTACCTGTACTAAACGGACAAATTGGGTTTTGATTTTGTTTAGTGCTTGCAATAATTTTGCATTAGTTGGGTGTGAATCTGAGTTTAGGAGGACAAGCCGCAAGACTGTGTCAGCCGCTGTACGTGTGAGTGTGACGTCATTGGAGCGCACTGGGATAGGTTGGTTAGTGAGAAGGGCTCTGCACGGATTGTCCGGCAACCGTGAAGTGCAATTGGTGGAGAAGGTTGGTGAAAAGGATTCTGGGATTGAAAGTCACTTCTTGATTTGATTTGATTTGAATTAGGTCATAGAAATGAAAATGTTCAAAGCTTTAAAAAGTGCCTTATGGGGAGATACTTATATTACAATGAGTTTAGGGGATATTGCTCCGCCAGAAGGTACACCAGTTTACATTGGAATCGAAGCAAAGGGTGCTGTGCCATGTCTTTGGCTGATACAGTGGTGCAAAGTGACAGAGAAAGATGGGAGTTTAGCATTTCCTTCCCATGGAACATTTAATTTGAGGAGCTTAGAGAATTTGAGGAGGGTGCTATACGATTTGAAACCTCTTCCGAGACCAGCACAGTTCGAGGCATTAGCAATCTGGGAATTAGTAGCCAGACAGCAACAGCAACAGAAATTTGAGAGGAGAATGAGAAAGGCAGAAAAGACACTACCGGATGCTAGATGGGACAGTGATCAGAAATTTTGGAGAACGAGACTTTACAAGGAATTAAGTTGTTTCCTGCAATTACACAAGACAATGAGAGAGAAGAAAGGAAAGCTACGAGAATGACAAACAGAAGTCCCTCCGAGAGTAGGGTTAGGAGATCAAAAGAGTCTAGGAGATCTTTAACACTTGAGCAAGAATCATGTTGATGAGTTCATTTTACAGTTACTGAGAAATCGTCCCGCACCATATGTAGCACAAGAGAGCAGTCCGAGCACCAGTGTAAACCCTTTGGCAGCAACACGGGTTAACATGACGACGAGTCCAGTGCAGATTAATCCTAGTCTGACACAAAGCCCAATGCAGAACAGTCTTAACGTACCTACTACTTCAGCAGCTCAAAATTCAATGCCACAGCTGAATGTCCAGAGAATTTACCCTGATGTACCCATTGTGGAAACTGCCACAAACCTAATAGTGCCAACAGGACAGGTTTTCCCGAAACCAACATTGGTACAGACAGAGCCAACTCCACTCTTACTGCCCCAAGTGCAGCCACAAGCAATGCCAAGGTACACTCCTATAACAGACAGATATGTTTGTACTGATAAGTCAGAACACAGGAATCATGCACCCACAGAACCCGAATGTTAAACCAAATCCAGATGCTGTGTCTGTACCCGTTACAAGTGGTCCAGTCATGCCATTGTATACACAAGGAAGTAACAGTACAGGTGGACATGGAGTCCTGAGTCAGAATTCAATGAGGGGAGGACTTAATGAGAATGCTTGTATAGTCTCTCATGTAGGACAGACCTTTGACGGAACAGGATCATTGTTGGACCTTAGTCCCTTCGTAGTTCATCCGAATGCTGGAAACATGTCAAACATCAATCATATCCTGAAGTTACTGACACCGCAGTCTCCAAACTTAGCTGTACAGCCGTTGCCAAATACTCAGCCCAACAACGTTTCACTGTAAGGTTTGACTGCCCAACAATTGACTGAGTGGTTAGATAAGCTGAATACCCTGCAAAGTGCTCCTAGGGGAGAGGAGTACTTGAACTATACTAGACTAGGGATGGAAGCTTATTGAATGAACTCTGGGTGAGCCTATTGAAGGAACCATGGGTGTGAAAAGACTCAAATCCTATACCGAAGCAGAATTGAGATATTGTGCCTGAAAATTACAAGAGAAGCAAGCGAGATACATCAAAAGCTAGCAGACTTAAAAGAGAGATACGGCATAGAAATAGAGAAAACACTTGAAAAGGAGTTACAGGCTAGACTTCGACCCAAAAGATTTTGAACGCATGAGAAATGCAGGGATGACGGCACACATTAGTAAGTTACTTCAAAGTGTCCAGACATGGGGAGCATTAGGCAAGTGGGAAGACAGATGGGTAAAGAAGAGAGATAAAAGGAAAAGGGATTCTGCGAATCTTACTGCGAATGTGCAGCAGATTGAGGACCCGGTAAAGATTTTACCAATGAGAGAGATTCCAGGAGGGAATTTTGTTCACGTCCCTTGGAGCAGAAGTGACATTCTGTCCTTTACAAATGATTATCCGAGGTTGAGATCAGTAGAATGGTACCAGCAGACAGACAGGTTTGTAAAACTTGCTAAATTCCTGTGGGAAGATTTGAATACTCTGCTAGAAATAGTAGTTCCAGAAAACTTAAGTATTGAGTGGAAGAGGAGCGTAGATTGGCCAACAAAGGAACCGAGAGAGATCCGATTACAGGTGCACCATCTCCCGAGGTGATGAAATAATACTATAAAGTGATTGAATTTTTGAAAACGAAAATTTCGCCCCAAAACACTGACTGGCAGAGAATAGACAGGAAAGCCGAGGAAGCGAGAGAATCAATACATGCGTACTATGACAGATTGTTGCAGCCATTTAAGCATTACTGTGGTACAGAAACCATTGAGCCGAAAGACATGATTCATTTTGTGTTCAGATTTGTGAAAGGATTGAGACCCGAAATTAGCCAGATGATTAAGATTCATTTGATTTGCTGGCAAGCAAAGCCGATTGATGTGGTATTGCAATATCCAAAATACTGTAGTGACAAGATTGAATTGAAACAGAGAAAGCTGAAAGAAAAGGCGATTGTGATGCAGATCAGAGCAGCATGAACAGGGACACAGGGAAATTTTCCACAACAGCAGTAGCAGTGAAATGTGGTATTTCAAAATCAAGCGAGAGGTGAAGGTCGTGGAGGAATGGTAAATGGAAACCGTGGTGCCAATTTAGGTACTGTAGTGGTGCAGAATGATGTGCAGGGAATGAAGAGATTGTTGCCATGTCACGCTTGCGGAGAAATTGGACATTGGAAGTGGGAGTGTCCTATGAGGGTACAGGAAGGTGTTGTTCCGCGAACAAGTGACATCAATTCGTTCCAAAACATGAGAGGACCAAGAATGAGGGGTCATAACCCGAATTTCCAAAGTAATGTGAGTCAAATGCAACATTTCCAACCCATGTAACAGGTGCAAATGCCACGTGTGCTGATGACACAGTCACAGCCAATGTAACAGCAGGTTCAAATGGTACCTAGACAGCAAATCCAGATACCTCAAGCCCCAATGGAGCAGCAGCAGGTAATTCTTCCTCAACAGGTCAACGGTTTAACCAGAGTAATAACACAGTACCCCAATTCTGTTACACAGTGAGAATGGAATAATCAATGATAGGATGAGCGAGAGTTCAGACGAAGAGGAATGTGTACTTGCAGCTTTCTTAGAAGTAGATCAGAAGGGTCCATATGTGAAGGGAAAAGTAATGGGTCACAAGGTTTCATTCTTGGTTGACACAGTACACAGGAGCTACACGCTCTACAGTGAAAACTGCAGACATTCCAAACTTGTCTGTTTCAGGAAACAATGGTCCAAAGTGTAGGAGTAGTGAATCAGTATCAGACCAACCAATTACACAACTAGTTCAGTTTAAAATTGGCAACTTCAAAGGATTACACAAATTCATAGTCTGTGACTCAAGTCCGGTATCCCTACTGGGAAGAGACTTGCTGTGTAAAATAAGATGCTCGATTACTTGCTCAAATGATGGAATTGAGATACAGACGAACAGTGATGATGAGGATGACCCAGCTCCAGAGACAGAGTGTGAGATAATAAATGAGGAGTACCCTCTGATTGGTTTCTTTCCGGTTTTCACAGTGAAGGATCTTCCTCCTGACTTACAAGGAACAGTTAAAGAGAGAGTGTGGAATTTGACAGGGAAAGAAATTGGCCTGATAGAGGGAGTTGAGCCTGTTGAGGTTCCAGTAAAGCCAAACACAATTTTCCCCCAGATTCCCCAGTACCACATGACTCAGGACATTATTGAAAAGGTTGCTCTGATAATTGCAAGATTTGTAAACCAAGGGGTTTTTAAAGAAGTATTAAGCAGCCCATATAATTCACTGATAATGGGATTGAGAAAGCCCTGTGGGAAAGTTCAGGTTGTCCAGGATTTGAGAAAGATAAAGGACATTGTCATTAAAAGTTGTCCTGTAGTGCCAAATCCAGTCACAATTCTTTTTCAGATTCATTGGGATGCTGAATGGTTCACGTTTATAGACTTGTCACAAGCATTCTTTTCTGTGCCTCTTCATGAGGATAGTCAATTTCTCTTCTGTTTCAATTTTTTAAATCTAGTTTACTGTTGGTGTAGAATTCCTCAGGGGTTTTCAGAATCACCTTCAATATTCAATCAGATCTTGAAAAAGAACCTGGTCATTGGAAATGCCTTTCCAACTAACATTGGTACAGTACATTGATGATTTGTTGATTGCCTCCAAGACAAGGGAAGAGTGCAAATATGACATGATTGCCTTGCTGAATCATTTGGGAAAGAATGGTCAGAAAGTGTCCCCAACTAAATTACAGTACTGTTAGAAAGAGGTGAAATATTTGGGTCACCAGATTGAGAAGAGAAGTAGGAAAATATCCAGAGAGAGAGTCACAGCCATATTGCAGATGAGTCTCTCAGCCACCCAGAGAGATGTCAGGATGTTCTTGAGAATGGTAGGCTACTGTCGCCAGTGGATTCTCAACTTTCAGTCATTTCGAAGCCATTGCAGAAGATGACTCACAAAGATGTCACTGATCCCCTAGTGTTAGATCAAGCGTGTATGAAAGCATTTTCTGAATTAAGCGAGAGTTTGTGCAAAGCCCCGGAATCGGGAATGCCTGACTACACAAAGCCCTTCATGTTGTTTTGTCATGAGCTTGATGCATGTTCTTTCCATGTTTTGACTCAAGTCCATGGAGGTGTAAACCACCCAGTAGCCTATTTTTCAGCTACTTTGGACCCAGTTGCAACAGCTTTACCAGGCTGTTTGCGTTCAGTCGCTGCAGTTGGACTAAGCCTTGCACAATGTGAGGGCATTGTGATGGGACATCCCCCGACTATAATGGTCCCTCACTCCACTGAAATTTTACTTACATAAACACAGAAGCAGTATTTGACAGGCACCAGGCTGACTTGTTATGAAACAAGCATCCTGGGATCTCCTAATGTGTCCCTGAAAAGTTGACAGTGCTTATCCTGGCAACCTTACTCCCCCATGAAAATGTTGAAATTGAAAAAGTGGAAGACATGGAGCATGATTTTCTTGAAGTAACTGATCAGTGCATAAAATCGAGACCTGATATTAGAGACACCTGATTGGAACAAAATGACCAAATTATTTTTGTTGATGGATCCTGTTTAAGGGACAATGCGAGAATACTGAGAGCAGGATATGCTGTGTGCACGATTTCTGGCATACTTGAAGCGTTCTGGCTTCGAGAAGTATACTCCTCACAGGTAGCGGAACTGGTACCCTTACTAGAGATTGGCGTGTTTCTGTGCAGCTTAAAATTACCATCTATATGGATAGCCCGTATGGATTGGGAATAGTGCATGATTTTGGCCAGTTGTAGTCTCAGAGAGGGTTCCTGACCTCTTCTGGTTCACCAGTAAGAAATGGTGAGAGAATTCAGGAGTTGTTGTAAGCTATCCAAATGCCTGAAAAGATCACAGTGGTGAAATGCAGTGCACATCTGAAATCGCAAGATTTTGTGTCAATGAGAAATGGATATGCAGATCAAGTCGCAAGGTTTTGCGCATTGAACTGTATATCATTCAAAGATAAATGGGAATTGTTACCTGAGGAAGATGAGACATGTCCAAGTCATGCATTACATGTTATAGATACCTTGGAAGAGCTGAGAACATTGCAAAATAATGTTGTAAGGGAGGAGAAAAGGTCATGGGCCAAAATGAAATGTGTACAGTGACAGGATGAATTGTCAACTTCAGAAGAAGGTCAATTAGTACTGCCGAACAGTTTTTTAACTCAAATGGCTAGATATTATCATGGTCAAGCACATGTTGGGAGGGATGCAATGATTTGATTGTTCAAACAGAATTGTTTCAATCCAAAGTTTAGACAAGTTGCTGAAGCAGTTTGCCATTGTTGCTTCATATGTAAACAGATGAACGCAGGTAAAGGGACAGTAGTCAATTTGAGCCACATTGGAAGAGCTGGACGTCCATTCAGCAGGATGCCAATGGATTTTATGAGATGCCTGTGTGTGGAGGATTGAGATATGTGTTGGTGATTGCATTTTTAGTCATTGGATTGAAGCTTACCCTACACGAAGGAATGACAGTCTCACAGTAGCAAAATTACTGCTTAGGGAACTGATCTCAATTTTTAGGTTTCCGATCTCTTTAGAATCAGATAGAATAAGTCACTTCAACAATAAAGTTAGATTACTACGTTCAGCCTTAAACATTGTGCAGAAGTTGCATTGTAGTTACCGCCCTGAAGCATCAGGACTAGTGGAACAGATGAATGGTGCCTTGAAATCAAGAATGGTGGAGATGTGTGAACCCACAAATCTGAAATGGCCCGACCCACTACTGTTGGTCCGACACACTACTGTTGGTTCTGATGACAATGAGAAACACACCTGACAGGAAGACAGGGCTGCCACCGCATGAGATCCTTATGGGCAGAGCAATGAGGCTGTCAGCAGTTCCTGCAAATGTTCTTGTGAACATAACAGATGATATGGTATTGGACTACTGCAAGGGTCTGGCTAATGTGGTTCGCTCTTTCTCTGATCTGGTGGAAGCCACCACACTGCAACCGTCTCAAGATCAAAGACACAACCTGAGAGCTGGTGACTGGATTGTGGTTCGCTCTTTCTCTCATCAGGTGGAAGCCACCACACTGCAACTGTCTCACGATTAAGGACACAACCTGAGAGCTGGTGACTGGGTTGTGATCAGAAAACACGTGAGGAAGATGTGTTTGGAGCCTCAGTGGAAAGGCCCTTTCCAGGTATTTTTTGATCACTACCACAGCCCAAATTGGATCCACGCAAGCCATATGAGAAAAGTGGCATTTCCTCTAGACAATGAAGAAGAGTTGTTGAGAGTACCAACAACAACCAGACCAAACTCAGAGCCGGAAAGAAGAGGAACTGAGAGCGGATCTAAGCAACTTGAGAACGATTCAGCCACTCCTGTGAGAGAAGAAGGAGAAGACCTACAGGGGAGTGAAAGTGAACAAATCTCAATTGAGGCCACAAGAGAGTCTAGTCAGAGGAGGGCTCTCCCAGACGTAGATGATCTTGAGAGACAAACAGAGCAAATTACAGTCCCCGAGGGGGAAGGAGTTGGGGCGGATCAAAGCCGCTGTGGTCTGACTCCTCCTGAACCAGTTGCAGGTCTGTCAAGAGAAGGTCCTGTACAGCAAGAAGAAATTACAAGTTCAATACTGAAAAGAGCATCAACCAAAGGCCCATTGAAAGGAGATAAGTGGCCGGAGTCACAAGCAAAGAGAAAAGAAGCAGTTACAGTGACAACTATTGAGGAGGAAGTGGATATGACAAGGAGAGAGAATCTGAGTGAAGGAGAGTTGAATGGAGATCGAAAGTTGAAAAGAAAGAGAATTGCAAGTCGAAGATACGCTGGTCCTGAATGGGCGTATTCAACAACAAGTTAATGGCAAAGAGAATTTTTGTCTTTTTGTTTTGATCAAGACATTCCAAGTCAATATTTTGGCACTTGAAGGAAACAAATGAACTGAACTGTTGAAACTATTGGGTGAGAGAAGTGCAAAGGAAAAGAGACTATTGAAAGTATCCGGAAAAGGCTTTGATAACCTGACTTGACAAAATTACCTGATTTGACAAGCTGCTAAACCGATTTTTACAAAAAGATCTGGGAAGTAAGACTGAAAGCTATAAATAATTGCTGAAAGAAGATTGAAGATTTTGTTTTTGATTTTTGCTGCATAGTTATTATTTTTCTCTTCTACTTTCTGATTCTTTACAGATCATGAGTAACATTAGCCAGTAGGGTAGGAAGAATAGGTGCTGTAAATACTTGAGTATTGGTTTGGTGATTGTGTGCGTGATATTGTGCCTGGTCTTGATTGTGGGAATGACTGTTCTTGACAAGAGCAAAGCCATCCATACTTCAGCTTTATAGACAACTACTGCAGTCACAGAAATAGAGAAGTTTAGGTTAGATGAGGAGTATCTGCACGTAGGTAATGCACAAGGAGAACTTTCTTCTAATGTTTTCTTTCGCTTATTGAGAGATTTTATTGAGACAATGGATGCGAGAAATTGTTATGTTTGCACGCAGATTTCTTCATTAGTCAAGGAAGAAGTTATCTATCATAGTTTGCCCCTCACTTATGGGATACGTTGTAGTCTGTTACTAACAAGATTTTATAACCAGGTGTACATCCAGTATTTCTACTCTAACTTTGAAGTTGTGTTTTTGTTTGTTCCTATAATTAGGTACCTGAGTAGAGCAGCTAAGCAGAACAATATAGAATTAGTGAGAGGATTCTTTGAGCCTACATTAAGCTTTGGCACTGCATACGCGCACAGAAACAATCTGACATGCTTGCTTACACCACTAGAAAAGAGCTTTTTAGATCAGACAGATGACAGGAGAAAGGAATTAAAGGAGAAGTTAGAAAACAGTTTAGAGAATATGACATTTAGGAATGATTATGCATTTAGTGAAATAAAAACACAAGGGAGGTTAGCTTTAGTTGTGAGACACGTAGGAAAGCTTTGCATTTATAGGCCTAAATCGAATACTGACACGTCGTTCGTGGGAACGAGTGAATGTAGACCTGTGTTTTTGTTTCAGAGTAAATGAACATTTATGTTGAATGGTCAGGATCCAGCGGGTCCTGAAATATATTACCTCTGTAGACCAAATGCTTATTACCGTCTCCCAGGGGGATGGTATGGCATATGTTATTTGGGGATAATTTTCCCAAAGATATTTCAACTTGATGACTTGAAAAGAGTACCGAAAATGACTGAGTTACATCACATTAAACAAAAGAGAGAGTCTCCTTCTAGCATAGTGGAAGATATATTTGGAGCAATGATTCCTTCAGTAGGAGTTGTTCTGAATTCTATAAAGATTCGAAAGTTGTCTACTATTTTGGATAACATGTTGATAAATGTTTCAGAAGCCATGATCCTAATGGATACAGAAATGGCTGCGGTAAGATCTATGGGCCTGATTACAACTTTGGAGGAGGTGTTAATCCATCCCAAATGTGACGGATATACAACCAGCCGTATTACAAGTTCCATAGGATATAATGGACTCGTAATACGGCTGGTGGTAAATCCGTCACTTTACCGTCACTTTTGGGACGGATTAACACCTCCTCCAAAGTTGTAATCAGGCCCAATGACTCTTTGGACACACCATAGGTTAGACATTCTTTTAGCAATGGATGGCGGAGTGTGCAAAATGCTGAATTTGAAGCATTGTTGTTCCTATATTCCTGATAATAGCAAAGAAATTAGAAGCTTACTTACTAATCTGACTAATGATTGTGCTGATTTGAAGGTGCTGAAAGAACCAGGTTTTTGGGAGAAAGTTGGCAATTGACTTGCTTCAGTGGGAAATTGTCTCACCAATATTGGGAAAGGGATAATAATGAAAATAATACAAGGGATATTGATTATTGTGATTTGCTTAATTGGAGCATGGGGAATTGTAAATTGTATCATGTGATTAAATCGAGGAAATTGAAAAATGATCAGGGGGGAAGAAATGAAAAGGGAAAATTCAAGGAGGGAACGAAGATTGAAAGGGATAGAGATGACAAATTGTAGTTGAAGCAGAAAAGTTGTGTGGGAAGATTTAAGTGTGATGACATATTTAGTCATCAGAGGAGGGACTGAAACGCTGAAATTTTACTAATGAATATTCATGTATTCTGAATGTTGAATCTGCATAGAAAATGAGTTAACATAGAAAATTAATGCACAAGTTTGAAAATGTGCCTACTTGAGTGACAACCAATAATCATGAAGTATACTTATTAACAACTTATTAATGTAAAATGTTGACCTTATATTTGGATTAATGTAGTAATATGTCATATTAATGATTATTTATTATATATTTTCTTTATTAATCATAGGCCTTACTTTAGCGAGGTCTTGGGCCTAGTTACACGGCCTCATGTCAAGTCACATTGCTTAGACTAATCACAAAATGGCTGCTTAGAGAATTCAATTGTGATTTCCATTGTGTTGACCAAATGCTAGCAGCTGAAATTCTTTCCCATGAGAACTGCTTGATAGAAAGTGTTGTACTAGCTATACTTTGTATAACTTAGTGTGTGTAAAAGCAAGTTTCCCAGCAGTGGACAATGGAAGTACTGACTGGAGAATGAGCCAATACAATATTGTTACCTGATGAGCACAACGACGGGAACAGGAGAAGAGGAGCCAATCATCGACATGTGAACAATGGGTTTAGTAAATTCTTAGATCTGAGGTTCTACTTTCATTGGACTAAACATAAACCTATGATTCTTTGACCAATAGCAACGTGGGAAGTTGTTTTAGGGAATCTAACTTAGCCAGACTGGACTAAGTGGAGAGAGCCATATTCTTTCCAAACCTACACAGAAGAGAGAGGCCATTCTCCCTGTTTTCCTAACCTGTCTTGAGAGGATAATTATTATTCTTTCTGAACTGCATGAAGAGAGATTTCCTGTCATGAACTTTAATGCTGAATTCTGATGCTTTGCTGACCGAACAAGATGTCCAATTGACGAAGACGGTTACTGCTTGCTGAATCATACTAAGGCACGGTATAAGATGATGTTACTGATTATTATGTCTATTTGTCTATTTGCTTTTGTCCTTAGGTACCAACCACTAATTTTGATAGAGCCATAGTTAGACTTTTTCCAAAATTGTGTTGACTAAATTGTTTTACTGGAAGCCCCAACATGATATGCTAATCAGAAGGTTAGTTAGGATGCTCACGTATGATGCTTGCTAAAGATTAACAAGAGTTGATGTATTTTCTTTGCTGAATCTAAATGTATGTCATTTCCTTTGCACAGTTATTCTTGCTATTGATTTGTTCTGTAACTTTAGAATGTGTAGTGGTCCAAGCTTTGATTATATTGCGATTCTTTAAGAGATTTGCCAACCAGTATTGTTTCTGTATGTTTATCATTTGATTTTGAGACTAAGGGGGTCATTCTGACCCTGGCGGCCGGTGACCGCCAGGGTCACCGACCACGGGAGCACCGCCAACAGGCTGGCGGTGCTCCCAAGGGCGGTTCAGCCGCGGTCAGAAAGGGTAAACCGGCGGTCTCCCATTGAATCCTCCATCCGCCGCCATGGGGATTCAGACACCCCCTACCGCCATCCTGTTCATGGCGGGAAACCCGCCATGAACAGGATGGCGATAGGGGGTGCCGCGGGGCCCCTGGGGGCCCATGCCAATGGCATGGGCACTGCAGGGGCCCCCGTAAGAGGGCCCCACAAAGTATTTCAGTGTCTGCTTTGCAGACACTGAAATACGCAACGGGTGCAACTGCACCCGTCGCACCCCTGCAACTACGCCGGCTCAATTCTGAGCCGGCGTCCTCGTTGCAGGGGCATTTCCGCTGGGCCGGCGGGCGCTCTTTTGGAGAGCGCCCGACGGCCCAGCGGAAATGTTTGAATGGCCGCCGCGGTCTTTTGACGTGGTGCGGTCATTTGTCGGCGGTACCTTGGCGGACGGCCTCCGCCATCCGCCAAGGTCTGAATGACCCCCTAAGTTACGTGATATTAGCATTGTTAATATCAGGAGATAAACATTCTAAATTTTACAAAAAGGTGTGCTTATTCATGACCAAGGGGTCATGGTGCGTGGAACTCATTGACTCCCAAGATTAGTGATGGTATTGATTGGTATTGCTGTTGTTTTGTTTTAGGATTGGGTCTTATGGTGGGAACTACTCTAAGCGCAGTCAAAAGATCCATCGAACCTCTAACACGTCCCCTTATAATCTAACAATAAGAAACCAAATAAGGTCAGATGCGCTAACACAATCACCACAGGCAAAGATGTCTGCACCTTGGGAGCGGAGGCATGGGAGCCACGGCCCATACCACCACTGCAATTTATCAAGCCTGAAACCAGCCAGGATAGCAACCCTCAGAAGCAGCAGGCGAGTGACTGTATTTGTTGTCCTTAAGAGTACTCAGTTCGGACTTAGATTAGTGTGCGTGACTGGCCTAGGTCAAGTTAATTTACCATGTAGCAGTACACCCGGTGGCTCCTTTTGACATCGCGAGCAGATTATGCCTTTTTTTGACTATGTCACTGTCACCCATAGGACGCTCTGCAATGCATAGAACTGTTGGTACCAGTCTTTAAAATGACCACAGAGCCTTCAAAAACATCCACAATGCCTTCAAGCAAGAGAACGCATTAACCATATTGCAGAAGGCATCACCTGAAACCTTACCCTCAGAAGATGGAGAGGGAGAATGCTTCACATATCCAATAGGTGTAAAGCAGAAAAGCAGGGACCAGGAATCCCAACAAAGACCTCCAAGATGGTGGACAGAAGGAGAACAAGGGACCAAACATACAAACAAAAGCCCCGCCGCAGATAAAGGGGGCCTGTCTCACCTGTAGGCTGGCAGAGAAGGGCAATGCAGATCTCTGCTGCACTGCTGAAAGCAGCCCCAGGAGAAGCATCACATTTCGGGAGAAATAAACCAGGCCAAGTAAAAGGCCGCTTTTAAGAGGACAGGTATGCAGTTCTGAAACTTCGTTAAATAATTTTACAATATCACATTCATTGCTTCACTAATACAATAAACCCAAACTTAACACCTCACCCGCAACCCCCCAACAATAAAATGCACCAAAGCATTCTTACCACTTTCAACCTTCACCATCCCTTTTCTTTCATCCACTGCCTTCCCCCCATGACTTAACCATGGCTCCCTGTGTCCCCCTGCCAAAGTTTACCCTGCATTGGGCCCAACGCGTTCCGGTCTCTCATGATGTTACTTCCTGCAACCGTCCTAAGCGACAAAATAAAGCCCCAGAACTGCAGACCACCAAAAAACATAACCCTATTAGACCAACATATAAAGGGTGGGCGGGAGGAACAGGGAAACAAATTAACACACACTCTTTACTGCAGGACCACAGCATCAGAATGATGAGAAAACACTCTCAGACTCCTAACTGCTAAACTAACCCCACCCCGCATGCAAACCAACCAATCGCCTACCCTTCGTGGCCTTGATTTCACCACCCACCCAAAGACACCCAGGGGTGGGCATCCTGTGGATGTCATCCCCAGGAACCCCCATTCTCTTTCAGGACACCCAGGAGAACAACAGAAACCCAGAGAGGCACTGCACTCCCTGCAACCCAGATGTGCTCCAAAATGCTGCCCACACCTCCGGTTGTAAAGATCAGGAAGAATGTCTCCTCGACCACTTGCAGGAGTGCTGCAATCCCGGCAAACGTCTGTGCGTTCAAAAGAGATGTCCACCACTGGTCTAGAGGCTCCCTGGTTCCGCACAAGCAAAGCCTCCCCCTATTGGGTGCAGGGCCTGCATTTGTACAGAATGCAGCAGCGAGTGCACCGCACTCGCCGAAACGGGAGGCGAAGGAGAGAAATAGAAGGTTAAAGGGGAGGAGCCTTTATGTTTTGGAAAGGGTTGGGAGAGCCATGGAGACCTCACGTTGTTCAGAATCTAAGCGAGAGGGATGAGGGGTAATGGCTTGTTAGGGAATGGTCCATTTGCAGTGCTTAAGTTGAGCCGCTGGTTGCAGGTGGGACTCACTGTCACTCATTTTTGGGAACTGGAATTTACTTTCTCTCATCAAACCATGACCCAGAGCAAAAGAGAGAAAAACACAAAAGGAAGAGAAAGAAGAAAAAACAGTGACAAAGAGAGAAGGAAGGACAATAAAAAATATGCAAGAGTGAAATAAACGGGCAGGGAGTGTATATAGATGGAAGAAAGAGATGAATTGGAATCAGTGCTAAGCTGCCTTGGCATTCAGCAATACCAACATAGGTCACCACCAACTGATGGCTTCTGAAACACTTATTAGTTTACAAACTAAGCACTGCCCGACTCTCACTCTCTCAAACAAGCATTAACCTCTACTTACGCAGAAGGTGGTGTCGGCAGATTGTACTCTTTGTCCTTCTCTCCTTTGAGCCAATATGTGGTCTCCAATCCTTTCCCCTGAAAGCAAAGAATTTTAGACTGTAAACACTGGCTAATAATACCTAGTACAGTTAAGGAGGCTTTAATTATGTGGATGTCACCACATACCCAATGGCGTGAGTATTTTCTTGGGTTAAGATTCAAAGCCAGTGCTATACCCGGAAAGTGCTATATTTCAGTCGATGTCTTCTGTTTGTGGGTTATGTGTAGGGATTACCTTTCCCATGTGTGTTGTCATTAGGTATGCCTTTATCTAACAAGATTTGTACTCATAACCTCTCTTCTGTCTCTAGAGTATTTTCTATAGGAAGCTCCCCCTTAAATATAGTGGCCCTTATAGAAAAGCTTCCCCTTACTCCTCTGTAATCTCTTTTTCTGAATGGTATATTACTTTTTCCTGAGTGACATTACCTTAACATGTTTCCTGTCCCTTCTCCAGGTAATCTACTTCTAGGCGGGTCACATAACCAAGGCTGTCACTTATAGATCAGCCTCACATTTCTCAGGTGAGTTTCCTGTACATAAGCCTTCTAGGGTTTGTATCCTGAAAGTAGGTCTCTTATCCCTCCAATGTGTTACTTGTAGATAGGTCTGCCCTCTCTTAGATGTGCTACCTTTAAGAGGTATCCACCTTCTGAGCAGTGTGGCCTTTATATGGTCATGTCCTGTATCATGTGTGATATTTGTATTTAGGTATCCTCACACTTAGGCATGTTAGATGTCAATAGATCATTCTTTCTCGCAGGCTGGCTTTCTGTTTGTAAAGATCTTCTATTCAGTACGTTCTTCTGGAAAGTTAGTCACTGCAGTCTAATGCGTGATTTCTTCACATTGGTTTCTTCTTTCAGTTGTGTGTCTTCAGGTAGGTCTCACCTCACTTGGGTGGGTAGCCTTGTGCTAAGTCTCTCTTCTCCCAGTTTTCTTATCTGTAGGTACATTCTCCCATCTTTCAGTTGCCTTACCTATAGGTAGATCTCTACTCTCTCTGGTGTGTTGATGTAGTCGATTGTGCTTCTTAAAGCATATTACCTACTGGAAGACTTCCCGTGAGGTGGGTCTTCTTTATCTCAGGTGTGTTGCCTTTAAGTAGGTGTCACCCCTGTCGGCTGTGTTACCATATGGAGGTCTTCCCTCTTTCTCAAGTAGGTATCTTCTCTCTCAAGTATGTTATGACCCACAGCTAGGTATCTCTTCTCTAAAAGTGCTGACTTCAAGATGCTTCTTCGCTTACTCTGGTGCGTTATACATAGGTAGCTTTCCCCTCTTTTATGTGTGTTGTCTATGGGTAGGTCTTTCCCTATGCAAGTAGGTTCTTCTCCCTTCAATAGGAATATCTCCTAGCACTTGAGTCTGTTACTATAAAAGTTGACCACTCTCAGGTGTTCTACAAGTATGTAGATATCACCTTTCTTTGGTGAACTACAAGTCCTCCTTTTGCTTTGATGTACTATGTGCAGAGGACTTCCTTTTCAGGTGTGTCTCCCTTCTCCCCAAAATGTTAAAGGTTGTTAAAAACTATACAAAGAAAAACTGTAAACAGCCAAGAACAGGCAATATTTGTATGCGTAATCATGGCAATAAAAAATGAATGTATTGAATTATTGTGTATTACTTGCGCTCTTCGTTTTTCAGGTATGTTATCTGCAGGTTTCATTCTCTTATCTCAGGTGTGCCACCTGCAGGTTGGTCTCTCTTTGCTTGGCTGTGTTAATAATAGGTGAAACTCCCTTCTCCCTGGTGTATTACCTATAAGGCGGTACCGCCTCTGACAGTTGTATTACTTGTTGTGATTTTACAATTGTTCTGGTGCACACGCAGTAGTGAGGTATATCTATTCTGAGTTGTTTTCCCTGTAGATAGGCAGAACCACTCTGAGGTTTTACACTTGCATGTAGGAGTATTGCTTATGATTTTCTTTTTTTTACCTACGTGTAGCTCTATCTTCTCTGAGGTGTGCTACCTGTCAATGTTTTTACCATGTCTGTGTGGTGGAGCTTGTAGGTAGGTAAGTCTCCCAATCCTGGTGTACATTTCTTGTAAGTATGTATCCCCTCTTTGTGATGTACCTACCACAAAAAATTATCCCCTCTCTCATGTGTGTCCTACCTATTAGAAACGATATGTTTAAATAAATCTCTGCTCTGTGTTACCTTCAGGTAGGTCTCTCCTCTCAACTCATACTGGAACTGGCATCCTGTCCTCTGTGAGATATCAATTGCTGACTTGCTGACATGAATTCTTAGAGCTGCAAATGAAAGGAAGAGCACCTCACACTTAAAGCAGGGTGATATGCTGCTGTCATTTCAGTCACCCATTAACCCCCCCAACACACACACACTACCACCGCCACCACTGCTCTGCAGCCCACTCAGGCAGTGATATAAAAATAGCCCTTTTGTAATCAGACATAGAAAGATTGATAAAAACTCCAATGGTGGACAAAAGAACCAGACAGGAGTCATGTATCCACAGCGCTAAGACTCTTTTCTGTTAGGCTTCTGTGATTACCCTTTTTTTACCCCCCTGAATCCTGTTAACATACACATGGGGGTTGCCTATAGATGTTGAAATGTGTGCTAAGAGGTTCCCTGTTGCCACACCAAAGTTATGGCATTGAGTGGTGTCCCAGACTCGCACTGGTTCACTACTCTGAGGAAAAATAGGGATAAAACTACTAAACTAGAAGAAACCGTGAGGGAAGTGATTTACTGCAGTAGCAGTGCAAAGGTGACAAAGGCTGGGGAAACAATGGGAGACTCAATGGTGAGGCCAAGGAGGGCCCTGTGAGGTCAATGGAGCAAGCGGTATTGTAGTGACTGGTTGAGCACTCTGATGTGAAATTTCTGAAGGCTAGGGCTACAATGGTGGGGTGAAGGAGGGACGAGCACCAGAGACAGCAAAGATATGTCTTGTGATATTCTCTCTCCCCATGTTTACCTCCACCCCTGAAGTGCAGCAGACGCAGAGGCTACCACAGCCCCCCAACCTTGGTTGAAAGAGCTGGGCATCATTGGTTAGCTTTGATTAGCATAATCAATGACTAACCAGTAATGCTATGTCACTTTTGACACAAATTACATCACAGGAAGCAACAGCACATGAAGGCCCATATTTCTTTTTTAGCGCCGCATTTGCTTCATTTTTTTAATCAAAAGCGGCGCAAACTTACAAAATACAATAGTATTTTGTAATTTGTGCTGCTTTGCGCCAAAAAGCGGCGATTAAAAAAGTATAAATATGGGCCAAAGTTGTCTCCACTGGAAAGGACACCAGCAAAATGTGTAAACAATGTCCAGGACAAGTGCAAAATGGGTAAAACATCAAAACACATCAAAAAGTTACATTGCTGTAAATCAAACTGGATGGATAACCACAACAAAATAAAGATCATTACTGAAGACTTTTCAAGGCTGTAGGCAAAGTATGAATTCTTCCTTAGATAATGTCCTGTTTACTCCGCAGAATCTTTATTAGTCTTCGTCCAACCTGTCCTTGTCACAGTTATTACTCACGGGCTGAACTCACCTCAGGACAAGACATATGCTAGAATATGTGGTGCTTTCATCTAGCTAGCATCCCAGCATTCCTTATGACATGTCACAGCCACCCATAAGGCTGGACAGTCAAGTAATGATGGACGGATCATAATGACTTACAAGGACGAATAAGAGTAAGAGCGATGCAGATTACCAGGGAGTAATCGGGATATTACCCATTTGTTCCTTGTCAATACTAATGAGAAATACCAAAGCCACACCCTACCATTCAGGCTTCCTTAGACCATGCAGAGAAACCACAAATACTGTATCGTCCAGCAAATTTATTAGTAACATGTATGCACAAGACAGTATGGAACTGACCATTCCCATAACAAAAACAAATCTTTTAGCTCTGTTCCATGAAGCAATGGTACACAAAGATATGAGAAGATGCCCAAGTAGCCACACAACAAATCTAAGGTAAGGGACCACCATTTACGAGCACCCCATAAACAGCCAAAACCCTAGTAGACCCACCCTCAATACCCTCAGGAAGAGCAATTTTTGCCAGGTAATACGTCAAACAATGGTGGATGGAATCCAGTGGCTTATCATTAACCCCTCTAGTGCTGCCGTCGGCCAACAGCTGATGAAGAAGGCTGGGGAAACAGCTACCTCCCCAGTTCAGACGCTGTCTGGGATAGGCTTAAGAGGAAACTCTTTTTGTGACGTAAAGTTGTGGGAAATTAACTGTAGTGGAACTATCATAAATATAGTATGTACCTTTCAATTACTGCATGGTTACATATTTCCATGGGCCACTTCTTGACTAGGCAAGCAGCCTTTCACATTGCTCTCTATAGTCTGGAAAAGCTTACAACGTGGTCCTTTTTAGGGCCTGCTTGCTACCTTCATCTTCTGTCAGAACATGGCAGATGTTCTTTTCATCATATGACAAGTGCTTTAACAGTGGACACAACATACACTACATTGTCTCAAAATACCCTGTGTGCAAAATCCTAACGTCCTTAGTAGTTTTGCAAGTGCTCTTTAATGAACTTAGAGCAATCTGCCCCAGCATGTTTACCTTAGTCTGAAAGGTAGATATGCTCACACAGTCCGAGGAATGTAGGCCATGTCCCGAAGGTATTCTTAGACAGCTGAAAATATACTTCCATACACTGGAAGGAGTTGAATTATGCACAGAAAGTATTCCAACACGCATGAAAGACATGTTGTCGCTAGCCTCCGGTGGCTGCCACAAGGAGGCATTAGTAAAGTTTTACTTGGCATGCATGTGGTGTTATTCTGGACTTCGAGGGAGACAGTGACATTTGCACGTAGGAAAAACTAAGTCTAGGTTTCTTTTAATTAGGATGTCCTAAAGCTTGTCGAGGTACTGACCCAAATCATGTTTGACAGTATATGGGTAGACGTTTGCTGGAGGTGTGTTTGTATGCAAGTTGGGTGATGACTGGATGAGTGGTGGTGTGATTGGCAATAGTGGCTCCTCTTTATCGGCTGAGGGGCCATGCCCACCCTTGTTTTCTGGCCCATTTGTTTTTGTTATACCAAGAGTGCGTAATAATATATTATTCACTCCTGGTATAATGAATAATGTCAACCTCCTTGGGTTTGGCAACACTATTTGTCTGATGGCTGGTGCAGGTGCACAAAGGCACCTGCACCAGCCTTCAGGGAGAGATCACCAGAGCTGGAGAAATCCCATCCCTGGCCTTGGGGCCCTGGCACATCTCTGTGCCTCCCCCATTTGTGACATGCTAGGTGTCACAGCTAATAGTAGACATGGGTGCTGCATGATTAAGCCCTGCAGCGTCCTTTGCTACATGTCAATCAGCTTGTCACCCCACCCTCTCCCAACTCTTCACAGTTGGGGAAAGGTGAGGTCAAATAGCAGAGACCAAAACTTCAAATCTGCGACTTTGCAGGTTTGAGGTTTCAGTTTCATGCCCCACCACGAAAGCTGAAAGAAGCAAGATCCCAACAGCAATGTAAGTGAAAAGCTTTGAAGCTTTTAAATGGTGTGTACTGTGCATATGGGTAACTGTGTGTGTGGGTAAGAGTGTGTCTGTGAGATACAGCATGTACACATTGGTGTGTGGGTGTGCCTAAACGAAAGAGAGAGAATCAGTGGAGAGCGTCAGTGTGTGACAATGATTTGCAGGAAGAGTGTGTATGAGTATGAATGAATGATAGTGAGTGAGTGTAACTTTGAGAGGAAGAGTGACACAGTGTTACTGTGAGGGAGAATGACAGCGAGTGTAACTGTGAGGGAGAACAACAGCGAGTGTTACTGTGAGGGAGAATTACAGTGAGTTACTGTGAGGGGGAATGGCAGTGAGTGTAACTGTGAGGGAGAATGACAGTGTTAAAAGGGAGAATGGTATAAGACTTAGTGAGTCACAATCTGAGTGAGTCAGAGAATGAGTGAGTCTGAGAATGAGTGAGACTGAGTCAGAATGAGTGAGACACAAGACAGAGTGAATTGGAATGAGTGGAACTAAGTGGAAACAAATGCGACTGAGTGAGACTAGGAGTGTCATAGTGAGACTGAGTGAATGTGAGTGGGGCTGAGTGAGAATGAATGAGATCGAGTGAAACAGGGTAGGGTAACTGAGAATAAGTGAGACTAGGAGAGTGAGTAAGAGTGAGAATGAGACATAGTAATACGGAGTGAGTCAGAGAGAGACTGAGTTAATCCCCCTCCAACCCACTGAGAAGTCAGGCCTGCTCACTGGAATTCGAGCCAAAGATTACACCCCACCACTTTTCTAGGTCACCAGCTGCCACTGGGATTAATGGTTGCAGGTTCGACGTTTCAGTTTCATGCCCCACTACGAAAGCTGAAAGAAGCAAGATCCCAATAGCAACGTAAGTGAAAAGCTTTGAAGCTTTTAAATGGTGTGTGCTGTGCATATGGGTAACTGTGCGTGTTTGTGGGTAAAAGTGTGTCTGTGAGATACAGCATGTACACATTGGTGTGTGGTTGTGCTTAAATGAAAGAGAGAGAATCAGTGGAGAGAGTCAGTGTGTGACAATGAGTGGCAGGAAGATTGTGTATGAGTATGAATGAATGATAGTGAGTGAGTGTAACTTTGAGAGGAAGAGTGACACAGTGTTCCTGTGAGGGAGAATGACAGCGAGTGTAACTGTGAGGGAGAACAACAGCGAGTGTTACTGTGAGGGAGACTTACAGTGAGTTACTGTGAGGGGGAATGGCAGTGAGTGTAACTGTGAGGGAGAATGACAGTGTTGTAAGGGAGAATGGTGTAAGACTTAGTGAGTCACAATCTGAATGAGTCAGAGAATGAGTGAGTCTGAGAATGACTGAGACTGAGTCAGAATGAGTGAGACACAAGACAGAGTGATTTGGAATGAGTGGGACTTAGTGGAAACAAGTGCGACTGAGTGCGACTAGGAGTGTCATAGTGAGACTGAGTGAATGTGAGCGGGGTGAGTGAGAATGAATGAGATCGAGTGAAACAGGGTTAGGCTAACTGAGAATAAGTGAGACTAAGAGAGTGAGTCAGAGTGAGAATGAGACAGAGTAATACTGAGTGAGTCAGAGAGAGACTGAGTAAATGCTCCCCAACCCACTGAGAAGTCAGGCTTGCTCACTGAAATTCGAGCCAAAGATTACACCCCACCACTCTTCTAGGTCACCAGCTGCCATTTGGATTAATGGTTCAGTCCTGTGGTGTGTGAATGTGATGGGCCCTTGTATGGTGGTGGTATGTTGATGTGAGTGTTGTGCTGGGCTTGTAGACTGCGGTATGAATGACATTTATGTGTGGTGCTTGAAAGATGTGTGAATGTACTGTAAAGTGGTTGGTACCTTGATGAGGCTTTATAGTACAATTCTGACAGGTATGGGTTCAATAATCTGATGTTAGTATTTTCTCTTTGACCTTGGCACTACTGGAGGTGCTAAAAGCAACTGTACTGGAGCAGTAGATGGCCCGAAGGAATAATAACAAATCTAGACATTCCCCCAGCTTCCAGAACTTTCTGTCAGAAATATGATGCAAATGTGTGTTTTAAGCCAAAGTTTGAGGTTTACAACGCTTTGTAACTAAGAAAAGGTTGCGGGATGCCAACAAATCACACCACCATGGACTCCCCTGGGTGTCAAGCTTTCAGAAATCTTTGCCTTTGGTAAGTTTCACTGAGTGGCAGCAGAGCCCGGGCCAAAATTCTGCAGCTGTCTACATTGCAAAACTGGGTTGTAGATTTGTCAATACCTCCATGTCGTATTTTGGGGTGTTTTGGCGCCATGTTCAACCCCACAAGTGGGGTACCATTTTTAATCAGACAAAGTGTGGAAATGCTGACTGGTAGGAATTTTGTGGATCCCCACAGCTTCTGGAACATCTCTCCCAGAAATCAAACAAAAATGTGTGTGTTTAGCCAAAGCTTGAGGTTTGAAAACACTTATGAGTAGGAAAACATATTGGGATCTACAAGAATCACACCACCATGCACCTCCAGGTGTCTAGTTTTCAGAAATGACTGAATCTGGTAAGTTTCTCTGGGTAGCAGGTGGGATAGGTCCCAATTCTTTACCTACCTAAATTGTACAAAAAACATTGCTTTTGCTGGGTGAAATGTTATGTCTCCAGGCCAGGTGGCATTTTTGGGGTGTTTTCTGTTGCTGTCGCTAGGGCCAACCGCAAATGTGGAGTACCATTTTCATTGGGAGATATGCGGGGACATAGAATAGTGGAATATTTGTTGTTATTTGTTACCAATTGGATTTCTCAGCCTTTAAGGCTTCCAAATGTAAGCCAGTGTGAAAGAAAAAACATTTTTTTTTAAATACCCTCTGAATCACGATAGTATGGGTAACCCCAAATACAGAGCTGTACAATTAACCACTGTTTCTATTCTCATCTTGTGCACATTTCAGAAATACATAGGTTTCCTTCACAGCCATTTTTCATTCATTAGATTTTACTATATGAATTGCTGCATAGTCAGATCACAATGAAAAATAATTAGAAACTGCAGCTCAGTTGTTGGTTCTGAGTATTGTGTTTTTTTGAAAAACCTACAATCCCTATATACCTTTGGAACCAGAAGGTTCTGAAAGACTTATATACTGGTTTTGTAAATCGCAACAGTGACAAAAATTACAGTTGAAAATGTTGGCACTAATTGCTATTTTTTCTACTTAGTCTCAATATGTGTTTCAGTTTAATGATTAGTTTTTGTTGGGGAACCGTTCAGGAATCTATACAAATGATGCCTTATTGAATTCAGAACTTTCATCCACGGGCTTCACACCTTCTTCTACCACAAAGTGCAAGTAGGTTGGGAACACAAAAATTAGAAAAAATGGACTACCTCTTAGAACACTGCAAAAACTGTGGTCAAAAAGTGCTTTTTCAGTTCGACTTTGCTTGCTCCTGAAAAATGGCAAGATTGGTATCCTAGCACAGTAAGCTTTTCGTTTATGTCATTTTTAGAAAAAACATGCACTTTCTTGCACATCACTTTTTCCCTTTCTTCCCAAGAAAAAATAACTTTATTTTTACAAGCCATTGGTATGTTTAGTATCCCCAGGACATTCAGAAAAAGTGATACAAAGCTGGTCTGGATACCTTTTGTAAAAACAGATTTATAAAGGCCAAAGTTAGAAGTGCCCCAAACATCAATAAAGAGCTCAACATTGGGGGTGGAAAAAGCCTCAGTAGTAAGGAGATTAAGGAAGGTAAGAAACAGGTGTTCAGAAATGACAAAAGGTTGAGAACGAACCAGATAGATTAAGAGAGCACTCTGGACATCTAGAGAATGCAACGGATACTCTTCCAGAGAAGAAGGGACAAAAACAAGCAAAGCTGTCTCCTAAGTTCTATGAGTGATAGTACTGATCTTCGGAAAAAACTCCTGGTCATGCCTAAGCACCATAAAATTGTTAAGAATACTGAAAAATGGAGGGCTGAACAGCAGAGTCCTGAACTCATCAATATTATGAGCTGAGGTAGTTGCAACCAAAATGCCACAGTCAGGTTTAAAAAATTAAGATCTCCTGATTCAAAAGTCTCAAAAGGAGCAGTCTGTACAACCTGCAGCCCCAAAGTTGAATGACAAACTTGAATGAGCACTCTTACCACAGGATGAGATAAAGCAAAACTCTTCAATAGGTGAGAAGAAAGAAGTTCACCCTCACCAAGACTGCACCAGGTATCACGGAATGCCTCAACTGCTGCACATTGAGCAAAGGAGTGGACACAGAAAGGTTCATATCAAACCCTTCCCAAACAACTGTAAGTGAGAAGGGAACTCACTACTGAAGAAAAAGAATAAACTGTTAATCAATGCTGAAAAACACCCCTATAGTTGTAGCAAGAGCAAGGTGCTTTGGAAACCGCTGTTTTCTCAATCATCCCCTGATTCTCTCAATCATCTAATCAAGAGGCAGGGTCTCTCCATCTCAAGGAAATAACAGGATGGTCAGACCACTCAGTGCCTCCTTTATAGAAAGAACATGCAGCAGTTGATTGCCCAAATAAGACAACAGGGGCTAACTCTGTTGATGAAGACAAGCCATAGCGAGTACCACCACTTTGGTAAACATGTGTGAGGCAGATCAGAGTACAAAAGGGCAAGTCCCATGAATACCGTAGACCCTGTAGGAATTTCTAATGATGTTCTGCTAATCAACCATTACCGTGACCATCCATGAAATCAAAGGTCACCATGTTCGTTCCCTTTGACATCAGATAAGTAATCTGTTGCAGGGTCTCCATTTTAAAAGGAGCTTTCTGAATGTAACAGTTGACTTCCTTCAGCTCGATGATCAACTGAAAACTTACAGCCGCCTTGCACATCAATAAATCAGCTTCCTCTCCTATTACTGGTTGACTTTAAACTTCTCTTTGAACATGTATAGTGCTGTGCTGCCTCAGGGCTATATTGGCACTGTAGAAATACCATCTACATACATACACACATGCATACATTGGAGTAGGCCCCTGTCACATGCTCTGAAGGCACAGAGATCGACGCAGGGCCAGCAGAAATCTCTTAATAGTTTCAGTGGTATTTCAACCATGGTGGCAGAAGAAAGACCTCCACCACTCTGATGAGGTGTGCCATCCGCCAAAGTCTAAGTCAGGCCCTAAGTCTGTGACTCAATATGTGCTTTCAGTAATTGGTTAGTAATAGGCTGGTTCTGTAGAATAAGTACTACCAGTAAAAGAGGGGCCTTACTCAATGTGGATTTCAGGTGCAGCAAGTGCTGCTGCCAAGTGAGAGATTCCAGAGGCACAAGGTGCAGCTCAACTAGCACAATCAGGTAACATAAATATGCTGCACTCCAATAGATGCTGTCGCTACACTAGGGTGTTGTGGACTGTGTTTCCATTAACATCAAGTGGCTCCTGCTCAGTCAATGATTATAGAACATCACGCTCCTTCCTGAAACATTACGGTGCTGCTCTGTGGGTTCTTATAGAAATACTAAGGTGGGACTCAATGGGTGCTCACAAAAATGTTTGTGTGCACAGTTCAATGGTTCTACTAGAAGCATTACTGTGCTCCTCAATTAGTTGTTTCAGAAACATAAGGGTGCTCCTCAGTGTATGCATAGCGCAGTCTGTGTTTCCAGATCTATTAAGAGGCTGTCATCAATATCCCTGGGCTGCTGCTAGCACCTTGAGTTATTAGTTGTGCTCTGAAAGAAAACTCTTGAGAGGAGCAGTGGGCATTAGTTGAAAGGTGTTTGTAGTTCTGTGAAAAAATTGCTGAATCTTTAAGTAAATGAGATTGTCCATGGCACCAGCGGTAGTGCAAGTCCAAGCAAAGGAAAGGGAAGGTGCTATAGTTTGGCTACAAGTGGTACTAAGACTGACATCCTTGGCATTCAGTCTAAATATTTTTACATTAAAAAAACTAAAAACTACTGAAAGGGTTGGCTAGCTTTTGACCTATACCAACTACTCAATGAATTCTAATAAGTACATTGTCAGGTTTACTGAAAGTATGAATGCCAACAAGTAAAATAATGGGACCACTATATTGATACCATCTTCCCTTTCTTGGCATCCTACTCTACCTTAACTACAATCAGTGTCAGGTAAGCCATTACAGTGCAGGCCTAGTAGACCTGTTAAAGAGAAAGCTATATTCTTACGCATGCCGGTTGATTCCATCCGTGAGGCAGTATTTACGGTATCACCAAATAAACAGTAACGGGGCATCTTAATCCCAACTACGCCAGCAGCACATGGTCCTGGTGAAGAAAAAGAGAATCAGAGTTTGTTAAGTTATTCAAAGAGGAGAAAGCACTAAAATCACTTTCAGTTATTAAGACTCTCCTAGGACACCCGACAAAGAATGAGTAAAGACCAAATTAACTCATAGTTTTATGGCAATCTAGGGGCAATCAGAGCACCATCCAGGCAGCCTGCTATCACACCACTTCCCACCAGAAGCCTTTAGATGATCAATTAGAGGAGTGTTGGTTTGATTTTTCTGAGGATCACACAAGCTGTACCTTCACTAGGCAACAGCTCTTAGTTACTAGCAGCTGATCATTAACCCATTCTGTGCGGTGGACGGCTTGGGGCCATCCTCAGCCATGGTAGTTGTGTGTGGAGGACAGCTGCAGGCCGTCCGAGCATTTATTCACTATGGAGGAAAGTTCCGGTGCTCTCCCTGTGGGCCCCATCGCCACATACCTTCACCAAGGATATCAGCAGAAGTGCTTCTGTTGCCACCTCTGACCCCTCCCCTGGGGATCTGATGACATCAGCACACACAAGAGGAAGGCACATTTTTTCTCTGGGGAGGGATCGGGGAGGGGAGAGGGGCACATGGGAAAAGTAAAGAGTTTTTTCCTTTTTCCCAGTACTCTCTGCAGTGCATTCATGCTACGGGATTGTGGGTGGGGCCGCGATCATGCAGCAGGAATGAACCCACTAGGCACCAGGGATTTTATTTTCTAGTAGAGAGCGGCCCCTTGGGCAATATTTTGCCTGTTTTCTTGCCAGCCTGGGATGCAGATCAGCCATATTTTTAGGTCGATCTGCCCCCAAGGAAGCAGAAAACCACTAGACATGAGGAATATAATTATTTTAGATGTCAGGGAGCAGCTCCTTGGGGAAGGGTCACCCCCCTTATTGGGGCATTATTTTGGCTGATCCAGGGGAATACAGGGTGATATGCCTTTTGTGGATCCTATACAGTTTTCCTACCCAGCATGCCCAATAAACCTCACAATTTGACTACACTCACAGATTTTTCTTGCATATCTGTGATGTATTCATTCTGATGGATACAACTACCTGTGGATTCCTCACCTTATGATTCCTTACCTTATGAATTCACCCATGCACCAGCATCCGAGCCAGCATCCAATGGAAAATCTTCTTCCCAGCTCTCCACGTCGACGAGGACGTCACAATTGCCCGGCTCCACGCGACTCCATCTGACATCACCGTGCCAATAAGAGGTCCTCACCGGCGAGCTGACGTCAGTTCCCTTTTTTCCGTGCCTTCGACGCTAACAGTTTTCCCCTAGCTCTCGCTACTGTTGGAGGTGTTCCATCTTGCTGCTAGTTTCTATCCGGTTTCTAGTTACAATGTCTCCTCCTAGGAAGTCGGGATTCAAGCCATGTCGAGAGTGCGGGGTCGCATGCTGGTTACTGACCCTTCTGATGATTGCCTTTGGGGTCTGAGCTCTGAGCACAACGTCAATGAGTGTGTTTCCTGCCAAAGCATGAATCCTAAGGCTCCAAACTCTTTTTGGCCATGGCGAAGCAGGGGCATAAGAGTCATTGTAGATCATCTTCCCATACTTGTTCGAAGATACATAAGAAACGGCGTTGTCACGACTCTCGGCGTCGTTCGGCTCGGAGATGGTCAAGATCAAGGTCTCCATCTCGACGGCGCCGTGCGACTTGGGAGGTGAGTCCGACGGTGATTCCACAACCTCAGAGCCCTGAGGCTTCTCTGGCGCTGTCAGTCTTTGAGGTAGTGGCACCTCCGGACAGTCCTCGATTTTGGTCTGCTGCTCACGATTCCGATGTTCAGCAAGCACAGGTGCAACATGGAGATCAGCGGTATCCTGCCTTCCCGGCTCCGGGTGCGGATCCGGTGGCCTTTTTAAATGCCATGTTCTCGAAGTTCAATGCTATGGCCCCTGCTAGTGCACTGGCTGGTCCCACGGGTCCGTTGGCGTTTTCGTTGGGCTCCCCTGCTCCATACAAGGCAGCACCATTTATGCCATTTTATCCGGCTGAGGGTGCCGGACCGGCGCCGATTTCGTCGCCTCAAGGCCCTGTGGTTCCCATGATGTCGCCTTCCAGACCTATGGCGCCGATTTCATCGCCCCGTCAGTCGATGCCGATGGTGGAGCTGCAAGTGTCCTTGGCGCTGTTGGGATCCGCTCCTGCGCCAGATCCGAGTGATGGATTCAACTGAAGTTAACCTTCCTCTCCTGTTCCGCGTCTTCAAGTGTTGAAGACAGTGTCATCGATGTCGGCCAATTCTATGTTGACGCCGAGGTTAGAAGCCAGACTGAGGTCACGTAGAAAGGCCTTGAGACTCTTAGAAGAGGAAGAGTACCAAAGACAGTTGTTGGAGGAGGGGGAGATTGTGGAGCCCGTGGGAGAATATCAAGGGCTGGATTCTGCCAGTGGGCTTGACACTTCCCCGGAATGGGACCTGTCTTCACCGGGGGAGTGCACGGAGGAGGCGGCCTCCTTTCACACGGTGATTAGAAAGGCGGCAAACTTTTTAGATCTTCCATTGCCTGCTGCAGAGGTTAAGACAAACATTTTGATGGAGGTCCTGCACCCTTCTTCAACTTCTGCGGATCCTTTGCTTCCTTTCAATGATGCTCTTATGGAGCCCATATTAGAGCTTTGGAGGAAGCCTGTATTGTCACCTGCTGTTAATAGATCGGTAGCACGAAGGTACAGAGTGGCGCCTGGAGATCCGGGGTTTTTATGGAAACATCCTACCCCAGAGAGTCTGGTTGTTCAGGCCTCTTGCTCTACACGGTCTGCTCCAGGCTCCTTCCCTGTGATTCCATTGGGCAGGGAATCCAAAAGGATGGAGTAATCCGCAAAGAAAACGTTCTCTTCTTGCAGCATGGCTCTCAAGGCTGCGAATTCTACCTGTGTTCTCGGTAGATACGTCCATGCCCTGATGTACTATGCTAGGGCTATGGTTCCTGACCTGCCGCAGGATGTACAGAGACCATTTGGTGAACTTCTTTCTGGTGCTCAGGCTGCGGCAAAACAAATAATCCAGTCTGGTCTGGATTCCACGGACTCTGTAGCCAGGGCAATGGGTATATCTATTGCTATCAGGAGGCACGCTTGGTTGAGGTCCTCTTGGTTTTCTTCTGATGGACAGACTACTTTATTGGATTTTCCCTTTGATGGAGAGAAACTGTTTGGTGATAAAGCACACTCTGCCCTAGATCGCTTTAAAGATAGTCGGGCCACAGCAAAGTCTTTGGGTCTGCAAGCCTCTTCTGCTACCCCTTTCAGGTCCTTTCGGAGGTTCAGGGGGTTTGGGCGTGGAGCCATTTACCGTGGGAGACCCTAGTCCACGGTCCAGCAGCCTACCAGCCTCCAATATCGATCCTTTAGAGGGCGGGGGAGGGTTTGAACAAGAGGGGCCACCCAGCAGCACCCTGCATCATCCTCTTCTTCTGGAGGACAACAGCAAGGGAAGCAGCCCTAGTTTTCTCCTCTTTTTCAACCACACCTCTCCTGTAGGGGGAAGATTACGTCTTTTTCTCCACAAGTGGGAGTTAATTACATCAGACTCATGGGTTTTAAATATTGTGAGAAAAGGATCTGCTCTGCCTTTTCAGGAGTTTCCTCCTCCCATCCCTCCCAGTCCCTCGTTTTGCTCAGAAGGCCATCTCCTGTTGTTGCAGCAGGAGGTTCAGATCCTATTGTCAAAAGGTGTGGTGGAGTTGGTTCCAAAGCAGGAAACGGGTCAGGGTTGTTATTCAAGATACTTCCTGATCCCCAAGAAGGACGGTCTTTTGAGACCAATTCTAGACCTGAGGATTCTAAATTTGTTCCTCAAACAGGAAAAATTCAAGATGCTGACTCTGGCACAGGTACTTCTGGCATTGAACAGAGAGGATTGGATGGTGTCTGTCGACTTGCAGGATGCTTACTTTCATATCCCTATACTCAAGTGCACAGGAAGTATCTCCCGTTTGTGGTGGGGTCGCAACACTACCAGTTTGGGGTCCTTACTTTAGCACCTCGAGTCTTCACGAAGGTGATGGCAGTGGTAGCAGCAAGTCTCAGAAGGAAGGGGGATCAGTGTTCCATTACCTGGACGATTGGTTGATCAAAGCCAAGCTTACAGAGCTTGTGTTGCGTCACTTGCAGATGACAACTCAGTTGTTGTTCAGTCTAGGTTTTACGATAAATGTACCCAAGGCTCACCTGGAGCCCTCTCAATGCCTCCTGTTTATAGGGTCAGTACTGGATGCGACATTGAATCGTGCCTATCTTCCGCCTCAGCAGATTCAGGACATTCAGATGTTGATTCTAATGTTCCAAAATGGAGTGGTTGTTCCAGTCCTCAAGGTCTTACGCCTGCTCGCTTCTTGCATTCTGTTGGTCACTCATGTGCGTTGGCACATGAGGGCTCTCCAATGGTGCCTCCGCAGGCAGTGGTTTCAACACAAAGGAGATCTCAAGGAGTCGATAACAATCTCCAGAGACGCTGGAGCTGAGTTACGATGGTGGGCTGTGGACGGCAAACTTTCTCAAGGAAGGCCGTTTTCACCGCCGCCTTTGGTGGCAACGGTCATGACGGATGCTTCCACTCTAGAGTGGGGAGCTCATCTGAGGGCCTGGAGATCAAGGGTCGTTGGTCTCCAGTGCAACAGACTTTCCATATAAATTTGTTAGAATTGCAGGCAATACGTTTGGCTCTCAAGGCCTTCCTCCCGTCCCTTTGCGGTCAGTCAGTTCAGGTCCTGACGGACAACACTACCGTGATGTGGTATATAAACAAACAGGGAGGAGTAGGGTCGTATCTTCTCTGCAGAGAAGCTCTGCGTCTCTGGTCCTGACTTCAGGACCATCGGATTTGCTTGATAGCAAATCATCTTGCTGGAGTGCTCAACGTTTGTGCGGACACTCTCAGTCGATATTTTTTGGCCGATCACGTGTCACGTCTCCATCCGGATCTTGTCCTGCACATATTTCAGATGTGGGGTTCTCCAGTGATAGATCTGTTTGCCACTCGGGAGAACAAGCACTGCTTTCATTCTGCATCCTCCAGTATCCGGCGCAAGGAGCTTTGGGGGATGCCTTTCAGATCTCTTGGTGCAACCTGTTGCGTTACACATTTCCCACCATACCCTTGATTCCTCAGTTTCTTGGAAGATTCGCCAAGATTGGGCTCTGGTCATTTTAATAGTTCCGGATTGGCCAAGAAGGGTGCGGTACACAGACCTTCTCCAACTCTCGCTGTGCCCTCCGCTCTGTCTCCCTCTCAGGGCAGACCTCCTCTCGCAGTCGCAGGGGCAGGTTCTACACCTCTACCTCCAGAGCCTGCACCTTCATGCCTGATGCCTGGAGATTGAACAGGGCAACCTGAGTTCCTTTTTTCTCCCACCAGATGTAGTGGATGTTATTTTATCGGCCAGGCGACACTCCACTAAGACCGTTTATGCCAGCAGGTGGGCAAAATTCATGGCTTGGTGTGGAGGAAAGCAAAGTAATGCTTTGAAGGCCCACCTTTCTGATATTTTATTATTTGCTTTGGATTTAGCAAAGAAGGGTTGTGCAGTGGCTACAGTTAAGGGTTATTTAGCTGCTCTGTTAGCCTTTCTGTGCCTCCCGGACCAGCCCTCATTGTTTAAATCGCATATTAGGTTTTTGAAGGGTTAAGTTAATAGGTCTCCTCCCACTCCTTTTCATGTACCTCAGTGGGACCTAAATGTTATTTACCCTTTTTATTGGGGTCACCTTTCGAGCCCATGCACTCTTTCCCGTTAAGGTTTCTGGTGCTTAAAACAGTTTTTCTCATTGCTATAACCTCTCGGCTAGGCAGGTTAGTGAGCTTTAAGCTCTTTCTGTTAAACCCCCCTTTACATTGTTTTTCCCAGATAAAGTGGTGTTGAAAACCAGGGCGGCTTTCCTGTCAAAAGTTGTCACTCCTTTTCATATAGGGCAGACCATTACCCTTCCATCTTTCTACCCTCCTCCTCACCCCTCGAAGGAGGAAGAGAGGATCCATTGTTTGGACCCTAAAAGGGCGCTTAGTTTTTATATTGAAAGGACGAAAGACTTTTGCCTGGAGGACCAGCTGTTCGTGGGGTATATTGGACAGAGGAAGGGCAGAGCAGTCCATAAAAGAACAATCTCCAAGTGGGTCATTCTTTGTGTCAGATTTGCCACTCGTTGGCAAAGAAAGTTCCCCCTGAGGGTATTAGAACCCATTCCACCAGGGCTAAGTCCGCTACTTCGGCCCTGGCAAGAGGGGTTCCAGTGGTGGACATTTGCAAGGCAGCAACTTGGGCGTCCCTCCACACCTTCGCAAAGCATTACTGCTTGGACTCAGAGGTTAGGAGGGACGGCCATTTTGTGTGATCTTTATTGCAGGACTTCTTAGTGTAACCAGGCAGGCTCCCACCTCCGAGTGCAGTACTGCTTTGGAACTCTATTCTTAAGGTGAGGAATCCACAGGTAGTTGTATCCATCAGAAGAACAAGTTACTTACCTTCGGTAACGCTTTTTCTGGAGGATACAATAGCTACCTGTGGATTCCTCACAGTCCCACCTGCCTCCCAGTTGCCTGTCTGGTTGCACTAAGATATGTGGTTGTAGAGGTGTATGTATATATTTATATCTTTTCCTGTATATATAAATGTTGGTTTTGATTATATTGCATCATGGTAGTTTTATGTATATATGTAGTAATTGGAGTTATTGTGGGGTCGGTTCTCACCTGTTCGCCTCAAAGGCAAGTGAAAAATGGGTGAAACTGACTTCAGCATGCCGGCGAGGACCTCTTATTGGCATGGTGACGTCAGATGGAGTCGCGTGGAGCCGTGCAATTGTGACATCCTCGTCGACGTGGAGAGCTGGGTAGAAGATTTTCCGTCGGATGCTGGCTCGGATGCTGGTGCATGGGTGAGGAATCACAAGGTGAGGAATCCAAAGGTAGCTATTGTATCCACCAGAAGAAGCGTTACAGAGACAATATGTAACTCCAGATTCCTTACCTTACTATTTTCCCAGACATTCGTCTGGATCCAGAGACTTTTCTCAAGCAGTAGCCCTGCGCGCTGTTGGGTGGCGTCGATCGGCTCTGCATCCGTCATCGTCCGTGCCCAATATGATGTCAGGGGTTCTACACAGGCACCACCCCAGTGCGCTGACATAAATTTCTTTTTACAACTTTTGACACCAGAAGCCTGTAGCCATGAAGAACACTGACCACTGCTGTGTCAAAATTAGGGCCCAGAAAGGGAGCCCCTTTTCCCAGAAATCAGTTCACAGAGCGGGGAGAACGGAGGGTTTGTAAGCAGTCTGCAAGTAGATATTGTCTCTACCAGATTAAGCGTTACCAAAGGTAAGTAACTTGTCCACCTGAGAGAGAGATATCTAGTTGCAGATTCCTTACCTTAGAATAGCTACCGAGCAATACCATCCCCGGAGGTGGGTCTGCGAACTCAGATCATACTAGAAAGTCCTGCAGCACCGAACAAGCTAAGAGCTCATCCATATGGACCTGATTGTCTAGTTAGTAGTGTATGGTAAACGTGTGCATAGATGCCCACATTGCAGCCTGACAGATGTCAAAGACTGTAACTCTGCATGCCAATGCAGTGGTCGCAGCTTTAGCTCTGGTAGAATGAACACGCAAACCCTCAGGGTGTTGCTTCTTAGCCAGTGTGTAGCACATTCTAATACAGAGTACAACCCATCTGGAGATTGTTCTCTTCTGCACTGCACAACATTTCTTTATCCACATAACCAACAAAGAGTTGATCATCCACCTGGAACTCTTTGGTACAATCAAGATAGAATGCACAACGCTCTTTTTGGGTCCAGGTGGTGAAGTATTTTCTCTTCCTTAGAAGGATACAGGGCTGCTTAAAAAGTAGGCAAGGTGATGGATTGGCCTACATGGAAGGGTGTAAGCACTTTTGGCAGAAAGGAAGCCCTACTGTGAAGCATCACTATGTCAGGATAGATGGAAAGGTAGGGCGGCTTAGATGACAATGCCTGCAGCTCATTCACCCTGCTGGCAGATGTAATGGCCAAAAGGAAGGCTGTTTTTAAAGTGAGAAGCCTGAGAGAACAATTGTGGAGAGGCTCAAAAGAAGTGCACATCAGAAATGTCAAAACTAAGGCCCTCATTCTGACCCTGGCGGTCTTTGACCGCCAGGGCGGAGGACCGCGGGAGCACCGCCGACAAGCCGGCGGTGCTTCAATGGGGATTCCGACCGCGGCGGTAAAGCCGCGGTCGGACCGGCACCACTGGCGGGGTCCCGCCAGTGTACCGCGGCCCCATTGAATCCTCCGCGGCGGCGCAGCTTGCTGCACCGCCGCGGGGATTCTGACCCCCCCTACCGCCATCCAGATCCCGGCGGTCGGACCGCCGAGATCCGGATGGCGGTAGGGGGGGGTCGCGGGGCCCCTGGGGGCCCCTGCAGTGCCCATGCCACTGGCATGGGCATTGCAGGGGCCCCCGTAAGAGGGCCCCTACATGTATTTCACTGTCTGCTGCGCAGACAGTGAAATACGCGACGGGTGCAACTGCACCCGTCGCACAGCTTCCACTCCGCCGGCTCGATTCCGAGCCGGCTTCATCGTGGAAGCCTCTTTCCCGCTGGGCTGGCTGGCGGTCTGAAGGAGACCGCCCGCCAGCCCAGCGGGAAAGTCAGAATTACCGCCGCGGTCTTTCGACCGCGGAACGGTAACCTGACGGCGGGACTTTGGCGGGCGGCCTCCGCCGCCCGCCAAGGTCAGAATGAGGGCCTAAATCTATTGGGGCATAATGAATGGAGATGGAGGAAACATATGAGTAAGGCCTTTAAGGAACCTATTTACAATAGGAGACTTAAACAAGAATGGGTTGATCAGGCAACCACAAAAAAGCAGAAATGGCAGACAGATAACCTTTGAGAGTGCCCATAGCAGAGCCCTGCTGGTCCAGTGAAAGAATAAACAATAGGAAATCCGAAAGAGGGGCAGAAAGGGGGTCAACAGACTTGTATGTGCACCATGCCCCAATTGTTTTTGAACGACAGACGTATACGGTTTTGATGGAGGGGTGCCTGGCTGCCAAGATTACATTACAGATTTCGGGCAAAAGGTCAAAAGCAGTTAACTGCAGCTGCTCAATCTCCATGGAAGAAGGCCAAGACTGGACAGGTTCAGGTGGAGGACCCTTCCCTGCAGCTGCAACAAAAGATACTCCTGAAGGGATAGTCTGTTTGGAGGATTGATGGCCATGCTCAGTAGCTTGGGATACCAAACTTTTTGTGCCCAGTCTGGAGCCACAAGGATTACTTGTGCCCATTTGTTCAAGATGTTCTTGAGAACTCTCGGCAGAAGTGGTATGGGTGGAAAGGGGTACAGGAGGCCTGAGTTCCACTCGAGATGAAAAGTATCGCCGAGCGATTACCGCCTTGGAAACTCCAACACGCAATTCTGCTGACATTGCGTGTTCTCTGCAGAGGCAAACAGATCTAACCAAAGCTCTCCCCACTGCTAAAAGAGATCTTGTGCCACCTCCAGATGGAGACGCCATTTGTAAATGACTTAGCATTGTCGGCTGAGTTTGTCCGGTCTGCTGTCCAGAGAGCCCACCAGATGCTGAACCCCATAAAAATGCCCTGATGTTCCAGCCACATCCAGAGGCGCAGAGCCTCCAAACAAAGGGTCCATGGGCCCATCCCATCCAGCGTGTTGCAGTTTCACAATGCTGTGGTGTTGTCTGTGAACACCTGCCCTATCTTTCCCTTGACAGAGGGACAAAATGCTTTCAATGCTAGTCTGATCGCACGGAGCTCCAACAGGTTGATGTGGAGTCCGGACTCTGCTGGAGAACAGAAGGCTCTCATGTCCGTCTTTCCCAGGTGGCTGCCCCAGCCCAGGAGTGACGCATCTGTCACTACTGTCAGATCTGGTTGGCGAAGGGAGAGGGATCTGTCTCTGACCCTATTGAGGTTGGTTAACCACCACTACAGATCTCACCCCGTTCCCTCCGAGATGTGGACAGAGCCCACATATGCCATCTGGCATGTGTCACTAGCATGTTGCAGGAGGCCATGAGGCCCATTAGCCTCAGAGTCATTCTCACCAAAATCCAGGATAGAGGCTGTAACATGGTATCACAGCTTGAATATCCTGGACTCACTGCTTGGGAGGATAAGCCCAAAACTGCACTGTGTCCAGAACAGCTCCGATGGACGGGAGCGTCTGAGAGGGAGTCAGGTGTGACTTCGCCATGTTTTTAGTGAACCTCAGTGAATGCAGGAGGTCCGCTGCAGTCTGGAGGTGGGAGACGACAGCCTGTGGTGAACTCATCTTCAATAACCAGTCATTGAGGTAGGGGAAGACTCAAACCCCTGACCAGCGCAGATCAACGGTGATCAACGCCATCCATAACCTTGGTGAACACTGGAGAGGCGCTTGTAAGGCCAAAGGGGGGCACAATGAACTGAAGTGTTTGTGGCCTACTGTGAACCACAAGCCACATCTGTGGACAGGCAGGACGGGAATATGACAATAAGCGCCCTGCAAGTCCAGCGCTACCACCCAGTCCCCTGGGTTCAGAGCAGAAAGAACCTGAGCCAGAGCGATCATTTTGAACTTCACTTTCCCGAGGAAGAGATGGAAGGACCAAAGGATTAGGATGGGGCGGAGGCCCTTGTCCTTTTTGGATACCAGAAAGTAGAGGGAATAGCAACCACGACCTACTTCTGGCACAGGAACCATCTCCATGGCTCTTTGGCCAGGAGAGCCTTCCCCCAGAGGAGAGTGCCAAGTGATCATCCATCATCCCATTGAAGAATGGAGGAATGAATGGAGGATTTGTCTTGAAGGAGAGAGAGTACCCCCTTCAGATTATCTGCAAAACCCACCTGTCTGACGTGATGGACTTCCAGCGGAGTAGGTGATGTCAGATCCTGGCTCTGACTGGTCCTTGGTGGGGAAGAGTCAGACCACAAAGGTTTGAAGGCAGCTGTAGGGGGCAGGGTGGGGGGGTTTGGAGTGGCCGGACTGCTGGCTCCCTGATCCACTAGGGCAGTAGCTAAGCAGCATGCACAGCACAGTGACAGGATGGGAACAGACATGGCTGGGCACCCTTTCCGTAGCCACGAAAGGGGCATCAAGCCGACTGAGGGGGACGAGAGGCCACCAGGGAGGCCCAAGGACCTGGTCAGAGCTTTAGAATCCTTGAAGCGCTCGAGCGCTGAGCCTACTTTTTCTTCAAAGAGACAGGTGCCATCAAAGGGCATGCCCATTCGGTTAGCTTGGACATCCCCTTAAAAGCCAGGAATCCTCAACCAGGCGTGGTGCCTCAGGGCCACTGCTGATGCACCCGCTCTACCCAGTGAGTCAGTCATGTCCAGTCCACATCGGATTGTGAACTTTGCTGTGTCTCTCCCATCAGTAACTGATTTGGAAGCAGCCTGGGCCTCCTCCAGGACCTGTGGCAGCACTTGCACAACCGTATCCCACAGAGTAACAGCCTAAAAGACATGCGGTGTTCACTGACTGCAATGCCAGGCTGGCGGAAGAAAACATCTTCTTCCCAAATGTGTCCAGCCTCTTGGATTGCCTACCAGGGGATGTGGAAGGGAATGTGCCATGGTAGGTAGAGGCTTGTATGACAAAGTCCTCAAGGGCAGGGTGTCGCGTAACAAAACTTGGGTCACTCGGAGCAAAGGTGATGGCAGTGGGCAACTGTCCTGTTCCCAGGACCCCCTGTGCTGTATTTGGACCAGGTACGCAGTAGAACATCCGTAAGGGATTCACTGAATAGGAGCAAGGGGTTCTGAGGATGGAGTTCCAGGTTGAAGCACCTCTCTCAGGAAGGTAGTCCTGACTGCCACCGAAGGCAGTTCAAGATCCAGAACCTCTGCTGTTCTTCTCACCATCATCGATTAGTATTCTCCCCCCTCTGTAGCCCTGGTAGGGGGAGAAAGCATGCCAGTATCTGGGGAGTTACCCAAGTCTGTCCGCCAGTCCACAGATTCTTGAAGCTGGTAATGCAAAGGGTCCAACGACTCTTTCCATTCCTTCCTGTAATCTAGCCCATAGGAATAAGACTCAGGATCCAAAATAGGGGGCAAGGTCCCTGTCAATGTCAGAGTTCACATCGCACAATGCTCATCTGGCTCTGTGTCACAGTTGACAATCACAATAGTGAGGTTGAGGTGGTGTGACTGACACCATTCCGGATCAAACCGAGGATCACTGGGTACCCCCTGGAGTCGAAGGGGCCAGTGCAGAACCCAAAGAGGCCCCTTCAGACTCAGCAGGGCCTGAAGGCGCACCAGCAGTGTCAGACTGCCCAAAAATTAGGCGCATGGCCTCTTAAAATTCTTTAAGTTGGGTAGGGGTCCTTCCAGTTCCTGGAAGCTCAGGGAGGCGGCCTGGACAAAGGCTCTGCAAACGGAGGCCTAGAGCTGTGATGGCCCCATTCCCTTGTTTTGTCGGCTGATGGACAAAGTGAAGTCAAAGAATGTTTTGTCTTCTTTGACTTCTTCTTATGCCTCGAGTTACCCAATTTTCCTGAGGACCTGGAGCGGGACGATGATGATGGAGGACTTCGCGACCGCTCCTATGACCTTCCTCTCGATTGGATCCTTGACTTGTGCGGAGTTGAGCGTTGGGCCACCATCAGGTTCAGGGACTGCTCACTCAAAGCCTTCGGGTGCATGGCCCGAAACTCGGAGCACAACTTTGGGTCGTGGTCATGCTCTAAACACCAAGGCACATGAGGTGTGGATCCATCACTGACATCACCTGATGACAAGATCAGCAGGGCTTGAAACCAGTCAACAAGGAGTTAAGCAACTCAAAGTCTTCGACAAAAGTCAAAAAAGGCCAGTCAAAAAATGACTGAGTGGTAGCTCTTTCTTTGGATCAGCACTGGCTGGCGTGGAAATAAAAGAACTGGCGTCAGCATGCCGGGGTGGCACCTATATAAAACCCCCGATGTCATATCCAGCAGGGACGATGCCGACGACGGAGACAGAGTCAATCGACGCCGTCTAATGGCGAGCAGGGGTACTGCTCAGGAAATTCTCCGGATCAAGGCTGACGCCTGGGGAAATTCTAAGGTAAGGAATCTGCAACTAGATGTCTCTACCAGATTTTGAAGTTTGCAAGAGTTTCTGAGTAAGAAAACCTGATGAGAACCACACATGTCACCCCACCGTGGATTTCCTAGGAATCTAGTTTTCAAAAGAGTAGGGGTTTGCTAGCTTTCCCTAGGAGCCAGCTGAGTTAGACCCCAAAATCTCTAGCTCATTTTTCAATGGAAAAATTTGATAGGTCCATGTTGCGTTTGGCGCCTTTTGTGTCGTGGGCACTAGCCCTGTTCACACAATTGAGGTATCAATATATTGAGCATAGCAGCGCGCAAGTGCTGTTTTTCCGAAGTGTTGGTATGTGTCTGGGCTTTTAACCACGCCCACCTCACGCCCATCACTACCACTCGTTCGTGGGCTTGCCCTTCAAAAATCCTTTGATGACATTTGTTCATGGTTCATGTTTGTCCCTCCTTGGGGAGGTTTTGTTACCGCCTTGACCATCGCCCCTCTTACCTAGTTAGTTGCACTTTTGCCTATAAGTTTGACTGCGAGCGAACTCCTTTTTCCTTTTGTGTGTCTCTTCATGCTGGTGCCATGGCGGCCGTGTTGCTGTGAACCGGCTCGCTTATGTGAAACTGCTTTACTTTTAATTTTCAGTTTATGTGGGAGGAAAAGTCCGGTCAGGAGTTTACAACGCAAATAGCTCTAATTCGAGCAAATGCAAGACTCATTGCATTGCACATGCTTGTTTTTATTGGGGGACTTAGAGGAACACAAAACAGTGGAAACAACTGTCATAACCAATTGCATTTTTTGAGCCATCCAAATGTAAGCTAGTGTGTAAGAAAGAAAACATTTTGAAAAATACCCTCTAATTGGCATTAGTTTGGGTACTCACAAATTCAGAGAAGTAACCACTGCTTCTAGACTTCATATCTTATGCCCATTTCAGAAATACATAGCTTTCCTTGATACCTTTTTTTCACTCTTTATATTGTACCATATGAATAGCCCTGTACCCGGTACAAAATGAAAAACCATTGCAAGGTGCAACTCAGTTATTGGCTCTCGCTACCTTGAGTTCTTGCAAAACCCATAAACAGTATATATCCCCACAACCAGAAGGGCCTAGCAGATGTAATGGTATATTGCTTTTATAAATCGACCATCGTGGCGGAAAGTTACAAATGAAATGGGTGGTTTTTTCTACTGACTTTCAATGTTTTTTTTTTTTATTCTTATCTTTCTTTGGGAAAGCCTTGAAGGATGAACACAAATTACCCCTTGCTGAATTTATAATTTGGTCTAGTTTTCAGAAATGCATATCTTTCCCCAATCCATTATGAGTTTCACAGCAGTTTCCTCCACAAACTGGAAGGAGGTTGAAAGCACAACACATGGGGAAAATAGGCTATCTCCTAGTAAAATGCCATAACTGTGTTTAAACATTTGAGGGCATATTTAAGTGCCCCTAGTGCCACCTAGGTGTCACTTTTCGTGACGCTCTGGTGGCGCTATGCCCTGCACCCTATTTACAAGGTGGCGTTGTAAATAAGGTCCCTTCACACGCAGCACTTTGCATGGAAGGGGCATGCAATGGTTGTTGCTGTGGGAGCACATTTTGATGCTGCCCCAAATTTATGAGTTTTCGTAAACCTGAGGCAGAGCCAAAATCTACCACCCGAGGGGTCCCTCTGTTATGAAAAAGACGGAGCACAGCGCTCTCAATTTTGGTGCAGCGTTGCCCTCCGTCATTTTCCGTTAAATATGGGCCTTGGTTTTCTGAATCGTCTCCCTATTCCTGAAAGCTGGGAAGATGGTGATTTTCATACTGCAAACCTTTTGTTAATGCCATTTGCAGGAAAAAATACACTTCCTTATGAAGCATTTTTTCCCATTTTCCCCCCAAAAAGGAAAGTTTGCTTGATTTTGGCTAAATTTTCGGTCCCCGGCAGGGGAATCCACAAACCCTGGGTAGCTTTAGAATCGCTAGGATGTTGGCGAAAAAAGGATGCACATTTGGTGTGGATAACCTATGCAGGAGAAAAAGTTATGGAAGCCTAAGTGTGAGCTATCCCAAATAGCCAAAAAAGGCTTATCACTGGGAGGAAAAAGGCCTAGCTGCAAAAGGTTTATGTAGATGCACATATATTTTTCACAATACCGCTGGGAGAGGTGCCTACTGACTACTCAATGAAAATTCCCCTGTCTTTCACAATTTGAGGTCCTTTGCTTCTCAGTGAGCGCGCACTGTGTGACGTGTGTAGAATCCGAAAGTTCTTTGGAAATGGTGTCCTCTCTAGGAGTATTGTGATTGCAGCACACAATATAGGTTCCCTTTCACATGCTTTCATCCTAGTGAATTCAAAAACCTAGACATAGCATATCCTGGGAACTCCACTTCTGAGAATGTAGATATCTGAAAGAGTCAGGCGAATACATATCTTGACCGCACTAGAGACCTACCTGGAATTAGTGCCTGGATAAAAGCAGTTATATTTAAGTGAGCAGAGCGTGCCCTTTTTTATTCAATACCATCATTACCCCACTTGGGATGTCACCTGTTTCATACCATTACACATCCCATTTGGCCGTTTCACTTGAGATCATACCTCAGTCCCAGAAGAAGCTGAGGTCATCTCTGTTGTTTTGGAATGTCTTGTTTTAACTCCCCTTCCTTTTCATACCATAAGTGATTACATTCTCATTCTGTAAGCTGAAGTGAATGTTTATTCACTATGTGTGATTAAAGCATCAGGGTTCTCCAGTATTGAATCTTTCATAGATTCACATATTTGAATCTTCCCCATCGTCATTGTGGGAGTCCCAGGGTATTTAAAATAAGCAGTATTAAAAAGTACACTGGAATAATATGGAAAAACAAAGTGACAGTGTTAATCAATTCACATTGTTTTAATAGACCCAAACTTCAGCCAATCAGAGGCGGGACCCAGGACCACCTCTCCCCTGCAGAGCCATAATACCTCAGATTTCTAACCGCACTTCAAGTGTGAGGGAATCTCCCTGAGATCTGCTCAGTTGTTACAGTGGTGAACTTTTGACCCTTCTTTTACTCTCAAGGATTTATTTTGTCTCAGCTTTAAGGTACCTTGTCAACTTTAATATGTCAGTAGGATCTAATAAATGGCTTTTCAGGACATGCAGATCTGAGAAAGGCAAGGCTATTTTTGAGGATCATCATAAAGAGTGCCTATATTGTTTACATCCTAACTATACACCCAAGGATTGTAAGCACTGTAGAACGTTTTCTGCAAAAACGCTTAAGGTCAGAGAAGCTAGTCTATTTCTATGGCTACCAAAGAAATAGTGAAGTTCCCAATCTGGTTCTGACGTGGAGGGTCCTAGTCGCCCTCCCACAGAGCAAAAACACAAAAAGAGGACTCTACCTCTTCCTTGAAAGGTATCTAAAAGACTAAAGGCTGTGGGAAAATCAGAAAAAAACAGGGTCTAAGGACTCTTCTACAGGCTGTGGACAGAAGAAATCATCCACCTCATCTTCTTCTGTGCCTGTCACTCCTCAGAAAAAAAGCCCCTTCAACAACAGTCAGTGGACCGATCGTCGAGGACAGTGGCATCAACCAGAACTTTGTTGATGGTTACTCCCACATCTGTGAGGACAGCACTTCAACGACAATTATGACGACCATCCCACTGAGGACCACTCCATCGACGACCACTCCGTCGATGACCACATCGATGGCCACTCTGTCAACAACAGTTTGCAAATCACAATCGACGAGACCAGTGTCGGCGATGTCACTATTATTAAGAAGATCTCAACAAGATGAAAAAAGGAGGCATTCTTTGCTGAATATGTATCTGCTCAGCTCAGACCAGAGTTGACGTCAACCAGCATGGTGTGCCCACTGTCTCCGGCCCACCTTCTTGACACTGAGGAATCAGTCGATTAAGGGATTTTCATACCTGCATACAGCTCGTGGCAATTCTGAGTTAAATGTCAGGATTTGGAGGATTATGATGGCGATGATCCTGACAAGGATTCCTCCAGTTACTTGAAAGAGGACTATTCGTTCAATGTCCAGCAGCAGCCTATATCCTATTGATACAACTCATTTCAGGAGCACTATCCCTACACAGAACCCAAAGTACAACAACAAACCACAGAGAGAGATACCATAGCAGCGCCCATCTCTTTAGTCACAGACTTAAGGCACGTGTTAAATGATTATTATAAACGCTTTCCAGATTCACATGCACCAGCTACTCTCACTCTGGGATGCACGGAGGCACCTGCTGTGGAACCTTTACCTACAAGTCCTATACCAGACCGGACACATGAAGTCAAACCTGTACCCCCACCATCATCATCAGGGATGATTATATAGAAAGTGATCCAGATGACCAGCCTGAGGAAGGAGAATTACCCTAAGACCCAGATACACCTGGTCAGGAATGGGATGACTACATCGCTCCACCATCTCCGTCATCCAACCCCTTTTCTGGCACATTCTCCTCCTGAGGATAGAGGGGGATTTCACGTGATCATGGAACATGCTTTTCAAGAGATTTGATCCGCTTCTCCTGCTCAAACATACAGAATGTTTTCTGTACCATTTTAAGGACTTGGCAAGGAAATCTGTCTGATCTATCCCTATTGTTAATTATATATGAGAAGAAGGTTTGAAGGTGATGAAAAATCCAGCGTCGGTCACTGCTGTGCAGCACAGAAACGCTCCAGGAACCCATCTGCCCTTGTTCAGCTCCACCGGACAAAAAGTTGAAGACTGAACAACACTGGCAAACACTTTGGCAGCCACCTCCATCAAAGCATCGAATGCACTGGCCATTTTGGGTCGCTATGACCACCAAATGTGGTCAGATCACAAATCTCTTTATGACTACCTTCCAGAAGACAAAAAGAAGGAAGCTAAGGACATTCTGCAGGAGGGTGCCAAAGTGTAATCGATCATCGATACGGCAATGGACATATCTTCTATCGCCTTTAGGCAGATGGCAGGCGCAGCATTCCTGCGCCATTTTGCCCCGAAGTCCAAGCCAAAATATTGGATATGCCCTTGGTAAGGAGAATCTATTCAGCAAGCACATGGATGATGCCCTTCAGTCCATCAAAGCTTACATGGACAATGCATGCTCTTTAGGAATGCTGCAAGAGAAGCGTTTTCAGTCCTTTTGTTTTCAGTCCTTTTTTGTGGCAAGAGGAAGAGGGCGATACACACAGAGACACTCTCACCAGTTGCACAGATACCAACCATACGCACAGCAAGGATATTGACCCCAGTACACCGGACAACAGCAGCATTACAAAGGCTCCAACACTGCTTACTCAAAGCAGCCAGCTTGAAGGAGGCCTTCGCTGGGAGGAAAAGCCCAAGATTCTGCAAGACAACAGTGACATTTTTCCAGTAACAGTCACCTCGTACCACCACAATCAACACTCAAACCATCACCTCTCTGTTTTTTACAATCAGTGGGAGAATATCACCACAGAGAAATGAGTATTAGACATAAAAAATCAGGGTAACGCACTGGAATTTCTGTAAAAGCCCCCCTGTCATCCTCCTCACAAGAGAGCACAACAACACTTCACTCTCCTAAAGCAGGACATTTCTGTGCTTTTATTGAAGGGATCTATAAAAGAAGTTCCTTTCTGAGAACACAGCAAAGGTTTCTATTCCAGCTTCTTCCTGATAAAGAACAATTCGGGGAAATGCAGGCAGGTCATGGATCTGAGACAGCTAAACAAATAAACCCTTCCAAATGCTGTGATTGCAGGAAATTCTGCTGATGGTCAACAGAGGAGATTTCCATGATGTCTCTCGATCTCTAAGATGCATATTTTCACAATCCCATCCACATAAACCATTGTCGGTCTTAAGGTTTGAGGTGGCAGGGCGCCACTATCAATTCAAGGTTCTCTCTTTTGGACTATGATCGGCTCCCAGGGTCTTTACAAAGTGCATGATGCCAGTAGCTGCACTCTTGAGAAGACCCTGTAACCAGGTATTCCCCTACCTGGATGACTGGCTAGTCAAGGGATCCTTTTTCCGCCTTATGAAAGAATCCACTGTGGCTTATTGACAGCTATTCAAGTCTCTGGGGCTCCACCTTAATACAGAAAAGTCATCTCTCATTCCAACCTAGTTATTGGTATTTCTGGGGCTATTATAGACTCCACGGTTATCAGAGCTTATGCGACTGCAAAGAGAGTACAAAGAATAATGCGTACAGCTCCTTCCCTCCTAAGAAGAAAGTCCACCTCAGTGAGGATGTGCAAATCAATATTGGGGATACTGTCCTCATACATCCCATTAATTCCAAACTGTTGTCTATGAAAGAGACCTCTCTAAAGGAACAGCTAGATGCTCAGTGAATTGAAATTCATGTCTTGTTCGAGGATATAGTCGACATCACCCCTCTGATGAGGAAAGCTCTGTCACAGTGAGGAAAGAAAAGCAATATATTTCCAGGTCTCTCCTTCAAAGCGGCACAGCCAAGTTTCATAATGACAACGGATGCTTCTTTGCACGCTTGGGAAGCACATCTTGAGGAGCTAGAAATCTATGGAAAATGGTCTGTCCAGGAAGTGCAGATGCACATCAACATGCTCAAACTGAAGGCTGTTTTCCTTGGCTACAGTAAATTCTACCCAGGATTTGCGGATCCTCTGCCCTAGTCAGAGCAGACAACACCACCACAAGGTTTTACCTTGCCGAGCAAGGGGGCACGAGGTCAAATAACCTTTCCTCTCAGGCCCAGCAAATTTGGGAGTTGTTATTAAAACACAACATATCATTGCAAGTCAAATGTGTCCCAAGCATAGACAATGTATGGGCGGGTTCTTTCAGCAGGATAGCAAGTAAATGCCAAAACTGGGAGACAGATCACGGATATCTGTCTCATGTCTTCAAGAAATTGGGTACCCCAAAATGCAACCTACTCTGTCCACCAAGAAGTGTGAAAGGTTTGCAAGCAGATTCTCTCAGAGATGGTCGTGGGGAAATGCACTTCAGATTCAATGGATAGGAATGTTTTCCTATGTATTTCCACCCTTCTCTCTCAATCTGAGGGTATTACACAAAATGAAGAAAGAGCCATGTCATCTCATTCTAACAGCCCCGGCATGGCCGAGGCAGTATTGGGATAAGGAACTTATCATACAGTCCGTGTGTCCACCCATCCAATTCCAGCCAATGGACAACCTAATCTCCATGAGAAATTGTCAGATCTTACATACACAAATACAGTCTCTCAATTTGTCAGCCTGGCACCTTTAGAACATGAGTTTGGATTTCTAGCTATACCAACAGAATATAAATCTCTCCTGGAACAGGCAAGAGCATATACCACAAATAAATCTTATATTGCAAAATGGAAGAGATTTCATTGTTGGTGTCACATAAATTGACTTAATCCTTTTCATTCTTTTCCAGAAGAGCTACTGCCATATCTTCTTCACTGGGCAAAGTCAGGCTTGACACACTCTTGGCACACCGCCATTAGGTGCAATCAGCAGCTATTTCCAGATTTCGCAGAAAGACTGGTGAAATCTCTCTATGGTCCACTAGAATGGTAAAAGAATGAATGAAGGGCCTGTTCAGGGCCTTCCCACCAATAATCCCCTGGCTACATCCTGGCAGTTAAATATGGTTCTGTCCCAGCTCATGAAGCCATCTTTCAAACCTATTCATAAGGCGGACATAAATTTTGCCTCATAGAAGATGGCCCTTCTATTGGTACTTGCATCGGCCAGGACGGTTAGCGAGAATCAGGTCTTTATAATCTCTGAGCCTTTTCTACAATTCAAAGATGATAAAGTATTGTTGGGAACAAACACAAAACTAATTCCTAAAGTTCCTACCTCTTTTCACTTGAATGAACCTATAATTTTGAAAACATACTTTAAGAATCCTCCTTCGGCGGCGTTGAAGGCTCTCGATTCACTAGACGTCAAATGTTGCGTAGAATTCAGAAAATCTGATGCGAGTTTCATCTCTTTAGCACCTCCTATCAAGGGTTATGCACTCGCAAGAGGTAGTATAGCTTGCTAGTTATCAACAGCTATTGTTTTTTGCCACTACAAAGCAAGAAGACCACTGTCCGGAAAAGTGGCTGCACTCGACCAGAAAGATGGCTGCATCCACAGCCTTATTTGATGAAGTGTTGCTCCCAGACAACTGCAGGGCAGCAACATAGTCAAATACCCATACTTTAACCAATCATTAATGTTTGTATTTGGCATGGAAGGTGGATGCAGCTGTTAGGCAGGCAGTCTTATGTCACCTTTTTTATTAAAGTACAGATTATCTTTTAGTTTGTTTTATTGTTCATATGCTCTATGTTAAAGTATTATTGTGATTGATGGCCTGTGTTCCAGCTGTTTTTACTAGCTGATAAGTTCTATGCTTCATATCTTATTTCAGGTTTTGTCTTGTTAAGAGTGGTTATGCCTACACGCTCTAGATTTACTTACTGCTAGCTACTCTGATTCAAGCATGTGAATCTATGAAAGATTCAATACTGGAGAAAAAACAAGTTATTTACTTGTACAATGTGGTTCTCCAGTATTGATATCTTTCATAGATTCACATGCAAAACATCCCTCCTCCCCGTTTAGGCCAGCCACTCTTATCCCAGATATCTAAATAGCTATACATATATATTTTCATACTTGTGCTTGAAATCTGAAGTATGATGGCTCTGCAGGGGAGAAGTAGTCCTGGGTCCAGTCTCTGATTGGCTGAAGTCTGGGTCTACTAAAACAATGTCAATTGGTTAACAATGTCACTTCCATTTTTCATGTTATTCCAATGTACTTTTTAGTACTGCTTATTTTAAAGAAGTTGGGCTCCTATCACAACAACAGGGAAGATTAAAACATGTGAGTTTATGAAAGATATCAATACTGGAGAACCACAGTGTACCGGTAAGTAACTTGCTTTTCCCAAACTTATCACCTCCTCCTGCTGCTGACCCAAGCTACGCCTTAATGGTCAAGAGTTCAAAGGATTATTTGATCAACCCAAGAAGACAGTTTAAGTGTTCAGGGCATCTATACCAAGTTTTAAAGACCAGTATATTTGACAGTAGGAAGCCAGTTCAAAGATGGCTGACATTCCACCAGTTAAGCAGTCTGTTTTAAGGGCCATACCCAAAAGACATGATAAAGAAAGCTTCTAAATTCAGAAATTTTCTGTACTATACAATGAGAAGAGTTTACCCAAGCATTAGCCTGCAAGCAGATCACGCAGCCTCAAAGGCTGAGGATGACAGCATTCAGGAAAATACAGATCTGTTTAGGCTACACACTCATCATGTAACCTCTGCTCCTAATGAAGCGAAACCTATTTCCTCTATCTCTCACCTGGCTGGTACTGGAATGAAAAAGTTAGACAAAAAAAAATGCCCTAAGCTAGAGCAGCGCTAAGTGTGAGCAGTGAAAAAGATATGCGGAACATGAAAGAGGAGAGAAGGAGAAGGTCAGTAGCAGACAAGCTTGCTAATTACCTAAGGTTAGCTACGAGCTAGAGTTCAGAGCAGTTAAGGTAATCCTAGCCCCTACTGTAACTGCAGCTTGCATTAACATTGCCTCCTTCACCCCAATTGCCACACAGCACTAGTGGGAACTTAAATCGTCAGTGTTGGGCTCAGCATTTTTTCGTTCACTTGTGATAAGCGAAATTCAATAATGACAAGAAAGAACCAGGCATAGTAGGTTGTTTGCCCCTCATTGGCAACAAAATAATAATGGAGTTGAACGAAAGGGGTAGAACATACGTGTAAATGAAAAATGGATTTACAGACCAGTTTGGGGTGATCCAAAGTCAGTAACTGGTGAAAATTGAGTTTGCACGGAACCAGTGCAGTCTCATGTGAGCTGTGCATGCATGGTGTGCATTGATATTGTAGAGCATGCATGACAATCTAAGAAGGGCATTGGGATTTTTTACTTTCTTGAGTTAATTTGTCCAGTACAGCCGGCTGTTTTGCAGATTCTGCTGGCAGTGCCAGCTGGTCAGTGGTTTGCAAACAAGTTGTGTGAGGAAGTGCAAAGTCCTCAGCAGACTAAACTAGATGGGAAGGAGAACTTTAAGCAAGACAGAGGCCCTTCTTGCATGCCCATGTAAATTCCTATGATTCCTACCAGTGACAGAAGGGCAATGGAAATTCTTACTGACTACCATATATGATCACATGTTTATATCTATTGTTTAGTTTCTTCCTTCAAAATAAATATTTGTTTACATTTTGCCTCAGTAGGAAACACTGCATTGTGAAGCTATGGGAAAGAAAAGTCTCACTTCAGACATGAGCTGTGTCAGAGCTCCTTCGCAGTTAAAACAATCTAGAACCTTGAAGTAAACACTGGTTTCGCTGAAGAATCCTAAGCTCATTCTTAGTAGTTTGGCATACACAGCAATGTCTTCCTCAGAATATAAGCATTGTGATTTGTGAACAAGAGGACCACAAACATCAGTGAAGTTAAGAAATAATTTTAAAATCCTGCATCAATTGTTCTCAAACGAATAATTTAAAATAATTAGCAAGACAACAAAGTTATTGTTTCTACAAAAAATGCCAAAAAGTGTCCATGAAAAATATTTGGAAACTAATAAGTCAATATTATCCTATAGGGAGCAACCGACTGGGCCTCAGGCACCTTCTGTGGCTGACCATTGATGGAGCGATGTCAGACAAGGCCTAGCAATTTGCTTCCTGTTAGAAATGGGGTCTTTAGTTGATAGTCAGGTTACCCCCTGTTCAAGCAAGGACCCTCACTCTAGTCAGGGTAAAAGAGAATCACCCTCAGCTAACCCCTGCTTGTCCCCTTGGTAGCTTGGCAGAGCATTAGGCTTAACTTCAGAGTGCTAGTATTTTGTACCAACACACACAGTAACTTAATGAAAACACTACAAAATGAACAACACCAGTTTCGAAAAATAGGAAATATTTATCTAAACAAAACAAGACCAAAACAACAAAAATCCGACATACACAATTCAAGTTATGAATTTTTAAAGATTAAACTCAAAAATAGCGCTTAGAAACACAAAATGCTTCAATGAGGTGTTAACACGGCATCGTGACAGAGTCATTCCCTACAAGCCGACACCAGCGGCGCCGGACATGGAGTTGCGTAGACCCCCAAGTACAATACCTTTGGTGAAGAGTGAAAATAAGTGGATGCACGAAGTCGGGGATCGCGGCGGTCCGAAGTCGTGCAAAATCGATTTCCTTGGATTTCCACCAGCTTTCCTTTCAAGGGCCCAGGGACTGGTTGGATAGGGCACCACTTGTCAGAGCAGGAGTCTCTCCAGAGACTCCAGATGCTGGCATAGAGAAGTATTTGCTGTCCCTGAGACTTCAAACAACAGGAGGCAAGCTCTAAATCAAGCCCATGGAGATTTCTTCACAGGATGGAAGGCACACAAAGTCCAGTCTTTGCCCTCTTACTCTGGCAGAAGCAGCAAATGCAGGATAGCTCCACAAAGCACAGTCACAGGCAGGGCTGCACTTCTCCTCAGCTCTTCTCCTGGCAGAGGTTCCTCTTGATGTCCAGAAGTGATCTAAAGTCTGTGGTTTTGGGTGCCCTTCTTATACCCTATTTCTCCTTTGAAGTAGGCCTACTTCAAAGTAAAGTCTCTTTTGAATTTGAAATCCTGCCTTGCCTAGGCCAGGCCCCAGACACTCACCAAGGGGTCAGAGACTGGATTGTGTGAGGACAGGCACAGCCCTTTCAGGTGTAAGTGACCACTCCTCCCCTCCCTCCTAGCACAGATGGCTCATCAGGAAATGTAGACTACACCCCAGCTCCCTTTTTGTCACTGTCTAGTGTGAGGTGCAACCAGCCCAACTGTCAAACTGACCCAGACAGGTAATCCACAAACAGGCAGAGTCACAGAAATGGTATAAGCAAGAAAATGCTCACTTTCTAAAAGTGGCATTTTCAAACACACAGGGGGTCATTCTGACTCCCGCCGGCCGCGGTATCCGCAGGGTCGGCGGGAGCCGCCAGAATACTGCTGCGCGGTCACAAGACCGCCGCGGGTATTCTGGGTTTCCCGCTGGGCTGGCGGGCGACCGCCAGAAGGCCGCCCGCCAGCCCAGCGGGAAACACCCTTCCACAAGGATGCCGGCTCCGAATGGAGCCGGCGGAGTGTAAGGGGTGCGACGGGTGCAGTAGCACCCGTCGCGATTTTCAGTGTCTGCATGGCAGACACTGAAAATCATGGTGGGGCCCTGTTACGGGGGCCCCTGCAGTGCCCATGCCATTGGCATGGGCACTGCAGGGGCCCCCAGGGGCCCCACGACACCCCATACCGCCATCCTGTTCCTGGCGGCCAAAACCGCCAGGAACAGGATGGCGGTATGGGGGTCGGAATCCCCATGGCGGCGCAGCAAGCTGCGCCGCCATGGAGGATTCCCCAGGGCAGCGGAAAACCGGCGGTACACCGCCGGTTTTCCGTTTCTGACCGCGGCGGTAGAATGCCCTTGGGAGCACCGCCAGCCTGTTGGCGGTGCTCCCGCGGTCCCCGGCCCTGGAATGACCGCCACAATCTTAAAACTTTACTAAAAGTTGTATTTTTAAATTGTGAGCTCAGAGACCCCAAACTCATGTCCATCCGCTCCCAAAGCGAATCTACACTTTAATCAGATTTAAACGTAGCCCACATGTTAACCTATGAGAGGGACAGGCCTTGCAACAGTGAAAAATGAATTTAGCAATATTTCACTGTCAGGGCATATAAAACACATTACTATATGTCCTACCTTAACCATACACTGCACCCTGCCCATGGGGCTACCTAGGGCCTACCTTAGGGGTGTCTGACATGTAAGAAAAGGGAAGGTTTAGGCCTGGCAAGTGGGTACACTGGCCAAGTCGAATTTACTGTTAAAACTGCACACACAGACACTGCAGTGGCAGGTCTGAGACATGATTACAGAGCTACTTATGTGGGTGGCACAACCAGTGCTGCAGGCCCACTAGTAGCATTTGATTTACAGGCCATGGCACCTCTAGTGCACTTTACTAGGGACTTACTAGTAAAACAAATAGGCCAATCATGGATAAACCAATCAACAATATAATTTACACAGAGAGCATATGCACTTAAACACTGGTTAGCAGCGGTAAAGTGCTCAGAGTTCAAAAACCAACAGCAACAGGTCAGAAAAAATAGGAGGCAGGAGGCAAAAAGATTGGGGATGACCCTGCATAGGAAAAAAAGTCCAACACTTCCATCAAAGTTTTATGACATTTTTAGAAATCAAAATTCAGCAGTATGGCTAGGCAGGAATATGTGAATGAGGTGGACTCCAAAGTCACATATTGTGATTCCTCGGTCCTGATAAGGCTCCTTGTAACCAGGACAACACATGAAAGCTGCCTAGATCACATCATCATAGGGCACATTTTTGAGTTTATTACCACTTTCATGTCTTGTGTTTTATCTTCTGACTTTTGCTGGAGATCAAAATCCTGTTTGTGAATCAAAAATTGAAAAGTGAAAATCTTGCACACTGAAGTTGGAGGTTTTTCAGGGAGTCTCAGCACTGTGTCTGAATCTGCCAGAGATAAAAAACTAAGGCCCTCATTCTGACCTTGGCGGTCGGCGGAGAGGCGGCGGTCGGACCGCGAACAGACCGGCGGTCAGAAAAATGGCATTCTGACCGCGGCGGTCACCGCCGCGATCGATCGCCACTTCCCCACTCCGACCGCCACGGCGGTCATGACCGCCGGGCTGGAGTTTGCGCACTCCGGCCCGGCGGTCGTCCCAAGACCGCCAACGGTATCATGACCCTGCCTACCGCCGCGGTTTCTGGCGGTCGGGAACCGCCATGCGAACCATGGCGGTAGGCACTATCGGGGCCAGGGAATTCCTTCCCTGGCACTGATAGGGGTCTCCCCCACCCCCCACTACCCACCCGAGTCCTCCCCCCACACCCTCCACCCCCCTGCCACCCCCCAGAGGTGGTACGAACCCCCTCCCCACCCCCACCCCGACATGCACATACATGCACCCCGACATGCACACACCCCCAACATGCACATATACACACCCCCTACACACACACATACACAACAGGGACACATACCCGCACACATACATGCAGACATGCGCACCTGCCGAACAGCACACATTACCCATAGACACAGCAGCACCCCCCGCCCGCATACACGCACTCACACACCCCCTCTACACACTCACACGCACACCCCCATGCACACCCACATCACACAACACCCCCACTCCCCCTCCCCTCACGGACGGTCAACTTACCTTGTGCGTTGGTCCTCCGGGAGGCGACGGGAGCCATGGGGAGGTGACCGCCAACAGAACACCGCCAACAGAAGACCGCCACACAGATATGTGGGTCGTAATTCTGTGGGCGGTGTTCTGCTGGCGTGGCGGTGGAGGTTGACCAGTCTCCACTTTTCCGCCGACCTCCAGTGTGGCTGCTGGCGGTTTCCCGGCGGAACGCTCCCAGCGGTCGGAATGCGCACAGCAGCATACCGCCACGGTCGGCGGTCTTCACCGTGGCGGTAACTCGGCGGTCTCGCGAAAAGACCGCCAAGGTCAGAATGAGGGCCTAAGTCTAACTAGAATGTGTAGCTCTATAAATTCAGTTCCTAAAATATTCTTTCAGAGCGTACTTCTTGGACTAGACAAACAAGTTGCTTACCCTCGGTAACGCTTTTTCTTGTGGATACAGTATCGACCTGTGGATTCCTCACCTTTTTTGAATATTCTCAATGCAGCAGTAATCAACTGAACTTTTTTCTTTTTAGCTATTCACTTCGATGAGGACGTCACAATGGAACAGCTCCGCACGCGACTCCGTCTGACAACATCGGAGCCATAGGAAGTCTTCGCTGGCGTGCTGACGTCAGTTTCACCCACTTTTTCACCATGCCTCCGAGGCAAACGGGGGAACATAAACATCTCAAGCACATGTGCGATCTCAACTAGAAAATGTATATACATTTATTTATAATAAAATACATTCTGTATGATATACACATCATTTGCAATATACACATATACTATACAGCAATAACTTTCTTCTAGGCATATTCAGACAGGCAATGGGGAGGCGGGTGGATCAGTGAGGAATCCACATGTAGATACTGTATCCATCAAAAAAGAGTTACCAAAGGTAAGTAACTTGTTCTTCTGATGGATACATCTCCCTGTGGATTCCTCACCTTTTGAATAGAGTCACAATGCAGTCCCGCACTCGGAGGTGTGCGCCTGTCTGCCTATAGCAAGAAATCCTGATGCATCGAACAGGCAAAAAGGCCATCCCGCCTCACTTCTAAGTCCAAACAGTAATGTTTTGCGAAAGTGTGTAGGGAAGCCCAGGTTGCTGCCTTGCAAATTTCAACAACTGGTACTCCTCTAGCTAAACCCAGTGTAGTAGCCTCAGCTCTGGTCGAATGAGCCCTAATGCCCTCAGGAGGATCTTTCTTTGCCAGCGCATAACATATTTTAATGCAAAGAATGACCCACCTTGACAACGTTCTTTTCTGGATGGCATTGCCGTTCATTTTGCCCATGTAGCCGACAAACAGCTGATCGTCCATCCTAAATTTGCTTGTCCTGTCCATGTAGAAGCTCAATGCTCTCTTTGTATCCAGACGATGCAGCCTTTCCTCCTTCTTCAAGGGATGGGGAGAAGGGTAAAAGGACGAAAGGGTGATGGACTCCCCTAAGTGAAAAGGATTCAGGAAGGAAAGCTCCCTTGGTTCTCAACGCCACCTTATTGGCAGGGAAAGTAGTAAACGGGGGTTTTCACTCAGAGCTTGCAGCTCACTTATACGTTTAGCTGACGGGATTCCAATGAGAAAAACTGTTTTAAACATAGGAAGCCCCAATGGGCAGCTATGTAACAATTCAAACAATGTACCCAGCAGGTATAGAAAAACTACATTTAAATCCCACTGAGGCATTATAAAAGGAGTGAGAGGAAACATGTTAGTCAAACTTTAAGAAACCTTAAAACTATAGGAGACTTAAACAAAGAGGGTTGGTCAGGTAAACAAATAAATGCTGACTAAGTTTGCTGGGGAGGGTTGGGTGGGGGGCAGAGGTAAGTCCAGAAGTTCTGCTGCCTTCCTGATTACCCCATGATATGAAGTAACCTCCGGAGGTGGTGTAGCCCCAGGGACAACAGTCCCCACTCAGGAAAAGTGTCCAACCCACTCGCAACCTCAATACATTTAGGCTTGTGGGAAGACAAAGGAATCTCTCCTTCCTCGAGGTCCTGCTCTCTTCCAAGTACTGCTGCTCCTCCAGGAGCATCAAGGCTTCCCTCCTCGACCTTAACCTGGAGTCTAGCCGTGGAGTCGACAATAACTGCACTGACATCGAGGAAGCCTGTTGCAGTGCCGATGCAGCTGGGACCGGCATCGGTAGCTTGCTCCTGGCAGGTGTGGATTGACTCGATGCTGGACAAGATCTGTCCGACGTCCGTATTGGTGCCACTAGAGCCGACAACCTTGACGGAGATGGTACATTTCTTGGCACCATCCCAACCATTGATAGGGGGTGGTAGGCAGGAAAAGCATGAAGGAAGCCTGCCTATAAGGTGCTGGGAAGCCTCCAAGGTTAAAGACTTAAGGACCCCTGGGGTCCGCAGGTGCACCAGAGGGGGCCACTGCTCTATTAAAAATGCTGTACATAGCATTTAAGAAGTTGGAGGGGTCCGTCCCCGAAGGTGGAAAGCTTTGATACTCCTGCTCCTGTTATGGAAACTGGGCCTGACCTGATGTCTGTTCTTCCATCTCCTGAGCTGATGGAGTTACAGGAGAAAACTGTGCAGCAGAACTCGATGGCAACGCCGAGATTTCCACCAAAGAAGGTGCCGGTGACATCTCTGGCGAGTTTGGTTGAGGAGGCGATAGAGTGGGACTCACTTCCCATGTCGCACGGTGCCAAGACTTTGAAGCTGGAGACAAAGAACGAGGGTTGGCATCTCAGGATGAGCGACGCCATGAGCTGTGGCCACGCCACTTCCTGTGCCACCTCTAAGACCTGTGGGACGACGACTCCTCTTGAGGCCAGGATCTTTGACGGCCGGCTTCTCTTTTTTAGTTTTTGCTAGGAACAGCTTCTCCTCTCTTTCCTTATGGGTTTTTGTTTTGGCATGAAAAGCATCCCCAACGTCACGGTCAAAACTTAGGGACCAGAGACATATTTTGTGAGGGTCATGTGACCCCCACACTCTCTACAAGGCTTAAAGCCCGACTTCTTTGGCGGAGACATTGTTGCACGAAGAAAAAACTCAACAAAGTTCTTTGACACAGTGTAACCACCTGGACAGGTAGAAAAACCTTTAGCGTTGAAGGAGCGGAAAAAAGGTAACTGACGCCAGCACGCTGGCAAGGACTTCTTATGGCTCCGATGATGTCAGACGAAGTGCGTGCAGAGCCATTCCATTGTGACGTCCATGTCAACGTGAGGAGCTAGAAAGAAAAGATTCCTGTTGATTGCTTCCACAATGGGAGTATTCAAAAGGTGAGGAATCCACAGGTAGATGTATCCATTAGAACAAAAGGTATGATGTTCCGCACAAAGTACCTAAGGAAGTTCTTTACTTAAGTAACTTTTACCGTTCCTGAGGGTCTAGTTCACAGGAAACATAAACCTCAATCCACCTAAGTGGTATGTATTATCCACTACACATGAGCACAGCAAACACATGCATCAACACACTCACGAGGTTACACAAGGGACATGGTGAATATACATAGACACACTTGTCATGTGATGATGCACGTACTTACTGTGCTCACATGTGGTGATAAATATTAGTTTTAAATATTAGTTTTTGATAAATGCAAGTGAAAAAGAAACGTCTTTGCAGACATTTGTTTATGTGATTTATTTTTAAAGGATGTCACATCCTATTACCTTAAAACAAGTCCAAAGAGACTCCAGAATACCATGTTCAGTGTAAATGTACTTTTACGTGCTATTTATGTCTTTTGAGAGCATGTTTACAAACATTATGCCCTACCTATATTTAAGAGGGCTAGAGTTAGATTAGGACATATCTTAAACAGGTCCAGATGAATGACTATAACCCAACTGAGTGATATGATAGAATATCACCCACATTCTAATTAAGGACTTTAAGGATTATTGTTTTCTACAAGTCCACTTTTCGTTTATTTTTAACCTTACCATGACTAGTATAAACTAAAATTTAAAATCTCTTTAACATACCTACAGGTAATTGTAATCATTAATCAAGCCTTATCTAAAAAGATATGAAGACACCACAGCAGTGCAAGTTTATTCATCTTTATAAATATCTCCCAAAAATGTCTCCATTGTGGAGCCCATTTGGGGATTGTATACACCATGCAATTTTGAAAGCAACATGGAAAATAGCCTTATGATGAAGCATGCCACCTAGATGGGTGATGGTCTGTGTATCCTGTATACAGATCCTCAAGATCTGTATCTATGTTACTTAGAAAAATAATTCCCTTAGGGTTCTTTGTATTGAACATGACACCTGTTGGTCTGATTTCACTAATTTGAGAGGAAATATGACAGACTGTAAAAGCCTTCCTGCTACCCTTCAGGTGTTCTGCATGATGTGGTCCACTTTGGATACCAAGTATATGCTTTTTCTCACATTTATTTTGGACCACAGCCAGTATTCCAGTTTGGTCTTGCTGGTTCTTCTTACAAATATATCATTAATTTTCTCCTGGTGGCTCTGCAGGAGGTCAGCTTACCTGAAAACACATTAGCTTTACAGTCAAAGATTCAAAAAGAAGTAGGATTGGTGCTTAGTCCTTCCTTATGCAAACAGGAATCCTCGGGTGGCAATCTTCTCATTGCCTTTTCTGTTCTGCGCAGCCCTGTTGATGTGAAGGTATTGCAGCAGTACTGTTTAATCTTGGCTCCTTTGTGAATAAATAGACTCCCTTCAAATCATATTAAAAGTGCACCACAATCCTCAACACTTCCTGCGACTTATGGCAAAATCAATCACACCACTACTTACTTTCCACTTTTCCAATCTGGAAAATTAAATAAGGTTCCCTCTTCAAGCTTCATAGCTTCATAGCTTCTGCAAAGTCTGTCCCTTCCAGACGTTTCATAATTGCAATGACGTAAACCCTTAACAGACACCTCTTGATGCTATCCCTTCCAAGGAGTGAGAAGCATGGGGGCCTATGTGAAACTGTCACACCAAGAGGACTTGCTAGGGTTAATTCTCTTTTGCATCTTGTTGTGAACAGAAATGATAGGCTATCCTTCTGTGTAGGATGATATTTAATAAACGCCAGCCTTCCACTGATAGGTCACCATAAAGCAGGCAGCGATACCTAGCAAGTTTGTGAGCACGCAATCGTTTTATCCATGACCTTCTGTCTTATCTGACAGCTGTCACACAGAAGGATCACCAAAGTCCAGAAAACTCTTTGTCCTCTGCGAGGACCAGCTGTGGGTCTAGGCTGGGAAAGATGTGACAGAAAATAATTAAGTCCTAGTTTTAGGGAGCTGGCTAGGCAACTAAAGTCATAGTTTAAGTTTTAAATGTGTTGGGAATGGAGGTTCTACCACTATCTAACCTGAAGTTAGAAAGGGTAGGCTTTTGGACTCCAAAATCTCTGTTCATAGCATTACATTTGGCCCAGGTGGACTGTATAAATCTATTATTCACATATTTTAAATTTAAACCTAAAGCACTCTATATCCACTTATAGTGACTGTCAGAATGCACACATTTTTTTTCTGGATCAAACAGAAGTAGTGCACTCTCCTCCCCACAACCGCCACTGACTGGTGATACGTGAGAAAAATAATAAAGGCTTGGAAAGAGGAACAGGTTAAGAGAGAAAATTGAGACAAAGGATATTACCCACTCTGTCTCATCACTCAGTCGGACACAGAAGTCTGCAAATTGGAATGAACATCTAAATACAAATAAGGAAGCTTTTAGCAGTCAGTCAAAAAACAATGAAAGGACATACCTTTAGAACATCTCTGTGTAATCAAATCTATGTGTATTAGCATGAAACAGTATTTCCTGAAACTGAAATACAATAAGATATAAATACCCCATGAAATGCTGACAACTCTCTAGGTATTAGCAAGGTTGCTACCTCTAACTTGGATGCCTTCTGAGATTGATTGACTAGTTTTCTTTTTAACCTTGGTGCAACTGAAAATTAATAAAACATTTGTTAATTCTGTTTGATTTCCAACTTTGGTGACACACATTTCTTAGTTAGTATCACTTGTACCTTTGTGCACAAGTGTTAAAAATTGGGTCTTTAGTTGGCAGAGTAAGGACCACAATACTGGTCAGGGTAAGTCACAACACAATCTAAATTATCCTGTGGTCACCCTCTATTAGCTTGGCACAGAGTGGGCAGGCTTAACTTAGAAGTATGTGTAAAGTATTTGTGCAATAACTCATAGAGTAACACAGTGAAAACGCCACAAAAACACACCACACAGGTTTAGAAAAATATTAATATAAATAATATTTATCTGATTAAAATAAGATAAAAACAACAAAAGTCAAATATGTACAAGTTGAGATATCACTTTTTAAAGGTTCAAAAGAGTCTCAATCCTTAAGAATTAGTGGATGTATCCTTGTAACATACAGTACCTGGGATGAGTAAAAAATAAAAAACGCATGGGGGCCGCAGAGGAGAAGATGCTTTGAAAAATGAGGTGCTGTGTTGGATTTTCTGGTGCAGCACAGATGATGCGTTGTTTCTTTCCACGCTGCAAGATGATGCATTGATTTCCAGGAGTGCAGCCTTGGTTCCTCACTGCAGTGCAGGGATATTTAGCTGCCCAGGGACCATGCATTGAAATTCCTTGACCCGCTGGTAAGAAGGAGCAAGTAGTGTGTTTATCTTGTAGGCTCTGTGGCAATTTTTCCGCCACGAGGCAGGTGCTGTGGCAATTTCTGCAGGCGTTGTGTCGATTTTCTGAAGCACAGGGATTTTCTTCTCTCGTGTGAAGTCTTTGTGGTCCTGAGACTTCTGAGCAGGTAGCAAACTCAATCCACAATCTAAGCCCTTGGAGAACACTTGTGGGGAAGACAGAGTGCTTCTAGCAGAGTCAGAAGCCAGCAGGCAGCAGGGCAACAAGCAGGGCGGCAGTCCTTGTAAGCAAATCAGTCCAGATGAGTCCTTTGGGCAGCCAGGCAGTCCCTCTGACAGAGTCTAGATGTAGATCCAGAAGTGTCTGTTTTGGTGGGGTCAGAGACCAAGTGTATATACACCCAACAATGACTTTGGAGTGGGGGAAAAGTTTTGAATTGCACAAGTTACCCTTTCAGTCCAGTCCTGTCTGCCAGGATCTCTGTGGGGGGCTCGCAGTCCTTTGTGTAAGGGCAGGCCACAGGATTTTGAAGTGTAAGATAGAGCCCCTCCACCCTTCCTGCCCAGGGAGATACATTCAGTATGCAGATGAATGCATATGTGACTGAGTGTCCTGTGTTTATGGCTGTCTGGGTGGAATGTACAAGGGAAGCTGTCAATCAGCACAGACCTGACATGGATTGGAGAAAGGCACAGATGGCAGTAAGTGCAGAGAAATACCCACTTACTAAAAGTGGCATTTCTCAAATAGTAACATTAAATCCAACTTTACCAGTAAGCAGGATTTTCTATTACCATTGTGACCATACTACCATGACAGGGCTACTCCTTCCGGATCAGAATCTACCTCTCAAAAGTATATGAGGGCAGTTCTAATACTAGTCTATGAGACGAGAAGGCCTCACAGTAGTGGAAAACAAATTTGTGAGTTTTTCACTACCAAAACATGTAAAACCCATAAGTACATGTCCTGCCTTTTACTTACATAGCACCCTGCCCTACTGGTTAAACAGGGATTACTTTAGGGGTGACGTATATGTAGAAAAAGGGGCATTTAATGCTTGGCAAGTAGTTTTAAATGCCAAGTCGAAGGAGCAGTGAAACAGCACACACATGCATTGCAGTGGCAGGCCTGGGACAGGGTTGAGGGCTACTTATGTGAGTGGCACAATCAGTGCTGCAGGCCCAATAGTAGCATTTAATTTACAGGCCCTGGGCATCTCTAGTGCACTTTACTAGGGACTTACAAGTATATCAAATATGCCTAGTGGGTAGGAGCAAATGTTACCATCTTTTTAGGGAGAGCACATGCACTGTAGCACTGGTTAGCAGTGGTAAAGTGTCCAGAGTCCTAAAGCCAAAAAAATGAGGTCAGAAAAAGAGGAGGGGGAAGCAAAAAGTTCAGGGGGACTCTTTAGAAAGGGCCATTTTCCAACAACAATACATACCCATAAAAATGTTATAAGAACAACAGACTCCTTTCTGTTTTTTCCACAACAGAATTCAGGTTCTAAAGACTGTACTTAGTCTTCAAAGACTTTGACCAGGGACGGCTCCTCCATTAGGGTGGAGGAACGATGCCCCGGCCAGCAGCAGCAGCTGCAAAACCTTTACAAAGAAATAATAATAAAAGGTGTTTATTATAGTTTCCTTGTAAAGTGGCGGGGCCACAGGGGTGACAAGTGTGAGGGGGAGTGCACAGCACTCCCCCTCAGAGTGCATGTGTGTTTGACCGGCCATCTTGGGCCAGCCAAACACATGCTCAGTAGGCTCTCTCCAGCCCAGCAACACAGTTGCCGGACTGGGGAGAGCCTGCACAGCCTCTCAGTCTGCCTGGGAGTGCCCTGGCTGGGTGCACCCAGCCAATCCTGACACTGCTCTGAGCAGCGCCAGGATTGGCTGCAGGGCAGGCTGGGAGCCTGTGCCTTCAGGATGCTGATGAGATGGAGGAGCGGTGGCAGGACACGGCGTACAGGTAAGTTTAAAGAAAATAATGTTATTATTTAACTCCTCACCAATCCCCCACATGTGGCGCCACACCCCCTTTACCACCAGTGAGCCACAACTGACTTTGACTATAAATTATAAATCAAAGAACAATGCAACATTCATTTTCCAAAAAACTTACTACCTGTTGGAGTTGAATGTCAGCTTCAAATACATGATTTAAAATATCTTTTAAACATTGTGGGGCTCCCATTTTCACCCCTCGTACCAGAATGAATTCCGATGCGTATCCACACTGGCAGGCCTGGCAGGTGCTGGAGCTGGAAGGTTCCCATAAAGCTTAGGATGTCCAGTGCCATACGGCAGATATCCACTGCATGATGGTTGCCGTTCCTATTCGGTAAGCCACTAGCCACCATGTAGGCATCTCCAATGGTCTCCACCTGGCAACACAAAACAGACAGCCTTGCACAGAGGGTTTAATGCAACACACTACTTTGAAACAATCTCTCCCAGCTAAGTCTATCCTTTTAGACAGCAGTTCCCATATTGATCTGAAACATCATGGCTATTCTTTAAAACACATTTGCTTTTCAACTTCAGAAAGGAAAGAAATGAAAGTAGCAACAAATAGAAAGAGGCATGTTCTTAAGAGCTGAAAGCTGTGCTGTGGGTTTTCAGTGGTATCTAATTAGTCTGGCACACGGTCATTGTTGGTGTGAAGGTTGTTAGTATATAAATTCACAAAAACCTCCAAACCCATTTCTGACAAATTAATTAATCAAAAGCCATTTAGTGTAATAAACAATTAATACTAATTTACTAAAAAATGCAGTCCTGTATTTAAGTTAAACAAAATTGCTGAGCAAACAGGCAATCACAGTTGGGAAACCTTTTTATATCAATGTAGAAAAAGAGAGAAGGCAATCAGGGTTGGGAAAGGGACAAGAGAAGAAATAAAGAAGGGCACAGATGCTGTCATGTGACATGTCATGAGTGATATGATATGTGAGGTCATAAGTAGTGCATGGAGGGGGAGAAAGTTATAATCAGCTCAGTGAATTATACCTGGTGAATGTTAATGTTTTTTTGTTTTTTAAATGTCAGTTTTTGTGCTATTTCAACACCTAAGTATAACAGCACTTTAATCTTTGTTTTTTTTGGGTTTCAAAGGTTTTTTACTAATATAAGTTAAAATATGACTGTAACGTCGCTTTCACCTTTGTGTTTTTTCTGTGAATTTCTAGTTTTTTCTTTAGCATAAGATAAGATCTTCTAACTATACAAGGGAGTGCAGAATTATTAGGCAAGTTGTATTTTTGAGGATTAATTTTATTATTGAACAACAACCATGTTCTCAATGAACCCAAAAAACTCATTAATATCAAAGCTGAATATTTTTGGAAGTAGTTTTTAGTTTGTTTTTAGTTTTAGCTATGTTAGGGGGATATCTGTGTGTGCAGGTGACTATTACTGTGCATAATTATTAGGCAACTTAACCAAAAACAAATATATACCCATTTCAATTATTTATTATTACCAGTGAAACCAATATAACATCTCAACATTCACAAATATACATTTCTGACATTCAAAAACAAAACAAAAACAAATCAGTGACCAATATAGCCACCTTTCTTTGCAAGGACACTCAAAAGCCTGCCATCCATGGATTCTGTCAGTGTTTTGATCTGTTCACCATCAACATTGCGTGCAGCAGCAACCACAGCCTCCCAGACACTGTTCAGAGAGGTGCACTGTTTTCCCTCCTTGTAAATCTCACATTTGATGATGGACCACAGGTTCTCAATGGGGTTCAGATCAGGTGAACAAGGAGGCCATGTCATTAGATTTCCTTCTCTTATACCCTTTCTTGCCAGCCACGCTGTGGAGTACTTGGACGCGTGTGATGGAGCATTGCCCTGCATGAAAATCATGTTTTTCTTGAAGGATGCAGACTTCTTCCTGTACCACTGCTTGAAGAAGGTGTCTTCCAGGAACTGGCAGTAGGACTGGGAGTTGAGCTTGACTCCATCCTCAACCCGAAAAGGCCCCACAAGCTCATCTTTGATGATACCAGCCCAAACCAGTACTCCACCTCCACCTTGCTGGCGTCTGAGTCGGACTGGAGCTCTCTGCCCTTTACCAATCCAGCCACGGGCCCATCCATCTGGCCCATCAAGACTCACTCTCATTTCATCAGTCCATAAAACCTTAGAAAAATCAGTCTTGAGATATTTCTTGGCCCAGTCTTGACGTTTCAGCTTGTGTGTCTTGTTCAGTGGTGGTCGTCTTTCAGCCTTTCTTACCTTGGCCATGTCTCTGAGTATTGCACACCTTGTGCTTTTGGGCACTCCAGTGATGTTGCAGCTCTGAAATATGGCCAAACTGGTGGCAAGTGGCATCGTGGCAGCTGCACGCTTGACTTTTCTCAGTTCATGGGCAGTTATTTTGCGCCTTGGTTTTTCCACACGCTTCTTGCGACCCTGTTGACTATTTTGAATGAAACGCTTGATTGTTCGATGATCACGCTTCAGAAGCTTTGCAATTTTAAGAGTGCTGCATCCCTCTGCAAGATATCTCACTATTTTTGACTTTTCAGAGCCTGTCAAGTCCTTCTTTTGACCCATTTTGCCAAAGGAAAGGAAGTTGCCTAATAATTATGCACACCTGATATAGGGTGTTGATGTCATTAGACCACACCCCTTCTCATTACAGAGATGCACATCACCTAATATGCTTAATTGGTAGTAGGCTTTCGAGCCTATACAGCTTGGAGTAAGACAACATGCATAAAGAGGATGATGTGGTCAAAATACTCATTTGCCTAATAATTCTGCACTCCCTGTACATACCTATAACGTCACTTTACCCCTTTTTTGTCGTAAATATCTGGTGTTTTTGATCATGTTCGCCAAACTCCCCCGCTGAGCATAGCTTTTGACCATGTGCAGTGGTGGGTTGTTTGCAGAGCCTGGCCTCTGGCCAGGCCCTGCGCCCATTCCTCCACTGCTTATAGCTTTCAGCATGCAGAATGAAAAGATTGGCTTCACGGCCTTGCCTGTGGCCAGGGCCTTGGCCAATTCCTGCCATGCACAGCCTTTGGCCATGCACAGCAGCGGGTTGGCTGCAGGCCCTGCAGCCAATTCCTGTGGGTGCCCAAACCCTCCTTTGCCCGTGCGCGGCTTAGGGATGTCCACGGACCCTGCATCCACATCCATGGACAACCAACCCCCCACAGCGCACTATCTCGAGCAACTCTTTAAACGGCTGAGCGGATTTACATTGAATAACAAAAATCACACTTTCTGAATACATTTTTTAACTTTCTGCCAAATTTGGTGTAATTCCATTACACTGGTGTTTTAGTATCACTTCCCAAAATTAACATAGGAAAATTATGTTTTGGGCCCCCTTCCCCCTCTTCCTTTTTCTCTTTCTCAGACCCCACTTGACGGCTCACCTAGAAACTTTCCAGGTTGGAGCTAAGGTGGCTTTTTTGCAAAAGTGGAAAGTTTTGGGAACATTCATGAACTGGCAGCAAACTCTTAGTTAAACAAAATACATTCTTCCTATGTAACGTTTTCATATCACAGGCTTAAGTGAGGCTAACCAAATTCACACTCATGCATTTTAATTTATGACAGTGTGTCTCCCATATATTGGTTGAATGGAAATAGTTGATAATGGGATGTTTTAAATAATGCATACAAATCCTAATGAAGATTTCTGCTGGTGTCTTCAAAGTCATTGACCTAAATTATTACAGTACATTGCACTTTAGGATTAGGAGTGCAAAGCTTTTTTTTATAACCAAACTTTAAGTAAGACTAACCTCCATCATACTTTTACATTTCATATCATATCATATCATATCGGTTAGATGGAATAAATTTACAATGAGAGGATTCAAATATCATTTAAGGATTCTTGGAAGTGACAGCTTAGCAAAAACAGTAGTAAAAACAATCAAGTATATGAGTGACTAGGATTGTAAGAAAAGCTAATGATTGAGCCAATTTGAAACAGTGAATGTTCAAGTATTCTATCATAAAAATTAATAGGTATGTTTCCAGTTCTGACTCAATATATTCCAAAGAATGTAGTTATACAAAACACTGAATTTGTTTGTAGAATGTACTAACTTTTAAGAAATGTATTAACATTGCTGATTTGATGCTATTCTAAAGGAATGATCATGTACTTGAGCACACTGTATAGGCAGAATTGGAAAATGGATACTGAGAAACTCCAGAACAGTGATAATCTTAGCGTTCTAGTTGTTAGGGAGCCATAGCAAGTAAGGGAGGACATGAATGTTACTTATAGAAAATGAGCCACTACGATTCTAGAAAACAGTCGCCCACGACACCCTCATCGATACGCTCCACAACATCGGGATTCAAAAACACGGCCTTAAGTGGATCACCTCAATCCTCTCAGGACACACCCAGATAGTCTGCCTACCTCCATTCTCCTACACCGCCAAGAACATCACATGCGGCATGCCCTAAAGATCATCACTCAGCCCCACACTGTTCAAAATCTACATGACCCACCGCGGGCATCGCCAGAGTCCAAAGACTCAATATCATCTCCTACGCCGACACCCAGCTCATCCTCTCGCTCACCAAAGGCCCCTCTAACACCAAAAAACTTCTACAACACATAACCAACATAGCCGACAGTATGAGAGACAGTTCCCTCAAAGTGAACTCCGACAAAACTGAGGTACTGATCTCTGGAAAGAACTTCACTACTTCAGACCATAGCAGGTGACTGGAAGAACTCAGACCCACTCCCACACCGACTGACCACGCTTGCAACCTGGGCATAATCTTGGACAGTCAACTGACCATGAAACAACAAGTCAATGCAGTCCCCTCCTCCAGTTTCCACACCCTCTGCATGCTCCACAAGATCTTCAGATGGATCCCAGTAAATCCCAGAAAGATTGTCGCACAAGCCCTTATTACCAGCTGCCTCGACTACGACAACGCATTCTACACCGGTGTCCCCTCCCAGCTCATCAGAAGACTCCAAACAATACAGAACACGTCAGCCAGGCCCATCCTGGACCTCCCCAAGTGTACCCAGATCACTCCTCACCTCAGAAAACTCCAGTGGCTCCCTGTCCAGGAAAGATGCCAGTTCAAGATGCTCACACACACCTACAAAGCCCTCCACAAACTGGGACCATCCTACATCAACCACCGGCTGAACTTCCATCTTCTCTTGAGACACCTGTGCTCCTCTTCACTTGCCCTCATACAAGTCCCCCGCATCCATCACACCTACAGCAGAGGCTGCACATTCTCCTACATCGCCACCAAAGCCTGGAATGATCTTCCCCCCACCTCTGAAAGGCACCTTTCCTGGCAGACTTCAGAAACCAACTCAAGACCTGCCTATTTCACACAGGTGCAGCAACCTTAGCGCCCAGATACCCTTAGTGGTGATAGTGTTGCGCTCTACAAATGATTGATTGATTGAAATGTGTTGGATGTCATTTTCCATGATTGTGCCATTGATTCCTTTGTATTTTTATGGACTTTTATTGCATCACATACCAAGTGGTCTCTTGCAGCGCTGTTTGTGCTGCCGTAACCACTGGAGCAGTGCTTGGTGGTTGTCTGAGGGCACCTGACTGCTGCTGGTGCTTGGAAAAAGCTGTGACCGCAGGCAACACCAATAAATACCAACAACTTCTCTACTCATTCCAAAGGAGACGCTAAAACTCCAGCAGTCATTGTTATTCAATCTTTTATTGCAGTCTCAGTGCAAACAAACAATGCCTTTTTCACGTGTGAAGATGTTATAATGGTTCACATACGCTGTGCATGATCAGACAACATAAAAAATAGGCTGGCCATTTTAAAACTTCATAAAAAAGAGACTGTAAATGATTTGATCTTGCAAGTTACCAACTCAATTAATTAATATACGAGCAAACATGGCGTCTTCAAATGCGAAAAAGGCTGTTTTTTATCTTTAAACATAACAAATTCAAAATATATTTCCGAATAATTTTAAACCCAACTACTTGTTTCTTGCAATGACAGTATCCCCTCAAACAAACCAAAGATATTAACTGTTCTCCTCTCTACATTATTACATCCATTCCCTTTCAACTAAGCTACTTTTCATTGCCTTGTTAGATGAATTCTAAATTGTACATGTCTGTACAAATCACAACTACAGTTCTCCATAAAGATTTTTTTAAACAATTATCACTTTATAAAACACCACAATCAGAGAAAACATACAAACTTGTGTATATCATTTAGCCCATGTGAACTTATAGTGTTAATTTCTATCCAGCAGATTTCTCATTCAAAAATGATCATGGTTAAGTATCTTCATTACAAGGATCTTAGAACACTTAACATACCTGAAAGTGGAGTTCTATAGCACAGTGCCCATGTTCTGCAAAATGTAGAGCTAGGTTAGTTTAACATGCATTCAACCTATGTAAATCCTTCCAGGCACAGTATTGTGCAGATCCCATTTACTCTGTTAAAGTCTTTTAAAGCAATTGATTTGCCAGTCTCTGAGTGTGTTATGAAGGACCCTTTATCACATTAATACAAATGCTGCAACTGAGGCATGTGTATCAATCGGTATTCTTTCTTGCCACACAGTTGGTATTAATCTTTTTGGTATGTTCGATTCTGAACAACATGTCACACGTATTTAGAGGTATTTCAACATACAAATACTACATGCTGAATTTTAAATAGTAGTCTACTCTCAGGTAGTATTACTTTTATCCTTATCACAGATGGTTATTAGATCATCACCCGCTTATCGCTATCGCTTATCGCTAAGTAGAGGTGGCTACACCCAAGGGCAGGGATGGGAATGGAGCTATGGTGAGCCAACAGATGCGCCTACCTAATAAACAAGCTGCTAACCGGTATGTGCTAGTGTGTGGAGGGGGTAGAACATAGTGGAACATGCTTTCTTCTTCACCAGCATCAGATATACTGGCCACTTCACTAGTTTTCCTGGAGACGCACAGTGCACCACTTTATCAAAGCTTGTTTGGCTGCCCCAATAATAACATGCACAGGTCAAAGACTCCAACCTTTTGTCTTTCCTGCTTACCTCAGCCTGCACGCCTGTCAAATAGCAGACATACTTTACACCCTTGTTGATAGGCACAGTTTTGAAACCAATGCTAGACCGCAGAGAAGGAATAATAGTGGGTAGACAGGTACACTCTGTCTATCGGCTGTGGACCCTCAATAAGTCTCACACTGGCTGCTGCAGGACAGAGAACCACTAAGGCCCTCATTATGAACATGGCGTGTGGTCCCGCCATGCTGGCCTTGGCGGCTGAAATTGCCAGCCGGCATGGCGGGACAGCCCGCCGCATTATGAACCGGGTGAGGGCCGCCATCGGCAACCCTCACTCACCGCCAGGCTTTCGCCGTCAGGCAGTCTGGTGGTGGGTGGAAACACTATCCGACAGGGTAGCTGCGCTAACCTTCGGATAATGTTTACATATACACCAGCCTTTGTTTGGCAGAAAGGCTGGTGGGGGGGGTGCCCCTGCACTGCCCATGCACCTTGCATGGGCAGTGCATGACCCGGTGCAGTGCCCCGTCGCGCAGGTCACTGCCTGATTGTACCGGTACGCGAGAGCCCTTTTACACGATGGAACGCAAATGGACTAGTCACAAAGATAATACACACTCTGGATTTTTGACTACTTCTTCGCAATACAGGTTGCCTTCATGACTACAAACACCTAACAAAAACTGAACCATTTACTCCATTGAAGATTAATATAGGACAGACTCGTGGTGGTTTCGCAAGAAATTTGGGAATTCCAATTTGAATTGAACCTAACGATCGTAAAAATAACAAGCCTTGATAAAGTCCTTCAGAGGACGAAACTTTGCTCATGTGTGCTCCATTCTCATCTTAGACACAGAAAACTATTCTTAACCGATATAGTAAATCTGGTCAAGATATATTACCATCATAGCGAATGCAATAGCATCTGGGGCGCCAATCCCTGAGTCCTGGAAGGAGGCCACTGTTATCACAATCTTTAAAAAGGGCGACAGAAGCCTCCCCATGAACTATAGGCCAATTAGCTTGATAGATTGTGTGCAGAAAGTGTTCTGTCACTGCCTTCTGGGCAAGATTCAAGATTGGATGATGGAACGAGATATCCTTAGTCCCCTCCATGCAGGTTTTTGCAAAAAAATATCTACCATTGAGCAAGCCCTCAGGTTTCTGCTTTTATATTGGAAAAACGTTTTTATTGGCAAAGGGAACCTGTATGTTGTTTTTGTGGACTTGAAATCCGCATTCAACCTAGTACCCCGTAACAAGTTGTGGGAAGTTCTTTCCCTAATGGGAATAACCGAGCACATTCTTATATTACTAACTCAGCTCCATGAGGGTAACTATGCACGTGTCATGTGGGACGACAGGGGGCAGCTAACTTACAGAATTCAGGTGTCAAGGGGTGTGCGGCAAGGGTGTGTACTTGCCCCCACCCTGTTCTCCCTGTACATTAATTATATTGTCCCCTCTTTACTCAGACTGGAGGCCGATGCACCATCGCTAGGCACACAGAAAATTTCGGTCTTGCTCTTTGCAGACGACACACTCCTGATATCCAAGACCCCAAGTGGATTACGTAAACTCCTTGTGTGTTTTGAGGAATTTTGCTCCACACAGGGACTTGAAATCAATGCTTCTAAAACGAAATTGATGACGCTTAATCCACGCAGATCCTTTAGAGGAAAGTTCATTCTCGAGGAAACCCCACTTGAAAAGGTTGGTACTTTTAAGTTACCTGGGCATAATGTTAACTGAAAAAATGTCTTGGAAATCACATATTGCAAAGCAAGCACTCAAGTTCAAGCAAACAATGGGGGTCTTAATATAGGACTTTAACCTCTCACATTCTAAACCAATACGCCTTGCAATCCGGATATGTGAAACCAAGGCAGTGAGCTCAGCCCTTTACGGGGCTGAACTTTGGGGCTATGCCAAAGCCCAAGAAATAAAGATTTCTGAAAATAATTTCTTAAGAAATCTAGGTGGTCATTACAACCCTGGCAGACGGTGTTAAAGCGGCGGTAAGACCGCCAACAGGCCGGCGGGAAAAAATTTGCAATTACGACCCTGGCGGAAACCACCAACAAAGACAGCCACTTTAACACTCCGACCGCCACAACGGTACAAACAAACAGCGCGGCGGTCACGGCCAACAGACAGGCAGAAGACAATGTACCGCCCACAGTATTATGACAGGCCAATCCGCCACCTTTTCCGGGGCGGATTCACCGCGGATAAAAACACGGCGGAAACAGGAATTTCGAAGGAAAAACACCTTCTACACACTCCACGAGGAACGAGGACACCGTGGAACTGGAACTCCAAATCCTACCTGCAATATTCTTCCTGCTCCTGTACCAGGAGCACAAACACCGGCGGCGAAGACCACGGTGAGTACTGCACCTACGACACAGGGGAGGGGGAGGCACAAAACAGGGACACACACATGCAACACCCCCATCCCCACCCTCACCCACTACAACACACACACTAATACATATCTATACATTATAGTTACACCCCCCAACCCCCCGGAAGAATGCAAAGACAAAAGGAAATGAGTGTAACCATTGTAATATAGTAAAATGCAGAACGCAAAAATATACATATATACACTATTAACAAAATATACACCAAGAATAGTAGTCCAGGTATTGCACCATTTATAGTCCGTGGACCACTGGGCCCAAAATTCATGGGCGAGGCCCACACTCGATACCAGATCAAAACAGAGAGAACACTGCAGGGGCATCAGATAGAAATACAACAGGCACCTCAGGGGGAAGAGAAGGGGGGGGCACCTCAGCCGGATGAGTGCACAACGCCAGATCCACGAGGGGACTCAATGCCCACTGTTCAATCCTGGGGAGTGCAAAGCCACAATCTCTCAAGTCTCTCCAGTGGGTGGTTTGCCCACTGCATTATCCTGGGGAGTGCAAAGCCACAGTCTCTCAAGTCTCTCCAGTGGGTGGTTTGGCCACTGCATTATCCTGGGGAGTGCAAAGCCACAGTCTCTCAAGTCTCTCCAGTGGGTGGTTTGCCCACTGCATTATCCTGGGGAGTGCAAAGCCACAGTCTCTCAAGTGGATAACAGTCTCCACTGGTTCTGGAGGGGGACTGGTGCCCAGAGTGCTTCATCCTGTGAAGGACAGAGGTAGTGGATGCATGTCTCCACTGGTTCTGGAGGGGGACTGGTGCCCAGAGTGCTTCATCCTGTGAAGGACAGAGGTAGTGGATGCATGTCTCCACTGGTTCTGGAGGGGGACTGGTGCCCAGAGTGCTTCATCCTGTGAAGGACAGAGGTAGTGGATGGATCTCTCCACTGGTTCTGGAGGGGGACTGGATCTCTCCACTGGTTCTGGAGGTGGACTGGTGCCCAGAGTGCTTCATCCTGTGAAGGACAGAGGTAGTGGATGCATGTCTCCACTGGTTCTGGAGGGGGACTGGTGCCCAGAGTGCTTCATCCTGTGAAGGACAGAGGTAGTGGATGGATCTCTCCACTGGTTCTGGAGGGGGACTGGTGCCCAGAGTGCTTCATCCTGTGAAGGACAGTGGTAGTGGATGGATCTCTCCACTGGTTCTGGAGGGGGACTGGTGCCCAGAGTGCTTCATCCTGTGAAGGACAGAGGTAGTGGATGCATGTCTCCACTGGTTCTGGAGGGGGACTGGTTCCCAGAGTGCATCACTCACCTGTGACGGTCCCAGTTGCGTCAGTGCCCCTGCTGCTCATGGGCTAGCGGTGCTTGAGTTGGCGGTGCCCTGTTCAGTGGTGCTTGAGTTGGTGGTGCCCTGTTCAGCGGTGCTTGAGTTGGCGGTGACCTGTTCAGCGGTGCTTGAGTTGGCGGTGCCCTGTTCAGCGGTGCTTGCCCTGTTCAGCGGTGCTTGAGTTGGCGGTCCCTCATGGCCCAGCGATGCTTGAGTTGGCGGTTCTTCATGGCCCAGCAGGGCTGGGGCTGGCGGTCCTTCATGGCCCATCTGGGCTGGGGCTGGCGGGCCCTCCTGGGCAGCTGGGATGGGGCTGGCGGGGCCCTCCTTGGCAGCTGGGGCTGGTGGGGCCCTCCTGGGCAGCTGGGCTGGGGCTGGCGGTGGCCTCCTGGGCAGCTGGGCTGGGGCTGGCGGTGGCCTCCTGGGCAGCTGGGATGGGGCTGGCGGTGGCCTCCTGGGCAGCTGGGCTGCGGCTGGCGGTGGCCTCCTGGGCAGCTGGGCTGGGGCTGGCGGTGGCCTCCTGGGCAGCTGGGCTGGGGCTGGCGGTGGCCTCCTGGGCAGCGGGGATGGGGCTGGCGGGGCCCTCCTAGGCAGCTGGGCTGGGGCTGGCGGTGGCCTCCTGGGCAGCGGGGATGATGGCGGTCTTCTTCGCCCTGCTGCTCTTCCCAGACTCGCTGGGTTTCTTGTGGCCCTTCCCCACCTTGGGAGGTGTCACAGCTGAGACCACACTCCCACCGGGACCCCTGGGAGCGGCTTGAGTGGCTGGAGTCTTCGCCCTCTCCCGCCGGGAACTGGCCAACTTCTGATGCTTCACGGGGGGACTGGCTGTGCTGTGGCTCCGTGCCACACTGGCTGTCCTGGTGGCCGGTGCACTCCACATACCTGTGACTACAGGCACCACTGGTCCCGGAGATGTTGTGGCTGAGGTGCTAGTTCGCGACCTATGAGATGGACGGGGTGGGGGAGGTGTGGGAAAAAGGTCAAGGCTGGACCGGAAAAGTTTTTGGGACACACTGGGAGGGGTAGCTGGAGGGGGTTTTGGAGTGGAGGAAGAGGTGGTGGTAGTAGGAGGTGTACGTTTGGTGACTTTGGGTAGAGGTGCATGCGCTGGAGGCTGTCGTGAGGTGGATGGCTGTTGGGTGAGTGTGTGCCTGCGTTTGTGTATCTTGGGAGGGGGCGTCACAGACACACTGGGAGAGGACACAGGGGACGTGTGAATGGTAGTGGGGGTGGTGACTGCACGTGAGCGGGGTGTGCTGGTGAGGGACGTAGTGGCTGTAGAAGTAGTGCATGCTGGTGTGTGTGTAGACGAGACTGGGAGGGAGGAGGGAGACGACGAGGAGGGGGACACAGTGGAGGCAGTGGATGTTGGTGTGTCTGCATGTGTGTGATGCTTGTGTGAGTGCCTGTGGGATGTGTGGTGCTTATGTTTGCCTGAGCTTCCCTTGTATGGTGAGGTGTGTGCAGGCTGGTCTGATGGTGTGCTTGGGATAGGCAGAGGTACAGGGGATTGGGTCTGGGTGGAGGAAGTTGGAGGGGGGAGGCTAGACACAGGGACCATGGCTGCCATCAGTGCTGAGGCCAGAGTTTGAAAGGCTCGGTGAAGGGCCGCCTGACCAGAATGAATGCCCTCCAGGAATGCATTTGTTTGTTGCAACTGCCTTTCTACACCCTGGATGGCATTCAAAATGGTAGACTGCCCAACAGTGAGTGACCTGAGGAGGTCAATGGCCTCCTCACTGAGGGCAGCAGGGGTGACTGGGGCAGGGCCTGAGGTGCCTTGGGCGAAGGTGATGCCCACCCTCCTGGGTGAGCGGGCACGGGACAAAGGCTAAGGGGCTGCTGGGAGGGCGGTGCTGGTAGGGGGGGTGGCGGCTGTACCTGTAGATGTAGATGTTGCCGCCACCACAAGGGAGCTCCCATCAGAGGACGAGTCCGTGTCGCTGGTGCCAGCTCCTCTCCCCGCCGTGGAGCTCCCCTCGCCCTCTGGCCCATTGGTGAATTCTGAGTCCGTAGTGTGGCCCTCCATGGCCATGTGGGATGCAGCTTCCTCGTGCTCCGGTGCCACTGCTCCTCCGCCTGATGATGCTAATGCACACAAGAACAGGAAAACCACAAAGAGGGGGGGGGATAGAATAAAGACATGTTGAGTGCATGGATTACCGCTACCGTTGGCGGACAAGACAGACACAGAAGCCCCCTGCACTACGCCACACTCTTGGGCTCTACAGTGCAATTCCTGGGAAATGGCCTACAAGGCTATGGACGACATCTGCACACATAGATGATACAGGGGCATGAATAGCTGTACTTGGCACTCTACACAGGTGGGGTGGGGGGCCACAGGGCCATGCCTTACGGAGGGGCCTAGCCTACGGAACTCGCCCTGGCCTAGGGAAACCCACAGCCCTCCTCCCCCACCCAGACAACTCCACTGCGCGCAAAGTCAGCTGAATGAGAGTGTACTCACCCCCTTGTGTCTGCTGTGATGCCCTCAAGCGCCCATCCAACTCCGGGTAGGTCACCACCAGGATCCTGAACATCAGGGGGGTCATGGTTCGACGGGCACCCCTCCCACGTTGGGAGGCCATCCCCAGCTGAGCCTCCGCCGTCTTCTTGCTCCAGCGGCGAATGTCCTCCCATCTTTTCCGGCAGTGGGTACTCCGTCTGTGGTAGACCCCCAGGGTCCGGACGTTCTTGGCGATGGCACGCCAAATATCTTTCTTCTGGTGGGCGCTGACCTACATGAAATGTACAGGGGAAGAAGAGAAGTCATTACCAACTGCACCGTCAAAGTGAGTGGCCCCCATCCCTTCCCTTGCCATGTGGCACATGCACCCACCGTCTTTCATGCATGCAGAACTCTGCCCCCTTCCTTCTTACATTCAGCCCTCTCCACACAGGCATAGCCCATACAATATGCTCCCTGTGTACTCACCTGTTTGTCTGGAGGACCGTAGAGTAGCGTGTACTGGGGGAGGACCCCATCAACGAGCTTCTCCAACTCCTCCAATGTGAAGACAGGGGCCCTTTCCCCAGACGCACAAGCCATTGTCTCTTCCAGACCAAGGTCACAGCAGCACTTGCAGTGTAGGTCCTCTCCTGTCGAAGATCAGGTATCGAGTGATTGAACAGATAGAAAATGGCGGTCACATCCGCGGCGGTGTGTACCATCACCGCCGGCGTACATCGTCATTGGCTCCTGGTACCCATAGGGTCCAATGTTAACCAATGCAGCATTGCGCCGCAGTCTCCGACTGCCTACCGCGACGGTGCACAACGTCAGCGCAGTTACCTCACATCCCATTATCCCACTTTAGAGGTCAGGCAGCCGCCATTTCAAGGGCCTACATGGCCTCATTTCCAACTGCGTCACACATACCTAGGCCTAGTCTCAACACACATACAGGCCACCTATTGTGTATGATTGGTGTTCTGGGTAAACTGTGGGTACGTACCTCTGAGTTGTTTGACTCTGTGGTCGCTGTTGTCCTTCATAGGCACCGTCCGCTGGGACATGTGAGGAGATGGCAGAATCCTCCGGTGTACCGACCGCTGGTGGACCTGTCGACAATGGAGGAAAGAAATTTGATAAACACCTAAAGGTTTGACCATGCCACAATCCAGGAACTGTGTACCCAGTTGGAGCCAGACCTGATGTCAGCAATCCGCCATCCCACAGGAATCCCCCCTCAAGTGCAGATGTTATCAGTGCTCCATTTCCTTGCAAGTGGGTCTTTTCAAACAACTGTGGCCATGACATCAGGGATGTCCCAGCCTATGTTTTCCAACGTATTGTCCAGAGTGTTGTCTGCCCTGCTGAAACACATGCGGAGCTACATCGTTTTCCCTCAGGTGGAAGATTTGCCTACAGTGAAAGGTGACTTCTATGCCCTTGGACATATCCCCAACATCATAGATGCCATTGATGGGACCCATGTGGCTTTGGTCCCCCCCTACAGGAGTGAACAGGTGTACAGAAACCGGAAGAGTTATCATTCCATGAATGTACAGATGGTATGTTTGGCAGACCAGTACATCTCCCATGTGAATGCCATGTTCCCTGGCTCAGTGCATGACGCCTACATCCTGCGGAATAGCAGCATCCCTTATGTGGTGGGTGAACTCCAGCGGCACCGTGTATGGCTATTAGGTGAGCCCCTGGAAGCAAGACAGTGGGAATGGTTGTCTGGGGTTATCCCTACAGGTTAGCGTGTGTCTAACAGTTGTCCCTTGCCATTTGCAGGTGACTCTGGGTACCCCAACCTGTCATGGCTACTGACCCCAGTGAGGAATCCCAGGACAAGGGCAGAGGAACGCTACAATGAGGCCCATGGGCGAACTAGGAGGGTGATCGAGCGGACCTTCGGCCTCCTGAAGGCCAGGTCCAGGTGCCTGAATATGACAGGTGGATCCCTATTCTACTCACTAAAGAAGGTGTGCCAGATCATCCTGGCCTGCTGTATGCTTCACAACTTGGCTTTGCAACGACAGGTGCCTTTTCTGCAGGAGGATGGTCCAGATGGCGATGTTGTGGCAGCTGTGGAGCCTGTGGACAGTGATGAGGATGAAGCAGAGGAAGAAGACATGCAGAACAGGGACTCAGTGATCCAGCAATATTTCCAGTGAAACACAGGTGATAATACATTCCTGCCTACTACATGTACTTTTACACTACTACCTCTCTACTGTCTGTCGTTTTCACCCGAGTATGGTCACTGAGTTGTCACTTTCCCTTACGGTTTCAGAGATGTGGGTCCCAACGTGTGTCATCTGCTTAGATTCCTCCTGGACTAGAGCTGTGTGACATAGGTATGTTGACGTTACTATTTCAAGAACATTTTGTCACTGTAATTGCAAATACACTATTTCGAAATCACAGACAGACTCCAGATCATTTTGTGCTTTAGGTGTGTTTATTTAAAGGCAAAATATTGGAGGGGGAAGTTAAATGGTGAGGGGTGATGGCGGAATAGTGTCCATGGCAGAGTCCAGTCTATTAGTCTCACAGGTGCATTGCCCATATGGGCATAGGAAGTGGAGCTGGGGCAGTTTAATTATGGACAGGGTGACAAAATGGGACAGTTTGATGACAATCAGGGTGGTCTCATTTCTTGGCGGGGGTCTTGCCATCGTGCTCTGTCTTGTTCCTGGATCTCAGGGACCGTTTGCGGGGTGGTTCTCCCTCTGCAGGGGGTGGGGTGCTGGTTTGGTGGTCCTGTGGTGGGGCGTCCTGTCCACTAGAGCCGGCGGAGGTGGTGGGCAGTTCATTGTCCATGCTAGTGTCAGGAGCCCCTTGGAGTGCCACATTGTCCCTCCTGGTGTTAAGTAGTTCCTTCAGCACCCCTACGATGGTGCCCAGGATGGAGCTGATGGTTCTGAGTTCCTCCCTGAAGCCCATATACTGTTCCTCCTACATGCGCTGGGTCTCCTGAAACTTGGCCAGTACCGTTGCCATCGTCTCCTGGGAGTGGTGGTATGCTGCCATGATGGAGGAGAGGGCCTCGTGGAGAGTGGGTTCCCTGGGCCTGTCTGCCCCCTGTCGCACAGCAGCCCTCCCAGTTCCCCTGTGTTCCTGGGCCTCCGTCCCCTGGACCGTGTGCCCACTGCCACTGCCCCCTGGTCCCTGTTGTTGTTGGGGTGGTGGGTTATCCTGGGTTCCCTGTAGTGGTGGACACACAGCTGATTGACGTGTCCTGGGGACGGAGGTATGGGCCCGCTGGGTGGGTGCTGTGCTGGTGTTTCCAGAGGGGGGAAGGTCTGTGGTGGCCTGTGCCTGTGTGAGGGGAACCGACTGTCCCGAGGCCCCCGATGGTCCGGGCTGGTCATCTAGATCCAGTTGGACAGAGGTGCTGTCATCACTGTGGGCCTCTTCTGTGGGTGGAGTGGACATGTCTGGACCCTCCTGTCTGGTGACGTTGGGTAGGGATCCTGCAGGGGTGGCAAGGCATGATTATTGCATCTGTGTGTGGCATGGTGTTCAATGGGTGGGTGACTGTGTACCCCAGTGCTGGCATTCCTGTGTGGGAGCTTGTGTGATGATGGTTTAGGGGGGGATATGGGTATGTGCAGTGGGCATGCTTTAGTGATGGGTGTCCATGCTTTGTTGTTGCATGCAGGGCTTGGTGTTGGGATGTGTGGTTTGTGATATTAGTACATTTGTGAGGAGTTGGAGTGATAGGGGTGAGGGCAAGTATGGGGGTATGTGATAGCATGCAGGTAGGGTGGGTGATGTAATAGTTAAGATTTGACTTACCAGAGTCCATTCCTCCTGCTACTCCTGCGAGGCCCTCAGGATGCAGAATCGCCAAGACCTGCTCCTCCCACGTTGTTAGTTGTGGGTGAGGCGGTGGGAGTCCGCCGCCAGTCCGCTAAACCGCCTGGTGGTGTCTTGAGACCACGGAATGCACCTTCCCCCGTAGGTCGTTCCACCTTTTACTGATGTCCTCCCGATTTCTTGGGTGTTGTCCCACTGCGTTGACCCTGTCCACTATTCTTCGCCATAGCTCCATCTTCCTTGCAATTGAGGTGTGCTGCACCTGTGATCCAAATAGCTGTGGCTCTACCCGGATGATTTCCTCCACCATGACCCTGAGCTCCTCCTCCGAGAACCTGGGCTGTCTTTGCCGTGCCATGGGGTGGTGTAGGTGATGTGTGGGGTGGTGTGTGTGGTGATAAGTGTGGTGATATGTAGTGGTGTGTTGTGTGAGGTGCGTGGAAGTTGTGTGGGTGATGGTGTTATGTGCCTGTGGATGCTGTGGTACTTGCTGGTGGTGTCTCTCTCTGTGCTTCGTTCTCGATTTTTGGTAGTAGGGGTTTGTGGGTGATGTGGGTGTGTGTTTTATATTGTATTGGGTGTGTGGGAGTGGTGTGTGTATGTGTATCAGGTGTGTGTATTTTGAATTGTCCAATGTGGCTGTGTTTTGTAAGAGTGTGTGTATTTTGAGCGTGACGGTGTGTACCGCCAATGGAATACCGCGGTTGAAAGACCGCCGCATGGATTCGTGTGTCGTGATAGTGTGGGCGTATTTCTGTTGGTGTGACGGTGTCGGTTTTTTTTTCGCCAGTTTATCACTGACCTTTGGTGTGGCGGACTTGTGTGGGTGTCTGAATTTTGGCGGGTTCCGAGATGTGGGTCATAATAGCTGTGGCGGAATTCTGCAGCCGCGGCGGTGTGTTGGCGGTCTTCTGCACGGCGGTAAGCGGCTTTTACCGCCAATGTTGTAATGACCCCCCTAGTGTCCCTCCCGCCAAGTACTCCGCTGTTCCCCCTTTTTAAAGACCTAGGCATGAAACGCATTGACCACAAAGCACGCCTACGTCCCCCTTTGTATTGGCGGCGTCTTTGGACCACTCCGGAGCTTGCCTCTTTTACTATAGCCCTGCAGGTCATCTTAGAAGCTGACCATTCTCTTAGTATCCCCTGGTTTAGACACATCAAGGGGCTATTTTACTCGCTTGGACTTAGAGAACTCTGGGATTCTCCAACCACTACCTCATTCCCTTCAAAAAGTGACCTAAAAAAATTGTACTGGCACATTGTAGAGTCTGAAGACATGAGGGCTACACTTTACTCTACACTATCATGTGACTTCACCAACCTAAAAGAGACGTGTAAATATGAGGCTTTCTGGGACATAATTACGGTGCCAAGAGAAAGGAAGTTGTACTTCCAGTTCCATATTGGCACCCTGCCATTAAGACTATTTACTAGAAGCTGGTCACATGATGAGACAACCATCTGCCCAGCTTGTAAAGCACCCATTGAAAACCTCCCTCACGTCCTATTTGTCTACCCTGTAAACACTGCCTCACGCAGGAAATGGCTGGCCCGGCTTGTAAACTGCTGGGAGTTCGCAGGTCCGACTCAGCCCTCCGAATTCTCAGATCAGACACTCGCCCGATGCTAGTGATTGCTGTTGCCAAATTCCTTGGGACAAGTTGGATTGTCAGAGGGAAACTTCTATCTGTATAATGGTTTTAGCAAGAATGTATTAACTTACTCTGGGAGAGTATTTAATTTAATTTAATTTAATTATTTTATGTAACTACATGCACTGTATATATTTTATTTAATCCTGTGTAATTATTTATTGTTGCTGTGCTTTTGTGGCTCTTGTAGCTGAAATAAAGTTCTTTTGACTGACTGACTGACTGACAGAGAAACACTATGCACTAAAGACCGCTATGCTGGCTTTCTCTTCAAGGCACTCCTCCAACAACCCTCAAGCCGGGGGTCGCAAAGACAGGGTCAGTGGGCACCAGAGCAGAAAGGGAACAGTAGCGTCTGCTGCCTGCTGAGACGTTGAATTGATGTCCATGCACACATGGCTAACTACTGTCAAGACCACAGAAGCATTAGTGCAAACTCTAAACCGTTCAGCAGTTACTGTTTTTGTTTTACAAATTGAATGGGGTTCTGACTCACACAGAGTCTGGGACCTATTTAGGAGATCTGAGTGACTTATGCTAGTTGTAGGTTACTACTAACCCTATTGGTAATTTATTCATTTTATTTATATGTATACGTAACTCATTTACATTTTTTAGTGCTCTGTTGGTTTGTAGTTATACTTCCAGTATGTAACATACATGCGTACATTAAATGGGATAAGAAATTACTGCTCATGGTGAAAAGTGCTGGTTTAACTATATGTCATTCACAAAAATATGAGCATGTTGGCCCCTGGTACGACTGAAGGTTCCGAGAGATGAAGGTGCCATTGCCCCATGAATCTAATGTGTTTTTTCTTAAAATATGAACACCCCCCCTATTTAATAAAGTCTCCTTCAGTCAATGTAAGAATAAATGTGACTAATTTCGCTAAATCAAGTGAAAGAAAAAACTGCATACTGTCAGTTGAGAACATCAAAACAAGCCAAACGTTATGTTCAGTACAGAAAATGAAACCTGCGCATTTTTTTGGTTTACGGACCCACTACCTGAGGTTGCTTTTGCCACTAGTTCTTTAGTAAATCACTCTTACCTCAATTCACCCAATTTATAGGCTCTTATTTTCTCCTTTCATCCCTATGGCCCCTAGCTCTGTTTTCTTCTGTGAAAGTTTTGATATGTTAGAGTTTCTTCACCTTTTTCAATGCAAAATGATTGTAATCATCTCCTTTGATGTTTTATGTACAGTGCGTTGCAGTGAACGGCTATGGGACACCAGCCTTATCCATACAGGTCAAACACCATGTACCCTAATCACAAAACAAATGATGCCTCCCACTTTATGATATCCGAGGTCTTATTACCAAACGCAATCAAAGGCCAGGAGTGAGGAGTTCAAACAGGGTTCACTTGGCCTACAGGGCAATTTGGCAGTGCCAGGCGGGCTGGTGTGTGGACCAATTTTTTGGTGGTTTGTGGCCCTGTTTTTAGGTCTGGTGGCCGGTATTTAGTGGTGATTTCCCTGATATTATCCAGCCATTACCTGCAGCAAGCACACATGCATCCAGTCTCCCATACGTTACAAAACACCTACGTAGTGTCTTCACAAATTCAAAACTGCCTCATTTTACTAGTGTTGGCCATTTTTTTTAGCCACCTAATTCTCCAAAGCGGGACACTTATTTTGGTGCCTGGGACTATTTTCTGTCCTAGTCCGACCTCGAGTGCCAAGTGTTGCACTCGTATTTTCAGCCTTGTCCCCCGAGCATAACAAAGCCATGAGTGCATTCCCACTGTCATGCATTGACTCTCAGAAGCCATAAAGGAATGGTGACGGGGGCTTGTTGATGTCAACAGGCTCTTGCCCAAAACCCCCGTGTAATATGCTTGGTATTTATTATATTATTTGCTATTTCTGTTGTTCACATTTTACCCTGTACTGTCGCGTGTCTTGTTGTCTTTTAATATTGTGTTCTCAAACTCACACAGCATAGCTGAACACTCCGTGTTCGAGTGTTTAGTCAGCTGTCAGTTGGTGACTGGCTCTCGACTCAGATGGTTGTGCCTTCGCTGTCGTGGGTCCCTACTATTTGGATTACATTTTCTTGTTGGAGCAAACCACTTGAAGTTTCCAGGAAATCTTTTATTTAGTTATTTGGAGTGACACCATCTCCACATTTTTGGTACCAGGAGTGGGGCGAAAGAGCGTTTTCCAGGACAGCGCCAGGGACCCACCGACCAGACTGTCGTTTTTCAACACTTGGATCCGGTAGACTGTGTACCAGGTTTCTGGGGTGAGAATAGTTTATTTTTGGATTTTCTTTCCAGTGTACTCAAAGCTGCTACCGTCAGACTGCTTGTGCTTGTCCACGTGAGGTGCCAGCGCGCTCTAGGCAGTTACAGCCAGCAGTAGACCGTCCGCGTGTTGTAGAGCTTACCTTTTGCACGAGCTCCGGCTGTGGATCCAGCTTCTTGAGTATTTTGCTACGTTACGTCACCCACTTCGGCGTGCGCTTTCTCGTTTTAAAAAAATGATCGTCATGGCAACCAGTAAAACAGGAAGTACACGCGCTTGACAAGTACGCTAAGGAACAATTAGACGTGAGAGTTTTCGACGTCCTAACGGCGCACAGTTGCAATGTGAAGATTTCTTCTCGGCATACATGTAAAGGATTTTCGCTTGTTTTTTTACTTTTTCCCTGATGATATTTGGAAATTTCTGCTTACATTTTAACTATTCAGGAACATTCTTTAACTTTTGTGAGGGCACTCTTCTGGCAAACAGGAACTTATTTTTGTACTCTAATGGAGGCACTGGAGCACTAGACAGAGACCTTTTCTCGGACGTTTGAATTAAGAAATATCCACCCACCAGGAGGTTCTGTACACATGACTTTGGAGAGGGAATCCTTTTTAAAAAATGTCTTTTATTTAGTACTCTTATATCATGGCCTCCTCTCAAAGTGTTGTTCAACCTCCGCCCTTCTTACACAAAAATGGGAAACCTGACCTAAAATGGTCTGAGTGGCTGAGGAATTTTGAGAACTATCTTGTAGCCATTGATGCCACTACGTTTTTGCCGGCAAGGAAAATGGCTTTGTTGTTCAATCACTTGGGGGTAGCAGGCCAACGTATCTTTAACAACTTACCACCTGTTCCTGCACCACTTTCTAATGATTTTATGTGGAATGATTATGAGGAAGGAAAAGCAAGAATGATGAGACAGTATGCGGATGAATCCAGTGTTTTATTGGAGAGATTCAATTTCGCCATGTGTAAACAGGCTGCGGATGAGTCAGTTGAGGAGTATGTGGCTACATTGCGTGTTTTAGCTGCTAAATGTGATTTTGGGGCCAATGTAGATTTACATATTAGAGACCAATTTGTCTTTTACTGCTTTTCTAAAAAAATTCAGGAACGACTTTTGGCCTGTCGTAACCCGACTTTGGTAGAGACCATAGACATTGCTAAAAGCATTGAGAGATCTATAGTTTCTTCCAAAGCTATTTCCAACCTTAATCATTACACAGCGGTTAACTCTGTAGTGGATGAAGATTCTATTTGCACTGTTGTTGACAAATACCAGAAAATTAAGAGGAATTCTAGTCAAAGTATGAGCATGCCTGTCTGTTTCAGGTGTGGCTCTTACAATCACATTGGATATTGTCCATCTTGTCCTGCATTGAACAAAAAATGCTTGAAATGTCGAAAAATTGGCCATTTCCAAAAAGTGTGCAGGATGGGAAAACTCAAGCCAGGTTCAGATTCAAGTGCCAATGTATCCAAATTGCGAATTAGCAACGTATATTCCACAGACTCTGAGAATGATGTTTCTGAATGCATGGGTAGACTTTCTAATGTTGTACTGACTGTTGACACACACAATGATTTGAGTTTTCGATGAAGTAAAAATCAAAGGGCCACTATGTGAGGCAAGTATAGGTGGTAAAAGATTAACAGTCATAGCTGACTCTGGAGCCCCAGTGACCAAAATTTCTGATAGAACATACTTTGCTTTATGGCCAGATTCATCTGGGTTGCTGTCTCCCAACATCAATCCTAAGGCTTTTGGTGATCAGGACATAGACTTGTTAGGGTATTTTTGGTCAGATCTATCCATTTTAGGAAGAACGGCACATACCAAAGTCTATGTAGCAGTTAATGGTAGGAATATAGTTGGTTGGAGAGATCTGGCTAAACTTGGGATAATTCTATGTCCTGGGCATTGTACACCCATTAGGTTAGCTGACCCGCCGGTGTCTGATGCCTCTGTTTTGTCGGTGTTATCTCCTGAGGCAGTCTTTTGTGATTTAAAACTTAAATTTCCTAAAGTTTTTCAGGACATGGTTGGCAATGTCAACGGTTTCGAGCACAATATCAGACTTAAGAAAGGAGCTTTGCCTGTGATTCACAAAGTAAGGCCAGTACCCTTGAGTGTCAGGCCAAAATTGAAGGAATTGCTGGACAAGTTGATTTGTGAAGGCATAATTGCCCCTATCGACTCTTCCGAGTGGGTTTCACCCATTGTCCTTACGAAGAAAAGATCAGGGGACTTGAGACTGTGTGTGGATTTAAGGTCTCTCAATAAGAACATACTGATTGATTGCCATCCTATTCCTCACATACAGGAGTTAGTTACTAGCATAGGGACCTCCAAGTATTTCTCCACCATTGATCTGCACTCAGCATACCATCAGATACCTTTGAGTGTAACCTCTCAGTCGCTCACTACTTTTGTAACCCCTTTTGGAGCGTATAAATATCGCAGGCTCCCTTTCGGGTTGGCGTCTGCAGCCAGCGTCTTTCAAAAAATGATGGATACCTTGTTTAGTGGATTAGACAATGTAGTAGCCTTCCAAGACGATATATTGGTACACACTGTTACCACGGAGGAGCATATTACCCTCTTGAGTAAAGTTTTTGACATCCTTCAATCTCATGGCATGACCATTAAAGCTGAAAAGTGTAAAATTCTAGCTGATCAAGTAGAGTACCTTGTTCATACCATTTCGGCAGAAGGGATAAAGCCGAAGTTCTGTAATTTAGAAGCCATTAAAAATGCTCCTGCACCATCAGATAAGGACAATTTGCGTTCTTTCTTGGGGCTCTGTGAATACTATGCGCGTTTTGTGCCTGGATATGCAATTATTGTTCAACCATTGAGGTCATTACTCAAGAAAGGTCAAAAGTTTATTTGGGATGACTTGATGGATATCACCTTCAAAAAGGTGAAAGATTTAGTTTTATCTGCACCCTTACTAAAGCCTTTCATCCCATCGGGTGAGTCATTTGTAGCGGTTGATGCTAGTCTCAAAGGTTTAGGAGCTGTTTTTGGGCAGATAGTTAATGGAAAACAAAATACAGTTGCATTCGCTTCCCGGTCCCTTTCAGAAGCAGAGAAGAATTATAGCACCATTGAAAGGGAGGCCCTTGCTTGCGCATGGTCAGTTGAGAAGTTTAAAACATATATATGGGGCATGAAAGGTGATGTATTCACAGACCATAAGCCTTTGGTTTATCTTCTTAGCGGCAATGGCTTGGGGAAGGCTTCGGCTCGTTTAGTGCGTATTTTATCAAAATTACAGGAATACAACTTAAATGTCAAATACATCCGAGGAGGTATGAATGTTCGTGCTGACTGTTTATCTCGCATGCCACTACAACTTGCTGGAAGTGAAACGGATAGTCAAGAGGATGAATGTGTGGTGGGCTTGGTGGAAGCAATTTCTGCTTGTGATGGCAGAATTACGACAGATGAGTGGAAAGCGGCCATGTCCACTGACAAAGTTCTAACTCGGTGGCTCATTTTATCAAATGTGGGTGGCCTTCAGAGAAAACTCTTGATAGAGTTATGAGAACTTTTAAACAGGTGTCGGGGGAATTGTCATGTAATAATGAAGTTTGTATGAGAGGTAACCTTTTCATTCCCCCAGATGATCTCTGCCATAAGATCATTAATATTGCTCATCACGGACATTTAGGAATTTCAGCTACAGAAAAGAAATTAAAAGCATCATATTGGTGGCCTGGACTACACAAACAAGTTACACACTTTATTGATAAGTGTGAACACTGTGTTGTTTCTGAAAAACACTGGAAGAGTTACACCAAACCCTTATGCCCTGTTCCTTTTCCGACGAAGGCATGGGACACCTTAGCAATTGATTTTTCTGGGCCTTTCCTCATGTTACCGAGGGAAATTAAATTTTTGATTGTACTTATTGACTATTATTCTAAGTGGATATACCACTCTTTTGTTGAATCTGCTGACTCTGAATCGGTTATAAAATTTCTAGAAAGACTTTTCCAAGTAGAAGGTCCACCGACTACTATAATTTCTGACAAATGAGTTCACTTTTCATCTCGTAAGATGGAGTTTTTAAAAAAAAGATTTGGTGTAAAGTATTCTCAAATAGCACTCTATAGTCCTGCCTCCAACGGTTTGGTGGAGAGGGCTAACCGCATTTTGAAAGAGGGTATTCAGACCTCTATTGCCATGAACGTGGATGTTTCCAGTTTTTTACAGAAAAACATTTGGGCATACCATACCACTCCCCTTTCTACCACAGAAGTGACTCCCTTCTTACTTCTTAGAGGAAGAGAAGCCATCACTAACTTGACTCCCACCTGGCTTCTACAGAACAGAAAATCTAAGGTAGGAGGGGAAGGTTTGATAGACTTGAATAAATTAAGAAGTACAGTAGAAAAGAAACAATTGGCACAGAAACAAAACTATGACTTCAGGAATAAAGTCAAAGATGTCATTATAAACGCTCAAGACTTTGTTTTAATCAAAAAACCACATAAAATCATGAAAGGGGAGTCCAAGTTTTCCTTACCTGTTAAAGTCATCAAAGCCAATAAAAATTCTCTTTTATTAGAAGGAAAGGGATGGTGGAATAGGAACAACGTGGTTCCGGTATCTAAGCAACAAGCTGGAATTTTCAGTAAGGTTTATTCAGAGCCTAATTTAAGTATTTCTGCTTTTCCCAATAGTTCTGATTCCTCAGACTTTTCCCTTAAGAACAGTTTGTTGCAAGGAAAATTGACAATGGCAGAATCCATGCCTCCAACATCGACACAGACTTCTTTGAACACCATACCATATACTGCGACACGAGATGAAACTATTCCGGCTGGTCAATCTGATTCAGTTGTTGATACGAGGGAATCTGGGAGCAAAGAAGAATGCTCTAGGTTCAAGCGTACCACCAAATTACCTTTTAGATTTCGTGATTACCTGTTGAATTGATTTAACCCTTAGTTTTTGTTTTGTTTCTGTTATGGGAAGGAGGTGATGTAATATGCTTGGTATTTATTATATTATTTGCTATTTCTGTTGTTCACATTTTACCCTGTACTGTCGCGTGTCTTGTTGTCTTTTAATATTGTGTTCTCGAACTCATGCAGCATAGCTGAACACTCCGTGTTCGAGTGTTTAGTCAGCTGTCAGTTGGTGACTGGCTCTCGACTCGGATGGTTGTGCCTTCGCTGTCGTGGGTCCCTACTATTTGGATTAAATTTTCTTGTTGGAGCAAACCACTTGAAGTTTCCAGGAAATCTTTTATTTAGTTATTTGGAGTGACACCATCTCCACACCCCGTCACCCAGTGGAGCAGCACTGACAGAAAAAAAACCTTAACAGACCTGCACATGTCAAAGCTTAGATTAACAATTCTACCTTTAAGTTTCTTGCAGGAATGTAAACTTGTACATCCCTGCTCATGTATGGAAAAAATAGGCTTTGCAAAGAAAGCGAAGGACAGCAGCAGCCAGAGCTGCCACAGATGAATAAGAGGACCGTTAAGCACACAGCTGAGTGTATCTCTCTAAATGATGATGCACTGAAATCAGTGCCTGCCACACCTCTTGACTTGCTCCAGGAACAAATGTGTGAAAAACACAAAGCGCTGACACCTATCACAGTCTAACAATTATTTGAAACAAGTACTGGCAAAGCCGACAGGTCTTGCCTTTGGGACCTTTTTGGCTTTGCTAATGGTTTTTAGCCAAGCAGTACAGCATCTTCCAAGATGTGCTCCATGGCTAAAAAAACGAAAGCACTATGAAACAGTAGTTGTGTCATTTTGCAGCTGCCCCGGAGTTGGGTTGAAAAGTTAAGTTTAAACTTCACTACATTGTCCTCCTTCAAAGCGACTGCATCTGCAGAGTGGCTTAATTTCAAATAGGGAAGCCCCTTTCATGCTATCTCCAGCAGTGACTACACTGCGCAATAGTTTCCCAGCGGGAGAGCCAGTACTGGACCTTCAATGAGGAAGTCCAACATCCCCACACACTAAGGGGGTCATTCTCCGCGCCCGGCGGGAGCCGCCAAAATACCGTACCGCGGTCGGAAGACCGCGGCGGGCATTTTGAGTTTTCCCCTGGGCTGGCGGGCGGCCTTCAAAAGGCCGCCCGCCAGCCCAGGGGAAAACGACCTTCCCACCATGAAGCCGGCTCGTAATCGAGCCGGCGGAGTGGGAAGGTGCGACGGGTGCTACTGCACCCGTCGCGTATTTCACTGTCTGCTATGCAGACAGTGAAATACAAGCGGGGCCCTCTTACGGGGGCCCCTGCAGTGCCCCCAGGGGCCCCGCGACACCCCCTACCGCCATCCTGTTCCTGGTGGGCGAACCGCCAGGAACAGGATGGCGGTAGGGGGTGTCAGAATCCCCAAGGCGGCGCAGCATGCTGCGCCGCCTTGGAGGATTCTGATGGGCAGCGGAAAACCGGCGGGAGACCGCCGGTTTTCCTGCACTGACCGCGGCCAAAGCGCTGCGGTCAGAATGCCCTGCGGGGCACCGCCGGTCTGTCTGCGGTGCTCCTGCCGACCCTGGCCCCGGCGGTCTGAGACCGCCGGGGTCAGAATGACCCCCTAAATGTGATGAGGGATGTGAGTAGTGATCAGGGAGGAAAGCCGCCAATTTCTGGCTATTGTCCCTTTAGCACAAACCTCTAAATGACGTTCTAAGCATACATGAAGCTATTCATATGTTGGGCCGTGCTCTTGTCTGTCCATCTGTAATATTAGCCTTCTACATGAACCTGCTTGTGTGCTTTCTGACTGCATCTATGTTGTATGGGACTGTTGACACGAGCCTCTGTTCTGTGTTCACCCGTACTCATATCTGGGAGCATGTGTGTTTGTTCTGTATGCATGGATGGCCATGGCTGTAGGTCACTATGGCTAGGTCGGTAATGGCGACCTACAATAATATTGCATCCACTGCATCGCCTGACACCACATTACGAAAATAAACATACAATTTCCATTATTAAATGCACATATTTTTAACTTAAAATGTGGTAATTAGGTCAATGTACTGGATGTGATATTGTCTTGCATATGCTATTATGCATATTTATAGAGTGCACTGTCATCCTGGAGGGTATACTGGCGCTCAGCAGGTGAGTCTCTAGCAAAATCTAGGGCCTTGTGGGACTAATCGAAAGGCAGGTCTTCAGCTTCTTCTGGAATTCAAGTAGTGAGAAGGAGACTCTTATGTGTAGTGGCAGGTCTGTATATGCTATAGGAGCGATATAAAAGAAACTTCGACAGCCGGATATGACTTTCCTTTGCGTAGGACGTGTGCAAGTAGAAGTCCGGATGAGGGTAGGTGTCTGTAAGGTTTCTGAAAGCTGATGCGATTGTTGAGGTACACTGGGCCAGTGTTACGCAGTGCCCTGAACGTGTGTGAGGAACTTGAATTGTACTTGCTTGTGCATGGGGGGGGGCTAGTGGAGCTCCATTAGGTGTGGTGTGATGCAAATTCGGCATGGAAGGTTGTGATTCTGGCTGCATAGTTTTGAAAGGTCTGAATCCTGCCAGTGAGTTTTTTGTTGATCCCGGCACAGAAGGCGTTCCCGTAGTCCAACTTGCTTATGACCAGAGTGTGTGTGATGGTTTTCTGCATGCCAATTGAAAATCATTTCAAAATCTTCCTCAGCATCTTTAGGGTATGGATGCATTAGGCGTTGACGGCGTTGACTTAGGCAGTCATGTTGCGTTTGCTGTAGATCCCAAGTTTCTTGGTGTGGATGCTCAGGCTGGGTGTCGATCCTACCTCTGTTGGCCACCAGGTGGAGTCCCACAGTGAAATGCTCTTTAGTCTTGTCAGTGTCAGCTTCATGCAGTTTCTCTACATCCAGTGGGCAACTTCAGACATGCAGGTATTGAACATGATCTGGGTTCTGGACATTTTGTCCGTGAGGGAGAGAATGAGATGCTTGTTGTCAGCATAGTATAGGACATATCATGAGAGTGGATGGTGCTGGCTAGAGGGATCATGTATGCATTGAAGAGTGTCAGGCACAAGGAGGATCTTTGCAGAACTCTGAAGATGAGGTCATGGGCATCTGAGGTGTACGGTGCCAGACTGACTGACGGGTCCTTCCAGTAAGGAGAAGCAGATCCATCGGAGTGCATGTCCTTGGATTCCGATGTCGTGTAGGAGTTGGATGAGGATGAGAATGGGGGTGGGAGACTGTGTAAAATGCTGTGGGGAGGTCTAGAAGGCTGAGAGCTGCTGTGTCTCCTCTGTTCAGAGCCTTGTGGATGCCATTTGTTGCAGCTATGAGGGCAGTTTCCTTGTTGTTGTTGGATCTGAAATCAGACTGAGTGGTGTAGAGGAGTTGGTGGTTTTTGTGGTATTTGATGAGACATCTGTTGATGATTTTCTCTATGACCTTATCTGGGAATGGTAGCAGGGAGTTTGGTCTGTAGTTAGTGAGCAGTGAAGGGTCAGTGGATGGTTTCTTCAGCAATTGGAGGATAGTTGCATTTTTCTAGGTATCTGGTAAGGTCACAGAAGAGGTAAAGACTTTCAGAATGGGTGTGAGCATGGTGATGATGGGTTGCAGGCCTATGGGCTAGGCAAGCTGGTGGCAGGAGTCCGATGGGGCCCCTTGAGTGGATAGACTTCATGGTGGCAGCGCCTGCTTCTGGGATGATGATGGGCCATGTGGTTAGCATTTTGTCTTTTTAGAAGATTGGGAGGAGTTTTGTGAGGTCTGTTGGGTTCGGTAACGGGTTGAAGTTGCTGTAAATAGCGGTGATTTTGTTGCTGAAGAATTTAGAGAGATTGCTGCAGAGGTCATTTAAGGGAGTGACCACATTGGAGGCAGCCGCTGATGAGGTGAAATCCTTCATAATGGCAAAGATTTATTTGCTTCTGTTGGTACTGGCACCAATGTGGTCTGCCAGAGCAGCACGTTTGATGTTCTGGATTATTTAGTGGTCATGTCTCAGGGCAGATTTGAACGTCCTCCTGTCTGTATTGTTCTGGCTCATTCTCCTATTGCACCCCAGTTGTTTCCAGTGGTGTTTCATCAGTCTGAGTTCCTCCGTGTACCAAGTGGCCTGGGGTTGAATGGCTGTGGTGATGCCAGTTATCAGTGCAAGGTTCAGCCAAGTTTTCATGAGGAAAAGTAGGTGCTGGGCATCATCGTGTAGCAGGTTCCAATTCTCTTTGGGGTGTTTAGTGAGAGAGCAGATGTTGAGGAGCATGCATGCAAGTGTGGGTGGGTGCAGGACTCTGTTGAGGGGTGTGAGAGAGTGGGTTGTTGGGTGCTGTCAGTGAGTGTCCAGTGAATGTTGTCTGTGGGTAAGTGCATGAAAACTTGTTGGAAGTACAGGATAATGCTCCCTCAGTGTTGTGTGGGGTCGCAAGGCTGCAGCGTGTGGTGCGGTGGGCGGGTTGAGGGCACAGAGGGTCAAAGTGGGGTCACAGAAGGAGACAAGGACCAGGGTTTCTGGTCCTGGGCAAGGGCCAAAAGCTGATGGGCTTACCTTTGGCATACCTTTGGATGCAAATAAAACATGTAATATACTGGAGGTAGCCCACTGATTTATATGTGTTTATCTGCACACATCTGCAAGTTGCTATGTATGTAAAATTGGACATATGTATGCTCTAGGTCAGTGTGTTCATTGATGTTTTTGTCTGCGTGTTTACTTTGCACAAAAAACAAATGACTTGCAAGTGGAATTTGTTACTGTTCTTCTCTATAGACACTCCCACAGCCTGGACAGCAGCAATGATCAACAATCAAAAATCAAATAAATATATACATATGCACACTTCAGCAATTGTACTTCCTGTTTATTGAATCCAAGTAAGAATCATACCTCTACAAATAGAAACACATGTAGCGCAATGTACCCTAAAAGAGGAACACTTCTTCAATTAGGGAAGTCTTCTTTTGCAAGAAGAGGGAAAGTTTGACTTTGTTCCTTTTCTAAAGAAAAAAACTATAACAAGGACTTCATGTTTACTCAGATTTGCCAATGTGCAACATCTAATTTGACCACTGGAATTATGTGATTTTGTCGAAGTGGAGGTTCCTTTCTAACCTGTAACTCCAGTTCTCTCGTATGGGAATTTTCATGATAAGTCATGAGCACTGAATAGTCCTGCCACATGCAAGGAGACCGAAGCACTTCTTTAAAATATCTTATAAATAGAAATTGTTGCCTTTCTTCAGGAAGGCCTGACACTTAAGAAAGAGACAAATAATGCAGCCTGTGTAAATAGGCTTCGCTGGCTGAACTCTTCATCTGAAATCAAAAAGGGGCCAGCATATTATAATGTGAGAGTAATTTGTAAACAGAATGAATCTCCCTCACAAACCCCTTTTGCATGATAGAGATGAAGAAGAGGAGGACAGAGTAGCCCCATAAGCAGCCATTATATGGCTAAAATAGGGACTTGCCTTTAAGAACTCAGTGACCATCAAAATCTCATTATGGACAGCTGGTGACAGTTGCTTCAGTTCTTTGTGAAGATGATGTGAGACCAATGTAGTGTGTATCGACGACTCTGTCTATTCCACCAGGGAGGAGGGTGGGTTGCTTATGACTTGTCATGGAAATTCCCCTATGAGAGAACTGGCGCTATAGGTAAGAAACTGTTCCTTCTCTCATAGGGGATTTCCATGTATAGTCATAAGCACTGTATAGAATAGCAAGCCTCCATACAGAGAGCAGGGGAAAAGACAGAGGATGAACTAGAAATTTTAAGCAAATAGGTTTCTGAGGGTAGCCTGCCCTATTTGAGCTTCTGCTCTAGTGTCAGATTCTAGGCAGTAATGTTTACTGAATGTGTGAACTGATTTCCAGGTTGCTGTTTTGCAAATCTCCGGGATAGGAATATTGCACAGCAAAACAGTAATAGCTGCTGGGAGTGTATTGCTTTTTGATAGCACAGTAAAATACATGATACTATCCATTGCAAAATGGATTGCTTAGAGGTGGCTATGCCTGTATGGAGGGGACAATAGTTTTTACACAATTGGTCCGATTTGTTGATGCTTCGTGTCTTGTGTCGTGGTAGAATTTCAGAACTCATTTTATATCCAGGGAATGGAGAGATCTTTCCGCTGGAGCAGAGGGATTCTGAAAAAATGTTGGCAAAGATATTATTTGGTTGACATGGAAGTCCAAAACCACCTTAGGGAGGAATTCAGGAGTGTCTTCATGACTACTTTGTTAGAATGAAATACAGTGTATGGTTTATGAGAACAGAGTGCCTGGATTTCACTAACTCTGCAAGCATATGTGATGGTCACCAGGAAAGCAGTTTTCCAAGATAAGTGTTGGAGGGCGTCCTTATATATGGGTTCGAAGTATCTTGCATAAGGCGTGAAGGAACTATATTTAGCTCCCATGGAGGAGAAGGTCGTCTAATGGGAGGAAAGACCTTTTTCGAACCCTCTAAGATATCCTTGATGAGAAGGATTCTGAAAATGTGGTCAGTGAAGGATGTTTTCTGTATGCAGTAAGAGCTGCCAGGTGAACTTTTATAGAAGAGAATTGCAAGCCAAGTTGTGCCAAATGGAGTAAGTATGGAAGAATGACATCTTCCTGGCAAGTGGTAGGGTCTTTGCTCTTAGATGAACACCATAAGCAAAATCTCTTCCAATTGAAGGCATAAGCGGAACATGTTGAAGGCCGCTTTGCCTCTCTGAAGATGCCCATTCAAATGTCCATATTGAACTACCTCTGGAGCCATGCCGCCAAACTCAAAGAGGAGAGATTGGGGTGCACCATCTGGTCTCCGAATTTCATCAGTAGATCTGGTCTGCATGGCAGCTTGAGATGTGGATGGATGAACTGGTGAGGGAGGTCTGCGAACCAACATTGATGCGGCCACTTCAGAGCTCTGAGTATCATCTTGGCTCTCGAATGGGAGAACTTAATGAGGACTGCCTGGATTAGGGGAATTGACAGAAAAGAGTAGAGAAATCTTACATACCAGTTGATCCATAGAGTATTCTCAAGGGTCCCTGGCTGGAAGTACCTCGATACAAAGCTTTGGCATGTGATGTTTTCTGTGGTGGCAAACAAGTCAATGGCCGGAGTTCCCCACCGTTGAAATATGTCTTGAACGACATAGTCGTTTAAGACCCTCTCTTGGAGGAGTCTGCTGAGGGAATCGGCTTGGGTATTTTGTACTCCTGGAAGGTGAGCTGCAGTTATCGATAAGTCTCTGGCCAGAAGCCATCTCCAGATTGTTTGTGGTTTGTGAGACAAGGGCCTGTATCTCATCCCTCCCTGCTTGTTGAAGTCGTACATGGTTGGTGTATAGTCCGTCTGAACAAGCAGGGTGTTGGAGCTAAAAGATGGAAGCAATGCTTTCAGCATCAGATGAACTGTGCACAGCTCCAGGAGGTTAATGTGATTTGTTCATTCTCTCTGCGATCACTTACTCTGAATTTGGAGGTGGTCCTTGTGGGCTCCCCATCCCAGGGTAGAGGCATCCGTGACTATGGTTTGTGGAGGAATCTCCTGATGGAATGGTGTTCCTCGCAGGATATTAGTTGGAAAGCACCACCATTTCAATGACAGTTTTGCATGATGGGATAGCTGAATCATGTCATTTCAGTAGTTTGTCACTTGGCCCCGTTGGTCCTCGAGGCATTCCTGCAAGGGTCTCATGTGGAGACGACCAATCAGTGTGAGAAATATGCAGGAAGCCATTGAGCCGAGAAGAGAGGATACTGTTCTCACGGATGGATGAGAGGTTTTCATGAGAACTTGAGATTTCTGAAGGATTGATAAGCGTCTCTCCTCCAAAGGACACACATTTGCTTGGAGGGTGTTGATGGAGGCCCCCAGGTAGTGTATTGCACTGGGACAAAGGTTGATTTTGTATGGTTTACCTGAAAGCCCAGTGGTTACAGCAGATCGCAAGTCCAACTGTAGTGAAGTTCAGCCTCTTGAAATGTGGACACCTTGATTAACTAATTGTCTAGGTATGAGTAGACGAATACTTTGTGCTTTCGGAGGTGGGCAGCAACTACTGCCATATATTTGGGGAACATTCTGGGTGCTGACTTTAGGCCAAATGGAAGCACTTAGTACTGATAATGGTTGTGCCCCACTATGAACCTCAAGAACTTTTGATTCTTTATGGCTACTGGTATTTGAAAATATGCATCTTGAAAGTCATGGAGCAGAGCCAATCCCCTTGATATAACTGAGGGTAGATGTGGTGTAAAGCCAGCATCCGTTGAGAATGGGTATGAATTCGTACCTGTCTTACTTTTTGACAAGAAAGTACCTTGAGTAAATCCCGGTTTCTCGTTGATGAGGAGGAATGGGCTCCACCTCCTGCTTCTGTAATGGAATGTCTACCTCTGCTTGTAATTGTGGAATGTAGAATCTGGAAGGTTTTGGAGGAATAGACGGTAGGGGACTGGTGAAGCTGAGACAATATCCTGTGCTAACAATATTCTGAACCCAGGCATCTTGCGCAATGTTTTGCCACTCTTCTAAGTAATGTCGGATGCTTCCCTTTACCGGACTGGGTAAGGGAAGAGGGGGAAGAGATGATTCAGGGTTTTGATCCTGTGTGTTGCTTGCCTCCCTGACCAGGCCATTGGTTTGATCTTCCTCCAGCCTGCTTTCTCTCATAGGGCTGGTAGGACCGTTGGTACTGTTGGAACTGTGTACCAGACTGTTGGCAACCCTGATACCAACGAGGGGCTTGAAACTTCTCTGAAGAGAAATGGCGTTGAAAAGGCCTGAATGTTTTTCTTGAGTCTTTAGGTTTTTCTAGAACGACGGCTTTTAAATTCTCTAGCTCTGCTTTCATCCTTGCCATCTCATCGTCTGCGTGAGAACCGAAGAAAGTGGTACCTGAGAATGGTAAGTTTAGTATTCTTTGTTGAGACTCTGATTTTAGAGATGGAGATGAAGCAAGAAATATCGTCGGAGAGAGACCCCGTGGCAGTATTCATATGCTTCTTGTAGAGAGCAGTTTGCTGCTGAGCTGATAGTTTGGCTCGATACCATTAGACCGTCATTGAAAATCTCATTTAAGTCCTCTCTTTTATATGTAGGGAGATGCTTAGTAAACTGTTGTAGCGATTCCTGGAGGGCTCTGTAGTATCGGCCTAATAAGGCAGTGGCGCTTGTAGTTGCTGCAGTATTGCAGACTTTTCAACCCACGGGGTCTAGTATACGGCTCTCTTTGTCCGGTGGAACTGTGGAAGTAGGAGCCATGGCAGGTTTTCTCTCAGCCACCTCAACTACCGAGTCTGGAGTTGGATCCATGCGTAGGAAGACACGGATCTTGGTCAGGAGGACAATACTTTTTCTGAACTCTTGATAGCGCAGGCTTGATTGATGGTGGGATTATGAAAAGATCCATTGCCGGCTCTAAGAGACCTGGAACCAGGGGTGGCAAAGGACGTGAGGCTAACCTATGCTGCAATGTCTCGAAAATGACCGATATCGGTGTTTGCATGGACATTGGAAAGCTTAATTTATTGGCACCTCTGACTAATACGTCTTGAAAGGTAGAAATATCATCCACGGGTGAAATGCATTGAGGTGGAGAGTCAGTGAATATCTCCCTGTACTAGATGAAGAAGAATCAGTAGTGTGTCTGGATTGAGACCTTCTACAGTGATGTTGATGGTGTGAGCGCTTTGGTGCTAGAGGCGAGCGTCCTGAACTATTCTGACGGTGCCTTGAATGATGCCTTGAAGGAGAATGAGATCTGGTTCTCACAGGGGTTGTTAATGGTGGAAGAGGAGTCAGCTGTAGACGAAGCGTAGAAGGTACTAAACGAGGGTCAGCTGGGGCCTCCCTTGATGGAGAATGGGTGCAAGAGAAGTCAGAGTCTTCATCTCTGCTTTCTGTGTGCTTCTTGATGTCGTGAAAAGTCTGAAATAGTGATCGGCTTCAACCTTCCTCCTTCCCTCGACATCGTTTACTTTTCGGCGGCGAACAACATAGGAGTATGTCTTGCTGGTGATCAGGTGCATCACAACATCGATCTTGACCTTGCCGTCGAATGAATATGATGTGTCAACATCGATAAAACCTTCGACGGCAACCAATGAGAGAGCCTTGTCGTTAATGGGCTCCTCAACATTGATGCCTGTCTGTGGGATGATGGTGTAGTCATTGCTGTCGGTCCCCTTCGCCTCAATGGCGTTCTACGGCATTGGGCCAAACCAGACCTGCCAACTTCAACAAAAATCACACTGTGTGAGAAAGGTGTGGCGCCTCATGCCGAGAAGTACCTAAGAGACACTTTTGCCCCCACCGCAGCCCCAAACTACCTCCTCTAAAAAATAAATTAAAAAAAAAGCTTGCTGAGGCTGCTGCCGGTCTCCTGGGATGTTTTCACATCCATTAATGGACATCGGCAGTTAAAAGTGTCAGAAAACGAGCTGAAAACCACTATTTACTGTCGTTTTTAGCTTGGTTTCCCTGGTACTGTGCCATATTGGCCCCTCACCGGGAGACTGTGTGAGGGAAGCTAATATCGTGTGTCACATGGTAGCACCCTGTGAGTTGGCAGGCCTGCTTACCTCCTGTAGGAGGAAAAAGACACGGCCCGACTGTACGAGTCTAAAGAACATGGAAGTAGCTGACTACGTGCGCTCCTAGTGACGTGAGCAAGCTTTCCACATTAAAAACTGATGAAAATGAAAAATATTAGATAAAAAAAGGATTCAACGATGCAAAGAAAAAAGTAGTTAAGACATATACGTTAGGAGTGCCGATGCAACTCCTAACGCTGCTCAAGATTGAAAATGGGTTGCACAACCACAAAAACAGGAAGTGTCCCTGTGGGGAGGGTATTTGAGGAAGGGGCTTCAATTTGTAGGAGAAAGAGAAAAAAAAGCTTGGTAAGACTGTGACAACTTTAAGTGCTCTAAGGTAAATCTCATGTTTTGTAAGGAATGGGTTGAGGAAGTTGAGTAGGTAAGGCGGTGAAACCTTTACCCACTCATTAATGTGTGTAAAAATAAAAAAAACAACTATGAGATAAAACTGTCAGAGAATGTACTACCTTATTTCACATAATTTGCCTTTTCTTGCTACATAGTTTAGCCAACCCTATCATATAATTTGGTCCTCCTCTGCCGCATAATTCCTGTGGACCGAAGTAAAAAGGAACAAGAGAACCATCTAACCCTAACTACTCACCTGAATATAAGAATGTCACATTTATCAAGCAAAAGGAAGCTTCTCTGATCAAAGATCACATGATTATTTCACACTTAGGCATACACTTTGCACTTCTATTGCTTTTTTTGACTCAGACACATTTAATTTAAGCTGGAGGTACTACTTTGTACTGTCTGTAAATACTTTTAGGAGCAAGTATTGTTTTTATGACTGGATGTATGCTTTTTATCTTCTTTTTTGGTATTTTGGACATATACGTAAGGTAGTGTAAATAGCTTTCCAAAAATACCGACTTTTATCTTTTATGCATATATTTAATTTATTTATAATTTACACATCTTAAAATACACTGAGGGCATGATGTGCTATTTTCAGGTCGAAGCGATGTGAGGCGTTTTTTACTCTTCAACGGATATACTATTCCATCTTATCACAAAATGCACATTTTGTAGGATTTACAAAAGTCCTACCTTATGTATATTAATAAAGCAGGATTCTCTCTAAGAAGCTTTCCCTCGCTGACAGATTTCACTTTGCAAACTGATACCGCCACATTTAGGATGCTAATATCCAATTAGTGGTTTGTGACCTGAAGAATGGTCCCTTGTACGGACCTGGGATTCTCCCAACCCACCGGCAATGCAGACATGACACAAGAAAATGGACTGGCGCGCGAAAATGGAAGAACCAATTTTCATTGCAAGAGTTTGCCCCCACAGACATCAGACAATTTCGTGCCGAGTGTGAGCTTATTATGGATTGGACTACTCTGTGATTTACTAGTACCTTTATGCGTGTTGAGACAGTTCTATGTGACCAAGAGCCAGATGTACCAAAAGGTTTTATTCATTCAGTGTCTATGGGAAAATGTGTTTGTACATATGACCCCAAATGTACTGTATGCTTCAACTGGTTGTTTACTAAAACCAATAAAATTTTGGTTCTTAAAGAAAAGTGGTCCCTAAAATATTCTTATACTCCGTTAAGATTAACAGAGAAAGGGATTGGGGGGGGAAACCTGCCACACCTCATCTTCCTTGAGAATTGCTAGGAGCCTCAATGAGGATATTGAGATTTGTAAACCAATTTGAAGGCAAGGATGCCTTTTCAGTATATTGTAACAGTGAATTTTGCTCTTGCAAAGCCTGCTGTTTGGTGCACAGAAAACAAATAGGGGTATATTTATGAGCCCCTATTGCCACCTTGCGCCATATGGGCGACATTTATATTGACGCAACTGTGGAGTTAAGGTGACATTTCCCATGCACCAAATTTACAAAGAGGTGCAATGCTTGCATTGCGCCACTTTTTAAACCCTTGCGCCACATTATGCCCGCGTCCGGTATAATGTATGCAAGAGTGGCGTTCCTCCGTTAGAGGGGCTGCAAAAATGCTGCAAGGAAATCTGCAAGATTTCCTTGCGCCATTTTTTTCGGCACTTTTAATGCCTGCTCAGATCAGTCATTAAAAGGGAACTTCCATTATTTAGAATGGCCCCCTATGTAGAGTACATCAATAGCATCACATAGAATTACGCTATTGCCCCCCACCCTGCACTATAGTGCACCGTATTTTAAATGCGGCGCACACAGGGTGGTGGTAGGGGTGCGCTAAGGGGTGCAGGGAAAGTGGCGCTGCACTGGGTGCAGTGCCACTTTCCAGACATCTGCCCCATAATTTCATGGAGTCACTGAAGGGGAGAAATTTTACTCCCAAGTTAGAAGTGAGAGGGCTCTAGACCTGCCTCATGCCGCTGACATGGTAAGATGTCAACTTACTCCAATAGGGCCACAACGTAGGCTAAATCGTTTGCAGGAGTGTGGAAACCGCAGAATAGCAGTTAACCTGAGAATAATTCAGCAAGGATGGGAATGATTGGTTCCTAGGGCAGCCAAGCTGGATGTAGTTACTGAATATTGTTAACTGGACCCTTTAGTTGATAATAAATGGACATGGAAATCACAATTCTGGTCAAAAAAGCTCTTGACTCGAGTCAAATAACAGCCTAGAGAAGTTTAACAAAACATACCTTGGTCTTTCTCAGACTCGCCTGTCAGGAAAGTGTACAGAGCCCAAAAACTGCCAGCTTACATTTATGGTGCTGCCGCTTGTGCATTCATCAGTGGCGAGCTAAGAGTTGAGAGGGTGCCCTCTATGCCTCTGTTTGTGTTTCTCTGTGTATTTAGAGTAGAGTGTGGGAGTGCCTCTACTTTTCATTATATACTTATTCTAAAGATCCGTCCTCCTGAAAGCCTCTTTTCTAGACAAGATTAATGGAATCTCTAGCTTTCAGAAGTGTTGGGCTAACAACTTCCACCGCTGTCCGCTCATTTCTTTGCGCCTCCCTCTCATATATGGCTTTCCTTTGTAGCGCTACTCCTCCCATACAAATGTGCAGAGATTGAGAATCATGCAAGAGTGTGGATCTTAGACATGGGAAACGTTGCATTGGGTAATGGGGGCTACAAGGTGTGGGAGTCACATGTAATTTCTACTGTTGGCCATTGTGTACTTCAAAATGCGTGGCTGATGATACATAGTGTGGGATTTGGGATGTAAAATAGGGGTTGGTTTTGTCAGAATGTATTAATACAAATGGATCACATTTGGCAACCTTGAAATAGCAAAGGAGTAAACTAATAAGAAAAAATAAGGTTCTGTGATAGTGCCTTTGTAGTATGCATGCATTGCTTTGATACAGCTGAATTCCCAGCATCATTCCCTTTGATAATGGAGGATTGGAAGGAGAGGCATGATGGACAAGAGGCATTGTTGTGGTTAGGAGACAGGCACAGATTGCACATTGTGTGATGGTCTTCTAGGGCAGTTCTGAAAGTGTATCAGTTTCATCCCCAATGCAGCATTCTCTGGTGAGGAAGGACTAGAGGCGGTTCTCTGCCCCCTGTGATTGCTAGGCCTTCAACACCTAGGGGACTGTCTTCAGTGCTGTCGAAAGTATTTACAGATTGGGAAGATGAAGGTACCAGAGTGAGGTCAAATTTGACACCATTGGAATAGAAGGTAAACGAACATGGTCAACAAGAATCTAATAATGACATGACAAGCTTGCAGCCCACTCAACTCATGTCCAAACCAGATGGCGGAAAAAGACAATCTAACAAGGAGTCTGTGCCCAAACACAATGTACAGTAAGAGAAGTCACACCACGTCTTGTGACTCAAGGGATTTCCTTGACAAAAAAACCTTGTAAATGCCAGAGCCCAACACTAGATGGCAAGACTATGTTAAGCATGTGCATCTACAGCCACACTTGCTATGAACAAAATGCTTTCATGACCATGCGGGTCCAAGAATAAGAACCTGTTGACATCATACTCCTGTCCCTGTTCTTCAGCATGTGTAGTTCACGAGAACCAGTATATATCCAAGCAGTGGCAGCACATCTAATTTAGAATTCACTGAAAACCGTTACCCTTATTCTCTCAATGCAGATTTAGACATCAAAGGCCCTACTAGAAGTCAGGAAGAGCGGTATCACCAGAATTCTACAGGATGTCAGAATGCATCCAAAAAACCTAATTAGTTTCACCGCAGTCCTCTGCATACCTATTGCCTTTACAATATTCATCTTGGGATTTTGAAGGTGCTTTGAAGGCAAAATGAATGTTGTTACATGGCTACTAAAGACAACGATGGGAAAAACACTGTAGTTATGGAATCAACCCAGGCACTCAAGCTGCTGAAGTACACATATTTCCGTTCACATCCTCAGCCACCCTGAGAAGGAAGTAGGTGCAGCAAAAATCATACTGAGTCACTGCTAGCATGGTAAACAGATTTTCTTTGGAGCAAAAGACATATCTGTCAAGAACTATCATTCACACCTACTGTCTAATGTTGCATTCAGAAAGCCTTGCATTGAAGAAACCTACAATCGATATATGAGTCATGCATATGAGTAAGCCTTAGTGCATTCATTTTAGACATGAGTGTCTCACAGATGCTGTTTATTAATCTGAGTCTGTGATTGGTTTGGATTTTTCTGTAATGCACATGTGCTTGCGTAGATGCCATGCCTGAGAGAGCAGTATGTAAGTATGTGTGAAGAGTAGATTATGTTAACTTTCAGTAGCATATGGTGTGATCTGTGCCCCACTAATGTGTTTAGGTGACATGTATTAAGGTGCAAACTATATTGCTGATTGTTTGGCTGTTTTCTCCTAAATTACCTGGAGGGCATGAGATCATAGTAGTGACAGCAACAGCAGTAGTATGGTGGTAGTAGTTTTAACAGTAGTAAGTGCTTAGTTTTGTGTTCATACCTTGTTTCGCAATGTTCTTCAGTGCTTCTTACAATGTCCTTTACCTCAATGTACAAAACATGTTTTGCTAATATCCTATTAAACCTTGTAGCTGTTCTTCCTCCCAAGTATGACTTGTGCTTGAGGAGTACTATTAATAGCACTGTGTAAAGAAATAGGGGAAGCTTTTATATAACCCTTCCCTGTTCCAGATGCTGCTACAACCCTTCCCACAGCTCTGTTTCTATAATCAAGTCATTAATGATTCAGTGAATGACTTATGTTCAATATCAACAGTGCAGCTTTTACATAGATCTTGGTGTTCAAACTATACGAAATCAGCTGCACCCTAGGTCAGGGTTGTTGATTGAAATAGATACATACTAATAAAGAGTTGAATGGATGTAAAAAAAAATCTACTTTAGACAGGCTAGACAGTTAATATCCACACACACAACTCTAAATGCCACAGAACCTATGAACAATGCAGTAAAATGTGCCTATACCTTGTAGACGTCATGGTGGTCAAGAATATAATCAAAGTTCTTGTAGATGCTGTTAAGCATGTCCACCACCTCCATGGGCATGCTGTATTTGCAGATAGTTGTAAAGCCCACAATGTCGCTGAAGTAAATGGTAACTTCCTCAAACAGCTCAGGTTCGACCCGCCCAGTCTCTTTCAGGGACTGCACCACTGGCCTTCAAAATGCAAACACAAGCAAACGTCAGATAAGATGAAGAGAAATATATGCTATTTCATATTAACCTCTAGGCAAAATACTGGGTAATATATATTGCAGCTTATGAGCCTATCAATAAGTTTAGGTGCCAATGTAAAATGCATGTTATTAAACTCTAGATGAGGCGGGATGTAAGAAGCAATGGAACTTGTCAATCTACATATGTAGTAAGGGGGAATAAACAACAGAGCTTACTGCTAGGCAAGGTGAAGTGCAATGTCAATTCAGTCTCTTAACACAGCAATAAGCTGATGGGCAATATAGAATGAGTTGTATTAACCCAGAGGTTAAATGCGGTGTGAAATACAGTGGTGCTTACACACCCCTAAATATGAAGAGAAGCAATATACAATTAGGATTAAAAATGTTTTATAAATATAGCACAGCTTTAAGGTGAGGTGTGAAGTGCAATGCAACATACTATCTCCTAGATAAGGAGAGGTGCAATATAGCAGTTTGCTAACTACTGAAAATTGTGTGGTGTACTATACAGAGCAGCATGCAGACCCAGCTAATTAGGGGCACAATATACAATGCAGTTGATTAACTCCCCTATGTTAGGTAGGGTGCAATAAACAATACAGTGTATTCACGCAAAGATAATATGGAGTGTAATGTACAGTGAGGTTCATGAAGACTTGAAAACGCAAGGTGCAATACAAAATGTAATGTACCCACTTTGATGCAAAGTTAGGAGTGATAGACAGTAAAGTCAAGCAACCCTACATAGCTTGCGTTCTACTTAATAATGCTGAGAACACTGCTCACATAGAGTGAGATGGGATACACAATGGAGCTTGTGAGATGTACCTTTAGATGAGGTGAGGTGTGATAACAATGTAGTTTATCCCATCTAAGATGCAATGTATTACAATACACAACAAGCTTTTCCTCCCTTAGACGGGATATGGTGTAGTATGCAATGTGGGATTACCACCTTTAAATGGTGTTACATGCAATATTCATGCAATAATCCATTCTATCTTAAACACCCTTAGGAAGGGTAGGTCTCGATATAAAAGGCAGTTCAACAATCCTTAAATAGGGTGAGGTACATAGCTTAGTCATCATTAGACAACATGAGGTGGAATATCCAATGCATTTCAATCACCCTTACATCGTGTAAGGTTCAATAAACAATACAAACTAATAGCTCTTAGCAGGGAGAGGGCCAATATGCAATGTAGGTTAACTACCCTTAGATGGGATGAGGTGGACTACAAGCTGCAGCTTAACTGACCTTAGTTGGTGATGAGGTACATACAATTTAGTTTATGCTCACTTAGGTGGGCAAAACACAGTGCAGCTTAATGATCCTTAGATTGAGCGAGATGCAATATATAATGGATATAAACTACCATTAGAAGGGGCAAAGGGTAATATATATAATGTAGGATGGAATTAGGTGCAACATACAATGCAGTTTTATGCAATCATTACATAAGGTGAGGTGTAACAAACAATACTAGGCCCGGGTGGGATTTTTCATTCCACTCGTGGAATTGGAGAAATGTTTCTACTTTTGTTATTCTTTTAAGGCAGAGTTCCAGCCAAGTAGCAAAATCAACTCGAAAATAGCTTTATGAGTAGGGATTCTACCCAAATGGAAGGTTCAGGTCGTGTTATCAATTTATTTCAACTTTCTCTTCGTGTCCAGAAGGCTCCTCGCAGTGCTTTGTTTATCACTTGATCACCTTTAATTTGAATTGTTGAGGAGAAAGGATCACTTTGTCTGCAATCCCTGCTGCATATAAACTATTGTAATTTAATATTTTTTGAGAGAAGGAAAAGAACTTTGGATAAGTTTGTTGTTTGATGGATGGCATGCTCCATTTTTTTTTTTAAACTTTTTTAGTTTTTTCCTACAATTTAAAATTTTATTGTGGGTGGCCTCGAGGTGCAGCAAGGACCTATTTTTCATTCACTTTATTCTAAGGGGAAATGCTTGCACATTTTTAAAGAAGGCTAGGGGATTGGTTTTAAAGTACCTTTTCTCTGTTTTCGTGTGTGTCGTTTGCAAATTTTGCACCACTTCTCTCATTTTAATGTATGGGCATAGTCTGTACATGGGCTATGGCCAGCCAGCAATAGGCATTGGTTTGAGTATATATATTTAAAAAAAACGGTTTCAGTGCTATATGCTTTTTTAAAAACATCTATTGATTTATTGGATTGCTTTGGTTTTTTTGTTGGATGATTTTTGATGCCTTGTAATGTTTGTGGTTGGGGAAGTTTTTAAGTTGACTTAATTTTCGTTTTTAGCATTGCTGAAATAATGGTAGTGTTTTCTTCTTTGTTTACAATGTCTCCTTTCTTTGCTGGCCACCGTGTGTGTGTGTGTGTCTGTGTGTTTTGCCTTAGACCACCATTTTGTCTTTGTGATCTAGGCCTACATTGTTCTTCATGCCATGTGGCAGGGCAGCCATTTTGTGAAGTCAGTATGATTTTTGCCATAGCCCTACATGTGTTCTTCGTTGTCCATGGCTTTTTGCTTGATATTCTGAACATGTGGCTGGTAGGCATTTTGGGCCAGATGTATGAAAAGTTTTTGCACTCGCAAACAGTGCGAATCGCAAAAATCGGCCGTTTGCGAGTGCAAAAACGTGGTCTGCGATGCAAGAAAGGCATTAGCAGACCAAAAATAAGAAATCGCAAAAATTGCGATTTTTTGCGGTGCGACCTGGTTTTGCGAGTCGCATTTTGCGATTCGGTATTTCCAGTAGGAAATTGCAAGGCGCAAAATGCGATTTGCAAATTCCAATTCGCAAATAGATGCATCAAAAATTCGCAATTTGCGATTTTTCGCAGAATGGCATTTTGCACATGCAAAATACCACTAAGTGAAACCAGGTGGTAACCAGGTGCAACCTATATAAAGAGGCCCAGAATGCCTCAGACTCTTTTCCACAATGGCTGCACTCTACGTCATGGCGAGGAGGATGAGGATCTTGGCAGGTTTGAGGAGAGGGAGGAGGAGACAGGAGCGCATTTTCAGAGTGCGCATTACACTATTTGACCAGACAGAGGAGGAAATATTTGAGAGGTATAGGTTGAACTCAGCCAAGATACTTGATCTGATAGCTGAGCTATAACCCATACTGCAGCGCAGAACACTAAGGACTCACAGCATACCCACCCATGTGCAGGTATTATGCTCCCTACACCTACTTGCCTCAGGGAGCTATCAAGGGGTCATAGCAGTGGCTGGAGGGGTTTCACAGAGTACCCTCTCTAGATTTTTCAATGCATTTATCAACGCCATGCTAAGCAAACTCCAACAGTACATTAGATTCCCCCACACCCCACAGGAAATACAGCAGACAAAAATTGAGTTTTATCAGATAGCACAGTTCCCCCACGTCCTAGGTGCCATAGATTGCACACATGTGGCAATATGTCCACCATCAGCCACAGAGTATGTATACCGAAACCGTAAATACCAACATTCAATGAATATTCAGGTGATATGCAATGCCTCCTATATCATAACTGATCTTGTGGTCAGGTACCCAGGGAGCACACATGATTCGTACATCTTTCGCCACAGCGGCATTCACACAAGACTGCTAGCTGGGGAGTGTGGTGAAGGATATCTACTAGGTAATGTCACTCTTTACACTGGCGCATAGATGGCGAACACATGTCAGATGGCTCAGTTACTCATCACACCTTCTGTCCCTTCCAGGAGACAGTGCCTACGCAGTGCGCACCTACATGATGACGCCCTACCTCAATCCCACAACACCAGCAGAACGGAGATACAATGCAGCACACAGGGCAACCCGCAACGTGGTGGAGCGCACATTTGGCCTCCTGAAGAGTCGCTTCCTTTGCCTCCACAAGAGTGGAGGGGCACTACAGTACAGTCCAGAAACCACATGTAGAATAGTGGCTACTTGTGCAATCTTGCACAATATAGCTACAACCAGGGGCATACCTATAGAAATCAGTGACACTGAATCAGATGAGGATGACGATCCCATACCACCTCTACAGCCAGCAGACAGGACCAGTGCAGCAGAGGGAAGGCAAAGGCGTGCTGACATCACACACAACCATTTCAGACGTGAGTATGAATGAAAAAAAAACACTGACAACTGTACCTGTAGTGATAGAGATTTATTACCTTACGTCAGGTAATGAATGGTGAAAAATGAAGTAAACAGGTGAATAAGAAAAACAAAACGAAACAAAAGAACTGAGTCCCACACTATTACATCATAGTGGGAACACCAGTGTCAATGCGGCAATAGTCACTTCCTACTCCCACGCACACCACTGGGGTGCCCAGTTGACTCACTGGCACCCTGAATGTCACCCTCAGTGGCAGTGCTGCGCCTGGCACTGCGCCGTATGGTGTCTGATGTGGGTACTGCCAGACTACTAAGGCTCAAACTGTCCTCTGTGTCCCCCAAGGCTACCTCACTGGGAGTGGCTGATCTCTGTCCCATGACTAGTTCAATCACATTAGTGATTTGGACAAGGCCCTGGACCACATCCCTGCTGGTGTGTGCAGCCTCCACTTGGGCCGCCACAGCGCGACGGGCGATGAGTGTGGTTGAGTTTGCCATCCTGTTTGAGGACCTGCAGTAGTTAGCAAACATGGTTCGGAAGCGGTGTTCATGTCTGCGTCGACTCACCCTTTCGTGGCGCAGCTCCTCACACAGGTCACGCACTGCACTGGTAAGCTCCCTGGTGTCCTGAGAGGCCTGCACCTGTCCCTCACCTAGCTGGGTGATATTGTCGTTCAGGGTGTCAATTCGACGATGCAGGCCAATCATATGTCTGTTGTGGACTCTCAGGTTCCTGTCCAGACTCATAATTCTCCTGTTTTGCAGGCGCTGTTGCTGCAACATAGCCTCAAGTCCCCCGAACAAGGATGAACCCTCAGCTGCCTCCTGCGGTTGCTGCTGGGACACTGTGGAACTTCTGCGATGTGCTGCATGACCCCTGTCCTCCGGTATCTGGCTGCGCCTATCTGGTGCAGATGGTGTGCTTGGCCCCTCCTGCTGCACATCGGAGTCACCACTGAGGTCTGGCAGTGGCAATGGCCTGGGCCTGCGGCGCACAGTGGAGACGTTGACGGACCCACTGGTGTTGGTGTCGGAGGGCTGCTGTGTGTCCGTCTCCCCTACCACAGAATTTCTGTATGTTACATTCTCTGTCCAGAAATGGCAATAAAGGTACAGGTACTGCTCTACATGGTGTAGTGTGTGTTGTGTTACCTTGGGTGTCACTATGCTTGCTTACATTGTCATGCTACTGTCTGTACTAGTTTGTGGACCACAACTCCCATAATGCATAGTTGTGCTGCTTCTAAGATGTGGACTGGACTACTTCACACACTACTTCACATTACATGCTAATTCCTAAGGGGCTTTTATGCATGCACATATTGGGTTCACACGACAACATTGCACTTACCTTGGCTGGTACTCGGTTGAGCGGAGGTGTCTATATCTGTGACCCCTGTCACTGCTTCCGGGAGGAGTGTCGATTCCACCAGGTCCTCCAGTGGTGTGGCAGGTGGCTCGGTTGGTGGTACTCCTCCTGTGCCCCTGGCCTCTGCAAGTCCCTTTGCCACCCTCTCCTTTGCCCGGGACCGCAGGTCGTACCAGCGTTTCTTGATTTCATCAATGGAGCGCTGTGCCACTCCATTGGCGCAGATTTTACCTTGGATCTCAAGCCATAGCCTTCTCTTCTCGCTCTCAGGCACCTGGAGTGATGATTTACCAAAGAGGCGGTCATGGCTCCTCACAACCTCTTCTGTTAGTACCTCCAGCTCCTGTTCACTGAACTTGAGTTTGCGCTTCCTCTCCTGCTTCTCCTGTGAAGTACCTTGGGGCTCCATTGTGGCTCAGGTGATGCTGCTCCTTCAGAGTGCTGCTCAATGTGGCTGGGCTGCTCTCACTCAGGATGCTGGTTTGGGTGTGGCACCTGAAACTGCCTGGGATGACTCATTTCCTGCTGGTGATGTCATCAGGCTCCTCCAGGTGTGCATTCTCGACTTTCTCGCATTTTGCGATTTTTTACCGAATCGCAAATAAATCGCAAATTGCGAGAATGCAAATTGCGATTCGGTATATGGGCCTCGCAAACCACAAATAGCAATTTTTAAGAAATCGCTGATTCCGAATCGCAATTTTGTTACATGGCCAATTGCGACTCGGAAATAGCGATTTCTTAATAATCACATTTTGCGAATCACAGACCCCAGTTTTTATACATCTGGCCCCATGTGTTGTCAGTGTGCTTTCCCATAGGCCTGCGTATGTTCATATGTATTGTTCATGCCTTCGCCCTTGGTGGCCATGTTGCCAGCGACCATTTTGTGTAGTCAGTGTGCGTTTGCCATAGGCCTTCATGAGTTTTTGTTGTCCACACCTTCACTCTTGGTGTCCATGTGGTGGATCTTTTGTGTAGTCAGTGTGCTTTCGACATAGGCCTGCGGGTGTTCTTTTTTGTCCATGCCTTCGCTCTTAGTAGCCATGTGAAAGGACAGCCATTTTATTTGTCACTTGTTGTCCATGCCTCTGCCCCTGCTGGTCATGTGGCTGGAGGACATTTTGTGTAGCCAGTGTGTATATCCTTTTCTTCCACTTTTCAAAGCCATTTTCTAGGGACATTGATAGATTTTGTTTTGTGTTTGTTTTTTGTTTTTCCCCATTAGTTTAATGTGCTCGGGGATGATTGTAGTAGAGGGTATTTACTGTTTTATGCATTTTATTCATAGGGAGACACCAGCAATATTTTTTTCTTCAATGATTACATTTTCCCCTGCCTGCCATAGGTGTCTCATAGGCACACAACAGCAAGATTATTTTAAGGATTATTCAGTTTTACCGTTCACCCGGTTTGTCAAATGTGTCTCCTAGGTTCACACCAGCAGTAATGGTTTAAGAATCATTCAGTTTTCCACTGCACCCCCTGCCTGCCATAGGCGCCTCGTAGGTGTACATCAGCAATATTGTTTTTAGGCTTATTCCATTTTCCCCTGCACGCCACAGTGGTCTTATTGGCCTAAGAGGCACAGTAACCTTTTTAATCTACATGTTATTAAAATATTATGTTTCTGCATGGTTTGGAATGGATACACTATTGTTAATTATTTATGACGACCAAACTACATTTTATTGTCTGTCGATTTCAACTGCAAATTTCACGTTTCATTGAATTTATTTCTTGTTGGTTTGCTTTTAGGTGCACAAGAGACATCACACACAGTTCTGCCAGACAGAAGGCCGGCAGTGACACACCACCCACCAAGTCCTCCTCTGCTTCCGCTTGTGCAGCTAAATGGCAACTGCCGGAGCTAAAAAAGAACTTGAAGGTGGCCCCAAAAACAGTGTTCCTGACTTGAAAGTGGTCAGTGAGGAGGAGAAGAAGGATATTGCCACCACTGGTGTGCCACCTTTCATGTTTTTCAGGAAACGTGCTCTACTTGCTGCACCCTCGTCTGGGCAGCAAAAGGCTGAGAGTAGCATTCCTGCATCAACTGCACCACCTCAAACTAAGGCTAAGCTGAAGCCAGTGTCTCTCACCGATGCAACCACTGCATTCAAGGCAACAAGCAGTGAGTCTGACTTGGATTTGTCTCTGCCACAAAGTAGCCAATTGTTGCAGGAAAGTGGATGACAGGAACCGCAGCAGGCAACATTTCTTCCTCAAGTTGGAGCAGAACAGGAGGTTAAGCTTCCTGCTGTGTAAGATGTTGCTCTTTTTCAACTGTTGGCTTCACAATCTCCGGCAAGAAAAAGAAAAGGTACTCCACCATCTTCTCCAAGGCCCCCTTCGGATGATCTGGACATGGATCGGACCCCGGCCGAGTCCAGGACCCAACCCGAGAGACAAGGGAAAAACAACGTTTTTGAATACCTTAGAATTATGGAAAGTGATAAGGACGACAAGCCAGTGACTGTCAATATGGAGGGCGTCCCAGAGGCCACTGAGATGACTCCTCATATTCAACCTGCTCAGAAGGATGTGGTCCCACCACCACCAACGACGGCTTCCATATTTGTAAACCCCCTGCTGAGACATGCATCCACCATTACCACAGTCGGAGTACACCCTATAGAGAGGCACACAACACAGCCACCTACTTCCAATTCTTCAGTCATTAGCAGCGTCACACTAAATAGATCTCCTCCCTAGTTTCAGACTTCTTTGCAATTACCAAGCACAAGAATAACATTGCAATATGCTCCATTTGCCATGCAAGTGTTCGCAGACGTAGGCCAGGTTTGCACTATGGTACTGGAGGCCAAACGTCCCAGCTGAGAAAACATCACGCAATCCGGCAGGAGGAGCACCTTAAAAAGATAGTTGTTGGTGATGAGGAAGCAGCTCATTTCACAGTGATAGAAGAAGAAGGTGGTCATGATGAAGAACAGAATGATGGCATTACACAAAGAAGCCATGTCCCCTTTTGTGCCAGCATCACCTGCATCAGTAACCTCCAAATGGCACAACACTCAGATGCAGAAACCTGTGCCGCATAAAGTGCTTCCGCCAAGACACCTATTACCTCCTGGTTCTCTCCGGAAGTAGCCTGTGTCAGTGGCACCACAAAACAAATTCCAGGCTACTATTACAGCCACATTTAGGCAGGATGGGACCAAAAGAGTGCAACCTCTCAATGGCACGTTTGTACAACGGGAAACTGGGTCAGATGTTATTGCTGGAACTCTTCCATTTTACCTTTGTGGGATTTTTAGAATTTGTGGCAGCCATCTACCTGAAATGGAAGGTTCTCAGCCAGATCTATTTTGCCAGAGGTGCTGTTCCCGCGCTCCATCATGATATTCTGCAATTGGTTGGCCAAGGCTATTCACACTATCCACCTGACAACAAACGTGGACCAGTATCAAACAAGTAAATAAATGGGTATCACTGCACACAGGATCTCTTTTGACAGGGTTAAGCAACAGCTATCTGCAGGTCTTAGCACTGAAGAAAGTGTTAAGGGCATTTAGCGGCATGCAACAGTAGCAGTGTTCACCATGGAGAAATTCCATACAGCTATAAACATCCTGAAAGAATTTAACAGCAAGCTGTTTGAATGACTTCTACCCAGAGGTCTCAGAATTGGATTTGTTGCCACAGACAAAGACAATGGCAGTAATATATTCAATGCTATGGCAGGCTGTGGCTATTTCAGGTACCTGTGTTTGGTGCATTACACCAATCTAATTGTACAGGACTTTCTCAAAAAGGAAGACATAGGGCCTGATTTAGAGGTTGGTGGTAACCGTCCTGACGTCGCTTTTTCATTGGGTTTCCTGCACGCTGGCTTGGCGGTCCAATCACCTTATTTAGATGGTTGTGGGACTGTCAACAAAAGACTGCCACAGTCCCGCTGACTCCACCAGGGTTGGGATCCTGAGTTGATGGAGTAATGAGAAACAGTAGCTGGAGGCGGGACTCCAGCCACTGTTCCTCCTGAGCAAATTCCGATCTGCCTTCCTACCAGGCCGACCATGGTGGAGAAACCTCCAACCCAAGGCTGGCAGATTGGGAAAGGGGGTGAAAACTCTCCTTCTCCCCCGTTTTCTTTGATATTTTCCACAGGAACACGACTGGAGGACCACTGCCAATGCTGCTGACACTTAAGCACGAAGGACACCGATCCCGTAGTCGCCGAACACGAAGGTGACCAGTCCATGGGACATGTACATGAAAGGGTGACGTTTTACTGTCGAACACGACCTGACCGTCAACATACATGTAAGTATGTTTTTATTTTTTTCCTTGGGATTGAAATATGTATAGACATAGGTAGTTGCATACATTATATGCAACACACCTACATCAACACATATATCTAATGGGACACTTCCCCTCTGTTGCTAAACCGCCACCGTCACACCGCCGGTACAGTGGGAACATCTAAATCAGGTCTGCGGTACACCGCCAGCCTGATAACGGTAGAGTCCAATCGGCCAGCAATAGGAAACCGCAGCAATTTGGTTCCCAGCTGCTAGCATCTAAATATGGCGGACGGGAGACCACCAATGTGACGGTCTTCTCAGGCCCACCACCAACACTGCTTGGCAGTGTTATCACCAACATCTAAATCCGGACCATAGTCAGCAACATACTGGCTTCTATAGAAGCTGCACTCATTTCAGTCCTTCTTTTAAAGCCCAGGAGCAGTAGATGATCAAGGGTAATAGAGTATCCTTTAAAGCCCTTATACAGGAGGTGCCAACATGTTGGAACTTGATCTACTACATGCTGCAACGTCTGTACAGACCAATCACCAACTATGTCCTTCGAAGAGGAAGGGATGTAACTGGGAAAAGCATAACAATGGAAGTGGACAAATGGGGACTAGACAAGTGCCTGAAATAAATGCTATGCCTTTTGAGGCTTTCACACAGCAGGGACAGTATGATGGATCAAGCAATCCCATTGTCGTAGCTGATAAAGGACCCACTGAAAAAGGTGGGGGAAAGATTCCAGCTATGAACAAAGAAACATGTGAGTTAGTTCAGAGTTTAATCCATCGCTTGGCTGGTAATCCAAGGCTGCAAAGAGAGATCGTGTCCTCCAAAGAGTACAAATGCGCCACAATACTTAATCAATGGTACAAAAAATACTGCCGACTTTTATTCCTTTTTCAAAAGGGGATGTTTCCCCTTTACAAGACTTGAATTGTTGATCAAGTGAGAAACCTGGGAGAAGAAAGGCTGAAAGTTAGAAGCCCGGGCAGAAGTTCTGGCGTGCATCCTTCAACCTCCAGAGAGGGCAGTGCTGTAAACTGTTGCCTCACAGCCAACACCATCACTATCATCAACAGCAACATCAGAAGAATCCGACCCAACCCCTGCAATGGCTTGGTTTCAAGTGGTAGGGCTTAAGTCAAGTGCAGAGGCGAAGGCAACAGAGGTAGAGCAAGTGGCAGCACCAATGACCTTTCAGAGAATGGCCCAAGACTATCTGGATGTCCCAAAAGTGGTCTACCTGGATCAAAAGCTGTTGGTCTTTTGGTATGGGAAGGTGCCACAATGGTCAGAGCTCAGCATGCTGGCAATAAAGTATCTAGCTTGTCTGTTAGCCAGTTTGTCCTCTGATCATGTTTTCAGTGCAGCTGTTGCAGTTGCCACAGTCAAAAGGACCAATCTCTCTCCTTAAAATGTTGAGGTATTGACCTGATTACAATTAACCAACTCTTCATACCACAAGATTACACTATGCCTGAAACAACAGAGAAAGAGGATGAGGGCAATTGGTCAGACTCCAGTGTATTAGCTGGTGAACATCTGGGTGAAGCCCCTGAGTTTGAAGATGATCTCTACTTCCCTGACTAAGTAGCCCACAACAGAAATTGCATATATATAGCGCTGAACTGTTTAAAAAAAAATAGAAAAGAACATTTATATATTTCATGCCCGTCTTAAATTGCCCAGTTTATTCACATCACACTTGAAGTGGACCATTGTGCACACTAGAAGCCACCATTTGCTTAAAGGAAATTAAGACAACAATGCATACCATTCCAATCCTTCTTTTCTTCAACCCCTAACTGGCTGCCACTGAAGATCATCATTAATTATACAAGACTGCCCATGTGTAGGGCTTCCATGGAAAAATTATATATCAAACAAAAATGCACCATGCTTGGAACAGGTAAATACTGCACCAATGAATGATATATTGAGTGACTGATGATTCATATGGTGGCTGGGATGGTGTTGTAACTAATTTGTAAACCTGCATTGTTTGGGGCCCAGGGGATGATTCTGCCTGAATGGCTGCATTGCTTTTGCATTTCACTATAATTACTTACATGGTCCACTCCTTTCCTGTACGTCTTCAGTGACCAGTCAGCCTAGTTAACAAAACTACACAAAATGCTTACATTCTTTTGCTTTTCTTGGCATCAACACTACAAGTCTATCTCACTCTGGTTGGGAGTCGGGACAGGACTACCAGAAAAGCCAGAAGAAGGAAGTTAGGAACAATGACTATCTACTGCTGTGGGAAACAAACAACATGACTCAAAGAGGCCTACTCCTGTGTGCTGCAGATAGGTGCTTTGATTAGGAAAATGCAAAGTAGTGGTCTGGTTTCAATATCAAACTATAGGTGGTTGTGGTCGGGGGGACTGTTACTGGACACGTCACATGATGGATACTCGCAGTTAAGTGTTATTGACATTTGTGTGATTGACCAGCCAGGTACATGCAGCTACTTGTCTAGGTTTGTGGTAAAAGATTGTTCTCACTTCTCTGCTAATCGTACACAACTACTTCAGCCTATGCTCTGTCCTCTTGATCCTCATCCACCTTGAAGCTTACCTTGACTATCCAATTTTGACCTTTACTCTTTTTGCATTCCATAGGCCTTCTCTTCTTCTGGATGAGTGATCCATAACAATGACATGGCTGCTTACCGGATTGGTTCAGCCCTGCACCCAAGACGGACATTCCAAGAAAAAGGATGCAGATACACCGTCCTGCATTCATGCAGTATCATTTTTCTTTTTTTGACAATAACTATTTTTTAGAACTGGGTGGATCCTCCCTATTTTGTATTGTTCAACCCTAGGTAACATAACAATTAGATAACATTGGACTCTGGGTCTAAAGGACTGTTTGCATTTGATAACTGAACTGTGTCTTTCCTTCCACAACAGATGTGATAATGACAATGTACTGCTGATCAACCTAATGAATGATGTGTTTGTTTTGTCTGTCATACCTTCCCCCAACTTCCCCTTCCCATCCATCCATGAAACCCCTAACACTCTTAACAGATTAACGTTTATAAGATTGAATACATAGCTAAAAGGCAGCCTAATGTGTTACAGTTTGAGGTGGGTGTGGTTTTTTAGGTAACATGTTAGAAATCTTGATGCCTACTCTTCAAATGGTGGTAGCCAAAATACCAGAATGCACCTTTCTGTTGATTTAAAAGCTAGGCCTGTTTGATGGTGTCATGTTGGAATTCGTTGTGTATTCAGCTGTGCACGCAACACCTTGTCTGATTAGTGCTTTATTATGAGTGGCCTGTTCTTGGAAATGACCATCTTTTATGTGGTGTACACTGTGTTTTTTTTTCCAGATGTAGAACTCTGTGCACTTTTCCCCTGCTAACCAGTGGTAAAAGGCCTCTGCTCCCCCTTTCAAGATGATGGACTTGGCACACCCCATGACTGACTTATGTAACTATAAGTCCCAAGCATATGAGTCCTGGCAACCAGTGCATGTGTGTGTTTCTTTTGTGTCATGTTTAGTGAGTCTTTTGCTACATTTCTCTGCGGAGGCAACAGGATAAAACATAGTACATCATGATGTTCCTTTTAGCATGATTTTAAAATGAGTGCTTTATAGATTGTATTGTATTGTATTGTAATAGTATTTATATAGCGCTTACTACCCCTGACGGGGTGTCGAAGCGCTTTTCGGTGAGTAGCACGCTACTCTGGAACCCAGCAAGAATTAGTGATGGATTAGTATCGGGAAATAATGAGTACAGTTTTAGTATTATTATGAGTTCATTTGAGCTGCGGATATGAGAGTTTGTTAGTCAGACTGACTGGAGTAATGGAGGGGTGGAGGAGCCAAGAAATCCATAAGTATTAATTGGGAGTATATCCTTCATTTACTCAAACCAAAGGCTTGGGATGAGTAAAGGGGGATGGAGGAGGGAAGAGTCTGTGGAAGGGTTAGGGAGAGCATAGTAGCAGGGTGAGATAAATGAGGGAGAATTTAGTAGGGTTGTGTGGGAGGTCATGGTAGTAGAGTGAGATTTGGTGAGTTAGATGTGGAAGCGGAGGGAAATGCTTAGGCAGAGTTATTTAGGAGATGAAAGTAGTAGAAAGGATTTGGGATGAGTCAGATTGGGAATGGAGGATAGTTTGATAGAGACATGACATATGATGATGGGTAGATAAGTGTGACAAGATGAGAGCAGGAATTCATAGATATCTAGTATAACAACCCACCCAGGAGCCATGCAATGACCCATGAACATGCCAAGCACAGAAACAACATATACACATACATACATACATATACATATAAACACACATGAATGCACACACATATGCACATACAATACATAATTATAACCATGGGTAAATATACTTAGTCAAACAGGTTTAAAGAGTGTGTGTGTATTTTATTGTTATGACATAGTTGCGATACATATTTTCTAAAGAACTATACATAACTAGAAATATACACATAATCCGAAAAAAATATGCATCAACATAGGCATATGCAGTCCATAGTTATTTGAATATGGTGGTTATGAAGGAAAGAGACAACTCTTGAGTAGTTTTCTGAAGATAAGAAAGTTATCTGTGGCTCTTATAGTTGGGGGTGATGAATTTCATAGTTTGGCTGCTTGAACGGAGAAGGATGTACCACCTATAGTCTTTTTCTTGTATGGTGGTGTTCTAAGGCAGGGTGCCAATCTTGAGCGGAGGTTTCTTTGTTGGATGTATTTGGTTATTTTGTTTCTGATAAAAAGCGGTCCTGTTCCATGTATAGCTTTGTGGGTGATACAAAGCAGCTTGAAAGGGCATCTTCTGGCAAAGGGTAACCAGTGTAGTGCTGTCAAGGCAGGGGAGATGTGGGCTTGTGGCTTTACATGTAATAGTAGCCTGGCTGCGGAATTCTGGAGACATTGTAGTTTTTTCATAATAGATAGAGATTATCCATGGTAGAAGCCATTGGCATAATCCAGTTTGGATAGTACAAGTGAGATAGTAGCTTGCACCTTGTGCGGAAATCCGAGGTGGGGGAAGATGTGTCGTAAAGTCTTCAAGGTGATGAAGCTTGTTTGTGCTAATTTGTCCATTTGTGCATTCATAGTTAACTTGGAATCCATGGTGATTCCTAGGTTTTTAACTTCCTTGGATAATTGAGGAGGTGGTCCGAGATTGTCAGGCCAGACTCACAGAGGGTTATAACTTTTCCAGCCACCACATATGAGTATTTCTGTTTTGGAGGTATTTAGTTTGAGATGGCTCCAGGTCATCCACTGATCAACGGCTCTGAGGCAACTGAAGATTTGTGAGTTTTCAATGTTTTTGGGGCATTCTAATTTAAGTAGTATTTGTATGTCATCTGCATAGTTGTAGCATGTGATATGGAAATCATTACCAGTTCTGGTAAAGATATCTTGTAGATGTTGAAAAGCAAAGGTAGGATGATTGATCCTTCGGGGACCCCTGCTTTTGTGAGGTAGGGTTCGGACGAGACAGGGGGCGAGTGGATGATATTAGATCTTTTTTGAAGATAGGAAGTAATCCAGTCGAGAGCAATCCCTTGTATGCCGGCTTCGTGGAGTCTTTGACTTAAGGTGTCATGGTCAACCGTATCAAAGGCAGCTGAGAGGTCCAAGAGAAGTAGTGCAGCAACTCCATTGCAGTCGACTGTGTTTTTAAGATCATCCCAGATTGCTATGAGTGCCGATTCAGTGCTTCTTCCTGGGCGGAATCCAGTTTGGAAGTCTGAAAGTATAGACATGCTGCTCTTTCTATCAATTTGCCCAGGAAAGGTCCATTTGTGATAGGTCGGTAGATAATACGTTTGTTATCCTATTCTTTTCCAAAGAGAGTTTTGGTGACAGACCCATAAACACATAAAAAGGGCATTTGACCCCCATGCTTCTTCTCTTCTGTTTATTAAAACTAAAGATTTTAATATGAGCCATTATTATCAGACCACACCTATCCACTCAAAAACAGCATGTTTCTCTGCGAGGCTTAGCCTTTCTGTTCACAAACACTGCAGTCTGCACATACATCTTTTGCTTTTGCCCTCTCTGGAAAGCAGTGCATGCGGACTCATTAATGAAACACTGGTGGTTTTACATCACACCCCACCATTTTTAAACTTCACCAGCCGCCGCTGGTTCTGGGCAGCAGGAGATGCCAGCAGCAGGTGGTGCCAGAGGTCGTAACCGGCTTGGAGGCAGGCTGGGCTGGTGGCCCAACGATCTGGAGGCCTTTGCGTCCTCTTCTTCCTTCTCCAGGGCCACCATCCAGCAGTGTTCTGCTGCCGTGGCCTCCAACATATAGCGTCGCAGCCGGACAGCTATCTCCCGCTGGGATGGTGGCTGTTGGACAGCTGCGAGTAACTATGTCAAGAAAGAAAAAAAAAAAAATCTGATGCTATGCGCAGACACTTGTTTATACTGTCTATAGTGGCTGAGTAGCAGAACATTGCTGGTCCCCTAGAGCCATTGGAATTTAGTTTTAATTTGATTAGTCTTAGGGCCAAACTTTTCCCGCACATGCATCACATAATGCAAGGAATGAAGCCAGACCTCCAAAATAATCAAAAGTGACTCTGGTTTGAAGAATTTCATTGTGAAACTGAGCCTATACTTTATGTGTGTTACTAAATAAGTTAGCGGCCATTAATGATGAGTAAGGCGTATACACACTGCACAATTACTTGACTATATATGTGCAACATTAATGGAGCCATGCTTGGCGGGTCTTCTACCCTGATACAGCATGTTTTTCGGGCAGCTGTAATGGCCTGTTATTAATATTAACTTATTAATTCCAGTGGCCCAGTTCTTCTCCTACTTCTGCTTGTATTCACCCTGAGTCCAAACTTAGGGGCTGATAGAGTCTGGTAAATGGGATACTCTGTCACACATGTGGCAGATAAAGAATGTTCTCTCTGCTGTATTACAGTAAACTTCAGTGCATGGAATATAAATGATGCTCCAAACAGAATATATTTTATTTGTCATGTTTATCACAGAGTATCCCATCTGCCAAAGTCTAAATCAGGTCCTTAGTCCCACATTACACTCTGGATGCCAGGGCTCAAATGAAATGCGTTATAGCTACCTTACGGCACGAGTTATAGTTACTTGAGATAACTTTAAGTGCTGAATTTCTATGGTTTTGTGTTTAAAATCTGAACGTAACTATAACGTTCCTGCAACCTTTGTTTTTTTCAGTAGGTTCCTAAGGTTTTTAAAATTTAATTTCCTAACTAGAATGTTCCTGTAACCTGTGTGTGTGTGTGTGTGTGTGTATATATATATATAAATAAATATATATATATATATATATATGTATAAAATCTAGTGGTGCTTGCCACTAGGTAGTTATAGTTAGGACCATGTATCCATATAAAAATCGTTTTTTGACTTGCCTATATCTTTGGCACCGTTTGACGAATCTTCACAAAAATTTCCAAAGAAGTATGCTTGTGATTCTTGTTTCGCATGGGAAGTATTGGGGTGGTCTGTGAAGCCGGGGCCAAAAAAAAGGGGCAGGGGTCAAAAATCGCGTGTTTCCCATGTTTATTCCCATAGGAGTTTTGAACACACCTACATCCCAAACTGCTGGACGGAATCACACCAAATTTGGCAGAAAGTTAGATTTTATTCGACAGATTGTGCTTTTAATTATTTGGTGTAAATCTGTTCAGCAGTTTTTGAGATATTAAAGGGAAAATTCATTTGTATACCTTTGACCACGATGACTTTGTGAATAATGACAAGCTCATGTATGGAGCTGCAGACGCTGATTGGCTGCCAACACTTAAAACCAGGAAGTGTTGGAAGCCAAGTCCCAGAAAAAAGGGAGAAACAAATAAAAGGGGCCAGGATAGGGATACACTGACGCCTTAGTTCTGGTACTGGGGTTTTAGAGGGAACCCGCTGGGGCAAAAAAGCACTTTTAAAAACAAATGTTGCCACTAATTCGTGATGTTGCGAATTCACAATGTTGCAAATTCACAGCAAAAATTACACACAAAAAAAGCGTGGGCCACTGCACTTGTTTTTATGACCCTGGGATGGAAGAGAGAGAGATATTGTTACTGCAACGGTCTCTCCATACAATGACTTCAAAGAATCAGACTAGCAAGATGTTTGGGAAGAATGCTATAGTTACGTTTGGATGCAGAGCAGAACAAAGTCACTTCTGGCCTAATGGTCAAGGTCTTGTGCTGTCACTCAGTAATCTGAGGGTTCAAATCCTAGCATCACTTGGCAGTATTTGTTTATTTTCTGGTGTTTTCACTGTTAAACATTCCTTGTGATGGAACTTTGAAGTCTTTTCCCCCTCAAAATCTGTGGGTTGAATGTCATAGCTAAGTCTGGACACTGCACAGTAATGAGTCACCTCTGGCCTAGTGGTTAAGGTGTCAGACATACACACTAAGGGTTAAGAGCTCTGGACTAGGTGACTCCGTGGTCATTTCCTGCTTTAGTTTCTTTTCAACTATAAATATTTAAGTTAAAACGCTAAAGGTGATCGCACTCTTATTGATTGATAGAAACATTTTTCTTTTCAATTTGTCCGAAAATATCTCATTCTAAATACATCATTCATCAAAGCCTGAATTGCTCTCTCTCAATCTCTCACTTTCTGTCTCTCTCTCTCTCCCCTTGTTGGGTGGTTAGGTTGGGCGGAAAACCTCACTATGGATTGTCAAAGGCTGAGTGCGGCGCAAGTCTGGGTGGTTATAGGGAGTTGGTCACAGGGTCTGACCTATGGCCAGACCCTATGGCCAAACCCTGCAGCTCATGTCCGAAAAGCAATGCACGGCAGTGGTTGCAATAACGTATAGTAATGAAAATACATTATGTTTGAAATGTACTAAACCATAGAAATTCACCTGTTTTAGTTAGAGTTATCTATAACTCATGCCTTAAGGTAACTATAAGTCGTGCACTTGCCATGCACTGCTAATTACCCTACGAATTACATCACTAATGACATCTTTGATAACATCATTGATAATATTAATGTAATATCTGCAGTAACATTTTTGATGAAAAAGCTGTGCATGGCGGGGGCTCAAGCTATAGTTACCTTAGGGCACGAGTTATAGTTACTTGAGATAACTATAACAGGTGCATTTCTATGGTTTTGGACATTTAAAATGTGAAATAATTGTAACATCCCTGTAACCTTTGATTTTGAGATTATATATATATATATATATATATATATATATTTATATAGATATATATATATATATATATTCATACACACCTATATTTATGTATTTAAAAATATAAAACTATATGAACAGAAACACAATCACTTCAATCCACGCATGTAATTTACATGTTATTAAAAATGAACACATTCATATCCTATATAAAATATAGTAATATATTATATATAAAATTATATATATACTCGCATTGTTATGAATAATGAACATGCACTTATTAAACTTAAAATATATTTATTTTCACAAAAACACAAAAATAATATATATTATATATATATAATAATACATACATATGTGTGAATATCCACATATATATGTATATATATATAGAAAATCACATAACTACCTGTGATCATGCTGCTTGAAATAAGTAATGAATTAATATTTCAAAAAGATTACTCACCGAGCCCCTCAATGTCAACGCCTATCAGGTCGAGCAGGTCCTGTTCTCTGTCAAGGATGCCCACCCAGCAGTGCATCAACTGCTGATGGGTGCACAGGAGTCTGAAGCTGCGGCATATACAGCGCCACACTCACCCCCTCTCACCCCCACTCACATTACCCGACACTCCTGCAAGTTGTAACCCTTCCAGGGCCTGATTCCAACATGCCGGGGAGGTGGTGCAGAACCCAAAAGTGTGGCCACCTCCGCCTTGCCAAAAATAGGGTGGGGTTGCACCTTCACCAGTCGGTGTCACCCCCAGGGAATGCAGTTGGCACCGCTACTGCCTGCTTCTGCCATTTGGGTTTTTGGGACCGGGACAGGGAGGGAGTCTGACTGGGATGGGAAGGAAGACAGGTCATGCAAGGAAAAAAAACACAGTACAAACAGTCTCAAAAACACACACAGAAAGGTAAATAAACACAGGGAAAATAGGAAAAAAGGTGGGAATGATTAACAAAAGTGATCAGATGGGGTGGATTGGATGGAGCACAACTGAATTAGAAGAAAATATCAGGAGCAGGCCAGACAAAATAAAATGGGCGCTGGCTTGCATACTGCGTTGTGGCGTTTGCACTGATTTTTCAGTGCTGCACGCACTACCAGTGCCAAATCGCAGCACAAGCAGTGTGAGATGCATTTTCTGCCTGTTTTGCAGTACTCCATGGAATCTCCAATAGTTTTTATGTAACTCTGCAGAATTCCGCAAGTGAAATCCAGAGAGTGTTTTGCTCAGGCCTATTTCTAACTACCCTTAGTTAAGTTTTCAATGAATTGCAATTGCTCTTAAGGTGATGTGGAATAGTCTATTCACTTTATGAACACTGATACTGAGTAAAATGTAGCATACACTTCATTCAACTGTAATCACCTAGGGTGAGGTACAATAGATGATATATTATAACAACCCTAACCCAGACCGAGATCCCACTCATATAAATCTCAAGATCATTAGATGGTGTAAAGGGCAACAGAGAAAGGGCTTTTATAAGACAGTATGGGAACAAAACAGGATATAACTTAGAATTAGGGCTAATATACCACAGACTATAACAATATTACACAGACACAGTCATTTCTCTCTTTTACCTTCACTCAATGTTCCAGTATTGCCTTGCACCATACAGTAATCTCCTTTGTTGTTGGCTCTTCCTGTAGTAGTTATCTTGTTCTTCGCTCTACTTGTCTATACCCTATCTCCCACCTGTCAGCATTGACTTTGGTGCTGTCTACTTTAACTGCTCCTCCAGAATTCCACAGAATTCCAGGAGAGGCCTTTTCCAGCTCCACAAGCTCTTCCTTATTTCATGGATGCTCTCACATACTCCAGAGAAGCTCTCCATTATGGGGCTCCATGAGATGTTTCCTGGTTTCTGGGCAGCCACCCTTCACTCCTCTTCCAGGCACTCAACACACTCCTCATTGGCTGCCCTCACTGGTAGAAAGGCAAGCCTTTGGGATGATGCATGGGAGGGAGCTAAAACAGTGTGACAGAGTGAGTGTAGCAGGTTACATTTCAAAAGAATGTAAATGTGTGGGCATTCTAAGATTTGAAGCGGCAGGTTGGGAAGAAGAAGAAGAGTCAACGTGGTTTTGATTACTCTAGGAGTAGACATAAAGGGTGTGCTTTAAATTGGTTTCCTAAGACAAGAGGTAAGGCTCACTTATAATCCTGTGTGGAAGAGAGCTGCAAGTAGTAGTTGCAGTACATGCAAAAGAGCGATTATGGGCAGAGGACTTTCTGAACACGGATGCGTCACTGCTCAAAGCCTTCCAGCTTTGAAGGTTTATTGGACCACCAAAGACAGACAGAAGAGCAGCGAGAAACAAAGCGTCAGATAATTGCTTTAGTGTCAATGCAGCAGAGTATGAACGTGATCCTGGCAAGAAGTGGTAGTCAATTAGGTATTCTCAAATTGGAGGAAAAACGCTCAATTTTTTAGAAGAGGTAATCACCTGCCTGTAGTTTGGAAGTTGGCTTTGAGCCAGGCCAGATAAGATTGTGGCGCCTCTGGAAAGATGCAATGCCAAAATCCAGTGTGTAGGTTATCAGGGCATGCACTGCTATTTACAGTTGCACGTAAGATAATTTTGCTTATTTGCAAGAATGGAGAAGGTAACTGAGAGCTTTAAAATGTTACTGATGTGTGTAATCAATGATAAGGAGGAATCCAGGGTGAAACATACAGGCTGTAGTTTTTGAGGGTGGGTAACAGAGGACTAGCGGCAGACCCCCACCATCTCCCCCAGAACTAACAACATGGGAGGAGCAAGTCTTGGCTATTCTGCATCCTGAGGGCCTCGCAGGAGTAGATGGAGGAATGGACTCTGGTAAGGCAATTCTTTACTACTATATCCCCCACCCTACCTGAATGCCATCACATACCCCCACCTTTGCCCCCACCCCCATCACTCCAGCTCCTCACAAATGTCCCACTATCACAAACCACACATCCCAACACCAAGCCCTGCATGCAACAACAAAGCATGGGCACCCATCACCAAAGCATGGCTACTGCACATACCCATACACCCCCCTAAACCATCATCACACAAGGTCCCACACAGGAATGCAAGCACTGGGGTACACAGTCACCCACCCATTGCACACCATGGCACACACAGATGCAATAATCATGCTTTATACCCCTGCAGGACCCCTACCCAACGTCACCACACATGTCCACACCACCAACAGAAGAGGCCCACAGTGACGACAGCAGCTCTGTCCAACTGGATCTAGATAACCAGCCCGGCCCATCTGGGACCTCGGGACAGTTGGTTCCCCTCACACAGTCACAGGCCACCACAGAGCTTCCCCCCTCTGGAAACACCAGCAGAGCACCCACCCAGCGGGCCCATCCCTCTGTCCCCAGGACACGTCAAGCAGCAGTGTGTCCACCACTACAGGGAACCCAGGCCAACCCACCACCCCAACAACAACAGGGACCTGGGGGCAGTGGCAGTGGGCACACGGTCCGGGGGACAGAGGCCCAGGAAAAAAGAGGAACTGGGAGGGCTGCTGTGCGACACAGGGAGGACAAGCCCAGGGAACCCACTCTCAACAAGGCCCTCTCCAACATCATGGGAGCGTACCATCATTCCCAGGAGGCTATGGCAACTGTACAGGCCAAATTTCAGGAGACCCAGCGGCTGCAGGAGGAACAGTATTTGGGCTTCAGGGAGGAACTCAGATCCATCAGTTCCACCCTGGGCACCATCGTAGGGGTGCTGAAGGAAGTCCTCAACACCAGGAGGGACACTGTGGCACAACAAGGGGCCCCTGACACTAGCATGGACGATGAACTGCCCACCACCTCCGCCGGCGCTAGTGGACAGGAGACACCGCCACAGGGCCACCAACAGCACCCCACCCCCTGCAGAGGGAGAACCATCCTGCAAACGGTCCCTGAGATCCAGGACACAGACAGAGAACGATGCCAAGACCCCTGCCAAGAAATGAGACCGCCCGGAATGTCATCCTTTTGTCCCACCTTGTCACCCTGTCCATCCTCAAACTGCCCCAGCTCCACTTCCTATGCCCCTTTGGACAATGCACTTGTGAGACTAATAGACTGGACTCTGCCATGGACATTCCTCCACCATCACCCCTCACCATTTTACAACCCCCTCCAATATTGAGCACATAAATAAACACCCTGAAAGCACAAAACAATCTGGAGTCTGTCTGTGATTTCTAGATGTTGTATTAGCAATTACAGTGACAAAATGCTCTTCCAATTGTAATGTCAACATACCTATGTCACACAGCTCTAGTCCATGAGGAAACAAAGCAGATGTCACACAGTGGGACCCACATCTGTGAAATCGTAAGGGAAAGTGAAAACTCAGTGACCATACACTGGGTGAAAAGGACAGACAGTAGAGATATAGTAGTGTTAAATTACATGTAGTAGGCAGGTTTGTCTTCTTACCTGTGTCTCACTGGAAGTATTGCAGGATAACCGAGTTCCTGTTGTCGATGTCCTCTTCTTCTGCTTCCTCATCTTCACTGTCCACAGGCTCCACACCTGCCACAACACTTCCATCTGGACCATCCTCCTGCAGAAAAGGCACCTATCGTCGCAAAGCTAATGTGTGAAGCATACAGCAGGCCACAATGATCTGGCATACCTTCTTTGGTGAGTAGAATAGGGAACCACCTGCCATATGGAGGCACCTGGCCTTCAGGAGGCCGAAGGTCCTCTCTATAATCCTCCTAGTTCGCCCATGGGCCTCATTGTAGCGTTCCTCTGCCCTTGTCCTGGGATTCCTCACTGGGGTCAGTAGCCATGACAGGTTGGGGTAACCAGAGTCACCTGTAAATGGCGAGGGACAACTGTTAGATACACACTAACCTGTAGGGATATCCCCAGACCCAGACAACTATTCCCAACAATTTGGTTCCAGGTGCTCACCTAATAGCCACACACGGTGCCTCTGGAGTTGCCCCATCACATAAGGGATGCTGCTATTCCGCAGAATGTAAGCGTCATGCACTGAGCCAGGGAATTTGGCATTGACATGGGAGATGTACTGGTCTGCCAAACACACCATCTGCACATTCATCGAATGATAACTCTTCTGGTTTCTCTACACCTGTTCACTCTTCCGGGGGGGGGACCAATGCCACATGTGTCCCATCAATGGCACCTATGATGTTAGGGATATGTCCCAGGGCATAGAAGTCACCTTTCACTGTAGGCAAATCCTCCACCTGAGGGAAAACGATGTAGCTCCGCATGTGCTTCAGCAGGGCAGACAACACTCTGGACAACACGTTGGAAAACATAGGTTGGGACATCCCTGATGCTATGGCCACTGTTGTTCGAAAAGACCCACTTGCAAGGAAATGGAGTACTGACAGCACCTGCACTTGAGGGGGGATTCCTGTGGGATGGCGGATAGCTGACATCAGCTCTGGCTCCAACTGGGCACACAGTTCCAGGATTGTGGCACGATCAAGCCTGTAGGTGATGATTACATGTCTTTCCTCCATTGTCGACAGGTCCACCAGCGGTCTGTACACCGGAGAATGCCGCCATCTCCTCACATGTCCCAGCGGACTGTGCCTATGAAGGACAACAGTGAGCACAGAGTCAACCAACTCAGAGGTACGTACACACAGCTTACACAGAACACGATTCATAATCCGAAATTAGCATGTATGAGTGTTGAGCAAGGCCTAGGTATGTGTGATGCAGTTAAATATAGAGCCATGTGAGCCCCTGAAATGGCGGCTGCCTGACCTGTAAAGTGGGACAATGGGATATGAGGTAACTGCGCTGGCGTTGTACACCGTTGCAGTAGGCGGTAGAAGACCGCAGCGCAATTCTGCACTGGTTAACATTGGACGCTATGGGCCCCAGGAGCCAATGACGATGTACGCCGGTGGTGACGGTACGCACCGCCGCGGACGTGACCACCTTTTTCTATCTGTTCAATCACTCGATATCTGATCTTCGACAGGAGAGGACCTACACTGCAAGTGCTGCTGTGACCTCAGTCTGGAAGAGACAATGGCTCGTGCGTCTGGGAGAAGGGCCCCTACCTTCACATCGGAGGAGTTGGAGAAACTTGTGGATGGGGTCCTCCCCCAGTACACACTACTCTACGGTCCTCCAGACAAACAGGTAAGTACACTAGGAGCATGCTGTATGGGCTATGCCTGTGTGGAGTGGGGTGGATGAAAGATAGGGGGGGAGAGAATGAGGCGTGCATGAAACGACGGTGAGTGCATGTGCCACATGGCAAGGGTAGGGATGTGGGCCAATGACTGTGACGGTGCAGTTGGTAATAACTTCTCTTTTTCCCCTGTACAATTCCTGTAGGTCAGCGCCCACCAGAAGAAGGATATTTGGCGTGCCATCACCAAGGACGTCCGGACCCTGGGGGTCTATCACAGACGGAGCACCCACTGCTGTAAGAGATGGGAGGACATTCGCCGCTGGAGCAAGAAGACGGCGGAGGCCCAGCTGGGGATGGCCTCCCAACAAGGGAGGGGTGCCCGTCCCACCATGACCCCCCCTGATGTTCAAGATCCTGGCGGTGGCATACCCGGAGTTGGATGGGCGCTTGAGGGCATCACAGCAGCAACAAGGGGGTGAGTACACTCTCATTCTGCTGATTCACCGCACAGTGGAGGTGTCTGGGTGGGGGAGGTGGGCTGTGGGTTCCCCTAGGCCAGGGCGAGTGTGCTAGTTAGGTCCCATTTTTCAGGCAGGCCCTGTGGCACCCTACCCCACCTGGGTACAGTGCCAACTACACCTAGTCTGGCTCCTGTGACATCCATGTCTGCAGATGTCGGCCATAGCCTTGTATGCCATGTCCCAGGGATTGCATAGTGGACCCCAAGTGCGCGGCGTAGTGCAGGGGGCTTCTGTGTCTGTCGTGTCCGCCAACGGTAGCGGTAATGCATGCACTCAACATGTCTTTCTTCTGTCGTCCCCCCCTTTTTGTGGTCTCCCTGTTCTTGTGTGTATTAGCATCATCAGGCGGAGGAGCAGTGGCACCGGAGCAGGAGGGAGCTGCATCCCACATGGCCCTAGAGGGCGACACTACGGAGTCTGATTTCACCAGTGGGACGGAGGGCGAGGGGAGCTCCACGGCGGGGACAGGAGCTGACACCAGTGATACGGACTCGTCCTCTGATGGGAGCTCCCTTGTGGTGGCAGGCCCATCTGTGCCCCCCACATCTACAGGTACAGCCGCCACCCCCCATTCCAGCACCGCCCTCCCAGCAGCCCCTCAGCCTTTGCCCTGTGCCCGCTCACCCAGGAGGGTGGGCATCTCCTTCGCCCCAGGCACCTCAGGCCCTGCCCCAGTCACCCCTGCTGCCCTCAGTGAGGAGGCCATTGACCTCCTCAGGTCCCTCACTGTTGGGCAGTCTACCATTTTGAATGCCATCCAGGGTGTAGAGAGACAGTTGCAACAAACCAATGCATTCCTGGAGGGCATTCATTCTGGTCAGGCAGCCCTTCAGCGAGCTTGTCAGACTCTGGCCTCAGCACTGATGGCAGCCATTGTCCCTGTCTCTAGCCTCCCCCCTCCAACTTCCTCCACCCAGACCCACACCCCTGTACCTCAGCCTACCCCAAGCACACCATCAGACCAGCATGCACACACCCCAACACACAAAGGAAGCTAAGGCAAACATAAGCACCACACATCCCACAGGCACTCACGCAAACATCACACACATGCAGACATAGCAACATCCACTGCCTCCACTGTGTCCCCCTCCTCCTCATCTCCCTCCTCCCTCCCAGTCTCGTCTCCACTCACACCTGCATGCACTACATATACAGCCACTACTTCCATCACCAGCACACACACCACCACACCCGCTCACGTGCAGTCATCACCCCCACTACCATTCACACATCCTCTGTGTCCACTCCCAGTGTGTCCGTGACACCACCTCCCAAGGTACACAAACGCAGGCACACACCCACCCAACAGCCATCCACCTCACGACAGCCTCCAGCACATGCACCTTCACCCAAAGTCACCAAACGTACACCTCCTACAACCACAACCTCTTCCTCCACTCCCAAACCCCCTCCAGCTATCCGTCCCAGTGTTCCCAAGAAACGTTTCCTGTCCACCCTTGACCTCTTTCCCTCACTTCCCCCACCCCGTCAGTCTCCTAGGGCCCGACTCTCCAGGTCCCAACCTAGCACCTCAGCCACGACATCGGCGGGATCAGTGGTGCCAGTAGTCATGGGGTTCTGGAGTGCACCAGGCAGCAGGGCAGCCAGTGTGGCAAGGAGCCACAGCACGGACAGTCCCCCACCTGTCAAGCATAAAAAGTTGGACAGTGCCCGGTGGGAGAGGGGGAAGACACCAGCCACCAAAGCCTCTCCCAGGGGTACAGGTGGGAGTGTGGAGTCAGCTGCGACACCTTCCAAGGTGGGGAAGGGGCACAAGAAACCCGGCAAGTCTGGGATGATCGGCACGGCACAGAAGACCGCCATCAGCCCCGCTGCCCAGGAGGTGACCGCCATCAGCCCCGCTGCCCAGGAGGTGACCGCCATAAGCCCCGCTGGCCAGGAGGCAACTGCAATCAGCCCCGCTGGCCCAGACAGGACCGCCAGCACCAGCCCCGCTCTCCCAGACAGGACCGCCAGCACCAGCCCCGCTGCCCAAGAGGCGACCGCCATCAGCCCCTCTGCCCAGGAGGCGACCGCCATCAGCCCCGCTGCCCAGGAGGCGACCGCCAGCAGCAGCCCCGCTGGCCCAGACAGGACCGCCAACACCAGCCCCGCTGGCCCAGACAGGACCGCCAGCCCCGCTGGCCCAGACAGGACCGCCAGCACCAGCCCCGCTGGCCATTAGGCGACCGCCAGCAGCAGCCCTGCAGGCCCAGACAGGACCACCAGCAGCTGAGTCGCTGCAAAGGACACCGCCGCCACAAGCACCGGTGCAAAGGACACCGCTGCCACAAGCACCGCTAACAAGCACCGCTGCAAAGGACACCGCCGCCACAAGCACCGCTGAACAGGACACCTCCGCCACAAGCACCGCCGCCACAAGCACCGCTGCCAAGGATACCGCCGCCAAGAGCAAAGCTGCCAAGGACACCGCCGCCACAAGCACTGCTGCAAAGGACACCGCCGCCGCAAGCACCGCTGAACAGGACACCGCCGCCACAAGCACCGCTGAACAGGACACCACCGCCACAAGCACTGCTGGCCCATGAGCGCCAAGAGCACTGACGCTACTGAGTCCGCCACGAGCAGGATGAAGCACTCTAGGCACAAAGCCCCCTCCAGAACCAGTGGATAGTTACATCCACTACCTCAGTCCTTGGCAGGATGAAGCACTCTGGGCACAAAGCCCCCTCCAGAACCAGTGGAGAATGACATCCACTACCTCTGTCCTTGGCAGGATGAAGCACTCTGGGCACAAAGCCCCCTCCAGAACCAGTGGAGAATGACATCCACTACCTCAGTCCTTGGCAGGATGAAGCACTCTGGGCACAAAGCCCCCTCCAGAACCAGTGGAGATTAACATCCACTACCTCAGTCCTTAGCAGGATGAAGCACTTTGGGCGCCAAGCCCCCTCCAGAACTAGTGGAGACTGTTATCCACTTGAGAGACTGTGGCTTTGCACTCCCCAGGATTGAACAGTGGGCAACCCACCCACTGTAGAGACTTGAGAGACTGTGGCTTTGCACTCCTGGATTGAACAGTGGGCATGTGACCCCCTCGTGGATTTGGCGTTGTGCACACAACTGGCTGAGGTGCTCCCCCTTTCCCTTCCCCCCCGAGGTGCCTGTTTTATTTCTATCTGATGCCCCTGCAGTGTTCTCTCCATCATGTTCGGGTACCTTGTGTGGGCCTCGACCATGCAGTGTGGGCCCAGTGTTCAACGGACTTAAATGGAGCAATACCTGGACTTCTATTATTGGTGTACATATTTGTTAATAGTGTATATATATTTTTGCGTCCTGGATTTTAATAGATTACAATGGTTACACTCATTTCCTTTTTTCTTCGCATTCTTCCCGGGGGGTTGCGAGGTGTAACTGTAATGTATCAACATGAACTTGTGTGTGTGTTGTAGTGGGTGAGGGTGGGGGTGTTGCGTGTGTGTGTCTGTTTTTTCCCTCCCCCTCCCCTGTGTCGTAGGTGCGGTGGTCTTCGCTGCCGGCGTTCGTGCTTCTGGTAGAGGAGCAAGAAGATAAAGGCTGGGAAAATGTGAAGCTCTGGCTCCATGGCGTCCTGGTTCCTTGTGGGGTGTGTAGAGGTGAGCGTTTTCCCTTCGAAGTCCAGTTTCCGCCGTGTTTTTGTTCGCAGTGAATCTGCCCCGGAAAAGGTGGCGGATTGGTAGGTTGTGATACTGTGGGCGGTACATTGTCCTCCGCCTGTCTGTTGCCGGCGACCGCTGCGCTGTTTGTTTGTACCGCTGTGGCGGTCGGAGTGTTAAAGTGGCTGTCTTTGTTGGAGGTTTCAGCCACAGTCGTAATTCCAATTTTTTACCGCCGGCCTGTTGGCGGTCTTACCGCCGCTTTAACACAGACCGCCAGGGTTGTAATGACCACTATTGTCATTTACAAAGCTAATAGCTCTAACTCTCGAAAATGCAAGACCTATTGCATTGCAAATGCTTGTTTTGGACATGGAACCAATAAGTGATTACAAGACTGGAGTGATACGGTCATTGCAAATTCCTACCATGTGAAACAATGCAAATGCAGGGCAGGTGGTCCTAATGGGAAAATCAGATCATCATCCTTGCATTTTCTTTCCTAAACAGGAAACAGTTTTTCAAAAAAAATATTTCTCATTTAGGAACACATCATACGGCCTAGACATTCATCCCCTGGCCCAGTGTCTACTCCCACGAATGCTTCCCAACAAAGGGCCAGATGTAGGTAGGTTTCCGTTTGCGAGTTGCAAATTGCGAGTCCCAGCGACTCGCAATTTGCAACTCGCAAAAGGAAATGCAGAAAGGTGTCTCAGACACCTTCTGCGACTCGCTATGGGGTCACAAAGACCCACCTCATGAATATTAATGAGATGCGTCGCAGTTTGCGACCCCATAGCGAGTCTAGGCACTCACAGGGATGGTGGCCTGCTGGAGACAGCAGACCACCATGTCTGTGACTGCTTTTAAATAAAGCAGTTTTTTTTTTTCTTTTTGCAGCCCGTTTTCCTTAAAGGAAAACGAGCTGCAAAAAGAAAAATTACCGAAACCGTTTAGTTTCGGGTTTTTTCAGAGTAGGCAGTGGTACTGCCTGCTCTGAAAAATATTTTTTTTTTGCATTCACAAAGGGGAAGGGGTCCCATGGGGACCCCTTCCCTTTTGCGAATGAGTTACCATCCACTTCAAGTGGATGGTAACTGCGAGTTGATTTGCGACCGCTTTCGCGGTCACAAATCAACCCTACATCGCGATGCGGTCGCAAATAGGAAGGGAACACCCCTTCCTATTTCTGAGTCGGAATCACATTTTGCGAGTCGGTACCGACTCGCAAAATGTGACTCTGAATCGCGGAAGGCCTTTTGCGCCTCGCAAACTGCTTTTTTCGCCGTTTGCGAGGCGCAAAAGGCTACCTACATCTGGCCCAAAATTCCCAAAGGTGAAGATGTCCCTGGGGACAGCTTCCGTTTGCAAATTAGTACCTCATTTGAGTTGTTGGTAACTTTTCTGCGGTTTGGAGCCGCAATTGTGGTGGCAAAGCATTGAGATATTCCACTGAAAGGAGATACCCATTCACTGCCCCTGTCTATCTGTGATTCCGAATTGGTTGCAAAAGCCCTCTAAGAAGTCGGAAAAACTATTATGGCTTGTAAAACGGGATTTGTGCAGTCAAAACAAATTTGAAGTAATAACGCCTATTTTTCGCAATTCTTACACTTTGTGATAGCCAAACAGGTTTGTCAATGAGGCCTGTGGTGCTGGGCTTTGAAGTCTTAGTATACTAGTAAAGCTCTGTTAGGACGGTCAATTCCTGGCAGCAGTAATAGCATCCCAGTCTTGAGGGGGCACGCTGTTTCACTAGTGGAAGATGAAGACCTTGACATTAATGCCACTTAAACTCTTAGGTTCTGTGGTCAATTGGGCATCCATGAGATTACCCAGGTTTTTAACTGCACTTACCGGAGTAGGAGAGACTCCTAGTTGCAAAGGCCGGGATAACAACAGACCACATGGCTGCTGGTGCTCCCACCAAAGTAATCTCTGTTTAAGATAGGTTCACTTTTTTAATATTTAAAACTCATTTACTCATCAAGCTCTCATCTTAATGCCTCACTCTCTAGAAGAAGGAATAATGTTCAAGTGGTGCTGCATTTAAGCATAATTATAATATTTTGTCGCAAAGGAGTGAGTCTGCCTCACATGTGTGCTCAAATCTACAATGAACAAAAATTTAATGGAAGCACGGTAGGATACTGGTTATGAAACAAGAGGCTAATTGGTAGGATTACAGGATAGATACCTTTGTTCTTCTAGACAGGAAAAAAGGCGACCCAGACTACTACTATCAATAGTCCTTGGAGAATGACAAGCAGTCAGATACCAGAACCATAAAACCTGCCGGATTTTGTTATCACCTATTTCATGCATGAGGTAGGATTGAAATCCATCTGGACTTGGTCAAGAAAAGTATGCCATTCTATAAATGGCTATAGTTGGTTAACAACAATCACGTCCCGAACCCTAGTTGGGTAAAGGAAAGTAGATATTGAGCTGAAGTTTGTTATAAGAGTAGGGTCTGACAATGCAGCAAAATCAAAGTTGTTTTTTAGAGCGGAAGGGACAATACCAATAGTTAAAGAGAGATTTAAACAATTTCCAAGGGTATCTATAATACTGGAATCAGAGCAAATCTTTAAAAATACCTTCTGCTCATACAGAACAGAGTTATTCCAAATAGCTGAATACTCTCAATAGGGTATTTTAATGGATCTTAATGATATGAGACTCTGAGGTGACAGAGTGATCTACGATTTGGGCCTGTGCTTAGGTTAAAGAAGCCACGGGTGCCTGTCAGAGGTGCTTTCTATGTGAAAGACCTGGTACTGAGGAAAACGGAGTATCTGAAAAGCCATTTGATCTAAAAAAAGACCAGAACCTCCAACCAACGTCCACTTTCTACTAGACTTTCAATATTGAAGCTTTCTTGGATTTGTTTCTGCCAATAAATTCGATACACTTGCTGGCAACATCCGTACTCACTTCCTAAGTGCATGGACGTCATTTAGGGGTCGCTGCTGCGACCCCTAGCTTGCCCTTGGCGACCCCTGGACCTGTTTCTGTAACCCCATGCTTCAGAGGTGGCTAATTCAGTGGCAGGAACAGAGTGGCACCTCGCCCTTATGGACGTCGGTTGGTGATTCACTCTCTTTATTTTCTGTCAATTTATATTACCCTCATAGTGAATAATAATGTATTAATCACTATTAGGGTAATAAAAATGGAATACAATTAGCTGGGAATAGGCCCTTGCATGGCAGCTGAGGACGTAAAAATGCTTTTAAATGTATGCTTTGTGCGTGCTTGCGGGTGAGAGTGTCTATGTGAGAGAGTATGTGTGTAAGTGTGTATGTGCAAGCATGTGTATGTGAGTGAAAGTGGTTGTTGAAGGGCGTGTGATGTCACTTCCGCTACCACTGGCATTTTGGTGAATTGACGTTCATGCCATTGTGGCATGTGTCTTGCTGCACTAATGTATGCCTCATATACAATATTTTGAAACATGTTTATCCAGTATGAGAACTAACGCTTATTGATATATACGACAATACGAGGAGAGACTTTTTCACTTACCCTGGCAGCAGCATGAAGTTCAGTCTGTCGGCGCGGTCCCTCTCTGCCTTGAACAGCTCAGTCCGCTCCTCCACCAGGTGTTCCAGGTTCCTGGAGTAGAGCTGCAGTCGTCTTATCAGGGTGTCCATGTAGCTGTCATTAGTTTGACTGTGTAGAAACAAAAACATAGGCCATGGCCTGGCTGTAAAAGCCACAAAGGAATGCAGTGCTCATTGATAGGTCACTGACAGTTGTCTGTAAAAGCTGATGTACAACACAATGGAAGAAGCCTAGTTGGCATACTCTATGAAGATGCATGAATAACTAAGTAGCAGGCTTGTGGTTCATTAAGTTCTATGAAAGGCCAAACTGATTAAGATATCCTAGGCTCAGCAATGATGCATGCACCCTTCAGCATAGTTTAGCTACAATAATTGTACCTGAAAGAAAGCATTTTGCATGAACTGGTAAACCTATCACTCCCAGACACGGTAATCTTCACACACCTAGTTGTGGTTGTGTACTGGCACATGTGCCCGGTGTGTAAATTAAAAATCAGTGGGTCTAGGCCTTTTCTGAAAAAGTATAGGAGGACGTGTCATCAGTGAAGTAATTCTCTTGGTGGGGGCCTGTTGTGATATGTCCATAGCCGTACTGGGGAGTATGAGGTCAGACAAGCGCATGATCTAAGCAGACTGTTGGACCACAGAGAAAATTGTTCTAATATAATTGGTAAGGTCTTCAGTTCCTCATCTAGTGGACTGTCCGGCTTTATTAAACCAAATCCATTATCATCAAAAAGTACTTTTCAGGCATTAGAAAGAACAGCCAATAAAGAAAAGGCAAAAAGGTGTCAGGCCGCTTAGCTTAAGAAATATATTGAAGCAGACCGAATACCAAAAAGCTTACGAAATTTGACCTTTCCACCTCTTGAAACCACAAGTCCTGAACAAATAAAGAAATGGGAGACCAACCTGAAAAAGGGTATGAATAATATGATAAGACAACTCAGACTTTTCACAAGAAGATCATGACCAATCTATAACCTAAGCTGATGGACTCAACAAAAAAAATGAAGGCACTACTTGGGAAAAAACTGAAGGTGACCGATGAATTTAAAGACCTGATAAAACGAGAAAATAGACCATTCTGCAAAGATCAACTAGATTACCAACTAGGACATATGTATACTTTTCCCAAAAGGTATAATATTAACAAACCAACAAACAAACCAGACTACAAGACATGTTATGGAGCCAGACACCAGCTCATATCTTGACTGCCTGGAATATTCTGCATTTTCACACCTGTAGGAGTGTAATGGCTAGTTGCTGTGTTCGTACTGCCACTGGCAGCACAGACGGGGAAATGGGTGGTGCAAGCTGCAGTGTCCTTCTGACGAGGACCCTGGCACTGATTTTGTTTTACAAATTAAACACTGCTTATAACCAAGGTTATGAAGGAACAAACTATTTTACATCTCTAACATGCATAATATTGACTTCTGTTACTTTAATATTTTGTGAAGTTATTTTCATATGGCACTTTACTGGCCTATTTACCTGGTGCCCCCTTTACTCTTTTTTACAATGTACGAGCCTTCCACATGCTCAGCAGCATGATACGACAGCCTGTTACTTCTAATTCAGAAAGTAACATTCCTAGATGGCTGTACATTTATTTCGTAAACTAAATAGAAAATAAAATTAGGTGACCCGGGCAATTATCTTTAGGGCCCCAATATGAGTCATCTCGTTCTTATTTAACCTGTCCAGTTTCCAGGAATCCCTCATCGGCCACCCCTTTTGCACCCACTGCAATTCCCTTACATACATGCCACCGCTCTCACTCCATCACAAAATAGCTATCTGACTCTCACCACAAGCAGTCTGATAGGTTAACTCAAGTACTAAAATTGCAGTGACCACGGGGAAATGATCTCAAGCTCACTAGTCATCTCAACCTCTCTAAACTTTCTAGTTTCCAGGAATTCCACTTCAGTCACCTTTCACCTGCTCATTGGAGCAACCTTACACGCACTCAGCTGTTTCTACTCCATCACAAGGAGGCCACTTGATTACCCCTGCAAGCAGTCTAATATTTCAGACAATTAACCTCAAAACCTAGGAAATGACCCAAACACCCAGCAACTATAGAAAGTGCCTTTTTCCTTCCATGCCACACTCGCAACCTATGTGAACTGTATGCTACCACAACTCTCTATATTGGATTGCAGCAATCTGTACATGAACTCTTACTAAGGTAAGCATTGTCTGATGACTCGGAAAAGTTAGGTAAATTCTCTCGACCACCATAGACTTTACCCAATTATTCTTTTACTATGTCTCAGATACTACTAGGACTTCCACAACTATAATATTGGCATTTTACACCTGCTCCCTCTCACCTTACTTTCTAGTATAGTCCAATATTCTAATATGCCTCATGGACTCCATCAAGTTTTCCATGTTTCTCTGTTCTCGGGTCCACTAACTTCACACCACAAGCAGGGCTATCGAAATACCATATTTCAGTTCCCCAGGGGAGACCTATTTGAAGTAGAACACTGGAACCAAACTTTACCTCCGAGGTAACACACCTCTTTTTTTCAACAAAAATACAAATAACTTTTTTTTAAAGCATTTCTTCAGGTCTGCTTCTCCCTTGCGATACCAATATATTTCCTTTAATATAGACCAGCAACAAGCTAAGCTTATCACCAGTCATTCATATCTGACAATGGACCAACTGGAAAGATCCTACTATTACTCGATCATAAGGTTATACCTTGCAATTAGGCTTACCTGTCTAGCATGGATCCTGACGTGATGTCTTTTCCTAGATCATGCGCTTGCCTCTTCACAGTCCTGCTATGATCATATGGTCCCCCACCAAGAATTACCTCACTGATGACACATCTTCCTATACTTTTCAAGAACAGACCTAGACACCACTGGTTTTCAATTTACACACCAAGGCATATGTAAGAGTACAGAACCACAACAAGTAGGGGTATTGTAATCAACATGAGGCTCAAGATTAAACATATTGCACTGAGCGATGCCTATCACAGTTTGCAGTGTACACTTGGTTTCCTTACCTTATGGATATGCATAATCAATTATTTCATATTTTATTGTGTCTGTTACTATCTGGATACTTTACATGCTTTCTCATTTCCTTTTTGTTTCCCTTTTGTCGCTTTCTTCCCTCCGATATTGATCAATTTTATACAACATGTTCTTTCTTTTGTTTCTTTAATGCTATACATATAAAACTATGTTCTTACATTATTTATGCACAGTCTTGAAAAATCCCCAGGCCTGTGCACCCACCAAGGGCCGAAACACGTGTTGGCTGTCTCTTTTTTCTTTTCCTGTCTTGAACATAACATCCATGTTGGTATAGGAGATGCTTCTGTACTAAATGCCTGTACTAAAATAACACAGTATCTGTCTACATTTCAAGATTGAACCTAATGAGATTTATCTACAATATTTTGCACATTCATACATGTTTATCCTACAACTTTCAAAATGTTTCAGTTTTTGTGGGGTTCAAGATTTGTACCTCTTTTAGGGCTACACAAATAAAAGCAAACTCATTGTCATTTGATAGGTGTGTGTCTGGGTCGGTCATTCCTCTCCTTTATCCACTAACCTACACACCCCATCTGACATGGATGCCTTCAATTCTGAAAAACATCTTCACTCAATTATGTTAATGGAAAACATGGTAAACATGATTTTCCCTAATGAGAATCTTCTCAGTTTACTAGGTATTGCGGGCAACCATTCATTGAATATAGAAAGTCAGCTGTACACTCTCACCGTAACAGGTTCACCCTTCTCTAAGTGGTAAGTTGTTTGGCACACTGTCATTGGCTGGCAGTGGTGAGATAAATTCTTCTACAGGTTGAAAATTCCATGATGACTGCCCATCAGTGTACATATCTTAAGCATTCGTTATGCCATGAGGCGACTGACTGAGTATGAAGTGGATTATTATATGGAATCCTCCAGCACCACTGTTGGCTCTTCACATGAGGGTTTTTCTTGATGGAATGCAACATTAATGTCATCCCAGACAAAGCTGTCTGAATTGAAGGTCACAGCACCGCATTAAAGTCATTACATGAGCTGTCAGCTTGAAAGGCAACTGCACCAAAGCAGCCTTGACAAAGAAGCCTCATGCGCTGGAGACCACAACACTAGATTAGCTAAATATCAGAATGAGCTATCTGCAGGAGAAACTACTGCACCATATCAGCTTCATAAGGGAAGAAAGAGTTATCTATTGTTGGTAATTATATTTCTGGTGGATACTATGTTTTCCTGTAGATTCGTTATCGTAATAGTATCCTTCAGAGTACAGACTAAGGGCCTGATTTAGAGATTGGCAGGTTACATTTTATGGGATTTAGATTTCAGTGGATAGGATAGCTGTCACAGGCGTGACGGAGAAACCCCTCTGCCAAACTCTAAATCAGGCCCTAAATTCAGAAAGCTTTTCGCCAGCAACAGCTCTCTAGCACCACTAGGGAATACCATGTAGCTTCAGCCGTGACTCTGGCAGCCCAGAATGTGAAATCATAGTGTATAAGGTGCTAACTGTCTGTTGGTGTTTGTTTCTGGTACGTTTTTCACACCCAATCAAAGCATGTGGAGAGGAACGGAGCACAGGCAACATCTACATTATAGCACATGCCTTGAGATCTTATTAATCACATCACTAACTCACAGACGAGGAGGGAAGGCAGTGAGGAATCTGTCCGAAGATAAAGGGGGTGATTCTAACCCTGGCGGTCGGTGATAAAGCGGCGGCCAAATCGCCAACAGGCCGGCGGTCCAAAAAATGGAATTCTGACCCTGGCGGGAACCGCCAACACATCCCGCCACATTAACACTCCGACCGCCACGGCGGGACCGACAAACAGCGCAGCGGTCACCGCCAACAGCCAGGCGGCAGACAATGTACCGCCCACACTATCATGACCCACCAATCCGCCACCTTTTCCGGGGCGGGAGCCCCGCCGATAAAAACACGGCGGAAACAGACTACGAATGTGAAAACGCTCACCTCTACGCACTCCACGAGTACGGAGGACAGCATGGAACCCGAATTGAACATCATACCTGCTCTCGTCTACCTGCTCATCTACCACGAGTACGAACTCCGGCGCAGACGTCAACGGTGAGTACAGCACCTACGACACACGGGAGGGGGGAGGACGAAAGGTTACGGGCACACACATATGCAACCCCCCCCCCCCAATATGTACACACCAATGCAGAGCAACAAGTCACAGTGACACCAACCAAACCCCCGTAAAAAATGCAATGACATTTCAAAATTGTCAATAAATATTTATGTCCAAAATAGCCTCCGATAAGTATTGGTCAACTAGCCAGAATATTTACATTTAAAAAGTCAATATACACAGCAGTGGACAACTGCAGAAATCAGTCCTGCACATTTTACGTAGTAACGATTTGTCCGTGGGCCAAAGTGTAGCAACACAAGGGCAAAGCCCACACACGAGACCTGAGTCCTTTGGAGAGAACACTGCAGGGGCATCTGATGACAAAACTACAGGCACCTCAGGGGGAAGGGAAGGGGGGGCACCTCAGCCACATGAGTCCACAACGCCAGACCCACGAAGGGGCCACCATGCCCACTGCCATATCCTGGGGAGTGCTTGACAGGAGGGGCCCAGCGGAGCGGTGCTTGAGACGGCGGGGCCCAGCGGAGCGGTGCTTGACAGGAAGGGCCCAGCGGAGCGGTGCTTGACAGGAGGGGCCCAGCGGAGCGGTGCTTGACAGGAAGGGCCCAGCGGAGCGGTGCTTGACAGGAAGGGCCCAGCGGAGCGGTGCATGAGACGGCGGGGCCCAGAGGAGCGGTGCATGAGACGGCGGGGCTCAGCGGAGCGGTGCTTGAGACGGCGGGGCCCAGCGGAGCTTGACAGGAAGGGCCCAGCGGAGCGGTGCTTGACAGGAGGGGTCCAGCGGAGCGGTGCTTGAGACGGCGGGGCCCAGCGGAGCGGTGCTTGACAGGAAGGGCCCAGCGGAGCGGTGCTTGACAGGAGGGGCCCAGCGGAGGGGTGCTTGAGACGGCGGGGCCCAGCGGAGCGGTGCTTGACAGGAGGGGCCCAGCGGAGCGGTGCTTGACAGGAAGGGCCCAGCGGAGCGGTGCATGAGACGGTGGGGCCCAGCGGAGCGGTGCATGAGACGGCGGGGCCCAGCGGAGCGGTGCTTGAGACGGCGGGGCCCAGCGGAGCGGTGCTTGACAGGAAGGGCCCAGCGGAGCGGTGCTTGACAGGAGGGGCCCAGCGGAGCGGTGCTTGACTGGAAGGGCCCAGCGGAGCGGTGCTTGACAGGAAGGGCCCAGCGGAGCGGTGCATGAGACGGCGGGGCCCAGCGGAGCGGTGCATGAGACGGCGGGGCCCAGCGGAGCGGTGCTTGAGACGGCGGGGCCCAGCGGAGCGGTGCTTGACATGAAGGGCCCAGCGGAGCGGTGCTTGACAGGAAGGGCCCAGCGGAGCGGTGCATGAGACGGCGGGGCCCAGCGGAGCGGTGCATGAGACGGCGGGGCCCAGCGGAGCGGTGCTTGAGACGGCGGGGCCCAGCGGAGCGGTGCTTGACAGGAAGGGCCCAGCGGAGCGGTGCTTGAGACGGCGGGGCCCAGCGGAGCGGTGCTTGACAGGAAGGGCCCAGCGGAGCGGTGCTTGAGACGGCGGGGCCCAGCGGAGCGGTGCTTGACAGGAAGGGCCCAGCGGAGCGGTGCATGAGACGGCGGGGCCCAGCGGAGCGGTGCATGAGACGGCGGGGCCCAGCGGAGCGGTGCTTGAGACGGCGGGGCCCATCGGAGCGGTGCTTGACAGGAAGGGCCCAGCGGAGCGGTGCTTGACAGGAAGGGCCCAGCGGAGCGGTGCTTGACAGGAGGGGCCCAGCGGAGCGGTGCTTGAGACGGCGGGGCCCTGTTCAGCGGTGCCTGTCTTCACGGCGGGGCCCTGTTCAGCGGTGCTCTTCTGCACGGCGGGGCCCTGTTCAGCGGTGCTCTTCTGCACGGCAGGGCCCTCTTCAGCGGTGCTCTTCTGCACGGCGGGGCCCTCTTCAGCGGTGCCTGTCTTCACGGCGGGGCCCTGTTCAGCGGTGCTCTTCTGCACGGCGGGGCCCTGTTCAGCGGTGCTCTTCTGCACGGCGGGGCCCTGTTCAGCGGTGCTCTTCTGCACGGCGGGGCCCTCTTCAGCGGTGCTCTTCTGCATGGCGGGGCCCTCTTCAGCGGTGCCTGTCTTCACGGCGGGGCCCTGTTCAGCGGTGCTCTTCTGCACAGCGGGCCCTGTTCAGCGGTGCCTGTCTTCACGGCGGGGCCCTGTTCAGCAGTGCCTGTCTTCACGGCGGGGCCCTGTTCAGCGGTGCTCTTCTGCACGGCGGGGCCCTGTTCAGCGGTGCTCTTCTGCACGGCGGGGCCCTCTTCAGCGGTGCCTGTCTTCACGGCGGGGCCCTGTTCAGCGGTGCTCTTCTGCACGGCGGGGCCCTCTTCAGCGGTGCTCTTCCAGGAAGTCTAGGGAGCCAGACCTGGGCTGGACACCCTGATCACTCGCCCTCCGAATGTGCAGTGGCAGGCCCCTTCGGGGACGGAGTCCTGGGCCCTTTGCTGTCGTCGCTTGCAGGCGGGATGGGGCTTGCGGGGCCCTCCAGCTCCGCGCTCCTGATGGATGACCTCTCCGCCCTGCTGCCCTTTCGCTCCTTAGATGGGGCTCTCGGGCCCTTGCCTCCCCTGGCTGTTGTGGCAGGTGAAGTGGCCGTTGTTGGCTCCTTGGGGGCAGCCGTCTCAGTCCTCTCACGGCGGCCCTTCACTTTACGTGTCCTCTTGCCTGGGGGTGGGCTGGATGTCCCCTTGCTGCTCAGTGAAGTGTCACTGCCGCCAAAGGGTGGACTCCAGAAGCCATGCACCACTTGGAGCCTCGAAGCTGGGCTGGTGGTGGCTGAGGTGCTCTTGGGACTCTTAACCGATGGAGGGGGTGGGTCAGGGGAGGGAAAGAGGTTAAGATTAGAGAGGTAACATTTCTTAGGACCAAGGTAAAGGGTAGGAGTAGTGGTGATGGAAGTGGAGGAAGAGGATGTGGTTGTAGGAGAGTCAGGTGTGCTGTCTTTGGGTGCAGGTGACTGAGGCGTAGGCTGTCGTGAGGTGGTTGGCTGTTGTTTGGGTGTCTGCCTGCGTTTATGTGTCTTGGAAGAGTGGGTGACAGACACAGTGGGAGAGGACACAGGGGACGTGTAGATGGCAGTGGAGGTGGTGACTGCACGTGTGAGGACTGTAGTGGAGGGTGTGCTGGTGATGGAAGCACTGGCTGATGGTGGTGTGCATGCAGGTGTGAGTGTAGACGTCACAGGGAGGGAGGAGAGAGACGAGGAGGAGGGGGACACAGAGGTGGTATTGACTGTTGGAATGTCTGCATCTGGGTGTTGCTGTGGTGAATGCTTGTGTGTCCTGTGGTGCTTGTGTCTGGATGATCTGGCCTTGGGTGTTGAGGTGTGTGCAGGCTGGTCTGATGGTGTGGATGGGATAGGCTGAGGGACAGGAGACAGAGAAAGGGTGGAGGCAGTTAGAAGAGGGAGGCTGGAGACAGGGACAATGGCTGCCGTCAGTGCTGAGGCCAGAGCAGTGAACGATCGTTGATGGGCAGCCTGACCCGAATGAATGCCCTCCAGGTAGGCATTGCTCCGATGCACCTCCCTTTCCACCCCCTGGATGGCATTCAAAAGGGTAGTCTGCCCAACAATGAGCGTCCTCACGAGGTCAATGAGCTCCGCACTGAGGGCAGCAGGGGTAACTGGGGCAGGGGCTGAGGTGCCTGGGGCGAAGGAGACGCCCGCCTTCCTGGGCGAGCGGGCACGGAGCGAAGGCTAAGGGGCTGCTGGGAGGGCAGAGCTGGAGCGCTGGGTGGCGGCTGTACCTGTGGAGGCGGGGGGCCCGGATGTTGCCGCCCCCGCTAGGGAGCTCCCAAACGAGGACGTGTCCGTGTCGCTGGTGTCTTCACCGGTCCCTGTTGTGGTGCTCCCCTCGCCCTCCGGATCACTGGTGCCCTCGGTGTCTGTTCCAGTGCCCACCGGGGCATTGTGACTTGCAGCTCCCTCGTGCTCCGACGCCAATTCTCCTCCGCCTGATGATGCTGATGCACAAGAAGACAAAGAATAAGGGTGGGGGAGAAATAATACAAAGTTGAGTGTATGCCTTGTCAATACCGTTGGCGGAGAGGACAGACACAGGTGCCTCATGCACTAAGCCGCGAAATTGGGGTACACTACTCAGTACTTCTGACTAGGCCAACAGGTCTAGGGACAACAGATGCGCACATGGGTGATGCAGGACCATGGATAGATGTACTTGGCACCCTACAGAGGTGGGGGGCGGGGGCACAGGGCCATGTCTAAGGGAGGGGACTACACTACAGAAAGCGCCCTGGCCTAGTGTCACCCACGGCCCTCCTCCCCCACCCAGACGCCTCAACTGCGCTTAAGGATAGCAGAATGTGCAGGTACTCACCCCCTTGTGTCTGCTGTGATGTCCTCAAGCGCCCATCCAAATCAGGGTAGGCCACCGCCAGGATCCGGGACATCAGGGGGGTCAGGGTACGACTGGCACCCCTCCTAGGTCGGGAGGCCATCCCCACCAGTGACTCGGCGGTCTTTCGGGTTCCGCGGCGGATGTCCTCCCACCTCTTGCGGCAGTGGGTGCCCCGTCTGGTGTAGACCCCCAGGGCCCGGACTTCCTTGGCGATGGCACGCCAAATGTCGATTTTCTGATGGGCGCTCACCTGTTAGACATGTACAGGGTGGGAAAGAGAAAACGTGAATTTTCGGCATGTTTGGAGTACATGCCCCCCCCTCCCCAACTTTGCCATGTGGCCCATTCTCTCATCTGTCGTGCGTTGCAGTCCTCATTTTCTCCCCACCCCAACAACTTACATCCACCCCACTCCACACAGCCATAACCCATTCAATGTGCACTCAGTGTACTCACCTGTTGGTCTGGAGGACCGTAGAGTAGCGCATACTGGGGGAGGACCCCATCCACTAGTTTCTCCAACTCTTCAGACGTGAAGGCAGGGGCCCTTTCCCCAGTCGCAGCAGCCATTGTCACTTCCAGACCGAGGTCACAGCAGCACTTGCAGTATAGGTCCTCTCCTGTGGATGATCAGGTATCGAGTGATTAGGCAGATAGAAAATGGCGGTCACGGCCGCGGCGGTGCGTTCCGCGACCGCCGGCGCACATCGTCATTGGCTCCTGAATCCCATAGGGTTCAATGTTAACCAATGCGGGTTCGTATAGCGGTCTTCGACCGCCTACCGCCACGGTGTGCCACGCCAGCGCATTGACCTCACATCCCATTGTCCCACTTCACCGGTCAGGCAGCCGCCATTTCAAGGGCCCACATGGCTTAATTTCAAATGCGTCACACAGGCCTAGGCCTTGCATTGCCACACATCCAAACATAGCCATCCATACCTTTTCGTGTACTGTGCATGCAGTGGTGAACGTACCTGTGACTTGCTTGACTCTGTGCTCCATGTTGTCCTTCCTAGGCACCGTCCGCTGGGACTTGCGAGGAGAAGGATGAATCCTCGCGTGTACCGCCCGCTGGTGGACCTGTCGACAATGGAAGAACACCACATCATACTACGATACCGGCTTGACCGAGCCACTATACATGAACTGTGTGCCCAGCTGGAGCCAGACCTGATGTCCCCCATCCGCCAACCCACAGGAATTCCCCCTCTAGTGCAGGTTCTGTCAGTCCTCCATTTTTTGGCAAGTGGCTCATTCCAGACAACAGTGGCCATGTCATCTGGAATGTCTCAGCCTATGTTTTCAAAAATCTTGTCTAGAGTGTTGTCTGCCCTGACGAAACACATGCGGCGCTACATTGTATTCCCTGAGGAGGTTGATTTGGCCACTGTGAAGGGTGATTTTTATGCCCTTGGACATATCCCCAACATAATTGGTGCCATTGATGGGACCCATGTGGCTTTAGTACCCCAAAAAAGACGATGAGCAGGTGTACAGAAACAGGAAAAGTTACCATTCGATGAACGTCCAGGTGGTCTGTTTGGCTGACCAGTACATCTCCCATGTGAATGCCAAGTTCCCTGGGTCAGTGCATGACGCGTATGTGATGCGAAATAGCAGCATCCCTTATGTGATGGAACAGCTACAGAGACAACGTGTGTGGCTAATTGGTGACTCTGGTTACCCCAACCTGCCTTGGCTATTGACCCCAGTGAGGAATCCCCGGACCAGGGCAGAGGAACGGTACAATGAGGCCCATGGGCGAACTCGGAGGGTCATTGAAAGAACCTTTGGCCTCCTGAAGGCCAGGTTTAGGTGCCTACATATGACAGGGGGATCCCTGATGTACTCACCAAAGAAGGTGTGCCAGATCATCGTGGCCTGCTGTATGCTTCACAATCTGGCATTGCGACATCAGGTGCCCTTCCTGCAGGAGGATGGTCCAGATGGTGGTGTTGAAGCAGCTGTGGAGCCTGCGGAGAGTGAAGAGGAGGAAGACGAAGAGGATGACCCAGACAACAGGGACAGAGTTATCCTACAGTATTTTCAGTAGCACACAGGTAGGAATCACCCACGCCATTTACCATTTAGTGAATGCCCCCTGCATCTTTACTTTGTGTATTTCCCCCCAGTTCTTTTAACCTGAAGTTTACTTTTCCCTTCCCTTTTCAGTGCTGTTTGACCCACTGCGTGACTTCTGCCTGGTTAGCCCATGGACTAATGCTTATTGACATCGGTATGTTGTCCACACATATATAACAGAACATTATTGATAAGTAATGTGTTATACATTTGTAAATAATACAGGCTGACTCCAGAATGATTTATGTGCAATGAGTGATTTATTTTTAGTGCTATATTTTGGTACATGATATTAAACGGTGAAGGGTGAGGGTGGAGTTATGTCCATGGCAGAGTCCAGTTCTCGGTCACACAGGTGCATTGTTCATATGGCAGTGGAAGGATGGAGCAGGGGCAGTTCAAGGTTGGACAGGGTGACACTGTGGGACAGTGGAATGACATCCGGGGGGATATTAGACTGGCGGGGGTCTTGGCATCCTACTCTGTCTTCCTTTGAGATCTCAGGTTCCTCTTGCGGGGTGGTTGTTCTTCAGCAGGAGGTGGGGTTCTGGTGGCCCGTCGTTCTGTGGGGGCCTCCTGACCACTAGCGCTGGCGGAGGTGGTAGGCTGTTCCTGGCTAGTGACAGGGGCCCTTTGCGGTGCCACATGGTCCCGCAATGTGGTTTCAATGCGGTTTAGGGCCTGGACTATGGTCCCCATTGCGGTAGCGATGGCCCGGAGTTCATTGATGAACCCAATGTACCGTTCTTCCTGCTGTGCCTGGATCTCGGTGAACCTGGCCAGTACCGTCGCCATCGTCTCCTGGGAGTGATGATACGCTCCCATGATGGTGGTGAGGGCCTCTTGGAGAGTCGGTTCCCTGGGCCTGTCCTCCCCCCCCTGTCGCACAGCAGCCCTCCCAGTTGCCCTGTTTCCCCGGGCCTCTGTCCCCTGGACGGTGTGCCCACTACCACTGCCCCCAGGTCCCTGTTGTTGTTGGGGTGTTGGGTCAGCCTGGGTGCCCTGTAGTGGCGGACACACCGCTGATTGACGCGTCCGCGGGACAGAGGCATGGGCCCGCTGGGTGGGAGCTGTGCTGGTGTTCCCAGAGGGGTTTGGGTCTGCTGTGGCCTGTGTGTGGGGAACCGACTGTCCAGAGGTCCCTGATGGTCCGAGCTGGTCGTCAGGTTCTAGGTCGACAGAGCTGCTGTCCTCGCTGGGGGCCTGTTCTGGGGGTGGGATGGACATCTCTGGACCCTCCGTGGCGGTGTGTTGTCGTTCGGGCCCTGCAGGGGTAAAGGAGTATGGTTATTGTTTCTGTGTGTGCCATGGTGTGCATTTTGGGTGCCCTTGTCCCCCAGTGCTGGGATTCCCTTGTGGGAGGTGTTGTGAGGGTTGGGGGGGCGTGTATGGGTATGTGCAATGGTCATGCTTTGGTGGTGGCTGTCTATGGTTTGTGTTGGCATTCAGGGGTTGGTGTTGTTTAGGGTGGGTTGTGCTGGTGAGACATTGGCAGGGAGGTTATGTGCTGGGGGGTGAGATTGGGGGTGAGGGGGGGGTTGGCATGCTGGTGTTTGGGGGGGGGGTGAAGTAGTTGAGATTCTACTTACCAGAGTCCATTCCTCCGCCTACTCCAGCGAGGCCATCAGGATGCAGGATGTTTACCACCTCTTGCTCCCATGCTGTGAATTGGGGTGGGGTGGGTGGGGGTCCGCCGCCAGTCTCCTGCACAGCGATGTTGTGCCTGGAGATCATCGAGCGCACCTTCCCCCGTAGGTCGTTCCATCGCTTTCTGATATCTTCCCGATTTCTGGGATGCTGTCCCACAGCGTTGACCCTGTCTACGATCCTTTGCCATAGTTCAGCCTTCCTTGCTATGGTGGTGTGCTGCACCTGTGTGCCGAAGAGCTGGGGCTCAACCCTCATGATTTCCTCAACCATGACCCGGAGTTCTTGGTCCGAAAACCTTGGGTGTCTTTGGGGTGCCATGGGGTGGTGTGGATGAGGTGTGGGGTGGTGTTTGTGGTGATGTGCGTGGTGATATGTGGTGATGTGTGCGTAGATGTGGTGTGGGTGATGAAGTTGTGTTCCTGTGTGTGTTGGGGTTTTCTAATGCTGTGCTCGCTATCGCTATCTCTCGCTCTCGCTCTCGCCTTCGCTCCGATTTCCAACTAGTGGGGGTTTGTGGGTGATGTGGGTGTGTGTTTTATAGTTGATTGGATGTGTGGGAGTGTTGTTTGTATGTGTGTCAGGTGTGCGTATTTCAAAATGTCCAATGTGGCAGTGTTTTGGAGCTGTGTGTGTATTTTGAGCGCGGCGGTGTGTACCGCCAATGGATTACCGCGGTTGAAAGACCGCCGCGTGGATTCGTGGGTCAGAATGGCATGGGCGTGTTTGTGTTGGCGTGACGGTGGAGGTTTGGTCATCTCCAGTTTTCCGCGGCCCGCTGATGTGGCGGCCTTCCTTGGATGTCGGATTTTTGGCGGTTTCACAGTTGGTGGTCAGAATGACCGTGGCGGTCTACCGCGGCCGCGGCGGTAGTATGGCGGACTTCTGACCGGCAGTAAGGGCCTTTTACCGCCGAGGTCAGAATGACCCCCAAAGTGTCCACCAGAAACATTGTTACCAAAAGTAACTAACTTTTTCTTCTCATGGATACTTCTTTCCATCTATTACTCACCTTACAACTGACTCTAAAAGCAGCGCTTCCCTAGGAGATGGTATTTATTAGCACAGAGTAAGAAAAGACATGCAACACTGCCCTGGCAAAGTATCCATCACCAAATGCTTAAACTGTGTGGCAGTACTGTTTAGCAAACGTATGTAAGGATGACCACATAGCTGCTCACAAGATGTTGACTACAGGAGTGCCTCTGGCGAGAGCAGAATAAGTTGCCTCGGTGGAGCAGCATGAATGCCAGCTAGAGTGTCTTTCTTGCCCAAGGCACTTAAAAGTTGTATGTAAACAACAGAAAATATTTAAAAGTTGTATATAAACAACAGAAAATTATGTGCCTGATCAAGACTTCCAACATGTTGGCACTGAAGAAGCCCATAAAGAGCTGATCATCCACTTTTTGCTTTAATGTAGAGTTGACATAGACACAGTAAGTGTGGTGTGCAGTCTATGAAGGCTCTACTTCTCATTAGGTTGAAGAGGAGGAGAAAAGAAAGATGTAAGAGTAATGGACTGGCCCATGTGAAAGACAGATACTAATTCTGGTAAGAATGTTGGTCAGGTTCAAATAACCAGTTTACCAGGGAAGTAAATGTGTGGATCAACTAAGAGGTCTGATGTTCACAGACACACTTGTCAAAGTCACTGCCACCAAGACAAGTTTTCAAGGTCACATTCAACTATACATCTGTGCATCAGCTGGAAAGGAGATGACATGAAACATTAATAAAAGATTCAAATCCAACTGTGAAGCAATAAATCAAATGGGAGGAAACAAATAACCAAACCGGTCATAAAACGTGCCTTTAGTGGCAACTTAAACAAGGAAAGCTGGTCCAGAAAACACTTAAAGGGTAATAGGACACCCAAGTAACAATTTAGAGTGACTGTTGATAGGCTAGGATGTGCTTGGCAAGAGACATTACAGAAATGGGTTCAGAATTTTCCTTCATTGGAAAAATCAGTTTCCATGACATGCATAAACATATTTTGCGGAATGTGTCTTGGCAGCCAGGATGACTTCAAGTTGCAAGCAGGACTCTCATTGACACTGCTCAATCTCTGTGCAGGCAACCTTATTGCAACCGTATTGCCTGAGGATTGTGATGAAGGTCTAAACTGTCCTGCTGCAAGTGCAGGTCCAACCTGTGCCAGCGCTGAAGTCCAACAGATCGGTGTACCAAATTGTCTGCATGCAGTCAGTTGTTCTCAATTACCCCCGTCCCTTCTGCAGGAATCTCAGTAGAAGAGGTATCGGTGGGAATGTGTAGAAAAGGTATCAGTCGGAATGTGTAGAGTAGGCCCATGACTAATTGAACTTGAAGGCATCCCAATGGAACCGTTCAGAGACAAGAGTATGGGTCAAAGCAGAGGATGCTTCATGTGACCTACAGCATCCACTCTCACATTGACGGTGCCTCAATTTGTAACACAAACGGAAAATGCCTTGCTGCTGGGCCCAGTACCTCAGTAAAATTGCATCCCAATTCATGGTCCATGCCTCAGAATACCCAGCCTGGTGATGTAATGGACAGTGGTGGTGTTGTCAGGCAAAATTTGAATGGAATTCCCTAAGATGGAATGGACGAAGGCCACAGAGCAAGATGAACCATCCTGAGCTTTGATGTGGTTATGTGCAGTTTGGACTCAAGGCCCCGTGCCATATCATCCCCCAGATAAGGGTCCCAGCTTAACTTGGATGTGTCCATAACTAGACTAGACTGTAACTACGAAGGGCTGACAAGATGTCCAACCACCCAACTACATAGATATAATGCAAATCTGGGATGACAGAGTATAAGTAAAAATCTGTACTCAAGCTGATAGATTCCACCGGAGGCTTGATCCTTTGCTTCCTTATGCATCACTGAACTGCTCACCATCTGATTTGGGGCACCAACAGGATAATGAAATCATCATGTTTACAAGGCACCGTACATAAGGAACAGGAACTGGAACTGGAACTGGTGTCTGAGTCAGAGACATGGAAACCATATCTGAAATATCAGCAAATGTCTGAGGATGAGTAAAGGGTTGTGTCTAGGATCACTTATATGAACTGCAGCCTCTATCTGGTCCGAGATAGGACTTCTGAGTGCTGATCAAGAAATCCAAAAGATACATCATAGCCGGTATCAGAAAACCTGTCTTCACTAGCCAGTTGTATAAGTAAAAAAGTACATGGAGCCCTGACCTCTGCAGGGAAGCCACTACCATGGGCACGATATTGATGAATACTCATGGAACAGTCATCATTCCAAATGGTAAAACCTGGAACTGGTACAACTGAGGCCCCACTGGGAACATCAGGCATATACCCATAAGAGGGCAGGATTGCAAGATGGAAGTATACATCATTTAGGCCCATAGACATTAGCCTATTCCTTGTGTTGAAGACGAACAAAACAAGTCACAGGAACAGCATTTTGATCTTGCCCTACTGAAGGAACAAAATCAAGAGTGTAGGTTCAGGATTGGTGCTAAACCACAACCTTCATGGGCAGTAAGGGAGAAAGATCCTGTACCCCTTTCATCCATGGGCACCATTGCCTCTTTGTTCCACTGGACAAGAACTTTCACCTGCAAAACTGAGGCATGTATCAGAGAGCACATCCTGTTACAAAGGGAGCGATGTGGAGGGGAAAACCATAAATGTAAGGCATAGCCCTTGCTGATTAGCTGGATGAACTTACAATCCATCATGATCGTCTCCCATTTGGTGAAGAACTAGGAGGCTACCTCCCCAGGGGAAGTTGCTGGTGTCGACTTAGGAGTCAGAGAGCAGCAAAGCCAGTGGAAAATGTTGGTGACTGGGGCTGCTGGTGATGATAGCCTCCCACAGATACATCCTTGCTCCAAAAAGAGCAGTACATATGTTGGGGTGTTTGAATCGGCTGCAAAGGTTATTGCTAGGACTTTTGTGGTCTGGGCAGTCACTAATTTTTCTGTGCTTTTGGTGGAATTAGTTCTCTGGGGAGGCTAAGCCCAGTGAGCATGCTGTCTGACAGCTGTCCTTGAAGCCCACCAGGGATACAGCAGCCTTTTCTCCAAACAGTATCTCACCACTAAAGGGCATGTCCACAAGGGTTGCTTGGATATTTCATAGGAAGCCAGTGAAATGCATCAAGTCATGTCAGTGCAATCTGAGAAGTGTTCATGAGCAAACCATTGTGTCTGAAGAATATGAGCTGCACTTCAGAACCTGTTTTGAAACCTCACAACTATCAGTGACCAGATCAAAAATGCATTTTTGTGTGATCAGGTACATTGGTCCCAGTCAATTTTGTCAGCTTACACTGGATCTGGATGTAGTGTTTTTAGAAGGCAGGTGGCATTCACAGTGCAAAGTGCAAAGTGCAAGGCTGCTAGAAGCACATACTTTTCGTAATGTGGAGTCCAGTCTTTGAGACAACTAATTTGATGAACACATAAGAAAGGCATTTAGGTTCAACTTCACAGACGTTTAGTAGACAAAGCCCTCTGGAGAATAGTGTGACAACAACTTTGTGTCACAAGGTGCAAACCTATGTCACCTAGCAAGTTGTCTGTGGACTGCTGGACCTGAGAATGATTCCTCCTAGACAGCCAGTACAGCCTCCACTGGTGCCTAGTTGCAGGGTAACTAAGATTCCATGACTGTGGAGGAAGGTTGTAAGATTTCTGTATGCTCATCATCTGTCAGGCATAACAGCAACATTGGAGTCTCATTCAAAGAATTCCTCCAAGTGGGCAAACCTATGGACACAGTGGATGTGTGGTGTAAAAAACCTGTCATCAAAATATGCCTAAAGTATTTTTTTTCCTCTGTTCGGATAATCTCCGTGAACTTCAGGGCTTCAAAGAAGCCACTGATAATGGGTGGAGAGTGGTGCAGGTGTCAACATTTTATGTGGCGCCGAGCACAAAAGATTGATGACTTGGAATTCACTGACTTTGTCTGGAGTAGTGCCAAGGTCAGAGCCTGTGGGGGCACAGATTCAGGAAGAGTCAGAGCCCGAGCTGCCAGAATTACCAAACCCTCATGAGTGCCATCACCTTTAGAAAGAACCTCAGAAAGTACCAGAGTTATCCCTGAAATGTCCAGTATGGACTGCCATAAGGCCAAAACCTGCACAGAGTTGGCCAATTGAGTAAGAAATTCCAGATTCATCTTTTTCAATTGAGAATTGGCTTAGAGGAAGAGCTTGGCACTGGGAAGTTACATGAGGACTCCGAGCGGTACCAAGACTTGAACAGTTTCTTTGAGGAAGAAGGGGAAATCTTCTACTTAAGGCACTTCTAGTGTCCTTTTGTGGGAATAGCCTTTATGAAGCTGTTTCCTGTCAAAGGAGTTACCTGAAGGGGAACACTTTGGTATATCCCTGTGTGCATTTGCCAAAAGTAGCCTGGCTTCCAATCCTTGAAGGCTTTCCGTTGCATCAATGGACAGGAGCCAAAGGCCCTTGGTTCATTTTTAGAGCCAAGGTACCACAAGAAGATGTAGTGTAGGTCCTACAAAGACATCTTCATGTAGCTTCTGCAAATGCATTTGAACCCTAAAATCAATGGAGGAGACATTTGACCTAGATTGCTGTTGAAGCAGAGGGCTTTTACCTGTGAAGTGGTAAGAAGATCTCTGGAACATGCAGATGAAGCATGGACAAATAGGAACTGGCAGTAGTGCAACACTTGGGGCCTTGTAAATTCAAATGTCACCACATCCTGGGCAGGAGGAGTTGCTGTTGAAGCCACATGATGCCACCTGGTGGTACTAGAGAGCTTTTGTTTGGGGAACGTATTCTGGACCCTTTCAGATGCCTGGATGATATTCATAAGGTGAGGAAGCTGCGGAAGAAGTAGCCATCAGAAACAGCAGACCACAGCACCATTTTAGGTACATCGCAGAAGCACTGTGTCATGTAGATCTACGGCACCATATCAGCTTCAGCATGAAGGAGCTGTTGCAAGGAAAAGTATAGTATTGCAGCAGGCTTGCCACAAAGGGACCTTGTTTGCAGGTATGTAGTATTTGTGTAAACAAACAGCAAAAAGGCAGCAAAGTGCTGCACTGGGCCAAAGGCAAGAATACAGCCAGCAGGTAATGGAAGGAAACAGCACCACAATGGTCTCCTCAAAAAGAGAGCTGTCTGTATGAGACAGTACTACAACAACATTTTCACGTCAACTGCTGCTGCATGGGGGGCTACAGCACAACAACAACCTTTTTAAAGAATGATGTGACTTCACAACAGTTCTTAGTATCAATTGAGCTGTATCACTGAATCAGACAGTATTCCACAGCAACACAGCTGACTCGTTGCAGCAGAGGCAGCATCCTGATACTTAAAGGAAAGGAAATAATTATGGAGAAAGGCTACTTCTGTCACATATCTGCCAGAATCTGTGGATGTGTCTTTGGCTCTTTGCATAGTTCTAATGGAAATGGGTGGCAAAGTTAATTGGGAACATTATGAAATGTGAAATAGCTCAAAATACATGAAGTTTGGGGAATTTTCATTCTACGTTCACTTTGGTGTACGTCTGTATGTTTCTTATTTCTGAATTTCCCACTCACTTCAATCCCCTCTCACTGAATTTAATGTTAATTTACTTCAGATTCAGTCTGTTTCACCTGAAGATTTTGGCCAAGGTATTCTCAATTTTCTTGAAGTCCGGTCTCTTCTCTGCCTCCTCCTCCCAGCAGTTCCTTATCAGCAGGTAGACCTTTGGAAAAAAAATCAAGGGTCACTGAACTTAAGTAAGGGGACAGAAATAAATGAACACATTCTAAGAATCTGAAACAACATATAAAACTAAGGCTCAATAAAATATTCTGGAGGAGGATTCCTCAGGATTTAAACTGAGGATTGGCACTGAACCTTGTTTAGTGAGAACTGTTGTGCTGATGAGCTTACAGGTCAATGATAGACTGCAAACATTTAAGCGAAAGCATGGGTGCAATTCTCAACGCGTAATATCTCCGTCTCTAACATAGGCTACCTGAGCTGTACCTGGTGCTTATTCTAAGCCATAGAACTGACAAAGAGCTTTATGTTGCATCTACGTGCATGCATTAGCATTCCTGGATGGAAGGCAATGCTCTCAACCCATCAACAGCTGTTCTTGATACTGCACTCTACAAAGGCAAGTACATCTCTCCCAGGTTCTGTGAAAGAAAGGAATTTAGGGCCACATGTACGAAATTCAGATTTTGCGACTCGCAATTTGCAAGTCGCAAAACCTGATGTACAACAATGTCAATGACACTCTTTGCGATTCCCAATGGGGTCGCAAATGACCTACCTCATGAATATTCATGTGGTAGGTCGCAATTTGCGACCCCATTGGGTATGGCCGCCCTCACAGGGATGGTGGCTTGCTGGAGACAGCAGACCACCATGTCTGTGACTGCTTTTAAAGAAAGCAGTTTTTTTTATTTTTTGAAATGCAGCCCTGGTTCCCTAAAGGAAAACGAGATGCATTTCAAAAACAAAAATTGAAAAGTTTTCTTTTTATTTTATCAGAACAGGGAGTGGTCCATAGAACCACTGCCTGCTCTGAAAAAATATTTTCGCTGCCGTTCACAAAGGGAGAGGGGTCCCATGGGGAACCCCTCCCATTTGCGAATGGGTTAGAACCAGTTTGAAACTGATGCTAACTGCGATTGTTTCGCGACCGCATTCGCGGTCACAAAACAATCATACATGGGACTGCGATTCGCAATTAGGAAGGGAACACCCCTTCCTAATTGTGACTCGCAATCCCTTTTTGCGATTCGGTAAATAGATTATCGAATCGCAAAAATGGGTCTGTACATCCCAAATAGCACTTTTCAAGTCACAAACGGCCCAATTCGCTGTTTGCGACTTGAAAAATGCTTTGCACATCTGGCCCTTAATGCTCTGCTGAATGACTGGCTAATGAAATGTGTATGACCAGGCAATGCCTGTGCTGCTGTGTTCACATAGTTGTAAGCATTAACATCTAGGGGCTACTTACTTGTGTATTACTTAGTTCTCATCTGCAGGAACTATTACTAACATTGTTGTGTTTTCTTTATTTACTGTGCCTTCAGCCAAAGCCTACTTCATTTCATTTGTGCCTGATGTTGCAGTTGTTAAAGTTATTGCCACTGCAGTTCCTAGCTGCTGCTAGCCAGTTGCCATACTACAGCTCCTCTTTTTATTAGTGTCTAATCATTTTTTTTTTCCACTGCAGGATAAATAAGGGGCAAGCAAGCAGCCTGTTAGAACAGGTATAATATTACAAAAGTAAAAACAAATATAGATGGCAAGTCAAAATACTACCTCTCCTAAGAGAGCCTAACTAGGATTATTACTATGCGAATCTCCTGTACCCATGGTTCGTCTCACAGGGTAACAAACACCACAAATCTTGCCTACTGGGGAAAACTGTGAGAGTCCATCTAACAAAATACCTACCTGTAAGTTTAATACAGAAATATAACAATTCATTCTTTCTTAAATACCTATTTACTTTAGTTCTGCAATTCTTTATTAGTCAGAACATCAAAACATGAGATACAGCATGATGAGGAGGAAACCCTAGCTACATATAAAGACACGCATTTACAATGCAACGGGTCTCGCGTTTGCTCATGTTAGAGCTGATCGCGTTGTAAACTCCTAACCCGACTTTTCACCTATCGGGCAAAAGTGCATTTATGTACATAACCCGAAAAAGTGAAATTAACTATGTAAAGCGCTCGACTTCTGCCAAGCGAGATCGCGCTCGTAAATTAGAGAAAAAGAAGTCCACGAGCCCGATGGAAAACAGCGAGCCTCGCATGTTTTCTGTACTTGGTTGCTGAGCTCGAGGAGGACTAGCCACCGGAAAAGGCATGACGTACGAAGTTGACAGGGCTCGAGCCCTTTTCTAAATACAAAAGCGTCTTGCTGCTATACGCATGTGCGAGCGCATGCAACGCAGGCTCGACCCTAAAAAACAGGAAGCAGTGATATGTATTTGAGGCCTGCCTGAGGCTCAAACTTATTCCAGACTCTCAATGAGGGCAGGGTGAAGAAAGAGGAGAAAGAAAAGGGGGGAGAAAGCGGGGGATGGGGGGGTGTAGTGGCACTTCACTTTAGAACAAAATAACCTTTGAGTGATTGATCGAGAAGTTAGCAGAGTGGGAGGTGAACAATGAGGTGAAGTGGTTATGGGGTTCTGAAGCTATTGTGGGATCTTATGTCACGATCTTGAAGAATGGGGAGGTATACAGATGTGTGGAAGGGGAGGGGATGTTCCTCGGTAAGGTGGGTGTGAGGGGGTATATAATTGTGCGTGGCGAGGTTGTAGGTAGCGAGGTACGATTTGGGGATAAGATGCGGGATGGAATGTGGAAGGTTTGTGTCGAGAAGTGTGCAGCAGAGTGGGGGGAAGAGGGAAAGTAGTGGGGGGTGCATTGGAGAAGCATCTGGGGTGGGAAGGTGGCAGAGGGAGGAGTTGGGAGGTGTGGAGGGGTGTGGAGAGTAGGTTTATAGGGTTAATTCTCTTTGATCTGGAGAAAGGGGGCTCAGGTTTGAAGGAAAACATCAGTTTTGTCTTGCAGGCTGTAGATGATGCTTTCATATGCTGCTGTCTGATACATGGCCATAAGCCATTCATCTTGGAAGGAGAGTTGGGGAGCGCCATTGCTGAATTATGCATAGTTTGGCCGAGGCAAGTGCTGTCTGAAGAATGCGAGTTCGCAGACGAGTCAGGTCAGAGGAGCTTGTGTCGTCGTGCAAGAAGATCAGTGTGTGGGATAGTGGGGTTTGGAGGAGTATAGTCGCACGTAGCATTCTTCCCACTGCTTCCCAATACGGCATAATTGAAGATCAATCACATATGATATGCAACAGATCGAAGTGGGTGTGGGGACAGCGCCAGCAGTCGGCGTGGGGTAAAAGGTGCGCTGCCCTGAGTATGACGGGTGTCGAGTACCAATCATGTAGCGTTTTGAAAAGATAAAATTTCATCTGTGCTTTCCTTTATCCGCGGTCATGGCTTTCTATAAGATCTGACCAGTCTACCATGTTTTATTCCATTTGTAGTTTCAATTGCCACGAGGTGTGGAGATGATTCACGAGGTGCAGGGAGAAGAGATGGCGGACCAGAAAGGCGTTGCGGCCCGACATCACCCCATGAAAATGGCCTCATGTTCCAAGGTAGGAGACTGTCAGAGAGGATTACAAGCACCACGGGCAAGACCCCATGCATTGGGTAAGGCAATGATGTAGTTGTATGTGTCACCAGGCTTGGTTTGTGGGCAGGGCATATTCTTTGCAAAATACAGCAAAAGGTTTGAGGGATCCATCAGCTATGACCTGGCCTAATATCTGTCCTCTGATTCAGAGTCTGGTATTGCCCTATGGTGACGTGTGATTGTGAAGGTGTGCATCAACTCCAAGCAGTCCGTGAGCTCGTCGCTAGGACTTCACAATGGCTTGCACCATAGGATTAGCAGATCGGACCTTAGAATCACCTTTGCCATAGAGCGGACCTAATCTCTGCAAGCTGTGCAGAAGTGTATGTTCTACTTGGACATATTGTGGTGGGTCCTTCGTCTCAGGGATCATGTTTGCAAGTTGTGAGACATTGAGGGACAATGGATAGTGCTCTACAGAGGGGAGGCATAGGCCGTTGCAGGAGTGGTGGGTCATCAATTTGGCACTGGTCAGACGGGGTGGGATGACCCCCCATATGAAGGAGTGTGTGTTCTTATCAATGGAGTGTAACATGGGGAGTGGGGTCAGCAAGGGCAGCATGCCAAGGACATAGGTGAAATGTAGTAGTGTCACCATGCGACCGCTTGCACTCAGCTCCGTAGGGAGAGGCCAAGTTGTGACCATTTGGCAAAGTTCTGCTGTGTCCCTGCGAGCAGGGGATCTACGTTGTCCGCTAGAATGCAGTCCAGGCCCTTGTTAATGTAAATTCCTAGGTACTTGAGAGGGGATGGCATCCATTGGACAGGGAGGTTCGCTATGGCCATTTTGGTGGTTATTCAGGAAATGGGCAGTACCTCAGTGTCCCAGTTTACCTTATAGCCTGACAAAGTTGTATAGTCGGAGAGAATGTTCCGATGCTTTGGAAATGAACGTGATAGGTCCGTTAGGGTGAGCAGGATGTAATCTGCTCAAAGGTAGATTGTGGACTTGTCCCCTGGTATGGGGATGCCCGATATGAGTGGTGCATTGTAGATGGTGGCCGCCAGTGGTTCCATAGCTAGGAGGAAAAGGAGCGGGGAAAGTGGATAGCCCTGGCAGGTTCCATGCCTGACAGAGATTGGGTCGGATAGGAAACCCCAGCAGTTCACTTGCGCCATGGTGCAGCCCTTCTCCATACTACGAAGTGCATCCCTGAGCCTTCGGACTGTGAGAAGAGGGGGGTTGTGACGCCCGTAGTCCTGGTCCTTGGAGGGAGGGATGTGGGGGGGGCACTGGTCCCTCTTTACTATGATGCCCTGATTCTCAAGGGCAGTTTATGGCCCAATGCTGGGTGACTGTTGATATCACTGAAATATGCCAGAGGATTCTCTGTCTGCAGTTTTTGTAGCATTGGGGGAGCAAGAGGGAGGGCTCCGGTCAATAAGGGGGACGTGTGGTCTTCCCCCCTTCGGGTGTTGGAGCTCGTGTGCCTGTATGCTCCATGAGTAATGCCAATCCTGTAAGGAGGCTGGCTGCTCTCCGTGCTTCTCTGCAGCCTTAGGTGCTGTTGTCCCGGTCACAGTGGGACAGGATGGGTCCTTCTGTTCTCTCCGTATGTCGCTGCTGGGGGGACCCAATGGGAGGCAGTGGTGAGGTCTTTGACGTGGCACTTAGATCTGAGTGCCAATGTAGTCTAGATCTTGTTGGCAGAGTGGAAGTTCGAAAGTTCAACCGCCCCCATGCCGAATTGTCCTGTGTGCGGCCCCAGGGGATGGGGTGGTTAGGCTCATCTGCCGCGACGGGGAAAAAAATCCGGACCGGTGACTGCCATCGCTTGCTTGTATCCTGTCTGGTTGGTGCTGGAGCCTCCGTTTCCACCGCGGCCTGCTGTATATCGTCTCTGGTGGTTAGTGCTCTGCAAATTACATAGGAGGTGGAGGGGCGGGTTGGGTGCTCCCATTCGTATTTCTGCCTACGTTGTGTATTCGGTGTGTGGTCCCACCATACTTCTCCACTCGTGGGCGGTCTCATCTGTTCCTCCTGTGAGCCGGTATCAAGCGTCAACCTGGGCCTTCCCGGATGTACTCAAAAATCGAGCCCGATATGCCACCAGTGACTCTATGGCTGGTTTCTAGATGATGGGCAGCACATCCTAGAGGGAGTCCAGGGGCTGCCGCGAACCAGGGTTTTTGCTCAATGACGACATTAATGTCATGGGAGAGTATGGAGGTGTGGGTCCTGATGCCCCTCCAGCTCTTCAGGTTCTGCCGCCATCCCCTTGTATCCTCCGGCACGCAAAGTTCTTCTAGTAGGTAGCCGTCTTTTCTCATGGCCAGATGAAGTCCCCACTATTTACTTTAACTTACAGTTTTCACAGTCAGTATGTCATATTTCATTACCTTGCACAATAACCATCTCAGACTTAATGTCTTGAACATAAGATTCCCTACAAAGCAATCATTACATATACCATTATAAAATTACAATTATGTACAAAAAAATATAAAATTCCTTCCAAGAGAGCCTAATAAGGATTATAGCAGTGCACATCCTGTATAGTTGGCTCTGTAGGGGTCACCACCACCAAAAGTCTTGCATACTACATTTAACTGTAAGAATATGTGTAACAAAATATTTGCCTCTAGGCTTTAGAACAGTGTAATAACCACCCCTGCTAAAAAGCCTGTTTTGCTTTAATGCACGCTATTCACAATAAGTAAGTCAGGCCTAGTGGCTTTGTCATTACATATCATAATAAACAGATTGAACTGATGGAATCTGAAATACCTTTTCCCAATGAACCGATAAGCCCTACAAACTTTATCATTGACTTGCCACCATAGCCAACACAGGCATATTCAATGGCACATCAACTAGCAAACATTGTGCACACAGTTACAAAATCACAAATATTTAGAACAAGTGCACACAGTTATAAAATCGCCAAATATTTAGAACAATAGAGTTTTCAAAACAATATCCAACCATCTCAATAGTGTCCAACAAGAATCATCACAGTGAAAAACACCATGGGTTGCAAGAGTGGTGGCCAACACCAAAACCCCAAAAACTTTGCGTGCTACAGAAATTTGTGATATTGGTTGTAACAAAATACCTCTCTGTAACCTGTAACGCAATCTGATAGGAACTCACTTTTAAAGGCCTACTGCTTTAAAAAATTGTTTTCACAATAAATAAGTCTCCTGCCTTTGTAATAACTTTTCATAATAAGTAGAGTAGATGTGTTGCATCTGACATAACTTTTCCCAGTGCACCAATCAGGCCCACAGCTTGTCCACCATAAGCAACTCAGGCCTACTGATTTGAGCATCAGCTTTCTAACATGACAATCATCAAGCATACACTCAACATTACAAAGGTATACAAAATTACTGTTGACTAGCAAAATACTAGCTTTTCTAAAATGGCCTAACTAGGGTTCTCACAAAGCTAATCTTCTATAGTCATAGTTTGTCACAGCACCAAACACCAGCACCAAAACCTTTGCCTCCTAAAGTAATAAGTACTATTATAATTTTTGTATTCAGGCTTTCATACAAAGTAATAACAATCTACCCTTAAACGACTGATGTTACCATATGTTTTTCTTAATAAATAAGAAGAAATAGAAGTTGAAAATTGTTGTAGATGCAGATTATGCAATAACATTTCCATCCTTCTTTCCAATGAATGGTCAGTTATTGCCAGGTACATTCAGGATCCACCCACCACTCTTTTACAACATCTAACAAAAAAAGGGCAAGTCTATCTATAGACAGAGGTATGTCCGACAAACGAAACTCTGCCTTGGTGAAGGAGATCAAATGGGCTACTTCAGCCCAACACTTCAAGAAGAAATGGCAATCTGTCCCAGTAAGGGCAGGGTTCTGATTTGCAAACATGCATGGCTGAATGTGCCTGAGTAAGTCTAATTGTACGCTAAAAAGGAGTCTGTTATGGTAAATGTCCAAATGGGTAGAATGATATTTTTTTCACTGACATATAATTATATAGTTTAATAATGAATTATTCAAAGGACTGAGGGTCACTCACCTAGCATAGTCAAGTAAAAAAAAAAAACGTACTCTGTTATATGACTTCTGAGGATGGCACCTAGTTGTTACTAGCACTTAGCTCACAAATCACTATAAGATGCATACTGTTCCTTTCAACATACAGCGTCATTTCCTGTGTCACTAACAACGAGCACACGCTCTTCGTGGACCTCCAGTTGTCCGTGTGCTTCCAATTTTTTGTATTGAAGGAAAGTTCCCAGTAAACACCAATACCTGTTGAATTTAGTGCAGTAAGCACCACATTTAATGCTATGCCCCATTTACCAAGAGATAAATTGGAAGGGGGAGTATTTACAGCACTCACTGAACACCTCATCCGTGGTGTCGGTAAGTACCGAGAGCGGTAAATACCCACTCGTAATCTGGGACTAAAACTTTCTTATGAACGTTACCACAGCTACACATCCCAACAAATCTCTTGAAGAAAAACCACAGTTGCCTCACCTCCAACTCTTCAGCCCGCGCCGAATCTATCCTCAGGTCTGGGCGGAAAGGAATCAGACCCTTGGCATCATGAACTCTGCACAGTTTCTCTAACATGTATGAAAAGTAAAACAGTTTTTAGGTTTGTTTCACATTTTAGAACGCATCATAATCGTAAATTTGAATTCCTACACGACATATTTCAATTATAAATAATTTCTTGGGGAGTAACCAAGATCCCTCAAGTACTCTTCGAACTTTTGAAAATGTAAGCACTTCATTTCAGAATGAGATGGCACTCATTACCACAGTTACACGTATAATGGGGGGTCATGCTTTACAGACAGCTCTATCTTGCCTTCCCCATTGTATCATTACAAAATCCCTCAACTCCACCAGCAAAACTTGACCTAAATAACGCGGTATGAATTAAAAATTAAGAATTTCTCAATTTGGCCAGTTATAGTGAACATCGCAAACCATACACAAACTATAAGACAAAGAAGGTGTGTTCACATGTAGGTGTTGACAATAACCATAATTGGCCCATCTCAGAGTTATGCCCATATTTATACTTTTTTAGCACCGCATTTGAGTCATTTTTTGACGCAAAAGCGGCGCAAACTTACAAAATACAATTATGGCCCATATTTATACTTTTTTGACGCCGCATTTGCGCCGCTTTTTGATGCAAAAACGGCGCAAACTTACAAAATACAATTATATTGTGTAAGTTTGAGACGCTTTTGCGTCAAAAAAGGACGCAAATGCGGCGCTAAGAAAGTATAAATATGGGCCTTAATGTTTACACTCAACCATAAAGCTCTTTAAAGTATATTTTGTCATTACATATATATGTTTATGAAACCCCTCGATCTGTTGAGGTGGGGTTCTTGATTGACCCACTTCTGGTCACGTCAGTTAATAGATTTTGCATCCATTTTGGCGGAGGGAGGGGGTGGTGGTATCACTGACCCAAAAATTGCCAATGACAAAAACATGGCACATCACGAACATCACTAAACTAACGTACTGGTCCGCCTTTTTCTACTAACATGTTTTGGAGCCAAAATACTTTTTTTATTTCAAGGCTAAAAACCTGAAATTGCATCTGTTACATGTGGGAGCTGCCAGGAAAACAGTTGAGCAGGTGATCCCGCTCATTCTCAACAACAGAAGGACTCTGAGCAATTTATGATTGTGATTGCTGAATGGAGAAAGGGCTAAATTGAATTCCTGAAACAAAACAACACAGGATGTGGGTAAGGGTCTGTACAAAAACTGTAGTGGGTGATAAAATGAGCTGTGGTGTATTTACTACTATATCTCCGATTTGGTAGGAAATTGCACTTTTATGCCAGTGTTTTTTCAGAGCGGATGAATAGACAGCATAGGATTTAGTTGAACGATGTAGTAGCTTATCTCATGCACTGGACACCAAGCAAGAAGACAGCCACTAGATGCACCACAAACCCACAGGAAAGAATGCACACCAGTGGTAACTAATTAAACCTTCACACCCCAATTTATATCCAAATGTGTAATGCAAGGATAAGCTACACCTACACTGCAAATTTAGCAAAAACCAAAGGGCCACATTTACAAAGCAGGGCTAGGTCACTTTTTGTGGAGTAATGCTACCTTGTAAATGTGGGGTGCTTCGATGCAGTTTTCAGTGTCAGAGGGGCGTGCAGTGGGTGTTCCACCACAACACCCATTGCTTTTGAAGCTTCCACAAATTTACAGGAAGGCGTAAATCTGTGGCAGCGCTAAAAACCAACATGGCACAACAAGGAAAAATACTTTTATTCTTCCTCGTTTTTGCTTTGTCTACGTGTGCTGCATCCTGCAGCACACATAGAAAGAGCAAAAGGCATGAATGGTTGTTTATGTGCAAGAGGGTGTCCCTTCCTGCACGTAAACAATCATTAAAAAATGACGATTTGGTACTTCTATGTGTGCTGCAGAATGTAGCACACATAGAAGTACCAAATCGTCATTGTAGATTGTTTATGTGCAAAAAGGGACACCCTCATGCACATAAAATATCAATCCCCTCAACACAGACACCCTTGCAATGTGGTGCAAGGATGTTGGCGCTGGCAGCTAAGTTTAGCGCAAGCGCAGGGGGAAAAACAGGGGTGTGCTGTATTTCAGTAAATATGGTGCATCCCTGCGTTTCTAAAGTGGCGCAGCTCGGCGCTGCATCACTTTTTAGTAAATCAGGCCCAAAGTGTTTGCACTGATCACATCACCTTGTGCAATTCAGAGTCTGGAGAGCAGCAAAATAAATAACTTGGGACACTAGCTAATCAACTGCACCACATCAGAAGTGTTTGTGGAGTATTCCCAAAATACGAATTTTGGGCTAGTGTGACCAAACCAATTGCATAATGATTCCCCATGTAAAAAGAAGGTCAGCATATCTTTATGGACGTTGATGTAGTTGGGCCACACTCAGGGGATCCTAGGGACTGATAGATTTTATGTCCGTGTAACTTGACACCCACTGTGTGATGGTGGCTGTGGTTACCTTTGGGGTCCTGGCAACTTTCGGTGAAGAAAGTTTCTTTCCGCTGGATAATCTCCTGAGCGATGATTCCATAGCTGTAGACGTCGCCTTTCTGAGACACTCCCTCCTGACGAAGGTGCTCGGGAGCCATCCACAAATCTGCAGAGAGAGCGAGCGAGAGAGATAGAATATTTACGATTAACACAAATCATGGGGACTCTCTAGAGAAATTATGTGAAAATTACTTTTTGTTGTGTAATGTGTGAACATTTAATCCGAGGGCATATCCTGCATTCAAAAGTCATGTGGGTTCCGGGAACGGGATAGGATTGAACAGGAAATGCCTTCTGTGAAAATTTTCGGCTCAAACAACTCTTCCACGAAAAACAATTTTGTGGTATTGTGCAAAACTTCACCATCATGAAAGTCAAAAACTTCACAAATTTTGCTGGTTTAATGAGAATGGCAACGAGGCCTATATTCTAGATAGCTAGAAAAAAGAGTGTGTTACCAGAACTCTGAAACCTACTATTTCTAGATGGCGAGCTGCCGTTCCGTTTACAACCAAAGAAAAACAACACAGGTGTGAACAGCGACTCACTGAATAAATTTACTGTATGACGTATTTCCTTTTGCTTTTTCGTGTTTCGACTGCTGTGTGTAGTACTAGTCCAGTGTTACAGAGACCCACTGTGATACAAAACATTTCATGAACCAGCATGGTATCCTTTCACACGTTACATAGTGCCAACACTTCTCTCTTTTAAGAGACAGTTCTTCAAAGCAGAAGGCACATTTTCCGTATGTTAGGCCAGGTCCAGTCTCTACTGTGGAGCTCCATCTATTTAGTGAACAGCACTAAGGCTTCTGCTATTGTAGACAGCGCTTGTATAACATGTTTGACTACCAAGATTGTGCACAGTTAAGAGGACTATTGGCTACATTTGAGAAAGCACAGAATCTCCGAGTGCTGCCACTGTTTTCTGAAGTCAGTAGACGCTGTGCAATAAATCCCCGTGTACGATGTCAAAGCAGAAACTGCTCCACGCAATACCATGGGCAGAGCCAAAATTCATCCATATTAAGAAAACTCTTGAATTCTTGCAGTTATCTCCATCCAAAAGTCTTGTCATTTGAGAAGACTCAACAGAAGTGGAAAAAGACCCCTAATCTTTGCATCCACTCTAGCATGTTCTCGGCAGAATCAGAGAACATTTGAAAGGTCTATCTGGTGATAGATGACATCCTAAAACTCATTTGAACTGAACTTTCTGCTGCACAGAGGTAGATGATCTTGACGCCAATGACAGTCATGGTTCAGTTTGTTCCATGCCAGTGGCCAACCTCTCTCTTGTACTACCCTTCGATGAAGTGCCACGTTTGAACACCATCAACAGTGCGTGTGTCTGTGACTGATATTTGTAGTAAAATCAAAGCTGGTAGACCTTACGATCTGATTGATTAGGAGACTTCCTTTAGAAAAAGTGTAAAGTTATAGTTATCTATGGCTGGTAATCACCAAGTCATTACCTTGAGGCACTCTGCTGCTACAACTGGTGAAGAAAGTTCAGATAGCTAATAATAGGCTGAGGTTTATAGAATGCTTCGGAAAGTTATCAGTGGGACTGTTACCAAAAGCTTTTTCTTAGGTTAGTCGACCACTGTTACAATATTTTGGAGACATTTTGTTATATGTGTGATGTTTAATATATACTTTTAATGCATATTTGCATGTTTAACATCTTTGCACCTAAGAAAAAACCCTATTGTGTAAAAAGCCTTGTTAGAAATGGGGTCTCTAGTTGGCAAAGGTATACACCCTTGTCCAAATAGGGACCACAATCCTAGTCAGGGTAAATCACACACAATCCAAATCATCCTGTGCCCTCCCTCTGGTAGATGACACTGAGCAGTCAGGCTTAACTTAGAAGGCAATGTGTAACATGTATGAACAATAAATAATACAGTAACACAGTGAAAACACTACAAAAAGACACCACACAGGTTTAGGAAAATAGAGAATACTTATCTGAATAAAATACTGTTGAAACAATGAAAATCCAATGTACACAAGCAAAGTTATGAATTTTTAAAGATTAAATCCAACTAAAGTGCCTAGAAAACACAATGGCTTCAACTGGACTATCGCAGCGTTGTTAACGGAGTCGTTCCCAACAATCCAACACCACTGGTGCTGATCACAGAGTCACATGTACCCCTCAGGTACAGTACCTTTGGAAAACAAAGAACAAGGTCATCGCACGGAGTCGGAAAGGAGACGTCAGTGGAGCTGGTGTGGCATCAGACCCTTACGGTGTCCGAGGAGAGAGGTGTCGGTTGCGTGCTGCAAAGCAGTAAGAGGTGTGGCGTTGGCTCCGTCCTGATGCAGGGGGAGATGATGCGGGCGATTTCTTGTGACCAGCAGGGTAAATCAAATATGCCGATTGGGAGTGAACCAATGTTAACATGTTTAAGGGAGAGAGCAAATGCACTTTAGCACTGGTAACATGCGCAGAGTCCTAAAACCAGCAAAAACAGTGTCAGAAAAGTGGAGGGAGGCAGGCAAAAAGTTCGGGGATGACCACCTTATAGTTGTCAAGTCTAACATGTGTCCCCCCAGCTAAAAGTGGGGAGAGCTACCAAACCCCATGGAAGCTCTCATCCCTGAGGCAAAAGAATCTGGAGAGACCATCAGCATTGGCTTGGTCAGTCCCCGGGCGATGCTGTAGGGAAATGGATCACCTCAAAAGTAGGATTTTCACCCCTCATCTGCATGAGCCATTTGAAGGGCCTGTGGTCTGTCTGAACCCGGAAGTGAGTATCAAACAGGTATGATCTCAGCATCTTCAATGCCCAGACCACAGCAAATGCTTATCTTTCAATGGCACTCCACCTTTGTTCCCATGGTAATAGCCTTCTGCTAATAAAGGCTACTGGTTTGTCTAGGCCCTCCCCAATCAGCTGTGCTAGAACCGCCCCTATGCCATGCTCTGAAGGTCTGTCTGCTCAATGAACTACTTGGAGTAGTTAGGGGTCCTGAGCACAGGTGCTGTGCACATGGCTTCCTTTAGGGAGTCAAAGGCTTTCTGACAAGCCTCTGTCCAATTCACCAACCTAGGTTGCTTTTTGGAAGTTAGTTCTGTAAAGGGGGCCACTATGGTGCAATAACCCTTAAACCTACGGTAGTATCTAGTGAGGCCTAAAAAGTCTCCCACTTCTGTTTGGGTTCTAGGTGGTTGCCAGGCCGTGAATGTCGCAATCTTGGCCTGGTGGGGCTGCACTGTGCCACCACCTACTAGGTGTCCCAAGTACACTGTGGAACACTGTCCAATCTGGCAGTTACTGGCCTTGATTGTCAAGCCTGCCTGCTGCAGGGCCTGGAGGTGGAGCAGGTGTTCCTCCCAGCTAAAACTGTAGATGGCAATGTCGTCTAGGTAGGCAGTGCAGAAACCATCCTTACCAGCCAGGACCTGCTTAACCAACCGTTGGAAGGTAGCGGGGGCATTTTTCAAACCAAATGGCATCACTCTGAACTGGTAATGTCCCTCAGGAGTGGTAAAAGCAGATCTCTCTTTACCCCCTTAGTCAAGGCGATCTGCCAGTACCCTGATGTGAGATGAAAAGTACTGAGGAATTTGGCAGCGCCTAGCCAGTCTACGAGCTCATCAGCTCAGGGGATGAGGTGAACGTCAGTTTTAGTGATGGAATTGAGACCCCAGTAGTCTAAGCAGAACCTAAGTTCTGGCTCGGTTGGCACCGGCTGCGGCAGCCTTTGGTACCAGCACCACAGGGCTGGACCAGGGACTGCTGGATTTCTCAGTTGCCCCAAAAGTGATCATCTTGGCAACTTCATCCTTGATGCTGGCCTTCACCCTGTCTGACAACCTATAAATGTTATTCATTACAGGGTGACTGTCTCCTGTGCCAAGGTCTTGAGTACACAAGTGTGTGAGTCCAGGGGTGAGGGAAAACAGGGAGGAGTACTGCTCCAGTAGCTGGTAGCAGTCCCCTCACTGGTCCAGGGTCAGGGATTAAGAGAGATTGACACCCTCCACTGACCCATCACCTTCTTTGGCAGAGAGGAGGTCGGGAAGAGGTTCACTCTCCTCCTCCACACCCTCATCTGTCACCAGAAGCATGTTGACTTCAGTCCTCTCAAAATGAGGCTTCAGTCTACTCATGTGGAGCACCCTTAGGGGGTTTCTAGGGGACTGGAGGTCCACTAAGTAAGTGGCCTCCCCTTTATGCTCCTTAATCTCAAATGGGCCAGTCCAGCAGTCCTGGAGAACTCTAGGCCCCACTGGCTCCATTACCCATACTTTGTCTCCAGGCTAAAACTCCACCAGAGTGGTCTTCTGGTCGTACCAGCGTTTCATAACCTCTTGACTGACCTTGAGGTTGCTCTTAGCCTTCTTCCAGAAGCGGTATGTCTGGCCGCAGAGGACCAACATGTAGCTGATCATATCGTGGAGGGGTTTCTTGGGAGCTTTTTCCCACCCCTCTTTTACAATGCTTAGGGGTCCCCCCTACAGGGTACCCATAGAGAAGTTCAAAGGGATTGAACCCTATACCCTTCAGTGGTACCACTTTATAAGCAACGAGAAGGCATGGCAAGAGGACGTCCCACTTATGCCTCATGGCCTCAGGGAGGCCTGTGATCATGCCTTTCAAGGTCTTTTTGAATCTCTCCACAAGACCATTGGACTGAGGATGATAGGGTGTGGTGAACTTGTAGGTCACCCCACACACATCCCACATAGACTTCATGTATGCAGACATGAAGTATGTGCCTCTGTCAGACACATTTGCCTTTGGAAATCCCACACAGGTAAAGATCCCCAACAGAGTTCTGGTCACCACCAGTGCAGTCACCCTCCTCAGAGGGATTGCCTCTGGGTAGCGGGTGGCATGGTCCACCAAAACCAGGATAAACCTGTTGCCTAGGACAGTTTGGGGTCCAATGGACCAATAATGTTGATGCCCACACTTTCAAAGGGGATGCTAATGACAGGGAGTGGGATCAGGGGGGCCTTGAGCCTTTTCCTTGTCTTCCCACTTGCCTGGCAGGTAGGACAGGACCTACAGAATGCATCTGAGGCCGTCTGCATTTAGGCCCAAAAAAAGTGGGTAACAAGCCTGGCAAAGGTCTTGTCTTGCCCTAAATGTACTGCCAGGAGAATGTTGTAAACCAGACACAGTAGGAAGGCCCGGTAACACTGGGGGACCTCCAGCACACGTGCTGCCCCATCCTCCGGTACCTTAGGCTCACTGTAAAGGAGGTAATTCTCCCAATAGATAAGGTGATCACCAGAGGCTTCACCTGCTACTAGGGCTGAGGTCTGTTGCCTCAAGCCCTCAAGAGTGGGACTCTCTTTCTGTGCCTTGCAGAATTCTTCCATGGTTGGCCCACCCTCAACTTGTCAGCCAGCAAGCTCAGGTAGGTCACCCAGCGCAGCAATGTCCTCTCCGGTTGGCTCAGGGGCCTTCTCCTTAGGGACCCCGTTAACCACTGCAGGAACTTCTGGGACCGGTTTCCCGTGCCCCTTACCCTTCTCTTTGGCAGCTGTCTGGGCCATTCTTCCAGGTGACAGACGCCCTTGACTCTCCTCCCAGGCAGCCATGGCACGTATGGTCATACAGACCCACTCAGGCAATCCCAGTATCTCCAAGTGAGACCTTAGCGCTACCTCACTCCAGGTAGTGTGCTCAAGGTTATTGCCTAACAGACAAGCTACAGGCATGGCAGGAGTCACAGCTACTTTCAGAGTACCAGAGACCCCCCCCCCCACTGAAAGGGAACCAGAGCTACCGGTAGGTGGCTCTCACGATTGTCAGCAACTGTGACTTGGTGGAATGTGTTCGGTATGGCCTGCTCTGCTGACACCAGCTGACCCTTGATAGTAGTCATGCTGGCTCCTGTGTCACGCAGAGCGTCCACCCATTTCCCATTAATATGACCCACTGCTTATATCTGGAAGTATTAGCAGGCATGGGGACTTTTGGCACAATTTCTGCATCCCCCAGGAACACTAGGGTTATCTCTGTCTGTTCCCCAAAACTAACTGGGACTATCGCCTCCTGAGCGCTACACTAGCCAACCCAGGTGTCTGCCCTCCAGTGGGGGGCTGTGCCCTCTTTGGACATTTGGAGTTGCTCTTAGAGTGACCATACTTAGTGCACTCTATGCATTGGGGTACAAACCTCCCTCTTTTACTGTCAAATAACCTTTTCCTTTTAGACTCAGATTGGGACTGGTTACCACTATTCCATTGAGAATTATTTTGGTTATTTTGGAGGCCTTTTGAGAACTCCTTATTTTTTACATTTTTCTCCCCCCTCTTTCATCCGTTGAGGACCTTGATCGTCTTTATGGGTCCCCCCGATACCTTTTTGGACACTCTGGTGCTAGCCCAGAGGTCTGCCTCCTCAGCAAGCCTCCTGGGATCAGTCAGCTTACTGTCAACTAGGTGCTGGCACAACTCTGTAAAGCAAATACTGAACAAATACTTGCTCAGGATCAAATTGTACCAACCCATGTAATCATTTACTTTACTGCCCCACACCCAACCATTCAGAGCCTTACTAGAGAAGCCAAAACAATCTACACAGGTGTGGTTATGGAGCTTGGTACTGTTCCTGAATCTTTGGCAATACTTTTCAGGGGTCAGTCCAAATTTGGCAGTCAAAATGGCTTTCATATGGGCATACGTGTTCAGATCTTCAACCTCTAGTGTAAGAAGTGTGTCCCTCCCAAGTATTGGCATGTGTTTCCACAAGCCCGCCCCCTATTGCTCTTCAGGAACCCCATGAGCCCTTAGTGCAAATTCAAATGCAGTAAACCACTTATCAATTTCATCTCCCACATAACTTGAAACCACATAATTGGGTATTCAAACCTTTTTGTCTCCAGCAGGTTCTGTATGTAGGCTGCCACCATCACTTCTGGACTCAGACTGCCGAGATTTGAGCTCCAGCTCTTTCAGATTCTGTTTTTGAGCCAAGATCAGTTTCTCCTCTGCCAAGGCTCTCTCAGCCTGAGCTATCCTCTCCTCTGCCTCTATTTCTAACCTTCCCAACTGTATTTGTAATTCTCTTTCCTCCCTCCATATCTGTGCGGTTGGGCCATGATGGGACACACTGCTTCCAGGTCTCACAGGAGGAACAAAATCAGGGGTGTCACCACCCACTTCTGCTGGTGAATCCCCTGGAGCGCTATCCTCTTGCTCTCGCAACTCAACATGCTCTTGTGAGCGGGCTTCTGCCTAGGCCCTCAGTGGCTTTTGGTACTCCTCCTTCCTGGAGGCTCCACGGGTAGGTACCCCCATCGCTTTGCAGAAACCCTTCAGCTGGTTGACAGTATATGTCTCCAGCATTGCTAGGTCAAACTCTCCAGCTCCACTTGCGGACCCAGACAGAGACATGTTGTACAGGAGTTAAATTAGAAAATGACAAGCAGAAGATTGCAGCAAAAATAAACAAATTAAAAAATGTTCTTTGGCTGTGGGTGGGTAGTGTTCACATAGCTATTTTATGGCACTGCACAATCACAAGTCCTATCCTCACCGCTGATCACCAATGCTAGAAATGGGGTCTCTAGATGGCAGAGGTATACACCCTTCTCTAAGTAGGGACCACAGTCTTAGTCAGGGTAAGTCACACACAATCCACATTATCCTGTGCCCACCCTTTGGAAGGTTGGCACTGAGCAGTCAGGCCTAACTTAGAAGGCAATGTGTAAAGTATTTCTGCAATAATCATACAGTAACACAGTAAAAACACCACAAAAAGACACCACACAGGTTTAGAAAAATATAGAATATTTATCTGAATAAAATACTGTTGAAACGATGAAAATCCAGTGTGCACAAGCAAAGTTCAGATTTTTTAAAGTGTAAATCCCACTAAAGCGCCTATAAAACACAATCGCTCCAACTGGAGCCATCACAGCATCAGTGACGGAGTCGTTCCTAACAATCCGACACTACCGGTGCTGGTCACGGAACCACATGAACCCTCCAGGTGGAAAACGAAGAACAAGTGCATCGCACAGTCGGAAAGAGACGTCAGTGGAGTCGGTGCGGTGCCAGTCCCTTGTGGTGTCCGAGGAGAGAGGCATTGGTTCCGTGCTGCTAAGCAGGTAGAGGTGCGGCGTCGGCTCCGTCCAGATGCAGGGGGAGATGATGTGGCATTGTCCGTGATGCATCAATTCCTTGTGACCCGGTGGGGTTGCTGGTTCCGGTCCGTCAGAACGTGATGTGTCAACTTCATAGTGTCACAATGACCCTGGGTAACGTCTGCAGAGTCACAGCGACATCGGACTTGCGTTGAAGGCTGGAGTCATGCAGTGAGGTCCAAGGAGCGAGGGCAGGTTGCAGCACTGCTGGTGTTGCTGAAGTCGTTCCGAAGTTGCTGAAGTCGGTGTACTAGCAAAAAGCTAGCAGTGGAGGTCTTTGCAGTCCCTAAGACCCTAGAAAAGGAGGCAAGCCCACTCCAAGCCCTTGGAGAGCACTTTGGGGAGGGGGGAGGCAGAGTCCATCCAGCACAGTCAGAGGCCAGCAGGGCAGTAGTCCTTTGCAGCAAAGCAGTCAAGAGAGTCCTTTGGGCAGCCAGGCAGGTCTTTTGACAGAGTTCAGATTCAGGTCCAAAAGTGTCTTAGTTGGTGGGGTCAGGGACCCAGTTTCTATACCGAAAAATGCCTTTGAAGTGGGGGAGACTTTAAAGAATGGTTTTGAAGTGCACAAGTTCCCCTTTCAATACAGTCCTGTCTGCCAGGGTTCCATTAGGGGTTTTGGCAGTCCATTGTGTGAGGGCAGGCCACTAGCCTTTGAAATGTAAGTGTCGGGCACTCCACCCTTCCAGCCCAGGAAGACCCATTCATTATGCAGATGAATGCAGGTGTGACTGAGTGTCCTGTGTTTGTGGTTGTCTGGGTGAAATGTACAAGGCAGCTGTCAACGAGCCAAGCCCAGACATTGATTGGAGACAGGCTGTAAGGCACAGATGGTTTTCAAGTGCACAGAAATGCTCACTTTCTAAAAGTGGCATTTCTAAAATAGTAATATAAAATCCACCCTCACCAATAAGCATCATTTTCTATTATCATTCTGGCCATACTAAATATGACCTGGTTACCCCTTTCAGATTAGAATCTACCACTCAGAAAGTATATGAGGGCAGTCCTAATGCTAACCTTTGTAAGGAGCAGGCCTCACAGTAGTGAAAAACAAATTTAGGAGTTTTTCACTACCAGGACATATGAAATACATATGAATATGTCCTGCCTTTTACCTACATAGCACTCTGCCCTATGGGTTACCTAGGGCCTACCTTAGGGAGGACTTATATGTAGAAAAAGGGGCAGTTTAAGGCTTGGCAAGTACTTTTAAATGCCAAGTTGAAGTGGCAGTGAAACTGCACACACAGGCCTTGCAATGGCAGGCCTGAGGCATGGTTAAGGGGCTGCTTATGTGGGTGGCACAATCAGTGCTGCAGGCCAACTATTAGCTTTTAATTTACAGGTCCTGGACACATGTAGTGTACTTTACTAGGGACTTATAAGTAAATCAAATGTGCCAGTTGGTAGCGAACCATTGTTACCATGTTTAAGGGAGAGAGCATATGCACTTTAGTACTGGTTAGCATCGGTAAAGTGTGCAGAGTCCTAAAACCAGCAAAAACAGTGTCAGAAAAACTGGAGGGAGAGGCAAAAAGTTGGGGGATTACCACCCTAGGGCTGTCAGGTCTTGCAAGCATATTTTGCACTTTTAACAAGGCTTATTTTGCACAATCTTTTCATTTGACTCAGCAGTTGCTTTTGCAATAACCACGTGTTCAGAGCATTGTGCCTCTCCCCCTTACTGTGTCTCCCGTCGGTGATCAGAACTTACTGACTGCGTACTTCTTGTGCTGCTATTCGGGGGTGCTATTCTCTCTCTCACCATAGCGCTTTCGACAACGGGGGGTAGGTCAGGATGAGACATTATTAGATATCTTTCACCACTCTGGCTGCCATTTTGGTCAGTTAGCGGTCTAGCCAAGGGCGGGAATGTCCTTAGACTTTATTAGGGAAGCCAGCTTGCGGATGCAGGCTTGGGTTAGTCAACCATTCTTACAATATTTTTGAGGTATTTTCTTACCTGTGTGATATTTTATGTTGAATTTTAAAGCCTATTTGCACATTTAGCATCTTTGCACTTTTAAAAAACACTAGTTTATAAAAAGCCTATTTTGCACTTTTAACAAAGCTTATTTTGCATGTTCTTTTCGTTTTGCTCAGCAGTTGCTGGCAAAATAAAGCTGTGTTCAGAGCGTTATACCTCTCTGCCTCATTTTTACTCCTGGCGTTGTTCAGAAGTTATTGAATGCGTACTTCTTGTGCTGCCATCCAGTGGGGAGCTATTCTCTCTCGCCTTAGCACTTTAGACAAAAGGGGGGAGGGGCCAAGCCATGACATTATCAGATATCTATCACCACTTTGGTTGCCATTGTGATCAGTTACCGCCCGAGGCGCAGGCGGGGGATGTCCTTAGCCTTTATTAGGAAAGCTCTTGCACAGAAGCACCTAAGGCAAGCCTGTCTGCGCCTGGTCTGCCCCCGGCCTGTGCTCAGCATCAGCCACGCTGTCCAATTTTCCTTTCACCTAGGTCAGCATTTAGGTTACTCCCCAGTGGAAATGCACATGTTACATCACGGCGTGCCTTGCTCAGGTAGGTGTTACTTATCAACTCCACCTTTTCCCCGGTCTGCTCCGTGTGTTCTTCTAAACTGAGTGGTCGAGTTCTAAAATCCAACTCCCGAAGTGCACTAAAAACCTTAGGAATACTCTTGTGGTTCAGACAGCATTAGTCAGTATTTGCTCCCGAAACAAGAATGCACTTCACATTCACAAGCTTCTTAGGGAGGATTCCCTAGACATCCTCTTTCTTACCAAAATGTGGATGAGTGATAGCTCTGTGCCAGTTTCCACATAAGCTATCACCAAAGTTTATACTATATTCCTTCAAGACAGAGCTTGCAAAAGAGGTGGGGGCTTTGCCATTATTATAAAACAAACTCTGGAGTGTAGTTTTTTTAATTACCGACCTCCAGAGGGTTGAATCCTTGGGCCTCTCCCCCTCAGCAAGCAAACCCTTGGTGGGAGTTCTAATTTACCTACTCCCGGCTATGCTGGAGATTTTGTGTCCTACATATATGACTATCTATCCAAATATCTCCTAAAATATTCACATTTTTCTATCTTGGGAGATCTGAATATTCATTTGGATAAGGCCGATGGTCACATGTGTCTCCTTGATAACATGTCTGCATGAAATTTGAAGCAGTTTGTGGACCAACCCACCCATTCAGCAAGTCACTTGATTGACCCTATCTTGTCTGACTGTTGCGTTAACATATCAGATGTCGCATGTAACACTTGGTCGGACCATGCAACAGTATATTTTAGCTGGAGACTAGAGCAGGGTCCAGAAGCAGAGGGCTTAAGCCTTTATTACCCAATCGAAATTGGGCAAATATCACAAATGAGATGATTACTCCCATTCTCAACAAGAGCTAATGAAATGGATGCACAGGCAGTTAATGCCTGGTTAGGAAATATGGCAGACATTGTGGTGCCCAATAAGATAGGATCTGACCTCCTGAGACTTCCCTCAGCTCCTTGATTCAATGCAGAGCTTAGGAAAATGCACCAACAGTGTAAAACACTTGAGAGATCTTGGCGTGAGCTCTACTTATCCACTGACAAGAAACTTTACAAAAAGGAGATACATATCTACCACCAAGGAATAACCAGCACCCAAGCGAATTTCTTTGCCAGTGAAATTGCCATTTCTGTCAATAAACTGCATTTTCTAGCCCTAGTACCCTAGCACAGCCCTTTGAAACATCCCCTAAAGTATGCTTACAACTCTCAGATTTCTTTGATAACAAGATCAAGAGCATCGTTGATGCTTTAAATGTATCAGAATCCAGTAATACTTCTGATACAAACTGAACAGCCTCCAACAGCTTGAATCACATGCTCCTGTTCCATGACAGAATCTAACACCGTTTCTTTGGAGTACTCTGAGAAAGCCCTTAAATCATTTAAATCGGGCTCTCCAGATGATCCTTGTCCCTCTCATATTTTAATGGCCAATCATGGGGCCATTAATCCTATCCTTAACTCCCTTTTAAATAACTAATTACGTCAGTCCAGTGTCCCTAGCTGTAGGAAAAAATGCTCAGCTAATTCCGCTGCTGAAAAAAACCCTTTGGATAAGTCTATCCTGGTCAATTATAGGCCCGTCGCCACTGCCCACCTTCTCAAAGGTTCTTGAAAAACATATCAATGCCCAATTTTCCAAGTATTTGGACTCCAACCAGTTGCTGCATCCAACTCAATTGGGCTTCCGCCCGGACACAGCACTGAATCTACTTTAGAATAGGTCTACAGCACCATCAAACTGTCAGGGAACAAGAGGAAGCAAGCTGCCCTGTTGCTTCTAGACTTATCAGAGCCATTTGATACAGTTTACCACCCTATCCTCGTGAAACGACTGAGAGACATTGGGATATGTGGGGCTGCCTTGGCCTGGTTTGGCTCTTTTCTTTTGAACAGATGTCAGTTAGTTTGGATGCCGCTTTTGCATCCGACTCCAAACCTCTAAAATGTGGTGTTCCTCAGGGCTCTGCCTTAAGTCCAATACTGTTTCGTTTCTATATGACTTCTTTGGCAGTCCTGGTGGTTTTTTTTGGTGTGCGGGTGGTGTCCTATGCTGACAACACGCAGATCCTCCTTACCTGGGTCAGTAATATCTCCAATGGCCAGAACAGATTTAAAGTGTGTATGTCAGCAGAATTTCAGTGGATGTGCCTGAGCAGTCTCCGGTGCAATACCAGTAAACTATCTCTTCTTGGGGCAGTGAATTTTGGCCCAGCTCTGCTCCTCCTCTTCCTATCCCTGCCACAATGGCATGTAACCTTGGGGTGAAGTTCAACAATAAATTGTTCTTCTGCTCCCAGGTGGACAGTGGTAGGAATGTGTGTTGGCTTTCTTAGATTCTTAAGAAAGTTTCTGTTCTTGCTTCCTTCACACTGCCAGAAGATGGTAATCCAGGCCCTCATAACCTCTCAACTGGACTATGCCAATGCTATGTACTCCCAATGTACCAACTTAAGAGACTCCAGCTGCTGCAGAACGCTGCAGCCTGGCTCCTTCTTAATCTTCAGAAACACAACACAATCCATGTACATCTTAAAGAATTGTATTGGTTGCCATTTTGGCAGAGAGTTCACTTCAAGGATCTTGTGCTGGCCAATAGAGCCTTTTATAGGTCAGGTCCTGGCTATCTGGCCAATAGACCTATACATTAACATCCAGAAAGAACTCTGCGCTCCTTGGATGCTCTCCTGGCTGTTGTGCTAAACATTGAATGGAAGAAATAAGGAGGCACCTACTTCTATGCTCTTGCCTTCTCTGGCTTTAGTGTCCTTTCTCTCTACATGTGTTTAAAGATCGCGGCTCCTTTAAACAGAGTCTAAAAACTTGGTTGTTTGATCGAGCCTTCTAATTTACCCCTTCAAAACAGTGGTCGATGAACCTTCAGCACCAAGACACTCTGCAGAGTAGCCGAGCGCTCTACAAATACCACTTGCATTAACTGATTGATCTTGTAAGAGCACCTATACACTGATGTGCTCTGCTAATTTGTACAGTGGATCATCTAGCAAACATCTAAATGTAGTTGAAGCAATGCCCTACAAGCACTAGTGAGATTAGAATTAGGTAGAGTAGCTACTCATCCGCCTATAAGAAAATTTCACTCTTCTGTTAATTTAAGCTTTCAGGTGCTGATCCTAATTCCGTTGTAAAGTTGTTGTGGCATTGAGGATTCGTGAGGTTAATATTTTTCAACCCGTGAGTGGCTTGGTGAAAATGGTAACTAGATATGTGATAAAGGCAATACTGATATACACTATGATAACTAAGGATGTTAAGAAGGAATAAATAAATGCTGCTACAAGAAGGTGTAGCTCTGAAATTGACCTGGCTGTCCTCCTAGTACCATGGAAAGATCTTATGCACTAGGCAGCAAGTAGCTAAATTTCAAGGAAAGACGTTATCTTTTGGAGTGACTGGCCCAGAATGTCCTCTTTCATTTTCTATGGCAACAAGAGCTGTTAGAAATATTACCACTCTGGCGTAAATGGACCGTGAATTATACATTATGCTGATTACGTAATTAAGCAGAAGAATCAGTATCTAGGTTGTAGGAGTATGATTGGGTATTGCAGATGACTTAAGAATTGCTCCGAAGCAATACAGTTTTAGAATCTAGATCTAACAGATTATGTGCATGTTTGGTTCGTTTACCTAAATTTGCGGATTCAAGACTGGAACAGTGTTTAATTAAAAAGTGCATTCCCGCACTAAGGCCCATATTTATACTTTTTGACGCAAACCAGCGCCGGCGCTGGTTTGCATCAAAAATGTTACCGCCAGCTAACGTCATTTCTACGCACCATGCGGGCGCCTTATTTAAGGCATGACATTAGCCAGCGCTGCGGACTGGTCAGAGTAAATAAAAAATGACTCAAACCAGTCAGCGCCGGTGTAGGGGAAAATCGGGTTGTGCGTCAAAAAATGGTGGAAGTCAGCTTTGAGGCAAAAATCATGCCTCAAACCGGACTTGCGCCATTTTTTGACGCACAACCCCCATTGAAATGACTCCTGTCTTAGCAAAGACAGGAGTCATGCCCCCTTGCCCAATGGCCATGCCCAGGGGACTTCTGCCCCCTGGGCATGGTCATTGGGCACCGTGGCATGTAGGGGGGCCCAAATTAGGCACCCCTATGCCACTTAAAAAAAAATACTTACCTCAACTTACCTGGGATGGGTCCCCCCATCCATGGGTGTCCTCCAGGGGTGGGCGAGGGTGGCAGGAGGGGCAGGGAAGGGCACCTCTGGACTCCTTCCATGGTCAGAGACCATGGAAGTGAGCCCACAGGTCCCTTAACGCCTGCTCTCACCCAGGTGTTAAAAAACGGTACACATCAGGCTGTGCGCTGTTTTTTAAGGCCCCCCCCTCTCCTGTGCGTCAAAATGACGCAAGAGTATCAATAAGGTGCACAGGCCTTAAAGTAATTTTTTAGGCGGGAACGCCTACCTTGCATGTCATTAACGCAAGGCAGTTTCCTGCATCCAAAAAATGACGCAAACGGATGAATTTTGACATACGTGGGCTCCGGCGTCAAAGTTTAAATATGATGCATGGTTTCCGCCGAATGTGCATTCGGCACAGAGTATAAATATGCCCCCAAGTGATTTATAAAGACGGCGTGCACATATGGGAACCTAAGGAGGTCAATAATCATTTTTCGACTGCAAATCTTTCAGTTTATACTTGTTCTTTAGTCAAAAAGTGCCCCCTATGCACTTGGTTGGTTATTAAAAACAGCTTTGATCAGAGATGCAACGAACCCTTCTCGACCAACGCATGTGTGCCACTGCACGTGCCTCACTAACGATAACGACGTCTATAGAGTTTGTTGTCATTTACAGTGATACTAAAAGGTGCTTGCTCCTACAGAACCGGCTTTGTGCCCAACCATTGGCTGGGGTTAACTTTCTAGCCTTCCTCTCCGGCAAAACAGAAAGTCATTATGTTTTTTTTTAGCTTGTTGAATAGATTCAGTAAAAATAGTTTCACTTGAACAATTAATTTTATGCAAAACTAAATAAATGACTAAGGCGGTCATTCTGACTGCGGCGGGCGGCGGCAGCCGCCCGCCATGCGGTCGCCGCCCGCCATGCGGTCACCACCATTTGGCCGCTCCGCGGTCAAAAGACCGCAGAGGACATTCTGGCTTTCCCGCTGGCCCGGTGGGCGACCGCCAAAGGAGGGCCCGCCGGCCCAGCGGGAAAGGCCCTGCAACATAGAAGCCGGCTCCGAATGGAGCCGGCGGTGTTGCAGGGGTGCGACGGGTGCAGTTGCACCCGTCGCGATTTTCACTGTCTGCTATGCAGACAGAGAAAATCATGCTGGGGCCCTGTTAGGGGGCCCCTGCACTGCCCATGCCAGTGGCATGGGCAGTGCAGGGGCCCCCAGGGGCCCCACGACACCCGTTCCCGCCATCCTGTTCCTGGCGGTAAAAACCACCAGAAACAGGGTGGCGGGAAGGGGGTCGGAATCTCCATGGCGGCGCTGCTTGCAGCGCCGCCTTGGAGATTCAGCCCTGACAGGGGAAATCCGGCGGGAAACCGCCAGATCCCCTTTTCTGACCGCGGCTTTACCGCCGCGGTCAGAATGGGCAGGGAAGCACCGCCAGCCTGTTGGCGGTGCTTCCGCCAGGGTTGGAATGACCCCCTAAGTGCGCTGTACTATACATTACATCTTAAAAGCTATACAGTTTAAGGAACTTAATATCATTTTAATATCAGGATGGACTGGTTTGTCTGTAAATCGTTTATTTTCATCATTCAAAGTTCTCCCGAATTCAAAACAGTATAGTAACGAATATTGTACTATAGAGTTGCACGTCTGAATGCATGGTATTAAAACATATCCACGAATTCAATATACTGTACTCTTTTGCAGCTTATCTAGATATATGGAGAAACAGTACTTATAGTTTTTGTGAAACATGCATTATAGCCCAGAACAGGAACCAATGCAGGCCCCCACACTAATTTTGCTGTGGCACTTGACATTAATAAAACATCATTCAGCTACCATAGCAAGCATTATATTTTTGAAAGGTCGGCAAGAATGGAAGTTCAGGGCTAATTATCTCTCAACATCTTGAATTATTCTTACTGTGAGGACAGTGTAGGTCAACTTTTGGATTTTTTTTATTTTTTACACTTACCTGCGATACTACTAAAACAATAAGGATATCAAATTTAAGAATACGCTGTATAAAACTGTTAAAGATGAGAAAAAGTATAAAGGGATAAGGAGTTGTGTCTAGCTTCCTGCTCTGGCCTTACTCAAAGATGGTGGTAACTGCAGGAGATAATGGGCTTGTCACTACTGTTTCCGGTCAGTATCCCCACTCCAGTTACTAGCCAACATGAGTTATCACGTCTGGAATAGGTAATAACATGTGAGACCCAGAATTACCACGCCCCGCATCACATTTAGGGCCACATGTATTTGCATGACCACTGCCTGCTCTGAAAAAATGAAAAGAAAACTTTTCATTTTTGTTTTTGAAATGCATCTCGTTTTCCTTTAAGGAAAATGAGCTGCATTAAAAAAAAAACAGCTTTATTTAAAAGCAGTCACAGACATGGTGGTCTGCTGTCTCCAGCAGTCCACGATCCCTGTGAGTGCAGCCATTCCCAATAGGGTCGCAAATTGTGACCTACCTCATGAATATTAATGAGGTAGGCCATTTGTGACCCCATTGGAAATCGCAAACAGTGTAAAGTACACTGTTGTACATATGGTTTTATGGCTCGCAATTTGCGACTTGCAAATGAGTCGTAAATTGTGAGTTGCAAAACTCTGGGTCGTACATCTGGCCCTTAGTTCCCAATTCTGGGCTGGTTTCTGTACAGATTTTCTTCCCGCTTTTGGCGAGTGGAAAATCTTGCAAAATCACATTTCATTTTATCAAGTGTGTTTTCGCACCCGGTAACATTTGGAATTGGGAGGGAGCTATTGCCCCCATCTTCTTTGAAATCAGGTCCTCCGTGCTTTAACAGGTTATAACTAAACACCTCTTAAGAAAATACAAGCAATCAACATGTTGACCACTAGTCGCTGGTACCAACACCCAGGCAATTAGTGCCAATACCCAGCCCAAGAAGAGGCTCAGCGCTGTTGGGAGTAAAACAAGTTGTCATCCATATACTTCTGTACCTCTTCTCCCGGGCAGAATAGTATTGCAGCCAAAATCTGTGATCTTTACCACCATGCGGCTGTCCACCACGCAATTTGTGGACTTGAGACGTCCATGGACCTCGGTTTTGCTGGAGTGGAGGTAGGACATGCCCTGTGAGAAAAGAAAGGGAATGGAGTCAATGTATTTGTATACGTTATGTGTTGTAGGGACAACTGGGTTGAACAGGAAAACAAACTACCGCCTAAAATTAACACAAATGCTCAGATAAACAAACCAGTATTTGAAAGAATTTGCAATGCACAATAATGATTTCATATGTATATGGTAGACTCTCAAAAAATTAGGAAAAACAAAAAAGTGTTGGATGGACTAAAATAATTAATCTAAGTCCCTTGAAATTACATTCGGGTGCACTTCAGTCCATCGCTTTCTTCCCTCGATGTGCCACTGAAAACAGGTGCCAGCCTTATGCAAATCAGCCTTGCTCCTACTCTAAGATGCATTCACTCTCTACAAAATTCAGGAAGGAACTCAAAGTCAACATCTTCAACTTGTTTCTCCCTAGCACCTTTACCTCAACTACATCCTCAAAAATGAAACTAATCAGTATGTACACTACTCTTAATTTGTTAAAGTAAAGGTTCCGGTGCCCGAAGCTCTGTTCAGAAGCCAGCGGCCTGTTTAATGCCATACACTCCCTGCCCCTGTCTCTAATTCTTAAGGCCGCTGCTTTCTCCCTTTGTGACGGTTTTGCTGTCTTTCTCTACCTCCTTCTTCCGATCTGTGTGTTTTTATCTCTATTACATTTGGTAACCATCTGATGCAGACATAGCAGTGCCGGTGCCCATAAATAAGTAACGGTGTCCCGCACCGGCAACCACCGGCTCAAATTAAGCACTGCTCTTAATATATCGAACAGCCTTGCATGCAACTTAGAGGTCTGCGCAGCCATAAATGCATTTCTCTTTCTCTGTAAAGTACTATGCTGTGCCTTGGTGACAAAGTGACATACAATAAAACACATTAAAAGGATTGTAATACAAGTAGAGGTTGGATTGTGGGGTGTCCTGGACCCTGCTGCTGGCATCTGCTGGAGCCGTGACACCCAAGTGCTGTCCCCAAGGTCCGGAGACTGCTGGCTGTGTAACAGTGTACTCATCCTAACATGTCCTGAAACCTGTGCCTTAGAAACATTTTGGCTTTAGTGAACTCCGGAGGATCGGGACCAAGCTGCCAAGCAGATCCATCGAAGGAGCACTGTTGCAGGGCTGAGGAATCAAGTTGCTCCCGCTCTGAGCTCTTCTGCAGCACCAAATCCAATTCAGCTGAACCCCGTGGAGAGGGTAACTGGCCTTGTGGAGCCCTGTTTGGCTACAAGCTGAAGTCTTGTCCTGCTGGAAGAATCTGAGCTCCAAAAAAGTGACTAAGGGCATGATTTAGATATTGTTGGACGGGTTACTCTGTCACAACGATGACAGACATCCCATCTGCCGAAATCTAAATCCAATAATATGTCCTATGGGATTTCAATTTTGACGGACAGGATATCTGTCACTGCTGTGACGGAGTAAATAAATCAGCCCTAAATCCTAATGTAGAAATGTCCAGCGGGTGAAGGAGCCGAAAGTATCCAGCCAGCTAGGGCCCTTCCATGGGCGTGAAATTCAAAATGTTCCTTCTAAAAGTCAGTGGTTTATCGGGACCTCGTCCGAAGGCCATCTAACCTTGTGGAACCATTCCTGCCACAGCCTGCTGCCTCGTCCCGCTGAAGATTTTTTACTTCCAGAAAGGGGCTATCACTGCTATGCTCTCATGTAAATGCTAGACGTGTATGTAGGGATTTGTAGGCACATGTTTGTTCCAATAAGCTGGGATTGTTTTTTGTTTCACACTTATGGTCACAATTCAGACTGTGATATGTTTCATCCACCTAATAATCTCCGCTCATATTTTTTAATAAATGCATTGAAAATTGTCCTGCATCTCTTTGTCTGCCTTTGCTTGTGTGAGATTTGTGCAAATGAGAGAAAAGGGCAGCATCTGCCAACCACGACTTCCCTGAGTAGTAAGAGTGTCATTCTTCAGGCTACCACATATCCCCTTTATTTTCTAGGTTTGGGTGAGGTGCTGCTAGCTAACTGAAAGGGTTAGGCAGACAGCTTTCAGACGGTGTGGTACTGACTCAGTCACCCATACGCTGTGGTGCTGCCACCCGAAACCAGCAGTCTAACCTCCATGGTAAGAGTCCTACAAAAGAACATATTTTCTGTATCCGACCGGCACGCCTAGGTATTGCTCAATCACAAATAGATGTTCGCAGTTGGCGCTTAATGCTTTCTGGCACTATTTTGAACCTTCAACATCATATCTCCAGTTCTCTCTATTGGAGTTTTGTAATTTTTGTGTCGTTTTATGTATCAACATGTGCTCTATTTTTCTAAATTGGGTTGGAATTTTTCATTTCTTGGGTTTTGACTTAATTACTGTTTTGGTACAGCATAAATACTCTACATTTTGCTTCTAAGTAAAGCCTGTCTGCTCTGTGCCATAACTCCCGGGGGTTTATTTATTATTTATAACATTTGTAGAGCGTAACTGTTACTAAACTGTTATCCTGGTGCTAGCAGACACAATAGACTAATGTATTAGGAGACATGCACATGCCATGATCAGCTTACTTTGGGAAAAGCCAGGTCTTCAGAGCCTCTCTTCAGAGAGAGTTGAGCTACGATTAAATTAGTGACTTTAGAGATTCACCCTAACAACGATTATGGTTATTGCTTAAAGGTGGGTCATCATTTCCTTAACTAATACCCCAAATACTTACAGTAGGTAACTTTTTTTTCTCCAGCAGTGGACCAATATTGAGATTCACATCTCTGAATATAGACTAAAAGAACAGTATATTCTTTGGGTAGTGGGAAGCATAGGACATTTAGAGAATGGGGACTAGTAATTCCAATGTCAGACTTGAGTTGTCCCAGAAATTGTGACTTTATTTATTCATTTCTTTATTTTTGAAGCAGCTAAAAATCACAAAATCACACATTTGTGTACATTCGTAACTCAATCTTGAAACAGCTAACATGTGTATTACTGAGAACCTCTGATCAAATTTGTTATCTGTTCTTGATGCAGGACAATATTCTGACAGTTATGAGCATACCCTTAGAAGCAAGTTCATTTTAATTTACTTATCTTTCTAGTGGACTGAGCTCTGGAAACGTGTAAAATGTGTCTAAAGTACCTGATATGTCAAGAGTTTCAAACTCTAAACCGTCAGAAGCGAGGCTGTGAGATGCAAGTGTCATGGTAAGATATTTGGCTCCTGCCCCTCAATAGAAGTTAAGGGTGTTGAATGTGATTGGTGACTCTATAAACATTACCCATAGATGTAGAGCTCAATGCTGTATGGGCCGAGCTGGGGCTATCAGCATAGCTTTTTAGCGCTCTATTTTGAACTTTTGGAATACTTTTCTTTTTAGCTGTAATGCTGGGAATGTATACAGGATTTTTTTCTTCCCAAACCACGGAGAATGCCTACCCATTAGCCATGGTTGTGGCCACCTGCTTGCGAATAGCGGCTCCTGTTGTTTAGGCTGGTTAGAAATACATTCCATTATGATCTTTCCATCATGTAAAACACCACATCCAACTGCCTGTTGTCTAATCCCATTTGTGATTTACCGACACCAGCCTGCTTAAACCAGCGGCACATGCTGATTGTCTCTGGGATGTCTTCTGCTGAGATGTCCTCTATGTATTTGATAGGACAGAACCACGGGTGTTGAGGTTCTCAGGATTAATGTATGACTCTTGTTAATCCTTTTTTTTATATAAAAAACTGTACTCATATTGCCTGTATCGCAATCACTTGCTTGTTCCTCGGAAACAGTAGGAATGCTTTGTGCAACAATCTGTCAGATCTTAGATCCTGTAAATTATTATAGGCAGTGGTTGTTCTTGGCATCACAGACGACTGGCATGTAAACTGCCCGAATTAACTCTCCAGCCTTCCAAGGATGCATCTGTTATTTGATACACTTGTGGTTGTAACTGCAACATTGTTTGTTCTGCAGAAATATTTTTTAGAATTCTCCACCACTGTAGAGATAACTTCATTTGAGGAGTGGTCCAAATGTGGTCATATCACTCTCCTGCTTGAACCCACTGCTTGTTTAATTCTTTCTGGCATGGTCTCTTTCTTAGATGACATTGAAGAAAGAGGTCAATACAAAAGACTTGTTTCTTAACAAGCTGTTTTACTTTTCTTGTTATTACAGAATGTTGTTTTTGAACAAATGATGCCAGTGTCATTAACTTTTGATCCAGTTTGGTGGACGGATAAACTTTTCCTTGTTATGACAGAATCCTGGTGCGAGGAATAATGTATCTTTTGAGGCGCTCAAGGCGGAATTCCTTTATCCGATGACCAATCCCATGTCGGAGAGCAGTCTTAACTGTGAGTTTAGATTTAGGGCTATATTTATACTTTTTGCCGCAAAACTGCGCTAATGCAGTTTTGCGTCAAAAAAATTTGCGCCGGCTAACGCCATTCTGAAGCGCCATGCGGGCGCCGTATTTAATCAATGACGTTAGCCGGCGTTAGCCGCCGGCGCAGCCTGGTGTGCGTGAAAAAAAACGACGTACACCAGGCAGCACCGGCGTAGGGGGATATGGAGCTTGGGCGCCAAAAAATGGGGTAAGTCAGGTTGAGGCAAATTTTTCGCCTCAACCCGATTTGCGCCATTTATTTCGACTCCCAACCCCCATAGAAATGACTCCTGTCTTAGCAAAGACAGGAGTCATGCCCCCTTGCCCAATGGCCATGCCCAGGGGACTTCTGTCCCCTGGGCATGGTCATTGGGCATAGTGGCATGTAGGGGGGCACAAATCAGGCCCCCCATGCCACAAAAAAATAAAAAAAATGACTTACCTGAACTTACCTTAATGTCCCTGGGATGGGTCCCTCCAGCCTTGGGTGTCCTCCTGGGGTGGGCAAGGGTGACAGGGGGTGTCCCTGGGGGCATGGGAGGGCACCTCTGGGCTCCTTCAGAGCCCACAGGTCCCTTAACGCCTGCCTTTTCCAGGCGCTAAAAAACGGCGCAAAAGCGGCCGTACGTCATTTTTTTTGACCCGCCCACTCCCAGGCGTGAATTTTGCCCGGGAGTGTAAATACGGCGCACATGCCTCGGAGTCAATTTTTTTGACGGGAACGCCTACCTTGCATATCATTAACGCAAAGTAGGTGTCCACGCTAAAAAATGACGCAAACTCCATGGACTTTGGCGCTAGACGCGTCTAACGCCAAAGTATAAATATGGAGTTAGTTTTGCGTCGGAATTGCGTCAAAAAAAACGACGCAATTACAGCGCAAACGGAGTATAAATATGCCCCTTAGTGATTTGCAATGCTCTGATTAGCTAATGGTGTAAATATGGGTAAGCAGACAGTCCTTTGCTTCAAAGCTGAGCCGCTATTGTTGCCAAACAATTGCTACAAATTTTAGTTGTGGGAGCTAGGGGAAGACTGGCCAGACCAAATATCAGAGCTTTGAACTGAAAATAACATCTGTTTACTGCAAATCACAGAAACGTCCAATGTTTTGAAAGAATAGTGACCTTGAAGTATTCATCTTTCAGATCTTTCGATGCCAAATAATAGCCTTTCCCTATGCACAGGGCAACATCCTTTAAAGGCACTGTGTTAAAGTTTTACACCATTACGTACTTGGTGAGATTCTGTAAATCTAGAACTGGTCTCTGTTCTCCATTCTTATTAAGGATAAGAAAGAATCTCAAATAAAATCATTGGTTTCTTGACTCTTTAGAACAAACCTTTTCTACAGCCCCTTCCTTAAGAATTTTCTACATACAAGTATATGATGCTTGTATTTTGCACTCCTTGGTAGTTTCACAGGACGTTTCGCCAATATGTCCTGCTCTCATGCCTGGCAGTGTTGGCGGTATGACCGTGGCGGATCAGCCAGGGTCATAATGGGTCGGTTGGTCTGCCCTGTCTGCGGCGGTCCAACCGCCATCGCAGGGCTGATGGTATGAGGGCCTTAGTCTGTTGGTTGTTCCCGCTTTGGCTACGATCCAGCATTATGCTGGCATTACTAATAGATGACTTACATATAAAAAAAGGGTTCCCCTCCAGATATATAATGTGAGGTTTGGAAAGGGGAGGAGCAACAACAACAATCAATAATAATACTTTCCGCTTAAACTATCTATAATAATCAATGGAATTATTCCAATGTGGAGGGATTCAGAAAAATGTGTTTATATTTTTATTTCATTTTGCATGACTTATTTTATGACCATTTTTCTTATTTACATATATGTCTCATTTTTAGATAAACGTTTTTACATAGATACAGTGCTTAAAACTCTTACATTGATTCCACAGACAGTACTACAATGAATACAAAATCAAAACAATACAGTACACAACAACACAATATTTGATCACCCCACTCACCAATCACTATCTCTTACTCACACACCACTCCCATGCACTCCATATGCACAAGTCCTTTAAACTCACAGAACAAAAGGAGACCATTCTTCTTTATCCTTCTATTGATGTGTCTTGAACTGGGTTTTTCCGAAAAATTGGTCAAAGCACGTTTCAGTGGAATACAGTTCTTTCGCCCACCTTCTTCAGGACCTATTACTCTTACATTTCTGAATTAACCCAATCCAACAAGAAGGGAAAATCTAGTCACATAGGTCTTCTATCATATAGACTACAGCTGTATTTACATATTAACAATGATTCATTTGTTATCTAGTGCTTCTCACTTGGGGTAGACTTTACTTACTCCAGTAGTGGAACTTTCATAGATTCACATGCTTGAAACATTCCCTGTCATCGAAATGGGAGTCTTCTGTACCTTATAATAGTAATGCACTGTTAAACATAGAGTATGAAGGCCCGAGGTCCTTCAATTTTGTAACATATCATAGTCAATTTCTAAATGAGACCAATCTTGGGTTTCAGCCAATCAGGCTTGCCTACCCTCTAGAACACTCCTGTGAGAAGCTCCTGTCCCTCAGATTTTCAACCGCAAGTTGTGCTATGGGGTCTCCACTGAACTTGGCTCAGTTACACCTACTTTGATATATATTTCAAAGAATTTCTCAACATTCCTGTGCCTTGGGAGCATTTACCTTTGCCCATAGTGCTTTTTTGCTATGAATCTGATTTCATCTCTGATCTCATCATGTCAGAGAAGTAGAAGAAACGTCTCTCAAGGGCCTGCAGTATATGTGGTAAAAAGAGGCTTCAATCTGAGGATCCTCATCAGGACTGCATTTATTTCCTTTATCCAGATCATACAGACAAAGACTGTAAAGAAAGCCGTACCTTTTCTACAAAGGCATTGAAAGACAGAGAAGGAAGGCTACTGATTTGGCTCCAGAAGCTCAAGACTAGGAAAGAGCCTGTGTCTGAGTTGGATAGCGAGGACTCCTCTTTATCCCCAAGGAGATCACATGGAAGGGAGAGATTACTCCATTGTTGCTCCTCCTGTGAACAGCCCAAAAAAAAGCCTAAAAAAAGACCACTCAAGGTTCTTACAAAGGCCGCAGTCCTTCAAAATCTCCTGAGGAATCTGAGCTTTCTTCCAAACAAAAGGATAAAAAAGGACTATTTGCCTTCTCAGAAAAACTCAAAAAGTCATCATCTGAATCGCCTCCAACACCTCCTCTGGTTTGTCGTTATTTTAAAAAACCTTCTTCAGCTCCATCTTCTGACAGATTGTCAATGAGCGTTCCGCCATCGATGAAAACCTCATCGCCGGTGATGACGAAGGCATACACGGCAGCACCAACGATGGCAACTATAAGCACTATCTCCATGCTTTCCAACTCTTCGTCCTTCTCGACGTCCACAGCATCTCCAACTAGATCGTTGAGGAAGAAGATTTCTCTGACTTGGTCATCGACAGCAGTGACGATGGCTCCTCCATCGGCGTCCATTACTTTGTTGACTATGGTGAGACCGATGACGACTCCTCCGTCAATGGAAGAGACAGTTGTCTTGACAACGATCCTTTCAACCTTGTTGACAAGAGAAAAAAATTAAAAAACATGAAAAAATCAAATATTTGACCCCAGCGCACACCTCTCCAAGCAAGGTGATTCCTCTTGTACCAGCCCATCTATTAGATGAGGAAGACTAGGAGGATGAAGGGCCCCCACAGTCCCTTGGAGCTGCATGTAACGTGCCAGGAGGAGGAGAGGAGTATGATTAAAGGATTATGAACAACAAGATTACTATGCTTCTCATGAACAACGTCGGCACTCATACCAGGAGGAAATGGTCTGTCTACCTGGTTCTCTGGTTTCTGACTTCCAATTCATGCTTTTAGATCATAGAAGGTGCTTTCCACCTGCTACAGCTACTGCACAAGAAGCATCCATACCTGCAAGATCACCTACTGTTCAGCCTTCCACTCCAAGACAAAAACCAGTATCATTGCCTATGTCAGCAAGGTATACCCCACAGACAGCTCTTCTCCAAGATCTAGCAGCCTCTGATGATAGGAGAGAAGAAGGGGAGCTCTGCACCATTCACACGGAATGGGATTACTATCACACTCCCCATGTCCACTAAGCAGACAAACTGCTTTTTTCTATGATTTCAAGGAGCCATTCCAGAAAAGTGTGAGATCTATGCTTATTGTCTACTACATTTGGGAAGAGGGATTAAAAGTAATGAAGAATTTGGCCACAGTGACTGTGGTTCTTCTGCGTCCAGTTAAGAAATACAAGGCTCAAGAAAATGCACTGGCTTGTCTTAGTGGCCATCGAAATCTGGAATCAGTGATCACACAGGTGGCCCAAAATAGATCCAAGAACCCCTCCACTCCAATCTCTGTGCCTCCAGACAAGAAGGGTAGGCACCTTGATAATATTGACAAGTGCTTTTCATCAATGTCAGTGCTTATGGTCAAGGTAGAAAGTTCTCTAGCTGTTCTAGGAAGATATGATTGACAACTATGGGCTGACATTGCGCCATATCTAGATCAGCTAACACAGGAGGCTAAAGCAGAGTCCAAGAAGATCTTACAGGAAGGGGAGCGGACTTCTGCGTACATGATAGATTGCGCTATGGATTTCGCCACAACGGCACTTAGACACCTTGCAGGTTCTACCATACTCAGAAAGCAAAACTACCTTGTTTAGACCTGAGGTGCAAAACAAAATATTGGATCTTCCATTCGATGGGAAAGCTGTTTTTTGCAAGCATGTCGACAAAGCCCTACAAACCATAAAGATGGAAACAGACACAGCGAAATCACTGGGAACTCTTCAGTTCAGGAAATTGCCCTTTTGTGGTGCCAGAGGGTGAAGCTTTCCGTCTTATAGGGGAGGTTATCAACAATATCAGTACCCCTCCTATACATCTACCTCTCAGCAATTTAATCCACAATACTCTCAATGGCTGCTGCTGCAAGTGGCATACAGACCCACGCCTAAAGGCAGACCAGGACGCCAAAGAAAGGACGCTGGTCATCGCCAATGAACAATTACAGGCTCAGGTTACTCCCCTTTCCTAGGAGGAAGAATATCCCACTACATCCATTGCTGGCAAGAGATACCATCGGACCAATGGATCCTAGCCCTTCGGCCACACCCTAGATTTCATTCAGACCCCACCACCAAACCCACCTCACACCTCCATTTCGAAACATATACAATAGCTAAAATATGAGGTCAAGACCATGCTCAGGAATGGGGCGATATAGAAAGGTCCTGTTTCGCAACAAGGAAAGGGATTCCATTCCCTGTTCTTCTTGGTCCGTAAAAAGTGGAAGGAGCGGCGACCAATCCTCGACTTCAGAGAACTCAAAACAGACCTGGAAAAAAACATTCATTCTGCATTGTAATGTTACAGGATAGTTTCCTACTCCCTCATCACGGAGATTATATATCAACCCTGAAACTACAGGATGCGTATTTTCACATCCCCATCCATCCTTCGCATAGGAGATTCCTAAGGTTCACAGTAGCCAGCGGGTACTACCAGTTCAGGGTTCTTCCTCTCGGCATGAAGTCGGCCCAAAGAATATTCACAAAGTGTTTGCCTCCATAAGCGGCCTTCTTAAGAAAACAGAAATACCAAGTGTTCCCATACTTAGTCGACTGGCTTCTGAAGGCTCATTCCAGTCGAGCAGCATGAAAATCAACAACCGCCTGCATAACCCTGTTCAGTGAGCTGGGTCTCACTCTGAATTGGAACAAATCAGTCCTTCAACTATCAAGAAGCATAACCTTCTTGGGAGCAACACTGAATACTACACTCAACAAAGCACATCACACATAAGAGAGACAACTAAGGCTAATATAATTACTAAAGTTGATTCAAAGAAAAGAGTCTCTTTCAGTGCGCCTCTACAAATCACTATTGGGGATGATGCTATCGTGCATTCCTCTAGTTCTGTTCTGCTGGCTATGAGGGGGACCCCTTCAGGAAGAACTAGATATTCAGTGGGTACGGGCCCTTTTCACAACATCATCAAAGTCACCCCAGCCATGATCAAGACCCTATCTTAGTGGACTCTACAGACACACACACATGAGAGATGGCCTTTTGTTCCTCAGTCTACCCTCTCCCTTGGTCATCACCACCGATGCTTCATGAAAGGATGGGGAGCATGCCTTCAGGACCTTCAAGTCAGCAGCAAAAGCCTCACTGACGTTATCATATCAATCTTAATGAGCTCAAGGCAGTACACCTGGTCTTACGGGCTTTCATTCTGAGGATAAGGGGCTTTGTGGTTCTAATATGGACAGACAATACAACCATGATGCACTAAATACACAAACAATGTGGCACAAGATCACTTCTCCTCTCTCAAGAGTCACAAGACATCTGGAATTGGTCCATCTGTCATGGAGTTAATCTACGAGTGGAGCACTTCCCAGGAAGGCAGAACGCAATAGCGAAACTTCTTAGCAGACTAAAGACACCTTGCCTCAAGTGGGGATTGGATCAGGAAACCCTCAATCAAATCTTCTCTTAGTGGGGCAAACTGAATCTCGACCTCTTTGCAAATCCCCAGAGCAAATGCTGATCCGGGATCATGGGGGAATGCATTTTTTTCGATGACATGGTTCAGAATCTTTGCTTACTCCTTTCTGCACATTCCCCTCATTCCAAAGATTCTCGCAATGAAGACTTAACCTTGCAGGATAATATTGACAGCTCCAACATGGCCTTGCCAGCACTGGTTTACTGAGGTACTTCTCCTTTCAGAGAAACCTCACATTCAGTTGAGTACGACACCTTTTCTCCTAACAATGAACAAGGGTCAAGTGTTGCACCCCGATCCCAAGTCTCTTCACTTATCGGCTTGGATCCTGAACACAACGCAATTGCCCACTTAAACATCTCTCCTGATTGTAAGGACATACTTGCCAAAGCCCAAGTGGACAGTACAAAGAAAACCTATTGTCATAAGTGAAAGAGATTTTGTATATGATGCCAACAGATGCAGGTACATCCACTTTTCTTGTCACCTGAACAGATCATTCCACATTAATTGCAGCTGGCCCAATCAGGACTGGCTTGTGTATCCATCAAACTTCATTTGTCAGCTATCTCCTGGTTCAGGCAATTTGCCACGTCACCATCGTTATGGTCTGCCTGAATTGTCAAGCAGTTCCCCAAGGGTTTGTTTAGAGTCAGACCTTCTCCTCCATCGTGGCAAATAAACACAGTGCTATAACAGCTCATGAAACACCCACTTGAACCCCTTCATAGGGTGGATATGAAATTATTTTCCTGGAAGGTTGCTCTACTTGTGGCTATGACTTTTTCCAGACGGGGCACGAAGATTCAAACCCTCAGTATTCAGGAACCCTTCCTGCAAATTAGGAATGATAGGGTGATCATTTGCACAAGCTCTATGAAGGGTGCAATTGCAGTTTGTGTTTCTGCTAACTACACGGATCCAAGCATTATATGATTTGGAAGGTGGACAATATGTGGGGCTGTACTGTATACCCCAAGTGTGAAATACTACATAACGAATTAATAATTGGAAATTTATAAATGCGGTTGTAACCTATATAAGACTTACGTGACTGGATTTCCTCACTTGTTGGATTGGGTTAATACAATTGAGAAATTTAAGAGTAATAGATCCTGAAAAAGGAGATTAAAAGAGTCTGTATTCCACCAAAACATGCGTTAGCCAAATTTTTGGAAAACCCTCTCAAGACGCATCAATCGAACACTAAAGAAGAATGGTCTATTTGGTTATCTGGTAAATATTTTTTCTCTGGGAGTTTAAAGGACCAGTATATATGGAGTATGAGTTTTAAGCATTGGATCTATATAAAAATTTATGTAAAAATGAATTATATGAAAATAAGAACACTTTTTATAAAATAAATCATGCAAAATGAAATAAAAATGTAAACACATTTTTGGGGTTTCTGCACATTGGATTAATTCCACTAATGAAAGTAGATAGGTTAAGCAGGAAGTGTTGTTACTGATTATTACTAATAGATGAACTGTTGGTCCATGAACTGAAATAGGCAAGACTGGAGGTCACTGAGGCGAACACTATGGCTGTGGAAATGATTCCTGTCTCTGTTCACAATAGCATTCTACAAATGCCTTCATCACTGTTTGCAAAGATTTTAGTAAGTCTATGGGGACATGAATGGAAGGAATTAAAGGTTGAGTATTATAATGTTCAACACACATCTGTTTAAGATGTGGCTACATATGTAACAAATTGTAAGAATTATCCTGATAATGCTGATGTTGCATAGGCTTATCGACACCACCATCATAATCCGAATGTTGCTCTACATATTACATTTTTAGATGATGATGATCCGTACCTTACTGATCTTATGCAGCCAACAATAGAAAGCCTGTTCCCATTTTAGAATGTGCTGTCGACAATCACAATACCAACTTGGGTCCTCATTTATAATTCCGTATCCCCGGAGTCACATTTTAAAGGGTGCAGTAATTATCGCCTAGTACAAGTTGTGCCCTTCAAAATGGGGCATCACATTCGGATTTTGTTTTTGTGTGCACCAAAATCTGCACAAACTGGCTTTTATTAGGCATTAATATCCTTAAATTTCAGCAGGTTTGAGCTGCCAAAGTTGACCTATGGAAAATTGCAGGATGCAGTTATTACAGTGAAACTTGTGATTCCAGTCCTTGTGCAAACATGTTACCCATCTTGGGTTTGACTGATGGTGATGCATCAGATGTTGAGGTCAACGATGAGGAGCTTCTTGCAGATATCAAGGCAGAGGGAATAGGAAGCTTACATTTTCTAACAACAGTTCCTGATGTATGAGAAAATGTTCTTTTGTTAGTTTTAAAAGCATGCTTCTTTGCTCTAGGTGGCTCAAAGACTGAGGTAGGTGAACGTTTGTTCCCAGATGCAAGCATCTGTAACAGGCCTGACGACCATGCCTGCGTGGCAGGGTCTGTGAGTCTGTAGGTCACCTCAGAAGTCTGAAAGAGGACTTTTTTAGATAATTCCATTTGACGGCTTTATGTTTATCAGGTGCAGGGCTAATTGAGACTCATTTTTCTTCCTCCGTAAATGCCAGTGCCAGACTCCTGTATCTATCCTTTAGTTCAGAGAATTATTTAAGTATATTACAGAAATGCCTTATTTCCTGGATTCGTCATCAGGTAACATGCACAGAATTCACTTTTTATGTTTATCCTCCACATAAATCTGCCTTTTTCGACATTACAGCACACTTCTTGGTGATGCAGAGAAGCTTAAATTACAACTTTTACCCAGCTTATCCTTTACCAGTTGTCATCACATTGACGTTTCTACTGGTGACTCTGACTCAAAGACAAATCTCACCTTAGACATCACTGTCTTTTCTTGGAATTATAGCACTATGTACAGGTTTGTGTTGCTCATGCGCCAGTTTACCAGAGTGGTAAATCTGGGTCCAGGTGTTAAAATTTCAGGATAGAGCAGCGGCCTGATCAAAATCATCAGTAAATGCTTGGATCCCAAGTACTGGGAAAATGAAGCAGTTGTACAAATAAATACAACCTAAAAGATGGAAAGAAGTTAGTGCTAATGTTATTTTACCAATAAATATAATTTTACACCTATGTTAGGCAAAAGCTAACTCGCTGCTTATGGCTAGGCTAACGAGCAAGTTACTTACCTTTGGTAACCTTCTTTCTGGCAGTCTCTAGCTAGCCGCAAGGCATCAAACTGGATGTGGAAACTTTTCAGCAGTACCTCTGCCTGCTGGCAGGTGGCGCTGTGCGGCTCCGCACTGACACTGTTCCGCTGTGGCCTGTGGAGCCTATGTAGTTGCCACTCGCGCAAACTGATGTAAATTGCCTTCAGGACTGTTGTTGCCCCAGGCGCAGAGCCCAAAAAGCATACTGGTGTGATCAGTGTGCAGATTCCTAGATTTGGGATCTTATTAATGGATAAAGCAAATCACAGATCGGGGAAGGTCGGTGAGGAATCTGCAACTGGATTGAGTCTCCACCAGAAAGAGACTTGCCGAAGGCAAATAACATGTTTTTCTGATAGAGACATCTATCCCCACATCTCTCACCTTCTGAATACACACCAAAGCAATACCTACATGGAGGTGGTTCTGTGGAAGGACTCCAACCTGAAAATCCTGCAGAACCGAGTGGGCAAAATGCCACTCTTGGGAAACTAACTGTCCAGACAATAGTGCTTTGTAAACATATGGAGGGCTTCCCACTTAGTAGCCAGAAATATGTGAAGGACAGGGACTCCTCTGGCCAATGCAGTGGTAGCAGCTTTGGGCCAGGTAGAATGGTCATTCAGTCCTTTTGGAGGCTGTTTTTGGCCAATGAAAGCATGATTCAGCAGGAGAAGGTTCTCTTCTGCACAGCCTTGTCCTGTTTCACTCCAGAGAACTCCACGTGTTGATCTTCCAACTGGTGTTTTTTGGTGCAATCTAAGTAAAAGATCAGCACTCTCTTAGAGTTCAAGTGATGGAGTCTCTCCTCCTTAGAGGGGTGAGGCGGATCATAGTATGCTGGCAGGGTGATGGTTTGACCAATGTGGAACAGTGTCACAACTTCTGCCAAGAAGAAAGCTCACACCTGCTGAGCCAGTTTGCCTGGGAAAAACGTGGTGTATGGGGGTTGACACAAAGAGCTTGAAGCTCACACATGCACCAAGCTGAAGTAAGGGCGATCAGGAACATTGTTTTGAGGGTGAGAAGCTGCAAGGTGAAGCTGTGAAGTGGCATGAGGGGAGCACACACCAGGAATGTAAGGACCAAATTAAGGTCCCGCTGTGGCATGACAAAGGGGGGAGGGAGGGAACAGATATCGCAACCTTTTAAAAACACATAACAACTAGAGACTAACAATGAAGGCTGAACCCACAACAGCAGAAAAGCTGAAAGAGCCAAAAGGTGTGGTTCTAAAAATTCTGGACCCATGTAATTTACTTTGCCACAGCAGTACGATTTTAGTATCAAAAGACCGATAATGACTAGTACACTAAGCATGAGCATTTTCGCTCAATTCCAGCAGCGTTTTCACCTCGAAATCGCCATTTTCGTCCTGCACTCGTGGCTCCCATTTTATACACGGCAGCCATTTTTAAAAGTTGCCCTCACATAGGCTTATAATACAGTCAGATTTGATTCCAAGGACACGTACACCTTGATTGACTTTTCTCTGACCTGGGCAAGCTGGAACCATTGCCTCAGGCCAAACCTGTTTGGTCAGTCCCTCTCCCAGTGGCCGAATCAGATAGCATCAAGGCACACCAGGCCATAAAACCCTTATTATCGCTCACACACCCTGCCTAACTTGCTCACACCTGCACCTGCTCTTTTCTTCTTCTTACTTTACGAGGGGAAGGTGCCCGTTTTTATTAGGGGTCCACACTTATCTGATGTAAAATACTAGGCCTTGCCGGGTAATTTATTATGGGTTGGATGACATGAAATATGAGGTTTCATCATGACACTGTTTTTTCCTTTGTAGTGGAAACATGTGAATGACCAACCAAAATGTCAAGAATGTTTGCCTGAAGCTTAAAAAACTGTATATAAGGAAACCTGACTTTGCATTGAAACACAGTCTCCTGAGAACATACAAACCGTGCTGTTGTACTTCTAGGACGCTTGTTACTTGGCTGCAGCCAATAAATTCGATATTTGACTTCACCTAGAAGACTCTGAGTTTCTGTGGTCTGAATCAGGAAAGTACCCGAGGTCTTTGGGTGTACCCTGGCACCGCTGGGTTACCGGATCAGTACCGGTTCTGAAAAACCCAGTACCTCAAAGGTACCCTTGAACAGTGCCCATAGCAATGCTTTGCCGGGCAAGGGCCAAAGCAAAAAACATTAGATATCTTGGGTTGGAGGGGGTCTGCCTGATAAGTGCTGAACAAAGCTACAAATTTGGTCCAACAACAGGTGTATGCAGTTTTAGTTGAGGAACACCTGGCTTCCGAGATAATATCAACGACCTTTAGAGAATGGTCGAAGGTGATCAGCTGCTGCTGCTCAATCTCCAGGCATGAAGGTGGAGTTTCGGGAGGCTGGGTGCAGAGCCTGTCCCTGCTGCTATGGTAGCAGATCCTTTGAAAAGGGCAGCCCAAAGGATTAATTGTGCCCAGTCAATCCTGATCTTCCTGAGAACTCAGAAAACTCCAGCATGCAGAAGTGCTAACACTGCACATTCTCAGAAGTGGAATACAGACTGAGACAAAATTTGCAGAAGAGACCTTGTGCCACCTCTGGGTATAACTGCTACTTGTTATCTGCTAGGTGCCGACTGCTGAGTTTGTCCACCCTGACATTCAATGATCCTGCTCGGTGGTTTACCATCAGGAAGATCCCTTGGCAGTAAAGCCAGTTCCAGAGGCGCAGGGCTTCCTGGCACAGGGTCTGTGACCCCACTCCGCCCTATTTGTTGCAGTACCACATGGTGGTGGTGTTGTCTGTGAGCACCTGTACTAGCCTCCCTATGAAGGACATAAGAAAGGCTGGCTGGCAATGCCAAGCAGATGGCCCTCAGCTCATGAAGGTTGATATAGAGCCAGGACTCCACTAGACACCATCAGAGTCCTCTCCTAGGTGGCCGCCACAACCCAAAAGCAATGCCTCGGTCACCACTGTCAGTTCTGGGTGAGGCAGGAAGATCAGTCTGCCACTGATCCAATGACCACCACTGCAGGTCTTTTGCAGCCTCTTCTGGGTTCTGGATGTGATTGGAGAGGTCCTCTTGATTTTGGGCCCACTGAGACTTTAGGTCCTACTGAAAAGCCTGCAAATGCCACTTGGCATGCTCGACTAGCTGGATGTGGAAGGGCCATCAATCTCTGCAGCCTCAGAGTCAACCTCACTGAAATCCAAGAATGAGGCAGAATAATTAGGATCAAAGCCTAAATGACTTGGACTCTCTTCCCCAGGGGAAAGGCACAAAAGGAAACTGTGTCCAGAATGGCTCCAATAAAAGGGGAGAGCCTGAGATGAAGTCAGGTGTGACTTTAGCATGTTCATAGTGAACCCTAGAGATGGCAAAAGGTTTGCCGTAGTCTGGAGGTGGTTGATGACTGCCTGGGGTGAGCCCGCCTTCATCTGCCAGTTATTGAGGTAGGAGAAGACAAGCACCCTTGACCTCTGAAGGTGTGCTACCACCACTACCATCGCTATTGTTAACATCTGAGGGGCGCCAATGGGCCAACAGGAAGGATTTATGGAAATAGGGGTGCTGCCGGTCCAATGCCACAATCCAGCCTCCAGGGTCAAGGGCAGATAAGACCTGAACCAAGGTGAGCATTTTGAATTTCTCCTTCTGGAGGATGGCATTGAGAGGGCGCAGGTCCGTATCACGACAAAGGCCTCTGTCCTTCTTGGGCACCAGAAAGTAGCAGGAGTAACAACCACATCCTACTTCTGGTGCTGGCACCCTGTCAATAGCCCCTTTAGCCAAAAAGGTGTGGACTTACTGCTGCAAAATAGACAGATAGTCCTCCGTCAGTCACTGAGGGCCGTTGGAAGGTAGGCAGGGATGAGGGGAAGGGCAAGGCAAAGCCCTTGCGGATGATCTGCAGAACCCATCTGTCCAAAGTTATTGCTTGCCAACCAGAAAATAATTATTGGGTCCTGCCTCTCATCAGGTGGCTGTGCTCCCCTAAGGACATGCTAAAGGGGCTTTTGAGGTGGGGGCAAAGGACTGGGTGGCCCGCTGGGCAACAAGAGCCCAAGGGAGTGATGGGATCTATGGTATTGACTGCCAAACTGCTGGGTTCCTTGCTGAGGCTGGACAGGCTCATGGTACAGTACAGCTCTATCAAGCCTGCAAAAGGAGCGGTAACAGTGGTGCTGTTGGTGAGGCAGGACAGAGAGGCCCATAGAGAGTGCATTAGCACTGCTCTCCTTAAAACACTCTAAAGTGGCATAAGCCTTGTCACCGGACAAGCGAGTCCCATCGAAGGGCATTTCCATAAGGAAGGACTGGACATTGCCTGAGAACCCAGTTGATTGCAGCCATGCATGGCATGAATGCCAGCACTGGTGCTACTGGCTCACCCGATGAAGGCAGCAGATCAGGAAAGGGGAACGGCACCTTAACAGTCATTGCCTGCTACTTCAGTCGAGGTTGGACCAGTTCTGACTTGGAGTCAGACAGTACTATAGGTACCTCCTCATACAGTGTTGATGGATTTAATGCTGTGGCACCAGAGGCGCGGCTGGAAGTGGAGCCAGGGGTGTAGTGACAAGCTCAGAAAGTCCAACTGGCTGAGGGCAAACCTGCCAGAGGTACTCCAGATGGAAGGCCTTACAGCTCCTTAGGGTCTGAAGGTGCACCAGAGGGATTCTGCAAGAATCTGAAGAGCCTGAGCATGACTGTGTGATGCAATTTGATCTGCTTTGGTGTGGCAGATAGTTCCAGAAGCTGGAGTTGTTCCAGAACCAGTTGTGGGATGGCTCCAAAGTTGGGTGACTCCAGAAGCAAGACTGAGAGTCAAAGCTCCTCCCCATGCCTACTCAGGTGAATGTGAATGCAGAGAGGGGTCCAAGTCCAGCTTCAATTTCTTTTGTTTGAGTTTTGGACATACGGGACAATTTTGAAGACCATGAAGGCCAGCCTCTGGAGCAGCCTCAATGACTTCTGGAGCATGAATTGGACTGAGACTGAGTCTTGGACTTGGCTAGCGACTTAGAGCGGTCTCTGTGAAGAGTCTTATTATTAGTGGCAATGTAAAGTTTTGCTCCATGTTCCCGGGTGACCTTTAGGTTCAGAAACACGCAATCACTTAAGATCTTGGAGTTGTGACTTATTCTCAGACACCACAGGCACACCTGATTGGGAATGTCACAGACATTTGTTTGTAACAGTCCTTACAGGGCTTAAAAACAGTTGTTTTATAGGGTGACGTCCCCTGCACACTGAAGAAAAGAATTTGGAAAACATTTGAGGTAAATGTCCCTGACAGATGACATGGAGAGCCCTGAACCCACATTTGGTGGCACAGAAAGAAAGGAACAGATGTCAGCACGTCGCTTTGGAGCCATATAGGCTACTTATGTCATTTTAGAGCAGAACGGCATCAGTGTGCAGCTGATGTACAGAGATAGTGTTGAAAGTTTCCAGATACGGTCTGATGCCTGTGGAATATTCAAAAGGTGAGAAATCTGCAGCTACAAGAAGTGATCAGAAAGTACAATACATCAACCCCCAAAATAGAGTTTTTCAGATTACTGTTAACCAAACCTACACATTTAGACAAAATTAATGTAGATGTTTCATGATACAATCCAAATTCGAAACGTCCAAATTGGGCCAGTGCTATACCTGAAAACATGTTTTTCTTATATTTTTGCGTGGAATTAAGAATATGTGCTTTACAAAGGCTCTAAAAATGGAGATGTACACATTACAAAATAGATTGCAATATAAGAAAGTACTCAATTTACTAAAGAAATACAGAAAATCAATTTGAACGGCAAAAAAGGAATTCAAGACCAATTTTGGACCAATATGCACCACATCATTAAAAAACAAAAAACAAACAAATTCCGGACGACAATAAATAAACTTAACAACGGTAGCTTCAGATCAAAAAATGCAAATATATCCGAGAACTTATGGAAAAAAATATTTAATTACAAAGAATGGCATTTCACAAAATATTTACGAAATTAAGTGTCAATCAAAATACAAGAAGTCTTACGCTTTCAAAAGACCCTATGGAAATTTGACAGAGAAACGTTTAAAGGAAAATACACATTAATAATTAATGATATGTCAAATTTCAAAATTAATTTTAAAAAGCAGCAAATGTGGAATAGCAGGACCAAATGGCCCCGACAAGCAATATGTAAGGCTAATCCATCATTTTGGTCGAACAAAATTAATTCAGCTCTACAATCGTAATTCACAAATTGAACGAATATCAGCCACATGGAAAGGATCAGTTATACATCCAGTCGATAAAAAGGGTGATGCATCAAATCCGGAAAATTACAGATTGGCAGCCCTACAGTATGATGAAGCTAAGTATTTTGCTTGATTATTATTGGACGATCTAGTGCCTGGGCCACAGAAAGGAATATGCAATTTACCCTGTAAGCAGCTGTTTGTGGCATGTAGTGCTGCAGATTCATATGATCTGCATACTCCTGCCATCTAGTGTTAGGTCTAGAGTTGTGCAAGTTGTTTTTCTTTTTCTTCGAAGAAGTCTTTCGAGTCACATGATTGAGGGAATCCTCCTCTCGGTGATAATGCGCATGGGCATCGACTCCATTGTTAGATTATTTTCCTGCAGGCAGGTGAGAAAGGAGTGTAAAGTATGTGTAAGTAATGCGATGACCATGCTAAATGTAAATATATAAGGAACTGCAACGGCCACAGGTGTCCGGGAAGGAGGGTAGGCGCATGTTAATCTACAGCACTACATGCCACAAACAGATGCTTACAGAGTAACATACTCCGTTCTTTGGCATGTGTGTCTGTAGATACACATACTCTGCATAGACTGCAAAGCAGTTTTCCCTTAAAGCAGTGGCCACCCTGTGGATGTTGCAGTGTTTTGGAAAAAGGATACATAGCACTGTTTGACCTACACTGGCTTTCTGTGTTCTCAAACATCAACACAGTAATATTTGGTAAAGGTGTGTGGTGTGGGCCACGTAGCTGCCTTAAATGTGGCAGCTATGGGGATGTTTCCTAAAAAAGCCATTGCTGCTCCCTTTTTGCGAGTGGAGTGTGCTCTCGGAAGAACAGGTAAAGGTCTTTTAGCCGTAAGACAGCAAGTTGAATACATTTTACTATCCATCTGGCTATGCCAGATTTAGATATAGGGTTGCCTTTGTGTGGTGGTAAAAAGCGACAAAGAGTTTGTTAGACTTTCTGAAAGCTTTATTTCTATCAATGTAGAACATGAGTGCTCTTTTTACACCTAATGTAAAGTGATGGCGACTAAGATTGCCACCCTCCAAGAAAGAAAATGAAGGGGGAATGGGCGTAGAGATTCAAATGGGGGACCCATGAATCAGGTGAGAACGATTTTAAGGTTCCCGGAGTATGCAGGGGTCACAGTTGGTGGAACTACTCATTTGAGTTCTTCCATTAAGTCTTTGATGACTGGAATTTAGAACAGAGAAAGGTGCTGTCTTATTTGGAGGTAGGCAATCATTGCAGCGAGATGTAACCATATGGAGGCTTATGCTAAGTTTGTCTTTTGTAAGTGAAGTAGGTACGAGACAGCATTTTGCACTGTGGTTTTTAAAGGATCAATTTGTTTTCAGTGGCAGTACAAAATGTTTCCATTTTGGTGCATAACAGGCTCTACTGGTGGGTCTACATGCTTCTTTAACAATGTCCATACATTCTAGTGGTAAGTTAAGGTAGCCAAACTATGACCTCAGGAACCAAATTGCAAGGTTGAGAGTTTTGAGATCTGGGTTCCAGATTTACCCTTGATTCCGAGTGAGAAGGTCCGGCCTGTTGGGGAGTTTCTCCTGTGGAACTACAGAGAGGTCCAGAAGTGTTGTGAACCAAGGCTGATCCACCCAAGTGGGAGCTACTAGGAGCACTGCAAGAGAAGTTTGCCTGAACTTCCGAACCAGAAACAGAAGTGGGAGAGGCGGAAAAGCGTAGGCAAATATCCCTGAACAACTCATCCATAGTGCATTGCCCTTGGATAGTAGGTATGGAAACCTGGAAGTGAAGTTTGGGCATTTTGCATTTCCTGCTGTGGCAATAAGGTCTATCTGAGGGAACCCCCCACTTTTAGATGTTTGGTAGGAGGACTTGTGGGTGGAGTTCCAATTTGTGGGCTTGTTGCTGCATCCTGCTGCGCAAGTCTGCAAAGTTGTTGTCTGTTCCCAGAAGGTATTCCTAGGTGAATGTTGTGATGTAGAACCCAATTCCAGATGGTCTGAGCAGATGTGATAGTTGTGAAGACCTTGCCCCCCTGTTTTTGTAGGTAATACATTGCTGTCATATTTTCTTTTCTGACTAGGACAACCTTGTAAAACAGGAATGCTTTTAATGCTAGACGAGCAGCTTGAAGTTCTAGGTACTTGATGTGGAGATATTGATGTATGGCATCACATAGACCCTGTACTGTGAGGTGTTGTTGGTGAGCACCCCATCTCATCTGTGATTGTTCGGTTGTGAGAGTGATATGGGGAACAGGGACCAGAAAAGGCACTTGAATAGGTTGTTGGTGTTCCACCATTTTAGAGAATGGTGAGAGTGTCAGTCTATCAAACCTAGATCCTCTAACTGACCCTGTGACTGAGATCACTGATGAGCTAGACATTCCTGTAACGGATGCATATGTAACCTTTTGTGGGGAACTGTGGCAGTGCAGGAAGCCATCATTCCTAGAAGACGCATAACCATTCTCACTGTGAGTTGCTAGTTTGTTTAAAACTGGGGCAATGTTGCTTGAATGGTTTGAATCTGTGCGGGTTTGGGGTTGGCTAATCCTAACTGTGTATTAGGATTGCTCCCGAATATGGTTGAACCTGTAAAGGTTGCAGGTGAGATTTGGGGGTGTTGATAGTAAACCCTAAGTTGTGGAGAAGATCTATTGGCATCTGTGTGTGTTGTTGGCACTTGTTAGACTTTTCATCCTTGGCGTGGTCTCCCTTAACTTTTTGCCTCTGTTCCCCAGGTTGTTGATGTGTGCTGGACTCTGATTTTGCTGTTTTTGTTACTCTGGGCACTTTACCACTGCTAACCAGTGCTAAAGTGCAAGTGCTCCTGTTTAAATTGTATGTAAGTGGTTCATCCATGATTGGCATATTTGAATTACTAGTAAGTCCCTAGTAATGTGCACTAGAGGTGCCAGGGCCTGTAAATCAAATGCTACTAGTGGGCCTGCAGCACTGGTTGTGCCACCCACATAAGTAGCTCTGTAATCATGTCTCAGACCTGCCCCTGCAGTGTCTGTATGTGTATTTTTACACTGTAAATTCGACTTGGCAAGTGTACCCACTTGCCAGGCCTAAACCTTCCCTTTCCTTACATGTAAGGCACCCCTAAGGTAGGCCCTAGGTAGCCCCAAGGGCAGGGTGCAGTGTATGGATAAGGTAGGACATATAGTAATGTGGTTTATATGTCCTGACAGTGAAATACTGCCAATTTCGTTTTCACTGTTGCAAGGTCTGTCTCTCTCTCATAGGATAATATGGGGGCTACCTTTAAATATGATTAAAGTGTAGATTCCCCTAGAGAGTAGATGGACATGTGGAGTTTGGGATCCCTGAACTCACAATTTAAAAATACATCTTTTAGTAAAGTTGATTTTAAGATTGTGCGTTTGGAAATGCCACTTTTAGAAAGTGAGCATTTTCTTGCTTAAACCATTCTGTGACTCTGCCTGGTTTGTGGATTCCCTGTCTGGGTCAGTTTGACAGTTGGGTTGTTTTTCACCTCACACCAGACAGTGACACAAAGGGAGCTGGGGTGTGATCTGCATTTCCTGATTAGCCATCTCTGCTAGGAGGGAGGGGTGGAGTGGTCACTCTCATCTGAAAGGACTGTGCCTGCCTCTGACAATGCTGTCTCCAGCCCCCTGGTGTGTGTCTGAGGCCTTGCCTGGGCAAGGCAGGATTTCACAAGAAGGTGTGAGTCCCCTTTGAAGAAAGGTGACTTCAAAGACTAAAATGGGTATAAGAAGGGCACCCAAACTTACAAACTTTAGAAACACTTCTGGAACCAAGAGGAACCTCTGCCTGGAGAAGAGCTGATAGCTGAGGAAAAAGTGCTGCCCTGCCTGTGACTGTGCTTTGTGGAGCTTTCCTGCAGTGCTGCTTCTGCCAGAGTAAGAGGGCAAAGACTGGACTTTGTGTGCCTTCCATCTTGAAGAAGAAATCTCCAAGGGCTTGATGTAGAGCTTGCCTCCTGTTGTTGAAGTCTCAGGGATAGCAAAGACTTCTTCCTGCCAGCACCTGGAGTCTCTGGAGAGACCCCTACTCTGCTCTGTGGTGCCCTTCCAGTTCCTGGGACCCTGAAAGGAGAGGCTGGCAGCCTAAGGACAAAAATACACGCACCGAGCGCCGTGCGGAGAAAAGATCGACGCGAATCCGATCGCGGCTGAGAAAACGACGCGACGCCGGTTCCGCAGCTGAGAAACGACGCCGCAGGAAACGCGACCGAAAAACCGACGCCCGGAGCAGGAGAAACGACACGCAGCATCGCTGACGGAGGCTGAGAGATCGCACCCTGCGCCGCGGGACTTTCGGATCGTCGTGTGGCTGGCTTTTTCAACACGCACCGCCGTGCCGAGTTGTTTTCGACGCACACAGCCGTGCAGGGTTACTTTCGACGCACACCACCCGTGCGGGGTTATTTTTGACGCAAACCAGGTACATTTTCACGCTAGCAGCGCTAGTGTGGTGTTACAACTACCTAAAGACTCTTTTTATTTTAAACCTTTAAAAAATCATAACTTGACTTGTGTATGTTGGATTTTTGTCGTTTTGGTCTTGTTTTGTCTAGATAAATATTTCCTATTTTTCTAAACTGGTGTTGTGTCATTTTGTAGTGTTTTCATTGAGTTACTGTGTGTGTTGGTACAAATACTTTACACCTAGCACTCTGAGGTTAAGCCTACTGCTCTGCCAAGCTACCAAGGGGGTAAGCAGGGGTTAGCTGAGGGTGATTCTCTTTTATCCTAACTAGAGTGAGGGTCCTTGCTTGAACAGGGGGTAACCGGACTGTCAACCAAAGACCCCATTTCTAACATTGGTGACCAGCGGTCGGGATTTGGACTTGTATTTGTACTTGACATACAGTAATTAAGTGTACACTACTGTTTTGATCTCAGACCACTACGTGACCACATACTACTAGTCTTGTGATTTTTGTTTTTTTCTACTTGGACTGTTTTTCTCTGCATTCAGTTTCTTTTTTTCGCTGATCCCGTGATTGACTTTTCTGGAACTTCATTTGAGAACTTGCTTTTCTGTTTTTGGAACTGTGCATATTTTTTTAACCTCTCATCATGTCTCAGTCTGGAGATGCCCTAGCTGAAGCTGCTTTTGACTTGGAGAAATTGGAGAGCTACAAAGTGGCTCAGTTGAAGCAGTTTTGTAGTAATGTTGGCTGTCCCATTAAGAGCTCATCCAAGAAGGATGAGCTGCAAAAGGCGCTGAGGGCCTGGGTGACAGCCAAAGCAGCTGAGGGGCACACAGATGAGGAGCCAGAGGGGGAAGAGGAGTTGCAAGTCACTCACACTGATGTAGTGGGTGGGCCTGCTATGTCTCAGGGGAGAATCTCCAGGGCAGGTAGCAGTGTGTCCTCCAAGAGTCTGACACCTGGAGAGTTACAGGACAGACAGGCAGAGAGGGAGTACCAGTTGGAGCTGAAAAAGCTCAGTCTAGAGGTGGAACAGAGAAAGCTGGCCCTTGAGGAAAGGAAGATAAACATGGCTCATGAGCTCAGTTTAAAAGAGATTGATCAGAGGAGTCAGTCCAGTAGGGATGGTGGCAGCAATTCTACAGTGCAGCCTGAGAGAAGGGTACACATCCCAAAAGACCTTGTGAGGGATTATAAGAGGGAGGATGATATCTACTTGTGGTTCAAGGGTTATGAGTCAGCTCTCCACATGAACCTGGTCCCTGAAGCTCATTGGGGGGCAGCCCTGTGGAAGCATTTTGAGGCAGAGGGGAGGGACACACTGACGGCCTTAGGGGATGCTCAGAGTCTCACCTACCCTGCCATGAAGGAGGCCTTACTTACCAGGTATGGTCTCACCCCTGAGCAGTACAAGGAGAAGTTTAGATCCTACAAGAGAAAGGAATCCCAAACATGGTTGGAATGTGTTGATTCTTGTTGCAGGTCACTGGATGGTTGGGTGAAGGGCAGTAAGGTAAACACGTATGAGGGGCTTTACAATTTAATTGCTTGGGAGCACTTGTACAGTTTATGTTTTCCAGAGCTGCGCCAGCACCTCATTGACAGCAAGCTGACTGACCCCAGGAAGCTTGCACAGGAAGCGGACCGCTGGGAGAGCACCAGGGTCCAAAAGAGGTATGGGGGAGACCACGCCAAGGGTGGGCAGGGTCCCTCTCAGAAGAAAGGGGGGGGTAAGGGCAAACAGGATGAGTTCTCTAAAGGGCCCCAAACTGATTCCCAGGGTAAGGATTCCCAACCCCCCAGTGAAAAGAAGCCATGGTTCTCCAAAGGGAAGCCAATGGCAGGTGGTCCCCTACGTAAGTGCTATTCATGTGACCAGGTGGGTCATGTGAGGGGGGACCCCAAATGCCCCAAAAGTACACCGGCACCCACTGGTGCACCGTCCCAGGGTTTGGCCAGTGTAGCGCTTGGGGAGGAGTTGGTTTCAGGTGGGTGGGAACCAGCAGAAATGACCCTTGTCTCACTAGGGGACAGTGAGATGGTCCAGAGAAACCTAGTGCCTGATAACACTAAGAAGTACAGGCAATGGGTGACCATCAATGGACAGAGGGTGGAGGCTCTAAGAGACACAGGAGCCAGTGTGACTACAGTGAGGAGTCACCTGGTGTCTGAAGAGCAGATTGATCCCCGGGTACTTCACCAAGTAGTTGCAGTAGACAATTCTGAGCGCCTCTGCAGAGTGGCGCAGGTTCCCTTTGAATGGGGGGGGGTCTCAGGTTCCTGGAAAGTAGCTGTGAGTCCAACCATGCCTGTTGATTGTTTGCTAGGCAACGACCTGGAAGATTCCCCTTGGAAGGAGGTGGAACACAGGTCTCACTTGGAGATGTTGGGTCTGCCTGGGTGGGTATGCGTATCCACCCGGTCTATGGCAGCCAATCAGGGTAGTCAAGAGCCCCTGGAGCCTGAAACAGTGGCCCAGGGGACCGCCAAGAAGAGGAAAGGCAGGAGGCGCGGGAAACCCGCCCCAGAAGTTCCCACGGTCCGGGAGGAGGCAGAGCCTGAGGGTGATGCCCCGGAACCTACAGGGGAACAGGTGGCTGAACTGGGGGAGGTCCCTGAGCTGTCGCAGTGGCAGCAGGAAGGGGGACCCACCAGGGAAGTATTCTGCACAGCGCAGAAGGAGTGCCCTACTCTTGAGGGACTGCGGCAGCAGGCTGCAGCCCAGGCGGCTGGCAAGGCGCCAGGTACTCACCTGATTTATTGGGAGGATGGCCTCCTGTATAGTGAGCCTAAGGTTCCTGAGCCGGGGTCAGCTCGTATGCTGGTGGTACCCCAGGACTTCAGGACCTTCCTACTGGGTTTGGCTCATGATGTGCCTTTGGCAGGACATCTAGGGCAGGACAAGACCTATAAGAGGCTTGTCTCCCACTTTTACTGGCCCTTGATGAACAAGCAGTCAGCTGCTTATTGTAGATCTTGTCAGACTTGTCAGGCAAGTGGCAAGAGTGGGGGGAAATGCAAAGCTCCCCTCCAACCTTTACCGGTAGTCAGTACTCCCTTTGAAAGGGTAGGAATTGACATTGTGGGGCCTCTGGATCCCAAGACAGCCATGGGCAACAGGTTCATCCTGGTCTTGGTGGACCATGCCACACGGTACCCAGAAGCTATTCCTCTAAGGACGGTCACCGCCCCCGTGGTGGGACGTGCCTTGATGGGGGGTTTTACCCGCATGGGGTTCCCCAAGGAGGTAGTATCTGATAGAGGTACAAACTTCATATCCACTTATATGAAGTCTCTGTGGAAGGTGTGTGGGGTAACCTACAAATTCACCACCCCTTACCACCCCCAAAGTAATGGTCTGGTTGAGAGATTCAACCGCACCTTGAAAGGCATGATTCAGGGCCTGTCAGAGCCCTTGATGCGTAAGTGGGACGTCCTCTTGCCATGCCTTCTGTTCGCTTACAGGGAGGTGCCTCAAAAGGGACTTGGCTTTAGCCCCTTTGAGCTCATCTATGGCCACCCTGTGAGGGGACCGCTCAGTCTGGTGAAGGAGGCTTTGGAGAAAGCTCCTAGTAAACCACCCCAGGATGTATTTAGCTACATGCTGGCACTAAGAAACCAGACTGCCCGCTTCAGGAGTCTCGCTCAGGAGAACCTGGAAGCAAGCCAGGAGGATATGAAACGGTGGTACGACCAGAATGCCACTCTGGTTGAGTTTCAGCCTGGACAAAAAGTGTGGGTCATGGCACCAGTGGAGCCTAGGGCTCTCCAAGATAAGTGGACTGGGCCTTTTGAGGTGGTGGAAAGAAAGAGCGAGGTCACCTATCTGGTAGACTTGCAATCCCCCAGGAACCCCTTGAGGGTCCTACATGTCAACCGCCTCAAACCACACTTTGAGCGAACTGAGCTATCCATGCTCCTAGCGACAGATGACGGGGTGGAGGAAGAGAGTGAGCCTCTTCCTGACCTCCTGTCTGCAGGAGAGAAAGATGGGTCTGTGGAGGGAGTGATCCTCTCCCCCTCCCTGACTGAGGAACAGCAGAGGGACTGTCGCCACGTGCTGGGACAGTTCGCCTCGCTGTTTTCCCTGATCCCAGGAGTCACACACCTGTGCACACATGATGTGGACACTGGGGACAGTACACCTGTTAAACATAAGGTTTACAGGGTGACTGACAGGGTGAGGGCTTGCATTAAGGAGGAAGTCTCCAAAATGTTAGCCCTCAGGGTTATTGAGCACTCCAGCAGTCCTTGGGCCAGCCCAGTGGTCTTGGTCCCAAAGGCTGCTGCTCCTGGTGCCACTCCAGAACTTAGGTTCTGTGTGGACTACCGGGGTCTCAATGCGGTCAGCAAGACTGACGCACACCCCATCCCCCGAGCTGATGAGCTCATTGATCGGTTAGGAGCTGCCAAGTACCTCAGTACGTTTGATTTAACATCTGGGTACTGGCAGATTGCCTTAACTGAAGGGGCAAAGGAGAGGTCAGCATTCTCTACCCCCGATGGGCACTTCCACTTCAATGTGATGCCCTTTGGGATGAAGAATGCCCCTGCCACCTTTCAGAGGTTGGTCAACCAGGTGTTGGCAGGACTGGATGAGTTCAGTGCCGCCTACCTGGATGACATTGCTGTGTTTAGTTCCACATGGGAGGAACACCTGCAACACCTCTGGAGAGTGTTAGAGGCCCTGCAGAAGGCAGGCCTCACTATTAAGGCGAGCAAGTGCCAAATAGGGCAGGGTTCTGTTGTGTACTTAGGACACCAGGTGGGGAGTGGCCAGGTGGCACCCCTACAGCCTAAGATTGACACGATTCTGGCTTGGGAGCCTCCCAAGACCCAGACTGAAGTGAGAGCCTTTTTAGGTCTCACAGGATACTATCGGAGGTTCGTTAAGGGATATGGTACCATTGTTACCCCCTTAACTGAGTTGACTTCTAAGAAGCAACCCAAGAAAGTGATCTGGACAGAGGCTTGCCAGAACGCTTTTGATGCCCTGAAGGCTGCCATGTGCACAGCACCTGTGCTGAAGGCACCTGACTACTCCACGGAGTTTGTTGTACAGACAGACGCCTCAGAGCATGGTATTGGAGCAGTACTCTCACAGCTGAATGAAGAGGGCCTAGATCAACCCGTAGCCTTCATTAGCAGGAGGTTACTACCCAGGGAACGTAGGTGGAGTGCCATAGAACGTGAAGCGTTTGCTGTGGTCTGGGCACTGAAGAAGCTAAGACCCTACTTGTTTGGGACTCACTTCCGAGTTCAGACCGACCACAGACCCCTCAGATGGTTAATGCAGATGAGGGGTGAGAACCCAAAACTGTTGAGGTGGTCCATTTCCCTACAGGGGATGGACTTTACGGTGGAACATCGACCCGGTACAGAGCACGCCAATGCTGATGGTCTGTCCAGGTTCTTCCGCCTTAGTGATGAGAACTCCCATGAGGTTGGGTAGTTGCTCCCCACTTTTAGCTGGGGGGGACACGTGTTAGACTTTTCATCCTTGGCGTGGTCTCCCTTAACTTTTTGCCTCTGTTCCCCAGGTTGTTGATGTGTGCTGGACTCTGATTTTGCTGTTTTTGTTACTCTGGGCACTTTACCACTGCTAACCAGTGCTAAAGTGCAAGTGCTCCTGTTTAAATTGTATGTAAGTGGTTCATCCATGATTGGCATATTTGAATTACTAGTAAGTCCCTAGTAATGTGCACTAGAGGTGCCAGGGCCTGTAAATCAAATGCTACTAGTGGGCCTGCAGCACTGGTTGTGCCACCCACATAAGTAGCTCTGTAATCATGTCTCAGACCTGCCCCTGCAGTGTCTGTATGTGTATTTTTACACTGTAAATTCGACTTGGCAAGTGTACCCACTTGCCAGGCCTAAACCTTCCCTTTCCTTACATGTAAGGCACCCCTAAGGTAGGCCCTAGGTAGCCCCAAGGGCAGGGTGCAGTGTATGGATAAGGTAGGACATATAGTAATGTGGTTTATATGTCCTGACAGTGAAATACTGCCAATTTCGTTTTCACTGTTGCAAGGTCTGTCTCTCTCTCATAGGATAATATGGGGGCTACCTTTAAATATGATTAAAGTGTAGATTCCCCTAGAGAGTAGATGGACATGTGGAGTTTGGGATCCCTGAACTCACAATTTAAAAATACATCTTTTAGTAAAGTTGATTTTAAGATTGTGCGTTTGGAAATGCCACTTTTAGAAAGTGAGCATTTTCTTGCTTAAACCATTCTGTGACTCTGCCTGGTTTGTGGATTCCCTGTCTGGGTCAGTTTGACAGTTGGGTTGTTTTTCACCTCACACCAGACAGTGACACAAAGGGAGCTGGGGTGTGATCTGCATTTCCTGATTAGCCATCTCTGCTAGGAGGGAGGGGTGGAGTGGTCACTCTCATCTGAAAGGACTGTGCCTGCCTCTGACAATGCTGTCTCCAGCCCCCTGGTGTGTGTCTGAGGCCTTGCCTGGGCAAGGCAGGATTTCACAAGAAGGTGTGAGTCCCCTTTGAAGAAAGGTGACTTCAAAGACTAAAATGGGTATAAGAAGGGCACCCAAACTTACAAACTTTAGAAACACTTCTGGAACCAAGAGGAACCTCTGCCTGGAGAAGAGCTGATAGCTGAGGAAAAAGTGCTGCCCTGCCTGTGACTGTGCTTTGTGGAGCTTTCCTGCAGTGCTGCTTCTGCCAGAGTAAGAGGGCAAAGACTGGACTTTGTGTGCCTTCCATCTTGAAGAAGAAATCTCCAAGGGCTTGATGTAGAGCTTGCCTCCTGTTGTTGAAGTCTCAGGGATAGCAAAGACTTCTTCCTGCCAGCACCTGGAGTCTCTGGAGAGACCCCTACTCTGCTCTGTGGTGCCCTTCCAGTTCCTGGGACCCTGAAAGGAGAGGCTGGCAGCCTAAGGACAAAAATACACGCACCGAGCGCCGTGCGGAGAAAAGATCGACGCGAATCCGATCGCGGCTGAGAAAACGACGCGACGCCGGTTCCGCAGCTGAGAAACTACGCCGCAGGAAACGCGACCGAAAAACCGACGCCCGGAGCAGGAGAAACGACGCGCAGCATCGCTGACGGAGGCTGAGAGATCGCACCCTGCGCCGCGGGACTTTCGGATCGTCGTGTGGCTGGCTTTTTCAACACGCACCGCCGTGCCGAGTTGTTTTCGACGCACACAGCCGTGCAGGGTTACTTTCGACGCACACCACCCGTGCGGGGTTATTTTTGACGCAAACCAGGTACATTTTCACGCTAGCAGCGCTAGTGTGGTGTTACAACTACCTAAAGACTCTTTTTATTTTAAACCTTTAAAAAATCATAACTTGACTTGTGTATGTTGGATTTTTGTCGTTTTGGTCTTGTTTTGTCTAGATAAATATTTCCTATTTTTCTAAACTGGTGTTGTGTCATTTTGTAGTGTTTTCATTGAGTTACTGTGTGTGTTGGTACAAATACTTTACACCTAGCACTCTGAGGTTAAGCCTACTGCTCTGCCAAGCTACCAAGGGGGTAAGCAGGGGTTAGCTGAGGGTGATTCTCTTTTATCCTAACTAGAGTGAGGGTCCTTGCTTGAACAGGGGGTAACCGGACTGTCAACCAAAGACCCCATTTCTAACAGCACTGATGATATGTGCTGACGTTGACAAGCCAGTCATCTAGATAGGGGAATAAATAGACATTTTGTCTGTGCAGATGAGCTAGGACCACTGCTAGGCATCTGGTGAACACTTGAGGTGCGGTGGTCATCCCAAATGGAAGAACCTTGAACTGTTAATGTTTACCCGCTGTCAAGAATCTTAAGAATTTGCTATGAGCTGTGTGTAATGGTATGTGGAAATAGGTGTCTTTTAAGTCTAGTGTTGCCAAAAAGGCATCTTGTTGAAGTAGTGGAATGGCATCCTGTAAGAAGACCATGTAAAAAAGTGCTCTGATAGGATGTCTTTGTTTAGAGGCCTGAGATCAAAGACTGGCCTTAAAGACCCATTCTTTTTGGGGATTAGGAAGCACAGGGAGTAAACTCCTGAGCTCTGATGTTGAATAGGTAGGGGTTCTATGGCTCCTTTGAGGAGAAGGGCTTGGATTTCCTGCTTCAGCAGTGTTTGATGCTCCTCTGTTAACCTATGGGTGCAAGGTGAAATGTTGGGCAGTGTGGTAATGACCTCCAGACAATAGCCATGTTGGATAATGGGCAGTACCTTTTTGTCTGTGGTGATAGAATGCCATGTTGGTTAAAACAATTGTAGTCTGCTCCCTAGAAATTTTGTGTAGTCGGGGTTAGGATAGGGTAGTCACTGCTTGGTGGAGGGCGTTTTCTCCACGAGGGGAGGCACCCCTACCTCTACTCTTGTTGTTGTTCCCTCTAAATGAACCGTGATAGTAGCTTTTGGTGTAGGATCTTTGTGGCTTCTTTTTTGTAAAGTGGATGTCTCTGAGGAGGTAGACTTAAAGGCCCCAAGGTAGGCTGGGTAATGAAAAGTTCCCTTGGGAGATGTGATGCCTCAGGAGGATACTAGTATTGATTGCCTGTACTGCAATGTCTCCCCCATCTAGGGCACCGCGTATGGAGGTGTTAGAGATAGCTTGACACCCAGCTACCAGTTGTTGACCCCTTTTTCTGTCCTCTGAGAGGTACTAAAGCAATTCCTCCATTTCTTCCCCATGAGCTCTATCATACTGCGCTAAGAGGGCCTGGGAATTGGCAATATGCCAATGGTTGCTAGCCTGGGTGCAACCTTTTTCCCCACAGCATCTATATGTCTGCTCTCCTTTTCTGGAGGTGGTGTGTCCCAGTAGCCTTGGAGTTGGCCCTTTTACATGCTGTGGTGTCAACAAGAGAGTCTGGAGATAATTGACTTTTGATGGAAATAGGGTCAGATGGTGCAGGCTTGTATTTTTTATCCACCCTTTGTGTCACAACCCTAGCCCTAATAGGGTCCTTAAAGATGTTGTCAGTATGTTGCATCATACCCTTGAGGTTGGGCAAATACTTTGTTTCGTTGTGAGTGGAGGAGACAGTGTCGAAAAGGAGATAATCTTCCAATGGCTCTCTGCGTAATTCCACATTGTGGAAGGCTGTTGCCCTCACTATGACCTCCTGATAAGAGTAGGATGACCACCCATCCGTAATTTTCATGGACTATCTGTAATTTAGCCTCACAGTCCGTTATCCGTGATGCCTGCATTAACGGACTGCATTTGTCTGTAATTTTAGACTTTCAGCTAAAGGCAAAAGGTAATTAGGACAATTCAAGTTTACCCAGCTGGAGTGAAAGGCAGGGATTCTTCTGCTCCTGATCCTGAGAGAGGGGCAGACAGATAAGAAACAGACCTTCTTGCCAAGGTGCCTACTTCCTGAAAGAAATGGAAATGTGTGCAACTGGTAACTCTGCAAATGTAAATGGGCTTGGAAACTTGTATTGGCTTAATTGATGGAGTTACTTGAAGGTTTCTGATGGCAAAGATATTTTCTTTTAGAGAGGTATGTAAGAGTGTTCCAAACTGCGCTGTGGAGTGTGAGCTTTTAATGGACAGTTCTAAAAAATGTTTGCACTAGGTGAAATCTGTATAATATTGAAATCTTTACTTTAGAAACACTTTTTATCTTTAACCTAAATGTCTGTGCGCATTTTGTGGCAGCCTATATTATGCTGTGTAATGCATGTTTAAAATAATGACTTCATCATTCACAGTGCTCTCATGGTCCTCGGGACCTCATAGTACTAACAAGTATTGGCAAAGCCAATAGGTCTCCGCAATGTGTTTCAGCCATGTTGTACACCAGAGTGGCTACTGTTCAGCATGGTTAAAAGTTAGTGGCATAGAGGAGAGTGCCACAGAGTGTCGTAGAGTGGAATGGCAAAGAGTGGAGTAGAGTATTCTGGAGTAGCAGAGAGTGTCATGTTTAGGAGTGGCGTAGTGTGGAGTCGTGTAGAGTGGCACATACTTGAGTGGCATAGAGTAGAGTAGAATGGTGTAGAGTGCCTTGGCGTGGAGTGTTGCAGAGCATAGTGGCAAAGAGTGCAGTGGCATCGAGAGCTCGGCATAGAATTCTGCAGGGTGCAATACAGTGTCAAAGGATGTAGAGGTATAGATCAGAGAAATGCATAGTAGAGTGCAGTAGTGCAGAGTTACATGGTGCAGAGTAGAGTGGCATAGTGCGCAGTGGCGTAGAATCGGATAGAGTGCCGTGGTATAGAGTGCAGAGTAGAGTTCCATGGCATAGTGCAGTGGCATAGAGTGGCGCAGAGCAGAGTAGCGTAGAGTGATGCAGTGCACAGTAGAGTATAGTGTTGTAGAGTGCAGTGGCATAGAGTGGAGTGATGCAGACTACAGTGGAATAGAGTGCAGTGGCGTAGAATGTATTGGCATAGAATGCAGTAGTACAGAGTAGAGTAGTGTACAGTTTAGTGGCGGAGAGTGCAGTGTTGCAGAGTTGAGTGCCATAGAGTGCAGTGGTGTAAAGTGGTGTAGAGTGGAGTGGGATAGAGAACAGTGGCATAGAGTACAGCGGTGAAGAATACAGTGCAGTTGTGTAGAGTGCACTGGTGTACCGTGCAGTGTTTTAGAGTGCAGTGGTATAGAGTGGGGTGAGGAAGGGTGGAATAGAGTGGTGTAGAGCACAGTAACGTAGAGTAGCTTGTTTCAAAGTAATGTGAAGTGGTGGAATGGTTCAGGGTAGAGTGCAGTTGCGTAGAGTGGCATAGAGTGTAATAGCACAGAGTAAAGTGGTGTAGAGTGGAGTGGTGTAGAATGCAGTGGTGCAGAGTAGATTACAGTGATGTACAGTGGATTGGCAAAGAGTGCAGGGGCATAGAGTTGAGTGTTAAAGTGTAAAGTGAACTGGTGTATTGTATTGACAGAGTGCAGTGCTGCAGAGTGACGTAGAGTGGAGCTGTGCAGAGTAGATTGGTGTGGACCGGAGTGGTGTAGTGTGGAGAGGCAAAGAGTGCAGTGATGTAGAGTAGAGTGGAGTAGAGTGTATTGGCATAGAATAGAGTGGTATAGCGTAGAGTGGCATGAAGTGAAGTGGCATAGAGTTCAGTGGCATGGAGTGGAGTGGTTCAAAGTGGAGTAGAGTGCAGTGACACAGCATACAGTGGCATGGAGTGGTGTAAAGTGGAGTGGTGCAGAGTAGAGTGCTGTGGTGTGGAGTGGAGTGCCATAGAATAGAGTATGCATGGTGTGGTAGCACACTGTCATTACAGACTACATGTTTCTGATTGAAATGACCATTAGATTTACACAGAGATACAGTTTTACCAATAAAACTATACAGTGCACAGCTGATGATGTGTGGAAATAATCAGTATTTGTTTCCAACACAGTTCAGAATTAACAAAAATGTGCTTCATTTGTGTTCCTAATTCTGATACATTCTGAAATACTTGCACAGTTCATTTAAATGTTATCATATGATAGAAAAAACATATTTCCTACACCCAGAATCCAGCAAGACTGTCACATAAATTCTTTCATTTTGAAGTCAGAGAAAGAAGAGTAAAGAACAAGCTCCCACCAAAGACAAAGCCTGACATTTGACCTTGTTCTTTGAATGCACAGCAAATGTGATGAGATAAGAACAAAATTTACAGGCCTGATTACATAAAGGGAGCACTTGGAAGGATAGACTAAATATGACTTGGGCAAGGGTAGGGACAAACGCCTGCTAGACAGACTAAAACAAATAAAACCAGCAAATTGAAAGCAAAGACATGTGAGTTCCAAACCACAAAGCTAATAGCAAGCAATAGGCAGAATGCATTCCTAGGGAAGCGCTGTGAATGTACTTAAAGTGGCAGGATACTTTGTGGGGATAGTACTGTATTTTAGCCCTGTCCGTTTCTTTCAGAGGTTTGGCCACATCAGTCTCCCAGGTAGTATGGAGAGAAGCCCTGGAGTGGTCTCCATGCTGCAGGAAAGGTCCGTACACCCATCTTATCAGTTTGCCACCAGTTCCTGTGGTGTAGGGCTCCTGGACAACCTCATGTGAGGTTAGTGCTAGATGGCGGACATTAAATAGAGCATTTAATGGTTGTTTAAGGTGTCTGTAAGTAAGAAGTTGCCCAGGGGAAGATTGTAGTCTACCACAGGGGTTTGGAAATCTAGTAGCTTGCCATCCACAAACAAAACCCCCAATTGTAAGGCGTCTGCAGCATGCCACTGTTGGAGTTCCCCCTAGTGCAGCTCTCCTGTCTGAGTGGGAAGGCCTAGCAGAGGTAGTGCAGGAGTGTAGGGTTTCTTGGTGTTGGTGAGTTTACAGGTTCTAGAAAGGCAAAAGAACTCTGTGCAGGATAACCCTGGATGGTGTTCTGTTGAATGATCAGGAGGAAACAATGAGTAGTGCTGTAAGCCCTCCTTAAAGTCTTTACGGATAAACCACTCACTCTGGGGGCAGCCAGACAGCTAGCAAGTCACCTGTTGGAGCTGTGCAGCTAGATAATAGCATTCTAAGTCCAGAAGTGCTAATTCACCTGCAGTCACAGGTAGCTTCAGAGTAGAAAGAGCTACCCAACGGCACCCCAGCAACCAAATTAGATGTGGAATGTGTCTGAAGAAGGAATAAGGTATGAACAGCGGAAGGTTTGCAAAATAATACAATAATTGGGTTAGCTCACCATTTTCACTACTGCCACGTGGCCCATTACAGAAAGCGGAAGAGTTGACCAAAAAGCAAACTGGGCTCGGAGGGACCGTGTCACTCTGTCCAGATTTCCATTGTGCTGATCGGTGGGGAAATGGTAGATCTTATTCCCGAGCAATCAAAAGGTAACTGTTTCCCACTACAATTGGAGGTCTCATTGTATATAAAGAGGAAAACACTACCATATGTTAAAGAAAAACTAATTACATTTTTTAAAATCTTCCTCATGTTCTTACATTTTGTTTGTGCAATTTACATCCCAAATATTTTGAAGATTCTATGTGTACTTTGACACTTAGGGATAAACCAGATCACTGATTTGTCCTTGGCTCAATTGCAAAACCATTTTAAGACATGAACAGAGTGGGAAATTACCCAGCACAACCTTTTAAGGTGTCTGGCCCCTGCTCGCCCTTCACAAGCACGAACAGCAGATTGTTGCACCAGAAGAGTTTGCCAGGGTGGTTGGGTGCCGCTCAGTGCTTAATTTGTGCTTGTTGTTTCTGGAGCGGAGCACCAGCATTTATTTTTGAGGGCAGGTGCTTAATTTTCTGCCTCAAGCATTTATTGCAAGCAAAAGACACATGGGAAAGACGGAGAAAGTGAAAAAGCGTCACAATGGGAGAAAGCTGCAAGCTGAAGGGGCAGGGAGAGGCTGTAGATGGATTGAAGAGGCCCGAGGTGGCTTCAGGATTACACTGCCTCAGTATTTCGTGTTCGCACATTTAATTGCAGCTGCCGCATATTTAAGAGGAGGGCTTTGGGCATCAGCACGTTTTTATTCACAAATTAAGCAATGGTGCTGCTAGTTCAACCACTTGACAGTGTCTCTTCTCTTTCTCTCCTCTCTGCTGAGAGAACTCTCCAGGTATGCAATGCTTCTTAGCAACAACCCTTTGATTAAGTTGCAGTGGGCCTCTCATCTGATCCAGATTTCATCCTCCTCTTCTGTTCTCTTTGATTGCTAGTTCGGGTTCCCAGCTCTGAGATAAATGTAGAGTCCCGGACGTACACTCTAGTGCTGTGAGACTACAGACAAGTTGTGGGTACCTCACATCCTGACATTAGGTGTGAGACTGTCGCCCACACTGTCTGCTCTGCGTCACTAAATTATTTTAGGCTTTAAAGTCCACTGGAGGTTGAAGTGAGCCAGACTTTTTTGTTCACCTTGTTTAAACTAGCATAAGGTTATTTACCTTAATGTTTCCCAAATGGTTTGCCATGGGATTTAAAATGTTTAGAAACATAATCAGTGTGTTGCTTTCTCTCCAGGAAAAATTGGGTAGATTTGGGTAGGGGTTATGGTCTTGAGACGGTGCTCAAGGGCATCAATTTACTACCAAAGAAGGACGTAATATACCACATGAATGAACATACCAGGGGACAATTACAAAAAGACTATAGTGAATAAATAGTGCAATGTAGCAAATAGTAAATAAATGCACTGATTACATATTGAGATATGGCCTCTCCTTGGATGTGTCTGTAAAACTGAAGTTTGTTCTTGAATTTGTGTCCTGATTTTCTACTCTTTGTCCTGAATTTGTGTCCTGAATTTTGACCCTTTGTCCTGAACTTTTTACAGTTCTATCCATAATTTGCCTCCATGCCAAGTGACTACCCTAGATAAGGGGTTGAGTCCGTGGAAGGGGTTTAGGGAGCCGGGTAAAGATCAGTCATTATCGGTGTTGGAATCTGTGTCATACATGTCCAATGGATCATCCCTTTGTGGCTCCTCTGTGCCTACTAATGTCCGAATGTGGTGATCCCTGAGGTGATATGTCAAAGGGGCCTTGGGGTGGAGTTAATGGTGGAGGAGAATAAGGTAGTGGTGGAGGTGGTGGTGAAGGTGGTGGAGGAGGAAGTGTGGAGGGGCGTTGAAGAAAGGCCAGGCTAGTGGACTTGTCCATGGTTTTCTTCCTAGGAGGAAGAGATAAATCTAAAGCTAACTTAAAAGTTAGCTTCCTCTTAAGTGGTGGAGGAGAGGAAGGTTCAGTGAGTATGCAGCCAGTCCCCACTTGAATATGAATCTTCCATTGTTGAATGTCCAGTTTCACTAAAATGAGTTTGACAGGGGAGGTGGAGGTCGAGAAAGCTTTTGAAGGTTTCAGCTCCAAGGGTTTTGAGCCCATAGCTTTGGACTTCGATGTATGAGGAGCTGTCGGTATCAAGGTGGGGGAACTGCCAGGCTGCCACCAAAGCTTGGGTTGGAGGGCAGGGGCTGCAGTACTCCTGGGCTAAGCAGGTGGGAGGAAGTTCCTGCATCTCTAAGTCTACTCTGAGGTTGGGGCCAGAGCTTTTGTCGGAAGAGGCCTTCTCCTCTTCGGTGGCTGGGTGCTCCTGTGAATGTCCCTCATCGAAGGTGTCCTGAGTTTCATCTGTGTCTTGGTAAGACATTTCAAGACGACGAGCCCTGCAGTCATGAAGCGCTTTTTTTCAACCTTAAGGATCGACACGCATCACAGTCAGACTCCTTGTGATCTGGGGGACATACCCGTGCTTAATTTGTGCTTGTTGTTTCCGGTGCTGAGCACTGGCACTTATTTTTGAGGGCCGGGGCTTATTTTTCTGCCTCAAGCATTTGCTGCGAGCAAAAGACACATATGGGAAAGACGGAGGAAGAGAAAAATGAAAAAGCGTCAGAAAGGGAGAAAGTAGAAAGCTGCTAGAGTGAGCTGAAGGGGCATGCAGTGGCTTAATATGGATTGAAGAGGCCCGAGCTGGCTTCAGAATTACGCCGCCTCAGTATTCCGTGTTCACACATTTAATTGCAGCAGCCACGGGTTTAAAAGGAGGGCTTTGGGCACCGGCACCTTTTTATTTACAAATTAAGCACTGGGACATACAAAAGTTGTATAGTGAATGTTGGTCTGTGTGGGTACTTTTCGTGGCAATGCAGACAGAACCATAAGGGCATGCGTTCCATTACCACCTGAGCATTTTTGAGAAGACTGGTAACAATGGCAAAGGTAAGCCCTAAAGGGGCTGCAGTGGAACTGAGCTGAACCGACTGAGTTTTCAGAGGGAACGCAGATAGAGAAAGTGTGAACAATAACAATAATGTTGAAGACATAGAAAAGAAATGCAGAATTGAACTGAAGTGGAGTGAACTGAAATGGAGGCACACATGTCCAATTCCAACGACGGAGAGAAAACAATCTAACAATGGAGTTGATGCCCATGCACACTATCACCAAGAGGAGGAGTCACTCGACCTTGTGACTCGAAAGAGTTCTTCAAAGAAAAACAACTTGCACAACACTAGATGGCAGGAGTATGCAGAGCATGTGAATCTATAGCCACACATGCCACAAACATAAAGTAATTCATATAAACTAAACAGCTTTTCGACCAGACATGGGAATAACAACAAATATGTTAGCTTTATTTATTTTAATAAGGAAGGCAATTAGCGGTGATATCAAGTTATATACATGCCTTGTCGGTTTTTAAATCAGTTTATGATAAAGTTTAAAGGACAATCTTGTGGACAATAATTACACGCTGATACTTGGATACAGTTTAAGATTGGTAGTGGAAGTACAATCTCAGCAAAGATCGCTTCTATGAATGGCTTAAGGCAGGGCTGCATATTGACCCCTCTACTGGTAAATCTTTATAGCAGATTAAATGATCCAAACATCCATCCACCAAAGATGGGTGGAGGCAACTTTCAATCAATCAAATTTCTTAAGTGCGCTACTCACCCGGTAGGGTCTCAAGGCGCTGGGTGGGGGGGGGGGGGTGTTATTGCTTGAAGAGCCATGTTTTAAGGTGCTTTCTGAAAGTTAGGAGGTCCTGGGTCTTGTGTAGGTTGGTGGGGAGGGAGTTCCAGGTTTTGGCGGCGAGGTTGGAGAAGGATCTGCCGCCGGAGGCGGTGCATTGGATGCAGGGGACTGTTGCGAGGGCTAGGTCGGCAGAGCGGAGCTGGCGGGTCAGGTTGTGGAAGTTGATTCGTTCGTTGAGGTAGGGCGGTCCGGTGTCATGGAGGGCTTTGTGAGCGTGGATTAGGATTTTGAAGACGATCCTTTTGTTGATGGGCAGCCAGTGTAGGGATCTGAGGTGAGCGGAGATGTGCTCATGGCGAGGGAGGTTGAGGTTGAGACGTGCAGCGGCGTTCTGGATGCGCTGGAGTTTTCTCTGAAGCTTGGCGGTGGTCCCTGCGTAGAGGGCGTTGCCGTAGTCCAGTCTGCTGCTGACGAGGGCGTGGGTGACCGTTCTTCTGGTTTCTATTGGAATCCACTTGATGGTCATGCGTAGCATGTGGAGGGTGTTGAAGCAGGAGGATGATATGGCATTAATTTGTTGAGTCATGGAGAGAGACGAGTCTAGTATGAAGCCGAGAATGCGTGCATGGGTGGTGGGTGTCGGTGTGGTCCTAGGGTGGCAGGCCACCATGAGTCGTTCCATGCTGTCTTGTTGGGTCCAAAGATGATGATCTCGGTTTTTCCTGAGTTCAGTTTGAGGTGGCTTGCTGTTATCCAGCTAGCGATGGTGAGGAGTCCGGCGTGGAGGTTGTTCTTGGCGGTAGATGGGTTCCTCGTGAGGGAGAAGATGAGCTGGGTGTCGTCGGCGTATGAAATGATGTTGAGGCCGTGGGGGCGGACGATGCTGGCAAGCGGAGCCATGTAGATATTGAAGAGGGTGGGGCTGAGTGAGGATCCTTGGGGGACTCCACATATGGTCTTGGTGGCTTTAGACCAGAATGGAGGGAGGCAAACTCTTTGGGTTCTTTCAGAGAGGAAGGAGGTGAGCCAGTCTAGGGCTTTGTGGTGAATTCCGGCGTCGAAGAGACGTGTGTGAAGGGTTTGGTGGCATACGGTGTCGAAAGCTGCGGAGAGGTCTAGAAGGATGAGGGCAACGGTTTCACCCTTGTCCAGTCTGGTCCTGATGTCGTCAGTGCAGGCGAAGAGGGCGGTCTCTGTGCTGTGGTTTTTGCGGAATCCAGACTGGGACACGTTGAGTATGTTGTTGTCCTCCAGGAAGCGGCACAGTTGTTTGTTTACTATCTTCTCTATGACCTTCATGGGGCAGGGGAGCAGAGAAATAGGTCGGTAGTTTGTGAGGTCTTCGGGGTCTGCTTTGGTTTTTTTAAGCAGAGCGTTGACTTCGGCGTGTTTCCAAATATCTGGGAAGGTTGCGGTCTCAAAGGAACTGTTGATGACATGCTGGAGCTGGGGAGCGATGATTTGGCTGGCCTTGTTGAAGACGTGGTGGGGGCAGGGGTCTGTTGGGGAGCCTGAGTGGATGGAGCTCATGGTTTTGCTGGTTTCTTCATCATTGGTGGGGGTCCAGGTGTTCAGCACGATGTTGTGGCAGGGTGCTGTGGGGTTGGCTGCGTCGGTGGTGGTGATGGTGGATGGCGACGATATGAAGCTTTCGTGCATGTCTGTGATCTTGCGGTGGAAGTAGCTGGAGAGGGAGATGCAGAGGTTTTATGAGTGCGGAGGGTCTATTGCGCAGGATTTGGGTTTGGTGAGTTCTTTGATGATGCTGAAAAGTTCCTTGCTGTTGTGTGCGTTGTTGTGTATGCGTTCTTTGTAGAAGGATCATTTGGTGGTCTGGATGAGCTGGTGGTGTTTGCGCATGGCTGATTTGAGGGTGGAGAAGTTGCTCACTGATGGTTCTTGGCACCAGGCTTTCTCAATTTTCCGGCATTCTCGTTTGGAGGTCTGAAGTTCTGCGGTGAACCAGGGAGCTGTCTTGTTGATGCGGGTGTTGTTGGTTTTTTTGAGTAGGGCGAGGGAGTTAGCGCATACGTCGAGCCATCTTGTGAGGTTGAGGGCGGCGGCGTTGGGGTCATTGGTAATGGGTGGTGTAGATTGGGCGAGGTTGGAGATCAGTTGTTCCTTGGAGATCATGTTCCACTTGCTGTAAGGGATAGGATGTTGTTGGTGGTGGGTAGTGGGCTTCAGGAAGGAGAAGTGGATGCAGTGGTGGTCAGTCCAATGGAGTTTGGTGGTGTGAGTGAAGGCGATGTGGCTGGTGGAGGAGAATATGGCATCAAGCGTGTGACCGGCTGAGTGGGTGGGTGAGGTGACCAGTTGGTTGAGGCCGAGGTTTGCGAGGTTGTCCAGCCGGGCAATGGAGTTGCAGTCGCTGGTGCTCTCCAGGTGGAAGTTTAGGTTGCCGAGGAGCAGGTAGTCCGTGGAGGTGAGCGCGTGGGAGCTGATAGCGCCGGCGATGGTGTCACAGAATGGGAACGGGCCTGGTGGTCTGTAGACGAGGGTTCCTCTCAAGGTGGTGCTGGCGTTGATGTGTATCTGAAAGTGTAGTTGCTCTGTGGCATCCAGGGTGTCGTTGATGTTGGTGGAAATCCTGATGGAATTTCTGTGTATTATGGCGATTCCTCCTTCTGATCTACTTTCAAGTATACAGTAAGCTGACGATGTAGTACTGCTAAATAAAACCCAAATAGGATTACAAAGATTACTAATTGCATTATCACAGTTTACTGATATAAATAATATAGAAATACATTTGAATTTTTTGGGGGATATTTGGACAATGATCAACAAACATATTGTCGTAGAAGCAGACTATAAATATCTAGGGATAATTGTTTATGTAGTCCTGCTCATGTTTTGCACATCGTTCACTTACAAAATCAAAATCTCCTTGTTAGACTTTTCATCCTTGGCGTGGTCTCCCTTAACTTTTTGCCTCTGTTCCCCAGGTTGTTGATGTGTGCTGGACTCTGATTTTACTGTTTTTGTTACTCTGGGCACTTTACCACTGCTAACCAGTGCTAAAGTGCAAGTGCTCCTGTTTAAAATGTGTACGTAATTGGTTCTCCATGATTGGCATATTTGTTTTACTGTTAAGTCCCTAGTAAAGTGCACTAGAGGTGCCCAGGGCCTGTAAATCAAATGTTACTAGTGGGCCTGCAGCACTGGTTGTGCCACCCACACAAGTAACCCTGTAATCATGTCTCAGACCTGCCACTGCAGTGTCTGTAAGTGTATTTTTACACTGTAAATTCGACTTGGCAAGTGTACCCACTTGCCAGGCCTAAACCTTCCCTTTTCTTACATGTAAGGCACCCCTAAGGTAGGCCCTAGGTAGCCCCAATGGCAGGGTGCAGTGTATGGATAAGGTAGGACATATAGGTGGTCATTCTGACCCTGGCGGTCTTTGACCGCCAGGGCGGAGGACCGCGGGAGCACCGCCGACAGGCCGGCGGTGCTCCAATGGGGATTCCGACCGCGGCGGTAAAGCCGCGGTCGGACCGGCACCACTGGCGGGGTCCCGCCAGTGTACCGCGGCCCCATTGAATCCTCCGCGGCGGCGCAGCTTGCTGCACCGCCGCGGGGATTCCGACCCCCCCTACCGCCATCCAGATCCCGGCGGTCGGACCGCCGAGATCCGGATGGCGGTAGGGGGGGTCGCGGGGCCCCTGGGGGCCCCTGCAGTGCCCATGCCACTGGCATGGGCATTGCAGGGGCCCCCGTAAGAGGGCCCCTACATGTATTTCACTGTCTGCTGCGCAGACAGTGAAATACGCGACAGGTGCAACTGCACCCGTCGCACAGCTTCCACTCCGCCGGCTCGATTCCGAGCCGGCTTCATCGTGGAAGCCTCTTTCCCGCTGGGCTGGCTGGCGGTCTGAAGGCGACCGCCCGCCAGCCCAGCGGGAAAGTCAGAATTACCGCCGCGGTCTTTCGACCGCGGAACGGTAACCTGACGGCGGGACTTTGGCGGGCGGCCTCCGCCGCCCGCCAAGGTCAGAATGAGGGCCATAGTAATGTGGTTTATATGTCCTGACAGTGAAATACTGCCAATTTCGTTTTTCACTGTTGCAAGGCCTGTCTGTCTCATAGGATAATATGGGGGCTACCTTTAAATATGATTAAAGTGTAGATTCCCTTAGAGAGTAGATGGACATGTGGAGTTTGGGGTCCCTGAGCTCACAATTAAAAAATACATCTTTTAGTAGAGTTGATTTTAAGATTGTGCGTTTGAAAATGCCACTTTTAGAAAGTGAGCATTTTCTTGGTTAAACCATTCTGTGACTCTGCCTTGTTTGTGGATTCCCTGTCTGGGTCAGTTTGACAGTTGAGTTGTTTTTCACCTCGCACTAGACAGTGACACAAAGGGGGCTGGGGTGTAACCTGCATTTCCTGATTAGCCATCTCTGCTAGGAGGGAGGGGTGGAGTGGTCACTCTCATCTGAAAGGACTGTGCCTGCCTCTGACAATGCCGGCTCCAACCCCCTGGTGTGTGACTGAGGCCTTGCCTGGGCAAGGCAGGATTTCACAAGTAGGTGTGAGTCCCCTTTGAAGAAAGGTGACTTCAAAGACTAAAATGGGTATAAGAAGGGCACCCAAATCTACAGACTGGAGAAACACTTCTGGAACCAAGAGGAAGCTCTGCCTGGAGAAGAGCTGATAGCTGAGGAAGAAGTGCTGCCCTGCCTGAGACTGTGCTTTGTGGAGCTTTCCTGCAGTGCTGCTTCTGCCAGAGTAAGAGGGCAAAGACTGGACTTTGTGTGCCTTCCATCTTGTGTAGAAATCTCCAAGGGCTTGAGTTAGAGCTTGCCTCCTGTTGTTTGAAGTCTCAGGGACAGCAAAGACTTCTCTCTGCCAGCACCTGGAGTCTCTGGAGAGACTCCTGCTCTGACAAGTGGTGCCCTATCCAGTCCTGGGCCCTTGAAAGGAAAGCTGGTGGAAATCCAAGGAAATCGACTTCGGACGACTCTGGACCGACGCCGCTGCTGAATCCGGTAACGCCGCCTGCACCCGACGCCGTGACCTTCGCTGGAACGCGACGCTCTTCGCAGGCCAGACGCCGCAGCAGCCCCGCTGAAGTCCGTGACTCCGTGGAAGTCGCCACACCATGTCGTGACGACGCCGCTCAAAGTGTACGGATTCAACGTTTCGCACAGAACCCGGGATCCCCGACTTCGCGCATCGGCTTGTTTTCACTCTTCACCAAAGGTACTGTACATGGGGGTCTACACGACTCCGTGTCCGGCGCCGCTGGTGTCGGCTTGTTGGGAACGACACCGTCACGACGCCGTGTTAACACCTCATCGAAGCATTTTTGTTTCTAAGCGCTATTTTTGAGTTTAATCTATAAAAATTCATAACTTGACTTGTGTATGTCGGATTTTTGTCGTTTTGGTCTTGTTTTGTTTAGATAAATATTTCCTATTTTTCTAAACCGGTGTTGTCATTTTGTAGTGTTTTCATTAAGTTACTGTGTGTGTTGGTACAAATACTTTACACCTAGCGCTCTGAAGTTAAGCCTACTGCTCTGCCAAGCTACCAAGGGGGTAAGCAGGGGTTAGCTGAGGGTGATTCTCTTTTACCCTGACTAGAGTGAGGGTCCTTGCTTGAACAGGGGGGAACCTGACTGTCAACCAAAGACCCCCATTTCTAACATTGGTGATCAGCGGTTGGGATTTAAACTTGTATTTGTACTTGACATACAGTAATTAAGTGTACACTACTGTTTGAGTTCAGACAGACTACATGACCACATACTGCTTGTCTTGAGATTTTTGCTTTTTCTCTTTTTGTGGATTTTTCCCTACGTCCACTTTGGTTTTTTTCGCTGATCCTTGATTGACTTTGAACTTCATTTGGGAACTTGTTTCTGCATTTGGAACTTTGCACTCTTTTTACCTTTCATCATGTCTCTACTTGGAGATGCATCAGTTGGAGCTGACTTTGACCTTGAGAAATTGGAGAGTTATACCAAAGCTCAGTTGAAGCAGTTCTGTAAAAGTTTTGACTGTCCCATTAAGAGCTCATCCAGGAAGGAGGAGCTGCAAAAGGCGCTGAGGGCCTGGGTGACAGCCAAGAGCACTGAAGGGCACACAGAGGATGAGGGAGATGAGGAGGATGAGGAAGAGTGTTCAGTACACAATGGTATTGTGGGTGGGCCTGTTATGTCCAGGGAGAAGGTCTCCAGGGCAGGTAGCAGTGTCTCATCCAAGGGTCTGACACCTGAGGAGTTGCAAGACAGACAGGCAGAGAGGGCATACCTATTGGAGCTGCAGAAGCTCAATCTGGAAAAAGAAAGAGATGAGAGAAGAGCAGTCCTTGAGGAAAGGAAGATGCAGCTGGCTCATGAGCTTAACTTAAAGGAGTTAGATCAGAGGAGCCAGTCCAGTAGGGATGGTGGCAGCAATCCTACAGTGCAGCCGGAGAGAAGGGTACACATCCCAAAAGACCTTGTGAGGGATTATAAGAGGGAGGATGATATCTACTTGTGGTTCAAGGGTTATGAGTCAGCTCTCCACATGAACTTGGTCCCTGAAGCTCATTGGGGGGCAGCCCTGTGGAAGCATTTTGAGGCAGAGGGGAGGGACACACTGACGGCCTTAGGGGATGCTCAGAGTCTCACCTACCCTGTCATGAAGGAGGCCTTACTCACCAGGTATGGTCTCACCCCTGAGCAGTACAAGGAGAAGTTTAGATCCTACAAGAGAAAGGAATCCCAAACATGGTTGGAATGTGTTGATTCATTCTGCAGGTCACTGGATGGTTGGGTGAAGGGCAGTAAGGTAAACACGTATGAGGGGCTTTACAATTTAATTGCTTGGGAGCACTTGTACAGTTTATGTTTTCCAGAGCTGCGCCAGCACCTCATTGACAGTAAGCTGACTGGCCCCAGGAAGCTTGCGCAGGAAGCGGACCGCTGGGAGAGCACCAGGGTCCAAAGGAGGTATGGGGGAGACCACGCCAAGGGTGGGCAGGGTCCCTCTCAGAAGAAAGGGGGGGGTAAGGGCAAACAGGGGGAGTTCTCTAAAGGGCCCCAAACTGATTCCCAGGTAAGGATTCCCACCCCCCCAGTGAAAAGAAGCCATGGTTGTCCAAAGGGAAGCCAGTGGCAGGTGGTCCCCCACATAAGTGCTATGCATGTGACCAGGTGGGTCATGTGAGGGGGGACCCCAAATGCCCCAAAAGTACACCGGCACCCACTGGTGCACCGTCCCAGGGTTTGGCGAGTGTAGCGCTTGGGGAGGAGTTGGTTTCAGGTGGGTGGGAACCAGCAGAAATGACCCTTGTCTCACTAGAGATGTTCCAGAGAAACCTAGTGCCTGATAACACTAAGAAATACAGGCAATGGGTGACTATCAATGGACAGAGGGTGGAGGCTCTTAGAGACACAGGAGCCAGTGTGACTACAGTGAGGAGTCACCTGGTGTCTGAAGAGCAGATTGATCCCCGGGTACTTCACCAAGTAGTTGCGGTAGACAACTCTGAGCGCCTCTGCAGAGTGGCGCAGGTTCCCTTTGAATGGGGGGTGGTCTCAAGTTCCTGGAAAGTAGCTGTGAGTCCAACCATGCCTATTGATTGTTTGCTAGGTAACGACCTGGAGGATTCCCCTTGGAAGGAGGTGGAACACAGGTCTCACTTGGAGATGTTGGGTCTGCCTGGGTGGGTACGCGTATCCACCCGGTCTATGGCAGCCAATCAGGGTAGTCAAGAGCCGCTGGAGCCTGTAACAGTGGCCCAGGGGACCGCCAAGAAGAGGAAGGACAGGGGGCGCGGGAAACCGGCCCCAGAAGTTCCCACGGTCCGGGAGGAGGCAGAGCCTGAGGGTGATGCCCCGGAGCCTACAGGGGAACAGGTGGCTGAACTGGGGGAGGTCCCTGAGCTGTCGCAGTGGCAGCAGGAAGGGGGACACACCAGGGAAGCATTCTACACAGCGCAGAAGGAGTGCCCTACTCTTGAGGGGCTACGGCAGCAGGCTGCAGCCCAGGCGGCTGGCGAGGCGCCAGGTACTCACCTGATTTATTAGGAGGATGGCCTCCTGTATAGTGAGCCTAAGGTTCCTGAGCCTGGGTCACCTCGTATGCTGGTGGTACCCCAGTGCTTCAGGGCCTTCCTACTGGGTTTGGCTCATGATGTGCCGTTGGCAGGATATCTAGGGCAGGACAAGACCTATAAGAGGCTTGTCTCCCACTTTTACTGGCCCTTGATGCACAAGCAGTCAGCTGCTTATTGTAGGTCTTGTCAGACTTGTCAGGCAAGTGGCAAGAGTGGGGGAAATGCAAAGCTCCCCTCCAACCTTTACCTGTAGTCAGTACTCCCTTTGAAAGGGTAGGAATTGACATTGTGGGGCCTCTGGATCCCAAGACAGCCATGGGCAACAGGTTCATCCTGGTCTTGGTGGACCATGCCACACGGTACCCAGAAGCCATTCCTCTAAGGACGGTCACTGCCCCCGTGGTGGGACGTGCCTTGATGGGAGTTTTTACCCGCATGGGGTTCCCCAAGGAGGTGGTATCTGATAGAGGTACAAACTTCATATCCACTTATATGAAGTCTCTGTGGAAGGTGTGTGGGGTAACCTACAAGTTCACCACCCCTTACCACCCCCAAAGTATTGGTCTGGTTGAGAGATTCAACCGCACCATGAAAGGCATGATTCAGGGCCTGTCAGAGCCCTTGAGGCGTAAGTGGCACGTCCTCTTGCCATGCCTTCTGTTCGCTTACAGGGAGGTGCCTCAAAAGGGACTTGGCTTTAGCCCCTTTGAGCTCATCTATGGCCACCCTGTGAGGGGACCGCTCAGTCTGGTGAAGGAGGCTTTGGAGAAAGCTCCTAGCAAACTACCCCAGGATGTATTTAGCTACATGCTGGCACTAAGAAACCAGACTGCCCGCTTCAGGAGTCTCGCTCAGGAGAACCTGGAAGCAAGCCAGGAGGATATGAAACGGTGGTACGACCAGAATGCCACTCTGGTTGAGTTTCAGCCTGGACAAAAAGTGTGGGTCATGGCACCAGTGGAGCCTAGGGCTCTCCAAGATAAGTGGACTGGGCCTTTTGAGGTGGTGGAAAGAAAGAGCGAGGTCACCTATCTGGTAGACTTGCAATCCCCCAGGAACCCTTTGAGGGTCCTACATGTCAACCGCCTCAAACCACACTTTGAGCGAACTGAGCTATCCATGCTCCTAGCGACAGATGACGGGGTGGAGGAAAAGAGTGAGCCTCTTCCTAACCTCCTGTCTGCAGGAGAGAAAGATGGGTCTGTGGAGGGAGTGATCCTCTCCCCCTCCCTGACTGAGGAACATTGATCGGTTAGGAGCTGCCAAGTACGTCAGTACGTTTGATTTAACATCTGGGTACTGGCAGATTGCCTTAACTGAGGGGGCAAAGGGGGGCGTGTCCAAGATGGCGACCGGGTCGGATGCATAAATCGCAGCTCCGACCCAGCCTACAACAAAGATCCTGAATAAAGACGCCTTGACCCGCTGCGGGGTTGAAAACCATCTCCCCCTGCCGCTGAACCAACGTGACGGAGGCGGCGGCGAGCGAAGCACCGAAGGAGCTGCCTGGGACACTTGGCTCGCGCCCGATCCGTGGGACGCTCGAGGCGCCCACCCCGCCGCACGATCGAGCTGAGAGGCGCCCGAGCGCTGCTAGCTCCAAAAAATCGGGGCGACCGGAGCCGCGATTGCGTGGGGTGGCGGAGCTCCCCACAGGCGGTAAGTGGCGGATTGCCCGCGTAATCACTGCGCCTCGGGGACCCCGCCCCAACGCAGCTGCGGCCGGAAGACGCCGGGTGATCTGAGCAGGCAAGACGCACGGGCGCTCCGTGGACCTCCTGTGCCCCTCTGGAGGACACGTAGGCCCTTAGTTGGCTGGGACAGTGGCTGAAAGGCCGCCAGACACAAAGAAGTATGGATGCTTGAGGGGCTAATACACCGCGATTCAGCCATAGTGGGTTGCGGCTACGAGGGAACGTGCCGGTCCATCACAGCAGGGGCAAGCAAAGAAAAGCAGAGCCTAGTCTGAGGGTAGACGAAGAGTTGATGCCACATCAGCGCAAAAATTAACAGGAACGCAGATGGAAATAAACTGCAGAAGCAACCGACCTTGGTGGCGCCTACTGGTGAGTGCGTAGTGGGAAAAAGAGGGGCCGCCTGACATCCTCAGGCACCGTGGCGCAGTTAGACCCCTCTACACCACATGGGACACGCCGCCGGCGCCGAAGCACCTAGCCACTGCGATAAAATTAAACAACGCAACGCTGAATTCAGAGATCAGCAATAGCTTTGTACGGGAACCACCTGATGGGAAAGCCAAAGACCCCGCGTGCGCCCCCTGGAACCATGGACCCTACTAAGCCGCCTCTATTATCTGGGGCTTCAGACACATATCAAGCCCTTCAGAAAATGGAAGGGACATTGCAAATGCACTCAACACAATTCGAAAAAGTTCTGCAAGCCATACTTGACACTAAAACAACTCTGGAGGCGAAGATTGGCTCAATTACAGAAGATGTTAACCTGCTCCGCGCGGACCAACAGGCGCTAGCAGAAAAGGTCGCTGAGCTTGAAAAAGATACGTCGCACCTCACACCATCTATGCTTGAGGTTAAATCCCAACTGGGTGCTATAACAGCAGAAGTTGAGACACTTAAACGCAGAACCGAAGAAGCCGAAGGCAGATCGCGTCGAAATAACATCCGGTTCGTGGGATTTCCGGAACGCACAGAGGGCCCCAATACAGAACTCTTTATCGAACAGTGGCTGATTGAATCGGTGCTGAAAAATAACGTTCCAACGTTTTTTTCAATAGAACGTGCCCAAAGGGTCCCAGGCAGACCCCCACCACCGGGTGCTTATCCACATCCCCTCATAGCAAAATTACTGAACTACCGCAATAGAGACCTTATATTACAACTATTCCGAAAAACAGGCCCAATGCACTTTGAGAACATGCAAATAACCGCCTACCCGGATTTCACAGTAGAGGTACAAAAAAAACTAAACTCATTTTACCGGATCAAAGAGCGCCTAAGAGAGCACAATATTAAATACTCCTTGTTGTTCCCCGCTAAACTCCGCATACAAGACAATACCCGCACTCTATTTTTCACTACTCCTGAAGACGCATGGACATAGTTTCATGCAAAAGGACCAGCTGACCCACTACCCCCCCAGTGACAAAAGCCTACCCCCGAGGGATAAACGTAGACCTTGCAGTAAACAAGATAACAAACCTTCCCCTGAACAATCACGAGTTGAACGATCGCTACTGCTACAGTCTACGTTGCGTTTCGCTAACGTATCACCGACATCCTTATCTGGGCAATCAGAAGCAGATCCTGACCTAGAGTTAAACTCCGACTCTACGGAATCTGCCCGCGGCCCTAACCTCACTCCACGATCAGCAGATGACATTTGTTAAATCTTTGCCCCTGAACACTGGAGGTCGTCCCATCCGCTGTTCCTACCTGGATACTTTCGTCGTCTATAATCGCATAATCACTTTCATTACCTTGTGTGCTCGGCTCGCTGCCGCTCCTGTTTGGCAAGGACACCAACATGCGCAAAATGGGCCGGGTCTAAGACACTCAACCACCCGTAGTCTTGGAACACCCCCCGCTCCATATGGACCGTTACCCCAAGATGACAAGTTTCGTTACCCCCTTGTTTTTACCACAACTGCTACTGTTGCTAAATATAGCAGATTTTATAGTTGTAGTTGAATGGAACGTTTTACTGTTATATGTATTGACATGTACTATTTGCAGTGCGCCACACCACAATGTAAACCTAAAAGGCAGGTCACACATTCCAGTAGCTAAGAGGCTAGATGATATGTATATGTATCAAATAAGAAAGAAAATCGGGCTTGCGCAACCACAGGTGGTACCCCCCTACATTGTCTCACTTAAATCCCATGGCATCCCAAAATCAGCGCTATACCACACACTATAAAATTCTCACTTGGAACGTAAAGGGCATGGCATCCGTAAGCAAAAGGCAACGGATTTATACATACCTCAGGAGGCACCAGATACACATAGCCATGTTGCAAGAAACCCACTTAGATGAGTCCTCGTTGGCATATACCAAAACAAAATGGAAAGGCCAATTATATGGGACCACCTTCTCGACATACGCCAGAGGAGCTATAATCTGGATAGCCCCCACGGTTCCATACACTATGTCCCGCAAACAATGTGACCCAAACAGGCGGTACGTGATACTGGAGGGTACTTTAGACGGAGGCCCCTTAGCCCTGATAACATTATACACTCCTAATGCAAACCAAAGTGACTTCCTCGGGACATTGGGCAGTAGCATGCTCAGCGACCCCGCAACAGATGCCATATGGGGCGGGGACTTTAATTACGTTCTAGATATCTTGAAAGACCGTTCTACCCCTCCACTAGCTCACACCCCGGCTAAACGAGCATCGCTCGACCTGGTAGATTGGGCTTCCAATAATGGGCTAAGCGAAATTTGGAGAACTTCCCATCCCACACTACGTGAGTATTCGTTCTACTTACCAGTGCACAAACTTTACACTAGGTTGGATATGTTCTTCGCTACACCTAGCATAATCCCAAAGGTAACTACATCTGGCTACCTAGCCCGTACTATATCAGACCATAACCCACACTATTCCATATTGCTTTGGGGCTACATACATGCCCGTATTCCAACATGGCGCCTGCAGCCAGACGCCCTGACTGACCCCCCTTTTAATACTGAATTGGCCACATGCCTGTCGACCTATTTCTCTTTAAATAAAAACACAACATCAACCCGAGCCACTGAGTGGGATGCCCATAATGTAGTAATTAGAGGACACTGTCTGGCAGCATCTGTGGGCATTAAGAAAATGCTGACCACAGAGTTATTAAAATTGGAAGCCAAAATACACAGAGCGAAGATTGAAGTCTCAACAAATAATACCCCTCCAGAAACACTAATATCACTGAAAGCAAAATACAGAGAAACGGATGACAGTCTTAGCAGACACGACTATAGACACTCTAAAACGAGACAACATGCTGAGGGAGACAGATCGGGCAAATTGCTGGCGTGGTTGGTGCGTCAATCACCGCAATCATCGCCGATAGGAGCTATCAAATTACAAACAGGAATTGAGGTTAACACTCAAGCTGACATCAATAAGGCCTTCTACATGTATTATCACATGCTATACCAGTCCTCTACCCCCCCTACAGAACAACAACTGGCTGAATTTCTAGTTCAGATTCCCCAAAACTCGAACATCGTCAACAATGCCGATATCCTAGACGGCCCCCTTACTATTGAGGAGCTTCGCTTGGCCCTCTCTCAGATGGCACGTGGCAAGACCCCTGGCACAGATGGTCTGCCACCAGAATATTACAACTCACAAAGCACCCACTTGTTGCAACCCTTGCTAGAGGTGTTTAATGAAACGCGAAATAGAAAACAATTGCCAGACTCTATGAGATAAGCATTAATAGTGGTCCTGCCAAAACCAGGGCGTGATCCACTGGATGTCAGATCATATAGACCACTCTCTCTATTGAACACTGATTGCAAACTTCTAGGGAAAATCCTAGCAAATAGATTGCTCCCCCACTTGCCACACTTAATACACCCCGACCAGTCAGGATTTATCCCGGGTAGAAACACCTTTTTTAATATAAGGCGCCTAATCCGTATCATGCATAATACTACTGACCCAGAGAGTGTGACCGTGTCACTAGATATAGAGAAGGCGTTTGACACGCTGGGTTGGGAATATCTATTCCGCACCCTCAAGGCGTTTGGATTCCGGAGTGGCTTTATTAATTGGATTACTACACTATATTCCAAAGCAACAGCCCGAGTTAAAACCGGACAGGTAGTGTCGGAGGCCTTTCCTGTGAACAGAGGAACCAGGCAGGGCTGCCCGCTCTCACCATTGCTGTTCGCAATAGCTATGGAACCATTCGCAATTAAGTTCAGGGGATGTGCACATAAATGGGGCATAAAGGAGTTTGACGCATATCACATAATATCCTTGTACGCAGATGACGCCCTGGTATATTTGCGTAATTACTCTGCCTCCCTGCCTGAGATAATGCGTATACTGAATAGGTTTGCTCTTGTCTCTGGCTTGCATGTGAACTGGTCTAAATCCTGTATCTTCCCTCTTACTTGTCTGCCCCCTGAACAACGAGCGTCTCTCCCCATGCATCAACTACCATGGTCACACCAGACCGTCAAATATCTAGGTGTTCAAGTATATCACTCTATGTCAGACCTAAGGGAAGGTAACTTAGATAGGCTGCTTCGCTCCACCCGAGGCTCCTTGACATTTTGGAGTTCCTTGCCTTTATCGCCTATGGGCCGGATAGCAATAGTCAAGATGCTAATATTACCGAGATTCTTATACTATTTCTCTGCACTTCCGTTGACCTTACCACGCTCATTTTTCCACAAAGTGCATTCCCTACTAACTGACTTGCTCTGGGGCAGAGGCAGACGTAGAGTAGCCCTAACTACCACGCAATATCCACAAGAGGAGGGTGGCCTGGGCATGCCGAACTTTGAGCTATATTATGCAGCAGCCCAACTTCAATGGGTCACTAAATGGCTCAACGAGCCGTCCAATGCAGAGTCTACAGCAATAATGGCTTATATAACCCCAACAACGATATTGACATGGTTATTAACGGGTCTCCCTCATCTACTACATAATACTCCCTTACTGGACTCGGCCAGACACTGCTGGAAAAGATATGTGCAGGGCAAAATGCAGCCCCTCCCCTACTCTCCCCTAATCCCATTACCACAGCTGCCGGGCATTCACGCCCTATCCTCTCATCATGACGTACGGGCGGTTAATACTCTGAACACAGGAGACTTATATTATGACTCCAGAGCAGTCAAGTTTGCAGATCTGGTGGCTGTGGAGGTAATGCAACCACAAGCCTTTCTGACATTCAATGCCATAACTAATCTCCTACGTAACATATGGGGCTGCGGTCACAATGAACCAAACGAATCCCTCCTACTTACTGCAATACGCTCTATGGGGGAGGCAAAACGTGCTGTTACTAAACTATACAAAATACTCCTAACAAGAAGCTGCAAAGCCCTAACCCAGGTCAAGCATCGCTGGGACTCCGTCCTTCCCGCACCAATTGCACAAAAATCCTGGGACACAGCCCTCACTTCGATCAAGTCCGTATCTCGCAACTCCAGACTAAGATACACGCAATTTAATTATGTGCATCATGCATATCTCTCCCCAGCTCGTATTCATAAAATATACCCAGGCGCTAACTCCATATGTCCAAGATGCGCTACCCCCGCAGCAAATTTCTACCATATGGTCTGGGAATGTCACGTGATCAACACTGGCTGGAACCAAGTTGTTGCTACAACCGCAGACCTGATAGACCAGCTGCTAACTCCTACTCCAGAATCCTGCCTGCTTAATATACGACACCGCACAAAAGGAGATAAACATGTTCACAAGTTTGTAGATTTAGCATTCGTGACATATAAACGCCTGATAGCTACACATTGGAAGGCCCCAAATGCCTCTCCTCACTCCCTCTGGCTACGAGACCTACATGATTACACATTGGCGGAGTCTCAAACCCTGAGGCAATCACAACATAGAGGTCAGATACAAGGCGGGATCGAAAGCTGGGACCTTTTCGTAGTTAGAATTGAATCCAGAGATGACAAATACCCACCATGAGTTAGTCCCTTCAACATTCTTGGGATACGCTATTACTAAAACTATTCATAACAATTGAGTTTGCCGAAAACAGATCCATTCTATTGTACCACCAGGCCTAGCCCATAATATATCTACCCATCAGCCGCTCCATGATACTGTTATCCCTCCACACCAAAGCGCACACACAGAAATGTAGCCCTTAGGGCCTGTACAGATATATGCTCCCACTATAATAATTGACGCCAACATATATATTTAAGAATAATAACCACCATGTCAAGTGTTACTAGTTATATAAAGTTTATGGAAAGCCAGTACACTAAAATACAGCAGTGTTGTGCAGTGTAATGTACAAACGTTAAGAAAAGCACATGGAGAGAAACTAGGGGGGTGATTCTAACCTTGGCGGACGGCGGAGGCCGTCCGCCAAGGTACCGCCGTGAAATGACCGCACCGCGGTCAAAAGACCGCGGCGGCCATTTAAACATTTCCTCTGGGCCGGCGGGCGCTCTCCGAAAGAGCGCCCGCCGGCCCAGAGGAAATGCCCCTGCAACGAGGACGCCGGCTCAGAATTGAGCCGGCGTAGTTGCAGGGGTGCGACGGGTGCAGTTGCACCCGTCGCGTATTTCAGTGTCTGCAAGGCAGACACTGAAATACTTTGCGGGGCCCTCTTACGGGGGCCCCTGCGGCACCCCCTACTGCCATCCTGTTCATGGCGGGTTTCCCGCCATGAACAGGATGGCGGTAGGGGCTGTCAGAATCCTCATGGCGGCGGAGCGCGCTCCGCCGCCATGAAGGATTCCCCCGAGCAGCGGTAAGTCGGCGGGAGCCCGCCGACTTGCCGCTTCTGACCGCGGCTGAACCGCCGCGGTCAGAATGCTCGTGGGAGCACCGCCAGCCTGTTGGCGGTGCTCCCGTGGTCGGTGGCCCTGGCGGCCACCGGCCGCCAGGGTCAGAATGACCCCCTAGGTGTTTTCTCACCAAATCATACGTAATGTACTGCTACTTTTGTGCTTTGTTTTGTATTAAGTTTAATAAACAGATTAAAAAAAAAAAAAACTGAGGGGGCAAAGGAGAGGTCAGCATTCTCTACCCCGGATGGGCACTTCCACTTCAATGTGATGCCCTTTGGGATGAAGAACGCCCCTGCCACCTTTCAGAGGTTGGTCAACCAGGTGTTGGCAGGACTGGATGAGTTCAGTGCCGCCTACCTGGATGACATTGCTGTGTTTAGTTTCACATGGGAGGAACACCTGCAACACCTCTGGAGAGTGTTAGAGGCCCTGCAGAAGGCAGGCCTCACTATTAAGGCGAGCAAGTGACAAATAGGGCAGGGTTCTGTGGTGTACTTAGGACACCAGGTGGGGAGTGGCCAGGTGGAACCCCTACAGCCTAAGATTGACCTCGATTCTGGCTTGGGAGCCTCCCAAGACCCAGACTGAAGTGAGAGCCTTTTTAGGTCTCACAGGATATTACCGGAGGTTTGTTAAGGGATATGGTACCATTGTTACCCCCTTAACTGAGTTGACTTCTAAGAAGCAACCCAAGAATGTGATCTGGACAGAGGCTTGCCAGAACGCTTTTGATGCCCTGAAGGCTGCCATGTGCACAGCACCTGTGCTGCAGGCACCTGACTACTCCAAGGAGTTTGTTGTGCAAACAGACGCCTCAGAGCATGGTATTGGAGCAGTACTCTCACAGCTTAATGAAGAGGGCCTAGATCAACCCATAGCCTTCATTAGCAGGAGGTTACTACCCAGGGAACGTTGGTGGAGTGCCATAGAACGCGAAGCGTTTGCTGTGGTCTGGGCACTGAAGAAGCTAAGACCCTACTTGTTTGGGACTCACTTCCGAGTTCAGACCGACCACAGGCCCCTCAGATGGTTAATGCAGATGAGAGGTGAGAATCCAAAACTGTTGAGGTGGTCCATTTCCCTACAGGGGATGGACTTTACGGTGGAACATCGTCCTGGTACAGAGCACGCCAATGCTGATGGTCACAGGTTCTTCCGCCTTAGTGATGAGAACTCCCAAGAGGTTGGGTAGTTGCTCCCCACTTTTAGCTGGGGGGGACACGTGTTAGACTTTTCATCCTTGGCGTGGTCTCCCTTAACTTTTTGCCTCTGTTCCCCAGGTTGTTGATGTGTGCTGGACTCTGATTTTACTGTTTTTGTTACTCTGGGCTCTTTACCACTGCTAACCAGTGCTAAAGTGCAAGTGCTCCTGTTTAAAATGTGTACGTAATTGGTTCTCCATGATTGGCATATTTGTTTTACTGTTAAGTCCCTAGTAAAGTGCACTAGAGGTGTCCAGGGCCTGTAAATCAAATGTTACTAGTGGGCCTGCAGCACTGGTTGTGCCACCCACACAAGTAACCCTGTAATCATGTCTCAGACCTGCCACTGCACTGTAAATTCGACCTGGCAAGTGTACCCACTTGCCAGGCCTAAACCTTCCCTTTTCTTACATGTAAGGCACCCCTAAGGTAGGCCCTAGGTAGCCCCAAGGGCAGGGTGCAGTGTATGGATAAGGTAGGACATATAGTAATGTGGTTTATATGTCCTGACAGTGAAATACTGCCAATTTCGTTTTTCACTGTTGCAAGGCCTGTCTCTCTCATAGGATAATATGGGGGCTACCTTTAAATATGATTAAAGTGTAGATTCCCCTAGAGAGTAGATGGACATGTGGAGTTTGGGGTCCCTGGACTCACAATTAAAAAATACATCTTTTAGTAGAGTTGATTTTAAGATTGTGCGTTTGAAAATGCCACTTTTAGAAAGTGAGCATTTTCTTGCTTAAACCATTCTGTGACTCTGCCTTGTTTGTGGATTCCCTGTCTGGGTCAGTTTGACAGTTGGGTTGTTTTTCACCTCGCACTAGACAGTGACACAAAGGGGGCTGGGTGTAACCTGCATTTCCTGATAAGCCATCTCTGCTAGGAGGGAGGGGTGGAGTGGTCACTCTCATCTGAAAGGACTGTGCCTGCCTCTGACAATGCCGGCTCCAACCCCCTGGTGTGTGTCTGAGGCCTTGCCTGGGCAAGGCAGGATTTCACGAGTAGGTGTGAGTCCCCTTTGAAGAAAGGTGACTTCAAAGACTAAAATGGGTATAAGAAGGGCACCCAAATCTACAGACTGGAGAAACACTTCTGGAACCAAGAGGAACCTCTGCCTGGAGAAGAGCTGATAGCTGAGGAAGAAGTGCTGCCCTGCCTGTGACTGTGCTTTGTGGAGCTTTCCTGCAGTGCTGCTTCTGCCAGAGTAAGAGGGCAAAGACTGGACTTTGTGTGCCTTCCATCTTGTGAAGAAATCTCCAAGTGCTTGAGTTAGAGCTTGCCTCCTGTTGTTTGAAGTCTCAGGGACAGCAAAGACTTCTCTCTGCCAGCACCTGGAGTCTCTGGAGAGACTCCTGCTCTGACAAGTGGTGCCCTATCCAGTCCTGGGCCCTTGAAAGGAAAGCTGGTTGAAATCCAAGGAAATCGACTTCGGACGACTCCGGACCGACGCCGCTGCTGAATCCGGTAACGCCGCCTGCACCCAACGCCGTGACCTTCGCTGGAACGCGACGCTCTTCGCAGGCCCGACGCCGCAGAAGCCCCGCTGAAGTCCGCGACTCCGTGGAAGTCGCCACACCACGTCGTGACCGACGCCGCTCGAAGTGCACGGATTCAAAGTTTCGCACAGACGCCGCGATCCCCGACTTCGCGCATCGGCTTGTTTTCACTCTTCACCAAAGGTACTGTACCTGGGGGTCTACACGACTCCGTGTCCGGCGCCGCTGGTGTCGGCTTGTTGGGAACGACACCGTCACGACGCCGTGTTAACATCTCATCGAAGCATTTTTGTTTCTAAGCGCTATTTTTTTGTTTAATCTTTAAAAATTCATAACTTGACTTGTGTATGTCGGATTTTTGTTGTTTTGGTCTTGTTTTGTTTAGATAAATATTTCCTATTTTTCTAAACCGGTGTTGTCATTTTGTATTGTTTTCATTAAGTTACTGTGTGTGTTGGTACAAATACTTTACACCTAGCGCTCTGAAGTTAAGCCTACTGCTCTGCCAAGCTACCAAGGGGGTAAGCAGGGGTTAGCTGAGGGTGATTCTCTTTTACCCTGACTAGAGTGAGGGTCCTTGCTTGAACAGGGGGTAACCTGACTGTCAACCAAAGACCCCATTTCTAACACTCCTTCTCTAGGAACAGCACACGCAACCTTTTTTAGGAATCGTTGGGGACACTGATAGGAGATAATGCAAAGTGGCAAAAGCACGAAAACCCTTCCAACAATCACATTTGGATGTCAGGTGATACTGTGTAAAGAAGCTGTCTTGCTAAACAAAATGGTATGTAAAATCTACAGACAACTTTTTTGTCTCTCAAGAAATGCTTCTCAAAGCCCAATAAAGTTACAGTTTGGCTTAGTAAACCAGAGAATAGTTTGGCAAACACCATTTTTACAAGCATGTCATAAATTGGGATCTTCTAGCAACCCAATATTGGATTACCTTGTGTGGTTAGAAATAATGAACAAAAAACAACAAAATCTGTTGAGATCTTATCATGAAGAAACATTAAATGATTTACGTATGAGTGAGCTCTGGAAATCTCTTGTGATCTATGTTGTATTTAAAAAATAAACTAAACAGAGCTCAAAAAGTTTGTCACGCCTTCAAGGGAAAAATAACTTTTCTAAAAGATCCCATGCTTGGATGACTATTGACCATTCTGTCCTCAATATTCTTATATGACGGTATTATGGAGTTGATAGTCAGTAGTACAACCCTCAAAAACATCTTGCACATCTTGTCTACATGGCTCGGTGCAGCTCAAGAGCAAAGATCCCTGCTTCAACTTATATTTAATCAAATGGGAATCCACACTTGTTGGTAGGCCTTAATACAAACTTTATGTGGTGTAAATACTCAATTAAACATTGGTTTATTAAAATTCATGATTTTAAAAAAAAGGACTGGAGCTTGTAGGAAAAACACTTTCTTAGTCTTATAAAGTTTACAATGTCCTCTACGAGGAGATTTTTATGGAAACCTGGAAACAGTACTGTACACTGAAAAAGCATCTCATCTTGAAAAAAGCAGTGTGCAAGTTTGTTAACCCTTTTGTTTTTAGAAATTAACCTGGTCTCCCAAAATCTATGAAAAGAGCCTCCTGAAGAGACAGCTCCTTCACTTTGAATACATTTGTTATATTGTTAATAGTGATTTAAATAATTGCTGTCATCTCATGCTTTTTAGATAAGCTCAAGCTCAACATAGTTCTAGTACACTCATTTTAAAGACCATTATATAAGTTGTATGGTATATTGTAATGGTTTACAGTAATCAAATAATAAAGTTTGACTGACTACTAATAAGCTGACTATTTATAGTAAACAATTAGACAGTTACTACATTTTCACCTTTCTCTCAGCAGCAGAAAAATAGAAAATAAGAGGTACAACTGTATGTATGCATAGAATCTTAAAACCTAACAACCAGACCTGTCAGAGGGATGGGAATGCATGAAGAGATTTAAAGTTGGAGCTATTCAACTAATCTGACAAGGAGCAACTAGCTACTGCTGATCTTGTAAAAAGCATTCTTGACCACAGCACTCTTTTATAAAGCGTAAAGGACTGTAGGAGTTTCCTGCTGTGAGACTGGGTGCATTTAATCCATTTTTATGGTTTGGAACCAGCAAACCAAAATGAAACCACACCATCCAGGAATCTTAAGAAATGTGGTGTCCTTCAGGAATCGTTATTTCACCACTGCAATTTACCACATACTTGTGCCCATTAAGCAAGGAAGTACACAATACTTTCCTTTAGTAACACTCTTTCTGGTGGATACTCTTTCTAAATGCAGATTCCTCACCTAGTGAATTTCCCCAGGCGCTAGACTGGATCCAGAAATCTCAAAAGCAGTGCTTCTTTGTGCCGGAACGTGGCACCGTGCGACTCTGTCTTGATGCCATTCTACTCTAGAAGTGACAAACGAGGGCCGCATATAATGCACCACCTATGCATGCTGACGTCAGTTTCTTTCACAAACTCTTCCATACCCTCAGATGCAGAGTCCAATTGCAAACTGAAGAAACCAGTGAGCAGGTTCCTAAATTGGGATATTTTTAGATTTAAGGAGCCCAAACCAGAAAAGGGGGAGGTGGCAGAGTGGTGAGGAATCTGCAGTTATAGAGAGTACCCATCAGAATGGTGTTACAGAAGGTAAGTAACTTGTTCTTATGTTGTATACTTCTAGCAGCAAAAATATGGCAACCAGATTTAAGTCCCATTGTGGCATCATAAAGGGCTTAGATGGAAACATATGCTGTAAACCTTTTAGGAACTGCATCACTGCCAGTGATCTGAACAAGGACGGTTGGTCCGGCAAATGTTAAATAAAAAGACTGAAAGGGCCAACAGGTAATCTTTAACTGTGTCAAGAGCAAGACCCAGCTGGACCAAAAAAAAAAAAAGCAGACAACAACACATCCAACAGTTTTATCTGTACCGGGTCCAACTGGCAGGTACTGCACCAAACCAACGCCCTTCATTCACAAATTCTGTTGAAGAATACATCAATAACCTCAGGAGGAAGATCAAAGGGTGATCAACTGACTCCGTTCCATCTCCACATATGGAGATACAGGTTGTGCAGGCTTGGGTGCAGGAACCTACCCTGCTGCTGTGACAGGAGGTCCTTCTGAAGTGGTCCAGCCTTGATCTTCTTCAGAACTTAGGGAATGAGAGGTAGCGATGGGAAGACATACAGGAGTCGCAGTGCTCCATTCTATATGGGCTGTGTCTCTGAGAGAGAGCCTTCTTGGGATCTCCAGTGATCAGAAGTGCTGGCATTGCATATTCTCATTAGTGGTGAATAGATCGAGCCAGGGTTCTCCCCATTGTTGGAAGATACCCTGTGTAACCTCTGGGTGTATCTGCCATTCGTGATCTGCTAGGAGCCGCCAGCTGAGTTTGTCCTCCCTGGCTTTTAAAGATCCAGCCAAGCAGTGTACGGTCAGGGAAATCCACTGAGAATTCCGCAAGCTCCAAAGGTAGAGAGCCTCTTAGCACAGGGCCCAGGATACCTCCACACCCTACTTGCTGGAGTACTACGTGGTGGTAGTGCTGTCTGTGAGAACCTGCATCAGCCATCCTTTGATGGAGGGGAGGAAAGCCTTCAATGCCAATTGAATCTCTCACAGCTCCAGCCAAATAATGTGGAGGCAGGTCTCTACCAGATCCCTCTATACTCCATCTCTATCAGATGACCTCCCCAACCCAGTAACTATGCATTTGTTACCACCAGCAATGCTGGGGGGTGAGGGAAATATGGCAAAGCAGGAGTAGGACCTCCTGCTGGTCCATTTGTGGTTGAGCAAGCACCTCTGCAGCTCTTTTTTACCCAGGATGGCTCCAGTGAAGGGGATCTTTTGCAAACTTCAGCAGGTTGATTTAGAACCCCAATGATGTCAAAAGGTTCACAGGTGTCTGGAGGTGATTCTATACTAACTGTGGCAAACCTGCCTTGAACAGCCAGCCGTTGAGTTAGGGAAGACAGGTACCTCTGGGCTCTGAAGATGGGCTGCAACCGCCACCATCACCTTTGCAAATACCACGAGGGCACCGGTGAGGCCAAAAAGGAACATAGAAAACTGAAAGTGTTTGTGGCTCATCTTCAAGTGCAGGTAGCATCTGTAGTTCTGCAGGAATGGGGATGTCAAATAATTAAGCATCCTGCAGGTCTAACACCACAATTCAGTCTCCTGGATCCAGGGCAGAGAGAACCTGAGACAAGGTGAGCATTTTGAATTTGCTCTTGCACAGGAAGGCGTTAAGGATGAAGATCTAGGATAGGATAGTGGCCTCCACCCTTCTGCATCATATGAAAGCCATAGAAATAGCACCCAGTACCTACCTCCAAAGGCGGTACCATCATTATTGGCCAAAACAGGCTGCATTTAAAATGATCACATGGTTCTCTGAGAAATGGTCTGATGTAGGTGCCAGGTGAAGTGTGTCACAAAGGAATGGCACAGTGTAGTCATGTTGGACAATCTGCAGGGCCCATTTGTGAGATCTAATGTGTTGCCATCCCCGAGTGGCTGATCCTGCCTCCTACTAAATGGCTGTGTGCTGGTAAGGGACCACTAAAGGACATGGAGATTGTGGCTGGAGGGACAGAAGATTGAGAGTAGTGCTGCCCCTGATGGCCAGGTTGTTGCTGTCTGTTGGGCCCATGTCCCTGACCTAGAAAGGTCTGGAGTGTCTGTTGTGCAGACAATGGAGGTTGACATTGTTGATATGAAATGTTTCTTAAAAGGGCATAGATGTACTTTTCCAAGCATTTATTAATAAGATACTGTCACACATTTTATTTTAATTTTAAATAAATGAGCCAAAAGTGATCTAATTCTCTAAAAGGCTCTGACAGACAATAATTCTGACCAATTTACATTTGTATTGCCTGGTCAAACTTATTTTTTTGCACAGTGAAAACAGCCATTATTATCTTGGCTAGACACCTCGATCCTTAGCTACTTCATAAGTGGTAAACGTTCATAAATGCAAATGATGTGGACCCCTACCACCCATTTTCCCTGGTACTCACCTTGGCAATGTCATACAGGACTGATATTTTAAATTCCAAGTCCATGAACGTGCCATCAGGATATGAAATGTTATCATTCAGGACATCCTAAGAGGAAAGAAAAAATAAATAAATATTCCCTTGATATCCCTTCTGGGTTTTGACAATTATTAGGTCACTGTGCCTTTCTTCAGGCACATCAATCAAGTAATCATAAGAATATTAGCAGTTTGTAAGATCAAGTTATACTCCCTGCCACTCGGGATTGTTCTGGAGATAGCAGTCATTTTAGCTCCTTCTCACATTTGAGTTGACACAACAGAGGTGCCAAAAGCAGGAAGTGCACTAATTAAGAGTGAAGTGGAAGGTCATAAAAATCTGTATGTGACAAGCAGAGATGTATGATTCATTGATTTAGTTATAGCATTGGGATCTCACCTTGGAGAAGTAGGTGTAGGATGCTGGCAGTATTTCTGGATAAAGTTTATAAAAGATATTCAATCCATGACTGAACTCAGAGGCAGTGCAGTAAAAAGTGTGTCCCCCAGTGCAGCTATGATAGAGTATAACAATGCTTGCGTCACTGGTGAGTTGCTTGGCATGTAAGATGCATCAAAAAGGCCAAGACATCACTAGACATGGGGTAAAGTGCTGCATGAGATAGCTACAAAGGTATTTTGGAAGAAGACGACTGCCCAGAGAAACTTCGAATTTAGGGTATAACCTGAATTCTGCATGCTGTCAGACTAGCACAATGGCTAGACGTGGAGCTCCTAACTATCACTTTTATGGATCAGAGTGATCCATCTCCATGCCTTTGACATGAAGAGATGATTGACAGTGACTGCAGTGTGGAAGCCTCTGTCCAAGGAGAACACACAAGTGCGCATTGCTGTTCACCACCACCACTTTCCTACAATCTGTTTTTAATTCTGCTAAGTACGGAAATGCCTCAGCCTCTTGAACAATGCTAAAAAAACCATTCTGATCAATTCAAGAGGTAGCTGCCAAAGGTCCACACGTCCCTTTCTCCATGCTTTCTCCTTGTCTTGTAAACGTGCTCCAACTAAGATCTCTCCTCAAATAACCTAACACTTATTTCTTAGGAATCTAAAAACTACAGATTGACTGCTGGTTTTCTACCTTCCAAAAAACCATCTGAGTTAGTGGGAGGCATCAAGCTCTAATGACTTGTCACATTAAATTCACTTTTCAGCACCACACAGTCTAGGCTCAAACCAGAGTGCAGTAAAAAGCAGCTACCCAGATGGAGGCAATATATGTCAATAAACAGGATGGAGGCATTGGCACTGTGTGACCTACAGGATCTCTCAATGGCTTTTGACACTGCTGCCCTACATATCCTCTGTACATTTCGGGATACAGCCAGACTCTGTGGAAAGAGCTTCTTAGCTGAAAGAGTGGTAGCCCTCTTTAAAAGGAACTACTTACAGTGAGAATTTCAGTGATGGGTCCTCTTGGTATATCTGGGGATGCAAAGCAATCTGGTCACACAGAGCAGCATCTCCTTCCACCAGCATCCTGGTGATGCTCAATCATAACTGGGCGTGTCCTTCAGCCATGTCGGAGTCCTACCCAGGTTGAATGTGACCTTTGGCAGCTGGACTGGAACATATCCCATAAGCTAAACTGACCCAAATTTTTTTACATAGTTTGTCCATTATCTATATGAATTGCATTTTTGGAGAACCAATATCCAAAAACAATCTTCCACTTGTAATAGCCTCTACAGCAATACATTTCCCCACTATGTTCTATTCATTATATTGCATGACAATAATATTGCATGTACTCCACCGGCCTAACTGCTCAATGCAAGTAAGGAAAGATAAGTATAGTAGGTGACTATAATAGTTACCAGGGTTACCATTATGATGTAGAGGCAGGTGGTGTACTGGATGCAATACTATTGAAAGTCAATATTTTCGAACTCATTGAAGGGTCACAAAACCATATAGAAATTCTTGAAGCTTCATACTCAGTTCTGATCTGATAGTGACATACAACATTCAAACCACAGTGAAGACTTAAGCCTTTCACTAACTCCTTCAGAAGTAACTGACAACGCTTAAAGATTTTTAACATATTGTTCAAGGCCCGCCTTACGCAAGTCCTCTCTCTTACGACTCTGCTTCCAGAGTGGGGTTTATTTCATTAGGCTGACTTCCCTTTTAGTCGATAATTGCAGAAAGAAACCTGATGGGTAGCCAGGTTAACCAGATTAGTGGGTTCGTTTGTGCGATTTAGATAAGGGTCTCCCGATCATGAGTAAGTTCCATTCCATATGGTAGGGTCTTATTCTGTCAGACAGTAGGGGAACAATTTTGAAATATTTCTGTTAAGCAACCCCTCTCCGTACGGTATCTGGAGTGAGAAGCAGAATTCCTCGCATTTTCACATGCTCACTAAAAGGACTATTTTAATGTTATATATTTCTTGACATTCTTTAAACAAAAAATCACAAAGACATTGATTAGTTGAGCAGCGTTTATTCTGAGCCCGAGTTCATATTCACAACCATTGTGTTCCATTAATAATCCGTCACCCACCAGTGGAGATTCATCGTCTCCCACGTGGTTCAAAAAGTTAACTCTATTTTGTCCAAAAAGAAGATCTTTTTTTTTTTAATGACCTGACCCAATGTATCATGCTAAGGTTTGTTTGCTGTCAAACGGATCAAGAGGATTTTGCATTAAACCACGAAAGCTACAGAATCCAGATTAAATAAAACTCAACCACTCTTTCAAACACCCCCTTATAGAAAACACATATTGCAATTTGCATTGTGTTTGTGAAGGTGTCTGTCATGCTTGTTGGGGCTAGAAAATGTTGGTCATTTTCTTACCAAACTCAATTCCTGTATTACAATGTGATAGTGTGCTTGACCTTGACCAACCTATGCAGAGCTGAAAAACAAAACCTATGTGGCATATGTTCTCAAGAAGGACATTTTAGCACTGGCTTAAGGGAAGCAACTCTACATTCTACAACTTGTGAAACTATGCTCACATAAGACTAGATCTTTAGTTGGAGACAGCCACCCACTGCAAGCTCAACAGCAACTAATGAGATAATACTGTATATTCATGCTGAAAATCTTTACTCAGAGCGAGTCACATCCTGCAACTTGCATATTACATATTATGAAGTTGCACAGTGTATCCTACAGAGCAGGAGACTATGGGGGTCATTCCAACTTCGGCGGGTGGCGGCGGCCGCCCGCCAAAGTTCCCCCGCCAGAAGACCGCACCCCGGTCAAATGACCGCGGCGGTCATTCTGACTTTCCCGCTGGGCGGGCGGGCGACCGCCAAAAGGCCGCCCGCCCGCCCAGCGGGAAAGACCCAGCAACGATGAAGCCGGCTCCGAATGGAGCCGGCGGAGTTGCTGGGGTGCGACGGGTGCAGTGGCACCCGTCGCGATTTTCAGTGTCTGCTAAGCAGACACTGAAAATCATTATGGGGCCCTGTTAGGGGGCCCCTGCACTGCCCATGCCAGTGGCATGGGCAGTGCAGGGGCCCCCAGGGGCCCTACGACACCCGTTCCCGCCATCCTGTTCCTGGCTGTAAGAACCGCCAGGAACAGGATGGCGGGAAGGGGGTCGGAATCCCCATGGCGGCGCTGCTTGCAGCGCCGCCATGGAGGATTCCTATGGCCAGGTGAAAACCGGCAGGAAACCGCCGGTTTCCCTTTTCTGACCGCGGCTTTACCGCCGCGGTCAGAATTGGCCAGGAAGCACCGCCAGCCTGTTGGCGGTGCTTCCGCGGTCATTGGCCCTGGCGGTGACCTCCTATGTTCTTACCTGTAGAAAAACACTCCCTGCCAACCACACACGCTACAACACTTCATGAAACTGTACCACACAGGGAACAGATCCATGCATGGTAGGTGCACCTCCTGTCAACTGTACCTTTACCGCACCTTGCAACTGCTACCGTACATGTGCAGTAAAGCGGATTCGTACATGGAGGGAGCACTACCATTCAACTGCACTCTACAGATTCTCATAAGATGCTCACTATGCATTAGAGAGAGCAGATTGTTTTATTTCTTATGTAACGTGAGCAGCTACCCATTAGGAACCCTCCATTGAAAATAAATTTCCAGGAGGTACAAGTAGAAAATTAAGCTTTGAGAAACAAATGTGTTTCCAGGCATTTTGAAAAATGTAAAATGTTACGGGTGGCACGAGTTTTAGACAGGAGAGAGCTCCAGTTCTTTGCTGCACAGACTAAGAAAGTTCACCCACCACAATGGACTTTTGCGAAAGAAGGAATTATTAACCAATATGCCAATTTCAATCTGAGAGTACTTTACTCAGAGGGAACCATAACATGCCACTCACACATACTACAGCTGCTCATGAGATTGTACCATACACAGTCACAGGAATGAGAGAGCTGGTCCTTACTGTGAGGCACCCAAGTCCGGGCAATCTCATGCTCTTCATGAGATCGTCAGATTTTACAATTTGCAGACTGGAAGGCACCCCTGCCCAGACATCGGTACATTCTACAGCTTGTTGTGCACAGATGCACGCATTCATACCAACACACACACACACATATATAAGTGAAGAAGTACACATATTTACCCGAAGGGAGCCCCTGTCACAGTATTCAATCACTCCGAATATCTTGGCCTCCATCTTGACTGTCCCATAGAACTTGGTCAGGTTGTAGTAGTCAATCTGCAAAATCTACAGGACAAGAACTCAATCTCTGAAATTCTGAAGCCTTATAGTAAACAATTGGGAAATTGTCCAGAGAAGAGAATGCACTATGTAATACAGTTGAACATGTAGACAAACTGCAAACTTTACATGCCGGAACTCAAGGTTAACTTGTCTTATGAAGAGAGACTATTGAGAGTGCTTTTAATAGGATAAAAAAGGTGGAGACTCTAAAAGGGGTGTGGCTAACAAGTGTATCTAAAAAACTGTGATAAGAGTTGTAGCCTATACAATTAAGATTGTGGCAAAATGCATATGCATTATTTCAATCCCTCTATTTTGATATACACATCTGTTCTACCTCTTTACTCCCTTTTGGACAACTGTGCTTATTGGTAACAACTACGTGTGAGAAAGTAGCCTCTTTCTAGCCTTGTTACCCCCACTTTTGGCCTGTTTGTGAGTATATGTCAGGGTGTTTTCACTGTCTCACTGGGATCCTGCTAGCCAGGGCCCAGTGCTCATAGTGAAAACCCTATGTTTTCAGTACGTTTGTTATGTGTCACTGGGACCCTGCTAACCAGGACCCCAGTGCTCATAAGTTTGTGACCTATATGTATGTGTTCCCTGTGTGATGCCTAACTGTCTCACTGAGGCTCTGCTAACCAGAACCTCAGTGGTTATGCTCTCTCTTTACAAATTGTCACTAACAGGCTAGTGACCAATTTCTCCAATTCACATTGGCATACTGGAACACCCTTATAATTCCCTAGTATATGGTACTGAGGTACCAGGGTATTGGGGTTCCAGGAGATCCCTATGGGCTGCAGCATTTCTTTTGCCACCCATAGGGAGCTCTGACAATTCTTACACAGGCCTGCCATTGCAGCCTGAGTGAAATAACGTCCACGTTATTTCACAGCCATTTACCACTGCACTTAAGTAACTTATAAGTCACCTATATGTCTAACCTTTACCTGGTAAAGGTTGGGTGCTAAGTTACTTAGTGTGTGGGCACCCTGGCACTAGCCAAGGTGCCCCCACATCGTTCAGGGCAAATTCCCCGGACTTTGTGAGTGCGGGGACACCATTACACGCGTGCACTGGACATAGGTCACTACCTATGTACAGCGTCACAATGGTAACTCCGAACATGGCCATGTAACATGTCTAAGATCATGGAATTGTCACCCCAATGCCATTCTGGCATTGGGGAGACAATTCCATGATCCCCCGAGTCTCTAGCACAGACCCGGGTACTGCCAAACTACCTTTCCCGGGGTTTCACTGCAGCTGCTGCTGCTGCCAACCCCTCAGACAGGTTTTTGCCCTCCTGGGGTCCAGCCAGGCTTGGCCCAGGAAGGCAGAACAAAGGACTTCCTCAGAGAGAGGGTGTTACACCCTCTCCCTTTGGAAAAAGGTGTCAGGGCTGGGGAGGAGTAGCCTCCCCCAGCCTCTGGAAATGCTTTGATGGGCACAGATGGTGCCCATCTCTGCATAAGCCAGCCTACACCGGTTCAGGGATCCCCCAGCCCTGCTCTGGCGCGAAACTGGACAAGGGAAAGGGGAGTGACCACTCCCCTGACCTTCACCTCCCAGGGGAGGTGCCCAGAGCTCCTCCAGTGTGCTCCAGACCTCTGCCATCTTGGAAACAGAGGTGCTGCTGGCACACTGGACTGCTCTGAGTGGCCAGTGCCAGCAGGTGACGTCAGAGACTCCTCCTGATAGGCTCTTACCTGTGTTGCTAGCCTATCCTCCTTCCTAGGTAGCCAAACCTCCTTTTCTGGCTATTTAGGGTCTCTGCTTTGGGGAATTCTTTAGATAACGAATGCAAGAGCTCATCAGAGTTCCTCTGCATCTCTCTCTTCACCTTCTGCCAAAGGATCGACCGCTGACTTCTCAGGACGCCTGCAAAACCGCAACAAAGTAGCAAAGACGACTACTGCAACCTTGTATCGCTGATCCTGCCGCCTTCTCGACTGTTTTCCTGGTGGTGCATGCTCTGGGGGTAGCCTGCCTCCTCTCTGCACTAGGTGCTCTGAAGAAATCTCCCGTGGGTCGACGGAATCTTCCCCCTGCAACCGCAGGCAACAAAAGACTGCATCACCGGTCCTCTGGGTCCCCTCTCAGCACGACGAGCGTGGTCCCTGGAACTCAGCAACTCTGTCCAAGTGACTCCCACAGTCCAGTTACTCTTCAGTCCAAGTTTGGTGGAGGTAAGTCCTTGCCTCCCCACGCTAGACTGCATTGCTGGGTACCTCGTGATTTGCAGCTGCTCCGGTTCCTGTGCACTCTTCCAGGATTTCCTTCATGCACAGCCAAGCCTGGGTCCCTGCCACTCTAACCTGCAGTGCACAACCTCCTGAGTTGTCCTCCGGCGTCGTGGGACTCCCTTTTGTGTCTTCGGGTGAGCTCCTGTTCACTCCTCTTTGTAGTGCCTATTCTGGCACTTCTGCGGGTGCTGCCTGCTTCTGTGAGGGCTCCCTGACTTTCTGGGCGCCCCCTCTGTCTCCTTGTCCAAGTGGAGTCATCCTGGTCCCTCCTGGGCTACAGCAGCATCCAAAAACCGTAACCGCAACCCTTGCAGCTAGCAAGGCTTGTTTGTGGTCTTTCTGCGTGGGAACACCTCTGCAAGCTTCTTCACGACATGGGACATCCATCCTCCAAAGGGGAAGTTTCTAACCCTCTTCGTTCTTGCAGAATCCACAGCTTCTACCATCCAGTGGCAGCTTCTTTGCACCCTCAGCTGGCATTTCCTGGGCATCTGCCCAATCTCGACTTTGTCGCGACTCTTGGACTTGGTCCCCTTGTTCCACAGGTACTCTCATCCGGAAATCCACTTTGGTTGCATTGCTGGTGTTGGTCTTCCTTGCAGAATTCCCCTATCACAACTTCTGTGCTCTCTGGGGGAATATAGGTGCACTTTACACCTACTTTTCAGGGTCTTGGGGTGGGCTATTTTTCCAACCCTCACTGTTTTCTTACAGTCCCAGCGACCCTCTACAAGCTCACATAGGTTTGGGGTCCACTCGTGGTTCGCATTCCACTTTTGGAGTATGTGGTTTGTGTTGCCCCTATACCTATGTGCTCCTATTGCAATCTACTGTGACTTTACATTGCTTGCATTACTTCCTTTTGCTATTACTGCATATTTTTGGTATTGTGTACATATATCTTGTGTATATTTGGCATCCTCATACTGAGGGTACTCACTGAGATACTTTTGGCATATTGTCATAAAAATAAAGTACCTTTATTTTTAGTATATCTGTGTATTGTGTTTTCTTATGATATTGTGCATATGACACCAGTGGTATAGTAGGAGCTTTGCATGTCTCCTAGTTCAGCCTAAGCTGCTCTGCTATAGCTACCTTCTATCAGCCTAAGCTGCTAGAAACACCTCTTCTACACTAATAAGGGATAACTGGACCAGGTACAGAGTGTAAGTACCCCTTGGTACCCACTACAAGCCAGGCCAGCCTCCTACACTACGTATTTAGTGTTTCTTTAGTTTCTTTTTAAGTAGGATTCCTGCCCTCCACAATGTTTTACTTATAAAGCTCACTGTCACCCAGTCTGGGTTGAGTTGTGCTATACAAAAATGCAAAGTAAAGAAATATGAAACTATGTGTAAATTGATACATTCATAAATTCACTTCTTGAGCAAAAAGAAATAACCAGAGTCAGCAGGCAAGAAGACAATTATTTCACACTTTATGTAGCACACGTATCCTGAACTATAAGCAATAAAACACTTCAGAAGTTAAATTAAAAAGTAAGCAGTGATAACTTGGTTATTCAACTGCAAGGAAATAGCACCCAGGCTGATTAGTCCCCTTGTCACAAAGAGGAAACAGTGACAGAGCATTGCATTTCAGGCATGTGACAGGTAGGCAGGTATGTTTTTTTTCTTAATCCGGCAAAGGTTGTAAAGAGAGGGTCCCACAGGGCCCTGGTTCAATGTCTGGTTTTAGGGGCGAGCGCAAAGCGCTCTGACCCTGCAGTAATCTCTCTTTGGGCTTTTAACCACGCCCATTTCACGTCAGTCACTTTCATTGGTTCGTGGGCTTACCTTTTCAAATCTGCTTGCTTTCATTCTTGAAAGGCATGCATACTTCATGCCTTTTCTGGTGTTTAGCCCACTTAAATCGCACCGGTAAACTACTGAAAACATACAAGACTCCATGTTTTCAGCATGGTTTCCAGACTACTTTATCCTTTTATTTTCCATGCAGCACTGTGGTTTACATCGCGCGATCGTGCTCTGTTTTTCGGTTTCCAATTTCAGCGTGATTGCGCTGCATTGTACATAGTGCGATCACGCTTCCTTTTTTTCTCTTAATTTGTGTGGCAAGAAACGTCCGGTTAGGAGTTTACATGGCTAATAGCTCTAACTCGAGCAACTGCAAGACCCGTTGCATTGCAAATGCTTGTTTGCTTTGTCGGGGCTTAATCCTGGTGCAATTCGAGGACTAGGGACACAGCATTCTTGATTGGAGTATTCCAGTGGAAAACAACCACTAAAGCCTTTCCTTACAGAAGATCACTGAACCATGGTCCACTCACGGGAAACAAAAAAAGGGAGAAAAATACAAATCAGCAAACGGCTCACAAAGACTCTCTGATACATAACCCTGAACAAAGGTGTGTTCCCTACAAAGCAGATAGTCACTACAACTTTGCAGTACAAAATTCCCTGTATGGCGGAAGTATACAGATAATTACACTGATTCACTGGACACCTCTTTTATAATATATCTGTAGGGGATCATCTGTAAAATAAAATGTAGAAAACAGGTTTAAAATCAGTCACAATATCTTTGTGGAACCCAGGGACACGTTGGCATCATTTAAAGTTCATCAGAGAAGAAGCACTGCCATAAATCAGTGGTGCTCCTGCCCCCAATAAACTGGTGATCGCCCTGTCCCATTCAGAGGTGGAGGAATCACAGGGTTTCTGACAGCAGAACCGCAGCTCTCTCAGCTGTGAGAAGCCTTTGACCTGTCGGTCCATCCTCCACAGAACGATGAGGACAGAGTGACAGTCATCAAGCACTGTTTATGGGAGGGTAACTGTCAGTACATTTCCCCGCCTGGACCGTCATGTAAGGCACAGCTGTCCCAGGCAGGGAAATAGCTCATCTACACACATGTGCCAGAAGAAAATATCTTGTCAGAGCTTACCAAGTTTTATTTTCCAAAACCCAGCTTCTGACTTGGAAGTTTATTCTTGAAGAACAAAACGTTTGCCGAGCAGGCAACAGAAATGGTGACTCTTCCACCTTAAGAGCACCTGCTGCACCTCAATTACTCTGAAAGCTTAGAGAGCCCCAAAAGGCAGCTGGAGTCTAAATTCTGCAGGGAGCCCTCTGTCAGGGAAGAGGAGGTCATGGTTTCCGCTGACCTGGTGAAATGGTGGACCTCCTGCTGGAGGTCTAAATGGCCTTGAAAGTGTGTCAGCGTTAGTTACTTTGACTTACTGGCTCTTTTTTATTTTACTTATTTAAATGAGCTAAATGCAAGCCTTAGGTTCAAGGCCAAGTGAGGCACTACACAATTTAAACTAGACCTGCAAAACAGTATGAAACAAGAGAAGCAAATTGAATAGAAAATAACAAAAACACAATTAAAGGCAAATTCAAGACGCATACAAAACTATGAAGGTGAAGAAGAAGTGCAGGAAAGGATCAACAATACAGGCCTATTAAGTAGAGAGCAGGTGGAGTAGGAAGAGAGTTTGTAGAAAAGAAGATAATGGCTAAGGAGAGAAGGCAAGGGATGAAATCGATATAGGAAGAAAGTGAGATCAGGGTACCGAGTATACAGTTAGGGAGATGGCGGAAAGAGAATCTAGAGAAAGGGTAGCAGATGAAATAGAACAAAAAACCTGTGCAGACTGGGATTATACAAATGGGAACAAAAACAAGGCGGGTGTCAGATGGCTAGGCATTTCATAAAAGTGAATCAGCTGATAAAAAGGCCTAAGAAGAAAACCTCACTTGCCTAAATACACACTTAACATCATTTGCCATGCAACGGGTCTCGCATTTCTCCGAGTTAGAGCTATTAGCAGTTGTAAATTCCCAACCGGACTTTTCTTGCCTCATTAAATGGAGAAAAAAAAGCTGCTAAACAAGTGAAATCGCGCTGCGAAAAAAGAGAAAAAGTAGTCCACAAACCAGACTGAAAACAGCAAGCCTCATATGTTTTCAGTACTCGGTTGCTGCGCTCGAGGAGGGCTAACCACTGGAAAAGGCATGAGTATGAATGCCTTCCACTAATGAAAGGCAGCAGATTTTAAAAGGCAAGCCCACGAACCAATGAAAGACACTGACGTGACATGGGTGGGGCACTGAGCCCTTTCCTAACTACTACAGCATCTCACAAATGATACGCATGCGCAAACGCATGCTACGCAAGCTCGACCCTAAAAAAAGCTAAAATCTTTGCTTTTTGCAGGCCTGATGGTTAGAGCTTCAATTTTCAACCTAGAAGAGGAAGAAACTCAGTGGCTACTGTGAGCAACTTTTATTGGATCCAGCTGGATGCATGCTACTGAAGAATAAACAACAGAACATATACCAGTGCTTGCTTTTCAAACTGTGGGCTTGCCTTTCACCACACATTCCCAGTCGCTGTTGTCCCTCATGGCCAGAAATTAGGCTCACCCCATTTTCTTCCCTTGAGTATATAGCTCATAGAATGCATTTGTTATAGCAACACTTGCTACTTACAGCATTATGAAACAGTAAATCTATCCTAGTGACTGCTACATAAATAACAATTGTTCTATGAGTCCTTCTGCCTGTATTGAATATACAGATAAAATGAGTACACTCCTTTGCCTTATGCTAAGGAGTGAATACCGCAGGATGGATTTGACCACAGAGAAAACACAAAATCATTCCAGCGCACTGCATATCATTACTCTAGAGTGCCGATCCATGGTCATCTGTGTTCTTGGTGGTCAGTTACAGCACACTCTGGGAGTTTGAATATGGCATACAGAATAGCCAAATATTCCTGAAATACGGTGACGTTTTGATTATAAAAAGAGAGGTGTATGTAATTATGGGAATTTAAAGAAAATGGTAATTGCAGATATCAGTCGTTGAGTGGGTAGAACAGAAAATATCTCTTGGTGGACATTTTCAGCCACAGCCAGTCTCCAGAAAGCAAACAAACGACGTAGAATGGCATTCTGTGACATTGCCTGAATTTTGAGTAGTTCGAAATTTACAAATTCTGCAACTTTCTCGAGCATAAGTACAATTTTGCATAGGCCGATATAGAAGCCCAAGTATTCCACATTTTGCCAAAGATACCTGCTACTCTATTGCCCAGATATGTTAGATATCAGAGACCTTCTGCTTTATGTCCAGTTTGCCTTTGTATATGCTTACTGCTCTGTTCTCCCTCTGGGATCAAGTAATGATTTTTTACTTCACTTCTAACTCATAGGATGTCTTTCTTGTATCACGTCTCCACGTCAGCACTGAACTAATCAAGTGGTTTCAATCTTGCGACCTCTGCATTGTACCAGGATTCTGGTTTCCAACTGCATAATTTTAATAAAACCCAAGAAATGCATTCCAAAATCATCATCGACTGCTTAATAGCTTGGCAGGTGATCTCTGAAACATCACTTGACTCGCCCTGCATCACGCGCTCTTGGCTGTGCTACAGCCTCAGAGTAGAGAAGCGCGTGGCTGCATTTCTTCTGCTTAACCCCAATCACTAATATTAAAGCTAGTGCTACTTGAAGCAGCTTCTCTGTGCTTAATTTTTTCTGGTGGTTAAAGGTGGTGACTACGACACTCTTTTCTAGGGACCAGGAACGTATTTTTCATCAAACATTGACCCAGAGAGACAAATGAACAAAAAAAAAAGAAGGAAGAGAAACATGGGAAACACTGACAAAGGGCAAAAACGGATAAAAAGGAACCAGATATCAAAAGATCAGAGATGTTGGCTGTGGGGGGAGAAAGAGGCATGAGGTGGAACAAAACCCTAGGCATCCCTTGCATTCAGCAGCACTGGCAGTGGACTCCAGGGCTCCTACAAAAATCTTTGGTACTTTGGCTACTGAATTTTAGCATTACAAGTTGTACAAGTGATACCATGAAATGAGGAATTACTGGGAGTATCGGTAAGAACATGCCCAACTCCTGATGCAATGTCTCATTTTGGCCCAGACTTTCATCTGCACTGTTCTGCTGATTTCAGCATCCGAATACTGTGCATTCAAGTAAATATCTCGCAACTCATTCGGTGCCAGTGATTGCTATGACCACCCCTTCAGCATTTTGTGGCCACTGATAATGAAGGCCTTAGTGTTTCAGAAAAGACTGAAACACCTGCCTGTAACATTTCTAGGTATGAATTCTGAAATTGTACCAGAACTTGGAATCAATCACAGTACTGGAATATCCCCACTGCTAAGTTTTCTCTTACCTTGTTCAAGGCGATCGTCTGTGTCTCTGTGAAGTTTCCATCATTGTGTTTGAGCTCCTTCAAAATAACAATCTAGAAAAAATCCATCATCAAAAAAGTCACTGAGGTCAAATAAGCATTATCTGCTAATTCACCCATTGCAGATAAGTCCACATGATTCGATTTATGACTAAACGGTACAAACACAAAGTAGGAGCCTGGTGTGAGTCTGTCCCAACCCAAGGAAAATAGCTGTTTTCAAATGCTTGGGACGCCCATTGATTGAAGAAATATAGGGCCTGAGTTATACCTTGGCAGAGTGACAACTCCATTGCAACAGCAACTGAGTTTCCTCGCTGCCAAGACTATGGTCCGCCCACCTGATTTAAATTTGGGCAGGCGTAGACTGACAACAGCAGAGACTGCTACTAACACTAGAGTGTCCCTCGAGTATAAGACACTCAGACTGAAGGGTAAGGTTGCTTGCTACACCTGTACACCACCCTGTAGGTGTGGGAAAGGAAGAAATACTTGTTCTTATATGTAACCCTCAACCACTTTAAAAGTGACATGCTTCATCATCGAGTTTACCGTCACTTCTTAAGATCAGGTGGGCGCAACCATCTTCCTGGGAGCTGTTGTAAAAAAAGTAAACAGGGAGTGTAACCTTAAGATAAAAATTCCTCAGCAGTCCCCACGTGTCCGTTTAGTTGGAGAGTGGATGGGAATGGTTAAAACTACACTACAAACGGGTTTCAGGATATAATGGTTATATGACCCTAAATTCTCCAATTGCCCCAACATGTTTCAGCCCTGCACTCTTGGTCTATATAGGTCCTGGGCTTTCATCAGGGTGGGTTCATAATTCCTCACGCTTCCCCCGTGACATGTTTTACATGATTAAATATGGCATGCAAAAACACTACACGCACAGGCAGCATAATACTTGCCACTTCAAATCGTACCTGTAACCACAAATTACAGTGTGTAAGATACTGTGCCGTACCAGTGCTACTTCAGACATGACACATACTCATCTCCATTGTATGTGCCACGACATGTATGGTTTATCATGAGCACTTGCTAACACTCATTAGTGTCACGTAAGTCTAAAACACATATATATCGCCAGGGTACTGTACCTTGGTTTCTCTATTAATCATACTCATATTGTGAACCGCTAGTCTCACCTCATGCAAGTGTCAGAAGTGAGATCAATCATTCGCCCACAACTCTGTAACAGCTCGAACTGCAGTGTCCCTGATATCCACAGGCCATGATTTATGTCCCTCTCATCGGCGCTTTAGTCTAACTCGGATACACCCATTCATGACCATCTCTTGTAGTTTATGTACTATGTCTTCACTCACCCGATGAGTGGGAAAATCCTATTCCACAGATGGCCCTGTAAACACACCCTGGAAGGGATAATAGAACATGCTGTCAAACACAGCAGAGGCTATTCCATTTCTGTCATGATCAAACTACTCCGATGTCATAAGGGCCGTCTGAGGTTTGGCTATATGTCCGCCCGCCTAATTTAGATGGTGAACATATAGCCGTTCTTCAGTGCTCATCACCACTAGATAAAATAGGGAGGTAAGCGTCAGTGAAAAGCCCTCAATGCCCACCTCACCATGGGCGTATTCTCCCAAGGCGAAGGGGACATTGTTTTTATTAATTTTTAAAACAAAAAAAAACTAATGAATATGTCAGTATATGGCCCATTGTGTTGTTTATGCACTTTTTTAGGCACTGTACAAGCACTTTCACCAAACAGGAAGCACCTTTTTAATGATATTGTGGATTGTATCAGTATTTAACAAATGTCTGCTATAAAATATTTTTTGTATGTACTTTACTCTAGTGTTTCCTTCATTGATTTTTTTGAAGACATATATTTCTCAAAGAGAATCCGACAGAACCATTTTGTAACATACTGCACAAAGCCCAGGTCCTGAGGAACACAGGGTTGCATTATAGTTGCTAGAAATAACTAACACACGAAGCAGTGTCAAAGTGTATAGGTATGGACTGTAACTGAACACACTCCTTCACTGAGTGTTTGCGTGTGGTTGGATAAATGTGAGAATTATTCCCTAGTAAATGCCGTCTCAACTATAATATTCAGTGTCAGATCAGCTGCAGAACTAAGTGAACTTATTTTTTGAATGATTTAAACTTCTCTACTTGAAACGCTGTACGACCTAACTATAGGGTACATAAGATTACTTTCATCAGAATAGTTACATAAACAGGTGGCTTTGTTTACAGCTCACAAAGGGGAGATTATGTCGATAGTGCATTACACAGTATATATAGTAACAATTTAAGATACCAGAAGACTAAGGGGGTCATTCTGACCCTGGCGGCCGGTGACCGCCAGGGTCACCGACCACGGGAGCACCGCCAACAGGCTGGCGGTGCTCCCGAGGGCATTCTGACCGCGGCGGTTCAGCTGCGGCCAGAAAGGGTAAACCGGCGGTCTCCCGCCGGTTTACCAATGCCCTTGTGAATCCTCCATGGCTGCAGAGCGCGCTCCGCAGCCATGGGGATTCTGACACCCCCTGCCGCCATCCTGTTCCTGGCGGGTCTCCCGCCAGGAACAGGATGGCGGTAGGGGGTGCCGCGGGGCCCCTGGGGGCCGCTGCAGTGCCCATGGCATGGGCACTGCAGGGGCCGCCGTAAGAGGGCCCCGCAAAGTATTTCAGTGTCTGCTAAGCAGACACTGAAATACGCGACGGGTGCAACTGCACCCGTCGCACCCCTGCAACTACGCCGGCTCAATTCTGAGCCGGCGTCCTCGTTGCAGAGGCATTTCCTCTGGGCCGGCGGGCGCTCTTTTGGAGAGCGCCCGCCAGCCCAGAGGAAATGTCTGAATGGCCGCCGCGGTCTTTTGACCGTGGTGCGGTCATTCAGCGGCGGTACCTTGACGGACGGCCTCCGCCGTCCGCCAAGGTCAAAATGACCCCCTAAGTAATTTGCTCAGAGTCATACAGTTGTAGTTCAAATGACAGAAATCTGACTGCCCAAGGTAAGCAATGTAGGCGCATCTCCACCCTCTTCCCACAAATAATGACAGTACACACATCATCAAAACTTCTAGAAAAAACATATCTCACGCACTAATAATCAAAGACATGGCATATTCTTCACCATTTCCTAAAGGTGGCACATTTCATAGTACTACCACTAAATGGGTAGATTTTAAGGAGATTGTAGTATTATGATGCAGATTACCGGGTAGTGCAGGAACATCACGCCCAAACAGGGTGCTTTAATATCATTACTTCGGAGAGTGATTATAGGTCAATGCCCGCATAAGATGCCCAGGAGCCAAGGCGCATCTGGCTCAGCATCCAGGTCCTAACTGCTGGGGGATCATTCCACACAGTTATATTATTAACACCCGTGCAAAAGATCAAGCACACTGAAAAATGAAACAAGGGATGCTACATAATTACTTGATGCATATTTATCAATATTTCATGCAAGGCAGCAAGACACCTTGCTGTGCTTTGTGAAAGGAAGAGGGCAGAATATGACAATTTTAACATTTTTTGGCACATTCTTTCCTTGCACTGGCACACTTTTGGTTGCCTAGGGCCACCATCCTTAAAAACAATCCTCTAAGGCTCTTTCCTCTTTTTAAGTTTACGTACCCTCCGTATTGAATAAAGCTGATATTTATTGAGGCAATACACCTCATTGCTTTGATGCTCTTTCCTGTGAGCTCACTATCTCTAATGATTCTCCTCACTCCTCACACACACCATCAACTGCAGACTAAGACGAGTAAAAAACAGAAAAATGCAAGACAGCAGGCCTTTTTCATTTATGCACCCAGGATCTGTAACAACATCGACATTTTGCTCTGAATAGTGTTGATAAAAAATTGTTAGATGGATGGTGAAAAAATGCTATTTACACAGTTTTTAAAACGAATTATTGTTTAAACTATTGAATTATTGCACATTGCATGTTAGGCTAATTTGTACTTTTTCTCTGCACTCGCACTTTCACTCATCCAAGATTAGAGCCAGGGATTGGGGCGAGCTACAACTAGACACCAACTTGGTAGGCAGTCTGATCTTTGGTCCGGGCTCTGTATTTAACGAGCCTTCGGACGCGACACGATGTTTGCTCTAGATAGTGCTGATCAAGGGGAGTTAGAAAGAGGGTGATCAAATATTGTTTATGTTGTTTCTAAAACCATTTTTTTTAAACAAATTCCTGCACATTAAGCTTTATGCTAATTTGCACCTTTTCTCTGCACTTTCCCTCGGCTGTTTAGAGCTGGGTACTGGCGCGAGCCACAACTAGACACCATCTTGGTAGGCGGTCTAGTCTTTCATCCGGGCTCTGTATTTAATGAGCCTTTGGACATGCATCGGACGTGTGCAGCAGGCGTGCCAAAGGCTCACCAATGTCAAGATCATCTGTGTCCAAACGCGTCAGGAATGCGCCATGACTTCTAGCCAATAATCTCCCCTGAAGTACACAAGGGAACGGCAGCTCAACACAGGTAGGCTCTTGCCCTGTAACATTTTTAATTGTGGTGAGGGTCAGGACAATGTACATTGCAGCCACTGGAATTGTTCATGCCAAATGGAACAAATTTTGCTAGCATGTACGCCTGGGCGTCTTTCTTCCCCCAAGCCCCCAGACTCTGCTGTTACCAGACTGAAATGCGCTTTGATCAATACTCGCTGTTTTATTGAACATAAAATTGAAAATTCTAACCACATTGACACCCATACCCCCCATATAACCTTTTTAACTGACACCTGGGCTTACGAGAACTCAGAATCCAGATCTATTAAATGCAAGACCAGCAGGATACGCTGTTACTTGATTAGACCATGCTGGCAAGCGGGGCAGTGGCTTAGTAGTTGTCTATCATAACCACTTCGAAGTCACCTGTGAATGCGCTACATTAGCAGAATGTGAAGCTATGCTCTTCTGAAGCAAGCTAATAACTTCACCTTTAATGGGCTACTGGTCTACAGGCCACCAGTCCCGAAAACCAGCCATGTATGCACTCCCATAATTTCACAGTTTTAGGTGACTTTCATTTCCATCTGGAAAATCCCAATAAAAAATAATCTGAACCGCTGAATGATATTCTGAGTGGTTTCAATGTTATTCAGTTGGTGAATACCATCACACAAGCGGCAGGGCATACACGCAATGCCAATTTTTTCAAATAATCTTGGTATACAGTTAAAAACTATTTTACCTATCATCTGGTCAGATGGTAAAGTGCTTGATTTTAGCCTAAAACCTCCACCTTAATTCCCGTCATCAATAAAACTATGCAAGGCAAAAAGGTTCAAGCTTGGAATTAAATCAATAAAGCTAAATTGACCAATATTTTAGATATCTCTCAGCCCTTAGCCATAAACGACATAGACTGAGCAGTAGGCAACTATTCTGGATGGATAACGTCAGTAGTTACCAAGATGACTCCCTCTAGAACTATTAAAAGATGCAGAAGTAGACCATCAGCACCCTACTTCTCTTCTGAACTCAGGGAATTAATTACAGAAATGCTGTAGACAGGAGAAAGTGTGGAGAAGGAACCATCACACTGCAATAAGATCAGATATGACCAATACATCCAAGATTACAAAAAAAAGATAATTATTGAAAAAAACTAATAATTTCTCGGAAATAATCAATTCAGCTAAGAACTCTATGAGGGAATTTTTTTAAACGGTCAGGTGCTCTCTACCCTAACCACCAGTTGCGTACTGTCCCCCAGCCAACTATTCTGTTACAAATTAGTGGAATTTTTTAAGAACAAAGTGGAGGAAATACATAGAAAATTGAACCTCAGTTGTTTGGCCACAAGCCCGACCTTGGAGACAAAAGGGGTAGTTCTTAATAAGAATGATTTTAGTAAGTTCCCTCCTCTCACCTCAGAAGGAGTAGTAGAACTTAAAAGACAAACAAAGTCAGGAGTCCCGTCCGATCCCTGCCCGCCAAAAATTTTCAGTGATATAGTAGGAATGGTTGCTCCCTCACTAACCACACTATTGAATGCCATTATTAGATCAGGCCCCTTCCCTTCTGAATGGAAAAAGGCCTCCATCCTCTCATTGCTGAAGAAGTCTTCATTGGATCCAAATGAACTGAAGAACTATCTTCCTATATCCTGCCTCCCTTTCTCGGCAAAAAACCTTGAGAAGCACATGAACATCGCACTCTGAGGTTTTTGAGGTAAATGGAATTCTGGATTCTGCACAATTCGGCTTCAGACCAAACCATTGCACTGAGTTAGCTGTGATAGTGGCTATAGAAGAGGTAAGAAGTATTCTGGACAATGGGCGTAAGACTGCAATGATCCTGTTGGATTGATCTGTAGCCTTTGACACCGTGAACCATTCCGTCCTACTAGATCACCTTGCAGAGATTGGAACAGGCGGTACTGCTATGGATCTTCGACGCTCTTTCCTCTCAGACAGGTAGCAATCAGTCACTTTGGGGGACTACCTAAAGAGGAAATTCTCCTGGTATTTTACCAGAAGAACTCTGTGCTCTGCGGCCTCCAGAACAGTCCATGTTCATAAAATTAAGAGTGTGACATGGGGTGGTAGTATTTTTGTCGAAACCACATGCCAACTTTGGAACAATTTACAGGGACACCCCAGAGTTCAATCTAACTTGTCCTGTTTTAGGAAACACTTCAAGACCTGGCTCTTTTCTCATTCTTTGTGATGTGTTCTGATTTGTGCTCCTCTTCTCAGTGTCTTTTGTAACAGGTACTAGCATCAAGATGCCCTTGGGCCATTGCACGCTATAGAGAATTGTTCAATATCAATTCAAAATATCAATATCAGGACTGCTTCAACGCTGCTCCAAATGAAAGAAGAGCTGAAGTCTCATCTTTTTAAATAACACCACATCACAATGCATTAACTGTCCACAAAACATCTACCTCTCCTATCGCTCGTCGACTTTATGCTTGTCTTTGACACAATACAACTCTCTGCGGCCTTTTGGTTAGGTTTTTGCTATCAAAATAACACATATATACAACCAGATGATGATGAAAGTGCCAGCTGAAAACTGCAGGGACACACTGCCTGCCGGGGAAGGTCCTGTTCCTGGTCTGAGCCTGTGGCCTCAACTTCACCGACCTGATGCTCTGCCAAGGGCTGTGTGACCGGCTCCGAGCCACCCACCACCCTGGTCATGGAGTTTAGCAACATCGTGGACTAGCTGGGGGAGAGTGTGACTGACAGGTGAGAATCCGGGATACTCTTTTAACAAGGGCTACTGAAATTATGCATCTATGTGGCCGCTGCGGCTTCCGCATAATTATAGCTATACCTCATTTGCCATATAATCCATAATCTGCTGCATAAACTGCAGATGTTATCAACAAAAACTGTTTCTAGCTCGAAAGGTTCAAAAGTTTCTAAAGACTAAACAACACTTGTTACTTCGCAATAGAAGGCTCTTTGCAAAGGTTGACTGGTCACGTTTCTATTGCATATTGCTATACTTGGATGTTAAACTGGTACTAATGAGGTACAAACTATACCTAGGAGTGTTAGCAAGTGCGAAAATGACAAACTAATGAACTAATGCTAGCCCCTTTTGTGAAACGATTTTCTCGAGACAGTGTGCAGGAATTTGTCTTTAATGCATGCTTTCCTTTAGGGCGTTCGTTGTATGTAGGGGTGTAGGAGTACAACTTTGACTCCCATGAAAATGCTCAAGGATGGTGAGGATTATCTCTTCAACCTAGGGCTGTATCCAGTGTGCTGGGAATAAACCGTTTGCCGTGCGAGTGCGTGCGGAGTTCTTGTTTAACACGTCTTGTCGTGGTGTTTGATATGCGACGGAACGCGCAAACCTGTCCGCGCGCGCCTTTATATCGCTAGATCAGGCACCTCTCCGTGCAGAACTCCACATTTCCTCTTCCACGCTTGAGCAAATACCGTATTACGCTGAAATCACACCCGCCGCAGTGCGCATGAGGAACTACGGGGCATATTTATACTCCGTTTGCGCCAAATTTGCGTCGTTTTTTTCAACGCAAATTCGGCGCAAAACTAACGCCATATTTATACTTTGGCGTTAGACGCGTCTAGCGCCAAAGTATGAGTAAAGAGCGTCATTTTTTTGCGTGAACGCCTTCCTTGCGTTAATGAGATGCAAGGTAGGCGTTCCCGTCCAAAAAAATGACTGCGCCGCAAATGCGTCGTATTTATACTCCCGGGCAAAAATCACGCCCGGGAGTGGGCGGGGCAAAAAACCCCGCATTTGCGCCTCTTTTTAACGCCTGGGTCAGGGCAGGCGTTAAGGGACCTGTGGGCTCAAAATGAGCCCACAGCTGCCCTCCCATGCCCCCAGGGACCCCCCCTGCCACCCTTGCCCACCCCAGGAGGACACCCAAGGATGGAGGGACCCACCCCAGGGACATTCAGGTAAGTCCAGGTAAGTATATATATATTTTTTTTTATATATTTTTTTGGGCATAGGGGGGCCTGATTTGTGCCCCCCTAAATGCCTCAATGCCCAATGACCATGCCCAGGGGACATAAGTCCCCTGGGCATGGCCATTGGGCAAGGGGGCATGACTCCTGTCTTTACTAAGACAGGAGTCATGTAAATGGCGTCTGGGCGTCCTTAAAAATGGCGCAAATCGGGTGGAGGCGATTTTTTGCGTCAACCTGACTTGCACCATTTTTAAGACGCCCTAACGCCATTTTTCCCTACGCCGGCGCTGCCTGGTGTACGTGGTTTTATTCCACGCACACCAGGCAGCGCCGGTCTGCTTGCGCCGGCTAACGCCATTCAATAAATACGGCGCCCGCATGGCGCTTCAGAATGGCGTTAGCCGGCGCAAAAATTTTTGACGCTAAACTGCGTTAGCGCAGTTTAGCGTCAAAAAGTATAAATACGGGCCTACGTATGGTGTTAAGACACTTGTGTTGTGAAGGGAGAGGCAATTCTAGGATGTGCCTGTCAATTTACCAATATATATAGAAGCATTCTATGACCCCATCGGCCCCACCGTTCATCCTCAACACGCACACACTTGTTAACCTCTCACCATCCATAGATCACGTCTAAGGCGTTTTTTTCCTGTTCAGTGTCTACCACCTGCCTCTCCGCTCTAAAATCAGTTACCTTTATATTATCTCACCTCCAAGACAGATCCGTGAGTTTAGCGCTCGCAGCTGAAATCTGGTGTGTCTGATCATGGATTCGAATTCTGGAGCGACGAACTTTCCGTGCCATCCTCCTCATATTCACACATTGTGCTCGGTAACAGGGAAGTCGGTAGTTACAACGGAAAAGCACCATCAATCCCAGCATCACCTACAGCTCCCAACAACATCCTGAGCACACCCACTCTCACTCCTATCAGCCTAGCAACACTCCATGTGGCCCCACCATTGCCTGGGCCCCAGGCAGAGGATGCCCCCAGCTGCCGTGCATGCTGCACATAAGACACGTTTAAAATGAGAGCTGCTCTATTGAAACACGGTTATCCGGTATTTCGTGTAAGTGACGCCAGTGGAAGTATATAGTGGAAACCAGTTGTGTGCTGAGCAGAACAGAATGTATGCGCGATAAGGGTAGCATTAAGGGGCATATTTATACTCCGTTTGCGCCGAATGTGCGTCAAAAATTTTGACGCACTTTCAGCGCAAACATTGCCCCATATTTAAACCCTGACGCCCGATCTGGCGCACCAGGAAAATGGCGCTATGTGCGCCAGTTTTTGGAAGCGGCACCCCGCCCTGCGTTAATGACATGCAGGGTAGGCGTTCCCGTCCAAAAACAGACGCACATAGCGGTGCGTCGTAGTTATGCTTCCGGGCAAAAATCACTCCCGCGCGGCAGGCGGCGCAAAAAAATCACGCAAAGCACGAATATCGTGAAATTTTAACGCCTGGGTCAGGGCAGGCGTTAAAATGGGGCAAACACACCTGTACTTAATCAGAACACACAGAACAAACAACAGAGCAGCAGAGCAGCAGAGCAGCAACAGGTAGACATGGAGGTGCTTTTGCTTCAGCGTGCACGTAGACGCAGAGCCCTGCAGCAACAACAGCAGCCACAACAACAACAGCAGGGACGCCAAAGACAGCGCAGAAGGCAGGAGAGGATATTCCGCCCAAGAACAACCCTGCATGGCCTCAGGGAACGAGACATCATCCAGAGGTACCGGTTGAACTGGCAGGCCATTCAGCAGCTGCTGACAAATATTGAACAGCAATTGGCCCCCACTTTAGTGACTCCACGCACTATCCCAACAGAAACAAAGCTGCTTGCCGTACTTCACATGCTGGCAAGTGGCTCCTTTCAGACAACTGGTGCCCTGGTTGGTGGAATCTCACAACCATCTTTCTCCGCATTCCTGCCTAAAGTACTGGATGCCATCATTGGACTGACACCCCGCCACATCTGCTTCCCTAACACAGTGCAGAAGCAGCAGGAAACTAAACAGGGGTTCTACGCCATCAGTGGCTTTCCGCACGTCCTTGGTGCAATCGACTGCACACACGTACGCCTTGTGCCACCTGCTGCGAGTGAACACCTCTACCGCAACAGGAAGCACACACATTCCATCAACGTGCAGGCCATAGTCGATCACCAAGGACTGATCAGCAACATTGTGGCTAAATATCCTGGGAGTGTACATGACGCATTCATCTTCCGTCACAGCACCATCAACCAACACTTCCAGGATGGACGGTATGGCAATGGACTACTTGTTGGTAAGGACAAAAATCTACTTATATACTCACTGCACAGAAACCCTCTAGGATAAACAACCCATACACCACAATAGCAACACCTAGACAGGAACACACTGAGGTACTCACATCACTAGCCATGTTTCACAAGTCACCATTGAACCTCTCACACATTGGAATTTACTCTACAGCTTAGTGTGAAGACATTCATGACTGTGGTTGCCTAAATGTCACCTTGCAAATTGGAAGTCTCACAATAACCTGTACACTAATGCAATGCATAAGTTTTAAGGGATGGGATGGCCTGGGTATGTTCAATTGAACGTTTCTAATACACTTTCATGTTTCAACTCTGCATGGAACTATCATCACACCCCCAGTGAGGACACACGGACACCTGTGTCACAAGTCACAATGCAAGGGAGGGCACACTGTACTTGAGAAACCGATACATCCTGCTGACAAACAGCCAACAAACACTTGCTCAGCCAAGGAAAAAAAACAATGCCAAAGTTTCCACCAACAACCATAGGTTGTCACATTAGTACACAAAATAGTCACAGACAACACAACACAACTACTTCCATCAAAGATACGTACAACAGTGCCTCCTACATCTAATTGATACCATTCTGTGTTTCTCTTTCAGCTGATCAGGGGTATGGCATCCAGCCTTGGATAATGACACCATATGGGAACCCAAATACTGCTGCTGAGCGGGCATACAATGACGCCCACAAGAGGACACGCAGCATTGTGGAGCGGACCTCTGGGATCCTAAAGTCAAGGTTCCGCTGCCTTGACATCACTGGCGGAAGCCTACTATACTCCCCAGAGATGGTCTGTAAGATCATACTCACTTGTGCCATATTACACAATATTTGTGTAAAAAGGAACATTCCCCTCCTTGAACCGGACCCAGACATGCCTGAGGATGATGATGAGGAGGATGCTGGCCTGCAACAGGAGGGGGAACAACCTAACACGGCAGCAGGAGTGCGTAGGCGCCAACAGCTTGTGAACAATTTTTTTACTTAAGTTATTATAATCACTTGTATTCCACACTTGTAAATAAACACAGATAACAAACACCACATCATGCTTTGGCCTATTCATTTCTGACCACCTTTAGTTTGAAATAGCTGAAGATGAATGTCGTCTCATTGATCAAGAATGCCATTAAAATTCATCACACCAAAAATAAACATCACAACTGTATGCACAGAGGGTAGGATGTGACATGATACATTACCATACACAGAGCCCAACAAGAGTACAAATGTGACAATTACACATGCCGGATCCAAACAACTCAAACAGTCTCTCATCCAGCCCAAAATTGGAGATCATTTGAAAGTCACATTACACGTGTTCAGAGACTGGGTGGGACCATCCATGTGTACGTGACCATGTCATCAATGGCTTCTCTCAAGTGTGTGATATGAGCAATACACAATAGCTACAACATCAGCTGCCACTAACTCAGGAGGAGACCTTGAAGTTACAGTGACAACATACACCCAGACAGGTGATAGTGGATCCACATTCCAACACACATGTACACATATGTCATACAATCAATCTAATATTTGAAAGTAGACCATCACAGTTGTGTCCCAGTCTGAACCTAGCAGGAAGATTGTAACATGACACTAAACCAGTTTATGCAGAAAGGGACACAGACAACCAAAATATTCTTCTCATTATCACATCGGGAACGCTGAGAGTCTTGCAAACATAGTCATAGGAAAATGGTATGCAAGTTTGCTCCAATTCATCATTACTGCAAACGTCAAATGGGCTAATGAGATCAATGAATGGTCAACAGTCATTCATACCATATGGCCTTACATTAGCCCGCTGCTGCAGGTTTGCCATGATATAATAAATATACTCCATGGATACAGTAGCTATTCTGGATGGTCAAATCCTAGGGTGCTGGGGGCCTAAGTCCACCTCTACCGCCCCCCAAAAATACAAGAATCATGTACTTGTGAACTAAACACATGCATAAGGCACATGTGTGGCCTCCATGTCACAAGTCCAACACAAATCTGAAACACAAAATCATAATGGGACATGCTCAGCCCCATAAAAACTGAAAGTGACTCTCCCACTCCCTGTTAGGACTACAGATAAAAGCATCAACATCATAAATGTGGACACATTTTGGAGACGGAATACATAATAGTATCCCATCCATCATTTCAAAATAGCCATCAGCAATTACACCAAATATGTCGTCAAATATGGTCAATACATTAGTTAACGTATCCCAAACATTACAGTGTGAATGCCTTCTATACATAAAACAACGGACATGTGTCATATACAAACACATATGTGTATCACATCGCACCGTTTGACCATGACAAATCACCTTTCCAAAGCTAAAAACATGAAGACATAAGGATAAATTTGCTCCATATTCTACGCATACAGCATGGCCGTCATAATTTGTTCACGTACATGTGTGCACACAATGCAGAGTCAAATACAAATGTATCCAAAAGTGTCTTAATAATTCGCCTTCAAAGTATAATTTACATCCACAATATTTTTGACTCTGCATCATGTGCACTACTGTACGTGTAAAAAAAATGACGCCCATGCTGTATGCGTGGTAAAATTGACGCTACATGGACAATATGTTGGTCATCTCATGTACATTATAAATTATTAATATTCATATCATATTTTTTCACTCCGCATCATGTGCACTACTGTACGTGTAAAAAAAATGACGCCCATGCTGTATGCGTGGTAAAATTGACGCTACATGGACAATATGTTGGTCATCTCATGTACATTATAAAATATTAATATTCATATCATATTTTTTCACTCCGCATCATGTGCACTACTGTACGTGTAAAAAAAATTACGCCCATGCTGTATGCGTGGTAAAATTGACGCTACATGGACAATATGTTGGTCATCTCATGTACATTATAAAATATTAATATTCATATCATATTTTTTCACTCCGCATCATGTGCACTACTGTACGTGTAAAAAAAATGACGCCCATGCTGTATGCGTGGTAAAATTGACGCTACATGGACAATATGTTGGTCATCTCATGTACATTATAAAATATTAATAGTCATATCATATTTTTTCACTCCGCATCATGTGCACTGTAATGCGTCAAAAAAAAATGACGCACAACTGTGTATGCGTGAAAATATGACGCATAACGGGAAAATACAAACGGTGGCCATTTTCTGCAGGAAGTGATGTAATAGGATATCCTGTTTACAAAATCTGTACTGGGAGTTAACTTTCACTTTCACTTTGCAGTCTCAGATTTATCTAGACTGTGTGGTTGTGTGAAAGGTGTTGTCCTGTGTTTTACTGCTTTTGTGTCCTGTGTGCCTTGTATTTTGTCTTAGTGTCAATCTATTATTGTTGTATAACATTGTCTCAGTCTGTTTAGTGTTATTTTGTCTATACCTGTGATAGTTTGTATTGTCAGTGGGAGTCTGTTGTGGGTAGCATAGTTTGGGGGGTTAGTTGGGCTATTTTTCTCCTTCTTCTTTTTCTTTCACACCTCTACCTTTCCCCATTTCCCACTTTTACTTTCATATTTATTTTGTCCAGCATTAGTCCTCTCAATATGTCAGGTAGGCCTCGCCTGTCCAGGATGGGTGAAGACGAATTGGGGGGGTTCATATGGCTAGTAAGCCATTTCCTTCCAATAATGCTGGAAGCTGGGGGCCGTGTGATACAGGGGTATCACACGGAGGCGAGGAAAATCCGGTGGGAGAAAGTGCGCCATCACCTGGTCCGGGTCTACAGGAGTCGGAGAAATGTACACCAACTCAAGCACCGCTGGGCAGATCTGATCACCAGGGAACAGGATCTGCTGGACCACCTGGGACTCCGGATTGGTGGCCATGTTGGTGAGTAAAAATCTATTAAATGGGAATGATAGAAATCTGTGTGTGAACATGTGATGATTGTTAGCCAATCTGCAAAATAAGTAGCTGACTGTGTGTAATGCTAGGGAAACCTAGGCCCATGGTTATACACATAAATCCCCATATTTTGCAACACATGTACACGCAATAACAGCATTAAAATCCAACATCTATTTGTATTTTGCTAAGTCGCCCCCTCTCTGCGTCACAAAATGTTGCAAATGCTGCGCTACAAAGGTATACATATGTGTCCTAATGTGTATTTGTTGCAGAATGTGTATGAAGACCTATGCTACCAGTCCGATGGCTCATTTTTGCAACACATACCAGATGCATGTAGCTGCATGTAATGTAGTGTTGCATTTGTGTCAGAAAAGCAACACGTGAACTGCTCTATTTGTACTCCACTGGTCATAATGGCCAGTGAGTACGTCATGTAGAAACAACATACCTACATATGCAGACCCCATAGCTAGACAGAAAATTGGAAACACATGATGATGCTATACATGTGTGTTGCCTTCACGTCACATGAAGTTAGTCATGTTGTTCACACATATGTCACATGTGTGTCTGGTTGCTGTGTGTTGAACCTGTCCACATAGCCTGTTTGATTGTGAGTGGTCATGCAGTCCTCATGGAACCAGTTTTGGAATGTCTCTCTGGGATGCACATGCTGAGATGTATGGTTAACATTATTGTTGGGGCATACTAATGGAGGATTAACTTGGACGACACATGACTGTCCTGGCCACTGCATGAGTGTAGTAGGGTGTGACACTGGAGCAGGAGACTCATCCAATGATAATGTTGAATACAAAGTCATCCATGCAGGATGAGCATGTGTGAAAGTCTATCATTACCATGTCATATTCACACAGTGTCATTGTAACAGAAATTATTTGTCCGTTCACCCAGTCTGAGTATAATCTTTGTTTCATGCTTTACAGGTGGACCAGCCCCGTACACCGTGGGAGAGGTGGCCCATTTTGACGACCCCGATACCTACAGTGAGTGTCGCCTGAGTGCTATTTACATTGTTTGGTAATGAAGCATGATGGATTACTGTATGTTCAAGAGAATTCATGATTTGATGTGCTGGCCGTTCATTGGCTTTGTTGTTTTAGTGTGATATCAAATTTGAATAATGTTTCTGTAAAGCAATACCTAGTCATCTCTCAGATTGAGGGGTTGTAGCCCATTCAATTAGGGCGGCAATTGGGAATGGTATGACTCATTTGGAATACACTGGTCAATGTTAGACTTGGTCAGGGACTTGCCATCAACTGAGTCTGCATATCAGACTGACAGTCTCCCAGATAGCTTAGGCACATGGCTTTGATGACAAGTGTTTCTTCCTAGTTGAGGATGGACTGTGTACACTGTAGGTCGGATCTTCCAGGGCCATGTACTTCCACAAGGTGAACTCGAAGTGTATGTGACTTGAGTGCAATGGCCTAGGTGTTCAGTTGAATCATGTGAATGGGTGTTCTACCTCCTCTGTGTGTGTTGTTAAACATGCCTCACTAATAGTATGTTATGTTGGGCTAAGTCATATCATTTTGACATGTGTGGACCTGGGATGTGACAAGGTTGGGCTGACTACAACGTGTTGCTAGCCCTTCATAGTTGTTGTGTGTGAAGGCACATACTTGTTGAACTTTCTGTACACTCCTGGGTGTGCATTGAACATGGGATTGTTGGTGGTTCTTCCCACACCACCCACAAAGACTGGGATGTTACTGTGAAACAGGGTACCTAGGACTGTAGCAACCAGTATGTTACACGTACTTAGCACCTTTTGTGACTTGAGTTAGTACCTAGGGCCAGAGTGAGAAAAATGTCTACACGTTGCAAATGGCATAAATATATGTTTGTGATTTGCAAACGTCTGTTTCCTATTCCAAAATGTATTTGGTGGTCATGTACATATTAGGAAAATGCTTTTCAAAATGGAAATGATAAAGGGGTTTACCAGACCTACTTGCAAATCACAGTGGTAGGCAATCCCATTTGCAACTGAGTACGTGGTTGCAAAGTGAGTAGCTGTTATCATCCACTTGAAGTGGATGGTAACCAACTTGCTGACTGGAAGGGGTCCTCATTGTAAACCTTCACCTTTGTGAGTGGACCAAAATAATCCTGCACAAAACAGCCAGTGGTCTAAGGGACCAATAATTACCGTGAAAATTTCCTAGTTGAATTGTTGTGTTTTTAAACTAATTGCAGCTCATTTTCCTTTCAGGTAAACGGCCTACACTTGGGGAAAAATTACTTGCTTCATTTAAAAGCAGTCACGTCTATGGATTTCTGCTGGTACCAGCAGGCCTCCATCCCCGTGAGTGCCCATAGTCGCTACGGTGGGGCAACTTGGAACCCACATCATTGATGTTCATGAGGTGGGTTTTCGGGACCCCATAGCGACTCGCAGACGGTGTCAGAGACACCGTTCTGCTTTGCATAATTGCTAGTTGTTATTTCAAGATTCCTACATCTGACCCCTAGTGTGGACATATGATTCTGGGCCAGGGGTTCAATCTTAGCACACAACTAATTCCAAATGCCATTGAGTGAGGAGTGTGATTGTTATCACATAGAATGACATATGTAGTGAAGTCAGTATGCGGAAGAGCTGGTGCCATAATGTCTCATGCCTTAGGTATGATTTGGTTGAGTAGTTTAGGGTGATGTCATCCATCATGTAGAGACAAGTATATGCTAGGTGTGATATGCCCTTAGGTATGCAGGATTCACATGTACTTCCTCTGAGCCTTTCCGTGAACTATGTTGTAACAATTGCTGCAAAAAATACATTTCTAGTAATGGACAAATGACCCATGGTGGTATTCAACCCACTGTAAATTCAATGCTCAATATTTCCCTTTTCTCTTCACAGCTGCAAACCTGAGTGCCGCAGAGCGCAACCATTTCGAGCGCCGTGCAGTGAGGTACAGCCACATCCTGCAGGTGCAGTGAGGGTATCGAAGGATGGCCCGCAGATATAATTCGGATCGGGCCTCCGGGGCGTGGTATGCCACACCACAGGCTCCCCCAACGGTGCCACCAACAACCACCGCCACTACATCCACCAGGTCTGCCCAAGGGGACACAGCAATGGACCAGGCATCTTCATCCAGACCTGGACCCAGCCGTGTGTTGGGAGCAGGGCTGTCCCGTGGCCACTCCACTCCAGCAACAATCTCCACCGGCACCCAGACCAGCACTGACCCGCCTATTGACCCTGCAGCCTTCCAGGCATTGTCCAGAAAATTGGACAGGTTGATCCGCAAGGTTGACAACCTTGCGGAGGACATGAATGAGGTGAAGAAGAAGGTGCGCTCCATCCGGCGCACACTACGGAGGGCAAATCAGTAGTCATTTTGCCCTCCTGAACTTTTACCCCTCCCCTCTCACCTCTTTCCTTTTTCATACTGTTAGTTGGGTTTGGGGGGTTAGTTATAGGATAAGTATAGGAAATTAGCTTAGTTAGTGTTAGGTAAGAGGGTGGGGGGTCCTTATTCTTTCTATCTAATATTTTTGTGTGGGTGGGTGGGTGGGCAGCAATGTTGGGATTCCTGTTTAATTAAAAAAAAAAAAAAAAAAAATATTACAAAAAAATATATGTTTGTTTAGGATAGTATAGTATGTGTAGGTTAGTAAGTGTTGTCCTGCATGTGTCTTGTCTCTTAATGGTGGGTGGGGGGTTGATGTTTAGATTGTTTCGTTACATGTGTAGAGTAAGTTTAGCTTAGGTTAGTTAGGGAGAGTTGTGGGTTAGTAGTAGTCAGGTTAGATCAGTGTAGGTTTACCTTTCCCTTAGTTGCCTCTTTTATTACTACTTTGAAATAAAAATTTTGTTAACCCTTTACCTGATGCGTTAGTTGCTACCTTTTCATAGCCTTGACATCAGTGTAGCAGAAAGTTTTAGTATGACATTTGTGTTCCATGCTCGCTATCCCCAGGCTAATGAGGTTTAACATGCCAGCTACCCGTGTGCTAACTTGGTAAGTATCCACCATGTGGGAGAGCCAACATTGGTAGTGTGCATTGATCATCAAGGTTTGTGGTTGGTATGTACCCTACTTCACAAAGAGTGCTTCCCGACTTGTTATTGTAGGTAAATAGATAGGTCGGACAGCATTGTGAAGTTCTGGGAGAGCTTTGTAGATGAGGATTTGTTCACACTCTTGTCTTGTTGCTGTCATTGCTGACCTACATCATGTGTGTACTGATTCAGCATGACTTTCCTTCATGGAAGTATACGCCGTAAGGGTGATTGATGCAGTGTAATTTGTTTATCATTCCTTTCATTTTACAGCATAATTTCCAATTTTAGTATCGCATGGTGCCTACATTTCTCAGCCACCATTAGTTGTCTAGAATAGCTGTAGATGGTGCATCATTCTGTCCAACACAGCATGATTGTGTGTGCTTAGTCCCTTCATCAGTTATTTTCCTCAGTATAGTAAAGCTATGATGCAATCCTGGCCACTGCACAGATGTTCCAGTATACATGAAATCAGGACAGTAGTATAGAGAATCTACATGGTTGCCACACAGCCACTTTGGAGTTATCTACTGCACAGTTGAAGTGTGAAATGACACAGAGACACAATAGGTGTGCAAGTGATATTTATTTGTAGGTGGTGTAATGCAAAATGTCCATTCACAATGTTAGCTGAGTCCGTTCTGGTGCATTCTTACATGGTGATCCTACAGACGGGGTGTGGATGATGCTCCTGACATGCTGGGGTGAGGTCACAGACGGTGCAGAGGAACATGAATTGCCAAATGGTAGGAGAGAGACATTCACTGGCAATGGGGACAAGTCATACAGTGGATTGCCGAACAGTCATTGAGGGTAGTTGTAGTGAGACTGGCATGTGTCAAAACGTAGGACCTTGGTCAGAGTAGGCCATGGTGCAGGGACTAGGGCTTCCGGGTACTCCTGCGTGTGAATGTTATCTGTTCCATGTCTTCTTCTTCTGATGTGTGTGTTGCCTGGTGTATCCTTGTTGTTGTTGGTTGTGAAGGGGCAACACACACCTCAGTGTTAGAAGACATGGAGGCAGACATCCCGGGGGCTGATCCCTGTCGAGTAATGAAGGGCAGTACTGCAGCAAGGAGGGCCTGCTGGTTTTTCAGAATGGCAGCCACATCCCGATGGTAGGCAGCCAGGTCGGCCCTGAGGGGTTCTATGTTGCATTCGTGCACACGTTGACTGGCTTGCAGTTGGAGTTGTTGTGTCAACTGGATGACAGCTGTGCAGATTTCCTTCTGTGTTTTTAAAAGTTCCTCCAAGAGCGATGTTCTGGCTTGCATTGCAGCTGCCTGATCAGCAGTTGACAACATGCACGAACGCACCCCCTCAAGGCTGGCTGCCATAGTTTGCATCCCCACCCGCACCTCCTTGGCCAGCTCCCGCTGGACCCCAACAACAGTTCTTTCGAAGCTGGTGCCAGTGTCGTCAGAGTCCTCAGCTGTGTTGGAGCTGGCAGGTCTTACAATTGGGGTGGCGGGTGGTTCTACTGTGGTGGCTGCTTCTTCTGTGCTCCTCCTTGTGACTGAAGGTGGGGTTTGGAGGCTTTCAAGGACCATGTCAAGGGTCTCTTGTGGGAGGTTGATGGTCTCGTCATCCATTTCATCAGGGAACTCATGGACAGGCATATCGGCAGGAGATCCGTGTTCCTCTGCAATGAAACAGGGTACAATTAGTGTGTCTGTGTTGTGACAATTTTGCTTTAAGATACAAGCCTTTGGATGCCTTAACTTTGTACTCTGTGTTTGTCTTGGTATCTGCTGTCCATCATAGGGCATTGTTGTAGGCCTATGGCCCACCTGTGTGTCACATGTATGATATGGATCTTTCAGACATGTCTGCCAGGTCGCCTCTAGGTGTTGCTTTGTAATTATTTAGAAATAGGCGTTTTTTTGTCCTACTCCTCACTCGGTGTTTCACTATTGTTATGGAGGGACATTTTGTTGGGTGGGCTCTCATTATCCTACATGTGATTCTTGGCTTTCTAGGCAGCAGGATAGCTAATGGTGTGGGGGACTAAGTTTGACCCACTTGTATATAACTCTGTCACCCAGATATTCAATTTAGCTCAGACTAACTAGCAGTGCCTCTGGTCTCCCACATCAAAGGAATGTTTAGACATCCGAGCGCATGACATCTTTGGAACTTCTCAGGGAAGTGGTGGTCACTCAGGTCCTACACATTTCTATCTTTTCCTGTATGTTCCCATACACAAATGACAAAGACAGTATTTGTTTGATATGAAGTTTCATTGTACAACTGACTTGTAGGAATTTAGGTGTGAGCCCCAATAACCCAAACAATACACACTGTTAGAATTGAAATAGTCCGCAGGAGACTAATACATTAGTACACAACTATCATGGTGCCTAACAGTTTCTACTCTCCCTCTGCTTGTTCTATGTATAGCACAGCATGTTAAGTTTGGAGCTTGCCTGTCTGAATCACAGTGGAGACATCATCCCTCATATCAGAGGAATGGGCTGGGATCTGGTTGTGCATCAGCAGCAAGGCAGGCAGCATCTAGTTGTGAATTTATGTTTGGAAACTCCCCCATGCGTGTCTTGGGACGAGGAAGTGAATTTAAAAGACATATGTCATGGTGATGACAAGGTTTCCCTACGCAGGAATGCCAGACCTTCAACCCTACCACATCTATCAGCAACGTACCAGACGGTATCCTTGACTGGGGCACAGAGTGAATATGTTCTGGCAAACTCCAGTGCAGAAGTAGGCAAAACAGGGTGATTTGACTAATTAACAACACCCTAGGACTGACTATTTGCTACATTAACTGATAGGAAGGGCAATGAGAATCATTTAGTGCAAAGTGCTCTGAGGCTCTTAGATGTGAGCAAATGAGTATTAGTACATTCAGGGTAAGATGCACAAAGGCCTCCAGCCTGAGGCTAATGCGCAAAGTATACGTTTCACTTGCCACACTACACTTTGACTGACTGTGGGTGTTGTGACTGCCCTGCCAGCACACTTGCCTCTCAGGCCCTGCCCCATACACTTTTTATTCACATTGCATGAACTGTACATGTTACGTGGCATTACCTATGCATGTCAATGTTAGGATGTGGTATGGATGTAAACATTGTTGATGTTTGTATATGATGGGGTATAATGTGTGTCTTACTGGATTGGCCTGTTTATCGTATGAATGTCCTATTTTTTTGTAAGACTGTGCAGATGTGTTTCAGTGACCAGTTGCCAGTGTCCCCTCCTCAATGTTGTTGTCTGAGCAGTATGACATTAGTGATGTAGCCTTGTTAGCCAGGCACGTGAGGGACCCTGACGTATGCAGCATGTGTGTGTCGTTAGTGCTGTGTGGCTCCTATTGCTGTTTACTTAGGGTTATGTATGTGTCAGTTATGGACATTCGGCATTTGAGTGTACTGGTACCTTTGTCTTATTTCTAGGAGTAATTGCAGATGTCATCCTCACCCCCTATTTTAGGTATGTATGTTCCAGGGTGGGGTTCCTGCCATTTGGTGCTATAGCTGCACAGAGATGAGAGGTGTTATTGTCAACTGTGGTGGCAGTTAAGTTGCAGTTGTTGTATTTGCTACAGCATTACAGGTAGGGACCTAGTTGATGGGGAATAGATTTTGCAAGACAAGTGCCTGGATGTGGATTTGAAGTAGTGTCCTTCCCACCTGTCACTGCTTTCCCTTGGCTCTCTTGTAGTAATTACAGGATGTCCCTGTGGGACTGTTGTGGTTGCTGTATTTTGTCGTGCCCCAGCTTCGGTCAGTACTGGGCATGCCCCCCTGCCGTGCCCCTTTCCCCATGCCACTTCATATATGTGCTGACTTACATGCATTGTGTAGTAGGTATCCTCCCCCTGCTTACAATCCTCATTATTGCATTTGAATTCCCCATGCGACTTACCCTGCATGTGCGTTGTGTCGTGGTAGTCTGCGCTGTCCAGTCCTTGAATCCCTGTGACGATCTCCTCCGGGATGACGGCTGCGACCATCTCCTCCATGTGGTCCAGGGCCTCCTGTTGTGCTGGACTCCCCCCTCCAGTCTGCATTGCTGCCTTCCTGTTCCTGGCCATTTTCTCTTTGGTCCTACGTTTGCAGTCATGCCAGCGTTTCTTACACTCGGTGACTGTCCGGCGTTCTTCAGCCACACTGTTAATCTTGTCCACAATTTGTTTCCAGATGGCCTCTCTCCTACTGAGTGGCAATTTTGAGGAGATGAAAAGTTGGTGCTGGTGTTCCGTCACCTCTTTCACCAGGATTTCCTGCTCCTCTGCACTGAAGCAACACTTTTTTTTTTTTTTTAAATGTCCTGGTTCCTGTATGCTTCCTCCTGGCTGGTTCCTGGTCTGCTCTCATCCTCCTGGGGTCTGTTGGGGCATCTAGGATCCATTTTGGGTCTCCTCTCCTGAAAGGGCAGTTTTCGCGCAAAAATGTAACGCAATAGCATGAAAAAAAACGGCGTTTTCACGATTGTGCTGTCGTAAATCGACCCACAGTGATGTGCGTCGCATTTACGTTGGTTTCCTTTACGACAGACCGACGCTGTGTGCGTCACGAAATAATGACTCCCACCTGTTGGTTGCGCCGCCGTACGTCAAAGTATAAATTTGACGCCCGCATGGCGCTTCCAAATGGCGTTAGCCTGCGCTATTTTTTTTGACGCAATACTGCGTTGGCGCAGTTTTGCGTCAAAAAGTATAAATATGGGCCTTGATGTGCCCCTATAACCATTTGTGTGTCTCCTTTGCGCATTTATCCCCGTGGAACATTCTCTGCTCTGCTTCTGGTCCCTTTCTCCTGCCCTCGCCCAGTTTCCCATTTCCTCCTCTCTGCTGATCTCCCTGCTTCTTTTTCTTGGTTCACTGTCCCTCGCCCATCTGCTGACCTTTCCTTCTTCTCTCGTTTCTCCGCTCTGTCCATTTACATCAATGGTCCCAGGCGTCAAACAGCTTGCTCCGTGGTATTTTTTGTGTTGTTTTTCTAGTGAAGGTTCATGTCCCCATGTGCTGGCCTTTCTTTTGCTTCCATGTGGTGGGATTGTTTGTGTTTTATCATTTTCCAAATTGCTCTCCAAACACAGACCTTGCATAGTGATGCCCCTCACATCAGGGTTTTTTCCTGGCCTGGAGCACCCAAAACAAAGGTATAAATAAGTGTAAGGCTTCTGCACTTATCTGTTATCAAAGAAGACAAAAGACTGGGCCACACCCAAAGTGTCCCATTCACCTTGTACAACAGAATCTGCAAGCCCTATGATCTACCAAACTGCAGTGCTTCAGGAACTTGAACCAGCAGCACCTTGCTAACAAAGTTTTCACTGAATTTTAAAAAGAAGGCCTGTGACCATCCTCCTCACCACAGTTTCTGGATCTCCACCCTCCCGCTACTGGAATGCAGGCAATACACTTCCACTGTGTGGGGAAGATCTCCTTGCCCTCCATCTTGTGCAGTGTCAGACCAGAAGCCATCAAAATGGATCCCACTTCAAGGGCCAGCCCTGAGGATGAACAGAAGGCATCCGCTCCTGCATGCACAAAATGCCATTTTCAATGTTTCCATTAGTTACCCGTCTATTTTCTCAGATTGCTGTGATCTTAATTGTATTGCTACCTTTGAGCACAGCCTAAAGCTCTTGAGATTTGCCTTTGTATGTGGCCAACCATTAATTTACACTTCCAACCCCTGACCCAATCAGTTCTCCTTGCTGAAATAGTGGTCTAATGGCACCCTAGCAGTGGACAGAGTGCTCATCTTGAGACAGAACAGTGCATGGTTGAACTATACTTTCAGAAGCATTTGTCCACTAAATCATTAATGAATAACAACAGGATAAACGTAGGCTTCGTCTTTCATGGGACGGTGACACAATGGCCCTGGTGCCTATCAAAAGAGCCTAACATGCCACTATCTTCACCTGCAAATAATATTGCTTCTTTCTGCAGTCGTGCATCCTCAAATTGCATGCTGGGAAACAGCCTTTACAACAAAGGCTTTTATCATGCATGCCTTTACAACGAAGGCTTTTTTAATGTTTGCACTAAGAACTGTTAATTTTAAGGGCTTAGGATTAATGTTTAGAGTTTTTTTTAGGGTTTAGGGTTCATATTTAGGGTTTTGGGCTTGTTTTTACGGCTTAGAATTGGTGTGGGTTATGATTCCTGCGTTTTAGGGTTCAGGGCATGTGTTTGTATCATCCATATAGGTGTTGACTTGGTTTGGGTGTAATTTGGTGAATTTTCGAGCATACATGGCTGGATTTGGCTTGTTTCTGAATGGGTGGGGGTGGGATGTGTATAGGGTGAAAGTCGTATGTGTTCCAGGCAAGGCAATCTGGATGTGACTGCAGGAGGGAGTTGGGGAGAAATGGAACTAGCACCGGCGCTTTCTCCTGTGTGCGCTGCCTGTTAAGAAAACTTCATCCCAATACTTCAACACTGGTGTTTTCTTGGAATTGGCTGAGTCGAGTCGCGCTCTATAAGGGACATAGCGTTTCACCAATTTTGAAAAGCTTAGTATTTTCATCAGTTTCCTGGCTGTTGGAGACTGGCTCACTTGCAGTGCTTAATTTGTAAACAGAAACGTGCTGGTGCCCAAAGTCCTCCTCTTAAATGGCAGCTGCTGCAACTAAATGTGCGAGCACGTGTTGGACTTTTTGCCTTACGCAGGGTCATCCCCAGTCTTTTTGCCTCCTTCCTCCTGGTTTTTCTGACCTCTCGCTGTTGGCTCTAGGACTCTGAGCACTTTATCACTGCTGACCAGTGCTAAAGTGCAGGTGCTCTCCCATCTAAAGTTGGTATGATTGGCTTATACCTAATTGGCGTATTTAATTTACCTATAAGTCCCTTATACAGTGGTATCTCTATACCCAGGGCCTGTAAATTAAATACTACTAGTGGGCCTGCAGCGCTGCTTGCGCCACCCACTGAAGTAGACTTTCAAAACCTGTCTCAGGCCTGCTAGCACAGGGCCTGTGTGCGCAGTTTTCTGCCACAGGAACCTGGCATCTAAACTTACTTGCCAGGCCCAGAACTCCCCTTTTACTACATGTAAGTCACCCCTAAGGTACGCCCTAGCTAGCCCTATGGGCAGGGTGCCATGTATGTAGGAAGGCAGGACATGTGCCAAGTTGTATGGCCTGTCCTGGTAGTGACAAACAGCCTAACTGGTGTCTCACTGCTGTGAGTGCTGCCTTCTCATAGGATTGCATTAGAAATGCCCTGCCTTCTGTGTAAGGGGTATTGTCTGATTTATGAGGGGTAGCGTAGGCGTGTTTGGTATGGTTGTGATGGTGATAATAAATACTGCTTACTGGTGTGGGTGTATTTTTTTATCACTATCACAGAAATGCCACTTCTAGAAAGTGCGCATTTATCTGTACTTATGACTCTGGTGTTTTGCAGCTTGACTCCAATCCACGTCTGGGCAGAGTGACAGTTGGGGCTTTGTGCATATTTTTCAGACATCCTGTACACAGGGAGGGTGGAGGTGTCACAGAGGTGCATCTGCATACTGAATAGTCTTCCTGGGCTGAGAGAAGGGAGAGGCGGGGCACACCTGCATTTATAAAGGCAGTGCCCTGGCCTCACACAAAAGGGTCATTAACCCCCCACTGATGTTTGGAGCCTGTGCTGAAAGGAGAGAGGGGGCACTCCCAGAACCAGTTGTAACTGGCTGGAACCTCCTCCCCCTACCATTGTAAAACACTGTAAGAACTGACTATAAGTACAGGGGAATTTTCCCCACAATTTGGAGACTCTTGGAATCATCTTGGAACTGGACACCAAAGGCTGAAAGGACTCACCAGGAACCGCCATGGACTGCTGCTGCTGTGCTGACCTGTGACCTGCCTGGTCACTGTAAAGGAATTGCCACTTGCTGCCTTTCCCTTGTGCTGGCCTGTAGCTGGGCCCTCCACCTGAGGACCTTGTCTTAAGATTCTGCTCCCCAGGGGCAGGGTGCTGTGGCCTCTGACCCCTGCATCAATTTCTTCATGAGGGCTGCTTCTCCGTGGTTGCGGCTGCCATAGGGCTGATTGCAGCGCGCTTATGGAGCCTTGGGAGCTCGTAGGCTCCTTGCTGCATTGTGCCCCTTTAAATAAGATCACTGCAGCGGCCCGGGAAGCTGGAAGAACACTCGCGCACCGCATCGGGTGCAGGTGAGTGTCTACTCGGGCCCCAGGAGGGGTCTGATCTTCTTGTGGCTTCACGGCAGGACCAGGGGAAGGCGCGGGGAGTGCCTCCTTCCCCTGGCCTCTGCGTTAGGAGCAGGACACTCCTTTTCTGCTGTTAGGTAAAACGGGCATTATTGTGGGGCCTGTCATTAAACCGGAGGGGGTGCGTGGTGCCCCCCTCCTGCCCTAAGTTGTTTTTGCTGGCTTTGGCCCCCCTCGTGAGGGCCGGTTGAGGCCCTGGGGGCCCCCAGTAATCAAGGTCCCCGGAGGGGCCTGTCTATAAAAGAGAGGAGGTGCATGTTGCCCTCCTCTGACCCCAGAGTATAAGGGAGGCCCCCGTTTTGCGCATAGGAGCGCCGGGGGGCCCATTGTTCGCCTTCTATGCACTGGAGGTGCCTTCATCCAACCAGGTACTATTTAAAGGACCAAAATAGTTGCAATCCAAAGTTCTTTCTACAGACTTTTGTTTGATTCATATATTACCTACCTGCGTTTGATGTTTTTACATATGTGTATGCAAATGTTCCTTTTATGGACATGCTTGCTAATATGTTTTTCTAACTTGCCATATGTTTTCTAATGTTCCTACTATGGGCATTTTATGATATTCTTATGACGAGTGCTGTGATGTAATAACGTGTTTTCCTGACTACTGCTTATGTTGCAGAATACTGAGTAACCTGTGTGTTATGTGTGACTACTGCTAGGTTGCAGAGTAACTAATGTGTAACGTTCTGATAACTGCTAAGGTAGCTGGATAGTACTGATATGTGATGTTTGGTCTGATAATTGCCGTGTGTACAATACAGTATATTTTCATATAATCTGGTGTTGTGTTTCCTTTGTGGTGGGGATATTGCGTCACATGTGTTGTGTGCGTTGTGCAAACGCTTTACACATTGCCTCCAGGTTAAGCCTGACTGCTCGTGCCAAGCTACCAAGGGGGTGATCAGGGGTTATCTTGGACGTGTAACTCCCTTGCCCTGACTAGAGTGGGTAAGTTCTGCCTGGCTGAGGTGCATACCCTAGCCAACCAGAAACCCCATTTCTAACAGCATGGAATACTGAGGCAGCGTAATCTTGAAGCCATCTCGGGCCTCTTCAGTCCATTTACAGCCACTCCCTGCTACTTCAGCTCACTCTAGTAGCTTTCTACTTTCTTCCTTTGTGACGCTTTTTCGTTTTTCCCTCCCTCCGTCTTTCCCATATGTGTCTTTTGCTCTCAGCAAATGCTTGAGGCAGAAGAATAAGCCCGGCCATAAAAAATAAGTGCCGGTGCTCAGCACCGGAAACAACAAGCACAGATTAATCCCTGCTCACTTGTGTGCTGCAGGGTTACCATTGGTTACTGTTGGGCAAGTCACAGTCAGCGAGTGTACGCACAGTTTATGGCAGGACGGCCATAAACTTTCACTGTAATGACGCATACTCGAGTGTGGAATTATCATGGCGCTAGGTCTGCACCAGCGCTATTATTGGACGCAATTTGTGTTTTTTAACGCTCCATTCCTTTAAAAAATCTTTATTGGAAGGTGCAGCACAGAATGACTGCACAGAGATTACCTCTTGCCATTAAACATTTGCCACACATATGCCTTTGCCAATCATGCCTTTACAACGAAATGTTCATTATAAAGGCATGTGTGCTAAAGAGATAAGTGTGGTAATCGTTTTCATTCTAAAGTCATACAGGCGTTTTAATGCCATGCGTCGTAATGGCATGCATTATTCAATCATACAACCTTGCATGCTATCTCAGAAAGCATTTTTCATATTTCTAAAATATAGCATGAATATTATACATAACTCAAAACCTCTGATTGTCGCCTTGCTGCCTAGCGTAACGTGCTTTAACACCTCATCAACGGTACTAAGCGCTATATAAATGTAATTACAAAAGAGAATCCTTAGCTTTAAAGGTAATATATATGAGGCAGGAAGGCAGCGCTGTTGTGTACTCAAAGAAGACAGCTTAGAAGGATGTTAATTTTGTTGAAGAACAAGTTTGATGAGTCATCATACAGAGGTTGCGGGACATTGCGGCTTAAAAGCAGCTTGGATGCTGTTTTTTCTTTTTAACAAAATCAGAAAGAAGGAGCTAAGCTGAAACAGTGTGTGGTGCAGTACGAGAAAATGTAAAGGAAAATGTTTCCACAATGATGGTGAATGAGATAGCTGAAGACAGAACAAAGTGTGGTTTGCCCTTTCCAAGAAGCCCTACGAGGGAACAAGAGGCCACAGTTCATGACCCTCAACTAATGAGACACTGGAAGGCAAAAGAGAACAGAAAAAATGTAAAAAGGAATTATGCAATTACAATTTTTTTTTTTTTAAACAGATCTTTTTACCACACCTTGAATATACAGGGAGTGCAGAATTATTAGGCAAATGAGTATTTTGACCACATCATCCTCTTTATGCATGTTGTCTTACTCCAAGCTGTATAGGCTCGAAAGCCTACTACCAATTAAGCATATTAGGTGATGTGCATCTCTGTAATGAGAAGGGGTGTGGTCTAATGACATCAACACCCTATATCAGGTGTGCATAATTATTAGGCAACTTCCTTTCCTTTGGCAAAATGGGTCAAAAGAAGGACTTGACAGGCTCAGAAAAGTCAAAAATAGTGAGATATCTTGCAGAGGGATGCAGCACTCTTAAAATTGCAAAGCTTCTGAAGCGTGATCATCGAACAATCAAGCGTTTCATTCAAAATAGTCAACAGGGTCGCAAGAAGCGTGTGGAAAAACCAAGGCACAAAATAACTGCCCATGAACTGAGAAAAGTCAAGCGTGCAGCTGCCACGATGCCACTTGCCACCAGTTTGGCCATATTTCAGAGCTGCAACATCACTGGAGTGCCCAAAAGCACAAGGTGTGCAATACTCAGAGACATGGCCAAGGTAAGAAAGGCTGAAAGACGACCACCACTGAACAAGACACACAAGCTGAAACGTCAAGACTGGGCCAAGAAATATCTCAAGACTGATTTTTCTAAGGTTTTATGGACTGATGAAATGAGAGTGAGTCTTGATGGGCCAGATGGATGGGCCCGTGGCTGGATTGGTAAGAGAGAGCTCCAGTCCGACTCAGACGCCAGCAAGGTGGAGGTGGAGTACTGGTTTGGGCTGGTATCATCAAAGATGAGCTTGTGGGGCCTTTTCGGGTTGAGGATGGAGTCAAGCTCAACTCCCAGTCCTACTGCCAGTTCCTGGAAGACACCTTCTTCAAGCAGTGGTACAGGAAGAAGTCTGCATCCTTCAAGAAAAACATGATTTTCATGCAGGACAATGCTCCATCACACGCGTCCAAGTACTCCACAGCGTGGCTGGCAAGAAAGGGTATAAAAGAAGGAAATCTAATGACATGGCCTCCTTGTTCACCTGATCTGAACCCCATTGAGAACCTGTGGTCCATCATCAAATGTGAGATTTACAAGGAGGGAAAACAGTACACCTCTCTGAACAGTGTCTGGGAGGCTGTGGTTGCTGCTGCACGCAATGTTGATGGTGAACAGATCAAAACACTGACAGAATCCATGGATGGCAGGCTTTTGAGTGTCCTTGCAAAGAAAGGTGGCTATATTGGTCACTGATTTGTTTTTGTTTTGTTTTTGAATGTCAGAAATGTATATTTGTGAATGTTGAGATGTTATATTGGTTTCACTGGTAATAATTAATAATTGAAATGGGTATATTTTTTTTTTTGTTAAGTTGCCTAATAATTATGCACAGTAATAGTCACCTGCACACACAGATATCCCCCTAACATAGCTAAAACTAAAAACAAACTAAAAACTACTTCCAAAAATATTCAGCTTTGATATTAATGAGTTTTTTGGGTTCATTGAGAACATGGTTGTTGTTCAATAATAAAATTAATCCTCAAAAATACAACTTGCCTAATAATTCTGCACTCCCTGTAACATTACTTTAACCTTTGTTTTTTCAGTGGAATTCTAGTTTTCTTTCTAAAAAACTTAAAAGAATAATTAATTACCATATGTAAATAAATGCAGCTCTGCAGCCAACTCCCACATGCAGCCAATCCCACACTGCATGGCGTTGGTAACAACATCTGGCTCTGGGGATCCCATCATCCAGGGTTTTGTTTTTGATAAAGGGGAGAGGGGCCACTCTGCCTCCTTACCTGAGCCTCTGTAGGCCCTAGGAAACCCATCCCCCAGGGATGTGTATTCATTCAAGGGGGGGGGGCACACGTCCCCCCTCCCTCAGCCATTATCAGCCCTGGCACCCCACACCCGGAGCCACTTATTTAAATAAGGGTCATGAGTGTGGGCAGGGAAACAGATCAAAAGTCTGTTCCCGCTTGGCGGGAGATGAAAAGATGCTCCTGTCAAGCAGGAGCAACCACAGGTTTCCCTGCCCGAGCTGGTGCGGGCAAGGAAACCTCTGTGTACCTGGGATAGGCTCCCCGGGACATAGCTAGTGAACTGGCCCCAGGGGATGGGGTCTCCGCGGTCATTCGAATCCCCTCCCTATTCAAATGTTTACCTGCCTTCGGGGATGGGGTTCCCAGGGGCTGACTGAGTCCATAGTGCTAAGATAGCTGCCACCATTTCCTGGTTGAGGTAGTGGCTGCCAATAAGATCTCAGCTTGAAATCTGTTGGGATCCGTGGAGATAATACACATTTTCTGGCATGCATTGCTCAAAAACTACTGGACGGATTTATATCAAAGCACAAAAAGCACTCTTTCTGGACCAAGATCTAGCTTTCTGCCAAATATGGTGTAAATTCGTCTGGTGGTTTTGGCTGTACCTGTGGCCAATATTTCTATGGAAAAATGAATGGAAAAAAAACACGTTTTGCGACCCCCCCTTGTTCTTGGCCCTCGCTGGTCGGATCACCCCAAAACGTTATATGCACAAACTACTCAAAAAGTAGCATTTTTTGGGAAAGTTTTGTGGAGATTCCACAAACCGCACTAAAGGGTTTGTCAACCACCACTGGGTAATATATAGTCATGGTACATATATGTACACTTAAGTATAGTAAACCTTTTCTTACATATATAAACCTTACCTTCACAATTCTTTGGCCCTTAATATTTTTGCCCAAACAATATCCTGGTGGTATGCCCTTCTTGCACCACTGACAACACCCACTACACTGTACAGTATGTTCTGTGCTTTTATGGGAATCTTTCTCTACTGCTGTACTGGGGATAAGTGGGAGCATGCACTGCAACTTTTCTCTGTCTAGGAAACGTGCACTGCTACTCTTGCTTCCTGTATTCTCTACCTCTACCTCAAATACCCCTTTGTCCCATGTCACTCTCCTCACATTATCTCACCTCTTCTACCATACCCATCTCTCTTTACCTTTTTCTTTAATTATCTCTGCTTACCTCATATCTGCCACTTATCCCTCTACCTTAGCTCTCATTCAACACACCTCTCTACCCCATCTCTTTCTACTTGTCTCTCACAACCACGCCTCTCATTCCACCAGTCTCTGTTTATACCTTTATGTCTCTTCTCTTAATTTCAACTCTCTTGACCCGACCCCCTTCTTTTCACCTCTCTTCTTGGTCTCTTCCTCACCTCTGTTATTTCTCCACAATTTACTCCATCTCGCTTTCAACCAAATCCCTCACTACCACACCTCTCGCTTTCATCATCTCTATATCTTAACTCATTCTACCTCTCTACCTCAAAATTACCTACCACTCCTCTTTCTCCGCCTAATTTATTTTTCCCTCACTCTTTTAACTGACCCTCTATTGCACTCAATAAACCTCGCCAGTTGTTCACTACCTCACTTCTCCCCACACTTACCCTCCCTTTCTCTTTCTCTGTCTACTCCCTCCACCTCACTTTCTCATTACCAAACTTCTTTCGTGCTACTGTTTCCTCTACTTCTACCTTTTTTTCCTGTCTGTTATTGTCTCCACTCTATTTCACATTCCGTCATTGCTAGTTGAATTCACCCTCTCTGCCACACCTCTATCTCTCAACCTTTCTGCCTCACCTTTCTACCTCATTCACCTTCTCCACTGTATCAAATATACCTCTAGCACATCTGTCTCTCTACTTTATTTCTTTTTTCTCAAAACCTCACCTCTCATTTAACTCACAAGCATTTTTTCTTAAAATACCTGTATGCCTCATTATTCATTATGTCACCTTTCTAAACCTCCCTTTTCATGTTGGCCCTTGCTACCTTGCCACTTTTTACCTCACATCTCTCTACTTCTCTCACAACCTCACCTCTTTACTACTATACTTTATCTGTCTGCCTATTTCTCCCTAACACATATGTTTTTTACTTTGTTTCTCTCTATATTTCACCTCTCTGTGTACCCCAACCTTTCCCTCTCTATATTTCCTTCTTCATTTCTTTAGGTGACTCCACCACCCTACTTTCTAGATCACTCTAAAACGTTTCCTAACTCTACTTCTCTATCTCTACTTACTTCTTCCTCTGTCTAAATCAGGCACAATGTCAGAAAGAAATATACAGAAAGGTAGAGTTTGGCGGAGGGGTTACTCTGTCGCAAATATGACAGATATCCCGTCCACCTTAATAGGATTTCCATAGTATATAAAGGAATCGAAATATTGCGGACAGGATATCCGTCATGTTTGTAATGGAGTAACCCCATCTGCAAACTCTAAATCAGGCCCTATATCACCTTTCTCTCTTTCCTCACATCTCTCCGTATCTCACCTATCTCTCTCTAAACCACCTCTATGTCTGTTGCCCTTCTTCTTCTTCTTCGCCTCTCTTGCTTTACCAATCTCTTCACCACTATCCCCTTCACCTGTCTCATGTCACCTACCATTTCTCTTAATCTGCAGAGCTGGAAGTCACTTTCTAGCTTGAGTGATGTACATACAGAAAGAGCAGCGAAAACACAAAGCAGGGGAAGAAATTTATGGTGAAATTGATCAGATTTCATCTGCTAGAATGGTGAAAATCTGAAGAACTGTGCCTTTATTTCTCTGCTGTAATGAAGAAACTAGCTGTGAATGGGGATTTATTCTTGATCAGAAATAGGCACTAGTTAAAGCTATACTTTTAAGTGCTGTGTGCATTTGTCTTATTTGTACATTATGCACGAGTGTCCACTAAACATCCTCCAAGTCGCCCCTACTGTTTCTTTCCTAATAGGGAAACAGGAGAATGGCTAGAAATCTAAATTTCACGTAAAATATTGCTACAAGACAAAACAGATGTAGATCTAAGTGTAGAAAGTAATGGCTACATCAAGACTTGATCAGACTTTTTTTTTTGTAACTGTTTGGTTCGCTGATGCTGACTGTGTTAGCCTTAAGTTGTTTTTGCTTTCCCCATTTCTGAAGGTTTAAGGTATAACTAGTATTGTTTGGCCTATGGTGATGCATTGAAAATGGGTTAGTAAATGAAAGTGTTTTTCTGAACAGGTGTCCCAAAATATGTATTTCCTGGAACCCAAAAATCTTTATGAAGGCACTGCACAAAAAATAAATTCTTAGAGGCATCTATAGCTGTATCACCAGCCTTACATAATTACAAAAAAGTAATGAATGCATATACATCTTCCATATACATCTACAAATGGCCTCTGGGTCAGCCTTCGCCAGCTACTGTTCTGTAAAACTGTCATTTACAATTTGCTTCTGCCCACCATAGCATACACTAATGGGTTATCTCATTTCATCCAAAGGGAATCATACACTGTGAGGCACGTAATTCCTTTCCTGATGATATGGGCAGACCTGCCTAAGAAAAGTCCAATTCACTGGTGGAACATTATTTTATTTTTGCTAATTCTTTTTTCTATACACTCTTTGTTCTTTTTTAGTAGGTTTGGCTTTAGTCAAAACCTTTTGATTTTAGTAAAAGTTTAAACTTAATATACCTACTTATAGGGGCTTTCGAAAGATTTACGAAAATGTTATACTTAATATACCTACTTATAGGGGCTTTCACCCAGCCCTCTTCATCTATTGGTCTGTTGTTGTGTCAGTCAAATTTGTCATCTGCCTCCCCAAGGCATTCACCATGGGGCAATGGCTTAGCCTTTTCAGCCTTTGGCTAACTTCAATGTGAGTGACTGCATTCTGCCCTTTTACAAGGAACGCGTTTGCACAAAAAGTAGTTTCTTCTAGTGCCAGAAACATCTATGGTAATGTGTACTTTTTAAAACGAAAAAATATTTTAGCTTACAGTCTATTGTTGTTTTATAAATATTGGCAAGTGCCAGGAAGCCTTCTAAACAATAACGATTTACAAAAATCATGATAAAACAAAACTAGAAGCAGATCTATTGGCTTTGTCAATAAATTATTTGTAAGTTATCCTTGTAAGTTTAAACTATGTTATCAGGTTACAGAAGTCCAAAGATAACAGTGCTTTTTGAGTCAATAAGATGCATGTTTTAATGTGATGTGCAATAAAACACAATAGGGTTTCTATGTGTCGTCTATTGAAACATAACCTGCTAGGAAGCACCTACACTGTTTGATTAAAATTATATGCTATGGTTACATTTTTGTATTAAAATGTTTTATTGCAAGCATATAGCCACCACGTTTAGGCGTCAAGCTCTCTTTTCATTTTTATTTTTATTTTTGTGGCATAGGCTTTCAATAAAACATTTTAAAAATTAATCATCGCACCAGCTGCAAAGACCATACCTATAAGATTTGGAAATGCTCATTTATATTTGGAAGCAAGTACTTTTCTGTGGGGTTGTTGCACGAAATGGTGCATTTCTACACACTTTTGTTGTTCACCAGAATATAGTTTGTTGTCCTAATTTCACCTTCTCTAATCCTTTATTTGGAGTTGACCCCACTCCTCGAATCAAATACAGGGCGATGATGGGACTTCTCATTGACAAACTATCGTTTTTTCGCTTTTATCAAACGAGGACTATCCAAATTCAAGTTCGACTGTTCACCCAAAGACCTGCATCTCTCAAATGTGTTCAACAAAGTACTACAGATTGTCTGTGATTACACAAGTTCCTCTGTCATCCGCCAGTGGTGTCTGACTGCGTATAGCTGACAGCCTGAGGTGATTGTAAATTATTAAACTATTCTCTGCTCAACGTGACATCTTTAAAATTAAGTAGTGTGTGTTTTGCAGCGAATGTCTGCACACTCTACCAAATAACAACACACATACTCACACACAGTTCCAGGGGGTAGGGTGTGGGTATGTTTACTTTCTCCTGCACACTGCATGAGCTGTTTATTTTGTGTCTGAAACTACTTAAATAAGATTGAAAAACTCAGTGGTGGGGTGGAAGTGTTAGAACACTCCCTATATCCATGGGACTGTCGAAGCACTAGGCTCTGAAGGTGGTGGCAGCTCTTTGCTGCTGGTGCCAGGTGTGGGCAAGCTTCATTTCGCCTTCGTCTATGCTCCTCGTTGCAATCCTGGCCTACTGAGATGTCTGCCCCCAAGTCACCCTTTTCCAAGCAAACTTAATTTTAAAAAGTCTTCCAGTGGAGTAATCTTTCTACCCTAAAGCTATAACACCCCTCCCATAACCTTGCCACTCATGATCCGTCTCTGCGGGTGGTCTGCTAGTTTTACTGTTGCTCAAGGGAGTCTTTTGGCAACCAAGACTTTTGAAATTTTAAATGGTGTGTGGGTAGTGTTGCATATGCTATTTTGCTGAGAAAGTGGAAATTAGTTGCAGCATTCAAAAATGCTGAGTGCGAGTGGGGAGCACTTTTTGCCATTTCTAGATGCGCCCTGTGTCGTGAGACATTTTCTGGTTTCATGCAGTGCCCACTGGTGCATGCAAATTAAACTAGGCAGGCACTCAGGTATTTAGTGGCAACTCACTTCTTGCAAATTGAGACTTAGGGCCTAATTTCGACTTTGGCAGATGGGAAAGCCCATCTGCCAAACTCCCAACAGGGTGGCCGCCGCCTACATGTCGACCTTTCCACCGGAGTCATTTGAGTTTCACGCTAGGCTGGCGGGCAGAAACCTGAATTTCCACCCGACCTAGCAGAAAACAGGCTACAGCATTGTCTCTGGCTCGTAATTGAGCCGGTGGCAATGCTGAAGCCAGCATGGTGCACCAGCACCCTCGCAATGTTTACTGTCTGCAAAGCAGACAATGAACACTGCAATAGTGCTGGGCAGGGTGGCTCCTGCACTGCCCATGCCAAATGCATGGGCAGTGCGGGGGCCCCCCTGTGGCACCCTGCACCTGTACTCTGCCAGCCTTTTCATGGCAATGAAACTGCTGTGAAAAGGCTGGCGGAGAAAGAGGTCGTAACCCAAAGGCAGAACTGTGTACAGCGCTGCCCTGGAGGATTACAATCTCCGCCACCTCCAGGCCACCGGGATCCAAGATACTGGCAGAACTGGTGGTCTAACTGCCAGGGTTGAAATGTGGCAGTCGGACCGCCTCCGCGAGTGTGGTGGACTTAAGACCGCCACACTTGTAAAGACCCCCTTAGTTTCTAAGCAACCTATAAATGGTGACCCTCTGCACTAGCACTCTGTATGCAGCAACAACAATGAAGTATTCTAAATGCTCTGAAAAGTGGCACCATTTATAGCCAAATCTTGATGTTGAAGCTGTGGTCATGTATCCCATAGGCAAACACAATTTGGTAGTGGGCTAGAAGTCATGTTTCCTCAAGAATGCTAGCAAATGAAAATTGTACTCCTCTTTATTTTCCAGGATAATGTTGAAACAAATGTCAGAACGAATCCTGATCTCACCATTGTGGAGAACACAACATTGGTTCCCCCTTTTGCTAGAACTCTCTTGAGAACCTTCTGTAATTTTTCCACATCTTCGGGATCTCCTTCTGGATCTTTTAGGAAAGCCATGTACTTTGGTCACTCATCATTAGCTGACTCTAGTATCCTGGAGACTTTCTGGAGATGCTGACAAATGTAGGACGTTCGGCACAAGCTCTTGAGCTCCTTGACAAGGCCTGGTCAAATGCAACTCACAAGGGATAGAATTCAGGATGGAACAGGTCGGCTCGCTAATGTGTGAAACGAAGTCTGGCTCCCATAGCAACAGATATAACTACTGTGTCAAATGTTCTTACGTCTTTGGTTTCAGAAAAACAAACCTACAGGTCAATAAACACTTATTCTTCAGCTTTTACTGCTGATCATATTCCAATTTCTGAGACACCTGTGAGAGAACATTCTTTGGTGTCTAACTCTTAAAGGGTATCAGATTTTCTGCTCCTACTCAACCAAAATATTCAAGGTTACAGAACTTATTGGTGGTTTTGACATTTCTACAAAATTGACCAGACAACACACTCCTAAACACAAAGCAACTTTCTGCCATAATGGCATTACTACTTTGTTTGGTCTCCTGCAAAAGAGTGTCAGATGTTCGAGCACAGGATCTGGCAGGCAGGCACTACACTACAGAAGGAGTGACCAAATCAGCCTCCAGACGTCTATACTTTCCAGCCCTTCTTGGAGACCAAAAGTTATGTGTACTTCATTCCATACAAAAATATGGAAGGATCACTCCCCCCCTCAGAACCTCACCTTCAGGACAATTGTTGATATCTTTAGTACATTAGCATGCACCTGCCTCTTGTTCAAACCTAGCTCATTAGATTAGATGGACCTTGGCTGTGGTGGGCATTAATGGACAAGCTACTTAACCTCTGTAACGCCTTATCTGGTAGAGACAATATCTAGTTAGAGATTCCTTACCTTAGAATTTCCCCATGCCTCAGTCTGCTTCAGGAGACCAGTACCCCTGTACGTGTCGATCGGCTCTGCTCCCGTTGTCGGCATCGGCCGCAGCAGTCATGAAGTCGCAGGTCCTATATAGGAGCCGCCCAGGCACGCTGACACCAGTTTCTTTTCACAACTTTCCACGCAGAAGCACAAAGCCATAAAGAACGCTGACCACTGGTTCGTCAAAACTGAAAGGGAGAAGCTGTCCCTAGAAATCAGTTTGCAGAGCAACTAGATATGGTCTCTAACAGATAAAGCTTTACCTAAGGTAAGTAACTTGTTCATCTGATAGAGACATCTAATAGCAGATTCCTTACCTTAGAATAGATATCCAAGTAATACCATCCCTGGAGATGGGTCTGTGAAGTAAGATCATACTAGAAAGTTCTGCAGGACCAAAGAGGAAAGTGCCCGTCCCTACGGGCCTGACTGTCGAGGCAGTAGTGTTTGGTAAACGTGTGCAGAGCTTTCGCTCTGGTAGAATGAGCACCCAAACCCTCGGGGGGGTTGCTTCTTAGCCAGTGCATAGCACATTTTAATGCAGAGTATGACCCATCTGGAGATGCTTCTCTTCTGCACTGCCTGACCTTTCTTCCTACCCACATAACCAATGAAGAGCTGACCAACCACCTGGAACTCCTTCTTACAATAAAGCAAGAACGTCAATGCTCTTTTTGGGTCCAGGCCTTGAAGTCTCTCCTCTTCTTTAGAAGGATGCGGGGTGCGTAAAAGGCAGGCAAGATGACGGACTGGCCTACACGGAAGGGGGTAACCACTTTTGGCAGAAAGGAGGTCCTAGTCTGAAGCACCACTTGCCAGGATAACTGGAAAGGTAGGGTGGCTTAGATGCCAATGTGTGCAGTTCACTCTCCCTGGGGGCAGATGTAATGGCCACAAGGAAGGCTGTTTACAAAGTGGAAAGCCTGAGAGGACAATTGTGGAAAGGCTCAAAGGCAGGGCACATCAGAAATGTAAAAAAAAAAATATATAAGATCCCATTGGGGCATGATTAATGAAGAGATGAAGAAAACATATAAATAAGGCCTTTAAGGAACCTATTTACAGTAGGAGACTTAAACAAAGAAGGTTGATCAGGCAACCGCAAAAAAGCATAAATGGCAGACAGATAATCTTTGAGAGTGCCCATAGCAGAGCCCTGCTGGGCCAGAGAAAGGATAAACAATAGGACATCCGAAAGAGGGGGAAAAAAGGGGGTCAACAGGCTTGTCTGTGCATCATGCAACAAATTTCTTCCGACAGGCGTGTACTATTTTCTTGGAGATATGCCTGGCTGCCAAGATTATGTTACAGACTTCGGGCGGAGGATAAAAAGCTGTCAACTGCCACCACTCAATCTACACGCAAGAAGGTGGAGACTGGACATGTTGGGATTGATAACCCTCCCCTGCTGCTGCGGTAGAAGATCTTTCCGAAGGGGCAGTCTGATCAGAGGATTGATGGCCATGCTCAGTACCTTGGGATACTAAACTTCGTGCCCAGTCTGGAGCCACAAGGATTACTTGGGCCCGGTCATTCTTGATCTTCTTGAGAACTCTGGGCACAAGTAGTATGGGTGGAAAGGAGTACAGGAGGCCTGAGTTTCCCTTGAGACGAAAAGCATTGCTGAGCTTTTGCCACCATGGAAACTCCAACGCGCAATACTGCTGACATTGCACATTCTCTACGGAGGCAAACAGATCTAACCAAGGCTCTCCCCACTGCTGAAAGAGACCTTGCCATTTGTGATCGACTAAGCATTGTCTGCTGAGTTTGTCTGCTCTGGCGTTCAGAGAGCCCAACAGATGTTGAACCACCAGGAAAATGCCTCAGGGAGAAAATATTTCTTGCAAAAGAAACCAGTTCAACTCTTCCAGGATTCATGTTTCTTGAAAACCTTCAATACTATTTCATGTTACAAACATTGGAAACACTTTAGAAAAGTGCTATAGTGTGAAGGATCTAATAGATACATCCTGTGAACTGTTTAAAATGTTGGAATTTCTGAGGGATGCATTCTTCAAGGGTTTAGCTCTATCCACTTTGGCAGCACAGTGAGTTGTAATAAAGGCTTTCAGAGAACCTTTAAGTGTTGTCTCAGAACACTTTCCCTTAGCATTCAGATTGATTTAAGCGCTTCAAGGTAAGGACGCTAGTAGTCCCAAATCCAACAGCTAATTTAAGAATAGAAATAAGGTTTAGACCAAAAGTTCAAAACATTTTTTCACCTAGTATAGGATATTGTTTTGCCATTTTTCTATCATAACTCTAATCCGTCAATTTAAGTGGCACTGGACATTAATACTGCTTTGTTTATTTATATGGAAAAACAAAAGATTTTTTTTGCTTCAAATGGATTATTTGTTTCACATAGCATAATGAATAAAGGGAAGAAAGTAACAACAGTGACCTTGCATAGGTGGGTTTGGCATGCCATTTCACAAGCGTACTCAGCAGGACAGGAGGTACCAAAACAATGTACAGGTGTGTTACACTAGATCACTTTTGACTTCGAGTGCACAAGCTTGTGGTTTGTCATTGAAAGAAATATGTAGGACACCTATATGGTCCAATTCAAATACTTTTGTTTCTCACTATAGATTGGATTTAAGTGAACATGTTAATTTTGCTTTTGGTGATTTTGGAAGCAGCAATGAAGTAAATGCATCATAATACGTTCAATGAAGAAAATGAGAAAACTTATCAGGGATGAGAACGACTACAGCAATGGGAGGATAAACACCTTTGCACGTAGATTTGATCAGGTTAACAAGGACACTAACAACAAACCAACTAAGAACGCCACTCCGGCTAGCGACTGTGTGGATACACCCATGGAAGGGTCCTCTGGCAATACAGCCCTTTCAAATGCCCCTCACCAATCGAGTTCTTTTTTAGAGGAACTAGGCCGATACAGGAAGGGGGTACGTCAGAATTTCAACAGATCAGGTTCAAACCCAAACCCACCCGCGGGGGGGGAGGAAACACAACAACAAACACAAGGGAGGGCATGACAACTCGCTCCACCTCGAGAACTCAAAGGACTTGATTAATACCCCACACCAGGATTCACTTACTGTAACAGAGGACTCTGCACAGGTCATTAACCTATCCAGTGCTGATTTGTCAGTTCATGAAATAAATGTCTTGAAAAAATGTTTGGACTTCTGTCCTACTTCCATACCTAACTATACCAACATACACATAGACCTTTTCAAATTTGTACGCAATCTTAAACTCAAAAAGTTATTTCACAAGAGAACTCACAGCAGCAGGGATTCCCATAGCCCAACACCGGATTGCAAAAAATCCATCAAGGATCTGCAGGACATCCACACAGTTCTCTCACTTGACAATACCTCTTCGTCTCCCCCTGTCTGGACGAATTACTAGTCCACCTTGACATTCCATCTAACTTAGACCTTGACAGTGGGCTTAAACCTAAATCTACGTTTGTCCCAATATTACCTCCTCACAACTACATTGATGTTTTTCACAAAGCGGTCAGTACTGAACTATTCCACATCGAGGACAAATCTAGGACTCGTACACACAGACTCAACAACAATCTCAACCGGAAAGAAATTCGGGCCTTGCAGAGACTTTCAAAATGCACAGACTTAGTAATTAAAGAGGCTGATAAAGGAGGCAACGTCGTTGTCATGAACAGATCTGATTACCTATTGGAAACCAATAGGCAACTCGACGATACACAGGCTTACACTTTGATTCAGTCCAACCCTCTCTCTGACATTACCATCTTAATTGAAAACAAATTGACTTATTGGAAAAATCTTTGTCTTTTGTCTGATCTGGAATACAGATATTTGTATGTTGTGGCATCCCGGCCACCTTGTATTTACATTTTACCTAAGGTACACAAAGCAGGTAGCTTTCCACCAGGGAGACCCATCATTTCGGGCATTGGTTCACCAACAGAACACATCTCTGAATATATTGATTCTTTCCTCCAACCCATGGTACGCAACCTTCCCTCATACATTCAGGACACCAGGGATTTATTGTGTCAACTTGAAGACATTGAATGGACGGATGAATGTATGTTTGTTAGCCTTGATGTTAGCTCTCTTTACACTTCGATTCCTCTTGAGATGGGCCTAGAGATGCTCTCAGTGACTCTCAATGTTCGAGATGCCACCCTCTACGAACACACGCTTATGCGTCTCGATCTCACGCGTCTGGTACTTGAAAACAACGTGTTCATACACAATGGGAACTGGTATCGGCAATGCCAGGGGGTGGCGATGGGAGCCAAATTTTCACCCTCTTATGCAAATCTCTACATGGGTCAATTTGAAAAAATACACCTATGGTCCAACTGTCCAACACACATCACCCAACGCATTTTGTACTGGTGGAGGTACATTGATGATATTCTAGCAATTTGGACAGGCAACATTTCCGATCTCAGCACACTCATACACCACCTCAACAAAAACGAGTTCAATCTAACATTCACACACAAGGTGGACTGTGCCCAAATTGAGTTCTTAGATCTTCTTCTGTACATTACTGACAACAAGATCACTTCCAGACTGTACAGAAAACCGTCAGCCTGTAATTCTATTCTACATGCGCAGAGCGCTCATCCCCTTACACAAATCAGAGCCATTCCCTACGGGGAAATGGTTAGGGTTCGACGTAATTGCACCAATACTGACATCTTTGAACAGGAACTTAACAATCTGACACACCGCTTCCGAGCACGGGGTTACACGAACAAACTCATCTCGGCGGCCAGGAAACGCATATCCTCCAAATATCAACACTCTCTACTCATTAGGGGCCCCAAAAAGCCTCCTAACAATGGATCCAAAAAACGACCTGTCTCCTTCATCACTCAATACAATCCTGCCAGTAAAACGGTGCTTCGCATTCTCAAAAGACACTGGCACTTACTTTTGTTGGACTCATGTCTAAAAGATTACATCAACAGATCACCTACCATGACACACAGCAGGGTACGTACCCTTAGAAACATTCTGTGCCCTAGCTTTCTTGCCCCTCACACACAGACACATCCACCATCTTGGATTCCAGAAAAACCCAAAGGCTTTTTCAAGTGTGGTTGCTGCATATCATGCCAACTGGCTCTCAACAAAACCACATCTTTCACTTACAACACCAAGACTATCTACCACATTAGAGACTTTATTAATTGCAACACAAGGTTTACAGTCTATTGTGTCATATGTGTATGTGGCTTGATTTACGTCGGAAGCACAATACGCCCACTTAAAGAACACATCCAGGAACACGTGAGAGCCATCAGAAACTACAACACAACATATCCACTTGCTGTACACTTCAACACCCTACATGGTGAGAGAGATCTTATCAACATTAGGTTTCATGGGATTGCTCAGGTTTCCAGTTCACCCAGATGGAGTGACAGAACCAAAGACCTTTGCAAATGTGAGGCAAATCGGATTCTGAAACTTCGCGCAGTGGAACAAGGACTTAACACTGATCGTGAACTACATTATTTTCTTACTTAAACTGTGACAACGCCCGCGTGGTCTTTGACTATTACAACATCACTTCATTGTATCATTCTGCTGTATGTTCATGCATGTACTTGCAATATCAATTACTGTTAATTTTGCACAATTATTCGTTAGCCTGGACCGGATCCCCATTGCATATCTCTCGATTTGAACTTATTGAGTTACTAATCTGTAATGTTATCTTATGACTGTGCATCATTTCTGAACGCTGATCAATTTACTTTATGTTTGAGTCCAGCTAAAAGCTCCATACCATGCGTCCAAGACACTGCTTTGACTTACGCATTCACTTGCTTGCGACATACCGCTGCCTCTTTGATAATATTGAAATATGTTATTTATCTCACTTCTCTGACTCACCAGCATGTTCACCTCAACTGTGTATCTTTACTATACTCATTTCGTATGTACATGTGGGCGACCACTAAATGTTCGATGAAACAGGAATATTTTCCCTGTTGGGTCTCTGTATCTTCCAGGTTCTCTGCACCTCTTTGTCTACTACCTGTCCTTATTCCCATCTACTTCTACCCATTCACTAGCATTTTTGGCCATCCCAAGATGGCCGCCACCTTTGCCCCACCTCCACGTTACAATCACAGATGCCCCCGTAACCAGACCAGTCCTTTCTCTATGTTGTTGTGGGCGGTCTACTTAACAGAATGAGCACGGGGCCTCGGGACCCTTAGACGTGCTCCTGTCAGACTTTTCGGGTGCTCCACGATACACACAGGTACGTGTTTGGACTCGCTCCCATCGACCATGTTTACTCATGAGACGCTCACGTCTCCTGTACTCATATCTTTCTTTTCCTAAGAAGCGAACTGTAGCCCCCCCATTAAGGGTAGCGAGCAGACCTCGCCAGTAAGCGTGGACTCACTGTGTAGAGAACTTTTAACTTCAATATTCAGCGGGCCGTATAGACACGTTTAATCATATAGTGCACATAGTGACTCTTGGCAAAACATACGCAATAAGGCGCTTTTTCTTTGGTAATTAAGCAGCGACATGCCCTTTGCCGAACAAGCAAATTCGTTCATTTGGTTTACCGTACACTTGGCATGGTTATGTGACACTGATTTAACTTAGAGCTAGATACGCTAGCTATCACATTTCCAATACGCTTAAATGTGCTTTAGAATGGTTGGACCAGGCTTTTTGTTTTGGGACTGCCGTCTTTTTCTTACTGCTACTTTACCTACTGTTCCCCGCCTATACGCGCACTACTTCTAAATCAACAGGTTGCCCTCTTAAGTTTTGGGGTTTCCCTGTACGCCTTCTTTACAGTTGATTTCCGTCTGATTACTTCATAACATTATCCTAATTCCAAGTTTCTTACTCACGCAGGGTCTCAACCCAAGGCTTATCAGGGCCTCGCTTACTTACCCTGCTACTACTGGATTCCTACATACCAACTGTTGTGAGCTATTTCCTCCTACACACAACCCATACCACAAGGTAATATCAAGTTGTGACTCTAACATATCTAGCCTGCAATCCAACGCAACAATTTTTTCTTATTACTCTGACCTGTTATAGTTGAGCTACTATTCCTCATTGGTTCAATACCATTTTTTTCAGATTTGTATCCACTACATAAGACCCACTTACCTTATCATCGGTTTTCTCCAATACTCATTCCCTTGGCCAGACGGCCCAGGTATGATCCCAATTCAACCCTCTCCTACTTTACGCTCCCTTTTTCAGCTCTCTTCACATGTTCTACTCTGTCCTTACCAGGAGTTCTATGATGAGCACTCCTTCAATATACAATCTTTCTTTTTCCATACATATTCTCTAACACTCTGTACCTCACCTTTTAGGTAGGCCTAGCTTGGACTCCATGGAGCACAGTATTCCATACACTTGACTTCACGCGTGTAACACGTCAATTATGGATTTGTATATTAAATAATAAATGTTTACACCCTATCACGCGCTCACGGCAAGGTGTCCTCTCTCTTTTCTTTACTTCTCTCTCCTCCTTATTTTTCTCCCTCCTCTACACAACCAACTAGGATTCCCACTTACCATTTCTGGTTGCCATGCCTGCCTTTTCTCTACTCACATGGATGTGCATGTTCAATCACTTGTCTGTAGCAAAACACGGGTACTAATCCTATGTAGACACAGATTAGGCCTACTCACCTATGGGTACTTTTTACATACTAGTTTGCATTGATTACTGTTTTGCAGCCTTGATGAAGTCACCTGAGTGACGAAACACATGTTGGCTGTATCTTGAAGACGACATAATCCTGTGGCAAACTGTGCCTACGATTAAAGACACTGTGCAATACCAACTGGGGACCATCACATTTTGTTCTCCACTTCCTGAATCTTACTACCAGGGATACTTTTCCTCAATACGAACTTGGATTGTACATTTCTGTGTGCCGTGGTCATATTGCTTTTGACGTTCAATGTGTACTTCTCATTAACTGTATTGTCGGTGTTCCGTTTCAAAGCTTTGGTATATCCTCATTTAGTCAGTACTGAGACGAGGAGCACGGATGAAGGGAAAATGATTACTTTACTTATCAATAATCTTCCTTACCCTGAGTCCTGATGATTCTCACCCCAGTTTTCAACCCACCTTCCCTCCAGTGCATTCTGGGCACCTCCAAAACGATATTCACTTGTTTTTGCCAGGCAGCTCACGGAGGGTGCAGGGTGGGCAGGAGGGATTTTACAGCATTGGAAATAATCAATAGAGAAGAAAGCCTATTTCATTAAAAGTATTTAACTTTGTTTGGAAAAAGGCTGTCTTGAGGATGGCACAACATCAGTAAGTCAAGACTTGGATGAGGAGCACCAGGACTCGGGCTAATTAAGATTACTGGCAAGTTAAGGAATCATAAGCGCATCCTGGCTCCCGGTGTGGAGGGGTAGGAGCGTTGAAGTAGCAACACTTCGTCAGCTGCCGGTGTAGGGAGTAGGGGAGGCTGGGCTTGGCAGCTGCATAGCCTCTACTTGCCCCAAACACTTTGATCAGACCATTAACACCATGGACTGATCACAGCAATGGGGTTGAGGTTATTACCTGCAGAAAGCTTGTGCTGATCATATTTTATTCTTCAATTACCACACTATAATTTTATAAACTTTACCTGTGATTTGGGACTGAAACCAAATACAATAGTTTGAAAATATGTTTCTTACCTCTTCCAGCACTGGTGTCACAGCTTTTTATCTCTAGTGCATCAATTGATGAACACAATTGTGATGGTCAAAGGAGGGTTAAATTGGTGAACACCATTGCATACAAAGGAGACCACTACCCACGCCACCCGTAGGTGCACTGTGACACCAGTTCTCCTTCAAGGAAAACTTAATTTTATTTAATTTAATTGTATGGTTTTATATAGTGTGAACTTGGCCCTGGAGCATCAGAGTGAACACGTTCAATCATCAAGAGTATACATATAAGCTAGCAATGATATCATTAGATCACTAAAATAAGAAGAACAGATTCAGAAAATGGTCAAAAGCAAAGCAGCGGAAAAACAGAGCAAAGGTGGGACAACAGATAGGGCTTAGGCCCAAGTGAGCTATAGTACAAAAGGGTGAGCATTACTTTAACCGAAATTACTTTTCAAGAGCCTTTTAAAAGAGGAATGCCAGGTGGTAGTGAGACCGCTAAAGGAAGGAAGTTGCAGATTCTAGTTGCACTTCCAGAGAAAGACTGATTCATGCAGTGCTCAGGTTAGAATATGGAGGGCCTCAAGAGTAGGGATTCTGCCACACTGAGCACTAGAAATATTCAGCTGTCTAGAGACATAGGTGGCAGAAGTCATGCAGGGCTTTGTGCGTGAGTCAAGTCGCTTTAACATTACTGAGCTCTAGCTGCTAAAGAGTTAGCAGTATGGAAGAGATATGGGGCCAGATGTATCATTTTATCAAATAGCGATTACCTAATTTCAATTTATGCAAATCGCAATTAAGTAATTGCTATTGGAATGTATGAAACTCCAGGAGTTTCATACTGTGATTCGCAAGGGCTCGCAAATGGACCTACCTCATCAATATTCACGAGGTAGGTAGCAATTTGCGAGCCATTGCGAATGGCTACAATCACAGGGATGGTGGCCTGCTGGCCTCAGCAGACCACCATGTCTGTGATTGCTTTTCAATAAAGCAATCTCTTTTTTTCTTTAAATGCAACCCGTTTTCCTTAAAGGAAAACAGGATGTGTTTAAAAATGAAAAATGAAAAGTTTTCTTTTCATTTTTTAAGAGTAGGCAGTGGTCCGTGGGACCACTGCCTGTTCTTCAAAAACGTTTTCGCTTGCATTCACAAAGGGGAAGGGGTCCCTTGGGGACCCCACCCACTTTGCAAATTGGTTACCACCTACTTGAAGTATTCACGGTCACAAAACAATCATACAGACCTCTGGGATTCGGTAATAGGAAGGGAGGCCCTTGACAAGTCCCTTCCTAATACCGAATCGGTATGTAGTCGCAAACCCAATTTGCGATTCAGCAACACGTTACTGAATCGCAAATTGGACTTGTTACATATCAAAGGCGATCACAAACATGTTTGACACATCTGGCCCATGGTCACATTTCTTGTGGTCTGTAACAAAACGAGCTGCTGCATGTAGAAGTGCACTGGGGGAGGGGGTGGGCAAGGGAGCTTTTAGGAAGATTTGAGAGAAGGGCCATCCTGTAGTCCTGTATATATATATATTATTATATATATATATATATATATATATATATATATATATATATATATATATATATAGATAGATATATATAGATATAGATATATATATCTATATATTTATATATAGATATATATATAGATATATATATATAAAGATATATTTCTCCCTCCCTTCCTCCCCACAGGTGAGCCTCAGTCATGTTTCCAAGATGAATCTCTGATCCACCATTCACCATCAGAGTATCCATCTCATGAAGCATACTCACCATCTAGGATCTGGAACTGTTTGTCCATTGACAGCCATCTCCCGCCAAATACTCAGGTCATGAAAAAACCCATTTCCTCTGCACTCCCATGGTGTCTCTTGCCTGATACCTCTGCCCACACCCCTGCTTTGAAGAAAACCCAACTTTCCCTGCCAGTCCTTCAAGTCTTGTGCCAACCAACCAAAAAAACTTGCCATTACACCAGAGAGAAAAAGACTTCCCAAGAGGCCACTGACTAATCCTCCCACCATCACAATACAATAGCCGTCAACAACTAATTTCCTCTCCTATTACTCACCGACTTTAAGCTTGCTTTTGACCATGTACAGCATCCAGCTGCCTTTTGGCTAGGTTTGCGCTATAGAAATAACACATACATACCCCTCCCAAACACATACAACCCCAGTGCTTAACCTCCTTACCCTACGGTTGATCATTAAAATATGCCCAAATATTCCTGGTACATTCTGTACCTGTAAGCTAACTGTTATAAACTAAGCTTCAAGATATTTAGTTAATTTTCGGGCACGTAATTCAGATTTGACATGCTTTTTCTTACATGTTTCTAGTTTGTCTAAAGTGGTCTATTTTATTTCAATGAGAATATGGTTAGAAGTTCCCAGAAGGGAAGGGCCACTAATAATTTTAACAATATATTCTACAGAATACACTGGAACTTTCCTGTTTCACAGTCTATGAAAGTAACAATAGCGTGAAAGGGGAAGGTACTCCAGAATCGGGGAGAAGTATTTGCTCTCCAGCGGCTAAGCTTCACTCAAGATAAAGAGCAAGGGCGACCCATATGCAAGGGGAACCTGGGTAATTGGAAGCCTAAAAAACAATGGTTCATCAAGTATAAATTTTTAATATAGGTTGAAATGTCAATAGCAAATCAACTGCTGAAAAAAAGTAAACAGTGAAAGATAATCACAGATCCAGAACAGCAATTCAAGTTACTGTAAATGCTTCATGACACAAAGGAGTTAGCCTTTGTAAGTCTGTGCAAGGACAAAGATAGCCAACGACATATAGAAACAGTCGGACAAGTAAAAAGCATGCTCTGTGCTCCCAGCGATCACACAAAAGAAAGTTTAAACAAGCATTTTCAATGCAACCGGCCTCGCATTTGCTCGAGTTGGAGCTATTTGCATTGTAAACTCCTAACCTAACTTTTATTGCCACACAAATTAAAAGAAAAAAAACACAGTGCGATTGCGGTATGTAAAATGCAGCGCGATTGCACTGAAATTGAAAATGAAAAAACGGAGCGTGATTGTGCTATATAAATCCCAGAGCGATCGCGCTGCAGGGAAAATTAACAGATAAAGTAGTCCAGAAACTAGGCTCAAAACATTGAGCCTCGTATGTTTCTAGTAGTTTACCGGTGCTGTGTAGGCTGGCTAATCACCGGAAAAGGCATGATGTATGCATGCCTTTCACAAATGAAAGCAAGCAGATTTTAAAGAGCAAGCCCAGGAACCAGTGAAAGAGACTGACATGACCTGGGCGTGGTTTGAAGCCCAAAGAGAGATTACTTTATGGAGGGCTAACTGTGTACAAACAAGACATAGTAAATTACTCATGTCAGATACAAAAAGTCTAGATTAATCTTTCAAAAGTGCTCCATACCTCAGTTCATTACAGAATACAATGCTGTGATTCGATCTACCATGGTCTCGGTTCAAGGGAGAAATGGCACAGCATTACAAGGACTTTATCCTTTTGACTAGAGAGCAGCTTCATGTACTGTATGAGAACCAAAGGATATGGTGAACTATACATGGAAATGTTTAGCCCCCGATGAACTGTTTAGGAGTTTTACTAACTATGCCTTATTTATGCATGCTCACTGCATGAAAAACGTTATGGCTCCAATTTATTTGATATGTTACTGTAAATGTGACGTCATGATCAACTCTTGGAAATCTTTACCTATCTCTATTATCTCTGGAATTCGTTATTAATGATCCTTTTGTACTTTCTATTTTCTTTGAATATGTTACAATTTTAATTGTTATTTTATCGCCTCATCTATTCTCACATTTTCCTGTGTGTCTGAAGCCCTCTGTTTCTGTGAACCATAAGAGGGTTGACTGTCTGGACCACTGTCTGGATCCCGATTCAGTCTCGCTCTGGGCCCTGACTTTCCTGTCTTTGTCTTTCCTTTATGCTCTTTAGTTTCATTGGTGAGACACTGGACAGTGACGGTTGGGCAGGCCTCAAACCTTGTTTTGGTGTCCGACTGCCATTTTTCGTTCTGGTACAATAGCCATGTCGCATCCATAATACAAATATGGGTATGTGCAGGTGGACAGTGGTGGTGCAATGCCATCCCCTAGGTCCTAGCCACCCGTCTGGGGCCCTGAAGGGTGATAATTCCACTCCAAGGACCTACAGTTTAACCTTTTAAATCTACAAATAGGTGAGTTCATCAGAACATCATGTAGCAACTGTTGGAAATGGCCCTTTTTGCAGGGTTATCCACAAATGTTTTGCCTCTGATCACCTGTTTTTGACTGTGAGCTGCATTTAGTTTTTTCTGGCATTAGGACTCTGGGCACATTACCACTGCTGACCAGTGCTAATGTGCAAGTGCTCTCTGTTTAAATGGTATTGGTGAAGGTTTATCCATGATTGGCATATGTGATTTACTATTAAGTCCCTACTATAGTGCACCATGTGTGCCCAGGGCCTGTAAATCAAAAGCTCCTAGTGGGCCTGCAGCACTGAAGGTGTCACTCACATGAGTAGCCCTGTAAACATGTCTCAGACCTGCCACTGCAGTGTCTGTGTGTGCAGTTGTAAACTGCCATTTCGACCTGGCAAGTGCACCCACTTGCCAGGCCCAAACCTCCCCTTTTACTACATGTAAGTCACCCCTAAGATAGGCCCAAGGCAGCCTCATGGGCAGGGTGCGGTGTATGTAAGAGGTCGGACATGTACTGGTGTGTTTACAGGTCCTGATAGTAAAATACTGCTAAATTCAGGTTTCACTATTGCAAGGACTTTCTTTTCTCATAGGGTAACAGGAGAATTGCCTTGAAATATCTTTTAAGTGTAATTTCCCAGTGGGAGCAAATAGAGATGTGGAGTTTGGCGTCTCAGAACTCACAATTTGAAAATACATACTTTGGTTAAGTTTTTATTTTGTAAGTTTGAAAATGCCACTTTTAGAAAGTGGACATTTTCCTGCTTAACCATTGTGCCTCTGCCTGTCTGTGGAATACACATCTGGGTCAAGATGACAGTTGGGCTGTTTGTGAATTCACTTGGGACAGTCATACAAAGGGAGCTGAGGTGTGCCTGATATCCTGATGGGCCTTCCTGAGCTAGAGTGGTGGGAGGAGCTGATACTTGCACCTTAACAGGGCTGTGCCTGTCCTTACACAAAGCAGTCCCCAAACCTCAGGAGTTTGGCTCCGGCTAGAGCAAGAAAGGTAGGGTCTTGTGCATTACAAAGACTTTTCTTTGAAGTTCGCCTACTTCAGAGGTAGAAATGGGCATAAGTACTGGACCACTGACCCCACAAAGTTAGAACACTTCTGGACTGAGGACATTCTGCCAAGAAGACGAGCTGGAATGCTGTAGGAGGGACTGCCACTCTGCCACTCTCTGCCTGTTGCTTTGTTGTGCTGGCCTGCTGCTTTGTTGCTTCTGTCCTGGGAGTGAAAGGACTGAACTTTGTTTTCTACATCCTGCTTTTCAAGGTTCTCCAAGGGCTTGAACTGAGCTTGCCTTCTGTTAAGAAGCCCCAGGGACATCACAGACTTCACCTGTCGGCACTTGGGCTCTTTTGCTGAGAGTCCTGACTTGCCAAGTAGTGCCAAATCCAGTTCCTGGACCCTTGGAAGTGAGCTATGGCACAACTAAGAAGACACTATGCCCATCAACTCCTGAGCGACTTCAGAACTGTTGCTGCTCTCGGACTCCGTGCTGCTGCCTGCACTGGAGCCGATGTCCCCGCTGAGTGCAACAATCGTGCCCTGCAACACAGTCCCAATGCTGCCACAGTGCCTTCGAAATTCTGCCACAGTGTGAGTCCCAAGTGCTGTGTCACCAACGTCCGTGACACCCAACTCCGACTCAGCACCTGTGGCCCCGTGGTGTGATCCCGACACCGCAAAGTCGACGCCTCGTATCTTGACCTGCTGGATTGATCAACCCTGTCTTGTCATAAGGAACCAACGCCTCGCAACTGATGCTGCATCACCTTCCCTGCAACAGTAAGAAACCAACACCTCACCTCCACTGCCTAGCAGTAAGGAACCAACGGCTCACCAGGTCCAGTGATGCCTCACCTCCCCGACATCTTTGTTTCCTCTTTGTTTTCCGAGGTACTGCACCTGGGGTTGGTGCAAGTCTGTGACTGTCCTGCACTCCCTCATGAGTGATGTTGGGCAGTTGGAAGCGACTCCGTCAAGACGCCCTGATAGCCCCAGTTGGAGCTATTGGGTTTCTAAGAGCTATTCTAAGATTTAATCTTTGAAAATTCATGTCTTTAATGGTGCACGTTGGACTTTTGTCGTTGTGGTCTTGTTTTACTCAAATAAATATTGGCTATTTTACTAAACTGGTGTGGATTACTTTTGTGGTGTTTTCACTGTGTTACTGTGTGTGTTGAAATAATTTACACATTGCCTATGAGATAAGCCTGACTGCTTGTGCCAAGTTACCAAGGGGGTGAGCAGGAGTTATTTTAGCTGTGTGGCTTCCTTACCCTAACTGCCTAAAGTGAGAAACCCTACATGGACAGGGTGCAAACCACTATAGAGACACCAATTCTAAGAGCAGCTAATTTTTCTTAAAGACTGATAGATTTATACTGATTCTTTACCCACTACCTATTTACACCCTACTGTTCCACATTTCACAATTGTGTGGCTGATGACATGTGCCTTTACTCTATGCATCCTTCTGTGTGGATATTAGGCCTTTCACTTGTCTTCCTTTGGCTTTTACTAAGGGAATTGTAAGTGGCTCCCTTAATTTCCAGTTGCGTCTTATCTTCTAATAACAGATAATAACTAATAATAACCAGCCTCTTTTTAGCTTTTAGCTTTTTTTTTTACCCTATCTTAACTTTAGTTTGTCCAGTTGATGACCTTGAAAAACAATTATTAAGGTTGAAAAAATGTTGACACTGCAACATACAGACTAGGTCCCTCTGAATTCCTTAATGAATTAAGCTATAACATTTGAACCACAGATCCAGCCTCCTTGTATATACACATAGTTAGCCATTCTTTCAATTTTGTTTGTGTGACCACTGGGGACACTGAGCACTGAGACTTGTCTGACTGTTCTATATGCCCTAGGCATAATTTGTAGTTAAATTAATATATGCACAAGCTTTTGGAGACTATGGGGGTTATTCCAACTTTGGAGGAGGTGGTAATCCGTCCCAAATGTGACGGATTTACCACCAGCCGTATTACGAGTTCCATAGGATACAATGGACTCGTAATACGGCTGGTGGTATATCCGTCACTTTACCGTCACTTTTGGGACGGATTACCACTTCCTCCAAAGTTGGAATAACCCCCTATATCTGCGTGTCTTCAAGCACTTTCACTAATCGAACTGCAGTCCTGAATTCAAGATTATTATGTTTCACTCCTCCTTGGTTTCAGCAGCTGATTTGCTATTAGCATGTCAAGTTTGATTAAAATGAGTCATTGCTGCACCAATGCTTTCAGCAAGTGATCTACTACTGAAATATGTTTTCTTTAAATGAATCCTTGGTGAACCATTGTCTTATATGCTAACAAATTACCAAAGTTACCCTTGGCGTATAGGTCCCCCTTCTATATATTTCCTCCTTCAATGATAAAACTTTTCATACCAATATAAAACTGAATATCTTTAAGGTTTGCCAGATTTCATACTATTTCATGAAACTGTATCACAGTTATTTATAAATTATAAACACTTTTTGATCATCTCCTTTATAGATGTGTCCTCGATGAGCAAACACAAATCTGATTACTTTTAAGAGTGAGTTGAGCATGCCAAATGTCTGGGAAACAGTGTGCAATTTTGTCAAACAGTTCTACGATTATAAGCACATCTATATAATTAGACAATAATACATTGCACAGAGGCAATGGTGCCAGTGTAATAACGGTTAGGTCAGAGTTTCCAGTTAAAATATTTTTTTTTATTTTTTTTATTATTGGTGCTATTCGATGAAACGTTCCAAAAATGCACATCGAATTTGGGGTTCTTCCTGTACGTTTCATACCGATTAGTTAAGTGGCGGACAAAACCAACCCGGGAGGGGACAACAGAATTACACCAATCTTGGCATGTAAGTAGGAATTCACTCAGTGCGTTTGCTTTGTTTGTTGCAAGTCCATTACATAGTTTTCAATAAATTATCGTTTAAAAGAATTCCATTCTAGGCTTGAAGAAGTTACATTTGAAAAATGGCTTGACAGTTGGAAATGTATATTTTTGATTTGTCAATAATTTTATCACTGTTGGCGAATTTGCATGAAATTTGGTAAAAGCCAGCATGTTTAGCTTATCTTCGTATTTTTTAATTTGTGCAGATTCATCAAAGGCGGGACACATTTGAAAGAAGGGGGAGGGGTCAAAAAAGTGTTCATTTGATAATAACTATGCTATCAATTGACAAATCCACTTGAAATTTGGCAGATATTTAGCACATTTAGGCGGTCATTCTGACCGCCGCCCGCCATGCGGTCACCGCCATCTGGCCGCACCGCGGTCAAAAGACCGCGGCGGCCATTCTGGCTTTCCCGCTGGGCCAGCGGGTGCCCGCCAAAGGAGCCATTCTGGCTTTCCCGCTGGGCCAGCGGGTGCCCGCCAAAGGAGCGCCCGCCGGCCCAGCGGGAAAGGCCCTGCAACACAGAGGCCGGCTCCGAATGGAGCCGGCGGTGTTGCAGGGGTGCGACGGGTGCAGTTGCACCCGTCGCGATTTTCACTGTCTGCTACGCAGACAGTGAAAATCATGCTGGGGCCCTGTTAGGGGGCCCATGCACTGCCCATGCCAGTGGCATGGGCAGAGCAGGGGCCCCCAGGGGCCCCACGACACCCGTTCCCGCCATCCTGTTCTTGGCGGTAAAAACAGCCAGAAACAGGGTGGCGGGAAGGGGGTCGGAATCTCCATGGCGGCGCTGCTTGCAGCGCCGCCATGGAGATTCAGCCCAGATAGGGGAATCCCCTTTTCTGACCGCGGCTTTACCGCCGCAGTCAGAATGGGCAGGGAAGCACCGCCAGCCTGTTGGCGGTGCTTCCGTGGTCATCCGACCGCCAGGGTTGGAATGACCCCCTTAGTCTCCGGTAGGTATGGCAAGTTTTGCGCAGATCATCAAGGGGGAGCATAGTTAAATGGGTCAGGCAAAAACAATTTCAGACACTAATACCTTTGGATCCCTTTAGAGAATCTGCATGAAATTTGGTAGGCTGGTAAACATTAAGCTCCCAGTAGAGATCTCATGTTTGATGCAGATCCAAGAATGGGGTGAGAAAGTTAATTGAGAAGGAGTTAAAAAATAATTTATTTCCTAATATCTTTGATGCAGTTGTATGGATCTACACAACACTTGATAGACACCATGTTTAGCTCACACATTATTATATATTGCATTTTATGCTATTCCATCTAGCGAAGCAGGCACTTACTGGCATGGAGCCACAGTTTCACCACCACTAGGCTTGGACTCTGTTTCACAGGAACCCTTGCCTCAGGAGGGACTTTACTGATGAAACCCTTCTTACCTCTCTTGGTACTATAAGTCATCATGTGAAGGCCCTTCTCACCTTCTATAGGCCATGCTAATTTTCAACTGTGAGATGGATCTATCATTCTTGTAGCAAGGCTCATGGTGACCTTTTGAAGGCTCTTAAGGAGAATCCCAGGGAGAGAGCAAAAAGTTGTTTCCTTTAGAACCTCGTACAAAGCCTCCTTACAGCTCAGAAAGCATACTTTGAAACAAAAAGCATGGTAGTACCTTACTGTTGCCTGCTCCTTTAGGCGCAGTACAAATTGTTGGGAGATTGTGAATCTTCCCTGGTTAAACCCCGACTCAGGCAGTTTACAATCACAGCACATTACACCTGACTCTTGGGTCAAACATTTTGAAGTCATTTATGATATGCCATGCTTTACATGTTGTCTTCCTGACTCCTTCTCAGCCTTGACCTCTCATAGTGGCTTTTCTCTTTCCTTTGTTTGGGAAGCAGTGATAGCTGATGTCCTTATCCTCCCAAATAATAAGGCTCCAGGTCCCAATGGGGTCCCAATGGACCTATTTAAGTCCAATGTGTGTTGGTGGGCCCTGCTGCTTACCATAGATTTGAATGCGGCCCTTAAACCCAGTCTCTCTAGTTCTTGGACTAAATCAGTTATCGTCCTTGTGTTTAAGAAGAGCCAGAGAGATGACCTTCTGTGTTACTGTCTGATCTCTCTGATAGATTCAGAGGCCAAAGTGATAGGGAAAACGATATTATCTAGACTGGTGACCTGGGCCAAAGATTGCAAAGTGCTCTCTGAAGTTCAGTATGATTTTAGGTCAGGTAAAGGTACAGTGGACAAATGTTTGAACCTGTATCTTCTATTAATTAGCACACTGTGGCTAGACCAGGAGCGATACACTTGGCTTTCATGGACTTAAGCTTTGTTTTTGACAGGGTTAATAGAGACAAATCGTGGTCTATCATGCTGGATCTGGGGATTGACAAAAACATTATTTTATTTTTTAGGTGATTTGCACCTTCATTTGAATGCTTCTGTTAGACATTGTCATAAGGGAGAATCTACTGAACACTTTTTACTTAATAGGGAGGTCAGACAAGGCTGTATTATGGCTCTCTATTTACTATCTATGTGAACAATTTGGAACAAGTACTAGTAGCTGCGGGTAGTGACATTCCTATGTTAAGCTGTATGTAAGCAGCCCTTTTATATGCAGACAACACTGTTTTAGTTTCTAGAAACTCAAGGCCTCCAAATTTTATTGGGCGATTTCAATAATTGCATGGATACACTTGACTTGTGCATCAATTCTTTTGAGTCACACCATGACAATAGGACCCAAAACAACTAAATGTGGAACCCATTATCTAGGGGTAAATCACTTTCTAAAGTCAGAACTTTTCCCTACCTTCATATTCTGTTTGATTCTTTCTCTACTTGGTCACCATAGATTAGGGAAAGGAGGCACATTTTTGCCAGAAGCATTGCCTCGTTTTGAGGTCGAGCCTAGACAGCACACATGCGCTGTCCGCAAGACCTGTTGGCTGGAGTATAGGCATTTGCTCCTGCCTGCCGCTGCTTGCCACTTACAGGAAAAGGCAGTGTCGCTCTTCTGCTGCCTCTCAATTGGTTTGGCAGCTGATACGTCACTTCCTGTACTTGGCTGAGGAGCACCGGCCAAGCACAGTTTAATTACGCCTGGAATGTTTTTCTGTTGTTTGGACGGACTATTTTTTGTTTGTTTCCTGCCTCTCGTGTTTGTCAATAAGCACTCGTGTTCACCCGCATGGTTCATTTTCAGCGTTTGCCCATCATTTGGTTCTTACTTTATACATTCAGTAATAATAAGTAGTTGTGTTGTGAGTGTGTTTTGTACTTTTTTTTGTTGCTTTATGTAGCATGAAATTGACCCAGGAATGAATCATCAACAGCTTCTCTGGCACAGTGGGGAGCCTATACTACAATATTCACTGCACTCAGGGAAACTCACCCCATAATGCTTTGCAGGTATTCCTTTTTCAACACATTTTTGGCTATAACTCAGCTGGTGGTGGTCCTAGGGCAATGGGACCACCACCAAAACATTCAGAACAATGTGTTCTTTCTGTTCAGGCCATCTTGTGGGTCACACTAGGTGAGAGGGGGCCCAAAAATCATAACCTCTTCCAGCAGTCAATGCTTAGTTAAATTCTCTTATAGCTGAATCTTTTGTTTTTGCAGTTGAGAGGAGTTTGTTTTATAAGGGGCTTGTTTGCAATCTGGCAGCCCTGCTTAGTCTGCAAATTTATAATGTGCTTTGCTATTTCATTTCTAAAGGATGATAATTGTGCCTAGGCACTACTAGCTCAGTTGGCTTGACAGGGATGTTTAGTTCCCACCAGTGGTATTGCACCTTCTGCTAATGCAGAAACACAGTTTATGTCTGATTAAGGGATAATTTATGTACGGAAACTCACCCCATAATGCTTTGCACGCTTTCCTTTCACAATACATTTTTGGGCGTATCTCAGTCTGTGGTGGCCCTAGGGCAATGGGACCACCACCAAAACATTCAGAACAAAGTGCTCTTTCTGCTCAGGCCATCTTGTGGGTCAGACTAGGTAAGTTGGGGCCCAAAAATCATAACCTCTTCCACCATTCAGTGCATACTTAAATTTTCTTATATCTGAAACTTTTTCCCCCCGCCTAAGAGGAGTTTGTTTTGTAAGGGCCTTTTTTGCAATAGTATTCTGACAGCTCTGCTTGACTTGCAAGTGTGTAATGCACTATGCTCTCTAATGGCTGAAAGATGATAATTGTTCTAAAGCACTACTAACTCAGTTGGCTCAACAGGGACATCTAGCCACCACCAGTGGTATTGCACTTTTTGCTAATGCAAAAACACAGTTTATTTCTGATAAAGGTTTAATTTATACACGGAAACTCACCCCATAATGCTTTCAAGACATTCCTTTTACAACACATTTTTGGCCATAACTCAGCTTGTAGTGGACCACCGCCAATACATTTAGAATGATGTGCTCTTTCTGTTCAGACCATCTTGTGGGTCACACTAGGTGAGAGGGGGCCCCAAAAATCATAACCTTTTCTACCATTCAATCCATAGGTAAATTGTCTTGTAGCTGAAACCTTTGTTTTTTTACAGCTCAGAGAAGTTTGTGTTATAAAGATCTTTATTGTGATAGTATTCTGACATTTCTGCTTGGTCTGCAAATATAGGCCCGTATTTATACTTTTTGACGCTAAACTGCACTAACGCAGTTTAGCGTCAAAATATTTTGCGCCGGCTAACGCCATTCTGAAGCACCATGCGGGCGCCGTATTTATTGAATGGCGTTAGCCGGCGCAAGCAGACCGGCGCTGCCTGCTGTGCGCGGAAAAAAACCACGTACACCAGGCAGCGCCGGCGTTGGGAAAAATGGCGCTAGGGCGTCTTAAAAATGGTGCAAGTCAGGTTGACGCAAAAGATCGCCTCCACCCGATTTGCGCCATTTTTAACGACGCCCAGACGCCATTTACATGACTCCTGTCTTAGTAAAGACAGGAGTCATGCCCCCTTGCCCAATGGCCATGCCCAGGGGACTTATGTCCCCTGGGCATGGTCATTGGGCATTGAGGCATGTCGGCGGGCACAAATCAGGCCCCCCTATGCCAAAAAAAAAAAAAAAAAAAAAAAAAAAATTATACTTACCTGAACTTACCTGAATGTCCCTGGGGTGGGTCCCTCCAGCCTTGGGTGTCCTCCTGGGGTGGGCAAGGGTGGCAGGGGGGGTCCCTGGGGGCATGGGAGGGCAGCTGTGGGCTCATTTTGAGCCCACAGGTCCCTTAACGCCTGCCCTGACCCAGGCGCTAAAATCCGGCGCAAATGCGGGGTTTTTTGCCCCGCCCACTCCCGGGCGTCATTTTTGCCCGGGAGTATAAATACGACGCATTTGCGGCGCAGTCATTTTTTTAGACGGGAACGCCTACCTTGCATCTCATTAACGCAAGGAAGGCGTTCACGCAAAAAAATGACGCTCTTTCCTCATACTTTGGCGCTAGACGCGTCTAACGCCAAAGTATAAATATGGCGTTAGTTTTGCGCCGAATTTGCGTCGAAAAAAACTACGCTAATTCGGCGCAAACGGAGTATAAATATGCCACATAATGTGCTGTGTGCTCTCTAAGGGCAGAAGGATAATAATTGCTCCAAGGCATTACTAACTCAGTGGGCTTGATAGGGATATCTAGCCACCACCAGTAGTATTGCACTTTCTTTTGTTGACTCCACAGGGACATCTAGCACTAACCAGTGGTACTGCACCTTCTGCTGTTGGCTCTACAGGGACATCTAGCCACCACCAGTGGTACTGCACTTTCTGCTGTTGACTCTATAGGGACATCTAGCACTAACCAGCGGTACTGCACCTTCTGCTGTTGACTCCACAGAGACATATAGTGATGACCTGCAGCACTGCACCCTGGTGCCACTGGCTCCACAGTTAAATAATATTTAAAAGGCATGCTAGGCCTGAAAATGTGTCATATACTATGCCCTTAAGGGGCTGATTATATGATTGCTCTGCAATATTATTTATCATTCTTGTTTATGTGAGTTTGCCCTCTAGGAGCTAAATACATGTTTACATGACCATGTTTCTTCCAAATGATATTTTTACTGTTGTGCTCTATAGGGGCTGTTCAGACCATTACAGCCTAATGTCAGTTGTATGAAGGAATGTACAACCACAATTTATTTCTTGTGCTGCATGGCTTAACATTTATAAGGTCCCAAATGCAAGGCTGTCATTATCATGTACGCCAACAGCTGTAACTCTTGCTAATGTGAGACCTATTCCACTGAAAATGCTTGTTTTACTTTGCATCCAGATTAAGGATTAAGTCGGTGGGTGCAATGCTTGAGATTTACAAAGCTAAATGTGTGCACATAGGGGCATATTTATGAGCCCCTAGGGGCATATTTATACTCCGTTTGCGCCGAATTAGCGTCGTTTTTTTCGACGCAAATTCGACGCTAAACTAACGCCAACTAACGCCATATTTATACTATGGCGTTAGACGCTTCGGGCGCCAAAGTGCCCGGAGAGTGCGTCATTTTTTAGCGTGAACCCCTTCCTTGCGTTAATGATATGCAAGGGAGGCATTCCCGTCTTAAAAAATGACTCCCAGGCCTTTACGTGGTATTTATACTCCCGGGCAAAAATGACGCCCGGGAGTGGGCGTGACCAAAAACGGCGCTTTTGCGCCGCTTTTTAACGCCTGGGTCAGGCATGGCGTTAAGGGACAAGTGGGCTCAAAATGAGCCCAGAGTGCCCTCCCCTGCCCCCAGGGACCCCCCCTGCCACCCTTGCCCACCCCAGGAGGACACCCAAGGACGGAGGGACCCATCCCATGGACATTAAGGTAAGTTCAGGTAAGTATTTTTTTTTTTTTTTTTGTGGCATAGGGGGGCCTGATTTGTGCCCCCCTACATGCCACTATGCCCAATGACCATGCCCAGGGGACAGAAGTCCCCTGGGCATGGCCATTGGGCAAGGGGGCATGACTCCTATCTTTACAATGATAGGAGTCATGTTGATGGGGGATGGGCGTCGAAAAAACATGGCGCAAGTCGGGTTACGACGATTTTTTCGACGTAACCTGACTTGCCCCATTTTAAGACGCCCTAACGCCATTTTCCCCCTACGCCGGCGCTGCCTGGTCTACGTGTTTTTTTTCCACGCACACCAGGCAGCGCCGGTCCGCTTGCGCCGGCTAACGCCATTCCATAAATACGGCGCCCGCATGGCGCTTCAGAATGGCGTTAGACGGCGCAAAATCTTTTGACGCTAAACTGCGTTAGCGCAGTTTAGCGTCAAAAAGTATAAATATGGGCCCTAGTGCCTCCGGAGCACCACTTTTTGTGATGCTCCGGTGGCACTATGCCCTGTGCCATATTTACAAGGTGGAGTTAAGCCACTTTTTGTAGCTTAACGCCACCATGTAAATATGACCCCTTTAAATGCAGCTCTTGTTGTGGAAGTGGCGTGCCATGGGTGTTGCTGTGGCCGTGTGGGAATTTTCGTAAACCTGAGGCAGCGGTGGTGTTAACAAGGCGTAACAAGGAGGAATACTTTTATTCCTCCTCGTTTTTTGCTTTTTTTGTGTGTGCTGCATTCTGCAGCACACATTGAAAGAGCAAAATGCCAAACATGATTGCTTATGTGCGTGAAGGTGTCCTTTCCTGTACATAAACAATCATTTGAAAATGACGCTTTGGCACTTCTGTGTGTGCTGCAGAATGCAACATCGCCTTTAGTGATTGTTTATGTGCAGGAAGGGGCATCTTCCCCCACTTAGACCATTACACTCCTCAACACAGACATCCTTGCACAATGGTACAAGGATACCTGCGTTGGCACTGGCAGCTAAATTTAGCACCAGCGCAGGGGACAACATAGGGGTGCGTCGTATTCAAGTAAATACTGTGCATTCCTGCGTTGTGAAAATGAAGGAGTGTGACACTGCCAATTTTGCCACAGCATCGGGCTCCGTCATTTTCCTCTAAATATGGGCCATAGGGGCATGTTTATATTTGTTTTGCACCGAATTTGCGTCATTTTTTCTTATGCAAATTCAGTGCAAAACTAACTCCATATTTATACTGTATACCATCTTGCGCCAAATTTATGGAGTGAAAGTCATTTTTTAGACGTGGAAATCTACTTTGCGTCAATTAGATGCAAAGTAGGAGTTCCTGTGTAAAATATTACTCTATGGCCTTAGCGCCATATTTATCCCCCCATGCTAAAATCACGCACGGGGTAGGAGGGGTTAAATAATGGTGCAAAGCTTGCTTTGCACCATTATTTAACGCCTGGGTCAGGGCAGGCGTTAGGGGACCTGTGGGCCTATTTCCATGGTGGAACACCATGGAATAAGCCCACAGGTGCCCTGCCCAGGCCCCAGGGACACCCCCACCCACACCAGAGGGACATCGGAGGATGGGGGACCCCATCCCAGGTAAGTATAGGTAAGTACAGGTAAGTATTTTATTTTATCTTTTTAAGTGGCATTGGGGGCCCTGAAGTGGGCGCCTCTACATGGCACTAGGTTCAATGGCCATGCCCAGGGGACCCTGGTCCCCTGTGCTGGCCACTTGGGTGGTGGGCATGACTCATGTCTTTTCTAAGACAGGAGTCATGTGGTATGGATGGTTTTGTGTCAGAAAATGACACTAGGCTGGTTAGAGTCATGTTTTTTTACTCAAACCTGCCTAACGTCATTTTTTGGTGCAAAACCCCCTTCTTCCATACCGCCTGCCCCACCCGGCTAACGTATTTTTTTTTACGCTATCCTACCCTTAGCACCGGCTTGCACCCATGGTGCCCGTCTGGTACTCAGAAATGGTGCAAGCCGGTGCTAAATATTTTGGTGCAAAACTGTGTTGGTGCAGTTTTGCACCAAAAAGTATAAATCAGGGCCATAGTGTCTTATGGTTGTGATATATGGGGGTATACCAAAATAAGCGATTTACCATGAGTTGAGAACATGTTTTTGATGACACTTCTTGCACTTCTGAGTAGTTCTTTCACATTTGGGGCAGGGTTTTTTGTGTGACATTATTCAGCTAAGACCTATCATTCTACGGTTGTCGATCTCTCTCAAGCCTGAGTTGGACCTTAATAGGATGTTTTTAAAAGGACTGTTTAAGATTGGATTATGCTTTACAGACTCCATGGATTAGATATGAAAAAGAAGACCTACCCTTTTTAGTAATCCTGAGAATACTGTCAAAGGGGACCTCACCTAGGTGAAGGGTGCCTTTCTTAGCTAAGTGATGAGAGGGAGTCCCTTGCACTAACTAAGGATTCGGTCAGGTCATACATAGTTGTTCAGACCACCTTGTCAATAGAGCCATATCTCTTATAAGACATCTCTAACGCTCATAATTTTTTGTTAACATGCTTTAGACTAAATATAGTCCATTTTTCTATTGATTGTACCTAACAGATAAAACAGTGATGTGGATCACCCAGCTTGTTTCTGCAACTCAATATCTAAACAAGACACCATGCACTTTATCCTATTTTGCCTGATTTACAACCATTTTAAATTTTGCTTTTTAAGGCCAGTCAGGATGAAACCTACAGGCTAGGTCTGCATTATTCCTTTTAGTTACTGTGGGGCATATTTATGAGCCCCTAGCGCCACCTTACACCACATTTGCGGCATTTATTTCAACGCAAATGTGGCATTAACGTGGCATTTCCCACGCAACATATTTACAAAGCAGCATTGCGCCACTTTGTAACCCCTTGTGCTACATTATGCCTCCGCAAGGCATAATGTACGCATGGGGGGCATTCTGGCGTGGGGGGGCCCTATGAGATTTCTTTGCGCCATTTTTATTGGCTAAGTGCTGGCATTACAAAGAGGCTCCCATTGATTACAATGGGTCTCTGGGTGCTTTGCAGGATTAGCATAATATTTTGTGATGCTAGTCCTGCAAAGCGCTCGACTAGCATCACAAATTATGGCACTAGTCACCCTAACTACGCCATAGTGCACCGTATTATAAATACAGCACTACCGTGGTGGCGTTAGTGGGGTGCTATAGGGGCGCAAGGAATGTGGTGCTGCACTAGGTCCTGCTAGTCTATTGCTTGTATTTTAAACTGTGCCGTCAGATTCATGAATTCTATGATTACTGATTAGTGATGTACAGTTTTTTTATGCCTTGTATGTGTACCGTTTGGATTTTATATGTATCTGAGTTTTATGGTTTGATATTTATTAACCAAATAAAGTATTTTGATTGATTGATATTGGCATGATTTAGTCTCCACTTCAGTAAGAATTCTTGAATGGAATTATAGCAAACTTGTTAGAGATAGCTGGACTATAAATGTGCAGAAGTCCTCAAACAAAGATTTGCAGACTGTCGGTAGACCTAGGGGCACGTTTATGGAAAGTGGTGCTGCACTGAATGGAGCGCCACTTTCCCTGGGTCCCTTAGCACCCCCCTACCGCCACCATGTGTGCGCCATATTTAAAATATGGCGCAATATGGTACAGGGTAGGGGGCAATAGTGTAATTTTTTATGACGGTACTGATGTACTCTGCAGGAGTAGCGCCAAAATACTGGCGCTACTCCTGCAGAGTACATAGGGTCCCATTCTAAAGAATGGAAGCCTCCTTTTAACGCCTGCTCTTGAGCAGGCATTAAAAGTGCCATAATAAATGGTGCAAGGAACTCTTATAGATTTCCTTGAACCATTTTACCGGCTCCCCTAACGGGGGAATGCCCCCTTTGCATATTTTATGCCCGTTGCAGGCATAATGTAGCGCAAAGGATTACAGAGTGGCACAATGCATGCATTGCGCCACTCTGTAAATCCGGCGTGGGGATTTTGACCTTGTTGGGCTACATTAACGTCAAAATAAATGATGTTAATGTGGCGTAAGGTGGTGCTAGGGGCCTATAAATATAGATTTTAAAATAAAAAAAGCTCCCTCCCTTAGCCAAGGGGGCTAACCCATGCTACATGTTTGAAGGTCATGTGCAGAAGGTTTGCAAATTCTTAGCAAATTAACACATTTATTTTGCCTTACTTAGAACAGTGCTCCATGTTGATGGTATTACATGAAACTGTAAACACTAAAGGTAAGCTAAAGAAGCCTTTGCCAAATTTTGCACCATTCTGTGATACGGCAACAAAGATATTAGCAAATGCAAGAATTTTTCACGCTCCTCTGCACTATTTAACTTTGTCCGCTTTGCCAAATCTGCCTCAAAGCTGAGATTCCTGCACCAGGCTTGACTTGCACACAGCCTGTCAACTATCACACCAATTCATTACCCATGCCATAGTTATTACCAAATAAAATCATTTTTTCCCACACTATTTAACTCTGCTCCTCCTTGATGGATTTGCAAGAAACTCAATGTACCAAGAGTAAGGTAAACCTGATGAGGGATACAGTTAGAAGCAAATCAATATATATATATATATATATATATATATATATATATATATATATATATATATATATATATATCAAAATATATATATATATATATATATATATATATATATATATATATATATATATATATATATATATATATATATATATATATATATATAAATTATAAGAAAAAAACTTTCCTCCCAGGCATGGTTCATGAAAGCCCAGCATCACCATTTTTCACAGGGTAAAACCAACACAATTCCTCAAATCAGTATTGTACCACTAACAAATGATTTATACTGTGACTAAAATTGGTCATCACTCTTCATATGTGTTCCTTTTTGTGACCATCTAAAACAGGCTTTCACTAAAGTTAATTTAAATGATGACAATTTCCATGAGTCTTGTAATGGCTACCACAACATGTTGTCCATGTTGTGACCTTCCAATCAAGGCAGGGGACTCCCCATTTGTCCCTGGGTGCTAGGGTGTGTTCATCAATGCTTTTTAAATTATCCAATCAGAGCATATCTGGACTCCAACGGACCAGATGTTACTAACTTTTTCTGTTGGGTAAAGCCTTCATGCCCTACTGGAGCACTGCTTCTGATTTAAATTTCCCCTGATTGATGGATCAATGCAAAACTTTCTGTGAAAGAGCCAAAGTGGATGAACCCTTCTTTTGGAAAGTTTCGTGCAGATACCTCAAACAGCACCAAAGGTATTAAAAAAACAAAAATCTATTTTCTAGAAACTCTTACCTAACTATAACTACAAAGTGGTTAATGACACTATAATAACGATTGTGTAGTTGTGGTTAGGTCATAGTCTTCATTGAAAATACATTTTTTGTGTTTCATTCCATAAATCTGCACAAAACTTTCTACCAACAGTCAAGCAGAGACCAAAAGACCATGGGTGCCCAAAAAGTGATATGTCCCATTTTACCTGCCAGAGGACTGTTTGCTGCTCAAGAAAGAAAAAGCAGCTAAATATAATTACACCAAACGTGGCATGTAAGTAGAACTTTCCTCATGGTAGTGGTTTTGCTTGGTTTGGTGCAAATCTGTTCCTTTGCTATTGAGAACTTAGGGCCAGATTTAAGAGAAAATAACAATGTGCGTCACTGGGCCAAATTTGACAGTGTTGCACACTTTCATTTCCAAAATGCAGGGATGCGCTGTGTTTACTAGAATACGGCGCACCCCTGTGTTTCCAGCTGTGCCGGCGCTAAATATGCTGCCTTGCGCCAACGCAGTAACCCTTGCACCATAGTGCAAGGATGGCTGCGTGGAGGAGGAGATTGTTTTTGTGCAGGAAGCAACACCTTCCTGCACAAAAACAATGTTAAAGAGCAAACAACAAGGAGAAATTAAAGCATTTCTCCTCATTGAGGCATGCTATCGCTACCCCTGGCGATGCCTCAGGTTTACAAAAACCTGTAAATATGTGACAGCGTCAAAATGCAATGGGTGTTGCTGCGTGTGAAGGGGTCGTGTTTACAAGGTGGCATCAAGCCACAAAAAGTACCTTGTAAGTACCGTGCAGTGCATAGCTACAAGCTCCGGTGGCGCTAGGGGCTCTTAAATATGCCCCACATTGTTTAAAAAGTGTTCCTCACAGTTGGAAAGGAGCCTTTTTGATTTGCCTGTAACTTTAACAAATTTACACAAAATTTGGAAGATGCTCAGCCTGTTAATCCAGGAAAGTCTACAAACCTGGGTTGGCTTACTGCAGTTGGTAGCCAGCCACAGAGGGCGGAGCCCAGGGTTTGGCCACATGCTGTGCATGTTCAACCCTCTGCTGTGCATGACCATCACTGTTAGAATCATCCAATGGTACCAATGATCTTTTCATTTTGCTTTAACTCAATTACTTTTAAGTAGATCAATATTTATTAAGTGTCTTGCTTAAACTACCTAATAATATAGTATCCTAACTAATGTTATACTAATTGAAGATGTATTAATGAATGTCATTTGCCTATAAATATACCATACACTTTTACAGTATTCACTATTATAAAACTTAACTCATTTTTAGAAATTAAACCATGACACTTGTTTTTAAAACACACAGAGCAATATTGAGGCAGATCACAAAAGCAGTAAACCACTCTAAACAAACAACATAAACTGACATTCACTATCTCAGGAGCATACATGCACCATCACAATAAAAAGCAAAACACCACAATAAACCACACTAAAGCGATAAAAAAGATCCAGACCATATTTGTCATTTTTAATGCAATACAGCAAGACAACTGGCTGCACTGTGCTGACTGAAAGGAGAAGGCAGGAATGCATCAAGTCTATCCAGATATGGCGCATTCCTGCTCTTGGCCAGCACTGGTGTACAAACTGCTGCCTAGCGCCAACACAGGCACCCCTGCACAACATGAAAGGGTGCCTGCGTTATAGCCAGAATTGCTTTTGTGCAGGAAGGAACACCTTCCTTCACAAAACAATCCTCTGAGGTTTTTCCATAGCACACCTAGAAAGAGGAAGAAACAAGGAGAAATAAAGATATTTCTACTTGTCACGTCTTCCCTGGGAAGGTGTAGCTTCCCAGGCCTGCCAGAATTGGTTAATATAAGAGTGCTTTAGAATCCATAGGTGGATGTGTGAGAATGCTCACGCTCCACCCATGGAATTCCCCTCTGTGGCAGAGTAACTCAAGAAACTGACGTGCACTGCCTTGCATTACTCCAGATTTACCAAGCCAGGCAGGGCTATGCAAGGTGGCCTTGCGTAGCTTGGTAAATCTCATTATAGGTTTTGCATCGCCATATGCCCCATTGTATGGCCCAAAGGCTACCCAAAAACCTATATAAAATGCGACTCAGTGTCATACTACAAAATTAACACGACTGTTTAGAAACACTTCCGTGCAAAATAAACATTCCACTACTATCATACAACCACATATACAAACAAAAACAGAGTTAATTAAACTATCATGAGAAAGAACCCATAAAGTGCTATACATTCTAATACCATTTGGCATAATATAACAAAAACATAAGGAACCAGAAAGGTAGCCTCAAAAACCAACATAATCACATAAAGTGCAACATACACCTATATAACCATTATACACACATTCAAGTATTACTACTGAAGAAGAGAGCCACTGTTATGAGGCAAAATAACATATTTAACTAATACAAATTCTGAAGGTACTCACAAAATCCATCATATCAAACTGTCACATAATGGCAATTGTTTCTTGAATCTTTAATCTTCTTTATTCAATTCATTTCTTTAAAAAGTAATACAGTCACAGCCAATGTGTTTTGTTTCAAGAACTTATTCATGGCTTTACCTAACATGATATGCATTTACATAAATATACAAATATACAAATAACATTACAACACACACTGTATTGTAATTGAAAAAGACAGTGAGACAAAAAATCATAGTCTCACAATAACTCACAAAAAAAGAAAAGAAAACAGCCGATGGCATTACAAACATAAAGGATATTGGGCCAGATGTACTATTTTTTGTTTTGCGACTCCAATTTGTGATCTGTTTGAGAATTGCAAATTGCAAGTCGCAAAACAAAATATACAACAGTGTTAAGTACACTGTTTGCGATTCTCAATGGGGTCCCACTCACAGGAATGGTGGCCTGCTGCAGACAGCAGGCCACCATGTCTGTGACTGCTTTTAAATAAAGCTTTTTTTTTTAATGCAGCTCACTTTCCTTAAAGGAAAATTGGGATGCATTTCAAAAAGAAATATGGAAAGTTTTCTTTTCATTTTTTCTGGGTAGGCAGTGGTCCCTGGGACCACTGTCTGCTGTGAAAAAAATATTTTCGCTACCATTCACAAAGGGAAAGGGGTTCCTTGGGGACCCCTACCCGTTTGCAAATGGGTTCACCAGTTTGAAATTGGTGTTAACTACGATTGTTTTGCGGCCACATTTACGGTTGCAAAATAATCATACATACCATTCAGAATCGGTATTTGGAAGGGACGCCCTGAGCACGCTCATTCCTAATACATGAATCACAACACCCAAATTGGGATTCAGTAACAAGTTACTGAATCGCAGTTTGGGCTTTGTACATCCCAAAACACATTTTTCTAGTCGCAAACAGGACGATTTTTCGAATCGGCCCGTTTGCGACTAGAAAAATGTTTCGTACATGTGGCCCATTATTTTGACATATAAAAGACAAAAACCATCATCTCAGAGCAGTCAACGAAAAAGAGGAAAGACTAAAAGGCATATTTATACTCTGTGCCAAATTTGCGTCCAAATTTTGGACGCAAATTCGACGCAATTGAAACACAAGAGAAGAGTGTCGGGAGTAACTCAACCCCCACACATGCTCCAGTTTTAACTAGAAAACTGTAAACACACAAAAGGTGTGGGGTGTTGCTAGAGGGAACTGGACTATTAGGCCGTGTTCAGGAAGCGCTAGTTGGGCGCACATTCTCCAGGCAAGGTATGGGTGTGAAGAGTGGCTGTGCCTTGGTGAGAGTTCCCTTTACGGACTAGGTGGTCTCACACACATTATAGTGTCATGCTTCATCATATGACCACCTAGCCCCACCCAGGTAAGATGATACTACCTGGGCAGACTCAACATCGTTGTTAAAAGAACTGCTGAGGGAGTGCTGAAATTAGATCTAGCTGGATAATACAAGGGATCCAGATAAAGAATTGGTGAATAATAATAAGATTACCTTACAAATCACCTGTTTAGCTTGGGGATTTTTTAATGCATGTGTTCGTAGGTAAGAATAAAAACCAGAGTAGGGACTCCGTTGAGAATGATGACTCGAGGAGTCTAAAAGTAAGGGACCAACATGTTTCTGCCCGCACTAAGAGCTGGAAGGTCTGGGGCATTCATCAGGGTCGGGGATCCCTATAGGACAAGGAGCATGATTACATGCTCGATGATATGGAAAGTGCTCAAATTTAATAAACATATGTGGAGCCTACCTGAATTTCTTTTTTGGGGGAGGCCCTGCGAGAAATAGCAGTTAGCCTCTGGTCTGGAATTTAACGGAGGGGTGTTGCCCCTATAGTCGCACTAACTCCAAAGGATACAACCTGTAGCATGGTAAAATGTGAGTACAGGCAAATGTTAATGTCATCATAAAAGCTCACTTGGAGACCAGTGAATTCCTTGATGTGATTATGTTCACCTGGCCATGGCAAATGTGGTCACCACATTGGTGAAATCTCCATGAGAATAATAATACTCTTAACTTACAAAAAGGCAGACCAAAACAAATAAGCCTAAAAATAGAGCATAGTCGGATTTGAGAAGCACATCGTATTTATAAGATTGTATTACCTTGTTACAGTGCCATTTTGGGAGCCCCATATGTATACCTACAACCCAAACTCATTTGAATATACCACATAATGACCGTGAGGAGTACAAGCCCAATCATGGTAAAAAAAGTATCATGGCAAACGCAGCCACTATGTGGGTACTATTGAGAAACTGGTCCCTTCAGAAAGTATGGGTATAGTATATATGTGGTCATCCAAACAATGAGGGCAAATCGAAGATTAAATACTCAGGTGTGGAAATGTAACTCGTAACATTCATAGACGACCCATCAAAAGTGAGATCAAGAATTCATCAAGTAAGATATGTCCCCCCATTGGTATGATTTATGTGCACACATTTGGTAATAAGTGGACATCCTGAGTCTCTGACATAAAAAAGCAATATGTGTATACTATCCATGAACCAGTGAAGTAATAAACATAACTTGTACCACAAAGTGACCGAGACAAAGCCCATACACACAAATGTTCGCAAGGACAAGCTGCCCCCTGCCAATATCTAAAAGTCACATCCATCCACCCAAAGTGTATAACAAAATCAAACATGGTGCCTCCCTGGATCTGCGGCCCATGCTGTAACTGAAAGGCTGGCATTTAGCATAAGTCCCCGTATATATAACCAAACTCCGACTGAGTAGGAATATATGACAGAAACAAATTAGTGCCTAGTTGTGGTAAAGTTATACCACAATAATCATGGCTTCCATGTTGGTGCAATCAAATAGTTTGTTCAACATAATAGAATAGGAACAGTATAGATGTCACTAACCAGATTTAAGGCTAGTGCGAGCCACTATAAATATAATCAGATGTACGTGGCTATATACGTTGTTTACAAATAATACAGTTCATAAAGACTCAATCAGCTACCCACCTAAATGGGCATGGATGCCATGTTGGAGTACTCAAAAGAGGTCTCAGATAATAATATAAGGGCAGTGTTTCTTAAGTGTAAGTGTCAATCTATCAAGAACTGTCAACCATAATAGAAAAGGGAAAATGTGTAAATCGCGAACCCAATTGAAGGTCAGTATGGCCACAAAAACATGATTGATTGTTAGCGTGCAAACACGTTATTTGTAATTAGTACGATTTACCAAAACACGGGCTCAAGCAAGGACCCACCCAAGTCAACATTGCTGCCAATTTGAGATAATCAAAGAAGTGTGGTTAATAGTATGCAGACATTACCTGTATTTCTAAATATCAGTATGCATATGTAGCCCACAAAAATGCAATATTCATAAATAGTTCAACCGAATATGTAAAATATGAAGAACAAGCCCTACATGTTATTAAACATATATACAAACCTCAGGGTATACATGCAACTTCAAACAACAAAATTCACCAGGGTAAATATATTCTACATAATTACATTTGTTTCAAACACCTAATGGCAATACTGTGATGCAACCAACAAAGCAATAGCTATAGTCAATCCCACAAAGTGAACAACAAGCAAAGATAAAAGACCCTGTTGGAAAACCATTACTGATGCACACATTGCGAAAAAATGTCATACCCATGTGAGAAAGTTCCATTCTTTCAATGATAAATTATGCCACCTATATAAGCAGGGGTCTGGAATTTATTAAAATATCTACTTGTCCAGGGGACAGGTTGCTTCTTAAATCTACTTGTCCTGTAAAAAGATCTACTTGTCCCTTTGGTGCCATGTAGTGTGGCGACAAATTATGGCAGCAATCTCATTATGTAAGAGCTCTGATAATAGCCTCTCTGATTATGCCAGGGCTACTACCATAGTAGGGCTTGAATACTTACAGTTTCAATCCCTACTGTAGCAATTTCCTTATTTTGCCACCTTTCTGCAGATCAGCATACTGGGGCTGGAGGAAGCAGTAAGCAATAGTTCCAGGGCTGGAATGCCTTTGAGTCTGCAAACCTACTAACCTGCATGTCTTAAAGATTTTCCCCAGCTTCTCTCTAATATTTTCCCATAATAAGAAAGGTTGGACATTTACTCCTGACAATGGCAGAATTAGAACTTCTTCCAGGGTTGGGAAGAAAGTGGCCGGAGGGAAAATGAACTTGCAAATGCTCAATAGATTTTCACATGAGCAAATCTACACATGCGTATTAACCCATGCTAAAATACAGTTCACAAATATTTTATAGGGGTACGACATATACCATGGGTGCACTTTTGTGACTTTCTTTAAGAATTTGGGGCCACATGTTGGTAGGTTCAGATTTGCGACCCGCAAATTGCGAGTCGCAAATCCGAATGTAGGATGGTGTCCCTGACACCATCTGTGATTCGCAAGGGATTCGCAAATGCTCACCTAGTGAATAATCATGAGGTGGGTCGCAATTTGCGACCCCCTTGCGAATAGCGGCCCTCACAGGGATGGTGGCCTGCTGGAGACAGCAGACCACCATGTCTGTGACTGCTTCCTTAAAGGAAAACGAGATGCATTACAAAAATGAAAAATGAAACGTTTTCGTTTCATTTTTTCAGAGCAGGCAGTGGTCCGCAGGACCACTGCTTGCTCTGAAAAAATGTTTACAGTGACATTCACAGTGGGGAAGGGGTCCCATGGGGACCCCTTCCCTTTTGCGAAAGTGTTAGCACCCATTTGAAATGGGTGCAAACTGCGATTGGTTTGCGCCCGCGGTCACAAAACAATCCTACATTACACTGCGAGTCGCAATTAGGAAGGGAACACCCCTTCCTAATTGCGAGTGACAAACCCGTTTTGCGATTCGGTATCCAGGTTACTGAATCGCAAAACTGGGTTTGTGCATCGCAATGTGCTTTTTGCACGTCGCAAACAGCAAAAGTCGCTGTTTGCGACATGCAAAAAGCTACCTACATGTGGGTCTTGGTCCCTAATTAGGTATGGTGTTAACAAAGACATTTTGTTTTTATTAAACTTCTATTTCTCTCTCTTTCGGCTGGCTTTACTGTGAGTGATCGCATTCTGCTCTTCCACAAGGAGCATATTGGCACACAAAGTAGTTTTGTTCAGTGTCAGGAACTACAGTGGCAATCAGTGACGTAACGAAACTGGAGGGTGCCCCTTTGCAAAGAACATGGAGGAGCCCCCTCTCCAAACCCACTCAGGGCAGGTGCTGTGCTGAAGGGGCCCCCTGGAGGGCGGCTGCGGGGCCTTTGATATTCCACTGGTGGCAACGTGTGCTTTTAGAGTTCAAAAACTTTGGGGGGGGGGGTTTTGCCAGTTTTTGTTACAATGTTGAGGGCCTGGTAGCTCCCACAACAATAAAGTGTTACAAAAGCCATGTCAAAACAAGACAAGCATTGATGAAACTAAAAGACTTATAAAAATATGTCAGACCAGTTGGCTTTGTCAGTGTTTGTTTATTTTCATGCTTCCCATATTCGTGTTGAAAATGGTTACACTGGTTTTCCATTAGAAATATTTTTGGGAAATACTAGCATGCATCAACACATTTTACTAAATGACACTTCATTTGCATCTATTCAGAGAGCATTCTGGGAGCATTATACTTAGCCTCATAGCCTAAACTTTTCAAACATGTTTATACACGTTTTTTTTTTTTTTGTACTGGAACCAACGTCAGTAGTGAAGTGTGACCTTAAAACATTTATTTACAGCACTCACCCTAATAATGAAGGCTTTCAAATAATGAACCATAAATACAAGTTTGAACAGCATTATTTTTTGGAAACACATTACCTCAACTGCAGAGGGTTCCACTCTTTGTAAACAGACAGCCAAAGGGTTTGTGCTGCAGAGGGTTGGACCTACTTGTCCCAAGGACAAAGTAAACATAAAAACTTGTTGCCCTTGACCCCAAACAAGATGTCCTTGTGGCAGTACAGAGATGAAATGAACTTTCTTGGTGTTTCCTTGTTTAAAACTTAATAATATGTGTAATGGTTTTTGTGTTTTCTCGTTTTTGTGGACTGCTGTAATATAATGACTTTTGTATTTTTATATGTCAATATAATATAATTTCTTTGTTGTAATGTTTTTGGCTATTCTTCTTTTGACAGTTATTATGAGATTATGATTTGTCTCGCTGTGTTTCGCAATCACAATATATTTTGTGTTGTAATTTTATGTATTCTTTTGTATATTTAAATGTATATGTATCATATTACATACAACACTGAAGAAACTTGTGGAACGATATCCATTTGCTGTGGATGTATTGCAATTTTATATGATACATTTCTTGAGTGCCTCCTGACTTACTTTCATTGTATTTTCTGGTTCGGCAGCAGCACCTTTAGCAGCTTGTGCTGCTCAGGTTGTGTACCTACTCATTCATTTGGGGCGGATATGGAAGTGGTCATCTTTGCCTCAACTGCTATGGATATTGTCTCAACCAATAAAAGTCTATTCATTACTTTTAAAGTATACTGTCACTATAGATTTAAAGCAATACACTACACCAATAAATTTTATTCATATTACATATAATATAAACACCTACCCTTGTCATTAACGTCATTAGAAAAATCAAACTATTGTCACCAGTTATGTCATCCATTATGTCATCAGTGATGCCACCAATTATGTAATTTAAATGTCATTCATGATGCCTGCCATCAATTATATAATTGAACATGTCATGAGTTATGTAATATGTGATATTAAGTCATAAACAGTGCATGAAGAATGTGCATATTATGATTAGTTTATTAATCTAGTTATGGTTAGTTTACTAATCTGTAAAGTTCAGCTTTCTTTTTGGTTTTATTTCATAATCATAACTGCAAGGCTGACCTTCAAGCAGGTTAATTCAGATTGTGGTTACCTTTTTGTCATATTTTGCTTGGCGGAGCCTCTGAGTCGAGTCTCTTCTCTTTTCCTCTTCAATCTATAGAAATACAAAATACAAATTACAGTTTGCCAGTCTCATATCTCCATTCATGTCCGCTGGCTGTGTTGTCAAGTACTCATCTCTAAGTGGCTAATTCACAAAGCTGTTTATAGGTGTAAATTCCTTCATGTATGCTTGGCATCTGTCAACAAAACAATACATGTCAGAGGTTGGTTTTACTACTGTATAATTCTTCACCACAAGTGTGTAAAATTACCCACTAAGGCTGGGGAGTAGGCAGATCATGGTGTGGTTTTCTTTGTACACTTGTGAACACCCAGAAACTTGCGCATTTGTTGGCATTCACAAACTCTTATCCTATCCTTTTCTACCTTGTAAATGACTGGGGTAGCTTTTTGAATGTACATCATTTGTCATGGGAAAAAGCTACTTTTAGAGTAAAGAGCATGAACAGAAAATGAAGCCTAAGAGGCTTACACTGAAAAAGGAGAAAAAAAAAAAAAAAACTCCTTTAAAGAGCATGCCTCCTTTAAGGATCTGAACAGCATCCCTATCCACAATGCCTTGTAGTGGCAGTTTACTTGTGACAGTAAGGTAATTTTTATGCGTGCTATAACTCATAAGTCTAGACAGCTGGGGAGGAGGGTGGGTCGTTTATGACTCCAACGATGGTACATATGATGCGGAAGTAGAACTACAGGAATGTGACCATGCCTTCTGCATCGTGGGATTTTCATTGATAGTCATAAACGTTGAATAAACTAGCAAGCTATAGATAAATTAATTCCGCTGCTGTCGGTCATATGTTATAGGAAGAAAAGAAGACTATTTTGCTATCTAAAAATATGGTCTGTTTCCAGAAAAGCAAAATCTTTCATTCATTTAAACAGATTCCTAAGTGTTTCTTGACCAAACCTTGCTTCAACTTGAGTATCTGTGTCTAGACAATAGTGTCTTAAAAAGGTATGTATTAACCTCGGAGTAGCTGCTTGAAACATAACATGAATTGGGGCATGCCTGATCCACACTGTGGTTGCTGCTTTACCTCCTGATGGGTGAGCCTTAAGTTTACCTGGGAGAGGTTTGTTGGCAATCTTGTAACATTAAGAAATACATTAAACTATTCATCTTGTGATAGTTTGTTTCGAATCAGTTAAACCTTGTAATAAAGAGCTGTAGTTTACAAAGAGTTGGTGGGATTTTCTTATATCCTCTGATTTGTCTAAATTAAAACTGATAGCTCTTTTAATATCTAGAGAATGTAGCGTTTTTCTGGTGCTGTAGAACGGTTAGGAAAACAGGTAGGCAGTGTAATGTGGAAATCTGAATCTACTTTTGGTTAAAAAAAAAGGATGTGTACGTATTACTGATCTGTGATGATGAAATACTGTAAGGTTCTAGTGATGACAATGTTTGTAGCTCACTACCTCTATGTGCAGAGGTGCAATGGCTGCTAAAAAAGCAGTTTTCCATGGCAGATGCTGTAAAGTTGATTTATGAATGGGTTAGAATGGGGGAACCGATCAATTTTGAAAGCACTAGGTTCAGTTCCCATGGAGGCTTTTAATTGTAGGAAAAACTGTTTTAGACCCTTCTAAAAAATCCTTTATCACAAGAACCTTGAAAAAAGATGTCTGTAGAGGTGACTTCCTGTATGCACTAACAGCTGCTAATTTTGTTGATGAAAAGTGCAGTCTGGATTTGGCAAAGTGAAGCATGTATGGTAAAATGGCATTTTCTTGTACAATAATAGGACTATATCCATTGTTTTGACACCACATGCAGAAGTGTTTCCATTTGAGAGCAGAGTAATCTTGTTGATGGTCGTTTTGATTCTTTAATGATATTCATGCATTCCGTAGGTAAGTTTAAATGGCAACATTGTGTGATCTCAGGAGCCATGCTGCCAAATTCAAGGACAGGAGAGTTGTATCTAGAATCTGGCCCTGAAGTCTGGATAAGAGATCTAGTCTAAGTGGAAGACGTCTGTGGTGTGTCATGGATGACTGGAGAAGGTCTGGGTACCACCAATGTCTCAGCCAGTCCAGTGTGGTTAGAATCATTATCAGGATCCATTTCCATAATTTCTATCACTAGCGGCATTAGGGGTATCAATGGAAAAGCGTAGACAAATGGAGCTGACTGTTGATCAGAAGGGCATCGCCCAGTAAGTGTGGTTTGACTGAGAAAATCAGCTTCTACATTTTGAATTCATGGTGTATCAAAGGCTGTGAGTGACAATCCTTTTGATAGTGTCCAGTGCCACATTGCTTGAGCCTGAAGTAATAATTGTCTTGATTTTATTTCCCCTTGTTTGTTGATGTAATACATCATTGTAGTATTGTCTGTTTGAATCAGATCCTTGGAGGTGAGAGATGTTAGGAAAGCCTTGAGAGCTAGATGCACTGCTATTAGTTCCAATAAGTTTATGTGGTAAACCTTTCCTTTTGTGACCACAGGACCTGAACTGTGAGGTAGTTCATATGTGTGCCCCATCCTAAGAGTGAAGAACCCTTGACAATAGCTTGTGAAGGCGGTTACCTCAGAAAAGGAACTCCTACTAGCATACTGTGATGTTTGGACCACCAAGTCAGAGACTACTGTGCACTTGTCTGTTAAATATATATTAGGTCTTCCCAGTTTCCCGTTTTTTGTGACCATTGGTCCTCTAGACAATGCTGAAGAGCTTGCATAAAGAGCCCTGCATGTGGGACTATGAATATGTAGGATGCCAGGGATCCTAGGAGAGATGTGACTTGACAAACAGTTGGTTTGACTTGTTGAATTAGGTCTGCACATTTCATTTGTATTGATGATGCTCTCTCCTCCAAAGGATACACTTTTTCCTTTTGAGTATCTACTTTTGCACCTAGAAAAGTCAGGCACTGTAATGGTGTTGAAATCAATTTGCTGAAATGTATTTGCAAGCTTAGCCTGGACAGTAAGTTTGTTGTGGTGTTTAAGTCTTGCTTCACCTTCCACAGAGAATATGCCTTTATTAGCCAACTGGGAGATAGAGATATTTAAATATTCCTCTTTTTTATCAAGTGAGCTGCAACTACTGTCATACATTTTCCAGGTTCCAGGAGCTGACTTTAGACCGAATGGAAGGACAGCATATTGATAGTGTTTGTTCCCTACCAGAAACCTTAAATATTTTCTGTGAGGGCGGGAAACTGGAATGTCAAAGTACATGTCCTGTAAATCTATGGCACATAACCAGTCGAAGCATTCCAAATTTTTCTTTTTTCTACATTTATTAATGAATCTGAGGTCCAGAATCAGTCGAAATTGTTTTGGGTGGCTTTTCTTTTGTACCAGAAAATATCCTGAGTATATTCCTTTGTTGATCTGTTTTGAAGGAAAATTCTCTACTGTTGTTTTTTGTAGTTGTAATAAGTTTTGTGTTGTAGATGCAGCTGAAAAGGCCTTGGTCGGACAGATGGTGGAATGTGTCTGAAGCAAATTAAATATCCATTTTATTCAAAACTCATCTGTCTGTGGTTATGTTTTTCCACTCTTACAGGACCAATGTCACTGTTCCCCCCACAGGAGTGGGAAACTGTGGAAGGGGTGTCAGATTTTCGATGTTTATTGTTAGAGGAGTTTCTTCGCTTGGACTGAGAAGATTTTGTTGGAGTAGGACTTCTTAGTTGATATCACCTCTGGTATTGTCTTTATGATTGTTTTTGGTGGTGCTGAGGCTAGTATGGCCACAATAGCCTTTGAACCCTAAGTTAATAGTATTGTCTGTTTTTGGGAGTACATTTTTGCCTGTAAAATCTTTTCTGTGCTTCTAGACGAACAGCTTTACCTGTTTAGCTTAAATGTTCATTCTGATAATCTCTTCCTCAGTGTGCTGTCCGAATAGTGATGTACCTGAAGAACAAGTTACTTACCTTCAGTAATAAATGATCTGGTAGAGACATATTCTAGTTGCAGATTCCATACCTTAGAATTTTCCCCAGGAATCAGACTGGATCCAGAGATTTTTCTTTGAGCAGTACCCATGCGCGCCGCCAAGTGGCATTGGCCGACTCTGTGTCTGTTGTCATGGTCGCTGTGATGATGTTGCAGCTGTATTTAGGCGCCACCCCTGCATGCTGACGTCAGTTTCTTTTTACGACTTTCCAAGGCAGAAGCGTGGAGCCATGAAGAAAACTGATAGTAGTGTGCCAGAACTAGGGCCCTGAAAGAGAGTCCCTGTCCCTAGAAATCAGTTCGCAGAGTGGGGAGGGTGGGTGGGTCGGTAAGGAATCTGCAACTACAATATACCACTACCAGATAATTCGCTATCGAAGGTAAGTAGCTTGTTCATCTGATAGACCCTTCTAGTTGCAGATTCCTTACCTTAGAATAGATAGTAAAGCAATACCAAGCCCAGAGGAGGGTGGCGAATCAAGATCATACTCAGAAGTCCTGGAGGGCCTGACCTCCAAAATAGCTGTTCCTGCAGAACTGACTGTCTAGAGTACTGTTTGGTGACGTGTGCAGGGACGCCCATGTTGCTGTCTGACAGATGTCCAGTTACTGGAACTCTGCGTGCTAATGCAGTGGTTGCAGCTGTTGCTCTGGTTGAGTGAGCATGTAAACCCTCAGGGGGTTGCTTTTTAGCCAAATCATAGCACATTTTGATGCTGAGAACAACCCATCTAGAGATGGTTCTCTTCTGCACAGTCCATCCTTTCTTCGCACCCACATAACCCACAAAGAGTTGATCATCCACCAGGAAGTCTTTGGTATGATTGAGGTAGAACACCAATGCTCCAGATGGTTGAGTCTCTCCACCTCACGAGAAGGATATGAGGGCACGTAAAAAGTAGGCAAGGCAATGGATTGGCTTATATGAAAAGGCGTGACCACTTTAGCTAGGAGGCCCTAGTACGAAGCACCACTTTTTCAAAATGGAGGGTGGATTTGAAGAAACAGCTTGTAGCTCACTCATTCTCTGTGCAGAGGTGATGGTCACAAGGAATGCTGTTTTCTAAGGTGAGGAGCCGAAGATGACAATTGTAAAGAGGCCCACATGGAGCACACATGAGGAAAGTAAGTACCAGGTTCAAATCCCACTGGGGCATTATGAACAGGGTAGGCGGAAACATGTGGTTAAAACCTTTGAGAAATCTTGCAACAATGGGAGGGTTGATCATGAAGTCTGGGGAAGGTGTAGATGGCAGACAGATAAACCCTAAGGGCGCCCAAAGCAGAGCCCTTCAAGAGAGAGAATAAACAAAAGAACCTCAGACAGAGATGCAGAAATGGGATCAGCAGTTCTGTTGGTACACTATCCCACAAATTTACTCCAACTACGGGCATATACCATGTTAGTGGAGGGACACCTGGCTGGCAAGATAACATCACAGACTTCGGGCGGAAGGTTGAAAGCTTTCAACTGCTGCCTCTTAATCTCTACACAAAAAGGCAGAGACTGGACAAGTTTGTGTGGAAAACACTTCCCTGCTGCTGCAACAGAAGATCTTTAGAAGAGGCAGTGTGAGTGGAAGATTGATGGTCATGCTCAGGATAACAATACTCTCCGTGCCCAGTCTGGAGCCACAAGAACTACTTGGGTCTGGTTGTTCCTGATCTTCGTGAGATCTCTGGGCAGAAGTGATATTGGCGGAAAGGCGTGCAGGAGTCCTGAGTTCCACTTGTGACAAAAAGCGTCGCTAAACAAGTGCCGCCTTGGAAACTCCAACGCACAAAACAGTGGACATTGAGTGTTCTCTGCGGAGTCGAACAGATCTAGCCAAGGCTCTCCCCACTGCTCAAAGAGTCCTTGTGCCACCTCCAGATGAAGACGCCATTCGTGATCGACAATGCAGTGATGGCCAAGTTAGTCTGCTCTGGCGTTCAGAGAGCCTGCCAGATGTTGAACCACTAAGGATATGCCCTGATGTCCCAGTCATGTCCAGAGACGCAGGGGCTCTTGACAAAGGGTCCATGACCCCACCCTGCCCTGCTTGTTGCAGTACCACATGGTGGTGGTGTTGTCTGTGAACACCAGCACCACTTTCCCTTGGAGAGAGGGAAGGAATGCTTTCAATGCAAGCTCAATCGCCCTGAGCTCCAGAAGGTTGATATGGAACGCGGACTCCACAGGAGACCAGGTGCCTCTAATCTCTGCTTCTCCCATGTTGCCACCACATCCAAGGAGTGACGCATCTGTGACCACTGTCTGATCTGGTTAGGGAAGGGAGAGGCATCTGCCTCTGACCCAATCTCGGTTTGTTAGCCACCACTGCAGATCTTGTGCAGATCCTTCTGAGATCTGAACCATGTAAGAGAGATTCCCTGTTGCTGCGCTAACTGGAACTTTAGGTCCCACTGCAGAGCCCGCTTATGCCATCTGGCATGTGCTACCAGCAGGATGCAGGAGGCCCTAAGGGCCCAGTAGATTCAGAGTCATTCTCACCGAAACCCAGAATAGAGGCTGAAATATTGGTATCATAGCCTGAATATACTAGACTCGCCGCTCGGGAGAATAGGTCCGAAACTGCACTGTGTCCAGAACAGCTCCGATGAATGGGAGAGTCTGAGAGGGAGTCGGTGTGACTTTGGCATGTTTATAGTGAACCCCAGCAAATGCAGGAGGTTCGCCTTTAGTCTGGAGGTGGGAGACAACAGCTTGGGGCGAGCCCGCCTTCATCAGCCAGTCGTCAAGGTAGGGGAAGAATGAAATCCCTATCTGGCTCAGATGAGCTGCGACTACCGCCATCACTTTTGTGAACACCCAAGGGGCACTGGTAAGGCCAAAGGGAAGAACAATAAACGTAAAGTGCTTGTGACCTACCACGAACCGCAAGTAATGTCTATGAGCAGGCAGAACAGGAATTTGAAAATAGGTGTCCTGCAAGTCCAACGCTACCACCCTTTCTCCAGGGTCCAGGGTAGAAAGGATCTGAGCCAGAGTGAGCACTTTGAACTTCTCCTTCCTGAGGAAGAGATTGAGGAGCCGGAGGTCTAGGATAGGACAAAGGCCCTTGTCCTTTTTGGGCACCAGAAAGTAGTGGGAATAACAACCATAACCTACTTCTGGCACATGGACCATCTCTATGGCTCCCTTGGCCAAGAGAGGCATGACCTCCTTGCAGAGAAGTGCGAAGTAATCCTATGTCATCTGATCTGAGGATGGTGGCATGGCAGGAGGGGAAGTCTCAAAGGGAAGGGAGTAATCTCTTCAGATATTTTGCAAAACCCACCTGTATGTCGTGATGGATTCCCAGTGGGGCAGGTGACAGTAAATCCTGCCTCTGACTGGTCTGCAATGGGACGACGGACTAGGAAGGTTTTGAGGCTGCAGCGTGGGGAGAGGAGGTCTGGCAATGGATTGGGCCTACCCCTGGCTCTCTGTTCCAAGGGGGCATTGGACCCAGCGTCCTTCGCCATGCAGAGGCTGGACAGCATGAGCGGCATGGTGGCTAGATAGAAATGGACGCGGTTGGGTGTCCCTTCTGTAGCTACCAAAGGGGCAAAAAGCGGCCTAAGGGGGGCGAGGAGCGGATGTGAGGCCAAAGGACTGAGCCATAGCCCGGAACTCCTTAAAGCATTTGAGCGCTAAGTCCACTTTGTCTCTGGAGAGATGGGTGGAATCAAAGGGCATGTTCCATAAGCGATTACCTGGCATCCCCAAAAAGCCAGACGTCCTCAACCAAGCATGGTGCAGAAGATCTACTGTGGATACAATTGATCTGCCCAGTGAGTCGGTGGTGTCCAGTCCACATCAAATCGTGAACTTGGCTGCATCCCTCCCATCAGCAACAGCTTGGGAGAGAATGGCTCGGGTCTCCTCCAGGACCTGTAGCAGGACCTGCGCAACTGTCTCCCATAAGGTATGGGTGTAACGCCCAAAAGACATGCACTGTTCACTGACGGCAATGCCAGACTGAAGGAAGAGAACATTTTCTTCCCAAGCTGGTCCATTCTTTTTGATTCCGTGTCCGGGGGTGCTGAAGGGAATGCGCCAGAAGAGGAAGAAGCCTGAATGACTAAGCTCTCAGGCATGGGATATGGGGTCAGGAGTTTAGGTTGTTAGGCACAGGGCTATGGCAGCGGACGAATGACCTGTTGACAGGAGCCCCTGTGCTTGGTGTAAACTACATCCCCAGCAGGACATCAGTGAGGGCTTCATTAAAGGGCAATAGGGGTTCAGATGTGGCCGCCCTGGGCTGACGCACCTACGTCAGGAGGTTAGTCCTGACCGCCACTGAAGGCAGCTCAAGGTCCAGGACAGCAGCCGTTCTTCGCACCATCATCTAGTGCGCCGCTCCCTCCTCCGCAGCTCTGGTAGGGGAGAAAGCATGTCAGAGTCAGGGGAGATGTCCAGACCACTGGCATCACCCGACCACTGTCCATATAAGGGTCATTAAGCTGGTATTCTAGAGGGTCAAGCGACCCCTCCATACTCTAACTGTAACCATGCTCATAGGCATAAGGATCAGGGTTCAACCTAGGGAAGGAGGTCCCCATTGAAGTCAGAATCGACATCGGGTGACGTCGTTCCGGCTTGGAGTCTGGAATGAGTCTGGGCTCAACGTCGATTATGGCTCCAACCGATGTTAGCAGCATCGACTTCTGTACCGGCACCGGGGAAGATCGCAATTACACGACCGCCATCAGCTTGGATCTGGTAACGGATCCTGTGGTGCCCTGCGGAGCCGAGGCCGGAGCTGCCGGCGCAGAACCTGAGGGGGCCCCTGCCGACCCTACAGGGCCTGAGGGTGTCACAGAAGGGTCGGTCTGCCTAAATATGAGGCACCTGGCCTCATAAAATTCCCTGAGTTGGGCAGGGGTGACTCTGGCTCCCAGAGACTGGGGGAGGCATGGAGTCAACCCTGAAGAAGGCTCTAAGGATTAAGGCCTAATAGGATGATACTCCTCCTGCGTCGCATCATCCGAGCAATGGGGTGAAGTCGAAGAACGATTGTTCTTCTTTGACTTCTTCTTCTTGTGACCTGAAAGTCCTGAGGACTTGGAGTGAGATGAGGATGAGTGGTGATGGCTCCACAAACGGTCTCATGACCTTCCTCTCGAGCAAGATCGGGAGTGACAGGGAAGCAAGTGCCAGGCTGCCATGAGATTTCAGGTTCATTGCCCGGCACTAGAAGTGCAACATTAGTCATGGTTGGGCTCCCGACACCACAAGCACATGAGGTGCGGATCCGTCACCAACATCATGGGGTGACAGGAGTCACACGGCTTGAATCCGGTCTGACGGGAAGACATCTCGACACACCAAGTAATCAAAAATCTTTGACAAAAGGGGCAAAAAGTCAGTCAAAAAGCGACTGAGGGTAGCTCTTCTCCAGATCTCCAGATCTGCACGTAGGGTTGCGCGGAAAAAAAAGAACTGACGTCAGCTCCCCCGGAGTGGTGCCTATATACAACTGCCACGTCACCACGATGCCAACAATGGATGCGAAGTCGACCGACTCCACCTGATGGCTCGCAAGGGTACTGCTTGAATGAAAATCTCTGGATCCACTCTGACGCCTTAGGGAAATTCTAAGGTAAGGAATCTGTATCTACAAATCTCTATCAGATAAGGTAAATATGTGGTTTTTAACTGGGCATCAGGTTTTAGGGAGTAAAAACAAAGCCAAGATGAGCTTCTCAGGAAAATTCATAGCAGAATGAAGTAGCAGGGAGTTCGACTGAATCAACTGCAGCACCAATTGATTGACTCGAAATTACTGAGCTTTCCTGAATAATTTACAAGAAATCTTATTGCCTATGAGTTGGAAGGTAGAACACAAAAGATTTTATGCCCTCCAATATCTCTCTGTGATATCTACCCAGAAGAGCTGCTGCGTTGGCATTTTTTAAATGGGTGGAAGCTGTATCGCAGATCTTTTACCCTATACCATCCATTTGTTTGCTCTGGCTGTCCGGTGTAGCCGTGAATTCTGGGCAGAAGCATGTTTTTATCTAACTATTGTAACTATGATTGAATTTGGTTTGGCATCCATTTTAAGAAAATTGGGATCCTTTTGCAGTGGTTTGTATTTCTTAAGCAATATTGGTGTAGTTGCTTTACCAGTAGCAGCGTTAAGGAATTTTTCTTGTACAATGTCTAATAGAACTGGTAGTAGACCTGGTAGCAGATGAAGAAGAGGTTTTGGAGCTGCCACTGGTTGTAGAGTTTCAAGAATGACTGAAAGTGTTGGTGTAGGAAACTCACTCTTTCTGGCATGGTTACCCCCACTTTTTGCCTGTTGTCAGTGTGCTTAGACTGCTTTCACTGGGATCCTACTAACCAGGACCCCAATGATTGTGCTCTTTCCTGTAAATCTGGTTGCCTTGGTACTCTTTACACCCTACAATTGGCATACTGGTGTACCCCTGTTAGTCCCTAGTATATGTTACTTATGTACACAGGGCATTGGTACACTAGGGGTCCCTTATGGGCTGCAGCATGTTATGCCACCCATTGGAGCCATGCAAACTGTGTCTGCAGGCCTTCCATTTGCAGGGGGGTGCTTTTCAGGTCCTTAAAAGGGCAGGCACCTTGTTTCTCCTCTTTTAGTGTAAGCCTATCAGGCTGCATGTTCTCTTCATGCTCTTTATACTAAAGGTAGGTTTTTCCATGACAAATGATGTACATTCAAAAAGCTACTGAGTGAATTAAACAGTTTTCTCCAGCATTCAGAAAGATAATGACATCTCTGACAGGCTACACTGAGAATCCATAGTAAATTAACTTGAATGAGGAACATCCTGCAATGATAATTTCTAAAAAGATTATGGGCCTGATTTAGAACTCGGCAGAGGGGTTACTCAGTCACAACGGTGACGGATATCCCATCTGCCGAAATCTAAATGCCACTGTTTCTATGGTATTTAGATTTTGGCAGATGGGATATCCGTCAAAGTTGTAACAGAGTAACCCCTCCGCAAGGATCTAAATCAGGCCCTATATATGTTAAAAAGGTGTTTCGGGTCTGTGCAAGAGGTGGGGAATTATTTAACGTTTATGACTGTTAATGAAGAGCCTATGATGGAGAATCTACAGATATTGGCGAGCTGTAATCCATAGGCTAGAACAAGCCACAGCCTGTAACACTGTATAGCGGCACTGGTCCTCCTGGCGATTTGGAATGAAAATGAGGCAACCAGTTATTAAAAACTACTCATAAATCCGGGATACATTGGGCCCGATTCACAAAGGTATACTTAAACCTGAAATTTAAGTTTAGAACTTAAATCTAACTTTAGACATGAAGTCTAAACTTAGACCTCAGGTCTAAAGTTAGACTTCAGGTTTAAAGTTAGACTTCAGGTCTAAATTTAGACTTCAGGTCTAAGTTTGCCTTTGTGAATCAGGCCCTCAGTGTTTTTTCTGACATCCTTTTTGCTTCCTGTCCATGTCTATAATATGGCACAGAGGCAAAGTGCTTCCTACTTTGTGGGACCATGGCCCAATGGAAATGAGGTAACGCTCCTTTTAGAGTGCACCAGTGTAGATGCGCACCAGCACAATCTGTATTACAGAAGCGGCTGCAAAAGAGTCCATGGCCTCTTCTGTAATATCCAAGTGCTCTGAATGGGTGCAAAAAGTGAGCACACACTTTCATTACACCCCTGGGCACTTTTGATAATATAGCCACTGAACCCTATCCCCTTAAAATTGTGAGAAACTGCAGGAGTGTTGGGATGTCTTACTTGAACCATAATCCATGGAGACACATTATTATATGTCATTGTATCTCAAGCTGCTGTTGTCTGTTCGTGTCATTGTCTTGAAGATGTCTTGGTGAAGGGGTTAGAGATTCTAGGGTACAGTTGTTATGAAAAGTATTTTCATTATTTTTACTGGGTTGTGTTCAGAATTATATCTGAATGTTTTGCTGCTATGGATGGACAGCAAAAACAAGTATTGTCAAAGCTAATGAGTTATGTAAGATGTATTGGCTTTGCCAATGTTTGTTATCCATGGTGCAACATGGTTGAAAGAAAAGAATAAAGCTCTATAACACAGCCAGTACTGACTTCGTCGTAGCGCTTTTTTTAACTTTCAGCCACGTTGCACTGAAGCCAGTGCTACTGTATGATATGGCTAAAAAAACATAAACAAATAATAGATCTCTCATAGGTGAGAACTATTGGCTTTGCCAACGCTTGTTTCTTCTTGGTGTCCATGACTCTGCTGCCCATGCCCACAAATAATTCCTCCGCGGTCAGCCACTTATGCACGTGCTCGTCTGGGGAGGGGCGAGAGGTTTTACTCTCTGCTGGCTCCTTGCCCTCGAAGGGAACAGGGAAGGAGGCAGCGCGTGATAAATATTTCCGGAGCTTCAGCCAGCTCAATCGAGCACCTATTGTAGCTTCCTGCAGTTAATAAAGGCTGTGGCAGGTGGAGGCTGACAATATCAGTTCCATTCCGCTGAGTGCTCGGATTGCTATGGCAGTTGCCACAGCTAGCCGTTGTGAATCTCTTGTTCCAAACCCCATCCCTGGCACCCATCTCCCTGCAGCCTGTGCCTGTGTCCTGAAGTATGATAGCTGCTCCTTTAACAACATCCCTCGTGCTGCATTTGCGTGTCCGTACACCTAACAGCGGACACGTGCTTGCTGCATTCAGTAATGTGGGTAAAGGTCACAAAACCATGTGTTTCTTGGGCTTGTAAACTTCCCACCGCCCAACCCTTCATGCACACAGCTGAGGTGCTCCTAAAATGAATGAGTTCCTTTGGTCGGGATGTGCAGTGTTGCTCATCCACGGTAACAGCGATTGTCATGGCACCACTTTCTAGGCTCCAGCACCGAAATTCCTTCCTTTCTGAAGTTTACACATGCTTTCCCCTTGTCTGGAAATACAGAGGGCCATATTTATACTCTGTCTGGGCCGGATTTGCGTCATTTTTTTTTACGCAAATTCGACGCAAAACGAACTCCATATTTATACTCTGGCGTTAGACGCGTCTAGCGCCAAAGTTCATGGAGTTTGCGTCATTTTTTAGCGTGGACACCTACTTTGCGTTAATGATATGCAAGGTAGGCGTTCCCGTCAAAAAAATGACTCAGAGGCAAGTGCGCCGTATTTACACTCCCGGGCAAAAATGACGCCCGGGAGTGGGCGGGTCAAAAAAAATGAACTGCCATGAAATGGACACCCCCTGCCACCCTTGCCCACCCCAGGAGGACGCCCAAGGATGGAGGGACCCATCGCAGGGAACTTAAGGTAAGTTCAGGTAAGTATATATATATTTTTTTTTAGTGGCATAGGGGGGCCTGATTTGTGCCCCCCTACATGCCACCATGCCCAATGACCATGCCCAGGGGACAGAAGTCCCCTGGGCATGGCCATTGGGCAAGGGGGCATGACTCCTGTCTTTGCTAAGACAGGAGTCATTTCAATGGGGGTTGGGAGTCAAAAAAAATGGCGCAAATCGGGTTGAGGCGAAAATTTTGCCTCAGCCTGACTTGCCCCATTTTTTTACGCCCAAGCTCCATATTCCCCTACGACGGCGCTGCCTGGTGTAAGTCATTTTTTTTTAACGCACACCAGGCAGCTCCGCCGGCTAATGACGGCTAACGTCATTGAATAAATACGGCGCCCGCATGGCGCTTCAGAATGGCGTTAGCCGGCGTTAGATTTTTTGACGCACAACTGCGTTGGCGCAGTTGTGCGTCGAAAAGTATAAATATGGCCCAGAATGAGATAGAAAAAACGGTATATAGTTTCCCAGGTGTATAACACCTCGTGGAAATTTGCAAAATGTCCAAAATCTCGGAGAAACTTAGAAATCTTGCCGCCCATTCGAGCCGTCACTTCTTATAGCTATGTGAACGTTCAATAGCCTGTATCGAAGTGTTCTCAGTTACCGCAGTGATAGAAACCTGAAACGCCAAAGGTCACACATTTGGATCATATGGTTATGTCAGCATTAGAGTCGCTTATTTGGTTTTAAAGCCCACAAATTAGACGCTCGGCCCAAGTGATGGGAGGTTTATCACTGAATGACACCTGGGTGAAAACTTATGTTTATGACCATTCACATCGCACCGTGAACTGCCTCTTGGTAGTGTTAGTTTGTCTAAGAGATTCACGTGTCTGGCCCTTTCATCTGTCATTCTGTTTATGTAAGATTTTGTGACAGATGTCTGTTTACAATACCACAAATCAATCTTTGTGCGCACACACACAAGTGGTTGCCAGATCACTCAATGCAAAACCATGGTTTCAGCCCTGTGGGTTTATTAAACAAATCGGCAAATTATTCATGTCATTTATTGCCAAGGAAGTAATGTCAAACTAGGAGGCGAGGGAGCAACATATATCGTAGGGTTTGGGGATAAAGGAGATGGAGCCAGGTGGCGGCAGTGAAAGTAACAGTACCTCACTTTGCAAGCACCAAACGAACACTAAATAACATTCACTGACTATTTGTAGCTGCTGTCAGGGAGGGGGATACAAACAAAAAGAGCTATGTTACAGCCTCATAAATGGCACACAGGAAGCCTACTGGGGGGCTTTCTGGGGAGACTAATCTACATTCCTCTTTCCTAGAAACGCTCTCACTTCGAAATCAGCTGAAAGCAAAAAGACAGAGCTTAACATTTGACTTATGTCTTTGAATACACACAAGATAAGATTAAGATTTACATATCTGTCTAGAAAGGGTGCTTTTGGAAGGATACTGAAACTAAGGGTTTGGCAAGGAAAGGAGGAAGTGAACCTCGAGACCCTAAGCCCGCAAATGAAAAGCATGAAAAAGCAAAGCCAGTGGCAAGCAATAGGCAGAATTCATTCTCAGGTCAACTTTCTGAAACTCCACAAGATGTTTTTCGCAGACCAGACAGCTGCGCTGGCTGGTAGGCTGTGACGTAAAAATGTGTGTGAAGGAGATATCACATGTCTATAATAAAAGAGGGTGTTTTGTCACACCTGGAACAATTTTCATCTGATGCGGCAGCTGTCATGGCCTCTAGAGTACTCAGGCCCATTTTTATACTTTTTGACGCAAAACTGCGCTGATGCAGTTTTGCGTCAAAAAGTTTAACGCCGGCTAACGCCATTTCTTTGCGCCACCTGGGCATCAAATTTATACTTTGACGCTCCGTGGCGCATACTACAGGTTAGAGTCATTTTTTTTTACTCAAACCCTTGTGCCACGTCATAAAGGAAAACGATGTTAACGCGGCGAAAATGACTTTTATCCGGTTTATGACCTTGCAAACCGGATATGTGCCTTTTTTCACCACAATAGAGTCAAAAAGCGGCGCAAACACAGCAAAATGTGCAAAGGAGCCCCAAAATGGATGCCAGAGGCCATGAGAGACCCCAGGAAGACTATAACTGACCAGGAACTAGCCAGGAGGACCCCGACAAGACCCAGGAGAGGGAGAAGAAGAAAAGAAAGTGCCAGTTCAGTGCAGAGGAGCAGGAAATACTGGTGAAAGAGGTGACGGAACGCCAACATCAACTTTTTGTCACCACCAAATTGCCATTTGGGAGGAGAGAGGCAATTTGGCAACAAATTGTTGACAAGATAAACAGTGTGGCAGAAGTATGGAGAACAGTCACTGAGTGCAAGAAACGCTGGCATGACTGCAAGCGCAGGACAAAGGAAAAGATGGCAAGGAACAGGAAGGCAGAACTGCAGACTGGAGGTGGGAGTCCAGCACCGCAGAAGGCCCTGGACCACATGGAGGAGATGGTGGCAGCCGTCATCCCTGAGGAGATCGTCACAGGGGTTCAAGGACAGACAGCGCAGACTACCAGGAAACAACACAGATGCAGGGTAAATTGCATGGGGGACAAAAATGCCTAAATCTTAACTGTAAGCGGGGAGGGACATACCTACTACACAATGCATGTCAGCCATGATAATCAAGTAGTGGAAAGGGTAAAGGGGCACGGCACGGTTGCATGGACTGTGCAGGGGAATCCTGGGACACAGCACAACACTACACCAACAACCTTTGCATGGGGGTACTCTGCCATGCCAAGGATGTTGGAAAGGCAAAGCCAGTCCAGGAGGGTAGGGTACAATGTAAAACTGGCCTGCTGTCACACGACAGCTGGTATTGTCGCTACATGAACTAGGGCTCAATTTCCAGTCTCAGGCCATATCCGCAAGTGGTATTTACCATTGACAACAGTTGCCCCTACCACCTGTGCTGTGTGTGCTGGTCAAGTAGCCAATTGCAGTTACGTGCCCATGGATCAAACACACCCAAAAAAGAGGGTTCCAGATGATGACGTTATCAATCCCCTTAATTCCTAACAAAGTGCAAATCCTGTCAAATGCTCATGTCTATAGGCGCTATAAACATCAGGTATTGTTGTGAACATTATGAAGTACACAGCAGTAATGTCATGCCCATGCTGCACATTTCAGGGTCTACCCCGTGCCAGTGTTACAATAGCTGCAATGCCACCCTGCAACATCCCAACTGTCATACTGCTAAAACAACACCATTGAGGGGAGGACATATGTGTCTAGCTAGTTAAACACACCTACACAGTCATAAGAGGAAATGGAAAACTCCCAGGACCATCAGTGCAATCCAATGTAGCACACATTCCCCAACATCAGCATTACACACTACCAATGCTGACACCTGTATCGTGCTATGCCAATGCTATAAATAGTATATGCTAGGTCTTAGCAACATATAGGTGGATGTGAAATATCAGAGACTGGGTCAGTTCCAGATTGTTAAGTGTGGTGCAAGTGGCATTAGAACACCCACAGCCAGTGAAAGGCCTCACCATGATAATGGAAGTAGACGGAGGGTTGAGTAGGACAAGAAGGTGGCAACATACAATTTGGACAGAACCTACACTTAGAGGATGTGACGCAGACAATTCCCCAAACTGCTCACACTACATGTGACATGCAGGTGGGGCATAGTAGTGGTGTGTTTGCCCCATTTTAACGCCTGCCCTGACCTAGGCGTTACATTTTGGCGCAAATCGGGATTTGCGCCATTTTCCGGTCCCGCCTCCCAGCTGTGCATTTTTGCGCGGTTGGATAAATATGGCGCACAGGTGTATAAGTAATTTTTTGTACGGGAGTGCCTACCTTGCATCTCATAAATGCAAGGCGGTTTCACGCATCCAGAAAATGACGCACACTGGTATATTTTGACAATAGACGGGTCTAGAGTCAAAGTATAAATATGGTGTTAGCTTTGCGCCAAATTTGCGTTAAAAAAAATGACGCAAATCTGGCACAAACAGAATATAAATATGCCCCTCTGTTTCTGAAAGCCATGGCTCATTGCGCTGCAAATAGAGTGGCACTGATGAAGACTTCAGACTCTGCGTGTCTGCAATCTGCCAGCTCTGACCCAGTGTGAGTGCATGTGGTTGAGGCCGTGAAGTGCAGCTTTGAAAAAAACATGCATATAGGACATTATAGGTCTGCATCAGGTGCTTTCTCCTCTAGGTTAACCTAAATACTGGTTAAGCACATCTTTAGCTGTTTTTTTGTAATCATGTTCGTGCCTCTGCCGTTGTGCGTAGAAACTGTGGGGGACTGAAGTGTTTGCTCCCTCATATTTCTGAGTGAGGAAAGGGGTTGGGGCATATCTGTCAACTCACCTGTTACCTTAAGAAAATCAAAGAAGCTTTTTGTTTAACAGAAGATGGGGATTAGTCTTCCTGAGCACTGCCATTTGGCAGATAGCAGAGGTCAGGGGTGGGACTGCAGTTTCTGCTTTTCAAAGAGAAGCCAAGTCTGCCCTCTGCCCCTGATTGGGAAGATCTCATGCTTCATTGTGCCCATGTTGTGAGAATTCCAGCTTGGAGTCAGACCCAGTGCTTCCTGCTGTGAGAAACATCAATTTACACAAACGCTATGTCTTCAGGGCAACCTTGGAAATATGCTTGAAAGAAAACCACCCCACCCTACTGCAAGCATTACAAAATAAAACATACATGTAATGACACAGAAAAGGCAAAGAATACGTTTTATTTAGATTTCAGTCTATACTTTTTGAATATCACTATGTAAAGTAATGAAATAATATGAACAACCAAAACATTCAAAGACTACTAGTACACTGATAAAAAAAACAAAGTAGCTGAAAGGTTAATAAAACAGATGAATGTTATTAGGCAGCCATCAAGTTGTATACTATGTGGCTGCTTATTGTTCAAAGAGTTACAAAACTCCCACAAAATGAGTGGATGTATCGTGAAGCAGCCGGGCAGAACAAGTCAGTGGAAATGGCACTGTGTATTGCTTCAGTGAGCACTTAGGCCCAGATTTATACTTGCATTGTGCCAAATTAGGCGCAAATCTAACTCCAAATTTTTACTTTGTCGCTACACCCTTCTAGCGCCAAAGCTTTGGAGTTAAAGTAATTTTTTGCTAGCGGAAAACGACCTTGTGTCAATGAGATGCAAGGTAGGCGTTCCCAGGCAAAAAATGAGGATATGGCCTTAGCGCCATATCTATCCCCCGTGCCAAAATCAAGCACAGGGGAAAGGGGCCTTAAATAATGGGGCTAAGTTTGCTTAGCGCCATTACTTAACGCCCGGGTCAGGGCAGGCGTTAGGGGACCTGTGAGCCTATGTCCATGGTCAGAGACCATGGAATGGGCCCACAGGTGCCCTTCCCTAGCCCCAGGGACACCCCCACCCACACCCGAGGGATGCCTGAGGATGGGGGGGATCCCATCCTCTGGCGAGTACTTTAAGTACAGGTAAGTATTTTTTATTTTTTTTAAAGTGCCATAGGGGCCTAACTTGGGCCCCCCTATAGGGCACTGGGCCCAATGGCCATGCCCAGGGGACATATGTCTCCAGTGATGTCGCTACACCCCGGTGGCTGGCATCTGTTGCTGGATGTACTCTCTGGTAGTGAGACGAGTGTTTGGTCATGTCACTCCTCTTTCTTCCTTCCTTGCCTGAGGTTGTCGGGATCTTCCATGTGACAGTTCTGTCACACTCTTTTCTTCTTCTAACTTTCTTCACGACATGGAGTTGTGTCACGCTCCTCTCTCTTCTCCTTTGCATTCTCTTGCGCGAGGTACGTTATGCCATGTGTTGAATGATGGACATCTCGCCGGTTGTGTCCTGCTCCTAGGATGATGTATCGTCTTCTGTTGCGGCCTCTCGCAGGCTTAGTCCAGACAATAGGACTTGATTCTTTCTCCTCGTGGACCTCTCGGAGGTCCTTTGCTGTATGCAGGATTTGGCTTTCTCCTTGTGGACCTCTCGCACGTCCTGTCCATTCCTCAGGGATCTTCTTGGTGCTCCGCTTGCTGGATCACCCTCCTTCAGTCTTGGTTCGAGGGCATAGTGCTTGCGCCTTGAGGCTGCGCCACTGGGTGGCCAGGCCCTGCCTAGGTTCATGCGTGCTTGGCAGGGTCAGTCATTCAGTGTGACATTTTCCTTGAAGGGCCAACAGTGGCCATTTGGTGCTGGGGTGGCCAGGTGGCAGGGCCTCTTTTATGCAGTGTGTCTTCTCACTCACTGAGGGCTTTCAGGTCATCTAAACAGTCTCTTAAGGGTGCCCTCTGCTGGCGCCTTGCACGCTTGCTCTTCTTTCTTATGGTGGTGACCGTTCACCACCAGGGGCGTGCAGCGCCATCTTCCTGACTGCGGTGGTGGCAGATAGCCACAAGGGGTGTGCGTGAAGCTCTCCTCATGGCTTGCTAGCTGTCTGGCGGGGCTTGCCGTCTTTGGCTTTAGGGCTTTGGCTTTCTCTAGACTCTTGGCAGCTTTCCTCGCTGGGGCAGCTTTTGGCTTATTGGGGCTCTTTGCGGGGTTATCAGTCTCTCACCTGGTTGAATGACAGGCAGCCAACACGGGGTTGTGTGGTGTTCTATCTGCAAGTCTTTTGCTGTAGCGGCAGAGCAGTTTTCCTTCTGCTGTGTGCTTTCCAGGAGCTGGTGTGCTGGTGTGGGAAATGGGACTAGGTGGTGCTGTTGCAACACCTAGTCCCATTTGCAACACTTCTGCTCTGCATTCTTTCACAGGCAGAGCTGGCCTTACTGGGAATCAGGCATGTAGGAGGGAGCGTTTTGCACTGTAACAGTGCCGTCTTGACTTTCTCGCTTTGACCTGGTAATTGAAGTTGGGGTGGACAGATACTTACTGCAGCGCTGCAGCTACTCCTTCCCTGTTTCAGCATCCTCTCAATAACTGTAAGCCGTGCGGGGTTGGAGATGTAGGTATGGGGCACTCTAACCTCTTTTTTAGTGCATGGTGTGGAGCTTCTAGTGACCGCTAGGTGGTGCTGTGGTTGCTTCAGAGGCCCACTGCAGCCTTCCTGATGCTGCAAGCTGTGCCGTGTTCCCCACACCTCCTGTTGGTGCCGCTTCTTCCTACTGAAAACGATGGCTGGTGCTCTGCAGACAGTGTCTTCTTCTCCCGGGGTGACTGAAGGTGGCCAGTAGGGCACCCTCTTTCTTCGCACTGGCATCTCTCTCAGGAGGGTGCTATAGAGACAGGCGCTTGGGGCATTTGGTTTAAATACAGCCTCAGGATGTTCAAGCAAGTGAGGCACTGCACTTGTACAGCAGCCATCAGTGTGTTTCAGTGTGCTGTGTAAGGCCGCAGGGGCATTACAATCTCACTTCAACTGCGGGCCATAGATGATGTGCTTCTCACATGGTGCAGCCACTACACCCTTCTCTCACCTGGGGCGGCAGTCAGTGGTTGGCGCCTGCACTGTTCTTGTCCCAGCGATGCTGAGGATTGCAGGGCTGTGCCTGCAGGTATTTCAGCCACTACAAAAGGTGGGCGCTGTCTCATCACCGACACAGTGTCTTCTGTGTAGGTATGGTGCACCTCAACTGTTGGGTGTCTGCTGCAGCACTCCACCCCCTCTCACAGATCACCGTCCCTACCTACTTCACACAGTTCAAACCCGCGGGCTCACCTCATGCCCAGCAAGTAGGCGGGCACTGCTCCAGTTCGGCCACAGCTTAACTAGAGTCGCGGAAGTGGGCCATGAGGTCTTTTCCCTCTTGTTCCTTGCTTTCCTGCTTCTGGGGGCCATGCCGGTGGGCGAGCTGTATCTTGGAAGGCTGATGGCTGCAGGAACTATATCGGTGGACGCCATCGGGTTCCCTCACAGGGAAGCCTTACATCTGCTTTTTTGAGGCGTGCCATGTCCCAGATGCCTCAGTTGTCGCACTGGCAGTAGGTGTGGGTGACTTAGATGGGGGCTACAGTTCCCACGAGGAACAGCAGGGTTGCTGCCAGCACACACGTGGGATCCAACCCGCTTGTCACTGTTGTAGTGTTGAGGGCCCTAGACCCTCATGCTAACTCAGGAATGACATGGACACAGAGTTATGGTGCATACCACTGGCCACAAGCCCAAGCGCCAGGGCTCTTTTATTGGTAGGTTCACCTGACTGGTGACGCCTGTGATGGATAGGTGTTGGGCGAGTGTAGAAGGCCATCCAAAGAGGGAGTGGCTGGTAACACATTAGTTTGCAAACACTAATATGAGTTCAGCAGGACTCCACACTTTCACACCCCTCAATGGACGTTTCCAGTGGTTTCCAGCTTTTCCCTTCTACCGTATGATATTGGCTCCTCACCGGGTGTCCTTTTGACAGGAGACAATACTGTGTGTCACACGGTGGTACCTTGTGAGTTGGCAGGTCTGCAAACATAATGCCTCCATCGACTTTAATGAGTTCACCCACTTTTCAAATTTATACCGACCTTCAACAAACATTCACTCTCCAACTTAACAGGATCACCCTCTTAACTGCCTCATTTCATCTGCATTTGAGTCAAGAGGTTGACTGCGGGGTATAGAAAAGCAGCCAACTAGGTTGCACTTGGTTTATTTTGGCTGCATCATATGGTAGAAGAAAGAAATTCTAGACTCCTGCCCACGGCTCTATGCTGCTCAGAAGTGCCCAAGGCCTAGAAAAACACCAGTGCATGCATGCGAGTCCAGACAGTCAGAGAGGAGCACAGACAGTGGCTAGTGCATGAAAACTCTACTGATTTACCCATGCAAGAAATAGTACAATCAAGATTTATTTAATGAAACAAAGATTTATACAGGTTATTTTCCTGCCTGTCTTTCCTCAGCCCCTCTATTTTTAATACAAGCGCTTGATTTTGAAGATTGGAGATTATGTAAAAACAAATGGCACTACAAAAATTCGAGTGCGCTGGATTTCAATGCTATACGAAATACACCTTGTCCACTTAACAAAGAAGCACTAAAGACTAAACAGAAAGGAGAACTGGAGAACCAATTTGAAAAACAAAGGCCCATATTTATACTTTTTGATGCAAAACTGCGCCAACGGAGTTTTGCATAAAAAAAATTAGCGCCGGCTAACGCCATTCTGAAGCGCCATGTGGGTGCCGTATTTATTGAATGACGTTAGCCGGCGTTAGCCGCCGGCGCCGTCTGGTGTGCGTTAAAAAAAACGACATACACCAGGCAGCGCCGGCATAGGGGGATATGGGGCTTGGGCGTCAAGAAATGGGGCAAGTCAGGTTGAGGCAATTTTTTCGCCTCAACCCGATTTGCGCCATTTGTTTTCACTCCCAACCCCCATAGAAATGACTCCTGTCTTAGCAAAGACAGGAGTCATGCCCCCTTGCCCAATGGCCATACCCACTTCTGTCCCCTGGGCATGGTCATTGGGCATAGTGGCATGTAGGGGGGCACAAATCAGGCCCCCCTATGCCACAAAAAAAAAAAAAAAAAAGCACTTACCTGAACTTACCTAAATGTCCCTGGGATGGGTCCCTCCAGCCTTGGGTGTCCTCCTGGGGTAGGCAAGGGTGACGGGGGTGTCCCTGGGGGCATGGGAGGGCACCTCTGGGCTCCTTCAGAGCCCACAGGTCCCTTAACGCCTGCCTTTTGCAGGCGCTAAAAAACGGCGCAAAAGCGGCCGTACGTCATTTTTTTTCACCCGCCCACGCGTGATTTTTGCCCGGGAGTATAAATCCGACGCACATGCCTCGGAGTTGATTTTTTAGACGGGAACTCCTACCTTGCATATAATTAACGCAAAGTAGGTGTCCACGCTAAAAAATGACGCTAACTCCATGGACTTTGGCGCTAGACGCGTCTAACGCCAAAGTATAAATATGGAGTTAGTTTTGCGTCAAAATTGCGTCAAAAAAAACGACGCAATTCCGGCGCAAATGGAGTATAAATATGCCCCAAATTCTTGTTTCCAAAATATGCTGACATTGTTGGTTAAAGTTTGAGACCTCGCTATTTGGGAATCGCTGTGCTACAAAGAACGTTAATATTAAGAGGGATTCACATAAAAATATACAAATCACACCTTGTAGCCCTCACGTACTCTTTCCAAGATGTTTATAGCTTGTCAATAAACAGGGAAGGTTCTGGGTTAGCATGAATTATTCCTCTGCAAGAATTTAACAAGGAGCTGCTACATAGCTAACTCTAGAACCAGAAAAAAAAGTCTAAAATCCCAGCTTCACCATTTAAACAAATGTTGTGATTTAGGGCAAATCACCTTCTGCTCCTTTTGTTAGTTCACTTACTTGCCAAAACAGTTTACAGACTTGGAGCTATTAAGGGCCATATTTATACTTTTCGACGCACAACTGCGCCAACGCAGTTGTGCGTCAAAAAATCTAACGCCGGCTAACGCCATTCTGAAGCGCCATGTGGGCGCCGTATTTATTCAATGACGTTAGCCGGCGTTAGCCGGCGGAGCTGCCTGGTGTGCATAAAAAAAAATGACGTACACCAGGCAGCGCCGGCGTAGGGGAATATGGAGCTTGGGCGTCAAAAAATGGGGCAAGTCAAGCTGAGGCAAAATTTTCGCCTCAACCCGATTTGCGCCATTTTTTTTTACTCCCAACCCCCATTGAAATGACTCCTGTCTTAGCAAAGACACAGGAGTCATGCCCCCTTGCCCAATGGCCATGCCCAGGGCACTTATGTCCCCTGGGCATGGTCATTGGGCATAGTGGCATGTAGGGGGGCACAAATCAGGGTAAAATATATATACTTACCTGAACTTACTTTAAGTTCCCTGGGATGGGTCCCTCCATCCTTGGGCGTCCTCCTGGGGTAGGCAAGGGTGACAGGGGGTGTACCTGGGGGCATGGGAGGGCACCTCTGGGCTCCTTCCGAGCCCACAGGTCCCTTAACGCCTGCCCTGACCAGGCGCTAAAAAACGACGCAAAAGCGTCTGGACGTCATTTTTTTTTACCCGCCCACTCCCGGGCGTCATTTTTGCCCGGGAGTGTAAATACGGCGCACATGCCTCGGAGTCATTTTTTAGACAGGAACGCCTACCTTGCATATCATTAACGCAAAGTAGGTGTCCACGCTAAAAAATGACGCAAACTCCATGAACTTTGGCGCTAGACGCGTCTAACGCCAGAGTATAAATATGGAGTTCGTTTTGCGTCGAATTTGCTTAAAAAAAAACGACGCAATTCCGGCGCAAACAGAGTATAAATATGCCCCTAAGTGTCTAGTGTGCTGTATGCAAATAAAATGCATTAATTTACAAAGGCGAGGAAACACTTCCCCCTAGACCTCTAGTTGCCCCACAAGAGGAGTTAGTGGACCACCCACAATAAAATAGTAACTTGTTTTTATACCTGTTGTTTCAAAGAAATGGAAATAACAGGTGTTCATATTAATGAGTTAGTTGGTACAGAGGACGGAAAATTAATTGGCCTTACTGGGATTTGAATTTCTGGTGCAGATCACAGAGGTATCCTAGCAGCTATTGCATTGCCAGTTTTGCATTCTGGTACTTGTAGTTTTGTTTTGGCATTCTAAATGAAGAGTTCCAGTGCCCAGAATGCAAAGACAGTGTCTCTGCAGCACAGCTTCAGATCTTCATGGTGTTGATGAGGAAACATAGGAACCTATAGGCTTCAGTAATATGCCCAATGGAATGTCTGGATGTGTTGGTACCAGCATCTTAAGCATAGTCCCACCACCTCAGAATTTTAGGGGCTTATTTACAAGCTCTCGTGGCGCAGGGTGTTGTAGCAAGTGTCTACCTGCTTCTCCCTACGCCAGTGGTAAAGGGCAGAAGTAAGCTGGTATCTACAAGATATGGCACATTTCTGTCCTCTCCCCTTGTGATGGCGCTAAAATCAGATGCCTAGCACCAACGCAGGCACCCTTGCAACATAGTGCAAGGGTGCCTGCGTTGCAGGGAATGATTGTTTATGTGTAGAAAGGTGTCCCTTCCTGCACAGAAAGAATCATTAATGGCGATTTGTTACTTCTGTGTGTGCTGCAGAAAGCAGCACACATAGAACTAGCAAATCATCATTATTTAATGCAACACACATAGGAAAAGCAAAAACAAGAATAAATAAAAGTATTTCTCCTCGGTGCGCCACTCTAACGCCATCCCTGGGGTGGTGGTAGTTTTTGGGCCTGCCGAAGGTTTATTATTTCTTGTAAATCTGGGGTAGTGTCAAAAGCAATGGGTGTTGCATGGAAACAGGGGAGAGGGGATATATACAAGGCAGCATTAAGCCACGCCAAATGGCTTATGGCCACCTTGTAAATGTGGAAATGGACACAGCGCCACCGGAGCATTGCTGAAACTGACGCTCCGGTGGCCCTAGGGGCTTGTAAATAAGTCCCTTAGTGACTCCAATATCCATGCCTGTGCTCCAGCAACTCTTGCCCACTTTTATCTTCCTATGGCTGCTTCCTGAGTTTTGTGTGCCATTATTCTCAAGGAGCTCTTACCAGTTCCCTCCTGGGGGTGCCTCTTGGTTCTTGCCTTCCATATGACCCTTTCAGGTCAAGCCTTGGGGTGGGGTTGAGGGCCAGGCAGGGGGAGAACTATTAACTTTGTTTTTATTCTCATGCATGGTGGTATTGTCTAGTCCTTCTACTGTCTCTGTTTCTCATTACTGTTCAGTGCTTTCCACTCCTCCTTTTGGGTCAGCAACCTTTCCCCCCCCCATTACTGATGCATGTCATAGATCTTCTTCGAAATAGGTCCCAGGTTTTGTGTTGCTCATGGCTCGTGCCTTTGGGACTGCTACTCATTTGACCTTGACCTTTAGGATACATTGTGAACATCTCCAAGCATTGTCTTGTGCCAGGAACACAACTGCTGTCGCATCGTATTGATGAGGGATCCTCCCCCTTACCTTGAGTCTTATTTCCTTTCCAAGAAGTGATGCCTGGAGGTTCTGTGAGGCGGCGGGTTCTCCACTGTATTAAACAAGGTTATGTGGTGTTGGACATGGCACTTTTTGGGGACTTTTCCTGAAACATTTAGCTTTTTTTCTCCCAGTCTTTGTGACCCCCTGTGCATGACCTTCGGATTCTGGGCACTTCTCCACTATATGGCAGTGGGAAAGTGCGCACACCCTTCCTAACTATGTTCCTAACTATGTTAGGAAAGAGCAGGTATGGGTGTGGTTGAGGTGCTGTACACAGGAGTATCCTGTAAATAAGGTACCCCACATATTCGGGAAAGGTACAGTCCTGGCTACTAAGGGGACATTGCACAGTGTGTGCCACCCCTTAGAAGACACAGTCAACCATGTTTTAGATGTGATTGGAGGGGCCCGTGGGGTGCTAGTGTGCGCAGGTTGGCACCCCTATGTGGGGGCTAACCCTGAGCTAGCCGTATACCTCCCCTGGAGGGCCACCGAAGACAGGGCAGGTGGTAGGTGTAAGGCAAGGCAGGTATACAAAGGTGTAAACTACCCTGGTAGGGAAGAACACCCACATGGGTGTCCCCTTCCTAGAAGGGTCGGCTGCGCCAATGGGATGGGTCGGTCCTCCAGTAGTGGCCTTGGGCCCTGGGCACTGTTGCACGGTGGAAGTGCACACACTTGTCCTCTACTGGTTGAGAGGTGGAGTTGACCAACATGGCAGGACCAGCTATGGCAGGCCCTGGGGTGTGCACTCGCACCAGAGGGCCATTGGAGGTGCTGAACCTGGCACAAGAGACCAGGGTGTGCCCACCTACACAATGGTTGTTTCATGTATGTTGTGCTGGGCCTAGCTTGCCAATCTCTGCCCACTTGCATGGGGGTGCCTGAATATATATGGAGCTTGGCCAAGTTGGCCTCTCCATGTCAATCAGTATATATATATATATACAGTATATATATATATATATATATAAATATATATATATATATATATATATATATATATATATATATATATATATATATATATAATATATATATATATATATATATATATATATATATATATATATATATATATATATATATATATATATGCTGAGCTTGGCAGAGCTGGCCCCTAGGTGCCTACCAGCACCAGGGAATCATACCTATTGTGAGTTTGGCATAACTTGCCAGTGTGAGTATACTTGCACACATGTGTTGCCCTGTGTAACTGGAGACTGGCATCACTAGCCCGTATGTGCATACTGGAACACAGGTGGTATCTTGTATAGATGCTGGATCTGGCAGCACTTGCCAGGGTTTGCATACTTACACATGGGTATTCTAATATAGGAACTGAGCCTGATAGCGCAGGCCAGTAGAGTGTCCAGCCTGCCTCTGCAGGCTTGTGTGTGTGCCAGGGCACATGTGTCCAGGGAGTGCAGAATATACATGCGTGTTCACACTGCCCATGATGGCTGCTCTGCCAATAGAGTACCATGGGGGAAAGAGTCTTATTAGGTCTGGCTGCAATAGTGGATTGCAGGGGAGCAGCCTCATGATCTTTAGTATAATTGGATTCAGAATAACAACACCCCCATCTGATGGTAAAGGTGGTTTTGTTATTAAAGCCCTAAAAATGCCACTTCTAGTAAATGAGCGTTTCTAGGTTCTAAAACTCTTGTGTGTTCTGCAAATTCAGCTTCATTCCACTGGCTGCAGGGGAAGAGCACATCTGTGCATTCCCCAAGCAACAGCTATAAAACTTGGGCATTCAGAAAGGCAGACCCCTGCTATTTGGAGCCTGGGATAGATCGACTTGATGGAGAGATTTCTGACATTTGACCTCTCGGAGTAACAGCATGGCCCCACTAAAGAGAAAGATCTACATTTCATGGCCTCGGGGCGACATGGACGAAATGTAGGGGAGACGTCTACGTTTCAAAAGAGAACCCTTTGAACCTCCTTGAACTTCAAAGGCATACTTTAGTATAACTAGGGTTACTTCCCTTCAGCAAGGGAAAGTTGCATACAGTTACACTGGACTGGTACTGCTGGACCACATGGTGCACATGGGCAGAGGGGTCTGTTGGGCCCAGGAGGATAGCTATCCAAGGAAGGGATACGGGAACCCTTCCTGTATTATGGCTGACCTGAGCCAACTGCCTGCTGCTGTGTAGTAACTCAAAGTGTGCGCTCTGAGGATAGGTTGGCCTGCCCCCTGTTCTCTGCGGAGGTCTCAGGGACATCAAAGAACTCCTGTGAGGGACTTACATCATCCGATGGAGGGCAGGGTGGTCCTCTGCACCATCATCGTGTGCTGGACTCCAGCTGGCAGCAGCGGCGTGAGCGTGGACTAAGGTTTTTGCCTGGAGACAGGAATTGCCTGGTGAGGAGACTGCAGAGTACTGCTGCACTTCAGGTGAGTGGCCCTTCATTGTGGGCACCTCTGCATGCCGAAATGTGTAGTGGTGGGAACAGGATCACCCAGTGAGGGACCCCACGTGACCCACGGTGGCTGAGTGCCTCATATTTCTGTTGAGTGATCAGCATTGCATGCTATGCCCCATTCATAAGTGTCGACCCTCAGAGGTGGGGCTGCCATACTCTGCCTCATATGGCAAGGCTGAACTTGCGTCAAAGTGTGAGACCCAGGAGCCTGGTGCGACTAAAAACACTGTGTACCAGACACTATGCCTCATTCCAAGGAGGTACAGAAACAAAGTTCCTTGTGTGACCGGATTGTCTGGACCAACTCAAGACATTGAGTGCCGGACGTTGTGCTTCAGTCGGTTGTATGTCCGAACAACGAGTGCTTCAACCACCCATGCCTCAACAACGAGGTCGGAACAACGACCTCATTGTTACCACTAATGCCTTTACCATGAATCCCTTAACAACGATTTTTCGTTATAAAATCATTCCTGGTAAAGGCATTAGTGATCAGCATGCATGGTTCCAGCATGCGTTCCCCCTGGCCCCCCACCCCTAAAAATTACCATGACCCCCCCACCCCAACAACCACCCCAACCCCCCAACCCCAAATTTACCCCAACCCCAGCCCCCCACCCCTAAAACCTAAACCCTGACCCCTCTCCCCTGCCCCTAAATCTTAATCACCCGAGCCCCCAACCCACCCCCAAAAACTAAAAATACCCCAACTCCCTGCCCCTAAAACCTAGAGCACCCCAACCCCCCACCCCTAAAACCTAAACCCTGACCCCCCCACCCCTAAACCTTACTCACCTGAGCCCCCCACCCCACCCCCAAAAAAACAGCCCCAGCCCCAGCCCAACTTACCTCCTCCTTCGTCGCGTCGACTCCCTTCTTCTGTGCCTTAACCACGCATGTACATGGTTCACACATGCGTGGTTAAGGCCCTGAACAAGGAAGTCGTGGAAAACGAAAGCGTTGTTTCGCTTTCGTCTTCCACGACTTTGTTGTTCAGGACTCATTGTTCGGGATGCTTCCCACTTCATTCCAGTGGGGTGCAAGATTTACGTTCTTAGTGGGAGCGTCCGGGATTGTCTGATGCGGTCCAAGTCATCACGCACCAGACTACGTGCCTCTTTACGAGCAGATACCACACTGGTAATTGTCTTTGGAGTGGTCGTATGGCTGGTGCCGGCCCAGGTCATCAGGCCCCTCACGTTGTGCCTCATTGTTGTGGAGATGCAGTACTGAGCACTTTTCACGTGGGATCGTAACCGTCTGGTGCAACTCAAGTCTTTCTGCACCAGAACCAGACATAGCACCTCTGTGTACAGGGGGTGCGGACTGAGTAACTCTTCATGTGTAACCGGAACTGTTGAGGGCGACCAAAATCAACACACCAAACAGTGCACCTCCATTCCGTAGGTGGTGAAATTGGTAAAGTATTTGGTAACAGTGGATTGTCTGGCTGAGCACAGCGGTGGCTAGTGAGTGGCCCCAGCAACACTCCCCCTCTGAGTTGCAGGCCTCTGACTGAACCTCCTACTGGGAGCCCAAACGTCCTTGCTAATTGTTGCCGGATCAGCTGTTGTCTTTCCTCCCCCCAACGCCGGGATCCTGCGAAGTGTGACTTTGGCCGCGAGCAGCCTAGAATCTAGGGGAAGGGTGACTCAATCTTTGCTTTGTGGTGTGCCGGATAGCTGAAGTTGGTTGGTGAGTGGAGGGCGACTTGGGCCCCAGGGTGCCTGCAGACACAGAGACAACCACTAGCCGGATATCAGGGCACCGCTATAGGGTGCCGGGAGCGAGGGCCTACGAGTGTGTGTGTGGATGAGCCGACCACTACCCATGGCACTGCACAGCGGTGCAGAGTGGATGTGTGGGAGTGAGTGCGGGTGAATGCAAGGGCAGCATCTTGATGTTGCTGGTCACGTTGGTCTGCAAGTGAATTCCTAAGGTTGGTGTTATGATTTACTATTGCGGCCTAGGCGGCAGTTCTATGTGAAAGTGTTCTAAATCTTGTATGTACCTATTGCTGCTAATATTGGGAACCAGGGTACACCCTTAATTTATGTGTTACATTGATAATGGTAATCTCTAGGGTGCGTCTTGTCTGACAAAGTTTGGCACCCCATGAGGGTGTAGGGAGGGAAAGTATTGTTTTCTCGCTGTTAATACTGCGGTTTGTGTTACACACAGTTGGCCCTAGTATTGTGAATTCCATTGCTTAAGATGATTTATGCCCAGTGTTACATTATTCTCATGTTGTGTTGACAATATGTGTGTTGAATACAATTTCTATATATCTACACAGTGTGTGAAGTTTCATTTGTGCCGCTCAGTGTGGTTGTGTGGGGGGAAGGGCTGTGCCATTGCTTCACACATTGCCTGTGTGATAAACCGGACTGCTCTATGCCAAGCTACCCAAAGGTGAGCGAAGGTTATACAGCGAGTGTAATCACCACCCCTGCTGGAGTGGCAAGTTCTGCATGGCTAGGGCCTTGCCTCAGCCAACCAGAATGCGCCTCCTCCAACATGTAGTTTCTTGAATTCTACATGTAGGAATCCCTACCCTGTACATCCTCTTTTTAGCTCCTGCACTGACACCAAGGATACGAACCCAAGGGACCACTATTACTATCTCAGCACTATGACACTCACACAGGCAAAAGTGTACTCCAGTCCGGGAGGTTTGCCCCTCCAGTTTTTCACTGGGGTTCAACTTCCATGACTGATTGTGCACATCATTGGTTCCCATGTTTGATTGAGGTTAGTGCCTGACACAAGCTGTTAGCAACTTCCATGGCTTGGTTTTCTCACTGGCCACCTTACTCACACTTCTGCAACTGCCTACCTTCAGGCTGACGGGGCTGGTCTCTTTGGTGTCCAGTGGGAGGATCTTATCGCTTGGGATGTGGGCCCACTTCTTCAGACGCAGCTCATTGTCCTTGCAGTACTTCCTGTTTTCCCAAATAAAAAATATGATTAGTGTCATAGGAAAGATGGAGTACAGGTCACCATTTCCACTCTCTTCAAGCACTAGGAAAATCAACACTAATTTTATTAGAAGAAGTTACAGCAACCATCTACCTGTGCTTATAGATTTTTATAAACGTCTCCAGATCACCTCAACATTAAGCTGATCGGGGGGATTCTAATACTTCAGCCAAAGTAGCGATGCTATCACTTTACACAATCAGGGTAGACACATCCTCAAAGTGAAAATAAGATCTCACATTGCCAACATGCCTGGTTTTAATGTTCTAACACATGCAAAAAGCATCTGTGTGCCATATATTTAATGTGTTAGCAGATTAAAGTCGGATCTGTTGGCTTTGCCAATATTTTTCACTGAGACAGTAAGCACTGCTGGAGCATCGAGAGTATCCAGCAGACCTGCAAGCATCTGATGGCTGCAAGATGGAAGGTACCCACTGATTCTAGTGCCAGGTGTGCATGTCTGACACACAGAAAGAAAGCACTGAAGCCCTCTTGGAAAGGTCCCTTTTCTGACTAAAAGCAACATAAGCTGCATAATAAACAAATGTTTCCAGGGAACAAGATGTTAGTGCAAGGATCCCCCAATGAGCACAAGAAGTTGCACTGACAGACATCAAGAAGTAGATTTATATGAACCCAATTAAAGGTGTAGATCATGTACTGCGATAAAGAAAATTATGCAGGGCTTCTATCTGGATTTCAAAATCATAGGGGTTCACCAAGAGCTTAAAAGGGAGGGGCATTCAAAGAGTGGAACAAGCTGGGATACCTGCTCACAATCTGAAAACATGCATGTATTTATATTTATACAGCTCAGACCTAGCTAGAAAGCAACAGAATGTTGTGCCTTATATGGAGCAATGGAAGATTTTACAAATGAAGTGAGATCTTAAATATTTAAGTTACACACACTTACATCATAGTTTTTTGCAGTTGAGAGAAAACGTGACCCAAATGCATTGGAGAGCTTCACATGAGCACCAGCTACATTACATATGTACAACGTCATTTTATTTATTTATCTTTTGGGGGGTGGGGAGATTAAGTGATTGTTTCAGAATCACAGGATGTTGAGCTGATGCTGAGACTTGAACCTGGTTCCCCAGTTCCAAAGTCGACAGATCTGGCCGTTATGCCATATCCTCTCCCTACACTGGCATTACAGTGCCATACTGGATTCAAAACCAGTTGCTTGCTTGGGTTGATTTGGTCACTAGACCACAACTACTTCCTTAGCTGATGTAACAAAGAACCTTAAGTATGTAGTTGAAGATGTTCCAAAAATCCACCAAACAAATCCTTGTGAACAATAGTATTCTTTTGATGTTTATCAATAGGCCTTATGTTGAGTTCCCCATGATGACTAGTGAGTAGACTGAGTGCAAATAATTATGGTATGTAGGTATCATGCAGGGATTGCACTTTACTTATGTTGCCTTTCATTTAAGGGTGAGGCTTGTTTATGTCCCTCTACACTATAGTTTAAAGTACATGATAAATGACATGTGTTGACACTTTTTCTTTCTCCGCATGAAAGAGGGCTGGCTAAAGATGACAAGATTTAAATGTGCACATGCTGCACTAGAAATGCATTGTAGTAAATAATGTTTGCAGCCATGTTCATGAGGAGCTGAAGCTATGTACAAATTAGATTAGATCTTGTTAAAATGAGGATCAACAGCACAAGACACTGCAGAATTAGACTGAGACATGAGGATTGCCAGACGGAGATCTGGGCATAGTACATCGCAGGGAAGGTGTGAGCATGCCCAAGAACCTTCTGCAACTCTCACACTGGGCTACTGTTACTCTAGATAGTGGACAACACCTGGACCCCCATCCAGTGTGGGGCTTATATTCCTCCACCTGAACAGATGCCTGATGATCTCTCACAGGAAGAAAGAAGGGATAGCTAGCAGTCTAGGAGAGTGCTTAGACCTTTTGTCTGCTGAGAGAACCATGATTGTAGCTTGATGCTGCTGCAGGAAATTCCGTCTCCTCCTCTACCCCTGAAGTTGAGATAATCTCACAGCCTTTATGCTTGCCACATCCTTCACTCAATTTGGGGGTTGCCTACTCCAACCAAGCTGTGAGAGGTAACAGCAGGGTGGCTGACAGCTGGATCAGCAGTGGATGACTGACTTGTGCACAATGAGCTAAAGAAACAGGGCAACTGGCATGGGTTATATCCATTGTCAGCATTATTCAGAGTGAGAGCAGCAGTAACTGACACTTGATCAGAGCAGCAACAGTCGCTTTTTGTGACAGGAGCTCACTGAAAGCAAGACTCTATGACAACAGCAAGGCTCCAAGATATGCCAAAGGCAGGAGCTGTGGTAACAGCAGGGCCTAGCATGCTTGATTCAGACGTTTCAGGATATGACAGAAGCATCTTAAGTAAAAGAGTGTGACTACACATGTGCTGTCAGTTGCCAGGTTGTGTCTGTTTTAATCGGTGGGTAAGCTTGCACTGCTGCTAACTACTGTGAGCAAGGAAAGCATGTTTGCTGCTGTCAAGGAGTAGCAGTTTTGTGAGGAAAGAAAGCTTGCACTGTAGGATCCCAATATGTTGTGAATCTTAGATTGCTGCTGCCAGGACACACATATTCTTTAACAGAGGGAGGCTTTCACTGCCGCTGTCTCATCTGTACCTGTTCTGTGAGAGACACACATTTCTACTGCTGCTTGACATCTACTCATTCTGCAGGGACGGTTTCACAATTGAAGTCCTTTTTTGTACCTAATCTGTTTGACAGCACTTGGACTGCTTTTCCTTCTGCTGTCACGTGCCCTATATCTATTCTTTGTGTTATGGATGCTGCCAATGTCACAATGTGGCTGTGTTATGTTCTTTTCAGAGATGTGTCTAATAAAGCATTTAACTTTAAAGGAGTCAAAAAATTGACATTTCAATGCTTATTTGTATACATGATCTTAATGAAAGACGGAATTCTGCAAAATATGTTGAGGGTAATTTGTGATTCCTCCTGTGACACACAGTTTTTAAAAATTGACTACACCACCTTTCTGAAACGTGACTACCAAGTGACTATGGGGGTCATTCCGACCCCGGCGGGTGGCGGGCGCCGCCCGCCGGGTGGAGACCGCCAAAAGACCGCACCGCGGTCAAATGACCGCTGCGGTCATTCTGACTTTCCCGCTGGGTGGGCGGGCGACCGCCAAAAGGCCGCCCGCCGGCCCAGCGGGAAAGCCCCAGCAACGTTGAAGCCGGCTCCGAATGGAGCCGGCGGAGTTGCTGGGGTGCGATGGGTGCAGTGGCACCCGTCGCGATTTTCAGTGTCTGCAACGCAGACACTGAAAATCTTTGTGGGGCCCTGTTAGGGGCCCCCTGCACTGCCCATGCCAGTGGCATGGGCAGTGCAGGGGCCCCCAGGGGCCCCACGACACCCGTTCCCGCCAGCCTGGTTCTGGCGGTGTAAACCGCCAGAAACAGGCTGGCGGGAAGGGGGTCGGAATCCCCATGGCGGCGCTGCAAGCAGCGCCGCCATGGAGGATTCCCTGGGCCAGGGGTAAACCGGCGGGAAACCGCCGGTTCCCCTTTTCTGACCGCGGCTTTACCGCCGTGGTCAGAATGGCCCAGGAAGCACCGCCAGCCTGTTGGCGGTGCTTCCGCGGTCGTTGGCCCTGGCGGTCGGTGACCGCCAGGGTCAGAATGACCCCCTATATCATGTGTGCAACACCTTCACCCCTGCCAAGTGCCTAATTTGCTAGGGAAAAAAAGATGGTTGTGTCGAAAATGTTTCATTGGAGACTAATACCTGCAACATCTACTGGGAGCAATGACATAGCCCACTATCTGGTGAAGAAGGGAGCAAATGGATTTGGTGAAATGTTCTGTAAAGTTTGCCTTATCATCATTATCGTGCTGCTAGTTTACACATCACTCATTCTATGATCTCTCATTTCACTATACTCTCTTTCCCATCTCAGTCACATTATCCTCTTATACTTTCTCCTTACTTTCTCACCTTTCCCCTCCGTATTCTCTCACACTTTTGGTCTTTTTTCCTTCACTATTCTCTACCTTGTTTCTTTTTCTCCATAATTTATTCCCTCAATCTTGTCTGTCTTACTCTCATCCTTTCTGCCACCTTCTCCGCCTCACACCCTAACAGAGACAGGCCATGCTAGAGACTATCCTGGGTGAGTGGCCTGTGGTACTGCCACAGATTATGAGCATGGGACCAGTGTCCAAGCCTCCACAAAAGCTCAGTGTTACTCTGTGGCAGTGAATACTGAAAGAGTTCAACTCTGACTGAGAACCGTAAAGAATCGCAACAATATATCTGTAGGAGCTCAGTTCAACCTGTGCATGGACTCCGCTCTGTCTTGCAGGGCTTCAGCACTATGTATGCAGGGACTTGGCTGCATCTGTGCAGGATCTCAGCTCCATCTGTGAATAAGCTCTACTCTACAAGATGGGGGTCTGTTTGTGAAAGAGTCCCACTTTCAATGTATGTGCAGGAACTCATTTTATCTTTGCGGGAGCTCACATATCTTCTAGGTATTCAGCCATATGTCTAGAGCTGCAACCACTTTTAGTTTTAGGTTCCTCTCCTTAATCTAACATGCACTGAAATGTACTTCTCGATCCAAGGTGCAGCAACACACTGGGGAGGTGATGATGTGCACCACCATTACACCTCTCATTTTTATTTACCTTGTTGTCTTATTCCCTCTCAACCGTACACCTTCTTCTTCACCCGTCTTCCTTACCATCCATGCTTTGTTGTGAAGTTCTTGACAGTCATTGCCTTTATGTAATTTTGGTATGTCCATTTGGTCTACATTAGTAGTGGAGAAATTTAGAAAGAGCAGGGAAGGACATACAGAGGAAAAGAGATAAAGAAGACGACAAAAGTGAAATGTGAAAAGTGAGAAGCAGCAGGTGGAGATCAATGAAAAGGGAAGATAACAGGAAGCAGAAGAGGACGAAACAGCATGTGGGAGGAGTGACTGCAGGGTCAGAGGGTAGGGTGAACATTGCTGAGAACCAGTTGACTGCCTATGGATGGACGGTGTGATAGAACTCAAAATTCACTACAACATATGACAAGGAAACTGCATGCCTCGACAGAAAAGCAAAAGACAAAGAACAAACAAGAACAAAGGGGGCTCCATGTTGGAGCCATCAGCATTTAGTCCGGGCAGCGGGATGAGATGTCCTAGGCATTTGCCATCGGGTGCAAAAATTTACATTTTCAGTGGGAGCCGGGTATGCAGCCCACAAGATCTGCAAAACCCCTGCACCATCTGAGGCAACCAGCATTTAAGCTGATAGACATAGGTCAGGCTCACATTTCCCGGCACGTTGCTAAACTACTGCCTCCTCAACCCTTGTTGCTCACCTGCTGCCTTTCTGCATGGGTCCTTGGCCAGATAAAGGTCTCCTCGTTGTATCCACCTATCCATCCTTTTAGCTAAACTTTTCTTACAGGAGTGTGATGTCTAAGTGAGCGTTTTTGTTTTTTACTTCACTGTTTTAATGTATTTGCAGAGAAATATTCATGGTTGGCCAGAGGGCAGGCAAACACCTTGGCATCTCTCCCTATACGTTCAGAGAAATTCCAGATTTTACTCTAATTATTTCCCCATGGGCGGGGGAGTAGTGGAGCAGCAGTGTGCAGGAGGACTTATTTGCATTAAATCTGTGGTGGGGCAATGGGTTGATTAAGGGTATTAACCCAGACATCAGCCATCCTTAACCTTATTGGGTCACTCACCTGCGTAAGAAATAAGCACTTGTCTCTGGCACCAAGCTTGAACTTTAAAATTCACTCTACAGGTGGACATTAAAAAGAAGGGAGGCATCTCGACTGTGTTTCAGCAGCAAATGTGTTAACCCACGGGACTACACTTGCCAGCCTGAAGTTGGCATAGGGTAGTAGAAGGCAGGGCAGGCACCAGCTGACTGCAAAAGTGGGTCAGCTCGAAGGGCAGCAAGGATCCGAGGTTGTGTAGCCAGGATACATATCAACAGAGCCTTTGTTTGTGTTGTGTGTTTTTGTTTGAAGCTGTGCACCCTTTTCCTCCATGCTTACCAAATGCCACTCACAGAGATGGTAAGGAGGACCAAGAGGTACAACACACAAAGGCCAAATGGTCTAAGGTACACCATGGTTTTGCTAAAGAAAGCTTTTGTGGGCATAGTGGCAGGTGATGTCTATGCACAGTGCCACGATGATCCACTTTGTCAAACTATTATATGTTCAGCTATCAACTACCCAGGGCAAAAGCCAGACATGGTGTTTTGTGAGATGGAATGTGCAATGTCAGCACAAATGAGCCCTCAACAATGCACAGCAGAATAGTGCACTTCATATGTGTCACAGTGCTTAATTTGTAAAATAATAAGTGATGGGGCCCAAGGCTTTGCTCAGAAGCCCATGTGCAGTGCTATTAAATGTCAGTATGGTGAATACCAAGGCAGCATAGTCTTGATTCCACCTCGTGCCTCTTCACCCACCACTAGACACTTTCTACCATATTATCAGGCTCTTTCTGTACTTTTTCATCCATACTTTCTTTCTTTGTCACAGTTTTTCTGTGTTTCTCTACCTACTTCTTTCACCCTTTTGTGTTTTTGTTTCTTGTTCTGAGTCAAAGTCTAATGAGGAAAAATTACTTCTGATCCCCAAAAATGGGTTTTGGTGTGACCCACCTACAACCACTGGCTCAAATTAGGCCCTGTCCCAGCTGTGGTGCAAATGTCTGGCCCTACCCAAACAGAGCCACAGAGCAATCATGAGATAGGGAACACAGGGGTGGGTTGCTCTTCAACGTTGCCTGTGTACACAGAATTTTAAAGTAATTGTGTTACATAATGTTATTGTCAAGGCATAACCCTGATGACAATACCACCTAACTGACCCACAAGGCAACATCAATGCTTAGGCCTTAGCTGGCCTTCCTTCTGGTACAGAACAGGCAGCCAGGGACATTTTACTCAGAGGCTGCTTGTGGGATGATCTTTTCAAACTCCCTTTCTCCAGTAATTAGTGCAGCTGCCACCCACCATCAACCTCTATTTGGCAACATCACTTTGCATGTTCTTAGCTTTTCAAAACTCCAAGTACCGACTAATAAATAAGCCACAAGCACTCTTCTGCTCTCCCCCTCCCCGCCCCCAAGAATGCATGATGCTATAGGCAAATATTTCTGGATTGTCTGATGGACACTAAATCCTTTTAAATCCATATAAAAAAGAAAAAAAACTCTTTCTCCCGTTGGTTGCATTTATATAGCTCCTTCTACCCCTTGTCATGGGTAGCAAGCGCTATATAAATGCAACTTACATACAATCTTATTTGTTATTTTGTGCACTTACTTACAATAGCCCTGAATCAAGTGGGACACTCAAGACAAAGTGGCTTTTTTTCACCTGTCAACTCGCCTAAACTTGCCTAGTTTTCAATGTATGTTAATTAGGAAAATGCATTCCCTGATTTATTTTGGAAATGCCCCACTTTCCCCCTGCAAAATGTTGGCAAGTGAGGTTATGTTTTAGGTTAGGAGAGGGTGGAGTTCCCCTTTCAAGTCCACCGGCGCTCTCATATCCCATTGCTAATGGACAAACATTGGGCCGTATTTATACTTTTTGGCGCACAACTGCGCCAACGCAGTTGTGAGTCAAACAATTTAACGCCGGCTAACGCCATTCCAAAGCGCCATGCGGGCGCATTATTTATGGAATGACGTTAGCCGGCGGAGCTGCCTGGTATGCGTAAAAAAAAATGACTTACACCAGGCAGCGCCGGCGTAGGGGAAAATGGAGCTTGGGCGCCAAAAAATGGGACAAGTCAGGCTGAGGCAAAATTTTCGCCTCAACCCGATTAGCGCCATTTTTTTGGACTCCCAACCCCCATTGAAATGACTCCTGTCTTAGGAAAGACAGGAGTCATGCCCCCTTGCCCAATGGCCATGCCCAGGGGACTTGTGTCCCCTGGGCATGGTCATTGGGCATAGTGGCATGTAGGGGGGCATAAATCAGGTCCCCCTATGCCACCCAAAAAAAATAATATATATACTTACCTGAACTTACCTTAAGTTCCCTGGGATGGGTCCCTCCATCCTTGGGCGTCCTCCTGGGGTGGGCAAGGGTGGCAGGGGGTGTCCCTGGGGGCATGGGAGGGCACCTCTGGGCTCCTTCCGAGCCCACAGGTCCCTTAACGCCTGCCCTGACCAGGCGTTAAAAAATTACTCTAAAGCGGCTGGACGTCATTTTTTTTGACCCGCCCACTCCCGGGCGTCATTTTTGTCCGGGAGTGTAAATACGGCGCACATGCCTTGGAGTCATTTTTTAGACGGGAACGCCTACCTTGCATATCATTAACGCAAGGAAGGTGTCCACGCTAAAAAATGACGCAAACTCTAAGATCTTTGGCGCTAGACGGGTCTAACGCCAAAGTATAAATATGGAGTTAGTTTTGCGTCGGATTTGCGTTAAAAAAAACGACGCAAATCCGGCGCAAACAGAGTATAAATATGCCCCATTGTCTCTGCTTTTAGCAATGGGGAACACTCAAAAGGCATTGCCCTCCATGGAGTCTGTGCCCTTGGGTATTGTGAATTACCAGTGACTTCTACCCTCTCCTTTGATGATTCTTCCCAGCAGCAGAAGAAGCTGAACTTGCCTGTTTTAGAAAAGGAAATATTTTGCTCCGGTGCCTGTTTCTCGAACAGTGCTGACCAGGCTTTCCCAATAACAAGCACCCACAAGCTGCAGCCCAGGCTACAGCACAGAATGGGTGGGAGTGGGAGTGGAGGGGGGACGGTGCTGGAGCCGTTTTCTCCCACTGGGAGTTGCGGGCCTGAGGAGGAGACAAAAAGTTACTTACCTTTGGTCACGATGATTTTGGTGATACATATTCTTCCTGTGTATGTCTTGCCTTAAGAAAATCCTAAAAGAGGATATTCATAAGGTGGGGAATCTGATGGTGGATATGTTCAACAGAATTGCTTTTTGGACAGTTGTTTGTTATTATAGAGAAGATGATCTAGTTGAAGCACCTCTAATGGAGGGAATCACTGATTTTTCAAGGACATCAAGAGAGTCTGTATCGGTTGTCACATTTCTGCCCCAAAGGTGATACAAGGAGGAACTCGTCAAGGTTGCCTAATATCTCCACTACTATTCTTCCTAGTGCTTCAACCATTAGCACACCATCTACGCATAGAGAGACGAAAATGGGGAATTCCCTTAGGCGATGGTATACATTCTGCATCGCTCTATGCAGACGACATGCCCCTTTACCTGAGAGACATCCGGCCCATCCCACCCTCTACAGCAACACCACTCGCTGAATTCGCCTCTGTTTCTGGGCCAGGTATTAACTGGTTCAAAATCTTGTTTGTTTCCTTTTAACACTCACATCCCAAATACAGTTTACACAGTCAACGCCGTGGAACCTAAATGGCAGACTGTCATGTTTCGATATCTAGGGACACGCATATATCATGCACAGGAAGACTTTTTTGATGCAATCTAACCTGAGCAATAAGTGCACAGATGTCCTTCTGGCAGACATTGCCATTATAACCCTGACAAAGATGGTTGTTCTGCCGAGTCTATTAAATTACTTCGCCAATCTTCCCCTTTACATACACGCATCCTTTTTTGCTCTCTTGAACGCATGATAGGCGACCTCCTTTGGCACAATACTTGACGCAGAGTAGTCTTGCATAAACTTTATCTTTCCACAAATAGCGGCGGACTTAATGTCTCTAATTTTGAACACTACTATTTAGGATCACAACTACAGTGGGCATCTCACTGGTTTAGTGGCCAGCAACTTGCAGACACTGTTTTACTTCTCCCTCCATGGGACGTGATACAAATTTTTGCTCTCTTCCATCCACTTGCCAAACTTTCACCACCGCACAGCCCGCTTTTACTTCTGGCATACCACTGCTTCCTCAGAACATTGTTTCTCACGCGTTCGATTATGCCAAATGCTCCAGCTTTAGCGCTACTTGGCATGCCGCGAGGGCATACTACCACCACCTTTCGAAAATGAAGGCCAGGGTCAAGGAAAATTATGTTAGCCGGGAGGGGGTGGAGGAATGGGAGAAAGGGGTATTGCACCAAAAAATGAAATTAGGCTAGTTAGAGTCAAAATTGATGACTCTAACCACCCCAGCGTCATTTCTTGATGCAAAACCTACCAGACCACATGACTCCTGTCTTATAAAAGACAGGAGTCATGTCCACCACGCCAATGGCTAACACAAGGAACAAGAGTCCCCTGGGCATGGCCATTGCACCCAGTGCCATGTGGGGGGCCCATTTCAGGGCCCCCAATGGCATTTAAAAAAAATGCTAAATACTTACCTCTACTTACCTATACGTACCTGGGATGGGGTCCCCCATCCTCCGCTGTCCCTCTGGTGTGGGAGTCCCTGGGGCCTGGGGAGGGCACCTGTAAACTCATTCCATGGTTTTCCACCATGAAAATGGGCCCACAGGTCCCCTGACGCCTGCCCTGACCCAGGCATTAAATAATGGCGCTAAGCAAGCTTTGCAACATTATTTAGGCCTGCCTCCCTCCAGTGCACCATTTTTGCCCTGGAGGATAAATAAGGCGCCTGGGCCTTAGAGTCTTTTTTTGCCCAGGAACAGCAAAAAAAGGCTTTAACTCCATAACTTTGGCACTAGACGGGTCTAGCGCCAAAGTATAAATATGGAGTTAGGTTTGGGCTGAATTAGCATTAAAAAAATGACGCTAATTCAGTGCAAAGCTAATATCAATCTGGGCCTTAGTGCCTGGACTGCTGCTTTTGATGACTGATCATGCAGTCCTTTACTGCAATCTTTATGGTGCATTTTCCCAGAGACCTATTCCTTACACCCAGACATCTCCTAAGAGAGCCTGGTGAAAGGTCACTGCAGACAAGTTTTCTAACGCTCATCCAGCCCTCCCTTTCTATCACTGGACCCCTCTACAGCAGCCAGGGCCCATGATCACTGGATTAAATGGGCCTTGGATTCTATTGCGCCATTTCAGGAAGGTCGCAATGTTAGGAAATCTCTATCAGCAACTTGACTTGCTTTTGCACTTCAAGGACTTAAACTTACATGTCAGCTCATTCAGTCCTGATCCCAAAGAAAGTTACATGGAAGTTGGGAAGCTGTATAAAAAACACATGCTTAAAACAAGAGCTACCTTTCACTCAAACTTCCTCCTCACAGAGTCAACACTATCCACAGTCTTTTAGCATAGTTCTTGAACTGTCTAATCTGAAATGTCTATAATCCCACCTCCCAGCCTCGATCGAATTTTGTGAAGATGACTTCAAATTCTTTTAAATGAAAATTGAAAACCTATGTGCATTTTTCTCTCATTACCCTCCAGATCAACAATGTTCAGTCATACTCCCCGAATCTCTGTCTCTGTCTCTGTTTCAACTATCTTCATTTACTGCCTTAACTGAAGGTTTTATTCATTCTAAGCTTTTTACCTGTGTTTCAGGATCTCTCCCAGTGCTTTGCCCTTCTAATATCTTACAACTTACTCTAGAAAGAATTGTTCTTGTTACTTACAGAGGTTTACAATTGCTCTTGCTTTCATCGACTGTACTGTCAACCTGGAAAAAAGTAATGCAAAACATTTCCAATATTGAGCCCAATTTTCAGGCCAACCATAGGCCCGTTTTTCTTCATTCTGTGCCAACCAAGTTCACTGAGACTGAGATTAATGAACAAAGAGACTCATTCTTTACATAATATTAAGCAAGCAGGTTCTCGTCCAGGCCATGGAATGGGAAGCAGTCCTGGTGGTTGCTTTGAATGGTATTACTCTACCTTTAGGCTCAGATGGCTCTGCAGTATTGCTTTTCTTGGAACTCTCTGCCACCTTTAACAATGTCACACACCATATTCTACTTAAACAGCTGTTTCATTAGGAGATTAAGGACAGTGTCCTGAGTTAGCTGAAATCCTTTCTACAGTACAGAGAGCACGAAGTTTCAGTCTATCTTTTCGGAATGTGGTTTAGCAAGAGGTGGGACTCAGTGTCCTGAGTTGGTTGAAGTCATTTCTGCAGAGCAGAGAGCAAAACGTTGCCATATATCGTTTTGGTCTGCTTTACAACCTCTGCCATGAGGGGTTTCACAGGGCTACTCTTTGAGCCATCATTATTTAACATACACATACAACCACTGGCAGACTTTGTTATTAGTTTAGTTTCGGCTTCTTTTGCTATGTTGATGACAAGCAGGTGATTCTGCCTGTCAATAGCCCTCATTTAGTTCTATGGCAAACAAAGTCTAGATGACTTCCTTGTACACCACCACTACAGGGTAATGCGTAGCTACTAAATGTATCATATATGGCATCCTTTCCCAAGTGAAGGAGTTGCAAAATGTCACATCTCATAGTCTTGGAAGTCCTTGCTCAGCTTATTATTTTTTATATGTTACATAGCTCTCAATTTATTATCGTTATCTGACATACCATGAGATTCCCTGATGGTGAGTTCATTAGGATTTGTGTGCTGCCAGAACTCTCACAGTCATCAATGTATTTAACTTCCCTCACGGGTGTCTGCTACAGCTGTGAGGCTGAACAAATGTGTTCTGTCACTCCTTGCTGCACTGGACACCAGCTCAATGAATGGTGCCTTGCAAACTAACACTGGTCCTTAAGAAGAAGAGGCATCTTTGTCCCTACTTACACAAATAGCGCATTCTGCTTCAGCAGAACATGACACTTACATGCCAAGGAATTAGAAATCCCATGGAAAGTCGAAGACTGAATGACAACGACTGAGTCTGCAATAAGAGAGAGGCATTCTCCAATCAGAGAGCCCAGATAGGTGCTCTGGAAGAACAGGTGGAGTTCACATGCAGAGTTTGCGAAAGACTGACAGAGTGTAGATGCCATGGATAACTCTGACAATTTGTTGATCTGGTGGGCACCCTGCTGTTGAAAGTGATATGAGAATCCGAACACAACAGAGCTTCTCCGTGGAGCAGTTCTGGGTATCTATTAAAAGACCACATGCAGGAAATTATGGAGAGGAAATTTTCCTGTCCAGACAAAAGAGTTAGAGAATGGAGTGCCCAAATTATAAGAGATAAGTGAAAACACGCAAGACAATCTCCCACTGGAGCTAAGAATTAGACCTGGCACAAACTTCAAATAACAAAGCTCATCCATGAGACAGCCCATGTGTGTGAGCAGATACCAGTTTTCTCTTGGTGAGTCTTGTTTTTTCCTCACCACACCCACAGAGCTCACAGTTATGGGAATACTGATTAGTTAAAACCCACTCAAGCACAAATCCTCTGCTCCTACCAACATTTTTTGAGCCATAAAAAATTAAGATATTAAATATCCCATGATATTTCATATGACGGAAAAACATCCTGATAATAGTGAAATATGGTTCCATGGACTGGATCATGTACCACCTGATCAACAGGGAGGTAATAAGAGAACTAACTTTACTCTGTAAGGAGGCTGCATGGATCAGCCATTTACCTCCTCTGGAAATGGGCCACAATACTGACAATGAATTTCATTACTTTCAATAACACTCTCTTTTGGTTTTGAGTTGGTACTGTGGATGCAAGCATGGTGTTCTTGACATAGGCTTTAATTATGGCAGGTGGAAGTATAGAGTGATTGCGATTATGCCATAGTATGGATGACATGCTCAGTTTACATGATATCTTAGTCGTATTTGAAATATGAACATATTGTAGTTGGTTTCTATAAGAGATGAGCTTAGTGATGATCGATACTTGTATCATTTTTAGATATAAAGGAAGTGACTCACCTCAAGATGGCTGCCATTGTTGCGAGCTATTGCAAGGGGCAATGCTGGTTTAGAAATATGAATTGCTACCTCTAGTTGGTTAGAATTAATGCTCAGAAGAGTTCATAATATGAATGAAATACTTAGTCTACATGATATTGTAAAAAAAAAAAAATACATTGTAGCTTAATTTTTATTAGCGATGACCTTAGGAGAAATGTCAGCAATGCATTCTTAAACTCGATTAGTTGACATTGCTCTCTTATACATCCTGGTAGCAGTATAATGAGAAATAATCACTACTATTACGCCGATCTATCTATATGAATTGCTGATAGCCCAGTGGGACTGAAGTGATGTAGAAGAGTAAGCCATAATTATTTGCATGGCTATGTTGATTTACAAGCATAATACCCCAGCTGTTTCATGGGGAACAACTGGTGAGTTGGTGGTTTCAATACATTGGGCACCACCAATATCTCTGGCCCTTTAATACTCCATGCTTATACTATAGTGATGGTGGATATCTGTATTGCTTTCAGGTATAAATGAAGGGATCCATTTAAAAGATGGCCGCCAGGGTCCTGAGTGACTTCGGGGAATAGTGCTGATTTAAACATGCAGAATTGCTGCCTCTGCTTGATTATCATCCATACACAGAGGAGTAAATCATAACAATTTGCTTCGTTATATCGGAATATGGGTGGAATACCTTTGATGCTGAATTGTGGGTAATTGGAGAGGCGTTTTTTTTTTTTTTAAATCAGGCGCTTTCAACATTTCAGTTTGTCACTATGTCCCATCTACGGATGTAGCAAGGGCTGGGTGGAGCATTCCTTTTCCGCATGTATGAAGGTACCTGACAGCTTATAAAGGCTATTATAAATTGTTATATTAAACTAGGGGCGGTCTATATCTTTTTCGGCATTTCTCCTTTATAAATGAACTTTTAACATCTGAGCAAAACGCCGAAAATTATCAGTGCATGTTATTACCTAGTAAGGGAATCACATGGATATATGTTATGCTTTTAAGACTGTCATTGACTGTTGTATAACTTACACAACTCGTTATGTGATGACTTTGGCATTTATCCTGGAGCAACATAGTAACATTTAATTGCAATAACCTACTTCAAAATGGTTGCTGCTAGTTTAGCTGGTAGCAGATATGTTGCTGATCTAAATAAATGTTTTTGCAGCTCTTTGCGGACTGTGACCGGCAGGTAGCAAACATGTTGCCGATGTAAATAAATGGCTTTGCTGCCCTTGGTGGGCTGTGATCAGCAAGTAGTGAACGTGTTGCTGATCCCGCACAACTACTCTATTGCGCATAGTGGGCTGTGACTGACATATTTATTTGCAGATTATAACAAGTACAGACAAGTAGTGAACGTATTGCCGATCAAACAAGACTGCCTTATTGCCCATAGACTGCTGTGGCTGACATATTTACTTGCAGATTATAACAATTGAGTCTGGGTTAGAGTGGAATGTTGACATGATGACGCAACAGTCGCATCACTGATGAAACTAGCATTGATATGTCGAAATATGGGCTTAACAAATATAGTTTTTACTTGGTGATAATTGTGATCATGAGTTTTTTTTGGTGAAGTGATGCACCCTTCTATTTTATACTAGGGGCTGATACTGGATGTATATGATACTGTTTTACCATCGGGCATGACCTCTTGAATATGGCGGATTGAAATTGAATCAAACCATTAGGTATGTGCAGAGGTTTTGCATTAAGATAATTAAGTATGGTTTAAAGAAGAGAATAACACTACATATGAGTTTTGTATTCTGTTCCTCTTGTGGACATGATTTAGAAAGTAATAATTAGGTGTACTGTTCCTTGAATGTGGTGAGAATGAAAATCAAAGAATTTAATCATGTTGACATTATTTTGGAACATGCTATCAGGAATGGCCCGTTATTTTAATTGTGTTAAATAAAAGAACCTAGTCTTTAAGTACATCTACATCTACGCCACCACTAAAGCAGAAAATCAGTTTGGTGCATAATTTTTTTAATTATATGTCACTGGTGTGTCTTTTATAAAACGTTTGCTGGTGCCATTTTTTCTTTTTCTTTTCCTTTTTTGTGTGTATGTATTCTCTGTTTTTCACAATCAAAGTATTCCCTTGTCTTGGTTATATTTACAATAGAATAGTGCAGTGTTTTTTATATAAATTTGTTGAACATATATTTAATCCTTGTATGTGTTATTTTGTTTAACCTTAAAGTGCCTTGTTGTTATGTATATTTGTATTTATATGTGTGATTTTGCACACTGTAAGGGAATTATATTTATTGTATTACAGCCCTGAAGACGTCCTCTTTTAAGGACGAAACGCGTTGCTGTTTCTGCTATGAATATGCACTGTTTTAAGCAAAAAGAATAAAGAGAAGATTTAAATGGAACTACATTAAAGAATTTGACTTTTCAATATTGTTGATTGTGGTGTACTGCCATTATTCAAATTGTATTTAGATCCTTGTTCAGAGGCATCTATCTTGGCAGCAGGTGTTGGTATGAGTGTACATAAAAATAAATTTTTCATCTTGCACTTAAATTATGGTTATATTGTAGGGAATTATGGTTAGGTGTGTTGAGCAATAGCCCGCTGCCACGCGTTCGGATAGTACATGTTTGCACTTTAATTCAATGAGCATTTGCTTCTTAATAGCACATCTAGTATTTGCTGTGTCTTTAAATTGTGGATTTTATTATTTTATTGCTTGTGAAGTAAATGTCTTTGTAATCTTTGTTGGAAACGCAGAATCATGTTATTTCATGCTCTATGCCACATGCTTGGAGAGAAGAGATCTGTTTCAACGAGTCACAATGTCCACACCTCTGGAAGACTTCTTATTGGAAACTATCAGATTTTAAAGTACTATGGCACCCCTATGTAAATTAAAGTCCTGTTCTTCTCCAAAGATATAGAACTAGGTAGACAATATCAGAGATAGCAATATCATGTTTTAGAGGGAACTGTTTTAAGTGATGGCACTCCAATGCTATTAACACCTACCAAATTGAGAATCCAAGAAGGTAATGTTAAACCTTTGTACTTTTTGCTAAGAATGCAGTCAGTGCAGGTCTGCAGAGAATGGGGGGGAGCATACCCCTCGTGCTCCACTGAAGCCATCTCAAGCATCCTGACCTCCACTGCCTTTTGAAACAACATGAATAAAGTCTTGATCACTCACTAAACCACTGGGAGGCTTGTGGGTGTGAGCAAAGACCAGCAGCTCCACCCAGGAAAAGAAAACTCTGCTGCCCTGGCCTGTGAATAGGAGGTTACCAAGATGGAGGCCAAAACACAGTGTAGTTGAGAACTTTGCCAGCTGCACTACCTGGCGGTTTTTATAGGCTCGTTCACCTGCCCACTGCAGATGTAGTGAGTGGCCAGCATCCACGTCTAAGAGTGAGGCAAATGATGGAGACAGCCTGGCGTGAGCTTTGCTGCTCTGAAGAAATAACTGCAGCCTTGAGACGAACCACACTGTACGGTAACATTTTTCTCTTGGGGAGCAAAAAACGTAAATGCAGTGGACTCTCACCTCATTTACCCTTCTGGCCGATGCCCTGGGGAACAGAGACAGGCCCGAGCATACAGGTGTGTTGAGGAAAGACCAAGCCTATGAAATCAGAAGAAGCCAGTGGATACCCATCCTGCCTGCCAGAATAAAGGTCAATGGCAGAATAAGGAAGCAGCATGAAGGCATGATAGGTGGGTTTCGGGTTCCTTGGTCCCCCATAGCCATGAATGTATAACTGATGGGCAGGGCTTCATACATGAGATGGAACGTGGACACAAACAGAAGCACCGGTCCTAGAAAAACTGTGAGCCTCGGCCCTCCTTTCTCTTCCAGCACTTCGAAAGATCGTTTATGAACCTCCGGCCTGGGTGCAGGGAGTTGGACATTAAACCCAAGAAATTGGGGAGAGCTACCAAATGAAAAAGAAGTAGTGAGTGCAAACACCACAAGGCAATAAGGGATTGATTGAGTGGGCCAAGACCTAAGACTAAGTTGAAATTCTGCTGCTGCCAAAGTAACTAATGGACCCATAACAACTGGAAGAACATCAAGAACATTGTAAACATTGTGAGGAGTTGCTCTACTAGAAGCAGAAGCATCCAGCAAGGATAAACAATTAAAGGATCACTTGGCTAAAAGGGAATGTACTCCAAGTCAAATGAATACTCCTCTAATAGGAAGGGAATGTACATAGAGGTGCATGACAATATAGCAAGGAGGGACCTGTGACAGGACTGCTCCAGGTAATTCACCCTCTCTGTGGGTAGGCTGACCCTCCTCAACTGGGCTTCCTGATGTACTCAAATCTGCTGAAAACTGTTACTGCATACAAACCTAGATTAAAGGGGACCTGCGACTGGGGAAGTTTGGAGGCTTGAAAAGAGACCCATGAGACATTCTTGCTACTCCGGGACATGGGCAGTCTGCTCAAAAAAGGAGCTGGGACCGCTTACTTATTGGTGGTGCATGATTGCTGGAACTGTCCAGGAATAGCAGCTGAAAACTAGGACATGAGCTAAAACCACACCATCAAGAAGCCAGTCAGAATGACGAAACCACAAATGCATAAATCCTTGTTGGAAGGTGAGGAAGCAGCTTTAGTGGCACAGTGCTGATAAACAGAGCACTGCACCTTAGGATAAGCTGGACCAAATCCTGGAAGCTTTCAGAGTGTGTAGAGAAGTACTGGAGGCTAAAATTGACTTTGTGGTCATAGACCTGGCATTAGTATGAGAAGACCAGTGAAAGTTATCCAAATAGAAGATAAATTATCTGAAGTTTGTGAGGTGGAACAAAGCAAAATGCTTTCCTTCTTGGAAACATGGCTCTGTTCAACCAACGCCAGAGTACCTCTTGTGCTTGGTGGTGATCAGACTGCTGAACTATCGAAACAGAGATACGATCCTACAAAAAGCCAGACCCCTGGGGAAACTACAAGTAGAAAATGGAAACAGAGTTGTCTTCATCTTCCCTGACTACAACACGGCTATTCAATCCAAAAGAATATCCTTTCTTCAAGTCAAAAGGAGCATTTGTAAGTTGGCTCTGTACTCCAAGCTACTTTTTTTTGCCAAACTTCAAGTGATGGTAGACAACAAACCTAATTTCGACACTGAACCAAGGATGCATGAGACTGGGTGAAGGTAATGGATGCCTGGGATCTCCTCAACCAGCTGCAACATTAAACACCCTTCAAAAGGCCAAATGAGAACTAAGAGGGTAGCAGTTATTAAAGCTGCAAGTGCCATTCGAGAAAGATTTACTCTTCAGAATGCAGGAACCTTATCTCCCGTGGATAATCACTCCAAAATCGACACTGAACATTCTGATAATAACAGCCTAGAACTCCCAAAGTTCAATCCAAGATCTGATGATGATTTATAATAGACTGATTTATAATTGACATCAACACCTGCACCTTTAACTCTCACCTGGGGACTACTATACTATAATTGACTGATAAATATATCCTTTAAAAGGAGTGCACAAAGTACTCCAGTGCAGCACCTGCTAATGCAACAAACATAAAAGATTTGTGGAATGATTGGTAAAGGGTTCAAACTGGTCGCAAGAGATCATGACACAAACATATGATTCCATAGTAATGGTTTGCTTGTGACGATGGAAGACATTTGTCTCTCTGTTTGGGGTCTTATAGGGCATGAAAGTAATAACACTGAATTTTGTCAGAAGGGAGTGAATTGATTCATATGCAAGGAGTGTTTCATTTACCATAAACACAAAAACTTAATTGACGAAATACTTGATGGAAATAGCTGTCTACACGACCTTAAAATGGCCCGATGTCAAAGATGAATAAATAACAAGTTCACCACATGCAAAACGGGAGATATAGGAAACCCCCCCAAGTGATTCAAAATACATGCCTATTTTAAACATAGGGGTACACATGTGTGACATTCCTTCAAGAAGCACCTTAAAAACCTAGAAATTGAAAGGCCACAACGTGGATGGAGGGGTCAGTCATTTACCTATGTATATTGGATATATGCAAGAGCAGCACTGATTTGGTCGAGGTCAAGTACCCCATTTACTGCCACCGGAATTCACATTGATAAGGAGGGGAGGTATGTTTTAATTAAATGGGACAGAAGATGCCCAGGGCAGAATATACACCCCTAAAAGAGGGCAGTCAGCTTTTTACCAGGCAATATCTGATATATTTTCTGATTGGCCACATATACCGCTGATACTAAATGGTGACTACAATAGTGTGCTGGAATAGACTCAGACCACTACACCCCCTACCTGATGCTTCAACAGAAAGGGTAGCTAAATAGTTAAATACATGACTGATCAACTGGAAACTCACGTATAACAAGAGACGTCTAGAAGCAAATGTTTGGGAATACACTTTTTACTTCCCAGAACATGACAAAGATCATATTCTGTGCACCAGCTCACTTCAGCCCTCGACATTACCATCTGAATATCTAGGTCAGACAGTGTCTGATCATAATCCACTAATATTGGTGATGACTTGAGGCAGACAGCATACAACTACCCTCCTGGAAACTGCAAAATATTATGTTAGAAGGTAATCAATTTAGACAATCATAGGGGAGAACTACTTTACTGAATATGAAGGAAAAGCCTCCACCCCCTTAAGGTATTGGGAGGCCTTCAAACCTGTAGTTACAGAGGCTTCAAAGTTTTGTAGTCAAAGGCCATTGTATTAAGGAGGTGATGGGAATTAGGAAAGTGCTGGAGTGCAAATAGACTAAACTTGATTGCAGTCTACACAATTTAGAACAACTAGTAGTGAAAGACCCCACACAGAGACAGGCATTATTGACAGAAAAAGAAAAATATGCTGCAATACTTGAGATGTTATTTTGCATGCATCATACTGAATGTGTCACTAAAAGTCACACTGAAACTGCTCCAGAAACACCCTCTCATCCAGTATTCATTATTATTTTGACGTTAATGAGGGTCTTACTCCATTAAACTTTTGAACCCGGCAAAAGCAATAGAACGACGCAGAAAGTGTAAACATCACAAAGTGAGACTGAAGGAGGCAACGCTTTACCTTTAGTTAGTGTGACAACACCATCCTTGAGACGAAAGTTAGCCATACCACTATTGACTCCAAAGTTCACTCACTGATGCACTGATTGAATGACATAAAGAAGAGACTGGACAAACAACACATGCGAATAGACATAGCAGATCGGAGAATATTGGACTTTGAAGACGCCTCAATGTAGCAGTACAACAATAAAAAGAGAGATAGTTAAGGAAATGGCAAAAACTAGACTGAAAAATGAAAACTTGGAGGCTCGCCGACAAAGGAGAATCTACAACTAACTGGTATCGCTGAAACATCCACTATGAGACGCAAGGAAGATTATATTAAAAAACTGCTGTGCGATATTTTTTTTCGCGGATCAGCTATCAAAAATGTGTTGACTTCCAGACCAGCGCCAGGTGCCCAGCCACGACCCATAATTGCAAAACCTGAAATTTCAGTGAAAAGGATCAAATCCTAAAGTTAGTCAGGGAGAAAAAAGACTTTCTGTATGCTGGGATGGCGATCTCATTTTATTCTGACCTCAATTAAATCAGCCAAGAAGCCAGAAAGAAAATCACTCCAAAAAAGAAAAAGCTTCAAGAGCGCAGAGTCCAATATTCCATGCTTTACCCGACCCGCCTACATTTTTCATGCAAGGCAAAACTCATTTTTTCTCAGACCCTAACAAAGCCAATACATTCATGCATAAACACCCTAAGCCTCGACGTATATCACCAACTATGAAACCAGTAAATACTTCATCCAACCTTAGTGATGTAGATTCATGGGTTTGGGATAGTTTAAAGTTCATCACTGTACTATTATTGCGTACACCACATGGTAACATAGGTACTGATAAACGCATATTCTCCGTGAACTGCTTCAGCTACAAACTGTAAGTTACAATATATGTATGTTGGAGGGGTGTCTCCAGAATCAATGACTGAGTGCGTCAGCTCACTGCTTGACATACAGACACTTCCCTGCAGCCTGGTGGAAATCAGTACAAATATAAGATGTAACTCTGGCCCTACTTGGCTATTGGTCAATTAAGAGCACTCTGTGAAACCTTTGTTGCAACCAGTGGCGTAGCGTGGGTTGTCAGCACCCGGGGCAAGGCAAGTAATTTGCGCCCCCTAACCCGGGGCAAGGCAAGTAATTTGCACCCCCTAACCCGTGGATTTTAGCACTCGAGTCTCTTCCAAGATGTTGCGCCCGGTGCGGCCGGCCCCCCCTGCATCCCCCACGCTACGCCACTGGTTGCAACTATTTAGTTAGAGTGATGCACTTTTTGTGGATTTGACTGGGCAGTTGGAGTCCTGTCTGGGAGTGGAAGGGTGAGTATGGGGTACGGGTCACAGCAGGCTATAACAGAAAATCAGTAGAGAGAATACCAAAGCAGACACTCTTGCTTACTAGGCGTATGATAACCTCATAAGATTTCCCTCGTGGTATCTAATAAAGAGCACCACATACAACCAAAAATTCTGAAAACAGTAACATAGAACATTAGGTGACTGGGAGATCCCGTTGCCAATTGGCATGACAAGAGGCACATCTTTCACCTGACAGGGGTACTGCCATTAACAGGGCTTGGGGGAGCATTGCTTGGTCACTTCTTATTCCACCTATTCCAAATGGGTAGCAGACCTGATCAAACAGACTGCACAATTTAAATACATTAACACTTTAGCAGATGAGGAAGGTTGATACCTTATAGTGCCTGGTCTGATTGGGAGAATGCACCTTACTTTGATAAACTTATATGCATCAAATGTTGACTGTTTCGGATTTTTCCCACAAATACTACCATGTTGTCTATCCTTAGAAACACACACAATATTATGGGTAGGTGACCATAATCTTGTTTTAAATTTGCAAATAGAGTGCATAAAGGGAACAACAGGACATAAAGGTAGGGCCAGGGACACTTTAAGTGACATCACGAAACACAATGAGCTAGTGGATGTCTGGAGGGAAAGGCGCACACTGGATCCAGAGTACAGATTCAACTCCTCTGTACACAACTCTGCCTCAAGACTGGGCTTTTGGTTGGGATCTAGGGATGTTGCAGGGTGGAGTAGATCAATTCATTATCTCCCCAGAATGCTGTCAGACATTCGCCTGGGTTTTTGTCATTGGTCCTCCATAACGTCTGGCAACTTCAATTCATGTGGGGGCATATTTATAATGCCCTAGCGCCACCTTGCACCACATTAATGTCATTATTTTATACGTTAATGTGGCCCTATGAGGCCGAAATCCCCGCGTTGTATTTACCGGGTGGCGCAATGTATGCATTGCACCACTCTGTAATCCTTTGCACTACATTATGCCTGTGCCAGGCATAATGTATGCAATGGTGGTGCCATTGTTTCTGCACTTTTAACACCTGCTCAAGAGCAGGTGTTAAGAGGGGGCTTCCATTCTTTAGAATGGGGCCCTATGTCCAATATTTTGGCGCTACTCCTGCAGAATACATCAATAGCATCATGAGAAACAACACTTTTGCACCCTATCCTGTGCCATGGTGGCCATATTTTAAATACGGCGAACACATGGTGGCGGTGGGGGGGGGTGCTAAGGGGAGCAGGGAAAGTGGTGCTGCACTCGGTGCAGTGCCACTTTGCATAACTCTGCCCCATGGCATCTGCAATCTATGAGCTTATTCGACCCTGGTTTACTGTAGCAGATCAGAACAGCCAAACAGTCTTATTTGAGACAAACAGGAGCTTAGTCAGCTCCGTAGCAACACTTTGGAAAGGTTATATTATAGCACACTGGAGGACAATGCATCACTAAGGAAATGGGATTCTGAAGTCTATACATGCGCAGTTAGTACAACTTGAGGGGGAAATACGTAACCTAGAAAATTGGTACAACAAAATAAATAACTATGCTATTCTAGAGCTGATGCAATTGATACTTAAACAGTTCAGAGTCCTGGCTGAACAGGAGGTCCACTTTAGAAGTTACCATCTCAGGACCATGATGTATGGGGGAGGGGGCACCCGGAACACATTAGTCTCTATAGTCAGCTCCATTGGACCACTGCCTGCTCTTAAAAAATATTTGTTTCAGCATTCACAAAGGAACCCATGGGAACCCTTTTCCAATTACAAATAGTTACCTCCACCTTTAAGGTATTGGCAAAAAATGAATGTTTTGTCACAAAATATTTATACATGAGGGTTGAAAGCTGTAAACTGTTGCCACTCAATCTCCATGCATGAAGAGCAACCTCACTGACCTAGTCAGTGAACTGCCCTACCTCTGCATAGCTCCACCAGTAAGTGGAAGCCCATCCTGACTTGAACTCTGACCTTGGTCAGAAGTTCGAGGCCCTCCTCCACCCGCAGGCTTTTGCCTGTGCCTCATCCCTGGTGCCTACTGGGAAAGCTCTGCTCTTCTGCTGGGCTGCCCACTGCCTCTTTTCTTTTTTCTCCTCTTTTTTCTTTAGTGTGCTATTTTTGTGCCTTTCGCTTCTGCAATTTCCTCTTTCTTTGCCTCTTTCTCCTCCATTTTCTTTTAGTGTGCTGTCTCTGTACCTTTTCGCTTTCTGTGCTTCCCTCTTTTTTTCCTCATTTTTCTCCTCACTCCTCTCATTCTCTCTCTCTCTCTCCTCTCTCACTCTCTCTGCCGCTGCTGCACCTGCGGCCCCGCTCCCTCCTCTCTCGCATTCTCCCTGTCGCTGCTGCCCCTGCGGCCCACCCCCCTCCTCTCTTGAATTCTCCCTGTGGCCCTGCCCCTTTTGTTTGCGCCGTTCCAGCATCCCAGCTGTCCTCTCCTCCCCCCTACTTAATGGCGGCCGCTGTGAGGCAGTGCCGCTGGAGCGGCAAAGGTGAGCCTAAGGCAAGCCCATTTGTGCCCATCCACAACCCGATCACGACTAGCACCAGGACCCCTGGATCTCTCACCCACCACTGCTACATGCCAGCAGAACTCATCGCACTCAACCCAGGACACAACAACTGTAAGCAGGCATCTCCAAGTAACACCTGTTGCCACAGCAAATTCACCAGCCTCTCTCACTCAAGCCCACCCCGAGGACTCACAAAGCAGAACACAGCCTCAGATGTATCCTGATCAACACTCGCTCCATCCACAGGAAAGCCATCAAACTCTGGAACCTCATTGACACCACATCCCTGGATTTCACCTTCCTCACAGAAACATTGCTTAACCCCTCCTCAGCTCCAGACATCACCATTGCCATCCCAGATGGCTACAAGATCATCCGCAAAGACCGCACAAACCTCCCCGGGGAAGGCATTGCCATTGTCCACAAAGAGTCCCTACGCCTCTCCACCAGCACCGAAGACTCCACAGCCAACATAGAACTCCTCCACTTCCAGATTGGAACCAACCCTAACCCCACTCTGTGGGATACCTTCATGTACAGGCCGCCAGCCCCCCCCATTCTGCGACACCATCGCTGACCTAGCCACCACCCACGCTCTTACATCCAAGGACTACATCCTACTGGGGGACCTCAACTTCCACCTGGAAAACCCAAATGACAACAACTCCACCACCATGATTGAAAACCTCGCCAACTTCTGACTCAAGCAACTCGTCACCGCATCCACTCACTCAGCCGGTCACACGGTGGACTCCATTTTCTCTGCCAGCAACCACGTCTCCATCAGCCACATCACCGAACTCCAATGGACCGACCACCGCTGCATTCACTTCACCTTCAACAAACCCATCGATTGCCACCACACTCCCCAATTTCCTTGCAGAAATTGGAACAAGGTCACTGAAGCCTAGCTCACCGCAAGCCTCAAATAAACCCCCCCCCCAAAGCTGAAGACAATGTTAACACTGCCGCACACAACTTACACAAATGTGTAATGCGTCATCTTAGACTCATCGCTCTCAACAGACCTACAGTTGAGCGCCGTCTCATTGGGTTGCTTCTACACCCTGCGCATGCTTCGAAAAATCTACCAATGGATCCCCACCGAAGCCAGAAGGACCAGGCCCTCGTCAGCAGCCGCCTCGACTACGGCAATGCACTCTACGCTGGAACCACTGCCAAGACCCGGAAAAGACTACAATGCATCTAGAACGCCTCTGCCCGTCTCATCAAGAACATCCCATGACACAGCCACACCTCTGCACTTCTGAGAGACCTGCACTGGCTGCCTATCGACAAGAGAATCACCTTCAAGCTCCTGACCCACGCCTACAAGGCCCTGCACAATGCCGGACCAGCCTACCTCAACCACAGACTCTCCTTCTACACTCCTGCCAGACAACTCCGCTCCACAGACCAGGCCCTCGCCAACGTCCACCGCATCTGGAAAACCACAGCCAGAGGAAGATCCTTCTCCCACATCACCGCCACCAAGACCTGGAACACTCTACCAATCCACTTCAGGCAATCCCCCACCCTGTCACAGTTCAGGAAGGACCTCGAGACCTGGTTCTTTGACTGAACCTCAGCAACCCCTCCTTCTTCCCCCAGCGCCTTGAGACCCTCACAGGTGAGTAGCCGCGCTTCAATCCCTGATTGATTGATTAATTGATTGAAGGTGGAGGGTTGACAGTTCAGATGAAGAACCCTCCCCTGTTGCTGAGACAGAAGATCTTTGAAGGAGGTGTAGCCTTATTGGAAGACCAATGGCTATTCTCCATAGTTCAGCATACCAAACTCTCCAAGCTCAGTCCGAAGGAGAAAGGATTACTTGGTCCCGATCGTTTCTGATCTTCTTGAGAACTCTGAGCAGGAGTGCAATGGGTGGAAAGGTGGACAGGAGGGCTGAGCTCCTCTCGAGACTCAGAGCGAGTGCCACAGTGGGAACTCCAGCACGCAAAACTGCAGACATTGCACGTTTTTCTAGGTGGCACCAAATCTAACCAAAGCTCTCACAGCTGCTGAAAGAGACCTTGCACCACGTCCGGATGGAGATGCAATTCCTGATCCGCTATGCATCTTCGGCTTCGTTCGTCTGCCCTGATGCTCAGAGAGCCTGCCGGGTGTTGAAACACCAGGGAAAAGACCTGACGTTACAGCTATGTCCAGAGGTGTGGTGCCTCCTAACAAAGGGTTCACAACCCCACCCTGCCCTGCTTGCAGCAGTACCAAAAGGCAATGGTGCTGATCTGGTTTGGGAAGGACAGGGTTCTGCCACTAAACCAATTGCGGTTCATTAACCACCACTGCACATCTTTTGCAGTTCCCTCCGAGATCTGGACCATGTCAGAGAGATCCCCCTCATGCTGCGCCCACTGGAACCTCAGGTCCCAGTGCAGAGCCCTCATATGCCAAAAGGCATGTGTCACAAGCAGGATACAGGAGGCCATGAGGGCCAGCAGCCTGAGAGTCATTCTCACTGAAACCCAGAAAAGAGACTGAAACATCAGTATCATAGCCTGAGTATCTTGAACTTGCTGCTCAGGAGTATAAGCTTGAAAGTGCACTGTGTCCAAAACAGCTCAGATGAATGGAGGAGGAGGAGGAGGGACCAAGCTAATATCTGGGGAGGTGTCCAGTCCACTGGCATCTGTCAAATTTTCACACTGGGTGTGCTTGGTGGCATCTTCTGGCTGGTATTTTTTAGGGTCGAGTTGCCCCCTCCCATTTCTTCCCAAGTTCTAGCCCATAGGACTAGCCCTAGCCCCTAGGCTCCAGCCTGGATGGCATGGCTCAAGTAGGTGCTGGATTCAGTGACAGACAAAGCCCAGCTAGCTCCATGTTGGAGTTGTGGATAAGAATGAGGATGGTGCTGCAGAAGAGCCACAGCAACGCTTGAACCGTCACTAGCTGGGCTGGCACTGGGGAAGGTCGAGGTGGCTCAACTGGCACCGGTCCGAATCCATCTGTGGATCCAAGGGGCCCGACTGTTGCAGAAGGCAAAACTGCTGGTGAAAGACCAGTAGGGGCCCCTCCTGAACCCACAGGGATCCAAAGGTGCTCCAGAGGGTATGGACCATCCAAAAATGTTATGCATAGCCACATAAAATTCCCAAAGTTGGGTGGAGGGGGTCACTCAAGCTGCCGGATACTCAGGGAGGCACAGAGATGGCGCAAGCTCAACCACAGAACCTGGCCTCTAGTGTCAACACTCTCTTGTCTCGTTGGAGAAATTCAACAGACGGGGCAGATAAAGATCGATGGCTCTGGGACCGATCCCGGGTCCTTCCTCTCTACCAGCATCAAGACTGTTGTAATGTTGCACGTTGAGCAGCCAGGAGCTTGAGGAATTGCTCCTTCAAGGCCTTGGGGTGCTTGCAGTGGCAGTCGATGTAGGTCTTTGCGTTGTGGTTGCGCTCAAAGCACCTGATACAGATGAGGTGCGGGTCTCTCACCAACATTTGTCAGTGACAGGAGCAGCAGGGCTTGAGTTCAGCCTTCCTTGTTGACATCCCTGCCACGCCAGGGCACAAGTCTAAAAAAACTTCAACAAAAAGTTTAAAAAAACAAAAACAAAAAATGACAGGGTAGCTCTCTCCAGATCTATGCTGACTGGCGTGGAAAAAAAGAACTGACAATAGTGTGCTGCAGTGGCACCAATATCTGCACAGCACACATCACTTCTGGCACAGACGCCACTTGGAGGCAAACAACACCACTTACCAGTGTGCAGGGGTACTGCCCACAAAGCATTTCTGGATCCAGTCAGACACCTGGGGATAATTCTAAGGTAAGGAATCTATGGCCAGAGGTCTCTATCAGACCACAGATTTGCTGCTTTTTGCACCATAATCCAGCATCTGCTGCATAGTTTGCAGAGTTTAAACAAAATATGGTTTGTAGTTCAAACAGATTAAAAATACTAAATAAATAGCACAGCATGGAGTTCTGCAGAGTGTCAGATGCTGTACAAAGGTTAACAGGATCACCTTGAAGTTGCTGATTCCTCAACAGGTGTTAGACTGACACTGTGCAGTCGCCACTTTACCCAAGCAGTATTAATAGTTGTTAAAATGACTAAATAATTAAATAATACTGCTACAGAAAGCGCTACATTTCTTGTCTTTTCTTGCCATGTAAGTTTGTCATCATGATTTGTTCCTGCACTGCTGCAATATTCCAGTGATGCCAATACACAGGCAAACTGGCAGTAGCAGTGCATTATCCACAAGGCTTTAGTTGTTATCCCTCCCAACGGCAAAATTCAGATGTGTTTTAAGAATGACCTGAAATAAACGCACTTTCTGTATATACTGTGAACCGTCTGTGGGGGATTGACAGGATTACATTTGAAGTTCCTTCGTTTTGCACTATTTAACTGCTAATGGGAAAAATACCTTCTTTCTGGTAGGTTTTCTGTTTTAGCATCGCAATGGAGCCCAGAGACATGCAAAACTGTTTGCCCTGGAGTGACATTCTATCAGACACCTGACCTAGAGCGGTGACTCCCACTCCTTCAAATAGTGGTGTAGCAATCCTGCAGTGGGCCTGGGTGCAAGCAAGGCAAATGAACAGTTGCGTCTCACGAGGGTTACAGGGGGCAGAGCGGCGTGTGGGTGGGGACATTAATAACATTTAAAAAAAAAATGTTTAAACGTACCTTCCTGCCGTACCATGCCCCCGATCCTCAGTCGTCTCTACACCGGGCCAGGCAAGCACAGACTCCCAGCCTGCCCTGAGGCCAATCCTGACGCTGCTCAGAGCAGTGTTAGGATTGCCTGGGGGTGTCCAGCCAGGACGCTCTCAGGCAGACTGGGATCCTGTGCCTGCTCTCTCCAGCCCGGCAACAAAGTGCTGGGCTGGAGAGAGCACACTGCGCACATGTGTTTGGCTGGCCCAAGATGGCCTGCCAAACACACGTGTTCTGAGGGAAATGCACAGTTCACTCCCGACAGTGCTCGCCATCCCACATGCCCCACTCCTTTAACTAGGAAAAGATAATAAACTTAGTTTATTATCTTTTCCTTGTTAAAGGATTTGCAGCGGTTGCTGGTGGCGGTGGGGCGACGCTCCTCCGCCATAGCAGAGCCACCACTGCAAATGAATGCCCTTACTGTTGGGCAGCTAGTAAAAATGCTGTAATAAACACAATTCTGTAGGACCCATAGGTCTCCGGGCCCCAGTGCCACTGCACTTACTGCACCACTGTTGGCAAAGTCCTTGCCTTCAAAATCTCTTTGGTGATCACCAGTTGAGAGGAGTGCTGTCTCTTTGGGAGACAGTACTCCACCCGATCCCGAGTCCCTTGATTTTACCTGGCCCTAACATATTGGAGGCCCGATTTACAAAGTTCTTGCATTGCCCTTGCGACACACAAGGAAACACGGCAAGGCTTAAGTGAGATTTACTAAGCCACGCAAAGCCACCTTGCATAGCGCTGTATGGTTTAGTAAATCCAGAGTAAGGCAAGTTAGCATAAATCGTTGCCTTCCATTACTCTTCATTAGTAAGGTATTCCATTTGTGGAGCATGGGTGTTCCCATGAATCCACCAATGGATTTTGGCACGTTTCCAAATTTACAAAGACTTGTAAAACTGGGAATGTGTCAACATGCAATGCATTCCCAACAGAGGCATAACAAAGAGAAATAACTTTATTTTTCCTTGTTATTCTCTCTTTCTACGTATGCTGCATTCTACAGCGTACTTGGAAAGTAGAAGGAGGAAAATGCCTCAAACACTTGTTTTTGTGTAGGAAGGTGGCTTTCAGTACAAAAACAGTCCTGCCTGTAACACTAGCGCCCTTGCACCATGGAGCAAGTGTGCCTGCTTTGCAGCTAGGCAGCAGTCTTGTGCACCAGTGCAGGGAGAGAACAGAAATGAGTCATATTTTTGTGGATATGCTATATAACTGCTCCCTCCCTGTCACGCAGTGCAGCAAGTTGTCTTGCTGCGTTGTGTGACTTTTTCATATCTGGCCCTGGGCAGGGGTGGCTCCTCCATTAGGGTGGAGGAGCATTGTGCTCCTTGCAAGCAGCAACAGCTGCAAAACCTTTACAAGAAAATGATAACAAATGGAGTTTATTATCATTTCCTTGTAAAGGGGCGGGCCACGGGGGTGACGAGCAGTGAGGGGGTGTGCACAGCACTCCCCCTCAGAGTGCATGTGTGTTAGGCCGGCCATCTCAGCACAGTGTGCTCTTTCCAGGGTTGGAGAGAGCAGGCACAGGATCCCAGTATGCCTGGGAGCTCCCTAGCTTGGCACTCCCAGCCAATGCTGACACTGCTCTGGGCAGCGTCAGGATTAGCCACAGGGAAGGCTGGGAGCTTGTGTCTGCAGCCTGCAGCAGAGGAAACGGAGGAGCGGAGTGGCAAAGCGGCGTGCAGGTAAGAGGGTTTAAAAAAAAATGTATATAATGTTTATTCCCCCCCTCCACGTGCCACCCCGCCCCTTCTACGCCCGCAAGCCACAACTGGCCCGGGGTGTGGTAAAAGAAGAGCTGAGTTCCAACTGAGTAGCTGGGTCTCACAGACAGAAAACACATGCGTAAATGGGGGAAGTAAATCCACGTCTGTTCGGTATTTCCCAATTCTGGGCTATTATCTAGAAATGACAAGGTAATGTGACATTTTTCTGGAACTTGCTCTTAAATACTGACCACCAGCCTACCGTCAAATAAAGCACATATTACATGTCTATAAACTAAACTCTCAAAACACATGTGTAATAATAAACCGGAAATATGTTTGACATACCTGAGTAGGAACAAAGCAACAACGAGGCCAACCAACACTGTGATGGTCAGGGTAAAAATGGCGATGGTCAGAATGTGAGGACCTGAAACGAATACAATGAAAACCGTGAGCAACGTCATAATGCAGTGACACACAAAGATGAACCTGAGGCAAGTCTTGATCACAGTTCCCATAAACAGATCATAAAAACCTGCGTCATGCTAAAGATTTTTTGGCCCATATTTATACTTTTTGACGCTAAACTGCGCTAACGCAGTTTAGCGTCAAAAAATTTAGCGCCGTCTAACGCCATTCTGAAGCGCCATGCGGGCACCGTATTTATGGAATGGCGTTAGCCGGCGCAAGCAGACCGGCGCTGCCTGGTGTGCGTGGAAAAAAACCACGTAGACCAGGCAGCGCCGGCGTAGGGGGAAAATGGCGTTAGGGCGTCTTAAAATGGGGCAAGTCAGGTTGAGGCAAAAAAATCGCCTCAACCCGATTTGCACCATTATTTTCGACGCCCAGACGCCATTTAAATGACTCCTGTCTTAGTAAAGACAGGAGTCATGCCCCCTTGCCCAATGGCCATGCCCAGGGGACTTATGTCCCCTGGGCATGGTCATTGGGCATAGTGGCATGTAGGGGGGCACAAATAAGGCCCCCCTATGCCACACAAAAAAAATTAAAAAATATAAAAAATTATACTTACCTGAACTTACCTGAATGTCCCTGGGGTGGGTCCCTCCATCCTTGGGTGTCCTCCTGGGGTGGGCAGGGGTGGCAGGGGGGTCCCTGGGGGCAGGGGAGGGCACCTGTGGGCTCATTTTGAGCCCACAGGCCCCTTAACGCCTACCCTGACCCAGGCGTTAAATAGTGGCGCAAATGCGGGGTTTTTTGACCCGCCACCTCCCGGGCGTGATTTTTGCCCGGGAGTATAAATACGACGCATTTGCGTCGCCGTCATTTTTTTAGACGGGAACGCCTTCCTTGCATCTCATTAACGCAAGGAAGGCGTTCATGCAAAAAAATGACGCTCTTTACTCATACTTTGGCGCTAGACGCGTCTAACGCCAAAGTATAAATATGGCGTTAGTTTTGCGCCGAATTTGCGATGAAAAAAACGACGCTAATTCGGCGCAAACGGAGTATAAATATGTCCCTTTATGTTTATTTTTCATCCAAATAATATGCAAGTGGAAACTGTTTGTCAGAGACAAAAACAGAAGTCGCCTGTTGAGTCGCACAAGGAAATGTATGTTATTTTGCCCTCCTGTATATTTGACTGCGTAAGTTTACATGAGTAAATTAATTTGTCTAGAATGTTTCGTTTTCTAGTTGTTTATCGTGTAAAATCCCCATCCTCAATTACACAGTTTTTCACTTTTTTTCACATGCTGTAAACATATGCAACCAGGTGCCTGGAGAAGGGAATTTGAAGGATATAGAAGCGCTTTGGTTCCAGTAGAACTTATATGATATAAAATAACACACTTTATGCAGATACGCAATTAAAAGTTAATCATGTAGTATAATTAAGTAGGATACCTCGTTGAAGGCCTAATGTAGGAGCATCCATCTGCAAACCAGGATCCCGGATGTGCACACTGACTAGCTGATGCATGAATGTGCAGTCTGCGATACAGCCTGTGTACCAAGAGGTCACATAGCAGATTCTACATTCTTAGGGGCTTGCAAAACTATCTGACTAGTAAAGGTAAATTAGGCATGTCACGGTTTGCGGGCTCTCTGATTGGTTCCCATTGCAGGGAGGGGCGCCTGCAAGGGACAGCAGACCTAAATCCTGCATTCTTAAATGTGCAACTTTTTAAAAGTATTGTGGCCCATATTTATACTTTTTGACGCTAAACTGCGCTAACGCAGTTTAGCGTCAAAAAATTTAGCGCCGTCTAGCGCCATTCTGAAGCGCCATGCGGGCGCCGTATTTATGGAATGGCGTTAGACGGCGCAATCAGACCGGCGCTGCCTGGTGTGCGTGGAAAAAAACCACGTAGACCAGGCAGCGCCGGCGTAGGGGGAAAATGGCGCTAGGGCGTCTTAAAATGGCGCAAGTCGGGTTGACGCTAAAAAATCGTCTTAACCCGATTAGCGCCATTTTTTCGACGCCCAGACGCCATTTAAATGACTCCTGTCTTAGTAAAGACAGGAGTCATGCCCCCTTGCCCAATGGCCATGCCCAGGGGACTTATGTCCCCTGGGCATGGTCATTGGGCATAGTGGCATGTAGGGGGGCACAAATAAGGCCCCCCTATGCCACCCAAAAAAAATTGAAAAATAACAAAAATTATACTTACGTGAACTTACCTGAATGTCCCTGGGGTGGGTCCCTCCATCCTCGGGTGTCCTCCTGGGGTGGGCAGGGGTGGCAGGGGGGGTCCCTGGGGGCAGGGGAGGGCACCTGTGGGCTCATTTTGAGCCCACAGGCCCCTTAACGCCTACCCTGACCCAGGCGTTAAAATGTGGCGCAAATGCGGGGTTTTTCGACCCGCCACCTCCCGGGCGTGATTTTTGCCCGGGAGTATAAATACGACGCATTTGCGTCGCCGTCATTTTTTCAGACGGGAACGCCTTCCTTGCATCTCATTAACGCAAGGAAGGCGTTCACGCTAAAAAATGACGCTCTTTGCCAATACTTTGGCGCTAGACGCGTCTAACGCCAAAGTATAAATATGGCGTTAGTTTTGCGCCGAATTTGCGTCGAAAAAAACGACGCTAATTCGGCGCAAACGGAGTATAAATACGGGCCCGTGAGTCTCGTAGAGCGTGGTAGTTTAAAAGCAAAAATGTTTGGGAAGACTTCAGGGGCGGACTGGCGATGATGAGTAGAGTCGGTCCACTGAGCAATATTGCCTGTACCACTGAGGCTGACACAAATTTCTGAAGGAGGAAGCTGTTCCACACGGACAGCGTTCTCTTTGAGAACCATTTACCACTCCAAATCGGGGTCGGTAACTTATCAATGCTTTGTGATTGTAACTGCGGTTACAAACTGCTTGTGTGTGTCCATATTTATATATATATATATATATATATATATATATATATATATATATATATATATATATATATATATATATACATATACATTCACAAAAAAAAAACAAAGATTACAGGGACGTTATAGTTAGGCTCACATTTTAAGCGTACCAAACCGTAGAAATTCACCTGTTATAGTTAGAGTTAGCTAAAGTAAATAAGTAAGTGAATTTCTATATTTTTTAAATTGTATTTCCTAGCTATAACGTCCCTGTAACCTTTTTTTTTTTTCAGTGAATTTCTATGCTTTTTTTAACGTAAAGTAATTGTTATTACTGTACTTTAATCCAACCACTGCCAGCGTCCAGACCCTGTGGCCAACCCCCTTAAGCACCCAATGCCATGCCGCGCGTGGCCCTTAGGCGTGCGCAGTGTGAGTCGCTGTGGCCTGTCTCTCTGGGTGTGAGAATAGGTGTAAGAGGGTGTATTTGGGTGTGAGAGTGGGTGAGAGTGGGTGTGAGAGTGTCTGTCTGGGTGTGAAAGTGGGTGCATCAGTGTCTTAGTGGGTGCGTCAGTTTCTGTGTGGGTCTGTGAGTGGGTGCGGAAGGGTTTCAGTGGGTCTGTGAGTGGGTGAGTGAGGGTCTGAGTGGGTCTGTGAGTGGGTGTGTAAGGGTCTGAGTGGGGCTATGAGTGGGTGCACCAGGATCTGAGTGGGGCTGTGAGTGAATGGGTACACCAGGGTCTGAGTGGGGCTGTGAGTGGGTGCACAAGTGTGAGTGGGTGCGTAAGGATCTGAGTGGGTGAAAGAGATTGAAAAAGAGAAATTGAGAGAGAAAGAGAGTGAGAGGGAGAGAGATAGAGAGTTTGTTTAGGCTTTGGTGGATGATATAATTAGAATGAGATATTTCTGGACAAATTGAAAATAAACATGTATTTATCAATTAAAAAGAGTAAAATCACCTTTCAGTATGAACCTTAAACTTTTAAGTTAATTAAAGTAGAGAAATGACCACAGACACACCTGGACTAGAACCCTCAACTTGCAGTGTGAGGGTCTCTGACCGTAACCATTATGCAACTTGTAACTACTTGCCATAGTCATTGCATGGTGAGACCATTACAATGACTATCTCTCTCTGTGACAGGACCTCGGGGGCGGCAAGGACCATGTTCTGTGGGAGCCAGCATTGCTCCCACAAGCAGGAAGCTGCTTTAAGTAGCAATCTGTCTTCCCTGCACGCATATTTGAGTGCAGGGAAGACAGATGAAAACTCCGCTTTCTGCAAGGGAGAGCTGTTTGGCAGCTCTCTCTTGCAGAAAGCAGACTTTGCTTGCTTTTGCTTGGTGGGACCTGTCAAAGCTCCCACCAAGAAAAAGCAAACATAGCAGGAGCTGGCCCTGGGGGGTGGTGGTCTCCAGGACCATCAGTGGCCCCCTTCCCACAAGCATAGCCCCGGGGAGGTGGTGGTCCCCGAGGCTCCGTAACGGACCCCGTATCATTCTTTTTATTATTGCCCCAGGGAGATGGTGGTCCCTGGGACTGCTGGGGGTGGGGCAGGTCATGCGGCACCCCTGCACTCTATTTGAATATAGACCCAGGGAGGTGGCAGTCCCCGGGGCTGCCCCTGCATCCGTTTTAGTTAGAGTCCTTAGGTAGGTGGCGGTCCCCGGAGGTGTGGGGAGCCTGGGCTGTCCCCCTACATTAACTTTGCCCCCCCAGAATTGAATTGCATTGAAAAGCCAGGGAGGTGGCGGTCCCTGGGGCTGCAGGGGGCCGGGTGGCCCCACGCACACATCATTTTATTTGCCCTGAGGAGGTAGTAGCCCCTGGTGTAGTGGGGGTGGGTGTCTCCCTACATTAAAATATGAATGCCCGCAGGACTTGGCCCACCAGGGGGCTACAGTTAAACAAGCAAAGGAGCCCATGCTATTTTTTTTTGTTTTTAATTGCTGCAACATTTTTACAAATTATTTTTTTTAGCTCTAGGAGGGACCCCAGCACCAGAGCAAAGGGGTCAGGTTGACTCTACTCTGGCCCTTTTTGTTTTTTTTTTGCACTTTTTTTCTGGGACTCGGCTGAAGCCCAACACTTCCTTGATGAAGTGTTGACAGCCAATCAGAACTCATCACAAGATCAGGAGGGTTCGTGGAGCCTTTGTGTCCCAATAAAATACAAATTTGGATTTTCTTTAACTTCTCTAAAACTACTGAACTGATTTACACCAAATAACAAAAAGGGCTCTTTCGGGACCAAGTGCTACCTTTCTGCCAAATTTGGTGTAATTCCGTCCAGTGGTTCATGCGCTATCGCTGTTCAAAATCAAAATCCCTAATTCCTATGGAAAAATGAATGGGGAAAAAGCTTTTTGAGACACCCCCTTTTTTTGATTCCTGCTTGATGAATCACCCCGAAACTGTCCAGACAGCAGCTGAAGTGACAACTGTTTTTTTATTGTGGAACCATCAAACGGCGTCAAATTTATATGTATATATCTTTCAGAATCACAAATAAAGAGAAATACCCCTTTCATTTTGCCTTTTGCTTGTGATTCAAAGAGTTGCAGAAGTACTTTTACAAGACAGAAACCGTTTTCCAACTCATAAAAAGGCTTTTTTACAGTGTAAAAAGCCTTTTCTCGTCGCATAACCTGGGATGTAGGGAATCACAGGGTTTGCAACCTAAAGAGCTTTGTAAACCATGCACTACATCCTCTAAATATATGTCTAAAATACATTTAATTTGTCTTTGATATTTCTTTCTATAATCATTATGTAATTCATGAACATATCCGAGAAAAACACAGATATACCACACTTTGAAAAATAAATACTGAGGAATCATGAAAAGGTCTAATAGGATCTCATGCTTTTCTACCAATCAATTCCATTAACCCAACGAAGTGTAGAATTTTAACCTTAAATTATGGCATTCTCTCATTTAGCAGGCTGTATGGCTTATACAATCTAACACTAATAATTCATCACATATCAGAGCTTCAAAACACACTATTCCATAAATGTAATTGCTAAAAAATGGGGGTTAATAGAGGGACCCCAAACAAAAGGGTAAGTTGACTTATACTGGGTATATTCAAAAACTTTCAGATGTCATGCCCTACATGCAAACTGCATGAAATGGTCTTCATTCATGACAATTTAAAACTAATTGGCAGACAATGTCTCAATTCTCCTACACCATTTTGTGACTGTAATAGTCTAAAATGAATACCTGACTAAAATTGGACCATTGAAAAACCTAATAGTGTCACTTGCAGTTTGGTGGTTGGACAATGAACCTGCAGGTCAGAGAAGGCATCGACCTTCACTCCTGACATATGACTGGCAGCCGAGTGGGGATCTCTGTGGCAAAGGTTTATCCATCGGCAAGGCACATGCTCTTTTGTCACTGATAATGCTGAGTAGACCTCCATTTTTTTTAACTCATTTCACATTATTTTCTTTTTTTAAAATAAGCCCCCAATTCTTGCTTCAGAAACAAACAATCTCAATGGCCCTTATGTGCAGGGAGATTTTTTCCATCAGTACAGGTGTTGCTGAATGTCTTCTCTGCATGAATACGCAGTGCCTTTCGAGGCAGGGCTGGTAGGGGAATTCATTGATGGTGATCCAACCATACACAGGGCGTGGTAATTGTCATTGTGACCTAGTGGCTCAGTGGCAGGCAGGCTGTGAGGGCAATGGTTTCTGATGACAGAGCTAGCTGTGAACCCATGGGTGGAAGGCCATAAGTTCCCAAACCTATAACTGGAGTATGGGGGGGGGGGGCACATGTTTTGTGTACATGGAATCTGCCCACCTCTACCTGACTCTGTAAACATTTTTGCCCACACATAATGTACCAATGGGTTGTGCCAAACTCCACATAAAATTTTGGAGGTATATCTTCTTTCAGTTGATAATAAGAGTCATTTGGTTTCAAAAAAAGCTACTGATCAAAGTTGGGACTGAGAAAACTATGGCTCTTGAAGTCTTATTACTAGAGCTTGGAAAACCAAAAGATATATAGGCATCATTTTTTCTTTTCTTTTCTTTATTATATTTATATGTATGCAAACCATTACAGGAGACCAGTTTTTGCTCTATGCATACCTTGGCACTTTTCACTTAATGTAAGATTATAACTTGCATTCCAAGGTATGCAGAGATTTTAGTTCAATCAATACTTTATGTGTTCAACTATAGGCCATACAATACACACAAAAGAGATGTAAATGAGATACAAAAACATTCAAAACAAACATATATGAAAAAGAAGTAAAAATACAAGTAGAAATCAGGGTTGCTAGGCCCTCAAAGTCTGCACAATAAATTGCAACTAACAGCTTGTGATATCAATGATGGTATACAGGATCATTCTTAGTGAGAAACTGCTGCTGAATCAGGCCTGTAGTATAATGCCGAAACATCATGGCCCTCATTACAACCCTAGTGGTCGGTGATAAAGCGGCGGTAATACCAGCAGTAAAGGCCGCCAGTCCAAAAAATTGAATTACGACCATGGCGGAAACCGCCAACACAGACAGCCACTTCAACCCTCTGACCGCCACGGCGGTAGAAACAAACACCGCGGCGGTAACCGCCAACAGACAAGCGGAACACAATGTTGGGCCGCCACGCCAGAGTGAATGCCCTCCAGGTATGTATTTGTTTGTTGCAAATGCCTCTCAACACCCTGGATGGCATTCAGTATGGTTGACTGCCCAACAGTAAGGGATCTCAGGAGGTCAATAGCCTCCTCACTGAGGGCAGCAGGGCTGACTGGGGCAGGGCCTGAGGTGCCTGGGGCGAAGGAGATGCCCACCCTCCTGGGTGAGCAGGCACGGGAAACACGCTGAGGGGCTGCTGGGAGGGCAGAGCTGGTAGGGGGGGTGGTGGGTGTTCCCTTTTGTTGCGGTGGGCACAGAGGTGCCCACCACCACAAGGGAGCTCCCATCAGAGGAGGAGTCACTGTCGCTGGTGTCCCCTCCTGTCCCCGTCTTGGAGCTCCCCTCACCCTCCGTCCCACTGGTGACTTCAGACTCCGTAGATTCACCCTCCATGGCCATGTGGGATGCAGCTTCCTCCGTCTCCGGTGCCTCTGCTCCTCCGCCAGATGATGCTAATGCACACAAGGCCAGGGTGACAAAACATGATGGGGGGAAAAGACAGAGGAGACACATGGTAAATGCCAGCAACACCAATACCGTTGGTGGACACAACACGCAGGGATCTGCCCTATGCACTAGGCCATGCACTAGCAGTTAGCAGGAAAAACACCTGCCCATGGGGGACTATGCCTAACCCCATATGCTGCACACCTGGAACCCACAGGAGGCTGACTACTTGTAAATGGCCATTACTACTATTGGTGTAGGAGTGCCACAAAGCCTGCCTAACAAGGGACCTACCCTACCAAGTTCGCCATGGCCTAGGGGAACCCACAGCCCACATTCCCCACCCAGACACCTCGTAAAGCGCTCTGAGTCAGCTGAATGAGACTGTACTCACCCCCTTGTGGCTGCTGTGATGCCCTCAAGCGCCCATCGAACTCCAGATATGCCACCACCAGGATCTGGAACATCAGGGGGGTCATGGTGCGACGGGCACCCCTTCCACGTTGGGAGGCCATCCCCAGCTGGGTCAGCGCCGTCTTCTTGCTCCAGCAGCACAGGTCCTCCCATCTCTTGTGGCAGTGGGTGCTCTGTCTATCATAGACCCCCAGGGTCCACAATTCCTTGGCGATTGCACGCCAAATACCCTTCTTCTGGTGGGCGCTGACCTATAGGAAAGGTATAGGATGAAAGAAAATGACTCCCCCATCTGGTTCGTCATACTCATTGCCCACTACTTCCCTCCCATGCCCTGACACACATACACTCATCATCCTCTCATGCAGGCATCAGCCCCAACCCCACATGTATCTTCCATCCACACCACTCCATACATTCATGTACCATGCATCATGCTCACAGTGTACTCACCTGTTTGTCTGGAGGACCATAGAGTAGCGTGTACTGGGGGAGGACCCCATCCACTAGCCTCTCCAACTCCTCCGAAGTGAAGGCAGGGGCCCTTTCCCCAGACACTCGAGCCATTGTCGCTTCCAGACACAGGTCACAGCAGCACTTGCAGTGTAGGTCCTCTCCTGTTGAAGGTCAGGTATCAAGTGAGTGAACAGATAGAAAATGGTGGTCACGTACATCATCATCGGCTCCTGGAACCCATAGGGCCCAATGATAACCAATGCTGAATTGTGCTGCGGTCTTCGAGCGCCTACCGCGACGCTGCACAACGCCAGCAGTTATCTCATTTCCCCTTGTCCTTCCTTACAGGTCAGGCAGCCGCCATTTCAGGGTGGCACATGGCATGGCACCTAACTGCGTCACAGCACATTTGGGCAGAAATACGGACAGACAACGCCACACACGGATTTACTCACATTACAGCAAAAACACTTGTGCAACCTATGTGGTACATGACCCTCTGCTCACCATTCTCCTCCATAGGGCACATCCGCTGTGGCAGATGATGAGATGGAGTCATCCTCCAGTGTACAGACTCCTGGTGGACCTGTCGACAATGGAATACAGACACATCATTATCACCTACAGACTTGATTGTGCCACAATCCAAGAACCGTGTGCCCAATTGGAGCCTGACCTAATGCCAGCTATCCGCCATCCCACAGGTATCCCCACTCTAGTGCAGGTCCTGTCAGTGCTCCATTTCCTGGCAAGTGGTTCCTTCCAAACAACAGTGGCCATGGTGTTAGGGATGTCTCAGCCAATGTTCTCTAACGTGTTGACCAGAGTGTTATCTGCCCCGCTGAAACACATTCGCAGCTACATCGTTTTCCCCCAGGTGGAGGATTTGTCCACAGTGAAAGTTGACTTCTATGCCCTGGGACATATCCCCAACATAATTGGTGACATTGATGGTACACATGTGGCATTTGTACCCCCCCCTCGCAGGAATGAACAGGTGTACAGAAATCGAAAAAGCTACCTTTCAATGAATGTGCAGATGATGTGTTTGGCAGACCAGTAAATCTCTCATGTGAATGCCAAGTATCCTGGTTCTGTGCATGACGCTTACACTTTGAGGAATAGCAGCATCCCTTATGTGATGGGGCAACTCCAGAGGCACCGTGTGTGGCTAATAGGTGAGCCCAAGGTCCCCACACAGTATGAATAGGTGTCTGGATATGGGGTAGTCCCTAAGGATTAGTGTGTGTCTAACAGATTTCCCTCGACATTTGCAGGTGACTCAGGTTACCACAACCTCTCATGGCTACTGACAACAGTGAGGAATGCCAAGACAAGTGCAGAGGAACGCTACAATGAGGCACATGGGTGAACTAGATGCATTATTGAGCGGTCTTTCGGCCTCCTGAAGGCCAGATTCCGGTGCCTCCATCTAACAGGTGGCTCCCTATACTACTTACTGAAGAAGGTGTGCCAAATAATCGTGGCATGCTACATGTTGCACAACCTGGCTTTGCAATGCCAGGTGCCTTTTCTGCAAGAGGATGGGCCTGATGATGGTATTGTGGCAGCTGTCAAGCCTGTGGACAGTGAGGAAGAGGAGGCAGAGGAAGAAGATATTGAAAACTGAAACAACAGCATCATGCAGTACTTCAAGTGAGACACAGGTAAGAGACTGGCACTGCTCATCTCATATCTGACTACTGTAGGACATTGTATAAGTCAGCCTCTTAACCTCTGTGTATGGACCCTGACAGTTCATTTTGGCTTTCCATTTCACTATGTACCTTCTGCTATGTTTACTGCTGCCCAACAACTGTCATACATTGGTATGTGCAAATGAACATTAACAATGATATTTGTCGAAGAAGTTGTAATAATACATTTGTGATTCAAGGGTGTTTATTTAAGTGCTAATAAGTAGAGGGGGATGTGCAATGGGCTGGGGTTATGGTGGAGGAATATCCACGGTAGAGACCAGTCTCTTGGTATCACAGGTGCGTTGTCCAAGGGGGCATAGGAAGTGGAGCAATGGCAGTTCAAGGTGGACAGGGTGACATAGTGGGACATAAGGGTGACAATCAGGAGAGTCTTATTTCCTAGCGGGGTTTTGGCAATGTTCTCTGTCTTGTGCCTGGATTGCAGGGACTGTTTGCGGGGTGGGTCTCCTTCTGCAGGGGTTGGGGTGCTGGTGGCCTGTTGGTCCTGTGGCGGGACCTCATGTGCACTAGCCCCGGCGGACGTGGAAGGCTGTTCATTGTGCGGGCTGGTGTCAAGGGCCCGGTGATATGCCACTGTCTCCCTCATGGTGTTGGCCATGTCTGCCAGCACCCCTGCAATGGTGACCAGGGTGGTGTTAATGGACTTCAAGTCCTCCCTGATCCCCAGGTATTGTCCTCCTGCAGCCACTGGGTCTCCTGAAACTTGGCCAGTACCGTGCCCATGGTCTCCTGGGAACTGTGGTATGCTCCCATGATGCTGGAGAGTGCCTCGTGGAGAGTGGGTTCCCTGGGTCTGTCCTCCCTCTGTCGCACAGCAGTCCTCCCAGCTTCCCTGTTGTCCTGTGCCTCTGTCCCCTGAACCGTGTACCTACTGCCACTGACCCCAGGTCCCTGATCGTTCTGTGTTAGTTCTGTGTTAGTGGGTTTGCCTGGGGTCCCTGTAGTGGTGGACATACTGCTAATTTACGTGTCCTGGGGACAGTGGCATGGGCCCGCTGGGTGAGTGCTGTGCTGGTGTTTCCTGAGGGGGAGGTTTAGTGGTGGTTTGGGACTGTGGCAGGGGAACTGACTGTCCAGAGGTCCCTGATGGACCGGGCTGGTCATCTTGATCCAGGCGTGCAGAGCTGCTGTCGTCACTGAGGGCCTCTTCTGTGGGGGGACTGGATATGGCTGGCACCTCCTGTCCGGTGACGTTGTGTAGGGGTCCTGTTGGGCTGTAAATGCATTGTTATTGTATCTGTGTGTGCCATCTTGTGCAATGGGTGTGTTTCCCTCTACTTCTGTGCTTGCAATATTGACTTGGCCCTTGTGTGAGTGGTGATTATGTGCCCTGGGCGAGTCTCTCCCTTGGACATGCTCTGGTGATGGGTGTCCATGCAGGTCTGTGATTGGTGTCCATGCATTGTTGTCACATGCAGGGCTTGGTTTTGGGATGTGTGGGTTGTGATAGTGGGGTACATGTGAGGTGTTGGAGTGATGGGTGTGAGGGTAGGGGTTGGGGTTTGTGATGGCATGCAGGTAGCAGGGGATATCATAGTTAAGATATGACTTACCAAAGTCAAGTCCTCCTGCTACTCCTGCGAGGCCCTCAGGATGCATGATCGCCAAGACTTGCTCCTCCCATGTTGTTAGTTGTGGGGGAGGAGGTGGGGGTCCACCGACAGTCCTCTGTACGGCTACCTAGTGTCTGGATACCATAGAACGTACCTTCCCCCGTAGGTTGTTCCACCTCTTTCTGATGTCATCCCGTGTTCTTGGATGCTGTTCCACTGCGCTGACCCTGTTGACAATTCTCCACCATAGCTCCATCTTCCTTCAATAGATGTCTGCTGCACCTGTGATCCGAATAGCTGTGGCTCTACCCGGATGATTTCCTCCACCATGACCCTGAGCTCCTCCTCAGAAAACCTGGGGTGTCTTTGAGGTGCCATGATGTGGTGTGAGTGATGTGTGATGTGATGTGTGGGGTGATGTTTTGGGGTGTGTGGTGTGTTGTGCGTGGATGGTGTATGAGTGATGGTGTTGTGTGCCTCTGGATACTGGTGTTGTCTTTGCTTTTCTGTCTCTCTGATCTTCCAAACATTTTGTTGTAAGGGGTTGTGGGTAATGTGGGTGTGTGTTTTATATTGGTATGAGTGTGGGGTGTGGTGTGTATGTATGTGTGTCAGGTGTGTGTATTTTGAATTGTCCAATGTGGTTGTGTTTTGTGAGTGTGTGTGTACTTTGAGCGCGGCGGTGTGTACGGCCAATGGTTTACTGCGGTTGAAAGAGCGCCGCGTTGATTCGTGGTTCGTGATAGTGTGGGCATATTCCTATTGGCGTGACAGTGTGGGTTTTGGTACCGCCAGTTTATCACTGAACTTTGGTGCGGCAGACTTGTGTGGGTGTCTGCATTGTGGAGGATTTCTAAGTGTGGGTCATAATACCCGTAGCGGATTCCCGCCGCAGACACAGTATGTTGGTGGCCGTCAGCACGGCAGTCAGCGGACTTTACCCCCAGGGTTGTAATGAGGGCCCATGTCTATTAATGCCGTAGGACTTAAACTGAGTTATCAACCTTCTCCTGCTCAATATTTGATTTCTAAATGAACATTAGAGAACTCTAGTGAGGGAATGTGTCATAGTTTTTTAAAGAATAAAACCAATGACCACCTCATACTGGACATCTTATTACATTTAGGCCCTCATTACGACTCTGACGGTCGGTGATAAAGTGGCAGTAATATCGGCAACAGGCTGGCAGTAACTACCGCCAAATTATGACAATGGCGGTGGATATCTCCGATAGACAGCCAATGTACCGCACCGACTGCCAGGGTGGAAATAACAGGCACCACGGCGGTAGCTGCCCACAGCCAGGCGGAAGACAAAGTACCGCCCACAATATTATGACCCTGCAAACCGCCACCTTTTTCGGGGCGGTACATGCAATCAAAAGCCTGGCAGAAACAGAGCACAGAAGTCAAAGGACGCACCGTTGGAGACACAGGGAAGAACCACGCCGCCATGGAACCAGAACTGCATGATTTCCCAATGATCTTCTATGTTATGCTCCACCTGGAACACCAACGCCGGTGAAGACGATGTTGGTGACTACAGCCATCTAGCACACAAGGGAGAGGCAGAGGAACAAGAGAGTCACACACACACGCACAACACACACCCGACACACACACACCATACACACAACCATATGCATTGCAAAAAGAATTTGATCACAAAAGTCTGCAGAATAATGTGAAGGCAACAGGAGTTCATGAAAATGATTGTAATCAGTCCAACAATAAATTCAACAATCCGATTCACACATTAAACAGATCTGTACACGTGTATAAAAAAGGGACACTGCCCACTCCATAGTTCGCAGGGCCCACATGGCCACAGGGCAAAGTCCAAGGCCCCACTTGAATCCTGCCCCAATACGGAGAGAACACTGCACTGCATCAGTTGGCAAATAAACAGGCACCTCAGGGGGAGGGGGGCACCTCAGCCGGATGAGGAAACAAGCCCACTGGATCTGGAGGGGGCAACATGCCCTGTGCCTGGCCCTGGGTAGTACAAGGCCACAGTCTATGGAGTGGGTGACTTGCCCACTGGTTCTGGAGGGGGCAACATGCCCTGTGCTTGGTCCTGGGGAGTGCAAGGCCACAGTCTCTGGAGTGGGCGACTTGCCCACTGGTTCTGGAGGGGGCAATATGCCCTGTGCTTGGTCCTGGGGAGTGCAAGGCCACAGTCTCTGGAGTGGGTGACTTGCCCACTGGTTGTGTATGGGGCAACATGCCCTGTGCTTGGTCCTGGGGAGTGCAAGGCCACAGTCTCTCGAGTAGGTGACTTGCCCACTGGTTCTGGAGGGCGAACATGCCATTTGCTTGGTCCTGGGGAGTGCAAGGCCACAGTCTCTCAAGTGGGTGAATACCACACTGGTTCTGGAGGGGGCAGGCCGCACAGCAGCCCTTGGAGGCTGGACTATATGGCATCCGCCGGCAGTGATGGCTGCACTGTGGTGATTGTTGTGGGAGGCTCCTGCTCAGCCCGGGCACCCTCTGATGGCTGCACTGTGGTGGCTGTTGTGGGAGGCTCCTGGTCAGCCCCTGCACCCTCCGAAGGCTGCACTGTGGTGGTGGTTGTGGGAGGCTCCTGCTCAGCCCCTGCACCCTCCATTGGCTGCACTATGGTGGTGGTTGTGGGAGGCTCCTGCTCAGCCCCTGCACCCTCTGATGGCTGCACTGTGGTGGCTGTTGTGGGAGGCTCCTGCTCAACCCCTGCACCTTCCGATGACTGCACTGTGGTGGTTGTTGTGGGAAGCTCCTGCTCAGCCCCTGCACCCTCCATTAGCTGCACTGTGGTGGTGGTTGTGGGAGGCTCTTGCTCAGCCCCTGCACTCTCTGATGGCTGCACAACCACGGCTGCTGGTGGGGGCTCCGTGACATCTGCTGGTGCAGGCTCCTTCCCCTTCTTTGTGGCTGGGGCAGGCTCCTTCCCCTTCTTTGTGGATGGTGCAGGCTCCTTTCCCTTCTTTGTGGCTGATGCAGGCTCCTTCCCCTTCTTTTTGGCTGGTGCAGGCTCCTTCCCTTTCTTTGTGGCTGGTGCAGGCTCCTTCCCCTTCTTTGTGGCTGGTGCAGGCTCCTTTCCCATTCTTTGTGGATGGTGCAGGCTCCTTTCCCTTCAGTATTTGTGGCCTGGAATCCTTTCCACCATGAGTAGGTGCTGCTATCATTGGGCCCGTGGACTGTTTGGCTGAGGTGCTTGGCTGGGTCCTTGCACCCCTGCTAATACGTGCAGGATGGGGGGGTGGAGGGGTAGGGAAGAGGTCAATCTGGGAAAGGAAAAACATTTTAGGGACATTGGGGTGGGATGAGGGAGGAGTAATGGAAGTGGAGGATGAGGGAGTGATTGTTGGAGGTGTTTTTCTACTGGATTTGGGTGAAGGTGCATGGGCTGTATGCTGTTGTGAGGTGGATGGCTGTTGGGTGTCTGAGTGCTTGTGTTTGTGTACTTTAGGAGGAGGGACAGACACAGTGGGAGAGGACACAGGGGACGTGTGCATGGATGTTGTGGAGGTGTCTGCCAGTGAGGTGTGTGTTCTGCTTGGTGTGGTGATTTTGCTGGTAGTTGATGATGATGTAGTGCATGCAAGTGTGAGTGTGGGCGTAACTGGGTGGGAGGTGGAGGAGGAGGAGGAGGAGTAGGGGGAGACAGTGGAAATAGTGGGTATTGTTGTGTCTGCAAATGAATGGTGTTTGTGTGAGTGCCTGTGGGATGAAGTGCGGTGCTTGTGTTTGCCTGTGACACTCTTGGGTGTTGTCTTGTGTGCATGCTCGTCTGGCTGTGTGCTTGGGATGGGTTGGGGTTGAGGAGAATGGAACTGGGAAGTGGAAGTTGGAGTGGGGGCGGTTTAAACCGGGACAATGGCTGCCATCAGAGAGGAGGCCAGAGTTTGAATCGATCTCTGTTGGGCCATCAATCCACCCTGAATGCCCTCCAGGAATGCATTAGATTGCTGCAGCTGGGCTGCCAGCTCCTGGATGGCATTCACAATGGTTGACTGCCCTACAGAGATGGATCTCAGGAGGTCAATAGCCTCCTCACTCAGGGCAACAGGGTTCACTGGGGGGATGCCTGAGGTGCCTGGGGCGAAGGAGATGCCCACCCTCCTGGGTGAGCGGGCATGGGCAACTCGCTGAGGTGCTACTGGGAGGGCGGTGCTAGTATGAGGTGTGGTGGCTGTACCTGCAGCTGGGGTGGTCACAAAGGTGTCCGCCACCACCAGAAAGCTCCCATCAGAGGAGGTATCAGAGTCTGTGTTGTCCCCTCCAGTCTCCGCCGTGGTGCTCCCCTCACCCTCTGTCACACTGGTGCCCTCAGTGTAGGTGGACTCTGCCTCCAGGGTCCTGTGGGATGCAGCTCCCTCTGTCGCCGGTGCCTCTTCTCCTCCACCAGATGATGCTAATGCACATAAGGACAGTATGACAAAACAAGATGGGGGGGAGAGAGACAAATGATACACTGGGTCAATGACTGCACCAACACCACTGTTGGTGTACACAGCACCCTCACACACAGGGAACAGGCCTACGCACTATGCATTGTACTACCAGTTAAATGGCTACTCAACAAGGAATGAGGAGGGGTACACACCGCCATCTGCAGCCCACCTGGGACCCACACAGCCCTGACCAGTAGTGAATACTAACAAGCTAGGTGTTTTCCCTTCAGACCCTTAGCCACCAGAGGACCTACGCTGCTATGTCTGGCCTGGCCTAGGGGCACCCACTGACAAACAACCACCACCAGGATACCACCCCTCCAGCCGTGAGCTTCAATGAGGGTCACTGTTCTCACTCCCTTGTGGTTGCTGTGATGCTGTCAAGGGCTCATCCAGCTCAAGATAGGCCACCGCCAGTATGGGGGGGGGTCAGGGTCCTACGGGCACCCCTTCTTCGTTGGGAGGCCATACCCAGCTGGGCCTCCACAGTCTTCCGTGCCCAGCATCTCAGGTCCTCCCACTGTTTGCGACAGTGGGTGCTCCGCCTGCCATAGACCCCTAGGGTCTGAACATCCTTGGCAATGGCACGCCATATACTCTTCATTTGATGGGCGCTGACCTGCAGAGGTAATACAGATAGGAGAACACCATTAGACAAACAGTTCAGCCAGTAATACAAATGGCCCACCATACCCATTTCCATCATCATTGGCACATACATAGCCTAGCACACAACATGTTCTCCACCAAGAGGACATCCACCCACCCCCTTTACACAAGGCCTTCACACACACAACTCCATGCATTCATGCCACATGCATCGTGCCCACAGTGTACTCACCTGTTGGTCTGGAGGCCCATACAGCAGTCCGTACTGGGGTAGGACCCCATCAGCCAGTCGCTCCAACTCCTCAGAAGTGGAGGCTGGGGTCCTTTCCCTAGTCACACAGGCCATGGTAGGTTCCAGACACAGGTCACAGAAGCACATGCAGTGTAGGTCCTCCCTTATGAAAGGTCAGGAAACAAGTGATGAATATGATAGAAAATGGCGGTCACGTCAGAGGCGGTGCATACCGTCACCACTGACGTAGATCACCATTGCCCACTGTACCCCATAGGGCCCAATTATAACCAATGAGGAATTGCACAGCGGTTTTCGACCACCTACCGCTACGGTGTACAATGTCAGCGGCATTACCTCACTTTCACCTGTCCTTCCACATAGGGCAGGTGGACACCATTTCAGGGGGGGAGAACAGGCCTATGGATTAATGCTGCGTCACAGGATAAATAGGCACATACTTCACAAATCACAATGTCCCATAACATGTTTGCAGATTGGGGACTGCTGTTATGGCTCCATTGTTCAGTTTGTGACAGCCTCCTCACTCTTTTGTCCCTTAGATACCTACTGCTGCAGATGAATAGGAGATGGAAATATACCCCTGTGTACAGATCCCTGGTGGACTTGGCTACACTGGAGGACAGGCACATTATTCTCACCTCTAGACTCGACAGGGCCACAATCACAGAGCTGTCTGCCCAATTAGAGCCTGACCTGATATCTGCTATCCGTCACCCCACTATGATCCCCCCTCTTGTGCAAGTCCTATTCATGCTCCATTTCCAGGCAACTGGTTCTTTCCAAGTGACAGTGGGCTTGGCAGCAGGAATGTCACAGACAATGTTCTCAATAGTGCTGCATGAGTGTTGTCTGCCCTGATAAAACACATGTGCAGCTACATTGCATTCCCCCAGGTTGAGGATTTGACCACTGTGAAGGCCGGATTCTATGCAATGGGACATATCCCCAATATAATTGGTGCGATTGACGAACACATATTGCATTTGTCCCTCCCACCAGAATGAAAAGGTGTTCAGGAATCCTAAGAGTTTCCACTCCATGAATGTGCAGATGGTGTGCTGGCGGACCAGTACATCCCCCACGTCAATGCTAGGTATCCTGGGTCGGTGCATGATGCCTTTGTCCTGAGGAATAGCAGCATCCCAAATGTGATGTCTCAACTACAGAGGCACTGGGTGTGGCTAATAGGTGAGCCCTGGGTCCCACCCAGTATATGTTGGTGTATGTCTATGGTGTTGGCCATATAGGATAGTGTGTGGCTAAATGTTGTCCCTCAATATTTGCAGGTGACTCTGGTTACCCAAACCTATCATGGCTGCTGACCCCTGTGAGGAATGCCAGGACAAGGGCAGAAGAACGTTATAATGAGGCACATGGGCGAACCAGAAGGATCATTAAAAGGACCTTTGGCCTCCTGAAGGCCAGGTTCCGGTGCCTCCATCTGACAGGTGGATCCCTGTGCTAATCACCCAAGAAGGTCTGCCAGATGGTAGTGGCATGCTGCATGTTGCACAACCTGGCCTGCAGACGCCATATACCTTTTCTGCAGGAGGAGGAGACTGGAGATGCCCCTGTGGCAGCAGTGGACCCTGTGGACAGTGAGGATGAGGAGGCAGATGATGAGGATGTGGACAACAGAACATCTGTGATCCGTCAGGAGTTGCAATGACACACAGGTGAGACAGTGCAACTTTACATTTCAATGGCTTTGGTTGTAATCAATCAATCATTTTGTAAAGTGCGCTACATACCCGTGGGGGTTTCAAGGCGCTGGGGGGGGGGAGGGTGCTACTACTGCTCGAAGAGCCAAGTCTTGAGGAGTTTTCTGAAGGAAAGAAGGTCCTGGTTCTGTCGTAGATCCGGCGGGAGGGTGTTCCAGGTCTTGGCGGCGAGGTACGAGAATGATCTGCCGCCGGAAGATTTGCGTCGGATGCAGGGGATGGAGGCGAGGGCGAAGTTAGCGGAGCGGAGGTGCCGATTGGGGGTGTAGAAGCTGAGTCTGTTGTTCAGGTATGATGGTCCGGTGTTGTGGAGTGCCTTGTGTGCGTGGGTGAGGAGCTTGAAGGTGATCCTCTTGTTGACGGGAAGCCAGTGAAGGTCTCTTAGGTGGGGGGTGATGTGGCAGTGGCGAGGGATGTTGAGGATGAGTCGGGCAGAGGCGTTTTGGATGCGTTGGAAGCGTTGGAGGAGTTTGGATGAGATACCGTTGTAGAGGGCATTGCCGTAGTTGAGTCTGCTGCTGACGAGGGCCTGGGTTACTGTTTTTCTTGTTTCTGTTGGCATCCATTTGTAAACTCTGCGAAGCATGCGGAGGGTTTTGTAGCAGGAGGAGGAGATGGCGCTGACCTGCTTTGACATGGAGAGTGAGGAGTCGAGGGTGAAGCCGAGGTTTTGTGCGCTGTCGATGGGTGTTGGAGGGGGACACTGCGTGGACGGCCACCATGAGTTGTCCCAGGCGGAGGAGGTGCGCCCAAGGATGAGGACCTCTGTTTTGTCCGAGTTCAGTTTAAGCTGGCTGTCTCTCATCCAGTCGGCGATGGCTTTTAGTCCCTCGTGGAGGTTGGTTTTGGCGGTGTGCGGGTCCTTGGTGAGGGAGAGGATGAGTTGGGTGTCATCGGCATAGGAGATGATGTTGAGGTTGTGCTGGCGGGCCACTTGTGCGAGGGGGCCATGTAGATGTTGAACCGCGTCGGGCTGAGGGATGAGCCCTGGGGTACGCCACAGATGATGTTGAAGGCTTTGGATTGGTACGGGGGAGGCGGACTCTTTGGGTTCTGCCGCCGAGGAAGGATGCGGTCCATTCGAGGGCTTGGTCCTGGATTCCTGCTGCGTGGAGGCGGGATTTTAGGGTGTGGTGACAGACGGGGTCAAAGGCGGCTGATAGGTCTAGAAGGATGAGGGCTGATGTTTTTTCATTGTCGAGGTGGCTTCTGATGTTGTCTGTGGCAGCGAGGAGGGCGGTTTCGGTGCTGTGGTTGCGTCTGAAGCTGGACTGGGAGGGGTCGAGGGTGTTGTTGTCACTCTGTGTGGCACTGGCATGCTGGTATTTCCCACTTCTTTGCCCACTTACTGTTACCTCTGGATATTCATTTTGCAGATGCTGGTGATTTGACAAATACTCCTGGTGTGATCACAACAGCCAGCTACAGGTCATTAATTCTATGCTCATTCTATGTACAGTTCATTTGCAATGGTTGTAGCTTTTTCAATCAATACATATTTGAAATACATGACATACTCGAAGTTGATTTTTATCAAAGGGTGTTTATTGTAGTGCTAGTATTTAAAGGGGAAGGTGCAATGGGATGAGGAGATGATGGAGGAAAGTCCAGGATATTGATCGAGTCTGTTTGTAGCACAGGTGCATTGTCCAAGGGGACACAGGAAGGGGAGGGTTATATATCGGAACCACAGGTGCTTTAAGCACCTGTGGCTCAACAACGAGGTCGTTCTAACCATTAATGCCTTTACCACAAATGCGTTTACAACGATTTTACCATTGTAAACGCATTCCTGGTAAAGGCATTAGCGATCAGCATGCACGCTTCCAGCATGCTTCCCCCCTAACCCCCATCCCCAAAAATTACAGCGACCCTCCCATCCCCTCAACTACCCCAACCCCCACCCCCAAAATCACCAGAACCCCAACCCCCCTCCCCTAAAACCTAAACCACCCCAACCCCCAACCCACCCCTTAAACCTAAACCCTGACCCCCCTCCCCCTAAACCCTAATCACCCCCAGTCGCCCACCCCACCCCAAAAACTACAAATACCTCGAGTCCGCACCCGCCTCTAAAACCTAAACAACCCAACCCCCCAACCCACCCCTTAAACCTGAACCCTGACCCCCCTCCCCCAAACCCTAATCACCCCCAGCCCCCCACCCACCCCAAAAACTAAAAATACCCCGAGTCCCCACCCCTGCCCCTAAAACCTAAACACCCCAACCCCCCAACCCACCCCTTAAACCTAAACCCTGCCCCCCTAAACCCTAATTACCCCGAGCCCCCACCCCCCAAAAAAAACAGCCCATGTCCCAGCCCAATTTACCTCCTCCCATCCACCGCGTTGACTCTGACTCCCTTCTTCTGTACCTTAAACATGCATGTACGTTGTTCAGACATGCGTGGTTAAGGTACCAAAACCAGGAAGTCGTGGAAAAGGAAAGCGTTGTTCCGCTTTCATTTTTCACGACTTTGTGGTTTCGGAGTCGTTGTTCTGGGTGTTTCCCAAGGGGAGCAATGGCAGTTCAAGGTGGACAAGGTGACTGAGTGGGACACAAGGGGGACAATCAAGAGAGTCTCATTTCCTGGCGGTGGTCTTGACAAATGTCTGTGGCTTCTGTCTGGAGTGCAGGAAAAGTTTGCGGGGTGGTTCACCTTCTGCAGGGGGAGGGGTGCTGGTGGTCTGTTGGTCCTGTGGTGGGGCCTCTTGGCCTCTAGTGGCAGCGGAGGTGGAGGGATATTGAAATGACTGGCTAGTGGCAGGGGCTCTCTGGTGTGACACTGCCTCCCTCATAATGTTGGCCATGTCTACCAGCACCCTTGCTACGGAGATCAGGGTAATGTTGATGGCCTGCAAGTCCTCCCTGATACTGTCCCACTTGCAGCCGCCTGTTCTTCTGCACATTGTCTAGGATCTGGCCCATTCTGTCCTTGGAATGTTGATAGGCTCCCAGGATCTCGGAAAGCACCTCCTGGAGAGTCGGTTCCCTGCTCCTGTCTTCCCCCTGGGTCACAGCAGTCCTCCCAATGTCCCTGGTGGCCTGTGCCTCTATCTGTGCCCACTGCCACTGACCCCAGGTCCCTGATTGTCTTGTGTATGAGGTGTAGCCTGGGGTCCCTGTACAGGTGGGCACACTGCTGATTGACCTGTCCTGGGGGCAGAGGTTTGGGGGTGCTGGGTGGGTGCTGTGATGTTGGTTCCTGATGGGGAGGCTCTGTGGTGGTCTGTGACTGGGCTTGGGGGACCGGCTGTCCAGTGGTCCCTGATGGGAAAGGTAGATCGTCTAGATCCTGAAGACCAGAGTTACTGTCATCACTGTGGGTCTCTTCTGTTGGGGGACTGGATAGTGATGGCACCTCCTCTCCAGTGACATTGGCAGGGGTACCCTTTGGGGATGTAAATGATGTATTATGCTTCATGTGTATGACATATTGTACATCCCTGGCTTCCCCTCTATGTTGGTGTTGCCCTGCCAGCTTTTACTTGTGTGTGTTGGTGTATGGTGGGATTGTTAGTTTCCCTACGCTGGGCATACTTTAGTGATGAGTGTCCATGCAGGGCTGTGAGGGGTGTCCATGCATTGGTCCAGCATGCAGGGATTGGCATTGGGATTAGTGCGATGTGATGGTGGAGTGTGTGGGATGGAGTGGAGTGATGGGAGTGAGGGTGAGGGTATGTGATGGCATGCAAGTATGGGGGTTGATAATTGTTGAAAGTTTACTTACCAGAGTCCAGTCCTCCTCCGACACTGGTCAGGCCCTCAGAATGCAGTATTGCCAAGACTTGCTCCTCCCATGTTGTGAGTTGTGGGGGAGGAGGTGAGGGTCCACTGCCAGTCCTCTGTATAGAGAGCTGGTGTCTTGCAGCTATGGAACATACATTCCCCCTTAGGTTGTTCCACCTCTTCCTGATGTTGTCCCTTGTTCTGGGGTGCTGTCCCACGGCGTTGACCCTGTAAACGATTCTCCGCCATAGCTCCATCTTCCTAGCTATTGATATTTGCTGCACCTGTGCTCCAAATAGCTGTGGCTCTACCCTGATGATTTCCTCCACCATGACCCTTAACTCCTCCTCAGTGAAACGGGGGTGCCTTTGTGGTGCCATGTGTGTTATGTGATGTATGTTGGTGAGGGTGTATTGGGTAATGTGTTGGGGTGTGTGATGTGGAGTATGTGAGGGGTGTATGGGTGTGTGGCTCTACCTGTCGCAGTGGTCTTGGTAATAGTCTTGTGCCAATGATTTGTATTCGTAAGGGGTTGTGAGTGATGTGGGTGTGTGTTTTATAGTCGTATGGGTGTGTTGTGTGTATGGGTGTCAAGTGTGTGTTGTTTGAATTGTCCAATGTGGTGTTGTTTTGTATGTGGTTATCCATTGTGAGCGTGGCGGCATGTACCGCCAATGGTTTACCGCCGTTGAATGTCCACTGTGGTGATTTGTGGGTCATAATGTGATGGGCGTTGTTCTGCTGGCGTAACGGTGTGGGTTTTGGGACTGCCACTTTATCACTGACCTTTGGGCTGGCAGATTTGTGTATGTGGCTGTACTCTGTCAGATTGCTGTGGGTGTGTTATAATATGGTGAACTGATATCCGCCACCGCCGCGGTAAATTGGCAGACGTCAGCGTGGCGGTAAGCAGGATTTACCACCAGTGTCATAATGAGGGCCTTAATGTTGAAGAACCAAGAAATTATTTCACATTTCATCCAGGTGGCATGTCAATGCAAATACTTAAGAAATGTTATTTTGTTTCAGAGGTGCTGCTCAGAGGATATATCGCACAGTTTAACAGATGCCATCCAGAGCAACTGTTGGAAATATACAATGGCTAACTTCATACTATTGCGGGATCTCCCCATAGCAAGCAAAAAAAAAAACCCTGGTCCATATCAAAATAACATCTTGAGACAGCCATGGATTATCTCGTTATGCCAACTAAAAGGAGTCCCCAAAGCACCGCAGACCAGAGTGTCCAAGTTGGTCAGTGATGGCCAGGGGCATGCCAGATTTTAAGGATATCCCCTTAGGACAAATGTACAGACAAATAATATAAATATTAAGCATTTACACTGTCACTCATAGTAAGTAATAAATGGCATAGAGTCATCCCCCATGTATCGACATTGAAACCCCCTGTTTTAGACCTACTAAGCAAACTCAGAATCATGTCACACATCCACACTTCCACCTAAAGACAGATGACACACCTGCAGAAACAAAAGCTCACAAGATGGTTAACAAATACATTCTATTTTCATCTAAAAACATTTAAAGAAACAAGGGGTGAATTTCTGACAACCACTGAATGACCAGTGACAACTGAAAAATACACTGGTCCCTTTGTGGTTCCTAACGTGGCCCACAGTGGTCTTCTCTGCACACCTTCTGAAGAAACAGGGGTTCACTTGACAGTTCTCACTGGTCGACTGGATGATTAGCGATTAAGAAATAAAGCCCCATCGCAGATTGTTACTGATCGTCTAAAGAGTCCTCTAAACACATCCACTATTAGAGATACTTTAATTTTGTTTTCTTTCGCAGAGGCACTAAATCAATTGAACACCATAATTGGTATAGACACCACTGGGATTACTCACCTATATTAGGAATGTCACAGGGTAGCTGATGGTTTTTCCAGATAAAGGACGGCTGGCTGTTTAGCACTGTTGTTTCATTGGTGCTTGTGTCAAACTGCAGTAATGAGGTAAACTGAAGAAAGTGAACATGCAAAAAGTTACGGCTCCTGTCTCAAGCAACCTTCACTCACTCAGGCTTCACAAAAAGTAAGGGGTCATGGTACAAGAATATAGAGGGACAAAATACCAAAAGGTAAGCAAATATAGGGAAGTATAGATTTTCTATCCCTAGCTCCACATCTACGTACCTTAAAGACATATATATCACCAAGGTAGATATGTGGAGCTGGGTACAGAAAATCTAGACTTATTTACCTGTCAATATTTTATATTCAATATTGTGTCCCATCGATATTCTGATGTTGATATTCAGTGTGCACACAGTTTCTCGCTCAGACGGCAAGAAGAAATTTCCACCATCTTACGAGATAAAGTCAACCAACAAGGAGAAATTATCCTACAGTTATCACAGGAAAGAACAGTGTTTATTACTTTATGAAGCCCACAGACTATTAACAGAGTTGTACAAATGTGCATTTATAAGGGACCCCATGGACTATTTTGTTCAACTTCATGCTATGGAAAACCATGGCGACTCTGCTGTCATGATCACTAGTTACTTTTACTTTCTTATTTGCATTTTCTATATAAAATGATGCATGCATCTTTCTAGTCACAAGAAAATATTTAAAAAAACAATCAAACACTTGAAAAGACAAATACGTTTGATACAAAATGAATGCACAGCAATATGAAACTATGGGCACAAAATACAAAAATAACACAACTATAAAATCTGATTATTAATACTTGGCATTTCATACAAATGTAAACAAATAATTAAACATTAAGATTTTGAACATGTTTTTAAGGAAAAGGAATTATAAAATATTCAGAAAAATAATAGTTTATCATTCATACTTGTACTGACTTTTGTTTCTGCACTTTTAAAGACTTCCAAGTAATGAAATAACCTCATAATGGATATGATATTAAATGGCGTTTGTTTAGTGCTATCACGGGAGGTGCATAGTGTAATACTTTTTTTCTGTCCATCACCACCTGGAAAAATCTGACAGTAAGGTACAGGAAAAAAAGCTATAATGACCCTTCCACCAACCCAAGGAGAAAACTCATAGTTTGGGGTGTCATTAGTTTTTATTCAAAAAGAACATCCGTCTTTGGAGTTTATTTTTGAAAACCAACAAGAAAGTTTGAAGTTTTGTGCAGGGCCATCAAAACTGACAGTGGCCATCCACCATACTTCTAGTACATTGAAAGGAACTGTTGTGACAACGGTTTCCATTAGTGTACAGAGACAACAGCTGGGCTGGCAGTTATCTCTAAATTGGGCGGGCAGTATTCCTTCAGGATGACACCGTATTCTACCTGCCAACCCCCTAAATCAGGCCGAAATTCTTTAGAGTGCATTAATTTCCTCATTTTACAACTATATTTATAAATATGCACTAGCTGAAAAAAACATTTATAATCTGAGAAAAAAAGGATAAAGGGACAGTTGTCTTTTAGGACAGAGTTTAGTTTGTGTTAATCGAGGCAAGCAAACAAAAGTATTCAGAAAATGCTAAAAGTTATGTGAATTTTACACACGATGAGGACATTAATAAAATCACTAATGACAACTACAACTCAAAGAATCAGCTCAAGAGCGAGATTATTCTTGGAATATGTATATGTAAAGGTGGTGCTTGTAAATATATACAAAACTGCACTTTAACTCATATTGTGAGATTGTTTTATATTTCACTGTAATACATGTACGGCTTCATGAACATAAAGGATGGGCTAGAATGGCCGTGTTTTGCTTACAAGTGATATTTCTAGTCTAATAACTGTGAATTAACATCTCTTTCCACTGGTGTATCCTGGTTTTCAGTTTTCAATGCCAGTTTTTCAGCTTGTAAAATGTTCTGAACTGCAGCAGAACTTAATACTGATTCATGACCAGTGGTCGCAGGAAAGAAGCCGGGGATTTAATGCAGGGCCGGCTTTAGCACTGGTGGCACCCTGTGCAACAGTCTATTTTGGCGCCCCCAACTCAATGGCCACCTCCTCAGATTCCCTCACTACTACCTGACAAATGTGCCCCTCATATCTCCATAGCCCCCCTTTCACATACATTCATTTGTTTGAAAGGGCTTTTAAAGGCTGGCTTTAATAATCAACTCAGCTATCCACACAAAATATAGTTCTGTTCTTTGCAGCAGACACATTAACCCTCTACGCTACTTTATGCCGAGTCAAAGCTGTTTCTAGACAAAACCCCCATCAAGCAATCATTCAGAGCAGTTGTAAAGCGCACTAATCACCTGTGAAGGTCTCAAGGCGCTGATGGGGGGGTGGGCTGCTACTGCTTGAACTGCTTGAACAGTCATGTCTTGAGGTGTCTCCTGAAGGTAAGTAGGTCCTGTGTCTTTCGCAGGTGGGTGGGAAGAGTGTTCCATTTCTTGGCAGCAAAGTGGGAGAATGATCTGCCACCAGAGGTCTTTATGTGGATGTGTGGGACGGTGGCGAGGGCAATGTCGGCGGAGCAAAGCTGCCAGGTCGAGGTGTAGAAGGATAGAAAGAGAGCTGTCTGTTGAGGTATTCTGGTCCGGTGTTGTGCAGTGCCTTGTGATCGTGGGTGAGGAGTTTGAACGTGATTTTCTTGTTGATGGGGAGCCAGTGTAGGTCTCTCAGGTGGGCTGTGATATGGCAGTGGTGGGGGATGTCCAGGATAAGGCGTGCCGAGGCGTTCTGTATGCGTTGCAGTCTTTTCTGGAGCATGGCCATGGTTCCTGCGTAGAGGGCATTGCCACAGTCCAGTTTGCTGCTTACGAGGGCTTGGGTGGCCGTCCTTCATGTTTCAGTGGGAATCCATTTGTAGATCTTCTGATGCATGCGGAGGGTGTTGAAGCAGGAGGAAAAGATGGCGTTGACTTGCTGGGTCATTTATAGTGATGAGTCCAGGACGAATCCCAAGTTGAGTGCAAAGTTGGTGGGTGTCGGTGTGGTTCCCAGTGTGGCAGGCCACCAGGAGTCGTCCCATGCGGAGGGGGTCGAGCCTAGGAATAGGACCTCAGTTTTGTCATAATTCAGTTTCTGGCAGCTGTTCTTTATCCATTCGGCAATGGCCTTCATTCCTTTGTGGAGGTTGTTTTTGGCGATGATGGGGTCCTTGGTGAGGGAGAGGATCAGCTGGGTGTCATCGGCGTATGAGATGATGTTGAGGTTGTGAGATCGGTCGATGTTTGTGAGCGGAGCCATGTAGACGTTATAGAAAATCGGGCTGAGGGACATTCCCTGGGGTATGATGATTTTGGTGGCTTCATAGCGGAATGGAGGGAGGCGGACTCTCTGAGTTCTGCTGGTGAGGAAGGGGGTGATCAAGTCCAGGGCTCCGGCATGGATCCCTGCGTCGTTGAGGCTTGTGCATAGTGTGTGGTGGCAGACAGTGTCCAACATGGCTGAAAGGTCCAGGAGGATGCTGGCTGCGGTTTCACCATATTCAAGTACGGTCCTGATATCGTCCGTGGAGGCGTTGAGGGCGGTGTCAGTGCTCTGGTTGCTGCGGAATCCGGATTGGGACGGGTCCAGAGTGTTGTTCTTCTCAAGGAAACAGGTCAGTTGTTTGTTGACAATTTTCTCTATGACGTTTGTAGGGAAGAGGAGCAGGGAGATGGGCTGGAAGTTCTTGAGGTCCTTTGAGTCTGCCTTGGGTTTCTTGAGGAGGGCTTTGATCTCGGCATGTTTCCAGCTCTCCGGGAAGGTGGCAGTCTCAAAGGAACTGTTAATGATCTTCCGGAGTTGGGGTGTGATGATGGAGCTTGCTTTGTTGAAGGTGCGGTGAGGGCAGGGGTCGGGTGGTGATCAGGAGTGGATGGTGTTCATGATTTCGATGGTGTCGTCATTGACGTGGGCCCAGGAGAGCAGGAGGCTGGTGGGCGGTGAGTCTGTGGTGTCGGTGGGTTTCTCGAAGAAGAAGTGGATGCAGCAGTGGTCGGTCCAGTGGAGTTCGGTGGTGTGGCTGAAGGAGACGTGTTTGCTGGCGAAGAAAATGGGGTCGAGCATGTGTCCTGCGGAGTGGGTGGGTGTCGTGATGAGCTGCTTGAGGCCGAGGTTGGCAAGGTTGTTGAGCAGGGTGGTAGAGTTGTTGTTGTTGATGTTCTTGAGGTGGAAGTTCAGGTCTCCGAGGAGTATGTAGTCTGTGGATGCGAGGGCATGCATGCTGATGACGTCGGAGATGGAGTCGCTGAACTGCTGTCTGGAGCTGGGGGGTCTGTAAACGAGGGTCCCTCTGAGGGTGGTGTTTGGATCGGTGTAGATCTGGAAGCGTAGGTGTTCGGTGGTGCTGAGGGTGTCTTTGGTGCTGGTTGTGATTCTGAGGGTATTCTTGTGGACGATGGCGATGCCTCCTACTAGTCTGTTAGTGCGGTCCCTGCGGGTAATCTTGTAGCCGTCTGGGATGGCTATGGCGATGTTGGACGTTGAGGAGGGGTTCATCCAGGTCTCAGTCAAGAAGGTGACATCTGGGGAGGCTGAGTGTAGATTCCAGAGTTCGACGGTGTATTTGTGGACGGAGCGGGTGTTGAGTAGGATGCATCTGAGATGGTTGAGTCCTGCCTTGGTGGGTGGGTCACTGGCATGGAGGCTGGTGAAGGTGCAGTTCCGGCAGGAGAAGGGTCTGTGGATGAGCTGCGGGGTGGCTTGCCTCAAGCGTGCCAGCGGCCACCGTTAAGTGGGGCGGGGGGAGGAGAGGACAGCTGATAGGCAGGAGTAGGGGCGAAAACAGCACAAAAAAAAGGAGGCGGGCCCATGTGAGCAGCAGCTGCGGGAGTACAGCCCGAGAGAGAGGAAGGGGGCGGGCCGCAGGGGCAACAGCAGCAAGGGAGAGAAAGAGAGGGAGAGCGAGAGTGAGAGAGAGCGGAGTGAGGGAAGAGAAAAGTGAAGAAAGAGTGCAAAGTAGAAGCAAGACAAAAGGCGAAAGGAGCACAGTGGAGAGGGAAAGGCAAAAGGAGCATCAAGGGGGCAGACACAGAAGAGAAAGCACACAGAGAGCGAAGCAGTAAAAAGGAGGAGAGAGGCAGAGCGCAGCCTAGTAGGAAAGCAGAGCTTCCCCACTAGACACCAGGGATGAGCTGCAGGCAGAAGCCTGCAGGGAGGAGGAGGGCCTCAAACTCCTGACAGAGGTCAGGAGTTCAGAGGGACGAGGGCTCTTCCTACAGGTGGAGCTACGGGAGGCAGAGCAGTTCACTGACCAGGTCAGTGGTATTACTCGTCCTACCGTGCAGCAGGCGAAAGGCGCAAAAAAGATGGTGGGCTGCCAGGGCTGCAGCGGCAGGAGTGCATCACAAGTGAGAGGAGGGGGGGCGTGGCCCTAGGGGCAGCAGCAGCAGGGAGAGAGAGAGGGGGGAGAGCGAGAGTGAGAGAGCAGAGTGAGGGGAGAGAAAAGTGAAGAAAGAGTGTAAAGCAGAAGTGAGGCAAAAGGAGCACAGTGGAGAGCGAAAGGCAAACGCAGCGCAAAGGGGGCAAACACAGAAGGGAAAGCACACGGAGAGCGAAGTAGAAAAAAAGGAGAAGGGGGGCAGAGGGCAGCCTAGTAGGAAAGCAGAGCTCTCCTACTAGACACCAGGGATGAGGCTCAGGCAGAAGCCTGCGGGTGGAGGAGGGTCTCAAACTCCTGACAGATGTCAGGAGTTCAGAGGAACGAGGGCTCTACTTACAGGTGGAGCTACGGAAGGCAGAGCAATTCACTGGCCAGGTCAGTGGTATTGCTCCCATCTCCCTCCCTAGCAGGAACATTAATCACAAGAGGTATCTTGACATTTTAATTGCTTCATGAAGGCTAGACGCACATGGAACTTTTCAGCAGGTGCTTTTAAATCGCAAGTTTCGTAAGTTATTGCTAAACACAGTGCTCCCCGGGGTCAGGGCCCCTTAATCCAGGTCAGCACCCGGTGTGGCCGCACTGCTCGCACTGCCCTAAAGTCGACCCACATTGGATGACCCATGGGGGCAGCAGCTTCTGCCTGTACTGACCACTAACAGATGTCCAGGATACCGGGAGTGAAGCTCAAATGACCAAACCTTTAAATATGATACATTATATCATTAATTATTATTAAGGATTATAGTTATGAAGAAGATGCATATCCAACAATTAATGGAATATGGATAAATAATTCAAGTGGGATTAGAAAAACTAAACCACACTAGTAGCATTGACTGCAAGGAATGATGTGGTATTTAAAGAATTATAGAATCTGTTGAATGAGGTGAAGCACTTGGATCTCTGCCTTAGCACTGGTCACCTCTGACTTTAGCATACTCTATTTTCCAGCTTTGATATGATATGGTCGAAGCATTGTTTGAATTCAAAGTACGCGTCCTTCTAACCTTATGTTAGAAGCATTGCAACTTCCAACCACCTCAATGCGTGGTACTCAATTGAATAAATGATCAATGAGACCATTAAGGCCATTTTAAAATATAAGGTATAATTCTAGCCTCTTCTAACATGTCTACTATTTTAGGCTTATTGCTTTGAAGCATTGTAACTACCAGGTGCTATAATTAGCTCCTTTTGTAGATGTATAGTTATGCCTGAACATGCTGAGAAAAGAACCTGTGCCTTGAAGATTAGTATTTCTGCAGTGCAAACTTAGCCAAAAGGCAGCACACCACGAGTAGTCAAAGACATGCTTAAATTGGGAGAGTGATGGGAGAGGAAGCTGAGTTATGGACAGTTAATACATTGTGCTAGGATGTTTTTTAAAGGGGAGGGGCAAGTTGTCAACTCTTTCCTAAATTGAGCAGTGTTCCTGATGTTATTCCAGAACATAGGTGCATAGATGGCGAAGGTCTGTTTCTTTGTTTTTTCTTTTTACACGTCTTAAGTCTGCAGTATAATGGTATCCTGGCTACAGATGTGCTGACAACCACAAGTGATGGTGAGCTTGGGTCCAAGATATGTGACCCCTGACCTGTTTTGAGGTCGGGATCTCTCCCCACGCCACGCAACTCCACCTGACTGCGCCCGTGCCCTTTACCCCGCCTTCGCTGTTGCTGCGAGTTCGAGGCCCTCCACCACCCGCAGGCACCTGCAGCGCCTCATCCCTGTGTCTAGTGGTTGCCGTAAATATTGTGTGACTGTCTGTTTATTTTTTGTATTCTTTACTGCTCTTTGTCTCCTTTTTTTGCCTTTTTCTCCTTTCTCTTAAGCCTTTTTGAGCCATTTCACCTTTTTTGCCATTTTCTCCCTTGCTGTTTCCAGTCCCGCCACTGCGTCCCCTGCGGCCCGCCCCCCCTTGCTCCCCCATTCGCCCACCACTCCCGCCTCCCAGCTGCTCCTCCCTCACAACTCCCCTTCTTAATGGTGCCCGCTGCGCGGTGCAGAGAGTGTCCCTTGACCTGTTTTGAGGTCGGGATCGCTCCCCATGCCGCGCAGCTCCACCTCCCTTTCTTAATGGCGCACGTGCCGCTGGTGCGCCAGAGGTGCACCAGAGGCAAGCCCGTCTGCGCCTGGACCGCGCCCAGCGCCAGACCCCTTGGCCCCCACGATCCCCTTACTGCCCGACACTGCTACAGTGCCAACGTCTTCCAGTCCCTCAACACCGGCCGATCAGCCACCTGCTTCCAAGCCACCCCAAAGCTCACCCATGGACCCTTCTCCTGCAGGAACTACAGCTTCACCAGCCCCTGAGGTGCCGCCCCTCCTGCCAGAACTGAACACAACCACCTCAGATGCATCTTCCTCAACACCCGATCCGTCCACAAGCACGCCGTCAAACTTTGGGACCTACTCATCTCATCCTCCCCAGACATTGTCTTCCTAACCGAAACCTGGATGAACCCATCCTCGGAATCCGACATCGCCATAGCCATCCCAGACGGATATAAGATCACCCACAGAGACCGCATCAACAGACCGTGAGGAGGGATCGCCATAGTTCACAGGAACACCTTCAGAATCTCGACCAACACCGAAGACGCCCTTGACGCCGCCGAACACTTACACTTCCAGATTCACATCAACGCCAACACCACCCTCAGAGAAACACTTGTCTACAGACTCCCCAGCTGCAGTTCAGTGACTCCATCGCCGACGTAATCTGCACTCATGCCCTTGCTTCTACAGACTACATCCTCCTCGGCGACCTGAACTTTCACCTCGAGAACGCCAATGACAGCAACTCCATTTCCCTGCTCGACAACCTCACCAACTTCGGTCTCAAACAACTCGTCACAACACCCACCCACTCCGCCGGCCACACGCTCGACCCTGTCTTCTCCGCCAGCAGCCACTTCACCTTCAGCCACACCACCGAACTCCACTGGACCGACCAACGTTGCATCCACTTCACCTTCAAGAAATCCACAACGCACCACCATCCACAACAGATCACCCGCTGCAGCTAGAACAAGGTCACTGAAGACCAACTTATCTTCATCCTCGCCCGAGCCCCGCCACCCATCACCGCCGCCCTCAACATAACCACCCGCAACCTCAGACAATGGATAGATGACTGCGCCAACACTCTTGCCCGATCAAGAAACCCTCCAACAACCGCACCAGCACTAAGGCTATCTGGTTCACCGCCGACCTTCAGGCCTCCAAACGGGAGTGCCGAAAACTCAAGAAGAAGTGGCACCATGAACAAACAGAGATCAACCACACTGTCCTCAAGAACGGCATCCGCAAGCACCACCAGCTCATCCGGACCACCAAGAGATCCTCCTACAAGGAACGCATCGACAACAACGCACAAGACAGAAAAGAGCTCTTCAACATCATTAAGGAACTCGCCAACCCCAGGTCCTGCTCCAACAACACCCCACCTTCGCAAGACCTCTGCGACTCCCTCTCCACCTTCTTTCACCGCAAGATCACGGACATCCACGACAGCTTCAACACCTCTACCCCCATGACAGCCGCTATCACCACAACCCCCGACTCACCGGACCCCAGCCACACCAACCTCCTGCTTTCCTGGACCCACATCAACGACAATGATATCATCAAAACCATGTGCACTATTCACTTCGGCTCACCCTCCGACCCCTGCCCTCACCACGTCTTCAACAAAGCAAGCCCCATCATCGCCCCCCAACTCCGAATGATCATCAACAGCTCCTTCGAGACCGCCACCTTCCCTAAAAGCTGGAAGCACGCTGAAGTCAACGCCCTGCTAAAGAAACCCAAAGCAGACCCAAGAGACCTCAAGAACTACCGGCCCATCTCCCTCCTCCCCTTCCTGGCGAAAGTCATTGAGAAGTTCGTCAACGGTCAATTAACCCGGTTCCTTAAAGACAACAACACTCTGGACACATTTCAATCTGGTTTCTGTAGCAACCACAGTACAGAGACCGCCCTCATCGCTGCCACCTATGACATCAGGACCATGCTAGACAGAGGCGAAACTGCAGCCCTCATCCTCCTTGACCTCTCGGCTGCCTTCGACACCATCAGCCACCACACCCTACGCACACACCTCCACGACACAGGGATCCGCCACAAAGCCCTGGACTGGATTACTTCCTTCCTCTCCGGCAGAACCCAGAGAGTCTCCCTCCCTCCCTTCCTATCTGAAGCCACCAAGAACATCTGCGGCGTTCCCCAAGGACCCTCCCCCAGCCCAACCCTTTTCAACATCTACATGGCACCACTCAGAAACATCATCCGATCATACAACCTCAACATCAACTCATATGCCGATGACACCCAGCTGATCCTCTCACTCACCAAGGACGCTGCCACTGCCAAAACTATCCTCCATGACGGAATCTTCCTGCTTCAATACCCTCTGCATGCTCCGCAAGATCTTCAGGTGGATCCCCACCTAAACCAGAAGGACAGTCACCCAGGCCCTCGTCAGCAGCAGAATGGACTATTGCAACGCTATACGCTAGAACCACGGCCAGGCACCAGAAAAGAATGCAACTTATACAGAACGCCTCTTCACGCCTCATTCTCAACATCCCACGCCGCAACCACATCTCAGCCCACCTGAGAGACCTACTCTGGCTCTCCGTCAACAAGAGGATCACCTTCAAGCTCCACACCCACAAAGCACTCCACAATGCCGGCCCTGCTTACCTCAACGAACGACTCACCTTCTACACTCCCAACCGTCAACTCCGCTCCGCCAACCTCACCCTCGCTACCGTTCCTCGCATCCACCGAACTACAGCTGGCAGCAAATTGTTCTCCCACCTCGCCGCCAAGACCTGGAACACTCTCCCCGTCCACCTACGACAGACCCAGGACCTGCTGACCATCAGGAAACGTCTCAAGACCTGGCTGTTAGAGAAGTAGCACCTCCCCCCAGTGCCTTGAGACTCTCGCGGGTGAGTAGCACGCTCTACAAATGAATGATTGATTGATTGATTGAAGATATGCGGGATGCTGTTTGTGATGCCTTTGTAAATGATGTAGCCGATTTTGAAGAGCACACAACGGCAAGAGGAGCCAATGGAGTTCCATCAGTGAGGGGGTTATGTGATCATGTTTCCTCAGGCCCTGGATGAGACATGCTGCAGTGTGTAGGATGCCTCTAAGGGTTGCCAGTGTGGAGTCTGTAAGGCCAAGGAGTTGGGCATTACCCCCTTCCAGATCTGAATAATGTGCAAGCAGTGTTTGAGCTGTTGAATGTCTGAAGCATAGGAGACTTTCAAGTAGATGTATATCATAGGAATACTGGTGAACCGTGATGTTATTTTCTGTAATTAGAGCACAAAGTGATTCAATGTAAGGGTTGGGGATTACAGGAGACATTGTGGAACTCTGGAGGACTCCACATGTTATAGAGATCTGTGATATGGAGATGCCCTTCTAAATAAACTGATCTGCTGTACAGGTAGGAGGACTCTCAATGAAGGACATTACTGATTAATACCCTTTGGGGCTCGAGTGCATATGAGAGCGGGATGGTCGCCTGTTGAAGCAAGTTAAAAGGTTCAACAATATGAGGAGGCCGGGGGCATCTTCATCTATGGTCAAGAAGGCATCATCTATGATGTGTAAGGTGGTGCTATCCACGCTGCTGCATGATGTGAAGCCAGACTGGTAGTCATGCAGGAGATGGTTAGCACTGATGTGATCTTGGAGTTGAACATAGGCTGCTTTTTCAGTGACCTTGCAGATGAGTGATGGGCCGTTAGGGAGCATGCCGGTCACTCTTAAATGAGTCTCTGGGCGGGCAGCTCCTCAGTTCCTTCTGCTCACTCTGGAAATCAGCACCTCCAGCAGGGCTGGCTCTCTCCTTCCCTCTTCTTTACTGGCAGGTCTGCTTCAATGCATTTCAGAACATGAAAACAGCTTTTACTTCCAGGTCATGTCCCCTCACCTATGGGAAACTGGTTATCAGTAGACACCAGCCTGGTCACACAAAATACTCTGGGTACTTTTGTAGCATCCTCCCCCTTGATGAAAGAGAACCTTCAGCTCAGCCACATTCTGGGACAACTAGAAACATGCCACCATAATGGCCCTTCTCAAGAAACCACCACAACTACAAACCTATCTTCCTCCTACCACAGTCAGCAAAGGTCTTAGAGAAATTAATCAACCGATGCCTCATCAACCACTTCAGCAACCACCAGCTCCTCAAAGCCTTGCAGTCTGGATTCAGGTTCAATCACAGTACAGAAACAGCACTTATTGCTGACAAAGATGACATCCGAAGGATCCTTGACAGAGGAGACATGCAGGCCACCATCTCCTGGACCTCTCTGCAGTATTTGACACCGTCTCCCCCTCCCATCCTCATCAGGTGCCTGCATGAGACTGGCATCTAAGGACCCACAGGATCTGCTCATTCTTAACAGAGACCACAAGCTATAAACCTGGCACTTCATTCCTCAGAAGCCAGCAAACCCATCTGCAGAGTACCTCAAGGTACATCAATCTGCCTCACCCTCTTCAACGCCAACCACACACAACATCAATATCCTCTCCTACTCAGACAACACACAACTCATCTTCTCCCTCTCAGACAAGGCCCCCAACACAAAAACACAGGTTCACCCCCTGCATGCTCAAAGTCGCTAACTGGATGAAAGCCAACTGTCTCAAACTCAACACTGACAAGACAGAAGTAGTAATCTTCAGCAACACCTTACCATGGGATTCCAACTGGGGACCGGACAAACTCTGACCCACAACCAGAACCTATGCCAGAAACCGCAGAATAAACACTGACAGCAAATTGGACATGACCACACAAATCAAAGCGGTCACTGCATCCTGCTTCCACACCCTGAAGATGCTGAGAAAGACCTTCAAATGGCTCACAAGCAACACTAGAAAAACTGTCACTCGCTCCTTGTTCACCAGCAAATTGGACTATGGGAACACCTTCTACACCTGGATCAGTAAACAACTTACTAGAAGACTGCAAACCATCTAGAACCAGTAAGGGTGACCGCAACTGCTCCAACCCAGAGTGTCTAGTCTATTTCCATCTGTCCAAAACTAAAGGATCTGGTCTATTGCTATCTTGAACACCTACCTAATGCACATCAGCCATAAAGCTCTCATGCAGTCCCCCATCAAAAGATGCTGCTTGACAAAATAATAGTATAATGAGTATCTGCTGTATGAAAATGGTCTTCTCCAACCAGTTAGGACCCATGAAAACTTACACTGAAGTCAAATATGTGAGCTTGCCTTATCAGTCAATATAAAATGGCCAGTCTATGCACTAGGTAAAGAAGACTATGTAAAATCATTGAAACCAAAAGACAGCAGGATTGGTATGAGCAAAAGAGACTGATTTAGTCCATGATGTTAGTTCTAGCTGTGACAAATACTCTTACTGTACTTCAAATTTGTCATGAGTGATCAAGATCGCTTGCTTTCAATCTATGAATCGAAAAATTATTTCCCAGACACTAAGGGCCTAATATTGGCGGAGGGGTTACTCTGCCACAACAGTGACAGATATCCTGTCCGCCAAAATCTAAATGTCATAGGATATAATGAGATGTAGATTTCACTGCTGTGACGGAGTAACCGATGGACTACAAGGTAAATGGGAAAACAACGGGACTGGCAGAAGCCCACAAATGAAAATGCAATGGCTGACCAATTTAGAATATTGAACACACCATTTTGTGTGCACAGAGTCTCTAACAGAGGTCAGGAAAGTTGTTTGCCTCAAGAGTCCTGGGTCTACCCTATATTGGATTACCCTGTCCTCTCCTTCAGCATTTGATTCAGGAAAACAAAGCAGAGCAGCCCAGGCCTTAATCTACAATATGACGTGGGCTAGATAAGTAGAGCACAATGAAACAGCAAAATACCCCTTAAAAATGTAATGTCCAGTCAGTGCTCTACTTTTATAAAAACGAAACATACCGAAACACACAAACAAAATACTACATCTAAAGTAAAGAACTAGGGGCCGTATTTATACTCTGGTTGCGCCGAATTTGCGTCGTTTTTTTCGACGCAAATTCGACGCTAAACTAACGCAAACTAACGCCATATTTATACTATGGCGTTAGACGCTTCGGGCGCCAAAGTGCCCGGAGTGTGCGTCATTTTTTAGCGTGAACCCCTTCCTTGCGTTAATGATATGCAAGGGAGGCGTTCCCGTCTTAAAAAATGACTCCCAGGCCTTTACGTGGTATTTATACTCCCGGGCAAAAATGACGCCCGGGAGTGGGCGTGGCCAAAAACAGCGCATTTGCGCCGCTTTTTAACGCCTGGGTCAGGCATGGCGTTAAGGGACAAGTGGGCTCAAAATGAGCCCAGAGTGCCCTCCCCTGCCCCCAGGGACCCCCCCTGCCACCCTTGCCCACCCCAGGAGGACACCCAAGGACGGAGGGACCCATCCCATGGACATTAAGGTAAGTTCAGGTAAGTATTTTTATTTTTATTTTTTGTGGCATAGGGGGGCCTGATTTGTGCCCCCCTACATGCCACTATGCCCAATGACCATGCCCAGGGGACAGAAGTCCCCTGGGCATGGCCATTGGGCAAGGGGGCATGACTCCTATCTTTACAATGATAGGAGTCATGTTGATGGGGGATGGGCGTCGAAAAAAAATGGCGCAAGTCGGGTTACGACGATTTTTTAGCGTCAACCTGACTTGCGCCATTTTAAGACGCCCTAACGTCATTTTTTCCCAACGCCGGAGCTGCCTGGTCTACGTGGTTTTTTTCCACGCACACCAGGCAGCGCCGGTCTGATTGCGCCGTCTAACGCCATTCCATAAATACGGCGCCCGCATGGCGCTTCAGAATGGCGTTAGAAGGCGCAAAAATTTTTGACGCTAAACTGCATTAGCGCAGTTTAGCGTCAAAAAGTATAAATATGGGCCTAGGTTTTTCTACGAACTCACCGTTACCCTATGGAGTTGTTCATTATCAGTTCCCAAAATGTGCAATCATGAACAAGGTGACTTTGCAAGAGCACAACCCAAGCTGGCAAAGCAATAATCAATGTCATTAAAGGCACTGAGTTGACAGTCTGCTTGAGAGAACAGTCACTAACAGGCAAAACCATTCAATACAGTCACAGATCCTACTTTTGAAAGCAAAATGTATCCTTGCGTTTTCCCTTCATAGATGTATGTAGTGGTCCAAAAGGGTTGTGAGTTTTATAAGGTCTGATGTAGCACCTGCTACAAATCCTCACAGGCCTTGCAGACTGACAATAATCCCTCCCAAAAAGTGCAGAAGAGCCCACTCCAAGCCTGGAATACAAAACAGTCCAAATGTAGGTGAAGGTGGCAACATTTGTTGCCCATTCCAGTCAGTCCACAAGGTGAACAGATATGGCAAGAGTCTGCAGATGGTCCCAGAGTCTGTAAACCAAAGTCCCCAGCAGATTACTTTAAAGGACTGTACCTCAAAAATCATCAGATGCTTTTGAGTTTGTATGTGCCAAGGTGGCTGCTGGATTATGTACTAGATGCAAGCAAAGCTGGTGACGGGGAATTCCTGAGGTATACCCAGGGCCACTGGAATTATGCAATTGTGCAGCTGCAGCAATTATATAATTAAAGATTTGTGGCATTTGCCAAATAATTACCTGCCGCACAATCTCCAGATGTTAACAAACAAATTGTTTATACCTCAAATGGTTCAAACGTTACTAAAAATGCAGTGAAAAGTGTTGTTGCATGTGGAAAGCCCCTCGCAAAGCTAGACTGGTCACCTTTCTGTTGCTTATTGTTATATTTGGGTGTTAAGTTGGTACTAATGAGGTGCAACCATGGCCCAGACAGTGTGCCAAGTTTTAAAATGACCAAATAATGTAGTAATACTATACCAAAATATGCTGCACTATGCCACGAAATGTGCCTTTTTTTTGTCACATAATTTACTCAACCCTGCCGCAGAATTTGGCCCTCTTCTGCCACATAATTACAGTGGTCCTGGGTATACCTGACCCGAACATGATAACTGAACTGTCACCTCTTTTGCACAGTTCAAATTCTGGGTGGTCCTCCAAGTAGTCATTGCTTGATCACTGCATGATCAGCTCAGGCCAGTATCATGGACAAATGGAGCTTCCCCTGGGTCTCCAAACTGCACAGATTCAGATGTTTGTTTGGTCCCAAACAACAGGCCATATCCTTTGAATATATTGATTCAGTATGAAGGTAGGGAGGGTCTGAGAGTGTTCCTACTGTGCCATGAGACAAGTTCTACATGAACTGGGGTCCTTCTAGTTCAACAGAGAGGAAACTTGGAGAGGCACACACAAAGCTGACACACACACACACATACACGCACACACACTGAGTATTTATGATCAGGCAGTTTAGAAAATGTGTGTTTGTGGTTGTGTTATTGTGTTTTGGAGAAGGGTGAGCAGCATATTTTGAGCTTGTAGCAGGTGTGTTGTTAGTTGTGATAATTGTGTGAGGTTCACAATAGTCCTGTTTTTCAATATAATGTTCCTTTTCCAGCAGGCTTTGGAGGCATTTTGTTATGTCTGTGTGTGTTGGTGGTGGACTTGGTGGCTCAGCGAGACATGAAGAGTGGACTTGTTTTTGTAGAGTAGCCTTATTATGTAATAGACAAGGGGATTTGAAGTTGTTATGAGTGGCATGTTGTTTATTTTGTGTATGTCTGATTAGTATGGAAGGAGTATGGGTTGGTGTGGTGAAGGAGCATGTGGATCATAATGTAAGGCTCTAAATTGTGTAATGGATGAGAGGCAGGTAAATTAATGATGCTCTGTTGGGGTGCTTGTGGTAGATGTTTGTGAAGAGTGAGAATTTAGGGGTAAAGATTGTTCAGCATTTGTATTCTTTGTGTAGTCATAAGGGTGGGAGTGGGTGTGACTGAAAGTATTATGAAAGTTGATGTTATTTTGATGTGCTGATGTGTGTGGTCTGTTTTGGTTTTGTGAAATAGTGAGAGGAGATATTGATGTAGTGGTTTTCTGTGAAGTATTACAGGGGGTGTATATGTGTTTTGGAGACAAGTGTATGAGGTGTGTAAGAGGGGATGGATGTGGGACAGGGGTGTTTGTGTTAGTTTTGATGAATGGAAGAGGTAATATGTGTGGTGGAGTATGAGGATTGTATGGTTGTGTGTAATTGGTGAAAAGAGGGGGAGGGTGTTTGTAGATGGTGTGTTGGAAGATTGGGTTTAGGTATTGTCATGATAAAAGGGGTCTGGCAGGAGCAAACAGAGAATAGTGCTGTTGGTGTCTATGAACAGGAGGTGTGTATCTGGATGGCTGAACGTAATGTATACTGTGGTTTTGTGTTGTGTGGGCGATGGCAGGGTGTGTTAGTGGGAATGGACAGAGTAGTCTTTGCTGTGAGAATGAAGGTGTTTTACTGTTGTAGGTGTGGTGGATATGTGTATAGATCTGGTATATGGGGTTTTATCTTGTTTGATGAGATTGCAATCTGTATAAGGTCAGTTTGAGATGCATGAATTGGATGTCTTTGCTGATGATATGTTTGCATGTTGATGGATGTGTAGGGACTATGGTCCTTTCTGGTAAATGGAAAGTTGTACAAAATTTCTAGCCCTGGGCCCGACTAGTCCCAAACAGGCCCAAACAGGCAAATGCCCTTGTCCTCTCCGCCCTTAGCCTCGACACCCAGGCTGATAGGCCCTGAGCCCTATGCTTAAATAGCCCTATTGACCAGTATAATCCAAGCCCTAACCCTAACCAATCTGATTTGAAACCCTAGACCCCACAACCAATGGAAAGACCCAGCCCTATTTATCAATCATACCCCTAGTCCTGACAACCAATCAAAACACTGACCCTAAAACCACAAACCAATGGGAATCTCAACCCTAATACCAATCAAAAGCCCAACCCTAAAAACAAGAACCGATAAGAATCTCAACCCTAGTACCAATCACAACCCCAACCCTAAAAACATGAACCAATAGGAATCTCAAACCTAGTACCAATCTCAACCCCAAAAAACATGAACCAATAAAAATCTCAATCCTAGTACCAATCACAACACAAACCCTAATCCTTAAACCAAAAGAAATACTAATCCCAATAACCAATCACAACAACATATACAACAACCAATATAAACGTATATAAGGGCCAGGTTAACTGAAGTCCAAGGCCCTGTGGGAAGGGAGAAGGGAGCTGCTGTTCTATTCAGAATCTCCTTGGATAGAGACAGGCTGAATCCACACTTCCAAGCTAGTACAGCCTACTTTCCAGGTAAGGTAAAGATTGTAAAAACATTGAAATACTGCTTGTCGCACACTCAGATATTTGGCTTTTTCAAGGCAAACACAAGTGATGCAGACAGTTTTTAAACACAATTTAAATCACAGAAACAGATTAAGCAGTCTCCTAAACACACTCTGGTTAGCCACTGAGATGTACATAGCCTTTTTACTTAAAAAAAGAGGGGGGGAGCTTTATGTAGTCTTTTGCCACAAAATAGGATTGAAATTTCAAACAGTCACGGCTAAAGAAAAGAGCAGTTTAAACAGGTCAAACTGCCTGAAACACAGAGAGCCCACAGTAAACAGGAATGTGTAGCAGTACAAAACACGTTTTAACAAATAGCAAGATTTCCCAGAAAGTTTGGGGCTTCCTACCTTGGTCTCTTAGGAGTCCTTGATCACTGGGCTGTATTAGGGCACAGGAAAAAAGCTGGGCTCACAAAATGGAGGTCCTAGTAGTGACAGACAGCCTATTTTGTATTTTAATACTATGAGTGGTGCTCCTCTCATAGGTTTGCTTTGGGAATTCCCTTATAGATGTTTATGTGGTAAATTCTGATCTGTAATGAGTAGTGTGGGCATGTTTGGTATGTTTGGAATGATAGTGAGAAATCCTGCTTCCTGGTGTAGATGGATTTTAGCTTACTATTTTAGAAATGCTGTGTTTAGAAAGTGGGCATTTCTCTGTGCTTATCATTCTGGTGCTTTGCAGCCTGACTCCGATCCACATCTAGGGCAGGGTGACAACTCCAATGTGTGCATACTCTCCAGACAGCTAACACAAAGGGAGGGTTGAGGTGTGTTAGAAATGGGGTCTTTGGTTGACAGTCAGGTTACCCCCTGTTCAAGCAAGGACCCTCACTCTAGTTAGGATAAAAGAGAATCACCCTCAGCTAAACCCTGCTTACCCCCTTGGTAGCTTGGCAGAGCAGTAGGCTTAACCTCAGAGTGCTGGGCGTAAAGTATTTGTACCAACACACACAGTAACTTAATGAAAACACTACAAAATGACACAACACCAGTTTAGAAAAATAGGAAATATTTATCTAGACAAAACAAGACCAAAACGACAGAAATCCAACATACACAAGTCAAGTTATGATTTGTTAAAGGTTTAAAATAAAAAGAGTCTTTAGGTAGTTGTAACACCACACTAGCGCTGCTAGCGTGAAAATGTACCTGGTTTGCGTCAAAAATAACCCCGCACGGGCGGTGTGCGTCGAAAGTAACCCTGCACGGCTGTGTGCGTCGAAAACAACTCGGCACGGCGGTGCGTGTTGAAAAAGCCAGCCACACGACGATCCGAAAGTCCCGCGGCGCAGGGTGCGATCTCTCAGCCTCCGTCAGCGATGCTGCGCGTCGTTTCTCCTGCTCCGGGCGTCGGTTTTTCGGTCGCGTTTCCTGCGGCGTCGTTTCTCAGCTGCGGAACCGGCGTCGCGTCGTTTTCTCAGCCGCGATCGGATTCGCGTCGATCTTTTCTTCGCACGGCGCTCGGTGCGTGTATTTTTGTCCTTAGGCTGCCAGCCTCTCCTTTCAGGGTCCCAGGAACTGGAAGGGCACCACAGAGCAGAGTAGGGGTCTCTCCAGAGACTCCAGGTGCTGGCAGGAAGAAGTCTTTGCTATCCCTGAGACTTCAACAACAGGAGGCAAGCTCTACATCAAGCCCTTGGAGATTTCTTCTTCAAGATGGAAGGCACACAAAGTCCAGTCTTTGCCCTCTTACTCTGGCAGAAGCAGCACTGCAGGAAAGCTCCACAAAGCACAGTCACAGGCAGGGCAGCACGTTTTCCTCAGCTATCAGCTCTTCTCCAGGCAGCGGTTCCCCTTGGTTCCAGAAGTGTTTCTAAAGTTTGTAAGTTTGGGTGCCCTTCTTATACCCATTTTAGTCTTTGAAGTCACCTTTCTTCAAAGGGGACTCACACCTTCTTGTGAAATCCTGCCTTGCCCAGGCAAGGCCTCAGACACACACCAGGGGGCTGGAGACAGCATTGTCAGAGGCAGGCACAGTCCTTTCAGATGAGAGTGACCACTCCACCCCTCCCTCCTAGCAGAGATGGCTAATCAGGAAATGCAGATCACCCCCCAGCTCCCTTTGTGTCACTGTCTGGTGTGAGGTGAAAAACAACCCAACTGTCAAACTGACCCAGACAGGGAATCCACAAACCAGGCAGAGTCACAGAATGGTTTAAGCAAGAACATGCTCACTTTCTAAAAGTGGCATTTCCAAACGCACAATCTCAAAATCAACTTTACTAAAAGATGTATTTTTAAATCGTGAGTTCGGGGATCCCAAACTCCACATGTCCATCTACTCTCTAGGGGAATCTACACTTTAATCATATTTAAAGGTAGCCCCCATATTATCCTATGAGAGAGACAGACCTTGCAACAGTGAAAACGAAATTGGCAGTATTTCACTGTTAGGACATATAAACCACATTACTATATGTCCTACCTTATCCATACACTGCACCCTGCCCTTGGGGCTACCTAGGGCCTACCTTAGGGGTGCCTTACATGTAAGGAAAGGGAAGGTTTAGGCCTGGCAAGTGGGTACACTTGCCAAGTCGAATTTACAGTGTAAAATTACACATACAGACACTGCAGTGGCAGGTCTGAGACATGATTACAGAGCTACTTATGTGGGTGGCACAACCAGTGCTGCAGGCCCACTAGTAGCATTTGATTTACAGGCCCTGGCACCTCTAGTGCACCTTACTAGGGACTTACTAGTAAATCAAATATGCCAATCATGGATAAACCACTTACATACAATTTAAACAGGAGAGCATATGCACTTTAGCACTGGTTAGCAGTGGTAAAGTGCTCAGAGTTGAAAAGCCAACAGCAACATGTCAGAAAAAAATAGGAGGCAGGAGGCAAAAAAGTCTGGGGATGACCCTGCATAAGCAAAAGTCCAACAAGGTGTAACAGGATAACAGCTGCATACTGAATGGTCTTCTTGGGCTGGGAGAGAGGGATGCACTTTAATAGGCTGTGTCCTACACTCACACAAAGGGCTCATTACACTGTATTGATGTCTGGATCCAGAATAGGAGCGAAGGGAAAATCTTGGAACTGGTCAGATCTGGCTGGACCTTCTCTCACCTTCTAGAAGCTGGGCACCTGTAGTATAAGTGCAGGGGCTCTCGCCCCATGATTTCAGAGAATGTTTGGTAACCTGGACTCTGCCAGAAGGACTGCTGGACTGCACCGAGGGGCTCATCTGAAATGCCCTTTTGTTGTTGCCCTGCTGCCTGAAAAACTGGGTGGCCTAAAGGACTCACTGGATGGTGTTTCTGTTTGTGGCCCTGTTGCTAGCCTGCTCCCTCATTCTGGGCTAGTTGGACACTGCTGTGGAACTGCCAGGAGGAACCGCCATCTTTCTCCTGCTGTGCTGGCCTCCCTGTCCCTGCTGCCTGCCTCGGATTCTTTTCAGTGTTCTCGCCCAGGGGCCAGTGGGGGATTGCTGGTGTGCAGTTGCTCTCCCTGGCCCTGCAACTATAGCGCAGTATTTCTTCTGACTTTACTGGGGCAGAAATGAGCATGTGGTGTGCGCTCTTCATTCTTCCCTTCCTGGTGTTTTAGCACAGGGTGAGCACTCATTATTATTCTCCCCCACAGTGCGTGTAGAGGGCTGCCTGCAGTCCTTAAGCACACAAAGCAGCATGGACAAGGTGTTTTCTACACTCCCCCAAAGAGCTACGTGTGTTGTTATCTCATCACCACAGCCCCCTCCTGTGAAGGAGACCATGGCATGGAGCAGCAAGAGCTGTTGGGCTCTGTGACCGCCACACTTCAAGAGTCCCATGTGTCTACAGCACAGTCTGTTCAAGAAAGGAGTTTCATGTGTGGACCCTCAACCTTTCCTCTAAGGAGTGCTTCATGGGCCCAGCGCAAACCTACTGTCCGCTGCCAGTGGGACCAGGAGGGGTGCAGAGCGTCAGCTGCTCGCCGCTTTCCCATGTTGATCAAGTTGCCATAGCTACGGTCAGTCCCTCCTCCAGCGTCAACTGCGGGAGTCTGCCGAAAGACATCCTGAAGTCAGAAACCCTACCTTTAAGGATCTCCTCAGTGACTCGCCAAGAGTGAAGGTAGCGTTGGAGCCGCAAAAGAAATGCCACCTCGCCGTGTTCCCTTGCGGCCAGACCAGTTGGGAAAGGAGGCGACATTTGGAAAAGTAGCTGCCTCGCATACACGCGGAGGCTCCACCTGCCCTCTCCGCACGCGAGGGAACCATCGGGGTACCCCGCTGAATTCTGTGGAGGCTGGGTGCCCCCTTTTTCTCTTGTGAGGTGCACCTTGGGGGCACCAGGAGCATTGTAGTGTAGCGGGGCAAGACCTTCCATGACGTCCCCGCTTTTCTGCACTCAGGAGTATGAGGTTACTGGAATTCACATACCTCGTGTAGTAGGTGGGCAGGTGTGCCTGCGGCCTAAGGTTGTTCTAATTGCATTCATCCCCTCGAGAAGCCCCCTAGCGCTCCTCGTACTATGATAACAATGTGGTGATTGATTAATGTAACTTCTACAACTTGATGCAGGCCAGGCACCAGGGTGTATACTGATCTTGTGTTACTGTTTTACTACTGGGCCCATGTCTGTATTTACCTTCTGGGTGTCATGTACGTGGATGTTAAATTTCCTGGATGATGGGTTTGTGATTTTTATCGTGGTGATCCTTGCATAAGTGCAATACTGACAGGAGGTGCACCATTATCATGCCTCATGAGTTTTTGCTAAAATATGGGGTTACCTAGTGAGTCACATGTATTCAGATATACCCTACCTGCTGCCTTTCATGCCCTGATGCTCTGATATATGACATTCTATTTCTTGCAAAGACAAGGTACACAGTCTTTAAGAATATTGTCGTTTTGGGCTTTGTGATAAATAATAGACTATATTTGATATAGAACCTGGTGTGAAGTTTCTTTTGTGGTGTATTTATTCTGTGGCAAGTGTGAGGGTGTTGTGCAAACACGTTACACATGACCTCTGGGGATAAGCCTGACTGATCTGTACCAAACTAACAAGAGAGTGAGCACAGGTTATTTTTGGTGTGTAACTTAATTGTCCTGACTAGAGTGGTGGGTTCTGCCTGGCTTAGGTGCATACTTTAGCTCCAGAAACTCAATTTCCAAGAGGTGTGTCAAAAATCCTTTCAGAGGGCCAAAGGGCAAGCAAAGTCACTGGGTCCAACAATGGGGATTGAGGCAACATTTAGGCTAAACTCGCTAGTAAGTACAAATCTTACAAGTTCCACAGTGACTTTTTAAAAGTCAGAAGTATCTTAGTGGAATAACACTTCGGTCAAAGTTACGTCACAGGTAAGCATAAGCCTGGAAGCTGTGCTCGAGGCATCCACAGTGCTCTTACACACAGGCAGTAGGTCTTCCTGAGTTCAGCTGCAGGTTGTTGGTGCTTCTAAGTTCTAGTGGGTGAGTCGCTGCTCTGTTTTCAAAGGGTAGCAACCCACTACCCTTCCATCGCTCAGATGCTGCTCCAGGGCAAAAGCCTCCTCTCTTGACTGTGGTCCCCACCTGGCATATTGGGGTTGTAAATAGAGGTACTCAGCACGATGTTGCCTCAGAGTAACAACACAGAAGTCTAAGCCATGGTGGGGAAAGTGTTGGAATTCAGTTAATTTTACAGTAGACAAATTAGTGGACATCAGAAGGATAAGATTAACTATTCACACTACAGTCTAAGCAACAGTAGGGAAAGTGTTGGACTTCTGAGGGGTTAGATTTACTTATTGCCACTTCAGCTAAGCAACAGTAGGGAACTTCGGAAGGGTTATATTTACTATTCCCACTCCAGGCCAAGTAACAAACAGGAAAACTGTTGGACTTCAGAGGGCTTACATTTATTATTTCCACTACAGTCTAAACAACAGTAAGGAAAGTGTTGGACTTTGGAGGGTTAGATTTACTATTTCCACTACAGCCTATGCATCACTAAGAAAGTGTTGGACTTTGGAGGGCTTACATTAACTATTTCTATTCCCATGTATACAAAAGTAGGAAAAGTGTTACATATCTTAAGGATTACATATGCCATTCTAATTCATTATTATTTTATAAATTACCTAACAACTACAAATAATGAAACCATATATTATACAAGAAATGCAAAGAATATAACAATTTTAAAACAATTAATTAATTAAAATTACATTCACACCATCCCTAAAAGACACAAAACCACAAACACTCAAAAAAATTGACAAAAAGTATTTTCTAAATACATTTCTTTATTCACATTTTACATGGTAACAATACATAGTAGTGTTATTTGTGCAGTCAAGTCGCACACGGTACCTTTGCTCTCAATTCACAGAGCAGTATCCTCTTTTCCAGGCTGGCCATAATTCAGCTATCTACTCACTCAACACTGTGACCCATGGCCCCACTCCATCCTTCACTGTGAGTTATCTGCAGGGGTTTTACTATTCTCAGAACCATTTACCTCCACATCGCTATGTTCTCTGCAGAACGCCAATCTCTGAGGGTGCCCTTAATGTCATGCTCATCTGCCACCGCCCACTCCAGTAAGTCGCCACCTCCTGGCTAAGATCTCTGGTAGCTGGGGCAATTCAGCGTCTTGCCAGAACCACCCCCAATGCGATCATTTGGGGTGGCATCTTTGGTATCCTGCTCCAAGCTCGAAATAAAAAAAAATCTTAAATTAAAAATATGATTTGAATTAAACACATAGAATTAAGATAAAATTTAGAAACAATTATAGAAATAGTGATGATACAAACAGAACAATACATTAATAATTAAATTAGAAAATGCCAAATCATTTAATAACTAAATGTATATATATATATATATATATATATATATATATATATATATATATATATATATATAACTAATTATCAACAAAAAATGAAGATTAACAATTATTCTAAAAATATGTAATTCCAATAATGTTCCACCCTATTCCTCCAGAAACCAACCAACCTGCAATTAAAATGCATATTACTACCACAATTATAAAAAAATAAATTTGCGTTATAATTTATAAATAAAACTTAAATAAGTAAAATAATAAATAAATAGTAAAGCTATTTAAAAAATAATCAATTAAAAATGTAATTTACAATAAATAATTAACAAATAAATCAAATTAATTACAATCTAATTTACTTCCCACCTTGTTCCCCCACAAACCCAACAACCTACTACTAAAAAATAAATTACTAACATAAAGGTAACAATTTAAATTAAAATTAAAATACAAAAATGTAACTTAAGCACATAAACTAACAATAAAAAAATAACCAATTCACATAATTAATAATCAATTAAATATTGAATTAACAATAAAAATAAAAATAAAATGAAAATGAAATTTATCGTAATTACAATTAACTTCCTATCCAATTCCCCAACTAACCCAAGAACCTGCTACTACATTACAAATTACTAATTAAAATAAAAAAAATGTAAATTACATATTTAAAATTGCAAACTATATACTTTAAAAAATGTATATTGCTTTTAACTTTGTGATTTTCCCGTTCTTCCCTGTTGGGCTCGTTGTCCTCTTTGCTCTCACCTTAGGGTGAGACCGGATAAATAGTCACCACCAACCCGTCTCGGCCTCATCAATACCTCATGGCTCTCTCTGTGGAGGACGGGGCAGGTGATACATGGCGAACTTTTATTTCCTTAAATGCGAGACAGGTGATGCAATAGTTCCCCAGGCTCCCATTGCCCTGAATGTCCTTCTACACTCTTTATAGGTGCTCTTCTCTATGGTACATTTGTTGCTGCTCCAATCGTCAACTTGAACTTTGTGCCCACGTCACGGCTATGGTATATCGTAAGTGTCAACATATACAAATAATTGAATGTGACTTTCTGGCTTGGTATTGTAATTTTATTGCTGACATTTGTATGGCTTGTTGAAAACCCAATAAACATATTCTGAGCAAGAAAGAAAAATAATAACAATTATCCCAACAATAGTGGCACAGAAAATGAATATACTAATATTTAAAAAATAAAATGAATATGCTAGATTTAGTAAAGTAAACAATATTAAATATAATGTTCCTACAAAACAATATTATATACAACAACAAACAAATGTTCTTACCATAGATATTCTGTTCTACTATATTTTGATAATCACAATGTTTTGACACCACATTCATGTCATACAATATTTTTAATCCACTATTTTGGTCATTTACCTGGCCCTCTTAAGTCAGAGCGATGCACCAAGGAGATGGCCCTTATTTTTCCCTGAGGTCCTGACCTCGCAGATGTGGGTCACAAACAAAGGCACATAGGGTAATGGTCCCTCTGGTGTGGTGGCCCCAATGTAGATCAGAATCTCACACTCCGCTTCAGGAATCCACTTGACAGGATCCTCACTGGACCTCGATCTCCCCAGGAGCTTTCCTCCTCCTCCTCACAGGGTCCTCTGGTTTTAGCAGACAAGCAGATGCTAGTGCTCCAGCTTCCAGGGCAGTAGTCTTCATTCTCCTGGGTGATGTCACCCTCATCCAGCAGGAAGACTAAAAGTCCTTGGGCCCCCAGACCTGGTCACAACAGGCAGACGTTGTGCTGAGCTTCTCCATGCTGATGCATAGCTGCAGTTTGACAATTTTGGGAGGCTCAAACTCCCCTTGTTCTAATCTGTTTCCAAGAACACATGTGCTCTAGTGTTTTAGCCTGTAAAGACCGTGTTGTGGGTGTTGCCCACTTTGAAGAGCCCACTCCTTTATCCTATCCCTAGTTAACAAAGTAGCCAGTCACAGAAGGGCAACCTCCAGGCCTGGAAGACCCACAACAAAGGCCATGGGAGTGACTAGAGGATCACACCTTGATGTCAGCCTAACTGATATAAGGTTACAAAGGCCCCTAGCCTTACTCTTTATATTTCCCTTATCAGCCCATCTAATTCCTGAGATGTGCCCAGGCCCCACTGACCAATGACCTTTTCAGAATCGAGGAACACTTTTGAAGTGCACAAGAGAGCCAGTCTCTCCCTTCCTCCAGCATGTGTTCCACTCAGGTCTCAGGAAAGCAGGCAATCCACAGATCTATATGGGTTGGCTTATCCACCTGAACTTGCCTTTCCAAGGCCCTGGGCTTTCCAAGTGGATCCTCCAGGCCTCCATGTACTGTACCACACACAGACACACTTACATTACGGCACGGGCGCACAAGCACACATACGTTGCACAGAGCTATATACTAACATGATGTAGGCCAAGGGCAAGCTAGGAACCGGAACTCTAAATAAGTAGGCCTCACTCCAGTGGCGCAGGTAAATAGGCCTGATCACTTTTACAAAAGCAATACTCTGCCACCACTGTGCTTGTGCTACTTAACATTTAGTAAAGGCAACAACCCTTTACCACTACCAGGGTAACTCTTTGTGTACCACATCTAGTTTAACAAGAATGCAATCCATGAAACAGGCCTAGATACAGACGCACGTGCATGATTGGTGTTCGACCAAGATGAAAAAACAGTGCCAAGGATCCAGATATCACTGGAACTGGGGCACTCATGGCATGGGTGCACATCCATCATCACACAGAGGACTTTCCGTCCCAACAAGGTGCAATTTGGGTGTACTTTCAACCTCAAAGCACAACTTAGGAGTTTCAGTTTGTTTAACAGGGAAGCCCTCAGTGAGCCAGCCAGATTGTTGGGCTCACTGTGACAAATTCAAAAATGCACATGGGCAGATTTATTAATTATTTATGCAACACAGCACAGCAACTTCTCCCATCCAAGCAGCATGTCCACAGAGTCTGTAGAAGTATACACGCCCACTGCTATTCTTGCCCAACAAAGCATACATGTAGTTGACTGGTGTTTACTGAGGTACAAGAGAGCGGTATGTTCATGTCTCCTCTCTACCATAGACCACATATGGACATCACTATTGATTATAGGGGTGTGCAAGAAGGCAATTGCAGCTCTAGTAAAGTAGAAGGGACAGGGTGGCATGCGAGTGGGGGTAATTAAATTAAATTAAAAATTAAAAGAACACTTATCTCACTGCTGCGTGCCACTCCGCTTCTCCGTCTCCTTGCTACAGGCAGGCATGTGCTTCCAGCCTGCTGTGTGTCAATCCTGACGTTGCTTAGAGCAGCGTTAGGACTGGCTGGGAGCACCCAGCCAGGGCGCTCCCAGGCAGACTGGGGCCCTGTGCAGGCTCTCTCCAGCCCAGCAACTGTGTTCCTGGGCTGGAGAGAGCTCTCTGCGCATGTGTGTTTGGCTGAGCTGAGACGGCCAGCCATACACACATGCGCTCTGAGGGAGAGTGCTGTGCACTCTCCCTTATTGCTCGTCACCTCCATGGCCAGCCACTTTTTCCCAAAGTTTATTGTCGTTTTTTGGGAAAAGGTTTGCAGCGGCCGCCACTGGCAGGAGGGCGACACTCCTCCGCCCATATGGAGGAGCCGCCCCTGCAAGAAGGTGAAGCTAACACCTCCTCCCACCCAAACAGGCACGCATGTCCTTGACTGGCATCAGTCGAATGTGCACAAGAAGGAGAATTCACATTTCCTCCCACCTAAACAGAATGCATGTAATTGACAGCTGTCAGTAAAGAGGCACAAGGAGATGTTCATGTCTTCACTGATCAAAGATCACACAAATACTTGAATGGTGCCTTCTGTGGTGTAGAGGAGAGTGAAGTTCACTTCTACCATCCAAACAGCAGGCATGTACTTAAGTTATGTTGGTCAACGTACAAAAGAGTTTAAAGCTCACATCTCTTCCTGGTCATAAAACAAGCTTTACTGCAGTGGTGTCTGTGAAGATACACAAAGGAGTATGTCATGTCAAACCCCTGCCTCAGAATGCAGCCCTTGTACTTGACTGGTGTCGGTCGATGAAACACAAGAGGCTGGATTCAGTTCTCTTCCATCCCAGGGAGCATGCATGTATCTGACCAGTGCGTGTTCCAAGTGCAAAAACAAGGTAAGTTCATGTCTTTTACAAAGAGTATACATGTACCTGATTATTGATTGTCGAGGTGTACAAGAGAGTGAAATTTGTGTCTCGATCTCCAACATCATCCAAGATCAGGGGTCCCCAGACTCCTAGAAATGAAATGCAATGAGATGAATGTCATGTCGTCTAGTGTAGACAAGTGGTACTAGTTAATGGTTTGTGCTACTTTGCAGTAAGGAGGCATTCACTGGGTAGTACTTTTGCGTTCCAACACTACCAACAGTGGGTTTCGATGCAAAGCCATATCTATGAAGATTGTTAGACTGGGCTGTGTGTCAAAAATAATGCCCCCTTGAGGAAGGCATAAAGCAAGAGAATTTTTTTTATTTCATCCGTTTGCACATTGCATGTGTGCTGCACTGTACAACACACATCCAATGTTTGGAATGTTAAAAATGGTCTAACCATAATATTTTGTATTCTGAGAGTCCCCTTCTGATATAAAACCTATGCTAGACATCTCACACACACCTTTCATGGTGCAAATAGTGTTTGCATTCATTTAGGCTCATTGGATAGTAACATTTCTGGCACTGCCTGGGTTGAGCACTTCTCTCGGTTATACTCTGGCACTGGCGATCAGGACCCAACTAAAGTGATGCCTCTTATACAGGTTCCACAGGCATTATGTCATAAATCTCCTTGTGCCCTCCTGGTTGGACATTGTATTGGGGCAGTGTTACCATGGGTCCACCAGATTTCTAGTTTTCAGATCTCCAAAGCATTAGACTGGATTACACCAAACAAAGCCCCTGGGTTGGATTAGATGCCAGGATATTTGTTTAAGTCCTTTAGAGATGTTTGGGGCCCCCATCTCTCACTGTTCTTTAGTGCTATATTGAATGGTGCGCCCACCCCTCCCACGTGGGCAGGGGCAGAAATTGACCATTTTAAATGTGAAGGCACAATTAATAAAAAGAAGATAGTGCAAAATCATATGTGATGTGAACAACAGTCACTTGAAGTTGCTTCATTAACGTTGGTCCCATGCTCCTTGAAAAGGATTTTTACCCTGAAAAAATCTCAATAATCCAGTGGCGTAGCGTGGGTTGTCAGCACCCGGGGCAAGGCAAGTAATTTGCGCCCCCTAACCCGTGGATTTTAGCACTCGAGTCCCCCCCCCAGATGTTGCGCCCGGTGTGGCCGGCCCCCCCTGCACCCCCACGCTACGCCACTGCAATAATCTCAGGCATTTTGCTCAACATTTGTAATGCGAAATGCGACAAATCAGAGGATGTTAATCTATCGTAGATAACATTTCATTAGAGCCTAGACATTTATATAAGAGGACATTCATGCTTGACGCTATTCTCAAAAAGACCCTTGTCATACATTTGTCAAGTTAAAGAGTTCAGAGTTACCTTTTAAGCATAGGAAAGGGCAGTACAGTAAAAAATGACAATGTATTGGCTTTTGCCCTTTCCCCTAAACCACCACCAAGTATGGGGATGATCCATTCCTCTTCCCACCATGGTAGAGCAGTTACTCTGCTGTATGTGTTGTTTTAGGCCCAGCAGAACCTACGAATGCTGAGGGTCATCAATTGCTCCTGGTTAGTATGGAGAAAGACTGCATGTGTTTGGTACTCCTAGCACTCTCAGGATTTAAGTCACAAGCATCGTATGGCCCGATCTCATTTCTTGGTGCTGAGCATGATGAGGACAGACAGTGAAAATCTAGTTAAATGCACACTGGGTGAAGGCTCCTAGGACAAGCATGAGAAACACAAGCAGACCTGGTGAGCTAAAGGTCACAGTGGCTGTAGTAACATGGCAGGCAGGACACACACTGGCGGAGCTGATCAGGGACTTGAAAACATCCACAGCTGAGCATAGTACTACCATTAATCTCAGCCCTGCCAAGTGCCACGCATCACGGGTTAGATTAACGCAAATCGTTAGTCATTCCTGCACTGGATCATTTTGTCATGCAATGTGGACCGTTGCTCTGCTCTCAGAAGCAGTTTTTATGTGCCAGTGACAAAAGCTAGTTGTAAGCAGGCTGAGAAAGCCTCTGAAACACAGCATATACCTGCTACTAGTTATGCAGCCAGGACAGGTAAAGGGTCATAAAAGATTAACAGCTGTCATAGTTAAACTTCGGGCAGTTTACACTGTTGCATGAGGCTGACTGTGTGTAGTCCCTGCTCTCTACAGATGCAGGTAACTTTAAATGAAATGTCAATATGTTGCCAGCGAGCACGCTGTCTCATTGCAAGTATATTTGGAAAACAAAGGGGCACTTATTTTAGCGCTTCATGTGTGGGGTGATTTCTAATATTTATGTTCACAGGGATTTTTCAGCATGGTTTTAATTGCAATCAAGTTTCACTCAGTGCACACATTTTCACACATAAGGCATCGAATGCCATTCATAAGCACACCTAAGCCATGGTAATGTCACACATAAGCAATATGCAACTTGTCAGCTATGTGGAGCCAGTCTAAATGTTTTTTCTTTTAATTTTTCTTGCTTTCAAAAAAGTTTATTTCTAAAAAACAGGTCAGCACTAATAATCTTGTAAACCTTGGTGTGAACAAGACCCACTATGCCATTGTTATACCTCACCTTGGATTGACAAGTTACGGAATTTATCAAGGAAGGTGTCAGGCGTAATCAAACTCTTGTTTTGTAGAAGATTCTGAAGCACATATTCAAAAAGAAGGACACCGTCGAAGTAACCTGAGACATACTGGTTCTTGAGCTGCAAGAGAAGGAAAACTGTGAGGTGGGAAACCTGGGTGTAACTTATCAAAATATCACCCAAAAGCCAGGTACACAACCAGTACACTTAAGCCTCAGATATATTTCTGGAAGGATCACAAGCAGAGGTGAGCTGGGAGCTCTCTAAAGGTGCAGGGTCAAATCATTGTACACATTCAATGATTGATCTATTTTTGGAGAAATTATGTTTAGGGCTGAGAAGGAAGCACATTCTGTTGTATGACGCTCAGCTTGGGACTGCTAATATGAATTCAGAGCCTATACTCGTTTAATATTTGACTGTGGATGGATTAACGTTTGGAATAATTAAAATACTTTTTGGTTCAATGCAAAAATGTCAAAACAGATGTACAAATCAATGTTTTTTTCAGGCATTTCCTAATTTTTTCTATTTCGGGTGGAATATTTCTTTCTACTTCTGATTTTCATGACCCTCAGGTCAATATAAATCACTAACAAAGGTGTACTAGCTATAGAATCATCAACCTTTGTGTGTTGAATTTAATATTATAAAATGGCCATTCATCAGCATTAATGCATTTCCGCTGCCTTTATGGATGTGGGTGAAAAATATATAATTAGTGATGTTACTTCTTTCCACAAATGGAATTTATTTACAGCACAAGTCCAAAGAGAGAGATAATGTCTCTAGAATCTCTAGATAAGGCATTACATTTTCCTCACATAAGATGAAATAGAAAATGCGATGATCAATGAAATTACCCAGAAGTAAGCCAGAACCACTTCACCCTATATGCTGTGAAATTACCCACAATTATGGGGTCAGACCATAGCAGTTGCGCAAATAGGTCATGTTTTGTTTCTAATCTGAGCAATACACAAATTATGCCCACACTGAACGCATGCTTTGTTACAGGATTAATGCATAAAATGGTTTCCAAATGAGCTACAAATGTGCCCCTCCACGAGATTTATGACATAAAATACAGACAAATTATTATTATGAGGTTCATGAAATTGCCCATCAAGATCAACTACTAGGAATACAAATGGGTAAGAGTTAATTACAAAACTGTTTCTCAATAAGGAGTTCTGAGTGACATCAATATAGAAAGATAGCAAAGCCAATGTATAAATTTATGATATGTATGTCCTCCAAAATTATCTGCTCTGTTTATAAAAACTAAGCCGATACAAAGGAATAATGGGGTAGTGGTACGTAACACGGCCACTTCTCCCTGCCTGAAATTAAAAACAAAATACACGGCCTCCTACAACCCACACCTGCCATTATATGTGCCTTTCCTTCCTTCCCATCTAGAAACTGTGCTCCTTGCTTTCCATCGCTGCTCTGGCAGGCTCTCAGAGAGCCCAGCTATTGCAACCTGGAATTCCTGCACTGTGCAGCAACAGTGCTTAACAAGTTCTTCTACCCACCGTTACTACATCATAGTAGTGAATTACTGGATTTAGAATCCAGTCATTCACGCCACCAGCTCCCTATGATAGTCATGCATAACATGACATTATATATGGATAATAGTGAATGACAGGGATGTTCTTCACCAAAGCTTTTTGAGTAACATCAAACAGACAAAGAGAACAAAATACAAATTAACACTTCTCATGTTTTTGTCGGTACAGCCAATAAATGTGCAAGCACTAGGTACGATTGAGCAACCTGTTTAAGTATTTGAAAACCAGGCAGCATACCTTAAATGGGATCCGGTCATTCATGGGTAACCAGTGTAAGTACACTATTACAGAAGTAATGTGATTCTTCTTCCTGAGCCCCAAATCGAGCTAACCTGCTGCTTTCTGTGCTCTCTACAGGTAATAGATGTCAACCACAAACATGCCTGCAAAGCACTACATTACTCTAGCCATGCAAAAACAAATGCGCCTACTACCACTGCCCTACTAAATATGGATATTAAGGGTTTGAAATGCAGAAGAAGCAATGGCTGATAACTGTACTGATCCAGTCGTTCAGGAACCTTTCTCAAAGATCCCCCCTCCAACAATTTATTTTACCTTCACTGATGTTGGGATTTGCAAAACAAACTTCTCAAAGTGTGTTCTTTTTCTGACTGAAGTATGAAATTCTCAGTTTCAGAGCTGTTTAATTTCTGGCTATTCTGAACCATACATGACTACCTCCCCAAATTCTCCGCAAGGCCGCTACAGATCTATTGTCATCAGGAATTCTACTACAGACCTGTGTATGATCAGCGTATGGTTTTACAGAAACCAACTCATACTGGAAAGTGCTCAACTGGGGCCCACATAGATATTGTAAAGCACAGGCAAGAGGTATAAGTCTTGCAGGATACCATAAGAATGTACAGCCTCCACTGATATAAAGCTTCCTAAATTAACTCTGTCGCTCTGGTAAAAAAAGAATGAAACCATGAACGGCCCTAATGTTGGCTTCTGCTAGAATCGCCGTTCTATCAAGAAGGTTGGCATAATACACAATGTCGAAAGCCACAGATAGGTTCAGCATGACCAGCAGACAGGTCGCCTCCTCATCAGCCAGCCAACAGAACGCTTAAGCGCAGATTTATGAAAAGTGGCGCTGCACCTAGTGATGCACCACTTTTCTAGCACCCATTAGCACCCCACTAACACCACTATGTTAGCGCCGTATTGAAAATATGGCACACCATGGCGGTAGTTAGGGTAACTAGCATCATAACCTTTTTACGCTAGTCCGGCGCTTTGCAGGTTAGCGTAAAAAATTATTGCACTAATCCTGCTATGTACCCAGAGGCCCATTGTAATCAATGGCAGCCTCTTTTTAACACCTGCACTTACAGGCATTAAAAATGCTGATAAAAATGGCGCAAAGGAATCTCATATATTACTTTGCACCATTTTTATTGCCCCTCTAGCTCCGGAACACCCCCCTTGCATACATTATGCCTGGTGCAGGCATAATGTGGCACAAGGGGTTACAAAGTAGCGCAATGCAAGCATTACACCACCTTGTAAATATGGCACGGCGTTTTTACCTTTCCAAAGCCACATTAGCATAAGAACAATTACACTAATGTGGTGTTGGAACAGCACAAGGCCAGCATACATCTGGCCCTTAATGTCAAGAAGCAACATTGGATTTTCCATCTGAAGACACATCCATGGTCTAAATCGTGAGATTGACTGGATCCCCCTTATCACATATTTCAACTTGTAGGCATGGGCTTTACACAATTTATGTACAGGGATTAGATAATTCTAACTATGTCTAGTGTTAAATGAGGGGATCACAGTATGTATTGTGACAATCACAGAATTGATGATATATGCAAGTGTTATACACCCTAAATACATACTTATCTCAAAAATCCCCAAACTGGATGATTTGTTCGCCTTTACACCTAATTTACTACAATGTTTTTACCCCACTTCTGCTCACAAAAATGGGGGAAACCTGTCCATTGAGCAATGCTTTGTGGCTCCCCTTTGGCAATACAACATACATTTACAAATGGGCACTGCAGTTTCATACTAAAGCGTTCTTATAGATGACTCACTGCCCTTCCTTGATGTTACAGCTCCCATAACTTCATACAAACTGTTGGACCTGGCCTTTTCTGCAAGGTCATCCCCAAACATTTTGCCTTCCTCCTCCTATTTTTTCTGAATTCTTTTTTGTTGGTTTTAAGACTCTGTGCTCTTTACCACTGCTAACCAGTGTTAGTGTCATGCCCTCTCTTTAAAACATGGTAATATTGGATGATACCCAATTGGCATATTTAATGTACTTTTAAGTCCCTAGTAAAGTGCCCTACCTGTGCACAGGACCTGTACATTAAATGCTACTTGTGGGTCTGCAGCACTGATTTTGCCACCCACTTAAGTAGCCCCCTACCATGTCTCAGGCCTGCCATTGCTAAGTCTTTGTGGGCAGTTTTGAACTGCCATTTCGACCTGACAAAATAACCATTTTGCCATGCCTAAACCTTCCTTTTTAATACATACAAGTCACCCCTAGGATAGGCCCTGGGAAGCTCAGAGGGCAAGGTGCAATGTATTTAAAAAGTAGGACATGTACTTCTAAGTTTAACATGAACATCTCCCAAAGTTGTTTTTCAGTACCTCAAGGCCTACCTCTCCCATAGGATAACATTAGGATTACCTTATTACATTTTATAAGTGTAATTCCCAATTATGAAGAGATAGACTTTTTGAGTTTGGTGTCTCTGAAGTCACAATTTAAAATCACAACGTATAGTGAAGTTGGATTTTCAATTGAAGTTCTGAAAATGCCACTTTTAGAAAGTTGGCTGTCATGTCTGGCGTGGGGTGATGCTGGGCTTTATGTATTCCTCCTAGATGGCCACGCACAATGGGAGCTTAAGCGTGACTTGATGGGCCTAAAAGGACCATCCTAGGCAGGATGGGGAGGAGCAGCTGGGCACAGCCTCACTTACATCTGAATAGGCTGGGCCCTGCCCATACACAAAGAGCTGCATAACCCTGAACCCTGGACCCAGGACAGGAAGGACAGAGTCTTTGAAGTCTCCCCCACTTCAAAGACACCACTGGGTATAAGTAATTGACCTCTGACACCACCAACTCAGAACACTTCTGGAAATGTGAATACTCTGCCAGGAAGAAGGACTGTTGTGCTGCTGAAGGGCTTCTACTTTGTTGGACTGCTGCTTTGTTCTGGATGTCTGCCTTGCTGTGCTGCCCTGCTGTCTGGTGTTCCCCTGCCTGGGTGAGAAGCACTGGACCTGCATCACTTGAACCCTGAGTGACTCAAAGGGATATATGGTTGGCCTCCTGATCTGAAGTGTCAGGGAAATAAAAGATTTCCAATCACCATGCTCTAGCACCTGGACTCTTTCATCTGTGAGTCTGACCTGCCAAGTGGTGCCACCCCAGTCCTGGACTCTTGGAAGTGAGCCTGAAGTGTTTGGTCTAGAAGAATTGATGTATTGCTGCTGTTGCCTGGCATAGAACCAGCACATTGCCTTTGAAACCACCACTGCTAAGCTTTTCTCAGCACAAGGTCCTCACATCCCTGGCAAAGGCTACCTGGACGACGCATCTGCACATGTTTGAAGTGTTGCACAAATACTTTACACACTGCCTCTAAGTTAAGCCTGGCTGCCCTCTGACAAGCTACCAGAGGGTAAGCACAGGTTAATTTGGGGTTTGCCTGACACTTATCCTAACTAGGATTGTGGTTGCTGCTTGACCAGGGTTCATATCCCAGTCAACCAACAACCCAATTCCTAACACAAACTCTATAATATAGCTCCACAAAGTTGTTAAACAATTTTCCTGACAGCCTTTTATGCCAATGATCTTAGACATTTGTAGTAAACTCACATCAGTTAAGGCCACTGAGTATGAATCCATTCCGCATTTTTACTTAAGCTGCAAAACTTGGGTGGAAGAGGCAGCCCCTGGACATGCATGCCACGAGGTTGCTGACCTACCTAATGCCGGTGTTATTCCGGATGCACAGCGCTCATCTTTGCATCCACAGCTGAGGTTTCATTCACATTATTCTCAACCCAACTGAATACTTTGGTCTTGTGGCTGGTGTGCGTACTCTTGCTGTAGTACTTTCATTTTTTCTGATCTGTGGGTGAATGAAAGTGTCCTTTTTGGAGGGTCACCCCTCACAACTTTTGCTAAAGATGCTGTAAGTTTGGACTCTGAAAGTGCACTGGAGCCTGCTAACCAGGTGCCAGTGCTCTCTCCCTAAATTGGTAAGTGTGAATTGGCATCCGTATTTGGCAAGTACTTTACCCCCCTTATAAGTCTCTAGTATATTGTACCAGTGGTACCCAAAGCTTGTGTGTTAAAGGGGTCGCCAGAGCCTGAAGCACTGTTTGTGCCACTCTGAGTGACCCAAGTAAAACTACTAACAGCAGGTCTGACATTGCAGACCGAAGGAGCAGTGCATACTGCTCTAACTCTACTGTGCCCACACTATGTGTGGCACAATCCCGGCACTGTCTTTAATACGTCAGTCACGCCTAAGGTAGGCCCTCTGAGCCCAGAAGACAGAGTGCATTATACTGAACGTGTGGCCATATAAGTACAAGCTTTAAGTCCTTATAGTGGGTTTTTCCATTAAAGGCTAATATAGCTGAACAACAGTCCACAGGATAACATGGGCTGGCAGCCGGGCAAAATCTGAAATCACCAACTCCATTATGGTGTCGCCGAAGTGGGTCATGTTTGATATCAAACAACATGCTTTCCCAGGTAGGCAGCTTGGTCTGTACAGCTGAGAAACACTTCTGCCATCTTGAAAAGTGGCAAAATAGAGGTTCTGGGTAGAAAAGGTGCCACAGCCCACCAGATGTGGTCAACTCAGGGGCAGTTTAGCCCCTGGGGCTAAGAGCCCATTGGCTAGTTACACCCACACACCTAATGCCCTTAAATCTATGATTTAAAGGGCTCCCCTGGCACCAGAACCTCAGATCTGCAACAACTTGCAATAAGAGAACAAGAGAAGACAAAGATCAACGACAACGGGACCTGCCATAACAAAAGCTGTGATAACTTGAACCTGTGGCAACCTCCTGGAAATACTCAACTGCAGCTTGTCCTGGACCAAAGACTGCTTCCCCAGCAAGGGGGAACCCTTTGTGAGACAAAGGCAAGACCAGACTCCCTTGGATTAGTTGGACGGGTCCCCTGCCCACCGCAGGTAAAATGTACTCACTGGATCCAAAGAGGTGCTGGCCATTGGGCCCTCCAAGGGATCGCCCAAAGACAGATGGTCCAGTGCATTGTCAGAAGTGTAGTCCAGCTCTCTGCCAAGTTACAGCTGACTACCATTTTCCACTGGACCTCCTGAATGAGGGAGGAAGCTTCTCCTCCACCTTACCAGTGCCAAGGATTGTTCGTGGCCAGTCCGGTCATCACCACCTTTACTCGACGCTGCAACTCGAGGACACACTCAACACCTTCATCCAATGTCACCTGTGGCTCAGTTGTCGAGTTTTTGCATCCGTTTCCCCAACCACACTGTAGCAGTGTGAAAACCAGCAACCGCAGCTCCCGTTCAGCATCAGTAATAGCTAAGCACACCTCTGCACCTGAGATTCCGAGACTAGGTGGTGTTGTTCTGCCTGGTGAATCCTTGTCCAGGGGCCCACACAAGCTTAATCCCCAGTGGGCTTTCAGAACTTGGCCTGCAAATGACCGAGTATCACAAGTACAATTTTTCAGCATCCAGGGCTCCTGCGTTCAGCACCAAGGACAGCCAGGACACCTTTTCACCCGGGCCCCACGAGCCAGATAAAATTGGTCTGAATGTTACAGCTTGGAATTGGACCCTACACAACCTTAACCACAAGTGGGTTCCTCTGAAGTAACTTTTCTTATTGACCGCAATGGTGAGATTTAGCAGCCTGTCAATGCACTGAGTTTCTTTCTATTTAAAATCCCAAACTCTAGTTTTACACAACTGAGTTACTTTGTTTTGGTGTCTAAAATTATATAAAAAGGTGTTCTAGTTTTATAAATTGGGTTCAAATTTCTTTCGAATTTAGTCAATTACTTATTGTCCATGTTGGTACTCTGAAGTGCTTAACACAAGTTCCTTTAGTAAAGCCTGACAGCTCTTTGCCACACTACCAGGACTGAGCCAATGGCTTTAATATTGGGAATCCGAGGGTCCATCTTTGGGATATTGGGAGAGCATTAGATAGTGAAGCCTAACCAGCATCACCGCATAATGCTCCACTTTCCTACAATGGGGGAGCTGAGACCACAGATTATTTACCCATGATTCAAGCAGGACTTGCACAGTACTGAAAAATTGAACTGAAGTCTGAATACCACATCAACCCTCATCCGCAGCATAATTGATTAATTCCTAAATGTGTATGCAAGCAGATCAATGAAGCAACATTTAACTGACATTAATCACTAATGTGGGAGACTGGACTAAGTATTCTAAGAATACTATACTCCTTGGAGGTCTGCTAATAATACAACCTAAAGTAATCATATCATTCTTAACTATTGAATTCTTATTTACAACGTTGGGCATCATTTGCATGAGAGTTCTGGAGATGGTCTAGGCACAATGCTATTCTTATGTTTGACACACAACAGCCTTTTTTCTGCTTGTTGCTCCCTACAGATACACTCTCCAGCCACTGAAATGAGTTTCACCGATATGAAAGGATCAACAATTTGTGTAAGTTTCAGCAAGGCCTTAAACACAATTCAGAAGACTTGGTAAATACAAGAGACCAGCAGGGAACTGGTGAAGTAAACATGTTGGCGTTCAGGAGAGTATAGTCACTCTCCTCATTAGTTCTTAAGCGCTCTCTCTCTGTTGTTACATCTCGACTGGCTTGTAACCACACCCATCAGTTTGGTTGGTTTGTGGGCTTGCCTTTTAAAATTCGCTTGATTTGATTAGTGAAAGGCATGTATACGTCATACCTTTTCTGGTGTTCAGCCCTCCTCGAGTGCACCGGCCAACTACTGAAAACAAACAAGGCTCCATGTTTTCCATATGGTTTTTGGACTACTTGTTCTCTTTTTTTCGTAGGTAGCGCGATCTCACTGGGCAGTAGTTGCGCGCTTTGCATGACATGGATCCTGTTACATGGATAATTGCACATTTGACGGTAACATGGATAACTGCACTTTTGCCGATACGTTTCACTGCAAGCTAACTTCTGTTTCCTTTTGTGTGTTTGTTTAAAGGCAGTGGGCTCGTTTATGTGAAACTGTTTATTTCTTTTATTTTCAGTTTATGTGGCAAGAAAAGTCAGGTTAGGAGTTTACAATGCTAATAGCTCTAACTCGAGCAAACGCGAGGCCCATTGCATTGCAAATGCTTGTTTATCCTTGTGGATGGCTGACAATAAGACAAGGGGTCCACTGTCACACAATTTAAGTGAGTGAGTGTTTAGAAACTGATAGCAGGAAAAATATCAATATATTTCTGATTAGAGTTGACTTATAGTAGTGATAAAGTATGTACTAGCTCATGTAGATGTTAACACCAGTGTAAGCGATGGACGTGAACATAATAATTGAGAAATTATTATCTATATCCATTCACCTTCTCCCTCCACAATACCCTTTAGGTCTCTATTCTGTCTTAAGGCTACCTGTTTTGGTCTTTGACTTTTTGCACATGATTGTTTTACGGAAAACCCTAGGGAAGTGCCAAGAGGCCTCTTGGTGGTGCTACTGGCTGGAGCACAAATCCCATAAAAAATTGGATTCTCTTCTAGTATTAAAAGAAATTAAAACAATTTCCTAGTATATGTGAGGACAAGTTTCATCTGTGTTTATGAAGCGTTCTTAAAATCAATGCAACCGGGCAGTATCTGTTGACAAAGCCATTTATGGGCACTGCACTTATTTGACTTTGATCCAGAGTTAGAGAGGGAAAACACACAGGAGGGAAAGGAGGAAAGACGGAAAAAAGGTGACAAAGAGAAAAAATAGAACCTGTAATAGTGAGCTAAAGGGGCATGGTGAATTAAAGATGCTTGGTGTGGAATCAGCTCTGGTATTAGGCACTCGAACATTCAATAGCGCTGGTCGTGGGCTTCTAAGCAAAACTCTGGGAACCTGGGAACCAGCAATTATTCTTTTACTAACTAAGCACAGCCATAAAAAGACACAAAGTTCAGAGATCAAGTGCCTCTGTTGTTGAAGTCAAAAGGGGCATGACTGGCTGAAGGTGTCCCATGTAACAAAAAGAACCTGGGGCAGATGTATCAATCTGTACAATAGTGATTACCTAATTGCGATTTTTATGGAATCGCAATTAAGTAATCGCTATTGGGATGTATGAAACTCCAGGAGTGTCATACTGCGATTCACAAGGCCTCGCAAATGGACCTACCTCATCAATATTCATGAGGTAGGTCGCAATTTGCGAGCCATTGCGAATGGCTACAATCAGTATTATGGTGGCCTGCTGGGCTCAGCAGACCACCATGTCTGTGATTGCTTTTCAGTAAAGCAATCTTTTTTCTTTTAAAATGCAGCCCGTTTTCCTTAAAGTAAAATGGGATGCGTTAAAAAAAGAAAAATTAAATGTTTCCTTTTCATTTTTTAAGAGTAGGCAGTGGTTTGTGGGACCACTGCCAGATCTTAAAAACCTTTTTGCATGCATTCACAAAGGGGAAGGGGGTCCCTCGGGGACCCCCTTCCCCTTTGCGAATGGGTTACCACCTACTTGAAGTCGGTGGTAACAGCGATTGTTTTGCGACCACATTCACGGTCACAAAACAATCATACATATCTCTGCGATTCGGTATTGGGAAGAGACGCCCTTGACACGCCTCTTCCTAATGCCAAATCTGTATGTAGTCACAAATCCAATGTGCGATTTGGTAACAAGTTACAGAATCGCAAAGTGGATTTGTTACATACCAAAACGGGCTGTTTGCTATCGCAAAAATGTTTGATACATCTGGCCCCTGATGTCTAAAATGTAGTTTTCCTTTGTTGCCTCAATTATACCTTGTATCCACCTCTGCTTTTGATCTGTGAATAACATGTTTTTTTGGTAGGTAAAGTACTATATTGCTGCTCCCTGGACTGCCTGTATTCCAGAGGTTATAAGGGAGGATGGAGCGTACGTTCCTGGGCACTGGAAAGCACAAAACTTCATTTAACAAGCTGCTGCCAATACACAAACACGGTCTCGTGCACCAGAATTTCTGCACGGAGTGAAAATGGCTGGAGCGTGGTGATGTCACTAGTCATCTGTAACAACTTATCACAAGTAACTGGGTGCACCATTTTCCCATGACGTGTGTTTTCAAATCAAAACGTTCCTATCGTTAAAAAACATAAAGATCACCAGTTTCTAAACATATTATGCTCTCTCACACTCAATAGTAGGTGACAAGAATATTAGGAGACAATGTAGAGCTTCCTGTTCATGTACAGCAGAGGTCTTCAAACTGTGCCCCCCTCACATAGGTCCTTGACTGCATTCTTAGGGGGTGGAAATGCCTCAGTAGAAACTTGTAAATGAAAAAGGCCTTGAAATGCAACTTTTTCTATTTGTCCCACTTCCACGCTGCCATCATGTATATCTAATGGTTAAAGTGCATACACATTATGACAGCTGTGACCCTGAGCACTGTCGTTGTAGGATCCAAGAAGTGGGTAAAAAGCACAAAATATTTTATAAGGATTTTGCTGTTTTTCAGCTTTAACCAACTGCGCATAAAATAATTAACACTCATCAAACAGAAAATAAATTAAAAGAAAACTATTCGTTGGGACTGCTCTCTATTACGTTATGAAATCTCAATTGGTTAGTGCAATCACTGCAGAGGCCTGTTTGTCAGACCAGGAAATCACAGAATTCAACCCTGTTTGGCGCATTGTGGAATAGTGGCTTGTGCATTTATAGTGCTATGAATCCCCATCCTGTATTATAAAGCGCTGTGAATATGCAAGCCATTATTGAAATTTTTTATTAAACACAGCATATAATGGGCTGCCACAAAATGATTTAGGGCCTGATTTACTAAGGATTGTCTGCTATTCACGGAGGGAGTAGTATCTTTCTGAGTGCAGAGTCTCTGCACATAAAAAGATAGGTCTTTTTATGTAAGGAGACTCCTCGCTTGTAAAGATACTACTCATTCATCCCTTTGTGAATATCAAACAATTGCAAACTTTCACAAAATTGAAACTTTAAGGCCCATATTTATACTTTTCGACGCTAAACTGCGCTAACGCAGTTTAGCGTCAAAAAATTTAGCGCCGTCTAACGCCATTCTGAAGCGCCATGCGGGCGCCGTATTTATGGAATGGCGTTAGCCGGCGCTAGCAGACCGGCGCTGCCTGGTGTGCGTGGAAAAAAACCACGTACACCAGGCAGCGCCGGCGTAGGGGGAAAATGGCGTTAGGGCGTCTTAAAATGGGGCAAGTCAGGTTGAGGCAAAAAAATCGCCTCAACCCGATTTGCGCCATTTTTTCGACGCCCAGACGCCATTTAAATGACTCCTGTCTTAGTAAAGACAGGAGTCATGCCCCCTTGCCCAAAGGCCATGCCCAGGGGACTTATGTCCCCTGGGCATGATCATTGGGCATAGTGGCATGTAGGGGGGCACAAATAAGGCCCCCCTATGCCACCAAAAGAAATTAAAAAAAATAAAAAATTATACTTACCTGAACTTACCTGAATGTCCCTGGGATGGGTCCCTCCATCCTTGGGTGTCCTCCTGGGGTGGGCAAGGGTGGCAGGGGGGGTCCCTGGGGGCATGGGAGGGCACCTGTGGGCTCATTTTGAGCCCACAGCCCCCTTAACGCCTACCCTGACCCAGGCGTTAAAAAGTGGTGCAAATGCGGGGTTTTTTGCTCCGCCCACTCCCGGGCGTGATTTTTGCCCGGGAGTATAAATACGACGCATTTGCGTCGCCGTCATTTTTTTAGACGGGAACGCCTTCCTTGCATCTCATTAACGCAAGGAAGGCGTTCACGCAAAAAAATGACGCTATTTGCCCATACTTTGGCGCTAGACGCGTCTAACGCCAAAGTATAAATATGGCGTTAGTTTTGCGCCGAATTTGCGTCGAAAAAAACGACGCTAATTCGGCGCAAACAGAGTATAAATACGGGCCTAACTTTGCCAATCAGGCTGTTAGTGTTCAAGGCACATTGCCTCTCAAAAAGAATACATTTTTGTCACCACGATGCTTCAAGTGACTCCATATATTAAAGAATACACTGGCTTTCAAGCAGGCTTTCCATGTGGTGAGTAACCAACTGCACATATGTTTATTTCTTTCAGGTAGCAGGTAATTTGATAGGAAGGGTCTGTTTCTTTTTTTTTTTAGCTCTGTCACTCCATCAGCTTCACTTTAGCCCCCTCCTTTCACCTTCACCCAGAGGCACCTCAAGGTCCTTATTAACCATTTAGAGATTGTTGTTTTTAACAAAAAGTATGAGAACTGTTTTTGTAAATTTTAAAACAGATGGGTAACTCGGTCCCCATATAATCTACCCACTTAACCTCTGTTTAGACGCAGATGCCCTTTCAGTTGACGTGAGGGGGTGGAATGGAGGAGACCAGCACGGTAGTATTCAGAAGCAGAGCCCTGAGAGTTCAGAACCCTGGGGCCTAGGAGTGCTGGCCCAGGACAAAGTGGAAAGGAGTGAGATCCATGGATAGCATCAAAGAAATGGCCCAGAGGGAGTTGTGCTATGCAGGGGGCCAATTCTTTTGGTTACGAATTGATAGACAGCTTCCTCAGAAATATGCACCAAGGAAGGTTCACAGATGTGGGCTCATTTTTTTTCTTAAATGGCCATCACTCCTATTACTGCAGCAGGTACAGTCATACTGAGGCACTTGTGTGGTGAGGGGGGGGCACAGCACCCCAATTATGGCTGTGCTGCTAGCAAAAAGATGGGCTGGAAGCCATTTTCCTTGCTAGCATTAGGACCCAGGTCACTCATGCTGCACAGCGAACAGGTCTCAAGTAATAAGGGGGGGGGAGGGGATTTTTCCCCTTTTTTATACACCAAGGCTCAGACAACCTGCTTTCGGCCATAAGCCTAAGACTGATGGCCCATTGGAGTGGGTAGAGTAGGTATAAGTTGTGCTGCAGGTGCAGCGGTACCGGGGCTGAGGGGAAACTAAACCCAAATTAGAGCTGTTTTACTATCCTTTCTTGCTGGCTTTAGGGTTCAGTACTCCATTGTTGCCCCAGTGTTGCTTTGAGCCTCAGGCCAATGGCTCAAGAGACGGGAAAATTAAAGCAGAGGAGACACCTTACCCCAGGATTTAGAGAGATGGCAGAGCAGGGGATGAGTCAAAGTGGAGGCCTATGTTTTGAACAAGGTACAGAGGAGACTACCTGATCTGCAAGGTAATCACTCTCATAAGTAAAGCAGGTGCAGTGGGGCCCAGGAGTGTTAGGGGTTCACTGCATCATAATTATGACTGTCTTACTTACATAACAGACACGGAGGATCAGGGCCGAGGCGTCCTTGCTATTAAGAGAAATGCAACACATGGGATCTCATTTTTTTCTGAAAGGGACAGAGCGTCTGTTTCAAAATTGGACTGATGACCAGGCATGGTGGGGAAGGGGCGAAAGAAGCAGAGTAGAAAGCCTGCTACTTAGGCCACGTGTACCATTAGTGCAGCAGGTGTAGTTGCATTGGTTTCCAGGAGTCTGAGGGGCACAAAATGCCCTGATTATAGAGAGTAGTATTTTTTTGGTCAATTTCTGATTTTGTTTAATGTATTTACTCTTCTATAAGTATCACATTTGGTATAGATTATGAGCTACAGAAAAAGTACCTCTGTAACGATCTCATAAGCCCTTTCCACTGCACTCAGTCTTGCCTCTTCTGCCCCTCAAAGTACTGTCATAAAGTTTAGGAGGGGGCCTTGCCTTCAAAACATTTTGCTTGGGGGACCTCACAGCAAAAAAAGCTTGAAGATATCTGAAACAGAGGAACACGGGTTGAGACTGTGGCCCATATTTATACTTTTTTGTGCCACATTTACGTCATTTTTTGACACAAAAGCGGCACAAATTTACAAAATATAATTGTATTTTGTGAGTTTGCGCCGCTTTTGCATCAAAAAATGACGCAAATGCGGCCCTAAAAAAGTAGAAATATGGGCCTGAGTTCCTTTATTAAGTCATGATCTCTGATGTGACTTGTAAAACCATTTACAAACACAACAGTGGGTACTATATTACTTTTACTATATATCTGTCTTCTTCAAATCCTGTCAACATTAAAAGTTTTACTTTCTATGGTGAAATAAATATTGTGTTTAAAGGTATGCACAATAGGAGCAGAATCTTTTCGGACGAAACAAACATCCAATATGCAGTTGCTTTTCTTGTTTAAGAGGAAGAGCTCTGCTCAGGAAGAAGCTTTTCACACTGTGCTGACTCTGAAAGCATGTATAGTGAGAAAATATTGATAATGTTTCACTAAACTGAATTAAATTATCATAGTACAGCAATGACATAATGTTCTTATTAGAAGTGATTATTCTATGACAACGAGCCAGTATTAAGGACATCTTGGCATTATAGGCATTATGGATTTACAGACGTTTCTACACATTTTAGCCGATAATACATGTTACAAAAATATTACCATTTCTCTCTGCCCTGGACCAACCAGTAAGGAGTTATAATTGGATTTTGGTGGTAACGTCAAGACCAGCACGTGCTGCATAGATGTGGAAGAGGTTGTATTCTTGAAGTAGGCCTCACTGCAAAAGTAGAACACAGGAGAAGGAAAAGAGATGGCTTTGATAAGTCTTTATGAATCAATCAATACATGTTTATTTCAGAAAGCAATTTCCTATAAAACATAAACACAATTGCATCTATATAATAAACATTCATACACAAAATCCAAGTGTTCACAATAAAATTCAAAAATGCCTGATATTAATCAATACTATAAAACAAATCATTTAAAAATAGTTAAAACAAGAATCATCATAAAATAATCTCAGCTACAAAAGATATTACAGCAGCTACATTTCATCAAGAGTACAAGTAAAAATAATTAATTTCATAGAAAAAACTCACTCTGGTAAATATATAAATACCATCACTAGTACCCAGTGAAACTAGGATCTATGAACCAGTAACACATCTAAACTGTAAGTGCTGAGCACTAAACTGATATTTAGAAATAGCAAGCATATAATCTTGCACAGTGTCCGATTTATATAACCTTAGGTCAACCTTGTAGTGCCTGAAACCAACATTCCTTAACCAGGTAGTATGAATTATTACCACAACTCTTGCATAATGGACAGAAGAATAGAAAGTGGCCTTTAGATTCTAAAACAGACAGGCAAAATGGACAGTACGGAATGGAAGTAAGATTGAGATAACCAGAATTTTGTTAGATGAGTTCCTTGCAAAGTTGCAATAGATTCTACTTCAGCTAGGTCCACTCTTAGATTAATGAAATGGTTCTGTTAGCTGATCTAAACAAGGGGACATTAGGGTAACTTGTTTCCACCATGCAATGTAGATTGATTCCACAGTTGGGCTGTATCAATGTCAATTCCTTCAGAATTACTTCAACATTCTCTAGTCCACACAACCTTGTCTGATTCTGGACATATTCAGCCAACCTGTAACATTGCTACCCTTAATTGACAAAACATCCTCAAAAACAGCTCTACAGTTTGCAAAATCACTACATCCCCAAAGGCAAATCCAATGCAATAATGGCTTTAAACTTCTGTTTGTCTCAATCATGGTTAGCCCTAACTTAACAAAGATGGGAACATAAGGCAAAGATGGGAACATAAGGTAAACCAAATAAAGTTTTCAAGAATCTATTTCCACAATGGATTTAAACATCAGTAGGCCTTATACAGGGACATAGCAGACACAATGGCTCTGCCTCCACTCTAGTTTTCAAGCAAATCAAGTAACAACCCCTGCTCTTTGTGAGCAAATTATGTTACGTCTTTGATAATTCACACTTTCTATTGGAGTATAACTAATTGTTAGACAATCAACCTGCATTAAGCTTCCCAAAGCACAATTATTCAAAGATTATGTGCTGGAAAAAGATTTGTAAGGGGTTTCAATCATGAGTTATTTTTATCCTGATTAACAGATAATTTATTATCATTACAATTTAGCACTCATAGTTCTTTATCGCGTCACTTCTCGTTTAGACTGCAAAGTGACATTAAGCTAGGTTACTGATAATATTTCCAAGGTACTAAGCCTGAAAGACATGTAGAATTTACAAAGTGACTCTAAATGTAGCAATCTAAAATGGTGATTTTGCCCCCCAAAATTATTAGTTCACCCAAATCTCATTTGTGTGTGTATGGCAGTTTGTCATCTAAATCACAATATTACTACAAGATCTGTGTGTTACTAAAGAATTATTTACATTATACCCCTTCATTATCTATCTCTAATGTACATTCATGGTTTACCTTTGGACAAAGATATATATTGAAACAATGTTAAAAACCCAATTTATATGATATTTGTGAGGGTAGAATAAAGATGAAATGATTACTTACTACAAGTAATATATTATAACAAACAAATCTAATATAAGGCAATAAATACTCAAAATTTAAATATATACTTTTATGTAAGCCCAATAGCTGCCAAAAAACTTAAGAAATGTGAAATGTTAATCAGCTAACTTGGGTTCCTAGAACAGGATATGAAAGAAAAGTGGGAGCTTGATTTAGGTAGATCTCCCCAGAATGGTTAGATATACGATAATTAGATAAAATATTTGGACTATTGAATATATCAAGAATAACCATCTTTGAAGCTGTCTATAGGTTTCAGTCATCTATATCTAAATTAGATGAAACATCTTACCCAAGATTAGTTCCCCTATTTCAACCTTCTTTTATATGGCACCCTACAACAGAGAGGTCTTGCAAATGAAACTGCTGAGACCTGGAGACAACAGCAGAAGCTGAACAAAAGATCTCCCAGAAACTTTTTATCGAAGTGGTTATTGTAATTGTATTTATATAGCGCTTACTACGCCTGATGAGGTTTTGAAGCACTTTTCAGTGAGTAGCATACTACTCCTCAACCCAAAAGATATGGTATTAGTATTAGTACAGGAAGGTATGAGTTAATTTGAGCGGAGGACGTGTAAGTCTGTTAGTTGGATTGAATAGAATGATGGAGGGAAAGAAGAGGGCAGAATCCTGAAAGTGTTAATTGGGAGATCATAGTAGTATGATGAGGTTTGGGATGAGTCAAAGGAGACATATATGAGGGCGAATTTAGTAGGGTTGTTAGGGAGATCATAGTAGTAAACTGAGGTTTGGGTGAGTCAGGCAGGGTAGAGGAGGGAAGTGTCTAGGAAGGGTTATTTTGGAGATCATGGTAGTATAATGAGTTTTGGGATAATTCAGAGAGTGGCAATAGAGGATAGACTGATAGAGATATAGGGTGAGACAGAGTAATGCATTGGAGAAAGTGTATTTGTTTTCCTCTTTTTTCCTCTTGTACAGTAGGACTAAAGTAATAAATATATAGATACATGATTACATAGGAAGTGAATATATGTGTAAGGAAGATAGTATGTTGAGATTTAAAGTTGTATCGTATAAACACAGACTTTCAAGTGTTGCAGTATTTGAAGTTAATTTATTTGTGTACTTTTATAACATTATGTTTTTCTTTCCTCAATATTTGAACAGGAAACGCTTGTAGATAAACAGTTCAGATAATAAAACAGAACAGAGACTCATAAGCATACAATCAAACAACTTAAATAGAAAGTATACAATGACCTCAAACATCAAATAAAATTTATCCGGTTTTATAGCAACCTGTAAAAGCACACATACACAAATACCTTAAAACTTAACATGTGTCCAAATCACAATGAAACCGAACACATCCTCATATTCCAAACTCACGACCTATTAAAAAGCATGCCAAAAAAACACAGATGACACAGGAAACGAACATGAGAGTACACATTTCAGTCTCCCTCTATTTTTCCTAATACTAACCACCCTTGTTAAGAAATTAGCGACATTAAAACAGACAAACTTGTCAGGTAGCATCTGTAAAAACAGGATTCTCAAAAAAATTGTTCTCCATAGTTTGGAGTTCCGGTGCCTTTTTGTAACCTCAGACATCACAGCGGTATGAGGCCACTGACAAACATTTGGAATGGAATGATATAATTGTATAAGTGCCTTAATTTGTTTTGCCCCTAGTCTGCTAGCAAAATTAAACACAGACACCACAGCCCTACCCAGAACCAATCTTCTTGCTCTTAAAAGGGGGCCCCATGTACCTTCGTTATTAAAGAGCTCCCCCAAATATGGAAAGGGCCTGACTGCAGAAATTGGGGCCCCAGCCACACTAAAGGCTTGCCTTCCCTTCCCACCCCTTCCCACCATCATAACATGTGATTTACTTATATTGGTGCATAGATCCAGCCCATCTATAAACTTAAACAAGCATTTGCAATGCAATAGGCTTCGCATTTGCTTGAATTAGTGCTACTGGTGTTGTAAATGCATGACTGGACTTTTCTTGCTATGTAAATTGGTCAACCCTGCTGCATAATTTGGTCCTTTCTGCCACATAATTCCAGTGGCCCTGCATATAACAAAAGCGCTTCCATTTACCTTCTTCCATAATCTGCAGCTAAAAATTAAAATGTCGCATTATTTATTATATTATTTTTACATTATTATTTTGAGGACCCCCGACCTACTAACTGCTGTCAGTCGCAAGTGCCATTGCTGTGCGAAATGACAGAAAAAGTAGTTAAAAAAAGATAAAAAATTTAGCAATGAGGCTGAAGTTTGTGCACAAGGTTGATACTAAAATGTGAATGTTTTCCTTCCAGTATACTGATTTGTATCTACGTCAAATGTGTCATGCATTCAAAAAGCAATATACACTTCTCCATTAAATAAATGTGGAAATATAGTAGTTTCAGCTTTATTTTTTTCATTCAAACGAATCCGAAATAATTATGGACAAAGATACATTTAGCAAATAATAGATATGGACGAATACATGGAAATTTAAAAAACAATAACACATAACCAAGAGCCCTACTTATAATATATGCGCATATCTTCATCATTCCTCAAGCCCTCTTTTAGATATTTGGGATTCTGCTCAATAGTACGTTTACAATTATGTATAATAAGGTTGGAATCTGACCCAGAAAATGATCATGCCAATATTCAAATTGTAATTGATTTCAAAACATATTCAAAGCAGTTTCATGTGTCATTGTCAAAAGCGGTTGCCTTAGGATAGGTGATAAAATGCAGATAGGTTGTCAATTTGTGCAATAAACTCCTGAAGTGGAATAAACAAAGGCCCGCCTTATCAGCTAATTCCCTTGAATTTTCATGGAAAAATTGTAAAGATGAAAGAGGGGCTAGGCTCGTTTTTAATGTTTAAATAGTAGTTGTAATTCTGCTCTGTAAGCTATGTTTCACACTTAGGGCCAGATGTAAGTAGATTCTGAATTGGGACCCGCAAATTGCGAATCGGAGCGACTCGCAATTTGCGAGTCACAATTCAGAATGTAGGATGGTGTCCCTGACACCATCTGCGACTCGCAAGGGGCACTCACACAGACAGCAGACCACCATGTCTGTGACTGCTTTTAAATAAAGCAGTTTTTTTTTTTGTAATGCAGCCCGTTTTCCTTAAAGGAAAACGAGATGCATTACAAAACTAAAAAATGAAACGTTTTCGTTTAATTTTTTTCAGAGCAGGCAGTGGTCCATAAGATCACTGCCTGCTCTGGAAAAATGTTTTTAATGCCATTCACAAAGGGGAAGAGGTCCCATAGGGACCCCTTCCCTTTTGCGAATGGGTTAGCACCCATTTGAAATGGGTGCTAACTGTGATTGCTTTGCGACCGCGTTCGCGGTCACAAAGCAATCTGGCATTGCACTGGGACTCGCAATTAGGAAGTGGACTCCCCTTCCTAATTGCGACTCGCAAACCTGTTTTGCGATTCGGTAACCAGGTTACCGAATCGCAAAAGGGGTTTTATGCATTGCCAAGTGCAGTTTGCACGTCACAAACAGCAAAATTCGCTGTGTGCGACGTGCAAACTGTGTGCTACATCTGACCCTTAGTCACTGGTTCTCATAGCAGTATTGTCATGTCACAGTTCAACTGTCATAACATATTACAAGATGTCTTTTTAATTTGAAGCCAAATGGTGAGATCACCAGTACAAAGTTATGACAGAAACATGAACTGTACAGTCATTACACAGGTCCTTGTATTATAATGTTATTATGTTTGTGTCGGTGATATGCATTAATAAAAACAAAGGCAAAAGTGCAAAGTTAGTAACTCACTGTGATGTGTGGTTTTTATGATAACATGTTCCGATAAATGCTCATACTCAGGGACATATATTTCAGTTACTAACTCACGTGCCCATACGCTAGTTTGCTGCAAACTGTACTCTACTTATAACTCCGTATTATTAAGCCACAGTAGTGCCCCTTAGTGTGCTGAGAAACATTTCAGAGGCAGAGACTTATATTATCCATTGTGTCCCTTGCATACTTAGGGGCATTTTTATACTCTGTTTGCGACAAATTTGCGTCAAAATGTTTGACGAAAATTTGGCGCAAACCTAACACCATATTTATACTTTGACGTCCGACCCGGCAAACGTCAAAATTCAGCAGTGTGCGTCATTTTCTGGATGGGTGAAACTGCCTTGCGTGAATGACATGCAAGGTAGGCGTTCCCATCCAAAAAATGACTTTAAGGCATGTGCGCCTTATTTATACTCCTGTGTCATGTTGACGCACAGGAGGGGGCAGGCCTTAAAAAATGACGCACAGCCTGATTTGCGACGTTTTGTTAATGCCTGGGTGAGGGCAGGCGTTAAGGGACCTGTGGGCTCATTTCAATGGTCTCTGACCATGGAAGCAGTCCACAGGTGCCCTTTCCTGCCCCCAGGGACCGCCCTGCCACCCTCACCCCCCCCCCCGGAGGACACCAATGGATGGGGAGACCCATCCCAGGTAAGTACAGGTAAGTTGAGGTAAGTAATTTTTCTACGCGGCATAGGGGGGCCTAACTTGGGCCCCCCTACATGCCACTGTGCCCAATGACCATGCCCAGGGGACAGAAGTCCCCTGGGCATGGCCATTGGGCAGGAGGGCATGACTCCTGTCTTTCCTAAAACAAGAGTCATTTCAATGGGGGTTATGTGTCAAAAATAGCGCAAGTCCGATTAAAGCCATGATTTTTTACTCTAACCTGACTTGCACCATTTTTGATGCACAACCCCCATTTTTTCCCTATGCCTGCGCTGCCCGGTTAGAGTCATTTTTTTTTACTCTAACCAGCCTGCAGCGCTGGCTAACGTCAATCCAAAAATAAGGTGCCCGCCTGGCGCGTTGGATTGGCGTTAGCTGGCGGTACATTTTTTGACGCAAACCAACACCAGCGCTGGTTTGCTTCAAAAAGTATAAATATGGACCTTAATATCCCACTACAGTTTTCATTAGGATATTTCAGAGTTCCTTCAATATGTATGGCAAAGAAGTAGCTAGAAGGATTAATGCACCTGTTACTTATATATGTGAGTAGCAGAGAAAACTCATGTTCAAACTCCAACAGTAGAAATCAACATTAGTAACACGAGTGTCACTGAATTAGACAGTAGCGTCAGTCATTAAACAAGCTTTACATGCGCTTAAAACCAGCAGAGATTGTAGATGCGTTTCTAAAACCTAGAAAAATGATGCAGTCCCAATGACTGAATTCCCTTTACATTGGGCATGTGAAAAAAGTACAAACATTTAGAAGCTTCTACATATTCTGTAGCACTGAATCCATCTTGCAAGTCTCTCGTTGCTCGCGGGAGGAATGTTTGTTAATCACGTGTATCTTTGACATTAGCAGATGCAAGAAGTCTGACACACCATGAAAGGGTGCAACGTGAGACCAATGGGGTAAGTGGCTGTTAACTCATTTTTCGGCTGATATAACATTGCAAGCAGGGAAAGGCTGAAGCGAGGATGGTTAAAGACTGACACAATAACAAACCATTAACAGTGCGCATATAGTAGTTACTGCAATCGAATCTCTAAAACCATGTAAAAGCTATAAAAAACAAGCAACGACGTGAAAAGGATGGTGGGGACGGGCAGACACCTACAGGAAACACAGGGACGGTTGCGAGGTGCTGTGGGACGGCAGTGCGAGCTGATTCAAAGCGCCATGCCCTCCATGAGCATGAGCGCGAAGAAGAGACACATAAGAAAAAAAGCAGTTCGCTCACAGTAAAACATATTGGCACATGTGCCGTAATCCATGTAACAGGGTCAGTCTGCAAGGCGGTAACAAAACTGCCTCAAGGTGGGACAAATATAAAGCATTTACCAACGACATCAAGGGATTTTTGAAAGGCAAGCCCATGAACGAGTGAAAGTGATGAGCGTGAGGTGGGTGTGGTTAAAAGCCCACAACACTTACAACAGGTTAAAGTGCTTGTGCGTTCGACCTAAAAAAGCATTTAGCAACCTCTCTAATCGGACCGTGCTCCTAGATGAAAGAACCACATCGTAAGCATACAGGACTGCTGGGATATGGATGGAACCAGCTCGGGGGATATCCTTACACTAGGCTGACAAAGACTCTCCCAGATTGTTAAAATAGAGAGTAAATAAAACAGGGGCCAAAATACAGCCCTGTCTGACACCACAAAGCCCTTTAAAAGGGGTGGTTATATTGCCATCCTGGCCATAATGCACCACAGCCTCCAAATCACACTGCAAGCAATGCAAAAAGTGCACTAGCTCTTTATCCAGGCCCATGTTGAGTAAAATTACCCACAATTTACTCCTATTAACCATATTGAAGGCTGACGATAAGTCCATAGAGGCCAAATGGAGGGCAGCTTTGTTTAGCAATGGTGTATTTGTCAATGACCAGCTGTAAGTTTCTACACTAATCCAAGGTACTTCTACCCCTTCTGAAACCGTATTGAAGGCCACTCAAGATGTTTTGCTGCTTCAGCTGCACACTCTGCCTTGCCAGAATAACCCTGCCTAGAATCTTGACTGTTGTATCAATTAACGTGATGGGGCGATAGCAACGCGGGTCACCCCTCCCCCCTTTATTAAATATAGGCACAATTATGGATCTTGGCCAACTGCAGATGCAGCAATCAATACGTTTGTCACAAACATCAGCCAGATCTCAGGATCCAATCTGAAGAATTCGTCTGGCACTCCATCCGGACCTTGGGCTTTGTTAGTGGACATGCCATCAATTGCTGTCCTGCCCTCCTCAAAAACCAGGTTAGCTCTACCCTCCTGAAGCCCCATAATCGATCTTGACGTAACAGCACAATGGTCCTCATAAACCCCCTTAAAATCCTCCAGCCAAACTTCAGGCAAAATATGGCAGTCTATGGTGGTGGTGGCCCCATTGAAATATGGGAAATTTACTGGATGCCAAAACTGGGCACTGTCTTTTGACAAGTCCACCTACAGAAGTTTGTTCCATACCTCCTGCTGAATCTGCTTTTTCCTCAGGGGCACTGCAGTTTTATAAATTTTTTAATTTTTTTCAAAGCACGATGAGCTTGAGTACATGAATGATCTAACCATCTAGAGGCTGGGGCCAAACCCTCCCTGACTGAAACCATAAGAGCCTTCGGTGGCTAAAAAAAAAAACTAGCAGGTATACTTTAATATCAGTCCATGGAGCTCTGATTTGCACCGCTTGTGTAAGAAACTGCCTTGCCCAGTGGGTATGATCAAAATTGATGATAATACAATCACCCTCCCTCTCTTTTTCCCTCTTACACAACCAATCATATATTCTCGCCTTTATAATATGCTTATCTAAATGTGCCCCAAAACCAAGCTCTTTATAGCACCACCTGCTCACTTTATTTTTAGGGTTGAGCATGCAAAGTGCTCTGTCTCTGTTGTAATCTCTCTGTGGGCTTTAAACCAGGCCCATGTCACGGCCATCAGTTTGGTGGTTCGTGGGCTTGCCTTTTAAAATTTGCTTGATTTCATTAGTGAAAGGCATGCATACGTCATGCCTTTTCCGGTGTTTAGCCCTGCTCGAGCGCACCTGTCAACTACTGAAAACATATGAGGCTCCATGTTTTCCATAAGGTTTCTGGACTACTTTTTATTTTTATTTCGTAGGCAGCGCGATCTTGCTGGGCAGTAGTCATGCGCTTTGCATAAAATCAACCCTGTTGAATGGATACTTGCATTTTTGCCGGTTACTTGGATAATTGCACTTTTGACGATACGTTTGACTGCGAGCAAACTTCTGTTTCCTTTTGTGTGTCTGCTACACGCTCATGGCGGTCATTGGCTTGTTAATGTGAAACTGTATTACTTTTTAGTTTATGTGGCATGAAAAGTCCATTAGCAGTTTACAACGCTAATAACTCTAACTCGAGCAAACACGAGACCCCCATTGCATTGCAAATGCTTGTTCAGGGTTGTCACTGATTCCATTAAGCCAACTTTCAAAGGGGGTATCCCTGTTAGTATCGCAACCAATGGGGTTGACTCTGGGGTAAATGTGGTCTATATCTTTGTGGGGGTACCCTCCTGGGAACAGCAGCATTATCCCCTTGATTCTCACTACTCTGTCTATCCTTTTTATCACCTCATATGCCCCCTTGGCCTGGAGATCCCTGATCGCTGAGTTGAGTCTGAACCTGTGTCATTACCAGACACTCCTTCTTAGCAGGGGGAGGAGTGAACGCCCTCGGGAAAGACAAAGGTGGTTGCCCAACCACTCCTCCGCCCACCTTCTCACTTCTACTTACTGAGGACTGAACAAAGCCCTCAGGATGCACCTTCACCAATTTCATTACAATCAGGGACATATTCTTATTTAACCCTGCAATGGCATCCCTCATCAGAGCTTCTATTTTGTCTACAAACTTGGCTAGTAACAAATCTACCTTCGCAATTATAACCTCTGACAATGTTTATAAATCCACTGTATGTGTGTCATAACAACTGTCCTCCTGTGGCAAAGCTGGAACCTCTGCCCTTGTACCCCATGGAGTCTGCTGTTTCCCAAGTCCCTTTTCTTCTTTTTTTCGCCGGTTGAGTAGGGGCAGGAGGGGAAAGGCTAGAGTTATGATGAATGTCAAATGCGGTGGTCACCTAAATACCTATTGTGGTCAAAGATGCCTCAACTGCACACTCCTTCTTCCTCTCATGACCCCTACACCGAGGAGCAGATAATGGGGGTATGCCAAGCCAAGCTCTTTCTCAGCGGAAAAGATCTTATCGTTCAAAGCCCCTAATGCCGAGGTTAAACTGGAAATAATTGAAGGGCATTCTGGTGCCCCTGAGCAGTTGTAACTTCCGTAGTGTAGAGTGATTTCCTTTTGCCTATGATTGATCAAGGCCCCACAAGAGAACCTCAATACCCAAGCCGAACTCCCAATGCCCACACCTAAATCAATGAACAGTCAGTGGGGGGCCCCCCAAAGGCCAGATATCTAACGCCAAATCTCAACAACCTATTATGCAACTCCCCTCCACAAATATATTCCCCACTGCTGAAAAGACTATAAATGTATCAATAAAAAGCACCAACTTCAAAAGAACAAAGCAACTCCAAATCCATGGGGTTGGAACCAGATACACCACAACACAGTCAACAAGATCTGCCACAGAGCAACAGTACAAAAATGTGGCTCAACAGTTACCATAGTACGGCCCAGTCCACACTACCAACAATGGACACATTTGGGATATAGGCCAACGGGGGTGGCTCTACCCTGGCTCTTTCTGGCTCCGATTGGCATGGACGGGCTTGCCCTTGGCCCAGGCTTTGCCCAGGCGTAGTGGTGAGCAATTTGAGCACCGGATAGCATGAAACAGGGTATAAGCCTCTCCTGCCGCAATGCAGCGACAGTCCAGTCTGGGCCCTGCAGTCCTCTTGGTCCCCTCTCTGACACCAAGCGCATCCCACTCAGCAGTGATGTGGTGAGCAATTTGAGCACCGGATGGCACGAAACAGCATGTCAGCAGCTCCTACTGCGATGCAGCCACAGTGCAGCCTGGGCCCTGCAGTTCTCCTGCCCTCTCTCTGACACCAAGCATGTATGCAATGACCTATGAATATGTTAAGTGTAGAATAATGTACAAACACACACCCACATACATATATATGTATGTGTGTATGTGTAGTGAAATATGTGTTTTGACCACTGACTTTGTGTTGCACCACTTTGCACCTGGATTAGCTATCCAGTGTTCACCAATTACAGACTACATTTTGTATTCAGTTTAGCCTTAGATTCATTCTGTCTATTGACCTTATCGTAGCATTAGACACTGCCATGGTAAAGGCTGCCCGTAATTTTCCTCATTGTAAACTGTGCATTCTGTCTTGTTTTCATGCTTTTTCTCACTAAGGGCTTTGGTTAATAAGGATGTAGTCAGACAGCAGGGAACGGCCTTGTTTTGATTTGACATCTTCGGATTGTGGCCAAACCCCAATGTGTTATTTTCAAAGCATACCTAAACTAGCCAGCATGTTTAAATATTTCTTGCGAGGGGTTTTTCCAGAAAGCTCTTTTTTTTTTTTTTAAGATATAAAAAGACCCAGTGCGACAGTGAGAGTGTCAGTGTCGTCAATCAGGATTCTAGACGTCGGATGCCTGATATCTTTCCTGTGAGGGTAGAGATCTTTTTCTCTTTTGCAATCGAACGGGGTCATCAACTTGCTGGCATGAGAAAGATCAATCAAAAAATGAATTAAGCACAATACTCACCCAAAAGGGTCTCAAGGCGCTGTGGGGTGGGACAGCAATTTAATTTTTTGAAGTCTTCAGACACATAGATGGCATCAGCAGGATTTGAACCCTTGTCCTTGGGAGCCTGTTGCACCAAAGGCAGACGACATTGCCATTGAACTACAGCTTGTTGTTACTGAAAGATGAAGCACTTGACAGGCCCTACAGTGATGCATTTTTAATTCATTATTTGCTTTGCATTATAATATAGATACAAATATTTGCTGTGTATATTGCAATGGAGAAACGTTTGGGTATGTTTTCATTTAATCGCTGTGACTGTTTTTAAACGTGTGCTTTCAACATTCTAATCTCATTTTAGGAACCTCGTGTTGAAATAATAAATGTCTTCTTTGAACGAAGAAGTGCATTCCAGAGATGTTTGTCAGCTCGGTCATTAGTGAAAAGCAAAACAGTGTGTGTGTAATATACACATTAGTTAAGCAAGCCTAAAGAGTATGTACATATTTTAAGGAAAAAAATAGTTAATATACATATTTGTACAAAGAAATACACAAATACAGATATACATACATATGATCAAATCATAAATGTTTACATACAGAGTGATATGCAGTACATTGATGTTTAAATTTGGTGGTTATGTAGGAAAGAGCCAAATCTTGTGTAGTTTTCTGAAGTTAAGATAGTTATGCATGGATCTTATATTTGGGGGTAATTAACTCCATAATTTGGCCGCTTGACTAGAGAAAGATGTACCACTTATTGTCTTTTTCTTGTATGGTGAGATTCTGAGGCGAGGTACGAATCATGAGTGGAGATTCCTTTACTGAATGTATTCGGTGATTTAATTCCTGATGAAAAGCGATCCTGTTCCATGTATTGCTTTGTAGGTGATACAAAGCAGCCTAAAGGTGGTTCTTCTGGCAACTGGTAACCAATGTAGGGCCCTTAGGGCAAGGGAGACATGGGTTTGTGGCTTAACATGTAGGAGTAGTCTGGAAGTAGAGTTCTAAATCAGTTGTAGTCTTTTCATAGTAGATAGAGATGAACTATGGTAGAGGCCATTGGCGTAATCCACTTTAGACAGTACAAGAGAGATAATAGCCTGGACGTTGTGTGGAAATGCGAGGTGGGGGATGATGAGTCGCAGAGTTAACGTGGTGATGAAGCTTGATCTTAGAAATTTGTCTCCTTGGGCATTCATTGTTAACTTGTGGTCCATGGTAATTCCAAGATTTCTTACTTTCTTGTATACTTATTAGGTGCTCCCAGATCGTCATGCCAGGTGCTGAGTGGATCACAGTTTTTCCAGTCATCACATGTGAGTATTTCTGTGTTGGAATCAATTACTTTGATATTACTCCATGTTATCCACCAATCAACGGCTCTGAGGCAACTGAAGATTTGTGAGTTTCCAATGTCTTTGGAGTAGCCCAGTTTAAGGAGTATTTGTGTGCCATCTGCATAGCTGTAGCATGTGAGATGAAATTCACAGACCACTGCAGGTTATAGCTTCATGTAGTTGTTGAAAAGCATGGATGAGGTGATTGAGACTCGAGGGACCCCTGCTTTTGTGAAGTACTGTTTGGTTGAGAAAGGGGAGCATTGATGACATTTGTTCTGTTTTGGAGGTTTTATGTGATCCAGTCAAGAACAGTCCCCTATAGGCCAGCTTCATAGAGTCTTTGTGTTAGGGTTTCATGGTCAACTGTGTCAAAGGGAGCTAAGGGGTCCAAGAGAAGTAGTGCAGCAACTCCTTTGTGGTCTACTGTGCTTTTAAGGTGATCCCAGATAGCAATGAGGGCAGATTCTGTGCCTCTTCCTGGGTGGAATCCAGTTTGGTAGTCTGAAAGTATGGAGCTATCTTCAATGAATTGTGACATGTGGGAAAATGCTGCTCTTTCTATCAGTTTGCCAATGAGAGATCCATTTGTAATTGGTCTGTAGTTGTTGGGGGGAACGCGGCTCCAGGTTTGTTTTCTTTATTTCCAGGCACATGTATGCCTTTTTTAGGTCTTCTAGAAAAAGTCCTGTATTTAAAGAATTATTGATGATTCTTCTTACTGGTGTGCAGCTGAGGTAGATAAAATAATGTTTTTGAAAATGTGTCGAGCACAAGGGTCAGAAGGGCAGCTAGGACGCATGCTTTCTTTGACCAGATCCATAAACTGACTTTGTTATATTTGTTTGAAGGAATGCAAATTGCTTTTGGAGGGGATTTTTGGAAATGGGTTGGTGCTAGTGGTTTTCCTTTGTTTTAAATAGGAGTCCAATGTGTCTGCTTTGGTTGTGTAATGATTTGCCAGTTTAACTGTGAAATATTGAGTAATGGGATGAGTTCCTTCCATGCATTTAGGTTTTTGAAATTCAGACAGAATTTTATAAAATACTTTATTTGCAGATTTAGCTTTTGGATGTTTTCTGAATAGTACCATATCCCCTTTGCTGCCAGGCCTTTTCCCCCTCCTGTGCCGAGCCTTTTTTCGGCTATTTGGGGCAGTTTGCGCTTTGGTCCTCATAACTTTTTGTTCACATAAGCTACCCATGCCAAATTTGCGTCCTTTTTTTCCAACATCCTAGGGATTCTAGAGGTACCCAGACTTTGTGGGTTCCCCAGAAGGAGGCCAATAAATTAGCCAAAATACAGTGAAAAATTCATTTTTTTAAACAAAATGGGAAAAGGGGCTGCAGAAGAAGGCTTGTGGTTTTTCCCCTGAAAATGGGATCAACAAAGGGTTTGCGGTGCTAAAATCACCAGCTTCCCAGCTTTCAGGAACAGGCAGACTTGAATCAGAAAACCCAGTTTTTCAACACAATTTTGGCATTTTACTGGGACATACCCCATTTTTCTGATTTTTTGTGCTTTCAGCCTCCTTCCAGTCAGTGACAGAAATGGGTGTGAAACCAATTCTGGATCCCAGAAACCGAAACATTTCTGAAAAGTAGATACAATTCTGAATTCAGCAAGGGGTAATTTGTGTAGATCCTGTAAGGGTTTCCTACAGAAAATAACAACTGAAAAAATAATAATATTGAAATTGAGGTGAAAAAACTGCAGTTTTTCTCTACATTTTACTCTGTAACTTTTTCCTGCAATGTCAGATTCTTGTAAGCAATATACTGTTACGTCTGCGGGACTCTTCTGGTTGCGGGGATATATAGGGCTTGTAGGTTCATCAAGAACTCTAGGTACCCAGAGCCAATAAATTACCTGCACCCTGCAGTGGGTTTTCATTCTATACCGGGTATACAGCAAATCATCGGCTGAAATATAAAGAGTAAAAAATAGCTATCAAGAAAACCTTTGTATTTCTAAAATGGGCACAAGATAAGGTGTTGAGGAGCAATGGTTATTTGCACATCTCTGAATTCCGGGGTGCCCATACTAGCATGTGAATTACAGGGCATTTCTCAAATAGACGTCTTTTTTACACACTCTGTTATATTTGGAAGGAAAAAATGTAGAGAAAGAGAAGGGGCAATAACACTTGTTTTGCTATTCTATGTTCCCTCAAGTCTCCCGATAAAAATGGTACCTCACTTGTGTGGGTAGGCCTCGCGCCCGCGACAGGAAATGCCCCCAAAACACAACGTGGACACATCCCATTTTTTTACAGAAAACAGAGGTGTTTTTTACAAAGTGCCTAGCTGAAGATTTTGGCCTCCAGCTCAGCCGGCACCTAGGGAAACCTACCAACCCTGTGCATTTTTTAAAACTAGAGACATAGGGGAATCAAAGATGGGGTGACTTGTGGGGCTCTGACCATGTTCTGTTACCCAGAATCTTTTGCAAACCTCAAAATGTGGCTAAAAAAACACATTTTCCTCACATTTTGGTGACAGAAAGTTCTGGAATCTGAGAGGAGCCACAAATTTCCTTCCACCCAGCGTTCCCCCAAGTCTCCCGATAAAAATGATACCTCACTTGTGTGGGTAAGCCTAGCGCCCACGACAGGAGATGCCCCAAAACACAACGTGGACACATCCCATTTTGTGACAGAAAACAGAGGTGTTTTTTGCAAAGTGCCTACCTGTAGATTTTGGCCTCTAGCCTCTCATTTCAGTGACAGAAAGTTCTGGAATTTGAGAGGAGTCACAAATGTCCTTCCACCCAGCGCTCCCCCAAGTCTCCTGATAAAAATGGTACCTCACTTGTGTGCCCAGGGGGGCAGAAAAGGCATTAAAAAAAATGCCTCCCCCTCGGAGCGACCCTTGCCCAAGGGGTCGCTCCCTTATGCCAGTTTTATTTTTAAAATTAAATCCCTGGTGTCTAGTGGGCATTTCAAAAGCCGGATTGCTTTGCAATCCGGCTTTTGAAACGCAGAGAGAGACTTCAAAGGGAAGGAAATAACTTTCCTTCCCTTTGAAGCCTCTCTCGGCCTTCCCCACGTGATCGGAAGAGAAATGCTTTGTATTTCTCTTCCGATTTCCAGCGCAATGGGAGGAGGCCCTGTGACAATCAGCGTGCAATCGGGTGCTGACGTCAGAGGGGGGGGTCGGGTGTGGAAGGGGAAGGGCTTCCCCTTCCATCCGTGCCTTGGGGAGGTGGGGGGGAACCCCACAGAGGGAGCGCTAGCGCTCCCTCTGGGCTGTGTGCCCAGGACGTAATGGTTACGCCCTGGGCACAGCAGCACTGTGCCTCAGGACGTAACCATTACGTCCTGGGCACAGAAGGGGTTCTGTTTAGCTTTTTTGATTGCTGATTTGTATATTCCATTAAGTCTGTATAGGTGAAGTTTGTCTTGAATGGTGTTTGTTTTGAGACAGGATTGTTGTAGTCTTCTGATATGTTGGTTTATCTTTTTTGGTTCTGTATTTCTCCAAGGTGCTCGTTTACTTTTGTCCTGTTTGGTTGTTCTGAGTGGCATTAGAATATTGAAAGGTTCCTGTAACCACTCAGAAAGTGAAACAGACTTTATTATGTCTAGATCTGTGTTGGCTGTTAGCTGTGTTTCAAAACTGAGTTTGCTCCATGGTCGATAGGTGGATGCATGTAAGATGGTTTGGATGTGTTTTTTGTGGTGTTTTATCTGGAAAGCTACTAAATGGTAGTCTGACCACCTTTACTTGTGATGGTTACTTCTACGGCAGATTCTGCCCCCTTTGAATAGATTCCATAAGCAGCCCCCACCCCCCCCCCCAAGCCAGGTAGTGGATGCTTGGTCAGTTATATTGAGACATGTTGAAGAACTGAGCAAGCAAAGTGACCGTCCCTTTTCAATCAATCAATCAATCAATCAAGGATTTATATAGCGCACCAATCACCCGTTAGGGTCTCAAGGCGCTGGGGGGGGGAGCTACTGGTCGTAGAGCCATGTCTTGAGGCATTTCTTGAATGTCAAGAGGTCTTGGGTCTGGCGAAGGTGAAGCAGTAGGGAGTTCCAGGTCTTGGCGGCTAGGTGAGAGAAGGATCTTCCTCCGGCGGTGGTGTGGCGGATGCGGAGGATGGAGGCGATGGCGAGGCTGGCAGAGCGAAGATTGCGGGTGGGGGTGTGGAAAGGTGAGTCTGTCGTTGAGGTAGGCTGGGCCTGTGTTGTGGAGGGCCTTGTGTGCGTGGATGAGGAGTTTGAAGGTGATCCTCTTTGATACTGGTAGCTAGTGAAGGTCTCTGAGGTGGGGGAAATGTGGTCACGGCGTGGGATGTCCAGAATGAGGCGGGCGGATGCGTTCTGTATTCTTTGCAGTTTTGTTAGGAGTTTGGTTGTTATTCCTGCATATAGGGCATTTCCGTAGTCCAATCGGCTGCTGACCAGGGCGTGGGTGACAGTTTTCCCGGTTTCGACGGGAATCCACTTGAAGATTTTGCGGAGCATGCGGAGAGTGTTGTAGCAGGAAGAGGAAATGGCATTGACCTGCTGAGTCATGCTGAGTGTGGAGTACAAGATGAAGCCTAGGTTGCGTGCGTGGGTGGTGGGAGAGGGCATGGTTCCTAGGGAGTTGGGCCACCAGGAGTCATTCCAAGTAGAGGGGTTGGTGCCAAAGATGAGGATTTCTGTCTTGTCTGTGTTTAACTTGAGGTGGCTTGATTCCATCCAGCTGGCGATGGCATGAAGTCCGTTGTGGAGGTTGTTCTTTTCAGTTGTAGGGTCTTTCGTGAGGGAAAGGATGAGCTGAGTGTCATCTGCGTAGGAAACTATGATGATGTGGTGGGTTCGTGCGATGTTGGCGAGGGGGGCCATGTAAACGTTGAAGAGCGTGGGGCTGAGCGAAGATCCTTGGGGAACACCACAGATGATTCTGGAAGCTTCTGACAGGAACGGTGGGAGGCGGACTCTCTGGGTTCTGCCTGACAGAAATGACGAGATCCAGTCGAGTGCCTTGTCGCGGATTCCAGCGTTGTGTAGGCCTGTGCGGAGAGGGTGATAACATACTGTGTTGAAAGCTGCAGGGAGGTCGAGGAGGATGAGTGCTGCTGTTTCTCCTTCGTCGAACATGGTCCTAATGTCGTCTGCGGCAGCAATGAGTGCAGTCTCAGTGCTGTGGTTTCTGCGGAATCCGGATTGGGAGGTGTCGAGTACCTTGCTGTCTTCCAGGAACCGGGATAGTTGGCTGTTTACAATTCTTTCGATGACCTTGGCTGGGAAGGGGAGGAGGGAGATCGCCGGTAGTTCTTGGGGTCGTCTGGGTCTGCCTTTGGTTTCTTTAGCAGGGCGTTGATTTCTGCGCGCTTCCATCTTTCTGGGAAGGTGGCTGACTCGAAGGAGCTGTTGATGGTTTTGCAGAGGTGGGGGGCGATGATGATGTTTGCCTTATTGAAGATATTGTGTGGGCAGGGGTCCGATGGTGATCCGGAGTGGATGGAGGCCACGGTTGTGGCGGTGTCCTCTATGTTGACGGGGGTCCAGGTGTGGATGAGGTGGGTGTTGCTTGGAGCGTTGGGTGTTTGTAGTCAGCTGGTGGGTCTGGAGTTTAAAGCTATTGTGGATTTCTTCTATCTTTCGACGGAAGTGGGTTGCCAGTGAGTTGCAGAACTCCTGTCCTGGGGTGGAGAGCTCATTGACGATGCCGAAGAGCTCTTTACTGTTGTGAGCATTGGCGGTTTTTGAAGTGGGTCCTTTTAGTGGTGCGGATCAGTTGGTAATGTTTGCGTAGGGCATCCTTGAAAGCAATGTGGTTGGAGTTGGTAGGGTCAAGGTGCCAGGTTTTTTCCATTCTGTGACATAGCTGTTTGGATTCATGTAGTTCTGGGGTGAACCAGCTGGCCTTGATTCTGTGGGAGGTGTTTTTTTTTTTTTTTTGCGGTGTGAGGGTGTAGGCGCAATCTTCTATCCAGCAATGCAGGTTGGTGGTGGCTATGTTGGGGTCAGGGGTCCCAGGGGGTGGGGCCCGGGCGAGAGTGGAGATCAGTTGATCTGTTGTTATTTTGCTCTAGTTGCGTCTGGGGGGGGTTGTGTGTGGTGGTGGTGAGTGACTGGTTTTTGGTAGGAGAAGTGGATGCAGCGGTGGTCTGTCCAACTGAGTTCGGTGGTGTGGCTGAAAGAGACGTGGTTGCTGGCTGAGAAGATGGGGTCGAGTGTGTGGCCTGTGGAGTGGGTGGGTGTAGTGACGAGTTGCTTGAGGCCAAAGTTGGCGAGGTTGTCAATTAGGTTGGTGGTGTTGATATTGTTGTTATTTTCTAGGTAGAAGTTCAAGGAGGATGTAGTCTGTTGAGGCGAGGGTTTGGGAGCTGACGACGTCGGCGATATCATCACAGAATTGCGGTCTGGGACCAGGGGGTCTGTAGACCAGTGTTCCTCTGAGTGTTTTGTTGGCATTGATGTGGATTTTGAAGTGGAGGTGCTCGGCGGAGTTGATGGTGTTGTGGGAGTTGGTGGAGACTCTTGTGGTGTTTTTGTGGACTAAGGCGATTCTTCATCCTGGTCTGTTGATTCGGTCTCTTCTGGTGATCTTGTAGTTTTCTGGTATGGCTATGGCTACGTCTGGTTCTGAGGCCGAATTCATCCAGGTTTCGGTGAGAAATGCGACGCCGGACGAGTATGTGGTCAGGAGGTCCCAGAGTTCAATTGCATGTTTGTGGACGAAGCGGGTGTTAAGTAGGATGCATCTTAGATGGTTGTCTGTTTTGATTTGGAGTTTGAAGGTTAGGTTGCAGGTGAAATTGCAGGCTTTGCAGGAGAAGGGTCCTTTGGTGTGCGTCAGTGTGGACTGGAAGCAGATGGAGGAGAGTCCTGGATTAAGGGCGTGGAGTTCGTTGGCAGTGTAAAGGTGTTTGGTGGCGCGGGAGGCGTGTTGGCCAGGGGGTCTTTTCACTTCTGAGTCCAAACAATAAGGTTTTGCAAAGGTGTAGAGATATGACTAGGTTGAGACTTTGCAGATGTCTGCTACCCAGAATTAGATGACTTGGCTCTGGTGCAATGAGCATGAATGCCTTCGGGTTACCCATCTGCCTGAAAATACTTTTTTGGTGGAGTGTCTTTGTGAGCACAGTATAACATCCACCACTGCAGGGAAAAAGAACTTTGGTTATCCCACTTAATCTCCAGGCATGCAGGTAGGCTCAGAAGGAATGGGTGAAGAACCTGCCCCTGTGACTGCGTGAGATCTACCCTGTAAGGAAGACAGAGTGGAGGGCACAGGAAGAGGTGAATGAGGTCTACATAACACTCTTCATGTTCAGTTCAGAGCAATTAGAATTACTTTGGCCAGGTTGAGGCTAATCTTCCTTAAACCTAGAGGAATCAATGGTAGTGAGGAAACACGTAATGAAGTGGAAAGCTCCCCCTCAAGCGAAACATGTCCCCCAATGCTCCCTGCATTGGATACTGGAGGACACAGGATTTTGGGCAGTGAGCATTCTCATAAGTGTCAATTAGCTCTATCAGTGGATCCTCCCACAGCTGGAAAATGTTCTGGACTAACTCCAGATGAACTTGCCACTTGTGGTAGGCAAGATGATGCCGGCTCAGACTGTCCTTTTGCATGTTGAGAATTCAGGCTAGGAGATTTGCTACTAAGCAGATCTGATGGTCCTGAGCCCAGTATCATAGTCGCAGAGCTTCTTTGCAGAGGAAGTGCTATCTTACTTTCCCTTGTTTGTTGATGTACCATACTGTGGTTGTGTTATCTGTCAAGATCTGGACTGACTGTCTGCGAAGGGAGGAAGGCCTTGAGCGCCAGATGTACTACCCAAAATTCCAATGTGCACTATCTGTTCTTCTGGAGACCAAAGGCCGCCTCTCCAGTTCTTCCAGATAGACTCCCCACCTTAGGGTGGAAGCATCCCTGATCACTGCTGTAACCAGAGGGAGAGGGTGTTGCCTGGTTGTTGCCTGCTAGTGGCGAAACACCATCTCTGGAGAGCTGGTTTTGATGAGCCAGTCTTCCAGGTAAGGAACACTGGGATTCACACCAGTCTAAGATGGGTCACAGCCACTGCCCTCACCTTTGTGAAGACTCAAGGGGCAGAAGTGGGGACGGATGTAAATACCCTAAACAGGTACTGTTCAGACCAACCGTGAAGGGAAGATACTTACTGTATAACTGCAGGGATGTGAAAATAGCCATCCTGCAGGTCGACAGACATCATCCAGTCTTTTTCTTCCAGTGTAAGAAGAACCTGAGCCAGGGACACCATGTTGAACATTTCCTTGTTGATGTACCAGTTCCGAACCCTGAGGTCTAGGGTCAGCCAGAGACTGCCAACCTTTTTTGAGGACCAGGAAGTAACAGGAGAAACACACCTGACCCCATTCCTGTTCTAAAACTAACTCCACTGTGTACTTGAGAAGTAAGGATTGACTCTCATGTTGGAGTATCCGCAGATGGTCTGGAAGGAGTATTTCTGGATGCATGGGGAAGGGAGAGGGTGTCAGTCGGAAGGGTGGGGCATTTCCCTTCTCCACAATTTGCAAGACCCATATCGCCCTCCAAGCTTGTGGAAAGGAAGATACCTGTTCTCCTACTGGCTGTGCATGTTCATGTAAAGTAGAACTAATGTTGGTACCCTGAAGTGGCTGGGAAAGAGAAAGAAGAGGGGGTAGGGAGCAGAATAGCCCATGTCTGTACTTTGTCTCATCTTCTATATTGTTTGTAGAGGGAGTTTGCCTGTTGCTGCTGATTTGTAAACTGCTGACTGCCCCAAAATGACTAGCCCCTGCTGAAGCCAGAAAACTTCTGAAATTGACAGTATCTCCAATTTGTGATTACTGAAATACCAGGCCAAAATGTATCACCTGCTTTGCTCTAGCCTGGCCATCGCTGATTAGCTCTGTAAAGGGTGCTTGCAGGTCGTACAATGGAGAGGAAATGACTGTGTGTACTGAATCTAACTGAGCAAGCTCATATCTATCAAAAAGACAGGTGGCATTAGTAGGCTTCAGAGCCATATTTCCAGATGAAAATATTTTCTGAACAAACTGATCCATTTTCTTTGATTCCCTGTCAGATGGTGTGGAAGGAAAGGAGCCTGGTATCAGCTTTGAGGTACAAGAAGCTTGCACCACACGGCTCTCGATAGATTTATGTGCTGATAAGAAGCTGGGCTCTCCAGGACTTGGTTTATATCACCAGGCAATTGGTTTTGAGACAGAATAGGCTTCTTTCATATGGATAGTATGGGCTGTCAGCGCTTCATTAAATAGAAACAGGTGTTCGACCGTGTGGGTGGTGGAATGCTAAGTCCATCCTCTGGTCCAACATGTCCACAGCCCTGATGATGGTATGATAAGATGTTACTTCTGGTTTGGGAACTCCTGTCAGAGGTAGTATTTCCAACTCCAGAAAGATAACATTCCCACTGGCCTCTTTCAATCCCACAAAGTCTAGGCCCATTGAGTCGTCCTTCTCGTCATCCGCACTCGGATCATCTTGATGGTCTGTTTAGCCAAAAAAGGATCTGCCTTCTTCAACTAGCCTCTGTGCCTCTCTTCTGGAGCGGTGGCGTGTCAGATTCTCTGGCAGAATCAGATGTGGTATAGGCAGAGATGGAGAAAGTGGGTGAGGTGGCGGAGGTGTTGTTTGCGCTGCCGGTCGTGTTGTCTTTTACGCCAGTGACATCATGTGGGGTGCAGGTGGTGTCGTATGTGGCACTTTTGAGGTGTTGGAGGGATATTGTCATCTGGGTCAGAGAGAGAAGAATGTGCATCGATCAATGGGGGTAGTGTCACTCTTTGGCAACAAACCCACTGGAAGCATTGCATTCAGGTTCTAACTTTCCCACGATACAGAAGATAATGGAAGAAACAGCACCGAGTGGTAGAACGTTGGAAATCCTCCTAACAAGACGACCATTGGAGCCAGGATGTGCTCCAGAGGGGAACATGGCTCTGCTGAATATGCTGAACATTGTGTTAGGAAACACTGACGGATCAGTCCCAAGTGTTGGAAACTCTGGGTATGGCTGAGAAGACTGGGGACTTGAAGAGGCTGTTGCAGGCAGTCTAGAACAGGTGTTGGATCAGATGGAGCCACAAACACCAGTTCCTCCATATTTTCCTCCATTGGTTCTTGATCCGAAGCTGGGTGAGGTGAAGTCAAAGTTCGTAGTGACTTGCTTCTTGATGTGCAATGGCAAGATTTGTGTCTTCTTTTATTCATGTGCTTCTTCCTAAAAGATCTGGAAAAAAGTGGAGACTCTGGGGTCTTCAACCTCAGTTGAGACTTGTGGCGTTCGCATTGTTTCTCCCGCACTCTGGCCGTAAACATCTTGGCCTCCTGTTCTTTGCATTTTGGGGTGCATCTTCTGGCATGACACATAAGCACCAACATCATGGTCGGATTCTAGGCAGCAAAGAGAGATGTTGTGTGGGGCCCTAATGGACATCCACCCATCACAGTCTTGGCATGGGACCAGATAGGTGGTGACATTGTGAAGGAAGATTGCATCTGTATAGGATATTTTGAAGAAAAACGTCCACAACAGCACCTCCTGAGGATACATGAAATACATTGATAGTGCTGGAAAAAAGTTATCAAGCTGAAAGGGGCACATTTAGGGCTCCAGCGACATCACAAAAAGGGACAGCCCTGTACCTAGAAATCTGTTCAGAGTAGGGAGGATGGTAAGGAATTTGCAGCTAGATGATGTCTGCCAGATAAGTCGTTATCTGAGGTTAGTACCTTGTTCATCTGATAGAGACTTCTAGCAACAGATTCCTTACCTTAGAGGAGATACCCAAGCAATATCTCCCTGGAGGAAGGTCTGCAAACCTGATTGAAACTAGAAAGTCCTGCAGCACCAAAGGGCAAAGTGCCCCAAGGGACCCGATTGTTCAGGCAGTAGAGCTTGGTATACATGCGCAATGAGGCCCCCATTGCTGCCTGAAGATGTCCAGGACCGGAATTCTGCATTCTAGCACAGTGAGTGGTCCCAGCCTTTGAACTGGTGGATGAGCATGCAAACCCTCTGGGGATTGCTTCTTCGCCAGTGCACAGCACATCTTAGTGGAGAGTACAATCCATTGAGAGATGGTTCGCTTGTGGACTGCCTTCTCTTTCTTGGCTTCGACATACCCATGAAGAGTTGATCATCCACCTGGATTTGTGTGATCAAGGTAGAATTTCAAAGCTCTTTTTGGATCAGCTGGTAGAGTCTCTCCTCTTCCTTAGAGAGCTGTCAACTGTTGCCGCTCAATCTCCACAAATGGAGGCAGAGCGTTGACAGGTTTGGGTGAAGATCCCTGTCCTGCTTCTGCAATAAGATAGTGAGCTGCCGTTTAAATTCCAATGTGCAGAAAGGTGGACATTGCGCGTTCTCAGCAATGGCAATCGGATTTAACCAAGGCTCTCCCCACTGTTGAAAGAGACCTTGCACCACACCTGTGTGGTGATGCTATTTGTAATTGGCTGAGCATATTTGGCTGAGTTTGTCCGCTCTGGTGTTCAGAGAACCCGCCAGGTGTTGAATCACCAAGGAAATGCCCTGACCTTCTTGCCATGTCCAGACACACGTGGCCTCTTGCCAAAGGGTCCACGACCCCACCCCACCCCACCATGTTTGTTGCAGTACAACATGGCTGTGGTGTTGTCCATGAACACCTGCACTATCCTTCCCTTGATGGAGGGTAGAAAGGCTTTCAATGCCAATCGGATCACATGGAGCTCCAACAGGTTGAAGTGGAGTCTGGATTCCGCTGGAGATCAGAGTCCTCTGCTCTCCACCTCTCCCAGATTGCTGCACCATGCCAGGAGTGATGAGTCTGTCACTACCAGCAGATCTGGTTGGGGAAGGGACCATCAGATCTGGTTGGGGAAGGGAGAGGAGTGTACCTCTCACCCAATCACAGTCTGTCAGCCACCACTACAGATGTTCTGCAGTGCACTCCAAGATCTGGTCCATGTCGGAGAGATTCTCCTGATGCTGCGCCCACTGGAACTTCAGATCGTACTGCAGAGGCCGCATAAGCCAACAGGCATGCCTCACTAGATGGGTGCAAAAAGCCATGAGGCCCAGCAGCCTCAGAGCCTGTTTCACCAAAACCCAGGATCGAGGCTGAAATATCGGAATAATAGCCTGAATATCTTGGACTCTCTGTTCGGGAGGATCAGCCTGAAACTGCAGAGTCCAGAAAAACTTAGATGAAAGGGAGCATCTGAAAAGGGATCAGGTAGGGCTCTGGCACATTTATAGTGAACCCCAGTGAGCACAGGAGGTCCACCATAGTCTGGGGTGGGAGACGACCGCCTAGGGCGAGCTCGCCTTCAACAGTTGTCAAGATAAGAGAAGACTGGGTACCCCTGATCTCTGCAGATGAGCTGCAACAATTGCCATCATCTTGGCGAACACCTGCGAGAAGCTTGTAAGGACAAAGGGGAACATGGAGAACGGAAAGTGATTGTGGCCTGCCCTGAACCGCAGGTAACGTCTATGGGTAGGCAGGATGGGCAGCGCTACCATCCAGTCTCCTGGGTCCACGGCAGACAGGACTTGAGTGTGTGTGAGCATTTTGAATTTCTCCTTTTTCAGGAAGAAACTGGGAAGGTGTAGGTCTAGGGTAGGATGAGTGCCCCTTTGGATAACCTAGAGAACTCAACAGTCTGATGTTATTGACCTCCAGTGGTGCAGGTGATGGCGTACACTGCCCCAACCTACAGGTCCATGATGGTTGGAGGGCAAACTAAAGAGGCTTGGAGGCTGCCACTGCTGGTGATGGGGGGTGACAGGTTGTGGTGGGATGGACTGGACTGGACTGATTTGGCCGTAGTCCTGCTATCCCAAGGTATCCAGCCTCTTGGATTCCGTGTCCAGTGGAGGGATACAAAAAGTACCTAGATTGATTCTAGAAATGGAGGCTTGGACCACCAAGCTCTCCAGACTGGGGTGTTGGGTGAGGGAATTGGTGCCCCCTGGGGCAGACAATTGTTCTATTCATAGGAGTCCCTGAATAGGACTTGGACCAGGCCCTGAGTAGGACGTCCGCGAGGGCTTCATTAGACAAGAGAAGCTGTCCGAAGGGGTAACTTCTGCCTATGACACCTCTGTTAAGACAATCGTCCTGACAACCACAGAGGGCAGTTAAAGGCCAGGCCCTCAGTCGCCCTCCTCACCACCACAGCAAATGTGGTACCCTCCTATATAGCCATGGTAGGACGAGAGACAAAGCCAGTATCTGGGGAAGTGTCCAGTCCACTGGTATCTGCCAAATCCTCACATCAGGTGTCCTTTAGGGGCTGGTTTTCATTGGGGTCCAGTGGCCCCTCTCATTCATCCCCAAGTCCTAGCCCATAGGAGTAGGTCACAGCTCTGGTCTGGATAGAATGCCTCCTGTCTGTGCCAAAGTCAGACAATGCCCATCCAGCTCCATGTCGGAGTCGGAGATGAACATGGGGACAGTGTTGCCGGTGGGCGCCGGCAATGCCAGGGATGTCAGCATTGGAGCTGGTGCCAGAGAAGGTCAAGGTGGCTAGAGCAGCACTAGTCTGGATCCAAGGAGCCCAACTAGTGCCAAGGGGGAGCCTGCCAACAGAAGGCCAGTAAGTGCCCCTCCCTAACTCTTGAGGCCCAAAGACACTCCAGCAGGGATGGGCCACCAAAGTATGAGGTGAATGGCCTCATAAAACTCCTGGAATTGGGCGAGAGTCACTCCCGGAGTTGGGCTCCTGGAAACTGAGGGAGGCACAGAGATGGCCCAGGTGCAGGCTTAATCGCTGAGCCAGGCCTCAAATGCCCACGCTCCCTCGTCTCGTAGGATTACTTTGACAAACGGGGCAAAGTGGAAGATTCCAGCAACTTCTTGTTCTTTTTATGCTTGTTGGACTTGCCTGGACGAATTTGAGTGTGATGACAAGTGCCTGGAGTGGCTCCGCGACCAACCCAGGACATTCCTCTTGACTGGGACTGAGACAATCGCACATCGAGTGGCAAGGAGCTTATGGGACCACTCCCTCAAGGCCTTGGGATGCATGGCGTGACAACCGACCTAGGTCTTGGCCTTGTGGTCTAGCTCGAGGTACACGAGGTGTGGATATGTCACTGACATTTGCCGCTGACAGGTGCCACAGGGATTAAAACCAGCTTTCTTTGCAGACATCCCTGCCACACCAGGAGACAATGTCTAAACAAATCTTCAACAACAGGTCAAAAAAAGGTCAGTCAAAGAGTGACTGAGGGTATCTCTTCTCCGGATCTGTACTGACTGGAGCGGAAGGAAAGGAACTGAGGTCAATGCGTTGGGGTGGTGCCTATATAGGCACCGTGCACATCACTTCCGGTGCAGGTGGCACCGATGATGCACGCGAAGACGGGCGATGCCACCTACTGCTCAAGAAAAATATCCAGATCCAGTTTGATGCCTGGGGATACTTCTTAGGGAAGAATTTGGCAGTGGCATCCTCCCCTCGGCCAAAGTCAAAATGAGGCCCTTTAGGTATCTTGTAGTAATTTGATGTTTCTTCTCAAATAAACTATTTTGTTTAAGGGCTGAGGCTTCAATGATTCCCTTGTTCTGGATGTGACCTCAACCTCCTTTACATTTGCACAATTGCCTCTAACACTCTAAAGGCTTAAATTACAAAACTATTGTGCCTGACAGCTAGCTAACAGAAAATGTATGAAGTTATTTGAAATGATTGGTCAACTGCTTAGTGGCTTGTAATGCTGCTTTGTCGTGGGGAGGGGGGACAGTGGAAACAATTAGGTGCAAATCAATCAAAACGTCCTACCACAAAGCAACCACTGCCTGCTCAAGCTGGAAGTCAAAGAACACAAAAAAGTACATTATCTGTCACTGCATGTGTTAAGAATTGGGTTTGACACTGCAGCTCAGAGAAAAAGCAGTTCAAATTCAAGATGAGATAAACAAGTTACTTACATTTGGTAACAGTCTGGTAGAGACTCTGTCTATCAGCAGATTCCTCACCTTTTGAATATTCCAAAGGTGTCAGACTGAAACCAGAAACTTTTCAGCAGTACTTCTGCGTGTGGGCAGGTGACACTGCAGCTCCACACAGATGCTGTTTTGCTCCTGGTATGATGTGCGGAGCCTGGCGTTTGGACAAGATGTTGAATAAAAAATATTGTGATACAAACATATTGTGTCAAGAATTTCAGGATGTCAAAAATATCGTCAACAGGAATATCGAGGTAAGAATATTGTTTTGATTGTGTTTTTTTATATTGTCGAAAATATTGTTATATGTAACATCGTTTGTGTTATTTTGTAGGTAATTTATTGTACTGTTTGATTATACATGTTTTAGAAATGGGGTTTTTGGTTGCCAGTCAGGTTACCCTCTGGCCAAGCAAGAACCCTCACTCTAGTCAGGGTAAGTCACACACAATCCAAATTATCCTGTGCCCACCATCTGGTAGCTTGGCACAAGCAGTCAGGCTTAACTTAGAAGGCAATGTGTAAAGCATTTGTGCAATAAATCATACAATAACATAATATAGCACCACAAAAATATACCACACAGTGTTTAGAAAAATATATAATATTTATCTTGGTATTTGCAGGTCAAAACGATCAAAGATGCAATATGAATTTGTAAGGATATCACTAAAAAGTGATATGAAGTGTCTTAAGTCTTTAGAAAGTAAACAAAGTCTCTTTCAAGCACAAAGTACCTGGTTTGGAGTGGAAAATCTCTGCAGAGGGCCGCAGAAGAGGAGATGCGTGGAAAAATGGTGTGTGCGTCGGTTACGCCCATTCACACACGGACTTGCATCGTTATTTTTAACGCGAGGAGACGTGCGTCGTTCTACGGGAGGAAAAACGGTGTGTGCGTCTGTTTCGCCCATTCACACACGGACTTGCATCGTTATTTTTCACTCGGGGAAGACGTGCGTCATTTTTCTGGCACGCGCACCATCTCCTTCTATGGATCGCGGGATTACCAGATGTCCCAGGGTCTGTGCGTGGATTCTTCAGCTTGTTATTCGGCTGCACGTTGATCCGGGAGGCTGTGCGTGGAATTTTCTTTCTCACGGCAGGCGTCGGATCGATTTCCCCTTTGGAAGTCGGGCGGCGTTGTCCATGAGAGGCCGTGCGTCGAAGTTCCGGTCGCCCCATAGGCGTCGCGTCGAGCAGCGTTGGTGTACAGCGATTTTCTCACCGCGGAGCAAGCTGTGCGTCGAAATTTTCGGCGCACGAAGAGTCCAAATGAAAAAGAGAAGTCTTTTTGGTCCTGAGACTTATACTAAATTGTGCCTTTGAAGTGGGGGTGACTTCAAAGAGTGGCACCAGGTCCCCTTTCAGTTCAATCCTGTCTGCCAGGGTCCCAGTAGGGGGTGTAGCAGTGCTTTGTGTGAGGGCAGGCCCTCCACCCTCCCAGCCCAGGAAGACCCATTCAAAATGCAGATGTATGCAAGTGAGGCTGAGTACCCTGTGTTTGGGGTGTGTCTGAGTGAATGCACAAGGAGCTGTCAACTAAATCTAGCCAGACGTGGATTGTAAGGCACAGAAAGATTTAAGTGCAAAGAAATGCTCACTTTCTAAAAGTGGCATTTCTATAATAGTGATATTAAATCCGACTTCACCAGTCAGCAGGATTTTGTATTACCATTCTGGCCATGCTAAATATGACCTTCCTGCTCCTTACAGATCAGCAGCTGCCACTTCAACAATGTAGGAGGGCAGCCCCAATGTTAGCCTATGAAGGGAGCAGGCCTCACAGTAGTGTAAAAACGAATTTAGGAGTTTTACACTACCAGGACATATAAACTATACAGGTACATGTCCTGCCTTTACCCACACAGCACCCAGCTCTAGGGGTTACCTAGGGCACACATTAGGGGTGACTTATATGTAGAAAAAGGGGAGTTTTAGGCTTGGCAAGTACTTTTAAATGCCAAGTCGAAGTGGCAGTGAAACTGACACACAGGCCTTGCAGGGGCAGGCCTGAGACAAGGTTAAGGGGCTACTGAAGTGGGTGGCACAACCAGTGCTGCAGGCCCACTAGTAGCATTTACTCTACAGGCCCTAGGCACTCTACCAGGATCTTACAAGTAAATCAAATAGCCAATCATGGATAAACCAATCAACAGTACAATTTACACAGAGAGCATATGCACTTTAGCACTGGTTAGCAGTGGCAAAGTGCCCAGAGTTCAAAAGCCAACAACAACAGGTCAGAAAAAATAGGAGGAAGGAGGCAAAAAGTTTGGGGATGACCGTGTCAAAAAGCCCAGCCAAACACATGTGGATTACTCGTTTTAATTTGTGTTTTTAGAAAGATAATTTATTAATTGTGAAATTGTTGAAATTTGTCTTTTTAGTTGTAATGTCTAAAAATAATGCATGTTTATATATCTTTTAAAGAGGGATATTGAGTTTTCAGGAAATAAGCTTGAAACGATTTTTGAACAGTGGATTTTTTCATGTAAATTTAATGTTAATTATTTTAATGATATACAAAATAATGTAGTAACATGTTTACATTTATTTTGCTACAGTAATATTTTTCATAAATAATGTAAAAATCATATTAATTCATCAAATAATTATTTTATTGTAAACATTAAAATAAATATTTAAATTACAAAAAGTAAGAATTAAAATATATAAACATTCTATGTAATAAAGTTAAATAATTAAAAAAAGTTTTTAAAATAAAAGCCTTTCATTTTATAATTTTTGTAAACACGTTTTAATCAAAATTCAAATGTTTTTAAGGCGTTTGTATGGTGAAAATGATGTCATGGTAAAAATATTTTTGATACATTTTTATTTTTTATATTTACATTTCTTTGAAACTTTTTAAAAATGTTGTGTAAATAAATTATGCAAATACTAAATATGGATTATTTTTAATGGAGAGATGTATATTTTGTTGCATATTTATATATTGGTTTATTAATTAATACATTTGGTAACAAAAACTAAATAATCACATTTTTAATATGTTTGATATTTGAATAAGTTTAGTTTTGGAAATATATTTTGAAAAATGCATTATTTTTTATTTGTTTAAGGACTATGATTTAAATTGTTATTATATGGTTCAAAGTTTAGGAATAGTAGTAATAAAAAAATATATATATAATTATTAATAGTGACAAAAAATATTTGTTTATATCTTAATGTTTATTTATGAATATATAGATTTGTAGATTTGGTTAGTGTTTTTTAAAGTAAAAATTGAATTTATTTTTCCCCCAGATATAGATAATACCACTATTGTGGTTATATCTAATGCGAGCTAACCTACAGTTCGATGCCTCTATAACCGGCTGATTTCCCTCATTAAGGTAGACATTAAGGTTTTCGCAAAAGTCTTAGCAACTAGTTTGAGCCGGACACTATTTTACTTAATCCATAGAGTGGCTTTAGACCGGGCAAAAGCACAAGGCATTTAATTCGGAGGGTGCAACTGGCCGTTTCTCAAGCAAACCACCTGAGCCACTCCCTGGCCCTCTGTCTTGTCGATTTCCAGAAGGCATTCAATGGCCGTTTCTGGAAGCGTACTCCAACGGACCGGCTTTAGACCCTCCTTCCGTAAACTTGTGGGTCTTCTATACAACACCTCTACTGCCCAGGTCTGGGTCAACGGAGTCCTGATGATCAATGCACTAGATCACTTCCTCCTTCTCAGGCTAGGTGGGAAAGCTGGGTAGGCGAGTGGGACGGTGATGACTGGAGTGAGGCATGGTTGGCCCTGAGAGAATTAGTGATTTCCTCAACACTTTAGATGATCCAAATTAATTATCTTCATGCAACCTATCTGACCCCCCTCAAAAGATTCAGTGGATGATCCTTAAGCATGAGATGTTCCTTCCTTGCCGCTGACTTCTTTCGTGTTGTCTGGTCCTGCCCGGTCATCTTTCTGGAATAGGGTAGGACACAAGATTTCTGAGGTGCTGCACTGCTTCATTCATTTGGCTCCCCAGATGGCCTGCTGGGTCTCCTGGGGGAAGCTGGGGTCCAAGATCTGCAAGGATCTTCATAGGAGTGACCTCTTTGGTGGCCAAAAGGGACATCACCTGAAACTGGAAGCAAACAGAGCCCCATTCTCTGTCAGTCTGGAGGAAGGGAGTTGACTGGTGTGCACGCCAAGAAAAAATATATGAGGCGAGGGCTTGCCCCCAAAAACACAATAAGATATGGGGTATTTGGTGGGCATATCATGGGCTACCTTTAGGATAAGGATGTTGTTAACCATGAGTGTTATTATTCAATGTTTTGGTTTAACTCAAATGTGATGATGCTGAGTGTCTACTGGTGGACGATGCCTTGTAATAGTAAACCTAATACAATTTGGTTATTAAAATGTTGCTTATTTTATACATCAAAAATTATGTGTGAGTTTGGAGTATCAATAGTGTATACCAAATGTTTAGTGTGTAGCAACTTGCATAAAATGTTTTAGAATGTACTGGAAATAGTACTTGTCACCCCTTTAGTGTCCAACACTTTCCCTAAATTGGCTTAAATTGGAGTGATAATAGTAAATGTCACTGCTTTTGTGTCCACCATCTTCCCCAAATAGTTTTAGATTGGAGTGAGAACAGTAAATGTCACCTCTTTAGTGTCCAATGCCTTCCCCAAATTGGTATAGATTGGAGTGCTAATAATAATTGTCACCCCATGCCACTTTAGTGCCCATTTCTTCAAAATAGTTTGGAATGGGAATTGCAAATGTCATCCCTTTAGTGTCCAGTACCTTCCCCTAGATTGGAGTGGTAATAGTAAATGTACCATTTTTAGTGTTCAACAACTCCCCAAATTGGTTTCGTTTTGAGTGGGAAAAGTAAATGTCACCCCTTTAGTGTCCAACATCGTCCTCAAATTGGTATAGATTAGAGTGGGAAGAGTAAATGTTACCTTAATAGTGTTCAATGTTTAAACATACATATTTCTATTAACAAACATTTTATATATATCTATATATATATAGATATATATATATATAACAAGTTTTAATACATTTTGAGCCCTGTTACGAATTTGGCAGATGGGACCACCTGTCCCCCAAACTCCAGACGGGGTGGTTGCCACCATGCTAGCGAAACTCCCCGCCGGCCCCATTAAGACTTTCCCGCTGGGCTGACCACCAGAAAACAAGGTTTCTGGCAGCCAACCCAGCGGGAAAGTGGTTGCAGCATTATCACCGCACGCAGGGGGTACCAGCATGAAAAAGCTGGCGGAGAACAAGGTTGTAATCAGCAGGGCAGCGCTGCTCACGTCCAGGAGTTGTGACTGATTGCAACCTACACTCATCGTGAACCCGTTGGGATCTAAGATCCTGGCGGGGACAGCAATAGGTTGGCGGGGCTGTCTGCCAACCTCGTAATGTGGCAGTCAGACTGCGGCAACTGCAGTGGTCCTATCGCTACTGCAGCAATGGCGGGCCCTTTATTATTAACTAAAAAATACAAATCAGAATTCAATAGTAGTGTACCTTGTAAATGTTCCATCTTTTTCCTCTTGTTTAACATTTTTTAGATTGTTTCATATACATATTTTCAACATCATTTTAACAAAATTTGTTTTAGTATATATTAAATAATTATTTAATTTATACTTCACAATCATTTATCAGCCATTTTTTCTTTACCGCTACCATCTGTTTTGTAGTCTATGTGCATTTTCAGGTTATATTCTGGATCCAGGATGCTGTCAGGTGCTGCTGTTCGTCGGAACAGGCAAATCCTTTTTTAAAGGGTTTTTCATGGTTTTGGGGGTAGGGCAGATATAGGGGAAGGTCTAAAGGTTAGTTTAGTGTTGTTTATGAGTTTGCTATACGTGTAGTTGCATTAATAGTAGTGTTTTTCACTAGTGCGTAGTTTTTGGTTTTTGTACACTATAGTTAGAGAGTTTTGATTGTTATCTTGTTTATATATATATATATATATATATATATATATATAAAAATATTTAGATTGTTCTATAAATGTTTGGAGTCAATGCAAATATGTTTTTGTAATACTGTTATTACTTTAGTTATATATTTTATTGGAGTGAAATATAAATATTTTAGTGATATCATAAAAAAAAATATTCAAACATGTATATACTGTTTATTATTTGTTTTAAATAATTGTTTACTGTAAAAATTGTATTTTTGTATATTGTTCATATTTATTAATGAAGATGAAATTATTTTGCCCATATTATTGTAGTCGATATTGTGTGAGTCGATATTTTTTACATATTATATATTTATTTAAAGGTGACAATGTTTTTGTTTCTGTTATTTGTGTTTTTCAATACATGTAAATATAGATATTTTTATCAATGTTATTTTTATTCTTGATATTTGTAGTTTTATTAAGTATAGGAAGGTGATATTTTGGTAAACAATATTTTTTCTGATATTTAGTGATCCGTGAGGCCTACATAGGCACCACACCCACTTGCTGACATCAGTTACTTTTGAGACTGTCCGTGACCTTAAACACAGAGCCCAAAAAGCATATTGATGTGACCAGTGTACAGATTCCTAGACTAGGCATCTTAATGGATAGAGTCCAACTACATAACAGGCAGGATGGGAGGGCTGCTGATGAATTAACCGGTAGATATATTGTCTACAAGAAAGAGAATTCCGGAAGGTAAGTCACTTGTTCTTCTGAAACAAGACTTCTAGCTGCAGATTACTCACCTTTTGAATAGATATAAAAGCAGTACCTATTTGGACATGGGTCTGTAAATGGACTCAACCCAGAAAGTCCTGCAAGACCGAGCAGGCAAAATGCTCCTCTCAGCAGACCTGACTGACCAAACGATAGTGCTATGCAAATGTATGGAGGGACGCCCACATAGCCACCTGACAAATGTCTACAACAGGTACTCTCTGTGCTTACGCAGTGGTAACAACTTTGGCCCTGGTAGCAAAAGTATGCAGCCCTTCAGGAGGCTTCTTTTTACCCATTGCATAGCATATCTTAATGCAGAGCATGATCCAGTGGGAAATGGTTCTCTTCTCCACTGCCTTTTCTTTTTTCACTCCAGACAACCCCACAAAGAGTTGGTTGTCCACCAGGAGTACTTTGGTATGGTCTATGTAAAACCTTAATGCTCTTTGGAGGTTCTAGTGATTGAGTCGCTCCTCCTCACTAGAGGGGTGAAGTGGAGGTAGAATGCTGGCAAGGTGAAGTTCTGGCTGATGAGGTATGGCATCACAACTTTCGTCAGGAAAGATGCTGATGTCCCCAATAGCAGTTTATCTGGGAAGAAAGTGTTGTGCAGCAGGTTCACACAGAGAGCCAAAAGCTCAGTCACGCATCACCAATGGAGTGGCTCTGAGGAATGCCATTTTGAGGGTGAGAAGTTGCAGCTGTGAGGAGGTTTGAAAGGAGTGCAAATTAGGAATATAAGGATCGACTTAAGGTCCCATTGGAGCATGACAAAGGGAAAGGGAGGAAACCAATGTGGTAGTCCATTAAAAAAACACATGACAACTGGAGACCTAAACAGTGAGGGCTGATGCAGCAACTGTAAACAAGCTGAAAGAGCTGAAAGGTACCCCTTAACTGTGCCCAGAGCAAAGCCTTGCTGGAACAGGGACAACACAAACAATAGCCCATCAGATGACTTTGGGCATGATTTAGATATTGGCTATTTAGATAGTTACTCTGTCACAACGGTGACGGATATCCTGTCAGCCAAAATCTAAATCCCATAGGGTACATTGGGATTTAGATTTTGGTAGACAGGATATCGTCACCATTGTGATGGAGTAACTTGTCCGCCAATATCTAAATCAGGCTGTCTGTCTGGAGAGGGGTCTATCTACTTTGTACTGTGCCAAGCCACGAATGATTTCCAATGACAGGCATATATATTTTTTGTTGAGGGACGCCTGGCTGCCTATATGACATTAATCAACTCCAGAAGAAGGTCAAGTGTGTTCATCTGTTGCAGCTTAATCTCCAAGCATGAATGGGGAAGTTGAAAAGGCCAGAGTGCAGAAACCGGCCTTTCTGCTGTGACAGTAGATCCTCCCAGAGGGGCAGCCTGATCGAAGGATAGATGTCCAAGTCCAGGAGACCTGCATCCCATACTGTCTGCTCCTACTCTAGAGCCACTAGGAAGGGCCCAGTTAGTCCTAATCTTCTTTAGAACTCAGGCAGGAGTGGTATCGGTGGAAAGGCATACAGAAGTCCTGAGTTTCACTCAAGGTGGATTGCGTCTCAGAGAGAGAACTGCCTTGAAAACTCAAATGTGCAGAAGTACTGACAATGAGTGTTCTTGGAGGTGACAAGCAGACTGAGCCAAGGTTGTTGCACCTCCTCTGGGTGCAATTGCCACACGTGATCCGCTAGGTGTCGATGACTGAGTTTGTTCGCCCTTTTCTACAAATAGCCTGTCAGGTGATTCCCCATTAGGAAAATCCCTTGCTGGTCCAGCCATTTCCAGAATCTTCTGACACAGGGGCCATGACCCCACCTTGCCCTGTTTGTTGCAGTTCAACATGGCAGTGGTGTTGTCTGTGAGCACCTTAACCAGCTTTCCCTTAATGGATGGAAGAAAGGCTCTCAACACAAAACGAATAGCCATCAAATCCAGAAGGTTGATTTGGAATCGGGACACTGCCGGAAATTAGAGACCTCTGATCATCTCTTTCATATGGGTAACTATATCTAGAATCTATGCATTTTTCACCAGTCAGCTCTGCCAAGGGAAGGGAGGGAGTATTCTGCAGACCCAATCACGGTCCAGTAACCACCACTGCTGATCTTTTGCAGTCTTCTCTGAAATCCGAACTTGGTCGGAGATGTCTTCTTGATGCTAGGCCAACTGATACTTCAGATCCAACTGCAGTACCTGCATATGCCACCTGGCATGCTCAACTAGCAGAATGCAGGAGGCCATCAGCCACAGCAGACTGAATGAACCTCAGTGAAATCCAGGACTTAAGGATAAGAAACATAGCCTGAGTGCTCTGCTACATAACTGGAGGGCTGAAGTTGGACAGGCTGATGGTATGGGACAGCTCTACCAAAGTCGCAAAAGGAGTGGTAAAGGTGGTGCAGCTGGTTATCAAGGGTGGACAAGCCCAGAGAGCGTGCAGTAGGCCTGGTCTCTTTGAATAGCACTAAAGCGGAATCAGCATTGTGCTCAAACAGGTGAGCCCCATCGAAGGACGTGTCCATGAGGGAGGAATGTACATCACCTCAGAACCCAAATGATCTCCGCCAAAACACTGCAGTTAATAGCAACACTGGTGCTAATAGCTCACCCCATAGAAACAAAGGTGCCCAAGCCACAACGAATTGTGAATGTGGCTGCATCACAACCATATTGAATACCCTGGGAAAAGACAGGTTAGATAATTCAGGGTCAACAGGGAACACTAGGGCCACAGAGTTCCAAAGGGGATGGGAACAGTGTCCCAGGAGGCAGCTGGCATTTACTGAACTGAATGTCAAGCTGTGGGAAAGAAAACTTGCTTCCCAAATGTCTCCACCCGTTTGGTCTTCCAATTGGGGGAGTAGTCGGAAAAGTATTGAGGTTAGATCTGCTCATGGACACCTGCACCACTAAATGTTCAATGACAATTATTGATGTAATCGTCTCTGAGAGATGAGAAAGAGCTCCACATCCACGTTTGTTGGCAAGGAAAAATGGGACTGACAATTCACCCAGTGGCACCTATTTAGGCTTCACATGTCATTTTCTGAGCAGAACGGTCAAAGCCACATGCAGCCATGATCTGAGTTGGGTCCATACTATCATGTATGTGACACTGGAGCCCCAACGTAACTGCCACCTCTGTGCACTGATGTCACTTTCTTTCTATGATATACATTCACACAGGCGGACACAGAGCAATTGTATTCAGATTGTGTCAGTGTGGACAAGTTTGCTTGAGAGAATTGTTACAGCTAAGGGAAGATCTGATGCAGCCTCTCCTGAAATCGCTTTCTGAAGCCTTGAAAAAGGTGTAATTGTTAGGGAATCAGCCATATAGGCCACACTAGCCCACAGAAGCTCACTGCTGCCTTGCTCAATTTTTAGTAGTACATGGCTGAACCCACCTTATCTCCAAATAAATGTGTACCATCAAGGGGCATGTCCAGTAGGGATTTTAGGACATCACTAGAAAATCCAGTTGAATGGCTCTCGCATGGCAGTGATGCAGAATACTTGGACCGGCAGCCTAATCTAATCGTCAAAGTTGTCCAGGCCCAAGCAAATTACATACTTCACAGCATCCAAGCATCCTGAATGACACACTGGACGTTGACTCGGGTCTTTTGGGACTGCGGTAAAGATCTCTGTCACCTTGTCCCACAATGCATGCAAATATCTACCAAGGAAGCAACTTGAGTTCACTGAACGGATGTGAAGGCTAGTGGAGAACATGTGTTTTGAGACTGTTTCCAAGGGTCTCAGCTCTGTCCGGCTGAGTAGGCGGAAATGCTTTCGGGCTCAGCCAACGTATAGATGCCTGTATACAAGGGTTTTATGGTGTAGGTGTTGGAAGAGAAAGGCAGGATCTCCTGGAGCACGTGAGTGTCGCCTCATTACTTGGCAGTTCACAGGTTGGCAAGACCCTGGCTTGCTCAGGTGCCCAGAAGTGTGTCAGTCAATCTTTGGTTAGAAGTAGCCATCATAATAGCCCACCAGCCCTAGGATTAAATTAGACTATATTTATGGAGAATGTGCACAAGTGTACCAACAAAATGCGGTTACTGAAAATGAACAGAACGAATGGCTGATATTGGCTGACTTATCGTCGGCCAGAATGGGGAATAACTTTCTGGACCCAAAATTACCAGGTCCATTATTGCAAGGCATTCCTGACTCAGGGCCCTTTTCTATCTACACTTTTCAGCAGCTTTCAGCAGAAAGACAACCTGCAGGGAAATGCATTAGCTTTTACGGAATCCTTTACTGCACACGGTAAAACCCATAATTGCAGGGGATGGTTGCTCCCACGAAAATATCACTTTATACCACTCGTAATGGCTCCTTTGTCTTGTTTTAACATCTAATTATCAGTGCAATCTGCATCTAAGCATGATGTGTATGAAGAGGGTTCGCAAAGAATCTTATCCAGCTGCAACATTTTTCTCTGTTAATATTATAAAAAGCATGGTTGGATTTTGATAGCAAAACCTTTCTTGTCAAATTGAAGAACACTTACAATTTTGGGAATAGAGTACTGCATTTTTGCCCAAAAAACTGGCACTAATTACCACTACAACACACAGTAAATTGACACTCTTCAATATAAAAAAAACTTAAACAGGGAAACATGAAACATCTACTACTTACTTTGATATATCAATGAGGATAATGACAACTTCTGGGGAAATGTTTCCCATTTTCAATAGTCGGTGCAGGCTCTCCGGTTCCCCACACAAAATGATTACTGCAGTAGAAACAAAAAGCAAGAAGCATGCTAGAGTCAAAATAAAACGGGTGAGGCAAAAGAGATCCCTGCATAAAGATACAATGGGTCAGATTTATGAGAAACTGGCGCAGCACTGTGCTTCACCAGTATTTTTTAATGCAGGGCTGCGCCGTATTCACAAGAATACAGCGTAGCCCTGCATTTTCTCCTGGGTGCTAAATTAAGGTGCCTGCGCCAACGCAGGCATCTTTGCACCACGGTGCAAGGTTGTCTTTATTGAGATGTACCTTCCTGCATATAAACAATCTAGAATAGTGATTTGGCACTTCTATGTGTGCTGCAGAATGGGGTGGTGTTAGTTTTTGGCACTGCCACAGATTTACGATTTCTCATACATCTGGTGAAGCGCTAAAAACAAAAGGTGACCCAGGTAGGCACCTACTTTAAATTATTAGCTAGATCCCCCGCTTTGCACAGTATTGTCAGTAATGATTGCAATTCAGATGTGATTAGAGATGTTTTAAATGGAACCGGTGAATATGTTGTGAGTGATTGCAAGGGCAAAAGCAGTGCATGGAGAGGGCGTGAGTTATGGTTACTTTAGGGCACAAGTTATATTTACTTGAGATAACCATAACTGGTGAATTTTGTTACATTCAAATGGTATGTTATAAGTGACATTTTGACCTAACTATAACATCCCTTTAGCCTTTGGTTTGTTCAGTGAACTTCTAAGTATTTTTAATGTAAAGTTAGATATTCTTATAATTCTTAACTATAAAGTCACTTTGACCTTTGTTTTTTTCAGTGGGTTTCTATGTTTTTTTTTTAAACGTAAAGTAAGATATCTGAACCCATGCAGAGCACGGGGGTTGGACGCAAGGCCTGGCCTGGCATTGTCTGTGATGCCTCCCCCTCCCAAGCTTGTTGAAAGTGCCCCCTGCTCCATGCCATCCTTTGTCCAAGTCTATGTCCCTCCCCCCTCACTCTAGCCCTGTGTGGCCGTTGTTCTGCCACTTCCCTTCCGGCCTGCCCTGCACAGTTAGCTAGCTATCCCTACCTACCTCCTCCCTGCCATCTGTTGTCTGAGTCCACACACCTACCCCCACTATTGCATTGCATGATGCAATTTGCTGCCACTGCTTTCCATGATTAGCTTGCTTTCCTTACCCACTCCTCCTGCCCTCCACTGCCCGAGTCTATGTTGCTGCCCTCCTGCATACCTCTAGCTTGCTGCGTCTACCATGCTTCCCCCTGCCCTCCGATGTCTGTGTAAATACCCCTGTTTCCTCTATTTTGCCCACCACATTCCATTGCACTGCTACTGCCCCTTCCTCCTGCCCAGCATTGCCAGATTGCTGCCCCTTCCTTGCCTCCTCCACTCTGCCTTCAGTTGTCACCGCCCATGCCCCTATGTCCTTTCTCCTGTCCTCCATGGACCATTTACTGCCCCTCCCTCCTGCCCTCCATGCTCTGTTGTGCTGCAACTGCCCCTCCTGTCAGCCCTCTGTGGTCTGTTGTGAAGCCACCCTTTCCTCTGCCCTCTGTGGTCTGTGTCCAGCACCTACCCTTCCCTTCTGCCCTCTATGGTCCTTTGTGCATGCCCATGCCCCCTACCTCTTGCCCACCATGATCATTAGTGCTGCCACTAATTCTCCCACCTGCAATGCTTGGCCTTTTGTGCTGACACTGCACCTCCAACCTGCCTCGCGTGGTCAGCGTGCTGTCCCTGACCCTCTCTCACCTTCCCTCTGTTGTCAATGTGTATACTCTTTTAACACTCCTTTTGCTCTCCATTTTATGTTGTTCCTCCACTGCCCATCCTGCCTGCTCCGCATGGCCAGCTTGTTGCTCCTGCCCTGCCACAACACCCTTGCCCTCTGTTGTCCAGGTGCAGGCCCCATCCCCTCCCTCCTGCCTTCCATGGTTTGTTGTGCTGCAATTGCCCCTTCTGCCTGTCTTTTATGGCAAACTTGCTGTCCTTGTCTCATTCCCCCTGCCCTCTGTTGTGCATGCCTCTGTACCCTATCTATTGCTTTCTATAGTCCGTTGTGTTGCACTGCCTTCCCGTTTCCCTGTGTGGTGTATTGCACTGCAACAACCCACGGCGCTTGTCATGTAGGGCCAGTTTAGTGTCCCTGCCATCTCACTCCTGCGGACCGGGAAGCAAAAGTCTGCTCCCACCGGCAAGAGCATTTTAAAAGCTCCCACCAGGTGGGAGTGGACAAGTCTCCTTGCCCACATTTTTGTGGGCAAAGAAACACAGTCCTGGGAGTGGGCTCCCTGGGACACAACAGTAGAGCTAGCCTCAGGGGATGAGATCCTCATGGCCTTTAGAGGCTCTAAGAGGGGGCTATGCACCCTCCTCCCTGTAGCTAAATATATTAGCCCCGGGGATTGGGGTCCCTGGGGCTTTTAGAAGCTCTGGTAGGAAGCCATGAGATCCCCTCCTATAACTGAATATGTCGATTAACGTGGCCATTACACGGTCATGGAGGGGGGCGTACACCCCACTCCGCTTTAACTTTATCTAGGCCCCAGGGAATTGGGTCCTCAGGGCATTAATGAGGCTTAGCGATGGGGACTACATGTCCGCCACCCCTTACAAATAGCAGCAGGACCCAGGGGATGGGTTCCCCAGAGCTTTGATCAGCTCGGGAGGGGGGCATGCACCCCCTCCTATAATTATTATATTTCCCTTCTGGGGGATGGCATCCCTTGTGCTTCGAGGAGGCTGAGGAGGGGCGGGGGCCCTCCTCACATTTGTTGTACATGGCAGGTCCCAGCTCCTATTTTGTTTTATTTATATTTTATTAATCACAATCATGTGGCACACCCGTGGTATCTTGCTTTTAATATTTTATTTTTATTTTACTTTGTCACACAAGGGCTAGGGGGCATTGCATCCCTACCCTATACTCTTATAACGTTGTATTTCCGAATAATCCCAGGATATGTGTATAAGTCCCCGAATCCTGTAATGGCTTAATGGTTGCCTGTAACATTTTTTCTCATGTTACGGGCAGCCATTCAAAGCGCTTTCTAGCACAGGAGTCCTACTCCTGCAGAAGAGAGTTGGCCCACGAGAACAAAGAAAGCCCCCTGGGCCAATCAGAATGCTCTGTATTTCAAACTGAGTTTGAGTCCCTCTAACCGTGAAGATCTCTAATTTCTCAAAAATTTCTGAACGGATTTACAGCAAATCGCAAAAAGCACATTTCAAGCTTCCTGCCAATTTTTGTTCAACAGTTTTTGCACTAGCGCTGGTCAAAAAAGTCTATGCAAAATACATAGGGATTTTGGGATTTGGGGCCCCCCCTTTTTCTTGGCCCCCATTTGATAGATCACCCTGAAACTTTTCATGAAGAAACTAGTAAAAAAAGAACACGTTATTGGAAAGTTTTGTGAAGATTCATCAAACTGCACCTCTTATTAGCAAACCAAAAAAGGCATTTCCTATTGAAACGCAGACCTTACTATAACTACTCAGTGACGGCCACCACTGGGTAATATATACATATATAAATTCTAGCTCAGCTTGAATAGGAATGTGCTAACCCTATGCTTCAAACTCTACTAGAAAGACAGACATCTGAGGTTAGGAGATTCAGAGAGTCACTGTTGTACGGTGCTCCATATAAAGAAGCTGCTCTCCAACTAAACTTAGGAACTACCCATTGTTCCTTGCTTTCTCTCTGGCATAATGTATGTGGCACGCTAAGCCTGAAAGTGTATTGTCTTGACTTATATTGGGTACTTCCTTGTTTAAACCTCGCTTAAGTGCTCTAATGAGAGCCAAATGCATGTCAGGGTTGCTTTTATTAATTCCAGGTTGGCCTGGATGGAATTTTACCAATCTATAGCTGTAATACTGCCTCTGGAGTGGTCAAAGGCTTTTGTCATTTTTCACTTCGGCATTGATGGCACTGTGCTAATCCTATGCTTAAACACTTTACTGTAAAAATGACAAAAGGCTTTGTCCCTTTCTAGCTGAGCATGGATGGCAGTGTGTTAATGCTATGCTTAACAACTCTTCTAGAAAACGAACAGTTGAGATGAGCGGATTCAGTGTCGCTGGTGCTGTAGGGTGTACCATGTAAAGGAGCTGCCCTTCTCCTAAACTTGTGAACTACCCAAAGTTCCTTGCTTTGTGTTTTGCACATATAATATGATATTCATTGAACCTTTAACAAAGCGTTATAGTTAGGTGACTGTCAATCACAACATGACATTTTAAACTTGAAAAAGCACTGAAGTTAACCAGTTACAGTTCAGCTCGTTAACTATAACTTGCATCCCTGCCATGCACTGCTTATGACCCAACATATTGTAACACTCATAACATGTTCAATGACATCATTAAAACATCAATGTTGATATCTGAAATTACATCATTGATGACATCACTATGTGACTGACATTGTCACCTAACTATAATGTTCCGTTAACCTTTGTTTTTTTCAATGAATTTCTGCATTTTTTTAAATAAGCTAACATATTATTTCCATACCTAAGTATAATGTCGCATAAACCATATCAATGTTTTTTTAACTAAAAGTAAAGTGCAATTTTGAAAGGTAAACATAATGTGAATTTTATAATGAGACCGGAGGCTCCTATTATGCTTACTTTTCTTGTTTTATTTTCAATAGCAGCTGCAGTCAAGACAAATAACCAATCCCATAAAGTTAGCATAACGAGCTACCAATGGGAAAAAAGAAGAAAGGGCCAATCAGGACACAATACACGTAAGAATATACGAATCTTGACTGCAAGCAGCCATCTTTTCTTGCTGCTCGCAGTCAAGATAAGTATATCTTTTTGCACTCTATATATTTTACAATATTTAAGATTTATTTTATAGTGTTCTTCATATAATTATTTTGTTAAGCGTTAAGCTCATTCTTGCGCTCTCCCGGTTTCTTTCTATTTACTTCCCTTCCCCCTTGATAATGCCCTTCGGTCGACGCAACCATTTAGCTTGCGCTTACCGCTTCGTTTTAAACGTTCTATTGCAGACACCTACACACGCTTCTCACTCGTGCTCTGTTAACCGGCTTCATTAGCGTTTTCCTTTCAACGTGCTGTATCAAAGCTATTTTTAGCTTCTACCCGAGCTTTATCTCGTGTCTCCCATCCCTCGGCTGGCTTCACCACCCTTCATTCGAACCCTCCCAGAGGTGTGGCCTTTAATATTTCAGCCATCTGGTTGGCAGCTATTTCGTGAGTCATACACACCTCCTCATGAACCCTCCCTTTCCAAAGATAACCCCTTTTTCCAGTTTTCTTGTTGTTTCTTTCAGCAAAATGGATTTTTCATTATTTTTTACTGACAATGATGATTCTGAAGAGGCTTTTTCAAACAATCTGAATAAATGTATTCAATCCTCTGTGGCAAAGGCAGTTTCTGCCTCTATGTCCAAATTTTCAAAGCAAATTGAAAATACTGTTTCATCTTGTCTTTCACAATTGCAAATGGCCCAGTCTGTGGGGGAAAGCAGAAAGCGCAAAGCCTCGGAGGCTTCTATTGCTTCTATTGCTAAACGGCCCAACGCCTCTTATGCGCTATTGAGCAGTGAGCCTAACTCACACAGGACGGAGGACAAAGTTCCTCACAGGCCTCCTACTGCGAAGGGGAAAAATACTTTGGGTTTAAAAAGTAAGATAAAAACAAAACATTTACTCACAACCCATCAGATTGATAAACAATATTAAAGACGCTGATGATGATATGGACGATATTGAGTCCGATAAAGATGTTGATGAAAGAAGTACTTCTAATTTTTGGATTGGGCCTCCTCCCAAAAAAGCAAAATCAGCGTTATCCGATCAACTTTCTATCCCCCTCTTAGACACTGAAGGCAATCCTATGTTTGACCCCAAATTAATCAAACGCCCTAATTCCACTGAATGGCTGCCTTCTGATCATGTTGCAGAATATATCACATCCAAATTACGTCTTCCCCTAGATAAACAGGTGCGCTCCAAACTCCGGTCTGAATGCCCTAGGCCCTTGCTTCCTCTACATATTACGTCCACTCCATCAATCGACTTTACCGGCCGGTATGCCAGACATCAAGGCTTCAGAGGCTCCTTTAATTCACAGCACCAAGACTTCCATCCGCAATTCTATCCCCAATGATCCAGAGGCTTCAGGGGCAGGAATCAGCGAAACTCCAAATCCTATACTCCCACAGGTAAGCCAATTTTCTGGTCATCTTTCTATAGGGGGTCGTCTAAAAAATGTTCTCCACAAGTGGAAAGAGATCACTTCAGACCCTTAGGTTACCTAACAGAATTCTACGAAACCCCCTTTCAATCGTCTCGTCCTCTCCCTCTCAAATTCTCAACAGATAAGTCAATCCTCATCTCCTCCGAAATCTAAGCCCTTCTCCGAAAGCTTGCAATTCAACACATTCAACCTCATCACTCAAGCTTCATAAACTCCATATTTTTTGTAGTCAGAAACAACAACAAAATCAGGCCAGTTATAAATCTCAAACAGTTCAATCAGTTTGTTATCTATCGCCATTTCAAAATGGAAACAATTCTACATCACAGAGATTCACTTCTTTTGAACGAAAGAATGGTCCGCTTAGACCTTCAAGACGCGTATCTAACAGTACCCATTCATTACACTCACAGAAAATGTCTTCAGTTCCAATTGCTCCATCAAACCTATCAGTTTACTTGCCTACCTTTCGGTCTTTCTTCAGCTCCTTGGTGCTTCACCAATTTAATGAAACCAGGTGTAGTCCATCTCAGAGCTCAAGGTTTCAGATTAATTATTTACCTGGACGATATCCTTCTTATGCACAAAAACATCTCCACTCTTCGCTCTCAACTATCTTACACCACTTCTCTCCTCTCATATCTAGGTTTCATAATCAACAATGAAAAATCTGTTCTCAATCCATCCCAAACCATGGAGTTCCTAGGATTTCTAGTGAATTCTATTCAAGGCATTTTTCAACTCCCAGACTAAAAAATTAAATCCATCAAATCAGAAATAACCCTCTCCTTACGGCAGACATTTCTCTCCCTAAGGTCTCTTGCAAGAATTGTAGGTCTTCTTTCTTCCCTGAGTCAAGCAATCTTTCCAGGTCCCCTCCATTACCGAGCACTCCAGAGATTAAAGATTCGTCATCTGTGCAAGGGTCTTGCTTATTCAGATTCCATCCTCCTCGATCACGAATCCCGTACAGAACTTCAATGGTTGCTAGATCACTTGGAAGTCTGGAACGGCAGGACCATCTTGCATCAGCCCCAGATCTTGTCTTAGAATCTGATGCAAGCCTAACAGGTTAGGGTGCAAGGTGTGGTCAAATATCGACTGGAGGCACATGGTCACCTCTGGAGTGTTCATTGCACATTAACTGTTTAGAGATGCTTGCAGGCTCCTTTGCAATCAGAAGCTTTACCAAGAACAAAGTTCACTGCTCAGTCCTTCTCCGGATGGACAATCTCTCTGCGGTCAAATACATAAACCACCTCAGCGGTACCAAATCCAAACCTCTAGTCAAATTAGCCAAAAACCTCTGGGAATTCTGCCTTCATCGAAAAATCTCAGTTCAAGCAGAATACTTACCAGGTTCTCTCAACTCAGTGGCAGACTGGTACTCGCGTCATCTCTCCGACTCCAGTGACTGGAAACTTCATTCTTCTGTTTTCAATTTGATCCATCGCAAATGGGGTCTACTTCAAATAGACCTCTTTGCATCTCGTCTCAATTTGCAACTCCCTCATTTCTTCAGTTGGAGACCAGATCCTCAAGCACTAGCTACCGATGCCTTTCTTCAAGAGTGGTCTCACTCAATAAATTATGCATTCTCTCCTTTCATCATGATCAACATAGTCCTTGCACAAATTCGGCATCAGAAAGCCACTGTAGTGCTGGTAGTCCCATTCTGGAAATCCCAAGTTTGGTATCCTCCACTTTATTGAATTATCTACCAATTTACCTGTCCTCCTCCCCTCCTTCCCATCTCTTCTTCTCAATCCCCAAGGTCTTCCTCATGATCTGATCCTCAACAAATCCCTTCTTCTATCAGCCTGGAAAGTGTCAGGTCTTCCTCATCTTATCCAGGAATTTCACTTGAAGCTTCAACTTATATTAACAACTCCTGGGCCCCAGGAACATCCAAAGCTTACAAATCCGCTTGGGCTATCTGGTCCAGCTGGTGTCTGGGAAAATCAAGTGATTCCTTTTCAGCAGATCTAAGCTTAATAGCTAATTTCCTTGCTTCCCAAGCTAGCTCAGGCAAATCCTACAGGACTATCAATCTGTATCGGTCATCTATTTCCCTTCATCATCCTTTCATAAACGGTAAACCTGTAGGCGAACATCCTATTATTTGTCACCTTTTAAAGAGAGTAACATTTTCCAGTCCTCCTCTTCTTAAATATACTGTTTTATGGGACGTTAACCTCGTTTTACAAATGTTTCTATCTTGGCACGATAATGACTTGTTGTCTCTAAAAATGCTTTCTGCTAAATTAACTATGTGACTATGTCTAGTCTCTATTAAACGTCTTTCTGATATCAAAGCTCTTGATATTTCTCTTCGCCATTTTGCTCCTACAGGTGTTCTTTTCAATGTTTCTAGGCGTACTAAAACTAATATCTCTTCTGTGTTCTATCCTTTTTTCCCCAATTATCCAAAGCTATGTGTGGGAAACTGTTTAAAAGCATATGAGCAAACTGTTGATCTGAGAACGTCTTCAGCCACCCAACTTTTAATTTTTAGGAAACCCTATAAACCAGTTTCTTCCCCTACTTTGGCTCGTTGGGTCAAATGGATTATGTCACTTGCAGGCATTGACACCTCCAAATTTGGAGCTCATTCTTCTAGAGAAGCTATGGCATCCAAAGCCGTTTCGTCCGGTTCCCGTTTGGAAGACATTCTGAGATCTGCAGATTGGTCAAATGATTTTACATTTCATACCTTTTATTGTAAACCTGTTAATACTGCAGCTTCATTAGTAATTATTATGCTTTAAACAAGCATAATAGGAGCCTCCGGTCTTGTCATAAAATGTACATTTTCCAAATAATTTATGATGGAAAGTCTTGGGGGCATAATTATACTCCGTCTGCGCCGAATGTGCGTCAAATATTTGGACGCACATTCAGCGCAAACGTTGCCCTGTATTTAAACTTTGACGCCCGAGCCCGCGGACGACAAAATTCCGCTGTGTGCGCCATTTTTTGGTTGCAGCAGCCCGCCTTGCGTTAATCATATGCAAGGTAGGCATTCCCGTCCAAAAAATAACTTAAACAGCTGTGCGTCGTATTTATGCTTTGGGGCAAAAATGATGCACGGCCCGATTTGCGTCAAAAATTAATGCCTGAGTCAGGGCAGGCGTTAAAATGGGGCAAACACACCTGTATTTAATGAGAACACACAGAAACAACAGCAGAGCAGCAGAGAAGCAACAGGGAGACATGGAGGTGATTCTAATCCAGCGTGCACGCAGACGCAGACGCAGAGCCCAGCAGCAACAACAGCAGCTACAACAACACCAGCAGGGACTCCAAAGGCAGCGCAGAAGGCAGGAGAGGACATTCCGCCCCAGAACAACCCTTCAGGGCCTCAGGGAACACGACATCATCCAGAGGTACAGGTTGAACTGGCAGGCCATTCAGCAGCTGCTGTGCAACATTGAACCGCAGTTGGCCCCCACTTTGCTGACACCCCACACCATCCCAACGGAAACCAGGCTGCTTGCCGTACTTCATATGCTGGCAAGTGGCTCTTTTCAAACAACTGGTGCCCTGGTTGCCAGAATATCACAACCATCATTCTCCGCCTTTTTGCCCAAAGTACTGGATGCCATCATTGGACTGACACCGCCACATCTGCTTCCCTAACACACTGCAGAAGCAGCAGCAAACAAAACAGGGGTTCTACCTCATCAGTGGCTTCCCACATGTCCTTGGTGCAATCGACTGCACACATGTACGCCTTGTGCCACCTGCTGCAACTGAACACCTCTACCGCAAAAGGAAGCACACACATTCCATCAACGTGCAGGCCATTGTTGATCACCAGGGATTGATCACCAACATCGTGGCTAAATATCCTGGGAGTGTACATGACTCATTCATCTTCCATCTTTTGCACCATCAATGAACACTTCCAGGATGGACGGTATGGTAATGGACTACTTGTTGGTAAGTACAAAATCCTACTTATATACACACTGCACAGCAACCCTCTAGGACACACAACACATACACCACAACAGCAACATGTGGACAGGAACACACGGAGGTCGTGACATCGCTAGCCATGTTTCTTAGGTCACCATTGAACCTGTCACACATCTGAAATTCCTGCACAGCCTAATGTTAAGACGTCAAAGATCACAACATGTGGAGTGGGTTGCCTAAATGTCACCTTGCAAAATGTAAGTGTCCCAATGACGTTTACATTAATCCATTGCATAAGTCTAAAGGTATGGGATGTCCAGGGTACATTGATATGAACGTGTTATCACCACTGTCAATTGTAACCTGTGTATGGAACTATCATCTCACCCCCAGTGAAGACACACGGACACCTGTATCACAAGTCACAATGCTAGGGAGGGCACACAGTACTGCAAATCCCAAAACATACTGCTGACAACCGGTTAGCAGACAAACACTTGTTCAGCCAAGGAAACAACACAATGCAGATAGTACATCCTACAAGCCTAGGATGCTACATTATAACACAAAAGAGTCACAGACAACACAAGACAACTACTGCCATGAAAAGTGATTTCAATAGGGCCAGCTACATCAACATGATCCCATTCATTTTCTCTTGCAGCTGATCAGGGGTATGGCATCCAGCCATGGATTACGACACCTATTGGCAACCCGAGTACTGCTGCAGAGCGTGCCTACAACGACGCACATAGGAGGACATGCAGCATAGTCGAGAGGACCTTCGGCATCCTCAAGTCAAGGTTCCGGTGCCTCTACATCACTGGTGGTAGCCTCCTATATTCCCCGGAGATGGTCTGTAAGATCATCCTAACATGTGCAATATTGCACAACATTTGCATCAAAAGGAGCATTCCCTTCCTGGAACCAGAGCCACACATGCCTGAAGAGGAGGATGCTGGCCTGCAACAAGAGGGGCAACTACAGAACATGGCCGCTGGTATACGCAGGCGGCAACATATTGTCAACAATTTCTTTTAAATATAATCACCTTCACCACTTTAGTTAACTAATTTAAATAAACACCTATAATAATCACCATATCATGGTCTGGCTATTCATTTTTGCACACCTTCATCTCTACTTATCAGAATAAGAGTGTTGCCTCATGGAGCATTGCTGAGATACTGATTAGGACACTGAACATCCCAGAGCTAATGTGATGCCTAACATACAATGGTAACATACACACACACTGTAAATGATTTCTCCTTTGAAGGCCAATAGCAGAGGACCACACCTATTTCACACATACATATGGCCCACAACTAAGACACCATCACTCAATAAGGGGAAAACAAGCCTCATACATGAGGCAGTTGATGTGCTTTTGCATCAGTAACAGGAATGTCTGACCAGACCCTTGACAGCAGTAAGTCCAACTGCATCCAATATTTGTAAGGACTATCTGTGACTAGAGTTCCATAGAAGCAGAACATAGACAGCGCAAGTGCCACACATATGAGCAGCATTGCACACATGACATTCCATGTACATGTCAGCCCATTTCCTAACTCCTGACACACCCATGCACCTGGTCACAACACACCTGTCGGAAGAGGTCCCTGGAATACTAAGATGTGTACCCTGATATTCCCTCCTCTACAAACACAGACCAACATTAGCAATCCAGTGTGCTACACCCTTTCCTATGGTTTGCCATTGTCATAGAACATCTGACTGCATGGACGTCAGGTTAATTTATACACTGTCTTCTAGTTTCAAAGCCCTGTTAGCACCTGTAGATTGCTTCCCGTGTGAAAATGTCTGTTGGCCCTTAGAATGCAAATCTCACCTACAGGAATGGTGAGAAACAGATGCAGCCCACACCTGTGATCACCTCCATGCACACCACCCATTTCAAAAAGCACTGCCCCTGCTGATGCCTGGAACAGCATAGAAGTTGCCATTTAGTCAATTACACCTTTAAGCATTGATACTAATTAAGCTGTGTAACACAACCCTTGGTTTCATTTGTCACTTTCAAAAACACAGGACATACACAGTTTGACATGTCAACTGTCTAGTTTGTCCTCCAAACAGTCTGAGTAAGATCACTGATTATGTAACTTGTCAAATTGCTGGATCCTGAATCACCCTGCATTCTGTCAGCCTGACTGGCATCTGTCTGTGCGTCACACTAAAGTATCCCTGTGTCTACATATGTACCACACTTGCGTTAGCAAACCTCTCATTCATCAGGGGGTATTGGGCATGGGCTTCTTCAATGCATACACAAATACATTGTATAGCATCATCTGCCTTTTAACTGTACCATTTGAGTAAAATCCTCTGGGAAAAGCAAAATTCATGGCCCATCCCTTGTCTGGGTCTCATTTATGCATGAATGACAAAGTGTGACAGTGTCCCAGGGCCATAGGCAGGGATTGGGTACGGGGCTTTCAGCACAACCAGCAACCTCTGATAATGTCCATGAAAAATACACATGTCAGGACCATGACAGTTCACACACAGAATCACAGTGCTCACAACATATTGATGGGCCGTGTGTGGTGAATAGCTGCGATAATAATCAGCACAGAGGCTATGATGTTCCCAGATGCAGTGGGAATTGCAGAGGATAACCTGTGTACAAATGTTGTAATGACACCTGCCGGAACATGACACCTGAGACATTATCTCACTCAGCACATCAAGGCTGCCCTCTTGACTGTCTCATTACACGTCTTTAGTGACAGGGTGGGACCATCCCCATGTAGGTTCACATGTCCTCATCCACTTTACTCACATTGATCAACCAAGGATACTCAGTAGAAACAGGAATAGCTGCCACTGACTCATGATGAGTCCTGGACCGAACTGTGACAAATTACACCCCAAACAATCTACAGGATCATAATTGGACCACACACATGAACAAGACACCTATGTGCAATTGATCACTGGAAATATGTGGACAAGTGCTGTCTTGTATGCTGGTCCACCACAGCCACTTGATAGTTGGGGCTCACTTCTATGGCCTCAACTGTGGTGTCATCATACATTTGAGTTTCACCCTTGTCTGTCTGTTCAAACAACATGGTACCCACTTCCTCAATGCATGTGTATGACTCACTGTGGGATTCACCAACTAGTGCCTAGGAAGCTGTTACCAATACTCTAGGACATAGGATGTTGAAAATGTGGACCATTGACATGAACAAGCGTCTGCCATCTATCTGGTGCATGCTATGGCAGATGTTGTGTCTACGTTACCCTAAATATTGGGAGTCCACATTACGGATGTTGCTACATGTATGACTAACACATGCCCTCTCTCATTTCCACAATGACTTGCATGTAAGGATTGGACACATGGACGTCACATTCATACAAGCATATGTGCAATTATGCTTCATGTGATACACACACACTAGGTCAACAAAAACATTAATTGCCAAAGCACACACTTTGAGCCAAAGGCATTTATGTATTGTACATATGTGCATCACATTGCTATCCTCTCCTTATGCCAAACATGCACAATTTGTACAACACATATATGTAGGCCACACTTATGACCAACTATTGCATCAGCCAACCGTAAAAATACTGTGAAGGGAGTAGCGGATCATGGTCCGCTGCAGTATGATGTCACACATGTGAACATACACCATCAACACCATAGTGTCTTCAATCAGCCTATCTCTGATGTGTCCCAAATGTAACATAACAAAAAAACAGAAAAATTGCCAAAAACCAGTTAATGCACTGAAATGTTGACGTTCCTAGCGTTATGCGTCATTTCTTGTCTACCAAAACTGTATTTGCATAATTTTTTTTGACGCACAGGAGTGAAAATTAGCCCGCATCCAGATATTTGTACAGGCCATGTTCTATTATGTGGATGCGGGCTAATTTTCACTCCTGTGCGTCAAAAAAAATGACGCAAATACAATTTTGGTAGACAAAAAATGACGTATATCGCAAAAAAGGGCAGACATTTCAAACAGGAAGTGATGTAATAGGATATCCTCTTTACAGATCAAGTACAGTGGGTGCACTTTCACTTTCACTTTGCACTCTATGATCCTTCTAGACTGTGTGGCTGTGTAGAGGGTGGTGTCCTGAGATTTTGTGCTTTTTTGTCCTGTGTGCTATCTGTAAAGTCCATTTGTGAAATAAATATTGTTGGTGTATACTGTGCTACTGTGTTTTGTCTACATTTGTCCATTTATCTTGTGTTTGTGTTGTTAGTGGGAGTCTGTTGTGGGTAGTGTTAGTTTGGGGATAGTTGGGCTCTTTTAGTGGTTAAGTTTACTTTTCATCTGTATTTGTACCCCTACTTTCCCCCTTTTCCCCTTTCTATTTCTTTTACCCCTATTCCCTTTCACTTTTCCAGTATGTCTGGTAGGCCACGTCTTGGCAGGATGGGTGTACAGCATACACATGCTGCAGGTGATGCAGCACCTTTCACCACCGGAATCTGCGCGCCTCTGTTGGATGCCCCTGTATCACCTGCAGCATGTGTATGCCAGCCAGAGGAGTGACCACCAGCTGAAGCACCGGTGAACTGACCTCATCACCAGGGAGCAGGATCTCTTGGACCACCTGGGAATTGTGATTGGTGGCACTGTTGGTGAGTACTAATCATGTAAATGTGCACGATTAAATGCTCTGTACTGACATAAGAGGATTTGTACTATGTCTGCCAGCTAACTTGCTGACTGTGTGTAATGCTGGGGAAACATACAGGGATAATTGATGCACTATGGTAAGGATCACAATTGCTAGCTGTCAGGTAGCACGTGCTAGGCAAACTTACAGGATACTTTTCCATGAAGTAAATTGGTGCGGCCTTTTTGTCAGACAACCAAACAAAATAGGAGCCAATTATGTCTATATAGGGTACTATTGACAGAGAAGTAAACATGTACCAACATATTGGCTAACTTTGTTGAAGCAATAGCTAGACTGACTTTAGAATCATTACATGATGCTGAAAATGAGTGCTGCCTTCACGTCAATTGATAATAGCAAAGTGGCTCAGACATATGTCTCATGTGAGTCTGGTGAGTGTGAAAGGAAAGCGTTCACGGAAGTACTATGAATGTTTGGGATTATTGTGTTCCTTGATCTTTTTGGATACATGTCAGATCTGGATTTGAAAACATCGTGAAAAGGTGTAAGGTGCCCTCAGCTAACATCTTAGAATGTTTGTTGGAGTTAGTTGTGCCACATTCCAAATATGGATGGCAGTCCAAAGGTATGCAAATGGCTTCACATCTCCATGGTTGGTGCAAATCACCATAGCTGGGCCACATCAATTGAATCAAATGTAACAACAGGAGGGCTTACAAAAGTCCCTGCCCCTCCCTCTGTACATTGTACCTATGTGTCATTAATGTGTCATGGCCACAAGGCATTTTTAACTGGTAATGCAGTCCTCAAGTAACCAGGCTTTGGATGTCTCTCTTGGATGCACATGATGAGACGATTACACTCCATATTTTTTTCTGGTCACCAATTACGGGGCATGCTTGCAACCACATGATAGTTAGGGCCAATGTATGTGTGCAGATATGGGTGTAACTGTCACAGGAGACCCATGCTATGTACAAGTTGGCCGTTATATATCAGATGCAGTACCATCATATCTGAATGGCTGCCATTTCCTTATTCAGCCTACACATTGTATATGTTTATGAAATTGTTGCGCTGTGCACAGATTTTAAGCACATTTCTTCCTTCCATACCTTACAGGTGGACCGGCACCCTACACTGTGGGAGAGGTGGTGACATTTGAGGACCCCGACCACTCCAGTAAGTGTTGATATGTCTGTTATGTGTTGTGTTTGCTGGTTATGGACTCGTGTGTGTTGAATGCATAGCAAGGTGTGATGCGTTTGGCAATCATTTCTCTTGTTCTATGAGTGGGATTTCAGTTTCTCACATAATTTGAGTTGGCCAATGCGTATCCAATGGTATTATGTAGGGATTGTAGGCCATTCCTATAGGCCCCACTGTGAGTACTGGGGTTAGTCATGTGGATGACACTTGTATCAACAAGAGTCGCACTGGAAGTCAGCTCCGATTTAGTCAGCCTGTTAGACCCACATTCTCCAAGATTGGTACAGCAAATTGATTTCCAATAGACTTCTGCTTCCCTATTTACCAACGTAATAATGAAACTGTAGGTAGAACCTCCTAGCAGCATGTACTTCCACATGTAGTGCTACAAGTATGTGGAACTTGAGTGCAATGGCCTAGGTGTGCATGCAATTCATGATCATGGGTGTTCTTGTAACTCTGTGTCTGATGTAAGTCAGGCCTTACTGGAAGTATATGTTGTGTACCAAGTTCTGCATTTCCTGACATGTGTGGTCCTATGATTGCTGTAGGGTTTGCTGACTCCTAATTGTTGATAGACCTTACCTGTGGTGTGTGTGTAGAGCCAAACACGTGTGGAGTTTTCTATACACTCCTCGGTGTACATGTTGGAAATGGATAGTTGTTTATCCACCCCCCACCCTCAAACACAGGCATGGGTTTGTGAATGGGGTACCTAGTACTGATGCTACCAGTATGTTACACATACATGTGAATAAGTGACATTTTGGTTGGAACCTAGCATACACACTCAGGTTTGGCACTTGGTACTATACTGGCAAGTCCAGTTACAACTTGCAGACCATGTGGCTTTAGTTTTGCTTTCCGTACACTGACATTTGTAGCCCAGGTCTTGGCGGAGGATATGCAGCATGATTCTTAGCTGATAACTGGCAGAACTCAGATTGCAAGTCAAAGCCAGTTGTTACCCATCTTGTAGGTTATGGATGTGCTATGTGTGATGTGACCTTTGTAGGCTGGCCTGCCATGTACTTCCTCAGGGACATTCAATGATCTGTATTGTGATATGAGCTGTTACAAGTACAGTAGATGTAGTGTCTGATTAACTTCTTGTGCCATTTCACACAATGCAGTTACTAATGTAGAATATTTGCATTTGTCTTCACAGCTGCAAACATGACTCCAGACCAGGTCCGTGAATTCCAGCCCCGGTCATGAGATACCAGCACATCCTGCTGTTGGAGTTGGGGTTCAGAAGGATGGCCCGGCGATATCACCATGAACGGGCCTCCGGGACATGGAGAGCCTTCCCACAGGGTGGCCCTACTTTGCCCACCACAGCCACCACCAGCACAACCACCAATTCAAGGACCTTTTGGATAGTCTCCTGGGGAATGTTTATCGGCTCGTCATCCATGTCATCAGGGTAATCTTGGACAGGCATATCTGCAGGAGATCCATCTTCCTCTGCAATGAAACAGGGTACAATTAGTGTGTCTGTGTTGTGGCTATTTTGATGTGACATGCCTGCCTTTTGATGAATTCACTTTGTGATCTTGTTTCGTGTTAATTGCTCCAGTCCTTCAGATGGGCATTCTTCCAGGCCTATGGCCCACCTGCATGTCACATGTATGTTATTGAGTTATTAGACTTGTCAGCATCATCGCCTCTAGGTGTTGGTTTAGGCCAAATAGAGAATTGCCACCTTCTTGTCCTACTCAAGCCTCCGTCTACATCCATTCTCATGGTGAGACCTTTCACTGGCTGTGGGTGTTATGATGGCCCTGGCAGCACACTTAACAATATGGACCTGCCCCAGTCTCTGATCTTTCACATCCACTTAAATGTATTTGACATGTGGAATATCCTATGCATAACAATGTTATGATCAAATATGGATGTTGACATTGGTAATGTGTACTGCTGATGTTGGGGAATGTGTGTTACATTGGATTGCCCTGATAATCGTATCAGTGCCCTATTTACTCCTCTGACTGTGCAGGTGTATTTCAGTGACCAGTTACATGTGTCCCCCCTCAATGCTGTTGTCTGAGCAGTATGACATTTGGGATGTTGCATTGTTACCCAGGCACAGGATTGACCCTGACATATGCAGCATGGGTGTGTCCTTAGTGCTGTGTAGCTCCTATTGTTGTTTACATTGGCTGATGTTTGCGACAACTATAGGCATTGACATTTGACAGTACTGGGGCCTTTGTCTTGTTTCTGGGGATTGTTGAAGTTGTCATCCTCACCCCCTAATTTAGGTGTATATGATCCATGGGGAGGTGACTGCCATTGGCTACTTGAGCTGCACACAGAGCGGAGATGGTAGTGACATCTGTTGTCACTGTTACATTCCAGTTGTCGGTATGGCTAGAGGTTATTAATAGGGCCCTAGTTAATGTAGGGGGTATAGTGGCTGACGTGTGCCGGGATGTCAGTTTGACGTTGTGGCCTTCCCTCCTGGTGTGGCTTTCCCTTTGCTCCATCGTTGGCATGACAGCATGCCCCCATGGGACTGTTGTTGGTGTTGTGTAATGGTGTACCCCAGGTCTTCTCAGAACGGGCCATGCCCCCCTGCTGTGCCCCTTTACCCATGCCACTCCATGTATAAGATTACTTCCATGCATTTTGTGGTCGGTATCCCCCCCCTGCTCACAGTTAACATTATTGCATTATAATTCCCCATGCGACTTACCCTGCATGTGCGTTGTCTCCTGGTAGTCTGCGCTGTCCTGTCCTTGAATCCCTGTGACGATCTGCTCAGGGATGACAGCTGCGACCATCTCCTTCATGTGGTCCTGGGCCTCCTGGTGTGCTGGACTCCCACCTCCAGTCTGCAGTGCTGCCTTCCTGTTCCTGGACAACTTTTCCTTGGTCCTGGGCTTGCATTCATGCCAGCGTTTCTTGCACTCGATGACTGTTCTGCGTACTTCAGCCACACTGTTAATCTTGTCGACAATTTGTTGCCATATAGCCTCTCTCCTACTGATTGGCAACTTTGAGGTGACAAACAGTTGGTGCTGGTGTTCCGTCACCTCTTTAACCAAAATTTCCTGCTCCTCTGCACTGAAGCAACACTTTCTTTTCTTCTTCAAAGTGTCCTGGTTCTTGTGTGGGTCATCCTGGCTGGTTCCTGGTCTGCTGTCATCTTCCTGGGGTCTGTAGTGGCATCTGGGATCCATTTTGGCTCTCCTCTGGTGAAATGGCAGTGTTCGCTGTTTTTTTTTACGCTATTGCGTCAAAAAACGGTAAATATCCAGTTTGCGGGGTCGTAAATCGACCCACAGTCATTTCCGCCGCGTTAACGTGGTTTTGCTTTACGACTTGAAGCTGCGTTGTGCGTCAAAAATAATGACTCCCACCTGTGGTTTGCGCTGCCGTGCGTCAAAGTATAAATTTGACGCCCGCACAGTGCACCAAAATGGCGTTAGCCGGCGGTAATATTTTTGACGCAAAACTGCGCCGGCGCAGTTTTGCGTCAAAAAGGATAAATATGGCCCTTCATTTTATTAAAGACACGGAGGCGAGTATTATCCCACCCCATTTAAAAACTTTATTTTTCTTACTACCCCCCTATAGTCTCTACCAACACTCCAATTACTACTTCTGGCTAATACTCCGAATCATCTAACATCTCGAAGTTCAACCTTTCCCAACCAACGTTCCAGCTGGATCGTCATCCTCATCACTCCATCAAGAACATCTCTTCACTTTCCCTGAGCTGGCTTCAAGACTTGTTTACTTTAATCTTGGCGGCCTGTATAATTGCTGGTATATTGCCAATGTTTAAATCCTTCAATTGAATTTCTCGCAGAAGAAAAGAGGGCCTGTGTCCTGAATGGCCCTTTCTTCTTCTTTGTTTCCCATTGGTAGCTCATTCTGCTAACCTTATGGGATTGGCTATTTGTCTTGACTGCAGCTGCTATTGAAAATAAAGCAAGAAAATTAAGCATAATACTCGCCTCCGTGTCTTTAATAAAATTAAGACTTTCCATCATAAAATATTACATTCTCCATTTTCCATTGTTCTATAGTTAATTTTAAATAGTACTGTTTAATGTTGAAATCTAATGTGTGTTATCAGATGTATATCTTTCTCGTTCTATGGTCTCACAATACTGTCATGTGACAAGCACAACCAATGGCAGGCTCCCGCAGGAACTTCGAGTAGATTTTACTTCCAGTTCCAGGTCTCACAGGAGTAGCATGAGACTGCTGTAATACTAAAAAAAGTTCTGTTTAGTACGAAAGACTGATTTTTACGTAGGTTTAAAGCTAGAGGTTTTCTCAGTATGTCAGTTAATGTCTATCCCTTGGCTCACTTTGTTAAAAACTGTGTTGTTTTTCCATTTTGCAATCTCGCTGGAGTATAGAGGGAGTACTGCTGGACTACCATAAGAATGATGACACACGCATGAAAGACATCTGGAAAATACAGTCTTGCTCCATTTACTGAAAGGCCCCACCCTTTCAAGCTTATTTGGGAGTAGCACTTGAGCGTGACCTTTTCTTGTGCTAAGTTCTGCCTCTTTTTTATGGATGTTTTGAAGATTTGGGGGGAATTTCAACTTGAGCAAACAATGGCATCTGGTCAGACCGTACCTGAAGAGACAGAGGAAGAGAAGACTCTAAGAAACTTAAAACAGTCAATGGTGTGTAAATTCTTCTCCTTTTCACCCAGAGAGAAGGTGTCGGCAAAGTATGTAACCTGCAGTGTTTGCGAGAAGAGGATTTGCACGGGGGCTGCTAAACAATATTCTTTTGGTACTCTGGGGATACTGACACATACCAGGGCAACGCATTCCAGGAACTTCGCTCATGCAGTGGGCTGACACTAACAGGATGAGGGGGCAGAAGAAGAGGCATCAACATCTGGCACTGGATCATTGCTTGACTATGGAGACACTGTCCCATCTCAAGTCCTGCAGCAACATATAGTGCGTGAGTACCAGCACACGATTATATACAGCAGTCATCACTCCAAATTAGTTGGTGGAGGGGAGCAGAATGTACATAACATGTTGCTCCTGGTACAAAAGTTCCAGCAACAGTAGTAGTTTATTTTTCATTAAATGTCCAAGTTCAAATGCCCTTGTTTTTGTTTAAGTTGGAACCCCCCCAAAATATCAAAAGCTAAAAGATATAACAAACCTGTTAAGAAAAACACAAACAACTCAAATGGTTCCTATCAGAACGGCCTAAACCAGTTTAAAAATAGAAAAAAGTCATGTTGTCATGTATGTGTCTTTATGTTTGAATATCTTAATAGTATGCTACAGCTGTCTATTCATAATAATAAAAGATGTCTATTGTGTTGAAATAAAACTCAAGCATGTGTAACAATAGATTTATCTTACATCCTGAAAACATTTATGTCAGGTTTATGTTACTTCATTAATGCAAATGGATATAAAATGTATATTACTATTTATAATCTAATAGAACATACTTTTTCTGTTGGTTTCTAACCAATATTTATGGAATGCTGTGCCTTGAATTACTTTCCATCAAGAAGATGTTCCATGGGTGTTGTATGGGGTTGCCATGCATCCACACCCCAGTATTTTGATGCAAATCTATATCTACAATCACTTGTAGTCATAGGCTTGAACTAAAGTCCTGCACCTCCATCAGACTAGAGTGTGCGTAGTGGGTGCTTGGCCATGCAATGGGGTTTAGTTGCCTGGAGGGAGTGGGCTCACCGTGAAGACTTCTGTACAAGACAAAGGGTGTGCAAAGTAGAGGTCTGTTCACCTAATAGGGCTTGGTAGTCTGAAGGTGAAGCATGTGTACAGTAGGGGCTTGGCTACCGAATTGGTTATGGCTGAGCAGAGGAAGTGGTCTTGCTGTGAAAACATCTGTACAAGGCAAAGGGTGTGCCTACTGGGGCCTTGGACAACTAGGAGGTGATTCTAACCGTGGCGGGCGGCGGTTACCGCCCGCCTTGCGGTTACCGCCAAATGACCGCACCGCGGTCACAAGACCGCGGCGGCCATTCTGGCTTTCCCGCTGTGCTGGCGGGCGACCGCCAAAAGGCCGCCCGCCAGCACAGCGGGAAAGACCCAGCAACGATGAAGCCGGCTCCGAATGGAGCCGGCGGAGTTGCTGGAGTGCGACGGGTGCAGTAGCACCCATCGCGAATTTCAGTGTCTGCTAGGCAGACACTGAAATTCTTTTTGGGGCCCTCTTACGGGGGCCCCGCGGCACCCCCTACCGCCATCCTGTTCCTGGCGGGAGACCCGCCAGGAACAGGATGGCGGTAGGGGGTGTCAGAATCCCCATGGCGGCGGAGCGCGCTCCGCCGCCCTGGGGGATTCACACGTGCAGCGGAAATCCGGCGGTAGACCGCCGGTTTTCCGCATCTGACCGCGGCCGAACCGCCGCGGTCAGAATGCCCTGCGGGGCACCGCCGGCCTGTCGGCGGTGCTCCCGCCGACCCTGGCCCCGGCGGTCTCAGAATGACCCCCCTAATCTGGTGTGTTTGTTTAGGCAAACGGTGTGCATATTGGAGAGTTGGCTACCTAAGAGGGTTTGGGGTCCTGAAGCGAGTGGGCTCTTAATGAAGACTACTGCCCAAGCAAAAAGGTGTCTTGGCAACCCAAAGGGGCTTTGGTGTCTGGATGGAGTGGGTTCTCCATGAAGAGTTCTACAGAAGGCGAAGCATGTGTGTAGTAGGGGCTTGCCCACCTAATGGGCTTGAGTGTCTGGAGACAACAGGTGTACTTAGTAGGAACAAGGCCACTAAGTGGGCCTTGGATGTCTCAAGGGAGTGAGTTCCCATAAAGTCTTCTTTCCAAGGTTAAGGAGGTGCACAGTAGTCCCTTTTACACTTAATAGGGCTTAGGTGTCTAAAGAGAGTGGGCTGGTAACATACTTTTGACCACCTAATGTTATCTTTTTTTTATTCTTTTTTGATTCCCTGGTCCCACAGTGCTCTTGCGGGACAAGCTGAGTCCTGCAGAAATCTCACTAAGTCACCCAAAAAGTATTCTCCCTGTCCCTACCTTGCCCCGTATATTACATTTTATTTTCATTTTCAGGACACAGGGACCAAGCTCCAGAGTCCTGTAATGGCAGCCGCAACATTACTCTTCACTTGGCTGCCAGTCAATCACAGCTCTCGGTTCTGTAGGAGCAATCTCTGTCCTGCCAGTTCAGCCAATCAGAAAGCTTTATTTGTGCCATTGTTTTTTCAGTGGGACCCGAGCAGGAGTACTGCACAGTTTGATATTGCTGTTTCTAATTCTCACCTAATTATAACTACTAAACTAGAGGTTAAAGGGAAGTTATAGTTCCTTAATGTAACTATAACTCGTGCACTCACCATGCACTGCTAATTACATCACATACTACATCACTCATGACATGTTCCAGGACCTCATTGAAAAGATCACTAAATATCTGAAATACTGAACACTGTGCTCGGTGGGGGCCAGTTATAGTTACTTTAGGGCACAATTCACTTGAGATAACTATAATTGGTGAATTTCAGTGGTTTTGTTAGTTTAAAACAGTATGTTTTAACAGACACTTTCACCTAACTAAAACTTCCCTTTAATCTTTTTTCAGTGAAATATCTATCAATATATCTATCTATCTATCTATCTATCTATCTATCTATCTATCTATCTATCTATCTATCCATTCAATGAAAAAAACAAAGTCTACAAGGATCCCATAAAACTTCAACTAAAAAAAAGTTGCAGGGATGTTATAGTTAGGCTCTCATTTTGAACATACAAAACCACAGAATTGCACGGGTTATACTTAGAGTTATTTCAAGTAACTATACTGTGTGCCCTAAGGTAACTATCACTTGCAGCCCCGCAGTGCACAGTTTTTAATGAATAATTTTGCAACAAATGTTACAGTGATATTATCAATGATGTTATAAAAGATGTCATGAGTGCTGTAATATCTAGGGTAATTAGCAGTGCATGGCGAGGGCGCAAGGTATTGTACCCGATGCCGCGAGTTATAGTTACTTGAAATACCTTTAACTATAACTGCTGAATTTCTCTGGTTTTGTGCGAGTAAATTCAGAACCTAACTATAACATCACTGTAACCTTTGTTTTTTAAGTGCATTTCTATGCTTTTTTAAAATTCTATTTCCTAACTATAACGTCTCTGTAACCTTTGGTTTTTAGGGTGTGACTGGGAATGTGAATGGGTGTGTGAGGATGTGACTGGATCTGTGAATGGGTGCATGTGGGTGTGACTGGGCCTGCAAATGGGTGTGTGAGATTGTGACAGGGTCTGTGAATCATTGTGTGAGGGCGTAACTAGATCTGTCAATGGGTGCATCAGAGTCTGACTGGGTCTGCGACTGAGAGAATCAGTGTCTGGATAGGTCTCCGAATGGGTGCGTGAGGGTGTGACTGAGTCTGTGAATGGGTGCATGAGGGTGTGATTGGGTCTGCGAATGGGTGTGTCAGGGTGCAAGTGGTGCAAGTGATGCAAGTGCTGAGTTCAGTGCCGCCATGGCTAATTACAAGCCTGACTGTCCCGGTGGGTACGCGATCCTTTGGCAGTCCAACTGACAAAGTTGTAATTTGGCAGTTGGACTTTCAAACCCACAGCCGCCCTTAGTCTTTTCGCAGCTGCTGGAACATTTAAAAATGCCCACACTGGGTGCGGGGAGACTTAGGAAAAAGAACACCATATTGCTTCCGCCTGGAGGGAGCAGCCTCTGGGTGGGAACAATGCTGGCTCCTCCACCATGCGTGAGTAGGAACACAGGGTTCCTGGGGCTCCCCCTAGGCCCCCAACATTTTGGTCCACGGGTGTCCTTGCGGGGGAAGGGGGCACTGGGGCCAAAATAGGCTCCTGGATGGAGGCCGTCTGGCCCCCCTCCCCTTTAAAAAAAGTAGATCCCCGAGGATGGGGCCCCAGGTTCTAATTAGGCTCAGGGAATGTGACCACGTGCCCCCTTCCCTTTAATAATTATTTGATCCCCGTGGATGGGGTCCCCAGGGCCTAATAAGGCTGGGGGAGAGGGGACTGCATCCCCCCTCTCCTTTCTTTTATTAACTTTGGCCCTGTGGGATGGTGTCCCCGGGGCCCAAAAAGGCTCAAGGAAGAGCTTAATTGGAGTTGCCCCCGGGGGATGGGATCTCTGGAGCCTGATAAGGCTCAAGAAGGGGGGTCGTGCAGCCCCCTCCCTCCTTTTAAACACAAAATGGCCTCAGGGGATGGGGTCCCCAGAGCCTATGAAGGCATGGGAGGGGGACCATGCTTCCCTCTTCCCATTTTATATTATATCTGTCCAAGAGGGATGGGGTCCCCGAGGCCTAATAAGGCTCAGGGAGGGGTACTGCCCCCTTCCCTTTTTTTATTGTTTTCATCCCTGGGGGATGTGGTGCCCAAGGTGCACTAAGGCTCAGGGAGGGGGGCTGCACGCCCTCCCCCTCACCTGTTTAATTGTATTTGGCCCCCAAGGCATTTTAAGGATTGGTGACAGAGACCACACACTCTTCCCTCCCCTTTTTATTGGAACTCACCCTGGGTTATGGGGTCCCCGGGACCAATTAAGGGTCGGGGAGGCAGCAGGACACTCCATGCCCTTAATAAATGTGTTTTGGCCACAAAGTATGGGGTCCCACGGGCCCAAAGGCAAACCCTATGCTGAGCACAACAAAGTCTGTGTGCGGTATGGGGTTGGCAGCCTACTAGGGGGGGTTTGGTCACAGGCATTAGGCAGCAGGCCAAGCCCTGTGGCCAACCCCTTGCTGCGTCCAGCCTAAGGCTGGGTGAGGCATGTGGTTGGCTGCCCACGGGGACTTGGAAGCAGGGCTTTGCTGCAAAAAATTTACTGCAGCAAACCCCATGCCACGCACGATGAAAGGCCTTGCACAATGTGGGGGTGGCTGTCTGCAGGGAGTTGGATGCAGGGCCTGGCTGCAAACCGGCCATGCAACCAACCCCATGGTGTGTCCGACGAAAGGCTCTATGCAGCATAGGGTTGACTGCATGCAGGGTTGTGGGCTCATGGAGTGGGGGTCGGGGGTTGGGGGGATGGTTTGGCTGCCTCTGGATCACTCGTCACAGGGCCATGCGGTCAACCTTCCACTGCGCTCAGCCAAAGGATGTGCATAGCAAGGGGTTGGCTTTCTGTATGGTAATAAAATACGACTTTACAGTAAAAAAAATACTAAAAATGTACTGAAAAAAACAAAGGTTAAAGTAATGTTATAGTTATGTGTGATAAAAAAGATCTGTTTTGGTTTGAACAAAATTAGAATTTCACTAAAAAAATCGAAGGTTGAAGTAATGTTTTAGCTAAATGAATTTGTCAGTGATAGCCTTAGCGTTTTGAACTCAAAACACAACAGAAATTCACCAGTTATAGTTAGCAGAGGTAAATATAAACTGTGCCCCTGCCATGCACTGCTCATGACTTCACATAGTACATCACTCATGACATGTTCTATGACATTGTTTATGACATCACTGATGACATCTCAAATGACATAATTGATTACATCACTAGTAACATCACCAATGACATCATCCAAATTTCTGTTGTACACATTATTCTGTAAACTAGTATGTGATTAGAGACCTGAAAGTAAGTACAAAATAGCTCAGAATAAAATGAAGCATCATTAATACTATCACAGATACAACTCCCTTTGAGGTAGCAAACATCTGTTATGTGCAACACTGACTTTATACCATACACTTCACAGGTAGCTAGTTCACATCAACAATCAAACACAGATGTATGGGAAAACCTCATTGCACATGGTGTTCAATATATAAAATCTGTTCAGAGAAAGCCAACGTTTTTTCCAAAATTAAAGCCCTAGTAAGGACAGCTTTTCGCAGTATGAAACCCCTCACAGTCAACGAAATCTACATCAAGAAATTAATTTATAAGTAGAAAAGTGGGTTACTCTAAGGAGAAAGTTGACTCTGTACCACACTGTTTGCAGACTGTGAAACTCTCATGAGAAATACACCACATAATTCTAAAAAGTATCTACTAAGAACAGTGTACACTCTATCCAACACTTGACAAAAAAGACACTATTTGCTTAAAATACCAGAGGTACATACTGCCTGCAGCCTTCATACTGTGGTGAAAACTTTACACATAGCCCACATTCTAAAGCAAAAGAAATACATGTACATACGTTAGTACCTAGTGCACACAGACTTCTATGTTATGCTGAGACAATTCTATATCATAACTCAAGGCTGCTTACAATACTTAGAGCCTGATTTAGATCTTGACAGAACTACCGTTGTCCCGCCGTGACAGCGGTTCCATGTACTCCATCAAGCCGACTGAGGTCCGACTGTTGTATTTAGATCTATGGCAGTTGAACCTCCGTCGGTGTTAAGGAAGTGTACTGCACTCCACAAGCGGTATCCCACAGCCAAAGCGACGGACTTCAACACTGGCAAATAGTACTTCGTCGCCAGTGGGACGGTCAGATTGCGCTGACCATGTTTAGATATCTGAGTCTTGCCAGCAGTGGACTAGTGTTGGTTCCCTGACGGTGGGAGTCTGTTGTGGGACCCATTTAACAGTGTACTATGGCTGTGGCTATTAGATGAATGCTAGCAGCAGACACCTGATGTACGTTGGCCAATTGTGAACACCTTCAAACCACACTATAAAACACTCTCTATTTCAGACCATGATCCTTTATTATTCTACTGCAGAACACCAGTTTGCTGCTGATTTTGCCATTGAGGAGTCAGATAATTATGTTTCCCTCTGTTCATTTTTCATTCCTTTCAATTTTTACATTTCCCATCAACTTGTGGGCCACTACATAATTTGTTTACTTACGCACTATGGCAGGGAGGAGGAATCAATGTTTTACAAAGGGAGAATTGTCAGTCATGAAGGATATAATTATTAGCGTAGAGCCACAATTATTTGGAGTCAAAGTACAAAATACAACCATATCTCAGAAAGTGCAAATGTGGACCAGAATAGTTGGCAGAGTGAATTTTGTAGAAGCACACAGGAGGGAATGAGGAGGTGGAATGACCTGCAGGGGAGAATGCATTCCCTTGCCTCCAAGTGTCTCCTGGAGGCCTAGAAGACTGGTGGTCATTCTCCCAGCTCTCTTTACAACTTTTTCCATGGGAGGAATAGGTCTTGCAGATTCAGCATCCTGAAGGCTTGACCGGAATTCCTGGTGGAGTGGAGACTGGTAAGTTGAACTTAACAATGTCTCACTCATCACAAATGTCGTTTTTGCCCTTATGTTACCTCATACCTTAATAATGTGCTATGACCCTTATCAAAATTTAATTCATCAGACTATCTTGTTTATCCACCTTATTAGCATCATGGTTGCACTTCTTTTTTTAACAGTGCTCATGTTGTCGGAATTTGTAATGTTCTCCATGGATCATCTCTTGCATTTGCCTAGTTTCTTGGTTTGTTTCAATGTATGTTGTACTAAAAAAGACAGGATCCAAACTCCATCTTTTTTCACACGAAGGAATGAATAGTGCTTGAGATGTTCTTTTCACCTATTCACATCATTCACATATATGTGTACATATTTTAAATATGTGTTCATTCTCATTGCAGATATTTAAATAGGTATGTTTAACTCACATTTTAACACGTATTGTTAATGTTGATTACAAATGACTACAACTACCATAATGCTCTGTTTTTGTCTCTGGAAAATAATAGTGCAATATGATGTTGGTCATCCTCTCCTTTCTTCCATACATGCACTTATGTCAACATGTTATGCATTTTACAATCACCATTTCATGCTATGTATGAAAATGTAATTTGTTGAGTTGATCTAGTACAGTGGTTCCCAACCTCTTGACATCTGTGGACCCCACTTTACCATTACTGGACCCCGGGGACCTCCACTGAATCATAATTCGAACCCGGGCCGCCCTTTACTGAAAGTTGGGTATTGAATCTGTTAATATTATATTATTATTTTCTAAGCAGTTGCGGATCCCCAGAGGTCCCGGGACCACAGGTTGGGAACCACTGATCTAGTACTTCCCTTCGGGTAACCCTGCCAAGCCTACCTTCACTCAGGGAAACTATAATAGTTGTATTGACTATGTTCTCATTGATTTAAGGATATGGCATGAGATCACTTACCTGAGGATAGGTAACCGTCAGGATAGTGACCATTTTCCTATCGTGGTGAATTGGAACATGTTGTCCTTTGAACTGGGGAGAGGGCTTGAGTGAGCAGGACGACATGCTTCCTGTAGTGGTGTCCAGAAAGCAGCGCACCATGAAATGGGACAATTTTGTGAAGTCTGGAGATCTAGTAGAAAAATCTCATAGTATGGTCACCAGTCAATTCTCAGAACTTATGTCCGGAGGTTTTTCTCCTGAACAAATAGTGTCCAAACATGAAAAAAAAGTCTGAGCTTAGGGAGGGTTAACAAGTGGTTCGAAAATAGCTGCAGGCAAGCCAAGAATAGCTTCTTAGAGGCAATAAAACAGAAGAATAGACCCATGATAGTTCAAGACAGGCAAGATAACGCAGATGATATTAAGGCGAGTAAGGCAAAATGGGAGAAGGCCACATGGAATAAGTGATTAATTGACTTGAGAGAAAAAGACAGCAAGCGTTTTTGGCTCCTGGTATCTCAAAATTGGTAAAAGAAGAATCTTAGACTTGAATGTCATATTTCTGATGAGGACTGGGTCCTCCATTTTACTATCTTATATAGAGCTGAGTTTGAACAACCAAATGTTCCTAGAGATGCAATTGTGTTTTATAATGAAGTGAAGGTGGTTGGATCTATGGGTGCTGCCTTTACTCTTAAAAAAACCAAGGCAACTATTTTGGCACAGAAACATGGGAAAGCACCTGGGTTAGATAAGATCCCTGTAAATATGTATAGAACCGATTTGAAGACTTGGGGTCTTTATATAAATTTGGTGTCCAATGATGTACTAGCACAAAGTGCCCTTCCTAATTCTTGGGAAGGTGCAATAATAGTCCCTATTTATAAAAAGGGAGACAGGTCGCTCCCTGGTAACTACAGACCTATCAGGTCGATAGACAACATTCACAAACTATTTTGCCATCAAATATTAGTTAGACTTTTGGACTGGATCTTGGAGGGCAATATTCTGTGCCACCTGCAAGCAGGATGTAAGCAGAAGATAAGTACAGTGGATCACATATTTTAGTTTCTTACGTAAAGTGGAAATCCATTGATTTGGATGCTGAGAGACTGTTTGTTGCCTTTGAAGACCTAAAGTCTGCTTTTGAGCTAGTTCCTCGTGCTAAACTGTGGGAGACCTTGTCCAGAATTGGTGTATCTAGAGGTTTGCTGGGTTTGATACAGAAATTGTACTCTGGCAGTTTTGCAAGAGTCAGATGAGGCATGGATGGTGAATTATCAGACGAAAATTCCGATCCAAAAAGGAGTTTGCCAAGGATGTGTTTTGGCTCCCTCACTCTTTCTTTTATACATTAACACCTGTATACCTTATTTCTATGATTGGGAAAATGATTCTTCAAAAATAGGTGAAACACAACACCATGTTTATTATTTGCTGATGACACCTTACTATTATCCAAAACAGCGTCTGGTTTATCCAAGCTTCTGAAAAAAATGTTTGTGTTCAGTAAAACGTACGGCCTTCAAATAAATAGTCTAAAACCTAAATACATGGTGTTTGGAGACATCAAACATAAAGTGTAAAAATCTATATTTTTGGATGGAGAGGTCCTCGAAACAGTCCGTGAATTTGATTACTTGGGCATTGGATTAGAGGACTCTCAGAGGTGGACAGACCAATTAGTGAAGTGTACTAGATCCCTAAAACAGCAGGGGTAATTTTAAGGTTCGCTAGCAGAGCAGCCACTTTTCCTAATTCTCCTGCTTTGGAGATTTATAAAAGCCAAGGATGTGGGGCAGCTCATAATGGGGCTCTACTCTGGGGGCATTGTACAATGGATGCCACAGAAAAAGCGGACAATCTTTTTCTAAAAGTGTTACTAAAGATTCCCCAGAGCTCCCCAACTCTTCCCATTCACTTAGATTTAAACATAATATCTATAACGGATATTACTGACCTTAGGCCATTACAGTATTGGATAAGGGTGTGGTCCACAGATGAATTAGAGCCTTTTAGGGTATGGCTTATGGGCTTATGGAAAGGTCCATATGTTGATAAAATACCTTGGTGCCTTTACGTAAAGAACTGCTTGCTTAAGTGTGGTTAAGGAATATGCTGGTCAGACCCTTTGAATCTTCCCAATGATGCACTTTAGAAACCTAAGGATACCTATTGGGCCAGCGTCCAAAGTGAGGAATTAGCAAATGTGTCCTGGGGCAGTTTGATGAACAGTTTTCTGTCTATAAAATGCTCTTTTGAATTCAAATGCATTTTTGTCATTGTCCTACAGCCTTTTGCACAAGCACTTTATGCTAGATTCAGAACAGGGTCTTTATCCCTGCGTGCCCTTACCGGCAGATGGAAAGTGAATTTTGGAGTATCTGACCCTTGTCCCACGGGATGTGTGACTCAAGAGAATATTGAGCATGTTTTATTTTTCTGCATAGCCTACAAGAAACAGAGGGCACATTGGATTAGACCCCTTTGTAAACTGTTGGGACTTAATGATTGCTGTTCTGACCTGAGGATATGCAGAACTAGTATACATGGTACTGTTGTGTGTGCTGTAGGTAGGTTTTTAAAATCTTTTTTGTATATTAGGATGAAGAAATTAAGTGCCAAAGAGAATACCTCAGTGATGACTGTATTGATCTGAAAATCTGAGTCTACATGCTTTTTAAAGTTTTTAAATACACTCTTGAATATGTAGATAATTCAGTTTTACCTAGTTTTACTTGTCGTTTAGTTTTACATTTTTTATTTGATTATATGCAATGTCTCTTTTATCTGTAACTTTTATGATTCTAATGAATCAAAATAAAGGAAATGATTGATTGATGGAATTGTCACCTTCTTTTTACCTCATTGAATTGATGTAATTGCTTTAAATAATCCTAGGATGTTGACTTAAAGATTGTAAATCATGTTCTGTTGTATGCTGAATAGAAGTAGTATTGATACACAATTTACTCTGCAGTGTTCAGATGATAGCCAATGCCATGAATTCTACTCAGTCGTAGAGTAGTCTGTTGTTTAGCCTGCTACGCCTTGGAATAGTTTAGTTCTCAATTCCATTGTGTTGGGTTAAATGTCTCGTACATCTGATGTACACTTTCTAAATAACTTTTTTCTTTCAGAACATCTCTTCAACACTCTTTCTGAAGTTTGTATCTATATAAATTAACCTGTATGTGTAATTTACAAAAAATCACACAAAGGCCTAAATATTCCATTAATCATATTTTTACTTTTAGGTTTCTTCAGTTGTAGTTGAAGACACATTTAAGGTGCAATCCAGACATTACTGTCCTATTGTTTGTAATTCATATTAGGTCCAACACCCAGGGCCAGTGGACTGCCATCTACAACTGAGGTTACCTTCACTCCAGACCAGGATCAAGCCTTCAGTGAGGAAACTACTCCAGCAAGTCTGGATGATATGTAGATGCCTGGTCCTTCTGGTCTGTCTGGGCAGACGCCTACAGTAAGTCTCAAACAACCTACACCCACACCCACACCTCCCACTCCACTGCAACAACACCTCAGCACCAGGAAACCTCCACTTCCTGAGTCCAGAGAAATAACATTACCATCTTGTGCCCCCAGTTGAGAAAACACCTACATTGCTTCCTGCTCTGCTAGGACCCAGTGAAAATGGGCACACTGCCTTAAGGGCATAGGGTAGGGGGGTCATGGAAGGGAATCCATGGACCAAGAAAGTAGGGCCACTAGGTACACTGTCACCCAGACCACCATCAACCGAGTCTTGAAAGCACTAGAGCAGACCCAAGACATGATGTGCCACGTCCTAACAGAGCTCTGGGACATAAAGCAGTTGCTGAGGACGAGGGACATCATCCGGACCACCATGAGAGGATCGCAAGACCTACACCACCAAGAGGCGCCAACCCTAATTTCCTCCAATGTGTGTCTACCATTCACTGTGTGGACTATTTTCTGGATGCATTTACCTTTTTTGAGGTCAGCAGTATTTAATTTAGCCTCTTCAAAAATTGCTTCATTCACTATGACTGACTATTTTGTTTGGGTTTTTCATTTTTCTTTTGGTTTTCACCATGTTTGTTTATTTCTGTATTTTAATTAAATTCAAATAACACAAAAGTCAAAGACAGCTGTTGTATTTATTGTGGTATTTCCTTTCTTTATTTCTCCCTTCCATCATTATGTTAAAAAAGCAAACAATAAATAAAGCATTGTGACAACTATGCAATGTGTGTCCCATTTCCAAAAATGAAAAAAATATCAAACACAAATCTCAATGTATTGATTACATACATCTGTAAGAAATGATTGTTCACAAATAAATCTCACAAAATTAACAACCAATGCAGAAAGTCTGTGTCAGTTGTTTCTTTGCCGTTCCAAACCCTGATACCATGGATGAACAATAGATAATCCTAATAAACAAATTAAATTAGCAAACTATTATTGATTTATGTTATCAGCTGGACCCAGACATCCTGCCTCACAATAGGCAACCCACATCAATAACACAAATAGTGAAAATGAAGGTACTACTACAATTTGTGGTCACAGGATCATTTCAGTACACTGTGGCAGTATCTGGTGGAATATCACAACCAACTCTAAGTGGTGTGCTACAAAATATTCTTTCTAATATGATGAGGCACATCAACAGCTTCATACACAGGAGTATTTTGTCAATATGAAGGGAGATTATGGGGGTCATACTGATCCCCTGCGGTTCAGCGTGCCATGCCGGCAGTGGGTAAAAAGACTGCCACCGGCATGGCAGGCTGAACCGCCATATAATGTACACACTCCACCGCCAGGCTGCCTCCGACAGGCAGCCTGACGGTGGAAAGAATCATCATCCGACAGGTCAGCGCTACTGCCCCTCGGATAATGATCCCTACAGCCTTTCCCTGGCAGGTTCCTCCGCCAGGAAAAGGCTGGCGGAAGGGGTGCTCTGGGGCCCCACCGCACAGAGGCATTGACGGCAGCTCCATGTGGAGCCACCTGCAATGTCCGGGCCATGCATTCTGCTGGGCTGTCGGGCAGAAACATTGTTTCCGCCGGCCCAGCAGAATGTTCATTATGTGGCCGTCAGGGTCCCAGGGGGACTGGCAGTCAGTGAAATGACCGCCAGCATGAACATGGCGGTAAACACCGCCATGTTCATAATGACCCCCCATATTTCTTTGGGTCGACTAACGCATATGGTCAGATTGAGTTAAGCAGCACAAATTGCTTTGGTGGTAGCATTCAACAGAAAACATGTCCAATGCAATCTCAGAAACATCATTCACTGTGCAAGTTGTCATTGTACAAGATATGTGCATCCAAAGAGTGTGTCTCCCTCAGGATCAACCCATGTTCCCTTGTACCTTGCTTCAGCAGATTACAACTGCCAATGTCACAGCTTTGAAATGTCCAAATGAAGATTACAAGGTGAAGGATCCCAAAAACAAGAAGAATATCTTCATTTTATATGACAAAATAGACTAAAATTATAATGTATGAGGACACATTCACTTTAGACCATTCAGAGACAAAATCAATGTCAATGGAGACAGTTGTCAGTGTGTCAAAACCTTTAACAACAAACATATTTGCCCTGACATTTCCTGAACTAACATTCCTAAAAAAATCTCCTGCAGAGACTAACATGCCTATTATGTCACAAGTGGTTTGACATTTAATTTAACAATATGTAAAGGTAAACTTACACTCATGTGAAGAAGTTGTAAATAACATCTTGACATATGTCAATTCCTTCCTCTTCATCACTATCAACTTCATTTGGCTTTTCAACATCCTCACCTGGTGGCTCTTCATGGTCTCCATCCTCTGCAAGGTATGAGATGTTCCGCTGCAGTGCTGTGTTGTGCAACATGCAGCAAACCACAGTGATTTAGCACACCTTATCAGGTGAGTAAAGGAGGGTTCCACCAGTCTTGTCCAGACAGTAACATCTGGCCTTCAGGAGCCATAAGCCTGCTCCACTGACCTCCATGTTCTTCCATGGCCTCACTGAATGGACTTCCCCTGGCATTGTTTGATTCCTCAGCAGAGCTAACAACCATGGTCGGTTAGTCTCCTAAATGAAAGTAAAAACTATATTGAGCAATAACATCCCATCCCATTCTACATTCCTAAACTATAAATAAAGCAAATGATCTTATTGTCATATTGCACTTACCAACAAGCCAGACCCTCTCAGGTCCAAGTTTCAGGGGTATGCTGTTGTTCCATAGTTCAAAGGAATCATATGTTGACCCTGGTAAACAGGCACATGCTTGAGCTGTACAAATCCGGTAAGCAAACAATTTGCACATTTATTGAATGGAAGTTCCTCCAAATGTGGTAGACCTGTTCCCTGCATGTGGTGGCCCCAAGCAATATGTGTGCCAGCAATTGCTCTTACCACATGTGGTATGCCACCCAAAGCATAAAAATCTCCCTTCACATTTGCAAAATCCTCATGTCATGGAAACTAGGGGCCAGATGTAGCAAAATGCTAATTTGCGACTTGCAAATTGCGAGTCCCTGCGACTCGCAATTTGCAACTCGCAAATTGGTATCCAGTACGGTGTCTCAGACACCGTCTGCGAGTCGCTATGGGGTCGCAATGACCCACCTCATTAATATTAATGAGGTGGGTCGCTAATTGCGGCCCCATACCGAGTCTAGGCACTCCATGCAGCAGACCTCCATGTTCGTGACTGCTTTCTCAATAAAGCAGTTTTTTTTTTTTAAGTGTAGCCCGTTTTCCTTAAAGGAAAACGAGCTGCACTTAAAAAAAAAAACGAAACCTTTAGTTTCGGTATTTTTTCAGGGCAGGTAGTGGTCCTTTGGACCACTACCTGCCCTGAAAAAATTGTTTTGGGTCCATTCGCAAAGGGGAAGGGTTCCCATGGGGACCCCTTCCAATTTGCGAGTGGGTTACCATCCACTTGAAATGGATGGTAACTGCGATACCATTTGCGACCGCATTTGCCGTCGCAAATGGTATTGCATGCCACTCCGAATCGCAAATAGGAAGGGAACACCCCTTCCTATTTGCAATTCCGAAATGCATACTGGAAGTCGGTCCCGACTCGCAATATGCATTTCTGCATAGGAAAATGCGATTAGCGAGTCACAAACAGCAATTTTTGCCGTTTGCGACTCGCTATTCGTTTCCTGCATCTGGCCCTAGATGAAGCTATTGATGTGTCTCCTCATTGAAGAAAAGACTTCTTGTAGCATACCACTGAATGTTGGTTGTGACATGCCTTCTGATAGTGCCACAGTGTATTGTTAAGATCCTGTGGCCACAAAATGGAGTACTGCCATGATTTTCACTATTTTATTTTATTGATGTGGGATCCCTATTGTGAGGCAGAATATCCGGCTCAAGCTGATGACATAAATCCTGAATGTTATGCCTATTCAGTCAGATTTTTTATAATCTCCCTTTCTTCCATGGTGACAGGTCTAGAAAAGGTCTGAACACATGGGGCTGTTGTTTTCTACCTCTTCCTGGATTTATATGTCTGCATTAAAAAAGAAAAGTTATCACTTAAAATGGTCAAACAAAACAATGATAATCAACACACTTCTCATGTCTTTGTAAAATTACATATGTTTTTGTGACATATATGTATGTACACATCATTTTTATTGATGTTGCAACTTGGACTAACTTTTTTTACATGTCTGATATTTGTTTGAAAGATAATGTGCAAATAATATAATTTAAATGTATAATTTGCACATTAAAAAAAATAAATCCTAAAAATCCATCAATGGAAGTTTAAAATACACCACATCACTATTAAATTTAAAAACAGTAACACATTACATTATAATGTGTTAATGTTATCAAAACACGGTTGTACTTATTTTACATTGATAAAAAAATAGCCACCTTTGAGTGATGGTGATGCACTTAACATTGAAAAATACACTGGTTCACAACCTAAAATGGTAGCTGCCTGACATTGCCATCAGGAAATTGGCCGTCAGCGGAAGTTGACCGCATAGAAGGTCTAACACTACATGATGGACACACAGCAATAGGCTAATATGTGCAATGGCAACGCACGAAAGCCAATGGCCATGTCCATGTCTGTTGACTACTGCGTATGTTGTGTACATGTGTCGGGCATTAGGAAAAAAGCTCAATTGCCTCATTAACACTGCAGCCAACAACACCTACTCTACTTTTACTGCTGTTATCGACCTCTGGGAGTCAGGATGCCCAGCAAAGCAGGTGACAGGGCCCCTCACTTCTCCATTGAGGAATTGTAACTCCTCACCATGGAGGTCCTGGCCCTGTACAGCCAGCTGTTTGGGAAGCCAGAGGAACACGTACATGTTTGAATAGGAAATGTATTGTTAAGTAATTTTTTTTTAAACAAAGGCTGATTTGTCCCTTTAAGTCCCTGAGTGAAGTGTTGTAATTGGAGTGTAGTCAACTCAATAATTTGCCAGGGAACATATTTATATAATTTACAAAGTGGACACCTCTTACTTCCAGTGGCCAGTCGACACTGCACCATAAGTATAAGTGAAAAACACAGCCATATGATGAAATGAGGAATGTAAAGTGCAAGAAAAAACTTTCAAGTTAGGGTCTTGCCAGAATTTTCACTTTAAATTTATCCTATTTTCTAACAGATGATTATCTGTATGTTTTACCCATGTGGAGGTGCCACATATGGGTAAAGTCATATCCTATGCTGCAAGTACATATGACATTGGCTCTCAATCACCCATACAAGTATGTCCAATTCCTGCACACACTTGTTCATACATCACCAAAACCATGCTCTCATTGACACACATGGCAGCCCTTCCACCCTACCCTCAGTCATTATATGTGTTTCAAACCATAGTCTCTGAAAACATTAGGCATTAAGCCAATATAACTAGGAGTGGGGATGTGTGCTACTATGGCACAAGTTGTTGAGATTTCAGTAGCTCACAATGATTTGTACTGCTCAGAAGTAGTTCTCACTACAGGAAATGTTTCAGACCCCTGGCCTAGATGGCTTTTGTGGCCTGGATTTGTAACATGAGCACATTGAAAGTGCTGAGGATACTCAACAGCTAACTACAAATTAGTATTTCTTAGGGAAATAAAAATGTTGGTAAATAATCTGTACTAACTTTTTAGAAATGCTTGTGAGAGATGTTACAAATGTGTGTCACAGCAATACAGACAAGCTAAAGATCCCACAAGACATATTTTTCTTTCTTTTTTCATATCCATACAGGGCAACACCCATCAGAAGAAGGAGATATGGAAGGCCATCGCCAAAAAGGTGTGGACCCTGGGGGTCTACAAGTGGCACAGCATTCACTGGCGCAAGAGGTGGGAGGACCTCCAACGCTGGATCCACAAGTTAACTGAAGTCCAGATTGGCTAGTCCTCCCAAGTGGGAAGCAAGTGCCCTGCACCCTGACCACCCTAATGGCCCACATACTTGTGGTGTCCCAGCCAGACCTTGATGGGCAGTTGAAAGCCCAAAAGCAGCATTACGGGGGTAAGTTAGTTTATTGAGTTCTTATTGTTACTTAACTATTTTTTGTTACAGCAATAATTTATGGGCTCAACAAAGGTTGACACACATCCAAGGCACAAAATGATTTCTGGAAGCTGTAAGTTTTGCATAAGGTGTATGATGATGCATTTTGTGCATTGATTTGTGTTATATTATGCCACTTAGGGCCAGATGTAGCAAAATAACATTTTGCGACTTGCAAATAGCGAGTCATTGCGACTCGCTGTTTGCAAGTCGCAAAATGTTATGCAGAACGGTGTCTCAGACACCGTCTGCAAGTCGGTATGGGGTCGCAATGACCCACCTCATGAATATTCATGAGGTGGGTTGCAAATTGCGGCCCCATACCGACTATGGGCACTCGCAAACATGGAGGCCTGCTGTAGTCAGCAGACCTCCGTGTTCGTGACTGCTTTAAATAAAGCAGTTTTTTTTTTTTTTTAAGTGTAGCCCGTTTTCCTTAAAGGAAAACGAGCTGCACTTAAAAAAAAAAACGAAACCTTTAGTTTCGGTATTTTTTCAGGGCAGGGAGTGGTCCCTTGGACCACTCCCTGCCCTGAAAAAATGTTTTTGGGTCCAGTCACAAACTGGAAGGGGTCCCATGGGGACCCCTTCCAATTTGCGAGTGGGTTACCATCCACTTGAAGTGGATGGTAACTGCAACACCATTTGCGACCGCATATGCGGTCGCAAATGGTATTGCATACCACTAGGAATCGCAAATAGGAAGGGAACACCCCTTCCTATTTGCGATTCTGAAATGCATTTTGCGAGTCGGTCCGACTCGCAGAATGCATTTCTGCATAGGAAAATGTGATTTGCAACTCGCAAACGGCAGTTTTTGCCGTTTGCGAGTTGCAATTCCTTTCCTACATCTGGCCCCATATTCCTTATCACAACCAAAGCACTGTTTTGAGCAGACACATGCCTGTCTAGGAACAAATAGGTACCTGGTTTTTGTCAATGCTATGAGGGACAATTGTACCAACCAGGCCCTAATTGAGGATTATGTAAGGTGTGATGCTCCATCACAATTTTGGGTAGGTAATGTTGGCCCTATTACAGGTGACATGTCATACACTTCACTTATGATAAAGTGTATCTTTCTGACTTCACATTGGTGAGTTGTTATTATGACCAAACTATATTGAGCAGGTGGTCAAAAATGACTAGAAACATTAGCACATTGGCAACATTTCTTAGCAAAGACATTTGATAAAAAAACTTTCACTGCAAGATTCAAGTCAGTTCATTATTATAGTAGCAGGCTGGCATCAAGCCTTACTATTTCACTAATGTACTTGTAGGCCAGTCTGCTTCAACAAACATGAATTTAGTAGGAAAACATTCCTAATTTAAGCAGATAAGAAGGTGTACGCATAGGTGACAGTTACCTGTACCCCAAACAACATTTTTGTGTATTCTGTTATGTCCAGATGATAGATCAACATTTAAGGGAAAGGGTTATTGATAGGGACTCCTGCAGATGGACAAAGCTTTCTTACTTGATATTTAATTTTTGTGACATGAGTTCACTATTCAACAAACCTATCTCACCCATTCGGAGGTAATGTACAATGGCATGAGAAATTTGAAGTGTTTAAGAGAAATTATCTAAAATTAGATGGGAGTAATGATGGTAATTTGCTAAATGGTGAGCAAATGGGTCCATGATATGTTCCCAACATACATGGGGTAATAGTGAAGTATACCTAAGTTTTAACACCTTGCAGCAGGTGAAACAATAAAAGTATGAAATGTTTTCTTAATTATCCTCATGAAAATTTGTATTTGCACAGATATGCTAAAAATTTAGTCTGTGTCTTTTCGGCATCACCAGGAGCAGGCGAAGGAGACACTGGCTATAAAGGTGGGGAAGCAGCAGCGCTGTGTTTCTGGTGCATAAATATCAGACGGATAGACACAGTGATACAGAGGGTGAGGCGACTAGCATGGAAGCCACCAGCTCTACATATTCTTCGGAGTCCTCTACAGAAGTCCTGTCCCATCTGCATCCTTGTTCGCCACTCACATTCTCATTGCCACCCTCCCTCTTGCTCCTCCCCCTCCAGTTGGCCTATACCACCCTGCTAAAAGGGTTGGGGTCTCCTTTGCCGCAGACACCTCCCCCTGCCGGATGCACTCTGTGAAGAGGCTATTGACCTCTTACGCAGCATCTCTGTAAGCCAGGCAGCAATGGTGAATGGCACCCAGGGGTTAGTTCCCAAATGCAACAGATGATTGCATCCCTGGATACCATTCATAGTTCCATGTCTAGCATTGAGAGATCCCTTGCATAGATAGCCTTTGCACTGACTGCAGCCCCCTAACTGGCCCCACCGTGTGCCCATACTCCTGTCCCTTCCTCAACCCAAATCCCACCTCCTACCCATCCCAAGCACACTCACTTCCTTACACTCACCCATTCCAACAGACAAAAGCAGCAAACCCACACATACACACAAATACACCAAGAAGTACAGTACTGACACTCCACCCACAGGCACCACAACACCCACAGCAACAGACACAACCACCACATCCACAACCACCACACCCACCATCATGGACACAACCACAACAAACCACCACCACAGACCCAACCACCACACCAAAAACACCTACCACCACAGACACATGCACCCCTACCTCAACAACCCTAATCACCACCAAACCCCATCAGCAGACCCACAACCACCACAACAACATCCATATCTACATCTGACTCATCCAAACATACAGTCACACACACTTACACACAAAAGACCCATCAGATGCACATGCTCACAATCACCTGACTACAGTACACATAGAAACCTCACACATCCAAACATATAGACTCACAGAAAAGCACACACATCTCACCACCCACCACCCACCACATACAAACGCACACACTCACCCAAATACCATACACCTTCTAAGACACACACACCCAAACATGCACCACATACACTAGACCCACATACGCCTGCACAACAGACAGACACACACAACACCCACTCCAGCTCCTGCTATCTCCCAAACTCCATCCTCTCTCACCCCTTCCACTCCTTCTCCTCCATTCACCTTTACTGAATACCTGGCCTTGACCCCAAAGAAATCCAAACCCACCCCTCCCAAGAAACATTAATTAGGTATCTGCTCTACCCACTAGATGCCCCTTAATGAGGAGGTTGTACAAAGCAGTGTACTTAGAAGGCAAGTTCTGGGCCTGAAACTCACAGGTTCATTCATGGACACTATGGACAATACCCTTTTTTATTTTATTTGATTTACTAATGAGAGACGTATCTCATTCTTTGATTACATTGTATTAATTTTGCACTAACTTTGTCCTTGCATTATTTCTAAAAAAATTCATAATTGACTGCTGATAATGTTATTGTTGCAAATGTGTGTAACATTAACTGATTTTCATTTCTGATAATGACAAACACAGTTTTTATTCTTGACATATCTGTATTGTGCACACATTAGTGTTAGGCATTTATAATGGACATGTTAATTTTGGTGCAAGCATTCATCATGATACTGGACACTTACACCAAAATTAAATGTGTATATATTTGTAACTCGTTACTGCAGGTGTGTTTACTGTAAAATTATATATGTAATAATGATAAACACATGCATTACACATGGTAAATAACACTTGAGTTTAATGAAATCGAATGGCTATCAGAAATTGCACAACTGGAAATGTGACATTAATACATACACATATGACATGTTTGAAGTTTAGAGTTGTCATTGGTTGTTCATTTTGGGTAAACCAACTTGTAGCATTGTGTAGTGCAATTTCAACATTATACTGGATTTATGTACAGTAGGTGTAATGATGTGTACTGTTTATGTCTATGATATGGTAGTTTAGGAAAAATTATCAGACACCTGTATGGACACATTTCAAATTAGGAATTAATGTAACTTTTTCTGTAGGTGTCTATTGGCATGAAGACAGTTAGTACCAGACTAGTGAGTATTAGTAATAATATAGTTTGGGTATTTAAGGTTTAAAACTACCACATTACACACATATGCATTGCACATCATTTCGTACTATTGCTTGCAAGTGTTTTTTAAACATGTATGAGTCCAGAGCTAATGTATGCAGATAAATCCAAAGGTAACATGTAAAACAGTTATCTTACCTTCAGTTACGGAGATATCAGGGTTGATTTGCGTCATAGCCCAATATCAGCCGCAAAGGCAGGACTTGTGTGATCAGGTCCATGGCGACAACTGAAGTGAACAAAAAAGAAGATGATAAGTTTAGTCCTTTTGCCCCTTCAAATTCACCAACTCAGGTGTAGAGGTTTGGTCGTCATAGTTACATTGGTAGGAAGGCACATCTTGATCGGCTGGGCAGAAAAACTGGCTGGGGTCCTGTCACTTTTTCCCATGCTGTCATCGATGCAGGTCTAAAATTCTGGCGGTGACGGTGGCTCGCCGACGGACTTTCGTCTAAGGACCCGCCAGCATCTAAATAAAGCAAGTGGCCCACCAAGGCGGTAGGCGGGATATCTGACAGAAAACTGACGGTGGAACCGATTCCACCAAGAACTAAATCAGGCCCATAATATCTACTATGTAGAATCTTTGCCCTGTTGGAAACTTTGTCTGGGGAACCAAAAAACTTGTGTGGAACATACTTGACACAAGTTGTCAGCTGTCACCTGCACAGAGTTACTCTTCAATACAAAGATTTATAACACACTCAATACCTCCAGACAGCTATAAAGGATTAGAAGAACATGCATTTTGTAAACACACCCTTTAGCTGGACATAGGCTATAAAACAATAGGTAGAATAGTAATGTGGTAGTTACCTGCCACTATGCAAGCTATGAAACAAACTAACACTCAGTGGATGATGTCATCAGTGATGTCATTTGAGATGTCATTAGTGATGTCATAAATGATATCATAGAACATGTTATGAGTATTGTAATATGTGGTGTCACAAGCAGTGTGTGAGCTCTGCTTAATATAACTAGTGAATTTCTGTTTTTTTTATTTAATTCAAAGCCTTAATGTTGTTCCTGACATATTCAACTAACTATAATGTTACTTTAACCATTGTATTTTTCATTGATTATATATATTTATAACAATCCAGGAATCCCTAATTGTCATTTGACCCCTTGTTGCTGCAGTACGTGAACCGATAGGGAACGCCTGTGATAAATCAAACAGTACAAGGTTCACATTCCTCATTCCTGGAAAAATCAACAAGTACGCACCCCTGACAAGGACTAGTCCCGGAGCATGTTGGGGCATGAACCATTATATTTAGGAGTGTCCCAAATGTTTTTAATCTTACCAACAAACACCATCATTAAAGGAATAGGATACACCATTGATTTGTTAGGTAATTTTAGCTTTATTTTCTCACTCAACTCTATCCAGAAAGATTACATTTCAGCACTCCCTCAGAGTTCTTTTAACAACGGGGTTGAGTCCGCCCAGGTGGTATCATCTTACATGGGTGGGGATAGGTGGTCAAATGATGAAGCATGACACTATAATGTGTGTGAGACCACCTATTCCATAAGGGGAATACCCCCATCCTCTATGGAGCACACGGCCACCACTACTACACCCCATGCTGATAATTAGATCACCACGTTCTTGATCTGATGACCAGCTGAACGGGTCAGATTAGCCTGTTCACAGTATTCCCCCATACAGGTTGTGTAGTTGATTCTTGTGTTAGGGAGACATAATGGGGATGATACACTCCCAGTTCTCTCTCTCTCTGTAATACGATTTTAAGACAGCAGCTAGCTGTGAGAGCAAGTTTAGCGGGTAGCCGGACTGACCGGCATACCCTGGTAGCAACGGGAGCCAGTACCAGTGCAGGGAGACCCGGTCTCGAATCATGGCAGAAGCGATTGCATATGATGAGGAGGAGGTCCTGGCTATTTTGTCGGCACTTTCCCTCTTAGGAAATTCCACATGATCAAAAACTATGTCCCAGCTGGGAGCCTGGGACACCTTGGTTGAACTGAAACAGACACAGGTAAAAGCGATCCTTCACGGGGCCATCCTGACGGAACATCTACGTAACAATGCAGCACCTAATGGACTCATTGTTACCAATGAACCCCCCCCCATCTTCTTAGAAGATCGGGAATTCAGAAAAGACTGGTCCAAGATAGCATGTAAATTCACATGTGATTGGTTAGTCTTGATCATAAAACAGCAACAAGACTATTGGAGGCCCTGTTAATCCAGATAAAGATAGATGGGACAATATCCCCAATTCATCACGTCATATGCTTTAATCCTGCCGAGGGGGTCCAGAATTAAATAGGATGAAGGGACACCCCAAAGGTAGTTTTAATTGTAGAGTGTGCACAGTGGATTCCCATTGAATGACTTTCCCCAAACCACCCACCCCGTGTGTTGGTCTGCACATGGGGTGTTGAGTACTAGACCTAGCTCACCTAGCATTGACTAGGAATTACTTTGAATTCGACAACATTTATTACTTGCAAGTGCATGGGACATCAATGGGTAGTACATTTGCCTAGAGCCTAGCCTGTCTATATGTTGACTCGTTTGAAAGACAATATGGCCCTCATTACAACCCTAGCGGTAAATTCCACTTTCTGCCGTGCTGAAGACCGACAGCATACTGTTGCGGTGGTGGAATTCCGCTACAGGTAACACGACCCACATCTCGGAACCCGCAACAATTCACACGCCCAAACAAGTCCGCCACACCAAAGGTCAGTGATAAACTGGCGACACCAAAACCTACACCGTCATGCCAACAAGAATACGCCCACACTATCACGCCCCACGAATCAATGCGGCGGTCTTTCAACAGTGGTAATCCATTGGTGGTACACACCACCCCGCTCAAAATACACACACATTTACAAAACACAACTACATTGGACAATTCGAAATGTACACACCTGATACACATACACACACCACACCCACACACCCACACACCCAAACCAATATAAAGCACACACCCACATTACCCACAAACCCTTACAACCAAAAATCTGTAAGAAGGCCAGAGAGAGAGATTAGCTAACACAACACCAGCATCCACAGACACACAACACCATCACTTACACAACATCCACGCACCTCAAACAACACACACCAATATATCCTCTCACACATCACAACAGACAGCACCTCACACATCACCCACACCACATCATGGCACCTCAAAGACACACCAGGTTTTCTGAGGAGGAGCTCAGGGTCATGGTGGAGGAAATCATCCGGGTAGAGCCACAGCTATTCGGATCCACAGGTGCAGCAGACTTCCATGCTAGGAAGATGGCGCTATGGCGGAGAATTGTCGACAGGGTCAACGCAGTGGGACAGCATCCAAGAACACAGGATGACATCAGGAAGAGGTTGAACGACCTACGGGGGAAGGTACGTTCTGTGGTATCCAGACACCAGATTGCTGTACAATGGACTGGCAGTGGACCCCCACCTCCTCCCCCACAACTAACAACATGGGAGGAGCAAGTCTTGGCGATCATGCATCCTGAGGGCCTCGCAGGAGTAGCAGGAGGACTGGACTCTGGTAAATCTTTACTACTACATCCCCCCAACCCCACCTGCATGCCATTGCATACTCCCACTCTTACCCTCACCCCATTACACCATCAACTCCATATGTCCCACTATCACAACCCACACATCTCAATACCAAGGCCCTGCATGCAACACCTATGCATGGACCACTGTCACCAAAGCATGTCTAGTACATAAACCCACACAGACCCCAAACCAACTATCACAAAAGGGCAAACACAATGACGCAAGTACAGGAGTAGAGGGTACCGCACCCTGTGCACAAGATGGCCCACACAGATACTAAAATTATACATTTACACCCCAGCAGGACCCATACCCAACGTAACCAGACAGGAGGTGCCAGACATATCCAGTCCCCCCAAAGAAGAGGCCCACAGTGATGATAGCAGCTCTGCACACCTGGATCAAGATGACCAGCCCGGCCCATCTGGGACCTCAGGACAGTTGGTTCCCCTGACACTGTCACAAGCCACCACAGAGCCTCCCCCCTCAGGAAACACCAGCACAACACCCACTCAGCGGGCCCATCCCTCTGTCCCCAGGACACATCAATCAGCAGTGTGTCCACCACTACAGGGAACCCAGGCAAACCCACTAACCCAAGACAATCAGGGACTTGGGGTCAGTGGCAGTGGGCACACGGTTCAGGGGACAGATGCACAGGATAACAGGGAAGCTGGGAGGATTGCTGTGCGACAGGGGGAGGACAGGCCCAGGAAACCCACTCTCCACGAGGCACTCTCCAACATCATGGGAGCATACCACCATTCCCAGGAGACCATGGGCATGGTACTAGCCAAGTTTCAGGAGACCCAGCGGCTGCAGGAGGTACACTAACTTGGGACCAGGGAGGACTTGAAGTCCATTAACACCACCCTGGTTACCATTGCAGGGGGGCTGGCAGACCTTGTCAACATCATGAGGGACACAGTGGCACACAAACGGGCCCCTGACACTAGCCTGGAGGATGAACAGCCCTCCACCTCCGCCGGCGCTAGTGGACAGGAGGCACCGCCACAGGAACAACAGGCCACCAGCACCCCACCCCCTGCAGAAGGAGAACCACCACGCAAATGGTCCCTGAGATCCAGGAACAAGACAGAGAACGTTGCCAAGACCCCCACCAGGAAATAAGACCCTCCTTAATGTCACCCTTCTGTCCCACTTTGTCATCCTGTCCACCTTAAACTGCCAGAGCTCCACTTCCTATGCCCCATTGGACAATGCACCTGTGATACAAATAGACTGGACTCTGCCATGGACATTCCTCCACGATCACCCCAGCCCATTTCACACCCCCCTCCACTTATTTACACAGAAATAAACACCCTTGAATTACAAAATAATCTGGAGTCAGTCTGTGCTTTCACAAATGTGTAATAGCAAAATCTCTGGAATATAGCAATGCCAATGTACTTGTTCACATACCAGTGTTACACAGCTATAGGCCAGGAATAAACATAGCAGAGGGCACAAATGTGGAGCCAGATCTGTGAAATGGAGAGCCAAAGTGACAAGTCAGGGTCCATACACAGAGTGAAAAAGGCAGGCTTATGCTAGCTCCTACAATAGTATGAGATGTGGGAAGCAGTTCCATCTTCTTACCTGTGTCTCACTGGAGGTATTGCATGATGATGTTGTTTCGGTTGTCTACATTTTTTTTTTCTGCCTCCTCTTCTTCACTGTCCACAGGCTCCACAGCTGCCAAAAGACCAACATCAGGCCCATCCACCTGCAAAAAAGGCACCTGGTGTCACAAAGCCAGGTTGTGCAACATACAGCAGACCACGATGATCTGGCACACATTCTTTTGTGAGTAGTATAGGGATGCACTTGTAAGATGGAAGCACCTAGTTCGCCCATGTGCCTCATTGTAGCGTTCCTCTGCCCTTGTCCTGGGATTCCTCACTGGGGTGAGTAGCCATGACAGGTTGGGGTAGCCAGAGTCACCTGCAAATATCGAGGGACAACTGTTAGACATCCTCTAAACATTAGGGAATCTCCCATAGCCAGACAGCAAATAAAAATGTGTGGGGACTTTAGGCTGACCTATTAGCTCCACACAGTGCCTCTGGAGTTGCTCCATCACATAAGGGATGATGCTATTCCTCAAAATGTAAGCGTCATGCACTGAGCCAGGATACTTGGCATTCGCATGGGAGATGTACTGGTCTGCCAAACACACCATCTGCACATTCATAGAATGGTAACTTTAGCGGTTTCTGTACACCTGTTCATTCCTGCGGGGGGGGACAAATGCCACATGTGTACCATCAATAGCACCAATGATGTAGGGGATATGTCCCAGGGCATAAAAGTCACCTTTGACTGTGGGCAGATCCTACACCTGAGGGAAAACAATGTAGCTGTGCATGTGTTTCAGCAGGGCAGATAACACTCTGGACAACACATTAGAGAACATTGGCTGGGACATCCCTGATGCCATGGCTACTGTTGTTTGAAAAGACCCACTGGCCAGGAAATTGAGTACTGACAGGACCTGCACTAGAGGGGGGATTCCTGTGGTATGGCGGATAGCTGACACCAGGTCAGGCTCCAACTGGGCACACAGTTCCTGGATTGTTGCACCATCAAGTCTGTAAGTGATAATAATGTGTCTCTCTTCCATTGTCGACAGGTCCACCAGGGGTCTGTACACCAGAGGATGCTGCCATCTCATCACCTGCCCCAACGGACATGCCCTATGGAGAAGGGTGAGCAGAGGGTCATACAACACTTAGGTATCACAATGTTTTTTTGCAAAAACGTTACAAATTCTCCATGTGCATTTGTCTGTCCGTATTCCTGGCCTAAATAGGTGTTACACCGTTGTTTTGCCTGCCATGTGGCCCCCTGAAATGGCGGCTGCCTGACCTGTAAGGTGGGACAAGGGGAAATGAAGTAACTGCGCTGGCGTTGTACACCGTCGCAGTAGGCGTTCAAAGACCGCAGCGCAATTCAGCATTGGTTAACATTGGGCCCTATGGGTTCCAGAAGCCAATGACGATGTACGCCGGCGGTGACGGTACGCACCACCGCGGACGTGGCCGCCATTTTCTAACTGTTCCCTCACTTGATACCTGACCTTCACCAGGAGAGGACCTACACTGCAAGTGCTGCTGTGACCTGTGTCTGGAAGCGACGATGGCTACAGTGTCTGGGGAAAGAGCCCCTGCCTTCACTTCGGAGGAGTTGGAGAAACTAGTGGATGGGGTCCTCCCCCAGTACACGCAACTGTACAGTCCTCCAGACAAACAAGTGAGTACATTGTGAGCATGGTGGATGGCACATGATTGTATTATTGTATGATTATTGGAGTGGTGTGGATGGAAGAGGGTGGGCAGGGGGACAGGCCAGCATGTGAGGATAGTGTGTGTGTATGTATGTCTGGGCCAGGGTGGGAGGTTTTTAGGCAATGTGTGAGAAGAACTGTACGGGATAGTAACATCCATTCTTACTTCCCTTTTCCTCTAGGTCAGCGCCCACCAGAAGAAGGGTATTTGTCATGCCATCGCCAAGGACGTCCGGACCCTGGGGGTCTACCATAGACAGAGCACCCACTGCCGGAAAAGATGGGAGGACCTGCGCCGCTGGAGCAAGAAGACGGAGGAGGCCCAGCTAGGGATGGCCTCCCAACGTGGAAGGGGTGCCCATCGCACCATGACCCCCCTGATGTACCGGATCCTGGATGTGGCCTATCTGGAGTTGGATGGGTGCTTGAGGGCATCACAGCAGCCACAAGGGGGTGAGTACAGTCTCATTCAGCTGACTCTGCGGGCTTTATGAGGTGTCTGGCTGAGGTAAGTGGCCTGTGGGTTCCCTTAGGCCAGAGTGAACTTGGTAGGGTAGGTCCCTTGTTAGGCAGGCTCTGTGGCACTCCAAACCCTATAGTGGTAGTAGCCATCTACACCTAGTTAGGCTCCTGTGGGTTCCAGGTGTGCAGCAAATGGGCTTAGGCATCGTCCCCCATGGGCAGGTGATTTTCCTAAGAACTGTTAGTGCATTGCTTAGTGCATAGGACTGCTCCCTGTGTGTTTTGTCCGCCAACAGTAGTGGTGTTGCATGCACTGACCATGTGTATCTTTTGGCTTCCCCCCTTTTTGTTTTGTCACCCTGTTCTTGCATGCATTAGCATCATCTGGCAGAGGAGCAGTGGCACGGGAGCAGGAGGGAGCTGCATCCCACATGGCCACGGAGTCTGAAGGCACCAGTGGGACAGAGGACGAAGGGAGTTCCACGACGGGGACAGGAGCACACACCAGCGACAACAACTCCTCCTCTGTTGGGAGCTCCTTGGCGGTGACGGGCACCTCTGTGTCCACCACATCAACAGGTACAGCCGTCACCCCCCTACCAGCACTGCCCTCCCAGCAGCCCCTCAGGGTGTGTCCCATGCCCGCTCACCCAGGAGGGTGGGCATCTCCTTTGCCCCAGGCACCTCAGCCCCTGCCCCAGTCAGCCCTGCTGCCCTCAGTGAGGAGGCTATTGATCCCTCACTGTTGGGCAATCTACCATTTTGAATGCCATCCAGGGTGTTGAGAGGCATTTGCAACAAACAAATGTTTACCTGGAGGGCATTCATTCTGGACAGGCAGCCCAACAGAGCATTTCAGGCTCTGGCCTCAGCACTAATGGCAGCCATTGTCCCTGTGTCCAGCCTCCCCCCTCCAACTTCCTCCACCCAGCCCCAATCCCCTGTACCTCAGCCTATCCCAAGCACACCATCAGACTAGCAGGCACACTCATCAACACACAAGAGTGGACATGGCAAACATAAGCACAACACATCCCACCGGCACTCACACAAGCACCATCCCCATGCAGACACACCAACATCCACTGCCTCCACTGTGTCCCCCTCCTCTACGTCCTTCTCCTCCCTCCCTGTCTCGTCTCCACTCACACCTGCATGCACTACATCCTCAGCCACTACTTCCATCACCAGCACGCCCATCACCACACACTGCTCACGTGCAATCACCACCCCCCTACCATTCATACATTCCCTGTGTCCTCTCCCAGTGTGTCTGTGAGCCCTCCTCCCAAAGTACCCAAACGCAGGCACACACCCACCCAACAGCCATCCACCTCACAACAGCCTCCGGCCCATGCACCTTCACCCAAATTCAGCAAATGTACACCTCCTACAACCACTACCTCTTACTCCACTCCCAAACCCCCTCCATCTTCCCGTCCCAGTATGTCTAAGAAACTTTTCCTGGCTAACATTGACCTCTTCCCTACACCTCCCCCCCGTCCTTACCCTAGGGCCAGGCTTTCCCGGTCCCAGCCCAGCACCTCAGCCACCAAATCCCCAAGCACAGTGGTGCCAGCACCTCCGGTTTCATCACATGCGCCACCCATCAGGGCGGCCAGTGTGTCACCTAACGAGGCCAAGGAGCAGGCCATTCCGCCACCTGCCAATGTGAAGAAGGTGCCCACATGCCGGAAGGAGAAGCCGCACCTACCAGCAAGCAAGGGCTCCTCCAAACCAAAAGGGGACAGTGGCAAGACACCAGCAGCAACATCAAAGGTGGGGAAGGGACACAAGCCGAAGAGCAGGTTGGGACAGGGCACGGTGGCTCCGACTGAGGGACCAGAGTCACCCCTTCTGTCAACCACTACACCAACCTGTACAGTGGTGGACACCGCCACCTGCACCGCCACCTGCACCGCCACCAGCACCGCCACCTGCACAGCCACCTGCACGTCTGCTGCCTCAGCAACAATCCCCAGCATCATCCCCAGTGGGCAGCCGTCCAAGGCTGCAGGAGATGTCCTGCTGTGTCTCTCAACAGGTGCAGACACATGTACCACAGCCAGCACCTCCGCCACAGACACTGCCGCAAGCACCGCCACCAGCCCCGCGACGTGCTCAGACAGTGCCACCACAGCTGACATGGCAATCATCCCCAGTGGGCAGCCGTCCGAGGCTGCAGGAGACGTCCTGGACCCTGCCTAGCGTCCATGAGGCATGACTCTCAGCACTGTTTGCATCTGCAGGTGGCAGGCGAAGTCGCAGCAGGGTGGAGTGTGTCTCTGCCTCCAGATCATGCTACCTGTTCCCAGGCAATCTTGTGGCACACACACCCAGGTGAGGGAATGGGACTTGCCACACTGCATGTGAAGCACTCTGGGCACCAAGCCCCCTCCAGAACCAGTGGAGATTGACATCCACTACCTCAGTCTTTGGCAGGATGAAGCACTCTGGGCACCAAGCCCCCTCCAGAACCAGTGGAGATTGACATCCACTACCTCAGTCCTTGGCAGGATAAAGCACTCTGGGCACCAAGCCCCCTCCAGAACCAGTGGAGACTGTTATGCACTTGAGAGACTGTGGCTTTGCACTCCCCAGGTTAGAGCAGTGGGCAAACTACCAACTGGAAAGACTTGTGAGACTGTGGCTTTGCACTCCCCAGGATAGAGCAGTGGGCAAACCACCCACTGGAGAGACTTGTGAGACTGTGGCATTGCACTCCCCAGGATAGAGCAGTGGGAAAACCACCCACTGCAGTGACTTGTGAGGCTGTGGCTTTGCACTCCCCAGGATAGAGCAGTGGGCAAACCACCCACTGGAGAGACTTGTGAGACTGTGGCTTTGCACTCCCCAGGATAGAGCAGTGGGCAAACCACCCACTGGAGAGACTTGTGAGGCTGTGGCTTTGCACTCACCAGGATAGAGCAGTGGGTAAACCACCCACTGGAGAGACTTGTGAGACTGTGGCTTTGCACTCCCCAGGATACAGCAGTGGGCATGGAGCCTCCTCGTGGAGCATTGGCGTCATGCGTTCATCCGGCTGAAGTGCCCCCCTCCCCCTGAGGTGCCTGTTTCATTTCGATCTGATGCCCCTGCAATGTTCTTTCCTTTTCGAGTCAGGTATCTTGTGTGGTCTTTGCCCATGCTTTTTGGGACACTGATCCACGACGATGTTTGAGTAATATCCGGACTTGTGTAGTTGGTGTACATATTTGTATATACTGATTTTTGAACTTGCACTATCTGATTTTTATTGATTACAATTGTTACAATCATTTCCTTTTGTCCTTGCGTTCTTCCAGGGGGTGAGGGGTGTATATGCTATGTTGCTGCATGTATTTGTGTGTATGGTGTTGTGGGTGAGGGTGGGGGTATTGCCTGTTGCGTGTGTGTGTCACTCTCTTTTCTCTCCCACCGTCCCCTGTGTTGTAGGTGCAGTACTCACCGTGGTCTTCAACGGTGTCTTTCCTGCTCCTGATACAGAAGGAGGAAGACCAGCATGGGCAGGACATGTAGTTCGGGCTTCATGGCGTCCTGGTTCGTCGTTGGGTGTCGAGAGGTGAGTGGTTTCCCTTCTGTGTACTGTTTCCGCCGTGCTTTTGATAGTGTTGGTACCACCCCGGAAAAGGTGACGGATAGGCCTCTTGTAATAGTGTGGGCGGTACTTTGTCTTCCGCCTGTCTGTTGGCGGTTACCGCCACGGTGTTTGTTTTTACCGCCGTGGCGGTCGGAGTGTTAAAGTGCCTGTCTGTGTTGGCGGTTTCCGCCATGGTCGTGATTCCATTTTTTTTTTCCCGCCGGGCTGTTGCTGGTATTAGCGCTGCTTTAACACCGACCACCAGGGTTGTAATGAGGGCCTATGTCTTTCATGAAGATAACCCATTCCAAAAACATATTTGATTGTGGAAGCGCTTTATTAATGATATCCTCCTGATTTTGACAGGGACAAGGAAAGAAGCCCTGTCATTTGCTGAATGGCTAAATACCCTGAATCCCTACCTGAGATTTACCATAATTATAGGAGGCACAGAGCTAACCTATCTAGATGAAAAAATCTCCTTATATATGAGAAAAATGGCTTCTTGGCAACTGAAGTGTGTTTCAAACCTACAGATCGTAACAACCTCCTCCAGTTCTAGAGCTTTCATCCACGTTCTCTGAGAGAGAACCTACCAGAAGACCAACCACTTAATGAATTCAAAAGAGCCAGGAACATATGCGATATGATTGTTCATACACATCCCAGATCCAGGACACCAATGAACAAACAAACGACTCTGTGACACGTGCCACCATTGTCAGGGCATCACCCTTGTGGCAATTGCAGTGTATGTCAGTTTATGAAAAAAACTACTCAATTGGATCTAGGGTTACAAACCCCTTGGAAACTAAGAACACTTTCGAATTGCAACAGGAGGAATGTCATTTATATGATTAGATGCCCATGCCAGCTCAAGTACATTGGTATGGCAACAAGAAGAGTTGGAACGCGCATTTGTGAACACAGAAGTACTATCCATTGTAGACTTGATGGAACCAAACCCACAAACCATTATATCAGGAACAACCATTCCCCTGATGAGATGGAATGGTTTGTCATAGACAAACTGAACCAAACCAAGACTAACATGACTGAAAAACTCCTACGATATGAACAAAGATGGGTCTGGAAATTACGGACAGCCTCTACAGGACTTAATGATGAAATCCAATAGTCAGCGCTCTACGACTAAAGTGACCTGAATAGAGGACCATGCCTTGAGACTTTTTTTCTTCCGGACCCTGAGTCCGCTTTTCTTCCTAAACCTCGCGTTCCCCCTCTTATTTCATCACCGGGAACCCCCCTCCCCCCTCAAATGCCTGTTCCCAATTTCCCCCTCTTCCCTATTCACCTTCCTGCCACTCCTGCCTGGCCGTTTCCCCTTCTTCTTTCTCTTCATGTCATCTCTTTTTTCCCTCTTTTTTTATTCATTGGTTTTCTGTTTGTTTTTTCCCCCGTTTTTCTCTTCCCCTTCACCTCCCCCTCCTCCCTTTCACCCTTAATTAATCAACCCCTCCCTTCTGTCATCTCTGTCTCCCTTTATTTCTGGTGATCTCCCCGTTTTCTCTTTTCCCACTCCTTTCCCTTTGCTTTCTTTCCCTCCCTTTCCCTTTCTTTCCCTCCCCCTCCCACCCATGCCCCCAGCACTTCTACCCTTTTTACTGTAAATTCCCCCTCTTTCCCCCCTCCGCTGCCCCGACTCTCCATCTTCTTGTCTCAACTGAGTATGCTGCAGACCCATGGGATTACTTCTCCCATGGGTATTTTCCCTTACTCGCCTCTGCATCCCCGCGTGAGGCCACCGGGCTCATGGGACTACATTTCCCATGGGTCCAAGCTTGGTGGTGAGGTAACTTGAACGCGCGAGTCGCGCGGCTTGCAGGATGCACCCCTACGTCTGCCGACTACCGCAGATGGCTAGTTATATTTGGCACGTCCCTGTACCGGCCCTTTCGTGTAAGCAGCTGGGACGGGGACACATCTAAGTTGCATCACGGATTGCCACCTTTGGAGTACTAAATTCTTGGCATTTCCCTATGCCTTCTTTCACTGATTTTGACCTACACTGACAGTGACAACAATTAGATATCTTTAACATCTAGAATCTAGACAGGTTTCTGTGCCTCAATTACAGTACTGTTTTACTGCATATCTGTTCCACTGCTATGACACCAATTTTAGATTTCCTTTCTGATTCGGACCTTCATTCCCCCACAGAGTGTGACCACAAGAGGGATCCACCCCCCGCTCCCAGACCTGGGCTAATTGCCCTTCCATTATAGAGTAAGAGACTCAGCCCTATGTGTGTTCTTTAGGGCCCTGACATGAGCCGCGTACGGCATTACCTTTACAGCGGTAGTATCTGCATGGTTTTAATGGGTCACCTGCAGCATGGTCTTTTCACACTTTTGTGCAGTGAATTGCTGTGTTTATGCACACGCACCATGTGCATACCGTGTTCTTAATTTATTTCACTTTTTTCTTTCCGTTTAGGCCTTCCTTAACTGTATTTTCTTCCAGGTAGGCTCAGTGTGCATTTTAACTAATTTGCTCACTTTCTAGCTCAACCAGCTACCCCCGTTTTTAGGAGGGATCCTAGGCCCTGACGAATGCCTCAGACCAGTGGTTTTAATGAGTCACCTGCACCATGGTCTTTTCACACTTGTGTGCAGTGAATTGCTGTGTTTATGCACGCGCACCTCATGTGCATGTCGTGTTCTTAATTTATTTCACTTTTTTCTTTCCGTTTTAACTGTATTTTCTTCCAGGTAGGCTCAGTGTGCATTTTAACTAATTTGCTCACTTTCTAGCTTAACCAGCCACCCCCATTCTTAGGAGGGATCCTAGGCCCTGACGAATGCCCCAGACTAGTTTGGGTATATGAGAGGGCAGAAACATGTTGGCTATATAGACTTAGACGACACCTTGAACCAATATATTCAGGAGTGTCCCAATAGTTTTTAATCTTACCAACAAACACCGTCATTAAAGGAATAGGATACACCGGTGATTTGTTAGGTAATTTTAGCTTTATTTTTTTCTCACTCAACTAGATCCCCGCTCTATCCAGAAAGATTAAATTTCAGCACTCCCTCAGAGTTCTTTTAACAACGAGGTTGAGTCCACCCAGGAGGTATCATCTTACTTGGGTGGGGATAGGTGGTCAAATGATGAAGCATGACACCATAATGTGTGTGAGACTACCTATTCCGCAAGGAGAATACCCCATCCTCTATTGAGCACACGCCCACGACTACTATACCCCATGCTGATAATGAGATCACCATGTTTGTGATCTGATGACCAGCTGAACGGGCCAGATTAGCCTGTTCACAGTATTCCCCATTCGCGTTGTGTTGTTGATTTTTGGGTTAGGGAGACTGTACGGGGATGATACACTCCCACTTCTCTCTCTCTGTTTAATACATGTTATTTTAAGTCACTGCGTTTATTATTTCATATGGGAGTGTATTGCAGGAACTATGAGTGGACATGTGTGGTGCTAGACTTACGCCCAGGCTTGGCTGGAGTACATTTACTACGGTTTTGTGACCCTTGGGGCTGCAGTAACTCTCTGTGTGTTTCCCTCCTCATTTGTTGTACAGTTATTTCTACTGCGTGACAGTGCCTGAACTGTTATTTGTTCTATGTAAACCAAAAAACAAAACAAAAAATGTAAACAAATATTTGCTGCTGCAGAGGAACCATTCTCCTAAGTAACTGAGTATTAGAATATATGTACAGTTCCACATCTGAACTGTTTTCAGAATCTGCAACTTTTTAATACTGTGCCAGGGTAAAATGATTTATAAGACACAACTTGGCAATACTTAAAAAAAACTCCTTGGGATAAAAGTCTTACAACAAGCTTTGAAAAGGGATGTCTGTGTATGAGCATGACTTCATCGTAAAATTTGGTGAAATATTACCAGTGATGGGATCCATTAAGACGTGCCTCACCATTGCTTTTACGCTTTGGGTCTGTCAGTATTCTTTGGAAATCGTTCTCTGTTCGCAGTATCCCCTTGAATGTCAACATCTGGCTAAAGTAGGCAATACCGGCCTCCAGAGAATTAATGTACCTGGAAAAGCAAATGCTTTGGTCAGGGAGCAGCAAGGCTGTGAAATGGGATGTAGAAGAACGCAGCAGGGATAATATATGGGCAACAGCAGGAATGAATAACAGAACTTGCAGGATGAATTATATGAAACAGAAGAGCTAGAAGTAAGGAACCACGAGGCTGCAATATAGGAAACAGCAGGGTAGTAATATAAGAAACATAAGAGCTGGAATTTTACAAACAGAAGACAGATTTATAGGAAATAGCAGGACTGAATATAAGAAAAAAGGGCTCCATATAAGAATTGTTAGGAACACAGTCTTGGAAATTGCCGGATCACAATACAAGAAGCAGCAGGTTCACAGTGCATAGGGTTGCAATGTTGGCAATGGAAGGACTGGAATAAAGGAAACAGAAGAAATGCAATATAAGAAACAAGACTCTATACATAATACAGGTGAACCACAATGCATGAAACAGCAGGGTCACAAAGTAGGAAACAGAATAGCTGCAATATAGGAAAAGGTAAGTGACTTGTTTTTCTGACAGAGACTTCTAACCTCAGATTCATCATTTTTTTAATATATACCAAAGCAATACCTATTTAGAGTTCAGTCTATGAATTGGTTCAAACTAAAAGGTCCTGAAGATCTAAGTCAGCAAAATGCCCCTCTCTGCAAACCTGGCTGTCTGAGCAGTAGTGCTTCATGAACGTGTGAAGGAAACCCTGTGTAGCTGACTGTCACATGTCCAGGACAGGAACTCTGCATGCCAATGCAGTGGTAGCAGCTGTGGCATTGGTAGAATAAGCCCTTAACAATTCCAGGGGCTGCTTCTTGGCCAATGCGTAGCAGATCTTGATACAGAGCATGATCCAGCAAGGGATGGTTTTTTTTCTGCAAGGGTTTGCCCTTTTTTGCTCCCATGAACCCCAAAGAACTGATCCTCACTTGGTATTTTCTCTGATAAGATTGATGCAAAAGCTCACCACTCTCTTTGGGTCTAGGCAATAGAGTCCCTCTTCCTCCTTAGAAGCAATTTGATGGTATAACCGACATAGAAGGATGTCACTACTAGTGTTGGAAGAAAGAAAGCCTGATTTCGCTGAACTAGTTTGCCTGGGAAGAAGGTGGAATATAGAAGGTTGACACAAAAATCTTGGAGCGCATTCACACATTGTGCAACTGTTAGGGCAATGAAAAACAATGTCTTGAGGGTGAGAATCCACAAATGACAGGTGTACCTCGGATCAAAGGAAAAACACAATAAGTAAGTGAGCATCAGGTTAAGATCCCACTGTGGCATAACAAAGGTAGAAGGAAAAAACACATGATGGTCCTTTAAAAAACACATTGCTGTAGGTTATTTGAATAGTAATGGCTCGTTTGGCAACCTTAAGAAGGCAAAAAGGTACCCTGTAACAGTGCCCAAAGCAAAGCCTTGATGGGCAAAGAACAGAACAAACATGAAAACATCAGATAATCTGGCCCGGAGGGGGTCTATGTGTCAAGTACCGGACCAAACCACATGTTTATCCCAACAACAGGCATATACAATTTTTGTCAAGGGATGTTTGGCTGCTAAGATTACATTAATCACCTCCAGAGGAAGGTCAAAAGTGTTCAGCTGTCACTGCTCAATCTCTAAGCATGCAGGTGGAGCCTGTGGAGGGCCAGGTGCAGGACACTGCCCCCTTGCTGCAACAGCAGATCCTCTCAGAGAAGTAGCCAGATTGAAGGACAGATGCTAATGCCCAGGAGCCCTGGATACCAAAGTCTCTGTGCCCCATGCAGTGCTGCAAGGATGACGTAGACCTGGTTTATCCTGATCTTCTTTAGATCTTGGGGCAGAAGGCATACATGAGCCATAAGTCCCACTGTATACAAAATACCTCTCCAAGAGATAGACACTTTGGGAACTTAAACAAGCAGAACTTTTGACATTAGGCATTCTTGGCAGTGGTGAAGAGATCAAGCCAAGGTACTCCCTGTGTGCAGAAAAGACCTGGCACCACCTATGGGTGTAACTGCCACTTGTGATCTGTTAGGCATTGACGGCTGAAATCATCCACCCTGATGTTCAAAGGTCCCACCAGGTGGTTTAGTAAAATTCCTTGATAATCCAGCTATTTCCTGGACCTTAATCCCTCCTGACACAGGGTCCATGACCCCATGCCGTCCTGTTTGTTGCAATTCCAACAGCAGGCATGAGCACCTGAACCAGCCTTCCCTTAGTGGAGGGCAGGAAGACTTACAATTTTAAGCAGATGACTTACAGCTCCAGCAGTTTGATGTGGATCCGGGCCTCCTGACGGAGACCAGAGGCCTCCGATTTCCACTTCAGGGGTCAGGTGTGACTTTGGCATATTGATAATAAACCCCAAGGATATCAGGAGGTTCACCGTAGTCTGAAAGTGGGTAACAGCTGCCTGGGGCGAGCACAGCTTCAGCAGCCAGTCGTTCAGGTAGAGAAAGACCTGAACTCTGACCTCAGAAGATGTACTGTTGCCGCTGCCATCACTTTCGTGAGCACCCAAGGGGCACAAGTGAGACCAAAGGGGAGCACAACAAATTGGAAATGCTCCTGTCCAACTATGAAAAGCAGATCACTCCTGTGAGCTTGCAGGACATGGATGTGAGAATAAGCATCCTGATGCTCCAAAGCTACCATGCAGTCTCCAGGGCCGTGGGAATAGAAGGCCTAGGCCAGAGTGATTATCTTGAACTTGTCTTTCCAAAGGTAGCATTTGGAAAGCAAAGGTATGAAATAAGATAATGGCCTCCATCCTTCTTTGGCAACATGAAGTAGGGGAGTAACAGCCACGACCCACTTCTGATGTAGGCACCCTCTTGATAGCCCCTTTGACCAAAAGGGATTGCACTTTCTGCCGTAAGGCAGACTGATGGCCCTCCAGCAGCTGTTCGAGGGATAGTTGAAGGTGCAGTGGAGTGGGGCAGGAAGGGCAGAGCGTACCACTTCATGACAATTTGCTGGATCCACTTTCCTGATGTTATGACCTGACAGTACAACATTGTTGGATCATGCCTCCATCTGGGTCACTCTGCTCCACCAAGGGCACACTAAATGGGTTTGGCAGGTGGGACCAAAGGTGGATAAGAGGGCTTTTGGGTAGGCGGTGGTCTGATTCACGTAATGTCCCTGACCGTGGGGTCGGTGGGTGCCACAGCCTTATCCACAAAATGGTTGGGAACCTTCCTAAGGCTAAGGCTGTCTACATTGGATGCCCATGCTAGAGATGAGTAAAGATTGAAAAGGGTGAAGTGGTTGGCATGGTGAAGTAAACAAGCTCAAGAAACATGCTGTGGTCCTGCTCTCTTTGAAACAGTCCAGCGCGGAATCTGCTGTGTCCCCAAAAAGGTGAGCCCCATCAAAGGGAATGTCCATAAAGGATGACTGACCATTGTCAGAGAAACCTGTTGATCACAACCAGGCATGGCAACAGATAGCAATGTTAATGCCACTGGCTCACCCAATGCAATCTGTGGTATCCAGGCCACAATGGATGGTAGTAAATTTAGCAGTGTTGCAGTCATCCTGTATGGTCTGGGTCAGTACATGGTGAAGGTCTTCCAGAACACCTAGGAGAACCTGAGCTTTAGACTCTCAGAGAGCATGTGAATAGTGGCCCAAAAGACACCTCATTTCACATTGTCAAACTTGTAGAAGAGAATACCTTATTCCCAAAGGTCTCAACTCTCTTAGATTCTCTCTTCAGAGGAGTAGTTGAGAATGTGTTCAAGTTTGTCCAACTGGTGGAAGCTTGCACCAGACTCTTAGAGAAAGGGTGCTAAGTCAAAAAAGTGGGGTCATCAGGGGCAGGATGACGGTATTGTGCAATCTGGTGATTCACTGTGGAACCAGACTAGGATTTGGCCGAGCCCCCTACAAGGGTATCAGTGAGTGCCTGACTAAAGGACAACAGGGGCTCAGTATTGGTTTGCCCAGGCTGGAGGACTTCAGTCAGAACATTAATTTTGACCACCAAGGTGGGGAGCTGGAGTTTGAGAACTTTAGCCACCCTTGGCATCACCATTGTGAAAGAGGCTGTTGGAAATGGCCCTCTCTACAGGGTCACCCCAAACTTTTTGCCTTCCTCCTCCTACTTTTTGCTGGATTTCTGCTGGTTGGCCTTAGGACTCGCTGCACTTTACCACTGCTAACCACTGCTAACCAGTGCAAACGTGCTCTCGTCCTAAAACATGATTTTATTGGCATATACCTGTTTGACATCTTTAATTTACATGTGAGTCCCTTGCAGAGTGGTATACCATATAACCAGCGCCAGGAAATTAAATGCTACCAGTAGGCCTGTAGCACCCATTGTGCCACCCACTTAAGTAGCACTTTAAACCATGTCCCAGGCCTGCCATTGCAGCCTGAAGACAGTGTCCCACTGCCATATCTACTTGGCAATTAAAATCCCTTACCAAACCTTAAACTCCCCTTTTATTACATATAAGTTACCCCTAAGGTAGGCCCATTGTAGCCCATAAGGCGGGGGTTATGTAATTAAAAGGTATGACATGCACTTTTTAGTTTTACATGTCCTAGTAGTGAAAAACTCCCAAATTATTTTTTTCACTACTCTGAGGCCTACCCATCCCATAGAATAACATTGGGGATTCCTTATTATATTTAATTAGCTGTGATTTCACTACCAGAGGTGGTAGATAGTTCATGTTTGGTATCTATGAACTTGTAATGATAAATTCTCTTTAATGGTAAAGTTGGATTTATCATTACAAGTTTGAAAATGCCACTTTTAGAAAGTTGGCATTTTCCTGCCCTTTGCACCCTGTGCCTGTAGCCTGCCTTAGATCACATGACTGGGTGTAACTGAAAGATGAAACTTTGTGAATTCATCCCAGACAGTCACACAATAGTGGGATTGGCAGAGCCTGAATGGGCCATTAACTGACCAGATTGGGGGTAGGGAGTGGCGGAGCTAAGAACAGTCCCACCTATAGCTGAATAGGCTGAACTCTCCTGCCAAACAATAGGCTTAATGACCCTGTATTGTCAGTGCAGACAGCTAGGAGCCTGGGCAGGGGAGGCAGGAAACTCCTGAAACTTCACAGAACCCTTTTGGAAACTTCTCCCAACTTATAGGAGAAGGACACCAGGATATAAAAATAGGGCTATCATACCACTCTTCAGTTCACTACTGGATCTGTGGAAGGACTCTCGGAGGACTGCCTGCTGCTGTGACCCGCTGTGCATTCTACCAGACTGCTGCTATACCTGGAAGAACTGCTTTGCTCCCTGGAGCTTGCCTTGAACCTCCAGAAGCCATCCCTGCTGTGGAGCCCTGCTTCTTCACCTGCACCCAGGACTTCAGAAGTGACTCCAATGGCTAGTTTAGCTGGCCTCCTGTTAAGAACCACAGGGTCATAACAGGCTCCCACCATCTTGAACCCACACCTGGACCCAGCTGAGTGAGTCTTGAACCCCCAAGAGGTCCCTATCCACTCCTGGGCCCTTGGTTGTGGTGTTAAACGTGTCCAGGTGACCATTTTCAAAAACTGAGGACTTGCTATTTTGAACATTAAACTTTAAATATTTATAACTCTGCTTCTACTAATTGTATTTTGATGGTTTGGGTTTCAAATAATTTAATAAAATTTTCTTTATTTACTAAATTGGTTTGAGAGTTTTATTCTGTTGTGTTTTCACTGTATTGCTGTTTGTGTACTGCATAAATACTTAACACATTGCCTCTAAGTTTAGCCTGACTGTTTTTTGTGCCAAGCAACCCAGGGTTAAGCATAAGTTAAATTGGTGACTTTTTGTGTTTCACCCTGCAAGGGATTGTGGCTGTTGCTTAACCAGGGCTCGCACTGCAGGCAACCAACAACCCAGTTTCTCACAGGCACTTACTTCAGCTGCAGGGGCTGGGGTAGAGACCAAGACAATGTCAGGAGAAGTGTCAAGCCCACTGGCATCCTGGAGGTCTTCATGTCAGTTGTCTTTGTGGCAAGGTTTCACCAATGCATCTCATGCATCATGCTCGTTGTCAGAGTCCATTCCAAGCAAGAAATGTAGCATGCAACCTGCCCTGGGGGATGAGGATGCTAGATGGCTCAGCTACAGCGGGCAAAGCTTGTCTTTCGATAGACACTGAGCACAGCCTAAATTTATTTCATAGTGGTGCCCACTGGAAGTCAGACAGCACAATGAATTGTGCCTCATCCTCCAGTGTCGATGGAGGCAGCATCACAGCCGATGTTCCGGAGACCTACGTGGAGTATGGGGCCAGAGGTGTAGTTGGAAAAGCTGCCGGTAGAGGTCCATACACGGTGTCAGAGGGTCCAAACTGCGTTGAGAGTGAATTCTAGAAGGAGGACCTCTCAACTCCGTGGGGCCCACAGGCACTCCAGAGGAAGCCGGAAGGGATCCAAAGAGATGCACCGTGGCTTTGTGGAATTCCTGGATCTGCCTCAGGATGCAGATGCCACCAGAAACTTGGGTTGTTCCAGGACATGTTGAGGATTGACGCCAATGTCGACTGACTTCAGGAGTGAGATAGAGAGGCATAGTAATGCCCTCATGCCTTCACAGGTGTACAAGAGTGACGTGAAGTTGCCGAGTCCTTCTTGGATTTTTTATATTTTTTCTTTGACTTGCCCAAAGAATTAGAAAGATGATCAATCAAGGATCAACTTCTGGGAAAGGAACAGTGAACGACCTTTGGATCTGGACCAGTCTCTACAAGCATTCTTCTAATGCTTGGTTAGATATAGCTTCGTCTTGTGGTCCTAAATGGCCTTCAGATTCAAACCCCGGGTCCAGGTCGAGGGAAATGCCAGCCATGGAGGCCAAAACTGTGAATACTTCCACCCTGTACTTTAGGCCAGGAGCCAACTACATCCCTGTATATTAATCATATTGGATAAGCCTTTTTGCATAATGCATTGATTCCTGCAGGGTATGAGGGGATACTGGTTTACATACACTATTCTGCTTTTCTACATGATAATACTGATTCATGGTATCAAAATGTTTATAAATGCACAAGTAACATTCTAGTAAGCCTATTGAGAACATTAGGTTATGCGAAAAAGCATGGTTTATGGTGTGTAGACACATCATACTGGTTTATGTTCCCAGTATGGCAGTTTTTATCAACAGCACACTACTATGTCAGTTTAGTGCACTGGTGAATATAAAGTAAATAATAATGTGCATAACAAACAATGGTGTGTGCACAATGTTTTGTTTGTAAGTGTACTCAACTGGCTTCCTTCATAATGTACTGGTTTATATGCATCACATTATGCTTTGCACGCATACCCTACTCTTTTGCATTGACACATGTAACACAATTGTATAACTGTACAATACTGTGGAAGCTGAGAAGGCATTTGACGAAGCGGACTGGTGATCAGACAAAAAGTATACAACAATGTTGTTCACGCCTCCAGTAGGGCACAAGGCATGGCTTTCTCTGCTCACCCCCAACTAACCCCCCCCTTTTATTTGCTTTCAGAATATAACCCCTGGCCTGTCATGTGAGATAAAACACGAATAGCAGGGCACACACTTGAGAAGAAGAACACAAGATCACTTTGTTTGCAGATGATGTCCTACTTGTGCTAAGTTCCTCAACAATGTCACAATCAACACTAATTTGTTAATTTGCATTGCTTGAGAATGTACCAGTCTATGAGACAAAACCCGAGCAAACAAAATGCATTGAAAAGCTTCCCCGCAGTCCTGTTGGTCCACAAACCAGGTTAAATATCTAGGAATCAAATTGATCCAGAGAGAAGCTAAGTTCCAGCCCATTTAAAACTTCTAAATAATCTGCGATGTTGGTCTCCAATTTTATTTACCTGGTTTGGGAGAAGGGACACCATAAACATGAACATGAGTGTTGTTCTTTTCTCCGTGCTCTTACAACTGCAGCTGACAAGTTTCTAGAGGCCCTGTAGCAATCCACCAAAAAATAATTTGGAAATTAGGTTGCCTTAGAGCAACCCTTTGAACAACTGTTAAGATCTAAATCAGATGGTGGGAAAGGACAACTGAACTTTAAATAATAGTACTTGAAATTCCAATTCCATGTATTGCTTGAGTGCCTTTTGCTGGACACACATTCAACAAGCGTTCATAGGTAGATCATTTGGGGACATACTAGTTTCCGAAACACAGACAACTCATGAACTCTTATCTTAGCAGACCAGTACGTACGATTTTAATAACATGGGAGTCTATTGCCACCCACATGGGACCTTTCCATCCCAGCATACACCCATTCAGTTGAATTCAGATAATGTAGAAATGATAGCCGGTTTCATAGGGAGGACAAACAATCTTTGCAAACATGTTTCATGAGACAATTGAATCCTTCGAGACCTGCCAGAGAGATATTAACATAGCAGAAGAGGAAAGGGTACACTACTGACAAATAAGACATTGAGTAAAGAATCCGAAAACTAAACTAGCAGCCAAAAGATATAACATGACCTGGGAAAAACGATTCTCTTCATACTCTGGTCCTAAGGATTCAAGTTCTAAATATTATTGAGTGATATTTTAATCACATACATCACATTTCTGCTCTTAAAAGTGAAGTGTGAGCTTCACCTGAGCAGAGAAATTACTAACTAAAACTAGAAAAGGTTACCTGACTCAAAGTATGATCAGTATACACAATAAAAAAGTTCACCACAATTTACTTTATGACTGATACTGTATCTCAACTAACTCACTCTGTATTATCCCACAGTCAGCCTTATAACCTGGAGTTGATGCGGCCAAAGGGATGATTTACTAAACATCTGGTGGTCATGCTCTGGCTGGCTGGGTTTTGCAAAGATGTACTGGCAGCAAACAGTATACTATTTTCTAAGTATCATAAACGTCTGTAGTTTGTAAAACGTGCATATTTTTGTTTTGCAATCACATTGGTTGTTGAGCAGAACACACCTTTGTTTGAATGGACTTTACAATCAAACCTGGACATGATGTTTTAGTTTGCTTGCACTACGCTATAGTTTGCTTCTAGACATTTGGGGCCAGATTTAAGGAAAAGTGGCGCAGCGCTGTGCTGTGCCAAAATTGCCAGCGCTGCATCAGTTTAGAAGTGTTTAAGTGAACATGGCGCACCCCTGCAATTCCCCCTGCGTTGGCGCTAAATTTAGCTGCCAGCGCCAATGCAGGCATCCTTGCACCATCGTGCAAGGATGTCTGCATTGAGGGGTGTGATTGTTTATGTGTGGAATGGTGTCCCTCCCTGCACATAAACAATCACTAATGGCGCTTTGGCACTTCTGCGTGTGCTGCAAAATGCAGCACACACATAAGTGCCAAAGCGTCATTTTCAAATGATTGTTTATGTGTAGAAAGGGACACCTTCCCGCACATAAAAAATAATTTCTGCAATTTTGCTCTTTCTATGCATGCTGCAGAATGCAGCACACATAGAAAAAGCAAAAAACGAGGAGGAATAAAAGTATTTGTTGTAGTTGTGCCCTGTTAACGCCACCCCTGGGGGTGGTGTTTGATTTTGGCGCTGCCTCAGGTTTACGATATTTCATAAATCTGAGGCAGGGTCAAAATGCAATGGGTGTTGCTGTGGCACGCCCACAGCTACACCCATTGCACGCCCCTTCCACGCACAGTGCTGCATGGGAAGGTGCCTTATTTCCAAGGTGGCGTTAAGCCATAAAAAGTGGCTTAACGCCACCTTGTATATACAGCGCAGTGCTCCACAGGCGCATTACAAAAAGAAACTCTCCTGTGGTGCTAGGGGCCTATAAATACACCCCTTGGATAGGCAGAAACAATGACGGGTCGCAGGAAGCTGAAAGTGTCAGACATTGGAAGTGTGTGTTAGCAGACTGCACAATAATCAGTTTCACTTTATTTTAAAAACAGCACGTTATGTTTCCACTCTGTTAATCTATACTGAATCCAGGAGAAGGAAACTGTTTAAAAAGCAGCATCAGGTAGATCACAAGCTTAAATTATTTATATTTAGCAAATTACTTATTATTACAGAGGATGTAATGATACCTTCGAGGTCATTATCAGGGTGTTCTTAATAGAATACGTTTTTTATTTTAAGGGGACATTGGGCCTCATATCTTTTGTTGAATAAGGGGTACTTCATTTTGTAAAGCCAGTGAACTCTCTAGAAAGCGCCATTGCAACACACATCGTTTTAAACATTTTTCTTTTGAAAGCACATCAACGTGTGTCGTAGTAATATTACTTTGTTGGGACAGTAAACATTTGAAAACCTTAAAACAATGTGTGAATAAGTCCGCCTTTTTGCCCCACCTAGACAGTTTTTCTGAACATGTTTGAATTAACCCACATATTCCCTGCTGAACCTAAGGGTCCCTTAATTCAACATTTTATTGTTGTGATGTTGGCATTCCAAAAATGAATACCACCTTTAGCTGTATTCTGACAGTATCAGTCACTTAAAAATCAGCCTTTTCTTACTTCTCTGCTTTCAAAGTTTGCTTTTCTGTCCTGCTCATAGTTTGATGCAAAGTTGAACTTTCATAATGAACAGTGATTAAACAAGGTATAGGACATATGATGCCAAATCATGTTTCTGCTTTAAGGGCCTGAATTACAGTGTATAGTAATTATAAATCTCCAATATGTGAAAGAAATGATAAGTCCTCCACTGCAGTAGCCTAACCTAGTGGAAAATACATTAGGAAAATTAAGTGTGTCATACTAATCTTGGAGCAGCAGAAAGTCTGATTGCAGAGTCTACACCTGCCTAAAAACATCCAATGCAAGCCATACCATTTCTATGATAACTATACTAATTTAGGGGGATATTTATAGTCCCCTAGCGCCACCTTGTGCCACATTAGGGTCATTATTTTTTATGTTAATGTGGCGCCGTATTTACAGGGCGGTGCACTGCATGCATTGCGCCACCTTGTAACCCTTTGCGCTGCATTATGCCTGCGCCAGGTATAATGTATGGAAAGGGGGCATTCACCCGTTAGTGGAGCAAGAAAAATGACGTAAGGAAATCTATCAGATTTCCTTGCGCCATTTTTTATAGCACTTTTGACAGGGGGCTTCCATTCTTTATAATGGAGCCTAATGTACTCTGCAGGATTAGCGCCAATATTTTGGCCCTACTCCTGTAGAGTACATTAATAGCGTCATGTGAAATGCGCTATTGCCCCCTTCCCTGCGTATTTTAAATACGTTACACATATGGTGGCGGTAGAGAGGTTCTACGGAGCGCAGGGAAAGTAGCGCTGCACTCGGTGCAGCGCCACTTTACATAAATCTGCCCCTTAGTATTAACAGTCATCACTGAGGACCTCACTAAAGATGAAGCGAATGGTCCAGAACCAATCAGGAACAAGCGTTTGCAATGCAATAGGCCTCGCATTTGCTTGAGCTATAGCTATAGTGTTGTAAATTGATAACTTGACCTTTCTTGCCACAAAAATTGGTCAACCCTGCTTCATAATTTGGTATTTTCCTGCCACACAATTCCAGTGGTCCTGCATATAACTAAAGCACTTCCATTTACCTTCTTCCTCTATCTGCATCAAAAAATGAAAATGTTGCCATTTAGCATCCTAATTTAAATCTGTCATGCTAATTCCAATAAAATACCACTTTCACCACTCCACTATCTGAGTTGCTGACTGGCTAACACAATTCCCCCAAAAAAGACACAAGACAGCCATGGAGGAGTGACAAAAGAAATAAACTAGAAGGGTCACCCAAACATCTCAAGAGTGTTCAAACAGTCATAGTGTAATAAGGATGTTAAGTTGGCCTGAATCATGGTCACAATTGCAATGAGAGCTTCATAAAACATATACAATTATCATGCAAACCCAATAAAAACATTTATCATAAATAGGGGGAGAGCCAAAGACAAAATTGAAAATACTCTGATTACATAACAGTGTGAACAATATGACAAGAGCTCCAATACCACAAATTGAGTTAGCACTGTTGATGCTGTTACGTAACAGTGTGAACAATGTGACAAGCGCTCCAGTACCACCAATCGAGTTTGCACTGTTCGCGCTTTATGAAGGTTCAAAGCTCTATGGCCGGCATGGAGTGCGAAGGGGAGAGACAAAAAAAAAGTAGTTTGCCCTCACTAAACTACATCGGCAATCATGCAATAATCCATGTAACAGGGTCAGTCTGCAAGGCGTAACAAAACAACCTCAAGGCTGGACAAATGTAAAGCATTTACCAATGGCATCAAGGGATTTTTGCAAGGTAAACCCAGGAACGAATGAAAGTGATGGGCGTGAGATGAGCGTTGTTAAACCCCACAATTACATTACATCAGCTCGTAAAAGCAGCACTTGCACGCTGCTATGCTCAACCTAAAAATATGCAATGATGCCCTGCCTTAACTAAGAGCAGGACATAATTACACTATGACTTGCCAACAAAATGATAAACAGGCCATCTAGTCAAGGGTTTCCAATATATCTTGTGCTAACATTTTGCACGTACACACTTCTGATAAAAACAATATCTCACATAAGTGGATAGCCTTACCTAATGGAAAGGGGAAAGGACAGAAGCTCAGGTGTTAGCAGTCCATGTGGGATTTCACATGGTGATTGCTCCTGTATTCAGTTGCAGGATTGGCTGGCAACCAGGAACCTCTACATTTTCCCTGACATTTCTATAAACTAGTACATCTATAACTTATGTGGACACTGCCCCCTTTTCTTACCCATAATGCCCTGCAAACTTCAAGCTATAGCTAAATAAAGGCAATTGATTTGCATTTAGGTCCTGGAAAGCATGAGCATCTGTGCATAACAGCAACATCGTTACCATCAGATATTCCCACACTTCTTCTGATTCAAAAAGTAGCCAAAAAGGTGGGTCGGCCTACAGACACAAAATGAAAAGCCCAGAGCTATGATCATATGAAGTCAATGAAAATCTTTACATAGGAGTAAGCTGAAGTATTTGGGAACTCTACAGGCCTCTCGAAATTTAGAGATCCTGCAGATGTGTGGCTTGTGTAGACCTCCCCATATTTTAATACCTAGGGTGCTCTGCAAATGCCAATGGTAAACACACTTTCTTCACAATTCCCACGGGAAGTATGGTTACAAAATAAACTTTTTGTAACATTTTGGTGTCATAAAACATTGAAATATGCAGCCAACCACAAATATACTATGATCCTGCATTCTTAAATTTAAAAAAACATTTATCTACACTCGAGCCACAGTTATGTTTTTAGCCCTTTTCTGTCCCTTATGATGAGCCCACCAAAACATGTGAGAGACTGTTTTTATCAGCAGGAATATGTAAATGTCTGTTCTTGGCACACTTGTGACTGCCAAGAAAGAAGGTTGTTGTGTGGAGGAGTACTTTAGTTGGAGCGGCACTCATAAGAGTCTTCAAGGGACCAGTAGTGACTGTGGCATAAAAGGTGGAGAGAGTCAGTGCCACAAGGGAGGTTCAGGAAAGCATGCGGTGTGGGTCCTTGTCTTTTGTCCACCATAATGTGATGACTAGACACCATAGGACCCAATGAGAAAAGTCTGGGGTTGTACTGTACAGAGAAAATATGCAGCCAAAGGACCAGAGATTGAAGTAGGGGAAGAATCAAAGGAACCTTCTCTCACAGAAAGCGCCCCATCCAGGAACTTCTTAAATGAAAGATGGAGATCCGCCGGGAGAGAGAGAAGTATCTATGACGTAAGGTGAAGCGCTGATAAAGAGGGCTTTGTAAGAAATGCAAGTTGTTACACAGCACATGGAAGTTAGATTGTCAACCAAAGGGGGGACGTTGGGTTCTATCATAAGCTGCATCCCCAGGATCGATAGCGAGGCTGAAGGCTTGGACCTGGGGGTGATGCAGATCAAGCTGCAGGAAGATGAGACACATTCCCAGCACAGTCAACAGCATGAAAACAACACAATGACTACCATCTTCTAATTTTAAATTAAAGTTGTACAACTCGAGAATTATTCGTGAGGGACAAAGATCAGGGTTCTGGAATTCTCAGCAGTAGCTAGACACCTGAGAAAGAGAACTTTAAACAAAAAAATAAGCATTGGTCCTGTGAGACACAAAGATGGGATCTCTGTAACTGATGAAAGAATCTAATTTTTCTACCAAAAATACTTCCGTGGTGAGAGCTGCTAATATTTCTATGCTAGTAGAGTTGGGAATCATGCATCAGAGATAAACTCTGATCTAATTGGCAGCTACGAAAGGGGGACATGATGTTTAAGGGGTCAAAAAATCATTATCTTTAAGGATTTGATCCGTTCAGCCATACTGAGGAGGCTAGACCTTCAGATTTTCAAGAGGGACTGAGACTGTGGGAAAAGAAATGACTCTGTTAATCGGCACACTTGCGTTTAGTAGATTGTGAGACAACATGTTATCTAGCACCAATGCAGCCAGGAACTACTTAAACTATTGTCTGTAGGGAAGGCACGGGGAGGTGCTCCTCGAGGAGATCTGACTTTGTGTGAACTGGTCCGCTGCTTGCAGTGTGGACGTAGTGACACATGGAAGTTCCAAACATTTGTGGCCTCTTTTTCTTCGTGTAATACATGTTTCAGTTAACTGGCATTTACCAACACTGAAACATGCACCATGAAGGGCAGGAAGCAAGTCCAAATGTCAATATTGACTCATGCCCAAGCAAAAAGGTTAAGTGCTGAAAACTCTTATACTTCCATCTCAACATACCTATTAGTGAATCATGACAACACTCTCAGCGCATTATTTATGCACTGGGAGAGGAAGGTGTGAATGCTCCCTATTGTTTCGCTTCCTGGCAGGCTTTCAGTACAATTTTGAATCACTCGTATGCTCATGTAACAATATTTTTATACAATCAGTGCTGAATTTTAGTTTTTTTCTGTGGTTTTTATAAAAACATATTTTAATATGTTTTAATGCCTCTTATTAGGTCTAAGAAATTGACACATTGCAACCAGTCATTGGTATTTTTTAACAAACTTCACAATGATGGAACATGTTTTTCTGTAAGTTTGTTCCTACGGGCTACTGTACAATCAAGACATGCGATGCTCCAAGATTAAACGTACTGTGGCCCATATTTATACTTTTTGACGCTAAACTGCGCTAACGCAGTTTAGCGTCAAAAAATTTTGCGCAGTCTAACGCCATTCTGAAGCGCCATGCGGGCGCCGTATTTATGGAATGGCGTTAGCCGGCGCTAGCAGACCGGCGCTGCCTGGTGTGCGTGGAAAAAAAACACGTAGACCAGGCAGCGCCGGCGTAGGGGGAAAATGGCGTTAGGGCGTCTTGAAATGGGGCAAGTCAGGTTGAGGCAAAAAAATCGCCTCAACCCGATTTGCGCCATTTTTTTCGACGCCCAGACGCCATTTAAATGACTCCTGTCTTAGTAAAGACAGGAGTCATGCCCCCTTGCCCAATGGCCATGCCCAGGGGACTTATGTCCCCTGGGCATGGTCATTGGGCATAGTGGCATGTAGGGGGGCACAAATAAGGCCCCCCTATGCCACCAAAAAAATTAAAAAATATAAAGAATTATACTTACCTGAACTTACCTGAATGTCCCTGGGGTGGGTCCCTCCATCCTTGGGTGTCCTCCTGGGGTGGGCAGGGGTGGCAGGGGGGGTCCCTGGGGGCAGGGGAGGGCACCTGTGGGCTCATTTTAAGCCCACAGGCCCCTTAACGCCTACCCTGACCCAGGCGTTAAAAAGTGGCACAAATGCAGGGTTTTTTGACCCGCCAACTCCCGGGCGTGATTTTTGCCCGGGAGTATAAATACGACGCATTTGCGTCGCCGTACTTTTTTTAGACGGGAACGCCTTCCTTGCATCTCATTAACGCAAGGAAGGCGTTCACGCAAAAAAATGACGCTATTTGCCCATACTTTGGCGCTAGACGCGTCTAACGCCAAAGTATAAATATGGCGTTAGTTTTGCGCCGAATTTGCGTCGAAAAAAATGACGCTAATTCGGCGCAAACGGAGTATAAATACGGGCCTGTGTACCATCTGTGTGGGCGCAAGACCAGAATAATGTACTGAAGCTGTGCGGTAGATGCACACAACACTTTAGGTAGGATGTCTTACTTATGTTTTTATTTTTTACCTATTTTTAAAATTGTACATGATTAATGTCATTAGTTTGGTGTGTGAGAAAGTATAGTAGTTACATGTATCGTTGAGAATTCTGCACTTTCATGGTTGCTTGGCAACCAAATAAAGTTTTTTTTTAATTGAATTGAATTGAGTTAACTGGGATATTATATGTTATACGTGTGTGATTGTTAACTTAGCATGAGCAAAATTTTCGAGTGCCAAGTAGCAAAAATGCATCTTTATTGTATATAGTAAGTTGCTTTCAGCATTTGTTATATGTGTGGGATTTTGCTTTTAGCACACAGATGCTGCATTTGCTAGTCTTAGTACAAACAAATTTAACCCTAAATTGTCAAGTTATTAAAAACACATGATCATTGTCATTAGTGGGCCTAAGCGCCCCTACGGAACAGTATGGGAGGTGAAGGCTGTAATTTAATCGCATAAGGTATCTTAAAAACAGATTGTAGTAGAAGCCAGAAAGAGCCATGAGGGTTGCCAGGGCACTCCGCTCCCTACACCAGGAATCATTTTTGGTCAGCATCCGAGATGAGACATATCGGGCGTTACACTGAGTCTGCTTCTTTTCTTACAAGTACTGCCCAAAATGAATCTTGCTCTAGGATTACAGCAGAACCCAGATCACTGAGGAGCAATTCTGTCAAGTTGTCACTGGTGCCCTGCCCAATCAATTTTATGCTCAGGGATCACGTTCTCGCAGTCTTTGCAAGTAGTATCATTGAAACGAGGAGTCTCCACATTCCACCAGTACACCTCCCTCAGTCTCTGTGACTGGGATTCTGTAAATTATGTCCACTTTCTTTGGCAGACAGGTGGCTAAAATAATCTGCCGCTTAATGGGCTTTTACCTTCCATGTCGAGAGGGGCATTTATCCTACTTGGGAAGGAAAAACACTGTTTGCTACTATGTTTGCTACTATGTGGAGTCAGACTGTGTGCCATGAAGCCTGCTCCTCACAGTGAAAGGCACTGGTACAAGTGGGAAGTAAGCTTGGATATTTCAACTAGACCACAAAGTCCTATCAGATTTCCTTTTCGCTGCATCCAAAGTGGATGGCATGGACTAGAGTAGAGTTCCATGTATCTGCTCTCCCGAAAAATAGAAATGACAAATCTTTACTGAAATGGAGGTAAATCAGCTTTACTCAGAAATGATACACCTCCTATTTAATTCTTCATCTGTGACCAGTTGCCTTCTCCTGCCCCTGGTCGGCCCAGTCACGGGAGTAACTTCCCAACTAGTCCCACATAAGTGGAACAATCTTGGGGTAATTTTTGTCCTTGGGAGAATTAGCCAATAGGCATTTCATATATCCAAGGTATCTAGCGGGCTTTCCTCCTTTGGAGGTCTGATTGGGGATGCTGTTGGATGGGGTACTAACCCCATCTCACTGGGACCCTGAGGGGGTGGGGAAACACAGGGATAATTTTAGTCTGAGGGAAGACTTGGGGCCTCATTATGAGTTTGGTGATCCCACTCACAGGGAGGATGCAACCGCCATGGCGGTGATGTCCCACCCAAGCATATTACAATGTTCCCACTGGGCTGACCAGCTGGAACATTGTAGTACGTGTTCTCACTGGGCTGACCAGCGGGAACAGTGCTAGTATATTAAAGGAGCCGAGGCCAGTATCCTAGCACTCCAGTGCCCTCTGAATGCGCACTGTCTGCAAAGCTGTCTTGAAGAAGCTTACTGAACAAAAGGAATATATGAAATGGCATAAGCTTAGGCATCCTGGCGTATGAAGCTTAATGTCCCAGGGCAAATTTTACCTCAAGATTCTCCCATGCATAGGAACTGCCCCTATGTTTTTCCTTGACAAGGAAAAGCATCTGGACTCCAGAAAATAATCAAATGGAGGACAATTCTCCCCAGCATAGGTGGTAATTGCCCTCAGAGTGTAAAAAATACCCCCAAATCTTTCCTGCCTGTGGTTGGGGTCAATCAATTGGGGTTATCTGTGATCAGCCCAGGAGATGCAGGAGACCCTGGGGTTTATTTTGGCTGAAACATAGATCAGCCCCTGTGCCAAATTAGCCACTTTCACTTTTATATTCCCTGCTGCCCACCGGGGAGGGGGTACTGGCTCAAGGACCATAGTCCTTTTATAATCCAAGGGCAGGAAAGCATTCAAAAGATGCTCCACTGGAAGGGGAAGAGTTTCCCCTTTTCATTGATGCCTTTTCTGTGGAACTCGGGCCAGTGGGCAGTATAATTGTGACAGAGCTGCCCCTGAATGGTAGTGTTTTTATGGTCAGCAGAGATATCTCCAGAGTTTTGGGTATGTCACGGTTGGAAATGGCCCCTTTTTCAGGGTTATCCTCAAACATTTTGCCTTTCTCCTCCTATTTTTCTGACCCTCTTTTTGTTGGCTTTAGGACCCTGGGTACTTTACCACTACTACTCAGTGCTCAAGTGCATGTGCTCTCCCCCCTACAACTTGGTATCATTGGGTTATCCTTGTTTGGCTTATTTAATTTCCTTGTAAGTCCCTTGTAAAGTGGTATGCCATATACCCAGGGCCGGTAAATTAAAAGCTGCTAGTGGGCCTGCAGCGCAGATTGCGCCACCCACAGAAGTAGCCTTTCAAACTTGTCTCAGGCCTGCCACTGCAAGGCTTGCATGCACAGTTTACTGCCGCACTGACTTGGCAAGTCAAACTACTTGCCAAGGTCTAAACTCCCTTTTTACTACACCTTGGTCACCCCTAAGGTAAGCCCTAGCTAGCCCTATGGGCAGGGTGCTGTGTATGTAAAAGGAAGGACATAGGTCTTTACATGCCACATGTCATGGTAGTGACAAACAGCCTATTTAGTTTCTCACTACTGTGAGTACTGCTCCTCTCATAGGATTGCATTGGAAATGCCCTGACCTATGTCTAAGTGGTATCTGCTGATCTTAGAGGAATAGCATGGCCATGTTTAGTATGTTTGGAATGGTAGTGAGGAATGCTGCTTGCTGGTGTAGGTGGATTTTTTATTACCGTTATAGAAATGCCACTTTTAGAAAGTGAGCATTTATATGTGCTTATGACTCTGGTGTTTTGCAGTTTGACTCCAATCCATGTCTGGGGCAGAGTGACAGCTGGGCTTTGTGCATACCTCACAGACAGCTAGTACACAGGGAGTGTGGAGGTGTAACAGGATTGCATCTACATACTGAATGGCCTCCCTGGGCTAAGAAAGGGAGGAGCGGGACACACTTACATTTGTATAGGCTGTGCCCTGCCCTCCTACAAAGGGCTTGTTTACCTCCTACTGATGTCTGAAGCCAGTGCTGGAGGAGAAGGGGGCATTCCTGGAACCGGTTAATGCTGGTCAGAACCCCCTTTCCTCCTTTGTGGAAACTGAGCAAAGATGAGTATAAGTACAGGGGGCTGTCCCTCACATGAAGAGAGCACTTCTGGAACTGGGACCAGACCCCCGCCAGAGGGACTGCTGGACAGCACAAAGGACTTATCTGGACAGCTCTTCTTTTGCTACCCTGCTACCTGATGTCTTTTGGGTGGCCCAAAGGACTCATCTGGATTGCTTTTCTGTGTGTTACCCTGTTGCCAGCCCGTTCGCTGACCCTGGACTGCCAGGAGGGACTGCCATTGTTGCCTTCATGTGCTTGTCTCCCTGCCCCTTGGTGCCCCCAAGTGTTCTCCTGGGACTGACTGCCCCAGAATTGGCTGTGGGACTCTGAGTCCGGCCCACAGTCACTCTTCCTATCAGTATATGGGGAGCACTTCACCACTTTCGCCTTCTCTAGCATGTGGTGAGAGCCTCTCCTACTTCTGCCCCTGTAGAGCTCTTTCTAATACCCCTAAGGTGACCAGGACCAGTAGGTGCGGGACCCTCACATTGTGCCAGTGTGGGATGAGGGCCAAGGAAAATAGCATGACTTCTGAGTCGGTGCACTCCCTCTCAACTTGATAAACAATGCGTCCCGCTGCTACAGAAAGGAATCCCCTTCAGCTCACCCCTCCAACAAGGGAGAAGCCACGAGCCGTGCAAGGGAGCAGATTTTACTCTGCCTCCTCACTGCCAAAGGGGGGTCACCACAAGACACGGCGGGAGCCATGGGAAGAGCGTCTTTGTCGCATTCTGGGCCGGAGCTGGAAAACACTCCACACTCAACTATATTGCCTCTAAGGTAGCACATCAGCAGGATCTGGAAACATAGGTCATCGTTACCCATCCCTTCGCCAGGAACCAACACCAGGTACCGTGACCTTGTGGGGACGGGGGAAGGACCACAGGGGGTTTTCCGCATTTCTTCTCTCTCTCTGCAGAGTACACAAGCTACACGTGTTCTGCTGACTTTGGACCCAAATGCATTGTCTCGGCAGACAGCGCTGGCTCTTCTCTGCCGGGCCAGGAGAGCTCCCGTGATGTTTCCCTTGAGTGCTTGCTCCCACCGAACCCAGCTCCCCTTGCCGTGGGCCAGGCCCCCGGGATATATCTTAGGAGACGCTCTGCCCTCCCGCACCATACACCTTTCGTGTTTTATCCGCTGGACAACTGTCAGCTTCAGTGTACGTAGCAAATTATCATAGACACCCTAATAGGAGCACAAGTGTTCCTAGAATCTGGGGGTCATGTGATGGGTGCCTGTTCATTATATTGGCCTGAATAACGAATCCTATGGTGTAATGAGCACAGCATTTGTGACCTATGCCAGTTGGCAATGTTTCTTGTCTTTGGCCATTCATAGTAATGTCTTGGCATTCATGGTAATGTGTTTATTATGCCATGTGCATTTTTGGTAATAATGATGACCTGACTACTGCTTGTGTTGCAGAGTATTACTAGTAACTTATGTGTTTACCTGACAACTGCTGGCTTTCACAGAGGACGAGTAATCTGTGTGATGTTCTGACAATTGCTTGTGTAGCAGGGTATTACTGATACATGTTGTTTTTGGTATAATGATGTTTTATGCAATAAAGTTTATTTTTGTATAACTTGTTGTAGCGTTTCATTTTTGGTGTATTTATTGTGTTACATGTGTTGTGCAAACGCTTTACACATTGTCTCTGGGACTGCTCGTGCCAAGCTACCAAGGAGGTGAGCAGGGGTTATCTTGGGTGTGTAGCTCGCTCGCCCTCACTACAGTGGTGGGTTCTGCCTGGCTAGCCTAGGCAGAAACTCCATTTCTAACAGTCACCAATCTGATACTGGTGTGCCTTCCACTCACAACACATGCTGTCACATGCGGCATGAAAGCAGCTGGTGGGAGTATTAGGGGTTTCCCTTCACCCTGATACCAAGATATGACTTCCTTGTCCTCAGTACTGAGGCCACATTCTTTGCACTTGAGAGTTTAAAGGACAAATAACTCATGTTGGTACTGTGCTACTCTTTTAAGAAAGTCTTTTACGGCACTAAAGAGAGCTTCTAGCCAGAAATACTATTTGTGAATCCTATACGAAAGGGAAAGTTACAGTTGAGACACAACAGCAATTCCACATATGGGTGGAGGAAATAGTATGTGTCAAGAAGAATTATTGCCAAAATAAGGCTACTATGACAGAGATAGTTTCACCAGTGGAGTTTTCACCAGCAGAAACAACCCCACCACCCACCCCAAATGGAACACCTCCCTGTTCCTCATTAAATCATGAATTAAAAAAACAAATCATGACAGCTTTACATGTACTAGAGGGTCTTCTTCAACCAGCATTTTTGGGTTGAGCCTGCGAGAGAGTGTGCATTCTCCCTTGCACGACAGTTGTGCCTGAAAATGGGTTTGTAACCCTCCCATAGCTTACTATTCTAAGTCACGGTGGTTGCTCTTCTTTGCTGCCTTCTCAATGGGTAGCACTTGCTATGCGTCATTTCCTTTTATTGCTGTGGTGCATGGACTATGTACTAATTATTCAACTTAGATTAGTGCCCTTATGCTTGCCATCTTTTCTTTTTTGCAGCTTTATATAGTGCAAACTTGACCAGAATTTAATGGGACGCTTTACATGAGCACCACCTGTTACACAAGACCACATTGATTTTTTTTGGTTACGCACAGAGAGCGGATGTGAGTTGCCCATAATCACAGAATGTTGAGTGGATGCAGAGACTCATACCCGGTTCCCCAGCTCCAAAGTCAGCAGCTCTGGTCGTACACACATTCCCTCCCCAATTCAGCACTAGTGTAAGAAGTAGCCTCTGCAATTTTAGTTTAGTGGGGAAACATGCATGCTTCTTTATGAAGTGCGAGCAAACTTAAGAAGGACTGAAGCAGCACAGCAGCAGTATGTTGCTCTTCGATTTTCTGATGGACAGCCTAGCCACCGTAAGCTGCTTGTAGGCAATGCAGTCTTCTTCACCTTTAAGAAATAATTTGCTGTCTATTAGAAATGAGGTAGGCCCTTGTAAATCTCTGAATTGTAAGGCATGCTGTCAAGTTTAAGAAATAACTCTCCCAAGCAGAGTAAGCTCTAAAAACAGTCTGCATTGTCAGTGCTGCACTGACTTGCATTTTAACGTCTTTCTCTTCTTTTCTCTGCTTTTCATACTCGTGCCATATTTATACTTTATTTGGCGCCGCATTTGCGCCGCTTTTTGACGCAAAAGCGGCGCAAACTTACAAGATGTAAGTTTGCGCCGCTTTTGCGTCAAAAAGCGGTGCAAATGCAGCGCTAAAAAAAGTATAAATATGGGCCTTGGTGTGCTTCTTGTATGCAGATTGCAGATTCTTTGATTTTTCAAGAACTTCTGCCTCTGATAAAGCTGTGCAGATATGCAGCAAAATGACGCTGTATCACAATTGCTTCACTAAGAAGTCAGAGGTAGAGCTGTCTTTGCTCAAACATCCTATACTGAGGCCCGTATTTATACTTTTTGGGCCGTATTTATACTCTGGTTGCGCCGAATTTGCGTCGTTTTTTTCGACGCAAATTCGACGCTAAACTAACGCCAACTAACGCCATATTTATACTATGGCGTTAGACGCTTCGGGCGCCAAAGTGCCCGGAGTGTGACGTCATTTTTTAGCGTGAACCCCTTCCTTGCGTTAATGATATGCAAGGGAGGCGTTCCCGTCTTAAAAAATGACTCCCAGGCCTTTACGTGGTATTTATACTCCCGGGCAAAAATGACGCCCGGGAGTGGGCGTGGCCAAAAACGGCGCATTTGCGCCGCTTTTTAACGCCTGGGTCAGGCATGCGTTAAGGGACAAGTGGGCTCAAAATGAGCCCAGAGTGCCCTCCCCTGCCCCCAGGGACCCCCCCTGCCACCCTTGCCCACCCCAGGAGGACACCCAAGGACGGAGGGACCCATCCCATGGACATTAAGGTAAGTTCAGGTAAGTATTTTATTTTTTATTTTTTGTGGCATAGGGGGGCCTGATTTGTGCCCCCCTACATGCCACTATGCCCAATGACCATGCCCAGGGGACAGAAGTCCCCTGGGCATGGCCATTGGGCAAGGGGGCATGACTCCTATCTTTACAATGATAGGAGTCATGTTGATGGGGGATGGGCGTCGTTAAAAAATGGCGCAAGTCGGGTTAAGACGATTTTTTCGACGCAACCTGACTTGCCCCATTTTAAGACGCCCATACGCCATTTTCCCCCTACGCCGGCGCTGTCTGGTGTACGTGGTTTTTTTCCACGCACACCAGGCAGCGCCGGTCTGGTAGCGCCGGCTAACGCCATTCAATAAATACGGCGCCCGCATGGCGCTTCAGAATGGCGTTAGACGGCGCTAAATTTTTTGACGCTAAACTGCGTTAGCGCAGTTTTGCGTCAAAAAGTATAAATATGGCCCTTTGTATCGCCGCATAACGCAAAAGCGGTGCAAACGTTCAAAATACAATTGTGGGCCATATTTATACTTTTTGACGCAAAACTGCGCTAACGCAGTTTAGCGTCAAAAAATTTTGCGCCGTCTAACGCCATTCTGAAGCGCCATGCGGGCGCAGTATTTATTGAATGGCGTTAGCCGGCGCTACCAGACCGGCGCTGCCTGGTGTGCGTGGAAAAAAACCACGTACACCAGACAGCGCCGGCGTAGGGGGAAAATGGCGTATGGGCGTCTTAAAATGGGGCAAGTCAGGTTGCGTCGAAAAAATCGTCTTAACCCGACTTGCGCCATTTTTTAACGACGCCCATCCCCCATCAACATGACTCCTATCATTGTAAAGATAGGAGTCATGCCCCCTTGCCCAATGGCCATGCCCAGGGGACTTCTGTCCCCTGGGCATGGTCATTGGGCATAGTGGCATGTAGGGGGGCACAAATCAGGCCCCCCTATGCCACAAAAAATAAAAAATAAAATACTTACCTGAACTTACCTTAATGTCCATGGGATGGGTCCCTCCGTCCTTGGGTGTCCTCCTGGGGTGGGCAAGGGTGGCAGGGGGGGTCCCTGGGGGCAGGGGAGGGCACTCTGGGCTCATTTTGAGCCCACTTGTCCCTTAACGCCATGCCTGACCCAGGCGTTAAAAAGCGGCGCAAATGCGCCGTTTTTGGCCACGCCCACTCCCGGGCGTCATTTTTGCCCGGGAGTATAAATACCACGTAAAGGCCTGGGAGTCATTTTTTAAGACGGGAACGCCTCCCTTGCATATCATTAACGCAAGGAAGGGGTTCACGCTAAAAAATGACGCACACTCCGGGCACTTTGGCGCCCGAAGCGTCTAACGCCATAGTATAAATATGGCGTTAGTTGGCGTTAGTTTAGCGTCGAATTTGCGTCGAAAAAAACGACGCAAATTCGGCGCAACCAGAGTATAAATACGGCCCGTATTTTGTAAGTTTGCCCCGCTTTTGCGTCAAAAAATGACGCAAATGCGGCACTAAAAAAGTATAAATATGGGTAAGTTTCAATGACATTTGCAACTCTCTTCAACTGCTGCATTTGTTTCCTGATCAAATGCCCCCTCAATGCAGCCTGCAAGCGAATACAAGATTCTGCTTGCGCATAAATTACACTTTATGCCACATGATACACGACTTTTAGCTGTAAAGTCTTTGAACAAAGAGCATAGCTTTCTTCGAGGATCTAATTATGCTGTCCTTGGCTCATCCTGACATTAGCCTGGTTTCTCGTGACGGCACGCTTCAACTTTTGGAACTTTTTCCCTGTTATCTAAGCACAATAAAAGGCCTGAATTGTTACTGCAGATTTCAACTTACGCGCCTCCTTGGAGCGAATATTTTTGTAAGCAGTTTGCAATACAACAACAGCGGACTATAGTCTGTTGTAAACCAACACAGCTTGTTTCGTAGCAAGGTGCCCTCTCTATCGAGCCTTGGATCACTCTGGCAGCATCTGTATCTACGCTGCTACTGTGCTGCTACTTCCTTACATGGGCCTGTAATGAGATGTTGCAGATTTTCACATGTAAGAAGCATTGGCTCTCTAGCCTCATTTCCCAGAGTGACTGAAGTATGCAGGCTGGCCACTCTGACTTGCTTAAACAGTTGGCTGGCTTTCATCGTTCTGAAAGCAGTATGCAGTGCGTTTACTCACATACTCCTGTCTTTCATACTTCTCTTCAGGGACGCTTTGCAGTAACACTGGTGTGTAATTATGTGCCCCTTTTTAGGTCGAGCCTGCGAAAGGATGTACTAGCGTATGTGCTCTCACTTGGAGGCCCTTGTGTCTGATAATGGGTTTGGAACCTGCTCATAGCTTACCACTCATTGGCACCATTGTCGCGCTTCTTTGCTGCCTTCTCCATAGCTTTAAAAAAAATATATATCTTTGACTTTTCCCCACCCTCCTGTGTTATTTCTCCCATCCCACCTGCCTTCCCATCCCTGTTTCGTATCCCCCTCTCCACTTCAAGGTTGTCCTGTTGTTCGATTAGTGGGATGAGAACTTGCAGGGAGTTCAAATTTCAGCTGTACAAGGAAGGTGGAAAACTACTGCTTGGATGGCAAGGTTTTCTCAAAGGTTCAGTGGGTTTAATCAGTCCACTTAGTTAGACGAGAGCAGATTCCCTTGAGACTTGGAGGGGTACGACCTCTCTACTCTTTATTCCTTTGTGTGGCTTTATGCTATGCAACACCTCTCTGTCAGAACTTTTACTGAGGGTTCTGTTATGCTGACATTCTCCTATATTTCCTGAGAATTCATTAGGATTTCCCTTTAGTATAGTTTAGGATACTTAAATTAAATTTGATTCTTCAATGATTAGGCAGGAGGGCCACAATTTATATGTAGATCCTCAGATTTTGTTTCTCATCATTTGTATTGTTTCAAGGGAAGTTCTCATATGCCTTATGCTTGAATGATTTAAATTAATTCAACGTTTTACCTCACCTTTGGTTATTTTGTACTTATATAGCATGTTTTTGGGATTCATTTACATTAGTTGGGCCCTACATTTGTAATGAACTTTTAAACTTTATTCTCCATCTCCTGTATTCAATGTGTGACCAAACAGGTTACACTATTAATGGATTTGAAAGGTTGATTCTAACTCTCTTTTACCTCTCAGGCATCCTCAAAAAGGTTCATCAGAAGAAGAGTTAGAAGAATATGGATGCAGCGTGTCCTCACTCCCAAGCAACACTCCAGTGCTTAATTTTCCCTATAAGTTTGTTTTGTCTGCTCCATTTCCAATCTCTCTTTCTCCATTTCTCCCCTAATATCATCGCTCTCTAGCTCTCTTCTCTTCCTTCCCTTTTATCTTCTCTCCTGATTAATTCCTTCTTCAAACTGTCTCATTTCCGATTTCCCTCTCTTGTACTCTCTTTCTTCCCCCTCCTTGCCCCCTCCCACCCGCTCCCCGTCTCTGCAATCTGGACCTAAAAAGCACTATGAAGCAGTCGGCACTGCCCACTTTATAGCGCTTTCTAAAACCATCCCTCCTCCCCCGTTAGCCACACACCACCTGATTGCTAAAGCCAATAGCTCGCCCATGGGCGAGACCGATTAGCTTAGCCAATGCTTGTTCACAATGGTTCAGGTTTGCATCAAATCATGAGAAGGGAATGCAAATTAATGGATATCTGATTTAAAGTGAATCATTTGGTCAGAAACAGAAAAGGTGTTATTTATTGTTCTAATGAACAAGTTACTTGCCTTCAGTAATGCCTTAGCTGGTAGAGACAATATCTAGCTGAGGATTCCTTACCTTTAAATTTCCCAGGCGTCAGATTGGATCCGGAAGATTTTTCATGAGCAGTACGCCTACGTGCCGGTAAGTGGTGTTGATTGGCTCCATGCAGCGGTGTCCGCATTGGAAGTGACATAAGCGTCACCTACAAAGGCACCACCTCAGTGTGCTGATGTCAGTTGCTTTTCACAACTTTACATGCCAGGTGCACAAAGCCATGAAGTGCAGTGACACTGGTGTGTCAGAACTAGGGCCCTGGAAGGGGTCAACCCTAATCCTAGCGGTCTGTCCAAAGAGCGGTGAGGATAGGTGGGTCGGTAAGGAATCTGCGGCAACATATTGTCTCTACCAAATAAGGCGTTACCGAAGATAAGTAACTTGTTCATCTGACATAGATTTCTAGCTGCAGATTCCTTACCTATGGAAAGCTACCCAAGCAATACCGGTAGAGAGATGGCGGACAAATTGAAACTAAGAAGTCCTGTAAGTCTGAACTGGGAGAATACCTGTCCCTGCGGACCTGAATGTGCAGGCAGTAATATTTGGTCAATATGTGGAGCGAAGTCCACTTTTGTTGCCTGGCAGATGTCCGGGACGGGGACTTCATGCGCTGACACAGTGGTCACAGCATTTGCTCTGGTGGAATGAGCCCATAAGCCATCAGGAGGCTGCTTCTTTGTCAGTGCATAGCAGGTTTTGATGCAGAGAATGACCCATTGAGAGATGGTCCGTTTCTGCACTGCTCAACCTTGCTTTGCCCCAACATACCCTACGAAGAATTGGTCATCCACCCAGAATTCATGCTGCAGTCAAAGCAGAATAACAATACTATTTTTGGGTCCAGATGGTGGAGTTGCTCTTCTTCTTTAGAGGCGGACAGAAAGTAGGCAAGGTGACATGAAATGGTGTCGCCACTATTGGCAGGAAAGAGGCCCTAGTGCGAAGCACTAGTTTGTCTGGAAAAACGAACATGAATGGAGGCTTGGATGATAAAGCCTACAGCCCACTCACCCTCCAGGCTGATGCAATTGCCACCAGAAATGCTTTTTTTGACCATGAGAAGATGGAGGGGACAAATATGAAGAGGCTCGAATGGAGCACACATCAAGAAAGTGAGAGCCAAATTAAGGTCCCACTGAGGCAAAATAAAAGGAGAAGGGGTAAACATAGGACAAGACCGTTCAGATATCTATTTACAACAGGGGATTTAAATAAGGAGAGTTGGTCAGGCAGCCGCAAGGAGGCAGACAGAGCATAACGATAACCCTTCAGAGTACCCAAAGCAGAGCCCTGCTGGGCAAAAGAATAAAAAGGACATCAGAGAGAGAAGCAGAAAGCGGGTCAATAGACTTTTCTGTACAATATAATGCAAATGTTTTCCATCGGCAGGCAAATATCGTCTTGGTGGAGGGACGCCTGCCTGCCAGAATAACAGTGCAGACTTCAGTAGGAAGGTCGAAAGCTGGCAACTGTTGCTGTTCAATTTCCATGCAAGAAGGCGTAGACTTGACAGGTTCCGGTGGAGGACCTTCCCCTGCTGCTGGGACAGAAGATTCCCCTGAATGGGTAGCCTGATCAGAGGATCAATGCTCATGTTCAGAAGCTGGGGATACCAGACTCTCGATGCCCTGTCCAGAGCCACAGGGATGACTTGGGCCCGGGTGTTGCTGATCTTCTTGAGAACTCTGGGCAGGAGTGGTATGAGTGGAAAGGCATAGAGGAGGACTGAGCTTTACTTGAGATGGAAAGCGTCTTGGAGCAATAACCTCCTGGGAAATTCCAGCACGCAAAACTGCTGGCATTACACATTCTCTGCAGAGGTACACAGATCTAACCAAGGCTCTCCCCACCACTGAAGGAGACCTTGCGCCACCTCTGGATATAGGCGTCACTTGTGATCTGCTAGGCATCAGCGGCTGAGTTTGTCTGCTCTGGCGTTCAGAGAACCTGGCAGATGTTGAACTACTAGGTATATGCCCTGCTGTTCCAGCCATGTCCAAAGACTCATGCTTCTTGACAAAGGGTCCACGCCCTCACCCTGCCCCATTTGGTGCAGTACCACATGGCGGTGGTGTTGTCTTGAACACCTGCACTAGCCTTCCTTTGATGGAGGGTAGAAAGCCTTTCAATGACAGTCGGATCGCTCGGAGGTACAACAAGTTGATGTGGAGTCCGGATTCTGCAAGAATCTAGAGTACTCCGCTTCCAGATGGCCACACCTTCCCAGGAGTGATGCATCTGTTACTACCGTCTGATCTGGTTGGGGAAGGGAGAGGCTTCTGCCTCTTACCCAATCGCAGTTTGTGAGCCACCACTGCAGATCTTGTGCAGTTCCCTCCGAGATCTGGACCACGTCAGACAGATTACCCTGATGCAGCGTCCACTTGAACTTCAGGTCCCACTGCAAAGCCTGCCTATGTCATCTAGCATACGTTACTAGCAGGATGAGGGAGGCCATGAGGCCTAGCAGCCTCAGAATCATTCTCACGGAAACCCAGCATAGAGGTCAAAACATCAGTATCACAGCCTGAATATCCTGGACTCGCCGTTCGGGACAATAAGTTCGAAACTGCACCAAGTCCAGAACAGCTCAGATGAAAGGGAGAACCTGAGAGGGAGTCAAGTGTGACTTTGGCACATTGATGGTGAACCCCAGAAAATGCAGGAGGTTCACCGTAGTGGACACCCGAGGGGTGCTGCTAAGGTCAAAGGGCAGCATGGTGAAGTGAAAATGCCATGTGATGGGCTTGGATCAGGTTCCTATGAGGACATCTGTCAGTGCTTAATTGAAAGGGAGCAGGGTTTCAGAAGAGGAAGCTCCCGGCTCTAGCACTTCTGTCAAGATGTTAGTTTTGACTGCCACAGAGGACAGCTTGAGGTCCAGGACCTCAGCTGCCCTCTTCACCACCATAGTATATGTAGCCTCCTCCACCGTAGCCACGGTAGGGGGAGAAAGCATGCCAGTATCTGGAGATATGTCCCGTCTGCTGGCATCACCCAGGTCCTCACACAAGTCCTAATCCTGACCTTCTGATTGGTATTCTAAAGGGTCCAGTGACCCAATCATTTTTTCCTGAGGCCTAGCCCTTCAGAATAAAACTGAGGCATTGACCTAGGACACACAGGTCCTATTGGCGCTGGAATCTGCGTTGGTCGACTGTCTGAGCTCTTTGTCTGATTCAGAGATCCATTTGGGGCTGGTGTCACCGCAGCGCCAGGAGCATCAGCAGCAGGACCGGCAGTATGGAAAGTCTCTTTGAACGACCTGGGCTGGTCCAAATCCTTAATCGGATCCATGGGGGCCCATCGGAGCTTGGGTTCGAGCTGCTGGCGCAGAACCCTGATGTTACCCCCCTCCCCCACCCTACAAGGCCCAAATGCACTCGAGAGGGATTGGCTGACTCAAAAATGAGGCGCATGGATTTGTAAAACTCCTTGAGTTGAACAGGGTCACTCTGGCTCCCGGAAAGGCGGGGAGGCATGGAGTCAGCCCGTGCAAAGGATCTGAAGAAACAGACCTTGAACGCCTATGTTCCATCCTTGCATTGGCCGATGGATGAGAAGTATATTTTTGTGCCTCTTACCTGAATGCCAGATGACGTCAAATGGAACAAAGAGGATTCGAGACTTCCAGATCCAGCTTGTTGTCTGGGTACATTCAGAGGGGAGGAATCTGTGGCTAGAAGTATTTGCCAGATACAGATTTTTTAACATTACAATGTGTAAGTAGGAGGCACTTAAGGTAAAGAAGTATATGTGGATTCATTCTTCATTTAAATGCATTCAAACGAAATCCTTAGGAGAGTCAAAAGCGGAAAGGACATTAACTATTTCTGCATCTAAGTTTTCAATCGGTGACTGTACCACAAAGGTATCATTATCAGCATAAGTTTTAAAAACATGTAAAATGTAAATAGCTTTTTCAAAACATTGTTTAAAGTATCATGTGTTGCACTGGCCCTTTCAGAGAGTTCATTAGTCATGCAAAAACTCATGTTCTGAGAATATCCTAAGTACAGAGACTCCTCAAAAATTAGGAAAGTTGACAAATCTTTGAAGAAACTGTTGTAAGTCATGCAATTTGCTTCTATATAAAAACATTTTGAATGTGCCAGCTATCTAAATATGCTTTTTACTCACTTTCAATACAGCTGTAAACAATGTGAACACAATGTGCACTCTAAAACATTTTTTAATTCTCTCTGGCAATCTGTGAAATCATATTGGAAATGGGTAGACCAAAACAGTTTAAAACGAATAATGAGCCTCAATCTTGCCGAGAACAGTTTTGAGCCCTGCTATTGACCCCGGCCCTCTAAATCTGGTGAGTGAAAGATGAAAGTATCATGCACAGGAATGATTGTCAATCACATGCAAACCAAGGTGCTGGTGTTTCATCAACAGAATGACTGGCCAACAGAACAAATGGTATGCAGCAGCCATACAACACATGTATGTTCATACTGTAGACATAAATCAGTAGATGACGCTCAGAAAAGTCTAGATTATATTTGGAAAAAATGGTGCTAACAAAACAAATTGTTATGCATGGAAACCTTACAATTATGCATGTCTACCTTACGTTATGCTAGCAAATGAGTATCGTATACCTGCAAACAAGTCGGTTATGCGTGGAACAAGTTCGTCTTGCATATGAATCAACATCTAATGTTTAGACCATTAAGATGTGTATTTAGACCAACATATAATGCTGACAAGACAAGTGAGACCCTGTGATCTGCTGTGCAACTCCTTGAGGTCAGTATAGATGGCAAACACGTGTTCTGTTCAGACAAACAGTTTATTGTGAGAGCAATCCAATATATTAAACATTTAAATCCATATGTTAAACTAGTGGACCACTGTGGTACACATACACGACAGTATGGTATGCAGTATGATTTGCTTGCAAACCTAAATGTTCAGGGCATGAATCAATACATTAGAAGGGAAAACCAATACAGCATGCCTACACACCAAAATATTGTGCACTCACCAATGTGTTATACATAATCATCAGTATTAGTTTACATACAGCAATGCATGAAAAGACAGAACAGCATTTTGCTGAAATAAAGCAGTAAGCTTGGAACATAAACCAAGATGATGAATTTAAAGTCCATACCTTAAACCCTACGTCTTATCACACATATCAGTGTGCTTTATATGTGGACCAATGATTTGCTTATGCATTAACCTACTGATTCTACAAACCATGGGGATAGTATACAAACCAGCATGGTACATGCAAACCGATTTAACTTATGTGAGCCATGGCACTATGCACATTCAATATGTTTCTTACACAAGGCAATGTATTTGTTATGTGAACCACTGGTTGAGATAAACCATTATCGGTCCGAATAAGAGATGTGTAAAGCGCTTAATTTTAACTAGCGTGGTGTTCTCACAAATGGATTTTCTGCAAAGGTTGAGTATGGGGGGTTTAGTGCCACCTAAACGGAGAGTGGCTGCATGTGTGGAGACAAAGCTAGTTTAGCTCAGAGGACAACGAGGACGAATGTCAAAGCACGTGAGGTCTCATGTCAAAGCACCGTGAGGTCTCATGTCAAAGCACCGTGAGGTCTCAGCTCAGAAAACAGAGAGGCTAGAGGTAAGCACTTGCCGAGACACTAGGCCATGGCTGAGCGAGGGTGCTGATCAGGGATTTTTAATTCAAAGCTCAGGCAGCATGACATGAAGATCAAGGAAGAGTAGGTTGCTGTCGGGAGACGCATTGATTGCAGGTCAGGGAACATCTGGTCTGAAGCCTGAAAACTGCGGGTCCACAGGATAAAGGAATGTGAGATTACTTATCCTATGGGATTATGAGGAGTTTTTAACAAGGTTGCGGATCATAGAAAGACAGAATCCTATTTTTCCAAACACCAGCCACTCTAATCAGCTTCAGAAATCAGAATGAAGAGACAAAAGTCATTGGCTAATAACATCACCCATACAATTCTCACCACGTGCAGTCCTCCGTGTTTTCAGGCATCTTATAAATGTAGACGGACTCCCATTTGTATGGCTTCACTGTTTGGTCACTGTACTGCCAAAGCTCATGAAAGAAGTACATCAGCTTTCTGGCGGGTGTCAAAACTCGTGTGAGCTTGGCATAGTAGTCACAGGACAACCCAAAGCTTCCCGCCGAGATCAACGGCACCCCTTTTTTTGCATCAAGTCTAATAAAAATAATCAGAAAATAGATTAGAACTGCTGTTAGAATTGATATCATCAAGACAGTGATCACAAGAAGTGACATCAAACCAAACAGAATTAGAAAACGGATCATTTTCCAGGGTTACAGTGTTAGAAAGGATAGAGTGTAATTTCTGTGGTGACTGGTTCGACAAGGCATGCAGGAGGTCTGTAAAGGTGCTACATAATCAACTGAGTGATGGCGTGAAGAATGCTAGTGTAGCAACGGGCTTAATTGAATCAGTAAACGAATGCTGTATGTGTCTGATTAAAAATGAAAACGGACAGCCTTTCAGCCAGCTTGGCGTGTTTAAGGTATGTTGCTTTACACAAGGATGTAAGACAATTTTCATCACTAGTGGGTATGAGGTCCAGGAGCTGCTACTTGAAACTAGGGCCCAGATTTATGCTAAAGTGGCGCAGCGTGTTGCTGCGCCAAAAATAGCAGCGCTGCGCCACTTTTGAAACGCAGGGATGCAGCATTTTTAGAGGAATGCAACGCACTCCTGTGTTTCCCCCTGCACTGGTGCTGAATTAAGCTGCCTAACGCCAACTGAGGCATCCTTGCTCCATACTGCAAGGGTGTTTGCGTTGAGGGGATAGATTGTTTATGTGCAGAAAGATGTCCCTTCCTGCACATAATCAATCTATAATGGCGATTTGGCACTTCTATGTGTGTTGCAAAATGCAGCACACATAGAAGTACCAAAGCATCATTTTGACTGATTAGTTATGTGCAGGAAGGTGCCCCTTCCTGCACGTAAACAATCGTCCATGGCATTTTGCTTCTTCTTCCTCGTTTTGCCATGCTAACGCCACCCCTGGGGTGGCATTTGTTTGTGGCGCTGCCTCAGGTTTACGACAACTCGTAAATCTGAGGCAGCATCAAAAGCAATGTGTGTTGTGGTGGAATGCCCACAACAACACCCATTGCACGCCCCTCTGATATGGAAAACTGCGTTAGAGGGGCCAATATTTACAAGGAAAAGTGGTGTTAAACCTCCTTGTAAATATGGAGAAGTGCTTAGCGCCACCAGATCGTCATGAAAAGTGACAGTCCAGTGGCGCTAGGGGCTCTTAAATATGCCCCTCGACTCCCTAAAGATCAGAGCACCTGAACTCTGCTCACTTTTCTTCTTTACCCGTGGTTTGAAGAGGAGTAATGGGACATCCTGATGCTATTAAGCAACTCCCCAAGTCCTAGCGTGATTGAGATCAGAATTGCACAAACTGTCCAATGACATTAGGGGATCACGACAGAGGTCAGTAGTTCAGCCAAATGCTGACAGGTTGTAGTAGTGGTATTGGCATTTGTAGGGCACTTCATGTCCCACTGCAGGGCCGGAAAGCACATTAACAGAAGGGTAGCAAGCTACACCATGGGGGGAGTGGTTGGTTGGACGGAGGATGCCCTTGCTCTGCACCTATATGGGAAGCACGAGGCTGTGCACAAGTAACCATAGTGGTGCTCACATTATGGCATGGGAAGCAGTGCTTAACAGTGTGATGGAGGAACAATATCGGATGTTTACAGTAAGTTACTCTGCAGGTCCTATATTTAGCTTATAATGATCACTGAGGTCTTTTAAAGCACCTCCTTTGTTGTATACATTTGTTGTATGCACTTAGGACTTCCATAGGTCCTCCAGCTTTTCATCTAGATTTTTTGGTCTTGTTTAACGGTACATTTTCTTGCCCACCTTAATTTAAAAGGGTAGAGGAAATCAACATTTCGTTCCACTTTGAACCCTGTACAATCCCCAACTGACAACAAGGAGAACACAAACCACTAAGCAAATCAGATTTGCTTTTTACTCAAATTTCAGGTTGTATCCTGGCTCCCCATTAAAACTTCAAGGATATAACATTCCAATGTAAATGCCTTATGGAACACATTTACACCAAACAATAAAAGGTTTCCAAGTTGAACGGGAACCCTTCCATCATCCCAAAGTATGTGTAATTCTGTTGAGCCTGATTCACCAGCAGGTGTGCACACTGTGGGTACCATTTCACACTTAGTTTAGCGACAAAAAAGTCTTACATTGCGATGTGAAGTTCATATGGTTTTGTTAAAAAAAAACAGCAAGTGGTACTTGGCATATGCACAGTACCCGCTTGGCATAAAATGTACTGGACATTTCAGCAAACAAGCCATGTCTGTCTTGTTTGGGCAGCAAGGGTACAATAGAGGAAGCATACCTGAAGGCTATACCCTTCCCCACCTTCAAACTGGAATAACCTCATGCCATTTCTGGAGGGACTTGTGGCAGAGATACAAGGAACATCGCATTGGCATCAACCAAGCAGTCATGAAAACAAATCATATGACTGACAGTAATACTGTGCGCATGTCCAAAGGCCAAGTCCTGTGCCCAGTACCACAAAGGCATGATCTGCCTGCACAGCAGGTGACATTGTCAGATGCCGAGTTCAGCACAAGACCCATGGCCCAGCCCTATGCTGAGTGTCCTACAGGATTGCCACTGCCCATGCCATATGGGTATTGTGGGCATGAGTATTGGCTTTAGGGTCCTGATGAAGAGTATGAGCTGCAGCCAGTGTCTCCAAATGTACTATTCATAATGTCACAAATTACATCACATATGTCATCACAAGTGCTATCAATGAAATCAAATTTAACATCACACTCTGACATTATGAATGACATTACTGATGCAGTATAACATTTTACTTTTCACATATTATGGAAAACAATGATGGAACATTCAAAACGTTTGCCGCCTACACGCCTTCTACAGTGTGCACTGCACTCTGGGAACTGGGACCAGCTAGCAACCAAGCTCTCCACCAGCAGTGCATGGCCAATTGCATGTGCAGGAGGATCTAGGAAGAAAGCATGGCCTGCAGCCCTGTGCATGAGCCTGCAGTGCACTGTATGCAGCAAATGCTTTACAATATACCTTTGTACTTACGTGACCATTTGGTAGGTAGCATATGAGCAGGTGGGACCGAGCACTGCACAGCCCAGCTGACCTGTACTCTGTGGGGGGAAAAGAGCAGGAGTTGTGACAAGACGAGATACTACATTTGCTGCTCACACAGTGCTTACAATATTAACTGTTATTTTCAGATATTAGCCATTGTGTACTGTCGTCTGCTACAGTTCAGGAAGGATATGCATAAAGGGAGGTAACAGTCTGTTTTAGAGCTCTGTTTAGGGTTTCATTAAGGACATTTTTCAGGCTCTGTCCGGGGCAGACACCTCTTTGGATTCCATGCTACTGACACTAGACTCTCTCTATGATATTCCTGCTCAATTGGATGTTCTAAACTACATAGCTCAATAACTGAATACCTCCCTAAACTAAGACTCTTCCAATGCCCCAGGGGTGTCCTGTGTATATCTAGGAGTACTGAACTATACCAGTTTTGACGATACCCACATGAGTTAAATTACATAACAATTCATCTAGATGGATCTCTTTTAAATCGTCAGTGGTTATGCTGTAAATCTGGAATCCATTGCTCCTTGTGGTCCTACACTGGACAGCCTTGCCCTACAACACCTCTCGCCTTTGCTCTTTATTGACGATTCTTCGAGCCTTGAATCCACATTCCCTGAAGCAGTCCAAGGGCTGCATGGTTGCGCAGCGTATGAATAGATAATGATGAACATAATATTATTTATATAACGATTGCTGTGGCATTATTCTGTATGAACATCAATCAATATGTTAATTTTTCCATGTGCATTAGCCTCTGACTATCGGTATGGTGACTTTTTACTGTGTCATTCTTGCGCGGGCATTTCACCACCTGGACTGTAGCACTTAATCGTAGACGTCATTTAGGGGTCGCCATGGGACGCCGCTGCGACCCCCATTTTGCCCCTTGCGGCCCTTAGCACTGCTTCTGCGACCCCTGGCCCCAGAGGTGGCAAAATCAGTGCCAGGAACAGAGTGGGAGCTCCTCCTTATGGACGTTGTTTGGGGCTCCGCTTGCTTGTTTTCAATCAGTTTTTTAATTACACTAATAGTGAATAATAATATATTATCCACTATTAGTGTAATAAAAATGGAGTACAGTTAGCTGGAATATGACCCTCTTTGACAGCTGGGGTAAGTAAAAAACACTTTTAAATGTATGCTGTGTGCATGCTTAGGGGTGAGTGTGTGCTTATGTAAAAGAGAGTGTGTGTATGAGTGAATGTGTCTTTATGTAAGCTTGTGTGTGAGTGAAAGTAAAGATGAAATGGCCCTGATGTCACTTCCCCTACCCCAGGCATTTTGGTGAACTGAAGTCCATGCACCTAATTAAACAGCACTGAATTTGTAGGTGGCAAAATGCTCATCTGCAGGCTGTGGAGACAGGCGGGGGAGCCAGGGCAGGGGAGAGGGGCACGGGGGCACCTCCCTAAAAAAAAAAGAAACAGCAAACACCGGCGTCAAGAGTGAGTCTGTTATATGCGACCCGTAGAGAGAATACCGGCGCCTACGGGCACCCTCTCTGTGTGGCGCAGCACTTGTGGAATACATTTGACCAAGCAGTATTCCCCCCCGCTCAGTAGGGACTCATGTCATTATACTGTCTATATGATTATGTTTCATTGTCTGTGTATCACCACGTGACGTGATTCACCCACCTTGCACAGGGCTAAGCCCGGATTTTACCAGCAGTACCGCTGTGTTTTACAATTTAATAAAGAGAATGTGTTTAATTAAAATAGAATGAGTCGGTATTTGCCTTGTGGTGAAATGTCAGGAAATCGTGATCATCATCATATTTACCTCTCTGAAAAGCAACCCTCTCGCAAATGTCAACCTTGGTACATCAACGCCTCTAAATACTATTTCTGTGATGCTAGATATCTTGCAAACTGCCAGATACTGCATATATGCAGATGCAGAGAGTGCTATGCTATTTATTACCACTTCTTGTTATGGGAAGTGGACATGACCCTAGAGGAGAAGCTTCAAGTGAATCATGATGCTACTCTCCTCACTCATCAATGGAGTGCGTAGCATGTTGTCCACGTGCATACATGGTTTCTGATATGATGTCTTTATTTCATTTAGAAAATGTATTGAACTAAAACCAAGAGTTAATAAATTAAATTAATGTAGGGAGGTAAATTCACGTTTAAGTGGCTTCATGACTATTACAAGAGTAAGTTTTCCCCCCTACAAAGTTAATGTAATCTTTGTTAGATTCTTTGGAAAACATGGTTCTGTGAATACATCTCTGGGATAAAACTCTTCCACTTCCATCTATTCAGACATTCCAACATTTCTGAATACCAACCCCCGACCACCAGCATCTCTGAATTTAGGGTCAAAAGACTGCCTGATATTAATACAGGTCTTAGCAAGACTGGCCTGTTTTTGAAAAAGGGTTAAAGATCCCCTTGCAGGTGGGTGCACTGAGTGACTGTAGGTGTATGCATGGGCACGTCTGGGGGCCCATAGGAATCCCTTGCAAGGGTCACCCCAGGGCGAAGGAGGCACACTAATTGTGCACCATCTCTGTAGTACAGTGCCATATTATGTGTGCAGACTGAGAGAGAAAATGTGTCCCCATGCTAATGAGGGAACGCACACTTGGTATCACTCGTGCTATATCTGTCCCAGTGTGATCTGTAATACAGAAGGAAAAATAACATCTGCAGCCCTTCTGTAATACAAAAGCGCCCCAGAGGGTTGGGGGGTACAAACACCCACAGTGCCTCAGGGCACTTTATGTAAAAAGACTGAGGGACTAATTACGACCTCGGCGGATGGGACACTCCGTCACAAACATGACAGATATCCCACCCCCTGTATTACAAGTTACATTATATCCCATGGAACGTGTAAAACGGTGGGTGGGATATCCGTCACATTTGTGACAGAGTATCCCATCCGCCAAGGTCATAATCAGGCCCTAAGTCTGAAAGACATAGGTCCTCATTCTAACCCTGGCGGTCGGTGACCGCCAGGGCTATAGTGGCTTGCGTACTGCCAACAGGCTAGCGGTACTGGACACCACATTTTGACCATGGCGGTACCGCCATGGTAACACCGCTGGGATTGGCGGTATAACGACATGGCGGTCCCGGTGGTCGTAATCCACCAGGGCAGCGCTGCAAGCAGCACTGCCCTGGGGATTTCGACTCCCCTTACCGCCAGCCTGCAAAGGCTGGTGGTAAGGGGACCGGGGTGCACCTGGGGGCCCCTACACTGCCCATGCACGTGGCAGGGGCAGTGCAGGGGCCCCCTGGCATAGCCCCATTGCGCATTTCACTGCCCGAATTTCGGGCAGTGAAATGCGAGACGGATGCTAATGCACCCGCTGCACATCAGCATTGCCGCCAGCTCTATTACGAGCCGGCAGCAATGTTGATGTGGCTTTTCCGCTTGGCCAGCGGACGGCAACACTGTTACTATCCGCTGGCCCAGCAGGAAAAGTCGAAATAGGGAGCCAGACATACCGCCAGCAATGGCGGTATTTTGGCGCCCGCAGCCTCGGCGGTCTTCTGGGAAGACCGCCGGGGTTGTAATGAGGGCCATAGTGACTCTCTACTTTAGTCGTTGGACACCAACATAGGGGTGTTTAGTGCTCTGAATACTGCACCTTTACACTTATGATGCCTGAATACAATTACTGATTAAAAACATTATACAATCCGAACTGCCTCTTGAACTCTTTTTTATGTCCAGAACTCATACCCGCCTTGTAGAGACAGACTGGCAGTAGAGGTTTCAGTCCAGAAACAAGGATAGCTGGATTTACGATTCTACAGTCAAGGTGATATTTTGTTGCTGTGCTCTCTCAGCGAGTACACTGTGCCAGTACGCTATGTGTCTGGTGAACGCCAGATACACAGCCTTCTGGCACCGGGTACTTGTCAGGCCAACATCCTTACTTGGAGCTCATTACGACTAACCAACAATTTATTATATCTAACAAGCATCATAATATGGTAAGTCTTACAAGACTCAATATGCTCCCTTTACAGCAAATACAGATTATTCTACTGGAATAACTCACATGCACATTGCGGACACGTATTGTCATTGCTCACCAATTCATATGCCTCCGGCTTCTTCAGGACACTGATTTCTGTTTCATTTTAATGTTACCTGGGTTAAGAAGGTTACTTACATGCAGCTGTTTCAGCTTCTCTACCCCCTCACAGGTTGTGGTGCTGCAACCCTTAAATCCATAGAGGGAGGTGTCAAATCCATGGTAAGTGGCCTTCAATGTGACGTTGCTTGCTAAAAAGACAGAAGTGAGAAAATTATCATAGAGAAGGCATCACAGATGATTACAGATAACAGTATTTAGGCTAGAGAAGAATCAAGTCATGGGGTGGAGAAAATTACAGCTGGGATGCACTTAGAGATACACAGTGTGGATGCCTGAGATTAACCATATGGGAGAATGGACAATGAACAGAAAGAAACAAAGTTCCTCAGACTGCTGTTGTCCATCACAGCCCTGCTCTGGGCAGCCCTACTCAGCCTAGTACTTACAACATCATAATTACTGTACACATCATACATCATCGTAGGCAACTTGGAGGCAGGTACACCTGCCTACCTAAATGTAAAATGGTTGAAGTTCTCTCCTTCAAAGTGTGCCTGCAAAGGACTGCCTCTATCAAGAAGCCTCCTGTTTTGCCTGTCTTATCTGGGATGCAGTTTCCCCGTGTTTCCCACACCTGGGTGGGAGTTCCTGTTTCCCATTTGAAGCCCTGGTTGGACATGTCCTCCATGCTGCTGGAAGTTTGTTTCAATTATGGACAGTGTCCCCGCTTTTGCTGGCTTTTTGGGCCGCTTCTATGCTTTTCATCTGAGTTATTCTTGTGATCTGTGCACCAAAACCTCCAGGTTGGGTTGCTTGGTGTTGTGTGGTGCTGGTTCCGGTGTTTGGTCTGTCCTTCCCTGGCTCCCTGGTGGGCTTGGGAGTGGGGTTGTGATTACTTTCTTTGATGTTGATTTGGGTCTTAGTAGATGGATGTGGGTTTACCCCTTACACCTCAGGCTAGGTGCTAGTGGAGGGATACATATTTTACAAGAGAAAGGGGTGTTAGCCTGCCCTTCAGGGAGTCAGTGTAGTTTGGGGAGGCAAGCCTTCCTCCGTTTCTGTTTGTCCTCTGATTCTTTCAATCACAATCGGTATGCTTGAGGGGAACAGATCTGTGCTATGATTTGCATTGTAACAACATTCAATTGGTAGTACCACCAGTCATCTCATGTGTGAATCCAGAGTGCCTGTGTGAGCCTGCCCACCGCCTCCCTAGACTGGGATTAGGTAAAACGGGTCTGACACTGTCCGCTTACTGCGGGCCCCATCAAGTTTGTTTTTCCTGCCGCTAGTGTACTACTGAGAACTGATCATCGACGCAATGCACTTCACAATCTGATAGCTTCTGTCATATTTTGATAGGTGTTATTTCCTATACAAATCAAACAAATGAACATTTGTGTTAACCCTACCGAGTTTAAAATATATGCTTTCAAAATTTACATGCTGCACATTGCATCTGGCATATACCCAAGTGAGCAACTATGGCAGGATCTGAACTTGCTATTAGAAAATTACCCACACATCACGGCAACAGAAACAAACTCAATGAACTCTCTTACTAGGATGAAAATGTGGCCCACAACCCGCATACTGTGTTCTGAAGCAGGTTTGTTTATCCCCTAAACTAATCTGAGATGTTGTATCATCAAGGATATCTCACAATAGTGCAGTAATTGATACCTTCGATGGGAATGGAGTGGCAACTAATATGTTATAAGATTTATTTGCAGCCTTCAATAGCATTTCCCACTCCATTCCACTCCAAAAGCTTGAGACGTCCGGAATATCGGGATCAGTCAAGGGTTGATGTCCAATTTGTTTTGCGGTCCGGACCAAACAGTGACACCAGGCAATTTTACATCTTCACCTAAGCCTATCATGTTTGGCATCCCCGCGGTTCAGTGCTAAGCCTTACACTTTTTAACTATTAGATGGCCTCTTTGGCTAACCTCATAGAATAATTTGGAGTCTACTTCCACATCTATGCTGACGATACAGTGGATCATTAGGCTGAAAGACAATGCAAGTAAACTGCAACTCAATCTAAAGAACTGCCTCCTCAATGTCACCAAATGGATGAATGCAAACGCCCTTGCACTGAACAGCAATAAAACAAAAACAGTCATCTTTGGCACTAAAAGTATCTGGCCCAAATACTGGTGTCCGTCAGAATAAGGCATTGCCCCTGTTAACGCAGAATTTTTACTAATAAATATTAATGTATTCTGAGTGCTGAATCTGCATAGAAAATGAGTTAATGGAGAAAAAAAATGATACACGCATTTGAAATTGTGCCTACTTAAGTGACCATCAATAATCACAAAGTGTACTTATTACCTGCTTATTAATGTAAAATGCTGAACTCAAGTTTGGATTAATGTAGTAGTATGTCATATTAATGGTTATGTATTAGGTACTTGATTTATTAATTATAGGGCTTAATTTAGAGAGGTCTTGGGCCTAGTTGCACGGCCTCATGTCAAGCTGCATTTCTTAGGCAAACTATAAAATGGCTGCTTAGAGAATTAATTTGTGATTTAATCACTGCATTGATCAAATGATAGTAGCTGAAATTATTTCCCATGAGAACTGCTTGCTAGAATATGCTGTACTAGCTAGGGATCCATTGTATAACTTAGTGTGTGTAAAGGCGGCCTTCCCAGGAGAAGACAATGGATGCACTGACTGGAGTATAAGCTGATATAAATTTGTTACCTGACTAGCCCATCGACGGGAACAGGAGAAGAGGAGCCAATCATCAACATGTGAACGGGGGACTAGTAAAATCTTATATTTGGGGTTCTACTTAAACTGGACTAAACGTAAACGTATGATTCTTTGACCAATAGCAACATGGGAGGTAATTTTAGGAAATCTAACATAGCAAGACTGCACCGAGAGAAGATATGTCACTAGCCCTATTCTTTTGAACTGCCCAGAGAGAGGCCATTCTCCCCTTTCTTCTTGAGCGTAGATGTTATCCTTTTCTGAACTGCATAGAGAGACTTTGCTTTCCTGAACTTTAAGGCAGAGTTCTGATGCCTTGATGACCAAACTGATGTCCAGTTGACAAAGGTTGTCACAGCTTGCTGAACCATACTGAGGCAAGGTATAAGACAATGTTAATGATTGTTATGTCTATTTGCTTTTGTCCCTAGGCACCAACTTTTAATTTTGACAGAGCCATAGTTAGATGTTTTCCAAATTTGTGTTGACTAAACTGTTTTGGATGAAGCCCATGCATGCTATTCTAATCTGAAGGTTAGATAGGGTACTCTCTGATGATGCTAACTACATTTAATAACAGTTGATGTATTTTCTTTGCTGAATCTAAATGTATGTCATTTCTTTTGCGCAGTTATTCTTGCATTGATTTGTACTGTAACCTTAGAATGTGTAGTGGTCCAGACCAACCTTTGATTAAATTGCGATTCTTTAGGCGATTTGGGCAGCCAGTATTGTTTCTGTATGCTTTCCATTTGATTTTGAGACTAAGGCCCTCATTACAACCATGGCGGTTGGTGTTAAAGGGGCAGTAATACCACCAACAGGCTGGCAGTAACTACCGCCAAATTATGACCATGGCGGAAAGATCTCCGAAAGACAGACAATGTGCCACACTGACCGCCGGGGTGGAAACAACAGCCACCATGGCAGTAGCCGCCTACAGCCAGGCGGAAGTCAATGTTCCGCCCTCCATATTATGACCCTGCAAACCGCCACCTTTTCCGTGGTGGTACTAACGACATCAAAAACTTGGTGGAAACTGAGCTCAGAAGTGAAAGGACTCACCAATTGAGACCCAGGTAACAACCACGCCGCCATGAAGCCTGAACTGCATGTCTTCCCCATGATCTTCTACGTTCTGCTCCACCACGAACACCAACACCAGCGAAGATGACAACGGTGAGTAAATCCGCCTAGCACACAAGGGAGGGAGGGAGGAAAATGAGAGTGACACACACATGGTCCTGGGGAGTGTTGGGCATGCGGGTGTCTCACCCACTGGTTCTGGAGGGGGCATCGTGCCCTGTGCTCTTGATCCTGGGGAGTGCAAGGTCACAGTCTCTCAGGTGGGTGTCATATCCACTGGATTTGCAGGGGGCAGGCCGCACAGCAGCCCATGGAGGCAGGATTACATACCGTCCACCGGCGGTGCCGGCTGCTCAGTGGTGGTGCTGCTGCTGGTGGGGGGAGGCTTCTGCCCATCCCCTGCAACCTCAGACGGCTGCTCAGTGGTGGTGGCAGTGCTGCAGGGGGAGGCTCCTGCCCATCCCCTGGAACTTTGGACGGCTGCTCAGTGGTGGTGGTGGTGCTGCTGGGGCGGGGAGACTCCTGTACAACCATGGTTGGTGGTAGGGGCTCCGTCACAGTTCCTGCCCCTTGGTCTTCCTGCCTGCTGTTGCAGGCTCCTTGCTTTTCCTGGCAGCTGGGGCAGGTTCCTTTCCCTTCTTGCCTACTGGGGCAGGCTCCTTTCCCTTCTTGTCTGTTGGGGCAGGCTCCTTGGTCTTTCTGGCAGCTGGAGCAGGCTCCTTTCCCTTCTTGCCTACTGGGGCAGGCTCCTTGGTCTTTCTGGCAGCTGGGGCAGGCTGCTTTCCCTTGAGGCTGCTGGTACAGGCTTCTTCACCTTCAGGACATGTGGCCTGGATCCTTTTCCACCACGAGTGGGTGTGATGACGACTAGGCCCGTGGACTGTGTGGCTGAGGTGCTTGGCTGGGTTCTTCCTACCCTGCCCATCCGTGTAGGATGGGGGGGTAGAGAAGAGGTCAATGGTGGATAGGAACAGTTTTTTAGGGACGTTGGGGCGGGAAGTGGGAGAAGGTTTGGAAGTGGAGGAAGAGGGAGTGGTTGTAGGAGGTGTCTGTCTGCTGCTTTTGGGAGCAGGTGCATGGCCTGTATGCTGTTGTGAGGTGGATGGCTGTTGGGTGTCTGAGTGCTTGTGTTTGTGTACGTTAGCAGGGGGGACAGACACAGTGGGAGAGGACACAGGGGACGTGTGCATGGCTGTTGTGGAGGTGTCTGCCAGTGAGGTGCGTGTTCTACTTAATGTGGTGATGATGCTGGTAGTGGATGATGATGTAGTGCATGCATGCATGCGTGAGTGTAGATGGAACTGGGAGACAGGTGGAGGAGGAGGAGGGGGAGACAGTGGAATTAGTGGATGTTGTTGTGTCTGCATCTGGATCGTGTTTGTGTGAGTGCCTGTGGGATGAAGTGTGGTGCTTGTGTTGGCCTGTACCACTCTTGTGTGTTGTCTTGTGTGCATGCTCGTCTGGCTGTGTGCTTGGGATGGGTTGGGGTTAAGGAGAATGGGACTGGGAAGAGGAAGCTGCAGGGGAGGGTAGAAACAGGGACAATGGCTGCCATCAGAGAGGAGGCAAGAGCCTGAATCGATCTCTGTTGGGCCCCCAATCTAGTGTAAATACCCAACAGGAATTTATTAGTCTGTTGCATCTGGGCTGCCAGCCGCGGGATGGCATTCACAATGGTTGACTGCCCTACAAAGATGGATCTCAGGTGGTCAATAGCCTCCTCACTCAGGGCAGCAGGGCTAACTGGGGCAGGGCCTGAGGTGCCTGGGGCGAAGGAGATGCCCACCCTCCTGGGCGAGTGGGCACGGGCAACTCAATAAGGGGCTGCTGGGAGGGCGGTGCTGGTATGGGGGTGGCGGATGTACCTGTAGCTGGAGTGGTCACAGAGGTGTCCGCCACCGCCAGGGAGCTTCCATCTGAGGAGGAGTCGCTGTTGGTAGTGTCCCCTCCTGTCTACGTCGCGGTGCTCCCCTCGCCCTCCGTCCCACTGGTGCCCTCACTGTCGGTGGATTCGGCCTCCAGTCCCATGTGGGATGCAACTACCTCCGTCGCCGGTGCCTCTGCTCCTCCGCCAGATGGTGCTAATACACATAAGGACAGGGTGACAAAACAAAAAGGGGGGAGAGACAGAGAATACACTTGGTCAATGTCAGCAACAACACTATTGTTGGCATACACAACACACAGGGAACAGCCCTATGCACTAGGCCATGCACTACCAGTTACACTGCTAGTCACCAGCCCATGGGGTAAAATGCTGATGCCATTAGCTGCACACCTGAAACCCACAGGACCCTGCCCAGTATTAGATGCCCATTAACACTATTGGGGTCAGAGTGCATCTGATCTTGCCAATCAATGAACATACCCTGTCATGATCGCCCTGGCCTAGGGACACCCACAGGCCACATCCCCCACCCAGGTAATACCTGAACTCGTGCAAAGTCATGATTCTGAATCTGTACTCACCCCCTTGTGGCTGCTGTGATGCCTTAAAGCGCCCATCCAACTCTGGATAGGCCACCGCCAGGATACGGGCCATCGGGGGGGTCAGGGTACGACGGGCACCCTTTTCTTGTTGGGAGGCCATCCCCAGCTAGGCCTCCGCCGTCTTCCTTGCCCAGTGGCGCAGGTCCTCGCACCATTTGCGGCAGTGGGTGCTCCGCCTGTTAAAGACCCCCAGGGTCCGCATCTCCTTGGCGATGGCATGCCAAATACCCTTTTTTTAATGGGCGCTGACCTGCAGGAAAAAATACAGCAGAAAAAGGTATTAGTCATACCGTCCGGACTGGTATACTCATGGCCCAAGATATCCCCCCCATCCACTTACACACATACATTGCCCAACATATATGCAGCACTCTGCCCAGGACCCCTCAGCCCCCCCCCACATGGGGCTTAAACACACAGCAATCCATACATTCATGTCCCATGCATCATGCGCACAGTGTACTGGGGTAGGACCCCATCCACTAGTCTCTCCAACTCCTCGGGAGTGAAGGCAGTTGCCCTTTCCCCAGACACTCGAGCCATTGTTGCTTCCAGACACAGGTCACAGCAGCACTTGCAGTGTAGGTCCTCTCGTGTTGAAGGTCAGGTAGCAAGTGAGTGCACAGATAGAAAATGGTGGTCACATCCGCGGCGGTGCGTACCGTCACCGCCGGCGTACATCGCCATTGGCTCCTTCAACACATAGAGCCCAATGATAACCAATGCGATGTTGTACGGCGGCCGTCGACCACCGACCTCAACAGCGCACAACGCCAGCGGAATTACCTCATTTCCACTTGTCTCTCCTCACAGGTCAGGCAACCGCCATTTCAGGGGGACACAGACTATGGCACCTAACTGCATCACAGCAGACATTGGTACATCAACTGACTTATGAGTTCACATACTGTTTCTGTAAAGGAAGAATTGAATATTAATTATGACATATGTGTAAATATGACCTTCTGCTCACCGTTTTTCACCCTAGAGTTCCACCGCTGCAGATGAATAGGAGATGGAGACATCCCCCTGTGTACAGACCCCTGGTGGACCTTGCGACAATGGAGGACAGGCACATTATCCTGATCTGCAGACTTGATAGGGCCACAATTCAAGAACTGTGTGCCCAATTGGAGCCAGACCTCATTTCAGCTATCCGCCCCCCCACAGGTATCCCCTCTGTAGGGCAGGTCCTGTCAGTGCTCCAGTTCCTGGGAAGTGGTTCCTTCCAAGTGACAGTGGCCATGACATCAGGATGTCACAGCCTATGTTCTCAAACGTGCTGACCAGAGTGTTGTCTGCCCTGCTGAAACACATGCACAGCTACAACGTATTCCCCCAGGTGGAGGATTTGGCCACAGTGAAGGCTGACGTCTATGCACTGGGACATATCCCCAACATCATTAGTGCCATTGCTGGTACACATATTGCATTTGTGTGTCCCCGGAGAAATGAACAAGTGTTCAGAAATAGGAAAAGCTTTCACTCTCTGGATGTGCAGATGGTGTGTTTGGCGGACCAGTACATCTCCCATGTCAATGCCAAGTATCCTGGCTCTGTGCATCATGCCTTTATCTTAAGGAATAGCAGCATCCTATATGTGATGTCTCAACTCCAGAGGCACAGGGTGTGGCTAATAGGTGAGCCCATGGTCCCCACCCAGTTGATGTAGGTATGTGAGTGTGGGTTTGGCCCTAAGGGTGAGTGTGTGGCCAACAGGTATCCCTCAAATATTTGCAGGTGGCTCTGGTTACCCCAACCTCTCATGGCTACTGACCCCAGTGAGGAATGCTAGGACAAGGGCAGAGGAATGTTACAATGAGGCACATGGGCGAACAAGGAGGATCATTGAGAGAACCTTTGGCCTCCTAAAGGCCAGATTACGGTGCCTCCATCTGACAGGTGGATCCCTCTACTACTCACCCAAGAAGGTGTGCCAGATCATCGTTGCATGTTGCACAGCCTTGAGACACCAGGTGCCTTTTACGCAGGAGGATGAGCCTGGGGATGGTCGTGTGGCAGTGGTGGAGCCTGTGGACAGTGATGAAGAGGAAGCTGAGGAAGAAGATGTGGACAACAGAAGTACACTAATTCAACAGTACTTCCAGTGACACACAGGTAAGACACTGTAACGTCGCATTCCATTGCAGTTTTGTGTTTGACATTGAACATGGCAGCCTGATTTCCCTATTTCTATGGCCACTTACTGTACCCTTTGGCATCTCTATTTTCAGATCTGTGTGCCCCCCTCTGGCTCCTGGTGTGTTTACTGCTGCCCACTACAGGTCATACCTATGTAAATATTACAGTACATTTGAATTGCAATGTTTACAGTTTGAGAAACTAATATATTTGTCAAAGAATTGACAGACTCCAAATTTGATTTTATTCCAAGGGTGTTTATTTCTGTGATAATAAGTGGAGGGGATATTGCAATGGGCTGGGTTGCTGATGGAGGAAAGTCCAGGGTAGAGTCCAGTCTATTTGTGTCACAGGTGCATTGTCCAAGGGGGCATAGGAAGGGGAGCAATGGCAGTTCAAGGTGGACAGGGTGACAGAGTGGGACAGACGGGTGACAATCCTGGCGGGGGTGTTGGCAATGTTCTCTGGCTTTTGCCTGGATCGCAGGGACCGTTTGCGGGGTGGTTCTCCTTCTGCAGGTGGTGGGTGCTGGTGGCTTGTTGGTCCTGTGGTGGGGCCTCCTGTCCACTAGCGCCGGAAGAGGTGGAGGGCTGTTCTTCGGTTTGGCTAGTGTCAGGGTCCCGTTGGTTTGCCACTGCCTCCCTCATGGTGTTGGCCATGTCTGCCAGCACCCCTGCAATGGTGACCAGGGTGGTGTGGATGTCCCTCAGGTCCTCCCTGATCCCCAGGTACTGTCCCTCCTGCAGCTGCTGGGTCTCTTGCAGTTTGGCCAGTATCTGGCCCATGGTCTCCTGGGAATGGTGGTATGCTCCCAGGATGTTGGTGAGTTCCTCGTGGAGAGTCGGTTCCCTGGGCCTGTCCTCCCCCTGTCGCACAGCAGTCCTCCCAGTTTCCCTGTTGTCCTGTGCCTCTGTCCCCTGAACCGTGCACCCACTGCCACTGACCCCAGGTCCCTGATCGTCCTGTGTTTGTGGGTTTTCTTGGGGTCCCTGTAGTGGTGGACACACTTCTGATTGACGTGTCCTGGAGATAGAGGGATGGGCCCGCTGGGTGGGTGCTGTGCTGGTGTTTCCTGAGGGGGGAAGCTCTATGGTGGGTTGGGACTGTGGCTGGGTCACCGACGGTCCAGAGGTCCCTGATGGGCCAGGTTGGTCAACGTGATCCAGGTGTGCAGAGCTGCTGTCATCACTGTGGGCCTCTTTGGGGGGGGACTGAATGTTGCTGGCACCTCCACTCAGGAGACGTAAAGTGGGGGTCCTGTGGGGATGTAAATGCAGTGTTATTGTATCTGTGTGTGCCATCTTGTGCATGGATATGTTTCCTTCTATGGTTGTTATTAGCAAGGCAGCTTTGGCTTGTGTGAGTTGTACTTGGTTTGGCTAAGTGATTGTCACTAGTGTGCATGCTGTGGTGATGGATGTCCATGCAGGTCTGTGATGGTGGTCCATGCATTGGTGTTGCATGCAGGGCTTTGTGTTGGAGTGGGTGGGTTGTGATGGTGGGGTATGTGTGAGGTGGTGGGGTGATGGGGGTGAGGGTAGGGGTTGTTGTTTGTGATGTCATGCAGGTAGGGTGGGGGATAAGGTATTAATGGGGAGAAGGTGGGGGTCCACCGCCAGTCCTCTGTACTGCTATCTGGTGCCTTGCTACCACGGAACGTACCTTCCCCCGTAGGTCATTCCACTGCTTCCTGATGTCATCCCTTGTTCTTGGGTGCTGTCCCACGGTGTTGACCCTGTCCACGACTCTTCGCCATAGCTCCATCTTCATTGCAATAGATGTCCGCTGCACCTGTGATCCAAATAGCTGTGGCTCTACCCGGATGATTTCCTACACCATTACCCTTAGCTCCTCCTCAGGGAATCTGGGGTGTTGTTGTGGTGCCATGGGTGTAGTGTGAGTGGTGTCTGTGAGGGTGTGTGGGTTGCTGTGTTGGGGTGTGTGCTGTGAGGTGCGTGGATGGTGTATGGGTGATGGTGTTTTGTGGCTCAGATTCAGTGGGTGCTCCTTGCTTGTCTCTCTCTCACTTGCCAAAATCTTTGGGTCGTAATGGGTTGTGGGTATTGTGGGTGTGTGTTTTATAGTGTTGTGGGTGTGGTGTGTGTTTGTGTGTCAGGTGTGTGTAGTTCGAATTGTCCAATGTGATGTTGTTTTGTTAGTGTGTGTGTATTTTGAGCGCGGTGATCTGTACCACCAATGGTTTACCACGGTTGAATGACCACCGCAGTGATTCGTGGGTCATGATGCTGTGGGCGTATTTCTGCTGGCGTAACAGTGTGGGTTTTGGTACTGCCATTTTATCACTGACCTTTGGGCTGGCGGACTTGTGTGGGTGTCTGTATAGTGGCGGATTTCTATGTGTGGGTCATAATACCCATAGCGGTATACCGCCACGGTCACGGTATGTTGGCGGCAGTCAGCATGGCGGTAAGCGGCACTTACCACCAATGTTGTAATGAGGGACTTCATTTGAGGAGCTTAGAGAATTTGAGGATGGTGCTGTATGGCTTGAAACCTCCTCCAAAACAAGAGCAGTTCAAGGCATTAGCAAGCTGGGAATTAGTAGCCAGACAGCAACAGAAGTTTGAGAGGAGAATGTGAAAGGCAGAGAAGACACTAGCGGAGGCTAGATGGGACACCGATCAGAGGTTTTGGAGAACAAAGACTTTACAGGGGATTAAATTGTTTCCTACAACAACTCAGTACAATGAGCGAGAAGGAAAGCCAACAGAAAGATAAACAGAAGCCCATCCGAGAATAGGGAATGGAGATCAACGGAGTCTAGGATATCCTTAACACTTGCGGAAGAGTCAGATGATGATGAGTTTATTTTACAGTTATTGAGAAATCGTCCCCCACCATATGCAGAACAAGAGAGCGGTCCGAACACCAGTGTAAACCCTTCAACACCGACACAGGTTAACACAACAACAAGTCCAGTGCAGATTAATCCTAGCATTACACAGAGCCCAATGCAGAGCAGTCTTAATGTACTTACTCACCGGTAGCACAAAACCAGATGCCACAGCCAAATGTCCCGAGAATTTACCCTTCTGTACCTATTGTGGAAACTGCCACAAACCTAATAGTGCCAACAGGACAGGTTTTCCTGAAACCAACATTGGTTCAGACACAGCCGACTCCACTCTTACTGCCTCAAGTGCAGTCACAAGCAATGCCAAAGTAAACTCCTATAACAGGGACACAGACTAATATGTCTGTACTGATGAGCCAGATTACGGGACGTACGCACCCACTGAACCCGAATGTCAGACCAAGCCCAGATGCTGTATCTGTACCGGTCACCATTGGCCCAATTGTATCTTTGTTTGGTCAGGAGAGTAACAGTACAAGTTGACAGGGAGTCCTGAGTCAGAATTCAATTAGGGGAGAACTCGGTGAGAATACTCAAATAGTCTCTACTGTGGGACAGACCTTTGACAGAATAAGATCAGTGCTAGACATTAGTCCATTTGGAGCTCCTCTGGATACGGTAACAGGGTCGAACGTTAGTCGCAGCCTGAAATTACTGACACCGCAATCTCCAAACGTAGTTGTGCAACCTTTGCTTCAAGGTTTGACTGCCCAACAATTGACTGAATGGTTAGACAAGCTGAATACCCCACAGAGTGCTCCCAGGGAAGAACTTGAACTATACGAGACTAGGGATGGAAGCGAGTGAGCTCATTTAAGGGTCTATGGGTGTGAACAGACTTGAATCTTACACAGAAGCAGAACTGAGGTATCTGTGCCCGAAAATTACAAGAGAGGCAAGCGAGGTACATCAGAAGCTAGCAAACTTGGCAGGGAAATACAGCATAGAAATAGGGAAGACAAAGCATTTGAAGAGGAGTTACAGGCTAGATTTTGACACAAAAGATTTTGAACACATGAGATCTGCAGGAATGACGGCACAACTTAGGGAGCTACTCCAAAGTGTACAGACATGGGGAGCATTAGAGAAGTGGGAAGGCAGACGGTAAAGAAGAGAGATAAAAGGAAAAGGGATTCTGAGGATCTTACTGCAAATGTGCAGAAAGGTAAGGATCCGGTGAAAATTTTACCAATCAGAGAGAATCCAGGAGGGAATTTTGTTCATGTCTCTCAGAGCAGAAGTGACATTCTGTCCTTTACAAATGACTATCCCAGTTTGAGAGCGAAACCAGTAGAATGGTACTAGCAGACAGACAGGTTCATGAAACTTACAAAATGACTGTGGGAAGACTTGAACACTCTATTAGAGATAGTAGTTCCAGCTGATTTATGGATTGAGTGCAAGAGGAGTATAGATTGGTCGACAAAGGAACCAGAGAGAGATCTGATTACAGGTGCACCATCTCTCGAGGTAATGAAATACTCCTACAAAGTGATTGAATTTTTGAAAATGAGAATTTCACCCAAAAACATTGACTGGAAGAGAATAGACAGGACAGCTCAGGAAGCAAAAGAGTCAATACATGCGTATTATGAGAGAATGTTGCAGGCATTTAAGCATTACAGTGGTACAGAGACAATCGAGCCGAAAGACATGATTCATTTTGTGTTTAGATTTGTGGAAGGACTGAGACCTGTATTAGCCAGATGATTAAGAGCCATTTGATATGCTGGCAAGCAAAGCCGATTGATGAGGTATTGCAATATGCAAAGTACTGTAGTGACTAGATTGAGTTGAAGCAGAGAAAGTTGAAAGAAAAGGCAATGGTGATGCAGATTAGTGTGGCTCGAACAGGAATGCAGGGCAATTTTTCGCAGCAAAAGCAGGGACATGTGGTATTTGAAAATCAGATGAGAGGTGGAGGTGGGGGAGGAATTGGAAACGGAAACCGTAGTTCCGATTTGGGTACTGCAGTGGTTCAGAATGATGTGCAGGGAATAAAGAGAGTGTCACCTTATCACGCTTGCGGAGAAATCGGACATTGGAAGCAGGAGTGTCCGATGATGGTACATATGTTCCAAAATATGAGAGGACCGAGAATGAGACGTCCTAATCCAAATTTCCAAAATAATGGGAATCAGATGCAAAATTTTCAACCCATGCAGCAGGTGCCAATGCCATGTGTGCATATGACACAGTTGCAGCCATTGAAACAGTAGGGTCAAATAGCACCTAGACAGCAAATCCAAATACCTCAAGCCCCAAAGGAACAGCAGCAGGTGATGCTTCCTCAACAGGTCCCAAGTCAGAGGTCTAGCCAGAGTAATAACACAGTACACCAATTTCCGCAACACAGTGAGAATGGAATAAACAATGATCTGGTGAGCGAGAGTTCTGATAAAGAGGAATGTGTGCTTGCAGCTTCCTTGGAAGTAGATCAGAAGGGTCCATATGTGAAGGGAAAAGTAATGGGTCATAATGTTTCCTTCTTGGATGACACAGAAGCTACATGCTCTACAGTGAGAACTGCAGAAGTTCCAAATCTGCCCCTCTCGGGAAAGACAGTCCAGATTGTAGGAGTAGCGAATCAGTATTTGACCAATCCAATCACAGAACCGGTTCAGGTTAAAATTGGCAACTTTAAAGGATTACATAAATTCATAGTCTATGATTCAAGTCCAGTATCCCCACTAGGAAGAGACTTGCTGTGTAAAACAGGGTACTCGATTACTTGCTCAAATGATGGAATCGAGATACAGATGAACAGTGATGATGAGGATGACCCAGCTCCAGAGAGAGAGTATGAGACTATAAATGAGGAGTACCCTCTGATTAGTTTCTTTCCAGTCTTCCCGTTAAAAGATCTTCCTCCTGACTGCAAGGAACAGTTAAAGAGAGAGTGTGGGATATGACAGGGAAAGACATTGGCCTGATAAAGGGAGTTGAGCCAGTTAAAGGTCCGGTGAAGCCGAATGCAATTTTTCCCCAGATTCCCCAGTACCATATGTCACAGCACATCATTGAGAAGGTTGCTCCCATAATTGCAGAATTCATAAACCAAGGGGTCTTAAAAGAGGTGTTTAGCAGTCCATGTAATTCCCTGAAAATGGGATTGAAAAAGCCATGTGGGAAAGTTTGGATTGTTCAGGATCTGAGAAAAATAAATGACATTGTGATAAAATGTTGTCCCGTAGTACCAAATCCAGCCGTGATTTTGTTTCAGATACCCTGTGATGCTGAATGGTTCACCATAATAGACTTGTCACAAGCCTTCTTTTCTGTGCATCTTCACGAGGATAGTCAATTTCTCTTTTGTTTCACATTTTTACATTGAGGTTACTGTTGGTGTAGAATTCCTCAAGGGTTTTCGGAATCACCTTCCATGTTCAATCAGATCTTGAAAAAGAACCTGGAGTCATCGGAAATGCCTTTCCAATCGACATTGGTACAGTACATTGATGATTTGTTGAGTGCACCAAAAACGAAGGAAGAGGGTAAATATGACATGATTGCCTTACTGAACCATTTGGGAAAGAATGGTCATAAAGTGTCTCCACTTAAATTACAATACTGTCAGAAAGAAGTGAAGTATTTGGGTCACCAGATTGAGAAGGGAATAAGAAAAATATCCAGAGAAAGGGTCACGGTCATATTGCAGAATAATCCCTCAGCCACACAGAGAGATGTCAGTATTTTTTTAGGTATGGTAGGCTACTGTCGCCAATGGATTCCCAACGTGTCTGTAATTTCAAAGCCATTGCAGAAGCTGACTCTCAACAAAGTCACTGATCCCCTAATGTTAGACCAGGCGTGTATGAAAGCATTTTCTGAATTGAGAGTTTATGCAAAGCTCTGGCTTTGAGAATGCCTGACTACACTAAGCCCTTCACATTGTTTTGTCATGAGTGTGATGCATGTTCTTTGTCTGTCTTGACTCATGTCCGTGGAGGTGTAAACCACCCATTAGCATATGTTTCAGCTACTTTGGACCCAGTTGCAGCAGCTTTACCAGGCTGTTTGCATGCAGGCACAGCGGTTAGACAAAACCTCGTACAGTGTGAATGCATTGTGATGGGACATCCCCTGACTATTATGGTCCCTCACTCCACTGAGGTTTTACTTACAAGGACCAAGACGCAGTACTTGACAGATGCCAGACTGACTTGCTACGAGACGAGCATCTTTGGGTCACCTACTATGTCATTGAATTATCTTTGTTGATGGGTTCTGTTTGAGGGACAATACAGGAATCCTAAGAGCAGGATACGCTGTGTGCACAATGTTTGCTATACTTGAAGCGTCCTGACTTTGAGGAGTATACTCTGCACAAGTAGCAGAACTGGTAGCCCTTTCTAGAGCGTGCATGTTACTGCACAGCTTCAAATTACTATCTATATGGATAGCCAGTATGGATTTGGGATAGTGCACGATTTTGGCCAGTTGTGGTCTCAGAGAGGTTTCCTGAACTCTTCTGGTTCACCAGTAAGAAATGGTCAGAGAATTCAAGAGTTGTTGCAAGCTATCCAAATGCCTGAAAAGATTGCCGTGGTGAAATGCAGTGTGTATCTGAAATCGCAAGATTTTGTGTCAATGGGAAATGGATATGTGGATCAAGTCGCAAGGTTTTGCGCATTGAACTGTATATCGTTCAAGGATAAGTGGTAACTGTTAGCTGAAGAAGATGAGACATGCCCAAGTTATGCCTTTAATGCTATAGATACATTGGAAGAACTGAGAACACTGCAAAATGATGTTGACAGGGAGGAAAAACGATCATGGGTCAAAATGAAATGTGTACAGCGACGGATGAACTGTGGGTTTCAGAAGAGGGTCAACTGGTTTTGTCGACCAGTTTGGTGACTCAAATGGCTAGGTATAATCATGGTCAAGCGCATGTTGGGAGAGATACCATGATTTGACTATTCAAACAAAATTGGTTCAATCTTACATTTAGACAAGTTGCTGAAGCAGTTTGCCATTTTTGCCTCATTTGTCAACAAATGAATGCGGGAAAAGGGAGAGTGGTCAATTTGAGCCACATTGGAAGAGCAAGAGATCCATTCAGCAGAATGCAGATGGATTTTATTGAGATGCCTATATGTGGAGGATTGAGATATGTGTTGCTGATTGTCTGCATCTTTAGTCATTGGATTGAAGCTTACCCTACACAAAGAAATGACAGCCTTACAGTAGCAAAACTACTGCTTAGGGAACTGATACCACATTTTGGGTTTCTGATCTCTTTATAATCAGGTAGAGGAAGTCACTTCAACAATGAAGTATTCAAATTACTATGTTCAGCCTTAAACATTGAGCAAAAATTACATTGTAGTTACCGCCCTGAAGCATCAGGACCTGTAGAACAGTTGAATGGTAGCTTGAAATTAGGATGGCGAAAATGTGTGCGTCTATGAATCTGAAATGTCCAGACACACTACCATTAGTTCTGATGGCAGGGAGAAACTTATCCAACAGGAAGACAGGATTGTCACCACATGAGATCCTCATGGGCAAAGCGATGAGGTTACCATCGGTTCCTGCAAATGCTCTGTGAACATAACAGAACAATGCCTTGATTTGATTCCTGCTCTATTGGGGAAGGGTCTTTATGCACGCTTTCTCTTTGGATGCCTTCCACTGCTGACCCTATCAAAAAAATGGGGAGCTACTTCATCTATTGATCTTTGTCCAGCTTGTCTCCGCAGCTCTGAAACCACTGAACATTTTATGTTCTTTTGCCCCGCATACACTATTCCAAGGACAAAATGGATTGGTGCAATTTGCCAAGATTTGGGCCTGAGGCAGTGTTCCACAGCTATTAGGATACTCAAGAGTGATTCCTCCAAACCTGTAATCCTCATGGTTAGCAAGTTTCTTGCGACCGCTTGGCATATACAATGTCGATCATTGAAATACATTTTTCTATCTTGTATTTTTAACCATTTTAGGATCTAGTAATTTGTGATATAAAGCAAATGGGTGCATTTTTACTGCTGCCATGTTTTAATTATTGTATATATATATATATATTAAGTATTAAGTTTGGATGTACTATCTTATTTATGTTTTTAATTTTTATTATGGTATGCATTGTATTTTTTATGCTTTGATGGCCTTAAATGACTGAATAAAGCTGCTGTTGAAAACAGATGATATGGTGTTGGACTACTGCAAAGGTCTGGCTGATGTGGTTTGCTCTTTCTCTCATCATGTGGAAGCCACCGCACTGCAACCGTCTCAAGATCAAGGACACAACCTGAGAGCTGGTGACTGGTTTGTGATCAGAAAACACATGAGGAAAACATGTTTGAACCTCGGTGGAAAGGCCCTTTCCAGGTAATTCTGATCAATACCACAGCTGTGAAGTGCGCTGGAGTTCCAGTCTGGACCCACGCAAGCCATACAAGAAAAGTGGCATGTCCTCTGGACAATGAAGAGGAGTTGTTGAGAACACCAACAACGACCAGACCAACCTCAAAGCCGGAAAGAGGAACTGAGACCAGATCGGAGCACATTTAGAGCGGTTCGGTCACTCCTGTGAGAGACGAAAGAGAAGACCTACAGGAGAGTGACAGTGAGCCAATCTCAATTGAGGCAGCAGAAGAGTCTAATCAGAGGAGGGCTCTCCCATAAGTAGACAATTTTGAGAGACAAACAAAGCAAACGGCAGACCCAGAGGGGGAAGGAGTTGCGGCAGATCACAGCCAATGTGGTCTGACTCCTCCTGAACCAGTCGCAGGTCCGTCAAGAGAAAATCCTGCAGAGCAAGAAGTTTCAAGTTCAACACTGAAAAGAGCATTGACCAAGGGTCCACTGTAGGAAGATAAGTTGCAGTGACAACAATTGAAGAGGAATTAGATACAACAAGAAGAGAAGGCCTGAGTGAAGGAGAATTGAATGGAGATCGAAAGTTGAAAAGAAAGAGAATAGCAAATCAAAGGTATGCAGGTCCTGAATGGGCATATGCAACTACAAGTGAATGGCAGAGAGAATTTTTGTCTTTTTGTTTTGATTGAGACGTTGCAGGTAAATATTGTGGCACTTGAAGGACATCAATGAGCTGAACTGTTGAAACTATAAATTAAGAAAAGTACAAAGAAAAGAGACTGTTGAGACTAACTGGAAATTACTTTTGAAAACCTGATTTGACAAGAAAACTTGATTTGACAAGCTGCTAAACTGATTTTTGACAATCTTACCGACTTTGACAAAGGGTCCTGGAAGTGCGACTGAAAGCTGTAAATAATTGCTGAAAGACGATTGGAGATTTTTTGTTTGATTTTGCTGCATAGTTAGAATTTTATTTCTACTTTCTGATTCTTTTCAGATCATGAGTAACCTTAACCAGCAGTGTAGGAAGAATAGGTGCTGTAAAAACATGAGTATTGGTGTGGCAATTGAGTGCATGAAGTTGTGCTTGATATTGGTTGTGGGAATGACTGTTCTTGACAAGAGTAAAGCCAACCATATTTCAGCTTTAGAGACAACTACTGCACTAACAGAAATAGAAAGGTTCAGGTTAGATGAGAAGTATCTGCACATAGACAATGCACAAGGGGAACTTTCTTCTAATGTCTTCTATTGCTTATTGAGTGAGTATGTTGAGACAATGGGTGCAAGAGATTGTTATGTATGCAGGCAGATTCCTTCATCAGTCGAAGAAGGAGTTACCTATCATAGTTTGCCCCTCACTTATGGGATAAGTTGTAGTCTATTACTAACAAGATTCTATAACCAAGAGAACATCCAGTATTTCAATTCTAACCACGACGTTGTGTTTTTGTTTGTCCCCATAATTAAGTACCTGAGTAGAGTAGCTAAGCAGAACAATATAGAATTAGTGAGAGGATTCTTTGAGCCTACATTAACTTTTGGCACGGTATATGCGCACAAGAATAACTTGGCATGCTTGCTTACACCATTAGGAAAAGAGCTTCTTAGATCAGACAGACAACAGGAGAAAGGCATTAAAGGAGAAGTTAGAAAAGGGTTTAGGGAAAAGCACTTTTAGAAATGATTGCGCTTATAGTGAAATAAAAACACATGGGAAATTAGCTTTAGATGCGCAACACGTAGGAAAGCTTTGTGTTTATAGGTCTAAATCTAGAACCAACACTTTGTTTGTGTGAACGAGTGAATGTAGACATGTGTTTTTGTTTCAGAGTAAATGGACATTTATGTTGAATTGACAGGATCCAGCGATTCCTGGTATTTCTGAGATCTGTGGACCAAATGCTTATTTCCGTCTTCCAAAAGGATGGCATGGCTCATGTTACTTGGGGATAGTCTTCCCAAAGATATTCAAATTGAGGACTTGAAAAGATTACTGAAAATGACTGAATTACATCACATTAAACTAAAGAGAGAGTCTCCTTCTGGTATAGTGGGAGATGTATTTGGAGCATTGATTCTTTCAGTAGGAGTTGTTCTGAATTCTATAAAGATTCGAAAGTTGTCTACTATTGTGGATAACATGTTGAGAAATTTTTCAGGAGCCATGATCCTAATGGAGACAGAAAAAGCTTCGGTAAGATCTATGACTTTTCAGAACCGCCTTGTGTTAGACATTCTTTTAGCAAAAGATGGCGGAGTTTGCAAAATGCTTAATTCGAAGCATTGCTGCTCGTATATTCCTGATAATAGCAAGGAAATTATAACCTTACTTACTAATTAGACTAATGAAAGTGCTGATTTGAAAGAGCTGAAAGAACCAGGAGTTTGGGAGTAAGTTGGCAAAGGTTTTGTTTCAGTGGGAAATTAGCTCAGCAACATCGGGAAGGGGATAATATTTTATATAATAAAGGGATATTGATTATTGTGATTTGCATAATTGGAGCATGGGGAATATGTAAATTGTGTTGCATGATTAAATTAAAGAAAATGAAAAATGATCAGAGGAGGGAAGAAATGAAAAGGGAACATTTGTTCAGGTAAAATTTGAAGAGGGAACGAAGATTAAAAGGGATAGAAATGTCAAATTTTAGCTGAAGCGGAAAATTTGTGTGGGAAGATGTAGGTGTGGTGACATATTTAGTCATTAGAGGAGGGATTGTTAACGCTGAATTTTATTAATGAATATTCATGTATTTTGAGTGTTGAATGTGCATAGAAAATGAGTTAACATATATAAATAACGCACACATTTGAAATTGTGCGCACTTGGGTGATCGTCAATGTTCACAAAGTGTACATATTAATAGCTTATTAATATAAAATGTTGAGCTAATGTTTTGATTAATGTAGTAGTATGTCATATTAAGGGTTATGTATTATGTATTTGCTTGTTAATCATAGGCCTTAACTTAGCGAGGTCTTGGGTCTAGTTCCACGGTCTCATGTCAAGCTGCATTTCTTAGGCAAATTAAAATGGCTGCTTAGAGAATTAAATTGTGATTTTCCATTGTATTGACCAAATGCTCGTAGATGAAATTCTTTCCCATGAGAATTGCTTGCTAGAATATTCTGTACTAGTTAGGGATACAATGTATAACTTAGTATGTGTAAAGGTGACCTTCCCAGGAGAAGACAATATATGCACTGACTGGAGTATAAGCTGATACGTTATTGATACTTGACAAGCCCAACAACGAGAACCAGAGAAGAGGAGCCAATCATCGACATGTGTACCGTGTACTAGTACATTTTTAGATTTAGGGTTCTACTTTAATTGGACCAAATGCAAAAGTACGATTCTTCGGCCAATAGCAACGTGTGAAGTAGTTTTAGCAAATCTAACTTAGCCAGACTGCACCTGGAAGAGGGAGGCCATCCCGCTATATTCTTCTTAATCGTCCTGAACATTTTGCAATTATTCTTTTCTGAACTGCATGAAGAGACTTTGCTTTCCTGAACTTTAATGCTGAATGACCATGTTTGGCTGACTGAACAGATATCCAGTTGACGAAGACTTTCACAGCTTGCTGAACCATTCTGAGGCAGGGTATAAGACGTTGTTACTGATTGTTATGTCTATTTGCTTTTGTCCCTAGGTAGCAACCGCTAACTTTGATAGAGCCATAGTTAGATGTTTTTCAAAATTTGTGTTGACTAAATTGTTTTGCATGAATTCCAAACATGCTATTCTAATCTGAAGATTAATTAGGGTACTCACTGATAATGCTCGCTATATGTAATAACAGTTGATGTCTTTTCTTTGCTGAATCTAAATGTACGCCATTTCTTTTGAGCAATTATTCCTGCTATTGATTTGTATTGTAACCTTAGAATGTGTAGTGGTCCAAGCTTTAATTAAATTGCAGTTCTTTAGGCGATTTGGGCAGCCAGTATTGTTTCTGTATGCTTACCATTTGATTTTGAGGCTAAGTTATGTGACATTAGAATTGTTAATAAAGGGAAATAAACATTCTAACATTTACAGAAAGTTGTGGTTATTCATGACTGAAAGGATATGGTGTTTTCTGACTCCTATGGTTATTGATGTTATTGATTGTTACTGCTATAGATTTGTATTGGTAAGGGGTCTCATTGTGGGAACTACTCTAAGCACAGTCAAAAGGTCCATCGACCTACAAACGTGTCCCCTTATAAATGAATGTCAATTAACCTAATAAGGTCTGATGTGCTAACAATCACAACACTTCAAAAACTGGAGGGAAATCTAGTTGCGTTTAGTTTTAAACAGTGTAGATTGGTTTACACCTGCATCCAAATAAAACAAGTGCAATACAGGATGACGGCTCTGGTTGCATCCTTGTCAAAAGACATATTGAGATCCTATAAAAACGACCAGACGGTCCAAGACTTGACATGTAGCACAAAGATGTGGTTGGATGGATGCTAGCAGATGAGATACAAATGAGTGTGCACCAGACGAACAGTAAACTTGAAACCGGTCTGGAGATACGGAGGGAGAGGAGTGGTTTTATATATACAAGTTTATTGTAGCACTGATGATCCAGATAGACAGGTGACAAAGCTAACTCTACATGAATGGTTCATGTATGTCTATGTGTCACGTGAGTCACACTGCAGGCCCGAGATATTGAATTAATACACAATGTCACAATGTTATTAGTTGACTTATCCCCTGCCAGACCGACTGGCTTTGCCAGTTCCTATTGTTTCCTAACATTACCTCTTTCCTTAATCTCTCCCCCTTCCTGTCAGGGCACCGCACTCTTTCTCTCTTCACATACACTCTGTCGCCAATCATATCTATAGCTGCGTGCCTTACTGCTGTCATTTCTTCTATTGTCTTGTTTTCTTCTCCTCTCCCCAGCCATCTTTTTCCATCTCTCCCATTCACTCTCTCATTTTCCACACCTCTCATAAACTCCTGTTCTTGTCCTGTGAGTTTCTTTTATCCTCCCCATCCTTCTTCCACTACCATTCTTACTCTGTCCTTCTCCCTCTTAAACTCCATCTTCAATGTCCTCTAACCATACCTCCTTTGCAGCCTGTTGTTTCCTTTGTTTCCAGAAGAGCTTCTTTGCTCTTGCGTGCTCTCTCTTGCTTTGTGTTGCACCGATCTACCGTTCCTATTGTCCTAGTCCTTTTGTGCCCCTCTCAATCCTGCTCTCTTGTTTTTCCCACTCAGATTTTCATTTTTGCTCTCTACACCAACCTATTTCTCTGCATTGCTTTCCCTTTCTAATTCCTCTGTTACCCCTTAATTGCGTTGTCTCCATCATCTCAATTGCGGGGATAATAAGGGTGCTAGTCATACAAAGTGGCTTCTAGGCACCCAATGATTGATAGTCCGCAGATAGATTTTTTTTCCTACTGCTAGGAAATGCCTTGAGCGTTTGAGGAACCACCAATACAAGTGCTCCAGATATATTTGCAGTGGGATATCATAAATTTTGCTTCAGCTTTGGTCAATTTTGCATCATTTCAGCATAAATTTTGCAACGTTTGCACCAACTGACAACTGCATTTAGTACTAGTCACTTGGTGCAAATGATGCTTCAAGAATGTTTCAAAATTATCCCAACTCCAGATAAAATTGCCTGTCACCGGTGCAATCTATGTAAACTGTCCAGTTATTTCTAGAGCTCCAAAACTGTGGTAGCAAGCACTCTGTGAAAAATGTGCATGCATGTACATTTTGACACACATTGCAAAAAGACTCAGCAGATCATCAGGAGAAACACTTCAAAAGATGTCAAAGAGATACACCAGCAGATATATTTACCATCTCAAACGCTGAAGATATGCAAGTATATACTTACAATGGCCACACAGTACAAAGTAAATAGTTTTTGTGGAATTAATATTACAAAATATCACCCAACTCAAAGGAACCCAAGGTTGGAAGAACAAAAGACTAATTTAAAACCACACGGGCACAAGGACTTGAATAACTAAAGGGGAAGCTGAGTTTCTGCAGGGAAAAAAAATTCAGGTGAAAGGGTTTAGCATATACAAGTACCTGAAACTTGGAAGAAAGACAGGTCATGAGCTGCAAACTGGCAATTTGGTGTGGACTGGAATCTGAATACTGGACAGAAACTGGGTAATGAATATATTACCTACCAGTGATCTTCATTAACCTACACCTTAGTCCTCCCCATCACAGATTAAACAACATGAGGCTCCAGGATCGAGACAGCATGTACTCCAAGATACTAAAAACAAAGTCTTTCTTCTATGCTTACGGTAAGTAAACCTCCCTTCCCGCACAAATAGTCGCTCCTTCCTCCATGTTGTCCCGGTTAGTTTCAAAGAAACACTGAGGAATAAGCAAAAAATAAGGTGGCAGGGAAGGAACTAGGATTGAGACAGGGAGGACTAAGGTTCAGAATAATGGAGATCACTGGTGATATATTCATTACCCCTTAGCCTTTTCTGTCTAAATTATGTGAGGATATACACATAATTGTTTTCGAAAATTCCTCAATGAACAAACCATAATTCCAAAGACAATTTTTGTGAACAAGAAAATCTTTAATATGATTTAATTGATTACTGTTATTTTATTCCAAAACTGGTTTTATAACTTGAGAACCAAAATTAACAATGTCCCCCATGTCCAGACGATAGTGTTTCATGAATGTGCCTGTAGAAGACCATGTTGCAACTCTGCAAATTTCAATTAAAGGAACACCATTTGCTTTCACCCAAGTTGTTGTACTCTCCGATAGATCTATCCTGAATACATGCTGAAACATTAGGCTTTGAGGTAGCCCATGCTTTAGAGATAGTGTGTCAAACCATTCAACTAAGGGATGTGTTGGACAGTTTTCTATCCTTGTTGCCCATGCCATACTAAACAGAAAGATTTCAATCTTCAGAATTCCTTTGTTCTCTCCAAATTAATTGGCAGCAGCACCACCTTCATATTTAGCAAGAGCGGAAACCCATACCCCCCTTAAGATTGAGACTAGAACTGCCATTTCTTGTTGAACTTGACATTTTGACTGTGCTCTTGGCCTAAGCTCACGATCCAATTTGAGAATCACTCTATCTGAAAAAACATGTGACATCCAGGTAAGAAGCTTCCAGGGCCTCTACCTCTCTGACCTACTTACAGCTGTAAAAGCCACAAGGAATATCACTTCAGCCGTTAACTATGGCAAACGCACTGGCTCTAATGGTTTAAAAGGTGACTTTTGTAGACATATAAGTACCAAGGGCAAATCCCACAGAGGGACAACAGAAAGTTGAACAGGACTTTTAAGTCTAAAACTCTTTAGCAAACTCTTCACAAGAGGCGCTTGTTTGGAAAAATCAGTCAGAGATTCGCTGAACCTGATAATGACTGCCCATTGAGAATACAACATCGAATGCAATACACCTTTTTCCAAACCATCTTCTAAAACTTAAGGACCTTAAAAGGTTCACACGCCGAGCCACTACGGGCTAGATGAATGTACCTCACGGTTTCCAATTTCCTAATAGCGATTTTTTGTGTTTCGATGTTAGGAAATCGCAAACTACGGTGTACTACAGTGTGTTTCACACTGTTAGCGATTCCCAAATGGGTCGCAAAGGCCTGCCTCATTAATGTTCAAGAGGCAGGTTGCAATTTGTGACCCATTGTAAATGACCTGCACTCACAGGTATGGTGGCCTGCTAGGGTCAGCAGACCACCATGCCTGTGACTGCTTTTTAAATAAAGCAGTTTTTTTTTTTTAAATGCAGCCCATTTCCTTATAGGAAAATGGGATGCATTTCAAAAATAAAAATTGAAAGTTTTCTTTTAATTTTTTAAGAGTGGGCAGTGGTCCATGGGACCACTGCCCGCTCTTAAAAAATGTTGGCGCACCCATTCACAATGCTATGCAACTGCATTCTGATCACAAAACATTCTTACATAGCCCTGTGACTCGCTATTAGGAAGAGACTCCCTTACACGTCCCTTCCTAATAACGACTTGTAAATCCTATTTTGCGAGACGGTAATAGGTTACCGACTTGCAAATAGGATTGCTACATGCCAATGTGCATTTTACCGGTCCATGCTTTGTACATCTGGCCCTAGATTCTTCAGAGAACACCGCTTCTCAAATGTTTTGAGTAAAAGCATAAGGTGGATTGTTTCCTGGACTCTTGGATAGCGATGGACACTTCTCTAGAACAATCTAGGCTTTGCATCCCCATCCTCTCAACTTCCAGTCCAACACTCTTAACGCTTGTAACGCCTTCTGACACACAGATAGCGGATTGGAGAAGTTAGTGGAAAATAGATTCCTGTACTGCCAACGGCATCAGCGTCAGGAACCATGTCCTGCGGACCAGAGAGGGGCTACTAGGATTACTCTAACCCTCTCTTCCGGAACTTTCTGAAGCACCATGCAAAGAAGGGGAAAGCAAAGAAAGGCCTATGGTAGACCCGTTGGCCACTTGACAGAAAGGGCATTGAGCTCCCATGCTTGATTCTCCCTCGATTCTTTGCAAAAGTGCTGGAGAAGAGAGTTAGATGGAGAAGCAAAAATATCCAGCTACGGAAGTCTGATTTCTGCCACTAATTCCTTGAATACCTACCTTCCCAGCAGTGCTTAATTTGTAAATAAAAACGTATCGGTGCCCAAAGCCCTCCTCTTAAACATGCGGCTGCTGCAATTAAATGTGTGAACGCAGAATACTGAGGCAGCGTAATACTGAAGCCACCTCGGGCCTCTCCTGTCCATTTACATCCACTCTCTGCCTCTTCAGCTCACACCTGCAGCTCTCTGCTTTCTCCCATTGTAACACTTTTTCGTTTTTCTCTTCCTCCGCCTTTCACATATGTGTATTTTGCTCGCAGTAAATGCTTGAGGCAGAAAAATAAGTGTCAGCCCTCAAAAATAAGTGCCGGTGCTCGGCACCGGAAACAAAAAGCACAAATTAAGCACTGCTTCCCACATGAAAGTTCATCGAAGATGGAATACCCCTCTTTGCGGCTCCTGGGATGTACATTGCAAATAGAGACAGAAGGTGTGTCTCTGTAGGGAGATTGTTTGCGCAAACTCTCCTATTAGTTTCTCTCTGGTTCCAACTAGTCTGTTGATATAGTTCTGAGCTATCTTGTCTGTTTTAACAATGCCCTGCCACGAGTGTGTAGAAAAAAGAGCTCCAGGGCGTTCCTTTCCATATTGCTGACATTTCGTTCAAATCGGAAGGAATCCCACTTGTCCTTTACTTTCACCTCCCCTAAAGTTGCATGCCAACCCCAATGAGTTGTGTCAGCTGTTATCAGTAGTGGGATTAGGGGACTAGGGGCAGCCCTTTGAGAACATTCTCTATGTTTAACCACTAACTGAGATCTTCGGCTAAGTACAGAAAAATCAGAATTGCAGTATCGAAATTCCGGGGCTCTGGAGACCAATGGGCTAGAAGGTGGTGAACAAAAGGTTCAAGACGGAGCTAGGATCATGGCACCACTGTTGCTGTATTTGCCCTTAACCCCTGAACCATAAAAAAACAGTCTCACAGGCCTGCTGGCGATATAGAAGTCTCATAATGCATTTTGCTAAGTGTGAGTTCTTGACTCCAGTATGAATACTCAGTCTTTTGCTGTACCTAATAGGGCTTCTATGAACAATCTTCGCTGAGCCAGCACCAGATTCAATTTCTTTAGGTTCCGTACAAATCCAAGCCTACACAAGCACTCGGAAACTCTCCTCATGTCTGTATGTGCCTTAGAAAGAGAAGGAGAAGAAAGAAGCCAAGTATCCAAGTTAGGCATTATTTGCATATCTCCCAAGTGCAATAGATCCCGGACTGGAGCTAGTACGTTTATGAAAATCTTTGGAGATGCTGATAGATCAAATTGAGATCTTTGAACTGGAATTGTTAGCCTTCCATAGGAAATCTCAATAGGATCAGACTTAAATAACACGTCCTTAAGAACTAGAGTAATCAAATAATCCCTTCCCACATAATCAGAGGGATTAAACTCTTGAATGATTTTCTTTCTGAAAGGGGTCCATTGCACAAACTGGGTCAGTCACTTTAAGTATAGGACTCGTCTGTGGGTTCCATCTGGCTTCAGAATCTATAATAACATTGAACTTACCCCTTGCTTTCTTTGTGGATCAGAGACTTCCATTCTTGCTCACTTCACCAGAAGATCCTTAATGCTTTTCAAAAGATATTCTTTCTGCTGTGGATTCGAGATTACTATTTCTCAAAACATGTAAACATGGGAGCTAAATGTTCTTTCAGTTCTATAGAATAGCCATTTCTTACTACTGACAGAGCCCACCTGATTAGTGGTTTTCATGTTTTGTAGAAGATGGCAAGCCTTGCTCTTATCACCTCCCCATGATAGTCATGATTTAGGAGTTTGAGAATGAGGCCGCTGCGATCAGGTTTTTACTGTGAGTACAGCCCCCAATCATGGGATAGGCCTCAAAAGGGACGACATGCCTGCGTGATGACTGCGCCATCCTTCGTATAAAAGACTTCTTTGCTGGGAAAGAGCAAGAAGATTGCAAAATGTTCTTCCCCTCTACTCTCTTGAATCAAGTAATTGAGCTCTGGCCCACACAGCTTTTGACCTGTGAAGGGAACTCAATGAATGAAAGAACTCTGAGCAAAGTCCAACTTCCACAGTTTGAGCCAAAACAACTTCCTGGCTGCCACTGAGGCACTTATCGCAGTTCAGGAGGACTATGAGGAATCAAATGTTGGGTCAATCAAAAAATTTGCCAGCAATCACATGCTCCGTAGAGTTACTGTTGGATGCTCTCCTTCTTGCAGACAGTCAAACAAGGACTGAAAATTGCATATCTTGTTTTCATGCTGAAGTTTAATGCACCATATGCACACTTTTGGACACTCTCCACTTTTTTATTGCACAGATCACTTAAAAGATATTCCTCAGAGGCTAATGGTTAAGAGGATGTCATACAGGAGAGGACGGAGTTAATTTTTCGAACCTGGGAAAACTCATTCTCAAAATCCTCTAAAGAATATTTTTTATTCAGAGATCATGGAAAACTGGACTTCGCAGTATCCTTTCATTCTTTCAAGATAGTATTTTTCAGAACTTCATGAAAAGGGAGATGGTCAAAGTCTTGTACTTCATACTGAACATAAAATCACCCTTCAGAAGTCTGGGAAAAGGCTCAAAGCCAAGCACCTCTCTAATGTGTAGCAATATTTGTTGAAAATAGGCTCACTATACATACTTTGCCTTATGGCCAATATCTTGCACCTCCTCATAATCATCATCATAAAACTTTAGTCACTCTGATATGGACCATAAAAGTGCACAGTAACAATTTACATTCATCAAACAATAACAGTAAGAAAAGACTCTTACATATCTAACATCAGAACAGACATATTATATAAGGTAACCAAGTAAAAGAAAAATACAATAAAACCATCTAAGCAGACCATGGCCATTTTAAATCATTTTCCAAAAAGCCCCTCAAACCTTGCCATACGGCAGCAAATCACATTATTAAAATTAGTGTTTACATCCATATACTTAGAAAAGGCACGATAAAATATATAACAAAAAAAAGTATATAACAGCAATAAACTGCAAGATATGTAAGATAAGACCAGCCTGACAAAATTCCGACATCATCAACAATTAAATAAAAACAACAACAAAATATCTCCAGTCACCAAAGCATTATGTAGCTTTACACCTCTCATGCTGAGGGTGAAGCCAAAGAACATTTAAAAAAAAAGAAATAAGATCATGCAAAAAGCTTTCATCCAGATTCCACGTCTAATGACTTTCTCAAACTCAAAGATGAGGTAAAAAACAGGCAGCATCATAAGTTACATAAACATCCAGGAGTAACTGAAGGTACCTTAAAATAGGCTTAACATGGACAAAATTATTCAGAGGTAGCAAAAAAAGTCTTGCGGGGAACATCACAAAGACTATAAAAAACAAAGTGAACAAGATCCTGGACAAAAAATCTATCACATAAGCAAGGATCCAACTGCACAGTTCCACTAGTTGGCCTAGGTAGGCTCAGTAGCAGATGAAATTGGTTGAAGTAAAATCTGGTAAGAAGGAACCGATAATGATCATTAGACAGACTGAGCAAATAAGGTTCAGTGACTGCCCCTGCAGCAATCTATGACTAGAATGCCCATGCATAGAAAGATTCTCAAGTTCTAAAGCGTCCTTCATTACTCTCCGTCACAACAAAAAGTTCTTCCATGTCCAGGTAATGTCTGCCTTCTGAATGTTTTGTGGTGAATCAAACAAAGCCTTGAATGACCTGATATGTGTAATTATAGCTACCCCTTTAGTAGCTGCACCCTGACTAGTATATGCCAACAGCCACCAACCAGGAAATTCCAACAGATGCTTCTGTGAGCCTGCAATGTATGTCTCCTGTTTACACCCTATGTTGGCCTTGAAAGATTTTAAGCCCTTCCCTTTAAAGTCTTTTTTGGAGAACTGAGGGAAGAGCTTCTCGCCCTATTTATGGGTCTCAACCACCTGCATCGCGGCTGGAGGTGAACATGATAGTTTTTCCGAAAAAAGAAAAGGATCCACGGCTACCTGGTACATACTGCCCTATCTCCTTAGTAAATAGCTATGCAAAACTTTATGCTAAGGTATTGGCTACTAGGTTGAGCTCAGTGATTATTAATTTAGTCTCCTCATGGCAACAAGGGTTTATCCCGGGGAAGGGTACGGCTGACTATGTTAGACAAGTGATTGCATTACTGGATCCCATGGAAGTGGCAGAGAGGCCTATGGCGGTGATCTTGCTGGACGCAGAGAAAACCTTTGATCGGGTGCATTAGACATTCTTGAGGGCAGTTCTGTGTAAAAATAATATCGGGCCATGGTTCATTAGGGCTATTAAGAATTTATATCGAAACCCGATGGCCAAAATTCAAGTTGCAGGATCGGAATCGGAACATATCTTTATCTTGAGGGGTACAAGGCAGGAGTGTCCGTGCTAACCATTGTTGTTCACCTTATATATTGACCCACTTATATATTGACCACCTTGTATATTGACCCAGGAAACTTCTAGATAACAGAGTAATTAAGCCACTTGAATTGGTAGGTGGAAGCACCAAAATAGTGACCTATGCTGACGATATAGCAGTTGTAACTTCCGACCCTGTGGCTGCAATAGCAGAGATAGAACAAGAGATGGTACGATTTGAGAGAGTCTCTGGGTATCTTTTAAACAAGGCTAAATGTCAAATCCTGACTAATGCTTGGATAAATATAGAGGATGAGCATTAGGCGAAGCAGGTTAAGTATTTGGGGATCAGGCTGTCACCCAATCTGGAAGAAGTAGTGGGTATCAACTTTGCTCCGGTATTAGCTAGTGCCAAAAGAGAACTGCGCTGCATTTATAATCTACAGCTCTCACTCGTAGGGTGATGTAACGTGCTTAAAATAACCCTTTTACCTAGAGTGTTGTATTTCTTAGGACCATACAGCTAGGAATAGGGCAGGATTGGTTTAAACAAATGGAGGATCTGGCCAGTAGTTTTATATGGTCCTTCTCTAAAATGCGACGGGTTCTTCGGTATTTAGTATTACCAAGAGAGAGAAGGGGTTGGGCACTCCCCAGTTTTAGGCTCCATTATCTGGCAGCTGTCTTACAGTATGCTCAGACGCTATGCTCATCTTGAAATTTTGGTAGAGTCTAAGTAGAAACTCCTCCTTCTATATATACATTGATCTGAGGCGACTTGGCTGATGCTGCCTTTTTAGGAATAGTGGAACCTAGCTATTTTAAGAAAGTAAAATTTAAGATGATCAGGGCGGCTTTTCAAATCTGGGTTCAGACTAAATGAAGGGTGGGCATTGGGCGAGTCTGCTATCATACGTAGTTTTGGAATACTCCCATGCTCCCGGGGATTTTTAAGGATAATTACTGTTTAAGGTAGATTAATCATGGGGTCCGGAAACTGGGTGATTTGTTTCAAAAAGGTAGGCAATTAAAGGCATTTGAGGACATGAAAGAGGAGTTTTCCCTGGATAACAGGGATTTTTTTTAATTCTTGCAGATTAGGAATTGTTTGCTAACCAAATCCAAGGACAATCCTTGTGGCGAAAAGATCAGGCTAATCAATGTATTGGGGAATGCACATGCTGCACCATTAGCAATCTCTATCCGCTATTAATAGATGTTATGCAAGACGATTTGGGAAACCTAGTCATGAATTGGGAACGGCGGATAGGGCCTAGTGAAACTATGGTCCTAGATTCTTTAGACATGGCTCGCCATGTGTTACTGTCGGCTGGACCACAAGCTCAGCATTATAAAGTGCTATTTAATCTATATTATACACCAGCTAAGCTAGCCAGATGGGGTAAGACAGAGGGTATCACTTGTCCGCGGTGTAGTAGCATGATAGCTGATTTGTGCCATATGTTCTTTGGATGTGAAAAACTATTAGGTTTTGTAAGTGATAGTACAACATTTTGGGAAAAACTCCTGGGACAGGATATAGTTCTGACATCACAACCGGTGCTGTTAGGGGTTGATTAGCCATGCCAGTAATGCGTGGTTACATTGCATCAGATTGGTTGAAATCCGACTCCTCTTCTTGGAATCAATGGCTAACGCGGCTCTTATCTGTATACTATTTAGAAACCTGCCTGTATACGGCTAAGGGCATGGCTGCCAGAAAAAGGGGATTGAAAAAATGGGCCCCACTCTGATCATGGCTCCAAAGGGTCTAGAGGATAATTTGCTATTTGCACTGCTTAATAAATTTGTGTCTGCTTAATTGTATTGATGCAGCTGATGAAGTTTTAAGATGTGATTTGTACCCTGCTGTGTGTTATTAAAAATATCAAATATAAAAATTAAATACATAAAAAAGAATCAAATGAAGCTGTTATTCTTAACTTAGCAAAGGTATCACGTAAGTATGCTAGTCATTTAATTGACCTCTACCGATGGAGCTGCATGCAGTCCATAATTATTTCCCTATTAAAGTGGTTCTCTGGAATCGCCCAGATAGTGAGCCACCAAAGCAAAGGATGCAGCGCAATAAGGTCTGACAAATAAGACAGCCTCAGCTTCTCATGAACCATAAATGAGGGGGTAGATGCCGGGACCACCAAGAGGTGGCTGCACAACCCATTCTCCTATATCTGAAGCTCTAGTGAATCTATGTAGACCCACAAATCACTGCCATACCTGACTACCACAACCAGTTTAGCTTTGTAGTTCTTAATCATTGCCCCTAGTGGCTTACTACCAATTCTGGAGGAGAAGAAAACGATTGCCTCTATAGAACAAGAAAGGGACAATAGCTTGGATTTTATCAGCAGGCCTGATAGGATCGGTCATCAAAAACCACACCTAGGTATGTGTAAGTCTGGACCCTTGATAACATATGGCCCAGAACGATCACCTGAGATTTGCCATAGGTGATTGCTGGTCAAGATTGTTCATATTGGTAATAAAACCACTGAGCAATGTCTGAAGATCCAGAGAAGTTGTTGCTAAATGGTGTCGTCCATGTATGGCAATGCGGAGATATGGCGACTACCCACTTGCAGACAGTCCACCTGCTTATCCAACAATTTGGGAGCAAGTCAATCTCGTACAAGGTAAACAATAATAGGACCAATACACATCCCTGTCCTGCCCTTCACTTTAACCCTTCGGGTGCTGGGGATGAGCTGGTTAAGTCCTCGGCCACGGTTGCCATATGCCGAAGACTAACCAGCTTGTCCTGCACCCGGCCCACAGGGAGAGTGGTAGCGCTCACCCCATGCGCCTCCATCCCCCTCCCCTGGGCATGTATGGTGTCGTCCATGTATGGCAATGTGGAGATCTGGCAACTACCCACTTGCAGACAGTCCATCTGCTTATCTAACAATTTGGCACCAAGTCATTCTCATACAAGGCAAACAATAATAGTGCCAATATACATCCCTGTCCCCCCCCTACACTTTAGCCCCTTGGGTGCCGGGGATGACCTGGTTACGTCCTCGGCCACGGTTGCCATATGCCGAAGACTAACCAGCTTGTCCTGCACCCGGCCCACAGCGAGAGTGGTAGCGCTCCTCCATGGGCCTCCATCCCCCTCCCCTGGGCAGGAATGGAAGGGGAATCGCTTCCCCTTCCACCCTCGATCCCCCCAACACCCCCTCAGTGATGTCACCAAGGGGGGCAGAAACCACTAGACACCAGAATTTTTTTTTCCGCCAATTTTGCGCAAGGGGAGCGACCCCTTAGACAAGGGTCACTCCCCTGGGGGGGAAATTTATTTTCGGCTATTTCTGCCCCCCTAGGAGGCAGATCGACCTATTTCTATTAGGCTCTTCTGCCCCCAAAAGGGGGTAGAAACAACTTAGGCACCAGGGATTGGTGTGTGTGTTTGTGTGTGTTTTGTTGGGGGGGCTGCCTCTTGGGCAAGGGTCGCTCCCCATGGGGACACATTACTGTTGGCCATTTCCAAATCGGTGAATTTTTGTAAGGCCCACCTGCCCGCAATGGGGGCAGAAAGCCCATCAGACACCAGGAAAGATTTTTTTTTCAAAAAAAGAGGGTGAGGGTATGGCCATACCCCAACCCCAAATAAATGGGGACAAAGTTGTTTTGTCCACAGATGGAGCAATTACCCCGATCCACTCCCCTAATAATGCAGAAAGCTTACTAGATGCCAGGGAATTAAAAAGAAAATAGTGGGCTGGTGGCTACCAACCAGTATGGTAACACAAAAGGCTGATGGACGGAGTGCTGAACAATGCAAACACTCAACCCCAGTCACAGATCTGGGTTTAATCCATCGTTATTTTGCTCACCATGCCACCCCAGTTTGGACCAATCCATATGCAAATCAGTCTTGACCATGTTCCTCATGGGAACAGTCCAGCCCTAACTGCCAGGCCAGGTCCTCCCTGGACCATAAACAAGCATCCTGGGACCGGTTTCAGGGTAGCACCCTTCATCAGCCAGGCTAGCTTGAATCCAGTGGCACAGTGAGCAAGGGACCTACGTCTAGGCATACCCTTCCCACTTAGGGCAACTTTAGCAACACAAAAGGATGATGGGCGGAGTGCTGAACAATGCAAACACTCACACCCAGTCACAGATCTGGGTTTAATCCATCATTCTTTTGCTCACCATGCCACCCCAGTTTGGACCAAGCCATATGCAAATCAGTCTTGACCCTGTTCCTCATGAGAACAGTCCAGCCCGAACTGCCAGACCAGATCCTTCCTGGACCGGAAACAAGCATCCTGGGACTGGTTTCAGGATATCACCCTTCATCAGCCAGGCTAGATTGAATCCAGTGGCACAGTGAGCAAGGGACCTATGTCTGGGCATACCCTTCCCACTTAGGGCAACTTTAGCAACGCAAAAGGATGATGGACGGAGTACTAAACAATGCAAACACTCACCCCCAGTCACAGATCTGGGTTTAATCCATCGTTCTTTTGCTCACCATGCCACCCCAGTTTGGACCAAGCCATATGCAAATCAGTCTTGACCCTGTTCCTCCTAGGAACAGTCCAGCCCGAACTGCCAGGCCAGGTCCTCCCTGGACCGGAAACAAGCATCCTGGGACCGGTTTCAGGGTATCACCCTTCATCTGCCAGGTTAGCTTGAATCCAAAGCTGGGTCCAAACTGGGATGACGTGACGAGCAAAATAACGATGAGTGTTTGAAAAATTTCAACAGTCCGGCCATCATTTTATTATGTTTTGTGATGTTGCTTTATGCGCCCTAAGTGGCAGGGATAGGCCCAGTCATGGGTCCCTTGCTCGCTGCGCCACTGGATTCAAGCTAGCCTGGCTGATGAAGGGTGATACCCTGAAACCGGTCCCAGGATGCTTGTTTCCTGTCCAGGGAGGACCTGGCCTGGCAGTTCGGGCTGGACTGTTCCCATGAGGAACAGGGTCAAGATTGATTTGCATATGGCTGGGTCCAAACTGGGGTGACGTGGCGAGCAAAATAACGATGGATTAAACCCAGATCTGTGACTGGGGGTGAGTGTTTGAAAAGTTTCAACACTCCGTCCATCATTTTATTTTGTTTTGTGATGTTACCAACCAGTATGGGCATGGTTATGCCCCCACCCCAACTGAAGGGGGTGATAGTTTTTCAACTCTTCCCCTGCACACTAAAATATCTTATCCCAACAGCAAGCAAGAGGACATTTGATTATTTTGGGTTTTGGTTTTACATTTGGGCCATAAGAGCTTGGCTAACTCTAAAAATCATCCCACTTGGAGTGGTGAGGGCTGCACTTTTTGGACTTTGGGACACTGCCATTTAGAAAAATCTATGAGACCTGGACACATCTGAAAACTAAACATCTGAGTGAGTCCAGGGTGGTGTGCTTCATATGCACCCACACCTTTTTCTTACCCACAATGCCCCGCAAACCTCCAACTTTACTTGAAATCACACATTTTCCCCACATTTTTGTGATGGAGCCTTCCGGAATCTGCAGGAATCGACAAACTTCCTACCACCCAGCATTGTCGCATATATACTGATAAAAATTCTGCCCCACTTGTCAGCCAAAAAACTTTTTTTTCCAAACTGCCCTTTTGGACCCGCTTTGGTTCCCCTTCAATTTCAACATGTTTTTGGCTCTTCCCTGTCACAGGCACTTGGCCCACCTACACAAGTGAGGTATAATTTTTATGAGGAGACTGATGTAGGTTGGTAGGAAATTTGTGCCGGTGTGGTGATTCCACACAGAAATGTAGGGAAAATTTGATTCTTTTAGCTAAATTGAGGTTTGCTAAGGATTCTGGGTAAGAAAACACTGGTGATCCACACAAGTCACACCTCCCTGGACTCCCTCGGGTATCTAGTTTTCTGAAATGTCTGGGTTTGGTAGGTTTCCCTAAATGGCTGCTGAGCCCAGGACCAAAAATTCAGGTGCGCCCCTCTGCAAAAACAGGTAGTTTTGTAATTGATAACTTTGATGTGTCCACGTAGTGTTTTGGTGCATTGCCTACCGCGGGCACTAGGCCTACCCACACAAGTGTACCATTTTTATCGAGAGGCTTGGGGGAATGCTGGGTGGAAGGAAATTTGTAGCTCCTCTAAGATTCCAGAATTTTCTATCACCCAAATGTGAGGAAAAAGTCTTTCTTTTGCCCAATTTTGAGGTTTGCAAAGGATTCTGGGTAATAGAACCTGGTGAGAGCGCCACAATTTACCCCATCCTGGGTTCTCCTAGGTGTCTTGTTTTAAAAAAAGCATAGGTTTGGTAGTTTTTCCTAGGTTCCGGCTTAGCTAGAGATGAAAATCCACAGCTTTCCAAAAAACTGGTTAGCTTTTAATGTAAAAAAATTGATGTGTCCATGTTGTGCTTTGGGGCATTTCCTGTCGCGGACACTAGGCCTACCAACACAAGTGAGGTACCATTTTTATCAGGAGACTTGGGGGAATGCTGGGTAGAAGGAAATTTGGGGCTCCTTTGAGATTCCAGAACTTTCTATCACTGAAGATTTAGAATAAATTGCCAAATTTTGATGTTTGCAAAGGACTATTGGTAACAGAACCGTGTCAGAGCACCACAAGTCCCCCCCATCCTGGATTCCCCTAGGTGTCTAGTTTTCAAAAGTGCACAGGTTTGGTAGGTTTCCCTAGGTGCCGGCTGAGCTAGAGGCCAAAATCCACAGCTAGGCACTTTACAAAAAAACGGGTTAGTTAAATGTAATGTGTTCATGTTGTGTTTTGGGGCATTTCCTGTTGCGGGCACTCAGCCTACCCACACAAGTGAAGTACCATTTCTATCAGGAGACTTGGGGTAATGCTGGGTGGAAGGAAATTTGGGGCTCCTTTGAGATTCTAGAACTTTCTATCACTGAAGATTTAGAATAAATTGCCAAATTTTGATGTTTGCAAAGGACTATTGGTAACAGAACCGTGTGAGAGCCCCACAAGTCACCCCATCCTGGATTCCCCTAGGTGTCTAGTTTTCAAAAGTGCACAGGTTTGGTAGGTTTCCGTAGGTGGCGGCTGAGCTAGAGGCCAAAATCCACAGCTAGGCACTTTACAAAAAAACAGGTCAGTTAAATGTAATGTGTTCATGTTGTGTTTTGGGGCATTTCCTGTTGCGGGCACTCAGCCTACCCACACAAGTGAGGTACCATTTTTATCAGGAGACTTGGGGGAATGCTGGGTGCAAGGAAGTTTGTGGCTCCTCTCAGATTCCAGAACTTTGCAGCACCGAAATGTGAGGGAAAAGTGTTTTTTGCCAAATGTTCGAGGTTTGCAAAGGATTCTATGTAACAGAACCTGGTGAGAGCCCCACAAGTCACCCCATCCTGGATTACCGTAGGTGTCTAGTTTTCAAAAATGCAAAGGTTTGGTAGGATTCCCTATGTGTCGGATGAGCTAGAGACCAAAATCCACAGCTAGGCACTTTCCAAAAAACATGTGAGATTTCAATTTAAAAATGTGATGTGTCCATGTTACGTTTCCTGACACGGGCACTAGATCTACCCACACAAGTGAAGTACCATTTTTAGCCAAAGACTTGGGGAAACACAGAATAGAACAGCAAGTGTCATTTCCCCTTTTCATTCTCTACATTTTTTCCTTCCAAATGTAAGACAGTGTGTAAAAAAAGAAGTCTATTTGAGAAGTGCCTTGTAATTCACATGTTAGTATGGGGACCCCGGAATTCAGAGATGTGCAAATAACCACTGCTTCTCAACACCTTATCTTGTGCCTATTTTGTAAATACAAAGGTTTCCTTGATACCTATTTTTCACTCTTTAGATTTTACCAAATGAATTGCTGTATATCCGGTATACAATGAAAACCCATTGCAAGGTGCAGCTCATTTATTGGCTCTGGGTACCTAGGGTTCTTGATAAACCTACAAGCCCTACATACCCCCGCTACCAGAAGAGTCCAGTAGATGTAACGGTATATTGCTTTAAAAAATCTGCCATTGCTGGAAAAAGTTATAGAAGAAAACGTGGACAGAAATGGCTCTTTTTTCACCTCAATTTCAATTTTCTTTTATTTTAGCTGTTACTTTCTGTAGGACAACCCTGAAGGATCTACACAAATGTGCCCTTGCTGAATTCAGAATGTTATCTACTTTTCAGAAATGTTTAGCTGTCTGGGATCTAGCGTTGTTTTCATACCCATTTCCGTCACTAACTGGAAAGAGGCTGAAAGCACAAAAAGTAGTAATGGGTTATGTCCCAGTAAAATGCCAAAATTGTGTTGAAAAATGGGGTTATCTGATTCAAGTCTGCCTGTTTCTGAAAGCTGGGAAGATGGTGATTTTAGCACCTCAAACCCTTTATTGATGCCATTTTCAGGGAAAAAAACACATGCTTTCTTCTGCAGCCCTTTTTTCCCATTGGTTTTAAAAAAACAACATTTTAGCTGTATTTTGGCTAATTTCTTGTCTCCGCCTGGGGAACCCACGAACTCTGAGTACCTTTAGAATCCTTAGAATGTTGGATAAAAAGGACACAAATTTGGCATGGATAGCTTATGTGGACAAAAAGTTATGAGGGCCTAAGCGCGAACTGCCCCAAATAGCTAAAAAAAGGCTCGGCACAGGAGGGGAAAAGGCCTGGCAGCGAAGGGGTCAAAGAAAAGGGAGTAGTGCAAGTCTCATCCAGGTTGTACTGCAACAACTGCTGACATATTCCTGTGCAGTCCACTAAGAAAATAAACAATCTCATTCTATTCATTACCATGTCCAATAAAAAGGCAACTGCTTGGATCTGTTCACTGTGTCGAAGTCAGAGGACAGATCCATAAATACAATGAATAGAGTCCCGGGTCTTGCCATGGTATAATTATTAATTAACAAGGAAAGATTTAAGCTTTGGTCATTTGTACAGAGGCCCGACCTCAGCCCCTGACATAGCCCTCTCCAAGATGACCCTGCCCATCACCTTCACTACATAGTTGAATAGAAAGAGATAGGTCTGTAGCAACTCTGGAGATTGCTTTAGCCTTTTCTGTATACAGGGATGATAAGGGACTGGGTTCACGAATCCAGGAAACATGTACGCACTGGCAGGTTAAGCATAAGGGTTAAGATCAGAAGCCTAATTTCAGGTGATGCCTTACACAAGTCTTCAGGAATCCCATTAGGGCCAAGGGCCTTGTGAATTGTCATGCGTCTTATAGCTGAATGAACCTCTTTGACAGTGAATGTTAAATTACACTGCTTGGTATTTAACAAGGGGGAGAGCTCTCGATGGTCCTCACTAGTAGAAATATTGTAAATTCCCTCAAAATTCTCAATCCATTTCTCCGGAAGAATATGTGATGAAGTGGAGTGAACCCTTTGATAACGCGTCCCGCCCTAGTTAATTTACATAGTGTGGGACTCGTTTTAGGCCAATGAATCTCTTGACCCTGATTGAAGACACCGTAAGACGAGATAGCTAATGAACATGTCAATCAATAGATCAATAACCTCATCAATATTCACAATAGCAAATCAATCACATTAATCAATGACATTAATAAGAATCAGGACATACCATGACCTTTCAGTCATGAATAACCACACAGAATTGAGTAAGATTTACGATATTTATTCCCTATTGATTACACTCTACTAGCAAGTTTATTAGTCTCAAAACCAGAAAACACATCAACAATGTCACAATATGGCAACTCGAATAAGATTTCATCAAAGCAAAGATCATGAACATTAGAACAAAACACGCTGTCAACATGGATTAATTTTAGCAGAATATCATTAGCGCATTATTCAACAAAGCACAGATTCAGTCATTTGTCTATTTGCGTGCGTCTTTAGTGAACCCCTTAACTAACCTCGAATTAGCATTGGCATGTTGGGCTTCATGCAAAACAATTTTAGCAACACAAATTTAGAACACATCTAGCTATGGCCTCTATCAAAAGGAAGCAGTTGGTACCTAGAAAGAAAAGGCAAACAGACAATTACAATTTCATCATTATATAGTTACCCTCTGTAATGGGTCAGCATACAGAGTCAGTCTTCGTCCTCAGGTCATCAGTTGATTCGCCATCAGCCAGGAAACGCAGCAAAGTTCAGCAAGACAGGTAATAAAGGACACTTCTCTCATAAGGAGGAAAAGTTTGAATAGGGCAAGGCAAGGATAAGGGTGGTTTGAAGAGTCAAACAGCAAAGTCTTCAAGACAGGAAGTCATAATAACAGCATGCAATGGCAAAATGGCTAGGAATGGCAGGTAATGGCTAGATAATAACTGATTCCTCTTAGTGTCACGACGTTATATTAATCTTGTTGTACAGTCCCCTAATTTCCAATTGGGCAAAATTTTGGTGCATCATCTCCAACCAATAATTGGCTCGTCACCTGATTAGGATTTTCACTTTAGAACAGTTCTCACGTAGTTTATTGGCTTCTGTAATTGACGTCTCCAATGGGTAGAATGTCAGGTACAAACTTTTATTCTTGCGGTCTCAGTCAGTAGTCCCATTGTCTTTACCAGTTCAGGCGACCTTGTACCTGTTGCAAATTCACACTGTTGCATTCAGCAAGAATGTCTCCTTGAGCAAGTCGAGTCTCATGAGAAAGAATTTACTACGGTTACACACATCTTCTAGCTTCTGGAAAAGTACGGCTACATGTCCTTCAGCAAGTCAGCACATTGCATGTTAGAAAAACACATTTAATATGAGACCGGCAGCTATGCCCCGACTCATGCTAACTAAGGCCTAGTAATTAATTTTAGCAAATCCTAACATATAACTCTTAATACTAGTACAGAACCACACATTAGTACATCCGTAATCCATTATTAGTCAATTTCATTAATCATCGTATACATTGGCGGCCACTCCCCGTGGGCACATTTAGAACACACGTTTAGTAAAGCACAGCAATACATTTTCTATGCGGCATCATTATACATTAATTTGCAAACATTTCATGTTCATTTTTAATTATAAAAGCTACACTCCAACACCTTTTACCATTAAATAGTGGATGGTTTTCAACCTCCCAAAACTTTTTGCTGTCTGCCCTAAGTGAGGCCTCCATAAGATCGTCCCAGGCTTCCTCCTTTAGCTCTCTTTTACTCATACCTAACACCTTCTTGTAAGCACTATGTCTACTTGCTATTAAACCACGGTCTTTGGGCTTAAGAGCATTCATTAATAATTTATGGACTCTTGAACAATCTTTGTTAAACCATTGTGGATTACTGCTTGCAGACAATTTGGGTGGGAGGGAGTGATAACTTAAATTTAGTCTCATTCCTAATCTCCACATATGCATTCAGAAATGTATTATCAGCACATACGTCCCCCAAACAAAGTTCAGATTCACCTTGCTTAGCTGTCACAAGGCACTTTAAAAAGTCCTCCAGAACAATCTTCAACCACCTTCGTCTTCTACCCTGGTCTGTTGCTACACCGCCCACATGAAGAGACATGTCCTGCACCGTGGACCATGCCAGCAGGTCAGTGATACTAACAGAGATACAATAATGGCCATTAAAACCATAAGTTCTTATACAAAAATGTCCCAGAAAATCTTGCAAGGGTAAAGATGCAAAAATGTAATCTATTGTGGAGAGTTGACTTCGTCCATTAACCGTGGGTGCAAAACTACCATATGCGCTTTAAAACATTTCGGTCATAACACACTCAAAGTTAAATTCACCAAGAAGATTATTTTAAAAAACTGCCCGCCTGGCTCTGTTCCATGTACAGAGTCTTCATTATAACCTTGATTACATGGGGTAAAGGAATGTATACAAGGATGGATGTTAAAATCACCCACTAAAATAAATACAGCTTTTTACATTGCTACACATATCAATATTCAGAATTTGTTCCCTTAAAATAGAAAGTGTGTCACAGAAAGAGTGACTTGTGGTTGAGCTACAAAAATTTAACAGGACAAAGCCACCAACCAGAGGGGAGGTAAAAAGAATAGCTTGCATATTGGCAGAGCTTATTGCCAAACTCTTAATACCACAGTTTATAGCAAGAGCGACCAAAATCAACAAACCTCTCTTGAGCGGTGTACCCTTGTTGAAGGCACAGTAGGATTAAAATATGTTTTGTAGTCTTCCAGGAAGAAAGAGACCTCAACGTCCCACGTCTCCTGTAGACATCTGTTGACAAATGATCTCAGAAAAATTAATCAATCAGGTGTTTTCCTTTTATTGTTTATTCCTTCTACATTCCAAGATGTTAACATGAGGCAACTAATAAAGGTATCCCCTTTACTCATGTGTCTGCCGTGGCTATCTTTGGAGTAAACACGCTCATCCCCAGCTGTAGGCATATTAACACTTTATGGTATGCCCCTCCTGTCGACCAGCTGCTCTGCCTCCCCGGTAGCAGTTACCTCAGTGCATAACTCCCTGTTTGTTACTGGCACAAACTGACCGCCAACACTGTCATAGTTGTTTTGACAGTCACCTGAAATATTGGGCAAAATAAGAGGGTTTATCTCCTCTTGCCCAAAATAAGATGCAGGCTGCAAAGCCCCCCTGCCTGCGTTGGCACCTCACTAGCCCCATTCCTGTTCTCCTGTTGGTAGGCTTCTTCCAATAGTTGAAACTTTATAGTCAGTCTAGTGAGTCTGCCCCCAAAACGTAATATCTATCGTGGGTAGGTATAACAAAATCTCTAACCTCTGGTAGCCTCAAAACTCCATTGCCAGTGGTTGTACTACAATTACAAACTTGTAGATGATTTTGGATGCCAGCAAGCAATCAAAATATCCAAAAGGGAAAGCCTGGAGAAGTGAAATGTGAATAGGCCCCAATGCAATATTTAGGACCATTTGGACAGCCCAAGGATGGTCAAAATTAATGACTACACAGTCCCCCGAAAGAATTTGACAGTTGGCCCTACTCATTCCCCCCTCCAAGCCATAGTAAACCTATGCGCCTGGGTTCACCCTTAACCACCTTATTGTGACAGCCAATGGCTAACCTTGTTTCTTAGACTGGGATAATCTTCTCTATCGTCATGTTTCAAGATTGGGACCCCAGTTAGTACCACAGCTTAAGGGGCTGAAGCAGGAGGAAGACTAAAAGCAACTCAGCGGAGTGCAAGATCAACTTTTCAACCCAGGATGCTCAGCTCCCCCTGAGATGGTTTATATACAGGGTCACAGCCTAGGGTCTGTGAAATCATCCACAAACGTTGGCAGCCCTGCTGCACTAGGCCGCATAAGCTGATTCGGCAGGACCCTCTGAGAGGCAGAAATAATTAAGCTGTAAATTGGCAAAGTGGGGAGCCGCTGGTTCCATCTTTAGGTAAGCCACATGAACCAGGAGACCCTGCCCAGGGTCACTAGATGTCACAATCTCCTGCCCTATCTGCCTCATTCCCTCAGGTGCACAGTTAATGGAATCGAGGAATCAACAAATTGGCTTTACAGAAGTGAATTAAATGATTTAGGCTGCCTTCAATAGACTACAGTTTTCCCAGACATTTACTAACTCCATTGACTGAACCTTGGGAAAAAAGTCACCAGATTTGGCATTATCAGGATAATCTTTAAGCATTTTATGTTCATTGTCCAGGAAAAAGCTGTCCGACTCCTTGCTTTGGTCCTCAGATGACCAGGGACTGCATCAGATTTTTTATTTCTTTTGCACTTAGATGCCGAGGGGTGACTTAATTAACCAAAGAGTTCCTAATCTCAGTTTCGGCTTCTGGCTGGTGAACTTCTATTTTGCAGTTACATCAGTAGCCCCCATCTAAGCTAGTCTTACTAGTCTTTACAGCAGAAATCCTCTTGAGGTCAAAACGTGTTGAGGAGGCTGCTTCAGGCTTTGAGTGAGTGAGGCAAATACCCAACTTCTCCACTGTACAAATTTCATCGTTAATTGTCCCCACTGCTGTTGTTAAATAGGCGAGAACTGAGGAATTAGCAAGGCCATTAGATGGTTCCAGACTGTGGAGCTCCGGGGTCTGCTCAAGCACGTTTACGCTTACCCATTTTAATGTGAGGGAATGTTCAAACGAAAGGGGGTGGTCCAGCCCAGCCGCTATTGTGCAATTATGAGAGAAGATGGGCCCAGTCTTGGCCCGGGCGCACCCCGCTCAGAATGGAGCAGGCAATCGCTTTATGCGCTGATGTCCGCTGGCCCCTCCACCTTTCCCTCCTGTGGGCAGGCGATGTCTCGTGGGATGCTTAGTCCCTCACGAAAAGAACAAGTAATCAAAAGTGTCCCACGCAGTGGGGAGAAGACAAGATGGTTCCAGACTGTGGTGGTCCAGACAAGAACTTTATGCGCTGATGTCAGCAGGCCCCACCTCTTTCCCCTGCAGGCAGGTGATGTCTCCTGGACAGCGTAGTCCCTCACAAACTGTACAGGTGAGCAAAAGGGTCCCTCATCATTAGTACGATCCAATAATTAATTTTTCATAGTTGGCGCTTTCAAAACTACCAATACATCACCTGTATTGTGGACTACAAACCAGTTCTTGCTAAAGTAATGATCTCCTGACTGCCCTCTTCCTCCACACGGTGCCTCCTCTATGAACATTTCGCTTGTTCCAGCGCTTTGGGACTGAATAGTCCCAACCAAGCTAGAAGCAGTGGTTTTTGGATTAGAGGGGTTCCTATATGTGAAATCTCTTCTCACAAGATTTGGTCACTCTATAATCTCACTGGTGCACAGCTGAATCTGCGTTCTTGTGCTCCACAGAGACGCTAAAAGCAGTTCTGTTCATACCCTGCTTTGAAGGGTACAGGGACAGCCAACTGCCTGCAGCTTGTTTGTATCACGTTCCAGCTTAGCACAAGAATGCAGAAAGATTCTTGATGAATGTGTGACTCCCCCTCTGACTCGCATAACTCCTAAATCACCTCAAAATATGGAGTTCTCTCCAATAGAAGACTTACATTAGGTGAGAGCCTTAGGTCTCATTTTTCTCGTATATCATGAATGGTGAATTAGGCCGGGATATTTCTAGCCCTGAAAAAGGCCTTCGACCCGAATGGGCTTTAAAAGTGGGCCAAAACATGTTGGCAATTCGATCGGGTGGTACAGCCATAATCAGTCTTACACACACCATATAATATAGTTTTATTCATCACTGGTACTCAGAAAATAAAAAGAAATATCCTTGGGTATATCAATAGACATTTTTAAATTATATTTTTCTACAACCCTGCTTTAAATCCAGTAATGATTTATCTAAGAACTCCCAAACAATGTTAAGTCCGCCATGGTGGTATCTACCTACCAAGATGTGGATAGGCACAAATGATGAAGCATGCCACAATAAGTTCTGGGTGGAGCGACTATTCCAAAATCCTTTTTGAAGGTTTACAAGGGGATGGCCACAAGTTGAGACCTGGTCCCCTATGTGTGCTCAATGCTTAACTGAGGGAGGACACAACCTGGCAAATCCTATACTCTTGCTTTCTCATTGTGTGTAAATATGTGCAAATTCGGCCTGTCACAGGATATAATTGCATTAAATGGTTAATACATTGTGTAAAAATAACAGAGGTGTTGTGTCGTTTGACAAAATTAAAGTTGATTTCCTTAAAAACCTTGGGCAGGAGAATGTTTCCAACATGGCCCCTAAACGTTGACAAAGTCATGAGACAAGACACAGGCAAGTTTTTCAGGAAGTGAGATTCGCCTCATTAGATGTTGGAAGAAGTAGTTTGTTTGGGAGAACAATTTGGCAGGTGCTTGTTTCCCAAATCAGTTAGGGCCTCGTTACAACCCTGGTGGTCAAAGACCGCCAGGACTGTTTCGCCGATTGTACCGCCAACAGGCTGGCGCTGCAATCTGGCAAATTACGACCGCGGTGGTAGCGCTGCGGTCGCACCGCCGGAACTGGCGGTTTCCCACCATGTTGTCCCGGCGGTTTTAATCCGTCAGGACAGCGCTGCTTGCAGCGCTGCCGAGGGGATTACAAGTCCCCTTCCCGCCAGCCTGTCCATGGCGGTAGAGACCGCCATGGAAAGGCTGGCGGGAAGGGGAGTTGCGGGGCCCCTGGAGGCCCCTGCAATGCCCATGCACTTGGCATGGGCAGTGCAGGGGCCCCCAGGCACAGCCCCACCCTGCGTTTCGCTGTCTGCACAGCAGACAGTGAGAAGCGCAACGGGTGCAGTTGCACCTGTCGCACTGCCGCAACACCGCCGGCTCCAATGTTACGACCAACATCCCCGCTGGGCCGGTGGGCGGAAACATAGTTTCCCCGCAGCTGGGATGTCATAATGCGGCCAGTGGGATTGCGTCCGCATAGGCGGCAGCTCGGCGGTGAAACCTTGGTTGTAATGAGGGCCTTAATCTCTTTCCTCGGACTGCCATCTCTGTTTGTATGCTGCAATGGAACTTTCATTTAGAAGATATACTTTGTACTATCTTGGTTTTGAACCTTCACCCCAAGACGCATGGTAGGATCGTTTTGAATTCTTTTTGAGTTAAATGAGTGAACTTTCAGCAACTGGAACAAGACATTAGAATCAAAGATTTCTGATTTTATTACGTCCTTGTTTAAAATATAAAGTTTTTGAAGTAAGCTGTCTCAAGGTGAAAGAAATTGGACAAAACATTCCTGAGACTTCTAAAGCTTAATTTTCTGTATAACTAAGTTTGATAAGGAACTGCAAGTGTATATTTGTTTTGTGAACATTATTTAGTTTGGAGTTTAGCTTTACCAGGTACCAAAAGTCATAAATCTCGACATCCAGGGAAAGACTTATGAACTTTGTTTAATTTCTGAGAGGATTACAAGCCATAATTCAGGGCATTTGGAAGGACACTAGTGGAACTTAGGCCCTCATTACGACTTCAGCGATCTTTTTTGAAGATCGCAGAAGCTGCTGCAGCCAGCAGATATCCAGTGTTGGCGGTCTACTGACCAACATATTACGAGTCCTGAAAGGACTGCCACCCGTTTACACGTGGAAATCCAACTCCATCGGCTGGTAATACATGTGGTGGAGTCCTGTGAGGTGTTGCGGTGCTGGCAGTGGATAACGCCAGGACCCATCCCCTCCTGGACGACCACCTCACCGAACAGGTAGGTGGACCAACGGAAAGGGTGTGTGTGTGTGTGTGGATGCATGGAGGGGGTGAGGACGTGTGTGAATGCAGAGGAGGAGGGTGTGTATGAATGCGGATGGGGTGCGTGAATGTCAGTGTGAGAGCACGTGGGGGTGTTTGTATGTATTTGTGTGGTCTTTTGGGGGTGTATGAAAGTTTGTGGATGGGAGGGTGGTGTGCATGTGTGTGGTGTGTGCGTGCATGTGTAGCAGTGTGGGTGTGCGTGCGTGTATGAATGTATATGTGTGTGGAGGGTGTGTGTGTCTGCATGTATGCGGAGGGGAGGGGGTTGTGTTGGGGTGCGAGTGAGTAGGTGTGTGTATTGTGATGCATGCAAGTGTGGGTGCATGTGTGCAAGTCTGTGAGTGAATGGGGGTGTCTGTATGGATGCGTGTTCATATGCAAGTGTGCGGATGAGAGGGGGTGTGAATGTATGCGTTTGTGGAGAGTGTGGGGTGTGAATGTTTGCAGAGGGGGGTGCGTACGTGTGAGTGAAGGTGTGTATATTTCAGTCTGAGAGGGGATGTTAGTATGGATGTGTGTGTTTGGGGGAGGTGTTTGGAAGTGTGTGGACAGGTGGAGGGGTGTCTGCACATGTATGGACATGTGGGGGTGTGTGTGCCGGTGACAGGAATGGGGATTCCTGTCGCCGGGCACGTCACCGCCGTGGTTTTCGTGGCAGGGCGACTGCCGCAAAAAGCTTGGCGGTATGCTGCTTCGTAATGTGGCTGGTAGCTTGAGGCCTGCCGTCGGCCCAGAGGAGCTCACCATCAGCACCGGCGGACCAGGCGGCATTGTGGCGGTTTGGCTTCGGCCAAACACCACAACTTGTAATGCAGGGGCCTTTACCACCGGGTCCGCGGTGGACAGACCAATGCCACGAGGTTGGTAGTCTTATGACCGCTAGCCTCGTAATGAGGGCCTTAGTCTTTGGAGATTTATTTTAAAATGTTCTGTGCTATCTCTTGACAACTTTAGAGTGAGGAGAGAATTATTTGTTTCACAGAATTTGTCTTATGAATCTATTCTTCTCTCTTGAGTATCCTTGGCAAAGATGTGGTTGTAGGCACACATATTGAAAAATGAAGGCCCTCATTACAACCCTGGCGGTAAATCCCGCTTACCGCCGTGCTGAAGGCCGCCAACATACCATGGCCGTGGTGGAAAATCGATGCAGGTATTACCACCCACATCTCGGAATCCGCCACTATACAGACACCCACACAAGTCTGCCACACCAAAGGTCAGTGATAAACTGGCGATACCAAAACCCACACCGTCATGCCAACAAGAATACACCCACACTATCACGACCCACGAATCAACGCAGCGGTCTTTCAACTGCGGTAATCCATTGGCGGTACACACCGCTGCGCTCAAAATAAACACACATTTACAAAACACAACCACATTGGACAAATCAAAATACACACACCAGATACACATACACACACCACACCCACACACTCACACCACTATAAAACACACACCCACATTACCCACAAACCCTTAGAACGACATATTTGTGAAGAAGCACAGAGAGAGAATAGTTAACACTACACCAGCATCCACTAGCACACCACACCATCATGCATACAACATCCACGCACCTCAAACAACACACACCAACACATTTCACACAGCACAACAAACATCCCCTCACACATCACCCACACCACATCATGGCACCTCAAAGACACCCCAGGTTTTCTGAGGAGGAGCTCGGGGTCATGGTGGAGGAAATCATCCGGGTAGAGCCACAGCTTTTCGGATCACAGGTGCAGCACACCTCCATTGCTAGGAAGATGGAGCTATGGTGGAGATTCGTTGACAGGGTCAACACAGTGGGACAGCATCCAAGAACACTGGATGACATCAGGAAGAGGTGGAACGACCTACGGGGAAAGGTACGTTCCGTGGTATTGAGACACCAGATTGCTGTACAGAGGACTGGCGGTGGACCCCCACCTCCTCCCCCACAACTAACAACATTGGAGGAGCAAGTCTTGGCAATACTGGAGCCTGAGGGCCTTGCAGGAGTAGCAGGAGGACTGGACTCTGGTAAGTCATATCTTTATTACCATATCCCCCCACCCCACCTGCATGCCATCAAATACCCCCACCCTCACCCTCACCCCCATCACTCCAAAACCTCACATATTCCCGACTATCACAACCCAGCCATCCCAATACCAAGCCCTGCATGCAACACCAAAGCATGGACACCCATTGCCAAAGCATATCCAGTACAGACACCCACACAGACCCCAAAACACTAATCACACAATGGCAAACACAACAAGGCAAGCACAGGAGAAGAGGGTAACTCACCCAATGCACAAGATGGCACACACAGATACTAAAACTATGCATTTACACCCCAACAGGACCCATACCCAACGTCACCAGACGGGAGGTGCCAGACATATCCAGTACCCCCACAGAAGAGGCCCACAGTGATGACAGCAGCTCTGCACGCCTGGATCAAGATGACCAGCCCGGGCAATCAGGGACCTCTGGGCAGTCCATTCCCCTGCCACAGTCACAAGCCACCACAGAGCCTCCCCCCTCAGGAGACACGACCACAGCACCCACCCAGCAGGCCCATCCCTCTGTCCCCAGGACACGTCAATCAGCAGTGTGTCCACCACTACAGGGACCCCAGGCAAACCCACCAACCCAAGACAATCAGGGAACGGGGGTCAGTGGCAGTGGGTACATGGTTCAGGGGACAGAGGCACAGGAAAACAGGGAAACTGGGAGGACTGCTGTGTGACAGGGGGAGGACAGGCCCATATAAATATAGCAATGTCAATGTTCATGTACACATACTAATGTAACACAGTTGTTGGGCAGCAGTAAACATAGCAGAGGACACAACGTGGGACTCATATCTGTGAAATGGAAAGCCAAAGTGACATGTCAGGGTCCATAAACAGAGGTAAAAATGCAGAACTATGGAATGTCCTATAGTAGTATGAGATGTGAGAAGCAGTGCCATCCTCTTACCTGTGTCTCACTGGAAGTATTGCATGATGATGTTGTTTCGGTTGTCTACATCTTCTTCTTCTGCCTCCTCTTCTTCACTGTCCACAGGTGGCATCAGGCTCATCCTCCTGCAGAAAAGGCACCTGGCGTCGCAAAGCCAGATTGTGCAACATACAGCATGCCACGATTATCAGGCACACCTTCATCGGTGAGTAGTATATGGAGCCACTTGTCAGATGGAGGCACCGGAACCTGGCCTTCCGGAGGCCGAAGGTGCCCTCTATTATCCTCCTAGTTCGCCCATGTGCCTCATTGTAGTGTTCCTCTGCCCTTGTCCTGGGATTCTGCACTGGGGTCAGTAGCCATGACAGGTTGGGGTAACCTGAGTCACCTGCAAATATTGAGGGACAACTGTTAGACATCCTCCAAACATTAGGGACTCTCCCATACCCAGACAGCTATTTAAACTGTGTGGGGACTTTGGGCTCACCTATTAGCCACACATGGTGCCTCTGGAGTTGCCCCATCACACAAGGGATGCTGCTATTCCTCAAAATGTAAGCGTCATGCACAGAGCCAGGATACTTGGCATTCACATGGGGGATGTACTGGTCTGCCAAACACACCATCTGCACATTCATAGAATGGTAGCTTTTGCGGTTTCTGTAAACCTGTTCATTCCTGCGGGGGAGGGACAAATACCACATGTGTAACATCAATGGCACCAATGATGTTGGGGATATGTCCCAGGGCATAGAAGTCACCTTTCACTGTGGGCAAATCCTCCGCCTGGGAGAATACGTTGTAGCTGCGCATGTGTTTCAGCAGGGCAGACAACACTCTGGTCAGCACGTTTGAGAACATAGACTGTGACATCCCTGATGCCATGGCCACTGTCACTTGGAAGGAACCACTTGCCAGGAACTGGAGCACTGACAGGACCTGCACTAGAGGGGGGATACCTGTGGGGGGCGGATAGCTGAAATCAGGTCTGGCTCCAATTGGGCACACAGTTCTTGGATTGTGGCCCTATCAAGTCTGCAGGTCAGGATAATGTGGCTGTCCTCCATTGTCGCCAGGTCCACCAGGGGTCTGTACACGGGGAATGTCTCCATCTCCTATTCATCTGCACCGGTTGAACTCTAGGGTGAAAAACGGTGAGCAGAAGGTCATATTCACACATATGTCTTTATTAATATGAAATTCTTCTTTTACAGAAACAGTATGTGAACTCATAAGTCAGTTGATGTGCCAATGTCTGCTGTGATGCAGTTAGGTGCCATAGCCTGTGCCCCCCTGAAATGGCGGCTACCTGACCTGTGAGGAGAGACAAGTGGCAATGACGATGTACGCCAGCGGTGACGGTACGCACCGCCGTGGATGTGACCGCCATTTTCTTTCTGTTCAATCACTTGATACCTGACCTTCAACAGGAGAGGACCTACACTGCAAGTGCTGCTGTGACCTGAGTCTGAAAGCGACAATGGCTACAGTGTCTGGAGAAAGGGCCCCTGCCTTCACTGCAGAGGAGTTGGAGAAACTGGTGGATGGGGTCCTCCCCCAGTACACGCAACTCAACAGTCCACCAGACAAACAGGTGAGTAAACTGTGTGCATGGTGGATGGCACAGGAATGTATGGAGTGTCGTGGATGGAAGAGACGGGGGGGCACAGGCCAGCATGTGAGGATGGTGAGTGTATGTTTTTCTGGCCCAGCGTGGGAGGTTAATGGCCAGTGAGTGTGTAGAACTGGACGGGGGAGTAACATCCATTTTTACTTAACTATTCCTCTAGGTCAGCGCCCACCAGAAGAAGGGTTTTTGGCGTGCCATCGCCAAGGAAGTGTGGGCCCTGGGGGTCTACCATAGACGGAGCACCCACTGCTGGAGGACCTGCGCAGCTGGAGCAAGAAGACGGAGGAGGCCCAGCTGGGGATGGCCTCCCAACGTGGAAGGGGTGCCTGTCGCACCATGACTCCCCTGATGTACCGGATCCTGGCGGTATCATATCCTGAGTTGGAAGGGCGCTTGAGGGCATCACAGCAGCCACAAGGGGGTGAGTACAGTCTTATTCAGCTGACTCAGCGCACTTGTCGAGGTGTCTGGGTGGGGGCGGTGGGCTGTGGGTTCCCCTAGGGCAGGGCATACGCACCAAGGTACATCCATTGTTAAGCAGGCTCAGTGCCACTCCAACCCCAAAGGTGGTAGTTGCCCTCTACACCTAGTCAGGCTCCTATGGGTTCCAGCTGTGCATTAAATGGGTCTAGGCAGAGTCCCCCATGGGCATGTGCTTTTCCCCTGCACTGTTTGTGCATGCGCTAGTGCATAGGTATGCTTCCTGTGTGTTGTGTCCGCCAACGGTAGTGGTGTTGCTGGCATGGACCATGTGTCTCTTTTGTCTTCCCCCCCTTTTTGTTTTGTCACCCTGTCCGTGTGTGCATTAGCATCATCTGGCGGAGGAGCATTGGCACCGGAGCAGGAGGGAGCTGCAACCCACATGGCCCTTGAGGGTGAGTATACAGAGTCTAAAGGCACCAGTGGCATGGAGGGCGAGGGGAGCTCCACGATCGGGACAGGAGCAGACACCAGCGACAGCGACTCCTCCTCTGATGGGAGCTCCCTTGCGGTGGCGGGCACCTCTGTGCCCACCGCACCAACAGGTACAGCCACCACCCCCCCACCAGCACCGCCCTCCCAGCAGCCCCTCATCGTGTTTCCTGTGCCCGCTCACCCAGGAGGGTGGGCATCTCCTTCACCCCAGGCACCTCAGGCCCTGCCCCAGTCAGCCCTGCTGTCCTCAGTAAGGAGGCTATTGACCTCCTGAGATCCCTCACTGTTGGGCAACCAACCATTTTGAATGCCATCCAGGGTGTCGAGAGGCATTTGCAGCAAACAAATGCATACCTGGAGGGCATTCATTCTGGCGTGGCGGCCCAACATAGAGCATTTCAGGCTCTGGCCTCGGCACTGATGGCAGCCATTGTCCCTGTGTCCAGCCTCCCCCCTCCAACTTCCACTACCCAGACCCAATGCCCTCTACCTCAGCCTATCCCAAGCACACCATCAGACCAGCATTCACCCAAATCAACACACAAAAGTAGCTCAGGCAAACAGAAGCACCACACATCCCACAGGCACTCACAAAAGCACCATACCCATGCAGACACACCAACATCCACTACCTCCACTGTGTCCCCCTCCTCCACATCCTCCTCCTCCCTCCCAGTCTCGTCTCCACTCACACCTGCATGCACTACATCCTCAGCCACTACCTCAATCATATGCATGCCCATCACCACACATTGCTCACATGCACTCAACACCCCCACTTCCATGCACACGTCCCCTGTGTCCTCTCCCAGTGTGTCTGTGAGCCCTCCTCCCAAACTACACAAACGCAGGCACCCACCCACCCAACAGCCATCCACCTCACAACAGCCTCCGGCCCATGAACCTTCACCCAAATTCAGCAGACGTACACCTCCTACAACCACTCCCTCTTCCTCCACTCCCAAACCCCCTCCATCTTCCCGCCCCAGTGTGTCTAAAAAACTTTTCCTTGCTAACATTGACCTCTTACCTACACCTCCCCCTGTCCTTCCCCTAGGGCCAGGATGTCCAGGTCCCAGCCCAGCACCTCAGCCACCAAATCCTCCAGCACTGTGGTCTCAGCAAGTCCGGTCACATCGCGGGCGGCACCCATCAGGGCTGCCAGTGTGCCACCTAGCGAGGCCAAGGATCAGCCCATTCCGCCACCTACCAAGGTGAAGAAGGTGCCCACATGCAGTAGGGAGAAGCCACACCAAGCATCCAGCAAGGCCTCCTCCAAGCCAAAACGGGACAGTGCCAAGGGACCAGCAGCGACATCCAAGGTGGGGAAGGGACACAAGGGCAAAGGGAAGTCAGGACAGGGCACGGAGCCTCCGGCTGAGGGACTAGAGTCACCCCCTCAGGCAACCAGAACAGCAACCTGTATAGCGGTGGACACCGCCATCTGCACCGCCACCTGCACGTCTGCTGCCTCAGCAACAGACCCCAGCATTATCCCCAGTGGGCAGCCGTCCGAGGCTGCAGGAGACATCCTGCTGTCTACCTCCACCGGTGCTGACACATTCACCACCGGCAGCATCTCCGCCACAGACACTGCCGCAACCACCGCCACCAGCCCCGCGACGTGCTCAGACAGTGCCACCACAGCCGACATGGCTAACATTCCCAGTGGACAGACGTCTGAGGCTGGAGGAGATGTCCTGGACCATGCAAAGACTACTTGAGGCACGACACCCAGCACTGTTTGTACCAGCAGGTGGCAGGCAAAGTCGCAGCAGGGTGGAGTGTGTCTCTGCCTCCATGGAGTATCATGCTACCTGTTCCCAGGCAATCTCGTGGCACACACACCCAGTGAGGGGATGGGACCTGCCACACTGCTTGTGAAGCACTCTGGGCACAAAGCCCCCTCCAGAACCAGTGGAGAACAGCATCCACTACCCCAGTCCTTGGCAGGATGAAGCACTCTGGGCACAAAGCCCCCTCCAGAACCATTGGAGAAAAGCATCCACTACCCCAGGCCTTGGCAGGATGAAGCACTATGGGCACAAAGCCCCCTCCAGAACCAGGGGAGAACAGCATCCACTCACACAGTTCTTGGCAGGATGAAGCACTTTGGGCACAAAGCCCCCTCCAGAACCAGTGGAGAAAAGCATCCACTACCCCAGTCCTTGGCAGGATGAAGCACTCTGGGCACAAAGCCCCCTTCAGAGCCAGTGGAGAAAAGCATCCACTACCCCAGTCCTCTGCAGGATGAAGCACTCTGGGCACAAAGCCCCCTCCAGAACCAGTGGAGAGATACGTCCACTACCCCAGTCCTTGGCAGGATGAAGCACTCTAGGCACAAAGCCTCCTCCAGAACCAGTGGAGAAAAGCATCCACTACCCCAGTCCTTGGCAGGATGAAGCACCCTGGGCACAGAGCCCCCTCCAGAACCAGTGGAGAGCAGCATCCACTCACACAGTCCTTGGCAGGATGAAGCACTCTGGGCATAAAGCCCCCTCCAGAACCAGTGGAACATGTCAACAACTTGAGAGACGGTGGCTTTGCACTCCCCGGGATAAAGCTGTGGGCAGTGCACCCACTTGAGAGACTTGAGAGACTGTGGCTTTGCACTCCCCAGGATAAAGCAGCGGTCAACCCACCCACTTGAGAGACTGTGGCTTTGCACTCCCCAGGATAGAGCAGTGGGCAACCCACCCACTTGAGAGACTTGAGAGACTGTGGCTTTGCACTCCCCAGGATAGAGCAGTGGACAACCCACCCACTTGAGAGCCTTGAGAGACTGTGGCTTTGCACTCCCCAGGATAAAGCAGTGGGCATGGGGCCCCCTCGTGGAGCAGTGGCGTTGTCCGTTCATCCGGCTGAGGTGCCCCCCCTCCCCCCCTGAGGTGCCTGTTTATTTTCGATCTGACGCCCCAGCAGTGTTTTCTCCGTTTTGAGTCAGGTATCATGTGTGGGCTTCGCCCATGCATTTTGGGACCAGTGGTCCACGGACAATGATTGGTACACTATCCGGACTTGTGTAGTTGCTGTACATATGTGTATATACTGATGATTTAAAGTTATCTTGGCCTATCTGATTTTTCGATGATTACACTCTTTACAATCATTTCATTTTGTCCTTGCGTTCTTCCAGGGGGTGACGGGGTGTAAATGTAATGTTGCTGCATGTATATGTGTGTATCTTGTTGTGGGTGAGGATGGGGGTGGGGGTGTTGCGTGTTGTGTGTGTGTGTCACTCTCTCTTTCCTCCCTCCATCCCCTGTGTGCTAGGTGCAGTACTCACCGTGGTCGTCGCCGGCATCTTTGCTGCTCATGGTAGAAGAGGAGGTAGACCAACATGGGCAGGACCTGTAACTCAGGCTCCATGGCGTCCTGGTTCCTCGTTGGGTGTTGAGAGGTAAGTGGTTTCCGTTCCAAGTCCTGTTTCCGCCGTGCTTTTGATGGTGTTGATACCGCCCCAGAAAAGGTGGCAGATAGGCCTGTTGTAATACAGTGGGCGGTACATTGGGTTCCCCCTGTTTGTTGGCGGTTACCGCTGCCTTGTTTGTTTCTACCGCCGTGGCGGTCGGAGTGTTAAAGTGGCTGTCTATGTTGGCGGATTCCGCCATGGTCGTAATTCCATTTTTTTTCTGCAGGCCTGTTGGCACTATTACTGCCGCTTTAACACCGACCGTCAGGGTTGTAATGAGGGCCTAAGTGTTTTCAATTATGTTCACACATTACAAAGGTATGTTTATTTTGCAGCTTGCCATATTACATTAATACAATACAGAAGAGATAGCTGAGAAAACAGATGTAAATCCGCAGATATAGCAAGATTCCAAGTGTGAGATTTTTCCCAGTTACAATCATACACTTTAATAGCATCCTATTCTTTTATTTTAGATTTTAACTGAAGAAAGAGAGAAGAGAATCAGAAGTCCAGTGAGACATACAGCTGATCCAGATGGTCTCAAATAAGAAAAAACAAAAAAACACTTTTTGGGGGAACCAGCGCGTCCCTATTTAAAAATTTCAGTTAAAACACATCATTTTGATTTTTAAAAACGCCGAAGTTCACCAGTTATAGTTAACTGAAGCAACTGTAAATTGCACCAAAACTGCAATACTGTGCCTGGAGTGGTGTAAGGCTTTTGTTATTTACAGTTTAAGAAGGATAGCACTGTGCTAATCTTATGCTTAAAGACTTTGCTGAATGAATGGCAAAATACTTTGCCCCTTTCTAGCTCGGAGTGGATTGCACTGTGCTAATCCCATTCTTAAATACTTTGCTCATTACTTATCCGTTCTTCATTCTTCAAGCAGGGACCAGATAAACCGCACCACAGACTACCCAGAGTTCTCACTTTCTCACTTCTCTTTAGCATATATATATATATATAGGTATATATATATATATATAGATAGATATTTATTCACTAAAAAACATCCGGGATGTTATAGCTAGGTTCACGTTTTACATACACAAGACCATAGAAATTCAGCAGTTATATTTACAGTTATCTCAAGTAACTAGAACTTATGTCATGGGACATAGGATGCTGGTGCTGGTGTGTGGCAAACCCCCTCCTTTTAAATTCCACAGCTGTGACCCGGGGAGGTTGTGGTCCCCAGGACTGGCCCCCCCAACCTTGGGAAATTTCTGGCCCACACAGCTCCCCCTCTTTCTTCAAATTAAAGGTCTGGCACTGGAGAGTTGGTGGGTCCCGGGCCAAAAACGGCCTGGGAGGAGGACCGCACAACCATTCCCCATTTGAGTTATTGGCCAGGCCCGTAGGGTCCCCAGGGCCAAAAATGGCCCCAGCAAGGGTCCGCACAGCTCCCCTCTGCTTTTCAAACTCAGCCGGGCCTAGAGGAATGCCATGCCTGGGGCTGAAATCAGCCTGGGGACAGGGGCCATACGACACTCCTCCCTAAACAATAAACATCAATATAACCCCCCCCCCCAATTTGGCCCATCCAGGGTTGGGTGGCAAATGAAAAAATTAGCTTGGGAGACCACTCAATTTTTGCATGGATTTGTGGATCCTCCACGAATTTGCAGCAAATTGTTTTTTTTGTTTAAAAACAAAAAGGTTGTTGGGCCCTGGAGGGTCTCTGTGCCACCCCACCACCAGGCCTAGTGGGTCAGGGTATTTCTACACTTCCCACTTCTGTTTTTTTTTGTGGGGGGCTTGTCTGATCTGCATCCAAAGATGGCTGCCAACACTTCCTATTTAAGTGCTGGCAGGCAATCAATTCTCACCGTGAGATCTGTCAGATCTACAGAGGATTTGCGTCCCTAGATACCTATATTTTTTTCTAAGAGCTGACTTTCAGCCAAATTTAGGGCCATATTTATACTTTTCGACGCACAACTGCGCCAACGCAGTTGTGCGTCAAAAAATTTAACGCCGGCTAACGCCATTCTGAAGCACCATGCGGGCGCCGTATTTATTCAATGACGTTAGCCGGCGGAGCTGCCCGGTGTGCAAAAAAAAAAATGACTTACACCAGGCAGCGCCGGCGTAGGGGAATATGGAGCTTGGGCGTCAAAAAATGGGGCAAGTCAGGCTGAGGCAAAATTTTCGCCTCAACCCGATTTGCGCCGTTTGTTTTTACTCCCAACCCCCATTGAAATGACTCCTGTCTTAGCGAAGACAGGAGTCATGCCCCCTTGCCCAATGACCAGGCCAAGGGGACTTATGTCCCCTGGGCATGGTCATTGGGCATAGTGGCATGTAGGGGGGCACAAATCAGGCCCCCCTATGCCACATAAAATAAAAAATAAAAATACTTACCTGAACTTACCTTAACTTCCCTGGGATGGGTCCCTCCATCCTTGGGCGTCCTCCTTCGGTGGGCAAGGGTGGCAGGGGGTGTCCCTGGGGGCATGGGAGGGCACCTCTGGGCTCCTACCGCGCCCACAGGTCCCTTAACGCCTGCCCTGAGCAGGCGTTAAAAAATGGCGCAAACGCAGCTGGACGTCATTTTTTTTGACCCACCCACTCCCGGGCGTCCTTTTTGCCCGGGAGTATAAATACGACGCACATGCCTCGGAGTCATTTTTTAGTAGGGAACGCCTACCTTGCATATCATTAACGCAAGGAAGGTGTCCACGCTAAAAAATGACGCAAACTCCATGAACTTTGACGCTAGACGCGTCTAACGCCAGAGTATAAATATGGAGTTCGTTTTGCGTCGGATTTGCGTCAATAAAAACGACGCAAATCAGGCGCAAACCGAGTATAAATATGGCCCTTAGTGTTATTCCATTCAGAGGTTCAGGCTGTAGTCGTGTTCAAAATCCCTATGGGAAAATGCATTTGGAAAACACGTTTTGGGACCCCCTCCTTTTTTCTTAGCCCCCTGTTTCACGGATCACCCCGAAACTTTCCAGACAGCAGCTAAAATGACCAGGACACTACTTTAGAAAATTTCATGAAGGTTTCTCAAACGGCACCAAAGTTATTACCAAAAGAAAAAACAATTTGTCTATGGGAATTAGGTCCCAACTAACTACTGGTTATATATTTACACACATATATATATATATATATATATATACATATATATATATATATATGTATTGTTTTTAGTTTTTTTCTCCAAATGGCCCTCTCAGGGCACGCTCCATTAAGTCGGTGCTCGTGTTAGAGACGAGTCACCCCTGTAGAAACTTCTCCACCAAGTGACACAAAGTCATACACGGCACCACCAACGCGTTTCAACCACCAAGGTCTTGATCACGGTGAGTAAGTGATCCATTTACTGCTTCATTTATAGGTTCTCCTATTATATGCCATTATGGGGCATTCTGGGATATGTAGTTTTACCAATTTTTTCCATTATAAACCCCCACCCAGTGAAAAATAAAATACAAAATGCAAAACTAATATAAATATTACAAATATTAAAAACAAATATTTTTTTACCTTCTCTTAGTTGAACACAACAAATTTTGAATTTAAATTTACATTTACCAGCTTTTAAAAGGGAGACATCATAAAAGGGAAAACAAAGTATATACGCACCTAGAAATATCCAGATGGAACTATTTGCCCCTTCAGAAAACGAATTTTGGAACATATAAGGGTAGTCCATGCTTGAGAGCATGATTAATATGCATATAGACACATAGATATTGGTACATATATATAGAAAAATATGTTTAACATCAGAGTAAATGGTAAGGAGCTGTTTGATGAAATAGCAAGGCAGAGGCAGGTAAAACATGGGAGAAAAAAATGCTTTCATGCACTAGTCTGTTAGAAGATTACCTGACCTGCTTACTTGAGTTGCACCTTAAGAAATATGAAAATTCAAAAGTGAAAAATATTCAGCAATGACAACATGGCAATAGATCCATTTGTCTGGGTCTGAAAGTGGGTTTGGGAGTCTATGAATGGGTCTGAGTGGGTGCATGAGTGTCTGAGTGGGCGTGTGAGTGGTCGTATGAGTCTTTGAGTGCATGTATGAGTGAATGAATTAGTGTATGAATGAGTCTGTAAATTGTTTTATTTTTTTTGCTTATTTGTGAATATTCTCAATTAATCTTGATTAATCTTGATTAATCATGAATATCAAGCATTGTGAAGAAAAATAATTTTGACCCTCAAGCACCCCTATATCACAAACCTGGAGTCAGCATACCTCCACCATAACCGCTTATGCTACTTTTCATTTTGTTTTTCAGCCCCAGGGACCTTGTCCCATTACCTAAAATGGCATCCGCAGCTTCCTGTTCAGGGTGTAGCTAGCCAATTACAGTGCTTTTATTTGTGTGCGCACTTGTAAAGATTTGTGAATATTCGTGATCACAGATATGCAAATTTGGATTTCCTTTAACATCTCAAAAAATACTGAACAGATTTACACCAAATAGGCGAAAGCATAAACTGCGTACTGCTTTCTGACAAATTTGGTGTAATTCTGTCCAGTGGTTCAGAATGGTGTCGTGTCTAAGGGGGTCATTATGAACACAGCGGGATTTCCCGCCATGTTCATGCTGGCGGTCTAAACACAGACTGCCAACCAGTTGAAGAGCCCGCCGGCCCAATAAAGAACATTCCCCTGGGCCGGCGGGTGGAAACAGTGTTTCTGCCAGCCGGCCAAGCGGAATGCTGGGCCTGGACATTGCCGTGCGTGACGGGCTGTGCACGGGGGCCCCTGCACTGCCCATGCCAAGTGCATAGCCAGTGCAGGGGCCCCCCAGAGGGGCCCCGGAGCACCCCTTCGTGACAGCCTTTCCTTGGTGGGGGGAAACCGCCAGGGAAAGGCTGGGGGAACACAGGTTCTTTATCCGGTGGACAGGCCTGCTTGCAGTGCTGCCCTGTCGGATAAAGAACCCCGCCATCGTCAGGCTGCCTGGCGGCGGTAGGCTGGCGGTGGCGGCGGTGCAGACCGCCATGCTGGTGGCAGTAATTTCCGCCACTGCCGGCATGGCGGTCTGGACCGCCATGTTCATAATGACCCCCTAAATGTCCTACGAGAATTAACAACGGAAGCACAACTTTTTTGACCCCCCTCCTTTTTCCTCAGACCCTGCTTGATGAATCATCCCAAACTTTCCATGTGCCTCAAGAATCACTGGGGACACTTTTTTGTAAAACTTTGTGACGATTCGTCAAACCGTGCCAAAGATATAGGCAAGTAAAAAAACGCTTCTTCTACAGAAACATGGTCCTAACTATAACTACCTAGTGGCAACAATATGTATATATATATATATATATATATATATATATATATATATATATATATATATATATATACACACATATATATATATATATAAAGAACTCCTCCTCCAGAAGGTAAGTAAACTAGGCAATGTTTGAAAGAAGAAAATATACTCCATATTTACTGGGAGACCACACTCTATTGTTTACTCTGCCTCTCAGAAACTTCCCGGCCATTCCTACAGTCTTTTCTTTTAATTTCCAGCACTGCTGAGTAAATTACACTTTTGAACTCATCTTAGTGCAGGGGATCTTAGTTGGTGTATTTTGACATCTATTTCATTAAAACACAATGGCCAATATTTATGAAAAATTATGCACAACTGCGCTAGCGCACTTATGCATCATTTTTTTTTACCCTGAGCTAACGCCATTCCCTAGCGCCATCCGTGCACCTTGTTTAAAAAAAGATGCACAATGGCGCAAAGGAATGGTTAGTGTCTAAAGAAAAGACGCTAGCTGGTGATGGATGGCATAAGGGAAAATGGCGCTAGTGGGCCAAAAATGACACTAGACTGATTAGCCGCAAAAATTCTGCCACTAGTCAGCCTAGCATCATTTTTGGACGCAGTGGCAGTCAACAAATGACTCCTGTTGAAGTAGAGACAGGAGTCATTACCACTACCTCAATTTCCACCACAGGGGACCAGTGTCCCCAGGACAACGCCAGCAGAATCAATGCCAGCCAGGGGGCCCCGTGTAGGGACCCCCTAGTGCCACACAACAGTTATGCACATCAACTTACCTGTGATGGGCTCTCTCCACCTGTAGTGTCCCTGTGGTGTGGGTGGTGGTGATGCTCGGGGTAGGGGTGGGCATCTATGTGTCTAAAATAGTGGGCTCCATGGTGTTTCCAGTGGAAAATGTGCCTACCCTCACTTTAACTCCTGGTCTGACCAGGCATTGAAGTTTGACACTGATTGCCCTTATTGTCATTTTCTGGGTCCGCTTCCTATGTGCGTGTAGTTTTAGCGTAGGAAGGTAAATATGGTGTTAGGGGGCTGGCGTCATTTTTAGGAAGGGAATGCCTAGCTTGCATATCATTGTCGCAATTCTACGCAAGGTGGGTTGACGTGTTCTAAAAAGGATGCTAACTCATATATTTTGACCCTAGACGGGTCTAGCGTCAAAATATAAATATGGAGTTAAGTTAGTGCCGCTTAAGCTTAAAAACAAATGACACTAAGGCGGTGCTAACGTTTCATAAATATTGGCCAGTATGTCCCATTGTCACCTCCAAAACATGTGTGTAGTCGAAATCACTTAGTTGTGTCTTGACCATTATCACTGAACCATCACTGCCTAACCTCTGCTAATCAAGTGCAGGCTTGAAATGGTACTCCTATCCCTGGCTTGCTTTTTTACTTTTTCTGACACAGCGTAGGTGAAGTCAAAATACCTTTACTCTGATTCTCGCCACTTCTTTGCTTCTGGTATCCCATTACACATTGGTCATGCTGATGGTATCACTGGTCCATGACTGTCTTTGCCCCAGTACAGATTGGTCATTGTACCTTTATTTACCGATACCCTTTGTCCAAATACAGACAGATTACGTACTGTTACGGCAGATTTGCACCTGCCTCTCTCAAAGGTGCCCCAGTTCAGGCTGGTGATGTCCCACTTCTGCCCTCTTCTCTTCTACCGCAGTTCAGGTTGATCAAGGTACGGTTATAAACAGGACTCCAGTTCTATGGTGTATATTGTTGAACTTTTCCCTCTGAATGTATTCATATTTATTTTTTGAATATTGGATCAGTATGTATTCATATTTATTTTGCATTTTATGAAATAATGACGCTGCAACAAGGGTATTTCCGTATTATTTAACTGATAAAGTTGCCCTCTAACTAGGACGTCTGGTGAGATTAGGGCTATAAGAAAACAAATACAATGCACCACCTATATACAATATGCTCAAATAAAGACATTAGAATTTTAAAATAAACAAATGCACATATACAGCTGCTGAAAGTTTCTTTGTAGAAAACCTTGTCCCTTTTTTAACTCGCCTTACTGTAAGTAGGTACAGACGTTGGTCAGGCAATCATGACTGAAGCATGGAAAAAACTGAAAAGAAGACTTCTTTTTATTTTTTCCACGCACATAAATAAACACAGAGAAACGGGTAGTTTTCTGTCTTTATCTGTACAAAAATGACTAAATATGGAAAACTTGGATCCCGAACCATAAATGACCCATGTCAGACCTTGCCCTTTCCTGATCCACTTCTCAATAATCACAGCACGTTTATTCGTCTGAGCTTCCTCAATACAGGTTCGGGTCACGGTACCTTTTTCCTTGAGCCTTCTGTTCACGTTTTGTAGTCCAATCTCGATGGCCGGCTTCACTTTCGCCAAAGTCCACTCAGACGCATTGTCGTCCAGGAGGACCACATTGAGTGTCACTAAGTTGTTGTCCATGCACTTGCCCTCCCCAGTAGACAGCAGGGGCAGGAGAAGTAGAGGGATGCAAATCGCAGCCAGTGGTTCTCCAGTGTCCATGACTTCAGTGACTCTTCACCTTTTCTGCTGGATGGAGTAGTACAGCAAGAGAAGACAATGGAGTGGCATGGAGGATACAGCAACCTTTACACATTTCCCTCACATCACCGTTCTACCTAAACAATTACCAATGGCCGAAGGTCGCTTTGGAGCACAGCCTGTGTTTGTTCCTGATTAGGTCCATTTTATGAGATTCCGTTTTAACACTGTTCTCTATCTGATGAAATTGTTTACAGAAGCAGCTGTGGTGACTAGAGAAGGAGGGGTGAGGGTTTGCTAATATGGACACTACTTTCAAGATATCTTACTCAATGGAACATTCCTCTAAAAACAGACATGTCTCCATGTAGTTATTTACTCAGTCATATATGCACTTACTCCATTCATCCAAACATCTATCCATCCATGCATTAACCCATCCATCCCCCACTACTCATTGGGTCATATTCACATTCAAACGTCCCAACGTTTTGCACAAAGCGTGCAAAATGGCCAATCTAGCAATAAGCACTTGCTTTTAAAAGTTAAAGTCAAACCAATTTTCGCAGGTGTTAAGAAATTACTGGTGCCTTAATTAAAAAAACATAAAAAACAGAGCATGTTAGCTAAAAAGGTGAGGTAGGTCAAGCAGTGCAGATACCGCATTAAAATATCAAACTCTACAGCCAGTAGAGCTTACAGACGTTGCTGTATGTACTATTGTCCCTATGCATTAGGTTTGTGTATCCTGCAAGCAAATCTAGGGTCTGCAACTACCACCACAGAACATTCTCATGTCACGTCTTCCTATTGATGGTGATCTATTTTAACATTGTTTTATATGAAAATACAGTTCACCAGAATGGTACAAGATAACGCTACGGCAAACGATCATCTATGGTATCCACCGTGTATAAATAATATCTAGCTTCTTAACTAATTAACAGTGGCAATCTACTGGGGAAACAGACCGTTGAACCTCAAGTTAACCAACTCCATGAGTGACAGGCTTAGGCGATTAGACTCAATTGAGGGTGAAGCTGCTAAATTATTATCATGGTGAAGTATTCAAAGATGTCTTCTGCAGGTCTTACTGGAAGCCGATGTGTCACAAACAAACACTGTATGACAGTTGCCAAGACCACTATTTGTAAATAAATAAATAAACAAATGCAGAGAGGTGCCAGAACCGGGGGGGCGTGGCTAGCGGCTGATGAGGTCAGACGCATCCTTGCCGGCTCCTGCCCGGCGATCCCCCAACCACAGTAATCCTGTAAGGTTAGTGGCCCCACTAGTGTCCCCATGCCCCCGGCACATCGCACCTACCTGGCCATCACCCACCCGAGGCTATTAAGACACTGAACGACAAGCAGAGGGTCAGTTTGGTGATCGGGTGAGGCATGCTGGAGAAGACCCAAGATGGCAGCGTTCAGGACGAAGAGCTGCATCTCATCCTGGAGATACGCCCGCTCTGCTTAAGACCTCAGTGAGAGGTGAAGCACGTTGGTGGCACAGACCCTGAACCCAGAGCGACCCAGGAGACCTGGGCGAGTACTGCAGAGTGGTCCGAGAGGACGGGAGCAGAGCGCTGCTGTGGCCCCGAGATGGTGGCCCCCAGGAAGGCATAGCACAGGGAGTGTTTGCTGATAGAAACAGAATAAAACTTGGCGCTTGCAATGCCCAATGGCCTGCAGCACTCCCCTCCTAAGCAACTGCACCAAGAACAGCTCATAAAGAGAAGAAGGCCAGTGCACATGGAGGGAACTCACGCACACGGGACGTTAGCAAGCAGTTGAGTGCCAGAAGTGTGTTCACAGGGAGAACCTAGGAGTTGCAGGAGAAGGTGTGCAGTGGGGGGGGGGGGTACCCTTTTTCAAGAAGCTGTGGCTTCCCCCCCTCGAAGGTGATGACTACTAGAGGCCCACCCACGGGGTTACTGCTCTCAGGGATGCGGCAGGCCTGGATACAGCTGAGCTCCGAGGACATGACAGAAAGGACTCTCACTGCTTGCCCTAACTGCTGTGATGCCCCTCCTGCACCCTCTAATAACTGGTGACAGGAGCAGACAGAGAGGTTGTTCCTCTCAGCCGGAACTGCGAGATGGAGGGGGCCCCCTGAGCTGATGGCTGCCGAACACTGAAGCCCTGACTGGCCATGAACACGAGCAGAAGGGCACCTCCAGCTATTTCTTCACGCAAAGGCTGCCAGTGAGTCAGAAGTGGATGAACCCTTCCACCAGTAGATAGAAAATTAGGACCATTCAGCACTGCTAGATGGGTAAGGCAACAAAGAAACGTGAACGGGGTACGAGCACTTCAGCCCGGAAAGAGGCTGCAGTGGGCATGTTACAGATACCTCGAAGAGAACCGACCTCTGGCCTACCCTTCAGGATATCTTTCAAGCCATCACAGCTACTAGAGAAGTCCTAGAGATAGAAATAGACAAACTAGGAGCAGACCTAAGTCTCCTGAGGGATGAACATAGAAGATTGACTGAACACATATCTACAACACAGCGAGTTTTGACCGAGCCCCACCCAGATGTTGCTGCGATGCACGATAGAATGACTGCAATGGAGACCAAAGAACGCATACTAGAGACCCGAGCAGAAGACAGCAAACACAGATCACGACGGAATGACATTCGAATAGTTTGTCTCCCAGAGCGAGTGGAAGGAAAGAATGCCTTAGCCTTCTTGAAGAGATGGCTGCACGAGTTGCCCCAGAGTGTCTGTTCCTCTTCTTTGCACTAGAGTAGGCCTACAGGGTCCCAGCCCGGCAGTCGCTGCCGGGGGTGCCACACCAACCCATGGTGGCTAAATTTCTCCACTACAGGGACCGCAACCATGTATTGACATGTGCCAGAACCAAAAGAGATATCCACATAGACAGCCATAAAGTCATGATCTTTCCAGACTTCACTAAGACCAATCCAAAAACAGCAAGCAACATTTGTAGTCACCAAAAAAAGACTTTGGCAAGTGGGCCTGCAATACGCCATGCTGTTTCTTGCACTATTGCGTGTGGTTCTGGTTAGACATGCAAGCACATACCAGCCCTAGCAGGGAGCCCCCTGGAGGAGTTCGGCCACAAGAGAGGAAGAAGAGGCTTTGCAAAAGGGACCTTGGTGGCCATGCACCATCGGGGGCAGAAGCTCAGAAAGCTCAGCAACGAGCAGTGTACGTGATGGCGGCGATGTGCAAGGGAGAAGGGAACTCGACTTCCTTGATGACTGAGGAGGATGCCCGAGACTCAGCCACTTCCAGTAATGATAGCTTAACTGGACTGTCGGATGACGAGCTCCCGAGGGTCACACCACGCACAGCAGATAACTTGTTTTAGCAAAGAAGATCAAGCTTTAAAATAGTCCGTTTACTACCATAATGAGAGTTGTGCACCATTGTACCTGCTGTGTCAAGGATGACAATTGGTTTATCCCGAATATGCAAGGGGAGGGTCTGCCATGGTGGTGGTGCTGCATACATAAATGCATTTTTACATACATGCATGTATGTGCATTTTCTTTCCATGAAGATGATGGGGGGCAGGGCTGGGTGGAACTGGCCTATAGCAGAGGCACGGGACTCCAACCAGAGCAGGTAAGAGCGTTTCTGGCCCCATTGCACCTTCCGATTCTTACTTGAGAGGATGCAGAAGCCCTCAAGGAAGGGATTAACGTACAAGAGGTTAGAGCGGCCACAAAGTCCTTTGCCCGGAACAAAACCCCTGGGACTGACAGGCTGCTCGTGGAATTCTATGCCACATATATGGAAACACTGGCCCCCAAATTGGTAGACAAGTATAACCCTGCCAAAACTACAGCGCTCCTCCTTCAGTCCACCCATGAAGCTATGATAGTACCCTTATTAAAGCTCACGAAAAAAACACATGATAAATGAGCCTACCGGCCGCTATCAATGTTAAATACGGACTACAAAATATTGAGTAGAGTCCTAGCCAAGCGCCTCCTACCACTCTTGCCCACCCTTATACACAAGGATCAGGTAGGCTTTATACCAGGGCGCAACACAGTTCATAACATCCGGCGACTGTGTACAATACTAGGAGCCAGTGCCTGTGACAGAGGCAGAGCGCCGATCTTAGCGGAAGACATTGAGAAAGCCTCTGATAGTTTAGAATGGCACTTCCTATATAGCGTCATGGAACGGATGGAGTTGGGTAACAGCTTCACATCCTGGACCCTAATGTTCTATACAAACCCGACGGCTAGAGTCTGTACTGGGCAGTCCCAGCTCGCTGCACGTTAAAGGGGTGGAACAGTGCGGGGGGGGGGACAAAAACATTAAATTTAAAAAAACAAATAAAAAAATAAAAACGTATCTGTTCCCCTTTTCTGGTCACTGCAGGCAGAGCAGCGTTAGGATCGGTGGAGCGCCCAGCCAGGGCACTCCCAGGCAGACTGGGAGCCTGTGCTTGCTCTCTCCAGCCTGGCAACACAGTGCTGGCTGGAGAGAGTACTGGGCGCAGGTGTATTGGGCCGGCCCGAGACAGCCCTCCAAACACACATGCACACAGTGCACTCCCCTCATCCCCATCATCCCCATTGGCCCCGCCCCTTCAGCAACAAAAGGATAATAAACACAGTTTATTATCTTTTCGTTATCAAAGTTTTGCAGCTGCTGCTGCTTGCGGGGTGCGAAGCTCCCCCACAATAGCAACGGAGCTGGGACTGGGTGCTCGATTTTGGAGAGTTACCGAGTGGAGAGAGGCACCAGGCAAGGTTGCCCACTCTTCCCTTTGTTATTCATCCTGCCTATTGAACCCTTAGCATGCCAGGCCCAAGCTGGAGCAATGTACTGAGGCCTTGAGACAGGGACCATACTCATCACATTGCACTATACGCAGACAACTTGCTCCATTTTCCCTTGAGGCGACCTGGATGATCTGAGGGGTGCCCACGCTATGCCAGACAACAACGGGTCCTTATCGGGACTCATGGTTAACTTGCGCAAAACTTACGCAAATCTTGTCTGTTCCCTGTACAAACCCTCAGACATCCCCCAGAAGACCTGGGGACCTTCATATGGGAGCCTAGCTCCTTTAACTATTTAGGGGTCCATGTGTATTATGACTCAGAGGACCTATTAGAGGGAAATGTACACAGGGCTATTAGGGCCTTCAGTACCAGCCACTCCTTTTGGGCAATGCTCCCGCTCTCTGAAATGAGCAGAGTAGCACTGTTGAAAATGGTGGCTCTACCCCATCTACTATACTTTTTCAGGGCGCTCCAGCACTGGATTTCTTGCTCCTATTTCTGCGACATTGATAAGATAGTAACAAGCTTCATCTGGGGGTTTGGGCTGACGTAGAATAGCCTTAGCTACCCTACAACTTCCAACGGCGGAGGGGGATCTGACAGTCCCTGATGTTGAGGCTTTTAGTTCCGCCTGTGATATGACCTACCCTGTGGCCACTTCCTCTTGCATAGCGCACTCACTGAGGCCATTCGTAAACAATGGAAAGCCAGTCTGGTGGAGCAGCAGGGTGCAGCTTGCTATCAGTATATCCTGATGGCATTGGGAATATATAAAGCATTCCTTATCGGGACTCAGGGTTAACTGGCACAAATCTTGCCTGTTCCCTGTACAAACCCCCAGACATCCACCAGAAGACCTGAGACCTTGATATGGGAGCTTAGCTCCTTTCTATATTTAGGGGTCAGCATGTATCATGACCAAGAGGACCTACTAGAAAAAATATAGACAGGGCTATTAGGGCCTTCAGGACCAGCACCGCTTTTTGGGCGATGCTTTCGCTCTCAACAGCGGGCAGAGTAGCACTGTTGAAAATGGTGTCTCTACCTCATCTACTATACTTTTTCACAACGCTCCCGCCCTGGATTCCTAGCTTCTATTTCTGCGATTTAGAAAAGATAGTAACAAGCTTCATCTGGGGTTTGGGTTGATGAAGAATAGACTTAGCTACCCTATAACATCCAAAGGTGGAGGGGGGGCTGGCAGTCCCTGACTTTGAGGCTTATTATTTAGTGGCACAGAAGCAATGGCTTAGGCAATGGATAGCAACTAGACTCACACCAAATAGAGGTATTCCCATTTTCATCCCAGGGATGACCAGGTTGGCCCGGGTCCTGCTTGGGCTTCCATCACCTGGTGCTAAAGACATTACTGAGTTTCAAGTCATGCAGCGCTGTTGGGCTCGCAGCCTCCGTAGGGCGTGTATCCAGCCCCTATAATCCCCAGATATACCAATCAGATTTCTTGAGGAACTACCTCACGACAGGACCTGAGGTGGCTTGCAAACCTGGCAGGGATGACCACAGTGGGAGCCCTTTGAGGATGGAGTTCTCCTTTCCTTTGAGGAGTTCTGCCTGCGATATGACCTACCCCGGGCCAACTTCCTTTTGCATAGTGCTCTCACTGCAGCCATTCATAAACCATGGAAAGCCGGTCTGGAGGAGCTGCGGGATGCAGCTTGCTACCAATGTATCCTGACAGCATCGGGCTATATAAGGCAGTCAACTGCCTCCATAGACATTTACAAGGTGATATAATGGCCCCTCTGACAACACTGGAAGACCAGTGGGAGGTGGATCTCAATATGGCCATAGGAGACCGGGACTAGCAGGATATCTTATACAACGCAGCAAAAGTGACCAGAAATACCAGATTTAAGCTTATTAATGTTTATGTCCAACAGAAGGTGTACCTTACTACTGGGAAAGTCAGTAGATACTACCGACTAGCAGAATCCAAATGCCCACGATGTGGAGAGGCAAGAGTGGAGTTTTACAACATGTTTTGGGGATGCCCAGAGTTAGTCACCTACTGGAGGGGGGCATTATGGAGACACTGGCTTTTAGCATAGAACGGGAGGTCCCTTTTGTGGCGAAGCACTGTCTTCTGGGCTGATTTTCACACACAGTTAAGAATAAAGCCACCAGTCGGTTCCAGGACCTGGCTTTTGTCCTCGCCAAAAGGGAAATAGCTCGAAATTGGAAGAACCCAAGAGGCCCTAGCATGAACACATGGAGAAGGGGCGAGTTATGAAGCAGAAGTGCGGCTCCAAGATGCAAAGAGAGGTAAAGGTTCTGTTGAGGTGGCAGAAGCATGGGAGGCCCTAGTGGGCTCCTTGAGAGATCCGGAGGATCAGCCACCAGATGACAACTAAGGTACTCCCCTCAGCAACACTTACGGGAGATTACCTCTGGAACCTCAACACTTGCTGTACGGTGAGACTCCTCTTACCTTTCAGTTGCTTACAATTCGGTTTTTTGATGACAGAGCAGACCTACCATAAGACACACCACGGGGGGACGGAAGGGGAGTTTATTGGGAATGTTAGTTGTATGTTTGAGAGTGTCCGACATGCAGTACCTATGGTTCACAAATCTTGCTAGAGAATTGCCTGATTTACCATCACTGCTGGGCTTGAGTAAATGAGGGCCTTGCAGAAAGGAAACTCATGGTATGCCTATTACTGCCGATATTGTAACCTGCATGCAGAATCTAATTTGAATTGTATTTTGTGGTCGGATGCCTTAAAAATGCAATCCATTTTGTTTAAAAAAAAAGTTCAAGTGCAGCCACCTCCTGCCTGCCTGGGCACTGCACAAAGTCAGATGCAATACTTGATCTGAAGCAAGTGAAGTTAACAAGCCCTCCTCCCCGAAGAGGAGTTCGGAGGTGGAGGGGAGGTTCTTTCACAGAAGAAAACACAATATAAAATGGGGTACAATAATGCTCTTTAAAACCAATTTTCACGTAAATTTGCTAACCTGCCTTAGTTTCTGAAATGACTCTTATGAATTATTCTAGTATTTTCATGGTACAGTTTGGGGTGAGTGAAAGGGATTGAATACAGCTCAGTACTGGTGAAAATCTCTGACCATTTGAAGGATGGGAAAGAGTTAGAAAAGTTTGTGCAGGCTAACAAACTAATGTGCCTGTGTGCGTTCACCAGCTTCCAAATCAAGCTGCGCCTTGAACTGTCCACTCTGCTTCTTGTGTGGGATCTACTCCCAAGCAATATTACGGAAGTATAGGGTACTATATGCAAGAGTAACTGAAGGATCACCTTTTGTAAATGCCGTGCAGTCATAGATCCAGCCATTTACGCATGTAACATAATTCTACATATGCAAATAGCTTTGTGAACTAGTCTTTGCAGTTCAGTGTCGACATGAGGTCACAAATTAGTTTGGGTGGGAAGGGTCTAAAAGCATACTCAAGAGGGTCTAGCAGACATGCGCCTCAAACCGCCCCTCCCGTAGTGGTTGGGCCGTGTAAACAGGGGCATTTTATGAGGTGCTTGTAACTGGCAACACAGATAGCTAGCTGCTGTTAGTTTTCATAAATTGTTCCGTCAACATGCTCCGGGAAAAGTCAACAAAATATTCATTACAAAAAGGAAATTAACGTGCTAGGCCAGGTGGTTAGGGCAGCGTGGCACTTGCATCCCGCCCTATGTTTTCCTTCATTTAGCACCGCAGTGCAATCCAGGAGTTGTAGCGTTAGTTCAATTCAGTAGAACAGAATGGACTAACACACGTGAGAACAATGGTTTGTAAAATAAAAGCACAGTCTTGTAAAAGTCCAAGTAACATTCAGTATTACTGTAACCCCGACAGTGTGCAGTAAAATACTGACTTAAAAAGCAAGTTTGCATTTGTATGCATGCATTTTGGAAGGCAAACTGTTAAAAAAAATGTAAGGAATTTGGATTCTGTCAAATATTAATAGGCGTGCATCTATCAGCCCCTTGAAACTAGGCAATGAAGAGCAGGATACAGCCATATCTCAATTTACTAATATAACGTTTCTACAAGTAACCTCTCAGAATTTATGAGTGTCTCCACCAAACACACATAGACCTTTTTAATATATAAAACCGCATGTAGGCAAATAGGCAACAAATCACACCTGATAAAAATTACTCATACCATAGACTGAACAAAGTTTGAAGCACATAATTCATCCCTCACCGAGGGCTCTATACTCGTCCACTTGTGATAAGTGTGATTTAGAGGTACAGCCTTGGCAGATTCAGCATGATGCAGACCATCCCCTGAAGTGGTTTCATTTGAGGAGACAGACCAACATTGTAGTCAAATATGCAACCGACCACTACGGTGAACTACTCGGCTTGCCTCCACAGATCATCAGCAGACTGGAGACAGGCCATTTGGCAGGATATCACTGATAAGGTTATTAAGTAAACTTACAAGGGAGACGCGTATAGGCCGATGGACCTTTTGACTGGTCTTCGAGTAGTTCCCACCAAATATCCCGTACCAATACAGGTAACAATCAATGACATCAATCATCAATAGAAGTCAGTAATTTCCACAAACCTTGACCTTGTGACCATGAATAACCACAACTTTGTCTAAAAGTTAAAATGTTTATTTCCCTATATTAACAATGCTAATGTGACGTAACTTAGTCTCAAAATCAAATGATAAACATATAAAAACAATACTGGCTGACCAAAGCGACGAAAGAATCGCAATCTAATCAAAGCTTGAGCCACTACACATTCTAAAGTTACAGTACAAATTAATAACACGAATAACTGCGCAAACGAAATAGCATACATACATTTAGATTCAGCAAAGAAAGACATCAACTATTATTCCATATAGCAAACTTCATCAGTGAGAAGCTTAACTAACATCAGATTAGAAGAGCATGTTTGGACTTCATGCAAAACTATTTAGTCACACAAATTTGGAAAAACATCTAACTATGGCTGTATCAAAATTAGCAGTTGGTACCTAGAAACAAAAGCAAATAGGCATAACAATCAGTAACATCATCCTATACCTTGCCTCAGTATGGTTCAGCAAGCTGTAACAGTCTTCATCAATAGGACATCAGTTCGGTCAGCAAGGCATCAGGATTCAGCATTAAAGTTCAGGAAAAGCAAAGTCTCTTCATGGTGTTTGGAAAGAATAAATGGAAGAATGGGCTCTCTCCCGGTGCAGTCTGACTAAGTTAGATTTCCTACAACTACTTCCCACGCCCTTATTGGTCAAAGAATCACAAGTTTGCATTTAGTCCAGTTAAATTAAAACCCCCGATCTAAAGTTTTACTAGTACACGGTTCACATGTCGATGATTGGCTCCTTTTCTCCTGTTCCCATTGTTCGACTTGTCAGGTATCAATATTGTTGCAGCTTATACTCCAGTCAGTGCATCCATTGTCTTCTCCTGGGAAGGTCAATTCTGACACAGTACATTAAACATTATCTCCCTAGCTTCTACAACATCTTCTAGCAAGCAGTTCCCATGAGAACGAACTTCAGCTATGAGCACTTGGTCATTTCAGTGGCAAATCACAATTTAATTCTCTAGGCAACTATTTCTTTTATAACTCATCTACGAAATACAGCTTTACATGTGGCCGTGCAACTAGGCCCAAAAACCTCACTAAGTTAAGGCCTACCATTAATAAAGCTAACACATAATACATAACTTTCATTATGACATATTACTACATTAATAAAACATAAGCTCAACATTTAATTTTAATAAGCTATTAATAAATTAACTTTGTGAACATTGGCAGCCACTCAGGTGGGTGCAACTTCAAATGCGTGCATTATTTTTCTCTAGGTTAATTAATTTTCTATGCAAATTCAACACTCAGAATACATGAATATTCATTAGTAAAATTCAGTGTTAACACATGCATTAGGGCTGGAGGTAAGCACCTTGTCGAGCGTCACAACAAAATGGCAGAAAGAGATGCAGCATGGGAAAGACACATTTTGCCAAGGTACAAATAGCAGCTGAATGCCTCAGCAGAAGACTCGGATTACATCTCCATCTATCCCCGTGGACCAGCACATATTTTCCATCACACATTCTCACAAGCAGCATGGTTTGCATGTTCCAGAAAGAACCATCTTCAGCCCGGGTAAGATGCATGCAGTGCCACATGCAGCAATGGATCACACCCAATGCTAATGTCATTATGTCCACAAATAGTACATGTCAGATATGAGCCATGGGGCTCACCCATACACAGGAAACGTAACCACCACAATCCTTTTAAACACATAGCCACATAAAGGCAACATGCACACCTGATGACCTGCATTTTTTTCCTCCTCCCCGTCTACATGCATGAATCACTGCAAGGACGTGCAACAGCATCTGACAGCTGCAAGGCAGGGTGCATGCAATGCTGGCAAAAAGCCAATTTCTCTTAACTGGCCAGGTATCTGTCACACCAATGTCAGTTGTAGGGGCACACTAGAGATGTGTGCCACATATCTTGTGTAAAGTCATAATAATGTTTCACTACCACCCTAGTCTGTGTGGATAGTTTTCCACCACAGGTTGATCGACACAAACAAGATTCCCACATGTATTCATATTAATTATGTGCCTGTCACCAAAGCAAACCAGATTGCAAACCCATCTGCCATCTGCACTCACTTCCACTGCTCCTGCTCTGCTAGCAGTGCCAGGTGGACTGTCCACTCAGACCAGACAGGTGAGAGAGACTTCTAAGTTATTTCCACATGCCCAAGTAAATGTCACTTCACACCTTGGTTTGCACACTATTATTCATGTGTACACCCCAGTATTACTCTGCATAAAAGTGCAGTGCCTCTAGCACAGATGATGCTGTGGGTGATTGAACATGTCAAAGATATATACTGTGCATACAACCCACCCCTCGACATTACAACCACGACAAACACCAGTCCCTAGTCGTCCAATTTAACAAATGTGTGTCTACACCAGGTCTAAATCACAACATTGGTGTGCAGTGTAACAATGTTTGTGGGCCCTAGAGAATCCAAACTTCTCTGCCTTTTTTGTCACCGCTTGCTGAACCCGTCATATCTCACCAAAGGTAATTCTGTGCAATGATCTTCCACTGGCTTCCTCTTTGGCAGCATATGTGATCCAGGAAGGAGACAACAATGAGAAGGTACAATGGCTGAAATTCATGGATTCGTTCCTAGTCCAGAACACTAATGAATCTTGTTATGGTAACATGGGTCAGTGTGAATTTATTCATGGTTGCAATCACCTATCCCCTGGTCACAACATTATGGCCCACCCATCCCGTCGGCTCATGGGACACTCTGCAAGCAAGAAAGTAGCCTTCAATCATCTACCAGCCATGTACATACAGTTCACCCTCTGCTTTACTATTGTACTCAGAAAATAGAAATAGGCGGATACAGATACCCAAAGTTGGTCAGGGCTTCAGTTTCAGCTGTATCCATTTGTTTGGAACAAATGTCATGAAAGCAATGTCAATTGTCAACAATAAACAGTGCTCAACGACTCACAGTTTCTCATTTTTCTATTTGACAGCTGCTCTGTCAGGGTCCATCCAGAGAAACATCACTCATAGCACTAACAGGTAAGACATATAATTATGCGATGCCCTTGGGCCCATTGCCAGCCCCGTGTATTCAGTGACTTTGATGTAATGTCTAATTAGACCCTGTCAATGTAACCTATTTACTACCAAAGTTACATCATGTTATGCATATCAATATGAGCTAGCAGTTGTCCAAATACCATCAGATGTCCCCTGATGGAATTTAAAAAACATAGTGAGGCCAAATAGTCAATTTTGTATCTCATTTTTCAAAGAATGTGCCAACAAAGTAAAGGCCTTTTAGGCAGCTCTGCGTGGGCAGTCCTGCAATAATCACATTCATCAAGGCGCTACCTCCTCAGAGATTAATTCCACGGCGCACTTTAAAGAAACGTTTCATATAATGTTGGCACAATGTGCATTTCACCGAACAATTATCAAATAAATGACATGAAAAAGGTTAAAGGGTTTACAGGCAGTTCCAAAGGGGTCCCCATGTGCGAGAGACGGCTTATCCACAAAAAGTATTTTGGGAAACAAGGTTTCCCCCAATGTGTCTTTCCTTATTTCCATTTTTCATCGTTCCTGCCGTATGCCTTTCCTTGTTCCGATTTTATTTTCTTTACTCTGTACTTTCTTTCAGGGCTTGAATTAAAGAGGGGTCCCTAGTGGTGCCTGCAGTAACTAAATCTCCAAAACATCACATTATTAACAATTTAACAGTTGAAATTAAGGCGTGTAGGTATAATTTTGTACACAAAAAACGGTATGCTGTACGTTTTCACCGTGAAACTACTCACTTTCTACGTTCCACATGACCCAAAGGCGTTCATATGTAAGCGATCTGTATTGAAGTGTTATCTTTAGATGGCCTTGTTCGCTTGTTACCTCATTGTGTACCCTAAAATGGAGCCTTAGGATGTCGTGTACAGTGTCACGGTGCACCTTACATCATCGATTCAACACTGCCCTATTACTATGATGAAAAAAGCAAGTGTGTGGACACAAACTGGGCATGCGTATGCAGAGCTTGACATGTGATCAATGGCGCAGCCCTTTGACGTGACTGGGGCCTGAGAGAAAGCGTCGGTCTCTGTAAGACCTGTCGCAAATCAATGCTCTCCAGCACGCATTACGGCCCATATTTATACTTTTTGACGCTAAACTGCGCTAACGCAGTTTAGCGTCAAAAAATTTTGCGCCGTCTAACGCCATTCTGAAGCGCCATGCGGGCGCCGTATTTATGGAATGGCGTTAGCCGGCGCAAGCAGACCAGCGCTGCCTGGTGTGCGTGGAAAAAAACCACGTACACCAGGCAGCGCCGGCGTTGGGCAAAAATGACGTTAGGGCGTCTTAAAATGGGGCAAGTCAGGTTGAGGCAAAAAAATCGTCTTAACCCGACTTGCGCCATTTTTTAACGACGCCCATCCCCCATCAACATGACTCCTATCATTGTAAAGATAGGAGTCATGCCCCCTTGCCCAATGGCCATGCCCAGGGGACTTCTGTCCCCTGGGCATGGTCATTGGGCATAGTGGCATGTAGGGGGGCACAAATCAGGCCCCCCTATGCCAAAAAAAATTATTAAAAAAAAATAAAAAAATACTTACCTGAACTTACCTGAATGTCCCTGGGGTGGGTCCCTCCAGCCTTGGGTGTCCTCCTGGGGTGGGCAAGGGTGGCAGGGGGGGTCCCTGGGGGCAGGGGAGGGCACTCTGGGCTCATTTTGAGCCCACTTGTCCCTTAACGCCATGCCTGACCCAGGCGTTAAAAAGCGGCGCAAATGCGCCGTTTTTAGCCACGCCCACTCCCGGGCGTCTCTTTTGCCCGGGAGTATAAATACCACGTAAAGGCCTGGGAGTCATTTTTTAGACGGGAACGCCTCCCTTGTATATCATTAACGCAAGGAAGGGGTTCACGCTAAAAAATGACGCACATTCCGGGAACTTTGGCGCTATACGCCTCTAACGCCATAGTATAAATATGGCGTTAGTTGGCGTTAGTTTAGCGTCGAATTTGCGTCGAAAAAAACGACGCAAATTCGGCGCAAACGGAGTATAAATACGGCCCTACATATCATCCACCCTTCCTGTTCCACAGGTATACCAAAGAGAGTTATCCTCTGCCAGCAAGTCCTCCATCTCCTGCATAATCAGTTTTTCCACAGAATAAAGGATCGTACAAATTCATTTATCAGCACCTTTGAAGAAGTGGCACACCTGTGGCTTTTTTTCTTCTTGTTTCGCAATTCTTTATTGAAACTAAAACAGAGCAGTACAAAGGGAGAAAATGGCAAAATCATTACACAGTAACACAGAATTAAGGCCCTCTTTACAACTCTGGCGGTCAGTGTTAAAGTGGCGGTAATACCGCCAACAGGCCGGCGGTAAAAAAAAATGGATTCATGACCACGGCGGAAAAAGCCAACACAGACAGCCACTTTAACACTCCGAACGCCACGGTGGTAGCAACAAACACCGCGGCAGTAACCATCAACAGCCAGACGGAAGACAATGTACCGCCCACAGAATTACAACGCGGCCATCCGCCAGCTTTTCCAGGGCGGTACCAACGCCATCAAAAGCATGGCGGAAATAGTACTTTGAATGGAAACCACTCACCTCTTGTCACTCAAGGAAAAACCAGGACGCCATGAAGCCCGAGCTGCAGCTCCTCCCCATGCTGGTGTATCTTCTCATATACCAGGAGCACCAACGCCAGCGACGACGACCACAGTGAGTACTGCACCTAGCACACAGAGGAGATGGGGAGGAAAAAGAGAGTGACACACACACGCAACACCCCCACTCTCACCCCCAACACCATACACACAAAAAGATGAAACAACACCACATATACACCCCGTAACCCTCAGGAATAATGCAAGGACAAAAGGATTAAAGTAAAATTAGTGTAATATTAGAACTCTGTAGAAATACGTACATAAATAAATGAACAGTGTTAGAAATGGGGTTTTTGGTTGGCAGATAGGTTGCCCTCTGTCCAAGCAAGAACCCTCACTCTAGTCAGGGTAAGTCACACACAATCCAAAATCAGCCTGTGCTCACCCTCCGGTAGCTTGGCACGAGCAGTCAGGCTTAACTTAGAAGGCAATGTGTAAAGCATTTGTGCAATAAATCATACAACACCATAGTATAACACCACAAAAATACACCACACAGTGTTTAGAAAAATATAGAATATTTATCTGGATAATTGTAGGTCAAAACGATCAAAGTTGCAATACGAATTTGTAAAGATATCACTGAAAAGTGATATTAAGAGTCTTTAGGTCTTTAAAAAGCAATAAAGTGTCTTTCAAGCACAGAGTACCTGGTTTCTGGTGGGAAATCTCCTCAGAGGGCCACAGGAGAAGAGATGCGTGGAAAAAGGGGTGTGTGCGTCGTTTTCCGCTCAGCACACACAGACTTGCGTCGTTCTTTTCCACGCGGGGAAGTCGGGCGTCGTTTTCCGGCGCGCAGACAGTCTCTTTTTGTGGATCGCGGGGATTACCAGATGTCCCGGGTCTGTGCGTCGATTCTCCTGCTTATTTTTCGGCTGCGCGTCGTTCTGCGGGGCTGCGCGTCGAAGTTTCGATCTCACGGTAGGCGTCGCGTCGATTTCTCCTTGGAAGTCGGGCGGCGTTGTCCTTGCGAGGCCGTGCGTCGAAATCTTGGTCTCACGGCAGGCGTCGCGTTGATTTCTCCTTGGAAGTCGGGCGGCGTTGTCCTTGCGAGGCCGTGCGTCAAAGTTTCGCACTCACGGTAGGCGTCGCGTCGATTTCTCCTTGGAAGTCGGGCGGCTTTGTCCTTGCGAGGTTGTGCGTCGAAGTCTCGATCGTCCCGAGGGCGTCGCGTTGATCAGCGTCGGTGTGCGGCGTTTTTCTCGCCGCGAAACAAGCTGTGCGTCGAAATTTTCGGCGCACGGAGCGTCCACGTGAAAGGCAGAAGTCTTTTTGGTCCTGAGACTTCAAGGAACAGGAGGCAAGCTCTATCCAAGCCCTTGGAGAGCACTTTCACAGCCAGACAAGAGTTCAGCAAGGCAGCAGGGCAACAGCAAGACAGCAGTCCTTTGGAGAAAGCAGACAGGTGAGTCCTTTGAGCAGCCAGGCAGTTCTTCTTGGCAGGATGTAGTTTCTGGTTCAGGTTTCTTCTCCAGCAAGTGTCTGATGAGGTAGGGCAGAGGCCCTGTTTTATACTAAGTTGTGCCTTTGAAGTGGGGGTGATTTCAAAGAGTCTCTAAGAAATGCACCAAGTTCCCTTTCAGCTCAATCCTGTCTGCCAGAGTCCCAGTAGGGGGTGTGGCAGTCCTTTGTGTGAGGGCAGGCCCTCCACCCTCCCAGCCCAGGAAGACCCATTCAAAATGCAGATGTATGCAAGTGAGGCTGAGTACCCTGTGTTTGGGGTGTGTCTGAGTGAATGCACAAGGAGCTGTCAACTAAACCTAGCCAGACGTGGATTGAAGGGCACAACAAGTTTTTAGTGCAAAGAAATGCTAACTTTCTAAAAGTGGCATTTCTAGAATAGTAATATTAAATCCGACTTCACCAGTCAGCAGGATTTTATATTACCATTCTGGCCATACTAAATATGACCTTCCTGCTCCTTTCAGATCAGCAGCTGCCACTTCAACAGTGTATGAGGGCAGCCCCAATGTTAGCCTATGAAGGGAGCAGGCCTCACAGTAGTGTAAAAACGATTTTAGGAGTTTTACACTACCAGGACATATAACTACACAGGTACATGTCCTGCCTTTTACCTACACAGCACCCTGCTCTAGGGGTTACCTAGGGCACACATTAGGGATGACTTATATGTAGAAAAAGGGGAGTTCTAGGCTTGGCAAGTACTTTTAAATGCCAAGTCGAAGTGGCAGTGAAACTGCACACACAGGCCTTGCAATGGCAGGCCTGAGACAAGGTTAAGGGGCTACTGAGGTGGGTGGCACAACCAGTGCTGCAGGCCCACTAGTAGCATTTAATCTACATGCCCTAGGCACATGTAGTGCACTCTAATAGGGACTTACAGGTAAATTAAATAGTCAATCATGGATAAACCAATCAATAGTACAATTTACACAGAGAGCATATGCACTTTAGCACTGGTTAGCAGTGGTAAAGTGCTCAGAGGTCAAAAGCCAACAACAACAGGTCAGAAAAAATAGGAGGAAGGAGGCAAAAAGTTTGGGGATGTCCCTGTCAAAAAGCCAGGTCCAACATGACCCCCCACCAGCCTAAAGCCAGGGGAGAACAATCACTATCCTGATGTACTTCCCTGTTTGAGGCGACAGAACCAGGACCCAGGCCCACAACAGCAGGGGCATGCTCCAGTTCTTCGCCTTCCTGACTCCCATTGGATCCCTCTGTCCATACTCTCAGGGCCCACTAAGCCCATCCATGGGGAACCTTTCTCCTTTCCTGCGGATCCCATCTGTGCAGCACCTAACCTTACTTTGCTCACAGATGTATCCCAGGAGCAGGATAGTACCCCCATGACCAACATAGTGGTGTTGCCCACTCTACCCCTGGGGTGTGACACTTGTCCCCTCCCCAGGGATAACTCTGTCCACCCGGACAGCAAGCCACAGTGATTACTGACAGCTGCCAGGGATGAGAGCCAGGCCCCAGGCCTCTCAAAGCTCTCCAACCACTGTGGCTGTGGAGAGTGGGGGGCGATAGCCCCAGGTGCTGGGCACCCTTTAACCACTCTCCCTTCCACCAGGTCAGGGATGACAGCCTGAACCTGGTCCTCCCCTCTGGGGCTTTGTACCCTCCCTCCTGGAGCGGTACCCCCAGAGTCCAACATGGCCAGGGGGCTTACAGAAGTCGCCCTGTCCCATTCCTCCACCAGTGCAGGGCTGTTAACCTGCCACTGGCCCTCCAACCTGGGGTCTGTACCTTCAGGTTGGACTAGGGCCCGGGGTGAGGCTTCCCTCCCCCTGCCCTCCCTTCTGGGGTCCAGCACCCTCCAACTAGGAGTGGCCTCCTCAGAAGACAACATGGTAGGGGCACTGTTGTCAGTAGCCCCTCCCTCCAGGTCCGGGGGGACACCCTGAACCTGGTCTTCCAGCCCAGGGTCTGTACCCTCAGACTGGATCACCGCCTGGCAAACCAGGACTTCCTGGGAGGCACACCTACCCCCCACCAGGTCAGAGTTTAACCTCTGCACCTGCCCATTCAACTCAGAGTCACCACCCTGAAGTTGAACAATTGCCTGGCACGCCAGGACTTCCTGGAGGGCACACTGACCCTCCACCAGGTCAGAGCTTAGCCTCTGCACCTGATCGTTCAACTCAGAGTCACCACCCTGAAGTTGAACAATTGCCTGGCACACCAGGACTTCCTGGAGGGCACACTGACCCTCCACCAGGTCAGAGTTTAACCTCTGCACCTGACCATTCAACTCAGAGTCACCCCCCTGAAGTTGAACAATTGCCTGGCGCACCAGGACTTTCTGGGAGGCACACCTACCTCCCACCAGGTCAGAGTTTAACCTCTGCGCCTGGTTCCCCAACCCAGGGTCACCACCCTGAGGTTGGGCAATTGCCTGGCACGCCAGGACTTTCTGGGGGGCACACCTACCCCTCACCAGGTCAGAGTTTAACCTCTGAACCTGGTCATCCAACCCAGAGTCAACACCCTGAGGTTGGACAATTGCCTGGCGCACCAGGACTTTCTGGGGGGCACACCTACCTCCCCCCAGGTCAGAGTTTAACCTCTGAACCTGGGTATCCAACCCAGAGTCAGCACTCTGAGGTTGAACAATTGCCTGGCACGCCAGGACTTTCTGGAGGGCACACTGACCCTCCACCAGGTCAGAGTTTAACCTCTGAACTGGGCCATTCAACTCAGAGTTACCACCCTGAAGTAGAACAATCGCCTGGCACGCCAGGACTTCCTGGAGGGCACACTGACCCTCCACCAGGTCAGAGTTTAACCTCGGAACCTGGTTCTCCAACCTAGGGTCACCATCCTGAGGTTGGACAACTGCCTGGCACACCAGGGCTTTCTGGGGGGCACACCTACCCCCCACCAGGTCAGAGGTTAACCTCTGAACCTGCATATCCAACCCAGAGTCACCACCCTGAGGTTGAACCATTGCCTGGCAGGCCAGGACTTTCAGGGAGGCACACCTACCTCCCACCAGGTCAGAGTTTAACCTCTGAGCCTGGTTCTCCAACCCAGGGTCACCACCCTGAGTGTTAGAAATGGGGTCTTTGGTTGACAGTCAGGTTACCCCCTGTTCAAGCAAGGACCCTCACTCTAGTTAGGATAAAAGAGAATCACCCTCAGCTAACCCCTGCTTACCCCCTTGGTAGCTTGGCAGAGCAGTAGGCTTAACCTCAGAGTGCTGGGCGTAAAGTATTTGTACCAACACACACAGTAACTTAATGAAAACACTACAAAATGACACAACACCAGTTTAGAAAAATAGGAAATATTTATCTAGACAAAACAAGACCAAAACGACAAAAATCCAACATACACAAGTCAAGTTATGATTTTTTAAAGGTTTAAAATAAAAAGAGTCTTTAGGTAGTTGTAACAACACACTAGCGCTGCTAGCGTGAAAATGTACCTGGTTTGCGTAAAAAATAACCCCGCACGGGCGGTGTGCGTCGAAAATAACCCTGCACGGTTATATGCGTCGAAAACAACTCGGCACGGCGATGCGCGTCGAAAAAGCCAGCCACGCGACGGTCCGAAAGTCCTGCGGCGCAGGTTGCGATCTCTCAGCCTTCGTCAGCGATGCTGCGCGTCGTTTCTCCTGCTCCGGGCGTCGATTCTCCGGTCGCGTTTCCTGCGGCGTCGTGTCTCAGCTGCGGAGCCGGCGTCGCGTCGTTTTCTCAGCCGCGATCGGATTCGCGTCGATCTTTTCTCCGCACGGCGCTCGGTGCGTGTATTTTTGTCCTTAGGCTGCCAGCCTCTCCTTTCAGGGTCCCAGGAACTGGAAGGGCACCACAGAGCAGAGTAGGGGTCTCTCCAGAGACTCCAGGTGCTGGCAGGAAGAAGTCTTTGCTATCCCTGAGACTTCAATAACAGGAGGCCAGCTCTACATCAAGCCCTTGGAGATTTCTTCTTCAAGATGGAAGGCACACAAAGTCCAGTCTTTGCCCTCTTACTCTGGCAGAAGCAGCACTGCAGGAAAGCTCCACAAAGCACAGTCACAGGCAGGGCAGCACTTGTTCCTCAGCGATCAGCTCTTCTCCAGGCAGAGGTTCCTCTTGATTCCAGAAGTGTTTCTCCAGTTTGTAAGTTTGGGTGCCCTTCTTATACCCATTTTAGTCTTTGAAGTCACCTTTCTTCAAAGGGGACTCACACCTTCTTGTGAAATCCTGCCTTTCCCAGGCAAGGCCTCAGACACACACCAGGGGGCTGGAGACAGCATTGTCAGAGGCAGGCACAGTCCTTTCAGATGAGAGTGACCACTCCACCCCTCCCTCCTAGCAGAGATGGCTAATCAGGAAATGCAGATCACACCCCAGCTCCCTTTGTGTCACTGTCTGGTGTGAGGTGAAAAACAACCCAACTGTCAAACTGACCCAGACAGGGAATCCACAAACCAGGCAGAGTCACAGAATGGTTTAAGCAAGAAAATGCTCACTTTCTAAAAGTGGCATTTCCAAACGCACAATCTTAAAATCAACTTTACTAAAAGATGTATTTTTAAATTGTGAGTTCAGGGATCCCAAACTCCACATGTCCATCTACTCTCTAGGGGAATCTACACTTTAATCATATTTAAAGGTAGCCCCCATATTATCCTATGAGAGAGAGACAGACCTTGCAACAGTGAAAACGAAATTGGCAGTATTTCACTGTCAGGACATATAAACCACATTACTATATGTCCTACCTTATCCATACACTGCACCCTGCCCTTGGGGCTACCTAGGGCCTACCTTAGGGGTGCCTTACATGTAAGGAAAGGGAAGGTTTAGGCCTGGCAAGTGGGTACACTTGCCAAGTCGAATTTACAGTGTAAAAATACACATACAGACACTGCAGGGGCAGGTCTGAGACATGATTACAGAGCTACTTATGTGGGTGGCACAACCAGTGATGCAGGCCCACCAGTAGCATTTGATTTACAGGCCCTGGCACCTCTAGTGCACATTACTAGGGACTTACTAGTAATTCAAATATGCCAATCATGGATGAACCACTTACATACAATTTAAACAGGAGAGCATATGCACTTTAGCACTGGTTAGCAGTGGTAAAGTGCTCAGAGTTGAAAAGCCAACAGCAACATGTCAGAAAAAAATAGGAGGCAGGAGGCGAAAAAGACTGGGGATGACCCTGCATAAGCAAAAGTCCAACACGACCCCCTACCAGCCTAAAGCCAGGGGAGAACAATCAATACCTTGATGTACTTCCCTGATTGGGGCGATAGAACAGGGACCCAGGCCCACAACAGCAGGGGCATGTTCCAGTTCTACGCCTTCCTGACTCCAGTTGGATCCCTCTGTCCATACTCTCAGGGCCCACTAAGCTAACCCATGGGGAACCCTTCTCCACATCTACAGACACCATCTGTGCAACACCTAACTTTACTTTGCTCACAGATGTATTGCAATGGGCAGATAGTACCACCAGGGCCAACACAGTGGTGTTGCCCACTCCACCCCCGGGGTGTGACTCTCGTCCTCCCCCCCCCAGGGGCAACTCTGTCCACCAGGACAGCAAGCCACAGTGGCCCCAGACAACTGTCAGGGATGAGAGCCCGACCTCAGGCCTCTCTAACCACTGTGACTGTGGAGAGTGGGGGGTGGTAGCCCCAGGTGCCTGGCACCCTTTGACCACTCTCTCTTCCACCAGGTCAGGGATGACAACCTGACCCTGGTCCTCCCCTCTGGGGCTCTGTAACCTCCCGGCAGACGCGGCACCCCCAGAGTCAAAAACTGTCAGGGTGCTTGTAGAAGCAGTCCTGCACAATTCTTCCACCAGTGCAGGGATCTTAACCTGCAACTGATCCTCCAACCTGGGGTCTGTACCTTCAGGTTGGACCAGGGCCAGGGGTGAGGCTTCCCTCCCCCTGCCCTCTCCTCTGGGGTCCTGGACCACCCAACTAGGAGTGGCCCCCCCAGAAGACAACATGGTAGGGGCACTGTTAGCAGTAGCCCCTTCCTCCAGGTCAGGGGGGACACCCTTAACCTGGCCTCCCAATCCAGGGTCTGTACCCACAGACTGGATCACTGCCTGGCAAACCAGGACTTCCTGGGGGGCATACCTACCCCCTACCAGGTCAGAGTTTACCCTCTGAACCTGGTCATCCAACCCAGGGTCACCACCCTGCGGTTGAACCACTGCCTGGCACACCAGGACTTCCTTGGGAGCACACTTACCCCCCATCAGGTCAGAGTTTACCCCCTGAACCTGATCATTCAACCCAGAGTCACCACCCTACGGTTGAACCATTGCCTGGCACACCAGGACTTCCAGGGGGGCACACTTACCCCCCTCAAGGGACATACTGTCCCGAAGGGTCACACAAGAGTCTGGCTGGCGCAGGTCTCCTGACCTCTGCCCATCTGACAGAGTCTGGATTCCCCCCAACCCAGAAATGGTCTTACCAAGGTCATTCATGGGGGGCTCTGCTCTCAGAGCTGACCCCTGACCCTCCAGGTTCTCCACTGGGGTCCGCAACCCCCTCTCAACCCTCTGTCTGGACTTCTGCACCCCCTCACTAGGAGTGGTACTGCCAGACACCAGAACTGGTGGGACGCTGGCTACAGCCGCCCCCCCAAGTTCTCCTGACACTGTGGGGTCTCCCTCAACAGATGGCCCTATGGTACAGGCTAGGCTCCCCTCCTGGTGTTCCCGCAGGGAACCCTCCAGGACCTGGGACCGGATCTCGGGCACCTTGGGCCTCAACCCATCCCCATTCCCTCTCCTCTGAGACTGGACATGGGGTCCCTCACCCATCCCACTACACTGGGACCTACCTGGGACACTACAATCCTTCCCTACCTCACCTGGTTGGGAACTACCTAGACCACTCCTCTCAGGAGCGCCCCCAAATGCCTCTTCAGACTCTTTGGTACTCACCCAGAAGTCTGCCTCCATTGTAAGCTCCCTGGGGTCAGAGAACTCACACTCCACCTGGTGTTGGCATAGCTCTGGAAAATAAGGACTAGACATATGCTCTCCAGCAATTACATCACTCAGCCCCTCACATGAATTAACCAAAGTACCCTTCACCCAACCATCCAGTGACTCTGCCTCGAAAAAGCACCCCACATCACCCTCCTGAGACTCGTGAGACAGTACCTGACTGTCCCTGACACTCAACCCACACTCTTCTGGGATGTTTTCACACTCCATAACCAGGACTTCTACCTGGGGGGAACCCCTCTCCCTGTCACTCTCACCTAGAGTCAGTAGAGTGTCCCTCCCACCAGTAGGAATATGACTCCCCATGCCAGTTCCCCAATCCACCTCAGGGACCCTGTGCATCACTGGAGCTACCTCATACCCCTGAACCTCCTGGCGTGTGTTAACTCCCTCCTTCAAGTAGGGCACCACCTCTCTGGGCATGTGCACTTCTGCAGCATCACTGGATATACAATTGTTGCTGCCACCATTCCAGCTGGACTCAGCCCTCATGACTTCCAGCTCTTTCAATTTAAGCTCGTAAGCATAAATCATTTTTTTAATCTCTAAGTTCCTCCTCCTTTCTTCCAACTCCCAATCGAGCTTTTTCAGCTCCCATTGGTACTCCCTCTCTGCCTGTCTGTCCTGTAACTCTTCAGGAGTCAGACCCTTGGGTGACACCCTGCCATCCCTCCTGGGGACCCTCCCCCCAGGCGTAACAGGTTCCTCCACTACACCACTGTGTATCCTCTGCACTTCCCCCCCCATATTCTCCTCCTCTGTGTGCCTTCCAGCCTTCTTGATTGTCACCCAGGCCCTCTGTGCCTGTTGCAGCTCCCCCTCCCTGGTGGAGCTCTCAGTGGGACAGTCAAGATCTTTAAGGAACTGTTTCAATTGAGCAACTGAGTACTCCTTCAGTTTCTCCATTTCAAACACAGCTCCAGCTGTTGCATCTCCAGATTGAGACATGATGGTCACAAGTGCAAAGTTCCAAAAGGCAGAAAAAATAATTTCCCAATGAAGTAAAAAGAATCAGTCAAGGGATCAGCAAAATCATGGAAGTAGAATAAAAAGAGTCCTTAAGAGAAAAATCAAAAGATCACCAAACAAGTAGTATGTGGTCACGTAGTGGTCTGAGATCAAAACAGTAGTGTACACTTAATTACTGTATGTCAAGTACAAATACAAGTCCAATCCCGACCGCTGGTCACCAATGTTAGAAATGGGGTCTTTGGTTGACAGTCAGGTTACCCCCTGTTCAAGCAAGGACCCTCACTCTAGTTAGGATAAAAGAGAATCACCCTCAGCTAACCCCTGCTTACCCCCTTGGTAGCTTGGCAGAGCAGTAGGCTTAACCTCAGAGTGCTGGGCGTAAAGTATTTGTACCAACACACACAGTAACTTAATGAAAACACTATAAAATGACACAACACCAGTTTAGAAAAATAGGAAATATTTATCTAGACAAAACAAGACCAAAACGACAAAAATCCAACATACACAAGTCAAGTTATGATTTTTTAAAGGTTTAAAATAAAAAGAGTCTTTAGGTAGTTGTAACAACACACTAGCGCTGCTAGCGTGAAAATGTACCTGGTTTGCGTCAAAAATAACCCCGCACGGGCGGTGTGCGTCGAAAATAACCCTGCACGGTTATATGCGCCGAAAACAACTCGGCACGGCGATGCGCGTCGAAAAAGCCAGCCACGCGACGGTCCGAAAGTCCTGCGGCGCAGGTTGCGATCTCTCAGCCTTCGTCAGCGATGCTGCGCGTCGTTTCTCCTGCTCCGGGCGTCGATTCTCCGGTCGCGTTTCCTGCGGCGTCGTGTCTCAGCTGCGGAGCCGGCGTCGCGTCGTTTTCTCAGCCGCGATCGGATTCGCGTCGATCTTTTCTCCGCACGGCGCTCAGTGCGTGTATTTTTGTCCTTAGGCTGCCAGCCTCTCCTTTCAGGGTCCCAGGAACTGGAAGGGCACCACAGAGCAGAGTAGGGGTCTCTCCAGAGACTCCAGGTGCTGGCAGGAAGAAGTCTTTGCTATCCCTGAGACTTCAATAACAGGAGGCCAGCTCTACATCAAGCCCTTGGAGATTTCTTCTTCAAGATGGAAGGCACACAAAGTCCAGTCTTTGCCCTCTTACTCTGGCAGAAGCAGCACTGCAGGAAAGCTCCACAAAGCACAGTCACAGGCAGGGCAGCACTTGTTCCTCAGCGATCAGCTCTTCTCCAGGCAGAGGTTCCTCTTGATTCCAGAAGTGTTTCTCCAGTTTGTAAGTTTGGGTGCCCTTCTTATACCCATTTTAGTCTTTGAAGTCACCTTTCTTCAAAGGGGACTCACACCTTCTTGTGAAATCCTGCCTTTCCCAGGCAAGGCCTCAGACACACACCAGGGGGCTGGAGACAGCATTGTCAGAGGCAGGCACAGTCCTTTCAGATTAGAGTGACCACTCCACCCCTCCCTCCTAGCAGAGATGGCTAATCAGGAAATGCAGATCACACCCCAGCTCCCTTTGTGTCACTGTCTGGTGTGAGGTGAAAAACAACCCAACTGTCAAACTGACCCAGACAGGGAATCCACAAACCAGGCAGAGTCACAGAATGATTTAAGCAAGAAAATGCTCACTTTCTAAAAGTGGCATTTCCAAACGCACAATCTTAAAATCAACTTTACTAAAAGATGTATTTTTAAATTGTGAGTTCAGGGATCCCAAACTCCACATGTCCATCTACTCTCTAGGGGAATCTACACTTTAATCATATTTAAAGGTAGCCCCCATATTATCCTATGAGAGAGAGACAGACCTTGCAACAGTGAAAACGAAATTGGCAGTATTTCACTGTCAGGACATATAAACCACATTACTATATGTCCTACCTTATCCATACACTGCACCCTGCCCTTGGGGCTACCTAGGGCCTACCTTAGGGGTGCCTTACATGTAAGGAAAGGGAAGGTTTAGGCCTGGCAAGTGGGTACACTTGCCAAGTCGAATTTACAGTGTAAAAATACACATACAGACACTGCAGGGGCAGGTCTGAGACATGATTACAGAGCTACTTATGTGGGTGGCACAACCAGTGCTGCAGGCCCACCAGTAGCATTTGATTTACAGGCCCTGGCACCTCTAGTGCACATTACTAGGGACTTACTAGTAATTCAAATATGCCAATCATGGATGAACCACTTACATACAATTTAAACAGGAGAGCATATGCACTTTAGCACTGGTTAGCAGTGGTAAAGTGCTCAGAGTTGAAAAGCCAACAGCAACATGTCAGAAAAAAATAGGAGGCAGGAGGCGAAAAAGACTGGGGATGACCCTGCATAAGCAAAAGTCCAACACTGAGGTTGAACCATTGCCTGGTATACCAGGACTTTCTGGGGGGCACACCTACCCCCCACCAGGTCAGAGTTTGACCTCTGAACCGGGTTAGCCAACCCAGAGTCACCACCCTGAGGTTGAGCCATTGCCTGGCATCCCAGGACTTTCTGGGGGGCACATCTACCCCCCACCAGGTCAAAGTTTAACCTCTGAACCCGGTTATCCAACCCAGAGTCACCACCCTGAGGTTGAATCTTTGCCTGGCATGCCAGGACTTCCTGGGGGGCACTCTCACCCCCCACAAGGGACACGCCGTCCCCAAGGGCCACACAAGAGTCTGGTTGGCGCAGGTCTCCCGACCTCTGCCCATCCGGCAGAGTCTGGGTTTCCCCCAAACCAGAAACGGTCTCACCTGGGTCATTCCTGGGGGGCTCTGCTCTCAGAGCTGACCCCTGACTTTCAAGATCCTCCACTGGGGTCTGCCACCCCCTCTCAACCCTATGTCTGGACTTCTGCACCCCCCCACTAGGAGTGGTACTGCCAGACACCAGAACTGTTGGGAGGCTGTCTACAGTCATCCCCCCAAGTTCTTCTGACACTGCGGGGCTTCCCTCAAAAGGTGGCTCTACGGTACAGGTTAGGCTCTGAGACCTACCTGGGACACTACAATCCTCTCCCACCTCACTTGGTCGGGAATCACCTAGACCACTCCCTTCAGGAGCACCCCCAAATGCCTCTTCAGACTCTCTGGTACTCACCCAAAAGTCTGCCTCCACTGTAAGTTCCCTGGGGTCAGAGAACTCACACTCCACCTGGTGTTGGCGTAGCTCTGGAAAATAAGGACCAGACATATGCTCTCCAGCAATTACATCACTCTGCCCTTCACATGTATTAACCACAGTACCCTTCACCCAACCACCTAGTAACTCAGCCTTGGAAAAGCACTCTATATCACCCTCTTGAGACTGGTGAGACAGTTTCTGTCTGTCCCTGACACTCAACCCAAACTCTTCTGGGATGTCTCGACACTCTATATCCAGGACGTCCACCAGGGGGGAACCCTTTTCTCTGTCACTCTCTGCTAGAGTCAGTAAAGTGTCCCTCCCCCCAGTAGGAATATGACTCCCTGTGCCAGTTCCCCAATCCTTCTCAGGGACCCTGTGCATAACGGGAACTACCTCATACCCTTGAACCGCCTGGGGTGTGTCAACTCTCTTCTTCAAGTTGGGTACCCCATCTCTGGGCTTGTGCCCTTCTTCAGCAGTACTAGATGCAAGATTTTTGCTGCCACCATCTGAACTGGACTCAGCCCTTCCGGCCTCCAGTTTCAGCTCTTTACAGCTCAGCTCTTGAGCTGCAATCTTTTCTTCTTCCAGGGCTAAGAGACTTGCTGCCTCAGCCCTTTCAAGCTGCTCATCTAGCTCTTCAAAACACCGCTCTAGAGCCATGAGCCATTCTTTTTTCACTGGGTCTCTTTCCTCATCTGAGTCGTCCTCCTCCTCCTCTGAGGGGTACTTAGTCATTTGGTTTCTTGCTGCCTCTCTCTCTGCCCATCTGTCTTCCTCCCAGACTATGTAGGCATGTAGCATCTCTGCTTTAGTAGATCTCTTTGCTACAGGAAGGCCACATTCTCTGCAAAGCTTCCTTAGGTCAGCCTTAGTGAGGTGGTCAGTAGGCAAAAAGAATAAGTAGGTAAGCGATCCCATTCTGATAGGATCTTACCAGCAAAAACCAAAATCCAAAGTCCAAAATATCAATAGTATATCCAGGAGGACATCAGAGACCAAAAGTCACAAAAGAGATAAAAAATCAAGTTGACCTTCAACTGTGGGTAGGTAGTGAAATACTTAGCTACTGTATGTCACTGCACAAACACAAGTCCTATCCTCACCGCTGATCACCAATGTTAGAAATGGGGTTTTTGGTTGGCAGATAGGTTGCCCTCTGTCCAAGCAAGAACCCTCACTCTAGTCAGGGTAAGTCACACACAATCCAAAATCAGCCTGTGCTCACCCTCCGGTAGCTTGGCACGAGCAGTCAGGCTTAACTTAGAAGGCAATGTGTAAAGCATTTGTGCAATAAATCATACAACACCATAGTATAACACCACAAAAATACACCACACAGTGTTTAGAAAAATATAGAATATTTATCTGGATAATTGTAGGTCAAAACGATCAAAGTTGCAATACGAATTTGTAAAGATATCACTGAAAAGTGATATTAAGAGTCTTTAGGTCTTTAAAAAGCAATAAAGTGTCTTTCAAGCACAGAGTACCTGGTTTCTGGTGGGAAATCTCCTCAGAGGGCCACAGGAGAAGAGATGCGTGGAAAAAGGGGTGTGTGCGTCGTTTTCCGCTCAGCACACACAGACTTGCGTCGTTCTTTTCCACGCGGGGAAGTCGGGCGTCGTTTTCCGGCGCGCAGACAGTCTCTTTTTGTGGATCGCGGGGATTACCAGATGTCCCGGGTCTGTGCGTGGATTCTCCTGCTTATTTTTCGGCTGCGCGTCGTTATGCGGGGCTGCGCGTCGAAGTTTCGATCTCACGGTAGGCGTCGCGTCGATTTCTCCTTGGAAGTCGGGCGGCGTTGTCCTTGCGAGGCCGTGCGTCGAAATCTTGGTCTCACGGCAGGCGTCGCGTTGATTTCTCCTTGGAAGTCGGGCGGCGTTGTCCTTGCGAGGCCGTGCGTCAAAGTTTCGCACTCACGGTAGGCGTCGCGTCGATTTCTCCTTGGAAGTCGGGCGGCTTTGTCCTTGCGAGGTTGTGCGTCGAAGTCTCGATCGTCCCGAGGGCGTCGCGTTGATCAGCGTCGGTGTGCGGCGTTTTTCTCGCCGCGAAACAAGCTGTGCGTCGAAATTTTCGGCGCACGGAGCGTCCACGTGAAAGGCAGAAGTCTTTTTGGTCCTGAGACTTCAAGGAACAGGAGGCAAGCTCTATCCAAGCCCTTGGAGAGCACTTTCACAGCCAGACAAGAGTTCAGCAAGGCAGCAGGGCAACAGCAAGACAGCAGTCCTTTGGAGAAAGCAGACAGGTGAGTCCTTTGAGCAGCCAGGCAGTTCTTCTTGGCAGGATGTAGTTTCTGGTTCAGGTTTCTTCTCCAGCAAGTGTCTGATGAGGTAGGGCAGAGGCCCTGTTTTATACTAAGTTGTGCCTTTGAAGTGGGGGTGATTTCAAAGAGTCTCTAAGAAATGCACCAAGTTCCCTTTCAGCTCAATCCTGTCTGCCAGAGTCCCAGTAGGGGGTGTGGCAGTCCTTTGTGTGAGGGCAGGCCCTCCACCCTCCCAGCCCAGGAAGACCCATTCAAAATGCAGATGTATGCAAGTGAGGCTGAGTACCCTGTGTTTGGGGTGTGTCTGAGTGAATGCACAAGGAGCTGTCAACTAAACCTAGCCAGACGTGGATTGAAGGGCACAACAAGTTTTTAGTGCAAAGAAATGCTAACTTTCTAAAAGTGGCATTTCTAGAATAGTAATATTAAATCCGACTTCACCAGTCAGCAGGATTTTATATTACCATTCTGGCCATACTAAATATGACCTTCCTGCTCCTTTCAGATCAGCAGCTGCCACTTCAACAGTGTATGAGGGCAGCCCCAATGTTAGCCTATGAAGGGAGCAGGCCTCACAGTAGTGTAAAAACGATTTTAGGAGTTTTACACTACCAGGACATATAACTACACAGGTACATGTCCTGCCTTTTACCTACACAGCACCCTGCTCTAGGGGTTACCTAGGGCACACATTAGGGATGACTTATATGTAGAAAAAGGGGAGTTCTAGGCTTGGCAAGTACTTTTAAATGCCAAGTCGAAGTGGCAGTGAAACTGCACACACAGGCCTTGCAATGGCAGGCCTGAGACAAGGTTAAGGGGCTACTGAGGTGGGTGGCACAACCAGTGCTGCAGGCCCACTAGTAGCATTTAATCTACATGCCCTAGGCACATGTAGTACACTCTAATAGGAACTTACAGGTAAATTAAATAGTCAATCATGGATAAACCAATCAATAGTACAATTTACACAGAGAGCATATGCACTTTAGCACTGGTTAGCAGTGGTAAAGTGCTCAGAGGTCAAAAGCCAACAACAACAGGTCAGAAAAAATAGGAGGAAGGAGGCAAAAAGTTTGGGGATGTCCCTGTCAAAAAGCCAGGTCCAACAAACAGTATGTACAATATAAACAACATATACAATATGAGGGACAATGTCCACCCAAAAATAGTCCGTGGCCCACTGGGCCATAACACCTAGGCCAAGTCCACACTTGACTCCTGCCTCAAAATGGAGAGAACACTGCAGGGGCATCAGGTCGAAAACACACAGGCACCTCAGGGGGACCGGAGGGGCACCTCAGCCATAAGATGGTACAACGCCACTGCTCCTGGAGGGGGCTACATGCCCACTGCTTGCACTGGGAGTGCAAAGGCACAGTCTCTCAAGTGGGTGGTTTGCCCACTGCTTGGTCCTGCTGAGTGCAAAGCCACAGTCTCTCAAGTTGGTGAGTTGCCCACTGCTTGGTCCTGGTGAGTGCAAAGCCACAGTCTCACAAGTGTTTTTTTTTTGCCCACTGTTTGGTCCTGGGGAATGCAAAGCCACAGTCTCTCAAGTGGGTGGGTTACCCACTGCTTGTTATTGGGGAGTGCAAAGCCACAGTCCCTCAAGTGGTTGGCCCCTCCACTGGTTCTGGAGGGGGCTTTGTGCTCAGTGTGCTTCATCCTTCCAAGGATAGGGTGAGTAGATGCCTTTGTGCCCTGTGTGCTTCATCCTGCCAAGAATAGGGTGTGTGGATGCCTTCTTCCACTTGTTCTGGAGGGGGCTTTGTGCCCTGTGTGCTTCATCCTGCCAAGGATAGGGTGAGTGGATGCCTTCTTCCACTAGTCCTAGAGGGGGCTTTGTGCCCTGTGTGCTACATCCTGCCAAGGATAGGGTGAGTGGATGCCTTCTTCTACTGGTTCTGGAGAAGGCTTTGTGGCCAGTGTGGTTCTTCCTGGCAAGGAGGGGCTGAGTGGATGCCTTCTTCCACTGGTTCTGGAGGGGGCTTTTTGCCCAGTGTGCTTCATCCTGGCAAGAAAGGGGTGAGTGGATGCTTTCTTCCACTGGTTCTGGAGGGGGCTTTGTACCCAGTGTGCTTCATCCTGCCAAGGATAGGGTGAGTGGATGCCTTCTTCCACTGGTTCTGGAGGAGGCTTTGTGCCAAGTGTGCTTCATCCTGGCAAGGAAGGGGTGAGTGGATGCTTTCTTCCACTGGTTCTGGAGGGGGCTTTGTACCCAGTGTGCTTCATCCTGCCCAGGATAGGGTGAGTGGATGCCTTCTTCCACTGGTTCTGGAGGGGGATTTGTGCCCAATGATGCAGCACTTGGGGGGTGCCAGGTCACAGTCCCTCACCTGGGTGTCAGAGCCATGAGATTTGCAGTGGCCAGGATGCAGGATACTGCCTGGAGGCTGGGCTACAGTCCATCCGCCGGCAGCTATGGCTGCACAGTGGTGGTAGTGGCGGTGCTGGTGGGGGTGCTGCCAGTGGTGGGGGGAGGCTCCACCCCTTCCCCTGCAGCCTTGGACGGCTGCCCACTGGTGCTGCTGCTGGCAGTGGTGCCACTTTCAGCGGTGCAGATGGCGGTGCTTGCGGCAGGGCTAGCGTCAGTGCAGGTGGTGGTGCTTGCGGCGGTGCAGGTGGCGGTGCTGCCAGTAGTGGGAGGAGGCTCCAGTCCTTCCCCTGCAGCCTCGGACGGCTGCCCACTGGGGATGCGGTTGCTGGCAGTGGTGCCACTTTCAGCAGTGCAGGTGCCGGTGCTTGCGGCGGTGCTTGTGGCAGTGCACGTGGCGGTGCTGGCCGCGGTGCAGGTGCTGCCAGTGGTGAGGGGATGCTCCAGCCCTTCCCCTGCAGCCTCGGACAGCTGCCCACTGGGGCTGCTGCAGCTGACAGCAGTGGTGCTTGCAGCGGTACAGGTGGCGATCATTGCAGCGGTGCTTGCGGCGGTGCAGGTGGTGGTGCAGGCTGCGGTGCAGGTGGCGGTGCTGGCGGTTGTGCAAGTAGCCACCAGGCCTTCACCTGCAGGCTCGGACGGCAGAAGTGCCTTGGCTGCTGTTCTGTGCCCCTTCCTGCCCTTGGCAGATGGTGGTGTCACCTTGGGTCTGCTGGGTGGTTGTGGTTCCTCCTTGCTGGATGCTGTCCCCTTCTTGACCTTGCCCGGTGATGGAATCTTCTTGGTCTTGGCAAGGTTGGTGGCACACTAGCTGGGCTAACTTGTGCCCCCTAAGAGCCTCTGACAGCTGCAGAAACCACAGTGGATGTGGACTTGGTGGCTGAGGTGCTGGGCTGGGTTCCGGCCACCCTGGCCCGAGGTGAAGGACGGGGGGGTAGGGAAGAGGTCAATGTTGGCTAGGAAAAGCTTCTTAGGGACATTGGAGCGGGAAGAGGATGAAGGTTTGGGAGTGGAGGAAGAGGGAGTGGTTGTAGGTGATGTCAGTCTGCTGTGTTTGGGTGCAGGTGCATGAGCTGGATGCTGTTGTGAGGTGGATGGCTGTTCGGTGAATATGTGCTTGTGTTTGTGTACTTTGGGAGGAGGGGTCACAGACACAGTGGGAGAGGACACAGGGGACGTGTACATGGATGTGGGGGTGGTGACTGCCAGTGAGGGGTGTGTAGTGATGGGTGTGCTGGTGATGGAGGTAGTGGATGAGGATGTAGTGCCTGCAGGTGTGAGTGGGAGGGAGGTGGACGACGAGGAGTAGGGGGACACAGTGGAGGCAGTGGATGTTGGTGTGTCTGCATGGAGATGGTGCTTGTGTGAGTGCCTGTGAGATGAAGTGTGATGCTTGTGTTTGCCTGAGCCACCCTTGTGTGTTGATTTGGGTGAATGCTGGTCTGAAGGTGTGCTTGGGTTAGTCTGGGGTTAGGCTGGGGTTGAGGGGATTGGGACTGGGTAGAGGAAGTTGGAGTGGGGAGGCTGGAGACAGGGACAATGGCTGCTATCAGTGCGGGGGCCGGAGCCTGAAATGCTCTATGTTGGGCCGCCAACGGCAGAGTGAATGCCCTCCAGGTATGCATTTGTTTGTTGCAAATGCCTCTCCACAACCTAGATGGCATTCAGTATGGCTGACTGCCCAACAGTGAGGGATCACAGGAGGTCAATAGCCTCCTGACTGAGGGCAGCAGGGCTGACTGGGGCAGGGCCTGAGGTGCCTGGGGCGAAGGAGATGCCCACCCTCCCGGGTGAGTGGGCACGGGAAACACGCTGAGGGGCTGCTGGGAGAGCGGTGCTGGTAGGGGGGTTGGCAGCTGTACCTGTAGTTGCAGTGGGCACTGAGATGTCCGCCACCGCCAGGGAGCTTCCATCGGAGGAGGAGTCGCTGTCAGTAGTGTCCCCTCCTGTCTCCGTCGTGGTGCTCCCCTCGCCCTCTGTCCCACTGGTGCCCTCACCCTTGGTGGATTCAGCCTCCAGGCCCATGTGGGATGCAGCTCCCTCTGTCACCGGTGCCTCAGCTCCTCCACCAGATGATGCTAATGCACACAAGGACAGGGTGACAAAACAAAAAGGAGGGGAGAGACACAAGATACACTTGGTAAATGCCAGCAACAACACTACCCTTGGCATACCCAACACACAGGGAGCAGCCCTAGGCACTAGGACATGTACTACCAGTTACAAAGATAGTCACCAGCCCATGGGGTACATAGCATAACGGCATCAGCTGCACACTTGAAACAAACAGGGCCCTGCCCAGTAGTAGTTGCCCACTAACACCATTGGGGTTGGAGTGCTTCAGAGCCTGACCAACAAGTGACCTACCCTGCCATGTTCGCCCTGGCCTAGAGGCACCCACAGTCCACATCCTCCACCCAGGTAAAACCTTAACGCGCACAAAGTCATGATTCTGAATCTGTACTCATCCCCTTGTGGCTGCTTTGATGCCCTCAAGCGCCCATCCAACTTCGGATAGGCCACCTCCAGGACGTGGAACATCAGGGGGATCAGGGTACGACGGGCACCCCTTTCTCGTTGGGAGGCCAGCCCTATCTGGGCCTCCGCCGTCTTCCTTGCCCAGCGGCGCAGGTCCTCCCACCGTTTGCGGCAGTGGGTGCTTCGCCTTTCAAAGACCCCCAGGGTCCACACCTCCTTGGTGATGGTACGCCAAATACCCTTTTTCTGATGGGTGTTGACCTGCAGGAAAAAGACAGCAGAAAAGGGATTAGTCATACTGTCCGGACTGTCATACTCATGGCCCACCATATTCCTCCCATCCCCTTACACACAAACATTGACCATCATACATGCAGCACTCTGCCCAGGACCCCTCAGCCCCACCCCCCACATGTGGCTCCATATATTCAAGGCCCACGCATCATGCACACAGTGTACTCACCTGTTTGTCTGGAGGACCATAGAGTATAGTGTACTGGGGTAGGACCCCATCCACCAGTCTCTCCAACTCCTCTGAAGTGAAGGCAGGAGCCCTTTCCCCAGACACATGAGCCATTGTCGCTTCCAGATACAGGTCACAGCAGCACTTGCAGTGTAGGTTCTCTCCTGATGAAGGTCAGGTAGTGTGGCAGGTTGAACAGTATAAAGACAACGGAGAGTGACTGTAGTGTTCAGGTAAGTGATTTATTTTTGTGACAAGGGGTTATTCTCTTTTTTCTGAGGGTTCTCTGGGTCGTAAGGTCTCAAGTCGTTGGCTTCTCTTTTATCTAATGGGGTTTTCTTCTTCTTTTCTTCGTTCTCTCTTTAGGTTGGTGTTCCCTCGGTCTCTCAGTGGGTTCCAACGGTGTGGTACCGGGAAAAAGGGAAAAAAACGCTACGGTAAGTGGGGAATTACGTATCTCTGATGATGCTTTTAACTAAAGGGGAATAGGTAAAAGAGTGGGGTTGTGCTGGTGGTGACTTGGGACAAATAGTGAAAAAACTCCTTACAGTACAAATATTATGTTGTTTACTCGTGTCTACCCTCTGTGTCCTCCAAGCTCCCTCCCAGTCCTTCCCTCACTCCTTCTCTACCCCCTTCCCCAGTGCCCTCTTAACTGTGGTATTCCCTCTGGAATCCCACAACGACCGTACCTTAGCAAGCCACGACCCTCCTGGGTCGTGGCTGGCGCTGGGGTGTTCCCTCGGTGGGTGATATCCGGCAACGCCCTCTTTCTCCAACACCTCCTCGAGGTTCTGGTTGGGACCGTTCTTCCTGGGTCTCCTGAGTCTGTTCCTCTGTTCTCCGTCTCTCCGTGCTCTCCCTCGTCTTCTCTCGCTCTCTCCAGATCGGCGTCTCTCTCCCTCTTCAAATCTGCGGCGCGGAAATCCTCTGGGGTTTCCCTGGTTACGCCGGGACGCCAGCCTCTCTCTGAGCGCGTTCCCACGGCAACGTGGGGACGCGGATATGACGTTACGGGAGTCTTCGCTACGTCCGTCTCAGCTTGTGCCGGCGAAATGTTCGGGCCCGCCCGTTCACACACCCCTTCCCAAGAGCGGTCCTGCTCTAGGACTGAAGAAGAGCAAGGGAACCAAGACAAATAATCCGCAGGACCCTGCTGCGACCCTGGAACGTGGCGTACCTGAAAGGAAAAAGGCTGCAGTTCAAGGAACCATCGTAAAATCCGGGAGTTAGATTCTTTATGAGCGGCCATCCAGGTGAGGGGAGCGTGATCCGTGTATAGAATAAAAGGCCGGCCCAACAGATAATACTGTAAACTGTCCACCGCCCATTTGATAGCCAAACACTCTCTTTCGATGATGGGATAGTGGCGTTCTCGAGGAAACAGTTTCCTGCTGATAAATACGATAGGGAGATCGTGACCTTCCCCATCAGGTTGAGCCAGAACAGCCCCTAGCCCCACATCGGAGGCATCAGTATACAAATGAAATGGTTTGGCGAAGTCCGGACATTGCAAAATCGGTTCGGTAGTCAGATAGGACTTTAACTTCTCAAAACTATCTGTCTGAAGGTGAGAAAAGGGTAACAATTGGTTAGGGTGGGATTTTGACAGGAGGTCTGTAAGGGGAGCTGCAAGGGTGGAATATCCGGGTATGAATCTTCGATAATACCCTACTAATCCAAGAAAAGAGCATAAGTCCTTCTTTGTTTTAGGGTTAGGGGCATGTCTTATGGCTTCCACTTTTTTTGTTTGGGGTTGTAAAGTACCCTGGCTAATATTGTATCCTAGGTAGGATATGTCTGATTTCCCAATGATGCACTTCTTGGGGTTGGCTGTTAATCCTGCATTTGTCAGGGTATAGAATATTTTTTCCAGATGGTTTAAATGATCCCCCCATGTCTCGCTAAAAATAACGACATCGTCCAAATACGCGGCCGAAAATGTATGGAAGGGTTTTAGTAACCTATCCATTAACCTTTGGAAGGTAGCTGGAGCTCCATGCAATCCAAAGGGTAACACAGTGAAATGATAAAGCCCGGATTGGGTAGAGAAGGCCGTTTTCTCTTTATCTTCTGGGGCCAACGGAATCTGCCAATACCCTTTAGTTACGTCTATTGTGGACATATATTTGGCTTTGCCCAGTTTTTCAAGGACGTCGTCTACTCTAGGAATGGGATAGGTGTCAAACATCGATATTTCATTAAGTTTTCGAAAGTCGATACAAAATCTGACGGTCCCATCAGGTTTTGGCACCAGGACTACCGGGGAGCACCAGGGACTGTTAGAGGGTTCTACCACTCTGAGGGCTAACATTTTCTGTATCTCGTCCTCTATGATTTGTCTCCTTGCCTCTGGAATACGGTAGGGTCGTAGTCTGATTGTTTTACCTGGGGTTGTTCGTATTTTATGGCAGATTAAGGGTTTTTTTCCGGGTATCTCTGAAAAAAACTGTTGGAAGTGCGTCAATAGTTGATATAACTGTCCCTTCTCTGAACTTGTTAATGCACTATTGATGGGGGGTAGTTTGTTCTTATCGTGCTGCTCTTTGGGGTAGAACTCAATGTTTAACTCCTTACTCGGATATTGGAACCGGCCCATTTCTACTGGATTGTCCGTGTTCTCTGGCTCTTCCCATTTCTTCAAGAGGTTCACATGATAAATTTGTGTCTTTTTAGGGTTAGCTGTTATTTCTATAAGGTAAGTAACAGGAGAAACTGCTCGGATCACCTGATACGGACCTTGCCATTTAGCAAGAAGCTTTTGTTCCGACGTGGGACGCATTATTAGTACCTGAACTCCTGGTTGAAAAGTCCTCAATTTACTCCCTTTGTCATAATAATGTTTTTGGGTTGTTTGGGCCCGTTCCATATTTTTCCGTACTTCTTCCCACAGCCCTTGTAGATGGGACCTCAAGTTGTGGGCGTACTCCAACAATGGTCTTCCCCCCTCCTCAGCTTCTTCCTCCCAGGTTTCAAGGGCCATGTCTAACAGGGAACGGGGCTGCCGTCCGAACACTAGTTCGAAGGGGCTATGTCCTGTTGAGGCCTGTTCATGCGTTCGGATTGCGTATAGTACTAACGGTAATTTTTGATCCCAATCTCTCCCTGAATCATTGACTATTTTTCTCAGTAGGGTTTTGATGGTCCGATTGTAACGTTCCACCAATCCATCCGTCTGTGGATGGTAAACTGAGGTTTTAATTTGGGAAACTCCTAGGGTCCTACACACTTGTTTCATGAGAGTCGACATGAACGGGGTCCCTTGGTCTGTGAGAATTTCGCGGGGAAACCCTATTCGAGCGAAGACAGTTATCATTGCTTGGGCAACTGTTTTGTGGTCATACTTGTCAGGGGAATGGCCTCGGGGTATCTGGTGGCATAGTCCACAATAACCAATATATATGTGTGTCCTTTAGAAGAAGGTAGTACGAGTCCAATTAAATCCATCCCCACCCTACTGAATGGGATGTCTATAATGGGAAGGGGTACAAGAGGTGCTCTCTTAGGTCTACCGGGTTCGGTAAGCTGACACCTGGGGCATTGGGAGCAATATTTCCTTATGTGGGCAAAGACACCTGGCCAATAAAACCATCTGAGAAGATACTCTTCCGTTTTTTCCCTCCCAAAATGCCCCCCCCCGGTTGATTGTGGGCGAGGGTCAGGACTTGATTCCTATAGGTCTCGGGTACTATTAGCTGATGTTTGCGCTCCCCTTCTCGATTAGTGGTCACCCTATACAGGAGATTTCTTTTGACCAGGAAGTAAGGACCCACCTCCTCAGTCTCTTCCATTTTTGCGTACTTCCAGGCTTGAGTGAGTGAGGGATCTTCTCTCTGTTGGTGATGGAAACTTAAGGGAGCTTCATGTGTTTCTGCTACAAGTCTATGGGGTTGCTCCTGCTCTTTGTGAATCCGGAAATTTATTTTCCCATCTCGCTTTTCGCGACGTGACAGTTTTCTACGGGATAGAGGACATTCAATCGCACTTGTGGAAAAAGGAGCTTCACCCCACCAGTCATGGGGAGGTTTTGGACTTCTAACATAGTCTAAAAGTTCTTGAAAATGGTTGTAGTCTGTACCAACGATGCATTCTTCGATAAGCTGCGGCATTACCCCCATAGGAAGGAAGTCCCTGTAAGTACCCCATTCTATGTCAAGTATTTTCAAGGGGTACTGCTCCTTGTCGCCGTGAATGCAGCAAATATTGACCCATTGACTTGCTTCCTTATCTACCGGGTTTATTAAGTCTTCACGAACCACGGATTGGCTGCAACCCGAATCGATGAGAGCACATACAGACCGCCCATTGATTTTCAGGGTTTGTTTATATTTAATGTCCCCCCACCCTGTACAGAGGACGCGTCGCCGGGTCACTCCTATCTCCATAGGTTCACTTCCCTCTAATTTCCGTGGACACATACGGGCTATGTGTCCCCACTCTCCACAGTTGTAACATTGTGGTCCTTGAACAGGTGGGCCTTCTACAAGCCTGCGGGGGCCCGAATCTTCAGTGGAAGATCTCGGTGAGGGTTTGGGAGTGGGTACAACCGGTTTTAGGTTGGGTCTAGGCTGTATCCCTCTCATATCGGTGGATCTATGGTATGCGCAGGCTAAGTCAATCGCCATATCTGTATCTACCTTTGGATGTTGTCGTATCCAGTTTTTGGTAGAAGGAGGTAAAGAATCTAAATATTGTTCGAGGATAATCGTTTGAATAACCTCCTCCCGGCTATTCCCGATGGGACCCAACCATTTCAGGGCCAAATCTTTTACGCGGAAATAAAAGGTTCGGGGGTCCTCGTTTGGTCCCCATTTTACTTTTCGGAATCTGACTCGGTAGTACTCTGTGTCGTGTCCCACCCGTTCTAAGATGCTTGTTTTTATGTCTTTATATGGAGTTGTTCCTCCGGGATTCGCGGCTTGATATGCGGCTTGCAAGAGTCCGGTAAGTAAAGGTGCGACGTATTGGCCCCATCTTTCTTCCGGCCATTGAGCCGAAGAAGCCACTCTTTCAAAGTTAGTGAAGAAAGACTCCGGGTCTTCCCCCTCCTGATATTTCTGTAGGACTGAGCTGGGGACGTTGGGGTGGACTTTGCTGGCGGCGATTGTTTCCGTTAGTTTCTTCATTTCTGACTCGTGTACTAATTGGTTATTTGCCAGTATCGTCGCTTGGCTTTTCAAGGCAGACTGCAAGGCTTCCCTGTCCTCTTTCGCCTCTCGTTGGTGTGCCTCCCATACCAACTGCAAATGGCGTTGCCCTTCCGTCAGTTGTTTGATCATATCTTCTAGAGACGGACTTTCACTCATGGTTTATACTGTTCGGTTGCCGGAGCGGGCTGTGTATTAGTATCCCACTTCTGACACCACTGTGGCAGGTTGAACAGTATAAAGACAACGGAGAGTGACTGTAGTGTTCAGGTAAGTGATTTATTTTTGTGACAAGGGGTTATTCTCTTTTTTCTTAGGGTTCTCTGGGTCGTAAGGTCTCAAGTCGTTGGCTTCTCTTTTATCTAATGGGGTTTTCTTCTTCTTTTCTTCGTTCTCTCTTTAGGTTGGTGTTCCCTCGGTCTCTCAGCGGGTTCCAACTGTGTGGTACCGGGAAAAAGGGAAAAAAACGCTACGGTAAGTAGGGAATTACGTATCTCTGATGATGCTTTTAACTAAAGGGGAAGAGGTAAAAGAGTGGGGTTGTGCTGGTGGTGACTTGGGACAAATAGTGAAAAAACTCCTTACAGTGCAAATATTATGTTGTTTACTCATGTCTACCCTCTGTGTCCTCCAAGCTCCCTCCCAGTCCTTCCCTCACTCCTTCTCTACCCCCTTCCCCAGTGCCCTCTTAACTGTGGTATTCCCTCTGGAATCCCACAACGACCGTACCTTAGCAAGCCACGACCCTCCTGGGTCGTGGCTGGCGCTGGGGTGTTCCCTCGGTGGGTGATATCCGGCAACGCCCTCTTTCTCCAACACCTCCTCGAGGTTCTGCGTTGGGACCGTTCTTCCTGGGTCTCCTGAGTCTGTTCCTCTGTTCTCCGTCTCTCCGTGCTCTCCCTCGTCTTCTCTCGCTCTCTCCAGCTCGGCGTCTCTCTCCCTCTTCAAATCCGCAGCACGGAAATCCTCTGGGGTTTCCCTGGTTACGCCGGGACGCCAGCCTCTCTCTGAGCGCGTTCCCACGGCAACGTGGGGACGCGGATATGACGTTACGGGAGTCTCCGCTACGTCCGTCTCAGCTTGTGCCGGCGAAATGTTCGGGCCCGCCCGTTCACAGGTAGCAAGTGAGTGAACAGTTAGGAAATGGCGGTCACGTCCGCGGCGGTGTGTACCGTCACCAGCGGCATACATCGCCATTGGCTCCTGGAACCCATAGGGCCTAATGTTAACCAATGGGAAGTTGTGCGGCGGTCATCGACCGCCGACCGCTGCGGCGCACAACGCCAGCGGAATGGAATTACATCATTTCCACTTCTCTCTCCTCACAGGTCAGGCAGCCGCCATTTCAGGGGGGCACAGGCTATGGCACCTAACTGCGTCACAGCAGACATTGGCACATCAATTGTCTCTTGAAATCACATACTGTTTCTGTAAAGGAAGAGATGCATCATTATTTCAACATATGTGTGAATATGACCCTCTGCTCACCGTTTTTCTCCCTAGACTTCAACCGCTGAGGATGAATATGAGATGGAGACATCCTCCCGTGTACAGACCCCTGGTGGACCTGGCGACAATGGAGGACAGACACATTATCCTAACCTACAGACTTGATAGGGCCACAATCCAAGAACTGTGTGCTCAATTAGAGCCAGACCTGATTTCAGCTATCCGCCAGCCTACAGGTATCCCCCCTCTAGTGCAGGTCCTGTCAGTGCTCCATTTCCTGGCAAGTGGTTCCTTCCAAGTGACAGTGGCCATGGCATCAGGGATGTCACAGCCTATGTTTTCCAACGTGTTGACCAGAGTGTTGTCTGTCCTGCTGAAACCCATGCGCAGCTAAATTGTATTCCCCCAGGTGAAGGATTTGGCCACAGTGAAAGCTGATTTCTATGCCCTGGGACAAATCGCCAACATCATTGGTGCCATTGATGGTACACATGTAACATTTGTCGTCCCCCCCCCGGAGGAATGAACAAGTGTTCAGGTATAGAAAAAGCTATCACTCCCTGAAAGTGCAGATGGTGTGTTTGGCAGACCAGTACATCTCCCACGTTAATGCCAAGTATCCTGGCTCTGTGCAAGATGCCTTCATCTTGAGGAATAGCAGCATTCTGTTTGTGATGTCTCAACTCCAGAGGCACATGGTGTGGCTAATAGTTGAGCCCATGGTCCCCACCCAGTTGATGTAGGTATATGGGTGTAGGGTTGTCCCTAAGGGTGAGTGTATGTCTAACAGGTATCCCTCGAATATTTTCAGGTGACTCTGGTTTCCCCAACCTCTCATGGCTACTGACCCCAGTGAGGAATGCCAGGACAAGGGCAGAGGAATGTTACAATGAGGCACATGGGCGAACAAGGAGGACCATTGAAAGAACCTTTGGCCTCCTGAAGGCCAGGTTCCGGTGCCTCCATCTGACAGGTGGATCCCTGTACTACTCACCCAAGAAGGTGTGCCAGATCATCGTTGCATGTTGCACAACCTGGCCTTGAGACGCCAGGTGCCTTTTCTGCAGGAAGATGAGCCTGGAGATGGTCTTGTGGCAGCGGTGGAGCCTGTGGACAGTGAGGAAGAGGAGGCAGAGGAAGAAGATCACTCATACAACAGTACTTCAAGTGACACACAGGTAAGACACTGTAACTTCACTTTTCATTGCAGTTGTGTGTTGGACATTGTACATGGCAGCCTGAATTTTCATATTGTATGCCTTTTGGCATCTCTATTTTTAGATCTGTGTGCCCCACTCTGGCTCCTGGTGTCTTTCCTGCTGCCCACTACAGGTCATACTTATGTATATATGACTGTACAGTTGAATTGCAATGTTTACAGCTTGTTAAGCGAATACATATTTGAATCAATTGACAGACTCCATACTTGTATTAGTTCCAAGGGTGTTTAGTTTTGTGCAAATAAGTGGAGGGGGTATTGCAATGGCTGGGTTGCTGATATAGGAAATTCCAGGGTAGTGTCCAGTCTATTGGTATCACAGGGGCATTGTCTAATGGGTCATTGGAAGGGGAGCAATAGCAGTTCAAGGAGGACAGGGTAACAGAGTGGGAGAGAAGGGTGACATTCAGGTGAGTCTTATTTCCTGGTGGGGTTCTTGGCAATGTTCTCTGGCTTCTGCCTGGATCGCAGGGATCGATTGCGGGGTGGTTCTCCTTCTGCAGGGGGTGGGGTGCTGGTGGCCTGTTGGTCCTGTGGTGGGGCCTCCTGTCCACTAGCGCCAGTGGAGGTGTAGGGCTATTCATCGGTGTGGCTAGTGTCAGGGGCCCGTTGGTGTGCCACTGCCTCCCTCATGGTGTTGGCCATGTCAGCCAGCACCCCTGCAATGGTGACCAGGATGGTGTGGATGTGTTTGAGGTCCTCCCTGATGCCAAGGTCCTGTCCCTCCTGCAGCCGCTGGGTCTCCTGCAGCTTGTACAGTATCTGGCCCAAGGTCTCCTGGGAATGTTGGTATGCTCCCAGGATCCCTGCAAGTGCCTCGGGGAGAGTGGGTTCCCTGGGCCTGTCCTCCTCCTGTCACACAGCAGTCCTTCCAGCTTCCCTGTTGTCCTGTGCCTTTGTCCCCTGAACCGTGTGCCCACTGCCACTGACCCCAGGTCCTTGATTGTGCTGTGATTGTGGGGTTGCCTGGGGTCCCTGTAGTGGTGGACACACTGCTGATTGATGTGTCCTGGGGGCAGAGGTATGTGCTCGCTGGGTGGATGATGTGCTGGTGTTTCCCGAGAGGGGAGGCTCTGTGGTGGTATGGGAATGTGGCAGGGTAACCGACTGTCTAGAGGTCCCTGATGGGCCAGGTTGGTCATTGTGATCCAGGCGTGCAGAGCTGCTGTCATCACTGTGGGCCTCTTCTGGGGGGGACTGGATGTTGGTGGCACCTCCTCTCCGGTGACGTTGAGTGGGGGTCCTGTGAGGATGTAAATGCAGTGTTATTGTACCTGCGTGTGCCATCTTGTGCATGGGTGTGTTTCCCTGTATGATTGTGATTGCCCTGTCAGCTTTGCCTTGTGTGAGTGGTGATTTTGTCGTCTAGGTGATTTTCTCTAATGTGCATGCTTTAGTAAATGGGTGTCCATGCAGGTCTGTGATGGGTGTCCGTGCATTGGGGTGGCATGCAGAGCTTGGTTTTGTGATGGGTGGATTGTGATAGTGGGGTATATGTGAGGTGTTGGAGTGATGGGTGTAAGGGTAGGGGGTAGGAGTTTGTTTTGACATGCAGGTAGGGTGGGGGATTTAATAGTAAATACTTGACTTACCAGAGTCCAGTCCTCCTGCTACTCCTGCGAGGCCCTCAGGATGCATAATTGCCAAGACTTGCTCCTCCCATGTTGTTAGTTGTGGGGGAGAAGGTAGGGGTCCACCGCCAGTCCTCTGTACGGCTACCTGGTGTCTTGCAACCATGGAATGCACCTTCCCCCCTAGGTCGTTACACCTCTTCCTGATGTCATTCCTTGTTCTGGGGTGCTGTCCCACGGCATTTACCCTATCCACGACTCTCTGCCATAGCTCCATCTTCCTAGCAATGGACGTCTGCTGCATCTGTGATCTGAATAGCTGTTGCTCTACCAGGATGATTTCCTCCACCATGACCCTTAGCTCCTCCTCTGAAAACCTGGGGTGTCTTTGGAGTGCCATGGATGTGGTGTGAGTGGTATGTGTGAGGGTGTGTGGGGTGCTGTGTTGGGGTGTGTGTTGTGAGGTGCGTGGATGGTGTATGGGTGATGGTATTATGTGGCTCAGATTGAGTGGGTACCCCTGGCCTGTCGCTCCCTCAGTTATCAATCTTTTTTTTGTTGAAAGTGTTGTGGGTAATGTGGGTGTGTGTTTTATAGTGGTCTGTGTGTGTGGTGTGTGTATGTGTGTCAGGTGTGTGGATTTTGAATTGTCCAATGTGGTGTGGTTTTGTTAGTGTGTGTGTATTTTAAGCACAGTGGTATGTACCGCCAATGGTTTACCGTGGTTGAAAGACCGCCGTAGTGATTCGTGGGTCCTGATACTGTGGGAGTATTTCTGTTGGTGTAATGGTGTGGGTTTTGGTACCACCAATTTATCACTGACCTTTGGGCTGGAAGACTCGTGTGGGTGTCTGTATAGTGGCGGATTTCTCTTAGTGGGTCATAATACCCGTAGCGGTATACTGCCGAGGTCAGGGTATGTTGGCTGGCGTCAGCACGGCGATAAGCGCCATTTACCGCCAGGGTTGTACTGAGAGCCTAAGACAATTCTAAATGAAGCAGAAATACAGGCCACATATAAAACATTGGAGCTGTAGCCCCTAAAGGGACCCGCATGTTAAACAGACAAGCAGTAAGAAAGAGGGCACTTCGGAGGGTGGTGGTGAGGTGATGAAGCACGTCCAAAGAGGGGAAGAGGAGAATGACTTGCTTTCTTGTGTACTGCCACTGTGTGTGATGTGTTGTTAATCTAATGAGTCTTAGATGTTAATGGGGGTAGTACTGGAGTGGCAAATGGTCATACCCCTCTCCTTGCATACACAGGTGTCTGCTAAAACAGATATGAAATTATAACTTTATTTTTTCGATTTTTGATTTTGGGACAAAATATTTCCATGTGCACAATTTGAGCTGTGTGCTAAAGTGTCGGTATGTGTGTGACTTTTTTATGTTTTGGTGTGGAGACGAGTGTAGCTGTTTGTTTAGTTCTGGTTGCGGTCATATGCAACATGTCTCTTGTGTTATTCTGTTTTTTTAATGTATTGTACCACTTTTTTGTACAGGTTGGTGCGGAGGCTTTTGTGGTTTATATTTCAAGTTCTGATTTGCTTTATCCCTTTGTCCTAGTGGTATTCATGCCTTTGTGTTTCTGTGTGATTCCGCTGCCGTTCGTCTGAGTGGCCGGTTGTGGTGTGTGACTTACTGCGAGTCTGGGTTGCGGTAGATTTGAGCTTGTTTTGCCAGTTGTGCTACCTGAGAAGATTGAGGCCCTCATTTCAACTTTGGCGGGCCAATGCGGCCGCACTCCCGCGGAGGCCATTTGGAGATCCCCTAGTTTCCGCCCTCCGGCACAGCGGGGATCTTTGCAGACAGTGAAAAGCTCCATGGGGCCGTGGCAGGGGTCCCTGCGACTCCCCTTCCCGCCAGCCTTTTCTTGGTGGTTCATACCGCCATGAAAAGGCTGGCGGGAGGGGGACTCGTAATCCCCTGGGCAGCACTGCAAGCAGAGCTGCCCTGGGGATTACAACCGCCGGGACCAATGTGGTGGGAAACCACCGAGACCAATGTGGCAGGAAACCACCAGGACCAATGTGGCGGGAAACCGCCGGTCCCGGCGGTGCGACGGCAGCGCTTCCGCCGCGGTCGTAATCCCCTAGTTTGTACCGCCAGCCTGTTGGCGGTACAAACTCCAAAACAGCCCTGGCGGTCTTTGACCGCCAGGGTTGTAATGAGGGCCTGAGTGTATTTTCTAAGTTGCCAATGACTTACTCTTTTGTAGGTGAGTGGTTCCATTTGCATCCTCCCCCCTCAACCCCCAGCGTGCCCTCCTTGATACATCCCCTTGCATCTCCTCATTTAATGATGATGTTCCCTGTTTTTTAATGACTCTCCCAGTCACACCCAAATTCAGCCACAAACAATTTTTGTAACCTGCTCACCTACTTCTCTGCAGCTACAGAGTAGTCAGAAAATTAAATTCCCCCCCACCACTTTGAACCATATCCAAAACAGTACTGAGCAAGCGAATGATACAAGGGAGCCCAACACTTGTTCAAGGCCTCCCCCCGACTATAGCTCAAACAAGGAGAGCATTTTTTTTTCTTTCTTTCTCTTTCTCTTTCTCCCCCTTTTTTGGCTAGTTTCTTACTTTGATTATGGTAGATTGTATACATGCCCTAAATCTCTCCTACTTTTTTTACCAAATGAGAAGATACAGGCTCCAAGAAGATCCCGAAGAGGCACGATCTGATTTTTTCCACTGAATCCCGAAGAAAGATATCTTTTTTAACATAAACAAAACATTCTATATAGTGGCTGGTGTGTGGTTCATTTAAGGTTTCTTTAAGCTAATGTGTTGCACGAAGGTCTTTCTTATAACAGATAGATTACAAACACTGCAGAAACCTGTGAGAGGGCTTGCCTCCGGTTCTGGAAAGTTCAGTTTGTATCTAAATATTATAGAACTATTCGTTAGCTCCCTGATAAAGGATAGAGTTCAAATTATTATGTCCTCAAAGTTTATGTAACTGTGGGCCCAAATACCTAGAATACACTATTTACAACAGTCAAATCTGCGCACGTGATTCATGCACAGTTATAAGTTTGTGGCAAGGTGAGATAGGCATTTTAAGTCTAGTGTCAGCCAAGACCGTTTTGTTTAAAAAACATTTTAAAAAATACATGCTTATATAAATATACATAGAACAGCTTTCAGTCAGCCCTCTTAATTCATAGGGCTGTTGTAGCGCCGCATTTTGCTTCTGCTTACCACAGCGCACAGTATGGAGCAGAGGGTCATCCCACTTCACCCACTGGCTATCTTCAGTGTGACTGACAGTATTTTGCCTGTGCGCATTAATGTCTTAAAGAATACAAAATATTTTTACGTTTAAAAACTTGTATATTTTTTTCACCTTTGCAACTCACTCACCCCCTACCCCGCTGATTAGGAGAGATAGCTAGGTGCCAGCGACCTTAGATTTAGCCGCAGCTTTGGAACTTGAGCAGAAAATAGCAGGTGTGGGCAAACTGCTTTTTTTCTATTTCACTCGAATTTAAACCATGTTTTATGTAAAAGCAACTGTTGTGCGGAGCTTTCCTAATCATGTGTCCAACTCCCCTTCATGTACAGATTGTTTTCTTAACCAGACTTTACACACACGCAAACTATTCTATGAAATTATTTCATATTTTTATGCCCTTTCTGCTAGAAAAAGGTTCTCATGAAGATGTTCTGCTACTCCTTGGGAAAAAGCTAAAATTATTTGAAATGCTTAAAACAACCTCCTATTTCCATAGGCATCTGTTACTCACTTTCGGTGTCCCAAATAACCTACATGTAAGCTAAGGGCTCGATGTTTAGTATCGAAGGTTCATCTGGCCTAATATACAAAAGGCCTCACCCCAGACTCATAACCTTGGATCCGAATGTAGTTCCATTGCTCAACAGTCATGGCTGCCATAGTGGAGTACCCTTTCCATACTGCAATAACAGTCAAACTAGCTGCCCAGGCAAAACTTTAAGCCCATGAGATCAGCTTTTCTGTGGCTCGCAGAAGATGAGAAAAGGAAGTAGAGAGTGGGTCGATAACCCTGGGGCTATTAGTGCCCTGAAAATCAGGAGGGCATTACTGGTGAAGTGGGTTAGGAAATGTGAGATTGTAGGCTCCAGGTGTATGGAGTCCAAGTTCAAAATACAAATGTATGATTCCTCACCCTTTTGAATCAGGAAAAAATGTTTTCTTCTATTTGTGTTTATCAAAAGGATACCCAACAACACAAATACATTATATTTTGTGTGAAATTACAAACTGGACACTGAGGGTGTGAGGAAAAACCTCTCAAATTAATATTCCCTTTCATGCCAGCGCACTACATGGCTACCTACAAATGTTAATGTTCAATGCACCTTTTAGAGTTGCAAGGACTACGTAAAGTAAATGTTTCCAGCTGTGGGACGGAAAAGTCCTCCGCATGGTAATGGACGTGCCCACCTGCTCTTGCCCAACTGCACTTATGCCTGGATCCCTAATGCAGATTTTTGTTGTCATAGGCAAGCATGAACCATGCGTGTGCTCCATGACATAGACCTGTCTCATGGATTCTGGTCTTGTTGAGCTGGAATGGGTGCCCAAAGCACTACCCTCAGACTATGGATTCCATTTTGGGAGACTCAGGGCTGCATGGTGAAGGATGAGGGGAGGAGGTAGAAGAATTGCTCCAGACAGATTTGTGTATTTCTGTATTCTTGTAAGATCGATGTGACATACTAGAGAAGGGAGTGCCAAGCCTATCCTGGACACTTTAAGAGTGCTCTTTGATTCAGAGTGAGGTCACAAGGAAGGGGCTTGGGCACATCTCAGGAAGGAGGTGGGTCTGATGAGAGAATCATAAATAGTAGGGTTGGGGCCTTGTGGGTTGGACCAAAGACTTACCATGCCAGAAGAAGCCACAAGGAACCTCTGGTTGCTGTGGGTGTACAACTGTGAGTGAGGAACATGGGGATCGCTGAGGCCAGTCTGCCTAGGCCACATGCAGTGAATTCACTTGAACCAGCGACTGCTGATCTGACGACAGCAGAGGGGGCCTGCTCAGAAATGTCAGACATTCCGATCCTGCAAGTGCAGGTAAAATTGAATTCAGTCCGGTTGGGCCTAGGGGAACTTGTCTGCTACATAGTGCTGCGGCGCTGGAATACTTTTGACTTTGATACAGAGTAGGACTCTTGAGACTACAAGTGGGGCATACACTAGATGCTACCTAAAGTGAATGGAGAATAACTTCGATTACTAGAGCAAGAAGAAAGTGGGGCACAGGGAACTGCCTATGGAACAATAGAGCCCTGAGCTCCGGGAGATGGGTAGTTGTCTGTGAATGTTGTATTTTTCTCTGTGTTGTTAGCAGTAAAATAAAAATATGCCTTTTTTCATAAAGGTGAGTATGTGGCTGAACAATAACTTAATGCTGCTGCTGTGTATATTTTAAGTTGTGAGCCTGTGTTCACTCTGTTTCTCTCTCTCCCCACCCCTGTTAATCCCCGCCTGTCATGTGGCCCTATTAACGGGGTTCTAACATGAGCAATCTCTTTAAATGTATACACTTACAAACTGATGTCTAAACATTAACTCTTGCTTCAGTATTTTCACAGGTGTCACTTCATGGATGTCTTGATAGACCACCACTTCAACAGCTGCCAGGTTTGAAGTAATACTTTCCTAAGTTCAAAGCTCACTAACGTAAGTAAATTAACCAGGACATATCCTTGTATGAATTGTGTTTCGTGCACATAAATCACATGCCTATTGTGATCCTGTCATTTATGTAGAAGGTGAAATGATCAGGCAGATTACGTTACACCGGCAGGACTACGAGGACTGTCAATTTATGTTGGTCAGAATGTATGAGGTACCTAAAAAAACTAAAATCGTCAGAAGGACATATTTTTTTATTTTTAAGAAAAGAAACACCACTTCTATCAACTAAAATGTCAAGCAGAGCTGCAACTATAATAAGGAGGGGCCAGAGAAATATTATTATTTCAAAAAGAAGCACATTGATTTCAAAGATTGGATACAGTACATTTGACTGAATGAAAGGCAAGAACAGACATGTTTTCTGTAATCCTGAAGAGTAGTAAGAACATAACTGAGGTATTATGAATAACAATTTAGACTGAAAATTGAGTCAGTGATAGGAGTTGCTGTTAAAATAAATTGTAAAGGGAAACTCAGTAGTGGGAAATACTTGAATCTGACTGCATGAAGGCGGAGACATACACAATAATCTGTTTTGGCGTGGAGATGTAGATTGAACCGGTTTTCAGGTTTGTCTTTTGTAGATAATGAGATCTTAAACCTACAAGTATGATTGGTACGGGAATAGATATGTAATACCTTGATTTTCCTTCATTTTTCTACTTTCTGTATCTTGGCAAAAGAAAGCTGATACTCCTGAAGAAGAGTCCCGGTTTAATTAAACAATGCCTATAGAGATTTAACAATAAAATAAGCATCACAATTGTCACATTGCTGATCCTGACATAAACACAATGAAATGCTGAACTGAGATTTGCTGAATCATTCTGATTAGCATGTAAAGAAATTGAAATATTGAAGCTTAAATAAATCGTTTAAATAGGATGACATAATTCAAAAGTAAGGCTGATTAACACAAGCTAGGCTGAGTGTTAGACAATATCTCTGATCTAAGAGAGTTGCAAGAACTTGCACACAAAAGGGTGGGTCTGGGGCAAAACTGTATCCCTGGTAGTAAATCTTAGTCTTGTGGTGGTTGAAGCTGCTGGAGAAATAATTAATAATTAAGCTCTTAGTTATGAATAGGAGAAAGGCACTACCACTGTATAGTTAAAGGTTGTCTAATGTAGGCTCTGCTGAGCTGGATTCATGCAAGATTTTAGGTATATACACCAACAATGTTGTGTTACGTGAGGTGGCATGGTGTGCAAAATAACGATGGACTGGGATGTGGTCCAAGTAATTAATTAGCAGTGGCTGAGATCAATTCAAGCGTTTCATCCATCACTATGTTGTACACTTCCGTTTGACATTCTCAGTGAGATGGGTATGTCCAGATAAGTGCCGGTGCACACTGTGCCACTGGAACCAAGCTATCTCAGACTGATGAGTCCTAATAAGGGCAAAAACCGTCTCGGTTTGCTTGAGTTTCAATGTCAATGAAACACTGAATAGTGTTTTGTGGAGGCTAAAATAACTTGTCTTTCACATTCATCACTGATGCACTTAACCAAGTTCACAGTGTCACATCTGGGTGGGAAAGCACACCTTTTAGAGTTACTCCAAAGTCGTAGCTTATGAAACAGTTGGTACCAAATGTGGGGCTTGTATCTTACAGTTACGCCTTGTGTAGCTTATACTTATCAAACACACGTGAACTATTATTACTTCATTTTGGAGAAGTCTGTAGTAATAATGGTTACCTCCTATTGGGAATAAAGGGGCACTTATTTCAGTAGGTTAGTAAAGCTTGACTCATAAAAGGTTATTCCTCATTCTGTGGGTTTTCTGTTTGCTTTATTCCAATTCAATCATGGCAACATCTATCATTATAGGGGCCAAATGCAGGGAAGCCGTTACTCATACCCTCAAAGCTCGAGGTGTCCCCAATCGGAGGGGGGGAAGCAGTTACTTTGGTAATAGCTAAATACTAAGTGTATGCCTTTGAGACTTTTTACTCCTGTGTGGAGTTTGAGCCCGTTGATGCTGCCTCAGGGCATTTTCATGAATACAGGGTGGGTGATCCACCTGCACACTACAGGGCCTACCAGGAGTTGAAAATCCCTTCAACATACCAAGAACACTAAAATTGATTTGGTGGTCATTTGTCACTCATGTATAGACATGTTTGTTTGGGGCCTTTTAGTAATGAGGGGTTACTTGGCCAGTCTTGGCTGGTTACACTCCTGTTCCTGGCCCTCAAGCCCTTTCCCATGCAGAGGGAATAGGGATATTCAATTATCCAGTCCCCCTGTACAGGAGACACGTACTATTAGTGCAATGTACTTTGAGCTCCAGACCTGCTGTCACAGCAGAATATGCCGCTCCCGCACAAATACAAACCTTTAGTCCACAGACTATTAACACAATCATGGACAAAGTGCCTGCAAAGCTTAATGAAATTACTCTCTGGATTGCTCGCAAGACGAGCCAGAATTAGAAGCACTGTATCCGTATACTACTCCCCAAGACAAACACAGAATAGTGACTATAGGCCTGATTTACAGTTTGCGGATTGGGTTACTTCGTCATAAATATGACAGATATCCCATCTGCCATACTACGTTTTCATTACATCCAATGGAAATGGTGCCCTGAGGTTGAAGGACCAGGATATCCGTCGGTTTGTAACGAAGTAACCCCATCCGCCAAAGTCCAAATCAGGCCCTATATGTGTTTCTCTTGGCATGGTGCTTCCTGTAGAGGAGTGTAACTCCTGGGGAAGCTTCTTTGCATACATATATACCTGTACGCAGGGTACGTCTTCATTGGCGTACCTCCCTGATGTACTTATACAAGTACAAAATGAACACGGAAGTGCCCCAGCTGTGGAGTTAGGAACAATTTTGAAGAGAAACTTCTCTACAGTTTCCTCGATCATTCTAAGCAACATAAAGGGAGAGGCTTCAGTTCTGGCTATACATCAGAGACTGGAAGCAATTCTGGACCAAGACCGTGAATGAGAACTAACAAAAATAATCAAAGACGTTTACACATCAGTAAGTAGAGATACCTTAGGTACTGGACCCGTTTAAGCCACACCTAAAACCTAAAATTTATATCACGGATTCCGTTAAGGATAAATCTGCAATGGACAGGAAAAAACACAAAAAAAACAACGATAAAGACTGACTGGATCACCCGCTTCTCTGGAATCTGGCAGGAGTAGTGATAACTTAAGAGACTGTGAGAAGATTAAAAAACCTGACAGGTATCCGTATTTTGATAGCAGTTCTTCACGTTCTTTTCAGGACACTGAAGGAAAAAGGACAGAAAGGGGGAGCCAATCCAAGTACAGAAGAGAAGAGGAGTACAGTAGGAAAAGTGCAGGAGGATGAATGATTGATGTCAGTGTAAAGAGGGAAGAGAAAGGATTAGACTCTAAAACTCTAATAAAAAATAAGAAAATTGCAGGATTTTCTAAGAAACATGCCGATACAGCTACGAGTTCTCTTGAGAAACAGGAATTGGTCGGGAGTGCTCCCAGAGAGTGCCGCATTAGTCACAATAGTACATCAGATGCTTCACAGGCTTTTCGATACAAATCCAACTCATAATTTTATACAGATCATGAATCCAGATCATAATCTAAATCCTCCTGATAGGGTTCACAACCTAAAAATTCAAACTGAAGGGGACATACTATGTATTATCGAAGCAGATTTCTGGACCAAACTATCTGATGCTTATGACATCATCCTAGTAGAAGAAGAATGGCCTCTAGCCTTCATTAGGAAAGCAACCCAGGAGGAGGAAGTTATAAGGGTAGCCTTCTCTCCAGTAGTACCGAAAGATATCAGGGAAATGTATGCTGGTGAATGGACAGTAAGACAAGTTCCAGCTTTATATAGAAATCAAGAGGGATGGGATGAACACTCTAGGCCACATGTTATTCCCCTACATAGTGAATCACAACCTCAAGCACAATACCCTTTAAAACCAGAGGCAAAAGTGGTATTAGAGCAATATTAGACCAATTGCAGTATCAAGGCATAAACGCCTTGTCTCTAACCCATGAACACACCCCTTTTTCCCGTTTCCAAGGCATAAGGTTCCTATAGAATTGTCATAGACTACAGAAATGTGAATTTGCATACCCGAACATATGCAGTGCAAAATGCACAAAGCACAAGTTTAATGACAAACCTGGTGCAGAAAACAATGGATATTTCCAGTGGGTGTTTCAGTCAGAATATAGTGCCTGAAAGTGAGTAGCTAACTGCACTCAGTTTTGACAGAGTGCAGTTTTCATTCTGATGATTGCCCTGGATGTTCTCAGCACAAATGATTAGATCTTACAACCAGATTCTGAGGTATTGTCATACATTGATGATACCTACTTGATTGACAATTACTTGAACATACCCATTACCAAGATAGCCGGAATAGTGACTATGTTAATATCACATGATCACAAGATTTAAAAAAAACAAAGATCATCTACCTGATAGTGACCTTCCTTGGATATGAATTATCCAGTGAGGGCAAGGGTCTAGTCCAGACTTCCTCCAGAAGTATGCTATCTTCCAGCCTCGTGACTGCTGAAAAATGTGCAGTACCTGTTGAGGCTTCTCAACTTTGGGCGGACTTATTTGTATTACTATGCAAAGAGGAAGTGAAGCCTCTGTATGACCCAATTTCTCCCACGTTTTCCTCTTGATATTGGCTGAGCTTGCACACTGACAACTTGTATGCAATACAAGCAGACAAGCAGGGAAAAAAACATTTTACTAAATTACTGTGAAATTTTAGGTACTATTTCTTTGAAGCATAATTTAGTAAACTGTGTTGATGCATGCTAGTATTTCCAAAAATACTCATAATGGAAAACAAGATTGTTTTCCACAAGATTATGGGAAACATGAAATTAAACAAGCACTAGCAAAGCCAGTCGATCCAACATTGGTGATCAGTCTTTTGGATTTGTCAATGCATGTGTAGTTTTGACATGGCTTTTGTAACACTTTATTGTTGTGGGAGCTGCCAGGCCCTCACCATTATAACAAACCTTGGCAAAAAAAAATTGGTCTCAAAAAGTACAAATTGCCTCAGTAGTTCCTGCCACTGAACAAAACTACTTTGTATGCCAATATGTTCCTGGTGGAAGAGCAGAATGCTATCACTCACAATAATGCCAGCCAATGGATGGTTATAGAGAGAAATAGAATTTTAATTAAAACAAAATGTCTTGGTTAATGCCAAACCTAATTGGGACCTCATTCTTAAAGAAAGTCACCAAAGTCAACCCATGGTATATGTATATGTATTAATGGCTTTCATGAATTCACAAGAATTTACAGAAGTAAGACCAGGAAATCGTACTAATAGAACATATTTGTGAACTGTATTTTAGCACAAGAAAATATGCATGTGTAGATTTGCTCATGCGAAAATTTATTGAGCATTTACAAGTTCACTTTCCATCCAACCACTTTTTTCTCAACCCTGGAAAAACTTCTATTTCTGCCCTTCTCATGAGTACATTTCCAACCTTTCTCTTTATGGTGAAAGATTAGAGAAAGGATGGTGACAATCCGTAAAACATGCATTTAATTAGTTCCGCACAGACTCAAAGGTATTCCAGCCGTGGAACTTTTGCTTACTGCTTCCTCCAGCCCCAGTATGTAGATCTGCAGAAAGGTGGCAAAATAAGGAAATTGTTATAGTATGGCTTGAAATCGCTAGTATTCAAGAACTATTATAGTATTAGTAGTAACATAATGAGATTGCTGCTATAAATTGTCACCCCATTACATGGCACCAAAGGGACAAGTGGATTTTTTTACAGGAAAAGTAGATTTATGGTGCAACATGTCCCATGGACATGTAGATATTTGATTAAATTCGTCACCCCTGATAAATGCAACCAAGCAAGCTGGAAAACCTCTGGCAGGTTTTCCTCCCAAATACTCCTAAACCCTTAACTCAGATAACATACCGGTGGTTACCATACCGGAGTGGGGGACAGAGTAATACCTAATATTCTGTCTAGATAAGAATTAATCAAAGAAGCACATGAGGGGTTGGCCTATGCATACACTGTAATAAATGCAACAGCAGCAATGCTGCACCAATGCTACTGGTGGCCCAATCCATATAAACAAACTAGGGACTATGTTACACAATGTGACATTTGTCAGCAAATTAAATCCTCCATGGCCAAAATACCTTCGCCAGCTCCCCTCATGATCTCAAATGTCCCTTTCTGGGTGATTTATTTGGACCACATTGGTCCCTTAAATTCAGCTAACTGATATAAGTGCATATAGGTAGCTATTAATTCAGGTTTTCGATTCCTGTGGGTTTGGCCGCAAAGAAATACAAACGCTTCAGCAATAGTAAAAGATTTGCAGTAGCTAATATCAATGAGGACAGTTCATGCATCCCCTTCAGAAAACAGTCCTGCGTTTGTCTCCAATGCTTACAGTGATTCAATGTCTGCTTAGGGAGTTTGTCTGCAATTCAGCAAATCGTTCAAAGCTGAATAGAATGGCATTGTAGAGATGGCCAATGTAATGATTTAACATGCTTTGGCTGCTATGGTATTAGGTTCAGGTGTTAGTTGGTGTCATAACCTGTATGGAGTTTAAAGAGCACGGAATAACTTACCGAGATGAGTATTGGGAGGACACACTCCATATGAGGTTCTCCCTAGAGTTCCTATGTATGTACTTGGCTTAAGAAATTCTGGAAAGGCGGCGGATGAAAATTAATTTGACTTGGAGAAACATCTGACTGTTCTACAGAGTATCGAAGAAGTCAGAGACAAGCTATCTGGCATAAACCACTCTGATACCACTACCTGTAAAGAGAAGGTTATTACTGCTGCTGATGGGTGGATTCTCAAAGTCTGGGACCTACTCCGGGAGAAAATCCAAGACAAGTAAGCATCTGAGCCATCATACAGTCCCTGCGTCTCTGTTCTTGGGGTAAAAGGCAACAGAACTGTTTTCCTGCCTCATCTGCCTCGATCAAGGAGAAACAGACATGTGTCTATCAACCACATTCAAAAACTTCTGACCACCGCAAGCAACACAAAGGATTTTGAGCAGTGCATCACAACTTTTCCCTACTCTGAATACCCTAAAAAAAGGAGTAACATTTCTCGGTCTACTTCACAGCCTGGGATGTTTGAGCTTAACACTCTATGCAGAATACAGAGTGCAACAAATACAGTGAATGTTGCCAACATGACAGTGGCTAGTGTCAAATGTAGTTCCATGCTTTACTATGAAATTCCACCTGATGCTACAGCATTTGAAGTGGCACTTTTTCAGGAATCACAAGAAATGGACAATGCTAAAAATGACTGGATAGTTCTCAGATTTTTAAACCCCTTTCAGCAGTCACTCATCACCAAAGAGTGCTTTGCACCTGTCAGTGGTTTAGTGACAAGTATATGATTCCTCCGTGGTCCTATTTCTGGATCGCTTTGGTAACCTTTCTTTTCATCATGTGGTTGCCAACGATATTTGTCATTCAACTGCTATTCAATGGACATTTTGTCCCTGCCAGTACAATTGTATCACCTGTGGTTAGTGAACTACAGCCTCACTCTTCATCCCACAGAACCCAAAGATGTATCTACGCTGCAAACATTACAGCTTATCCTGTGTCCAGAGGCATAGCCTGGGAAAATGATTCCATATCAGATTACATGCCCTAATGAGACATTGAAATTGCCTTATGTGACATAAGTTTCAATGAACAATGTGATAATACCTGTTTCTTTCTCAGAAGATTGGGGTATTGAGGCTGTTAAAAGAATGATGTCTGATTTGCAGGCACATGCTACTTTGAATAATAACGATCCTTATTTTAACTCAGCAAACTACAAGGAAATGTATTGCTATCATCAATAAGCACATTACTTAATTCATAGAACTAGTTATTCTAGAGAAGCTCACAATTACACAAAATGGGAACACTGTGATGCTCTGTCTCCCGAGAGCCATACTAATTTCTTAAATAAATTCCCTTATTTTCAGAGTGCTGACAGGTCACACCCTTCCGCCTTTTATTTTACAAAGAAGCCAAAGCAGCTCCTGAAAAATCTTATCACTACCAACAAACTGATGTGCTGCACTGAGTTCAGTCAAAACCTGGCTATTCCTGGTAAGAGTATTGGAAATGTTGTTGACAAAAGCATTTGGGGAACCAACTTCTGGCAGATTCAAGGTAAAGAATTCTTGTTTTGAATCTGTACAATATTAAAAGAGATGATCTTTCTAAACAAAACTATCCGGCAAAACCCTTGTCTGGGGTTCGGAACAATGAAGGATTTAAATAAACTTTCTATTCCAAAAGTCAATCTGTGTTTAATAATTGACAATTTCACATGACTGTATCTAAAACAGACATAAATAATGTGGTACAGAATGAAGCATATTACCCAAAGCAAATTTCTGTTGAGGTTTGGCCTTATGGCCTTATAATTCTAAAACATGTATGCAATGTTTCCTTGCCAACACTCATGGACCCAAACTGAATTCTACTGATCCATGTTACAATACACAAACACCTGGAGTGGTAACACTTACACTGTAGGCAAATTATGCCTGCAGTGGCTAGAACATTCTAGTCTCTCAGCTGTGAAAGATCACTTTTTTCCACTAATAAAAATATGGATTTTTCTGACTTTCTTCTGTGATCACATCCTCAAAGGATTCCTTGCCTTGGGAATATAGGCCATATACAATGCATTCAATAACAATTCTGAAAAAGAAGCTGGAAAAAGAATTAGGCATGTAGATCAAGAAAACATGCAAACAGTTTTTAAAGTTATAAAAAATGGAATGCGCACACTTTCCAAAACAGTGTTAAGTCAAATTTTGCCCTCAGCTCTAGACCTCATGAAAGGGGATCTGAATTTGTTATAATATGGAAAGGCTCAATTGAGAGCAATTATACAACTGAATTGGGCTTTACAAACACTTAGGTCAGGTTTTGTGCCTTGGTAACTTTTAAACATCCTTATTTGAACCATATAATTTGACACACACACAAAACAATAGCTAAGACAGAATCCACCTATACCTTATTGAGTATGCAACAAATTAGAGATGTGGCATTTACCGTCAGTGCCATGTCGCCTTTTATCTGGATAATGCTCTTATTTCTTTGCCCATGACAACCTTTCATCTTCATGACTGTCAAAAGTATAAATCTACTGGTTGGTATGAAACAATGCACAACTCACAACTGTTACATTCATGGAATTTCCTTTTACCCACATTAGTTTAAATGAAAATGGGGATGACCATGTGTATATCAGTACAGAAAACTGCAGAAATCCTCTTGGACACTCCCTTCTGTGACACCTCATCTTTGCACAGAAATGTGTAGTGCTTTAATGCTAGGATTAAGCTGTACTTTATCAGTTTCCCTCCTTACATTCATTCACATACATGATGAACTTTTGAATAATGCCTCTTATTTGTTCTTGACAAACGTTACTTGCTGTGGGTTAGAACCTGGCGAGCCATACCCACTGACAGTTTCAAAAACAATACAGTGCTGTGAAAGGACTTTGTATCCTCTGCCTAGAAATTTTATTAGGAACATCTATTGGCCTAGTATTAGTATGAAATCTATGCATTTTTGCAACTTGAACAAACTATTGTCTGTGTTCTTACAGAAAGAACCCTATTTTTAGTCTGTGTCTGTTTTTTTTACATTTTGTATTCATTTTTTTACCTTTTTTCCAGGACTCTGGACTGAATCCTGAGCTCTATGTTGGCTGCTGCCACATCACAGTTTATGTGGCAGAAGCCAATTAGTTCTCATTTTGAGATCTGTCAGCTGTTTGGATCTTCAGTGGTGTGAAATATACAGTGTTTTTGTGGCTTAATTACTGAAATATCTAGATCTAGCTTTCTGCCAAAATTGGTGTAAATCTGTTCAAACTTCAAACTTTCCAGTTTGGGGCTGAGGTGAAAGTGAAAGCACATTACTTTGGGAAGTTTCCTGAAGATTCGTAAAAAGGCTCCAAAGTTATTAGAAAAAGAAAAAATATCTTCCTATAGAAATACAGTCCTAACTATAACTACCCAGCGGCGACGGTCACTAAGTTTATACATACATATATATATATATATATACATATCTTATTTTTGTTTTTTAATGTCGCTGAAAAAACAAAGGTTACAGGGGCGTTATGGTTAGGTTGACATTTTACCCATTCAAAACCATAGAAATTCAGCAGTTATAGTTATACTTATGTTAAGAAACTATAACTTGTTGCCCAAAGTTACTTTCCAGCACAAGTTATAGTTTCTTCAGTTAAGTATAACTATAACTGCTGAATTTCTATGGTTTTGCATGGGTAAAATATCAACCTAACTATAATGTCCCTGAATCCTTTGTTTTTTTCAGTGAACTTCTATGCTTTTTTTAGCACACACGTTAATATTTGTGTCAGGTTGCGGCAAGCCAATCAGGGCCTTGCTTTTCCTCAGGTTCCAGGGAGGATCCTTGAATCCACAGATCGATAAAAAAAGGCCAATTGTTTGCCCATGAGGGGTCCCTAAGGGACCCTTACATGTGTCCTATGGGGTCAATCCATCCAGTGGTTCGGGCGCTATTTCTGTTCAAAATCTCTGTGGAAATGAACATGGAGAAAACACTTTTTGGGACTGCCCTTTTTCTTGGCCCCTGCTTGACGGATCACCCCAGACTTTCCAGACAGCAGCTGAAATGAGCGTCTTATTTGTTTGGAAAATGTTGTGAAGATTTGTCAACTGGCGGCAAAGATATAGGCAAGCAAAAAAATGCTTTATCTATAGACACCAGATCCTAACTATAACTACCTAGTGTCGACCGCCACTAGGTGATATATATCTATATGTATAAAAATAAGTACATATATATACACTGATTGAGATATTGAGAGAGCGTGTACAAGAGCGACAGAGCAGCAGAACATTTTAACATTCTCTGAGGGTCTGCACCATCTCTTTAGGAAGCAAGGTAAGTAGTCCCACGGGTCAAGACCTTGATCAAAGGCCTCTCTCTTCCTTTTCTATTCATCAGAACAGTTGGGCTTAGAAGAGAAGGGTTGGGTGTACTCTTTCTGTTTTATCTATGTGCCTGTCAATAATACTGAGTTTATTGTGGAGAAGAGAAAGCTATGGCAAGTTGATGTGTCCCTCCTATTAATAAAATATTACTATTAGAGAACCAATAGTCCAATGTGCTTGTGCCCATTTACATCCTGTACTCCCAGTGTTTACTTCTTAGAAGCATTCTTCACACTAAAGAGTTGTTGGGCTATGACCTGTGCCTGGTTTCCAGTATGGAGAAGTGACACTAGCCACACTCACTGACAGGAAGGGGAACAGGGTTGTGGTGAAGAAGAATATGGAGGTCTTGGTAGTGATCTTACAATGGCCTGACTCTTCTTAGGGCTCTTCCTACCTTGATGAGCTGCAGTTGGAACATCCCAACAATGAGGTAAGTGTGACAAACCATGGCCAGACACCCCCATGCCTGACTGATCGAGATGCTTGCTGTTAGAGTTGCCACTGGAGGGGATGCGAATATGACTGAAGGCACGGCATCCCCAAACAGTTTAATATGAGCCAGTATAATAAACTGCTTCAGGTTCACAACAAGCTGCGTAACCACAGACAAGCTATGGGAGGGCCCTCTCATGCCCAGTGCCTTGTGACAGCAAGTCAGAAAGATGTCACCCCTGTTTATGGAAAATCGCTGTAAATTGGTTCCAAGGTATTAAATTCTACATACCAATATTATGCTATGTGCAACCAGTGTAGACTACGGGGCATATGTATGCTCTGTTTGTGCTGGATTTGCATCATTTTTTTTTACGCAAATCCAGCCCGTCTAGCATTAAAATATTGGAGTTAACGTAATTTTCTTACAGTGAAAACCTACCTTGCCTCATTAAAATGCAAGGTAGGCGTTCCTGGGCAAAAAAATAACTCTATGGCCTTAGCGCCTTATTTATCCATCTATGCAAAAATCACGCACGGGAGGAGGAGGGCCTTCAATAATGGCACTAAGCTTGCTTAACGCCATTATTTAACGCCTGGGTCAGGGAAGGCGTTAGGGGAAATGTGTGCTCATTTCCATGGTTGGAGACCATGGAAGCAGCCCACAAGTGCCCTTCCCTGCCTCCAGGGACACCCCCAGCAACCCCCACCCACACCTGGAGGACACCTAAGGATGGGGGACCCATCTCAAGTAAGTCCAGGTAAGTTTTTTTTTTTTTTCAAAGTGCCATAGGGGGCCTAACTTGTGCCCCCCTACATGGCACTGTGCCCAAGGGCCATGCCCAAGGGACATAAGTCCATTGGGCAGGGGGCATGACTCCTGTCTTTACTAAGACAGGAGTCATGTCCATGGGGGTTGTGCGTCAAAAAATGACGCTAGTCAGGTTAGAGTCATTTTTCTGACTCTAACCTGAGTAGCGCCATTCTTTGACGCACAACCTCCTGTTTCCCCAACATCTCCCCCTCCCAGTTAGCATAATTTATTTTGACGCTAACCAGGCCTTACCGCCGGCTAGCATTATTCCTTAAATATGACACCCGGCTGACGTCCAGGAATGGCACTAGTCGGGGGTAAACTTTTTGATGCAAACCTGCGCTAACGTAGGTTTGCCTAAAAAAATATAAATCAGAAGAAGCTGAGAACACAATGGTTTGATAGACAAAACCATTCTTCTGGGCCGGGGAGACGGGCGGGAGTGGCAATCCTGCTGGATACACATTTCCCAGGGAAGCTATTAGGCTTACAGGCAGAGATGAACGGACGATTCATTTCCTTACGCATAGACATCAATGGCCGTGCTATCAAGGTGGCCTGTATATACTACCCTAATGAACACCAAGAGGAGTTTTTGAGGGAGGCCATTGGGCGGGTATTGGCCACGATGGATGCGAATGTCCTTATAGGAGGGGATTTTACCTTGGTCACTGACACCCATGTAGCTAGATCAGCACAGCGAAGTGGGTAGGCGGGGCGTATTCTGTGGGTTTTCGATAGTGGAGGGAGGAGGGGGGCATTGATGGATGTTTGGCGTGCACAGAATCCGAACCTGTGGGTGTATACGTTTTTTTTCGGCTGCACACCAAATCTGTGCGACACTTGGCCTCTTCCTGGCCTCTTTCTGGCCTGCTGCACGCAATTACACACTCAAGGATTGGGGTGGCGTCTCTGTCCGATCACGCTCCCATCACAGTAAGCCTCACACTGCCGGGTCCGAGGAGAAGACTCCGGCTATGGCGGCTAAATACCAAGCTCCTAGCTGATGAGGGAATACGTCAAGAAATGAGGGATGCCATTTCATCATATTTAAGCATTAACGATACGCCGTAGATTGTGGTGGGGACGGTCTGGGAGGCGATGAAGGCAGTGGTCAGTGTATAGCTATTGCGGCTCGTGCCAACGCTCTGCGGAGGGAAAAGAGGTGGAAGTTAGAGGATCAGATAAGAGAGCTGGAAGGGTAGCATAGGGCTACGGTGCACAGAGAGTGAAGCGTCAGTTGACGGTGACGTGTACACAGTTGATAAGCAATAGATATGGATGGGGGGGAATTTGCTCTTCTGTGCACTAAACAGATGTACTATGCTGGGGGCAATAAGGCAGGGCGACTCCTGGCGCACCGGTTGTGCGCACAGGTGGTACACCACCAGATAAATTCAATACAGACAAGCGGGGAAGCGACCACTACAGATGAAGAGCTGATCCTGAAAGAATTTGAGGCTTTCTGTGCCTCATTATATACTGCAGAGCTCCTAGATGAGAGGGCAATAGCGAGATACCTAGATGAGATACCCATGCCCCAAATACCTAATATGCTAGCCAGTGAGTTAGATAAGGATATAACTTCCACGGAGGTCCTGGAGGCCGTCAGGTGGCATCGCGTGGGGAAGGTGCCAGAACAGGACGGGTTTGGGATGGAATTTTATAAAGTTTTTGGTGAGCTCCTGGCTCCGGTGCTGGCGCAGCTGTTCAATGGTTTTGCTTCTGCCAGAATGATGCCCCAGTCAATGCACATGGGCACTATTGCGGTTTTCCCAACTCTGTGTGCGTCATATCGACCGATCACATTATAGAACGTGGACGCTAAACTTTTTTCTGGCATCTTAGCACACAGGCTGGGCCACTATATGCAATGCCTAATAGTCCTGGATCAGACCGGGTTTATTCCAGAGAGAACCTGTGCGGATAACACTAAGAGGCTCTGTCACCTTCTAGATAAGGTACAACGGGTCTGTATTCCCTCGATATTGCTTTCTATCGATGCAGAGAAGGCCTTTTAACGAATGCATTGGAGTTTTTTATTTTCGGTACTCCCTTGGTATGGTCTGGGCCCGAGATTTTATGAATGGGTGCAGAGCAATTATCGTCTCACTGGTGAGCGTGAATGGTGGATTTTCAGAGATTTTCTCTATTGCCAGGGGGACTAGGAAGGGATGCCCTCTATCACCGCTGTTGTATGCGCTGTATATGGAGCCCTTCGCGGAACAATTTTGGCAAAATCAGGACATCAGGGGTATCCCAATGGGGGGCAGATCCCATAAAATAGTGCTGTACGCCGATGATGTGCTGCTTTATCTGACGGAACTGAGGACCTCTCTTGTGACAGAGGTGAATGAACATCGGCCTTTTGGAGAGGTGGCAGGCTTTAAAACTAACCTGTCAAAATCCTCTATTCTTAACTTGACGGTGCCGGAGAAGGACGTGGATGACTTGAGACCCCTCCTGCCATTTGTTTGTCCCCACAGGAAATACAATATTTAGGCTTGCAGGTACGCACCACGCCGGTTGTTATAGCAGAACGTAACTATACTGTCCTGGTTGGCGAGGCAGGGGAGGCTCTGGCCTGGTGGAGGGGGTTTGGCCTTTCGTCGCTGGGGCGTATTGCAGTGGTGAAGATGACTCTTGCCTAAGGTGCTGTTCATTATGCAGGTTCTAGCATTACAACCCCCGCCGGGTGTACTAGAGGCTATGCAGAGGTTGATATGGGATTTCATATGGGCAGGCAAGAAGGCGAGAATATCAAAGGAGCAGGCCTATCTGCCGCGGTCGGTGGGGAGTTCCTTGTTTAGTGGGGTACTATCAGGCTGCCCAACTGCGATACCTGGTGGAATGGCCTCGTACAAGTACTTAATTGACCAGGCAGTCGCTGGGGTGCATATTTGGAAGGTCCCCTGGCTGACGAGGACATGCTGCCCGAGGAGTGCATATGTGTCCCCGGTCCTGCAAGCAACTATGGAAGTGTGGGATAAAGTACAAACACGTAAGGCCCTGTCCTTACCCATATCTCCGTAAACGCCAACTTAAGGGGATTTAAGGTCTCCACAGGAGGCTTACTGGCAGTACTTGGCTATCAGGCACTGGGTATTGTCCCTGGCTGTAAGACCCCCTGCGGCTCGGCCTCTCCTTCCCTTCGAACGCTGGCTGGTGACGCGCTCATCAGATAAGAAACTTATCTCAGATGTCTATGGCTTCCAATTGGCGTAGCCAGACCTACCCCGGACTCCGGTGAGGCAGATGTGAGAGGTCGAATGTGGGCGGCCTTTACTAATAAGGAATGGCGGGATGTACTGCATTGAGCACGCTTAACGGCCTGTAATATGACTACTAAGGAATTCCTCCTGAAAATAGTGCACTATTGGTATTACACTCTGGTGCGGGTGGCCGGCTGGCGGACGGGCGCCACAGATAGTTGCTGGCAGGGTTGTGGTCAGAGGGGTACACTCACACATATTTTATGGTGGTGTCCACGGTTGGCTGTCTTCTGGGATAACGTACTGGACGCTTTCGACAGAATGTATGACACAGCCATGCCCCGTTTCCCTATCTATGTTTTACTAGGGCTACCAAACCCACAGACATACCCTCTCAAGGCTCCATAGGGTAGGGCCATTATACTTGCGATCGGGGCTGCCAAACAGCTACTTTTAGCTAGATGGGGCTCGGAGATAGTGTCCTCACAGACAGACTGGCTACACAAGCTGTGGGACATCCTGGGGATGGAAACATTTACGCTAATGGCCATGGGATCCATACCCCAGTTTGATAAGGTATGGGGGCCCTGTATCTCTTACCTTTCAGATGAGTTCAGGGAGCTGACGTGCCCGCGCTATCTGCAAGTGCTGCGCTTGACAAGTTTAACTACAGCCCCGGCGAGAGGGACAGTTGCAACATGAGTTGGAATGGGCCAGTGTGAAGGGGGAGAGAGTGAACAGGTGATAAAGCAGGATATAGATATGGTAAGGGGAGGCATGGTAGTTTGTTACAAGTTTTTATTCAATTTTTACCACCGACCAGTGGTTGTAGATGGAAAAGTTGTACATGATAAAATGTCAATAAACAGATTTAATCCTAAAAAGTAAAAATCAGGACCTATGTATTGTGTACTGGACACTGCGTTATAAAATCAACATGAGCCAACAAAAAGTCCAAATTGTTTTTAAATAATCAACTGCATGATAAATTAACAGTGAGAGCAGATAGTAACACTGTTTTAGTAGCATTTAAAGATATAAAAAGTAGATTTCTCTCAAGATAAAGAAAAAAACAAATTAAAACTCTTTTTATTGCATTTTCAACCAGTGCATACCAGATAAAAAAAAATTATACAGAACAACACTGTACTTTGGCACCAAAAGTAGAGAAAAGGAACAACAATAAACCCCTCCCTCCCCCCCGAACCGCCCACAGACACTCAGACATATCCTTAAGCAGTTTTAGGGGCTCATTATGTACATGGCGGTCTGGGCCATCATGCTGGCAGTGACGGTAAATACCGCAATCCGGCATGGCGACCCAGACTGCCATATAATGAACCGCCCAAAACCCCACAGCGGAAGACACCGCCACTGCCAGTGGTACTGCTGGCGGGGGCAGTGTATTCCTATCCGACAGGGCAGCGCTGCAAGCAGAGCTGCCCTCCGGATAATGATACCCATTCCGCCAGTGTAGTGCTACATGCACTACGTGCAAGATAAACAATGGTGCAGGGTGTGGACCATTGGCCTCTGCTTTCATTGGCCTTCGCTTCCATTTTGGTTCACGACTCCATTTTGTTGAGTCTGGTTCAGTGCGTAAGGCACTGTTCTGTGTTTTTCCACAAGCTTCGGCAAGCTGAAGGGTGGGGTGTTTTTCTGCTCAACTTCGCTCCATCTGCCTGATACGAAGGGCGCTATTTACATTCCACGAGCTATCAGTTAGAACAACAGGGGGATGCGCCTGTACACAAGGAGGAATGCAAGCTGCCTGTACACAAGGAGGAATGCAAGCTTCACCTTGGAGCCCTCTCCTGGGAACTTGGCCCGTTCTGAGGAGACGTCTCGAAGGGTGAACAAGGTACCGCCGATTGCACAATTTATAAAGGAGGGGGTCTTTTTCTAGAAAAGACTCCTGGGCGTTAGTAAATACTATAAAGGTTGGGGGCCTGGATGGACTGGTTTAGGAACTCTCTTCTGGGTTGGACGCAACGCCAGGAGGACTGATTGTCCCGAAAAGAGGCTCCCTGTGCCAGCTGATTTGGGTTCCCCGGCTTTGTGTACGGCGGAGGGATGCAGACGCTCTTTTCGGTGAAGCTTTTCAATTTATTAAGTATATTGTGTGTGCGTGCGTAATATGCACTTATTCTTGCAGTCATTTTCATGCTATTGAGCATTGAAGTATATTGTGTGTGCTTGTATTATATGCACTTACTCTTGCAGTTGTTCACAGAGTGCTTATATCTTCATCATTATTCTCATGTTATTCTCCTGGTGTATAAATATATTAGTGTGGTTTAGTTTTGCTAGCTGAGAACTTGCCCCTTAAATAAACTTGATTATTCTACTTACGAAGGTGTCTGAGAGTGATTGCTTTACATTGTGCCTTAAAATATCCTGAAGTGCATAGTTTTGATATTCTGAAGAGTAAAGCAACACAAATTGGCGTAGTCGTTTGCAGGATTCGAAAAAAAAAAAAGGGAAAATGCTTAATAAGATCAAAGCGAACTCAAAAGCAAGTTCTCATGTAGCAAATCCAGACATAGAAATACCGGGGTGGGAAATGGCCCCGTATAAACTTTTAGCTCAGGAATGGTCACGTTGTGCTGGTTTGTGTGAAAATTGGAATGCGTGTATGTTAAATGCAGAACCTGAAGATGTTCTTACATGTTTACAAAAAGTTTCAATTGACAAGGGAAGGGAGATTTGTGCGTTGGGGAGGCGAGGCTGGATCTTGCTTTCTGCGTACCGAAAGTTGTATGAAAAATGTTTACAGTTACAAAAAGACCACGGGCAGCTGGAGAAGGAGTTAGTAGAAGCCCGAAATTCCTCTACCATGCTAGCTTGTCAAAATAAATTATTAAGTGATAAGCTGGAAATGTACCAACTGGTTGCAGAGAGAACGGCCGTTAGCGTCGCTAAATATAAACACAAGAAACGGAGAGGGAAAGTTAATAAAAAGAAGGTGCATTTAGCTATCTCTCAGGCAGGATTAGCCTTTGACCCTGAATTTTGGGATGAAAACATCTGGGATACATCTGATTTTTCAGATGAGTCCGGGGGCGATGACTGTCAAGATGTTAGTCAGGGAAAGACAGAGCGCAGGAATGTTGTCCGTGCTCAGCCCATATATCGGCAAAAGTTACAGCATAGCCCAGCTAATCCTGGAGGGGTGATGTTGGATGCCCTGGAGGATTATACACAGCAAGAACTAAGTGATGTGATAGACAGATTTCGACAGAGGTCTGGGGAAACATTGCTTACGTGGATGGTGCGGGTGCACGATATGGGGGGCAGGGGGTCCAATTGGATCACGGCGACGCCCCGAGGCTTTGTATGTTAAGTACAGACCCGGTTATCCAAAATGAGTTTAGAACTTATCCAGGGAATGGCCCCATGACCAATTTGTTGGAGTTAGCTGCGCAAGGGTGTGCTCAGAAGTATCCGACAGAGTCAGACTGGCCGCCTAATAATAAACCTTGGTATACTTTGAGAGATGCAGTACAGAGATTGAAGGAAGAAGGGATGAAAACAGCTATCTTTATGGGCAATGCCCATGATTTGATGAATGGAATTTTAAGTGTGTCTGTGCGAAACCGGTTGATTAGGGCCGCTCCTCCTGCATATAAGCATGTCATCATGACTTTGTTAATTAATCAGACGGGTAACCCATTGTCTCAGGTGGTAGAAGCGGTGCGTGAGTTAAGTGACTTAGGAGAATGGGCTAAGCCAGAGAGGAATTCACGGTCTGAGAATCGTACTGATAACAACAGGGTGACAAGGCGAGATATGTTTCAGGCCTTGCTGCGAGATGGGGTGACCAGGGATGAAATTGATGGGATAAGCACCAAGGACATGTGGGAAATGTACCGCAAACGCGGTTTGGATAAAAAGGAGGGGAGCAGGAAAGGGAACAAGAAGGATAACAAAGTGGTGAACCAGAGAAAGGCAGGAGGGGAGGAGCGTGAGGGTGAAAAGGGAGAGAGAGGGAGAGAGCCCCACAATAGAGAGAGATCCCCAGATGATGGAGATTGGGAGGAAGAGCACCGAAGCTCAGAGGGAACCCGGAGCAGGGAGAGAGACCGGGAACTGACAGGTTCTGGGAAACTCGAGGAAGAGAGTGGGAGAGGGAGCTGGTAAGCTCAGAGAGGTTGCGAAGCAGAGACAGGGAGGAGGAGTTCCCTGAGAATTACCGCAAGCTGTATCCAGATCTGACTTGGGCAGACTCTGATGTGCGCAGAGTGAAAATAGATTAGGAAACAGGTCAAACTCCGGTGCAGGGATGGGCTCGCAAAGATAACAGACCTCATGTCAAAGTAGAAATTTATTGGAAACGTGGAAATGTTCAAAAGGTTCGAACCCTCGTTGACACCGGAGCGGAGGCCACTTTGATTCATGGCAACCCAAGAAAATTCAGGGGACAGTACTTCACCATTACGGGATTGGGCGGAAAAGAAACCCCAGCAGTGCAGATAGTGGTTCCCATGAAAATAGGGGCAATTCCAAAGAGAGAATACACTGTCTTGATTGTGCCCATTCCCGAGTACATTATTGGAATTGACATTTTGAAAGGGATGACCCTACATTTGGAAGATGGATGTTATCAATTTGGTTCCAAAAGATTTATATCAATAGCCGCCGCAAGGGTGGGGCTGTTGAAGATTCCTCCGGTAACACTTCCCCAAGCTACTAAGGTGATTCAAATGAAACAGTACAGAATACCGGGAGGACATGAGGAGATTAGCCAGACTATACATGACTTACTGGAGGCCGGGGTAATAGTTCCCATCACCACTGCGTGGAATAATGCCCTCTGGCCTGTTCGTAAAAGTGATAACAGTTGGAGGATTTGCATTGATTATCGCCAATTGAATAAACATACACCTCCTCTGACTGCAGCGGTCCCAGACACCATTACCTTGATTGAGAACATACAGAAACATAGTGGGACTTGGTATGCCACCATTGACATTGCCAATGCGTTCTTTACAATACCAATAGCTACTGAGAGCCAGCCTCAGCTGGAATTCCAGTGGGCGGGGCGTCAGTACACCTTCTGTAGATTGCCCAAGGGGTATTTACATAGCCCCACTATCTGCCACCGGCTGGTGGCAGAGCATTTGGATGAAGTACCAGTGGTTCCTGGAGTGCAAATTTCTCACTATATAGATGACGTGATGATGCAGGGAGAGACACAAGAACAGGTGCAAATTCAGCTAGACAGGGTGGTGGAACATTTGCAGAATAAAGGGTGGGAGATTAACCCCGAGAAGGTGCAGGGACCGTCTCAGAGCGTGAAATTTTTGGGCATTCAGTGGAATCAGGGACACAGAGAAGTGTTGCCAAAAGTGAAACAAAGGATTAAGGAATTTGCAGTGCCGCGAAATTGGAAGGAAGCCCAGAGTTTTATTGGACTATTCGGGTATTGGAGACAGTATATACCCCATTTGTCTCAGATTTTGGCCCCATTGTACAAAGTTACACGAAAGAAAAATGCGTTTGAATGGGGAGAGCAGGAGCAGCGCGCGTTTGAATTGGCGAAAGACGCCATTCAGCATGCTTTGGATTTGTGGCCGATTCGAGAGGGAGACATTGAGTTGAATGTGACAGTCCAGGGGCAGTATGCTAATTGGAGTTTATGGCAAAAACAAGGAAGAAAGAGGGTGCCCCTGGGATTTTGGACCAAGAAGTTACCCGAGGCAGGAGAGCGATATACTCCCTTTGAGAAGCAGCTGCTGGCCTGCTATTGGGCCCTGGTTGATACTGAGCAAATTACACTGGAACACAATGTGATTTTAAGGCCTGAAATTCCCATCATGCAGTGGGTGATGAGTTCCCCTAAAACTCATAGAATTGGGCATGCGCAGGAAGCCAGCATTATAAAATGGAAATGGTATGTCCATGACAGGGCACGAGCGGGTCCAAAAGGAACCGCCGTTTTCCATGAGCAGGTAGCGCAGGCTCCAGTGGAGAATTCCGAAATGTTGCATGATGTACCCTCAGTGTGTGAATCCCCAGTAGGGTGGGGCCAGCCGTTCGCAGACTTGTCTGCAGATGACAAAAAACATGTGTGTTTCACAGATGGCTCAGCAAAATATGTTGGAGCGAAAAGGCACTGGAAGGCAGTGTCCTATAATCCTGTTACAAAGAAGCTTTTGACAACTACAGGACAGGGAAGAAGTAGCCAGTTTGCAGAGCTTTATGCTGTGTATCAGGCTTTGAAACAAGAGCTACCCGGAAAATGTCACATTTATACAGATTCCTGGTCTACCGCCAATGGGTTAGCTACTTGGCTTCCTACGTGGCATGCACATCAGTACAAAATCCATAACAAAGAGGTATGGGGGAAGGAGTTATGGCAGGAGATCTGGGAAATGTTACCTCAAAGCACTGTGACTGTCTATCATGTGGACGCTCACTGTCCAACTGATTCATTAGACCGATGGTTCAATTGTCTTGCAGACGATCGAGCCAAGATTCAAGAGGCTGAAGTGCAGGTGCAGAATTCTGATTTGGTGGGAATGGCTAAATGGGCACACCAGAAATGCGGACATCTTGGAGAAAAGGCTACTCACAGGTGGGCCGAGATTAGAGGGATGCATCTTCCCCTAGATTTGATTAAAACAGCGATCATTGAATGTCCCATTTGTCAGCATGCACAGCACAGACCGGTCCCACAGGTGGTGAGAGGCCAGCTAGGCAGAGGTAAATTGCCAGGACAGATATGGCAGATTGATTACATCGGACCGATGCCAGTGAGCAGAGGGTGTCAGTATGCCTGCACCGTGGTAGATACTTACTCTGGTTATCTCATAGCCTTTCCCTGCAAGCGCGCAACTCAGCAGAGCACCCTGAAAACATTAGATCTATTGATTCTGTACTATGGGGTGCCACTCCAGATTCAAAGTGATAACGCCAGCCACTTCAAGGGCAGACTAGTGCAGGAATATTGTGCACAACACAATATTGAATGGATTTTTCACATACCTTACTACCCACAAGCAGCGGGACTGATTGAGAGAATGAATGGGTTGCTGAAAGAACAATTGTGTAAACTGTCTGATGGGACACTGAAGGGGTGGAGGGATAATTTGTCCGATGCTTTGCAAATTTTGAACAACCGACCCCTTGCAAATGCCGAGACACCTCTCATGAGAATGCTCACACCTGCTTTACAGATTAATCCGTTTACAGCAAACAATACCATTGTGTATTGGGAAACAGCTCCAGGAGCTTTGGCCCCATATCGAGCTACACCAGAATCTGCAGGACTTGACTTACATGCTTTACACATGCATCGATTGAATACTAGAGACATCACTCTGATTGAAACTGGGGTGGGAATTCAGATTCCCCCTGAGCATTACGGTCTGATCGCCCCTCGATCTGGGCTTGCCCTGAGAGGCATCCAAGTTTTAGGAGGCGTGATAGATGCAGACTACCAAGGCGAGCTAAAAGTCATTCTCTTGAACAGTGGTGACACAGACCTAGTGGTGCAACCTGGTGATCGCGTTGCCCAAATTGTCATCATGCCGGTTTATGGAGGTGTTGTTAAGAAGGGGAGTGCCCCAGCTCTTCTCACTGTAAGAGGCAAAGGAGGGTTCGGATCTACTGACAAGAACCCAGGGGCCAAAGTGTGGATTGAATCCCCAAATAACCCTCCTCAACCCGCTGATGTCATCGCCACTGGACCAGACAATGTCCTGGTAGTTATGCGACCTGGTCAAGACAAATGGGAACATGTTCCCGCTGACAAATGCTATCTGCGAGAATGATAATACGTGTTTTGTCCTTTGTTCTTTTCAGATCATCCTGTGGAGTGCCTGTGCCATGAGTGTGGTGTATGGAGCCCATTCGGGAGACTCCACCAGGGAGCGGGAGGGGCTCATAGCCCAAAAATTCAACCGTCAGCCGCAGATGCCGACGCTACTGCATCAACCGAACAATGTTTGGATTCATCTAGCGCAGGAAGTGCTGAATATATCTCACTTCTGTATGAGCAACATGCAAAGCGTTCAAGATCTGATTACTACTTGTCTAGTGGCAGTGCCCACTCCTGCTGCTGTATTATTGCACCTCTTTAACAATACAAACCAGGATGGAATGGTGGATGTGAGTGACGTTCGCTCCCATCTGTCACTCTATGAGTACTGCCGTCATTGCCCGGAGGTGGGCAGGCGGTTGTGGAGGAACATGACATCTATACTCACGTTTAACATCTCAAATGGGGATGTGTGCCATTCATTGACCTGTGATCCTATGAAAATAGGTAAATGTGCTCAGCTCAAATTGGAGAAAAGAGACAAAAACTTAACTGCTGCACAACGGACGTTGTGCCACTCACGAAATGACCTGACCTGTTTGAATGTAAATAATTCAATGTTTTGCCAGCATGTGGTGCCTGCTGCCAGCCACATTCAAAATGTTAAGTTGCCTAAAGGTTGGCTCTTTTCTTGTGGTAACCTTTCTTTCACTTATATTCCAGCCAATCTAACCGGAAGGCCTTGTGCCTGGTCACGCTTAGGCTTTCTCATGTTTCCTATGGATACTGCTCTACACCCTCGCTATACCAGAGACACTATTCAATTACCTACAGACTGTGATTCTGAAATTTCATTGCTTTCCAAAACAGAATATGTTAGTTTAGCTGGTTCTATCGTAGGGGTGCCAGGACTAGCAGTATATAATACCAGAGTTATTAATAAACTTGCATGTTTAGTAGTCAAGAATATTAACTATACATCAGCTGCCTTAGCTGAGCTGTTATTAGATGTACAGGGAATTAGAAGAGCTGCTTTGCAGAATCGCGCTGCTATTGATTATTTACTGCTTAAACACAACCATGGCTGCAGTGATTTTGAAGGGTTGTGTTGCTTCAATTTATCCGACCACTCCATATCAATCAACTCCCATATAGAGGCCCTGCATAAGTTAGTGAAGGGGGTGCAGCAGGATGTTGACAAGGGGTGGTGGGATTGGGCTTTTGGATGGCTACCTAATTTAGGCCAACTGCGTTATATCTTTGGTGTAATCATTATCATAACAGTTATTTTAATTTCGTTATGTTGTTGTATTCAGTGTGTGCCTAACCTTCTATCTCAGTGTCGCCCAAGAACATCGCCATTTCAGCTTATAGGATATACTTAGTTGTAAGTTGGCCAAATGGCCCAAGGGTGGAAATGTAGTGCTACATGCACTACGTGCAAGATAAACAATGGTGCAGGGTGTGGACCATTGGCCTCTGCTTTCATTGGCCTTCGCTTCCATTTTGGTTCACGACTCCATTTTGTTGAGTCTGGTTCAGTGCGTAAGGCACTGTTCTGTGTTTTTCCACAAGCTTCGGCAAGCTGAAGGGTGGGGTGTTTTTCTGCTCAACTTCGCTCCATCTGCCTGATACGAAGGGCGCTATTTACATTCCACGAGCTATCAGTTAGAACAACAGGGGGATGCGCCTGTACACAAGGAGGAATGCAAGCTTCACCTTGGAGCCCTCTCCTGGGAACTTGGCCCGTTCTGGGGAGACGTCTCGAAGGGTGAACAAGGTACCGCCGTTTGCACAATTTGTAAAGGAGGGGGTCTTTTTCTAGAAAAGACTCCTGGGCGTTAGTAAATACTATAAAGGTTGGGGGCCTGGATGGACTGGTTTAGGAACTCTCTTCTGGGTTGGACGCAACGCCAGGAGGACTGATTGTCCCGAAAAGAGGCTCCCTGTGCCAGCTGATTTGGGTTCCCCGGCTTTGTGTACGGCGGAGGGATGCAGACGCTCTTTTCGGTGAAGCTTTTCAATTTATTAAGTATATTGTGTGTGCGTGCGTAATATGCACTTATTCTTGCAGTCATTTTCATGCTATTGAGCATTGAAGTATATTGTGTGTGCTTGTATTATATGCACTTACTCTTGCAGTTATTCACAGAGTGCTTATATCTTCATCATTATTCTCATGTTATTCTCCTGGTGTATATATATATTAGTGTGGTTTAGTTTTGCTAGCTGAGAACTTGCCCCTTAAATAAACTTGATTATTCTACTTACGAAGGTGTCTGAGAGTGATTGCTTTACATTGTGCCTTAAAATATCCTGAACTGCATAGTTTTGATATTCTGAAGAGTAAAGCAACACAGCCAGCCTTTTCCCAGCGGTTCACACCGCCAGGGACAGGCTGGCGGAATGGGTATCTTGGGGAGATTTGGGGCATGGGCAGTGATCTGCGCGACAGGTGCTGCTGCACCCGCCGCACACCAACATTGGCGGCAGCTCCATTTGGAACCGCTGTCAATGTTACGGCCCTTTTCCCTGCTGGGCCAGCGGGGAAAACATTATATGGCTGGCAGGGGGGAGTGGTCGAGTTGGCGGTCTTCTATTGACCATCAGCGCTGATCTGAGGGCATTAGTCTCAATTCTCCATCATATGAGTCCCAGTCCCACTACCCCGCACCTATCCATAGTTTACAGGCTTCATCAAACTCCAGTGGATCCACAGTCCATACCTCCCTACACAGATAGTGAATGGTATGTCAACCAAGCTCCCCATAACCTCCCAAACTTTCTCGGATTGGCTCTGTTTGTGTATTTTACTTTTTCTGCCATCATGAATCTATCCATCCCTCTCCTCCATGTGTCTACCGTGGAGCCAAGCCCTGCTACCCACAGACGGGCGACATCCCTCTTAGCCACCACCAACCCAAGATTGCAGAATATGAGTTTGGCTCTGGGCACATCAACATCATTGGGGACTCCAAGAAGGATAAATTTGGGGTCAAGCGGGGTCCGATGTGAGACCACCCCCTGCAGTTCCCCCATGATCTTCATCCAGTATTCCTGCATTACAGGGCAGTCCCAAATTGTAAGTAAAAAGGTGCCAATCTGCCCCTGACATCGTATACAATTTGGGTGTTGTGCCCGCCCCATAGTGTGCAGACACTGTCTATCACAGTAAACCCTTAGAAGGATCTTGAACTGGATTAGTCGCAGCCTTGACCTGATGGCTACATCTCGGGGAAACATCAACGCTGCTTCCCAGTGTATATCCTCCATTTCCCCTAAGTCAGCTTCCCACCAGCTGCGTAGTCTACAAAGGGTATCTGACATTAATGGTCCTGTACACCATAGAGACGGCTTTGACATTTAACTGCTCTGTCAACAGTCTACCTTCTAATGGAGCATGTTCTGGTATTTCCATCCCCGGGAGGCCGTCCGCCCTCCAAGCATTCCTCAATTGAGCATAGTAGAAGAACTGCATCTTGTTGAGCGCAAATGCTACCCTTAGTGTTTCAAAGGACATGAGGTCGCCCCCTTCCAGCACATCTCCTAGATTGGAGATTCCAATACGATCCCACGCCTCAAATCTGGCCAATTTGCTGATTTCAGACAGCCAGCACCCCTCCCAAAGGGGGGTCATCCTGGTGGGTCTGTGCATCCATCCCATCACCCTGGTGACCCTGGTGACCCCGGACCAGGCTCCAAGAGCCACCCGTGTAGCAGGTGGGAGCTGCCTCACTCCCCCCCTCCATATAAGTAGTGAAGACACAATCTCCCCTCCCACTGTAATCTTTCCAACCTGAAGGTAGGATGATCACCAGGAGCATACATCCAGTTGTTAACATTGAGCTGATGCGCCACCCAATAATTTGCTTCCACATCCGGCAGGGACAGGCCCCCACTATATTGACTAAGTTGCAGGGTTTTGAGCGCAATTCGCGGATGCTTTTTCTCCCATAGAAAAGCCCATACATCTCACTCCAGGGATGGGAAAAACCTCAGTGGGATCCGGTAATACGTATTTTGTAAGATATATAGGGGGTCATTACGACTCTGGCGGCCGGCGGAACACTGGCGGTAATACCGCCAACAGGCTGGCAGTGTTCCGCCAGTGTATTATGACCGTGGTGCATTAGCCACGGCCATACCGCCGGCCCCTCCACTATACCGCCAGGCTTCTGCCGGGCGGTCATAATCCCCAACCGCTAGCCTGTCCATGGTGGTAAACACCGCCCTGGAAAGGCTGCTGGTAAGAGGGACTCGGGGTGCCCCTGGGGGCCCCTGCACTGCCCATGCACATGGCATGGATAGTGCAAGGGCCCCTAAGCACAGCCCCATTGTGCATTTCACTGCCCGCTGCACATCAACATTGCCCCCGGCTCTATTATGAGCCGGCTTCAATGTTGATGTGACTTTTCCACTGGGCCAGTGGACGGAAACGCTGTTTCCGTCCGCTGGCCCAGCGGAAATGTCATAATAGGGGGCCAGCCATACCGCCAGCACCAGGCATGTTGGCTACTGCGGTTTCGGCGGTCTTCGTGACGAGGGCCATAGTAACTTCGGTAGGGGGATCATCTTAAACATGGCCACCCTACCCATCAGGGTAAGTGGGAGACCCTCCCCAAATCTCCATATCAGCTCAGTTCATTCCAGTCATCCTCTCCAAATTATGGGCATGACAGAGGTCCACCTTATGTGTCATGAATATACCAAGGTACTTGAATCCCTCACTTGAATATTTTAGATGACATGGAAGGAAGTGGAGAACCGTGTCCTCCTGTGGGGCGTACAACACTGATTTATCCCAGTTAATCTGGTACCCAGAATAACTCCCGTATTCTGCAAATATCTGAAAGAGTCTCAGCAGAGAGTCTAGGGGTTTCGCCACATAGAGAACTACATCATCAGTGTATAAGGATATGCGTTCCTCCTCCCTTCGGTCCCCTGTCATCCTGAATCCATACAGATCGGGGTGGACAAGGATCCTACACGCTAGGGATCCTATGATGAAGGCAAATAGCAAGGGGGACAAGGGACATTCCTGCCTGGTGCACCTTGCGATAGGAAACTCGAACGAGAGGGTTCCATTAACCCTGACCGCTGCCACCAGATTACAGTAGAGCAGCCACACCCATTCCCGGTATCTGGGGTTCACCCCAAATCTATCCAAAGTACACTCTAGGAAGGGCCAATGCACTGCACCAAATGCTTTTTCAGCATCTGGAGCCAAAAATATGTGTGGGTCCGAGAGTTGCAGGATGGTAAGTATCCACTTATGTGTGCACCTCAAATTATATCTCATGGACCGTCCTGGCATGAGGCCGGATTGGTTCCTTTGAACTAAAGGGGTGATAACTCCCTAAAGGCACGTCGCTAGTACTGTGGCCAGCACTTTCACTTCTACATTAAGGAGGGAAATCGGTCTATGGGATGTACAAGACGCTCTAGGTCGGGCCTCCTAATGAATGACCACTATTTCTGCTTTCCTGAAGCCCGGGAGGGTGTGCCCTGTATTCTTGCCTCGAGGAACATAGCAGATGGGGGGGCTAAAAGATCACCCAGCCTCTTGAAATGCTCCACTGGGAACCCGTTAGGGCCGAGGGCTTTCCCTGAGCGCAGCCCTTTCATGGCCGTTGTAACCTCTTCTAAGGTGATATCCCCTTCTAAAGTCGCCCGGGACTCAGCATCTAAGACTGGAAGCACTATGGTGGTCATTCTGACCCTGGCGGTCTTTGACCGCCAGGGCGGAGGACCGCGGGAGCACCGCCGACAGGCCGGCGGTGCTCCAATGGGGATTCCGACCGCGGCGGTAAAGCCGCGGTCGGACCGGCACCACTGGCGGGCTCCCGCCAGTGTACCGCCGCCCCATTGAATCCTCCACGGCGGCGCAGCTTGCTGCACCGCCGCGGGGATTCCGACCCCCCCTACCGCCATCCAGATCCCGGCGGTCGGACCACCGGGATCCGGATGGCGGTAGGGGGGGTCGCGGGGCCCCTGGGGGCCCCTGCAGTGCCCATGCCACTGGCATGGGCATTGCAGGGGCCCCCGTAAGAGGGCCCCTACATGTATTTCACTGTCTGCTGCGCAGACAGTGAAATACGCGACGGGTGCAACTGCACCCGTCGCACAGCTTCCACTCCGCCGGCTCGATTCCGAGCCGGCTTCATCGTGGAAGCCTCTTTCCCGCTGGGCTGGCTGGCGGTCTGAAGGCGACCGCCCGCCAGCCCAGCGGGAAAGTCAGAATGACCGCCGCGGTCTTTCGACTGCGGAACGGTAATCTGACGGCGGGACTTTGGCGGGCGGCCTCCGCCGCCCGCCAAGGTCAGAATGAGGGCCAATGTCTTGTATGTATTACCTTATGTGGTGTGAATTCTGTAACTGGCCGGCCTGGTACAAAGCCCGTTAATAATCGGTGAAGGCCCCCGCAATTCCTGTATTCGGGGAAACCGAACTCCATTATGATTCTCCACCTCATCTACCCACCTCGCTTCTATTTCCTTCCTATCCAACCAGGCAAGGAGTTTCCCTGCTTATCGCCCATTTCATATAGTCTGTGTTGGGCGGTGAGCAATCGAGCTCTACTTTCTGACTCCACCACTTCTCTGTATTCTGCCCTAACTAACTCCAATTGACATAGGGTGGGAAAGGCTGGAACCTGTGCCAGGGCCCCCTCAGACTCTAGGAGTTGCTGCTCTAATTTTTCCAGTGTTTCTGACACCTTTTACCTCTTCCGTGCCACTAAGTTCTGCGCACTCCCCATATCACTGTCTTGTATGCCTTCCAGAGTACCACAGAGGATTCAACCTACCCCGCATTTTACCAGAAATATATAATCTACTCAAAGCCCATGTGCCACTCGTGGTCCTGCAGGTCCCAAGCCCCAAGCTTCCATCTTTGGGATTCCCTGTCTGGTCTCCCAATCAGTACCATCAGAGACAAATGGTCAGACAAACCTCGGGCCAAATAGTCCGCCTGGTGGAAAAACCCCACTTCCCCCGCGGGGGCGAAAATATAATCAAGTCTAGAAAAGACCTTAAGGGCTCCAGAAAGTAGGAGTATTTCCTATCGGTAGGATGGGCATGGCGCCACAGATCAGACAGTCCCAGTGTTGCCGCAAAGCGATACAATAAAGTATGTGGGCCTGTTTCCCCAGACATCCCTGAGCGATCCAGAACCATGTCCATTACATCATTAAAATCACCTCCCACCACATGGGTCGTGGAGTCCGCTGCCAATAGAATCTCTGCAAGCTTGTCCAACACTGGAGCCTGAAGTCTAGGTGGGGCATAAACACTTATAAACAATACTTTCTGTCTACCCTAATGTATGTAAAAAGGTGCCAATCTGCCCCTGACATCGTATACAATTTGGGTGTTGTGCCCGCCCCATAGTGTGCAGACACTGTCTATCACAGTAAACCCTTAGAAGGATCTTGAACTGGATTAGTCGCAGCCTTGACCTGATGGCTACATCTCGGGGAAACATCAACGCTGCTTCCCAGTGTATATCCTCCATTTCCCCTAAGTCAGCTTCCCACCAGCTGCGTAGTCTACAAAGGGTATCTGACATTAATGGTCCTGTACACCATAGAGACGGCTTTGACATTTAACTGCTCTGTCAACAGTCTACCTTCTAATGGAGCATGTTCTGGTATTTCCATCCCCGGGAGGCCGTCCGCCCTCCAAGCATTCCTCAATTGAGCATAGTAGAAGAACTGCATCTTGTTGAGCGCAAATGCTACCCTTAGTGATTCAAAGGACATGAGGTCGCCCCCTTCCAGCACATCTCCTAGATTGGAGATTCCAATACGATCCCACGCCTCAAATCTGGCCAATTTGCTGATTTCAGACAGCCAGCACCCCTCCCAAAGGGGGGTCATCCTGGTGGGTCTGTGCATCCATCCCATCACCCTGGTGACCCTGGTGACCCTGGACCAGGCTCCAAGAGCCACCCGTGTAGCAGGTGGGAGCTGCCTCACTCCCCCCCTCCATATAAGTAGTGAAGACACAATCTCCCCTCCCACTGTAATCTTTCCAACCTGAAGGTAGGATGATCACCAGGAGCATACATCCAGTTGTTAACATTGAGCTGATGCGCCACCCAATAGTTTGCTTCCACATCTGGCAGGGACAGGCCCCCACTATATTGACTAAGTTGCAGGGTTTTGAGCGCAATTCGCGGATGCTTTTTCTCCCATAGAAAAGCCCATACATCTCACTCCAGGGATGGGAAAAACCTCAGTGGGATCCGGTAATACGTATTTTGTAAGATATATAGGGGGTCATTACGACTCTGGCGGCCGGCGGAACACTGGCGGTAATACCGCCAACAGGCTGGCAGTGTTCCGCCAGTGTATTATGACCGTGGTGCATTAGCCACGGCCATACCGCCGGCCCCTCCACTATACCGCCAGGCTTCTGCCGGGCGGTCATAATCCCCAACCGCCAGCCTGTCCATGGTGGTAAACACCGCCCTGGAAAGGCTGCTGGTAAGAGGGACTCGGGGTGCCCCTGGGGGCCCCTGCACTGCCCATGCACATGGCATGGATAGTGCAAGGGCCCCCAAGCACAGCCCCATTGTGCATTTCACTGCCCGCTGCACATCAACATTGCCCCCGGCTCTATTATGAGCCGGCTTCAATGTTGATGTGACTTTTCCGCTGGGCCAGTGGACGGAAACGCTGTTTCCGTCCGCTGGCCCAGCGGAAATGTCATAATAGGGGGCCAGCCATACCGCCAGCACCAGGCATGTTGGCTACTGCGGCTTCGGCGGTCTTTGTGACGAGGGCCATAGTAACTTCGGTAGGGGGATCATCTTACACATGGCCACCCTACCCATCAGGGTAAGTGGGAGACCCCCCCAAATCTCCATATCAGCTCAGTTCATTCCAGTCATCCTCTCCAAATTATGGGCATGACAGAGGTCCACCTTATGTGTCATGAATATACCAAGGTACTTGAATCCCTCACTTGAATATTTTAGATGACATGGAAGGAAGTGGAGAACCGTGTCCTCCTGTGGGGCGTACAACACTGATTTATCCCAATTTATCTGGGACCCAGAATAACTCCCGTATTCTGCAAATATCTGAAAGAGTCTCAGCAGAGAGTCTAGGGGTTTCGCCACATAGAGAACTACATCATCAGTGTATAAGGATATGCGTTCCTCCTCCCTTCGGTCCCCTGTCATCCTGAATCCATACAGATCGGGGTGGACAAGGATCCTACACACTAGGGATCCTATGATGAAGGCAAATAGCAAGGGGGACAAGGGACATTCCTGCCTGGTGCACCTTGCGATAGGAAACTCGAACGAGAGGGTTCCATTAACCCTGACCACTGCCACCAGATTACAGTAGAGCAGCCACACCCATTCCCGGTATCTGGGGTTCACCCCAAATCTCTCCAAAGTACACTCTAGGAAGGGCCAATGCACTGCACCAAATGCTTTTTCAGCATCTGGAGCCAAAAATATGTGTGGGTCCGAGAGTTGCAGGATGGTAAGTATCCACTTATGTGTGCACCTCAAATTATATCTCATGGACCGTCCTGGCATGAGGCCGGATTGGTCCCTTTGAACTAAAGGGGTGATAACTCCCTAAAGGCACGTCGCTAGTACTGTGGCCAGCACTTTCACTTCTACATTAAGGAGGGAAATCGGTCTATGGGATGCACAAGACGCTCTAGGTCGGGCCTCCTAATGAATTACCACTATTTCTGCTTTCCTGAAGCCCGGGAGGGTGTGCCCTGTATTCTTGCCTCGAGGAACATAGCAGATGGGGGGCTAAAAGATCACCCAGCCTCTTGAAATGCTCCACTGGGAACCCGTTAGGGCCGAGTGCTTTCCCTGAGCGCAGCCCTTTCATGGCCGTTGTAACCTCTTCTAAGGTGATATCCCCTTCTAAAGTCGCCCGGGACTCAGCATCTAAGACTGGAAGCACTATGTCTTGTATGTATTACCTTATGTGGTGTGAATTCTGTAACTGGCCGGCCTGGTACAAAGCCCGTTAATAATCGGTGAAGGCCCCCGCAATTCCTGTATTCGAGGAAACCCGAACTCCATTATGATTCTCCACCTCATCTACCCACCTCGCTTCTATTTCCTTCCTATCCAACCAGGTAAGGAGTTTCCCTGCTTATCGCCCATTTCATATAGTCTGTGTTGGGCGGTGAGCAATCGAGCTCTACTTTCTGACTCCACCACTTCTCTGTATTCTGCCCTAACTAACTCCAATTGACATAGGGTGGGAAAGGCTGGAACCTGTGCCAGGGCCCCCTCAGACTCTAGGAGTTGCTACTCTAATTTTTCCAGTGTTTCTGACACCTTTTTCCTCTTCCGTGCCACTAAGTTCTGCGCACTCCCCATATCACTGTCTTGTATGCCTTCCAGAGTACCACCTACCCCGCATTTTACCGGAAATATATAATCTACTCAAAGCCCATGTGCCACTTGTGGTCCTGCAGGTCCCAAGCTTCCATCTTTGGGATTCCCTGTCTGGTCTCCCAATCAGTACCATCAGAGACAAATGGTCAGACAAACCTCGGGCCAAATAGTCCGCCTGGTGGAAAACCCCCACTTCCCCCGCGGGGCGAAAATATAATCAAGTCTAGAAAAGACCTTAAGGGCTCCAGAAAGTAGGAGTATTTCCTATCGGTAGGATGGGCATGGCGCCACAGATCAGACAGTCCCAGTGTTGCCGCAAAGCGATACAATAAAGTATGTGGGCCTGTTTCCCCAGACATCCCTGAGCGATCCAGAACCATGTCCATTACATCATTAAAATCACCTCCCACCACATGGGTCGTGGAGTCCGCTGCCAATAGAATCTCTGCAAGCTTGTCCAACACTGGAGCCTGAAGTCTAGGTGGGGCATAAACACTTATAAACAATACTTTCTGTCTACCCTAATGCCCCGGTTACCCCTTGTACCTACCCGCTGGGTCTGTCCACTGTCTTGTGATATGAAAGTGGGGAGATTCATGGCTCAATATCGCCACTCCCCTGGAGCCAGAGGTGTAGTCTGTGTGTGCCAACGTAACATAGGGCCCTCTACCCAGAAACGTATTCCTGGTGACCTTAAGATGTGTCTCCTGTAAAAAAAAACAACACCTGGATGCATTCTCTTTATGTAGAAAGGCACCAGACCTCGTTTGACCCTTTCCCCAAGTTCGTTTACATTCCACAGTAGCACAGAAAAGGCCTGAGGATTTACTCGGGGGGACCCATATCACTTGTGGGAGCCATTGTATTCAAAGTGGGACAGTGTTAAGTGGGGGGACAACCTCCCGTCCCTTGCATGTGGGTGGGACACCTAGATGTCAGCAGTTTGTAAGAACAGACCTAACATGCATTTGTGTCTGTGGCTTATCTAAAGTCAACGTAAACAGGCAAGAAACAACCCCTAGCAAGGCAAACGTACACCCCCCAGCCCACCTCCCATGGGCCCCTGTGAGTATTAACCCCCATACTACAGCTCACCAGGATTCGAGAGGTCTGTAGCCCCCCTCCTCTAACCCTACCTCTTCAACACAAAACTGCAACTCATGGGTCACCCCCACGAGAGGAAGACTGCCTGACAACCCTCGGAACAGGAAAAGTTACATAATGTCTAGAGAGCGTACCAGCACCACCTTCTACTCCTCGTCCTCACACGGGATGGTGCAAGTGCAGTCAGCTCACTCTCCTTCGGCCCCTAGTTACTGCACTGCCTCGACAGTCTGGACGTCCCCCCCGCCCCGAGAACCATTTCCTCAGTTTCCAGTTGTTTAATGGTCGCCACCAACAGATGAGGAGACCCAGATATCGTTCCAGTGTCCGCACCCGGGGCCGTCACCCCTATGCCCGGAGCCAAGCCTTCCCATCTGTCTCTCTTCTGAGTAACCGTGGCCCTACTATCCTCAGAGTTGGATGATGCCGCTCCACTGTTTGTCGATCATCTCACTCTCCATGGCGTTTCTCCATCTCCTATCTATCGCCTCTGGGCCCTTCTCCTGGGGCATGACCAGTCCTGCCATCCCACGGCCCGGGAGTCCCAAGGCCCTCTGCCTGTCTCCTAGCCACCTCTCCCAGACAATTGAGGGAGCTCCTCCAACCACTTCCAGGCATCCTCTGGGGATTGGAAGACAAACATTTTCCTTTGAAACATGAATTTAGTTTGGCTGGGAAAAGGAGCATGTATTGCAATTGGAGGCTACGGAGCTTAGCCTTTACAGAGTCAAATGTGCATCGCTGCCTCTGAACTTCCCTGGTGTAATCGGGAACAATTAGGATTTTTGAGTTTTCATGCCACACCTCTCCCATATGACGAACTTCCATCAAAATCATATCTCTGTCTTGAAAGTTTAAGAAACGCGCAATCATGGGCCTTGGAGGCGCTCTGTGGGGGGATGCACCCCCTAAAGCCCGATGGGAGCGTTCAATCACAAAACAGGTCAAAAATTTCCTTGACGGCAAGACTCGTCTCAGCCATGCTTCCAAAATCTGGCCCGCATTGGTCCCCTCGGTTCCTTCCCGGAAACCCATGAATCTCAGATTATTCCTGCAGGCCCGGTTTTCTGCATCTTCCAGCCGCAGTATAACATCCTTGTTGAGAACCCTAGTCTCAGCCATTGACTTATGGAGGTTCTGGATTGTATCCTCCAGGTCCAATATTCACATCTCTGCCGAGGTGACCCTTTCTGCCACATTCCGGAGGTCTTGGCGCAGAAGGGAGACCTCAGAGCGTACTGCTCCCACACATCCCTACAGTGCCTCCCTAGAGGACTGAATTGTTGACAAAAGGGGGGCATTGTCGGGCACCACCGGGGAGTCCATAGCCGATGACGGGGGGTCACCACCTTCGTGTAGCGGTCAACACGCCCCTGTCTAGGTGGCTTGAGTTCCTTATCTCTCGCCATCATGGTACTTATTATGGCCCACCACCTCCTTTTAGGACACTGAGGTTCATCCACTGAGACCTGTACCACGACCCACTCCTTCGTGGTGTGATCCCACCAGCGAATTCAGGGGGGTCACCGGCTGTTGCAGTCTCAATCACCACCAACAGGGTATCTGCGCGGTTCGCGAGCAGGAGCCGGGCAGGCCCACCCTCCAATATCTCAGTCTCTCTTGGCAACAGGCGAGGGCCAGAAAAAAAGGAAGTTGGGGGAGGACGTCCCAATCCCCCAACTTGCCCGGCTGATGTCGGAGTCAGTCACTTCCACTCATTGCCTCTGCAGGTCCGCCGCTCCTCTTCTGACCAGCCCCGGATCATGGGTCCCAAAGCCGATGTGGCATGCTAGCCTGTCGGCGCCAGTCCGCACCCTGCTGTTTCAACCCCTCAGCTGGGGGAGGGGGAGAGCCAGGCCCCCCGGGCAGCAGAAGGGGGGTATTTCCATGCCCCCATAGCCACTCGGCAGCACCACCGACCCCTCCTGCCCTCACATGGGGCATGCAGCTCACATCGCACACTTCATCTGGTAGGGTTGGGGTGGGGGGGCCCCACCACAATGCGGACTGACCTGAGGCCTCTCCTCCCCCTTCCTCCAGCACGATCATGTCGGCGAACCTGGAGGTGCGCCTGCCGCACTCACCGCCCTCCAGCTCTCTGTGCGGCCTTCACGGGGACATCCGTCTCTCCCTGTCTTCACCTGCGCCCCTCCACCTCGTCCGATTCTCTCTAGACGGGGGGGCCGGGTGGTCAAAAAGAAGGGAAGAGGGGCATGCTCAGGCCCTTGCCGCCTGGGAGGCCAGTCCGGCATCTCCTGGGCCTCAACAGGCGTTCTTTGTCCGGCCTGCGCTCGGTGCTTCCCACACCGCATCACCACCCAGCCTCCCGGCTTGGGCAGCAGACCTCTGGATGGATCAGGGAGCCCAGCCGGGCCACTCTCGCCTTCTCCGCCTCCGTGGGGGTCCACCGCGCCTCCTCTCACTCTCGGGGGCAAGCTGGGAAGCAAGCAGGTCTTTGAATCGGATTTTGCCGGGGCTGTGAAGGAGGCGCGTCCGTGCTTGGTGCAATCTTGGCTCTGATCATTTGTGACTTTCAATTATCTTACAAGAAACAGAACAATAAATAGACATTTGACTCTCATTTGCTGAAGAATGCGAATAGGAAAATAAATTGCCTTTTTGCATGATCACCTCCAATTTTCTTTCGAACGATGATGCTGTTTGTTTTTTATTGCGCACTGGGACTTTGCTAACCAGGCTCAGTGCATGTTATACATATATATATATATATACATATATATATATATATAGTATTTGTTTAGCACTTACTACCCCTGATGAGGTGTCAAAGCGCTTTACGGTGACTAGCACGCTACTCAGAGCCTACCTAGTTAGTTGTCAGTCAATTGGTCATTGGAGTTAGTTTGCATACTGTGTGGGGACTTGTTTCTTTTGATGTGATTATTAGAGGATGTACATGAGGCACAATTACTAGCTGGATTGATATTGTTATGCTTTCAAAAGGAGCTTTAAGGCAGAGAGTTATGAGATTTTTAGAGTCACTTGTACACAGATGAGGTAGAAAGAAGCTAGGTAGAAAGAAGCAGAGGTCGATTTAAAAAAAATAAGTGCTTGGAAAGTCAGCTTTTCATGCAGGGGATTAAGGGATACAACAGGTTGAGACTTTTTGCGTGCAATTTGTGGATGTAGACCTGTTGAAAGAAGCAGTTTGTAGTGAAATATGTGTTTTTGACCACTGACTTTGTGTTGCAACACTTTGCAGCTGGATTAGCTGTCCAGTGTTCACCAGTTGCAGACTACATTTTGTATTCAGTTTAGCTGCCAATTGACTTTATCGTAGCGTTAGACACTGCCATGTTAAATCTGCTCGTACTTTTCCACATTATGCTTGTTTTCGTGCTTTTTCTCACCAAGGGATTTGGTTGATAAGGATGTACTCAGATGGCAGGGAACGGCCTTGTCTTGATTTAACACCTTGGGATTGTGACCAAACCCCAACGTGTTATTTTCAAAGCAGACCTAAACTAGCCAGCATGTTTGAATTGCTAAATGAGGAGGTTTTCCCAGAAAGCTCCTTCTGGTTCTTTAAGATATAAAAAGACCCATTGCAACAGCGAGAGTGACCTCAATCAGGATTCTTGATGTCGGGCACCTGATATCTGTCCCGTGAGGGTGGTAATCTATTTCTCGCAGTTGAACTGGGTCATTGTCTTGGTGACATGAGGAAGATGAAGAGCTTGGCAGGCTCTACCGTGATTAATTTTTACTTCATTATTTGCTTTGCATGATATAATAGAAATACATATATTCGCTGTGTACATTGCAGTTGAGAATTATTTTGGTATATTTTCCTTTCATTGCTGTGACTATTTTTAAACGTGTGCTTTCAACATGCTAATCTCCTTTTAGAAACCTTGTGGTGAATTAATAATAATGTCTTCTTTGAACTAAGAAGTGCATTCCACAGATTTTTGTAAGCTCGGTCATTAGTGAAAGCAAAACACAGCTTCATTTAAAGATACTTCTCACAGTGAAAAAAGGAAGCACAGTGTGACAAATTGGAGCATTTTTTTTATATACCCACTACACCATATTAAATACTATACTCTGAATGTATTGGACGTCATGCAAATCATCTGAACCGTAAACAATATAGTATAAAAAATGTTTGTAAACATCCAGCAACTCGAAAATGTAACAAGGCAAATATTACAGACACATTTCAGTAATCATTAGTATATTCAGTGCCAAGTTTGTCATTCATTCAGTGCCTGGTTTGGAAGGCACCTGAACCTGACAACAGAACCGACATCCTGTCCAGCAGAAGTCTGTGGTCACCTGCTCCTTCTACGATCCATCTTGCCTCGTAGTGCTCTGACCCCTAAAATATGTCAAACTTGGCTGTAGTCCTAATTGGCATATATGACTTACATATAAGTCCCCTGTTGTAGTGCAAAGTGTACCCAGGGCCTGTACGTTAACCCTTTCAGTGTGGCAGTCGGCCATCAGCCGACTACCACCTCATTGCAGCCATCGGCCGACAGTGACACTGGAAGGGATTTAAAAGGAACCTCCTGAGCTCAAGTGAGAGGATTCCTTTTTAAAACCCCTAGGATGGAGGTGAACCAGAATGTGCTTTAGCAGGCACACCTCCTCACTTACTGGTGACGTGTCTCCATCGGAGCGGCGAAGAAGAAGCAAGTGAGTGCTCTCTCGCGACCCATGGGGATTTTAAGCCAAACATTTTCTTGATCCACAAGCAGGAGATGTTCTGTTATTTTGGGGGGGGGGGGGTGGCAACACCCTGGCTCATAGGCAGATCTCTCCTGGGGTCATATATAGTTATTCTATTGAATGTTTTCTCCTGGGAGTGAGATTGCACACCCATAGTGCACAATAGCTCACCCCAGGGGACAACAAAATGATTGATACACATTTTGAGGTGTTGGGGGGGGCAGCCCTTCCGAGCCCTGGGACAACCACCAAGGGCAATTATTTTATATATAGATGTATGTTTTGCCCTGGAAGGAGCAGGGGAAAAAAAATGGCACTGACATGTTCTAGGGCGGGGGTGGCCCTCCTAACACATGGGGCGATCCCCCAGGGCAATATATGTTTTTAGAAAATGTATGTTTTCCACAACAAGTGTGGGACTACGCCCCTCCTCCCCCCATGAGAAAACAAATTACTCTAATCTACTGGACCACCAGGGGGTGTGGAGGCTCATGTAAGTGGCACGTGTTAGTACTTATTTACCTGATATTACCATAAGCATTGCCTGCAGCAAGCACAAATGCTTGCAGTTTTCCATGCCATGTCAAACACCTAAACTGCTTGTCTTTTCAAATCAGAGCTGCCGCATTGTTGAAATGTGTGCTATGTTTTAGGGGGACCTCTAATTTCAAAGACTTATTTGTATCGTGTTTTTGTGACTTTTTTCATGCATACCAGTCGCAAAATCTTTGTTGGGATTTTACTAAGCAACACAAATGGCTATTTTCTTTGCTTAGTAAAAGAAAAGAAAAAAGAAAGAATATTACATAGTGTCAGGAAGGCTTTCCATGAGTGATGCATGGGCGTTCCTGAGTATCCACCCATGGTTTTTGACGCTAACCCAAATTTACAAAGACTTGTAGGCATGGACGTGTGCCACAATCGGCACCACCTGAGGCTGGCGTAGCAAACAGAAATATCTTTACTGCTAGTACAGCACACATACAGAGAGGAAAAAGCCTCAAAGGGTAGTTTTTATGCTGGAAGGGCACTTTCCCTGCAAAAAAACAATCCTGCGATAACACAGTTACCCTTGCACTATGACACAAGGGTTCCGGCATTGTTGCAATGCATCAGACGGTTCGCCAGTGCATGGAGACAGCAGAACTGCTCCATTTCTTGGAAGATATGGTATAGTTTCACTCTCCCCAGGTGACAAAGAGCACTGTCTTATGAGAAGTTCTTTGGAGTTTAACCCAAGACTGCTTGCTTGCTCATATAAAAGTTCTAAAAACACTGTCCACCTCATTAAAATATGAACTGAAGATTCTAAATTGGGCATTGGAGAAAAAAATATAAATAAAAGGAGGACAGACATCATGATTAGTGCAACACTGCTAATCATTGACAACGGTTGAAGAGTCCCCCTCTGCAACGAGTTCTTGAGTTTCAACAGCATTGCCCCATAGTTTAGTTGGAATAATTGACAATAGCTATTCGACACATAAATTCCTAGGTACCTCATCGGGCGATCCCGAATCGCCTGCGGGCTAGCAGGGAGTATGGAACGGGCTGTATTAAACAGTAGGGGTTCTGTTTTTGCTTGGTTAACTTTGTACACGCCTATCTGTGTGAAGCATAACATTTTGTCAATGGCATTCTGAACATTTTGCCTCTCAGCCTTTGAATATAAAATTGTGTCCTCAGCCAACAGCCTAATCTTTGCTATCCCAGCTTTAGGAGGTATTGTCAGGGGGTTAGCATAAATCCTAACCGCCAGTGGTTCAATAAAAAGAACAAAAAGCAACGGAGACAAGGGACACCCTTGCCTAGTGCCACGCTTGATCATTACAACCCTGTTTCCTTGGCATTAATAAAAATCTTGGCCTCTGCCCCATTATAAAGTTCTTTAAGCATAATGATCAATGAGGGCGAGAATCCATATTTTCCCCAAATTAAAAAATCTCCTGCCAATTTACACGATCAAACTCTTTTTCAGCATCCCTCATTAGGATTGCCACCTTTTCCCTATTAACTGTAAAATAATTATTTGCTTGAATCAGAATATGGGTATTGGCCGCCATCACCCTATTGGGTAAAAAAACATTTTGGTCCTCATGGATTATCTGCTAAGCACAGGGTGTAAGGCGTTCAGCCCATATTTTCATAAATAATGTATAATCAGGGTTCAGCAGGCTTATGGGATGGTAAGAATTTGGGTCTATGGGATGATCTTTATTTCAAAAGCTTGCTACTACAGACTCTTTAAAAGTCGTTGGAATAGATTCAGATGCCTTTATATTGTTAAAAGGTATCATTAGAAATGGAAGAAATTCTGCCACAAAGGCCTTAGAATACCATCACTCGCACTAGCACTAGCTTTAGCATTTGCCATACCTTTCAGAGCAGAAGTTATATCCTCAGCCACTATTTGCTTAAACAGAGTATCCATTTGATTACTAGAGATTTGAGGTAAGTGCATTGAGGAAAAATTGTCCGACAATTGTTCTTGCAATACTGCCTGGTCTTCTTCATAAATCTGCCTATAATGATTGAGGAATATCTCCATTATTCTTTTGGTACTGTCCTCAATCTCCCCTGTGGCTGGATCTTATATTTTATTAATTAACGACCTACTCTGTTGACTTTTTGTTGACCATGCCAAATACTTTCTAACATGCTGCTTCTCTTCGTGGAGCTTCTGTTGAAAAGCTTTACTCCCAATAATGACCTCAAGAATAAAGAAATCCCTCAGCTCTTGCTTTGCTTTAATGAGCTCATCGTGTGCTGCCTTGATGTGCCCACTGGCTTTGAGGCTTCTCTCATCGCAGTATCTACAGCTGACTGGAGATTATGGATCTTATACATCCGGACCCTTGCTAAATTTGCTTTACAGGATATTACCTGTCATCTAAATGTTGCCTTAAATGCTCCCCAGACCATCAAGATGGGAGCAGTATTAAGATGTATTTTTTAAAAAATCCTGGATAAACTGATGCACTTCATTTAGCCAAATTTGATCAGAAATTAGTAACCTATCAAATTGCCATTGTGGCCTTATTACCTCCCCACCTTCTCAGATAACCTCCAGCTGAACCATTGATAGTCTGAGAAGGAATTTGCGTAGCTCTCAACTTTGCCACTTTTTAACTACCTTGATAGTAAGAAAAGGTCTGTATGGGAGGCAGACTGAAACCTGGTGGAGTAACATGCATATTGAGTGGATTCAGTATGTTTAAGGCACCACGGATCTGTCAATGCCATATCCTGCCTGATTATATTCAGGATCCTAGTAGTCTTTGGCTTAAGCTGTCTCCTACCGTTACTGGAGAGGTCTAAGGACAGGTCTTGTATAAATTTAAAGTCGCCACCAAGAACTAATAATCCCTCTACATAAAGAGCAAGATTATGTATTTGCTTCAAGGCTTCAGTCTCATCCATATTTGGGCCATAAAAATTGCAGAAATTCAGAGCCCTTCCAGCTAATCTGGCTTCTATCCCTATCCACCTGCCTTTATTATCCCTATGGACCTCTTTTTTCACACAATGCAGGGTGTTAGAGAACAGTATTGCTACCCCCTGCATTGCCATTCCCGCTGAAGCATAGAATGCCCGTGTGTACTTAGCAGGAATAGAAACCCTTGGGCGTTAGTTTTAAAGTGAGTCTTCTGTAAGAAAATAACTCCACGGTTAAAAGAAGCAATCCGTTTTAACAAAGTACCACATTTGTGTGTGTTCAGGAGGCCATTCCCGTTACAGGTAATAATTTTTATCTGCAGCATTTTGACCCAAAAAATCAAGCTTCACCTCTATACACTCTCGCAAATCCCCCTTGGGCCAACTAAAATACCCTTCTAATGTCACCAAACATGTACAATGACTGGTTGTAGTTGTCCGAGTCTGCAGAACCTTATCCAGCACCTTCCTTGACCCGTATTTGCCATTATGCCCTTGCTCATTTTTGATTAGCAAACTACCCCTGGGCCCTCCTACCACTCCAGATCCCCCCTCCCCGATGCCACCACCACTGACCCAACACCGAAAGGAAGGAGTGCCCACCTTGCTCCCTGCCCCCTTTGGATGAAATTGGCGAAAAGTGAGGAGAGGACAGGAGAGGTGCCTTGCCCTCTCTAACATCACCCTCCTGCTTTCCCTGTAACCTGGTGGCCTGGTAAGTCAACTTGGAAACGTAAGACTACAGAGCATCTTAAACTATATCGGCCATTTGATCCCTAAACAAACGAAGGTACAGCATGCAACTACACCATGTATAAGTCTTTTAAGCAGCTACTTGATGTAGCAGGTTTTGCCCTTCTTCCAAAGAAGTAAATATTTGAAACTTACCTTTCACCAACTCTTTTAGCTTTGAATGAGTGATGCCTGGGTGCCAGTAGATTTAAATTGACTAATTAAGCCCAAAAAATCTCTCCTCCTGCAGGCTGGTGAGGCTGACATATCAGAAAAAATACAGAGTTAACCCAATCAGGTAATACAGAACTTCGCTTATGAACAGCTTTGGTAAGAACTCTTTCCTTGATACTGCAGTCGGCGAAATTCAGAATAATGGTACAAGGATATTCGGAATTGGGGAGTTGTTGACTTGGTACCCTGTGCACCCTCATAATGGTGCGGTCGGGAGGAGCATCTTTGAGAATGTGTGTTCTTAATAAGGAATCAACCAAGTGCGAAGTAGTGTCATACTTAGTAAGTAAAATCTTTATTCGGATATAACAATATCCACAAAAGAAACACCAATAAAAACTTACAGGCAAATCACCGAGACCATACATAAGTTCAAGATACTAAGAGGCATATATATACTCTGTTTGCGCCGAATGTGCGTCAAAAATTTTGATGCACAATCGGCGCAAACCCTGCCCCATATTTATACTTTGACGCCCGACCCCGCGGGCGTCAAAATTCCACCATGTGCGTCATTTTTTGGAAGGGGGAACCAGCCTTGCGTTAATTATATGCAAGGTAGGCGTTCCCTTCCAAAAAATGACTTTAAGGCCTGTGCCCCTTATTTATACTCTGGTGTCATTTTGACGCACAGGAGGGGGTGGGCCTTAAAAAATGGCGCACAGCCTGATGTGCGCCGTTTTTTAACGCCTGGGTCAGGGCAGGCGTTAAGGGACCTATGGGCTCGGAAGGAGCCCAGAGGTGCCCTCCCCTGCCCCCAGGGACACCCCCTGCCACCCTTGCCCACCCCAGGAGGACACCCAAGGATGGAGGGACCCATCCCAGGGAAGTAAAGGTAAGTTCGGGTAAGTATTTTTTTCCGATTTTGTTTGTGGCATAGGGGGGCCTGATTTGGGCCCCCCTACATGCCACTATGCCCAATGACCATGCCCAGGGGACATAAGTCCCCTGGGCATGGCCACTGGGCAAGGGGGCATGACTCCTGTCTTTGCTAAGACAGGAGTCATGTCAATGGAGGTTGGGCGTCAAATAAAATGGCGCAAATCCGGCTTGAGGCCTGAATTTTGCCTCAGACGTGACTTGCACCATTTTTTGACGCACAACCCCCATTTTCCCATACGCGGCGCTGCCTGGTGTGAGTCATTTCTTTTAACGCACACCAGTCCGCAGCGCCGGCTAACGTCATTCCATTAATAAGGCGCCCGCATGGCGCGTTGGAATGGCGTTAGCCGGCAGTAAAAATGTTATGCACAACTGCGTTGGCGCAGTTGTGCTTCAAAAAGTATAAATATGGGCCTAAAATTAAAGCAAGATAAAAAGGCATATAAAATATAAGTAACACTTACAGGTCCTCCCCTATAGGCAATTCAAACAAACACCTATCATATGAAATGTAAAAACATATAAAATATTAAAAACACTTACAGGTCCTCACCTATGAGCAAATCATCCCAACTGTTTTAAAACAGCATCCTCTTACGCCAGACCACCGCTTCTTTCAGAAAAAGGCCCACGTAGCTATATACCTCATAAACATTTAACTGGCGAAGAAAAAGCAAAGCAGCCCTGCAATTGGTAAAGCTATAATCTCATAACAAAGGTACCAAGTGCAATTTTCTTAGAGGCACATAGGGCCATATTTATACTCTCTTTGCACCGAATTAGTGTCATTTTTTTTTACTCTAATTCGGTGCAAAACTAACTCCATATTTATACTTTGGTACTAGACCCGTCTAGCACCAAATTTATGGAGTTAAAGTCATTTTTTGAAAGTGGAGACCTACCTTGCCTTAATGAGATGCAAGGTAGGCGTTTCCGTGCAAAAAATGACTCTATGGCTTTCCTAGGAAGCTTTTCAACAAGTTTTAGACAGGCAACAGAGATGGCATCTTGGTGGATGACTGCTGCTCAGGCCCTTACTAGTGTAATGGAGTACAGCTCCAAGACAGGATCAGATACTGGGAGAGCACCCAAGTGGGAGGAATATGGAGCAGAATCTAGAAATTATTTTTCAGTCAGGGGAGTTCCATCTGATGACTCACCTTCCAATGATTGTGAGGAACACTGTCATGACAGTCATGATGTTCCTTCGCAAACACAATCTGTACAGCCGAGAGACAGTAGCCGAGTGGACCAACCCAGAGAGCAGGCACTTGCGGCACCAAGCACAGACAGAGTGCTCTTTTGGCAGCTCCCCAATTTAGTACAGTCCCAAATTCCCCTGTTCATAGCACAGGCTGGATGTAAAGTAAATACAGCTAATTTTTGCCTATGTAGCTCTCTTGCTAGATGTCGACTTCTGTGGGAAAATTGTAACCCAAAACAAATGTGGGTGCCAAATAGTGTCTGAGGGAACAAGGGAACAAGGAGGCACTCTTGGCCCTCATTTTAGAACACAGTGGATTCCAACTTCACTTGAGGAATTGGAGAAATAAAGGGTCTTACACTCAAAATAGGGATAATGCACAAACCAGGTCCTACTGATCTATTTGCACAGTTTCCGCACACACAGCTTTGCACTGGTCATGAAGAGAGATCTATTTTTGCTACTGCAGAGGATGCTGCATTTCAATGATAATTCTGCTGCATCGCACTGGGACTATCAAACAATGACAGATTGTTGGAAATTCAGCCTGCGTGAAACATATGTCTGCCAAGTTTCCAGAGATGTATACTTCTGGAAAGAAAACAGCTGTTGAGGAGTCCTTGATCCTGTATAAAGTGTGGCTGTTGTTCAGGCAGTACATACCAAGCAAAAGAGCTTGATACGGCATGAAAGCATACATGCTGAGTGAGACCTCTACAGCCTGAGAGTGAATACTCTAAATCCTGTAGGTTGCTCTTCAACGCTAAGAATCACAGAAAAGAGTGTAGGGTAGCTAGTCCATTCGCTCCTTCATATAAAATATAACCTTTACATGGACCACTTTTATATAGAGTAGAGCTGTTTGACAAGCTGTACAAAGCTGGCACTGTGGCATGCGTTACACCAGGAGGCAGCACAAAAGATTCCCATAGGAGCTTAGTTGTAAGAAGTTCCAAAAATTCCAGAGAACTGTGTTGCGTTCCAACAAACTGCTTACAACTTCTCCAATAGTGTGATGTGTGTGTGCTCAGTACAATCTATGATTAAAGCATTTCCCCGGTCACGGTTTGGGGTTAGTTGGTCGAAGTTCAATAGTCCACCTGTATACTTGAGAACAACAAGTACTTAAGCCATATAACAGAAGCCGTAAAAAATCACACATGGTATATTAAGTTGTTAACACACTTGATCCAGTTGGAAACATACAATGCTTATGTTATTTACCCTCAGACCACCACAGGAAGACCAATGTATTTCCTTTACTTTCAGTTGACCACCAAAAGTCTTATTGCTGAAAAAGCAGTAGCCTCTACTTCATCTACTCGGGAGGATGTTGCAAGGCTGCAGGATTGATACTTTGTTGACCAAGTGTTCATGCAACAGAGAGAAAACTTGACCATATGGTCGCTACAGAGTCTGCTCTAAGCAACAGAAGAGGCAGGAGAGTCAGCAATACTGTCCACATTGCCCATTTCAACCAGGCCTATGTTTTCCAACTTACTTTATGTTATACTATACAAAAGTGAAGTACTGGAAAATTGACTGAGGTGGAGCTACCCTATTATATACATTTCAATGTCTGTGCATGGATACATACCTTCCATGGGCTGCTGCTTCACTAGACAAGCAGCCTTTAAAATTATTTCCTTTAGTTGAGAAACTCTTCGACTTGCTTATAGCCTGCTTGACACCTTTCTCTACCAACAGAATGTGGTAGATGTTCTGTTCACCATATGACAAGTGCATCAAAGTCACCTCACTACACATAATGGTAGACAGAAACATAGGCCACGTTGTCACAGAGTACCCTGGGCGGCAAAACATAAAGCCTTTATCAATTTTTGAAGTGCTCTTTAGGAAACTTAGGACAGTCTTCCCCAGCATGTTTACTTTAGCTTCAAAGGTATTCGTGCTCACTTAGTTCAAGGAATGTAGGCCGTGAGGCTTCCTTGAACACCCCACAACTTGCATCAACAAACTGGAAGGAGCTGCATTTAATATACCAAGTTGGCTAAAAGTGCATGAAAGACGCATTTTCCTAATCTTCAGGTTGAGCCAAGGAAGGTGTTAGTAAAGGTTTGCTTGAAAGTATATGGGATTAGTGAAGACTCTGAAGGAGACAGAGACAGGAAGAAGTAGGAAAGGTTTAGCCTAAGAATGCTTTATAGGGATATTGAATAGGAAGAAAGCAGATAGTCAAGGTAGGAGAGATACACGTGTTGTCACTTTATTTTTCGTTTTGTGCATTTTTTTTATATAGGGTGTGCTTAACCCGAAGGTACTGGAGTGCTGTACAAGAGCACCATTTACATGACACAACGGCACAGTTCATTTTTTGAAGGCACGGGGAGATTACGTTATTTACCCAGAATCACAGGATGTTGAGCCGTCACCAAAACTTGAACCGGGTTCCCTGGCTCCAAAGTCAGCAGCTCACCTTGATACCTAATGATTCCCTCACTCAACTAACCAGATGACTTCATACCGTACAGAACATAGCAGTCAGGCTCACCCTTAGCCTTCCAACCTACATGCACATCACCCGCACCTCAAAGAACTTCCTTGACTCCCCATCGACAAGTGAGCTCTCTTTAAATTCCTCATGCACACATTTAAAGCCTTACACAACACTGGCCCAAAAGACCTCAACTGCATCAGATTTCAGAAACCTTCCAGGCACCTGTGTTCAGCCAGACTCCTATTTGCACACATTCCAAGCATACATAGCACCAGAACCAGTGGTCGTACCTCCTTTGACCTTGCTCCTATAGCCTGAAACGACATTCCCCTACATATCACAACCATCTCTGACATGCTTGAATTCAGCAAGGAGCTGAAGTCTTGCCTCTTCAACTGGGCGAGTCCATGGCTTGGCCCAGACTATTCCTGCATCACAGCAGGATACCCTCCCAGATGATAGCGTGCTTTACAAATGAATAACATTACGCAGAACTCTGCCCTCAGAGCTAAACAAATGGGTCTTATTTGTGGCCTGTTTACTATGTTTATACTTTGTCAGACCATGGCAGATGTTCTGTTCGCTGTTTGACAAGTACATTACAGTCATAGCGATGCACATACCGTTGGACAGGACATATACCACATTGTCACCGAGTACCCTGTGTGCCAAAAACTAACATCCTTAGTAGCTTTGGACTTGCTCTTTAGGGAACTTAGGATGGGCGTCCCAAGCATGTTTCTCTTAGTTTCAAAGGTTGATATGCTCATTCAGTTTGAGGAATCTAGGCCCAGAAACATCATTGGACACCCCCCAAGATCACATCTATATACTGCAAGGAGTTGGATTTAGCAAAACTAGTGTGCTAAAGGCAAATGAAAGATATGTCTTCCTGAAGTTCATGTGGCTCTCATTGAAGCCGTTAGTAAGGGTTCAGTTGGCATGAGTTTAGTATTGCTCAGGACATCGAGGGAGGCAGATGTTTTACAGATAGTAAAAACTTAGGGGCATATTTATGAAAAGTGGTGCTTCACCTAGTGCACATCACTTTTTTTGCACCCCTTTGCACCTCCCTAACGCCACCATACGTACACCGAATTTGATATATGACGCACCATGGTGGTAGTTAGGGAACAAGCGCCAGAATTGTTTACGCTAGTCCAGCACTTTGCAGGATTAGGGTAAAAAGTATTGACCCTAATCATGCAAAGCACCCAGAGGGCCGTTGTAACAAATGGGAGCCTCCTTTTAACGCCTGCTCTAAGCAGGTGTTAAAAGTGCCGAAAAAAATGATGCAAAGAAATCTCTTAGATTTCTTTGCACTATTATTTCGCCCCCCCATTGGAGGAACGCCCCCTTTGCATACATTGTGCCTGGTGCAGGCATAATGTAGGGCACAGGGTTACAAAGTGGCGCAATGCATGCATTGTGCCACTTTGTAAATATGGTGCGGCGTATTTGGCCATCTATCGCCACAGCATAAACAAATGCTGCTAATGTGTCATTAGGATATGTCGGAAAGTACCATCTTGCCTGGCATGTTACCCCCATATTTCACTGTATATATGTTGTTTTAGTTGTATGTGTCACTGGGACCCTGCCAGCCAGGGCCCCAGTGCTCATAAGTGTGCCCTGTATGTGTTACCTGTGTTATGACTAACTGTCTCACTGAGGCTCTGCTAACCAGAACCTCAGTGGTTATGCTCTCTCATTTCTTTCCAAATTGTCACTAACAGGCTAGTGACCAATTTCACCAATTTACATTGGCATACTGGAACACCCTTATAATTCCCTAGTATATGGTACTGAGGTACCCAGGGTATTGGGGTTCCAGGAGATCCCTATGGGCTGCAGCATTTCTTGTGCCACCCATAGGGAGCTCTGACAATTCTTACCCAGGCCTGCCATTGCAGCCTGAGTGGAATAACATCCACGTTATTTCACAGCCATTTACCACTGCACTTAAGTAACTTATAAGTCACCTATATGTCTAACCTTTACCTGGTAAAGGTTGGGTGCTAAGTATCTTAGTGTGTGGGCACCCTGGCACTAGCCAAGGTGCCCCCACATTGTTCAGGGCAAATTCCCCGGACTTTGTGAGTGCGGGGACACCATTACACGCGTGCACTATACATAGATCACTACCTATGTATAGCTTCACAATGGTAACTCCGAATATGGCCATGTAACATGTCTAAGATCATGGAATTGCCCCCCCAATGCCATCCTGGCATTGGTGAGACAATCCCATGATCCCCCAGGTCTCTAGCACAGTCCCGGGTACTGCCAAACTACCTTTCCCGGGGTTTCACTGCAGCTGCTGCTGCTCCCAACCCCTCAGACAGGTTTCTGCCCTCCTGGGGTCCAGCCAGGCTTGGCCCAGAAAGGCAGAACAAAGGACTTCCTCAGAGAGAGGGTGTTACACCCTCTCCCTTTGGAAAAAGGTGTCAGGGCTGGGGAGGAGTAGCCTCCCCCAGCCTCTGGAAATGCTTTGATGGGCACAGATGGTGCCCATCTCTGCATAAGCCAGTCTACACCGGTTCAGGGATCCCTCAGCCCTGCTCTGGCGCAAAACTGGACAAAGGAAAAGGGAGTGACCACTCCCCTGACCTGCACCACCCCTGGGAGGTGCCCAGAGCTCCTCCAGTGTGCTCCAGACCTCTGCCATCTTGGAATCAGAGGTGCTGCTGGCACACTGGACTGCTCTGAGTGGCCAGGGCCAGCAGGTGACGTCAGAGACTCCTTCTGATAGGCTCCTACAGGTGTTGCTAGCCTATCCTCCTTCCTAAGTAGCCAAACCTCCTTTTCTGGCTATTTAGGGTCTCTGCTTTGGGGAATTCTTTAGATAACGAATGCAAGAGCTCATCAGAGTTCCTCTGCATCTCTCTCTTCACCTTCTGCCTAGGAATCGACTGCTGACCGCGCTGGAAGCCTGCAAAACTGCAACAAAGTAGCAAAGACGACTACTGCGACCTTGTAACGCTGATCCTGCCGCCTTCTCGACTGTTTTCCTGGTGGTGCATGCTGTGGGGGTAGTCTGCCTCCTCTCTGCTCTAGAAGCTCCGAAGAAATCTCCCGTGGGTCGACGGAATCTTCCCCCTGCAACCACAGGCACCAAAGAACTGCTTCACCGGTCCTCTGGGTCTCCTCTCAGTATGACGAGCGAGGTCCCTTGAACTCAGCAACTCTGTCCAAGTGACTCCCACAGTCCAGTGACTCTTCAGTCCAAGTTTGGAGGAGGTAAGTCCTTTCCTCCCCAAGCTAGACTGCATTGCTGGGTACCGTGTGATTTGCAGCTGCTCCGGCTCCTGTGCACTCTTCCAGGATTTCCTTTGTGCACAGCCAAGCCTGGGTCCCCAGCACTCTAACCTGCAGTGCACGACCTCCTGAGTTGTCCTCTGGCGTCGTGGGACCTTCCTTTGTGACTTCGGGTGAGCTCCAGTTCACTCTTCTTCGTAGTGCCTGTTCCGGCACTTCTGCGGGTGCTGCCTGCTTCTGAGTGGGCTCCTTGTCTTGCTGGGTGCCCCCTCTGTCTCCTCACACAATTGGCAACATCCTGGTCCCTCCTGGGCCACAGCAGCATCCAAAAACCCTAACCGCGACCCTTGCAGCTAGCAAGGCTTGTTTGCGGTCTTTCACCTCTGCAAGCTTCTTCACGACGTGGGACATCTATCCTCCAAAGGGGAAGTTTCTAGCCCTCTTCGTTCTTGCATAATCCACAGCTTCTACCATCCGGTGGCAGCTTCTTTGCACCCACAGCTGGCATTTCCTGGGCATCTGCCCACTTCCGACTTGATCGTGACTCTTGGACTTGGTCCCCTTGTTCCACAGGTACTCTCGTCTGGAAATCCATCGTTGTTGCATTGCTGGTGTTGGTCTTTCTTGCAGAATTCCCCTATCACGACTTCTGTGCTCTCTGGGGAACTTAGGTGCACTTTGCACCCACTTTTCAGGGTCTTGAGGTGGACTATTTTTCTAACCCTCACTGTTTTCTTACAGTCCCAGCAACCCTCTACAAGCTCACATAGGTTTGGGGTCCATTCGTGGTTCGCATTCCACTTCTAGAGTATATGGTTTGTGTTGCCCCTATACCTATGTGCTCCCATTGCATTCTATTGTGACTATACATTGTTTGCACTGTTTTCTATTGCTGTTACTGCATATTTTGGTATTGTGTACATATATCTTGTGTATATTTGCTATCCTCATACTGAGGGTACTCACTGAGATACTTTTGGCATATTGTCATAAAAATAAAGTACCTTTATTTTTAGTATATCTGTGTATTGTGTTTTCTTATGATATTGTGCATATGACACCAGTGGTATAGTAGGAGCTTTACACACCTCCTAGTTCATCCTAAGCTGCTCTGCTAAGCTACCTTTTCTATCAGCCTAAGCTGCTAGACAACCCTCTACACTAATAAGGGATACCTGGACCTGGTGCAAGGTGTAAGTACCCCTTGGTACCCACTACAAACCAGGCCAGCCTCCTACAGGATAGCACTAGGCCCTCTTAAATCTGGGCCTTATTCTAGGTTTCTTTTCATTTGGGATGTTGTGAAGCTTGTTGAGTTATCAACCTAATGCATGTCTGCCCATACGTGTCTAGAGGCTTGCTTGTGGTGTGTCTGTATGCACGTTGATCGGTGACTGGGTGTGAGGTGGTGTGATTGGTCATTCCGTCCTGAGGCATATGAATGTGATGGGCCCTTGAATCGCAGTGGTATGTTGCTGTGTTCTGCTGTGTTAGACTGTGCCTGTGGGTGGTAACTTGAAAATCATTGTGAATGGTGCGTGAAAGGCATTTGAATATCCTATGAATTGATTTGTTCCTCAACGTGTCTATATGGCACACTTCCAGTAGTCATGGGTTCAATATTCAGATGCTGTTATTTGTTTGTTGAAGCTAGCAGCTCTGAAGGTGCCAAAACTAATGGGTGTGAGTCTGTACTTCAGTAATGGAAGGACTTCGAAGGAATAATAATAATGTCTCACATATTGTAGATCTGAACCCCCTAAGGTGTCCAGGCTGTTGTAACTTGCATTGCTCCTACTCACTTTCCCACACTTTTCCATAACGCCCTGCAAACTTCAAAACAGGATCAGGGTGTATTTCAGGAGGGTGATCAAACATAATGAGCCTGATTATGACTTTGGTGCAGGGGATTACTGCCCCTCACAAATGTGACGGATATCCCGCCCGCCGTATTACAAGTTCCCTAGGATATAATCCCCTTCGCCAAAGTCGTAATCAGGACTATTGTGTCCCTCCACTCCCAAAAGATGGAATTTATTCTATTCAGGGAAAAAATTGTTTCCTTCAATTGCTACCAGATACGTTTCAAATGTTCTAAAAAGGATGACTGTACAGCACTCTACATCTTGAATAAAATATTAACCAGCTGTTACTACACAATGTTTGTGGCAAGGTAAATTCTTTGAAGCAAATATTTGAGTTCTTATCCACAGCCACCAAATTTAGCATGTGTGAGATTTCAGAGTTTTCAATGAATATGTGTGACATTTAGATGGTTTACTTTTGACACTTTGACTAACAAAGTATTGTGAGAAGAAGGATATGTACGTCTTCATAATGAAATAGTTTTTTAGAAATTGTCTTTTGGTTTAATGTGATGACCTAGAAATGGCTTTAAAACAGCTGCAAAACCCTTGAAGTGCTTATTGGTGGTTTCTAACCTATTTCTGCTGTCAGTCCTATTTAAATAACATTGGAGTGTGTATATTTTGATAGGCTCAGGAGGTAATGATAAAAACTGAGCACTGCGCAAGGCACTAAAAGCAAATGGTTCCGAACTGGCACACCTAAGAAGAAGTTAACATTACATAAAAACTCAGGCCCATATTTATACTTTTTTTATGCTGACCTCTGCTAATGAAGTTCAGCGTCAAAACGTTTACCGCTAGCTGGTGCCATACCAAAACGCCATCCGGCCGTCATATTTATGGTATGACGGTAGCCGGCAGTAAGGCCCAGCTAGCGTCATGAAAAGAGATGCTAGCTGGGTGGGGGAGGTGTAGGGGGGACAGGAGGTTTAGCATCAGGATGACCCTAGTACAGGCAGAGGCAAAAAAAATGCCTCTGCCCAGACTAGTGTCATTTTCTGACATTAGAACCCTATGGACATGACTCCTGTCTCAATTAAGACAGGAGTCATGCCCCTCAGCCCAATGGCCATGCCTAGTGAACCTATGTCCCCTGTGCATGGCCATTAGGCCCAGTGCCATGTAGGGGGGCCCAAGTTAGGCCCCCCTGTGGCACTTCGAAAAAAAAGAATAAATACTTACCCATACCACCCATCCTTAGGTGTCTTCCTGGTGAGGGTGGGGTGGATAGGGGTGTCCCTGGGGCCAGGGAAGGGCACCTGTGGGCTCTTTCCGTGGTCTCTGACCATGGAAAAAGGCCCACAGGTCCCCTAATGCATGCCCTGACCCAGGTGTTAAATAATGGCACTAAGCAAGCTTAGCACCATTATTTAAGGCCCCCATTCCCCTGTGCTAGATTTTAGGAGGTTTTTGTTTTTGTTAGTGCCCTGGTGTTACTTGCCCATCTTCTAACCACCTCCCACTTTGCTGCTTGACCCGTCCCCCAACCTCCTCCATCACCTCTGCTTGCCCACTGCGTCCATCATTGCTTGTTATAACCTGGAGGACGTATTGAAACCTCATAAACTTGGAAATAATGCGCCTGCGTCGTTTGACGCGTTCAATTGCACATATTTTCTTGTGCTGACAGATATGATAAGGAAATATAGGGCCATATTTATACTCTGGTTGCGCCGAATTTGCGTCGTTTTTTTCGACGCAAATTAGACGCAGAACTAACGCCAACTAACGCCATATTTATACTCTGGCGTTAGACGCTTCGGGCGCCAAAGTGCCCGGAGTGTGCGTCATTTTTTAGCGTGAACCCCTTCCTTGCGTTAATGATATGCAAGGGAGGCGTTCCCGTCTTAAAAAATGACTCCCAGGCCTTTACGTGGTATTTATACTCCCGGGCAAAAGAGACGCCCGGGAGTGGGCGTGGCCAAAAACGGCGCATTTGCGCCGCTTTTTAACGCCTGGGTCAGGGATGGCGTTAAGGGACAAGTGGGCTCAAAATGAGCCCAGAGTGCCCTCCCCTGCCCCCAGGGACCCCCCCTGCCACCCTTGCCCACCCCAGGAGGACACCCAAGGACGGAGGGACCCATCCCATGGACATTAAGGTAAGTTCAGGTAAGTTTTTTTTTTTTTTTTTTTGTGGCATAGGGGGGCCTGATTTGTGCCCCCCTACATGCCACTATGCCCAATGACCATGCCCAGGGGACATAAGTCCCCTGGGCATGGCCATTGGGCAAGGGGGCATGACTCCTATCTGTACAATGATAGGAGTCATGTTGATGGGGGATGGGCGTCGAAAAAAAATGGCGCAAGTCGGGTTACGACGATTTTTTAGCGTCAACCGGACTTGCGCCATTTTAAGACGCCCTAACGTCATTTTTTCCCAACGCCGGCGCTGCCTGGTGTACGTGGTTTTTTTCCACGCACACCAGGCAGCGCCAGTCTGATTGCGCCGTCTAACGCCATTCCATAAATACGGCGCCCGCATGGCGCTTCAGAATGGCGTTAGACGGCGCAAAATATTTTGACGCTAAACTGCGTTAGCGCAGTTTAGCGTCAAAAAGTATAAATATGGGCCAAAGTTTTAGTGGGATGTCCCAAAAGTGTGTTTTTACATTGAAAGAGCTTGCAGGTTTTTTATCTGCTGAAATAAGGCAAAAACAATTAAATGAAGGTTTACTAAATTAGGAGAAAAATCCTGCTTGAGTTCATTCCATGGGTATGCTTTATGTGATTTTTGAAAAATAATAAAATACTGCCCTCCAGTGGGCATTTTTTATGCTGTCATTACAAGATTTGCGCAGTACGTGTACGTTTTGGATTCTGGATCTATCATCCCCTAGTGATTTTTTCTCCTAGGTACACAAAAATGAATACACTAAAAAATAAAAATGTATATTAAAAAGAGGCGAATTCAATTTCTCGCCAATAAAGGCTATAAGATATGTTAAACAGTACTGGCATGTTTTAACTAGACCCAAGCAATGAAAAATAAATGATGCTAGCAAACATTCTCATAAACATCAGAACATGAAGGCGAAAGTTACTTGTGATCGCCTCTTCCCGCCACTTTTGAACCCTCTCCTTGTATTTAACATTTACGATAGATGAAAATTTTTGGATAAACAGGTCCCTTTGACTAGATTGGAGAGAATAAATGCATGACTTTTGGGGTCGCTTTGCTCAGGAAGGTGAAGGTCCAGATTCAGATATAGGCAACTAGAGTCTATTGATGAGGGAGCTGTTGGGTACCATACAAAAGTTAACAGCAAAGCTGAGGAGGTTTGGAGTAGGCGCGAGCACTGCCATAACATTCTCTCGAGAGTCCGTCATGTGTCCAAAGACTGAAAACATATGCTCAGATATGCTTCCGCCGAAATAAACTATCATATGTCGAGGCATTGGCAGCTTTTTCCCAAGTGCTCCTATAATATGCCATCATATGACCTGCTTTTGACATCATAGGTCCAAAGAAGGGTCCATCTATCTTTCCCTCTATTACACTGGCAGCAATATCGCTGGTCTGCCCCTCTCCCTACACTTCTCTTTCGTTTCATCTTTTTCCTATCCCGCTTACCGTCCTTCCTTTCCCCTGCTATCATCCTTCCGGAAATGTACCGCATTTTCTTCTCGCCCTATTATCCCCAATACCCCGCAGCCCTCCTCTTCCTTCCCTCTTCATCTACTTCCCTCCTTTCCTACTCACTCCTTTGTCTTCTCCCATTTCCTGCCTGGACCTGCCCTCCATGTAGCTCCTCCCTTCACCACTCCTCACTCACAAACTCAGCTGCCCTCCGTCCTCTTTCTAAACTGAACTTTCCTTTCCTTCACCTTCTTCTCTCATCTCCACTATCTCCCATTTACTGTCTCAACTCCCCACTTTATTTCGCCTTCTCTATCTGTCCTCTACGCCACTCTCATACTTTCCACTGCTTCCTCATCCGCTCCTCTCTCCCTCTAAACTTCCCCCTTTGCTCCTCTCTCACTTCTCTGACTCCTCCTGTCCGCCCCCTTTTCTCTCAATTCCTCTCATATTCATACCTCCATTCCGCCTACCTCTCGCCTCCACCCCATTGTACATTTTCTTCTGTCATTTTTCACGCTGCCTTCCTCCCTCTTCCACTTGCTTTCCGTTTTACCTCTCTCCACCCATCTCCCCTTCATCCACCCCTTCTACTCATTATCTTCTTACTCCAGCCCTTCCCGTCTTCTTGTCTTTTGCTACCCACCTCTCACCTGAACATTTCCTCTCCCTCAACTCGTTTCTACACCCACTTTCTTCTTTTGTGGTTCAATTCAACCCCTGCTCTCCCTCCTACCTCTCAATTATAACTCTTTCCTGGCTTCATTCTCTCTTCTCACCCCGTAGCTCTTTTCTACTCCTCTTCTCTCCAACTTCCTTCAGTTTCCCTCTCTACCCTCCTCCTTTCCTCCTTTCTTCTCATATTAGAACGACCCTTTGATGTTGCGGTGCTTTGCCCTGTGATTTAGTTTGCGCTTCAAGGCGATGCTCCAGGCAGAGTGCTAAAGTGCAGGCACATTGACAAAGGCACTAGCTCTTGCATTACTGACACGTACTGGCTTTGCAAATGCTTGTTCCCTTTGTCACCATTTTCCATCTTGCTCCTCTTCTCCCTCTTTTGTGTTGTCTTACCTTTTGCGCTGGTTCAAAGTTTGCACAGTTAAAAGAAGCACTGGTTCAAAAGAAAATGAGAGTTGGTGGGCTCCATCTGGAACTACTGGCTCAAATAAAGGACCGGAAACAGGTACAGGACGTGTTGATGAGAGATTTTAAAGCTTCTATCATCAGAAAGTCCACTTGCCATTCTGTCAGTTTTCCAGACACTGATCCCCTGAAACGTGAAGGGTTTAAATCAATTACTGTAAAAAAACGGTCATTTAAAGGTGGTGGGGGGGGGGGGGGGGGAGGAGGTGGTTAGGGTGCTATCACCCACACCCATGGACAAAAATGATTTCCTAGAATTTAGTGGGGTCACCTTCTCTCTAAACTTCTATCAACCTCCAAAATGATATATAGCACTCTCTCATAAAATTACTCAGGCCTATTATTTCATTGGACATTTTGCCAGTGGGCGGGAGCTATTGGAGCTTGGTTTTGAAAGCTCTTGGCTAATCCCGGTTCCTCTATTACTGCCCCCATCTCCTGAAGGTTAATTGCAGCAGGCACAGGGAGGCTTCAAGGGAGAAGGAGGGAGGGGAAGGTAGAGAGAAAGTTGTCAGAGTGGGAGAAGAGCGAGAGAATGGATGGATGGCAAGAGAAAGGTTGTGCGAAGAGTGGAGGGGGGCGAGACTGGTTAGAGCATGTTTTTTAGTGGGCCGCGTTTGGTTCTGAAGTACCCCCCCCCACCCCCCTCCCCGGATGTAAGCATCTTGAGACAGGACTAGGCAGAGGTAAAAAAAAATAAGAGCTCATTCATCGTTTCCAAGCTAGAAGCGTCACCGGGGATTTTTCTGTCTCAATATTCATACCCCCGTATCTCTTCAGAAAAGCAACATGTAATAAATAACAGATGTAGAGTCATGTGATAAGGGCCGCTTTTCACCAGTAAATCACTCTGTGTTCATATTAATACAGGAAGTGAAACTGATTAACTACTCAGTGTGTGCCCAGTGCACACAATGGTTTATTGGAATATAAAGCCACCATCTGCTAAGATTACTGATGTAACAGGATAGGTCTATCAGGTGAAAACTGTGAGAGGTCCTTTGATGAAGAGCCCAACTCATCATTGTTGAAAATATATGTCATAGCTCAAACGTGGTAAATTCATGGCTTATAGAGATTCCGACTGTGAGGGTGTTAATTGGTGAATGCCACTGTGCCCACAGCACAGCTGTCTAGCCTCAACAATGGTAAGAAAGTTTAAAATGCTGCACATGTGGTTTTGTCATGGTATTTTTTAATGTGCATTTGCTTTAACAAAATATTTTTAACAAAAACCAGTATGCAAGGGGTTACATTTGTGGAGTATGGTGAAATTACATTGAAGAAACCATGTGACTGTAAGGAGAGTAGTTGCAATGTGTAAAATAGTTCTCTCATGCTATTTGTGAGGTATTAAAAAGCATATTTCCCATTTCTGTTTTGCTGTACTGTGATAATAATATTGAATTTGACCTTTGCACTGTAGTTTATATATATAATTTAAATTCATATAATTTACTTTAGGGTTAGTGTTGCCATTGTTTTTAGTTTAGGGTAACTTGTTCCATTTAAGTAAATTTATTTTAAAAAAGATACGTGGTAGCATGGGGTAGGTTTAGTGTCAGGTTTATATAAATGGAGGGTCATTGTTGTAGGGTGAAGATAATGGTCATTTACTTGATAAATTTAAGCTTGGCAAAATAATTTTAGTTATTGTAGTGGCTTCAATGTGACTGTTTTTATTTGTACAGGGTGATGGCCCTGGCTCTTTGTTTGCAGGGTCATCCCCAAACTTTTTGTCTCCTCCTCCTACTTTTTTTAAACCAGTTTTTGTTGGCTTTAGGACTCTGGGCAATTTACCATACGCTCTCTGTGTAAACTGTATTGGTGATTGGTTTATCCCTGGCTGGCATATTTGATTTACTAGTAAGTCCCTAGTAAGGTGCACTAGAGGCGCCCAGGGCCTGTAAATCAAATGCTACTAGTGGGCTTGCAGCACTGATCGTGCCACCCACATGAGTAGCCCTGTAAACAAGGCTCAGACCTGCCACTGCAGTGTCTGTGTGTGCAGGTTTGCACTGCCAATTTGACCTGACAAGTGTACCAATTTGCCAGGCCTAAACCTTCCCTTTTCGTACCTGTAAGCCACACCTAAGGTAGGCTGTAGGAAGCCCCATGGGCATGGTGCAGTACATGTTCAAGGTAGGACACGTAATGATGTGTTTTACATGTCCTGATAATGAAATACTGCCAAATTCGTTTTTCACTATTGCAAGGCCTATCTCTCCCATAGGTTAACATGGGGACTGCCTTTAAACTTCTTTTAAGTGAAATTTCCCATTGGGAGCAAATAGAGATATGGAGTTTGAGGTCTTTGAACTCACAATTTAAAAATATTTTGGTAAAATTGGTTTTTAGATTGTCAGTTTGAAAATGACACTTTTAGAAACTTGGCATTTTCTTGCTTAACCATTCTGTGCCTCTGCCTGCTTGTATATTCCACGTCTGGGTCAGGCTGTTGTGAATTCCCTCTAGACAGTGACACAAAGGAAGTTGGGGTGTAGCCTGCATATCCTGATGAGTCTCCTGGGCTAGAGTGGGGAGGGAGAAGCTGACACTTACACCTGAAAGGGCTGTGTCTGTCCTGACACAATGCACTCTCCAACCCCCTGGTGTGTGTCTGGGTCACGGCCCGAGCAAGGCAGGATCTTGTGAACAAAAGAAACTTTCCTTTGATCTGCATACTTCAAAGGCAGATAGGGGTATAAGTAGTGGACCCAAAATCCAAGATTTTTAGATTATTTCTGGACTCAAGAGGAACCTCAGCCAAGGAGAAGAGCTGAAGAGCTGGAGGAGGAGTACTGCCCCTTTGCCTCTGCCTGTTCTTTGCTGGGTTGGCCTGCAGTGGCTGCTTCTCCCTGAAATAGGACAAAGACTGGACTTTGTGGTATATTCCTACTTCTGAAGTGTCTCTAAGGGCTTGGACTCAGCTTGCCCTGTATTTTGATGTCTCAGGGCCATCAAAGACTTCCTCTGCCCCATCACCTGGATTCTCATACTGAGACTCCTACCCTACCAAGTGGTGCCCACTCCAGTCCCTGGGCCCTTGAAAGGTGAAACAGGTGGAACCAAGACTGAAATCCATGCATAGGAGCAGTGCGGGGAAAAATAAGATGCACCACCTGCAACAGGTCTATAAAAAAGACACACCACCTGCATCGTGGGCTGAGAAATCAACGCACCACCTGCATCGTGGCTGGGAAATCAATGAATCACCTGCATCGCAGCTGGAGAAATGACGCAACACCCGCTTGTGGCTGCTGAAATTGACTCAACCCCTACACAGAGTGCCTCCTCATCACCAAACTGCTGGATTTCGCACGTATCGTGGCTGCATGTGAAAATCAACGTGAACCTGCCTGGATCGGAGGTGCTGGTCTGAAAATCGGTGCATTGCTCTATTGCAGGAGAGAAAAACGACGCATTGCCTACCCGACCAGAGAAGAAATGATCCACGGCCTCACTTGTGAGTAAGGAATCGACGCATCGCTGACTTTTCCGATGCACGCTCGCCCTTGCGGCTTTACTTCTGATGCACACCAGGTACTTTGTGTAACATCAAGGCATCCATTGTTTTCTGTGGAGTAAAACTCTTTTTAATTTAAAAATTCACAACTTTACGTGTGTATGTTGGATTTTTGTTGGTTTGGTCTTGTTTGATTTAGATAAATATTGGCTATTTGTATAAACTGGTGTTGTGTCCATTTTGTAGTGTCTTCACTGTATTACTGTGTGTTTTGGTACAAATACTTTACACATTGCCTGTGAGATAAGCCTGACTGCTTGTGCCAAGTTACCAAGGCAGTGAGCAGGGGTTATCCTAGGTGTGTATCTCCCTTACCCTGACAAGAGTGAGGGTCCCTGTTTGGACAGAGTGCATACTGACTGCCAACTAGAGACCACATTTCTAACACAGGTGCTCTAAATACGATGTTTTTGGGCCACATTTATTCTCGCTGGCATGATATGTTGCACTGGCAGTGATAGTGCCAGTGTAGGTATAGTTAGGTCAGACTTTCCATAGGAAAGGCATTTTTTTGATTTTTTAACAACTTTGGCACCATTTAACAAATATGCACAAAACACTCACAAAAAAGTTAATCTTTTGTTCTTTTATGGAAAGTTTTGCGCTAATCCATCAAGCAGGGTAACAAAAAAAAAACAAGTATTGACATAGCCAGTAGGTCTTGCCTTTGGGACCTTATAAGTATGTAGCCATGCAGTACAATACATTGGCAGGTGGAACATACCATAGCTGACACTGTGCAACAACTGGTGACACCCTAGAAGGGTCACCCACACATATCAAGAGTGTTCAAACAGTCATAGTGTAATAAGGACGTAATGTTCACATGAATCATGGTCATAATTGCAACATGGAGAGATCAATAAAACATATACAATCATCATTTAAACCCCTCAAAAAACCTTTATCAGAAATATACTTTGTGTTTGTGCATTCCTTCATACACTTGGCATTAGACTGCAATGCTCAGAACAACCCTTAGAGGGCAGCACAATGAAAATAGCATTTGGGAGAAACATGGTCACATAACCATATAGTCAGCCTCTAGAGGGCATAACCATATAAAAAGAGAATGGCAGAAAGCAATGAAGCGTAACCATATATTTAGTCTCTAGAGGATGTAGTGCATTACACATTTTCAGGCCTAACAAGCTTACTAGAATAATATTACAAACAAGGCCCTTACAAAACAAACTACTGCCAGCTATAAAACAAAAATTCCAACCATGAGAGAGCTTAAAAAGACACTGACTTGTGGGAGAGGTTATTATTTTGGGCTCCCCCACCCCCCAACTTAGTGTGGGTACTCAGAGATGGCCTAGACAGAGATACTGCATTGTGCTGAACATATAATGGTGGTCCCATTGTCCAAAGATCACCACACAGTGAGTTATGGGCAAAAATGTTTTGTAAAAGGAATGCCCTGCAAAGCATTATGGGGCGAGTGTCTGAGTGTAGTGCATATTATACTATCTTGACTGTAATGCTCAGAACAGTCCCTAGAGAGCACCACATTAAAAATAGCATTTGTAAGAAACATGGTCATGTAGCCATATAGTCAGCCCCTAGAGAGCATAACCACATGAAAAGAGAATGGCAGAACATAATGCAGTGTAACCATATATTTAGTCCCTAAAGAGTGTAGTGCATTACACATTTTCAGGCCTACTAGAGTAGTATTACAAACAAGGCCCTCCAAACACAAACTACTCCCAGGTGTAAAACAAAAGTTCCACCCATGAGAAAGCTTAAAAAGGCACTGAATGGTGGGAGAGGTTATGAATTTGGGGTCCCCATAGCTAGAAAGTGTGCATTGTGCTGAACATGTCGATGGTGGTCTCATTGTCCTAAGACCAAAACACACTGAGTTATGGGCAAAACTGTATGTAAAAGGAATGCCCCACAAAGCATTATGGGGTGAGTTTCTGAGTGTAGCAAATATTGTAGTATCTTGACTAATGCTCAGAACAGCCCCTAGAGGACACTGAATAAAAATAGCATTTGTAGGAAACATGGTCATGTTACCATATAGTCAGACCCTAGAGGGCATAACAACACGAAAACAAAAATGACAGAAAATAATGTAGCATAACCATATATTTAGCCTCTAGCGGACATAGGCCCTCATTATGACATTGGCAGTCAGCTGACGGCCGCGCCAGCGGTAGTACTACCACCAGACCAGCGGTAATGATTGCCATATAATGACCACGGCGGTGATCCCTCCCATAGACAGCCAATGTACCACCCGAACCGCCAGGGTGGTACGACCACTGAACACGGCGGTAGCCACCTGCAGGCAGGCGGAAGACAAGGATCCGCCCACCATATTATGACATAGCACACCGCCAGGATTTCCGGGGTGTTAGCAATGCCACCAAAAGCCTGGCAAAAACACATCACATAAAAGGAGACACTCACCTCCAGGGACACAGAGAAGTCTGTGGCCGCCATGGAACCAGAACTGCAAGTCTTCCCGATGCTGTACCACGCCATGACTGTCCTGGAGCACCAACGCCGACAAAGACAACGACGGGCGAGTACAGCCGCCTAGCACACAAGCGAGGGAGGGAGGGGGGGTCCTTGGGTTGGGGTTTAGGAAGAGGTTGCTCTTTACCCTTCCGTTTTGGGGCGGAGAAGTGGCCTTGGGTTGGGGGGCCGGAGTTCCACTCATGTGCCCCTTAGTGACAGCTGAAGTCTTAGGGGGTGGAACAGGGCTAGATTTGGTGCTGGAGGTAGTGGGGGGTGAGACCTTTCTCTTTCAGGCGAGACGGGGAAGGGGGAGGGAAGAGGTCAAGGTGGGAAAGGAAAAGCCTCTTAGGACCAGTGGGGCGGGCTGTGGGAGGAGGTATGGGAGTGGAGGTAGAGGGAGTGGTTGTTGGAGGAGGAGGTGTGCTGGACATGGGTGCAGGGGCATGGACAGTGTGCGTGTGTGAGGTGGATGGCTATTGGGGTTTGAGTGCAAGCATTTGTGCCTCTTTGGAGGGGGGCAGACAGAGTGTGGGAGGTCAAACAGGACACGTGGATGGATGTTGAGGTGGTGTCTGCACGAGAGGTGGGTGTGCTGCAAGAGGTGATGATGGTGGTGGTGGTTACTGCACACGTGGTGTGTGGGGTGCATGTCTGCGGGTCTGCTGTTGTGGTGTCTGTGGGCAAGGCTGTGCAGGTGGTAGGATCTGGGACTGTTGATGATGTGCATGCAGGTGTGACTGCGGATGTGACTGTGAGGGAGGAGAGGAGGAGGAGACAGTGGAGGCAGTGGATGATGTGTGTGCATCTGTGGGTTGGCTGTGTGAGTGCTTGTGGACTGAAGTGTGCTGCCTGTGTTTGTCGGTGTGAGTCTTGTCTGTTGTTTTTTGTCTCTTGTTTTGGGTGCATGCTTGTCAGAATGCGTGCGTGGGATGGGTTTGGGGAGAGGAGACTGAGACTGGGAAGTGGTAGTTGGAGGGGGGATTGAAGAAACAGGGACACTGGCTGCCATCAGAGAAGAGGCCAGATCCTGAAACGATCTCTGTAGGGCCACCAAGCCACCATGAATGCCCTCCAGGAAGGCATTGCTTTGCTGCATCTGGGATGCCAGCCCCTGGATCGCATACACTATGATTGACTCCTCACTGAGGGCAGCAGGGCTGACTGGGGCAGGGCCTGAGGTGCCTGGGGTGAAAGAGATGCCCACTTTCCTGGGTGAGCGGGCATGGGCAACTCAGTGGGGGGCCACTGGGAGGGCGGTGCTGGTACAGGGGGCGGCGGTAGAACCTATAGCTGGGGTGGTCCCACAGGGGTCCACCACCACCAGGGAGCTTCCATCGGAGGAGGAATCAAAGTCAGTTGTATCAGCTCCTGTCCCCCCGTGGTGCTCCCCTCACCCTACATCCCACTGGTCCCCTCAGCGGCGGTGGACTCTGCTGCCTGGTTCCCGTGGGCTGCAGCTCCTTCGCTCGCCAGTGCCCCTGCTCCTTCACCAGATGATGCTAATGCACACATTGACAGGATGACAAAAGGAGAGAGGAGGGGAGAAATTAAGGGAGCACAGGGTCAATCACAGCACCAACAGCACAGATGGCATACACATCACTGTCACACACTGAGACTAAGAATGGGCAGTGTGGACCACACTGGCATACCATTGGCTATGTACCACAGCAAGTAGGAGCCAAACACTGCCATCTGCACACCAACTGGGATCAACTAAGCCCTCTCTTACATGGAAAGCCAGCAACCTAGCTATCAGAAATATGCATTACACCCAAAATACCTAAGTTGGACTACGCAGCAAGGTCTAAGCTGGCATATTGGGGCATCCACTGACTAGAACCCTGCACCCAAATCCCATGCCATTCAATAAAGAAGGTTGTCACACACACTCTACTCACCCCCTTGTGGCTGCTGTGATGCCCTCAAGCACCCATCCAGCTCTGGGTAGGCCACCGCCAGTATGCGGGCCATCAGGGGGGTCAGGCTCCCTCATTGGAAGGTCGTCCCCAGCTGGGCCTCCGCGGTCTTCCGCACCCAGCGTCTCAGGTCCTCCCACTGTTTCCTGCAGTGGGTGCTCTGCCAGCTATGGACCCCTAGGCTCCGCACGTCCTTAGCAATGGCATGCCACAACCCCTTTTTCTGATGGGCGCTGATCTGCAGAGGAAACACAAACAGAGGGACACCATGAGCCAGACAATCCAGCCTGTCACACATATGGCCTACATACTGCATTTGCCCCTCATCAGGCACACACATGATGCGTACCTCTGCGTGAACACTGCCACCTGCCATACCCCCCAAATGACACACTGCCAGCACACACACACACATCTACATGCAGCCATGTCACATGCAACTTACCCATGATGTACTCACTTGTTTGTCTGGAGGCCCATACAACTGCCCATACAGGGGTAGGACCCCATCCACGAGCCTCTCCAACTCCTCTGACGTGAAGGCTGGGGCCCGTTCCCCTGTAGCACGGGCCATGGCAGGCACAAGATAAGGGTCACAGCAGCACACGCAGTGGAGATTTAGTCCTGTGGAAAGTCAGGAATCAAGTGAAGTGATAGACAGAAAATGGCGATCATGTCCATGGAGGTGAACACCGTCACCACCGGCGTTAATCATCATTAGTTCCTGTACTCCATAGAGCCCCATGTTAGCCAATGAGGAATTGCACGGCGGTGCAGACCGCCTCCCCCCATGACGGCTAACGCTGGCAGAGTGAGGCCATTCCACCTGTCCCTGCATACAGGACAGGCGGTTGCTATTTTCTACTGCTAGTACACATGGACAGAATTCATAGTGCGTCATTGGTGTCAAATGTAGACACCTAGACAATTCCAATGTCCAATATACAAACATGGTCTGTGTACACTGATGTTGTGTTTACATAGTTCCTGTTGTCACTCCCTTCTAACTTTTGGTAAACATAGGTGCCAAGTACTGCGGATGAACAGGAGGAGGAGGCATGCACCCATGGACAGACCCCTTGTGGACTTGGCTATACTAGAGGACAGGCACATCAGACTCACCTATCGTCTGGACAGGGCCACAATCACGGAGCTGTGTGCACAGTTGGAGCCTGATATGATACCTGCTATCCGTTGCACCACAGTAATACCCACTCTTGTGCAGGTGCTATCAGTGCTCCATTTCCTGGCAACAGGCTCATTCTAGGTGACAGTGGGCTTGGCTGCAGGAGTGTCACAGCCAATGTTCTCTATTGTGCTTGCAACGGTTTTGGCAGCTTTGCTCGAACACATGTGCAGCTACATCGCATTCCCCAAGGTAGTTGAATTGCCCACTGTGAAGGCTGGATTCTATACAATGGGACACATAACACATGTGATTGGGGCCATTGACGGGATCCACACTGCCTTAGTCCGCCCCCCCGCCCACCGGGCCAATGAACAGGTGTACAGGAATAGGAAGAGTTTCCAATCACTCACTATCCAGATGGTGTGCCTTGCTGACCAATATATCTCCCACGTCACTGCCAAGTATCCTGGGTCTTTGCATGATGCCTTTGTCCTGAGGAATAGCAGCATCCCACATTTGATGGCACAACTACAGAGGCATAGTGTGGCTTATTGGTGAGACTGAGTCCCCACCCTATGTATGTCAGTGTATGCCTTCAGGAGTCATACCCCATGCCATTGTGCAAGGCTAATGTGTGTCCCTCACTTCTTGTAGGTGACTCCGGCTACCCAAACCTGTCCTGGTTCCTGACCCCTGTTAGGAATCCAAGAACAGGGGATGAGAATAGGAACGATGATGCTCATGGGCATACCAGGAGGATTGTTGAAATGACCTTTGGCCTCCTGAAGGCCAGGTTCAGGTGCTTCCAACTTACAGGCGGATCCCTATGCTACTCCCCTGAGAAGGTCTGCAAGATTGTTGTTGTGTGCTGCATGTTGCACAATTTGACCCTCAGACGGCATGTGCCCTATCTGCAGGAGGAGGGGGTGACAATGCAGCTGTGGCAGCAGTGGACACTGAGGACAGCGAGGAGGAGGAAGAGGAGGAGGATGTGGACAACAGGACACGTCATACTTCAGTATTTCCAATGACACTCAGGTAAGACTGTTGAACTATACATTTCTCCAATAAATTGCTGCGTGGCTGTAGCATAATGCCAGTCACTATCCTTGCATCCCAAATGCCTGTCACCTATGCCTTCCCTTACTGCAGAGGTTGGTGTGGTTACAACAGTGTAATGCTGTGATGTGTACTGACTGCTGGGACACAAATGTAGTATGGATCAACATATTACTGGACATTTCTCAGGACCATGCAGTTCAATACAGTACAATACATTGTACATTTCCTTCAGATAAAGCACTATTACTCAAGTTGTGTCCAAGGGTGTTTATTTAAACATTTGGTATACAATGCAATGTAGTGGGCCAGTCTGTTTGTAGCACAGGTGGAATGGCCAGTGAAAGTGGCCCGCTGGTGTGCTCTGCCCTCCCGCATGGTGTTGGCCATGTCACCCAGCACCCCTACAATGGAGGCCATGTTGGCATTTAGGCCCTGCAACTGCTGTATGACCTCCTGGTGATGTAACCCCTGCAGCCACTGGTTCTCCTGCATAATGGTGATCACCTGACCCATCCTTTCCTGGGATTGTTGGTATGCCCCCAGGACATTTGTAAGTGCCTCCTGGGCAGTCGGTTCCCATGGCCTGTCATCCCTCTGGTGCCCAGCTGTCCTCCGAGTGTACCTGGCCCCTTGTGCCTGTGTCTCCTGAACGGTATGCCCACTCCCACTGACACCAGGACCTTCATTGTCTTGCCTGTGTGGTGTGGACTCAGGTCCCTGTACAGGTGGGCACACTACTGATTGAAGTGTCCTGGGGACAGGGGTGTGGGGGAGTTGGCTCAGAGTTAGATTCAGAGGGGGGGGCTCTGTGGTAGACTGGCTGTGGGATGGGGTGGCCGACTGACCAGTGCTCCCAGATGGGCCAGGGAGTACATCCAGATCCAGAGCTCCTGAGTTGCTGTCATCACTGGGAGCATCTTCTGGTGGGGGACTGGGAAGTCGTGGCTCCTCCTCGCTGCTGACATTGGCTGGGGCACCTGTGGGGATGTAAGTGATGTACTATGCTACATGTCAGTGACATATTCTGCATTACTAGCTTTGCCAGTGTTGTTTCAGATGTCCTCCCAACTTTGGTTGTGTATGGTGATGGATTGTGGGATTTTTAGTTCTCCATGCTGTGCATGCATTGGTGGTGGGTGTGCATGCAGTGAGTATGGCATGCAGGGCTTGGAATTTAGATTTGGTAATTGTGGTGGTGCGCTGTGTGGGATGGAGTGGGGTGATGGGAGTCGGGTGAATGGTCGTGGTGGCATGCAGGTATTGGGGGGGTGATAGGTAATAAATGTTGACTCACCAGTGTCCAGTTCTCCTCCTACTCCAGTGAGTCCTTCTGGATGCAGGATTGGCAAGACTTGCTCCTCCCATGCTGTCAGCTGTGAGGGAGGAGGTGGGGGCCCACCACCAGTTCTCCTGATGTCGAGCTGGTGCCTTGTTGCAATGGAATGCACCTTTCACCGTAGGTCGTTCCACCTCTTCCTTATGTCATCCTTTTTGCGTGGATGCTGTCCCATGGCATTCACCCTGACCACGATTTTCCACCATAGCTCCATCTTCCTGGCAATGGAGGTCTGTTGTACCTGTGCTCCAAACAGCTGTGGCTCTACCCTGACTATTTCCTCAACCATGACCCGCAACTCCTCATCTGTGAACCAGTGGTGCCTTTGTGGGGACATGGGTGTTGTGTGGAGTGTGTTGTGCAGATGGTGATGCGTGAAGTAGTGGGGTGTGTGACGGATGAATGGGTAGGTGTGATATGTGTGTGCAGTTCTCTCTGGGATTGTCATGGCAAAGTGTAGCGGTCTTCTCATGTTTGCAAAGGATTGTGGGTTATGTGGGGGGTGTTTTATAGTGCTGTTGGTGGGTGTGTGAGGTGTGTGTATTTGTGTCAGGTGTGGGTTTATGGTTCTGGCCACTCTTGTCTTGTTTTGTCTGTGAGTGGCCATATCCGCCGTAGCAGGGTGCACTGAAAATGTTTTACCGCCGTTGAATATCCGCTGTGGTTATTGATAGATCATTATTTGGAGGGCGTTGTTTTGGTGGCATAACGGTATGAACAGTTTATCACGTTCAGTGGATCTGGCGGATTTGTGGTTGTGGCTGTTTTCAGTCGGTTTTGTGTGTGTGTGTCATAATTTGGCGGACGGATGTTCGCCTCCACCACAGTATGTTGGCAGCAGTCATCACGGCAGTATTCGTTTGACATCAATGTCATATTGAGGGCCATAGTACCTTACACATTTCAGGCCTACTGCAATAATATTACAAACAAGACCCTTAAAAACAGACACTACTTCCAACTGTAAAACAAAAGTTCCAGCCATGAGAGAGCTTAAAAAGACACTGAATGATGGGAGAGGATATTATTTTGAGTCCCCCAAACCTAGTGTGGGGACTCAGTGATGACCTAGACAGAAAGCATGCATGCATTGTGCTGAACATTTTGGTGGTGGTCCCATTGTCGTGGGACCACCACAGGCTGAGTTATGGGCAAAAAACTTTGTAAAAAAAATGCCCCGCACAGCATTGTGGGGCGAGTTTCCAGAGTGCAGTGAATATTGTAGTATCGTCTCTCCTGCTTGGGCATTGAGGATTTCTGTGTTTTTTTCTGTTTAAAACGCGCAAGTTTGTATATTTTTCAACTGCTAAATGGTACTCATGTAAAGCACTCCTCCAATTGAATACGCACTATATGAAACTTCAACAAAATAAATAAAAAAAATCCCCTCCAGGTTGCAGCCTTTGGGCGCAGACACAAAGAAACAGTGGCATGCCCTAAAACAAGGAAGAGGAAGAAATGACACTGCCGCAAAGAGGCAAGGCAAAAGAAAAAAGAAGTGCTCCACACGAAGGTATATGGCAGATTGTGCAATAATCCATGTAACAGGGCCAGTCTCCAAGGTGGTAACAAAACAACCTAAGGCGGTACAAACATAAAGCATTTACCTACAAAATCTAGGGAATTTTGAAAGGCAGGCCAAGGAACAAATGAAAGTGATGGACGTGGTTAAAGCCCACAGAGTAGATTACAGCACGTCAAGAGAGCAGGGCATTCACGCTGCTAGGCTCAACCTAAAAAAAAGAGGGATGAGGCCCAAAAGTGTGATTTCCTATTTTAATTCACATAGGAAAGTTTGGTCTCTGACATAGCAAAAAGGTCTAAATGTAAGTCCACCAAATTTGGCAGAAAATTAGTACGTTTTCACCGAGAGTGCTTTTTAAATTTGGTGTCAATCAGTTTAGTAGTTTTTGAGAGATTAGTATTACAGCATTGGAAGGGTTAACTTAAAAAGTTAGTGATATCTGGACCTTTGGTACTGTGAATCCAGAGGACTGTTGTGCCACAACATTTGGAACGTACAGAACTCTGGCACTCTGTCATGAAAAAATAAGGACACATAAGTACGAAGGGTGAACACACCCTGGTGTCCAGGCCCATATGGAAGTGCAGGTAGTGCCAAAGGGATTACATTTTGTTCAGTACCACACAACCAACAGCCAAGCGCCAAAGCTCCTCCACAAACCTTCCAGACTCAAGAGGCCCAGCTCCGGAGGAGCTCATCTACTCCTAGGATCTCCGCTGATGAGTGCAAGCGTCCCGAATGAAAGGGGCCTGGCTGGAGAGGGTTCCAAGTTTTCTGGATTCAAGGGGATTTGTTGCAGATGGTTTCGCCTACCCAAGAAACTTAAACGATGGGTGTAGCCTTCCCAGACTTACGGTACCGGGCTAGGGAGGGGCTCACCTGCCTCTAAGACTCTGCAGGGGTGCAAGCATCCAGGACTCAAGAGACCCTGATGTAGATGTTCTCACCCATCTTTGAAAATTTCGCCAACAGGCACAAGCTTTTGGACTCCAGAAAAACAGCTGTGGCGGGGCTAGGGATGCTAGAAACTCAGCTGATGGGTCTAAGCTCCCTGTTAAAAGGGGCTTAGCTGTGGAGGGGCTAGCCCGCCCCTGTAAGCACTGGTGTTGGTTGTAGGATCCCAGGACCCAAAGGAACCATCTGTGGAGGGACTTGCATGCCTTTGGTAGATTTACTGGGGAGTACAAGCTTCCCAGGATCAAGAAGCCAAGCTGCAAAGGGTCTTGGGGTGCCTGCCACCGGAAAATCCACTGACAGATGCAAGCGTCCTTAACTCAAAGGACCCATCAGCGGAGGTTTTGAGGGCACCAGCCTCCGGAGACTTCACCCAGGGCTGCCAGATTGCCAGCTCAAGGGACCCGTTGCAGAGGGACTTGTCCAACTCCAGGAACCTTCCCGATGGGTGCGAACATCTCAGGTTCAAGGAGTCCAGCTGTGGAGGAGCTCAAACTCACCCACAGACTCAACCAATGGGAAAAAGCTTCTTGGGCTTAAGGGCCCCATCTCCAGAGGGGATGTGGACGTCGACCACAGAAACTCAGCCAATGGGGGAACATTTCTTGGGCTCAGGGGGACCAACGTCTGAGGGGCTCACCCTTCCTTGGAAGCTTCATCAAAGAATGCAAGTTTCTGAACTCATGCAGCCCAACTGCAGAGCTGTTGGGAAGACCACCCCTCGAAACTCCGCTAGTGGGTGCAAGCTTCTCAGACTCAAGGAGCCCAGATGCTGAGGGGCTTGCTTGCCCTCAGAACCTCCCCAGGTGATTGCAAGCATCTTAGACTCATGGTGCCCAGCTGTTTTGGTTGGCCCTCTCCTGAAAACTTGGCTGATGGGTGCCAACGTCCTAGACTCAAAGAGTCTGGCTGTGGAGAACCTTACCAACCTTCTTAGACTCGGGTGATGGATGCAAGCTTCTCTGACTCAAGTTGCCAGACTGCAGGAGCTTGCCTGCCCTGGGAAAGTCCACCAGTGGGTGCAAGTGTCCCAGGCTCAAGATGCCTGCAGAAGGGCTCATCTGCCCTGTAAACTTGACCAACGGGTGCAAGCTTGCAGGCCTCAAGGAGAATGGTGGTGGAGGTTTTCACCTGGCCATGGAAAATCTGTGGACAGGTGCAAGGTCCCCAGAATCAAGGGGCCCAGCTGCAGAGCAGCTGGGGTCAGCTGTACCCAGAAACTCTGCCATTGGGTGGAAGCTTACTGGACTCAAGGGGCCTGGCTGCAGTGGTGCTTTTTGGCCCCCGGGAACTCTGCTGACTGGTGCAAGCTTCCCGGACTCAAGGGGCTCAGTTGCAGAGGGGCTGGAGCACCAGCTCCCAGAAACTCTGCAGATCGGTACAAGATTCCTGGACTTAAGGGGATCGGCTGTGGCAAAAGCTGCCCAACCACAAAAAATTTAACCAACAGGTGCAAGCTTCACAAAATCAAGGGGCCTCACTGCAGAGGGGCTGGGGGCATTCATCTTTGAAAAGTCTGCAGACAGGTGGAACCTATCTGTGCTCAAGGGGCCTGGCAGCAGAGGTTCTTGCCTGCCCCTGAAATCTACTCCTGTGGTGCAAGCTTCTTGGACTCAAGGGGCCCAGCTGTGGAGGGGCTCATCTGCCTCCAGAAACTCCTTTGATTAGTGCAAACTTTCCAGGTGCAAGTGGCCGGGTTGCGGAGGGGATTGTCCATCCCAGAAACTCCTCAGATGAGTGAAAGCTAAAGGACCCTTCTGTGGAGGTGTTCACCTGCCTCACAAATCTCCACCAACAGGTGCAAGCTTCCCAGACTCAAGGAGCCTGCTGCAGAGTGGCTCACCCAACCACTGGAACTTCACAGACTAGTGCAAGCTCCTAGATTCAAGGGGTATGGCTGTGGAGAGGCTTTCCCACGCCAGAAATTCTTCCAACAGGTACATGCTTCAGGGCCTCAAGGAGCTAAGCAATAGAGGACTCGTCTGCCTGTAGAAACATCATCAATTTGTATACGACTCTCATACACAAGGATCCCAGGTACATTGGGGTTGGGGCGCCCTCCCCCAGAAACTCCACTGATGGGCACATGCTTCTCAGACTCAAGAGGCCCAGCTGCAGGGGGGCTTGCCACACCTGGAATCTCTATCATTGCATTCAAGCCTCCTAGATTAAAGGGCCCCAAATATGAAGGGTCTCACCTGCCCCCAGAAGCTCCACCAAGTATAAGCGTCCCAAATTCAATTGCCTGGGGTGGAGGGGCTGGAAGCTTCCCCAGAAACTCAGCCAGTGGCTGGAAGCTTCTCGGACTCAAGGCATCTGACCACAGAGGGGCTGGGGCACTGCCTCCAGAAACTCTGCTGAAGGGTATAAACTCCACAAATTTAAGGGGCTCTGCTGCACAGGGGCTGAACCACACACAAAACTCTGGCAATGGAATAAAACTTCATAGACTTAAGTTGATGAACTGCAGGGGAGCTGAGTGGACCCACCCATGGAAACTGCACTGACGGGTGCAAGCATCCAACTCTCAAGGGGCCCAACTACAGAGGTATTCACCGCCACCAAAATGTCTGCCAATGTGTGCAAGCTTTCCAGGTTCCTCCAGCTCTGCCACGGAGGGGCTAACCCATCTACTGAAGCTCCACCAATGGGGGAATGCTTCCAAGACTTAAGGGGTGTGGCTATGGAGATTCTTGTCTGGCCCCAGCTACGCCATCAACAAATGAAGGATTCTAGGGCTGTAGGGGTCATCTACTGAGGGGCTCCTCTGTTCATGGAGGGGCCGAACGAACTAGCCCCAAAAACTCTGTCAACAGGGTCAAGCATCCAAGCCTTAAGGGAGCTGACTGCGAAGGTGCTCGCTCACCCCAGGTAACTCCCCCGACATATATAAGCTTTGCAGACTCAAATGTCTGGGTTGTGTAGGCACTCACCCACCCACAGAAACTCTGGAGACATGCAAGCTTCCTGGAGTCAAGTGGCCAGGCTTTTGAGGGGCTGAGGGCAACCCCCCTGGTAATGCCACCTACAGGTTCAGGCATCCCAGACTTAAGTGGCTTGAATGCTTAGGAGAAACACAGAAACTCTGACGGTGAGTGCAAACTTCTTGTACTCCAGGGGTCTGGCTCCAGAGATGCTGAGAGCACCCACGCTGGAAATTCTGCTGATGCGTGCAAGCATCCGAGACTCAAGAACCCCATCTGTGATGTACTGTCCCTCCACTGGAAACTCAGCTGACTGGTGCAAGCTTTCCAGATTCAAGGGGCTTAGCAGTGTAGTGGCTCTTCCACCCTCTGAAACTCTGATGATTAGTGCAAGCAGACAGATGCAAACTTCCTGAAGTCAAGGGGCCTGGTGTGGAAGAACTAGGGGTGCCACCTGAAAACTCCACTGATGGGCTCAAGCATCTCAGACTTAAGTTGCTCGACCGCTTAGGGCTCACCTACCTCCGAAACTCCAATGGGTGCAAGCTTTTCAGACTCAGGGTGCTCAGCTGTAAAGTGGCTCACAAGCCCAAGGAAACTGTCAGTGGTGCAAACTTCTTTCACTCAAGGCACAGTCCAGAAACAGCACTTGCTGCTGCTACAGACAACACCCACATGATCCTTAATAGAGGAGACACTGCAGCCCAAATTTTCCTACACCTCTCTGCAGCATTTGACATGATCTCACATTCCATCCTCATCAGGCACCTACACAAGATTAACAGACAGGATCCCCTTCTCCTCTGGATCTACTTCTTCTTACTTACTCCTTGGAAGCCTGCTAACTTATCTGCATAGTTCTTCAAGGTTCATCACTCAGCCCCACCCTCTTCAATGCATCCATGATCCCTCTGACCAATACCATCCGTGCACACAACAACCTCCTCTCATACACCGATGACACGCAACTTATACTTTGCTCCTCAAACAAGAACCCCAACACAAAAAACAAGTTCATCCCCTGCATGACCAAAGCTGCTAATTGGATGAAAGTCAACTGTCTCAAGCTCAACAATGACAAGACAGCAGTAGTGATTTTTGGCAAGTACCCCATACTGTGGGACTGGTGGCCTGCAGAAGTCTGACCCGCTCCCAGGAACCTCTGAACAATCATGGACAGCAAACCGGACATGACCTCTTGAGTCAACGCCGTCAATGCATCCTGCTTCCACACTGTAAAGATGCTGAGGAAGATCTTCAAATGACTCCCAAGCACCACTAGAAGAACTGTCACTCACACCCTAGTCACCTGCAAGTTGGACTATGGGAACACCCTCTACACTGAGAAAAACCAAGCAGTTCACTAGAAGACTACAAATCATCCTGAACGTGGCAGGCAGACTCATCCTCAGCCTCCTACACAGAACTCGCATTACACTGCATTTCAGGGAACTTCACTGGCTTCCAATACACAAACGCTTTCAATTCATACTTCTCCCACACACATTCAAAGCACTCCACAACTCATGCCCACCTACCTAAACAGTTGCATCTCATTTTACCAACCACCCAGACACCTCTGTTCTGCAGGACTCTAACTCGTTCACATCCCACTCATTCACAGAACCAGATCAGGAGGACGAGCGTTCTCCTACATTGCTCTTAAAGCTTGGAATGCCCCCCTCTCACTCCACACCAAAGCTTTCTTCATCCTTGAATTCCACAAGAAGCTAAAGACCTTTTTTCAGTTAACTAACTTACCATAAACAGTGTTAGGTACACACACCTGCTCAGAGCCAGTGTTCCCATCGCTGGTGAAAATGCACTTTACAAATACACATAACAAGGGGCCTGTCTGCAGAGAGGCTGGGGGTGTCCATCCCTTGAAACGTAATCAATGGGTACAAGGTTTCCCGACTCAAGAGGCCTGGCTGTAGAGGGTGTTGTCCTTCTGGGCCCTCTACAACATGGGCAAGCAACATGGGCTCTAGGGGTTCGGCTGCAGAGGGACTTGGCTACCCATGGCAACTCTGCCAATGTATGTAAGCATCCTAGACTGAGGACCTGACTAGAGAGGGGCTCACCTGCCCCAAGAAACTCTGTTGAGAGTGCCAGCTTCCCAGACTTAGTGGCCACAATGCTGAAAGGCTCATCCACCCATGGAAACCCAGCTGACAGGTGCAAGCTTCTCAGACTCAAGAGGATCAGTTGAGCAGGGCCGGGAGGCACTGGCCCCCAGATACTCCATCATTGGGTGTATGAATCAAAGACTCAGGGGCCTGATTGTGGAGGTGCTCACCCACCCATGAAAACTATGCTGATGGGTGCAGCTTCCCGCATTCTAGGGGCCTGGCTATGAAGGTGTTGACCATCCCATGGAGACTGTGCCGACTGGTGATGGCTTCCTAGACAAGACACGCTGCTGCTAAGAGCTTTTCCCGCCTAGGGAATGTCTGCTTACAGTGGCAAACCTGCTGAACTCACTGGGCCCAGCTGTGGATGGGCTTGCCAATCCTTAGAAACTCTGCTGATAAGTGTATGCTTCCAGGACTCAATGGGCCTGGCTACCAATCAACAGCCATCAAATGTATGTGACTTGCCACATATGTTATGTGGTCAAGGGTTATGTCCATTTTCACTTGTTTGGTGATAGAAAATTGGACACAGATTTAGCTTGTTGAATTACTTCACGGTCACAAAACCTATACCATGCTGTCACAATGACTGGATGATGTCATGAGTTATGTCATGAATTATGGGGTTTGAGACTTTAATTGGATTTTCCATTTTTAAATTTAGTCTTATCTCATTAACTATAACATAACTTTAATCTTGATTTTTTTTTGTGAATTTCTATGCAGCCAACACCCTGTGGGCTCCCAACCGACCCACAGTGCAGAGCCTTCTGCCGGGTGCAGAAGGAGGTTGGGCGCCCAACCCTCTGCTGCGCATAACCCTGCACCCAACCTCCGCTAATGTAAGAAAACGGGTCATTAGGTGGGAAGGATGTGAGTCCGCTGATCCATTAGGTTCGCACACTTCCATGTACTGGGATCCAAGTACCCATTATATCATCAGAATCTCTCAGGGTCGCGAGGCAGAGCAGTCCTAGGCCTACTCAGGAGAGGTAGTGTGCGCTAGTACCCCAGTCCACAGATATGGATTGAACAGTACCCACAAAATCATTGTCCAGCAAGTGTTTTAGCTTCAAAGAGGAAAAGTTATTAGTTTGAACACATTACTGTATATTAAGCATTCATTTACAAATATGTACAAGTAGGAAGGAGAATATATCTATGGTTCAACCTCATTACAGTGCACATACCTGGCAAATCCTGAACCCTAAGACAATAATGCCCCCCACATACACTAGGCACAATATAAGGGATTGTAGTTGTCAAATGGCAGGCCTACTGGCTTGTCAGGGTGTCACCACATTCCTATTAGCGAAAAATATCATAACAGATCAATGTAAAACCATTAAAAGTTATAGGAATGGTACCAGCCTTCAATGACATTTATTAGAGGATGTAGTGGCTACTAGTAACTTGGTGATAATTTACTTTACATTCTTATGCTACATAAAGCATCACTGACAGTGTTGGATAAGTGCCATGCCAACGACCATCTTGGTAGATAGAAAGATAGGGGCCTTGAGGACAGATATTCTAAGAGCACATCAGACCTCATTTCATTTGCTGATGGAGTCACCTGGGAATTAGGAGATTTGTTGGGAAGAGGCTGCAAACACACCATCTGTAGAGTTCATAACTTTGTAATCTCTTTACTCCTTTTGCTCCTAGCGGTCTGCTCTAGCCATCAGGAAGGATCTCCTCAGGCATTCTGGCCCCCCACATGGTGCTGGTGGTCAGAGTTTGGCCAGCCTGTCCGCTTATGTGGCCATTAATTTTTTATTTTGAGGAGTGCTCATATGGTGGCCACAACATATTCTGCATGTTGTGGGCAGCCAAATAAGAATCTGTCCATTCACTTCAAATACGCTGTGCTGAGCATTTCTGGCCACCAACAGTCAAGGTTTCACTAACATTTGACCAGCATTAACCCCTTCATGCCCACCAAGCACCTTTTTAAATGCTAATTCCTCGAAACCGTCTTTGCAGCAAATAACAAAAGGCACTGTTTCTGATAAAGTTCCAACTTTTTCCTAATTTTGGTGTAATGCCTTTCAGTGTTTTTTTTTTGCATCGAAGAGTCATGTTTTGCTTGGGAATTATTATGGCTAGTCACACTTTTTTTTGGGCCTCCTGCTGCTAACCCTCTCCCTCCACATACATTTAGGGGTGTAGAATTCCTGTAGCCAGGCACCAGGACATATTGTTTGGGGTCAAGGGCAACAAGTTTTCATATTTATTTTGTCCTTGGCACAAGTAGCTGCCATCACCTTCAGCACAGGCCCTTTGGCTGCAAGTTTACAGGCAAGGAAACTGTCTGCAGTTGAAATAACATTTGTGCCATTACGTTAATGCTGTTCAGACTTGTATTTATGGTTCATTAATGCAAAGCCTTTATTATTAGGGTTAGCGCGCTAAATAAATGTTGTAAGCTCAGACTGCACTACTCAACGGTAGTTCCAGAAAAAAAACTGCACACATGTTTGCAAAATTTCAGAATATGAGGCTTTGTGCTCCCAGAATGCTCCCTGATTAAATGAAAATACTTACAGAAGCTTGAAAGCAAGACTGATAATTTTCTTTCAGAATAAAATGCAATTGGGGAAATAAAAAACGTGTTGCTAAACTACTATAAAAGTTTAGGTACCATCTTTTAGAAGCGTCATTTAGTAGAATTTGTTGATGCATGCTAGTGTTTCCCCAAAATATTTATAATTGAAAATAACTAAACAGTGTCGACAAGATTATGGGAAACATGAAAATAAACAAACATTGGCAAATTAAATAGGTCTGACATTTTTGGTCAGTCTTTTGGTTTTGCCAATGCATGTCTTGTTTTGACATGGCATTGTAAAACGTTATTGTTGTTGGAACTGCCAGGCCCTCACTATTGTAACAAACATTGGCAAAAAGCAAAATTATTTTTCTCTCAAAAAACACACATTGCCACAGATGTTCCTGACACTATTCCTTGTGAAAGAGCAGCATGCTGTACCTCACAGTGAAGCCAGCCGATAGATGGATAGAGAAAGATATATTAATTTAAAAAAAAGATCTTGGTTAACACCAGACCTAATTAGGGGCATAATTCTTAAAGTCACAAAAGTGAACCAATGGTATATTTCTTTGCATTACTGCAGATTTACATATTTCTGAATTCACAATAATTGACAGAAGTAGACCAGGAACTCATGCACTTAGAACATTTGTGAACTGTATTTTAGCTCAAGCAAATATGCATGTGTAGATGTGCTCATGTGAAAATCTGTTGAACATTTACAAGTTCACTTTCCCTCTAACCACTTTTTTCCCAACCCTGGAAGAAGTTTTACTTATGCCCTTGTCAGGAATAAATTTCCAATCTTTCTCAACAAGGAAAAAGATTAGAGAAATGCTGGTGAAACCACTTAAAACATGCAAGCTAGTAGGTTTGCACAGACTCAAAAGCGCATTCCACACCCTGAAATATTGCTTACTGATTCCTCCACCCTCACTATGTAGATCTGGGGACTGGTGGAAAAATAAGGAAATTACCAATATTCAAGCCCTACTATAGTTTTAGCCTTGGCATAATCAAAGAGGCTATTATCAGAGCTCTTATATGAGATTGCTGCCCAAAATTGTCACTGATACACGACTTCAAAGGGACATGTAGATTTATTTACAGGACAAGTAGCTTTATGAGGCAACCTGTCCCATGGACAAGTAGATATTTTTATAAATTCCCCACCCTGATTTTTTTTGCAAAGTTACGTGCAGATTCAACCAACGGCATTAGTGTTATTAAAGAAACAAAAATGCCTTTCCTGTGGAAACCCTGAACTAACTATAACTATACAGTGGCATTTGCCACTTTGTTATATACATATACATATTCATAGATTAATGAATTAATGAATGAATAAACTTAGACTTAGTGGAGCATACTACTACTAAAAGGCATCATTTGAGCTAAAGCCTACAAAAGGTCACTGTGAGAGAATAAGGTTTGCAAAAGCCAGGTCTTGATCATCCTTTTTCGAATCTGAAGGTGATTATTGATTCATTTAATTGCAGAAGGTAAGATGTTCCAAATTTTGGCAGCAAGGTGGGAGGAGTTTATTTCTCCTAGTCTGAAGGTACTGAAACAAGGGTGGTAGTAGAGGATCAGAGGCAGTGAGAAGGGGCACACCAAGCACATTTATTTCTGACACGCGATGGGCCTTGAATTTGACGAACATGATGGGTGATGCAGAGAGCTTTCAATATTATACATTTCTCTACTGGGAGTCAATGTAATGCACGGAAGTGTGTTGAAATATGAGCTCTGGGAGAGAGTTAAAAGAATAGTCTGGCTGCTGCTTTTTGAATGAACTTCAGTCGATTTAAGAGATAGCATGTAAGTCCCAAGTAGAAAGAATTTCCCTAGTCCAGGCAGAAAAGTATCATCACTTGGCCAATTGTTTTCTGATGAGTGATCAAAAGAATAGGACCATTTTTCAATGTGTGTGAAGCAGCATACAGCAAGTAGAGGTGACTGTTGAGATCTGTTTGATAAAATTGAGTTTATCTTCAGTAAAGAAACCTAGGTTCTTTGCAAGGAACAGAATGCTGGGAGGAGAACCTAAGGTCGGATTTGGAGTTTGACATGCAGGATACTCTATCGCAGTGGGGACGGAATACCCTGTGTGCCAAACTCTCAAACTCTCAGTCCCTCCACCTAGAGCCGAGAGGACCACCAGGTTTATAACAGTGGAGTAAAATTTACTCCATCAGCATAAACTTTCCTCTGCTGGCCCGAAGGAGTACAGGCAGTATGAGGTAAGCCATCCAACTTTGAGCTCCATGTAGAGAAGGCAGTTGGATGGCTTCTTTTTTTATTTACTGTCCATCACCCCCAAGACTAAACTGTCAGTGAGAGACAGTAAAAATAAAATGTGACCACAGCACCATGTGATAAAACACCAAAGGTGTTGGGGTCATAAGATGTTTCTTTTTCAACCACAGCTTTCAAGTTTGGAAACTTTAAAATGTTTGGTGTAAGCGTCCGTCACCAATGACGGACAAATACCAAACTTTTAAATTGAATTGCCATGGCATCAGTTCATACAGATTTAGAGAGTTCACCACAGGACCTGTCATGAACTTTAAATTCGTCAGGCGAAGTAAAGGCAGGGTCGCAGACGTAGAGTACACACAGGGACATAGAGTCAACACAGGGTTATGGACACAGGGTCCACCCTCTACCACCGTGACTGCTTTTACTCTGTCTGTTAAACTTTAAATCAGCCCCAGAGAATTCAAAAGACATGGCCTAATAATCGGTCCAAGTCATAGAGATAGGTAAGTTTATAGGTATGATGTTACTGGTACCAAAGATGGGGTCCAGGATACACCCAGCTTTGTGATAGGACAGCTATCTTTCTGGGAAAGCCTTGGAGTGACTAATGATTCAGTGAGAATGGTGGTATCTGTGCTTAGTGAGCCCTCCATATAAAAATTGAGGTTGATAAGAAGATGAAAGCTAGAGGCCTTCAGGTCATAAAGCTCAAGATAATGGACAGTAGACAGCGTAAACGTACCTTAGGGCTCGGTGTGAGGTAAAGTAATGCCCCATGTATGGAGACTGAAGGAGAAATCATAATTTTGAAGGTAAAGGCTCATGCATTGGAAATGTCAGTATTAAACATCAAAGCAGTTGGTGGTTTCTGAATACTAATGATGTTACCACTTCCAAGCCTGTTGGGTCTATTGCAATGAAGAAAGTGTATAAATATATATACAATATATGAGGGTGCTTTAGTGAAGTTTTCAGAATTCATTCCTCTTACATCAGGCTGGCCTTGGAGACTGCATATTGTTCATCAAGGGTTGATACCAGAGGTTTGTGTACCCTTAGAAGTAGAAGGTTTGATTGTATAGTGCTTTGATTCCCTGGTAGTTGATGAAGGAAGCATCAATTGTGGTCCTGTTTGTGAAACTGTTTGCTCATTCATTCAGGCATATTTAGAACAGAGCTGCCAATCAAGAATGCAGGGTTACTGCACCAGTCCAATCATGTCTGCACAGTCCATTGGTGATATTCTCGGACAGTCTTCTACATCAAGTGCTCTGGTGAGGTTGAATGTCCTTTTGGTTAACACATGAAGAGTTTTCTCCTTGGATAAGAGTAATGGTGAAAGGGGTAAAGGAGTTAAGGGGTGATCACATGTTGTTAGAAATGGTGTCCAGTACCAAAACAGAGACAGCTTCACACTCTGCATTAGGGGAGGCTGCTTTTTCTATTTTCTGTTAACAGTCCACACTAGGTGGCCAAAGGCTTGCTGGGGGATAGAGTCTCTGATATAGCTTCGGAAATACTCTGTAGGTGAGAACTTGTGTGCAGCCCGCTGCATCTGCATTGTTTCATAGTCTAAGGCAAATGTGCAATACTATCCTTTCTCAAAGAGACATGTACAGGCCTTCTGGACAATTCCATCCCCGTATTCTTTTTGTGTCTGAGAGCTCACTTTTTACCAATAGGAAAGCAAAAAACCCAGAAGTGGAATTTTCACCCACTACGCATTCTGAGTAATTTTCAAAAGGTGGCCAAATGAGATCTTGTCAGCCTGTATTTCTGAGCTGTCCACGCTGCAGTGCACACCTCACAGACTGTGATCTCTCTGATAACCATTTGCTGCTGCAACTAGTATCCCTACACACAGCTAGACAGAAAGTTGGGGCAGGTGGGCTCCGGCACTCAGGAACCTTGCTCTGGGAATCTATGCCTACACGTGTACACCTATTCTATAGTGTGTCCCACTAATAGGAGGTCTAATTCCTATGGTTGGTTCAGCAGCCGATTTCTTCATATTTTATCCTAGATCCTACCTATATCCAAGAAGGGTACCAAATTATCTCCAATACCCAGAAAGTGTAAAAACCCTATTGCTTACTTTGTTTTAACTGCCCTATATTTTCATTTTTTATACTTTCATATTATCAATAAAGCTTGCCTCTGGTTGGATGTAGATATTTATTATGGTATTGATGTTTTATAGTGTATCTGTTTTCCAAACCTACTGTCACCTTGTGGAGTAACTTTGACTGCTCGCCTTGTGGAGTAACTTTGACTGCTCGTACAAAGGAAGTAGTTGGTCAATCCAGTATAATTTAATAAAGACATCGGTGAAATATGACAGTACCCCTTATGGAAAGGGCCTGGAGAAAAGGTCTCAGGACAAAAAATAGTCAGATTTCAGACTTTCCAGAAGGACAGAAATCACATTCACAAAAAAGAGAGGACCATCTTATATCCCAAGGTTAGGACAAGCTGACATGCTGGTTTGCAAGTCATTCTCATTTGCTTGAAGCACTGGAAAGATCTATTGAATACTGTGTGTGGAATGGATTTAGTTCTTCCTCTCCTGCTATGGCCAACAGGCCCTCCTACCACATTTACACACATTTTTGTGGGTTCTGTAAGTGTTTCACACTATCACCTCTATCATATTATATCTCCATGGAGAAGCTCTTTCTTATAGGATGTGTGTGTGTGAATGACAACTGCAATCAGGTCTTCAAGAGGCGTCTACATAGTGTGAGTGCCCTGAGTGTCGGACTCGTGTTGCCTGTACAGGTAGCCCTGTTGTTGTATGGCCTTTGCGGGATTGCCCAGACTTTATGAATCCCCATGGCAGCAGGTAGGCTGATAGGGACTGAATAGGAGGGCCTGGTTGTTAGCTCAATTATGATTATGGGTCTGGGGTCTGTCAGAGATCGAGATCAGGAGAGAGAGAGTGAGACAGAATATCATTTCAGGATTTAGAGCAATGTGGAAAACTGTTTCAGCACTGCGTGTGGTGGTCTTCCTGCAGAGGAAACCTGTTTTAGAAAACAGGGCAGACTTGCATCAGGTAAATCCTTGATCTAGACCTTTGTAGGGCAGGCACAAACAAGGGGGCATATTTATAGGCCCCTAGCGCCACCTTACGCCACATTAACGTCATTTATTTTTATGTTAATTTGGCCCAACAAGGCCAAAATCCTTGCGCCGTATATGACTGTGTCAGGCATAATGTATGCAAAGGGGGCGTTCCCCCGTTAGGGGAGCCATTAAAATGGTGCAAGGAAGTCTATGGGATTTCCCTGCGCCATTTACTACGGCACTTTTAACGCCTGCTCAAGAGCAGGCGTTAAAAGGGTGTTTCCATTCTTTAGAATGGGCCCTATGTACTCTGCAGGAGTAGCGCCAACAGTTTGCTGCTACTCCTGCAGAGTACATCAATAGAGTAAAACGGCACACACATGGTGGCGGTAGTGGGGTGCTAAGAGGCGCAGGGGAAGTGGCGCTGCACTCAATGCAGCGCCACTTTCCATAAATCTGCCCCTAGGTTCCTTGGGGAATAGTCCCTGGGGAAGTATGATTTTGCACTTGCTTCAGTAGTCCAAAGTGATCTAGGCCTCTGTAGATAATCCATCGCTAGAAACCCACAAGAGGAAAAGTATTTGGATTAAATGTCTGGAGAATCACATGTCTGGGTGGATTATGGCACTGGGCAGCCACTAACATGGTCCAGGTTAGGGAATGACCACTGGGCTTAGCAAAGGGCCAGCCTAATGTTCAGCGATTTCCACATGAAGCCGGAGGAGCACATTAGATAGAACCCCCTGCCAATCTGAAAGGATTAGTTTCCATTAGATATCCCAAAGCAACACACTTGCCCATATTGTAGAGCTCATGCCTAAAGCATAATGTAGCTCCTAAAGTTAGATGTAGCACACATATGGCAAACTAATGTCAAGTTATAGGATAGCTTGGAATTTTTCCATCTATGAACCGAAGGGGAGGTAGGAAGAACCCATACCCCTTACTTTGTGCATGTGAGAGGGTATTATGGCTGAAACAACTGAAAGGTATGTTTGGCTCCACTTTTATGTGTGACTGGGTGGTCTGACTTTGAATCTGTCCCTAGGACACTATGGCGCTGACAAAAAATGGACTACATGAGAATGAGGTATTTACCAACACCGTAAGGTGGGGTATTTCCCAAGTGCGATAAATAACTTCCATACTGAGGCCCTCATTATGACCTTGGCGGTGAGTGATAAAGTGGCAGTAATACAGCCGACAGGCTGGTGGTAATTACCGTCTAATTATGACCATGGCGGAGAAAACTCCCATAGACTGCCAATGTACCACACCAACCGCCAGGGCGTAAACAACACTCACCACAGCGGCAGCCATCAACAGCCAGGCGGAAGACAAAGTACCGTCTACCATATTTTGACCCTTCAATCCACCGCGATTTCCGGGTCGCTACCAACACCATCAAAAGCCTGACGGAAACACTGCACAGAAGAGCAAAGACTCACAATCGGAGACACAAGGAAGAACAACGCTGTCATGGAACCGGAACTGCAAGTCTTCCCGATGCTCATCTACGTGCTCCACCTGGAACACCAACGCCGGCGAAGACGACCACAGTGAGTACAGCCGCCTAGCACACGAGGGAGGGAGGGAGGAAAACAAGAGTGACACACACATGCATGACACACACCTGACACACACACACCATACACACAACCACCTGCAGACCAGACAAAAAACAATGACACATGATACACAACAGAATAATGCAAGGACAACAAGAATTCAGTAATGAGAATGTATTGATCTAAACAGCTACCAAATAAACCAATTGTACGAGAAACAGATATGAACAAATGTACACACAGGGCCAATGCTCACTCCAATGTAATAAGGGCCCCTATGGCCACAGGGCACAGTTCAAGGCCCAACTCGAATCTTGACTTCATCCAGATAGAACTCTGCAGGGTCATCAGTTTACAAGTGGGCAGGCACCTCAGGGGGATGGGGTGGGGGGTCACCTCAGCCGAATACGGGAACAAGCCCACTGGTTCTGGAGGGGGCTCCATGCCCACATCTCTGTCCTGGGGAGTGCAATGCTACAGTCTCTACAGTGGGTGACATTCCCACTGGTTCTGGAGGGGGCTCCATGCCCATTACTCTGTGCTGGGGAGTGCAAGGCCACAGTCTCTAGATTGGGTGACTTTCCCACTGGTTCTGGAGGGGGCTCCATGCCCATTACTCTGTACTGGGGAGTGCAAAGCCACAGTCTCTGGAGTGGGTGACTTTCCCACTGGTTCTGGAGGGGGCTCCATGCCATTACTCTGGGCTGGGGAGTGCAAGGCCACAGGCTCTGGAGTGGGTGACTTTCCCACTGGTTCTGGAGGGGGCTCTATGCCATTACTCTGTCCTGGGGAGTGCAAGGTCACGATCTCTCAGGAGGGGAACATGCCCACTATTCCTGGAGGGGGCACCCTGTACAGCAGTCCCTGGAGTGTGGCCTACATGGCTTCGGCTGGTGGTGATGGCTGCACTGTGTCATCTGGAGGTGATGGCTGCACAGTGTCAGCAGGTGAAGGTGCCTCTTGGGCAGCCTCTGCTGGAGGTGAGGGCTGAACTGTCGTAGCAGGTGGAGGTGCATCCTGGGCAGCCTCTGCTGGAGGTGAATGATGCACTTCCTCAGCTGGGAGTGGGGGCCCCGTGACCACTGGTGGTGGTGTCACCCTGACAGCCTCCGCAGGAGTTGAGGGCTTCTTCCTCTTCATGGCAGGAGGCGTTGGATCCTTACCCATCCTGGCAGGGGTTGAGGGCTTCTTCCCTTTCATGGCAGGAGGTGCAGGCTCCTTCCCCTTCATGGCAGGAGATGTGAGATCCTTAATTTTCCTGGTTGGTGGAGTGGGATCCTTTACTGACTTGCCACCACGACTAGGTGGTGCCATTACTGTTTGCGTGGACTGTTTGGCTGAGGTGCTGGGCTGGGTCGTTGGGACCCAGCTCTTATGGGCAGGACTGAGGGGGGAGGGGGGGAGAAGAGGTCAAGTTGGGCAAGGAAAAACTTCTGAGGAACGGTGGGGTGGGATGAAGGAGGAGGGATGGGAGTGGAGGTTGAGGGAGTGGTTGTCGGAGGTGTATGTCTGCTTGATTTGGGTGCAGGTGCATGGGCAGTGTGCTGATGTGAGGTGGATGACTGTTGGGTGTGTGAGTGTTTGTGTTGTTTAGGAGGGGGGGCAGACAGGGTGGGAGAGGACACAGGGGATGGGTGCATGGATGTTGTGGAGGTGTTAGTGAGGTGTGTGTGCTGCTTGGTGTGGTGATGCTGGTGGTGTATGTTGATGCAGTGCATGCAGGTGTGAGTGTGGATGAGATTGTGAGGGAGGTGCAGAAGGAGAGGGAGGAGGAGGAGGAGGGGGAGACAGTGGTGCAGTGGATGTGGTTGTGTCTGCAACTGTCTGGTGTTTGTGTGAGTGCTTGTGGGATGAAGTGTGGTGCCTGTGTTTGACTGTGCCCCTCTTGGGTGTTGTCTTGTATGCATGTTCGTCTGTATGTGTGCATGGGATGGGTCGGCGTTGAGGAGACTGGGACTGGGAAGTGGTAGTTGGAGGGGGGACAGTAGGAACAGGGACAATGACTGCCATAAGAGAGGCGCCAATCCACCATGAATGCCCTCCAGGAATGCTTTGCATTGCTGCATCTGGGATGCCAGCCCCTGGATCGCATTCACAATGGTTGACTGCCCTACAGAGATGGATGTCAGGAGGTCAATAGCCTCCTCACTCAGGGCAGCAGGGCTCACTAGGGAAGGGCCTGAGGTGCCTGGGGCGAAGGAGATGACCACCCTCCTGGGTGAGCGGGCACAGCCAACTCACTGAGGGGCTACTGGGTGGGCGGTGCTAGCACGGGGGTGGCGGCTTTACCTGCAGCTGGGGTGGTCACAGAGGTGTCCGCCACGACCAGTGAGCTTCTATCGGAGGAGGTATCTGAGTCTGTGTTGTCACCTCCTGTCTCCGCCATGGTGCTCCCCTCGCCCTCAGTCCCACTGGTTCCCTCGGAGTCGGTGGACTCTGCCTCCTGAGTCCTGTGGGATGCAGCTCCCTCTGTTGCCGGTGCCCCTGCACCTCTGTCAGATGATGCTAATGCACACATAGACAGGATGACAGAAGAAAATAGGGGGGAGAGAGAAAAAGGAAACACTGAGGCCCTCATTACAACATTGGCGGTAAAAGCCGCTTACCGCCGTGCAGAAGACCACCAACACACCGCCGCAGCCGCGGAATTCCGCCACAGCTATTATGACCCACATCTCGGAACCCACCAAAATTCACACACCCACACAAGTCCGCCACACCAAAGGTCAGTGATAAACTGGCGAAAACAAAACCTCCACCATCATGCCAACAGAAATACGCCCACACTATCACGACACACGGATCCACACGGCGGTCTTTCAACTGCGGTATTCCATTGGCGGTACATACCGCCACGCTCAAAATACACACACTTCTACAAAACATCCCCACATTGGACGATTCAAAATACACACACCTGAGACACATACACACATCACTCCCACACACCCATTACAATATAAAACACACACCCACATCACCCACAAACCCCCACGACAAAAAATTCAGAAAGAAGGCCAGAGAGAGACACCACCAGTAAGTACAACAGCATCCACAGGCACATAGCACCATCACCCACACAACTTCCACGCACCTCACACAACACACCACTACATGGACCATATGTACGAACACATTTCCCCATAGACACAGAATGGGCAAAACCGTTTGATACATCTGGCCCCATATCACCACACTTATCACCACACACTCCACCCCACACATCACCTACACCACCCCATGGCATGTCAAAGACACCCCAGGTTCTCGGAGGAGGAGCTCAGGGTCATGGTGGAGGAAATCGTACGGGTAGAGCCACAGCTATTCGGAGCAGAGGTGCAGCACACCTCAATTGCAAGGAAGATGGAGCTATGGCGAAGAATAGTGGACAGAGTCAACGCAGTGGGACAACACCCAAGAAATCGGGAGGACATCAGGAAAAGGTGGAACGACCTACGGGGGAAGGTGCGTTCCGTGGTCTCAAGACACCACCTGGTGGTTCAGCGGACTGGCGGCGGACCCCCACCTCCTCCCCCACAACTAACAACAGTGGAGGAGCAAGTCTTGCTGATTCTGCATCCTGAGGGCCTCGCAGGAGTAGGTGGAGGAATGGACTCTGGTAAGTCAAAGCTTTACTATTACATACCCCACCCTACCTCCATGCTATCACATACCCCCACCCTCGCCCTCACCCCCATCACTCCAACTCCTCACAGATGTCCCAATATCACAAACCACCCATCCCAACACCAAGCCCTGCATGCAACACCAAAGCATGGACACCCATCACCAAAGCATGCCCACTGCACATAGCCATACACCCCCCTAAACCATTATCACAGAAGGTCCCACACAAGAATGGAAGCACTAGGGTACAGGGTGACCCAACCGTTGCACACCATGGCACACACAGATGCAATAATCATGCCTTTCCACCCCTGCAGGACCCCTACCCAACGTCGCCAGACAGGAGGGTCCAGACATGTCCACTCCACCCACAGAAGAGGCCCACAGTGATGACAGCATCTCTGTCCAACTGGATCTAGATGACTAGCCCGGACCATCGGGGACCTCTGGACAGTCGGTTCCCCTCACACAGGCACAGGCCACCACAGACCTTCCCCCCTCTGGAAACACCAGCACAGCACCCACCCAGCGGGCCCATACCTCCGTCCCCAGGACACGTCAATCAGCTGTGTGTCCACCACTACAGGGAACCCAGGATAACCCACCACCCCAACAACAACAGGGACCTGGGGGCAGTGGCAGTGGGCACACGGTCCAGGGGACGGAGGCCCAGGAACACAGGGGAACTGGGAGGTCTGCCGTGCGACAGGGGGCGGACAGGCCAAGGGAACCCACTCTCCACGAGGCCCTCTCCTCCATCATGGGAGCATACCACCACTCCCAGGAGACAATGGCAACGGTACCGGCCAAGTTTCAGGAGACCCAGCGCATGCAGGAGGAACAGTATATGGGCTTCAGTGTGGAACTCAGAATCATCAGCTCCACCCTGGGCACCATCATAGGGGTGCTGAAGGAAGTACTCAACACCAGGAGGGACACTGTGGCACTACAAGGGGCCCCTGACACTAGCATGGACGATGAACTGCCCACCACCTCCGCTGGCGCTAGTGGACAGGACGCCCCGCCACAGGACCACCACACCAGCACCCCACCCCCTGCAGACGGAGAACCGCCCCGCAAACGGTCCCTGAGATCCAGGAACAAGACAGAGAACAATGCCAAGACCCCCGCCAAGAAATGAGACCACCCTGATTGTCATCCTACTGTCCCACTTTGTCACCCTGTCCATAATTAAACTGCCCCAGCTCCGCTTCCTATGCCCATATGGGCCATTCACCTGTGAGACTAATAGAGTGGACTCTGCCATGGACATTCCTCCGCCATCACCCCTCACCATTTAGTTTAGTTTAGTTTTAAGGATTTATAAAGCGCGTAGTTACCCTAAAGCATCCCAGCGCTAACGTAACATGACTAATGCCAGCAGCAGGAAAATCCTGAAAGTTATCTACAGAAAAGGATAGTCTTGAGTTTTTTCCTAAAAAGCTGCTCTGAGGGTTCATGACGAAGCTCAGAGGGAAGATCGTTCCAAAGGCGGGCGGCCTTGGTGGAAAAGGAATTGGCTCCCCAAGCTCTCTTAGACCGCAAGATGTTGATGTGTCAGGAGGAGGAAGACCTCAGACTTCGAGAGGGGGCATAGATATGGATCCGTTTTCTGAGGAACATCGGACCCTTATCCTGAAGGGCTCTGTGAACAATGCACAGGGCTTTAAAGTGGGTATGCTGCTTGATGGGGAGCCAGTGAAGTGTTGAAAGAGCCGGCTTTGCGGAAAGATGTCTAGGAAGATTAATAAGAAGCCTGCCCGCTGCATTCTGAACTGTCTGCAGCTTCTTTATCACATAAGCCGGGGAACTGAGAAACAGAGAGTTCCCATAGTCCAGACGGGAGAGGATCAGAGTTTGAACGAGGATTCTTCTGGCCGTGGAGGGTAGAAGGTTAAAAACCTTCCTAAGGACACTTAAAATACCAAAACATGTAGAGGAGACTTTTTTTGGTTGAAAATCCATAGTCAAGCGTGAATCCAGCCAAAAACCAAGGCTTTTTACCTGAGCCTTGGGAGGAGGAAGATTGTTAAAAGCCTCGGAGTGCAATGAGAGGGGGGAGGCTGGGGAACCATTGCCTAACACAATAACTTCTGATTTTCCATCATTAAATTTAAGCTTAGATTGAATCATCCAGTCTCCGATATCTTCCACACAGCAAGAAAGATTGGCCACGGATGAATCCCCAGAACTAGATAGTGATACCACAAGCTGAGTGTCGTCGGCATAGGTGACCAAGGAGAAATTATAGGGAACAATCACTTTAGCCAGCGGGGATAAGTAAACATTGAAAAGAGTTGGACTCAGGGAGGAGCCCTGAGGAACTCCACAGGTCAATGGAAAAATCTCAGAGAAAAAGGCTCGATCCAGAACTTGAAAAGATCTTCCTTTAACAAAAGCGGACAGCCAGGACAATGCTGAACCTCCTATCCCTAATTCAGAGAGCCTGCAGCAGAGAAGGTTGTGGTCCACCGTATCAAAAGCTGCGCTAAGATCAAGTAAAATAACGGCTACATAAGCCCCTTGGTCCAAAAGTTGCCGGGCTGACTCCGTCACTTTAAGGAGGGCTGACTCTGTGCTATGGTGGGCTCTAAAGCCCATTTGAGTAGGGTGGAGAAGTTCATGACTCTCCAGATAGCTGGTTAATTGATAGTTAACATGCTTCTCCAGGATTTTTTATGAGATGGGAAGGAGAGCAATGGGTCTGTAATTCTACAGCAGAGAAGGATCCAACTTAGGCTTTTTTAAAAGAGGCTTGATGATGGCGTGCTTAAAAGAAGAAGGGAGAGAACCTGAAGATAAAGAATGATTCAGTATTTTTGTAAGAGGAGGAACAACAATATCTGAGACCCGCAAGAGGATGGCAGGAGGGGCAGGATCAGGGGGGGAGCCCGATTTAATTTGAAGAAGGAGGTTGGAAGTTACAGCATCCGTGAGAGGTACAAAGGCAGTTAATACGCTTCCAGAGAAGGCGGGGTCTATCATTTGATATTCTGACGACTCCAGGGAAGGAGAAGAGGAGAACCCGGAATATATATTGATAACTTTATCATGGAAGTAGGATGCCAAGCGATTACTGTATTCAATGGAGGGCTCTGTGGGGGGGGGCAGGCATAGGGGTTATGGTTAATTCTTTAAAAATCCGAAAAATTTCCTTCTGTGAGCAGGAGGAATTTTCTATTTTTGTACCATAGTAAGTGGACTGGGCGGCTTTAATATTTTGGTGGTAAAGTCTGATGGATTGCCTGTATACTTCTCTGTCGGTGAAGCTGTAATTCTTTCTCCAGGTTCTTTCTAACTTTTTACACCTCTTTCTTCATTCTAATAAGAGAGGAGAGAACCAGGGTTTAGCCTTGTGAGAGGGCTTATTGACTCTAGATTTAATGGGCAGAATAACATCCACCTCACGACAGCCTCCAGCGCATGCACCTGCACCCAAAGTCACCAAACTTACACCTCCTACTACCACCACCTCTTTCTCCACTCCCAAACCCCCTCCAGCTACCCGTCCCAGTGTGTCCAAGAAACTTTTCCTGTCCACCCTTGACCTCTTTCCCACACCTCCCCCGTCCCGTCCATCTCATAGGTCCCGAAGTAGCACCTTAGCCACAACATTTCCGGGACCAGTGGTGCCTGTAGTCACCGGTATGTGGAGTGCACCGGCCACCAGGACAGCCAGTGTGGCACGGAGCCACAGCACAGCCAGTCCCCCACCTGTGAAGCATCAGAAGTTGGCCAGTGCCCGGCGGGAGAGGGGGAAGACTCCAGCCACCAAAGCCGCTCCCAGGGGTCCCGGTGGGAGTGTGGAGTCAGCTGTGACACCTCCCAGGGTGGGGAAGGGCCACAAAAAACCCAGCAAGTCTGGGAAGAGCTGCACGGCGGAGAAGACCACCATCATCCCCGCTGTCCAGGAGGCCACCGCCAGCCCCAGCCCAGCTGCCCAGGAGGCCACTGCCAGCCCCAGCCCAGCTGGCCAGGAGGCCACCGCCAGCCCCAGCCCAGCTGGCCAGGAGGCCACCGCCAGCCCCAGCCCAGCTACCCAGGAGGGCACCGCCAGCCCAGCTGCCCAGGAGGACACTGCCAGCACCAGCCCAGCTGCCCAGGAGGGCACCGCCAGCCCCAGCCCAGCTGACCAGGAGGCCACCGCCAGCCCCAGCCCAGCTCATCCGTAAAGGACCACCAGCACAAGCCCCGCTGGGCCATGAAGGACCGCCAACTCAAGCACCGCTGGGCCATGAAGGACTGCCAGCACATGCACCACTGGGCCATGAAGGACCGCCAACTCAAGCACAGCTTGGCGATGGCACACCATAATCTCTTCTTTTGATGGGCACTGACCTGCAGAGGTAATACAGACAGGAGGACACCATTACACATACAATCCAGCCTGTCACACATATGGCCCACCTATCCCGTTTCCATCACCATTGGCACACACATCAGCCAGCGCACACCATGTACACCACCACAAGACATTCCCCCCGATGACACAATGCTTTCACACACATCTCCATGCATCCATCACACATGCATCGTACCAAGGTGTACTCACCTGTTGGTCTACCTTAGTCCGTACTGGGGTAGGACAGGTGGCTTGGCAGCAGGAATGTCACAGCCAGTGCTCTCAATTTTGTCTGCCCTGGTGAAACACATGTGCAGCTATATAGCTTTCCCCCAGGTGGAAGATCTGGCCACTGTGAAGGCCGGATTCAATGCAATGGGACATATACCCAATATTGTTGAGGCCATTGACGGACATGTTGTGTTAACCCCCCCCCCCCTGCCAGAATGAACAGGTGTTTAGGAATCGGAAGAGTTTCCACTCCCTGAATGTTCAAATGGTGTGCCTGGTGGACTAGTACATCTCCCACGTCAATGCTAAGTATCCTGGGTCGGTGCATGATGCCTTTCTTCTGACGAATAGCAGCATCCCAAATGTGATGGCCCAAGAGGCACAGGGTGTGGCTAATAGGTGAGCCATGATCCCCACCCACTGTATGTTAGTGTATGCCTTGAGATGTCATCCCTAAATCATTGTGTAAGGCTGTGTTGTCGTCCCTCAATACTTGCAGGTGACTCTGGCTACCCAAACCTATTGTGGCTGCTGACCCCTGTGACGAATGGCAGGACAGGGGCTGAGGAACGTTATAATGAGGCACATGGGTGAACCAGAAGGATCATGGAGAGGACCTTTTGGGCTCCTGAGGCCAGGTTTAGGTACCTCCATCTGACAGGTGGATCCCTTTGCTACTCACCCGGGAAGGCCTGCCAGGTAGTAGTGGCATGGTGCATGTTGCACAACCTGGCCCTCAGATGGCATGTACACTTCCTGCAGGAGGAGAAGACTGGAGATGCCCCTGTGGCAGCAGTGGACCCTGAGGACAGTGAAGATGAGGAGGTGTAGTGAAAATAAGTATGTTTGACCACTGACTTTGTGTTTCACCACTGTGCATATTAGTTGTTCAATGTTCACCAGTTGCAGATTACATTTTGTATTCAGTTTAGCTGCCTATTGGCTTTATCATGGCGTTAGACATTACATTTTATATTCAGTTTAGCAGCCTATTGGCTTTATTGTGGCGTTAGACATTGCAGTTGAGACATTGCAGATGAGCTGTATTTTTCCACATGGTAAACTAAGCTTTTGTTTTTCGTATTTTCTCTTACCGAACGCGATAGCATGATAAGGAAGCTCAAAACAGTCTGACCTTGAGGGGCGTGTCTCGAAACGATGGCCAGCTTTTGACACATTCCTGTCAAGGTTTACCTAAACAAGCCAGCATTTTTTAATAATTCACATCTGAGACAGAAGGGTCTTTCAGAAGGCTTTTCCCCATGATTATTTAATCTAGAAAAGGTGTCCATGGGCAGCAGCGAGAGGAATTTTCCGAGACTTCTGTCAGGATTGGTCGTCAAATGCCTGACTTCCTTTGAGGGTGGAAAAATCTTTCTTGCAGTTGAACAGGGGTTATCAACTTGCTGGCATGAGAAAGATGAAGAGTAGAGACAGGCCCTACGGTGATGAATTTTGAAGTTATTCTTTGCTTTGCAGTTATGCTATAGTACAATCACATATATTTGCGGTGTACATTGCAGTTGAGAATCACTTGGACATATTTTCCTTTCATTGTTGTGACTATTTTTAAATGTATGCCTCCAACCTACTAATCTCCTCTCTCAGGAACCTCGTGGTGAAGTAATAATAAATGCCTTCTTTGAACTAAGAAGTGCATTCCAGAGATTTTTGTCAACTTGGTCATTAGTGAAATCAAAACATTTTGGCGTAGTCGATTGCAGGATTCGAAGAGGAAAACATGTTTAACAAGTTAAAGTAATAAACTTGATTATTCTAGAGTGATTGTTTCACGTAGTGCCCTAAAATATCCTGAAGTGCATAGTTCTGAAGTGTAAAGCAAAACAGGAGGCTGAGGACAACAGAACATCAGTTATCCTTCAATACTTCCAATGACACACAGGAGAGAGACAGTGCAAACTGACCATTCCTCTGACTATTGATGTATTCTGTGTGGCTGTAGCATGATGGCATTAACTTCCATTGCATCTCAACTTACTTTCACCTATGGCTTTCCATTTCACAGATGTTGGTGAGATAAGAACGGTGTACTGATGTAATGACTACAGACAGCTACAGTTCCTTATTTCTATGCTCTCACAGTGTTCAGATCATGTGCACTAGATGCGACTGTTTACATAAATGCACATTTTCAAAACTTAAAATGCTAGTAGTCAAGTTGTGTTCAAGGGTGTTTATTGTAGTGCTATGAAACTGAGGGAAAAGTGCAATGGAATGGGGTGATGATGGAGGAAAGTCCAGGGTATTGTTCCAGTCTGTCTGTAGCACAGGTCCAGTGTCCAAGGGGCCATAGGAAGGGGAGCAAAGGAAGTTCAAAGTGGACAAGATGACTGTGTGGAACACAAGGGGGACAATCAGGAGAGTCTCATTTCCTGGTGGTGGTCTTGGCAAGCGTCTCTGGCTTCTGTCTGGCTCGCCGGGAACGTTTGCGGGGTGGTTCACCTTCTGCAGGGGGAGGGGTGCTGGTGGCCTGTGGGTCCTGTGGGCGGGTCTACTGCCCAATAGCTGCAGCAGAAGTGGAGGGTTGGCCAATGGATTGGCTAGTGGTAGGGCGCGCTGCTGTGCTGTTGCCTCCCTCATGATGTTGGCCATGTCGGCCAGCACCCCTGCTATGGAGCTCAAGGTGGTGTTAATAGCCTGCAAGTCCTCCCTGATACCCTGATACTGTTCCTCCTGCAGCCACCTGTTCTCCTGCACGTTGTCAAGGATCAGGCCCATCGTGTCCTGGGAATGTTGGTAGGCTCCGAGCATCTCATGAGTGCCTCCTGGAGAGTCGGCTCCCTGTCGGCTCCCTGGGCCTGTCCTCCCCCTGGCGCACAGCGGTCCTCCCAGTGTCCCTGTTGGCCTGTGCCTCTGTCCCCTGAACGGTGTGCCCACTGCCACTGATCCCAGTTCCCTGATTGTCTTGGGTATGAGGTGTGGACTGGGGTCCCTGTACAGGTGGGCACACTGCTGATTGATGTGTCCTGGGGACAGAGGTGTGGGTATGCTGGGTGGGTGCTGTGCTGTTGGATACTGATGGGGAGGCTCTGTGGTGACTGTGAGTGGGCTTGGGTGACCGACTGTCCCGTGGTCCCTGATGGGCCAGGTTGTTGGTCCAGATCCCGAAGTCCAGAGTTACTGTCATCACTGGGGCATATTCTGATGGGGGACTGGATAGTCGTGGCACCTCCTCTCCACTGACATTGGCTGGGGTTCCTGTAGGGATGTAAGTGATGTATTATGCTTCATGCCTGTGACATTTTGTAGATCCCTGGCTTCACCTCTATCGTTGCTGTTATCCTGCCACCTTTGTTTGTGTAGGTTGATGTATTGCGTGATTATTAGTTTCCCTATGCTGTGCATGCTTTGGTGATGGGTGTCCATGCAGGGTTGGGAGGGCTGTCCATGCATTGGTACGGGATGCAGGGCTTGGCATTGGGGTTAGTCATCTGCGTTGGTGCAGTGTGTAGGGTGGAGTGGAGTGATGGGAGTGAGGGTGAGGGGGTGTGATTGCATGCAGGTATGGGTGGGTGGTATGTGGTAAATGTTGACATACCAGTGTCCAGTCTTCTGGCTACTCCAGCAAGTCCCTCAGCATGCATTAATGCCAAGACTTGCTCCTCCCATGCTGTGAGGTGTGGGGGAGGTGGAGGGGGCCCACCGCCAGTCCTCTGTATGGCGAGCTGGTGCCTTGCTGGCACGGGACGTACATTCCCCGTAGGCCATTCCACCTCTTCCTGATGTCGTCCCTTGTTCTTGGGTGCTGTCCCACGGTGCTCACCCTGTCCACAATTCTCAGTATTAGCTCAATCTTCCTGGCAATAGATATCTGCTGTACCAGTGCTCCAAACAGCTGTTGCTCTACCCAGACAATTTCCTCTACCATGTCCCTTAACTCCTCACCTTTGTGGGAACATGGGTGTTGTGTGGTGCGTGTTGGTGAGAGTGTGTTGAGTAATGTGTTGGGGTGTGTGATGTGGAGTGGGGAGGGATGTATGGGTGTATGTGGTGTGTGTCTCTAGTTGTCTTTGTGCTGTTCGTGGTAATCTCCTGGCAGTAATTATGGTTTGTAAAGGGTTGTGGGTAATGTGGGTGTGTGTTTTATAGTGGTGTGAGCGGGTGGGTGTGGTGTGTGTATGAGTGTCAGGTGTGTGTTTTTAGTATTGGTCAATGTGGGGTTGTTTTGTATGTGGGTGTCCATTCTGAGCGAGGTGGTATGTACCGCCAATGGTTTACTGCCATTGAATATCCGCCATGGATATTCGTGGGTCATAATGTGGTGGGCATTGTTCTGTTGGCGTAACTGTATGGGTGTTGGTACTGGCACTTTAGCACTGACCTTTGGGCTGGCGGATTTGTGTATGTGGCAGTATTCTGTCGGATTGTTGTGTGTGTCATAGTATGGCGAACGGATATTCGCCACCGGGGAGGTATGTTGGCGGCCATCAAGCGGTGGTAAGCGGGATTTACCGCCAATGTCATAATGAGGGCCTGAGTTTTCTATCAGAAAACAGGGCATAACATGTGGAATTCTGTAATTATTACATCAAATGCTGCATATTCTGGTATTGATAGGGCATTTACCCCAAGAACATTTACTCTGGCTTGATCAGCTGAAAGTTACCAGGGGAAACTGCGGTGGAAGTAGTGATCAGAAAACTTCGGATTTCGATATCTGCAGTAACAGAATTGAACATGCATACTTGAAATAAAAAGCCCACTCATGATAGGGACATAAGTGGAACTCATTTCCCTGTAAGGAATGCTATTTTTACACTGTTAATGAATGTTAATCAAAGTAGTACATTTTTTTTTTTCTGTCTTTTTTAGGTCTGGCTTACAGACAGCAGTCCAGTCCTCCTGTGCTCCTCTTGTTGCTCCCTCTTCCATCCTTGCTCGACGGTTGCTCCATTCGCCTCTCTCTGTACTACTCAATTTGGTCTCTTTATTTTTTGTGGAAAAAATAACAAAAACACAAGAAATGAGATGAAAGGAAAGAAAATAGTTAACGATAGTGTGAAAAACATTAGAAACATTAACAAGCTCTGTATACTATACCACTATGTGTACTCTGCTGGTCACTTCAACAATCGATTCCTCAAGAGACAGTGTAGCTGATAAATAGATAAACATCAGCCACCCATGTGTAGTCTGCAGGTCACAATTATTAATCCCTGTCAAAACAGCTCAGTGGGTAAATAGACACATTAGAAAGATCTGTGTGAATTATGTAAGCCATACTTTCTGATCCCAGTAGGAAAATTAATCGGGTTAATGCACGTATTGGTGCAAATATCTATATGTAACCTGTGTATCACAGGCTCCAGAATCACCGAGATAGCTTTCCCAAAGCAATGCTTTGATAGTGTGAAATGTGCTGCGACTACTGAATACAAATCGTAAACATAGTATATTTTTCAGGTTTTATGAAGTATTCACTGTCTGTAATTTAGCAAGCATGTTTAACTATCAGTTTTGTGTGTAAGAAGAACAAATATTGTATTTGCAGTTAACTGTAGGTAGAAGTTCAATATATTAGTAGAGTGTGGTCATTTTAGGCATAGCTTTAACCCACCCTCAATACCACACCTCTCCAAATAGCAAAGTTTGTATACTTTTTTAGGTCTGGCATTAGCCAAGTGTGAGGAAACAGGCTTTTTGCAGGTTCCTCCCACCCACTCCTTTTGCTTCCATTTGGAGTATTAGCTGCTGGTTTTCGACTCTGGGAGTGCACTGAGGCCTGCTATCCAGACCTTAGTGCCAGTAGTTTAACCCTACACAAATTGCATGTTGAAATGGATACACCCAATTGTCAAGGTCTGACTTACTTATAAGTCCCTAGTTTATGGTACCCAGGATACCCAGGCCATGTAAGGCAAAGTGTCCACTCAAAGCTGCAGCACTGTTTGTACTGCCCTTCATATGACAGGATACAGAATGGTTCTCGGCGTGGTCTGCAGACTGGAAGGACAGTGTTTATACTGCCAGCCCGACTTTGCCATTTAAACTTAAGGCAAAGCCTTATCCCTTAACATTATATGTTAGCCTCCCTGTGAGGAAAGCATGTAGAGTCCTATGGCAGGGATCTCTGTTCTGTTAAGTAAAACATGTGTTTTACGATATGTTTTAGCAGCAACACTTCCAAATTGTCGTTTTGCCGTGGGCAAAGTTGGCAGTCCAATTACCTAATACAGAGTTACTGGGTGGCATCTCAACCCAGCTAACTCTTGACTGGGACTACCAAAGTGAGTCATGGAAGATATCAAATTAATTGTGGCATTAAATATGATTCGATGGCCAAATCAAAATGAATGTCATTTTAAAAGGTAAGCAACTTTTACCAAGTTGCCACTCTATGCCCCAGCTAGTCCAGTGGCCTTACAAAGGCACTAGCATAGAGACATCTTTCTGCATGCCTGGGGAGACATGTGAATGACTCCCAGGCCTGGAACTAAGGCTGTTTGCCACACTGGAAGGTGTGACCTCCTCTCACAGGATGACTGCCCAGAATATTAGCCCAGAAAGTGAGCATCAAATGTAAAGCTGCCTTTGAAGGGCTGCTATGGCAACACTCTCAGGCAGGATGCCTTTTGTTTCTTGCAGACAGAGTAGAGCCTGGGACAGAGGAGGGAAAACTAATTCACAAATTAGTTTTCCAGGGGCCTGTGCCCACTAATAGGCACACATCTAGGGCTGGGCTACCAAGGTAATTACAGTCAAGAAGGGATTCTGCCATGTTGTTTGTGGCAAAAATGTTGCACCATGGCTTAGCCAGATGCCACACATCACTGGAACTGTGTCACCAGAGAAGAGGGGACCCACTAGCCCATTGGCTGGTGACCCTGTTCCATCTCGGGACTTTGCTGAGCTATAATGGGCACCCTCGGCACCCGAGACCTCGTACTTGCTGGACCTGGAAAGAGGACAAGAAGAAGACCACTCTGCACCTGTTGGAAGTGCACAAAGAGAGGCTGCGATGCCAGAGTGACTGGTAATAAGATCTTACCTTACGATAGTCCACCGCAAGTAAATAATGTCACTTTTCTTGTTAAGTCCAGTAAAGGTTTCAGTAATATAAACCTGAACTCAACCCCCGGCAGCTGTGGAACACAGCACAAAAGCTTAACTTAGGAAAATGTGTAAAGCATTTAGAGGTACCAAAGCATTCAAAAGGTAAAAAACAAAAGTACAAAATAGAGAATATTTGAATGAACAAGATGACACCAAAAGAAAAAAATCCAACAAGGGATTTGATGTGAATTTCCAAAGTTTTAGCTAAAATTAGTTCCAAAAAGGGAAAATTACCAACATTGGGCAACTGGGTGTTAGATCAGGGCAAAGACAAAAGTTAAGGCTGACTATGAGTGATTGCCGGTTGGATAAAGGGACTTGGTTCATCCCAGACAAGAAGTTACCTTCTTTTCTTAGAAATAGTTTTGGACCTAGACAGGTCATCAATGGGTTCGTCTGTATCAGAGCAGGCAGGGCTCAAGAAATGGCCTGTGGGAAGACGGGGTCCAGTTGCATTTGGCAATAAAGACAGGAGACGTTCGGGTTTACACTCCCTGAAGATCTTCAGTGTTGATTGGGCCCTCACCAATGGTGGCAATGAGAAAGCTGTTGTATGGAGACAAAGCAGCCTCAAAGTTGATGGATTCTAAAAAGTGAGAATAGTAAGTGCTATGGTGAGGCCAGGCCAGCTGGTGGTGCACCCTTGGCGAATTAGCTGGCTGGTTGGTCCAGGTCCCACAATGGATCTCCAGGCAGAAATTTAGCAAAAAATGTCTAAGGGGGTCATTCTAAGTCTGGCGGGCGGCGGAGGCCGCCCGCCAGACTTCCCCCTCCGAAATACCGCTCCGCAGTCGAAAGACCGCGGAGGGTATTCTAAGTTTTTCCCTGGGCTGGCGGGCGGTCGCCAAAAGACCGCCCGCCAGCCCAGGGAAAAACTCCCTTCCCACGAGGATGCCGGCTCGTAATCGAGCCGGCGGAGTGGGAAGGTGCGACGGGTGCTGTTGCACCCGTCGCGTATTTCACTGTCTGCCAAGCAGACAGTGAAATACTTGTAGGGGCCCTCTTACGGGGGCCCCTGCAGTGCCCATGCCAGTGGCATGGGCACTGCAGGGGCCCCCAGGGGCCCCGCGACCCCCCCTACCGCCATCCGGTTCCCGGCGGGCGGACCGCCGGGAACTGGATGGCGGTAGGCGGGGTCGGAATCCCCTCGGCGGCGCCTTGGAGGATTCAATAGGGCGGTGTTACACTGGCGGGAGACCGCCAGTGTTGCCGGTCTGACCGCGGCTTTACCGCCGCGGTCAGAATGCCCTGCGGGGCACCGCCGGCCTGTCGGCGGTGCTCCCGCCGACCCTGGCCCCGGCGGTCTAAGACCGCCGGGGTCAGAATGACCCCCTAAATCCCAACATTTTGGGTTCGGCAACAGGAGTGCACTCTTACACCAATAGAACTGTCAGGTCTGTTGGCTTTGTCAATTTTTTTAGCCATAATGTACAACAGCGCAGAATGTCTGAAAGCAAAAAACAAAGCAGTTGTTTAGCATATTATGGTATGGCCAGGCATTGTTTAGTGTGATATGGCCTGTCATTGTATAGCATGGTGTGGCCTGTCATTGTATGATATGCTATGGTATGACCTGTCTTTATTTAGCATTGTATGGTATGGCCTGTCTTTTTATAGCATGGTATGGTATGGCCTGTCGTATGGTATGGTAAGGCCTGTCATTGTATATTATGGTATGGTACGGCATGGTATGGCCTGTCATTGTGTGGTATATTACGATGAGATATGGACTGTCATAGTATAGTATAGTGTGGTGTAGCAAAATGGGTTTGGCCCATTTAATGTGGATGGATTATATGCTTTTGTATCACATGGTTTTGGACTTTTTACTGTGGGTGAGCCTGACAACTATCTCATGCATGGTATTCCCCTGGTGAATGTACTGCACATGTTTACCACCCGTGTCCACCTTTTAAAATAAGGCACAGCTGCAAGGGTAAGAGGCATTTGGCTAGTTACAAGTGAACACGAGTGCGCATGCATGTGCTCACGCGTGAGGTTTGTACGTGTGAGACTACCTTTGTCCACAGCCTGGTAGCCTGACTTAGAGGACCCTTCAGGGTTAGATATTGAGCTGGGATAGGCTTATAATATTAGTGGGCGCTTGTAGGTAACATCAGTATGGTTTACTGTTTGTCTGCAGTGACACTTTATTATACACATTGGGGGAAAACTGTCTTAGAGTGCAGTTTCACTTCCCTTTGGCCTACAAAGTCCAGCAAAACGACATACTGGGGTAAAACATGTGCCAAGATTGATTATGCCAAGATTGATTATGGAAGTCCCAAGCAGATATATGTACGCCTTATATTCATATTTATCTGGCTCACCTCAGGACCAGAGCCCAGCCTTTCTGCCACCCTGCTGGGTCAAGTTAATTACACTGGTCCCCAGCAGATGGAACAAAGGCCTCCCCACATAAAAGGAGCCATTAACTGTGTTCACTCAGCTCCTGAAGAGGAGTAAGTGTGGAAGAAAATCTGCACCTGTTGATTAGCTGTCACACTACACCAGGGTTGGGACACCCCAGGCCCACTGAACAAAGGAGGAAGCCCAGACCTCTGCAGCTAACACGGGAGAGGGCACCACTTTGACAGTTTGGTGGGAAAGGCCCTGGCAGTGATGTCAGTTTGGAGCGGAGCTGAAGTCTCCAGAGATATGAGCAGAGAAAACTTGGTGGTGCCATTTTGAATTGTCCAAGGATGCTGTGCAGGAGGGTTGCGATAGGGTGGAGTGGTGATGTGCCCCCCTAGGATTGGCAGGGTTGCTGACTTCTAGAACTTTCCACCCCCATTTAAAAACTCTTGCACAAGGGAAAGAAGTTGTTGGTGGTGGACACTGGGATTGAACAGCAGCAGCACCATGCACAACTGGAAGGACCAGCTCTCTGATCCTGATGCCCTAATGGACTAAAGACCAGTGCTTAATTTGTGCTTGTTGTTTCCGGTGCTGAGCACCGGCACTTATTTTTGAGGGCCGGGGCTTATTCTTCTGCCTCAAGCATTTGCTGCAAGCAAAATACACATTTGGGAAAGACGTATGAAAGGAAAAACAAAAAAGCGCCACTAAGAGAGAAAGTAGAAAGCTGCAAGAATAAGCTGAAGGGGCAGCAAGTGGCTTTATATGGATTGAAGAGGCCTGAGATAGCTTCAGGATTACGCCGCCTCAGTATTCCATGTTCACACATTTAATTGCAGCAGCTGCGTGTTTAAGAGGCGGGCTTTGAGCACCGGCACATTTTTATTTACAAATTAAGCACTGCTAAGGACTACAGTTGACCCCAGGACTAGTGAGTCTATCTCCAGGACCAGGGCAGCTGGACTCCTTAGGCCCCTTAAGGACCAGTCAGAGAAAGAACTGGACTTCTGTGCTCAAACTAGAGAAGAGGAGCACCAGAGGACAAGAAAAAGGAGAAAGGATGGCGCAGGGAGCCAGTGGAACCAGCTCCCTGCAATCCTTGCAAAGTGTGCACCTTGGAGGCCAGAAGGCCTGTGCAAAAGGCTTCAAGTGGCAAGGGCTTGCCAACAGGTGCACAATGAACCCAAGATTGTACAAAATGCCCCAGTTCTGGCCAAGATATTGCATGGAAAAGGATTTAACATTTGAGCCCCCAGCAGAGAAGACAGAGTGCATAGAGCTCTGCTTCAAGTTCTCCAGAAAACCCTTAGGTGGGTCAGTGCCCAGGGTTCAACACGAGCTACATCTATAATTTATGAGCAAGGAGGAGACGTGCATGGGACCCTCTCCCGAGAGCTCTTGAGGCCACATCTCTGGGCTGCCACCAAGAAAGGAACTGAGAGAGCGCTTTTGTATACCTCCACCAAGACAGAGGAAAGGGGTATGAGCCCGTTTTCCATGCCCAAACGAAAGAAGAGGAGGGGAAACGCCATTGGACTCCTCCAGGGAAGAGAAGAAGTGCCTGGGACCCCATCTCACTGCCCACAATGATCCAAGAGGCAGGTGGAGTGCTGTCATGCTCCCCCCAGTGGTGGTGATCACCACGGCTTCCCATGACCGTTTATACGAGGATTGAGGTGGCCACCACACAGAAAACACCCTGCCTGCATGGGAGAAGCAAGCTGACAGCTCCCATGCCAGCAGAAAATGCCGGCCAAGCGGAGAGCCAAAAGGGGCAGCCTGGGTGGGGTTCCCAAGCTGCCCCCAACGTAGAAGCCAGTCAGCGTGCCTGAATGGGACCTGGCAGCTTCAACAAGATTAAAAAAAGGCCCAAAGCAAAGATGATGTGGGGCATGAAGCCCCCTGCAATTAAAGTAACGCAATAGGTATTTCTGTGCTTCCACAAGGTAGCACCCCATGATGACCTGTAGGGCTTTGGTTTGCCAATGTTTTGTCTCATGTGGTGGTCCAGGGCGTCCAGGGCACCATCAACATTAAAAAGAGAGCACTGGGAAGCTGCAGGAGTGCAGCAGTCTCCCCCAAAGAATGTTTTAGGTTCGGACCCTTAGTTTAAAGGGTCCAAGAGATTACGATCTTTTCTGGCTTTCTGTCTAAAATTAAAGCATTCCAAATGCTGAAACGTTTGTTCTACAGCCTGGGAGTGCAGTGACCTTTGTTGGCTGGTTATGTGCTTACATGTTTGTGTCCTAAGTTGGTTAAGGAAAGACACAGACACATGTAATATGGTTTTAATATGTTTTATTTACTTGTATTGTTATTTCTGACGGTTTCATTAAAAGGTGGCAGTGCTTTATTAATTATAAAGAGTGCAGATGTGCAAAATGCTTATTAATTATAATAATTGCTTATGGATTACTGTTATGGAAGTCAGTGATTGAGCTTTGCATTAAAACATGTGGTGCTTGATCTGTAAATGTAGTAACCTGGATAATGGCAATAGGTCTGTTCGTTTTGAAGTTGACTCTCCTATATAGGCATTTTCTAAATTGTATGGGAGAGAGCTACTATGAGTTTTGGGGTCATAACACTTTAGGGTCAAATGAAATGTCATCAGGGTATTTCCACCAGCCTTATGTATATTTGTAAATTACTCTGTAGTAGTAAGCAGTGTGTGTCATAAATGTACCTTTCCATTTCTAAAGAAAAAAGAACAGATTAGACAATCATTTATTGAATGTTATTAGTGAGTGGCAGCGAATGGTGATTACTAGCCCACACCACCTCCCCTGAGTGGACCTTGCACTGCTCTGCTCCACTACCCTGAGAGAATCAAGCGCATCAGGGAGCTCAGTTCCTGGGGGGGGAGGGGTAATTGTGGACCTATTACTTGTGCAGGCCTCATATCCTGTACAATAGCCCAGTCTTCTTACTTATGGTATGGCCTGTCATTGTATGGAATGTTATTGTATGGCCTGCCATTATATAACATTGCATGGCCTGTGATAACGCGTCCCGTCTTAGGTAATTTACTTTGTCTGGGACTCGTTTTAGGCCAATTAATCTTTTGACCCTGATTGAAGACACCTTAGGACGAGACAACTAATCATCATGTAAATCATTAGGTCAATAATTTTCTCAATATTCAATAGGTAAAAGTAAACCAATCTAGATAAATGCATTAATAAAGTCTGACCACGCCATGACCTCTCAACCATGAATGATCACACAAAAATTAGTAAGATTTACGTTATTTTATTCCCTATTGATTACACTCTACTAGCAAGTTTATTAGTCTCAAAACCAGAAAACACATCAGCAATGTCACAGTATGGCAACTAGAATAAGATTTCATTAACGCAAAGATCATAAACATCAAAACAAAACACAACTTCAACATAGATTAATTTTAGCAGAGTATCATTAGCGCATTATTCAACAAAGCATTGATTCAGTCATTTGTCTATTTGAATCCGCTTTAGTGAACTCCTTAACTAACCTCGAATTAGCATTAGCATGTTGGGCTTCATGCAAAACAATTTAGCAACACAAATTTTGAAAACATCTAACTTATGGTCTCTATCAAAAGGAAGCAGTTGGTACCTAGAAAGGAAAGGCAAACAGACAATTACAATTTCATTATCATATAGTTACCCTCCATAATGGGTCAGCATACAGAGTCAGTCTTCGTCCTCAGGACATCAGTTGATTCGCCATCAGCCAGGAAACACAGCAAAGTTCAGCAAGACCGGGCAATAAGGGACACCTCCCTCATAAGGAGGAAAGTATAGAACAGGCAAGGCAAGGGTAAGGATGGTTTGAAGAGTCAAACACAGCAAAGTCTTTAGGACAGAGTGACAAAGTGGCTAGGTGATAGCAAAAAGGCGCGTAATGACTGATTTCCCCTCGCGTCACAGGATTATATCAAACTTGTTGTACAGTCCCCTAATTTCCAATTGGGCAAAATTTGGTGCATCATTATCTCCATCCAATAATCAGGTAATCACCTCATTAGAATTGTCACTTTAGAACAGTTGTCACGTAGTTTATTTGCTCCTATAATGGACATCTCCACCGGGTAGAATGTCAGGTACAAATTTTTATTCTCTCAGGCTTAGTCATTAGTTCTATTGTCTTTACCAGTTCAGGCGACCTTGTACCTGTTGCAAGTTTACACTGTTGCATTCAGCAAGAATGTCTCCTTGAGCAAGTCGAGTCTCATGAGAAAGAATTTATTACAGTTACACACATCTTTTAGCTTCTGGAAAAGAACAGCTACATGTCCTTCAGCAAGTCAGCACATTGCACATTAGAAAAACACATTTAATATGAGACCGGCAGCTAGGCCCCGACTCATGCTAACTAAGGCCTAGTTATTAATTTTTTTAGCGACATCTTAACATATAACTCTTAATGCTAGTACAAAATCATACATTAGTACATTAATAATTCATTGTTAGTCAACTTCATTTAATCATCGTATACATTGGTGGCCACTCCTCGTGTGCGCATTTCAAACATGCGTTTAGTAAAACACAGCAATACAATTTTTATGCGCCATCCTTAGGCATTAATTTGCAAACATTTCATGTTAATTTTGATTATAATAAATACATTCCAACAATCCCTCCTCTGATGACACTTGTCATCACACAAATCCATTCTTTAACAATCCTTTACCTTTTCAATTCCTTCATTTTGATTTCCTCTTTCAGTTTCGCCTTTTCATATTTTGCTCTGAACATTTTCTCCCTTTTCTTTTCCTCCCTCCTCACTTTATATTTTGCCCATTTTACTTTACTTCTTTCGCAAATTTTGCTTAATACCCATAGTTCAAATAAACAAGCCAAAATAATTACTATTCCCTGTATTAGTTTTCCCAAGAACCCATGCCAAAGACCACTAAACCAACTTCCCACATGCGCAAATCCTTCTCCAACCTTTTCCCAGACTCCTGGTTCTTTCAGTTCCTCCAAATCTGCACTATCTCTTGTTAGGCTAGTAAGCATACTTCTAATCTCATTACTATTATCTGGTATATAAGCACAACAGGGGCACTCATTAGGCATCTTACAGACTCCGCCACTTTTCATTAAAAGAATGTCTAAAGCAAGCCTATTCTGAAGAGTCATAGCCCTCTTTGCGGCAAGTTCAGTATCCATCAGGAGTATAGCCCCTGTGAAGTTTGTCAGCATGTTATCCACAATAGTAGACAACTTTCGAATCTTTATGGAGTTCAAAACAACTCCCACTGAAGGAATTATTGCTCCAAATATGTCTCCTACTACACCAGCAGCTTCTCTTTTTTGTCTAGCACAAAGTAATTCGGTCACTTTCCGAAATTTCTTTAAATCATCTAGTTGATAGATCTTTGGAAAAACTGTTCCTAAATAACATGTCCCATACCATCCCTTTGGAAGTCGGTAATAAGCACTAAGTCCACAAATGTAATAAACCCCTGGGTTTAGTGTAGCAGTCTCAGAAACTGTAGCATTGTTAGCTTCACTCTCATCCACCAAACACATTTCCACAAACAGACCTATAATGAATATCACGCACATAACACCCAAAGCAACACCCAAATATTTACAGTGCTTGTTCCCCTCAACGTCATCTCCTGACCTAGGCATGATCTGTAAAGAATTAGAAAGTAAAGTACTATAAATGTAAACAACTAATAGGAGGATGGTTAATAACTCTTTTTTCTCTGCAAACCTTATGCAAAAGTCTCTCTTCAGCAAGTATTTACAGCCTTTTTATTCACTCCCAGGGTCCCTTGTCAATCCAGTTAGCAGATTGTCACAATCGATTTTTCAAAAGTCAATTCAGGTTAACAGTGCCACATCCGGTAATTTATCAGTCTCTTCTCTCAGGTTTCCCTTTATTCAATTTCAGCTTAACTCAGTCCTTTTTATTTGTAGCCAATTTCAAGTGCCATAATATTGACCTGGAACTTCACGATCAAAACAAAATGCCAAGAACTCTTGTTGCCACTCGGCTGACGTTGCATAAGCCCATTCAGGACCTGCATATCTTCTGTTTGCAATTCTCTTTCTTTTCAACTTGCGATCATCCTGCAATTCTCCTTCACTCAGATCTTCTTTCTTTGTGGTATCAACCTCTTCCTCTATTGTTTCATTAATGACCACTTTCCCTTTCTCTGTTTGCGATTCTGGCCACTTATCTCCTCTCTGTGTCCTTTTACTGTTTGGCTTTTCAGGTTGCTGTTCAATGCCCTCCTCTTTTGCTATGGTGTTTTCTCTTGATGGATCTGCAAGTGGCTCAGGAGGAGTCTGAACACTTTGACTTCCTTCTGCCTCAACTCCTTCGCCTTCTGGGTCTGTCAGGGGTTCAACTTCAAACCCATAACCCGTAACCGTCTGCTGCTGGGAGAACCTCTCTTTGGGTCGGTCCTCCTGGTGCCTCAGTTGAGATAGGCTCACGTCACCCTTCTGGATCTTGTCTGCTGTTTGAGTGAAGTGACCAAGCCGTCCTCAACGGGCTCCCCTTCAGTCTCAGTTCCCCTTTCATTACTCTCCGGCCCTGAGACTTCCTTCTCTGTAGCTGTTAATTTCGACAACTCAATTTCCTCATCAGTTGGACACGTCACCTTCTTTGTGTGACTGGCATGTGTCCAATTTGGAATTCCCGCACATTTCACAGCAGTAGTAGTTGTCAGTATCACTTGATACGGCCCCTTCCAACGTGGCTCCAAACATGACTTCCTCATGTGTTTCTTGACAACAACCCAGTCACCGGCTTTCAGATTGTGACCTGGATCATTTATCAGTGACAGTGGGGTTGCTTTCACCTGGTATATTTATATTTTATAGCATAATACTATTCAAATCTTCTATATTAGGCACATAAGAGAACACCAAATCATAGTTCGAATAAAAATATTGCACTTCTTCTTGGTTATAGAAACGTGTTAGTAGCAAACTACAACTAATCCCCTATGTTAATGGCAAGCTGTGATATGTAACTCCCTCTTGGACTGAAAGAGGAATTTGTGTACACACGTAACAAGCCTTCGCATCCATAGTGTCAACATACTCACTCAGCAACCGATAGAAAACATTAGTAGACAGCTCCCCTTTTGTATTAGTTTCATCATGCAAGTACTTTGTATCTTGCACAATTTATCCCACGGTGTTAGTGTAGCAGTCTCAGAAACTGTAGCATTGTTAGCTTCACTCTCATCCACCAAACGCATTTCCACAAACAGAGCTATAATGAATATCACGCACATAACACCCAAAGCAATACCCAAATATTTACAGCGCTTGTTCCCCTCAACATCATCTCCTGACCTAGGCATGATCTGAAAAGAATCAGAAAGTAAGGTACTATAAATGTAAACAACTAATAGGAGGATGGTTAATAACTCTTTTTTTCTCCGCAAAGCTTATGCAAAAATCTCTCTTCAGCAAGTATTTACAGCCTTTTTATTCACTCCCAGGGTCCCTTGTCAATCCAGTTAGCAGCTTGTCACAATTGATTTTTCAAAAGTCAATTCAGGTTAACAGTGCCACATCCGGTAATTTATCACTCTCTTCTCTCAGGTTTCCCTGTATTCAATTTCAGCTTAACTCAGTCCTTTTTATTTATAGCCAATTTCAAGTACCATAATATTGACCTGGAACTTCACGATCAAAACAAAATGCCAAGAACTCTTGTTGCCACTCGGCTTACGTTGCATAAGCCCATTCAGGACCTGCGTATCTTCTGTTTGCAATTCTCTTTCTTTTCAACTTGCGATCACCCTGCAATTCTCCTTCACTCAGATCTTCTTTCCTTGTGGTATCGACCTCTTCCTCTATTGTTTAATTAATGACCACTTTCCCTTTCTCTGTTTGCGATTCTGGCCACTTATCTCCTCTCTGTGTCCTTTTACTGTTTGGCTTTTCAGGTTGCTGTTCAATGCCCTCCTCTTGTGCTATGGTGTTTTCTCTTGATGGATCTGCAAGTGGCTCAGGAGGAGTCTGAACACTTTGACTTCCTTCTGCCTCAACTCCTTCGCCTTCTGGGTCTGTCAGGGGTTCAACTTCAAACCCATAACCCGTAACCGTCTGCTGCTGGGAGAACCTCTCTTTGGGTCGGTCCTCCTGGTGCCTCAGTTGAGATAGGCTCACCGTCACCCTTCTGGATCTTGTCTGCTGTTTGAGTGACCAAGCCGTCCTCAATGGGCTCCCCTTCAGTCTCAGTTCCCCTTTCATTACTCTCCGGCCCTGAGACTTCCTTCTCTGTAGCTGTTAATTTCAACAACTCAATTTCCTCATCAGTTGGACACGTCACCTTCTTTGCGTGACTGGCATGTGTCCAGTTTGGAATTCCTGCACATTTCACAGCAGTAGTAGTTGTCAGTATCACTTGATACGGCCCCTTCCAACGTGGCTCCAAACATGACTTCCTCATGTGTTTCTTGACAACAACCCAGTCACCGGCTTTCAGATTGTGACCTGGATCATTTATCAGTTGAAGTGTGGTTGCTTTCACCTGGTATATTTATATTTTATAGCATAATACTATTAAAATCTTCTGTAATAGGCACATAAGAGAACACTAAATCATAGTTTGAATAAAAATATTGCACTTCTTCTTGGTTATAGAAACGTGTTAGTAGCAAACTACAACTAATCCCCTATGTTAATGGCAAGCTGTGATATGTAACTCCCTCTTGGACTGAAAGAGGAATTTGTGTACACACGTAACAAGCCTTCGCATCCATAGTGTCAACATACTCACTCAGCAACCGATAGAAAACATTAGTAGACAGCTCCCCTTTTGTATTAGTTTCATCATGCAAGTACTTTGTATCTTGCTCAATTTATCCCACGGTGTTAGTGTGGCAGTCTCAGAAACTGTAGCATTGTTAGCTTCACTCTCATCCACCAAACGCATTTCCACAAACAGAGCTATAATGAATATCACACACATAACACCCAAAGCAATACCCAAATATTTACAGCGCTTGTTCCCCTCAACGTCATCTTCTGACCTAGGCATGATCTGTAAAGAATCAGAAAGTAAAGTACTATAAATGTAAACAACTAATAGGAGGATGGTTAATAACTCTTTTTTTCTCCGCAAAGCTTATGCAAAAATCTCTCTTCAGCAAGTATTTACAGCCTTTTTATTCACTCCCAGGGTCCCTTGTCAATCCAGTTAGCAGCTTGTCACAATCGATTTTTCAAAAGTCAATTCAGGTTAACAGTGCCACATCCGGTAATTTATCACTCTCTTCTCTCAGGTTTCCCTGTATTCAATTTCAGCTTAACTCAGTCCTTTTTATTTATAGCCAATTTCAAGTACCATAATATTGACCTGGAACTTCACGATCAAAACAAAATGCCAAAAACTCTTGTTGCCACTCGGCTGACGTTGCATAAGCCCATTCAGGACCTGTGTATCTTCTGTTTGCAATTCTCTTTCTTTTCAACTTGCGATCACCCTGCAATTCTCCTTCACTCAGATCTTCTTTCCTTGTGGTATCGACCTCTTCCTCTATTGTTTCATTAATGACCACTTTCCCTTTCTCTGTTTGCGATTCTGGCCACTTATCTCCTCTCTGTGTCCTTTTACTGTTTGGCTTTTCAGGTTGCTGTTCAATGCCCCCCTCTTGTGCTATGGTGTTTTCTCTTGATGGATCTGCAAGTGGCTCAGGAGGAGTCTGAACACTTTGACTTCCTTCTGCCTCAACTCCTTCGCCTTCTGGGTCTGTCAGGGGTTCAACTTCAAACCCATAACCCGTAACCGTCTGCTGCTGGGAGAACCTCTCTTTGGGTCGGTCCTCCTGGTGCCTCAGTTGAGATAGGCTCACCGTCACCCTTCTGGAACTTGTCTGCTGTTTGAGTGACCAAGCCGTCCTCAATGGGCTCCCCTTCAGTCTCAGTTCCCCTTTCATTACTCTTCGGCCCTGAGACTTCCTTCTCTGTTGCTGTTAATTTCGACAACTCAATTTCCTCATCAGTTGGACACGTCACCTTCTTTGTGTGACTGGCATGTGTCCAGTTTGGAATTCCTGCACATTTCACAGCAGTAGTAGTTGTCAGTATCACTTGATACGGCCCCTTCCAACGTGGCTCCAAACATGACTTCCTCATGTGTTTCTTGACAACAACCCAGTCACCGGCTTGCAGATTGTGACCTGGATCATTTATCAGTTGAAGTGTGGTTGCTTTCACCTGGTATATTTATATTTTATAGCATAATACTATTCAAATCTTCTATAATAGGCACATAAGAGAACACTAAATCATAGTTCGAATAAAAATATTGCACTTCTTCTTGGTTATAGAAACGTGTTAGTAGCAAACTACAACTAATCCTGTATGTTAATGGCAAGCTGTGATATGTAACTCCCTCTTGGACTGAAAGAGGAATTTGTGTACACACGTAACAAGCCTTCGCATCCATAGTGTCAACATACTCACTCATTAACCGATAGAAAACATTAGTAGACAGCTTCCCTTTTGTATTAGTTTCATCATGCAAGTACTTTGTATCTTGCTCAATTTATCCCACGGTGTTAGTGTGGCAGTCTCAGAAACTGTAGCATTGTTAGCTTCACTCTCATCCACCAAACGCATTTCCACAAACAGAGCTATAATGAATATCACGCACATAACACCCAAAGCATCCAAATATTTACAGCGCTTGTTCCCCTCAACGTCATCTTCTGACCTAGGCATGATCTGTAAAGAATCAGAAAGTAAAGTACTATAAATGTAAACAACTAATAGGAGGATGGTTAATAACTCTTTTTTTCTCCGCAAAGCTTATGCAAAAATCTCTCTTCAGCAAGTATTTACAGCCTTTTTATTCACTCCCAGGGTCCCTTGTCAATCCAGTTAGCAGCTTGTCACAATCGATTTTTCAAAAGTCAATTCAGGTTAACAGTGCCACATCCGGTAATTTATCACTCTCTTCTCTCAGGTTTCCCTGTATTCAATTTCAGCTTAACTCAGTCCTTTTTATTTATAGCCAATTTCAAGTACCATAATATTGACCTGGAACTTCACGATCAAAACAAAATGCCAAAAACTCTTGTTGCCACTCGGCTGACGTTGCATAAGCCCATTCAGGACCTGTGTATCTTCTGTTTGCAATTCTCTTTCTTTTCAACTTGCGATCACCCTGCAATTCTCCTTCACTCAGATCTTCTTTCCTTGTGGTATCGACCTCTTCCTCTATTGTTTCATTAATGACCACTTTCCCTTTCTCTGTTTGCGATTCTGGCCACTTATCTCCTCTCTGTGTCCTTTTACTGTTTGGCTTTTCAGGTTGCTGTTCAATGCCCCCCTCTTGTGCTATGGTGTTTTCTCTTGATGGATCTGCAAGTGGCTCAGGAGGAGTCTGAACACTTTGACTTCCTTCTGCCTCAACTCCTTCGCCTTCTGGGTCTGTCAGGGGTTCAACTTCAAACCCATAACCCGTAACCGTCTGCTGCTGGGAGAACCTCTCTTTGGGTCGGTCCTCCTGGTGCCTCAGTTGAGATAGGCTCACCGTCACCCTTCTGGAACTTGTCTGCTGTTTGAGTGACCAAGCCGTCCTCAATGGGCTCCCCTTCAGTCTCAGTTCCCCTTTCATTACTCTTCGGCCCTGAGACTTCCTTCTCTGTTGCTGTTAATTTCGACAACTCAATTTCCTCATCAGTTGGACACGTCACCTTCTTTGTGTGACTGGCATGTGTCTAGTTTGGAATTCCTGCACATTTCACAGCAGTAGTAGTTGTCAGTATCACTTGATATGGCCCCTTCCAACGTGGCTCCAAACATGACTTCCTCATGTGTTTCTTGACAACAACCCAGTCACCGGCTTTCAGATTGTGACCTGGATCATTTATCAGTTGAAGTGTGGTTGCTTTCACCTGGTATATTTATATTTTATAGCATAATACTATTCAAATCTTCTATAATAGGCACATAAGAGAACACTAAATCATAGTTCGAATAAAAATATTGCACTTCTTCTTGGTTATAGAAACGTGTTAGTAGCAAACTACAACTAATCCCGTATGTTAATGGCAAGCTGTGATATGTAACTCCCTCTTGGACTGAAAGAGGAATTTGTGTACACACGTAACAAGCCTTCGCATCCATAGTGTCAACATACTCACTCATTAACCGATAGAAAACATTAGTAGACAGCTCCCCTTTTGTATTAGTTTCATCATGCAAGTACTTTGTATCTTGCTCAATTTATCCCACTGTGTTAGTGTAGCAGTCTCAGAAACTGTAGCATTGTTAGCTTCACTCTTATCCACCAAACGCATTTCCACAAACAGAGCTATAATGAATATCACGCACATAACACCCAAAGCAATACCCAAATATTTACAGCGCTTGTTCCCCTCAACGTCATCTTCTGACCTAGGCATGATCTGTAAAGAATCAGAAAGTAAAGTACTATAAATGTAAACAACTAATAGGAGGATGGTTAATAACTCTTTTTTTCTCCGCAAAGCTTATGCAAAAATCTCTCTTCAGCAAGTATTTACAGCCTTTTTATTCACTCCCAGGGTCCCTTGTCAATCCAGTTAGCAGCTTGTCACAATCGATTTTTCAAAAGTCAATTCAGGTTAACAGTGCCACATCCGGTAATTTATCACTCTCTTCTCTCAGGTTTCCCTGTATTCAATTTCAGCTTAACTCAGTCCTTTTTATTTATAGCCAATTTCAAGTACCATAATATTGACCTGGAACTTCACGATCAAAACAAAATGCCAAGAACTCTTGTTGCCACTCGGCTGACGTTGCATAAGCCCATTCAGGACCTGCGTATCTTCTGTTTGCAATTCTCTTTCTTTTCAACTTGCGATCACCCTGCAATTCTCCTTCACTCAGATCTTCTTTCCTTGTGGTATCGACCTCTTCCTCTATTGTTTCATTAATAACCACTTTCCCTTTCTCTGTTTGCGATTCTGGCCACTTATCTCCTCCTGTGTCCTTTTACTGTTTGGCTTTTCAGGTTGCTGTTCAATGCCCTCCTCTTGTGCTATGGTGTTTTCTCTTGATGGATCTGCAAGTGGCTTAGGAGGAGTCTGAACACTTTGACTTCCTTCTGCCTCAACTCCTTCGCCTTCTGGGTCTGTCAGGGGTTCAACTTCAAACCCGTAACCGCCTGCTGCTGGGAGAACCTCTCTTTGGGTCTGTAACCGGACGTCTCCGGACGCCGGTTCTCATGACATTGTGCCGAACGCCATTAAGGGGGCCCGACACACTCCTGAGGGACGCAAGCCTGTGACGTCAGACGCCTTCGGCGTCTGGACGACAACCGAAAGAAAAGACGGACCAAAGGGAGATAGAGAGGAGGAGACGGAAGTAGACGCTCGACGAACGCAGCCGGAGGAAAAGGAAACCCGGACGCCGAGGACGGAGAGGAAGGACCCCGTCGAAGGAGCAGAGACCCCGAGAGAGAGAGAAAAGCCCTGGGGCACTCCCGCCCCCGTCGGAGAGAAGCCGGGAGACTGCCAAAGTGCCGGCCGCGTCCCCGGAGGGGCGTGGCCACCTCAGGTACGTTCGTACCACAGCTGGGGGTTTGCGAGAGGGTGGTTATTAGGAATAGGGGGGGATAAGGGAAAGAAAGGGAGGTCCTGCAGGGAAGGGGAGACCATATGACAGAGAGCCCTAAAGTGAACCTAACCTCACAAGGAAACCAACCGCCAGAGGATTCCTACCTAGAAGGGAAAGTCTGAGAACACCTATAGGGGGAACCACAAACTAAAAGACAGTTAAACCCTCACTTCCTTTCACTTATACCTATTTCCCCCACCACCCTACTAACCCTATATACTTACCTCATATATATATATCCCACTTACCTGTTTTGTTATCCTTATTTCTATTTCTTTGGAGAGCCTGGCCCACTGACGTAGAGGAAGATCGGAGACCTTCCCAAAGCTGGACCTGGTCACTTTTGGACTATCATCAAAACCCTGAAAGAGAAGGAAAAAGGGGACTTTTGTTAATTATTTTGGGACTGCAAGTACGTTATCCTTGTGAACAAGAAACAGGGAAAAAGAAAAAGCCATCCTTAAAACCAAAGCACAAATAAATTAGATAAATCCCCCACCTTCTGCGCCTGTTATATTATTCCAATATCCCTTTTTATTGCTTCGGGATAAAGAACCCATTACAAGGTCGGTCCTCCTGGTGCCTCAGTTGAGATAGGCTCACCGTCACCCTTCTGGATCTTGTCTGCTGTTTGAGTGACCAAGCCGTCCTCAACGGGCTCCCCTTCAGTCTCAGTTCCCCTTTCGTTACTCTCCGGCCCTGAGACTTCCTTCTCTGTAGCTGTTAATTTCGACAACTCAATTTCCTCATCAGTTGGACACGTCACCTTCTTTGTGTGACTGGCATGTGTCCAGTTTGGAATTCCTGCACATTTCACAGCAGTAGTAGTTGTCAGTATCACTTGATACGGCCCCTTCCAACGTGGCTCCAAACACCACTTCTTCATGTGTTTCTTGACAACAACCCAGTCACCAGCTTTCAGATTGTGACCTGGATCATTTATTGGTGGCAGTGTGGTTGCTTTCACCTGGTGAGAAAAAGAGCGGACCACGTCAGCCAGACCCTTGCAGTAGTCCAACACCATATCATCCGTGACATTCACAAGAGCATTTGCAGGCACTGCGGGCAATCTCATAGCTCGGCCCATGAGAATTTCATGAGGAGACAGTCCTGTTTTCTTGTCGGGCGTATTTCTCATTGACATTAGCACTAAGGGCAATGCATCCGGCCATTTCAAATTGGTAGCTGCGCACATTTTCGCCATTCTCGACTTCAAGGTACCATTCATCTGCTCCACTAGTCCTAAGGCTTCAGGACAATAGCTACAATGCAGCATCTGTTCAATGTTCAATGCGGCACACAAGAGCTTAACCACCTCATTGTCGAAGTGACTTCCTCTATCTGATTCTAAAGAGATCGGGAACCCGAAACGTGGTATCAACTCCCTAAGCAGCAACTGAGCTACTGTGAGACTGTCATTCCTACATGTAGGGTAAGCTTCAATCCAGTGACTAAAGATGCACACAATCATCAACACGTACCTCAGACCTCCACACACAGACATCTCAATAAAATCCATCTGCATCCTGCTAAATGGTCCTCCAGCTCTCCCAATGTGGCTCAAATTCACCACAGTCCCTTTCTCCGCATTCATCTGTTGACAGACAATGCACCTGTGACAGATTACTTCTGCGGCTTGTCTGAATTTTGGATTGAACCAATCGATTTTGAACAACCTGATCATGGCGTCTCTCCCAATATGTGCTTACCCATGGTAAAACCTTGCAAACTGTGACAAAAGACTGTTTGGCAAAACCATTTTTCCCTCATCTGAAACCCACAAATCATCAGGTCTTTGTACACATTTCATTTTAAGCCAAGAACGTTTCTCTTCTCTGCTGGCACATCCCTGCAACAATTTTAATTCTTCCATTGTGTCAACCACCCTCAATGCATAACCTGTGCATGTCTCATTTTCAGTTTCAGGTAACAATTTCCACTGATGCTTGAACGATATACAGTTCAATGCACAGAACCTCGCGACTTGATCTGCATATCCGTTTCCCATTGACACAAAGGGGGTCATTCTGACCTCGGCGGTAAAAGGCGCCTACCGCCGGTCAGAAATCCTCCATAATCCCGCCGCGGTCGCGGAAACCCGCCACGGTCATTCTGACCCGCAGAAGGCAAACCTCCGAAAATCCGACCGCCACAACAGACCGCCAGACCAGCGGTCGGCGGAAAGGTGGAGGTGACCAAACCTCCACCGCCACGCCAACAGAAATACGCCCATCCCATTACGACCCACGAATCCACGCGGCGGTCATTCAAACGCGGTATTCCATTGGCGGGACACACCGGCGCGGTCAGAATACCCACCAACGAACAAAACTCACCCACATTGGACGATTTGAATCCCACACACCTGATACACATACACACACCACTCCCACACACACAATACAATATAAAACACCCACCCACATCACCCACAAACCCCTACGCTTACAAAATCGTAAAGAAGGCAAGAGAGAGACACCAGCATCCAAAACATAACAGCCACAGCCACTCAACACCATCACCCACACACTATCCACACACAAAACAACACACACCACCACACTCAACTCACTTAAATACACATACTCCACCCCACACATCATACACACCACCCCATGGCACCCCAAAGACAACCCCGCTTCACAGACGAAGAACTCAGGGTTATGGTGGAGGAAATCGTTCGTGTAGAGCCCCAGCTGTTCGGCACACAGGTCCAATACACCAGCATTGCCCGGAGGACGGAGCTATGGCAGAGGATTGTCGACAGGGTGAACGCAGTGGGACAGCACCCCAGAAATCGGGAAGACATCAGGAAGCGATGGAACGACCTACGGGGGAAGGTGCGTTCCATGGTATCCAGGCACAACATCGCCGTGCAGAAGACTGGCGGAGGACCCCCACCTCAACCCCCACAATTCACATCATGGGAGGAGGAAGTCTTGAACATCCTGCATCCTGACGGCCTCGCAGGAGTCGGCGGAGGAATGGATACTGGTAAGTTGAAGCTTCAATACTGCTTCCCCCCCACCTGCATGCCAAATCAGACCCCAACCCTCACCCCCATCCTCGAACCCCACCCTCACCCCCACCCCCATCCTCACCCCCACCCTCACCCCCACCACCATCCTCACCCCCACCCTCACCCCCACCACCATCCTCACCCCCACCACCATCCTCACCCCCACCCCCAGCACACCTATTCCCCGCCAATGTCTCACCATCACAACCCACACATCCCAAAACCTAGGCCTGCATGCGTCCACTAAGCATGGACACCCATCACCAAAGCATGCCCAATGCATATACACATCCCCCCCACAAGCCACCCTCACCAAAGCCCCCACACACGAATGCCAGCACTTGGGGACACGGGAACCCACAGATACACCCATATGCCACACATTGAAACTATAACCATACCTCTATACCCCTGCAGGACCCGACCGTCAACACACCGCGGCGGAGGGGCCAGAATTATCCACACCCCCCACCCAAGAGGCCGTCAGCGATGACAGCAGCTCTGTCGATCTGGACACCGATGACCAGCCCGGACCATCGGGGACCTCTGGACAGTCGGTTCCCCTCACACAGGCACAGGCCACTATAGACCCTAACCCCTCTGGGAACACCAGCACAGCTCCCACCCAGCGGGCCCATGCCTCTGTCTCCAGGGCGCGTCAATCTGCGGTGTGTCTACCACTACAGGGCACCCAGGATAACCCACCACCCCAACAACAACAGGGACCTGGGGGCAGTGGTAGTGGGCACACCGGCCAGGGGGCAGAGGCCCAGGGAAACAGGGCAACTCGGCGGGCAGCTGTGCGACAGGGGGGGGAGGAGAGGCCCAGGGAACCCACTCTCCACGAGGTCCTCACCACCATCATGGGAGCATACAACCGCTCCCAGGAGACGATGGCGACGGTACTGGCCCGGTTCCAGGAGATCCAGGTGCTGCAGGAGGAACACTATCGGGGGTACAGGGAGGACATCCGAGCCATCAACACCACCCTGGTTACCATGGTAGGGCTGCTGCAGGACCTCGTAAACAGCAGGGCGGACACTGAACAACACCCAAGGGCCCCTGCCACTAGCCGGGACCAAGAACAGCCATCCACCTCCGCCGGCGCTAGTGGACAGGAGGCCCCCGCACAGCAGCAGCCCACCAGACCCCCACCTCCTGCAGGAGAAGAACCACCCCGCAAGAGGGCCCTGAGATCTCGCAAGACAGAGTAGGATGTCAAGACCCCCGCCAGCAATGGATACCACCTGATGTCATCCCACTGTCCCACATTGTCACCCTGTCCATCCTCGAACTGCCCATGCTCCATCTCTCCACAGGCCTCTGGACAATGCACCTGTGTGACTGTTACTCTGGACTCTGCCATGGACATTCCTTCACCATAGCCCCCACCCACTTGAAACCACCCATCCCATTTTGAGCACTGAAATAAACACCTATTTTGCACCAAAATATCAGGAGTCTGGCTGTGATTTCAATAGATTGTAATTGACATGACAGTGCAACTATGTCCTTGTACATGGTGAAGTCAACAAACAGCTGCCACAAAGCTGTAGTCCATGGGGAAACGAAGCACAGGACTCGTAGTGGGGACCCCAGATCTGAAATAGGGAGGGAAAAGCCAAAACTCAGTCATCATACACTGGGGCAAATAGACAGGCAGCAGAGATGCTGCAGAGTAGTTAACTTTTACTAAATTATCTTTGAAATGTTACCTGTGTCCTATTGGAAGTACTGTTCAATGATTCTGTCCCTGTTGTCTGTTTCAGCCCCGTCGTCTTCCTCCTCGTCACTCTCCTCAGGTTCCACCGCTGCCACAACACCACCGTCTCGACCATCCTCCTGCAGGAAAGGCACCTGGCGGCGCAAAGCCAGGTTGTGAAGCATGCAGCAGGCCACGATGATGTGACACACCTTCTTAGGTGAGTACATTAGGGATCCCCCGGTCATATGCAGGCAGCGAAACCTGGCCTTTAGGAGGCCAAAGGTGCGTTCGATCACCCTCCTAGTACGCCCATGGGCCTCATTGTACCGTTCCTCTGCCCTGGTCCGGGGATTCCTTACTGGGGTCAGTAGCCACGACAGGTTGGGGTACCCAGAGTCCCCCACTAGCCATACACGGTGTCTCTGTAGCTGTTCCATCACGTAAGGGATGCTGCTATTCCGCATGATGTAGGCGTCATGCACTGACCCTGGGAATTTGGCATTTACATGCGAGATGTACTGGTCAGCCAAACACACCACCTGGATGTTCATTGAATGGTAACTTTTTCTGTTCCTGTACACCTGCTCCCTGTCTCTTGGGGGAACCAAAGCCACATGGGTCCCATCAATGGCACCAATTACGTTGGGAATATGTCCAAGGGCGTAGAAATCACCCTTCACTGTAGCCAGTTCGCCCACCTCAGGGAAAATGATGTAGTTCCTCACGGATTTCATCAGGGCAGACAACACTCTGGATAACACCTTTGAAAACATGGGCTGAGACATCCCAGAAGCAATTCCCACTGTTGTCTGAAATGACCCACTTGCCAAGAAATGGAGTACTGACATGACCTGCACCAGAGGGGGAATCCCTGTGGGTTGGCGGATGGGGGACATCAGGTCGGGCTCCAGCCGGGCACACAGTTCATGGATAGTGGCACGGTTAAGACGGTAGGTCAGGATAATGTGGCGTTCTTCCATTGTCGACAGGTCCACCAGCGGTCGGTACACGGGAGGATTCATCCGTCTCCTCGCCCAACCCAGCGGACGGTGCCTAGGAAGGACAACATGGAGCACACAGTCAGGCAACCCACAGGTACGTACTCACAGCTAGCACAGTATACGATTCTCTATGCAGTGAATGGCGTGTATGAGTGGCTATGCAAGGCCTAGGCCTGTGTGACGCAGTTGAAATTGAGCCATGTGGGCCCTGGAAATGGCGGCTGCCTGACCTGTGAAGTGTGACAATGGGATGTGAGGTCAATGCGCTGGCGTGGCACACCGCGGCGGGCGGCGGGCCAAGACCGCGGCGCGAAGCCGCATTGGTTAACATTGAAGCCTATGGGTTTCAGGAGCCAATGGCGAAGGGCGCCGGCGGTGGCGGGACGCACCGCCGCGGTACGCACCGCCGCGGACGTGACTGCCATTTTCTATCTACTTATCCACTTGCGACTTGAACTTTCACAGGAGAGGACCTATACTGCAAGTGTTGCTGTGACCTCGGTCTGGAAGGGACAATGGCTGCTGCGACTGGGGAAAGGGCCCCTGCCTTCACTGGAGAGGAGTTGGAGAAACTTGTGGATGGGGTCCTCCCCCAGTATGCGCAACTCTACGGTCCTCCAGACCAACAAGTGAGTTTAATTCTATCTGGATTTGGGGCCACTGGCTGGCTTGGGGGCCTGGCGGGGATGGGGTGCATGTTGGGGCTGGCGGGGGGCCTGGCGGGGATGGGGTGCATGTTGGGGCTGGAGGGGGGCCTGGCGGGGATGGGGGGCATGTTGGGGCTGGCGTGGGGCCTGGCGGGGATGGGGTGCATGTTGGGGCTGGCGGGGGGCCTGGCGGGGGCCTGGCGGGGATGGGGGGCATGTTGGGCATGGCGGGGGCCTGGCGGGGGGCCTGGCGGGGATGGGGGGCATGTTGGGCATGGCGGGGGGCCTGGCGGGGGGCCTGGCGGGGATGGGGGGCATGTTGGGCATGGCGGGGGCCTGGCGGGGGCCTGGCGGGGATGGGGGGCATGTTGGGCATGGCGGGGGGCCTGGCGGGGATGGGGGGCATGTTGGGCATGGCGGGGGGCCTGGCGGGGGGCCTGGCGGGGATGGGGGGCATGTTGGGCATGGCGGGGGGCCTGGCGGGGATGGGGTGCATGTTGGGCATGGCGGGGGGCCTGGCGGGGGCCTGGCGGGGATGGGGGGCATGTTGGGCATGGCGGGGGGCCTGGCGGGGATGGGGGGCATGTTGGGCATGGCGGGGGGCCTGGCGGGGGGCCTGGCGGGGATGGGGGGCATGTTGGGCATGGCGGGGGGCCTGGCGGGGGGCCTGGCGGGGATGGGGTGCATGTTGGGCATGGCGGGGGGCCTGGCGGGGGCCTGGCGGGGATGGGGGGCATGTTGGGGCTGGCGGGGGGCCTGGCGGGGATGGGGGGCATGTTGGGCATGGCGGGGGGCCTGGCGGGGGGCCTGGCGGGGATGGGGGGCGTTGGGCCACTGGAAAGGAAAATGCTGAGTAACTTGAACGTGGTATTTCTCCCTCCCTGTACGTGTCACATAGGTCCGCGCCCATGAGAAGATTGGGATTTGGCGTGCCATCGCCAAGGAAGTCCGGGGCCTGGGGGTCCACCATCGACGGGGCACCCACTGCCGCAAGAGGTGGGAGGACATCCGCCGCGGGACCAAGAAGACCGCCGAGTCTCTGCTGGGGATGGCCTCCCAACGTAGGCGGGGTGCCTGCCGTCAACTGAGCCCCCTGATGTTCCGGATCCTGGCGGTGGCCTACCCTGATTTGGATGGGCGCGTGAGGGCAGCACAGCAGACACAAGGGGGTGAGTAGAAGCATCATCTACTCTGTTGTCGTGCAGTGGAGGTGTCTGGGTGGGGGAGGAGGGCTGTGGGTCCCCCTAGGCCAGGGCGATATCTGTAGGCTGGGCACCCCCGTAAGCCCCTGTGTCCCCAGCCACCACCCTCAGTAGTGTGTCAGTACAGCCATCCCTGGGCCGTGTCATCCATGGGTGCAGTTGACAACTCTAGGCGTGTAGGGCATGTTCCACGGAATGCGTAGCGGACCCCAAGTGCGCAACTTAGTGCAGGGGGCATCTGTGTCTGTCATGTCCGCTAACTGTACCGGAGATCCATGTACTCAATATCCCTTTATTTCTCTCTCCCCCCCCCTTTTTGTTTGTCTTTCTGTGCTTGTGTGCATCAGCATCATCAGGCGGAGGAGAAGTGGCATCGGGGCAGGAGGGAGCTGCATCTCACATGGCCCAGGAGGGCCATGCCACAGAGTCAGACTGGACCAGTGAGACGGAGGGCGAGGGGAGCTCCACGACGGGGACGACTGGAGCCTGCAGCGACACGGACACGTCCTCGGAAGGGGGCTCCCTTGCGGGGGTGGCACCATCCGTGCCCCCCGCCATTACAGGTACAGCCGCCACCCAGCGCACCATCTCCGCCCTCCCAGCAGCCCCTCCGCGTTCGCCCCGTGCCCGCTCTGCCAGGAAGCCGGGCATCTCCTTCGCCCCAGGCACCTCAGGCCCTGCCCCTGTTACCCCCGCTGCCCTCAGTGAGGAGGTCATTGACCTCCTCCGAACGCTCATTGTTGGGCAGACTACCCTTTTGAATGCCATCCAGGGGGTGGAGAGGGAGGTTCATCGCAGCAATGCGTACCTGGAGGGCATTCATTCGGGTCAGGCTGCCCATCAGCGATCGTTCCAGGCTCTGGCCTCAGCACTGACGGCAGCCATTGTCCCTGTCTCCTGCCTGCCTCTACTAACTCCCTCCTCCCAGTCTCCTGTTCCTCTGCCTGTCCCACCCACAACATCAGACCAGCCTGCACACACCTCAACACCCAAGAGAAGCTCATCCAAACATAAGCACCACAGATCACGCAGACATTCACACACGCAACATTCCGATGCAGACATGCCAACAGTCACTACCACCTCTGTGACCCCCACCTCCTCGTCTCCCTCCTCCCTCCCTGTGACGTCTACACTCACACCTCCATTCACCTCACCATCAGCCAGTGTTTCCATCACCAGCACACCCTCCACTCCAGTCCGCACACGTGCAGTCACCACCCCCACTGCCATTTACACGTCCCCTGTGTCCTCTCCCACTGTGTCTGTCACCCCCTCTTCCACACCACACAAACGCAGCCACCCACCCACCCAACAGCCATCCACCTCACGACAGCCTATCCCTCCTGCACCTGCACCCAAAGACAGCAAACGTGACTCACCTACAACCACATCCTCTCCCTCCACTCCCATTCCCACTGTACCTACCACTCTCCATTGTCCCAAGAAGCTCTTCCTCGCCACTACTAACTTCTTTCCTGACCCTGAGCCCCCCCCTCCTTCTCGTCGGGGTAAGAAGAGCACCTCAGCCACCACCAGCCCTGCAGCCCCCTTGACAAGGGTGCAGGGGTATTGGAGCCCGCCAGCCCGCATGTCTGGATCTTCACCCAGCAGCAAGGGGACAGCCAGCCCACCCCCTGGGAAGAGGAGCAGAAGGCGGAAGGGGCGCCGCAGGAGCCCGCCTTCTACATCCCCCCCGGACACCACCCAGAGACAGTCACCAGCCACAGCTCCAAAGGGAGGCAAGGGCCACAGGCCGACGACTAAGAAGGGCAAGGGCAGCAAGTTGGAGAGGTCAGGCAGCAGGCCTGCTGCCCAGGAGGAGCCCACAACCCCCATAGCCGCTGCCCCGGGAGAGCCCACCACCCCCATAGCCGCTGCCCAGGGAGGACCCAGCCCAGCTGGCCAGGAGGGCCCCACCACCCACAGCCCAGGTGGGCAGTGAAGGAGCACCATCCCCGCTGCCCAGGAGGGCACCACCATGCAATTAGCAGTTGGCCATAGACCGTCCGCCGTCTCAAGAACCGCTGAACTGGGCCCCGCCGTCTCAAGAACCGCTGAACTGGGCCCCGCCGTCTCAATAACCGCTGAACTGGGCCCCGCCGTCTCAAGAACCGCTGAACTGGGCCCCGCCGTCTCAAGAACCGCTGAACTGGGCCCCGCCGTCTCAAGAACCGCTGAACTGGGCCCCGCCGTCTCAAGAACCGCTGAACTGGGCCCCGCCGTCTCAAGAACCGCTGAACTGGGCCCCGCCGTCTCAAGAACCGCTGAACTGGGCCCTTCAAGGCAAGAACCGCTGAACTGGGCCCCGCCGTCTCAAGAACCGCTGGACTGGGCCCTTCAAGGCAAGAACCGCTGAACTGGGCCCCGCCGTCTCAAGAACCGCTGAACTGGGCCCCGCCGTCTCAGGAACCGCTGAACTGGGCCCCGCCGTCTCAAGAACCGCTGAACTGGGCCCCGCCGTCTCAAGAACCGCTGAACTGGGCCCCGCTGTCTCAAGAACCGCTGAACTGGGCCCTTCAAGGCAAGAACCGCTGAACTGGGCCCCGCCGTCTCAAGAACCGCTGGACTGGGCCCTTCAAGGCAAGAACCGCTGAACTGGGCCCCGCCGTCTCAAGAACCGCTGGACTGGGCCCTTCAAGGCAAGAACCGCTGAAATGGGCCCCGCCGTCTCAAGAACCGCTGGACTGGGCCCTTCAAGGCAAGAACCGCTGAACTGGGCCCCGCCGTCTCAAGAACCGCTGAACTGGGCCCCGCCGTCTCAAGAACCGCTGAACTGGGCCCCGCCGTCTCAAGAACCGCTGACCTGGGCCCTTCAAGGCAAGAACCGCTGAACTGGGCCCCGCCGTCTCAAGAACCGCTGAACTGGGCCCCGCCGTCTCAAGAACCGCTGAACTGGGCCCCGCCGTCTCAAGAACCGCTGAACTGGGCCCTTCAAGGCAAGAACCGCTGAACTGGGCCCCGCCGTCTCAAGAACCGCTGGACTGGGCCCTTCAAGGCAAGAACCGCTGAACTGGGCCCCGCCGTCTCAAGAACCGCTGAACTGGGCCCCGCCGTCTCAAGAACCGCTGAACTGGGCCCCGCCGTCTCAAGAACCGCTGGACTGGGCCCTTCAAGGCAAGAACCGCTGGCCCTTTGGCAGACGTGGCAGGGCAGGATCTATCTCGGGCAGGGCTGCAGGATGTCCTCTGGCCAACTTGCCTCCTCCAGTGGCAGTGGGGTCTGTTATGGACTGTTTGGACTGTGGCTTTGCTCTCCCCAGGATGGCCCAGTGGGCAGGCCACCCACTGTATGGACTGTTTGGACTGTGGCTTTGCTCTCCCCAGGATGGCCCAGTGGGCAGGCCACCCACTGTATGGACTGTATGGACTGTGGCTTTGCTCTCCCCAGGATGGCCCAGTGGGCAGGCCACCCACTGTATGGACTGTATGGACTGTGGCTTTGCTCTCCCCAGGATGGCCCAGTGGGCAGGCCACCCACTGTATGGACTGTTTGGACTGTGGCTTTGCTCTCCCCAGGATGGCCCAGTGGGCAGGCCACCCACTGTATGGACTGTATGGACTGTGGCTTTGCTCTCCCCAGGATGGCCCAGTGGGCAGGCCACCCACTGTATGGACTGTATGGACTGTGGCTTTGCTCTCCCCAGGATGGCCCAGTGGGCAGGCCACCCACTGTATGGACTGTATGGACTGTGGCTTTGCTCTCCCCAGGATGGCCCAGTGGGCAGGCCACCCACTGTATGGACTGTTTGGACTGTGGCTTTGCTCTCCCCAGGATGGCCCAGTGGGCAGGCCACCCACTGTATGGACTGTATGGACTGTGGCTTTGCTCTCCCCAGGATGGCCCAGTGGGCAGGCCACCCACTGTATGGACTGTATGGACTGTGGCTTTGCTCTCCCCAGGATGGCCCAGTGGTCATGGAGTCCCCTCGTGGATCTGGCGTCGTGTACTCAAGTGGCTGAGGTGCCCCCCCTTCCCTTCCCCCTGAGGTGCCTGTCCTATTTTCTTTCTGATGCCCCTGCAGTGTTCTCTCCGTGGAGTTCTTGTCGTGGGACTGGGCCTTGCCCCTTTGCACAGGACCCCTGTGATCCACGGACAGTGGTTGGACTACATTTAGTAGCTGTATATATTTTGTACATAGTTTATTTCAATATATCTGGCCGTTTATGATCTCTTCTTTTGGTCTTTGCATTATTTCGGAGGGGGGTGGTTTGTGGGTTGTGACAGTGATCTGTGGGAATGCATTGATGTGTGTGTTGTAGTGGGTGTGGGTGGGTGGGTGTGTGCCGGTAATCTTTTCCCTCCCCTGTGTCGTAGGTGCAGTACTCACCGATGTCTTCCGCGCCGCCGGGCGTGCTCCTGGTATATGAGGAGGAATAGGAGTGCGGGGATGACCTGCAACTCTGGCTCCATACTGCCGGAATCTCCCGTGGAGTGCGTAGAGGTGAGCGTTTTCCCGTTCGTAGTCTGTTTCCGCCGTGTTCTTATCGGCGGTGCTCCCGCCCCGGAAAAGGTGGCAGATTGGTGGGTCGTAATAGGGTGGGCGGTACTTTGTCTGCCGCCGGGCTGTTGGCGGGAACCGCCGCGCTGTTTGTTTGTACCGCTGTGGCGGTCGGAGTGTTAAGTTGGCGGGCTGTGTTGGCGGTTCCCGCCAGGGTCAGAATGCCATTTTTAATACCGCCGGTCTGTTCGCGGTCCGACCGCCGCCTCTCCGCCGACCGCCAGGGTCAGAATGAGGGCCAAAGTCTTGTGATTTCACATGAGCGCTGCATTTCACCACGGCAATTTCAAGAGGTAACTGAATCGCGTGCAACAACTCCTTAATTCTTTCACCATTTTTCACTGGAGAACCAGAAGAGGTCATGAAACCCCTCTGTGACCATAGCTGGCCAAAATCATGGACAATTCCAAATCCGTATCTGCTGTCAGTATAGATAGTCACTTTTAGTTTGTCAGCAGCATGGCATGCCCTAGTAAGAGCAACCAATTCAGCCACTTGAGCAGAATACACTCTCTCGAGCCAAGATGCTTCCAGGATACCGGTGATTGTACACACAGCATATCCAGCTCTCAGTACTCCTACTGAGTCTTTCAGGCATGAACCATCAACAAAGATAATGTAATCATTTTCCTCCAATTGAGTATCTTTAATGTGAGGTCTCAGTTTGGTGCACAGTTCTGTTACCTCAAGACGATCATGTTCTACTTCGTCAGCATCATCAACATCTGTATTCTCATTGGGAAGCAAAGTTGCCAGGTTTAACACAGTACAGCGTTTCAGTGATACATTAGGTGACCCCAATATAATCGTTTCGTATTTGGTTAGAGGGGCATTTGTAATGTGCTGCGTCTTGGTTCGGGTGAGTAGTATTTCGACTGAGTGTGGGACCATAACTGTTAAGGGATGTCCCATCACTATGCCTTCACATTGAGTGAGGCTTTGACCAACTGCTGCAACTGCACGCAGACAACCTGGTAAGGCTGCTGCAACTGGGTCTAAAGTAGCTGAAAAATATGCTACTGGGCTGCTTGCACCTTCATGGACCTATGTCAGGACAGACAAAGAACAAGCATCCCGTTCATGACAAAACAGTACAAAAGACTTTGGGGGTTATTCTAACTTTGGAGGAGGTGTTAATCCGTCCCAAAAGTGACGGAAAAGTGACGGATTTACCACCAGCCGTATTACGAGTCCATTATATCCTATGGAACTCGTAATACGGCTGGTGGTATATCCGTCACTTTACCGTCACTTTTGGGACGGATTAACACTCCTCCAAAGTTAGAATAACCCCCTTTGTGTATTCAGGCATCCCTAAAGCTGAAGCCTAGCACATACATTCTCTCAGTTCAATGAATGCCCTAATCTCTTTCTTGGACATATTTAGGTTATGTGGGCCATCCTTAACCTCCTTGACAGTCAACCTCACTAAAGGCTTAGAGATAATCGAGAAATTGGAAATCCACTGGCGACAGTAGCCCACCATTCCCAAAAACATCCTCACGTCTCTTTTGGATGCCGGGGGATTCGTCTGCAATATGGCTGTCACTCTCTCTTTAGAAATTCTCCTCGACCCTTTCTCAATTAGATGGCCTAAGTAATTCACTTCTTTCTGACAGTACCGCAGCTTCTTTCGGGACACTTTATGTCCGTTCTTTCCCAAATGATTCAGTAAGGCAACAGAATCATACCTGCAGTCATCTTTTGTTTTGGACGCAATCAACAAATCATCAATGTACTGTACTAGAGTCAAATTAAAAGGCAGTTCCAATGCTTCCAATTCATTCTTCAATATTTGATTGAAGATGGTAGGCGATTCTGAAAACCCTTGAGGAATTCGACACCAACTGTAAACCATGTCCAGGAATTTGAAACTGAAGAGAAATTGGCTGTCCTCATGAAGAGGCACAGAAAAGAACGCTTGAGACAGGTCCACGACTGTGAACCACTCTGCATCACATGGAACCTGAAACATGATCACGGCTGGATTTGGCACTATTGGGCAACATTTTACCACTATCTCATTGATTTTCCTCAAATCTTTGGCAATTCGAGCTTTCCCACAAGGCTTTCTCAATCCCATTATTGGCGAATTACATGGGCTGCTCATCACTTCTTTGCTTTACAAAGTCTGCAATTATCTGCGTCACCTGTATAAGGACGTCTTGTGCCATGTGGTACTGCAGTACCTGGGGAAACACGGCATTTGGCTTCACCTCTACCTTGACTGGTTCCACTCCTTTTATCAGTCCCACTTCTTTTCCTGTCAAGTCCCACACCTTTTCGGTAACTGTTCCCTGTAATTCGGTTGGCAAATTGGTCACTGTGAACATTGGCAAAAAGCTTATCAAAGGGTACTCCTCATCTGTGGTCTCCGTCTCTGGCTCTGAGATCTGACCGTCGTCTCCTTCATCATCACTATTTTTCTGCACCTCAATTCCCTCATTGGAACAGGAGATTGAACATCTCGTCTTACACAGCAAGTCTCTTACCAGTAGGGACACAGGACTTGAATCACAGACTACAAACCTATGTAATCCCTGAAAGGTACCAATCTTAACTGGGACCGGATCTGTAATTGGATTAGTCAGGAGCTGATTTGCCACTCCTACCACCTTTATAGTAAGCCCTGAAAGCCGTAATTTTTGAACTTCTGCACTTCTGACTGTAGAGCGTGTAGCTCCTGTGTCAACCAGGAACGAAACCTTGTGACCCATCACCTTTCCCTGCACATAAGGGCCCCTCTGATCTACTTCTAGGGATGCTGCAAGTCTGCACTCCTCACTATCTGAAAAGTCATCCGACCATTCATCGTTTATTCCATTCTCACCACGCAATGGGAATTGTTGCACTGCATTATTTTGATTCATTGTTTGACCTGTGACCTGTTGAGAAAGCATCACCTGTTGCTGTCCCATCTGAGCTAAAGGCAACTGCATTTGCTGTCTAGGCACCACAGGAATCTGCTGTTGTATTTGCTGCACCTGCGCTGGTTGAACACGTGGCATTTGCATTTGTTGCATAGGCTGGAGACCCTGCATCTGAAACATATTATTCTGGAAGTTCGGGTTTGAACCCCTCATTCGTGGGCCCCTCACATTCTGAAACACACTGACATCATCGCTTTGTTGAACCACACCATCCTGCACCATCATTGGACATTCCCGCTTCCAGTGTCCCATGCCCCCGCACGCATGGCATGGTGACATCTTTTTCATCCCTTGCACGTCATTTTGAACCACAACAGAATTCAAATCTGGACCATGGTTCACAAAACCTCCCCGACCTCTGCCTCTCGTTTGCGGATGGAACATTCCGTTCCCTTGAGGTTGCTGCTGTACCATCTGCTGTCCTCCACTTCCCTGCATCCCTGCCTGAACTGCCTTAATTTGCATCACCATCACTTTATTTTTCAGCTGTCTCTGCTTCAACTCAATCTCATCACTACAGTATTTCGCGTACTGCAACACCTCATCAATCGGTTTCGCTTGCCAACAGATCAAAGGATTCTTAATCATCTGGCTAATCTCTGGCCTTAATCCTTCGACGAACCTGAACACAAGATGATTATGTCTTTCAGTTCTATGACCTCGGTGCCACTGTAGTGTTTGAATGCCTTTAACAATCTCTCATAGTAAGCTTGTATCGACTCTTTGCCTTCTTGTGCCGTTCGATCAATTTTCTGCCAATCAGTAACTTTCGGCGACACTTTCTGCTTCAAGAATTCAATAACTTTATAATAGTGCTTCATCACCTCAGGAGACGGTGCTCCCGTAGTCCTGTCCCTTGGCGGTTCCGCTGTCGGCCAATCCACACTCCTCTTGCACTCAAGCCACAAATCAGCTGGAACTATAATCTCAAACAGTGTGTTCAAGTCTTCCCAGAGACACTTTGCAAGCTGCACAAACCTATCCGTCTGCTGGTACCACTCTATCGGCTTTTCCCTCAACCTGGGATAATCATTGGTGAAAGACAAAATGTCACCCCTAGACCACGGTACATGAACCAGAAACCCCTCCAGCTGTCTCTCTCATCGGTAACATCTTAATTGTTCCTGTGTCTGGCGCAGCCTTCGCCTGCTGCTGTTCCAGGCAGTCACTTTTCCTCTTATCTCTCTTCGCCCATCTGCCTTCCCACTTTTCTAATGCTCCCCAAACTTGAGCACTCTGCAGTATCTCTTTAAGGTGTGCCTTCATCCCAGTAGATCTCATATGATCAAAATCTTTAGGTTTGAAGTCTAACCTAAAAATCCTCTTCAGATGTTTAGTATTGTCTAAGTCTATGCCGTATTTGTCTGCCACGTTTGCTAACCTCTGGTGCACCTTACTCACTTCTTTGGTTATTTTCGGCCACAGATATCTTAATTCTGCTTCAGTGTATGATTCTAATTGGTTCACTCCCATGCTCCCTTCTACTAGCTCAGCTGCTTCCACTCCCAACCTCACAAAATTCAGGTATTCCTCTCTTTCTCATCGCTCTGCTGTCGCAGGAGTAGTCTGTGGAGTGTTGAGCTTGTCTAACCACTCAGTCAACTGTTGCACGGTTCAGCCTTACAACGAGATATTTCCAGCTTGCACCATTGGGGTTTGCAACATGTTTGCGCTCATTACCTGTGGGGTTAGTAGACCCAATCCTGCTTGTATCATTGTCTCTAAAGGAACCCCAATCGGACGGAAGTCCAACAAGGATCTAGATCTCTCCGCTGTCTGTTTTCCCGGTGTCATCCCATGGGAGCTTCCTGTGAACCCTCCTCTTATCACCTCTTGAGTCATTACTCCTTGGTCACACACACTAGGTTTTGCCTGTGCATATAGCAGTACTGGCGGACCAACAGTAATGGGCAAAGATATAGCAGCTGGTGCATGTCCATTTCCTATTCCTGGTGGGTCATTAACTCCCATAGCTTGATATATTACAGGTGCCGTAACTGACTGGGGTCCTGTGACCGAGGTGTCATTCGGAACCACATGTTGCTGCGGCTGGGGCAGCAATTGTGGAGTTGGCTCGATCTGCACTAACTTTGATCTTGTGTATATTGGATCAGGCGGCACCATCAAACTCGTAGTCGTCTCTAATACTGGGATATCAGGGTAGAGCCTCTGAACTGGTGGAGGCTGCAACTGTATCTGCGCCTCGGGTGCAGTGGATACACTAGCACCATTCTGTATCGGAGCTGATGTGGTAGTATTATTTGTCTGTACTGTATTCGTGATCCCCTGATTCTGTGACGAACTTACAGGACCTGCACTAGTACTCGGTCTGTTGTCATTTATGGCATATGGTGGTGGTCGATCATGTAACAGCTGATTGAGAAACTCATCGTCATCCGAATCGTCTGCATCTACCCAAGACTTCTGAGTCTCCTTTTGTCTACTAGACCCCTTGTCTGTTTTACAGGTTGCCTTTCTCCCCTGTGTTTCGGCTTCTTGAGTTATTGCCGGAAACATCCTAACTCCGTCTATTATTTCCCTTCTCCACATCCTAGTCTCACGATCCCATCTAGCCTCCGCTAGAGTCTTTTCTGCCCTTCTCATTCTCCTTTCGAATTTCTGTTGCCTTTGTCGCATGACCATTAAATCCCAAATTGCTAACGCCTCAAACTGAGCTGGTCTCGGAGGCGGCTTTTGCTCATTTAACGCTTTCCGCAAATTCTCTAGAACCCCTATATTAAAGGTTCCGTTCTCTGGAAACGCCAAACACCCATCTTTCTCTGTTAATTTGCACCATTGCTTTAACCAAAGACATGGCGCAACTCCCTTCTCCTCCATTACGGTATAAGCCGGAGTATCCTCTGGCGGTGTAGGCTCCCCCACACTCGCTGTAATGTACGCATCTCCCCTCAAAGCACTCTTTAAAGCCTTGAAAAACTTCATTTTTGCATCTTTTATTTTATTCAGGATCGAATCAGGAAGTGGCTTTAGTTCCCAGAACACTCTTCACCTACCTTCTCAACCAATTGCCTCTCACGGACGGCTGCCAATCCGTGCGCGACCCTTCTCACTAACTGACCTATCCCAGCGCGGCTCCAATGACATCATACCCACACACACTGCGGCTGACAAAGTCTTGCGGCTTGTCTTCCTCACTCTAAATCCGCACAAAACGAATGCAATATATTGCGAGCACCTTAACAACAAACTCAAATTTGCCGGTTTACTACAGGAAGGGTAACACAATCGCTTCAGAACTTTACAGATATTTCACTTGAAGCCTCAGCCGCTACTCTCTCCTTCTCAGATCCCGCACTCGCAAGCAGAATTCGACCCGCAAATTCTACTCTTGACTTGTCAATGGTTCGTCCTAGTGCACTTTAGAACTTACCAAATCTCCATTGAAGGTTTCACTCACACACTTTGACTCAAACCCGACTCGTCAACCACGCCCGATTGACCTATTAAACCGCACTCATTACAACATAAACCAAGTGTCTCATACACTTATCAATATACTCCGGAGTCTAAGCCCATGCCGGGTCCATACATCACCAACAACCACATGGACAATTTTTGAGCACAAAGCGCCACACTCACATGAAGTTCGCCGACTTCCCTACTGTCATACTGCGGAGTACGCCCACTCCTTCTAAAACATTTCCTGGCCTAAATTCTTGCAAACCTCACAATTCACCTGCAATATGCATAAGCTGAGCAAGCGCAAATTCTACGCCACGCATACCTATCACTAGAACGCCGAGAACATACCCAACTCACTTCGGCAAGCTCAGAGATTCCGGGAAAGACATTTGGGACTTAGGGGCACATCATCTTTCCAATTTGCATTATTTCGAAAACACTTCTAAAACAATGGTCCCTCGTCCTAGGGCCCCAAAGGGCCTAAACCATCCTCTGCTACCAGAACTGATAACGCGTCCCGTCTTAGGTAATTTACTTTGTCTGGGACTCGTTTTAGGCCAATGAATTGTTTGACCCTGATTGAAGACACCTTAGGACGAGACAGCTAATCATCATATAAATCACTAGGTCAATAATTTTCTCAATATTCAATAGGTAAAAGTAAACCAATCTAGATAAATGCATTAATAAAGTCTGACCATGCCATGACCTTTCAACCATGAATGATCACACAAAAATTAGTAAGATTTACGTTATTTTACTCCCTATTGATTACACTCTACTAGCAAGTTTATTAGTCTCAAAACCAGAAAACACATCAGCAATGTCACAATATGGCAACTAGAATAAGATTTAATTAACGCAAAGATCATAAACATCAGAACAAAACACGACGTCAACATGGATTAATTTTAGCAGAGTATCATTAGCGCATTATTCAACAAAGCATTGATTCAGTCATTTGTCTGTTTGCATCTGCTTTAGTGAACTCCTTAACTAACCTCGAATTAGCATTAGCATGTTGGGCTTCATGCAAAACAATTTAGCAACACAATTTTAGAAAACATCTAACTTATGGTCTCTATCAAAAGGTAGAAGATGGTACCTAGAAAGGAAAAGCAAACAGACAATTACAATTTCATTATCATATAGTTACCCTCCATAATGGGTCAGCATACAGAGTCAGTCTTCTTCCTCAGGACATCAGTTGATTCGCCATCAGCCAGGAAACACAGTAAAGTCCAGCAAGATCGGGCAATAAGGGACACCTCCCTCATAAGGAGGAAAGTATAGAACGGGCAAGGCAAGGGTAAGGATGGTTTGAAGAGTCAAACACAGCAAAGACTTTAGGACAGAGTGACAAAGTGGCTAGGTGATAGCAAAAAGGCGCATAATGGCTGATTTCCCCTTGCGTCGCAGGATTATATCAATCTTGTTGTACAGTCCCCTAATTTCCAATTGGGCAAAATCTGGTGCATCATTATCTCCATCCAATAATCAGGTAATCACTTCATTAGAATTGTCACTTTAGAACAGTTCTCACGTAGTTTATTGGCTCCTGTAATTGACATCTCCACCAGGTAGAATGTCAGGTACAAATTTTTATTCTCTCAGGCTCAGTCAGTAGTTCCATTGTCTTTACCAGTTCAGGCGACTTTGTACCTGTTGCAAGTTTACACTGTTGCATTCAGCAACAATGTCTCCTTGAGCAAGTCGAGTCTCATGAGAAAGAATTTACTACGGTTACACACATCTTTTAGCGTCTGGAAAAGTACAGATGCATGTCCTTCAGCAAGTCAGCACATTACACGTTAGAAAAACACATTTAATATGAGACCGGCAGCTAGGCCCCAAATCATGCTAACTAAGGCCTAGTTATAAAAAAAATTAGCGACATCTTAACATATAACTCTTAATGCTAGTACAAAATCATACATTAGTACATTAATAATTCATTGTTAGTCAACTTCATTTAAACATCGTATACATTGGCGGCCACTCCCCGTGGGCACATTTCAAACACGCGTTTAGTAAAACACAGCAATACAATTTTTATGCGGCATCCTTAGGCCTTAATTTGCAAACATTTCATGTTAATTTTGATTATAATAACTACACTCCAACACCTGCCATTGTACAGTATGGTATAGTATGGCAGAGCCAATCATTGTATGGCCTGTAATTGTATGGCATTGAATTGTATTGTAATGTATTAGGCACTTATAGAGTGCATAGCTACCCTAGGACATCCCAGCGCTATAGTGTACTACACTTACACAGTGGTGACGATGTTAAACATCTGCCATCAGAGCCAGGTTATCAACAAGATCGTGCAAACAGCCAAGTCTTTAGCTGTTTGCGGAATGGCAATTTCAATTCAGCAGTCCTCAAGGTAGTAGGCATAGAATTCCATAGCTTGTAAACATTGTACCAGAAACATCAGCTACTTCTCACTCTATGGATCTGTATGATATGGTCTGTTGTTGTATAGTATGGTATAGTTTAGTAATCTTGGTTACAGTGTACACACACCTAAGGCCACTGGAGGAACCACAAAAAAATGCTCTACAGTATAATGTTATTTTTACTCTAGAGTGTTCTATCTCACCTGTAATCGTGAAACATAGACCAATTTAAAATGCACCCGGTTTTTCATAAATATATTAATAATGCCCAAGATATCCTATAAATCATGACACACGTACCAAAAGAGCACTTTGTTACAGACTAAACAAGTGTTTACCTAATATCAATATCATGAAGCCATTAATGTATTTTGAAATCATTGTTAAAAGCTACGCTAATAACAAGTGGCCTGTTGGTGTGCTGCACCAAAGAATAGAAGGGAACGGGATGAAAAGTAGGAGAGACTGAACACGTCAAAAGAACCGACTAAATCAAAAGCCTAAAGTAAAACTAGGAGCAAGACATCCTGAAAAGGCATACACTCTTGCAATGTACTGCAAATAGAAGGAAAAAATAGGCTAAGGCAGAAGGGGAAGAACACTCCCAAACAAAGGAAACAATACTTGCTCCATGCGGCAGCGATGGGGAGGACACGTGAAGAGAAAGCCCGTGTGTGCTTACCCACAAGAACACAGCAAATGAGATTGACAATGAAGCCAACCAATGGTAAACAATTCGTGGGTTCCAAGCCCCTTGTATGTAAATACAATGTCTCAGAATCGACATCGCATTCACTGTCTCAGGCAGGACCTAAAAAGCCTACTTCTGCAACAGGACTGGTCGGCTACAACTTTACCAGTGCTTTTTTCTTTCAATTTTTTTCATTTTTTTTACTCAAATTTTATATGTTTGAATTACTTTAAACTGGTAATATAAAGTACATTTTCTTTGAGCATCAAATAATCATATTTTCCTGTAATGTGCATTAACGCTAAAAATAGTTTTACACCTGTCCCAAACATACCTGCTTGCTAGGGAATATCAAGTGTTTTCTTACAATTTTATGTGATGCTTAATTTTCTGTTCAATGTAATTTTGCTGCAAGCATACAGACACCATATTAAGTTGGCGTGATTTTTTTATTTTATTTTTTTATTGGAAGCTTATGCCGAAAAGTAAAATAAAATAACGACCATTTGTTGGATTTGCTAGTCCTTTTTTACCGCTTTGAGCACTGTTCAATAAGAGATGAATATAACAAAAGCAGCGTGTTCGCATGCACTTTCTTAGCCCAATCGTTTCGTTTTAAGGCCGGCTTTGTTTTGGGCTTGTGTTTTTGCAGCGAGCGGCTTCTTCTGACAAACACTTGTGCTTGTTGCTCCAGCGCCTGCGTGGGCCACAGTTGTCAGTAGATGCAGGGGTGAAGGGCTGCTGTATCACTCGGTTTGCAATAGATAAGGCGTAACTTGCCTCAAAAGAACTGCAACTCCCAGCGTCCTGGGCGTCTCGCCAAAAATCAGCAATGGCTACCGTGCTGTCCCGGGCGTTGAAGCTGCCAGGTAAGGGACCGTTAGAGGGTACTGTAAGATCTGGGTGCAGAGGAGGTTTCTGACTGAAGCATTACGAGGCTTCGAGGAAGGTGGGTGACTGTGACGCCACTGCACCTTGCGCAGGTGTGCATCTTATATCATTAAACATGTAACCTGCTCGTAAATGCAATTTTACCACAAAGGGGTTGCAGAGTGTGCAGAATGGGGACCACCTACCATTATGAAGATATTCATTTGAATCACGGACGCGCCATAGTTTTGTGGTGCCAGGTTCGAAGGGATATGTTGCCCCCACCAGTTTCGTCCTTCCCAATGGAGAAGCGAAGTAAGAACCGTAGATAGTAAGCATTGTCAAAGCCAAATGGCTCAAGCTTGTATACACTGCTCGCTCGCGTTCTAGATATATGCATGCAGTTACCCGGGCTTAAAGACTAACCAGTTTACAGAGTGGTATGCCTGAAGATCCTGGCACAACACAAGGTAAGTTCTAATTAGCATTACTCATTTGGGCCTGGAGGGTCCCTAGTGTTGGTTTAGTGTTTGCAATTCAAGTGTGGAGCTTACCTTTCAGTCTCCGTGCCCTGTTAGCCTCAGGCACCCGGACCTTCAGCTGATGTATGTAGCTGTCTGCTCAGATAAATATTGTATTTGTTTATTCTCAGCGACACTGTAAGCGGGAGTGTTTCACGTACACATTTGATGTAGTACAGTTTTCAGTTATCTTTTTTTAGATGTGCTAGATACATGTTTAATTATTTCTTAGCCTCTTTAATAACACACAAAACTAGTGGTTAGACACATTTCGAGCCTTCCTCTCATCACCTTTTCTGTGTTTCTGATGTTCCGTGGCAAGGGTATACCCAAATATGGGTTCCATTCTCACTGTGCCATTTCTACGAAGCTACATCCCACTGAAAAGCCCCTATCAGTCCGAAACCGGTTTTGAGTTGCTTGTGTTCAGCTTCGGAGAAGACCTGGCTTGGGATTTCATGCTGGACTGTTACTACTGGAGCAAAGTCAAGACTCAGTTACATATGGCTGGGACCAAACAGAGCTGGCACGGTGGGCAAAATAATGCTGGGTTGAAGTGTTACCCTGAGTGACTGCTAGTGGTTAGACAAATTGCAAGTTTTCTTTTCATCATCTTTTGCTTGTTTGATGTTTGTGTCTGATAGACCTGTTTGTACTCATGTAAACAGAACACATCAGGGGCGTGGGATATTTTAAATATTCTACTTGTCAAAGGGCCAAAATGCAACAAAAATCCTCATGTCCTGTAGAGAAATTAACTTGTCTAACCTACTCTCTAAATTATTATATAAGAACGCAGAAACATTAACATTATTCGATTTTTATTCCGTTTCCAGTGACAAAAATTACTTTGCAACAATGCTAAAATAAAACATTTCCACTGTGAAAACTGGCTTTATCGTTATTCGAATAATTGACTTCAAGAACTCCAGTTTGGACATTTCATAAAGCAAGCTGCAGCCCATTTGCATGGGCAAGGGCTTCTGTAAAAATCATTACAGTGAAAGGGACGGTTTACCATGATAATGGGGCCTCTTAAGGCCACTCACATGATGTTGCAATTCTAAAATGTAAAAAAATAGCTAAGGAAGTTCTGCAGGCTGAGCATCAAGCAGTTCGTGTTTGTGGAGCTGAGCATTTTAGATCAAATTTTCTTTGAGATAAACTAAGTTTCAGTAACAAATGGAAATGATTTTAAAAGTCATGGAATAAGAAGCCTTTGCAAATTGAAATACTATTCTGAGCAAAAGCCATCCACCCTGTTCTTTAAAAACGACCTTGCCTACCACCAGCTTTCTTAGATTTGATTCAATTGCCTTTTTACCAGGCTAACACTGCCTCGTTTTTTCCCCACTTGTTCTTCATTGGAATTATCCTATTGAACACAAATTACGGTATTTATTTGCTGTGTGGGTATCGTAGACCCAGGACTGCTCCACACTACAGCATTATATCAGGGCACCTCAAGGACATCTCGTCGATGAGGAGTAGTGACTATGAGTCTCACTGTGGAAGCCAAATGTGGCTTGTCTTGTGATAATAAGAGCTGGTAGTAATATTGGCATTCATAACAAAACCACTCACCCAGCTAGTGCATCCCCCTAAACCAGCAATGAGTACCAAGAAATTACAGCAGCCAGTCCTTCAATGCTCTATGCATGCAGTAAATTACAAATGTTCATGTCACAGAGCGGTTAAGACTGCCCTGTTAATTTCAAATTAGATTTATAGCTGTGTCATGCCTGGTTTGCTTGTTCTCTGATTAAGCCTATAATTTCTGTTATGACTTGTGACCTCCAAAATGTGTTTCTCAGAAACTCTCTTTAGACATTATATGGCGAACGGTTGATTTCAATGAACAGCTATTGACTGAGTGAAGGTTGGCAGTCATGCAGAGCACTTGGCCTAAAATTCTGGCCAAAAAAGTTGAGCATCTATCAGAAGCTTGTAAACTCAGTCAAGAACCTAGGCTTTAAAACTGGCACTGATCGGAAATTGACATCCTAAAACTATACCATCCTTTGAATCCATGCCTTGAAAAATCATGAAATGTTACCTCACCAGCAGGTCTGAGCCACAGTTTTCTTCATTGTCACATACGATAACACCTTTAAAGATGTCAGTGTAATATGCCTGCTGTACATAACTACTCTTGTTTACTAGACTAAGGGGGTTATTACAACTTTGGAGGAGGTGTTAATCCATCCCAAAAGTGACGGATATACCACCAGCCGTATTACGACTCGTAACTATGGAATCGTAATACAGCTGGTGGTATATCCGTCACTTTACTGTCACTTTTGGGACGGATTAACACCTCCTCTAAAGTTGTAATAACCCCCTAAATGTTTGCTCCATATATAATACAAATCTAGCCACAGATAGGCTACACATGACCCCTGACTTGCCTCTTAATTAGGGCCACTGGAATTATGCGATTGTGCGGCAATGTTTGCATAATTAGAGATTTGCCACAGTCTATCATCTGCTGCATAATCTGCAAATGTTAACACAAAATGTTGTTTCTAGTTCAAATAGTTTAAATGTTACTAAATATACAACAACGTGTTGTTGCATAGTGACAGGCCTTTGGCAAAGCTGGACTGGTAACCTTTCCGTTCCTTATTACCATCATATTTGTGTATTAAATTGGTATTAATGAGATGCACCCAATGTCCAGAGAGAGCTATCAAGTTGAAAAATAATGAAGTAATATTGCAAATTGTGCTGCATTATGCCGCACAATTTGCCTTTTCTTGCGGCATAATTGACTCAACCCTGCTGCATAGCTTGGACCTCTCATGCTGCATGATTCCCAATGATCCTGTCCTTAGTTCATTAACAGCATTGTCATCGAGGCTGGGCAAGAATCTTTCTCTAATTATGTTTAAAACTAGCACTATAAATGAATATGTAAGCATGAAGTGGTAGCATACTGTCATTTTCAGTCAGCACATTTCACACTGATATAGCCACAAACCTTCCAAGTGACATGCAGTTTTACTGATAAGACTATATAGTGTACAAACAGTAAAGTTTGGAAATCAAGTTTCTGCAAATATTTGTCATTTGGATATCACCAAGTGAAGTGTTTTGATTTGTTTTGCTCTTATTTAAATCTTTGCATCACACTTCCTAATTACAAAAAAGTGCATTTTAATTCCTGATATTTTTGAAATATTTGTACTATTTATTTAGAAGCTATTTAAATATTGTGTTAGCTAAAAAAAAACTGACATCCTACAGCCCTCTGTTTTTGTTTCGCGATTGTCAGACAGCTCACTTTACAAAATCATCTAAGTGTAGTAAGAGAAAAAAAGTAAACACCATTGTTTAGTATAAGCTAAGCAGCACTTAGTAAAAAGACAAACTGACATTTAACCTCTGTCCTTAGACAGCAAATGTGTCAAGATAAAACAATGTTTAAAGGCTTCTTTATTGTTCATTCATTTTCTGAATGAATGAAGCACCTGTTCGTTTCCAGCGCAAGTTCACTCACCAGAACAGACTAGTAGATAATAAAAATAGCTCATCCTGATGAAATAAAGTCTTACGTGCCATAGCAAGTGGGTGAGTAGCTTTTTCTAGGCCTCTAACCTATTTCTTTTAGAGGTGTTTGCTTTTGAGGGAATGCATTCTGCTTTCACTGCCATTATTGGCTTGCAGATGGAGTACAGTATGTATCATGGCCTTGATAAGGGCCTCTATTGTTCCTTTATGTGTTGTAGAACTCTGCTGCTCAAATTGTGGTGGGTGCTCTCAAAGGTGTTCTGGAAACTCCTTTACTACACATAATCCCCTGATCGGGCATTAAAGCTTACATTTGGTTTAATGTATTGTGGATTTCTCATAAGACTTTTAAAAACCAGACTTACTAGTTACACCACCAGGTTTACCTTGCACTCCACCATAAAGAGGGTTTACTCTTGGTGTTGCATTTTTAGAGTCCAAAGATAGGGTGGTGAGCCTTTACTGTTGTGCGTTTTTTCCTGTGAAAGTCTTCATCCTGAGCTTTCTTCTGACTAATCGTTCTGCTTCTCAAAGCAGTTGAAAAAGCGACTGCTTCTCTCATATGGAAAGCTACAAATCGATGTGTGGTTTGCTTGAATAAATTACAGCCACTGGTAATTACACTAGATTCATACGATCCATTCCATTGTTTTGCCCATCGTGCCACCACACATGGAACCAGCCATATGCAAATGAGCCTTGGCCCTGCTCCTACAACAGTCTAGTGCAAACTGCCAAGCCAGGTGCTTCCTAACAGGAACACAAGCAACCTCAGACTGGGTTTGGACTGAATCAGACTCCCTAGCTTTTCGAGATACCACAAAACACTTTTTCTTCATAATTCTCGGATTCCCGCAATGCCTGCATTTTTAACTAAATCTGTCACAGAAACAAGAGAAACGGTCCCCCGTGTGGTGTTTAATTGCCTTGCTTTATTCCGTGAAAATACTGCCTGCCCAAGCAAAAGAGCAAGAAAAGAAAACACATTCCCATAGGGAGACTAATTCTTCTTTATTAGCCTGGAGCCTTACGTCTGAAGTGATTCATTCCATTTGGGCTTTTACCGACCCCATTCCCCAAACATGCCCTATCGTTTACCCCCTGCCGACTGCCCCTCCGTGCAGTGTGAAAATAATGATAAGGGAGAGTGAGACCTTTAAGCTAGTCCTTCATTTTTTTTTAAATCATATCTCGGTAACTGGCGTGGATAACCTACACATATACAATACAAACAACCTCCAGTTGTTTGTTATTAGGTGAAAGGTGATCGATCATGTGGCATAACGACTAAAGTTGCCCTTTGAACTGGGGCACAAGGTTCAAGTCCTGGCGTCGTCTCAACGTTCTGTGAACTGCTGCAAATCACTTAATTTCACTCTCCCTAAAGGAGAAAAAAAAATCTGTCCTTGTGGAATGTAAGGTGTTGCTCATGTAAAGCGCTGCAATTCCCTTGAGGCGAGTTCACACTGTATGAAACTGCAAAGAAACGGAAGGAAAGCATTTCTGACAAAAACAAGTGCATGTGTGATGTTTTGTGCTATGAGTGCTTTAAAAGCATATAATTGCTGAATAAATAAACCTTCATTTAGGGTGGCTTAAAGCATAACACACGTGTTTTTTTAATTGCTGCACATTAGCGTGTTCCAATTAGGCCTGGGTGGAGTAAATTGAGTTCTGCTCTTCGGAATTTCATGGAGTTGGGAAAAAAACTCTGTGGAATTACGTGGAGGTGGAGTTCCAAGTGCAGTTCTCCTAAATTCGGCCATCTCGGAAGTGCTAAGCAGGGTCTGGCCTGGTCAGCCAGGCCCTTCCCTGCTTAGCGCTTCAGAGATCGGTCGCGTTCAGGAGGGCCGTATGCAGTGAAAGCTGCCATTTCAGGTCTCTTGGGCACCGGCCTGTCCCGTGTGCACTGCACATGGGGCAGGCCGGTGCACAAGAGCCCTGAAAGGGTAGCTGTCTTTTGCTACAGTTGAAAGGCCCTGTCCTGAATTCAGGGCCATAGGCAGCGAAAGTTGCCAGACTTGTGCACCGGCCTGCCCCATGTGCAGTGCACACGGGACAGGCCAGTACGCAAGAGGCCTGAAACAGCAGCTTTCACTGCCTAGGGCCCTACCCTGAATTCCGGCCAGGACCATAGGCAGTGAAAACTGCTGTTTCAGTCCTTGTTTGTGCACAAACAATTACAAAAGAGAGTAAGAGACAAGGACTTACCTGGGTCTTCACAGGGGACCACCTCTCCTCCTTGTCCGACGGCGACAAGTCTCTCTCTGCAGTGGCTGCCTCCTTCTGTGCTTTGGGGAATGCTGCAGCGCGCACACCAGGTGAGCTCCGCTCTGCTGGTGGGGCTAGCAGAGCTTATTTTGGGATAACTCCGAGCTCCAGGCGGAGCGTGGAGTTCCAAAATCTCAGTTAACTCTGCCAGTGGAGTGGAGCTCCCCGCACAGGCCTAGTTCCAGCTCCAGTAAATTTGTTGTTAAATATTTACTGAAATGTGACCAACTACATTATATCGAGGGAATAACTTGGAGTTTGTCATGTGCAAAAGGTTCCTGTCACTACTTGCTTTATTCTGTAAATCTATTTTCAAGATATCCCTCCTGTTTAGTCGTCATTTATGGATGTAGCCTGAATTAGTTAATACTCTATATTATGTGATTTATCATATATATCCCCGAACTACAGAAACGTAATTGCTTTCTTGTGGTATTACCCTTGATTTGGTGCTACCTTCTGATGAGGGTCTTAGAGTTAGCATGCCCCTGAAACAGACACGTAATACATGCAGAGCAGTGTGTGTGGTGTCCCGATGGGCAACGTTTTTAAAGCAATCACTCTTCTTCTTTGACATTATCACTGAAAAAAGTTTTGCCAGTGGAAATAGATCTGGGTTTTATAGCTACAATCTCTCAGGTACACCTTGCATCTCTACACCTACAGGCATACTACTCACCCTACACATTGCTCAAACTCTAAGAGAGGCACACTGCCTTATTACCCTGAACTCACAAGGGCACATCTTCCCGCTGGGCTGAAAAAGCTCACAGTGCACCCTGAACTCACCAGCAGCCCTCTCATCCCTCTCTCTCACAGGCATCTACTCACCCTGAACCCACACCCATACAGGCGCACACACAATGCACACAGCTCTCCCTGCAAATATACAGGAAAAACCTGTAACTCAGGTGCTTTCTCTTCCACGGGAGGCTCATCAATAGTCATAAGCACTCAATATTCCCACCCAAGTGCGGGGACCCTGGAGCACAAATAATAAAATAAAATATATATGCAATGGACAGTCCCTAAACCCTTTGTAAGTAAACAAAATGTCTTGCAAGCGACAGTGCTGCCTCAGGTGAAACCTAAAATATAGGGTGTGGGAAGCAGTTAAACTGTCAAAGAGTCAAAGGCTGAAGGGCATAACACAACCAATATTGCCCTCAAAACAGTAAGGGGGACTAAAATGAAGAAAGGAGAGTGTTTAAGGAAATAATAGGGATGTGTCCTGCCTGAGAGAAAACCTCCTTTACCACGCAGGATCTTTACCAAGCAGTCTTTACCATGCAGCTAGGTACCACACAGTTAAGTGTTTGTACCTTTACCATGCAGTACTTTAACATGCAGGTATTTATTTATTAATGGCATTCTTTTTATGTTATTAAAAAAGTGAAATGAAATCTTTATTGCAGAGTTAATAGAATCCATTTAATATTACCATGAGCACACACAATTGAGTGCTGCATTTAATAAAATGAAACATTAAAAGGCATTTATTAAAACATCTTTTAAAAAGCATTAATGTCTGGGCAATACATTATAAAACTATGTTAAATAGTTTTGTCTGCTTCCAGCGACAACCCTTCTAATTGTATATCATGCTGGAGTCTGGCCAGTCACTTCTATTTATGCAAACTAGTTGTAACTGTTAGATTATAGGTTTTGAAGCAGCTTTTAATTGAGCTAAAGTACTAGTCAAAAACTTTACAGAGCTGCTTGCTAGCTGCATGTATGATGGGTTAAAGCATTCTGCTTGAGCACAGGGCCTAATGCCTAAGTGATGGTTTTACAGTAGCATATAATGTGCACCAGAGATTCTGTTTTATGATCGGTGAACCTGCAGTGAGATGTGGACCTCATACCTATCCATTCCTTTTTTTGATGTCCCCATTATCAACAAGGCCTAATCAAACTCTGGCAATGTTTTTTTTTTAGGCTTAGCAGCATTGATCCTGTGAAGTAAGGTTGAAACATATTCTGAACATAACGACCTAGTAAAATGTCATAGTGCTTTAGTGTGATGTAAGTTTTGCTATCGTGATTAAAAGACTGTAGTTGCAATTAAATTGCATTTAAATTCTGCTGGAGATAAAAAAAAAAAGAGAATACTAAACGTCTTGCATTTCAAACAGCTCTAAGGCATTATAAAGTGCCCATTTGTGCTGTTGATTATTCGTTTGACTGTCTCTCTATTCAGCCCACAAGTAAAATTTTAAAGCGCCTTACTTTGCAGCCTTGCACTGATAACAGAAATATAAGATGCAGGAAGCATGCTGGAGAGATTTATTAAATTGAGTTCTAGGCATATTTGAGTCTATGAGGTAGCAGATCGGACTGCAAAAAATTGCCTAAATTAATTGCACTCAATAGTTTTCCTCCACATATTCATAGAGGTTAGGAAAACCTCCCATCTCAGGATAGTCATGGCATATATTGTACTTTATTACCCTCATATAGGGGCTTTACCAATGGGCCTGACATTTTGTTGACTATTTTCAGCAGGGCAAAAAAGCCTTTACTTTAATAATGGTCTGCTGTTTACAGAGGCGTCCCTGGTTGGGTGACTTGGCCCTGGCTGCGTGCGCTGCCCTCGGGGCAAGCGGGCCAGGGCTCTTCTTTACTTATTGACTGCTGGGGCCAGGAGTGCAGCAGGAGGGGGCCGGGCACATATGGACTGCGCATTAGGAGCTAAGCGGCGGTGTGGCCCCGGAGCCTGATGGCAGATTACTTTTGGGGAACCCCTCTGGACTTGGGAGCAACCAGTGTGATCCCTACTGCGGTCTTCTTTCTATCCTGCTGTATCAGCCATGGGACTTATCTGTAGGTGTGAGGAGCACACATTTTGGGTATCCTGGCCCTGGCTGCTCGTGCTGCCTGGGGCAAGTGGGCCACAGGGTCCGCACTCCCTGATCACTGGGGTTGTTCTGTTGCTGGCTGCCTTGGGACGAGACCCACCCCCTCCCCCAGCCCAGGCTTAAACCAAGATGAACCAGTATACGGGTAACACAGGGACCAGGTGCAGATCGGTAGCGCAACAACCGGCCCCAATGCAGTCTGACTTGGCCACTATCCTGCAAGCCATCTGGAGCTCGAGGTAAGCGGCTGAGGTGTCGCTTAGGCTCTCATTATCCTAATGAGGCTGCTGGATTCGGGTACCAGCATCACCTGAATTGTGGGGAACTGAGTCCAATCCCACAGCATGTGACAGCTGTCGGCCTAATCCGTTTCCAGCCAACTAGCAGCGCCTCATCTCTGCCCAAGAGCAGGGATGATTTGTGGCAACCGGGTGCATAACCTAATAACTTCTCAAGGAAATTGTGATGGATCAGATCTCATCCTTTTCTCTGTTACATTAGTCTCACACATGCAAAGACAAACCAAGACTGAAAATGGTTCAATAAGATTAATTGAGACTGCGTCTTAGATAAAATGGAATCAATTGCAATAATTAGAATGATTAAACGAGCTAGAAGCAAAAAGGTTAGAAGAAAATTGAAACACAGGAAAAGTCCTAACATATTGTTACTATATGTAATATATGCTGTTACTACCTAAGCTGTGTTAGAGCACAGCATGACAAGCCCTAATCTGCCCTCAGGACTACCCCCACCTGCTCCACCAGGAAGATATCATCCCTCATACCTGAGCAAGGAAGCCTGTTGTCTATAGAGACACCATCCTCATGTAGGCCAGGGATCCGGTAGTCTCAGCAGGCAGCTGTAGCAAAGTTAATCAGCATGCAGTCGTGGTCATTTGGCTGGAATCTCCCTCTAACGTGGATGGGACAGAGAAGTGGTTTTATAATAAAACAGCTGACGTTCTGAGAAAATGTCCCCATGTAAGGATGTATGAGTTTCTGTGAATGTTGGAGATGCAGTGTATCACTTTGCTGGCAAAGCTATCTCGCTGCAGCCTGGAGGAAAGCACAAAGTGAAAAGAATGTCTTGCTAAGAAATGCAATAGTTTCCTAGGCAACTAGATAAAGAAAATAAAACCGCTCCACGAATGTGGCCCATTCTGAAATAATAAAAATGAAGTAAAATAAAATGTAACTTGGCTAAAGGGCACCAGCGGCGTGCTGAGTTGCTAAAGAGGCATCACTTAAATGGCTATACAACAGAGGCCAAAGTGGGCAAGGTTCAGATTGACGTTTTGCTCCTGTGGCAAGACCTCCTGAATGTTGCTCATCTGGTGATGAAGGTGTAGAACTGGATTGCCTCTGTGGAAGAATATGTAATCACCCTGAAAAAACAGGTCTTTAGGTGCTCTCAACCACGGCGGCTCTAGATGAGTTCACAGAGGATGCTGAAAATTGAACGCACGGAAACAGCCTTCGATTCGTGGGTTTTCTGGAGAATGTTGAGGCTTGTGAAGCGGAATCCTTCCTGGAGTGTTGATTGTGATATTGGCTTAAACATAGCTGTGCTTCGCAGTTGAGTGTGCTCACAGGACTTTGGCTCCATGCCGACCGGCGGAGGCTTCCAGCCCGCCCACTGATTGCCTGGCTGCTCAGCCACAGAGTCCGACACTATCCTTCGGGAGGCCAGGGCAAAACAGAATCTTCTGTTCCAGAACTCGCATATGCTGATCTTTCTCCCAACTATACACTGGTGGTCCAGCAGTGCAGAGGATCTTTTAACGAGGTTAAAAAGAAGTTCTCTGCTCTCAGTCTTCAATACATGCTCCTTTTTCCTGCAAAACTGAAGGTGATTTTAATCTCCTCAGTGCACTTTTTTGAGATGCCTGGGAGTGGCTGGAGGAACAGAAGTATTTCTGCCATGATGGGGCCCTTGTGTGAGATGACCCCAGAGGAACAAGATGCTCCCACTTGCTGCTGTTGAGGAAGAAGTGATCAAGACCACGCAAATATCGCTTGCTAACCTGGGGGCGTCTGGACTTTTCAGGCTCGGAGGTGGATTGGGGAATGGGACCGTGGGAGCAGTCCGAGATAGCACCAGACGGCTACATCATAACTGTTTGGGTCCCAATCAGAGACTGTTGGTGGGTCGTGGCTATGACAATTTGATCCACTGCAGTAACAGGGGATTGTTGCTCACTTGCTTCTGCTGAGGATCAAGGACAGGGGTCTATTGTGCACATCAAAGCTTTATGTGGCTGTTTGATATACCATCCTGTTCTTGAGGAACTCCCTTTTTAAAGTTGTAGTTTAAAATATCTAGTTTCAAGGCAACTGATGCTTCTGGGATAGAAGTATGGAGGGAAGATAAGGGGCATTGGGTTTTTCTATTTGTTACAGGCTGTTTGACCACACAGCCCACTGACCATGTTAGTTGCTTTCAGCACCTCTCCCAGGGTAGTCTCTTTCTATGCAGAGGTGTTGCATCCGTACCACTGGGTCTACACACAAACCTGCCACCCTTCCTGGGCCTGCTACCTCACCACCCATATGGCAACAGTCAGACTGCTGTCTTGGAACGTGAACAGAGTGCTGGACCGCATTAAGAGATTTCCCCCATCTTCCAATATGTTAAGAGATTTCACTCTACAGTTCTCCTGTTTCAAGAACCTCATTTACTGGCCCTTCCTCTGCCGCTATGGCTATGACAGGGTCTACAATGCGGGGTTCACTTGTGGGTCACTGGGAGTAGTATTTTACTACATAGAGGGTTCCTGTTGGTGGTGACCAATGTGCAAATCACAACCGTGGAGGCCCAAATCCTTGCTCTGGAGTGTTTGGCGCCGAGGAGATCCTCCACCAATCTTGACTGTCAGTTGACATTGGCGAGATCATAGCTGCAGCAAATCTTGTTGGAAGAGGCGCAGCCGTGGTGGAGGGTGTCGACACAGAGGGTTTATGAACATGAGGACAAGTCAGGGAAACTTCTCTACAGATTCGGTACCAGAGAGCTCGCCTTGAGGGTGGTTCCCCAGGTTAGGGACACCGAGGGGCATTCGCATGTTATGGCCTCTGCCACCACCCACATTTTTGCGGATTACTACCAGACACTGTGTGAGCATAGGCTTAGGGCCCCTCCTGCAAAATTGCACTCCCAGTGTTGAGGGTCATCCCTTTGACCTTGATACCTCTGTCGCTGGTCAAGGACCTAGATCAACCTCTCCCGGTAGAGGAAATTGGGGGGGTGCTGTCAGATTTGTCCCAGAGGAAAACACCGGGTCCGGATGGGTTCTTGGTTGATTACTACTGAAAATTCTTAAGTCTTTTGCTCCTCGTCAACTGGCGCTGTATAACGAGACAATGGAGGTAGGGGCCTTTCCCATGGAGCTGGAAGGAACTACAATCATTGTGCTCCCTAAGCCAGGCCAGCCATTGGACAGATGTAGTTCATACAGGTCTATTTCTTTTATTAATTCTGGAGTCAAGGTGTTTGCAAAGGTCCTGGCTGGCCTGACTTAGTCCTATCTGATCCACTCAGACCAATGCGGCTTCGTGCTGGCTCGTGGCACTAGGCATTATATCCAAAGGGTCCAGGTGGCCCTTGCCCAAGTGCATCACCTTCAGTGGCATTTTGCACTGTTCTTTGTGGGCTTTGAGAAGGCCTTCGATATGTTCGACTGGCCCTTCCTGAGCGCAGTGCTCGAACGCACAGGGCTGGGGGGGGTCTACTTTCGTACCCTGGTCGGCCTACTTTATAAGCTCCCCACCACCCAAGTTCAGGTTTACGGACCCTTCTCCCTCCTTCCCTACCTGTAAAGGCACCCAGCAAAGCTGCCCCCTCTTTACCCTAGCCATTGAATCCCTGGCAAGACTTGTACAATACAAATGCCTGTATGTAGGGACGGTTGTGGGATGCCGGGCCGAGGAATGAATTGCTCTCTATGGGGATGACATCTAGCTCTTTTGAGTGAATCTGCAGACCTCTGCCCACGATGTCTAGAACTACTTGAAATTAATGAGGAAGCCTCCAGTCTCTGGGTGAACAAGTCCAAACTTCTGTTAGTCCAATAACAAGTGACTTGAGTTCCTGTTCCTGGTGTTCTATGATCCCTGTGCACCATCTCTCATTTCAGTATCTGGGCTTTTACATCCCTCCCCTCACGGAGCTTCTGTGGAGTCTCAGTTTGACTCCTCTAATTAATAAAATGGAAAGGGACCTTCAAAAGTGGATGCAGTTTCCCACTTCATGTCCTGGGCAGGGGAGCCCTCATCAATGGGATGATTTTACCCCGTTTCCTCTATCTCTTTGAAAATGTTCCTCATTTTATTCCCAGGCACTATAACTGTCTCTCCATCCTCTAATCTGCACTTTCCTTTGGGTTAATGGTCACCCCCGAGTGGCCTTGGTTAACTGCTGGCAGTTCCCCTATGATGGTGGGCTGAGTATAGCTGGCCTATACTGCTATTACTATTACCTGGCCTCGCAGTTGGTTATATTAAATGTTTGGCTTAGTTGGGGGGGGGGGGGGGGATCTGGCCTACTGTGCCAAACTAACCTGGCTTGGTCTAGACAAAATCATGGGAATACCCTGTGGGGGACGGTTTCCACAATTCCTTCCAGAGATCACCTGGGTGGTATTACTATGCTGAAGAGAGGCACTCTACATTGTGGTCTGGGACAGAAGGCTGATGGAAATGACACCCATCCCCCCACCCCCCCCCCCCCCTCCAAGCAGGGGAAATGGTTGCAACACACAGCAGGGTTAAAGGGATTTGCGAAGTGGAACAGAATAGGCATCACTCAGCTTAGAGAAATTTGGTCAGGTTCCCATATACACACGTTTCAAGAACTACAGGAACAGTATCAACTGTCCCATATCCCAGTTTCACAAATATCTGCAGGTCACAGATTTCAACCGCATCGAGGTTAAGTTGTTGATGGGGAAGCTACACAGGAGCTCCATTTCCCATATTTAACAGTCCTTAGTCATTAACTCCCTGCATCAATTCTCCAAATTAAGGCAGAAATGGGAGGCTTGAGTATGACAGATCGACGATGCTGAGTGGTGTGAAGCCAGTATGCCCCCCCTCCCTGCCCCCCCAGTTGTTAGCTATTTCTACATGGCTTTTATTTCTCATCGGTTCTTGCTCTATGTTGCAATATCTACTTATACAAGAAACAACTTGAAGTCCAAAAAATAAGAGTAAACAGGCATTCTTGAAAAACAGCTTCTGACATGTCATTTTGAGTGCACAACAACAACAAGATTTGCAGACTTATTTAATGGAAGCCGTAGCGATTTGAAAACCCGAGCTGTTCGTGTTCATTGCTGTTAAAGGAAGAAAAAAAGAGTTCCTGAAGCAGTTGCTATAATGGAACACGAGAAAGGCTATTAGTACTAGGGCTGTGCTCCATGAGAGGGAACAACGCATGAAAAGGGGTGACAAATAGGAAAGATTAAGCACTTGGATGCAAGACTTTTTAAAGGCCACTTGAAGAAACAAATGAAAAGCAGTGGTTGGGCTCTCAGCCCACAAAGTATATACAACATGTCTCAAAGAGACAGCGAAAGCACTGTCTAAGAGACCTAAAACGGCAATTTCTCCTAACTTGCTGAATAATGATGTTTCAGGGAAGAGCTGTGCTAGGGAGGAAGATGGAGAGCTGAGGAATTCATGGCAGGGAGTATACTGGTTAAGGAAGCATAAGGGTGGGAGGTATTCTACTGCACTCGCTGCTTTTATGGTTGTATGCGAGCTAGGGGTGCACTTCTCCTTCATAAATTAGGACATGGTTCTGTCTTTTTTTTTTTTTCTGTGAAGCTGGTTGAGTTAAGAAGGAGCACTCCTGTGACAATGGGCTTTCCCTAGCTTCTGCCAAAGGCCTGGTTCTGGTCTGAAATCCTCAATTTAAAAGTAGTCCGAGATATCTTAATAGCAATTCTTGGAATGCGCTGTGATGCCCCACCAGTGACTGACCGTTTATAGAAATCGGAGCATACCATTCCTTTTGAATAGCACACTTTAGGAAGAGTCGGCTGATTAGGGATGTCTTCCCCTTTCAAGTGCTCTCTAGGCTGTTCTGCAGACACACCACACCCTTTGTGCAGAGTGATGCACCTCGCAGGAGGGTAGTCTGCAGCCTGGAGCACCCACAAAAAAAAAGCATAAAGAGGTGTGAACTATCTGCTCTTGGCTGCGAATAGCCAAGAAGACAGTGATAAGAAAAGATGCAAAAAGTTGTTCTCACGTAAAAGATCCTTCACACTCTGAACAATAGAGACTACAGCCCCCCTGCCCTCCTCCTTTACCCATCTATCAGTTGGCAGTGCCACCGGGTGATTATTCAGGAACGCCTTTCAGCAAAAATCAATGATCAAATTTCTGTCGGAGCCCTGTCTTCTTTGTCCCCACTTTAGTGACTAGGTCTTCTCCCTCCTCCTTCAGGATTGTCGGGTATACACTTCAACTGTCAGGGAGAACAAAATTACCTCTCTCTGGTGCATAGGAACAGGCCAGGGGCTTTCAAAAAGGAACCTCCAGGCCTCCATCACTCTGCTTCCCTTATACTTTGTATAGTGCAATACTACGTGGCTACACCCACCACCACCCACGGGATGGTGGCTGTATGTCCCTTTCATATAAGTGGTTACTCTGCTGTGCCGCAGAAACAACCTAGAGTGTGAATAGGTTACAAAACAAGTGTAATATTTGTCTGTGCACTGACGAGACCCTCTAAGCTAATGTCAAATAACTCATTTTAGTGATTGAGTTAAAAAAAAAAAAAAAACTGAATAGTGAGGAAAGATCATTAAATGAGATTTTTCTTTTTCCTGCGTTAACTCCTCATGTGCAGCGTACAGACCCTGTACCAAGGTTGGTAAACTCCAGACTACGTTTAAAAGGGCTGTCCTAGGTTTGGCACACATCAGAATAGACTTAATGTTTAAGTGATGTGTTCACTTGAACTAGCATGTTTTAAGCTGTCTGCTACTGATATAGAGCACTATGTAGAATGTTTTTTTACAGCTTACATCCACTTATTGCTTTGTACAGCTTGCATCCTCAGATTACTTGCTATCTCAGAAAGCTGTGTCCCACTAAACTCCTAAAACCCTGCATGAAAAATTGAGAACTTGGTTCACTTCCGCTTGATTCCTTTTGACTTGATTCCTAACTTTTCTCTCTTCAGAGTAGCCCACTTCTTTCCTTTCATCCTTGCATGCCTTCTGACTATAGCCAACTCTTAGTCTCATTATTACGTACTTGGTGAATGAGGAGGCCACCCCATCAAAAGTTACCTGTGGTCCGAGGCGCTAGGCGAATCAACAGAGGAGAGAGGATGAATGCAGACTCATCAAATAGAGTGCTGAGGAGGAGCCGGTATGGCCACGGTCTACGACCATACCACGATTACTGTCCGCCCCCAGGCCCTGCACCTGGGAAATCCCACCAGGGTCATCAATGTCTGGCACCCCAGCGGCCCACTGCTGCCCACGCAATAGAGGCGCTTGCATAGCAGAGGAACAGATTTAGAAGGGTGGGGAGAGCCACGGTCTGATCGAGTGTGCCTCCTATCGCCACCCCACCCCAGTTATCCCTTCTCACAATTATAGTTTTATGCCTGAGGTCAACTCGGCTGCAGCAATCCAGCTCTCAAATCATGATAATATGCTAGAGGATAGCCAAATAGAAACCGGTTTAGTCTCACATCCGCCAACACTATCTCCGGTGGTTTTGATTATAAAAGGGAAGACCACCACTCCACCTGTCCAGGATGCACTTCATGCCACAAGCATTCAGCCCCACAGCAGTTAGAAGTGGATGCCTCATCCCCCTCTAGCTCTGATAAAGCAGACATAGAAGACTGTCAATTAACCTTCAACTCCTTTCCAACATAGAGAGAGATCTCTTATGGCTGTATTACTTCCCCTGTGCACGCAAAATAATCTAGATAGTAGGGAACCAGCAAGAACGCCCTCAGGCTGATGAGAGAGTGTGTAATAGAGCCAGAGACCTGAACTTGCTGGGTGAGCTAGGAGTTGAGGGTCTTAAGGACATAAGTCTAACGCAGCAGTCCCCACCAAGGTTTGGGAGGGCGTTTTAAACAATGCAAGCTACAGTGAAGGCATTAAACCATTATACCAATAAAATGGATATACAAGTAGACTTACTTAACACTCTGGCCCTCTTTGTGTCGGGTATTGATGAAAAGCTCGAGGGATTGAATGCTTTGATAACAAGAGTTCAGTCAGTGACAAAAACTTCACTATGTGCTCAGGAGGTTGGCTCAGAGGATAAGAGGTGGCATTTGTGTTATCAGGCAAAGGAAACTTTTATGCATATACTTTGTCTCTGCCCTAGTTGAACTGGAGGGCCCTGCTACGCAAAGAGTTTCTAGTCATGAGAATAGGAACTTGTAGGTCAGCTGCCTTAAATCCTCAAAATCGTATGTTGAATATTCAATTGGTGCAGTTCCTTGCCATTCTTAAGGATCAGATCAGGGTGCAGGCCCATACCAACTAGGGCCCCTTTATAGTTGTTTCCCTCTTTAAGGATTAGATTAGGGTGCAGTTTCGCACCATCTAGGGCCTCCCTATTTTTTATTTCACGAAGGCTGTAGTCAGCTAGCAAAGCCAGGCAGCGTAGGCCCCTGACTGACAGGCTGCTAGGAGGTGAGCGTGGTGTAATACTGCCTCCTGTCCCGTCTCTGGGGTCCTTAAGTTCCCTGGTTGCCTCTTACAACTAGTCACTAGTCACTTTTTAGCTTATTTATCAAGCGGCCGTACCACACCGTGGGATAGAGGCATCCCCAAGGCCTTAGTATGCCAAAGCTTAAGCCCTTCTTTACAGCCACTATTGTTATGACAAGTTGATTGTGCTCCAATATTGGTTCGCATTATGCCACTGTAAACTAGCATCTTATTCTGACCAAGTGGAGTTTCAGGCCAGCGGAGCAACGTAAGTACTTTAGAATCAGGACGGAAACTGGCCACACTCAGCACTTTATGTACTATTCACTTTGCAGAATATCCATGTGGCTAAGTTTTAGGTTAAAACCTGCTTCCAGTCGTGAGGGAGATACCCACATATAAGGTTTGGCACATCGCAAATGCAGTGATAAGCAAACTAGCCCTGAGTACTATTTTGTGTGACGCAAGTAAAACTGAGTCAGGAAGGCACATGGTTGCCTTAGCACTTTGCCATGCACTTTGCACTTTGCAGTAGGAGCTAATGTGGTTGCGTTTCAGATCAAGATATGTTGCATTTTTGAGGGAGGCATTCATTCGGGATTTGTTATAGCTTATGTGCAGTGCTTATGCCATTATATGATCTCCGGAACATGGTGAGGCCAGTGCGCTGTGTTTCCCACACATTGGCATAGTCATATGAATTTATATTTGCTTATGCCAATGCTTGTACTAATCTTCGTGCACTATGCTCCATGGACTTTACAGTATGACGTTACTATGGCTATCCTTGGATGTTAAATACGCTGCAAGGGTGAAGGGAAACATTTTTATGAGCTTGTAAAAACATTAGTTTTGTGTATTTTTGATGTTTTAAAATTCTGTTGCCTTTTCGTTGCTGTGACTACATTGATTTTACATTTGTCAAAGTCCATATGTGTATCATGCGCCTTAGCTTTTTGCACAGTGCACTTTACAGTGCATGGTTTGGTCTTAGGCTTCAAAACATATACAGCAAATGCTGTGAGAGGTAGCAATAGCAGATTTGCCATCATAAGATGTCTTGATCTTAGTACCGTTGTTTTGAGATTAGCTAGGTCTAAATGCTGGCATGGCTAATTTGATCTTACATGTTTTAAGTTGGTGTCTGTTTTAATCGCTAATATTATGTGGTGTGATATTGTGGTTGATTGTACGGTACGGTATATGTTTATGGTTTTTATTAACTAATAAACAACATTTTTCATTCATTCATTCATTTATTAGTCTCATGCTTGCATGCCTTAATGACTCTTATTGTAATTTTGCAAAAAAATGGCACCTCAGATCATAGATCACAACCTCTCTTCTTTAAAACCCTAACCATGTAATTGAGCATTACCTAATCTCCGCTAGCCCTGGTATCTCAACAGCCATATCTCACCTGAAACTAAATAACTCCATCTAATGATTACACCTAACTGATATTAATATAATGCATCACAGTGTGACTGTAGTAAATGCATGCAGGGTTCTTTATTTTTTTTCTTGAGAGCACGACTAATCACAATAACCAACACTTAACCACTGTATTAACCACTTTGGGTTCTGGAGTAGCATACTGAGCATTGTAAAGTTCTTTAATCGGGGCCGGCCCCTCTGCAATGGAGAAAGAGCGTTGCCCCACTGGCTATGAGTCAGCAGCTGAAAAATAAAACAATATTTGATTATCTTTGTTTTTATTCCTTTCAGCTGATGGCTGAGCTAGCATGTGCAGGGTGGGCCGGGTTGAGGGAGGAGGGAGGACTGCTGCTATGCGCATGTCAGTTTGGCCAGTCAAACAGATATGCGCACTGAGGTTTCTCCAACCAGACCAAGCAGCTCAGATCAATCCTGGTGCTTCTTCCATGCATTGTATAGCATGAGAGCACTGCCAGAATTGCGTGAGGCGCCTGTACTGGTGTCCCAGGGATTGCTGGGACACCATCAGGAAGGAAGAGGAGCGAGGCACGGCAGCGTCTGAAGGGGTAAGGTTAAAAAACATATATATATATTTATTTTTATTTTGTTCCCCTGAGATTTGTAGTGGCCACTACTGGTTTCAATATCTTGTCAGGGGTAGTAAAGCGCTATAGAAATACAAAAAATACATGCAGCATAGTTGTGCAAAACTGAGTTGGTAAAAATTAGTTGTGTCCACGCTCAAGCATTAGTAGGTGAGTCTGTTGTGCAGTTTTGTAGGCAAGAAGAAAGGCATGGCCTGAGTAGCTTTTATAAGCAGAAATTTGAAGTAGCACAGGGAAGTTCTGGGCGGTGTAGGAAAATGGATTTCAAATCCTTTAACCTCCTGGATTTTTTGTGTTGGTACTGCCCAGTTTTTGGACTTCCATCACTGTCTGCCTTTTAAAGCAAGGTCCACTGCTGCACGCTGGGCGAAGAAGCTCTGGTTTGGCTGCACTTGAACACATCGATGCAGTCTGAGTGAGTGAGACTATCATCCAACTCAGACTAGGATCTGCGCATAGGTAGCCTGTCACAAAAGGGTCAATTCATGAAAGACGGTCACTTAGTGTAACCTTACAATCTTATTGGGCATTCGTAGTGTAAGTCTCTAGCTCTGAACTGAAAGGGATGTGCGCTTTACTGGATTATACATTATAAGTGAGATCTGCACCAAAGTACAGTCTAACCATAGTTAGGCGTAGAGACTAGGATGTCGCACAATTTATGTGGTAAAAATGGATCCTGAGTGCAATTCAATGTTACTTTTATCAAGTCTGCACTCCTTCTGGCACTAGAGGATTTGTCATATTTCTCTAACTCTGCTCTTAACTTCCTGCATTTGTTTTCCCTGCTGTGGGAGCTAATTACTCTGCTGATCAGCATCAAAGGCTTACTCGTGCAGTAGGGCCATTTGCCAGTGCATGAGCCTGTCCTGGGAAAGAAGAGCTTAAGCACAGAATCTGCATGTGATGATTACTTTCTACACAGCATCAGGCCTTGAAAGACTCATTCCAAGGAAGAGAAAGTGGCGAAGGCCAGACCTCTGGAGCCAATCATCGAATGGGCTCCTCTTTGAAATTGTGAAGGGCAGTGATCAAGCAGCTGTGGCACTTAGGGTGTGGCGTTTATGCTCTCAGAGAGGCCTTTCAACAGATCACTTCAAATTGCTATCTTGAAATGTCCCAGAGTGCTGTGTAGGAGGTTTGGGACAAGATGGAGTGATGTTTCCTCTTCAGATTGGACAGAGGTACCTGCCTTCTGGAACTTCCGTGCCCTTGAAAAACACCAGACTCCTGTCTGGTCTGGGATGCTGGAGCACACTGGACTTAGCCTGGATAGCCCTTTGATGCTGGTGCCCTTAAGCTCTCTTGGGGACAGTGTTGGGAACCTTCTTGGGGGCTCCTAAGACTGCTTTGCAGCATGTATAGAAGTAGGAAAAAAGACTAATATGCACAGTTGTTGAAAATTGAGATTCTATTGGTAATGATAAAGTCAACAGTGACCATTGTAAGATGGTACCATCCTTGGTGATTTAAACGGTGTTGCATTGGTTTATTATTTTTTACGAATGTGAGGACATCCTGACAAAGCCCGTCTTTTGACATTAATACCCCCCTGTGTTTTGTCTAGTATATGTGTGAGGTGGGGGTGGGGTTCCATGGTTATAGGATAATGTGCTGGCCAGGATTGTGAACTGTTAGGAGGGTGTCACTATAGGGATTTCCACCTGCAATCATGTAGATATTTGTAAATATGTAGCATTGAACAGTCTGTGCATAATACAGTATGTTTCCTTTAAGAAGAAAAAGCACAGATTGGACGATGATTTGCTGATTTGGTGTTTGCTGTTGACCTGCAGACTGGGGTACTAGTCCACACCACCTTCTCTGAGTAGGCCTTTAACTGTGTTGCCTCGCTACCCTAAGACAGTCCAGTGCTACTATTGGGGACTTGGTTCCCAGTAGATGGAAGATTGTGAATTTATTACTTGTGAAGGATCCACATCCTTCACAACTAAGTACCAACTTTCATACAGGAATTCTAAAAGGTTCAGGTTAGTCGAGCAAATATTGCAGCAAGTTGCATATTTTACAAATATGTGGCTGAGGGATAGATTGTAGAATTTAACAAAAACAGAAAATGTGTATATTTCTTGAATATTGTCACCCATTTTACTTCATTCACACACAGCTATCACACAAACATTATACGCCACTCTCTCCTGTTCATCCTATTGAAAATCATATAAACTATCTTCTCAATTTTGTAAAGTTTTAAAGACCTGTCTAATCCTCCCAAAACCTCATTTTGCTAATTGATGCCCATTTAATCTTTTTCCATGAATCTTTTTATTGTTTATTAATAGTAACAGAACATAACATTACAGCAATGTCATTGTATAAAACGGAATAGTTCAGTAGTTACGCATCTTGTGGGTCATATGAGATTCATGATAGGTGGTATAGTGAACAGTAACTAGTACGAAGAACTGTTGTGCTGGTTACCAGAACTTGTGAACTACATATTACAACCAGCAGGGTCTGTGGAGACTTCAACATTGATGACTTGTGCATTAAATGGTAAACTACATGTGTTCGAATATAAACCTTAAAGTATCCAGCAACTCTATTGCTTCACTAAATGACAGAAAGAATGACTATGGATTTATGTATAAATGCGAATTCTAGGGCAATGTTAAGCAAAACAATAACCTACAACAACTAAGGCATTCAATGAAGTAAGGAGTCCAAAACAAGCAATTCAATGCCCCCGTATGCAAGGAGTTCCCCGGCAAGGTTACGGGAATGTCTGCACATGAAGTGATCAACTCGTGTCTAAATGTGCAGTGTCACCACTGAACCAATCCAGATCCTTGTGGTAAAGTGTAATATCTGCTGGGCTGCTGTGAGCTATTGATTTTCCGCAATGAGGTCAGTGTCTGTCTCCGGAGTACACAAAGATGTCAACTTTACTTCCCAGCCGTCAGAAAGGGGATATTTGTGTTGGCCAAGTGTGTCCTCTCGCCTCAGCGCCACACCCTCAGCTTCCGCCCATGTCAGGAAGGAGTGTTTCCAGGCCAACACAGTTGGTGCTTCGGCAGCCTTCCATCTCCGGGTTATCAGCCGTTTGGCTGTTAAAAGCCCAAGGTCTAGGAACCTGATGGTGGCCTTGCAGTTCGTGCTTCTAGGAAATAGGCCTAACACGCAAGCTTCCCATGTGTGTGACAGTGAGAGCGACGTGCATGTCGACAAACAGCCCATGACAGCACCCCTTGATGCCCATTTAATAGGCAATAAAACTGACTGTATCACTGGCCAGTTCGATTCTTACTTGCCGTCAGTATAATTCACACCTACTGCTGGAACCTGGATTGCTCCAAAAGAGTTGGCCATACCACTTACCCACACAATTTGACACTTTCTGACACACACAGCAGAGTACCTGTAGGTAGGAGAAGTTTAATTCTTAACAAGTTTGTCACAACTAACATTACCCCTATAAGTGTTCCTTCATCTTCTACTGTGGACTTCTGATCTTTTACTGCCTTTACTCTTTTAAAGCTCACATTGTCATTATCTACCACCTCTGGCATTATTGATTCATTGGTAAGGATTTTGACACCATATTTATCACCCCAAACTCCCATCCTCATTCAACCTTGAGCTTAACAGTCTAGCTCACATGACCCTCTCTGCTCTGTTTCTCTCCATGTGTTCACTTATGAACACACACTCTCAACCCACACATGTTGAACCATGTGATCTTACTCTCTCCAAAACACTCATTCACAAATTACACCCTTCTTCTCAGACAGTGACAAAAGAATTAGCCTTCAGGAATTTTAGCGTTATTGTTTCAGTTCTGAAATTAATGTTAAAAAGTTAACACAGTGGCCTTATAAGGAGGACGTCATCTGCATCTAGTGCAATGTGGTCCTCTCTTCCCTCTCCCCAGTTCCATCCCTGGATTTGATCATCTGGATCAGATGTGCTAGCGGTTCAGTTGCAAGGGCAAATAAAATGGGTGACAGGGGGCATCCTTGTCTTGCTTCCCTATTGATGAGAAATGCATCTGAAAGTATTCCGTTGATCTGTACCCTTGCCATGGGGTTACAATAGAGGGCCTGCACCAGCTTGCAAAAACATGGTCCCAACCCAGCATGTGTCAGAACTGCCCTCAAGTAGCCCCAGTCACTGAATTTTAAGTCAGTGGGCCAGGGCCACATGGGGACGCCGGAGACAATGACATATGCTGCATGTTGGCATGAAGCTGCATCGGTCTGGATGTATCAGGGTAGGAAGAACACACCAAAGTTGTATGGCTAGTATGGTAGCTAATATCTTAATTTCACAGCTAAGGAGAGAGAGAGGGCGGTAGGCAGAGCAGGACGTTTGGGGTGGAGGGGGCTGGGACTTTGGTATCACTACAATACTAGTTTTATCTAGCTCGGGTGAAAGATGCCATTCCTATCCACTTCCTTGTAAAGGGCCAGCAGTCTCTGCAACAGAATTACTCAGAAGGTTGTGTAATATTCATTTGGGAAACCATCGGGACCTGGGGTTTTCCCGGGGGTCATCGTGGATAGGGCCGTGGATATTTCTACAGTTGTGAGGGGTTCGTCTAGTATCTGTTCTTTACTTCAAGGTAGCTTGGTGAGAGAAGTTTGCATGGAATTGCGTGGCATACTCTGTATCTTCCGTACTTGGGGCTGCATATAAGGCACGATAATATGGGCAAAGGATCACACTACTTTTGGTACAGTTTGTCATTTTTTGCCTTCTTCATCAATGATTTCAGGTGCTCCACACTACCCACCTAGAAGTCTGTGCCCTTTGCCTAGAGACCAAAGATGCTGGCGACACCAGTGACGTCACAACTCGTGAACTTGACTTCATCACAAATTAAATTGGTGGTGGTGGCGCCAGGCGATTTTATTTTTTTTATTTTTATTTTATTTAAAAAAATAAAAAAAAATCCCCTCCCCTGAGGTTTCCCCGGGGGCGGTGGCCACGGGGTTGGTGGTGTACTGATCCATAGTTGTCTGAGCGCTAGCCGACCTGAGCCCAGTTGTCTGGGCGGTTTGTCTTTGCCTGTGGTGCACTTTATTTCTCGGGAGGGTTCGGCCCGCTTGCCATGTTGTTGTAATAGCCCAATCCCAATGGAGTGCTGGCTTTGACCTAGAACTCAGTGTTTGTGATCCAGTTTCTCCTGCAATGTATCCTGAGAAACACCACCAGTCTTGCTAAATTGTAGAGGATAATTATCCCAGGTGTATTTGTGGAGGCTAGATCTTAATAGTAGAGTGAAGATCGATTTTTAGTCCAAGGGACTCGTCTGAACCAAAAGTGCCCTCCACAACAGGCAGACATGAGGGGAACATTAGTGTGGGAGATTAGTGGAATGAAGGCTTTGGAGACAAACCCAGCGACTAGGTCATTACCGTTACGCCAGCCCTGGAGTAAATGATTAGAAGCCGGGACAAGTGCTTGTGGGTGAGGCATGCCTACGCGGACCCAACCTCTCTGAGATTGATGGAGCTGCCTGAGGCCTTACAAGGAAAATACCTTCGCTGCTGCACTGAGCTGTGGAGTTTGTGGGACAGCAGCGGGGGTTAGCTCTTCTGTAGATAGGAATGCCATGTATTCACTTCATTTGCGGTCTTGTCCTCCAGTTGGGTCTCTTTTATAAGTGGCTGAATCCCAGGAGTGGAGGTAAATGGGGCCAGGGAGAGGGCTTCTCCATAGTTCGTGGTCTCCTCTCCTCTGAGTGGATGTGAGTGGTGACACCAAAAGAATCGAGGTTTTCCCCCATCCTGTGGGTCTTATGTGGGTCACCCCAGGCAGGGATCCTTCAATGCAATGCTAATTGAAAATGGTGGTGGAATTCTGCCACCGACAAGGATTTTGTAGTGGGCCATCCAATCGCGAGGGTGACGCCTCCATTACAAGACATCCCTTTGCTGCAGTTATGAGGGCCAGTAGATGGTTGAGCGGCGGCACAGGCCGAGCGTGTGTCGTCTTCTCCTGCTGTTCTGGAGTTGGCCGGAGACCCTTGGCAGACCGCCTCTGGTACCACAGGCTTTGTGAGAGAAGGGGGACCTCCCTCGACCATCCTGTGCCTGTTCTCGTCATATCCTGGCCATGCCGGGCCCACTCCATCTCCAGCCGCCCCGAGTACCGGGTGCCAGGACGAGGAGGCCGGGAGAGTTGTCCTGAACACTCCCCGGCTGGTCTTTTTCCAGGCCGGGGCAGAGGGCAGCACACGGTAGTCGCCGGAGTTGTCTGCGTGGCCCCGGTTGGCACCCGCTCCCACTCGCAGCACTCTTCCCGGGCTCCTGTGTCGCTGGAGCAACATCGGAGCGCTTCCGTCACCATTTTGTTCCGGCCAGGTGTCTGTCTGCTAAGAGGCGGCAGACAAGTGATTCTGCCGGAAGAAACATTGCAGCCGCAAGCGGGCACACAAAAGCTGTTTTTAGAGGCAGCTGGGCTGTTTAGGGGATTCTATGGCTGTTTTTTCAAGTGGATAGGGGAAGGGATTGGGAGCACTTCTAAAGTGCACCTGCCATGTTGGCATCCTTGGCCACGCCCTTCTCGTAGCACAAGTTTTGCAAGTCATTGTACGTGTAAGTTCTGTGGGTAGAGGCTTTAGAAATTTCATAGCTTTTAGCATCTCATCAATATCTTTCCAACTAAATTCACATGGATCTTTCTCTCCATATCCATAATTCAAAACATTTACACTTCTTCTGATCAGCTAGAAGGCTCTATTAATGTGTCCATGCACAGAATATGACATTGGTTGAAGGTCACTTAGTGGGACTGATCTCTTGAACTCACTTACTGAAGATTGTCAAATGTGAGAGTCAGAACGTGTTTTCCACACACTCTCAAGGTATATTTCTACATCTTTAAAGTCACATTCTTCTTTCCCAGCAAATCCTTCTGAAAACTTCACAGGTTCAGCAGTTAAAGCTCCAAGCTTTGTTCCAATTTAGTGTCATCACCTGTAAGAAAAAGGGACATCTCTGGGTCATGTTTCCTGTACTGAATATGAAGTGGGATTAAGGTGGTAATTACAACCCTGGCGGACGGTGTTAATCCGTCGCAGAAGTGACGGTAAAGTGAAGTATATACCACCAGCCGTATTACGAGTCCATTATATCCTATGGAACTCGTAATACAGCTGGTGGTATATCTGTCACATTTGGGACAGATTAACACCTCCTCCAAAGTTGTAATCAGGCCCTAAGTGTCTTTTCTCAATCAATCAATCAATCAATTAATCACATAATTTATAAAGCGCGCTACTCACCCGTCAGGGTCTCAAGGTGCTAGGGATGGAGATACTGGTCGAATAGCCATGTCTTGAGGCGTTTCCTGAAAGTCAGGAGGTCCTGGGTCTGGCGTAGGTGTAGCAGTAGGGAGTTCCAGGTCTTGGCGGCGAGGTGAGAGAAGGATCTTCCTCCAGTGGTGGTGCGGCAAATGCGGGGGACGAAGGCGAGGCTGGCGGAGCGGAGCTGGCGGATGGGAGTGTGGAAGGTGAGTCTGTTGTTGAAGTAGGCCGGACCTGTGTTGTGGAGGGCTTTGTGTGCGTGGGTGAGTAGTTTGAAGGTAATCCTCTTCGATACGGGTAGCCAGTGTAGGTCTCTGAGGTGGGCAGAGATGTGGTCGCGTCGTGGGACGTCGAGGATGAGTCGGGCGGAGAAGTTTTGGATACGTTGCATTTTCGTTTGTAGCTTGGCCGTGGCTCCTGCATAGAGTGCGTTGCAGTAGTCCAGTCGGCTGCTGACCAGGGCGTGGGTGATTGTCTTTCTGGTTTAGACGGGAATCCACTTGAAAATCTTGCGGAGCATGCGAAGGGTGTTGTAACAGGGAGAGGAGACTGCGTTGACCTGCTGAGTCATGCTGAGTCCAAGATGATTCCCAGGTTCTGTACTTGGGTGGTGGGAGTGGGTGCAGCTCCTAGGGAGGTAGGCCACCAGGAGTCGTTCAAGGCGGAGGGGTTGCTGCCGAGGATGAGGATCTCTGTTTTGTTTGTTTAACTTGAGGCGGCTTTATTCCATCCAGTTGGTGATGGCGTGAAGTCCAATTGTGGAGGTTGTTTCTTGCGGTTGTGGGGTCTTTCGTGAGGGAAATGATCAGCTGGGTGTCGTCTGCGTAGGATACTATGTTGATGTGGTGGGATTGTGCGTTGTTGGCGAGAGGTGCCATGTAAACGTTGAAAAATTTTGGGCTGAGGGAGGATCCCTGGGGGGACGCCACAGATGGTTTTGGAGGATTCGGACAGGTGAGGCGGAAGGCAGACTCTCTGGGTTCTGCCAGAGAGGAATGAAGAGATCCAGTCGAGGGCCTTGCCATGGATCCCGGCGTTGTGGAGGCGTGTTCGAAGGGTGTGGTGACAAACGGTGTTGAAGGCTTCGGAGAGGTCCAGGAGGATGAGTGCTGCGGTTTGACCTTCGTCGAGCATGGTCCTGATGTCATCTGTGGCAGCAATTAGTGCGGTCTCCGTGCTGTGGTTCTTACGAAATCCGGATAGGGAGGTATCGAGTGCTGTGCTGTCTTCCAGAAAGTGGGATAGTTGGCTTTTCGATTTTCTCAATGACCTTCGCTGGGAAGGGGGGGAGGGAGATGGGCCGGTAGTTTTTGGGGTCATCTTGCCCTGTTTCTTCAACAGGGCATTGACATCGGCGTGTTTCAAGCTCTCCTGGAAGTTAGCTGTCTCCCAAGGAGCTGTTGATGATGGCGCGGAGGAAGGGGGCGATGATGTCGCTGGCTTTGTTGAAGATCTGGTGCGGGCAGGGGTCCGAGGGGGAGCCGGAGTGGATGGAGGCCATGGTGTTGATGGTGTCTTAATTGTTGACGTGGGTCCAGGAGCATAGAGGGTTGGTGTTGCTTGGTGCATTGGGTTTGTGGCTGTCTGTGGCTGTCTGTGGTTGTCTGGTGGGTCTGAGGTTTGAAGCTGTTGTGGATGTCTTCGATCTTTCGACGGAAGTAAGTGGTGAGGGAGTTGCAGAGCTCCTGTGGTGGCGGGGGTTTGTAGGAGCAGGGCCTGAGGTTGGATAGTTCTTTGATGATGCCGAAGAGCTCTTTGTTGCTGTGAGCGTTGGTGTCTATGCGGCTTTTGTAGTAGGTTCTTTTGGTGGTGCGGATCAGCTGGTGATGTTGCGGATGGCAGTCTTGAGGGTGATGTGGTTGGATTCGGTGAGTGCAAGGTGCCAGGTCTTCTCCATTCTTCGGCATTCCCGTTTGAAGGCCTACTGGTCGGGGGTGAACCAGCTGGCCTTAGGTCTGTGGTGGATGTCCGAGGGTTGTTTGAGTGGTGCAAGGTTGTTGGCGCAGTCGTCTATCAATTGATGCATGTTGGTGGCGGCTGTGTTGGGGTCCCGGGTCCTAGGAGGAGGTGCCTGGGCGAGGGTGGAGATCAGCTGTTCTGTTGAGATTCTGTTCCAATAGCGGCGGGGTTGAGTGGTGAGGTGGTGAGTGTCCGGCTTCTGGAAGGAGAAATGGATGCAGCGATGGTCGGTCCAGTGGAGTTAGGTGGTGTGGCTGTGGGAGACGTGGTTGCTGGCTGAGAAGATGGGGTTGAGTGTGTGTCCTGCGGTGTGGGTGGGCGACATGACGAGTTGCTTGAGGTGGAGGTTGTCGAGTAGGTTGATGGTGTTGATATCGTTGTTGTTTTCTAGGTGGAAGTTCAGGTCGCCGAGGAGGATGTAGTCCGTTGAGGCGAGGGCTTGGGCGCTGATGGTGTCGGCGATGTTGTCGCAGAAGTGAGGTCGGGGCATAGGGGTCTGTAGACCAGTGTTCCTCTGAGGGCGGTGTTGGCGTTGCCGTGGGTTTTGAAATGGAAGTGCTTGGCGGAGTTGATGGTGTCGTGGGAGCTGGTGGAGACTCTGATGGTGCTTTTGTGGAATATGGCGATTCCTCCTCCTGGTTTGTTGCTGCGGTCTCGTCTAGTGATCCTGTAGCCTTCAGGTATGGCTAAGGCTATGTCTGTTCCGAGGCCAAATTCATCCAGGTTTCGGTAAAAAATGCGACGTCAGGTGATTATGAGGTCAGTAGGTCCCAGAGTTCGATTGCGTGCTTGTGGACGGAGCGGGTGTTGAGCAGAATGCAGCTGAGGTAGTTGTCTGTAGCTTTGTGTCTGAGCTTGGTGGTTAGGGTGCAGGTGAAGTTGCGGGCTCTGCAGGAGAAGGGTCCTTTGGTATGCTTCGGAGTGGACTGGAAGCAGATGGAGGAGGGTCCTGGATTGAGGGCGTGGAGGTAAATAGCTGTGTAGCGGTGATTGGTGGTGCAGTGGGCGCGTGGGCCAGGGGGACTGGCGCTGGGCGCGGATGGGTGCAGACTTGCTTGCCAGCGGCGTGTCCGCGGCTGCCAATAGAGGGGAGGTGGGAGTGAGTGGCAGCTGGGAGGAGGGAGGGGAACAGCAAATGGGTGAGCGGGGGGCGGGCCGCAGGGACTCCGCGGCGTGAAAGGAGATCAGAAGTGGAGGGAGGGGTGCGGGGCCAAGGGGACGCAGCGGCTGGGGCCGAGGGGAGCCGAGCAAAAAACAAAAGGAGAAGGAAGTAGAAACACGGGCACCTGGAGCAGAGGCGGCGGTGTAGGGAGCGACCTGCCTGAAGCAGGGTCAAGGCTCGCCTCTTCCATTACTCTATCCATATCTCTGACAATCCCTGCCTTATGAACATTGCAACAAACCTAAGTAGCACAATTATAAAAACCGGGACATTTGACAGTACAATGTCTCGAGTGGAACCATTTCGAATAGCCCACTCCTCATGTGGCACAGCATGAAGGTCAGCTCCCTCCAATTTGCTGTTAAGTTCTTGAAAAATATGGTTCCTTTTGAATATATCTCTGCAGGCACCAACTTTTCATTGACAATCATTCCACTTAAAATTATTGGAAATTCAGTGTTCACTGAAGCATTTGCAATGTTTTGGCGAGTTAACATCTCCAGGTTCATCTTGTTCGATGTTGATGACCAGAATTCATCAAGTTGCACATGTATAGGTTTCAAATGTTTGAGGCAGACACAGTGAATTGTTCCACTCGCCGACATTAGTCTGATTCTTTCACATTCTTTGACAGATAGTTCAAGATAACTATCAACGACAATGTGCAGTTCTTGCAAGGTGCACACTGACGTTGATATCTGTAGAACAGTCTGAACGATCTCTCTGAAGTTTTGCATGGATGAAATCTTGACCAATTGCAATTGTATCATATAGTCCACAACAGCAGCAGTTTTTAATGAGGACACCTTTTTTTAAATGAAATTCTTCAGGCAAAATGTTTTTTTCAAGCCCATGTAAAAGTTTGTGCTTCATTGATTTGGTTGCAGCATCCCCATCAAATAATGTGTTTGTTTGAAGAAGATCATGCAACAGAAAGTCCTTGATAAATTCCTCGCTTTCTTTTGATACATCCATCTCTCTCTGCTTGTGAAAGTAATTTTTTTGTTACCTGGTTTGTAGTGGCTGGTTGGGCGAAACTCTTACTATGGCAATTAAAGCGTGGAAGTTTAGCTTTAGGGATTATGCCTTTTCTCTTTCAGTTCAAATCTCTCCTGTTTCAGTTCTGCATATAGTTTCAATCCATGTTCCAGGACATCTAGCAGACATGTCTTTATATCGTTATCCAAAGTACTTTGTGTTGGTTTCCGTTGCACAACACAGCCACTTAGTTTTGAGGGCCGGCACTTTTTTCTGCCTCAAACATTTACTGCAAGCAAAAGACACATATGGGAAAGACAGACGAAGAGAAAAACGAAAAAGCATCACAATGGGAGAAAGCAGAAAGCTGCAAGAGTGAGATGAAGGGGCATGGGTGGCTGTAAATGGACCGAAGAGGCCTGGGATGGCTTCAGGATTATGCTGCCTCAGTATACTGTGTTTACACATTCAGTTGCAGCAGCCACATGTTTGAGAGGATGGCTTTGGGCACAGGCACGTTTTTATTTACAAATTGAGCACTGGTTATCCACATAATGTTTGGTCAGAAAGTTGTGTAGAAGCACAGGCTCAGTCATTTCAAAAGGGTTTCCTTGCTGCTGCTTGAAATAAAGAAGGCTGTCCACTTGTTTATTAAAACTTTCCACTCCCTTTCCCACAAGTTCGTGGTGAGGAACAGTTTCACAAGGGTCCATTAATTTTGAATTTGGCATCTCTCTGAAAACATTGCAAATAGAAAGGACTTCAGTGTAAACTGGGTGCCACTTTTACGTGTGTGATCAACAATTCTCTTGGAGCTTTTCTGGATCATCTGTTCCAGTTTCATATTTGATCCACAGCATTAAATCTTCCCTCTCTGTCTTTCACCACAAAATGTCTTGGGATGAATCTTCTGTAAAGGTATGGTTTTTCCACCTCTAGCGTATTCACTCTTTCCAAATACCAGGACCCATATCTCTGGTAATTTATGCAGTCAAATTTGTGAAACACAGTAATCTGTGACTCAACAGTCTTCACATGCAGCTCCCAATCACCTTCCCAATCAGCATTTACCAAGTTTTGCACTAGAGCTATCATGTGTGAAACATTTGCCCAGTACTTGCAAAGTTATGCTTTTTCTTCACATTCTTTGACAAACTCTACAAACTTGGTTTTCAGGTTTTCTGATTTTGAACTGAGTAAATTTAGCATTGCCTGGCTTTGCTTCAAGTCTTTTGAATTAGGTGCTCCGTGTGCCTTGTTCACTTCTGAGATAAGGTAGGCAGAATGTATTTTGTCATTCTTGTTCCAGAAAGCATTCCAACGCATGTTTCTATAGCCTCAGGTGTGATGAGCATACGTTGTAACGAATTAACATAATAAGTTCCATTCAATACTGACTGGACAGTTTTACTTCCAAAGATTTCAGCCTCAATAAGTGCATTGTCTATGCCACATCCACTGACAGAACTTCCTACACACAGCAGCGCAACTTTTGTCATGTGGAAAAAGCCCATCATTGGATAACTATCATCAAATTCTACTGGAAAATGTCCGCTACAATACAGAAAACACCTTCATCGCAGAAAATTGGTAGGATAGGCTGGTCTTCAAGCTGAGCATGCACATTTTGGAAATGTTTTAGAGCTGTTTATACAGTTGCGTAGTTTGGACTGGAGATGGTATTACTGGTAAAAACCAAACCTTCTTCAGTGGGATGGTATTCTGGGAGATCAGAGCATGAATATCAGCCCACAGAGAAAGTGGCTTTTCTTCATCCTTCAGTCCCCACAGAATAAGCGATATGATAAATTCAGTTAAATCAGCTTTGCGGACTGCAGCCTCAGGTAGAAGAAGATCCATGTCATCAGCCACTTTTAAACATTCTGGTACACTAGGACGTGTTGATGACATGTAGTCATTTTGCACATGTTGGCAAGGCAGTTGGGTTATAAGTTTGCAGCTTTAATTGTTTATGCCTACAGCTGACACAGCTTGTTTTCCAGAAGCTACTTCACTATGGTAGTGTCATGTGTGCTGGGTGTTCCAGACAAAGAAGAGCTGCCTTCAAAATCAAAATTATCAAGAGAAGCAATTATAAGGCCTTTCCTGGTAAGTGACTTGGAAGTAGTGTGCTGTCGGATTCACAAGATTTTACAACATGAACTGCTTAAATGTTTCAGCTCCTTACTATGTCATTATAACTTGTTCATTGAAGTGATTAGCTCTTTACTTTTGCACTTGTCATAGATTTGGTGGGAAGTCATCATGTGTAGCGGAGTTGTCTTTTTGCTGTGATGTAATTCATAAAACATGATTTGGAAAAGACAGTACATTTACACAGCATAAGCCTGTTGGTTCATGGGATTGTCTCCCACTTTGTTGCTTATATCTTCAAAGCCATTTTCAATGTTGTTGGCTTCTCTTCTGAATTCAAGAACTTTAGTTTGTAACAGTATTTGCTTTGATGATATTAATTAATGATGTATAAAATGTTAAGAGAACATCAGGCATTCGTGTTGACTCCCATGATTTACTGAGCTCTGGGGCATCACAAAATTTGTAATTAAGTCCAAAATCTAAATCTTTCAGTACATTTCATAAAATACTTCTTCTGATTTTACTTCATCCTGTGATCTTATTTTGGCAGCAAGAACTTCAGGAGCCAGATCAGCTGAGAACACCATAAGTGGCTCATTCTTTTTGTTAGACTGACAGAAACGAATTCCGTCATTGTACATTCTCAAAGGAGAAATCTTAATTTCATAATTATGGATCAATACAGTTTCATCAAAGTTGACCATTATTTCTCTGATCACACTGAGTGTGAACCTAGCTAGCGCTCAAGAGTGACTTTAAAACTTAATTTGCATTTTCAAAGAGTGCAAACTTAACTGAAGGCTGATGGTTACGTTGCTGCTGGGAGCTCATTGTACATTCATATTTTTAAATGTATGCATGTACCCAGTTTGGGTGTACATATGAGTCTGCTGCAAATACATTAACTTTGCTGTTTAGATCAGCTACTCAGTTGAAAACTTCATATTGGAAGAAACTAGCTGCAGATAAAAACATGTTTGCCCTTTGAGGCTCACATACTCTGTACTTTGTTCTTTCGTCAATCCCTTTGGCCCTTGTTCCGGCTAATCCACAGATAACACATTGAAGAACTCCTGCTTTCTGAACAGTTGTTGGAGGTGGACGAGGTGTAGCCATCGGTTTTCTAAGTTGATGCGCATTGAGTTTGGTTGTCATCGCTTTTTCAGAAGACTCCATTTCTTGTTGTGATTCATTGGTTCCTGCTATTTTTTTGACAAACTTTTTCCAGGCTTTTTTCCATTGTATATGACTTACAGCACTTGTTGTTACAATGATAAAATATTTGATCCTCTTCGCCCATCAGTTTCAATCTTTTGTGAACTCCGTCTTGCCGTATTTCTGCAGCATCTTTAATTCTCTTCTGTCCAGCCACAGTTGATGTTAGCTTTTCTTTCGGATTAGTTTGGCATATGACACATTTTTCTTTGTTGAAGAAGTCCTCAGATTTGTTAGTTAACAACACTCTATCAGGAGGTAAAGATCCTCTGCTTCCACCTACTTCGCTCATGTTTACGAATTTGAATCAACAGAAAACCTGGAACAAAAACAATATTAAAATAAATTACCAATATGATGGCTACAGCACATCATTATAGAGTTGCCATTTTGGAAAATGGTGGAAGGATTGCTCTGAGGAACTATTTTCTTTCTCTATAAGACTACTTGACTCCCAAAACCTATGTTTTGACACCAAAATGAAGTATATAGGTTTAATGGTTCCTGAAATATTACATCTTCACTGCAACACATCCACCATTTTTTTAAAATGTGACCCACAAAAAATCGGCCTGGATTAGCAATGTCTACACAAGGTAAATTACTTCTCTAATGATACAAAAACACAAATCAAAAATGAAAATCTCTGGGCAACATTTTTTTATGGAGTTATGTCAAGGGGCCAGGACTTTAGAGTACAGATTCTGAAAACATACAATTCTGTGTTCTGCATTGAGGCCAATGTTCTACAAGAAAACCACTACTTTTAGATGACAGCATACTTTTAACATTACCATAAGTAAAAAAATACATCACACAGCATGATTATATTTTTTCGGGCTTCCTTTAAACTCCTGTTACAAAACCTATCCCTAAAAGGACACTGTAAAGACTTTAAACTTAGCAAACAAATGGAAGCATAATTTATATTTTACCTTTGCATGAAGATGATTTATTTTTGTTTTTGTTTTTCTGGAACAGCACCTTTTTTTTTTCTTTATCAGAACTGCAAGTCCTTAAAAAGTATACAGTGGAGTGTGTGGGATGGCGGTTGCAGAAAATATTTGACTGTGGTTGATTGCATGCAGGAGTCTCGTGAGCCATGTGTGCCTCAAGTAGCTACATAGAATCTGAAGGGATGCTGCCAAGGAGGTGACGTTCTGCAAGCACATCAGGTTTAGCTTCTGGCAACAGTTCTGTTCAAAGCTCTGCCCGCTCAGCATAGCAGGTGTTCTCTGACTGATGCTTAGCGTGACCGCAGGCCTAGTCGTAATTACACAAATAAGAGGGCTATGGGCCTGATGAGTCCTCTCTTTCCTCTTATTTCTTTCACTCACAGAAAGGAGAACCCACATGCTTTCCGCCCACCTGTCTCCAGCTGCCACAACACAGACACTACTGCAACTCGCAGTATGCCTTCCCTGTGCACCTTGTTAGCTTTTGTAGTTTGGTCTCTGTTGTGCTTATCCTATGGTGGGCACATCTGAGCTGCAGCAATTGTTTTCGGGCCCGCAGAGGTGGGCAATAGCTGCAGCAGCAATTGTGTTGTGGGGCCGCTGAGGTGGGTCGGAGCTGCAGGACTTTGAAAACATCCTGCCCTGCAGACTCTGTGCCACACTGTGGGTGAGACCCAACTACTGAATGTAGGTCTCACACGTGAGCCACGGATGCAGCAATGAAAAATAAAGTTGCCGCCTGACTGTCTGCCTGCCTTTGCCAAATCAGACACTTTATGGTCACAGTAGGGCAGGCGCCTTACATTAAAACAATAGGCATGGTCCATGTGCGGCACTCTGCTGGTTGTGGAATTGTAAACCTTGCACACGGACCATCCCGAATCCAATCAATGAAATGCATACATTTCTGTATGTTGGAAGTATTGGTCGCAGTTTATTGGGCATCTGATTTAAAGCATAAGCACACCCAATATAGTTTATTGGAGGCCATAATTCCCTTGTGACAGTCATATCATAAATCACTTCTGACAGTTGACGACAAATGGTAATTTGTACAAGCCATACTCCATCTTTCAATGTATCATCTCGCTTCATAGCCTGTCAGTCATAAATCATCATACCATAAATCATTCTTACAGTTTGGGAGTAAATGGAACCTTTGAGGTGACTTTATCACTTTGTGTGTGGGGGGGGGTGTACCCCTTTTACCGTTTGTAGGCTTACCTTGCTGCCTTTCACCAATCATTGTGTCCTGCCCTCCGGTGGACCTCGGCTGCGAAGATTAAAGTTAACAGATGAGACAGTCCCTCTGCACAGCGCAGTCATTGCCAACGAGATCCCTGTTTAATTGCAGCTCTTCAAAGAGTGCTCCTCTTGGAGCTGTAGGATGGAGTCATAATTCATGACCAATACATTTTAGTGCAGTGATGTGGACACCAGCACTAAGTGCGTTAGTCTAACCCCTGATGCATTGGTACTTGGAAGGGCTGACAATTACTTTTGCGTCCCATGGCACACATATCTGTATAGTAACATAATTGTAATGAATAATACTGTGAAAAACATCTTTATCGCACACTTGTAACTATATTGCAAGACCAACGTTAGACTATTTCTAACTGAATAGGGTGGGCTGCCATGTACAGCAAAAAAAGGCAAATAATGAGTCAAGCTTTAGAAGCAAAAAAAATGTGTTTCAAAACCAAATTAAAAAAAAGCCATTCCAGAATTTTGTTTTATATTTGCAAGGATCCGATGGCCCTCTTTAAGTGATATTACATGGAGGAACCTTTGTTGAATTCTACCATGTCTGAGCTTAATCTTTTCTTTGGAGTACATTAGAAGATGACCTTGAGCCCAGGTGCTCCTAGTTTATTAACAAAGCATGTGGTGGCTTCTACGATCAGATTTGGAGGCCTACATGTTGGTTTACTATTTCTTACCGGCGCACATATGTGCTCCTTTCAGTTCTTCTTGATCCGTTGTATGCAGTATTTTCCGTACGTAGCAAACTAATGCATCAGTTGTAGAGATCTGTGTGAATCCTCAAGTTCAGGGAAGCTAATCCTGTGGGTTCGCTCTTCCTCTGTGGCTTCTGAGCTTGATGAAATTTGTACTGTTGAGGTGAGTAATGAATAAGACTTGTTATATTCACATACAGATGAGGCTGAGCTTCAGATGTACAATATGTGTACTCAATATTCAATATTATTCATTAGAACATTGGACTGAAGACATTGGAATTGCCCACGGCTAATTCTGGCTGGCACAAGCCTTCTGCTGCAACATTCCAGTGTGTGTCTTTGTGTTTCTCCCTTGTTTTAATTTTGGTATACTCTCCCCTCAGTGGGTGGCATGTTCTAATAGCCTTATAGCCTTTCTACCTCAGCCTACACCAATTGTTAAAGATCCTGTTCCCTGTTCTAGGCCCTCGCTAAAGGCTGGGGCCTAATACTCTGGTTCAGGGTTCCTAAGAACCGGTATAGCCGTTGGCTGTGGTATAATATGTGTTTTGAATGTGCAGCAAATAAGATTACATAAGGAATGAAAGACCCCATACCACTAAAAGTGCATCTTTTTAAAAGTGCTTTGACCTCATATCATTTAAAAGCAGTTTCAGAAAACACTGACTCAGGAGCTTTCAATGGACAAGTGAATTTGATGGCTTGCCTTTCGTTCTTTAATAGTTTTATTCGGGACGCTGCAGAGCACAGGATGGGCTGGCAGTTGACTTCTAGAAGAAGATGGTGGTGCTTTGGAGCTTGGCCACTTGTGGTCCCCAGAAACCGTCTGAGACCAGCAGTCTACTGTTTGTGGCATGGTACCCAAAGAGACCGGCACGGTTTGTGTCCCACAATATGCATTCCGTTGGACTGGCAGATGTAGCTCCGCCTGCCCTGGAACAAAGAACGTGATATGTGATCCTGTTAAGGCCTGCTCCAAAAGCATCCCACCACCCATACCCTTGCACAAGTAACGCTGCTTGCAGCATTACAAGTTGGACTGCGTGTCTGTCACCTTCTCATATTGGGTCAGTACAACAATCTTTTGGTGAAAGGGATTCTGCACCAGAGGTATCCTCTTTGAGGAGGTGTTTTTATTGGATCATCCTGTGCACATTAGAAGGGAAGTAAATGCTGATTACAAAGTGTGCATTGTTGGTAATTAGCTGCCTATTTTTATGATTTTCTTTTGACATTAACCGCAGAATCCTCACCAACTGCCCTTCACAAGATAAGGATCCTTTAGAAGTTGTTTGACTAAAGCTTTCAGCACTCACTAGAGATTTAGTTGTTCGAGGAGAATGAATGTGCAATGATTTTTCACCTACTGAGCTATTTCAGTAAAAGAGGGATGGCGGTTGTCTTCCATACATGCAGACCCTAATGGTCTTCACCCGTAATACATTTGTGGAAATCATGGTGGGAGGATGTTAAAACCCTGCCCTGTGAGTGCAAGAATGCCTGCGGCAGAATACTACATAAACCAATGGCATCACTACTGACAGTCTGATCAGTGATTTCACAACAACTGTTAATTTCCTGCATGCCAACGAAATACATAGAAAACAAGGATTTTTTTTTTAACCTCTTGAGGGAAAAGTGTTGAGAGCATAACAAAGGGAAATGTATTCCTAAAGTGCTTTCAGTGAAGGGAGAGTCTGAGGCATAATTTCTGCATATTGTAGATTTTTTTATTGCCATCTTATAATTGTCAAACATATATTTCCAGTAAATTCTGCTTCTTCTGGGTCGATTCAAAATGTTGTACCCTGTTTTAGTTTTTGGTGTGAGGCGTCATAAGTTGCCAGACTCCGTCCTTACATAATCGCCGCCAGCCATGTTATACATAAGTGATGGGATGTTAGCACCAACATCCTTCACATCTCACCTGGAGCCTTGTGCTAACATCTGGCACCTGCCTTTGGACGTAAGATAAAGACCAGCTGTTGATGACCTGTCAAGGTGGAGAAACATCCCTTTGTTATGCTGCTCAACACTTTTTCCTCAAGAGGTTTAAAAAATCCTTGTTTTCTATGCATTTAATTGGTGAATGCAACAAAATGCATTTACAACGCATATGTGTTTACCACGAATATGCCTTTACAACAAATTTCATTGTGAAGGCATGAAAGGTAAAGGTATATGCGTGGTAAAGGTTTTAAAGGTAAGTACAGGTAAGTATTAAGTGGGTTGAATTTTTTGTAATATATATATATATATATATATATCCAACAATCCTCCTGTTACTTGATCAAGGCTACGGCTGAAACGCGTTGTTCTGGGAAGAAGCATTGGTGAATAAAGTCTTTTGGACCTCCACTTGGTGTCCGGGAACTCTCTGCATGTAACAGGAGGATTGTTGGTAATAATATGTGGATGGCTAGGTCCACGCCTGGACTGCTACTGAAATAGCAGCCTCGGATGTCTGGCAACATTGATGTTTTTTATATATATATATATATATATATATATATAATTCACATAAACACTCGGACTGCAGGAACACCACACAGCGGTCCCGGGTGGGCTCCGAGAGGCCCTAATAAATCCTCCAACTCTCCTCCAAATAACAGGAGACCCAGGACACCTCCAAGGTGCAAATCAATTTATTTCAGCACACAAATCCAACGCGTTTCGGCAACAGCCTTACTCATGGATACATCATTGTTACAGTGCCCCAAGTTAAAAACCATGCAATCCTAGACATAAAAAACAGACAACATCTCAAATCCCCACCAAAAGACACAAAATGTGGCGGCCATCTTAAAGTGCATCTATAAATAAGTTTCACAGTAGTTTATACCATAGTCCTATCAAAATACAACTCAAATTATTGTTCAAATCCATCAGAATCTTTAAATTAATGTGATATCATAATTCGCATAATAAATAGAGTAGAATTCAATTGCCAAAATACAAAAATTGTAAATAGAATAATTCATTGCATTATAAAAGTTTGTTAACTATAAATGTTTTCAAAATTTTAAAATTCAATATATCACTTAAATCCTGAACATTATTAACTATGCTTGAATTAATTACATATCATCCTATACCATCCAAATAGACCTGTACACCTACACAAAACTTTTGGGGGATCTCATATTATTGGGGAATCTCATATTGGTATATAAAGTTTTGTGTAGGTGTACAGGTCTATTTGGATGGTATAGGATGATATGTAATTAATTCAAGCATAGTTAATAATGTTCAGGATTTAAGTGATATATTGAATTTTAAAATTTTGAAAACATTTATAGTTAACAAACTTTTATAATGCAATGAATTATTCTATTTACAATTTTTGTATTTTGGCAATTGAATTCTACTCTATTTATTATGCGAATTATGATATCACATTAATTTAAAGATTCTGATGGATTTGAACAATAATTTGAGTTGTATTTTGATAGGACTGTGGTATAAACTACTGTGAAACTTATTTATAGATGCACTTTAAGATGGCCGCCACATTTTGTGTCTTTTGGTGGGGATTTGAGATGTTGTCTGTTTTTTATGTCTAGGATTGCATGGTTTTTAACTTGGGGCACTGTAACAATGATGTATCCATGAGTAAGGCTGTTGCCGAAACGCGTTGGATTTGTGTGCTGAAATAAATTGATTTGCACCTTGGAGGTGTCCTGGGTCTCCTGTTATTTGGAGGAGAGTTGGAGGATTTATTAGGGCCTCTCGGAGCCCACCCGGGACCGCTGTGTGGTGTTCCTGCAGTCCGAGTGTTTATGTGAATTATTTCTTCGTTAATGCGGGAGCCCCTGTACTGGATTTACCAGGAGTTAAATGGCTGTAGGTGCGGAGCTGGGCTGATACGAAGGCGAATGGAGGTTCTGGATTATGCGATCTCCGTATACAACATGAGGCGCCATTTGTGACCGGATCGGTGCGATCGTGCGATCCGACAGTGGAGGCGTTTGGGAGCCGTGCTGCTCCGACGCTGGAATTGAAAGGAGCCCCACGAGTAAGACCTTTTCGTGTTTACATCGTAACCGGGAGGCTGTGGCATGCTCTTTCGTAACGCGCCAAACGTTGAGAACGGGGCGAAATTGCACAAAGGGTTCTTCGAACATTGTTGTTGGCTAATCACACTTTCCTCTAGCCGAGTGGTGTGTGCACAATTGACTTTGGGAATAGATACGCATTTACGACGCATTGATGACGCATTATGAATTTATTAAGTAATACGCCGCAATCCATTGACGACGCGCTTGTTTATTAGTTTTGCAGCGCGGAAGTTTAATTTGGCATTTAGAGGAGTGACGGAATTTGACAATCAATATAGGATTTATGCTGAATTAATATGGATTGTTAGTGTGGTTATGTAAGCCACACAAGGTGTTAAGAAAAACTGTCTTGTCTTTTGTGTCCGTACTGAACCTATTTTGCTTAGAATGCTTTATGACTTTAAAATGGCCCAGCTTCGATTGCCTTCCTGGTAGGAACACGGTATAGGAACAGAGTGGGAAATGCACCAGATTTAAGGTGCTTTTTGCCCACATCCAAGATAATACCAGGGACATTGTTACCTGTTCAATTGGTTAATCATCCAATTTATTTCAGCAATTATGGCTTCCGGATGGGAAGCCCAACGAAAGGAAAAATCGAATAAATTATTCTTTGCCCAGATGAATGAGGGGCCCAGTACACAGCCCAGTCGTAGTAATTTGAAGGTGGAAGTGAAACTACAAACTTTGTATGAAAAAATGGAAAAACTGCATAGAAGAGAATTGTCGAAATGGTGGGAGGTTGAGTCACTACAGAGATATATTGAGGTGGAGCGTGTCCCTAGGGGGTTGAGGATTTATACTGTACCTACTTATGAGGATCCTGATCCAGAAATGCTCGAGGAGTGGGCTGAGAATTCGAAACAGAGCTCATTGAATATGATGCGTATATTGACGAAATATGCAATGAAAGATAGGAGTAGGACCCTAGAAGAGATGGAGAAAGTAAGATTGGAGATATTGGCAATAATCACGCAGGAAACATTTGATGAGTATATGAAAAATTTAGAGAAAAAACTCTGCAAATTTGAGGAAGAGATCACTGCCAAAAAGCAGAGAAAATTCATAAGGGACTTTAAGGATTATCAGGCTGGCCGCATTTTAACATTTCAGCGGAAATATGATCATATGTACAATGAGGAAGCTACCGAACTAAATTCAAGGGACTTTGAACAAATTAGCCAACCAATTGAGGAACAGGAAGAAAGTGACATTTCGGATGGGAATCTCTCAGATGTTTCAGACACTGCTTTGGCTGGGGCTCCGGCATCAGATAAAGAAGTGGACAGATTGAATTTTTTAAAGCAATTCAGACTGTTGAACCAGGGAAGGATGGATCAACACAAGGGAACTCACCCCCAGAGAGGCAGAGGACGAGGAGTCAGAGGAAGAGGGAGAGGAACAGACAGGCCAAGAAGAGGGGGCGCAGGAGACAATACAAGACCCCAGGGAATGATAACTCGAGCACGCAAGTGAAAACCATGAATATTATAAATCTCTCCAGCAGAGTGTTGTCTGCTGTTGAAGAGGACCTCTTATCTCTGGGCCTGTCATTCTGCCCAACTAGTTGTTTCAATTACACTCAGACTAGGATTGACACCTTTAAGTTCATTAGGAAGTTAAAATTGAAAAAGTGGTACCACACTAAGGTTAGAAAGGATAAGGAAGTGGGGGTGGAAACGAATGTGAGCAATCTATGTATCTCTGATATTGATGTATTACATACAGCAATGGATTTATGTGAGGGGATGGTTCCCCATGAAGACCCTATCCTCAATCTGATGGGAACTGGTATTGCTTTAAACAGCAATTGTCCGAGTAATTTCAAACCAAAATCTACCTTTCTACCTGCCATTCATTGTGATGCCCTTGAGGTTTTTGAGCGAGAAATGACCAAACAATTGAAGAAGTTGAGATATAGTGTGATGAATGTGAGAAACAGCAATTTATCAGGTGAACAGTGGCAAGCCCTTCGGAAATTGAAAGAAGACCATACCATTGTGATTAGACAATCCGATAAGGGGGGTAATGTAGTCATTCAAGATACCACCAAATATGTGTCAGAGGGAATGAAACAGCTAAGCAATACTCTGTGTTATGAAGAAGTGAGTTGGGGAGATGTCAAATCAATGAATGAGAAATATATTGATATGCTCATTGATTGGAAAGATCAAGGGTTGATAGAATGGATGAATTCCTGTTTCTTAAATGTGATCATCCGAAAATTCCAGTTCTGTATCTTCTCCCCAAAATTCACAAGGATGCGGTTAACCCACCAGGGAGGCCTATAGTTTCGGCTATGGAATCGCTCCTGGAAAGTACATCAAAATATATTGACTTCTTCCTACGTCCTTTTGTGGAGTCAATACCCTCTTATGTTAAAGACACCACACATTTTTTAAAAATCATTGAGGATATTGTATGGGAAGATGACTTCTTACTGTTAACCCTAGATGTGACTAGTCTGTATACGAGCATAGATCATGGCTTGGGGGTGAGAGCTATTAGACACTTTCTCAGAGCAAGGTCATTGTCTTTTTTCTTCCATTCGGAAATGCTATGCACTATGATAGAGTTCTGTCTTAAGAACAATGTATTCATCTTTGATGGTCAACTATACAAACAGCTTCAAGGGACAGCTATGGGCACCTGTTTTGCCCCCAGCTATGCAAATTTGTTTATGGGCTGGTGGGAGGAACAGGTGTCAGAAGAAATTACCCAATTCGATACCAATGTGGTCTTGTGGTGTCGTTTTATTGATGACATTTTTGTAATTTGGAGGGGTAATGAAGAAGCAGCTATGCAATTTGTGCGAGATCTGAACACCAATGAGTGCAACCTAAGATTTACTGAGCATTTGGATTCAAAGTGTATAGAGTTCCTCGATGTGGAAATTTCTGTGAAGGGCAGTAGATTAGTGTCCAAATTGTATAGGAAGGTAACAGCCGGTAATAGTCTACTAAGTGCTCACAGTGCACATCCGGGGACTCTAATACGGAGTATTCCGTTTGGAGAATTGTTGAGAGCCCGGAGGAACTGTAGCGAAGAAGCTGATTTTCACCAAGAGTGTAATGTGATGTGTGAAAGGTTCAGGAACAGAGGCTATGGGGCTAAAGTGATCGATCAAGCCAAACGCAAAGTGGTGACATTAAGTAGAGATGATGTTTTGTATGGAACTAATAGAAGGCAAGAGAAGGAAAGTGAGTCCATTAGATTCATTACAACCTATAGTAATCAGTCGTACAAAATACGCTCACTACTTAGTAAGAGTTGGCATATCTTGCAGACGGACCCTGTTTTGGCAGACTGGATCAGTGATAATCCCCAAATAACCTTTAGGAGAAATAGATCTCTCAAGGACAATTTGTGTCGCAACGAGATAACATCAGTAGGACGGATACAGAATACGGGAATGGAAGGTTTCTTCTGTTGTATGAAGTGTAAAGCCTGCAAGACCAGCAATAGTTGCAGGACATTATATGTTCCAGGAAGGTTAGACAGCTTTGTAATTAGAGGTAATTACAATTGCAATACATCTTACTGTGTGTACTGTTTGATATGCCCATGTGAAAAATTGTATGTGGGCAGCACGATACATAATGCAAAGAAAAGAGTTCTAGAACACAGACGAGCCATTAGAAATCAGGATAAAAACTATCCAGTAGCTAGGCACTTCTTCAACCATCATTTTGGCAATGAGAATCTGCTGAAGTTTGTAGTTATAGACCAAGTAAGGATGAGTAAAAGGGGAGGCGATAGAGAGAGATTGCTACGTGTTTTAGAGTCTAAATATATAATAGACTTCGAAACGTTGGAACCTGTAGGGCTAAATTCGAGTGAGGAGCTGAGCATCCATCTAGGGTAATCGATACTTTGTTTGGTGGGTGGTCATCTGATACAGAATGTGAAGTAGGGGTGATTTTTTGAATCCTATTTGATTCTTAGTAGAAGGGTACAGGTGTTGGGGTCTATAAGGTTTCTACAATAGAAGAATTTGTTTGTCTACCCACTTGGGTAGAGAAGCTCCATATACCAATATGAGATTCCCCAATAATATGAGATCCCCCAAAAGTTTTGTGTAGGTGTACAGGTCTATTTGGATGGTATAGGATGATATGTAATTAATTCAAGCATAGTTAATAATGTTCAGGATTTAAGTGATATATTGAATTTTAAAATTTTGAAAACATTTATAGTTAACAAACTTTTATAATGCAATGAATTATTCTATTTACAATTTTTGTATTTTGGCAATTGAATTCTACTCTATTTATTATGCGAATTATGATATCACATTAATTTAAAGATTCTGATGGATTTGAACAATAATTTGAGTTGTATTTTGATAGGACTATGGTATAAACTACTGTGAAACTTATTTATAGATGCACTTTAAGATGGCCGCCACATTTTGTGTCTTTTGGTGGGGATTTGAGATGTTGTCTGTTTTTTATGTCTAGGATTGCATGGTTTTTAACTTGGGGCACTGTAACAATGATGTATCCATGAGTAAGGCTGTTGCCGAAACGCGTTGGATTTGTGTGCTGAAATAAATTGATTTGCACCTTGGAGGTGTCCTGGGTCTCCTGTTATTTGGAGGAGAGTTGGAGGATATATATATATATATATATATATATATGTATATATGTTCGATGGCATGTATAGCTGCAGATACACATGCTGTGCATATGGATTCCGACATCTAGTGTTGGGCTCGGAGTATTACAAGTTGTTTTTCTTTGAAGAAGTCTTTTTGAGTCACGAGATCGAGTGACTCCTCCTCTTCGGTTCCATTGCGCATGGGCATCAACTCCATTGTTAGATTGTTTTCTTTCCGCCGTCGGGTTCGGACGCGTTTCCTTCTCACTCCGAGATTTCGATTCGGAAAACTTTAAAAAACTTTCAATTCGTCGGTATCGATCGAGTTAATAATCTTCCATCGACACAGCAGTACCGTCTGGAAACAACTTTGTTCGCCCTTTCGGGGCGCACGCGCCCAACTCTGGTCTAGTCAGGACGTCTGCGTGGAGAGCCTCATGGATCAGACTCCATTCCGATTCTGCCCTCGATGCCATGCGAAGTACCCATATACAGACCAGCATCTGGTTTGCAACCTCTGCCTTTCTCCAGACCATCTGGAGGAAAACTGTGAGGCCTGTCGATTATTACGATCGAAAAAGACAGAAGAGCAAGAAGGATAGAAATGGCGTTGAAGAGCGGGGAACATTTCGACGTAGAAGAACTACTACTTCAGACAGCAGTCTCAGTCTGAGCAGGAATCTGAGGAAGACAGACCTGTCACAGCCGGCCAGCATGTGAGTACGTCTGCCCCTGCACCCTCACATAATAAAAAACAGAAGGCCTTGGGTACGCCACTGCCGGAAGGCCATGGCTCGGCCCGAAAAAAGACTGTCAGTGACGACCCTCCAGTTCGGCACCGAAAAAGGCCATCCCTCCGAAAACCTCGGAGTCGACAAAAAGCTCAATTTCAGACTCCGATAAACACCAATTTTCGGAGTCAAAAATAACAAAAACCTGTTTCAGAGCCGAAACCTTCCATATCTTTTTTGATCCCGAAAAAAACAGCATATACAGAGGAACACTGACTTTCTAAAAGACTTAATAAAAGAGGAGTCAGAGGTCGAACCAATACTACAAATTATGGATGAAAGGCAATCCAGGATCCACATCCATAAAGAAACAGGGAGAATTATCACAGCACCTCCTTAAAAAACAAAGAGGAAGCTAGCATTTCAGGAGGAATTGGACACTATGCAGCCTCCAGCTAAAGTGCCAAAACAGAAAGAGATGCCACCACCTCCCCAGTCTTCTCCTCCTCATTCTCCGCACTTACATACCTCTTGTCACACCAGCCCTACACCAATGCATTCGCCCACTCATTCATATGACTCGCAACAGGACACTTTTGATCCATGGGATTTTTATGACCCTGATCCCATCCCAAGCAATAAACCATCACAACCTGAGGATTCTACTGTATATAACCAGGTCATAGCTAGGGCTGCAGCCTACCATGGGGTTACAGTGCATACAGAATCACCAGAAGACAATTTTTTTATTCAACACATTATCCTCAACTCATTCTAGGTATCAATGCCTCCCAATGCTCCCAAGCATGGTAAAACATGCAGATCAGATTTTTAATGAGCCGGTAAAAGCACGCATTAGAACACCTAGAATAGAAAAGAAGTACAAACCTGCACCTCTGACCCTGATTATATCACCCATCAGGTACCACCTGATTCTATTGCAGTTAGTGCTGCCAGGAAGAGGGCAAATAGTCAGTCCTCAGGCGATGCACCCCCTCCTGATAAGGAAAGCAGAAAATGTGATGATGCGGGGGAAAAGGGTTGCGTCCCAAGCAGCAAACCAATGGAGAATAGCAAACTCTCAAGAACTAATAGCTTGTTATGATAGAGCCCATTGGGACAAGATGCAAGATATAATACAGCATCTCCCCAAAGAACACCAGAAGAGGGCTCAACAGGTAGTGGAGGAAGGGCAAGCTATAACAAATAACCAAATAAGATCAGCCCTAGATGCAGCAGATACCACTGCTAGGAGTGTCAACACAGCAGTCACTATACGTAGACATGCATGGCTCCGATCTTCTGGATTCAAGCCAGAAATACAACAGGCTGTGTTAAACATGCCCTTCGATGATAAACATCTTTTAGGGCCAGAGGTAGACAGTAATAGAAAAGACGAAAAGACTGACATGGCTAAAGCAGTGGGTGCACTCTATTCTACTCCATATAGAGGGTAATTTTGTAAACCTCAATTTCTAGGTGGTTTCAGACCACACCTCTCAGAGGCATCAACCTCTCAAACAAAACCAGCCTACCAAACACAGTACCAACGAGGTAGTTTTAGAGGCACATATAGAGGACAATACTCCAGAAATAGAGGAAAATTCCAGACCTCTAAGCAGCCTGCAACACACCCAAAACAGTGACTTCCCTCACTTCCTTCCACTCCACACCTCTCCTGTAGGGGGAAGACTACAGCAGTTCCACACACATTGGCAAACTATTACCGCAGACAACTGGGTGCTATCAATTATCCGCAGTAGTTATTGCCTAGAATTGATAAACACCCCTCCAACTATTCCACCAGGGTTTCACAAACTAACCACAGAACACACAATTCTGTTACAAGACGAAGACCAATCTCTACTACTCAAATAAGCAATAGAGTTAGTACCATAGTCTCAGATAGGAACAGGAGTGTATTCACTATACTTTCTAATTCCCAGAAAAGATGGCACCCTCAGGCCAATATCAGGCCCCTCAATCTTTACATCCTGTCAGAACATTTTCACATTGTAACATTACAGGATGTCATCCCACTTCTACAAAAACAAGATTTTATGACAGCCTTAGACCTCAAGGATGCATATTTTCACATACCCATCCATCCTGCCCACGGGGCATTTTTAGATTTTAGGGTTTTGGGGTGGTAAGGGCATTTTTAGGTTTTAGGGTGGGTATGGATTTTGGGGTGGTAAGGGTATTTTTAGGTTTTAAGGTGGATATGGATTTTGGGGTGGTAAGGTCATTTTTAGGTTTTGGGTGGTAAGGGCATTTTTAGGTTTTCAGTGGTAAAGGGTGCTCAGTTTTTAGGGTGGGTATGGGGTGGTAAGGGGTGTTTAGGTTTTAGGGTGGGTATGGGTCTCGGTGGTAAGAGGTACATTTTAGGATGTAGGGTAGGTAGGGTTTTTGGGTGGAAAGGTGTGTGTGTGTGTGTGTGTGTAGGTATTTTTAGGATTTAGGGTGGATATGTGTTTTGGGGTGGTAAGGGTACTTTTGGGTTTTGGGGTGGGTAAGGGTATTTTTGGGTTTTGGGGTGGGTAAGGGTTTTGGGGTGGTAAGGGCATTTTTGGGTTTTGGGGTGGGTAAGGGTTTTGGGGTAGTAAGGGCATTTTTAGGTTTTAGGGTGAGTTTGGGTTTTGTAGTGGTAAGGGCATTTTTGGGTTTTAGGGTGGGTATGGGTTTTAGGGTGGTAAGGGCTTTTTAGGGTGGGCATGGGTTTTGGGGTTGGTAAGGGTATTATTATGTTTTAGGGTGGGAATGGGGTTTGGAGAGGTGTTTAGGTTTTACGGTGGGTATGGGTTTTAGGGTGGTAAGAGCATTTTTAGGTTTTAGGGTGGGTATGTGTTTTGGGGTGGTAAGGGCATTTTTAGGTTTTGGATGGTAAGGGGTGTTTAGTTTTTATGGTGGGTATGGGGGTTTGGGGTGGTAAGGGGTGTTTAGATTTTAGGGTGGGTATGGATTTTGGGGTGGTAGCGGCTATTTTAGGTTTCAGGGTGGGCATTGGTTTCGGGGTGGTAAGGATATTTTTAGCTTTTCAGGTGGATATATATGGTTTGGGGTGGTAAGGGGTGTTTAGATTTTGGTATGGGTTTTGGGGTGGTAAGGGCTTTTTTTTAGGTTTTAGGCTAGGCATGAGTATTGGGGTGGTAAGGGTATTTTTAGCTTTTAGGGTTGGTATGGTTTTGGGGTGGTAAGGGCATATTTAGGTTTTGGGTGGTAAGGACATTTTTAGGTTTTGGGTGGTAAAGGGTGTTCAGTTTTTAGGGTGGGTATGGGGTTTGGGGTGGTAAGGGGTGTTTAGGTTTTAGGGTGGGTATGGGTCTCGGTGGTAAGGTACATTTTAGGATGTAGGGTAGGTAGGGTTTTTGGGTGGAAAGGTGTGTGTGGGTATGTATATATACATATCTCTCTCTCTATATATATAGATAGATAGATAGATAGATAGATAGGTAGATAGATATATATCTATATCTATATATATATCGTATGTTATACTTGCCTCTAGTTTTTACCATGCATATGCCTTTACCAACTATGCCTTTACTACGGAATTTTTGTGGTAAAGACATTCGTGGTAAAAGCATATGCATTGTAAAAACATTTTATGGTAAGTGCATGCGTGGTAATGACCATGCATTGTACTTACCGTATTGTAAAGGCATGCGTTGTAAGTGCATGCGTTGTTCCATCATACAACCGTCAAGGTGGTGCGTGCTGTGCAGCCGAAGTCCTGCAAAGAGAAAAGCATGATGATGCGTGTAGTCCAGTTTGGCATGAATTATACCTGCCCTCTCACCTTCAACCATTGATTTTAGGGAGGGACATATGAACATGTAAATGGGCATACAGTGTTGCATAATCTGGTCTAAGCAGAGTAGAATCTAACTAGCGCTTTCCAGTACATAAAGTTACAATCCTCAATAAACCATAGGCTTGATACACAAAAGAAAGAAGGTACTGCATACTTTCTTACATTGTACTGTGACAAGTCTTTTGCTTTGCTGTGTGATTAAGGGATGCTCAAAACAAAAAGTATATCTCAAAACATTGCATAATTATTAATGCTTTAGGATTCACATTGCAATATAATTGTGAATACTGTAGAATACTAGAATGGAGCTTGTTTGGAACCGCAGACTTCTGTTAGAGCATTCACAAAATGCCTGCATTGGGACCATTATCCCTTAAAGGGACAGGGAGCAATATGCAACAAATTGTGCCACATTACTCAGTTTCTCCGTCTTCTTCAAAATATTGTTGTCCCGAAACTATTTTATCGTTATTTTGCATTTATCAATAAAAGTTTTTGCATCATGTAACAAGTCTGAACCTAAAATTTTCTTTTCAAGGTCAGCTAATTTGGCTAGCAGTTTTCAGGTCTCACATAACAGCGCATAGCACTGTTGCTGTCAGGGGTACTGTGTACAAGATTGTATACAATAAAGGACTTGGAGCCTGCACATTACTTACAGTTTGCTGGATTTAGTGTCATTCATTTTAGCTGCCTTCTAATTGGCCACCATATTATTCACGTCACTCCAGTTTATTTCTCCGGAGCTTGAATAAAGTACTATTTGATTTCATTTGATTAGTGTCCTTCCGCTGTTTGTGTGGTGATTTGGTGGATTTCCTTTTTTTGTTTTAATTTTTCTGTCTATTTCCAGTTCCCTGTTACACAGTTGGGTTGCTTTCAATTTCTGTCCTACTGTACTCCACTAGTCTGCCCCACTCAACTCTTCACTCCAATCTACCTCACTCGAAACTACCCCACTGCAGTCTACCACAATCTACCCAACTCCTCTAAATCCCAATCTACTCTAATCTGTCCCACTCCATTTTAAGCTACTTTACTCTAAACCATGCCATTCCACCCCTCTCTACTCAAATCTATACCACTCCAATCTACCCTGTTCCATTCCAGTGTACCCCACCTCATTCCAGTCTACCCAATTGCATTCCAATCTACCTCATTCCACTCCAGTCTACTCCACTCCAACCTACCTTGCTCCACCTGAATATACCTCCCTCCAGTGTATTCCCTTCCACTCTAATCTAGCCCACTCATACCTACCCCTCTCTGCTCTAGTCCAGTCTAACCCAGTCTACTCCACTCCAATCCACTCCAGTATATGCCACTCCACTCCAGTCTACCTGACTCCATCTCCCCCACTCACTCCAGTCCACCGCACTCTACCCCAATCTACCCCACTCAACTCCAATTCACACCACTCCATTTTAAGATACTCTACCCACCCCACTACAGTTAACCCCAATCTACCCCACTGCTGTCTACACTACTCTACCCAATCGACCCCATTCCAGTCTACCCCATTCCAGTCTACCCCACTCCAATCTGCCCCACTTCAGTGTACCCCAGTCTACCCCTCTCCTCTCCACTCCACTCCACTCCAGGCCACTAACTTTTAGCCATGCTGAACAGCACACTGTTGTACACCATGGGCAAAACTCATTACCAAAGCCAATAGCTCTTACATAGGCTTATGATGTATGTGATAAATCTGCCTCCGTGCTTAGCACCGTCTAAGCTCTGCTGCACTTCTTTGAACTGCAGCTGAAATTGTTGGTGTAATTTAGGATCATTAGTGAAGATGGTGGGAAAATTCGTTACTTTGAGGCCACCTGAGAAGATGGTGACTAGTACTGATTTTTTTAAATGTTTATTATGGTTTTTTTTCCCCCCAAATTCAATTTTATATACTCCTCAGGTTCGGGAAAGCCTAGAGAATGTGATTGTTCCCCACTTGTGCCCAACAAAAATGAGCCTCCAGCGAGATAGATATATATATATATATATATATATATATATATATATATATCTATCTATCTATCTATATCTATATCTATCTCCACACACACACACGGGGTCCATGACTGTTTTACAAAATGAATTCATATTAAGTATATGAAAATATGAAAACATTTTCTGTATTTGATTGTAAACTAAACAAAATATTTCAAAATGTGAATGGTGTACCCCACTTCATCATTAATCGAACCCAGGGACCCCCACTGAATCATCATTGGAATCTGAGGACCCCCCACTGAGTCATTACTGTAAGCTTGGGACCTAATTTGTCAATATTTATTAATAGTTGTAAAAAATTTTTTAGCAGTCGCGGACCCCCTGAGAAGGCTTTGCAGACCCCCAGGGGTCCCCGGACCACAGGTTGGGAACCACTGGTTTAGGTCATGGGTTTCTGGCTTCCAATAATCATTCTATGGGGATCCCTGGATTCCAGTAATGATGCAGTGGGGATCCACAGAAGTAGAAAGTTAAGAACCACTAGTCTAGAGTGTAATTTTCAGACATACCTGATTCTAGACCATAAAAAGGACTAAATTGCGCCAATGAATCATACATACTTAATTTGCTTTAGGTTATCAAGTCAGTTTATATCAAGGCGTTTGTTTAGTAGTGGGTTGTAGAATTACATTTCTGCTGAGAAGTGAGGTAGAATGTTGTAGACATTTGGTTAGCAGAGGCAGAGTAGAAAGACAAATGAGTTTGTTAGGGAGATTAAAAGATTGGCTACACTGCTGAAATGAAAAAGTAAGTGCTGATTCTTCTGGAAGATAAATTACTTGAGGGTTGTGATTGGCTGCAGTTTTTAAGTTTCAAGTATTTATAGGACTACAGTCTTGAAAAGATGTAACAGTTGATTAAGGATGTTAGCTATGACTGCTAGGTTAATAAATTGAGAGACAGTATTATTAGGAATTTGTATTTTTCAGAAAATGTACATATATATATATATAATGTTTTTTTGTTTTTTTTGCTGTTCACCAAGGACACGTCAACTTTTCAGTGCTTTCCTTGTCACTCCAACTGTGTCGTAAGTAAAGTAAATAGCTTTTTCCAATTTAAAAAAAACAAACAAAAAAAAAAAAAACTTCGTGTGTCGTGATCCAGAAAATTCAGTAATACGTCACACATCACCCACGAAAACAACACAACTGCTCAGAAAAGAAAAAAAGCTTCGTCTTAATCTTCCTGTCTGTTTATCTTTTGGCATTTTGGTCTTGGAATTTCGGTCTTTATTTCTCTTAGAGTGGGTGCGCAGAGGTTACATTCTGTGGGGATTACATTCGGTGCAGCATCTGGCCTTTATGTGTGTTTTTTTAAGAGGCTCGCGTTACATTAGGAAGACGTTACCAAGATATGGCTTTAATTTTCCAGCACATAATGTTGATTTCGGCATTTTTAAGGGTTATGTTTTCCCTACCGCTTGCCATTATTATAAGAAGTTAAGATAATAGCAGGACCGTCACAGGTATAATTTTTCTTTTGTAGAATTTAGAATTTGTTTAATTAAAATAATGTGCGCAAAAGTTGAAGTTCTTGTGGTAGACGTATGTTTTTTTAAAGCTAAAACAAGTGCATTCTTTGGCCGGTGGAACTCCCTGCAGCAGGTTGAAATGAAGTAGAAAGCTATGTGTTCCGGCAGAGCTGCTGTTCTTAAGAGACACAACGCACCCATTCATGATTGCTTTTTTAATATCGATGTAAGATGACCATGCCTAATTATGAAAGGTATGTGCTTCCTGAGGCTCGCTGGGGTTAGTCCCAGCAAGCCTAGTGATCGGAGTAAATATCAGATTGCAGTACTTAGGTAAATATGTGTAGTTCTTTCCCGCATTGTTGTTTGTACTGGTTAAAACGTGTAACTATGTTCAGCTACAGTAAACAATACCCAGCGTCTGTTATGCTTAACCAGCACATATTGCAAACGAGAAGCTGCGGCTTCCTACATTGACATCTCTAACGGGAATATAGCGCGTCTAGTTCTCATTGATCGCACAAAACAAATGTGACAACTTGGTTACACAAATGTGACAAATTCCTCTGTACCTCCTTTCTAATTGCAAGGTTGAAAAGGCACAGAGTGGCAGACTCCTGCCCAGTATGCCTTTTCTGGCAGTCTTCTTCCACAGAGGATCATAGTCATGAAACTCTAAATTCAGGGAGGTTATTGTTAAAGAAAGCCTTTTTCTTTTTCCTCAGAATTATGCCTTGTGAGCGTCAACTCCTAATAACAATAGTTTAAATGAAAAAAAAGAATAACAAGTAAATATTGAACTGAAAAATAGATCTCCATAAATTATCTTCCCTTTTTATTTTTTAATATTGTAGGTCAAAAACTTAGATACTGAGCTGGACTCTGCCAGACAGGGACAAGTCACTGCAATGGAGGTCATCCAAGCTGCAATAACAGCGTCCATGTAGTCAGTGTAATGTGCCATAAGGCACTCTATTACAGCTTCCTGTGAGATCTATCTATCTATCTATCTATCTATCTATCTATCTATCTATCTATCTATCTATCTATCTATCTATCTATCTATCTATCTATCTATCCCCTTATCTTAAAATGTAGCAGTGAATGAAGAAATACCAGCCTGACCCAGAAAGCAGCAGCAACTACCGAAGCTTTTCAGGACGCTCCGTGCAACACTGCCTGTCAGCTGAGGGAAAGCTCCTAGAGCACTTGGAGAACAAAGGAAGGCACAGCTTCTGTCACTCACGTGGCCTCGCTCTCTGAAAACTACACCAATGAAAGCTTTGAAGAAAAATACATTGAGGTTGAAAATTGTGCCAAATGAAATAGAATAATCAAATACTATAATAACTTACCACATGTACCAATCGTTAACAAGTGAAAGAAAATGTGTGCAATATTTCTCTGCTAGAGCAGCAAAGAAGAGGTAGCTTACAGCTCTGCAGACATGATTATACTCTACTGCGCTTACTGATTAGTGAGTGGTTTGAGGTCATTGGCACTGCAACACTAACCTAATGGTGGAGCTTCGTGTTAACGTGTCTTCCTCCTTGTTATATCTATTGTATAACTTTACTTTGCCGCTAGAGATATACCTGCAAAGAAGATGGGTCATAATCGTGCCTCTGATCTCGTAATAGAATTGGTGTATTCATTTCTACATTCTCTGTGGTTGAGCCTAGCACTCATGTAAAATCCTTAAAAGCAAATAACTGAGGCTTGCAACTCCGTTGTATTCCTGAATCCAGTATTATGCCTTGAAAATGGCTTCGTCTACTCAAAGAATGATGAATTACGAACACTTTATTTTGCCAGCCTAAGTCATTCCCTAGTTGGCTTACCATTGCTTTGTATATTCTTTAATGAACAGAGGACATTGAAAGTGCTTTTAGTTACGTGAAACAGACTTTTTTTAAACTACCCCCCTTAATGATATGCATCTGGCCCCCAACTGCATACTGATGAGCTCTTTGTGATTTATTTTTTTATTTTTATTATTATTTTATTAGCAGAAGTAGCAATTTCACCTCGTTTTGGTCTTTTGTCTCCTCGCTTTGAGCACAATCCTGCACAAATATTCAACCCTGAGATAGTTTGTTTTTAGGTCATGGCTAGACAGTGCATGCGCTATCTCAAAGAGACGTGTAGTGTTCAATCCGTGGGCTTCAGCCCGTCCATAGGCTTTCCATGTGCTTGCTTCATCGTCACTCTCAAATTATTTGTCCTTGGCATGAGTGTGTCATGCCTCTCCTTTGTTTGTCCCTCGCCCTAGATCATGGACCAAGCACCCACTGACCCCATTTTGGGGCCTACTTTTTTTCTTTGTCTTGCAGCGCTACATACAGTGCTCATGTTTTCAGTTCACTTGTTCTGTCTTTTTTTTTTTTTTAATGCAATTTTATATAACAAATGTATTATTAAAATGGTTTATATCATCACTAATGGTGTGGGGTAGTAGGAACTGAAGATAAGACTAGGTCAGTCTTTTTTACAGTGGTGTTAATAAGGTCACTATAGATCCTCAGGTCGGGAAGTCATAGTTGGAAGAATGTCCAAGCTAGGGGGTGCTGTGTTGTCCTACAGGGGGGAGGGGGATTTCCCTTACGGACTAGGTGGTCTCACACACATAATAGTGTCTTGCTTCATCATATGACCACCTAGCCCCACCCAAGTAAGATGATACTACTTGGGCGGACTCGACCTCGTGGTTTAAAGAACCCGAGGGAGTGCTGAAATTAAACTAGCTGGATAGTTACATTGATCCAGAAGGGGTGAATAATAAAATTACCAAGCATGTCGCCAGTGGCTTCTGCTAATTTTAATAAAGGTGCATGCTGGTAAGGCTAAAACTAAGGGGGAAAGGCTCGTTGGAGAGTAATGTCTCTTGGAGTCTAAAAGAAAAAGTGGATGACCAACATGTTTCTGCCCTCACTCAGTGCTGGTAGGTCAGGGGCATTCGTCAGGGTCTGAGCACACACAGTAAGTGGGGTACTCAAAAAGTGAAAAAATGTGTATGGCCTACCTGAACGGGTAGTTCACGGTGGGGTAGGCCTGTAGTAGATAAAAATAAATGCATCAATAGATAAGCCACTGATAGTTCAGAAATATATGGGGTGAAACAACCGTGGCAAACCACTGCAAAGCACACAGCAAAAATGTGAACAAATTGTGCCAAGCACTCACAAACACATGCAAGGGTGACTTACCCCAGAGTAAGGGGCAATCTGCCTCTGGTCTGGCTAGTGCCGGGGGGGGGGTTTCCCTTGTAGTCACACTCTGGGGAGATTAAAGGGATTAGGAAGGATAGAGGTGAAGGGTCATGAGATGAAAAGAGGAAGCACAAGACTTAAGGGAAAAAGTAGACAGAAGAGAACCAAGCTTAAACCAGAGGAAAAGCACATGGGAAAAAAGAGAGACAAGGAAGCAGGAAATGGGGAAAAGAGAAGGGGGTGGACGGAGAGCGAAGGGTTGCAGAAGGGAGGGGAAACAGGGAATAAACAGAAAAAAAGAGAAAGAAAACAGGCCCCAAAGGGGCCTCACTTACCACTCCAAAGGGAATACCAAGGGGGGGTACCTACATGCCGGAGCCAGGCCGCTCTGGTGCTGACTGCATGGTAGGTCTGGAATATATGTGGATCAAGAGCCAATCAGCGGGGGGCGCAGGGCGCAATCTAATTAAGGATTGTCAGGTGGATCGGGCATCGTTACGGGACCACGCCCTGAATCCGGCCGCACCCTCTCTGGGGCTGTGCCGGTATGCAATGCTTGAATTAGCCACCCGCTCAATAAATATGGCCGTCGGTATTTGACCCGCGGGGCCGTTGTGTTATAGAGGCCCGCGGGTTGGAGTGTGCCAAATAAAGAAGTGACAGGCTTGAGTCGAGCGTTTGCGCCGCGATGCGGTTTGCAAACGCGGGGGGCGCCCTGTGATGACGCACCGCGAGGAGCGCGGCGCGTCCTAAGGGCACACGGGACTCTGGGAATTGGAGTCCCGTTTTGCCGGTATACGTCGTCCGGCTCAGACGACATGAAAAAAGGGGGGGAGGGGGGGGGGAGAAATACACAAGGAAAGAGCGAGGGGGAGAAAAGAAAACAGGGGGGGGAAAAAAAGGGGGGGAAAAAAGGGGAGGGAAGGGAAAAAGAAGCATACAAGAAAAAAGAAGAAAAAAAGGGAGAAAGAAAAAAGGAAGGGGTTTAGGTGGAAAGAGAGGATGAAAAGAAGGAAAGAAGAGAAAAGAAAGGAGGAAAGGGAGACAAAGCAAGCAGACAAAGGAGGCAAGGGGAAAAGAAGGAAAGAAGAAAAATAGAGGGCCTACAAAGGCCTATACAAGAAAAGAGAGAACACAGAAAGAAAGGGAGGGGGAAACAGTGGGGGGCAAAGGGAAAGAAAGGGGGGGGGGGAAAGGAGGGAAAAAAACACAGGGCAGAGGAGGAGGGAGGACTCATAATAGGTGGAGAGAAAAGGGAGGAGCGAGGGGAAGCTGGGACCTGGAAGCGGAAGTACAGATAAAGAAAAGAAAAGGTGTGAAAGATGGGGGGGACAATAGCTACAATAGCAGGGGTTATGGAAATAACTCTGAACGGATGGATGCTGCCCAGGTCAGAGATAGTGACATGGGGTATTGGGGGTGAGACCCCCGATGGGGCCTTAGGGGGAACCTCACATGGGAAAGGGTCGCCATAGTCTTAGTTCTCATCTTAGAGCTGACCACTGTATATTATCGTTCAATCCTCTAATGTCCGTTTGCAACCTCCATATCCACCTTTGTTCATACAGTAAAAGTTTTTGTGTGGCATTAGTTGCTGTTGATTTTAGTTGGTCCAACACTACCCATTGCATGTGATCAGGATGGTGATTGCTGGACACATAATGCTCGGTGAGTCTTGTATCGGATGGTGCTCCTATGCTCGCAGATGCGTGTGCCCACTCTTCTTGTCATCATCCCAATGTATCTTTTATCACAGGGGCATGTGATCATATACACCACATTTTTGCTGTTACAGTTCGTGAGTTGTCTAAGTTCCCAGGGTGTCCGTAGTCCCACATCAAGTGTAAGAGTTTTTTTGGTAAATGCGCAGACACTACAGCTGCCGCATGGAAAGTGGCCTTTAGCGGGAGGGAGGTCCCAGAGTGTCCTTTGTTTGTTCGGGGTGAGGTTTACACGCGGGCGGGTATGTACAATCATGTCCCGGATACTTTTAGCTTTTTTATAAGCATTCATTGGGATCTGAAAGGGAAGACCCCCAGATGTGAGGATTTTCCAATCTTCGTTGAGTATCTTTTTGATCACATTAGACGCTGGGTTGAATGTAGTCACACAGATCAATGGGTCTTTCTTGCTAGTTCTGCTGCTGGGACGTGAACACCAGTTACTTTACACAAGGACACGTTTGTTTTGTAGGAGCAAGGAGGTTAACAGATTTGCTCAAGATCACAGGAGTTTGTACCAATGCTGAAACTCGACCCTGGTTTCCCAGGTCCATAGTCGACATCCCTGGTCGTAACGCCACGTCCTCTCCTCCTGTCCTGAACCTTCAACTGCAAGGGCTCTTTGCACTTTGCTTGCTCCCTCCTGCACCCCAGGGGCTGCTTTTTATTTGAGTTGTTGCACCCCATAGGAGTGTATGTGTTTGCCTTCTCCCTCCTCCCGCTGTACCAGTGTTCCTTGCTCCCTCTCTCCGCCTCCCCCATTGGTGCTTGCCCATTGCCCAGTCCCTTGGGTTGCTTGTCTGTCCTGCCTTCCTCCTGCTGTCTGTCATTTTACTGCTCCTGTCCCACTGGCCCATGTTGCTGTTTGCCCTGTCTAATTCTCTTGCCACGTGTGATAACATTACTGTGGCTGCCACTCTCGTTTTAAGTTTTCTTTTAGTTTGGCCCCATCACTCTAGCTCTCAAACTCCCTCAAACATTGTTGCTCACCCTGCCTCCTGCTTGACAAATTTTCTGTTAGACCATCACTCTCGTGTTTATTTCTTGCGGTTTGGTCTGGTCGCTTGCAGCTCCCCTCCCCCAGCATTGTTGTATACCCTGTAGTTCTCGCCTTCCTCTTGTATGCCAAAATTACTGTGTGGCTGCTACTCTTCATCCCGAGTGTGCAGTGCATGTGATAAACCAAAAAAGAAGGGTTCTCATAACTGACAGTTTCCTGTGTTGATTACAATACTGTGAGAAAAGTAGCCAAGCAAACCAAAGTGGATGTTAGAATTCCACTGATCATTCGATAAAGCTTGCATTCACCAGCATCGTTTTTTTCTGTAATCATGATGCATCTACACTGATCACACACTCTCCATTGTAAAAGTGCCTGTTCCCAGGTGGTGTATGTAAATTTGTGAGTGGTATCCTTTCTATATAAACAAGCCTCTCAGCTGAACAGGAAATCCACTTCCTCCCAGTCCTGCATCTGAGGAATAAGTGATCATGGAGGTGCTCTCCTGCGCACTGTGCTGAGTGGCTACCTGCATCTGCACCTTGTAGACAGTGCCGGTGTAATGAGTACAAATGAGGCTAGATACATATGGCGCTACATGTCTTCTGTAATTGTTTGCAAAATCATGGGCAACCGAGCCAGAGATAAGTCAATAAGACCTGTTTTATTTGCCCATTAAAGATAGGTGAGTCTGAATGAGACACAACTTGCAGTTCCCCACTGGCGTGTAATAACAAACATGTGCTCTTCTCTCAATTCAAATGCATTTTGCACCATGCAAATATCAAAGGTGTATTACTCACCACTATGACCACTGAAATCATTGATACTGCAGTATTTTCCTAATAAGCATGGTTTGTTCTCATCCAACATATAACACATAGTGAATGTGTCTTTTTTTTGTGGCCATATTGTACAGCAGCTCGACTGCTTTGCAACATGGATGAAAGTTTAAAAAAATAACTTGTGGAGCGATGCCACGTAATAGCACTTTTTGTGTGTTTTTTTTTTTTAACTTAAACTTTCAGTCATGCTGCTGTAAAACATGGCTTAAAATACATTGACAAAGTAAATAGCTCTCATAGATGACACCTGTTGGCTTTGCCAGTGCTTGTTTGGAGTTTGATCTAGGTTTGAAAAGCAGGTGACTATTAAAGTCATAGGGGGCATATTGTTTGTCAGGTGGATGAAAGTAATAAGATAGTGACATTTGCTAAATGCAGGTGAGTTGACAAATCTTAGCAATGTCTGTTTCTTCAGACCAAAACATATTTTTGATTTTAGCCATTTAAAAAAAAAAATAAAAATGATTGATGAGGGCCTGGCAGTTCCCCAACAAATAGTTTTATAAAACATTGACAAAATAAAACTGGCATTGGCAAAGCCAAAGGGCTGATAGCCAATGTCAGCTCTTTTGGCTATGCCAGTGTCTGTTCCTTTAGGTCTCGGCGCAGTGCATGTGCTGTCTTGAGACATGTTGTATATACCTTGTGGGATTCAGCCTGGCCACGAGCTTCCCATTCGCTGGCTTCGTCGCTCTCCTATTCTTTCTCCCCATTTGTTCAATGCATGCATGTGTCATGGCTCTACCTGTATTTATCCCTCCTGAGAGCAGAGACCAAGTACTTTTAGAAACTACCTTTTTGTTTGTTATGAGCACTTAACACAAGCGCAGTGTGTTTTCCGTTGCTCCCAGCTCTGACACAGCCCTGTAAATCTCGTTCTTGTCTCATCACTGTGAAATAAATTTACGAGTCTTTTCTTGTAAGAGGCTGAATTTCTACAAGATAGAATACAAGGATTCGGAGTATGCTTCAAGATAGCATTTTATTTCGCTGCAGCGGGTCACCCCCAAAGAGTGTCGATGACATTCTCTGGCCAAGAACAACCGACCTCTTTTCCTTTCTTCCTATGTCTTATTGCAGTACCCACTTTACCACACTATACATGCGTCAGAATTTCCAAACACGTTCAAGCAAACGTCTCCTGTAACACAGCTGAACCACAAGAACAGGATGTTCAAGCACAGAAGTACCATTTCTGAGAGCATGGGGCAGTTAGGCGCATCTGCAAAGTTTCTAAGAAACTTCTAAGAAATTCTAAGAAACTAGCACATTTGTAAGAAACGAAAACGAGCAGGGCTGCTGAAGGCATACAATTTTGCTCATAGCATAAAATAAATGGAGCTATAGGTTAGAGAAAATGGAGCCCTCACACCAAGTTAAGAAATCCATTTTCCACAACACATTTGCTGAGCATTCAAATGCTGAGATCAAATGTCAGATGCTGTTTTCAGAGGGTGCCTGTTCCGTGCCCCACACCCCTCCCTCATCGCTGCTTACCCATCTGTCCATCATTACAAGAGACTTTGAAAGCATGCTGTGCAGTGAAACCTAAAGAGACAAACACGTCCTTTCCAGTGTGACAGGGAGGGGTGTAGCACTCATTACTTTACAAAGCTATGCACTTACCAGGCTGCAATTCACAAAGACTATGCGGCCGCCTTGTATGGGGTCAGGTGGGATAATACTGTTTGTGCACAGCATATGCGTAATTAGCTTTTGCCTGACTTTGTCATGGACACCACCCCACAAAGTTTCTTTGCTTTTATTTTCTGATGCCTGTTCTTTACTTTCACTACATGTTTCTCCGTGGCTCGCCTTACCTAGCTCTGTGTGTCGCGCAATCTCTGCTTCCACAGACTTCACTGCTGTCTGCATGCCGGCAGACTCCAAGTGCCCCCGGCCAGGACAACACTATGCAACGAGGCTGTGGTGATCACCTGTTTGTTGTATGCCCTGGTTTTTACCTACCACAGTTTGACACTGTTATTCTTACTGCTGGTTTATGCTATCCTCAACATTAAAAAGTCGTTTTGCAAAAATATTTATTGTTTTTTCTTGGTTTATTACAGTTTTAGGCAAGCAAAACCTCCCTTTCTTTACCAGCACCTTATAACAAAAGGTCATGTGTTTGAACCCTGGCATGACTAACTCATTTTGTCGGTCTCAGGTGTATAGAATGAGAAACACTGGATTGGGAGACAAGAAAGCTTAATGTTTGAACCACAATAGGCAACTGAGTTTACAGTGTTTACTGTAAAGAAATAAATAATATGCGGTTTCACCATGGTTCAGTTTCATCATATTATTTAGTTTATCCCATCAAGCATGTCTCTGCTGGATATTCGCTTTTTATATGTTTTAACGATTCACTGACATGCTAACATAGAGCACTCTGGCAAGAGGAAGAATAGATGTCATTGTGGCATGGCCGATGCTTCAAGAGTTGAGTCCTCTTTCTGTAACTAAAACATGCATTACTTTGCTTCAGTGGTCCTCATTGACTCAACAGTCTTCTCCCTTAGCGGCCAGGAAAGCTTGCTGGCTGCAATGGCAGAGTCTGACGCTTTAAGGCAAACAAATGCGTGCATTCTGAGGCAAGCTGGAGGTCAGGCTTGTTTGTTCTGTTTTTCCCATATATATTATGTTCTTAACTTTATTCGCCCTCTTCAATTTTATGCAGGTTGTTTCTCGCTCTCACTGTCACAACCATAGTAGGGCAAGACTGCATTAGATGATGCAACTGTGTAATGTTTTCTTCAGGTTCTGTTGTTTTTGTGTTTGGTTCTCATTATATTAAGTGAGACTGCTGGACTCGAGTGGCAGCAACACCAGGCTGTGGAGGAACTGAGACCAGTTCAACTCAGTGTGACAACTCTCGGCCTAACCTTTCCGATCAGCTAGCAGTACCTCACCAGCACCTGAAAGTGGTGGTAATTTGTGGCAGCCGTACGCATGATATTCTGATTTCTCAGGGAAATCGTGGTGCAAAAGATCTCACTCTTTTCTCTCAGTTACATTTGTTTCACACATGCAAAGACAAACCGAAGCAGAAATCGCTTCAATATATTTTATTGAATCAGCTCCGTTCTAGATAAAATATAATGTAGTGCAATGATTAGATGATTAGGATGATCAAACAGAATAATAGCAATGCAATGACAAGGAAAGCAAGATAACTCCCACATAGTGTCAGAGTGCTAATTGTCAGGATTCCTACCTACTCCAATAAGGGGCTACTAGAGCACAGCAGTGTTAGCCCTAATCCTCCCTTCAGGTTTCCTAGGAAGATACAATCCCCCATACCTGAATATGATAGTAGTGAAGAGGGCTGTTGGTCTACTGAGAGTCCGCTCATGTAAATGGAAAGACGCCAAGTCTCAGCAGACAGATGCATCCCTAAGTCCAGGGCAGGGGCAGTCCCATATTCATCTTGGATTTGTTTTAACACTTCTGGAAGATTGCCAAGTGTTGCTGTACCATGTGCGGTAGTGTTGAGTGTGGCAAATACCGTGCCCCAAGTGTTGCAGTTATCCACTGCAGGAACCATTCCAAATGACAAGTACATGGTGAGAATTCTGTGTTTATCTTGAGGTCCTGAGTAGGGGAACACAGCTTCCAGCGTGTTTATTTTTTGAGCTAACCAAAACTGAATTTCTTCACATTTGGCGGGTACTTTACCCATAATTGAATGCACAATTGCAGGGTTAATGCCTGGTGTGAATGCGTGCAGTAGTGCTGAAGCAGCACATGCTGGATTAGTATTTAATTTTTTCATAACAAACTGTACTAAGAGTCTATATATTGTTACAAGCTCAATGTATAAGCTGCAAATGTCTGCTGTTGCCAAGGTGCCTGCATCAGGATGTGGTGTATATGTGGCCAATTGAGGCTAGGTAGGACCATCATTACTCAGATGACTTAGCCTAATATGTAGTATTGTATGGGGTAGGGCACCATCAAGCCAGTTTTGGTGGTCTTGAAAAGATAGAGGTATCTCTATGTATGTTTATGTTTTGTATTGTGCAGGTGCATTAGCATGTGTATAATGATGAAATGTATTAGTGTTTCCATCAACTATTGGAATGAGTGAGCCAAGAGTAGGACATTTCCATTCTATAAGCTGGATGAGCCTCAGCCACCCATTTGTGGCACCCCCTGGCCTGTAAGGCCATTATTTAATAAATGATAAGTGAGCGGAGGGGCTCATCTTTACTGCAATTACCACCCATTGTGGGTTTGCCATTCTAAGTATACTGGTTTAGAGATAAGGACATCAGTTGGGGATTAATCCTTTTAAGGTTCATGCTTGAACAACCTTCAGTCTAAAATAAGTGTTGCCTATCTAGCTGAGGAGGAAATCCTCAATGCCCCAGATGTCTCCGTATATAATATTGGGGTGCTTTTAGCAAGTAGTGAAACAGAGATACTCGGGGAGATCTTAGTTCAGTGCCGTGCCATGTTGTGTTTGGCTCTCCTTATACTAAATGAGACTACTGGATTTGTGCCACAACACCACCAATATGTGGGGAACTGAGTCCAATTCCGCTCCCTGTAACAACTGTCAGCCTAACCCTTCCAGCCAGCTAGCAGTACCTCACCAGCACCTGAAAGTGGTGGTAATTTGTGGCAGCAGTCTGCTTGACATTCTGATTTCTCAGGGAAATCATGGCGCAACAGATCTCATCACTTTCTCTCAGTTAGGTTCGTCTCACACACGCAAAGACAAACAGAAGCAGAAATCGGTTCAATATATTTTATTGCATCAGCTGCGTTCTAGATAAAATATCATGTAGTGCAATGATTAGGATGATAAAACAGAATAATAGCAATGTGATGGCAAGGAAAGGGAAACACAAGAAAAGTCCCACCATAGTGTCAGAGTGCTAAGTGTCAGGATTCCTACCTATGCCACTAAGGTACTACTAGAGCACAGCAGTGTTAGCCGTAATCCACCCTTCAGGTTCCCTAGGAAGACGCCAACCCCCATACCTGAATATGATAGTAGTGAAGAGGACTGTTGGTCTACTGAGAGTCCTCTCATTTAAATGGAAAGACTCCAAATCTAGCAGACAGTTGCAGTGAAGCAACAGCATGCAGTGGCAATTTTGTGGCTGGCGCTCTCCCTCTAACATAAAGGGGCCAGCGAGATGTTTTATAATAAATCAGCTGGTGTTCTGAGAAGCCTGCCCTAACGTAGAAATATGTATGTTTCTCGTGAAGTGACAAAGATTTTGGTGTTCCACTTTGTACTGACAACATATTGGAGACAGCCTTGAGCAAAGCATAGAACGAAAATGTCAGAGTAAAGGGAATGAAAACAGTTTCTGTGCTAAAAGCGCAGGAGATAAAGGAAAATAAAACATCACTTCAGAAGAGAGCTTCTTCTCATAAAATAAATTAAATTGTTTCTAGCTAAAGAGCTCAAGCTGCAGGACTATGGCTGAAATAACATGCCCATGAAAGCTACTAAAATAACCTCACAACATTGTGGCTTCATCTGTGCATACAAGAATGTGCAATATCTGTTCAGTCTTTGTGACCCTACCAATGGTAAACTGTTTTTTTGCACCTTTCTATTTTCCAACATTCTGTTCTAGCATAGTTCTTAAAGCAAGCGATTTAGGGTCAGAGCGGCTGACTCTGGAAGTGGGGAACCAGGTTCGAATCTTGGTGTTGTTTCAACACTCTTCGTCTAAAAAAGTAATCCAACCTCCTCTGAAAATGTTAGAAACAGGTCAAGATTCATTTGAAATGCAAAAACAACCCATATGCTAAAAACCATTTTAGCATATGTGTTTATGCCCACCCACAGCCACCACTTGCATCCCAACACAACTTAGGCATTTGTAACAAATATCTATCCCTTGCAAATCCACTCACACGCTTATGCACTCTCCCGTGTCTTAGTTACTGCGGACACACTAGGGAATTCACTACCCATCTCCTTTCGTTATGAATCCAATATGTAAAAAACAGGAAAAACAGGGAAACCCGGACATCTTAGATGTATCATTATTAGTTCTTCTGTGCAGGTCAGTGGAAGGGGCCCATCTAGACCCGAACTGCGAAGGGGAGGGAAGGGGGAGTAGGCCTAAGAACGAGGCCAATAACTGGGCATTGCCAAAACCCATTGGCATTGCTAGTTTTTGTTTCTTTTTTTCAGGTTGCTCTTGTTTGGGTAATTTTGCAGACTTTTTTTTTTTTATCATTTCTTGAACCTTTTCACATAAAAGCCATTCATCACCATTCATTAATGATCATACAGCACACACAGTTGAGTGCAAACCTTTCCAGTATGTACATGTAATCTGCTTACTGAAATGAAATGGCTGAATACGTACCTATTTATTTAGACAAGCACTTTTAAATAGCTGTGTAAGTTAGGGCCTCACTCCTGAAACCTGTATGTAGGGTTGAATCCCTCCAGCATTGATTTTAGCCATTCTTCTTTTGTGGCCCATTAAAAAGAGGACTTTGAAGTTGAGTAATAGCACTACTTCTGTACAGTGCCACAAACCAGCAAAAAAGTGAGATATCTGAAAAGCACTGAGACACAAATTTACCATATGCTTTGGAAGATGGCACCTTCCAGTATTTTAGAAAAACATATTTGTGAAAAGCAAGGATAGCAATTGTTTGTGCATCACTATCTCACATGCTAATTCCTTCCCAATTTGTACAGTTGTTCCAATTTTTTTTGTTTGGGTCTTGGACAGTGTCATTTTACCCATCTAAGCTAGTTTATACTATGAATATGGAATATGTTCATTCTTCAAATGTATGAAGCTGCTATAGTGTTTGTCATTTTATGCATTTGTTTTGTTTTACAGTTAGACTGGAGTACGTTCTGCAGCTAGACATGAATATGACTAGTTGGATGTTTTCTATTAATGAGCAGATAATGGTGCAGGAAGAGAAAGTGAGTTGTCCAAGATTGCACTGTGGGGTAATAGGGGCGTCCGGGATAGCGACCAGGCCTGACCACAGTCACTAACTCAAAGCCAGATTGCTTAACTCATTTTTCCTTGCAAAAGTGTTTCAAAAATATGGCCTTAAATTGTATTGTACGATACAACAAACCCAAAAAGATTTGTAAACTAGGCTCTTTATACCATAGCTTCTGAAGCAGGATGCCAAGATAGTTGGGCCCTTTTGCATACATCTGTGACTTACTTGCAGGTGAAAGTTTTTGCAGCTTTTCAGGGTTTGTTCGAAGACTTCCCAGAGTACAGTGCTGTCTACACAAGCTCTGAGATTACCTGAGCGCAGATTCCCTTAGACTATCCCCAACATGTTCCCTTGATTGTTTTCTACAGTTTCCCCTAATCCGTCTCCTTCATCCATCTTCAGGGTAACTATTCCCCCTCTACTAGGGCTCACTGCTTAGGTGGGTTAGTTATCTCTGAGACTCTTGTATTCTTTCGTCAACCACAGTCATCTTGCCGTTGACTTCTACCTGAACCCTGGCAAGCAGGTATTCCTTATCATCCCAACTTGTCACCAGGCCATTACCAATGTGTTGTGGAGAATTGCTTTAGATTTGAGATACTTCATCTCAACCATGGTCCGGTAGGTGGAAGTTTCTCTTAGGGCTAGAACCATCTTTCCATTGGTGTGATCTACTACTTTTCCACCACAAATCAGGGGTGTGGTAGAATACTTCCACAAGACCAATGGAAACACTTTTAGAGAGCAGAAAGGGGAAATGGGATCTCCTCCTGCCATGTTTGTTTACCCATGGGGAGGTCACACAGAAGGGGGTAGGATTTAGTCCCTTTGAACTTCTTTGCTGGCTTCTTGGATGGAGTCTACTAACTTTGTACGGAGAGGGCTGGAAAGGTGGCCCTGAGTCCCCAAATCCTAATGTGGTGTATGGTATTCTGGGCCCCCAGAACCTGAAGGCTAAGCTGATGAACAAGACAACAAAAGAACCTTCAGGCTTGCTAAGAGCTGATGAAGGAAAGAGATGACCAGAATGCGATGCTGACTGAGCAGCAAAAGGGTCAGGAGATATTGGTGCTCTAGCCAATTTGCCCTCTAGGCCCCTTACATGTTGGTCAAAAATATTTCCGATGAAACTACCTGGTTGACACAGATGGCACTCTGAAACCCTTGAAGGGTGGCCATTGGAAACCAGTTTAAGCTGTGCTTCAGGAGAGACTACATTGTTGGCATCCTGCAATGACAAATGGGGTTGAGGAGGAGACTGATCTCCTTCCACACTGTTGCACAGTGATGAGAAAGATGGATCAGTAGATGGTGTGGCATTTGCCCCTTATCTGACTCCTGAACAACAAAGGAATACACAGACATTTGGGACCATTTTCCCATCGCTTCTTATCTCACCAGGGTTGCCTCCAGTCAGTGTCCATCCATGACATAAACCCTAAGGATAGTTTGCTTGTGTAGACAAATTATTCAGAATGTTATACTGGGTCCAGGACTGCATTAAGGCACTGGTGGCCAAGATGTTGGACTTGTCATTTGGGAGTGATTTAACCCTCTTGAATTGCTTGGACTTATCCAGTGATACTGGTTTCTAAGAAGACGTTGAAGACTTGAACTTTTGCACAGACTGTCAGGTTCTCAATACTGTCACAAAGACAGTTGGCCATTCTACCCCCTATGCTGATGAGGTGGTGGACAGATTGGGTTCAGCCTAGTACCTCAATACTCCAACCATTCCAGTGGATACTGGCAGATTTTACTGGCACCTGGTGTCAAGGAGAGGTCTGCATTCTTCATCTAAGAAGACCTTTATCAGTTCAAGATTATGCCCTTTCAGTTGAGGAATGCTACCACCACTTTTTAGTGTCCAGTGAACTATCTGTTCGCTAGCCTGACAATATTCTCTGTGGCCTACGTGAACAACATTGCTATCTTCAGCAGTTTATTAGAGGACTACCTGAAGCTCTAGTAACAAGTGTCAGTGAGGATGCTGGGGGGGGCAAGGTGACCATCAAAACAATGAAGTGGCAGGTGGGTCAGTTCTTTTGTTATCTATCTGATCATCAGGTGGGGAATTGGGAAAGTTTTGCCCTTTGGATGTGAAGATACAAGCTGCACTAGATTGGGAGGATCACACAACGCAGACTCAGGTGAGAGCTTTTCTAGTCCTCACCAGATATTGTATGAACTTTTTAGCTAACTGTGGAACTGTAGTTGCCCCTTTGACATCCTTGACCTTCAAGAAACGTCCTGGGAAATTGATCTGGACTGAGGAGTGTCCAAAGGCATTGAAGAACCTCAAGGCTGTACTGGGCAATGTTTCTGTTTTGATGACCCTTACCTACATCCAACCCTTTATTGATTCCAGCAAGAGAGTTCTGGCAGGTTCTTGTCCAGTTCAGCAAAAAGGGCACAGAGCTGCCTAAATGTGCTCCCTGTGAAAAATAATACTTTGTCTTAGAGTGGGGCGTCCATAAGTTTAGGCCTTACTTGTTTGGTGTCTGTACTGATCACAAGGCACTCAAGTGGCTGATGGATATGAAGGGAGAGAACCCCAAGTTGCTCAGGTTACAAGTCTCTTTGCAGGGATTAGACTTTACTGTGGAGCACAAGGAAGGATTACAACACCAGAATGTAGGTTAACTCAACTGCTGGTTTTCCCAATCCATGAGCAGGCTTCTCCAGTGGTGGAGTAAGGCTTAAGGGATTTGCACCCAGGGGCAGGGAGGCACCTGTTAGGTTTGAGAAAGCCCCCCCCCCCCCTTGCTTGGGAGAGCGTGCACCCCTGCCCTGAGTTCATTATATTAAGTTGTAGCTATTTTTGAACCCTACCTCAGCACATACGAAAATCATGCCTGTGCTTTAAGGACATTCCTGTGATAGGCATTGAAGACCACAGTAGGGCTCACAGTCCATAGGGATACACCATCTGCATCCTCCTTTCTGAGTATTACTGTTGGCTTTCTGAGCTCTGGTGGCAGCGGTACTGTTTGGCAAGATGGACCAGCACTGTTTGTAGGGGTAAAATACCTGTCCTGGCCATGGAGAGTGGTCTACCAGTCTCTTATCTTTTTAAACTTGTCTGCCAGTCTCCTGCAGCAGGGTTGTATGCTCGTCTGTGTGGAGCATTGATGTTATGATTGCCTATGCAGAGGAAGTGTGTGAAATGCGTATGAATCATGTGACCATAGTCCTGCTGGAATCCATTTTGTATGTATAACATGAGAGTAGGATTTAAAAAGGAGGGTTGGAGTGGGGCCAAACTGTAGATGGAAATTGCAGGGCTCTTCTAGGCATTCCAGTGTGAAAAAGAAAAGACAGAGGCTACCTTTGACACTATGGAGCTTCCCCCTGCTCTTTCTTGGATCATTAGTCTTTTGAAAGACTTAAACCTCCCCCCACAAATCTGTTGGTTTGCAGGTAGTAAGTTACGTTTGTCAGCCTCCCTTGCGTTTGTATCTTATTTTGGGTTTCCCCCTACCTGTAGATTCTTGGTTCCACTCTTCCTTTCTGCCATCACATTTTTAACAGGCACCTTGGCTCGACCAGTTTTAATGGAATAAGTTGAAATGCTGCCCAGAACTAGTCTCAGAGCAGACCGGCAGAACACTGAATTACTGTCTGTAGTTCAAGTGAAAACATACAACAAACTTATGGTCACTGTGCTAGTATTTCTCTACCAGGAACCTGGAGTGCCCACACCAGTGTTGACCAGGTACCTCTCTGTGCCACAGAGTTGGGATCTTTACTGCCATCTCTCCTGGCTAGGCTTGAGACCTGAAACCTGGGAACTTTAGCTAAGATTTTGAAGAGGGGCTGTCTGGACTGACCAACTCCTCAGAAAGGGCACATTGGTTGTTTCTTCACATAAGGAAAATGCTGCTAAGACAGAGTGCTGTGTTGAAGCAGAGGTGGGACAGATCAAAGATGTCCGTCCATGTGTCAGGGAAGGACCTGCAGGTACCATGAAATGATTGCACAGTGAGCAGAAGCATTCATCCCCTTTGACAGAGGATAGCTAATTACAACTTTGGCTTTTTGCCCACCCCTTATAGAAAATGTTTGAAGGAATTATTTCTAACTGAAAAACAGACTCTTTAGTGGAGAGGATCAGAACACTCCTGGAAGCCTGGCCTCTGCATCAGAAATATATTTTTCTGGATGAGCGACTAGAGCTTTGTGCATCCTCGAGTCCTCATTTCCAGGGCCCTCTTGGCCGCAGAGATTAGTGAATCCACAGCAGTGCAGATAAAAGCAGAAGTTCTCAGAGCCCACAAAGGGACATTTACTGAAGATGTGCCTAGAAGGTTATTCCTGCTATCCCTCAATGGTGCAGATATTGTAGATGTCTCAGTAATGGCCAGTAAGCAATAAAAGCAATTGAGTGGTGATGTAGCCGCTGCAGTGCTCGTTGTTTAGCATTGATTCTAGAACCAGAAAACATCTAAATCACCTAGATTTTCGTTCAGAATATAGATGCACCTAGAACCTGTTCTTCCATCATCTGTGGAATCTGTGTTCATCTTTACTTTATTTCTATCGTATTTCTTTTCCACTCCTTTGTTCACTAAATCTGTGCGCCTTAGTGGTAAAAACAGGTTTTTCATAAGAGTAAAAATCTTTACTGTGTTACAGTACAAGAGTTAAGATTGTGTCAGCTCATAAACGGTATGTAAGAGGCACATGGCAAATTTAATGAGATAATTTCTGAAGGTCCAAACGTGGCTAGCAACTCTATGCACTGTGTATCATTTCCACCTTAGTCCCTGCAGCACAACTCTTTAGATGAACTGTCAACTGAAATACCTTGCTGAGGCCATACATACTCTGAATTATCTAAAGCCACCTTAATCCCCGTCCACTTTCTCTGAAACCTTCTGTCCAACCGAAGACTTCAGGACAACTGTAAAGATCCTGTCACACATTAAGCGTGGTAATGCTATACGTGCACATCTTGTAGAAAAGCACTAGTGTCACTCCTAAGACAATCTACATGAGGCTGCCCTCCTTGTTAATTATACCAAGAAGTTGGACCACATTACCTCTGACAGAATTCCACTTACTACTTATAGATCCCAGAATTGATTGCAAAAAAGGCTCCCATAAAACACTATTACCTGCACCTAGTCCAGCCCTTCTTTCTAAAACACAAACTTAAGATCACTTAAGGTATTGGAAGTGCTAATAGCAAAGCTTGGTTTTCCCTTGAAATCCCGAAAAGAAAAAAAGTCAAGCCATTGAGCTGGAATTTCTCATGTCTTGCTCCAAGACTGTAGAACAACCTAACTTAGGATATTAGACTTGGAAACAACCAGGGGACTCACCTATTCAGAACCTTTCTGAGAGACTAAGAGCCAGATTTAGTACTCAGCGGACTGGTTACTGTGTCACAACGGTGACGGATATCATGGCCGCCGAAATCTAAATCCCATTATATTCTATGGGATTTAGATTTCAGCGGACGGGCTATCCGTCGCCGTTGTGATGGAGTAGCCCGTCTGCCGAGTTCTAAATCAGTCCGTAAGTTCCCTCTCTGATTGTAGTTTTGTTACAGTTTTTTCCTCTTTTATATCTTTTTTTTATTTTTATTTTTTTATTTCTTTGTTTTAATATCAGAGCACGTGTGCAAACATATGCATCTTGAACAGCCATTTATACCTGGAATAGATTTCCCAGTCATATTATAGGAGCGTCACTGGCAGTCATACAGTTCTTGCAGTGCAAAGGAAAAGTGTTGGGTGAACAATAGTACAATAAGTCGGTAGGGGTCGTTTCCACTTTAATGAGTGTTTGCATATCTTCATTTTCTCAATACTTGTCTACCCGTCCACTAACTGAGTCGCTAGGTCCGCGCTATAGCAATATGTGTAAAAATAAAATCCTTGTAAAAATAAATCCGTATTTTAAGGTTTCCAAGAGGCACTTGCTTGTAGCTGCACATGTAAAGCCCCAGAGACCTTGGTTTCACTATTTTTATCACTTCAGGTAACATTAAACTAATTACACACTATGCAAATTAAAGGAAAAGGAAGCTCTGAATCAAGTAAACTGGTTGATTGGAAAAGCTCAGCCAATATTGAGAAAGAAAACATGAAACAGAAGAGTTCAAAAGTAATACAAATGGAACAATCCTATGACACAGACTCGTCTGTAAATCATAGTTTTCTCTATTGGTCTTTCAGGTGCATGGAGATGTTATAATATATTTTCATTTTTTTCTTAGGAACTCAAATGTACTGCATTTATAGCATAATCTGTTGAAATCCTAAAACGAATGGCACATCTCCACTAGGTGTACTACGGGGGCAACTATTTAATTATGCAACTTTGCTAAGATAGCTGCGTGGTTGTCCATGTTATAGTACTCTGTAGTGACTACAACATAAGGACCTAATATTGATAGCTCTGATGCACATAATACATTTAGAATGGCCTTAATACAATATTCATATCGTTTATTTTACCTTCATATTTGCTACACAAGATTATTTCAAAAGTACCAAGCACACAAAAGGTGATGGAAGGAATGCTTGCAATTTGTCTAACCACTGGCAATCTCTCGGGGTAGCATCCCGACCCATCATTCTTTTGCCCACCAGGCCACCTCAGTTTGAAAACAGCCCTATGCTAATCAGTTGGGACTCTACAGTACTAGGAACAGTACTGCCTGAACCAGGCCAGGTTCTCCCTGAACTGGAAGACCAGCAGCCCAAGACTGGTTTCACCCTGATTAGTTCTCATGAGCCGGGTATATTTGGTTCCAGTGGCACAGAGAGCATGAGACCCACGTCTGGGCATACCCTTACCACTTAAGGTATTACATCAGGCACACAAATGGGTGCATAACATAACTAGCAAAATTAACCCTTTTTTAAATCTCTGACCAACTTGTCTGAAAAATGTTCTGAATTAGATTGTTAAACCATGCCCTTTCAAGACAAATGCCAAGGGACCCTTTTTGGTAATGTGCACGTAGCATTTGTTGGTAATCATTTTAATAGTTGATGTTAACAGAATCAGCTGTGCACCTTGGTGTAGAGATGTGAGGTAGCGATCTATCGGGGCGCACAACTGAAAAGAGCAAATACAAACCCTAACAACGGCCAAAAATACAAAAGTTAAACAATGACAAAATTGTACTATGGCTGTATTCAGTACTCCAAGTTAAATCATACATTTGTAAGTTATTTTTAGATAAGATTTGTGGAGCATAAAATTTTTCTTTTCTGCAAAAACAACAGTACAGATGACAGACAAAATGCTGAACAATGTCAAACATTCCTTTCCTCTTTCCCCCTCCCAAGTCACAGATCTTCAATTTTTGGTTGCCACGCCATTCCACTTTGGACCCAGCCATATATAAATCAGTCTTTACCCTGCTCCCCTTGGGAACAGTCTAGTCCGAACTCCCAGGCTAGGTCCTCCCTGGACCGGAAACAAGCATCCTGGAAACGGTTTCGGGGTATCACCCCTCATCAGCCAGGCAAGCTTGAATCTGGTGGCATGGGATCCATGCCTGGGCATACCTTTGCCACTTAGAGCGACAAATGCAAAAAAAACAGATGATTGATGGAATGGTAAACAATGTCAAACATACCACCCCGTCCTAGGATGCTTGTTTCTGGTCCAGGAAGGACCTGGCCTGGGAGTTCATTTGTTTTTATATTATTTATTCAAATTTTGCTCAGCTTATTGAGGCCACTTCTTTATACATATTCCATGCTAATTACCTGGCTGTTTTTAATATGTTTCACCTAAAACTTAACCCGTTCTGTGCCCAGGACGTAATGGTTGCGTCCTGAGGCACAGTGCTGCTGTGCCCAGCCAGGGTTCTCCCCCCCAAGTCAGGGATGGAAGGGGAATCTGGTGGCATGGGATCCACTGCTGCTGTGCCGGGGACGTAACCATTACGTCCTGGGCACACAGCCCAGAGGGAGCGCTAGCGCTTCCTCTGTGGGGTCCCCCCCCCAAGTCAGGGATGGAAGGGGAAGCCCTTCCCCTTCCACCCCTGACCCCCCCCCCCCAGCCCCCTGTGACAATCACAGAGCCTCCCCCAGTGTGATCGGAAGAGAAATGCTTTGCAGGCCGAGAGAGGCTTCAAAGGGAAGGAAATGTATTTCCTTCCCTTTGAAGTCTCTCTCTGCGTTTTGGCAGCCGGATTGAAAGCAATCCGGCTGTCAAAACGCCCACTAGACACCAGGGATTTTCTATTTTGAATGAAATTGGCATAAGGGAGCAACCCCTTGGGCAAGGGTCGCTCCCAATGGGGGGCATTTTTTTTAAGGCCTTTTATTAGGCCGATCTGCCCCCAGGGGCGGCAGAAACCTCTAGGCACCAGGGATAAAAATTAATTTTTTATTTTTTATTTTTTGTTTAGTTTTTTGTTTTAGGTGTGGGGAGCGACCCCTTAGGCAAGGGTCGCTCCCATAGGGGGCAAATTATATTTAGGCCATTTCTGCCCCCCAGGGGGGCAGATCAGTCTATTTTTATGAGGCCAATCTGCCCCCAAGGGGGGCAGAAACCACTAGACACCAGGGAGTTTTTTTTTTGTTTGTGAATTTCACGTAAGGGGAGCGACCCCTTTGGCAAGGGTCGTTCCCCTGGGGGGAAAATTTATTTTAGGCCATTACTGCCCCCCAGGGGGGCAGATCAGCCTATTTTAATTAGGCCGATCTGCCCCCAAGGAACCACTAGGCACCGGGGAATTTTGTTGTTGTTGTTGTTTTACAGATGGGGAGCGACCCCTTAGGCAAGGGTTGCTCCCCTGGAGGGGCAGATTGTATTTAGGCCATTTCTGCCCGCTTTGGAGGCAGATCAGCCGATTTTAGGTCAATCTGCCCCCAAGGGGGGCAGAAACCACTAAGCGCCAGGGATCTTGTCGTCAGACAAGGCGAGCGACCCCATAGGCAAGGGTCGCTCCCTGGGGTGGGGGGGGGGCACAAATATTTTAGGCCATTTCGGCCTATTGTTATTAGGCCGATCTACCCCCAGAGGGGGCAGAAACCTGTAGGCGCAGGGCAAATTGTTTGTTTGTGTTTTTTTTTTTGTTTGTTTTTTTTAGAGATGGGGAACGACCCATTAGCCAAGGGTCGCTCACCTGGGGGGCAAATGGTATTTAGACCATTTCTGCCCCCCTTGGGGGCAGATTGGCCGATTTTAGGGCAGAAACCACTTGGCACCAGGTTTTTTGTTTTTGGGTGCCAATGTCACGCAGGGGGAGCGACCCCGTAGGCAAAGTTCGCTCTGGGGGGGGGGGGGGGATTGTGGGGGAGGGCAAATTGTTTTTAGGCCATTTCTGCCCCCCCCCCCCCCCCCCCCCCCCCCCCCCTCCGGGGCCGGATCAGCTAGAGGCCAAAATCCACAGGTAGGCACTTTGCAAAAAACACCTCTGTTTTCTGTGAAAAAATGTGATGTGTCCACGTTGTGTTTTGGGCCATTTCCTTTCGTGGGCGCTAGGCCTACCCACACAAGTGAGGTACCATTTTTATCGGGAAACTTGGGGGAACGCTGGGTGGAAATTTGTGGCTCCTCTCAAATTCCAGAACTTTCTGTCACCGAAATGAGAGGAAAAAGTATTTTTTTTTTTTTTTTGGGCCAAATTTTGATGTTTGCAAAGGATTCTGGGTAACAGAACCTGGTCAGAGCCCCACAAGTCACCCCATCTTGGATTCCCCTGGGTTTCTAGTTTTCACAAATGCGCTGGTTTGCTAGGTTTCCCCAGGTGCCGGCTGAGCTAGAGGCCAAAATCCACAGGTAGGCACTGTTTTCTATGAAAAAATGTGATGTGTCCACATTGTGTTTTGGGCCATTTCCTTTCGTGGGCGCTAGGCCTACCCACACAAGTGAGGTACCATTTTTATTGGGAGACTTGGGGGAACGCTGGGTGGAAGGAAATTTGTGGCTCCTCTCAGATTCCAGAACTTTCTGTCACCGAAATGAGAGGAAAAAGTTTTTTTTTTTTTTTGGGCCAAATTTTGATGTTTGCAAAGGATTCTGGGTAACAGAACCTGGTCAGAGCCCCACAAGTCACCCCATCTTGGATTCCCCTGGGTTTCTAGTTTTCACAAATGCGCTGGTTTGCTAGGTTTCCCCAGGTGCCGGCTGAGCTAGAGGCCAAAATCCACAGGTAGGCACTGTTTTCTATGAAAAAATGTGATGTGTCCACATTGTGTTTTGGGCCATTTCCTTTCATGGGCGCTAGGCCTACCCACACAAGTGAGGTACCATTTTTATTGGGAGACTTGGGGGAACGCTGGGTGGAAGGAAATTTGTGGCTCCTCTCCGATTCCAGAACTTTCTGTCACCGAAATGAGAGGAAAAAGTTTTTTTTTTTTTTTTTTTTTGGCCAAATTTTGATGTTTGCAAAGGATTCTGGGTAACAGAACCTGGTCAGAGCCCCACAAGTCACCCCATCTTGGATTCCCCTGGGTTTCTAGTTTTCACAAATGCGCTGGTTTGCTAGGTTTCCCCAGGTGCCGGCTGAGCTAGAGGCCAAAATCCACAGGTAGGCACTGTTTTCTATGGAAAAATGTGATGTGTCCACATTGTGTTTTGGGCCATTTCCTTTCGTGGGCGCTAGGCCTACCCACACAAGTGAGGTACCATTTTTATTGGGAGACTTGGGGGAACGCTGGGTGGAAGGAAATGTGTGGCTCCTCTCAGATTCCACAACTATCTGTCACCGAAATGTGAGGAAAACGTGTTTTTTTTAGCCAAATTTTGATGTTTGCAAAGGATTCTGGGTAACAGAACCTGGCCAGAGCCTCACAAGTCACCCCATCTTGGATTCCCCTAGGTCTCTAGTTTTAAAAAATGCACAGGTTTGGTAGGTTTCCCTAGGTGCCGGCTGAGCTAGAGGCCAAAATCTAGAGGTAGGCACTTTGTAAAAAACACCTCTGTTTTCTCTAAAAAATTGTGATGTGTCCACGTTGTGTTTAGGGGCATTTCCTGTCGCGGGCGCTAGGCCTACCCACACAAGTGAGGTATCATTTTTATCGGGAGACTTGGGGGAACATAGAATAGCAAAACAAGTGTTATTGCCCCTTGTCTTTCCCTACATTTTTTCCTTCCAAATAGAAGAGAGTGTATAAAAAAGACGTCTATTTGAGAAATGCCCTGTAATTCACATGCTAGTATGGGCACCCCGGAATTCAGAGATGTGTAAATAACCACTGCTCCTCAACACCTTATCTTCTGCCCATTTTGGAAATACAAAGGTTTTCTTGATAGCTATTTTTCACTCTTTATATTTCAGCAAATGATTTGCTGTATACCCGGTATAGAATGAAAACACACTGCAGGGTGCAACTCATTTATTGGCTCTGGGTACCTAGGGTTCTTGATGAACCTACAAGCCCTATATATCCCCGCAACCAGAAGAGTCCAGCAGACGTAACGGTATATTGCTTTAAAAAATCTGACATTGCAGTTCTTTTCACCTCAATTTCAATATTTTTCATTTTCAGTTGTTGTTTTCTGTAGGAAAACCTTGTAGGATCTACACAAATTACCCCTTGCTGAATTCAGAATTTTGTCTCCTTTTCAGAAATGTATAGGTTTCCAGTATTGGTTTCACACCCATTTCTGTCACTGACTAGAAGGAGGCTGAAAGCACAAAAAATCGTAAAAATGGGGTATGTCCCAGTAAAATGCCAAATTTGTGTTGAAAAATTGGGTTTTCTGATTCAAGTCTGCCTGTTCTGGGAAGCTGGTGATTTTAGCACCGCAAACCCTTTGTTGATGCCATTTTCAGGGAAAAAAACACAAGCCTTCTTCTGCAGCCACTTTTTCCCATTTGTTTGAAAAAAACGAAATTTTCACTGTATTTTGGCTAATTTCTTGGCCTCCTTCACGGGAACCCACAAAGTCTGGGTACCTCTAGATTCCCTAGGATGTTGGGAAAAAAAGGACGCAAATTTGGCTTGGCTAGCTTATGTGGACAAAAAGTTATGAGGGCCTAAGCGCGAACTGCCCCAAATAGCCAAAAAAAGGCTCGGCACAGGAGGGGGAAAAGGCCTGGCAGCGAAGGTGTTAAGTACTCCTACCCATGTCCACTGCCTGGACATTGTTCCCTCTAATTCACCAGATCTTCAGTCCTGTTCTCTTTCTGCTTCTCTGGATGGATCATTATGAGATTCCTTTCATCTGTTACGGCTGTTGCCACAGATCTCAGTGCTCAGCTTAGGTGGAAAGTTTTTCAGGCAGAAAGTGGGAAAAAGTTAACCTACCCACTGTAGGTCGCACTATTTCTATGCTGAGCCATGTAGGTATTGAATCTTCTGAGCCAGTGGTTTCTAACCTTTTGACTTCTCCAACCCCCACCTAAGCATTACCGGAACCCGGGACACCCAAATTAATTATGCGTGGTATCCAGGGACCCCCACTGAATCATTAGTGGAAGCCAGGGCCCACAGCCTAACTATTTTTGATGATCTGAACCGCTGAAGAAAAAACAAAATATACAGAAACGAATATTGATCAAACAATTACACAACTTATGACATTTTATTTAATTCACAAACACATTTTTAAAAAAAATCTAATTTTATTTTTAATGGGATGGTTGGAGCTTTTCTAAATTCAACTGAGGCACTCATTGTCCAAACTATATTCAGTTTGATGCACTTGTTCTGCTCCAAAGAATTAGTCTATGGAAGCTAGCTTACTATTTAGCCTCTAATTTGAAATTCTTTCACATTTACAGAACGTTTTAAATTTTTCACTTTTGCTTCTCTATTTAAATAAACTTTATAAATCAGTTAAAATTATTTAATTTTCTAAGCAGTTGCGTACCCGTTGAGTAAACTATGCCGATCCTTGGGTCCCTGGACCACCGTTAAGACCGACCGCTGTTTACCAACAATTATGTGTCTCTTCAGCTAGCAATTGACCAAAAGACCTAATCAAATTTGTGATACTTATCTAAATTAAAAGCTAGGAAATTGGCTCCTGAAACGTAGAACAAAGGTAGAGGCAAAATTGCCCTGTGGCATTACAACAAACGGGGCAGGGCCAACAAAGTATATTCCCGAATAATCAAACCAGCTAAATCCAAATTATATTCTGGTACATTTTGAAAGTCTCAAACTTTTCTCAGGCATTATTCTCTGTGATTATGAGCCTGCAAAATCCTCTCACACAGGCGTTAAAAAATTACTCAAACGAGAAATTTAGTCAGATCAGACATTAGAGCATCCCATACTGTCTGAGTTTTCTCTTTGCAGAAATTACAATATTTTCTTTCTGCTTTCTCAATGCAGGGCCTTGGGCTCTCTGACAATCTTACTGCTGTCCAGCCTGTATAAAGAATATCTACTGGCTAATCTAAATTGGGCTAAAGCTGTTGTAAATGCTTCACTGAGAGAGAGGGCTTGTTGCACGTACCATTTAAAATACCATTGGCTGTTCCACTGCTCTAAAATCCTGGATTGAATCCTGATGCTTTTCCCAACCATAGACCAGTCTCCAATTTGCCTTTCCTTAGTAAAGTTCTAGAAAAGGTGTTCTTTCATCAGATAGCCAGCTTTGTTACCACCCACAGTATTTTGAATGTTGCTCAGATGGGATTACGATTGGAGCAAAGTACTGAACTCACTATTGTCTCGATCCTGGGTGATATGGGACTATTGGCAGATTTATATGGATTTATAAACACCTACAACTTTAATTTTGGCGGACTTATCAGCAGCATTTGATACCGTGAACTATTCCATTCTTCTTTCCAGTTTTGAGAATATCTGTATTAGATGCATAATCATGAGCCTGGCGTAAGGACTACTTTTCATTTATTTGTAAATCTGATTTATTGGGTTATGAAATTTCACCTGTAACAATCGCAGAATCAGGAATAATTTCACAATACACTTACAGATACATAAAGGGGGAGCACTCACAGTTTTATAAAAAAAAAACTGTTGTCACTGTCCATACTGTAATCTGAGGAGAACAATTAATACTCATTATCATGGTACCCAATCAGAAACATTAATGCAAAAGTGTTGGTGATCAGTACTGATGTACACACTACATAAGAGAGTTGTGTGTCCGGGGACACCCAAAAGCAAATCAGGAGTCCGGAGAAACCAGTGGGAGTAGGAATCCATACTCAACCTCAGGTGTAAGTCCCTCCAAAATAATCCACGTTTTTACACATGTGATGTACATGAATGAGAACAATCAGTATGGTCAACCCCATAGTCCAAGAGTTTTGGTGTAATAAGTAGGTGTAATAGGGGTCCATGCTAGATGTTGACCTCTTCATGGCGGTCAAATGTCATTTTTTGCTTCAAGTTTTATCACAAGCATGTCCCATGTATCATATCCTGTGCGCAGCTGGCCACTATCGCGTAGGGATCCCAGCACACATGCCTCTGCCCGCATCCTTTTCAGTGTCAATAGGTGCCATCTGGGAATGGCCGGTGGCAGGGGCACCTTCCACTGAATAGCAATTTGTCTTTTATACAGAATAAATGCTAGGTCAGCAAATCTGTGGAAATATTTGTCTTGTTTGGCCCTGGGGCGGATATTCAATAGGCAGGATTCTGGAGTAGGGGCGAATGAGCGGTCCGTTATGTCAGGAAGTTCGGCAGCGACGTCGCAACATGTGGTCAACAATGGGGGACATTCCCATACCAGGTGGTAGAAACCTGCCTCGTCTAGCCTGCAATGTGGGCATCTTCTGTTCAAGGCGGGGAACATGAGTTTAATGCGTTGAGGAGATAAGTATGCCTGATGAATGAAGTTAAACTATGTATAGCTGAATCTAGGATTACAAGACACCCTCCTAACTTGCTGGAGAGCTACCATCCCAATTCTTGGTGTCATTGGCTGTAGGAGAACAGAATTCCATCTAGTGAGTGTTGTCTCCAAATGTGGGTTAGTAGTTGTCAATAGAGAACCATACAGAAGTTATAACTTTCCTAGAGCCAGTATCTGACAGAAGTGTGTGAAGGATGGTAGAATGCGCAGGCTCTGTGTCGCCAGCACCCCATGCCACTCTGAGTAATAAGCTCCCTAATGGCATCATATGACATAAGGGCACCACTATCAAAATAGTCCCCTACTGTCTCAATTCCTGCTTCTATCTAGGGGGCAAGATCATGGGACCTGGTTAAGTGGGTTCGGTTTGGCAATTGAGTGATGGGGAAGTGCAGAGGGGGACGAGACGTACCCCGAACGTAACGGTGCCAGCAAGTGCAGGCGGTTTGCATTAAGATGGTGCTCTGGCCCAGCGATCGTGTGTGTTCCGAAAGCCAGACGTATATGGGAGTCACCCCTAATCTTGCACGCAACTGGTCAGCTTCCACAATAATAGAGTTGCCCAACCAACGGACGGGCCATTGCAACTGTGCTGCAGCATAATAAAGTTCAAAATTGGGGGCGTCTAGGCCCGCCTCCATGAGCGGGCATTGTAGGATTGACAGTGCCACGCGACATCTGTCCTTGTCCCATATTAACTCTAATAACAAACCATTAAGCTCCTGAAAGAAACTCCTAGGGACATTTATGGGTAAAGCTGCAAAAAAATACAGCAATCTGGGGAGGATCAATATTTTAGCTACCGCCACTCTGCCCAATGGTGACTGCGGAAGGGTACCCCAGAAACGGAGAGATCCCCTAGTGGTATACTTGAATGCCTAGGTATTTGAATGAGTCGAACACCATGGTAAATGGTAGGCTGGGAGCGCATCCCGGAGGGGGCCACATAACTGGACCAGGGGGAAAAGGCAGGACTTAACCCAATTGACCTGAAGGCACGAGAGCATCCCGAAGGTGTTGAGCGAGGACATCACATCGGGCAAAGGGGCCCTGACATCTTTAAGGTGGATCATTGCATCATCGTCATAGAGTGATACAATGTGATGAGTGTCCAGTTCCTGGATCCCTCAAAACTGTGCCCACAAACGAAGATGACTGACTAAAATTTCCATTGCCAGTTCAAATAATAAGGGTGAGTATAAAGGTGATAACTTTGATTAATTGAAAAGCTCTCCGAGATCAAGTGACCCATTTCACCCTGGCTGTCAGGTTAGCGTATAGGGCACGGACCCATCTAAAGAATCCATGACCAAAACCCATGAGGCGTAATGTAGCAAATAAAAATTCCCAGCTGACAGTGTCAAATGCTTTTTCAAAGTCTAACGATACAGCTATGCTGTTGTGTGCTGTAGGTGGGGTGTCGTGTAGGTTGCATAATAGTCTTCGTATGTTTCGGAATGTGCTCCGACCGGGTATGAATCCAGCCTGGCCTTTGTGAACTAAGGGCCAGATGTAGAAAGGGTTTTACCCATTCTGTGTCTATGGGAAAATGCGTTGGTACATATGGCCCTAAGTTCCTAACTAGGGGGAGAAGTCTGGTTGCAAGGATCTTGCCCAATATTTTACAGTTGAGATTGAGAAGGGATAACGTTATGCAAGAGCGCACATTTCTTGGGTTACGACCCAGTTTGGATAGTACTACAGTCAAAGCCTTGCGTTGCGAGCTAGGGAGCTCCCCTCTTGCTTGCATGAAAACTTCTAGCATGGGTTGGGCAAGATGCTGTTATATGGCATAATACTCTACCGGCAGGCCATCCGTGCCCAGTGTCTTGTCTATCTGGGAGATGGCTGTTTGTATTTCCTTCAATTGCAAGGGTTCGTCCAGGGCAGTCTCTGTAGTAGAGAGAGTTTTGTCAGGGGGATAACATTAAAAAACTATTCCAGCTGTAGAGGATCAGTTACCAGGTTTGCTTGGTATAACATACTGTAATAGGTGCAGAAGGCGTCATTAATGGCAGCTTGTGTGGTAGCCATGGGGCAATCAGGCAAACTGATTGCTCCAATTGGAGTGTGTTGACGTTCGTCGTGGGTAAGCCACACCAATAGCTGCCTGAGCTGTCACCCTATGCGTGTAGTCTAGTTAAGTTATATTGGTAATCATGTCAACGTGGGTGTGTGTCAGGTTCATTAAACGTTTTCCATAGTTCACGAAGACGAGTAGGTTTTTGTGAAGTGATTCGTGACTTTGTTCTCTAATGTCCGCATTTCCTTCTCCAGCTCAGTAATTAACCTGTGTAATGTGCACCGAACCCCCCACATGGCTGAGAGGCAATAGCCCCTCACTACTACTTTATGAGTATCTCAATCCGTGGCTCAAAGGGTAGTCCAGCCACTGTTATGTTCCAGATATTGTGCAATGCAGCCAGAGGGCTGTTCTCTAAACGGAGTGTCTAATAAAGCCTCAGGCCACAATAGCCACGTTGGAATAGTAGGATGCGATCTACTCCACTGTATAGTAAGCAATAATGGGGAATAGTCAGAAATCGCTCATGCAAGGTACTCTTTGTGCGCAACCATTTGGCCTAGAGAAGTGGGGCCCCAGAATAAATCTATCCTAGTGTGGAGGTTATGCATTGGGGAATAGAAAGAGTATTCCCTCTCTGAGGGATGCCCATTGCGCCATAGATCATAAAGCCCTCTGCCCAGGATCCTAGACAATTGGAGGCCTTTCTGCTGACCGTGGCATAAAATTAGGGAAACAAGCAATGAAGTTCTACATCTGGCACACAATTAAAATCACCTCCCCATAAGCAAGGATCACTGAAGAGGGCCGGCATAAGAGTTTTGACAAATTCTCCCTGGGCAAGGTTGGGTGCATAAACCCCTACAAGCGACAGTGGTGTTTCATCGAACCATCCCTCCTGAACAACATAGCGGACCCCGTATCCACCCTACAATGCTGATTAATATATGGTACCCCTGGCACTATCTATATCATTACCCCTCTGGTAAACGACTGACGAAGTGCCGTACATTTGTCCTCGCCACCGTTTTAAGTTTCTGCAGCTCACTTTCTGTGAGATGCGTCTCCTGTAATATAGCAAAGTGTACGCGGTGACGTTTAAGAAATGCATGAATTCTGTACTGTTTAGTCGGTGTGGCCATGCTGCGTACTTTCTATGACATTACATTGTAACGTGGGCAGCATCATCAGTGTATGTACTCGTGATAGAAAGATGTGTTTAAACGAGCATCATGTTCCCCCCCCTTATAAGTTGGAGTATAAGTGCAAGTGGTTGTGAATTGTGTGTGTTAAGAATGCAATTTCCCATACTGGGAACCACCCATCCCCTCCCACCTAACCTCCCCAGTTTGCCAGAACCAACATAACCACCATAAACATCGAACCGCAAAGCAGGTAGCACATAGGCTCACCGCCAATTGTCCCCGATAAGGAGGGAAAATAAACAACATTTGGGGATAAAAACTGTCCATGTGAAGATCTTCGAGTGAGGCGTGATGAGCTTATCTGTTATGTATCTTGACCTTGGCCCTGAAAAGGAAAAAAGGTAAAACAAAGAAAAGGCCACATCCAAAAACCTTGAGAACGTGGGAAACCAGCTGCAACACCGGCAGGCTCAACTCGGCTGGGTCGGCAGAGACCATGTGAACTTGCAGGTGGACATATATAAGACTTCGGCAGGAGCGAGCATCTCATGCCCATGTTCTGGAAGAACAGCAAGATCGGGACCCTCCGTATGACCACATGCACATTTCGTACATCAACTGGATACTGTGTGCAACGGATGAGGTCAGTGCTAGCCGAGTAATAAGCAACAGTCAAAGGTCATCCCCTGTCTGGGGGGTGGCATCAGGGCCTTTAACTATGTCAAGAAGAGTGGTTTAAGAGCTCCCCGTATCAGAGTGCTTCCTGGGGTATCCTGTAGTGTCACGAAAGTATTGTCAGTATAAAGTGCTATGTCCTGTAGCGCCTTGACTTTTTCTGCCGCTGCCTGGATTCTAGTAGGTTTGGCCTGGGATCTGTGATGGCGATGGGTACAGGGTGTCAACCAGTCCCCATGATAGTGTTCCTCTGTCAGGGACTGAGCAGTGCCCTTAGCGTGCATCCATGTCCAAGCATTTGCAGGCGATTGAGAATATATGGGTTCTCTCACCATCTATCATTCGAAGCCTGGCGGGAAACATCATGGCGTATTTGATATTGTGTTCTCAAAGGCGCTGCTTGATTTTTTTTGCGTAAGCGTTGCATTGACGTTGCACCTCTGCTGTAAAGTATGGATAGGCTGTGATGGTGGTTCCCTCGCAGCATTCAGGAGCTCAAGCCTGAAAGCTTTGCAGGATCATATCCAATCTCTATAATTAAAGAAGCGGGTGGGGAAGAGCACTGGACGGCGGTGGCCTGCCAGGGATCCTGTGACCCCATTCTATGGCAAAGAATTTTGGTACATTCCCTGTCAGTATACTGTCCAGTAGCCGATGCACTTTGACCCTCCACTTTCTCAGGAAACCCCATGAGGCGCATGTTATTCCGGCGAGAACATCCTTCAGCATCCTCTGCTCTGCGTTGTAAGGTCGCCGCTTCTGCGCCAGGCTGCTTCATTTGGTCCTGCAGCTCTTGGAAAGATGGCCTCATGTTACACAGGGACGACTCAGTTTCCGCGACCCTGTCGGACAGTTGCGGTGGTACTCTCGAGGAGATTGAAGTCCTGGGAGACAGAGTCTATCTTATTAACACCAAATGAAGTTTTGGTGTCCAAAATTGCTTGCAGTATTTTTTCTAATTGACTAGCGTGCGCCTGAAGTGTAGTTTCCAGGTGCTGCAGTGTCATTGAGGCCTCCGTCGTTCTCATCAGACGGGAGTCCCTCCCTGGCTATCCTGCGGCGAGAGTCTGTCAGGTTTGGGTTTCACCATCACACGGCGGTGGTTTGCCACTCCATTGGTGGTGATACAGCAAATCACTGATGTCCTCCAAGCTTGTGAGCCAAAGACACTGAGTGCCCATGCTATGGCAAGGATGAGGTCGTCCCAGGTGGTGCCCACAAATCTTAAAGCAATGTCAATAGTACTCGATAGTACTCCTCACATAATGTCTATGCAGGAGGGGCACAGCTGAGTGGGCAGCGACCATCAGCTGTTGCGTCCGAAGTTTTCCTTACCAAGTGGCATCTCCAAGTGCCAGCACGAACATCCAGGTTGTCTCCATGTGATGTAGTCTGGTTAATATAAAAGAGCAGGTGGCCCCGTATAATAGGTGCATCCAGCAGCATAAAAGCAAGGGTAGATAGTTTAAAATGCACATCGACTGACAAGCAAAGCCTCAGGATGATTGTGATGTCAGGTGAAAATCCGCCACCCCGGAGTGCTGTGTACTATCTACCGCGCTCCATACGCCGACTGGCTGTTGGGCGGATTACCTTCTCTGTGGTCTGCACCAGTCCAGAGGGATAGTCTCGTATGTGGTTCGTAATGCTGCTCACCCAAGATGCCACTGTAGGGTACACCTTGTGCAGCACAGCCTTGAAGCGTTGTCCATGCACCGGCCACAGTTTTGTGTCCTTTTTGGTGTCTTCTGCAGCTGGGGGCTGCCCCTGTGCAGCCGTCGCACACTCCGATAGGTATTCTCCCAATAAGGGAGGGCTGCCGGTGTCCCTCACCGCGGTGCAAGGTGGCCATGCCGCTCTTCACTCAGGTGCCTCGTCACCCCTGGGGGGGAACCCAATCTTGTGTCTGTCTCAGATGAGCTTGAAGCCAGGGCAAGCGCCGGTCTGACAGGGTCAGACGCAAGTGCCAAGCTGCGGAATCTGCTTTACCCCCCGCTTTGTAGTGGCTGCAACCCCAGGCACACTCTGCAGGTCTGCAGATCCGGGATGGCAGGTGCCAGGGACCTCCCAAGGGTCCTCAGTCCAGCACAGCAGGACAGGCCATGTTGCCCAGCCCACGGCGTGCGCACCACACCCCTTGAATCAACCTGGGCCCTAGTTCCGGGAATGGAGGCCATCTTGTGTTTCCACTGTTATGCCCACTTCCGGCCCCTAATATTTGCCTATGTGTAGCGGTCAGATGGGCAGGATACTTCAAGATTTTGCCAGGGCCCAAGGCGGAGCTGTTTTCTAAGCGTTCGACTCAGCCGCCACCTGTAGGAGGCTGGCCTGGCTTGTAGTGGGTACCAGAGGTACTTACACCTTGTGCCAGGTCCAGTTATCCCTTATTAGTGTAGAAGAGGTGTTTCTAGCAGCTTAGGCTGATAGAAGGTAGCTATGGCAACGCAGCGTAGGCTGAACTAGGAGACATGTAAAGCTCCTACTATACCACTGGTGTCAAATGCACAATGTCATAAGAAAACACAATACACAGTTACTAAAAATAAAGGTACTTTATTTTTATGACAATATGCCAAAAGTATCTCAGTGAGTACCCTCAGTATGAGGATAAGATATATACACAAGATATATGTACACAAACCAAAATTCGAGTAAGGCATAGCAAGAAAAATAATGCAAACAGTGTAGATTTACAATAGATTGCAATAGGAGCACATAGGTATAGGGGCAACACAAACCATATACTCCAAAAGTGGAATGCGAACCACGAATGGACCCCAAACCTATGTGAGTTTGTAGAGGGTCGCTGGGACTGTAAGAAAACAGTGAGGGTTAGAAAAATAGCCCACCCTAAGACCCTGAAAAGTAGGAGTAAAGTGCGCCTACTACCCCCAGAGAGCACAGAAGTCGTGATAGGGGGATTCTGCAGAAAGAACAAACACCAGCAATGCAACAACAGTGGATTTCCAGACCTGCGTACCTGTAAGACAAGGGGACCAAGTCCAATAGTCGCAACAGTGTCGAGAGTGGGCAGGAGCCCAGGAAATGCCAGCTTATGGTGCAAGGAAGCTGCCACCGGTTGGAAGAAGCTTGGAGTTCTGCAAGTAAGAAGAGAGCTAGGGACCTCTCCTTTGGAAGACAGATGTCCCACGTCACGATGAAGCTTGCAGAGGTGTTCCCACGCAGAAAGACCGCAAACAAGCCTTGCTAGCTGCAAAGGTCGCGGTAGAGGTTTTTGGGTGCTTCTGTGGCCCAGGAGGGACCAGGATATCGCCACTTGGAGGAGGAGACTGAGGGGGTGCCCAGCAACTCAGGGAGCCCTCCCAGAAGCAGGCAGCACCCGCAGAAGTACCTGAACAGGCACTTGGAAGAAGAGTGAACCGGAGTCCACGCAAAGTCACAAAAGGGAGTCCCACGACACCGGAGGACAACTCAGAAGGTTGTGCACTGCAGGAAGGAGTGTCGGGGACCCGGGCTTGGCTGTGCACAAAGGAAATCCTGGAAGAGTGCACAGGAGCCGGAGCAGCTGCAAAACACGCGGTACCCAGCAATGCAGTCTAGCGTGGGGAGGCAAGGACTTACCTCCACCAAACTTGGACTGAAGAGTCACTGGACTGTGGGAGTCACTTGGACATAGTTGCTGAGTTCCAGGTACCACGCTCGTCAGGATGAAAGGGGACCCAGAGAACCAGTGTTGCAGTCTTTTGGTGCCTGCGTTAGCAGGAGGAAGATTCCGTCGACCCACTGGAGATTTCTTCAGAGCTCCTGGTGCAGGGTGAAGGCAGGCTACCCCCAGAACATGCACCACCTGGAAACAGTCGAGAAAGCCGGCAGGATGAGGTGATACAAGGTTGCTAGTAGTCATCTTGCTACTTTGTTGCATTTTTGCAGGCGTCCTGAGCAGTCAGCGGTCGATCCTTTGGTAGAAGTTGAAGAGGGAGATGCAGAGGAACTCTGGTGAGCTCTTGCATTCGTTATCTAAAGAATTCCCCAGAGGAGAGACCCTAAATAGTCAGAAAAGGAGGTTTGGCTACTAAGGAAGGAGGATTGGCTACCAAGAGAGGTAAGAGCCTATCAGAAGGAGCCTCTGACGTCACCTGCTGGCACTGGCCACTCAGAGCAGTCCAGTGTGCCCCCAGCACCTCTAAATCCAAGATGGCAGAGTTCTGGGACACACTGGAGGAGCTCTGGGCACCTCCCCTGGGAGGTGCAGGTCAGGGGAGTGGTCACTCCCCTTTCCTTTGTCCAGTTTCGCGCCAGAGCAGGGCTGGGGGATCCCTGAACCGGTGTAGACTGGCTTATGCAGAGAGGGGCACCATCTGTGCCCATCAAAGCATTTCCAGAGGCTGGGGAGGCTACTCCTCCCCAGCCTTCACACCTATTTCCAAAAGGAGAGGGTGTAACACCCTCTCTCAGAGGAAATCCTTTGTTCTGCCTTCCTGGGCCAGGGCTGCCTGGACCCCAGGAGGGCAGAAACCTGTCTGAGGGGTTGGCAGTAGCTGCAGTGGAGACCCCGGAAAGGCAGTTTGGCAGTACCCGGGTACTATGCTAGAGACCCGGGGATCATGGAATTGTCCCCCCCAGTGCCAGAATGGCATTGGGGTGACAATTCCATGATCTTAGACATGTTACAGGGCCATGTTCGGAGTTACCATTGTGACGCTATACATAGGTAGTGACCTATGTATAGTACACGCATGTAATGGCGTCCCCGCACTCACAATTCCGGGGAATTTGTCCTGAACGATGTTGAGGCACCTTGGCTAGTGCCAGGGTGCCCACACACTAAGTAACTTTGCACCCAACCTTCACCAGGTGAAGGGTAGACATATAGGTGACTTATAAGTTACTTAAGTGCAGTGGTAAATGGCTGTGAAATAACGTGGACGTTATTTCACTCTTGCTGCACTGGCAGGACTGTGTAAAAATTGTCAGAGCTCCCTATGGGTGGCAAAATAAATGCTGCAGCCCATAGGGATCTCCTGGAACCCCAATACCTTAGGTACCTCAGTACCATATACTAGGGAATTATATGGGTGTACCAGTATGCCAATGTGAATTGGTAAATTTAGTCACTATCCTGTTAGTGACAAATTTGGAAAGCAGAGAGAGCATAACCACTGAGGTTCTGGTTAGCAGAGCCTCAGTGAGACAGTTAGGCATCACACAGGGAACACATACAGGGCACATACTTATGAGCACTGGGGCCCTGCCTGGCAGGGTCCCATTGACACATAGGGGGTCATTACAACCCTGGCGGACGGTGTTAAAGCGGCGGTAAGACCGCCAACAGGCTGGCGGTCTTTTTTTTAGTATTATGACCATGGCGGTTACCGCCATGGTCATCCGCCGCTTCCCCGTTCCGCCCGCCAGGGCGGAGACGACTGCTGGGCTGGAGACCTGGGTCTCCAGCCCGGCGGCCGTAACAATACCGCCGCCGGTATTGTGACCCGGCTTACCGCCGTGGATTTCCAGCGGTAGGAACCGCCATGAAATCCATGGCGGTAAGCACTATCTGTGCCAGGGAATCCCTTCCCTGGCACTGATAGGGGTCTTCCCCCACCCCTGCCACCCCCGACCCCCGACATTACCTTACACATACACACCCAACACGCACGCAGGCACCACCAACACACATACACGCACACACACCGACATACATGCAAACATCCACACACACACTCAGACACGTACACCCACATTCACACATTCACGCACACATCCATACAGACAGACACGCACACATTTCTGAAACACGCAACACCCCCGCAAGCATACACGCACTCACACACACCCCTACATACACAGACGCACACCCCCATGCACCCACACAACACCCCCCCACACCCCTCCCCTAATGGACGATCAACTTACCTGTTCCGTCGATCTGCCGGGAGTGGACGGGAGCTATGGGGGCTGCTCAGCCAACACCACACCGCCAACAGAACACCGCCGCGCAGAATCACAGGACGTGATTAGCTCGGCGGTGTTCTGTTGGCGTGGCGGTGGAGGTGGAGCAATCTCCACTTCCCCGCCGCCCGCAAGTATGGCTGTTGGCGGCTCTCCGTCGGAAAAACGACAGAGGGCAGCCAATGGTCATAATACGCCGAGCGGCAAACCGCCACTACTGGCGGTCTTCCGCACGGCAGTCCCTCAGCGGTCTTCTAAAAAGACCACGGAGGTTGTAATGACCACCATAGACTAAAACAACATATATACAGTGAAATATGGGGGTAACATGCCAGGCAAGATGGTACTTTCCTACACCATCTTGGCCAGGCCTCCCTGGTGTAAGGACTACTTAACTTAACAGAATACTTTTAAGTAAAACTAGCTCCTTTTGAATTCTCTTAGGAAGTGCTCTTCTGGTGTTCCTCAAGGTTCCATCTTTTAGCCATCCCTTTTTACATAACCCCTTTGGCACACCTAAATGAGCCTTTTAGGCCTAAATATTTTTCTTTATATGGACAAATATTCGATATTACCTAGCTTTGAGAAAGGTGATTTTACAGCGACCTCTAACTAGCATGTAGTTAGAGTACAACACTGTATGAATTCTAACTTTCTTAAGTTAAATGGATCCAAAACAGAACTCCTGGCCCCCTCAAAACTAGAAGTGCCAGTTCCAGACAGTTTTGGCCTCCCTAATTCGGTCCCACTTCATTGTTGGTCCCAGTGGGGAAAAAAAAACCTAGACATTAAGATTGATGATGCACTAACCTTAGCTGAACAAGAGGCAGTGGTGGTTAAGACTTTGTTGTTCCAACTGCACCTCAAGCAAATGCTTTCCCTATTTACTCTGTCCCAGAAAATTGCAATCCTAACTGATTTCATATCCTCATGGATGGACTGTTGTAAATCTATTTAGGGTTACATGTATTTCTTAACAAGAAATTACAGCTGGTGGAAAACTTTGCAGCAAGGTTAGCCAACTGTGTCCACCACAGCTTCCATATTTCTCTAGTTCTGGCACATCTGCACTGACTGCCTGTAAAGAAGCAAATTAAGTTCAAGTCACTATGCTTGGTTCACAAGACAATTCACTCAGCCAATAGTTTGCCCCTTTCATCTTGTTTCAAACTGTGCTCCCTTATCTGAACTTGGAGATTGACCTTTTAACTGAATCAAACGATTATTAAGTTTTGATGGAAGACTACAGACTGCCAGGCCTTTTCAGTCATAGCAGCGCAAAATTGGAACCTTCTCCCAGATGTGCTGAATATCAGACCGCCTTAGATTTAGGAAGTGGCTCAAGACCTGGCTTTTTTCCTTGTTCTTGAGGTTCATAAGTGAGATGTGCAACGTTAATGTGTTTTGACCTGTTTTTTTACACCATGATACCCCAGTGGGCTGAAAGATGAGCTTTTTAAACAAAGTAACCATAGACATAATTAGAAATCCTGATAAGAAATTAATCCAAGTCTTCAACAGATTGCATTGTCTGAGCCCTTTCAGGGTTTATTTCATTCCATGGTGGGACTGTCGCAAAATTGATTGGAGGGACGTCATGCCAGCACCTTAGTCCCGAAAAAGAGAAGGAATATTTTCATCAAAGCAGTGCTAATGAAATGCATAAAGACATTTTTAACATTAGTAGCATAGTTTTGGGACCCATAAAATCATGAAATAACTGTAGGATACACTATGAATGTATGCTGGCCCACCCTTCCCTGGATGCAAAAGTATTAGACTGCGAATTATATAAACACTAAATATATCAGAATATCTGGCATTGCTGGTAGTTTTGCCTATTAAGGCACCTCTGGCTAGCAAAAGAAGTATGCTGTAGGACCCTGCGATGTGTTTTAAAAGTACCCTATTTGGTGATCCCACGGCCTCAACATCGTCTCCTACGTGGACGACACCCAACTGATCCTCTCACTCACGAAAAGACACCGCCACTGCCAAGACCGGTCTCCACAACTGACTTCATGCCATCGCCAACTGGATGGAGATAAGCCGCCTCAAACTGAAGTCGGATAAGACTGAGATCCTCCTCCTCTCGGCTCCAACTGATCAGCATGGGATGACTCCTGGTGGCCTGCCACACTAGGAGCCGCTCCAACTCACACACTCATGCAACCTCAGCTTCATACTGGATTCATCGCTCACCATGACCAAGCAAGTCAACGCCATCTCATCCTCATGTTTCAACACCCTTAGCATGCTTCGCAAGACCTTCAGATGGATCCCCATCGAAACCAGAAGAACGGTCACCCACGCCCTCATCAGCAGCAGACTGGACTACGGCAACGCACTCTACACGGGAACAACGGCCAAGCTCCAGAGGAAACTTCAGCGCATTCAGAACGCCTCTGCACGTCTCATCCTTAACCTCCCCCGCCACAAACACATCTCAGCCCACCTCCGAGACCTTCACTGGCTACCCGTCAGCAAGAGGATCATCTTCAAACTCCTGATCCACGCTCACAAGGCTCTCCATGACGCAGGCCCTGCCTACCTCAACGAGCGTCTCAGCTTCCACGTTCCCACCTGCCAGCTACGCTCCGCCAACCTCACCCTTGCCACCGTCCCCCCGCATCCACCGTACAACAACCGGCGGCAGATCCTTCTCCCACCTCGCTGCCAAAACCTGGAACTCCTTCCCTGTCAACCTACGTCTGATCCAGGACCTCCTGACCTTCAGGAAACGTCTCAAGACATGGCTATTCGAGCAGTAGCAACCCCCTCCCCCCCCCCCCCAGCGCCTTGAGACCCTATCGGGTGAGTAGCACTCTTAACAAATGATTGATTGATAACTTCACAGTTTTGGCATCTAAAGAGTTCTGTTTTTGCTGTGTGGCTTTGTTTACTTTAACAGTCAGTAATTTTATGCTCTTTTATGTCTTCAGGGAAGAAGAACCATGACCTTGGAGAATACGATCCCCTTACTCAGGCAGACAGTGACGAGAGTGAAGATGATCTTGTGATTAACATACAGAAAAATGGACTCAGAAATTTCAGAAGTGGGCTGGAAGAAGGACTGGAGCCAGATTCCGATACTGAAGTGGGTCAGCAGAAAATTAAACAGCGGTTGGCAAAAGATACTGCTGATGGCCATTCCATGATCAGTGGTTTAAATCCAGAAGAAAAGGTGGTCCCTTCTGTGGTTCCATGTTTGCGGACAGCTGCCTTTTTGCTCACTGTTATTATTGCTATGGTGCTTGTTTTGCTATGTGCATTCCTCATCCCATGCCCTCAGAAAGACCTGCTCAGCACCTGGAGCCTCCGCCTAGGACAAGAAACAGGTACAGGAATGTTAACAACGTTAGCAGTGACTCCTGTGGTCATTGACAGCAAGTGTTTGGTTGTCTCATGATGTTCTTAATGTTGGTAAATATGTCTTTCTTGATCATAGGTGCTTTTTCATATTTCCACTTGGGAAATCTGTGACTGCAAACGATTGGGAACTGATTTTCTGTGATTAGAGGCACACCTTTGTACATTACTACTAGGTATTGCTTTTGCATGTTTCTCAAGTCCTTTAGTTGGTTGGCGATTCTTGTCCATGTTGATAGTGTTAATATTGTTGCCAGTTTTGCTGGGCCATGTCTTGGAAAGATCCCATTTTTCTGTGTGTTACCTCCAAAAGCGTTTTGTGCTTTGGTTTTCAGTAAACATATTTTTTTTCAAATCAATAGATTTGTAGATTGCTACTTGTCATCCGTGAGGGTAACAAGGCTCTGAAAGTGTCCAGTTGCTGAATAGTAAAGGAAGTGTGTAAACTAAAGCAGAGATGGGGTCTGTAGATGAAATGGCAGCTTGTTTCATGTCTTTGCTGCTTGGTGGGAGGAGGAGCGAACTCCACATCTCCTGTATCTGATGCAAGGGTGAGGGTTAGAGAAAGGGATGTGGAGCAGAGGTATCTGGTGGGATGATAGAAGTTCAGGCAGTGGTTCAAGTATGTGGGTCCACAGTTGTGCAGGGCCTTGTATGCACGGGTCAGGAGCTTGAAATGACATTCTTTCTGTACAGGGAGCCAGTGGACTTCCCTGAGGTAGGTGGTGATGAGGTTTGTCCAATGAGATCCAGGACGGGTCTGGGGCAGCGTTCTGTATGGTCTGTAGTCAGAGGAGTAGATGAGCTGCAAGCCTTGTGTAGAGTGCATTGCCATAGTCCAGCAAGCCGGAGATGACGGACTGTGTCTGGGGTGTTGGGTAGCCATTTGAATATCTTGCGAAGCATGTGGAGGTTGAAGAAGCAGGGGGAGGAGACAGAGTTGACCTGGCTCATCATGGTTAGCTTGTTGTCCAGAATGATCCCTAGGTTCCTAGCTTGGGCAGTTGAGGTAGGAGTAGGTCAGAGTTCTGAGAGTCACCAGGATGCGTCCCATGGGGAGCTTTTGTTTCCGAAATTCAGAACCATTGTCTTGTCTGTGTTCAGCTAGTTGTCTTTCATCCATTTGGCGAAGTCTGTCATGCATTTGTGAAAGTTGTTTTTGGTGTTGATGATGTGTTCGGAGAAGGTGAGTAAGTACTGTGTCGTCAGCATAGGATAAAATGTTGATTCCATGGGTTTTGGCGATGTTGGCCAGGGGGTGTCATATAAGTGTTGAAGAGGGTGGGACTGGGCGAGGATCTTTGGAGTACTCCACAGATGATTTCCTTTGGTTCAGAGGTGAAGGTGGGCTTGTGTTCTTCCGATGAGGAAAGAGGCGATCCACCTGTGGGCGGCTCCTTGGATGCCTGTGTTGTGCAGCCTTATGATAAGTATGTGGGGGGGGGGACTGTATCGAAGGCTGCCAAGAGGTCTAGGAGGATCAGAGCTACGGTCTCTTCTTGGTCGAGTGGGGCTTGGATGTTGTCCGTAGCTGTGAGGAGTGCTGTGGTTGTTGTGGAATTCGGATTGGGAGAAGTTGAGTAGGAGGTTCATTTACAGATGTGAGGAGAGTTGTTGGTTAATGGCTTTTCCTAATACTTTGGCCAGGAACACGAGCAGGGAGTTGTTGAGTTTGCTGGGATCTACCGATATCTTCTTTAATAAGGTATTGACTTCTGGATGTTTACAGTCTTCCGGGGAAGGTGGCCATGGCAATTGGGGTGTTTCAACTGGATGGTGAGAATTCAGCTGAGTCTTGCTTCGCATAGGTTGAAATTGTGCTGAGGGCATGGGTCAGAGGGGGCTCCTGAGTGGGCCAAGTTCACGATTGAGACAGTGTCCTGTGTGACAAGCTGGGCCCCTTCGGTTAGTCTGATGTCTCTGGTAGTAGAGGGTGATTGTGTTGCTTGAAGAAGTTGGTGGCCTTCGGCTAGGGATTGAAGTTTTTGTAGTTGCTGACGATCTTACTGTGGGAAAAGTTTGCAAGGTTGTCTCAGAGATCCTGTGAGGGAGTAATGTTGTTTGTTGAAGTTGAGGGGTTTGAGAATTCTGTGATGATGTTGACGAGTTTTTTGCTTTTACTGGAGCTTGATTCGATACGTGAGGCTAAGAATTGTTTCTTTGATTCTCTCAAATGTGTGTGGTAGAGGTTGAGGGCTGTATTCAAAGCAGTCTTGTCGCTCATGTGCTTGCTGATGCGCCATCTCCTTACAGTAGTTTACAATGTCGTTTAGCAGTTCTGAGGTCTTCAGTGTACCAGCTAGCCTGCTTAATGAACCTTCTGTGGGTGTTGTTGCTGATAGGAGTGACGCGGTCGGCGCAGTTGGTGATCCCATTGTTGAAGTTTCTGATGTTCTGGTCTAGGTTGTTGGAAGAGACTGGATGGGTGGTGTTGAGGGCGTTGATCTGTGTGTCCCTTCAGACTTTGCTCCAGCTGAGGTAGGGTGCATTGGGCAGATTGGGGGCAGTGGTCCGTGAGCTCGTGATGTTGAAGTGGACGATGGAGTGGTCAGTCCAGGTGAATTCTGTGGTGTGGCTGTACCTGATGCAGTTGCTGGAATTGAAGATGGGGTCTAGCTCATGGCCTGCGGTGTGCAAGGGTTCATGGACGAGATAGGTGAGTCCGATGTTGTTCATGCTGTTGAAAAGAATGGTAGTGTTGATGTCATTATGGTCATCAATATGGAACTTGAGGTCGCCCAGGAAAATGTTGTTTTTGGAGTCAAGCGCAAGGCGAGGTGAAGAAGTTCGAGAAGGCTGGACTGGGTTGTGGAAAAAAGTAGGCAAGGGTGGGGTGATAGTGGGTTTGCTGTCTATTTGGAGTCAGAAGTTGAGGTGCTCCATGGCAGGGGAGATGTTGTCATTTGGGGTGCTGCATTGGATCTGTTCCCTTTGTATGATGGCTATCCCTCCGCTGTGCTTGTTGATCATCGAGGTGGGTGATCTTGTATCCTTCAGGTATTGCGGTGGCGATGTTGGACCGGGAAGTGAGGTTGAGCCACGTCTCAGTGAGGAAGAGGACATCTGGTATGAGGGTGGAGATGAGGTCTCAATTCTCTGTGGTAACTTTATTTAAATCTCAGTGATTGTATGCTTTCCATGTTGCCCCCTTTTGTTGCCCATTTGTTTCTAAGTGTTGATATTGCTAGGAATCCCACCTCCATCCACTTGATAGGGATCAAAATTAAGATATTTTCATTAGTGCTCACTGGAATTCTTATCCTGCCATGTAACTTATAAGAGATTTCTTTTCAAGTTCATATCTCACTTTCTCTGTTGTTGGTCGTAGCACACTGATGCATTTCTTTACTCAGTATTTTCTGTTACATCTTTCTGTCTGCAAATAATCCCTTGTATTTTCGTCTCCAGTCTGTTAGTTACTATTATAAATCTGCTGGTTTACCGACATTAATTTAATTTGTTCGCATCTGATGTTCCTTCAGCTCTTGCCCATATCAACCTATCCATTCTTTCTATTTAAATTACTTCTACTGCATCCACTGTCGTCACACAGTTCTGGAATTCTTTCATTTTACAATATAGCTTGCTTGGTTACCCTCTAAGTAAGAATATCTAAATGAAGAAGCAACCCTTCTGCTCATCGGCAAGTAAGCCTTTGCCCTCTCCAGCTGATTCCACGTCCCTTTCAACTTGATACATGGGACCAACACCCACACTACCTCAACTCTACTTAAAGCTTGTGAGCATCTGAGTCCTGGCAAGTGTGCATTAGCATGTGCATCCTCTAAGAAGTTTGACAAACCTATGTGAGATATTGAAACCGCTGCAACAAAAGGGGAGAGCATTCTAATGCCTTCATGCTGGAAGAAAGAACATTAGGAACATATTAGAACTTGAAACTTCAATGACCTCCCCACACCAGGCGAATGGATATTATGCCAATGAAACTGTACAGTGGTGGAGAAAGGGATGCTTACCAGTGTAGACTACTTTTGGACTGTCCAGCCCCTTACCTTTCCCAAAATATCTACATGGGTATCAGCGGTGACAGAATTACGGCATCTCATTCCCGACACCCTTGAGCACAGATACACAGCTTACATTGCTCCGTTCTACAGTATATAGCTTCTGTCCTGAGTTAAAGGAAACTGGTGTCCATGTGAGTCCTAATTGTGTAAGAGCCTGGGAACATTTTTGGTTGGTGGAAGGGACTCCCCTGGCCCTTTTGTCCTTCCTCCCACCATTCCATTCCGACTACAAACCTTGAAGTTGAAGACAGGAAATTAAATAAGGTGGGTCCCTCGCTGAGTCTTTTTCTACCCTCTCCTCCCAGCTTTGCATTTTACAGGCCAGCTGAGGTGAGATGTTTTACTGTTTAGCGTGTAGACTAAGAGACTGTGGCAAGAGGAGGGGACTGAAGTGTGCTGAGAAAATATTGGAAAATGATGGCAGGAGAAGGATGATTACTATTTGGAAGTGACCCCTTTGGAGATCTACATATAATGTGGTAAATATCTCTGTCTGATATCCTGATACTTTCTTAGTGGTTTGGTAATGTGGATGTAATGATCAAGAGCGGTGAAAGCTGTGGTCTTACAGGAGAGTAAATCCTACTATTTTTGTTTCGTGGTAGTAGAGGGCTTTCTGCTTGAGGGTGGAGAGTCTTATTACAATTTCTGCATGAATATCTGAGAAGACCAGTAACTGAAAATATCTAACAGACATTTCATGGTTTTGTAGGTGTGACTTCTCCTCTTGACATTTTTGATGTGAATAACGATGGTGTGCCAGATATTCTGCTGTCCTTCAGTCCACTCAGGAATGACTCCACCCAAGGTAATGTAGACCTGTTTCCTCCTTCAAAGTAACCGTGTGTGTTATGTTAATGACATTTCCATAAATCAGACTTGCCAACTGAGTCAACATAGGAGGAACACTAAAGCTTGCCATAGAATCTTGCACATCCTCTTCCTGACTCCGTGTTCTAGTACCAACTGGTTACTGCAGAGCAGCTCCTCTCCTAAGCAACTGTAAAGCATTGAGCCTTCTATCCTTGGTTGTGCCCTAACCCATTTTAATGCAGATGATGGAGACATTTATTTAGGACATGTAGGCACAAGGATGCCCTGAAACATCAGCAGATTCCAGATTCCCCTGTGTAGTAACTTGTATGATGCCAGCAGTTTCTCCTCTGATGAAGTAAGCAGTGCAGACTCCGGCATTGGCACATCTGATGTACCTAATCCTGTGTTGCTAGACTGAAGCTTCTGCACAATCTCCTCTTCCCTTGAGTCTGTTTTCTTGGGCATCACTGACTGCCACTAAACCCTGTGAGCACTTTACACTAATTGTTTTTTTCTTTTGATGCAGGTACCTCCAGACCTCTAGTGACTGTGGTATCCCTGTCGGGTGTTAATGGCAGCATTTTGTGGACCAGCCAGATTCATGAGGTCCTCCACAGTATTTACTGTGGAAGACTTTTGATGGCTGACCGTGATAAGCCGACCTGTCTTCTGACTGGATCATCCAAATTTCTTCGTCTATTGAATGCTTCTTCAGGTGAGGAATGTGGGCTGGCATATGTTTTTGGAGCATAAATGTGTCTGGTACTGCCGCACAATGTGTTGTACTGGTACAGAAAGCTGCACATTTAGGCTGTGTTATACTAAAAGCCTTGATTCATTGCTCAGTCTTTTGTGTCCGAATATGAGATTTTCATTAGCATTCATAGGAACTAAATATGCATTTATTATAATAATACCAAGTTTATAAGACCTTAAGTTTGTATACAATTACTGCAGCATAAACAGTAACTCACATTTCATGCACATATGACAATATAATTTGTATGTATAACACTCGTGCCATTGCTACCTTAATATCATTTAAAAACAAAAAAATGTTCATTGGTTCTGTAGTTGTTATAGAATTTGCTTTCAGTAATGGACGTAAATAGGTTAATTGAAGTTGCAATATCGTAGGACAGAGCAATAGAAGGTGCATTAAATAGATCTGTTCTACCAGAGAACTGTTACACTGCTTAATCTGAATATTTATGCCTATGTGGCGCTCCGAAAACATTTTTAACAAAATGAAATTGTTTACAGAAACAAATAGCAATACATAGCTTTAATCTATTTATTCTAAATATTCCCTTAATAATACCTTTAAAGTGCTAGGTTTCCTCAGACTAGTGCTATGCAATTTTGATATAGATACCTGTCCTTATCCACTGCTCGGGTGCAGTTTTGGCTTGAGTCTTCCTAACTTTTTCCTGCAAATTATATCAAGGCCAAACTTTACATACTGTATTAATTGTATTTTTGATGCTGTAAAGGGATCTATGCATTTTCAGATCTCGCTTACACTGTGAGACATATTAATAATAATAACTTTTATTCGGTATGAAAAAATTCATCCATTACAATAAATAATCTTCAATACATTTGTTAAAATTAGCAATAAAACCATAAATAATAAGAACACCCATCAGGAATAAAAACATATATAACCACATACATAGAAACAGTAAAATAGAAGGATTCATTCTAAAAACTCTACATTGTTACGCCAAGTAATAGCTCCCTTCAGGAATGATCCCAGCCCCTTCCACACCAATACATCTGAGGCCATCTGCAGCCACATAAAAGCCGGGCGATATTGCACAAAACCCTTGGGCCTTAGGAGAGGTAATAAAAAACGAGTTCTGAATGGGGCATAAATAACACAAAACAAAGTAAAATGGGGCAAGGTCTGTTGGGACACCCCATCACAGGGGCAGGGTCTAATACATTTGTCCCCATACTGACCTAACGGGAAACACAAATTACTTCTAATGATCCCCAAATGGAAACTGGTTATGAGAGACCTTTCCCTCACATCCTTTATCTCTAAGAGATAGCGCTCAGGACCTACCCACATCTTTAGCATAATGAAATCCCTGATCGATTTTTTTCCCTAAGGCCTCCCCCTCCCTCCTGTTCTTCTGGATTTTTAAAAAATTCTCCTTAACCCATTTCTTATCAGGATAATCAACCAAATCAGGATGCCCCAAATCATGAGCCATCTTCCTTATGTGCATCAACCAGGGAATATTCTTTACATTGTCACAAGCCAGACAATCCTTTAAGATATCCCTATTCAGAGTGGCATGTTCGTTAGTCCAAATTGAAATCCATAGCAGAAGGGGAGCCAACTGAATAGTGTCCTGGACAAACTCAAGCTCCAGCTCCAAATGAAGGCTGAAACCAGGGATATTTTGTCCAACTCCCAATAGCCTTCTACAGAACCGATTTTCTTCCACCGTAAGGGCTCGGGAGTCCCTATACCCCCAAAGTGCAGCACCATACAGCAGAATGGGGGAGGCATTTCCGCCTATAAATTTGAAGCAAGGGCTTGATGGGTTTACTACCTACCCTTACAGCAAAGTCAAAAGTTGTGCCAACTACTGCATGAAAAAGCGCACCCCTTCTGGCAATACAAGGTTTCCAAGATCCCTTCTCATCAAAAATAATCCCTAGATATGGAAACTCATGGACCCTACTAATAATTTGATCCTCCACCCTTAGCTCCCCCACCCTACTCAGGGGTCTTCCACACACCATAAAATGAGATTTCTTAAAATTGACCTCTAAACCCAAAGCGGACATAAATGAGGCATAAGCTCTAACTGATTCCCGGAGACCATTCATAGTACGGGCCATAAGGACTGCGTCATCCGCGTACATTAGTACAGGGATATCAGTACCATTCACCTTTGGAACATCCCTACAATGTTTCATCAGAAAATCAGACAATCCATTTGTATATAGAAGGAACAAAGTAGGAGCCAGAACACACCCCTGGCGCACACCCCTTGAAAGCTTAAAGGCCTCTGAGCATTCCCCATTCGACCCCACCCTAACATTAGCAATCGTCCCAGAATGTAAGTATCGGAGCAACTCTACAATATTAGGATCCAGCCCTAGCTGATTTAATCTTTCCCATAATATAGACCGGTTCACCTTATCAAAGGCACAGCTAAGATCCATAAAAGCAAGATAGAGCGTACCTTTCCTAGCCTGCGTGTATTTGCCGATCAGCATCAATAGGTTAAGACATTGATCTCGCGTGCCAAGGCCTTCCCTGAAACCATACTGATCCCGAATTAAAATATAATTCCCTCTCATCCAGGACTCCAGGCGCCTTAAAATAATCCGTCCCAAAATCTTCACCGAAGAGTCCAGTAGAGAAATAGGGCGGTAGGACTTAGGATCATTTCGGTCACCCTTTTTAAACACTGGGACAATACATGCCAGTCTCCAAGAGGCAGGGATACCCACAGTAACTGCTGCATTGAGGACATTTAAGAGAACAGGTGCCCATAAGATATGTGAGACATATTGTTTACTTATAAGGAGCTTGTGGGGGCGCCCATTGCTTACCATTCATTATCTTCATTGTCACTCTTTTTTGCTGTCTCCTAATTGGCCAGCATTATACTGATAGATTTAGTGCGATTGGTGCCCTTCCATTGTCCACCCACCGCTGCTACCATTCAGGAACTTTTTAGTTTATGAATCTGGTCTGTGCCTCCGTGATGGTCCCCCTCCAGTCCATGTTTCTTCCCTCCGCCCACTCCCTCGCCAATTTTGTTCTCTTGCTGTTGTTGCGTCCTCTTCTCATTTTGAGATCAGGAAGAGGGAGAAACTGCAATGCTCTGCAGGCGGACTGTGAACCACAACAAAATAGGGCAGGGCATTTTATAAAGCCCTAATCTGAAAAAAATTCAAAGCTAGAGTGATCTTGAGAACTGGGGCCCAGGGCCCAGGCACTCTGTTCTGTCTACTTGCAACGTTCAGACTTATTGCTGGTTTAGCTAAAAGGCAATTAAAAAGAAGGAAGCCGACTCAATTGGTAATTAGAGCACATGGCATTATGGACATCTAAAAGAACCCGGAATGACTGCTTTCTCGACATTGCTGTTACAGTGTGGTTCGCAGGCCTTGAAAAATCATAAAAATGTTACTAGACCTGCAGGTCGAGTAGCTTGAATAATCTACTCGACCTAACTGTAATGTACTTGACCTGGAAACGGGTCTCAAATTGTGTGATCCTAGGCAAGTATACCGTCATCTTTTTCTTCATTCTCACGTATGAGTGCACCTTCAAATATGTGAGTTCAGCATTTCTGCTGTAAAAAAAAATCCTCTTTTGTTTGATTAAATACACTAAACGTTTGCTCCATGTATAATCTAACTTGCGTATAGGGTACACATTATCCATACATGACTTGCCTCTTTGTTTACTAATAGCTTTGCCATCAGGGCAGGAGTGTTTCTCAGTTTCTTTAACCCCTCCGCTGCCAGGCCTTTTCCCCGTCCTGTGCCAGGCCTTTTTTTGCCTATTTGGGGCAGTTCGCGCTTAGGCCCTCATAACTTTTTGTCCACATAAGCTAACCAAGCCAAATTTGCATCCTTTTTTTCCAACATCCTAGGGATTCTAGAGGTACCCAGACTTTGTGGGTTCCCCTGAAGGAGGCCAAGAAATTAGCCAAAATACAGTGAAAATTTCGTTTTTTTTTTAAAAAAAAAATTGGAAAAAGTGGCTGCAGAAGAAGGCTTGTGGTTTTCCCTCTGAAAATGGCATCAACAAAGGGTTTGCGGTGCTAAACTCAGCAGCTTCCCAGCTTTCAGGAACAGGCAGACTTGAATCAGAAAACCCAATTTTTCAACACAATTGTGGCATTTTACTGGGACATACCCCATTTTTAAAAAATGTTGTGCTTTCAGCCTCCTTCCCGTCAGTGACAGAAATGGGCATGAAACCAATGCTGGATCCCAGAAACCTAAACATTTCTGAAAAGTAGACAAAATTCGGAATTCAGCAAGGGGTCATTTGTGTAGATCCTACAAGGGTTTCCTACAGAAAATAACAACTGAAAAAGAAAAATATTGAAATTGAGGTGAAATAAACATAAATTCTTCTCTACGTTTTACTCTGTAACTTTTCCTGCAATGTCAGATTATCGAAAGCAATATACTGTTACGTCTGCTGGACTCCTGTGGTTGCGGAGATATATAGGGCTTGTAGGTTCATCAAGAACCCTAGGTATCCAGAGCCAATAAATGAGCTGCACCCTGAAGTGCGTTTTCATTCTATACCGGGTATACAGCAATTCATTTGCTGAAATATAAAGAGTAAAAAATAGCTATCAAGAAAACCTTTGTATTTCCAAAAAGGGCACAAGATAAGGTGTTGAGGAGCAGTGGTTATTTGCACATCTCTGAATTCCGGGGTGACCATACTAGCATGTGAATTACAGGGCATTTCTCAAATAGATGTCTTTTTTACACACACTCCTATATTTGGAAGGAAAAAATGTAGAGAAAGACAAGGAGCAATAACACTTGTTTTGCTAATCTATGTTCCCCCAAGTCTCTCGATAAAAATGATACCTCACTTGTGTGGGTAGGCCTAGCGCCCGCGGCAGGAAACGCCCCAAAACGCAACGTGGACACATCCCATTTTTTTTTAAAGAAAACAGAGGTGTTTTTTGCAAAGTGCCTACCTGTAGATTTTGGCCTCTAGCTCAGCCGGCACCTAGGGAAACCTACCAAACCTGTGCATTTTTAAAAACTAGAGACCTAGGGGAATCCAAGATGGGGTGACTTGTGGGGCTCTGACCAGGTTCTGTTTCCCAGAATCCTTTGCAAACCTCAAAATTTGGCTAAAAAAACACATGTCCCTCACATTTCTGTGGCAGAAAGTTCTGGAATCTGAGAGGAGGCACAAATTTGCTTCCACCCAGCGTTCCCCCAAGTCTCCCGATAAAAATGATACCTCACTTGTGTGGGTAGGCCTAGCGCCCGCGACAGGAAATGCCCCAAAGCGCAACGAGGACACATCCAATATTTTGAAAGAAAACAGAGGTGTTTTTTTGCAAAGTGCCTAACTGTAGATGTTGGCCTCTAGCTCAGCTGGCACCTAGGGAAACCTACCAAACCTGTGCATTTTTGAAAACTAGAAACCTAGGGGAATCCAAGATGGGGTGACTTGTGGGGCTCTGACCAGGTTCTGTTACACAGAATCCTTTGCAAACCTCAAAATTTGGCTAAAAAAACACTGTTTCCTCTCATTTCGGTGACAAAAAGTTCTGGAATCTGAGAGGAGCCACAAATTTCCTTCCACCCAGCGTTCCCCCAAGTCTCCCGATAAAAATGATACCTCACTTGTGTGGGTGGGCCAGGTGCCTGCAACAGAATAAGGCCCAAAACTTGTAGAGATAGAGGGGATAGCACAGCGAGTTTATAAGGACATATTCTTTTATACATCTTTACACGGACTCTGCTTTGGGGACCCACATAAGTGAGGTGTAATTTTACTTGGGAGACTGAGGGGAAAACTGAGGAGTAGGAATTTTGTGCTGGAGCGGTGATCCTACTAAGAAAAGTCAGGAAAATATGCTTTTTTTATGCAAATTTTGAGGTTTACAGAGGAGTCTGGGTAAGAAAATGTTGGGGGAGCCACGCAAGCCACACCTCCCTGGACTCCTTGGGGTGTCTAGTTTTAAAAAATGTCTGGGTTTTGTAGGTTTCCCTAGATGAAGGCCGCACCCAGGACCAAAAACATAGGTTGCCCCCCCCCCCCCCCCCAAAACACAGGTATTTTGGGAATTTATCATTTTGATGTGTGCACATACGTCCGTGATGTGCCAAACACTAAAATTGTGAAAAGAAACACACTTAGGTTATGTGAAAAAGACCCCTCACCCACCAACCAAGTTGGTGGCATGCTTCATCATCGGGGTCCCACCCGAGGCACCTAGCGTGTCACAGGTGTGCTGCGACGCCTGATTACAGCGGAGCAGGTTTTGTCATTTTTACCACACATACTGGTTGGATTTGGCACAAGAGTGATGGTTCAGTGGATAACATTTTATTAACAAGAGATTTCACAAAAATGAAATGCACTATTAATAACTGAAAGGCAAAAAACTGAACCAATGACTCACAGCTCGTGAGCAGTAAAGCCGCGACAAGGCACCAACCGCTTTACAGTCCATTCACACACCTTTCATACATGACACGCACAAGACCATTCACACCGCCAACCACGGGCCCAGCACATTACAGCACTCACATCGACAGACCGCGCCACTCAAGGGCCCATCACTTACATACGCCCACATGCCTGTTACAAGAATCCCACCAGCTGATGGGAGCGTGGACTGGCGTTTGGCTGGCACCGCCAGCCAAGCGCCACCCCAAGCACACCGCCAGCCAAGCGCCACCCCAAGCACACCGCCTTCCAAGACCCACCCCACGCACACCGCCTTCCAAGCGCCACCCCACGCACACCGCCTTCCAAGCGCCACCCCACGCACACCACCTTCCAAGCGCCACCCCACGCACACCGCCAGCCAAGCGCCACCCCAGGCACACCGCCATCACTTTTATTTTTGTTTATAAACTACAAAGAAACCACTAATTATAAAATAAGCACAAAACTACAAACACATAAGCTCTAACTAAATACATGACAGAGATGCCAACCGTGAAACATATGAAAATATAAAACAGACAGCTTACGCTCACGGTATTTCCCAGAAGGTTTTTTTTGTATGGTAACTTCTATAACAGCTGGGTACACACAGCCCAGGCTTTGAAGGGCATTCGGGACAGTACATCCGGCTCTCCCTCCGGATTAATCTCCGGGCACATACTCTACATTTCTTTGTGGGCAAGTCATTTTTGGGAGTGGGAGGAATGTGATCTGAAAAGTGCCGATCTTTCAATCTAGCCACATCCTCCACCACTTCTACTCTAGGAACTCTTGCCGGTTCCACCACAAGAAGGCTTTCTATCACCGACTCCTGAAATTTAACAAATGTCATCCTTGACTCAGGTGAACAATCTTTGTATACAATAAAGGCATTAAAAGTTGCCAAATGAAATAAATGTAGGGCCAACTTTTTATACCACACATAAGACTTACGAAGAGCAGTGTAAGGTTCCAACCTCTGATCTACTCTATCAACACCACCCATGTGCCTATTGTTGTCCAAAATGCACGCAGGTTTGCGCACTTCCGCAACCTGACCCCTAACAGCCACAGGGGAAGTACTCTCATCATGGATGGTTGATAGCATGTACACATCCCTCCTGTCTGAAAATTTCATAGCTAGCAGCTCATTATTCCGCAAGGCACTGCACTGTCCCCTCACAAGTTTCTTACAGACAAGCTCCCTTGGATAGCCTTTCCGGTTAGAACGGATTGTGCCACAAGCAACAGTGTCCACTCTAAACAACTCCTTGAACAACTGCACTCCAGTGTAGAAATTATCTACGTACAAATGGTGACCTTTGTTAAACAGCCGTCTAGCAAGTTCCCACACAATTTTTTCGCTAACTCCAAAAGTGGCCGGACAACCAGGAGGGTCAATACTGGAATCCCTACCAGTGTAGACCCGGAAATTATACACATATCCTGTACTGCTTTCTGACAGCAGATACAATTTAATCCCATACCGTGCCCTCTTACTAGGAATGTACTGCTTAAAAACTAAACGCCCCTTGAAAAGGACCAAAGACTCGTCCACACTTATCTCTTTGCCTGGAACATAGACCTCTGAAAACCGATCCACAAAATGATCAAGGACAGGCCTAATCTTAAAAAGACAGTCACAATCAGGGTGATCTCGTGGCAAGGCTAAAGCATTGTCTACAAAATGTAGCATACGAAGAAGAAGCAAATACCGATTACGTGTCATAGTTGCAGGAAATATAGCGGTTGCCATCAAGGGACTAGTAGACTAATAAGAAGCCAGTGACGGCTTCCTGATCAACCCCATCAAAAAAGTCAAACCTAAAAACCTTTTCATCTCCTCCAGATATGTGGGAACCCACTGAGTAGCTCTAGACTGAGGCTTAAGTCTGGCAGCGTTGTCCCGCAAATATTGCTCTGCATACAAATTTGTCTGCTCCACAATCTCTTCCAAAAATACATCGTCCATAAACAAGTGAAAGAAATGGACAGGCAAAAAGTTTTCCGTATTAACTCTACATCCTGGGAGACCAGTAAATGCAGGTAACTGTGGCTGCTCCATGTTTGGGGCAATCCAGGTGTCGGGTCTTCTAATGGGAAACCCATCAGCCCCAGGCTGCTGCACTCTTGGCACATCAATGTCCTCCTCTAACACAGGCCCTTCATCTGCACTGAGAGTAGCTTCCTCATCAGAAGAATACTCTCGGACAGAAAACTCACTTCCAGAATCTCCTGCTTCCTTCTCTGCCTCAGATGCAGAGTCAGTGTCGTAATCATGGTCTGAAGACGACTCAGAGCATGCGAACAACCTGCTGAGTGGTCACTCTGCGGCTAGCCATGATCCTCACTAACAACAAATGGATTGCCAACAACAACTAGCACTAAAATAAGTAATAAACAAGGTGTAGCTTTATCACAAAGAGTTATGTACTACAAAAAACTATACCACTCACTTGCCTGAAAAAGCTACTCACCAAGCAACCACTCTGCACAGACACAGCAATCACCAATGATATCCCCCTAAAAAGAAAAAAGAAAAAAGCAAATTAGACATATGACAACACAAACATCACTGTGCTCCAATCTAAGGACAATGTCAAACACACAATACTCCATTTAGTACACCACCTACAAACATGTCATTCATGCATGTCAACAATACTCCTTTGGAGTAAATTGCTTTCACTTACCTAAAGCATGCAACTATGCAATCCGCGGGACAACTACTGCCAAAACCGCAAGGATCCACAGCAAAGGAAGCAAAAGCGTTGAACTAGAAGAAAAAGAAGAAATAAATTGTTATAATCACAAATACAAATACTTTGCCAGTTGACAAACCCCCCACCACCAAGAACTTAGAAGTTGTCCCTGGTACCTAAGTGGATCCTGCCCCCCTCGGGGTAGATGGGCGTAAACAAATTGGCCAATCTGCCCCCAAGGGGGGCAGAAATGGGAAACACCTCTGTGCCCCCTGGCGTATTGGTGGTTTCTGCCCTCCTTGGACGCAGATGGGCCTACAAAAATAGGCCCATCTGCCCCCAAAGGGGGCAGAGATGGCCAATACAAACTTGCCCCACTTTAGGGGGGCGACCGTTGCCCAAGGGGTGCCCCCAAACACACACACACACCACACAATCCCTGGCGCCTAGTGTGCTTCCATCCCCCCCCCCCCGGGGGGCCAGATCGTCCAAAAAAATGGCTGGTCTGCTATCGGGGGGCCGAAACAGGAAAAAAAAATAGCCCCCAGGGGAGCGACAGTTGCCCAAGGGGTTGCCCCCAAAATAAACAATAAAAACAAAATCCCTGGTGTCTAGTGGATTTCGTCGTCCCCACCATGCCCCCCCCCCCCCTCCCCCCCCTCGGGGACAGATCGGCCGAAAAAAGGCGATCTGCCCCCGGAGGGGGGGGGGGGGGGGGGGGGCGAAACACTAAAAAAAATGGACCCCCGGGGGGGGGGGGCGACCCTTGCCGAAGGAGTCACCCCCAAAAAACACAATAAAAACAAAATCCCTGGTGTCTAGTGGATTTCGCCCCCCCGGGGGCAGATCTGCTGAAAAATCGGCAGATCTGCCCCCGGGGGGGTGAAATACTAAAATAAATTGCCCCTCAGGTGGGCGACCCTTGCCCAAGGGGTCACCCCCAAAAGAAACAGACCTCTAAAAATCCCTGGTGGCTAGTGGAGATTCCTTTCCCCCCGTGTCTGTTTCTCCCCCCCCCCCCAAAACCCCAAAAAAGGAAAGGACTCACCTCGATGGGTCCTATCCCCTCGACGCGCTGGAACTAAATGGCTTCCAGCGCGTCCAGCAACACTTGATGACGTTGGCGCGCTGTGCGCGCGCTGACGTCATCGGATTGCCGGGGGGGCGGTCGAGGGTGGAAGGGAAGGTCTTCCCCTTCCATCCCCGCCTTGGGGGGAGGGGGGCGCACTAGCGCTCCCCCAAGTTCCCGTGCCTTGGACGAGGTGACCTCGTCCAAGGCACACGGGAACTGTAGCCTTGGACGAGGTCACCTCGTCCAAGGCACAGAACGGGTTAAACACCCACTTTAAATTAATATATTACTAAAGCATGATGTGGTAGTGCACTGTCATTTACAGACAGTAAATTTCCAAGAAATGGCCAAAAGCCTTCCCACTAACTTGTAGCTTTACTGATAAAACTATATAGTGTATTAACAATAATCTGTGAAAATTGGGTTTCAGAAACATATATCATTTTAACATCACCAAGTAGTGTCCTGACTTTTTTCTCATCCTATTAAAATATTTTTTTCATCACACAGAAGTACATAAAATGGTCTTTAACAGCTACTGAAATATATTTTGAAACCAAACCTGATACCAAAAGCCTTTCATTTCACATAGGTCAGACAGTTCACCTTACAAAATCCTGGAACTCTGCAGTCACAAGGAAAAGTATGTGCATTGCAAGACGACAAACTGACTTTTGACCTTTGTCTCTGAATACAGAGCAAATGTGACAAGAATAAGATTTAAAGGCATGTAATTGCTAATTCGTTTTTTGACTGAACAGAACACCTCGACCTCATAAAATAAAACTCGCCATAGTGAGTGGTGAGTGGTCCAGCAGATTTTTCGAGCCCTGGTTCGAAATGAAGCAAATATAAAGAGTGCAGTGAAAACAGAGAATTAATCAATATTGCAGTTGTTTTTGCCTGTTTTATAAACAAAATGCTTACATTTAACACAGGTGGAAAGCATTTAAAATTGTATAGTTGGCCTTTTCGATGTGTATAGATTAGAACAAGACATTCCCTGTAATGGTATAAATGTTTACTGGGCTAGAAACGTCTTATTTCAGATTTCAGAACGTATTAGCTAGACGTCTATGATAACAGATATAAACCAGTGCGCTTCATCACAATACTGCTACCGCTTCCTCATGGCATTGCTGCTCCGCCTTCATCGCACTACTGCTCCTCAGCATGCATGGCACTGCTTTTTCCCGTTCCTTCACGCACTACTGTTCCCCTTTTCCATCACACTCCTCCCTCCAGTCCACATGATCACATTGCTCTACTGCTTTCCCTTCCGCCTCGCACTACTGCTGCGCCTTCCTCATCCACACTGTTGGTCTTGCCTCCTCACTACACTGCTCTCCCTCTTTCTCATGGCATTGGTTCCTCTCCCTCATCATCACACTACTGTAACTCCTTTCTGGTCAAACTACTGTTATATCCTCCTCATCGCACTGTTGCTCCTTTTGTCTCATTCCTCTTGCTCACTCACTCCCATTCTTTCAATCTGTCTTTTATTCAGATCTCATTAGTTTTCAAAAACGTTTTCCCCTCCCATCATTTTCCTTCATCGGCTTCCTTTCGTCCTCTCCCTGATTTACCTTGTTCGCTGTTCAGCACCCCTCCTATAGTGTGCGCACAATGGGCAACTCGCCCCTCCGTTAACAAAAACATACCAGGCTGCTTAAAGTATGTGGGAAGCCCAAGCGTAGCCCTTTATTACAGTAGTACAGTAATACGTGTTAAACATTATATCGCAGTGTAAAATCATGTACTGCATGTGAACCATCCACCACAAAGACACCCCCTCAGAGTACAGGAGAATTGTCAATTGTCATACAAATACTTCGAAGACATCCAAGGTATGAAAATATAACCTCAAGCATTTCAGTGTTTATACAAGGACGGCTGCCAGCCGATTAGTTACAGCACTCGTGTAGACAGTCTCTTGGCCACTATGGCAGCAGTGGGCATTGTACCGGCAGGCCCCAGCCGCACCGCCACCCGGGCTTTTATATCAGTCAGCAGAGGACATCACCAAAACGTCTTTGGCACAACAACTTTTCACCCCTTCCCTCCAGAAGGGTGGTCTCTTTAAATCCCAGGGCACCACATAGCGCATCGGCTCCATCGGGGTATACATGAACACAGGTGTAGCCCACAAAAGTTCCAACCAGGCATCCAGGGCAGGGCAAGAGAGTCCAGGGCCACCGGCAGGTCAACCCTCCTCTCTTGCCAGCCTAGTGCCCACACATACCCGCCTCGCTCCAGGGCCAGTCCAGCCAAGAGTCCGTATTGAGAGTATTTCCTGCTATTTCCCGCCCGAAACACCCGCCACAGGGTGAGGAGATAACCGGCGAACTCACACTCCCCCCTCGTCCCCCCCCGACCCCAAACAACTCTGGCGAGTTGAACAACTCTTGGCCCCTACTTTACAAGTGCACCCCTTCATGGTGATATAACTCGGGTTTAGTAACCTGTATCAGGTTGTGCCGCATAGATGAATTGGCCATGATTTTCTCAACCGAATGGTTTAGTTTCCTTACCGAGTCATTGATTGCCCTGGTTGACACCTCCCCCTCCCCACCCTCCCAGCCACTCCAGCCGGACCACAGCAAGGCTGCTGTTGGTAGCCGAGTTCTTACTTTAGACAAGGTGGAAAAGAGAGCCTCCCTAACACCCCGCCTACCTAGAGACACCATATCGTTGTCACCCATGTGAATGACAATAATGTCAGGGGGTGGGACCACGCCTTCGTCCAGTGCCTTTTCAAGGTAATGAAACAAATCCTATAGCTTGAGTCCTGCCAATATCCACCCAATGATGTTGAAATCCCGCTTTCCTCTGTGTTAACTCCAGGCCAGAGTCAGTAAAGTATTGAGCAGCTCTTTGAATGAAGGAGTGTCCACACCAGCACACATGAATAGTACCACGCTTGACCACTAGAACAGAGAGGCGAAGAATCAAGGTCCGAGATGAAGCCTAAACTAAATGAGGGCGCACATAATGTTCATAGCAATTGCATTTCCACCTACCAACCCTCCTCATGGCATCGTCAGATATAGGCCCAAAGCAGCAGCGAAAGGAATGCAAAGTAAACCCAGACTCCTCCTCGCCCATAATTGCCAGGGCGCGCTTGCATACTTGTGTAAATTGGTAGCGGGTGAGTAGGGACTCATTCCTGTGTATCAGCAACTTGTAGCACCCAGAGGAATTCCCCTGCCAGCACCACCGGGCAGTAGGTGGTCCACGGGGCTGAACCGAGGCACACTCATGTGCCCTTCCTGCGCGGGTCTGTCTTAGTTCTCTGCGTGTGAAGGTTCAGAGATCTATCAGTGACGACGTCGGACAGCTCAGTCCCTGACCCCAGGCCAGCCTTGGAGGCCGCAACCATTTCTGATATGCTGAATGCACCAAAAAAGGCTAGAAAATAGGTGAAGCGGAAGAGGCTAAGTTCATAGGGGGAACTGCATACCCATGCCAGGTCCATTACCAATCGAGCCAGTCTCCCCACGTCAATAGGCCTCCTGGTGTCCTCCTTAGGGAAGTTGATACGTTCCCAACCCATAATGGCCCTCCGCACCCTTGGATCTTTTGTGGGGTCCGATACCCCTTTTAACCCAGCAAAGAAGGCAATTGCGGAAAGCTGCCTCCGCACTAAGTTCAGAGACTTAACACCCTCTCTTTGCAGCACCAGGAACCTCAAGACTCCCTCTGGGTGAAACCGGTCTGCCACTACTGGGGATTGGAAGGAAGCATTGTATATTTGCCAAGACAACTCATACATATGTTTAGTTTTTGGCACCACGGATGCTGTGATCAGGTCAGAGGCGGTGGGGCACCAAGCTTCCATAGCACCGGTCGGAAGACTCACATTGTCTCGTCTGCTTGCAGCCACAGTGCTCTGAATTCTGCCGACTTTGACTGAGACAAGGCGTCAGCAACCGCATTATTTACCCCTGGGACATGCTTTGCTGAGAAAAACACGTTATAGGCCAAGCAACTGCGAACCAGGGCCTTAAGCAAGCGTAACACGAATGGACACTTTGCCTTCTGATTATTTATAGCCATGACTGCAGACATGCTGTCTCACCAAAACGCTTAGTGTTGGATAAAATGCCTCCCTAGATCTGCAGTGCCACCGCAATAGGAAAGAGCTCCAGGAAGGTAACGTTTCTTGTGAGCCCAGAGGCACCCCACTCTTTTGGCCAGTGCTGCATGCACCATCTGGTACCAAAGACTGCCTCAAAGCCCACGCTGCCCGCCGCGTCTGTGAACTTGTCCAGCACTGTGCTAGATTGATGGCTGCTGCCAAAGGAGGGTGCGGTTAAAGTTATCCCGAAAGCCCTTCCAGGTCCTCAAGTCCCCACTGACCTCAGATGACAATCTGGTGTGGTGGTGCTTGGAACGAAGACCTGCCATAGCCCTAGTGATATTTTTTTTAAAAGGCTCTCCCCATAGGAATCACTCGCAATGCCAACTTCAACTGCCCAACTAACAAGTGAAACTGGTGCAAGATGACCTTCCTTCCTGCTAGACAATTCTCAATGGAGGCTTTGAAAACCTTGACCTTATCTGCTGGGAGTCTGCACACGCCTGCCTGTGAATCAATTTCAATGGCCAGAAATGTTATCAGTGTAGAGGAACCCTCAGTCTTGTCAGCGGCCGATGGTACCCCTAATGCCCTGGCCAACTGTTGGAAGCCCAGCAGAGCCTTCCCACAAACCGTAGAGCCTGCGAGTCCCATGAACAAAAAAATCACCCAGATAGTGTACTACCCCATTTGTGTCCGGCACGTCTTTAACTGCCCATTCAAGAAACCTGCAGAATGACTCAAAGACCGAGCATACGGTGGAGCATCCAATGGGCATGCAAAGATCCAGAAAATACTGTCCTTCAAATGTGAACCCTAGAAGGAGAGTGTCTTCCGGGTGAACTGTCAGGAGACAGAAAGGTGATTCAATGTCGACCTTGGCCGTCAGGGCCCCCTTGCCTAACTTCTGCAACTTGGCCAGGGCTTCATCGAAGGTGGTGTATCGTACCGAGCAGAGATCTTGGGCTAAACCATCATTGACTGATGAGCCTTGAGGGAAGGAAAGATTGTGGATTAGGCAAAATTTCCCGGGATCTTTCTCATGGACCAGACCCAAGGTTGAACATACCAGGTCCTCACAGGGGGTGTAGGGGTGAGGGGGGTTGGGGGGAGTAAAAGGACCCGCCACTCTTCCTGTCTGCACTTCCTTCATGATTTTGTCATGTGCTATCTTCGGGTGTCGCAGGACTGACAATTGATTCTTGTGGGACCGGAGTAGAGGTGGTTCCCGTAGGTATGCGTAATCCATCTTTTAAACCGTGATATAGGGTATGGGCGTCTTTTGAATTCTTGTACCTGTCTACAGATTTCTTTCAACTCACAGTGAATCAGAATTAGCCGAAGGTGTTAGCTTGCATCCAGAGTCATTGGCAGTACAATTCCAGAAAAATACCACTGAAATTTTAAGTTAGCCCTTAATATTTCAATGGAAAAATGTATTTAAAAGTGCATTTTCACTATATATGATTCCCCCTCCACGATCCCTGACAGCAGCCAACTAAGGGAGTTAACAAAGGGTAGAGCTAGAACAGTGCAGTTGTTAAACTTATGTTGGGTAGCATCCTTGTCCGCTTAGTGACACTCTCTGCGAGTTCCTACTCTGGATTTCATGAGAGTATCCTTCTCAGGACCTTTGACACATTTAAGGTAAATTACTCACAGTCAAGATCTGTGAGTCTTTTATGAAAACAGCTGCCACATACTTTGCCAGTTTGAGAGATGTGCTCAGGATGTGATGAGATACACAAATAAGTGATGGAAGGAATGCTTGAATGAATCTCAGCCACTAGTAATCATTCAGGCCACATCCCAGTTTGTTATCGTGTGCACCATGCCACCTGAGTTTATACCATGCCATAGGCAAAACAGTGTTGACCTTGCTTCATTGGGAACAGTCCAGCCTGAATTGTGAGGCCAGGTCCTCCCTGAACCAGAACAAAAGCAACCCAGGACAGGTTTTGTCCTAATTAGGGCTCATCAGCTGGGTCAAGGCTGATTTGCACATGACTGGGTATGATCTGAGGTGGCATGGTGGGCAAAAGAACAATGGATTGGAATGTTACGCTAAGCAATTGCAAGTGGTTAGACTTATTGCATGCATCCCCCTGTCACCTTGTGTGTGTGTTGCACTGAATGAGGGCTCATTCATTTTTTTTTGTGATGGATCACGTTTGGCTAAAATGACAAACATTTTAATACAGAGCCCACTCTCATTAGTTTTCCAAGCAACAATTTTTGACCAAAGTTATCTATTCATATTTGTGAAAAGAGATGTCCCTACATAAAACCTGTTTTGAGACAGAGATATTCCACTATTTGAGAATTTAATGAAGGATAGTTAGATTTAAAAGTAAATAACTTTTCAATCTGCCCCTACATCACAAAGCTGGATGGGACAGTCCACAAATCACACTTACCAAGATAATGTTGTGAAGTAAGGGACCATCTCTCCAGAGCGGGGGGGCTAGCTGCTCTCTGGATGTAAGTTAAGCCTCAGTCAAAGGTTTGTAGGTGTATCCATATCAGAACAAATTTAATTGTATTGACTGTTCTGTTTCATTTATTAAAGTGGTCATCAGATCCTTGTGGACATTGTAGAAACAATGGATAAAAGATCATTGAAAACATAAGACCTAAAAACATGTTAAAACTTGCAACTTTTTGGCAGGCCTAGCAATTGCCTCCTTAGTTAGCCTTGGTCAGTGAATTTGATGTCCAGTGAACTTTCATTTGCCTAATTTCTTTCAGGAAAGACCATCTGGACCATGTCCTCTGCCCGCATTCCCAGTCTGAAGATGACTGCACCGGCGTTCATACTCCCAGACCTTGATGGAGATGAGACGAGTGATCTCCTTGTGCTGCTGATTGGTGAAAACCAGGTATTGCCCAAGAAGTATCCATCCTTTTTGTAGTAAAAGCTACTTATGTTGATGAAAATCATCCAGAGCTATGAATGTTATTATAATTTGAATACTGACCACATCAGACAAGGTTACATGTTTGTTTTAAATATAAACATACCAATTTTTGTAGGCTACACACACGGGAGAGCTACTTATGGGTAGCTCAAGAGCTAGTAGTAGCTCAAAAGCTACTCGTTAAAGACCCCTATACTGTCGGTGCGTGCGGTCTATGTAAAAAAAATTTTTCCCTGAAAGCTCATAACAGAATCTTCATACATGTAACTCCGCTCATAATATGAAAATGTACAGTTTTAAAAGAGCCGAGTAGAGCCAGAGTTGGTTCTAATACGGTATAAGACTATGGCACACATTATGACATTGGTGGTATAAACCGCCTACCGCCGCGGTGATGGCCGCCAAAAGACCGTCACCACGGCTGCCATCCGTCCGCCATATTATGACCACAGCTGGACTTCCGCCACAAGAAGGGCGGAAATCCAGCCGTGGCAATAGTGGCGGATGGTAGTAAGGTGGCGCTGCTACCACCAGCACCGCCACGCCAGTAGACCACCGCCAGCTGTATCATGACATATGATACAGCCTGGCGGTGTTCTGCTGGTGGGCGCTGCTGGCGGTAGCAGCGCCCCGTCCCGTTCCCTGACGGAAGACCAGCTGGATGAAGGTAAGTTGGGCTTCCAACAGGGGAGGGTGTTTTTTGTGTGTGTGTGAGGGGGGTTGTGTGCATGAATGCTTCTGTGTGTAGTGTTTGCATGGGTAAATGCATGTGTGTGAATGCATGTAAGAATGGAACTGTGAATGTATGTTTGCATGTCAGTGTGAATGTGTGTATGTATGTGTGCGAGCATGACTGGATGTATGCGTCTATGAATGTGTGCATGCCAGTGTGTGAGTGGGTGTATGCGTGGTGCCTGTCTGAAGGTGTGTGCGTGTATGGGGTGGTGGGGGATCAGAAGGTGGGGAGTGCGGATGGAGGGGATGTCGGGGGCGTCTGGGGTGTGTTTGGGGGGTGGGAGAGCCTCCTACCAGTGACAGGGAAGGAATTCCCTGTCACTAGTAGGGCCTACCACCATGGTTTTCATGGCGTTGCATCAGTTCACAAATATTTTCTAGGGGTCTGATTTCCTGGTCTACTTCTGTAAGTTCTTGTGAATTCAGGAAAGCCACTAATTCAAAGACATTTACCATGGGTGCACTTTTGTGACTTTCTTTAAGAATAGGGTCCCTGATTAGATCTGGTGTTAACAAAGACATTTTGTTTTCATTAAACTTCTTATCGTCTGACTTTGCTGTTAATGATCGCATTTGCTCTTTCACTAGGAGCAATATTGGCAGACAAAGTAGTTTTGTTCAGTGCCAGGAACTACTGTGGCAATCCGTGGCATAACAAATCTGAAGTGGGCCCCGTGCAAAGAACACGGAGCCCCCCCTCCAGACACACTCAGGGCAGGTGCTGTGCTGAGGGGGGGCGCTTCAAGGGGATCTGCAGGGCCTTTGTTACGCCACTGGTGACAATGTGTGCTTTTTGACACCAAAAACTTTTTATTATCTTTTTGGCAGTGTTTGTTACAATGGTCAGAGCCTGTCAGCTCCCACCACAGTAAATTGTTGCAAAAGCCATGTCAACCCAAGACACGCATTGATGAAATCAAAGGACTCACAAAACAAATGTTGGATCGGTTGTCTTTGCTAGTGCTTGTTTATTTTCATGCTTCCTGTAATCTTGTTGAAAATGGTTACACTGATTTTTCCGTTAGGAATATTTTTGGGAAATACTAGCATGCACCATCACATTAAACTAAGTGACGCTTCAAAGAAATAGCATCTAAAATTTCCTACTTGTATTTTTTTCTAAACATTTTATTTTGAAAGCAAATAATCATAACTCTAGTTTACACGTTTCTGCAAACATTTGCATGTAATCATAGAGCATTCTGGGAACAATATACTTAGCCTTATATTGTTAAACTTTTCAAATGTCACTATGTTTTGGAGGGGAGAAAGAAAGGAGGAGGAGGAGGAGGTGATTTTCTTAACCTCTACATTTTCAGACTCCCGGGCATCGAAAGACTCATTATGGCAGCATTTATAATATGAAGGTCTAAAGACTATTATAATGATATGAATCCCAGAGGTTGTATTTTACCAAATGGTTAATTTAGCTATCATCAAAACTACCATTCCATATGGAAACTGTGATTCTCCAGTATTGGATCTTTCATAGATTTGCATGCTCGAATCATTCCCCGTCGGCGTAGTGGGAGTCCCAAGGTATCATAATAAAGCAATGTGTATTACTAGAATAGGCATTAATGGCAATGAACCATTGGCTGTATAGCCTACTAAAGTCCCTTTTTTTTTTTTTCTTTTTTTTTAAAGGACCAAATTATAGACCTCAGTCAATCAGGCAACAGCACCCTCTAAAACACTCCCAAGAGAGGCTGAGTCCCTCAGATTATCTACCACACGTCGTGTGGTGGGAGTCTGTCTGCGCTCTGCTCAGTTTTCAATACTTATTCCAAATCCTTAAGAAAATTTCTTTGCAGAACTCCATAAATGAAAGGGATGCTCCTTCCCTGCCATTTGAAGCTGCCCTACAAGGTTGGGGGCCCCCAGTGAGGGAGATGTTTGGTGTTTGGAATGTTAATTGGGGGTCATGACCAGCTCACCAGGCTGACACGGCCCTAAACCGGGCACTCCATGTTATGGAGGTGAGAAAGAGAGGAGGAGATGATTCTCACTTCCTCTTCATTTTCAGACTCCCAGGCATTGAAAGACTTATTATGGCAGCATTTAGAATATGAAGGTATAAAGACTTTTTATAATGATATGAACATTACTATTATGCATGTGGCCACTTTTTTGTGAACTGTTTTCACTGGAACGCTAAACGAATTTGATCATGGTGACATAACGTTATTTTAACTGTATCTGATTTACACCACTGGGAAAAGAAATGGGATGACATTGATGTATAATGGGAGATGTGGTATTTCATGGGCACGTGGTAATGGAAATAAGAGCACCTGTGATTGAGCATCTTAAGACCTACTTCATGTTAGCAAGACATGGTTAACGAAACACGTTAGGAGGATTTCCAGATTGCAGGCTAAGCTTTATTTAAATAGGAGGATTTGTAGATTGCAGGTCATTCTTTAAATAAATATCTGGAGAACTCTGAATTTGGGCTTTGACACTTTTCTTGTGGATGGATGTAAATGGGCGGGATGCTCCTTCTCCTGCCATTCGAAGCTGCCCTGCAAGGTTGGGGGCCACCGACTAAGATGTCACCACTAGGGAGTTATAGTTAGGACCATGTTTCTATAGAAAAGCGTTTTTTGACTTGCCTTTATCTTTGGCACCATTTGATGAATCTTCACGAAATTTATTTTTAAAAGTGCCCTGTGATTCTTGTTGCGCATGGAAAGTTTTGGGGTAAACTGTCAAGCGGGGGCAGAGAAAAAGGGGGGTGGGGGGAGGGGAGTTGCGTTTCCCCTGTTAATTCCCATAAGACCTTCAGACACAACTACAGTCCGAACCACTGGACGGAATTACACCAAATTTGTCAGAAAGCTAGCTTTCAGTGTGCAGATTACGCTTTCGCATATTTGGTGTAAATCTGTTCAGTAGTTTTTGAGATATTAAAGGAAATCCATATTTGTATATCTGTGATTGTGAATAATTCAACAACAATAAAACAAAGTGAAAAGCAGCATACGGGGTCAGGGTGGAGGTACCCTGTCCCCAGGAATGTTATATAGGGGTGTTTTGAAGGCCAAATTATGGGTTTACAATGATTTTCCTTCACCATGCGTGTTGTTCATGATTAATCGTGATTAATCGAGAATAATCATAAATAAGCACAAAAAATAATAATTTTTAATTCAGACTCATTCATACATGAATTTATTCACTCATACATGCACTCAGACTCATGCGCCCACTCACACACTCATGCACCCACTCAGACCCACTCAGACACTGACACACCCACTCACAGACCCAGACACTCACCCACTCAGACCTACACTCACCCACTCAGACCTTCACTCACCCACTCAGACCTACTCACTCACCCACAGACCCACTCAGGCACTCATGCACCAACTCAGAAACCTACTCAGACCCTCTTGCACCCACTCAGACACTGATGCCCTTACACACAGGTGCACTCAGACCCTCTCACTCACCCACTCACGGACCCTCTCACTCACCCACTCACAGACCTGCTCACTCAGACCCACTCAGGCACTCATGCACTCATGCACCTACTCAGAACCCTACTGAGCCCCTAATGCACCCACTAACAGACCCACTCAGACACTGATACACCCCGATACAGACCCACTCAGACCCTCATGCACCCAGTCACAGACCCACTCAGACACTCACGCACCAACTCGCAGACCAACTCAGACCTGCATGCACCCAGTCACAGACCGATGCACCCACTCTCAGACCCTCACGCACCCACTTACAGACTGACTCAGTCACTCACATATATTCTCTAACAGACCCACTCACATCCTCATGCACCCACTCACAGACCCACTGACACCCCCATGCACCCACACACAAATCAATCAGACCCTCACGCACCCATGTTCACACCCAGACAGATACTCTCACACCCAGAGACACCCTCTGCCTACCTATTCTCACACGAAGAGAGACAGACTTTACGGCTGTGCATTGTACGGGGTTGGGTGGTTATGACGGCTAGGCCCTGCAGCCAACCCCTGCTGTGTACGCCCGAAGGCTGTGCGCAGCACAGGGTTGAATGGTCATAGGGGTTGGCCTGCTCTAGCCTGACCACAGGCCAGGCCCTGCGGCCAACCCTTGCTGCACACAGCCAAAGGCCGAGCGCAGTATGGGGTTGGGTTGTTGAAGAGGTTGGCCGCAGGGCCTGACAATAGGCTCAGCATTGTGGCCAACCGCTGCCACGCACGGTGTGGTTGGATTAACATATAGTAATGAAAATTACTTTACGTAAAAAATAAAATTAAAAAAAAGGTGGAAATTCACTGGAAAAAACAAATGTTGCCGGAATGTTACAGGTAGGAAATAGAATTTAAAATACCTTTGAAATTCACCTTAAAAAAAAAAAACAAAGGTTACATGGATGGTATAATTTGGTTCTGAATTTACTCGTACAAAACCGTGGAGATTCAGCAGTTTTAGTTCGTTCTTTCAAGTAACTATAACTCTCGCTTTAAGGTAACTAACTCGCGCCCTTGCCGAGCACTGCTAATTACACCACAAATTAGCACTCATGACATCTTTGATAACATCATTGATAATGGGACTGTAACATCTGCAGTAAAAGTATTGATCAGATAACTGTGCATGGCAAGGGCGTGCTATATTGCCTCCATCCAGAGCAGAAAGTGAGAGACTGCAACATTTGACACACCTTTTCACAGAAAACATTTAAAGACATGGAATGTTGACTTTTACTTTGGCTCCGGAAGCTTAAAACTAAAAAATGCCATCTCTCTGAAGAGGGAAGTAATGAGTCTTCAAAGACTGTGACATCTAAGAAAAGTGATAGATCTGGTGAAAAACTGTCTTCAGCACCACCTCGTAAAACTATGAAAAAAATCTCACCATAGCTCTTCTGGGCAAGAAAAAAACATGAGTAATGTCCAGCTTCCTCAAAAAAAGGAAAAGATTCCTTCAGAAAAGGTTAGTTCAGAGCCTACTTCTCCTTCCCTAAAGAAGGCTCAGACTAAGAAGGCCTCATAATCACTACCATTGACGACAATCTAAAATCTAATTCCTGGCGACGACTATGTCATCGACGACTGCCTCATCGACGATGACTGCCACGACTTAAGCATCGACGTTCACTACAGCTGTGACGCCCATGATCATTTCATCATCGCCGTCATACCAACAAAATCGCAGTTGTTTGTGGCCCATCAATAACAGATCCATCCACGAAGCTACCATCAACGAAGTCTCTGTCGATGAGGGACCTACCGTTGGTGAGTGATTCGTCGACGAGTGAGCCGTCGACGAAGGAACAGTTGACACCACTGAAATCCATTGATGAAAACATCATTTTAGCCTTTGTCATTGATTGCTCCAAGAAATGAATTTCCTACAGAGAATATTCCATACCACACCTCATCCAGAAAAAGTTTCATCCCTTCCCTTCTAGCTGATGATTCAGAAGACTGCGGCCCCCTTTGGGGTGGCTCGTAACCCATCAGAGCATCATGTCAAGTGCAAGGAGGATGAAGATGATGAAGGGCAATACTATGACAAACGCTATTATACTACTGGGGAGCGATCTGAGCAGGACCAGCAGAAATATTCTACTTATCAACAACAGGAGCATCAGGAACAATCCATCCAAAGGCCTATGTCTTTAGCGAACAACTTGCAAAGTATGCTCCAGGTATACTGTCAGAGGTTCCCTGAACCGGCTGACACATCCTCCTCAAGGCAGACACGTAGGCCAGTAGCATCCCCTCAGCTCCGAACACCTCTTTCATGACCACCAAGACTTCCAACTGCTCCTGCAACCCCACTTCCACAGGTGGCTGCTATCATAGCTGACAACCCACCTTACACGAAAGTGAGAGGGGAAGGGAAATAAGAGACAATGCCTCAATTCCTAATCCCAACTCCATCCCCTCTGGTACCACCAACAACAGATTCCCCACCGGAGGATATCGGCGGATTTCCTAATTTGATGGTAAGAGCTGCTAAGAGTTTTGAGCGTCTGCTTCTCACCAAACAAGAAGATTGCTTTCTTCACAGTTTTAAAGACCCCACCAAGAAATATGTTCTGTCATTGACTTTATTTGGCAAGAAGGACTCAAAATTGTGAAACATCCGGCTACAGTATCTGCAGTCACCCTCAGACTTAATAAAAAATACAAAGCTCCTGAACACTCTCAGACATGCTTCATCAGCCAACCAAAACCAGACTCTGTGGTATCCCAGGTAGCCCAACGTTGCTCCAACAATCCTCCTGACAAGGGTGGTCGAAGGCTCAAAAACATCAGGAAGATATTTTCTTCTATGGCAGCCCCAACAGTTAGGGTGGCAAACTCTCCGGCAATATTAGGCTGCTACGACCACCAAATGTGTTCAGATCTACCTTACATACCAGTCTGGGCAGACTCTGTACAGTCAACAATATCCTCAACAACAACGGACTTACAGACAACCAACAACAGCAGCATATAAACACACAACTAGAGGAACGTTTTTGTCCCGGGCAGGGATTCCAACAGAAAACAGTGACCCATTCATAATGCCGGCTACCCCACTCAACTCTCCCACTCCACTGGTGGGTCAGAATTTACATCATTTCCCTCGGTGTTCCCTCATTACATCTGACAAGTGGATGCTCGATCTGACCGCACAGGGTATGGCCTGGAATTCATCAAAATACTGGCAAATACCATGCCTAAGGGACCATACCCTCCACATATGAAACAACTCCTCATGCAGGTATCCATCATGCTAAAAAAAGGAGCAATAGCAGTAGTCCTGAAACCACAAAAGGGAATGGGGTTTTACTCTCATTTCTTCCTCATTCGCAAGAAGTCAGGAGTTTGGCACACCATTCTAGACCTCTGCAAATTAAACAAATTCCTGAAGAAACAATCTTTCTGCATGGTGACACTCCAAGATATACTTCACCTTCTCAGTCCAGGAGATGATACGACGGCCTTAGACCTCAGGATGCATATGTGCATGTACCAATTCACCGGAAACACCACTGGTTCCTGTTATTCAAGGTAGCCGGCACGCACTACCAGTCCTGCTATTCGGACCAAAATCAGCTGTGCACATTTTCACCAAACACTTAGCTACAATGGTGGTCTATCTCAGAGAGAGTGAACGTTGGGTCTTTCCATACCTGAATGACTGGCTAATAAAAGCACAGACACACCAACAAACAGTAAAGGCCACAACAACCTGTCTAACATTATTCCGCAGACTTGGTCTCACAAGCAACGTCCAAAAATCTCACTTGAATCGGACAACAACCTTAACATTCTTGGGAGCATTCTTAGGCACAGTCCAGAACAAAGCTTAAATCGCATAAGACAGACAAATACAATTTTGACAACTAGCGCAGAGATTAGCCACAAAAAAGTCAGTTTCTGTCCAAGTATACAAATTGCTTCTCTGAATGTTTTGTTCGTGCATTCACATCATTCTGAGTTGTCTACAAATGTGTCCACTCCAAGAAGAATTGGACAAGCAGTGGCTACTGGCCCAGGGTTTGTTCAGGACACAGTTCACATCATTCCAACAATGGCACAGCCATGGTTTTGGTGGACTCAGGCATCATATCTATCCAAGCGTCTATAATTTGTGGCACAAATTCCTGAGTATGTCATAATTGATGCGACGCTGGAAGGTTGGGGTGCCCATCTGCAAGACCTGACGATCAGCAGAAAATGGGATTCCAAGGAAGCAAACCTGCACATAAATCTGCGTGAGCTGAAGGCCATCACTTTGGCATTAATATCTTTCCTCCCCAAGATAACGCACTCATCTGTGCTCATTCATACAAACAATACGACCAGCATGTTCTACATCAACAAGCAGGCAGGAACACGCCCACCAGCACTCACTCTTCAAGCACAGCCGATCTGGAACTGAGCTCTGCAACATCACATAATGCTCAGAGCAAAACATGTACCATGGGTATACAACATCCTTGCAGACTCATTAAGCAGGACCAACATCACCTGCCACGAGTGGGCGCTCCACCAACATGCTCTGGACAAACTGTTGCATCGTTGGGGCAAACCAAACTTAGACCTGTTTATGACAAGGGAGAACAAAAAATGGCAATTCTTTGGAAGTTGACACCACCAGATGGGATCGTGGGGAAATGCGTTTTCGATGGGATGGTCAGGAATCTATGCTTATGCTTTTCCCCTTAATTCCATTGATCCCAAGGTTTTTCAGGAAAATGAAGAGAGCCCTGCTGAGTCCTTCTCATTGCTCCGAGGTGGCCCAGACAGTTTTGGTTCATGGAGCTCCTGCTGCTGTCTGAATAGCCTCACATGCAGCTCAAATCAATACCAACACTGCTGATGATGAGCCATGGTCAGGTCTGTCATACTAACCCGACATCGCTACTTATGAGCCTGATCCTGAGTTCAATGAGTTTGCCATGCTAGACATTCCTTCTGACTACAGGGAAATACTGGTGAAAGCAAGGGAAGAGACCACTAACAAAACCAAGCCCAAAATTCACCCTTTCTCATTATGACCCAAACAAATTCTCCTACTCCTACTACATCTAGTGCAATCCGGATTAACCCATCCTTCTATCAGAGTGCATCTGGCAGCAATTTCCAGATTTAGACGTTCTAGTCTTTGTGGTTCACCAGAATCCTAAAACAATTCTTAAGATATATTCAGGACATATCCTCCAGTGAAGAAACTCCAGCCATCGTGACTCCTGAATGTGGTTCTAGGACAACTCATTAAAGCTCCATTCTAGACCATTGCAAAGCCGAACTGCAATACCTCATTTGGAAAACAGCACGTCTTCTAGATCTCGCATCTACCAAGAGAGTTAGTGACATTGAGGCATTTACCATGAAGTAACCTTTCCTTCAATTCGAATCAGACAAGGGAATTCTTCGGACCAGTCCCAGATTTATACCAAAGGTACCTTCGGACTTCCACTTAAATGAGCCAGTAGTGCTACGGACATTCTTCCCAAATCCACAAACCATTGCAGAGCCGTCCTTCCATGCAAAAGGTGTCTCAAGTTCTATTTGCATAGAACCCATCCTATTCACAAAGGGGATCAAGTATTTGTGGCATGTAGTAACCTCAGACAGGGTCATCCAGTGTCTAAACAAACCATATCCAAACAGATCACATCCACCATTCAGTTCTGTCACAGACAAGCAAGGAAACCATTGCAAGGCAAAGTTAAGGTCCATTTCACCAGGGCTGTCTCCACTTCCACAGCTCTGTTTGCTGGTGTGCCCATCAAACACATCTGCAGAGCAGCAACATGGTCCAACAGGCACACCTTTACAAAACATTATTGCCTTGATGAGGCTGACAAGGCTGATGTGGCTGTGGGACAAGAAGTATTATGACCCCTGTTCCAATAAGAAAAGCCTCTCACACCTCTATTTTCAACTGTCCGTAATATATATATATATATATATATATATATATATATATATATATATATATATATATATAAATTTATGTTTATTAAGTGTGATTTACTTCTGACTACTCTGATTCAAGCATGTGAATCTATAAAAGATCCAATACTGGAGAAGAAAATTGGTTACTTACCTGTACCTGTAATTTTTCAGTATTGGTATCTTTTATAGATTCACATGCGACTCACCCTTCTCCCTTGAGAGGCTTTCCTTTTTTCTCTAATACTACAGTAGTACACTTGTACTCAAAAAGCTGAGTGACTCAAAGAAATCCAGTGATCTAATAGTATGACCAATGAAGAAGTGTTGCAGTTTCAGAGTTGTGTTGGTTTTGATTTATTCTTTTCACAGTTATTCACATTTCTTGAGTAAAATCCATTACAGACAGACCGCCGACACGCGTTTCGTCATCTAGACTTTTTCAAAGCTGCAAGAAGATATACAGGGTATCTTACACAAGTGTAACAATAACGTAGGCATATGAAAATTAACTGTTAAGTCACCATCACCAGCTAGTATAAGAACACCTTTGGAGTTCAGGAAAATATCTAATAAATAGCCAAGTGCGTATAAAGAAAGTCCGAAACAGATTGTGACTAGTAGACTGGCCATGCTAAGTTCTTGCAAAGTGCTCTAGAAACGTGTCAGTTTATATAATGAAACAAAAAGGGGAGAATACCATGGATGACAGTAACAAGAGATGCCAAAGACCAAAGAAGAGGAAGAGAAAAGGGAGCCAAATCACAAAAAAACAGAATCCCATGCTTTGAGTGGCTAATTAATGTTTAGCCAGCAAAATTTAAAAGTATGCTAGAAAGGAGAACATGTACCTGAATTCTACGACTAGTGCCCGTATTCTAAGCTTCAAAGGCCATAGTGTGGTACCTCATTCAAATATAAAGAAATACCAATATTTCATTGTGATGCAGGATAGTGCTAAAGCTATCATGGAGGTTTAAAAGGGACTAATCACCTAGATGATACAAGTACAGGGGCAAAGAATGGAAATCATTTACACCACCATCAACAGGAACAAGTTTTGAAGAAACACGGCCAAATAGGTGCAGCCAAATATATAAACAGTGGTGGTAGTAAACTACATAACTTTACACGGTGCATTTAGGAACAAGTAAAAAAGGGCAACTGCCCAACCTAGCAGTGAGTGAGGAGTTCACAAATCGTCACCTCGAAGTGTACACATTAAGTAGTCATAGGCCTTACTGATGCAGCGTCCTACAGTGCTGAAAAAATGTAGACTCAGTACCACCAGTCAGCGTAGCTATGAGTGTCAGAAGATGTATCTGTAAATATGGAGGGATGTTATATAGAAATTTGCAGTCAAAACACCAAACTTGGACAAATTAAATTTAAGTAGCGACCATCCCAATACATACATGTACTAGTTACAGTAGTGAATCAGTAAGGACGTATTTGATGTAGCAAAAGAAAGCAAGGCATTCTTTGCCCATACAAGCCGTAATCTAAATCCAGTATAGCATTTGCAATACAATTGTCTCACATTTGTGAAAGTTAGAGCTTTTGTTGTTGAAAATGGCATTATTTTTTATTTTTTTATTTTTTGTATGCAGTGGAGAGATATTTGCATAGCACTGGGGCTTGCTATTCATATGACCTTCCGGTGCTGGAGAACCAGAAAATGGTAAATAGGTTATAAGGAAGGGGAGAAAAGAGTAATATGCTGGCTGAGAAAAAAAAAGTCATTAGCAATATCCTGGAAAACGTAAACACTCATAGAGAATGCTGCATTAAGGAGAGCATGTGAAATATAAGCAGGAGCAACATGGTATGTTAATGCTTTTACACTTATAATATGCTGGCTGGAAAAAAACCTGGAACATTTACCATTCTAATGTGCATGAAGCAGGGAAAGGGTGCAATACCACAGGCTGTCCCTAGGTGTCCCTTGGGACCTCTTTTGGCCACATAAGGTACCCTGTAATCTTGAATTCCACACATCCTCAATGACTTTCGGTCATTGTGCTGAAAAATGTAGCACAGCACCCATTAAATTCGCTAAATGGAGCCCTGTGGCTGTCTGAAATCTCTGGCCTAGAGGAGAATGGAGACAATATCAGAGTAGAATGAAAGCTTTGAAAAACACACAGCAATTACCCAATAAAGCAATTGGTATAAAAAGACACACACATATTATGATTACAGATTCAGAATGTAAGCAACATGAGCATGGAATTGGTATTTCAGCAACATAAACACTGAGTCAACCATAACTAAAAGTAGTTCTTTAAAATAACGTAATGAAACATGAAATAGCAGAGAAAGCACTTCTGACCAAAACACAGAAGCAAAAGCATTATAAATGTTTTTGTACTGTGCATATGTAAGAAAGTTGCTGTTGTGTAACTTTTTTTATTTCTTTTATGTTAAGCAGGTGATATTTTTGAACTTCGAAACGGAACTAACACCATATATGTATTATGCTGACATATGGTAAATACTGCGTAGGTTTAGGATATCAAAGTGAAAACAAAGCTTTTGAAATAGTGTTAAATTTGCCTCGCTCTTCCATGTCTGAAGGCCTTATCTTGTGCCACAAACGTTGCTAAAGATTGGGCTGTAAGTAGTCTGTTAACTATGCAAATTGTCCTAAATCCACTCTTACAGTGACGCCAACACAGAACAAGAGGCTGCCATGCTATGTGACAAGCCTCAGGAGCCGTGAAGAGGCCAAAAGCGAGCGTGTGAATCTAGCCCTATGGCGGGGGGGGTAAAAGAAATAGTACCTGATCAAAGCGGATGACCACTAATTAAGGGAGATTAATCGGTCGTTGAGTGGTGCTCCTCAGCTACGAACAGAAGTAATGTATTGGATGTACTAGCCAAGAAGAGCGACGCTGAAGTCAACCTATGAGGAGCAGCAGGTGGGATAAAAGCCCTTTTAGTAAATACAACATGTCTTGCAGACCGCGCATGTGCGCTGCCAGGCTCGACCTAAAAAATGGTCTTCAACCTTGGTGTCCACACAATGCGTAATAAAGGTTTTAGGCAAAATATGGGCAACTACCAGCTGGCCAAATGAAACATACCTTGTATGAAATAGTGTAAAACGCCCAATCTAATCTTTAGTTGAGAGGAGATAGGCTTAATAGAGGCCTTGTTAAGCCCGCACATAAACACAAAACTGCGAGTATAAGTAATTAGTGAGACAAAATAAGAAACCTCAACAAATGAAGTGCACAAGGCACTTACCATCCACACATAACAATGGCTTTGTATGAAAGTTTCCAACAATGTGCCAACCAGCTTGTGTTTGCAGTTCTAAATAAATAACAGCCAAAAAGTAGAAAAACAGAAAGGAACTACCAACAAGGCATGTACTTTAGTAGCAGTACGGTCGGCGTCCATCTTACTAGTGGAGATATTAAAGGCAAAGTAAAGGTAAATAAAAAAGGGGCAACCAGATGGGGGGAAAAAAGTAAGAGAGAGGCCACTGATTTGTGAAGGAAGTCTAAAACCACTCATGTTACATGGAGATATGTTCCATGTTGAAAAATTGTTAGAAAACATTTAAATCGTTTAGGTATATATTACATGTTGCAATACTTCATATAGACACAATTTCTAATCCAGTCCATGTACAGAGATGTACACTAAACAAATATATGGTTATAGTTGTTGTTGTGAACGCAATACACAGCCAGTCTCAAAATCTTATCTGAATAATCAGAGTACAATCTAAAATATGGCTACGTCTTGGTAGCACCTCTAATGGTGCACATAGTTATACTAACAACAGCAGTGATTTTAAATATATACTAATGTTCGATGCAAAGTAATTATTTACGACATGAGCCAGATTGCATAAACAAACAACAAAGGGTCTTGTCTGAGTCGAGACTCTCACTCATTGATGTACCAAGTGAACGTATTACGGTATTGAACACCTGTAACAGTGTATTAACCCCCGAGTCATTAATCCAATGAGGTATTCTATAGGGGGAAATATCTTGAGAGGTAGAGAGAATCAATTAACAAATGTTGCAAGCGTAAAAATACATCTGCTACCCTCATGTGTTACGTGTTACATTCTGAAAACAAGAGAGTGCCCAAATTGCAGTTACCCAACATATTGATTCCTCAAGAGATAATTATTCTTCCAGAAAAACGTGGATATCAGTATCAACATTCAGGCCCTCGTCTACTGCTCTGAGTCTGATAATCCACCTAATCTCAAGGTACCTCATTGCCAGGGTTTTGTCTCCATCCCTGGGCATGTCTCCCATAACATTAATACCATTGAAACAATTTTGGAATTTCCCTTTGTCCGTGGATGATATTGTAGTGTACTGCAAGTGGGTAATTACTACTGTTATTTCTTATGGCACAGAAGTGTTATTGAATGTGTTCCTTTAAAGGTCTTACTGTACTACCAATGCATATGAGTCCTTATTCAAAAATAATGCAGTAAACCTCATATCTGGTGTTACAATTAATGAACCTTGTTATCCTGTGTTCCCTCCTGGTGTTATATTGAAAGGTAATGGTTGTATCCTTCGAACAGAAACAAATGTTGCATTGTCAAAATTTATAGAAACAAATATGTGGTACTGGTAACCAAGTTCTATGGGTGCTTGGTTTTATATGACTGTAACATAGGCCCTCATAACAACCCTGGCGGTCGGTGTGAAGGCAGCAGTAATACCGCCAACAGGCCGGTGGTAAAAAAAAAAAAATGGGATCACGACCACGGCGGAAACTGCCAACACAGCCAGCCACTTTAACACTCCGACTGCCACGCGGTAGCAACAAACACCACAGCGGTAACCGCCAACAAACAGGGGGATGACAATGTACCGCCCACCCCATCACAACCCACCAATCCTCCAGCTTTTCCGGGGCAGTACCAACGCCATCAAAAGCACGGCGGAAACAGGACTTGGAAGGGAAACCACTCACCTCTCGACACTCAATGAAGAACCAGGACGCCATGGAGCCCGAGCTGCAGGTCCTGCCCATGCTGGTCTACCTCCTCATCTACCAGTAATATGAAAGGCGGTGGCGACGACCACAGTGAGTACTGCACCTAGTACACAGGGGAGGGGTGGGGGGGGAAGAGAGTGACACACACATGCAACACCCCACCTCCACCCACAACACCATACACACAAACACATGCATCAACATTACATTTACACCCTGTAACCCCCTGGAAGAATGCAAGGACAAAAGGAATTGAGTTAAACAGTGATATTTTAGAAATAGGCAGATATACGTAATAAATAGAAAAACATTATTTACAAAAATATACAATATGTACATAAGACGGTATATTGTCCATTCAAAATGTGCGTGGGCCACTGGGCCAAAAATCATGGGCCAAGCCCACACTTGACTTCTGCCTCAATACGGAGAGAACACTGCAGGGACATCAGGTCGAAAACACACAGGCACTTCAGGGGGATGTGGATGGGGAGGGCACCTCTGCCAGAAGATGGAATAATGCCACTGCTCCTCGAGGGGGCTCCATGCCCACTGCTTGGTCATGGGGAGTGCAAAGCCATAGTCTATCAAGTCTCTCAAGTGGGTGGTTTGCCCACTGATTGCTCTTGGGGAGTGCAAAGCCACAGTTTTCCAAGTGGATGCCTTCTTCCACTGATTCTGGAGGGGGCTTTGTGCCCAGTGTGCTTCATCCTGCCAAGGAGGGGGTGAGTGAAGTACTGGGTTTTTCAGAACCCAGTGGTGCCAGGGAACACACCCTAAGACTTCGAGTCCTTCCTGTTTCAGACTACAGAAACACAGAGTCTTCTTGGTGAAGTCAAAGATCTTGTTTATTGGCTGCAGCCCATAACGGGTATCCTAGAAGTACAACACGGTGTATATTCTCAGGAGACTGCTCTCTTTGCAAAGCTAACCTTCTCTTTTATACAAAATATTATGCTTTAGGCAAACATTCCTTATTTTACAGTTGACCATTCACATATTTTCACTACAAAGAAATAGCAGGTTTATGATGACAAGCCCATATTTCAGTTTGTCCAGCCCTCAATCAATTACCCGGCAAGGCTTAGTACTTTCATCAGATATCGACGGACCCCCAATATAAACAGGCACCTCCTCCTTGTAAAGCAAGTCATAAAGAAAGAAACAGGGACAGGTGTGTGTAAGATTAGGCATGGTTTGTGTGTGATGAAAGGTTTTATGATGTGTTGTGCTTTGATACTAATCTCATTTGGCCACTGGGAAAGAAACTGGCCGAACAGGTTTGGCTTCAGGCAGTGGAGTCAGCTTGCCCAGGTCACAGAGGAGTCAGCAAAGATGTCCGTGTCCTTCAGACTCTTTTTCAGCATTAGACATTGGCCTATGTGAGGGCAATCACAAAATGGCTGTCGTTTAAATGGAACACGAGGTTTCAGGACGGAAACTCTGATATTCGGGTGATTTCGTTACCCGAATAGGAATACAATGCTTGTGCATACTATTCTAATCATTTCCGGTCTGCTGATACCAAAATTGTTGTGATACGACGACGCTTATAACACGGGTCCAGAATTTTCAGTACCACATGAGTGGATTCCTTCTTCCACTGGTTCTGGAAGGGGCTTTGTGCCCAGTGTGCTTCATCCTGCCAAGGATAGGGTGAGTGGATGGATATCTCCACTGGTTCTGGAGGGGGCTTTGTGCCCAGTGTGCTTCATCCTGCCAAGGATAGGGTGAGTGGATGGATATCTCCACTGGTTCTGGAGGGGGCTTTGTGCCCAGTGTGCTTCATCCTGGATGGTGCAAGGTCACAGTCTCTCACCTGGGTGTCTGAGGCACGAGATTTGCGGGGAACAGGTTGCATGATAGTCCATGGTGGCAGGACTAGACTCCATCCTGCTGGATGCTGTTGTGAGGTGGATGGCTGTTGGGTGGGTGGGTGCTTGCGTTTGTGTAGTTTGGGAGGAGGAGTCACAGACACAGTGGGAGAGGACACAGGGGACATGTGCATGGATGTGGGGGTGGTGACTGCCAGTGATGGGTGTGTTGTGATGGGCGTGCTGGTGATGGAGGTAGTGAATGAGGATGTAGTGCATGCAGGTGTGAGTGGAGACGCTACTGGCAGGGAGGTAGATGACGAGGAGGTGGGGGACATATTGGAGGCAGTGGATGTTTGTGTGTCTGCATGGGGATGGTGCTTGTGTGAGTGCCTGTGAGATGAAGTATGGTGCTTGTGTTTGCCTGAGCCACTTTTGTGTGTTGACTTGGGTGAATGCTGGTCTGAAGGTGTGCTTGGGATAGGCTGGGGTTTAGGGGATTGGGACTGGGTAGAGGAAGTTGGAGGGGGAGGCTAGAGACAGGGGCATGGGCTGCCATCAGTGCTGAGGCCAGAGCCTGAAATGCTCTCTGTTGGGCCGCCTTGCCAGAGTGAATGCCCTCCAGGTATGCATTTGTTTGTTGCAAACGCCTCTCGACACCCTGGATGGCATTCAGAATGGTTGACTGCCCAACAGTGAGGGATCACAGGAGGTTAATAGCCTCCTCACTGAGGGCAGCAGGGCTGACTGGGGCAGGGCCTGAGGTGCCTGGGGCGAAGGAGATGCCCACCCTCCTGGGTGAGTGGGCACAGGAAACACAATGAGGGGCTGCTGGGAGGGCGGTGCTGGTAGTAGGATGGCGGCTGTACCTGTTGTTGGGGTGGGCACAGAGGTGTCCCCCACCGCCAGGGAGCTTCCATCAGAGGAGGAGTCGCTGTCTGTGGTCTCCCCTCCTGTCCCTTTTGGTGGTGCTCCCCTCGCCCTCCGTCCCACTGGCCCAGGGGCACCCACAGTCCACATCCCCACCCAGGTAAAACCTTAATGTGCGCAAAGTAATGAATCAGATTTTGTACTCACCCCCTTGTGGCTGCTGTGATGCCCTCAAGCGCCCATCCAACTCTGGATAGGCCACCGCCAGGATGCGGAACATCAGGGGGGTCATGGTGCGACGGGCACCCCTTCCTCGTTGGGAGGCCAGCCCCAGCTGGGCTTCTGCCGTCTTCTTTGCCCAGTGGCGCAGGTCCTCCCACCTTTTGCGGCAGTGGGTACTCCGCCTGTCCAAGATTCCCAGGGTCCACACCTCCTTGGCGATGGCACACCAAGTACCCTTTTTCTGGTGGGCACTGACCTGCAGGGAAAAGACAGCAGAAAAAGGATTAGTCATACTGTCCGGACTGTCATCCTCATGGCTCACCATATCCCTCCCATCCCCTTATGCACATACATTGACCACCATACATGCAGTACTCTGCTCAGGACCCCTCAACCCTCCCCCCCCCCCCCCCCTACATGTGGCTTACACACACAGCACTCCATACATTCATGGCCCATGCATCATGCTCACAGTGTACTCACCTGTTTGTCTGGAGGACCGTAGAGTAACGTGTACTGTGGTAGGACCCCATCCACCAGTTTCTCCAACTCCTCCGCAGTGAAGGCAGGGGCCCTTTCCCCAGACACATGAGCCATTGTCGCTTCCAGACACAGGTCACAGCAGCACTTGCAGTGTAGGCCATCTCTTGTTGAAGGTCAAGTAGCAAGTGAGTGAACATATAGAAAATGGCGGTCACGTCCACAGCAGTGCGTACATCACCGCTGTTGTACATCACCATTGGCTCCTGGAACCCATAGGGCCCAATGATAACCAATGCGAAGTTGCGCGGCGGCTTTCGACCGCAACGGCGCACAACGCCAGCAGAATTACCTCATTTCCACTTGTCCCTCCCCACAGGTCAGGCAGCCGCCATTTCAGGGGGGCACAAGGCATGGCACCCAACTGCGTCACAGCAGACACTGGCACAGCAACGGACTGTCGGATTCACATACTGGTTATGTAAATGAAAAAAAAAAAAACATTAGTGCAAATCATGTGTGAATATGACCCTCTGCTCACCGTTTTCTTCCATAGGCTTCAACCGCTGAGGCTGAACATGAGATGGCGACATCTTCCAGTGTACAGACCCCTGGTGGACCTTGGGACAATGGAGGACAGACACATTATCATAACCTACAGACTTGATCGGGCCACAATCCAAGAACTGTGTGCCCAATTGGAGCCAGACCTGATGTCAGCTATCCGCCAGCCCACAGGTATCCCCCCTCTAGTGCAGGTACTGTCAGTGCTCCACTTCCTGGCAAGTGATTCCTTCCAAGCAACAGTGGCCATGGCATCAGGGATGTCCCCGCCAATGTTCTCCAACGTGTTGACCAGAGTGTTGTCAGCCCTGCTGACACACATGCACAGCTACACCGTATTGCCCCAGGTGGATGATTTGGCCACTGTGAAAGCTGACTTTTATGCCCTAGGACATATCCCCAACATCATTGTTGCCATTGATGGTAAACGTGTGGCATTTGTCCCCCCGATTGCCCCCAGCCCCCAAAAGCTATCACTCTATGAATGTGCAGATGGTGTGTTTGGCGGTCCAGTACATCTCTAATGTGAATGCAAAATATCCTGGCTCTGTGCATGACCCCTTTATCTTGACGAATAGCAGCATCCCATATGTGATGGGCCAACTCCAGAGGCACCGGGTGTGGCTAATAGGTGAGCCCAAGGTCCTCACACTGTACAAGTAGGTGTCTGGGTATTTGGTTGTCCCTAAGGGTTAGTCTGTGTCTCACAGGTATCCCTCAATATTTTCAGGTGATTCTGGTTACCCCAACCTCTAATTGCTACTGACCCCAGTGAGGAATGCCAGGACAAGGACAGAGGAACGTTACAACGAGGCACATGAGCGTACAAGGCGGATTATTGAAAGGACCTTCGGCCTCCTGAAGGCCAGGTTCCGGTGCCTCCATCTGACAGGTGGATCCCTGTACTACTCACCGAAGAAGGTGTGCCAGATCATCGTTGCATGTTGCACAACCTGGCCTTGAGACGCCAGGTGCCTTTTCTGCAGGAAGATGAGCCTGGAGGTGGTCTTGTGGCAGCGGTGGAGTCTGTGGACAGTGAGGAAGAGGAGGCAGAGGAAAAAGATGTTGACAACAGAAGTAATATCATACAGCAGTACTTCCAGTGACACACAGGTAAAACACTGTAACTTGACTTCACTTTTCAGTTTTCTGTTGGACATTGTACATGGCAGCCTGATTTCCCTATGTCTATGGCTACTTACTGTACCCTTTGGCATCTCTATTTTCAGATCTGTGTCCTACTCCGGCTCCTGCTATATGTACTGCTGCCCACCAAAGGTCATCCCAAAGTATATTTACCTGTACATATTACTTGCAATGCTTTGATAATGTTGAACGAATACATATTTCAATCATTTGACAAACACCCTTGGAACAAATACAAATCTGGAGTCTATTTAAGTGCTCATAAGTAGAGGGGGATGTGCAGTGGGCTGGGGCTGGGGGTGATGGTGGAGGAAAGTCCAGGGTAGAGTCCAGTCTCTTGGTATCACAGGTGCATTGTCCAATGGGGCATAGGAAGGGGAGTAATGGCAGTTCAAGGTGGACAGGGGAAGAGAGTGGGACAGAAGGGTGACAATCAGGAGAGTCTTAATTCCTGGTGGGGGTCTTGGCAATGTTCTCGGCTTCTGCCTGGATCGCAGGGACCGTTTGCAGGGTGGTTCTCCTTATGCAGGGGTTGGGGTGCTGGTGGCCTGTTGGTCCTGTGGCGGGGCTTCCTGTCCACTACCGGAGGTGGAGGGCTGTTCTTCGGTGTGGCTAGTGTCAGGGGCCCGTTGTTGTGCCACTGCCTCCCTCATGATGTTGCCCATGTCAGCCAGCACCCCTGCAATGGTGACCAGGGTGGTGTAGATGTTTTTGAGGTCCTCCCTAATCCCCTGGCAAGGTCCCTCCTGCAGCCGCTGGGTCTCCTGCAACTTGTACAGTATCTGGCCCATGGTCTCCTGGGAATGGTGCTATGCTCCCAGGATGTTGGAGAGTGCCTCCTGGAGAGTGGGTTCCCTGGGCCTGTCCTCCCCCTGTCGCACAGCAGTCCTCCCAGCTTCCCTGTTGTCCTGTGCCTCTGTCCCCTGAAAAGTGTGCTCATAGCCACTGATCCCAGGTCCCTGATCGTCCTGGGTTTGTGGGGTTTCCCGGGGTCCCTGTAGTGGTGGACACACTGCTAATTGACGTGTCCTGGGGACAATGGCATGGGCCTGCTGGGTGGGTGCTGTGCTGGTGTTTCCTGAGGGGGAGGCTCTGTAGTGGTATGGGACTGTGACAGGGTAACCGACTGTCCAGGGGTCCCTGATGGGCCAGGTTGGTCATCCTGATCCAGGCATGCAGAGCTGCTGTCTTCACTGTGGGCCTCTTCTGTGGGGGGACTGGATGTAGCTGGCACCTCCTCTCCAGTGACATTGAGTGGGGGTCCTGTGGGGATGCAAAACAGTGTTATTGTATCTGCGTGTGCCATCTTGTGCATGGGTGTGTTTCCCTGTATGATTGTGATTTCCCTGTCAGCTTGGCCTTGTGTGCGTGGTGATTTTGTGGGCTGGGTGAGTCTCTCTACTGGGCATGCTGAGGTGATGGGTGTCCATGCAGGTCTGTGATTGGGGTCCATGCATTGGTGTTCAATACAGGGCTTGGTATTGGGATAGGTGGGTTGTAATAGTGGGGTATGTGTGAGGTGGTGGAGTGATGGCATGCAGGTAGGGTGGGGGGAGATAGTAGTAAAGATTTGACGCACCAGAGTCCAGTCCTCCTGCTACTCCTGCGAGGCCCTCAGGATGGATTATTGCCAAGACTTGCTCATCCCATGTTGTTAGTTGTGCGGGAGGAGGTGGGGGTCCACCGCCAGTCCTCTGTACGGCTACCTGGTGTCTTGCAACCACAGAGCGTACCTTCCCCTGTAGGTCGTTCCACCTCTTCCTGATGTCATACCTAGTGCTGTCCCACGGCGTTGACCCTGTCCACGATCCTCCGCCATAGCTCCATCTTCCTTGCAATGGACATCTGCTGCACCTGTGATCCAAATAGCTGTGGCTCTACCCGCATGATTTCCTCCACCATGACCCTTAGCTCCTCCTCTGAAAACATGGGGTGTCTTTGGGGTGTCATGGATGTGGTTTGAGTGGGATGTGTGGGGTGGGGTGTTGTGTTGTGAGGTGAGTGGATGGTGTATGGGTGATGATGTTTTGTGCCTCTGATTGAGTGGGTGCTCCTGGCTTATCTCTCTGCTTGCTATCTTTTTTTTCGCTGTAAGGGGTTTTGGGTAATGTCGGTGTGTGTTTTATAGTGGTGTGGGTGTGGTGTATGTATGTGTTTCAGGTGTGTGTAGTCTGAATTGTCCAATGTGATGGTGTCTTGTAAAGGTGTGTGTATTTTGAGTTGCGGCAGTGTGTGCCACCAATGCTTTACCGCATTTGAAAGACCGCCACGGTGATTCGTGGGTCGTGATACTGTGGGCGTATTCCTGTTGGCGTAATGGTGTGGCTTTTGGTACCGCCAGTTTCACTGACCTTTGGTCTGGCGGACTTGTGTGGGTGTCTGTATAGTGGCGGATTTCTCAGTGTGGTTCATAATACCGGTAGCGCAATACCGCCGTGGTCACGGTATGTTGGCGGCCGTCGGCATGGCGGTAGGCGGCATTTAACGCCAAGGTTGTAATGAGGGCCATAGTGTTTCCTTCAACGTTCATCCTCTTGTGTCTCAGTTGCGGCCTTCAGGATAATGCAACGTTTGTTGCTATGCAAAGGATAAGACCATTACCTTTCAATATAACACCAAGAGGGAGCACGTGATAACAAAGTTCACTGACTGTTGATACTGATTCTACATTTCTTTTAGCACCGTTGAACGCTGTATAGGTGAGGACTATGGCTACTTTATGTGTATACTTAGAGGTGTCGGTTTGGGCACTCCTCACTCGCTGCTAGATTGAGCAGTTGCACTTTTTAAAAAACAAATTTCACTTGTTTCTAATTGCACAATGTAACCTTATATAGTTTATTGCCAGCACTGTCTATAAATAAGACTGCACCACTTTGGCTGTATTTCTTCATCACTTGCTGTTGTGGATGATGTGGTCATTTTTTATATTCTTTGCCCCAGTACCTGTATTGTCGAGTTGATTAGTCCCTTTTAAACCTCCATGATAGCTTCAGCACTATCCTGCATCCAAATTAAATATTGGTATTTCTTTATATTTCAATGAGGTACCAAACTATAGCCTTTTAAGCTTAGAATATTGGCACTAGTCGTAGACTTCAGGTACAGGTTATTTTTTTTAGCATACGTTTAAATTTGTATCGTCTAATTGCTGGCTAACCATTCATTATTCACTCACGGCATGGGATTCTGTTTTTATCGCGATTTGGCTCCCTTTCCTTTTCCTCTTCTTTAGGCTTGGGATCTCTTGTTACTATCATGGACGATATGCTCCCTTTTTCATCACTTTTTTATTTCATTACACATACTGACATGATTCTAGAGCACTTTGTAGAACTTAGCATGGCCAGTGTACTAGTCACAGTCTGTTTCAGGCTTTCTATACACGCACTTGGCTTTTTATTCTTTAGAACTCCAAATGTGTTTTTTTGTACAAGCTGGTGATGGTGGCATAACAGTTGCTTTTCTTATCCCTATGTTATTGTTACAATTGTGTAAGATACCCTGTATCTCTTCTTTCAGCCTGGAAAAAATCTAGGTGACGAAACACGTCGGCTGCCTGTCTGTAATAGATTTCTCGCAAGAAATGGGACTAACTGTGAAAAGAGTAAATCAATATCAACGTGACTCTGAGATTGCACCACTTCTCTATTGGTCAAACTATTGGACCATTGGACTTTGTATTTTTCTGTTTATTAGCTTGCTGAACTGGGGTCTCTCCGGTTCTGGCTGTCTCTCCCTAGGTGACAGGGTGTGAATACCACGAAAGCACCAACTTTACTTTTTGTGTTATGATTTTGCATATCTGTTTCCCTACCAATTAAGTAAAAAATAAAAATTCAGGAGGATACTCTTGAAGTCTTGCCTTTCAAGCAAAAAGTAGCTACTTGTTAACACAATTTTACCACGCTTTGCCCAACAGTGGAAGATTCTAAATTGGTCAGTGACTGCCTGGGTTTTCTTGATTTAAGTTTGTTTTTTGCAGTTTCTTTTTTCACTGCTCTGGTAGTGGAATACTTGAGTGATAATTGGGCATATGCTTCCAACATTGTTCTGCTAAAGCGGAACTGGATGATTTCAGCAGAACTGTGCCTTGTGGACCATACCAAAAACTTACAGGGAGCTTAGAGGCAGCCATTTGCAAACAAATGTTGGCTTTATTGTTGCTCTCATTTGTTTGCTTGTTATTTATTAGCTTTTCTTCCTCTTCATATGTTTGCCCTTCCTGTGGAGCATTGTTTATTTACCATCTTTTTGATTGGATGGCTTTTAGCCATCCTCTACTCACGTTTAGGGAACTACGTTTTTCTTTTTCGTTTAGCACTCCACAGGAGTGTATGTGTTTTGTTATTCTCTCTCTCGAGTGTTGCTCCCCTCCCTCAAATATCCGCCGATGCGCACTCTGTCGCTTTTTTTCTCCCCCAGGCCTTAGCTCATCCATTACTCCCCCCCTCCCCCTCCCTCTTTTCTTCCTTGTGTGCTGCTTCCCCACGCTGCGTGCTCCATGTTGCTCTCTCCTCCATACGTTTAGGAGGGAGCAATACTCACTCACCATGGCTTATTTATTTAATTATTTTTTAATGTATGCATTCAACACTCGGTCTCAAGCTCGTGCGTTGAACTGCCCATTGCGTCTCGCACCTGACCCTGCATTACTCACCTATTCCTCGCGGTACTTAAAGTATTTTATTTAAGGTTTTTGTAGTACCCAGCAGCGTGGTGATGCATGCATGCACTTGTCATCACTCATGGTCAGACGTACAGAATAATGCGTACACTTTTTCAACATTTTGTTGATGCATTTTCAAAAAGTATTTATAGTTCCAGTGGCACAGTTAGCACGGTACTCAGTTGTGGGTATACCAATTGCACATAGGGCATCACAATGAAAATGCAAAAAATGTGATTAATGGAATGCTTGAATTAATCCCAGCTGCTGCTCGGGCCCTGTCCCAGGCCATTATGTTTTTTTTTACCCACTATACCAACTCATAGTAGACCAAGCGGTATGCAAACCAGCCTTGATTGTGCTCCAATGTGAACAGCCCATCCAGAATTGCCAAGCCAGGTCCTCTATGAACCGGAAAACCCAAGACAAGTTTTGGCATAACTGGACCTCTTCAGTTGGGTACAGCTTGGCTCCGTAGGCACAGTGAGCACAGCACGCACAACTGGGCATACCCATCGCAATGGAAATACAAAAATGTGATGGATAAATGCCGATGTTTGAGTGTAATGCGATCATTCCTTCCATCACCTTGTTTTATGCAGCATCAGCAACACGATTTGGGAAAGCCAATAGATCAAAAAGGCGAGACCCATTGGCTTTGCCAATGTTTGTGATCAGGGAGCATAAAGACACAGCTAATCATCACACATCCAGCAAATATTTCATATATTTGCATGGAGCAGTCCGCAGAAGAGGTAAGGCTTGAACCTTTGTCCCGATATGTGAAAGACTTGAAACACAGGATCAAATATGTGATCAGTTTATGGCTTCTGTTTACGTGGAGCCACCACGGTTCCTTTACTGGTTTCTAGATTGTAGTGAACAGGTTGCAGTTTTCCTTCCTGAATACAGGGATTCCTACAAGAGATTCGAAGTTATAAAGGAGATTTTGGAATGAAAACACTGATTTCATTGATGAGTAACATTCCTACATCTTTTGTCCTGTTTTATGTAAACCTGTCTTTGTGTGTTTGCTGAATGGATGTCTTTGCACATATTCTCCGAACTTATTGGAGCGTGCAGGAAAATCTGACAATGTGGCATCTCCCATGAAGGAAGAACCTGTGGGTTTATATTCTCCTGAGCGACTGTAGCTATGAAAACAGATGTGTGATTTCCTGGAGTTGTTATCCACTCTAATTGGATGCTCCTAAAATGCCGATTATTTATTTTATTGCTGAATGTAGTACGTCAAATGTGTGCACCCTGTAGATAAAATACTGACTTCTTTCATATATATATTTTTGTATTCACTTCTAGCCAGATCTCAGCTTCCTGTTGGTGTCAGGCGGAACCGGAAAGATTATTGGTGGCTTGGTGAAATACAGCATTTTGGGTGATGGCAAATTGGTTGGACCACAAATCTACGTTACTGGTCGGGGTGCATACTATGTATTGTTTGGATTAGGTAAGAAACCAAGTGTGTGAACTGTTTCACTAAGTGTAAAGATGATGATGATGATGGTGTAGTTATCCTTTCAGTTCAAAACCAGAAAGTATTGGTACCGTTAAGCTCCTTTGAGGTTTCAAACCAAAATGATCTCACTGGATGAGTTGGTCCAGGACTGTGCTGTCTGAGTTTAGATTTTTTACATATACACTTTATTTCTCAACCGAAATAGCTGGTCATATTTTAGTAGCTACATTGACATAACCTTTCAAAAAACTGTTTGGTTCAAACTAAGATTCACTCATAACACCAAAACGCTTCCCACTCCTGATCTCGGCAAATAACTCTCTGCCAATGACTCACTCCCCCACAGTGTAGCGTACTATCTGTCTGAAAACAGGCGTGCATGCCCCACATGGTGATATGAAACACTGTGGTGCCACAATACAAAGAGTATATATGAAGCCCTCGACAGTAATTGATTTTCTCCTTCTTTTTCAAGAGGAATAAATACAGTAACACATCTTAGGACAACGTTTTCAATTTTAAAAGATAAGGTGATCTCTCACGTGTGTTCTGTAGGAAGTGTTATGGAGACCTACTTACAGGTATGGGTAAAAGCCAATCCAGAATTAACGGTGGTGATAGCTGAGTGAGTGCTGGGTTGAGGAGGTCATCTGGGGAAAGTAGAGATCAGAAACCTGGCTCAATATTAGTTTGTTGGAGTTGTGGACCTTTCATCCGGTGCTGAGGGCCTTCCTGCTGCCCATCACGGGGAGGTGCTACAGGTTCTTATTGACAACATCACAGCCTTGTGGTACTGCAACAAGTAGGGTGAAGTGGTGTCCTTTGCAAGGGGGCTTTGTGCCTTTGGAATTGACTCGGGGTGTAGGCCATAGCCATCATCGTGAACCTCCTGGCGGAATCCTTGAATGCCAGGTTGGATTAGCTCAGCTTGCAGCTCAAAAATGGCATTCCATCCTGAGGAGGCGCAGGACATCTTCTGACGGGGGGCACACCCCATAAAGATCTTTTCGCTGCTGTCAGGAATGCGCAGTGTCTTAACTTTCTTGCGTGGTGTAAAAACTTTCGCTCACTAGAGCGGCTGACTCTCTTGCTATGGGATACATGACAGCTGGAGTGGAGCATGAGACTCCTGTATGCCTTCCTGCCTCTGCCTCTCCTACCCCGAATTCTGAAAAAGCTCGGAACTGACTGGGCCCTAGTCATCCTAGTGGCTCTGGATTGGGCCAGGGGAGTGTGGTGCTTGGAAATTCTCAGCATGTGCATCTGTTCGTCAATCAGATTGGCATTCTGGCAGGATTGTCTGTTGCTGCAGCAGGGCAAAGTTCTGCACCCAAACCTGTGCAAGCTACATCTCTAAGCATGGAGATAGAAGAGGCTACAATCAACCTCATTCAATCTATAACCTGAGTTGTGGATGTTATCCTTAATGCTAGGTGTTTCAAAGAAGAGCTTTTACGACAGGCTCTGGGACAAATTTCTGGGCTTGTGTGGAGTTCATAAGACAGACCCTTTACAAGCCAAACTGTTGGATGCTGTATTGTTTGTTTCAATTTTAGCCCCGCAAGTCCTTGTAGTAGGCACTTTTGAAGGTTATTTTTTCGTTCTTTTGGCATTTACCGGACCAGCCGTCCTTGTTTACCTCACATGTTTTGATGTGTTTAATCAAAGGTTTAACACACGTGTTCCCTCCAACACTAATTGTGATGTTTTAGTGAGACTTTAACTTTGTCTTAATGTTTCTGATGTATATTCTGTTTGAATCGGTGAACATCTGCTTGTTGGGTCTTATGACCTTAGACTTTCTTCCCCATTGCTATTACTTTAGCTCATCTTGTGAGTGAACTCCAGGCTCTATTGGCACAACAGCCTTTCATCATTGTTTCACTTGTGCTGAGGACTTAGTGGGCCTCTTTGCCAGAGACTTGCAATACCTTTCCATGTTGGGCAATCTATCATTTTCCCAGCATTCTTCGACCTGACTCAGCACTCGAAAGAGGAGGGAAAGCTACATCTTTTGTAACCTGAAAAAGCTTTATGTTTCTACATTGATCCTACCACGGACCATCAAGAGAATGATCAAGTTTTTATGGGCTTTTCTGGGGCGAAGAAAGCAAAGACTGTGCAGAAAAGAACTCTGTCGAAATGGATAGTCATTATGGACTGCTGTGCATTGGCCAAAAGCAGCATCCAGAAGGTCTGAGAGTGCATTCCAACAAGGCCAATGCTGCTCCACTGCAGTGGCACGCAGAGTATACATCCTTGAAATCTGTCAGACTGCGATGTGAGTGTCAGTGCACACATTTACAAAGCACTACTGATTTGGCAGCCAGGTGTGATAAGGGCATTTCACCTGTTTGGTCCTACAAAATGTTCTGGTCTGAGCACCCTTCACAGATCCTTCACTTTTGAGGGGTACTGCTTTGGTGTCTATTCTTATAGTGAGGAATCTGTGGTTACAAGTATCCAACAGAAGAAAAACTTGCTTGCCATATGTAATGCTCTAACCACAGATTCTTCACTGCCCTTCTACCTCCCCGTTTTGTAGAGTGGTATCTTTATATCATCTAGAAAGGTCCCACAGTGGAGATCTGCACACTGATACAGACATTTGTTTTGCGAACCTCTGCCGAGCGTACAGAAGAAGGCAAGGAAGAAATTGATGTCTTGGACCACCAATTTAAATCTCACATTACTGGATATTTTCTTGACTTGGTTACACACTGAATGAATTAATTAATTAATAAGTGATTCATAAAACGTGTGACTAATAGGCAGCATCCCAGCACTGAAACAGGAAAGCAGGAAGGCGTATGTGAATAGTAGACCATGCAAAGTGACCCTAAACAGAAGAAGGAGAAGAGCCATGTGTTAAACTGCTTTCTGAAGGCGGCCTCCAAGGGGCTCTTACAGAGGTTACATTGAAACGAGGAGGCTGGAACACCTTTCTTCATGTGCTTAATGTGGGGAACAGTCAACCCAGAGGCTGATGGAGAGAACAAATCTCCTAGCAAGGTATCCTCTACTAGCTTCAAACATTGCCCTATGGATAAGGGAGAGGGATTTAAGTAAGATCCTATTCCTGACCGGAAACCACTGTAGGGAGTTAAGACTTGGAGAGACTGAAGTGTGTCTAGGCAAACGCAGGAGAAGCTGTGCAGCAACATTTTGAACCATCTCAAGGTGACCTTACAAGGCTTACAAGACACTGAGGTAGAGGGCATTAGCATAATCCAGACACTGTTCCTTTCATTGTCTGTGATAGGTTCCACTCATGTTGTGACTCACCTGTCTAAATCAATGGCCCACCCATCATCTAATGTTTTAAAACCTGGTGCGTGCCTCCCACCTGGTGCGTGCCTCCCACCAGTCCCTCAGTAACCTTCGCGTAACTCACCAAACTAAGTATTGTCAACCTTGTCTCCGTTGGTTCTGGAGCATCAGTAAAAGTCATCTAGATTTCACCTGCTGCCCTTGCATACTAATATATTGTATGGACTGACCAGATCCGGTGCCATAGCACTCATGTGCCTCATTGAATGCGATAAATCTGGCAATCAGGTATACAACTCCAAGTGTAGCACAGCCTCCCTCCTTTCATTTAGTCGCGGACTTCTCCCAGGGAAGTCTTCAAAAGGGATAGACCATATATGCTTTACATGCAAACAGGAGACATTACAGGGCCACCTTTACCATTTGGTTTGACCCTTTGCCCATCTGTCAATGGCATATCAGAGACCCGCTGGCATGTTGTTCCATCATGTGTAACTGAGTAAGTTATATATTTTGGGTTGACATTTTTTATAAATCCACACTTGGAAGATGCAACCCAGCTTTATCCCGGGGCAATTTTGAGGTGGGCAGTTTTATGCTGCTCCACTTCCACACTCAGAACAGAGAGATCAATAACTGAGAGAACTGCAGAATAGGATCACTTCACAATAGATCCCTATAGCACATTCAAACATCAAGGAAGAAGCACCATGTTGGTGAGGGAGACCTTCCTACTACGGACAATGGCAATGAATTCCAAAACACAATGGATTGTTCTAGCCCCTGTACTACCCTCTCCATATTGAGGGAATTGAGCTTCCTTTTTATGAGTCACCCGAATGGCCAGATAGCTGTAACACTCCGTCTTCCACTAGAGGTCATTAACAGAGAAAGACTTCACCTGGCTGACCGTGTCAGAGTTGAACCAACAGAAAGAGCTTCCATTTGGCCCAATGAGTGCGCAAAAGGGCACCTTCCCCAAATGACCCAATATGGATTGATATATATTTCAGAAGATTAGTTATGTATATGTGTGTGTCATCAGCATACATGGACGTTATGTGGTTGAGTCTCTAATCTTTACACCCCAATTATCAAGGACCATACACATTTGACAGCCCATTGGCTCAGTTGCTAGAGCAATTAGTGTGGGTGATAATGGCTACTTGTTGCTCATTTGAAGTTCTAAGCATTGGACATTCCACCCTCACCCCTACTTTAACCCTGGCAGTTGGTGCTGTAAATACCTTATATTGCATTATTTTATTTATTTTGCTATAGTTTTGTTCTTTCTTTTCCCATAGGGTTGCCTTGTTGAGGTTATCGGGCATGGCACAGAATTGTTTATGGTCCTCAGGTAGTTTGTAGTCCGGATAAGTTGTCAGAATAATTTACTGCTTGTCCGAGGAACCCTCAGAACCTGCAATGCAGACCTCTGTTGTGCATCACTTGTTTTGTGCTTCACCACATCCAAGCAGAACTAAGGACATGGACTGGGCTGCATCATCAGCTTGAACACTTTGTATTATTTTTATAACATCCTGTGGATTTTTGACTGTTTCCATGTTTGACTGTTAATGGATAGTTTCACTGTATTTCTCACTCATAAATACATTTTGAGAAAGCAGTGAATAGGAACTGTATATTATTGACTGCATAGCAGTTGCAGTATTTGCTTAACACAACCATATCCTTCCAATGCAGTTTTTTGTACAGGGCTTGCCCCCATTCTATCCCAAATGCATACTGTAATGCAGTAGCTTTTGTTTCTTACTGCTGCCCAGTCACCTGCAGTACTGCTATAATCAAGGCATGTAGCGCTACTGTGTGATGCAACCATCATCTTTATTTCACATCTTCTGTCAGATTGGCAGGTTCATCTTTTGCTCTGCTTGGTGAGATTTCCCAGCCCTGCTCCACTTACAGGGTAGCGGTGCACTGTTTATGGTAAGTCCACCCTTCACAGGCCTGCACTATGGCCACCCAAGTGACTGCTTACCTCTCGGTGAGCCTAACCATCCGTCTCATAACTTAGTCTAGGCTTCTTCTCACTTCTGTTAACAAAGGGCTGACCTGCTCCATGGAGACACCACCAAACTGCTTACCACTTACTGAGCAATTTTAACAGTTCACGTCCTGTCATTATCGGCTGTGTTGCATAATTCATATTCATCTGATTATTATTTTTCATTTAGCTAGATAGCATGACGGTGAAGGATTTTATGAGGGACAGAGGGAGCGCTGCCAGAAAGCATCTAATCAGCCAAGCGCCACACCCCATTCAGATGATGCTTGCAATTAAAACACTGCTTGCATGAGGCATTGGAGCTCCTTCCAGTAGGGAAACATCAGCCAGTCACACCTACTTACTGGACAAGGGGACACTTAATCGCTTCAGTTCGTTCTCCGGTAGGTACTTGCATGTCGCACAACCTCCACATACTTGCCCAGGTCTAAGGGCACCATCCTATGAAGACAAACTTTTGCAGGCCAAAGCCAGAAGTGGCCTGGTGTCACTTCCTTTGGCAGGTAAAGAACTTAAGAGGGGAAGTCAGGCTTTTAAGTGGTTCTGATGTCTAGTTTGTATTAAGTACATTCCACGTCATCTCTGTTAGTCTTGACTAGACCATGATTATCTGAACATAAGGGGGGATAATTGAAATGATTTTCATGTATTCCACAAAAAATGTTTGATGGAAGCCAAGCTAAATTTCTGATGGATACATCTAACTGCAGATGCCTCACCATGTCAATTTCCACAGGTGTCAGAATGGATCCAGAGATTTTTCTCAGCAGTTCCCTTGTGCAGTGGGAAGTGGCATGTGCAGCTGAGTGTCGACTCCATCCCACCTCAGAAATGATGCCAGAGTCACATATAGTCAACACTGCTGTGAGCTGACATCTGCTTCTTTCTTTCCTTCTTTTCTCACCTTCCAACACAAACCACGTTTCCTGGAATTGTCCAGAATTTATTTTATAACAATTTTTCCAGTATGCAAGGGACATGTCTGCCCCCAAAAATGAAAGGCTTCAAGGACTGCATTAAGCACATGACAGCGACAGACTCCCACCAGGTATGTATCTGGCATCTGGGTTCCTGATGTGACTTGAAGTCATGTGAAAGCTGCACCAGGATCAACCCGAAGGTCATCTAAGGTCCCAGAGCCAAGCTCTATATCTCTGAACACCGTCGGAAAGTGCATAAGAGCTGGTCTCACCTAAGTAGAGTACGCATTACGAAGAGAGGTCTGTTATTGAAAGAGTTCCTCTTCCTACTCCCAAGTCATCAGGTATGTTGAAGTCCAAGAAAAAACATAAGCCTACACATGAGTTCCTTTCTTCCTGCATCTCTTGTCAAGAGAAGTTGCATGGATGTCAGGGTACCTCCCAGTTCGGTCATGGACCCTGCCTCGGACCCAGTCCTTCCTCTCATCGCCATCCAACACAAATTCCCTGGTCCTTCATTGATGCCTCAATAGGTCAAAGCCTTTAAGGAGGCCATGTTGTGTATATTTGCCACTCTACTGGCTCCCTCTGGCACATGTACCAGTGCGAAGAATGTGAAGAGACCGCCAGGTTGGCTACTACCAACTGATTTGTCCCTGATATGGACTGTGCCTATTAACCCTGCTGTGGGGCCTGCCCCAGTTCTGAGGCTGACACCTGTCCCGACTTCTCACCTTGGACCGTGAGAATAGCTTGAACTCTCCATCTGGCCCAGCCACATAGGAGTCAGCATCTCTTGCTGTGGGATATTGCCACTACCAGAAACATTTTTCGGATGCAGAGCCCCATTATTGTGGTGATGATGATTCCAACTTTGTGAGAAAGAAAATCTGTTTGTGGCTCTTCAAGATGCCAGTGGGCTACTTATTTCCTTTGACACTAGCCTGAACTCTCCATCTGGCCCTTCCACAGAGGAGTCAGAATCTTTTGCTGAATTCATTAGGAGGGCTGTGGAAGTCCTCAACCTCCAACTGCCATCAGCAGAGGTAAAACCTAATGTTCTCCAGTATTGGATCTTTCATAGATTCAAATGCTTGAGTCTTCCTCGTTGTTGAAGTGGGAGTCACAAGGTATTACTATAAGAGCAATGCAATATAAACTAATATGGTAGAATGCAATGGATAGCCACTGTGATAGCCTATCCATATCCTTTTGTGAAAAAAGAACCAAATCTAGGTCACAGCCTACCAGATGACAGCACCCTGTAGAACCTTCCCAAGAGAGGCTGAGTTCCTCAGATTTTCTACCACACGTCATTTGAGAGGGAGTGTCCCTGAGCTCTACTCTGTGTTTATTCACATTTCTGATAACTTCATCCATTCTCACTATGTAGGACTTTTCTAAGAAAGGACTCTTCAGGTCATGTGGATCTTGTGGTAAGAAGAGACTTCACCAGGAGGATCCCCATAAGGATTGTGTATTTTGCTTGTAAAAATTTCTAGGATCTTTTCAACCAAAACCCTAGAAGACAGAGGGCAAGTTGTTAATTTGGTTACATTGACTCAAAAATCTGATGTAATCTCTGAAGATGAGGACACTGCTAGCTAGCTCTTACACTTCTTCTGAAAAGCACAAAAAGAGGAAGAGATCACAAGAGTCTCCTCATAAAAATGTTCCAAAGAAAACGCACCATGATTCCTCACAAAAAGGAAAGCATTCATCTAGTTCTTCATCATCGGTTATCAAAATCTTCATCAAAAAAACTTGCACTATTGACGGTAACAAAAACCTCTACTCTGTCGATGGAGATTGCTCAAACACCAGCTAAAGCCTCATCAGCAAAACCTTCATTGACGACACCTCCACCGTCGACGGCACCTCTATCATCGACGTCTCCATTGTCAATGACAACTACATCGTCAACATTCACAGCACCGTCAACGACTAATACATCGTCGACAACGAAAAACCATCAGCAACGAAAATACATACCACCTCGTCACCACATCAAATTATTCCATCATTGATGGCACGCTTCTCGTCGACGCCTCCATCATGTAAAATGAAAAGACCCTCAAGCTTGCAGTTTACCCCTCTTTTTCAACCACCATCAACCAGACATTTTTACCAAGATCCTTTGCAGTTCTCACCAGTAACTCCTGCCAATTTTGTGGACGAATCTGATGATAATGATGATGACTAATTTGGCCCAGTACCCAGCCCATCACAGCTGAATGTCAAATATCAAGAGGATGATGATGACCAATATTACACCCAGGAATTCCACCCACAGCATGCGGCTGCCAAGACCCAGCATTATATAGAACCAATTCAGGAATCCATGGTCTAGCTTCCTGAGGCATTAGTAGAAGGCTTACACACCATGTTCTTAGACTACCGTACTGATTTTCCAACACCTGTGGGATCGCAACCATTTCCTCCTCCAGCAACACAACCTCTTATACCTCCTTCAACACTAAGGGTTGTTACACCCTCACACATTGCTGTTCCACCTTCAACTGATGATGATGCGTAGGAGGGTGAAATTCAAGACGCCAGACCCTCTAGCAATGAATGGAATGAATACATAATTCCCACACCTTCTCCTCCACCTACCCAACCAGCAGACTCGCCACCAGAAGACTTAGGTGGTTTTTACGCCCTGATGGGAAGGGTTGTGACTAGATTTCACCTTCCTGTGACGATCAAGCAGTTTGACTGCTTTCTTTATGATTTTAAAGACCAGTCAAGAATAACAGTGGGAGCAATCCCAATATTCCGCTATGTATGAGAAGAAGGAATAAAGGGCATGGAGGCACCAGCTACAGTCACCACAGTCCTACCTAGAATAGATTTTAAAAAAAATACAAGGCCACAGACGATGCACCAGCATGTTTGGTGGGACATCCAAAGCCAGATTCCATCATCACCCAGGCTGCGCAGAGGAGATCAAAGAATTCTTACACGCCTTTCACTTCCCCTCCTGACAAGGAGGGTAGAAGACTCCTAACACAGGCAAGAGATTCATGACCATCTGTGGAACTACTGTGCGGGCAGCCAATGCCTTATTAATACTGGGGAGGTATGACCGCCCAATGTGGTCAGATAACGCACTATAACTAGACTTTCTGCCAGACGATGAAAACCAGGAGGCATGTTAAATCTTACTAAAAGGAGAAAGACCAGCTTCCGAAATCATTGGCTCATCCGTGCACATTGCTTCCCTTTTGTCAGCTGGCTGGTGCAGCCGTCTTTGGATGTCAACGTTGATGTAAGTTGACCACGTTCCATCCAGAGGTACAAAGTAAGATTCTTGACCTGCCTTTTATCGGCGATATGCATTTTAGCAAGCATATAGAGGATACCTTACAGGCCATCGAGGTGGATACCGATACGGCTAGGTCCTTGAGAATGCTTCAATATAGGAAAACACCTTTTCGAGGAGCACGAGGTTGAGGAACCTACACCTTTCATGGAAGCTATCAACTGTACCAACCTCAAAGCTATCAATCATTTCATTCCACCTACCAGCAGCGCCAATGTCGTGCACTACCTCAAGCTACATTTTCCAGACAGCAGCCCAGATGTAAGCAACCAGCACAATCTAGAGATGCGTGCAGGGATAAGTGACAATTCAGTGGAGCCTGCTACAGTTTCCCCTATCCTAATACCCAAGGGAGCACACATCTCGTTACTGCAACCAATGGAAACAAATTATCAAAGACAAGTGTGTCCTGGATATAATAAGATGTGGCCATATTTTGGAGTTTGTACAACTTCCGCCACAAACATCACCTGTGGCTCAAATCCACTTACTCAAGAAGGAAGCAGCCATCATGCTATAAAAGGGCGCCATAGAGAAAGTTCCTCGTTCTCAGATAGGAAAGGGGTTTTATTCTTGTTTCATTCTAATAAATAAAATGTCTGGAGAATGGCGCCCCATTCTAGACCTCAGGAAGCTAAACAAGTATATACAGAAAAAGTAATTCAGTGTGTTAACTCTCCAGGAGATATTGCACCTTCTTGATCATGCGGATTTTATGGCCACTCTTGATTTGCAACATGTCTACGTTCACCTCCCTATCCACCCAAAGCATCGAAAATGTCTCCTCTTTACTGTGGCAGGAGCTCACTTTCAGTTCAAAGGGTCTCTGTTCAGTTCAAAGGGTCTCTGTTCAGTTCACCGAGTGTTTACCAAAGTCCTTGCCACAGTAGCAGCACATTTGAGACTCAAAGGACTACAGCTTTTTCTGTATCATGACAATTGTCTTGTAAAAGCGGGGTCTATCCGAACGCTTCGGAAGCCATGTCGATTTGCTTCCATCTGTTTTGCTGTCTAGGACTCGTAGTCGATTACCAAAATTGGTACTCTTACCCTCTCAGAGGATGCATTTTCTCGGACAACTCTGGACACCATACAAAACAAGGTATTCTTGTCCGCAGAGAGATAAAGGATAATATCACTGGCTCACCACCTATCCAGAAAATGGTTTGTTTCTGTCCATATCCTAAAGTCATTTCTCAGCATGATGTCCTCGGCCATTCTCATGCTGCCTCGGAGATGTCTCAGAATGAGACCCTTACAAGAACAGTTGGACAAGCAGTGGCTCCAAGTAACCGGATCATTCAATAATCTAATTCGAATTACTCCGCCATGAAAAAGGCACTTCTATGGTGGCAATCTGCCAGCAACCTTTCAACAGGGCTAACGTTTCTCTCCACTTCTAGATTTCATTATCACCACGGATGCCTCCCTGGAAGGTTGGGGAGCCCATCATCAAGATCTCCAAATAAGGGGCAGATGGAGTGCTTCTCTTTCCAGAATGCACATCAATTTCTTAAAGTTGAGAGCCATTTTTCGGCACTGCAGTCATTCTTTCCGAGGATACAAACATCATACATCCTCATTCCTACACCAACTGCATGCATTATCTAAACAAGCTAGGAGGTATGATGTCCCACATTTTCTCTCTAGAGTCTCAGAAAATTTGGAAATTAGCACTAGTACACCTTATCTTCATCAAGCCGGAGCATCTGCCAGAGATAAAGAACAATCTAGCGGATACTCTGAGCAGAACCAGTCAAACATGCCACGAATGGGAACTCAATCGGCCAATTCTCAACTCCATATTCCAGAGATGGGGCACACCGAGTTTAGATCTCTTTGCATCACAAGGGAACTGAAACTGCTGGTTCTTCGCCAGCTGGGAACCACAGAGCAGGTCATGGGGGAATGCTTTTTCAATAAGATGGTCAGGCATCTTTGCTTACTCTTTTCCCACTTACCCTCATCTCCAGGATTCTAATGAAAATGAAGAGAGAACCGTGCCGCCTGATCCTCATTGCACCATGACAACACTGGTTCATGCAACTGCTTCTACTCTTGGAAAACAACCCATATCGCCTGCCTGAAACGTCACCTTTTATAAACCATGAACGAGGGGCAGATCCTCCAGCCACATCCCGCCTCTCTCCAATTGCATGCATGGCTGCTGAATTCAACAAGCTCAAGCACTTAAACATCCCCCAGGATTGCAGGGATATATTATCCAAGGCAAGAGCTGATTCCACCAACAAAGCCTATAGGTTCAAATGGATATGTTTTTGCTCTTGATGTCTACAAAACAATATCCACCCTCCCGATTCACCGCCAGAACAGATTCTACCTCACCTACTATCTCTGGCTAAATCAGGACTGTTACATGCGTCTGTTAAAGTTCACCTCAATGCTATTTCACATAACAAATGCTCTCTCAATTCTGTCTCTCTTTGCTCTTACCGGATCATCAAGCAATTTATGAAAGGTTTATTTAGAGCCTTTCCTCCGATTTGCCCTCCTCCACCTGAGTGGAATCTTAATGTAGTCCTTTCGCAACTTGTAAAATCACATTTTGAGCCTTTTCACAAGGCTGAGCTCAAATATCTCACTTGGAAAGTTGCATTACTCTTGGCACTAACCTCTACAAGGAGAGTAAGTGAAAGCCTAGCTTTTACTATCCAGGAACCCTCCCTATACTTCACAGATGACTATGTTCTCCTCAAAACAAATCCAAAGTTTATTCCTAGGTTCTATTCCAATTTCTTCTCAACAAACCTGTGGTACTCCACACCTTTTTTCCAAATCCATCCTCATCAGCTGAAAAGGCACTTCACTCTCTTGACGTCAAACAAATTCTGAAAACTGAACAGTTACTGGTTCCCTATGATCCTAACCAACTAGGTGCTTCAGTCACAAAACCGACTATTTCATGATGGATTTCAGAAACCATCTCTGCCATTCTGAAGCGGGTAAGCCGCTCACACTTACACCTAAAGCACATTCTACAAGGGCAATATCCTGTTCTGCTCCCCTTTTCACTGGTGTTTCCTCCGAGAAGATCTGTTGTGCCGCTCCATGGAAAATCACATATACTTTCATACAGCATTACTGCTTGGAGTTGCCAGCCAGCATGGACGCAGCTGTAGGACAAGCAGTCTTATTTCATCTTTTCCAATAAGGTAAGCCTCTTCTCATAGAGGTGAATTTATTTTTAGTTCTCATTTTATCTCTCTTAGTGTGATTATATTACCCATGCTTAATTTTATATACTGCCATTTCTTATATGGTGAACAGTACAGAGTTATACAAATCATTACCCACCATCCACTAAGGGTATTTGTGTTTTTCACAATTGTGAACTGTTATTACTGCTCTCTATTCTGATTCAAGCATGTGAATCTATGAAAGATCCAATATTGGAGAAGAAAACTTAGTTACTTATCTGTAACTACAGTTCTCTAGCATTGGCATCTGTCATAGATTCACATGCGACCCACCCACCACCCAGAGGTTTACCTTATTTTCTCATTTAGACCTTTATCACATTTGTGCTAGAATGTCCTGCAGTCTAGGTTCTTCAGAGCCACTCCTCTCATTCAAAGAGGCCCTACCATATACCTTAATGTGCACTTGTGCCAAAGCAGATCTTTTCCTCTTGCCCCCTACCCACAATATGTGAATATATATTCCCCGACCCACAAGGGATACATATGGTCCTAGAGACAGATGGTATTTGAATATCAGGTTCACAAGGAAGCACCAGGGCAGTCTGGAGGGGGACCACCTTTTTGTGTAGCAGTCACTGTGTTTGCCATACATTACACCATTCACGTTGCAGACTATCTCCCACCCATACAACGGATGTAGCATGGCACAAATGGATTCTTGCACACACTTGCCCAAAGTGCTTGTCTCTCTCACACACAATATCTCACTTTGCATGCAGAACACCTGGGGAAGGTGTATTAAGGTCCTTAGTTATTGCGAACCAACCAATGTTTGCGAGGTGTTTTGTAGGTTACTTGCTCTTCGGAGTTAGAGGTAAAAGGCCTCTACACCTGTGCTAGAATCTGCTACCACCGGCCTTCTGTCTCACAGTATATGGGTTTAGGAGAGGGTAGTAGACCTTCTCAACTTTGGGTAATGGTAGACATAGGGTGCACCCTTTGGCCAGCAAAGCATTGTGCTCCCCTGGTGGACGTCATTAAAACATGAAGCACCTAGGTTGTGCTGCCTTAGTTTTGAGCTCAGTGGGGAACGTCCTGTATCAAACAAAAGACAGTCAAAATAGCATGGTGGCACACTTTTTCCAGCTGAATCTGATTGGTCTCCGTCTCTGTAGCCCTACTTCAGAAACCTTCCTTCTCTGGTTTCAAGTGAGCATATCTCCTGTCAGGAGCTTTAGCTGTGGATATCTGCTTTACTGTGGTGTTCAGATGTGCCAGCCTCTCTCTCCCTCATCTTAAGCTCGCTCACCAATCGGAAAATATAGGTGGAGACACCCAAGTCAGTGAAGCACAGCACAGCCCATCTCCAGTTATCAAGTCGGCTTATCGCTTGCCCAGGAGTTTTATCCTCTCAGCATCTCTAAAATCTTCCACTTCACTCTCTATGGTGTCAAGTCCTTGCAAACCCCCTATCTGAGTACTTAGGTTAGTGTCAATGACCCTGAGCCAGACATCTAATATATTTTTTGTCTCAAGTCAGATTTTATTCTATTTGAAGCTTTAATTTCGTTCTGTCTGGCACCCCAAGTGAGACAGTTCCCTTCTTTATCAGCTGCAACTCTGAGCCTTAGTTAGAGCACCCATACCCTTGCTGTGAAGTGAAGACAAGTCTTCATCATCTCAGTGGTCTGTTAGCATGACCTGATATCTGAGGCTTGTATTTTTACCTTTGAGACCTGACACTCTTATGACTTTTCTCTCAGTTTGGGCAATCTCCTGTCTGAAGCCTAATCAGTGTAGTGATTTCTGTGTGATGTCGGTCAGCCACCTCTTCTCTCTCAGGATCACATCAGCCTGTGTCCGATCTGAAGCTTGGGCTCAATGACCCAATCGCTCCAGCAATCTGATGTATATACTAATCTGTCTGAATGTATCCTGTGACTTTAAAGCTAAAACCCTATGTGAACTTTTGACTGCACTCTTACCTTCATAAAAGTTGTAACCTATGCTGCTCCACTGGCTCTTAGTGTGTTGTAAGCACCAAGATGTTTTTTTACATTTTGTCCTATTTAGGAAATGTCCAGGCTGTTGCTTTAAGAGATATCTATGCACAAGCCAAAAATCGGGATGCCATTCCACCTGTGCTGGTGAAGCAAGACCAGGACTGGGAGAAGAGGAGATCTGGAAATGTTTCAGAACTGATTAATATTTACAGGTATGGTGGCTTTGTTTCTCCTGCATACTGTATGGTGGCTCCTATAAACAGAAGCAGGGCCATATCAACAGTAAGCTGTCACTTGAGCCACTTTCTATGATGGTGCCATAAGGGGTTTTGATGGTAGAGGGTATCAACTGGACACTTCCCATCCTATTCACGCTCTACTGTGTAGTGAATAGGTATTTGCATTGCCAATAATATTACACACACAAACTCTGAATGTGCACAGAAGTATGGGAGTTGTACAACAGGAATTGGATGCATGTGTGTATTTGTGTGCACAAACTCAAATAATAACAAAGCTGTGAATTAAATAAAGTACAGAGTTGCGTCAGACAAGTTATGCACCTTGGGAAGTTGAATATGACACCCAGACACCATGTATATTTATTTGTGAATGCCATTGGAACATTAATTTGAATATTTATATATTTTGCAAAAAACGTGCATTTAAGGTTGATGAACTACTTATTAAACAACCATCTACTGCATGTTCATTGTAATGCTAACAAAGCTTCAAGTGCTGTAGGATACTGTTATGCTGCTCCACAGACTAACTAGATTTTGGAGTCTTCTAAAAAAAAAGGCATCAAGACCATTCAAGTGGGCATTACTCTTAGACTTTGAGCTTTATCAGCAAATAAAACAGTGCAAAAATGTTGATAATACATAATATGGATGTCCTGACTTCCAAGGACCTTCTGCATTTATGACTGAAACTCATGGGCTACTTGCATGACTAAGGGAGGGACGGCTTTTATGTCAGCTTCTGTAATGCAGGCATTGACTGACCTGAAGTGACGGAGTAATTCTGAGAGATAATACTTGTATAATTGTCAGTGGTAGAGTTACTTATTATATTCCAGCACATTATGCCCGCAGCTGTAATCGGGGTTCCTCTTTTTTTTGGTGCTATTTTATTCTATTATACATTTGAGCTTCTATTAGATTTGCATGTCATAGATACTTCCCTGAGTGACCATAACATTTTATCTTCATACCTTGATTTGTCACAAGAAAATAAAAGTTCATAGAATCAGAATAAAGTTGAGGTCTCCCTGATTAAAAAAAAAAAAGAAAAATTAACTGACTTACTTAGATGTAGTGGTCTTAAGTGTAAAACTAATAAAGTCTGTTTATAATATGACATGTCCTAATGTAAAGCCTTTTATAAAGTTCAAGCTGTGTATTAAGTGTGTCTTGGGTGAGAAGAAATTAGGATCTAATTGTTCAAAGTTTCAGTTCTCTGAAAAGGTCCCCAGGCTTGAACAAAATCTCACCAGGGAAATAAATTGGCTGATCAGGTGCCAATTCCAGTACTTCCTTACTATAAGGGGCAAATCATGCTATATTAAAAGTTCTTGTATAGCGCATAGCTGCCCTAGCAATGGGGCTTTCCAGCGCTTAACCAGTAACGGAAGTACATTAACTACATACACCCAAAGCAATGGGTAAGGGGGAAAAGCAAGTTGGAAAAGAGCCAGGTCCTGAGCAGTTTCCTAAAATGCAGATGTTCTGGGTTTTCCTGAGGGGGAGACCTAGTTTGTTCCACAGAATAGGGGCCTGACCTCAGTCGTAATGACCTCTGACTCTTGACTCGAGGAACAATGGCCAAGTTAATGTCGGCAGATCAGAGCAGTCTGGATGGTATTGAAGAGGATATAAGATTGTAGAGGATGGGAGCCTCCAGGGAATGAATGTTCTTGTGGGCAATGCACAGAGTCTTAAAGTGCATGCGCTTGTCCACAGGAAGCCTGTGCAGCTTATGGAGAAGCTCAGATGTGGAGCAGAATTTTAGAACCAAGAAGAGCAGCCTTGCCACAGCATTGTGGACATTATGGCGTCTTTTCATAACAGCTTTTTTCACTTCTAGGTGTATGACATTGCGGTAATTGAGGCATGACCGAATTAGTGCTTGAATGATGGTCTGTCTGATGTGAGGGTCGAAAAAGCTAGTGATGGGTTTGAGGCTTCTTAGAAGACCGAAATAGGTGCCAGGCAGTGATTTAACTTGGGCCTTGAAGGCAAGAGTATTGTCCATCCAGACTCCAAGGTTTTTGATAGCAGATACGGGATTTGGGGTGGGTCGAGGGTACCTAGTCACCTATGGTCTTCCCAAGAGAGTGAGTGTTTACCCAAAAAGAGAATTTGTTTGCTTGGCATTTTATCTAAGGTAGTTGCTCTTCATCCATTTAGCAACCGCAAGCATTCCTTTCTGAAAATTGGTAATGTCTTGCATTGAATATTCAGAGAGTGATTAATCCACCGGGTATCGTCGACGTGTGATACCAGCACAAGCCCAAATGATTTTACGACCTGAGAAAGTGTTTGGATGTAGATATTGAGTAAGGTAGGGCACAGGGAAGAGCCCTGGGGGACTCCATAGTGAAGGGATTGCAGGTGGGTTACAAAAGGGGGAGAGGGAACCTGAAAAGAGTGCTGGCTCAGAAAGGCGGAATATCCGGTCAGAGCAGGTCAGACACAGCACTTGAATTTAACAGGATTAAGGCCGGTGTGCCCTCATCCAGCGAACTGCGGAGATTCTCTCCTACTGCTTACAGGGCGGATTTAGTACTGTGGGTAGGCATAAAGCAGTTTTGAGAGATGTCCAATATATTATGTTTTTCCAGAAACTCTGACTGGACGCTCTCTGTTACCTTGGCCGGAAAAGGTGGAAGCGAGATAGGGTGGTAGTTTTCCGGTTTAGTGGGATCTAGAGATTTTTTTTTAAGCAGGGGAATGACTTTGGCATGCTTCCATTATACTTGACCTCCTGTAAAACAGCAGATTAAGATAGAGTCCTAATAAAAAAAAAAAAACATAAATGCAGACCAAAAATGGATTGCCTTCACAGAGGCTACTATTTTTAAGAACTCTGGAAGTTTGTGGAAACTGCGAAAGCTAGTGGTACTGGCATTGATGCCTCGCTAATTCTAATTAGCAAGGAAGTGCGGGTGCAATATATATCTGAATTATGTGTTCCAAACACTAGCACCTTTGTTCAAGGCTTGGCTAACGCAGGGCCATTGCAGTAAATCTGTGAAGGCTAGGGCTCAAGGGTTTAACATACCCCAGAAGTGCCTTTAGGGGGCCTGGATCTGTAGTTTGCTCTAGCATGGTAGAGATCAGAGCAAATATGTCTATTCAGTAGGCCCGGTTAACATTACAATTCCATGTAAGGTGCACAAAATTGGCATAATGAGCCACACAGCGGGGGCATTGATGTGAGCATGAGAGGTCATAGTGGGCTAGTGCTTTAGGGGTAATTTACGCTCTGTGTAGAAATTTGTAATGCAGCTTTTAATGTCAACTGTTTAGGGATACCTGCTTAGTCTACATGCAACAGTAAGCCCATGTATTTTCATGGAGTGGGTAGCCCAGATCTAGTTTCCACACCATTTGTGATCGAAGTGTGCAAACTGGCCTAATTGCCAGACAGGAGTGATAGAAGCGGGAGACCAATTTGGAACTGTTGGCGTATGAATTTTAAGGGAGAGAGGTAGGAACTCCGCTGGTTCTTTGGGGTAAGTGGGTAGATTATTTAGCAGAGCTACTCTGAAGGCGCATGCCAATGAACTTATCAGGTCAACGCTTCCATTGACAGAGATCTCCCTCCGTATGTAACTGACAGGAAGATGGCGCTCACTGCACTGATGTCTCCTAGTTAAAGGGAGCCAAGGGATATTTTTGAGGAGGAATGTGAGGAGAATATAGAAGGGTAGCAGCCAGTAATTTACACAGTTTGGCCCAGGCCCAGCAGGTAATGGAGTGAGTATGGATGTCGGAGGGTTTACTAGGCAATCCACAGGGCATGATTGAGGCTAGAGGTGTTGGCTGTGCTTGGTCACGTTCAGCCTTGAGATAAGGAAGCCTCACATCCAGATGGCTAACATTGAGTAGCCAAATAATATAGTTGGAAGTCTGGCATGCCAAAACCACCCTGGACATTCGAAAGGAACAAGGTTTCCCATTTAATCCTGGTGGGCAATTTGCTTAAGTCAGGAGACAGCGCAAGGTCGAGAAGAAGAAATTAGTTAGGGCAAGCGGAATGTTCAGAAATAGATATGAGAAATGTGGAAGAACCACCATCTTAATAATGGCTATCCTCCCAGCGATAGAGAGTGTGAGACATATCCAATATGTGTGGAGACTTTGTCAATTGCAGGGCCGTAGCTAAGGTGAATCACCTCCTCCTTATTCCTATGCATTAGGATCCCAAGATATTTAGGGGGATCTGAGCACCAACACAGAGGATATTCTAGCGAGCAAGGGGTGGTGGCGTCGGTCAGCAGAAAAGGTTTGAATTTACTTCAGTTAATGGAGAGACCAGAGAATGTCCCATAGCATATGATTTCCCTAATGATGGGTAGAAGATATGTGGTGGGGTCATGCACAAATAGAAGAATATCATCTTCATAGAAAGATGCCAGGAGGTGTCCCTTATTCAAATCAGGCCCCCTGTGGATGTGAAGTTGTTGTAGTTGATGAATCAGAGGGTTGAGGCAATAATAAAGAGCAAAGGGGAAAGAGGGCAGCGTTGGCAGGGTCCCCTGGAGATGGGGAAAGCATTAGTCAGCTGGCCATTAACTCAAAGTCGAGCCATAGGCGAGGCATACAGAGCATAATAAGTTCACAGAAATTACATAGTAAGGCTAACTTTTGAAGGGTAGCTTTTAGGAAGGGCCATTCAAGGGAATCAAAGACTTTCTCAGTGTCTAGTAGGGCCTCCGCAGCGGAAAGAGTGGGGGAAATTTGATTCAGTACTGAGAATATAGTGCATAGATTAATAGCTGTGGATCGATGCAGTACAAATCCTGTTTGCAGTGGGGAAATAATTTGTTCTAGTAATACAACCTGATGTGTCGCCACAACTTTGGCCAAGATTTTGTTCTCATAATTAAGAAGAGAAAATGGGTGATATGATGTACATTGATCGGTTGGTTTACCCGGTTTGAGTAGGAACGTAATGACCGCAGAAGAACTTGGTCCAAAAGGGCTTTGGTGTATACCTCTGAGAGGTGAGATATTAATCCCTATTTAAAGACTTGACAGAATTTACCAGTGAGGCCATCAGTCCAGAGGCCTTAGAGCCTCCCAGGTTACCAATTACATGCGCAATTTGATCATGGGTTATGGGAGATGCCAAGAACTGCCTTTGTCCATCAGTTATCCATACCATAGCTATTTCAAAGAGAGAAAAGTTAACCACGTCCATTGCACCCGTTAGCCGTGTGGTGTAAAGCTGTTGATAATAGGATTGAAATGTTTGGACAATAGAGGCTTTATCAGTGACGGTATTCCCTGTATCAGTGACAATACTTGTGATATAGGAACTCTGGTAGTTGGGACGGAGCAGACGGGCAAGGGCACGACCAGTCCTCTCGCCCTAACCATAACAGTGGGTTATTTGTCAAGAAAGGTCAATTCATGATCAGCGAGATCTCGGAACTCCTGCAGTAGAACAGAGTGCCTATGTGATTGCTGGCCCTTCACAGTGCCATCGTTAGAAGAGTCAGTGGTGAGGAGCTCCTGCTCCACCCTGGCCAAGTCAGCCCGAATGCAGTGGAGGACTCCCACATGTTTAGATGTGCAAATGTCTCAAATGTAAAGTTTGAAGGCCTTCAAGAGTGTTGCGTACCTCTTTACGGGGCCTTTAAGCTTAAAGTCCTCATTGCTTGCATCTAATAGCTTGGACTTGAATGCAGCGTCCAGTAGTGAATTTTCCGGAAAGCGCCATGATCATGTTGGAGAGTCAGGGGATGGGATAGTTAATATTATGGGAACAGGGGAATGGTAAGAGAGTGTATGGCTGAGGGGGGGAGGCCTCTGGGAGCAGAAGCATGGCAGTATGGGACAAAAACCAATAATCAATGCGGGACCAGGAATCATGTGGGGGAGAAGTAGAAGGTGAATCCTTGAGCATGAGGATGGAAAGCACACCATGAATCATTAAGCTGATGTGTATCCAGGATTTCTTGCAGTGTGCGGTATGAATGGAGTTTAGTAATAATGCAGGGGCCAGTAGAATCAATCAGGTGATTGTGATGTTGAAGTCACCCCCTGAGAGGACAAGGTTGGATGAATAACAATCAAGTAAGTAGTCAAGTGTGTGGTAGAAGTCAGGTGCATCCATATTGAGTGCATATGCGTTAAGTAAAAGGATTGTTTTGCCAGAAAGGCAGCCCGCTGATACCTGCCTTCATCATCCATAACTTAAGGATAGATGAAGGGGAGCGATTTATGGATCAGGATGTATAGCCCTATGGAATAAGTGCTGTAGTAAGAGAAGTATTGATTCGCGCCCCAGGCAGATGCGAACCAGCAATTGTCATGAGGTGACAAATGTGCTACCTGGAATAAAGCCAAATAAACGCCATGCCTCTTGAGGAAGGATACTTCCAATTTCCCTTTCCTTGGGTTGTTTAACCCGTGGATAGTCCACGATAGTCGTGAGGGCTTAGTCCGATGCATCCTGAGGATGTTTGAGAATGTATGGAAATGGTGTGTAGTAATAATAGGCAGCCTAATTCGTAAAGCCCATGCATGCATTGGAATAATAGCAGCAAACAAGATGAACATGAACTAACAAACACCCCTCTTCCCCCTCCACACTAAGGTCCAATAACTGGTGCATTCCCAAAAAGAAAAACATGAGAAGGACTTTACAGCATACGGTCGGTCTACACCTGAGGGAGGTAGCAACGCCTCAGGGAGCGTGGACGTCATAAATACCAGTGATACGGGAAGAGATTCATAACAATGGAAGTTTCCGAAGAGTTCATCCAACACCAAAATAGATGAAGGCAAGTATATGCTCCAGGCTTAAGATAACAGTTCAGTGAGGTGCAGGAACTGAACAGCATCCAGCCGCAGATGAGCAAGGAGCAGAGATGGCAATGATCGGAGGGCCTAGTCTAGGGGGTCCTGTGCCGGAATATGGTCTGTGGGCGAGCCACCTCAGAGGGACTGCTGAAGATATGCTGAAAGACCATCGACCTCAACATGAAGCTGCCCCGGGTAGAGCATGCTATAGTTCAAGTCTTGTTTACGAAGAGTGTTCTTAACATCCCTAAATTTGCCCCTGGCTTCCTGCAGGCATCAGACAGCTGTGGGAAAGCGATTGCGTAGAGCCCTGGTACACAAGCAGGCAGCGCTCGCGAGACAAGCAGGGCGTTGTATCGCGGTCACAATAGTTAAGGAGCTGAGCTATTGGACGAAGAGTGGTGCCAACAGGAGGGCGGGGGCCAAGTTACGGTGGGCCTGCTTAACGACAAATGTGTTTGTGAAGGCTTGACGACCAAAGAGTTCAAACAGCCGTTTTTCAACAAAGAGATCTGTATGGCCAGTTTTGGTGGTCTCAGCTATTCCCAGAATAAGTTGTTGCATCGAGACCTGGCTTCCAGGTCGTCGTTCTTCGTGACAGTAGACTTAAGAAGCTGCGCTCCATCCTTTCGAGGCGCTTTGCAGTATCGGAGGTTCCATCTTCTATACCCTTTGCTCAGCTCTGTCTAAGCGGATGCTAGGACGGTCAAGGCGCTCCCCCATGCAGTCCAAGCAGCTGTTAAGCGAGTCCAGGCGTGTGTCTATGGACTGAAAACCAACCCGCAGCTCTGCCATAATGGTGGAAGTGCCATCAGAGGTCAATGTGGTGGAGTCTGAGCGGGGAGGGTGTTCAGTATCCGATGACGAATGCTGGTTATGAGGGACACGCACTGAGTCAAATGTCAGTCTTTTTTTGTTTGGCATCGCCGGGGCCCATAGTAGCAGAGGAAGGGCCTACAGATATTATGGTAAAAGCAATGCTTGTGGCTGCGTAGCACACAGGCAGTGACTGTCCCTTGTGCAGGAAAGGAGGCTGGCTGGAGGCAGAGGGCCCAAGTAGGAGCAGGCAGAAAAGCTGGTAGTCCAACAATGGGTCGCAGGTGATCGCCATACGGTGAGACAGAAGAGCAGTATTAATAAGAGCCCCCCAAGGTTATCGTAAGTCAGGTTGTAGGCAGAGATTTGCTTGATTGATGGGGCAACTCAGAGTCATGTGGGCAGCTAGGTTAAAAGCGGCCTACCAAAACTTGGGGCCCATAAAATATGGCCAACAATTGCATCATCAAGCACCAGGTGGGGGTGTGACTCCTTCATAAGGAGTGAGTGGAGATGCAGAGGCGGGGGAGGCAACAGGTCACGTGCTCAAACCCCCCCCCCCCACACAGTGGGTGTCTCCCAGGGTACTCAAAGCAGGACACAGTGGTAGAAGCCAGACATCGGTGCACAGATAGGGCAAGGGCAACCCATAGGTGGCTCAGGCCAGAGTACTGTCCCACGCCGCTCCAGCCAGGCAGCATGGAAATGACATAGGCGGCCGCAAGCTCCAGAACGCTGGCAGCAGACCGTGAGGTAGAGAAGGTCCAGGAGGGAGCTCCGCAACCATGAAGGAGGCAACAATGGCAGCCAAAAGCACTGCACCAGGCTGCTCATGCCACGGCCCCGCCCTTAGGCTCGCTTGTGACCCCTGTTGTCGCAGGGCCTCCAAAAGCTGCGGCAGAGGACCGGTGCAGCGTGGGTTTATAAACAGCAGGAACAGCACTGGAGGTACCATCAGGGACAGGATGGACTACCAGGTTCAGATCAGGCGGTGAGGCTGCATTAAATGGGTGGATGATGATGGAAACCGAGGATAATGGATACCGCTCCCTGGAGCTTCAATACCATGCGGCCATCTTGGCTGTCGGCTCACCTATCTGTTGAAATGATTGAGTTCATCCAAAAAGCAAGAGCCTCTGGTGCAATGGGTCCAGATGAATTTCCAGTCTCTGTCAACTGTTATCAACATGGTGAAATTTCATTTTCTTAGATAGGGAGCATAGTAGTCCCCTTGAATAAAAAGGGGGACTGATATCACCCTCATAATTACAGAGAGATCTTCTGGACTTAGTAGAAAATATGTTTCTGAAAGTATTCTTAAACATTTGCAACAGTGAGTGACAGACAAGGAGATTCTGCTGATTTAACAGGCAGGATTTAGGGCAAATAGCTCCACCCTAGATAATATATCAGTAGTTCAATTAGTTGCTGAAAAATGTTACTACGCAAAGGCACTTTGGCTATGCGGCATTTATTATTTTCTTTCCTACTGCGTTTGATCATGTAGATAGGACGAGCATATTGAAAATGTTGCAAGATCTTCGTGTTGCTCACTACCCATCTACCCCCCACTTTTACGTTTAATAGTAGCTCTGCATCCTCACACCAGGTCTAATTATTTTACCTGGTGGAAGTTCTGGCCTCTCATCAAGAATGTAAAATTTCCTAGCAATCGTGAAGGAAAGTTTCAGTTCTAGTAAGGACACATAGGAATGTATCATGCATAACCTTTCCTCACTTTGTTTGGCACAGGTCATTAACTGTTACTGAAACATGCAAGAGCCCTCTCATACTACATGTCCTGTGATTCCCAACATAAGGAGTGGCTCATCATCTCCATGTAAAACAGCCCACAAAGAAAGCACTTTCTTTTTGTCTGTATGATGTCTAAACTCCAGTAACATTTTTCTACTGATAATCCTGCTTCTCATCTGATCCTGAAATGAAAAACTGCCATGAGTGATTCCTGGCGATTGCTATACATCAGTCATAATTATCATTTGACCACTACTGATAATCAACTATGAAACAAGACACAGTTCATGAATAAGTCGAAAGAGTGAAAATATATACTCATCCTTAAATTCCCAACAATTTGGGGGTGGGGGAGCTACAATATTGTTGATACACAGAGATGGATAATCCTTGCATCCGTGCCTTTAATTGTCAGAGGAAGGACATGTTTCCTTCATTTTCCACTGTTTTCCCGAGTCCCTTGAGGTTCAGTGTTAAGTGTGAGCACCCACCTTCCCCCAGCAGGGGGTTCATAGCGTGTTCAATCGTTAACAGTAAAATCTGTCTGCTCAAGTGCTCCAGGGCACTAGACACTGCCCTTTGCAGAGATGTGCCTGCTGCATTGACAGACTCCTCATCAAGAGTAGGGATTGACTGGTCACTCAACATTTCCTCATACTCAGTCTCCACTATAGCAATTGCCATAGTGTTCAGTTGTACCAAATACCGGGACAATAAATGAACAAATCTGCTCACGGGCCTTTGTGCTTATCCCTAGCCACTCCCTTTGATACATTGGACAAACACAGTGTACAATATCTAATGCAGTGTTTAGGTAGGAAAAATACCCAAAACCAAAGGAGTGAAACACATAACCATGCAGGGAACTTCCAAAATGTGCACTTCCCGCTGGAACTCTGCCTCTCTATAGAGAAGGGAGTATTTGCCAGCGGGAGAAGCTCGCCTAGAGGTGAGTACACATGACCTTTAGTGACATGTGTATCGCCACACATCTTGGTCCTGCGGTTGATTGGAGGATCAGAGTAGGGAAAACAAATAGCGTCCACTGTGAACAAGCCCCAGGAGAGCCTCCTCAATGCTCCCTACTTACGGAGACCCAAAAAAGGTGCCCAGGTGGGGAAGCTTATCTTAACGGCAAAAGAGTTAGGTTTAGCTCCTTTCAACAGCAAATCTTGACAAGGCAGCTAGAGCCCTATATAGGGCAAAAAACATTACCATTCGTCTAAGCAAAAACAGTCTTAAATTATGACTCACATCCCCCACAGTAAAACTCTACCAGGAAAAGCACTTATCTGGCTGCTGAGCAGCATAGATAGAGGAAGTGCTTTTCCATGTGGGCTGGACATGGCGAGGATGAGCCGCCATGGGTGGACTACCCTTTATGTTGGGACTCAAGGAGTATGTAGTCCCAGATAGCTTTTGGATGCATCATTAACAGTTAATGGGCTGTTGAGACAAAGAATGTGAAGAAAAGTTAATAACTGGAAGCCTACTGACCTGACATAGAAGTCCAATGAGTAATGGGTTACAGCAGTGTAGTGTTCCCTTTATTATATTTATTTTATATTTATGATCTTCCTAGTGCCCTTTCAGTTGTTGAAGCAGATGCCCCATTCGTAGGAGACCGCAAATGGTCTTGTTTGGTATATGCAGATGATAGTGATATTTGACCTTACCCCAAAAGGTCTACAAAAGCAATTGGACAGTTTGCAACATTATATTATCAAGCATTTTCTTAAAATTAGCATGTCACAAACCAAATTGTGCAACATGAGCATGAGTGGCAGGCAGACGCCATATTAAAGCTTGGCTCGTTTTGGGCTCAAGGGTCCAAGAGGACCTCAAGCTGAGCCAGGCATGTGGCTTGAGCTTTGTGTCTCTCCCCCCCACCTCTAGCTTCAAATGGTCAGACGCTATTTTACAGCGCCCACAGTCAGACATTTTTCTTTTAATGTTGTAACAACTGATGCCAAAATTGGCCCTTTATGAGTTTTGCAGAGGAAAAAATGTTACGTAAATTGTGAAAATTGAATACGTATCCTACAAACTATGCTATTCTGCTGAAACCTGGTCTAATTCGTGCTTACGTGGTGGGTCTGGCAGCATGTTTATGTCAGAGGCCTCAACTATTTCACTGTAAAGAGGATTTCTTCAGAAAAATACTGTTCTTGGAAATTTTCATTAAGAAGAGAAATTCAGCACTTTGCACACTAATATTCTGAATACCTCAATCCAAGTGTTTGGACCAGCAAGGAACTCTGGGCACTAGACTGTGGTTTTGATGCTTAACTCAGTCTTTAAAACACTCATTACCTGTGAAAGGTTCAGTTTTGCCTCTGGTACCTTTTCAGGACCCAGGGATTGTATGCATAGGTTGGAAATTATTAAACAGAACCCAACTGAGATACTTAAAAAATCTGCTTGTCCTGTAAAGCAAATTACTTGTGTCATTGGGTGTCATCCAGTGAGATAATGTAGTATGGCAATGTTACCTGTCTAATGGAGCTCTGACAATTCCTCAGTCTGGATACACAATGGCTTGATTTCTAGCAAGATTTATTTTAAGCCATCTTTCGGATTATGCCAGACTCTGATTGTGAAAGAGCTCTTTTGCAGTTCGGTCTCTGCCAGGGCTCTTTTTTGTGGCTGGACTTTATTTAGACCAGTGTTTTGATCATAGTACGTCTTCAGATGCTCACACGCATTGTTCAAAACTCCACAGAGCTCATCACACTGTGCAAGTCAGATGTGTTGGCTTTGCCAGTGCTGTTTGTTTATTTTTCCTTTTCGAATGGTATTTAGGAATGTAAAAGAAATAGCCAAGGGCTGTTTTTGCAATTTAATTCCATTATTTAAAAGAAAGAAATGAAAACTAAATATATTAATGTATTAACTATTTAAAATATTTTGTTCTCTCTATTATAAGTGGCGTGTTATCTGGGGTTAAGGCTGACACATTTTGTGCTAATTAATTCAGTGACAGTACTCTCACTCGCCCCACCAACCTTTTCAAGTTCTCCCTCCCATCCAGGCATTTCTCTCAATTATATTCCCCAGTATTCTGTGGCAGATGCATGAATTTGGCATAGGGGCAGATTACTTTACACTAACCCCACAGGTTTAGATATGCAATCAATTTGCTTGTTCTTAGCACTGTTACTGATGTGGTCAGTAAGGTCTTATGCCTTTGCAGTCGAATCTTCAGCAAGCATCACTGTCCCTTTAATCTGATGGCAGGGTGAGGCCCACTTTACCTACTTGTTGCTTCTGCAGTGGCCATGCAGTGAAGGTAAGACACAGGGGGTCATTCTGACTTTGACGGGCGGCGGAGGCCGCCCGCCAAAGTCCCGCCGGCAGAATACCGCTGCGCGGTCAAAAGACCGCCGCGGTAATTCTGGGTTTCCCGCTGGGCTGGCGGGCGACCGCCAGAAGGCCGCCCGCCAGCCCAGCGGGAAACACCCTTCCATGAGGATGCCGGCTCCGAATGGAGCCGGCGGAGTGGAAGGGGTGCGACGGGTGCAGCTGCACCCGTCGCAATTTTCAGTGTCTGCATGGCAGACACTGAAAATCTTTGTGGGGCCCTGTTACGGGGGCCCCACGACACCCCATACCGCCATTCTGTTCCCGGCGGCCAAAACCGCCAGGAACAGGATGGCGGTATGGGGGTCGGAATCCCCTTGGCGGCGCAGCAAGCTGTGCCGCCATGGAGGATTCCCCAGGGCAGCGGGAAACCGGTGGTACACCGCCGGTTTTCCGTTTCTGACCGTGGCTGTACCGCCGCGGTCAGAATGCCCATGGGAGCACCGCCAGCCTGTTGGCGGTGCTCCCGCGGTCGTTGGCCCTGGCGGATTTTACCGCCAGGGTCAGAATGACCCCCACAGTGTCTTCAACATGTATTTTAGGCTGCCTTCAGAATAGGATTTTGTCAGGCGAATGGACATAGCTCATGCAGGGAGCACACTTTGCTTTTCCTCCTTGACAGTTTCTCCTTCTGCAGGGCCAAGAACCAGTTTGGGTTGGTTACTTTTTAGATGTCATTTACAGGCTGCTGTCTAGACACAACCTTTATGTGACATGGTGCTTCTCACAGTAGGTAGCAATGGCTACGGTACCAAGCAACAAGTATTCAATACATGGGCAAAGTGTAGTGTGAGCATGCTTCCTCTCAGTCATCAGCTTTCTTGAAGCTGTATTCAGAGACAGACAAAGGGCAAGAAATGTCCCTCCCCCCTTTAACAACAGAAACTGCGGTCCCCCCCTCACCCCTACTACCAACCAAATGGCAGTGCTGAAGAAGAACTAATCAGCAGCCCCTTTCTAGTAAAGTTGTCACAGAATTTCTAAAGGTAGCCCTGTCTCTATCCTCCTCACTTCATTATCCGGATCTCCACCCCTCTGGCCACAGAAATGCAGGCATTAGACTTCCACTGTCTGGAAAAGCTATCCTCATTCACTCTCTTGTGCTGTGCCAAATCAGAACCATCCATGATGGATCCCACTCGCTCCAGGATCAGACCCACAGAGGTCTACTGCTACTCGGATATCAAAGTCTCAGTGTTCTCTCTGTCTCCCTCTCATCTCAGTCTCCATGTTTCATATAACAGAAATTTACACGAGAGGGGACAGTAGCCCACGCTCTTACTAACACAGAGAAATGTGTGATCAAACTATAAATCAAAACCGCCATGTGCTGCTACTATCTCCTTACGTGATAGACCCACGACAGGTACAGTAATCCACTGTCTCAATGAGAGCACACTTTGTGCTTCTATCTAGCTCATCGAACAGGTCCTGGACCTCACATTGTCAGGGACAAGCCTAGGCCTCTGTGCATATGATATATTAGTATGACATTAGGGCCAAGGTAAATCAGTATACCAGTTTCACATGTGATTGAGTAGTCAGGGCACATATATTTGCCCCTGCACCATGCAGGGTATGTGTCCATCCCAACAGGGGAGAAACAGTCCTATGTATGTATTTTCTCTGCAAATTATGACTGGAGTTTGAGTCAATTTAAAATCTGTTGGAATTAGTACTTGACATCACTCACAAAACTATCTCAAAAGAACAATGGAGGTTAAACCTCTTTATTTTCAGTGAGAGATCAATTAACCTGAAGCTTTCTTACTTAATTCTTAGAGAAAAGTGTGGGTGCAACTTAGAATTTTTCATGTTTGCTGCTTTATGTAGTGGATCTTGCTGGGCTCAGATCGTCTTGTATTACGAGTAAACTATTGATGACCATTTTTTCCTGTTTAGTTTATATAAATCAGCTTTCCAAAATTGTAATGCCTTTATCAATATTTCAGACCAGAATGCAAATTTAATGGGTATTTCCTGTTTCATGTAAACTGCTACCTATAGCCATGTCCGTCTCTGAACCTCTTACCTTGGATGTTTTGATTGCATGATCTGCAGCATTAAAGAGGGACATAGATGTATGCACATGTATACATCAACCAATATCCTTATATATGTATAGAGAAACTCCCATTTCCCCAGAGTTAAAACACAGTTGTGTACACACCAATGACAGATACCGTTAAACATCTTGTGGACTCTTGTTAGCAAAGAACATTCCTCATAAAGTCTAATATTCATTTTTATTTAAAGTGTTTTATTTCTGAGGATTGGCTGTCAGACTTGTCACTTGATATGTAAATGCATTCCATGTCTATCCCTCTACTGTGTTGTCCTAGAGGAAGCAAACCCCCCATAGATGTACATAAACGTCACCTTACTGCCACACATGAGAAGCACAATGTTTGATTCAAAGCCCTTGAATTGATCCAGAATGAATGTCTCTACTTATTTTTTCTTCTGACCCATTTTATTACATATAACAAGAACTGCACCACTCATACGACATAGCAGCTACAGTTAAGTTCAGCTGTGGCTTTGCCACTCTACTTGCTAGCTGGATACGCTCTCCATAACCCAACTCGCTTTAGCAACTCCCAAACATTTTGACAATTATTCTGAATGGTCATACCAATAAGTCAGAACAGTAAGGTCCTTGTTTAGATTTTGGCCACATATGTGGCTTAGTATCCCTTCTTACAAACTCTAAATAGGGCCCTAAATGTTCCTTGGTTGAATTCAGAAGCCACAGTTTTGCTCAGGGTTCTTTATGGAGAAAAAGATGATTGAGTTAAAGCATCCATCCCAAAAAGAGCGGGTCCCTGTACAGTAGAACTTCAGAATGTTTTTGAGCATCCACATGTAGAAAGGTAATTTACTTTTTGAACAGCCTTTAGGTTAACAGGCCTGCAAGTAGACTTAAATGTTCATAAATGTGAAAGGATAAATTGATTGCACAATTTATAATTCAAACTTAAAACAATGCATTAATTTATGGAACCAAGAAACATACCAGTGGAAGGTCTTGATCCAGGCACCCCTGCGCCAAAAATAAATGTTCAGTTGCCAAAGAATTAACAAAAAAAGATTTAAGGTATTAGTGTATACCTGATTTGTGGTCTTTGAAAAAAGAAAAAAAAAATGATAAGGCTCGAAGACATGATAAACTTTGTTCCACAAAGTGAATTGATTATTTGAAAATGTAATCTCAAATATACTGCTCTGTACACTAACAGGGCTTGGCAGTCAGTTTCTGGGCACAAATCGGAGCACTATAGAACTCCACGTTCTGTATCATTGAATAAGAATAATTGTAATTTAGAACCTGTGGGCAGAGAGGTATCTTATAGTTGTGAGACAGCTGAATGTCTAGTAATTAAATTATGCCATCACCCACTCTTCATATTGTGTAAAGAAAATTATGTACTTCTCCATCCTCACATTTTTTTACAAGATATACAGCAAATAATGTGCTTCTAAGTTCCAGGAGCTTCATTTGAGCATTGGTTCATTTTATGCTGCACAACAGGCCGCAAGTATCGAGCTCATTTATGACACCAGAAAATAACTGGAAGGTGCAAAGTGACAATGTCATCTCTGCAAAACAATGCAACCAAATGTTTGCCCCAGATGATTAACACAGTTACAGCACTTTAATATAAAGTTAAAATACTTATCACTAGCTTTTGAGCATCAATGAAGAGAAAATGAAATTACTTTAAGGACCTGTTAATGGGACTTAGTAACTGCGAGAAGTAATGTTGGGTAATATGGTTTTCTTTTGCTGCTATTGTTTTTTCCCTCATGTCCTTATATTTGTGCGAAATACAGTCTTATAGGTTTAAATTTGGGGTTCTGAGTTAATAGCAGTGAAGAAAAGAAAGCAATACCTGTTACATACTGTAGGAAGCTGGCTCTTTGCATGATATATCTCATTTTGAAATATCTAGTCCATTGTTCTGCGAAAACACACTCAGTCAGTAAATGAGACACATGGTTCAAGGAGGAGATCCACACAATTTACAAAAATAACAAGTATCTTTTTATATGTTTAGACACCAGAATCAATACGATCAGGTAAGTACATTTTGCAAGAAAAATACTTTCAGGTTTCAAAAGGTTGACACTGCAGTTTTTCAGAAACAGCAATGTTATCCTATGGAAAGAAAAACAAGTACTGTATACAGGTATAGTACAGCAAAGTACGGGACCAATCTCCTAGACTTAAGGTAAGTATTAGGCTAGGGTCAGGACCACACCAACAAGTCACACGGGTGGCACCGGGGCAGCTAAGTGCAGGGTTGTAGTACGGTGTCAGGTGACCAATGTTAGTCAAAGGGGATTGGTCCGGTTGAAAAAGAGACTGCAGGCCTGGATAGGGAGTCCAATTGAGGGGAACCAACAGGTAGGTTCAAGTCTTGAGATGCACGGGGATGCAGGGACATCTCAGGTCCTCTTCTCCATGGACCAGCGGCGATGGGTGCAGAGGTGTCTTGAGGCACTGGGTTTTCTCCACCGGAAGCACTCGTGCTTGAGGGGGGCCTGCGGGGAGAAGCTACAGGCGGTGTCAGTGAGTCCACATTGGGCAAGTGTCCAAGGTGGAATTTGTCTCTAGAGGGCTAGGGACCACACTGGCACCATTGGTCCACTTCTACTCGGGCTGTATGGCACAGGTGCAGTGGTTCTTTCAGCTGTTAGGTTTTTAGCGATCTGGAGTCCTTACAGTTTTTCTTGTGGCACCTGCTAGATGCAAGGAAGCAGCTTCGCTGCTGCACTGGAGTTCATGGGTCTTTGTTGAAGGCAGGGAATTTTCCCAAGCTTTGGAGGCACAACAGCTGCAGGACGAGACGACTTTGATGCAATTCGGTGGGAGCAGCAGACAGGCCTGCAGGGCATTGTCCAAGTCTGGTGCTTCTTCGTTTGCTTTTGCCGCTCCTGAGCAATGTTCCCTGTAAGGTGTGTGTGTGTGGGCGGGTGCGTGCGCGATCACACGCACCCACCCTTCCCCCACCTCTCAGGCCCCCTTGTCAAGCATGCACGTTTTTGCAACCTCACATCGGTGCCTGTATCATGCGGGAGAGAGGACGTCAGCGATGCGTTTAAAACAGAGAAACAGCGTGAAAACAGGGTCACTCTTTGCGGCCGAGCAGGACGAAAAACAATAGTGCAGCCACCAGAGGACAGATCACTGCACAAAGGGAGCACCTGATTAAAGCAGGTATGTGTATTTAGAGGGCCTTGGGGGCAGAGCAGGCATCTGCTCAATCTGGGCCAGGAGACAGGTTAGGACTTCGCCCTGTGTGGAAAGGACCTGCACTCTTAACCAGAGCCCGAGTTCAGAACGCAACATCTTGCTGTGAGGATGTCTTAAGTTCAGAGCCTGTAATCATCAGGACCTATTAACTGCTGTCTCGTCGACTTCCAAATCTTTTGTGAGTGGTGTGTCCCAAGCTGGTGTGTCCTGTGACCCCTGACCTGTGTGATGCTGTTCTGGGAGACCACTTTACGTGCTCTCTGCGTGGCCTCCATGAGGTGTGGAGAATTCCATGAGCTCTGAACACAGCCGGAGATAGATGTACAATAGGCTGAGCACTGCTGATGCTGTAACACTCGCTTGGAGGCAGATAGATACCATGTGGAGCTGACTACACAGAAGCTTGAAGAGCTAGAAGGCAGAAAGTGATGCTGGAGCATGAAGCTAATTAAATATTTCCCCAACCACCCTAATGTTGGTGTTCTCTCTGCAAGCCTGCTCATAGCCGAAGGGGAAATATTTTTTTATTCTGCTTGGGATCTCTCCATTACTAACGTTTAATACTTGGGAGTCTAATATTGTCAGCTGTGAATCAATAACCTGCAGGGTGGAAAGCTCAGAGAGTGCCTGTACAAAACAGGATGTGCACTCGTGACTGGCTCTAGGCTGCATCTTGCGGATTTGTAAATAATTGTGTTCAATCCATCTGTACTTGTGATAGCTCCCTGAGCTCGGGGCTATCATAGATGTGCAATCTGGCAACGATATCCATATGTGAAGGTCTCCAAGCCCACATAATATCCTCTTGTTTCCATGACTTCAGTAAATGCGTTAGACACGCAATATCATTTTTCCCTCCGGTTTGCTGCAGTGGAAAATGTAGTGAGCATCTCTGCCGACTCTGGCATGAATAATTAATTAAATATCTTACTTTAAAAGCAAAGGAAGTCCTCAATCAAAATAAAGCCTGATTATTAGATTGACCTAGCCCTCGGACATGAGGGTTTACCACACATAATGCGTGAGGAAACCTGGTGGTCAAGCTATAGGGCCATGCATCTACTAACTGGTTCAGAAACCCTTGCTGTGCTAGATGTCAAAACCTCCCATGAGGTGACACTGAAATGCAACATACATTTTAAACGAGTAAAGGTGACAAATTACATTTGTGGTGGTAGAGCAGGAAGAAGCGGGAAATTCAGCTCTGACTACTTTACAATTTAGCTAAAGGTATCTCTGAACACAATTTGCTTCTAATGCATATTGAAGTTATTTTACATGGTTTTGGGATAGTGATGCTTATGCTCTTAACATACCAATGCCTGCTGCAGCCTATGACCAGCGTCACTCGAATGACATGATTTTGTGGCTACGTTGTTTTCTGAATAAATATTGCCTTTCTTCATGTCCAGCCACAACAGGTCGATACTGCTCAACCTACACAAGATATTGGTGGTCTTGCTAACTCAGGACCTGTTTAATCACATAAATACTTTGGAGGAATGAGGACAGACTAATCTCAAGCCTGTAATTCACCCCAACTCATTGGGGCCCTCAAAATACACAATTGCATTGCTGTACTAGGTGCTGCCCACAATAACACTCCAAACCCAGCTACCCCTTCAAACATTCACTGACATTTTCACTGCCTTTGACACGCTACAGAGATCGGCTTTTTGGAGTATAATCACGCAACAAAAATGCCACATAGATATACACAGGTTCACAAATTATAAATTAGTTTTTAGCTTGCTACTTCGGACTATTCTTCCCACTGTGCCATGTTCAATTGTCGTAATTGATTTAAACTATTTAGAAATTGTTTGGTGGGTGTGACTGACATGGATGTTGGGGCTGAACTGGATGTAAAGACTGGTGTCAGCACAGGGTCGGTGAAGGGTCATATTGGGACAGATGACACAACTAGAAGACCCTGTGGCTCAATGGGGCGCAAGGCACTCCAGAGGAAGCTGGTAGCATCTTCAAAGTCTGAAGCATGACCTCCATCTGCTTCGTGGTCAACAATGGCTCGGGGAATTCCTGGCACCCTAAAACCAGTTGTGAAATGGTGTCATAGAGGTTTGTGTTGGAAAAGAGAGCCTCTTGGAGTGCTGGTTACCTGGCTTCTCACTGGACATTAAGAGGCAAGAAGGAGGCGAATACAGCTTGGCCTTATTGCATTTGTGATGTCTTTCGGATTTTGACTTACCTGAGGACTTTAATCAGCACCACAGTTTAGCACTGAACCATACTTAAAATCTGTAGTGGAGGTGACCTTTGACCTCTTCCTATGTCCAGTGACAAATAACTTCAATTCCATCTCTCTAATCGCCTTCAGGGTCATCATGTGACACTTTGTACATGACTGATTTGTGCTCAGGCCAAGCACCTTAGACACCAGTAGTTTGGGTCCATAACTGAAAAGGTTAAATAATGTGATTTTTGGAGGAGACATTTTCTATGGCACACTGTCTGAGAACTAGTTGGGGGCAGAGCACTGATTCTGCATGGAAAGCAACTGACATCAGCACACAGTGGTGGTACCTATATGCAGCTCTGCTCCGTCACTTCCAGGGCAGTGTGTGGGCACTGCAGAGGCCGTGGCACTCAGAAGCTATTGCTTGAAAATCTCTGGTCCCATCTGGCACTGGGATATAGTTTTAGGGTGTGGAATATTATAAAAGATAGGAATCTAGATTTGAAGTATCATAAGACATGACAATACTTCTAGCATTAAATGTGTAACGGTTGAAACGTTTCAGAGGAGACCTCTATATAAGCAAAATTTGAAGAATCAAACATAATTGGACCTCAAAATACTTAGAAAGAAGCAAAGAACAAATTAAATCAAACATGCATGACTGCTTGAAGAAATGTATTTCTTAGCAAGCAGAACGCGCAACACATCTATTTGACAACACTGTTCAATACATCTAAATATCTAAATATTTTAGTGCAAACCCAGCTAAAAGGAAGCAAGGAGCTGTTCAGCGCTACAGGCAAAGATATAGTCAACGAGGTAGCTGAATTTTAGGAGAAGAGGAGGTCCGTTAATGTATTGGGATGCATTTTCCTTTACAGAGGTGTGTCTTCAGGTCTTATCTAATTTGAACCCCAGGGTGATCCTGATGGACACAGATATATAGGTTGAGCTAGATCGCTGGTGCACATATTGAGAAGGCCTATTGCCTTGCTATTTCTTTTTTTCACTTGTTAAGCACCAGGCTAAAGGCACGCTGGCTTTTGGTGAGCAGAGACTCACCAGCGATGGTAAGCATCGCAGCTAGATATACAGGAGTGCTGGTCAGGATTGCTTTATAAATGATGTAGCTAGTTTAAAAAATGGTGTGCCAGGTAGCAGAAACCAACAGTGTTCTATCAATACGGAATTTATGTGGTCCTATTCTTCGAGCCCTGGATGAGACATTCTCTGGGGTGTAGTATGTGTTTAAGGGTTGACAATGTAAAGTGTAGGAGGTCAAGGAGCAGGGTAGATGATCAAGAATAAAATAGTTTTTTTCACCAACCATAATCCACGAGGTTGCTCACCCCTTACAGGAAATCTCTCCCTGTCTTTCTGTTTTTCCTTCAAAAAAGGTCTCAAGATCTGTCTCGTTTGGTGTCCTCCTAAATTGAGGCTAGGTCCCAAATGACACCTGACAATTCTATTTTAGTTTGAGCACATCAGAACACTCAGCCTTTAACTTTAACTTGTCTTCATTCAGTAAGAGAGCAGATCTTTTACAGATTATCTGATGATTAAGAGCCTGAGCTGGTCATCATACCAGCACACCTTGTAATTATTATAGTATTGTAGCCCCAGCATTGGATGCATGTCTACTGTAGTCCACTGCACTTAAACCAGTGCTCACTCTAGCAGCTTTCTACTTTCTCCCTTTGTGACGCTTTATTGTTTTTTCCCTTCCTCCGTCTGTCTCATATGTGTCTTTTGCTCGCAGCAAATGTTTGAGGCAGAAGAATAAGCCCCGGCCCTAAAAAATAAGTGCCGGTGCTCAGCACCGGAAACAACAAGCACAAATTAAGCACTGCTTTTTAACTGTGAAGGCATATAACACTCAGATAGGTACACTCACAAATTTGTTTTAGGCCATCTTATTGGTATTTATCCATATTTATTTTGTGTTTTGAGAATAAACGGAGTAATAAAATAGTATATTTCCATATATATTTAAGTGATAAACATACCCACATACTTTGATCGCCTGTCACATTTTAGCAAATTAAGCTTTAAGATATAGCAAAAACTACACCCACAGGTCAAGGGCAATGCAAGGGCAAAATGAATACTCTATACGAATGTCTTTGTATCGTCATGTCTCTAACTCCTAACTCCACCCAGTAGCCACGCCCCCTTGCCTAATTTAATTAGAACCACCGCTTCATGTAATTGTTCTGTGGAGGATGGACTGGAGAAGTGGAGTAATGTGAATTTAACCTTTTTTACTCTGGTTTCATGGGGGACAATTTGTTCAGAATGAAACCAGATTTGTGTTTTTAACCTTCTACCGCCCAGGCACTTTGAATCTGGAAGCAATGTATAGCGAAATAGCATTAATTACTGCAGTGTTTTATATCACATTGTTGTGTGTCTCAATACAAAAAATAGAAGGTGGTGTGTTATTGCAGGTATGTAACTGAAGGCAGTGTCACTCACGTCAGAGCTTTACGGATGTAGAATGTGAATGCTCATGGTTCCACCAGATTCTTCCGCCTTAGTGATGAGAGCTCCCAGGGGGCTGGGTAGCTCTCCCCACTTTTAGCTGGGGGTTTTTGGGGGAACACATGTTAGACCTGACAGCCTTAGGGTGGTCATCCCACAACTTTTTGCCTGCCTCCCTCCACTTTTTTGACACTGTTTTTGCTGGTTTTAGGACTCTGCACACAGTACCACCTCTAATCAGTGCTAAAGTTCATATGCTCTCTCCCTTAATCATGGTATCTTTGGTTCATTCCCAGTTGGCATATTTTATTTACCTATAGGTCCCTAGTGAAATGCACCACATGTGCCCAGGGCCTGTAAATTAAAAAAGTAAAAAGCAGGACTCTGTTAGCGCCGAATTAGCGTGATTCTTTTTACTCTAATTCATCGCAAACTGAACTTCACAGCACACTTTATTAAATCCTCTAACTTTGCAGTCAGAGCAGAAAAGTAACCATTGATCTCCAGGAAAAAATAAGCAGCAAATTCTGAGAAGACATAAGCTGGCACTGGACTTCTGTCGTTGAACCCACAGCAAATGTGACAAGACAACAAGACTTAAAGGCACCTTCATTGCTCATTCACTGTCTGAATGAACAGAACACATTTTTTTTGTCAGCTTGCCAGAACGAGCCAGTAGGCTTAAAAATGGCTTACCCTTATAAATCTGATTTGTCATAGCGAGTGGCCAAGCAGATAACTTGAGGCCTGTAAAGGCTGCATCATCGAAGGTCTAACGCGTGATGTAGGTTTCCAAACAGATGATATGGAACCAGAGTTCATCTAAACTGAAGGCCCAGGTAACTACTCAATTGCTCTGGAACTGTCATGCATAATGTTTTTGTAACTCCTATAACCTATGCTAAATATCTTCTTTCCAATTACAGCCGGTCAACATTTGGATTTGAACAGCCAGGCGTGAGTACAAAGGAAGACCAGGTAATTCTGTAGACATTCCAGGTTGGATTAAGGGTCTCTACATAAATCATGTTCATGATCCACACCTTTGCTTCTATTACAGGTTTGTTGGACCGAGCAAGTTATATATTTGGATGGACCGACATGTGTAGAAGCATAAGGACCAGGTAATTATTTGGTAGGTACCCCATCTGGGTCACTAGGCACATTATAATATGACAACATGCTGTAACCAGCTGTTAACCATCTTTTCTTTTGCTGCTGGCATCTCAGACTGTACTGGTCATAGATGAGGACGGGCAGACCGGAGTAGCAGCAGAAAGACCAAGTTATTATTTGCTAGTTTTTCCTTATGGTGCAACTGTGACATTGAAACGTTCAGGTGCTTTAATCATTTTTTCCTCTTGTACAGGCATCTTAGACCCTGCTACACCAAATTTGAACAGGCACATGTGAGTAGAAGCAGAAAGACAAGGTAATTATGTAGCAGATTTTCATTGTGGTGCACTGCACCTAGTACAGTGGAATATGATAACCTACTTTAACCACCTTACCCACCTTTTCTTCTGTTGCAGGCATCTCTGACAGCACTACTCATATGTTACAAAAAGGCTATGTAAGTAGAAGCAGAAAGACAAGGTAATTATTTGGTAGATTTCACTTGTGATGCACCTAGTACGTTATAAAATGACAACATTCTTCAACCCTTTTTTTTCTTCTTTTGCAGGCTTCTTAGACAGTGCTAACATTGGTTAGAAAAGGCAGACGTGACTACAAGCAGAAAGACCAGGTAATTATTTAGTAGTTTTTCCTTGTAGTACATCTGAAACACTGGAGCACAAGCATGTGCTGTAACCATTTTTTTTCTTCTATTGCAGACATCTTAGACCCTGTTACATCTACAGGCAGGTGTGAAATCAAACAGAAAGGCCCAGGTAATTACTTGCTACATTTTCCAAGAGATAGCTCAGTCTTGTCTGGTAGATTGCATTCAATATCATAAAAACCAACTTTAAATAATTTTCCTCACTTTAAATAATGTCCTTCTTTTTTTTTTTTTTTTGCAGGCTTTGCGGCACAGTAGGCTCAGACTAATTGCCACCAAAATGTTCAAACGCCAAGCTGTGACTTCTGCAGAGAGCAGTGCTTCACCACAAAGAAAGAAATGCTGTCTTGTGTTCAAAGAGGAATGGCTGAAAGAAATTGTGGAGACTGAGACACAGAAGTCCTGGAGCAAGGTTCGCATACAACTGGGATAGCTATTTCTATACAATCCAGAAGTAGGCCTGATTTGCAAAGTATGTGCAGCAGCAAAGATCGCAGGGGACTTTTCTACTGGGAAGAAATGGAGTGATGGCTGGACTACTTGAAACGCCATTTATGTAGCAAAGTTCATGAATCTGCTTTGACGACACTGAGAAATAAAAGTGCTGCTGCCAGGCTGGGTTTTGGAGTGCGTACCATGCTAATGGAAACCACCAGTGAAATAGCAAACAGACTACAACAGCTTGAACGGCAAAGATCCCTGCCTGAGGAGATAAAGATTCTCATCAACATTGTGGTGCTTGCAGTCAAAATGAAAACGTCAATGTTATCTGTTCAAGACATCCCTGACCACGTCGCATTGTATGTGAAGTTACCAGACAGCTGGAGGTGCAAGAACTATGCCTTTGAGTTTTTGGAGGCCATCAACAGCGTGATACGCTTACTTCATGGCAGAACTTCGCCGTGCTCGGTATCACACATTGATAATTGATGAGAGCACAGATATTTCAGTTACAAAAATGCTCATCCTCTACTTCAATTTCCGATCTGTAACATCAACAGAGTACAAAAAAATATTTGGGGGAATTTAACTCTGAGTGCATGCAATGTGGAGGCTATCACTATGGCTGTAAAAGCCTTCTACACTGCCAATAAACTGGATCTTATGGAAATGGTCATGTTCACATCAGATGGTGCATCAGTGATGCTGGGAAAGAACAATGGTGTTGCTACCAGCCTCAAACAATCCATTCCCCATCTAGTTGCGCAGCACTGTGTTGCGCACAGAGATGATTTGGGAGTTGATGCCTGGAAAAAAGTACTGATAAGGGAAGTGGAAACATTACTGAGCACTGTCCACACTGTGTTCTCCCGCTCACCTTTAAGGAAGTCCAAGCTGGATAAAATTGCGTTGGTCACTGAATGTGAAGCGGTCTCCTTTTGGCCACTCAATGAGGTGCGTGGCTTTCAAGGCATTTTGCTGTTGGTGCACTCTTGTGTAATTATGAGGTTGCTCTCAAATACTTTGATCATGAAAGAGTTGAGGAGAATGACCCAATTGCTAAATATTGCTACAAAAAACTATCTGACTCAAACTACCACATTTCCTTTGCAGCACTAAATGACACACTGGGTGAACTTGCATCTTTGTGCAAGTTGTTTCAGAAAAGCTCTTTGACCACAGTTGAAGCTGTACAGTATGCAAGAACAAAAATAACCCAAATAAAGGAACAGTACTTGGGTGACACTGTCTTTTGGAGCAACACAGTAAGAGATCTGATGGCTTTGTGCAGAGAGGACCGAGGGTATGATAGTGAGCCGATTTTATCTTTCATTAAACTTCTTTGTGAACACATGGAAAGAAGTTTCCCAGAAGATGAATTGAAGGAATGGACAAGCTTTGATTTTCATACAGTAACAACACAATCACAGTTTGATTTGGGGACTGAGAATGTACAAAGACTTGTTGAAAAGTATAAGAAGGTCTTTGTCCTGGGTAATTGTGACACCCCTGATGATGTTGTTCGGCAGTACAGAGATTATAAATATGTGGTGGCAGTGCATATAAAAAACGGATTGTTAAGGACCTTTCAAGACATGGTGAATTTCACTCTGCTGAATGCTGCACAGTATAGTGTTGTATCGCAGCTTGTTGATGTCTGTGCAACTTTCCAGGCTTCAAGTGCAGACTGCAAACGAGGATTCAGCCTCATGAACTCAATCAAGTCCAAATTAAGAAACAGACTAGAGGAGAGTCACCTAGATATGCTGATGAGGACAAAGGCTTACCTCTCAAATGGGAAAGTTGACTTAGCCCGAGTTTATCAGCACTGAAAGAATGGGAAGGACCGGCGAGAAAAACAAACAGGTCACACATCTAATGTTTGACCTGACTTGTCTAAACTCTGATGCAGCTGCTCCTACAGTCCGTGTGTGGGTGGGGTAGGAACATTTCTAAGCCTGTATCTTGGCAGGGTCATCATGGCATTTATCAGCAGTGTGTTCATTAAATTGTAAATGTTAACTAATTGTACAACTGGCTGTACTTGATGTGCAGGGCCCTCTGCAGCACTCTGAGAGTATTCATTAAAGTTTCATAATGGTTCAACCTCCTGATTTCTGTTTTCTCTAACTGGGGTGTAGGTGGCACTTAACAGGTCATATCCTTGGGATGTGCACCCAGGTCACAAAACTGCCTTAATGCCCTATTGCATGGAGCAATGTTTATACAAATACCCCTTTTTTTGCTTTAGTGGTATGGAGAGGCTAATGCCAAAGATCTTAGTAGTTATGCACTGCGCTCTCATGAGTGGTCAATTTCTTGGTGCACGTATCCTTGGCTGCAGCACACAGAGACCTCACGCTGCTGCACACAGTGGAAAGAATTAGAGTAGAGGGGACATTGCTCCTGAGTGTCCTTCTTTGTAGGTCAGCAGGTACCTGATTTTCTGGTGCCAGGGACACCCCTAAATTTAGGGGTGTTTCGTGTAGTGCAGAGTAGTAGTAAATGGGCTACTTATCCCTGGGGTCACTACACCGCCTGTGTGACCACTTCCTGTGAGAAGAACTCTGTCCCAGAGTTCCTAAATCTGCCAACACCAATATGGCAGATTACTAAATATTGTGCCCACATCATGCAGCCCAACTTAGGGGTGGGACTAACCTGCACCTTTCTGATTACTACATAACCTGCCTGACCAGGTGCCAAAAGGGCCCTGGGTCAGGGGTGGTCGGCATCTCTCCTTTGAGTAAAGCCAGATCTGCATATCAAGGGTGGCGGGCTTCTTTGAAGCCCCCAGCCTTGGAATGCAGACTCGCACGTCATCCTGTTGGGAGAGGTGTGCTAACACCTCTCCCGGAGCAGGCTGTGTCTCTGACCGCCCAAGAGTAGGGGCTTTCACCCTAGAAGGGCCAGAAACATGTCATGTGGTGGCAGGCTGGCTATAACTAGTTAATAAGCACACCTTTAAGGTGCTTTCTGGGTGGATGTGTTATTAAATCCATCACTGGCATCAGTGAGGGTTTTTTAATATGGGATGTTTTTTTAACTAAACATTCCTATCTTCAGTGAAGCCATCATGTAGCTGGGGAACTCGTAGTAACCAGTGTCCAGCATTTGTACTTCAAATGGCTTCTCTGTTAACTCACTATGTCTAGGAATCGACAAAGACATAGCAGGGGCATATCTACTTGTACAGAAATGTAATTGCATGTAATATAATCACCGTGCCTTAGGGCTTTAAGACCTACTGTAGGGGTGACTTACATATATTGCAGGCAGTGTTAGGGGACATGGCACACAGGTTATGTGCCATGTCATGTTTTCACTTTCAGCTGCACCAAGGCTCGCAGCCTGCAATAGCAGCCTGCATGTGCTAGGTGAGTTGTCCCTGAGGGTAACACAATACATACTGCAGCCATTGGGGACCCTCTTTGGTGCCCATGCCCTGGGTACGACCAGTATTATGATTTACTAGGAACTTACAGGGGGTCTAAAGGTATTGCCAATTGGAGAACATTTGTAGAGTTTTAGGGAAAGAGATCTGACACTGGGGACCTAGTTAGCAGGAACTAAGCGCACTTACAGTCAAATTTGCATTGAATTCCAGGCAAAAAGTGAGAGTGTAAAAAATGTAAAAAAATTCCGACTTTTCGACACATACCTAGACATAACTAAGACTACCCAAGCGAACAAGAAAAAAATTTATGATTACTGAAATAAAGTGAAATGCAACAGAGCAGTGCATGTGACTGTCTTTTATTGGTGTGAAGTGATAGTATGTTGCAAGTTTACTTCTCTTTGTGGATCACAATTTTTCTTTGTCTACCCATCTTTTAGTGGCGGAGTTGAGTTCCTACAGTTGGTGCCTGCCTCAGATAATAACTGCAGTGACCTTCTTATTACGACCAAGCATGGCCTTTCTCTTCTGAGTGGACAGAATCTGGAACCGCGTTGGACTCTTAACTTGAAGAACATTCAAAGGTACCTGCAGCTTCCTTACTTATTTTATCCAGTTTCCAAAATAACTTTCATTTTACCAGCACCTTTTTTTATCCTGAATGTTTATTTTTCTGTAAATATTATTTAATTGGTTACTGGTTGTCATGGGTTCATTAAAATTATACTATTTGTTTTAATGAAAAAAACAACTATGATTTAATTGAGCATCAACTACAAAGGTCAGTGGTTTTCAGGCAAAATTATGTCATTGACAAGCATCCTTTGTAGAGATTAACCCCTGCTACTTTTACCTACTTGGTGTTGTTTTAATTTGTTAATAGTTATCAGAGTTGGCGCGTGCCTCTCGCTATGCACTTCAAAGTTCCCTACGTATAGTGTACCTCTTGATAACCTGAAAGTGGTACACTGTTATTCTTCTTTGGCAGACAACCATGACTTCATTGAACAGCATGGGCTGAGTGACTCTTTGACTCACAACCATAGGTTCATTTATGGTTAACCTTATGTTTACTGATGGTCAGCCGTATGTTTGTTGACCGGCAACCATAGGTTCAATGGCTGACTATCGCAGATCTACTATTGGGCAGCGTGGGCTCTGTTTTCAAGTAACCAAGTGTCCACTGATCAACATCCAGAGCTCTGTAGATCAGCAGCCAAGTGCTCATTCTCTGGTTGCCAGCCTTTTGGGATAGTGATTAGAGGTTCATTGGCATTTCCCAGAGAAGGTGGGGTGGATTTGCGTGGGGGTATTGATATCCAACAAGGGTTTTTTTATATCCAATATGAAAATGTCACAGTGAGACAACCAGGAGGTTTTTGGAGCTGACCAGAAGGGTCAGTGGCTGCTGACCAGACTGGTCATTGGCATCCAACTTGGAGCTCTTTGCCAGGCAGTCAAGGTGGTGTTTGGCAGAAGACCCAGAAGAGGGGGAAGCATTTTTAAACAATTTGGGTGTATTGGCAACATTGATGCCAAGAGATGGTTGAGTTTAAGGGGTCCTTTTGCGACCTCTCACTCATTTTCAGGCAGGATTATTGACAGCCATGTACACGTTTACAAACATCCTAAACTTCATAGGAAAACTACAAGGGTGTTAATAACAGAAAACAAGGCTTTTTCAGGACACTTGGTGCAATCCGGCACCCTCCTCTGGCCTTTATTAGGAGGCCATGTACAGAAACATCCTTAACAGTTCCTAATAAGCAGGTCATTGCCAATTCAAGGTTGGCAGAAAAAATAATCTTGCTGTCTAATGGATAGCAATGGTAGGGTGGTCAATCCAGCATTCTCTAAATTTTCAGTCGGATAGGATCAATTTATTTATGTGCATCCGACATTACTGGCAAGGTCAGTGTCAGTTCCATAAAGAAAGACCCAGGCGAGATCCCTATTATGTAGTAGATCGTCAACTGATTATAGGTAACAGAAGTAACAGCTTGGAGCTGCAGTCGCTGCTTACTACTCCTAAACTTTTCTTCTTTCTTGCTCTGACTACCTGCTAGTGTGATAGAAGGGTGCAGTGTGTAGAAGAAGATAAGCGACAGGCAGACGTTTCTGCCCCCAACACAACAAGAAACCTGAGAGCCTGAAGATGGGAGCACGAAGTGAAATGACTGAGCAGTCCTTGTCATTTTTTATGCTTGTTCCACTTCAGTGGATCTGTGACTCAGGGCCAGAGGGGACGGAGGGAAAGAAGATTGAAGAGTTTTGCAGCATCTCAACTGCCCTTCCACACTAGCCCCAAACATGAGGATTGGTAGGTGGGCATGATTAGGAGCAGCACTCTCTGCTGTCCACCATTTCTCTGTACATTTCCATATTTGATAAAACGCATACAAAGTGATCGGAATGCTTCTCCCTGAACTCAAATTAGCAACATGTAATGTTCCTCTACACCAGTAACAAGACATCAGAAGATCCCAGTGTGTACATCATTCCCAATTTGCACACACTTGCCTGTTTCCATCAGGTAACAAATGGCAAATTATGAGAAACACACAGTTGCCAGTTAACTTGAAAGTGGAAAATATGTGCTTACAGCTATCACATATAGGGCCAGATATATCAAAGTGTTTTGTGATCGGGCCGTTTGCGATCTCAAAAACTGCATTTTGGTATGTAAAAAATCCAATTTGCGATTTGGTAACTTGTTACCGAATCGCAAATTGGAATTGCGACTACTTACTGATTTGGTATTAGGAAGGGATGTGTCAAGGGCGTCCCTTCCTAATACCCAGTCGCAGAGGTATGTATGATTGTTTTGTGACCGCGAATGCGGTCGCAAAACAATCGCAGTTACCACCAATTTGAAATTGGTGCTAACCCATTCGCAAGGAGAAGGGGTCTCCAAGGGACCCCTTCCCCTTTGTGAATGCATGCAAAAACATTTTTTAAGAGCAGGCAGTGGTCCTACGGACCACTGCCTATTCTTAAAAAATGAAAAGAAAAGGTTTAATTTTTCATTTTTAAACGCATCCCGTTTTCCTTTAAGGAAAAGGGGCTGCATTTAAAAAACAAAAAAAACTAAAATATTGCTTTATTGAAAAGCAATCACTGACATGGTGGTCTGCTGAACCCAGCAGACCACCATCCCTGTGATTGTAGCCCTTTGCAATGGCTCGCAAATTGCGACCTACCTCATGAATATTAATGAGGTAGGTCCATTTGTAAGCCCTTGCAAATCGCAGTATAAAACTCCTGGAGTTTCATACATTCCAATAGCGATTACTTAATTGCGATTCACAAAAAATCGCAATTAGGTAATTGCTTTTGGATAAAATGATACATTTGGATCATAATTTCCCGTTTCCAGTATCTACATGCTTACCAGTTTCCAGTAGGAAAACCATACCTGTACCCTGTACGTATGATATTTTGATTGATACTTTTAACTTTTTTGATCGCTAACAAGCAAAACTTTCTGATGAGCATGTTTTGTTTAACTTTAGCCCGGGAAGCCTTTGCAGTGAACACAGTTAAAAGCCCTTTCAGCCTTTTCTGTTATGTTTGCTTGATCAGCCCTGCCTTTTTAGATAACCTATTGTGATGCATTTTCTAAAGGCCAAACTCGTATGTCCCCCATAACCTTTCAAAATGCTTCAGTGGGGCCTCATGTGCACATCCTTTGAGCTTATGCACCATTGTTTTGCCCCTTTTAACTAAGGCAATGTGTCTGACACACCACATTCTTTCCAGGTAAATTGGTGCTGAGGACCTGAGGCACATTTCGAACTAAATTGGTATAGCCCTTTCTTCTAGGAAAATCGATTGCTATACCAGCTTTTTTTCTGTCTGCCTCATCCTTTGAAAGAACTACTCCCTGAAGACCTGCAGGTTCATTCTACCTCAGTTAAGGCTATTACAGTCTCATTAGCAAGGGGTGTTCCTGTGTTAGCTGTCTACCAGGCTGCAACATGGACATCTGTGCACACATTAAACAAGAACTCTACTACCTTGACAGCCAGATCTAGAAAGAAAGATATTTTGTCCACTTTGTCTTGCAAAACTTATTGGCTTGAGTCCATTCATCAAACTCCCCACCGCTTGGGAAGTACAGCTTGGGTATTTATTCTAAAGTTGAGGTAATGGTCTTTCTGGTGGGTACTCGAACAACAGAACCTTCATTGCCCTCCTGCCTCCTTGTTCTGTGGAGTGGGCATCTGTCCATTCTTAAAAAGTCCCAAGTTAGAAATCTTCACATTGTCACCCTCAGTCTGTCTCTGCTGACTGGCATCTGAGAGTGCAGAAACTGAAAGCGCACGGGGGTGCCACCTTTAGGCAACTGTGTTGTCACGACCAGGGTTGTGCAAGGTTGCTGCAGAGCCATGTGATGTCACCTGGCAGTAAATGAGAGCTTTTCCTCATAAATTTCCAAATCCAGTCTACCACTTGGGAATATTCTAAGTATGAGAAATCTGCAGAGAAATACACCAGTAAAGGCATGGCCAAAGATACGTAACTTGTTCACCAGTTCCCTTTTTAGCACACACCTGGCCAATTTCCAGTCATCACTCCATCATTGCTAGTTAGTAGACATATGGTAGCTCCGTTAGCACACATTTTTCAGTTCCCAATGGTCAGCTCCGAGTTCTGCAGTAGCATCACACTGATAACTACCTTTTACAATGGTAATATACAAACCAATGCACTTACGACAGTGTCATCCTACTGGTAGCTGCACTTATGGAGAAGTTGCCCTTTTCCCCATTCTCGCAGTCTGGAGACAGACACACACAAGCACACATGCCTCTCCCTTCCCGACCCCATTCCCCTGACTTTCTGAGAAGGTACAACACTGCAAAGCACACAGGTTCACTTTGCTTTGAACAATGCTTGAACATAAAATTCAAATTCTGTCTAGTGCTTAATTAAGCTCACACAGCCGCAATTAGACAAAAAGTGGAGGAATCACTCAATATTTTGTCAGTGAAACACATGTACAGAATAGAATATACAGCGCACTGAGGAAGACCAAATCAATAAAAACAAAAAATTATAGCAAACTAGTTAAACATTGTCAGTAGTCTCTGTTTAAAACATAGTAGAAAAACATTGATAATTGAATGTCTTCTGTTTCTTTTCGCCTTTCTATTTGCAGTGATCCAACTCCTGGTTACTTCAATGAAGACCGAATTCTGGATTTTATGCTGCAGGTGCAGAGTGGCAACAGATTGAAAAAGGTGAGCATTGTATTTTGAGCTTTAATGACAAGTTGATATAATTAGTTCCCGTGAGGGAGATGTGGGATATGTTGCCTTGTTAAAACAACTACTGTGTTCTGAATCAGGTGCAATGTTCTCCCAGATATCATGTTTCCAGTCATGCTCTTGTGTCATGTTTTTTTCCCAATTCTTGGGGTAGGTGCCATAGAAAGATCCACTATTCTAATTTTTCCTTAAGCCATTTAGTATTCTTGTACTTTTAGTTTTATTTACTGAAGATGATCGAAGGATTGCAAATTTCCCTATATAAAGTAATGTGGGCCCAAAAGAAAGGGATTTTAAGGATCACTTCAACCACTAGAACCTGTCCATAAGGGGATTGCCCACATTTTCAAAATGTCACTTGTAATCCTGTAAACAAGGTTCTGCATGTAGGATCTTCATTGAAGTCAAAAACCTGCATAGTGTTTATCACTGGTAGTCATTTTCCATATAAAGTCAGTGTAGACTGTCAAAGATGTATTTTCCTGGAGAATGCTGAAGGAGAATAGCAGATTGTATATACTATAAAAAAGGGCATTTTTGGACACTTGCAACACATTGTCATAGAAAAGGCTTCCCAATACCAGATACAGCATAGGAAGGAAAAGACAGCCTGATAGTCTAACACTGGGAAGCTTAGAAAAAAAGGAACCTGTACCTTTAAGGACCCCAGAGAGACCTATCCCAGAGTGCACTGTAGTGGCAGAATGCCTGAGTGTGTCAGTTCTTTTTTGGGCTCCTTCAGGAAGGATCTCGGAACACCTCTGGCATTTTACTGCACCAGAATTGTGATTAAAAAAAACCTTTTCAGAGATTTCAAAACCCTTTCTTACTTGACATTTGTAGACTTATTTTGTGTAGTATTGCTGATTTTTCAGGAATTCTGATGAGATTTCTCTCAGAATGCCTGCTCCTTTCACAAAATGCCCTTCTTGTCACATAAAGAACACCTCCTCTAATGCCCAAAGGTCTGTGTGGTGTTTGTCTCCTAATCGTATTTCCAAGGGCTGCGATATTTGCAGAAAAATGTCGAAATGAACTCTAAAATACAGGGAAGGCATCAGGCTGCATGGTTGGATGGAAGACATGAAAGCAGGCCATGAAATGAAGAAAAGGAAGAGCATGGAGAGGTCTGTCTCACACCATTCTCCAAAAAAGTGTCGAACAACAGGTACTGACTCCCACAAAAGGAGATCTAAACTTGAAAAATCCACCTCTCAGCACGAGCACCTTCATCATGGCCATCAACAACATTCACCGACATCAAAAGCTGCGATGCCACCGTCAGGAGGTTGGACACCTACATGTTCCCTTTCAAAAGAAGGCTCCACTTCTACAGCACTTCTTCACCGTCACCAATCAACATCAAGATCAGCCATGGGACTTACCTCAATGCTGAGTAAGCCTGCAACACTGCCATCGGGATTACGATCAGCGTCTAGCTCTTACCACTCAACATCAAGATTCCATCGATCAATGTCATATTCACATCATTCAATTTCAAGTTTTGACTGTTCGCTGTCGGAATCCCACCAATCAATGTCCACGTCGAAGGCCAAGTCACGCTTGACGTCAAAACAACAGCATTCTCCGCCCAGGACTCCAGCTATAGTTAAAAGAACATGTACGATGTCGGTGACTCCACTCCCGACGTCGAGAGTCACTCATATGGAGATTTCCCCTTCTTCTCATTGGTCAGGATCATCTCAGCGGTCAGAGACTCCTTCTCAAGCTACAGCTCTTCCACCAGTCTGACCCATGATTTCATCGTCTGACCCTGTGCAAGTACCTTTTCAAATTTTACACTTGTCACCAGTGAGGCAATTCTCTAGCGCAACATTAATGTCGCCTATTCACAAGTGGAAAGCTCCATCCCCAATTAGGAATTCACCCAGACAACCCTTGATAAAGAAATCAAAAGGATAGATGCTATCAGAAAAAAAGATGTGTGACACAGCATCAACACACTTACGCAATGCCAATTCAGCAGCATTCTAGAGCAGATGCCATCGCCAGATTTGGGAAGGCATAGTGCTGCGGTGGACTCAGTTGAGCTTTCAGCCACTGCCTTTTCTCACTGCATCTTTCTCCGTTGTACATTGTGGCTAAGACTACCATCTTTAAAGCCAGAAGCACAATTAAAACTTTATTTTCTCTGGTTCTTCCCTCTTTGAACAACATACAGAAGAAGAGGTGCTTCGCATGACAAATGAAGCCGAAACACTCAAAGCTGTTGGCGTGGAAGAACAGCAAAAAGGCATTTAAGCAACAATACAAGTCCAGGGGCCCGAGATACTACTACCACGTTCAAAGCCCTAGGTGGCCTTACCAATATCTGCAACAATGGCAAAATCAAAGATCTTTTAAAAGCTGTTATCAGAGATGCAGATCTTCGCTGCACAAGCCTTCACAAACAAAAGAAAAATACTCTGAGTACAAAACAATGAGAGATACCCACCTCTTCCACAGTGCTCCACCCCAGTGGGGGAGCAGTGACATATTTCATGGTAGAGTAGAAAAGAATAACAGCGGAGAAGTGGGTCTCAAACATCTTTTGCAACGGATATTCACAGACACTCCACTACCTGTCCCTCCTCAGCAAATTGCAGCAACTCATTTACATGATCTCAAAAAGAAAAAATCTGTTCTATTGCAAAAAATAGTAATAGAAATAGTTCCAGTACATCAGTGGAACCAAGGGGTTTATTCCAGATATTTTCTTGTTAAAAAAAAAAAAATCAGAACAATCAATTTCGGCCAATACTAGACATCAGGATCCAAAACAAATTTATAAAAAGAGAAAATTCAGAACACTGTCACTGCACCTAATCTTTTCGCACATCAGAAAGAACGATTGGCTTTGTGCAGTAAATCTACAAGACGTGTACTTTCACATTCCAGTCATTCACATCACAGGCGGTTCCTGAGATTTGTAGTAGGAGCACACCACTACCAGTACTCTGTTCTTCCGTTTGTACTGAAATCAGTCCCTTGCACCTTTTCCAAATGCATGTCCGTGGTAGTGGCACACATAAGAAAATGAGGTTTTTCTGTATATACATAGCTCGACGACTGGTTAATAAGAGCAGATTCGCTAACCAAGGCAAAGAAAGACTGTCACTACAACATCTCAACTAACAAAGCTGGGATTACAGTTCCACTCAGAAAAATCTATCTCCATACCAGTACATCGTCTCTCATTTTTAGGAGCAATTGTAGACGCTCAACAGGAAGAAGTGTTTCCATTGGAGGAGAGCGTATTATCAATCCAAAAGAAGTGCACAAACATCCCACTGTAGAAAAAGCCAACAGTTTGCAAAGTAGCATCTCTTCTAGGATCAATGGCATCTTGCATTGCCATAGTTCCCAACGTGCATCTGTATATAAGACCTCTCCAGATGTGTCTTGAGGATCAATGGTCACAAAGAAGGGGCCACTGGGAAGATTGCATTCTCCTAACGGAACATGTCTCTCTCTCCCCCTCTCCCCTCCCCCACCCCCCCCCCCCCTTCTGAAAACCTTTTTGGAACTAAAAGCTATACACCTAGCTCTCAAGGCTTTTCTTCCGTCTCTAACTTCCTCAGACCTCATGATTCAAACAGACAACACCACTACAATGTATTATATAAACAAATAAGGTGGAACAAGATTAAGACAATTGTCTCTCCAAGCTCAAACAATGTGGCATTGGCCTTTAGCAAAAGGCCTTTCCATCACTGCGTTCCATATACCTGGAGCTCAAAATATCGAAGTAGATTTTCTCTGTCAACTCTACGAAAGAAATTACAAATGGGTCCTCCAAGAAGAAGCAGTCGCTTACATCTCAAAGAATGGGGCACTCCCAACAGTAGATCTGTTTGCTACCGCTCAGAATAAAAAATGCTGAGACTACGCATCCAGGGCACCAGAACTGCATTCTCTGGGCAATGCTCTTTTGATAGACTAGTCAACTCCATTTGTGTATGCTTTTCCTCCAATCCCACTCATTCCAAGGGTAATAAATTCCGAGGGTTATTCAGAAGCTCATGAGATCGAACACAACAATGATCTAGATTGCCCTGGACGCTCCACGACAATAATTGTTCACAGATCTCCTGCAGTTATCCATAGCCTGCCAATTGTCTGCTAGTCAGGCTGATCCTCTCACCAGAGTCCACGGCAAGATTCTGCATCTAATGATCCAGTCTTTGAATTTGGCAGTTTGGCTCCTGAGATCATCCAATATGGTCATTTAAGCATCCCAAAAAATTGCATGAACATCCTAAAAAAAAAGTTAAACGTCCATCCACAAGAACCTGCAATGAATCTAGGTGGAAACGTTTCTGCATTTGGTATCGTAACTAGAATTATGATCCTATCACAGTACAAGTGAATGTCATTCTCCCTTCTTCAAGTCCTTTTTCAAAATACCAGTAATCAGACGTTCTTAAAGGGCTAAGGAAATCTTTTCCACCAGTCAGAAGACTTTCTCCTCCTTGGGAGCTTAACTTGGTAATATCAGAACTGATGGGTCCCCACTTCGAACCCATTCATAAAGCAACTTTGCAACACTTGTCATGGAAAACAGCATATCTAGTGGCAATCACTTCCGCTGGTAGTTAGTAAGTTGCAGGCCCTCTCCTCAGTAGAACCGTTCACAGTTTTCCATCACTATAGGGTGGTTCTTTGTACGCACCGTTGTTTCTATTTAAGGTGGTGTCAGAGATGTCATATCAACCAATCTATCACTCTGCCTAGTTTTTTTTCCTAACCCTACGCGTAAGGCCTTTACATTCTCTTGATGATAGGAATACTACTTTTCTGTTTGGAAAAATCTAAATCTGTTAGAAAATCTAGCCACTTATTTATTAACTATGGCCCTTTATGGCAAGGTTTAGCAACATCCAAACAATCCATAGCTTAGTGGATTGTTTCTTGCGTTTCTTTATGCTACCAAATTGCAAACCATTGCCAGACAAACTTAAGGCACACTCAACAAGGGGGATGGTTGCGACAACAGCTTGGATTAGACAAGTTCTAATTATAGACTTCTGTAAGGCAGCCACTTGGAGGTCACTTCATACATTCATGCAACACTATTGTCTAGACACTGATGCTCAAGACGATTCGCTATTTGGTCAAGAAACTCTCAGAAATGTATTCAAATAATTGAAAAAAAATTAAATTACAGCTTGACAGCCGCTGTAAAGAGCTAATGTTTTTATATCTTGCTAATCTATTCAAGGTTTATGACTATCAATGAAGATCCCATGATGCAGAAGGAAACGTTACATTTCTATAGACATAGTTCTGCATTGTATAAATCTTCATTGAAGTCATACACACCCTCCCTTCACCCCGGCTGTCACAATGTATTTGTATCCTGTGCATCGCGTAAAAAAGAACTGACACACTCAGGCATTCTGCCACTACAGTGCACTCTAGGATAGGTCTCTCTGGGGTCTGTAAAAGTAGACGTTCCTTTTTTCTAAGCCTCTGTGTTAGCCTATCGGGATGTTTTTTCCTTCCTATGCTGCATCTGGTATTGGACAGCCTTTTCTATGACAATGTTGCAAGTATCCAAAAAGGCCATTTTTTAGTATATATAGTCTGCTATTCCCCTCCAACATTCTCCAGGAAAATGCATCTCTGGCAATCTACACTGACTGTATATGGAAAATTACTTCCATTGATGAACACTATGCAGATATTTTCCTGGACTCTTAAAATATTTATATTGAAAATGTGTTTCGGTGTCCGAGCAGGCAGCACAAAATTATTCAAGGTTTATGACTTCAATGAAGATTCCTACGATGCAGAACTATGTCTACAAGTATGTAACTTTTCCATTTACCACACTAGATTGAGTTTTTGGGACATGTAACGTTAATTTTCTGAAGTGCTATAAGGGCTGTGTGGCTTTCTGTGAGGTTTAATTGGTAATATGATAGTTCACAATAATACAAGTTTTCTGCATTTTTTTTTCAGGTTTTAGTCATTAATGGTAAAACTGGAACTTCTATCTGGAATATTACCGTACCTTGGCGAAAGCACGAGTCAAAAGCAGCGTCAGTTTTGACTGCAGATTTGAAATCCATCTTTCTTTACTGGGGAGAGGAACCTCATCTGGCTTCCAACAGTTCTGTGAGTTAACATTTCACCCTTAGGCTTTGATGTGCAATGGGGACACCATTTTCCGATGGATACTTATAACCGAAGATGCCAGTCTGGAGCTGGTTGCTATTGCAATAGCACCTGCATGTCGACAGCACCATTGGTTTCGGTTGCAACTCCTCTCAGACCCTCCTCTGCACATGACAGCACAGTGCTGCTTTAAGGTGCCACCCCTGTGCATTGAGGTCCCTTCCTCTTTTTCTGAGCCCGAAGGTGTGGTTCTGGGGCGCCGCTCCTACAGATTTGTTCTTTTATTTATTTATTTTTTCTGAAACATATTAAACCCTGTTTTGATAGTTTGCAGGGATGTCGTCCACAAAGATGACAGGATACTCATCATACTGTTTGTGTTGGAGGTAGATGTTGATTACGGACCCGCATGATTTCTGCTTATGGTGCCTTGTGACAAAGCATGAGTTTAAGTCTTGCAGCAGATGTTCTCGTCCATAGGATCCTCATCAAAAGTCATAAGCGCTGAATAGTCTCTCCCGCCTGTGGAGCACATAATATGTATTAGATTTAAATAGCAGCCTATAATAAAGTGCTAAACATGTCTAAAATGCATTGAATTTTCATTTTAAATCAAACGGTAATCAGTTTATTTCTGTCAAAATCTGAAAAAAGCATAGACTTGTTCTACAACCTTTATTTAAAAGGAAAATTAGAGGGAATATGAGACAGTTTTAGGGAGGAAACTGACACTGTGTCTTTAAGACCCTCCAGGCCCCCATGTATCCCATCATACCTCACAGGTGAGTTCTTTTTTCCGGTTCGTACTGTTCAGATCCTAGAGCACTGAGCTCTGGTTTTTCAAATTTTTATCAGAAAAAAACTTTTTCAGATATCACTACTTTTTAAAAGATCTAAGTACCTAGTATTCAAACAGCTTTTTTCCTGACCGAAAGCATACCTTTTTCTGTCAAACATGCCTCAATATTTGTGAAGTTCTCCTCCTGTGGTAAAAAAAATGCTCAGACTGACCCACACTCGGCCTGAATTGTATGTCTACCAGATTCCTGTTTTCACTGCCAGAAGCTTTACAGAAAGACCCTGAAGGACAGAGGAAAAAATAAGACTGCATGGACTCCAAGACCGAGTGGAACAGCAGGATCTTCAAGAGGGCTTGGGGACCATCACCTTGTTTCCACAGAGCCCTCCTCTCATAAAAAGCCTTCACATAGTGGAAGATCCAAGGAAAGACACCCCAGACATCGTTCCTGGTCAACATTGAAAGGTAGGACTTAGAGAGCAGAGAAGATCCCTATTTGCTCACCGTCAGCATTGAAGTCGTAGTTGAGAACGGCTTCACCACATACTCGCCACTCGACGTTGAGACACACCTCGTAAAAGCGACACCAATCATCGTCAAGAACAAGATTGCCTTTGAAACAGTCGACATCTGCGAAAAGACATGCATTGACATCGAGACATGCTTCACCAAAGCAGCATCCATTGACGTCAAAGACACAACCACCAACGTCGAAAACTTTGGAGGACCCCAGATCGATGTTGAAAACAGCGCAAGTGGCATCTCAAATACCAACAACTTCAAGGGGCCTCTTCACTCCATCAGAAGTGCAATTTGAAGCTGGCATGGAGGAGCCAAGGCCTCCTGCTCCACCCAGGGCTTCTGCTGCCACTCCATAGAACATTTCACCACATTGGCTGCAATCTCTGCAACAGAGACCTGTACCTCATTCCTTGGATTCTGAATATTTGGGGACATACTCTCCATTTAGTTACGGCTCATACACCGCACCAAAGAGAACACCGTCTCCTGTGTTTTCTCTGAGTTCTCCTTCTGTTCTTCTGGAGAGACGTACTCCTGTGGACATGCCATGTCATGTATCTAGTGTTTTCCACGCGAAGACTAATGCAACTGTTGAGAGATTTAAAAACCCTAAAACTAGAGTTCGCTTATTGGGGTTGCTTCCCCCTACTCTTTACTTCACATCAGCAGTGCAGAAAGTTGAGGCTACTCAAGGGGCTGCCTGTATCGCTTGTGACAACTCTTTCAATCTGTGCAACCCATACAGACGATATGTGCTGGCTGGTGTCATGCCAAAGGACAAGGTTAACAATAGGAGTAGCACTCCTCATCCTCTTCTCCAAGTGTCACCTCCAAACCTCGGTCCCCCTCCAGCCATCTAGGCTGGTGGACGGCAGGATCCAGCGCTGCCTGCCTTTTTGGCACTCCATCATGTCAGACCAGTGGGTCCTCAAATTGTCCAGTTTAGCTACTCCCTTCCCTTTTAGGCTATTCCCTCTCATATTCCACCAGTTTACACTCAGACAATGGTGGAACACATTAGTATCCTGTCCAAAGAAATGCTGATGTTACTTGTCAAAGGGGTGAGCAAACTCATGCCAGTCCGAGAGATGGTTGGGTTGCGACTTTCTGTAATTTCAGTCCGTAAGTCGGTCAGTGGGTATGAAACTGATTCTCCACCTTAGGTTCATGAATTTTATCCCCAAGAAAGTGAACTTAAAAATGACGACCCATGCTAAGGGCTTGCTTGCCATGGATCCAAACTGGATGGTGTCCTTGTACTGCAGGACGCATACATTCGTTAGGAGGTGGAGTCAGACTACTTCCAATGCACCAATCTGCCCTTTGGTCTTACATTGGTCCTTCTGGTCTTATGGAAGGTCACATAGATGGTTGTAGCACATCTTTGCAGGTTAAGGATACACATATTCCAGTACCTCGATGACTAGCTGCTGGAGGCGAGCTCACCTCAGCTAGTCTCAGCCCACCTTCAGATGAGGGTGTCATTGTAGTCTACTCAGGAATTTTCCATCTATGAGACCAAGCCCAATCTTCAGCCTTCTAAAACTTCACTTTTTAGGGACTGTCCTGGATACTGTGATTATGAAGCAATTTCTGATAAAGACTTCTAGCCGCAAGTTCCTCACTTTTTTAATATTCTCCTGCATCCGACTATATCCAGAAACTTTTCAGCAGTACCTGTGCGCACTGGCAGATAACACCATGCGACTCTGCAAGGACACTGCTCTGCTCCAGAAATGATGTGCAGAGCCTAAATAAGCACCACTCCAACGAGCTGACATTAGTTATTTTATTTCCATGCCACCAGACGCTGATCCAGAGCGCTCTCTCTCTTCTCTCAGACATTTTCCTCAATATTTTCTACAGCGTGGGATGGTTGTTACCCACTAAAATGATAGGTTTTAAGTCCTGCAGGGTCTGTGGCAAACAAATGTCCGTTACTGGATCCCCATCATATCTGCCTGTGCTGTCTGGGGTCAAGCCACAATTTAAAGGCCTGCAGTGACCATGCGTTGATGAATCTGAAGGCCATCCAGGAGGTGAAACTACATTGCCAAGCAAGAAGACTCTTTGTCAAGACTGTTCAGAGTTGTGGTCCAAGGTTTGATCCTGTTTCTGCTCCAGGAGTCCGCTAAGCTGCTCCAGCTGTTTGTTACAAATCAAATCAAATTGTCTAGTAAGGTAAAAAAGAAACACTAGAAATTAAAGAGGGACTCTGTCCCCTCTCACCACTCTCATTCACCTGAGCAGGTGAGGGGGTTGTGCCATGGATCTTGATCTTGCTCCTGAGTCATCCAACTTCAGAGAAGATCTCGCAACTGGTTCAGACACAACCAGAGTTTCTGAGGCCGTCTATCCCTCCACAGAAGATTGAAGAGTTCTGTGCAGCTGTTCTCTGGCTCTTCGGAGCCTTGTCCACTCCCTCTAGCGTGCCTCTGGACCCCAAGGAGCCAATAGGCCTTACATCTTGAGTACTGCTAGTGGGTTAGCCCTTGATGTCAGTTGGACCCTATGAGCCCTATATTACGCTTCTGATCCTGACCCTGCCTCTGGCTCCCCCAGTCCAGGCTAGTCTCTGGGACTTCAACGCCTGTTCCGAGTCCATTGACCGCAGGTGAGGAGATATCCATAGTACTGCCTGACTCAGTTGCCGCTGGTCCAACCTCAAGTGAAGCCGTGCCAGATGACAGTTGAGGCCCGCTCCCTTCACTTGATCTGCCCCCTCCACTTGGGAGACAACACAACCTACATTCACTTTTCATCATGGACTCAGTGTTTTTATTAGCATATTTTTTATATTGCTGTTCAGTTGCACAGTATCGAAGCTCACCAATAAGACATTTCCATCTGGGGTTGTACTTAAGATACCATAAGATAACTAGAGGCTTTCATGTACGTTGTTAATAATAGCTACAGTATTCCCAAGCACCAGTTGGGGCACCTCCAGCTTTACTGCACAGCACTCGTATCCAACACCAGTATATATCTAGTAGACAACACTAGAATAATAATAAGGTAACCAACAACGCAAACAGTGAGTTCTCAATCGGCCACCAACCAACACATCAAATCAGAACAGCAGTTGAAGAACTGGTTCTATGGGAGTGGGGGAAAGGTGGGAGGGGGGGGCCTCATCAAGTAACCCTCACTAACATGCCATGAGAGTCTAATATTCTCAGTATGTGCATCCATCCACACACACCGATCAGCATGGCTGTACAAGTCTGGGGGGGTTGTGTGGGGGGGGGACATGGTTTCATAGGCATCCAACACTTCTGTCCATAGGGTTGGTATTGACCTTCTCCTCACCTCCCGTGCCTCTTCCCGCCCTTTTCCTGGTTCTCTGCTCAGGTCTGCTCCCTAACAGCAGCCTCCCACCCAGCCAACAACGGACTGCCTGCCAACTTCCATGTCATGGAAATGTATTGCTTAGCTAATATAAAGGCAAGGTCTATGAAGCTATTCCCCACTTTCTTGGAAAGCGGGCAAGGAAGGACCCCAACAGGCTTGCCTCTAAGGTACACAGGATAGCCCTATCTAGTATCGCACCAAGCCGCTGCACCACTAATGTCCAGAACAAACTAACAGGGCCACAGGACCAAGTCCTGTGGTAGAAATCTGCATCCACCAGTGCACGGCAGGGACAGCGTTTGCCCCCTCTACTGCTTCTTCGGGCGGGATAGGTCTGTTAAAGGTAATTAAACTGCTTCACCTTAAACCGGGTATTCTGGGAGGTTTTTTGCAGGTATGCTAACATCCTTGCCCACTCCCAAACCAACATCTCCCTGTCCAAGATACCATTACTCCTTTGCTGAAGAGCCGACAGGGACTTCCACACTATTACATTAAGAGCAACATTTAGCTACCAAACAAGGTGCCCACTCTTTCCCAGAGACAGCAGTAAGTGCAGAGCTGAAACTGCCAATGTCTGAGGATCATCCATCCCTACATCCCAAAGGGCCGTAAACGTGTGGGTCAGTGCCTCGTAAGTGAAGAATTGTCCAGGGGGTAAGCTGTGCATCTCGACCAACACCACAAAGGGAATTAATGTGGCCGTCTTATGAGTCTTCAACCCTCACCAGTTGTACCATCTGTGCTGCCAAGAAAAAAGTGTGGGGCTCCCCATTTGGTAGCCCCACCAACGGGAGGCCGGGGTGTGCACCGGACACTCCTGTGTCCACTGCACTAGTCCCAAATGCCAATTCTAAGAGTAAACCTTCTCCCCCTTCACAGCAGTCACCTCTAAAGTCTGGCCAAGAGCGCTCCCGGTTTAGGCACCAGCCCAATTTAGTCAGGTTTGCACCATCCAGCCATAGCGTAATCCATTGTAGCTTAGCTGCCAAATAATAGAGTTCAAAGTCTGGCACCCCCATGTCTGCCGCCAGAATAGGCCCCCAAAGTGTGTCCAGCCACTCCATGTGTTGTCCTTCATCCCAGATAAGCTCCCTCACCATTGAGTCCAATTGGCGGAACCAGGATGCTGGCACCCAAGTAGGGAGGTTATTGAAATAGTATATCAGCCGAGGAAGCATGATCACTTCCGTTAAGGCAATCCGAGCCATAATGGATAACCTCAATGTATGCCAGAAGACCACACAACTCTTCAGGGCTCACACCACCACTCCCAGGTTGCCCTCCTGTAGATCCACTGTAGCATGATAGACTTTTATCCTTAAGTACTAGAATGTTGAGGGGGCTCAACTGATTTGGACAGACTGCCCCAGGTAGCACTGGTAAAACGCACATCTTCATGTTCACCCGCAGTCTGGAAGTGCCACTAAACGTGCGTAAAAGCTGTAAAATTAAAGAGGTGTGCGCATTGATGTGAGCTGAGTACAGAAGTACATTACCGGCATCCAGTGGTATCAGATGTTCAGTGTCTGCCACCCGGATACCCCGTCACCATGTCTTACATAGCTCCACCAGTGATTGAATAGCCAGAGCTTACAAGAGCAGTGACAGTAGGCACCCCTAACTGGTTACCTGGCATACATCATAAGAGCCCAACACCGTTCTGCCTGTGCAGACCTGTGCCGTGGGTCTCGTGTACAGTAGTCGAACCCACCTCACCCAAGAGTTTCTCGTCTGCATTAGATCCATAACAGCCTCCAGGTAGGCTCAGGTAACCATACCAAATGCCTTTTTCAGGTCACCAGCTATGAGGCCCACTCTGTCAGCATCTCCGTCTACTCTGGGAGCGAAGAACACCGAGTACAGACAACGCAGACTGAGGGAAGTGTTCCACTGCGGACTAAATCCACATTGTTCCGGATGGACCAGTGTCTGCATGTGTGGGGGCACGTGCATGTCCAGCACCTTCGTAATGATTTTAAAATCCATGTTCAACAAGGACAACAGCTGAAACACGATGGTGGGCACCTCATGCATGGTTGTCTTCAGGAGAGGTATGACCAGTGCATTTCTTGTGGTAGCTGGTAGTACCCGCTGTTCCAGAACTTTATTGTACATATCTGCCAAGCATGTTGTCACCAAACCAGCATACTTGAAGTAAAACTCCGCCGGCAGGCCATCAGGACCCACCACCTTTCCACATGCCCTGTCCTTCATAGCCCCCTTAATTTTCTGTGGCGTAATGGGTTCTCCCATCTCCTTGGCAGCAATCTGAGTTAATCCCCACAATTTTAGAGGAGACAGGAAAGTGTCCAACTGTTCCCTTGACCCCCTCAGCTTGTCTCCCATGGAGTCTGGTGTAATACTTCTGAAAGGCTTTGTTGATATCCACTACCAATATCCAATACTTGCCGTCCATCGAACCTGGCCAGGGATATAATAGGGTCCCCCACCGCGTCACTCGGCGGCCCAGCCACACCAGCAGTCTGCCGGCCTTTCTTTTGTCGACATAATCTCTGTAGTTATGACACCTGAGCCGTTAGAACAGGGTGGTATAGCGCTCTGTGGCATCCGCCAGGCACCCTCCCAGAGCAGTGTCAGTGGTGGCGCATGTCTCCAAATCATGAATGGTCCCAATTAATGCCACTAATTTGCAATCAAGTTCCCTCCGGACACCTACTGTGGCACTCATATAGTTACCTCTAATAACTTCTTACTCAGTGAGGCATTTAGGAGCCTTGTCCACGGTGTGGGCAAAACTGTTCAAGATGGCCTCCCTCAGGTCTTCTTGGTAAGTATCATCTTAGGAGATAGACGCCAAAGGGGGATCACCGGTTGAGGTGTCCCCAATTGCAAATGCTGGCTCCGATCTGAAAGAGTGCACCCGAGATAATCAGTGTGGGTTACAAACTAGCAACAAGCATTTGCAATGCAACAGGTCTCGTATATTTCGAACAAGTTAATTGTCATCATTTGACAACAGCGCCCAGGAGCAAAAAACAAAAGAAAACATGAGAAGAAACTGAGAAAAGACAACTTGTCAAAATAAAATAACGTTTTTGCCAGTCACCAGCCTTCTGTTTGCGGGGCACTCGAAGTTAAAAACAACAAATAGTACCTCGATCATGTTGGGCGCAGTGGACTGGCCCTAATTAAGTTCAGTCATTAAGTGCTTGATCCCGGCTCCATACAGAGAAACGGAAGTGATGCCAGGCATGCCTTGACGAATTGTAAGGCTGTAAAGAAGAGTGCCACGCAAACCAACAAATGGTGAGCGACAGGCTGGCTCCAAGCCCTGCACTGAACACAACAGTCTCGCAAGTGAGACACATGCGCTAGTCCATGCACTCGCAGGCTCAACCCTAAAAAAAATGCGGAACATAAGAACTTATCCAAATGGATATGCAGGGCATATGGGCCAGAGTAAAAGGAATAGTACCTCTGCCCGCCTTGCTGGGCTCTCCAAGTACCTGCAAACCCCCAACTATCCATCCAGTTCCTGTATACCTTCACAAGCCTATACTCAGGAGGCCTTAATAGCAAAGGAGTTGAACATTCAAGAATGGTGTCCGCCACATAATTAAAGCCACCCCCAAGTATCACACTCCACTCTCTGAACAGATCCAGATGTGCTGACAAATGGACTAGCAATTGTAGTTGATCATGGTTAGGGGCGTATACACACACCCAATTGTCAAGGGTCTACAGTCTAATCTCCCCTCCACTAGAAATGACCTGCCCTTGTGGTCCACTCTTACCCACATGGCTTCAAAAGGGACGCACATCCAAACCCAAATCAGGGCACCTTGGGCATAGGGGGGAGTACCCTGTGGCATATTCTCGTCTCCTACGATGCTTCTGGAGGTGCTGCGCCTTCTCCGTAGTAAGGTGCTTCTCCTGCAGAAGAAAAACATGCACTGCCCTACGCTTTAGAAACATGTAAATCTTATACTGCCGGGCAGCTGTCCCCTTGCCCCTAATGCTCCAAGTCAGCAGTATGAACTCAGTGTGTGTCATAGCCATATTCATGCAGTATAGCCCGGGGCAAGTCCCCTCACATACCACACAGTTCTTGAAAGATGATCGCAACACTGCTGGAACCCACTCAACATACTCCCACGTCTCTCCCCAGATAAGCACAGCAATGGCCGGCTGCCCAAAGTTGGGCATGGAGCAAACCATACATCTCTTGATATCACTAGCCAGTGAAAAGACTACTTGTGGCGCTTGTGTGAGTGTCCCAGATAGCGCGCGCAAAGATGTGCACTGGCTCAACTACATTACAGTCATCCAACTGCACTTCAGTAAATCACAGTCAGAGAATGAAAGCCCATGCAAGATCCTTCCACAGTGATGCAGAGTCCACCCTCCTTGGCACTTTAGACATTTTTGGTATCTACTCAAAAGGTGAGGAGTATCTTGCTAGAAGTCTCTATCAGAAGAACAAGTTTCTTACCTTAAGTAATGCTTTTTCTAGTAAAGACTGTATCTTGCCGCAGATTCCTCATCAGCGCTCCCAGTCTCCATGTTCTATAATTGGACCATTAATAAGATCCCAATTCTAGGAGTATGCAAACTGATCACCTCAGTTTGCTTTTGGGGCTCTGCATCTGGGGACATGTCACTTTTGAAAGCAGCTGACGTCAGCGAGCAGGAGTGGCACCTATATAGTCTCTGTATGTAATTTTCTGAGCGAAACAATGTAGGTGCCTGCCAGTGCCCAGTGGTACTGTTGAATGGTATCAAGATCTAGTCTGACGCCTGGAGAATATTCATGAGGAATCTGCGGTTAGACTGACTCTCTATTATAAAGACCATTAAGAAAGGTAAGTAACTTGTTTGTCAAAACCACAGGGTCCAGGACATTTGATTATGATCCTGTTGTTTCAGGCAGGAACTGCTGTTATTGTTCCAGTCATGAGTCTGAAGCTGCTTGGGTTTTGCAATCTTTTGCATTCTTTTGGTGCCTTATGCTAATTGACACACATGGCCCTGCAATGGAACATTTCCCCTTCCTCTTCCAAAGATGTTGGTGGTGATTAATGCATCCACTCTTTGTTGGAGAGGTCCCCTAGATTACGTGGAGATCAGAGCACAGAGCAGAACCATAAAATCTATCTTTTGGAGCTGCATGGTATCTGTCTATCCCGCAAAGCCTTTCTCCCTTCAATCATGGGCAGGACGAGTTAGGTGCTGACAAACATTGCCTTGTAGTACTACATCGAACAGGATGGAGCGGGGTCCTGTGCCCTTTGTCTGGAGGCTAGGAGACTGTGATGATGGCAATAACTTCAAAATGTCCTTCTGACAGGGAGTCACATAGCAAGATCCCTCAACATCTGGGAGGATGAATTTAGGCATTATCTAGATGATCATGAGTGGTGCCTGCATCCAAAAGTGGTGCAGAGTATCTTTGCGTGTTGAGGCATAACCTCCATAGATCTATTCACCTCCTCAGAAAACCCTCATGTCTGGCCTTTTACCCTCTAGAGTTTATTTCTAAAGGGTGTCTAGGAGACCCGTTTCGCCGTCAGTATGATTCTGGTCTCCTATAGATATGCTTTTATGCCTTTGCCTCTGATCCTGCGAGTCCTTAAAGATTGAGCTAGGAGAGTCTGGTACTCTGAATTGTTGAGCCTCAACATCTACCCTTCTGTTGGTTTGTTTTTTCTTCCAGAGGATCTGCTTTCCCAGTAGCAAGGTAGAATTCTGTTTCCGAACCTCCACAATCTACGCTTTTAGGCATAGATGTTAAGTGCAGTTAACTTAATGGTTCTAATTTTCTGTTGGCAGTTGTGAATGTCATTCTGAGAGTGTCCAACCCTTCCTCGAATTTAATCTGCTTGGGCACATCATCTACATGCATTGCCTGGTACAAGGGATAGGGCTAAAGAGCACCGGATGGATGATCAGCTCTAAATTGGCTTCACAAGTGCGAAGAAAGGATGAGCAATTATAAAAAGGGCCTTATGATGGATGCTCTCTTGCATTAAAATGTATCCAGAAAGGACCCTCCTGCGGTTGCTAAAGCTCATACCACCAAGGCAAAGGCTGTGATTACTGTTCTCACTTGAGTTGCCCCTTGTTTTGGACCTTTGTTGGGCAGCTACTGTATCAGCACTCCGGTATCGATTGTGAGATACGCAGGGCGGGTCATTTATCCCACTTGATCTTCAGCATTTCGTGGTGGACAGTCCACTCCCCAGACCCACCTTATTGAAGGTGGCATTGTCTTAGTATTGATTCACAAGATGAGGAATCTGTGGTTAAAAGTGTTCTCAGAAGAATAAGGTATTTATCCTTGGTAAAGCTCTTTCTGGTGAATACTCTAACTGCAGATTCCTCGGTTTAATAAGGTTCACTGTTCTCAATTTGTTCATAATCATCTGCCCCTGAGGGCAGAAAAGAACAATGACTAAACCAATGTCAGCACACGGGGTGGCACCTATATGTGGCTTCCTTTGATCGTGTTCAGAGGCGGAATGGCTTTATGATAAAGAACAATGGCGCATGAGCTATTTTAAGAGTTTCCTATAAATTTTGTTACTTGGGGGAGATTCACAAGATGAGGAATCTGGTTAGATAGAGTATCTGCCTTTTGGTGCATTAGTAAATGTAAATAACTTCTTCTTTGGGGTGAGAGAGAAGTAAAAAACACTACCCCTGTTTCAAATCTGCCTTCTGTGCAGTTCTACATATTAGCTTAAAACTATCTCCCTCTTACATCTTCAGGCCTAAATTTATTTTGTTTTTAGTGTAATAGTAAACTTGGCTCCAGTTGCCTCGGGCGCAGTTCTGTAATCCGACGCATGGCAATAGGTGGTACACAATAGAACTGAGCAAACTTAAATGACTACTCCCTCTCTGTAAAGTGAAGTGTTACTGAATATTTATCACCTTTGGCTAATTGCTTCATTATGTTACTCTTCTAAGAGTTTTCTTATTGTTCTCCCAAAATATTATAATCTAAAGGAGAAGTATGAGAACATACTTGGCATTGCTCTGAGTGAATTACCTCATCACAAGCACTCCTGGTTTGTCATTAGCTCACCACGTTTTGCACTTATTAGTGCCAGCTGTACTCTTGTGACATTTACTACATCCATAAAACCTATTTGTTTTTTTGGTGATGGGGCCAGGCCGGACTTGCCGTAGCAGGCATCTGGCATTTCCCAAGGAGGCTGGATGTGTGGGGGCCGGTTTTGTTACTAGGGGGACCAGTTTTGAAATGGTGCTGCAGTATCGGCCCCCAGTAACAAAAGCAGCATTGCAGCATAATTCACTCATTCGTTTCCAGCTTCCGTGTAATTGCCAGGGCTGCTTTGGGTTCCCATATCAGCCCTGTAATGGGGGTGTCATGGATTCACCTTTATCTGGTTTGAAGGCTTCTGGTCACTGTGTTTATCGTTCGGCAAACTTTTAAGCAGTAAATGGATTTCATAAATATTCTCTAATCACGTAGAATGTATTTGTAGCATAGTACTGGTGTCTCTTTGGAATCCCCATTGACCTATTGCATTGCTTATTGTGAGTGAAGTGGGCCTCAGAGTTATCAAGATTACCTTTTGTTCATCTTGTAAAGGATCCTTGTGAATCTCTTTGCTTCCCTCCAAGGCCTGATAATTAGTTTAAATCGGTAGTTCCTTTTTAGTTGCCCCTATTTTTTAGCTACTTTATGAAGTAAATATTTGTTTGCAGCATGTGTGGCTGTAGGTACTCATCCTCTGCATACTCCTGCAATATGGTGTTGGGCTTGGATGTTTGTAAGTTGATTTTCATTAAAGAAGTCTTTCAAATCACAGGATGCACTGTGACTCCTTCACTTTGGACATTGCGCATGGGCACCTTGTTAGATTGTGTTTTTTTACGCTATCAGGTTCGGGCTTGTACCAATGTTCCTCCTAGATTCAACTTGTCTTCCAGGTTCGCACTTCGACTCACATTGTAGGAAGAACTGATAAGTCAGCCATGTTTTGTTCATTGACACCCTTCAGAGATTGAGCCCCAGCGACCCAGGTCCCAAACATGGGTCCCACACCCCTCCAGGGCCACATACTCTGTTTGCTGGCCCTCAGCAACAGAGAATGTGAAGTTTTAAAAGGTGATGGAACGGACACCTTCCAGTACTACCCCTGGTACCACATAAAGTACCCATGGTGGGAAAATCATGAGGTTTGTGAACTCTGCTTCTACCCGGACCATGACAACACCTTATGTGAACCTTGCCTTGCCGTCCTTTAAAAAAGAAAAAAAACCTTACAGTACTGAAGGGAGAGGCATTGGACACACAGCAAGATGCACCAGCAGTCCGCTGCTGATACTCCCAACATCTTTGGCGAATAAGTCCCGTTTGGCACCAAGGAAGTAGAGGACGCTGACGCTTCTGGGATTTCACTGAACCAAGCCACACCCTGCCCAGAGGCCATCTCCTCCAGAGTCTCGGACCTAGAGGAAGAAGATGAGCCTCCACTGGCTTCCAAGACCAGGACCCTTAACTGACGATTAAAAACTAGGTTGTAAGTATGGTTGGGTCACAAGAGGTCTCATATCAAGGCAGAGCACTGCCTCCAATGAAGTCTTGCATCGATCCCCACACACAAGACATTTCCCCTTCCAAGGACTCTGCTGCTTCAGGCTCCAGTCACCTGTGAGTGAAGGCTTCAGATTCAAAAAAGGACTCATCCAGGGGTTTCAACCCCTCTCAGCTGTTGGGCTTCATGTGGCTCAAAGCTTCCTGCAAGCCTTGACACCGCTCTAAAGCTCTAGAGCGAAGGCTCCATTGGCAATGGGCCTGAGGCCAGTGTCAACACTTAGTGCATCATCAGCGACCTACTCTGAGCATTCGGAACAGCGAGTCCTGCTAAGACTCCAAGAGGAGCTTGATGCCGGATACAACTACCTGTTACTTCATGCTGTTACAGAGAAGATTTCTGTTAAACCACCTCTGGTAAAGCCAGCAGACACTCCACCTCGACAGTGGAGGCTTACTTTTAAGAAGGAACCCGCATCATAGCCCTTAACTCCTTCTGAATCTGATGCCTCAGAGACCTAGAGACAAGGGCTACAATCTTATGATCCACCTCCACCATTGCTGTGCTGACTCATACCACCCCCACAGCCTCTGCCAGAGTAACCTGAGGAGTCCCCGTGCTCTTTCTCTGACCCAAATAGACTCTTTGGCTGAGCTGACCTATATGACACCCCCTTCAAGCCAGGGCTGACAAGTGACCCTGGGGATTACTATGATGTCAATAACCCTGGTGATCCAAAACTTGATTACTACTTTGTTAGGGCATCTTCCCCTCATGGTACCATAACACAGCACAAGTTCATTCAACTGACAGCTGCATTTCTCAAGAAGAACTTTCTGCGGAGACGCTCACTAAGTCAGAGAGATGGTGCAGTTCCCGTCAAGGGCATGCTTAAATCTGCCCCTGCAACATTTAAGGAGCCCATCAAGGCAGAAGTAACACTCCAGGGAGGGGAAAAAGAAGCCCTCACCCAGACCACTTCCTACTTTGGAGACCATAAACGCTCCACTTCCACCGACTCCATAGTCCTCCATGCTGCCCGCAAACCAGCCTCTCCTCAGGTCATTGGCGATGCCCCGCAACCTGACCAGGAGAGCAAAATCTTTGACACAGCCGGGGAAAGGGTAACCATAGAGGGGGGTACCTACTGTTGCAAAGCCAACTCTCTCCAGCTCTTCTCCGGATATGGCAAATCTCAGTAAGAGGAAATACAGGAGCTAAATAGGTATCTCCCTTAGGAGTTCAGGGGGAGGAGACAGTGTCCAAGGGCTACACCATCAACATCACCATTGCCAAAATATGTTGCTGTTTGGATCGCGCAAACACAGCTTCCTGGGGAGGTAAAAGCAACATTCTCATTAGACAGCATGCCTGGATACGCATCTAAGAATTTAAGCTGAAGGTCCAACGGCATCTCCTCAACCTCCCATTCGACAAGGGGCACCTATTTGAGCCTCCGGTTGACCAGATGCTGGAGAAGATCAAAGAGGGCTCCAACATCGTAAAATACAATGGTGCCTTTAAAACTCTATCTGCTCGGGTCCTCTTTCTGAGGCAGCAGCCTAGAGGAGGAGGTAAGGCCACTTCCCCCACCTGCCACATTCCTGTCGGAGGCAATAGCAGTCCTTCCACCACTAGACGAGCAGGACCTATACCAAAGGAGCCATAGGGGCAGTAACAACAAGGGTAGGGGTAGAGGAAGTTATGGTAAGGGGGCCTTTACCTCCAAATACTGACTTTCCCCAGTTTCCCCCTAATCACACATTTCCAGTCGGGGGAACTGAAAGATTTCCTCCCCTGCTGGGAGGAAATCACCTCAGACCAGTGGGTCCTTGAAGTAATCCTCCAGGAGTATTGCCTAGAGCATCTCACACCTCCCCCACCATACCCTCAGCAGAGATCATCTTCAAGAAGAGGTGTAACTGGCCATTCTTAAGGGCGCATTGGAGAAGGTGTCCTGTCTCTGTCTGAGGGAAGGGTATTTTTTCACTTTACATCCTCTTTCTCAAGAAGGACTGCTCACTCAGGCCAATCCTGGATCTTATGCCCCTCAGCAGATAAATCCTATTGGATCATTTCCACATGACAACCCTGGAGGACATAATTCCTAAGCTTCAGAAAGGCAACTGCATAATAGCATTGGACCTCAATGGCGCATACTTTCACATACCCTTCCAAGCTGTTCACTGGCGCTATCGCAGCTTTGTGGTAAATACCAGCACTACCACCTCAAAGTACTGCCTTTCTGGGGTCACCAAGTGCAGTGATAGCCACTCATCTAAGGAGGGGCGGCCCTCATGTGCTCGCTTAATTTAACAATTGGCTTTAAAAAAGTGCGCTGGCAGGCAGCAATACCTAGCCAACACTCAGGCTGCAATCTCTCTGCTTCACAGCCTGGGGTTCACAATAAATGCCACCAAGTCCCACCTTCAACCCTTGCATGTCCAGCCCTTTCTGGGGACTTTCATAAACACCATTACAGGCAAAACCTACCTCAACAACCAGAGGGTTTGGGCATTTCCGCAGCTGCTGCTTCTTTTTCAGCCCAGTTGCCTTCCTACAGTCAACAGGGATGCATCACCTTGGTATGATGACCTTCTGCATCACCATAGTCCCCCATGCCTGGCTGGTGGTTGAAAATAGAAAAGTAAATGTAATCTATCATGAGGTATAGTTACCTTAGGGTGCAGGTTATCGTTACTTGAAATAATTCTCACTATAACTGCCAAATTTCTATGGTTTTGTACAAGTAAATTTAGAACTTAATGATAACGTCCCTGTAACCTGATTTTTTTAGTCTATTTCTAAGGCTTTTTTAAATTCTATTTCCTAATTATATAACGTCCCTGTAACCTTTGTTTTTTTCATTGAATATATATATATATATATATATATATCTATCTAGTGGTGGTTGCCACTAGGTAATTATAGTTAGGTCCATGTTTCCATAGAAAAAGCATTTTTGACTTGCCTATCTATACCTTTGCCACCATTTGATGAACCTACATGAAATGTTCCAAAACAAAAGTGCCCTGTGAATCTTGTTGCACACGGAAAGTTTTGGGGTGATCTGCTCACATTTAAAACTTACCAAACCATAGAAATTCACCTGTTATAGTTAGTTATCTCAAGTAACTATAACTCGTGCCCTAAGGTAACTATAACTCGCACCCATGCCATGCACAGCTTATTTGGCCAAACATTTTAGTGCAAATATTACATTGATTTTATCGATGATGCTATAAAAAATGTAATGAGTGCTGTAATTTGTGGGGTAATTAGCAGTGCATGACGAGGGCACGCGTTATAGTTACTGGAGATAACTCTAACAATAACAGGTGAATTTCTATGGTTTGGTACGTTTAAAATGTGAGTCTAACTATAACACTTTCCTCTTCAGGAGAGCACCATATGGTACGGGTCAGCCTATTAATTCTGAATAGAGGGAGAGGCTAAATAATATTAATCTGATCTTTGATTTACCCTCTGCATGTTGCCTGTATGTGGCAATTATATCCAATGCCCCCCCCTCTTGCCACCAGGTGAGATTGAGTCCACAGATCAATTGAGGAACAAGGTCCTGCATTGGTTGCAATCCAAGTTTCTTTTCCATAGCGAGTGATGATCCTATCATTATGACAAGAAGAGTTAGTTGGATTAGACCAACCAGGAAGGCCTCAAAAGGGGACTGTGTTATCATAAATGCTAAATACCCTAGGGGTGCAGGGGACATGTTATCTAAATCCCAAGCACCTAGTACCAACCCCAGGAATATAGTTGTTCTTCCCTTAGGGTACTTTTATTGTCACTTGCATCCATCTTGTAGGACACCACCTATTCCAGGTGAATGATTATCAACTCGCTATTCTCACGTCTTTCAGATTTTCGGCCTTAAGTGAGTTACAGGATGTTATTTGACAAAACATGAATGGGATTCTATGGGCCGGGTGGAAGAAGGCAATTACCTATATAGTCCCCACTGTGTTAATAAGCGGCAGGCTGATAAATCTGTTGTAATCCCTTCTAATCATAGTACCCAGTCAGTGGACCCAGTAGCATTAGGAATAGTTAGGAAAAACGATGTAACCCTTTTGCCAGTATTAAGGGAACAAAGAGGGGCATACTCTTTGACAACATGGAATATATCTGGGCTTAAAAATAAGTTATATGCTCCTGAATAGGTTCAAATTACTAGAATTTCACACATGATGTTTACGGGAAAATTAGGATGTAACTCCTTCCCATGTTGAAGGTTTTCTTACTATTTTTTCTTCTGCGGATTCTACATCATTAGGTTGTCCAAAGGAAGGCCTTCAATTTTTAATTTCTAATTTCTCCCCTGTGACTGTTGAGAGATCCTTTTGTGCCTCACCTTATTTCCAGTTTGTGTGGTTGTCTTATTTGGGAGGGCCTGATTTTGTCCTAATTAATTATTATTATATTTTTGACACTACACGTAGCACAGTTGTGGCTTCTCTAGAGACAGACCTAGATATATTTTTGCAGGTTTTCCCCTCAAACAGTTTTATTCTATGGACTTTGACATACAGAAATGCACCCTTGAAGCCAAACCAGTATGTGGTATAACTGACCAAGTAGGCGATGGAGCCTCTCATGTTTTACATAACGGTTATTGGTGGTCACATGATGCTCTTATTTTTAAATATGATTTACTATTGTTAGAGACTACAGTGGAGCAGGTAAAGTCCGGATCCCCTCATTTATTGGCTGAGGAGCTAGTACGATAATTGATCTTTTTATTTTTTCTCTTTTCTTTTAAGGAACGTTGTTATGGACTATAGAATTGTGGAGACTGTTGTAAGTGACCACAAACCACATAGTTGTCACTGTATTAATAAATTCATGAGAGCAGAGGACTGGATGTAAGGTTGATAATATAGCCGCCATAAGGGCGAATGGTGTCTGGGTTAAATGTACGGGGATAGTCATCAGCAATACTTCAGAAGTTGGTAAGAACACATGAAGCAGAATTTTTGTACTGCTTAGGTGACAATGTTGATAATACGGAATTGATTTGTATGCTTGAAGTTATTACTAGGTCACTTAATACCCTCATGACTAGGAAGCCCAAGTCCTGGCCTGGGATAAAGCATGGCTTGTTTGATCACTCATGTACCCAATCTGCTAAATCGTTGGAACTAGCACTGCAGAAATCCCCACAAGATCATACTGCTATCAAGCAACTCAGTAAGGCCTATACAATGGCTTTAAATTATAAGAGGGTGCTTAGGGAAGAAGCCTGGGATAATTTAGCCCTAGCAGCGGCAACTAATGATGCTATTTTATTTTGAAATATGGTAAATGCCCCATTCCTGAAAGTCGATGCAGCCCCAGTGCTCACTTCATTTGTTCCATTTTATGTATGGGTTGAGCACTATTCCGAGATTTTGGTTCTTTAATGGGTGATATAAATGAGATAGAGAGCCTTAAAGAGAGCAAAGCTTTAGATATATCTCTGGAGGAAGCTCTTCTTGCTATAGCATGCAGTATAGGGGGTAAAGCACCCAGGCCAGATGGTGTCCGGTTAATGCATTTAAGGCAGTGGGAGAACTTTGGGGCCCCATTCTGACACGTGTACTTAATGCAACTGTAGAGCATATGAACCCCTCCAGTTGGGCTGATTCAGTCATAGTCCCTGTCTTTAAGAAGGGGGACAGATCGGACCCTAAGTGTTATTGTCCAATCTCTTTATTGGACTCCTTAGGTCATGGGTACTCGCAAACATTTTCCCAGGGGCCAAAAAGTTTGGTCTATGACGTGCCTGGGGGCTGCATTGATGTCAGGGCAGTGGCGGTCGGGTGGAGTAGCTGGGGGGATTGGTGGCAAGGTAGGTGTAAGAGAAGCAAATGATATACATCTAGTGGCTGGAAAAAAAACTATGGGAAACCAGAAAACCTGGAATTAATCATGGCTTACCCACTTTTCCAAATTGTGTGATTTTAGGCATGATTCATGGTGTGCGCTGCACAAAACCTGATTCTATTTTTGATTTATTAAACTATAATGTTGTTAATGTATGATAGGAACCTAGGGCACCCATAAAATGCACATACCAAGTGGCTTGCTTCTTTAATTTACTATTGATGGTTTTCTCAGGGTAGAGGAAACAATTTAGGTTTCCAAATTTATGTATGAAAACTATCACTTTTAAATGAATACATATCAATGCACTGATAAAATAAATTGTACTAAGGCAAAAATGTTCTGAATGTTAACTAAATACACTTTTTTTTAATTTTGAAGAGACTGTCTTAGTTTTACACCTGTGCTACAAGATGTCTTTAAAAATGAAGGCGTTTCTAAAGTTAAGTGCAGGAGTCCCTAGTTACTTCTTTTCTTTAACACCAAATAAGAATGATTGTATGTCTATTTAATATTTTTATTATTAGTGCGGAGTCGAGCAAACAGCTGCCCAGTGCTCCTGTTGCCCAAGGGGCCGCATGTAAAGGTCAGAGGGGCCGCATGAGGCCCGCGGCCCGTACTTTGAGTATCCATGCCTTAGATAAATTAATGGGGAGGGTCCTTTTACAAAGACTGGAGAAGAATTATGCTGATAATTCTATATTGACTGAAGTTCAGTACGGTTTCAAGAAAAGGTTGGGGACAGTAAAGCAGTGTGTTAATCTGTACTTGCTTAATGGGAAATACACAAAGGCTAAGTCCGGCTCATTATATTTGTTTCACTGATCTCAGTAATGCCTTTTATCTGGTGGACCACTCGATTCTGTGGCAAACACTACTCTTGCTAGGGGCACCAGAGAATAATGTTAGCTTCCTGGCTAATCTGTACAGGAAGTTCACTGCTAAGGTATGTTTTGGCCCAAATGGGGAATGCACCAGCCCCTTTAGAGTTAAGAAAGGGTTAAGACAGGGTTGGGTCTTGGCCCCTTTACTTTTCTCGCTTTATATTAGTGGGGTTGACGACACCCTTAGGCCTTGCAAGCTAACATGCCTACTGTCGCCGTATGTTCAGTCCCTGTGTTATTATATGCTGACGACAATGTCCAGAACAGCAGTCGGCTTGCAGAGGCGTATGGACTCCTTTATAGACTTTATGGAAGGAAGAAAATTGATGATAAACACTACCAAGACCTTTATAACGGTATGTGGGAAGAGGCCCCGGAGGAACTGAACTTTTTTTTATTAGAGGCTATTTAGTTACAAGGGTTAAAACTTTTAATTATTTTGGTGTATCATTTACCAGCTATGGCTCTTGGGGTAAACGTATACAAGGCACCAGACATAAAATGAGCAGGGCTTGTGAAGATATTTTTAGATTTTTGCATAAGCTTGATACTCGCCTTATTAAAGAAATGATTAACATCTGCCAAGCAAAAGCACTCTCCGTTGCCATGTATGGGGAGGCATCTGGGGTTATGCGAAGATTGGCCCCATACAGATAGAGAACACCTTCCTCAAAAGGTAGGGAAGTATTCCCAACACAGTCTTAAATTACGTTACCCATAAGGAGGTTGGACTTAAATATTTAAAAGATCAACTTTTACTCCAACCAATTTTACTTTGGCGATCAATTTTGGCTAAGTCCGAATCAAGCATTTTGCTATGGGTTAAACTGGGTCATTGTTCGTCTTTTTACCTTAGGAAAGGGGTTGCATTTAAGTAGCTGATACATGCTACTATATATTAGTGTTGGTCGCAAAGTTATTTTTATATGTATGTTCATGGTCCTTTATACAATGCTGGTCCCGTGAGTGACTGAGAAAAGTAAATGGAAAAGTTTGGAGGCGCAGTTTGCTAATGTTTTTTTTGCAGAGGTTAAACTGGTGCGGCTACAGTCAAAAGGTCCCAGACAATATCCTCTACCAAGTGTGCAGTTGTATTATTACTATCTTGCAGTGGATAGATAGGCTTTTGTACTGTGTATCGAACGTGTTTGGCCCCTCCATGTCTCATATTCACGTCTTGAGACCTTTGGGAAGAGGAGGAACCCACAATTAAAGCTCATTGAAATTCACTAAAAGAATCATACTCACGTGCATTATTTTCCTTAGTTTTCAGGAACTGATGAGTTGCCTCGCTATCATCTTTACCTTCTGCACCCCAACTACCCTTCAGTGCTTTTGGACCTTTTCAATAGTACAGCAACAGTTACCGCAACAGCTGGTGAGTAGGGCCAGAGTGTGTGGAAAGGCCTTCCAGTGACCGAAGCTCCCATAATTGAAAAGCCTTTGAGAAATTCATAGTGTAAATGAACAGCCTAGGCTGCCTTAGCAAAATAATGTATAATGTGACTCAGCACTGGTTCTTTCTTGTTGTCTTGAATAGTGTTAACTGTAGACTCCACGAGCAGGAGTGTATCTTCGATTATGTACAAATTCACGGTTGTCTGATTTTTAATTCCTCACCTTGTGACTACTTTCAGACACCAGACAGGAACCAGAAAATTCCTTCAGTGATTCCCGTGAGCATCGATAGATGGCATAGTGCAGCTCTGCCTTGACTTGATCCTGCTCGGGATGTGATGTTGGACCCAGATATAATGGGCAGACCTGTGCGCTGATGTCAGTTTTTTCTTTTTCCACCTCGGTCGTGGATCCATAGCTCTCTCCTTCAACTTTTCTGTCATTTGACAGGATATTTTTAGTCCACATTTCCACACAGTGTGCATTGGAATATGTCTCCTCTGAAGGCTACAGGATTGAAGCCTTGCATGGACTATCACAAACAGATGTCTGGTATAGATCCACACAGCAGGTATATCTCCGGAGGCTGGGTTCATCTCATGACCTTGCGTCTTGCGGAGACTGTTCCAGGATGAATCCCAAGGCTATCCGGAATGATGAAGCAAAGCTCTTTGCACGTCGGAAGACACACTAGGGTCGGTTCCGGTTAAGTCGAGGATACCGACCTGTACGTCCTCCCGAGGCCGTTCTCGAGAGAAGTCGTTAGGTAAGTCCAAATAAAGAATACACACAAGAAGTTGAAGCACGACCCCCCCTCCTACTGCCTCTTTCATCAGAACTCACGTGGGCATCAAGGTGCTTCTTGATCTTGGTCCCAATCTCCTACTGTGGAGCCGATCCCATAACTTTTTTGGCAACCCAGACCAAATTCTTGGGCCCGTTTGGGGTGCCGCAACAAAGTGAAGCCTTCAAAAAGGCTATGTTGAGCATCTTTAGCAATCTTCTAGCTACCTCTGACTTGTCTTTGAGCCCCAAGGATCTGGGGACGCCTCCAGTAGGATTACCGTTGGTGGATCTGTCCTCAACATTGTCTGTGCCTACTGACTCTGCTGCAGGTGCCACCCTGACTCTGGGGCTGACGCTCATTCTGACTAAAAACCTGGCACTGAGATCGTTGTCAGTCCCCGTATGCCTACCTGGCATGGACTCTGGAGGAAGAACCTGTAATTCAGTCAAACTCAGAAGCAAATTTGACACAATCTCACCCAAAGTCACGCCCTCCACAACCTCCGGTGCAACCAATTCAGCTCCAATCTGGCCCAGAGAGTGCTCTACCTTGTTCATGACCACTCCAGGTTCCATTTGTTTTTAGATTCAGAAAGTAAGCATGATGACGGAGATAACTGGGATGATGCAGCCTATTACTATGATGTCTAAAACCTTGTCTTGGACCCTCAGGAAGGCCAACCCCATAAATGCCCTCCGCCCTACAACCTACCCCCCGGTGCTTCCATAGAGGAATCTACCACGTTCACAGTAGTAGTGTACTCATTACAAAAGCGGCTGCGCTGTTGGACCTTCAACTTCCATCAGTTGAAGTCAAGACTAATGTACTCACAGAAGTCCTGTGACCCAGGCATACTTTTACAGACCCCTTTTGCTCTTAAGCGAAGCCCTGAAGGGCCTGCTTATGGGTACTGGGGCCAAGCATCAACCAGGAGATTCAGTAACTACTGCGTTCTCTGATGGTTGATCCGAAGATATGGAGACATTCGAAAAGTGAATTTTCTCCTCTGCTTTCCTTACCCTGCTTTCATAGACTGCAAGTTGCTTCCTGGGATGATATTTGCATGTGTTATGGGATATGGTCTGCAAAATCTCCCCCTCAGTCCTAGAATAATTCCGCTTCAACCTTGCACATATCGTACACGATGGCCAAAACTCAGTGAAATAAGTCATCCGCTCTGGGCTGGCACCACCTACTGGGCAGGACAGTCGGCATCAGCATTGTGCTCTGGCGGCATAGGTGGATGAGATCCACATAATTTTCAGGTGAATTTCAGGCTAATGGACATGCCATTTGATGGCACATGTCTCTTGGGAGACAAAGCAGACTCGACATTAGAGCGCTTGATAGTGTTCGCTAAAGTGATCTCCCTTGGATTCTCCGCTGCCATGTGGCCGTATTCCTAACAGTTTTGCCCCTTTCAAAGCTTTGGAAGAAGCACAAACACAATGCAGAGGTCCTCAACAACAGATATCTCTCTCCCCCAAGTTCTTTTAAGGCTGGTGTCTGGGATCTAGTTGACAACGTCCAGGCCCTCAGAGGTGATGTCCTGCTTAGTCCCTCTGCCACCACCTCCAAGCCACTTTTGCTTACCCTCTATGGCACACAGCCTCAATGGAGGCAGGATAAGGTATTACCTCCACGGGTACCAGAGCATCACATCTGACAGGTGGGTGCCTCAAATTGCCTAGCAGGGGTAGCCCTTCACTGCATATGCCACCCACACCAGAGCATTTGTCGGAGGACCACTTTTCCATCTTATCAAAGGAAGTCCTTTTAGACAAAGGAGCTATCAAAAGGGTCCTGCCATCAGAAATAGGGAGTGGATGCTACCCCCATGATTTCCTGTTGCCGAAGAAGGGTGCAGGCCTTCGTCCAATTTTAGACCCTTAGTTGTTCTCAACTTCTTTCTCAAGACTAACACGTTTTGGATGCTCATTTTGGCCCACATTTTAACTTCCCTGCATCCAGGCAATTGGATGGTGGTGTTGGATTTGCAGGAGTCCTATTTTCACATCCTCGTCCTGCAGCCCCACAGGTGTTACCTACGGTTAGAGGTGGGCCACAAGCATTTACAGTTTCCTGTATTCCTCTTCAGCCTCCTTAGCACCCCTTGGGTCTTGACAAAATTGACAGCAGTGGTTGCAGCACATCTTCGGGGGTCAGGAATACCCATCTTCCATACCTTGAAGACAAGCTGCTAAATGCGGGTTCCCCATAGTAAGTTGTAGGCCACCTCCAAACAATAGTGCACCTCCTAACATCTTTTGAGTTCCCTCTCAGTGTACCAAAGTCATACATGATTCCATCCCAGAAGCTTCTTTCATTGATGCTATTCTGACTACGGTGCCCTTTCGAGCAATTCTGCCATCTCAATGTGTCCAGGACATTCGGGCTATGATCCTGATGTTTCAACCTCTATCCTGAGTCTCAGTGAGAGCAGCCTGGAGGCTTTCTGGCCTTCTTAACTCCTGCATCCTGCTTGTGGAACTTGCCAAATAGCAGTCGGATCAGAAGTTTCAGTGGGCTCAGCCCTATGGAAATGAGTTGGATTCCATCCAGGTTTCGGAGGATACTGCAAAAGATCTGTGTGGACAGTTGGACCGGTGGCACATCCCTCTCCTTACCCCACCCAGAATTGACAGTTATGATGGAAACATTGTTGTAGGGTTGAGGAGTTGATCTGGGAACTGTAGAGATCAGTGGCCTCTGGTCTCCAGCAGCGTACCTCCTTTACATCATTTTTTTTGAGTTGTGGATGATTTGCTTTTCACTGAAGGCCTTCCTCCCATCCCTCAAAGGGAAGCTGGTTCAGGTTTCATGGACAACACCATTACCATGTGCTACTGAAACAGACAGGGTGCAGTGGGTCCTGTGTCAATTGCCAAGTGGCTCTATGCCTCTGGAACTAGGAATCTCCCTGGTCCCCAGCCACCTAGCAGGATCTTTGAACGTTAGTGCAGGTGAATTTAACTGATGTTGCATAGTGGACCACAAGTGGCAATTATACTCTGAGGTGGTGCATAGCATCCGTCATCCAGCAAAGGGGAGAACTCTGGCTCGATCTTTTTGTCTTCGCCGACAAAGTGCAGTGCTCAAGCTTTTGCATGTTGGAGTTCTAAAGGTGGCCCTCTTACTGAGATTCTTTCTGTTCAGGATTCCTATATGCCAGTGGTCTCCAAACTTTTTATGCTGTGCCCCCCACCCCCAGTTGGAAAATAAAAATCATTGGGCCCCCACCTCAGAATTTTTCACAATTATTTTATAAAGATGGCAATGTTTGAATATGTCTAGGCCTATTTAAACATTGCATTTAAGTACTGTTACCTTTTTTCAAATGCAGTAACATGCTTCTGCTTAAAACAAAGGCCTGTTATCTGAATAATGCTTCTTATGGCCAGAGGCTTGGGGGGCCACAGTTTGAAGACCTCTGCTATATGCCTTCGAGCCTCTACCTCTCCTGCCCAAAGTTCTGAAGAAAATCAGGCTTCTTATTGGCCTGGAGATTGTAGTTCCCCAGAACATGCAGGTATGAGCATCTGTTCCCTGATGAGACTGCTGCTTCGGGAGGATCTTATGTCGCAGCAGCAGGGCAGACTCCTGCACCTGGGCCTGCACAGCCTACACCTTCATGTGTGGTGATTGAGCAGGAATAGCTGACTGCTTTTGACCTCTGTCCTGAGGCTGTAGATGTTATCTTGGCAACCAGACGAACATCCACAAAAGCTATATACAATGGATACCGGGAGAAGTTTGTATCTTGATGTATCTCTCAGTGGATAGAGCTATTGCAAGCCAATTTGTCAAATGAGTGGCTATTTGTCTTACCTTTAGCCCAGCAAGGACCTGCTGTGGCCACTTGTACAGGTTATTTGTAGGCCTTGACATTCTCTTTACATTTAACAGATCATCCACAATTGTTTATTTCACATGTTGTAATGCATTTTCTGTAAGGTTAGTCAGCATGTTTTCACCCTTCCAGGACTCTTTGCTCCACCTCATCTCTTGAAAGAGGAAAAAAGACTCCATAATGTGGATCCCAAAAAGAGCTTTTGCATCGATTGCACTGAGGACCATTGGGTGGACACTCAGCTCTTTGTGGGGTTCTTAAAAGCAAAGAAGGGGAAGGCAGTGCGTCCAGAAAAGAACTATTTCAAGGTGGATACTCCTCTGCATCAAAATCTGCAACAAACTGGTTACGAAGCAGCCCCAAGAGCTTTATGCCATATTCCACCAGGGCCAAGGCAGCTACCACTGCATAGTCATGCAGAGTACCTGTCTTTGCCATCTGTCAGGCTCCAACGTGGGCCGCAGTTCATACATTCACAAAGCATTACTGCTATGATTGCCAGGCCTGTCGGGAGAAACTCTGCCCTCTGGTCCAGCAGGACGTTTTGGTCTGAGCCTTTCCAAAGACCCACCACCTTGGGAGGTAGTGCTTTAGCATCTGATCACGTGGTGAGGAATCTGCAGCTAGAAGTATCCATCAGAAGCACAAGTTTCTTACCTTTAGCAACACTTTTTCTGGTGGATACTGTATCTAACCACAGGGTCTTTCACCAACCCTTCCCATTCTGTGAAATAGACTTCCTCTATCTTAAAAAGGTCTCAATTGGACACTGTGAAATTTAGACAGCCAATGAATCTGCCTCAGCCATCATGGACAGTGTTAGAAAGAAACTTGTACCAGAGTGCAGGAATGGTGATTGCATAGGGCTCCTTTGTCACTTCTGGTGGTGGGACTAAGCTGCACGATGCCACCCACCCGCTTGTGATGGAATTGCTGAAAAGATTTGCTTTGTTCTATTCTGTAGCTTTATTACAGCAGCCACAGATACTGCTCAACCTAATCTCGCACCCGTCCATCCAAACAGGAATTGGCCTAGGTCAACTGGATTGAGGTATGGTGGACTTGGAGGAGCTTCCCCTGCGCTTGGCAGTCATGTCTACCGGGTGACACAAGCACATAATATTCATTAGCCGCCCACCAACGTCTTTCAGACATTAAGCATTGTACAAAACATGTCTGAGGGAGAACTGGTGGGGGTAAACTGATGTTATTATTATTCCATGGTATAGGAAAAAATTGCATTTGTTTTTATCGCTTATTTTAAGGTTGTTTTTTTTTAAAGAAAATCACGGAACAACGTAAAAAATGGGGAAGAAAAGCAAAAGTAGGTAGCAACGAAGAGTGGGAAACATAATTTAAAAAATTGCATTTGTTAGTTGCCAGAAGAGCACTTCACAGGAGCAGACTAGTTGGCAAAGCTTCATTTGTTTCATGACATTTGACACTGCAAGGTTCTAAGTGTCCTGTTTTCATTCTGTTTTTTGATAAAGCACTCCTATCCTGAAAGGGCATATCAAAGCACTCTGGAATGTAATTGGCATTTTCCCATTTACATTATACAACAACAAGCATTTGCAGTGCAATAGGTCTCGCATTTTCTTGAGTTAGAGCTATTTGCATTGTAAATTCATAAATGGACTTTTCTTGCCACACAAATTGGTCAACCCTGCCTCATAATTTTGTCTTTTCCTGCCATATAATTCCAGTGGTCCTGCATAACTAAAGCATTTTTATTTACCTTGTTTCTCTATCTTAAAACATATACAATTATCATATAAACCTTTATCAGAAATAAAGTTTTGGCTTTAAACTATATAGCTCAAGACACCATAACGAAAATATAATTTGGGGCGGATTGGAGGGTGAAAGGAAAGAAGTCGAGAGTAAAGATGGATTGGACAAGTGGCATATTAACGGTGTCATGGGCCCTGGAGTAAGAAAGGAAAATGGTTGACTGCAATTTCAGTCGATAAATACAGCAGTGATTATAGTTGAGTGAGATCTGTAGGTCTCTGGGCCCCGGTGCCACTGCAACTGTTGGTCCATTGATAACTAGGCCTCAAGAGAGAAAGCGGATGGGGCAGAAAAAGAGAAGCAAAAGGAATACAACAGACAAAAGGAAGAAAGAGGAGGGGTGTCGCAAAGAAACACAAGAAAGAAGGGAAAAACGGAACGAGAAAATGAAAACACAACTAAGAGAATCAATTGAGCAAACATGAGCCAAAAGAAAAAAGGGAAGGAAAGAAGGTAGCGAGCGAAAGACAAAGAGGACAGAATACTGAAAAGTGTGAAAAGAAGAGAGATGGTGATAGAAACAAGCAGCAAAAGAACCAGGACATGTATGTACTCGCACATTTCCCACAGAGACAGAATGGGAAATCCATTTTGACACTTTGGGCTCGACAAGTAACTTGTGGCTTCCTCACACAGATGAGAAAAAGAGGGATTTGTAGTAAAACATGAATTCACAGATAAAGATAAGAAAACACCAGAGGAAGGAAGGAAGAAAAATCTAAAAAAACAAAGTGAAACTACAAATACCGAGTCAAAGGAAAGAGCCGATAAAAAAAATGAAGAGAAGAGAAAAAATAGGGAAAGAATGAATGCCTGATGATGAAAAAAGAGAGAACAGAAACAAGGAAAGAAATAACCAAGTTTTTGCAAGTTTGAAAGAGGAGGTAGCAAGGGGAAGAGGGAAATAAAAAAAGTGAGATGAGTAGAAATGAAAAGTAGAAAAAAAGAGCGAAACTTAATGTGTGGATTTAAAGAGCTGGAAAGAGAAAAGTGGGTGAGAAAGAAAACATTGAGAGTAAACAGGGTAAGGGGAAGAATGGAGTGAGATCGGTGAAACAGACCCTTCCAATTAAAGGTGGAAGCCAAGAATAGATTTAATTGGTTCCCCCACGTCCTGAAGTGGAGGTCAGAATGTGGAACAGCAGAGGGCGCTGCAGAACAGCAGGAGGTGCAACAGCCGAGATGTTTGTGAACCCCAATACAGCAATATTGGGGCCCTTATGATCAGGGTTGGGGGTATAGACACAGCTGTGTCCCAGCCCAGTCCTGGAATAACAGAAAGGCAGCGGGTCAGGAATGAGAAACGGAGCGAGGTAATTCCTGGTAATGGAACAATGGGGCGCTACAGGTTAGGGTTGAGGTGCACTGACAGAGTTGTATGTGGGCTGCAATACTGGAATAGTAACGGGCACACAAGGTTAGAAGTGAGGTATGTTATTGGAGCTATGTGTGAAATTTAGTATTGGCGTGCCAGTGTTGTAGAGTATTAGCCTGGAGGTGCCCTGGTGAAGCTGCAAGTGGGGCACAGCATGGGAGTGGCATTGCCTCTGAACCACAGATGTTCTGAAAGGCGTGTATGTGAGCCTCAGTACTGAGAAGAAACGTGCACTGAATGTTAGAAGTTATGGATTCTGATGGAGCTGTGGTGGTTCCCATCAACAGTGGAGTTGGGTGTAAGACTTGAGGTGCACTGGCTGAGCTGCGTTTTGCTCTTTTGGGTCCAGTATTGGCTTGTCAGTGGGACTGAATATTACAAAGGGGCTCCTGTAACGGAACTGTATGTGAGTGGGGTCACAGTATAGGAAAGGAAGTGACCTCGCTGGTGTAGAACAAAGGTGCACTGATGGAGATGCATGCGAGGTCCGAGTCATGGAGCAGCAGTGTTTACTGACTGTAAGAACTGAGGCGTGGGGTTCTAACATTGGCACAGCTGAGGGTCTGGAGTGTGTGAACTGAAGTGCACTGATGGAGCTGCACGTGAGGTCCCAGTACTGGAACAGCAGTGTGTGCACGGACTGTAAAAACTGAGGTGCTCTGGCAGACAGCGTGTGTGGGGTTCTGGCACTGGCACAACTGAGGGCCTTGAGTATGTTAACTGAGGTGCACTAATGGAGCTGCGTGCAAAGCCCCAGTACTGGAACAGCAGTGTGAGTACTGACTGTAAGAATAGAGGTACTCTGGTAAACAGCGTGTGTGGGGTTCTGGCACTAGCACAGCTGAGGGCCTGGAGTGTGTGAACTGCGGTGCACTGATGGAGCTGCATGTAAGGTCCCAGTACTGGAACAGCAGTGTGCATACTGAAAGTAAGAACTGAAGTGCTCTGGCAGACAGTGAGTGTGGGGTGCTGGCACAGCTGAGGGCCTTGAGTGCGTTAACCGAAGTGCACTAATGGAGCTGCGTGCAAAGTCCCAGTACTGGAACAGCAGTGTGTGTACTAACTGTAAGTATAGTGGGGCTCTGACAGACAGCATGTGTGGGGTGCTGGCACTGGCACAGCTGAGGGCCTGGAGTGTGTGATCTGAGGGAGCTCCACACAAAGTCCCAGTACTGGAACAGCAGTATGTGTACTGACTAAGAACTGAGTTGCTCCAGCAGACAGCGTCTGTGGGGTTCTGGCACTAGCACAGCTGAGGGCCTGGAGTGTGTGAACTGAGGTGCACTGATGGAACTGTGCGGTAGGTCCCAGTTCTGGAACAGTAGTGTGTGTACTGACTGTAAGAACTGAGGTGCTCTGCCAGACAGCGTGTGTGGGGTGAGGGCACTAGCACAGCTGAGGGCCTCGAGTGTGTGAACTGAGGTGCATTAATGAAGCTGCGTGAGGTCCCAGTACTGGAACAGCAGTGTGTGTACTGAAAGTAAGAACTGAGGTGCTCGGGCAGATAGCGTGTGTGGGATGTTGGCACTGGCAGGGCTTGAGGGCCTGAAGTATGTAAACTGTGGTGCACTGATGGAGCCACATGCGTTTTCCCACTACTGGAACAGCAGTGTGTGTACTGACTGTAGGAACTGAGGTACTCTGGCAAGACAGCATGTGTGGGATTCTGACACTGGCACAGCTTGAGGGCCTGAAGTGTGTAAACTGAGGTGCACTGATGGAGCTGCATGCGAGGGATCCTCCGCCCTTGCTCTCAGCACCGGAGACCACAGGCAGACACACTCGATAAAGAAAATCCAAGCCAAGGAAGGGCATGGAGCCAGGCAGCTGAGAGAGGGTGCAGAAAGCCCATAAAGACAAAATGTGACCAAGATAGCAGCCTGATTTATAGAGTTGTTTACAGCTAAGCTAAACTCAGAGCAAGAATGCTCTGGAAATGAAAAGGGAAGCTTCACTGGAAAGGAGCAGGAAACTAAGTTTAAAAAAAAAAAAAAAAAAGTCTCTACCGACCAGATTAACAGGACGAAGTGTAATTATACAGTAGTTGGTCCCTGCTCTGACAGAGAAGAAGGAGGAACAAAGAGGCATGACTGACCACTAGCAAGCAAGAATTTTTAAATGACACTGAAACTAACAAATGAAATAGCTGAAAGCCCATGGAAGAAGTACACTTAAAAGTTTATGAGGTCGAATGCTTACACTCGACCTAAAAAGGAAGGGTTTTGTTCTTGACAGCTATTCATTCTATTCATCAGCAACCTATTTCACGTAGTTAAATGACTGTGAAGGAATAGATCCTTCACCAGCCCTGACTTTTTTGATGACCGGAGCTAGCCAGTTCTTTTTGGAACTTGATCTTTATTGTCTTGCCAGATGGCTTCTTTGTTTATAGGTGGTACCATAGATCATCTTGAGTGCCGGAGTTAAAGTTTCTAACTTTACTCTGGCTTCCACCAGCAATCAGTGCAGTCTCCGAAGGATTGGTGTAATACATACTCTCTTGTGTGTATAGATATGTTTATTGTATCAATATTAAAATCCATTACAATTAAAACCCATTATCCGACAATTGCAATAACATGTAACCACCCAGTTCATGGTGTGTGTATAACTTTAAAGCCCTATATTACTACTAAGAGCACAACACTAATACCAGACAATATGATCACAATAAAAACGTGGCTGCAACAATTACTTGCCCTTGAAGGCAGCAGAATATTCTATAACAAGCAATGCAATTGCAGCAAGGAATTACATTTCAATATCAGCATAAAAAAGGCCTAAACGTCATAATATAAATCAAACTGCAAAAATCAATAAATAAAAGAATATTGCACAGGTTAGTTACTGAAAATAGCTATGCGAGTCCTTAAAGTGCTTGCGTGCTTGCCATATTTTATCTCCAATAAGACACTCATATCAAATAGTGATAACATAGTAAAAAAAAGACTAAAAAACAGCTATATTAAAAACAAATCATTATTACAATACCCTATGGACACTAATGGAGCAAGAGCAAAAATGGTCACACAACCCATTAGTCACTACTCGCAGTGACCCTAGTGAACTTGTTTAGTGCGACATTAATACATTTAGTTAGCAAGACATTCAAAATCATATTATCTGGAACTAAAGATGCAGTTTTAGCCTGCCGACATGAGCGGGCCCCAGTTCATTCCACTAGCCCCGTTATAAAAATCTGCACTCCTTCAATAACGCTTGGCACAGGCATACCACATGTTCGAGAGATTCTTGCCAGCTGCCACAACTGGGAAGATGTTTAAAAAAAGCACAGTCTCCCAACCTGAAGGCCATAAATTTATCCTTCAAATAAATACTATAAGGACACGAAAAATAGCTTGCTGTGGAGGCTGGCTGGTAAGTTGTAAGTACTGCCCAAGCGTGCTTACAGTCGGCAAGGAGGGCTCTGTCTGAGTGAAAAGACCATGACTGCACACCTTTTTTTACAATCTATTTTAATCTGTAACTGAGATGGGTTATCAGTCCAAAGGTCTTCTACTTTCATTCTCTCTTGTGTGTATTAACCTCGCCCCTAACTGCCACATAGTTTCTCACTTCCAGTTTCTTTAATGTCTCATGTTGTGCCTACATTAGTCTAGTCTTCTCCCAAAGACCGCGCCCGCTGCCCTATCCTGTACTTGTAATAAGGGAAATGCTGGTATCAAGAGTTTCAGGTTAGAATTCGCTGCACAGACAATGGTGTCATAAGGGCTACGGAAACACAAAACCTGTGTTCTCCAGAGTAGTCTGTAAAAGTAAAGAAGCTTATTTTAGAGGTTCACATGAACCAAATAAATTATCTTCCATGTATTTCCTAATCTGCCTGACCTTTCCAGCAGAGACTAGCCAAATGAATATTTTGATATAAATGTTAGTACACCAGCAGCCCACTTCCAAGTGGTTCCGGAGTTCATTCAATTAGACATAACGTATCAACTCCTGCTCTTAGTTAAATTGTTCTAATTGGTGACATTTGCAGTGGGAACCACACTAATATTCTTCCATACCCTGGCCAGACACTCTGATGTGGACTGTGACTACAGTATGTACTAATGCATAAGTCTCTGTGCTGAACATTTGTAATTGAAACCTCATTTCTCTTTTCCCTCTACAACTAGTGTCATTGTTCTCATTTCTTACCACCATTCTAGATGGTGATATGGCTTGCTTATCTGACAACTATAGATATTATGGGTTATCCCATGATGGAACATGAAATAGTATTTACTTGTAAACATGGAAAATGGACTCGGGACAAATAGTTTTTGCAGTGTTATGGCTGTCTTTAGTACGATGGTCCAGTTTTTTAGGTATAAAACTGTAGCCTATTTGCTTTCTTTTGAACGTGATGCTACAAAATAAATGTTTTAAGGAATTGGGCAAGGACTCTTTCTCACTCACACACTCTCCATGACAGAAATCTACTCAGTACATTAAATATGCAGATCATAATTTTTTAGAAGAGTGATGCAGGTTTACAAAAAGGTACACTATATTGACGTCTGTGAAAGCAAGTTGCCTTTTGAATGGTGGCTGCGATTGAAAAGAGGGTGACATCCTCCCACTGAAGGTGAGGTGACATGTATGATCACCCCAAATCACGAAACAATCTGCATGTTTATCACTTCTGATGGAGACTTGTAGCCGCAGATTCCTCACCTTTTAATTATTTCCCAGGCGTCAGACTGGATCCAGATATTTTTCAGAAGCACCTCTGCATGCCAGTAGGTGGTGCCATTCCTCTCTGTACTGATGCCGTTCTGCTCAAGAAATGATGTGCGGAGCATGTATATAGGCACCACTTCCATGCATAGATGTCAATTCCTTTTTATCCAAGCCAGCAAATATAGATCAGGAGCCCTCTATCGTCTTTCAGAGACACTTTCCTTAAGATTTTTGTCCACATTTTTTTTCAGTGTGCAGGGAATGTCATCCTCGAAAACGACAGGTCTTATGCCCTGTAGGGTCTATTGCAAACAAATGCCATTGGCAGATCCCCATCAAGTGTGCTTGTGGTGTCTAGGGTCAAGTCACGCCTCCAAGGCCTACTATGACTGCGAGTTGATGAACCAAAAGGCCATCCAGGACTGCGAGGTGAAGCTTAACATTGTCAAGCATAGGAAGACTCCTCTGCAAGACCCATCTAAGTTGTGGTCCAAGGCCAACATTTGGTCCCGGTGCCATTCCTGTGCTTGGAGTTGCCAAAACTGCTCTGGAGGCTAGTCTTCGTAGCAATCCTTATTGTTTGGTCAGGCCAAATAGAAACACAAGAAATTGAAGCGGGACTCAGCCCCATCTTGCCACTTGCTTACTCTTGAGCAGGCACAGGGGCAGCACCATGGCTTTCAGTCTTGCTCCTGGAGTCGCTCAACTTTGGAACTGATCCTGCAACTGGTTCCGGCAAAATCTGTTTTTCCTGGGCTGTCCGTCGCTGCACAACAGATTGAAGAGTTCTGTGCGACCATGTTCCAGCACTTCAGATCTTACTGACTCCCACTAGCACATAGTCGGTCCCAAGTGAGAAGCAATCCAGTCTGGATTACCACCAGTGGCTTCACCTTTGGTGTCAGTTGGACCCTCTAAGCCTGCCAGGATGCCTCCAGCACCGATCCAGACCTTGCATCCAACACCATCGTCCACTGGTCCCTGGGATTTCAACTCCGGTTCCGAATCTATTAATGACAATTGAGGAGATACCCTCAGTACTCTTAGAGTCTGCGCCAATCCAACATCGACTGAAGCAGAGCTCGACGATAATAGAGGGGCAACACTCACCCTACACACCTTTTTCAGCACAGATTCAGATAATGATGCCGGAGATGAGTTCGCTCAGCCCTATCAAAACGACAATTGGTATGATGACTTGCAGGAGACTAGTGGTCTCTATACCTCCTCTGAAATGGCCTTCTCTAAACTCCTGTACCAGCCATCAAGGAATTAGTTTACTATGGTAATGCTTAGGGCGGCCAGAGTCCTTGACTAGCAGCTCCCCACCAGAGAGGTCAAGACTAATGTATTGACAGAAGCTCTCCATTTGGAGGCAGACATCCTCTTGAGTCCCTTTTACCATTTAATGAAGCACTAACAGATATTGGGGACTTGAGCTAAACCTCGCTCTGGTACCCCAGTCAACAGACAAATAGCGAGACACTGTCCACCTGCCCCGGGCAACCTTGCGTTTTTCTCTCAGCGCCCCTCCAATGAAAGTTTAGTGGTGTTGGTGTCCCCAAGCAGATCTAACCCCAACACTCTTCCTACTACTCCCCCCGATAGGGAGTCTAAACAGGTGGAACCATTAGGGAAACAAGGTTTTTTTCATCTACGAACCTGGCTCTCCAATCAGTTATCGCCAGCTGCCTCCTGCAACACTTTTCCAATGCCCTTTGGGACTCAGTGGCATAAGTCCGCCCTGGTGTCCCTGAAGCTTTCCGACCTGTCGTTGACAAGGCCATCCAGTATGGATGTGATATGGCCACATTCACAATGCGTTTTCGCTTGACGCCACTGGTTCCATTGGGTAAGCTTAAGGTACTAGTGTTGCCTATCGCTGCCATGCGTGACTATGATCAGTTGGGTTTTTGGGCAATATCCAGTCCTCCATTATGGGACTACCCTTTAATGGGTCTCACCTGTTTAGAGACCAGGCTGATTCTGCTTTAGAGTGATTTAGAGAGATCAGAGCTACTGCATGCTCTCTGCGCTCATCTGGTCCACTTTGCCAACAGCACCAACCTTCCAGCTCCTACCACAGATTTGGCAGAGCTGGTTCATACTGCCAGCCTTTGGCAAAGAAACCAGCAGTTTCAGTTTCATGATCAAGCCATGGTGTCCCGCATGACCACGGTCATCAGGCCGCCCAGTCTTCGGCACCCGCCGCAGCCTCGCCTCTGAAACCCTTTTAGCATGCCCTTAGGGAAGCATAGCCATCCAGTGGGAGGCAAGATCAAAAGATTCCTCCTGGTATGGCAAGCTGTAACATCAGACGGTCCTGCAGATCGTTCGCAGGGATGTGTCTTACCCTTACTCGCTCATCCTCTGCACCTTCCTTCATCCCCCCAGCAAATGATGGGGAAGCGAAAGCCTTTATGGCCAAAGGGGCTGTTTGAGAGGGTGCCAGGGCCAGAAATAAGACATAGTTGTTATTTTGCTACTTTCTGGTGCCCTAAAAGGACTGAGGCCTTTGACCTATTTTAGACCTGCGGCCACTCATCACCTCTCTCCGGAAGAAGAAATTCAAAATGCTCGCTTCGTCCCAGGTCTTATTTGTCCTCGACTCTGGAGCCCGGATGCTGGAGTTGACCCTGCAGAATGCCTGTTTCCATGTACCCGACCTACCGGCTATCTGCAGTTCGTGATGGAACAGGATAATTTTCAGTGTGCAGTGCTCCCCTCTAGTCTCACCCGTGCCTCTTGGGTGTTGTGAAAGTGATGGCTGTGATGGCAGTACACCTTCAAAGGTCAGGGTTGCCAGTCTTCCCCTACCTTGACGACTGACTGCTGAAAGCTGTCTCGCCACAGGCAGTCATCAACCACCATCAAAGTGCGATAAACCTCCTGTCATATTTGGAGATCTTTATCAAAGTGCGGACTCCTGACTCCTTCTCAAGCACTTCCCTTTATAGGAGTTATTCTGGACACTGTTAATTTTTGTGTCTTTACCCCAACAAAGAGAGTCCAGGATTTTCAGAATAGGTTTAGATCTTTCAGCCTCAGTCCTGGATTTCAGCAAGGTCAACTCTGAGGCTGCTGGGACTGATGGCCTTTTGCATTTGCAGCCCACGCAGCGTCTCCATTTTAGCTTGCATATTTTAGCTGGGCATCTTTTTCTGATGATGACTTTACATGTTTTTACACTCATGTGACGTGTAATGAGAGGTCACTGTAAATGCGGCTTATTCCTCATAAGCGTTGCTGGCTTGTGGTCTATACACCCTGTCCAAGTAAAAAAAATACAGAACACAATGCCCTTGTATTATGATTGTCAATTGGAGATGCCTCCGTAGTCAGACAGATCACCACATCAGCTCCACATCTCTGAAGCAGTGCGATATCAACAGTGCTTTCATAATATATATATTGCCTCTGTAATGCATTCAGCAGAGGAGCACTTATGCTGGTATTATCCTGGAACACGGTGTAGTGTGACTAAGATGCAGCCCTGCTGACTCCTACACCCCCTTTCTGCTGAGGACGATAGCCTGCAGTACATCAGACGGACTTCCTGGTACTTCATACCCAGGTATTAGGGGGGGGGTGGTTAGGCTACCCCAATATATCTGGCAGAGGGTACTCCCACTATGCTTAATGGTATAGGCAGAATCAGATAGGAATGTACCAATGGAGTGACATTATCATGATTGAATTGTTTATCTTTTTTACCATTCCCATAATGCTGGTTACAGTGCTTTGTTTCATCTGCCTAATAATCGCAGCTCATTCTCTCTATGCAAGAATACGACTGTTTCAATAAATGTTTGAAAAGCCAATTTTGTATCTTTCTTTTGTTTATCTTGCGAATGCATTGTGCTAATGAAAGGGTAGATCTGTTTCCATGATTTCCTTGGGAATCAGAGTATTCGGGTTCTATGACACAACCACGCATTCCTGAGCCACGCATGCCTAAACAACACGGTCTGAACCACGACTGCGTCTTTACAACAAATTTTGTGATGAAAGATTGATTGGTAAAGGAATATGCGTGGTAAATTCCCTCACCCTAACACCAGATACCCCAACCCTGTAATCTACCCTTAAAACTGCCCCTACCCCCGCCACCCTGAGCTCTAAATGACCCTGTCCTGAACACTACCCCTTACCCCTGCCCTGAGCCCTAAAACTGTCCCTGCCCTTAGAACTACTCTGACACTCCCATCCGGAGTACTAAAACCCAGCCTTTGCCCTTAAAAGTACCCCAACGCCCACTCACCCCAACCAGAACCCTAAAACGCTGCCCCTTGCCAAAAAGAAACTACACTACTCCCCCCCCCCCCCACCCTGAGCCCTAAAACTGCCTCTCAACCTTAAAAACAATCCCCCACCTAGAACCCGGCCCCAGCCCCACTTACATCTCCCGATCCTTCCTGTACCTGATCCGCCCAGCTAGACCGCTCTCTACCTTAACCACGCATATGCGTAGTTAAGACATATGCGTGGTTAAGGCAGACTCCAGGCAGTCGTGGTTCAGACAAGTGGTGTTCTGCTTGCGAAGAAACTGTACACGTGGCTCATTCCATGTTGTAAAGGCCATTTCCGAGTAGTCATGTTCAAAGTTGCAGGTACCATCTGGCACCCTGGTATGTTCAAGGGTTCAGATGGGGCACTGTGAGCTAGCTAGGAATTATCAACATTTCCTGATGGTAAGGACGGACTGAGTTTCTATATCATTACGTTTATGTTGACCTGATACACAGCCCTATTCAATTTGTGGGAGCCATATAACACCTCAAGGCCGTGTTCCACATCACCATTACATTGACATTGTGGGTGAATGAGCTCCAAGATCTCAGTGTCAACCTCCTGTACACCACCTTCTTCCCAGACAAACTGGTTCTACAGACGCAAGCATCCTTCTTACAAAAGGTTGTGATGCCTCTTCACGTCGGTCGAACCTTCATCCTGCCACGTTCTATGCTCCACCTCACCCCTTTAAGGAGGAGAAGAAATTCCATCACTTGGACCCCAAGAGAGCTTTTACATAGATCTGACCAAAGAACACCTGGTGGACGATCAGCTCTTTGTGGCGTTCTCTAGAGCGAAAAAAAGCAAAGCAGTGCAGAAGAGAACCATCTCACACTGAACCGTGCTCTGTATTAAGATTTGGTATACATTAGCCAAAAATCAGCTTCCAGAAGGACTGCATTTTCATTCTGCCATGGCCAAAGTTGCTATCACTGTGTTGGCGTGCGAAATCCATGTTCTAGACATTTGCCAGGTGACTAGTGGGCATCCCTCCATATGTTCACAAAGCACTATTGTCTGGACAGTAAGGTCATCCAAAAGAGGCATTTTGCCCAGTTGGTCCTGCCAGTTGTTGTTTGATTCCATTGACAGGCCTGCCTCCAAATAGCCATTGTTTTGGTAATATATTCAAAAGGTGAAGAATCTGCGGCTAAGTCTCTTATCAAAAAAAAAAGTTCTCTCTCAGGGGATCTCCGTCATAAGCTTTGGAATAGTTCTGCCCACATTTGGGGATCCCGGAGCAATTCTTCTTATGCAACTTTTAAGTGTAGATGTTCGCCTTTCTTCAGGAATGCCTGGATGACACCTAAGACATGAATATTGTGCAGCCTATTAGAAAGGCTTTAATGGCCAGTTTCTTCAGATTGCATTTGAAAAAAGGGGTGATGAATGTAATTGTACACATACATTTAAGTCAAATTAATTAGAAAAAGGTAATTTGACTTCCTAAATCTCTTTCACAAGCCCTATTTTTAAAAGAGAAAGAAGGAAAAGATGACAGTGTGGCCCTATAGGCTGCCAATATGTAAATGTGAAAACAGTGTCTGCACCTTTAAGATCCTAGAGACCCCCAGTATCCTATCATGCCCAGCAGATGGCAGTTGCCTCAGTTCTTTTTTCCAATTCCTGGTGACAGGATTTTGGAGCACTAAGCTTTGCCTTTTTGGCTTTTTTCATCAATATTCTTACTAGGAGATTTCTGACAACTAATCCACTCAACTGATGTCATCTGTCCCTGTGTTGTTTTTTGTCTTCTGAAAGGATTTTTTTGTCATTGGTCAAATAAAATGCCATCTTTATTTGACAAGTGTCCTGCCTGTGGAAGAAAGAAGGCCAAGTCAGACCCTCATGATGTCTGCATCATCTGCATTCCTGAGAACCATGTTCCTGGCAGATGTTCACACTGTAGGAAGTTTTCCAGACGTACCCTGAGTGAAAGGGAAAAGATTTGAATTTAAGGTAAAGATGAACGACATAGACAACAGTTTGAGTCAGAAGGTGGGACATCCAGAGAACGAGGAGAGGGTCAGTCCTCTACCAGGGCTTTTTCACCTTCCTCTGAAGACTCCAAGCGTGGGAGATCCAAAAAGAGAAGCTCAGCCCAAAAACAGGATTGTTCCAGGTCGATGTCGAGAGCGTTGATGCCGAGACAAGGTAGTATACCTACATGTTCACTATCGAGGGCTGGGTTCGACTTTGAAGAGGAATTGATGGTCGACGTTGAGACATAGAAGGTCGACTTCAAAGGAGACTACGACGTTGAGGCACAGAAGAAGTTCCATGTGAGGAGTATTGACTTTGAGACATAAGAGAAAGTCAACATCGAGGAGTCTGTTGACATTAAGACCAACCAAATTTGTGGAAAAGGCCAAAAAATCAAAGCAAAGACATCCACCATCATCTCTGTACGTGAACTATTCCAGGGTATACTCTCTGTAGTCGCCTAAAGTGCTGCCAGAATCTCCTACTCCTCCAGCGACTCCACTGCCAGCACCTCCTCCAGCGCCAGTACCTCTTCCACAACCTGTTAAAGCTCCTCCTACGAGACATTTACCTTCTCAATCAATCAATCAAGGATTTGTAGAACGCAACTACTCACCTGTGAGATTCCTGCACCATCCGCATCAGTTATTTTCGAGACACTTCATCAAAGATCAGCATCTAGACCTCCTACCATTGATTCCAGGCTTATTAGAGCCAACAATGGACCAATTCTTCACACTAGCCTCAGCCAGATCTGCTTTGTCAAGGTTGTAAAAGAAGTACAGACCTTCAGCAGGACCCAATGTTTCTCTGCTCAGACCCTCTCCTAGATTCTTTGGTCATACTTGCAGCAAGGAAACAACATTCCACCCCTCTGTCAACAGTGCCACCAGACAAGGAAAGTAAGTAATTGGATTCTTTGGGGTACAGGGTTTGCGATATAGCTGCCACCACCATGAAGGCAGCAAGTGCATCAGCTCTCCTGGGCAGATAAGACAGAGCCTTGTGGGAGTCTTCACAAAGGGTTGCATATAACCTTCCTAGAGATTAGAGAGAGGACCTCCTCGAAGTGGTCAACAGGATATGATGGTCTCCAACCAAATCATCAGTGCTGCTGCTGACTCATCATTACTAGCAGCCCACGAATACATGGGGTGGCCATCAGAAGGCATTCATGGCTCCGCCTTATGGACTTTAAACATGAATCGCAGCAGTGGATTCTTAACCTTCCATTCTCAGGATCTACGCTATTGGGCAGTCATACAAATGAAGAAATGATCTGGATGAAGTCCGAAATTTTGACCCTAGAGGCAGTAGGTCTGAAAAAAGCAGAAAGAGCAAGGAAAGCACACCTACAAACCAATGTCATTTTTACCCACAGAAGCTTCAAACCCAACACTGGTACCAAGGTCGCCAGCAACACCAACCGCAGAGACCTTATCAACAGAAGCAGTGTCATCAGTTAAGAGGAAGAACCGCTCAACAGCCTTCCCAGGGATGGAAACTACAGCAGGCTCTAAACAATGAATCACTACTTTCTCTTCTGTTAGCCTGGGGAAGTATATCTCATTTGCTAAGAGAGTTACAAGTAATCACAAAAGATGCCTAAGCATTAAATATTTTTCAGAATGGTTACTGCCTCTGGTTCACCAGTCCTTCACCAGATATTCCACCAAAACCACCCAGTCACCATCTACAGATGTTGGGTTCGGAAGTAATCATCATTCTACAGAAGCATGCAGTGGAGAGTCTGTTCCTCCCAAACATTGGGGAATGAAGATTTATTCCTTTTATTTTCTGGTTGGAAAAAAGGTCCCAAAAACCAGTTCAGACTCATTCATGATTTGAAACAAGCCAACAAGTGGATTTGAAGAGAAAAATATTGACTGCTAGCACTGCATCAGATCTATTCCCAGATACTCCAGGGAGACTGGCTCTGTTCCACATACCTCCAGGACCCCAATAGCCCAAAAGCATTGCAAATTCTTGAAGTTGGTCGTGGGTCAAGTTCATTACCAGTGGACAGTGCCAGAACTTTTTATGACAGTAGTCGCTGCACATCTCAGAAAGCTCTGAGTTTTAATCTACCCGTATCTAGATGACTGGCTCATCAAGCCGTCAACACCTCAAGAGGCCTAACTACATTACCAGTCGAACACCAAGACCAGCAATCTTCTCCAACGGTTAGATCTGCATATCAATCACACCAGTCAAACTTTACTCCAGTCCAAAGGCTGCATTACTTGTGGGCCTATTAACAGCATTCAAGCAAGAGTGTCCTCTGGAGGAGAGACTATCACTGTCTGAAATGTCACTCTCTCATGAGTCGCGCAATCCACAGTGAGAACAGTGTCATCTCTTCTCGGTCGATGGCTTTGTGTATCTTACTAACTTCTAATGCCCATTTCCACATGCAACCCCTCCAGGAATGTCTTGATCAATGGGACCAATTTACAAGCAATTGGGAGAATAAAATCACAGTCTTCCCAATGCAAAGCAGTCTCTGAAATGGTAGTGCTCTACAACAAATCTGCTTCAAGGGATGCCATTTCATCAGGCTGTCTCTTCCCAGACCATAGTAACAGATTCCTGGTTGTTAGGATGGGGAGCACACATTGGATCACATCCAAATCCAGGGAACATAGTGTCCGAGAGGAATGACCTATCACATCAATCTCCTAGAGCTGGGAGCAGTTCCTCTGGTGCTGAAGACTTTTCTCTTGTCCTTCAAGACACAATTCCTGTTTGTTCAGATGGACAACACAACTATGTACTACCTGAACAAGCAGGGAACGAGGTCCAGACCTTTATCTCACAAGGCCCAGGCAATTTGAACTGCCTGTTAGCCAGAGAGCTGCGGATCACTGTGACTCATCTCCCAGTTGTTCAAAATGTGCAAGCAGTCTCCCTAAGCAGAGTCCTTCAAGAAAACTAGGAATGGGTCCTTAACAACGTTGTGCAAAACATTTTCAGAATGTGGGGCTCTCCGCACATTGACATGTTCACCATCGCAGAAAACATGAAATGCCCAGGCTTCACCTTGAGGGTCTTCCAACCTGAGATGCTGGGGAATGCCCTATGATCGACTGGTCAAGCAAATTTCTCTATACCTTTCTTCCAATGCCTCTAATTCTGTCAGTCTTGATCAATCTGTCTTACTCAAGGGCCGCAATGATCTTGATACTTCCAGAGCGCCAGGACAATTGTGGTTCACAGACCTTCTCCACAAGTCGGAGCGTCCACACATGAGACTGCTATGTAGCCCGGCCTTTCTCACGAAGTTCGGAGGCCAGATGCTCCATCCCAAACTCTCATCTTTGAGTTTGGCAACATGGCTTCTGAACTATCACAATACCGGCATTTGAATATGTCAAGAGCCAGTATGGACATTCTGAAAGAAGCCAAACTGTCCATCCATGTGGTCAGCTTATTCATTGAAATAGAAAAGGTTCTGCATCTGATGTTCACAAGAACCTTGATCCTACCAGTGCTAAGACGAAGTGATTCCCCCATACTCATTATACTTGGTCGAGTCAGGCTTATACTTCCCTTCCATAAGCGTTCATTTGGCGGCAATTACTGTCTACAGAAAATGTCCTTTACAAACCTCTTTTTTCAAAATTCCTGTTATCAAGTATTTTTTTTATAGTGTTTGAAAAAGGTTTTCCCTCCAATGGGGGGGTTATCTCCTTCCTGGGAGCTGAATATAGTCCTTTCCAAACTCATGCAGGCCTCTTTTGAACCCATTCATAAAGCCTCTTTGCCACATCTCTCTCGGAAAGCTGCTTTCCCCATAGCCATTCCATACTCACGTAAGGTTAGCTAAATTCAAGCGTTATGTTCTCATATACCATACACTGTTTTCCATTCTGGTAAGGTGATCATGAGGACTTACCCATGATTCCTACAGAAAATTATTTCAGATTTCCACCTTAATCAGACCATTTCTTTACCTACCTTGTATCAGTACCCTTCTACACCAGCTGAAAGGTCTCTTCATTCTTTAGGCACCAGGAGAGTCTTCAAGTTTTAACTGTATAGAACAAAAAAAATCTACAAGTCGGACCAATTGTTTGTAAAGTATGGTTTGGTCCGTACAAGTTTAGCCATGTCCAAACCATCTATATCCCGATGGATATTGTCTTGCCTACTGTTATGTTATCAGAAGCCAAATAAGGTTCTGTCCTGTAGACCTAAAACTCATTCTACTAGAGGGAAATGACCAATATTCCAATCGCTGAGATCTGTAAAGCGGCTACATGGAGATCTGTTCGCACTTTTACCAGACATTATTGTTTGGATTCAGATGCTAGAACAGATGCTCAAGTAGGACTGGCCTCCCTGAGAAATGTATTTGCTTAATCTGGTCAGTCAAGTTCTCAGTTGTTTCCACTGCTATTTGGTGCAGATGGGATTGCTATTCTATTCAAAGCTTATAATTATCGATGAAGATCTCATGAGAGCGAAGGCTTTCCTGTAAACCCCGTTCTCTCTCTGGTGAATTACCATTGAAGTCATAAGCAACCTTCCACCACAATGGAAATAAACAGACACAATTATTGGACCTATCTGACACTGCCACATCTTGGCAAAAAGAACTGACACCTGCTGTGCATGATGGGATACTGGTGATCTCTGGATCCTTAAAGTTTCAGACACTTGTTTTCACATTTACATAATGGCAGCCTATAGGGCTGCACTGTCCTCTTTTACTTGATTTTTCTCCTTTTCAAAAAAGGTTTGTGAAATGGATTTAAGATGTCATATACATTCATTACCCCTCTTTCAAATACAATCTGAAGAAATTGTCCGTTATAGCTTTTTTATGATGCACAATATTCATGTTGTAAGTATCTTCCAGGCCTTCTTGAAGATAGGAGAACATCTTCTCTTAAGATATATTATAAGAAGTGCTCTGGGATCCCCGCATGTGGGCGGGACTATTCCACAGCTTATGACTTTAATGGAGATTCTTCTGAGAGAAAACTGGGATTCCAGATAATAAACCATTCTTTACTTACCTTTTGTAAGTCTTTTTCTGGTAGAGACTCTAGGAACGGACTTTCTCACTAACCCTCCCATCCTCCCCATTCCGTGATTTGACTCTTCCCATTGATAAAATTCCAAGTTCAGAAATCTTCACTCTGGTCACTTCAATTTGCTTTTGGGGCTCTGCGTCTGGGAGCATGGACGCTCTTGAAAGCAACTGAATGCAAGAGTAACACTTATATAGGCTCCACACATCATTTCCGGAGCGGAACAGCCACTTACCGCCACACAGAGGTATTGCTGAAATGTTTTCGGATCCAATCTGACGCCTGGGGAATATTCAGTTGGTGAGGAGTCTACAGCTAAATAGTCACTACCAGAAACAGTGTTACCAAATGTAAATAACTTGTTTGTTAGTTTCAGAGGCAGCATCCATATTTGTACCAATCATGCCACTCAGCAACACTGTCTGATTAGGCATGTAGCAACCACAGTGTGGTGCCGGACTGTCCTATGTAGAACCCCCTGATAGGTATAGGTAGCCAGAAGTCTGCGGACAGAGGAGCAACACATACAGATTCCTTTTCAATTAGTCAGATATCTGTCATGTTCAATATAAAAGGAATGTACATTGAAATAACAATGTATTTATTGACAGTCTATGCCGAGCTTTTCTTCAGTAGCCTTTGGGTACGGCAGGGCTCCTCCTGATTTTCATTAGACACAAACCCACAGGTAATGGCTTTGTTTCTGGTTACATCAGCTTTATGATGAAAAGTTATTCCATTGTTTAATTTATTATTTGTTTTTTAATGAGTGCATTCCCTTTTTAACCTTTTATATTATTGAAACCTCATCATCAATATAACATTTTTGATTTTCTTGTTTTATGTAACTAGTTGGAGTTAGTGACCCTCAGAAGGATGCCTTCTATATCACAGTGACTGCAGACTCTGCACAAGGGAACACCAGGGACTCATACAGACCACTGGCTGTCAGCAAGCTGGGCCTGCGATGGGCCATGGCACACAGCAATGTGGTGTCCCTTGGAGCAGTACCCCTGAAAATCAAGCCAATGGAAGTGAGAAGAATCCTGTCAAGACTGAAATTTGTGAGCCAGGAGCAGAAGGTTAGTGGGCCATTACTTGGGGTAGCACTCTATATTTGCAAGTGCAATGTTAGACGAGGAAGTGGGGCTCACTCAGCTCAGGTATCAATCAGGTACATCACCTCACAATGTACTTGATGTCCCCTTGACCTGCACTGTGACAAATATTATGTTGTGGTAAAGCAACATGGGGAGTGAGTAGAGAGTGGGAGGGAAAGCAGGGCTTAATTTTCTTCCTCTAGGGCATTGAGTTTGGTGTAATGTTTATTATCCTGGAAAGTTTTAAGAGTGATGGGAAGAAAGACCAGTTTTAGAACCCGAAGGTTTGGTTGTCTGCGATGGAGTCTAGTGTCTGCAGTTTTCTGGAAATTCTGTTCTCCTAAACTTCATGGAGATATGAGCTTAAAAGACAGAGTGCCACAGATGTTCTTAGGTGGCAGGTGTTGGAGGGTAGGGATGGATAAATTTGCCTTCTGGGATTCTGGACATGTCTTTTGGAGACTGCATGTATAATCCTTAGTACTGGAAAATCACAGCTCTGATTAATATGTATTCTGCAGTTTTGGGTCTCTCATACATCCATATTCTTGAATCATTTGCTGTCATCGAAGTGGGAGTCCCACAGTACATTTAAAAGCAGCATAGAGCCCAGAAGGCTGGAAACATTCACTTCATTAACTTATCTCCATCATTACAAAATAATCAGACTCCAGCCAATCAGGCGACAGCACCCTTTAAAACACTTAACACAGAGGCTTAACTCCCTCAGATTTTCTACTACACATCGTGTTAAGAGGGGTCTTCCTGAACCCTGCTCAGTTATCCAGAATTTTGTGGCAGAAAATAGATATAAAATGGTATTTCTCAGAACAACTTCATCTGTTATTATAAACCAACTAGCTCAGATGCCAGACTCGAGCAGGAAAGGTCTTTTCAGACCTTGTGAGACCTGTGGCAAGAAGATCCTGCATTCTGAGGGTCCTCACAAAGAATATATTTACTGCCTCTACCATTCTTTTGAGGTAAAAGACTGTAAGATTTGCTGTACTTTTCCCTCAAAAACCTTAAAGGATAGAGCTAGGGAGGCTGTTGTTATGGCTTCAAAAGCTCAAGACCAGGGGCACTTCTCTATTTTAGGAGGATGATTCCTCTAAGTCAAGAAGTCTCAGAAAAGAGAGGAGCTAAGGGACATATGTCTTGTGTACCACCTAAAAAAGCTCACAAAAAGACTCATTTTGGGTCATCTGAGGAGCATGTTTTCTCTTCTGAGCGCTTGCATAAGCATTCTAAAGAAGATATCAAAATCAGAGCCAAAAACACCTTCTTCAAGATTGTCATTAGAGATCAAAAAGCCCCCCTCAGTGCTATCGACGTAGAAATCCACTCTAAACAAAAACATTGATGAAACCATTGATGGTGGCTCCATCATCGCAGACCACACTGTTGACTAAGTTAGCCCCATCATTGACGACAACACTGTCAACGATATTGTCATGTTGATGGTACCATTGTCGGAGGTCACAGGACCTACGATCTCACCCATGGGCCGTTGTCGATGAGAAAACAACTACATTGATGGTGAAAGAGGTAACGCTGTAGGTGGCGAAGACACAGATACTGTCAGCACGGCCATTGGCGATTAACTTCAGTGAGAGAATGATTTAATTCTCCATTTGTTTCACAAATGCCTGAACACACATCTACAAGTAAAGTTTCACTTCTTCCACCAACTCATTTGTTGGATGTGGAGTATTCAGGGGATGATGGTCCTTCTGGATCAGCCCATAGTCCTTCAGAACTGCATGTCAAATATCAAGAGGAGAGTGAGTAATATTGTGAGGAAGATTATTATTCCACAGGAACACAATTTATGGATAAATACCTACTTCATATAAGAAACATTACCAACCCTACAAACATGAGCCCCAGGAGGAGATGGTGCAGGTACCAGGAGCTTTGGTTCACGACTTGCACAGCACGCTGTAGGACTATTATAAAAGATTTCTAGAGCCACATCACCACCACAAACAATTCACTGTCCTCAAATTCAACCTTCTACTCCTCACACATCGCATAATTTGCATTTTCACAAAATGTTTAGGTCCAGTGACCGCTCATTTAAGGCAGAAAGGTTATCAAATATCTCCATACCTCGACAATTGGCTGATAAAAGCCCCTACATGCCAGGATCAATCAAAATGACAATGACCTAACTCGATTCAGGAAGATAGGCGTAACTTTAAACCCGCAAAAATTGTTGCTTTATCCTTCAAAGACCATTACATTTTTGGGAGCCATTTTATACACCATTAAGGACAATCCATAGCTCACAGAGGTTAGACGAACCAGGCTTAGGCTATTAGCTAAAAGGTTGATTCAAAGAAAGTCTACATTTTTCATAGATTCACATGTGACCCACTAGGAGGCTCACTTTTCTCCCTACTTGTTCATTTTATCACTTGTGTTTGGAAATCTGAGGGATTGAAGCCTCTTTGGGGAGTGTTCCAGGGGGTGCCGTCACCCGATTGGCTGGAATTTGGTTCTTTTGAAATGATGGAGATAATTTAATTAAGTGAATGTTTTTTTAGCCTGTCTAAGCTATGTATGACCTGTACTGCTTTTAAGTGTACAGTGGGACTCACGCTTTGATGACGGGTAATGATTCAAGCATATGAAGGATGCCACTACTGTAGAACTACAGTTACGGGTAACTAACTTAACTGGTACTGCAGTATGTATCTGTATCTGCAATGCAGTGAATAACATGTGAACTAGTATGCAGTGAACACTGTTTAGTCTCTCTGTGAAAGTATCTTTCCTCATGGAGCCCTCTTCAGCTACAGGCTTACCCTACTGTAAGAATTCAAACTCTAAAAAAGTAACTAAGTATGAAGGCAGAATTCTTTACCAGACAAAGATGCAAAAAGAATCCGGCCAGCAGGGGACCAACCTTTTCTGGGTGCAAAAGTCTAATTTTTTCAGCTCAAAGCTTTCCTTCCAAAAGTCAGTGGATTCATAGAGACTTTTCCCAATGGCTAACCGATGAACATAGAGCCCTCGTCAGCCACAGGCTGCTTTCTTGCTTCAGTGAAGACTTTTGACTTTCATTTTAGAGACTAAGGGCCAGATGTAGCAAAGGGCTTTACCCATTCTGTGTCTATGGGAAAATGTGTTTGTACATATTGCCCTAAGTTCAAAGACAGAACTTCCGACCGGGTTGCTCCATCACAGACAGCCTTAACTTGCACTTAGGTCCCCATCAAGTGCAGCCAGTTACCCTTCACCACCAAATCAGACTACCAGACATGCTGGAAACCATAAACGACGCGGCTGAAATCATAAGAACAATACACATATGGGCTCCCACTGACCCTTGCCCCCGTCATATCTACAACGTAGGAGGAACTCTGATCAGCTCCCACCTTACCACCATCTTCAACACCTCCATCCAATGTGGGACCTATCCAGGCAACTGGAAACACGCAGAAATCACAGCTGTCCTGAAAAAAACCACGACAGACCCAAAAGAGCTCAGCAACTACAGACCTTACTCACTCCTGCCCTTCTGATCCGAAGTTATGGAGAAAGCTATGAACAAACAACCATCTTGAACAACACCACCTACTAGATGTCTTGCAGTGTGTATTCCGCAGCAACCACAGCACAGAAACCACTTTCATTGCAGTAACTGACATCCTCTGGACCATCATGGGCAAGGGGGAAACTGCAGCACTCTTACTACTCGACCTTTCTGCATCCTTCTACACCATCTCTCACAGAACCTTCATCAGAAGATTCTACAACTCTGGACTATACGGACCCGTCCTGAGATGGCTGGCCTCTGTTTTTTCTCTAATAGGACCCAGCGAGTCAGGCTCCAGCCCTACACTGCCGAACCTCATCTGCGGAGTCTCTCAAAGATCAGCCCTATCCTCTTCACCGTCTACATGGCACCACTTGCCTATGTCATCAAATCACATGGAAGCAACATAGGCCCTCATTATAACATTGGTGGTAAAAAAACGACTACCGGCGTGGCGACAGCCGCCAAAAGACCGTCGCTGCGGCTACCAGCCGTCCACCATAATATGACCACAGCTGGATTTCCGCCACAAGAAGGGCGTAAATCCAGCTGTGGCTATACAGGCAGATGGCGGTAAGGTGGCACTGCTAGCACCAGCAGCGCCACGCCAGTAAACCACCACCAGCCATATTATGAGAACTAATACGACCTGGCGGTGTTCTGCTGGTGGTAGCAGCGCCCCGTCCCGTCTCCTGCCGGAGGACCCCCTGGATCCAGGTAAGTCGAGTCTGACAAGGGAGGGGGGTGGGGGGCGTTGTGTATGTGTATGTGCGTGTATGTGTGTGTGTGATTGCGGGTGTGTGTTGTATGTTGACTGCATGTGTGAATGTAAAGAAGTTAGTGCATGTAGGAACTGTAATTGTGCTGCGTCTGCGTGTATGTGTTGAAGTGTATGATTGGATGGATGCATGATGGTATGTATGTGTGAATGAGTGTCTGCATGTGTGTGTGTGAAGTGGGCGTGGAGGTAGAGGGATTGGGAGGGTCATTGGAAAGGTAGAGGGGGTCATTGGAAAGGAAGGGAGGTTGGGGGGGCACTTATCAGTGACAAGGAAGGAATTCCCTGTCACTGATAGGGCCTGCCGCCATGGTTTTCATGTGTTACGAACGCCACGAAAACCATGGCAATAGGATGGATCTCTCCAGCCCGGCGGCTGTTACCGCCATGGCGGTTGGAGTGAAGCCAACCCGTTATCGCTGACTGCCGGGGTCATAATGACCCCCATTGTCTACTACATAGGCGACACCCAGATAACCCTCTTCCTCACAGACAACAACCACACCACCAGGACTAACTTCACCACATGCATGTCAAACAATGTAAATTGGACAAAACAGAACTGCCTAAAACTCAATACAGATAAAACAGATTGGTCATCCACGCACTCATCAGCAGCAGACTAGACTATGGCAACAGACTCTATGCTGGCATTACAAATCAACTCATACAAAGACTCCAGAATGCTGCCACCAGACTCATATTCAATATCTCCCACCGTGCATACATCAAGCCCCACCTCAGAGAGCTGTACTGGCTATCAATCCAGAATCTTGCGAATTCAAACTGCTCACCAGTACATACAAAGTCCTCCACAGCGTTTGACCTGCCTACCTCAACCACCGCCTCAACTTCCACTAGCCTATCAGGTAACTGTGCTTAGCCACACTCCACCTGGCGCAAATACCCCACATCTGCAGGAGCAAATCAGGAGGAGGCTTCTTCTACACCATCGTCAAATCCTGGAACGACCTTCCACGCCACATCAGGACCTCTCTATCCATGCTCGAGCTCCACAAGAAACTGAAGACCTGGCTGTTCAACTGGGAGCCGGATCGGCCTACTCATCTACTCCAGCATCTGCATACCCCTCTTGTGATAAGTGTGCTAAACAAATCCACATAACATTGCATAACCTGTAAGCATCTGTTCATAGCATGCAGTGCAGTAGAGTCGCATGCGCCTACCTACCTGCCTCCTCAGAAGCCAGTGTTTGCTGCAGATGTCTTTTTTTCCTTAATATTGAATCCTTATACACATTATGCACATGGTCGCCATGGTGATGTCACGTCCCACTCCTTACTTGCGCTCATCCGCTGTGCAAAAACAGTCGAAAAATAGGGTTATATTACCAACTAATGGAGAAGTCACAGGACATCCCATGACTTAAAAGACTTCTTGGAATAAAACAACTTGCAATGTCCGAGACCAACACTAGATGGCAGGAGTAAGCAGAGCATGTGTATCCACAGCCACACATGCTACTAATAATATGTTCACCACAACTAGAATGGCTTAAACAGTGTGCTTCCTCACATTTATCTGTAAATATCATAGAAATCAGGTTTATACACTGAAAAAGAGTAATAGATTCAGAATTAGAGTTGACTTGAGCATTGTCAGCAGCCCTAGCACTGGCCCATACATTATCAACAATCCATAGTTTGAAGCACATGGTTTCCCAAAAAGTTGTAATCTATAGGGCATGAATTCAGAACCAATGTTGTAAATGAGTAATCTGAATTAGGAATGACTAATAATTTCACACTCACTACTAGGATTCTGAATGGTGGCTAGTGCATAAATGATAAATTCACTTTCAGATGCACTGAAAATTTATGGGTATTTACAGGAGTGTGGAAAGCATGTGAATCTACAGCACTACACACTAGGAACATATGCTTACAGGGTAAGTAACATTTTGCTTACTCACCATCTACAGACAATTATCGAACCTAATCACATTGTAAAATACTTGGCATGGGCAGGGAGTCATTCAAACGTTTGTGAACAGTGAAGGTAATGCCATTGTTCAATAACAAATTAAAGGCAGTTGATCCAGAATTATAAAGGAGAGAAAATTAAGGTATTTTGTGAAGCACTGGCTTAAGAAAGCACAAATCTTACTATCTGTCCTCAGAGTAACACAGTCATTATCATCTTAAAACTATCACCAACTGAATACAGGGCCATCAGTGCTGCGTTTCATCTTTCTGGGTCCTGGAGTGCCTTTGAAAGGAGACCGAGTTTGATAAAACGCTTTGTAATGTGAATCTCCCCTCTTCTCCAAAAGTGCAGAACTCTATGCCAAGATTTTTTTTTATTAGGCCTATGAAATTCTGAAATATCAAGAAATTACATATTACATAATTTAGTGTAATTTATAGTTGGAGTAGAGCTAGGGCCGAGTTTAGGGCAGTGCGACTGGTGCGGCCGCACTGGGCGCTGACCTGTGGAGGGGGGCGCTGACCTCAATGGGTGCTCTGTGTTTAGCAATAGCTTATGATTTAAAAACACCTGCTGCTGAGTTACTTGTTTGTCCCGCTTTCAGCCATCAATAAAAATGCCAAGATAGCTCTTGTGATTAATGTTCCTGCTAGAGAGAGAGATATCATTTTATCTAGTTTTGAGTCGCCATAAAGTAGCGCCTGCTGCAAAGAACACGTGCTAGGCAGATCACAGATCTGTATTTTATGTGGACAGCTGAGTGGGTTACTGGTTCTGTCACGGAGGTTTGTTGCTGCAATTCATAAGATACACCTCTAATATAAAACAGGGAGTGTTATGAACTGTCATCAAAGAGCCTCATGCAAACTGCATAAAACACTATAGGACGTTATGTTTTCCCCCCAGTCTTTTATTCCCTATTCCTAAAGTTGCTAAAAATAGTTTGTTTGGGTATGTATTGTTGGAAAAGCCAGCCTTTACCAGTGCTTTAGAATAAATGACATGTATGTGAGAGAGTGGCTATGGAGAGATGAGGAGCACTTTTTCCCGCTGAGGGAAACCAGGGAGGCGGTGATGGGGAAAAGAGAGTGGGCACCAAAAATGACTGTTGCACTGGGTGCCACTAGCGCTATAGCCTGCCATGAGTCGACCAATTTGTTTGCAAAATGTCTTGCTTAGGAGAGATGTTATGCTTGAGCAGGTATCTTACTTGCATCTCACATTTTTATTCTACATGAGGTACTCCTTCACATAAAGCTTTCACTGGAGGCACTTGCAAATCACAGTTCACATTAATTTGTATAAACGTCCTGAAATGTAAGCATAAGTGACAAGAGATTCAAGATTTCATGCAACCCTTCAAAACACTTGATCCAGCACGTGGTAGATAGAAGGGAAACTAATGAATGAAGTGTTGTTTGCTCTTTTAAACCACGTTTAAAATGAAGATCTAACTAAAGTAGAAAGTCTGCTTTGGAAGGAAGTGTGTGCAAAGCACATCAAGGGAAATTTAGTTTCACAAAACACTCACAACCAATGATCTGAATAATATTCAGTATATTTGAAAGCTTAACTCCCAGTGTGGCAAACATGTTTTCTGTACATTTTATTATTAGAGTAGAAAGCCCAATTCCCCCCCCAAAGAAATGCGTCGTTGTGGTTTTTCTAATCCAGTGCTTGTTCCAACACACCAACTAGTGTCAGTGCATACAGCATTTTAGCACTCTAAATACCACTTGTACTGGTTTGGTGCCACTTTTGTCAACCTCTTTCACTGAAATTACCAATTCTGTGTGTATTTTATTTCCCAGTTCTAGACAGCAACATGCACATAGAATCCAAAAAACTGGACTCGGAAAGGAGCCTTGGGCGGATCCAGAGCAAGATGATTTTGAGCCGAACCTGATGGGGCCTTCTCTCAATGTTGCTTGACGTGTGACTTGCTGGATTGAGGTGACTGCTGGGAGAAGGAGAGCTGCTAGGACCCAGTTCCTGCACACGTTTGTTCTAGGTAGACCTTCGGCCTGATCCAGACCCTGCAGCATGTTTTCAGATCATGGCTATAGGAACTGATCCAACATTACTTATTGTTTACATTTAAGTTATTGAGTGGTGCCAGCACAATGGAGAACTTGGTAGTAGATGTTTGCACAGCTCTATTTTTGTTGTCTGAATACACTGGACATTCTGTTCACTTGCCAAGGGAAAACGAGGTTGACTGCAATTGAGTTTATTATCTGTTTTCTCCCCTTAATTGACCCTCTAGAATCAAAATTGTGAGCAGGTGAAATGCCAAACCGTTATACCCTTTACCCCCGCCAAAATGTGGAGAGTTAATAATTATCACAATCCAATATGTAATGCATTGTGAAGTTCAAGACACCCCATCTCGATGGATATTACTCAGAGAGATATTATCATGGTTTAACCTGGCCTGTCTTGAGTTTAGATCAGTCTAACATGCATTACCCAGTGTTCTAAATAGTTTTACCTCTTGTTGAAATTAGAATCTGTATCGACCTGCAGATTGGAACCTGTTTGGGCCTGTGAGATCCCATCAACACCTGTTGGTTTGTATAACTGGTAATTGATGTGGGATGGTGTATCTCTTAGTTGTTAAACATGAAATATTACCATTTCAACATGTCTAGTATTGTGTGTCTTTGGTTGTATGGAGTAATGATTGGGTCTGGATGCCATTGGTTCAGTTAGGCGGGATTTATTCCTGCTGATTAGGTTCAGGGAATATCTGTCTGTTTAGGTACCAGCAGTAAGGCTCAGTTGTATCGCTGCATGCCTCCAAGAGTAGATGCAATGATAAGATTAGCCCAGCCTAAACTGAAGCTTCAAGCCTAAATGACAACTGGTGGGGCACCTACTATTACACTCAGCACGCCACATTCCAGTCACTCCTAACATTCAGCACACCACAAGGACAAGGAGGGCACGGGGAAATAGTAAGTTGCAACACTTTTCTTCATCTCTGTGACCAGAGGCTGGCATTTACCACGAAGTCATCGCTAACAATTCTGGACTATCTCCTCACATGCTGCGAACGTTACCTTTTGATAAGACTGGCATATCTACAGCTCCTAGTGCCATTTATGATTATTACACTGGTCAGGTGTTCTGTGTTTTAGGATTAGTCCATGAAAATCTAAAGTATTCCAACAATAATAATAAACAGTGGGAAACATTTCAGAAAGAGCAGTGCAGGCACATGCATTTCTGGTACTATTAGTATTGTTTGTAGAGTCCTAGAGGATGTCTTGAAGCAATTGCTTTCTGATCACAGTCAAACACGAGCGGTGCTGATGAAGCGTTGGACCTGTACCTGATCTAATTTAGTATTTCGTTGCTTGTTGCTAGCCAGCAGTCAGATCCCCTCACACTGCTTCAAACGTCTGCCTTTTGCAGTATTCCGCTTGTTTCCTGGGTGCTGGAAATCTTTTTTTACCATTTATTATGGTGCTGCATGGCACAACCGATGTCAGGTGTTGCAAGTAGTTGGCAAGATGATACAGAACTGGGCACATCATGGCACCACCTCAAAGTCCTTCAGCTGTCTTTAACACACCCAGGTGTTGAAACTCAAGAACCTGTCCTGAGCAATGCCCAGCAGTTCCAGCTGTCACACAAAGTGGAAATTAATTGACTTTTTACTTGTATATTTTGTACTATTTTTGTTGCGTTTTGTAGCTTCCTCTTCATGTACAGATGGGCTCTGTCATTAAAGATCTGCAGCAAGTTCAAGAAGGAACTATTGAAAACCAACAGTCATGATTTCTGTACTGCTTGGATACTGGGTATAGCTCCGAGGACTCGGTACTCAAGAGTGACAAAGTTTTTGTGTCATAGGTGAAGCTTGACTTTGAAAGGCTCACGAGTGAATGGTGGCTTGTTCTCCCCGGTAAGCCATCCATCTGAATGCCTCTGTATGAATGGGGTAGAATAAATGTAAGACAAAGTGGTTTATTTCCGACACTGGGCTCCTAGGCCTAGCCGTTCCTGAGGAAAGAAGTGAAAAATGCCTTCTTCACTGGACTATGTTAGAAAGCAAGAGCATATTGGTTAACTTCTTTGGGGACGAATTCTAGGACTCTCCTCTGTATTTTTGCCACCCTTGGGGAAGAATTGTTTAATTTTTCACAAGGAAAATTGTTTCCATGATGATTCAAATGTGAGAGTAGCTGGCCTCTCTGACCTTTATAGCCTGGACCTTTGGACTGGCGCCTGACATAGAAGCTGTTCTCTCAGATAATCAGCCTATCCCGCGGTGTGTGTACCTATTCCCATCTGGTGTTGCAGTCACTGCCAAAGTCCAATATACTGTCTTCAGCACTGAGGTTTGTTACTAAAGGTTTTGGTGTTGGTAGGTGATTGAAAGTCAACTCTTTTTCCTTTCGTGGTGGTGGAAAGTGCAGTTTACTGAACCAAGACAACTCTATGCTGAGCAAATTGAAGAAAAAGGATATGATGTTGAGAATATGAGCATATCTCTTTACAACATAGTGGGTGCAAATAGTTTGGGGACCACAACAGACAGGCTGGTGACCTAGGTACAACCGACCACAGAAAGTAGGATCTTCATTGTTAGTCATAAATGTTGAATAATATTCATGCAGCCCGCGCGGACCTTGGAGCACCTTCTTTAGTATATTTTAAACTTTGAGGAAAATGTAATTGGAGAATACTCATCACTGAAAATAATTTTCCAAAAACTCTGTGTAGTCGGTCAGTGATGTATTTTCTTTCTGAATCCTGTAGAATAATAGTTGAAGATATAAAGTAACATTTGAATGCTCAACACTTTTTAATGGAGAAAACAGAAAATATTCGGACCACTCAATTATCAAGGTAAAACAGCTTTCCAGTGGTTGCTCTCATGCTCGTAATCTTCCCATAACTAATCTTCACTTGAAGGTGTATTCACAATTGCAACTCTTGAATTCACCATGCCCCACCATGTCATTTGTCTAGCTCTTGCAGTTTCCATGAGGAGTGCTTCAGGGGGAGATTGTAACAGGGTACGGTTATTTCTCAAGCTGTAACAGCCTCCAAAACACAGTACTTGACATGTTTAGGATCATCAGAACAACATTATCTACAGTTTCACTGGCCAGTTACCTACAATGACAGGAAGTGATCATCTAACCTCCCTGAAACAGCTCATCTCATTCCTCATTAAATCAAAACAAGTGGAACCAATGAAAGTTAGACCCTACCGAATTCCAGAAGCTCATTGGAAAGCAGTTCAGCAGGAGTTGGATGCAATGTTGAATGTAAATATAGTTAAACCTTTGTACAATAACTGGTAGTTTACAATAGTCCTGGTACACTAGCCCAATAGATCCTTAAGATTATGTGTTGAGTTCTGACAAATTAACAACTGTAATGCTGTGGTGCTTACCCAGTGCCCCAAAAAGAAGAACTGATAGAACAACTCAGAAAGGCAATTTACATCACCACACGGTATTTTTTTATTATGCATCTTTTTATTGGTACTTTTATATAATACAAAAACAGAAAGAAAAAGGAAGAGACAGTTTACAAAAACATGTGGAAGCGTCCTGTGCTCCCAGGCGCCAAAAACTCACAACTGCAATTTACAACAGTATATTAACAGCATTTAAACCACATGTCAAGGTAAGCGTTGAAGACTCGTAAGGGCTTCAAACTAGGAAAGGCGCAGCATGTCGTAGGCAAAGGGACAGTAAGACACCACTTACGTGTGACAGAAAGAAGAACAACAAAAAAACATTGGTCAAATAGAGGTACAGGAACAGCGCTACCATTCTGGGGAGAGGAGAGGCTGTACACGTGGAGGGGAGGTTTAGGAAGCAGAGTCGCAGAGACAGAAGAAGGTATGGTGGGGTGTAGTCCAAGGAGCACCTCATATTTTGGTAAACCCTATAGCTCAAGGTCGAGTTACTCAAACAGTTGGAGGGCCTTGAGTCTAGGAAGAGTAAGGCAACAATATTCCAATGGCAAGTAATAGTTTTGCAGGGGTTGCCAATTATGAGTGAATTTAGCTTCTGTGTGGGCTCTCTTGTGTGAAAGGTGTTGCATGGCCAGGACATGCCAAAGGCATATAAACCACTGAGCAATTGGAGGAATGGTGACCTTCTCCCAATGTAAGGCTACAAGTTTGTTGGCGGCACCCATCATATGACTTATTAAATGCCATTCAGTATGTTTCATTACCACCAGGTTTGTAGGGTAAATGTCAGAATTGAAAAGCCTATGACCCCTTTAATATGGGTAGAAACCTACCAGAATGTCGAAGTGATTGAGCAGGACTACCAAATATGCAGAAAATCCCTGGGGGCCACAGTGGAATGTTGAAGAACATCGTATGTGCAAGAGATTAGCCTGTGTCCCATCAAACGAGAAAGCGAGAATTTCAATGTCGTAGCTGATTGTATTGCAACCTAGCTGCTTTGGGGAGATGGAATTCTTTCTTACATTGGTCGAATGACTTGAAGGAGTCACCCTCAAAGAGGTTTCTGGGAGTATGGCAGTCCCCTTCTCCCCACTGGGCAAAATAATGTGGCCATAGGGCAGGGGTGAAATCAAGGTTGTGTGTTATGGGGATATGGGGTATTTGGGGAGAGGAAGGTGGTGAGGACTCTCTTCAACACAACTTTGTCTCAGATTTCAGGACTATTTTCGGTCGAACTGCGATGTACGCATGTCTCGGCCTCCCATGTTGGCGAAGCCACACCAGATCCCATAGGGGCTGATAGGGCATGACCCTGCCACTGTGAAACCAATGTTTCTCACTTTCCCAAAAGACCTATTCTGAAATGTAGCGTAGGTGGGCTGCCCAGTAGTATCCAAGGATTGTTAGAGCAACCTAGCCCTCTCCGGCCCCTGGGAAGCATCAGTGCTGTATTCAAGAACCTAGGGTGTTTCCCTCCCCAGATAAACGTCCGTACGTCCCGTTGGAGGCGCAAAATATCTTGTGGGATGGGGTTAGGTAACGTTTTAAAAAGACAGAGAATTTTGGAAAGAATGGGCCTTTTAACTGCATTGAGTCGGGCCAACCAGGATACCTGCAAGGGTTTCCAGCAGCGCAGCTCTTCTAAGACAGATTTCCGATACTCTGGCCAGTTAGCCTGTGTCCAGGTCATTAAAGATGAGGTTACATTGAGCTCCAACTATATGATAGATCGCTGGGCCCATTGGAAAGGAGTGAGGGACTGCAGAGTGGGGAGGTCAGCTTTGGGGATCATAAGGTTTAAGGCTTGAGACTTAGTCAAGTTAATTTTAAAGCCTGAGGCTTTCTCAAATGCGATCAGTGTTCGCTGGGAGGGAGGTCTCAGGCCGAACGAGTGTGAACAGGAGATCATCGGCAAACAGAGCTAACTTATGGGTGTGGCCTCAAAAGGGGATGCCCACTATGTCTTCCACCTGGCGGACAGTGATTGCCAGTGGCTCAAATGCTAAGGCAAAATGTAATGACAAAAGCAGACTGTCTTGCCTGGTTTCCCTTCCCAGAGGGATGGGAGGGGAAGGACAGCTGTTAACGTGAATCATAGTGGTGGGGGATGTATAGGAAGCCATTATTTTAGAAATCATTGTTGGACCAACACCAATCTTATGAAGGACCGATTGTAGAAAAGACCAGCTGACTCTGTCAAAGGCCTTCTCTGCATCTAGTGAGAGAAGGCAAGAGGGTATACCATGACAATGAGATTTTTCCACTAAATGAACAATACAGCAGATATTGTCCACTCCCTGCCTATTGTGTATGTAGTCGATCTGATCTGATTAAAAAATGCCTGGAAGTTATGGCTCCAATCTATTCACCAGGATTTTAAGAAAAATCCTGGTGTCCATGTTTAAAAGTGCAATAGGGCAATAGGACGTGCACAGGTAAAGGTCCTTTCCTGGCTTTGGGATCAGAGTCTGACTCTGACATGATGGGGGTGAGACCGGTATTCAATATAAATGAGTTAAAGAGTGCCAGCATGTGGTCCTACAATTGTGGAAGGTATTTTCTATAGAAAGCCACGGGGAGCCCACCTGGGCCTTTATGTTTTGCCCAAGGGAAGATCTTTAAGGGCGCGATGCAGTTCTTATAGGGTAATGGGAGTCTCCTGCAGTTCAGAGTGGAGGGGGTCAAGTGGATCCCACTGGTAGTCCTCCAGATAAGCATCTATGATGGCTTGGGTGGCATCCTCTCCTTTATAGAGGGTGCTGTAGAAATCTAGCACCTGCAGAAACAGCCCAAGTGCTATCTCTGGCCTGTATATTAGATATGTGGGAGCATTTGTGTTGCTGCTGTAGTCTGTGTGCCAAGAGAGTCCCCACCTTGTTCCCTCCTTCATAATATTACTGTTTCAAGGCAGGCAATGATCGTTCCACCCTGTTAGTATGGTGTGTCCGCACCTGACCGCGCAGTATGGCTAATCCCTATTTGTTGTTTTTGAATGGGGCCGAATGGTCGAGACATTCCAATGCCTGAACAGCACCTGCCAGTACCATCTCAACCAAATGAGCTTCACAAGCGATGACTAAAGAAGATATAGATCCTCTTATAGTTGCTTTAAAGCCATCCCACAGTGTATGCCCTGTAATTTGTGGGTGTGTATTGGATTCAAAGCAGTGTATTATCTCTTACCGAATGTCCTCAGCATTTACAGGATCTCTCAACAAGTGTGGAAAAAGGTGCCAGCGTATGTAGGCCTGAGCCATGTTCCCCAAGTCCATGTTAATTCTATGTGGGCACGATCCGACATAGATATGTCAGAAATGATAGCTGCGTCAAGGTCCGGTAGTAAGGAGTGGGTGAGGAATCAGTAGTTAATACGAGAATAGGAGTTGTGAACATGAGAATAAACAGAGTAGTCGCGGGTTTGGGGATGTTGTAGCACCGGGCATCTATTAAGCTTAATTCAGTAAAATGCCGCTTGAGAGCAGCAGACATTGCTGTGGTCCACTGGAAAGATACAGTGCTACGGTCAAGTTCCAGGTCCCAGACTAAGATAAAGTCTCCCCCAGCTACTAGGTCTCCCCCCTCCTTTGACAACTGTTCCAGTAGTAGAGCTCTAATATGTGTCTTGTGCATGATGGGAGTGTAAATATTCAGGAGGGTAAGGGGTCGTGAGCCATGTTGAACTGTCAATTTCAAGTACTGGCTCTCACTATCATGCACTGTCTGTAGTTCTTTAGAGCAGAAAGTGGAATCGCAACCCCAACTGTTTTAGTTGAGGTGTATGCCCACTGGCGGATTAGGTACCTAGGAGGGGACATTCGGTCAACATCCTGTTGCAGGAGGTGGATTTCTTGCAATAAAATGACATCAGAGTCTTGCAAGAGAAGGTGGCACCAAATCTGCCTCCGCTTGTTAGGTGCATTGAGACCCCATACGTTAAGTGAGAGCAGTTTAATGCACAAAGTGTTAGTCATGGTGGGGAAGAATGAGTTGAGTCAGTGTAGATTGGCCATGGCAGGGAGGAGAGATGCTTAAGGAGGTGCCGCTTCCAAGTAACGCTGGGGGTGACACTCGCCATCCACACAAGGGGCATGCACCAGTATACGGCCTGTTGTCCAGCCAAGAAAGTGGTCGAGGATACAGAGCATTCTCTAGCTGTCATAAGGGGGTGTATGGGAAAGGGGTCTGCGTAAGGCAGAGGGAGTTTCAACTGAACTCTTGGATAGTGTACTAAGACCACCTTGCATATCTAGATGATACAATTATCCTTAGACCTTTCTGTGAAGAATATTATTATAACCTAGGAGGAGTTTTACTGGTTTTAAGAGAAGCAGAGCTCACAGCTAAATTCAGCTAAATGTACTCTGATAAGGAAGACAAAAAGCAATTTAATAGCATAACCAATAGGAGGCCAACTGGGCCAAAACATCCATCTCAAGTCCTGGCATGGCAAGCACATTTTCTCACCTGCCATACTGGGTGAGTCACTTCCCCTGAGGTTCGGGTCATGGGGGAGGGACAGAAAGGCCTGAGAATGCTCCGGTATCTCAGACTCCCACGGTCAGCAAATGCCAGGGTGTAGACCAAACCAAGGATATACAAAGGCAGGCTCTGATTCCAGGAGAGAACTGTGTCCTCAATATCATGTTTTGCCAGGGCAGTCAGATGTTACAACCCATGGGCCATCAAGAAGACTTTAGGCCCTCCGCCCTTCGTCAAGGGGGCAGATACATCCAAATATAGATTGTCTGTAAGATGGTGGAAGTGCACCAACAGGAGAGTATAAGATTGTACTATTCCAAGTTGGTCAAGATATGGAGATGCACCCACTTTGTACTTCTCCTAGGCAGAGCCAGAGGTCGAGGGAGCAGGAAGCAAGCTTCTCTTAAGATTGCGTAGGTGTTGTATATCCTTCTTGGCTTTGCAAAATAGGAGTTCTTTCTTGTGTTTAACTGAGCTCCTGGATTTTCTGTGGTCCATGTAGGTTACTGGGTGGCACGAGTCGCAGAACGGGGAGAGAGGCTAGCATCATGTGAGCTTGGTTGCAGATTTAGAATTTGCTAAGCCCCTTTCAAGGATCGTATGCCCCTGCGTTTGCCTTGCCACTGGAAGATGATGGCAGAGGGGTGCCCCCACCGTTAGCTAATGTTAAGCTCTTGGAGTCTTGTAGTGAAAGGCCGAAAGACTCTGTGACTTTGCAGTGTATTAGGGGCAAGGTCTTGAAAGAGAAGAACAGTACATCCCTTGAACACTAAATCGGCCTTCTTACAGGATGCCTATAGAATTCCCTCCTTTTCAGTTAAACAGTGCACCCGTGTTAAGATTTCTGGGTGCGCATCAGGATGTTCTGGAGCCGGCGACACTCATGTGCTCTGTCCAACGCTGGGGGGGAGGCATCGACGTCACCACGAATGGCATGCAGTAGTTCACCAGTAAAACTCAATAAGTCAGTGCCCTCCAGGACCCTGGGGATCCCTCGAATGTGAATGTTGTTCCTCCGACTCCTGTTTTCCAGGTCTTCTTTCTACAGTTGTAGGTTAATTTGCTGTTCTTCCAGTGTTGTAACCCTGGGTCCGAGAGCTTTCTGGTCCTCAGTGTGTGTGTTGAGTTTTTGATCCAGATTGTTTAATCACTCACCTAGCCCATCAACATCATGTCTGAGATCATGGATACAGTACTTAAACTCCATCTTGAGGGAGGCAATTTCAGTGCGGAGTTCCTGGAGAAAGTTGTCCATATAGGCTTAGGCAATATTCATGGGAGTGACAGCCCCTGGGGCAGCTCCGGAGGGGACATTGAAGGAAGCCATGGGTGTCGGAGGTATATTATGTCACAGGAAGGTTAGGGGTACTTCCTTGGAGGGACCACCTAAAGGATCCTTTGCTATTTTACCATGTGGCTTGACAAGACGTAGTGATCTGGGGTTACAGTTCTCCCCGAATGAATAGTCCAGGGGGTCTCCAGCAGCAGTAGCAAGTAGACGGACAGAGGTTGTGGCAGAAAGCGGGGCAGTCAACAAGGTTAAGCCTCTACTGCAGAGCAGAGCATGTACCCCACACTCCTGAGATCTAAACAAGCTTTTGGGTCCTGGGGTGGCAGAAGTGGCCGATGCTGATGGTAGAGTTGTCCCCAGGTCCCACTCCACAAACTGTGCTGCAAAGCAGGGGCAGGCACTGTGCTTTGGGCTGGGTGATGTAGAAGAGACTTAATGAATAAGCACCTGAAGGGCCTCAGTCTGAGACACTGTAGAGGGCTGCCAACACAAATAGGCAACTCTCTGTACCCCAGGGTGCTTGCAAATTGTAAGGAGGAAGGAAATGGCCAGCATTCAGAGAGGATCGCAGTCTGGTCCAAGCCCCCGCACAACACGCTGGGTCAGGGCTTCCCAGCTGTTCCGTGGAGAAGTTCTTTGCTCGATGGCTCTTATATCCGAGGTGTCCACCAACGCACCACCCTGCTTACCAGGGCCTCCCTGCAGCCCCTGAGAGCCACTAGTCAATATTCAAAGTGGGGGCCTTAGGGCACCACACAGTCTGTCACCCAAGCACCTGGATGTAGGCAATGGGGCAGGTGCAATGTATAAGTCCAGCAAGAGGGCTGGGGAGGAGCTCCCGGCGACTTCCCCCAACCTGTATGGCCTCGTAAGCCTGGGCCTCCATGGTGATCTGCACCACTCAGCACTCTTGTGTCCTCGCGCTATTAAGCCTCTGTGGAAGGCCACAGGGCGAATAGGTGGGGTCAGTAGGGACCGACTCCCGTGCAGCCAGCCATCAATAGGGTCTGTTCATTGCTGCTGGCAAGCGTGACAAGCACTCCCCAGTCAGTAAGACCGCAAGGCCCGCAGCACACCTGCTCTCGCATCCCTCCCAAGATGGCAGGATGCAGCGTACCAGGCTTCTGGGCACTCCAGGATGGTAACTGCGCTGGGATGCCAATGGTTGGGGGAGCGTAGCACTCAGGTGGTCCCCAAAACAAGCTGGCGGTCGTCTGTCACTTCACAGTGACAAGTTACGGGGACTAGCGAGGTTTGGTGTACTGTAGCAAAATGGCAGTGCTGTGATCTTGGGCAGGGGCGCCAGGTAGGTCTTACTGCTAACGAGGTGAGGATGGGCTTCACAGCAGCCACTGCTGTACCCATAGGACAGAGAGAAGTCTGGGTACTCGACCTGCTGTTTGGGGTCCTGGATGTCTCAACTCTGGTCCTGTAGATCGCAATGGATAGGCCGTGGGGGCCTGGAGCCCAGGCGAAGTGCCTCTCACATCATGCTCGGTCAGGTCACGCCCCCTCCAGCACACTGTATTTTAATAAGGGATACTGGTAAATTACATTACATGCTGCTGATCGCTAGAATGCTTCCTCCACAGTTATGAACTCTTTCAATTTAGTGTGTTACCTTTTGGTCACTTTGAATTTCCTGCAACTTTCCAGCAACTCAGGGATTTTGTGCTAAAACCACTTAGCATATCTAGATGATACAGTTATCCTTAGACCTTCCTCTGAAGAATATCGTCATAACCTAGGAGGAGTTTTGCTGGTTTTAAGAGAAGCAGAGCTCACAGCTAAATGTACTCCGATACCTACCAGGTTGAATATTGGGCTATATTTTAGGGAAAGGATTCCTCACATCCCGACAGAGTTGAAGCATTCAACAGTTGAAGCACTCAGTACCAAAAAAGAAGTCAGGGCAAGCTTATGGCTTGTGGAATGTTACAGGTTTATCAAACTGTGTTTTTTTGTTTTTTACATGGCCGCTTCACTCACTTCCCTTCTTGAAAACAAGACCCTACCGAAGTCTTCTGGGGAAAAAAGAACAAAGATTCAAATCATTACAACCTACCCCTATTACCAATCCTGTTTTGAGGAGTCCAAATTGTAACGCCCCTTTTCCTTCTTTACATTGACGTCTCCGGTATGGGCTTAGGTGAATCCCATCCTATTTGTTAGTCTTAAATTTCTCCCTCATGAAAACGCTGATGACACGATATAAAAAGAATGACTTGCTATTAGATGGGCTATTGAGGATCTATGTCCTTGATAGACATTTTTATTTTTTTTTATTTTTTTTTTTACTAATCATGCTCTCTTGTTATGGCTAGATCAACCACAGAATTTTCAACCCAGGGACGTGGATTTGGATCCTGGCTTTACAGCCCTTCTTCGATATGTCCCACAAACTAAGCTTGGTACAGGGCAATAGTGACTGTTTTTTCGAGGTTCCTTCGTGTTGTCTTGACCGAACATTAGGCCTTTGTAGAGCATCTGACGAGTTGCTCTTTCACAAGCTATACAACCAATGTTATCTCCAGGCACTCTCAAATCCTAGTATCGATAATCACAGGATAGGCCCCTTTCAAATTGGGCATCACTTACATATGAGCTGGATGCGCCAGCTGGAGTGTGTGAGTGCAATGGCGTACATCATTTGCAGTATATGTTGTGCCACCACAAGACCTTTTGCAATTCCTTTGTGTCTCTAAACACGAAAGAATGCCAGATTTAGGTCAGATCATGTGGGCGCGATGGGAGCAGGCAATGGAGGATTAGTCCTTTAACATCCTTGTCCTCCTAAATATGGTCACCCCTGGAAATCATGACCATGGAGGGCAATGCACCATGGCGCGCAGTCCGAAACAAAGGATAGAGCTTGGAGAAATACAGGGCACCCACAGGAAAATCGGAACAGGCTCTCCACCAGCAGAATCTGAACTGAGATTCTGCCTTACACTTGGTGAGCCAGTCCAAAGCAGATCTGTGGAGTTAGGGGAAGGCTTTCTCCTTCACTTCCTGTACATACAGGCCGCTTTCAAAGATGACAGCAGAACGAGAATAAAACACCAGTCCTGACTGCTCTATGCTCTGCTCAGGCAAGTGGTGTAAGGTCAAGGGAATATAAGGCACATTTGGAGAACAGGAATGGAAAACCACAAAAGGTTCCGACTGCTGTTTTTTGCCCTCAAAGAAGGGAGGATTGCGAGGACCCAGTGTATGAAGACTAGGGGGCATATTTAAGATCCCCTAGCGCCTCCCTGCACCACATTACTGTCATTTTTTTATGCTAATGTGGCCCACCGAGGCCAAAATTGCTGCGTCCTATTTACAAAGTGGCACAATGCATGCATTGCGCCTCTTTGTAACCCTTTGTGTTACCCTGCCTGTGCCAGGCATAATGTATGCAAGGGGGGCATTCCCCCATTAGGGGTGCTTAAAAAATGGCACAAAGAAATCGAACAGATTTCTTTGTGTCATTTTTTCTGGGATTTTGAACTCCTGCTCAGAGCAGGCATTAAAGGGAAGCTCCTATTGGTTTCAATTGGCCTGTGGATGCTTTGCAGGATTAGCGTCAAAATAATTTACACTAATCCTGCTAAACGCTGAACCAGCGTCAAAAATTCAGATGCTAGTTCCCTAACTCCTGCCATGGTGCAGCATATATTAAATACGCTACACACACGGTGCCATTAGGGGGGTGCTAAGGGGTGCAAGAAAAGTGGCGCTGCACTAGGTGCAGCGCCACTTTTCATATGTATGTCCCTTAACGCCCATGGTCTGCTAGATGGACTGAATTCCGACCCTGAAGCCTCCAAAGACACTATTTATTGTAATATTTGAGGGGTATAGACCTTATTACATGGTTACCTGTTAAGTATCTTACATGTGCAGTTGTTGTCTATGCACTGTTGTGCTGGTGGGAAAAAAGTTAAGGATGGGGTCAAAAAGTATTTTTACCCATTAATGCTCCCGTGGGCATGTTTGCTTGTGCACCCTAAATCACCGAATGGATGTATGCCAAACTTGGCATGAAAACAATATTGCGGTGTGTTGTAAATCCTTTTGTAACTTTAGGAAATATAATCATTTAAAAAAGGAGCTGGGTAGGCTTGAAAGAGTTTAATACTTTTGTATATCTCTTCCATTTAATGCCGCGATTCTTGTCGATCCCATTTGAATGTTTTGATAAATGTGATTGGCTGAAAAGGGGCTTTTTTTGTCAGTTTTGTTTATTAGTATTTGAACAACCAGGTGGTATAGCAGCCACCAAGCCACTTACTACATAGTGAGGCATACCGGTCCAGATACCTTGAACAAACTCTCAGAAGCGGCAACTTGTACCCTTTATGGCCAGCTAATACAAATCTATAAATGCGGAAACAGGGATATTTTCTACTTCGTAATATCATATTCGGTTCCTTTCCCTCATCCTGGGCTCCTTCCTATATTGATCCTTACAGCCCTGGTTCCTCAGTGTTCCTCCACAGGCTCCATACTTTCTCAAAATTCTGTCGACAACCTCGGGCTTCAAACACAAATTTTTCAGCCGTCATGCACAAATCTAAATTGGACTCCCATGCACGCAGTGTCAGTGGCTTTTCCTGTCCCCATTGTCTAATGATGTCTTGCCTTACCACCATCAGGGCTGTATTGCCAGAAAGGAGAGGGTAGAGGTCCAGGGTCTGGGTCCCCCAAATTCCCAGGGTGATTAACTAGGGGGTGAGCTCTAGAGTGTACTCTAGGACTCCTGACAGCCGGTGGCCTATTTTCCTCAAGTAGGCCTGTGTCCTGGGGCACCCCCAAATCGTGTGCAGCAATGTGCCTCCTTCCCTGCATCCTCTCAGATAGTTGTCAGTGGCTACTTGCCCCATCTGGATCAGCCACGTCCTAGAGAGGTAGGTTCTGTGGAGTATCATTAGTTAATTTAAAGCCAGCATGTATTGCCTCTCCGCAGGGGTGACGCCAGGCAGACCCCAGTTATCTTCCAGCTTACCTAGGTCTCTCCCATTTTTCCCAGAGGCTGTCCAGAAGTGGAAGGCTCTTGCGTAAGAGGGTGGTTAAAGGCGGGATTCTGCATGGCTGGTCAGAGGGGCTCCCAGGACCCTGTACTCCACATGGTCTTTCAGGAAGAATCTCATCTGTTGGTATCTAAAGTTCTCCCTCCCCCACCCCCAACATCTTGTATTCCTCCTGTAGCTCTTCTAACTGTATCATCTCCTATCCGCGCCAGATGTCATCCACTTTAGAGATTCCCAGTAGGTCCCATCTTCTGTGCTCCTCTATTGCCAGCAGGACCCCAGAGCACGGTTTTTAGAGTCAGCTTCACCTTCCATCCTAGGGCTACGGTTGTTGCATGCCATATCTTAACGGTAACTTCTGTGGAGATCGGCATAGGTGTCTTTCCTTTTTCCCCATACAGTCCTCGGACAACTCCACCTGCCTGCCCGCATCACCGAGGGTTCCTGCTGGGGCTTGAAGGCCTAATCGTTAACCACTTGTGTTGCTGTGTCGCCCAGTAGTAGAGGCGTAGATTGGGTAGGGCAATTCCATCCTCCAGCAGTGCTCTTGTTAGGAGTTTCCAAACAATCCATGGCGTTCCCCCCCCCCCCCCCCCCCCCCCCCATAGGCCTCTTGTGATATCTGTCACAGCCCAAAAGCATCCATCCAGAATTTCAAACAGGGAATTTTATAGGATGTACAGGAATTTTGCCATGTGTATCATCTTATATATAGCAGCCCTACCCATCAGTGACGTTGGCAGTTTCTTCCATCGTTCCGCATCTGCCTTATAAAAGTAAAGAATTTTCCCCAGGTTCTCCCATATAAATAGCTCTTGGTCCCTTGTTACAAAGATCCCTAGATATGTAAACACTCGAGGATGTCATACCAGGGGTGATGTCAAGCTTCCGTCCCCTCCACCTCCGACAGCGAAAACGCAATAGATTTATGTCAGTTGATTTTAAGCCCAGAGTAGGAGCCGAAAAAGCTGAGCACTGCCAGTATTTCCAGTCTGTCTACCAGAATCCCACTGTCCTGACTCCTGTCCTCACAGCCAGAAGCTTGTCAGGCGTACTCTGAACGACAGGGAGACGATCAGGCTGCATAGGCTCCAGAAGAGTGGAGCATCTACAAGAGGCCTTAGGGAACATTAGTCTTCCTCTAAAGAGCCCTCCTCGCATCCAAAAACACTCCACAGAGGAAGATCTCATGAGAAACACAATAAAGTGAGATTGCAGTAGACGTCCAGAGGTAGGACGTCAGGAAATATACTAGTTTGTTCACCGTTGACCTTGAAGATACTGTCCAAGGTGGCCGTGGATTTGTGCTTGACGTCGGAACACACGACATCAAGAATGCCACTGCCAGTGAGAAGACACGATCTGCGACGTCGAGACACTTTTCTGCACCGATACAGTCTTCACCGCCAAGGTCAACTTCGGCAACTAGGCACCATCTATCGATGTTGAGACAAGCAACATCAACAACATCGAGGCAATCTGTGCCCCCTGCGAAAAAGTAATCAATGTCAAGTACTCAGTCGATGCGAGACCTAAAGAATTATCCTGCATGACATCGAAGGAACATCAACTGTCGACATCGGAAGACAAAAATGCTGTAGAGCGGCCTCAACTGACATCCCCAGAGGCCCAGATTGTATCCGAGGACTTGGCGACATCACAACCTCGATTTTCCTGCCACTTTAGGGCTCCCAGACCATCTAAGATGAGGTTCAATCTGGATTAGGTCCAGATCTTGTACAGCCTCTTCCAGGCACAGATGGAAAACACCATCCTGGTCCACAACATTGTGGTCATTAGTGAGAGACTACTCTCCCTGATACACTCCCAGCACGAGTGTCAGTGGTGGATGACCTACTAACATTTAATTATGTCTTGATCAGAGGTTCCACCAAGCTCAATATTGACATCCCAACGGTGACAGCATCCTCATTTGTGATTTCTGAAACTCTACATCACAGAACAGCTTCACAACCACTCTTGCTTTAATTGCTGGACTTCTTGAACCAAAAATGCAGCTGTGTCTGATGCCAGCATCTTTAAGATCCACACCATCTCGGATCCTGAAGAAGTACAAGGTTCCTGATCAGGATCCATTATTCCTTGGTGCTGATCCTCCTCCAGGCTCTGTATTAGAGGAGCCCCATGGACGTCTGATTCTGCTTTCTCCTCTTCATCTTTAGTCCCACCGACAAAGATAGCAAGCAAATGGGCATACTGGGTAAAAAGATGTATGGAACGCCTGCATATTTTATGAAGGTAGCTAGTTCTTCTGCTCTACTGGGATGATGGGACAGATCCCTCTGGAATTCCTTGGCTAGGTACACTGACAAGCTGCCTGTTGAAGACAGGCAGGATTTCTTGGAGGTGCCTAATAAAGGGGGCTTGGTCTCAAATCAGATCATCAGCACAGCTGTGGATGCCTTGGATCTGGCGGCGCATGGGTATGTATATGGCATTTTTTGCAAGGAGATCATCCTGTCTACATCTTGCGGGGTTAAAGCCTGAGGTGCAACATTGCCCGTGAATCTCCCATTTTCTGGTAACACCCTTTTTTGTTCCCATGCTGATGAAAAGATGGAATTCCGCAGGCGTACAGGCCCTACAACAGGAGGTATTTCTAGCAGAGGGTTCATACCCCTCGCTGGCAGAAACACCAGCAGCAGGCAAGATCCCACTTCCACCATTCTGGACCATCCAGAGGAAGGGGTGCACAACAACAACCTTCAGCTGCAGGAAAACCTTCTGCAAAGCAATGAGGAGTTACCAACTCCTTCACTGTTCCCCACTCTGGTGGGAGGAGATGGGGAGGGGTTGTCAGTTACTGGGAAAAGTGGCAGCCCATCACAAAAACCAAACGGGTCTTGAATATGGTACAGAATGGTTACTCTCTTCGCTTCACGTCTCCTCCTCCAAACGAAGCACCAACAAAAACATACCAGTATCAGCTAGACCTCGTCATCATAGTAATGCAAAAATAGGCCATAGAGGAGGTCCCATTTCATCTAAGGGAATTGGAAATTTATTCCTGTTACTTTCTAGTAATAAAGGAAGGATGAAACAAGAATTCCCACCCATTTTAGATCTCAGAGTACTCAACAAATAAATAAGAGGAGAGAAATTCAGAATGCTGACTCCACACTAATTCTACCGACACTTGTTGCAAAGGGATTGGATGTGTGAAAGACCTCCAAGATGCATATTTCCATATCCCGATCACCACAAAACTTTGAAAAATTCTCTGTTTCTCGGTGGGATCTCATCATCAGTACAAAATACTCCCATTCAGCCTCACATCGGCCCCACGCACATTCTCAGCCATCATCGCAGCATTCTAAAGGAGACAAGAACTTTTTGTGTATCCTTACCAGGAGGACTGGGTGATAAAGAGCTCCTCTCTATCACAGACAAGGGAGCATTTTCGTATTTGTGTAGAAACAGTCACAAATCTGGGGCTTTGCCTCAACTTCCAAAAATCCACCGTTCACTCAGTACACAAACTACACTACTTAGGGGGCCACACTGGATAAACAGACCGTAAGAGTGTATCTTTCAGAGGGGAGACCATCATCCATCAATCTGAAATGTCACAATCTTCTTCAGGTTCATCATCCATCTACAAGGCAGATAGCTTCTCGAATAGGAGCAATGACTTCTTGCATCTTCATAGTACCGAATGCGAGATTGTATATGAGGCCCCTGTAGCAGTAGTTGGAAGACTAGGGGAATTGAGGGGCATATTTAAGAAAAGTGGCGCTGCACACAGTGCAACGCCACTTTTCTTGCACCCTTTACCACCCCCCCAACACCACTATGTGTGCGCCATATTTAAAATACATGCACCATGGCGCAGGGTAGGGGACAGTAGTGTAATTTCTTATGACGCTATTGATGTAGTCTGCAGGAATAGCGCCAACATTTTGGCGCTAATCCTGCAGAGTAAATAGGGCCAATAGTACACAGTGGTGTGCCCCCTTTTAATGCCTGCTCTGAGTTTGCGCCATTTTTCAGCCCCCTTTGCATACATTATGCCTGGCTCAGGTATAATGTAACGCAAAGGGTTACAAAGTAGAGCAATACATGCATTGCCCCACTTTGTAAATATGGTGTGGCGGTTTTGGCCATCTAATGAAACATTAGCATTAAAAGAATTACGCTACTGTGTCAGTAGATGGCGCTAGGGGCTCTTAAATGTGCCTCTAAATCTCGAACTGCTAGAATGACAAGCTGGCATTGTCACAGGTGGCACATCAGTCTCTCCGATGGTGGTCTAAAAAAAAAAAAAAACAATGATTCTTTTTTGACTACCAGAAGACAAACTGTATCTCTTGGACACATTTTTTCATCAGAAAAATAGTTTATGATGGGTGTCCCCCCCGGGCTGTTCTCTGAGCCAGACTCTATTTAATCTTTTATCTCAAACAGGATTGCTACCACATCATATCCTGATGACTCTCAATTAATTCTTTCTCTAAACAAAAATTAATTCAGTTCAGGAACTAATTTTCAGAATTGTCTGGCTGAGATCTTTTCGGTGGATGCAAGATAACCATCTCAAGTGTAATTCTGAAAAGATTGGAATATTTTTTGGGGTAAATCCAATTTTTTCTCCCCCACACAATCGTGGCCAAGTTCGGCTCCTCCTCCCCCAGCCACTGTAAGTGGTGCAAGCAATCTTGGGGTTAAATTTGACACCAACTTTTTTTTTTCTGCCTCAAGCCTCGGCGGTTGCAGGTATGTGTTTTAGCCTCATAAAATATTTGAAAAAATTATTTTACTTTTTGCCTTTGACTATCAGAAAAACTGTGGCTTTGCCCTCATGTCTTCAAGGTTCGACTATTGCAATAGTCTGTTTGCTGGCACTAAACGCTTCATCCATAAATTACAGGTGTTACAGAATGCAGCCGCTAGATTGGTTCTACAAATCCCCAGCCGGAGTTCTGCATCAGAAGCACTTCACCCTTTGCAATGGCTTCTGATTCACAAAGTGCCCCAACGTAGTCTATGATCATCCTTTGAGAACCCTCTGAACCCAGCTTCGTTCCGACTGAAATCTCGAGGCGGAAAGTCATTCACAGTACTAGATTCCAAAACATTGAACCTACTTCCTCGCAGTATGTGTTCCATCGAATCAGAAATAAACATTAAAAAATAATTTAAAACTTGGCTCTTCCAAGCCCCAGATTCACTGTGTAGTTTGTTAATTTAATGTCTCATATTCCATTTCCTTTTAAATAAAGGTTTGTAGAAGGCTTCCTACAGTCCGTTTTTCATTGTTAACATGAATTGTATTGAGCTATGTGATTTTAAAAGAAAAGTACACAGAGTAATCACAATCCATTTTCATGCCAAGAGGATGTAGTCATTCTGTGTCTGCTACACTTGGCAAAGTCAGGACTACAACTCCTCTCAGTCAGGTTACACCTTGTAGCCATTACAGCCTACAGGAAATATCTCTCATAAACATCATTTTTCAAAATCTCAGTGGTAAAAGACTTTCTCAAACGTCTTAAAAAGGTGTTTCTCCCAGTTAGGAATCCCTCTCCTCAATGAGAACTAAACATTGTCCTTTCCAAATTGATGGGCCTTCCACGTGAGCCAATCCATAAAGCCTCTTTGCAACATCTCAACTAGAAAGCAGCTTTTTTGGGGACTATCACTTCCCCCAGTAGGGTGAGTGAAATACAAGCTCTGTGTTCAGAGTTACCATCTACTGTATTCTATTCCAATAGAGTGGTTCTGAGGACTCATCTCAGTTTTCTCCCAAAGGTAGTCTCAGAGTTTCGCATCAATTAGAATATTTCTCTAACTACTTTCTTTCATGATCCCTCAAGTCCAGATGAGAGGTCACTACATTCACTGGATGCTAAGAGAGTGTTAAAATTCTACTTGGATAATACCAAGAATGTCAGAAGATCGAATCACCTGTTTGTAAACTATGCTCCGGTGAGAACAGATTTAGCCTCATCTGAGCAGTGTATTTCAAGACGGATTTTGTTTGTGTTATACCTTCATACCAGAAGGCTAATAAGTCATTAACTGCTAGACCTAGAGCACACTCTACAAGGGGAAAAGCTGCTACTGCAGATCTGTTAAGAAATGTACAAATTTCTGAAATTTGTAAAGCTGCTACCTGGAAATCTGCCCATACTTCTGCTAGACATTAGTGTCTGGGCTAAGATGCTAAAGCAGATACTCAAGTAGCTCAGGTTTTTTGAGGAGTCTTTTTGGTTAAAATGTAGCTGTTTCAGCATCTAGATCCAGACTTTGTGGGATGGGCTTGCTATTCTATTCAAAGCTTATGACTATTGACGAGGATCTCCTGGAAGAGAAGGATACATTACCTACCTATAATCCTAGTTCTCTTCCAGGGGAACCCTGATCAAAGTCCTAAGCAACCTACCCACCGCCACAGACGGAAGCCATTGCAGCTCTCAATGAGTTCTGTATTCTGGAATCATTAGTTTTTCTTAATAGTGACCTTACCTAACTGTCACATCTAGAGCATGATGTGATACAGAGGGTACTGTGAGGTTCTTAAAGGAACAGTGCTTGTTTCTATGCTTACTCTTTTCAATGCAGCCTGTTAGTTAAAAATGTCTCATATTCCCATTCCTTTTAAATAAAGGTTTGTGGAAGGCTTCCTACAGTCCGTTTTTCATTGTTAACATGAATTGTATTGAGCTATGTGATTTTAAAAGAAAAGTATATGTAATCTGGCCATTTTCTACCCTCTGTCTAGGCTGTATATCTATGTATCTATCTATATATATATATATAGATATATATATATATAATCTCTGTTTGCAAGTACTACATGCAATGTTTGTATATAGTGTTAGTTTCAGTAAAGTTTATTTCGGAAACAAGCCCATAAACCATTCTCACGTCATAAAAAGCACACTAAAAGGAAAAAAGAAAAGATCGAGCATATAAATAGTTCCACTTAAAAAGTAAATAGATAAAAATACAATTTGACAAGCACAACATACTATTAAACAAAATGTGATACAACACCTAAAAACAAAATCTTTGCTTTGCGCAGACCGTATGGACCATAACAACTAAGAGTAGGGTAAAATGCACAATGAGAAGATTACAAAGATCCTTGTAGCTATAGACATACCACCGAAGAAGGAACAGGTACAAAAAAAAAAAAAACACAAATCTGTTAAAGAGAGTGAGACATGACAAGTCCTAATGTGAGGCCTGATCTCTTCCTGATTAGTCACAAGGTGTAAAAGTACCGGCTAAGTCCAAAGACTATAAGGGGGGTAATATCAAACTACGAAATACGCAGGACCACTTTATAATGTCTCACTCCAAGTGCATTACAAAGTGTCTTAATCCAGGTCCGCCTTGGCCTAGCATACGCGGGCAAAAGCATAATACATTTTTGACATCCTCTGTCATGTATTTGCATAATGTACAAGACGGTGTTTGGCTTTACTTCCAATTACACGTGTATTTATTGACCATTAGTGTACCTATCTTAAATTTTATAAATAAAGTGTGGGCTCAAAGTGGTTGAATAGCGTCCATGAAAGATTCCAATGCAGGATTAAGTTTAATTTAAAAAAACAAAATCGCCCACCAGGCTCCCTGCTCAGTGCATGCACTGTTGGCTAACTCTTTTGCAAACTGAAAAAAAAAAAGCTTAAAACAGGCTTAGAATCCAACCATTACTTACATTTACTTGGCTTCAAGGTCACTTTCGCTTTCTTTCTTCTTATTGGTCAGCACCTTCTGCTTCCTAAGAGTTTAAAAAAAAAACTTTGTCTGCAGTCTGCTCCTCCCTTCCCTACGCTGGCTGTGATTAATTTGCCCCTCCCCATCTCCATCCCTCCACTGTCTGTGCTTTTGCTCCAACCGCCCTCCCCCCCTTGTGTTGCTTGCAACTCCTGCCGGTTAAATTGCAGTTCCACTCCAGTCCCACTTGCCGCCTCCAACCGTTGCTACCACCACAAAAAAAAAAAAACATTATCAAAGCCAAATAGCACTCTCATGCTTGAGAGCTATTTGGCTTGTCAATGCTTTTTTAGACATATTGACAAAAACAGTGTTAACTTCCTTTGAATATGAATGTAGGGACAGAGGTCTGCTGTCCCTCACAAGTTTCACCCATCTCTGAGTAGTCCTTCGTAGAGAGCTGCAAATGACACTCTGCCTTGTTAATAATATTGAGGTAAGACGTTTTAAGAACTCTTGCAAATATGCATTTTGCAATAAAGCTGATTATTACATCAGTTGCATAGCAAAATGCTGGGCAAGTTGCAACCACTTTTTGCAACCTGCCCACTGCTACTCCTGGATGCCAGTTAGTATTCAGGAAAGTCCACCTAGTTTTAAGAGACGTTTCAGTTCCGACAAAGCAAGGCTCTAACTCCCAGATTGTGTAGCAGGTGTATTAAATGTAGAAAACCTAAAAAGGGCATTTAGGCTCTGATTTATACTTTTTCACGCAAAACTGCGCTACCACAGTTTTGTGTGAAAAAGTACACCGCCGGCTAGCACCATCCGTCCGGGCATCATATTTATGGTATGATGGTAGCCAGCGGTAAGGTCTGGTCAGCGTCATAAAAAAGGATGCTAACCGGGCGGGGGAGGTGTAAGGAGACTATGAGGTTGTGCGTGAAAGGATGACGCTAGTATGGGCAGAGGCATAAATAATGCCTCTAAACAGACAAGCGCTATCCACAAACCCCATGGACATGATTCCTGTCTTAGTAAAGATAGGACTTGTGCCCACCACTAAAATGGCCATGCCCAGGGGACATATGTCCACTGGCCATGGCCACTGGGCCCAGTGCCATCCTCTGGCGTCCCTCTGGTGTGGGTGTGGGTGTCCCTGGGGCTAGGGAAGGGCACCAGTGAGCCCATTCCATGGTCTCTGACTATGAAAATAGGTCCACAGGTCTACTAACGCCTACCCTGACCCAGGCTATTTTACGGCCCCCAGTTCTTGATTTTAGCACAAGGGGGATAGATATGACTCTGAGGCCATATTGCCATTTTTTTTTGCCCGGGATCGCCTACATTCCAACTCATTGACGATGGTAGTTTCCAGCAGTCAAAAAATGACTTTAACTCCAGAACTTTGGTGCTAGACGGGTCTAGCGCCAAAGTATAAATTTGGAGTTAGGTTTGCGCCAAATTTATGTTAAAAAAAAAAAAATTATGCAAATTCAGCACAAATGGGGTATAAATATGCCCCTCAGTCTATGAATGTTCCACCCATCGCATTGCAGCCTCAACATATCTCGTGCAAAATGAAAAGCTTCCAAATCAGGCTTTTGTCCTACACATGATGCCACTAGTGCTTACCATAGGTCACCTTCTCCCCAGCCACATTTTGTCTAGGAAAGATATACATTCTACAAAAAAGACATTTTTTTTGTTGCTATTTAACGTTTATTATCGGATCGTCACCAAAATCTAACACAACCAGATTGTACTGCAAAAGCATAATACATAGGTGAATCAAATATAGTGTGTACAAAATGACAAGCAATATATTCAAAACAAATTTTATAAAAGGCAGAAATTCACGTGCTGTGATTAGTTTTGGGTCTCTGTAATAAGTATGGCTTCGTCAGGCACAGGGTGAATAAAATGGAAACGCCGCAAAGTAGAGAAGGAAACTAGAGGAATAAATGAGAAGGACATTTATTGTATTGGTTGGAACTGAAAATGGGCAGTGATAGATCTATTTTTTGTTTTTATAAAAAACCCATCGTCTTGAAAAAAGAAATGCCCCATTTACTAAAGGTGTGTGCGGGCTCCCACTCGATTGCAGCACAGCGCCATAGATACCGTCAGTTTACTTATCATTATAAAGTTTTGCATAGGCAGTACTGTAATGCGTCGCATCGACGGAAGCCAACGCAAAAATGAGTAATAATCTATTAAATTTCCAAACAAGTGCAGGTAATTATAAAAGGCATAGAATGTGAAGTGTTAATGGGCAGTTTGTTTCCATTGCCTTTTAATTGGATGTCCTCATTTCTTCCAGACTGTCCTAAATTCTGAGTTCCATTTCATTGGATAATAAATATCACCCCTATTGGAAAAATGTAATTTTATATTTACTCTACAGTATTATTTACAGATCTGCGAACATTGGCTGGTTCAAGAAGTGTAATGTATGACTAGCTTTTCATCTGTGTACATCAATATGGTTTAAAGGTGCGTGGTGATAGTTTGTATAAGTGGAGGAATACAGAGTAAAGCAGTGGCTAATCCAGAAAGAATCAGGGCAGGGGTTCTGAGTGTGTTGTACTAACAGAAATCTATGCTGTGTGGACCTAATTCTGCACCTGCCACTGGCTACCACTTAGTTAGGTGCAACAAAGTGTGGCCACATGAAATGAGACTACCCGTGACTTGGTGTAGGAAGGAGCTTAGTGGCCCCTACCCGGAAGTCTCTTTAACCATTGACATTTCTAGACTAGGAGAATTTCCAGAGGTTTTTGAACATTTTGTTTCCTGTTTTCGCTTGGCTGATAGGTTCACCTTAAAAGCCACCACACTGTGCACTATAGATTGTAGATAGGTACAACACAGCAAGTTGGGAGTGTTCTTTAGGGCCTGAAGAAAGACCTTTGACCAAGAGGCTTGTGAATATAAGGCAGAAATATGATGACCACAATTGAGTGATTAAGGTGGTGTCCTCATTCAACCACTGTTCAGTCCTGAAACTGCTTTTGACATTGTATGAGCGAGGATTAGGACTGAATAAAGGAACCAAGAAGTTGTCACTCAATACAGTTATAATCTTTTTGATCATTTGTATGTAAGAAACCACTCAAAATAAGAGCTTTGAATGAGCTCGTTTAGGAACATCTGCTGGCAAAGGAGAACTGCTTAGTGTGGCCGAGGGGGTCTGAATCCTATTTTTAAAAGAAAAGGACGATATAATTCTCCAACTAGAAAGTCCACCTTGTTGAAATAATAATGATGCCTTTTTGAAACACCTGTTTTTGTTGCATAATCAATGGTCTTCCCCGAAAACAAAAAAACGTGTAATTATTGGTATTGGCCACAGTAGGTCTTCGTTAACAGACAACTAGAAGCTCTGTAGGCGAGACCTAAGAATGGTTAACAATGTTAAGGCTGGAAGGGAGGCGATGCAGGCATATGGATACCATTTGTGGTGGAAGTTATTCTCCAGTTGGAAATAAATTATGTGGCAGTAACCATTCCAGGCCATTTTTGTTAACTCCAGCCACAGGTATAAACCAGCAGAATGGAAGTAGAGCCCGAAGGTGTTGACATTGGATGTCTCCTGCAATATCCAGGGGTCGAGAGTTCGTTTTTTTCACCAATGTCGGAGTAAAGGGGCTTTCAGAAGCTCTCTGTGTGGTGAACTACATCCCAGCGACTGGCATGCCTCGTTATCGTCCTGCCAGTGAAAGAAGAGAGGCTATAAAAAACAAGCATTTACAATGCAACGGGTCTCGTGTTTGCTCATGTTAGAGCTGATCGCGTTGTAAACTCCTAACCCGACTTTTCACCTATCGGGCAAAAGTGCATTTATGTACACAACCCGAAAAAGTGAAATTAACCATGTAAAGCGTTCGACTTCTGCCAAGCGAGATCGCACACGTAAATTAGAGAAAAAGAAGTCCACGAGCCCGATGGAAAACAGCGAGCCTCGCATGTTTTCTGTACTTGCTCGCTGCGCTCGAGAAGGGCTTGCCACCGGAAAAGGCATGACGTATGCTTGCCTTCGACTAATGAAAGCAAGCAGATTTTATTAGGCAAGCCCACTAACCAATAAAAAACACTGACGTGAAGTTGACATGGCTCCGAGCCCTTTTCTAAATACAAAAGCGTCTCGCTGCGATACGCATGCAAAGCAGGCTTGACCCTAAAGAAGTTAAAAAGGAGATGCAAGACTCACTGTGACCACCAGTTCGTTTTGGCGGGATGGTACTGACATGTGAAAGAACATATTTATTCGTTAATAGGATTTGTATAGTTTCCACACTACTGGAAGGACACACCACATGGTGGGTTGAAAGCAGGACTAATTGTACAAAGCAAATACGTGTGAGCAGTTACAGAAGATGTACAGAAGCAGTCTTAATGCAGAGCAGAACCGGTGGGTTTTCTGTGCTTTTTTCAGCTTATTGGTAGGTAGTAGGGTGTTGTAGAGTAGGGATCCTGGGTGTTCAGCCACTTCCATATACTGGGACATATTTACAGATATAGAACATACAACACACCGCAGCATGTGAAGTTGCTGCACTGTGTGGAGTGAAAGGGAGCGAGCAGAACTGTGGCAAATTTTCAAAGAAATGCTGCAATTTTTCTCTCTGCCTGTGCTGGGGCCCTCGGGTGCCTAACACAAGTGCAGGCCCCATTGCACCATAGTGCAAGGGCGTATGCATTAAGGTCAGAATAGGTTTTGTGTAGGAACGGGTACCTTCTTGGACAAAAACAGTCCTTTGAGGCTGTTTCGGATGTGTGCTGCAGGATGCAGCAAACATGCAAGGAAGAATAAAAAATATTTCTCCTCACTATGCCAGCCTCAGACAGGTGCAGCGTTTTGGTGCAAACCAATTTCTAAAACTCGTTGTAAATACAGGTTTGTGTCAAAATCTATGGGTGGATTCAGAGGAACGAACATGAACCACCCATGGAACGTCTCCCTGACGCAAAGGAGTGCAGAGCTGTACAATGCGCTGTGTTGTGTTATTCCTTCTTACAAAGCAACACAAATCAACATTTGCCTTGCTTTTGATTTTTACGTCTGGCATGAGTCAGAAAAGTAACACAATCTTTGTACATCTGGGTCTGGGCTCGTTAGCTGAAGTTAGGCAGAAGAGTGTTTCAGGGTAGCGATCTGTGGGTGTTCAGACAATCCCACTTATTTTCTGTTATTTATCTTTGCACTAGAATAACATCCTGAGTGAGGCCACCCATAGGCATCTCATCACCTTGCGGGGTTGGAACGCTCTTGAGTCTAGAGAGACAGAACATAATGCAAAGCTCGTAGTGCTTTGTTGGTGAGACCGAGAGCTTTCAAAGAAGCACTGGCCTGGACTGACACCCAGTGGTGAATATGTACTCGGTGTGCTTTAGTCTGAAGGGGAAAAGGAAGGCATGATTTGGACGACAGAAGATATCTTTTGTTTTTTTGCTATGAGAACGTCACTTGTGGAATTGAAGCATTCAGTGTTGGATATCCGTACAGGATCCCCAGTATGGACCACCAAGGTGAAAGAAGAATTGGTGGGAGTTACCAGAAAGCACATAGGATACAGAAGAAAGCTGCAGCGACAAGAAGCGCAACAAATTGTTAATTACACTTACCACTAAAAGGATTGTGAACGAAAATGTTCCTTTGAAACGTATGGGTCTGGATGGGTTTCGGAGTGTAACACCTATTTAACTGAAATAGAGGTAACTGCAGGACCAACCCCTCAAAACGAGGTAATTTTAGCTAAAACGGTTTTGGAAGTTTTACAACTGAAACCACGGAGGAGAGTATATTTTCTTGTCTGCAGTCAAAGCAACAAATGCAAGGCTGCCTCGGAGTGATGTTTTGTGAAGGCCCACAACTCATCAAGAGCGCCAAAAGCCCTGGACATCTAGGGCCGTATTTATACTCTGGTTGCGCCGAATTTGCGTCGTTTTTTTCGACGCAAATTCGACGCTAAACTAACGCCAACTAACGCCATATTTATACTATGGCGTTAGACGCTTCGGGCGCCAAAGTGCCCGGAGTGTGCGTCATTTTTTAGCGTGAACCCCTTCCTTGCGTTAATGATATGCAAGGGAGGCGTTCCCGTCTTAAAAAATGACTCCCAGGCCTTTACGTGGTATTTATACTCCCGGGCAAAAATGACGCCCGGGAGTGGGCGTGGCCAAAAACGGCGCATTTGCGCCGCTTTTTAACGCCTGGGTCAGGCATGGCGTTAGGGGACAAGTGGGCTCAAAATGAGCCCAGAGTGCCCTCCCCTGCCCCCAGGGACCCCCCCTGCCACCCTTGGCCACCCCAGGAGGACACCCAAGGATGGAGGGACCCATCCCATGGACATTAAGGTAAGTTCAGGTAAGTTTTTTTTTTTTTTTTTTTTTGTGGCATAGGGGGGCCTGATTTGTGCCCCCCTACATGCCACTATGCCCAATGACCATGCCCAGGGGACAGAAGTCCCCTGGGCATGGCCATTGGGCAAGGGGGCATGACTCCTATCTTTACAATGATAGGAGTCATGTTGATGGGGGATGGGCGTCGAAAAAAAATGGCGCAAGTCGGGTTACGACGATTTTTTCGACGTAACCTGACTTGCCCCATTTTAAGACGCCCATACGCCATTTTCCCCCTACGCCGGCGCTGTCTGGTGTACGTGGCTTTTTTCCACGCAAACCAGGCAGCGCCGGTCTGCTTGCGCCGGCTAACGCCATTCCATAAATACGGCGCCCGCATGGCGCTTCAGAATGGCGTTAGACGGCGCAAAATTTTTTGACGCTAAACTGCGTTAGTGCAGTTTAGCGTCAAAAAGTATAAATATGGGCCCTAGGCCCATAGCTATACTTTCTTAGCGCCGCATTTGCGTCATTTTTTGACGCAAAAGCGGCGCAAACTTGCAAAATACAATTGTATTTTGCAAGTTAGCACTGTTTTTGCGTCAGAAAGCGGCGCACATGCAGCACTAAAAAAGTATAAATATGGGCCCTAGTTCAGACAAATGCATCACTTACAGACCCCTTATTACAAACAAGAAATAAAGCATTGCACCATCCCTTGATGTTCTGGCCTTCCTCTCAGAACCTGAATTCAGAACTATCTGACGATGTTTTTTCTACTTTCCCACTTGATTGTAAGTCTTATTATTGAGCACAAAAATATTGTGTTACAAATTATCGTAGCCAGAGTATCGGCTACCAAAACTGTGATGATGTGTATTTAGTTAAGTATGGATTTACTATTCTGAACTCCACATCTAGGTACCTTGAAGGTATAAAATCATAAAATTCGTAGAGTTAAAAATAGCAAACCTATGCTCGCCTATTTATACTTTCCTTTACAATATGTTGTAGCTGCAATATTTTTGTACTATTTTTAAATCATATGTTGGTACTATACTGTTCATTTTGACAGAGGTATTGTTCTACTGACATGCATCCTGGAACACTCAAATGACCACCCACAGTTCCTTTAAATCTGCTGCCTCATTTTTAAGGTCGTAAACTCAAGCAGCATATTATACTTGGCAGGCAAGCTCGAGGTATCCAACTGGTCTACGACACCTGTAGAATTAGCATCACCAGACTTAAAATCATAGGCCCATATTTATATTTTTTAGCGCCGCATTTGCGTCGTTATTTGATGCAAAATCGGCGCAAACTTCCAAAATACAATTGTATTTTGAAAGTTTGCGCTGCTTTTGCGTCAAAAAATGACGCAAATGTGGCTCTAAAAAAGTATAAATATGGGCCATAGTGCCATAAAGAGAAGACAGGTGACAGTCCTCCTGCTACGTTCCAAGAATCTGGAATTCCACTCTAATACAACTCCAGAAACCTTCATCCCTACTCCATTTCCTTAAAGAGTAGAAGGTTCATCCCCTTAACCCACACCACCATCCTGCGTAACCATAAGATTATTTGGGTCCTTCCTGAAAGGGAACAACCTTTCTAACGCTCACCATATCCATCTCCTCATAATGTCATGCAACCTCCCAAATCTTCCCTGTAGCACCTTTGCTGTTCCGTCTTCCCATGCATCTTTTTGATTTGCACTCAATGGCTATGTAGACAGGATTAGTCTCTATGATACACTTATAAAGACATGCGCAAAAACCTCTAAAGATGCCCTTAAAAAAAACAATAAGGCTTTCCTATTGACATGCACATTTTCAAAGTAAGTACCACTCCCTTAGGTATCCATCCTTTGAGGATAAGTTGGAAATCGATATTGTGCAGTCGATATAAGTGCACCTTAATATTCTTGAGCTCGATATTTTGACATACACGCCTCCAAAAATATGAGCCAGATGGTCAGACGATGCCTTTGACTAGACAATTATTGATTTCCAGATTTTGAGCCTCAGCCCTGCGTCCAGTTTCCACCCTTCAGTTATCCTTGCTGACCTTCTCTCCACTCCCTTTGTCCAGGTATGTGCACTTTCAAATCTGATTGGTTGCTCTGCCCTCCGTTTTTATCTCTGTATTAAAAAGTACAAATCAGGAGGATGCTACACCACATCTCACCCAATCATTTACTTCCATTTTTGGTTTGTGTGGGGGTCATTTCCGCCCAAAATTGTAGACATGAAAGTGTCTAGACTTCTTAAAATCAAGGATGACATCCACAATTTTAGGGATGCAATATTATGATTTTCTCTTGAAAAATAAAGTTAACTGAATCTCTGCTTTCACGCCTATTGTGTGGAAATCCTGAGGAGGGTGGCTATTTAAGGTAAAAAGCGCATAATGAACCTGAGCAAGAGGCAGACAAAAGTGGCAGGAGGAACATCAAAGTCCTTAGGGCCATATTTATACTTTTTGACACAAAACTGCGCTAACGCAGTTTTGCGCCAAAAAAATTAGCGCCATTCTGAAGCGCCATGCGGGTGCCATATTTATTGAATGGCGTTAGCCGACCGGCGCTGCCAGGTGTGCGTGAATAAAACGACGTACACCAGGCAGCGCCGGCGTAGGGAAAAATTGCGTTTGGGCGTCCCAAAATGGGGCAAGTCAGGCTGAGGCAAAAAAATCGTCTTAACCCGATTTGTGCCATTTTTTTGGGGCGCCCAGACACCATTAACATGACTCCTGTCTTAGCAAAGACAGGACTCATGCCCCCTTGCCCAATGGCCATGCCCAGGTGACTTATGTCCCCTGGGCATGGTCATTGGGCATAGTGGCATGTAGGGGGGCACAAATCAGGCCCCCCTATGCCACAAAATTTTTTTAAAAAAATACTTACCACAACTTACCTTTTCTTCCCTGGGATGGGTCCCTCCATCCTTGGGTGTCCTCCTGGGGTGGGCAAGGGTGGCAGGGGGTGTCCCTGGGGGCAGGGGAGGGCACCTCTGGGCTCATTCTGAGCCCACAGGTCCCTTAACGCCTGCCCTGACCCAGGCGTTAAAAAGAGGCGCAAATGCAGGGTTTTTTGCCCCGCCCACTCCCGGGCGTCATTTTTGCCCGGGAGTATAAATACCACGCACATGCCTGGGAGTCATTTTTTAAGACGGGAACGCCTACCTTGCATCTCATTAACGCAAGGAAGGTGTTCACGCCAAAAAATGACGCTGACTCCATGAACTTTGGTGCTAGACGCGTCTAACGCCAAAGTATAAATATGGAGTTAGTTTTGCGTCGAATTTGCGTCGAAAAAAACGACGCAAATACGGCGCAAACGGAGTATAAATATGCCCCTTAGTGTTCCTCGGGCACAATAACTATTTATGTGTCCTGTCAAACCTCCATTACAGGTGTTTAACTCGGTAAGGGAGAACAACACGAGAGATGAAAAATTATTGCGCGTCTAGTCATGTTTTCCCCATTACCAGGTCGTTGATGAGGTATGAATTCCATCAGCTTCGAGGGGGTGGAACTGTACTTAGTTTTACCAGTATAATCCAGACTCCTGTAATCTCGTTCCATTCGGAATGGGATTGACGATGAAGTTAAGAAATTGTTGATGAATGGCCTGGTTGGTGAAGAAGAGAAATCCACTGAAAAGAGAAAATACTTGTGCTTGTAAGTCATTTCCATTAACACGAGGCATCAACTTTGGAGCTACAATAGTAGTGGCTAACAACTGAGGACCTTGTGCTCTTTAATCGACTTCCTGCTTCTGTACATCCAGAAAAATATTGCAAGTAACCACTGTACTAATCTGTTCTGAGAACAGCAGAGTGACGTTTTCAGAGTAAGTAGAAAACCATCATCAGGCAATTACCTGGAACTCTCGCACTGTCCTCTAACCATTTTTTTATTGTGAGGAGTAATTACTCACTTCACAAAGATGGGGCCTCATTTTCGTGCACTGTCTGCATGTCTGTTAAGATTAAAATAAGGATAAGGAACACAAGCATTGGCAAAGCCAATAGGCCTGGTGTTGACTATCTGTCACTTGGGTTTTCTTATTTTGTTCTGTCTTGTTTTTGTTTTGGAAACGTTATTGTTGTGTGTGTGCGTGGGGGGTGGGGGCGGTGGATCAGCAGGGTTCTCACCAATATTAAATAGAAAAAAATGGGTAAAAGCAAATACGTGTTTTTAGTCTCAAAATGCACCTGTTTTCATAGTAGCCCCCGGTACTGAGTGCAACTATTTTGGGTGTGGGTGGATGAAGTGGGGTGGCTGAAAGACCCTCTAAGTGATTGTATTATGTAATATTAATTTTAGTAAAATTAAAAGGTCTTGGCTAAAAAGCCCCTACAACCATTGCAGGTACAATGACTACATCCTTCACAGGCATGGGTCACAGAAATCCAATCCCATCAGTAGCCGTGAGAGCTGGTGGATATTGCCCTTACAATAGTCAAATATGTCCCCATTGCCAGCGAAGATTGTTGGCATAATGTAATTTTGCCCACTCTAGCTCTTGGTCTGACTAACTTTTCGATCCCGAGAACAAAAAGACCACAGCTTGAGGTAACGTCCAAATGTTACGGAGACTGCCAGAGAACAAGAACAAGATCTTGGGAAATGTAGTCAGGGTCATTCACAGTAAGTGCTGGGGACTGGACAGTGAGTTGTGCATGTTTAAGGGACAGCGTGCACATGGAATTACAATGAAAATTACTCTGTGGTCAATCACAAATTGCACTAAAATTGTAGGGCACCAGCCCAGCGCCTTTAATAACTATTTATGTGTCGTGCCAAACCGCCATTACTGTGCCATTATAGGTTTTTAACTCGGTAATGGGGAACAACACGAGGGATGAAATCTTATTGCGCGTGTTTAGTCGTCTTTTCCCCATTACTAGGTCGTTGATCAGATATAAATTCCAAAACTGCTTCGGGCAGGTGGGACCGTGCTTAGTTTTACCACTAAAACCCAGAATCATGTAATCTCGTTTCACCCGGAACGGGACTGACGTTTCACGTGATAACTGGGCCCCGAGACTAGCACTGGTGCGTAAACAAGATTAGTTGCATGAGCTTTCAAGAGGGGACCTCAGTGAGTAACTATTGATAGGATGCGTGCAACACTTAAGCAAAGTTCTGCCATTTACCAACCAGAGAACTCAGTTAATCAAACGCTAATAACAGCATAACAGCGGCAGTTGTGGTAAGCATGCTGGTGTGCACTGCAACATGAGGAAAAAGAAAGTGGTGGCACCTCTAGTTGTATCATTGGTGAAGTTTCTGAGAAGTGTGCATTGTGTATGAGTGGAGGCAATCGTCCATATGCCATCAGTGTTGTGTCTGATCCTGAAAGACAAGGTTGTGAAGAACATGGATGCGGAAGCATACAAAGGCACCCAATGTCCACTCAATTGTTAATATGATCTATATATATATTGCCTGGAGTAGAAGGACAATATGGGGAATATAGGCCCATATCTATACTTTTTTAGCGCCACATTTGTGTCATTTTTTGACGCAAACTTACAAAATACAATTGTGGCCCATATTTATACATTTTTAACGCTGCATTTGTGCCGCTTTTTGAAGCAAAAGCGGCGCAAACTTACAAAATGGAATCGTATTTTGTAAGGTTGCGCCGGTTTTGCGTCAACAAATGACGCAAATGCGGCGCTAGAAAAGTATAAAAATGGGCCTGTATATTTTAAGTTTGCGTTGCTTCAGTGTCAAAAAATGACGTAAATGTGGCACTTAAAAGTATAAATATGGGCCGTAGTGTGGTTAGTGTACTGAGGCCCATATGTATACTTTTTTTGCGCCGCATTTCCGCCATTTATTGATGCAAAAGCGGTGCAAACTTACAAAATATAATTGTATTTTGTGTTTGCCCCGCTCTTGCATAAAAAAACGACTCAAGTGCGACGCAAAAAAAGTATAAATATGGGCTCGAATTCCTTCACCAGAATGCCAAGGCCCGAATGCAAATGTGCGTCAGTCTAAAGAGGTTTGTTGACAAGGAGCAAGGACTTTAAACTTCAGCTGATGAAAATTAATTTCAACTTAAGAAAATAAATTGTCGGTGGGCAAACTGGACATCAGATATCAAGAACAAAAATTAAGAAGACACAGGGAAATGTATTCATGGCAGCACTAGCAAGGAAGGCAGCAGGGTGAATCCAGCAGGCCTCACCTGAATATATTACAGTTTCAATGATCTAGCAATCACTGCATCATGGACTTAGGGCAGAGCAATGTTATAAAACGCTTCTAGTTCCAATCCACGCACCATTCGGGCGTCCAGGGTGAAAAGGAAGTTTGGCAAACTAATGCATTAACATTTGATGCAAGAAATGTTCTGTAATACAGAAGTATAACATAAACACATACAACAGAATAGTAAGATTGTCTGGAATACCTAGGAATAACGCTAAAAACAAACATACTAATGACAATTTTGGCCAAGCTGTTTGCACCTAGACTGTATTCCTGATACTTTGACTGACTCATGAAAGTAAGTCATTCCTTGGTACGCGGGTGGCAATATCTTTAGCCAGTAACTGCTGCTCTTTTTCCAGCTGCCCTGTAATTTCATCAGGGGCGCATTGTCATTTGATTGTTGAAGTACAGAAAGAGCGGGAACGAGGTGGCGGCGTCTGTGGTTCTTCTCTCAGCCCTTTGCTCCTAGTTTTGATGGTGAGATTACTAATCCCCAGATTCATGAGGTGCGCCATTATAATTCATTCACATCTTGGACAACCTTATGTCGTACATGACCATGTTGAAGTTGTCCCAGGCAAAGATCTTCTTCGCAGTGGGGTTGTAGTCGATCATGCTGTTGTATCGGTACCGGTTCTCAAAAGGGATGTTTAGCTGTCTGCTAGACCCAGTGCTGGTATCGTAGGCAAAGTTGACCACAGCATCAGGGGAAGAGTAGCTGTTGACGGTGTACAAGCTGCCGCAGATCATGAATGCATTGGCAACCGAATGTTTACGGAGAATCGTCTCCCAGGTCTGCAGAACTTCTAGGGTGTTAGGGTCCAGCTTGGAGAGGACTATGGCACCCTTGGCTTTGTCAGTGCTGTAGATTGCCCAGAGTCCAGTCTCATCAACTGCTAGGTCAATGTCTGTATACCCTCCCCATGAATAAGGGTACTGCCCATGGTAGCCAGCATTTGGGAGTTCTTTCTGAACACGTACATTCTCAGATCTCAGATCATACTTTGCTAGGATCCTTGACTTCCGGCGCTGGTAATAGAGGGAACCCCTGTAGACAACTGCTCCTGTGCTCTCCATGGACCTTGGTAAGACATGCACCTTAGCAGGATAGCCCTTCATGAACTGGTCTTGATCATTGTACTCATAGACTTGCCGAATGTCGGTGCCCACGGTGTTGATCCTCCAGGTGGTTTCCAATGTGTAGGGAGCCATGGGTTCTGGGTCTCTCATCCACACACCGTACTTGCCAGCAATGTTCTCTGCCCTGCGGAGGGTGACCGGCTCTCCTACCCAGACTAGTTCTCCACAACCTGCAAGAGAAGGAAAAATAGGAATCTTTTATCTCAAGACTTAATGGAAACGTTTACCATACCCTCCTGCTCAGTTTTACTGACACCGTCATGCCTTCGCATTCACAGTAATTTTCTGAAACACTGATAGTGCGTCTGTTACTTAAAAAGACAACAAATACGCATGTAGAACATTCAAATAATCTTAAATCGTCACTTGATTCAGTTACGTTTATTGAGTGAAAATATGGTACTATGGGCCATATTTATACTTTTTGATGCAAAACTGCGCTAACGCAGTTTTGCGCCCAAAAAATTAGCGCCGGCTAACGCCATTCTGAAGCGCCATGCGGGCGCCGTATTTATTGAATGGCGTTAGCCGGCGTTAGCCAACCGGCGCTGCCAGGTGTGCGTGAAAAAAAACGACGTACACCAGGCAGCGCCGGCGTAGGGAAAAATGGCGTTTGGGCGTCCCAAAATGGGGCAAGTCAGGCTGAGGCAAAAAAATCATCTTAACCCGATTTGCGCCATTTGTTTTGGGCGCCCAGACGCCATTAACATGACTCCTGTCTTAGCAAAGACAGGAGTCATGCCCCCTTGCCCAATGGCCATGCCCAGGTGACTTATGTCCCCTGGGCATGGTCATTGGGCATAGTGGCATGTAGGGGGGCACAAATCAGGCCCCCCTATGCCACAAAAAAAAATAAAAAAAATACTTACCACAACTTACCTTTTCTTCCCTGGGATGGGTCCCTCCATCCTTGGGTGTCCTCCTGGGGTGGGCAAGGGTGGCAGGGGGTGTCCCTGGGGGCAGGGGAGGGCACCTCTGGGCTCATTCTGAGCCCACAGGTCCCTTAACGCCTGCCCTGACCCAGGCGTTAAAAAGAGGCGCAAATGCGGAGTTTTTTGCCCCGCCCACTCCTGGGCGTCATTTTTGCCCGGGAGTATAAATACCACGCACATGCCTGGGAGTCATTTTTTAAGACGGGAACGCCTACCTTGCATCTCATTAACGCAAGGAAGGTGTTCACGCCAAAAAAATGACGCTAACTCCATGAACTTTGGCGCTAGATGCGTCTAACGCCAAAGTATAAATATGGAGTTAGTTTTGCGTCGAATTTGCGTCAAAAAAAACGACGCAAATTCGGCGCAAACGGAGTATAAATATGCCCCTATGTTTATTTTAGTGTAGCACTGTTTTAGCATCAGGATTACACACTTAGATTAACCATACCAGCCCTGTCAATATTATTAATGTTGTTTATATCAACCAATAAACATCTAACTAAAATATGTACAGTTGATTGTCCTATTGATACTAGTAGTTTGAAACAACTTGTATTTTTAGGTCTGGCCTTTGAGACATGTTTAGCTGTCTCACTAGACTAACATTTTTCAAAAACATCATACACAATATCCATACTTAGGTCTTTCATTACATTTTACGCAGAATAAGTGAGGTATTTACCACACTGGTATATAACATTACCTCAGAGTGAATTATTTATCACATTTGGTAAAATGTGGTACATACCTCCTATTCTGACTTGTTAACTTTCAAATGAGGTATAACATTCAGAAGTGGTATTTAACACACAAATTCTGCATGTTTTGCCTTTTTTCCAGGCGTTTTCGTCCAATACATTTTGCTGGGTTTGACCTGCAGGTATTTATCAGAGAAAAAAAAGCAAGGTTCTGATAATTACCACACAACTTGTAATTCTGATCCATGTGCAAACACGTTTGCACAGGGATCTGAATTTAGCCCTGCGCTTGTAATCAGGCCTCCAGAAGGGCTTTTGCACAGGAGTCTCCATCCATTTGTCTGTTGAAGTGTCACTTACATTGTGTTTCCATTCACCAAAGCATACAGCATAGGGCAATGGATAAGCCCTCTCTACCCAGAGGTTCCCTTCACTTTGAGTGACTGCACAAAGCTTGTGCATATTGTTCACATCCACATAAAAACAGATCACTTCTTTTAAATGACAAAGCTCTTTTAAAATGTGCTTTTTAAATTTTATTTCATATTTAAAAATTGCTATTTATTTTGCTTGCTTTTCAGGTACCCATTTAGATGGTGGTTTATTTTCTGTCTTCTTTTTAAATTTGAGTGTTTGTTGGAGGATAATTTGTTCTGGTCGTCTTCCTAAAAAGCAATGATAAAATGCATGGTACAACTAAAAGTAATTTTTTAACATCACTAATAAAACAAACATACCTGTTATTTTGTTTTTAACTTAACGGTATTATTGTAGGCATTTAGTGATCACATATATCTTGAGTCTGTTTTCTTTTCTTCCCGTCTGTTGAATATGTCAGCATTAAAAGATGTAAATTAAAAAATGTAACCATTACATCACCATAAAGCCAGACCTATTGGCTATGCCAATGCTTGATACAATTTTCTGCCAAGCCTCTTAACCCTCAAATACTCAACTACTGAAAGGAGGAAGATGCTAAAACCTATACTGCTGGGATGTGAAGTATGGATGGTTCTGGTGGCGTAGAAGACATTATTAGGGATCTGCATTCACATAGCCTCTAAGGCTTTGGCACAATATCTAAAGGTCGTACAAAAGCATAAGGTTAGTAAAATAGCTACAGCGCAGAATAAGGAAGCTGACATTAAGTAATTGATTTCGATGTCTATAATGGAAAACTAGAAGTGCTACTCCAGAGAACCTGTTTGCTGGAACTCTCCAAGTTAAACCTATTGCAGCTCTGTTGAGATATACTGGTACTCCCCATTACAAAGACAAAAAGTATATGTACTCAGCACCTGAAAGTACTTGCCCATTTAAAGAACTGATTGGATTACACAGACAATGGACTAAGTGGGATTATTTCTAAACTAGCAGGACCTCTGGCAAAATATAAAGGATGCACAAAATTAGTTATTGTTGGAAACGATGGACTGATTTAATTCAGCAATCTGTTTGTCCCCCAGTCATATGCTTGTGCCTGCCTACAGTATGCCGCTACATTGTTCCCTTCACGCTACCTGCACTCTCACCGCATTCCCTGTGAGAGAACTTAAAAACTCAATTTTTGACTACACCCATGCCCTCGATACCCTTGATATGGCTGAAGCACTTTCACATAATTATTGCTACTGTTTTCCGATCGCGCTATACTCCAGCTTCAGGTCTGATATGAAACAGCCAATCTCAGTATGGGTCGTGCTCGTTTGCCTGCATCCTGGGTTGGCATTCCCACTGCACTGGCACCCCCGGTGACTAGCACTTCAGTCAGGGGATTTGCGAGGAGCCAGGAATCAACCTGCAACCTACCCAAGCCTATCTGTGTACTCTCTAACATTGCTACAAAGCCACAGCGTGGGCTGCCTCTGCCACCACTGTACTGTTCTCTTCTGGGTAGCAGGGAGTGGCAGAGCAAGGGGCAAAAGGATACAAAGTGGCCTACCTCGCTTCAGTGGCTCAATGGCTTTTCTCTGCCCGGCTCACTTCTGTCTGCAAAGTGAGGCCCTGATTTATACTTTTTGGGGCAAAACTGCACAAAATCAGTTTTGCACCAAAAAGTTTAGCACCGGCTTGCACCATTTCTCTGCACCTGTCAGGCACCATATTTATGGAATGGTGCAAGCCGGTGCAAAGGGTAGACTAGTGTAAAAAAAATGACGTTAGTTGGGTGGGGCTGGCGGTATGGAAGAAGGGGGTTTTGCACCAAAAAATGACAGGCAGGTTAAAGTACAAAAAATAACTCTAACCTGCCTAGAGTTCATTTTCTGACACAAAACCATCCATATCACATGACTCCTGTGTTATAAAAGACAGGAGTCATGGCCACCACCCCAATGGCCTGCAGAGAGGACGAGGGTCCCCTGGGCATGGCCATTGCACCCTGTGCCATGTATGGGGGCCCATTTCAGGCTCCCCATGACACTTTAAAAAATAAAATACTTACCTGTACTTACCTATACTTACCTGGGATAGGGTCCCCCAACCTCCACTGTCCTTCGTGTGGATGGGGGCTTCCCTGGAGCCTGGGGAGGGCACTTGTGGGCTTATTCCATGGTGTTCCACCATGGGAATAGGCCCACAGGTCCCCTAACTCCTGCCCTGACCCAGGCATTAAAAAATGGGGCAAAGCAAGCTTTGATCCCTCCTGTGGACCATTTTTGCATGGGAGTATAAATATGGCATTAAGGCCATAGAGTAATCTTTGCACGGGAACGCATACCTTGCATCTCCTTAAGGCAAGGTAGGTTTCCACGTCTAAAAAATGACTTTAACTCCATAAATTTGGTGCTAGACAGGTCTAGCGCCAAAGTATAAATATGGAGTTAGTTTTGCACCGAATTAGAGTAAAAAAAAAATGATGCTAATTCGGTGCAAACAGAGTATAATTTGCGTGATTTTTGCCCGGGAGTATAAATACGACGCATTTGCGTCGCATCTCATTAACGCAAGGAAGGCGTTCACGCAAAAAAATGACGCTCTTTCCTCATACTTTGGCGATAGACGCGTCTAACGCCAAAGTATAAATATGGCGTTAGTTTTGCGCCAAATTTGCGTAAAAAAAAACGACGGTAATTCGGCGCAAACGGAGTATAAATATGCCCCTATGTCTATTTGGTATGTCCTGAAAGGAACGAGAGGGACGTGAATCAGTATATGTCTGTGTGCCAAGACCCTGTGTGCTCTTTCGACAGGAAAGATTTGGGACAGGGCAGCCAGAGGGAGGAGGTAGCGGAGCCAGGTCTCGATGTAAGTAACTGTGTCTCATCCTTCTGCACCCTCCGAAAGGCCCACCACATGGATGTTGTTTTTCCAGGATCTCCCCTTTGCGTCTTCGGTCTTCCTCTTCAATATCTGAATGCGCTCTGACAGGGTTTGAAGGGATAATTCCATACACTGAGTCTTGGGTTGTAGTTCGGTGAGAATCAAGGCACACACAAGGCTCTACACAACCAAGGACCCACGTACATCAACCACCACCTAACCTTCCACCAACTGTCGAAAAGACTACACTTTGCCTCCCTTTCAAATTGCTCATACCCCCGCATCTACTGAAGCAGAAGTGGAGGATGCTCCTTTTCTCACATCGCAGCAAAAACCTGGAACAGACTCACCACACACCTTCGGAGCATCACCTCACTTTCAGAATTCCAAACGGCCCTCAAGACCTGGCTGTTCAAATACACCTCTGGGACCTGCAAGCACCTGGATGCCCTACTGGGTGATTAGCTGTACTTTATAAATCCTGATTGATTGATTGATTGATTGATCTATTCTGTCTCCCCCACCTTGTCGGCAAGCTTATGGTGGCTTGCATGCAGTAAGATGGGGTCTGTTGCCACCATGTAAATTTTTGTTTCCAGAGATGTTCTGGATTGTTCAATTGCTGCAAGAATGGCCTCCAGCTTGTATTCTAGTGTTGTGGTGCAGTCAGAGCTGCACTGGGGATCGTGTCCATAACCAACATGGCAGGCACCATCGGCGGGCGCAAGGATATATTTTGAACAGCCGAGCACAGGCAACCCATCACAGTACCTCTTGGAGTATAGTCGTCTGGAGCACCTCAGGGCCGGCTTGCTGGCATCTAGACAGGGCCAAAACACCACGAGCAGCCCAGGAGGATATGGCGGTAGGCAGAGACTCAACGATGAGGAAAGTATCTGCATTCGGTTCTTAGCGATAGGGATAGTGCCCAGTGGTTACAGGTGTGAGCTTAGAGGGGCGTAGGTCAAATTATCACTGTGGAGCTTGTCGCAGGCACTGCTCCCTGTAGATTAGTTGCAGCAATCCCACAGGAAGCAACTCTGAGCAATCAGAAGAGGATGGGTCATCACCAGTGTCAGCAGGGCTCAGCAGCTGGTCAAGATCACTGGGAGGGGTCCGGTTTCATCGCTCCCCTCAAAACACAGGAGAGGGCCACCAGAGGTCGCAGGTATGAGCAATTGTGCAAGGCGAGGGCTGGAGAGTGCAAGCCCCTGTCACCAGCTCCAGGTTGTCGGAGTCCAACCAGAAAGGAGATAGCAGACAGGAGGCAGAGGAGAACCCCAGCTTATGTAATCAGAGCAGCACTCACTCAGAAAAAATAGGGTGGAGTAGAGGGGGAAGCATGTCTGTTTGTCCTGTTGGGGTCCCTGTGGCCAATCACAGCCCCTGAAGGACCCTTCTGCATCAGGGATCATCAAGCAACAACGCATTCCTTAAGTCTGTAAGGCAGCAAGGCCATCTGTCCAGGGTTGGGAGACTTGCGCCCCACAATCTGGTCTCTACAGCGAGGCCCAGACCCGATCTGACCCTCCTGCCTCCTCACACCCTACAGCAGGGCCAGAAAGCAGTGCCACACCTATCCTACCTTCTATTTCCCCGGCAGCTTCTCGAAGATTATCCAAACCTACCCGGGGATCCCAAGACCCAGTCATTGCCCCACAGACCAAACAGATGCAGCTGATGCCACCAGGGCCACCCGTATAGGATTCAGGTGCAGTGTGCATGGTGCAAGCAGCGCAGGTCTGGGCCCGATCCGACCCACAGGCACCAATGCACATCAGTGCTGTAAGCTCTGCCTCTCTAGGCTTCCCGGCCCCCTGTCCTCACCTGGATGGGCTGATAGGTGCTCAGGCCGCTGGAGCACCAGAGGTCACAGGCTTCACCAGTGTGCATGGCTTTCAGCATCAGGTACAACCAGCGGCGGCAGGTGCACAATTTTGTGGCGGGAGCAGTGGGAGTGTTCCATCTCCACAGCTTCAGGGCCAGGCAATCCTCCAATCGGGGCAGGAGACCCCTGGGCTGCAACAGGCTCAGCGTCGCTGCCCCCAGGCCAGTCTCTCCCTCATCCACCATGGACCTGTCACGCCACATGGGTGCAGGCCAAGCCTCGGGAAATGTATCCTCTAGGCCTTGGGGACCCCCCTGGGTTCCTCAGATAAGCAGCTCGCAGGGTTGGCAGCCGGACAAGGCGGTCATGTGTATCAGATGGCGGGTGTAGCCCAGGATTAATACCGTATAATGGGGTGGTTGTTTGGATCTTCTTCAGAGTGCGTCCACCATCTTGGCTTCACTATGCCCTTATGCAGGTGACACTATCATTTTAAGTCACACACTTACTCACGTGCAGAAACCCCCAAGCACTCTGCATAGGTTTAAGGCCGTAAATAAATTAAAAATCAATGCAAATATATCAGCAATTCTAGTTTTTAGCACTCTGAAATGCAGGATGAATAGATGGCTCTATTTGGTAATGGTAGAAAGGCAAACAAAATACTTCTACCTTACAGTATGGCCTGACAATCAAAGCTCACTGAAGGAACAATGGACCTGTTTAAAGACTAAGGGGCAGATTTATCAGTATTTCATGCAACGCAGCAAGACAGCTTGCTGCACTGCGGTAAAAGGAGGGGGCAGGAATGTGCCATATCTGTCAGGATATGGCACATTCCTGTTTTCTCCTTGCTCTGGTGCACTTCTGTCAATCAATCAGGATTTTATTTGTGCAGGAAGAGACACCTTGTTGTACAAAAACGATAATTTTCGGCTTTTCCCTCTGTCTATGTGTGTCGCAGAATGCAGCACACGTAAAAAGAGGGAAAAATGAGGAGAAATAAAGATATTTCTCCTTGTTACACGTCGCCTCAGAAGGTATAGCATTTTGACACATTTTCAGGTCTACCACTCATGGTAAAACTTGGAAAGCGCCAAAATCCATTGCACCATGCATGGCAACACCCATAGCCCACCCACGGAATGCCTCCCTGGTGCAGAGTAACACACAGCAGCTACTTGTTCTGCTTTGCGTTTCTCCAGATTTACCAAGCACCGCAAGGCCACACAAGGTGCGTTACTTAGTAAATCTCATCTACATTTTGCGTTACCCTGGTGTCTCGAAGGAAATTGGCCCTCTGGATAGATAGAATACAATGTAATTCACTTATGAAATGTTTCATTTGCTTAATTTTACTAGCCCCTACATGTTGACTTTTATATGGGCTAAAGTAACCCCTGGAGAAAATTATAAGGATATTGCAATTAACAGAAGAGTTCCATGACCATTTATAGGAATGAGGTTGAAGACTCTGGGCCTGATTTAGAGTTTTGTGGAGGGGTTACTCCCTCACAAATGTGATGGATATCCCGCCCACTGTATCACAAGTTCCATAAGTTATAATGGAAATGTAATACGGCGGATGGGATATCCGTCATGTTTGTCACAGAGTAACCCCTTCCGCCAAACTCTAAATCAGGTCCTGTGTTCCTTTATATGGTTATGGAACTCCAAGCTGACTTGCATCTTTATCATGTATGGCAGGGGATTCTTTATTCCTTATAATACATGGTCACACCATCATCTTTCCCACAAAGCACTTAAATCCCTGATGTGTAGCTCTTTCATATGAAACGGTAAGCATATTTGCAAATGTGAAGCATAAATATACAATCTCTAGTGCAAAATTAAATACATCAAAAAAGCTGTTAGATATTTGTTGCAAAAAGATATTGGAATCAGTTTAATACTAATCCATTTTTTTTAAAGACACAGTAGCTGGAAATGTGTACAAACCTGCAGAAAGATTCTAACTTTTGTATAATTACCTAAGGAATGCAAATAAACCTGTTGCCATAAATGTATCCTTTCTTATTGTCACTGTACAGTTAGAAAACCAGATCAGAAAAAGAAAAGCAGTGTTTTGTTTTTGTTCTTTAAACAGCTACTTTAATTATGCTTTGTGACCAGGCCTGCCTTTCCTCTCATCTGCTGACTCTGGCAGCAGGCATTGTGACGTCAGAACTCAATGTAATAAATTATTACAGTTGAGTGGCTGTGTAATTTCTCTACAATAGTCCACTGGGTGTGTCACAAGTCACACAATACAGGGCTTGCAGGGTCAAATCTTTTATAATTTAATGTCATAATAAAATTTAAACTTATGCTTCACTATTTTGATAGATGTAAGACAATGTGGTCTGCCAGGGTCCACTCATTTAAAGCTTTCATCTGGCATGCTCTCTCATTGAGTTAGTTAGTATATGCTCCTTGGTTAAACTGTTTTAATAATGCATCGAGCAATTTACATTTTCAAGCCCCTTGGATCTCTTCTATAACTGTGGGGAACTGTAGGGAATTTTAAAATGGTGGCCAAGAAGCAAGTAAAAGCCTTATCTTTTATTAGGAGACACTAAGAAAGACAAAACACTCGGATTATACCATGGGGATTTACCTCGAAATCTCTTGTTTCAACTATCTTTTTGTCCCTTTGATTAAAGTAACTAGATATCAAATTATTTGCATACACTTTCCTTGCATTCCATCAATGGAATTCCAAAGCACATGGTCAGCTTACAAACGTTGCATTTGCTGCCACTTATGCGGTTAGAGTAAGAAACTCTAATACATATCTAATACATTTGTCTAATTCTTTTACCAGAAAGGCAAAGATGGCTTAGGTCATATTTTATTAACAAGCATTAGCAAAGCCAATAGGTTTCATCTACAAGAGTTCTTGGCCTTGGCAATGGTTACCAACCACATATATCACAAGTTTTCACAGCTGAATCTGGGAGTAAGAAATGCAGTCGCTAGAAAAGGACAGAAATAGAAGGGCATTGTTAGTAAGCAAAACTAAAGAATGCCACTAAAACTGGGGAAGAGTTCCTCTTCTCTGATCCGTCACAGAAAGAAAGAAATATAAAAGCTTTCGCAATATACAATGTTTGCAATAATGACCCTCTGAATAACCTGAACAACTCTCATGCAGTGTTGGCTGATCATTTACTAACCTTCTGGCAGCAAAGGCGGATTTTGGGACCACAAATGAGATGTGCTCTGTTCAGGAATTTCCTCCAGCACCTTCTGTTTAACTCCTCCAACTCCCAGCTGAACCGTTTGATGAATACGTGCAAGTACAGGGGGTGGGCATGAATGTACAAGCTATACTCTCTCCGACAGATGTGCAAGTGTGTCCAAAAAAATGGTAACAGCAGAACAAAACCAAGAATGTATTTGTGAGCTCGTATCTGCAGACGTAGCATCACTGCAGTGCAGCTCAAAATGTTTACTGTTCAGGCGATTACAGTGTTTTGTGATATGGTTTAAATTAGATCTGCTGGCTTCCATGCTGACGGAACCCGTATTTTAAACCCAGCTTAAGTACTTGACCAAAGCCAAGGCCGATCTTTGCTAAAATAGAGCTCTGGGAGGGGACGGGGAGCAATTTGGCACCCTTCTTGCTGATGGAGGTGAATTAAATGAGGAAGCAGGGGGTCCCTTTTGTGATTGTTGCTCAGTAGCTGGATGAGCAGTGACTGGCCCCTGAACATAAACATCCTGGAAGGTGAGAGGGGGGGGGGGGGGGCTTGGAGAGGTCGGAGACACTAATCAGACGCATCAGCAGCACCCCAGGAGTAACAAGTTAACATGGTTGTCTCAGTTCAGAGTTCGCTGACCATCACAAACCCCATGCAAAAGGGGCTATTTTAGTGCATCAAAAGAGTTTTGGTCTAAAATGACGTGGACTGTCACCAGTGCAGGGTCTTTTGACAGGTGTTTGTCAACACGAGGGAAAACTTCAATCTTGGAAGCCGGGCAGGAGCAGCAGAGCTTTACAAGCCCATCATATACACGAGAATACATGTACATGTATAACATTTTCAAGTAAAGATAAGACAAAAACAAAAGCAAAACAACTACTTTGAAGTGGCTCTAGAAGTATAACAAAAACTTACACGTTTGGATACCTTTTGTGGTACTGCACCTCCAGCAGGGGGTCCACGCTTCAACCCAGTGATGATCTGCATATGCCTCAACCAGACTATGTTCCGTTTTAAAGAGGCCCCTTAAAGTGCATGCACCACCCTCACCAATCACTCACCCTCATACAACAGCATGCAGCTGGGGTGAGTTCTAATCGTCAGAGGCAGCTGCCACGGGGGAGTGCATACCAAGGAGCGCTCAGCTGTGTTGGCCTCCTCTTTAACCGACACAGCAGCCCCCATCTCCATCGCTCACACACGGCTCCTGGCACAGCTCAGTCAGGAAGTCTCCAAGCTGGAACAGACCATGGACTCAGTGATATGCAAGTCAACAAGAGGAAGCTGCGGAATCTGTAGAGGTACTGTTGGTGCCACTATCTAAGCACCAGTGTGGTCAGATGGAAGAAGGGCTATAAACTAAAGTGTTTTCACGCACCTCAGTATTATTGAGGGTGGGCAAGCAGCATGACGAATGTAGGTAGGGGGAGAACAGTCTGTAACTGCGACTTAAGTAACTGCGCAATCTAACAAAGGAAGCACCAACAAAGAGGAAGGGGGTAAAAGAATAATACCTCAATCTAAACATGAGCAGCGGAAGGACACCAAAAGACTTAATCCATGCTCCATCGAAGGGACAAAGACAAAGAGGGAGTGAAGTCTGCACAAGGAGCAGTGAGAAATGAATAGCATAATGTATGGCTGAGAGCCCATTGAAGCCCCTCTCTGAATGAATTGCTCGAGGCGCTTTAGCTTCCACTCAGCCTGAGAGGCTTCTCTGATGTGTGGCCCCAGTACTGTGAGCGGGATGAGGGTCAAGGAGAGGTGACTGGTTGCCATGGATACCAGTCATCTCAGCCCAGGCATGGTATAATTACTTTGTATCTGCTTCCCTTCCATCTGCCTACGCTGTAAGACAGCGCCTGACATTTGACCTCGGTCTTTGAATACCCAGCAAACGTGACGAGATAACCAGATTTACAGGCCTGTTTATTACAGAAAAGAGTTTGTGAACAATATTGCAAACATGGCTTTCACATGGGAAGGGGAGAACTCGAGCTGGGGAGCCTAATCCAAATAAAACCAGCAAATGAAGAGACAGAAAACGTGAGTTACAGACCACAAAGCCAATAGCAAGCGACTGGCAGAATGCAATCCCAGGTCAAATTTCTGAAACTCCTCAAAATGTCTTTCTCATACCTAGACCGCTGCGCTCTCTGGTAGGCTGCGGCCTAAAAAAGGGATGCCGGCAAGCGAAAGAGGCTTTGAAATTTGCAAGGAGTAGTGTAGGTGTCCAAATGACAGCACAGTTAGTTACATGTATGAAAGCATCCTTTCACCATTTGGAAAGTACAGAGGACAGCGACATCTAGTATATTTTTCTAATATGGTTGTATTTTCTTAAGTTGTCTGGATTTTAAAAGAACTGGAAACTTGTTTTCATTTCCATTAATGAGTTATTGTCTTGGAAAAAATATGTATTATTTTAATTAAATCAACAATAAATGTAATAAACAAACGTGAATGAGGTCTAGGATGGCAGGACATTTTCACTGAACGGTGATAACAGCAAGTAGGGCGAGGATTACAAAAGCAACCCACATTTTGTCGATCACACTAGAGACCAGCCTAAATCCTGTGGAAATCTACCCAAGGCAGATCGGGTCTTCAGGGGAGTTTCTGGACATTACTGGCAATGCCATGGCGATTTCTCAGACATTGCTGGCAGAGACAGGCCCAATGCTAATAATTCCTAACAGCATTGTAATTTAATCCATAGTGACAGGCAGTGTGTTCCACCAATCACAACTGCATGTTGCATTACAATAGTGCCCACCTTCTCTAATATGGAATCAAGGCCCATATTTATACTTTTTTAGCACTGCATTTGCATCGTTTATTAACGCAAACTTACAAAATACGATTGTATTTTGTAAGTCTGCACTGATTTTGCATCAAAAAGCGGCGCAAATGCGGCTCTAAAAAAGTATAAATATGGGCCCAAATGTCTTATCTTTTAAACCAAATGGATAACAATTATGGGGTCTATAACGTTTCTATATTTAATGAGGTTCAACTAATAAACAGAAAAGTAGTATTTATCTGTCCTGAGCCTTCTCTTGTGCATACTCCTTCATAAAATGTAGAAAAGGCAATCGTAACACCTCTGTTGATACAGGTGAAGCTACTCACAACCTGGATCTGTAAGTGGGCTTTTTCTCTAGCCAGACACCTATCTTGCACAAGTTAATAATGTCCTAGTAAGTGGCTATTTGGATGAATGGGGTCTAGAGCCCCTAGTGCCCCAAGTGTGGCTTTAAGAGTCAAAGATGTTCTGGAGTTGGGAGTGGCAATAGAACTTTATCTGCAGCTCTCTTGCACTAACGACAAAGCTCCAAAGGACTTGGCAGACTGTGGGGCAATGTTGGATTCTTTGAAAGAACACAGAGACTAAGCCGTGGAATTGGACCAGGAAGATATGAAGACAGGATGATATGCAAAGCATTATTGTTTGCCAAAGATGTTCTAACCAAGCGAGGCTCTGAGTTATGTGAATCCGTGTTCCGATTACTAACTTTGTATATGTGATGCTCTTCACTCTGGAAGAGTCCTGGATAAAAATAAACTGATATGTGAAATGGTACCTACACTTGGTGCCATGCACTGTGTGTTGTGTTTTATTTTTATGCAAGAGCTGCAAAAATAAAGTTAAAAAAAAAGAATATCTATATATAGGGCCATATTTATACTTTTTGACGCAAAACTGCGCTAACGCAGTTTTGCGCCAAAAAAATTAGCGCCGGCTAACGCCATTCTGAAGCACCATGCGGGCGCCGTATTTATTCAATGACGTTAGCCGGCGTTAGCCGCCGGCGCTGTCTGGTGTGCGTTGAAAAAAACGACGTACACCAGGCAGCGCCGGCGTAGGGGGAAAATGGCGTATGGGCGTCCACAAATGGTGCAAGTCAGGCTGAGGCAAAAAAATCGCCACAACCCGATTTGCGCCATTTTTTTACGACGCCCATCCCCCATTGAAATGACTCCTGTCTTAGCAAAGACAGGAGTCATGCCCCCTTGCCCAATGGCCATGCCCAGGGGACTTCTGTCCCCTGGGCATGGCCATTGGGCATAGTGGCATGTAGGGGGGCACAAATCAGGCCCCCCTATGCCACAAATTGTTTTTTAAAAAAAATACTTACCTGGACTTACCTTAATGTCCCTGGGGTGGGTCCCTCCATCCTTGGGTGTCCTCCTGAGGTGGGCAAGGGTGGCAGGGGAGGGCACCTCTGGCCTCATTCTGAGCCCACAGGTCCCTTAACGCCTGCCCTGACCCAGGCGCTAAAATCCGGCGCTAATGCGGGTTTTTTAGACCCGCCCACTCCCGGGCGTCATTTTTGCCCGGGAGTATAAATACGACGCATATGCATCGGAGTCATTTTTTAAGACGGGAACGCCTACCTTGCATATCATTAACGCAAGGAAGGTGTTCACGCAAAAAAATGACGCTAACTCCATGAACTTTGGCGCTAGACGCGTCTAACGCCAAAGTATAAATATGGAGTTAGTTTTGCGTCGAATTTGCGTCGAAAAAAACTACGCAAATTCGGCGCAAACGGAGTATAAATATGCCCCATAATGTCCTAGTACATGCATCAGACAGGCAAGGGTTGTGAGACATCAACGCCAAGGATTGCTACAATTAGTGAAGTAAGAGTGACATTCAAAACATACCAGAATCTGAGTCCTCAGTGCTCTTGGGGGAAGACGAAGCCTCTGGAAACAGCCTGGCAGCAGGAAACCCTGTTAGCTCTGATTTCAACTCCTGGTACCCAGTGCCATCTGTGTCCCACTTTGATACTGTAAAAAAGGGTTGACAATGTTAGATGAGTCTGCAAACCACTGAATGAGGCTGCTTGGAATAAAGTGGTATAGTTCAAAGGCAGATCTATCAACAGAAAGCAATTCTAGAAGACCTCAATACCTTATTTTCAAACACACCCCACGCATAACAACGCCCCCTCTTCATTTTATGGCATGAATATCAAGGTTTTGCAAATCACTTCCTGCAACTGATTCGGGCTACTCACCCATAGGGTCTCAAGGCACTGTGGGGTATGTCCTGAGGGTTGTCGAAGAGCCAGGTCTTGAGGTCCTTCATGAATTGAGGTAGCTATGGTGACTGTCTGAGGTGGCGAGGTAAGGTGTTCCAACCTTTTGCTGCCAGGTAGGTGAACTATCTTCCTTCAGCTGAGGACTTCTTTACGTGGGGTACGGTGGGGAGCAACTGCTGGGAGGAGCAGAGAGGTCTGGAAGGGGAGTACCTGGTGATGCGGTGGGTGAGGTAGCTGCGTCTAATGTTGTGGAGGGCTCTGTTGGAGAGTACGAGGATTCTGTAGTTGATCCTCTTCTAAACAGGGAGCCAGTGGAGGTTTCTCAGGTGTCCTGTGATGTGTTCTTGGCAGGGGATGTTCAGGATGAGCCTGGTGGCGGCGTTCTGGATTTGTTGCAGCTTGGTCGGGTCTTTTTGGTGGTTCCGGCATAGAGGGCGCTGCTGTAGTCAAGTCTGCTTGTGATCAAGACGTGTGTCATGGTTTTTCAGCAGTTGTTTAGTATCCATCAGAAAATCTTCCGTAAGAGTTTGAGGGTGTGGAAGCAAGTGGATGCCAAAGTCTGACTATAATTGTTTCTGTTTTTCAATGTTTATAATTTTTTCATCTTCCTATTTAATTTGGGCACCAGTATCATAGTCAAGACTCCATACTGAAATTAGTGTTTCAATTTTCATAGTTCACATTTTTTGTGCTGCTAGTATCTTCCTAGCTCTTTGCATGAAGGAAGCTATTGGTATTGTAGCAATAATCAGTAACTGTAAATTCATCAGATGTTCTGTCATCAGTGCTTGGCTATTACCTAGCTTCCACCTTCTTTTGAGTGTTGTAGCACTGGATCAAATAATTGGACTAAGCTTCATTAAAACGGTTATTAGAAGAAGACCCTAAACTGTAGAATGATGTCCCCGATAACCTTGAGTTCCCTGGTAAATGCATAACAAGCTATACGCTTACTGCAGTGGAGGGGGCAACTGGAGTGAACTAAAGCCAAGGACACTCACCAGTGGATCATTTGGAAGAGCCCATCCCACAATCTACCCAAGACCCCTGATTTCAAAATGCCTATCGACTTTGAGCATGTCCAGAAAAAGGAGATCCCCTGTGCATGTGCATGTCAAGCTACTTATTGATCCAAAGATATGGAATCTTCTAGCTAAGGATTTAAAAACTGAAAACTAATACCCGTCACTTCAGCCTCACCACACTCATTCCAACCTCACCACCAACACATGTTTTTGCAGCACTTTTTATATATTAAACAGTATATCCCTCTCATTCATTTTACTGTTCAAAGGGCTCCATTTAAAAAGTTTACTTTTCTAAAGAGACAACAAGTTTCTTGCAGAGCCTATTGTCTGTAATCCGACCATTCCAAGTATTATCACTGTAATATGTCCTCATTGCAAGCACCTTCCCATAAAAGAACAGGTTTGCATTACAAAACAAGCACTTGCAATACCAATAGGCCTCGCCTTTTGTCCTCCTGGATTTGTTAATGATTTTTTGTGATGCTGCGCACCATTAGCAAAAAGAAATGCTGCTGCTTCAAAAGAAAAGTAAACAAAAAATAAGTTTAAAAAGTCACAATGACACAAACACATACATGTAAAAATATGCATCATGATGATGCTGACAGCCACTTGATACTGAAGGTGTGTTCCCATGGAATGACGCAGGTGGCATTTTATTTATATTTTACTTACTAGGCCAAGTTTGTGGAATGCCACTTGGAGCAGTAAATAAAAAAAAATACTTGATTGAAAGCACTATTTTTAAATTGGAGTTGCTAGCAGCTTCCAGAAAATTCAAAATAATTATAAAAAAATGCTATTTATGACTGTGGGGGTGGAGGAGAAATGGAGAAGCGTGGACGAAGGAAGAAACTGAGGGCCTCATTTACGAGGTTTTGGCGCAGGGCAGTGCCACAAGGATTCCTGCTGTGCAGCCCTGTGTCAAAAGAAATGGGAAGGAATGTGCCGTATATGTGAGATATGGTGCATTCCCGTCCTTTCCACCTTGAACCATGGTGCAGGGGTGTCTGTGTTGTAGGGATGATTAATTTTGTGCAGGAAGGGATGCCTTCCTGCACAAAAACATTCAATGGTGGCTTTTCCTCCTTCTGTGTGTGCTACAGAATGCAGTACACATATAAAGAGGAAAAATCAAGGAGAGATTTCTCCTCGTTGCACCTCCCTTATGCCTTCCCTAGGGAGGCATAGGCTTTTGAAGCATTCCCAGGTTTACACCTTGTTGTAAATCTGGGAATGTGTCAAATTCCAAGGGTGTTATGTGGGAACACCCACTGTAACTCCCATGGCACACCTCCCTCACACGACTACAACTGCGTTGCCTCATTTTATCTACAAGGCCATGAAAAGCCATGCAGGGTGGCTGTATGCAACCTTGTAGAAATGGGTCTGCAGTGTGCGCTGCGAGGCCGTCATAAAAGTGACGTTCCTGCACCACACAGGGGATTGTTCATAAGCCCCTGAGAATGGTAATAACTCAATGCAAGAGCATAAGGAAGGGGTAAGGTAAATAAATAAAAAATAATTTTAAAAAAGCAGGGGTTAGGAATGAACAATTTGGGGGAGGAGAAAGCAACACAGAGCATGTGGGATGGGTTTTAGGGGAGGGCTATTCAACACAAAAAGAAGAAAAATATTGCACAAAGGAACAAAACACAAGCACTGACATGGAATGCTAATAGCAGAAGAAAATAAAGCAGTTCTGTGAATGTTAGCAGTTAAAGAATACAATTCATCCAGTCAGAAGGGGTGTATCAAAGCTATGCTCCATGGGAGGGACAAACAGAAGATTAGAGAGGAAAGTCATTGAATACAAGGCAAGCAAATGAGAGTGACAAGAAAGTCAACCAATGGTAAGCAACGGGCTGGCACAAAACTCACTGTTAGTTTTTGGTATGGTCTACAAGAGGTTTTTCAACAGCAAACTGCTAAAAGCTGTTTGTAGGTGAGATGTAAAAAGGAGGCTCCCACTGGTGCCCACCTCTGTCGTTTGTGTAGTGGCAGCTGTACACCTGGGATGTCTTTCACTATGGAAATGGTTTCTGACATTAATCATTCAATGCTTTGGACTGAAATCCTTGATCGAATCCTTTGCCTTGCAATTTTCAAATACTTGCAATGTATGCACTGCAAGCTGTTGCCAAAATTGTGACTTTGGTAACTTTAGTTTTTGCTTTCTTCCCTCGGGAATCAAGTCACTTTCCATAGTGCAAGCTTTGATGGAAAAAAAACTTTTCATGCATCACGCCCAATATGTCGTAACAGAAACACATGATTCTCAAACATTCAGTTGTTCAAATGAATATGCTTCATAATGAATGGATTAGAATGTAAAGTAAATTATTTTAAATGGTGAAAAATACATAGACATACATACATTAGTATTTGTACATTTTATTCCTGTCTGTAAAATGTAGTGTCAAAGGTCCTCGCCCACGTGGAAAAGCTATGCCTCTGTGCTCTTGTTTGACTTTTCCTGGCCTGCCTTGTGTTTGCCGCTAGTGAACTCAACAATTTGTGAGGGAACTGGAGGTGTTGCATGAAGTTTCGAGATGTACATAAGAGCCCCGGATCCTGTTAGTCTAGGGATACACCCCAAGCATACTTTCACCCTTAGTCAAGGGTGCTACTCCCTCACACTCGGCACCTGATTCGAGTAGAAGGGAAGGGAGATTTTTAACTTGTACCCCTCATGAGGAAGCAACAAAATAAGTTGGATCCTTCTATTTCACCCATAGTGAGTATGCACTATGTTCTGATTGTTCAGCCTGTGTCATGTGTTAGGTGGCTTGTAGACTACCTGCAGATTAAATGGTGTTTTATGAATAAAACAGTTAATACAGCAATATGATGCTTATCCTACATGTTTTTGTTCACAAGATGTGACAACCTACCTGCTGGTGTATATGGTGATGAGTCCTGGAGCCTCCATAGATGTCTGTAAGAATTAACAGAATACTGATCTGTACCCTCCCTACTAGCCAATGTCTGCCTTGGCACAGTACCTAAGATCCCTTCAACTTCTTCGGTTGATATGTATATTCACAGTTGCGGGTCCTGTGCTCACTGTGCGACTGGAACCATGCTTCACCTGACATAAGACACATAAATAGGCTGAAACCAGTCTTGATTTGCTTGTGTTCGGGTTCAAAGAGGACCTGGTTTGGCAGTTTAGGCTGGACTGTTCCTATTGGAGCAGCATCAAGGCTGATTTGAATATAGCTGGGTCTAATCTGAGGTAACATTGAGGCCAAAGATACAATGGGTTGGAATGCTATCCTGAACAATTGCTGGTGGTTAAACCACTTGCAAGCATTCACACCATCATCTTTTCTTTTTTTAGCTGTTATGTGCATAGCCTAGCAATCAAGAGCTCTTGGCAAGCCACAGAGTTATACCAACCCATTCTATTCAATTCCAAAGACATGCGAAAAATTCACTCTGCCAGTGTTTAAAAAAAAGCTGAGTTTTAGGTTCGTCCAAAGAAAGTTAAATACTCTTCCCAAACCACCTTGTATTTCAACTTCAACTAGGCTTCAGACTGTGAATCTGTGCACCAGTTCAACAAGATGTTTGCCAGCAACAGGATTCGTTTTGTTACTGTTTCTCCATCATGGCTCGGACTAGTCCTGGGAAATGAAGAAGCTCTCTTCCACAACCTGTCATTCGAATGCTGTCAGACATTGAGAGAAAAAAAGCACTGGATGGGTAGGACAAAAGACAATGACAAGCAGTGCTTAATATGTTAAAACAAAATGAAAAAATAAGTGCCAGGGCCCTTGTCAGGAGAACACTGCAGCTTGCACCATCCATTGCCCCTGCCACTGCTGCCAATGACAGTACCAACACAACTACTAACCATCACACTTAAGTGTGACAATGAATGCTAGTCTAGCCCCCAAAGCTGTAAGAATGGCTTGGGCTGCAGGTTTTAGTATTTGTTAATGTATATTAAATTAATATCCAGCTGTTGTTGTGGTCATACCTAAATTTGGCAGACAGTGCCACCATGTGGCAGACTGTCATAAGTGCCAGTGCTGACAATAAGTGATGGTGCTGAGCAACGGAAACCACCGGCTCAAATTAAGCATTGGTGAGAAGGTTCTGATGACTGAAGCCTATGTGGAAGTCTTCTTATGAAAATAAGTTACCTAGGAATCGTGATGATCTTGTACCCAAGCTGACCAGAGCTGACTGGGGGACATCTTCTGTGGCAAGAACAATGTGAAACTACAAAGAGCATTCAAGAATTGTGAAACTGGTGAGGATGCATCTTCCTTGATTCAATGCTGTAAGAATGTGGGTTATTAGTTGCGAAGGATCTGGTTCCTTCGCAATAAAAAATTCCTCAACTTTCCATCTAATAGGAACCAAGTACCCAGGTCAGCAATTGACTCTCTCAAGGCTGCGAGTCACAGCAGCACAAGGTCTAGTCATGGGAGATGTTGTGGGTTGGTACCCCATTCTGCAGGCACACAATAGATCTTTTACTTGTAAAAATGAAAAGCACTTTATTGTACGCACTACTGAACACTACATATTAATTTACAAATATCTACACATGAATGCAGGTGGAAATACTCACAGTAACACCCTCCTAATAGTTCACACCCCTATCGAGCCCTGAACCCTATGACCACAATATCCCGGCCTATACTAGGCACAATACGACGGGGTATAGATAACAAAAGACATGTCTATTAGCTCTAAGGTGTCACCACATTACCAAAAGCATAAATAGGATATACTAAAGCAAAACCAATGCACATCTTTAAAATCGCTAAGGATGGTACCATTTTACAATGACACTAGGGCACTACTAACCTTGAAAATGTCAATAAATCATTTCAAAATGGTCCTATTACCTTCAACATAACCTCGATTGCCTGGTAGATTTGTGACTCTCAATAAAGCTTTTTCATAGACTTCATTAAAACATATAAAGATGCATTGTAATTTCATTGATAGCAATAAAGCATTACAGTCATCACTCAAGTATGTGCGAGTCTTTCTTCTATTTTTAAACATGCTGAAGCATAGCCTCAGGACCCACCAACAGAGATCCCCACACTCCAATGCCTTTTAGCAAAAGCCCAAACTCCAGGAGTGCTTGAAACGCAATAAAACCTCTTTGGGGTCATAAATATAGTCCTCTAGAAGACTTAGCGACTATGGCAAAATCAATGTAGGGGTTCCTTTGGGGCAGCCCCCTGAATGCTTGACGTTAGTCATGCCCCTGAAGCTTCTTAGAAAACCATAACAATCAATATGCACATTTTTCTTGCATACTCCAGAGGTTTCTGGGGCACTCCATACCCAGAGGCAATAATACTTTATCAGCCGTTTCGTCCCACCATGGAAACACTTTTCTTAGCCACATGGGAGCCAGCTACATCTTCTCCTTTCTTCTGGAGTGAAACAGACCTTCTGCTGTCCTCAATATGCACCAGATGTGATTAAATTAAAAAAATAGCAAAACTCATAATTCTAAAATATGCCTTAACAGGAGTTACAGCACATATAAAAGCATTTATGCCACTCGTAATGAGGACCTAAGTATAATGAGAGCTGCTTGAAGGGCTTGGTTTCCAGTCCTCAGTGTAAGGACCAAAGGTGGTTCTTCTAGCAGTGGGCTTAGCACCCCACAGAGAGTGTGCTAGAAACGTAAAGTCTCCCCCATTCAGGCCTATATAAGAAAATGGCGAACAACTAATGCAGTTGTGCGTCATTTTTTTAAAGCCATTCCTTAAAGCCATTTATGCGCCATATTTATAAAATGACACATGATGGCGCTAAGGAATGGCTAGCGTCACCAAAAAAGACGCTAGCTGGTGGGAGATTGCATTAGGGGAAATGGCGCTAATGGGTCAGAAATTACATTAGGCTGGTTAGCGGCAATATTTCTGCCGCCAGTCAGCCTAGAGTAGTTTTTGACTCACAAGCAGCCTAAATGACTCCTGTCTAAGTATAGACAGGAGTCATTACCACCATCCCAATGCCCGCCAGTGCCAGGCAGGGGGGCCCATGTAAGGGTCGCCCAATGGCACACCACACACATACACACACATTTATCTGCAACTTACCTTGGATGGGCTTCCTCCTCCAGTAGTGTCCCTGTGGTGTGGGTGGTGGAGTAGCAGGGGGTTGGGGTGAGCATCTTTGTGACCATTCCATGTTGCTTCCCCATGGAAATGGGCCTACCTGCTCTTTAACGCCTGGTCTAACAAGGCATTAAATAATGGCGCTAAGGGGGCTTAGCGACATTATTTAGGTCCGTCTCCCACCCGTGCATCGTTTCTGTGCCAGAAGTTAAATATGGAGCTGAGGCGCTAGTGTCATTTTTAGGAAGGGAATGCCTGCCTTGCATCTCATTGACGCACTGGGGATTGGCGCTTCCTAGAAAATGGCACTAACCCCACAACTTTGACACTAGACGGGTCTAGCATCAAAGTATAAAAATGGAGTTAGGTTTGCGCCGCTTTAGCACCAAAATAAATGGTGCTAAGGCGACGCAAACTTTATATAAAAATGGGCCTCAGTGTTTCTTAAAGAAAAAGCATAACTAGTGGCTCTATCTATTATAGCAATACAGGAATTGGCAGTCAATAACAATCTTGCTTTCCACAAATAAGCATATCAACCAAATAGCTGTGTGGTATACTCCTTAAATGGGGTAGTATTTTAATGTGTTTGGGTGTCACTGGAACAGAGTTAAAATGCTGAGACCTTCCACGGCTGACCTAGGATCTCACCCCCCACAAATCCATATGAATAAAGTCACTTTAACCCTGGTGGCTCATACATATTCAAAATACAGAGAAGGGGGTATATGTGGGAAAGACACATGAGTTCCTTGGATTATTACTCATGCAAAGCTCCCTGCGCTGCACTACCTGGGACTTCATAATACTCTGATAGGCTGTGGCACCTCCCTGCCTAGGGGAAATGAGAAACATCATGGTGAGGCAGGCAATGCAGGATCTATGGGTTTAAAGTAGGGAACTGACCCTCCCATCCCTTCTTCTAAGGAAACATTTGCAAAAGGGAGGCCAAGACTTCTTGTACAGAATTCTGTCTAGATATAACACTTGCAGGGATGGTGGCTAGCAAAGACTTCAAATGTAGGAGCTGCCTAACGGCTAGACCCACTACAGGTTTGGTACCTGCACGTGTGACACAATAAACTCCCCCACCCATTATACTTCTAAGGGAATCCTAAGCACTGTGGCACCAATGAGTTGAGTCCAATATGTTATTTCAACTTAATGCCACACTGGTCCTGCTCTTGGACTACTCATGTGTCTAGACCTATAATCGGAGGACTCTTGACAAGTGTTGCCGATATCCTGGTGCTCTCATGAAGGTGTATCAAATGCACCAAAAAAATGGTGATGGAAGGAATTCTTGTTTTAATCACAGACACTGGCATTCGCTGAGGCGCATTCCAGTTCACTGTTTTTCACTTACCAAGCCATGCTAGATAAAGACCTTGCTTATGTAAACCAGTATTAATCTCTCTCTTCATGGGAACAGTTCCTCTCAAACTCCCAGACAAGGTCCTCTCCAGAAGGAACCACAAGCACCCACGTACTAGTTTCACCCTACTGGGGATTGTGAGTAGGGTGTAGCTTGAGTCCTATGGCACTTAGACCATGAGACCCATGTCTGAGCACACCCATCACTCTAAGGGTGTCAACTGCAAAAACAAGGTGATGGATGGAATGCTTGAATTATTTTTCACCACAGCTAATCACTCAGGTTGCATTACAGTTCATCATTGTTCACCCACAATATCATCCCAGAAAAAGGCCTGACTTATGCAAATCATTAGTGACCTGCTCATCATGAGAACAGCCGGTCCTGAACTGCTAGATGAAGTCCCTTCCCGAAAGGACCATAAGCAACCACAAAATAGTTTCGCCGTACTTGGTGCTCATTAGTAGGATGCAGATTGAGGCCAATAATACAGTGAGCATGGGGCATTCCTATCCCACTTATGGCCTCAACTGCAACAACAACAAGGTAATGGATGGAATGCTTGACTTAATCTCAGCCACTGGCAATCGCTCAGACTACATTCCATTGCATTCTTTTTCACCCGCTATGCCACTCTAGACTGAGGGCTGACTTATGCAAATTAGTACAGCCCTGCTCACATTTTAGGCACTCCCCCACTTTCAACCAACTGATTTATTAAATCATGGAAAACTTCAGACAGGACCATTTATCATCAACTATTAAGAGAATGCACACCACAACAGCTGCTATTAGGCAGTGTATAACGATACCAGATCCACGGTGAGTTATTACATGTCAGTTCAGGGGATGTATTTCCTGTCATATTCTGGTCGTATTGTCCGGTTTGCATTAATAAAAAAGCAAGAGACTTACATGGAGATGCCAAAACGTATAACCCGAAGTCTATCACAATGAGTGAATTTTTCAGGTATTGTTATATAAGCTAGTTCGTGTAAAGCCCTAGGGAAGTATTCGGGTTTATACAGCCATAAGGTGAAACACGAGCCGGCAAGAAGAGGAAAAACAGCTTTGAGATGATAATAGTAAATAAGAGGGTTTATCGGGAATCTCACAATTAGCTTTTTCGCGTTAACTTTGTGCCATTGCTGAAATTGCACAAACATCTTGGAAAGATGATGGCCTCAAGCAAGAGAAAGAAGCCATCCAAAGCAATTATTGGTGGGCATTTTATAACATAAAGAATGGACTGTCTCTGGCAGAAGTCGTCTGCCCGTGAGAGGAAACAGAACTGTAATCTTGTCAAAACTGACACTCCAATTGAATTCCGCAAATCAGACACATCAAGGAATTGTGAAAATGAAGTTGAGACTTCAAACGGTCTGGATTCCAGACCTAGGCACACAGGTACAACTGATCGTTGCCAAGTGCCTGCAGTGCCAAGCAGTAGGGTAACCTGATACATCTGCACCCACCCACTCTGAACACCCAGCATTCCATCCAGGGGTCTGCTTGAGCGTAGACTTTGCAGTACTGCTGAACAATTAACGTAGCCTAATCCTAGTCTACAGTCATTATCCAGAAGTGGAGGCACCGACGTCATTTAAGGGTCACCAGGGGTCGCAGCTGCGACCCCTGGCTTGCCACTTGCGACCTCTGGCATTGCCTTTGCGACCCCTGGCCTCAGAGGTGGCGAAGTCAGTGCATGGAACACAGGGGTAGCTCATATATATATATATATTTTTAATGTATGCTGTGTGCGAGAGAGTGTGTATAAGTGTGAGTGTGTGTGTAAGCACGTGTGTGAGAGTGAAATGTAAGGACAAAGTGCGTATGATGGCCATGCGATGTCACTTCAGCTACCCCTGGCATTTTTGTGAATTGGCGTTATGTAGCGGAAGTAGTTCAGACCACAGCAGCAGAGGAACTTATTCCAAAGCTTGAGAAAATGTTTGCAACCCACTGTCTCCCACAGGAGATGAAGACTGAAAACAGGCCCCTTTTCCTGGATCAAGACAAAGCCAATTGTGTTGCCTCCCTGAACAGCAAACAGTGGAAGGTCGTGTGCAAGCGATCACAGGCCAATTGGCGAAACAAAGAGGTCCATGAGAACTTTGAGTGAAGTACTCCACACAGCTGAGCTTGAGAATGAACATCCTTGATTGGCCATCTACAAAATTCTTGGAAACTGCAGAAATACCCTGGATGCCTTCATGCCGACTTTGCCATCAGACTTGCTAGCTTAGGGGCCAACAGTCAAAACAATCCATGTTTAACGTAGTGAGGAGCGCGAGTTCTTCCTTTTCCACTAGAGGGTGCTAGTTACTAAGTGAATTGATGGAAAGTTGCAGGAACAATACAGTGTTAAGTAATTTCATTCCCAACAAACGGTCAATGGAAGAAGGTATTGTTTATTTTTAAACGAAAAAAGTAGACAAATATCGAGACATAACAAGTAAATCATTTTTACAGACAAAAAATAATGCATGTACCAACTGGCCAAGGCACTGAAGAGAACCTTCCTTAAGGCGGTTGTACACATTGTTTAGAAGCAATGTCCCCTCATTCACTCTGAAGACATCTAATCGATCAAATAGACTGCCCTGTTGCCCCTGTGATGGTTGGAAATAAAGAGTGAATGACAGATGAATAAATCAATGGATGAAGAGGGCTGACTGAAAGCCCCATGCAGGTTTGTATATACTTCTATATGTTTTAAGAATTTATTTTTGAAATCAAAAGGTATTGACTTACACCACTCTAAAAATACTTTACCCAGCCTTGCATGTCAGAAATGATTGACTTGTGGCACAAATAAGTTCAATTATCACCACTGTGCACGTTTCTCATATTAGTAGAAACAAATTGTAGTTTCTGTGCTGTGAGAATATGGCATGTTTACAAGACAGCACATGTAAGACAGCTGCTGTGCAGATGTTGTTCATTACTCGCATTGAAGCTAACATTCCAGTGTCTGTATTACACTTAGGGCGCCTTGTCCCTGTTAGCACCGCAACGCACCTTTATGAAGGTACACCAGACGCGAACATGGACCGTGCACCCTATCACAAATAATGCCCTTCCCTCAGGGCAGCTGTGAAGTCGTCGCTGCCCGAAGGGCAGTGCATTAGTGAAAGGCGGAGTGGCTGTTTAAAGCAGCTACCTCATCCTTCAGAGTGCAGGTAGCACCCACCCTTCACTTCAAAGATCCCCTGCGGGGGTAGGGGGGTGGGGGGTGTAGTGAGTGACTGCACTTGTCAGCAGCTGGCTGTCTGGAGGGTCCCTGAGATCCCCCTACCCCTCTTTCAGAGGGGTCCCTCAGGGGTGCACTGACTGTGCACCACCTGCAGTGCCACACAATTAGTGCACCCCTGATTCTTTCTTTGCCTCAGCTCCCACATCTATAGTATTCTGTGGTGCAGCGGCAAAGTCTTTCCCTCAGCATGAGGACCACGGCCCCCATGCTAATGAGGGAACATCCCTTTAACATAGCACTGGTGCGATATGTGCCTCAGTGCTATCTGTACAGAAGGGGCCACTAAATATCAGCGGCCCCTTCCGTAATCCCACAATGCCGCAGGGCACAGAACATGGGGGACACGCCCAATGCGCCCCCGGAGCACAGAATGTAATGTGGCCCATCGTCCTCAGCACTTAAATTGAGTCTCACTCAAGACTGCTGGCCTACAACGCTACTATGAAGCCGTATTCATTCCAAGATTACTAGTTTCCCAGTCAAAAAGTCTTCAACTTAATTTTGTTCTACACAACTTTCCTTGTTTTAAACCCTTATCGAATTTCTCTCTAGCCACAATTCCTAGTCTTAAACACTTCTATGGAGCCTTCCTCTGCCGAACATTCCTGTCCTCAAAAACTTTAATTGAGCGATTCCAATATTTCTGGTCTCAATACTTCAAAGGAAATTCGCTCAATACAACATTCCTGTTCTAACAATTTTGTTAGAGACACACTCGCTTCACCATATCTGGTCTCAGTCCCAAAAAGTCTCACTGAATCCAGCAATCTTAGTTTTGTACATTTGAATGAAGTATCCATCACTCCCAAACCCTGTATTCCAAAATTTTAATGCAGTCTCACTCCATCCAACAATAGTAATTTAAAGCAATTTAATTGAGTTACACTCAATCCATAGTTTCTGCCTCAAGAACGTCATTGGATTCTCATTCATTTGCACATTCATGCTCTCCAAAATGCTAAAGGACCCTCTCCTAATGCTATATCCCATGTTCCAAAACTACCAGAGGATCTAACTCTATTTAACAAACTTTTCCTAAACATTTCAATGGGGTCTCCCACAATTTAGGATTCCTAACATGTAACCCCTTAGGGTGGTATGATTCTATTCAACATATCTGCTCTAAAACCAAAAGTGGGCCGGGATGCGTTGTGCGAGGGGCCCATCGGGATGTACCTTGCACAACCCTGTGCAATCACTTCAGTACAGTATCACTCGAGTCATCATGCCCACTTCCAAAAAGATAATTTGACTGTCACTCAATCCAAATTTCCTGTTTCCCAACATTTCAATGGAATCTCATTTGAGCTACAACTCCCAGGGCCAAATTCAAAAGGGCATTTACAAGAATGTTTAGTAGTATTCCTCTAAGCATATTTGCAATTCTCATAGGTTAGAGCATAAATGTATGCCCCAGACTAACCCATCTCTTATGCACAAAGTTCTCCACAGAGTGTGAATAGAACAGCACTAATGTAGTCCTACTTTTCAGGAGAAAATGTGGGAGAGGCAAGAAAATGGGGATTATCTACTTCATAGAGGAAGGAGGAAAGGTATAATGAAGGTGGGGTATGGAGAGGGGCATACATATAAAAATGTGCCTAAAAAGGGTAGGTGCTATGCAGTTCAGTAGTTTTACAGACCAAACAAGCTCGAATCTATCCAGTCAAGCCTTAGGAAAAGTCATACACCACAAACGGCCACTCAGTAGTGCTGCAAGGTTATGACTTAGAAACTAATGGAGGCAGGGAATAAAACTACCAGAACGAAGCACTAAAATCATAAATATAAAAAAGGCCATATAACTCTACACATTACATACACCCCTATAGAATGCCTTGCACAAATGTAAAACTATGTTGAAAAATAGAACAAATAAAATAAATAATACAATGGTTATATATCTATACCTTGTACCCATCATACAAACCACATTCTAGAAATGTTAACAGAACATATGTGTTAGAAATGGGGTCTCTAGTTGGCAGTCGGTTTTCACCCTGTCCAAGTAGGGACCCTCGCTCTAGTCAGGATAACGGGGATACCCAACTCAGATAACCCCTGCTCACCCACTTGGTAGCCTGGCACGAGCAGTCAGGCTTATCTCAGAAGCAATGTGTAAAGCTTTTGCACATAACACACAGGAATATAGTGAAAACATTATAAAAGGACACCATACCAGTTTTAGAAAAATAACCAATATTTATCTGTGTAAAACAAGACCAAAATGAGAAAAGTCCAACATACAATAATAAAGATATACATTTTGCAAGAATTAACTTAAAGATACAGTTCCTTGAAGTTGATAGCTCCATCTTGGGCTATCAGAGCGTCGTGAACAACAAATTCAACAGCTCAGACCGGGCCGCAGCGTCGTGGGCCAGCTACAGTGTTGGGAAGACCCGCAAACAGTACCTTGGAAATGCAGGGTGTCATGATCCTTGCAATGAGGTCCGGGGAGCGGTGTCGCTGGCGTTGCGGTGTCAGTTCCGGAGGTAGGTGTGGGGGTGGTTGGGCCCTTGAAGTCGCACGCATTGCAGATCGAACTTTGAGCTGATGAAGTCAGGAGGGCTGGCATGGATGGCATCAGGGCTGCGGAGCGAAGCGAGATGTTCGACGTGCGATGTCCACAGGTCACGGTGCAGGCAACGGCTCCGTGGCGGCGTCCAGCAGCGTTGGTGAGACCAGGTCTGCGGTGTGAAGCGGGGCGGTGTGATGTCACAAGGTCACGGTGCTGGTAGCGGTGTCGTCATTGCTGAAGCGCTGTCATCGGTAGGCCCAAGTCGGCGGTGCGGAGCGGGCTCCGTGTGGCATCCATGGGTCGTGGGGCAGACAGGGATGTCTGGTGACAACACTGGAGTCAATGGCGCTAGCGTCTGTGGACCGGGGCTGCGGTGCGGGACGGTGCTTTGTGTACCTAACGGGTGGTGTCTACAGGCCATAGTGCAGGCAAGCGGCGCCGGTGTCAGCAGGAGCGTCATTGTTGGGGATGCCCAGGCTGTGGTGTGAGCAAGGCAGTGCCGGAGTGTGGGGCCCACAGGTCACGGTGCAAGCAGCAGCTTGGTGGCAGCATCAAAAGGCGGCGGCGGTGAGACCAGGGTTGCAGCGTGAAGTGGGGCGGTGCGGCTCCGTGCGGCGTCAGCAGATCACGGTGCAGGCCAGTGGCGTCGTTGGTGGCGTTGCAGTGATTTTTCTTCTTGAACAGCACAGAACACATAGTTTCCAGTACTGCAGGCTGATGAAACTGAAGTCTTTGATATCCCTGAGCCTTCCAACAGGAGGCAAGCTCTACTCCACGCCCTCGGAGAACTTTCTCAAGCAGGATACACAGCAAAGTTCATCCTTTGCTCTCTTTTAAGGCAAAAGCAGCAACTGCAGGCCAGCCCAACAAAGCACACATAGCAAAGGGGCAGTACTCCTTCCCCTGCTCTTCAGCTCTTCTCCTTGGCAGAGGTTCCTCTTGATCCAAAAAGATTCTACAAGTCTGGGGGTTTGGGTCCACTACTTATACCCCTTCTGCCTTTGAAGTAGACATACTTCAAAGGAAAGTCTTTGTTGTTCACAAGATCCTGTCTTGCCCAGGCCTGTCCCCAGACACACAGCAGGGGCTTGGAGACTGCATTGTGTGAGGGCAGGCACAGCCTTTTTAGGTGTAAGTGACCACTCCTCTCTCCACTCTAGCCAAGCCCATTGGGATATGCAGGCTACACCCCAGCTCCTTTTGTGTCACTGTCTAGAGGGAATTCACAACAGCTCAACTGTAAGTCTAACCCAGATGTAAAATACACAAGCAGGCAAAGGCACAGAATGGTTTAAGCAAGAAAATGCCCACCTTCTAAAAATGGCATTTTCAAACAAACAATTTAAAAAACAACTTTACAAAAAGATGTGTTTTTAAATTGTGAGTTCACAGATCCCAAACTCCACATCGCTGCCTGCTTCCAAAGGGAACCTGCACTTTAAGGATATTTAAAGGCAGCCTCCATGTTAACCTATGAGAGAGATAGGCCGTGCAACAGTGAAAAACGAATTTGGGATGTATTTCACTGTTAGGACGTGTAAAACACATCAGTACATGTCCCACCTTTAACATACACTGCACCCTGCCCATGGGGCTACATAGGGCCTACCTTAGAGTTACCTTACGTGTATAAAAAGCGAAAGTTTTAGGCCTGGCAAGTGGGTACACTTGCCAAGTCGAACTCGCAGTTCAAAACTGCAGTGGCAGGGCTGATACATGTTCACAGGGCTACTCATGTGGGTGGCACAACCAGTGCTGCAGGCCCAATAGTAGAATTTGATTTACAGGCCCTGGGCACCTCTACTGCACTTTACGATGGACTTACTAGTAAATCAAATATGCCAATCATGGATAAACCAATCACCAATACAATTTACATAGGGAGCACTTGCTCTTTAACACTGATCAGCAGTGGTAAAGTGCGCAGAGACAATAAACTAGCAAAAACAAATCAGAAATACTAGGAGGAAGAATGCAAACATTTTGGGGATAACCCTGCAAAAAGAGCAATTTTCAACAATATGCATATACCTAGAAAGTTATAAAGATGTAAACTGTTTAAAAATATATTTTAAAAACAGTGAGTCATCTAGCACATAGAGATATTTCATAAGATTGCATTTCCCAAACAAATACACAGATGCCTTTTCCCCATTGATTGCAATTCCTTTTACAAGTAGCGTGGTAGATTTATGCCTAAAATATGCTCATAAAGTTAATAGTAGAAACTTGTATTGTTGCTATTAGGTGTAATCATCTGTCCAGAGTTGCTGGATTGCATATAGTTAGAGATGTTCACCTAGGCTGAGGAGTAAATCTATGGACCTCATTTACAAGAATATGACACAGCGCTATCCCCTAATGACGCCATGGATGCACTGATTTTACAATACAGAGCCCATTGGCACATGTTTTCACAGATGAGTCAGAAATGCTGACGCATCTGTTGGCGCTAAACTCAAGCATTGCTGGAGTAGCATTGTTAAACTGATGCAACTCCAGCAATGTGAGGAGTTGCCTATTGCTAGGAAAAAGCCTTGCTTCAAATTTGCGCCTGTTCTGAGCAGGTGGTCAAATTTTTATGCAGTAAAGTTGCAGAATGATGCAGTGAAATGTTGTAAATTGGACTGTGTCAGTTCTGTGCCACTTTTCCAGTGGGAACACCTGCCCTGCTTACAATATACCTAGCGCAGGTATAATGTGACACAGGGGTTTACAAACTGACACATTGAGCCCAATGCTTCAGTTTGTAAATATGGAGAAGTGCAGTGCACTGCTAGTGCCATCGCTGTATCAAGAATAAATGATGCGGCAGTGGCGCAAAGGGCTTATAAATGAGGACCTGTGTGTGTGGAAATTTCAGCCCATAAATCAACCTTGATGAATTGTACCCTAGATCACCAATAAGCTAAAAAAGCCTCACTCAGTTCAATGTCGTTGGGCCTAATTTCTGTAGTAGTTGTGTCGCTTTTTCACCATGCAACAGGTAGCAAGCATGACACAACTACTAAATATGATTTAGAAAGCCACCTTCATGGGCCTGAGTGGCTTGCTAAAATCCAGAGTAACGCAGCACAAAATGCTGCATTGCCTTACCGTGCCCCAGGGAGGCGTTCCATAGGTGGTGCGTGGATTTTCAAACGCAGCACCCTTGGATTTTGATGCATTCCCAGGTTCACCATAAGTGGAAGACATGGGTATGCGCCAAAACTGCTGCGCCTCCCCATGTGAAGAGTAACAAGGAGAAATATATTTATATCTTCTTGCTTTTTCCTCTTTCTATGTGTGCTGCATTGTGCAGCATGCATAGAAAGAGCAAAATGCCTCAGGTGATTGTTTTTGTTCAGGAAGGTGCTCCTTCCTGCAGAAAAACAATCCTGCTTACAACCCGGGCACCCTTGCACCATGGTGAAAGAGTGCCTCCATTGGTACTAGGAAGCACATTGTGGACCAGCTATGGGAAAAGGCAGGAATGCACTGTGTTATTTTAAATGTAGCACATTCTTGCCTGTTCTCTGTCGTTCAGTGCAGTACAGCAAGGTGACTTTCTGCGCTGTGCTGTGTGATGATTTCATAAATATTCTCCTTGGTGTAAAAATACTACAATAGAATCTTGTAAGGAAATAAGCTTTTTGCATGTCCCCCACACTTTTTGCACCCATTTGAGCTATTAGCTGCTGCTTTTTGACTCTGAGATTGCACTGAGGACTGCTAACCATACCTTAGTGCCAGTGTTTTAACCCTATACAGAATGTTGAATTGGATACATCTAATTGGCAAGGCCTGACTTACTTGTAAGTCACTACTATATGATAGCCAGGGTACCCAGGGCATGTGCGATAGCGTGCCCACTCCGAGCTACAGCACTGTTTATGCCACACTTCGTATGACAAGATACAAAATGGCCCCCAGACTGCCACTGCAGACTGAAAGGGCAGCGGTTGGACTGCCAGTCTGACTTTGCCATTTAAACCTATGGCAAAGCCACCCTATCCCTTAACATTATATATGTCTCCCCTAAGGAAGCCCTATAGAGTCTTTTGGCATGGAGCTGTATTTTATTAAACAAGACATATGTTTTATGATATATCTTAGCAGCATTTCCAAATTATGTTTTGCTGTGGGTAAAGTTGGTAGCCCCATTGTCTAATACAGAGTTACCGAGTGGCAACTCAACCCGGCTAACTTTTAATTGGGATTACCAATGCTGGTGATGAAAGGTATCAAATTAATCGTGGCATTAAATATGACTTGACGGCCAAGTTGCAATTAATGTCACTTTTAAAGGTAAGCAACTTTTATGAAGTTGCTGCTCAATGCCCCAGCTAGTCCAGAGCCTCATGAAGGCACTGACACACAGCTGTCTGCCCACCTGGGAAGATGTGTGAATGGCTCCCAGACCAGGAACAAAGACAGCTGCCACACTGGAAAGTGTGACCTCCTCTCACAGGATGGCTGCCAAGGGTGTTAGCCCAAAAGGTGAGCGTCAAAGGTGAAGCCACCTTTGAAGGGTCGCTGTGACAACACTTTTGGGCAGGATGCCTTTTGTTTCCTGTAGAGAGAGTAGAGGCAGTGACAGAGGATAGAAAACCAGTTCACAAACTGGTTTTCCAGGGCATGTAGCCCCGTGGTAGCCACACCACTGAGGGTAGGCTACCAAGGTCCTTATAATCAAGGAACAATTCTGCCATGTTGGTTTGTGAAAGAATGTTGCACTCTGGGATAGACAGATGCCGCACATCACCAGAAATGTGTCACCAGAGAGGAGGGGACCAACTAGCCCATTCGTTAATGACAGCGTTGTCCCCTCGGGGCACTTTGTTGGGATATAATGGGCACCCTGGCATCTGAAACTTCAGTACTCACTGGACTTGGAAGGAGGACAAGAAGAAGACCACTTTGAACCCCTTAAAAGTACATAAAGTGAGGCTGCAATGCACGAGGGACTGCACCTGCTGCACTTTAGGCTAGTGGAGTTTGGACCCTGTTCTATGTGTTGGGCTTGGGAAAAAGTTGATTCCGAACTCCAACCTGAAGCAGAGACCTCAAAGATCAATTGGCTGGCCGCCCAGAATGGCACTGGGGACATTAAAGCTAGAAGAGCCTAAGTTGCATCACACCACAGACGTTTTGCTGCTACTGGACACTGGGCACCCCAAAGGACAATTCGGAGAAAGCAAAAAGGTTCACCCTTGTCTGCTGGACTCATGGGTGTTGGTTGTGACTGGATTCATCGCCCAAGGGGGACAAAAGCCTCCACAAAAGATTTGCACCATGACCGCTCTGTGGCAGAAGCATAAGGTCTACATCGGCACCCCCTGGAGCCCTGCACAGAGGACTTTGTGGGATCCCAGGATCCATGGACAGAGTCGCCCCCACTCACCTGTAGACCAAGGACTCAACCGAGTTCACCCCTATGGACCGCACAGCATGCATCTCTCAGCATCTCTCACCATCATGACCACTCCATTGTAGTCTATGGCGGTTATTCTGTAAACTTTGGATCTTGCTTCAAAAATGCTCTGGTGGCCAGGTAACTGCCCAAAGTGTCCATTTTGGCCCCTAGACCTCTGTCCTGCTGGACTTGGTTGCCTAACCCATGCTGGAGTTGTCAAACTACCTGTTTCAAACTTTTCAAAAGTTTCGGAACATTTTTGTTGTCCAATGCTTGTTTGCAGTTGATTTAAATGTTATGTATTGCTTCTAAAATCTGTATCTCCAGAACCCTCCGATGGAGTTTATGAATAAGGTTTCTAAAAATTCATAAAAATAAGCTCTGTATTTATAAATTGTTACCATGCCGTGTGACTTTCTTAATTTGTTGTTTGGTGCTGTTAAATGCTTTACACATTGTTCCTTTGCTAAGCCTTACTGCTCACAGCCACAGCTACCCAGGGTTAAGGTTAAGGGTAAACATAGTTGACTGGACCCGAGATGGTATTTGTGAGTGTACTGCATGATAGGGCTTCCTAGCCATATCATATAGTACACCCAGATTCTCACATATCTCACATAATCCAAGAGTCTTGTTCTTCAAAACGTCAAGAGACCCACCCACTCCAAAGGTACTGTTCTCTAACTCTCTCCTAGAGACTCACTAAACCCAAGATTCCTGATATCCAAAACTTCAATAGAATCTCATTAATCCACTTTCCTGCTCTCCAATAAATAAGTGGTGCCTCACTCAAACCAAAGCACCTGGCTTCCCAACACTCTAACTAAGCGTCAGTCAAATCAATATTTTTGATATCTAAAACTTTAATAAAATATTACTTAATCCAATATTTATATTTCACATTACTTCAATAGAGATTGACTCCATCCAAAGTGTCTATCTCTAACACCTCAACAGGCTCACTGAGGGCAAGACTGCTCATTCCAGGAATCCACTTCTCCAACATCTCAACAGTTTCGCTCAATTTAGGATTTCTGTGGTCATGTACTTCAACATCATATCGTTCAGTCCATGAGTCCTGTTGTCATACACACCAGCATCATCTCATTCAATCCAAGATTCCTGTTGTCATACACACCAGCATCATCTCATTCAATCCATGATTCCTGTTGTCATACACATTACTCAATCCAGCATTCTAGGGATCCAGTGATCCAACAGAAATGTATTCACTTTTCCTCCTCTTTACTTTGAAGCCGATAGTGATCGGCCCCACGTCCAAACGATCGTTTCGGGCATTTCAAGGACGTCTTTTGAGCACCCGTGCCTCACTGGAGTCTCATTCTCCCACCACCCTTGCTTCACTAGCATTATATGTTTCAAGGAGGCCACTCAGGATCCAGGGGTAGACGGTGGGGTGGAAAGTTTGCCAGGACTCACACCCTTAGATCACATCCAGGCTTTGATGTTATGATGTTCCTTCAGCTTACTGTCTCTGCCTTCGTCGCACTTTTGGTTTGACATTTCTGCAGGATTAAAAGGCTTAAACAGCTTTAAGGCAACGGTTGAGCACTGCCTCAAACTCCCAAACAAACAAATAGCTATTAATTAGAAATACAGACCGCAAATCAATCTGGAGTGTTCCAGTAATTACACATGTGACTAAATACCAGTGGAGGCGGGGTCTTGCTGTCTCAACTGTTTGTGTTTTAACCAACTGGACAAATGTTGACATACCCACAGGAAGTCAGTCGCGCTTTTACATTCATGCCTGGTGTGTGTGCTGAGGCACGTGGGAGGACTGAGGAACCCAAAAATACTCCCATGCCACTGGACACCACCTACCCCCTGCAGCCGTATTCCTGTTTACTGCCAATCACTGGGAATGTGGTTGGTTGCTTAAAAGAGGGCTGGGGAATGTGCCTGGTGCCGGAAGGCATGTGTGTAAGGCATCCCCTCTTGTCCCAGCGGGCTCAGGAGAGTGCGCCAGGTCTGCAAATACCTCCCAACCTCTGTAGAGTGGGAAGCAGCTAGCTAGCCAGAGCCAAAGTCAATCGTTATCGGCATTTCAATAGTGAAAAGGGACTGGCTCGACTAACGTACACTGAAAGGTCACAAAAATAGTTGCAGAAATACAGCTCCGCTCATACTAAGAACAGATACAGAACAGGAACTCAGCCATCTCGTACACAAGAGGTAAAAAGGTTGATACAACTAAGACAGTGCAAGCATCCTCAAACCCACACACGTTCACAGAGCAGGTAAACTATGCAGTTTTCCCTCACAAACATGGAACTAGGATATATATCACGATCAGTTACCGCAAATGGCACCAACAGAAGTGCAAGCTTCCTTTATACAGAGATTCAGTAGACAGAACCAGCAGCAGAGGGGGGCAGCAGCTGCAGCAATGAAAGCCTCCCTGACATACGTCACATAAAGAAAAGATGGACTCCAACTAGGGCCTTAAGTGGGTTGAAAACGTGTGGGTGTTTGAGGGTAGGGGGGGTTAGGGAGTAGGTCTCTAAAATGGGCGTGGCCTTTGCTATTGGAGAGTGGCTGGAACACGAAAAACTACATTATGCGAAACACAACATCCTGGTGATAGATAACTCTCTTAGGTAAGGCAAGATTAAATAATACATATGAAATTCAAAGAGTAACTAAACTGCGTTTTTTACATTAATTTTTCATAAATAGATCATCAGTGTTTTGCTATTAAAATTAAGGGCATGGCCCGACAGGGACACTAGTCGATGTCTGTTTTTAATTATTACCGGGTCTGACACCAGGAGGCACCGGCCCACTTAAAGCCCTGGCTGCAATGATGCAAGCTTCCTTACACAAATAACAGGTACAGTACCGGCAGCAACAACAGTGCAGGCTTCCATTATACAGAAAGATGGTCGACAGAATTCAAAGAAGCGGTAAAATGGTACATAAAAGCACACGAGAATGGCTGCCCTGGTACAAGAGTAAACCTCCCTCACAAACAGCACTGTAGAAAGAATGAATTTCAGCAGTGAAAGTTTACATAATACACACACTGGACAAAGTTCACCAGCACATGTAAACCTCAAACACAAATCAGTTATATACCATGGTGACTACCAGTGCAGGAACAGCAATCAACAGAAGTGCATGCCTACCTGACCCACACTGCACCGGCCAACATAGGGAACCACAATGAAGGAGGAAGGACAGGACAGAGACAGGGGCAGGTTGTGGCGGAAGTGCACCGTAACGAGGGCACTGCACCCCCATAGCACTTTGGGCCAGATTTACAAGGCCTCCTTGCTCCATACTAGCGTCATTTTATATTACGCTAATGTGGCTCAAGGAGGCAATTTTCCTCACGCCATAGTTACAAAGTTGCGCAATGCAATCATTGTGCCACTTTGCAACGTCTTGTGCCACATTATGCAAGGGGGGGCGTTCTGGAGTTAGGAGGCCTGCAAAAATGGCACAGTGAAATCTACAAATTTCCCTGCGCAATTGTTTGTGTCATTTTTAACGCCTGCTCAGAGCAGGCGTTAAAGTGACGCACTCATTTAAATTAGTGGGCCTCTGTGCACATTGCTGCACTAGCGTCAACATTTTTTATGCTAGTGCAGCAAAGAGCCACAATAGCATCCAAAATTTTGAAGCTAGTGTGCCGTAGTGTGCCGTATTGTAAATATGGTGCACCCATGGTATCGTTAGATGGGGCGGGGGCAACGCAAGAAAACTGGCGCATGAACACTGATGCGGCAGTTTCTTGAAAATATGCCATTTTGTTTTTGAACCTCACTATCCTTAAAAAAAAAGGGTGGCATATTTATACTCTGTTTGCGCCGGATTTACGTCATTTTTTTTACGCAAATCCTGGTTCCCTGTGCTGGCCATTGGGGTGGTGGGAATGACTCCTGTCTTTTCTAAGATAGGAGTCATGTGGTATGGATGGTTTTGCGTCAGAAAATGACTCTAGGCAGTTTAGAGTAATTCTTTTTACACTAACCTGCCTAACATCATTTTTTTGTGCAAAACCCCCTTCTTCCATACCGCCAGCCCCACCCGACTAACGTCATTTTTTTATGCTAGCCTACCCATTGCACCGGCTCCATTCCATAAATATGGTGCCCAGCTGGTGCACAAAAATGGTGCAAGCCGGTGATAAACTTTTTGGTGCAAAACTGCGTTAGTGCAGTTCTGCACCAAAAAGTATAAATCAGGGCCGGAATGTATAGACTGATGAGTTCTCAGACAGGACTTCGCATGTTTCAAATATGTGTGGAATTTCCATTAAAGCACACAATGCGTGCAAAAACACATAGGCCTTTTTGAAGCAACTTAACAAACTGAAGCGTACTATATGACAGATAAACTGAGGCATGTAGGTTGCTATTACAATGTGAATCTAGCAGTCTTAAGAGAGTGGGCCATGTAACCAACGCACCCTAAAATGGAGCTCAAAAATACGTGCAACTGGAGCCCTTGGAATGTGTTTGCGATACTCTCAGCTTCTTTAGTTGGGCAAATGTATTGCCTTTTGCCTTATGTTCGATAGAGATAGGGTTTCCCACATACACTTTTCAATTAAAATAATATTTGAAAACAAAATATAATTTTTCTATTTCAACAGAGCAGTCCTTGTAGATAAAAGTGTATTCCAGGCTAATACCTAGAACTCAATTGCTGTCACTCATCCTATAAATCTTCCATTCTCCAGTGGTTAATTCGTGCTGGTGGCTGCAGGTGAGGCTGAGGGCACTGGAACTCATTTTTGGGAGAGGACTTAATTTTAATCATCAAACGGTGACACAGAGAAAGGAAGAAAAATAGCAAAGAGAGAGAAAAGTAAAAAAAAAGCTATGAAAATAATAATGAAGGGAGAAAGCAGGGATGAAAGAACCCCCACAAAACGAGATAAAGAGTAAAGGTGAAAATGAGGTGGAATTAAGACTAAGTATGCCCAGTATTTAGCAACCCCGACCTTCAGCTTCACTGGAGATAGGCTCCTGAGAGAAACTATGGGCCCTGCACTTATTTATTTTACAAATTAAGCACTGCACTCCTCCATTTGAACAGTAAAATTGTGAAGACTTTTGGGGTTAGCCACAGTTCCAGACCCTTAAATGCAAAGTTTTTCGGCATACGTGAGGCAGATGGATAAGGCGGCCACCTCACTTCATGTCATCACCAACCTGCTTCTAGCCCTGAATTTTTAACACACATATCACTGCTATTGTGTATGTTAATTTAATTAGATTAGTTTAATGGAGGCAAAACAAGGCTACAATTCCCACAAAGCAGTTGACTGTCGCACAAAAGTACAGTACTATGGAGTCAAGTAGCCACTTTATGGATGGATGGGTCCTTGGAGGAGGAGGGAAGTGATCAAATATAAAAAAAATTCTTGTCAAGAGAGGGACAATGAGGTATATTTATGAGCCCCCAGCGCCAACTTGCGCCACATTTACAGCATTTATTTCACCGCAAACGTGGTGTTAAGGTGGCATTTCCCACGCGCCAAATTTACAAAATGGTTCAATGCTTGCAGTGCGCCACTTCGTAAACCCTTGCGCCAGGCATAATGTATGCAAGGGGGGCGTTCCCCGATTTGGGGGGGGGCTGAAAAAATGGCACAAGGAAATCTATGAGATTTTCTTGCGCCATTTTTTTCTGCACTTTTAGCACCTGCTCAGAGCAGGCGTTAAAATGGGCCCCTAAGTACTCTGCAAAAGTAGCGCCAACATTTGTCTCTACTCCTGCAGAGCACATCAATGGCGTCACATAGGATGATGCTATTGCCCCCTACCCTGCGTCATGGTGCGCCATATTTTAAATACGGCACACACATGGTGGCGGTAGGGGGATGCTAAGGGGCACAGGGAAAGTGGCGCTGCACTCGGTGCAGCACCACTTTCCATAAATCTGCTCCAATATGTTTTAAGCAGACAATCATCAAATTCTGCTTCAATGTGTGCTTACTGTAACAAAACAACATCATTAGGAATCTGAAGAATAACTTATAAGGTTTATTGAAATACAATTAATGGGCTAAAGGAGTACACCGTTGTAAACAATGTTTGCACACAGGACTAAAGATGCTTTTAACTGACGGGACTAATCCTTGAAAGGATAAAGAATGCTGCAGTTACTTACTGGTAGTCTTCATTACTCCAAGTCCAGGTCTTCCTCTTCCTGGTAATTACACTACGAGCTTTGGACCCCATACAGAACTCTACAAAGGTAAAGTTAGCGTACTAGTTTCCCATCCTTCCAAGATGCCCGAAATCCTCGTCCCTTAATATCGTAATAAAAGAGAGTCCGACCCCACCCTCATCCTGTTTTCAAAAGCCACCACTACCAATGAAGCCAACCATTTAGGTCCGGGAGGCATGGGAAACTATACTGGGGCGAGGAAGACTAGATGGTGTCTGATGTGTTGAAGGACCTCCTTCAACTGTTGACCTTGCACATAATGCCCCTTCACCTCGTCCTCTGTATCGGAGTCAGCAAGAGTCATTCCCAAGCGAGGCCTTTTAGGGGAGGATTGCTGCTCCTTGTCCTGGAAAGCCGCAGCCACTGCTACCTGAATCATCTATTGAATCACTGTTAAGGACGGCTTATTCTCCGATGGCCCAGCCTGCTCAACATTATGGCTCTTCTGTGCAGCCTTACCCCCAGTTCCATGTTGCCAAAAAGCATAATGCCCAGTGAGAACAAGCATTTGCAATGCAACAGGTCTCGCGTTTGCTCGTGTTAGAGCTGATAGCGTTGTAAACTTCTAACCGGACTTTTCACTCGTCATGAAACCTATCGGCAAAAGTGCAATAACCGGAAAAAGTGCAATTAAGTGTGTAACAGGGTCGATATTATGTAAAGCGCTCGACTTCTGCCAAACGAGATCGCGCTGGGAAAATAGAGAAAAAGTAGTCCACGAACCGGACGGAAAACAGCGAACCTCGTATGTTTTCAGTACTTGGTCGATGCGCACGAGGAGGGATATCCACCGGAAAAGGCATGGCGTATGCGTGCCTTCCACTAATGAAATCAAGCAGATTCTAACAGGCAAGCCCACGAGACAATGAAAGACACTGACGTGACGGGGCTCCGAGCCCTTTTTAATTCCTAAAGCGTCTCACTCAGCGAAACGCATGCGCAAGCGCATGCGACGCAGGCTCGACCCTAAAAAGGAGACTTCCCGATTTTATAGTTGCATTACCCAGCAACTAACGAGAAACCCATCATGCAAAGCACCCACTGCCGGTCATTTTAGGGTTCCCCAGCGTGCTGCTCACGATACTGGTGCCACAAACCACGCACCACAGATCACAGGTGCCGCCACAGTAATCAACTACTGCTTTACCAGAGAAAAAGAATGAGCTCACTGAGCAGCACGTCTAAACCTACCTTAAAACCGCTCTACGAGTCGCCGGACAAAAACTTGTGTCCATTACAGCGGGCAAACAAGCACCTTGCGCTCATTGGAAAACCAAGGTCTGAACAGGTAAATTCACCCAGCAGGGTGTCAGGGCCTTCCGAAGCACGATCTCCAAACCCATAAACTTACCTGAATGTCCATTGCAAGTCATTCACCACCCACCGCAGATCACTTTGAAGAATATCTGAACATAGAACCAAAAAAAAAATAGGATGGGGGATGGGCCGACCTCCCTTTTATTAGGATATTAAAGGAAGAGAACGTCGGCCATCTCTGAGGGATGGGAAGCTAGTAGGCTCACTTTAACTTTGTAGAGTCCAGACAGGGGCTAAAGCTCATAGTGTAATCACTGGGACGAGGAAGACGGACAAGGAGGTAATGTTATAGGGCTTGCCACAGATCTGCACCCACCTGGAAGGCACGAAACAGAAATTGCGCTGTAACTTATGTTCCGCCTGCTGCTTTGGCGAGAGAAACCTTCTAAAGCAGTGCTGTCCAGTAGCAAGTACCTGTTGCAGGCATATCCTATAAGAGAGGTTATCACTTTAGTTATATTTTAGAATCTGTGATTCACACCATACAAACTTGCCAAACACAGGAGGCTCTCTAGTGCTCCATACTTTACCTGTCTTCTCATCGCACACAAGTGGCATGCCCACACTCATGCTTAAGAGTTAAATGTGCGGTAAAGAGAGGCACAAAGGGCCTGAATTATGAAAATGTTTTTTGTAAGTTTGCGTCGCTTTTGCGTCAAAAAACGAAGCAAAGGCTGTGCTAACTTTTCATAAATCAGGCCCAAAGAGTCTAGTGTCCCATGTCCCATTTCCCTCTACATTGATATCTGTGTGGCCCTCAGTCTACTGAGTCATTTCCAGTATTCCGGGGATGCTGTGAGAATCTGGTTAGGTGTAAGAGTACTTTGTTAAACTCTTGCTTGCAACCTGGATCACTGGATCCATAGCTACCACGTTTCCCAGGTTAATTTGTGACTAGTTAGGCTAGTCCCTGTTTTTTCTTAGAACTCTGAGACCTCCAGTCTTATTTAATCAAGTATAAAACCAGGATTAACTAAGACTACAGGTCCCGGAAATTTAAGAAAAATCGGGATTGGACTAACTAGTACCACAAGGAACTGGGAAACTTGTCAGCTATGTGGATCTCGATACTCCCAGTTTGCAGCGGTACCACTACTACTAGAATACGTTCTAACGTGAAGAAGCATCCATTTGAATAAAATAGATCACTCCATCATGCTTACTCCAATGTGCAGTGTGGTACGACACACCAATGGAAGCACTGTTTTCTAAGAGCAAGATGTGAAGGAAGCATATATGATGGTTTGTCACTTCTTGCAAACAGTTTATGATCATGCGTTACGAAAGCAAGGCCCAAATTTAAGAGGGCCTAGCGCCTCCTTGCGCCACATAAACATACTTTTTATGACACTAATGTGGCTCAATGAGGCCAAATATTCTGCGCCATATTTACAAAGTACACAATGCATGCATTGCTCCACTTTGTAAACCCTTGCGCCACATAATGCCTGCGCCAGGCATAATGTATGCAAGGGGGGCATTCCCCCATTAGGGGGACCATAAAAATGGCTCAGTGGAATCTCTGAGATTCTACTGCACCATTTTTTACGCCATTTTTTAACGCCTGCACAGAGCAGGCGTTAAAAGGAGGTACATCATTATTTATAATGGGCCTCCATGTACTTTGCAGGATTAGCACCAACATTGTTGCAATTGTCCCTAACCTGCGCCATGGTGCCCCATATGTTTGATACGGAGCACACATGGTGGCGTTGGGGGTGCTAAGGAGCACATGAAAAGGGGTGCTGCATATAATGCAGCACCACTTTTCTTAAATTTGGGCCCAAGTGTTTTCCCGAATGGTGCTGCCAGGTGCCACTGCACCCAAACTGAAAAGGGACTCTCTTCATTCACTCACTCATTTTCTCCATCATTTTTATATCATAGAAATGTACCTCATAAAAAATACAATAAATAAAAGGCATTAAAGGCAAAGAAGTATCACAAAATTAAAGGGGACAAAGAGACTACGATATTGTAAGGTCTCTTATAAAGACTTGTTTTGACACGTTTCGCTCGTTTTTCTATTTGGATAGTATTCATTTCATTTTGACGTTTACTTCTGCATTTCAAGCCTTCCGGTGACAGAAGGTTGGTGACCATACTCTGGATTTCTGATTTGCTAAAGACCACAGTTGTAGGCCTCTTGCCTCTCCACCTTCAGTCACTTGTGGACATTAAATACCTGTATAAAATTTGCAAATGGTTTATATTCGATCCAGTTTCCAACATACTTGCTTTTGAACAGATATTGGACCGCAGTTATAAAAGATTCGTAGATCTGATCACAGTTAACACTTGTTACTGGCTAGTGGCCTCTAATAGAGTTTCCTAGTTTAAACTGGAATTTTTTTTCCTAACCAAATAAACTTCTCTTGTTTGTACAACTCGACTCATATTGCCCAGTGGCCAAAGAACAGTTTGTAATTAGTCAACTGGAATTTCTTAAATGCACGTCTGATTAACAGAACAGAGATAGGAGAATCGAACACTAGTATACTATCATCAGCAACATCAAGCCGACAAAATGGTAGACTTACATGGGCAGAACCGCTACCAAGATAAAACAGCTTAACCATGGTCAGTAATCTACTGGAAATCTGCCAAAAAAGATCATCATAAAAAGCTGTAACCCATACCTTTCAGTCTTTACTTTCTCCTTTACAAGCTTACATTTTCTCCTTCCTTCACTCCCCTCTATCACTTTCACCAATGACTAGGAACCCTGCTGCAGCCAAACTAGAAGAAGAGCTGTGTATAGATGCTGCTTTGGCCTTAAGTGATTGACACGCCCCTTCGTCCTACCCTGGCGAATCCCAGTGAGCGCCAAACTCCACTCTCTCCCATATGCTAATTGCTATTCTGCTTAACTACTGCTCTCCTGATAGCCAAAAGGATGAAATGCACTTTGCTGTATCACATTTACCTTCTTCATGTATTTTGTTGCCATTATTTAACGATTACATTTTATATTTGGACGATTAATCTGTACTTTCATCGATCTCGGGGTCTTTGCAGGCTCTACACTTCAAAATAAGCTGTTTGTTTTTGTTCACCTTACTAGCCAACTCTCCCACTGCTGTCATTTTTGAAAGTATGACACTTGGACCAGTTTTAAATTACACATCTATTCCCGCAGACTGTTCTTGGCAGTTGATGGGCACTAAAGAGCTGGCAGATGCCTACTGTAACCATCTTTGGACATGTGCCCTGTACTGTGCGAAAAGCTGGATTTTAATTCTAGAGTTGAAATTATTCACCTACCCTACAATCCATTCCCTAGCTTCACCAATGGTGGATTGAAGAGATTTTCACTAGTTATCAAACCTTTGTTCTGCTTCAACAAACATATTTCACTTATTTCAGTACAGCTAGCCCCCCTGTACTGTGCGAAAAGCTGGATTTTAATTCTAGAGTTGAAATTATTCACCTACCCTACAATCCATTCCCTAGCTTCACCAATGGTGGACTGAAGAGATTTTCACGAGTTATCAAACCTTTGTTCTGCTTCAACAAAAATATTTCACTTATTTCAGTACAGCTAGCCCCCCTCAAGAATGTGGACGTGGACTGACTTTGCAGATATTATCTGTACTATTGGGGATCGCTTAAACATGCCTGGTCATTATTGTTTTACTGAACCATTTAAGGAGACCTATGTAAGTTTAATAAGAAAATACGATGTGGTTTACCCCTTCTTATTAGGGACATCAGGGAAAACCCAGATTAGGTTTACCTTATACCATAAACAAGCCACGAGAGCCTATTACATCCTGTGATCAAGGGAGAGGCCGGAAAAGTACAATACCCATAACTGATACACACCTCTAATCACACAGAGCACAGGAAACAAATCCGAGCCTCCTTAGAAGAGTTCCTTTCATCTTTTTATCCTCCTCAAATCCATCTAGCCATCTATTCACCCTTCTGTCTATTCACCCATCCATCTGTCTATACCTTTGTCAACTTTCCATCCACCCGCTCACTGCCAATCTAACCACTTTTTCCATCCATCACAATATTCAGTCATCTTTTTAGTATATTCATGTATCTATTTACCCATTCCTTCACTCTTTCACCTAGCGACCCTTTTATCCAGACTTTTACCCTTGCATCTATCCATCCTTTCACCCTTCCAGCCATTTATTCACTCACACCGAACCTTTTTTTTCTTTTCACATTTCCTTCATATCACCCCTTCTTCCTCCTCTGGTTCTTTCCCCCATCTATCCCTTTTTTCGCTCATCTTTACTTGTTTCACTTCTTACTCCTTTTTTTCTATTTGTTCTTCTTTTTATGTATTCCCCTATTTTAATAATTTCTCATAGTTTTCTTCACTGTGTGGGAGTTCAAGGTCGGCATCCTTCCTATATTGTCTTCCCTAGGTATTATTTATAAGCATTGTCTGCAGCCAGAAAAGGCCAATCAACAGCTAATAAATGTTTAATTGAGATCCAGTTCACCAGGCCCAGTGGCAGGCCCCTCTTAAGCTACTGCTGTGGGGAAATTCCTTCGGCTTCCTTCCGTGATATCATATTCTGTCCTTGGATGACGACTCCTATTGCTATTATATGAGCCAGAAGAAATAATATGCTCCAGGCCCTGTTGTTTGGCGAAAAAGCACATAGTCCTTCATATGCAAAATGTGATTCTTTGTGTCCCCACTTGTTTTTTGTTTCAGAAAATATGCGATTTTTACTGCAATCACAAAAAAACTTTACAAAATACTACGTATTGCACTGTCAAGGCCGCATTGATATGGTTATTATTGCCAGGGCTCTGAAATTCTAACTTGAAAAAAACAAACCCCTCAAAAGCTGTAGTCATCTTTTTTACATATACGTTGGGCTTACCCATGGGGAGACAACATCCAAGGCAATTGCTGCAGGTAGATTGGCATTTGTAACTGTATATTTTAGGTAACTTCACAGCCCCTGTTCTTGGAACTCTTCCTGCCCATTTGATCCGATCCCAGAGGTGTCAATTTCCAGAGGTGCTTAGATAAGCTTATTTACTGCTTTGGGTAAGTATAAAGTTTTGGCATTGCCCCAGGTTTATGTGATTAAGTAAATCAGTGGAAGCGTCAAAATCCATGGGTGTTGCGTGGGAAAAAACGCTGCAACTCCCATGGAATGTCTACCTGGCACAGAGTAAGGTGATGCAGTGACTTGCGCTGCTTTGTCTTACTCCATAGCTATGAGGCCATGGAAATCCATACAAAGTGGCTTTACGTGGCCTCACAGATATGGTTGACAGGCTTGCACAGCCGAAACGTCAAAAAAAGCTTCTTATAAATATGCCCCTAAGAGCATTCATCTCTAGTAGGCATTGACTGTAGCATTAGCCTATGGTTTTGGTTGCTAGGTTTAAGAACTCATAACTCTCTTATTTAGACATAGATACTTTATTAGTATGAACCAACTGTATTTTAAAGAATATGGCAGAGGAAGAAACTTAACTTCTATGTATGTTGCTTTTAACTATTAGTGCAATCAGAAATGGAGTAGGATATTTGGTGGCAGAGGCACAATATAGTGGCATATTTATAGTGCCCTAGCGCCATATTGCGCCACATTAACGTCATACGAGGCCAAAATCCCCGCGCCTTATTTACAGGGTGGCGCAATGCATGCATTGCCCCACTCTGTAACTCTTTGCGCTACATTATGCCTGCGCCAGGCATAATGTATGCAAAGGGGGCGTTCCCCCATATTTAAAATATGGTGCACACATGGTGGCGGAAGGGGGGCGCTAAGGGACGCAGGGAAAGTGGCGCTGCACTTTGTGCAGTGCCACTTTCAATAAATCTGCCCCGTAGTTTTTACACTGGAAACCCCAGTCCAGTAACTGAAATAGACAGTTTTTCAGCCCTTTCCTTTAAGATTGCTGCCATCTCAATGTGGTCCCTATGACTGCTGCCTAGCCTCACCTTATGGCAGTGCCAGTCCTGAAAGTAATTACTTTCAAAAGAAGGCTAGCTTTGGTGTCACATAAATCCACTTTTCAGGGTCACTTTCAGGCAATTACAGATTTTCAGCTAAAATATTTGGCCACCTGAGACTTGTATTCCCCTGTGGATAAAGGAAAAGTGAAACTATAATCCTCAAATAAACTTTAGTACTGTTTACTGAAGATCACCATCATTACATGAAGGGCGTTTACAAAGTGTAGGTGAGTAATGTGCTCATTGCCCTACTGTGGACACCCCCATTCCTGCTGCGGGACCAGCTTGGGGCAGGCATATAGGGCCAGGATGGTCCCCCCCCCCACGATATTTGCTAAGGCGTCGGGGCAGCACCAATCGCACGCTGTAGAGACTCTGAAACGCTCACATTGGAGAGAAAATGAGCGCACCACAACAGCATGACTGTGCGCCCCCAACCCACAACTCAGGATTACATGCATCAGTGACACCACTACCACCATTTGTCGTGTACGCTCTCATTCCTCTAATGAGACTACTGGACTTGAGCAGCAGAATCATGTGCGGTATGGGGGGACTGAGTCTAACGCACTGGAGGTGACACTTGTCGGCCTAATCCGGGTTTCTGGTTCCGGCTAATGAGCAGTGCCTCATCTCTTCCCAAGAGCAGGACACAATTGACTCCTCAGGGAAATCGTGGTCCCTCAGATCTCAGCTGTTTCTCTCAGTTACATTAGTCTCACGTATACAAGGACAGTCACAGGCAGTATATGTTTCAATAAGGTTTTAATGAAGCAACTGCATCTTAGATAATAAAGCATGTACTGCAATAACCAGGACGATAAAGCATGACAGAATTAAAATTGTGACAAGGCGAGTGAAGCATAGAAATAACACTACCATATTGTCACTAGAGTCAATAGACTAATTCCTACCTAGGCTATATTACAGCACAGCATGTTCAGCTGTAGTTCTGCCCTTCAGGTTCCTCTGGGAAGACATCATCCACCATACCTGAGCAAAGGCCTGAAGTTTGCATAAGCAGCTGTAGCGAAGCATTCAGCAATCAGCATACAGTTGTGGTCATCTGGCTGGAATCTCCCTCTAACGTGTATGGGACAGGGAAGTGTTTTTATAATAAAACAGCTGATGTTCTGAGAAAATGTCCCTACGTAAGGATGTGTATATTTCTATGAATACCAGAGACAAAGCGTTACCATGTTTACCGGCAACCTATCTTACTGTGCAGCCTTGGGAGAAACACAGAGTGAAAGAAATGTCTTGTTTAAGAACGCAGTGCTGGCCTAGGCAAGGAACAGCTTGATAGAGAGAAATAAAACAAGACTGCAAATGTGGCTATTGTTAAAATAATAAACAAAGCTGAATAAAATATGTCTAGGTTAAAGTGCACAGCGGCAGGCCTAGTATGCTAAAATAACGTGCATGGAGCTATAACTAAAATGGCTTCACAACACCTTTAGCCAGCAACCGGATCCCGCCACGGCAGCGCCATGGGGGCATCACTGGCTTGGTAGACTGCGCCACTATTTCTGCGCCACTAGGTAGGAGGATGGGGCCGTCCACAGATCCCTGATGTTGACAAGCTCTATGAGCTATTTGAGATGCTGTCCAACACCGGGGGAGATGACGACTCCGACACAGCAGTTGTAGCCCTCAATAGGTATTTCAACCCGCAACTCAACCCCGATTATGAATGTTTTAAGTTGCAACAAGCTAAACAGACAGATGTGGAATCAGTGGACATGTTTTATGAGAGGTTCCTGCATGGTACTCGACCAACACGAGGAGATTCACTCCCAAATCATCCAGGGGTGCAGCTCGAACATTTGTGCAATCTGATCCTCTGGTAACCTGGCATCTCACTGGACAATATATTGATTTTGGCCAGGTCGCACGAGCTCTCCAATATCCGCACAGAGGACATGGCTGCGGTGATAGGCCAACCAACATCCACAGCGGGACTCACCAAAACCTCAGCAGTCAAGGAAGAACAGGTAGATACCATTCAAGGGCGGCAAGCATCTCCAAAAATGCCCAACTCTCGTAACCTAGACAACAGGAGCTGTGGCTATTGTGGGCTCCAGCACAAAACACCTGGAGTTTGCCCAGTGAAAGGGAAGAACTGCTTGCGCTGTAAGAAAGCAAACTATTTTGCCGAGGTTGGCAGGGGCGGGAGACCTCAACCATATGCCAGCCAGCTAAAGAAGACCTCCCCGACTCTCTGCCAAATGTCACTGATTGAAGACCCCGGAACGAAGGTCAAGCTGCCACTCCAAGACTAGAGATGTTCGATGACGAGGAGAAGGAAGACATTTTTTGTCATATCCTTTGCCAGAAGGACAGGCCAGAAGAGAAGGTCACCACTGATGTGTGACATCAACATCAATGGTCTCCCGATGGCCGCGCTCATTGACACCGGCGCATCAGTAAATGTAATGGATGCCGAGCAATACGACTCGTTGACACCACCCCCTCCACTCTTAATATGCAAAACAAGGATCTACATGTATGGGGGCGTGGAGGCACTACCCCTATGAAGTACAATGGATGTGATCGAACAACGCAACAACTGCTCGACAAGAGCGATGTTCCATGTGGCTGAAGGAGGAAAAGGGACTGTGGTAGGGTGTCACACCGTCGAAGATCTGGAACTGGTATTCTTTGAGTGGCAAGTCCATGAATCGCATGCCGACGCAATATTGCAAGAATTCCTGCAGCTATTCACTGGGCTGGGTAAGCTCAGAAGCAAGCAGTTCCAGCTTCATATTGACCCAGCAGTCCAGCCATTTCACCTGAGATCCCAGGTAGAGATGCTGGAAGACCTAGGGGTGATCAAAAAGGTCATGGGTCCCACCCCCTGGGTGTCACCACTGGTCTTCGCCCCAAAGCCCAAGCAACCAGGTGCCATATGCTTATGTGTGGACACGAGGCTGCCAAACTGGGCCATCAAATGTGAATGACACCTCACTCCCACGATGGATGACATGGTCATCAACCTGAATGGAGCAAAGTGGTTCTCCAAATTGGACCTTCATTCTGGGTCCCACCAGCTGGAACTAACGCCTGACAGCAGGAATATCACCACGTTCTCCACCTACATGGGCCTCCGGCGTTACAGGAGATTGAGCTTAGGAATCTCTTTGGCAGCCAAAGTCTTCCATTACACCATCAAGGAAACGCTCTCAGGTCTGGTTGGCGTTATCAACCTAAGCAATGTCATCCTGAGATACTCAGAGACACTGAAGGAACACCACATAAGGCTGAGGTCAACACTCAAAAGGCTTACGGAGGTGGGTCTGACCCTGCACAAAACAAATCCTCATTCTACAAAAACTCAGTGGACTTCTTCGGATATGTGTTCTTCTGGGATAGGCTGCAGGTCAACCCTAAAAAGGCTGAAGTGATTCAGAACGCTCCGGTCCCACAGAATCAAACTGAGGTGAGGAGCTTCCTTGGGATGCGGGAAATTCACATCTAATCTGGCGACCATGGCGGAACCCCTACACAACTCACCCGAGCAAATGCCAAGTGGGAATGGGGACCCAAACCAGATGTAGCATTTCAATCCATTAAGGAAGCTCTCCTCAACAAAGCCACAATGGCTTACTTCCACCCACACACAGGAACAGAGGTAATTGTGGATGCCAGCCCGGTTGGGCTTGGTGCTGTCCTACTGCAAGAGCGGAGGAGTCAAGAGTGGGTGCCAGTGGCCCACGCAAGCCGGGCCCTGTCAGCTGTGGAGAAGATGTATGTCCAGATCGAGAGAGAGGGGCTGGCCATCCGGTGGGCATGCCAGCATTTACATTTGTACCTGTGTGGGCATGACTTTTGGGTGGTCACAGACCTCAAACCACTGGTGCCCCTTTTTGCTGGCACTGCTAGACTTGCCCCATCAGAGATTGAAAGGTGGGCAGTATTATTGCAGCCATACCGATTTCAGGTCACCTACCGGCCAGGTATTAACAATCCGGCGGATTATCTGACAAGGCACCCCCAACCTCCCACCAAAACGGAGAACGTTGAAGATGAAGCATGCACCAAGTGTTTAATACAAATGGTGGTACAGCTGGCCTGCCCAAAGGTGCTTACTTTATCAAAAATTGAGGAAGCCACAAAAAAAGACACCAACCTACAGAGAGCCAAGGATGTGCTGCTGAAGAGGCAGTGATATTGCTTCCTGGAAGGATCCTAGATGCTCATTCACGAGGAGTGCCAAGTGCGGCAACAGCTATTGGGCGTAAGGCGCAAACTTTCAGAAGGTACCAACGGCCTTTTGCTCCGAGGATAGAAGATTGTAATAATCCGCAGCCTGTGGGAACGAGTGATGGAGTTGGCTCACCAAGTGCACCCAGGAATAGCTAAAACCGAGGCTCGTCTGCATACAAGGTGTGGTTCCCAGGGATGGACGCCATGGTGGAGGAGCGAGTGAGATGGTGTCATCCATGTGCCGTAACCTCCACGAGCCAGCCACCTGCTCTTGTTCCCAAAGAAGAACCCAGCACCCAGCCCGGGGCCAGGCTGAGCATGGTCTTTGGGAGCTTTACAAACTGACTTCTGACAGCCGTGCTGATCGACTCCTGCACACGATTCCCAGTGGCTGAGTTGGTGACATCGGCGGCGGCTGAACATGTCCTACAAGCATGGGAGAAGACGTTTGCACTCCTAGGCCTACCTGAGGGGGGGAAATCTGCCTCAGTCTTCCAAGGCAATGCAATCCAGCTCTTCCAAAACCTGGCACTGTCCACTCTTAAGAAACGCAGGGATTCAATCACAGTAGCACTGAAATACTGCAACAGCAAATATCAATGGGGTCATCGCTTCTGTCTGATTTTCCAATGGAATGGAAGACAATGAGTGGTTTGATCACTGACTGAGATGAAGGCAATGCCAGGGATTAACCCAGATTTGGCACCAGAGTGCTCAACTCAGATTCATTCACAGGATGGCTGGAGCATTGTTCGGAGTGGCAAACCCAACCTCAATGACATTGACCTCGATGGCACAGAACCAGCCCTTCCAACAACGCCAAAGCGGATGTGATCTCTCACCTCCTAAAGAGGAAACACGAATCCCCACATGGAGACCTCTGGAGACACCTACGGCCTCAGTGTCTTCCAGTTGCTCCAAGTGGGCCTGTCTGTGCAGGCTGAGAGAGGTCAATGAGGCACAGTCTCTGGTGTATCTTTGGCCTTCCATGACCTGTCTTACTGGTCTATCTTACTGAACTTCGGACCACCCCAAGTTTGCTCTATTTCTTTCCACACAGAGAGCCGTACCTCTTGTGGCACAAATGACTTACTTCACTGTTCTAATGGAAAAGGTGCTTTGATTCTGTCCTGTTGGCCTATTCATGTCCTTGGTTTTTTATCACTCTTTTTGTCTCTTTCCAAACTTTGAGTCTGGGTGCCTCGGTATGGAAGGGGATACTCCTAGCTTGATAGAATCATCATTTGAGATGCTGAATCGTCCTGCAGTTCTATTACCCACGTTCACCTCTCTATGATGAAAACAAATGTCCCATGTAAGTTTAACCTCCTCTCACTGATTGTACGGGGTTTAAACTTCCCTAACAAGTGAGCAGGTCTGGAGACAGTTGCTCCATCATGACCTTGATGTTATTTTTATCGAAGAAAAAAATACACTTACTCAAGAACGATCACACTCGTATGAACCACCAGCACTTTCCCCACCAATTCCGGGTATCCCATCCCCACCAAAACTCTCAGTAGACAGAGACCTGGCAGGCGGTTTCCTAAAGCTAACAGTCCCAGAGCGAAAACTACCATCACAATGCTTAATCTGTATGCCCCTACTACTTCTCAAGATGCTTTCATACACTCCACACAGGGACAGCAGCTGCAGGATACCAAAGTGGATAACATTTAGGAGTGGACTTTAACCTGGCCTGAGACCCAGTCAAGGATAGAAATATTAATACTTACCATTAATATTTACCAGGGGATGGCAACAATGTCCACCCTTGTCAAAAAAGACACCACTGAATTAGGGCTGGTAGATGCTTGGCACCTTCTTCACATAAATCTTAGAGGCTACTTTGTTTTCATACGTTTACTCCTCATACTTACACATCAACTATGTCTTCGTAACACACTCCCTACTTCGCACTCTGGAGTTGTTGACCTTTCTCTTCGACATATCTATATATCATCATGCTCATCAGGACCTCACTAGGAGGAAGGGGCCTCATTCCTCCGAAAAAAAAACAGGGTGCTTAAACCCCCAAACACTGATAGACCCGGTGAACAGAGCTGCGAACCTTGATGCGATACACAAATACTTTACTTTCAATACTTCGTCTGGTATCTCCCCCCACACACTCTGGAATGCATTCAAAGCCACTGTGAGTTTTGGTACTGTCCACAACAGACCTTGGACAACAGACAGTTAAAGGTGGTCTGTAGGTGATAACTACAAATGAGTGCTGGTGCTCATCTCCAGCAGCTATGGCAAAAATCAAACAATGCCGCCATCTATAGTCCTGTCACTCAACATCCTTTCTTCTGTGAAATCGTAGAACATCTTATATTTAATGGCCTCACTGCGTTCCTCGGCATATTTCATCTAATCAACCTCATTCAATCTAGCCATCACACTCCAGAATGGATGGAAACTGCATTTGCCACGTTTCTCACACTTCCCACCACTATAAACTCTCTTCCATATTAATACTCCATTGCTCAGCCACATTCAGTGCTATTAATCACTCTCCTCTCCTTTCCAGGCTTACTACCTTGGGTATCACCAACAAAGAACTCAACTGGCTGTTCTCAGATATTTCTGATTGATCATTTTCTATCTCCTGGTAGTCGCTGCTTTACAAACCTATTATTCTGCCTGATGGAGTCCCACAGCAATTAGTACCGGGTCTGCTCCTCTTCTCTCTCTACACTACATCTTTAGGAGACAGTTCATCATTTGGTGTCTCCCATTATATCCATGCAGACAATGCACAAATCTCTTTTCAAATGTAATTCCTCACTTTCAACCCAAAGTCTCAGACTGTCGCTTAGTTATCCCTCACAGCATGGCAATCTGTTCCTTCATGCTCAAATCTTCTAAGACTGGAACCATTTATATTCAGGACAAATTGGCATCCACTCACTTTCATATCTCTTGTTTGTTACCCCAGACACACTCACCCCAACACTATCAGCAAAACCCTTGGAGTTCTCTTCAACCGAACAATGAGCCTGGAATCTCATAGAGTCTACAGTAACAGAAGGCGCATTGTTGAGAGAGAGCTCCCTACAGAGATTAGTATACAACAGATCATATGAGCACATGTGTGAAAGGAGACGTGTTGTGCTTACATTACAGTAACACAAGTGAGTTGTGAAGACAAATAAGGTGAGAGGGTTTCCGGGATGAATTACAGTAATGCAGGTCTTAGCGAAAGAAGAGAACCCTGTCTCCTCCTGTGCCTGTAAGACTTGTGTTACTGTAATATAAATACCTCTGCTAAGGATAAACATCAAATCCATCAATGTATATTATATTTAGAATGCTTAATAGACACTGCATCATCAGGCTTCTTTTTAGTAATAGGAGACTTTAATTGAAATCTATTAGCAGATAGCAAAAACATCAGCTTTGATGGGCAAGAAGAGTTTTTCCATATTGCACATCAGGTTTTTAGGATAAATAACACCCCTAATAGTTGGAAATATATCAGAGTACATTATGCAACTTGGGGCTTTTGACAATTAAATGGAAGGTTCAATACTGATCAGGCCTGCAGTGCCCGCACTCTGGTCAGCAGGCATTAGTTCAATCATTGACTGTTCGCTGATTCGTGTGTCAAACTTCAATAAATGTCTACATTTTCAAATCATCAAAAGGACAAAAAGTGATCATGATCCGCACAGTATATCTCTAGATTTGGAAGTAAATTTATTTAACAATGCCAACTTTATTGAACGACGGATATAGAAAGCACACAGAACAATAATTTGGAGTTATGACTAAAGCATCATATTCCATACGGCAAATGGAAAGTATTTCAACATTATATGGAGGACCTGCAGTTCTAACAATGGCATCGGCTAAAGATAAGTATTTTGTAAAATATATTATTTAATCTAAGGGTGCTGAACTCTTAATAAGGAATAGTTGATACACTAGAACTGGCAGACCAAATTGCATTCCAATAACAACCATGAAATCAGCACCAAAAAAACCTGAGCTATATTCTTTCCTTAATACAATCAAACAATTTTCCGTTGTCAAGTTTGACCGACTTAGGAAGGCTCTTACATCCAACAAGTATATGAAAAGGGCCTATAAACAGAGTGAAGCAGCTACTGTCTTATTGCCTTGCTAGATGCCGACAGTCAGATATTTGCCAATCATCTTCTATCACATTTGTCAAAATGGGATTATGCATGCAAACTAAGTCCAAATAATCAGACCAGTTTCAGGTCTAGCTCTTCGACCATACATAATATATTTGTTTTAACTACTTTGGTCACTCACTCGATGGACTAAAAAGGCAAAACGCGGTTTCTTTGAATTGTGGAGTTTTCCAGCACCTTTGAAGAGGTCATCAGACATACGCTTTGGTCAAAACTACCTATATGGGACATCAAGTATGCACTTTTACATTTACTGATAGAACACCAGACGCACACTTGGATACAAGTTAAATTAACCAAAGGTCAAGTACTAACACCAAAAATAAATATTTACCACAGCCTTAAATAGGGTTGTATGCTGGCACCTCTTGTGTTTGCTCTTTAGATTGGCAACTTAACCCTAACTCTCAATCAAGATGATGGAGATGAACCCAAATTTGGCAAAAGAAGAATCTCACAACTCATATATGCTGATGACCTTGTCCTAATATCTATTGCCCAGATCGGTAGTCAAAGAAAATGAAAGTGCCTGGGAGAATCTACCTTAGAAAATGGAATATCTATAAATTATAGTAAAAGTAAAATAATGTCCTTTGGAAAGTCAAACTCAAGATTGATTAATATTAAATTGGTCTTTACATAAAGAGCAGATTATAAATAGATGATGATAACAGCTCATGAAATTGTGCTCTTTGCATGTTCATATGAAGGAGGGGCAATTGGCCCAACACTCACCATTCTAACAATGAATGTTTGGACAGTTCTTTTATATGGAGTGATAACTTTTAAAAAACAAATGATTGGTGCCTTAAGCACCATCTTCATTAAAACTGTTCCACAAACTTTCAGTTTAAGACCTTCAACACCACATGTTTGAATTAAATTAGAATTTGGTCTCAGTCAGGGGGGGGGGGGTTACATAGGGTGGGGAAGGGAGAGACCGGCCTCTTCCGTGTCAGCCTTGTCCACGGTGTACGTTTTTGGGCTGGTCCCAGGGGAATTGCTCCGGTAAGCGTAGGTTGTTTCTGGCGGCATGGCCCAAGGCCACAACGCAGCAGCAGTGCGGGGCACGCTTCGCCTCATTGGCGAAGCCGGCCGCGCTGATTTACTCAGGCCTGGTGTCCTTGACCAGGCCTGGGTAGGGATCTCGCGCCCCGCACGCACAGCATCTGGAGGGCTCGCGGCCGCAATTGCGGCCTGCACATCTCCTGGAAGGCCCAAGAGGAGGAGATCGGCTGGGGGTAGAGGATGCGGAGCGTCCGCCCCCCCCCTCCGGTGAGTACTGCTACCGCCGGCCCCGCGGGGCCTATATTAACACGTGTTGAGGGCGGGGGGGAGGGGCCTCCAGTTGAGGATGCCATTACGGCTGATTTGGAGCCTGCTGAGCATGAGCAGGGGCAGGCTCCTATGTGTGAGGCAGGTTTGGGGGCTGGCCCTAGTGGTGTGGGCAGCCTCCCACCAGCAGACTGTGGGGCATTGTCAGGTGGCCCCACACAGGGGGGACCAAGGGTGCCCCTGCAAAGAAGAAGGGGACTGGAAGGGGCAGGCAGGCCCCTAGTGTTATACCAGATGCAGATTTGGATGGGTGCCTGGGGAAGGGGGTCTGGGGCAGACTGGGCTCCTGGGGGCTCAATTGGGGCCCCGGAACCTGGCAGTCCTGGGGCCACAGCAGGCCCAGAAATGTATCAGGATTGGTCCTAAGTAGATATTGAGGCAAGGATTAGAGAACAAAGGAAGGCAGTGGCGGAGACAGAAGAGAGGTGGGTCCAGCTGAGCAGGGAGAGGGAAGTGGCCCTGGCGAGGGGAGGCAGCAAAAGAGAAAGGTGGGCAGACAGGGGACTGCAGCTAGCACATCACCTAAGGAGGGTTTAGCTAGCTGGGTCCCAAGCGACACAGGGGGCAGGCAAGAGGCTCATGCGGCCGAGAGGTCCACCAGCGGAATGAGCACAATTGGCGCACAAGGCCATGAGGGTGGTAGGCGCCACGCGGGGCGTGAGCAGGACGAATGGAGTGAGGTAAAGGACGAGAGGGGCGCGGACGAAGAGTGTGCGATGGATGAGGAGGTAGTTGTGGAATTGGATTACGAGGAGGAGTCGGATGAATGGGAAGAAGGGGAGATTCTAGAAGGTGAGGTAAGCGGGGGGAAGGGGGGAAAAAGGGCACAAGAGCAGTGCAACCCCCTCTTCCATTTCTGTCTTACAGGCGACAACAGATAAGGGTGCGTCGCAGGCGGTGGCACACAAAGAGGAGCGAGGTCGACAGGTGCCATCAGCGGCACAAAGGGCAGTGCCCTGAGTTCAAGGTAAGGGAGAATGGTGGTCCGTATGGGGTAGTGGGCATGGTACAGCTGTGTCAAAAATGCACAAGTCTATTGGGTAGGTGATCATTCCATTCACGAAGCACCTGTTTCTAGTGCAAGACAGGTAGGGGATGTTAAGCTTCTGGCAGTACAGGACACTGCTGGGACTGAGGAAAGCGTGAACATGGCAACGACGGACAAAGAGGGGGAGGACAAGGCTGGGCATAGGAAGAGGCTTCCGTACATGAGTTTCACGATGCCTTTGGGTTCGCACGTTGCAGACAAAACAAAAGCAAGGATTGGCGCCATGTGTACGTCAATGTTTTTAAATTGTAACATAGGGACATACAAGCGAAAGAAGGTTCGAAGGAGGAGGAATGGGAGTTAGCTAGGCGGCCCGGGTGCCAATTACCATGGATAATTGGACGTCTGCTTATATATATGCTAGTATATGTTGTGAGAAGTTTCTAGGGCCATTGTGCTTTTCAAATATATGGACATCATAAGGAAAGCGCAAATGCATTTTGGGGGCTTTGCTTGGCTCAGCTGTGATGAGGAGTTTAGGGCAAGGGTGAGTGCGAATCCGGATAACCTCGGGGGGAATGTGGACTCTGAGCTTTGGATGCAGTGGACGGCTTCCTTGCATTTGGCAGCATCAACGCATACCGCTAGTGGTCTCCCAGTGATTTACAAGCCTTTTCAGTCCTGTCCCGCCCCAGCAGGGGCGAGGATGGGACAGCGACTCCAGATTCATACCTTGGGGGTATGTTGGAACTTTAATAAGGGTTTCTGCTCCAGTCAAACGCGTAAGTTCAAACACGAGTGCTCTAAATGTGGGGGTAAGCACCCGGTCACCTAGTGTTTCTCACTCAATAGCCCAGCGGAACAGTGGAGAGCAGCTAGGGGTAGAGGGATGCAAGGCGCTCCTGCGCCAAAGTGAGGTATTGCTGCCATGGCTTCGCATGTACCCAGATAGGGACATGGCTAACTAGCAGGAATGGGGTTTTCAAGAAGGGTTTCAAATAGGTTACCAGGGGCTGAGACAAAATAGATGGGCGGACATTTTGCGGTCTGCCAAGTAGTAGCGGACAAATTGAAAAAGAAAGTTGCTGAAGTAAGAATTGCGGGCCCCTTTTTCGAGTGGCCTATGGCTGACTTGATGATCTCACCTTTCGGTGTGGTTCCCAAAAAAGCGGTGGGGGAGTTTCGGCTCATTCATCATTTGTCGTGCCCAGGGGCGCATCGGTGGATGATTTTATTGCACCGTAAGACACGCGGGCGGTTTATGCATCTGTTGACGACGTCATCCAGCTTGTTCGGGGGGGTGGTAAGGGGTCTCAGTTGCGACATCAAGGCAGCTTTCAGGCTTTTGCCCAATCAGCCGGAGGATTTTGGTTTATTGAGGATGCCGATGGATGGGGCGATTTTTGTGGACAGAGTCCTCCCGATAGGCTGCGCCATCTCATGTGCGCTTTTTTTAGATGTTCAGCACATTCTTACAGTGGGTTTTGTGAAAGCGTGCGGACACCGGGAGGTGACTCATTATCTGGATGATTTTTTGTTTGTGGGTAAGGCTGGATCCGACTCTTGTGGACAGGCGTTGGCAGGTTTTGAAAGAATGGCGGGGGAAATGGGTGTTCCATTGGCTCCTAAAAAGACTGTGGGTCGCAGTTGGGTATTGACATTTTTGGGAATTGAGCTGGACACAGTGAGCCTGGTAGCCCGTCTGCCCCAAGGGAAGGTTGCGGAGATTTTGGAATTTTTTAGACAAGTTCGATCCTCACATAAGATTGAATTGCGCAGGGCACAGCAGCTGTTGGGTTACCTCAATTTTGCATGCAGGGTCGTAAAAGGGGAGAGGACTTTTTGCAGGCGACTCAGGCTTGCCATGTCTGACGCTTCCCTTCTGCATCACAGGATTCGAGTGTCGGTGGGCTTACGAGAAGATGTCCGAGTGTGGGAAACTTTTTTGACTCAGTTCAATGGGGTCTCCATGATGTTTCGTGAGGAGGGTGCGGAACAGTGCCCGCATGTTGGTTGCAACAGGGCAGGAGTACTGCTTTTTTGGAGTTTTTTCCGCTGTTGGTGGCTTTGTCGTTTTGGGGGGACCAACTGGCTAACAGGACAGTGGTGTTTCATGTGGACAACATGACGGTGGTGGAACTAGTGAACAGGCAGAGGGCAAAGGATGTGAGGGTGCTGCACTTATTAAGATGTTTCATGCACAGATGTTTTTTGCTGAATGTTATCTTTAAAGCAGTACACATTCTGGAGGTAAACAATGCTATTGCATATTCCCTGTCTCGTTCACAGTGGCACCGTTTTTGCAGCTTGGCACCAGAAGCAGAGCGGCACAAGACAGCGGTCCCGGCCGACATTTGGGAGGGGGGGCATGAGGATCATTGAGCTGGTAGAAATGTCCCTAGCTGAATCCACTCGAAAAAATTACTGCCTGGCGAGGTTGGAATTCCAGAGTTTTTAATATTTTGAAAGGAATTTTTGGGTACAGAATGAGTCATTGCTGCAGTCTTGTACTCTGCGTTTTGTGATGTTCTTAATCAAGAAAGGTTTGTCGCCCGCCACGATTGGGGGCAAGTTGGCAGGTGTTTCTTTTTTTGGAAAACTGTTTTTTGGTTGGGACCCAGCGAACGACGATATTTTGGGGAGAATGTTGAAAGGCTGGGGTAGGACCAGGGGGAGTTTGGGAAAGGGAGTGAGGGAAGCCATCACTTTCGAATTGTTGCTGGAGCTGTTGCATGTGTTGCCGGTTTGTTGTTCAGATGCGCGTGAGCTGGCTTGATTTCATTTGTGCATGGTGTGGATGTTTTTTGGGGCTTTTCGAGTGTCAGAGCTTTTGGGAGTGGGAAGAAGGTAGAAGTGAGAGCGGCTGATGTTTGCTTGAGAGGGGGATGTTTGGGCATATGGCTGCAAAAGTCTAAGACGGATCAGATTGGACGGGTGAAATGGATTTGGTTGGAGAAAGGGGGGAATGCAGCGGCTTGTCCACTGATGGAGTGGTGCTTTTTTCAGGCACCGGTGCATACTGGTGAAGATGGAGTTTTTAGGCATGCCAATGGTGTGAAAGTAACGACTTTTCAATTGTTGGCAGTGTTGCGGACGGTGATGCGACGCGTACGGATAAGGGCACAGTTCTATGGGACAAATTCTTTCAGAATAGGTGCAGCTACTGCGGTGGCACAGTTGGGATGGGATTGGGCTCAGATAAAACAGATTGGTAGTTGGCGATCTAGCTGCTGTGAGCGATATGTGCAGCCTTAGTTGGGGGGGTCACGGGTTAGGGAAAGGGAACAATGATGTATTGCAAGTGCTTGTCTGGCAATCTTGTGGACATTTATTCTTCTTGCAGGTTGTGTGGAGGGCCCCAGGAGTGGAAAAATGGTCACTTGGATGGTGGGCCATTCATTTATACATTGGGCAGCGAAGTATGCCGAACGGCAGATCTATGGATGATCTTTGGGATTGCTGAGTTGTCGGCACGAAGTTGTATGGTGGGGAAAAAGCAGCAAGAGGTGGGGTAACCTGCTTCCTTTTTTAACATCCATGATGCCAAACTGGGCTTGCCTGATCTACTGATACTGCACCTGAGGGAAAATGATCTCGTAAGGCTTTCCGGGCTCACCTTGCTGCAACATATGCAACGGGATCTGGAGATGCCATGACAAAAGATGCACAGTACTTGCGTAGTCTGGACTGAGTTTGTGCCTAGGCGGAAGTGGAGAGGGGCTGTGAAGCATGGGGTTATTGAACGGGCTCCGAGGAAGCTCAACAGGGCAATGTGGGTTTTCTGCTGTGCACATGCTATTAAAGTTTTTGAAACATGAAGACATTACGGCAGGGAAAGCAGGACTGTTTCAGGCCGATGGTGTACAACTAACTAATGCATATTATCTGACGAAGCTGCGCTTGATTGTGGGGGATTTGTTGGGTGAAAAGATGTGGAGAAGCGGTATAAGGTTGCAATGTTACAGTTGGTTCGCTGGTGGGGCAGCAAAACGCCTAACAGGTTTGTGCTGAGTGGCAGTAGATGGGGGAGGGTGGAAAGTCAGATGCGAGCCTGGCCACTCTTCCAGGGGGTAGAAAGAAGCAAGTGAAGGATGATAGCGTGGGGGATGCCCGAAGCAAGTATGGGATGAAAGGAAAAGGGGGAATGTGTAAGTGAATTGAAGTGGAAGATGAGTGAACAGGGGCAAAGTGAAAGAATGAAGGGAAAAGAGGAATGGGGAGAAGTTCAAAGGGTGGGGGGTTGTAAAGTTAAGTGTTTGAAGTTCAGTATGTACAATATTTATGTATAACATGCAATCCTGTCCTAAATACATGGCCTTTTGCAGTAAGTGAATCAGTGTGTTAGTGACTGAATCCCTAATTTATATTACTGTAACACAGGGCTTACAGGGAGAAGGGTGAGAGGAGTGTACTTGTGGAGATTACAGCAACATACACCATACAGGCACAGGGGGCAGCACGGCTCCCTTCTTTCAGTTACATAGATCAGACGGGAAGATGGGGAGAGTGCCTGTGGAGGTAACAGCAACACAAGTCACACGGGCGGCAGGGCTGCTCCCGGCTTACATTATTACAGTTATACAGATCAGACGGGAAGATGGATGTGGGTGTCTGTGGAGACTACAACAACTCATACCATAAGTGCACGGAGCGAGGGAGCTCCAAGCTTCTGTTACAGTAGCACAGATCACCCTGAAAGATGGGTGGAGGGTCCCTGCAGAGATTACGGTAACACAAGTCATACAGGCAGTGTGGTGTAGGGAGATCCCTGATTAAGTTACAGTTACAGATCACACTGGAAGATGGGTTTTCAGAGTCCCAGTAGAGATTACAGGCACATAGGTGAGAGGGTCTTCAGTAGAATTACCAGTAACAAGTCATATGGCGAAGAGGAGAGAGGGGGTCCCTACAGGAAAAAGGGCCGGTTCCTGCCCCCGTTAGAGCAGCTGCCGTCTCCGACCCCCCAGTCCTCAGGGGCTCATCCTTACAGGGAGTTTTGCTTGTTTCTTTGTTTCTTACAGCCTGCCTCCCCTCGCAATAAAACACAGCCCAGGGAATGCCTGCTCTTGGATTTCCCTGTCTCGTTACATGGGACAGCGAGAGACAGTCATCAAGCCTAGTCCTTTTTAACCATTAGATACTAGACACCCATTTATAATTCCTGGCCATCATTTACTCGTATCAGGCTACCACTGACATCAGGATTTGCCTTTAATAACTAATCACAGTTGAGCTCTGAAATCATTTCAGTAAAAACAAAAATAGCAAGAGGCTCACTTTTCAGATTCCTTTCGTGATGACAGTCATTAGCTGACGAGGAAGTTTTTAATGGCCTCTCCTCAGTTTCTCTTGGCTGTCAGCAACCGAACCGGGCTCTGCTTGTCCCTACATGTTAAAAAACACCAAAACAAGCAGCAGGCATTGAAAGCGACCTGCTTAAAAGTCTTAACACGCTTTCCTTCGGTCAATTAAAGGCTACACAGTGGTTTATTTTGTTTCTAAGCTATGGGCTCCACATGTATTTTGCACTGGTTCATCCAGAAGACATCTCAAGTTAGAAGAAGCATGGCTGGAATGGTTGACATTCCATAGATGTCTGTACAGCTGATACTGCAAGTCACCTCGGTGTTCTGTGACTTTATAAAAGCGTTTTGACTTGCTTCTCTAGTTAAGACTGAGCTCTTTGGTGAATCGCAACAGCCTCATAATGTAGAGCTGGGGTACTTTATCCAGTATAATATACAGCCGTGAGTAGTGAATATTTCTTTCCCTGAAATTTCAATATGTCGTTTTATAGAGTAAACAACAGTCTCAGAGATGCCTGGCCTCCCTCTTTCAGGTCATATGCATTTAGCCATGGATGCACTTCTGTTACGGCAGAGAAATCTCAAGTATTTTTGTTGATTTCACGTTGAGCTTTCTCTACAAAATTCCCTAAACTACGTGATTATGACAAGATGCCTAATTATGCAATTATGCCATGTTTCATAATTACGCCAAGTTTGTGGCAGAAATTTAGCACAAGCGCACAGAAAAAAATGTGAATGGACACAACATGATCAGATGCTATTTGCAGCACTGGTGTTTTTCTCTGCCATTTTTTGTCATAAAATGTGTGCTCGTGCCCAAAATGGACGTGGATTTCCCACTAAAATATGGTGCCAAGTTGCAGTTCTGCGTTTAACATTATTAAGCGAAATTTCACATATTTTTTGCTAAAATTTCACATAATAACACAAACAATTTACAAGAATGTCGCACTTCAGTACTCGGCATGAGATAAAGAAACACCGTGGACAATGTAATATATGTTTTATAGCAATCAAAGGGGGCAATTGTGACGTTTTCTCTCATTAGAGCCAGATTCACTGGAATTTTGCAGCAATGGAGGACCAAATAATGGAACAAGGTTAACTAAATTAGGCAGCAAACAAAGGCAAATTATTTGGCGCAAAGTGATACACTCTAGGGGGTATTATTTCATTGTTTTAACATCCATTATTACTGTCCTCCAAATGTTTCACCTTATTAGCAAGTGGTAAACACTGACCTACAGAAATCAATAACTAAACGGTGACCAGTTAACTTCAGGGAGGGGCATGCCACTGCGCAGCAGCACCTGTGATTTTTTTTAAACTTTTGATCTGTTTCAGCTGGAAATATTTTTTTGATGAAATCTGCAAATTACGCAACAGGTGGTGGTTTATGCAGCAAGTGCAGTGCATCCACACTCATACAGAAAACGCCACAGTTGCAGGATCGAATAATTGCTGTGGTCCATACTATAACACACTATCATGGTATACGTTTTATTGGCTAAAGTGCATTCCCATACACCTATCACTTTCACCCTTGTGGCATCGGTGCAGGAAATAAAGGACCATGTGTATGAACACATTTTCTCATTGACACAGAATGGGCAAAACCCTTTGATACATATGGCCCAAAGTGTGCTGCAATAGTCTTATCCCTCTCGAATGAGGGTCAATGCACTAAATAAAGGGGTATCCTGTGCAATTCCACTCATCTCATCTCTCACTATAACTTCTTAGAATATTCAGGGCCGGCCACTGAAGTTATGCAGTGGCGGGGGGCAATTATGGAAAGCTTGATAAATTATAAAGAAAATAGAAATCATGTAAAATAATGCAATACATTTTGTACTTGTATTAGCTAGTACTTTTGTCATTTTCACAAGTTAACACCACCCGGGCCAAGCTTTACCTTCACTGCAACCATATGTAACACCCAAACATATCAATAAGCCAGTGAAAGGTGCCCAGCCAACCTTTGTGGAGTACCTTCCGCTGTGCAGAAACTCGTCCCACTCTATTTTAGTAACGTCGGAACCATTTGGGCTAGAAACACTTTTGTTAAAATCTACACATTATGTAGCAGGTGATGGATAAGGTGGCAAATGTGCCAAATCTGTAACTATGAGGAAAATGCTGTGGCTACGAAACCACATCGTTCCAGTTACCCTGAGAATGATGAATATTAACAGGTGGTGTATTTCACTCACTGCACTGAATCAGTGCACCGAATAAAAGGCACCTACTGTAGGAGGCTGGCCTCAATCAATCAATCAATCATAGTATTTATAAAGCGCCCTATGTACCCGTCAGGGTTTCGAGGCGCTGAGGGGGGGGGGGGGGGGAGCGCTGCTGATTTAGCGGTCGAAGAGCCAGGTCTTGAGGAGCCTTCTGAATGCGAGGAGGTCCTGGGTCTGGCGAAGAGATGTGGGGAGAGAGTTCCAGGTCTTGGCGGCGAGGAAGGAGAAGGATCTGCCGCCGGATGTCTTGCGCTGGATTCGGGGTAAGATGGCGAGGGCGAGGTTGGCGGATCGGAGTTGACGTGTTGGAGTGTAGAAGTTAAGTCTGGTGTTGAGGTAGGAGGGTCCGGTGTTGTGAAGTGCCTTGTGAGCGTGGGTCAGGAGTTTAAAGGTGATCCTCTTGTCTACCGGGAGCCAGTGGAGTTCCTTTAGGTGAGGGGAGATGTGACTTCGGCGGGGTATGTCGAGGATCAGTCGGGCGGAGGCATTTTGGATACGTTGGAGTCGTTTGATGTCTTTGGTTGGGATGCCTGTGTAGAGTGCGTTGCCGTAGTCAAGTCTGCTGCTGACGAGGGCCTGGGTCACCGTCTTTCTGGTTTCTGTTGGAATCCACTTGAAGATTCTGCAGAGCATTCGAAGGGTGTTGAAACAGGAGGAGGAGACGGCGCTGACCTGTTTGGACATGGTGAGGGCGGAGTCCAGGATGAAGCCGAGGTTTCTTGCGTGGCTGGCAGGGGTGGGCGGGGGTCCGAGGACGGAGGGCCACCATGAGTCGTTCCAGGCCGAGGGAGTGCGCCCGAGGATGAGGACTTCCGTCTTGTCGGAGTTGAGTTTCAGGCGACTGTTGTTCATCCAATCGGCGATGGATTTTAGTCCCTCGTGGAGGTTTGTTTTGGCGGTGAGCGGGTCTTTGGTCAGGGAGAGGACGAGCTGGGTGTCGTCGGCGTAGGAGATGATGCTGAGATGATGTTGGCGGGCCAGTTGAGCGAGGGGGGCCATGTAGACGTTGAACAACGTAGGGCTGAGGGAGGATCCTTGGGGGACGCCGCAGATGAGGTTGGTGGCTTTGGAGCGGAAAGGGGAGAGACGGACTCTCTGCGTTCTGTCGGAGAGGAAGGATGAGATCCAGTGGAGGGCTTTGTCTTGGATGCCGGCTTCCTGGAGGCGGGTCAGTAGGGTGCGGTGGCAGACGGTGTCAAAGGCGGCTGATAGGTCGAGGAGGATGAGGGCTGAGGTTTCGCCGTTGTCCATTTGATGTCTGATGTCATCTGTGGCGGCGAGGAGAGCAGTCTCAGTGCTGTGGTTTCGTCTGAATCCGGATTGTGAGGGGTCCAGGATGGAATTGTCTTCGAGGAAGTGGGTGAGCTGAGTGTTGACGATCTTCTCGATGACTTTCGCTGGAAAAGGGAGGAGAGAGATCGGACGGAAGTTTTTGAGATCGTTGGGGTCGGCCTTGGGTTTTTTGAGGAGGGGTTGGATTTCTGCGTGTTTCCAGCTGTCCGGGAAGGTGGCAGAAGTGAAGGAGAGGTTGATGATCTTGCGGAGTTCGGGGGCGATGGTGGCGTTGGCTGAGTTGAAAACATGATGAGGGCAGGGGTCCGTGGGGGAGCCTGAGTGGATGGTGTTCATGGTTGTTATGGTTTCTGCCTCGTCCACGTGGGTCCAGGCGGTGAGGCGGCAGTCGCGGGAGGAGACGTCGGGGGTGGGGTCTGGCGGTGGACCGGTGTTGAAGCTGTCGTGGATGGTAGCGATTTTCTGGTGGAAGAAGGTGGAGAGGTTGTCGCAGAGTTTCTGGGAGGGCGGGATGTCGTTGGAGTTGGCTTTTGGATTGGAGAGTTCCTTCACGATGCCGAAGAGTTGTTTGCAGTCGTGGGCGTTGTTGTTGATGCATAAGGTGAAGTGGGCGCGCTTGGCGATGCGGATCCGTTGGTGGTGTTCGCGGTTGGCGTTTTTGAGGGCGGCGAGGTTGTCGGGTGTGCGTTCTTGGATCCATTTCTTTTTGAGCTTCTGGCAGATGCTTTTGTAGGTGGTTAGATCGTCTGTGAACCAGGCTGGTTTTTTCTTTCCTTGGATGGCGGTGGGTTTCTTGAGAGGGGCAAGGGTGTTGGCGCAGTCGAGGATCCATTGATGGAGGTCGATGGCGGCTGTGCTCGGGTCGGTTGCGTCGGGTGGAAGGTTGTTGATGAGGGTGCTGGTCAGTTGGTCTTGGGTGACTTTGCCCCAGCGGCAGTGGGGAGGTAGCTGGATGCGGTGTTGCTCTGTGGTTTTCTTATAGGTGAAATGGACGCAGTGATGGTCGGTCCAGTGGAGTTCGGAGGTGTGGCTGAAGGAAACGTGGTTGCTTGAGGTGAAGAGGGGGTCAAGGGTGTGTCCGGCGATGTGGGTGGGCGTGTTGACTAGCTGGCGGAGTCCGAGGTTGAGGAGGTTGGAGGTCAGTGATGCGGTGTTGACGTTGTTGGCATTTTCCAGATGGTAGTTCAGATCTCCCAGGAGGATGTAATCCGGGGAAGCAAGGGCGTGGGTGCTTGCAAGGTCGGCGATGGTGTCGCTGAAGGGGGCTCTTGGTCCTGGAGGGCGGTATATGAGGGTTCCTCTGAGGGTCGTGTTGGGGTCCGTGTGGATCTGGAAGTGGAGGTGTTCGGCTGTCCTGAGGGTGTCGTCCGAGTGGGTGTGGATTTTGAGGGTAGCTTTGTGAGCGATGGCTATTCTGCCGCCGATTCCGTTGGTTCGATCTCTTCTGGTGATTTTGTAGCCGTCCGGTATGGCGATGGCGCTGTCCGGAGACGAGGAGTCGTTCCACCAGGTTTCGGTCAGGAAACCCACGTCAGGAGCAGTGGTGTCGAGCAAATCCCAGAGCTCGATGGCGTGTTTTCGTGCGGAGCGGGTGTTTATGAGGATGCAGTTCAGGTGGTTGGGGTTGAATGTTTCAGTAGTTGGATTGGTCGTTCTGATGCAGGAGAAGTTGCAGGTACGGCAGGAAAAAGGTCCTTTAGTGTTCTTCGGGGATGCCCGGCAGCATTCAGTGGAGGGGCCGGGGTTGAAGGCGCGGAGTTCGTTGATCGAGTAGCGGATGCGGGGGGCGCGAGGGCCAGGGGGTGTGGCGCTGGGCGCGGTCCAGGCGCGGACGGGCGCAGACGGGCTTGCCTCTGGCGCGCCAGCGGCGCGGACGCGCAGCGCCAGCCATTAAGAAGGGAGGGGGGAGGGAGGAGCAGCTGGGAGGCGGGAGGCGGGAGGGAGCGGCAAATGGGGGCGCGAGGGGGGCGGGGCCGCAGGGAGGCAGCGGCATGGAACGGGGAGCGCACAAGGGGCAAAAAACACTGAAAACGAGCAAAACTACAAGTAGTTACAATGAGAAAATACAATCAGAAATACAATAATGGCACAATACACGATCGGGGAGACAGCAATCAGGGGGGCACAAAGGGGGCAGAAGCGCCGGCGGCGAGGCGCTGAAAAAAAGAAAAAGCCAAAAAACACTTACAGGACAGCGGAAGCGGCACACGGGTCAAGTGAGCCCACTAGCCACCAGGGATGAGGCGCAGGAGGATGCCTGCGGGTGGAGGAGGGCCTCGAACACGCAAACGGCAGCGTGCTCGTGGGACAGAGGCAGAAGGCAGCAGGTTGGTGCTGCGGTCGTGGGGGGCGAGCTCAGGACCTGACATAGAATCTCGGTGGCCTGGCTTGTAGTGGGTACCAGAGGTACTTACACCTTGTGCCAGGTCCAGTTATCCCTTATTAGTGTAGAAGAGGTGTTTCTAGCAGCTTAGACTGATAGGAGGTAGCTATGTCAAAGCAGCTGAGGCTGAACTAGGAGACATGCAAAGCTCCTACTATACCAATTATATCATATGCTCAATATCATAAGAAAACACAATACACAGAGTTACTAAAAATAAAGGTACTTTATTTTTATGACAGTATGCCAAAAGTATCTGAGTGAGTACCCTCAGTAAGAAGGTAAGTACTATACACAAGTTATATGTACACAAACCAAAAGTAGGTAAGTAAGAGCAAGAAAAGTAATGCAAACAGTGTAGAATTACAATAGGTTGCAATAGGAGAACATAGGTATAGGGGCAACACAAACCATATTCTCCAAAAGTGGAATGCGAACCACGAATGGACCCCAAACCTATGTGAGCTTGTAGAGGGTCGCTGGGACTGTAAGAAAACAGTGAGGGTTACCAAAATACCCCACCCCAAGACCCTGAAAAGTAGGAGTAAAGTGCACCTACTACTCCCAGAGAGCTCAATAGTCGTGATAGGGGGATTCTGCCGGAAGAACAAACACCAGCAGTGCACTGACAACGGATTTCCGGACCTGAGGACCTGCAAGGCAAGGGGACCAAGTCCAATAGTCACAACAGTGTCCGGGGGGGCAGGAGCCCAGGAAACCCCGGATGAAGGTGCAAGGAAGCTGCCTCTGGTTGGAAGAAGCTTGGAGTTCTGCAAGAAAGAAGAGGACTAGGGACTTCTCCTTTGGAAGACAGATGTCCCACGTCACGATGAAGCTTGCAGAGGTGTTCCCACGCAGAAATACCGCAAACAAGCCTTGCTAGCTGCAAGGGTCACAGTAGAGGTTTTTGGGTGCTGCTGAGGACCAGAAAGGACCAGGATGTCGCCACTTGGAGGAGGACACAGAGGGGGTACTCAGCAACACAGAGAGCCCTCACAGAAGCAGGCAGCACCTGCAGAAGTACCCCAATAGGCACTTAGAAGAAGAGTGAACCGGAGTCCACGCGAAGTTACAAAAGGGGGTCCCACGACGTCGGAGGACAACTCAGAAGGTTGTGCACTGCAGGACGGAGTGCTGGGGAACCAGGCTAGGCTGTGCACAAAGGAAATCCTGGAAGAGTGCACAGGAGCCGGAGCAGCTGCAAATCACGTGGTACACAGCTTTGCAGTCTAGCATGGGGAGGCAAGGACTTACCTCCACCAAACTTGGACTGAAGAGTCACTGGACTGTGGGAGTCACTTGGACAGAGTTGCTGTGTTCCAGGGACCACGCTCATCGGGATGAGAGGGGACCCAGAAGACCAGTGATGCAGTCTTTTGGTGCCTGCGTTAGCAGGGGGAAGATTCCGTCGACCCACGGGAGATTTCTTCAGAGCTTCTGGTGCAGGGTGAAGGCAGGCTACCCCCAGAGCATGCACCACCAGGAAACAGTCGAGAAAGCCAGCAGGATTAGGCGCTACAATGTTGCTGGTAGTCGTCTTGCTACTTTGTTGCGGTTTTGTAGGCGTCCTGGAGCAGTCATCGGTCGATCCTTGGTAGAAGGTGAAGAGGGAGATGCAGAGGAACTCTGGTGAGCTCTTGCATTCGATATCTGAAGAATTCCCCAAAGCAGAGACCCTAAATAGCCAGAAAAGGAGGTTTGGCTACCAAGGAAGGAGGATTGGCTAGAAGGAGAGAGGTAAGAGCCTATCAGAAGGAGCCTCTGACGTCACCTGCTGGCACTGGCCACTCAGAGCAGTCCAGTGTGCCCCCAACACCTCTGTTTCCAAGATGGCAGAGGTCTGGGACACACTGGAGGAGCTCTGGGCACCTCCCCTGGGAGGTACTGGTCAGGGGAGTGGTCACTCCCCTTCCCTTTGTCCAGTTTCGCGCCACAGCAGGGCTGGGGGATCCCTGAACCGGTGTAGACTGGCTTATGCAGAGATGGGCACCATCTGTGCCCATCAAAGCATTTCCAGAGGCTGGGGGAGGCTACTCCTCCCCAGCCCTTCACACCTATTTCCAAAGGGAGAGGGTGTAACACCCTCTCTCAGAGGAAATCCTTTGTTCTGCCTTCCTGGGCCAGGGCTGCCTGGACCCCAGGGGGGCAGAAACCTGTCTGAGGGGTTGGCAGCAGCAGCAGCTGCATTGGAGACCCCGGAAAGGCAGTTTGGCAGTACCCGGGTTCTGTGCTAGAGACCCGGGGGATCATGGAATTGTCCCCCCAATACCAGAATGGTATTGGGGTGACAATTCCATGATCTTAGACATGTTACATGGCCATGTTCGGAGTTACCATTGTGACGCTATACATAGGAAGTGACCTATGTATAGTGCACGCGTGTAATGGTGTCCCCGCACTCACAAAGTCCAGGGAATTTGCCCTGAACTATGTGGGGGCACCTTGGCTAGTGCCAGGGTGTCCACACACTAAGTAACTTGGCACCCAACCTTCACCAGGTGAAGGTTAGACATATGGGTGACTTATAAGTTACTTATGTGCAGTGGTAAATGACTGTGAAATAACGTGGACGTTATTTCATGCAGGCTGCAGTGGCAGGCCTGTGTAAGAATTGTCAGAGCTCCATATGGGTGGCAAAAGAAATGCTGCAGCCCATAGGGATCTCCTGGAACCCCAATACCCTGGGTACCTCAGTACCATATACAAGGGAATTATATGGGTGTACCAGTATGCCAATGTGAATTGGTAAATTTAGTCACTAGCCTGTTAGTGGCAAATTTGGAAAGCAGAGAGAGCATAACCATTGAGGTTCTGGTTAGCAGAGCCTCAGTTAGACAGTTAGGCATCACACAGGGAACACATACAGGGCACATACTTATGAGCACTGGGGCCCTGTCTGGCAGGGTCCCAGTGACACATAGACTAAAACAACATATATACAGTGAAATATGGGGGTAACATGCCAGACAAGATGGTACTTTCCTACACCTACAGACATATTTATCCTGTGTAATTGCCTATATCAGTGGGTTGAACAAGGGGCATACTCAGGCATCTCTATCCTTTTCACTGCCACAATATGTGGAATCAAGGGCATCCCTTCGCTCACGTGGTTTCGGTAAAGAGAGTAAAGGGCTTGCCCAGTCACATGGGTTCCCCTCACCTTACTACATACTGCAGTGAGCGGCGCGGTCAGAGAGCAGCCCTAGGTATCACATTGTCCTACACCCCACAATATCCATTCATGGAATATCAGCTTTTGTACCACTCCTTACTTCTACTAAATGGAGTAAAGGGTATCTCCAGCCATTCTTATTGTACCCATAGACCTGAAAGTATGCATGATCCCGTGGACTCCGTGGAATGATGTACAACTCCAGACATTTATAGCCCTCCTATAACACCATTTTCAGGCATGGACTAAAGGATGCCTCCAGAAAAGTGTAACCCTTTTATCACACGGTAGATAGGCGTGAACTAAAAGGCATATTCAGACAGGTCTGAACATTTCATCACATTATGCCTAGGCATGTAATAAATACATCCCTATGCACTTATAGCCCTCCCATCACACTGTATCCAGTATTAGACTGAAGGATGTCTCCAGAAATGTGTAATCCTTATAACACACCCTAGATGTGCGTGAACTAAAGGGCATATTCAGACATGTCTGAACCTCTTACCACACTGTACCCAGGCATGTGCTGAATACACCTCTAGACACTTATACAGTCCTCCCATCACACTGTACACAAGCATGGACTAAAGGATATCGCCAGAAATGTGTAACCCTTTTACCAGGCTCTAAGTATGCGTGAACTAAAGGGCACCTCCAAGCATGTAGCATGATTTCATCAAACGTTACCAAAACGCAGCAACATCGGAAGGTACTTCGCAAAAGTTGCCTGTTCACCCCTCAAATATCTACTGCTGTATTTGAGTGTTAAACTGTTACTTATGAGGAAGAACCTTTGGCTAGGCAGTGTTAATGTGTAAAAAAGGCAAAATTATACACGGACACTGTCACAAAATGTGCCGCATTAAGCTACATAATTTGCCTCTTCTTGTCGCATAGTTTAGTCATATCTGCAGCACATTTGGTCTCGTCCCACCCGCACCCGCATAACTCCAGTGGCTCTGACCTTACCACATCTCTAGACATGCCTGGAGCTTTTATCACACTGAATTCAAGCATTCAATGAAATAGATAACCAGTCGATTCGAGCCCTTCCATCACATCCTGTATCATTGCATGGACCACAGACATTTAAAAAAACATCTACCACTTTTATCACACTTAAAAATGTATGATCTACAGTGCATATCCAGATATTCTTACACAGGCTATCTTTCCCTAACACTGCATTTAATAAAGGAAATCTCCCGACAAGGCAAACATGTTATTTCTGTTGCACAGTGTCCATGGGTGGTCTGCAGGAAATCCTCAAATCTGGTTATACATGTTAATGTATTCTACCACAGCACGGAGTAAAGGGCATCTCCTTAGAAGTATAGCTGCACCTCCACACACTGTAACCTCTCATTGAATAAAGGGCATCGCATGCATATCCTGTACCACTCACTGAGCGCGGGACACCTCCTAACACTCAGTTGTATCACTCTGTATCCAAGCTTGCACTAAAGTGCACATTCACAAGTCTGCACCTTCCATTGGCGTACCAAAGTTGCCACAAGTGTCAATGCAACCAAGGAAAATAAACACCCAGTCCTTATTTTGGAAGTGATGCGTTATAATTGGGGCACAAGCCCCTCTGCCCCGGTGCCACTGCACCTGCTGAGCTACTGATAACATAAAGGGCTCATTCGGATATTTCTTTCTCTCTTGTCATCCTGTGTCACTGAATGAAATGCTTGACACTTTCTGCACCAGGGAGCAGTTAGTCGGCCTAGCACTCACCGCGTTTCCCCCCTGACTGGCCATCCTGGACGGGGGTCTCCTGGCTGGGAGGGCACTGGCTGTTCCGGAGCAGTGCCACTTCCCGGCTGCTGCTCTCCAGGCTCCGTCCCAGGCTCTCCATCTCCCGCTCCAGCCGCCTCTTCTCCTCCTCCACGGTGGCCTTGTCCCTCAGCAGATCCCGGTAGGAGGCCTCGGCCCTGGCGGCCTGAACCTCGGCCTCGGCTTTGCCCTTCCTGAGGGCGTCCAGCTCCCGCTGCAGCTCTGGCGTGGCTGGGGCAGCTGCTCCCTGCCCTCCCTGCAGCCGCTCTAGCAGTCGCTCCATGAGGGCCAAGCGGGTGCTCAGGGCCCCCAGCTCGGCCCGCTGCGCGCTCTGCTCCCGCTGCAGCTCCTGCACTGCGGGCCCGGCCTGGCCCGGGTCAGGGCAGCTGGCCTCCTGTGGGCTGGGCACGGTGAAGGTGTAGGTGCAGCGCCCGGTGCTGCGGTCGTTGGCACGGCGGAGGTGCACGGTGCTGGCCCGGGCCGGCCATGCCAGGCATGCCCAGAGCAGCAGGGGCAGCAGGGGACGGAGCAGAGTCATCCCGGGGGCTGCAGGAGGCTGTTCGAGGACGGCCCCGGCTGTAAGCGCCTCGCAGCACTACAGCTGTGCACCTGTGTGCGTCTGATCTGGTGTGCACAGGCGTTCCTGTGTGTAAGTGCGAAATGCTGCGTGTGCCCCTAAGAGCTCGTGTTCCTGGGTAAGCGAGTAACCGTGTGTCTCCAAGTATTCAGTGTCCTTTGTAAACGTGCCCCTGTGTATCAGTGCCCTGTGTTCTCCTGTGTGAGAGCCTTTCTACTGAAGCTCCCGAGTGCTTCTACGTTTCCGCGCCTGTGACTCTGCTCCTGTTGAAGTTTCCCTGCGCTCCAGCGTGTCCGCGCAGGTGTTCTTGGTAGGATTCGGGCCCGTGTAAGAGTGCTCGTGTATAAATTGCGTTTATGCTGAAGCTCCCGTGTACCCTCACAAGCTTGCTTGTGAGAAGTTGCGCTCTTGTAAGTGTGCTCCTGTGGGAGTGTTCCTATGTAAATGTCTGTTGAGGTTCCTCTGTGTATCTGTGCAGGCGCGCACGCTAGTAGTTGCGCTCGTGTAAGTGTGCTCCTGTGTGAGAGTGTTCCTGTGTAAATATCTGTTGAAGTTCCCTAGCCCCTGTGTGGCTGCGCAGTTGTGCTCGTTTAAGTGTGTAAGAGTGACCCTGTGTGAGTTTAGTGCCTGTTGAAGTGCGCATACATGTGTTTTGTGTAACAGTGTCCCTGTGTGAGTTAAGTGCCTGCTGAAGTTCTCTAGCGCCTATGTGGCTGCGCAGTTGTGACCGTTTGTGTGTAAGAGTGTTCCGGTGTGAGTTAAGTGCCTGTTGAAGTGCGCTCGTTAGCAGTTGCGCTCGTGTACGTGTGTTCTGTGTAACAGTGTCCCTGTGTGAGTTCAGTGCCTGTTGAATTCCCTAGCTCCTATGTGGCTGCGCAGTTGTGCTCGTCCTTCGCAGTCCCAGTGGTATGATGGTGATCCGCAGTGAGCGTGCTCTGGGTGCTCGGTCCCACCAGCGCCTCTGGCTCCCGTCGTCCCTGGGAGGCAGCCCTTATAGCGCTGGGAGAGGAGGTGCCAGCGCTGTCCTCTGCCAGGGGATACGAAAACAGCGCCCCCTCCGGCCTGAGCGAGGGCGCTTAAAGATGAAGCCCAGCATTCCAGAGAGAAGAGAATGCACAAGCCACGAGGGTGCTGTCTACACAGATCGCACCGAACTTCACCGCGCCTCCACATTCCTATTAGAAGTTAGGCCAGCCTGAAATATGATACCAAACGTACAAGTAATAAAATAAACTCTCTCGGGTCTTTCGCTGGCTTAAGAAAAGTCTTCACCACATTATAGCCGAGTACCTTCCAGCCAGTGCTTAATTTGTGAAAACACAGAAGTGCCTGGACGGTGATATTTTCTTATGAACCTGCGATGTCAAACGGGCAAGGAAATTTGCTTACTTAGGGGCATATTTACAAGAAAGTGCGGCATCGTAGATGATGCACCACTTTTCTTGCTCCCCCTCCCTACCGGTACCCAACAACACCACGGTTGCGCCGTATTTACAATAGGGTGCACCATGGTGGTTGGCCATTAGCACAATAGCGTCAAAAATGTTATTCTGGGGCTTTGCTACACTCTTCAAGCATCAAGCTAGTGCAGCAAAGCGCAGGGAGGCCCATTGAATATAATGGGTGCATCATTTTAACGCCTGGTCAAAATAACGTAAAAAATGGTGAAGTGAAATGTTGTAAGTTTCACTGTGCCATTTTTTCGGGCTTCCCTGTGCCGGAATGCCCCCCTTGCATACATTATGCCTGACGAAGGCATAATGTGGTGCAAGGGGTCACAAAACAAGCATTGCACCTCTTTGAAAATATGGCGCAGCAGAAAAGCCATCTTAGCGTGAAAAAAATGAGGCTATGGTGGCGCCAAAGTGGCGCAATAAGCTTGTAAATATGCCCCTTAGTTTAGTATACGCCTTTCCTTTCTTTTTGTAGTTTTATACAGCACAAACTTGATCCAAGGGCACCGGAGCGCTTTACATGAGCACCAGAGTGCATTTCATAAGCTCATAATTTTTTGGGCACAGTTAGATAAGATGCTTTGTCTAAAAATCGCAGGATGGGGAGCCGACTCCAGGGGGCATAGTTATCAAAGTTTTGGGTCACTCTTGTGCCACACAAGGTAACCCAATGGTGATGCAAATCCAGGATTAGATATACTAAGCCATGCAAGGCCACCTTGCGTGATCCTGGGGTGCTTGGTAACTCTGTAGTAAAGCAAAGCAGCGCAAGTCACTGCCTTGCGTTACCCTGCCCCAGGCAGGCGTTCCATGCGTGGAGGTGGTGTTCCCACGCCTGCACCCATGGATTGTCCCGAATTTATCAATACTGGTAGACCTGGGAATTCGTCAGAATTCTACGACTCCCCAAGGGGAGGAAAAATATTTTTATTTGTTTTTTTCCTCTGCACATAGAAAGAGGAAAAAGCCTCAGAGGATTGTTTTTGTGCAGGAAGGGACACCTTCCTGCACAAAAACAATCCTGCCTGTAAGGCAGTCACCCTTGCACCATGATGCAAAGGAGCCTGCAGTGTAGGCAGTATTGTTTTTGTGCAGGAAGAAACATCATCCTGCACAAAAACAATCTTGAGAGGCATTTTTCCTCTTTCCATGTGTGCTGCAGAATACAACACACAAAGAAAGAGGAAAAAACGAGGAGTAATAAAGATATTTCTCCTTGTAATGCCTCACCCATGGAGGCCTAGCATTTTGACGCATTCCGAGGCCTACCACTAATGCTAAACCTGGGTACGCCTGTGAGCTGTGTGTGGAGTCTGGGACTTGCTGTCCCACAAGGACCTAAGTGCAAGGAGGAGGGGCTGCTGCACGAAATCCTGCCTGCATGCTGATAAGCACCCTCCACCTACCGCGGGGAGGGACACCTGGGAGCTGTGTGTGGAACCTGGGACTCGCTGCCTCATGAGGACCTAAGTGCAAGGAGCAGGACTGCTGCACAAAATCCTCCTTGTGCCGTACGGTGATAAGAGCCCTCCACCTACTGCGACGCTGGACGTGTGCGGGAAGCGCCTGGGCGCGTGCCGTGGCAAAGACTAGGCCAAGAGCAAGCCTGTCTGAGCCGTCTGCACCTGAACGAGGCTGGGCCACCCCCACAATTTCCATCCAACTTCTGGGGAGAGTAACTCTATTTGGACTAACTTTGGAACTGTTATGGATGTTAACTATCTGGTGTGCTAATTCCAGCTGGATTAAATTGTATATCTGGGAGCCCTTTAGTCACCTATTCAAGACTGGAGGGAATTGTATTTTCAGTTATTTTGTTGAGCGCAACGGGGGAGCATTCTAAATGTGTATATTTGGTGAGGTGAGCAGCCTGGGAGACTGTGGGGGTCATTCTAACATTGGCGGGCGGCGGAGGCCGCCCGCCAATGTTCCCCCTCCAAAATACCGCTCCGCGGTCGCAAGACCACTGAGGGTATTTTGGGATTTGCCCTGGGCTGGCGGGCGGCCGCCAAAAGGCCGCCCGCCAGCCCAGGGCAAATCAACCTTCCCACTAGGACGCCGGCTCAGAATTGAGCCGGCGGAGTGGGAAGGTGCGACGAGTGCAGTTGCACCCGACGCGTATTTCAGTGTCTGCAAAGCAGACACTGAAATACTAAGTGGGGCCCTCTTACGGGGGCCCCTGCAGTGCCCATGCCATTGGCATGGGCACTGCAGGGGCCCCCAGGGGCCCTGCGGCACCCCCTACCGCCATCCTGTTCCTGGCGGGAGACCCGCCAGGAACAGGATGGCGGTAGGGGGTGTCAGAATCCCCATGGCGGCGGAGCGCGCTCCGCCGCCATGGAGGATTCCCCCGAGCAGCGGAAAGTCGGCGGGAGACCGCCGACTTTCCGTTTCTGACCGCGACTGAACCGCCGCGGTCAGAATGCTCGAGGGAGCACCGCCAGCCTGTTGGCGGTGCTCCCGTGGTCGGTGACCCTGGCGGTCACCGGCCGCCAGGGTCAGAATGACCCCCTGTATCTCCATTCAAGGTGTAATAGGACCAGCCTCTTCTGCCTTGAGAGATCTTATTGTCTTTTAGTGTTTTTGTTAGTGCACTGCTTAAATAAGTAATGAAAGGATGGGCAAGAGAAAAGCCTTTGACCCCTGGGCCAATTCCACCCCATTAGTCAAGCACACATCAATTCACATCAATTGATAAAATGCTTCATAGGGCACTGGGTGTTTTCAGTACGGAGATTGAGCTTACAGAGTGCCTTCTCTCACTTCAGGCATGGCAACCCCTGGAAGATTACCCAAATTTAATTGCTCTTGATTCTGAAGAACAGTTATGTGCATCCCAAATCCTTGGAATCTGCGCAAAACCAGGCCCATACCCCTGTGCCCCCCATCGGTCAATAAGAGGACAGGGAAGTCCAAGTGAGCTAGATTCACCCCTCAGTCTATAATGGCAACTCCTCCTAGCTGTAGTGGGTTTACTGGTAACTCGGAGACCGAGGCAGGGGTTGGGGTATTGGGCGATGCTACTGTCGGCGATGCGCATTCACACAAACCAGCTTCGATAGAGCAACTAAATGCTGACTGCATGAGTAAAATAACAGCAACACTCCAGACAGAATTTAGCCCTCTGTGTGCTCGCCTCAAAAGCATAGAAAAATAACTCCTTTTGAAAGAGGCACAAGTGCACCTATACTCAGAGACAAGCTTTGACGCTAGGGCCGGTAGAGCCCCCCCAGGGGAGCCCTCTAAGGGATGGGCGAATTTCTAGTAGTAGTAGGTCTCCCCCTGGGTCATCTTATCAGTCTAGGGAATTGCCTTTGGCCGGCGTCCAACAGGTTGGGGAATCTCACAAGGTTAATTCTGACCCGCTGACCGCCCCATCTTTGCAAAACCGGCTACATTGTAGCAAGGCAGGCGTGAGTGATTCGGAAGCTAGCCCTATAGACAACTGCAGGCAAGGAACTAGAGATGGATTAAGATTTCCTAGGATAAACCTTCCACCTGCCTCATCTCCATATGTTGTAATATTATCTAAAGTGCAGAAGTTGCGAGTTAATCAGAAAGAGTCATAGGGGGAGTTATTTAATAAAAAAATGAATTGGCTAGTCTAACACAGAGATTTTCCCTTAAGTCAAGCCAACAATATTTAATTTATTTGCTAGATGAGTTGCCTGGTTGGGTCCCAGTAAGGTGAACCATGCTGGGGACTGCATCATCGTCACCTTTAGGCTCCTCGCACCAGCCCATTCAGTTTTAACTGGTAAGACTTCTAATAAATTAAGGGCAATAGTTGCATCAAACCATTGTCCTGGGATACTTCTATAGACCAATTGTGTGCCAGAAGGTAACAAATTCCTCAAAGCCCAGACAACCCCCTAGCCCCCCTGTTCAATCCTCCCACTGGTCACTTTGATGTTCCCACTTATAATCGGTTTGAACCACTTGATGGAGTAGACTGACTCAAAAACTAAGACATAGTCCTGCCTCCTTATTGTTTGAATTTGAACAGTTCTGGATTATTCTGGATTATCTAATAGTTTTAGCACCATCTCTACCCCATGCCTGGAGAATAGTCTTGTCCATCCTAGCTGAGGTAATGCCGATTGTTCCATTGTAGCTCTCCATTTGCAGTTCCCTGGGGCTGCTGTTAAAAATAGTACACCCCTGTCGATTGGCCAAACTAAGTTATTATATGTGGCAGGACTGGGATCCAAATTGGTCATACCTGAATGGTGCAAACGTATAAATTATTTTGACATCTGCATTTTTCAGGAAACCTGGGCCCTGTAATCCTTGATTTTCCATGCTTTTGTCTGCTTCTTTAAGGCAGCAGTCTTGACGGTACCAGGCAGGTCAGGAGAAGGATTAGTGAGTTGAGTAAACTCTACTGTCGTTGGCAAGTTAAGAGAGGTACACATGGATTCACCCGATTTGCTATGCAGATCTCTAAATATGCCCAGGGATAGGACATATTAGATCTATGATGTCTACTCCCAGTCCGTAGGTGCTTCATCCGGATCAATTGTGATATATACTTTAAACTCCCATTTGTCTACTATTCCGGTAGCTGCTAGAAAGATTGTGGTAGGAGACTTTGATTGTCAATTCGAACCTCTGAGTAAAGGTAACTTGTCTACCCTGACAGGAGGAGACGCCATATGGAGCATACCTGAGCCTAGGATCCTACTCATAAAGAAATGGGCTACGTTGGCCTTACAGATTACTGCTCTTACCCTAAACCAAGGGCTGCAAGTGTGTAATAGTAGATTTAACTCTGATAGGTTAGGAGCACATACATGTAATAGAGTAAATCATACTAGTCTAATTGACTATGTAATGATTGATGTTAAACTCTGGTCCAACTTAATTGGTATGATTGTGGTCCAGTATATGGATGCTGACCATAACGCCCTGATACTAACGCTGAGCTTAAGTATCAAATTAAGTACCAGTGTAATTGAGGAGGCCTTCGACAGAAGGCTGGTACAGTCCAATAACAGGCACAGAATTAAATGGAGTAGAGTGCAACATAACAAAACATCTATTAGAGGAGTATATAGTATGGTTGCTGACTCTGTTTAGGGCCTGTCATCAGTAGATGTTTTAGAGGGTGCTGAGGGAAGTGTGGGAATAGTTTTACCAGTTAACAGTCAGTTATTTTCCAACCTTAGAGAGAGTTTCTTTTCTAAGGAAGTGGACGGAGCAGTGGGGGGAGGGGAGAAAGCTCTTGGTATAATGACACATGTAAAAGGGGCAGAGCAACCTTGGTATGGGCAGTGAAGGTACAAGAGAAATCACTGACCATAGCTGCCAGGAGTTGTTACAAAAAAACAAGCCTAGACGCAAAAAAGGAAGGGGAGAGAAAGAAATGGGAAGACCTCATGGAGGCCGTCATGCCCAGGGACTGTCGATCCTTTTGGAATCTGGTCACAACTGGAAATCGAGAAGGGGCTTGTCCCGTTGAGAGTAACATTTCTGCTGATGACTGGGTTGCACATTTCTCCAACCTTTATACCCAAAGTGGGGCCTTGGAGGGATTACCAACTGATGCAATAGATCCTCGGGTGACTGGAACACTTAGTTGTGAGCCACAGGGTGAACTCCCCAATTTTGTAGCTAGTGCCCCTCCGATTATAGATCAGGGATTTGACAAAGATCCATGGGTGATTACTATCCCTGAACTGCAACATGCCATTTGCAGGATAGTCCCTAATAAAGACCCTGGCCTTTGTAAGATTCCTGGTGATTTGTTTCTAAATGAGCCTGGTGTATGGAGTGCCTACTTTTCTGTAGTCTTTACAACCATCATGAAAGGGGCCCCCACCCCTTCCACTTGGGCAGGGGCCAAAATTATTCCCATTTTAAAAAAAAGGTTCCAGGGTCCTGCCCCCTAGTTACAGACCTATCAATCTAATTGATTGTGCACAAATATTATTGTGTAAGGTACTTCTGGGTTGGCTGCAGGACTGGATGTTTGGTAATTATATTTTAACTCTCTTGTATGCAGGGTTTAGGGAGTTAGTCAGCACCCTAGATCAGGAGTTTCGTCTCCAAATTTTGTTTTGGAAGTTTGTTACCCTGGCCAAAGGCCGATTGTATATAGTCTTTGTAGATTTACGTTCTGCCTTAGACTTAGTTCTCAGAGGGACCCTGGGGAAGGTATTGGCAGAGTTGGGGGTACCAGGCTACCTGTTAGACATCTTAGTGAACCTGCAGACCGACAATTATGCCCAGGTGAGATGTGGTTGTGCAGGTGAATTGACGGATCCCTTCCCTATGAAAAGAGGGGTTAGGCAGGGGTGCGTTCTCGCCCCGACGCTCTGCTCTTTATACATCAGTGGTCTGGTTGATCATCTTGAATCCTGCGATAATGATGTCCCCAAATTTGCTAATAAAAACGTACCTCCATTTATGTTTGCGGACGACATCCTATTATTTTCTAAAACCCCAATGGGAATACAGAGACTACTGGTTTCTTTTGAAAGTTTTTGTAAAGATAGAGGGTTAGAGTTTAATGTAGGTAGGAGAAAGTTCATGATTCGAAACCCAGGGCGTACAACAAGGGTAAACTGCAGGCTTGCAGTGATTTCCTTTGAGCTAGAACATACATTTGATTACCTGGGTTTAATGTTGACAGAGCACATGGGTTGGCATTGTCATGTCCAGCAGCATAGGTTAAAACTGGAACAAGCTGTGGGAGGCATCATCAAGGTGCTAATGAGCTCTCAGTTCCGCCTAATCCAGTAGGTCCTACAAATTTACAATACTCAGGTCCTGGGGGTCAACAGCTATGGGACAGAATTGTGGGATCACCTTCGCGTGAAGAAGCTCTCAACAGTGGAAAATTGCTTTGTGTGACATATCACTGGGCTTCCTGTAAGCATGCCCCTGCTTCCTTTTATACTGGATTTGGGATCAGGACGACACTTCTTGATAAAGTAAGATTGCACTCTCTACTCTATTGGAGGAGATTATGGTTTACCCCAGAGTTGTCTTCCTACCGTGAGGGCCTGGAGGAAATTCTATCCATTGACAGGTCAGGGGACATCCCATGAGTACGGTATATCAAGGACACCCGAACGCTTGTGGCTATGGGGTCTTCCCCTAGGGATGTAGGGGCAATAGCAAAGTACACAATTAAACACACCTTTTGGAGCATTAAAGACTCTGCATTAGTTGGGTGTCATGTAGACCACTAACTGGCCCTTTCCTGGACATTAAAGATTCAAATATACGGGATGAATTCTTGGATGAAATAGGACCACCTTTACCTAGGAAGCTATATGTGCAGTTCCAGTATGGTACTCTGCTACTAGCTGCATGTACTGCGAAATAGGCAAAGTCAAAGGGTGCTGCTGGAGTACGTGCCCAATGTGTGGTGATATCAATCAATCAATTGAACATGTTTTGCTTTTTTGTCCAGCTTTTACAAATCTTAGGAGGAGATGGCTAATCCCACTGTGTCAGTCCTTGGGGATTTGCAATTTTAAAGAGGCTACTAGGATGTTGAGATATGAGAGGAGTCGTCAATTAGTCTTCCCCGTTAGTATATTTTTATTGGGGATGTGGCGAGTTAGGCAGAGGGTGCTGGCCAGTAACATGGATGAGGTTGAATTTTCAGTTCAGCCTGATTAGAGTAATTGCACCCCATAGGTAAGCAGAAGTAATGCTCAAGTCCCTTGAATTAAGCAAGCCACCTTTGATCAGTAGTCTTAGGGGAGTTTTATCTCCTAATATTGTCGTACCCTAGGACTGCATTATCTCTAGCATTTTAGGGATTTATTGATTCATTATATGGAAATTTAACCATACTTCAGGTATCTGTATTTAGGGATATATTGATTTAGTATGTGCAATTTTACTATACTGCAAGTGCCTGCATTTTATACTTGCTTTATGTCCACTTTTTATCTGTTTTTGTGTGATTTGGGGGCTCTATGATATCAATCTTTACATTTTTGAGTATTTATTGTGTATATTTATGTACTCTTTTAAACAATGTTTTATGATTTTTTCTTGTATATATCTTTTTATTGTGCTATTATGGCTTGTGTCGAAATAAAGCTTTTGTGATAAATCTGGGAATACGCCAAAATCCATGGTTGGATACGTGTGAACACCCAAGCTGCCTTGCGTTCCTCTGAATTCATCAAGCCATGTAGGGTTTTGCATCGGCCTTGCACCCCCTTACATGGTGCAAGGACAACTCAGAACCTTGAAAATTCTGGTCCCCAGTTTCCTAGTGTCGAGCCGGCAGCTCTAGCTCTTTGGTCATATCGCTTTTTATCACTTCCCAACTCCTATCTCTTTATCTCACTTGTGTAGGTTCTTTTGCATCCCTGCTATCATTCTCCCTTTATGAACTTGGCCCAGATTTACTAAAAGTTTGCATTGAATCTGAACCACTTTTTAGAGCAGCTACAAGGCAGAATGATAGTTGAGATTTACAAAGTGAAGTAAATCAGATTTTTGTGGCTTTTTGTGGGATTTTTTTCCAAAAGTTGCACAAGGCAACTAATAGTGCTGCCTTGCATTACTTGTGCTGGGAAGGCGTTCCATGGGTGGAGCGTGACATTTCCATGCGTCCACCCATGGACTTTGACGCAATCCCAGGTTTACTAAGGTGAGTGAACATGGGAATGCGCCAAAATGGCACATCTTCCTGACCAGCTGTAATGAGGAGAAATTGTTATTTCTCCTCGTTACTTCCTCTTTCCATGTGTGATGCATTTTGCAGCACACAAAGAAAGAAACAATGATGCTAAGGATTGTTTTTGTGCAAGAAGGTGACCTTTCCTGCACAAAACCAATCCTGCCTATAATGCAGGCGCCCTTGCACTCTGGTGAAAGGGTGCCTGCGTTGGCACTAGGCAGCACACAGTGCACCAGTACAAGGAGAGCAGAAATGCTCATTATCTTTGTATATGGAGCATTTCTGCTCCCTCCTTTTCACACAACTCAGTGCAGCAACTTTGCTCGCGTGATAGATTAGTAAATATGCCCCTTATAGAGAAATTGCTTCGCAGATTCGCTCTCTGTAACCAAGAACATCCTCAGCATGTTTACCTTTATTCCTCTCCAAAATCACAGATGGTTTAAAAAATACTCCACAGTGTTTTCTCATTTTTTACCAATTTTGTCTTATTCTCCAACCAAAGCTTGCTACTCTATGCAAGCCTCCAGTATTTTATTACTTCGTTGATGTACTTTCGGTTGCTTTGTACAGGTATACTTGCTTCTATTTTATTTTTCATTTATTGATTTAAACAGTTTTACATAGGGTCAGTGGGGCACAAGGGTATTAGAGGACTTTACAATAGGAGCAGTGCAGAGAGCTACAGTAATAAATACAGTAAAAATGTAGGACAAATGTGAATATATTTTAATATATATATATATATATATATATATATATATATATATATATATATGTGTGTATTTATTCACTGAAAAAACAAAGGTTACAGGGACGTTATAGTTAGGTTCTGAATTTACTCGTACAAACCCATAGAAATTCAGTAGTTATAGTTAGTTATTTCAAGTGACTATAACACGTGCCCTAAGGTAACTATAACTCACGACCTTGCCAAGCTCGGTTTTCTCACCAATAATTTTTTTGCAACTGTTGCAGTGATATCAAAGATTGCCTAGAAGATGTCATCAATGATATAATATGTGAAGTAATTAGTTGTGCATGACGAAGGAGCGAGTGCTAGTTACCTTAGGGCACGAGTTGTAGATACTTGAAATAACTCTAATTATAACTTCTGAATTTCTATGGTTTTGTACAAGTTAATTCAGAACCTAACTATAACGTCCCTGTAACCTTTGGTTTTTTCAGTGAATTTCTATGTTTTTTTCAAGCACCGCGCATGGCCTTAAACTGTGCGCTACGGGGATTGGGAATAGAGCGTGTCTCTGTTAGTGGATCTGTGAGCGAGTGCATGAGTGTGAGTGGGTATAAAAGTGGGTGTGTGAGTCTATGAGTGGGTCTGAGTAGATGCATGAGTGTCTTACTGGGTATTTGAGTGGGTGCACGAGTCTCTGAGTGCATTTATGAGTGAATTAATTAGTGAATGAATGAGTGCGAATGTTTTACAATTTTTTTTCATATTCTTGAATATTTGAGGATATTTGAGGATATTCACGAATATCGTGCACAGTGAAGAAAAATCATTTAAAACCCATATTTGACCCTAAAACACCCCTATATAACACCCCTGGTGTCAGGCTATCTTCACCCTGACCCCTTATGCCACTTTCAAATTGGATTTGCAGCCCCGGGGACCGTGTCCCATGAAATTAAACGGACACAGCAACTTCCTAGTCAACCTGTGGCAAGCCAATTACAGCACTTCTATTCGCATGTGCATTCACAAAAAATGACAAATATTCATGATTTATTTGCAGCCACAGATATACACATTTATTTTCCCTTTTAAAAATCTCAAAAACTACTGAATGGATTTACACCAAATAGCAAAAGCATCATCTACATACCGAAAGCTAGCTTTCTGCCAAATTCTGGCCAGTGGTTCGGGCTGTAGTCGTGTTCAAAGTTCCTATGGTAATTAACATGGAAAACACAACTTTTTTGCCCCCCTTTTTCTAGGCATCCACTTGACGAATCACCCCAAAACTTTCCGTGCGCAACAAGAATCACTGGGACACTTTTTTGGGGGAAATTTAGTGAAGATTCGTCAAATGGTGCCACAGATATAGGCAAATCAAAAAATGCTTTTTATATGGAAACATGGGGGCAGATTTAAGAGCCTGTTGCACCATCTAACGACACATTAGCGTCATGTTTTAATGCTAATGTGGCATTAGATGGCCAAAAAAGCAGCACCAGATTTACAAAGTGGCGCAAAGCATAGATTGTGCCACTTTGTAGCCCTTTGTGCAACATTATGCATGCGCCATGCATAATGTATGCAAAGGTGGCATTCCCTCCTGAGGGGCTAAAAAATGTAGCAAAAAAAATCTAAAAGGTTTTTTTGCATCATTTTTTTCCGCACTTTTAACACCTGCTCAGAGGAAGTACACCATTATTCATAATGGGTCTCAATGGGCTTTGCAGGCTGGAAAGCTCCAAACTAGCGTCACAATTTTGACACTAGTTCCCTAACTACTGTCATGGTGTACACTATCTTAGATACCGTATGCACATGGTGGAGTTAGTGCAGCGCCGCTTTTGTTAAATATGGCCCATGGTCCTAACTATAACTATCTACTGGCGACCTCCATATATATATAAAACCTAGGTAGTTAAAGTTAGGACCAAGGGCCTGATTTAGAACCCATTATATTCTATGGGATTTGAATTTCGGTGGATGGGATATCCGTCACCTTCTGTCGGAGTAACCCATCCGCCAAGTTCTAAATCAGGCCCCTAGTTTCCATAGGAAAAGCATTTTTTGTTTTGCCAATAACCTTGACACCATTTGATGACTCTTCATGAAATTTTCAAAATTAATACACCACTCACTTCAAATGCTGTCTTGAAAGTTTCGGGGTGATTCATCAAGCGGGGGCTGAAAAAAAAGGGGATCCCAAAAAGCCTTTTCCACATGCAATTTCCATAGGGATTTTTAGAAATTACTACAGCCCAAACCTCTTGTTGGAATTACACCAAATGTGGCAGAAAGGTAGCTCTTGGAACAGAAAACACCTTTTTCTTTTCAATTTGGTGTAAATACATTCAGTAGTTTCGGAGAAGTTAAAAGGTGAAAAAGAATATAGCTATCTAGGGACACAGATCCTCTGCGGATCTGACAGTCCCAGTGTTGATTTCTGATTGGCTGCCAACACTTCAACCAGGAAGTGTTGTCTGCCATTTTGGAACTCAGAGTCAGCCGAGTGCAAAAAGAAACTCAAAATAAAGTGAAGCGTGCAGGGTAAGAATACTGTTATGATGTGAATGTCATTGAATGTCATTTAGAATGGAGAGCGTTTACCATTCCAGAGGTGGCAGTTGGTGAGCAACCTCTGGGACGGTCGGACGCTAGGTTGTGTTTCTCCGATTAAACTTCATACTTGGATTATTGGCTGTCTTCGGAGTCATTTCCTCAACATTTTTGGCGACGAGTTTCACACAACCTGGCTGCGATCCTGTGCTGATTTACTTACCGGCAGGTCGGGCAGGGATTGTGAGTGCTGCGGTTGGCGTTGCTGCGTTTGGCGCTCTGTCCTTGTGCCATGGTAGGCCCCAGGTGACAGCGTCTGGGTGCCGCTTTGCTGCCCTGATCTGTGGGGACCATTGGAAGTGCTCCCACATTACCTCTGCGGCATCGTTCCCCACAGGTCCTAGTGCTCCGCCGCGGACCGTTGGGTCAAACTGCACTTGGGAGTGACTTTACTTGAAGATAGCCACTCTGCAGGAGCGGAGAGAGCGTTCACCACTACGGAAGTGGTGAGTGGTGGTGACATAAGTGTGTACAAGCTAAAATCACGGGAGGTAAGGAGTTCCTCCCACAGTTCGGTTTGCGCGTGCAGGTGCGCATGCCTCTCACGCGCACAGGTTTGTGTGCAATAGCTGATGGTTGCTAGGAGAGCCGGAAACACTAGTCGTCACGTCCTCATTCTGGAGGGAAACACTAGACCGCTTGTTTTAAAAAGCAGCTGTTAACATTACTTTTTTTTTTTTGTGTGTTTTTTTTACACTTCCGAGTGTTTACAAAAAAAAAAAGAAAGAAAAGCCTGGACTAGTAACTTTAAGAATTAAATTTTACACCTTTTATTTTATCAGATGAAGTGTAGACAGTCATAGGTGCATTGGGGAACATCATCACATCACCATTTTTATTACAACAGGCTGGCCAACCAGACATTTGTTGGGAGGATTGGATAGAAATTTTAGAAAACTATAATATAGCTTTAGATGGACTAAATTTTTCTCCAGCCAGGAAAAAGGCTATTTTAATAAGTGCTCTCTGAAGTGAAGGTCAAAGAGTTTTTAAGTATCTGCCAGCAGTGATGGGGCCGAATGGTCAACCAATGGATGATATCTACAAGGAAGCTGTTAAAAGGTTGGAGAACAGGTTTGCGAAAGAGGTTAATTTAGTCATGGCCAGATACAAATTTTATATGCAACCACAACTTGAGCATGAGTCTATTGATGAATTTGTGGCCAGGCTAAGGGAACTTTCTATCAAATGTTGTTTTGGTAACAGGACAGAGGAACTTGTCCGTGACCAGTTAATTGTCCAATGCAAGGAAAAAAATACAGGAGAGACTATGGGCAGCAAAAGATCCAACGCTTATGGAGGCTATTGGAATGGCTAAAATAATCGAGGAGTCACAACGCTGCATGAACGAACTGAGCAGGCGGGACAAGACTACTGATGTTTCTTCAGTTAGTTCTAGCCATGATGAAGGTGTTCCAAGTGATGCGTGTGTACTTAAAAACAAGAGCAAAAAGGAATGTGAATCTTCAGGGATACCTAAGAATAGAGTTGTCCAAGGTTCTCAAACTCTAAGAAATAAGAGAGATTGTGCACATTGTGGCAACTTTCATGACTCAGACTCAGCGAAGTATTTTGCAACTAATAAGATTTGTAGGAGGTGTGGACGTAAAGGTCACTATGCAAGGGTTTGCAAAGAATCTAGCAAAGAATATAAATATTCTAGTGTGGGGGTGATAAGAGATACAGTTATGGATCAGAGTGAGGACAGAGTTCTTGTAGTAAATTACGATTACAAAACTAAGGAACTTCCTCAGCTTAAGGGTATAATGTCTAGACCTTCAGCTACCTTTACGGTGTGTGGGAAGGATGTAGAACTTATGGTTGATTCCGGATCTATGGATACTATTATTCCAGAACGGATGTTTAAGAAGCATTGGATGGGTGCTGAACTTTTACCTAAGGATATTAATCCGGGTGGGTACCAGGGAGAATCTATAGACATTTTAGGGTATATGGAATGTGACATTCAATACGGTTCCAGGTGTGTCAGGGGCAAGGTTTATGTTTCAGCGGGTGGACCAGCAATTCTAGGGTGGATGCATCAATTTGATCTGAACATTATGATACAGCCTAGGGCCCCCAGTCAAGTGTTGGTTGTGGAGGTCCCAACTTTGGATGATGTATTGGCTGGGCGAGAAGGGTGTTTGATAAGAAGCTGGGATGTCTCAGAGGTTATGTTCATAAAGTGCGAGTGAAACCTAATGCTGTTCCTTCCAAACATAAATTGAGGCGAGTGCCGTTGTCTGTTCGGGATGGTTTAAAGTGTCTATTGGGAGAAATGTTGGCAGAAGAAGTTAAAGAGCCCATAGAGGCTTCGGAGTGGATTTCACCTGTGGTGATTACTCAGAAGGCGGATGGACGGCTGAGGTTTTGTGTTGACTTGCGCTCTGTAAATCAGAATATAGTAGTGGGTATGTTCCCTCTTCCCAACATTAATGAATTGTTAACTCTGGTGAAGGACCGGAAGTTTTTTTCCAAACTTGATTTGAGGAGTGCGTACCATCAGATTAGATTGCATGAGGACTCCAAACCACTCACAGCTTTTGTTACTACGACTTTCCAGTTTAAACACTTGCCATTTGGATTGGCCTCTGCAGCCAGTGTGTTTCAAAGGGCCATGGCAAGAGTTTTAGAGGGTTTAGATAATGTAATCTATTTCCAAGACGACATCTTGGTCATGGGAAGGTTGTGTTTCTCTGATTAAACTTCATACTTGGATTATTGGCTGTCTTCTGAGTCATTTCCTCAACAAATACCCTGACCCCCTAGACCTGGTGCTGGGGACCCCCCTGGGCCAAAAAGTATTTTTTGTAAACATTTCCTATGAAACCACAGAAGATCTTTGGATCCTGGGAAAAAAACAAAAAACAAGCGTTGCCTCCTGCGCTTGTTTAACGTTTAGCCCTTGTGTGGGCCAGGTCCTGCTGTTTGATGAATCTTCACAGAATTGTCCCAAAACATACGATGTTCACTTCAGCATCTGTATGGGAAGTTTTGGGGAGATCCGTCAAGCGGGGGCGAGAAAAATGGGGGGCCCCAAATTACGTTTCCCCCATTCATTTCTCCATAGGGATTTTAAAAAAGAATAGCGGCCAAACCACTGGACGGATTTACACCAAATGGGGCAGAAAGCTAGGTTCATGTGCTGAAAGGAACCTTTTTGTGATTTGGTGTGAATCCGTTCAGTGGTTTTCTAGTTAATAAATCAAAACCAAATTTGTATATATAGGGATGTGTATCCTCCTCGGATCTTGGGGAAAAGCAAGGCTCTGATTGGCTGGCTGCAACCTGACAGAAAAGTTGAGTCTGCCATTTTGTTTCTCGCATTGTCTAGGGTGGTGGGAAAAAACCATATAAAGGGTCAGGATACAAGAATAGGAAACATGGAGGGGTCCCTTAGGAACCCCTTGTGGGCAAATAATTGCCCATTGTTTTGTTTACTGCCAGTCCGTGGATGTGAGGATCCTCCTTAGATCCTTCTTGGATCCTCTTTGAATCCTGGGGAAAAGCAAGGCCCTGATTGGCTGGCCTCAACCTGACAGAAATATTAATGTGTGCATTAACAAAACCATAGAAATGCACTGAAAAAAACGAAGGCTACAGGGATGTTATAGTTAGGTTGACGTTTTACCCATACGAAACCATAGAAATTCAGTAGTTATAGTTATACTTATAGTTATATTTATCTGAAGAAACTATAAGGCGTGCCGGAAAGTAGCTTTGGGCAACAAATGATAGTTTCTTAACATAAGAATAACTATAACTGTTGAATTTCTTTGTTTTTGGATGGGTAAAACGTCAACCAAACTATAACGTCCCTGTACGTTTGTTTTTTTCAGTTGAAAGAAAATATTTATGTGTATGTATTACTTAGTGGCAATTGCCTGGGTAGTTATAGTTAGGATCCTGTTTCCATAGCAAATGTATTTTTTGTATTGCTAATGCCTTTGGTGCCATTTGACAAATCTCCAAGAAACTTTTTAAAAAAGTGTTACTATTTGACTAGTTTGTACATGGAAAGTTTTGGGGTGCTCCATCAAGTTGGGTCCCAAAATGTGTTCTCACCATTCATTTTTCCATAGGAACTTTAGACACAGCTACAGCACAAATAGCTGAATGGATTTACACCACATTTAGCAGAAAGCTGGATTTTGGTCAAGAAAGAGTGTTTTTGTGATTAGGTGTAAACCTGTTCAGTAGTGTTTGAGCAATTAAAGCTTTAAAATGTCATACATATTATACAGCAGAGGATCTGCAGGACTGACAGATCTCATGCTGAGATCTGATTGTCTGCCACCTAGGCCTTGTGGTGGATTCAGAGGGACCCTGCGTAAGGCCAAAACAGTACATTTTTCAAACTTTTGCTTTGAACTCACAGAGGATCTGCCAAACCTTGGTAATCCGCAGGACCTGGCCAACCCTCGCTGGCAGCCAATCCCATGGTGTGCACGGCTTTTGGGTATGCACGGCATGGGGTTGGCAGCAGTGTCTGGCCAGCAGCTGGACACTGTGTCCACCCTCCCAGTGGCAGCCAAACCCTCTGGCGCACACAGCCTTCTGGCCTGCGCAGTATGTGGTTGGTCTCGCAGGTCCTGGCTGCACCCAGGCAGACTTACTGGTTTTGCCAGAGAGTCACAACAGCAAAATATAACAAGCATTTACAATGCACTAGGGTCTCACATTTGTCGGAGTTACAGCTGTTGTAAACTCCCAACCGGATTTCTCCTGCATCAAAAGAAAAAAACTGCGCAATCGCGCTTTACAGTTCACACAAAGTGCAATTATGAACTTAAGGCAAAAGTGCAATTAACGAAGCACTCGACTTCTGCCCAGCGAGATCGCGCTCCAAAAACAGAGAAAAGGTAGTCCACAACCACAGCGAGCCTCGCATGTTTTCCGTACTTGGTCGCTGCGCTCGAGGAGGGCTAACCACGGACAAGGCATGACGTATGCGTGCCTTCCACTAATCAAAAGAAGCGGATTCTAGCAGGCAAGCCAACTTGCCAATGAAAGACACTGACGTGACGTCGATGGGGCTCCGAGCCCTTTTCTGATACCTAAAGCGTCTCGCTAGCGATACGCATGCGCGAGCGCATGCGACTCAGGCTCGACCCTAAAAAGTGACCCTATTATCAGCTTTATCTAAAAACCACCAATATTTAAAACACATTATATTTCAGTAATTCACACAATGCAATAATTAATATTAGTACCTAGTATAAAAAGGTTTAATGCATTTTAATTAAAAAACATATCTAGGATTCTTTCTTTTAACATAGGTTTTATTATTGCATTTTGTGGGCTGAAAAATGTTAATAGAAAGACTCAGAAACATATTATTTTTAACAAAAATAAATCAATAGAACCAACATGTCTCTGGGTTTTTATTTTAATATTTTACAGCTTGCATAATGCAATCATAAAAAAAACAAAAGAGGGCCTTGCACTCCTGCTGACTAGCATAGAGCTTCAGCTAGGAGTACTTTGAACTAATATGGTAAGTTCTCCTGGGGTCATTGTTTTAATGAAACAGGAGACTTTCTGTTTGGGTTAATGTTTCTTGGGGGCATATTCACTTTCTGCAGCCCCACAAAACATAAAAAAAAAGCTTGGTGGTGTCGCTCCCTATTCTAGGGGCGCAACCAAGTCTAAAAAACGTAATAAACCAAAAAGCACTTTCAGGGAATTATGGGACACTCCTAGAAAGAGAAGTGAATAATAAATGAGCGTCTCATTTATTATTCACTTTGGTGACCTGGTGCCCACCCAGTACCCTTTTTTAATTTTTTTATTGGAGACGGGGGCATATGGCCCCCCTCTATGAGTTAGTTCAGGCCCTGGGGACACCATTCCCTGGGCCTTATTTTTCTATAATGGAACGGTGTGTACTGCCCCCCCTCTCTGAGCCACTTAAACCCACAAGGATCACATTCCCTAGGGCCATTCTTTTTTTATGGTTGGTGGTGCAGACCTGGAGACTCCATCCCCTGGGGCCTTTATTTTTTAGTAAAGGGAGGGGGTACGCTTGTGCCCCCCTTTAGCCACTTTGGGCCACGAGCACCCTGTCCTCTTGGGTCCTTAGGTTCATGCCCATATCCCACACTGTTGGGGCCACGGGGAATCCCCAAGGCTCCTGCGGTCCTGCCAGCTCCCCACTTGCACCCATTCCAGGTATATCAGGAGTGGGCTTTGCTTCCTCTCAGAGGGAGCAGCTGTTTTGTTTGCTCCCTCTGGGTGGGAGCAATCTGAGTGTCCCTGCCGGCAGGAGTGAGGCAGGAAAACGCTTGTCTACTCCCACCTGGCAGGAGCATTTGTAAAGCTCCTGCTGGGTAGGGGTAGACATGCTTTCCCTGCCTCTAGTCCTGCAAGCAGGGAAACTACTGTGCCCCAGGGATGGACTCCTTGGGACACTGTCAGTGAGTTGGCCCTGGGGATGGGGTACCTGGGGCCTTTACATGCTCAAATTGAGGGGGTACATGACACCCCTTCCCTTTTTTTATTGTTCGTCCCCATGGGATGGGGATTCCGGGGCCCCTTACTGGCTCGAGGAGAGGGGCTACATGGCCTCCTCCCCTGTATTTAATGCTCAGCACCAAGGGATGAAGCCCCTGGGGACCACTAGTGGCTGGGGTAGAGGGCTGCAGCCCCCCACCCTTAAATTTTCATTCAGCCCCGGGGAATTGGGTCCTCAAGGCCCCACTAACGCCACCTCCCCAAATATTCTTAATTAAATACCCTCAGACCCTGGCCTACCCTGGGGTTTGCATACTGAAAATAAAAAAGCTGGCGGGTGTTTTCCTCTATTTTTTGCTGCGATCCCACATGAGTCCCATGGGAATAGAGCTGGATCGCAGCTTTCATTTTTTTATATTTTGGTCCACGAGAGCGAGGGGGCAGAGTATCCCTACCCTGCCCACAGACAAACTTAGGGCAGGGGACTAAGGGCCTCATTACGAGGTTGGCAGGTCGACTGTGGGCCTGCCAGCCCCTGGGAGAGCAGATCGCTGTGGAGCTGGCGGTCTCCCTCGAGCCTGATTACAAGGTTTCCACTGGGCTGACCGGTGAAAACCTCAGAAATCTGAGGTTTCTGCCAGTCAGCCCAATGGAAACCGTGCTGGCTGAACTGGCCTCGGCTCCTCATGGAGCAGGGGCCAATGCCGTCTCACAGAGCGCGCACGTTACACTCTCCAAATGCACATTGTCTGCCGTAGCATACAGTGTGCAGTCCGGTGGTGCTGGGAAAGGGGACCACTGCCCATGACATGGTCAAGGGCAGTGCAGGTACTCCTCTGTGGCCCCCAGCACTGCCTTTCACCAGCCTTTCCATGGCGGGGTCCCCGCCATGGAATGGGTGGCAGAAAGTGGAGTCATGATAAGCACGGCCGTCACCCGGTCGGGAACCACGTTCCTGGCGGTGATGGTGGTCTCCTGGTGGTCTGACTGCCATGGTCGTAATTTGGCAGTCAGACTGACTGGTGTGCAGCTGTCTGACCATCACCGCAAGTCTGTCGGTCATGACACTGCCAGACTCGTAATAGGGCTGTAAGTCCCTGAGTCCTCTAATTGCTACCTGCAACATTTTTCTTCATGATGCAGGCATCCCATTAGAGTGCTCATTCCTGTGGGAACCTTACTCCTGTGGAAGCGAGTTGGCCCATGGGAAAGAGCCCCCAGCTCTCAAACACAACCATTCAGATATGCAGATATTTTTGAGCCTGAATGCTTTGGAGTGCTGGTCCTTTCTTTATGGAGCAAGGAGGTAATGGAATGTATGCGCTAAAGCTGTAGCGCTTCCAAGCACTGCTGACTATGTGGCGCCCACCGACACCCACTGGATATGTGGAATATAGCTATAGATAGTTAGACAGATATAGATCATCAAGGTACTTGTTAGGCCTGTCAGTTCTTGGCGTGGTTTCACCTGTCTTTTTGGCTTCTGACCTCCTAGTTGTGATCCTGTGCTGAATTTCATTTTTTCTGGTTTTAGGACTGTGGGCACTTTACTGCTGCTGACCAGTGCTAAAGCGCAAGTGCTCTCTGTCTAAATTGTAGTGGTGATTAGTTTATGCATGATTGGCCTATTTGGTTTACTAGTAAGTCCCTAGTAAAGTGCACTATGTGTGCTCAGGGCCTGTAAATCAAATGCTACTAGTGGGCCTGCAGCACTGATTGTGACATTCAGTTGCATAGCCCTGTAATCATGTCTCAGACCTGCCACTGTAGTGTCTGTGTTAAACTGCCATTTCCACCTGGCAAGTGCACCCACTTGCCAGACCCAAACCTTCTCTTAGATTGCATGTAAGTCACCCCTAAGGTAGGTCCAAGGCAGCCCTATGGGCAGGGTGCATTGTAGTTAAAAGTAGGACATGGGCTGTTGTGCTTCACATGTCCTGATAATGAAATACCACTAAATTCAGTTTTCACTATTTTAAAGCCTATCTCTTCCTTAGAATAACATGGGGATTGCCTTGAAATATCTTTTAAGTGTAATTTCCCATTAGGTGCGGATAGAGAAAGGGAGTTGGGGGTCTCTGAACTCACAATTTAAAAAGACATCTTTTGGTGAAGTTGTTTTTTAGAGTTTTTGTAAGTTTGAAAATGCTACTTTTTAAAAGTGTCCATTTTCTTGCTTAACCATTCTGTGCCTCTGTCTGTCTGTCTGCTGTAATACACGTCTGGGTCAGCATGACAGTCGGGTTGTTTGGGAATTCACTCTAGACAGTCACACAAAGGGGGCTGAGGTGTGCCCTGCATATCCTGATGGGTCTTCCTGGACTAGAGTGGTGGGAGGAGCTGACACTTGCACCTGAATAGGGCTGTGCCTGTCCTTACACAAAGCAGTCTCCAACCCCCTGGAGTGTGTCTGGGGCTAGGGTAGGAAAGGTAGGGTCTTGTGCACTACAAAGACTTTCCTTTGAGGTTTGCCTACTTCAAAGGCAGAAATTAGTATAAATATTGGACCTCTGAGACACAACTTTAGAATCCTTTCGGACTGAGGACATTCTGCCAGGAAGAAGAGCTGGATGGTGCAGGAGAGACTGCCATTCTGCCTGTTGCTTTGCTGTGCTGGCCTGCTGCTTGCTGCTTCTGTCTGGGGAGTGAAGGGACTGGACTTTTCTTTCTACATCCTGCTTCCAAAGGTTCCCCAAGGGCTGGTACTGAGCTTGCCTCCTGTTAGAGGTCTCAGGGACATCAAAGACTTCATCTGCCAGCACCTGGGCTCTCTTGCTGGGTGTCCTGACTTGCCAAGTGGTACCAAATCCAGTTCCTGGTCCCTTAGGAGTACGTTTTGGTGAAACCAAGAAGAAACCAAGTACATCGACTCCAGAGTGACTTCAGAACCAGTGCCGCTGTCCAACTTCATGCCACTGCCTGAACTGGAGCCCTTGTCCCCGCGAAGTGCAATGACTGTGACTGACGCTGCAGCACCTCTGAAGTCCCACAACCTCGTGAGTCTTGAGTGCCATGTCTCCAACGTCTGCAACACTGACTACGCCACATCACCTGTGGCCCCATGGTGTAATCCAAACACCCTTAAGTCGACGCCTTGCGTCTTGACCTGCTGGTTTGATCGACCCTCCTGAATCATACGGTGCCGATGCCTCACCCCCGATTCTGCCACACCTCCCCTGCAACCGTATGGAACCAGTGCACCACCTATCCTGCCTAGCAGTAAAGATCCGATGCCTCACCTTCCCAGTAGCAGTAAGGGACCAACGCTGCACTGGCTCCAACGACACCTCACTTCCCAGACTCAGTGCAACGTAATTGTTTCATTTGTTTTCAAAGGTACTGTCCCTGGGGTCTGTGCTACTCCGTGACCGGCCCGCACTCCCTCGTGACTGGCGTCAGGCTGCTGGGAACTACCTCGTTAAGATGTTGTGATAGCCCCAGTTAGAGCACTTGTGTTTCTAAGCGCTATACTAAAGTTTAATCTTTGAAAATGACTGTCTTTGCTTGTGTATGTTGGATTGTTGTCGTTTTGGCCTTGTTTTAATCAGATAAACATTGCCATTTTTTCTAAACTGGTGTGGAGTATATTTGTGATATTTTCATTGTGTTACTATGTGTGGGTACAAATACTTTACATATTGCCTCTGAGATAAGCCTGAGTGCTTGATCCAAGCTACCAATCGGTTGAGTTGGGGTTATCTTAGATGTGTGGCACCCTTACCCTGGCTAGAGTGAGGGTCCATACTTGTACAGGGTGTAAACCACTGTCAACTAGAGACATTTCTAACAGTACTTATATTTGGCTTTCAGTATAGAAAGTCTATACATGCTGATCTTTCAATATTTTGTCCCTTGATATTCTGCCTACGATATTAGTGTTCCACAATATTCTGTAGTAGATATTCTGGTTCTACACCTCCACACAATCGGAATAGGGTCGTTAGTGGCCCCCAAGGAATCTTTAGAGGTGAGAAGGTTGGTAAAGTTAAAGGAGCCTTTACTGTGAGTGGGTTTGTAGGATTGTTGTAGAAGATAGTTGTCCTGCAGAAATAATAATGATAAAGTTACAGTTACATCCTTTCGGTCAACCCAATGGAGATTTAAAGCCCCAAGAAAGATATTAGAGTCTGAAACTAAGAGGGTGGTAGAAGGCATGTAGAGTGATATCAAAAGTTTTAGAAGAAGGGAGTTCCAGGAGCAGAATACTCCTCAGCATCAATCATTTTCCATTTTATCTAATTTTTGTGAACAACTGCAATTTTGCCCTCACTTATCTTCATAGTCGCATTTAACGATGGAGTAATTAGTTGGGAAAAGGAGGTCAATTAAGTTCTGTGAGGTATCATTAGGCTAGATTTTGGTTAAAATAAGGTAATCAAGGCCAAAGGAAATGATAATATCAGCCAATTCTAATCACTGCGTAGCAGCCAATCAGCTGTTATGGAGCATACACCACATTCAGGAGTTGACAGTTCTGGAGATGAGAGTAACTAAAGGTTGAGTGGGGAACTTGATAGGGTTGGTAGGTTTGGCTGTCTTAGATATTAGGAGCACAGATGTATGTAGCTCCTGATCATTGAAATGTGTAAGGTGGTAGGAGCCTGACTAAAGGCCTCATTATGAGTGTGGTGGCGGTCCGCCCAATCACAACCACGGTGGGAGGACCGCCATTCCTGCCAGGAACATGGTTCCCAACGGCATGATGGCTGTCGGGCTTGTAACCAGCCAGAGCCGTGCTGAACTCAGTGACGCCTGGCTGATTACAACCCCTCTTTCTGCCAGCTTTTTCAAGGCGGGGACCATGCCTTGAAAAGGCACAGTCAATGCGGGTCCCCTACCTTCCAATCCTGCGGTGGCGAGGGGTCGTGTTTTGTCTGGGATCCAGTGGCAGCAGTGACTGAAGGCCTTGTACAGTCGTATCTAGTAGAAAACAGAAGTGGAATTAGGAAAACAGTGAGCTTTTACCTCATTTCACCCTTCCCCCCAATCCGCCAACTCAGATGTGGAGGTCGGACCACCACAGTTGGCCAGGCGGTAGGCACATCCAAATCTGCACGGTGGTAAGGGTGACTGGAGTCCCGCCATCTGCCACTATTTCCAATGGCGCTGTCACAGTGGATAAGGACTTCTGGTGACGATAGCGGGATGCAGGTGGTCTATTGCCTATGGGAATGCCAACATCTAAATTGGGCAGGCAGACTGCCAAGCCGACGGATAGGTTTTCTATCAAAAAAGTGGCAGCGAACCCCTTACCGCCAAGACCTAAACCACGCCCAAGGTCAGGAATAGCAGAATCTGTTGCTTCAAACCTAAAATGAATGATGAAGGAGGGTGCTCGGAGGAAGGATCATCTTCAACATCTACTGAGCGAGCATTGTTGTGCAATGACTGATTATAATCCTCAAACAATTGGTGTTTGTCTACAACAAGACTTAGGGTCAAGATCCAAAAGTAAAAAAGCAGAGAGGTTCACAAAGGAAGTATTGAGAAAGATTAATCCCAACAGATTCAGATGGAGGGTATGTAGGGGAAAGTGTTGGCACCGAGATGAGGAGATAGAAGTGAAAAGGATTTCAAGTTGTGGGGTACTGCAAGGTGGAACACCATATGGGAAGGGTTTGACCCAGCCTTAAGGAGCTGATAAGTGAGTCTGGGTAAGGTATTGGTTTGGAGTAAATCATCAGCAACTGGTAGATGAGGGGAGAGTAAAGCAACTGGATAGAATCAGTGGTGTTGGAACAATTTTCAGAGTTTGGGTGCTGCCATCAATGGTACACCACTGAAGTTGTAGGGACGGTATACAATACAAGCTTCATGCTGAGAACAGGGGTAGCGAATGAGCTATGTCCAGTCAGCAAGAGAGTGGTAAGGGTGTATTATAAAGCTGGTGGTGCATTTTGGAGCACACTGTCACAAATATATTACGAAAGCATGGTGCAGTAGAATACTATCATTTACAGACAGAGCAATCTCGATTGAACTGGCCACTAAATTTGCATGGACATACAGTTAAAATGTTTAAACTATGCAGCACACAAGCAATAATGTGTGTAAATTAGGTTTTTCACACTTCCCTTCAGAATTACAAAAATAATGCACACCTCAGACAGTTTCATTTCACTTAAATTACTATAACATTGCTTCAAACAAAGAAGAAAACACATTTCTATCCCTTTTACACAACAAAAATACTGCTTTGAATAAAGGGCACCCACATATATTTAAAACTTAGGCTCAAAAATGTATATCCCTCCACCATCACCTCTTGACTGGAAAAAAAACAACTATTGACATGTCTATGCCTCTGTCATTGTTTTTGGTAAAAGACCACCCTGACATTTAAACATCATTCCCTGGTATTGGTGACCATTTGCTATCACTATAATACTAGAGGGATTGAAGGGTATCCACGAAACATTCTATATCACTTATATCACTTTAACACTAAGGGAAACATAAGGTATTGTCAGGAACTTTTATCCCTGTTACATGACAGAGCATGGTCAAAGAAAAGTTCACTTCATGTTTGCTTGAGCTTGCAGGTGTTTATTGCCTAAAGACAAATCAGTAGCCCATGACACACACATAATCAACCAACTACCTGAAATAATCGCTTTCTGAGTACAGGCAACACTCAAATGTATACTCTCATACACACAGGTATCTAGTAACGATCAAATGACACAGGGCCTGGTGTACAAAGAAGAAATCGTAAATTGCATCAAATAACGATTTGCAATTTAAATTTTCTTCTTAAATGCATTTGGCAGAATTATGCATAATTTGCATACTGACTTCTACCAAATGTATTGGTATTGTGTGAACCAATCAATGCATTAAAAGGTTGCTTCATAATATACTGATTTGTTGTAGATCGTAATGCGACGTGCCTCATCACTATGCATGAGATAGGTCTCAAATTGAGTGATTGGTTAGAGCCACAGACATGGTGATAGCTGGGGTCAGCAGACCACCGTTTGTAATTGCTTTTAAATAAAGCAATATTTTTTCAATGTGCCTGTTTTCCTAAAAGGAAAATGGGCTGAATTTAAAAAAGAAAATGAATACTTTTACAAACATTTTAGGAGAACACAATGACACTGCCTGCTCATAAAAAATGTTTTTGTTGACTTTCACAAATGGCAAGGTGTCCGTTGAGGACCCATAACCATTTGCGAATGGTTATCACCAATTTGGATTTGGTGGTAAAATATTAATGTTTTGTGATTAGATTTTGGTCACAGAATATGAACATGAAAGGTAAAAAAAACAGTATTTGAAAGGGGCAGCCTTTATACGCCTTTTCCAAATACAGATTCTGTATTTATTCTAAAATCCAAATTGTGATTCGGTAACGTGCTACTAAGCCACAATTTTAGTTTTGTACAGTTGAAAATTCCATATTAGTTAAATTTGGCCTTTGCAACCATAAAATCGCTTTGTACATCAGGCCCAGATTTATCACAAGGAATATAAACTGGTGTCTTAACTGAGTTCATGACAACTAGAAGATGGCCTTCATTAGTAAGAAAAGTTGTACCTAATTTCTGTTGCTTCGACACCACTATTACGAAAAATGACAAATATTTAGAGTATCTGCAGACATTTCCAGCAGAACACTATTTGGAGTAAAGGCTTACCTCAGTCATTTTAATACATCTGAAATCACTTCAGTAATGCTGTTAATGTTTACCAAAGACAGCCTATTAAAGAGCATCCACAGGGAGGTCTGTCCATCTAATATGACGCTCTTATACTGGATGGGATTAAAAGGTATCCCCAGACATTTATCTCCCTTATAATAATACTGGGAATAAAGAACATGTTCAGAAATTTAAAATGCCCCGAGTCATGTCTGTCCCTCTGCCATCCCTAGACAACATGTGAAACATAAATTTTATTTTGTATATATTTTTCTTATGTAATATACTATGAATATTTTCTATGTACTATAATTTAGTATGTATTAATTAGTTTTAATAAATGATTTAAACTTTTATTGTTATCTGTAATTTATTTCGAAATCCAACACTTTCTCTACTTTTAGGTAGCCTGGAGTGGGAATAGTTTACCTTACTCCTCTGAAGTCCAACACTTTCCATACTATTGCTTGTTTTGGAGTGGGAATAGTAAATGTAACTCCTCTGAGGTCCAATACTTTCCCTACGTTGCTTAGACTGGAGTGGGAATAGTCAATCTAACCCCTCTGAAGTCCAACACTTTCCCTACTATTGCTTGGAATGCAGTGGGAATAGTAATTCAAATCCTTAAGAAGTCCATTGCTTTTCCTACTGTTGCTTAGACCAGAGTGAGAATAATAAATTTCACTCCCAAATTCAACAGCTTCCTTATTGTTGCTTAGACTGGAGTGGGAATAGTAAACCTAATTCTTCAGAAGTCCAACGCTTTCCCTACTTTTGCTTAGTGGGAATAGTAAATCTGAGCCCTCCAAACTCCAACTCTTTCACCAAACTGTTGCTCAGATGCAGTGGGACTGGTAAATCCAACCACTTTGAAGTCCAGCGCTTTCCCTATTGTTGTTTAGAGTGGATTTTTAATATTTATTATATTGTTGTTAATTGTTATTATTCGTTTTAATCATTTTATGATTGTCAATTTTCATATTATTTGTAGAAAAATGTTTGTACCATATTTGGCTAGTTAATAAATGTTTTACATATACAGAACCAGATGTGCAAAACCAGTTTGCATTTCTTAACGGTCCGAATCGCTATTTAGGTCCATTAAGAAATGCAAAATGGGCTTTTACGATGTACAAAGCCCTTTAGGGAATGGAAAATTGTGATTTCTATCCAGTCAAAGCTACAATTTATCATCCTCTGAAGAGGAAATTGCAAATAGGATTTACAAAGCATTCCATAAATGCGAATTGGACCTTTAGGAAATGCACTCCCCATCTACTTTAAGTTGATGGTAACCATCTGCAGTCTAAAAAAGCACCCCAAAATGCTTTTTTTAAATTACAATATAACACACACGCCTCGTGGGCATATGTGTGCTCTACATGTGCGCCACTATTTTTAGGGTGCATTTCGGGGGGCCTTTGGTTTTGCATTTCCTGAATAGCGATTTCCTATTTGTCAAATGCAAAACTGGCCCATTGTCACAAATGGCATGGGATTTCTTATTTGCGATTTCCCAATAGCAATTCCTACTTTGTAGGAATCGCTATTAGGAAATCAGTAACTTGGTACATAACATTTTGCATTTCCTAAATACTGATTTCTTTGAAGTCGCTATTTAGGAAATGCAAAATTAGCATTTTAGTACATCTGGTCCATCGTGTTTTAGTTTTGTATTTATAATGTTATTTTTGTAAATTTGTTAAATTGATTAAAAATATTTATATATGTTAAATACATTGTTTTTTAACTGTGTACAACATATGTAACTACATTTTATTTTATTGTTTATTTTAATATTTTATTCAGGTTAAATATTTTTGTTGGTTGTATATTTGTTCATAAATTTTTATTTTATGTTATTTTACAGTTAAGAGTGAAATTAAAAGATTTGAAAATGTTTACTGGTGATTTAAAAAATATATATATACATGTGTTTGTGTATGTGAGTGTGTGTGTGTGTATGTGTGTGTGTATATATATATGTGTGTGTGTGTGTGTGTGTGTGTGTATATATATATACATATATTTAAAATGTAAAATATATACTTTAAATTATTAAACAAAGATTATATTAAATTTATTAGAAGAATGAACTGTGTTAAATAAACTACTTTAGGATCGATATTTATTTAAAAACTGCAGCTACCAGCATGAAATTAACTACTGGTGTTACCTTGAAAATCAGGCTACATGTCAGCTCTGATACTCTGTATTAACTGAATTAAAAAATCTTAGAAAATGTTTTAGGTCTTCATTAGTCTGTGAAAATATTAGACAATATACGATTTATAGTTAATAATGACATGCTTTCTTACATCTTTTTTTATCATACATTGAAGAGTATAATGCCATTTTATGAAATTAGCAGATTAATAGAAATACATGAACCTATTACTTAAGAAACCTTTTTTGTTGAGAATGCAGGACCGAGAACACCTTAAAACACAAATCAAAAACAATTTTCAAATCATAAAGATACGTATATTTATTTACTATAGACTATCCATTCACTAATTTTTATAGCTGCCTTGTGGCTCATGTCATTCTGTTTTGCTTTTATAGACAACATATGTTTGCATTGTGAAGCTTGTACTTTAACTTTTACAAATGTAAGTAAAGGATTTAAAAACTCCCGCATATAATATGGAGCTGGACATAAAATTCAAAAGTGGTTAAAGATGTTTTGCAGAAATGCAGAAACATCACCCAGTACTCTCTCGAGGCCCCTCGCCCAGTTTTTCCCTCATTTGCAACAGGTGACCTATTTTTGGTGCACATCGACCTGTGACAATGTGCTCCCTTACTGCACATTGCCCTGTGCACACGCCTTTGCTTTAGATCCTGCTGCAATCAGCTGATGCACATCACCCAGTGAGCCCCTATTTCTGTGAAACTGTTGGCCTGTGTGGAGTGATGTCTTTCAGTTTGTAGTTTGTGTGCACAGGGTCTTGTATATCTGTTGGATTTTAGGAAAATGTACGCATGTAGGTGTGTTGGTCCCTGTGCTGCGCTCCTTTGTGTACATGCATACACTATGCGAATCTGAAACGTTGAATTTGTCAATGTTTCCTACACTTTGGTGGATGTTGCATGCCACTTGGGTTAAATGTGTTTCCTTTGAGGAATGATCTGCAAACTGTGGCGAGCCCACGCCTGGGTGGTGGGGAAGTGTGGGGGGGGGGGGGGGGGGGGTGTTGCGACAGGTCAGGAGGCGAAAAACACACTACATAAAAGCCAAGCTGCGTGCCACAATGCACCTGGTTCTTCAGCTGATGTGACATGTTACTGGCTCAGATTTATTCTGTGAAGCACAGCAGCAGTTAGTGAAAGGAAACAGAGAGGTCACAGAGCTCGCTCTTTAATTGCCTTTTTTCACACTCACGGTTCATACTCAGGTGTCAAAAGTCACAATTAGGCTAAATGTGATTCTCACACCTGGTCGCAAGGCTCATCATGCAATCAGCACGTAGTGTCACTTCGCAGATTGGGCAAAAGAGTGACATGGATGTAAAAGCTTTTATTTCAGGGCCCTTAAAATATAAAGGATTTACAATAAAAATCAAAAATGTACCTCTGAACAATGAGACGGGAGAAAGTAAGCATATTAATTACCGGCGTGTAAATTAGTTTGTGGATCCCATTATATGTAATGTATTATATATGCAGGTGTGTTTGTGCAATTAAGCTAAAATTATCTCTCTCCATCCATATCACACAAAACACATTTCATTATTTTTGAGGCTGCCAGGAGAGAGTCGAAGGGTAGAGCGCTGTTTCCCCATAAAATTGCTGGAACTGGTCTTGAGGGGTGAGGGTAGTTCCCCGAGGGAAACACGAGCGTGCGCAGAAGGTCTGTGTAGCTTACTGGGCCTGTAGTATCGGAGAAGTTGAATCGAGCCTGCCGCCGTGATATAGAGCTAGTGCCGATGGAGCTCTCATTTGAAGCACTTCAAGCTCCTTCCGAAGGACTGTCCCAGGCAGCAGTGTAATCTGAAGGATTTTGGGTCCCCGGCATTATTTTGGGGGCCCCAGTTCGGAACAACCTTGAATTTTATTAATCATGTTCTACTAATTCAAGTCCAAATTGTGCAACACAATACGGAGATATTGTGTTTTTTTATACAAGCTTTATTGCATTTTTTAGAAATAGAAACACGGGTCAGTGCAGGTCCAACCACCCCCACCCCCGAGCACGTAGTACATTGATAAGCAGGATCGCAACGTGGGTGGTGTAATAAAAAGAATCCGGCTGTGTGTCAGTACAGGAAGTTGGATGGGGCCAGCATGTGCAAAGTTCTGGGTTCTAGAGAACCCAAACGGGACGACATGCCATACAGTTAAGAGTTAGAGCCGGCCGTTGGGGAAGATACCAGGAGGGGGAGAGGGAGCCAAGGGAAGGGCGGAGTGGGAGGTGGGCCCGGGGGTGGGCCCACGCTGCTCTGAGGCAAAAGGTTGAGCACTAAGATGAGCACTAAGGGGCATATTTATGGGGATTTGGCGTAGGGCAGCACAGCAAGTCATCTTGCTGAGCTGCCCTACACCATAGTGAAAGGGTAGGAATGCACCCTATTTATGCAATACGATGCATTCCTGTCCTTTCCCCCATGCTGGTACAATTGTGGCTGCCTAGCGGCAAAGCAGGCACCCTTGCACCATGATGTAAGGGTGCCTCAGTTGAATGCTGGATTGTTTTTGTGCAGGAAGGAGCACCTTCCTGCATGAAAACAATCCAGCAAGGAGTTTTCCTCTCTCTATGTGTGAAGCAGCACACATGTAAAGAGGAAAAAACGAGGACTAAAAATATTTCTCCTCGTTACGTCTCACCTTGGGAGGAGTAAGGTTTTGGTGCTTCCCCAGGTTTACGTGATTTTGTAAATCGGTGCAGCGTAAAAATCTGTGGGTGTTGCATGGGAAAACCCACCGCAACACCCATGGAACACCACTCTGGTGCAGAGTAAGGCAGCACAGCGACTTGCCTGCCTTGTCTTGCTCCATATCTATGAGGCCATGCACAGTCACACAAGGTGGCTTTGCGTGGCCTCACTGATATGACTATGTAGTCTGCACCGCCAGAGCACAAAAAAAGTGACGTTACGGCGGCGCAAGGGGCTCATAATATGCCCCTAAAATAGCCAGTTACATGGAGGGCATTAAGGGTAGTAGAATGACCATCAAGGGCAGGGGGCCTAGGTGGGGGTGTCACCATGTTACCCCCTTCCCTTTTCACTGGAAGTGTACTGCAGTATCCATAGAGAGGGGCAGATCAGGGCTAGTAGCAGACAATGAGGATGTGGAAGGGGCCGGAGAGTTGGTAAATTGGGACAATAAGCCCGCCCAAACGTGTACTCTAGGATGATGGCGAAGGTCGCTTGCCTCTTCTTGCCAGAGGGCTGTAGCCTCGCTGTTGCCCACCTTATGATGGTGTGTCCCTAGGCCTGGTGTGTTCCTAGGCCTCTATAGACGGGGAAAATTAAGTATCAATTTCATCATAATAGATCGGTGGGCCAGTATAAGGGCCAAGTCTAGAAAGCGAGTCGCCGTCTTGCATCTCTTAGGGTAGTGTAGAGTACAGGGGGCAGGGCTTAGTTCTCCCAGAAATTGGTCTACGCTATACCAGTGACCACCTCGAGGCGGTTCAATACTCTGCACCAGAACGGACAAATCTGGGAGCAGTACCATATTATATACTGAGTCCTGCGGCTGAGCATGTGGCACAGGTATCTGTGGCTCCAGGGAAGATCCTAGAGATCTGTTAGGTAGAGAATTAGGCTTTATGGAGCACATAGAACTGAATCAGGTGGTGGAGCATGTTACTGGAGATCCTCCTCAGGTAGACTAGAGACCTGGCCCACTCCTTCCAATGGAGGAAGCTGTCAAACTCATCTTCCTACATATCCCTCAGTGTCTGCAGTGAGAGCTGGGACTCTTCTGTGAATGCTCCTGTGAGGCAGCTTGCTAGCACGTGGCCATCCTCTAGGGGATATATGGTCAGCAGAAGTAGGTGAAGAGCGGGCTCTTCACGTTGAAACCCCTAAAGGTAGCAGAGTGTGCCAGTCAGCGCTGTGTATAACAGTAAATGCCCTTCATGAAGGCCGAACTGGTCTTCCAGGGCTGTGTAGAGCAAAAGCTGTCCGTTTTGAAATAGGTTCCCTTGTGGGTTCAGGGCAGCCTGGGCCAAGGGTGCCATCTATTGCTAGTGATGCAGCCATTGCAGGTCTGCAGGTTTTCCAGAGGGACGACTGGTGCATAGGGAATCAATGGGTGGGTGAGTTGCATCACTCTGCCGAGACCTGAGTTAAGTGTGGGGATACAGGCTGAGATTGGGTCCTGGGGAGCATCCTCTGTAGGAGTGACGCCTTAGACAAGGCAGGGTTGACCGTGCTCGTATCCTCCAAATAGCAGCCTTCCAGCCAGTAAGAAAACCATTGTAGTTCAGCTGTTAAGAAGTAATATTCAAATATCAGACCGGGAGAGAGTTGTAAATTCAGGCAAGCCACTTGTCTGCCATACAAGGTCTCCCAGAAGGGCGTGAAGGCCACAAATGACTGGGCAGGGAAGGGTAACTAGGAGGTTCGCAAAACAGTATAGAAAACCGGAAAGCCTCACCATCTTAGAGATGGCTATCCTGCCCTTCACAGACCATGGACGAGACCTCCAGAATGTCACCTGGGAGCAGAGAGGCAACACAGCCGCCAACAAATTAGCATCCAGCAAGTCTGGAGTCATGTGGAATATTCAGATAACCAGGTATTTGAAGGAAGTAGGTTCTCAGTGGACTGGACCCGCACGTAGTTCAAGGTGCACCGGTTGCACCACAGGGGATAGGGAGAATATGCAGGATTTGTGCCAGCTGACTTGTGGATAGGGAGAATATCTAGGATTTATGCCAGCTGACCTGTGGATAGGGGGAATATGCAGTATTTGTGCCAGCTGGCCTGTAGGCTCGATAGATCACCGTATTTGGTTAGACGCCGAACAATTGGGAAGTAGGCAAAAAGGACTTTGTCAGCGTACAGAGAAATGATGTGCAGGGCACGCAGAAGGGATAAGCCACAGTTCCTGCCACTCTGCCGAGCCGGGGCCGCCAGGGATTCCATCACCATGGTGAAGAGGAAGGCAGACGAGGCCCATCCCTGTCTTGTGTCCCTACCAACTGGGATGGAGTCTCAGAATTGTTTCCTGTAGCTTGCCCTGCCTGTCCCATTCATGTAGAGTAGGTGGATTAAGTGGGTGACAATATGGAAATCTAGTTAAACTTTCAGAAACAGAGCCATTCAAAACAGCTGAACTATGTCTTGCCCAGGGGCCAATAGTCCTTAAATTGGCACTGAGTAGACAGAGTCTCATGTAGAGGTAGGAAGACAAGAGGAAAATATGTTGAGATTGAGAAAGACAGGTGTAATAAAGAGAAAGTACACTTTCCCAAGGGGCTCCTTGGAAGATGGGGGTCCTGGGCATTTGCCCAATTTTCCCATGCCTTAAAACATCTTTGCCAAGCAGTAAACATGGTCAACAGGTACGTTGTAGAGGAATGTTCCGGCAATGTTACAAAGTCCCGGCTGATGTTAAGAGGTATGCCATCAAGATTAAAGACATCTCAGGGAACCACAGCTAGAGACAGCTCATCACATAATTTATACTCTGACACAGGGCCTAATCTGAGCATAGAATTAGAGCTGAAGCCTTTCCAAGAGAATGCCATGAGAACTTATGTACGAAATATATATATATAAATGTGACTTTGGTTCATGACGGTCAAAGGGATGTGAATATCGTACCTTGTTATTAAACCAGTCACCACTCCATTTCTATAATCATTCGCCCCGTTCTTCCTCTTGGCTATCTCCTTCAGGAGAAAATGCCTAATAGGCCAATGCACAATAAGACTTAAAACGGAAAACACATTCTTTTGGCATTCATTAATATTACTACCCCAGATCCGGTACCTAAAAAAAATATTTCACTGTGTGAGTAGTCTTCGGGCCTTGTAGGGTGTGCGGCCTCGTGGAAGGAACTACCTAAAAGGCACTTCTGCCACCTCCCCTCCAGTGACCACCCCCCTCTGAAAAACATAAAAGCTTGCTGAAGCTGTCACCATAGTGCATGTGCTGGGATGTGTTCACAGCCTTTAATGGACATCAGCTGTTCTCCAAAGATGAACTGTAAGGCAACTCACTCTGTGAACTGGTTGTCAGCCCATTTTCTTTGCCACTGTGTGATATCGGCTGTTCCCCGGGGGGGGGGGGGGGGGGGGGGGGGGGGGGGGGCGTGTGAAGGAGCTGATATGTGACACAGGGTTGCACTGCGCGAGTTGGCAGGTGTGCTACCCAACTCAAGAGCACTCAATCAATATCCAGAGAACAAGCGACCTAGCTCTTCGTCACATACGGAGATGACTGCAGCAGGTGCATAATCAAAACTTGCGACCAGCAAGCAAGATGCACACAGATTTTTGCAACACCTGCGCAAAATCAGTGCGATGTATTATTAAACTTGTAATCTCGAAGATTTACAAGCAGAGCTGTGCAGAAGAGACATTAGCGATATAACTAAAGTGAAAGACTTTGGCAACATGATTCTAGCAAAAATAACACAAATACAGATTGTGTGTGGGGGTGTGTGTGTGGCTTTCTGTGTGGATGTACATAGGTTGAAACGTGTCCTAATCCAGCGTACTTATAACATGTACTGGTACCTCCTCATGACCAGGCCATGATGCTACTAAAGTTTGGTGATATTTTATTATAATAATGGGATCTAGCCATTTTTAACTGCATGGGGGCGCTACCTACTGACTCTCACTGACCTAGCTGTGTATTATGTCAGGACCGGGTTCTACGTTTCCCGTTGATCATATTGTTTGTACATGAGAGTGTTTAGTTCATGAGAGCGGGCCCTGAGTTTTGGGCCCAAGGGATGTATTTAGCCCTAAGACTGTAGGGTACACTTGCACTGCTCTCTTGATTCCCCTGTCCCTTCACAATTATTTGTAAAGCTAAGTGCAACTGTTTGGCTTTGAATCACGTCTGTTGTATGGAGCAGGAAGGACCTTTTGTGCTCACTGGGCCTAGGCCAAGCTGGGTCCTGTAGGCCAGCCTGAAGCTTGACAAGAGCTGACAAGTTTCAGTTTATTTTTAAGGGTTCGTAAGCAAGCGCATCAGAGGCTGATAGGTGACTGTGTCATATCTATTTATTAGTGGAGTTAAATATCTTGATCTAGCCTTTCTTAGGGGGTGATTCTAACCCTGGCGGTCGGTGTTAAAGCGGCGGCCAACCCGCCAACAGGCTGGCGGTAAAAAATATGGGATTCTGACCCTGGCGGGAACCGCCAACACAGACAGCCACCTTAACACTCCGACCGCCACGGCGGTACAAACAAACAGCGCGGCGGTCACCGCCAACAGACAGGCGGCAGACAATGTACCGCCCACACTATTCCAACTCACCAATCCGCCACCTTTTCCGGGGCGGGAGCACCGCCGATAAAAACACGGCGGAAACAGACTACGGACGGGAAAACGCTCACCACTACGCACTCCAGGAGGAAGGAGGACAGCATGGAACCCGAATTAAACATCCTACCTGCTCTCGTCTACCTTCTCATCTACCACGAGTACGAAGTCCGGCGCAGACGACAACGGTGAGTACTGCACCTACAACACACGGGAGGGGGAGGACGAAAGGTTACGGCCATACACATATGCGACCCCCCCCCCCCCCCAACTACGTACTCACCAATGCAGCGCACCAAGTCACAGTGACACCACCCAAACACCCCTGAAAAATGCTAGGACATAATCATATTTGGAATAAATATTTATGTACCAAAAAGCTCCAGAAAATTAGCGTACAACCATGAAAAATATCCACAACAAAACTAATTACACACACATCAGTGTATAACTGAAGTACCAAGTCCTGCACAACCTACGATTTCAGCATGTCCGTGGGCCAAAGTCTTGCGAAACAAGGGCAAAGCCCACACAGGAGACCTGAGTCCTTTGGAGAGAACACTGCAGGGGCATCAGATGTAAAAACTACAGGCACCTCAGGGGGAAGGGAAGGGGGGGCACCACAGCCACATGAGTCCACGATGCAAGATCCACGAGGAGCCACCATGCCCACTGGACCATCCTGGGGAGTGCAAAGCCACAGTCTCTCAAGTCTCTGCAGTGGGTGGATCGCCCACTGGACCATCCTGGGGAGTGCAAAGCCACAGTCTCTCAATGTCTCTACAGTGGGTGGGCTGCCCACTGGGCCATCCTGGGGAGTGCAAAGCCACAGTCTCTCAATGTCTCTACAGTGGGTGGGCTGCCCACTGGGCCATCCTGGGGAGTGCAAAGCCACCGTCTCTCAATGTCTCTACAGTGGGTGGGCTGCCCACTGGGCCATCCTGGGGAGTGCAAAGCCACAGTCTCTCAATGTCTCTACAGTGGGTGGGCTGCCCACTGGGCCATCCTGGGGAGTGCAAAGCCACAGTCCATCAGGTGGATGACAGTCTCCACTGGTCAAGGAGGAGGCATGGTGGGCACAGTGAACCATAAACGGTGCTTGCGACGGCGGTGCCCAGCGGAGCGGTGCTTGAGAGGAAGGGCCCAGCGGAGCGGTGCTTGAGAAGAAGGGCCCAGCGGAGCGGTGCTTGAGAGGAAGGGCCCAGCGGAGCGGTGCTTGAGAAGAAGGGCCCAGCGGAGCGGTGCTTGAGAGGAAGGGCCCAGCGGAGCGGTGCTTGAGAGGAAGGGCCCAGCGGAGCGGTGCTTGAGAAGAAGGGCCCAGCGGAGCGGTGCTTGAGACGGCGGGGCCCAGCGGAGCGGTGCTTGAGACGGCGGGGCCCAGCGGAGCGGTGCTTGAGAGGAAGGGCCCAGCGGAGCGGTGCTTGAGAGGAAGGGCCCAGCGGAGCGGTGCTTGAGAAGAAGGGCCCAGCGGAGCGGTGCTTGAGACGGCGGGGCCCAGCGGAGCGGTGCTTGAGACGAAGGGCCCAGCGGAGCGGTGCTTGAGAAGAAGGGCCCAGCGGAGCGGTGCTTGAGAGGAAGGGCCCAGCGGAGCGGTGCTTGAGAAGAAGGGCCCAGCGGAGCGGTGCTTGAGAAGAAGGGCCCAGCGGAGCGGTGCTTGAGAGGAAGGGCCCAGCGGAGCGGTGCTTGAGAAGAAGGGCCCAGCGGAGCGGTGCTTGAGAGGAAGGGCCCAGCAGAGCGGTGCTTGAGAGGAAGGGCCCAGCGGAGCGGTGCTTGAGAAGAAGGGCCCAGCGGAGCGGTGCTTGAGACGGCGGGGCCCAGCGGAGCGGTGCTTGAGACGGCGGGGCCCAGCGGAGCGGTGCTTGAGACGGCGGGGCCCAGCGGAGCGGTGCTTGAGACGGCGGGGCCCTGTTCAGCAGTGCTCTTCTGCACCGCGGGCCCTGTTCAGCGGTGCTCTTCTGCACCGCGGGCCCTGTTCAGCGGTGCTCTTCTCCACCGCGGGCCCTGTTCAGCGGTGCCTATCTCCACGGCGGGGCCCTGTTCAGCGGTGCTCTTCTGCACCGCGGGCCCTGTTCAGCGGTGCTCTTCTGCACCGCGGGCCCTGTTCAGCGGTGCTCTTCTCCACCGCGGGCCCTGTTCAGCGGTGCCTATCTCCACGGCGGGGCCCTGTTCAGCGGTGCTCTTCTCCACGGCGGGCCCTGTTCAGCGGTGCTCTTCTGCACCGCGGGCCCTGTTCAGCGGTGCTCTTCTCCACCGCGGGCCCTGTTCAGCGGTGCTCTTCTGCACCGCGGGCCCTGTTCAGCGGTGCTCTTCTCCACCGCGGGCCCTGTTCAGCGGTGCCTATCTCCACGGCGGGGCCCTGTTCAGCGGTGCTCTTCTCCACGGCGGGCCCTGTTCAGCAGTGCTCTTCTGCACCGCGGGCCCTGTTCAGCGGTGCTCTTCTCCACGGCGGGCCCTGTTCAGCGGTGCTCTCCTGCACCGCGGGCCCTGTTCAGCGGTGCTCATCCAGCAGGTCAAGGGAGCCAGACCTGGCCTCGACTCCCTGCTCAGTCGCCCTCGGACCGTGACGTTTCTGGACCCTTCGGGGACGGACTCCTGGCCTCCTTAGTGTCCTCCTTCCCAGCTGGGATGTGGCATGTGGGGTCCACCTTCTCCGCGCTCCTGCTGCCCTTCCGCTCCTTTGATGGGGCTCTCAGGCCCTTGCCTCCCCCAGATGGTGTGGGTGGTGAAGTGGCCGCACATTGCTCCTTGGGGGCAGCCCTGTCGGTCCTCGCACGGCGGTCCTTGGTTTGGTGGGTCCTCTTGCCGGGGGGGGGGGCTGGACGTGTCCTTGCTGCAGCTCGATGTGTCACTGCTGGCAAAGGGTGGGCTCCAGAACCCAGGCACAACAGTGACACCCGAAGCTGGGCTGGTGGTGGCTGCGGTGCTCTTGGGACTCTTTGAAGATGGATGGGGGAGGTCATCGGGGGGAAAGAGGTTAAGGTTAGCCAGGAAAAGTTTTTTAGGGCCAAGGTAAAGGGTAGGAGGAGTGGAGATGGAAGTGGAGGTAGAGGAGGTGGTTGTAGGAGAGTCAGGTGTGCTGTCATTGGGTGAAGGTGCTGGTGCTGTAGGCTGTCGTGAGGTGGATGGCTGTTGGGTGGGTGGCTGCCTGCGTTTGTGTGTCTTGGAAGAGGGGGTGACAGACACAGTGGGAGAGGACACAGGGGACGTGTACATGGCAGTGGGGGTGGTGACTGCACGAGTGTGGACTGTACTGGAGGGTGAGGTGGTGATGGAAGCACTGGCTGATGTTGGGGTGCATGCAGGTGTGAGTGTAGACGTCACAGGGAGGGAGGAGGGAGACGAGGAGGAGGGGGTCACAGGGGTGGCAGTGGCTGTTGGCATGTCTGCATCTGGGTGTTGCTCGGGTGAGTGTTTGCGGGATCTGTGGTGCTTGTGTTTGGATGAGCTGCTCTTGGGTGTTGAGGTGTGTGCAGGCTGGTCTGATGGTGTGGATGGGATAGGCTGAGGAACAGGAGACAGAGACAGGCTGGAGGCAGTCAGAAGAGGGAGGCTGGAAACAGGGACAATGGCTGCCGTCAGTGCTGAGGCCAGAGCAGTGAACGCTTGTTGATGGGCAGCCTGACCCGAATGAATGCCCTCCAGGTACGCATTGCTCTGTTGCACCTCCCTTTGCACACCCTGGATGGCATTCAAAAGGGTCGTCTGCCCAACAATGAGCGTCCTTACCAGGTCAATGAGCTCCGCACTGAGGGCAGCAGGGGCAACAGGGGCAGGGGCTGAGGTGCCTGGGGCGAAGGAGACGCGCGCCTTCCTGGGCGAACCGGCACGGAGCGAAGGCTGAGGGGCTGCTGGGAGGGCGGGGCTGGTGCGCTGGGTGGCGGCTGTACCTGTAGAGGCGGGGGGCACGGATGTTGCCGCCACCCCTAGGGAGCTCCCATCCGAGGACGTGTCGCTTTCGCTGCTCTCACCAGCGGTCCCCGTCGTGGTGCTCCCCTCGCCCTCCGGATCACTGGTGCCCTCGGTGTCTGTTCCTGGGCCCACCGGGGCCTTGTGTCCTGCAGCTCCCTCGTGCTCCGATGCCATATCTCCTCCGCCTGATGATGCTAATGCACACATGCACAAGAAGATGAAGAGAAAGGGGGGGGGGAGAAAAAAGAAGACCAGGTTGAGTGCATGCAATGTCAACACCGTTGGCGGAGAGGACAGACACAGGTGCCTAATGCACTAAGCCGCGCATTCGGGGTACACTACTCAGTACTACTGACTAGGACAACAGGCCAAGAGACGTCAAACGCGCACATGGGAGATGCTGGACCTTCAATGGCTGTACTTGTCACCCTACAGAGGTGGGGTCCGGGGGCACAGGGCCATGCCTAAGGGAGAGGACTACACTACAGAAAGCGCCCTGGCCTAATGTCACCCACAGCCCTCCTCCCCCACCCAGATGCCTCCACTGCGCAGAAAGATAGGAGAATGTGCTGATACTCACCCCCTTGTGTCTGCTGTGATGTCTTAAAGCGCCCATCCAATTCAGGGTAGGCCACCGCCAGGATCCGGGACATCAGGGGGGTCATGGTGCGACTGGCACCCCTCCTAGGTTGGGAGGCCATCCCCAGCAGTGTTTCTGCGGTCTTCCTTGTCCCGCGGCGGATGTCCTCCCACCTCTTGCGGCAGTGGGTGCCCCGTCTGTTGTGGACCCCCAAGGTCCGGACTTCCTTGGCGATGGCACGCCAAATGTCGATCTTCTGATGGGCGCTGACCTATTAGACATGTACAGGGTGGAAAGGAGGAACTCATCAATGACCTGCATGTTAGATGTAATTGGCCCCCCCCCCACCCACTTTGCCATATGGCACATGCTCTCATCTGTCGGGCGTTGCACTCCTCATTCGCCCCCCACCCCACCAACTTACATCCACCCCAATCCACACAGGCATAGCCCATTCCATTAGCACCCGGTGTACTCACTTGTTGGTCTGGAGGACCGTAGAGTAGCGCATACTGGGGTAGGACCCCATCCACGAGCTTGTCCAACTCTTCAGACGTGAAGGCAGGGGCCCTTTCCCCAGGCGCAGCAGCCATTGTATCTTCCAGACCGAGGTCACAGCAGCACTTGCAGTATAGGTCCTCTCCTGTGGATGATCAGGTCTCGAGTGATTAAGCAGATAGAAAATGGCGGTCACGTCCGCGGCGGTGCGTCCCGCGGCGGTGCGTACCGCGCCCGCCGGCGCACTTCGTTATTGGCTGCTGAAACCCATAGGCTTCAATGTTAACCAATGCGGCTTTGCGCCGCGGTCTGCGACCGCCTACCGCCACGGTGTGCCCCGCCAGCGCATTGACCTCACATCCCATTGTCCCACTTCACAGGTCAGGCAGCCGCCATTTCAAGGGCCCACATGGCTTAATTTTGACTGCGACACACAGGCCTAGGCCTTGCATTGCCACACATACACGCCTTTCAACCCATTGCCATTCTTTAACTGTGCAAGCTGTCTGTACGTACCTGTGTTTTGGCTGACTCTGTGCTCCATGTTTTCCTTCCTAGGCACCGTCCGCTGGGACTTGCGATGAGAAGGAGGAATCCTCACGTGTACCGACCGCTGGTGGACCTGTCGACAATGGAAGAACGCCATATAATACTTCGATACAGACTTGACCGTGCCACTATCCATGAACTGTGTGCCCAGCTGGAGCCAGCCCTGATGTCCCCCATCCGCCAACCCACAGGGATTCCCCCTCTGGTGCAGGTTTTGTCAGTCCTCCATTTTTTGGCCAGTGGGTCATTCCAGACCACAGTGGCCATGTCATCTGGAATGTCTCAGCCTATGTTTTCTAAGATTTTGAGCAGAGTGTTGTCTGCCCTGATGAAACTCATGCGGAGCTACATCATTTTCCCCGAGGAGGGTGACTTGCCTACAGTGAAGGGTGATTTCTATGCCCTTGGACACATCCCCAACATCATTGGTGCCATTGATGGGACCCATGTGGCTTTGGTACCCCCAAAAGACGATGAGCAGGTGTTCCGAAACAGAAAAAATTATCATTCGATGAATGTCCAGGTGGTCTGTTTGGCTGACCAGTACATCTCCCATGTAAATGCCAAGTTCCCTGGGTCAGTGCATGACGCGTATGTGATGCGAAATAGCAGCATCCCCTATGTGATGGAGCAGCTACAGAGACAACGTGTGTGGCTAATAGGTGACTCTGGTTACCCCAACCTGCCGTGGCTACTGACCCCAGTAAGGAATCCCCGGACAAGGGCAGAGGAACGCTACAATGAGGCCCATGGGCGTACTAGGAGGGTGATTGAGCGAACCTTTGGACTCCTGAAGGCCAGGTTTAGGTGCCTGCATATGACTGGTGGATCCCTAATGTACTCACCAAAGAAGGTGTGCCATATCATTGTGGCCTGCTGTATGCTTCACAACCTGGCTTTGCGACGCCAGGTGCCTTTCCTGCAGGAGGATGGTCCAGATGGTGGTGTTGTGGAAGCCGTGGAGCCTGTGGAGAGTGAAGAGGAGGAAGACTCAGAGGACGACACAGACAATAGGGATAGAGTGATACAACAGTATTTCCAGTGACACCCAGGTAAGATTCACCCACGCCATTTCCCAATTGCTTCTAGCCTCCTGCATCTGTACTTTCTGTAGTTCCCCACAGATGTTTTTCATTCATTTTTGCCTTTCCCTTCCCTTCTCAGTGCTGTCTGACTCAGTACCTGACTTCTGCTTGGTTCGCCCATGAAATACAGCGTATTGACATTGGTATGTTGTCATGACTAATTGACAGAACAGAAATTGAACAGTGATATGTAATACATTTGTTAATAAGACAGCATGACTCAAAACAGATTATTGTGCAAAATGTGATTTATTTACAGTGCTAGATATCGGTACATGTGATTCTAAGGGTGATGGGTGGGGGTGGAGGAATATCCATGGCAGAGTCCAGTTCTCAGTCTCACAGGTGCATTGTTCTTTTGCCTGGGGAAGGATGGAGCATAGGCAGTTCATGGTTGGACAGGGTGGCAATGTGGGACAGTGGGAAGAGTTCAGGGGGTATGTCCTGCTGGCGGGGGTCTTGACATCCTACTCTGGCCCTCATTCTGACCCTGGCGGATTGAATCCGCCAGGGCCGAGGGCAGCGAATGCACCGCCAACAGGCTGGCGGTGCATTCATGGGCATTCTGACCACGGCGGTAACGCCGCGGTCAGAAACGGGAAACCAGCGGTCTCCCGCCGGTTTCCCGCTGCCCATGGGAATCCTCCATGGCGGCGCAGCAAGCTGCGCCGCCATGGGGATTCCGACCCCCTTCCCGCCAGCCTGGTTCTGGCGGTTTACACCGCCAGAACCTGGCTGGCGGGAACGGGTGTCGTGGGGCCCCTGGGGGCCCCTGCAGTGCCCATGCCAATGGCATGGGCACTGCAGGGGCCCCCTAACAGGGCCCCACATTGCTTTTCAGTGTCTGCTTAGCAGACACTGAAAAGCGCGACGGGTGCCACAGCACCCGTCGCACACCTTCCACTCCGCCGGCTCCATTCGGAGCCGGCATCCTCGTGGAAGGCGCTTTCCCGCTGGGCCGGCGGGCGATCTTTTGCAGATCGCCCGCCGGCCCAGCGGGAAAGTTGAAATGCCCCCCGCGGTCTTCTGACCGCGGGGCGGTGTTTGGGCGGTTTCCGCCCGGCGGGCGGCGTCCGCCGCCCGTCCGGGTCGGAATGAGGCCCTCTGTCTTTTTCTTTGGTCTCAGGCTCCTCTTACGGGGTGGTTGTTCTTCAGCAGGAGGTGGGGTTCTGGGGGGCTGTCGAGGTGTTGGGACCTCCTGTCCACTAGCGCCGGCGGAGGTGGTAGGCTGTTCCTGGTCCGGCCTAGTGACAGGGGCCCTGTGTGGTGCACCATGGTCCCGCAACGCGTCCTCTATCCTGTGGAGGGCCAGGACGATGGTCCCCATTGCGGTCCCGATGATTCTCAGCTCCTCCCTGAACCCCATGTAGCGTTCTTCCTGCTGTGCCTGGACCTCAGTGAACCTGGCCAGTACCGTCGCCATCGTTTCTTGGGAGTGGTGGTAGGCTGCCATGATGGTGGTGAGGGCCTCTTGGAGAGTGGGTTCCCTGGGCCTCTCCTCCCCCCCCTGTCGCACAGCAGCCCTCCGAGCTGCCCGGTTTCCCCCGGCCTCTGTCCCCTGGCCGGTGTGCCCGCTCCCACTGCCCCCAGGTCCCTGTTGTTGTTGGGGTGTTGGGTTAGCCTGGGTGCCCTGTAGTGGCAGACACACCGCTGATTGAGCTGTCCTAGAGACAGAGGCATGGGCCCGCTGGGTGGGAGCTGTGCTGGTGTCGGCAGAGGGGGTCGGGTCTGGTGTGGCCTGTAGCTGCCTGAGGGGAACCGACTGCCCAGAGGTCCCCGATGGTCCGGGCTGGTCATCAGGTTCACTGTCGACAGAGCTGCTATCCTCAGTGTGGGCCTGTTCCGGTGGTGGGATGGACAGTTCTGGACCCTCCTGGCTGGTGTGTTGTCGTTCGGGTCCTGCATGGGGTAAGAGAGTTTGGTTATTGTTTCTGTGTGTGCAATAGCGTGCCCTTGTTCCCCAGTGCAGGCATTCCCTTGAGGGAGGTGTTGTGAGGGTATTTAGTGGGGGGGAGGGGTTGGTGCAGTGGTCATGCATAGGTGATGGGTGCCCATGATTTGTGTTATCATGCAGGAGTTGGTGTTGGGATGGGTGGGTTGTGCTGGTGAGACATTGTCAGGGAGGATATGTGCTGGGGGGTTGGGGGTGAGGGTGGGGGTGTGGGTTGGCATGCTGGTGGGGTGGGGGGGATATAGTAGTTGAGATGGGACTTACCAGAGTCCATTCCTCCGGCTACTCCAGCGAGGCCCTGAGGATGCAGGATGTTCAAGACCTCTTGCTCCCACGATGTAAATTCGGGAGGGGTGGGTGGGGGTCCGCCGCCAGTCTTCTGGACCGCGATGTTGTGCCTGGAGACCATCGATCGGACCTTCCCCCGTAGGTCGTTCCATCTTTTGCGGATGTCCTCCCTATTCCTGGGATGCTGTCCCACCGCGTTGACCCTGTCCACGATCCGCTGCCATAGCTCCGCCTTCCTGGCTATACTGGTGTGCTGCACCTGCGAGCCGAAGAGCTGGGGTTCCACTCTTAGGATTTCCTCCACCATGACCCGGAGTTCTTGGTCCGAAAAGCGTGGGTGCCTTTGGGGTGCCATGGGGTGGTGTGGGTGAGGTGTGGGGTGGTGTATGTGATGAGGAGTATGTTGGTGTGTGGTCCTTTGTGCTACTATGTGGTGTGTGTGATGGTGTAGTGTGCCTCAGTGTGTCTTGCTAGGGATTGTCTGCTGTGTCTCTCTCTCCTTCTCTCAGTAATTCTGGTCGCAGGGGTTTGTGGGTGATGTGGGTGTGTGTTTTATAGTTGGTTGATTGTGTGGGAGTGGTGTGTGTATGTGTATCAGGTGTGTGTATTTCAAATTGTCCAATGTGGCTGTGTTTTGGTGATGTGTGTGTATTCTGACCGCGGCGGTGTGTAGCGCCAATGGAATACCGCGTTTGAATGACCGCCGTGTGGATTCGTGGGTCGTAATGGCATGGGCGTATTTCTGTTGGCGTGACGGTGGAGGTTTGGTCATCTCCAGTTTATCGCTGCCCGCCGATGTGGCGGGCTGCAGTGGAGGACGGATTTTTGGAGGTTTGGCCGTTGTGGGTCAGAATGACCGTGGCGGTTGACCGCGGCCGCGGCGGTGTTATGGCGGTTTTATGACCGGCGGTAAGGGCATTTTACCGCCGAGGTCAGAATCACCCCCTTAGTGTAATACATAAATGCAGCATGTGAAACATATTTTGTATACCTTTTTTAAATAGATCACAGAGAGGAGATTTAAAGGGATTATTATTCCATCTCACCCTTACAATATTTAAAGGAACATTCCATATACGAAGGGACATAATTAATCGTCTGACATTGTGAGAAATTAGAATGGAAAGATAAGGTTGCACCAGGCCAAAATAGTTATCAGAATATATTGAATTATACGATTTCAGAGATGTACAGTGACCTACATCCAGCGAGGGGCTTAATCTCACAGACTGGGATCTGAGCAATAATCAGGGGTGTCCAGGGTACCATGCACCAAGCACACCCATATTACAATGAAAGTACTGCAATGCTCTGTTAAAATGTTCTTGAAGAGCATTTAATTGCTAGAATCTTGAGTAATCTCTTCCTTATTGAAACACCACAAAGAGGAGCTAGAAGCATGGAGCAATTTGTACCCCCATCGAATTACATTGGCAAGGGCCTGCATAAAGGCTCCGGTTAAGGTTAAACCGAGTTCCAATCTAAGTAACTACTGGAATCGGAGCTAAAAGTGCAAATTTTTAAAATCTTTCCCTCACAAACACCTACGAGTGACCAGGATCCAATTGGGGTATACTCTAAGGCGTAAATTAATGTGGGAGGATTTTTTATTGTATGAATTTGGATTAAATGATCTAAGGCCCATATTTATACTTTTTAACGCAAAACTGCGCCGGCGCAGTTTTGCGTAATTTTTTTTACCGCCGGCTAACGCCATTTCGTTGCGCCGTGCGGGCGTCATATTTATACTTTGACGCACGGCGGCGCAATCAACAGGTGGGAGTCATTATTTTTGACGCACACCGCGGCGTCAAGTCGTAAAGGAAAACGACGTTAACGCAGCGGAAATGACTGTGGGTCGATTTACGACACCGCAACCCAGATATGCGCTGTTTTTTGACGCAATAGCGTAAAAAAAAAACGCGAACACTGCAAGTGCACCAGAGGAGAGCCAAAATGGATCCCAGATGCCACTACAGACCCCAGGAAGATGACAGCAGACCAGGAACCAGCCAGGACGATCCATACATGAGCCAGGACACTTATAGAAAGAAAAGAAAGTGTCGCTTCAGTGCAGAGGAGCAGGAAATCCTGATTAAAGAGGTGACGGAACACCAGCACCAAGTGTTTATCACCTCAAAGTTGCCAATCAGTAGGAGAGAGGCCATATGGAAACAAATTGTTGACAAGATTAACAGTGTGGCTGAAGTACGCAGGACAGTCACCGAGTGTAAGAAACGCTGGCATGACTGCAAACGCAGGACCAAGGAAAAGATGGCCAGGAACAGGAAGGCAGCACTGCAGACTGGAGGGGGGAGTCCAGCACACCAGGAGGCCCTGGACCACATGGAGGAGATGGTCGCAGCCGTCATCCCTGAGGAGATCGTCACAGGGATTCAAGGACAGGACAGTGCAGACTACCACGAGACAACGCACATGCAGGGTAAGTCGCGTGGGGAATTAGAATGCAATAATGTTGACTGTAAGCAGGGGGGGAAATACCTACTACACATTGCATGTAAGTCATCATATACATGGAGTGGCATGGGTAAAGGGGCACCGCAGGGGGGCATGGCCTGCACAAACATAAGCTGGGGCACAACATTACACTACACCAACAACAGTCCCATGGGGGCATGCTGTCATGCCAACGATGGAGCAAAGGGAAAGCCTCGACAGGAGGGAAGGCCACTACGTCAAACTTACATCCTGGCACTTGTCAGCCAACATATCTCCTACATTAACTAGGGCCCTATTAGCAATCCTCTAGCCAAACCGACAACTGCAATGTAACTGCAACAACAGTTGCCACTACCACCTCTGATCTGTGTGCAGCTCAAGTAGCCAATGGCAGTAACCTCCCCATGGAACATACATACCTAAATTAGGGGGTGAGGATGACATCTGCAACAATCTCCTGAAACAAGACAAAGGCCCCAGTACACTCATATGTCAATGCCCATAGGTGTCACAAACATCAGCCAATGTAAACAACAATAGGAGTGACACAGCACTAAGGACAAACCCATGCTGCATATGTCAGGGTCCATCCCGTGCCTGGCAAACAAGGCAACATCACAAATGTCATACTGCTCAGACCACAGCATTGAGGAGGGGACACATGGAACTGGTCACTGAAATACACCTGCACAGTCAGAGGACGAAATAGGACACTGATACGACTATCAGGGCAATCCAATGTAACACACATTACCCAACATCAGCAGGACACATTAACAATGTCAACATCCATATCACATCATAACATTGCCATGCATAGGATATGCTACATGTCAGGTAAAATTAAGTCGATGTGAACGATCAGGGATTGGGGCATAGTTAAGTGTGCTGCCAGGGCCATCAGAACACCTACAGCCAGTGAAAGGTCTCACCATGAGAATGGATATACACGGAGGGTCGAGTAGAACAAGAAGGTGGCAAATCTCTATTTGGCATAAATCAACACCTAGAGGCGATGAGGCTGACAAGTTGGATAACTCAATAACATACATGTGACACACAGGTGGGCCATAGGCCTGAAACAATGACCATCTGAAGGACTGCAGATATTAATACAAAACAAGATCACAAAGGGAATTCATCAAAAGGCAGGCACGTCACGTCAAAAATGTCACAACACAGACACACTAATTGTACCCTGTTTCATTGCAGAGGAAGATGGATCTCCTGCCGATATGCCTGTCTCAGATTTCCCTGATGACATGGATGACGAGCCCATAAACATTCCCCAGGAGACCATCCAAAAGGTCCTTGAAAGCCTCCAGACCCCACCTTCAGTCACAAGGAGGAGCACAGAACAAGCAGCCATCGCAGAGGATCCACCCACCACCCCAATTGCAAGACCTGCCAGCTCCAATACAGCTGAGGACTCAGACGACACTGGCACCAGCTTTGAGAGAACTGTAGTTGGAGTACAGTGGGAGCTGGCCAAGGAGGTGCAGGTGGGGATGCAAACTATGGCAGCCAGCCTTGTGGGGGTGCATTTGTGCATGATGTCATCTGCAGATCAGGCAGCAGCTATGCAAGCCCTAACATCCATACTGCAAGGACTACAAGAAACTATCAAGGAATTCACCACTGCAGTAAGGGAGTTGCCACAGCACCTCGCACCCCAAACATTCCACTGCATACACGAATGCAATCATGACTCCCTCAGGGCCGACCTGGCTGCCTACCATCATGATGTGGCTGCTATTCTCAAAAAACAGCAGACCCTCCTTGCTGCAGTACTGCCCTTAAGACCTTCACAGGGAGCAGCGACCGGGATGTCTGACTCCACGTCTTCTAACACTGAGGTGTGTGTTGCCCCTTCACAACCAACCACAACAAGGACGAAGCAGGCAACACACACATCAGAAGAAGAAGACATGGAACAGATCACATTCACATGGAAGAGTACCCGGAAGCACTAGTTCCTGCACCATGGCCTACATTGACCAAGGTCCAGCGTTTTGTCAAATGCCAGTCTTACAACAACTATACTCAATGACTGTTCTGCTAACCACTGTATAACTTGTCAGCATGCCCAGTTAATGTCTCTCTCCTACTAATCGGCAAATCCTGTCCCTCTGCACTGTCTGTAACATCACCCCAGCATGTCAGTAGCATTACCTACACCCCTTCTGTAGGATCACCATGTAAGATTTCACTAGAACGGACTCAGCAAACATGGACAATGTACATATTGCACTACAGCACCTATCAATAAATAGCACTTGCACAACAAATATGTCTCTGTGTAATTTGACACATCAACTGTGCAATAGATAACATAAATGTGCCTGTGTGACAGTCATGTAGCTTGTCAATACAACTGTCCTGACATCATGTAGTCAGAACCATCTGCACAGTGGCCAGGATTGCATCATAGCCTGCCCATCCTGAGGAGAATAACTGATGAAGTGAGAAATCACACACCATCATGCTGTGTTGGACAGAATAATGGTTCCTCAAGAGATATCAAAGTCAACTAATAGTGGCTGATAAATGTTGTCACCATGCAATACTAACACATTGAACTGTGCAATCTAATCGAAGCAAACACTACAAAACACAGCCTGAATCAATCTTTCTGAGTTAACATCCATCAATAATCATGCTGAATATTGACACAAATGATCTATGTCAGTTATGAATACAAGAAGACAAGAGTGTTAACAAGACCTCATCTTCGAAGGTGTCCCTGAACATCACACTGCAGTCCTACCTAAAACTGTCCCCACAATACCAAGTCTGGAAGCACACTTTGTGACGTAGAAAACATACTCATCGACAAAAATCCTTTGTGATCCATGTCAACTCCGATTGGTGGTTCTAACAAATGGTGGATTCTTACCAAGGTAGCACTGGGGTAGCTGCCATTTTACACCTCAGTTTGTATTTGTTTGTAGCATAGGACACAAATGTCATAGAACAACAATCATCTACACTGATGCCAAGGCCATGATCAAGTAGCAGTTAACACATAATGTAAAGGGTTATCTATATATTTATTCAAAACTAATCACACCAGAGGCAACTAAGGGAAAAGTCATACCTACCCTAATCTAACCTTACTACTCATTACCCACAGCTGTCCCTAACTAACCTAAGCTAAACTTACTCTTCACATATAACGAATCGTTCTAAACATAAACCCCCCACCCACCATTATGAGACAGGACACATGGAGGACAACACATACTAACCTACACACATACTATACTATCCTAAACAATCATATATTTTTTTGTTATTTTTTTAATATTTTTTTTATATATATATATATATTATATATATATATTTTTCTTCAAACACACAGGAACCCCAACATTGTCCCCCACCCACCCACACACTTAATAAGGAAAAGTAGAAAGAATCAGGACCCCCCACCCACCTCCTTAACACTAACTAAACTAACAACCTATACTAACCTAACACTAATCCCCCAAGCCCACTAATCATGATAACAAGAAAAGAGGAGGGAGGGGAGGGAATTATGTCCATAGAAAAAAGTTATTCCTAGAGGTTGGCCCTCCGGAGGATCCGCCTGATCGATTTGACCCGCTTCTTGATGTAGCTGACATCCTGGCTAAGATTGTTCACCTTCCTTAGAACTCTGTTCATCTTACGTTCCAAAGCCAGGAATGCCGCAGGGTCGATTGTTGGTGCTGCTGCCGTTTGTGTCCCGGCCGAGGTGCTCTGTGGCCGTGTGGAGCCTAGCCCACTGGACTGTCCTGCAGCTGTCACACTGCTGGGGCCTGGGTGTGCTGCAGATGTAGGGACAACCGTCCCCGCTGTGGCTGGGGCCACCTGGGGAGAACCGGTGGTTGTGGTGGCGGTGACTGTAGTGGGCAACCTTGGGCCACCCTGTGGTGAAGTCCACCATGCTCCAGAGGCCCGATCAGACTGGTATGTACGGGCCATCCTTTGGAACCCCGACTGCACCTGCAGGATGTGTCTGTACCTCATGGCCCGCCTCTCAAATTCATGCTTCTGGGCGGGTGTCATGTTTGCAGCTGTGAAGACAAAGGGCAACTATTTACCATAGGAACTGCATTGTGTGGAATAGCACAAGTGGTCAATCTGACAATACATCTACTGTACTTGTAACAGCTCATATCACCATACAGATCATTGAAAGTCTCAGAGGAAGTACATGGAAAGCCTGCCTACAAAGGTCATCTCACACATAGCACATACAAAATCTACATAATGGGTAACAACTGGCAATAACTTGTCATCAAAGTACTGACAGTTGCAGCTAACAATCATGCTGCACCTCCTCCGCCTATTGCCTGGACTACATATGTCAGTGTATGTGATGATAATCACAAACTTCAAGGTCTGCGATTTGTAATAGGATTTGCTAGTATAGTACTCATGTGCCATACCTGAGTGTGTACACTAGGTTCAAAACAATTTCTCAAATAGTCACAAGTATGTGTAACATACTGGTTGCTTCAGTCCTAGGTACCTATTCACAAACCCATGCCTGTGTTTGAGGAGGGGGGAGAACAACAAACAATTCCAAAATACATGCACACCCAGGAGTGTATAGAAAGCTCAAAATGTTTTTGGCTCTACACACACACCACCAGTAAGGGCTATCAACAAATTGGAGTCAGCTAAACCTTGTCCTATCCAAGGCCCACACATGTCAGAATGTACTGACCTAGGTCAACATCACATACTTCCAGTGAGGCATAATTTTCAACAGACACAGAGGAGCAAGAACACCCATGATCATGAATAGCATGCACACCTAGGCCTTTGCACTCTAGTTCCACACACTTGTAGTACAACTTGTGGAAGTACATGCTCCCAGAAGGTCCAACCTACAGTGTACTCAGTACATCGGTTAATAGGGAAGCAGCAGTCTTCAGAAAAGCCATTTGCAGAAGCTATCTGGGAGAATGTCAGTCTGACATGCAGACTCAGTCCGAGATGAATCCCAGTGCAACTCTTATTGTAACTAGTGTATTCCACATGACTCACCCCAGTTCTCATAGCGGGGCCTACAGGAATGGCCTACAAACCCAAGATCAGACAAATGGATAAGCATTGGTCAACTCAAAATATTCTAATACCTAAAATCCCACTAATGGAACAAGACTAATGATTGGGCAGCGCATCACACCTTGCAATGTGTTAAACACACAGGAGTCCATCACACATCACCAGCAAACACAAAACATAACACACATGTCAACACTCACTGTAGGTGTCGGGGTCCTCAAAACGAGCCACCTCTCCCACTGTGTACGGTGCAGGTCCACCTGTAAAGCATGGAAGGAAGAATATGCTCAGAATCAGTGCAGTGACAAACAATTTCAAATAAAAATACAATGTGTAAGCTGACATGGGTAATGAAACACTTTCAGACATGCTCATACTGCATGGAATAATTCATGGCCAACATTTACATAGGATGGGTCTCCTGCTACAGTTACACACACTTCTACACACATGCAGTGGCCCTGACTGTCATGTGGTGGCAAACATGCACCTCCATTAGTGAGCAGCAACAATATTGGTGTGTATTCGTCTCATCATGTGCATCCAAGAGAGACATCCAAAGGCTGGTTACTTGAGGACTGCATGACCTGTCAAACAGCCTATGTGGTCATGACACATTTGTGACAGATAGGTACATGGTACAGAGGGGCAGGGACTTTGGCAATACCTCATGTTGTAAAAGTTTCATAAATTGATGTGTCCCAACAATGGTGATTGGCACCAAACATAGATGTTTGTACCCTAGTCCATACCTTTGGACTGCCATCCCTAATCGGATTTTGGCACAAGAAACAAAAAATACCTGTCTAAGATGTTAGCTGAGGGCACCTGACTCCTTTCCAAATATGGTTCATGTTCAGATCTGGCATGTATCAATAAAATATGAAGGAGCACATTAATCCCGAACAGGCATAGCACTTCCGTGAACACTTTCCTTACACACTCACCAGACACACATGAGACATATGTCTGGGCCACATTGATATCATCAATTGACGTGAAGGCAGCACTCATTTTCTGCATAATGTAGGGTTTCCAATGTCAGTCTAGCTATAGCGTCAACATATGTAGGTATGATGTTAGTACATCCATACTTCACTGGCAATTGTGACCTGTAGAGTCCTGATTGCCTCATTAATGTTTCGCTTGTCTGACACAAAGGCGGCACTAAATTACATTCAGCAACAAGCAACCTGTAAGTGTGCAAAACATGAGCTGCCTGAGTGCTAGCATTTGTCATCCTTCACATAGTGCATCAATTACCCTGTATGTTTCCTCAGCATTACACACAGCTACTTATCTGGCAGATTGTGTACCAATCATCTCATGTCACTACACAGCTTTTAATTGTGCACATTTACATGATCTGTACTCACCAACATGGCCACCAATCATGATTCCCAGGTGGTCCAGCAGATCTTGCTCCCTGGAGATCAGGTCAGCCCAGTGGTGCTTCAGTTGATGCTCATTGCGTTGGCTCCCATACAGACGCACCAAGTGATGGCGCACCTTCCCCCACCGGACGTTTCGGGCCTCAGTGTGATACCCCTGTATCACCCTACCCCCAGCCTCCAGCATCAGTGGGAGGAAATGGCACACCAGCCATATGAACCCCCCCAATTCCTCCTCACCCATCCTGGAAAGACGTGGCCTACCAGACATTTATGCACAGAAAAGGGGGAAATGTAGTGGTAAAAAAAGAAGAAAGGGGAAAATGGGGAAAGTTGGAGTGAGGAAATACAAAGTAAACTTAACAAATAGAAGAGCCCAACTATCCCCTATATAACAGTACCCACAACAGACTCCCACAGACAATAAATACAACACTAGACTGGACAAATGTAAACAACACACACTCAGACAGTATTCTACAACAATATATTAATGACAAAACAACAAGTAAGATGGCACTCTGGACACAAAAGCACAAATTCACAGGACAACACTTTGCACACAGCCACACAGTCTAGAATAATCAGAGACTGCAAAGTGAAAGTGAAAGTACACCCACTGTACAGAATCTGTAAACAGGATATCCTATTATATCACATCCTGCATAACATGGCCGCCGTTTTTTCCATTATGCGTCATATTTTCACGCATACAGCTTGTGCGTCATATTTTTTGACGCACAGGAGTGCAAATAATGCTCAATCCAAATATTTTCAATAATTGGTAAATAATATTTGTTTGCGGCATAATTTACACTTCCAGAGGTGAAAATTAAGCCGCATCCAAATATTATTTACCAATCATTAAAAATATTTTGATTCAGCATTATTTGCACTCCTGTGCGTCAAAAAATATGACGCACAAGCTGTATGCGTGAAAATATGACGCATAATGACAAATATGTATTTTATATGTCCAAATGAGTCATGAAATTTTCCTTTACCAAACTGTGCTAAATGATAAATACTGGGGTTAGCGAAAGCAAATGTGCCTTACAGGATGTATGGAAGGTATTCACAGTGCAATAGTAATGATTTGCCAAAAAGGAGATTACTCATAATTGCGCACACATGTAGGTAATTGCTGATTGCGACTTTCCAAATATGAAAGAGCTAACAGGATGTCTTTATTAGCTAATTTGTGAGCACATGTATCAAGTTATTCCAAATTGCAAAATGGCCATTTAGGTAATGCAATTGACGCCTAAACAATTTTGTGGGGTAACCATGTGCTAATTACGAGTTAATGTAGCTAAAATATGTTTCACTATAGACATGTAGCGCACACATGCCCCTTAAGCATGTGTGTGCTTCACGTGTCCGTAAAAACTGTTTAATTGGGGTGCAGCAGAGGGGGACTTAGGCCCCCAGCACCCTGGGATTTGCTGTTCCTGACTTGCGAATTAATCAACGATTTTCCCAATTTCAGTAATGCTAAACCATTGGCAGCAGGCCCATAGATGCAAATTGAGTATGATTCTCTTTTTGCAAATCTGTATTACCATTTGCCCATTTAAAGTTTGCCCTATTACTTCTTTAGAGAATTCTGACATACCATTTAGCATTGATTTAATAGCAAATTCTCAAAGTTCCTTATGTCATAATTGCAAATAGGTTTTTGATGTATGTGTCCCTTTATGCATTACCTGGTTTAGTGGCATGTTTCAATCTTCATGCTAGGTTACAATTGGGACACTACTGTGATATGCAGCTTGCAACCACTTTGTTGATTGGATTGTACATGTACATGTGTGTGGTCCAAATGTTGATCCTGTATCAACTGTTAAGGTGTATGTTGTCACTGTTACGTCCAGGTCTCATCATGAGTTAGTGGCAGCTAATCGTGTATCTAATGAGTATCCTTTGGAGATAAATGTGAGTAAAGTCATTGAGGACATGGTAACCTACACGTGGATGGTCCCACCCTGTCACTGAAGACATGTAATGAGACTTTCAACTGGGCAACCTTGATGTGCTGAGTGAGAGAATGTCTCAGGTGTCAGGATCCGGCATGTGTCATTGCAACATTTGTACTCAAGTTGGCCTCTGTGGATGGAAATGCATCTGGGAACATCATAGCCTCTGTGCAGAATAATATGGTTGGTATTCACCACACACGAGACATCTCTATTATTTGGACAATGTTACTCAGTGTGTGAACTGTCAGGGTCCTCAAATGTGTCGACTTTTCATGGACATTATCTGAGGTTGCTGGTTCTGCTGGAGGCCACGTACACCATCAAAGGCTATGGCCCAGGTACACTGTCACACCTTGTAGTTTAGGCATTAATGAGGCCCAGACAATGGATGGGCCATGATTTAGCTATTCAAGGGCACTGTAACAAATATGATACAAATAAAAGTCAGATGATGCAACACAATGTATTTGAGTATACATTGATGAGGCAAATGACAAATTAGCCTCTGAGGAAAAAGAGTTTTTGAACAGCAAGTGTGGTCCATATGTGGCCACCGGGTATCTTTAGGGTGACCCACGGACAGGTGCCAGTCAGGCTGACAGGATGCAAGGTCAATCAGGATCCAGCTCTTTCACAATTGACATGATCAGTGGTCTGACTAAGACTGGTCAGAGGGAGCAGTAGACAGTTGACATGTCAAACTTTGTATGTCCTGTGTTGTTCTGAAGGTGACACATGAACCCAGATACAGTATTACTCAGCAACATTAGTAGCAATGCTTAACGGTGTAATTGTCAAAATGACTACATCTATGCTGTAGGAGGCATCAGCAGGGACAGTGCATGTAAATTTGGGTGGTGTGCATGGAGGTGATCTCTGGTGTGGCCTCCATCAGTGTCTCACAAGTCCTGTTGGATGAGAATTGCTTTCAAATGGCCTACAGTACCTTTCACACGGGAAGCAATCTACAGGTGATACCAGGCCTTAAAAACTCCAAGCCAGTGTATTATTTGAGCTGACCATGCAGTCAGATAGTACTATGACAATGGATACCATAAGAAAGTGTGTGGCACACTGGATGACTCTTGTTAGTGTGTGTGTGTACATGAGGGAATATCAGGGTACACATATTTGTATTCCATGGACCTCTTCAGACAGGTGCGGTGTGACCAGGCGCTTGGGTGTGTCATGTTTTTAGAAAAGGGCTGACATGTAGATGGGATGTGATGTGTTGGATGCTTGTCATATGGGTGGCACTTGTGCTGTGTATGTTCTGCTTATGTGTAACTCTAGTGACAGATAGTCTTTGCAAAGATTGTATGTAGTTGGAATTACTGCTGCCAAGGGTCTGGTCATACATTCCTGTTCCAGATGCTAAAGCATGTCAACTGCTTGATGTATGAGGCCTGTTTTCCCCTAGTTGAGTGATGGTGTTTTAGTTGTGTGCCATATGCCGCGATGAACCATGTTTCCAACATGTATGTGTGTAATAGGTGTGGTCCTCAGCTATTGCCCTTCAAAGGTGAACTGTACAGGATGTCAGTCATTTACATTGTGTGTGTATGTGACCGTTGTATGATAGGCATCACATTTGTAGTGGTATTTTCTGTGTCCTTAATGTTATATCATCAATGCTCCATGAGGGCACACTCTTCTTCTGATATTTAGAGCTAAAGGTGTGCAGAAATGATTAGCCAGACCATGATGTGGTGTTTCTTATCAGTGTTTATTTACAATAGTTCATTAAGTGGTGATGGTGATAATATTTAAAAAAAATTGTTCACAATGTGTTGGCGCCTACGCACTCCAGCAGCCGTGTTTGGTTGTTCCCCCTCATGTTGCAGGGCAGCATCCTCCTCTTCCTCGTCTTCAGGCATGTATGGGTCTGGTTCCAGGAGGGGAATGTTCCTTTTGATGCAAATGTTGTGCAGGATGGAACATGTTAGTATGATCTTACAGACCATCTCGGGGGAATATAGAAGGCTACCACCAGTGATGTCGAGGCAGCGGAACCTTGACTTGAGGATGCCAAAGGTCCGCTCAACAATGCAGCGTGTCCTCTTATGGGCGTCGTTGTATGCACGCTCTGCAGCTGTACTCGGGTTGCCAAATGGTGTCATTATCCATGGCTGGATGCCATACCCCTGATCAGCTGAAAGAGAAAAAGAATGGGATCATGTTGATGTAGCTGGCACTATTGAAAAGACCTTTAATGGCAGTAGTTGTCTTGTGTTGTCTGTGACTCTTTTGTGTACTGATGTGACATCCTATGCTTGTAGGCGGTACCATCTGCATTGTGTTGTTTCCTTGGCTGAGCAAGTGTTTGTCTGCTAACCGTTTGTCATCAGTATGTTTTGGGATTTTCAGTACAGTGTGCCCTCCCTAGCATTGTGACTTGTGATACAGGTGTCTGTGTGTCTTCACTTGGGGTGAGATGATAGTTCCATGTACAGTTAAAATTTAAAGTGTTGGTAACACGTTCATATGAAAGTACCCTGGACATCTCATACCTTTAGACTCATGCAATGTATTATTGTAAAGGTCATTGGGACACTTACAATTTGCAAGGTGACATTTAGGCAACCACACTCATTGACGTCTTCACATTAGGCTGTACAGTAATTTCCGATGTGTGACAGGTTCAATGGTGACTTCAGAAACATGGCTAGTGATGTCACGACCTCAGTGTGTTCCTGTTGACATGTTGCTGTTGTGGTGTATGTGTTGTGTGTCCTAGAGGGTTGCTGTGCAGTGTGTATATATGTAGGTTTTTGTACTTACCAACAAGTAGTCCATTGCCATACCGTCCATCCTGGAAGTGTTGGTTGATGGTGCAGTGACGGAAGATGTAGGAGTCATGTACACTCCCAGGGTATGAAGCCACGATGTTGGTGAACATTCCTTGGTGATCGACAATGGCCTGCACGTTGATGGAATGTGTGTGCTTCCTGTTGCGGTAGAGGTGTTCAGTTGCAGCAGGTGGCACAAGGCGTACATGTGTGCAGTCGATTGCACCAAGGACTTGTGGGAAGCCACTGATTGTGTAGAACCCCTGTTTTGTTTCCTGCTGCTTCTGCAGTGTGTTAGGGAAGCAGATGTGGCGGGGTGTCAGTCCAATGATGGCATCCAGTACTTTGGGCAGAAATACGGAGAATGATGGTTGTGATATTCCGCCTACCAGGGCACCAGTTGTTTGAAATGAGCCACTTGCCAGCATGTGAAGTACGGCAAGCAGCTTTATTTCTGTTGGTATGGTGTGGGGTGTCACCAAAGTGGGGGCCAACTGCTGTTCGATATTTCGCAGCATCTGCTGAATGGCCTGCCAGTTCAACCGGTACCTCTGTATGATGTCGTGTTCCCTGAGGCCCTGAAGGGTGGTTCTTGGGCGGAATATCCTCTCCTGCCTTCTGCGCTGCCTTTGGGGTCCCTGCTGGTGTTGTTGTAGCCGCTGTTGTTGCTGCTGGGGTCTGCGTCTGCGTGCACGCTGGATTAGAATGACCTCCATGGCTCCCTGTTGCTGCTCTGCTGCTCTGCTGTTTGTTCTGTGTGTTCTGATTAAATACAGGTGTGTTTGCCCATTTTTAACGCCTGCCCTGACCCAGGCGTTATTTTTTGACGCAAATCGGGCTGTGCGTCATTTTCAGGCTCTGCCTCCCGGCCGTGTGTCATTTTTGCCCGAAAGCATAAATACGACGCACGGCCGTTTAAGCCATTTTTTGGATGGGAACGCCTACCTTGCATATAATTAACACAGGGCGGGTTGCCGCATCCAAAAAATGACGCACACGGCGGAATTCTGTCATCCGCGGGCTCGGGTGTCAAAGTTTACATACGGGGCAACGTTTGCGCTGATTGTGCGTCAAATTTTTTTCCGCACAATCGGCGCAAACGGAGTATAAATATGACCCTAAATGCCTTCTCCCCATGGAATTATAAAAATGCTAGCGTACTCTTTGTGAATCCATTGAGTTGCTAGAAAAGGTTCTACCTAAGTAAGAGTATTGATTTACTATTTCCATCCATTCCTAGCCCAGATACTGGTTATATTTCAATGTTCTTTTCTTTTCAATAAAAACTAGGATTTATGTCTTTGTTATATTAAACTTTAAACAGTGCTTAAAGCATAGCTGCATAAGACCCTCAGGTTTCTTTGAAGACCTATTGCTGTCTGGTCAAACAACATTATATTGTTCTCAAACATGAAGAACTGCAGCTGCTTCGATCCTAGTTTCGGTGGACAGTTTTTCCATCCAGGAATTGCTGCAAAAAATCAGCTAGAATAACAACGGAGCCAGCACACAAACCCTTTTTAGACCATTTTGAGTCAGTATAGGGTGCGAAATACCTTTAGTGCCCCACATTAAAATTCTACAGTATGTTGAGGAGTAAAGAGAAACCAATAGCCATAATAAGCTGCTCAGAATACCCATTGATGACAGCTTCAGCCATATGGTCGGCCTAGTCATAGTCTTGAATGCAGTAGAAAAGGCAATTAAAGCTGCATACAAAATTACTTATTTCTTACTACATATAAGTCTACTGAAGTCTGCAGTACCACATTATTATCTGTAATGGGCCGTCTTGCTCTAAAACAGAATGTTCTAATGAATAATGTTTGCTTTCTGAGCCCAGTTCCCCAGGTGGTCCAAATTGCCCTTGGCAAAAATGTTTCCAACTGCATCTACTAATGCAGTTTGACGATAATTTCCTGGAATTTGCGTGCTTCGTTTTTTATGAAGAGGGATTACAATACTCCCTTTCCAAAATTTCGGGAGTCTGTCAAAAGCAAACCATCACTCGAGAAAGGGGAGCAGCAGTTTAGCCTACACTTCATGATTACTTTCAAATCGCCAAAATCGGAATTTCATCTGGCCTCATCATAGCAGAAGCTCTGGCTCTTATATATATCCAATTATCTGGTTGCAAGAAGGTGAATGAATGGATTCTGTCACTATAGAAGACAACTTAAAAACTTTGGCATCCTTGTTCGACAAGATAAAACATTAATATAGTGCACCCAAGTTTCCACTGATATTGCAATAGGTGACAGGCACTTTTTCAAACCTGAGTTAAGGGCTAAAATATGCTAAAAAGACTGAAGGCCTGATTAGAAGTTTGGCGGTCCGTGGGCTGCCATGGCAGCATCAGTGGTTTGACCGCCGTTGGGTTGACGGTTGGACCACCATGCTACGATGCATGCAGTTTCATAGACCAAAGACGGCCGTGGTCCAGCCCGCACTGCAAGGCAGCGCAGACTGCTGTGGCATCAAGGTAGGCCAATGAGGCTGTCAGAGGATGTACCTCTAGTGTTTCCGCTGTATATATTATGATGTTGCTTTCCGCCAACGTCACTGTGACGGTCCAACCACCATGTCTCAGCTGGCGGAAACGGAGGCATATATGGGATGAACTCACCTGTAGGCAGCTTTACACATTCTGTGCCGCCATGAGTCGGCCCTTCACTTCCTGCTGCTGGTGCTGATAAATGGAGCCCAAAATCAATGCTGCCATGGACGCAACCGACGGTAATTCCACATACCTACCCTTGTCCCCAAACTTACCAGCAAATCAATGCACTGCCATTGACCTGGTATGGGGGCTGTGCTCCGTGGACCAAATATGAATTTATGTGTCTCAGGTCGAAGTTGTACAAAATGTATGCCCATTCACAGCCCCATGACACTCCCTTTGAGCAGGTCACTGACACTGCACCGCCACACTCCACAAAACCAGACATGCTTGCACATCTTAGTTTCAGGGACAGTGAAGTCTACATTACATTGGACACATGCCATGGATTGTTGGTATATTGAAGACACATATGTATGGATGTGTCAATTAACCCAAACACCCCTTCCATGCAACATCCCTGTATTGGACCCACACATATTGCAAGAGAATGTAGGGTAAATGGAATGCACAATATTTTGTGCAAAAAATATTAAAAGCTCACAATATTTAAAATCCCTCCAGAATAGAGATGGCAGCATCAGGGGACCCCAGGAAGGATGCAGTCCTGGAACACATGTCACTTTGCACATGCCCGTAAAACACTATTTGCACAGGAACTGGGCCTTCATGTATCACACGGACAACCAATTGTATAACCAAGTGCCATGTTTAGGTGCCAAATGTGTAAGTGTAAGTGTGTAAGTGTGTAAGTGCAAGTCAAGAAAGCAACAGCATGGGTCATACATGTAGATGAAGTATCTGGAAGTTACACACACACATGAAAATGGACACATCGTCATACAAATGTATAGGGAAGTAGCACAATTGAACACCCTCCATGTGTAGACAAACAGAAATCTAGTTTGCACACATGATACCAATGCCCAATTTACATCAGGGAGATAAATGGATCCCAATAGATGTTGACAGTGGCCAAGCCAAGATGAAATACTCACCATGTTAAACAACACACAATGCAATGACACCATTATTGGATTACCACCCACATATCCATCCATTGAATATCTCCCCATGTCCTGCTTGACATCAGCACTGCTCTCAAAGTCAGATCTCGACAACCACAGCAAATGGATCAGCAATAAGGGTGAACCTAACACAATTGTAGGTATATATCACAAAATACTCGGGAACAGCAAAGAGGTAGAAAAGTAATGGCAGGACAAATGTGTAACCAAAAAAAACAGTTTAGGTTTAATGCAAATTAACACATATGACCAAAGGCCAATGGCCAGTTCACACATAAAGAATGGTGCTTGTATACCAATGTGCACAACAACGTGACTCACTGATCACTACCATAGAAACCTCCACAAGAAGGGGCATCAAGTGGGCATGCCAGGCACCTCAGTTATCCTTCTTGGGTGGGGTGTGGTGGGATTTAGGATAGGTGTTTTTTGGGAGGGGTGGGCTTAACTTTGGGAGGTGTGGACTTCTCCTTGGGGGTGAGAGGGATTAGGCTGGTTTCAGGATGGGCTGGGACAGGTGTGACAGGGGAGGACTTGGACATGGAAGGGATGGGGCAGGATGTGGTGGGGTCCTTTTGGGGGTTGTTTCATAGAGGAAAGGGCAAGGTCAAACAGGAAACTTTCCTTTGGAAAACTGGTAGGCTCTGGAGGAGGGACTAGGGGTTTGGAGGTTGAGGGAGTGCTTGGTGCTGATATGTGTGTGAGGTATACTTGATGGTGTCTGTAGGTGTTTGCGTCTCTTGGGGGCTGAGAGGTGGAGGTGATGATTAAAGTGGGAGTGGTTAATGTGTCAGTGGGGGTGGGAGTGGTGTCTGTGGATATGGTGTGTGTGGGTCTATGGATGTTGGGGTGGTATCTGTGGGTATGGGGGGTGGTTCTTTGGTGTTGGGGTGGTGCCTGTGGTTATGGTGTATGTGGTGTGTGAGTCTGTGTGGGTGAGGGTGGTGCCTGGGGGTATGGTGGGAGTGGTGTGTGGGTCTATGAGTATTGGGGTGGGTGGTGTCTGAGTGTATGGCATGTGTGGTGTGTGGGTCTGTGGGGGTTAGGGTGACCTCTGGGGGATAGTGTGTGTTTTGTGTGGGTCTGTGGTGGTGGGGAGGTGTCTGGGGGTATGGTGGGTATGGTGTGTGGGTCTTTGAGTGCTGGGGTGGTGTCCAGGAGTGTGTCATGTGTGGTGTGTAGGTCTGTGGGGGGTGACAGTGGCGTCTGGGGGTATGGTGTGTTGGTCTGTGGTGGTGGGGATGGTATCTGGGGGTATGGTGGGTGTGGTGTGTGGGTCTGTGAGTGTTGGGGTGTTGTCTGCAGGTATGGCATGTGTAGTGTGTTGTCTGCGGATGTTGGGGTGGTATCTGGGGGTATGGTATGTGTGGTGTGTAGGTCTGTGGTGGTGGGGTGGTGTCTGGGGGTATGGTGGGTGTGGTTTGTGGTTCTTTGAGTTGTTGGGTGGTGTCCAGAGGTGTGGAATGTGTGGTGTGTGGGTCTGTGGGGGTGGGGGTGGTATCTGGGGGGTATGGTGTGTGTGGTGTGTGAGTCTGTGGTGGTGGGGTGGTGTCTGGGGGTATGGGTGGTTTGGTGTGTGGGTCTGTGAGTGTTGGGGTGGTGTCTGTGGGTATGGCATGTGTGATGTGTGGGTCTGTGGGGGTGGGGGTAGTGTCTGGGGTAATGGTGTGTGTGATGATATGTGTGAATGACTGTTGAGTGCTTGTGTGCCGGTGTGCCTTGTGGTGCTTGTGCTTATGTGTGCTGCTTGTGTGTGTTGAGGTGGGTGTGTGCGGATGTGTGTGTGTACTTGGGACAGGCATGGGATGAGGGAAATTGAATAGGGAAGAGGTGGTGGGGGTAGGATTGTGGGGGGTGGAAGGCTGCCGTGAGGGAGGAGGCCAGAGCCTGAAGAGATCTCAGTAGGCCAGACATGACACTATGAATGCCTTCCAGGAACGCAACCACCTGCTAAAGCTGGCTGCCCTGCACCTAAATGGTATTCAGGATTGCAGTCTGACCCACAGAGATTCTCCTTGGGAGGTCAATAACCTCCTCACTCAGGGCAGCAGGGGTAATGGGGGCAGGAGATTGAGGTGCCTGGGGCGAAGGAGGCACCTGATCTTTGGGTGAGCGGGCCCAACCAACTTGGTGGGGAACAACAGAGAGGGTGGAGATGGAACTGGGGGTGGCGTACAAGGATGGAACAGGTGCAGGTCCTGATGGGTCCACCACCACTAGCAAGTGGCAACTGGAGTAAAAATCAGAAGATGATGATGTTGATCCTGGTCTTCTTGGCATTCCCCTCACCCTCCGGGCCACTGGGGCCCTCCATGTCTGATATCTTGTGACTGGAGATACCATGGGCAGCTTCTTCCATGCTGGTTTTGGCCGTGTCTTCTCTGCTTGCCTGTCCTGATGCTGAAATTTACAAAGACAAATATTGTCACTTCATGTGCCGGATCAGACTTGAACAACAGATTTGATTACCAAACATTACCATATTGTACAGCAGATCCCAGGCACAAGCTTCAGCAAAGTGGCCCTAACATTTGCTACACCATATGCTTGCATGCTACATGAACTGTGAAGAGTTGCCCACAGGAAAATCAGAATCATATACTACTCCAATTTCATGGGTGAAGTTGTGCAATCACAATACCCATGGAGCAAGTAGGAGACATTATGACCTTGAATGGTTTGGCTCATGTAGTATCCCTCAGTAACCTATTGTCCCAAAATAGTATGGCAGTGCCAGGTTCATGCTCACAGATCCCACACAAGGTCATGTATCCAGCTAATCTACATATATCCAATGCCACATAAGGATGAAATGATGGACAATTAATCCAGCCATGTTGCAGCAAGAAGTACAGTAGCCGGAAGAAAGTGACATGGCAACACCCATGTCGCATTGTAAATAATCCCCAATGGTAACTTCTAACTTCACAATATGTCCTTTTTCGAACTAGACTCATGGAAGTTGTACTAATGTTGATCTGGTAGATAACACATCTTGCACAGAAAAGTACACAGGAGACAATTTGCCCAAAATGTCTGGTAGATTTGTCTACAGATATCCACATCACAATGAATTAGCTAGCCCCAAGGAAATCACCTGTCTTGATTGGTTCTGCTGTGAATACGCCACTCAGATTGCATAAGTGGAAGCCAATAGTCCATTGAAAGATGTAGAGCCTCAAGGAATATTCAGTACCTGCAGAAGGCTCTTAATAAGTTTCTCAATGTGAAGGTGCATCACTGTCCCTTTTTGTCATGCAAACACAGATTTCCTAAGATGAATGAGTGCACACAACCACATATGTTTCTCACATTCCTGCAAGTCACGCATGATGCATGTCAACAGTTAGGTAGGAGTGAACCTCCATCATTTAATATGTGCTAATCACTTTGCCAAATGATTCTACATCAATGGCATGGAAATGCACATTGTGAGCAAAAACTGTAGTCCTACCTGTCATGTCCTTCATTGCTTCTGCAATTGTACATGCCAAATTACATGGAGTGATGGGTGAGGGTTTGTGTGAATCACCAATCAATGGTGACACACTCCTGTCTGGGGCACAAAAAGAACTGTAGCCCCATCACATATGTCCAAATCAAACTCATGTTGTCATGCATACATATGTGAGAAAATCAGACGTCATTCCATGAAGACATGTATACCATGATGTAACAGCAGTGAAAATGATATGGCAAAAGTGAAAGGTGCACATGCTAACATGTAGGCACCAGGAATGATGGCAACAGTGATGTAACCAAAATCAGGTCACTGGACATTCACTGCTTACCAAGGGAAAGTATTGCTCTGTGACTGCTCCCAAAAGGCAATGTGTGCCCTGTCACATGTATGATGGCCACCTTCACATGAGAGACAGTAGTGAGGTACCAGCACTCATGACACACTGAAGACAAGTGGCCTGTGGGGGATGGATGCCAATATACTCACTTGAGCAGACATATGGCTGAGTACAGTGATCTATTACCTCATGCTGTCTGTTGTTGGGGCTGACACACTGAAGACAAGTGGACTGTTAGTTACAAATGACACTCACAACAACAACCAACATGACCTGAATGAACACTGTACTCAGCTGTGTGTTGGCCAGGGAGAGTATATTGGTAGTGGACTGTACTCTTGTGTCCTAGGTCACTGGGCCAATAGGTAAGGCACTTCAGCATACACCGCCTTCCATACCTACCCAAGCAATAAATCATCTTCTGTGTCACACATGGTCAATCTCCTATATTCAGGGGGAGATGGCAGACTCTAACTCATCAATTTGGCAATGTAGCAGGCAGAAACATGCCCAGGACCCACCCCTTTGTAGCTGCTGTGCTCCCCTCAAACGCCCATAAAGCTTGGGATTGGACACCACCAGCACGCGGGCCATCAAGGGAGGTCAAGCTCCGGCGTCAGCCCTGCCCACATTGGTAGGACAGCCCCAGCTGGACCTCTGGGCCCAGCATCTCAGGTCCTCCCACCTCTTGCGACAGTGGGCACTCTGCCGGCTATGGACCCCCAGGATCCACACCATCCGGACGATGGCTCTCTAAATCCCCTTCTTCTGATGGGCGTTGACCTGTGTGGGTATAATAGACACATTAAGAGTTTACAATTCCATTTTTTAGACAAACTAGTTGTGTCACACACATTTCAAAAACACCAAGCACAAACATATTTCAATTGTCAACATACCACAAGTGTCAAGCACACATGCTGATAAGTACAGGGATATAAATACACACTTTTGGAGTCATCTGCAGACTCACCCCTTACACTGCTCATGGCCTACAGTGACTAAGCAAGCTCACTGATATCAGGTAGCCCAGGCTCAAGCAACATGTACTTTGATGTGAGCCTCAATGACACACAACATACCATTGTGACCTTCTGAAGGATAAACTCCTTGGGCCTGACTGGACAGACACATTTACATCCAGCAATATTGACTCAATGCATACCGTCCCTACATGCAACTATCATAGTACTGTCATCACCCTAAGACTCAAGTGACATTGAAAGGCCTGCCATGGGTGGCACAGGCAGTCTATTCCCTGTGCATGTGTCAACATGTGGCCTACCCGAAGTAATCTCATAACACTTCAGAGTGGGCTTGTGTGGTATGTACTTGTGGCACATAACCCACAGAGATGCAGCTATCACACGAAGATGGAATCCAACATACTAAGGTATGTTTGGTCTGACTGGTTACTTGAAAGCAAGCTATTGAGTCACATGTCATGCCCTCCCCTGAATTAACCAACTGTCTGCAATGTAGGTTTGTCACTTGTGCAATACACCTGTACTATACAACTATGACTCAAGTACAGGTGACAACAGAGATGTGGAAGTAAGGGACCTGTCATAAGTCAAAGACAGACATCTCCAATGAGGTTCAACTGAAGTATGTCCTAGGTCCGGGTGTTACCTCAGCACCCATTCCTAATGTAGTCAATGTACACATGCCTTCTGCCATGTCTTGCCACTGAAGACTCATATTGTCCACATCCATGGATCTGCAGGTCTACAGGGAGTGGGTCAGGTGTCACAGTTACATGGCCAAAGTAACTCTACCCCAGCCTGATCTATGACCCATACCGGGAGAAACATTTGACAGGCCTTGGTTCCTGGACACTGAGCATACATAACCTACATGATACTCACTTTACCATCACTTCCATGTATGACAGTGCATCCAGTGCATATCCCTATGTGGGTTTAGGGTTGTATGGCACTCTGAAAGGCACAGTGAGGTGTATATGCTTCTCATACAACAGTGGCAAGGCCAGATGTGGGCTGACTGACCTATAGGACTATACACATTGCTACCAAGATCCTCACATGTCTCAAAAAGTATACGTACCCAGCTCATGCAATAATGCACATACATGTTGATTTACAGTTACTATCATCATATCCAAAGACAATTTATTGTATGGCTGTTGAGTCCCCTTGACTAGATTTATGAACGGAACAGAATGAGGATTTGTGGCTTATCACATATCACACAACACAATGGTAATGTGAAATACATAGAGTACTTGTGTCCACTACCAACACCATGTGCATCCTATGTATGGAACACAAAATGTGACAATAGGTACCCCAAAAATTGTCACTGGTGCTCAGAGGCACATTGCAGCCTATGAGGAGGAAAAGGATGGTGTCAAACGGATGAAAAGGATGGAGCGAACTCTGACCTGTTTCAGGTCCTGAGCTCGCCCCCCACGACCGCAGCACCAACCTGCTGCCTTCTGCCTCTGTCCCACGAGCACGCTGCCGTTTGCGTGTTCGAGGCCCTCCTCCACCCGCAGGCATCCTCCTGCGCCTCATCCCTGGTGGCTAGTGGGCTCACTTGACCCGTGTGCCGCTTCCACCGTCCTGTAAGTTGTTTTTTGGCTTTTTCGCTTTTTCAGCGCCTCGCCGCCGGCGCTTCTGCCCCCTTTGTGCCCCCCTGATTGCTGTCTCCCCGATCGTGTATTGTGCCATTATTGTTTTCTGATTGTGTGCTTTTCTTATTGTAATTGCTTGTATTTTTGCTCGTTTTCAGTGTTTTGCCCCTTGTGCGCTCCCCGTTCCCTGCCGCTGCCTCCCTGCGGCCCCGCCCCCCTCGCGCCCCCATTTGCCGCTCCCTCCCGCCTCCCAGCTGCTCCTCCCTCCCCCCTCCCCCCTCCCTTCTTAATGGCTGGCGCTGCGCGTCCGCGCCGCTGGCGCGCCGGAGGCGCGCCAGAGGCAAGCCCGTCTGCGCCCGTCCGCGCCTGGACCGCGCCCAGCGCCACCCCCCCTGGCCCCCGCGCCCCCCACATCCGCTACTCGACCAACGAACTCCGCGCTTTCAACCCCGGCCCCTCCACTGAATGCTTCCGGGCGTCCCCGAAGCACACTAAAGGACCTTTTCTCCTGCATCAGAACGACTAATCCAACTACAAAAAATTTCAACCCCAACCACCTGAACTGCATCCTCATCAACACCCGCTCCGCACGAAAACACGCCATTGAGCTCTGGGATTTGCTCGACACCACTGCACCTGACGTGGCTTTCCTGACCGAAACCTGGTGGAACGACTCCTCGGCTCTGGACATCGCCATCGCCATACCGGACGGCTACAAAATCATCAGAAGAGATCGAACCAACGGAATCGGAGGCGGAATAGCCATCGCTCACAAAGCTACCCTCAAAATTCACACCCACTCGGACGACACCCTCAAGACAGCCGAACACCTCCACTTCCAGATCCACACGGACCCCAACACGACCCTCAGAGGAACCCTCATATACCGCCCTCCAGGACCAAGAGCCCCCTTCAGCGACACCATCGCCGACCTCACAAGCACCCACGCCATCGCCTCCACTGATTACATCCTCCTGGGAGATCTAAACTACCATCTGGAAAACGCCAACGACGCCAACACCGCATCACTGACCTCCAACCTCCTCAACCTCGGACTCCACCAGCTAGTCAACACTCCCACCCACATCGCCGGACACACCCTTGACCCCCTCTTCACCTCAAGCAACCACATCTCTTTCAGCCACACCTCCGAACTCCACTGGACCGACCATCACTGCGTCCATTTCACCTATAAGAAAATCACAGAGCAACACCGCATCCAGCTACCTCCTCACCGCCGCTGGAGCAAAGTCACCCAAGACCAACTGACCAGCACCCTCATCAACAACCCTCCACCCGACGCAACCGACCCGAGCACAGCCGCCATCAATCTCCATCAATGGATTCTCGACTGCGCCAACACCCTTGCCCCACCCAAGAAACCCACCGCAATCCAAGGAAAGAAAAAACCAGCCTGGTTCACAGACGATCTAACCACCTCCAAAAGCATCTGCCAGAAGCTCAAAAAGAAATGGATCCAAGAACGCACACCCGACAACCTCGCCACCCTCAAAAACGCCAACCGTGAACACCACCAACGGATCCGCCTCGCCAAGCGCGCCCACTTCACCGAACGCATCAACAACAACGCCCACGACTGCAAAGAACTCTTCGGCATCGTGAAGGAACTCTCCAATCCAAAAGCCAACTCCAACGACATCCCGCCCTCCCAGAAACTCTGCGACTACCTCTCCACCTTCTTCCACCAGAAAATCGCCACCATCCACAACAGCTTCAACACCGGTCCACCGCCAGACCCCACCCCGACGTCTCCTCCCACGACTGCCGCCTCACCGCCTGGACCCACGTGGACGATGCAGAAACCATAACAACCATGAACACCATCCACTCAGGCTCCCCCACGGACCCTTGCCCTCACCACGTATTCAACTCAGCCAACGCCACCATTGCCCCCGAACTCCGCAAGATCATCAACCTCTCCTTCACTTCCGCCACTTTCCCGGACAGCTGGAAACACGCAAAAATCCAACCCCTCCTCAAGAAACCCAAGGCCGACCCCAACGATCTCAAAAACTTCCGTCCGATCTCTCTCCTCCCTTTTCCAGCTAAAGTCATCGAGAAGATCGTCAACACTCAGCTCACCCACTTCCTCGAAGACAATTCCATCCTGGACCCCTCACAATCCGGATTCAGACGAAACCACAGCACTGAGACTGCTCTCCTCGCCGCCACAGATGACATCAGACATCAAATGGACAACGGCAAAACCTCAGCCCTCATCCTCCTCGACCTATCAGCCGCCTTTGACACAGTCTGCCACCGCACCCTACTGACCCGCCTCCAGGAAGCCGGCATCCAAGATAAAGCCCTCCACTGGATCTCATCCTTCCTCTCCGACAGAACTCAGAGAGTCCGTCTCTCCCCTTTCCGCTCCAAAGCCACCAACCTCATCTGCGGCGTCCCCCAAGGATCCTCCCTCAGCCCTACGTTGTTCAACGTCTACATGGCCCCCCTCGCTAAACTGGCCCGCCAACATCATCTCAGCATCATCTCCTACGCCGACGACACCCAGCTCGTCCTCTCCCTGACCAAAGACCCGCTCACCGCCAAAACAAACCTCCACGAGGGACTAAAAGCCATCGCCGATTGGATGAACAACAGTCGCCTGAAACTCAACTCCGACAAGACGGAAGTCCTCATCCTCGGGCGCACTCCCTCTGCCTGGAACGACTCATGGTGACCCTCCGACCTCGGCCCCCCGCCCACCCCAGCCAACCACGCAAGAAACCTCGGCTTCATCCTGGACTCCGCCCTCACCATGTCCAAACAGGTCAGCGCCGTCTCCTCCTCCTGTTTCAACACCCTTCGAATGCTCCGCAGAATCTTCAAGTGGATTCCAACAGAAACCAGAAAGACGGTGACCCAGGCCCTCGTCAGCAGCAGACTTGACTACGGCAACGCACTCTACACAGGCATCCCAACCAAAGACATCAAACGACTCCAACGTATCCAAAATGCCTCCGCCCGACTGATTCTCGACATACCCCGCCGATGTCACATCTCCCCTCACCTGAAGGAACTCCACTGGCTCCCGGTAGACAAGAGGATCACCTTCAAACTCCTCACCCATGCTCACAAGGCGCTTCACAACACCGGACCCTCCTACCTCAACACCAGACGTAACTTCTACACTCCAACACGTCAACTCCGATCCGCCAACCTCGCCCTCGCCATCGTACCCCGAATCCAGCGCAAGACCTCCAGCGGCAGATCCTTCTCCTTCCTCGCCGCCAAGACCTGGAACTCTCTCCCCACACCTCTACGCCAGACCCAGGACCTCCTCGCATTCAGAAGGCTCCTCAAGACCTGGCTCTTCGACCGCTAAACAGCAGCGCACCACGCCCCCCACTCCCCTCAGCGCCTCGAAACCCTGACGGGTACATAGCGCGCTTTATAAATATTGTGATTGATTGATTGATTGATTGAAACAGGGTCAAATATGCATATGAGGTTCTTACCTACTCATTTGGTGAGCCATAGAGCTGACCATATAGGGGAAGGACCTCCTCAATGAGCCTTTCCAGCTCCTCAGGAGAGAAGGCAGGGACCCCTTCACCTGCTTGGCCTGGCATTATGCTCCCAGAGGCGGCACACAGCAGCTGAAGTAGTGGAGGTGTTGATGGCACCAGTGTCAGGAGTCAAGTGAGTGATTTTGTAAAACGCCACATACATGTACGCCATATACGTAGTCATCACCGCTGATGGCCATTGGGCAGTGACCGCCACAGTCACCAACGTTAGCCTGTGACTGTGTCGGCCATGGTTGAACCCACCCACCATGCGGTCATCTTCCGCAGCGGGCAGGTCCTAATGTTGAGTGAACTAGGTCAGGCATCTGCCATTTTGGCAGTTGTAATTACAGTATTGGGCCCTGAAAATTGTGTCACAACATCAATATGTGTGTCTGATTATCTCAAACAATGCAGGCAGCTTTGTTGTGCTGGTTGTCCTACACAATCACCAGTGTAGTCTGTTGCTGGTCACAGATAGCATATTACGGCAATGCACTGTCCACCACCAGTGACAGAATTTTTGACGGTCAGAACAGACTGTGTACTGTCCATTGTCCGACCTTCAAACCATGAAAGAATGTCACCTCATCAAACAGTACCACCTGAATAGGCAAACAACTGTGGATTTATGCTGTCAGTTGGAGCCAGATCTAATGCCTGAAAACACAGATCCAAAATGGATACCACCCATTGTGAAACTCATGGCAGTATTACACATCCTGGCCACAGGGTCCTTGCAATATACAGTGGCCATATCTGGTGGTATGTCCCAACCTATGTTCAGTGATGTGTTAAAAGACATGCCATCAGTAATGCTGAAACACATTGACAACTATATCAGGTTCTCCAAACATGAAGATTTAGCCAATGTGAAGGCTGACTTCCATGGTTTTGATCGCCTCCCACATGTTGTTGTAGCTATTGATGGCACACATGTTGCCTTGGTGCCACAGCAGGCCAGTTAACAAGTTTATCACAACAGGAAGCACTCCCATTCTATCAACTTGCAAGTTGTCTGCTTGTCAGATCTCTACAACTCAAACGTCTGTGCCCGGTTCCCAGGTTCAGCCCATGATTCCTTTGCACTGTGGAACAGCACCATGCCCCAGCTAATGTCACAGCTGCAACCAGAGAGGGCCTGGCTGGTTGATAAGTCACATCTGTCCTGATTTTGTGTGTGCAATGTCAGGTGCTACAATCATGAAGTGAGTGACTTATTGTGTCACTTATGTTTCATTCTGAAACAGGACAGTCAGCACATCCAAACCGTCCTTGGTTGTTGACACCATTGAGGAATCCAACTAAGCCAGGAGAAGTCCACTTCAATAAGGCCCATGGAAGAACAAGGGTGAGCAGTGGAGTGGGCTTTTGGGCTCCTGAAGGCCAGATTTCGCTGTCTGGACTAGCCCTCCCCTACTCACCCGGGAAGGTGTGTCAGACCACTGGGGCATGCTGCATGCTTCATAACATCACCCTGCAGAGGAATATCCCTTACATCCCAGAGGAAGGGGAGCCTGTGGTGCCACCGAGCGAGAATCCTGAAATGCTAAATGAAGATGATAGGGGTGAAGAGGAAGGAGCTGACTTGTGACAAGATCTCATTGACAGCTTCTTCTCATGAGTTTAAGTATGTCATGAGATGTCATGACTTTGACTGTACAATGAACTGTAGTTGTGATACTGTGTGGAGTTCATTTTTGGAAATAGTTAGGGAGCTGATTCTCAGGCAAAATCTGCCAAAGGGTGTTTGATGAGGAAGCTTTTGAAACATCCACATCTTGATGATGTTGCTTTGTTTGTGTGAGATTTATTTCTAATGTACTTTGTTCTCCAGATTTTTTTTGTGTCAAATGTATGGTTTCATAACTATACTTCTTGTTTTTGTGTTTGTTCAGGTATATTCATGATGACATCTTCATTGGGATTTTTCTGAGTTGTGAAATTGGCAGGTAAATGATGCTGTTCGGACATACGAAGTGGACATGGATTGTTCCTGGGAATGTATGTCACAGACTTTGGGTGTAGAAGACCCATGCCAAGACAGCTTGCAGAGTGATGGGATGGACGTTTGGAAGACTTGGACTTGTTCATTGTCATTTGGTGGTCCTGCATCATGTGTGTATTCATGTGGCCAGAAAATATGTAGTCCTAGGCCAAATTCATATTAGTTTTCCTTCACATTGGCTAAACACTCTTTTTGTATGAACTGTATATAGCTGTTGATGTGTTTCATCATTGTAGGCCAAAGTGCCTGTGGCACATCACTGACATTTGTTTGTGTCATACTACCAGATGCAGAAACACTGGATTGTAATGACCATTTGATCAGAAACTTTTGTACTGCCATCTGTCTGAGTCTTGCATTATATGATGTTGGATTCCATTTGTGAGGTAGGCGATATGGCTCCAGCTAATAACATCAACCGTTTTCATGCTTGTCTGTTCTACAGGAGAATGTCTGATTTATCTGTTCCTTCCATGGTCTGGAGGTCAGTACCTGTCAATTTGATTATTTACCCAGTATGGTTCAATTATGTATGATTTACTATGTTTCAGACATATTGACAGCCTATGAGTTGAACAATGTAATACATTTTCTTCTTTGACAAGACAGTTGTATGTATGTGTTTGTGTGGAAAGTGTGTAATCCCGAGTTGGACACTGTGTACATGCAAGATATCCATGCTTGCATGAGTACCTTGTATCTTCATCGTATGGTTCACATGGCCCAACATATCTACATAACTAAATGTTAATTTGAAGACAGCAGACAATGAATTTGTGCCGGATTAATTTATTGCAATACTACTGCGGAAAAAAAATTGTAACAGAAATAAACAAAAATGTAAAGTGAAGGGGTCAGTCATGGTTAATGAAATCATTGGAGTAGAGGCCACCCCACTGGAAGTCCAACGTTCAGAGTATTCCTCCCACTGGAACTGGAATGTGGTTCAGGATCAGTCCACAGAGTGTATGTGTGACACACAAAGGCGGACATTTAGGGTTGCATTGCTATCCCTCATTACCCCTGCTAGAGAGGCCATTTTGGAATTGTGGGCCTACATCTGTTCGCACATGTCTATGCATGTCCCTCGGCAGTTGCTTTATTTCCCGGAGTTCAGTTAATACCTAGCCCATCACGCCTTGGGACTCCTGATAGACCCCCAAGAGGTGGCTGATAGTATCCTGGCTGACAGCAACCCCAGTGGCCTCACGTCGCAGGTCCACAACATCCCTCCCATGCACCTTACCCCACCAAGCTAGGTAGGCAGACACGTCTCTGGGTTGAGCATGATCTGTATTTTACCCACTCCCAGGTAAGTAAACTTAATTTGAGAGTTAACACACAGATGTATTTAGAAATGTGAACACTGGGCTGGTGGTTGCAGTTCCAGAAATAGGGCCTATTGGGCTTTGCAGTCTGGTCACCCCCCCTACTTCACACACTAGACAAATGGCATACTCCTAGGTGAATAAACGTTATTGTAGAGTAAACACACAAATGTATTTGGGAAAGTGAACGCTGGGCAGGTAGTTGGAATTACAGAAACTCCTGAGAGTTGTAGTCAGGTCACTACACTAGACAAATGGCATGCTCCCAGGTGAGTAAACTTAATGTGAAAGTTCACACACAGGTGTATTTTTGGAAAGTGAACTCTTGGATGGTGGTTGGAATTACAGAAACAGGGCCTCCTAGGAGTTGTAGTCAGGTCACTACCTCTACTTCACACACTAGACAAATGGCATGCTCCCAGGTGAGTAAACTTCATTTGAGAGTTAACACACAGGTACATCTGGGAAGTGAGTACTGGGCAGGTGGTTGGACCTACAGAAACAGGGCCTATTGGGTTTTGCAGACAGGTCACTCCCTCTACTTCCCACACTAGACAATGGCATGCTCCCATTTGAGTAAACTTTATTTGAGAATTAACACACAGATGTGTTTGGGAAAGTGAGCACTGGGCGGGTAGTTGGGCTTACAGAAACAGGGCCTATTGGGCTTTGCAGTCAGGTCACTCCCTCTTCTTCACACAAGACAAATGGCATGCTCCTAGGTGAGTAAACGTCATTTGAAAGTTAAAACACAGTTGTATTTGTGATAGTGAACACCGGGCTAGTGGTTGGAGTTACGGAAACAGAGCCGATTGGGTTTTGCAGTCAGGTCAATCCCTCTACTTCACAACTAGACAAATGGCATACTCGCAGGTGAGTGAACTTCATTTGAGAGTTCACACACAAGTGTATTTTGGAAAGTGAACATTGGCTGGTGGCTGGAGTTATAGGATCAGGCCTCTTGGACTTTGCAGTCGGGTACACCCTGTACTTGACACACTAGACAATGGCATGCTCCCATGTGAGTGAACGTTATTTGAGAACTAACACACAGGTGTATTTGTGAAAGTGAACACTGGGCTGGTGGTTGGAGTTAGAGAAACAGGACCTCCTGGGAGCGGCAGTCAGGTCATTCCCTCTACTTCACAACTAGACAAATGGCATACTCCCAGGTGAGTGAACACACAAATGTATTTGGGAAAGTAAACACTGGGCTGGTGGCTGGAGTTACAGGAACAGGGCCTCCTGGGAGTTGTAGTCCAGTCACTCACTCTACTTCACACACTACACAAATGTTGGGCATTACATGTCTGTTGGCAGACTGCCTTTAGATTGGCGCATACATTTACATGTTGAGACATACCATAAGTTATGGGATGATTTATTGATATTGACGCACTTACAGGCACCATTTCATCTTATGGCGTGTGATGTGCATTGGTAGCTGTGATGTTAGGTCCAACAGTACACAATGACTGTCTTACATCTCAAATTCTCTGGGTATTGTATGTTTCAATAGTCAATGAATGACACAGTGACAACAGCTGAGCTGCGTGCATGCAGGACATTGCAGTTTTGCAACAGATTTTGGCCCTCATTCCGACCCTGGCGGTTTGAAACCGCCAGGGTGGAGGGCAACGGAAGCACCGCCAACAGGCTGGCGGTGCTTCCAGGGCTATTCTGACCGCGGCGGTAAAGCCGCAGTCAGAAAAGGGGAACCAGCGGTTTCCCACCGGTTTTCCCCTGGCCCAGGGAATCCTCCATGGCGGCGCTGCTTGCAGCGCCGCCATGGGGATTCCGACCCCCTTCCCGCCAGCCTGTTTCTGGAGGTTTTCACCGCCAGAAACAGGATGGCGGGAACGGGTGTCGTGGGGCCCCTGGGGGCCCCTGCACTGCCCATGCCACTGGCATGGGCAGTGCAGGGGCCCCCTAACAGGGCCCCACCATGATTTTCACTGTCTGCTATGCAGACAGTGAAAATCGCGACGGGTGCCACTGCACCCGTCGCACCCCTGCAACTCCGCCGGCTCCATTCGGAGCCGGCTTCCTCGTTGCAGGGTCTTTCCCGCTGGGCCGGTGGGCGCTCCTTTGGCGGGCCCACCGCCCGCCAAGGTCCGAATGAGGGCCTTTGTGTTGCAACTTACTGGACTTGACTCATCCAGGTATTCGTGTCAGGCCCTCGGGATGCAGGATGGCCAAGACCTTCTCGTTCCAGGGAAAGAGTTGTAATGGGTCACTAGGAGGGCCACCACCAGTCTTGTTGAACTCCATTTGCACCTTCCCCCTCAGGTTGTTCCACCTCTTCCTAATGTCCTCCTTTTGCGCAGGGTGGTGCCTCCAGCATTCACTCTGTTGACAATGCTTTGCCACATTTCAATTTTCCTGCTGAATGGAGTGTGCTGGACTTGGGTGCCAAACAATTGTGTCTCTACTCTTATGATTTCATTTACCATGACTCTCAACTCATCCTCTGAAAAACAGGGATTTTTGGGACATGACATGGTGGGGAATTAAAGTGGGTGACAGGGATCACTTAGAACATGAAAAGTGTTGTGGGGAGTGAATGGAAAAAAGTGTGTGAAAGGGGTCTAAGGGATAGTGAAAAAAGGGGTGCCTTATTTCTATGAGCAAGATCAATGTGCAAATCTTAGTTACAGTGTTAATGCAAAGGATCATGGTCTGTGAAGGAGTTTGTTTTAAAGTGTGGTTTGGGGGAGTGTGCCATGAGGCCTATAATTGTCAGCTGTGTTGTTTTGTTAATTCATCCAATGGGCACTTGTCTGTTACTGTGCTGAACGTAGACAACGGTGGTCGACCGCCATTGGCTAACTGCCACAAGGTGACTACTACGTTGACTGTGTGTTTGTAACAGGCGTGGTGGTTGGCCACTGGAGTACAGACAGCCAAGCTAGCAGACCGCTGCAGATTGTTCACTTTTCCCTAGTCAAGAGTGCAGATTCTGGTGTTCGGACAAAATATTGTTTTAAAATAGTGAGTTGCTGAAATATCAAGTTTTAATGACACATCATGACACAGATATGTCATGAGCAAAAATATTGTTGACAATAACATCAATGTTTTAAGGTAAGAAATACTTTTAAAAAAAATGTATTTATGTGTTTAAATAATATTTTAATTGTCTATGCTTTATATTGTTGTATAATTGTTGTTAATGTTTTTAAATATAGTTTGCAATTTTAAGCTATTTATGTTTAACTTAATTGTAAAAGAGTACATTATATTGTTGAGGTTTGTAGGGGTACAGGGTGGGACGTTAACTAAGTATAATTAATTTATATGTATTTTAAATATATTAATTATTTATTTGATTATTAAGTATGTACATTGTGCAAATAATATATTTTAGAGTTGTAGTTTAGGCGTGCGTTGCTAGGTTTGTAGTGGTTAAATAATAAATGGTTAATTATTAATACAGTTTTAATTAATTGTTAATTAATTATGTAAATTGTGAAATTAGTATAATTTTTTTATTTACATTTTAGGTGTGGGTTGTTGGGTTTGTAGGAGTATAGGGTGGGAAGTTTAATAATAATTGATTCATTATAAATTATTTATAATTAATTATTTGTTAATTAATTATGAAAATTGTGTATTTATTATAATTTTTAAATGGAGATATATGTTTAATTTGCTACTATGTGTGGAAATTTAATGAAATAATTATTAAATAACATTTTTTCTCATATTAATTATTTTAAAAAGTAATAATTATTTTAATGATTTAATTGTTTTTTAATGTATATATTTCATTTTATGAAATTAATACTTGTATTAAAATAAGGTATGTGTTTGAAGTGAAGTACTTTCCCTGCTGTTGCACAGACTGGAGTGGGGCTAATAAATTGTATCCCTCCTGAGTCCAATGCTTTCCCTACTGTTGCGCCGACTGGAGTGGAAATAGTACATTTTACCTCTCCTGAGGCCAATGCTTTCCCTACTGTTGCACTGACTGGAGGGGCTAGTAAATGTCACCCCTGCTGAGTCCAATGCTTTCCCTACTGTTGCACAGACTGGAGTAAGAATAGTACATTTTACCCCTCCTGAGTCCAATACTTTCTCTACTGTTGCACCGACTGCAGTGGGAATAGTCAATTCCACCCCTCCTAAGTCCAACGCTTTCCCTACTGTTGCACAGCTTAGAGTGGGAAACATAAATGTTATCTTGCCCGAGTCCAACGCTTTTCCTACTATTGCACAGACTGTCGTGGGAATAATACATTTTACCCCTCCTGATTCCAATGCTTTCTCTACTGTTGCACAGACTAGAGTGAGAACATTAAATTTTACCCCTCTTGAGTCCATCACTTTCCCCAATGTCCGAGAAATTATCACATGCTTTTGTTCAGAATTAATGAGATGCATGAACTTGCCTTGTGGTTTGTAGAAATAAAAGATCATGTATGACTTCCTTAATTTGAACTGCTTGGACTTGGCCTCTCAAGCCATCAGTTCCCGTGCACATATTAAATTGTCTTTCTCTATACCCTGAAGACTGGATGGTCTCTGGTTTTGTTCCTGAGCTGAAGGAGGCTTCCACAACCCAGCTTTCAAGTCTCCGCAGAATCTGCAGAATCCGAAGAAGAGGAGGCCAGTTGAAGAGCTCGCACTCACCCACAGAGCAAGCTCAAAGAAGTGTAATTCTGGTGACGACCGTGGCACCAAATACTCGGTTAAGAATGCACATCCACAGAGACAGCGAGAACTCATGGAGAGCTGAACCAAGCCTGTCTGAGTCAGCTGCGCAGGAACCCCAGAGTGGAATTGGCAGAGCTCCACCTTTGAAGGCAAATCAGTTTCATCTGAACTGGAGATCACAAGTACATCAAGGTTTGTGCATCAAAAGAGGAAGGGTGGGGAGGCGTGGCCAAGCCGGCAATGGAGTTGGATGTGTAGTCTGGAGCTCCACTCGCCGTCCCCGATCTGAGGGGCAAATATCCTGCTGGGGCACCAACCAGACCCCCATGGAAGAGATCCTAGTCCCCCAGAGAACTGGGAGAACCTAGAGGAACAGAAGGCAACAAGCGCACGGCAGTAAAGAGGGGCACGCGGAGGCTCTGCAGTGTGCTGTGCCGGGACGGGCCACAAGCCGTGGGCACGGCACAGCACACTCGGGCGCCTGAGATCGGGTGGCCTGGTGGAGAAGATCGGGGTAGACTCCCCTCCTCGCGTCTGGACTGCATGGAGGGCCCATCAAGAACCAGGGGCGCCCCGGCAACCCATCAACAAGGCAGTGAGTCTGGGAGAGGGAGGCCGGACCGACCGCCATCTTCCCTCTCTCGTAAACGGGTCCGGGGACCTACAGTGGGGGAAAGAAAAACGACAACTGCACCAAACAAATAAGGGGAGGGGGAACAGCAACCCAAAAGACAGAAAGGAAGGGATAATCCCCCACACCACCCCCCACCGCCTCTTCTGGAGACAGCTCGAGGGGAGCTCGTAGGGGCCCCCTGTGGTGCGGCCATTGAGGACACTGGCACTACCCAGAAGGTGAACCCAGACTCCATCACAAATAGGAACGGGGAGAGGAGGGGATAGCATACTCTGGAGCCGGAAATACCGGAGAGGAGACCCATAAGTAAACTAAACAGGCAAGGGAACGTCGACTAAAGGTGTACTGAGGCAGGCCACTGAAATCCCCAAACACCGAAGGTGGGAGGAGAACTAGATCACCGGAGGGGCTTGGATGGCCGCAAAATCTCGACAATACAAGAGCAACTGTAATTCTCCACTGATAGAATGGCGGGTGGAAGGTCGGGAGCAGTGACGAGTACCACCATAAGTGCACGCGCACAGCAGTGGCAACGGAATAGATAAATAACCATACTGCATTAATTGAAAGACTGTGGTGATAGAAACTCCCAGAATGGACACCTGCTCCCTTAACCCCCCACAGGTGAAAATTGGGAAACAAAAAACTGGTAAAGTAGCGTCGGCCGGGCCCACCTCTAGAGAGGGTACGAACGAGAGGACCGGGGAGACGGAGGCGCTGACGCAGCGTACCGAAGTGATTCTGGCAGCCATACAGGACTCAAAGACAGCCTTAAAGAATCAAATTGCGACACTTGCGGGGGAGGTAGGACTTCTCCGGAACGACTACAACAAATTAAAAGATCAGGTCAAAGTAGCAGAAGAGATGATGAACGAGATGACCCCGCAGGTGAAAACACTCACGCAAAAAATTGCACGCATGGACACTGACTGAAAAGCTTGGCCATCAAAGTGGAAGATGCCGAAAGTCGGTCCCGGCGACACAATATACGCCTGGTAGGGGTCCCCGAAAAGGCAGAGGGCCCATCATTCGAACCCTACATTGAAACATGGCTGAGTGATGTAGTAATGAGGGGTGCACCTACTAAATTCTTATCAGTGGATCGGGCCCACAGAATTCCGGCGGTACCCCCGCCGCCGGGGGCATACCCCAGATCAATAATAGTACGCCTGATGAACTTCAGAGACAGAGATGTGATCCTTCAAGAGACGCATAAAAGGGGCCCTTAGAAAATCGAGGGGAAAGAGATAAATATCTACCAGGACTACACAAACTTGGTACAGAAGCAACGAGTGGCATTTGCTGCAGTTAAACAAGCTCTCAGACACCACAACATAAAATATGCACTACTATACCTGGCGAAACTTCGGATTGAACATGAGAAAAAAACACACTTCCTGGGAACTCCTCTAGAAGCCTGGTAATGGATGGAGATACGGGGCCTTCGCCCAGCCAACGAACATGGTCAGGAGGGCACCAAGGCCTGGCTGACGGGCAAGAAGAGATGCGGGGCGACAGGAGCCCAGTCAGGGCCATCCGCCGCGCCATCACAAGAACAAATCAAGGCAGCGCAGATAAAGGCTGTCAAGGACCTCAGGGAGAAACCCGACATCTGACTGAGCGACAGATGGAGGGAGCTAGAGATGGACACTTGTGGAACTGGAACAGAACACTCGGGGTCGGGAACAGAATCAGAGGCGGATCCACTGCCTCAGGTGACCCCAATGACAGCAGACATGTTGGGCTAATGGTTAATCTTGCTAACACTAACTAGTACGTCCTAGGACCACAGCCCAGCAAAAGCGGACAACGGGAGGGGGGATGGGTGGCATCGGGGAGACCCTTGGAACCTCCGGTTTCTGGACCTGCCCTTCCTATAAATATACCCCTCGGGAACAGGAGGGCAGCACATAAACAATGAAAAACGACGGATAAACTACGACAATGGATAGATTCCATGCCTCGGAAAGGCACGCAATGGGGAACATGGGTCTTCAGCTAGGAGTTCGGGAAAACACATACCTTGAATTGGGGGGGGTGGTAGTTTTACAATCACAGCACGGTAAAGTAGGGTGGGGGGTAGTTGGGGGCTCAGTTTTACAGATCACATCATGCACAGGGGCAAGCACGAACTTGGAGTCGGTGCAAAAGATAAGGGGAACGCACAAGAGAGCATTCCTATGACACGCAAAGAACACAATAATAGACCACTTTCGATAACACCACAACTATGGATACTGAGAGACTATCCATCCTCACATGGAATGTATATGGATTAGGGAATAAACATAAAAGGAGCCTCATACATAAAGCCATATCTATGTACAAATCAGACATCATATTTATGCAGGAAACCCATCTTATGGAAACGCAACATAAAGCCATGGACAGGGGTAAATACAAACTACTGGGACACATGCAGTTCACATCCGGCACCAGAGGGGCCATGACACTAATTAAGAAAAGCCTCCCATTCCATACCACACGCACGTGGGCAGACCCACACAGCTGCTATATAGTGATACTGGGGACATATAAAAATATACAGATGCTACTGGTTAATGCGCACCTACCCCTGGGGCTACAGGGAGGGATACTTCAGAAAATTGGGGCAATACTTACCACCTCACCACTAGCATCAATTATACAGGGAGGTGATTTAAATATGGTGATGAATGCGGAGCTGGACAGGGCTAGTGCTTCAAAGTCAGGCTGCCCCACAAGGGTAAACTGGAGGGCTTTCTCCATGGACAGGAAAAGGGGTATTCATACTATTCAGCCGTCCACAACGCCCATTCCTGACTGGACTACTTTCTGACAACGGCTGACATACTGGCAAGAATTACAATGGTGTTCTGCTTTCCCTCTTATCTCATAACCGAGCTTACAGAACCTCTCTGGAATGCACTTCTGAGTTTAAAGAAGACATTTATTGTTATTAATTCCACACCACGTGCTTCCTGAGACACGAAATTAGTAGATTGGAAGCACACGTTCAAAAGTAGTTGCAGCAATGAAAGCAAAAGATATCAAAGTACTTCTCAGTTGCAATGTACACAGCAAATATATGTGATTATAATATAGCATAACTTCAAAGCAAAGCATAAAAGTCAAAATTCATCACCGTATGGGCAAGGCTGTAGGGCCTATATTTAGCTTCATCTTTCTGGGGTCTGCAAGTTGATGACTCCGGTCAACTGCGAGAAAGAGATTTTCTACCCAAACGGGAGACAGGCAACTGACGTCTAGCTCCTGTCTGAAGTCAAAGCAGATTCAATCTACCCTCCTGTAGCCCAGAGTCATCCTTAAAAGCAAACTCAGTGTGAGAGCCGAAGAACCTTGAAGAGTGGCCAATTCTCCCGAGCTCTCAGACTGGATTGCGAGGTAAACACAAAATCTACGTGCTCTTATCAGCTAAGGTCTGGTGTGAAGAAAACAGCTTGGTCCATCTTGTGGAAAAACACAGCTTGGAAAAACACAGCTCATCTGCAATGTCTAACCCCATGTTAAACTAATAGGCAGCTAACCTAAATATCAAATGTAATGTCTAATGTCATGTCAAAGCCAATAGGCAGCTAAACTGAATACAGAATGTAATGGCTAATGCCATGTCAAAGCCAATAGGCAGCTAAACTGAATACAGAATGTAATGGCTAATGCCATGTCAAAGCCAATAGGCAGCTAAACTGAACAAAACATATAGGGGGTGATTCCTACCCTGGCGGTCCGAGACCGCCAGGGTAGGGGACGGAGGAAGCACCGCCAACAGGCTGGCGGTGCTTCTGGGGCAATTCTGACTGCGGCGGTAAAGCCGCGGTCAGAAAAGGGAAGCCGGCGGTTTCCCGCTGCCCCTGTGAATCCTCCACGGCGGCGCTGCAAGCAGCGCCGCCATGGGGATTCCGACCCCCTTCCTGCCAGCCTGGTTCTGGTGATTTTCACCGCCAGAACCAGGCTGGCGGGAACGGGTGTCGTGGGGCCCCTGGGGGCCCCTGCAGTGCCCATGCCACTGGCATGGGCACTGCAGGTGCCCCCTAACAGGGTCCCAGCATGATTTTCAGTGTCTGCTTGGCAGACACTGAAAATCGCGACGGGTGCAACTGCACCCGTCGCACACCAGCAACTCCGCCGGCTCCATTCGGAGCCGGCTTCCTCGTTGCTGGTGCTTTCCCGCTGGGTGGGCGGGCGGCCTTTTGGCGGTCGCCCGCCAGCCCAGCGGGAAAGTCAGAATGACCGCGGTACGGTCTTCTGGCGGTTCCCACTTGGCGGGGGGCGACCGCCGCCCGCCAAAGTAGGAATCAGGGCCATAATGTGCTACTGGTGAACATTGAGCAACAAATATGCGCAGTGGTGAAACACAAAGTCATTGGTCAAACACAATTAATAGCATCACAAATGGCAGAGTGTCAAGCCAGGGGAATTAGCGACCATGCTCCACTACTGATGCTGGTGTCTCTGGGCCCTCGACCACCAGGAAAAGAATGGTGGATGGAAACATGGCGACTACAAAATACGAAGGTGGTCGAGGAATTAGAGCAAGGCACTCAATACTACTTCACAGAAAACAAGGGATCGGTAAAGAGCCCGGTAGTCCTGTGGGAGGCCTATAAAGCCACTATCAGAGGGGAGATAATAGCGGGAGAAGTAGGAGAAAGGCGTCACAGAGAGAAAAGATTGGTAACGTTAGAGACTAAACTTATAGCATTGGAACAGCAATATGCAACACAACGACACAAGAAATTTAAAAACAGATGAATCAAACAAGAGAGGAATACAATATAGTAACCCGAAATGGAGTACGCCAACAATACCTATTGCGTAGCAAACAGCTTCATGAAGCTGGAAACAAAGCAGGTAAATTATTGGCATGGCTGGGAAAGAAGGAGCGCAGTGATTCCCACATCAGGGAACTCTGGACAGCCAAAGGGAAGTTAATTAGGGATCTCGAGGAAATAATGGAAGAAATGGCAGCCCAAATGGAGGATTTCTTAATAAATCCTGCATAACTATCCCAGAAGCAGAAATAGAAAGCTTTCTAAATGACTGCCCCGGGACACGACTATCACTACAACAAACAGCGGATCTCGAGGAGGAAATCACTGAGGAAGAAATGTCAGTGGCACTGGGGCAACTACAAAAAGGGAAATCGCCGGGGCCCAACGGCCTCCCAGTTTAATTTTTCCAGAAACTCTGGAGAGGGCGCACACCGTACCTGTATGCGGCACTACATCACGCAGTTGAAGTAGGGGAACTTCCGCCCAACATGAGAACACACAGGGGGACTAGGCAGGGGTGCCCTCTGTCGCCAATGCTATTTGCGTTGGCGATCGAGGTGCTAGCTAACTGGATAAGAACAGATCCACTGATAAGAGGATGGCCCACTGGTGGTGATGAGGAAGATCGAATTTCACTTTACGCAGACGATATACTACTGTATTTGACTCAGACGCCATTTTCAATGGGCCATCTGGGAGACATATTTCGGGCTTTTGGGGAAGTATCAGGATTCGGAATAAACTGTAAACTGGGGTAAATTACCCTTATATCCAGAGGGGATATGGGAAACAGAACAAAACACACTGTTACCAGTTAGAGTGGAATCAGAGAAATTTAAATACTTAGGAATCTGGATATCAGGTAGACCCCACCTCCACTACATCACTAACCTCCAACCCCTACTGCAGAGGTTCGAAATGGAGACTAAGCACAGGCAAACCCTCCAGTTTTCACTGACCGGAAGGGCAGCACTTTTTAAGGTGGTGGCACTACTGTGCTTCCTATATATTTTACACCATACCTAATCCCAGAAATATTATTTCGCCAGACAGATTCCCTGTTACGCACGCTACTATGGTCGGGGGGACAACCAAGAATAAAGCTGTGCACCTCACAGAGACGGAAAGATGAGGGGGGCATTGCCCCACCAAATATCCAGAAATATTATGAGGCTGCACAACTCAGCACAATAAATCATTTGGCCTTTCCTACACAAGATGACCCAGCGTTTAGAGGAGACAGGGAAATGATGCCTAAGCATAACTACCTGCTCTGGCTGTATGGGGGTAAATTGAACCCTGAATTCAGCCCTGCAACAAAAACGGTCATACAAACCTGGAACAAACTCACCAAGGAGATGGGATGGGCCACACGTCTGACACCTTTATGGGAAGGAAATAGATTACCCAAGATAAATACGTTAAGAGGCTATAAAGGATGGGATAACATTAGCATAACATACTTAGCTGACATATGGGACGCAAACGAGATGGCACCCTTTACACACCTCCAAAATTAATACCAAATGTCAGACACACAATGGCTACAATACGCCCGTCTAAAGGCGGCCCTACAACGTAGTATCCCAGCAGAAGAAGAAACACAAGAAAACGTCCCATTAGAAATAAGACTTTTAGAGGGGAAGATACAAAAGAAATTAGTATCACAAGTACATGGTACGATCATGAGACATACACAACCCTCGTTGTCTAATCTATGGGAACGATGGAAAAGAGACTGTAAGGAGTTAGACAAAGAGGGCTGGGCGGAGGCACTGATCTTTCCGGCAGAAGTGGCTATCCCGGCGTCCCTCAACTTAATACAGATTAAGATATTACACAGGGTACATTACACAAGATCTCTACTTTTCAAGATAGGGAAGGCAGCAAACAACAAATGTCTACAGGGATGCGGAAAGGAGGGAACATTTTATCACACTGTGGACCTGTCCTCAGGTCGCCAAATTTTGGGAGAAAGTAGGGGGAACCCTGGAAAACGTGACAGAGAATAGCATTGAGGTAACGCTGGAGTCAATGCTACTCGGGGTCTGGGGCCACACTGACCATACAAGATATCAAAAACTATTGATTAACCTAGGTTGCATGCTTGCAAAAAGGGACATAGCTAAGAGATGGGGAACTGGAACAGCACCAAGCCACCACGACTGGAGAGAGGGCATGGACAGATGCTGAATGCTGAAAAGAGAAATATACAGAGATAGAGGCAATGAAAAAAAATACGAGAAGATATGGGGAAGCTGGGAAATGGGATAACTCAATAGCTGCCTGAGGACTAATAGAAATGGTAAAAAGGGGGGTAGTAGGCGGGAAGAAAACCAATACAATTCCACTGAGACAAAGAGGCTCGATAACAAGTGAAGGTGGGACAGGGAAGTTACACAATCTCAAGACAATTGCAGACCTGAAAAGAGGGGGGAGGTGAGGGGAGAGAACCAGAGACTACTACTAATATGTGATCATTATAGTTGATATATTGCTTGAGGGGCAAGCAACATTTTGTTGTAATACGTTGTGTTGCATACGAAACCAATAATAAAAAAAAAAAAATTAAAAAAAAAAGAGGAAGGGTGGCCAAAGACAAAGACTAACGAAAGAGACTGTTAACAGCGATAAAACAACCAGAAACCATAAGAGAGGTTAGCAAATTAGAGGAAAAGGAACTTTCAGAGCAATCAGATGATGAAGGTGAGAGTTCAGACCTGACGGAATCAAAACAACCTAAAAGATAGAGGAAGATCAACTGCAAGTATTCTGGCCCTAATTGGACATATCGTGAAAGAACTGACATTTAATCTGATGACTGTCTAACTGACTTTGATGAACCTCCTCGAGCCGTAACCTGACAACAAAAGGGACTCAATTTACACAGACCACTGACAAAAGTCAAAAAGGATGAATAGCGAATTAGTGTAACAGTCAGAGTACTTTTAGAGTCTCAGGCCTCCAGTTGACACAGAATAAAAATCCTTGTAGCTTTCGAGATAAGATAGAGAAAGAAGAATCAGAGGTTTCGCTTGAAAGAACACGTGTTTGCTTTGTCTGATTACAGCTAATATGGTGCAACAACACTCCAAAATTGTACGTGTAGTTTTGGCAGTTGCCATCACTGTTTCAGTAGGTAAGGGGGTGTTAGGTAATTCCGATAACGAACGAGACTCCTTCATGCTAACTAGTTACGTGACTCCCAGTGGCTGATGCTCCATGATCATCATAATAAGAATATACAACATTTTGATAGATGCAATTTTGGGCTTCTTTATTGTATTTTTTCTTGTCATGATTTGTTTTGTTATATGTGTTGTCTTTAATAAAAGTCTGTATGTATGAAATAATTGTTTTGTATATCACAATAAGAGAACCAACACCATTGTTGCTAATTTAAAATACTATTTTAAGAACAATCAGAAATTCCTAATATTTTCTCTAAGACATAATTGGTCTTCAATTTGTTTATACAATTGATTACTTTGTGTGCTCCACAAATTTTTCTTTTCTTGTTCTATGTTACTGGTTTGCTGTATAGAATTCCGGTATACACATCATGGCAACGATGTGCTTTAGTGTATGAGCACCTTCAGTTATTATTATATGTAGAGGACTATGGGAATGTGCATTTATTGCCTTTTCAGTGTTGCCATTTTTTTGTGTTATCTATTTTAAAATGTCAGCTGAATATGTGAAAATTTTGCAGGTAGAGGACTGTTTGGTTTGTTCCTCTCCCCCAGCCTCAGCAGCTGGGGGATGCCTATTTCCATCTACGTTTGTCATATTCTTTCTCATGTGCTGTTTTCCTTAATCTATTCTATCAGCAAACCTCCATTAAGCTCTTCTACACTGTTTATGACAAACTTTTGGAAAATATACCAATAGTAGGGGTGCCAGAGAGCTGGCATCACATATGGCCGCACTCTGGTGAGGCTCTGGCAGCCGGGGGCGCAATCCAACATAATCGGCCGCATCCAGTGTCCCAACCAAGCCAGGACCGGAGTGCTGAGAGCTATTAAACACTTGTCGACTGAAATGAGGAGTTGATGGATAATAGATCGCCGGCGGGCCTGAAGAACATGGAGTTGACAAAAGTGCTGGTGACCTAACATGGCGGCAACGCGGAGCTAGGAACGCGCCACATGGTAAAGAGAGGAGCTGCAGGCCTGCGAGAGGTCTGAGAGATGGGCCGGTGCTGACTGCGCTCACATCGGAGGCGAGTGGGGGCTCGCCAGGCGCTTGGACAAGTGTCCCTGGGGACCTTGAGCTGCGGAGGTGAGGTGCGGCGTGCGCAAAGGTGAGGAGGCTACCCCAGAGGGCTGGGGACTGTGTGAGGCCTGTTGTACATGCTGGACCACCCTGGGGCATAGAACCATTATGACAGCAAGCGCCTGGTAAGGAGGTGCATCAGCCCCGACTGAGGCACAGCAGCAGGGGCCCGGCAAGCGCAGCAGCGCTGAGTAACGAGTTGCAGCCTAGGGCCGCCCGGCCCCACGTGGAGACTAGGGCAGGGCCTGAACTTACTGCTGCGACCGGTAGAAGTGTGAGTGAGGAGAGCGGCCTCTGTCTGGATCACCAGCCCCACTAGTCATCAAGGTGATACTAGGCGTGAGACTGTTGGGAGGCTCCCCACTATAGACATCTACCTCATTGAACTGCAGGCCTGGTCAGACGTCACCACTCACCTGGGATGACGAAGAGGGCACCCAAGCCTTTTGCGCCCTCATTGAACATGGGGGAGCTCTCTGGCAGAGGGAGGCTATCAAAAGTGCAATCACCAGAAATCATAAACTACATTGAGAACAGTACGTGCACCAGATTAGCAATGGAACCTGTGCTCCACTAACACTGGTAGATGATTTTCTTGCATTGGTGGTTGAGTGGGAACCTTTTCATGCATTGGTGGTTTAGTGGGAACCTTTTCATGCATTGGTGGTTGAGTGGGAACCCTTTCTTGAATTGGTGGTTGAGTGGAAACCTTTTCTTGCATTGGTGGTTAAGTGGGAACCTTTTCTTGCATTGGTGGTTGAGTGGGATTCTTCCCTTTCCTGGCTGGTGCAGTGGGATCCATCCGTTTTCTGGCTGGTGGAGTGGGATCCTTCCCTCTCCTGGCTGGTGGAGTGGGATCCTTCCCTCTCCTGGCTGGTGGAGTGGGATCCTTCACTGTCTTGCCTCCAAGACTAGGAGGTTCCTCCACTATCCCCGTGGACTGTTTGGCTGAGGCGCTGGGCTGGGTCGTTGGGACCCTGCTCTTACGAGCAGGAGGAGGGTAGGGGGAGGGAAGAGGTCAAGTTGGGCAAGGAAAAGCTTCTCAGGGACGGTGGGGCAGAATGAGGGAGGAGATATGGCAGTGGAGATTGAGGGAGTGGTTGTTGGAGGAGTACGTCTGCTGGACTTGGGTGCAGGTGCATGGCCAGTGTGCTGATGTGAGGTGGATGTCTGTTGGGTGTCTGAGTGCCTGTGTTTGTGTCCTTTAGGAAGTGGGGGACAAACGGGGGACAGACAGGGTGGGAGAGGACACAGGTGATGCGTGGATGGATGTTGTGGAGGAGTCTGCTAGTGAGGTGTGTGTGCTGCTTGGTGTGGTGATGCTGGTGGTGGCTGTTGAAGCAGTGCATGCAGGTGTGAGTGTGGACGTGACAATGAGGGAGGCGGAGTAGGAGGAGGGGGAGACAGTGGAGGCAGTGGATGTGGATGTGTGTGCAACTGTCTGTTGTTTGTGTGAGTGCTTGTGGACTGAAGTGTGGTGCCTGTGTTTTATGTGCCACTCTTGTGTGATGTCTTGTGTGCATGCTCGTCTGTATGTGTGCATGGGATGGATTGGGGTTGAGGAGACTGGGGCTGGGAAGTGGTAGTTGGAGGGGGGACAGTAGGAACAGGGACAATGGCTGCCATCAGAGAGGGGGCGAGAGCCTGAATCGATCTCTGTTGGGTCGCCAATCCACAGTGGATGCCCTCCAGGAATGCATTGCATTGCTGCACCTGGGATGCCAGCCCCCGGATGGCATTCACAATGGTTGACTGCCCTGCAGAGATGAATCTCAGGAGGTCAATAGCCTCCTCACTCATGGCAGAAGGGCTGACTGGAGCATGGTCTGAGGTGCCTGGGGCAAAGGAGATGCCCACCCTCCTGGGTGAGCTGGCACGTGCAACTCGATGAGGGGCTACTGGGAGGGCGGTGCTGGTACGGGGGCGGTGGCTGTACCTGCAGCTGGGGTGGTCACAGAGGTGTCCGCCACCACCAGAGAGCTTGCATCGGATGTAGGAAAGTACCATCTTGCCTGGCATGTTACCCCCATTTTTCACTGTATATATGTTGTTTTAGTTGTATGTGTCACTGGGACCCTGGTAACCCAGGGCCCCAGTGCTCATAAGTGTGCCTGAATGTGTTACCTGTGTAGTGACTAACTGTCTCACTGAGGCTCTGCTAATCAGAACCTCAGTGGTTATGCTCTCTCATTTCTTTCAAATTGTCACTAACAGGCTAGTGACCAATTTTACCAATTTACATTGGCTTACTGGAACACCCTTATAATTCCCTAGTATATGGTACTGAGGTACCCAGGGTATTGGGGTTCCAGGAGATCCCTATGGGCTGCAGCATTTCTTTTGCCACCCATAGGGAGCTCTGACAATTCTTACACAGGCCTGCCACTGCAGCCTGAGTGAAATAATGTCCACGTTATTTCACAGCCATTTTACACTGCACTTAAGTAACTTATAAGTCACCTACATGTCTAACCTTTACCTGGTAAAGGTTAGGTGCAAAGTTACTTAGTGTGAGGGCACCCTGGCACTAGCCAAGGTGCCCCCACATTGTTCAGGGCCAATTCCCCGGACTTTGTGAGTGCGGGGACACCATTACACGCGTGCACTACATATAGGTCACTACCTATATGTAGCTTCACAATGGTAACTCCGAATATGGCCATGTAACATGTCTATGATCATGGAATTGCCCCCTCTATGCCATCCTGGCATAGTTGGCACAATCCCATGATCCCAGTGGTCTGTAGCACAGACCCTGGTACTGCCAAACTGCCCTTCCTGGGGTTTCACTGCAGCTGCTGCTGCTGCCAACCCCTCAGACAGGCATCTGCCCTCCTGGGGTCCAGCCAGGCCTGGCCCAGGATGGCAGAACAAAGAACTTCCTCTGAGAGAGGGTGTGACACCCTCTCCCTTTGGAAAATGGTGTGAAGGCAGGGGAGGAGTAGCCTCCCCCAGCCTCTGGAAATGCTTTCTTGGGCACAGATGTGCCCAATTCTGCATAAGCCAGTCTACACCGGTCCAGGGGACCCCTTAGCCCTGCTCTGGCGCGAAACTGGACAAAGGAAAGGGGAGTGACCACTCCCCTGACCTGCACCTCCCCTGGGAGGTGTCCAGAGCTCCTCCAGTGTGCTCCAGACCTCTGCAATCATGGAAACAGAGGTGCTGCTGGCACACTGGACTGCTCTGAGTGGCCAGTGCCACCAGGTGACGTCAGAGACTCCTTGTGATAGGCTCCTTCAGGTGTTGCTAGCCTATCCTCTCTCCTAAGTAGCCAAACCCTCTTTTCTGGCTATTTAGGGTCTCTGTCTCTGGGGAAACTTTAGATAACGAATGCAAGAGCTCATCAGAGTTCCTCTGCATCTCTCTCTTCACCTTCTGCCAAGGAATCGACTGCTGACCGCGCTGGAAGCCTGCAAAACTGCAACAAAGTAGCTAAGACGACTACTGCAACTCTGTAACGCTGATCCTGCCGCCTTCTCAACTGTTTTCCTGGTGGTGCATGCTGTGGGGGTAGTCTGCCTCCTCTCTGCACTAGAAGCTCCGAAGAAATCTCCCGTGGGCTTGTTGGCGTTCTTTCGGCGGGAAAACACTTCTACACGACTCTCCACGGCGAGAGGGATCCGTCCACCAAAGGGGACGTCTCTAGCCCTTTTCGTTCCTGCAGAAACCTCTGCTTCTTCTGTCCAGTAGAAGCTTCTTTCCACCCGCAGCTGGCATTTCCTGGGCATCTGCCCATCTCCGACTTGCTTGTGACTTTTGGACTTGGTCCCCTTGTTCCACAGGTACTCCAGATTGGAAATCCAGCATTGTTGCATTGTTGGTTTGTGTCTTTCCTGCATTATTCCTCTAACACAACTTCTTTGTCCTTAGGGGAACTTTAGTGCACTTTGCACTCACTTTTCAGGGTCTTTGGAGGGTTATTTTTCTAACTCTCACTATTTTCTAATAGTCCCAGCGACCCTCTACAAGGTCACATAGGTTTGGGGTCCATTCGTGGTTCGCATTCCACTTTTGGAGTATATGGTTTGTGTTGCCCCTATCCCTATGTTTCCCCATTGCATCCTATTGCAACTATACATTGTTTGCAGTGTTTTCTAAGACTATACTGCATATTGTTGCTATTGTGTATATATATCTTGTGTATATTTCCTATCCTCTCACTGAGGGTACACTCTAAGATACTTTGGCATATTGTCATAAAAATAAAGTACCTTTATTTTTAGTATAACTGTGTATTGTGTTTTCTTATGATATTGTGCATATGACACTAGGTGGTACTGTAGTAGCTTCACACGTCTCCTGGTTCAGCCTAAGCTGCTCTGCTAAGCTACCATTATCTATCAGCCTAAGCTGCTAGACACCCTATACACTAATAAGGGATAACTGGGCCTGGTGCAAGGTGCAAGTACCCCTTGGTACTCACTACAAGCCAGTCCAGCCTCCTACATCGGAGGAGGCACCTGAGTAAGTGTTGTCACCTCCTGTCTCCGCCGTGATGCTCCCCTCGCCCTCCGTCCCACTGGTTCCCTCGGAGTCAGAGGACTCTGCCTCCTGGGTCCTGTGGGATGCAACTCCCTTTGTCGCCGGTGCCCCTGCTCCTCCGCCAGATGATGCTAATGCACACATGGACAGGATGATAGAAGGAGAAAGGGGGGTAGGGAGAGAAAGGGAGCACTGGGTCAATTACATCACCAACACCACAGTTGGCGTACACAGCACCGTCATACACAGGGATCAGGATTGAGCACTGTGCATTGCCTTGGCATTGAATTGGCTAGATGCCACAACAAGATGAGGGCAAAAACCACCAACTGCACACCTCATGGGACCCACAAAGCCCTGACTCACATGGAATGCAAACGAGCTAGGTTACCTGCATTGCCATACACCCATTACCCTTGAGCTGGATCACACTGCAATGTCTGTCCTGGCATTAAGGGGCACCTACTAACTCACAATCACCACCCGGATCCCATGCCACCTACCAATTATTGTAGTAACGCCCACTGTACTCACCCCCTTGTGGCTGCTGTGATGCCCTTAAGCGCCCATCCAGCTCTGGGTATGCCACCGTCAGTACGCAGGCCATCGGGGGTCAGGTTCTGACGGGCACCCCTTCCTCGTTGGGAGGCCATCCCCAGCTGGGCCTCCGCAATCGTCCGTGCCCGGCGTCTCAGGTCCTCCCACTGTTTCCTGCAGTGGGTGCTCCACCTCCTGTAGACCCCAAGGGTCTGCACATCCTTGACGATGGCACGCCACAATCCCTTCTTTTGATGGGCGCTGACCTGCAGCGGAAATGCAGACAGGAGGACACCATTACACATACAATCCAGCCAGACACACTTATGGCCCACAAATCCCGTTTCCACTCCATTAGCACACACACTCGGTGCCTACCATGTACACTACCTACAGACATCCCTCCCAAATGACACGATGCCTGTACACACATCTCCATGCAACCTTCCCACATGCATTGTGCCCATGGTTTACTCACCTGTTGGTCTGGAGGCCCATACAGCTGTCCATACTTGGGTAGAACCCCATCCGCCAAGCGCGGGCCATGGTAGGTTCCAAATACAGGTCACAGCAGCACACACAGTGTAGGGGTTCTCCTGTGGAAAGTCAGGAATCAAGTGAGGTCAAAGACAGAATATGGCGGTCAAGTCCGCAGCAGTGTACACCGTCACCGCCGACGCTGATCCCCATTGGCCACTGTACTCCATAGAGACCCATATTAGCCAATGAGTAATTGCACAGCGATGCAAGACCGCCTTCCGCCATGACGCCCAACGTCGGTGGAGTTACCTCACTTCCACCTGTCCCTAGGTACAGGACCGACGGTCGCCATTTCATGGTGTTGGACTACATACAGATCTTCCAAAACTGCGCCATTGCCGAAAATTGCACATACGTTGCCATTCCCACTGTCCCATCACATTAATGCTGTATGCACACTGAGGTGGTAGTTCCATTGTTCAAATTCTAATGGCCTACTCACTCTTGTGTCCCATAGATACCGACCACTGTGGATTAATAGGAGGAGGAGACAAACCCCTGTGTACAGACCTCTTGTGGACTTGGCTACACTGGAGGGCAGGCACATTATACTCACCTATAGACTGGACATGGCCACAATCACAGAGCTGTGTGCACAATTGGAGCCTGACCTGATATCAGCTGTCCGTCATCCCACTGGGATCCCCCCTCTTGTGCAGGTTCTATCTGTGCTCCATTTCCTGGCAACTGGTTCTTTCCAAGTGACAGTGGGCTTGGCAGCAGGAATGTCACAGCCAATGTTCTCAATCATGCTGGCAAGGGTATTGTCTGCCTTGGTGAAACACATGTGCAGCTACATTTCTTTCTCCCAGGTGGAAGATTTGGCCACTGTGAAGGCCGGATTCTATGCAATGGGACATATACCCAATATTATTGTGGCGATTGATGGTACACATATTACGTTTGTCCCCCCGCCAGAATAAACAGGCGTTCAGGAATCGCAAGTTTATAGTCACTGAATGTGCAAATGGTGTGCCTGGTGGACCAGTACATCTCCCACGTCACTGCCAAGTATCCTGGGTCAGTGCATGACACCCTTGTTCTGAGGAATAGCAGCATCCCAAATGTGATGGCCCAACTACAGAGGCACAGGGTGTGGTTAATAGGTGAGCCAGAGTCCCCACCCACTGTATGTCAGTGTATGCCTTCAAGTGTTATCCCCGTAGGATTGTGTAAGGCTAAATTTTGTCCCTCACTATTTGCATGTGACTCTGGCTACCTAAACCTATCGTGGCTCCTGACCCCAGTGAGGAATGCCAGGACAGGGGCTGAGAACCTTTATAATGATGCACATGAGCGAACCAGGAGAGTAATCGAGAGGCCCTTTGGCTTCCTGATGGCCAGGTTCAGATGTCTGCATCTGACAGATCCCTGTGCTACTCACCCGAGAAGGTCTGCCAGATAGTAGTGGCATGGTGTATGTTGCACAACCTGGCCCTCAGACGACATGTGCCTTTTCTGCAGGATGAGGGGACTGGAGATGCCCCTGTGGCAGCAGTGGACCCTGAGGACAGTGAGGATGAGGAGGCAGAGGATGAGGATATGGACAAATAACATTAGTTATAGGCCAGTACTTCCAATGACACACAGGTGAGACAGTGCAACTGACCATTACTTTGACTATTGATGTATTCTGTGTGGCTATAGCATGAAGGCATTCACGTTCTTTGCATCTCAACTTACTGTCACCTATGGCTTGTCCTTCTATGGATGTTGGTGATATGACAACAGTGTCCTGATGTGTTTACTGCAGACAGCTACAGGTCATTATTTGTAGTTCAGATCATTTGCACTAGATGTGACTGTTCTCATAAATGCAAATTTTCAACACATAAAATGGAGTCACTCAAATTGTGTTCAAGGGTGTTTATTGTAGTGCATATAATTGTATGAAAAGTGCAATGGTGTGGGGTGATGGTAGAGGAAAGTCCAGGGTATTGTTCCAGTCTGTTTTTAGCACAGGTCCAGTGTCCAAGGGACCATAGGAAGGGGAGAAAATGTAGTTCAAAGTGGACAAGGTGACAGGGTGGGACACAAGGGGGAAAATCAGGGGAGTCTCATTTCCTGGCGGTGGTCTTGGTCTCTGGCTTCTGTCTGGGTCTCAGGGAATGTTTGCGGGGTGGTTCACCTTCTGCAGGGGGAAGGGGGCTGGTGGCCTGTTGGTCCTGTGGTGGGGCCTCCTGCACACTAGCTGCAGCGGAAGTAGAGGGCTGGTCAAAAGACTGGCTAGCGGTAGGGGCCCGCTGGTGTGCTGTCCATTCCCTCATGATGTTGGCCATGTCTGCCAGCACCCCTGCTATGGAGATCATGGTGGTGTTGAGAGCCTGAAAGTCCTTTTAACAACGAGGTTGAGTCCGCCCAGGTGGTATCATCTTACCTGGGTGGGGGTAAGTGGTCAAATGATGAAGCATGACACCATAATGTGTGTGAGACCACCTAGTCTGTAAGGGGAACTCCCTCACCCTTCTCTGAACACTCAGCCGTCACTACCACATTCCATGCCAACAATTAGATCACCAAGTCGGTGACCTACTTACCTGTGGAATGGGCCAGAGTAGCCCGTTCTTAGCATTCCCCATACACATTGTTGGTAGGCCCCCAGGACATTGGTGAGTGCCTCCTGGAGAGTCGGTTCCCTAGGTGTGTCCTCCCCCTGGCGCACAGCGGTCCTCCCAGTGTCCCTGTTGCCCTGTGCCTGTGTACCCTGAACAGTGTGCCCACTGCCACTGACCCCAGGTCCCTGATTGCCTTGGGTGTGAGGTGTGGACTGGGGTCCCTGTACAGGTGGGAACACTGCTGATTGACGTGTCCTGGGGACAGAGGTGCGGGGACACTGGGTGGGTGCTGTGGTGTTGGATTCTGATGGGGAGGCTCTGTGGTTGACTGGGAGTGGGCTGGGGTGACCGACTGACCAGTGGACCCTGATGGGCCAGGTAGTTCATCCAGATCCTGAAGTCCAGAGTTACTGTCATCACTGGGGTCATCTTCTTTTGGGGGACTGGTTAGTGGTGGCACCACCTTTTTGCTGAGATTGGCTGGAGCACCTGTGGGAAGTAAGTGATGTATTATGCATCATGTCTGCGACATATTGTACATCCCTAGCTTCCCCCCTATCATTGCTGTTGCCCTGCCACCTTTGTTTGTGTATGGTGATGTATTGTGTGATTGTTAGTTATCCATGCTGTGCATGCTTTGGTGATGGGTGTCCATGCAGGGCTAGAAGGGCTGTCCATGCATTGGTATAGCATGCAGGGCTTGGCATTGGGTTAGTCATATGTGTAGATACAGTGTGTGGGATGGAGTGGAGTAATGGGAATGAGGGTGAGGGTGTGAGATGGCATGCAGGTATGGAGGGTGATAAGTAGTAAATGTTGACTCACCAGTGTCCAGTCCTCCGGCAACTCCAGTAAGTCACTCAGGATGCAGTATTGCCAAGACTTGCTCCTCCCATGCTGTGAGCTGTGGAGGAGGAGGTGGGGGTCCACCGCCAGTCCTCTATATGGCGAGCTGGTGCCTTGCTGCCACGGAAGTACCTTCTCCCGTAGGCCGTTCCACCTCTTCCTGATGTCGTCCCTTGTACATGGATGTTGTCCCACTGCATTCACCCTGTCCACGATTCTCCTCTATAGCTCCATCTTCCTGGCAACGGATATTTGCTGTACCTGTGCTCCAAACAGCTGTGGCTCTACCCTTACTATTTCCTCAGCCATGACCCGCAACTCCTCATCTGTGAAACGGGGGTGCCTTTGTGGGGACATGGGTGTGGGTGTTGGGTACTGTGGTTGGGTGTGCGAAGTGGGGTGTGTGAGGGATGTATAGGTGTGTGTGACTAGTTGTCACAGTGGTCTTGATGTCAGTCTGGTGGCAATAATTTGTATTCATAAAGGGTTGTGGGTGATGTGGGGGGGTGTTTTATAGTGCTGTGGGTGTGTGTATGAGTGCCAGGTGTGTGTATTTCGTATTCGCCAATGTTTAGTATTTGGGTGTCCATTCTGAGCGCGCCAATGTGTACCACCAATGGTTTACCGCCATTGAATGTCTGCTGTGGTGATTTGTGGGTCATGATGTGGTGGACGTTGTTTTGTTGGCGTAACGGTATAGGTGTTGGTACCGCCACTTTAGCACTGACCTTTGCACTGGCGGATTTGTGTTTGTGGTAGTATTCTGTTGGATTGGTGTGTGTGTGTCATAATATGGGGAACGGATATCCGCCACCGCGGCGGTATGTTGGCGGCCGTCCCCGCGCGGTAAGCGGGATTTACCGCCAATGTCATGATGAAGGCCTATGTGCTCCAGAATAGATGCAATGGCACACAAACTGGAAAGTCATGATGGACAAATCCAAGAGGCGGAATGGGGGAGATCTGCAGTGGAGGATGACTTTGCCTCCTACGTGTAATGGGTCTCCAACATGGACGAAGTCTTGCGTCTTATAGTGGCGAAGAACGAAGATTTAGAGGCGCGATCCCGGTGCAATAACCTGCGCATTTTAGGTGTGCCTGAAATGACCAACACTAGAAAGATGGAGTCCTGTAAAGGAAAACTGCTCCTCACTCTATTCAGGGCGGACTCCATGTCTAAAGTCTTCATCGTAGAAAAGGCCCACAGGTCTCTGATGATGCGCCACCACTGGGCACCCCTGCACGCCGAATTTTTGCCCGGCTTCTAAACTACAAAGACTACAACACTTTACTCAGGCTGGCGAGGGAAAACACCCCTAAAATTTGAAGGTAACATGGTGTCAGTTTATCCATACTTCACCCTCATGGTACAGGAGGCCCAGAAAAAATACCTCGCTGTAAAACAAAAGCTGCATCAGGTGCACATCCCCTAATCAATGCTCTATCCTGCTTGACTGTGCTTCACTTATAAAGGGAAGGAGCAGGAATTTGCGAACGCCCAGCAGGTCCAGGAATTTCTGAGCAGATACAATATAGACCTTCCCAAAAGAGGAGCTAGAGGGTCCCGCCCTGGTTCAGCCTCACCTACTCCAGACATGGTCTAGCCAGTTGATAGTGGATAGTGCTTTTTGCTCACTGCTACTAGCCAACTGCGATGACCATGCCTTCTACAACAGGCTTTGGGGGCTGATGGGGATGTCGGCCCCAGCCTCATACTATAGTGAGGGGACTTCAATTTAGCCCTGTATGCCGAAGCTGATAGGTTGGGCCAGCTCATCTCCAACGCAGTATAGCAGCAAAGCATATTGCTGACATTATGGAAGAAAACCACCTGCTGGATGTGTGGAGGCAGGTCAATCCTGACATCGGTGAGGGTACATACTATTCAAGCATACACAACAGCTGGTCCTGTGTACAATACTGGCTGGTCTCAAGGGGTATAGGCCCTTGGATCCATGAGGTTCAACACCTTGCAAGAACATACTCTGATCACTCACCCATCCTACTAGTGCTGGATGTACCCACCAGTGCAGTGAATGCGCAGGTGTGGAGACTAAACCCAGAAATACTACTAGATCTGCCATTCTGGGAGGAATTGAGGTAGGATATTGTAGTCTATATGGGCAGAAACATGAACCCAGTCCCCAGTATTGGTACAGTATGGGAAATCCTTAAAGTTACTGTGAGAGGGTTCTGCTTGGCAAAAAGCTGCGGGGTAGGGTGAGCCCTTCGTGCCCACCTCCAGAATCTGGAAGTCAAACTTAAAAGCCTGGTGGTCCAAGGGGATGCCACGGCAGATCCCGCGGCGTTGGTGGCCATTCAAGAGACTCTATCGGAATATAAGGAGCTGGCGGAGAGAGATCGCCTCTATGAAGGTAAATATGCTAGGGCTTGCTCCTATGGGGAAGGAGAAAGGTCGGGACATGCACTGACCACTATAGTCCATAGGAAACCCACAGCCAATGATATCCTAGAAATCAAAACACCAGAGGGTATAGTTCACAGAGACTCAACAAATATACTCTCAACATTTGCGAAGTTCTATGCAGACCTCTATGGGTTGCGTAGGGAGCCACAACCTGACTTCACTGGGTGCTTCGATAACGTGGAGCTGGGCTGGATTAGCAATGCACAGCGCAAATACCTAGCTGCAGACTTTACAGCGGATGGAATTCAAGAGGCGATTGCACAGTTACCAACGGGGAAGGCCCAGAGGCTGACTGCCTGCCAGTGGATTATTGTAAAGCCTATGTAGAAGTACTAACACATGTTCTATGCCAGGTCTACAATGAACTGAAAGAGGAGGGCGAGCTGCCCCCCACTATGCGAGAGGCATTGATCCTCACCCGGCTGAAACTTGGCAAACCCCCTGACGCGTGTGACTAACAGACCACTCTCTCTCATAAACTGTAACACTAAAATACTAGCTAAAATGATTGCCAATAGTCGCTCCCTGCTCCTCCCATTCCTAAGCAGGCTAGACCAATCGGGATTCATCCCAGGGAGGTCAACCTCACATAATTTGAGAACTCTGTCCACAGTTATGCAGGATTTAGACCCAGAGCTAGATGCAGTGGCTGTCTTCTTGGATGCCACCAAAGCCTTTGATTCCTTGGAGTGTGACTTCTTGCGCTGAATCTGGCTACCCAGTGGATTCTTGGAGTGGACATGCCTTTTGTACACACACCCCACGGCAAGGGTGTGCATAAATCACGGGGTGTCTGACCCCATATGTATATCTAGGGGCACCAGACAGGGGTGTCTGATGTTGCTGCTTCTTTTTGCGCTGGCAGTGGAGCCCCTGGCAGCCAGGCTTTGGCAAAATCACCAAGGCTTTGCGCTCCATTACCTCTTGAGGCACCTCCTGGTGTCACTATATGCGGACGATATCATGCTATATCTGAAGGAGCCCTGAGTCAGCCTTAGTGGGGTCTTGCGGGAGTTTGTCCAGTTTGGTGCATTATCTGGCATACAGATCAATGGAGGGAAATCTCAGATCTTCCCGCTGATGCACAATACACAGCCCTTCACCCCAGACTATCTGCTGCAGTGGTGCTCTGCTGAACTCAAGTATTTGGGAGTGCAGATCACTCTGGACAAGGAGGAAACAATCAGGGCTAACTATGGAGTGGCACTATCCACTATCACTGATGGTATTACCAGGTGGATACCCTTGCCTCTATCCTTGGAAGGCCGGATGGGACTAATGAAAATGGCCATACTTCCCAAGCTCCTCTATCTTATCTTAACCATAACTTACAGACCCGAGCAAGCCTTTTTTCATGCACTCCGTGCTCAGATGGTGAGGCTTGCATGGGCGGGCATGCCAGAAATGGATGGAATGTCCTTACCTTCTCCTTCAGTCAGGGCGGCTTCAAGGTGCCTGACTTTGAATTATACTACAACTGTGCACAAGCCCACTATGCCTTCCACTGGTTTAAACCTGCGCCATACATGCCACATTTGGCAGTGGAGAAGGGGTATATGAGCCCGCTCCCTCTGTCAGCCTACTTAGGCGCCATGCTGGACTTCTCAGATTTGACAAATTCAACGGTGGCATGCACCACTGCTGAATGGCATAGATAGGTGAGACGCACAAGGGCATTGCTGCTTTACTCCCCACTTGTCCCCTCACTGTATAGTTCTCTACTGGCGGTTACCCGTGAGGTGACCTGTTGAGCAGTCCTGAGAAGAATGGGCTATGCATAGTGGGGAGACCTGTACACACAGGGCACCTTTAAAATGAAAGAGCAAGTTTTTGCGGGCCTAGAGCCATCTCCCCTAGATACATTCTTATACCTTGGACACATCATAAAAGCTGTCATCCCCAAATTCCCAGCAGAACCACGCACACTGAACACTCTACATACATTATGGCAGGCTGATACACTGCGCCGTCTGGTCTCTACCCTTTATAGCACCATACAAAGTGAGACCCTCAAGGGGGACATGTGAGCCTACACCAAGTGGCAGGCTGAGATTGAGGTGGAACTAACAGAAGCCATTTTGGTGGCATGTTGCGCTCACACTGGTAAAGTTGCCTCCACTAGTAGACTTCGCATCATACACTATAAATATTTGCATAGAGCATACTACACACTGGGCCGACTATACAGGTATGGGCTATGGGATACTGACAGATGTCACTGATGCAACACGGGAGGGGCGGACATTCTGCATTTGGCATGGGAGTCTAGTTACATAGAGAACTACTGTCACGACATAGAAACAGCACCGAGGGATATGATAAATGCAACACTCATGCTCACTCCCTTGCTTGCCTTACTGGGGTACACATAGCGGGTTGAGCCCTGCTACAGGAAGTTCATTGCGCTGGCGTTGCTACTAGCCAAGTGAAGAATTGCATGTAGATGGGGAAGGGGGTGGGCTTCAAAATTTATGGAATGGTTGTCTGACCTTGTCTACTGCAATGACCAGTTGACACTGTCTGCTGATACCTTCTCCCTGAGCTGCAGGCCCTGAGATATCTGGGACCCCTTGCATGCATATCAGCTGTCTCACCGAATGTCCACGGTCCTGGTGGGCTGGCTGACCATAGTGCCTGGACATTATTTACGAGGAATAATCTTGTAGCGGGAAGATGCTTTCTTACCACACCCCATCCTGTGCTTTCTTTTGCCAGACCTGATTGGCCAGAGGTTATCTGGATTCCATCAACTTCAAGAGAGTGACAGAGGAATGTGAGTAATACTGGATATAAAAATAGATCACTGGCTTTTCTAAGATTCACCTTTTACCTGAAGGAGCACTGCACACCTGTGCATAAGAAGGCCTTTGCTTACTCCTTTGAAGGGCAAGGATTATACCCCCAGAAACTACTTTCTACTGGTTCACTTGAAGGAGAAAAGTAGGAAGACTTATCTGCAGGTAAAGGACCTATATCATTCAAGCTGTGCTGAAGTCCAACCTTCTACAGTACTTCTGAGAGGAGGTCTGAACCTGCTGACACTGGACTCATGTGGCCACTGCCCTGTTTGACTGGAGCATTCCTGTTGAGTGTGGCTTAATGATAGGCTGAGAGCTGTGTGCCTCGGTTTCTCTTCAGCGTGAGACCCTTGTGCCTGTACTCCTGCATTGTTCCATGCTCTTATTCTTCAGTGACTCCAGTGTCAATGTGAGGTATGTGTCCCTGTACCTCTGCATTACCATTTGTGCCCTTTCTTCAGGTACATTTATCAACATGCCTGACTCCCGCATTGCTGTGCGACCTGTTCAACCGCAATGCTGATATCTGAGGGAGACCCATATTTCTAAACCCCTGCATTGCTGTGCATGCCCCCTTTTCACAATGTCATTGTGAAGCACAAGCAGTAAGGGCTTGTACCCTTTGAAAGTGGTGGGGCGAGTGAATTATCTCACCACTTCCCCCCCACAAAAAAAAACCTCCCTCAAAAACCCCAAAGTAAACCACCCCTCCCTCCAAAAGCCCAAATAAAACCATAACACTAACTACAAAATAAACACAACAACTACACTTACATGCATTACACAGACATGCATAACATATTTAGAAATTTAAAAAACTGCACTTACCCATGGGCTGTGCATCCTCCTCGGTGCTCTTCTCCTTTTCCAATGCTGGAAGAGCTCCCCTAACCAATCCAGATGATGCTCTCATGCTGTTAACCAGCATAAGGGAAGCGCCTGGATTGGATGGAGCAGCCTCGATGGATGCTCCTTCAAGCCGTAGAGGCCTGTGCTTTGTTCTCCTTCCAGCTGTCTTAAGACAGCTGAGTGGAGAGCTTCAAAGTGTGCATGCCACTTTGGCCATCTCAAAACAGCCGTCCAAAGTGACATGCGCACTTTGAAGCGTCCAGTCAAGTAACTGCTCCAATCGGCAGCAGAAGACATGCCTAGCATAATTCAATGCTTGTGCTCACTGCGCCGGTAAAAATAAAATGGCAAAGTAATCTTTTCATTGCCATTTTAGTTTTGCCTGTGTGGCTCGCAGTGGGTGGCTGGGCAACACTCCCTCACCCTTAAGATGAAAGCGTCACTGAGCACTAGTCTGAACTCCTGCATTTCCTTGTGTGACCCACTGTCTTGAGTGATATCGATTTCAGCATCAAACCAGAGTGCTGCACCCCAACATTGTCATCTTAAAGCCTGTCGAGTAGCTGCCAGAAGTACAATGCTCATTGTACCTCCACCACCACAACCTGCTATCAGGAACCCCAAACTGTGAGAGCCACTTCTTCCCCATCCACCAAGCAGTCTAGACTGTGCACCCACTGCTCACTCTGACAGTGCCAAGCAGGGAATTACCTGCACCTGGACAGAGGGGAAGCCATGAGCACCAGAGAACTGAGTCAGATTATGAATTGTATATTAGGGTACGGGTACAAGCAGATGCACAGGTATGGGCAGATACCAATCTTCACTATAGTTGCAAGGTGACACTGTAACTACATCCCTTGTTAAAAGTGTGACTAGCCTCTAGAAGGCAGGCTCTTTGCCAAGGTACAAAGTAAATAAATGCACATTAGGGGTAAAGTTTATGTCATGAAACATCTTAAAACCAATAAGCACATTATCTTAATAAAAATGAAGCTATATCTTTATTTTTTCAAATAACACTGCTTGGACATTATACCTATTATGAATGATATATGTTATATCTGAACTAGATGTTCCACCCCAAACCCCCACCAAAAATAATCCTTGACTGTTTGACCTTGCTACAGTCTGAAAGTCAAAGCCTAAATGGGAGGTGCTTGACAATTCATTGAGCTTGCAGTAGTATCTGGTTACTGCGTTGGCTGTATGTCAGAATATTGTTATCAAAAACATTTTCTGACTGAAATATAGGGTCCTAAATATTGCCTACAAAAAAGTCCCATTCGATGTAGATAATTAGGACACAATATGACTGTCCAACAATATTTTGATAATGTTTGATGGCTCTGTAGTCACACATGCCACGGAGAATTAGTCTTTCAGTGTGTATGCAGGTACTGTATGTGATAAAGGTTCCCCATAGAGGCATATCACTTTCTTGTGAGTAGTACTTACATTCTGTATTGTGCTTGAACCAAAGGTTGTACTTCATGGCCTGCTGAATATTTAAGTGTCTGGAAAGAGAGAATGGAGATACCTGGAGATTCAGTGGCTGGGGAGCTGAGGGCAGGCTATCTGGGAGTCACATTGGTCTTGAAGGCCACAAAAGTAGCTCTGGGGGTTATTTTTGATTATAAAGGGCTCTGAGGGTCAAAGGTTAGGGACTGGGGTATCTCAGGGCTCAAAGTGAGGGCGTGAGGGCAAGCAGAGTTGCCGTAAGGATATCTGAAGGCCAGAAGAGAGGGTCTCAGAAATAGGTTATAAGATATTCAGGTATGTGTGAGTGGACATGAGACAGGGGTATTTTTAAGGGGTGAGCAAAGTGGGGGGAGAGGGTCAGATGTTTTTTTGAGAGCCAGCTGAGGGTCTGTGGTTGCCAGCAGAGAGAATGTGCAAGCCACTTAAGGGCTTCTGAGAGGTAATTAATGGTCACTTCTAGTTAGATGGATCCTCTGAAGGTTGGCATTACACTGGAATAACAGTAGACCAAGGGTATCTGCAGGAAAGCTCAAGACAGGTAGAAAGGCTTTGAGAGATTGAAGCACTGAACTACTAGGGGACATATTTACAAGCCCCAGCGCCTCCTTGCACCGCACTAGGGTCATTTTTTTACGCTAAGGCGACGTCAAGGATGCCTTTTCCCCACACCAAATTTACAAGTGGCGCAAGGCAAGCATTGCGCCACTTTGTAACCCCTTGTGCCACATTATGCCTGCACCAGGCATACTGTATGCAAGGAGGGCATTTCCCCGATAGGATTCCAGGAAAAATGGCGCAGTTAAATTTATGAGATTTCACTGTGCCATTTTGTCATCATTTTTAGCACCTGCCAAAGTCAGACATTAAAGTGATGCTCCCATTGTTTCCAATGGGCCTCCCCATGCATTGCTGGACTAGCTCTATGATTTGTGGTGCTAGTCGACCAGTGAGCCACTATTGCGTCAAAAATGTTGACCCTATTGTGCTAGCGCGCACCATGGTGTGCCATATTGTGAATACGGTGCTACCATGGTGATGTTAGAAGGGTCTGGGGGGGGGGCGCAAGAAAATTAGTGCACCATCGCTGATGCGCCACTTTCTTGTAAATATGCCCCTTGTTGGTCTGTGCTATGTCAGAATGTCAACTGAGAGTGTCTAAGGTTCAGTGGAAGCATCCATTTTTGAAGCTATTGTGGCGCTTTGCTGCAATAGCGTCAACATTTTTAATGCTAGTGCAGCAAAGCACAGGGACGCTCATTGATTAAAATGGGTGTTTCATTTTAAAGCCTGCTTTGAACAGGCGTTAAAAATGATGGAAAAAATGGTGCACTGAAATGTTGTAAGTTTCACTGCACCATTTTTTCATGCCTCTCTGCATCGGAACGCCTCCTCTTGCATACATTATGCCTGACGCAGGCATAGTGTGGTGCAAGGGTTTACAAAGTGGTGCAATGCAAGCATTGCGCCACTTTGTAAATACGGCACAAGAGAGAGGCCTCCTCAACTCCTCCTTAGTGTTAAAACAATTACACTAGGATGGCACAAGGTAGCGCTAGGGGCTTGTAGGTATGCCCCTAAGTGTCTACCAATGGTTTCTGATGGCCAGTCGTTGGGCCAGAGGACTGCCTAAGAGCCATCTGAGGGTGTCTCAGAAGTGGCAAAGTGTCTCTAAGGGAGGCTTAGGTCTAGCTTATGGCTGGCCTGAGTTTATCGCAGGTTTCCTTGAAGTAGGTGAGGGTATCGGAGGACCATATGAGGGCCTTTGAAAGCTGGCTGGGTAATGTTAGTTGAGCCAATGATGAAGAATGCCATACAAAGTTTGTGTGGGTCCATGAAGCAATTGCCTGATGAGCAGATCAGTGTGAGTAGGGAGTTAAATTGAGTGATCTTTCTCCTTTAGTGTGTTTTAACTGTTGTTTGGGGAAAACGAGACAACCGTCCTTCAGGGACTCTGCTCTACCCTTCTGTTTTGGATTTAATTGGGAAATGTTAGGGTCAACTAATGGCCTAGAAGAGCCAGCAGATTATCTGTAACAGCTAGCACATTATGATGTTAAAAGCCAAATGATTGTGGCTGAGTGCGGGCCGGGCGGCTATAAAGACTTAAAGAAGTAGCCTATGGTTTTGGATGCCCTTTGGACAAACTTGGATGGATGACAGAGTTGTTCTTATGAATCACCAAAGCCCCCTAGAGCAGACATCTGTCTTAACTCCTGAGCAGAGTTCTACACCCCCTCACGACTTTATAAAGCTATGGGGCAGGAGGGCCCTAGGAAACCTTCTGCACCTGCAAACACTGACAGGGGCACCAAGGCTCTTTGGAAGTCCTGTCCCTCACATATGCCATTATTCACTGCAGGAGTCAAGATGTTTGCACAATTAAAGTTGCACCTGGTTGCTTTTATACCAGCATGACCAGTGTTTTAAAGTCATTTGTCTCCCGAATCAATACATACTTTTAAAAGTAAATGTAAGAAGAAACCAGTTTAAATGAACCCGTTATTTTACTAACCTTTTTTCCAAACCCTACTACGATCGCAGAGAAAACTCTACACTCTTTGGACATCAAACGATGCCTAAAATGTTATCTTCAAAGTACCAAACAAATCAGAAAATCAGACCAACTCCTAGTATCTTATTCTCTTGGACGACAGGGAACAAGAGTAACCAAGGCCACTATAGCCCGATGGATTTCTTCAACAATCCAGTTCTGTCACACCAAGGCAGGAAGACCGCTGACTAGGCGCCTGAGAGCCCACTCCACGAGAACAGTCTCCACATCGGCTGCTTTGTTTCAAGGTATTGCCCTTGATAAAATATGCCAAGCTGCGACATGGAAAACTACGCACTCCTTTACGCAGCACTATTGTTTGGAGTCATCACAAAGAACCGACTCTCTAGTAGGACAAGCTGTTCTACGCCATCTCTTTCATTAAGGTGAGACCTTTCCTTAGTTATAGACAAATGGTTTGAAATGCAAATAACCGTGATTTCTATTATGCTTCCATATGAATATGTAATATGTATGTATGTGTATATATATATATATATATATATATATACATATATATATATATATATATGTGTATATCAGCATTTACAACATGAATTTCAGTATATGTGTACATGTACTTAGAAGTATCTATGTTCCTTCGAAGCTCACGATGAGAAATGTATGAGTTAACTATTTATATTGGAGATAGAGGGTCTTCATGTTCGCACCCTCCATCCACGTTGGATACAATGTTTATCAACAATACTGCTGACTATTCAGATTCAAGCATGTGAATTTATGAAAGATCCAATACTGGATAAGAAAACAAGTTACTTACCTGTAACTACAGTTATCCAGTATTGGTATCTTTCATAAATTCACATGCGACCCACCCTCCTCCCCTTTGATGCTCGCATTTCCTCTCAGGTTATAATTTTTCACTCTCGTGCTGGAAAATCTGAGGAAGGGAGCTTCTCTGGAGAAGGTTCTAGAGGGTGCTGGTGCCTGATTGGACAGCAGGAAGGTTTGGGTCCTTCCACAAAAGGACATGGATAGGCTATATGAGCAATTGCTGTCTCCATTATAGCCTATGGCAAAAAAAAAATCTTTGTTAATTATTGCTATTTTATGTACCGTGGGACTCCCACTTCGACGACAGGGATGAGAATGTGAATTTATGAAAAATCCAATACTGGATAATTAAAGTAAACAAAGAAAGAAAGGCCATGTTTAAAATAACTGCTGACGGTTTCATACAAACGTCTACTTAAGAATCGTGTCTGGGCCTTTGCAGAATGCTAAAAGGCGAACAGATGGCCAGTATTTTTCTCCGGGAAAGGTGACAACCCTACCCACAATAGGCTCCTAACCTCACTGCTGAGTTCTGCGGCCCGTGCTACACTTTGGCCAATCAGTAGGGTAGGTTTGCAGTGATGCTGCCTGTGGAGTACCTGTTCCTTCTTTGAGGGAAAGCTTGGAATTGTCTGGTTCATCTTAAATGTGTGCAAATGAAGCGGGCACTGCTTTATGGTACCTTTGCCGCATGTACTGTTAATTTAATTAGGGCACTCTTTTTATTTTATCTTTTGATGGCAGGGGCTTGACCAAGTAATTATCATGCTTGTCCTGCACAGTATTTCAATCTAATCCCAAACAAACGATACTTACCTCTTACAATGCTACCCAGGCAAAATCTAACATTCACCAGGAAAACATTTAGTGGGCTATATCATCTTGGGGGAAACCGATTTTTTTTCCATCCAAGGGGATTAGATATAAAAAAGTTTGAAGACCACTTGCCCAGCGTTCAAAGTGAGCAATGTCTAGGCACAGTCCTTCCTTTTGTAAAAATTGTTTGCCACGTATTGTGCCTGCCTATCACACGGCCTGTTGGTGTAAACATGGCGTGTGGTGGTGTCATAAGGCAGCTTTCTGTAGAAATATCCCTTGAAGCGCCTTCCCTGTAGGCATCTGGTACTAGCTTACTGTGTTAGCTTTACCTGTTGCTTTGTTATTTAGCATGCTGTCAAGAGCGCATTTAGACAACCTCCAACTGTGCTCTGTATTATCTAGGAATCCTGCAAGTCTTGTTTGTCTTTTTACATCAAAGATGGAAAAGACAAAACGACGGGAGAAAGTGGAGGAGGCCCCGGGCAGCCTGTAGAATGTTGAGCATTTCTGCTGGGGGTGCTTCTGGGCTTCTGCCGTTTGTCCAGGGCTCTGGGAGGTCGGGCTGCAGGCTAGGATTCGGGCAGCTTGAGGGTGGTGTTCTGTGTGGCTGGAGGGAGCAGTGTTTGCTGGTGTCAGTATGTGAGGGCACTGTGAGCCTGAGGCATGTGCCTTTGCCCCAGGTCTGTGATGTCATTGGTTGGGTGCGGCATCACAGCTGGCCTTTCTGCCAATGCCGCTGCGGCACAAAGGCTGATGGGGGAACGGTACAGAGAAGAGGAGGCTGTGCTAGGACCTGGCTACGTTGCTGTCTGCCCAGGCCTCTTCCTCTGTCCCTGTGCACTTGCTGCTCAGGGACAGAGGAAGAGGCTGGGGTCGGAATGCGTCGGCTAGAGCATTTAGAATCAGCAGGGTTGTGAGCTCTCCCAATGATGCTCGCCGAGTTTCCCATCCGCCCACAGCCCCTCCCTCTACTGCTTCCTGTTAGGTTGTACTGTGTGCAGATTCTTAAAGGGTAAAACCAGATCCGGTGTCTGCAGGCCTAAATTAATGGGGAACTGGTAATTTCATACCCAGAAACACCAAACCACTCACAATTAAGGGGAGCATTGCCTCCTGTGCAGAAACAGCTCCACCTGATAGGTACCTGTCCTGTGAGTAGGGGGACAAGCACTGCTACTGCCTGCGCTGCACCTGTCCTGTGTGTAAGGAGGCATGCACTGCTGCTGCCTGCGCTGCACCTGTCCTATGTGTAAGTGGACAAGCACTGCTGTTGCCTGTGCTGCGCCTGTCCTGTCTGTAAGGAGACATCCACTGCTGCTGCCTGCGCTGCACCAGTCCTGTGTGTAAGGAGACATGCTGTGCTGCTGCTGCTGCTTGCGCTGCGCCTATCCTGTGTGTAAGGAGACAAGCACCGCTGCTGCCTGCGTTGCTCCTGCCCTGTGTTAAGGAGACATCAACTGCTGCTGCCTGCACTGTGCCTGTCCTCTGTGTAAGGAGACATGCACCGCTGCTGCCTACGCTACACCTGTCCTGTGTGTAAGGAGACATGCATGGCTGTTGTCTGCGCTACTCCTGTCCTCTGTGTAGGGAGACATGCACTGCTGCTGCCTGCACTGCACCTGTCCTGTGTGTAAGGAGACATGCACTGCTGCTGCCTGGGCTGCGCCTGTCCTGTGTGTAAGGAGACAAGCACCGCTGCTGCCTGCGCTGCTCCTGCCCTGTGTTAAGGAGACATCCACTGCTATTGCTTGCGCTGCGCCTGTCCTCTGTGTAGGGAGACATGCTCCGCTACTGCCTGTGCTGCACCTGTCCTGTGTTAAGGAGACATGCACTGCTGCTGCCTGCACTGTGCCTGTCCTCTGTGTAAGGAGACATGCTCCGCTGCTGCCTGTGCTGCACCTGTCCTGTGTTAAGGAGACATGCACTGCTGCTGCCTGCACTGTGCCTGTCCTCTGTGTAAGGAGACATGCACCACTGCTGCCTATGCTACACCTGTCCTGTGTGTAAGGAGACATGCATGGCTGTTGTCTGCGCTACTCCTGTCCTCTGTGTAGGGAGACATGCACTGTTGCTGCCTGCATTGCACCTGTCCTGTGTTAAGGAGACATGCACTGCTGCTGCCTGCGCTGCACCTGTCCTGTGTGTAAGGAGACATGCACCGCTGCTGCCTGTACTGTGCCTGTCCTGTGTGTAAGGAGACATGCACCTCTGCTGCCTGCGCTGCTCCTGTCCTATGTGCAAGGAAACATGCAGAGCTGCTGCCTGTGCTGCACCTGTTCTCTGTGTAAGGAGACATGCAGCACTGCTGCCTGCGCTGCACCTGTCCTGTGTGCAAGGAGACAAGCACCGCTGCTGCCTGGGCTGCGCCTGTCCTGTGTGCAAAGAGACATGCACCGCTGCTGCCTGTACTGTGCCTGTCCTGTGTGTAAGGAGACATGCACCTCTGCTGCCTGCGCTGCACCTGTCCTGTGTGGAAGGAGACATGCACTGCTGCTGCCTGCGCTGCACCAGTCCTGTATTAAGGAGACATGCACTGCTGCTGTGTGTAAGGAAATATGGACCGCTGCTGCCTGCACTGCTCCTGTCCTGTGTGCAAGGAGACATGCACCGCTGCTGCCTGTGCTTCACCCATCCTTTTTTTTAAATCTTTATTTATGGTTTTCAAAAAGATACAAACAGAAGCGATCTCCAATACTTTTTCAGTCTTCTGACATGAGCACAGACCAACAAATTCACACAAGGACTGTGCTAAGTAACAAACACCCCAGTGCAAAGGTGGGCGGGGGAAACACCATGTAGAAAAAATAGAGGTATGTTTAACAACCACTCAGTGTATTATGGTGGCAGGGTCTAAATGGTTTAAACAATGTGAGATCAAACAAAACGGATTGGTTAAAGGAGGGAATGAGAGACAAAAAAAGGGGGGGGTAGAGGAGGGAGTGGGGGAAGGGAAGGGAACATGGCTCATCCATGGTCCTGGCTCCCAATGTGGAGCCTCGAAGAGGGCATTTCCTTTAGTTTAGACCCAAGGATCTATACTGAATAGGATAGAGAAGTATGATCAGTCTGGGCGGGAGGACTATGGTGGTGATCCACCCAGGGTACTGGCAGAGCGAATGGATCATTGAAGAGAGGGAGGGGTGTCTCTGTCACTTTACACAGCTCACCAAGATTAACTGGAGCCGACACTGGAGGCTTCAAGAGAAAGCAGGAGGTGAAAGATAGACAGAATGCTATCAGAGAGGAAGGTGAGAAAGAGGAGACAAGATAGTGAGTAGATGGATGGAAAGAAGCTAGTGTGAGGAGACGAAGGGCACGGGCTGGTTTGAGCATTTTCTCCAGGACTGCCTCCGGTTCCCCAATGCAGCCCTATGTATGAGGAAATTTGTACTGTTCAACCTAAAATGTACATATTCTGTGCCTTAGCAGCATTTCCCAAACTGAGGGGTGGGACCCACTGGTGGGTCATGGAAATTCAAGCAATAAATATAGATGCCTTTCAATTTTGTGTTTAACTTGTCACATTTGCTGCTGCTTCCAAGACAGATGTCAAATGTGAGGCCATGTCTTCCAACAAATTGCTGATTTTCTACCATGGTGATTGGTGTTTATAAACTCCTCTCACTTTGCAGTCAGAGCAAGAAAAGTAAAGTGAATTATGTGACAACCTTGCCGGGTTTCGGGTAACTGAAAGGGAAAGCTGTAGGAGATCATTGTTTTGTAACACACAACAAAATTTAAATACCAGCAAATGAAATCTACACATACAGTAGCTAGGAAAAAATGAAGCCCATTTTTTGAATATCTGAAGTGTGATGGAAACAAAGATTTTAATAGGATCATAACAAATCAAGACACTTTACTTGGTGGTATAGAAATTAAACGTATTCACCGAAACCTGATTACTACACGTTATCATTTGTGTGCAATATAGTCTTATGAATAAAACTGTGTCTTTGTGCAGATTTAGTGGCCATTTCAATGGAAAATGTGCTGTCTGTTAATGACAGTGCACACACAATGTCTTAGTTACATTAAAAATGTGCCTGTCTCATGTCCACTAAAGCTATGTGGATTACAAATGTTTGTGACTGAAAAAAATGGGTCATGGTTCTAAAACGTTTGGGAACCGTGGGCTTTCGCTGCAGCTGCCACTGCTGTGTGCCTTGTGTGCCTTAGTGAAGATTAGTGGCCTCACCTCAATTTACAAAAACCAAAACTCTTACTTTTTTTCCTTAAACGCCGCATGACGTTATTGTGTTCTGGAGCGGACTGTGGTAGATCTGACTTCAATAGGATGACATTGGTTGGGGTGTGCAGGATTTCCTTGGGACGTGTAAGGCTGGGTTGGCACATGCAGGGTTAAGAGAGATGAGGAAACCTTTGCGGGGTGTGATTGACGATACATGGCCTAGATACAATTTTTGGCTTTTTCAAAATGTACATTTGAGGTTGTACAGCTCTTTGACTTCCTCCGTCAAGGAGCTCAGCAATCCTGATGAAGCTGGGGGAGTAATGTTATTTACCAACTGCCACGACCATGTAAGTGCGCAGGCGCACTCAGGGTGGCTCATTAAAAGTATGAACGTACCCTGGAACTCGACCTTGTTGTTGATGCGACCCTGAGGCAGGAAGCTTCTCAGATGTTAGGTTGACAGGAGGCGGGATACAGATGTTAAACCATTGATGAGACATGCAGAGTGGCTCCTGGGGGAGTGTAGGTCACAGGAAGGTCTGCGCATGTCTGTGCTTCCCTTTAGCTGTACTTCCTGGAATTAATCATCGAAAAGGATGTGACAGGTCCTCCGATGCCTAGTTGACACTTTGCCCCACACAGGATGTGGTAGATGGGTGGATGAGTTCTTCTGGCTTGACAAACTCTCGCTGGGCTCGGAGTTAACTGAATGGGCTATGAGTTTTTAAAACTTGGATAGCTGTATATTCGTACTTTCTAATGGTGTGTAATGGTGTCTGTTGGTTTCAGCTAGTATTTTTAATTTCACTATTATAATTTCTCCGTGTTTTCACTGCATGTTTAATAAGCCTCTCTCCAAAAGCGAAATGTGGACTGTATTTGAATAAATCACGAACCAAATGTAACTGGCCAAATGACGTATCAAGCAGGGTTTTAAGTGGGGTGAAAAGGTGAGGGTCTCTATAAGGGGTGGAAAAAAAAAAATAAACATCGTTTCCAAGCAGCATGACCTATCTAATTAAAAGTGTGGCTTACAAATGTAAACTAAAATCCTGTGCTTCACAGCACGTGCCACCTGACTAGTATGTGCGTGCTTCTCTGTGAGCTTTCGGTTATTGCAGCCAGTCACATCATACAATAACGGACATGTGACTGAAACAAACCAGGCCTACAGGCTTTGCCAATGCTCTAAATATTGTTGAGGTATTTGGAAAGGGCAGTCGTCTTCAGAATGTCACAGCCACTCCTGTTCCCCCTTCACATCTCTTTCCTCTCTAGCCTCTCTTTCAGGCACTTATACCCTTTATTGTCCCCACTTTTTCTGAAATCAGAGATCTGCTTATTTCACAACGTATCTGTTTCCTGTTCTGCACCCTCTTTTCATTCTCTCTCTCCGCACATATTGCCTTGCATCTCAATCACTTCAGCATCCCCCACACACATTTTTACCTGTTAGCATGTCTTTCACTTTCACCCTGTCAATATTTCAGCAACTGTGAACCTCCTTTGCACAATTATAAGTGTACATGTCACCATTACATAAACAAGCATCAGGGGAATTAACTAAGCAAAACACATGAAATGTCAGACAGGAGGTACATCAATCACATGGATTACTTTAACAGATTTTACAGTCATTAGTCAGGCCTCATTGTTGTGAGATCAATCAGCGTTTTCCCGGTTAACGACATCAAGATAGGGTCCAAAGAGACCCGTTTCAAAGTCAGTTAAAAATAAAAAATAAAATACTGCAGTGTCTGTGACCCCGAGGGACCTGCCCGACTTAAAGTCCTGGTTTCCAGGACGGGGGAGGAAGGGGGGGGGGGGGGGTGAATTGGTCAGTCTTTGAATTGACAAGCACAGCTGTGTGCAGAGGAACCCCCCTAGGCCCGGACGCTGTGCTGAGGGCTGGACAGGCGATGTTGTCAGCTTTCGTGACTGGGTGGTGTTTGCATGTTTGGGATTGGGGGGTGGCTACAGTCTCCAGCAACACAACCTAATTCTAGGCCCTTGTAGTCACATGGAAAGATATCCACTGGGTTGAGTAAGGTCAGAGAACGTTTCATGTTTATTTACAACCATGCCTTGGTTCCAACACAATGCACGCTCCTGCATTTGTCAGTGCTGTTTCGTGTCCAAAGCTGCCAAGCTTTGTAAGCCATTGGAAAGCTACTTTCATAATGAGCCAGTGGAATAAGGTGTTTTCAAGTGGTTAGAATGCGGGCTTCAGAACCATGAGATCTGGTGTAAATTTAGGTTTACCACTTGGCTCAATTGCGTGAGACCTCATTTCTTCGGTTAACAGCCAAACCCGGGCCCAGATTTACAAAGATTTTGCATCGGGTTTACATCACTTTTTCTATGCAGACCTGCCGCAAAATCCATCTTGGTATTTACAAAGCAATTACAAATGTCAATTTGCATGGCTTTGTAAAAAGAAAAAAAGGTAACACAAGGCGTGGAGGCGTGCGCTGCCTTGCCTTACTTTTCTTCAGAGAGGTATTTCATGCATCCACCCATGCATTTTTGCTAAACCCATATTTCCAAAGAGTTATAGACATGGTTTGTGATAAAATTGTGTTTCTGTCTGAGGCTGGCTTAACGAGGAGAAATAACATTATTTCTCCTTATTTCCTCTGTGCATGTGTACTGCATTTTGCAGCACACACACAAAGGAGAACAAGCATTTGCTATGTAACAGGTCTCGCATTTCTCCGAGTTAGAGCTATTAGCAGTTGTAAACTCCCAACCAGATTTTTCTTGCCACATTGAATGGATAAAAAGAGCGCGATCGCGCTTCTACAGTTCACTCTCAGTGAAACCTATTGGCAAAAGTGCAATTATCTACATAACCGGCAAAAGTGCAATTAACTATGTAACAGCGTCAATGTTATGCAAATCGTTCGACTTCTGCCAAGCGAGATCACGCTGCGAGCAAAAGATAAAACGTAGTTCACAAGCATCACATTTTTTCAGTACTTGGTCGCTGCGCTCAAGGAGGGCTAACCACCGGAAAAGGCATGACGTATGCGTGCCTTTCACTAATGAAAGCAAGCAGATTTTAACAGGCAAGCCGATGAACCAACAATGAAAGACACTGACTTGACGTGGACGGGGCTCCGAGCCCTTTTCAAACTCCTAAAGCGTCTCGCAAGCGAAACACATGCGCAAGCGCATGCGACGCAGGCTCGACCCTAAAAAGCAGCACAGGCCTGCACAAAAATTATTGTGACCATAAGAAGGGTACCCTTGGACTATGGTGCAAGGTTGCCTACGTTGGCACTAGGTAGCCACATGCGCACCAGAGCAGAGAGAGAGCAGAACTGTGCCATTTCTTTGAACATATGTAGTAGCTCTGCTTTCTCTTTTTCATGTGATGCAGCACAGCAAATGTATGTGGGGCGAGAAACTGTCACTTTCAGCTCTTAGCTCTGAAACCCCCACACTTTCCAGATTGCTCAATGTCACTCTAAACCGTGCAGTCTGGGAGTTGTATCCTGTTAAGCAATTGGGCTAAAGTTCTCAGTCAGAATGATGTGTAGAAACAGAAACTGGGATTTACGGTGCCTTGGGGTCATCCAGTAAAACTAACTTCTGTGGTCCCATCAGTTTTGAGGGAGCAGCATTCAATATGGCCCTGGGTCTCTTGTCGGGGGTAGAAGAATGATCAGTGACCAGAAAGGAAGAAGGGGTTTAAAAACGTTATCAATACCCCATAGTGTGGAAAAGGTCAGGATACAGAGAACAATCTGCACTTTCAAAGATTTGCTTGACTTCACTACAGCACCTTACAGACTGTCCTAAAAGAGTGTTCTAACAAATCTCACTAGTACAAGTTAATTTCCTACTCACCCCCATCTCATCTGGGCCTTCTGCCATTCCACCTCCTACTCGTGGACACATCAGTCCCTCCTTTCCTGTGGCATGTGCCAAAATCTAAAGTATCTATTTTAGGTTGACCACCTGCTATAGAGGCAAATTCTGGGTAGAGACTGTAAAAATTCAGGACAAATGTGTAACATTCAGGACAAAAATTAAAGATAAAAGGTCAATGTTACAAACACAGCTGTGTAAATCAAGTAATAATATAACACTAAGCAAAAAGACTGCTGACAAAAGAACAAGTCAAAATAGATTTATGTTATTTGGTTTATACAGTACACTGCTGTATTAAGCATCATATGTAACAATTTGTTTCCAAATTAAAAACTAACAAATATTTACAAGATTTGGCTTTCACCACAAGGGACACAATTCTCCCCTTTTATACTGAATAATAGTAGCAACAGCAGTGCTCTGTTCATAAGTATGGATTTACCGATTATAGACAGTAAAGCGAAAGACAGAGTCCGAGAGAAATGTAGGGTGAGTGGTTACAGCACATTTGAAAGTGATAGGGCGTGTGTGCCTGTGTGTGTGTTTGTGTGTGCATGCGTGCATGTCAATGTACCAAAGAACCTTTGAATAAGACCAGAATACAATATGTTCTTCAAGAATGATTCAAGCACAAATAGACGGTCAAACCTAAAAACATGGATGAGAGATGGAAAGGAGCACAGGCAACAATTTGAAAAATCCGACACATACAGTCCTCAATCATCATACCAGAGATATGCCAAAACAATGCACCACTATATGCTCTGGACAGTGCACTATTAGCCATTAGGTGCTCCATAGTGTACCTCCACCAACAGCATAGTTGATCACCATATATATGACAGAGCACCACCACTCAAAGAGCAGTGCTCCACCACCCACAGCACATTCAACTATATCCTCACACACACACTGTGCCATCACCTTCAGAATCATGCACCACCACCTGTGCAAAGTGCACCATCAATCACTGAGCAATATACTTCCACAAATAGTATGGTGCACCAGCATAAAAATCATAGTGTACTACTACCACAGAATAGTGAACATTAGGCTCAGTTTACACATAGTATATGTAATTAGTGGACAGGTGGTCACACTAACTCAGGAAGACATTCAAGATAGATAGAATATATTTTTACCAGCAAGGGCAATAAGTAATATTTTTAGCACAATGCAGCCTATGGTAGTCTTTCACTTCCTCTTTGATGATTTGAGATTTTTAAAAATATGTTTTCTAGCCTTGAAATGCTGAGAGTGTTCTACCTTCTTATCTGATGTAGCTGAGAAGGCTTCTGATCCGAGGACCCCTTTCTAGGCAAGGGAAGATGTCTCTATGACTTGTGTATCACTAGGCCAACAACCCCTATGATAGTGTGGAAGCACAATATAACCTTATCACTGACAGGATCCAAGGCTTGTGAGATGCTCATTTTGATTGTACCAAGAGGCACCTAGAGAGCACAGTGGGTGTCTAGAGGCCACCAGGAGTTTCAAACTATCTCTAGTGTTTCTAACAGCCCTTCCTGGGATCTAATATATGCCAGAACCCCTTTGTCTCTGGCAAACACAGCAAACTGCAGCTCATGATTTACCGATGCTCTACAGAGAGGTTTACACTCAATTGATCGGAATCTGGACAGGACGCATCAAGAAATTGTTCATATCTATCCATCGTAACATCCATATTTACACCCATCCCTCTACTGATTCAATCAAGTATACACAAGAGCCACTCATTCAACCAAGCTCCCATTTTTTCATCCATTCATATTCCTACGAAGATCCAGACATCGATTTGTCCATCTACATCCTCTTCATTCTTCCATCTACCCATTTATCCACCCTTCTTCATTCATCCCTGCACTCATCATCCAGCCATCTATCTCCCCAAATAAAGGAGCCACCCATTCACCCATCCATTCATCAACGTATGTTTTGTGCACACTAAAGTGTTTAAAGAATTGTTCTTTGTTCAAAAGCAATTTGAGGTTTTGTAGGCATCGAGCATTTGAAATATTTCACAGCTATGCAATAAAGCGGCATCTCAAAGCAGATATATGTATTTGTGTTTAATTTAATTACAGCACAAAAGATAGATGAGCCTGCTCAAAAACACACATGCATCATGTAATACATGTCAAGGCCAGACATCATGCGCCTAATCTAAAGCAGTATACAATGGGCATCCGTACATAAAATGCATACCTAGTTTGGTGGTGTTAGAGAACTAAAATAAAACAGGCTGAAGAGAATGCGGTTTGTTGTTCGGGGGCTGTAAGAAAATCGAGATGCGATGGAAACGCCCACTTCATTTTGGAAAAGTGGAAACTCACCCATGAATTTGAATGAACTTCCATCTTCAGTTAATAATACAGTTTCTCGGGGGGGGACATATTTTAAAGGAACTTGCTTTGTCGTTAGGTGCTAATAGGGTGACTGCAGCGTGGGACTGGCCTATAGGGCCATCAGGGAGTGCTGATAGAGCGGTCCGTACTAATAATTTACCTGTGTTTGGACGCTCTTTAGGCCGATGAATCTTTTGACTAAGTGGGACTCTCCGTACTCTCTATATCGATCAATTGCATGCAAATCAATAATCAATAACGAACATAAGCAATACCTTGATCAACATAACACTTGACAATTAATCCAGAATACATTTCGGCGAACCCTGACCTTTCAGTCAGGAATAACCACACCAGTTTATTCAAAGTTAATGAATTTATTTCCCTATATTAACAAAGCTAGCACAATATAGATGTGTCTCAACACCAAATGATAAACATAAATGAACATTAATAGCTGTCCATAGCGGCGAAACAAGTGTAATCTATGTAGCATTTGAATCACAAGGCATTCGATAATAGCAATGCAAATCACTAAAACTATAATCTGTAACGAACTAATTGCATACATTTAGTCAGCATAACAAGATCTCAAATTGCATCGTGCGACATATGGAATCCTCGTCTAACCTCAAATTAGCATCGGCATGTGGGACTTCATGCAAAAACAATTTAGCAACATTAATTTAGAAAACTCCTAACTAGGGCTCTTATCAAAATCAGCAAGCAGTTTGTTACCTAAAAGAAACACAATGCAATTGTACAATTTCCTTTCATATTTACCAATTACGATCAGCATCAAGGAAGTCTTCGTCTCACAGGTACCGTTCTTCGGTCAGCATGGGTACCGTTTCGATCAGCATAGGGCGGGGCAAAGGGGCAAGGGGTGGACGGGGCAATTGCCTCACGGCGGCAAGGTAAAACTACTACTTCATGCAAAGGGATCAAAGTTAAAGTCTCTAGGGCAAGAATCATTAAAGTCTCTTTCTCTCGATTAGAGAAAGCATCAAAGTCTCTCAAAATGGCGTCGCAGCAAAGTGGGCCATAATAGCTACGAAGTCTACAAAATGGCGGGATGTCCAATAATGGCAGATGATAGCGCAATGGCAATCATAGCGCGTAATGGCTGATAATGGCAACAATGGCTACCTTCTTCTCGTGCACCTGGTTTTTTATAGACAACAGTTCAAATCCAGTAGGGTCTTCCATTGGAGGGTTCATAGGTTAGCTTCAAATTGTCCAATCAAAAACGACAGTTCTCAAGCTTTTACTTAAGCATACATTATCCTTGGAGATGGGTACGCAAGTTGCAACATTGTATACCAATTAGCTCACTTTCAGAGCCTCCATTGTCCGCACCTGCAAATCGACCTTGGAATAAAGAGAAAATATGCCAGGCTGGCACGAAACCTTAAGATAAGCATATGAACGGTTTCTGTGGAAAAGTACAGCTTCAAGCAAAAATACACGTTTATTAGCACAGTGGAAAAATACGGGCATCTAAACCGTGAGACCAGGCAACTAGGCCAAAGCCTCCGCTAAAGTCATGCTAAGCTAAAACATTTCAAACAAGCAAATCGTAGCACACGTTTATGATTATGTCGGATTAGTGCAATTCTAATACACCACGTTATATAAAGCACGCGTATAAATGTTGGCAAACTACTCTGAGGGCACATTTTGTCCCCGTACAATCTTTATTAGTTCGGTTAAAGTCACACATGATTATTTCACACTACGTTTATGCGTTAATAAAAGTAAAACCTTCATTTTCTGCTTCATCAATCCCTCCTCTGATGACTACTAGTCATCACACCAAACCATGCCCACAAATTTTATTCCATTAAAATTCTGTCAGTTCTCTTTTCCTTTTAATTCCCCTAGTTTGCGCCTTGTATTCTTCTGCCATTCTTTTAATAATTTTCTCTTCTTTTCTTCTCTTAATTCTTTCCATAATCATTATTATTCCCCTTTTTATTCCCCAAATTCCAAATACGCAAATTATTACTATTAATATTCCCTCTATTATTTTCAGCAGTATTCCATTCCAAATTCCCCCAATTCAATGTCCCACTGAAGCAAGTCCTTTTCCAACCTTCTCCCACACTCCTGGTTCTTTCAATTCCTTCAAATCTGTAATTTCTTTTGTTAGATTAGCAAGCATAGTTTTAATTTTCACACTATTGTCAGGAATATAGGTACAACAGTGTCGTGCACCAAGCATTTTGCAAACGCCACCATCCTTTGCTAAAAGAATGTCCAAAGCAAGCTATTTTGAAGAGTCATAGCTCTTTCCGCTGCAAGTTCAGCATCTATCAGGATTATAGCACCTGAAAACTTTGTCAACATGTTATCCACTATAGTAGACAACTTTCTTATTTTGATGGAATTCAACACGACTCCCAACGAAGGAATCATGGCTCCAAATATATCTCCTACCACAGCAGCTGCGGTCTCTCTTTTCTGGATACGATGGGATCCAGATGTCTTTTGAATCATCGATAGGTCATCCAGTTGATAAACCTTTGGGAACACTATACCCAAATAACATCTCCCCCACCATCCCTTTGGAAGACGATAATAGGCATTATACCCACAAATGTAATATACACCTGGAATGACAGGGTCAAGTCCGTTCATCATGAATGTCCATTTGGCCTTAAAAATAAACGTATGTTTACACTCACTCGCTCCTACAAAAATGTTGTCATAATAAGATTCACCTCGATATATACAAAATTTCCCTACATGCCAAGCATCTAAAGCTATTTTCCCTTGTGTCTTTATTGCAGCAAAATCATAGTTATCTACTGAAGTCCTCTTATGTAGCTCCTTTTCTAATTTCGCCTTCATTTGTGCTCTTCTATCATCTGTGCGATCTAAAAAGCTTATTTCTACTGCAGAGAGCGAGCAGGTAAGATTTTCCCTATGAGCGTGAGCCGTTTCAAAAGGTTGCATTGGCTCGAAAAATTCCCTCATAATTTTAGCATCCCAATCTTTAGCAATCTGGCTTAGCTGCGCTATTATAGGAACATATGCAAAGGTAACATCATAATTTGAGTAAAAATACTGTATGTTAGTTTGACCATAAAATCTAGACATTACTATACTACATGTAATCCCGTATGTAAGGGGCATGTGGTGATAAGTCACCCCTTCCTTCACTGATGTCGGTATCTGTGTACACACATAACAATCTTTTGCATCCATTGTATCAACATATTCTGTTAGCAAGCGATAGAAAACGTTATATGAAAGCTCTTTCTTATCGTGCAAGAGTCTCTCATCCAATGCTAGTCTTTTCAATGCGGTTAGTTCGGTGACAGTAACAGGAGCAAGAGTAGAAGCATCAATTCTCTCATTCTCAGTCTTACCATGTATTCCAAGCACAATTGCCATTATTATTAGTACACATGCAATTATCAAGCCTATACACACATATTTACAATATTTCTTTCTACTGTTTTGTGTAGCGTACCCAGTCATGATCTGTATAGAATCAGAGAGCTAGAAGCACTTATAAAAGAAACTATTTAGCAATTCAATTACAAAGCTGAACAAGCGCAATGTTCACACCGTCTTCTTCAAGAGGCCAGTCACTTATCGGTTAGCAGCATTTGTCTCAGTTCGGCAATAACTCAGTCTTTATCGGTTTAGCAAATGTCTCATCCGGTTTAGCAATATGTCTCAGCTGGTTGTTTGTATCACGTTAGATTGTAGCAAGCAATATCATTTATTACCCTTTCAATCGACAGAGTCCATAAAACTTTTCTTTTCTATTGGTATCTCTTCCTCTTCTTCGTTCTCGATGCTTAGAGATACAAATTCGTCAGTCCAATCGTCATTGACTACATATGCCCATTCAGGACCGGAATACCTCCTGTTCGGTATCCTTTTCCTTTTCAATTTTGCTTCTCTTTTCGATTCTGCTTCGCTGGTACTTTCCTCTTTTGTCAAGTCCTTTTCTTCACTTGAGGATTGTTCCACAACAGTCACTTCCTTTCTTTTCTCTTTCACTTTTGGCCTTTCTCCGTCGTTCAGACTTTCTTTAGCCCTTTCTTTTATTGGTGATATACTTAGTCTCCTCTTTGCACCGTGTCCATTTGATGGACCTGCGATCTTTTCTGTGGAAGCTTGAACCTTTTCGTTCTGTTCTGCCTTGTCCCCTCCTTCTGGGGAATCAATCACGTTCTCTTTTTCTTTTTCTGTATCGTCTGCTTCTGGGAAAGCCCTCCTCTGATCAGGCTCTCCTGCTTTTTCACCTTTTTCGAGCCCTTCGTCACCGTTACTTTCTTCAGGCTCTTTATCACTTTCAGCTGCTTCAGGTTCTTTGTCACCCTCAGCTGCTTCAGGCTCTTTGCTACCCTCAGCTGCTTCAGGTTCTTTGTCACCTTCAGCTGCTTCGTCGCTGTCTGAACTTTCTCCTTGGTCTCCCCCAAGCGAGTTGGTCTCTTCGTCGTCAGAGAATATCTCTCTCTCTCCCGTTTCTGCCTGTTCGCTTTCAGTTCCGTTTTGCTCTGTCTCAGCACTCAGCACTGCTTTGTCAGGCACTGGTAGTTTCAGCGCTTCAACTTCCTCATCTGTGGGACACAACACCTTCTTTGTGTGACTGGCGTGAATCCAGTTGGGAACCCCCGCACACTTCACAGCGGTAGTTGTCGTCAGGATCACTTGGAAAGGGCCTTTCCAACGGGGTTCCAGACACGACTTTCTCACGTGCTTCTTTACCACGACCCAGTCACCTGCTTTCAGTGCGTGTCCTGGACCTTGGATCGGTGGCAAGGTGGTTGCTTCCACCTGGTGAGAGAAAGAGCGAACCACGTCAGCCAGACCCTTGCAGTAGTCTAACACCATATCATCTGTAATATTCAAAAGCGCGTTTGCGGGAACTGCAGGAAGTCTCATAGCCCTGCCCATGAGAATTTCGTGCGGAGACAATCCAGTCTTTCTATCAGGGGTGTTCCTCATTGACATTAGCACTAAGGGCAATGCGTCAGGCCATTTCAAATTTGTCGATGCACATATTTGCGCCATTCTTGATTTCAGTGTACCATTCATCTGCTCCACCAGTCCTGATGCTTCAGGGCGATAGCTACAATGCAGTTTTTGCTCAATGTTCAGCACTTCGCAAAGTAACTTTATCACCTCGTTATTGAAGTGACTTCCCCTATCTGATTCTAAAGAGATCGGGAATCCGAAACGTGGTATCAACTCTCTCAGCAATAGCTTGGCAACTGTAAGGCTGTCATTTCTACGTGTGGGGTATGCCTCAATCCAGTGACTAAAAATGCACACAATCACCAACACATATTTCAGACCTCCATGCACAGGCATCTCAATGAAGTCCATCTGCATTCGACTAAATGGCCCGCTTGCCCTACCAATGTGGCTCGCGTTCACAACTGTTCCCTTTCCTGGGTTCATCTGCTGGCAAGTGACACATCGATGGCAAACTGCTTCTGCAGCTTGACGAAATCTGGGGTTAAACCAATCAGTTTTGAACAATCTTATCATGGCATCTCTCCCTAGGTGAGCCTGCCCATGATAGAACCGCGCAAGCTGTGATAAGAGACTGTTTGGCAAAACAAATTTTCCCTCATGTGAAACCCATAACTCGTCTGGTCTCTTTATACATTGTGATTTAATCCAGGAATCTCTTTCATCCTCTCTGACGCTATTTTGTAATGCTTTTAATTCATCTATTGTATCTACGACCTTCAAGGCAAATGCTTCAGCTGGTTCTAGTTCTGGCTCACTTATTGAATTCCATTCGTCCCTGAGTAATATACAGTTCAAGGCACAAAATCTCGCGACTTGATCCGCATATGCATTTCCCAGAGAAACATAGTCCTGTCCTTTCGTGTGAGCACTGCACTTTACCACTGCAACTTCGGCTGGCACTTGAATGGCGTGTAACAATTCCCTTATCCTCTCCCCGTTCTTCACTGGGGATCCTGAAGAAGTTAGGAAACCTCTCTGGGACCATAGTTGTCCAAAGTCATGCACAATCCCAAACCCGTATTGACTATCAGTGTAAATGGTGACTTTCATCAATGCAGACAATTGACATGCTCTGGTAAGGGCTACAAGTTCTGCTACTTGTGCAGAATAGACTCCTTGAAGCCATCCCGCTTCCAAGACCCCTGTTACAGTACAGACAGCATATCCTGCTTTCAAAATCCCCATCCCGTCTCTTAGACATGAACCATCAACAAAAAGAATTTGGTTATTTTCATCAAGCTTAGTATCCTTAATGTCCGGTCGAGGTTTTGTGCAAAATTCAGTCACCTGAAGGCAGTCATGCTCGACGTCTTCAGCGTTCTCAATTTCGGCATTTTCTCCAGGGAGCAAGGTTGCTGGATTCAACGTAGTGCACCTTTTCAGCTGCACATTCGGTGAGCCCAGAATTATCGTTTCATACCTTGTGAGTCTAGCTCCAGTCATGTGCTGCGTTCGGGAGCGGGTCAAAAGTATCTCAACTGAGTGAGGGACCATGACTGTTACTGGGTGTCCCATCACTATTCCTTCACTCTGAGTGAGGCTGATACCAACTGCTGCTACGGCGCGCAAACACCCTGGGAGTGCTGCTGCGACCGGATCCAAAGTAGCTGAAAAATACGCTACTGGTCTGTTTACGCCACCATGGGCTTGGGTCAAGACAGACAAAGAACATGCATCACGTTCATGACAAAACAATGTGAAAGGCTTTGTGTAATCAGGCATACTAAAGCTGGAGCCCTGCACATGCATTCTTTCAGTTCAACAAAAGCATCCATCTCATCTCCTTTCAGCTCAATTTCATCCAATGCATCCTTCTGGGTCAGTTTCAGTAAAGGCTTCGCTAGAGTCGAGAAGTTGGGAATCCACTGGCGACAATAACCCACCATTCCCAAAAACTTCCTCACCTCCTTCCTTGTCTTTGGTGGACTTATTTGGAGTATACTCGTTATTCTTTCCTTCATTATTCTCCGTGACCCCTTCTCTATCTGGTGACCCAAGTATTTCACTTTCTTCTGACAGAACTGCAATTTGGAAGGAGACACTTTGTGCCCATTCCTTCCCAAATGGTTCAACAGAGCAATGGTATCGGCTGTGCAGCCACTTTCTGTCTTCGATGCAACCAGTAAGTCATCAATGTACTGTACTAGGGTTGACTCGAATGGCAATTCTAATGCTTCCAAATCTTTCTTTAGAATCTGATTGAAGATTGACGGTGACTCAGAAAACCCTTGAGGAATTCGACACCAACTGTACACTCTGTCTAGGAATTTGAAACAAAAGAGAAATTGGCTGTCCTCATGAAGAGGCACCGAGAAGAATGCTTGTGACAAATCGATGACTGAGAACCACTCGGCATCGCAAGGGACCTGGAACATTATCACAGCTGGATTCGGTACTACTGGGCAACATTTGACTATGATGTCATTTATTTTCCTCAAGTCCTGCACAAGTCGGACCTTCCCACTTGGCTTTATTAGTCCCATTATTGGTGAATTACATGGACTGCTTAACACTTCCTTCAGTACCCCTTGTTTTACAAATTCGTCAATAAGTTGGGCAACTTTCATGAGGGTGTCTTGTGCCATGTGGTACTGTGGGGTCTGGGGAAAGATTGCATTGGGCTTTACAGTCACTTTCACTGGTTCCACTCCTTTCATCAATCCCACCTCTTTCCCTGTCATGTCCCACACTTCCTTTCCGACTGTTTCCCGTAATTCGGCTGGGATATCTTCTTCAGTTATCATCGGGAAAAGACAAATCAGAGGATACTCTTCATCTACAGTTTCCATGTCATCCCCCTCTACACTCTCCTCTTCTTCCCCATCACTGCTCGTCTGTATTGTTATTCCTTCGTTCGAACACATGATCGAACAACCCAATTTGCACAATAGGTCTCTCCCTAATAGTGCTATCGGGCTTGAGTCACATACCACAAACTGATGTACCCCTTGATAGTTACCGATGCTGACTGGTACCGGATCTGTTATTGGGTTCGTCAGGTGCCTGTTTGCTACTCCCACCACTTGAACTGTCCTCCCTGAGAGTGGCAAATTTGGTACTTCACTGCTCTTAACAGTTGAACGTGTGGCTCCCGTGTCAACCAAGAACGAGACACGATGACCCATTACTCTTCCCTCTACGTACGGACCCTTTTGATCAACTTCCAAGGATGCTGCAAGCACACAATCTCCTTCTTCTTCTGAACTTTCACTCTCCCATACATTGTTTATTCCACTCTCACTGTGTAGTGGGAACTGTTGTACGGTGCCATTTGTACTCATTACCTGACCCGAGACCTGTGGAGGAACCATCACTTGCTGCTGACTCATTGGTGCCAAGGGTATTTGCATTTGCTGATTAGGTACCATGGGTAACTGCTGTTGCATTGGCTGCATTTGCGTCATCTGCATACGGGGCATCTGCATCTGCTGCGGCTGCATAGGTTGCAATCCCTGTAATTGATTTATGGTCTGAAAATTTGGGTTTGGACCTCTCATTTTCGGTCCCCTCATTGTCTGAAATGCATTGACATCATTGTTTTGCTGACCAACACCTACACCTGCACCTGCACCTTCCTGCACCACCATCGGGCACTCGCGTTTCCAATGACCTACGATTCCGCACACGTGACACGGCATCACCTTTTTCATTGCCTGCACACCCGTCACAACAGTGTTCAAATCCGGACCATTATTCACAAAACCTCCTCTGCCTCTGCCTCTAGGCTGTGACTGAAACGCCATGTTTCCCTGCAACTGCGGCTGCGGTTGCGGTACCTGCTATTGGAACCCTTGCATCCCTTGCAAACCTTGCAGACCTGTCTGAGCTGCTTTAAGCTGCATCATCATCACCTTCTCTTTCAACCTTTTCTGTTTCACTTCAATTTCGTCGCTACAGTATTTCGCATAATTCAACACCTCATCGATCGGTTTCGACTGCCAACAAATCAAATGCGACTTTATCATCTGGCTTATCTCTGGTCTCAGCCCTTCCACAAATCTGAACACAAAATGAAGCATGTCCTTCGCCTCTATTGTTTCCGTGCCACTGTAGTTCTTGAATGCCTTTAACAACCTCTCATAGTAACTATGAATCGATTCTTTAGCCTCTTGGGCAGTTCGATCAATCTTCTGCCAATCCACATTTTTCGCGGGTACCTTCGTCTTCAAATGCTCAATCACCTTATAGTACAAGCTCATCACCATAGGTGATGGTGCACCCGTCTCCCTGTCTCTCTCTGGTTCACTTGTCGGCCAACCTACAGCTCTTTTGCAATCCTCCCACAAATCTGCCGGAACCACAATCTCAAAGAGAGTATTCAGGTCTTCCCAGAGACATTTTGCAAGCTTCACAAACCTATCAGTCTGTTGATACCATTCAATCGGCTTCTCCCTCAGTTTTGGAAAATCATCCGTAAAAGACTGAATGTCACTTCTGTGCCATGGTACATGTATTAATTTTCCCCCTGCTGTCTCCCTCATTGGTAACATGGTTACTGTCTCGCTACTCTGTGGTCTTTTCTCATTGTGTTCTGTAGCGCTGTCCCTCCTCTTTTCCTTTCTCTTTACCCACCTGCTTTCCCACTTGTCTAAGCACCTCCACACTTGTGCACTCTGTAGCAGTTCTCTAAGGTGTGCCTTCATGCCTGCTGACCTCATGTGTTCAAAATCTGTGGCCCCAAAATCCAACCTGTAGCTTCTGCTCAAGTGTTTTGTCTTGTCTATGTCAACCCCGTTTTTGTCAGCTATTTCCTGCAAGCTTTTATGTACCTTGTTCACTTCCTTCGTAATCTTTGGACATAGATACCTCAGCTCCTCTTCCGAGTAGGACTCTAACCTATTCACACCCATAGTCCCTTCCACCAATTCTTGTGCTTCCATGTTCAACCTCATCCTATTCATATAATCTTCTCCATTCCCACTGGCTGAGCTTTGTGTAGAATTCAGACTGTTGAACCACTGTGTCAGCTGTTGCGCATTCAACCCCATCAGCGTAGCATTCACATCGACTGCCATTGATGGTTGCGGCAACTTTTCAGTGTTCGATGTTAGAGGTATTATCAGTGGGGGACTTGACCTCACCAGTGTTGACTGAGCACATATGGGACTAAACTCCATCAAGGTCCCAGATCCATTTGGCTGAGCCGCTATAGGAGTTATCCCTGGAGTGTTTTCTATGCACCTCCTTTCAGTCCCATTCTGCAGCATTGATCCCTGACCGCTCATACCTAAGTTAGGCTGACTATACAAAGGTACCGGTGGACCTACAGTAATGGGTAGTGATATCGCATCTGGGTTTTGTCCATTTCCCATGTTCTGAGGCATGTTCATTCCCACACCATGGGTCATCATTGTCGGCATGCCCATCTGACTCCCCGTCATTTGAGCATGTGCGTTTCCCCCTTGTATCTGCTTTTGAGGCATCTTGTGCCAATGTCTGGTTGTGACCATTCTGTACTCCCCTTACGGTTTGTTCTAGAATCATTCCTCCACTGTTGTCACTGCTGTAGTACCCTGGCATCTGCGGCTGATAATTTTCTGCTGGTTTCAACATGGGCACATCTGGGTATATTCTCTGCGGTATCTGCGGGGTGAACAATAAACTCGGGTCCTTAGATCCCGATGACGCTCCTGAACTCTGGGTTTCACTGTTCTGTACCGGTGCCGGAGGGGCAGAACTGGTACCTGGACCTTGTCCATTCTCTGCATAAGGTGGTGGACGGTCGTTCAGCAATTGCATGATTAACTCCTCATCCTCTAACTCCTCTTCTCTTCTCAACTTTTCCTCGTCTTCTCTATCCTTGGAACACTTCCTGTCTGTCTTACAGGTAGCTTTCTTACCTGTCTCCTCTTCTTCCTTAGTAATTGCGGGAAACAATTTTATCCCCTGCAATACATCTGACCTCCACACCTTCTGTGCATTATCCCACCTAGCATCCGCTAGTGTCTTTTCTACCTTTCTCATCCTGGTCTCAAACTTCTTCTGCTGTTGCTGTCTGGCCATTAGTTCCCAAATCGCTAGAGCCTCAAACTGTGCTGGCCTTGGAGGCACCTTCATGTCGTACATCGTGAATCTCAAATTCTCTAGGATCCTTATATTGAATGTCCCATGTATCGGGAACGCTACGCTCCCATGTTTCTCTGTCAACTTGTGCCATTGCTTTAGCCAAAGACACGGAGCTACCCCCTTCTCTTCCATTACAATGTAAGCTGGTGTGCCTTCGGGCGGCGTTTCCTCTCCTACGCTCGCTTTAATGTAAGATTCCCCCTTCATCGCGCTCCTGAATGCTTTAAAGAATTTCATTTTCTCGTCTTTTATTTCACAAAGTTTGTAATCAATAGGTGACTTTAATTCCCGGAATACTCTTCGCCTGCCTTTCCCCTTCCAATCGAGTCCCACGGACTGCGTCCAATCCGTGCGCGACCCTTCTCTGTAACCAACCTATCCCAGCGCGGCTCCTAGTGACGTCACACTCACACACACTGCGGCTGACAAAGCCTCGCGGCTAGTCTTCCTTCACTCAGCTCCTCTCGTAACAACGTCTTGCGTGTATCGCGAGCTACCAAAAATAAAACAGATCTGTCGGTTTACTACAGGAAGGGTAACACAGTTGCTTCAGGACCTTAGGGACTTTTCACTAGCCTCGGCCGTTGTTCCGTCTTTCTCGGTCCCCACGTTCGCAAGCAAATCTGACCCGCAGACCTACTCTCAACTTGTCAATGATCTGTTCTAGTGCACTTAGAATCTTGTCAAAGCCCGAAGTCGAAGTTTCTTTCACTCCCTAACACACGTACCAACTCGTTGACCACACCCGATCAACCTACTAAACCGCCCAGACCACAACATAGATCAACATACTCCGGAGTCTCTTGACCTCGCAGGGCCCGTCTCAACAACAACAACCACGTGGACCTTTTTATGCACAAAGCGCCACACGCACCTGAAGTTCGACGACTTCCCTACTCTCACACTCGGAGTCGCACCTCCGCTATCTCTATGAAGTTCGACGACTTCACTACTTCTACACTCGGAGTCGCACCTCCGCTATCCTCTAAAAAAGAAAAAAAAATCCTCGCAACCTTTTCACACACCCTGCGGCAATAAGCTGTGCAAGCGCAAAACCCTAACTTCACTCATACCATCACTAGTACCGCCAACGCTGATTCCACACCTCCATTCTCTCCATTCGCAAGCTCCGAGATCCCGGGAAAGTCGCGGTGGACCTAGCCCATCATCATTCTGTCAATATGTTTTACCCAAGAAAAATCTAATTCAACTTCTCAAGTGGGGTCTCAAAATGCGTAACCGTTAATTCAACACCATGTACTCTAAGACTACAGGGTCCCAAAAGACGAAACCTTCCTCTGCTACCATCTACTGATAGAGCGGTCCGTACTAATAATTTACCTGTGTTTGGACGCTCTTTAGGCCGATGAATCTTTTGACTAAGTGGGACTCTCCGTACTCTCTATATCGATCAATTGCATGCAAATCAATAATCAATAACGAACATAAGCAATACCTTGATCAACATAACACTTGACAATTAATCCAGAATACATTTCGGCGAACCCTGACCTTTCAGTCAGGAATAACCACACCAGTTTATTCAAAGTTAATGAATTTATTTCCCTATATTAACAAAGCTAGCACAATATAGATGTGTCTCAACACCAAATGATAAACATAAATGAACATTAATAGCTGTCCATAGTGGCGAAACAAGTGTAATCTATGTAGCATTTGAATCACAAGGCATTCGATAATAGCAATGCAAATCACTAAAACTATAATCTGTAACGAACTAATTGCATACATTTAGTCAGCATAACAAGATCTCAAATTGCATCGTGCGACATATGGAATCCTCGTCTAACCTCAAATTAGCATCGGCATGTGGGACTTCATGCAAAAACAATTTAGCAACATTAATTTAGAAAACTCCTAACTAGGGCTCTTATCAAAATCAGCAGTTGGTTACCTAAAAGAAACACAATGCAATTGTACAATTTCCTTTCATATTTACCAATTACGATCAGCATCAAGGAAGTCTTCGTCTCACAGGTACCGTTCTTCGGTCAGCATGGGTACCGTTTCGATCAGCATAGGGCGGGGCAAAGGGGCAAGGGGTGGACGGGGCAATTGCCTCACGGCGGCAAGGTAAAACTACTACTTCATGCAAAGGGATCAAAGTTAAAGTCTCTAGGGCAAGAATCATTAAAGTCTCTTTCTCTCGATTAGAGAAAGCATCAAAGTCTCTCAAAATGGCGTCGCAGCAAAGTGGGCCATAATAGCTACGAAGTCTACAAAATGGCGGGATGTCCAATAATGGCAGATGATAGCGCAATGGCAATCATAGCGCGTAATGGCTGATAATGGCAACAATGGCTACCTTCTTCTCGTGCACCTGGTTTTTTATAGACAACAGTTCAAATCCAGTAGGGTCTTCCATTGGAGGGTTCATAGGTTAGCTTCAAATTGTCCAATCAAAAACGACAGTTCTCAAGCTTTTACTTAAGCATACATTATCCTTGGAGATGGGTACGCAAGTTGCAACATTGTATACCAATTAGCTCACTTTCAGAGCCTCCATTGTCCGCACCTGCAAATCGACCTTGGAGTAAAGAGAAAATATGCCAGGCTGGCACGAAACCTTAAGATAAGCATGTGAACGGTTTCTGTGGAAAAGTACAGCTTCAAGCAAAAATACACGTTTATTAGCACAGTGGAAAAATACGGGCATCTAAACCGTGAGACCAGGCAACTAGGCCAAAGCCTCCGCTAAAGTTATGCTAAGCTAAAACATTTCAAACAAGCAAATCGTAGCACACGTTTATGATTATGTCGGATTAGTGCAATTCTAATACACCACGTTATATAAAGCACGCGTATAAATGTTGGCAAACTACTCTGAGGGCACATTTTGTCCCCGTACAATCTTTATTAGTTCGGTTAAAGTCACACATGATTATTTCACACTACGTTTATGCGTTAATAAAAGTAAAACCTTCATTTTCTGCTTCATCAGTGCCACGTGGGCCAGTCTGGCAGGTCAGCATGTGGGCCATTATTTTTCCTCTTTGTGGATCAGTTTTAGGGTCAGGTGGGCTGGTTTTTACTATTCATTTCTCTATTATTGCGACAAACAGTGCAAAACACTGATACAGTTTGTCTTTACAAGTTAAAAACTGCCCTGATTTGCAAACGTGGAACAATTTTTGAGCTATTTGATTTACTAATGGGCGCCACTTTTATTTTGCTGCCCAGACTTATTTTCTGTCGCAGCCGGACCATGGGTGTCTGCATGCATCTTTTCAGAGGGAGATGTCTGTATGCACCTTTTTGAAGACCATCTACCAATGCTTTGCTCTAGTTCCTGGAGTGTAGGGGCTCAGGTTGAAAGGAGGTACAAGCAGGCTCATCCACTCCTTCTCATTCTCTGTCTTCAGTTGTGTGCACATACAGGAGCCCAGGCAGCAGCTACTGCTCTTTAAAGAGGATTTACTGTTTGCCATCAGTGAAGGCTCTCAACATTTTGAACCCGTGCAGCACTGAACCTATGACCGCATAGCACCCAGTGAAAGCCCACAGTCAAAACCTTTCTGAGAGATTGGCACCTACACTCCTGTCTGGAGCATAAGTACCTATGCTGTGGCTGGGATGATCCAAACAGCATGACTTACTAACTAATGGCTATTTCTTAATATGTAGACAACCAAAGAATCAACACAAGCAGCAGTTCTTTGAATGAAAAAAGCAGGCTTTCAGGTTGCAGACGTAGTATGTCACTTAATTGAGAATGGTGTCAGAAATCACAATTCACCTACTTCTTTACCTGTACATGCCTCTCAGTGAGTTAAGCGCCCACTCAACAGATAGTCTGTCACCTACGTGTATACCTTGTGTTAAGTGTACATGTCCTGTGTGCGAGGAAAGCTTGCACTAGTCTGCCCAGCTTGATGCTTTCCGCAGGGAATATAAGATTGCACTTGCTGCCTTCTGTGAGAGAGAGGGAAGCTTGCTTTCCTACTGCCTTGCTGTGCCTGTTCTCAGCATAAAACTTTCTACCACACGAAAGATAAAACAATTTGCATAGCCAATGCTTGTCTTAATGCATGATGTGAATGAAAGAGTGGAACCTCACAAAATATGTGATCAGAGTTTCACATATAAAACTTTTAGGGCCATATTTATACTTTTTGACGCACACCTGCGCCAACGCAGTTGTGCGTCAAAAAAGTTAACGCCGGCTAACACCATTCCAAAGAGCCATGCGGGCGCCTTATTTATGGAATGACGTTAGCCAGCGCAGCTGACTGGTGTGCATAAAAAAAAATGACCCACACCAGGCAGCGCCGGCGTAGGGGAAAATGGAGCTTGGGCGTCAAAAAATGGGGCAAGTCAGGGCTGAGGCAAAATATTGGCCTCAACCCGATTTGCGCCATTTTTTTTTACTCCCAACCCCCATTGAAATGACTCCTGTCTTAGCACAGACAGGAGTCATGCCCCCTTGCCCAATGGCCATGCCCAGGGGACTTATGTCCCCTGGGCATGGTCATTGGGCATAGTGGCATGTAGGGGGGCACAAATCAGGCCCCCCTATACCACAAAAAAATAAAAATAAAATTACTTACCTGAACTTACCTTAAGTTCCCTGGGATGGGTCCCTCCATCCTTGGGCGTCCTCCTGGGGTGGGCAAGGGTGGCAGGGGGTGTCCCTGGGGGCATGGGAGGGCACCTCTGTGCTCCTTCCGAGCCCACAGGTCCCTTAACGCCTGCCCTGACCAGGCGTTAAAAAATGACGCTAAAGCGGCTGGACGTCATTTTTTTTGACCCGCCCACTCCGTGCGCCATTTTTGCACGGGAGTTTAAATAAGGCGCACATGCCTTGGAGTCATTTTTTAGACCGGAACGCCTACCTTGCATATCATTAACGCAAGGTAGCTGTCCAGGCAAAAAAATGACGCAAACTCCAAGATCTTTGACGCTAGACGGGTCTAACGCCAAAGTATAAATATGGAGTTAGCTTTGCGTCGGATTTGCGTAAGAAAAAACGACGCAATTCCGGCACAAACAGAGTATAAATATGCCCCTTAGTTTTACATGTGAAACAAGCAGTCTCAAAAAGACGAGAATACGTTTGCGCTGTCTTATAATATAGCTGACAAGTTGCTCCATGAAATGTATAACACCTTTGCCTGGTTCTGATATTTTAGCTAACATCACTGTGCCATCTGAGGTTTTGAAGCCTCACAATGAAGCATGCTGTTGTCTCAAAAGCCAGGTATGGCTGATCATGCGTATGTCATAGTGCCACTTGGCAGACTTGTAAAATAAAATTCAGTTCCTGACGTTCTGCCAGTTTAGGTTTTGCCTAAGGTGGCACATGTGCTGATGGTTGCAAGACATATTGTTAGTTTACAGTGGGCTTAAAGCTGCTCATTGCTTGTCTGTGTCCGGCTTCTTTGTCACTCTTATTTGCTTTCTTCTTATTCGTCAGCTTCTGTAGGCGTTCCTCCCTTTTCTCGTGTTTGCCCCTCCACTGGAGCATGAATGCATTACTTGTGCCTTTCAATACTCATTTTCCATGTGCTACTTTTTCTTTTTTTTAAAGTTCTCTACAGGTGAGCATTTCTTCCCAGCTGCCTCACTCATGTACTTCTCTCCTCTCCATGATCCTATTTCTTGCTCTCTCTCAGTAGCCATTCTTGCTTCCTCCTTGTCCACCTGTGCATTTTCTTCTAGCTGTTTTACTCGAACTTCTCTCCCTTCCATGTTCCTATTCCTTGCCCTCCCTCAGTTCCTGTTCTTCCTTCCTCCCCACTCACCTTCCCTTGCCAATCTTGCCTCCCCACCACACCATGCAAATTTGCTCAACTAGGCCCGCCCGCCACCCTCATTTGTCTGTTTTCTTCCACAGCACTTACTGCCCACCTTCAGTTGTCCATGTGATTCCCCATCCCTTCCCACCAGCCGTTGTCTATACACTTACCCATTCACTTCAACCTGCTGTCCGTGTGCTTCCCTAGCCCATCTCAACCACCATCTGTAGTCTGTGTGCTCCCCAGTTATCCGTCTAACCACCCTTCATTGTCCATGTGCTCCCCTAGCTTCTCCCATCCACACTCCATTGTCTGGGTGTCAGGTTTCTTCCCTTTGTCCCACTGCCCACCCTTCATGGTCAGTTTGCTCCCCCACCCCTCTTTGAGCAGCTCTCCCTTGCCAGATTCCTGCCACATTCCTTCCTGTGTACTATCTATTGACAGCTTGCTGCCGTACCCCTTCCTGAACACCCCCTGTTGTCAATCTGATGCCCCATCCCCCGCCCACTTTCTCTTGTCAGCTTCTTGCCACATCCCCTCCCGCCCATCTTCAGTTGTCAGCTTGCTGTCCCATCCCCTTCTGCCTCCTGCTCCATCCTTTCTTGCAAGCCCTCTGTTGTGTGCCTCAACTCCCAGCCTCCTGTCCATCCTCCATTGCCAGCTTGCTTCCCTAGCCCCTAGCCCCTAACATTCATCCCCCATAGCCCGTATGCTCCACCAGACCTGTTGTCAGCTTGCTGCCCCATCCCCTCACGCCCACCCTCCATTGCCAGCATGCAGACTCATAACCCCCACCTCAATCTTCAGTGTCAGCTTGCTTCCTTGGCCCCTCCAGCCCACCCTTCGTTGCCAGCTTGCTTCTCAAACTCCTTCCACCCACCACATGCTGTCAGCTTGCTTCTCCAAGTCCTTCCACCCACCCCATGCTGTCAGCTTGCTGCTCTACCCCCACCCTCCATTGTGCATCTGCTTCCCTAGCTCATCTTGCCCACATTCCAGTGTGCATTTACCTTTCCATCCACCTTCCATTGCCAGCATGCTGCCCCATAAAACCATCGTCAGCTGGCTTCTTTGCCCCCCCCACTCACCCTCCAGCTTACTTTCTCACCCTTCCCTTCCACCCTACGTTGTCAGCTTGCTTCTCCCACCCCTGCACACCCTTTATTGTGCATTTGCTTCCCTAGCCGGTTCCAGCCACCGCCCGTTGTTCGTTTGCCTCTCCAGTCCCTTCTACTGACCCTCCATTGTCAGTGTGCTTCCACAATGTCCTCTTGCAAGACATCTGCCACACCAGTTTCCTTCTCTACAGAACCCCCTCCCTCCATGTATCCTTGTCCCCCAACTAATTCCCCATTTGTTTGACCTTTTTAATTAAAAAAGTGCATTAGCGCTGGCCGGGTCATAGTGCTTCTTCTTTTTCATTATCCTTAGCCATGCAGCACAACAGCCATGCTGCTTTACAGCATGACTAAAAATCAGTGCCAAACACAAACTGGAAAATTGGGCCCTCCAAAATCATCCAATTCCAAACTTTCGGAAGGGGTTTCAAAAAGGCTTTTACACTGAGGATAACATACTGTTCTTCACCCCATTGGTGGATGAAACAAAGGCGACCAGGGGTAAGTCGCTGTATGCCACATTGATTGACTTCACCACTGCAGTTGATAATGTGGGTTGAGGAAGACCATGGAAAAAGTTGGTTAAGTGGGAAGTTTCACCACCACTGTTAAATGCCATCATCACCTTGTATTCTGACACATAACATCACAATATGGGCCACGCCTGATAAGATCTTTACGAATAAGATGCTCAAACAATGGTGTATTTTAGACCCATTGCAGTTTAATTTATAGCTAGCTGACATGAAAACGTTCTGGGATGAGGCAAGATCTTTCTTTCCAGTGTTAGCAGTCCAGAGAATTGTAAATGTAATTGTATTTATATAGCGCTTACTACTCTCTTACTACCCCTTATGAGGTATCAAAGCACTTTTCAGCGGGTAGCATGTTACCCTGGAACCGAAAAGGATTAGTGGTGGATTAGTATAGGGAAATATAAATTAATTTGAGCTGAATTCAAAGACTAAAATATGCTGATGATACAGTCCTGGCAGACCAGAAGCCTAATAGCCTGCAGAGATCTATTGAGGCATTAGGTACTACTGTCAGGCAAATAAATTCTTATCAACTGATCCAAAACCAAGGTAATTATATTTTAATGTAAATTAAACAAAAGTGGCTCCTGGTTTTTAATAACGAAATATTGGGGAGGATAAACAGATATAAATATTTAGGAGTACATTTGGATGAAAGAGGTCGAACACAGCATATGGAGGCCACTTGTGAGTTCGGCCCAGACTGATGCAGGCATTCCTGGAATTATATAAACATGTGGTCTACCTGGATGAAAACGCATCATTGAGAATTGTACCCAGTGAATTAAAGCCACCACTCATTTTTGGAGCAATTGCCTGTAAAGATAAACTAGAAATTTGGATGCATAAGTCATTAGTGTTATTGACAATTATTTCACCTGCCAGACTGCACAAGTCCATCATAAATCTGTCTATAATTCAATTTTACGAGACAAGATTTGTTTTTGAAGGCTAAGTTCCTACCCTTTTGCACCAAATTAACGAGGGAGCAAATCGGACCACAAAGATGAATTTGCAGATCCGGGCATCAAGGAGCTCAGAAAAAAATTCATAGAAAATTGACAACTCACTTATATGCCCTGATGTCTTTACCCATATACTTAAAACAATCATTGGCCAAGGGTCAGGAGCCACAATTGATGTGGGTAACATTTGGGCTGATCCAGCTGCAGACTGTGTGGCCTGTTGCAGGAGTCATTGAGCCACATAGTTTGTATATGTGAAAAGTTGTTGCCACTCAGGAAATTTAGGCCACAACCACATTTTAGAATTCTGATTATTCAGACTTGTAATGAGACCATTGATCAGTGTTTGAAGGGAGAGTCGACTCAGTTCTTAGCCCTTTTTCCGAAGTGCTTAAAGGCTGCCACAAAGCACAGAATAAAGCATTAGCATGAATTCAACCTTTTTAGATTCACTGTCTCCAATGGCTCAGCAGCTTTTGGCAAGTCTTTGCACTTTATTAGCATTCTATTTTCTCCCATAGTGGTGTTTGGCACGCTTTAACATTTAAAAATCAAAGTATGAAAAATTCCAGGGTCGGGGGTTAATCCGGATGCATGAAGGGCTATTAAAGCATTTTTTAGACGGGTTCTTATTTAATCTTTAGATAATTTAATAGATACAGCGGTAGACTTGCCGATGGGAAAGTGTACGGTGCTCACAAAGTATTTGAATGGTGAATTTTACTGAATTTTAGGTAATCACGTGTAGAAGCTCAGTAGCACATTTTCTGGAATATTTACAAGCCCCTAGAGCCTCCTTATGCGGCCCTAACGTCATTTTTGCAAGCATTGCGCCACTTTGTAACTCCTTGCGCCACATTATGCCTGTGCCAGGCATAATGTATGCAAGGGGGCGTTCCCCATTAGGATGGCGAGAAAAATGGCGCATTGAAATTTATGAGGTTTCACTGCGCCATTTTTCCCATCATTTGTAATGCCTGCCCAAGGCAGGTGTTAAAGTGTTGCTCCCATTGTTTCCAATGGGCCTCCCCACGCATTTGTGGACTTGCACCATCATTTTTGGTGCTAGTCGACTAATGCACCACAATAGGGTCAAAAAAAGTTTTAAGCTATTGTGCTAATGTGCGCCATGGTGCACCGTATTGTAAGTACGGCGCTACCATGGTGAAGTTAAGGGGTGCAGGGGGCAGAAGAAAAGTGGCACATCAAAGCAGATGTGCCACTTTTTTTAAAATATGCCCCTGAGCACTTTGTAGCTTCGGAAGCACTGCCAAGTCATTGTGGCGGTCCTGTTCATACATTTTGAGCCTTCCTATCTCACATGTTTTTAGGAAATGCCCCCATTGGAAGGAATCAGTCTAGGTATTGCAATGGTTTTTGAAGCAAACCAGGAGAGACCAGAGTAATCCTTATGATCACTTGAATGTCATACGTTAACCCAGCACAAGTTTGCAATGTCACGACAGACTGCAATGGTGCAATTGCTTTGGCTTTCAAGGTGCTTGAGGGTTCTGATAAGGAATAGATTGACCTTCGGCTTATTATGAAGTAGGGTCGGTGGGTACCGTACTGCCATGTCAATGCACGGAATGCACTTTGGAATTTTTAGCCAGGGACGACTCCTTCGCTGTGGCGAAGGAGCGTCACCCCACTGGCCGTGCCAGAGCTAGAAAAATAAAACAATAGTATACTATTGTTTTATTTTTCTGCTTCTGGCAAAGCCAGCAGTGCAGGGAGGGGTGGGGCAGGGCCACAGGAGGTGGAAGGGGGAGGAGGGGAGAGTACACCTAAGTGTGCATGTGTGTTTGGCCGGCCATCTGAGGGCGGCCAAACACTCATGCGCACTTAGGTTTCTCCAGCCCAGCTGTGTTTTAACAGCTAGGCTGGAGAATCTTCACTGACCTCAGGGTTGTGTCTGAGCGGCAGTCACTGCTGCTCAGATCAATCCTGGTGCTGCTTTCATGCAAGGTTTCGCATGAAAGCAGCCCCAGGATTGCTGGGAGCCTATGCTAGTATCCCAGCAGTGAATGCTGGGACACCAGAAGAGGACAGGGACGGAGGCAAGGTAAGTGCTTGTTTACCTTGTCTCTGCATCAACCCACACCTCCCCTGGAATTATGCAGCGGCCGCCGCTGTTTTTAGCTATTTATTTTTATCACTTTTTATTATTTGTTATTCGTTTTTTTAACTTAATGTTAATGTAATCATTGCAAATAATTGTTTAAATAATCACTATCTATCTATCTATCTATCTATCTATCTATCTATCTATCTATCTATCTATCTATCTATCACTGCCAAAGCCAATAGTTCAGGCTCGAATTTGATGTGAAATTGTAGACAAAAGGCGTCCCTAATGGACCGCTCATCCCTTTATGGACAAGCCACACAAATTCAGGACAGTCTGTTGATAATACAGCAGGTGGGAACCCTGATCTGTTCTTAAGCCCCTCCTTATCCTGGATACCCTGTCCAGGATCTACCACTCCTCCCCCACTTCATGTTTCTATTTTTCAAGTTTTGTCCCGTTCCTTCTTCCTAGACCTATTTTCAATCTCATTGACCTATAAACAATTCTCCTCTTAGCTCTCTAAGGGCCAGACTAGGAATCCAAAGCAGCCCTGGCAAATTTTGTCAGACCAACCCCCTTATGGTGCATAGCAAGCGAGAGCAGCAAGTTAGCCTGGCCACTACAAGGGGGATTGGAGGGGGTTTCTCCAACCCAAGAAAATTTGGGAAAAATTGTGCATTTTACAACACATTTTTCATTATATATTAAATTGTATTGGCTTTTAAAGCATAGTAATTGATGACCTTACAGTTCACCAGGATACGACAGTCTTTATTGTATTGGGGCTCTTTACTGATTCCCTAACTATCACCCTCCAACAGTGCTTCTCATCTCTCCATAGCCCCTCTCTCACATGTATTTAATTTGTTTTATAGTACCTCTCATACCAGTATAGGGTGTTGGAGCATTTTATATCACACACATACAGAGACAATGAATCATACATGTGTAAATCAGTGTGTACAAAATGTTACATAAGACAAAGAGCACTACAAGGTGTAGGATTCACATGTCATCTATAGTGGTCTGGGGAAGCACCAACTCAAGATTCAGAACGTAACACAGTAGTTAGGGTTGACTTTACTAAGAAGAATTTATTTCCACCCCAAACAAACCCTTTTTTTAGCAAAATTAGGACAATGGAAGGCTGGGAAAAACATAACTTTATAACCTAAATTATGATTGTAATTTATGAACTGCACAGTAACAAAGTGATCTCTATGACAAAAGCAGTAACCCACTGAGCTATGGACATAAAATACTGTTCTGTGATCTGCATAGTACATGCTCTTTGCATGAGGCATATTAAGCTTGCGCGCTACCCTAGATGACTCAAAACTGCTACTAGACAAAACTCAATCTCTCTACAGACCATGCAAGAAATCTAGGGATCATCATAGATGACAAGCTTAACATGATGGCTCAAGTCAACGCAGTGTGCACCCCCTGGTTTCCACACCTTACACATACTGTGAAAGTTCTTCAAATGGTTGTCTCAGAACACCAGACGGACCATCACGCAAGCACTCATCACACGCAAGTTAGAAAATAGCAACGCTCTTGACCCCAGAATCTGCAAACAAATTCTACGCAGACTCCAGACCACCCAGAACACCGATGCAAGATTCATACTCAGCTTCTCACTTCGCACCCACATCACACCTCACCTCAGAAAGCTTCATTATCTCCCCATTCATATGTGCAGTTAATTCAAACTTCTGGCGCACACATACAAATCCTTACACAACACTGGACAAGAATACCTGAACAGCCGCATACACTTTCACCAACCCATCTGGACACTACACACTGAATCATTCTCACTTACACACCTTCCCCATATCCGCAAAAGCAAAACTGGAGATCGCTCATTCTCCTACATCACTCCAAAAACATGAAACAACCTCCCTCAACAACACATCAGAGCCCTCTCCTCGCTTCTTGCATTGTGCAGTAAGCTGAAGAACTGGCTCTTTGTATAATAACCTTGGGGACCACACACCTATACACCTGCCCAAGCACCTAGATATCCCCTTGAGTGACAAATGCGCTATACAAATTAACATAAGATTAGAGGTGGGTGAGTCAAAAAATGAACTGGGAAAGGAGCCCATGCTAGAGCAGAGGCCTGAAAATATTTGACATGTAATTTGTATGATAAACCATAAAACAAAATTGTTAAAGTGTATTTATTTATCACGTGGAAGAGTTTCATCTTAGTACATCAGAATGTATCAGTGTACGGAGAGGCCTTTATTAAAAGGCACGTCAGTTGTCATGTGCATCCTTTACATGGTCTAGATTCTTATGATACATGGAGCAACATTAGTCTATTCAGTGAAACACACTAGATATTTGCCTAGGATCTCAAGTTTGGTCGAATAGGGAAGCCTGGATTGATCCCAGGTTTTCTGATTTCATATTGAGCAAATCAGCCACTAGATGGGCATCCCTTGTTCCTTACTGTTTTATGTCAAAGGGAGATACTTTGTGGCATATTTATACTCCGTGTGCGCCGAATGTGCGTCAACAATTTTGACGCACATTCAGCGCAAACCTTGCCCCATATTTAAACTTTGACGCCCGAGCCCGGAGACGTCAAAATCCCGCCGTGTGCGTCATTTTTTGGATGCGGCAACCCGCCTTGCGTTACTCAAATGCAAGGTAGGCGTTCCCGTCCAAAAAATGACTTAAACGGCCATGCGTCATATTTATGCTTCCGGGCAAAAATGTTGCACGGCCGGGAGGCGGAGCCGGAAAATGACGCACAGCCCGATTTGCGTAAAAAATTAATGCCTGGGTCAGGGCAGGCGTTAAAATGGGGCAAACACACCTGTATTTAATCAGAACACACAGAAGCAACAGCAGAGCAGCAGAGCAGCAAAAGGGAGACATAGAGGTGCTTCTCATCCAGCGTGCACGCAGACGCAGAGCCCAGCAACAATAACAGCAGCTACCACAACACCAGCAGGGACCCCAAAGGCAGCGCAGAAGGCAGGAGAGGATATTCCGCACCAGAACAACCCTTCATGGCCTCAGGGAACATGACACCATCCAGAGGTACAGGTTGAACTGGCAGGCCATTCAGCAGCTGCTGCAAAACATTGAGCCACAGTTGGCACCCACCTTGCTGACACCCCACACCATCCCAACAGAAACCAAGCTGCTTGCCGTACTTCACATGCTGGCAAGTGGCTCTTTTCAAACAACTGGTGCCCTGGTTGCCGGAATATCACAGCCATCATTCTCTGCCTTTTTGCCCAAAGTTTTGGATGCCATCATTGGACTCACACCCCGCCACATCTGCTTCCCTAACACACTGCAGAAGCAGCAGGAAACAAAACAGGGGTTCTACCTCATTAGTGGCTTCCCACATGTCCTTGGTGCAATCAACTGCACACATGTACGTCTTGTGCCACCTGCTGCAACGGAACACCTCTACTGCAACAGGAAGCACACACATTCCATCAATGCGCAGGCCATTGTCGATCACCAAGGATTGATCACCAGCATCGTGGCAAAATATCCTGGGAGTGTCCATGACTCATTCATCTTCCGTCACAGCACCATTAATCAACACTTCCAGGATGGACGGTATGGCAATGGACTACTTGTTGGTAAGTACAAAAACCTACTTATATACAAACTGCACAGCAACCCTCTAGGACACACAAGACACACCACAACAGCAACATGTCGACAGGAACACACTGAGGTTGTGACATCGCTAGCCATGTTTCATAGGTCACCATTGAACCTGTCACACATCTGAAATTAGTGTACAGTCAATGTTAAGAGGTCAATGATCACAATGTTTGGAGTGGGTTGCCTAATTGTCACCTTGCAAAATGTAAACGTCTCAATGATGTTTACATTAGTCCATTGCATAAGTCTAAAGATATGGGATGCCCAGGGTACATTGATATGAACGTGTTAACAACACTGTCAAATTGAACCTGTGTATGGAACTATCATCTCACCCCCAGTGAAGACACAGGGACACCTGTATCACAAGTCACAATGCTAGGGAGGGCACACTGTACTGCAAATCCCAAAACATACTGCTGACAACCGGTCAGCAGCCAAACACTTGTTCAGCTAAGGAAACAACACAATGCAGATGGTACATCCTACAAGCCTAGGATGCAACACAATAACACAAAAGAGTCACCGACAACACAAGATACCTACTACCATGCAAGGTGATTTCAATGGGGCAAGCTACATCAACATGATCCCATTCATTTTCTCTTTCAGCTGATCAGGGGTATGGGATCCAGCCATGGATTATGACACCATTTGGCAACCCAAGCACTGCAGCAGAGCGTGCCTACAATGACGCACATAGGAGGGCACGCAGGAAAGTCGAGAGGACCTTCGGCATCCTCAAGTCGAGATTCAGGTGCCTCGACATCACTGGTGATAGCCTCCTATATTCCCCTGAAATGGTCTGTAAGATCATTCTAACATGTGCCATCCTGCACAACATTTGCATAAGAAGGAACATTCCCCTCTTGGAACCAGAGCCACACATGCCTGAAGAGGAGGAAGAGGAGGATGGTGGCCTGCAACATGAGGGGGAACAACAAAACACAGCTGCTTGATTGCGTAGGCGCCAACATATCGTGAACAATTTCTTTTAAAAATAATCACCACTGTATTAACTAATGTAAATACACACCGATAATAATCACCATAGCATGGTCTGGGTAATCATTTTTGCTCACCTTTATCTCTAACTATCAGAATAAGAGTGTAGCCTCATGGAGCATTGCTGATATACTGATCAGGACTCAGAAAATCCCAGAGCAATTGTGATGCATATCATACAACGGTCACATACACACACACTGTAAATGACACATATCCTGTACATTTCACCTTTGAAGGGCAATAGCAGAGGACCACACCTATTTTACACATACATGTTGGCAACATGGTTCATTGCAGCATATGGCACACAACTAAGACACCATCACTCAATAAGGGGAAAACAAGCCTCATACATGAGGCAGTTGATGTGCTATTGCATTGGTTACAGGAATGTATGACCAGACCCTTGACAGCAGTGAGTCCAACTGCATCCAATCTTTGCAAGGACTATCTGTGACTAGAGTTCCATATAAGCATAACATAGACAGCACAAGTGCCACGCATATAACAAGCATTCCGCACATGACATTCCATGTACATGTCAGCCCATTTCCTAACGCCTGACACACCCATGCTCCTGGTCACAACCCACCTGTCTGCAGAGGTCCCTGGAATAGTAATATGTGTACCCCGATATTCCCTCCTCTACACACACAGACTAACAATAGTAATACAGTGTGCTACACCCTTTCCTATGGTATACCATTGTCATAGTACATCTGACTGCATGGACGTCAGGTCAATTAATACACTGGCTTGTAGTTTCTAAGCCCTTTTAGCACCTGTAGATTGCTTCCCGTGTGAAAGGTACCGTTGGCCATTTGAATGCAAATCTCACATACAGGACTTGTGAGAAACAAATGCAGCACACACCTGTGATCACCCCCATGCACACCACCCATCTGAACATGCACCTGCTGATGCCTGGAACAGCATAGAAGTTGCCATTTTGTCAAATACACGGTTATGCATTGCTAGTAATTAAGCCGTGTAACACAGCCCTTGAGTTCATGTGTCACCTTCAAAAACACAGGACATACACAGTTTTACATGTCAACTGTCTTGTTCTTCCTCCAACCAGTCTTAGTCAGACCACTGATTATGTAACTTGTGAAATTGCTGGATCCTGTTTGACCCTGCATCCTGTCAGCCTAACTGGCACCTGTCTGTGCGTTACCCTAAAGATTCCTTGTGGCTACATATGTACCACACTTGCTTTACCAAACCTCTCATTCCTCAGAGGATATTTTGTCATGTGCTTCATCAATGCATACCCAAATACATTGTATAGCATCATCTGCCTTTTAATTGTACCATATTTGTTAAATTGTCTTTGAATACTAAAATCATGGCCCATCCATTGTCTGGGTCTCATGTATGCATGAACGACAAAGTGTGACAGTGTCCCAAGGCCGTATGCAGGGTTTGGATACGGTGCCTCCAGCAGAAACAGCTACCTCTGGTAATGTCCATGAAAAGTCCACACATGTTAGGACCCTGACAGTTCACACGCTGAATCACATTGCTCACATCATCTTGATGGGCCGTGCGTGGTGAAAAGCTGCGAGAATAATCAGCACAGAGACTATGATGTTCCCAGATGCAGTGGGAATTTTAGAGGCCGACCTGTGTACAAATGTTGTAATGACACCTGCCAGAACATGACACCTGAGACATTATCTCACTCAGCACACCAAGGTTGCCCTGTTGACAGTCTCATTACACGTCTTCAGTGACAGGGTGGGACCATCCCCAGGTAGGTTCTCATGCCCTCATTGACTTTACTCACATTGATCTCTGAAGGATACTCAGTAGATACAGGAATAGCTGCCACTGACTCATGATGAGACCTCGACGTAGCTGTGACAACATACACCCCTAAAAATATACAGGATCAACATTGGACCACATACATGAACAAGACACCTCTGTGCAATTGATCACTGGATAAATGTGGACACGTGCTGCCTCGTCTGCTGGTCCACCACAGCCACTGGAGAGTTGTGGCTCAGTTGTATGACCTCAACTGTGGCGTCATAATACATTTATGGTTCACCTTTGGCTGTCTGGGCCAATTACATGGTACCCACTTCGTCTATGCATGTGCCTGACTCACTGTGGGATTCACCAACAAGTGCCTAGGAAGCAGTTAACAAAAATCTAGGACATGGGATGGCCAAATTGTGGACCATTGACATGAACAAGCGTCTTCCATCTATCTGGTGCATGCTTTTCCATTTTTGGTGTCTACGTTACCCAAAATCTTGGAAGTGCACACAACAGATGTTGCTACATGTATGACTAACATATGTCCTCTCACATTTCCACAATGACTTGCATCTAAGGTTTGGATACATTGACTTCACATTCATACAAGCATATTTGCATAATACATCTTGTGATGCACACACACTGGGTCAACAACTACATTAGTAGCCACTGCACACACATTGAGCCATAGGTATTGAGGTATTGTACTCATGTGTGTCACCTTGCTATCCTCTCCTGATGCCAAACATGCCCAAATTGTGCAATACATATGTAGGCCACACATATGGCCATCTAGTGCGTCAGCCAAGTGTCAAAATCCTGTTAAGGAAGTAGTGGGTCATGGTCCGCTGCAGTATGATGTCTCACATGTGAACATACACCATCAACACCAAAGTGGGTGCAATCAGCCTATCTCAGTTGTGTCCCAAATGTAACATAACATTAAAATGGAAAAAATCCCCAAAACCAGTTCATGCCCTGAAATTTTGACGTTTTTAGCGTTATGCATCATATTTTTTTCACCCATACAGATTGTGCGTCATATTTTTCGACGCACAGGAGTGAAAATTAGGCCGCATCCAAATAATTGTAAAGACTATTTACTTTTATTTGGATGCGGCCTAATTTTCACTCCTGCGCGTAGAAAAATATGGCGCACAATCTGTACGCGTGAAAAAATATGACGCATAGTGATAAAAACGCCGGCCATTTTATGCAGGAAGTGATGTAATAGGATATCCTGTTTACAGAATATGTACAGTGGGTGTACTTTCACTTTGCAGTCTGTGAATCTTCTAGACTGTGTGGCTGTGTTCAGAGTGTTGTCCAGTGATTTTGTGCTTTGGTGTCCTGTGTGCTATCTTACTTGTTACTTTGTGAATAAATATTGTTGTTGTATACTGTCTGAGTGTGTTTTGTTTGCAATTGTCCGATATTGTATTGTATTTGTTGTTGTGGGAGTCTGTTGTGGGTAGTGCTAGTTTGGGGATAGTTGGGCTCTTTTAGTTGTTAAGTTAACTTCTTTTTTTGTACTTCTACTTTCCCCCTTTTCTCCTTTCTTCTTCTTTATCCCCTATTCCCCTTTTCAGTGCTGAGATGTTGGGTAGGCCACGTCTTGGCAGGATGGGTGAGGAGGAGCTTGGGGGGTTTATATGGCTGGTGTGCCATTTCCTCCCACTCATGATCGAGGCGGGGGCAGGGTGATACAGGGGCATCACACTGAGGCGCGAAGAATCCGGTAGGGAAAGGTGCTGCATCACTTGTAGTGCGTGTATGGGAGCCAGAGGAATGACCACCAGCTGAAGCACCGCTGGGCTGACCTCATCACCAGAGAGCAAGATCTGCTGGACCAATTGGGACTAGTGATTGGTGGCCCTGTTGGTGAGTACAAATCATGTAAATGTGCACAATTAAAAGCTCTGTAGTGACATCAGATGATTTGTACAATATCTGCCGGCTAAGTTGCTGACTGTATGGAATGCTTCGGAAACATACAGGGTCATTGATGGACTATGTGAAGGACCACAATTGCTAGCTGTCAGGAAGCACGTGCTCTGCAAACTTACAGAATACTTTTGCTTAATGTAATTTGGTGCAACCTTTGTGTCAGACAGCAACACAAAATAGGAGCCAATCATGTCTATATAGGTTACATTTGCCAGTGAAGTATAGATTTACTAAAATATTGGCAACCTTTGTTGACGCAATACCTAGACTGACTTTAGAAACACTACATGATGCAGAAAATGAGTGCTGGCTTCACGTCAATTGATGATAGCAATGTGGCCCAGACATATGTCTCATGTTTGTCTGGTGAGTGTGTAAGGAAAGCGTTTTTGGAAGTTCTATGAATGTTAGGGATTATTGTGGTCCTTCATCTTTTTGGATACATGTCAGATCTGGATTTGAAAACATCGGGAAAAGGTGTAAGGTGCCCTCAGCTAACATCTTAGACTGGTATTTGGAGTTTGTTTTGCCACATTCTAATTAGGGATGGCAGTCCAAAGGTATGCACATGGGTTCATATCTCTATGTTTGGTGCAAATCACCATTGCTGGGCCACATCAAATGAAGAAACTGTAACAACATGAGGGCTTACAAAAGTCCCTGCCCCTCTGTACATTGTACCTATGTGTCATAAATGTGTCATGGCCACATACGCTGTTTGACTGGTAATGCAGTCCTCAAGTAACCAGGATTTGGATGTCTCTTTTGGATGCACATGATGAGACGATTAATCACCATTATTATTTCTGCTCCCTAATGAAGGAGCATGTTTGCCACCACATGATAGTTAGGGCCACTGCATGTGTGCAGATATGTGTGTAATTGTCACAGGAGACCCATGCTATGTACATGTTAGCGTGATATATCAGATGCAGTATCATCATGTCTGAATGGCTTTCATTACTTATGTCATCTTACACATTGTTTTTGTCTTTGGAATTGTTGGTCAGTGCACAGATTCTGAGCACATTTCTTCCTTCCATTCCTTACAGGGGGACCGGCACCCTACACTGTGGGAGAGGTGGCTACATTGGAGGACCCAAGCTCTCCAGTAAGTGTTGATATGTCTGTTATGTGTTGTGTTTGCTGGTGATGTGTGATGGACTCCTGTGTGTTGAACACATAGCAAGGTGTGATGCGCTGGCCAATCATTTGTCTTGTTCCATGAGTGGGTTTCAGTTTCTCATCATTTTTTAGTTGGCCAATGATTATCCTATTGTATTATCTAGGGATTGTAGGTCATTCCTGTAGGCCCGCAATGAGAACTGGGGTGAGTCATGTGGATAACACTTTTATCAACAAGAGTCGCACTGGAACTCATCTCAGATTTAGTCTGCCTGTCAGACCCACATTCTCTCAGATTGGGACTGCAAATCGCTTTCCAACAGACTTCTGCTTCCCTATTCACCAAAGTACTTATTAAAATGTAGGCAGAGCTTCCTAGCAGCATGTAGTTCCACATGTAGTGCTACACATATGTGACACTTGAGTGCAATGGCCTAGGTGTGCATGCAAATCATGATCATGGGTGTTCTCACAACTCTGTGTCTGTTGTAAGTCATTCCTTAGTGGAAGTATATGATGTGGACAAAGGTCTGCATTTTCTGACATGTGTGGTGCTAGGATTGGTCACGGGTTTGCTGTCTCCTCTTTGTTGATAGACCTTACCTGTGGTGTGTGTGTAGAGCCAAACACATGTCCAGCTTTCTATAGACTCCTGGGTGTCCATGTTGTTTGGAATTGTTCGTTGTTTCTCCACCCCCCACCACCCTCAAACACAGGCATGGGTTTGTGAATAGGGTACCTAGGACTGATGCTGCCAGTATGTTACACAAACATGTGAATAAGTGAATGTTTGTTCGGATCTTAGTATACACACTCAGGTATGGCACATGAGTACTATACTAGCAAGTCCAATTACAACATGCAGACCATGTGGCTTTAGATTTCCATCCCGTACACTGACACCTGTAGCCCAGGCATTGGCGAAGGATGTGCAGCATGATTGTTAGCTGACAACTGGCAGAACTCAGATGCCAAGTTAATGCCAGTTGTTACCCATCTTGTAGGGTTTGGATGTGCTATGTGTGATATGACCTTTGTAGACTGGCCTGCCATGTACTTCCTCAGGGACATTCAATGATCTGTATGGTGATATGAGCTGTTACAAGTACAGTAGATGTACTGTCTGATTTACTTCTTGTGCCATTTCACACAATGCAGTTCCTAATGTAAATTGTTTGCCTTTGTCTTCACAGCTGCGAGCATCACACCCATCCAGGTCCGTCAGTTCCAGAGGCGGGCTATGAAGTACTAACATATCCTGCTGGTAGAGTCGGGGTTCAGACGGATGGCCCGAAGATACCGGAATGAACGGGCCTCCGGAGCATGGAGGGCTTTCCCACAGGGTGGCCCTACTTTGCCCACCACAGCCACCACCAGCACAACCACCACTTCCACCCAGGTGGCACCACCCACAGCTGGAACTGTTGTCCCAACGTCTGCAGTTGCTCCAGGCCCTAGCAGTGGAACACCTTCAGGGCAGCCCACAGGCATTGGCTCTACACACCCACACACATCCTCCGCCGGTACCCAGACTGCCCCAGCTGCTATAATTGACCCTGCAGCTTTTCAGGCAATGGAACGTAAAATGGACCGTGTGCTATGGAAAATCAGTCACCTGCAGCGGGATGTTTGACATATGAACAGGCGTGTGCGGTCCATAAAGCGGACCCTCTGGAGCGCCAACCTCTAGACTTTTTGATATGGACAAGATTCCCTCCCCTCCCTCCTCTTTCCTTGTTCTCATACTTAGTGGGCTTAGTGTTAGGTTAGTATAGGCTGTTAGTTTAGTTAGTGTTAGTGGGTGGGGGGTGGAGGGTCCTGATTCTTTCTATTTTTACTTTTTAAGTGTGTGATGTCTATGTTGGGGTTCTTGGTGTTTAAAAAAAGAATTAAAAAAATCCAATAAAAAAAATATATCATAAAAATAAAAATACAATATATTTGTTTAGGATAGTATGTGTTTAGGTTAGTATCTGTTGTCCTCCATGTGTCCCGTCTCATAAGGGGGGTGGGGGGTTGATGTTTAGAACGTTTCGTTACATGTGATAAGTAAGTTTAGCTTAGGTTAGTTAGAGACAGTTGTGGGTAATGAGTAGTTAGGGTAGATTAGGGTAGGTAAGACTTTTCCCTGAGTTTCCTCTTCTGTCATTAACGTTTAATAAATATATAGTGAATCCTTTTCAGTATTTGTTAAATGCTTGTTGATCAGGGCCTTGGCATTAGTGTACATTAATTTTGTTCTATTACATTTGTGTCCTATGCTACGAACAAATCCCAACTCAGCTGTAAGATTGGAAGCTAACCCAGAGCTACCTTGCAAAGATTCCACCATTCGTTGCAACCACCAATCACAGTTAATATGGATCCCAACGTGTTTTTGTCAATAAGTATGTTTTCAAAGTCACAAACAGTGCTTCCAGATTTGATATTGGGGGAACTGTTTTAGGTCTGACTGCAGTGTGATGTTCGAGGACACCCTTATAAGGTGAGTTGTCGTAAGAACTCTTGTAGTATCGTCTTCATGACTCACATAGATCATTTGTGACACTGTTCAGCATGGTTACTTATTTGGATGTAATCTCAGACACCTTCATTCATGCAGTTTTTGGTGTGTTTGCTTATATTTGTGTGCACTGTTATATGTGTTAGTATTACATGGTGACAACATTTTGCTGCCACTGTTTGATGACTTAGATATCCCTTGAGGAAGCATTATTCTGTACAACACAGCATGATGGTGTATGGTTTCTGACTTCATCAGATATTACCCTCAGGAAGGGCAGAGTATGATGCAATCCTGACCAGTGTGCAAATGTATCTGACTACATAATTTCAGGACAGTTGTATTGACAAGCTACGTGATTTGACAGGAGGCACATTTCAGTTATCTACTGCACAGTTGATGTGTCACATTACACAGAGACAAAGTGGTTGTGTAAGTGCTATTTATCGAAAAGTGCTGTAGTGCTATATGTACATTGTCCAGGATTGTGAGTCCATTATAGTGACATCTTCCATTGTGATCCTACACAAGTGGTAAAGGAAAATGCTTTTGACATGCTGGGGTGATGTGTTAGACAGTGCAGAGGGACAGGATTTGCCAATGTGTAAGAGAGAGACAAGCACTGGGCAGGCTGACAAGATATACAGTGGTTTTCAAAACAGTCATTGAGTACAGTTGTTGTAAGACTGGCATGTTACAAAGCGCTGGACCTTGGTAATAGTTGGCCATGTGGCAGGGACTAGTGCTTCCGGGTACTTTTCCATGTGAATGTGATCTGTTCCATGTCTTCTTCTTCTGATGTGTGTGTTGCCTCCGGGTACTTTTCCATGTGAATGTGATCTGTTCCATGTCTTCTTCTTCTGATGTGTGTGTTGCCTCCTCTGTCCTTGGCGGTGGTGGTTGTGAAGGGGCAACACACACCTCAGTGTTAGAAGACGTGGAGTCAGACATGCCGGTCACTGCTACCTGTGAAGGTCTTAAGGGCAGTACTGCAGCAAGGAGGATCTGCTGATTCTTAAGAATAGCACCCACATCACGATGGCAGGCAGCCAGGTCGGCCCTGAGGGGGGTGTTGATTGCATTTGGGCATGCAGTGGAAGGTTTGGGGTGCGAGGTGTTGTGGCAACTCCTTTACTGCAGTGGTGAATTCCTTTACAATTTGTTGTAGCCCTTGCAGGATGGATGTTAGGACTTGCATAGCTGCTGCCTGATCTGCAGATGACATCATGCATGAACGCACCCCCTCTAGGCTGGCTGCCATAGTTTGCATCCACCCGCACCTCATTGGCCAGCTCCCGCTGTACCCCAACTACAGTTCTCTCAAAGCTGGTGCCTGTGTCGTCTGAGTCCTCAGCTGTATTGGAGCTGGCAGGTCTTACAATTGGGGTGGTGGGTGGATCCTCTGCGATGGCTGCTTGTTCGGTGCTCCTCCTTGTGACTGAAGGTGGGGTCTGGAGGGTTCCAAGGACATCTTGGATGGTCTGCTGGGGAATGTTTGTCAGCTCGTCATCCATGTCATCAGGGTATTTTTCGCGACAGGCATATCCGCAGGAGATCCATCGTCCTCTGAAATGAAATGGGGTACAATTAGTGTGTGTATGTTGTGGCATTTGTGATGTGACATGCCTGCCTTGTGATGATTTCACATTGTTGTCTTGTTTCCTGTTCATTGCTCCAGTCTTTCAGGGCATTCTCCCAGGCCTATGGCCCACCTGCATGTCACATGTATTGTATTAAGTTATTGGACTTGTCAACATCACCTCCGCTAGTGTTGTTTTAGGCCAAATAATGAATTGCCAGCTTCTTGTCCTACTCAGGCCTCCGTCTACATCCATTCTCATGGTGAGCCTTTCACTGGCTGTGGGTGTTCTGATGGCACTGGCACCACACTTAACAATCTGGACCTGCCCAAGTCTCTGAGCTTTCACATCCACTTATATGTAGTTGACATGTAGTGTATCCTATGAATAGCATTGTTATGGCACGATATGGATATTGGCATTGGTAATGTATACTGCTGATGTTAGGGAATGTGTGGTACATTGGATTGCCCTGATAGTCGTAGCAGTGTCCTATTTCCTCCTCTGACTGTGCAGGTGTATTTCAGTGACCACTTACATGTGTCCTCCCCCTCAATGCTGTTGTCTGAGCAGTATGACATTTGGGATGTTGCATTGTGACCTTGTGACCCAGGCACAGGATGGACCCTGACATATGCAGCATGGGTGTGACCTTAGTGCTGTGTACCTCCTAATGTGGATGACATTGGCTGATGTTTGTGACAACTATGGGCGTTCACATTTGACAGGACTGGAGCCTTTGTGTTGTTTCAGGGGATTATTGAAGTTGTCATCCTCAACCCTCTCATTTAGGTGTTTATGATCCATGGGGACGTTACTGCCATTGGCTACTTGAGCTGCACACAGAGCGGAGTTGGTAGTGGCAACTGTTGTCACTGTTACATTCCAGTTGTTGGTATGACTAGAGGTTGTTAATTGGGCCCTAGTTAATGTAGGGGGTATAGTGGCTAACGTGTGCCGGGATGTCAGTTTGACGTTGTGCCCTTCCCTCCTGGCGTGGCTTTACCTTTGCTCCATTGTTGGCATGGCAGTATGCCCCCATGGGACTGTTGTTTGTGTATTGTAATGGTGTGCCCCAGCTTCTCTCTGTGCAGGCCATGCCCCCATGCAATACCCCTTTACCCATGCCACTCCATGTATATGATGACTTCCATGCATTTTGTGGTCGGTATCCCCCCCTGCTTACAGTTGACATTAGTGCATTATAATTCCCCATGCGACCTACCCTGCATGTGTGTTTTCTCCGGGTAGTCTGCGCTGTCCTGTCCTTGAATCCCTGTGACGATCTCCTCAGGAATTACGGCTGCGACCATCTCCTCCATGTGGTCCAGGGCCTCCTGCGGTGCTGGACTCCCACCTCCAGTCTGCAGTGCTGCCTTCCTGTTCCTGGCTATCTTTTCCTTAGTCCTGCGCTTGCAGTCATGCCAGCGTTTCTTGCACTCAATGACTGTTCTGCGTACTTCTGCCACACTGTTAATCTTGTCAACAATTTGTTGCCATATTGCCTCTCTCCGACTGATTGGCAACTTTGACGTGGCAAACAGTTGGTGGTGTTGTTCCGTCACCTCTTTAACCATAATTTCCTGCTTCTCTGCACTGAAGCAACACTTTCTTTTCTTCTTAAAAGTGTCCTGGTTCTTGTGTAGGTCTTCCTGGCTGGTTCCTGGTCTGTTGTCATCTTCCTGGGGTACAGGCATCTGGGATCCATTTTGGCTCTCCTCTGCTGAAATGGCTGTGTTCGCGGGGAGTTTTGATGCTATTGCGTCAAAAAATGCCACATATCCGACCCACAGTCGACCCACAGTCATTTCCGCCGCCTTAACGTCATTTTGCTTTATGACTTGACGCTGCGGTGTGCATAAAAAAAAATGATTTACACCTGTGGTTAGCCGGCGGTAATATTTTTGACGGGAAACTGCGCCGGTGCAGTTTTGCGTCAAAAAGTATAAATATGGGCCTTTGTCTTTAGTTGTTGATATCTGAAGTTTCACCCTGAGTGGCAAGCAGAGATCACATGAATGCTCATCTCGTTTTGGGCTCCAGGGTATAAAAGGACCTTGAGCTGAGCCAGAGGCAGGAATCTGGATCAAGCCTATCTCGAGGAATCAAGAGCTCATCCACCTCGAGTTTTCAGGCCACATTGCCTACTAGTATCGCAAAGTGCCCCCTTCACACAAATATACAGAGCAAACAGAAGTAGCACTGTTGCGGCAGGAGCTACTGTTACCTACCACCGCTTACTTTAAATGGGTTTTTTGCATTTATCGGCTTCTGGCCAGTGATGTGCTGCCCATAGAGTTTAGAAATGTATCATAAATGCAGGTATACGTTACAACATGGGCCTTCATTTGTGAAACACTGTAAGCACAAATGAGCAGTACCATGCTGCCCATAAATCAATGAATGCAACAAAAAAAATGATGGCTCACAGAAAAGGATGAAAAGACATACTCCCACCCCCCACCATCACCACAACCACCACCATACTCTGTTGCACAAGAAAATGACACTGCAGCATTATTGTATCGTCAAGTCCCCTTGCTCTGTGTGACTTCAGGGTAACTAAGAAACCCTTGTGACAAGAGCACAAAAACATCTTTTGGATATGTTCCAAAATGCTGCAAATGGCTGATTAGTGCACAGAATTGATATCAAGGACCCACTAATCCACAAACATGGACTACTAAACATTATGGTTCCAATAGTTTGCCCTAGAGCAAATACAGAACTGGGGTTTGAGGCTCACACTCCATCCCAATTAAATCCAATCCAAGCAAATGGGGATAGGAGATGTGAGGAGAAGAAAGAGGCTGGAAAGGAGCATTCTTTAGATATGGAGGCTGATGAAACAGAAAAAAGCAAGGTCTTCAGAAACCAAGTGAGAAAATAACAATGAGATTGAGTAGAGGAATGCAGTAGCTCAAGGCCCATGAGGGGAGCGTAATAGTATTATTATCAAGCCCCCTTTCAACGTTTGACTACGTGTTGGACAACTGCTGGATTACTGGTTGACTGGAGTGTGGGCCCTTGTCAAGCAACAGCCTTAATTTTAGTCAGGGTTAGGCACAAGCAAGCCCTTAATTAACCTGTGCTCAACCCCCTGGTAGCTTGGCACAGAGCAGTCAGGCTTAACTTAGAGGCAATCTGTGAAGTAATTGGGCTAAACTTCAAACAGTAAAACAGTGAAAACACCACATAAAAAAGATCCCACACCATGTTAGAAAACTAGAACAAAATATAATAAATAAAACAAAAACAAAACAACAAAAATCCAATCAGTAGAACCAAGGTTATGATTTAAGAAAAAAAAAGGTAAAATAGCACTTACAAGCATAAAGCGCCAAACAGGGATATCTGGCCGCGCTACACTAGGCCAAAGTCAAATGTTCAGGCTGACAGCAATGGAGCATGCAATGGATACAGTCCCAGATTAGTTCTGTTGAAGGTTTGCCTTCTCAAGTTTTGTGCAACGAGTTCTGTTCATGTGGAAAACAATCGCTGGGAGCAAGAAAAGCATTGTTGGTAGAGGTCAGCATAGGGCGAAGAACAGGCCAGGAGTCGGAAACGGGTGGACTGGAGCTTCACATTCAGGGTGCATGAAGTGGATTGATGACTGCTGTCCGAAGAGACATGCTGCTGGCGGCTCGCACAGATTTTCAGTGCAAGCAGCACAGTTCAGGTGTGAACTGGCCTGCTTGCGGTCACATAGAGCCCAAAAAGCTTGAATTAAGAGCCCAGTGAGCCACACCAAGGGTCCAGGCCACATGGGGCACCACTTGGGGGTCAGGAGCTTGCTGAAGACGGGTCCAGGAGCTGTTGGGGACTCTTTTACGTCTCTGAGGTTCAGATCAAGAACCCAGCAGACTAGCCCTTTGAGTCACTCGGGGTCCTGAGTTCAAGGTGGGTTGCATGTCTAGTTCTTCCTCCCCAGGCAAGAGGGTAGCAGGTCAGCACAGCAAGGCAGCAGTTCTCGGTCTTCCAGATCAGCAGTCCAACAGAGTGGACGGGAACCCAATAAATCATACAAATTCTTTGTGTTTCATGCAGATCGACAACTCGGCAGGGGATCCAGGCACCAACCCACAAGGACCCTCTCCCCCTTTCTGATCAGGTCACTAGTTTATATGTTAGACTTAACTGGTAGGTACAGTCAAGAAGAGGGATTGGTTCCATATGTCTCTGCAAGGCTTTGCATCTCTCCATGTAAGAGACGGCAACCAGCATTAACAGAAGGCAAAGCCCATGATTAGGCCTTACCCAGACGACATGAACAATTCCGGGGTCACAGTGCACAATCCTGAGGTCACGCTACAGGATATTGCACATATGCTAACCCTTTTACAGTGTGAAAATCATGCCATATGTCACGATATCACGTCCCTACAAAGTGAACTGAGTAGTCAAGCAGGCAATCCGGGGGGGGGGGGGGGAGGGGGAGGAGCAGGGCTAAGGGCTCTCCATACTCAAAAACAGCTACATTTGAAGCTACTGGAGGTGTGGCATCTGTGGGTTAGTCCACACCCACTCAGATCCACGTAGTTACCACTACCTAAGTTCCGTTAGCACCACTAGACTGCTTTTATGAAGACAGTTCTCGGAATACGATTTTTACAAATCAAGGCCAAAAGCCTTCCCTGACGACGACGACGGTGTTGCCTTTATCTTGTCCCACAAGGGAGGAGATGCCGCTTTATTATCAATACCCTTAGTTGACAGGGATGACCCTTTGCTTTATAATTTTAGCAAATTCAAGGATGCCATGCGTAGACTCTTTGCTAGGCACGTTTTTGTCCAAGCAGCAGATAACAAACTCTTGATCCTTAAACAGACAGCATCAGATTTGCTGCATTATATCTCCTCCTTTATTCACCTAGTAGCTGAAACAGCTTGGCCTAAAAACAAACGGGTGTTTATATTTTACTGCAGCTTGCATGATGAGCTAAAAGACATAGGCCCATATTTATTCTTTTTTAGTGCCGCATTTGTGTCATTTTTGTATTTTGTATGTGTCAATTGTATTTTGTAAGTTTGCGCCGCTTTTGCGCCAAAAAGTGACACAAATGCGGCGCTAAAAAAGTATAAATATGGGCCATAGGGTCATATTTACAAGAAATTACGCAACGCTGAGTTGGTGCAGTGGTGCGTCAAAAACAGTTGCAATGCTAAGGAATCAGTTACGATGCCATGGATGCGCCATAGTTACAAAACAGGGCACCATAGCGCAAGGATCCAAGGTGCGTCAGAAATCCTGACGCATCTGTGGGAACTTTGACGTAATTATTTTGCCCAAAAAGTGGCGCATCACTGAAGTTGGCCTCAGAATTGACAAACCTTCAGCAATGCATCAAAATTTAGAGGTGCTGCATCAGTTCGATATGACGCAAGTAGCCTAAAGCTTTAGGCAGTGGTGCCTGGCTCGTATTTAAAACGGTGGGCGGGAGGGGGTACAATAGTAATAAAAAATGTTTAAGTGGCACTTACCTTGGGACGTCTTCTTCTCGTCTCTCCTCAACCAGCTTCAATGCGCGACGGGACCCAGGAAACTGCACTAGTCAATCATGGTGCTGTTTTCATGCTGCTAACCAGCATGAAAGCAGCATCAGGATTGGAGGTAGCAGCCTCTCTTAGCGCTCACAAGAGTACTGGAGGCCTGTGCTTTCTTTATCCCAGCTGTCTTAAAACAGCTAGGTTAGAGAAGTTTAAAGTGCCCATGTCAGGCTGGCTGTCGCAAGATGGCCGGCCAAAGGGATATACACACTTTAAACAAGAGCACAGCTCCCTGCTGCCACTTGCCAGCAAATGCCCTGCCCTGACACTCGGTTCAGGATGGGGTGCTGAAAAATAAAATGGTAATAAAGAAAGTTTATCACCATTTTATTTTTCACTTCTGGGGGCATTTTATTTAGCGGGCGACGCTACTCCGCTCTCATGGACGGGACGCCCCTGGCTTTAGGACCAATGTAAAAGATTAAAAAATGATGGAATATCACCATCCACACTTTTACATTCATGCTGGATGTAAGAGGGTATGCATACAGTATGTTGATGTGTCACAATACAATGGGCATAGTGTACCATCTGTAGAGGCCGGCATATGTGTGTCACTGTGAGTGACAGTGTAATGTAAGTGACTAAAAGTATATGCTGGAATGTGAGGTGGAAATACATGTATTACCTACCTCATGTGTGCACTTAGCTGTTGTCCTCTCAGAGTATGCAGACATGGACTTGAGGACCCCTTACCCCACGGATAAGTGACAATCCTGGCCTGTCCCTTGCAAACAATACACAACGTCACATAGCCTTGCAGCAAAGGATGACAAAATCATATGTGCCATGGTCCCAGGTTAGTAAAGGGGTCCTACACCATGATTGGCACATGTGTGGACCCACTACTAGTAGAGGGAAAGTGAAATACAGACATATTCCAGTGTGTAAAGTGACTTCAGCTGGTAAGATCACTATTGAAAAGCCATTGCATAATTTTTACATCTGGGTTAAGCAGGCTTAGGAATTTTGATGCATTTTGGATATTTGCCAACGATGCGTCACTTTCCTAAAAGTTGTAAATATGTATGTGTCATTTCTGCATTGTATTTTAAGAGTGAACGCCTACCTTGCATATGATTAACATAACCTGACACAGTCGGTTGTAGCGCAGGATAAAAATGATGAAGAGGAAAGAAAAGTGATGCATTTTGCCTAATGCCTCACTTTGTAAATATGGAGCCATGAATGTGCCACTGCTGCGTCAAAAAAGTGATGCAGCACATGCTCTTTGTAAATATGGCCTCTAGTGTCTCAAATTGTAGAACCACCAGATGTCTGTTGTGAGTGTATCGATTTAGTTGTAAAATGAAACCATTGTTTGTTAGAAAGAAGAGGAGAAAAGGGAAAACATTCCCTAGATACAAGAATGGTTGTAGTAAAGACCCGGGCTGACACAGCACCTAAAACCACAGACGTAGATGAACCAATTTAAATTGGTGGAGTTAGAGTGCCACTTATGAGAGAGGAAAAAGAGAAACGTCAAAAATTGAATCAATGTTTATTGTGCGTCAAAATTGGCCACAATGTGAAGGAGTGCCCTACTCGCCCACCCGAGCCGAATTCCTCTGAAACAAGTGCTGCCTCATTGCCAGTAAAACCTTATGAGGTGACAGGAAACAAAGGAACTCAGTAGGTAATGAGGTTGACCTACTGGGTATATCTCTGAAGTCAACCTCAAAGACACCTTTAGATATAGCTATACATCATCGTAGTTTACCTGTAACCTTAGTCTCTTTGTCAGGGGACACTTGGCAAGTAGAAGGCTTAGTAGATTCTGTTGCCATGGGCAACTTCATGGACATTAAGGGGCATATTTATACTCCGTTTGCGCCAAATTTGCGTCGTTTTTTTCGACGCAAATTCGGCGCAAAACTAATGCCATATTTATACTTTGGCGTTAGACGCGTCTAGCGCCAAAGTATGAGGAATGAGCGTCATTTTTTTGCGTGAACGCCTTCCTTGCGTTAATGAGATGCAAGGTAGGCGTTCCCGTCTAGAAAAATGACTGCGACGCAAATGCGTCGTATTTATACTCCCGGGCAAAAATCACGCCCGGGAGTGGGCGGGGCAAAAAACCCCGCATTTGCGCCTCTTTTTAACGCCTGGGTCAGGGCAGGCGTTAAGGGACCTGTGGGCTCAAAATGAGCCCACAGCTGCCCTCCCATGCCCCCAGGGACCCCCCCTGCCACCCTTGCCCACCCCAGGAGGACACCCAAGGATGGAGGGACCCATCCCAGGGACATTCAGGTAAGTTCAGGTAAGTATATATATATATTTTTTTAATATTTTTTTTTGGCATAGGGGGGCCTGATTTGTGCCCCCCTACATGCCACAATGCCCAATGACCATGCCCAGGGGACATAATTCCCCTGGGCATGGCCATTGGGCAAGGGGGCATGATTCCTGTCTTTACTAAGACAGGAGTCATGTAAATGGCGTCTGGGCGTCGTTAAAAATGGCGCAAATCGGGTTGAGGCAATTTTTTTGCCTCAACCTGACTTGCCCCATTTTAAGACGCCCTAACGCCATTTTCCCCAACGCCGGCGCTGCCTGGTGTACGTGGTTTTTTTCCACGCACACCAGGCAGCGCCGGTCTGCTAGCGCCGGCTAACGCCATTCAATAAATACGGCGCCCGCATGGCGCTTCAGAATGGCGTTAGCCGGCGCTAAACTTTTTGACGCTAAACTGCGTTAGCGCAGTTTAGCGTCAAAAAGTTTAAATACGGGCCTAAATATATAAGATCTGTGGGTATTCAATCTTTCTGCAAGGACAACCCTGAGGTAGTCAGAGCTATAGTTGGGAAGGAACTCACATCTAAAATGTTACAACCTCACACCGAGCACCTCACTATGACCTGTCTTTTCCAACAAAAAAAAATACATTTTCTTTGATCTCAACGATGCCCCTCAATTCTGCCTTATTTTAGGTTTACCATGGCTTTATTGTCATAACCCAACCATTCTTAGGAGAGCTAAAATATTTACTTTGAACTTATCCTTTTGTTCTAAACATTGCTATCACAAGCACCATCAGGAATCAGTTTTAACACCACACGGGAATTAGGTGTAGCCGTCAATGAGGGTTTGCCAGTGCAATATTCTGATCTTGCTGATGTCTTTGACAAAAAAAAGGCCAACACTACTTTTTAGCCATATTTACTCTCTCACAGAAAAAGAGAACATACACCATAGGCAGTACTTGGACTTAGAGAATGGCTTTATTAGACATTCAAATCCATGGTCTCCTCTCCCTTGTTCTTTGTCCCAAAAAAGGGGGAGGAACTTACAACATGCATTGAGGATCACTCCCTCAATAATATCATACCCAAAAACAGATATCCTTTACCCCTTATTCCCAACTTATTGGATCAGTTAAAAAGGGCAGTGATTTTCACAAAATTAGATTTTAGCATACCATTTGGTGAGAATACGAGCTGGAGATGAGTGGAAGATGGCATTCAGAACTAAATTCGGGCTTTACAAATGTCAAGTAATGCCTTTTGGCTTATGTAACACCCCAGCTTCCTTCCAATTCTTTACAAACAAAATATTAAGGGAATTCATTGACATCTGCTGTGTAGTATTTATAGATGATATCCTCATATACTTCATCTCAGAAGAGGAACGCACTCAGCAGGTATGCGCCACTTTTCAAAAGCTCTGGGATAATAATTCACACATCAAACTTGAAGAAAGTGTCTTCTATACCATGGAACTTGAGTTTTTGGGATATATTATCACCCACAAAGGAATTAGCATGGACCAAAAGAAAAGTGCTTCCATAATTGATTGGCCTTCCCCAACAACATTGAAGAAAATTCTGCGTTTCCTTGGTTTCACAAATTTTTATTGCACATTTATAGACCAGTTCTCCAAGATCATTACCCCTTTCACACACTTATTATCCAAAAAGGTACCCTTCGTGTGAGATGAACACACTGAAAAAGCATTCAGGACTCTATAAAACAAGTTCACTACAGTTCCTATTTTGGCCCATCCAAATCCAGACCATCCATACTTTGTGGAAAGTGATGCGTCCCAGACTACAATGGGAGGCATTCTGGGGCATATTTATACTCCGTTTGCGCCGAATTTGCATCGTTTTTTTCGACGCAAATTCGACGCAAAACTAACTCCATATTTATACTTTGGCGTTAGACGCGTCTAGCGCCAAAGTTCATGGACTTAGCGTCATTTTTTGGCGTGAACACCTTCCTTGCGTTAATGATATGCAAGGTAGGCGTTCCCGTCTTAAAAAATGACTCCCAGGCATGTGCGTGGTATTTATACTCCCGGGCAAAAATGACGCCCGGGAGTGGGCGGGGCAAAAAACCCTGCATTTGCGTCTGAATTTAACGCCTGGGTCAGGGCAGGCGTTAAGGGACCTGTGGGCTCAGAATGAGCCCAGAGGTGCCCTCCCATGCCCCCAGGGACACCCCCTGCCACCCTTGCCCACCCCAGGAGGACACCCAAGGATGGAGGGACCCATCCCAGGGACATTAAGGTAAGTTCCGGTAAGTATTTTTTTTTTTTTTTTTGTGTGGCATGGGGGGCCTGATTTGTGCCCCCCTACATGCCACTATGCCCAATGACCATGCCCAGGGGACGGAAGTCCCCTGGGCATGGCCATTGGGCAAGGGGGCATGACTCCTGTCTTTGCTAAGACAGGAGTCATTTCAATGGGGGATGGGCGTCGTAAAAAAATGGCGCAAATCGGGTTAAGGCGATTTTTTTGCCTCAACCTGACTTGCCCCATTTTGAGACGCCCATACGCCATTTTCCCCTACGCAGGCGCTGCCTGGTGTACGTGTTTTTTTTTCACGCACACCAGGCAGCGCCGGTCGGCTAACGCTGGCTAACGCCATTCTATAAATACGGCGCCCGCATGGCGCTTCAGAATGGCGTTAGACGGCGCTAATTTTTTTGACACTAAACTGCGTTAGCGCAGTTTAGCGTCAAAAAGTATAAATACGGGCCTCTATCTCAAAGAAACAGGACATTTACATTCCATTGTCTTTTAGTCACAAAAATTGTTGCCCGCAGAATGTGACTATTCCATCGCAGACAGAGAGTTATTGGCCACAAAAGCAGCTTTTGAAGCATTGCAGCAATAATTGTTGGGAGCCAAACATCCAATAACAATTGACACTGATCACAGGAATTTGCAATTTCATTTTTCAATCAGAACTTTCACTCCTAAACAGTTAAGTTGGACACTCTTTTTCAATGACCATAATTTTGTAATAATGTACTTACAAGATAAGGACAATGCCAAGACAGATGCCCTTTCACGAATTGGAGAATCAGAACCAATCAGATCTGAGCATCCTCTTCCACCTATTTTGTCTCCTGATTGCTTTCAAGGTGTAATTATCACAACTGACTTCCTAACCCACCTGCAATCATGCATTCAAGACAAGCCACAGCACAAATGGATTCAGGAGTTGGATAATATTATTTGTAAGGATGGTCTGTTAATCCATGGCCAGTGTTTATTTGTACCTGATTATGACGTATGAGAACAAGCATTATAGATGTGTCATAATTCTATCTTAGCGGATCACCCAGGAGCTCCTAAAACATTTTACCCACTCAAAAGACACTTCTGGTGGCGCTCAATGGCTGCAGATACACTGCAATATGTTCAGAAATGTCCAATATGTGTTCAGGGGAAAAGTAGTCATCAGTCCCCCATGGGTTTGTTACAGCCCATTCCTGTACCCCAGCCCCTGGCACACCATATCTATGGACTTCATAGTAGAATTACGAAAGACAAAATCCGGAAACTCTGCCATTTTAACAGTCATAGATCATTTATCAAAAATGACCCATTTAATACCACTTTGGAAACTCCTTGCCTCAGTAGAATTAGCCCATATTTTCAAGGCCAACATAGGCTGACTACACGGTTTACCCTATCTTTATCACTGATAGCGGGCCCCGATTCATTTCACGCTTTTAGACAGCATTGTGTAACCTCCTAAAAATGGATGCCCGATTTTCAAGTCACCACCCCCGAACCGATGGGCAAGCCGAGAAAGCAGAGAAAGCTAATCAAACTATGGAACAGTATCTTCACTGCCTAGTGCTAGATCTAGGGTGAGAGTATCACACATACTTATGGCAGCTGAATTCACTCACAATAATGCCAATCACACATCCTTAGGCATGTCTCCATTCTATTGCATACAAGGTTAGAGCCCACAAATAAACTCCTTGATAAAAACCCATCCATTCTGCTGTCCCTGCTGTGTAAGATCACCTCACAGTTTTACAGACTCTTATGCACACTTCACAACACAATCTAGCTCAAACTAAGGAGGCCTACAAGGCCTTAGCCGACACAAAACGCCAACCAAAACCACTATATGCCCCTGCAGATAAAGTTTGTCTGTCTACAAAATATCTGAATTTACGTGGTCAAAAAACCTTGCTGCCTAAATGAATTGGCCCTTATGATATTACTAGCATCATCATTCCGGTGGCAGTCTGACCTTCTTAACCCACTCGCATGAAATTCCACCTTGTGTTTCCTGTCTCACTGATAAAACCTGTCACACCTGGTACCTGTCTCACCACACCCCCCAAACTCTTTTAATTGATGGATATTGTTAGAAATGGGGTCTCTGGTTGGCAATGGTTTGCACCCTGTCCAAGTAGGGACCCTAAATCTAGTCAGGGTAAGGTAGTCACACAGCTAAAATAACCCTTGCTTACACCCTTGGTAGCTAGGCTCAAGCAGTCAGGATTATCTCAGAGGCTATGTGTAAACTATTTGTACACACACGGTAACACAGTGAAAACACCACAAAAATATTCTACACCAGTTCAGTAAAATAGTCAATATCTATCTCAGTAAAACAAGACTACAATGACAAAAATCCAACATACACAAGTAAAGATATACATTTTCAAAGATTAAATCTTAGTAAAGTGCTTAGAAACACAATAGCTCCAGCTGGGGAGATCACAGTGTCTTGACGGAGTCGTTCCCAACAGTCTGACACCACTCGCAAGCAAGTGTAGGCCAGTCACAGAGTCAAACGGACCGCAGGTACAGTACCTGGGAAAATGATGAGGAAACAAAGATGTTGCATGGAGTCGGGGAGGTGAGGAGTTGCTGGAGCAGTGTGGCGTTTGTTCCTTACTGCTACGGGGGAAATGAGGCATTGGTTCCTTACTGCTAGGCAGAGGAGGTGAGGTGTCAGTTCCTTATGGTTGCAAGGGAGGTGATACTGCATTGGCAAGGCATTAGTTCCTTACGACAAAGCAGGGTTGATGAATCCTGCTGGTCAAGACATGAGGCGTCGACTTTGCAGTGTTGCGATCACACCACAGGGCCACAGGTGCTGTGACGGAGTCGGGTTTCACAGACGTTGGTGACACATCACTTGGGACTCGCACTGTGGTGGGACTTTGGAGGCCCTGTGGCAGTGTCGGGCCTGTGTTGCAGGTCACGGTTGTAGCAGTCAGCAGGGACCATGGCTCTGGTGCAAGCAGCGGCACAGAGTTAGACAGCGGCGCCAGTTCTGAAGTCACTCAGGAGTCATTGTGCTTGCTTTCTTCTTAGTTGCACCAGAGCTCACATACAAGGGCACATGGACTGGATTTGGCACCACGTGACAAGTCAGGACTGTCAGCAAGAGAGCCCAGACGCTGGCAGATAAAGTCTTTGATGTCCCTGATACTTCTTAACAGGAGGTAAGCTCAGTTCAAGCCCTGGAAGAACCTTGGAAAGCTGGATGTAGAAAGCCAAGTCCAGTCTGTTCACTCCCAGGACAGAAGCAGCAAGCCGCAGGCCAGCACAACAAAGCAACAGGCAGAATGGCAGTCCATTCTGCAGCATCCAGCTCTTCTTCATGGCAGAATGTCCTCAGTGCAGACAGATTCTAGAGGTCCAGTACTTATCCCTATTTCTGTCTTTGAAGTAGGGAAACTTCAAAGTGAAGTCCTTATAGTGCACAATACCTGCGCAAGTGCACAAGACCTTTCCCTGCCCTGGCCCGGGACACACTCCAGGGGGTTGGAGACTGCTTTGTGCGAGGTCAGGCACAGCCCAATTTAAGTGTAAGTGTCATCTTCTCCCACCACTCTAGCTCAGGAAGGCCCATCAGGATATACAGGGTACACCTAAGTTCCCTTTGTGTGACTGTCTAGAGTGAATTCACAAACAGCCCAGCTGTCATCTCAACCCAGGCCTGAATCCAGCAGACAGGGAGAGACACAGAATATTTAAGCAAGAAAAAGCACCACTTTCTAAAAGTGGTATTTTCAAACTTACAATCTAAAAACTAACTGCACTGAGATGTTTTTTTTAAATTGCGAGTTCAGAGTCCCCAAACTCCACATCTCTATCTGCTCCCAATGGGAAATTACACTGAAAAGGTATTTCAAGGCACTCCCGACATTACCGTATGGGGGAAATAGTCCTTGCAATAGTGAAAAACAAATTTAGCAGTGTTTCACTATCACAACATGTAAAACACACCAGTACATGTCCTACCTTTTAAATATCCTGCACCCTGTCCATGGGGCTGCCTTGGAACTACTTTAGGGGTGGCCTACACACAGTAAAAGGGAAGGTTTGGGCCTGGCAAGTAGGTGCACTTGCAAGGTCGAAAAGGCAGTTTAAAACTGTCCACACAGACACTTCAGTTGCAGGTCTGAGACGTGTTTACAAGGCTACTCATGTGAGTGGCACAATCAGTGCTGCAGGCCCAATTGTAGCATTTGACTTACAGGCTCTGGGCACACATAGTGCACTTTACTAGGGACTCACTGTTAAATCAAAGATGCCAATCATGGATAAAGCAATCAGCAAAACATTTTAGAGAGCACTTGCACTTTAGCACTGGTCTGCAGTGGTAGAGTGCCCAGATTCTTAAAGCCAGTAAAAACAAAATTCAGCAGAGGATCAAAAACAGGAGGTCAGAAGCAAAACATTTAGAGGATAACCCTGCAAAAAGGGCCATTTCCAACAGACATGAAGAATACAAAATGGCCACTATTTTAGATTCCAAAAGGTCCAGAGGACAATTTTACTATCTTAGGGACAAGAAAGGATACGGTCTGGAAAATTGGTCCTGGAAGCTACTACCCAATGTGTGCAATTCTTCCTGCCTCATTTGCGCATTCCATGGAAGTCACCCAACTAAACCACACCTTGTCCTTCCACTATTGGAGCTACTTCTTAGAGGGGGCACTGTCCAGACCCAGATTCACTCGCCCCTGCTGCCTTATAACAGTGCACACGCGTGTGCCCCATTTAGAAATAAACATACAATCATTGCTCACCCAGAGCTCATGTATGCTTGTTTGTATGTTATGTTTCTATTTCACTGTATATGATATGTATGTTATTGTGGTAATGTTTATTGATTACATGGCCATGTATCTTTTACTCTTGCTCATATCGCTTAGAACTCAGTGGGGTCCGTCACCATTTGGCAGCCAGTGCAGGCATTCTCCTGTGTCAAGCATTGCATGGGATGACTCAGCTTGCAGCACAGGCCTCGTGTATCACACCTACCGCTGTGATTGCTGCGTCCAAGAGCACATGTACAAACAGCACTTTGAGCTTTCTGGCGCAGCTCGCTTTGCCTATTTAAGCCGCCCCAGAACTTCCACCATTGCTTTGCCTACAATTTCCTGCCTGCCAAGCCTATATCTATGGTCGGAGTCGCAAACCAACGCTTTGCAGCAACTTACTACAACCTTTGCATTTTGGGATCTCTCCTTCCTGGCCCACCTCATTTAGCAGCCCTTTACAAAATGCTTCATGAAACGTACCTGAATCCACCATCTGCTTCACTTCACATCTTCACTCTAAAGAAAACAGGAAGACAGATGACTATGAAGCGTTTTTTTTCCTAACTCCTATTGCAATAACACTTGTGTTACTTGTGCAGTGGTTACCAGAATCTTCCAACATCCGCTCATCCTTTAGTGCCTTTCCTTTTGTACTCCATAACAACTCACCCTGGTGCATGCATATGCCAGTTGCCTCACAGGTATTTAAATTTTTAAAGGAAAAGGGTGGGCTGGAGGACAAAATAGACTAAACCCAACTTAGAATGCAAACCCAATAAGTCATACTCATTCCCTCTTGTGTTTCATGCAGGTCTACAACTCGGCAGGGCATCCATGCACCAACCCACAAGGATCATCTCCCCTTTTATAATCAGACCACTAGTTTGCACATTAGACTTAACTGGTAGGTATGGTCAAGAATAGGAATTGGTTCCATATCATCTCTGCAAGGCCTCACATCTCTCCAGATCCAAGACAGTGACCATCATTGACACCAAATGGCTAAGGCCAGAAAATACCAATTTTATAAAAGTGGCATTTTCAGAACAGAAATTGAAAAGGCGACTTCACTATATAAAATGTAACAAGGCAACTCCAATATTATCCTTTGGGAGCGATAGGCCTTGCAATAGTGAAAAACGATTTAGAAGTTTTTCACTACCAGGACACATAAAACTTAAACGTACATGTCCAGCTTTTTAAATACTTTGTACCCTGCCCTCTCGCCCGTCGAGGGTCCACTCTGCGGTGAGTGATATGTATTAAAAAGGAACATTTGGGCCTACCAAAAGGTTTATTTTGCCAGGTTGGCATGGTGTTCTAAAACTGCACAAACAGGCTCTGCAATGACAGGGCTGAGACATGTTTAAAGGGCTACTTAACAGTAGCACAATCTGTGCTGCAGGCCCACTAGTAGCATTTAATTTACTGGCCCTGGGCACATGTTGTGCCACTTTACTAGGACTTATAAGTAAATGAAATATACCAGTTGGGTATACACCAATTCTACCATGTTTAGGGTAGAGAGCACAAGTACTGTAGCACGGGTTGGCAGTGGTAGAGTGCATAGAATCCTAAAGCCAACAAAACAAATTCAGTAAAAAACAGGAGGAGGAAGGCAAAATATTCTAACAAAACCCCTCTGTTACAAGTGTGCCCTGAACCACCAAATGAGAGCCCAAGGAAGCTCTTGCAAATAAATGGTTGGCCTGAATGAAATCCAAAGTAAGCCAAGACTTAATTGTTTTCATGATTCAACGTTTTTCCTGAGGATCTGTATCCTTAACAGTAACCAACAAACAGACCTCATTCTAATTGGATGCAGACAAAATAATCTCTCAGCATTTCCGATTATAAGCCAAAAAATACCATGTGCAGTTTCGACCTTGAGGATACTCACATGAATATTAAAGTGGACTTCTGTTAGATATTGTCAATTTCTTTTCTTTCAATACTGTATTTTGGCAATATGCCATAAAAGTACGAGCAAAGAAATAAAATCCCTTGATAAATACAAATACTTCACATAAAATATCACGTAATAAATAACACACATTTAAAATGTCATTAAGATACAGTTAAAATTCAAAAAATTAAAATGTCAATAGCAAAGAGATGCACCCAAACCCCCTCTACCATAAAGCAGTATTTCCATCCCTTCAGTTATAACCCTGCCTTTGTGTTTGCGTATAATTTCCATTTATGCTTTTGTAGTTTCTTCCAATCACTTATGCTAATTATTATTTGACTTTTGTTCTTTTTCCCCTTAAAGTAGTAGCTATAATATTTTGATGTAAAAAGGGGGTACTTGGTCGAAGTGTGTTTAAAACAATCTAATGGAATAAAACATGTATTTCAATTGTCCTTAAAACCATAGAAAACAAGTACCAATGTGAGTTCACTGTACTGCCAAGCAACTTCTCTTTGGGCTTCAGTAGGAAGCAGGGACGTATAGAAAAGACTTAGGACCTGATTCAGAGGTTCGCAGAGGTGTACTCCGTCACAAACGAGACAGCTATCCCGACCACCTTCTTATAAGTGCATTAGGATATAATGCACTTATAATATAGCAAATAAAATTATTTGTCACGTCTGTGATGGAGATTCCATCTGCCAAACTCAAAATCAGGCCCTTAAGTGGTGAGGAGTAGAATACCTAGTTCAGCATGCCTAAATACCATTCACAATAGTATGTTTGAGACAAGTTATTCCTTTTTAGAAAACATATAGGACTATTTAAATTAAGGAAGTTTGCTTAGTACTTCAGGAAGTTTTGTGGCATTCCTCTTTAGAGTAATGTTGCAGTTATCACGTACCTATGGGCATATTTATGAAAAATTATGCACAACTGTGCTAACGCAGGTGTGCGTCATTTTTTTTCATGCGAGCTAGCAACATTCCTTAGCACCATCCCTGTGCCATATTTATGAAATGATGTAGGATGGCTCAAAGGAATGCTTAGCGTGAAAAAAAAACCCTGCAAACATCTGCAACATGGCGTAAGGAAAAAGTGCTGCAAAAGTGGCACGTAAACATGTTGCAAAAGGGTTAGCACCATTTTTACATCTCATTAGCGTCAAACACAAAAGCAGGAAAGAATGCGGATGCAAAAGAAGGTGGAATCATCAGGCCAGGAGAGAACCCAGGGAGACCCCAAACACCCAAGTACCAGACAGGAGGGTCCAGAAAAGTCACAGGAGAAGAGAAAGCGCAAGTGACGCTTTAGCAAGGAGGAACATGGCATCTGATCAGAGAGGGGACGGAGCACCAACACCAGCTCTTCATCACCTCCAAATTGCCAGTTGGTAGGAGAGATGCAATATGGCAGGCAATAGTGGATAAATCAACAGCATCGCAGAGGTGAAGAGGACTGTCATGCTAAAGGGTTGCATCGGGACACATAGGCCCTGAATCAAGACTCATGATCCCCACCCAAGCCAAACATGTATTGACACTTCGGTTGTGAAATGCACTCCATCATATACACAACATGTATATAAGCCACTCACTATGGCTTTACTCCACCATGTAAATATGCACCACATTGCCTGAAGAGGCATGTGCAAATAGTCTGGCTGTGCCATTCCAACACCCATTGCATATAGTCAAAGCCCCTGTACCTACACAACATAGACATCAGAGACTGGGATGGAAGTCAATACCACCCCAGGGGTGGTGTCAGGGTGGTGTCTCTGGCCAAAATGGTACCCTTCCTCCTTGTCGCATTGCCTTTACTCATGTGTGATGCATCTTGAAGCACACATTGAAATGGCATCTGAGCAAAAATAGCTTGCACATGTGCAGAAAGGGACACCCCGCTGCGCATGAACAAATCATCACTTCATAACAGGCACCCCGTCATCATGCTGCAACAATGCCTGTGTTAGTGCAGGGAGCACAAATCTGTGTAGAAGCAGGGGGAATTGCAGGGATGTACTGTATTCAAGTAACTATTGCAAATCACTACGTATCTAAGCTGCTGCAGTGTACTGCAATACACCTTGCAGCTGGCCTGTGACAAGCCAAATGAGAAAAAATCGGCCCTAAAGCTTGCAACCTGTGGAACAAAACCCATACATGGTGAACCCACAACAACTGTGAATGGCCACAATATAAAATGCATACAACACATAGTGCATGTATGTGAACATAATGTGTGCAGCTGTACAAGTGGCTGCAATCTCACCATTTGACAACATACAGGGTTAGATCAAACAGAAAATGATGGTGCATGCTAAATTAGGCGGCATCACGCACTGTCATTTTTAAAACGCAGGGATTCTCCATTTACATAATACAGCGCACTCCTGTGGATCACCCTGCGCAAGTTGAAATTAGGTGAGGTGCCTCAATGCAGTCACCCTTGCACAATAGTGGAAGAATGGCTGCCTTGAAGGGGAGAATGCTAATGTACAGGAAGGAACACCATCCTGCACAACAAAAAACTTAAAGTGCGATTTGCTGTTACTCTGTGTGCAGCAGAATGCAGCACTCATAGTAGAAGCAATTAATCCAGAAGATATTTAAGCATAACTCCTAGATTGTGCCATGCTAAACCCACCCCTGGGCTGGTGTCAGATATTGGCCCAGCGTCCGGTATACAAATAGTACAGAATCTGAGGCAGTGTCAAAACGCAATGGGTGGTGCTGTGGTATGCCCACAGCACCACTCATTGCACACACCTTCCACGCAAAGTGCTGGGTGTGAAGGGGCTATATATACAAGGTGGCGTCAAGGCACAAAAAGTGGGTTCATGCCACCTAGTACATATGGGGCAGGACAATGTGCCACCTGAGCCAAAAGTTACACTCAGGTGGCACTTGGGGCACCTACATGTGCCACAAAATAGCTAGGTACATATTTAAGAACAACGTTTTGTGATGCTCTGGTGGTGCAATGCCCTTTGCCGTATGTACAAGGTTGCGTTAAGCCACCTTTTGTGGCTTAATGCCACCCTGTAAATACAGCTCCTCCAAATGCAGCCCTTTGCATGGAAGGGGCGTGCAATGGGTTTTGCTGTGGGCGTGTCACAACAACATCTGTTGCATTTTGACGCTGCCTCAGATTTACGAGTTGCAGCCAACCTGAGGCATTGCCAAAATCTAATGTGACCCCAGGGGTGGCTTTGGCAAGGCGCAACAAGGAGGTATACTTTTATTCCTCCTCATTTTTTGCTTTTTCTATGTGTGCTGCTTTCTGCAGCACACATTTGAAGAGCAAATTGCCAGAAATTATTGTCAATGTGCGGGAAGCTGTCCCTTCCTGCACATAAAAAAATAATTTAAAAACAACGCTTTGGCACTTCTGTGTGTGCTACATTCAGCAGCACACACAGAAGTCCCAAATCACCATTAGTAATTGTGTATATGCAGAAAGGGACACCTTCCCACACATAAACAATAAAACCTTTCAACGCAGACATCCTTGCGCGATGGTGCAAGGATTCCTGCGTTGGCACTAGGCAGCTCAATTTAGCGCCAGCACAGGGGCCAACACAGGGGTGTGCCGTATACATTTAAATACAGCATATCCCTGTATTGAGAATGACACAGCGGGGCACTGCCACTTGTGGCGCAACGTTGTACTCCGTAATGTTCTGTTACTAGTGAGCTTGACCGATGTGTGATGCACAATGCTACACATAAGTACAACCACAACCTTGGGTCAGTGACATGCAACTGAATCTCCATTGGCAAATACATGATGTCCCATGTCAACAGCCAATACAATTGAATATTGATTTTACACTCTCTCATTGCAGAGGATGATGGCTTACTTCCTGCTGACCTGCCTTTCCTGGATTTTTCTGATGACATGAATGAGCAGCTGCCAACTATCAATGAAAAGACTCTCCAGGATGTCCTAGAATTCCTCCAGATACCACCTCCAATCACAGGGAGGACACACAGTGTTGCAGGGTTTCCACATGAACCACCCAGCCACCAACACACGCCACCAGCCAGTACTCACACAGCTTTGGACTCCGAGGACCCAGAAATTAGTTTTTAGAGGACACTGGTAGGAGTCCAGCGGGAGCTGTCCAAGCAGGTGCAGGTGGGGATGGAGACCATGGCAGGCAGCCTAGAGGGAGTGTGGACGTGCCTCAGTCCAAATAAGGACAACTCAGCTGCCATCAGAGGCACCCACTCCCCACTACGTGGACTCCAGCAGTCTCTGGCGGACATAGCTGCTGTCATGAAGCAAAGAGTACAACACATGCCCTCCGTAACTTCCAGCAGCATGCAGAACACCCTGGAGTCCATACAAAGGGAAGTGGCCTCCCTCAGGGAAATCATGGTTGGCTACCACCGTGATGTTGCTGCGGTGTTGAAAAATCAGCAGTTCCTCCTTGCAGCAGTGATGCCTTATGTGTTGCCACAAATGGCAGCTGCCGGGACCTTTGACTCCACATCTCTATCCCCTAAAGTGTGTGTGTGTGGCCCTCTCTACAACAGCATCAGCCATGTCACAGGAGGCACCACACACATCAGAGGATGAAGATGTGGAAGGAATAGCATTCACAAGGAAAAGCACCCGGTAGCACCAGTCTGTGCCACATAGACAGTTTCTCCTTAGTTCTGGGCTTAAGATCATGCCAGTGTTGTAACAGCAGGAAATGTGCCCTCTTCATCTAACCACTGTTGAATTGCCAGCTATGTGCTGTCATTGTCTCTTTCATACCAATTGGCAATTTTTTATGAGGTGATGGCCACCTGTCAGTGCTGCAGGATACAGTTTCAAATTTGCCTGTTGTAAGATGTATCACACTTGCCAACAATACAATTGCAGGACACCATCAATGACAGATGACAAGTGAAGTACCATATTTACCTGTCCAAGATAAAGTACACATATACATTATGAATGGCTGGAACACTGGATGGCAAATGTATGCACTAGAAGACGGTATGTAGCAGCCATTCTGACAGCCCCTTGGTCATAGGGAACGCAAATGGGAAACCTGGGAAATCAAGAAAGTAAGCATACCCTAGGTCATTCCCCCAACTTGGCCAGTGCACTCATGAGAACCCCCATACACTCCATCAATTTACAAAATTATTAGGCTGAGATTAACAGGATTTATTGTAAAACCATATACCAAATGATTACATAAAACCTACCCTATGCTAAACTAACTTATACTAACTAAACTTAACTAACAACTACACCTATCTAACCTATTCAAAACTTATCTTACTCATGTAACACCACAATCCAAACATTGGCCCCACCACCCTTAAGAGACAAGATACAAGTAGGACAACATAACCTATGACTACACATGTACTAACATAACCTATGGTGTAACAATTATATATTGTCTTGGTATTTTTTATATATATATATATTTTCTTTTTTTATATACAAATACTCCAACATCACCCCCACCCAACGCTCCAACAATAAAAAATGTAGAAAAACCCACCCCCACTATACCTAATCTAACCTATACCCTACACTAACCTAATCCTACCCATCTAAAACCAAATCTAAAACTATGTAAAACGTTAAAAGGGAGTGGAAGGAACTGGGAGGTTGTACAACACACAAAGTTAATTTCCTGCTTTTCTTCTTTTTCTTCTTCATGTATCGCAACATCCTACGGTTCTCTGCACTTTACTCCTCAAATTTTTTACGTCTGGACAAACTTTTGCCCGTGTCCCATCTCATGTCTTGTTCAAACTGGCTAGGGACAACTGCAGCAGGTGGCTGAACTGGTGGCTAGGTTATGACTGGTGCAGCTGGCGTGGAGGGCCTTGGTCCGGTTGTGGCCCCCTGCACCCAGATGATGTAGCTCCAGTGTCCTTATGTGGCTGCTGTGGAGGTCCACCATGTGCAAATGCACGCCATTCCCCTGATGCCTTCTCACTGTGGAACCTCATTCGCATTCAGTGGTATCCTGTCTCAACCTTCATTATGTGGTGGTAGCATTCGACCCTCTTGTGGAAAGCATGCCTCTGGTCTTGTGTCATATTGGCAGCTGAAATATGAGGAGTAGCAAGCATCAGTGCCAGCACTGGGTGGAGGTTGCACAGACATATTATGTGCATTTCAACTGCAGATAACACACAGTGCACCACACATTCCTCAACAATGACTTACTCCTCATCTATGACTATTTCCTACCAGCCATCAACAGTATCATGTACATGTCACTGGGATGACGGCAGTCCATTGTTAATCAACAGGGCCCAGAGCTCATTGAACAAATTCGCCCATGATCAACAGCTGTGTCATCAAACTTGTGAGGATCACATGCCCCAATAAGTCTGGATTTCCTGTGTCCCAGTGCTTAAGGTGGGGCTGTGCATGCAGTCCATCACCTCGACACCCCTGTTGAAACATCAAGGCTTGCTCAGTCATCATGGATGCAAGGTGGGAGCCATATGAAAGGGGGTCTGGTAACTTCCCACCGGCTAGTCTAAGGTTTGGTAAATCAACATTCATGTGTCTTGGTTTAAGACCTGGCCTCAGCATACGTTACAAGGGGGCATGCCATTGCCCATGATGTGCCCACAAGTACAAATGACGCAATGTTCCCAGAAAGTTTGGCCAAAGCCTGAGATGCACTTCAAAGTTGTCTGCACATTACAGAACTGACGCTGTGGCCCTACAACTCTAAATGTCCTGAGTCCTTGTCAATGTGGGGGCTTTGTAGGCAACCCACGGCCTTGACACGCGTGGTGCTACATCAGGGCCTGCCCAGGCATCATGCATGCAAGGTGGGGGTTATCAGATATGGGTTCTGGAAAGTTCCCACTGGCTAATGAAAGGTTTTGGAAAGCCTCATTCATGTGTCCTGGTTTAAGATGTGGTCTGAGCATTCCCATTGCTCATGATGTGCCCATATGTACAAATTACGCTATGTCCCCATTAAGTTTGGCCAAATCATGACCAGCACATTAAAGTTGTCTACAGTTTGTATTTGTATTTTGTATTTATAAAGTGCATTACGGCCGTAGCATCGAAGCACTAAGCAACAGTGGGTAGAATGATCAAAAGAAAAAACAGAGAGAGAAAAAAATAAAACTACTGAGGAAAAAAACAAGTCTTTAGCTGCTTCCTAAAGGTCAGAAAATTGTGTTCCTTCCTAATCGTCATGGGGAGCATATTCCAGTGTTCGACAGCAGCCACTATGAATGCTTTATCACCCTATCTAGCCTTACGAGTGCGAGGGACATGGACCAGGTAGGATCCTGTTGTTCTAAGCTGATGACTGGGGACATACCAGCATAACCTTGACGACAGGTATTCAGATCTGCACATATACAAGGACTTATGTGCCAGACATATCATCTTAGAGATAATGAGCTACTTGGCAGGTAACCAATGTAACTGTTTCAGACTTCCACTGCCCGAGGTTGAATGGGGGAAGATCTAGTATTAGACGGGCTGTTATGTTCTGAATTAATTGGAGTTTATTTAGCGAGGTTTTATCAATATTAAACATTAAAGCATTACAATAGTCTATTTTGAAAATCACCAGGGCAAGGGACACTGTAATTCTGAGCTCCTTTTGTAGATATGGAAAAACGTTTTTCAGAATTTTGAGAGTCCAGAAGCAGGCTTTTGGTGATGGAGTTAAGTTGTGACTTAAAGGACAGGCCATTATCAAAAGTAATCCCCAAATTCCTAGTAGAACTAATGGGGGCAGGTAGGTCTCCACATGCTGATGGCCACCAGTGTGAGCTCCACAGATCCCTACTAGAGCCAAAGAGTAAAATCTCTGTTTTGTCGCCATTCATCTTAAGCCAGTTCAGGCCCATCCATCTATTAACCTCACTCATGCAGCAGTGAAAACGATCAGCAACTTCCTCCCAATTCTTATGGACGGGAATGATTAATTAAGTATCGTCCGCATAGGAAGTGGCCAGAAAACCAAAAGATCGAATAAGTCTGGCCAATGGTGCTACATACAGATTGAATAGAGTGGGGCTGAGTGAGGAGCCTTGAGGGACCCCGCACGGTAGTTGATAGGCGGGTGCTCTAAAATCCACGCAGCTTACAGTAGTAGATCTTTCCTCTAGAAAAGACTTCAGAGTATTCAGTGCTGTGCCTCTGACATCTGCTTGATTAAGACAGTGTGCCATGATATGTGGAGAGATGGTATCAAAAGCTGCTGATAGATCTAATAGCACTAAATGGCTCCAAGCCCCTCGTCAACTAATCTCCGGATAGTGCCCGATGTGGTAATGAGGGCGGATTCCGTGCTATGGGCTTTCCTGAAACCATGTTGACTGGCTGCCAGAAGCTTGGAGAAATTTGGCCAGTTCTTCATTAATATGTTTTTCAAAGATTTAATTTGAAAAGGCAGCAAGACAATAGGCTGAAGATTCTTAAAATCCTTTGCTTCTCCATCTAATTTATTTTTCAAAGGCACCACTGTCGCTTCCTTCCATAAAGGGGGGAAAAGTCCCATAGTCTGGATCTCCTGAAATATCAGATCAAGGGCTGTGGAAACTAAATCAGGAACGAGCTGTAATATGTGCGGAGGACCGGGGTCCTTTGGGGAGCCAGATTTATAGCTCATCATGAGCTCTTTAATCCTCTCCGGCCGTAACGGCCAAAAATTAGTCTGCATGGGGCTGTCATCCTCTATAGCCCTGTTTAAAAACTCATATGGATTCGATACCTCCACAGATTGAATGAAGCTGGCTTCAATTTGCAAAACTTTGTTTTAAAAAAAAAGGTGGCAACCTTATTACAGAATTCTTGAGAATTATCCAATTCTGGGGGTATAGTAGGAGTCGCGAGGGAACGTACCACTTTAAAGAGTTCTCTTGGGGCATTTAATGCATCCTTAATTTTCTGTGAATAGAACTCAGTTTTGGCTTTATTAATTGTGTCTTTGTAGAGTTGGAGTCTAATTTCCACCTCCATTCTTGTTGGCGGTATTTTCTCTGCAGATTCTTAAGGTCATTGGTGAACCTTGGGCAACTAACCTTTTTCTTCCCTAAAGATCAAGGCGTTCTGAGCCAGCCAACTGATCAATAGCTATTTTGACCCTCTGATTGAACCTGTCTGTAGCCGACAAAGAGAGTTTCTTTGCTGGTTTCCAGCCTGAAACCAATGCTGGTCTTAATTGTTGATCCTTAATGCTGTTCCAATGTCTAACTGGTTTCAAAGATGGACTGACATCCTAGGGGGATAATAGATTTGTCAGTCTAAAAGTAAGTAGATGGGGGTTGGTCCAGTCCAAAGCCCTATTTTGTAGAAAAACAAGATCATTATTACGGGCAACTATCCCATCGAGTAAGTGGCCCGCCCTATGAGTGGCTGTGGTGACTTTTAAATTCCAGTCAAAATCTGCCATAAGATTTAGGAACTCATTGATATGAGGGACCTGACTATCATCAAAGTGAATGTCAAAGTCCCCCAATAAAATACATTTAGAAGTCATACTTATTGGCTCGATTATGGATGGCCAGTGATGCAAAAAAGTAGAGTAAGATCCCGGAGGTCGATAGATCAACAATCCCTCAAAGAGCATAGTATTTTTCTGACGGATTTTAAAACAGACACCCTCACAAATCCCCAATGCAACATTTATGGCTTCCCACCGATAGCAGAAAGTGGACTTAAAAATTATCTCCAGCCCACCTCCTCTACTTGTTATTCTATCCAGTCTTAGAAATGAATATCCAAATGGAGTAGCTGCTATAAAATCAGGACTAGAGTCTTCTGTAGCCCAGGTTTCAGTAATAAAAAGGCAATCTAAATTATGATGGACGATCAAATCTTCTTTTTCAGTATTATATGTGACCAGAGAGTGTGCGTTGATTAGGGCACAAATCAAGGAATTAGTAATGACAGCCTCTTTACTTTTGTGGCTTTCTCATACCACCTGTGGCATAGTATGAGGAGAAGTGGTTTTAAATGGTGTCCTGGGCGACCAATTGCAATATTCACAGCTCCACCCTTCCAAAATTTCTGGGGTGACCCCAAGTTTAAGTAACTTATGCCCCTGCCCTGTGCTATGTTATGCTTAATGTGTAAAGCGGCACCCACATGGTGGCTGTACGGGTGCCCTTAGGGCCATAGTGAGTTTGGCACTGCACTTGGTGCTGCAACAGTATCCTGATATATTGAACATCATGTGCACATGCATGTCAGATATCATCAAAGTACCAGGTACGCACACAGCATTTACATCATATGCATATGTGATGTGACCTACTTCACTCACAAGACATGTTGTGAAAACTGCTGAGATCTGGTGTGGGAAGAATCATAGACATTTCCCACAACCATCTGGAGCTGAATTGTCTACTAATTGTATACACTACTGACTGTTGTGCAGCACAATATGGCTCCTTGCAGTACTACAGACTCATTATATCTGAAGGCACCTGTGGTGTATGTGTCACCTACATAAGCCCTCTAGAGACCTCTGCAGATATAACCCACATCTGTATCGTCTTGTCAGTAAGTGCAAGTTATGTATGGCACACAGTGCTGACAATGGTGCTGTGACAAAGTGGTTGTCAACAGGCATGCTATGTACATAAACAGCTGCCCTGTGCTCTATTATGGTAGAAATCAATGAATAGGTGGCCATCCATTACAATTCCTATTTCACACAATTCCATGCCAGCACACGTTGCCCCTTGACCTACAAGAAAGCCATTCTCATTGCACAACATTCCAACATAAATGATGTCACCATCCATTCTCCAATGATAAATCATTGGTCAGGCAAAACCATCTTTCATAGCATTCCACACTTCAGACTGACTCACACCAAACCCTGGATTAGCACACATGACACACAAGACGACACTGGATGCATCGGGTCTTCAAATCAGGCAACCTCACCTACGATGTAGGGCACAGGTCCACCTGCAAGACATGAATGGAAGACACTGTCAACTTATTAGGCTGAGTGAGCAACTCATCCTAGTGGTAGATCAGAGAAACTGACAATCATCTATTAACAGTCAATCACACATAGTCTCAGATAATGTAGACCCACACACCTACAAACTCCTGTGGTGCTTCTCACTGCACCATTTATACATGGCATTGTCATGCAGGTGTCTGTTAGCTCCACACCTCCATGACCAAATGGGATTACTTGACACTGTATATTGCATCTGAGGGGCATGCGATGGTTGTTGCAGTGGATGTCCCATTGTGACACCCATAGCATTTGGGCCTGCCTCAGATGTTGTAGATATCTAGCTCATTGTAACAGCAAACTGACAAACGAATGCTCAGGGGTTGTGTAGGTATTCCAAGGTGTTGAGGAATGCCGTGACACATCCCTCATTGAAGTAAGTGATATGTGTGTGCCATCTCTAGGCACACACACAATCAATAATGCTATGGGAGTTTACTCATGTAAAATAGTTGTACCTACCTGCACATTGACTGATTGAAATCATGGATGTATTGCCAATGGTGTGTGGCCGGCCATTATTGCCATGGTATACCATTATGTGTCCAGGGAGGGATAAGAACATGGGCATAGATATATGCCTCAGCACAGAAACACTTGCTCTGGGGTCCAAAGATGCATTTGTTGGTGCAGGTTACTGAGTAATGTGTCAGTGATGGAGCAGATGCAGGGCATCCCCATACTGTCAGTGAGAAGTGGCAGGCCTATGGAACTGACTCTGCACATGTGTATGGTAATAGACATAGACTTAGTATAGGGTATATGTGATACACAATGAACAGGAACAGGGAAGTGCTATTACTCTGGATCCAGTGCATGGTCAAGTTCCCTTACATGGCCTTGGGCAATGACACAAAGGGGCCTATAATACAACAGTGGTGCAGCACCAATTGCATCAATACAGTCCTTGTGGCCCTCAGTGCACCCCTTATCCCCACCATGTGTGCACCTAATGAGAATTAAGGCACAGCATGATGCAGGTAGGGTCCAACTGCATCTATGTGTGTGTAGGTAAATGATGTACTCAGCAGGAGTTCAAACAGATTATCTCAACTCCTGCTGAGTACATGTGGGCCCATCTCATACATTTGTGTGGCCCCATATCACACCTGCTCTCAGCCGCCGTTCAGAGTGCATGTAAAATGGACGTAAGGGATTTCTCATTTTTTTAAGTGGCTTATACATTTGCCTCCCAAACAGGTTTTGGGACACTCTTTCATACATGATGCATGGCATAGGCTTCATTTGGTGCTGCTCATTACCGAGTTGCCCTATGCATGCATCACAACACTTTGTAATGGTTGTGAGGGAAACTTGTACATCTGCCCTGCATTGGCTTAATTATTGTACATTTGAAATGCAGGCCTAAGGTGGAGTTGGGACTCTTCATACAGGTAGCATACGGCATGTCCAGATCCACAACCATTACATGCAGCACTCAACCGTATTTGCAACTGTCATGCACATGCAAAAGAAAGGACTTTGTATGGAAATGGGAGACTTACCAACTGCTCCACCAATCTCTTTTGCCAGATGATCCAGCAGATCTTGCTCCCTTGTAACCCAGCGGTGCTTAAGTGGGTGGCCATTCCTTTCTGTCACAAAGATCTGTGTTAGGTGGTGGAGCACCTTACCCCACCGCAGCCTCCTTGCCTCTGTGGGGTAGCCAAGAATGACACAGCCACCCAGTTTCAACATCATGTGGAGGCAGTGCTGAACCAGCCATATAAAACCCCCCAGCTCATCGGCCACCATCCGCGCCATCCTCCCTTTCCCAGACATACTGGACTGCAAATGCAGTTCACCCAAAAAAAAAGAAAAAATATTCCTAGCACCTAACCCAACTACCCCAACAACTATACTATCACAGACAAACACCCCACAATATAGAGATAGAAACAGTACACTTATAATAAAAAAGACAGGTTTATATACAAATAAAATACAACACCTATGGGACACAGCACACTACACCCTCCAAACACTCCAAACGCTCCAAAACTCCTACAGCATTAGCTCCACGCACCCTCACACAATCACGTACAATAAGACTATGAAGTGAAAGTGAGAGTGAACTCATTGTACCATGCTTTCAGGCAGGATGTCCTGTTTCATCACTTCCTGGGCATGCGCATTACATTTCCAGTCATGTGTAGTTTTTTTTTTGCATGATGCTCATGTGTCGATTTTCTCAACTTTTGTGTGAAATTGCCTGTGGGCGTCCAATAGACATTCAGGAGCTAGGCGTCTTTTAGGATTAGGGGAAAATGTATGGTAAATGCGTATATGTGAAAAATGTTGACGCATGGCGGCCATGCGTCGATTTTGCACCATGGTGCATTAAAAGGCGTGTGAACGTGTGATTGCCGCTCAGGACTCCGGCTTCATTTTACTTACATTGCAGTGTGGAGTTAATGCGTTTGCATCATTTTTTATGCATGACAGAATTGTGGGGATTTTCGCCTTGCAGGCCTTGAATGCACCCTGATTCACATGGGCTGTGCTACAATGTTGGATTTGTGGTATGGCTGCATGTGCGTGACTATCTAGTAATGTAATTACGGTGACATCGGTATGTCAAATCCATAGGTTTGTCTATGAGTCTGCTGCATGTGATACCTTGTGCACATGTACATGCGTAGCTACACTGTGCCCACACACATGTGGGCACATGTGTGCTATGTGTGTACATATGTGTATGAATACTAATTTGTGTGTGGACTACATTGTTATGTCTGAGATACAAATGTTCACATACCTACAACACAATATATATGATGGCCTTTATCCAACACATGGTAAGGAATGTGACAACCATGACAAGTTATACTCAGAGTATTCAGTGGACTTGGACTGCATTGACATCATGTTACCCCTGACAATTTGCCTGCGCATGTGTGTCCACTCAGTGGTGTGTTGTTGGATTTTACTTCATGTTGCTTTGCTACACGTGTGCCATTTGGTTTCCATTGCATCTTAGTTGCAGGAGATGTTATGTACACATGTGTTAGTGAAGGTTGGTATATACCATGTGTGTGTAAAGATGTGTAGTGCAATTTCAGTAACATATGATGACAGTGGTGTGTTCATGGTATATGAAACCTCACATTACTATCTTCCTGCAGGAACATATGTTGGCTTTTTACAAATGCATGTGTAGTCACATCAGTGCCACCTACGGTCCGTATGTTTGAACACATGTGTAGGCAATTTCTTTCAGTCACTGATCTTGTGATACCTATGCCCTTATTTTGTGCTAGGTTGCCTTTTGTTCAGAATCCATACACATTGCCATGCCTGAGCCATTGTAGTTGTACATGTGTGCTGAGATATGTGGTATATGTGTGCATGCCTCCAACTGGGCACTCACATTTGTCATCATGTTTGTCATGACTGTCACATACAATGGCATAACACTGCATAGCAGTGTTGCAGTCTGGCATAGATGGCAGTCTACTCATCATCACAACTGTGTGAGTTGTATGGCAACACAAACACATGGTTGTATGTGAAGGGGAAGGTAAATGGTGCTCCAGTTTACTCAGCCCCCTGTGCACATGCATTAGGCCGCTGACATTGTCATACGTTAATGTAGCCAGGGCAGTGGTGTGTGGTTTTATTGAACGGGGATCTAGACTCTTCATGATTGCTACTCATCAGAACTATGCACTTTCCCCAGCAGACAGACACATTCACAATTGTGGTCATACAGACCCAGGATATCACATTTTCCTCTGCGGTACTTGATGTCAGCCTTTGCCTCTCAAGTACAGAGCTCGGGTGCTTGCACACGTAGGACATGTCTCCTTATTTTATGTCCCTGGTTGTTTCCATAGGTAGCTTGTTTAGGGGTTGTATATCTGTTGTGACTTCAATATTGGAAACGTGCCAGGGTACAGATGGTGTTGTCTGTCACTGCCTCCTGTCATGATGGCATGCGATGGGCAAATACCATGGTATGCTAGTGGCCAACATAACTGGGTTATGTACTGACCTGGGCACCCTCTCTGTACATAGTTTAATTGTTGACATGTAGACATTGATGTGTTGTACAGTCAGTATTGGTCTATGTGTGTCCCTTCTACATGTTTTCCTGCATTACTAGTAAGGTATGTATTGTCCCTTACATTGCTCCCATTCTTTAGGCTGCTTGCACTTCGTATACATCTTCCACAACAACATTTTCTGGTCATACATGGACATGATGTGACATGTGACTTGTGTCATTTGTAGTTGTACACATCTGCTACTACTGCCTACTTGATAGTTACGGTTCTATGGAGAGTATTTGTGAAATGTAATGAGTGCCACGCACATATGACAGTATACCTGCTACTGCACTTGTCTTGTCTTCAAGTGACCTCGCATGTTGTATTTGCAAGTATCCGTGGGTGTCTCAAAGCTGTCGATCGACATTCTCCGTTGAACATGGGTATGCATTTCTTCCAGCATGCCACAACCTGGGTAACTCTTACCATGACAGAATGATGTTGAGGTGTGAAATCATCTCAGTGCTGTACTTTTCATTAGCCAAATGCAACATATATGGCTAGGTCTACTCCCACTCAGCTTGATGTTGTGTCTCAGACATTATTTAACAATGCTGGACATAGAAGCACATCCCACAACTGATTGTGATGCTGGAGCCCAAAACATGTATTGGATGAATTGTTACTAATGCTACCATGCACTTCTCTGTCATGTGAGTGACAATGAGTGGTGTGTATTGCTATGTGCTGTGTGATGTTATACAGAGCACACTAGGTAAACATGCTGACACATGTCAAGCATTGTTGATACTGGCAAACCAGTTGCTACCTAAGACATACACCCGTACATCAGTCTTCACATGTTTATCTGGATTTGCTCTAGGCATGTGTCAAGACAGCGGATTTGTGTGACTAGTGTGCAGCTCATGTACATAGTGAGTGTAAGACACTCTGCCTACATTCTACCCAGATAATTATTTGGTGGTGCATTGTCCCAATAAATTCTTAGATCCTGACAATGGGCAATGCGTGTGTATAGTGATTCTGCACCCATAGCTGCTTACTTTGTCTGGCAACCCATTGCACACTTCACAGTCAACGTGTTTGTGCCATACGTGAGGTACAGCCCACCATTTGTCAGGGCTGTGTCCAATGGCAGTGCCAGGACATTATCCCCTAGATACACTGTGCAGGCTCAGCATCGGACATTGGTTACAATCCCTGGACAATTATTGAAGGTCCATAGTTACCAATGATGTCCCACCCTATCACATATGTACCATGCAGGCAAAGCTGCAATCACCGTGAGTTGTGACAGTGTTTTGTTCCAACATTACTTAATTTCCACTTGTTGACAGCCCCTACCTTATTGTGCCCCCCTTGCATACATCCTGTTAGTCATGGTGTAGTGGTGGTGAATGGGCTAGGTATTAGCACCTTGACCACTTGATGGCACAATATATGTAGAAGTGCATGGATCTAGGCCTTCAGGAGACACAGGCCGGTGAATTGCATGTCTCTGATATGTGAGATGGAGGCAATAGACCCTCTTACATCACAAATGATGTTGCTACCATACTTGTCACCTTTGTATTTCTTACCTGCTCACTGAGGTTTGAGTTACATTCCAATGGTATATGTAGTGGAGAATGAGTAGACCAAGGAGAATCAGGTGCCCAGTGTTTTATTTGTGCTATTTACAATGTGATGTTGTGAGTCCAGTGACTAGGTGTAGAAGTTCTTAACAATGTGGAGTCTTCTGCAAACTCCTGCAGCAGTGTTCTGTTGTTCCCCCTCGAAATTATCTGCTACATCATCATCATCCTCCTTGTTTGGGGACATCAACCTGGTCATCCCAGGGGACTTTTGTTCTGGCACAGATGTTGTGGAGGACTGCACATGCCAGATTTTTTTTGCATACAATTGGTGGAGCACATAAGAGGCTTCCTCTTATGAGGGCCAGGCACCTGGACCTTGATTTCAGGAGCCCAAATGTCCTCTCCACCACATTGCGTGTTTTCCTGTGTTCCTCTTTGTAGGCCCGCTCTTCCACCATTGTGGGAATGGCAAATGGAGTCATCAACCACAGCTGTATGCCGTACCCTTGATCAGCTGCAAAGGAAAGAGAGAAGATGTGTTGGTAAGCTTCATAGTGCTTTGAAACATACCATGACAGTTGTTAGTTTTAGTTGGAGTGGTGACTCAGACTTGCTTGTGGTATAGTGTATGTTCATGACCATGGCCTATGTCATTGATATGCCTGGACTCTTCTTTGTTTGGTGTGTGTGATCTGTAATTAGTTGTCAACCTGTGGACACTTGTTGTGGTTGGTGAGCAGCTTCTGAATGCAAAGGGGACTTGGCTCCACCTGTCCACACGTGGTGTGCCAGTCAGGGTATTGCTGTGTTATGTACATGTGGGTTTATGTGTTTGTGAAGTGCAATGTATGTAGCTTAGTGTGGCATGTTGCATATGTGTTGTTGCTTGTACATCTATGTAGCCCTGCCCATGTGTATATTAGTGTGGTGTTTGTCTTGTTTGTCCTAGATGGTTGGTGTGTTGCATGTGTTATGAGTAGTCCATTGCCAAATTGGCCATCCTGGAACCGCTCGTTGGTGGTGCAATGGCAAAAGATGTATGCATCATGGACACTGCCGGGAAATTTAGCAAGGATGTTGGTGAAGAGCCTGCAGTGTCCACAATGGCCTGCACATTGATTGATTGTGTGTGCTTGTGGTTCCTATATAGGTGTTCCGTTGCTGCAGGTGGCACCAGTTGCACATAGGTGCAGTCCATTGCACCCAGCACATGTGGAAACCAGGCAATTTGATAGAAACTTTGCTTGGTCTCCTTCTGCAGATGATGGGTGTTTGGGAAGCAGATGTGGTGGAGTGTGAGGTGTATGGTAGCGTCCAGGACCTTAGGTAGGAGGACCGAGAAGGATGGCTGGGAGATACTAGCCACTTGTGCACCCGTTATCTGAAAAGATCCAGACGCCAGCAGATGGAGGACAGCAAGGAGATTGGTCATGGGTGGAATGTTAGTGGGAGTTTGCACCCTTGCTGTGATTTGTGGCGCAATATGGTGCAGCAGGCGTACAATGGACTCCTGGTTCAGTCTGTACATCTGGATCACAACTTGTTCCCTGAGTCCAAGGATGGTTATGCGCTGTCTGAAGATCTGAAGATCCTCTCTCCCTTTTTGCGCTGCCTTTGTGGCTGCTGTGGTGGTGTTTGGGGTTGCTGCAGTGGTGGTGGAGGGACCTGCTTTCTTCGCTAACATCTAAGGCATGTGCAAAGCTGGAGCAGTATCCCTTCCATGTTGTCCTGAAGGTTTCAAAAGCTCCTTCTGTGCGTTTTCCTTGAGTGGTGCTGTGTGGGCCTCTTTTTAACGCCTGGTCTGACCAGGCATTAAAATTTGACGCTAATCGGACTTAGCGCTATTTTTAAGTCCGCTTCCTTGGTTTGCGTCGTTTTTGTGTCAGCAGGTAAAAATGGCACTAGAGGGCTAGTGTCATTTTTTGGAAGTCAACACCTACCTTGCATTTCCTTGTCGCATTGAGACGCAAGGAGGTTTGTGGCTTCCTTAAAATGGCGCTAACTTCTAAATTCTGACCCTAGACTCATCTAGTGTCAAAATATAAATATGGAGTTATTTTTGTGCCGCTTTAGCGTTAAAAAAAAGGTTTGGTGCCTTCTCTGAACCTGGGTACACCAATGGCAAGGAGCCAGTTGCACATATAACTGAAAGATTGCCGCCACAGTGCAGTGTCAGATTCTTGCGGGTGACAGTGAAGCAGTGTGATGTCTTACTCAGTTCGCTTATAAAAATGGAGTGTCTACATTTCCTTGCAGATCACATCTCAGGATTGTTCTTGCTCAGAGTCCCGCTGATTTTGTCAGCAGTCACTTATGTTATTTTACACAGAGCTAAGGAAAGATGGCTACCATCCAGGCTGTGGATAACAGGCAGCAGCTGGACCAAGTACTACGCACCCTATGCCATCATTGCTGCTCATAATAGGGAGTTGGAGTCACAGCTATTGTGGCGAGAAACCAAACGCATGGGTATTCCTCTGAGAGTCAACAACATTGGCGTGGAATCACATAAACAATGAGGGACACAGAAGCACCTAGTCATCATGTACTTTTTAACATTGCTCTTCAGAGGGGACACAGATGAGGTGGTACTGCAGAGGCATACAGGTCCTTGTGTTCTTTTTGGTGCTGCGGGAAAGACATATGTAGATCCACCGATGTTCACGGAGGCCTTGTGGCTCTCACACTCTCAACAGTATGTTCTGTTGAACACAAATGTATCAATGAAGGCAAAGGCCCATAGGCCCATATTTAACTGAAAATGACGGAGCAGGACGTTGTGCTTAAATTGGCAGTGATGCGCTCTGTAAGTTGTACAACGCAGGGATGCGCCGTATTTAATTGAATACGGTGCACCCCTGTCTTTTTCCCTGTGCTGGCGCTAAATTGAGCCAACGCAGGCATCCTTGCACTAATGGTGCTTTGGCACTTCTGCAGCACACACAGAAGTTCCAAAGCGCCATTTTGAAATGATTGTTTATGTGCAGGAAGGGACACCTTTCAGTATATAAACAATCATTTCTGGCATTTTGCTCTTTCTATGTGTGCAGCAGAATGCAGCACACATAGAAAAAGCAAAAAACGAGGAAGAATAAAAGTATTCCTCCTCGTTGCACCCTACTAATGCAACCCCTGGGATGGCGTTAGATTTTGGTTCTGCCTCAGGTTTACAAAAACTCGTAATTCTGAGGCAGCCTGAAACTGCAATGGGTGTTGTTGTGGCATGCCCACAGCAACACCCATTGCACACCCCTTCCACACAAAGTGATGCATGTGAAGGGACTGTATTTACAAGGTAGACTGAAGCCACAAAAAGTGGCTTAGCGCCACTTTGTAAATATGGCGCAGAGCATTGCGTCACCGAAGCATCACAAAAAGTGACGCTCCGGTGGCGCTAGGGGCTCTTAAATATGGCCCATAGACTCTCACTCTATTGTTAGCACTGAATGACTCTGCGATGTTCAGTTGGGTTGGACAGCCTCTAAGGCTGGAATATGAAACTGAAAGAAAATATATTTGTAAAGCGCACAAATACCCAAAAGGTGTTGCAGCGCTGCAGTTTTAGAAATCACCACATCAGTGAACGTATCAACTTTAGCACACAGAGATACTGGACTTGGGCTTCAGTCTGCAATCAATTGGCCACTCAGTTTAAAAAATCCCTCAAGCTTGCGAGTGAAGCTGATCAATAGAAAGTGCATTTCTTTCAAGTGTGCCCTGGGCATTGGCAAGCAGAAACCAGGGGAACTGTCTCTTTCAAAATGTGGATTGTAAAACAGAGGACGTTTGTCCAGTCAGTTGCTGCTGCAGCCTCCTGGCTTCTCTGGAAGAACACGGTTTACGACTGAGGTGATGGGAAGACAGCCCATCTCTTGGCATACGATGTACAGCTTGGAGGATGCCCTTGGCCACAGTCTTTGTTCAAGTGTCGTCTTTCTCTAGGCGCAGAATGATATGCTGGTACTGACTCGATCCAGAGAAGGCTAACAGAAAAGTATCTGCTCGATGCATTCAGTAGATGTGATATCCATCCTGTCACATGAACTTGGCCTCTTTCTGCAAGGGAGCGAGGGGTGAAGACAAAGCAGTGTACGGGGTACAACAAGGAGGGAGCGAAGCAGAACTGACTACCACTAAACTCTGTAAAGCACCCTACAACTGTAGAGGCTGAGTACATAAGGGGGCCAACATGATTATCCCTATTAATGTGCTAAAAAACACTCTTGCACCCCAGTTACATCCTGGGAGAATCATGGATAGCCATTATATGCTATGAACATTTGGGATTTTTTTTTAGCAGCCCCCGTAATTAGATGCCACCAACCATTAGTCATGCCATGGCTTGGTTAAGGAGATGGTAGTCATCCGTGTTAAAAGGTGCACGCATTTTGGTGAACTATATAACCCACGCCTTGCACTATGCGCATCAGTTACAGACAAAATAATGCAGAGCACCTCATGAAGCAAGTCTCCTGCACCAGGCAACTTAACTAATGGATCTGAGACAGAATACAAAGTGCATGATTTCGCATGGCCATAGCACCAGGGACTTTCGATCTTACAGTTATTTTCCATCAAACTGCACACTCAAGTTTGCTGTAGATGCCAGTTCTCAGTTACGAATTGAGAAGCTGTTCCATCTAAAACTAAATTTAAACGGGGGTGTTGCCAGAGCTGAGTAGTGGAACTCATTTCAAAGCAGAGACTTGAATAACTTGCTTGCATTCATGACTGAAATGACTCCACAGAGCTTTGTCAATTTTACATCTTGCAGGAAAAGACAGCGCTGCTACAACAGTATTGTTAATAGTGAATGGCATACATTTAAGGCCAGATTTACTAAAAAGTGGCACAGCCACACTGCGTCACTTTAGAAACACAAGTATGTGCTGTATTTACTAAACCCTTGTGTTTCCCTGTGTGCAGGCGCTAAATTTAGCTGCCAACGCATGCTTCCTTGCCCCATAGTGCAAGGCTGTCTGTGTTGGGGGGATTGATTATGTGCAGGAAGGTGTCCCTTCCTGCACATAAACCATCTATAATGGTGATTTGGTAATTCTATGTGTGCTGCACAATGCAGCACACATAGAAGTAGCAAATCATCATTTTTGAATGATTTTTAAGGTGCAGGAAGGAACACCTTCCTGCATGCAAACATTAATTCATGGCCCTTTGCTCTTTCTATGTGTGTTGCAGAATGCAACACACGTGGTAAAAGCAAAAACGAGGAGGAGTAAAAATATTCCTCCTCGTTGTGCCATGCTAACGCCACCTCTGGGGTGGTGTTAGTTTTTGGCGCTGCCACAGATGTACGCCTTCTTGTAAATCTGGGGCAGCGCCAAAAGCAATGGGTGTTGCGGCTGAACAAAAAATGGTGGGTCAGCATAAATCCGACACAAACATAATGTTCCACTAGCATTTTTTTTTCCAAAGAAAGAAAGAAATTCAAAGAGAAATAATTACAAAGTTCTATGGTTGTAATGGCAAACTCGGGCCCTGATTTATACTTTTTGGTGCAAAACTGCATTTAGCACCGGCTTGCACCGTTTCTGAGCACTAGGCGGGCACCATATTTATGGAATGGTGCAAGCTGGTGCAAAGGATAGGCTAACGTAAAAAAATGACGTTAGCCTGGTGGGACTGGCGGTTCAGAAGAAGGGGGTTGGGCTCCAAAACATGACGTTAGGCAGGTTAGAGTTAAAAAAATGACTCTAACCTGCCTAGCATCATTTTCTGACGCAAAACCATCCATACCACATGCCTCCTGTTAAGACAGGGGTCATGTCCACCACCCCAATTGCCAGCACAGGGGACCAGGGTCCCCACCCATGGCCATTGCACCCAGTGCCATTTAGGGGGTCCCATTTCAAACCCCCAATGGCACTTTAAAAAAAATACTTACCTGTTCTTACCTAAACATACCTGGGATGGTGTCCCCCATCCTCTGCTGTCCCTCTGGTGTGGGTTGGGGTGTCCCTGGGCCTGGGGAGGGCACCTGTGGGCTTATTCCATGGTGTTCCACAATGAAAATAGGCCCACAGGTCCCCTAACGCCTGACCTGACTCAGGTGTTAAATAATGGTGCAAAGCAAGCTTTGCACCATTATTTGACCCCTTCTCCCCCTGTGCGTGATTTTAGCATGGAGGGATAAATATGGCGCTAAGGCCATAGAGTCAGTTTTTGCCTGGGAATGCCTACTTTGCATCTCATTGACGCAAAGTAGGTTTCCACGTCCAAAAAATGACTTTAACTCCATAAATTTGGCACTAGACGGGTCTAGCACCAAAGTATAAATATGGAGTTAGTTTTGCACTGGTTTTGCTTAAAAAAATGAGGCAAATTTGGTGCAAAACAAGTATAAATATGCCCCTCAGTCCGGGAAGTAGAGTTTGTCCTCAAACTCAGTCGGTTCACCCAGAAGTTGGTCATCAAGCACACTTGATTCTGACCAATCGTCCTCTTTTTCCTCCTCTGGTGTTTCGGGAACAGTGTAATCAGGTGGTAAAAAATGCTGGTTCATTTTGGTCATGGTCAATCTCTCCACTTTTTGAGGTGAGAGATGGGTTCTTCTCACTATTACAACTGCACCAGCTTCACTGAATATACATTCAGCAGACACACAGGCTACAGAACAAGCCAGATAGTTTATTGCCAGCCTGCTGAGCTCTGCCCATTGGCGCATCTTCCCATACCATTACACCAATGGATTTTGATTGACATACACCTCCTTTGCGTGATCCAGATATTCCTGGAACGTCCTCTGAAGTGTCATTGGCGCTGCCACTTCCTTGACCTTTTTTGCCTTTGTCTCTGCACTGGACTTAAGACCTGCCATTTGAAACCAAGCAATGCAGAGGTCGGGTCCAATCCTTCTGATGCTATTGTTGCTGGTGTTCTTGTTACCAGTTTTGGCAGCTGTGAGACAAGACTGCCCTCTCTGGAAGTTGAAGGTGGCACCCCAGAACTGTGGAGTGGGCCGTTCTTCTTTCAGTTCTCCGGCTTCCTCAACAATCCACCTCTTGTGTTTTGCAACACCCCCATCAAAAAAAGGAATGAAATTGGGAAGAATTTTTGTTGTAGCATGGATCAAGTAGGGTGGCACAGATGTACTCTTTGGGTAAAATAATATCATTTTGCAGCCTTGTCTTACAAGCCAAGCGAAGGTTTAAGCTCTCAACTAAGGCATACAGTTCTAGGTTTTCGTTCATACATTCAAGTGCGAACCTTTCAGACACCTTCTTTAGCTGCTCCTGTAGCAGATGCAACAATGGGATAGCTTGGCCCATCGTACTATCTTACTTGCTAACTTCCCACCTCAAAACCTCAAAAGGGAGCAGCATCTGTATCAGGCATCTGACTAGGCCACATTGGTCTGCATCCATGGTCATAGCTTCCCCAATTACATCCCCTCTTAGAATGATACAGTCATTGATCTGCCTGGCTGCTCAAACAGATGTTGCAACATATAATAGGTTAAGTTCCAATGTGTTGGCACCTCCTGTATCAGGCCTTTAACTGGTATTTTGTCAACACACAGACTAATCCACAACTGCTTCTAGGCTTCAAAAGAATGCCTGAAATGAGTGCAAATTCATCTGCAGGTGGTCAGTATGCTCCTATGTCTTCTTTTTTGAGAAAGTCTTGCACAACCGGGTTGATGCAGTGCGCCAAACACAGGACCCTGCAATAGCCACTGCCTGCCGTGGCCTTGACTATGTTACTGACTTGATGTGGCGAGGGTCCCTTCTTGTGATACAGAAAAAAAGGGGGAATATTAAGTGAACACTTCACAAAAAAAAAAAATATTAACTTCAATACATCAGTCCATAATATATCACAATGGTCCTGGAGTCAAACAGTCAAGTTAATCGATGAATCCAAAGTTTTTATTCCGAATCTGATTCACATTTCACAGTCTGAAATCCACAGGTTATAATCCTTCCAGCCAACACGTGTTTCGTCTTGGGAAATAATTATATCCCTTACGACTTCTTCAGGGCTTCTTTATTCAGGCACTAATCATCCACAGTCATAAATGTAAGTTCCTCAACTCCAAATGTGATTCATAACACCGGTAGTGTTCCAATAGCCCATTAGTCCGCAACTCCTAATTTTATGGCTAACCGCATCTTCCAGTACGGACGCCTCGCGCGTACTCGTGACTGTGGATGATTAGTGCCTGAATAAAGAAGCCCTGAAGAAGTCGTAAGGGATATAATTATTTCCCAAGACGAAACACGTGTTGGCTGGAAGGATTATAACCTGTGGATTTCAGACTGTGAAATGTGAATCAGATTCGGAATAAAAACTTTGGATTCATCGATTAACTTGACTGTTTGACTCCAGGACCATTGTGATATATTATGGACTGATGTATTGAAGTTAATATTTTTTTTTTTTGTGAAGTGTTCACTTAATATTCCCCCTTTTTTTCTGTATCACAAGAAGGGACCCTCGCCACATCAAGTTTGTAGTTGGAGGTTGTTTTTCCTCCGAGGGTAGGGTGTTTCCCTGATGAGGTTCCCCGACATCCACTGTGGGTAGATTAGTACCCATAGCGCCATATTTCCTCAATTCACACCCCGCTTCATTGTTTGACTATGTTACTGCCATTGTCTACCCAGGAGCAGCGGAGGAGCAACCTACTGGAGGCTCTGCTTTTCAACCCATTCAACTGCAATATAACACTATAGGGACCACCCAGGAGTGGCTAGGGTGACCAGTCCTCAACGAAACATCTCTATTATTCCTTCAAGAAGGATGCATCACAACTCCCCCTGACTCATCAACTTCCATTTCAATGTGATACTTTCAGCATTGGCCTAGTGAACGAGTCAGAAAAACGGAGGGGACAGAGATCCATACTGATTAGTCAGGCAGTACAGGGTGAATTGCTGCATGCAGATTGAACATGACTTTATTTTCACTGTTGTAGTTGATAATGTCCCAAACTACCATAACTAATGTTAAAAATTATTTTATTACATTTATGACGATAGCGAGGTTTTACTGTTTTTCCTCTTTCCTACATCTTCTGGACCATATTTGCCAGGTGCTTATACTATGCAAACTTCTGATACGTTTGTGAGTTTCGCTGTTGAGGTGGATGAATGTAAAGATACGTTTATTTTGTGCAGAAGGTCAGTAATGCATATTTAATACTGGATGTGCCACATTCAGTTGATTTCTGGCATTTCGTCTAGTCTCTCGAAAATCTTTGGTCGTACTTTCCACCAGCCCTCATCCTCTTCAAGGTACGACATCACGAAGGACTCCTAAAAGAAAAAAAAGCGAAAGGTGTGTCAGAACTCCCTGAGGAACCTGGTTGCGTGCTCCTATTGCCTTTAGTATTCTGGGCGGAGCACGTCTAAATTTGATATGGTCCCCTTTAATCATCAGTTTGGCCGGGGGGGCTCTTTCTTCTCAAATCCTCCCATGCCCTAAACTGTCGTCTAAGTCTACAATACAATTGAATTGAGGCCTGTATAGACCACCGGATGTCGTTAACAGTTATCAATGTGGTCGGTACCTACCTGACGGCCTGCCCAGTCCTCTGGGCCATTCTATTCTGAGTTTCTGACTTGTCAGAGTGTATTGTTATCTTGGGGTTGTTCCGTATAGGTTAGACTTTTGTCTGTCTTATACCTTAATCTGTTAGCTTTGAGGTCCATTGGCATATTTCGTGCAGATCAACATGGGCCACTTTCCGTTAGATCTCAGTCAGTCGGGGTCGTCTTCCGGCGGCTTTTTTCCTGACAATGTGACCAGCTTTATTGTGTTCTCTCCCTCCGTGTACCTTGACTGGGGTTCTCTCATGACTGTGACATAGGCGAGTTTCTCGCATGCATCCCCTGAAGCGACGTAGGATCCACGCCCTGGTCTGGCTGCCTCGCGCATGGTTGAGGCGGGTCTGGCCCCTGAGCCCTACACCACACATCAAGCAGAGCACATGAGGCTGTTGTCATGGAGCCCGTTGCTGGGCCATTGTGACGTGTCTGGGGCAGCAAACTCTGGGGCGCACGTCCCGTTGAGCAACAGAGACTATTGTGAGGTGATGGTGATGACGCAGAAATGAAGGTTTTACATTTATTAGCGTATAAACGTAGTGCTGCAATAATCAAGTGTGACTTTAACCGAACTAATAAAGATTGTACGGGGACAAAATGTGCCCTCAGAATAGTTTGCCAACATTTATAAGCGTGCTTTATATAACGTGATGTATTAGAATTGCACTAATCCGACATAATCATAAACGTGTGCTATGATTTGCTTGTTTGAAATGTCTTAGCTTAGCATAACTTTAGTGGAGGCTTTGGCCTAGTTGCCTTGTCTCACGGATTAGATGCTCGTATTTTTCCAATGTGCTAATAAACGTGTATTCTTGCTTGAAGCTGTACTTTTCCAGTGAGATCGGTTCACATGCTTATCTTAAGGTTTCATGCCAGCCTGGCATCTTCTTCTTTGCTCCAAGGTCAATCTGCAGGTGCAGACAATGGACGCTCTGAAAGTGAGTTAATTGGTAAAATATGTTGCAACTTACGTTCCCAACTCCAAGGATAATGTATGCTTAGGTAAAAGCTTGAGAACTGTTGTTTTTGATTGGACAATTTGAAGCCAACCTATGAACCCTCCAATGGAAGACCCTACTGGATTTGAACTGTTGTCTATTTAAACCAGGTGCACAAGGAGAAAGCAGCCATTACTCGGACTATAGCCATTACAGCCATTTTGCAGCCATTGCAGCATTGCCCGCCATTTTGAGAGCCATTATTGAGAGACATCGCCCCATACCCGCCATTTTGCAGGACATTGGCCATTATGGCCCATCTTGCTGACATCGTTATTTTGCCATCTTCTAGAGACTTTAAGTAATTCTCGCCCTAGAGACTTTAACTTTGATTTGCCCTTTGCATGAAGTAGTAGTTTTACTTTGCCGCCGTGAGGCAATTGCCCCGTCCACCCTGCCCCCTTTGCCCCGTCCCATGCTGATCGAAATCGGTACCTGTGAGACGAAGACTTCCTTGAATGCTGATTGAATTTGGTAAATATGAAAGGAAAATGTACAATTGCATTGTGTTTTCTTTTTAGGTAACCAACTGCTGATTTTTGATAAGAGCCCTAGTTAGGAGTTTTCTAAATTAATATTGCTAAATTGTTTTTGCATGAAGACCCACATGCTGATGCTAATTTGAGGTTAGACGAGGATTCATTTGATGCACGATGCAATTTGAGACCTTGTTATGCTGACCAATGTATGCAATTAGCTCGTTACAGATTATAGTTTTAGTGGTTTGTGTTGCTATTATCGAAGGCATTATTATTCAAATGCTGCATAGATTGCATCTGTTTCGCCGTTATGGACAGCTATTAATGTTCATTTACATATATCATTTGGTGCTGAGACACATTTATATTGTGCTAGCTTTGTTAATATAGGGAAATAAATGCATTAACTTTGAATAAACTGGTGTGGTTATTCATGACCGAAAGGTCATGGTTCGCCGAGATGTTCTCTGGATTAATTGTGAAGTGTTATGTTGATCAGGGTATTGCTTATGTTCGTTATTGATTATTGATTGTTGGTTTGATTGATTACTCTCGGGTGAAGAGTGTCCCACTTGGTCAAAAGATTCATCGGCCCAAGAGCGTCCAGATACAGGTAAATTATTAGGTACGGAACGCTTTATCAGTAGATGGTAGCAGAGGACGGTTTCGACTTTTGGGACCCCACTCGAGACATGCATGGTGTTGAATTAACGGTTTCGACTTTTGGGACCCCACTCGAGACATGCATGGTGTTGAATTAACGGTTTCGACTTTTGGGACCCCGTTCGAGACATACATGGTGTTGAATTAACGGTTGCGCTCTTTGAGACCCCACTCGAGAAGTTGAATTAGATTTTTCTTGGGTAAAACAGATTGAGAGGATGATGATGGGCTAAGTCCACCGAGACTTTCCCGGGATCTCGGAGCTTGCGAATGGAAAGAATGGAGGTGTGAGATCGGCGTTGGTGGTACTAGTGACGGTATGAGTGAAGTTAGGATTTTGCGCTTGCACAGCTTATTGCCGCAGATTGTGTGAAAAGGTTGCGAGGATTTTAGAGAATAGCGGAGGTGCGACTCCGAGTGTAGAAGTAGGGAAGTCGTCGAACTTCATAGAGAATAGCGGAGGTGCGACTCCGAGTGTGAGAGTAGGGAAGTCGTCGAACTTCACGTGTATGTGGCGCTTTGTGCAGAAAAAGGTCCACGTGGTTGTTGTTGTTGAGACGGGCCCTGCGAGGTCAAGAGACTCCGGAGTATGTTGAAAAGTGTATGAGACACTTGTTTTATGTTGTGGTCTGGTCGGTTTAATAGGTTGACCGGGCGTGGTCAACGAGTCGGTACGTGTGTTAAGGGAGTGAAAGAAACTTCGACTTCGGGCTTTGACAAATTCTAAGTGCACTAGAATAGATCATTGACAAGTTGAGAGCAGAGTCTGCGGGTCAGATTTGCTTGCGAAAGTGGGGACCGAGAAAGATGGAATAACTGCCGAGGCTAGTGAAAAATCCCTAAGGTCCTAAAGCGATTGTGTTACCCTTCCTGTAGTAAACCGACAGATCTGTTTTATATTTTTGGTTGCTCGCGATACATGCTAGAAGTTGTTACGAGAGGAGCTGAGTGAAGGAGGACAAGCCGCGAGGCTTTGTCAGCCGCAGTGTGTGTGAGTGTGATGTCACTAGGAGCCGCGCTGGGATAGGTTGGTTGCAGAGAAGGGTCGCGCACGGATTGGACGCAGTCCGTGGGGCTCGATTGGAAGGGGAAAGGCAAGCGAAGAGTATTCCGGGAATTAAAGTCACTTATTGATTACAAACTTTGTGAAATAAAAGACGAGAAAATGAAATTTTTTAAAGCATTAAAGAGTGCGATGAAGGGGGAGTCTTACATTCAAGCGAGCGTAGGAGAGGAGACGCCACCCGAAGGTACACCAGCTTACATTGTAATGGAGGAAAAAGGGGTAGCTCCATGCCTTTGGCTAAAGCAATGGCACAAACTGACAGAGAAACATGGGAGCGTAGCGTTCCCGATCCATGGGACATTCAATATAAGGATCCTAGAGAATTTGAGATTCGCGATGTACGACATGAAGGTACCTCCAAGGCCAGCACAGTTTGAGGCTCTAGCGATTTGGGAACTAATGGCTAGACAGCAACAGCAAAAGAAGTTCGAGACCAGGATGAGAAAGGTAGAAAAGACACTAGCGGACGCTAGGTGGGATAATGCACAGAAGGTGTGGAGGTCAGATATATTGCAGGGGATAAAATTGTTTCCCGCAATTGCTAAGGAAGAAGAGGAGACAGGCAAGAAAGCTACCTGTAAGACAAATAGGAGGTGTTCCAAAGATAGTCCCATTTGGTCAAAAGATTCATCGGCCCAAGAGCGTCCAGATACAGGTAAATTATTAGGTACGGAACGCTCTATCAATGGAGCGTCTTACGTCCTGCACCAATGACAAGCAAGTTAGCGGGTCACAGAGTTCCAGATAGGTTACAGAGACAAACGAATGTGGGAGAAACGGCAAAAAAGTGGTGGATTAGCTGGACGCAAGCAAGATGGTCACTCAGTTGTAAAAAAGAGCCAGAAGGATAATAGAGAGTCAAGAATCGGTAATGATGAGCAAGATGAATAAGGGGAGGGGCTTGTAGCCAGGTGGGCATGCGTGAACACGTCTGGCGATGCATTTGAACCATTGCAAGCATCTGGATTGCAGCATCACGCCATATGGCCACAAGAGGCCGCCAGATTATATCAAATAGCCAGTGGTGTAACGAAAACATGAGGGGGCCCTGCAAAGTACATGGAGGGGCCCCCTCCAGACTTACTCGGGGGCTTTCAGGCCTATGAACTGGGGTGGGTGGGCTGGATCTCGGGCCCTGCCGCACCGTCCACAAGGGGTCTTTGTTACGCCATAACAAATAGCATCAACACGGCTCTTTGGCTAAGGGAAAAGGTGCACTCAAGTAGCAATATATAATTTTACCTTGTGTTCGAAAAACATTTGGACTAGAAATGAAGTGACGGAAAGTGAACTACGAGGGCAAGTGAGTCGAGGATGACAAGGCAACTTTAAGGCCATGTGTCAATGACTTTAGAATGAGAGGACGGAGCCACGGAATAGAATCATTATATTGTTATGGTAGTAAAGACGGAGGGCATGGAGCGAGGCGGTATATTCCATGCGCTTCCTTTTCAAGTGTCTGCCATGCCCTATTTCTGCATCCTATTTTACCACATCAAATGTGGCGGTAAGCTGCGTTTGAACTATATCCGGAACTTCACTATACACTTCTCTCAAATTTCAGTGCCTCTCTGATGTTTTCTCCTTCCTCTCTGCCTCCTCGCCTCTTCTCCGTTGCCCAGTCATATTTATAAAGGTCACCAGTGTGCCATGCCAGGGCGGCCTGGAAACCCTCCTACTCTTCTGGTCTACGGGCATGACATGTTTTGCCAGTTCACCATGCCTGCCCTGAAATGATTACCTCTGGGTACCAACTCGGAGGGGCATTCACATTCACTGACATAGCATAAGAGATCTTTAAGAGTACCTCGTTACCACGATCTGTGTACGTCGAATTGCGCAGGAATAGAAATAACAAGTGAGGGAAAGTTTTTTGCAATCCACTAATTATGGAGAACAATAAAGTCTGCAATGCCAGAGGTCAAACTGGCTGAAATTTAACAGCTGAAAATAACGCCCAGTAAATTCTGGGACCTGAGGACTTTGTTGCTTTCTGCACCAAAATCCATATCCTGTTTCCTGTTGTTTTTTCATATTTATTTTATTGGCATTTCAGCTTCACACATAATCATCACATCATTTGCATTAAGAAGCAGTGCTACCATAAGTATTATTTAGTAAATTCAACAATACAGACAATTGTAACCAGCATAACAATTATGAACAATCCCTCTCTCCCCCCACCACCCTCCCGTGCTAGCTCACTGTATCTGGTAGTATCAGTCGGTGTTTACCACCGGGTTTCCTTTCTGATGTCTCAGTGCATACTAATCAATGGACGATCATTCCCGCATCAAGATTCTGTGCGATCAACCCCGATCCCTCCACATGTCTTCCACTCTTAGCCTCCCGTGAGTCCCTGTCTTAGGCGCCTGATGTATGGATGGGGGTATTATTCCTTTCGTCCGTAAGATCATGTTTCATGGCTTCCCATGCTAGCAGATCGTCTGTCAGTCTATCGCCCCGTCTAACTCTTTTCATGTTAGCCTCTTCCGCCCCAGCTCATTCTGTAATATCTCGCAGCCACTCATCTGCCTGTGGCGGTGTTGGGCTGAGCCATCTAATGGCTATCCGTCTTTTAGACAATGTCAAGCCCGACAGTGTAAATTTCCTGCTCAGCTTCCCTTTTTCCTTGTCCGGAACCACCCCCAGCAAACATCGCTTAAGATCCCATTCTTGTGGTTGTACAGTCAACCTGTGAAGTGCTTCTAAGATCATGTCCCAGTAGTCCATATTTGAAGGACAGGTCCAAATCATATGGAAGAAGTTTGTCGGTGTATACTGGCATCGCAGGCAGTCTCTACTTTTCATAGGATATATTATGTGTAAACGCTTCGGTGTAAGGTATGTTAGATGTATCACATTGTATTGAGTCAGTTTGAAGTGCGTTTGTTGAAACCTCCTGCAACCTTTTATGGATCCTTGTCTGCTCTGCTGCTGTTTTAGGGTGTTCGCTTAGCCGCTGCCATGTGTCTTCCACTGTGAGGGGAGGGCTGGGTTTGTCCACCCATAATGCGTGGAAAATGTTTGTAATAAGTCTCCTTCCGTCGGCCAGCGACAGTAGCACCACCACAGTCTGGGCGCCTAGTAATCCAGGCCATATTTCTCTAGCTGTAGCTGCAATTTTGGCATATTGTAGAAACTGGCCCCTGCCAACCCCAAATGTGTCAATCGCCTCTGGCAGAGTGATAAACCGGTCAGACGGGTATAGATATGCCAAGGTTACCAAGCCCCCCTCCCTCCACCCCCACCAACCAGCTACAGACATGGTTCTGACAATCTGTGCAAATATGCCATATTTCTAGATCTGGCGCAAATGTCGCCCTACGTAGCACCCCTTGCACTGCTTTTTCCCAGATCTTGCACACAAGGGCCGCCACAAGTGGCAAACACTTGAGCACTCGTGCACCATACAGTAGGAATGATCCTAAGTTTTCAGTACCAATAGTGCTGGACAGGAGAGATCTTTACCAGATAGGGTCGGCATCGAACCAGTGCACCGCAGTCTGCAGATGGGATGCAAAGTAATTCTCATCCTCAGTCCTCATCTAGCCACAATGTGGCTAGTCCTACCCTGCAACGCTTCCCTGCCTACAACAGTTCTATTAGGAGCCTGTCCAGTTCCCTGGATACCTTGCAAGAGATCTCATGCATGGTGCCCTGCAATACGTTAAGGCATTCTGGCAAGACAACCATTTTAATTAATGCAATATTCCCCATCAATGAGAGATTAAGAGAACTCCAAAGGACAATAGACGGCCTATGATTTGCAAGCACCCGTCCCATATTCAGGGAGTGGCTTTGTTGCATTCCATGTTCATCTCTCAGTTGTCCCAATGTCAGCAAGGCAGACTTTGACTGATTCACCTGGAGGCCAGAGATTTCACCAAATTCCAAAATAACATTTATCAGGATCGGGGCTTAGGTGACCGGCTGCCACAAATATAGCATTTCATTGTCTGCACATAAGGACACAACATGGGTCGTACACCCCACTTGTATTCCTCCGCCATGCAGGATCCTGCGCAACCTACATGCTACTAGCTCCATCGCCAGGGCGATCAATAAGGGACACAGAGTCTAGTGACCCTCTGTAACCAAATCACTCCCGACACCATTCCCCAAGTGCGTACTCTCACCAGTAGCTGTGTATAGAGCAGCTGCACCAAAGCAATATACTTGGTGCCCAGTCCCACCCTATCAAGTACTTGCTAGATGTACTCCCAGCAGACTGAATCAAACGCCTTTTCTCTATCCAGAAATGCAAGAGCATATTGATCTTGATCTAGGCAGGGTGCATGCATTATGTGCACCAGTCGTCGCAAGTTGCAAAGAGTGTTTGTACGGAGTATAAAGTCGGACTGGTCGGGTGGACCAGTCTGGGTAAATGGTTAAGTAAGAGCTTCGCCAGAATTTACCCTAGAATCTTTTGATCCATATTCAGTAGCAACAGGGTTCAATAGGAGGACACATTTAGCAGGTCCTTCCCTGGTTTGGGTATCAGTACAATAAAGAATTCTGCATGGAGATAGGCAGTACTCCAAAGTCCAGGGCTTCGGCATTGACTAGGAGCAATTTATCTGCCATGGTCTCTGGTAGTACCTTATACAGCTCAACAGGCAGACTATCCCCTCCCAGGGCCTTGGCAGTTTTTAGGGAGTCTATAGCCTGTAAAATGTCATACTTAGTGAGGGGGGGAGTTTTTAATTCAGCCCATTCAGGCTCCTCCAGATGTGGCAGCGCTATCAAGTCTAAGTAAGCCAATACCTCAGCCGGCAAGACCTCCCTGGGTGAGTCATATACCTCCCGGAGATGGCTAGCCATGGACTCATTAATTGCCTGCTGTGTGCACAGCACTTGTCCTGTTGGATCTTTAATCTGCAGTATCGGGTTGGTGCTACCCTCCTGTTGTATCAGCCTGGTCAGTAATCTGTCCGCCTTGCCCCCTTCCATGTGTAATCACCATCTAAGAGAATGTTGCGCCTGTTTCTCCAATCTGTCCCACAGTGACAGGACTTGTTTCTTAGTCTCCCACCATATCGGGCGCACTGTGGGTTCATCTAAAAGGGTCCTCTACAGAGATGCTAACTGCTTCCCTACACGCATTATGTCCATCGCTAGTGTGCATCTGATGCTTGAAGTGATTGCCATACCCCCCCCCCCCCCAGCAGCACCTTCATTGCCTCCCAATCCGTCACCCTGTTTTGGGTACTTCCCCAGTTGCATAATAAATATTCCCACAGGGCTTCTACAATTGTACTCTATATAGATCGAATCAGTCATAGATTCAGCTGGCACCCTCCACTAGGCGTGGGCGGAGTGCACAGAGTGTCACTATGTGGGTGGAACTCCATGAAGTGACCCAAAAACTCCGCTGCACTATGCACTACGCGGATGGGTTGAGTTCCCTGTCGTGCTCATTCGTGTCAGATTTTACGTCAAACGCAACATGAAGTTTGTGCCCCCATTTAAAATTGTGCATGAACGGCACCATGCTGTTTGCATGGTCTCAGTCATCTTGTTTTTCTTACTCTGTTCATGGTGCTGGGCCTAATTTGAGTACTTCTATTATCCTTTCAATCCTCCACTGCCTTAATTAATCTACACCTTATTTTTATTTATTGTATTAGTGTGTGCTTTGTGTCTGCATTTTTTGCATTTTTTTAAAACAAAAATTGTGTTTTCCTTACTTTTTGTATTTTTGTTTATTATTTTTCCCTTTCCTTCCTTCCTTCCTTCCTTCCTTCCTTCCTTCCTTCCTTCCTTCCTTCCTTCCTTCCTTCCTTTTTTTCTTTTTCTTTTATTTACCCCATCCAGGCCAGTGCCGTAGCAGAGCACAGCGGCAAGCAAGGGAGCGGTGGCTCCAGCAGCTGCTTACCATGTGGGCAGTGCCACCACTAAGGGGTGCAACCTCGGCCCATCTTTTGTGAGATGGAGGTGGCAGCACTAGTTTTTTAAGTGCGGCGCCACCTCCACTCCATACTGGCGGCAGGCCTGGCAGCGGGAACCCCCTTCGGGAGCATCAGCTGCAATGGGGGAGGGAGCGACGGTGTGTGCGGCGTACCAGCCAGCTACAGTGCACCATCCAGCAGCTGATGCACCGCTGGCCAGATATCATAAACCGCGAACAGGACCTGCTCGACCTGCTAGGCATAGAGATTCTGGGGTTTGGGGAGTATTAAGTCTATTATTGTGATTGTGTTCTACAATGCTAACTTTTTTTTCCAAATAGCATGCTGCTCACACTCAGAGGTAAGTTATGTTTAGAATATTATTATGTGATCCAGTTAGAGCTAGGCAGGCGCTCAGTGCTACCTCACCGTACTCGTCGGCCTTCGCTTTGGCTGATTATTTACAAAGCCATTACAATGCAGACTCCTCTGTCCTCCTGTCACCATAGTGAATTAGTAATATCAGTGAGTTAGCATTCTCTGTGACTTTTATCTATGTAGTTCGTACAGTCCCAAGTAATTACACAGTGATGAGTAGTATTACTACTAGTACGCATCTATGCATTGCAAAAAATTTAGACTGAGTTGGTCCATCAAGGGGGTTGAGAAATGAGAAGAGTATCAAAGATCATTCACTGCAATGCATTAGTTCCAAATGTAGCTTTTAGTAAGGACATTTGGAGTAGGGATTTTAGGAGTATAGCCATCCAACTCAACAATAGTCGATCATACTAGTACCATAGGCGATCTGATTTAGATCAGTACAATGTTACTGCATTTGTCTGTTATAATAATTTTGTGGAGATTAACTGTACCACTAATCTATTTTTATTTTTTTATTTCTTACATCAGCACCCAAGGGCAAGAAAAGGGGCACGGAGGCTGGTCCGCCAAGAAGTGGGGAGGGGGTGCCAACCACCAGCACCAATGCCGAGGGCTCTGCTCATCCCAGTAAGTCCTATTATTTATTATTATTTCCCTAACTTTTACTTCTGACCACTGTTATACTACTTTTAATTTTGCCTTGCTTATTTTTTATACTGTCTCCTTTTTTCCAACTCCCCCATCCAATTTTTGTTTAACTCCTGTTATCCCTGCACTATCTTTTTTCCTAGCTTTCATTGATCATTATATTCCACCTCTTCATTGTGCTTCAATGATTCTGAGTCATCATCATACGCGATAGCTCTGCCCCTCCATAACGAAAAGTTTTTGGTTGGCTTGACTACCTGGCTTTTCTAACACTGTGAACTAACAAGATGCCTAGAGTTATATTTTGATAGGAGATACTGCAGTGCTAACCAAACTGTAGCGATGTTTCGCGGTTGCATTTTTTTGATTAAAAAAATTAAGTGGCGTTGCACCTGGTAGCTAAAAACTGTATAATGTTTTTTCTAGCCACATCAACCACCAGTGGCGCCGGCTTAAGCACCACTGCTGGAGGAGACCAGCTCAGGACCCAAATAGACAGTGCCGTCTTCTGAGCCCTTTTTAAATTTTTCGTTTTGATGGGAGGGACTTGTTGTGGGTGAAGAGGGTGGGAAGGGACTTGGGACCAGGTTTCAATTTGGACTTTCGTTGGACTTTTTGGGGATGGGGCTATTTGCTTGGGGAGTTTGGTGGGCCTGCTGTGTGTGGAAAGGCTGGGTCTTCCATTTGTTACAAATGAAGGCGGATCACTTATTTGACTTGCTTTATGCCTCAAATGTTTATTTTGGTGTTTTACTTTTATCTGCTGTCTTTTAGTATAGTCTGTTTTTTAAATCTGCTAAAAAAGTGTATGTCATTTGCTTATACCCTTGTTCTACTGCCCTCTGCAACTATGTTGGCCACCAGGTGATGATTGCCATTGCCTAGGTAGCCTACAAAAACCTAGATACACACAAACAACATCTTATTCAGTACAAGTTAATTAACTAAACAAGTTCATGTAAATCCATAGTTCTTCTCTTACCTGAATAGATGATGAAAAGGAGTCTTCTTACTGCAGGGTATTTTCCAAGGTGGCATCTTAAGGGGGGCGGTATTAGTAGCAGGCTATCGTGCTAACAGGAAAGACAGAAGGTGCCACTCCCACCTATGCGAACTCCAACTGCAGGATTAATCAAAGGCTTATCCATCACTGTCAACTAGATTGAAAGAAAACAGAGAGATAGTGGGTCATATTATATCATACCTTTAGGAAGACAGAGACAAGACTACCACAATGACTGTATTTAACACACAACAAAGAAGACCTGATATGATAGTAAAAACTAGCAATATCAAAGTCTTCTTAGCAATGGTGGGGAGCTAGTATTTAAAAACAAAACATAGGAAATTAAATCATGGAGTCAGGAGAACTTGGCCTGGAGTCAGGAGTGGTTGGACAAAAGGCCTTAATGATGAGGTCGATGGTGCCGGTGTGGACTATTGCTCAGGTATTAGAAGGTCATGCAGTGAGTTGGTATCACATTCACCACATTCGCCCCACAAGTGTGTGATCTGTTTATGGTGTAAAATTAAGTCACACCTCAATAAATCACACAGCCTGCAGGAAGAGGGTTAGGGGCTTGATGAATGGATGGGAAAGGGGATTTGGGGAAAGGTGTGACAAAGACAAACACTACATAAAAGAAATCACAACAATATTCATCGGAACGCTGAGCAGCACACCATCATCAATCTGCTGTGGAAGGAAACGATGAAGGGGTAGGTATGACACAAGTCAGTTAAATGCATTGCAAACTGTCCTTCTGCCCCACAGAGACCCAACATAGTAGTTTATCCCTAAATGTATGTCTTGTAGGGTTAAAACATACAAATTATGGAGGGTTGAAGTTAATCCACCCAGTTCTTAAAATTATGATTGTTAAAAGGAAAATGATACTGTATTGCCAAATTGGACAGTGTATCTCTATTCTTCTTGGAATATCCGTCACTCTTGGGTACCTGGCTAAACCTGTCTGGTAGGTAAGCTGGAGTGTTGATCTTTCACCAAGTTTTGATCATGCAGGAGAGGACTAGGAGAAGGTCTGCATATTGAAAAAAACAGTAACTGTATTATAGACTACAGGAGAAGGACAAAAAGAAGCAAGGTAAGCCACATGAGGAGTCAGAGTGTACCAAGAAGACTCAGAGGCAGAGCAAGAACATAAGAAGAGTTTCATGTTTGAGCCAGCAATGCAGCAAACACATATTCAGCAGCGTTTCCCAAATCAATGCGGCTCTTTCCAATCCAGAGAAATGAGTACTAGGCCTCAGAGTCTTCGCCATCATCATGGTTTCTCTTTGAAGCCTATAACTTTCACCTTCTAGCTGTTGAGGTAGTCCCTCTCGGAGTCCTTCCATCCTTCTCCTCCTGATTCTGAGTAACTCCGTTCCAGTACTAAGCCGAGCACGGTAGACCTGTGCAGTGCACTGCTGCTGAAGAACAAATAGAGAAACAGGACCGGAGTATTCTGTGTAAATTTGTGTTTGGTAACTAAAGTGACTGGTCTGGAGAACCAGAACCAGAAAAGGAGTGGATCCTGCAGGTAAATTCCACTAAGTTTGAAAGGGCAATCACTTTCAGGAAAAAATGATCACCTGCTAGACCCCAAACATTGCAAATCATCGGAAACAATTTACAAATGTGTTGAACTCCCTCCCTCACTGTCAGCCACCACATACATCATCATCCCTCACAATCACTCAATATATCACCAATCATTAGTGCAATAGTTAGTATTACCTCTTCCAAATCAACCACTGTGGTTGAACAAAATATGATCTCCTCTTTGATGGCAGCAACACATTGGAATTTGGCATTGGCACTGGCAGTCATTTAATCAATGATCTTCTGGGGCAGCCCTGCTAGGTGGTGTAAATAAAATGATAGGCAAAGGCATGTGAGGGAAGCAGGCATTGTCTCTGAAGCCCTGAAGGGAATGTGGGTGCTTTTTTACTCCATTCGGGTCCAACTCCAATCCGGCCATATGCCATATATGTGCCCAAAAAATGGTGGGTCAGCATAAATCCTACACAAACATAATGTTCCACTAGCATTTTTTTTTTTGCAAAGAAAGAAAGAAGTTCAATGAGAAATAATTACAAAGTTCTATGGTGGTAATGGCATACTCAGGCCCTGATTTACACTTTTTGGTGCAAAACTGCACTAATGCAGTTTTGTACCAAAAAGTTTAGCACCGGCTTGCACCATTTCTGAGCACTAGGCAGGCACATATTTATGGAATGGTGCAAGCTGGTGCAAAGGATAGGCTAGTGTAAAAAAAAATACGTTAGCCTGGTGGGACTGACGGTATAGAAGAAGGGGGTTGTGCTCCGAAACATGACATTAGGCAGGTTAGAGTAAAAAAAAAGAACTCCAACCAGCCTAGCGTCATTTTCTGACGCAAAACCATCCATACCACATGACTCCTGTTAAGACAGGGGTCATGCCCACCAACCCAATGGCAAGCACAGGGGACTAGGGTCCCCACCCATGGCCATTGCACCCAGTGCCATGTAGGGGTTCCCATTTCAGGGCCCCCAATGTCACTTAAAAAAAAACGTACCTGTTCTTACCTATACATACCTGGGATGGGGTCCTCCATCCTCCGCTGTCCCTCTGGTGTGGGTTGTGGTGTCCCTGGGCCTGGGGAGGGCACCTGTGGGTTTATTCCATGGTGTTCCACAATGGAAATAGGCCCACAGGTCCCCTAACGCCTGACCTGACCCAGGCGTTAAATAATGGTGCAAAGCAAGTCCCTCCCATCAAAGTAGGTTTCCACGTCCAAAAAATGACTTTAACTCCATAAAAGTATAAAAATTGAGTTAGTTTTGCACCGGTTTTGCTTAAAAAAATGAGGCAAATTTGGCGCAAAACAAGTATAAATATGCCCCTCAGTCTGGGAAGTAGAGTTTGTCCTCAGACTCAGTTGATTCACCCAGAAGTTGGTCAGGAAGCACACTTCATTCTGACCAATCGTCCTCTTCCTCCTCCTCTGGTATTTCGGGAACGGTGTAATCAGGTGATAAAACCTGCTGGTTCATTTTGGCCATGGTCAATCTCTCCACTTTTTGAGGTGAGAGATGGGCTGTTCTCACTAATACAACTGCACCAGCTTCACTGAATACACATTCAGCAGACACACAGGCTACAAGACAAGCCAGATAGTTTATTGCCAGCCTCCTTTAGCTCTGCCCATTGGCGCATCTTCCCATACCAATACACCAATGGGTTTTGATTGACATACACCGCCTTTACATTATCCAGATATTCCTGGAACATCCTCTGAAGTGTCATTGGCGCTGCCACTTGCTCGTCCTCTTTTGCCTTTGTCTCTGCACTGGACTTAAGACTTGCCATTTGAAACCAAGCAATCCAGAGGTCGGGTCCAATCCTTCTGATGCTGTAGTTGCTGGTGTTCTTGTTGCCAGTTTTGGCAGCTGTGAGACAAGACTGCCCTCTCTGGAAGTTGAAGGTGGCATCCCAGAACCGTGGAGTGGGCCGTTCTTCTTCCAGTTCTCCAGCTTGCTCAACAATCCACCTCTTGTATTTTGCAACACCCCCATCAAAAAAGGAATGACATTAGGAAGAATTTTTGTTGTAGCATGGATCAAGTAGGGTGGCACAGATTTACTCTTTGGACAAGATAATATAATTTTGCATCCTTGCATTACAAGCCAAGTGAAGGTTTAAGCTCTCAACTAAGGCATGCAGTTCTGGGTTTTCGTTCATACCTTCAAGTGCAAACCTTTCAGACACCTTCTTTAGCTGCTCCTGTAGCAGATGCAACAATGGCATAGCTTAAAAGTTGTGAAGAAAAGGGGGGAATATTATAGGGATAGGCGCTAACAGAATATCACCAAAACATTTCTTTAACAATAGATAGTAAATACGGTGCTCCCGAACGGAGGGTCCTCTCAGCACCTCCGGTGTTTCTCCGATTGGAAAAACTAAACTGATTCAAAAGGCCAGGGCACTCGTATGAAATAAGATAAGAGTCTGTGCAGTTAGGTTCTTGGTCTTCAGAGAATCAATATATAATCCAAACAGAGTTAAAGTTCAGTGTCTTTATTCTTGTGCGAGGTTTTCATACATGTTCATCACATCAGAAAGAATCCATATGTGGTCATCACAACAACATCCAACAGCCAACACGTGTTTCGTCTCCGAGAAATTAATCTCATTGATTTCCTCAGGGCTGTAAGAAACATAATAATGAGCTTGGTCATAATCTGTAGTTATACATGATTATGGAAAATTAATACCTGGCACTAAAATCGTGGCCAAGTCCTTCACCAGTATCGCGTGAGTGTCTAAAATCATCAAGTGACATTACCATACGGACCCACAGAGAAAAAACTGTGATTACAGTCTACTACAAGTGATAAACTTGTTATTATTATAAATATCACCAAAAGTTTGATGTGCACGTGAAACGAAGTAGAAATTGAGAATTCGAAATAGGGATAAAGACTCCCACTAGATATGTGGCGATGAGAAACGGAAACTAAGGTTGAGAAATGTACTCTTAATGACAGGGTGTCATTAGGAAAAAAGGAAACAGAAAGGCGTCATAACACCTAGGAAATTGGTGAGTGAGTGTGCTAAATTAAGCATTCGCAAGTGTGTCTGAATAAAGAAAAACATACCAAAGTATAAGTAAGGTGTTAACATGAATAAATGGCTTATCCTAATCAAGTAAAACTCTTCAGGATAATGTACGATCTGAAATAAAATGATTGTAAGTCCAAGAACCTAACTGCACAGACTCTTATCTTATTTCATACGAGCGCCCTGGCCTTTTTAATCAATGGGATAGCTTGGCCCATTGTACTGTCCTACTTGCTAACTTCCCACGTGAAAACCTCAAAAGGGAGCAGCATCTGTGTCAGGCATCTGACTAGGCCACATTGGTCTGCATCCATGGTCATAGCTTCCCCAATTACATCCCCTCTTAGAATGACATAGTCATTGATCTGCCTGTGGTGCTCAAACAGATGTTGCAACATATAATAGGTTAAGTTCCAATGTGTTGGCACCTCCTGTATCAGGCCTTCAACTGGTATTTTGTTAACACACAGACTAATCCGCAACTGCTTCTAGGCTTCGAAAGAATGCCTGAAATGAGTGCAAAATCATCTGCAGGTGGTCAGTATGCTCCTGACTATGTCTTCTTTTTTTAGAAAGTCTTGCACAACCGGGTTGATGCAGTGCGCCAAACACAGGACCCTGCAATAGCCACTGCCTGCCGTGGCCTTGACTATGTTACTGCCATTGTCTGTGGCAACAATTCCAATTTGGAGACCTCTGGGTCTCAGCCATTCAGACACTTTGCTATTAAATTCGTCCAAGATGTTTGCAGCTGTATGTGATTTCTCCATGGCGAACATGCCTACTGTTGCATGCCGCCGAACGCTCTTAAAAAATGTCACCTGTGTCAGTGGGGCCACTGACACAGGTGACTTTTGAGATGTAGGTTGTGGTAGACTCAATGTGCATTGTGGTGAAGTCACTGTGTGCCGTGGTGTCTCCATCTGACTCTGAGTCCTCCTGTGCCAATGTGAGGTCGCTGAGGCAGGTGATTCTGGCACACTGCTGGGAACAGAGTTGCTTTGCATGAGGATGCCACCCTTTTCTTCCTCACCTTCCACTGTGATTTGACCAGCTGTAGCTGATATTTCCCAGTTCTCCTCATATTCAGCAATTCTTTTAAGTGCTTCTCCCTCTGGATTGCATGATGTTTTTCATATGGGTCAGCTGCCCTCCAGTACCATAATGTGAACCAGGTTTTACCTCGACAAACACTTGCATGGCAAATGGAGCATATCGCAATGTTATCCTCCTGTTTGCTAACCATAAAAAAATTCCAAACTGAGGAGAAGTACTTTCTTTCTTACTGGGCCAGTGACAATGCCTGAAGAAGAACTGGAGGTGGGTGGGTGTGTTGATTGCCTCTCTGCAGTGCATATGTCTACTGAGGTACAAGTTGGTGCAGGTCTCCGCTGGGGCCTTACAAATATGTGAGCTGGAAGTGCTGCCTGTGCGTCATCTCTTGGAGCAGGTTGGACAGGAATGTTGGACTCCTCTGTGCCAGCTTCCACAATGACTGGCTTGTTGTCATCATCCTCCTCACCTTTCATCCCCTTCCATGATTCTAAAGCTTCCTGGACCTTTTCCCTTGCCTCTCATGGTGTCTCCCGGGCTCTGCCGGGCTCCGCTCCATGTGCCTATCATTGTCATCAGAAGTGGTGCTTGGAGAAGGTGGTGGAGTAATACCCTTCCTTTTTCTTGCTTGAGATCTGGGAGACATTGATTCTAACAAAGGAGGTTCTTGCTTGGCAGGAAGCTTGACCTACTCTTCTGCTCCAGTTTCGGGAAGATCTCCTATTGCTGGCTGTGTCTGCTGTCCACTTTGCTCTGTTTCCTGAAACAATTGGGTACTACTTTGCGAAAGGGTGAAATCCAATTCAACGTCACTGTTTGTCGGCGTCACCATGATTGCAGTGGCTGCCTCACTGACATACATGGACTTGGGCTTAGGCTGGGTTGGTGCTGTACATGCAGGAGTGCTGTTTCCAGGTTCCTTCCCGGAGGCCGGTGTGGCCAGCACACATCGCCCGAAAAAGGTTGTGGTAGGCACACCGCTGGTGGGAAGCTGCTTCTTCTCACTGAGCATTTTCTTGGGAGCAACTTTCTTTGGAGCCATCTTAAAACTCTCAGTTGCCAGTGGCATTAAGCTGCACAAGCAGAAGAGATTTAGGGCCGTATTTATAGGCCCTAGCGCCATGGGAGCGTGACTTGTTGTGACGCTCCTGTGCTGCAAAACAATGTGCCGTATTTACAAGGTGGCGTTCAGCCACTTTTTGTGGCATAATGCTATCTTGTAAATACAGCCCCTTCCCACGCAGCACTGTGCGTGGAAGGGGTGTGCAATGGGTGTTGCTGTGGGCTTGCCATAGCAACACCCATTGCATTTTGACGCTGCTTCAGATTTATGACATTTTGTAAATCTGAGGTAGTGCACAAATCCAACGCCGGGGTGGTGTTAGCAAGGCACAACGAGGAGGAATACTTTTACTCCTCCACGTTTTTTGCTTTTCCTATGCGTGCTGCATTTTGCAGCACGCATAGAAAAAGCAAAATGCCAGAAATGATTGTTTATGTGTCGGAAGGTGTCCCTTCCTGCACATAAACAATCATTTGAAAATTTTGGCATTTCTGTGTGTGCTGCATTGTGCAGCACATACAGACGTCGCACACACAGAAGTGCCAAAGCTCCATTATTGATTGTTTATGTGCAGGAAGGGACACCCTCTCTCCCATAAACAATCACACCCCTCAATGCAGATATCCTTGCACGATGGCAGCTAAATTTAGCACCAGTGCAGGGGGAAGTGAATAGGGAAATGCAGGGGTGCACCATATTCACTTAAATATGGCACATATCTGTGTTTCTAAAGTGATGCAGTACGGCACTGCCAATTTTGGTGCATCACCGCGCTGCACCACTTTTCCTTAAATCTGGCCCTTGAGGACTTAACTGTACAGGTCTTCTCTTTGGCAGTACTGCGGGTGATGTGATGTCTCATTGTGCACCTAAAAGCAACCAAGCAAGAAAAACATGCAGTTAGTGAAACGTGGCATTGTTGCAGGTTGAAATAGTAGAGACAAATGCAGTCTTAGTGCAGTTGGTTACTTATGTAATAAATACAAACATTGGAAAGTCAAACCACATCACCACACCATAAAAATTAATTTCAAATCAGGCAGCACAACATGCAGATATAGTTCTTTGTGTTATCTCCATCTGTTTTAAAGGGTACACCTGTGGTAGTCAGAGAGAGGTGTATGGGTAAATGAAATAATCCATAAAAAAACTATGGCGGTAAGGTGGTCCAGGGAAAATGGAATAATCATTAAAAAATGAATTATGCTGCTGATTGCCACAGCCAGGGTGTCCAGGAGATAATTGAATTATTATACACCTAAAGAAACTGAATGTTGTAGCGTGGCTGTGCCCCTTTAGAGGATGGATGGATGGAGAATGGATGTGGAAAGATGGATGGATCAAGGCAAAATGCAGAATTAAATAAAATGACATACACAATTACAAAAATATTTAAAAAATGTAAAAACTAAAATTAAAATTAAAATAAGAAACAAGAAATTCAAAAAAGAAAATTAACAATGTTTGTATGTAAGCCTATGGCAAAGGAACACTGGCTGGATGCACAAAATGGCTGTAAGCCACATGGTCAAACAACAACAACAAAGAACAAGGAGGCATGGCAAACAAAGAACACATGGACACTGGCTGGATAGACAAAGAGTCCACCAGCCACATGGTGAAACAACAACAATAAGGAGCAAGGAGACATGGGGAGCAAAGAAAGAGCACATGCAAGCCTATGGCAAAAGAACACTGTCTGCATGCACAAAGTGGCTGCCAGCCACATGGTCAAACAATAAGGAGCAAGGAGGTATGGCAAACAAAGAACACAGGCAAGCCTATGGCAAAAGGACACTGGCTGGATAGAAAATTGGCCACCAGCCACATGGTCAAAGAACAACAACAAGGAGCAAGGAGGCATGGGGAACAAAGGAAGAACAAATGCAAGTCTATGGCAAAGGAACACCGACTGCACGTACAAAATGGCTGCCAGCCACATGGTCAAACAACAACAACAAGAAGCAAGAAGAACAATGAAGAACACATGCAAGCCTATGGCAAAGACGCACTGGCTGGATGCAGAAAATGGCCACCAGCCACATAGCCAAACAACAACTGCGAACAAGGAGGCATGGAGAACAAATGCCAGGCTATGAACATGGACTACACAAAAAGACCCCCAGCCACACTGCATAGAAAACAAAGGCACATGGTGGATGATGACAAACACACACATACTGGCCATAAGGAGGAATGGTGGTAATACTGAATAAAACACTAACATTAATTCAGCAAAGCAAAACACGAACATTAACTGTTATAAACATTTCACAACAACAGTATACACATCCTCCTAGCCATCAAATATTACCACCCATCATACACACTTTTAGCAAAAATGTGAAATGCAAACAATAGCCAACATTTTTAATTTAATCCAATGCCATCCCTGCCCTAAGTGAAGTTTTTTAAAAATATCTACCACCAAAATATTTATTTTATGCACTGATGACTACCAATACAATACTGGGCCTACTGGCTAGATGGCCCTTTGGAAATGTAGGCCACATAGTAAAATATTATTGTAAATGTTACAAACATGTGGAAAAGCACAGGTACTGCCCTGTGCAATAATTTTCCTTTACAAAAGATGAAAAATCAATGAAAATTAATAGCTACTGCCATAGTTAAGCTCCAGATCACCCACCACTATGAATTTTTAAAATCAAAATAAAGTACAAAGAAATATTGGTGCATGCCCAAGCAAACAAACACAACCCTTATTCAATAGTTTTGGCTTTTACTTGTGTGATTTCACAAAACAAAGTCCTTAAATCCAAAGGTATATCCAGAAGACAAAGCAAATGATCCTTCCACCTCGACATCTAAGTGAAAAGTGACCAGAAGATGGACAAAGCACTGGGAGGAGCCCGCTGGACAGGAATAGGAAGTTGGAGTCTCTGGAGCACTTTTTTCCTGTCTGAAAAAAAAGGCTTCTCAATCTAAAAAACAATTTGAAGGGTCTATTGGAGAAGAAAATCGACTCAAAAACCACTTTTTGACTCGATTTAAATGTATCTTGAGTAGACAATCTACTTCAGGTGCCTTCGCGCTCAAGAGCGAGACTGTTTTGGCTGTTGTTGTGGCCGGAAGCAGAGCGAGGAAATGTGTATTCTGGCGTGTGCAGCAGGAAACAGCGCACATGCTTGCTAGTGGCCCAGGAGTATTGTGGCACTTGCGAGAGAGTGCCTTAACCCAATCTCGAGCGCACAAACGAACTCCGCTCCGTACTGGATTGCAAAATCTGGAAACTCTGCACTACTCCACGTAGAGCAAAGTGCCTGAATTCCACAAACTCCCCTGGTGGTGCGAAGTTCTACGCCCAGCCCTATCCTCCACAACATGACTCTGGGCACCTCTCTGGTCAAAGAATCAGTAAAAAGTAGGGGAAAGTGGTCCAACAGGTACGGGCCAAATATGTTGCATCTGATATGCAATGCGTGGCCACCCCCTCTATGAAGAAATGGTCCAATCTACTGTGAGTGTCTGCCACCGGTATATAGCAGGAGTATGTATGCGTCTGTTGAGTTCTCCAAATATCTACCAAACCCACTCCTGCATCATGTGTTTGAGGCCTTCAGTCATGTGAGGTTTGGTGCCCTGCAGGGCAGGAAACCGATCTAACTCCCCATCCAGAACACAGTTGCAGTGCCCAGCCATTAGGACAGGAACGCCTGTGCCTTTACCTACACCTCCCAAAGACGGAGCCATTATCTACATTCAGTTCATAGACGTTAATGAGGCAGAAGTCATGGACATCTAAGGAGCCATGCAAAATCACATACTCCCATTTGGGTTTAGGTATACTCCCAGTGGTCAGAACGGGATGCCGGGAGCCACCCATATAAGTGCCCCATGTGCAAGCGAGATTGAATAGATTTCACTGGCAAAGCACAGCAACACTGTCACCCCACACATGGGTTTCTTGAAAGAACTGTGTTGACACTGTGAAGCGTCTGAGACAGGCAAGGACTCTTCTACACTTCTCGGGTCTATTTAACCCTCAAATGTTCCATGTAAGAAACTTGTATTCAGTGCCTTTTCCAGGCATTTTTATTCAATTAAGTAGGCAGCACCCTCCAAAAGGTCATTGAATCACATAACAGAAAACATAACCAATGTAACGATGAACACAACCCCCAGCTCCAGGGGCCCCTTACCTCAGGCAGAATATTTGGAGTACCTCCCAGTTCTAACATCGGTCAGAAGGCCACCAGTCACTGCCCAACAACCCCCCCATTCCGGCCCCTTAAACTGCTATCGCAGGTGGCAGAGTGGTGTTTAGACAGGCACATTTGTGCCGCCCCCATTCTGAAAGCTTCCTGCCAGTGCTCAGCAGACTAGAAAGCGATGGCCTCGTCCCCCACCTCCCACCACTGCTTGCTTTCCTGCATCTACTCGCCCCCCACCAGTTATTATCGATCTGTTGGATTTCTATGGGCAGGTCCCACATCGGGACCATATGGTATTATAAAGTTAAGTGTGCAGTGCATGACCTATGAAAGAGGGTTGGGAGAAGGAAGAAAGAAAACCCCTCCCCCACACAGTTAGTTACTCAGCATCCGTACTGTCACTCATTGTCTTCTCTCCGATAAGGCGCTGTGTTCAAGCGACCCCAGCATCTCCGATCGCAGGGTTCCATCCAGACAAACAAGTATCCTCTTCGCCTCTGGGGGTCTTGCCTCATCTTTAAGGTTCGCTGGTGATTTTCTATGTCTGGCAGAATGGTGGACCCTTCCTGACTGCACCTCTTGCTGTCCCAACAACCTGTACCTAGTCAGCCCATGACTGCCTGTGGGGACTCGTAGAAGTATGCCCAGCCTTCGTGCTGCTCTTGTAATTTAGCTGGGTACAGAAACTGTATTTAATATTGCACCCCCTTAACCTCTTTTTTGCTGCCAGGAAGTTATTTTGCAATGCCTGCACTTTCCAGGTATAATTAGGGTAAATGAAGATCTGTTTGTCCCTATATTGTGGAGGGCTGCCTGTGCCCACATATTTTAAAATACCATCCCGATCACAATAGTTAACAAGGCATGCAATCAGGGCCCTCGGGGGCCCCAGGGTGTGGCTCAGGTGCCTGTGCCCTATGTGCTCTTTCCACAATGACGAAGCGAGAGAAACTTGGGAATCTATGGGATTCCACTGCATCATTTTTAGCAGCATTTTTAACACCTACACAGAGCAAAAGGAGTTAAAGGGAGGCACACCATTATTTTTATTGGGCTTCTATATACTTTGCAGGATTAGCTCCAGCATTATTGACGCTAGTCCTGCAAAGTACAACAATAGCATCAAAAATGATGACGCCATTGTCCCTAACCTGCGCCATGGTGTGCCGTATGTTAAATACGGCGCACACATGGTGGGGTTTGGGGGGTGCAATGGGCCGCAAGAAAAGTTACCATTTCATGACATGGAGCACCACTTTTCTTGAATCTTGGCCTAAATATGTAAATTAGTTCAATTTAGATTAATTGTATGGATTGTTTTTGATAATACGAATATCTGAGTTGAGCCTGGCTTTCCTGGACCTACTTTAAGCAATGTAATTGCTGACACAGAATACACAAAGACTATGGGAGCAATGCTTCTTTTAAAAACATCTTCACACTTTAGGGACAGTGGTAACTACTACCTAGTTTGTTAGAAGGAGAGGAAGGAGTATAAAGAAGAAGCAGAGCAGAGAGGAAAAGGGCGCTTGTGACAGCAAGTAATAAGGGAAACTGGAAGCAAAAATGAGCAAAGAGAGGAACAGTTGGGTCCCCAAATCCTAAAGTGTGATTTAATGGTAAAGTGTGATTTTGCCTGGGCCTCATAAATGTTCTAAAGTAATACAGATGAAGCAAAAAGGGATCAATGAGTGTAGTGGAAGCAAGCTGAAAGGAAAATGTGAGGGAGAAATGTGAGCCCTTGTTAGAAAAAGACTAATTAATAATTACAGGTTGGGTGTATGGAGTAGGCTCAAAGTTCAAAAAAGAGGGGAGGGCATTAGTCTGGACAATAAAGCAAAAGTGTGGAGATGAGGATCTTAGTAGCACAGAAAGTCAATTTACACCAATGATTCATTTTCAAGCTAGAGTGGTATAATGAGAGTAACTTGAAACAATGGGGAAAAGTGGTAAGTATGGAAAGAGATTTGAGGAGAGTTAGGGAGAGGGAGCAAGGTTCTGAAAAGGATACTAATATTGGTGTAGGTACCACATTTTAGATTTGGAGAGGGGCAACGGAGGGTATTCCCCCACTCAGGCAATGGCATAGGAGACACTACATTACTGGGGTGGAGCCTTGAGAAGAGCTGAGCGAGGGGTTTGCCTTGGCTCTGAGAGCCAAAGCATGAGCCGAGCCTTTAAAAGATTTAAATCAGTCATGAAAAATTATCAAAAAGGCTTGCAAATGAATAAAATATTTTTTCAACTTCTCTCAGTGTCTGAAGTACATGTGATTATACTACTGAACTGTGTGACATTTGTTGAAAGTATTTTTTTCACCTTGGAAGCATTCAACAATACCCTACTACCCATGCCCTGATGACTGTGCCATAAGTTACTGAAAATGTGTGTTTGCTATGTTCTCTATTTATATAGCCTATATTACTATAGATGTCAAGCAATGATATTTTATTTTAACGACATTTAAGGGAGGCTTTTGTAGAAAGCATATTCTGTATTGAATTACTGCAATGTACCCTCAAACCTGATGGTTAGCAAAATGAAGCATAGTGTAGTAAAACAATGGACCATGGATCGCACAGTTTGCCTAAGTGAGTAAGCTGGGATTTGAGCCCAGAATTGCATATTGTGCAGTTCAGAGGTTGGAGGTTACATCATTGTTTCTTTCATTTAACACTAAGGGGCATATTTATACCCTGTTTGCACTGAATTAGCTTAATTTTTAAAAAACTCTAATTCAGTGCAAAACTAACTCCATATTTATACTTTGGCGCCGGACCCGTCTAGCGCCAAATTTATGGAGTTAAAGTCATTTTTTGGAATTGGAAACCTGCCTTGCCTTAATGAGATGCAAGGTAGGCGTTCCGGTGCAAAAATGACTCTGGCCTTAACGCTATATTTATACTCCTGTGCAAAAATGGTGCACGGGAGGGAGGAGGGGTAAAAAAATGGTGCAAAGCTGGCTTTGCCCCTATTTTTTAACGCCTGGGTCAGGGTAGGCATTAGGGGGCCTGTGGGCCTATTTCCACAGTGGAACACCATGGAATAAGCCCTCAGGTGCCCTCCCCAGGCCCCAGGGACACCACCCCCCACACCAGAGAGACTGCGGAGGATGGGGGACTCCATCCCAGGTAGGAACAGGTAAGTATTGCATTTTATTTTTTAAGTGCAATTGGGGGCCCCTTCATGGCACTGGGTGGAATGGCCATGGGTGGGGACCCAGGTCCCCTGTGCTGGCCATTGGGGTGGTGGGCATGACCCCTGTCTCAACAGGAGTCATGTGGTATGGATGGTTTTGAGTCAGAAAATGATGCTAGGCTGGTTAGAGTCATTTCTTTTTACTCTAACCTGCCTAACGTCATGTTTTGGAGTACGACCCCTTTCTTCTATACCGCCAGTCCCACCAGGCTAACGTCATAAAGTCCCCAGGGACACCTCCCCCCCACACCAGAGAGACTGCGGAGGATGGGGGACCCCATCCCAGGTAAGTACAGATAAGTATTGTATTTTATATTTTAAAGTGCCATTGGGGGCCCTGAAATGGGCCCCCTATATGGCACTGGGTCAATGGCCATGCCCAGGGGACACTGGTCCCCTGTGCTGGCCATTGGGGTGGTGGGCATGGCTCCTGTCTTTCTTAAGACAGGAGTCGTGGTATGGATGGTTTTGCATCAGAAAATGACTCTAGGCAGGTTAGAGTCATTTTTTTTTACTCTAACCTGCCTAATGTAATTTTTGGGTGCAAAACCCCCTTCTTCCATAGCGCCAGCCCCACCCCACTAATATAATTCTTTTTACGCTAGCCCACCCTTTGCACTGGCTTGCACCATTCCATAAATATGGTGCCTGGCTGGTGCACAGAAATGGTGCAACCCGGTGCTAAGAGTTAGTGCACTTTTGCACCAAAAAGTATAAATCAGGGCCTAAAGGTCTAGTTCAGGTGCGTTCAGTTATTAAACTCGTTTTTTATGAGGAGTTCAATATCTACAGTTATCACACCAGAAATCAAAGTGACACTATACACACACAAATATATATTCACTGAAAAAAACAACATTAAAGTGATGCTTTAGTTAGGTGTTGGAATGAGACAGATGATAATGTTAAAAAAAAATCACTGAAATATGCCAATTATAGTTTGGTACATTAACTATAACTTGTGCCCCCTTCATGCACTGCTTATGACCTCACATACTGTATTACTCATGCCATGTTAAATGACATCATTCGTTACATAACTGATTATATTTAAATAGCAACATTGTTGGAATTGCTAATGAGATCAACTAATGAATCTTACATTGTGCTACAGGCTCTGTGAATAACAGCCTAAATCGATGGTTGGACTCATAAGCTTATCTGCAAACTTTTCAGCACTACCCAGAGGAACAAAGTTCCCCTTGGTATTGCTGAAATAAAATATAATTCAATCCAAAATAACACTCTTTCAAGTATCAACCTGAGCCCAATATAAAAAACTAATTTGGATACCACATATTTAGAAATTATGGGGCATATTTATACTCTGGTTGCGCCGGAATTGCGTTGTTTTTTTTTACGCAAATCCGACGCAAAACTAACTCCATATTTATACTTTGGCGTTAGACCCGTCTAGCGCCACAAATCTTGGAGTTTGCGTCATTTTTTAGCGTGGACACCTTCCTTGCGTTAATTATATGCAAGTTAGGCGTTCCCGTCTAAAAAATGACTCCGAGGCATGTGCGCCGTATTTATACTCCCGGGCAAAAATGACGCCCGGGAGTGGGCGGGTCAAAAAAAATGACATCCAGCCGCTTTAGCGTCATTTTTTAGCGCCTGGTCAGGGCAGGCGTTAAGGGACCTCTGGGCTCGGAAGGAGCCCAGAGGTGCCCTCCCATGCCCCCAGGGACACCCCCTGCCACCCTTGCCCACCCCAGGAGGACACCCAAGTATGGAGGGACCCATCCCAGGGAACTTAAGGTAAGTTCAGGTAAGTATTTTTTTGTTTTTGTTTTTGTGGCATAGGGGGGCCTGATTTGTGCCCCCCTACATGCCACTATGGCCAATGACCATGCCCAGGGGACATAAGTCCCCTGGACATGGCCATTGGGCAAGGGAGCATGACTCCTGTCTTTGCTAAGACAGGAGTCATGTCAATGGAGGGTGGGAGTCAAACAAAAATGGCGCAACTCGGGTTGAGGCAGATTTTTTGACGCCCAAGCTCCATTTTCCCCTACGCCGGCGCTGCCTGGTGTAAGTCATTTTTTTTGACGCACACCAGGCAGCTCCGCCGGCTAATGTCATTCCATAAATAAGGCGCCCGCATGGCGCTTTGGAATGGCGTTAGCCGGCGTTAAATTTTTTGACGCACAACTGCGTTGGCGCAGTTGTGCGCCAAAAAGTATAAATACGGCCCTATGTTTTATAAAATATATATTATATTTTACTTTTTGGGCAGTTTTATGTTAATGTTATTCTGGCTCGCTGAATTGAAATACAGAAAACTATTTCAAGAAAGGCACAACACCTCATTTACTGCAATTAACTTGCCAAAAACGAAGGGATTTTGGGACCCCCAGCGAATTTGCTCGTTAGGTTACCGCTCTTGAAGGTGATGATTTCAGAGTGCAGCATGATTTCAGAATGGATGTGCTGTCAATGTATTTGATCTTGTGTCTCTATGGAAACAGTCCAAACAGAAAGTCATATCTTTAAATATTATGACCACGCTCAGGTGTATATGTGTGTATAATGTCAGTCTGATGGAACGTATTATGGGTATTTATTGAACTCCATATAGTAACACCAGCGGAATAACAATAATTAAATTACTGAACACAAAGCACTGAACTTTGGTATTAAACGGATGAAAGGCTATAACCCTACCATTTCAGTGCTGCACGATATGAAAGTCCTGGACTCAAAATCCGACTTCCTCATTTGACTAAATCGTGTGATCCACAGCCCATCGCTTCACTTCACTATGGATAATTTTCCTTAACATTCTAGTATGAGAGCACATCAAGGTAATTCAGTTTATGGTTTACGATCTACAGAAACCTATTTTATGATTAATATAAAATAATCTTGCTTCCCTGAGCCATGTACTCAAAGCTTTATTGGATATCCATAAGTGCTCTGTAAAACGGTCTTCCTCCCAAGCTAAAGTCTGCGAGACCTGCGTTGAAAGGGAGCAGAGCTAGGGTGACCAGGCGTCCTGGATTTCCCCGGACAGTCCCGGTTTTTAAAAGACTGTCCCGGTGTCCCCAAGCTTCTCTTAATTTTAAATGAATGTCCCGGTTTTTGGTACAAAGGTCAGATCATCTAGGGAAGCATAAGTTAAAGGTATGCTCTCCTTTAACAGAGGCCTACAAAGTATGAAATAATTAAAGTATTTAACTGTTTCCGTTAGGCAACACAGTCCCCTGTCGGCTCCCAGCAGAGAGAGGTGGGTGGAGGCGGGTTCCGTGTGCACAGGGTGGGAGGTCAAGCCATAGCTAATTTTATATATGTAGTCTTGTGAATGTGTATGTGTGTGTGTGTATATATATATATATATATCTATATATATATATAGATATATATATATATATAGATAGATATATATATATATATACACACACACACAATATATATATATATCTATCTATATATATATATACACAATATATATATATATACACACACACACACACACACACACATGTATAGGCACACATTCACAAAACTACACACAAAAATGGGATAGGCCAGAGTCTTTAATACTTCTTTTATGTTTGACTTGTCCCGGTTTTTGCTCCTCAAAATCTGGTCACCCTATTGTATGTGGGTAGTCACGAGGGAAATAAATCATTCAGAAAGTCATCACTGGAGTTACCATTACTCCCTCCATCATCCTTTACTTCCGTTTTACCCCTTCTTGTGCTTTCTTTTTCCCAATGTTTCCACTGGACAGTATGGGATACATCTAAACATTCTCAATCATCTCTGTCCTCCAATCATGATGTCCTGCATCCCACTTCGCTTCCATTCTACTCTTAACTGTCCTCTTTGCTTTATTCTGATATTTCTACTTCTGTTACACTTGTGCCATATGCCCAACATACATTCAAGGCTTCATACTGAGCTGGTCTAGGTGAGGGATTCATTTCATACAACACCCACCTCAAATTCTCAGTTTTTCTACATACATTCAAGGCTTCATACTGAGCTGGTCTAGGTGAGGGATTCATTTCATACAACACCCACCTCAAATTCTAATTTTTTCTCAGGTTAAAGTATGGGGGAGGAAACTGCAAGGACCATTTGTTTGCAGTGATCTTATTCCATTGTTTAAGCCAAATACAAGTGTGAAACCCGATATTGGTGGTCATGTAATGAGCAGGCATTATATTAGGGGCCTCCTTACCATCATAGATATGTATTCTCACATCATCCTTAAATAAATACCTTAATTTCTTGAAACATCTCATATTTTCTCAATATTGGATACAATGCAACTCCATTTAATGTCAATTGAAGTATTCTGTGGTTCTCAGCAAATCACAAGACAATACGCAACAACATTAGGTTCCAATCTCAGTGTGACACCACAAACTGTCCACTCACAATGCAGTACTCTCTGATGTAAGGACCGATTCAATTGCAGCACCCACACCAACTGACCAGTGCTGCCCCCTTTGATGCACCTCGCAGCTCCTCACAGCAGCTCTCACTCAACAGCAATTCAATTTGCCATAGCAGATTATTGAAAACAAAAGACAAAACAAACTCTTGTCTGTTCCACTAAAAGAAAATCATTCTACAGGAACCGGACAATAAATTTGTATAGCGGAGCACTAAGTAATGTCAAATGAAACAATATTACCCATAGGTTCCTATTTCTCAATATAGTTGTCCAGAGCCAATACAAATATGTCCTAAATCTGTAAGAGAAACAGACCAAAAAACTCATGTATAATGTCAAGTTCTGGTCATGTTATTTTACTCCAAAAAGATGGTTACAACAAAATCCATTTCTTTTTTATATCTTTCTTTCAAAACACTGTTATACGATCTTCTCTGCAATGAAAATCATCAGTCAAAACATATTTAGTCGCCTTCCCGGGACTTCCTCAAGACTGCGCAAAATCAATAATAATTGAAAACAAAAGAATATGTGATTATGACTGGAGTATTTATCATGGCTATAATAATCTCAAAATGATAATAATAATATGAAAAACCCAGTACAGAGAGAAAAAACTAAGTGTCACCATTGGTGATGGAAGTAGAAGAAAACACTTTTATGGGCCTGAAGACTAGTGCCACACTCGTGAGAATAAAAAAGAATTAAATTTTTTTTAGTGTGTGAGAACCTGTGAGTAAAGCAACCTGTAATTAGAGAAGGTTAAATGAAATAGGAAACTCATAACCCATGCAAAATAAATAGACTCAAAAGATGTGCCAATTTTCCATACTACTAAAAAGCAATATGAAAAATTGAAGAAAGGATAAACTAGAAAATGATTTCATAAAAGTGTAGGGTTTTTTAGATACAGTACTTCTAACATGCATAGCTTAGACCTACATAGAACATATAAATTCATATTCAATGATACAAGATTGTACAACATGGACACATTCATCAACTGCAACACCAAGTATGTGGTCTACCTTTTGGTGTTGCGTAGGCTCTCATTATCCTAATGAGACGACTGGATTTTGAGCAACAAGATCGTTCACGATGTGGGGGACTGCGTCTAACCCACGGTGAATGACACTTGTCTCTCTAAATCTGGGTTTTGCTCCGGCTAACTAGCAGTGCCTCATCTCTCCCAAATAGAAGAGACAATTGGGCAGCCGAGCGCATGACATCTTAGTACTTCTCAGGGAAGTGGTGGTCACTCAGATCACAACCGGTTCTCTCATACACAGTACGGTCTCATATATAAATGACAAAGGCAGTTTTAAAGATTGGTTTAATAAAACAACTGCATTTTACATAGCAAAGCGTGAGCTGCAATAACCAGAACTATACAACACAGTAAGATTAAAATAGTAACAATGAGAGTGAAGCACAAGAATAAAGCTATCATAGTGCCGCTAGATTATTTTCTCACTAAGTTATATTTCGAGCACAGCATGTGAAGCTCTAAGCCTGCCTTTCAGGTTCCCCCGGGAGGACATCAACCCTCATACCTGAGCAAAGGCCTGTAATCTGCATCAGCATCTGCAACGGGGCATTCAGCATCTAGTTGTAGGTCCCTGGCTGGAATCTCCCTCTTGACGTGTACTAGGACTAGGAAGTGTTTTTATAACTAACACGCAGATGTTCTAAGAAAATGTCCCTATGTAAGGATGTGTATTTTCTACGAATACTGGAGACTAAACTTCTACCACGTTTACTGGCAATGTACCAGACTGTAGCCTTGACAGAAGCACAGGGCGATCAAGAATGCATTATTTGAGAACACAGTGCTGAACTAAGCTAAACAGTGTGATAGAAGAAATTAAAACAGGACCGTAAAAACTGGTTATTGTAAAATAACAGTGCGAAGCTGAATGAAATATATCTAGGGCAAAGTGCACAGCGGCCTAGTATGTTAAACTAACGTGCATGCAGCTATATTAAAAATGGCTACACTACACTGGTGTGTATATGCACGGTCATTTATGTGGGTAATACTATTCTCCTGCTTAAAGAACATATACAAGACACACATTTGTGACCTCCGAACATCTTCATTGGTTAACCATATCCAAGAATCACAGAACAATATGGCTATTAGTTTTGTTGGAATCAGCCAGACACTTATTTATCCCAGAGGAGGTAACCATGAATTAAATCTGAGATAAAATGAAGCACGCTGAATTATTACACTCAGGGCACATGAGTATGAAATGAATCAAGATAAATAATTACACCATTTTCTATGAAATATAGGATATGATAGTTCCTTCTTAGGGGCGTGGCCAAGAAACACAGGCTCCGTCGCAGACCCATGACAAAATCCTGTTCGGCGCCCTCGGAGGACCTAGCTAAAGCAGGGGCAAAGCGGCGCAGCCCTCCGGACGCTGTTGAGGGTACGGAGGAGGATTGCGGGGCCTCGAGTGACAGGAACCGGGGACCGGAGTTGGAGGACCGGAGGTGCCCGGAGGATTGGCCGGCGGTATCCCGCACCGGAGTGCGGTGAGCGATTGGTGGGGGCTGGAGGGGGGGTCGCTGTAAGCCGAGCAGACCTTTCCTCACTCCCTCCCCTCTTGTCCTCCCCCCCTCCCCCATAGACATTGCTCGGCGCTGCAATTGGAGCGGGCCTCTGGAGGGGGCCCAGAAGACCCCCACCGAGATCCAGGGGGCAACGGAGCAGTGCCGGGGCGCGGATTGTGGGGGGCATCGCCGCCCGATGAACGCTGATGAGGGTACGGAGGAGGATCGCGGCAGCACGGACGTGTCCAGGCGGTCCTCCAGACTGAGGGAGGCCTGGTGGTCGGCCAAGGCCGGGGCCTCAAGTAGCAGGAGGGGCCGGGGGCCGGAGCTGAAAGATCGGAGGTGCCCGGAGGATTGGGCGGCGGTGTTCAGCACTGGAGTGTGGAGAGCGAGTGATTGGGGTTGTCGGGGGGGTCGCTGCAGGCCGTGCGGCCCCTCCCTCACTCCCCCACAAACATTATTCGGAGCTGCAGTCGGAGCGGGGCCTACGGAAGTGGCCCAGAAGACACCCACTGAGATCCAGGGGGCACAGAGCAGTGCCGGGGCGTGGACTGTGAGGGGCATCGCCGCCCACTGAGCTAGCACAACAGAGCCTGCAGGTGGCACCGGTGGAGTAGATTCTGGTGATCTCTCGTGTCTGCCTGCTGGGACGTGGGCAGACGCCGATAAGGAGTGGTGACTGGACAGCGGGGGCTCCAGGTGGGGAGGCCAACAAAATTGAGCGGGCCGCCCTTTCTTTTCCACCAGCTGGGGAGAAAAGCCTGTGGGGCACACGCAATCGTGGGCCGGAGCCCGGCTTGGAATCACTGGGTTGCTGAGACAGGCAAAGTGTGACCTGGGTGTCGGCCCTCTAGAGAAACTGAAAAGGGTGATCTGCCCTCCAAAGTAAGACACCGGCCCCCCCCCCCCTCCATCCTCATTCCACAACTCACCTTAATGAGTAAGCAGCCCACCAATATGGCCAGCTCTGCCACTGGTGACTGATACCACCGGAGGGGTGAAGAAGGACAGCAAAGCAAGTGAGGGGACTGAACATGATAGTTCCTTCTTCGGATGTATTCACACATCATCCCATTTGCAAACAAACATCCTAATTTGTGATGGAATTTATGTGTGAAAATGAACATATGGTACATATATGTATGTTGTTTGCTAATGGTTCTCCAGGTGGTTATATAGAATGTCATGCTACTTGGGCTATTATCACCTGTAGGAGTATATTGGTTTATGCATGTGTACTACCGTCAAACACATTAATTTATGTACATATTTTCTCTTGTAATAGCACATGCTACTACACTATGGGGGTCATTCTGACCCCGGCGGTCTAAGACCGCCGGGGCCAGGGTCGGCGGGAGCACCGCCGACAGGCCGGCGGTGCCCCGCAGGGCATTCTGACCGCGGCGGTTCGGCCGCGGTCAGAAGAGGCAAACCGGCGGTCTCCCGCCGGTTTACCGCTGCCCTTAGAATCCCCCATGGCGGCGCAGCTTGCTGCGCCGCCATGGGGGATTCTGACACCCCCTACCGCCATCCTGTTCCTGGCGGTTCGCCCGCCAGGAACAGGATGGCGGTAGGGGGTGCCGCGGGGCCCCTGGGGGCCCCGAAAAGTATTTCAGTGTCTGCTAAGCAGACACTGAAATACGCGACGGGTGCAACTGCACCCGTCGCACCCCTGCAACTACGCCGGCTCAATTCTGAGCCGGCGTCCTCGTTGCAGGGGCATTTCCTCTGGGCTGGCGGGCGCTCTTTTGGAGAGCGCCCGCCGGCCCAGAGGAAATGTCTGAATGGCCACCGCGGTCTTTTGACCGCGGTGCGGTCATTCAGCGGCGGTACCCTGGCGGACGGCCTCCGCCGTCCGCCAGGGTCAGAATGAGGCCCTATGTCTTCAGTGGGATACATGTGACAGGATGGGTACCAATGTATATATTGGAAATATGTATTTACCATCCAAATATGGTTTCTAATGTGTGCATTTGTTTTGGATATGGTGGAGATCCAAGCTTTTTTGTATGGAATTAATTTCTACAAGAATGTATTTATCTGCTTGGTGAACTTTACATTAATTGTGGACAGCTGTGCCAAATAAGTCCCTTAATATGTAGATGTGATCTACATTTCTTCATAGGGTTTCTGGCTGACGGGAAACATCCTTTTTTACGACTTTTTTTTCTCCGAAAGTCGTGGTTAACGAAAGCGCAACAACGATTTATTTAACCATGACTCCGTTTTTTTGTGCCTTAACTACGTATGTTCTGAACAACGAACATGCGTGGTTAAGGTACAAAGAAGGGAGTTGGCGAAGGTAAGTGGTGGGTTTAGGTTTTGGGGAGGGGGTGGGGGGTCAGGGGGTTTTAGGTTTTGGGGTGGGGTGTTTTTGGTTTTGGGGAGTGGGTGGGGTGTCAGGGGGTTTTAGGATTTGGGGTGGGGTTGAGGGGGTGGGGCGTTTTTGGTTTTGGGGAGTGGGTGGGGGGTTAGGGGGTTTTAGGTTTTGGGGTGGGGTTGGGGGGGTGGGGCGTTTTTGGTTTTGGGGAGTGGGTGGGGGGTCAGGGGGTTTTAGGTTTTGGGGTGGGTTTGGGGGGGGTGGGGTGAGGGACGTAGGGTGAATGGTGCCTATTGCTAATGCTTTTATCAGGAATGCCTTTACAACAAAATATCATTGTTAAGGCATTCGTGGTAAAATCATTAGTAGTAGCAACGAGGTCGGTGTTCCGACCTCGTTGTTAAGGCAGTAGTTGTTTTTGAAGTTGTTGTTTCGTCGTACAATCCTGGCTGACTATCTTATAGATATATCACCATCTCTTTGGTTGTTTGTTCACACACTACGTCCAATCTTTTTTACTAAATATTCTCTGTCCTATTTTCTCTTTCTTTATGCATTCCTTCTCTCAATAGCTGATTTTAGCCGTCTGACACAGTGGACGTCTCTCCACATTAGTATGGTAGTTCTATTCCCAACCATTATGGCCTGTACACTTGACTACCTTTTGTTCTCATACTGGTCCGGGGGTGGTTGCTTTAAAGTCCTGTGTTCTTTAAAGTATGCATTTCAGGTCTGCCGAGCATACTAATAGCTAGGGTGACCAGATTTTGAGGAGCAAAAACCGGGACAGGTCAGACATAAAAGAAGGACTAAAGACATGACTCACTTTTATATCTGGCCTGTCCCCTTTTTTTGCGTAGCTTTGTGAATGTGTGCCTACACGTGTGTGTGTGTGTGTGTATACACACACATATATATATATATACACACACATGTACAAGACTACATATATATAATTAGCTGTGGCTCGACCTCCCACCCTGCACCCCCAACCCGCCCACACCCACCTCATCCTGCTCCCCACTCCGTCTCTCTGCTCAGAGCAGACAGGATACTGTGTCGCCTGACAGTAACAGATAAAATACTTCAATTATTTCAAACTTTGTAGGCTTCTTTAACTTATGCTTCCCTAGATGATCTGACCTTTGTCCCAAAAACCGAGACATTTATTTAAAATTAGGAGAAGCGTCGGGACACCGGGACAGTCCTCTAAAAACCGGGTCTGTCCGGGGAAATCCAGGACGTCTGGTCACCCTAACATATAGGCCCTCATTCTGACCTTGGCGGGCGGCGGAGGCCGCCCGCCAAAGTCCCGCCGTCAGGTTACCGTTCCGCGGTCGAAAGACCGCGGCGGTAATTCTGACTTTCCCGCTGGGCTGGCGGGCGGTCGCCTTCAGACCGCCCGCCAGCCCAGCGGGAAAGAGGCTTCCACGATGAAGCCGGCTCGGAATCGAGCCGGCGGAGTGGAAGCTGTGCGACGGGTGCAGTTGCACCCGTCGCGTATTTCACTGTCTGCGCATTGGCATGGGCACTGCAGGGGCCCCCAGGGGCCCCGCGACCCCCCCTACCGCCATCCGGATCCTGGCGGTCGGACCGCCGGGATCTGGATGGCGGTAGGGGGGGTCGGAATCCCCGCGGCGGTGCAGCAAGCTGCGCCGCCGTGGAGGATTCAATGGGGCGGCGGTACACTGGCGGGAGCCCGCCAGTGGTGCCGGTCCGACCGCGGCTTTACCGCCGCGGTCGGAATCCCCATTGGAGCACCGCCGGCCTGTCGGCGGTGCTCCCGCGGTCCTCCGCCCTGGCGGTCTTTGACCGCCAGGGTCAGAATGAGGGCCATAATGTAGTTCCATCAGTTAGGGGAGATCAACTGTCTTTGGGATTCCCGTCACGTGCAGATACCAGTGTTAGTGCACCTGCTAATCAAAGTCTCTCGATGGGGGACTGCCTGAAACCCTTTTGCCTCCACAATTGACACCTCCTCAACTCACAAATCTATGATTGGTCACTATTCCACTGCCAGCTCACCATCAAATGCTTCTAATTCCTTAATCACCTCCACCGACAATGCCCGAGGATAATGTTACTGTTGTTCAACTTCTGTTTCTCTATAGCTACAAAAAACACTGTTGTGTCTGGAATTGATAATTTTGCAGACATGGGAGCTAGGCCCCAAACAGGAGCAACTCCGGTTGTGAGTGTGGCAACTATAGAGATTGATAGTCCTGAGTTTTGGTCATCAGTGATTGGCCACTGTTGAAGAGTACAAGATTTAGTAGATAGAGTTGGAAGAAATAATTAAAGGAACTCTTGATCTGGGATTCATAAATGGGTACAATGTAGCAGGACATTTATACCTGAGTAAAGAAGCCACTAGATGTGCTTGTGTGATACATGAGAGTTTAGGATTAACCTTTCTAAACATGCGACCCTAAGAAAAAAATGTAAAAATGTTCATGACAGAAGATGCCCTCAAGAACAGGTGAATCTCTGGGTTGAAATTGCAGCTAACAGAATTAATCAGTAACATTCAAATGTGATGTAAGTTCCAGTGAAAGAGGTTGATTGGTTGAAAATCTCAAGGACCACACAAGAGTCTAAAGACTCAGTGCATGCTTACACCAAAAGGCTTATGCATGGATGTCATTAAGGGGTAACTGAGACCCCTGGCTTGTCCTTTGCCACCCATGTCACTGTCTTTGCGACCCCTGGCCGTAGAGGTGGCAAAACCCATGCCAGTAACACTGTGGCAGCTTGTCCTTATGGATGTTGGTTGGGGCTTCATTCTGTTTTCTCTCAGAGTTTTTATTACAATAATAGTGAATAATGGTTTATTATTCACTGTTAGTGCAATACAAATGGAGTATAATTAGATTAAATACAGCCTTCCCTGGCAGCTGAGGTAAGTGAAAAAAGTGTGTTTAAGTGTATGTTGTTTGTGAACCTGCGGGTGAGTGAGTGTGTTTATGTGAGAGAGTGTACGCGTGTAAGTGTAAATGTATGTGTAAGAATGCATGTGAGTGTGAAATTGAAGGTCAAAGGGCGTGTGATGCCACTTCCACTACTAGCATTTTGGTGAAAGGATGTTAATGAGCTTTTGCAGGGTTATTGCCAGAATAGTGGTGTCTAAAATATTGAATGCAGGTATCTCTGAAAAAGAGAAAAACAAACAGACACACATATGTCCAGTGTGTATTTTGTCCATATTGTTACAATAATCATGTGTGAGACAAATGTATGTTAACTTCACTGTCAAAACCAATCGGAAGAACATATTCATGAGCTGTAGAATTTGTTCTAATGGTAAGTAAGTTACAGAAGAGTAATGTAACTGGCAAACTACACACTGGACATATATGTCTCTGATTGCTTTTCTCTGTATCCTTACTAATGTATGTTATTCTTCTAATATACATACAGTGAATGCAATAGCTTTATTTTTGTATGGCTATTTCTCATAATTTTGTTACCAATGATTGTTTTTATCCAATTCAATTGAGTTGTGATTTTGCTTTAACATGTGTTAGAAATGGGGTTTCTAGTTGGCAGTGGCTTGCAGCCTGTCCAAGTAGGGACCCTCACTCTAGTCAGGGTAAAAGAATCACACAGCTAAGATAGCCCCTGCTCACGCCCTGGGTATCTTGGCTCTCAGCAGTTAGGCTTATATCAGAGGCAATGTGTAAATTACATGTACACACATACCGTAACACAGTAAAAACACCACAAAAGTACTAAACAGCAGTTTAGAAAAATAGCCAATATTTACCTGAGTAAAACAAGACAAAAATCCAACATATACAATTGAAGATACAAATTTTCAAAGATTAAATGTAGTATTGCGCTTAGAAACACAATAGCCCCAACTGAGGCTATAATAACGGCTTGAAGGAGTTGCTCCCAACAGTCTGGCACCACCCGTGAGGGAGTGCGGCCATCCACAGGGTAGTATAGACCCAAGTCAGGACTCTCAGCAAGAGAGCACACGCGCTGGCAGGTAACATCTTTGATGTCCCTGAAACTTCTTAACAGGAGGCAAGCTCAGTCCAAGCCCTTGGAGAACCTTTGGAAGCAGGATGTAGAAAGCCATGTTCAGTCCTTTCACTCCCAGGCAACAGCAGCAAACAGCAGGCCTGCCCAACAAAGCACCAGGCAGATTGGCAGTGCCTCCTACAGCATCCAGCTCTTCTTCCTGGTAGAGTTTCCTCAGTCCAGAATAATTCTAACTGTGCGATGTCAGAGGTCCAGTACTTATACAAATTTATGTCTTTGAAACAGGCAAAATTCAAAGAGAGCCCTCTGTAGTGCACAAGATCCTGTCTCCTGCCCTGGCCCCAGACATACTCCAGGGGGCTGGAGACTGCTCTGCGTGAGGACAGGCACAGCCCTATTCAGGTGCAAGTGTCAGCTCCTCCTACCACTCTAGCTTAGGAAGGCCCATCAGCATGGTGAAGGGCCATCAGGACATGCACAGCACACCTCAGCTTCCTTTGTGCGACTGTCTAAAGTGAACGCACAAGCAGCCCAACTATCATCCTGACCCAGATGTGTATTCAGCAGACAGAGGCAGAGAATGGTTATGCAAGAAATCACCCACTTTCTAAAAGTAGCATTTTGAAACTCTCAGTTCAAAAACCAACTTCACCAAAAGATGTATTTTTAAATTGTGAGTTCAGAGATCCCAAACTCCAAATCTCCATCTGCTCCCAACTGGAAATTACACTTTAAAAGATATATCAAGGCAATTCCCATTTTACCCTATGGGGGAGATAGGCCTTGCAATAATGAAAAATGAGTTTAGAAGTATTTCACTATCAGGATATGTGAAGCACACCAGTACATGTCTTACCTTGTAAATACACTGCACCCTGCCCATTGGGCTGGCTTGGGACTAATTTAGGGGTGACTTACATGTAAAAAAAAAGGAAGGGTTGGGCCTGGCAAGTGGGTGCACTTGCTAATTCGAAATGGCAGTTTAAAACAGCTCACACAGACACTGCAGTGGCAGGTCTGCAATATTTGTATGGGGCTACTCATGTGGGTGGCACAATCAGTGCTGCAGGCAGACTAGTAGCATTTGATTTACAGGCCCTGGGCACACATAATGCACTTTACTAGGGACATAATAGTAAATCAAATTTGCCAATCACAGATAAACCAATTACCAATACAATTTAGACTGGGAGCACTTGCACTTTAGCACTGGTCAGTAGTGGTAAAGTGCCCAGAGTCCTTAAACCAACAAAAACGAAATGAACAACACAATCAAAAGCAGGAGGTCAGAGGCAAAAAGTTTGGAGATAACCCTGCAAAAAGGTCTATTTCCAACAATGGTGGTAAACACTTGATTGCATTTAATTCTTACAATTCTATTGAATCGGTCGAGGAAGACTAGATAGCTGAACAAAGTATAGTTTGTTTTATGAATGACCCTTCTGTGGCCATTGACTTCAGTTGATTCTTCTTAACTAGCTCGCAGGGGACTCTTGGTTTTCCCTTCTTTTGGACCATAAAAGAGGGCACTGACACCTCAACTAGGTAAGAGGATATGGTCCCCTTTTATACCAAGTTGTGTATTTTTCAGGTAAAAATAGGAAACTGGTGGAAATTGTGACTTAAAGCATGGTAGGCACTAGCCCTGAGTCCAGTGAGCCTCTGTATTCGAAAATAGCTCTTGAAATACATTTATCACTCAAACCCCTTGAACCGATCAACTGATTTCACTTCTGTTTTTTAGTTTGCTCCACAGTCAATGTTCTACAAAAACTGTGAGAACAATTTTTTGCAGGATCAATATTTACCTCTTAAATTCTTAATAATATTGAAAAAATATAGGCATGTCACACAGTATGCCCATTATCCTACTATGTGACAAAGCCAAATGACAGACGTAGGCTTTTAATGAAAAATTAAATGCAAGAATCAAAGAAAGGTCTTCTTGTTAGTAACATATCAGAGTAAATTACATTGTGTAACCATTTCAGGAAATGAAAAACAAGATAAATATGAAAAATGTAGTTTATCTTCCATTATTTTACCTTTTGTATTTGTTAAACTTTATTTTGGAATGACGTGCTGAAATTGATTACGTTTTTGAACTTTGTACTATTTGAAAGGCTATTTCCAAGACAAAAATTAAACAGTATTTTTACGAAATGAAAAGTCATCACACTCACAATCGCTACATGAAGAGAACTATAGGGTAAATCGGCATTTGTACATTTGCACAGCAAAGCGCATTTTCCTTTACACTTGTGTCTGATAAATTCATGTGACTCAGCACCTGCAGACAGTTCAATCAAAGTTAAGCCTGGAAGCTAAGGTGATTTCCCCAAAAATGTCCTGCCTGGTTGGCTACCCTGAACCCAGGCTGTTGAATGGTAGCCATAGTTGAAACAATATTATGTAATTCTCGTTTTTTCCTGTGCAAATAACACAAGCCTAGCTTTCTTTAGAATTGTCTCTTGGCTGCAACTCTCATATAGAAAGCTAGGTAGAGGAAATCAAAAACTCGTCCTCAAGACAATTAAGAAGCCGTGAAGAGCAAGCCAGACATAGGGCCTCACTATGACCCTGTCAGTCACCAGACCGCCAGGGTCACGGTTGCGGGTGGACCGCCGCCAAAGTGGTGGCCCGACCGCCACATTATGACTGTGGCAGAACCGCCATGGTCCAACCTCCGACACTGCCAGGCTGCCTCCAGCCTACAGGCCAAGGCTTGTGAGGCAGCCTGATAACTGTACCACATGTAGCTCATTAGTGGTTTAAAACAAATCTTGAATACTGTTGCTGAGTTTCTATACAAGTGTTGGTGCATGTCTATGTGCCTTTGTGTACGTACATGTAGTTTGTTTGTGAGTCTATATGTGGTGTTCAGTCTAGTCGCATGGTACAGTGCTAACCATAGAATAATGGTGGTAATTATTTGCCTATATTGGGCATTTGTGCCATGACGGTGTCCAACACTGGTAAAATGCTGTACCTGGCACAATTGCAGTAATTATTGGCCAATTGTGGGCGTCCTTGGCATGCTAGTGTGCAACACTGGTACTGGCAATGGTGGTAATTTTTGTATTTTTGTGGGCATCCATTGCACATTAATGCTTGTGGTCACCCCAGTGTAAGGATAGCTCGGTCTAAAGGTGGCAATCCCTTGTACATTTTGAGCATCCAAGGCACAATGGTTCCACCCATGGTATATTTCTGACCCTGGATTAATCTTGATAATGTTTTGCATTTCGTTGGAATCCATGCCATAGGGGTGTCCATTTCTGATGTGAAGATAGCCCTGGCATAATAGTGGTAATTCCTGGCATAATGTTGACATCCATGGCATGATGATGCCCACCTTAGTATAGAGCTGGTGCTATCTGAATAGTGGTAACTTGTGGTATATAATTGGCATCGGTAGTATGTGATTGTCTTTCATTGAAATAAAAGGCAGAATCTATCCATGTTTGGTACCTGATCAAATTACAAATGGGTGGTAAGGCATTAAACATATTTACTAAAAATAAAATGCTAGTCATGTGTTTTTCCTTAAACTGATAAGCTGTTTCAGTGATGATCACTACTGTTGCCTGAGAGACTACTCTTTAAGATTGACGAATCCATCTTCTGTTCAAACCTACAAGTATATTTGAGTCAGAGTTACACTCGTGCTGGATGAGCCTTTAACAAATCTGCCTAGCTCTGCTGTGTACAGCCTGAGAGTGCACCATTTGTGAAATGTTTATATTTTTACTGTGTTTCTTCAATGGATATTATTACTCATAACAAATAATTCAGAATCAGCTTGGAATAGAATGGATTAAAAAAAGAAGCATGTTAACAACAGAAATACAGATAGATGGTATAAAAAACGATTGGCCATGTCAAATGGCATATTCTGTACTGACTTGCCTCCTGAAGCTTCTTAGACATTTAGGCCCATATTTGTGGAAGCTTAGCGTCACCTTAGTGCAATTTATTTTGGTTCTAAAGCAGCACTAAATTAACTCGTTTGACACTAGAGCAGTCTAGTGTCACATTTTTGGAGTTAGCTCCATTTTTTGAATGGGCCGACCCACCTTGTGTCATTGAGATGCAAGTACGTGGCCCCTTCCTAAAAATGACACTAGCCCTCCTAGCGCGATATTTAACTCCTGTCACAGAAACAACATTCAACTGGGAGGAGGGCCTAAATAATGGTGCTAAGCCCATTTATCAACATTATTTGACGCCTAGTCAGACCAGTTAAAATGCAGGTAGACGCAGTTCCATGGGTAAACACCATGGAATGGGCACAAAGATGCCCACCCCAACCTCCAGCAACATGACCACCCACACCACAGGGACACTACAGGAGGAGGGAGCCCATCCCATGTAAGTAGCAGAATAGTGTTTGTGTATGTGTGTGGTGTGCCATTAGGGGCCTCTTACATGAGGCCCCCTGCCTGGCACTAGGTATGTATGACTTGCCCAGGGGACACTGTTCCCCTGTGGTAGGCAGTGGGGTAGGGGAAATGACTCCTGTCTAAACATAGACAGGAGTCATTTGTTGGCTGCTTGTGTATAAAGAAATGACGCTAGGCTGACTAGCTTAACCAGCCTAACGTCATTTCTGACCCACTAGTGCCATTTCCCCTAACGCCATCCCTCACCGGCTAGCGTCTTTTTTTGAGACACTAGCCATTTCTTAGTGCCATCATGGGTTATTTTATAAATATAGGCTCACAGATGGCATTAGGGTATGGCAGTAGCCGGCACAAAAAAAAATGACTTACAACTGCGTTAGCGCAGTTGTGCGACATTTTTCATAAATAGCGACCTAAATGAAATTGTGCTGAAAAAACACACCATGTTATCATACTTAGCAGGCTAACCTCCAACATTCCCTCGGAACTTCAGACGTGCTCGGCACACTAATAAAGTACTGAAATATTCTGTGAGTGCCCGTTCAGAATCTAGGACTTTAGCAAATGTATGAGTGACATTGTGCTGTACAACACACTATTTGGCGGCATAAAAAAAAAGCTTTGGGTGAAGATTAACCCTAGCCACGTGAGAGGAAGCTGATCTTGCTCATTTTGAGTGTGCTGTGGCTCAGGGTGTGTATTTACACCCATCACTTTGGAAGCTTGCTGTTGTGTCGGACTGACCACTCCACTCCAGTATCTTTTGAAGCCTTTATTCTTAGATAATATCTACAGGTAACGGGAAGCATGTCCTGCACAACTGATGCCTGGACTCTTCTTATTCTTAGATAATTTTCACAGGTAGCGGGAGGCAGGACCTGCACAACTGATGCCTGGAGTTTTCTTAGCCATAGAACACTCCACACATCAAAGGAACCCACATTCCACAAAAGAATGAAATACAAACAGTGGCTGCTACCGCTAATCAATGGTGGTGGGGGGCATAAAAATAAAAAAAATAAAAACTTACCTGCTGCTGCTGCTTCATCCCACACTGCTCCCGATCCTGCTCCCGGTTGCTTCCTCTCTTCCCAACATTCACCACAGGATCCCGATCCAGATGCTGCTCTCATGCTAAAGCTAGCATGAGAGCAGTGCCTGGATTGGCTTGAGCGGGCTGGTCTGACTCTCGCTCAGGCACAGGCCATTTCTGCAGCCTGGCTGTGCAACAAAACCAGGTTAGAGAAATGTGAGTGCGCATGTCTGTTTGGCCGGCCTGAGACAGCCGACCAGACAGACATGCCCACTTTACAGTGCCCTCCACTCCTTCCTATGGCCTGGCCCTGCCCGCCCTACATTCCAAGCTGTCAGACAGACAGCGGCAAACAAAATGACGATAACATTGTTTTATTATCATTTTATTTGTTGCTGCCTGCCTGACTGAGCAGGGGAGAGTGACGCTCCTCCGCTAATACGTAGAAGCCGCCCCTGAATACAAAACGTAACACATACCCCCTGTAATCATAATAAAGAAACACAAAAAATAAACAAGCTAAGAACTAAACTAAAGGAACAATATTTTAACAATATTTTTAAGTTTCCTACAACAGTAAAACAAAAGATATTAATGCATAATGATAGTAACAACAATAATTAAGCTGTAAAAGGTTTCACTCGCTAACATTTCCTGCAATAGTAAACATGTCATATTTATGCATAAGGATATTTGCAACATTAATTCAACTGGAAAAAAAATCCACCTGCAAAAAGTTTCACTTGCAGCATTCCCTTTCCACAATATAATCTTTGAGCCTCACTGGTGGTCTTCCCTCTCTTTCAGTTGTCATGAAGTGATCTTCCTCACCACTATTTGAACACACTGTCACCAGCCTTACATTACCAACCATATCACCATTGCAACCCTCCACATTAGAATTTGCGTTCTCCATTGCAACAACATCCCTAGGTACTTGTTCCAGGACTTCACTAGGTATGAAATTGGAATAAGCAGCTTTCACATCCAACTCTCTGTCTAGCCACTGAAAACCAGACATAACCTCAAAATCTTTCTATAAATCCTGGAAGCTTAAAGCCATCCTCTTAAGATTCCACACCTTACCACTCTTGCTCTGATTGCATTTTGCAAGATTTCCACCACCATTTCAGATTGGAAAAAATGACTCACGCCTTTGGGAACCTTGCCAGGTTTCTTGATATGTACCCAGTCTCCCTTTTTAACACTTATATGTTCTGTTCCATGCTTAGTGTCAATAATACAAATTGTTTTTTTTGTACACATCGACTAGCCTATTCCGTATGTGCTCAGATGACCAATTTTCCACAGCGGCGCTTCCCAACCACTCTGGTTTGATCTTTGTTCTGGGATTCCTCCCCCTCATCAAAACAAAAGGTGAAACCCCAATGACATAATTGGTTGTGACACAGTAGCTCACACCAATTTCATCACTTGCACTTCTCAATCACGGTTGCACATCTTGGCTGAATGAATAACACTCTTAATCACTCAGTTGAACTTCTCAACCATGCTGTTCCCACTAGGATTATATAGGCCCTCATTATGTACACGGCAGTAAACACTGCAATGGTGGCGGTAAAAACTGCCAACAGAGGTGCGGCCCGGACCGCCAAATAATTAACCAACTGAAACACAGGCATCCTGAAAACCACCCACCGCCAGCAGAGGAGTGCCGACAACGACGGCAGAGCCCGCCCACAGGCCAACGGAAAGGCCCTACCCGCCCATCAAAAATGAACCACTAGACCGCCGTCAGTGCCAGGGCAGGAACCACCGCCACACAAAGGAAGGTGGAAACGAACCAAATATAAGGAAACACTCACTGGAGGCTAACACTGTGACGTGGAAGGAGTTGATAGGACAAGGAGGTGTGCACGTTTAGGGACGAGACGGTGTGGGCCAGTGGGTTGAAATAGGTCAGCACAGGAGAGGAAAAGTTTCTTTGGTGCAATTGAGTTGGGCTTGGAGGAAGGCATGGGAGTGGAGGTAGAGGGAGTGGTCGTAAGTGGTGTAGATGTTCGTGTTGTGGGTGCAGGCGACTGGACAGTATGCTGAGGTGTGGTAGATGTGTGATGGGTGGGTGTTTTGGTGCATTTGAGTGTTTTGGGAGGAGGGGGGTGGACACAGTGGAACAAGACAGGCTGCCAGTGTGAATGTATGTTGTCTGGGTGTCTGCAAGTCTGGAGAGTGTGCTGCATGTGTCAACCAAAGTAGTTGTGGTGAGTGCAGGTGTGGTGTCTGGGGTGCATGTATGAATGTGTGCTATTGTGGTGACTGCAGGAATAGGGTCAGCAACAGTGAATGAAGGTGCAGTGCCTGGTGGTGTGTATGTAGAGGGTACAGACGGGGAGGCGGAAGAGGTGGGCACACTGGGGGAAGTGGATGTTGCTGTGTGTGCATGTGTATGTTGGCTGTGTGAATGCTTGTGGTGGGAGGTGTGGTGCTCGTGTTTTGAAGTGTGCTTCTTGTGTGTTGAGGTGTGTGTCTGCGTGTCAGAATGTGTGCTTTGGACGGGTGAAGGGAGTGGGGTGCTGGAAGGGATAGAGGAGGTTGGAGGGGGCGGAATGACCAGGGACACTGTCTGCCGTCAAAGAGGAGGCCAGAGCCTGAAAAGATCTCTGTAGGCCAGACACGGCACCATGAATGCCATCCAGATAGGCATTGGTCTGCTGCATCTCTGATGCTAGTCCCTGGATGGCATTAACAATGGTTGTCTGCCCTACAGAGATGGTTCTCAGGAGGTCAATAGCCCCCTCCGTGAGGGCAGCAGGGCTGCATGGGGAAGGGGAAGAGGTGCCTGGGGCGAAGGAGACGTCCACCCTTCTGGGTGAGCAGGCACGGGCAACTCTGTGGGGAGCAAATGGGAGGGCGGTGATGGTATGGGGGTGCTGGAAGATGACACAGTAGGTATGGGCCCACTAGGGTCCACCACCGCCAGAGAGCCCCCATCGGAGGAGGTATCGGAGTCACTTCCTCCAGTGGTAGTTGCCTCCCCTGTGGTACTCCCCTCGCCCTCCAACCCACTAGTCTCCTTGGTGTCGGATGACTCTGCTTCCGAGGATCCGTAGGCTGCTGCATCCCTACTTGCCGGTGCCTTAGCTCCCTCGCCAGATGATGCTGATGTACACAGACAACCCAAGAGATCAGGGATCGGGAGACAAAAAAGCAGAGAGATTTGTAAATAGCTGAATGGAGTTAACATAGTGGTTCATACATATACCCACCAAGAAGACCCTCCAACAGGCAGCACCTACCGCTATACCCATGGCTATGCCCCGACTAGTGCCCAGAACCTTGCTCTACAGCCATTTCCCAAATAACTTAAGGACCCGATGTGTAGGAGACCTGACCAAAACACCCCTACTCCCCACGGGGGCCATAATGTAGATGGACATCAGTCAGAGTCCCTGCAACTAAGCAGCATCAACCCGAGTGCACACACACTCATCCATCAAGGGTCAAAAATATGGTATGTGTACTCACCCCCTTGTGACTGCTGTGCAGCCTTCAAGCGCCCATCCAGGTCTGGATACGCCACCACCAGGATGCGTAGCATAAGGGGAGTCAGTGCCCAACGGGCACGCCTTCCCTGTTGTGAGGACTTCCCTAGCTGGGCCTCGCAGATATTTCGCGCCCAGCGGCGCAGGTCCTCCCACCACTTCCTGCAGGGGGTGCTCTGCCGGTTGTAGACCCCCAGGGTCCGCACCTCCTTGGTGATGGCAGGCAAAAATGCCCTCTTCTGGTGGGCGCTTACCTAAAAGGGACACACAGAAATGTAACACAGAGGTCAGGCACTGGCCAATCATATACAGCTGGCTACACGTCCACTATGGGATGGACAGTACAAACGAACTAACAGCACATACACACGCAGCATGTCAGGAACCCTGGCCCATCCAGTGTCAGAGGTGCACACATGTATGCTGCCAACACCAACCATTACACACATCCATGGCCCCCAATCCTCCTACTCACCTGTACCTCTGGCCGTCCATAGAGTTTGGCATACAGAGCAGGACCCCATCCACGAGCCTCTCCAATCCCTCTTGGGTGCAACAAGTGCCACTTCCATGACCAGAGGCAGGACACAGCAGTACACTCAGGGGAGTACCTGCTTGCGCAGGATCAGGGAGTCAAGTGAAGTTGGGGTGACGAGTTCGCGTAGGCACCACGGCGGTGTGCACCATCACCGCCGGCGGCGATCATGATACGCTAGGATTCTCCATTGACATCCATGTTAACCAATGACTTTGCGCGCGGCGGTAAACACCGCCTTACGCTGTTACGTCAACTGCTAGCGGTATGAGGGCTCTTCCTCAACAACAGTTCTGGATTACATAGGGAAGACATTTTGGCAAAAACTACACTTTTATAAAACTCCCATCTGCACAATGCAGGCCCTACTGTTCCCCAAACACCCATAGGTATGTGACAATTAACATTACCTCACCTGACAAGCCCTGATCTATCATTGTGGTCAAGTTCCTGTTATGTCATACACACTATGCATTTGTGTTGATGATAATCAAGCCAGCAGTGCTCAATGACTGACAATGCATGCTGATGTATGTGTGTTCCTCACACGTGTTTCAAATTCCTCCTAGTTACAGACCCTTGTGGCGAGGAAGGGCCCCGTCGGTGTACAGACCACTTGTGGATTTGCAGACCATGGTGGAGCTTAACATCATTATCAATTACAGACTCACGCGTGCAACTATTCTTGAACTTTGTGCATTACTGGATCCTGCACTGACTCCAGCAAATCGTAATCAGCATGCCATCCCTACTGAAGTACAGGTTCTTTCTGCCCTCCATTTCCTGGCGACGGGCTCATTTCAAGTGACAGTGGGCATGGGTGCTGGTTTTTCACAGCCAATGTTTAGCATTATACTGACAAGATTCCTGAATGCATTTGTACGACACCTGCAGTCCTATGTGAGGTTTCCCCAAAGTACTGACCTCCCTGCCATCAAGTTGGACTTCTATGCCTTTGCCAACATACCCCATGTGATAGGTGCCATCGATGTCACCACATACCTATAATCCCCCCAAGAGTCAGTGAATAGGTGTACAGGAACCGGAAGAACTTTCACTCCATGAACATTCAATTGGTGTGTACTGCAGACCAGTACATCACACATGTGAATGCCATGTTCCCTGGTTCAGTCCATGATTCATTTGTGCTGAGGAACAGTAGTGTGCCACAGAAGATGGAACAACTACAAGAGGACAGAGTGTGAATCCTAGGTAGGTGTTTCTTTCCCTTCTTGCCACCTTGCAGACAGCCAGGCTGTCTGCTTCCGAGGCTTGTCATTTTAAGTTGTGTTGTGACCCTTTTTCTAGGTGATTCTGGCTATCCCAACTTGTGTTGGCTCCTGATACCAGTGAGGAATCCTGGAACAGATGCAGAGAGGAATTATAATGAGGCCAATGGACGTACTAGGAGGGTGATAGAGCGCACAATAGGTCTCCTGAAGGCTAGATTTTGTTGTCTACATATCTCTGGCGGTTCCCTGGCCTATGGGCCTGAAAAGGTGTATAGAATAATGGTGGCCTGCTGCATGCTGAACAACGTGGCTGTGAGAAATCCTATCCCCCTCTTCGAAGAGGAGGGTGCTGTATATCCAGACCAGCTTCCTCAGAGAGGGGACGAGAGTGATGGTGAGGATGAGGAAGATGTAAATTACAGGACCCAACTGATACAACTCTACTTCCAGAAACTATGTGGGACAATTGGATGAGATTGGTGTCTGTGCATCATACTGTCAGTGTGCCTTGTCATCTGGGGGGGGGTTGGATTAATACTAATTGCCACTGTGTCCATATCTGCATAGGACAGATTAAAATTTAGTGTATTTTTTCTAAACATATTTGGGCACAACAACATGTAAGGTGAGGGGTGCTTTTCATGCTACTCAGGTACAAATAAAGGAATAATCACCCAGTTGCATCCATATTTCACTTTGTTCACACATAATGACAGGGGACATTGTAACAAGTGTGATATGTGTTTTATTTGGTGCAGGGATATAATCGTGCAAATTACAGTGATGGTAGTGGGTCAATGGGGGTTATCCAAAATGGCAACATGGTGGCAGCATTGTTGTCAGTATTGGTAGGTCCATCCAGGCTTACATGAGTTTTAAATTATTGGTAGCACTGTTTGGTGGTTGATTGAGTGGGATAGTGGGTGGACAGTTTTTAGCAGAGTCACTTCTTAGAGTGGGCCTTGTTCTTGGCAGGGTTCCTGTCCTATATCTTGGCCTGAGGGTCCGTTTGGGAACCTGTTGTTGGCCTGTAGGGGATGAGATGGATGTCCCCTGTATTTCCTCAGAGGGTAGTACATGTGAAGTTGCTGCTGATGCTCGTGTTGTCCGGTCTGTCTCCTGTTTGTAGTGGGGGCTTCCTGTTCTGTGTGGGCCTCAGGCTGTGTTTGGACAAGCTGCAGCAGCGCACCTGCTATGCTGGCCATTGTGGCATTGTGCAGTTTCCACTGCTCTATGGCCTCTTGGTGGTGTGCTTGCTGCATCCTCTGACTCTGCTCCAGGGTGCATAATATCTGGACCAATCTGTCCTTGGTATGGTGGTAGGCTCCCAGGACCTCAGAGATCACGTCCTGGGCTGCAGCATCCATCCTGTGGCCTCCCACCTGGGCCACTGATGCCCTCCCACTGGGCCTAGCCCCCTGTGCCTGTGTCCCCTGCATAGGTCTGGTGGTACCACTTGTACTGGGGCCATCGTCTTCCTGCCTCTTGGTAGGGGTAGATTGTGGCCTCTGCACTTGTGTTCCACCAGTCTGTGGCCTGGATACACAGGTGTGGGGACGGTTGCCCTGGGCTGATGTTATTGGCTGGGTGATAGGGGTGTCAGAGGTATCCTGGGTGGGGCTACTGGATGGTGACAGTCCAGGACTGTGTGAGGGGCCAGCCTGATCATCAGTGTCCAGGGTTCCATCCCCAGTGTCCTGTGAGGTGCCTCTGTCTCCCTGGGAGACACTGCCACTCCTTGTCCTGTCCCTCAGGGTGGCATGGGTGGTGGTGCCTGTAGGGGGAAATGGACTTGTCTGTTACATTATCATGGTTGGATGGGGGGGGCAGGGGCCTAGGTGGGTTTGTGCAGCTTACACACTTTGGGGCCATGCAGGATGCTTTAGTGGGGTTAGCATTGCTTTTAGCTTAGGATGTGGAGGTGCATTGTGGGTGTTATATGCCATTGTGTTTCCTTGCAGGGGTGGGTGGCTGTACACAGGGGAGGGATGTGGGCCTGTAAGTGGGTTTGTGGGCATGCAGGAGGAGTGGATTCAGTGCCTATGGGCTGGGTGGGGTAGTGGTCCTGGTGGGTGTTGGTGAGGTGGGGTGGTGCATGCATTTTAGGTGTGATGGATATGGGGTAAATGTAGATGACTTACCCAAGTCCATTCCTCCAGTGAGTGCAGTGATTCCCTCAGGGTGCAGGATGGCCAGTACCTTTTCCTCCCAGTCAGTGTAGTCGGGTGGTGTTGCTGGAGGTCCTCCCCCAGTCTTCTGGACTGCAATGTGGTGCCTAGATGCCATAGCCCTGACCTTCCCCCATAGGTCGTTCCATCTCTTGCGGATGTCGTCCCTGGTGCGTGAATGGTGTCCCACTGCATTGACCCTGTTGACTATTGTCAGTCATAGCTCCATCCTCCTGGCGATGGGTGTGTGCTGCAACTGAGCCCGAAAAAGTTGTGGCTCGACCGTCAGGATCTCGCCCACCAATTGTCCTTAGCTCCCTTTCTGTGAAGTGTAGGTGTTTGGGGGGGTGCCATGGTGAGTGTCGTGGATAGTATCTGGTGTGGATCTCGGTGAGGGTGCTCTTCAGTGGTTGGGTGTAAGTATCATGGATTGTGGCATTCAGTGGCTGCTTCTGGTGATCTCTGTCTTCGTTGGCCTACTTTTGTTGCAAAGGATTGTGGGGTGTGTCTGTGAGTGTTTTATGGTGTTGTGGATGTGTGCCAGGTGTGTGGGTTTCTAACTTATCCAATGTGTGCACTTCTTACTGTTGGGTCCACTTACCGCCCGTGGCAGTCTGCACCGCTAATGGTCGTTCGTCTTCCCCTGACTGCAAGGTGATTTGTGCATCATTATTTGGAGGTCGGGGTGTTGGTGTGCTTACCGCCGTGTTCATAACGAGGGCCATAGTGATGTCCAGTGGCTTAACAAAGGCCCCCACATCACCCATGGTGTGGGGGGACCCCGAGCTCCAGGGGACTCCCTCAGCACAGTACACTGGCCTGAGACCTCCCGAGTGAGTTCGGAGACAGAGACCCTCCATGTATTGTGCAAGGGGGTCCCCTGAAGTTTTGTTGCACCACTGGTGATGTCATTCTATGTCTGACTCCAATTCTTTCGAAATATTCCTTTGTTGTTTTGAATAGAAATTGTACTCCCTTACCACTGAGAATGGGCAATGAAACACCTTTTGAAACAAACATTTCATTCAAAACTTTGATCACAGTTTCAGTATTTGCCTTGTTAACAAAATCTACCACAGGCCATTTAGTAAGAAGATCAATCAGTACAATGATGAATTTTTGTGAATCTCCCACCGGTCCAACAAAATCTATTGCCACAGATTCCTAATGCTGTTTGGGAATATCACTCTCACTCATGGAAGGTCTTTGTGTGCAGAAACATTTCTCAGCAAAAGCTCATCTGGGACATTCTCCTACAAACCTTTCAACATCTAAATCAATACCGGGCCACCAGAAAGGCTTCTTTACTGCTTCTTTTGTTCCGACTACTCCAAAATGACCTTTGTGGCACATATCCATTATATTCATTTGCACACCCGCAGGTGAAACAATCCTATTCCAGACAAATATCAGATCATAATTCACAGTGAGTTCAAACTTGACCTCCCAAAATGGTCTCAGTTCTTTAATGAAATGATTTTTCCATGACCAGCCATTGCGGATGAATTCATATATTTCTAATAAAACTAGATCTTTCTTGTTCTCTGCAATACAGTCCTCCTTTCTTTTTTTAAACTTTATGTATTATTTTATCACTTCATACATAAATCATAATCAGCCTCCCTATCTTCAGGAGAGAAGAAGGTGTATAAATGTGGTAAATATCATAATACTACCAAAGTTGACAAGCAGTATAAGAACAGGTGGAGAGGTACGTAGAAGATGGGTGTCCATGCTACAAATAATACAGTGAGGTAAGTAAGGAGAAAAAAAGAAATAGAAGAGTACACATGTGAGATACAGCAGACATGCCCAGGAGCTCACAGTTCTCGTACTGGAGTGTCCAGCATCAACAAGTTGTTGTGTAGCCATTTTAGTTATACCTCCATGCACGTTATTTTAACATAAAAGGCCTGCCGCTGTGCACTTTAACCTAGATATATTTTATTTGGCTTCGCTTTATTATTATTATAACAGCCACTTTTACGGTCTTGTTTTATTTTCTCTCTAACTGTTTTTGCCTAGGTCACCACTCTGTTCTCAAACAAGACATTCTTGCTCACTCTGTGCTTCTTCCAAGGCTGCAGTAAGATAGGGTGCCGGTGAACGTGGTGTAGAGTTTTGTCTCTGACATTCAAAGAAAAACCACATCCTTACGTAGGGACATTTTCTCAGAACATCAGCTGTTGTATTATGAAAACACTTCCCTGTCCCTTACACGTTAGAGGGAGTTTCAGCCAGAGAACCACAACTGTATGCTGATTGCTGAACGCCTCGCTACAGCTGCTTATGCAGACTTTAGGCCTTTGCTCAGGTACGGGGATGATGTCTTCCCAGGGGAACCTGAAGGGCAAAATTAGAGCTTAACTCGCTGTGCTCTATCATAGCTTATGTAGGAATTAGTCAATTGACTCTAGTGACAATATGGTAGCGTTATTTCTGTGCTTTATTCTCCTTGTCACAATTTTAATCTTGTCATGCTGTATCGTCCTGGTTATTGCAGTCCATGCTTTGCTATCTAAGATGCAGTTGCTTCATTAAAGCATTATTGAAACATATACTGCCTCTGTTTGTCATTGTGTATATGAGTCTAATGTAACTGAGAGAATCGGATGAGACCTGAGTGACTACGGTTTCCCTGAGAAATCAATTATGTCATGCGCTCGGCTGCCCAATCATCAGCCCTTGGGTGGATATGAGGCACTGCTAGTCGGAGCAAAACCCGGATTGGAGCGACAGGTGTCACCTGTAGTGGGTCAGACTCAGTCTCCCACACCACAGGCGATTCTGCCACTCAAGATCCAGTAGTCTCATTAGAATAATGAGAGCCTATGTGACTTGGCGCCGCCAACATTTGGTCAGGCTCTAATTTTTGGGTCCTCCTGAAAATCTCTGTTTCACTATATACAAAGAGACCTCAGAACTATATATGAAGACGTATGTGGTATTGAGGATTTCCTCCTCAGCTAAATAGGGAACACCTATCTGATGCTGGAGGTTGTTCAAGCTTGACCCTAAAAGGAAAATCCCCATTTGGTGAGCTAACCTCTGAACAAATCTACCATCTAACATGGCGAATCCGCAACAGGTAGCAATTGCAGTCCATATGAGACAACCCCGATTGCACATTGTAAAGAAATGGCTCCCTGTTGCAGTTACCCCCCACTTTTTGCCTGAAACTGATGCTGACTTGACTGAGAAGTGTGCTGGGACCCTGCTAACCAGGCCCCAGCACCAGTGTTCTTTCACCTAAAATGTACCATTGTTTCCACAATTGGCACAACCCTGGCACCTAGGTAAGTCCCTTGTAACTGGTACCCCTGGTACCAAGGGCCCTGATGCCAGGGAAGGTCTCTAAGGGCTGCAGCATGTCTTATGCCACCCTAGGGACCCCTCACTCAGCACAGACACACTACTTGCCAGCTTGTGTGTGCTGGTGGGGAGAAAATGACTAAGTCGACATGGCACTCCCCTCAGGGTGCCATGCAAACATCACACTGCCTGTGGCATAGGTAAGTCACCCCTCTAGCAGGCCTTACAGCCCTAAGGCAGGGTGCACTATACCACAGGTGAGGGCATATGTGCATGAGCACTATGCCCCTACAGTGTCTAAGCAAAACCTTAGACATTGTAAGTGCAGAGTAGCCATAAGAGTATATGGGCTGGGAGTCTGTCAAAAACGAACTCCACAGCTCCATAATGGCTACACTGAAAACTGGGAAGTTTGGTATCAAACTTCTCAGAATAATAAACCCACCCTGATGCCAGTGTTGGATTTATTAAAAAATGCACACAGAGGGCATCTTAGAGATACCCCCTGTATTTTACCCAATTGTTCAGTGCAGGACTGACTGGTCTGTGCCAGCCTGCTGCTGAGAGACGAGTTTCAGACCCCATGCGGTGAGAGCCTTTGTGCTCTCTGAGGACAGAAACAAAGCCTGCTCTGGGTGGAGGTGCTTCACACCTCCCCCCTGCAGGAACTGTAACACCTAGCAGTGAGCTTCAAAGGCTCAAGCTTCGTGTTACAATGCCCCAGGGCGCTCCAGCTAGTGAAGATGCCCGCCTCCTGGACCCAGCCCCCACTTTTGGCGGCAAGTCCAGGAGAGATAATGAGAAAAACAAGGAGGAGTCACTGGCCAGTCAGGACAGCCCCTAAGGTGTCCTGAGCTGAGGTGACTCTGACTTTTAGAAATCCTCCATCTTGTAGAAGGAGGATTCCCCCAATAGGGATAGGAATGTGACCCCCTCCCCTTGGGAGGAGGCACAAAGAGGGTGTACCCACCCTCAGGGCTAGTAGCCATTGGCTACTAACCCCCCAGACCTAAACACGCCCTTAAATTCAGTATTTAAGGGCTCCCCTGAACCTAAGATTTTAGATTCCTGCAACTTACCGAAGAAGAAGACTGCTGAGCTGAAAAACCCCTGCAGAAGAAGAAAGAAGACACCAACTGCTTTGGCCCCAGTCCTACCGGCCTGTCTCCTGCCTTCTAAAGAAACCTGCTCCAGCGACGCTTTCTCAAGGACCAGCGACCTCTGAATCCTCAGAGGACTGCCCTGCTTCAAGAGGAACAAGAAACTCCCGAGGACAGCGGACCTGCTCCAAAAAGACTGCAACTTTGTTACAGAGGAGCAGATTTAAAGACCCCTGCAATCCCCGCAAGAAGCGTGAGACTTGCAACACTGCATCCGGCGACCCCGACTCGACTGGTGGAGAAACAACACCTCAGGGAGGACCCTCCGGTGACTCCGAGACTGTGAGTAACCAAAGTTGTCCGCCCTGAGCCCCCACAGCGACGCCTGCAGAGGGAATCCCGAGGCTCCCCCTGACCGTGACTGCCTGACTCTAAAATCCTGACGGCTGGAAAAGACTCTGCACCCGCAGCCCCCAGCACCTGAAGGATCGGAACTTCAGTGCAGGTGTGACCCCCAGGAGGCCCTCTCCCTTGCCCAGGTGGTGGCTACCCCGAGGAGTCCCCCTTGCCTGCCTGCACCGCTGAAGAGATCACTTGGTCTCCCATTGACTCCCATTGGAAACCTGATGCTTGTTTGCACACTGCACCCGGCCGCCCCCGCGCTGCTGAGGGTGTACTTTCTGTGTGGACTTGTGTCCCCCCCTGGTGCCCTACAAAACCCCCCTGGTCTGCCCTCCGAAGACGCGGGTACTTACCTGCTGGCAGACTGGAACCGGGGCACCCCCTTCTCTCCATTGAAGCCTATGCGTTTTGGGCACCACTTTGAACTCTGCACCTGACCGGCCCTGAGCTGCTGGTGTGGTGACTTTGGGGTTGCTCTGAACCCCCAACGGTGGGCTACCTTGGACCCCAATCTTAACCCTGTAGGTGGTTTACTTACCTGCAAAACTAACATTACTTTACCTCCCCCAGGAACTGTGAAAATTACAGTGTCCACTTTTAAAACAGCTTATTGTGTTTTATGTAAAAAGTATATATGCTACTGTGATTATTCAAAGTTCCTAAAGTACTTACCTGCAATACCTTTCAAATGAGATATTACAATTTAGAATTTGAACCTGTGGTTCTTAAAATAAACTAAGAAAAGATGTTTTTCTATAACAAAACCTATTGGCTGGATTTGTCTCTGAGTGTGTGTTCCTCATTTATTGCCTGTGTGTATGTACAACAAATGCTTAACACTACTCCTTTGATAAGCCTACTGCTCGACCACACTACCACAAAATAGAGCATTGGTATTATCTCTTTTTGCCACTATCTTACCTCTAAGGGGAACCCTTGGACTCTGTGCATGCTATTCCTTACTTTGAAATAGCACATACAGAGCCAACTTCCTACACACATTTATTGGCAAATGGCCTAACGGCCCAGGTGGGTCCAGTCACACTTGTGGTGGACGCACATGCAGCTTATAGAACAGAACTTTTTTATTCTTGGGTCACATTTCCAGCAGTTGATGGGAACACAAATACATTTAATCATTATACACTTGCAAACATACCTGGACAATACAGAGCATACGCATATTTAGAAACACCTTTATCTTATCAAGAACATAATAATTGGTTTGATGGCACCCTACCCCACATGATTTTACCAGTTAGGTTAGGTCCTCTAAGTAATGATGATCCTACCTGGCCTTTATAGGCCACTTATACACCTCACCCTGCAGTAGTAGACTTAGCAGTAGCTGAAGTCCGTCGCTTATATATTGAGCTGACGGCAATATATAGATGATTAGTACAGTTTGTAATGCAAACATTGTATACAAACCCAGCATGTGCTGCTCCAGCGCAACCACATGAAGTGACACCAGGTATTAACCCTGCAACTGTACATTCGATTATGGGTAAGGTACCTGCCAAACGAGAAGAAATTCCGGTTTGGCTAGCTCAAAAAATAAATGCACTGGAAGCAGTATTTCCCCATACGGGACATCAGGATAAACATAGAATTCTAACGATGTGCTTGCCATTTGGGATGGTCCCCACAGTAGATAACTGTAATAGATGGGGCATGGTATTTGCCGCGCTCTATACTACCGCACACAGTACCCCGACACTTGCCAACTTACCGGAAGTGTTGAAACAAATTCAAGAAGAATACGGGGCTGCCCCGGCCATAGAGTTGGGGATGCAATTAATGGACAACTTTGCCACAGTATCCTCAATTATTTTGGGTAACCTTAAAAGGGGAAGTGGTGGCACTAGCGGTGCGCATGCTGCTCCGGGATGTTTCTCAACAGGATCAAGAACGTGAGTTGCCAAAGATTATCGCAGAGACATATTCTAGTATCAGTCGTAATAGTCTAGGGGCCAGACCAACTAAACCACAATTTCAGGGCAAATCTAATAAAGATTTTTCTAAGCAAGCTCCTGAGGGTAAGAAGAAACGCTGGGATAAAAAACGACAAACTCCTAAAAAAGAAAGGGGAGAATCTCCACGTAAGGAGACCCCACAGAATAGATATAATTTCCGAAATAGAGATAATATAAAAACGCCTGATAGATATCAATCTGCTGATACACGCCAATCTCATTCCTTTCAGGACTCATCTGAAAAATGCAGTGAGATAGGTGGGAGGTCAGAGTGAAGAACAGAGTACGTGAAACCGAGACAGGAATCACAATGCTCAACAGAGGTTTCTGTTAAAAAGGAAGAGAAACCTCCCCAACAACAACCACAATTTAAAAAGAAAAAGGTAGCAGCAGTTGCAGTTCGACATGCCGCTCAAGAAGAGGGTCCTCTTGAAGAACAAGAAGTAGGCACTAGCGCTGCTAGACAGCGCAGCAGAGGTAATAACAGTTCGTCTGAGTCTTCTAGAGCATCTGGAGGTGAAAGCAACTGATGACTTTCTACAAGTACAAACTGAGGACATGCATGTCTCCATGACTGATAGGGTGTATAAAGTAACGGTACAGTTAGAGGGACACATTGAACAAACAACAGACGCAATCTTTTGGGATCGCGTGGTAAACATATATGATGTTTTGTTGGCCGAACAAGATTGGCCACCTGAATTGTTCCATACCTGCCCATATGGGGAAACCTTCTTTCTTGCCCCTTGTTCCAGAGGAACTCGCTGAATCCTACACCATTGATTGGGCATTGGCACAGGCACCAGCATTATATTGCAACCACTTAGGCTGGGATAAAGAATCTTCCTACCATGTAATTCCTATTAAAAATCAACCCCAACCTCAATACCAAATAAAACATGATGCAAAAGCACCCGTGAGAGAAATTCTCACACAACTGGAGTACTAAGGCGTAATTGAACCCTGCGTCTCCCCAATGAATAATCCTTTATTCCCAGTAGCTAAACCGGACCATTCATATCGAATAGCCTTAGACTACAGACATTTAAATAGTCATACACGCACATCTGCGATACAAAACTCACAAAGCACAGCACTGATGAACAACATAGTGCGCAAAAATACAAAAAAAACACTGGATATTTCCAATTGTTTCTTCTGCCAGAACATGTGTCTGAGAGTAGAGACTTAACAAGTTTCAGCACAGTAGGCTCTCAGAAAAAAATTCTGTTGTTTACCCCAAGGGTACAAGAACAGTCCTGGACTGTTCACAGCTAGTGTGACTGCAATTTTGCACGACATTGACCCTGAAGCATTGTCCTATGTAGATGATATCTAACTTACGGATGATGAATTGCTACAACATTTAAGAAGGGTAGCCCGCGTTGTTGTGGGATTTGCTGAATTTGGCTACAAATTCAACTTCAAAAACACAAAAATAGCCTTCCTCAGCGTCCTGTTTTTGGGATATGAGCTATCGAATGAAGGAAAGAGCCTAGCACCTCAATTCTTGGAAAACAGCGCACAATTACATCCTCCAAATACAATTAAAAAACTCCAATCTCTATTGGGTTTCCTACATTTTGGCAGAACTAACCTACCTGATTATGCAACACGCATAAAACCTTTATATGACTTAATACGTCCTGACTTTTCAAGTAAATTTTGGACAGTCGAACACAGACGCATTCTCAGAGATCTGCAGACAAAAATGCTTGCAGCACAACATCTACATACAAGGCACAATAAAACACACTTGGTCATCAGAGTAATTGCTGGTGCCATTGGTTTCACCTATGTAAATTTTAATGAGGGTGAGACCGTCCCAATTGTATACAAATCACACTTGTACTCAGCAGCAGAACAACGCTTTGCTCCCACTGAGAAAATTCTCACTGCTGTTCACATGGCTGAGATTAAAGAAAGACCTCTAGCCCAGGGCAAACACATCATAGTCGTTTCTCCCATTCCAGCCCTGGAGGCTGTCACAAAACCCAGTGTTCCTATCGCTAAAGCATTACATCCACATTGGATACAACGGGCCACGTCTTTGACAGCCACTGATGTAGACTACATTTTTTACCTAAAATTCCAAACTCAAGAATTTTTGCAATATGAACTAGAATACTGAGTTCCTGCAAACACACTGCCTATTGATCAATATCAAAGAGTCATGAACACCGATAGCTCACCGCAACCTACAATTCGCAAAAAACATCAATACTCCGCTGCTTGCGCAGTTGGAAGTGGCTACATGAAGGGTAATAAATTTGGTCCCAACATACGTTCACGCAAACCCTAGGGGATTGCACAGCACAACTAGCAGAGCTAAAAGCTCTGGTGATGGCACTGGAACATATAGATCCTGCACAGTTAACACAGCAGCTGCTGTGGCCACTGTGGCTGCAGTAACCCACTTAAGTGCAAAACCGGACGAAGACATATGGGCTGCCGTGAAAGCTATGGCTGATGGTACCCCCTATCCAAAAGCATTTCCTGCTAAATATTCCTACCGAATGGGAGGCTGCGTAAATGCTGAGGTTAAGATACCAGGCGTAGGGGTTGGAGATATTCCCAACAAAGATGTAAGACCAAAGTTGATTAAAGCAGCGCATGAGGGGGTAGCATCTGCCCATGCTGGTGTGGCGGCTACGATATCATTGTTACAAGCCCGTTATTGGTGGCCAGGCCTATACAAAGAGGCCAAGCAGTATGTCCTTTGCTGTCACATCTGCCAACAAATGAAAGTTTCCACTACTAAATGCTCACCGCAGACACCCCTCCTAATATCCAACAAACGTTTACAATGTGTGTACTTGGACCATTGCAGTCTCCTCACACCGGACAGTGAATACAAATACATCTTAGTCGCTGTTGACTCCTGCTTCAGATTTCTATGGGTGTGGCCACAACGCTCGGCTGACGCTCGGACTGTTATTAAAGATTTGCAAGTCTTTATTGGTACATATGCAGTTGCGGCTTTCCACTCAGACCAGGGTCCTGCTTTCGCCTCAAGGGCATTCAGGGACACCATGGCTTCATTGGGGGTCCAACTCCAGTACTTGTCTCCATTTCATCCCAAGGGAAATAGTGTTGTGGAGTGATTAAACCGTGATTTGAAGCAATCCTTAACAGCCAGAGTCTTCGGTACGGGTCGTAGTTGGCTTAACCACCTGTATGGAGTCCAGAGAGCACATAACAATCTGCCTAGAAGGTCCCGGGGGGTCGTACTTCAATGTATGTTCCAGATCTTGATGGTCCTGGCGTGGAGGAGGCAGAAACACCCTTTGACATAAAAGAACGTGTCACTGTCTTACAGGATTTGCAACAGTTCCGTTACAACAACTCCTCTGCCAGTGCTGCCTCCACAGGAATTAAGAATGTACCTGTAACACCTACAGGCTGGATTCCTAAAGTTGGGGACATAGTACGTGAAAAGGTTGCTGTGAAAAAGGAAGTTTGTCCTTCTTATTGTGCAACAGTCCCAGTCTTGGGAATACACGGTACCAGAACTGTCATTCTACCACCGTTGGCAGGTGCCAAAGAACATCATTTGTCTCCATCGACAATGTCAAACTAGACCATGTGGCCGATCTTGCACAGCCGACCAGAAGGAACAACCAGTAGTCCCCGAATCCCTCTCACTACTGGTCAAGAAGTTCCTCTACAAGTTGTAAGTGGCAACACTGACACCTCTCCGAGCTTGAGGAGGGTGGAAAATGATCTTGCATTAGTTCCACTGACATCAAATAATACAGAAATAACTGATCGAATTGACACAACTTCAACACAGACGGATAGTGCTATTTATTCTGTGCCACCACAGGAAACACCAACACCACCTACTAACACGGCTCCAGTCTTTGCATGAACTGCTTCTGGATACTTTGCCAACATCAACAACGACGTTTTGGACTCATTTGCCTTGTTGACACCTGAACTGTCAAAAGCACATAAGCTGATAAACAGGCTTAAAGCAACTTACTTTATTTTTCCATGGAACTATCTGTGGCTTTCCTTGACTGCATAGGCTTTCGTACTTTGGATTGGGTTTCTTATAACATCCTTTTTATTAATACATGGTCATTTTCTTCTGGAAAAATCGACAGTTGAACTGGTGGATGAGGTCCTCAAACCGCATTTTTCTTCTCACAAGGTCCGCAGAGACCTGTCTTTTGTGAACATTTCCGCTATACCAATTCCTGATGGGATTGTTTGGGATAAAGTAACGTTTGATATATATGGCCCCACAGAAGTCATTCAAATACTATATGTGTTTAAACTTTCAATGAACGATATAATAATACCCGGAGTTGTTTCTGAGGATTGGGATGTGAAAACAGTTGATTCTATGATGACTGAATTGCAGTATTATACTGTATTTGAAAATGAAGATGTTTATCAATCTAAAGAGAATTATGGTGATATGTTTTGCTATAATTATTATGGGCACTATTTCATACACAGAGCAAGTACCCCAAAGACTGTTTTTAATTACACACAATGGGAACATTGTTCGACTCCACCGCAAGGGAGTTCTAAAACATATTATGAAAGGTTTACATATTTTTCTGGGCACAATTTTAAAAATGATGAGTCATATTATTTTAAATTGCCATTGACAGCAAATGTACGCATACTATTGACAAATATGAAATGTATTTATTCAGGTTCCTTTGTTTCCTGGTTGACTATAGAAAGCTATGAATATTAGCTAAAGTCGATTGACTCAAAACATGTGTGCGGAACTAGACACTGGCAAATACAGGGGAAGGAAGCTTTATTTAGAGCATGCCTGATACCTAATCAAATTATATTTTTTAATGAAACTGTACAACAAATGAGTTGTTTAGGCTTAGCAAAGAAGCTAAGGAACTAAACACGCCTAGTAATTTTACAAATGGCAAAAATATATTAATGCAACTGAAGATCAGCTCGATGAATGGGTCCAAAATGACACGTTTAATGTTTCACTATCACGTCCTGGCGGGTGGTTATTGTGGCCAATAGATACCAATGGGTGTCATAAACGTTTTATAAACTCCTTGGGAGATTTTAGAACTAGTAGGCTGGACCCTCACTATATATCGTCCGAACATGCTGGTATAGTAACAACATACAGGGTAGGGAAACTATGCCAGCAATGGTTGAAGTACCATCTGCTGAGTGGTTAATAAATGGGGTCATTAATCTGCCTATTTCCACATTACAATTCACGTCCTGCTTAAAACACATTACGGTAGGCAGATATGAAAGGCTGGGAGATACTTACATCCATGAGGTGTGGGAGCTACCCTTCACGTACAAATGTATCAGTGGCATGCAAGAAGTCTTTCTTAGCGGCAGTGACTGCAAGACTTCCGTCAGCCATTCAATGGTTTGTAAACAGCTCTCCTTGCATGGGGCGTGTAATACATCTGCAGTGAACTTGGCTTGCTATCTGAAGGGAGTTCCAGTCCCCTTGATTAGACCTACATTCCAGGTGCTTTCAAAGGCAGCTCTGTCCTCCTCAATGGCGAAGACGGTTGTGGGATGCGAGCCGGAACAGTTTATGTTGTTTCGGTCTCTAAGATTGTTACAAGCTGCGAGAACGTACTTTTTCCTCCCACTAGAATAAAAGAGGTAGCTGACATTTGACCTCATAATGCTACTTCTAATGTGAATTTTGACAAGTTGAGCAGACTCAAGGCATTATTGTTTCAAAAACATGTGTCTCTCACATCTGCACGTGAGACCTACGCACTTGAGGTGGCAAGGTCGTCCACAGAGATACAGTCCCTTTTAAGTACCAACTTTCTGAGACACTTCGGTGAGCTTGTGGGACGAATATTTAATGCGTCCAGTACTACTCGAATCGCAAATTTCTTTAAGGCTGTTGATTCTAGTTTTGTTCACACCTTCTCCTCCATATTTGGTTTAATACCATCAGCCACCCACTCAATGTTCTCCAGTATTTTCGAGGGATTTCCAATAACTTTGGCTATTATAGTTGGCGTTTTGCTGTTGTTATTTTTTATGTGCAATGGCTGTCCCGCCGCAACAAGGAGGAATGAAAGCGCTTCCGTCAGCGCAGCTGTGTCATGAACGCATGATACAGTATTTTGGAGCAACACTCCTGGAGCAATTGGAGTGTGACTGGTCGCTGTCATTCAGACCAGTCTAGCATTGTGTGCAGCCCGTGTTTTGGTGCCTCTGGTGCTCTTTTGAACATGCACTGGAAGTTTGTCTTTCTATGCAGTGCTTGCTTTCATTGGACGCTGATCTGTTGATGTTCTCACTGAGGACTCATTACCAGTCATGCGCATTGAGGGTTTGTTTGCTACGGGATGCTGCTTATGAGTTGTCCTTCCCGGAGGATGTGGCTCTTAACTCATCATTGGGCACACCACAGAATGCCGCCTTGGCTGAGGCCTAGGTTATGGAACAAGACTGCTCCTTGGTCCTTCTCGGCGATGCCTTTCCAACTTTAACGCCTGCCGAAGTGGAAGATTTCCTGTCCTCCATTGTCCCGGAGTTGATTGGAAATACTAAAAATAACTTTGACTCTTGAAATTAGGTCCTTTTTATGCCACGTGTTAACATTTTAAATTGTCCTTTTATATATGCTCATGTGTCCCTTTAACTTGTCATTATTGACATTTTTTACATATATATCTTAGGTTGAGTTTTTAGTAGCTTTTTATATATACTTAGGCTTCACACCACCTTCAACCGACAAGGTGAGGGTGTTGTGTACCCATTTTAGTTATAGCTCCATGCATGTTATTTTAACATACTAGGCCTGCTGCTGTGCACTTTAACCTAGAATATATTTTATTCGGCTTTGTTTTATTATTATTATAAAAGCCACTTTTACGGTCTAGTTTTATTTTCTCTCTATCTAACTGTTTTTGCCTAGGCCAGCACTCTGTTCTCAGACAAGACATTCTTGCTCACTCTGAGCTTCTTCCAAGGCTGCAGTAGGATAGATTGCTGGTGAATGTGGTGTAGTGTTTTGTCTCTGACATTCACAGAAAACACAAGTCCTTAAGTATGGACATTTTTTCAGAACATCAGCTGTTGTGTTATAAAAACACTTCCCTGTCCCTTACACGTTAGAGCAGTGGTCTCCAAGCCTTTTAATGCTGTGCCCCCCCTCCCTAGTTGAAAAATAAAAATCATTGCCCCCCCCCTCAGACTTTTCCACAATTATTTTATAAAGATGCAATGTTTAGATATGTCTAGACCTATTTAAACATTGCAGTTAAGTACTGTTACCTTTTTAAAAATGCAATAACATGCTTCTGCTTAAAACAAAGCCCTGTTATCTGTATAATGTGTCTTTTGGCCTAAGCCTTACCCCCCCACCCCCGGATCACTTGAGCCCCCCCGAGGGGGCCCACCCCCCAGTTTGAAGACCCCTGCATTAGAGGGAGATTCCAGCGAGAGAACCACAACTGCATGCTGATTGCTGAACGCCTCGCTACAGCTGCTTATGCAGACTTCAGGCCTTTTCTCAGATATGGGGGATGATGTCTTCCCAGGGGAACGTGAAGGACAGAATTAGACACTGTGCTCTATTATACATTAGGTAGGAATTAGTCCATTGCCTCTAGTGACAATATGGTAGCGTTATTTCTTTGCTTTACTCTCCTTGTCACAATTTTAATCTTGTCATGCTGTTCATCCTGGTTATTGCAGTCCATGCTTTGCTATCTGAGATGCAGTCGCTTCATTAAAGCATTATTGAAACATATACTGCCTCTGTTTGTCATTGTGTATATGAGTCTAATGTAACTGAGAGAATCTGATGAGACCTGAGTGACTACGGTTTCCCTGAGAAATCAATTATGTCATGTGCTCAGCTGCCCAATCATCCTGCCCCTGGGTGGAGATGAGGCACTGCTAATTAGTTGGAGCAAAATTATCACTGTCTGCTAAGCAGACAGTGAAAATCATGGTGGGGCCCCCAGGGGCCCCACGACACCCGTTCCCGCCATCCTGTTCCTGGCGTTAACAACCGCCAGAAACAGGATGAAGCGCCATGCGGGCGCCGTATTTATTGAATGGCGTTAGCCGGCGCAAGCAGACCGGCGCTGCCTGGTGTGCGTGGAAAAAAAACACGTACACCAGGCAGCGCCGGCGTTGGGAAAAGTGGCGCTAGGGCGTCTTAAAAATGGTGCTAGTCAGGTTGACGCAAAAAATCGCCTCCACCCGATTTGCGCCATTTTTAACGACGCCCAGACGCCATTTACATGACTCCTGTCTTAGTAAAGACAGGAGTCATGCCCCCTTGCCCAATGGCCATGCCCAGGGGACTTATGTCCCCTGGGCATGGTCATTGGGCATAGTGGCATGTAGGGGGGCACAAATAAGGCCCCCCTATGCCACCCAAAAAAAAAAAAAAAAATTATACTTACCTGAACTTACCTGAATGTCCCTGGGATGGGTCCCTCCATCCTTGGGTGTCCTCCTGGGGTGGGCAAGGGTGGCAGGGGGGGTCCCTGGGGGCAGGGGAGGGCACCTGTGGGCTCATTTTGAGCCCACAGGCCCCTTAACTCCTACCCTGACCCAGGCGTTAAAAAGTAGCGCAAATGCGGGGTTTTTTGACCCGACCACTCCCGGGCGTGATTTTTGCCCGGGATTATAAATACGACGCATTTGCGTCGCCGTCATTTTTTTAGACGGGAACGCCTTCCTTGCATCTCATTAACGCAAGGAAGGCGTTCACGCAAAAAAATGACGCTATTTGCCCATACTTTGGCGCTAGACGCGTCTAACGCCAAAGTATAAATATGGCGTTAGTTTTGCGCCGAATTTGCGTCAAAAAAACGACGCTAATTCGGCGCAAACGGAGTATAAATATGCCCCCAGGTATACTAAATTTATGGGGGGAGGGAGCAACCCAGGTCAGCCTCCCAAGATTCTCTGAGTTTTGAGTCGTGGGCTGGTACAAGATCTAAGCAGGTATGATAGAGTTTAATGACCAACTTACCACCCACGTTATCAGAGATGATCAGTGTAAGGGGCCTACATTTCTCCGGTGCTAAAAGGTATGATGGGATCTGAGTGCTCAGGACATTCTGGAGACGTCAGAGCACAAAATGATGGTCCATGTATATAGCATTAAGGAGTCTGACATCCTCCGTATGGGAGAAGACATGACCATCCGGAAAAAGTTCCCCAAAAGAATGTATTCAACGTGCATTGGGCCAATTTTCTTTTGCGATGGGGAGCCATAGATTGTTTGCCAAGGGTATTGTGGGGGAGTATAGTGTATCACTAATCAGATGTCAAGTGAGCCTATGCCAAGCCCAGCTAGTGGTAGAGAGTGCCTGAATATCAGTAGGATCTAGAAATAGCCAGTGGGCAGTAGTGTCTGCAGCTGAGTGGGGAATGCCAGGACTTTCTCAAGTCTGATGTACGGCAGGCGTGCATCTGCATGGTACCAATGTTAAGCAAACTGGTACTGTGCGGCCAGGTAGTACAAATGGAAATGGGGAACACCGAACCCAACATGTTTATAAGGCAGTAGCAAAATTTCCCAAATAATTTGGGGCCGTCTATCCGCCCACACAAGCTGCGCTTCTGAGGGATGTAAAGAAGGAGTTAGTGAGTGTAATAGGCACACTTAAAAAAAAAAATACAGGAACCGGGTAAGTACCATTTTAATAATGGCAACGCGGCCTGCCATAGACAAAGGAAGGCAGATCCAGCGTTCGACTTGTGCCGCCAGTTTTTCTATAACTGGGCTGTAGTTTAAGTGTAGGACCTGTTCCTTGTCCCGATATATGAACACACCTAAATCTTTAACTTGGTCGGAACACCATGTTAAGGGAAACTCAGACTGGATGGAGGTCATTACATCTGTGAGGGGGAACAATTCAGACTTCGCCCAGTTAATGTGCAGCCCTGAAAAATTCACGAATCGAACAATCTCATGATGGGTCGGGTCTAGATTGTCTCCAGGGTGGGGTCTGAATAACAAGATGTCATACACGTATAGTGAAATCAGAAGCGGGCCCAGCATAAACTGCAAACCCCTATTCATTGCTTCTCTTGTAAATGTCACACCCAAGGGTCCATGGCTGTAATAAAAGTAGTGGTGACAACGGGCACCCTTGCTGTGTACCTCTGGTGCAGTAAAGGAGGGGGATACAGTTGCATTAAGCCTAATCCGGGATTTTTGGTTGCTAGTATAATAACATGATCAGGGATGTGAAGCCCCGCGCTTCGTCCAGTTTGTGAAGGGTGGCTAATAAAAGGGCCATTCCAAAGAATCATAAGCTTTTTCGGCATCAAGTAAGGCTACCACAGCAGGGGCGGTGGGGGAGATCCTATTGAGCACCTCAAAGACTGTGCACAGGTGTAAAGAAGTGGAGTGGTGAGAAACAAAGCCAGATGGGGCCGGTGATCTGATTTGGTACATGAGCAAGGAGAGTTGCGAGGCCAGTAGCTCAGCCAATATCTTATTGTCTAAGATTAGCAAAGATAGGGGATGGTAGAAACTGCATAGTCGAGGATCTTTGCCAGGCTTTGGCAGCAGAGGGATCACTGCTTCTCGTAGCATCGCTGGAAGTACGCCTGGCTCAAGTGCCTCAACATACACAGCAAGTAAGTGTGGCTCCAGGATGTGTTTGTATGCTTTGTAGAATACCCCAGTAAAACTGTCCAGGCTGGGTGCTTTAGAGCCATTCAGAGATTCTATTGCAAGGATTATTTTCTCACTAGTAAATGGCTCACTTAGGAACTGATGTTGGGCAGTAGTAAGCCAGACCATGGCCATTTCTTCTAGGTACTGTGCCATCAAGCTGAGTGTAGTACTGAAGAAATTCCGCCTGGATATCCTCAGTGTCCATTATGTGAGTACCGTCTGTTGTATGCAGTTCCGGTATATATGAGGCAGATCTGGGGGATTGCAGGAGGCATGTCAGAGTACGTCCTGGTCAGTCGCCTTCTCCATAGCAGCATGCTCTAGCATATTTCCCTAAGTAGTGTGCTTCCCGTTCTGTCAGGTCCCAGAATTCCTCCAACAAAGTAGCCCGTTTTTGAAAGTTAGGGCTGCTAGACTGTAGTGCATTAGCTCAGTCTAGGTCCGCCAGTGCTGTCTCTACTTGGGTGAGATTACTATGTATGTCCCTTAACACACTGAAGTGTTTTGCAATGCAAGCACCCCCAAAATAAGCTTTAAGGGCCTTCCAGAGGGCAGCCTATGAGCTAACCGAGGCCATATTAAGTTTGAAATATTCTGTGATCTCACTATGGAGTTCAGTGTAAAACAACTTGTCATGTAGCGCCAGGGTGAGAAAAAGCCACTGGCGTTCACACTCCCCACAAAGGATAATCTGGAATGTCATTTTGACCAGGGAGTGGTCTGTTAGGGTACGCAGTACATGTGGGATATTGCCCACCTAATGGACAATTGTGACGGATAATAGCCAACAAACTGTACTTGTCCACTTGTTGTGGGGGGGCAGAATGAAAGGTGTATGCCTGGGCAGACACTTGTTGTAAGCACCAAGGATCACGAAGGGCAGAAATGTCACAGATGCCGCTTAGTATGCACAGCGAGCAGGGCTCTCCGACAGGGTTTTTGGCTGTGGTGCCTAATAATGGGTCTAAAAGCATATTAAAAACCCCACCTAAGATAATGTGGTCAGTGTCCATACATTCAATTTAGGTCAGTAGTGTCTGGAAAAACTCTGGGTCGTCTGTGTTCGGGTCCAAGGGTAGCCTATGCCCTGCAATGGTTGCTGCAACCAAAACGTATCAATCCTTCTCATTGGTGGAACTATAATAGGGGTGGAAAGGAAGATTTTTATGAATTAGAATGCAGACTCCTTGAGAGTAAGAACTATAACATGAGAAATAACGATGTGGGCCGCAAGGAGTCTCAAAAGTGTATGTAGATTTCGGAGGAAGATGAGTCTTTTGTAAAAAAGCAATCTGAGCACTGTGTCTGTTCAGATATTGCAATACTTGTTTACCTTGATGAAGGTTATTAAGCCCCCTTATGTTCCAGGATATGAAGGTGGTGTCTATGGTGGACATCCCATTGTGCGAAGTTGCTTGTCATCTATTCAAATGTCTGCATATGAGAATGACAATATATATGGGGAAAGATTGTAATAATGAGGCAGTTGAAATCAACAAATCCAAAAGGTCCAACAGTGCAATTGATGCCCACCCTGAGTCGCTCTAGGTATAGCATGCCATATTGAAGGCCCAGCTTGCAGGAAGCCACCTTGGCATCTGGAAAATTGCATCAGGTCTGCTGACCAGCCATTGTGAAGCCCAGAAACAGTGAAATCACCGCGTCCTGGGCCCAGCTCCTTTGCCAGTCACAGCACAATGTCACAGTCCCTAAAACTCAGGAGCCAGGTGACGATCAGATGGAGCAGTGCACCCGGTATAGGACGGGGAACTAAAGATCTATGAGCACCTTCCACCACAAAGCAAGTATTCCTACCCTGCCCCCTTTTCTTTTTTTGGTATTTTCATTTGTGACTTGGCCAAATGGTTGCCAACACTTCCTGGTGAAGTGTTGGCAGTCAGTCAGATATCAGCACAGGGACTGTTGGATCGACGGAGGATCCACGTCACTAGATGTCTATATTTCTTTTTACTTTAAAATCTCCACAACTACTGAGGGGATTTACACCGGATCACAAAAAGCATGATCTGCATACCAAGATCTAACTTCCTGCCAAATTTGGTGTGATTTCATTCATCGGTGTAGGTGTAACTAAAGACCCTATGGGAATCAACATGGGAAACACACTTTTTTTTACCCCCCACCCCCCTTTTTCTGGACCCCCACTTGACAGATCACCCCGACACTTTCCATGCGTCCTCTTCAAACCTTCTTTCTGTAGGGAGAACGTTGCTTATGATCCACTTCACTTTTCTTGGGAACTCTTTGGTCTCTTTCTAGTCATTCTTTTATGGGGCAGTCAAGGGACTGTTCGATCTAAGCTTCTTCATGCGCCATACAACATCTTTGCCATTGTGGATGGTGGAGGCACCTCACAAACAGAGACTCTGCTTTAGAAGTTGCAGTGAAAAAATATCTAGCTAGACACACTCACGTTCATAACAGTACATGCTTCTGGTGGTACCCTTGAGATTCCGGGTCTCATTTAGGGCCAGATGTAGTAAGCCGTTTGCATGTCGCAAACTGCAAAAATCGCAGTTTGCGGCATGCAAACGGCCGAACGCGATGCTCATTCCCAAATTGCGAGTCGGTACCGACTCGCAATTTGGGAATGCGACTCGCAAATAGGAAGGGGTGTTTGGATGGTGCCTCACTGAGTCCACCAGAAATGCGTGTGTTCAGGCACCTCACACGGCCATCCTCCATCGCAATAATAGATTGTAATATGTGTGGACTTTTATTATATATTCATTTCTCAGCAAAGGAACTTCTGCTAAGAATTTCTTTAACAACAGGTGCTGACAAAAGTATTTTTGCCCTGTGAGGAATATCCATAAACCTCTGTGCAGTATTTAATAAGAGAAACCGCCAAAAAACGTAAACTTTGCCCATGGCACTTTTGAAAAAACAACAAGGTGATGGATGGAATGTTTGAATTAATCTCAGCCACTGACAATCACTCAAGGCTGCATCCCGAGCCACTCTTTATTGCCTACCATGGCACCTCAGTTTGACCCATCAATATGCAAATCAGTTTTCTTGACACTGTTCCTCATGGGAACAGCTCAGCCCAAACTGCAAGGCCAGGTCCTCCCTGAACTGGAACACAAGCAACTTAGGACTTGCTTCACCCCAGTTAGGGCTCTTCAGCCAGGTACATTTTGGTTGCAGTGGCACAGTAAGCCTGGGACCAAATCTGGGTGCACTTAGGGTGGCAAATGCAAAAACAGCAAGGTGATGGATGAGATGCTTGAATTAATCTCAGCCACTGTCAAAATGAATCCCAACCACTGGCAATCACTTGGGCTGCATCCCAATTGATTGTTTTCTGCTTACCATGCCACCTCAGTTTGGACCCAGCCAGGCAGGCCAGGTCCTCCCTGAACCGGAACACAAGTAACCTAGGACCAGTTTCACCCTATCCATCATTTTTTGCCCACCATGCCACTTCAGTTTGCACCCAGCCATATGCAAATCAGTCTTGACCCTGCTCCTTATAGGAGCAGGGCAGTCCTAACTACGAGGCCAGGTCCTTTTGTTTACTTTAATATGTCGCTCTAATTGTGAAAGTATGCCCAAACATGTGTCCTGTGCACACAGTCACTGGAACCAAGCTATACGCGGCTGATGAGCCCATAACAAGGGTGGCACTGGGTCTTGAGTTGCACAACACGGCATGTTGCTTGGCAATCACATCCATAACATGTAACTGTGTCTATCACATTCACAATGGCAACAAATCACAGATGCACCTGCTCCATTAGGAATATCCAATTTTGGAGTATATTAAACTTCTAATCCAGTTCTACAACACATGTGTGAATTGTGTTTTTGCAAAGATGTATACAGACTTTGTGGATCTACTCACCTCACCTCAGTCATTACCACATAGAAAACAAAGTAATGTACACATTAGGGGCCTATTTAGCACACATGATTTACATACAGGCAAACCCAGGGGGCATGCCAACACCTTCAATACAATAGGCACCTGTCATGTGCATGAGGGCCACATACAGTCCTACAGTCATGATCAGTATAAACCTCAGATTAACAATATCAAAATTCCAACATCACCATCAACACTTCAGACATGAGTGACCTTACATCTTTGGAGTAAAGTTACACTGACATAAACAATTTCTAAAGTAACCATGATTGAGACATACGTCTAGGGTCCAACAAATTGACTGATAACATATACCATTCCACCACCATGTAAATGTCAACTACAACTCCTTCAGCACACTGAAGTCAGTGTAAATTGAGCTTAGGTATACTAAAACCCTTCAAAATTGATTTAGAATAGTAAAAGTAAGTATGCCAAACTTGAATCACAAATCTCATAAATGGCAGGAATTGCCAATGTACACATGATGTTGGCAAAAAACAGTGTAAATTGTGCTTATATAGGAGCTGTCCTGCCCTAAGTAGCATGGGCACACTACATTGGCTAAGGGAATAGCCGGCTAGCCATATACCTTCACAATACCATGTACATGGTTAAAAATTCTGAACTTGCATGTCAATGATATGTCTTTCACTAGGAATGTAGTATTACCACCATACTTTTCATCATGTAGGATGTCCACCCGGGTTAAAAATCATATTTGACAATTTACAGTTCACACTTAACAATGAGGACACCTCCTCACACCTCTAAGTAAGTGTAGCAAGTATGCTACGTGAAATTTCAAATTGAGATCACACCCTCACATGAACCTTACATCTATTTCACAACTCAGTAACATTAAGACTGTTTGTCACCTGTCAGACCCTATGTTGCACATAGAGCTAGATCCAATGGAATAGGAATGGACAGAGACAAAAGACCTTGACAACTTACCTACAGGATATCTGGAGTTTTGATCAGTAGGTGGGAAGGATGACCCCGCAGGTCACATATGTATAGCAGTATATAGGTACACATATGACACAGTGACATATGCACCACCACATGCTGTTATACAATAGGTTAACATAGATGAGTAAAATGTCCCTGTACACAATGCAATATCCACACCTGTTTGTCAGTGGTAGCAACTGTACTTCTATGTGTTCCTAGGAGACCCTTTACCTATAGCACTTACCACATTGTCACAATTTAGACACATAAGACAATGAACTGGCAGAGGGATTTATATGTGTGTAGTCAGTACTTTCCCCCTTGTAGCTGCTGTGCTGCCCTCAAATGTCCATTCAAATCAGGGTATGCCACTGCCAATATGGGGCCCACTGGTTGATCAAGGTACGACGGGCACCTCTCCCTCCTTGAGAGGACATCCCCAGCTGGGCCTCTGCGGTCATCCCGGCCCAGCTTCTCAGGTCCTCCCACCACTACCTACAGTGGGTGCTCCGCTGGCTGTGGACCCCAGGGTCTGCACATCCTTGGCAATGGCATGCCAGATTCCCTTTTTTGATTGGCGTTGATCTGCATGAATGACACAGACAAAAGGAAAGCTTTATGTCCACATGCACCATACCAACACAAGTGGACAGAACACTTCAGCAACAGCAAGTAAGCAAACATTCCCTTCATTTCAGTTCAATATCCTTCACAATTTTCCATCTTCAGCTAGCCCATGTGTGAAGTAGAGTTACCCATACAACATGCATGATCATGACCAAGTATTGACTAGACACATATGACCAGGCAACATGATTGTCTATAACATGGTATGTCTCTATTAAAATTTCTCACACTGTTATTGTGGTACATGATGCAATCTATGTTGTGTATAAAGGAAGTTAGATTACACCATCGACCATGTATCCCTACTGTATATCCACCTATGCACATGTACACATGTCCATACACTCACACATGAGTGCCCAATCCTTCACTACTGCACATTTCATTTACACCATCATACACTCCACCTTTCACACATTGTTATACTATTGGACTCACCTGCTCCTCTGGTGCACCATGTAGCTGTTCATACAGGGATAGGACCTCATCCACAAGCTTTTCTAGCTCTTCTGGAGTGAAGGCTGGGGCATGATAGCTCCTAGAGGCAATACACAGCAGCTCAGGTAGTGGAGGTCTTGTTGGCAGCAGTGTAAGGAGTCAAGTGAGGGATTGTGCAGAAGATGGCAGTCACGACTGCCACATACAGGACCATCACCGCCGGCGGTACAGCCATTGGCCCAAGTCTGCCACAGGCAGCAATGTGTTCCACTGGCAATGTCCATCACGGTTGTAACTGCCTACCACCATGATGACATCCACCGGTGGAGTTAGGTCACTTCCTCATGTCCAGTACAGTAGGTCAGGCAGCTGCCATTTTGAGGCAATTATATGTATAGGAAAGTAATGGAAGGTGTGTCATTTACTATTATCATTTTTTAGTAAACGTGTTTTAGGTGCTGCCTTCATGTTTATTAGTCATAATGTGCATGTGAGTAGTAAAAGCTGTGTAAAAGAGGTATAGCTGGTAATGGAAATGAAAATCTATCCTCAAGATCCTATTTGAGATGTCAATGCAGTATAGGGGCAACAAATATGATTCACATGGTAACTAGGTAGGACTATCAAACACTGCCAGTCACATATATTTTCATGTACAGTACATATGAGGGTTTAGGGAATCTGCTTCAAAGGGAACTGTTATAGAATGCACAGCAAAATGCTGTATATCAAAAGTGATATGTTTCATCTGACATCACATGAAGATATGTGTGACTTATATATGAACATATTCATATGTTTACATTGTAAAATTCACATACAATCTGTTTTTGTCACACATAGTTACCCTGGCTTGAGCAGATGAAGATAACCTCCAGTGTACTGCCCACTAGTAGATCTGCACACCATGGAGGAGAGACACATTAACAAATATATCACCTGCATAGGCATACAACCATGGATCTATGTCATCAGTTGGAGCCAGATCTGATGCCTGCCATGCGCAATCCCAATAGCATACCTTTCATTGTTCAAGTCGTGTTAGTGCTACACTTCCTGGCCACTGGGTCCTTTCAGAATACAGTGGCCCTAGCTGCAGGGATGTCTCAGCACATGTTCAGTCTGCTTTTAAAGGCTGTACTGTCTGCATTGTTGAAACACCTGGACTATATTAGGTTTCCCCATTGTGCAGATTTGGCCTATGTGAAGGCAGAGTATTATACTTTGGGAGACATTCCACATGTCGCTGGAGCCATTGATGGCACCCATGCAGCCTTGGTTCCCCCTCCAGTGTCAATGAACAGGTCTTTAGGAACAGGAAAAACTACCACTCCATCAACGTCCAAGTGGTGTGTTTGACAGACCAGTAAATTTCACAACTATGTGCAAAGTATCCTGGATCAGTCCATGATTCCTTCATCATGCAGAACAGCAACATACCACTGCTGAGGACACGACTTTACATAGAGAGGGTCTGGGTGGTTGGTAAATCAATATGACATGTTTGTCTGCAAAGTTTGATTGTGTTGTTATATCTATTCCTTACAGGTGACTCTGGCTATCCAAACCATCCTTGGTTATTGACACCAGTGAGGTACCCAACCACGCCAGGGGAAGTATGCTTCAGTAAGGCAGGACAAGTTGTGTCATGGAGCAGACCTTTGGACCCTGAAGGCAAGATTTCGCAGCCTGGATAAATCTGGAGGAGTCCCCCTCTACTCACACAAGAAGGTATGTCAAATAATTTTTGCCTTCTGCATGCTCCACAACCTTGCCCTGAGGCGTCATATACCATTCATACCAGATGAGGGCGAGCCAGCAGAACCTGTGGGTGGAAATGCAGATTTGCAAAGTGAGGATGAGCCTGATGAAGATGAAGCTCGAGACGTCAGGGCAGATCTCATCAATCAGTACTTCAACTGACTAAAGGTATGTGATGTGTTCTGGAAAGTGTGATTCCATTTTGTAGTTTATAATTGCTGCCTAGCATGTCACATCCTATTTACCATCATTTGTGAGGTCTTACGTTGCTCCAATGCCAATGACTCAGGTATGCATGCAGATTGTTAGTTGGTATTGTGTACTGAACAGTGTGGTATCCAGTGTCATGATTTGTTACTCCACAAGCAAAATCACACATGTAAAAATTACTTGTCAGAATAGATGTATGTTTCAGAAGCAGTTGGGAGTTGCAGGCAGACATGAGAAGTGGACATGGATGAAACCAGGTACTGATTAGCATGAGTATTTGGAGTGTCACTTATGTGGCCAGACTTGCAATGGGATGGAAATGTGTTTTTCATACAAGAATATCTGTTTGGTACTGGAGGTGGTCAAATGGTGCCATGTGTGTCCATATGTGCCTGACACATGTGAAAATGTTGAACCAGAGCCTCTACCATCATAATGGTTTATGATGAATGTGAACTACCTTGTACATAGCTGTTAGTGTGTTAATACTTTGCAGACCAATGAGCATGTCTCTGAGGGCTGACATAGGTGAGTGGCAAGCCTACATGTCCCTGACCATGGGAAGTGAAGTGTTCCAGGACAGGGGACATCAATACCGATCTCTGTCTGTGTCATAAGGTATGATTATTATGAAATTAAGGTGTTAAGGTGTGGGTATGTGATAAGGTTTTACCTGGTGATACAAAGGACCAATCTGTGTGTTCCCTGGCTTGTAGAAAGACTGACATGTCGCTAACATCTGTATCCTATGGATTATTAGTGTATGACACAAAAGCTGACATTCAGAAGTTACTAGCAGTACTACTCTATCTACTGATTACAAATCTACAAATAAATGTGTTGAGACATACAATACAGATGATTCGGCCATTGTCTAAGGTACAATCCCAATGTAATAAGTCTCCTGGTTATAGAGTACACGTGTGATGTCGATAACAAAGGTTGTACAATACAGAGGGACATATTGGGACTAGAGGTGTCATACATGGCAGTTGTAAATGTTTAATACATGACACTTACACAGTACCTTTGTTAAAGTTGTATTTACTGGGGAGTGCAAAACAATATTTGTGAATTGAAACTAAAATAACAGAAAGTAAATGGTTCAGTAATGGTGGATGAAATCACCAGGGTAACTGCTACACCATTGGGATACACAAGTCCAGTGTTATTGCACCATCTGAAAATGGATTTGGGTATTGGAAAAGTCAACAGGGTGTATCTGTGGCACACAACGGAAAACAGTCAGGAAGTGGTGCACTTCCTGACAGTTGGTTTTGTCTTGGCATCTGCTCCTCCTGAATGTCTGGGTAGACGTCCACGTTTGTTGGGGGTGGGGGGGAGTTCCTCTGCTAAAGAGAATGGGGTGTCTAAGGCATGTTGTTCCCCTGGCAGGGCCTCCATTCCACTAGCAGCCGCAGGGCTGGGAGGAGTCAATGTGAGCAGAGTGAGCGTGACAGTTGTTGACTGACCAGGTGTCCCTGATGGGCCAGTTTCGGCGTTAGTGTCCAAACATCCAGGGGTGCTGTCCTCACTGGGGCCTTCATCCAGAGGGGTTGTGGCAGTCTCTGGTATCCTCTCCATGATGACAATGGCAAGGTTACCTTGGGAGAAGTGGAAAACACAGTTGCTGTAAGTGACACAACAAGTTATATTTAAGTTTGAGTGGTAGTGTTGTTGTGTGAGATGCACACACTGCCTTAACATGATCCCCAGAAATGACAATGACAGCTGCCAACAATTCTCAGTTTGAACAAAATGAGACTCAGGTATTTCAATACCATATACCATGCTCAAAAATACTAAACTATGTTGGCAGTTATATCACTACTGATACCCTATTTTGTTGTGTGAGTAATGACATGGGTGATAACCTTTTTTGCCTAGTGAAGTGTCTGGCATGATACATGGCACCAAAAGCTGAACAATGCAGTAGGGACACAGTAAAGGAGTATGCAATTGCCATTGACCTTTATCTGGATGTACTGCGTGTGCATCCACTTTGGCATCAAGAGTTCCACCCAGCTGAGTAAATTTACATCTTTGGAATCTTCTTTCTAAGGACAGGTTGATTAAGCACTCAGCGGTAGCTGTGCTTTGCTTGTAATGGGAGTGGGAGTGGGCAATTGCATTGCTGTCATTGCCATGAACTGTTTCACAGTGGTACATTAATGATGGGTTACATTGGTTGTTAATTTCACATGCCAGACATCTCAAATTTGGTGCACTGTTCTGGTTTTTGTTACGGTGGAATATTGCCTTCTGGGAGTTGTAGTGCTATCAGCTCACAGGACTTAACATGCCATTCCCAAGGGCTGTGGACCTAGGTGAGTTTAGGGAACATGTGGCATGCCAGAGAGGGGTATTTGTACATTTGCACAGAGGGGTGGTGGGTGGTTTTGTAATTGAGGTGGGGAAAGGTGGTGAGGGAGCATGCAAGACAAAACCTTTAAGTGACATGAATGTTGTAGGAACTTACCTGACTCAACTCCCCCAGGTATTCCTGTCAGGCCCTCGGGATGCAGGATGTCCAAAACCTTCTTCTATTGAGATGTGAAAGTAGGGGGAGGAGGTGGGGGGTCACCACCAGTTTGGAGTGTCACTAGCTGGTGCCAGTATGCATTGGAAGGTACCTTCCCCTGAGGTCGTTCCACCTCTTCCTGATGTCGTCCCTTGTGCGTGGATAGCTGCCTACAGAATTGACCCTGTCGACTGTTCTTTGCCACAACTCCATTTTCCTGGCTATTGATGTTTGCTGGACCTGTGCTCCGAAAAGATGGGGCTCCACCCGGACAATTTCATCCATCATCAACCTCACCTTATCATCTTTTAAATGTGGGTGTTTTTGTGGGGACCTGGTAGAGGTGGTAAAGACGGTGAGGGAGTGTAAAATAAAAGAGGTGGAAGGAAATGTTAGTGACAAGGTGTAGGTGCTGTGATGTGAGTGGGTTACAGTTGTTGTGTATTCTGTGTGATAGTAAATTGTGTGTTGTGTAGTTGTGCAGGTGTGGGATGTATGCGTGGTAAAATATGTGTAGGTAGCAAAAGTTTTTTATGCTATATCTGGGATTGTTATTCCTTCTCAGTGGTTGTGAGTGGTGTTCTGTTTGCAAAGGATTGTAGGTTGTGAAGGTTTGTGTTATATAGTGCAGTGTGTAGGTGTGTCGAATGTGTGGATGTGTGTCAGGTGTGGGGTATTCAAACTATCGAATGTGGTGTGGTGTTGTGTATGATGTGAGTTGGGACCACTGCGGTTAGCTCCGCCAATGGTTTTTCTCCATGATAGAACCACTGTCGTCATTTGTGGATGATAATCTGGTGGGAGGATTTTTGTCAGGCTGGCAGTGCTGGCAGTGGGACCGCCTCTTTTCTGTCCTCCAGTGTCCTTACGGTTTTGGATTTTTGGCTGTTTTTGGCAAACTTCAGTGTGACTCTTAATACTGCTGTTGGATTACCGCCAACATGGGGGTGTTTTAGCGGCCGCCACCACATCGGTCTTCACGAAAGACCGCCAAACTCGTAATGAGGCCCTTAGTGTTAGATCCACTCCTGCCTCAAAGCAGTCTAGAATCCTGTTCAAGTCTGCTGTCACACTCCTATTCTCTGTTTTCGGTGAAAGTCCTGCTTGACAAATTGCTACTGTATGCTGTCCCGTGAGGAGAGGTATAACAAAATTTGGTTTCTTGCTTCCTTTTCAGTTAATTACTTGCTCCGGCATATTTTTGTAGTGAGTTACCCTAGAAAGGTGCAGTGTGTAGGTGTGTCGAATGTGTGGATGTGTGTCAGGTGTGGGGTATTCAAACTATCGAATGTGGTGTGGTGTTCTGTGTGATGTGAGTTGGGACCACTGCAGTTAGCTCCGCCAATGGTTTTTCTCCATGATAGAACCGCTGTCATGATTTGTGGTTGATAATCTGATGGGAGGATTTTTGTCAGGCTGGCGGTGCTGGCGGTGGGACAGCCTCTTTTCCGTCCTCCAGTGTCCTGGCGGTTTTGGATTTTTGGCTGGTTTTGGCAAACTTCAGTGTGACTCTTAATACGGCAGTTGGATTACCGTCAATATGGGGGTGTTTTAACGGCCGCCACCACGGCGGTCTTCACAAAAGACCGCCAAACTCGTAATGAGGCCCTTAGTGATAGTTCCACTCCTGCCTCAAAGCTACCCTACTTAGATGTTTTCCAAATTATTTTTGTCTTCCATTTTCTTTGCTTTTGCCCGCATGTGTTAGCCCATTCCCACACATACTAGTCCTAATTCTGGTTAGTGTTTAAAATGGTCCAGCTCTGAAACCGGAAATCTGAAATAGAATGTCAAAATATATTTTGATGATTTACAGATGTTACCATCATCTGCTTTGGATTCTAACAATAATGTTCATATTGTATTGTTGCTGATTTACATTCTTCTTTTGGTGTGTTTAACAGTATTGATGTTTAGTAGGCTAAATCTTTTCAGACATTTTGGTCAGCCTATGGTTTTCATGTATGTTTATATTTTAGTTTTGCGCACCATATATGTGACATTGGTTTTGGGATTGTAATAAAGCTTTGAAACTTTATTCGGTTTGAAGTTTGATTTAGTGTTTAAATTGTTCATGGTGTTTAGTATTGTTTAGGGTATAATGCCCTTGGTTTGTGATTGAATAATTCTGGTTACTACACTCTTCGTCAAGTCCAAAGATCCAGTCGACCTAAGGTGGGTGAGATTGGTGATGGTGTCTAACAACCCGAGAACTGGGGGTTTGTGAACCGGAACGTAGTAAGAAGAAAATTTTACCTGGGGGCCCAACGTGTCACACATATATCAATATTTATTTTAATTCTAAAAGTATATAGAATTAGTAAATAATTATTCTATTATTTTAAAAGTAAAAAATAAACCTATTTTCACAAAATCAATCTTTAGTTAAAAATGAAAAAGAATTTAGTTGGGCAGGTTGCCAGATGTCTGTTGCGGAGGATTCAAACTAGAGTGGGCAGACCGATGGTTTGACAGACAGGGTACTTCGCCAGGTTTGTAGTGGAGTGTCCTTTCTACCACACTCATACTTAGGCCTACATACACTAAAACTGCTATTTGAGCCCCAAAGATGAATGTAATATGCAGCCAAATGTGAATAAAACATGCTAATTTATGATGACTATCAGAAATGATTTTGTTAGCGGGCGTGCTGCACTTGCTTTCTGGGTACGTTGTGGCCTATCTCTGGTGCATGTAACCTTGGCTGCAGTGCACAGGAACTGTTCAGTGCTGCACATACAGGAAGAGTAATAGAGGAAACATGGGTTATTGCCTTAGCATAACTGTAATTACTTCAGTTATGTCTCTTGCTTGTGCTAACCATGCTTAAAGGAAGTATCCATCTATGACACTTAGGGGCAGATTTATGGAAAGTGGAGCTGCACCGAGTGCAGTGTAACTTTCCCTGTGCCCCTTAGCACCCCCTATCGCCACCATGTGTTCATTGTATTTAAAATGCAGCGCACCATGGCGCAGGGTAGGGGGCAATAGCGTCATTCTATGTAACACTATTGCTGTACTATTCAGGAGTAGGGCCAAAATGTTGCTGCTACTCATACAAGGTACATGGGGGCACATTCTAAAGAATGGGAGCTCCTTTTAATGCATGCTCTTATCAGGCGTTAAAAGTGCCGTAAAAAATGGCATTAGGAACTCTCATAGATTTCCTAGTGCCATTTTTTCAGGCTCCCTAACAGTGCAACGCCCCCTTTGCATTCATTATGCCTGGCGCAGGCATAATGTAGCGCAGAGGGTTACAGAGTGGGGCAATGCATGCATCACTCTGTGTGGGGATTTAGGCAATGTTTGGCCACATTAATGTAAAAAATAATTACTTTATTGTGGCTCAAGGTGGTGCTAAGGCGTTATAAATATGTCCCTTAGTTGTCTCTTTCACATCTTGGATGAAAAGATGAAAAATTAAGTTTAGCTTTCTCAGACGGAAAAAGTTTACATTCGTATAACTATAAGAAGGATATCTTCTTCCTTTGTCCTTTTCTCAGTTCAGGTACCTGTGTACTCTCTTCGTTTTAAAAAGTTATGTGATCTTTGTTGGAACTTTGTGTTAAAAACTCTATATATGTGTGCCTTACTTTTGCTTAGTGAGCTCACTCCATCATGGTTTGATGGTGGACTCGTTGACCACTCAAATATATGATTCATAGACAATTACCTTTTCTTTTGTTAATTAACCGTTTCAGATTTCAGTTGATGTCTGCGCAGGTTTTCTTTACCAAACGTCACCAAAAGAGCATCCAAAATGAAACCAACAGGATCAGTGATATATGCTTGGTCATCTGAACATATTCAAGAGAATACCGAAGGGTTATTATTGGATATTTCCTCTACAGTTACTGCATTCCTGCAAAGGAGGTATTTCCCTGGTGAACGACAACATGCCAATTTGACCTAAAGATCAAATCTGGACGACTCCACAAACCGCCCCCTTTACACTCTTTGAATCACTGTAAGTAGCAGCTACTGTAAGTAGCTAATCAGCTTCAGAACTATGTGGTGTCAAACGATTTGCTTGGTGACACCCAGTGTGGATTATTCGCATAAACAGAAACAATGGTGATGGCCATTGGGAGTAAAGGATTCCCGGGGCTCATCCAGACTACTCAGCGGCATTCAACACATTGGAATATGAAATTATCTTACATCGTCTGAAACTCTGGTTTAACACTACAGGCAAAGCCTACAGGGAAAACCTGAGTCTCATTCAAATCAATCCTTCAAGAACGAAAATACCAAAGAAAACTATATCAGAATGTCTCAGAACAGTTTACCTTAGTGTGCAGAACCCCAAAGGCTCAACACGAGCCCGCGTGCCAACTTGTTAAATAAGAGAGGTCTCCGATGTTAGCTCTGTGCAGCCAACATCCAACTCCTAGTCGACCTGATTAACATCTCTGACAAGAAAAATCGACCTAACTGCTTACTGTCTATTATATATTGACAGAACCTAAATGGCCTCTGCCTAAACAACAATAAGACAGAGGTCATGTTTTAAAAAAATGTCAAAATCCTAGCTCCAAAAACGTGCTGGACATCCCACTGGACCAAACTGCACCCCAACCCCCACCATTGAGTGAACCTGATGCATAAAGTAGGAGTCCTTTTTGACTGTCATCTTCTCAACTGCCTTGCAACACTCAGATTCAAGTAACATCAATCAGTAAACGATCACCCGTATGCTGTATCTAAAATCAGCCATCTTCAAAGCATCTGACACTAAAACCTACAGGTCCATGTGGTCTCCCTATTATGACTACAGCAAAGGTGGTCTCCCTATTATGACTATAGTAACGCAGAGCAGAATAACCTAAACCTTTCCAACAAAGCCATCTTCAATCTAAAGAAAAACAATTGCATTTCCATTTTCAGATCATGACTACCTTGGTTATCCAAAGAGAACAAACCCAGCACTGAGTCTTCTGTCTCATCTGAAAGGCCATCAATGCAAAAGCACTCAGATACCCATCGGACCTCTCCAAATTCCATCAAGCATCTACCGTGTGTCGTTTCAACACTAACCTCAAACTAATCATTCCTACATGCACAGTAGCCTGGGAAACTTTGGTACACTCTTTCCAAGGAACTCAGGTTATCCTCATAATCTACACTACTCTCCAAACCCTAGAAACCGTTCACTGCTGCCTCAAATTATATAACTGTCCTGTACATGTAAGAAAATCATTCTACTGTACATACTGTACTATGCTGTTGTCTTCAATGCAAGGACTGTGAGACATGAAAAATGACAGTTTTCCAGTTGATCCTCCCCATCCTCCGGAAATAGGCAATTTCTTTAAAGCATTTGTTGCAACCTGATACGCACTTGTGGTGACACCAGTGTGCTTGGTTAACCACTTGAATGTGGAGGATGAGATGTTCACATCCTCCGTATTATTTCTGTAATGTGGCAGACAAGAATTCCTCATCCTCCGCATTCAAGAAAGAAATATTTTTTGCGTAAACATCAGAACGATGTTGGGTCGCGATGGAAGAGCTTCTTTCAGGCCTCAACATTATTATTTTTTTCAATCAGTGTAAAGTGTGGCACACTGATAGCAGATTGATTGAAAGTGAAACAGGTAGGAGCCATTAGGTCTTATTAGTTCCATTTTGATCAGTGCTCGGGGGACATATCTCAGCCCCCAAGCACCAATCCAAGCAGGAGAAGTACCACTTGAAAGGGAACAACATATTGTTTCCAGCCGTACCTCTCCCTTGTGGATCCCTGCTTGGGGATCACCACAGGGCCAGAACCCCCAAGTAGGGTTCCACCCACTAGACCCACTAGACCTGAGACATGGGCAAGTGCTTCCCAATTTAAAAAATGTGACAGTCTTTGTGCCCCCTGTAGAACAGACTGGGGGTTTTATCACCAATCTGTCCCCCAGAGGGAGCAGTAAAAAGACTGGAGACAAAGGAAAAATAGTGCAACGAAGAGGTGTGGGTAAGCCTGCCCAGACATTGGGCCCTTCCCCCACCACAAAATAACCCCAGCCATCTTTCTACCTAACAGGGGGTACATTGGAGGGTGGCCAGAAAGTCTAGTAAGCACAGGGTATTTTATTTGAAAAAGAAGAGGCAAGGCATCTCACTCAGGTATCTGACCGTACCCAGTACCTATAATGGGCCCAACAGTGTTTCTGACCCCCCCCCCCAGAGGACAGAAGCATAATATGATAAAAAAGGTAAAAAAGGAAAGGGTCGGGGTGGCTAACCCAGCATGTTGAGCAGTGGACCAACCCTATAAGTGAGCCCACAGTCTTTCTGCCCCCCTAATCGCTGGGGAACAGAAAGCCCACTAGGCACCAGGGGAAAGTGGTTAAAAATAAAGGGGTGAGGCCAGGCAGACTGTAGTACCATTGTTTGGGGGATAAGTGTAGGAATGCTAGGTGGTAAGACATTTTGGATCCCAATAGATTATGGAAATTTCCCTCACAAAAATGTGTGGAAAATGTGTGATTTCAAAAATGTCTGAGGGAGGGCATTCTAGGTAAGAAATGTTTGTGGGAAGCAAGAAATGAAATTCATGCAAACCTGGACTCTCCTGGGTTTCTAGTTTACAGAAATGTTTAGGTGTAGTTTTTTTGCTGGGTGAATACGACAGCTACCCACGTCACCAAAATGAATCAATTTTGATGTGAAAATTTGATGTCTCTATGTTGTGTTTTGGGGCCTATTGTGTTGCATGTGATAGGCTCTGCCACACAAATGGGATACCATTTTCATCTGGAGAAGTGTTGGAACACTGAGTAGTAGGAACTTTGTGGATACTCGCAGAATCCAGAACTTTCCCTTACAGAAATCAGAAGAAAAGGATTGCTTTTGTCAATGTTGCCATTTGTAGGGAATTCTGGGCAAGAAAGCCTAATTGAATCAATGCATGTCACATTACTCTCGACTCCCCTGGGTGTAGTGCTGTGCTGTGCTATGCTATGTTATGTTATGTTATGTTAGAAAAACTTATAGAGTACATGTTCACCCAAGGGTTTCTCTGTGCTATGACAACCAGGAGGGAAAGGAGAGTGGACACAGGCTAATCAAAAGCTTGCCTAAACAGCCAGATCTTCAAAAGCTTCCTGAACCTCAAGAAGTTCAAGCAACCTACTCCAGTTAAAAATGTATGGAAGATGAAGTGTAACTAATGAATATATTCTCTGACCTCCCAACAGCATAAGTACAGGAACTGTTTTAAGGGACCTAAGTAATGCAAATCCTTTGTTTAGCCTACATTTTTCCACTTCCAACTTAAAGCTCTACATAGATCTGGGGCATTCTTCAGGACTGATTCCAATCTTGTTCTAACTCTGCCCCTACCCTAGTGTGCAATCACTAGTCTAAATTAGTGTGGGGAAGAAGACGTAGAATTACCACATCTGGTTTGCAATTTAACAGCGTCCAGTTTATTGATTAAACGTAAGGCCTTATTCAGCCATCTAGCATATACCGGTGTTCTGAACTGCTGTTGCCAATATCGAAGTATACCCCACCCTTGTGACAACAGCTGCTTAATCCATGCTCATATTGGCTGTATCCCCATTTATCGGTGTAACATATCATTAATGCCACAGGGAACTGGGGAGAATGTTGCCAATGGATGTGTGTTTTATGTGTTTTTCACTATACTGTGTGGGAACCTTAAGTCTAAGGTAATAAGTAAACTATGAATTTAAGACTGTGATTACCATTTTCACAGTTTATTGGACAGATAAAATCTGAAACCCCAGGAATTAGAATTTATTGGGTACAATTAGAAGCGTAGCTTTGGGAGTATACCCCCAAATAAATGCATTCCAGGCTTGATATTTGGGTCTGTGGTACCCTGTGTTGGGTCTGCTATCTCTGTTTCAGTTTTGCTCATCATGAGCCAAGAGTAAAAGATAAAGCAGTGACCTTTGAGGTAAACAGGAATGAGGAAGAAGCAGAGGTATCCATCTGGTTGTTGAATTTCAAAAAGTGTAGCCAGATAACTTGGAATCAATACCAGCTTCCTTGCTTGTCCAGATTGTGTGATCCTAGGAAAATATTTTATTTTATAGAGCCTCCTTTTTCTTTATTATCACATATGAGCACATCTTTAAATACATGAGTTCAGGATGTGAGCTGTGCAAGCACCTCTTATATTTGACTTAATAGACAGTAATGTTGCGCCATCTTTAATGAGAATCTAGGCTATAGTTAGGGTAGACATAAATACTGACTTGCCTCTTAATGCACTAATGGCATTGTCTTTGGAGGACAAGCCATGAATGTTTCTAAAAGCATTTTGCAAGTGCGTACTTAATATCTGCTCAATTACACTCCCTTATGGCGGTTACCAGCACCTGCTTAGCCATCCTACAATCCTGATTAAACCAATGTGGATGTTTTGCTCCCGACCTATGGCTGCCTCGGTATTCACTAGAGAAAATCAATTTAAGTTTATCAAACAGTAGACTATGAGTTTGTAAAAAAAGATTGGGGTCTACATACAGATCTTCAAATTCGTCTAAAAACTATACAAACCACTGATAGATCTCAGCATGCACTTCCCGATCAGAAAGGACTCTAGGCCACGTTACTCGTCGTTGATTATTGAAGATACTGGGTTACGGCAGGTCTGAAAGTCCCCATCTGGGAGACCTAACAAATTTCCCTCCATTAAGCCATACTGCTAGCGGGCAATGGTCACTCTCAGTGGTGCTAAGCACCTCTATATCTACCAGATCCTTCCATAATCTCACATCCAAAAAGATATAATCAATCACACTCCTCTGGTGCCCCCTTCTAAAAGTAGGGGCTCGCGCTTGATCTGAGTTTGTTCTCCTATTACAGGCACGTAGCCCGTGGGCCGCCACCATTGCTACTATCTGCAGGCCATGTGGTAAAGATGCCTTACTGGCCTATGTACCAGCTGTGGGATACCCCAATGCTCATCCTCTTACCTGATTACCATGTTGAGGGCAAGACACGGTTCAAATAAGGTATTAAAGTCACTAAGCCACTATTAGGCTAGACTTACTTTTAGAAGTTTCCACTAGCTTTTCAAGCATGGCCAAAACCGAGGACTCTGTTTGCTGGCAAAGTACGTACATACACATTTAATATAACCAAGATCAATCCCCTTGGGAATCGTAAGCTAATGCTCATTAGGTCGGGGGAGTCTATCCTCAGTAATTCATGCCTGCAGGCTATGTCATTTCTGACCAAGATCATAAGTCCTACCACAGCCCGGCCCATTTTCCTTGGTGGCAGGGCCTCAACGCTATAAGTGGTAAATCCTCTAACAAAGCCCTTGTTAACAGCCCATGTTTCTTGGAGCACACAGACATCATCTAAGGGAGTTCCACGCTTTGTCAGCTTCCTTAGAGCTCACCCCGCAACATTTCAGGAGATTAGTCATAAGTTTGTCCTGTATTTAGCCACCTTTTTGGGAGGATCACCCCTTTGTCCACAGCCCATCAATATACAAGATGCCCCCACTATGGGAGCCTCTAGGGTTGATTCGGTGACAGCTGGTCCTTGGGGTGTAAGAGTTCCCCTGTCCTTCCGTAACCCCAAATGACCTAGTCAGTCTAACTGGTCTAGTGTGGATAGTGGGTAATACCGGTTCTGAATAGGTACCTTAAATGTTGTATACCCCCGGTTTGTAGAGATCGATGTTGCTCAGACAGTATATTCCCCAAACCCCTTGCTAATGGGGGATAAAAAAAAAACAGGGGTAACACTCTAATACCCCCATTCACTTGGTTTTTAGCACCAATCATATTTAACAGGGATTGCACACTGCTAGGTGACTTGAAGTCCACAATTATACAGTCCCCAAGTGAAGCGTTTGGCGTAGGACTCACCCACACCACCCTTCGGGTAATGAGAATTTCCTCACAGAGGACCTGTGGCCAGCCCGACTTTCCGTAACCAGTGTGCAACTTTATTTAGTAATGAGTTATGCGACTGACTTGTTCCTCTAGGTAACTGAGGAACATTCTATAGGATAATAATATAGGGGGTACACTCCAGAGGAATGCTAGGTCGTATATCAGAGGTGTCAGCATACAAACACACAGACCCAGCTTCCTCAGATCCACTGCCACAGTCTCCTACCCTTTCCTCATCACCCACATGGTGTCCACTACTTGGGCGTTGGAAAAGTCCCTCATGGGGTTCATTAAATACAGATGGACCTCTTCCTTTACATGTTGTTTGGTGGATCAACGATTTCTCTCCGTTCCCTCTCGGGCGTGCTCTCTGGGTGTCAGGGATTCCACCTGGCTCATGGGTCCTGCCACAACCTCTCTCCCTAGGCTTAATAAAGGGATCTCTGTTGTCATGGCTAAACTCAAATTGTTTAATCATAGCCTCTATCGAGTTGAGATGCTCGATTAGAGGCTGCAATTTTAAGTCAAGGATGCTACATAATTTTTCTTTCATCTGCACAAACATCTCCTCCTGAGCCTGCCTTCAATCCTGCCCCTTCCCATTACCTGCCCCCTCTTTTTTATAAGGAATAGAGCGTTAGGCTGCCAACTGGATACTACCACAACTTAAGTGATTATCATTCCTTTCAGGATCTGGTTGTGTCCTCTTCTCTCTTGTTACCAGATCATCGCCTGTATTATTTGTGGGAACTAAAACCAGGGCTCCAAACTCATGGAGATCATAATCCTGCCTCTGAGCCTGAACTGGCTCGTCCACGTCCCCCTGAATCCCAACTGCCACAGGGTCATCACAGGGCATCACCTCACTACTGCCTTCCCGCCCAACCAGCTCTTCATCATTTGAAGCTCCTATCAATGAGGCCCCCAGCAAACCCAGGGGCAGGGAACATAGGGAGGATAGAGAAAGGCAACACTCTGCCAGCTCAATTTCCTTATTCATTATCCCCACAGCCCTTACTAAAAATTTGTCCATACTCGAATTGCAGGTACCTACTTGACCTATAGAGTTTGTAGGCCCGGGAGCGGCTTTGCTAGTTGCACCTCTGGTCGCCACAGGAGGGGGATTACAGCTTCCCCCGCCGCCTGGACTGCTGTGGGATATAGTGCGGCCCTCCATTGATTTGCCATGTTCTTAATGATGGATGATAAAGGGGTGCCCCAGCCCAGCTTCCTTCTGGCTCTGATGGGTGTGGACATGCACGCCCTTGGCCCGGGCTTCGACCAGGTGCGTTCCGCAGTGAAATGGCCGCCTCCTGGGGCGTAGAGCAGTCTGGGACTCGTAGTCCCCCTTCCAATGTTCAGCGTGTCCCGTGCTGCGTTGTCCCTCTGGCGCTTTATAGCGCTGTTGGCGAGGTGATTAGGGGCAGCTGGAGCAGTGAAATGGCCGCCTCCTGGGGCCTTGAGCAGTCTGGGACTCGTAGTCTCCCTTCCAATGTTCACCACATTTTCATTTCACTAAGAGGTTTTAACTTTTTAATTTTTTTGGATCAGGACCTTAAATATTTACACAGACTGGTTTACCCCCAAAAAGTTGTAAATTTGCACCCATAATAGTACTTCTTGAATGGGTATAAATTTACCACTTTTTGGAATTCACAAACACTGGCAGTAGTAGGCTTGGAAAGCTGCACCAGCCTCAGGTTTCCAGGCATAGTGCCGGCAATCAAACACTCAAAGGTGATGGGATGAATGATTGCAAATATGCTAACCAGTGACAATTGCCCGGGCAGCATTCCACCACATCGTTTTTGACAACTGTGCCACTCTAGTCAGCAGCCAACCTAATACAAAGCAGTACTGATTCTGCTCCTCGTGGAAGCAGCCCATCTCTAACCTTGGCCCTCTCATCCCTTCACTCTGCAGCCTACTGCTTTTTAAGTTGGGAAATTTGAGATTCACACACCCCACCCCTACCTTGCTAAGCTACTCCCCTGCGTACCATAAACAACACCTATTGCTTTCAGTACAAAGATTCCCATGTTCCAGTACCCTCATGCCCTTTTCACCGATGAAATTTCAGAAGGTTTCAACTTCAGCACTGCAAACTTTATCACATTTAACAATTACTGGGATAAGGTGTTAGGTAGTAAGTAGAAGGTTAGAGAGTTCCAATTTCCTGAGGGAATGTGGAATGTGTAAGAGGACGTTTGTGGCAGCTACCACCGGGACGAGGAAAGGAGAAGTAATAAACCAGAGTGCTCCAAGCCGGTGCTGTCTCCTTTTAAGTGGCGACGAGCAGGTGAAGACACTCATGCAGGAGCCGTTTAATTGGTAGCGGAAAGTGACTTACCGTTATATTGGCGGGATGTGCTGGAATGCGATCTGTGCCGGATCATGTTTTCAGATTTACAATTTAAATGCGGTTCAGCTGATGCCGGTGAAGAGTTGGAGACGAAGACGTACACGCACATCATTTTCCTAAAGAAACAGTGTTGTGAGCATTATGATAGCGCGTATACGGGAACTGTGGAAAGAGAAGTAGGACTTTGCATCGGAAGCAGAAGGCTCACGGCACGTGTCTGGCGGCCATTTTGAATGGTTGGGAAGAAAACACAACAAGCCCAACCAATCATAGAAACGAAAGGATAATACGGAGCAGTGGCAGCCATCTTAGAGGTACAAAAGGAAATGTTTCAACATATAAGGAGTTGTACACTGTAGAAGACTTTGCAAAGTACAAAGACAAGTAAATAAGAAGCAGTAGTGGGAACATTTTTTATACTTTGTGTCTTCGCTTAGAGGAGAGGCCGGACAGATTGTAAAACATACTTTTCGAAAAATAAGAAAAAGGATAGCAGAGTAATACAAATTTTAAGCATAATTAATTGTTGGGCATCTAGTTTGATATAATGGAGAGGATATTGGCACCCGCACCATTCTTACAGACGGCAGGAACACCGCCTGTAGATTGGCAAACATGGAAGGAGACAATTGAAGCCTGGAGGCGATAGAAGGTGACACTTTTACTTCAAAAAAGAAAAAAGCACTGTTAATTTACAATTTGGGAACAGAAGGAAGGAACATCTTAAAAACATTGCCAATAGAAGACGTTAGTATCTTAAAGGTGGGGAATGATGGAGTAGGGTCGACGTCTACGGTTGATGAGTATGCCTCGATAATAAGCACATTGGTTAAGAGGTTTAATCCAAGGAAAAACATTACTCTTGAAAGGCATAAGTTTCTTCAGCGCGCACAAATTCCAGGAGAGTCAATTGATGATTTTGTGGCAGCATTACGTACTCTGGCAGCTACTTGCAATTACAGAGAGTTAAGAGACAAGATAATACGTGATCAGTTAATTCAGAGAACAAACAACAAAAAGATTCAGGAAAAACTTAGAAACTGATTTGAGGTTGGCTAGGAGCATAGAGCATTCATAGATCTGCATGTAGGAAATGAACAACAACGTCAAAACCGCGGTGATCTGACTTATAAAAGCAAAACAGGCAGCAAAAACAACCCTGAAGAGTAGCAAAGTGAGTGGCTGTGACGAGCATGAACTACAGTCGTCCAGAAACTAGAACGTCACTAATGACATGACTTGCTATAGGTGTGGTAGTAGAACTCATGTTAGCAATGCAAAGATCTGTGCAGCTGTGAAGAGATGGGTATCATCCTAGACCCGAATCACCCTGATATGGTCTTATCAAAACATGACAGTGTTCACCAAACGTATACAGGAGCAACCAAGGATTGGATCAGAAATTACCCAGAAGTTTTTGCGGAAGGGTTAGGAAAGCTCAAGGGACTCTAGCATCACATAATATTGAAACAAGGTGCAAAGTCTGTGGCTCACAAGGTGCACAAGGTACCATTAGCACTACGGCTGAGTTGAAGCACAAATTGGAGAAGTTATGTTCGTTGGGCATAATAGAACCTATTGAAGGGTCTGAATGGTTGGCACCTATAGTTTTGGCGCGTAAGGCAGAAAATTGTTAAGACTCTCTGTGAGGATTTAAGAGACTTGAATGTGAACATTTGGGTGGATCGTCGGCCACTTCCCAACATCAATGAAATGTTGGCAAATTTGAAAGGAGCAAAGTATTTCACCTCACTTGACATCTCTTCTGCATATCATCAGGTGGAATTGAGCAGGGATTCTACACACTACACATCATTTGTAACTGTAGAAGGAGCATATAGATACATATGGATTCCGTTTGGTTTGGCATCTGCGTCTGCTGTATTTCAGCTTTTGATGAACAGGTTGCTTCAAGGAAAAGAAGGTGTTGTGCACTTCCAGGATGATATATTGATATTCAGGGACACAGTTAGCATACATGATGAAAGACTGAAGGATGTGTTGGAAGTTATTAAGTCATGTGGGATGACCTTAAGGAAGGACAAGTGCAAGTTTATGCAGGAAGGTGTAGATTATTTGGATCTCCGTGTATCATAAAAGGGTGTTGAACCAAAGATGAACATTTTGGATGCAATTCGACGTGCTCCTATACCTGCTGATAAAGATCAATTACGGTCTTTTGTAGGTTTAGTGGAGTACTATGTGAAATTTTTACCCACTTTTTCATATATGACGGCGTGCCTACGCAATCTTCTAAAGAAGAATGTCAAGTTCACATGGGACAGTGTGTATGACAAAAGATTCGAGTCAATCAAAAAGAGCATAGCTGATGCGCATCTCCTCAAGGCTTTTGACATTAGTGACACATGCATTATTACAACTGATGCAAGAAATGTAGGACTAGGTGCTGTACTTATGCAAATGAGGAGCAATGCAAAGGGGGAAACTATTGCCTTTGCATCTAGACCTTTGAGGGGGGGCAGAGTACACATATTCTACGATTGAGAAGGAAGCTGTAGCCATGTGGTGGGGTGTGGAACATTTCAAGAGTTTTTCGTGGGGAAATGAGTTTGTTTTGAGAATTGATCATAAACCATTGGTAGATCTTTTTAGCACCAAGGGTGGGGGCAGGGCCACACTCCGTATTGCTAAGTGGCAGTATAGACTGCAGGAATTCAACTGTAAACTTGAATATATGCCAGGTGTGAAAAATCAAGTGGCTGATTGTTTGTCCAGATTACCTTTGTCTGAAAATGATGATACATCTGAAGCAGTGGATGAATTGGAAATAGTGTGTGCAGTAAATGCTGTTGGGGATGTTTCTAAGGGAGCGTTAACTGAACAAGAGTGGGTGAGTGCATGTTTGGATGACGGAGTGTTGCAGGAAGTCAGGAGCTTCATCGTGGGAGGGTGACCCAGTGCACAGAACACACCAGAAGATTTAATTCCCTACAAGACAGTTGAAGAGGAGTTATCTATTGTTGGAAATATTATGCACAGAATTAATCTGTTAATAGTCCCTGACAGTTTACGAATGAGAGTGTTAGAGTTGGCACACGAAGGGCATCTTGGGATTCGCGCTATGATGCGTAGGGTGAGAGAGGATTTCTGGTGGCCTGGGGTGGCAAGAGCAATTGAGCGTTATGTGCGCGACTGTTGCTTGTGTGTGTTGAGTGACAAATCTCAGGTAACGTATCCGTCCCCGGTAGAACCCATTGAGGTTTAAAATGTACCTTGGTCCAAGTTGGCGTTTGACTTCTCAGGACCGTCTGGAGTGATTGGAGGTGAACCCAAGTATGCTTTGGTGATGGTGGACTACATGACCAAATGGCCAGAAGTGAAGTTTGTAGATCGTGTGAATACCGATATAGTCAAGAGGTTCTTCAAAGAAGTGTTCTTGAAAGAAGGTTTTCCGGAAGAGATTGTCACTGATAATGGAACACAACTTGTTTCTGGAGGGATGGCAAGTTTTCTGGCTAGTGTGGGTATAAAGCACACTCTGACAACCCTGTATCATCCTCGCAGCAACGGGTTGGTGGAGAGATTTAACTGTGTTATAAAGGATAGTTTGCAGTTGGCATTGGTGAATGGGTTATCGTGGAAAGAAACTGTTGAAGACTTGCTGTGGGGGTTTAAGACAACACCCCATATCAGTACAGGGATATCCCCATTCACATTATTAAGGGGTAGAATGGCTGCCTCAAAGTTGAATAAGAAGTGGATGGCTAAAAAGAAGGTTGATGTGGACAAGTTAGGTAAAGTGGTGGATGTGAGATCAGCTGTACAGAAAGGGTATAGAACGAGGAGCCCACAATGTAAGGGTCTTGTTTTTCAAGAAGGGGATAGGGTGAGAATTAAGAAACTGGGATTAGTGTGAAGGGTTTGTTGAAATGTCCCTTTTTGAAGGGTTATCCCCAAACGTTTTGCCTTCTTCCTCCTATTTTTTTCAGGTCTGTGTTTGCTGGTTTATTGTCTCTGCCCACTTTACCACTGCTAATCAGTGCTAAAGTGCAAGTGCTCCCCATATAAATTGTAGTGTGGATTGGCTTATCCATAATTGGCATATTTGATTTACTAATAAGTCCCTAGTAACGTGCCCTAGAGGTGCCAAGGGCCTGTGAATCAAATGCTACTAGTGGACCTGCAGCACTGGTTGTGCCACCCGCATTAGTAGCCCTGTAAACATGACTCAGACCTCCCATTGCAGTGTCTGTGTGTGCAGTTTAAAACTGCCAGTTCGACTTGGCGAGTGTACCCACTTGCCAGGCCTCAACGTTCCCTTTTACTACATGTAAGGCACCCCTAAGTTAGGCCCTAGGTGGCCCCATGGGCACAAGGCAGTGTATGTTTAAGGTAGGACATATACTAGTGTGTTTTATATGTCCTAACAGTGAAATACTGCCAAATATGGTTTTCACTGTGCAAGGCCTATCTCTCTCATAGGTTAACATGGGGGCTGCCTTTAAATATCCTTAACGCACAGATTCTCTTTGAGAGCAGATAAAAATGTGGAGTTTAGGGTCTCTGAGCTCACAATTTTAAAAACAATCTTGCACTGAAGTTGGTTTTTAGATTGTTAGTTTGAAAATGCCACTTTTAGAAAGTAGGCATTTTCTTGCTTAATCCATTCTGTGACTCTGCCTGTTTGTGGATTCCCTGTCTGGGTCAGTTTGACAGTTGGGCTGTTCACACCTCTCCTCTAGACAGTGACACAAAGGGGGCTGGGGTGTAGCCTGCATATCTTGATTAGCCATCTGTGCTGGAGGGGAGGGGAGGAGTGGCCACTCACACCTGAAAGGACTGTGCCTGCCCTCACACAATGCTGTCTCTGACCTCCTGGTGAGTGTCCGGGGCCTGGCCTGGACAAGGAAGGATCCTGCAAACACTTGAGATTTTGCTTTGAAGTTTGCCTGTTGGAAGTCTCAGGGACACCAAAGACTTTAGTTTCCTCGACCTGCAGCACTGGGAACTGTGTGTTTTGTGCTGTTCAAGAGGAGAAACCACTGTGACGGCGCCAACGACCCCGCTGGCCTGCACTGTGACCTGCCGACGCCACACAGAGTCGCATTGCCCTTCTTCGCACCGCGACCCTGGTCTCCCCAAAGCCATCATCGGACGACTTTACTGACCCGCTGCTCGCACCGCGACCTGTGGGCCCCTCCCTCTGGCCTCGCCTGCTGACACAGCAGCCTAAGCATCCCCGATGACGCCGCTCCTGCTGACACCGGTGCTGCTGCCTGCACCATGGCCTGTGGACAATGCTCGTGAGGTACACGAAGCACCGTCCCGCACCACAGCCCCGGTCTACCAATGCCAGCACCATCGACTCCTGTGTCTTCACCAGGCATCCTGCCTGCACTGTGGCCTGTGGACACCGCTCGTGCGGGTCACGAAGCACCGTCCCACACCACTGGCTTGGGCCGAACGACGACAGCGCTTCAGCAACACCGACACTGCTGCCTGCACTGTAACCTGTGGGCACCTCACGTCGCACCGCCCCGCTTCACACCGCAGCCCTGGTCTTACCGACGCCACTGGACGCTGTCATTGAGCTGCTGCCTGTACCATGACCTGTGGGCACCGCACCTTGCATCGTCCTGCTTCACACTGCAGCCCTGACGCCATCCATGCTGGCGCACCTGATTTCATCAGCCTGGAGTTCGATCCGCAATGCGTGTGACTTCAAGGGCCCGACGACTCCTGCACCGACTCCGGAACCGACACCGCGACATCAGCGACGCCACTCACCAGAGCTCAACGGGAGGATCACGACGCCCTGCAAATCCAAGGTACTGTTTGTGGGTCTTCCAGACAACGTAGCTGGCCCGCAATGCCGCGGCCAGCCTGAACTGTTGGTTTTGCTGATCACGACGCCGTGATAGCCCCATGTGAAGCTATCAACTTCAAGGAACTGCATTTTTGAGCAAATCTTGCAGAATTCATATTTTTATTACTTTATGTTCGATTTTTATCGTATTTGGTCTTGTTTTATATAGATAAATATTGTCTATTTTTCTAAAACTGGTGTGGTGCCCTTTTGTAGTGTTTTCACTTATTACTGTGTGTTATGTGCAAATGCTTTACACATTGCTCCTGAGATAATCCTGACTGCGTGTGCCAAGCTACCAAAGTGAGGAGCAGGGGTTATCTAAGCGGGTATCTCAGTTATCCTGACTAGAGTGAGGGTCCCTACTTGGACAGGGTGCAAACTGACTGCCAACTAGAGACCCCATTTCTAACAGGGTTTATCTAGGTTTTCTTCTCCAGCCAGGGTGAGGAAAGTCCTGGATCATGTGGTTGCGTTGGAGAATGGGAAGAAGTGGAAAAATCTTTCCTTTCCGTTGTGCCAGAATCTAAGGGGAGTTATGTCAATGGGAGACGGGGCACGGAAGCAAGTGTGGATTGCATGGAGGAGTGTGTGGATAGGGAAGTGTCAGGGAGGATGAGGTCATGTCCTATGAAATTCAAAGATTACATTGTACATCAGATCAGATAGACAATCAGATGCAGATTTATATATATATTAGTTTATCCATATGCAGTCATGTATATGTTAGTTTTAAGCTTTGTTGCTCTCATTTTCTGTTATCGTGAAGGAAGGAGGGTATGGTGGTTAGTGGGTAGAATGTTAGAGAGTTCCAATTCCCGGAAGGAATGTGGAACATGTAAGAGGATGGTTGCGGCAGTTATCGTAGGGACAGGGAAAGGAGAAGTAATAAACCAGAGTGCTCCAACCCGGTGTTTTCTCCTTTTCATAAGGTTAGTGCTTAATTTGTGCTTGTTGTTTCCTGTGCAGAGCACCAGCCACTTAATTTTAAGGGCTGGCACTTATTTTTCTGCCTCAAGCATTTACACATGAGTAAAAGACACATATGGGAAAGACGGAGGAAGAGAAAAACAAAAAGGCGTCACAAATGGGAGAAAGCAGAAAGCTGCAAGAGTGACCTGAAGGGGCACGGAGTGGCTTTAAATGGATTGGAGGGGCCAGAGATGGCTTCAAGATTACGCTGCCTCAATATTCCGTGTTCACACATTTAATTGCAGCATCCGCGTGTTTAAGAGGTGGGCTTTGGGCACCGGCATGTTTTTATTTACAAATTAAGCACTGGATAAGGTAAGCTTTGCACAACTGCGCAAACCACTGTGCAGGGATCGTAAAGTAACAAAGCATTGGTATTCGAGGCCTAAGTGAACTACTTATCCCTTCAGCTATGTCAGTGAATGGTGCAGATCCTGAAAGGCAAAGAGACTCCAATAGGACGCGATGCGCCTTCGAATTGGTACCCAGCGGTAGTCATTTCAGGGCCGGCGGTGGTGAGCGCCCACCAAACGCCTTACTCCGTGATCAGGAGAGCAGGAGGGTTTCCTAGCTAGACTACGCTAGCACGAAATACTGGAGACCTTTGTAAATAGGACTGGGCATCATAGAAGAGGCGAGGAGACAGGAAGAAAGGAGAAAACGTCGGAGAAGCACTGACCCTCTAGGGAAGTTTAGGGTAAAAATGGGGATAAGGTTCAAATGGTGCTTTTGGCCACAGTGGATGCGTCAAAATGGGGCGCCGACACCAAAGTTTGATAGTCTCTTGAAAAGGAAGCACCTTCACGACCATAAAGATCTATTGACTTGTTTCCTTGGTTCCCTCGTACTCATCTTAAAGTATTACATCCCTCCACTTGCCTTTGCAAAGTCTTCACAGTTGCATCGTCCCCCTCAGCTTACACGCAATTCACTGTCCATTTCTCCTATTCTGAAACAAGGAATTTCAGAGCACCGGGCAAATTTATATTTTGCCACCTGAGTGCTCCCTTGCCACTAGAAATAGAGTCATTTTGATCTTATTTGTTATAACCTGGCGGCCACTTTCGACCATTTGGGTGATGCTACAAGCCAGTTGCTTGTAACAGCCGAGTGCATCACCAGCCCTGCTTCCCGCATGCCCACCTGACCACAAGTCACTGTTCCCTCCATTATTCGTCCTTGATCAACAGCATGGTTTCCTGATTCTTTTACTTAACCTTTTGTCTACTTTTTCAGTTTACTCCGTTCCCTCCTTAGCTCCTGCTCAACCATCACCTTGTCCCTTTCTTTGTCTCTCTAACCTACAGGAACTCTGTGACCTTTTCACCAGCTTGCCTATGGAGTGAGACATAACGTTACATGACATCACAGTAGCTTGAGCATGCTCAACGTGACGTGTGTCTCAGAGATTGTTGCCCCTGGCACGTCACAATGGCCCCCCGGCAACCTTTGACAACAGCCTCAACTGCTCTCTTTGGTGTGTGGCTCAGAGATCAGTGGCCAGACCCACCTCCACCATGCGCGAGGCAGCAGATGAATCTCACTGAAGGCACATGGAAGGACGAGGGGACGAGGAAGGCAGTCCCTGCGCAAGGACAAAAGCAACCGAAACCTCGTCTGAAAGAGATCCAACGGAAAGTGTCAGGGTCGAACAGGCCGATACAGCAATGTAGTAGTGCCAGAAGGGCTGGTCGTAGAGGCCAGTACGTGGGTTGCTTTTTGGCTGTTTGAAGGCCTGTGTGTTTTTTTAGGTCTGGTGGGCCGGTATAATGCTGATTTCCCTGATATTACCACAAGTATTGCCTGCCGCAATGACAAATGTCTGCTGTCTTCCACCGGCCCAACCGGGGATAAAAGGCGTTACTTATTAAATGTAGACCTGCTTCACCAAGCATACTGCGCGTGGTGGGCTGGTGGTACGCCCCAGCCAGTTTCTCCAGGGGGCTGATTCACCTCTTGCCTTTCTTCTAGGAATCCCTCCTGACGTCATATCCCGAAGAGGTCGAAAGATTGTGGGTAGAGCACCCAGATAGTTCAGAAAAATAAACCATTATCCTTTGGAAATCCCACTCATTCAAGATCAACTATGCCTTCCAGACAAGTCTCACAGAAACAACACTTTTACGGGCACCCAGCTCAACAGAAATACGTATAAAGCTAACGGCTGTTTCTGGGCCCTGCAAACAACAGAGACTGAAGATAAGTGTGCATGTAAGTTTCTTCAAGATGTTCAATCACTTCGATCTTTTTTGTATCAAAAGTTTACATAGAATTAAAAACAAGAAAATATAATCCAGAAAATGTAAAGTGAAAAACATAAAGCTATGCTCAAATCATAAATGTGATAAAATAAATATCAATGTTAGCGATAGCACTTTGTGGGTAATATCAACCACCACAGCAGGGGAAATCAAGGCAAGTTTAACAGGTATGCATCAATTCACTTCTCACACGGCCGCACTAGCCAGCAGGGCTCTTTGTTACCTTCCTCTTGCTGCAGCGTTCATTAGGCTAGTGCTGAAGGCACCACATTGAAATGGAAGCTGAGGATTATGGGAGAGCAGTGATGCATCCTTCTTAAAGGAACAATGCATAGGACTGGTCACCCTCGCCGCTTCTAGATTGTCCCCATAGCGACATATTGTGCTTGCATGGGTTGGAAAGCAGTGTCTTCCGGTACGTTGCTCCCAGATATTCCTCAGAGACGATTTGTGCATCTAATTCATGATATCCAATATTACCCCCTTAGGCCAGGTAAAAATTCCATGAACCAAGAACTGGCATCAGGATAGCTTCAGGCACAATCCCTGAAGATGGCACGTAGAGTAGTGCACAATGCAGGTATCTCTTTAATCTATCTAACTGACCTAAGACGTAATTGCAGGCAGGTACATTGTCTGTTGCAAACTCCGAAATCTCATCCACTAAACCTACATGCATCCTACATGGGCCACTTTACAAACATAAACCGTGCAAAGCACCACAAAAATAGAAGCCTTTTATTTGAAGATAATGAGGGGCATATTTATACTCTGTTCGCGCCGGATTTGTGTCATTTTTTTAAGCAAATCCAGCGCAAACTTAACTCCATATTTATATTGGAGTTAAAGCCATTTTTTGCCTGCGGAAAACTTCCTTGCTTCAATGAGTTGAAAGGTAGGCGTTCCCCGGCAAAAAATGACTCAAAGGCTCTAGCGCCTTATTTATCCTCCAGTGCAAAAATCATGCACAGGAGGAGGAGGGCCTTAAATAATGGCGCTAAGCCTCCTCAGCACCATTATTTAACACCTGGGTCAGGGCAGGCATTAGGGGACCTGTGGGCCTTTTTCCATGGTCAGAGACCATGGAAACAGCCCACAGGTGCCCACCCCCTGCCCCTAGGGACACCACCACCCACCCGCACCCAGACCTGGAGGATACCTAAGGATGGGAGGACCCATCCCAGGTAAGTCCAGGTAAGTTAAAAAAAAAAAAAATCAGAGTGCCATAGGGGGACCTAACGAGGGCCCCCTACATGGCATTGTGCCCAATGGCCATGCCCAGGGGACATAAGTCCCCTGGGCATGGCCATTGGTCCGGGGGCATGACTCCTGTCTTTACTAAGACAGGAGTCATGTCCATGTGGTTGTGCATCAAAAAAATGACGCTAGTCAGGTTAGAGTCATTTTTTTTACTCTAACCTGACTAGCGCCATTCTTTCCCACACAACCTCCAGTCTTCCCTACGCTTCCCTTACCCGGTTAGCGTCATGTATTTTGACGCTAACCGGGCCTTAGTGCCGGCTTGCGCCATTCCTTAAACATGGCGCCCGGCTAGCGTCCTGGAATGGCACTATCCGGCGCTATACTTTTTGACGCAAACCTGTGCTAACGCAGGTTTTCATCAAAAAGTATAAATATGGGCCTTAGTGCCTGCAAAAGCAAACACATCTCTCTCACATCTTTCTGCTGAACTCCAAATTTAGGTGGAGCAACATATTTGCCACAACTCAGTTAAAGCACCCATTGTACCTCTTTTATAAAACCAAAATGCTCCACATACTGGATGTGCTGCAAACATTACCCTACCAACCATTCACAGGCCATGTAGAAGCTTCTTACTGCTCACCTGGAAGCGGTTTGGGTTCTTATTAATTTGGGCCCTTAGCAGATGCACTGTTTAACGCCTACGATGCAATACAAAAGAATACACCTCTCTGTGTACATCACCACCTACACAACCCCAACTAAATTAAGTCTATTAACTCTTGCACCCAGAAAAAAAAAATCTACCTTGAGGAACATTTCTGACCCACCAAAGAGATCCCACTCAAACCATCCAAAACTAATTTAATTTTAACTATCCCCAAAGATCCAATCTACTTTATCAATTTTGTCATGTGGTTATTTGTTCACTTTCAATTTTGTTTTGAATTCTCTTTCTGATTCTCTCCCCAATTTTCTTTCAAATTCTGTTTTCAATTCCTCTATAATTCGATCTCTGTCCTCTTTTCATCAATCCAGTTTCTTCTATGTCCCAAAAGCTCTTCCCCAATTATATTTCCTTAATTTTCCACTGTCTCTATTTCACATTCCCTACTTCACGTTTCTAGTTCTCTTTTCTCACTAGCCTTTAATGTCCTCCCAAATGTTATATTCCATCCTTGATCCAAGCACTTTATAAATTCTTCACCTAACTTCCTTTACAGAGATCTCTCTTCAACGTAGTCCCTGCGTTTCAGTTTAAAAAAAGTTTCCAAATTAGGCCATTCATTCATATGAATATGCAAATGCTCTTACTCTTCCCTAGCCAAGGTGCAGCCCTAACACCTATATGTTACCGCCCCTAAAATACCCAATCCCCTTCTTGGGTTTCCTCTCATCTAATGTGCCATCCTAACATCTAGGCAACAACTTTTCCTGTCCCATTCCTTCGTTGATTTTTTCCCCGCAAATGACATCCCCTAGAGGCCTCCCACCAAGCCTTTCTTGGAGATACCCATATATACAAGACTGAATATATTGTCTTCCATGTATATTACTCTCGTATCCCAGGGCCCCTAAACCCCACCTCCCTAAAAACATTTTTGTTACATTTTCCAAAGAACATAATACCTCTCACTCATGTTTCATCAATTTGCTCTCCCTAAGCTCACTAAATACGTTTCTGACCTCAGCAGCCTATCCCCTCCCTCCCCACCCACCTCATCTTGTGGGAATATCATTACTGTTCCAAATGTTCAAGAATTCGGTTTTATCACTCCTTAGCCTTTGATGGTTCCAGAAAATCTCTAACAAAACGTTTGTGACAGTATTCTTATGTCGACATGATGTGGAACAAACCTGATACACCCACCAATGCCTATTAACACATTCCTTGCTATCGGCCTTCTCATGCAAACCAAGATACCTTTCCCTACACCTACCCTAGTAACGTCCGGCTCCCCCTACCTGTTCAAGTTTCTTAGCCAACAAGTTACATTTTCATGACCACATAGCTTAACTCCCATACCTGCTCCTACAATTCCCTTGTAGTCCCCAAGAACAGCTACTGAAAGTCATGTACATTGCAGGTTACCACAATATCATCCATCCTCTTAAAAAATACCTTACCATTATCCATCCCACTGTTGTGCTAGGTCCTTAAAATCCAACTGCACCTTTCTTTTGTGCTGTGCAGCTCCCATAGCCACAAACAACCACCTCCTAGACATACAGAGACCTTCAAAACCTGAAAGCCAGACTCCTGCAGCATGGATGTTTCGTATTCAACCCCCCTTGACATCAACCATATGGAACCTCTACACCCATAAAATAACCAATTAATTAGGTAACATTCCAACTCAATCAGCACTTACTGACCCTTACATGGATACCTATTTACACCATCACCACAGCAAACACCTAAATTCACTTTCTTGTTAGCCATAACATTCTGGAAACATTTGCCCAAACAGGACTGGCTTAAATACCCACTGAATTCTAATCTAACAAGACATTTCAAACACTGCCCCCCATTTCCCTCGGTTACCACCTTTGTCCTCTCCATTATTCTCCAGCATCATACATGCCCTACCCCCATAAAAGTTGAATAAAGTGACCAGCAGGCTTTGAAACCTGAATTACCTTCTTGTCCAGCTTCTTTAACCCTGTCCTTACTTTGTGAGGAGTTCTGCCTCCTGGATACAAGTTACCCATTAGAGGCTGGGAAGAAGGCTTTCTTCTTTTTTATTATTTTCTTTGTCTTTCCTTTCTTTTTTGCTCCACCTCTCACTCCATAACATCACCTTGTAAAACTATGAGAAGGCAAATCCCGGGTTCGAGGTGCTCTGAGAAGGCAATACAGCAAGGAAGGCAGTAGGAGGACTGGAACAAGGAAGACAAGGACTCAGGGTAATGAAGATCACCAGTAAATAATCTGGACATTTCCTCCTTGCTATCTTCTTCATCATAGTCCTTACTTTGTGAGCATTCAACCAATCTCACAAGGACACCAACCAGAAAGGCGGGATGCAGTAAGAACAGAAACCTGATTTATACAGTGATTTATTCTTCCTAATTTGTAAAATATTATAACTAAAGTTGCCTTGTTCTAAATTGAAAACATCGAAACAGTAGTTATTAACATGAGAATCAGCCTATGTGGCTGCTCTGCAGATCTCTTGGAGTGGGACTCCCCTAAATTCTGCCCAAGTGGCTGCTACCCTCTTAGTGAATCAACCTTGAATTCCCAGTGAAGGAGCCTTAGCCACTGTAATGTAAGATTGGCAAAAATCACCCAACAACGTCATGCAGTTTTGAGGTTTTTTTTCTCTTTCTTTGGACCAACAAAAGAAACAAATAAAGCATCACTAGAAAGTTTAGTATACGCCAAATAAGTTGATACGGCTCTATGCACACCTAGCATCCAGGGAGAATGCTACTAACCTTTAGGCTGTAAAATTGGCAAAATAATCTCGTGTGAACAGTGAAGCTGAGAGGATACTTTAGGGATGAACCCCGCCCCACTCTTAATATGAAAAAGTATATGATTTTCTCCTGTCATGTAACATCTTATGCTGAGCCTGTTTCTCTGAGGCCCTCATATGCGTTAATATTATGCTTTTACTGTTCCATCTTATGTATGAAGATTCCATGTATACATTTAAGTGCCCTATTGTTCTTACGTACTCATCTTTATATTTCTTCTTTTTATGTTCTGCACATTGTGTGGATCACCTTGATGCACGTTACACTGCTCTTGGTTTCTGTTGACTCTTATTGTGTCTCAAAGCACATGGGGCTTTTTTCACATGTGGTGTCACCATTTTAACTTTAGGAACATTAGTGCCTGGATATGTGTCCTAGGCACTCCTTTGACTTGGTGCCTAAGTTGAGTTGTATTTGACTTTTTTCAGGTATAGTACATTTTATTGTTATATTAATTGTTTGCCCACAACATGCGCTGTAATGTCAGTGCTTGTCTCTAAGGTCCTCTGTTTTTTTTTATCTTTTGGAGATGGACATTTAAATGCAGCAGTTGTAATACTTTTGTAGCTCTGGGGTTATACGTCTCACAGCCCCGACGTGTCATTCATCTGTGGAATATGAGGTGGAGGTGTCTCAGCAGTGTTACCAGATTTTAACCCCTTCGCTGCCGGGCCTTTTCCCCCTCCTGTGCCGAGCCTTTTTTTGGCTATTTGGGGCAGTTTGCACTTAGACCCTCATAACTTTTTGTTCACATAAGCTACCCACGCCAAATTTGCGTCCTTTTTTTCCAACATCCTAGGGATTCTAGAGGTACCCAGACTTTGTGGGTTCCCCAGAAGGAGGCCAGGAAATTAGCCAAAATACAAAGAAAATTTCGTTTAAAAAAAAAAAGAAAATGGAAAAAGGGGCTGCAGAAGAAGGCTTGTGTTTTTTCCCCTGAAAATGGCATCAACAAAGGGTTTGCAGTGCTAAAATCACCAGCTTCCCAGCTTTCAGGAACAGGCAGACTTGAATCAGAAAACCCAATTTTTCAACCCAATTTTGGCATTTTACTGGGACATATCCCATTTTTACGTTTTTTTGTGCTTTCCGCCTCCTTCCAGTCAGTGACAGAAATGGGCATGAAACCAATGTTGGAGCCCAGAAACCGAAACATTTCTGAAGAGTAGACAAAATTCTGAATTCAGCAAGGGGTAATTTGTGTAGATCCTACAAGGGTTTCCTACAGAAAATAACAACTGAAAAAAATAATATTGAAATTGAGGTGAAAAAAACTGCAATTTTCCTCTACGTTTTACTCTGTAACTTTTTCCTGCAATGTCAGATGTTTTAAAGCAATATACCGTTACGTCTGCTGGACTCTTCTGGTTGCGGGGATATATAGGACTTGTAGGTTCACTTGTGGGTCCCTCAGGGATTCTCACTTAGCCCCACTTTGTTTATTGTTTATGTGGCCCCTCTGGCAGAACATATACGTTCTTTTGGTTCCACCCCCACCTTATATGCAGACGACACGCAGATTATTATTCCTATCAACAATGATGGGGAGATAGTCGCGGTTCGGTTTAACACCTGTATGTCAGCGGTAAGCAGTTGGATGAAGGCCAACTGGCTGAAATTGAACTGTGAGAAGACAGAAGTTCTCTGTTTTGGGACAAGTAAGGCACCATGGTCCCCTAGTTGGTGGCCTAAAGAGTGCGGCACTCTGCCCCTACCGGGTTCCACATCCAGAAACCTAGGATTTCTTTTCGACGATCATTTGTCTTTCCAACCGCAAGTTAATCTGACTATAAAAACCTGCTTGTGGACATTGAGGAAGCTGAAGAAAATTTTCCCTTTTCTAACTAAAGAATGGAGAGTGACGGCTACTTTGGCGTTAGTCGGATCCAGATTGGACTATGGTAATGCCCTTCTGCTTAACTTGGATAAAAAATCTCTTAAAAGACTGCAGCTGATACAGAACACAGCTGCTAGACTAATTCTGAATCTGCCACGATCTGCCTCTGCTAAGGAAAGCCTCAAAAATCTTCATTGGCTTCCAATAGCCCAATGGCTATCCTTTAAGGCGCTCTGTATTTTCCATAAAGCCGTGCACGGGACTGGGCCCAAGTATCTTACTACTAAACTTCATTGGCACCGACCCACACGGTTGCTGCGTTCGGCCAATACCTTTCTCATCCAGGTGCCCGCACTAAGAAGGTGAAGTGGGGGGATAAAGCCTTCACTATAGCGGCTGCGAGGACTTGGAATTCTCTTCCGCTGGAGCTGAGGAAAGAGCATAACTATCTGGTCTTTAGGAAACGGGTCAAGACTTGGCTGTTTCCTCGATAATTGTCTGATTTCTTTCTCTGACATTGCCGCTCTCCCTTAGTCAGCGCTTCGATGCCCCCGGGCCGGAATGCGCTCTACAAATACCTCCATACATACATACATAGGTTCATACATAGGTTCATCAAGAACTCTAGGTACCCAGAGCCAATAAATGAGCTGCACCCTGCAGTGGATTTTCATTCTTATCGGGTATACAGCAATTCATTTGCTGAAATATAAACAGTAAAAAATAGCTATCAAGAAAACCTTTGTATTTCCAAAATGGGCACAAGATAAGGTGTTGAGGAGCAGTGGTTATTTGCACATCTCTGAATTACGGGGTGCCCATACTAGCATGTGAATTACAGGGCATTTCTCAAATAGACGTCTTTTTTACACACTCTCTTATATTTGGAGGGAAAAAATGTAGAGAAAGACAAGGGGCAATAACACTTGTTTTGCTATTCTATGTTCCCCCAAGTCTCCCGATAAAAATGATACCTCAGTTGTGTGGGTAGGCCTAGCGCCCGTGACAGGAAATGCCCCAAAACACAACGTGGACACAGCCCATTTTTTCACAGAAAACAGAGGTGTTTTTTGCAAAGTGCCTACCTGTAGATTTTGGCCTCTACCTAGGGAAACCTACCAAACCTGTGCATATTTGAAAACTAGAGACCTAGGGGAATCAAAGATGGGGTGACTTGTGGGGCTCTGACTAGGTTCTGTTACACACAATCCTTTCCAAACCTCACAATTTGGCTAAAAAAACACATTTTCCTCACATTTCGGTGACAGAAAGTTATGGAATCTGAGAGGAGCCACAAATTCCCTTCCACCCAGCGTTCCCCCAAGTCTCCCGATAAAAATGATACCTCACTTGTGTGGGTAGGCCTAGCGCCCGCGACAGGAAATGCCCCAAAGCACAACGTGGACACATCCCATTTTTTGACAGAACACAGAGGTGTTTTTTGCAAAGTGCCTATCTGTAGAATTTGGCCTCTAGCTCAGCCGGCACCTTTGGAAACCTACCAAACCTGTGCATTTTTGAAAACTAGAGACCTAGGGGAATCCAAGATGGGGTGACTTGTGGGGCTCTGACCAGGTTCTGTTACCCAGAATCCTTTGCAAACCTCAAAATTTGGCTGAAAAAACACATTTTTCTCACATTTCGGTGACAGAAAGTTATGGAATCTGAGAGGAGCCACGAATTTCCTGACACCCAGCGTTCCCCCAAGTCTCCCGATAAAAATGATACCTCACTTGTGTGGGTAGGCCTAGCGCCCACGACAGGAAATGCCCCAAAACACAACGTGGACACATCCCATTTTTTGACAGAAAACAGAGGTGTTTTTTGCAAAGTGCCTACCTGTAGATTTTGGCCTCTAGCTCATCCGGCACCTAGGGAAACCTATCAAACCTGTGCATTCTTGAAAACTAGAGACCTAGGGGAATCCATGATGGGGTGACTTGTGGGGCTCTGACCAGGTTCTGTTACCCAGAATCCTTTGCAAACCTCAAAATTTGGCTAAAAAAACACATTTTCCTCACATTTTGGTTACAGAAAGTTCTGGAATCTGAAAGGAGCCACAAATTTCCTTACACCCAGCGTTCCGCCAAGTCTCCCGGTAAAAATGATACCTCACTTGTGTGGGTGGGCCAGGTGCCTGCAACAGAATAAGGCCCAAAACTTGTAGAGATAGAGGGGATAGCACAGCGAGTTGATAAGGACATATTCTTCTTTTATACATCTTTAGGCTGACTCTGCTTTGGAGACTGAGGGGAACGCTGGGGAGTAGGAATTTTGTGCTGGAGTGGTGATCGTACAAACGAAAGTCAGGAAAATATGCTTTTTTAAGCAAATTGTGAGGTTTGCAGAGGAGTCTGGGTAAGAAAATGTTGGGGGATCCACGCAAGCCACACCTCCCTGGACTCATTGGGGTGTCTAGTTTTAAAAAATGTCTGGGTTTGGTAGGTTTCCCTAGATGAAGGCCGCACCCAGGACCAAAAACATAGGTGCCCCCAAACACAGGTAGTTTTGTAATATATCATTTTGATGTGTCCACATACGTCTGTGATGTGCCAAACACTAAAATTGTGAAAAGAAACGCACTTAGGTTATGTGAAAAAGACCCCTCACCCACAAACCAAGTTGGTGGCATGCTTCATCATCGGGGTCCCACCTGAGGCACCTAGCGTGTCACAGGTGTGCTGCGACGCCTGATTACAGGGGAGCAGGTTTTTTCATTTTTACCACACATACTGGTTGGATTTGGCACGAGGGTGAGTGATGGTTCAGTGGATCAAATTTTATTAACAAGAGATTTCACAAAAATGAAATGCACTGTTAATAACTGAAAGGCAAAAAACTGAACCAATGACTCACAGCTCGTGAGCTGTAAAGCCGCGACAAGGCACCAACCACTTTACAGTCCATTCACACACCTTTCATACATGACACGCACAAGACTATTCACACCGCCAGCCACGGGCCCAGCACATTACAACACTCACATCGACAGACAGTGCCACTCAAGGGCCCATCACTTACATACGCCCACATGCCTGATACAACAATCATACCAGATGATGGCAGTGTGTGGACTGGTGTTTGGCTGGCAGTGTGTTGCAGTAGCCAACAGCAAGTCAATATGTACACTATGTACACCCTCAGCCAAGCCCCACTCCACACACAATGGCATCCCTTTTTGTTTGTTTTTAAACAAAGAAACCCCTAACTAATTAGAAATCATTACAAAACTACAAACACAAAAGCTCTAACTAAGTACATGACAGAAATGCTAACCATGAAACTGAACACATGAAAATACAAAACAGACATGAGTTTACACTCATGGTTGTTCCCAGTAATTCTTCTGGGTGTGGTAATTCTTAAAACAACCACCAACACACAGCCCAGGCTTTGAAGGACAATCTGGGCAGTACATTTGAGTCTCCCTCCGGATACCTCTTCGAAAAGACACTCTACATTTCTTAGCTGGAAAGTCTTTTTTGGGTGTGGGAGGAATGTGCTCAGCAAAGTGGCGATCTTTCAATCTAGCCACATCCTCCACCACTGCTTCCCTAGGAACTCTGCCCTGTTCCACCACAATAAGGCTCTCTATCACTGACTCCTGAAATTTCACAAATGTCATCTTTGACTCTGGAGACCTATCCTTAAACACAATAAAAGCATTAAAAGTTGCTAAGTGGAAGAGGTGAATTGCTAACTTCTTATACCAAACGTAAGACTTACGAAAAGCAGTATAAGGTTCCAACCTCTGATCAACTCTATCTACACCTCCCATGTGCTTATTATAATCTAAAATGCACACAGGTTTGCGCACTTCAGCAACCTGGCCCCAAACAGTCACAGAGGAAGTACTCTCATCATGGATGGTACTTAGCATGTAGACATCCCTCCCTTGGATAGCCTTTCCGGTTACAACGAATTGTGCCACAAGCAACAGTGTCCACTCTAAACAATTCCTTGAACAACTGCGCTCCAGTGTAAAAGTTATCTACATACAAATGGTGACCTTTGTTGAACAGTCGTCTACCAAGTTCCCACACAATTTTCTCAGTAACTCCAAAAGTGGGAGGACAACCAGGGGGGTCAATACTGGAATCCCTACCAGTGTAGACACGGAAATGATACACATATCCTGTACTACTTTTAGACAGCATATACAATTTAATTCCTATTGTGCCCTCTTGCTAGGAATGTACTGCCTAAAAACCAAATGACCTTTGAAGAGGACTAAAGACTCGTCCACAGCTATTTCTTTGCCTGGAACATAGACCTCTGAAAACCGATCTACAAAATCATCAAGGACAGGCCTAACCTTAAAAAGACGGTCAGAATCAGGGTGATCTCGTGGCAAGGCTAATGCACTGTCAATAAAATGCAGCATCCTAAGAAGAAGCAAATACCGATTACGACTCATTGTTGCAGGAAATATAGCTGTTGCCATCAAGGGACTAGTAGACCAATAAGAGGCCAGTGACAGCTTCTTTATCAACCCCATCAAAAGAGTCAAACCTAAAAACCTTTTCACTTCCTCCAAATTTGTGGGAATCCACTGGGCAGCTCTAGAGTGCGGCCTAAGTCTAGCAGCGTTGTCCCTCAAATACTGTTCCGCATACAAATTAGTCTGCTCAACAATCTCTTCCAAAAACACATCATCCACAAATAACTCAAAGAAATTGACAGGCAAAACGTTCTCAGTATTGACTCTACACCCCAGGAGACCAGTAAAGGCAGGCAACTCTGGCTGCTCCATGTTTGGGGCAACCCAGAGTTCAGGTCTTCTAACGGGAAACCTTTCAGCCCCAGGTTGCTGCACTAATGGCACATCAGTGTCCTCCTCTGAAACAGGCCCTTCATTTGCACTGAGTGTGGCTTCCTCATCAGAAGATTCCTCTCCGTCAGAAACTTCACTGCAAGAATCCCTCACTTCCTCCTCTGCCTCAGATGCAGAGTCCGTCTCATAATCATGATCAGACAATGACTCAAAAAGCATACCAACCACCTGCTGAGCGGTCATCCTGCGGCTAGCCATGATCTTTCCTACTAAAATTAACTGGACAAATGCACCACCAACAACCAGCACTGTGTAAGATAAGTAATAAAGTGTAGCTTTATTAGTAAGAGTTATAAACTCAAAAACTATACCGCTCACTTGCCTGAAAAATCTTGAATCACCAGCAACTACTCTGCACAGACACAGCAATCACCAATGATATCCCGCTAAAAAGAAAGAAAGAAAAGTAAATTAGAAATAAGACAACACAAATATCATTGTGCACAAATCTAAGGACAATTTCACACAAACCTGCATTTAGTACACCACCTACAAACATGTCATTCATGCATGGCAACAAAACTCCTTTGGAGTAAATTGTTTTTACTTACCTAAAACATGCAACTATGCAAACCGCAGGTCAACCACCGCCAAAACCTCAAGGAGCCACAGCTAAGAAAGCAAAAGCTCTGAACTAGAACAAAAAGGAGGAACAAAAATTATCACAAATGCAAATACTTCTTCAGTTGACAAACATCCCACCATCAAGCATTTAGAAATTGGTGCCTAAGTGGATTCTGCCATGGGGCAGATGGGCCTACAAAGAAATAGGCCTATCTGTCCCTAGGAGGGCAGAAAATACCTTTAGTAGTGTGTCCCCAAGGGCCCACCCCCAAACAAAAAACAAACCACACACACACACTATCCCTGGTGCCTACGTGGCTTCTGCCCCCCTTGGGGCAGATGGGCCTAAAAGAAATAGGCCCATCTGCCCCCAAGGGGGACAGAAATGGCCAACAGTTCAATGCCTCCCTTGGGAGGGTGCCCCTTGCCCAAGGGGACGCCCCCACATAAATAAACATATTTAAAAAAAACCCTGGCGTTCTAGTGGTTTCTGCCCCCCTTGGGGGCAGATGAGCCTTAAAATAATAGGCCGATCTGTCCCCAAGGGGGGCAGAAATGGCCTTGGTGCACGTGCCCCCAAACGGGGGCGACCCTTGCCCAAGGGGTTGCCCCCCCCTCCACTAACACACACACACACACTATCCCTGGCGTCTAGTGGATTCTGCCCCCCTTGGGGGCAGATCGGCCTAAAAATAATAGGCCAATCTGCCCCCAAGGGGGGTAGAAATGGCCAAAATAAACATGCCCCCAAAAGGGAGCGACCCTTGCCCAAGGGGCCGCTCCCAAACATGTAAACATTTTCTAGAACAAAAAAAAAAGATCCCTGGTGTCTAGTGGATTCTGCCCCCCTTGGGGGCAGATCGGCCTAAAAATGATAAGCCGATCTGCCCCCAAGGGGGGCAGAAATTGCCACAATAAACATGCCCTCAAAAGGGAGCGACCCTTGCCCAAGGGGCCGCTCCCAAATACAAACATTTTAGAAATAGTAAAAAAATAAAAATCCCTGGCGTTGTAGTGCTTCTGACCTTATCTCGTTTTCAGCACTTACATAACATATCAAGAATGCACTTCTGAGTTCAAAGAAGACTTTTATTGTTGTTAATTCTTCCCCAACCGCAATTTCGTAAGTGACGAATTATTAGATTTCAAGCACACGTTCAATGAAAACACAGTTTGCAATATACACAGCAGTTATATTTATAAGATATTGAATGCAAAGCAAAACAAATACTACACACGGGATGCTGGCAACTGGCGCCAAGTTCCAGCACGAAGTCAGGCAGATTCTAATCTAATTCTCTGAAGCCTGTGACATCCGTTACAAAGGTGTGCCCCCTCCTCTCAGACTCGGGAAAACTACGCAAGCCTTTGGAGACTGAGCAGATCTCCTAGACTGCTCCTCTTCCCAAGCTCAAGCAGAGAGAAAAACACTCAATGTCCCCTCTCTTATCAGGTCTAGTCTACTGTGAGAAGAAAACAGCTTGGTTCATCTGGTGCAAAAACACAGCTTGGAAAAATACAGCTTGGATTCTCAACTGCAATGTCTAACTTCACGTTAAAGGCAATAGGCAGCTAACCTAAATATCAAATGCAATGTCTAATGTCATATCAAAGCCAATAGGCAGCTGAGCTGAATACAAAATGCAATGTATAATATCATGTCAAAGCCAATAGGCAGCTGAGCTGAGTACAAAATGCAATGTCTAATATCATGTCAAAGCCAATAGGCAGCTGAGCTGAATACAAAAGGTAATATATAATATCATGTCAAAGCCAATAGGCAGCTAAGCTGGATACAAAATGCAATGTCTAATATCATGTCAAAGCCAATAGGCAGAATACAGAACGTAATGGCTAATGCAATGTCAAAGCCAGTAGGCGGCTAAACTGGATACAGCATGTCAAAGCCAATAGGCAGAATACAGAATGTAATGACTAAAGCAATGTCAAAGCTCATAGGCGGCTAAACTGAATAAAACATACAATGTGCTACTGGTGAACATTGAGCAACTAATATGCGCAGTGGTGAAACACAAAGTCATTGGTCAAACTTAATCAATGGCAGGACAGGCGTCTAGTGGATTCATCGGCCACTTGGGGGCAGAACGGCCTAAAAATAATAGGCCGAAATGGCCACAATACAAGATGCCCCCAAAAGGGAGTGACCCTTGCCCAAGGGGCTGCTCCCAAATACAAACATTTTAGAAATAGTAAAAAAAAAAAAAAAATCCCTGGCGTCTAGTGGATTCTGCCCCCCTGGGGGGCAGATCGGCCTAAAAATAATAGGCCGATCTGCCCCCAAGGGGCAGAAATGGCCACAATACAAGATGCCCCCAAAAGGGAGCGACCCTTGCTCAAGGGGCCGCTCCCCGATTGAAAAGTTTACAAACATACAAAAAATAACAAAATCCCTGCCGTCTAGTGGGCATTCCTGCTGCCCAATCGCAATGCCTTTCCTTTCCCCCGGTGCCCAAACCCCCCACCCACCAGAGGAGAAACTCACCTGTTTCTCCGTGAATCGCACTGGAAGCAAATGGCTTCCAGTGCGACCGTCACGGGGTAATGAGGTCAGCGCGTGATTGCGTTCTGACGTCATTACGGGGGGCGGGGTGGTGTAAGGGGAAGGTCTTCCCCTTCCATCCCCGCCTTGGGGTGGTGGGGGGAACCCCACGAAGGGAGCGCTAGCGCTCCCTCCGGGCTCCGTACCGAGGACGTAATGGTTACGTCCTCGGCACAGGAGCACTGTGCTGCGGGATGTAACCGTTACGTCCGCGGCAAAGAAGGGGTTAAAAGCCTTCTAAAGCCCAAAGCTGTCGGATGACCAGCCCAAAGTAAGCCCAAATGAACCGGTCCCAGCCCAAAAAGTGGCCCAAACTTTTAATACTGAAATAATGCAATGGTAGGCTGAAGCAAACATTTTAAAGCATAAATCAAATTTCTATTGTGAGCAAATGTGTGAAACTGCAAAAAAAATAGCAATCATTGTCCCTAGTTCACTGATAATCATTTGTGAAGCAATAATAAAATACTATCTTGTATTGCCAATAGTTATTGTAACATACCTCTACTTTTAAGTGTCCAAGGATGTCATGTACTTATTTTGGGGTACATCACCAGTGAATTCAATGGAGATACAAAGTGGTGTTGACTCTGCACTGGGGCAAGCAATTAATTCAGGGCAGACAATTGTCTCTTTGGATTTGTCATGTTTTGAAATGGGGAATGAGCCAAAGGATGCCAACTCCCTCATATTCAAGGTTTAATAATATGTATGCTTTAGCTTTCAAAGTGGTTTTATAATAAAGCAAGAACAACTCAAAAAATTGATACATCTTAATGAACTACCCCTCATACGTACTCAACTTTTCATACCAAACTCAAGTTTGTGGAAAGCAGACCCAATCCTGTTTTCCCTTTGCATTTTACAGTTCAAGTCCTGTTAATCCCAATATAATGTCAGCCCCAGCATGCAAAGGTAACATTTGCTACATTAGCTCCACCATTAACCTATGATAATGAACACCCCACCAAATGGATTCAAAGCACAACCTGTGTTCTTTTCACTGCCTTTCAGATGCACACAGTAGATAAATGTGAAATACAAGTAGCCATCTAGCATTCCCAGTGTGTATCTGTAGTCTGCTCTACTACTGTTCTACTTTCTGGACTTTTCATTAAATGGGCAGCAGACCAGCATTTCACTCATTTCTTGCCTCCTTCAGATGTACTCATGCACTACCCTTACACTTGTATTAGCAGGCAACCTCTACCCTGGACTTTGGAGGTCAACAGAGCCCTGCAGAAAAATACATCCTTCTGTGAGGTGAAAAAGGCTGTTTGTGTGAGGCGATAGGCAGCCTTCTGCAAATTCCTACTAGAGGCCAGAATACAGTGACCCAAACTCCATGAACTTAAACTTAATTATTGGTAAAGGCTAGTGTTTTGTGTCAAATGCAAGTAATGGCTACGCTGAGCAGAGCATGACAAGTGATGTAAATAATGTAGTCACTAAGATCATGAACAAAACCATGCAGTGAGGCTGAGCACTGACCATGTACCCTCATTTCGCTTAGCTCAGCCAATGAGAGCACATTTGTGCTTGCACTGCCTGCAACTGAAGTGAAATAAATGAATAAATCAGCTGAGCACACAGCTCAAAGTGCATTAAAAAAAGTATGGGAACAGTGATGCTGCATGCAATGGGGCGGGGTTAAACGTGTGGCTAAAAAACACAAAATATTCTCTTTCAGGTAGCCACATACATAACTCATGCCTTAAACTAAAAAATAAAAAAGTTAAGTTAATCACTGTATATTACGAAACCTCTATTAGTTAATGCACTGGAAGGTCTGTGTGTAACCAAAAAGCCACAGAATGAAATCTTCATTGCTTCAATGGAGAATTGTGTGTTGTGCAAATTAAACTTGCATTACTGGCAGTATAAGATAGACTGCTACCAAACGTGCAAAAAGGTTTCAGATAAAATGGTTTAAGTAATACCCAAACTGAATGATTTATTTTTATTTCACTGCCCTGCAAAGCACGCACTGCACAACTCAGCTGGTAACCCCTTTGCATTACGAGTCGGAAACAATAACTCTTTGTCATCACCAACCTTCATGTGATTTCATCCAGTGCTTAATTTGTGCATGTTGTTTCCGGTGCAGAGTATCGGCACTTATTTTTGAGGGACGGCCTCTTTTTTCCTGCCTCAAGCATTTACTGCGAGCAAAAGACACATATGGGAAAGACGGAGGAATGCAAAAATGAAAAAAAGCGTCAGAAAGGAAGAGAGCAGAAAGCTGCAGGAGTGAGGTGAAATGGCAGGGAGTGGCTTAAAATGGACTAAAGAGGTCCAACATGGCTTCAGGATTACGCTGCCCTAGTATTCCGTGTTTGCACATTTAATTGCAGCAGCCGCTTTGGACACCGGCACGTTTTTATTTACAAACTAAGCACTGGCTATGCCACCCTGGATGCCACTCATTCTTATTCAATCCTGCCATGCTTTACATCCTATGCACTCTCAATCCACAATTAGCCCCTGAATATTAAAAATAAGGAATACATCTACTGACACGTCACAAAGGCACAAATTGAAGTACACTTACCTTGTCTTCTGCAGCTGTGCACCAACCGGTTGCACATCAGTGTAGGTAGGTAGGTAGGTAGTGCCTACACAACAGGAAGGATCCAGGGGGGTGTCCCCTCTCTCTCTCGGGCCCCAATCTGGCACTCTGGGGCTAGGCTGGCTTCAATTCGAGAAGAGACTTTTCCAGGGGGGGCCCACCACAACATGGGTGCAGGCTGAGGCTCACGCCGGGGCCCAAGATAAGAGCCACCCACACACACAAGACACCACCACGTGGCACGTGCGCAGACAGTGAGAGACAGCAGATTGCAGCCAGCATTTTAAATAATGCCGCGGGGGCAGGCCAATAATTTTTGGCAGGGCCGTCAATTGGTAGCGCTTTCGCGTGCTCCTAGATTGACGGCCCTCTGCCCCAACAATTTCCATGCTCACATACAATGACTCACGACTCACCATCAGTCACGACACCACACCGACTCTCACTCGCATCGGAGTCGGAGAGTGACGCACGTGACGTGAGTCGTCGCGACGTCGTGTGTTCCCACCCATCCAATAACTTCACTGCGCAGCGCTGCCTGGCTGACACTGACATGCCGCCACTGTCTGTGCCCCGCAGGCGCAGCCCACGCTGCCGCAGCGGCAGGCAACCTTAGTGTGTTACCTGTCAGTGAGTCATCTCAGCGCGGTCTCCGCCTCCCTCAAACAAAGTCCACAGCACTCAGACTGCATGAGGTAAGGCCCGCCCACACAGCAAGGCAATCAATAAAAAATTACAGCCCACCCCCCTCGAGACCACATTGGTCAAAATCACACAGGGGGCAGGCCTAAAAAATGAACAAGGGGCGGTGTTCGCGCTACGAATTGATGACGCTCCAAGTGCTTGAGTTAATGACAGAGCCACAGAACCTGCATTCATTTTGGCAAGGTGTCTGTGTGCGCTGCCCATTTACTAAATTTTGCGCACATAGGGGCAAGTATCGCCCAATTTTGTCAAGCCCGCCTGGGGTGTTTTTCCAGCACAAATGGGAAAAATGTTGCCCAATTGTGCGGGAAATCGCCCAATCTGGCAACACTGTGTCTCAGTTTATTTATATTTGAATTTCCAATATGGCCGCCACAGTTCCTGACCTATGTCGGGGCATTAGGTTAGTGTAGTAGTACCTCCTTGGTTTAGTTGGCGCCAGATTATTTATTTACTTTTGACGGACGCATAGATCAGATCAGTTTCCGACTACACAGCCATATTGCTTTGCAATCTACTTTACGGAGAGTGTATAGAAGATATTGCGTACTTATTGCTGACACCTGTTGAGTGTCGTGTATAGCATGGGGAGCAATATAGGTGCTTTATACATCATAGTCATTTGTTAATATTGGCCTAAATACTCTGGGCGTTCTACATGTTCTGCCTACACGTATTGCTGTTTTAATACGCCCCGCCTTTCTTGTTTATGTGGTACGTGCATGGGTGGTTTGATTATAATTTTTGGCACACTCCATGCATTTCTCTACCAATGTTTGAGTCTTTTAATAAGGAATTAGTTTGATTTTAATACACAGTAGATACTGTGCATTAATTCGTTGCTTTTTTATTGACAGCTGTAGAACGTATCATTGTACTATGCAACCTTATTACTCATCATACACATTTTCCATAAATCTTTGCATATATTTGCATCCTTAACACTTGAGGCGCGAAAATTATTTACCCTTTTCCTAAGACGTTTCCTTCTAGATTTTGATCTGTATGCACAGGTATTTATGCATGAGTTCTTTTCGTGCTTTCATCTTCATAATATTTTGTGACTTGGTCTTATACAGTTTCCCTGGGCTTATTGGATGCAGTGTTAGCCAGATTTTTGAGTCTGTCATATGGCTAAAAGTCACTATGTTTCATTACAGTTCGCCTATAAGTGGATGACTTATAATCTAAATTGGCCACATCTTATGACGTTACCTTAGGGTAGGTTCAGTCTATGTTTTGTTGTGGCTTTTCTGTTTGTGGTCTTTAGAACAGTGTATTGTCTATGGGACCTCGTAGGTTTCACTCTTTTTTCATAATTGGGCTTGCACTTTTTTCCATAGGTTTACTTATCGCATTTGGGTGCACCATTTTGGTGTGTTGTTGTGCTATTGGTGGTTACTCTTCACACATGGATATGGTTACTGTTGGATGTCCTGTCCCTGAGAATGCAATGCAACTTGATCTGTACTGAATGTTTTTCTGTACTTTACAGCGTTGAAAAAGTCACATTAGTGACAACGAAACACTTGTTGGCTGTTGATGAGCTTATTGATAATAAAGGACTGGCTTTACCTAATTGAAATTGTTGGTACCATGATTTTGTAATAAAGAAGAATTCGCCTTTTAAGAAAGACTGGATCGGAACCTTTGTGACTCCAATTGTGTGTAAACAATACTTGATAGGACTGATACTGAGTGCCGTGGTTCTACCTTGATGTATTGTCATAATATGACTCTGTGTGGAAGGAGATGTAAATATGGACCAGTAATGACTGAGGACCCTATCTTGCCTAATCTTCAGACAGAAGTGATAAGAAATCATATTTAGCTAATAAACAATGAAAATCAGAGATGCCTGATGGTTGGAGGGGGGGTTGCTGCAACCCCTGTAAAACCGTGCAATAGCTAATTGCCCGTGTGTTCCATTAATGTTTAAGGAGTCTATTGACTAAAGGGAGAATTTCAGCTGGGGAACCCCAATGCTCCCCACGAAACAATTGATATCTGACCATTGAGTGTACAAAAAGCAATACCGTTAGTGAGACCGTCTGTAAGAATGCCTAAAATTGGGATGGGGTTACACGTTTTAGAATACACATTACCATGCTCTTTGAACCATTTCTCAAAGTAATTCCAATGTTTTGGTAACATGCCCTAGGAGTAAGCTTTCAGGATTCTTGAATATCTAGAACATCCTTGCATTTCGACACCTACCCTCTCAAGTTCCTGGCCCTGAGGGAATGTTGAACCAGAGTTTGATGAGACAGAGAAAGAGACTGAAGATGAGATGGAGATAGATAAAGATGGAAGGGGGTGAGTTTCTGCCAGAGTCAGAAGAGAAGCAAACCACATACGAAAATAAAGTCACACATTAGCATTTGTTTAACAAGCCCTTTCAGTGAAAGGTAAATACAAGCATTTACAATGCAATGGCTCTCGCATTTGATCGAGTTAGAGCTGATAGCATTGTAAATTCCCAACTGAATTTTTATTGCCACTTAAATTGAAAATGAAAAGTAAAACAGTTGACATAAGTATGCTGATTCAAAGTGCCATGGCTGCCATGAGCACGAAGAAGATACACAAAAAGAAAAAAAAGTTTGCTTGCAGTCAAACCTATCGCCAATTGTGCAATTATCCATGTAACAAGGGCATTCTGCAAGGCAGTAACAAAACTGTCCCTAGGAGGGACAAACATAAAACATTTACTACAGATAACAAAGGGTTTTTGAAATGTAAGCCCAGGAACGAGTGAAAGTGAAGGGAGTGCTGTGGGCATTGTGAACAGCCCACAATACTTACAACAGGTCAAAGCGCTTGCGCTCTCGACCTTACAAAATGACCACTGTGTCTTGTTAAAACAAGACATGAAATTTCTCTTGAGTAAAAATGAATGATTTAAAGTCCTGCCACTGCAGGGACTAAATGCTGTGACCTTTATTAATCCACGCCCTTCTGCTAAAGCAGAAAGGCCAGAGCGAGAGACAGAGATCACAGTAAGTCTGATATGGAAGGATAAGGTTTCCCGTGAAACATCTGATAGCAAAGCCAGCTCGCCTGCTATTGCAAGGTCTCTGGCACATATCTTGAAAATATTCAGTCAACCTACCTGACAAGGTAATTGGCTTCACAAAAGAGACAAAAACAAGGTGACGTTATGGAGCGAGAGGGTAAGGATAAGTAGGAAGCAAGAAAGAAAGGGATGACAGGCTAAAAAAAGAAAGCTGCCTTCTCAGCCATATCTATTGGGTGGAACTCCTCACAAAGTAAGGATTGAGACAGTGAAGACTAGGACGCAAAGCAATGAAGATTACTGGTAAATAATCAGAACGATCCCTATCAATGGCTCCATATCATCACTTTGCAGCATAACCACACAGGGGCGGCTCCTCCACTACCGTGGAGGAGCGTCACCCCACTGGATTTTAGGGAAAGGAAAGCCGAGCAGCCATGTGCAGTTTGCATGTTCTCTACCTGGCTGTATTGCACAGCAGAGGGGAGAACATTCACAAGCTCCCACTCCCAGTCTGAGCGGCGAAGCAGGCAATTCAGACCAATCACAAAGCTGCTGTCATGCTGGTGACAGCAGCGTTGTGATTGGCAGGGAGCCTGTGTGCAGCCAGTAAGAGGAAGAGGACAAGGGTGGAGGGGAGAAAAATGCATCTCCCCAAAGGTAAGCGTATTTTTAGCTTTTTTTTTTTCACCTTGCCCCGTCCCGTCCAGCCACCCCGTTGAATGGCAGCCGCCACTGTAACCACATAAACTCAAGCTTGTCTCACAGAAGCCTCAGCTTATCTTTGTCAAAAGCAAATTAAAGCCTTCAAAACAGTCTGCTCCATGCAGTATTTTTGGCCTACATATGAACTTGTGGCATACTAAAATTCCCTGCCATCCCACAAAATGTGGCCAAAAACTGCTGTGTCACCCATTATCCAACCACTGTGCCCCATAAACAGAAAAACATCCTATAATGGGTCACAAGCCTCCCCATAAAATCGCATATTCTACAGAACTATCTTCTCAGGCAGCAATAAAATAGCAACTCTACTTGCAGCCTTGATACACAGACAATGAGCTTGCACTCGCCTCTAGCATCCACATCGCCATTCCCAATATCACACCATAATAATCCTTGACAGCAAGATAACAGACAGACTTACTCTCAACTTTCTTTTGCCTCAGCTCCCTTTCTAACTTAAAACCTATTCAACCTTTGATGTACCCATCTCAATTCTTCACCCCATCTCTGCCTCAAAGATCCTATAGCACGAACAAAACAATGAGACCTCCATTACCATCTATTTATGATCTTCCAATTCTACCCTTACTTAAACAGTATAAGTGCCCCTCATTTCATGCATCCTTTTGCCTTTTTTATGTCACGCAATCTGTCTGTTGTCAATACCTATTTTGGACAATACTTACAGTGGGCTTTAAAGTAGCCTGCTGCTTACCGTTGGTTGGCTTTCTTGTCAATTTTATAAGCTTGCTTCTTATTCAATAGCTTTCCTTCCCATTCTTGTGTTTTGTCAATGGCTTTCCTTCACCTTCTTGTGTTTGTCCCTACCATGGAGCACAGCTTCTTTAACATCTATTTGATTAGATAACTCGTACTCTTCTACTGCTCACATTAGGGTTACATTTTTTTCTTTTTCTTTCAGCACTCCATGGGTGTTTTCTTTCTCTCTCCCATATTGACTTCTCCCCTCCACTTGCTCCTGTGTTGCTCCACTACCCCCTCCCATTGCGTTCTTTTAAAAAACAAAACCGTGTTAAATAAATATGCAGCAAACAACATCAGAAATATGCTGCTAGAATACTCCATTTTCAAATCTCACTTTCCATCTATTCAACATATGTTTTTTTCATTTACCGCTCAAAGCTTAGTGTCCACCATCTTGGAAGAGTAAATGAAGAAACAAAATATGCACCCGCATGCATGGTGATGCAGGTACGCATGCACATCATCACACTGGACTGCCATAGTGTCATGACACATACATTAGCATGCATAATGATGTGCACATACACATCACTGCACTTTTTCACCAAAGCTGGATAGCATCAGCAAAAAGCATTATTTTCTCTTTTTGCCGATGCTAAAAAGCAACGGCAAATGCACTGGTGAAGCAAATAGGTCTGCATTGGCAGCCAAAAGGTGAGACCTATTGGCTGTGCCAAGGCTTGTTTCCTTTGTGTTGCCTGCATTTATTCATTCAAACTTCTTGAACACCATGCAGCATATTTATGAAAATTGGTGCTGCACCTAGTGCAGCACACCTTTTCTTGCGCCCCTTAGAGCCCCCCTAATGGCACCATGTGTGCGCCGGCATACCATGGCAGTATCTAGGGAACTAGCTTCAGAATTTTTTACGGTAGTTCGGAACTTTACAGGATTAGTGTCAAAAAGGTTGACCTAATCCTGCAAAGCACCCAGAGGTCCATTATAACCAGTGGGAGCCTACTTTTAATGCCTGCCCAGAGCAGGATTTAAAAGTGCCGAAGAAAATGATGCAAAGAAATCTCTGAGATTTCTTTGCACCATTTTTTGCCCCCTCCCTAACGGGGAACGCCCCCTTTGCATACATAATGCCTGGCGAAAAGTGATGCAGTGCATGCATTGCACCGCTTTGTAAATATGGAGCAGCGATTTTGGCCATCTACTGCCACATTAGCATAAAAAAAATTACGCTGTGTCATTAGAATGGCGCTAGGCCCTCTTAAATTTGGGCCCAAGATTGGTCAATTCACCCGACTGGAAAACATTCTTTGGGAAGCTCTGAGTGCATTTCCCACCATCTGCTGGAAACACTGTGAGTCCTACCCTCCCATAACATCTTGTTTTGGACTTACACAAACCTATCAGCACTAAGCTACCACATGCACAATGGATACACCTCATACCTTCAGCCCAACACCCGAACAGCTGCCTCGAAAATGGTTCTGCACACTATAGAAAGTCACCATAGGACAACTCTCCTACTCCCACGCTCTACCTCCCAGGCATGCAAGGATTCTAGCTAGCCTTATAATCGCCACACTCCCAAACACACCTCATCCTTAGACCTAGATTATAAGCTGTTCCGAATAAGGTAGGCTATTTCCCCCATTACCACTGGATGATGTATTTTCACTGTGTGGTAAATATCTCTTATTCAGAGTTTTCAATTTGGAAATGAGACATAACATGAAGTATACATTTTTAATTCTTCACACTCCACATGTTTTGCATTTTTCCAGGCTATTTTCCTTGGTAAATCTCAATGTCTGATCACATAGGAGAGCTGGGAGGGAGAGTGGTATGCTTGATCTCCCGCTGGGCGGGCTACACAGGTTTTGCAGTTGTTAGCACATCTGACCTTAATAAGTAAACTTACAAGGGGACGCGAATAGGTAGATGAACCTTTTTACTCGCAATTAAGATGATCCTACCATAACTCCAGTACATGCAGATCACTAATCAGTACACAATATCAAAAATCATTAATAGTCAATGACATTAATAATCAATAGAGTCAGTAATTGTTGCGCACCATGACCTTTCAGTCATGAATAACCACACCTTTTAGTAAAAGTTAGAATATTCATTTCCCTCTATTAACAAAGCTAAAGTCATGTAAGTTATTCTGAAAATCAATGATACACATACAGAAGCAACACTGGTTGTCCATAGCGACGGTAAACGTTATCTAATCAAAGCTTGAACTATTACATATTCTAAGGTTACGGCGCAGTTAATAACAATAACAATTTTGTTACAAGATCACATACAAGTAGGTTCAGCAAAGAAACATATCAAACACCATTCCTTGTGAGCAGATTTCCATTAGTGAGGAGCCTTAACTAACACCAGATTAGTATCAGCATGTTGGGCTTCATGCAAAACAATTTAATAACACAAATTTGGAAAAACATCTAACTATGGCTCTCTCAAAACAGTGCGGTTGGTACCTAAACAGAAATAAACAAATGTGCATAGCAGACACATTGGTACAAATAATACCTCTCCTCATTTGGATCGGCAAGCTAGAATAGTCTTCGTCATCAGTCGATCAACAAGGCATCAGGATTCAGCATCAAAGTTCAGAAAAAAAAGACTTTAAGCAATATAGTTAAGCACGTCTCTTGTCAAGACGCACAAAAAAATATTGACCTTTCGGCCAGCAAGAAAATGGGTAATAGGGCTCTCTTACATCGGTGCAGTCTTGTTAAGTTAAATTCACTAAAAATATTTCCCAAATCCCTATTGGTCAAGGGATCGCATGTTCACACTTTGCCCAATAAAACTAAAACTCCAAATCTATGAATTCTACCATTACTCCATTCACATGTCGCTGATTGGTTTTTCCTGCAATGGTCTCATCATCTGGCTCATCAGGTAACAATATTGTTGCAGCTTCTACTCCATTCAGTGTCTCCATTGTTTTCCTCCAGAAAAAGTCAGTCTTAAACATGTTACACACAAAATGCTACATTTAGCAAGAACAGCATCTTCTAGCGGTTGGTTCTCATGAGAAAACATTCTCAGCTGTGAGCACATTTACACAGTATATTGGAAAATCACAGTTTAACTCTCTAGGACAGTCATTTATTAAAGGTTAAGAAATACAGCTTGACATGAGGCCTGTCAACTAGGCCAAGACCTTCGCTAAGTTAAGGTCTACAATTAATAAAGCTAATACATGATGCATAACTCTTTAATATGACATATTACTACATTAGTCAAACATTTGCTCAATATTTCACAGCATTAGACTATTAATAAGTACACTTCGTGAACATTGGTGGCAACTCATCGTGATCACATTTTCAAATGCGTGCATTATTTTCTACGTTATTATATTTTCTACACAAATTTATTACTCAGAATACATGAACTCTCATTAATAGTTTTTATTAAAACACCTGCGCTAGCAATGTTCAGAAATGTGAGGATTAGTTTGGTATGTTTTTTTTGGGCATTTTCAATGGGTGACAAGGTTTTGAGGGGAAGGGTTGCTTTTTGGCCTTCCCCGTGCGCTGCTGGAACAATGCTCCAGTGATCTCAAGTCAGTGGAGCTAGTGGTAGTAACCTGATAGTGAGAGCCTCCTGATGCCAGTCAAGCAGGGGAATTTTGGAATCGTTACAAGTGGTGACGGGGTTAACTGAAGTAGCACTGAGTGCTTTCTTCAACACAGCTGTCACATTGTTCAATATTCAGTGGGGAGGAAGAGTTGTGGTACAAGGGAAGGTGGGAACAGTAGTGTTTAGGAGGCAAGGCCAGATGGGCCTGGTCTTTCCAGTGTTGTCTTCACCAGATCGGTAGGCTGCTGGAATACACCAGGCACAGTGGTTTAGGGTGCAGCGTGGTGCAGGAACCCATAATTGAGGAGGAGCAGCATTATGGTACAAGAGCACACTTGTATAAGCTCATGTCTTTGATGTTTCTGATTCGATTTCTGCCAGCAACGACTCAATCCTTAGATAAGTGGCCCAGGGGTGCACCATATAGGCATTGATTATAGATGGCCTTGTAATTGGAATGGGGCTGGGACCAGCCAATACAGACCCAATAAGAATTATGAGATTCACAGTTTATTTCCACATTATGATTTTGGCTGCCTAAAGCAGCCGAAATCACCATGTGAAAGTCTTGGAGGTGTGAGCCTCTTTTACAAGTTAAAAGCTAAACTCCAATTTTCTCTGCAAGAACGGAGTAATTAAGATAAAGGGTTGTGTTCCATAGCACAAAAACATCCTTGGGAGGTTGCCATCAGAGTTGTCCGTTGTTGTCACTGCTACTAACATTCTTAGCACCATCCCATGCTTCTGTCACTCCACGACCAGGGCTGTTGACCTTTAGTGCGCGGACCCTATTCCACTGCCCCTCATCGTGGCAGCTGTAACTCCCAACATTCCTGTTGCGAGCTGCACCAACCATGGCATTGGGGCCCATCAGCCTCAGCCCTGACACTGCCTCTTATGCAAAACATAAATGTCACCTGTCTTTCCCCAAACCTATGTAGGGTGATATAAAACAAGCATTTGCAATGCAATAATTCCCGCATTAGCCAGAGTTTGAGCTATTGGCGTTCTAAGTGCATAGCTGGAATTTTCTTGCCATTTAAAGTGGTCAACCCTGCCTCATAATTTGGTTCTTTCCTGCCACATAATTCTAGTGGCCCTGCATATAAGTAAAGCACTTCCATATACCTTCTTTCTCTATCTGCACAGTTTTAATTTGTTATAAACATCAATTCTTAACAATTAGAAGGTGGAAACTAAACAAAAAATTCAGGTCAACCGAACTGTGTTATCCAGGCAGTGGACGAAAGCAGCAATGCGCACCTGGGCTTATTATTCTAATATTTTTTTGCCGCTCTGCTGTTTCCTTTGCAGAAAATGCTAGGGACCGATTCAACCTATTATGTCCAATCTGTGCTCCGAAACTGCTTATTTTAATATAAATTGTGCCGGAACTGTGTATGCCAACTGACATAATATGATACTGTGCCTTGTTCTGTATTTCCATGGAAGGGCTCATCAAGTATGAAGTATGTACAGATAAGAGCTAAAAAATACCAGATTTAAGTGATTTGGGGCCAGATGTAGCAAAATTTAAATTTGCGACCCACAAATTGCAAGTCAGAGCGACTCGCAATTTGCGACTCGCAATATTGAATGTTGGATGGTGTCCCTGACACCATCTGCGATTCGCAAGGGGGTCGCAAATGCCCATCTCATGAATAATCACGAGGTGGGTCGCAATTTGCGACCCCCTTGCGAATGGCGGCCCTCACAGGGATGGTGGCCTGCTGAGGACAGCAGACCACCATGTCTGTGACTGTTTTTTAATAAAGCAGTTTTGTTTTTTTGTAATGCAGCCCGTTTTCCTTAAAGGAAAACGAGATGCATTACAAAAACGAAAAATGAAACGTTTTCGTTTAATTTTATCAGAGCAGGCAGTGGTCCATAAGACCACTGCCTGCTCTGATAAAATGTTTGCTGTGCCATTCACAACGTGGAAGGGGTCCCCTGGGGACCCCTTCCATTTTGCGAATGGGTTAGCACCCATTCTAAATGGGTGCTAACTGCGATTGTTTTGCAACCGCGTTCACGGTCACAAAGCAATCCTACATTGCACTGAGAGTCGCAATTAGGAAGGGAACACCCCTTCCTAATTGCGAGCAACAAACCTGTTTTGCGATTCGGTAACCAGGTTACCAAATCGCAAAACGGGGTTTGTACATCGCAATGTGCTTTTTGCACATCGCAAACAGCCAAATTTACTGTTTGCGATGTGCAAAAAGCTTAGTACATGTGGCCCTTGGCTTTTTTTTGTTCCTACCTAGACACTAAAATACCGATGGTGCGGATAGAAAACCAGCCAGGCGGCAACCTTATCTGCAGCACAGGGTAGCATTGCCCAGATGTAAGATCGAGTATTTGGGAAAGGCGGAGCAGGTGAAGGTGCAACAGCTCTACCGGTGGACACAGTATTCAAGAGTAGACTTTTAACATTAAGCAGTGAGAGGAATTTGATATTATGATCTGAAGAGGTGCACATCCAGGGCAACAAGTTGTGCCGTCTGTAAGGAATTATTTGTTCCTCTGTGTTACTACCCAGAAACCTGTCAAAATGAGGAAACATTAGTAATTTAGAATTTGATGTCCTGAAGCATTTGGCCATAAACATTGATCAAGAACTGGTGTCCAACCTTGGGGAGGTGGCGAGGAAAGTGCTTGGTAGTCAGCACTCTTCTACAGTTCTGAAATTTTATGTAGGCCATCACAACAAAAATACGCTAATCAGTACAAGGAAACCTCGCCAGAATTGTAAACTGAACGCTCTGCAGACACGGAAAAAAATATCACATCACTCAGACCCGAGGTCAAGCAACAAAATCTGTGTTTGCAACAAGCACAGTAGTTGGTTTCCCATTGGTTTGTCACACATTGTCTTAATGCACTGCAAAACTCAATAACCCTATGGCGCGATGACCTATACTATAGTCTTGTTTGTTGCAGTTAGAGGTGGCGTATTACAAGATGAGATGGCCACCAACTTACACCTACCACTGAATGCCTAAATGTTTGTATACCCCAAGAAAAGAGAGAATCAACACCCCATTCAACAGGCTTCGTTACCATTACGCCTCACCGGGGTAAGCCTCTACGGCTTTTCTAATGTTCTTCAAGCCTCAGTCTTGCTGCAGTCCCACTCTTGAGAACCTCTCTGTGATCGATGATCGTTTTCCTCCTAACAGATGCGTCAGAAAACTTCAAAGCACCATGGCTGCCATGGAGCACAAATGGGAGAGACAGAAGAAAAAAAGTAGTTCGTCCACACTAAAGTATATGGCTGAACATGCAGTAATCAATGTAACAGGGTCACCCTGCAAGGCAGTAACAAAACAGCCTCAAGATGGGACAAACGTAAAGCACTTACCAAGAAAATGGAGGGACTTTTGAAAGGCAGGCCCAGGAATGAATGAAAGTGATGGGAGTGAGATGGTTGTGGTTAAAGCCCACAGAATAGATTACAACATGTTGAAAGCCAGCGATTTTGTGCTGCTATTCTCAACATAAAAATGGCTGACCAACTCAGATGAAGTCTGTACAGTGTGGTCCTGAGGCGCAACCTACAGGGGACGGCCCATACTCCCTTAATCAACAAACAGATTAGGATATTGAACTGTGTGACTGTGCCAAGCAGAACATGGAACTGCAGTTTGATTTTGTGGGGCCAGTGTGCGTTTTCATTGAGGTGACTGAGCCATTTATTCTCTGTACTGAATAAGTCCTGAAAGACTGCATAAGGTGTAATGAATACCAAGAAGGTGAGGACAGCTACTATTATGATGAGGAGCAGTCGAGGTCTTTTGAGCAGAATTTGGTCCACGCCCTGGAAGCAGGGATATGCCAAACAGTAAATGATGCACTTGTAAAGGCGATTGCCCCTCTGAAGCAGCACCTTTTTGGTTTTGCCCAACAACAGGGCTGGTTACCCCCTTGTCAGGCATGATTAATGAAGGGGACAAGCCTCAGGGCTCACAAAATAAAAAGCCTCATTAAGAGGCATTTGAACGCCTAGCTTTTTCACTGGCTAGTGAGCATACCTACATTATCTCTACATATCAATTGCCTGGAACTTCTGGCTGGATCTTTTGCAATCCGCAGTTTCATGGCAGGGAAAGCAAATTGTTGTATTCTGCTCTGCATGGACAATGTTTCAGCGGTGCGCTATGTGAACAAACTCGGGGGGACTCGGTCCGAGCTTCTTTTGGAAATAGCCAAGGATTTTTGGCATTTTTGCCTTTAGAATCAAATTTCAGTAAAGGTGGAATACCTGGCAGGTCAACGCAGTGTGGTGGCATATTGGCACTCTCGCCACTTAAGGGATGCCAGTGACTGGAGACTGTGTCCAAGGACGTTTCGCCAATTAATACACCGTTGGGGTCCTTTTGACATAGATCTACTGGCGTAACATCTGAACTCACAGCTACCAGTGTACTTTAACTGGCGCTCAGATCCGGGAGCGAAAGCGACAGATGCATTCCTGCAGGACTAAAATCTGTTCCACTCCTATCCCTTCCCTTCGTTTATGATGATACCCGGAGTGCTGGCTCAACTGAGAAGGCAGAGAGCAGAGATGATACTAGTAACCCCTCAGTGGAGTTCACAAGCTTGGTTCCCCATTGTTCTCGAGCTAGCCCGTGCGCCTCTGGTTCTCTTCCCTTGGCGTTGGAACCTACTGATAGACCCTTTGGGTCTACTGCATCCGTTGATCCAGTCAGTTGTTTCTCGTGGCCAGCCATCTTTCAGGGAAAGATGGAGTCTCCCAGGCCTTTCGAGAGAGGCTCAGAACTACATTGATCAATTATGGGCCTCAAGCACTCACAAAAGGTACACTTCAGCATGTAGACTTTGGGGTGCTGGATGCAGTACAAGGGGTGCAGATCCTTTTAATGCAGAATGCACCATGATTCTAAATTTCCTTTCCTCTTTGGCAGCGGCAGGGATGGCTTACAGTCAATTAATAATTTCTGCTCTGCTATTTCCGCTGGTCATTCTTTTTTAGACAGGAGACCAGTTGGCCAGCTGCCCATTGTGTGTTAGCTGATTCGAGGAATTAGGATGCTTAATCCCTCTCTTCTCAAGTATTCTGGTGTGGGATGTTAATGTTTTCCTTAGATTTTTGGACACTTGGCTGAGCAATAGATATCGATCTAGGAAACAGTTGTCTACCAAGCTCACTACAGTATGTTATCATGACTGATTTAATTTAAAAGAATTTCAGATGTGAGGGTGCTGGATTTGGCAGGGTGCCGATTTACTCCCGAAGGGTTTCTTTTGTAGTATCCCAAAAAACTTAATGTAACACCAGGTTAATTTCTTATCCAGCTTGCCCGGACAATCCCAAGCTTTGCGTAAACCTTTGCTTGAAGGCCTATGAGGTAAGCACAGCGGAATTGCGAGTAAATATGCAGGGTCAATTGTTGATTGCTCTGGAAAAAACATACCATCCTGTCTCCTCTGTTACATTAGCAAGGTGGGTAAGATGGCTTTTATCTGAAGAAGGGATTGACATTCCAAGTTTGGAGCTCATTCTGCTAGAGGTGCTATGGCATCGAAATCTTTTTTCTCTAGGATCAAGGCTAGAGGATATTTTGAAAGCCGCTGATTTGTCATCGGAATCTACTTTTAAAACCTTTTATCACAAACCAATAATAGATTTTTTTTCAGTGGTGATGGGTCAGCCTTAAACAAGCATAATCAGAGCCTATGGTTCTGACATAGAATGTAAAATTGTCTAGCATTCATGTCAATAATTTTCAATTCTATTAAGGACACGGAGGTGAGGATTATCCCACCCAGATTTTGCAGTATATTGGCATTATGTTAATTGTTCATAGATATTGTGTACATGAGCAAAATAATGTTTTTTCTCTTTATTGCTCCCTCCCTGTTTTACTGATATTTCTCACAGAGATTATTATTTTATAACTTGAGGCAAGGTTTATGGCTCGTATTTGTTTGTTGTTCCTTGGATAAGACAAGTGATGGTTTTACCCTTCACTTTGGTGGAGACCCAGTTTGAAGAGGACGTCACAGATGTTTCTTCTCTCCAACTCCAGGGGATCTATGCTCAGATGGCCCAGAGGTTCTGGGGGCCTGAAGTTCTGGTTCCGGTTGTTCTGCTGTTTCAGAGGCAGCATATTAAATGTGTTTAGTTCTGCAAAGAAAGGGATCGTGCTTTGGTGTTGACAGGTTTTATAGAGGCACCCTCTATGGTTGGTCATGTGACTGTAAGGGTCTATACTGGGAAATGTAGTGTTTCAAAAAACGTTCACTTTATTTGCTGCTGAGAAAAAAAAGTATGGAAAGAGAAGCATAATCCTCACCTCTGTGTCCTTAATAGATATGAAAATTCTTCATGCGAATGCTAGAAAACTTTACATTAGATTTTCTAACCTGCATCACCTTCTAATACTAATCCTTTATTGTTTGACCTCACTACCGCTTGAAAGTTAAAGCCCGAAGAGGAGCTACTTGACAATTCTGTGAGCTCATGTAAGTTGGCTTCTGTGGTTAAAAGGACAATGGAAATTTCTATTCATTTCATTTTTATTAAGCACACTTCAACCAATTATCCTTCAACGCACCAGAATATGAAAGACAGATTTGTGGCAAAAAAAAAAAAGTCAAACACTAATCTAAATAGGAGAAGCAAAAGCACAAATTACATGGAAATTATACAAAGCACATGTGCAAGGTTATAACTGAGAGGCTGGAAACTGGTAATCTTCAGACAGAACTTGGCTTTGAGATTCATACGAGTACCTTCCTGGTTAAGACTGCACACAACAGGCTTTAGCTCCTATTTAAGTATGCTGGGAGATTGTGTAGGCTTCATGCAATGAGGCCTGCTGGACCATATGTTAGTTGTGGTACACTATTACTGCCCACTCCATATAGTTATGTGTATTCAGTGCTCAAATCATTGCATTGCTGTTTATTGAGAGGCAGCATAGATCACAGCTTCGTCATTCTCGCGAAACAAGTGTACTTGCTTCATACTATGATCTCCCTAATCCCTTTCGACAGACTCTTCCATCCTTCAACTCTCCTTTACTCATCCCAAACCTCATCTTACCACTATGATCTCCCAATTAACACTTCTGGATTTCTTCCCTCATCTATCCCTCTATTATTCCATTCAAACCAACTGCGATGCTATTAATTGTGTTTGCCCAATGACTTTGTGTTTCACCACTGCGCATATTAGTTGCTTAGTGCTCACCAGTAGCACATTATGGCGGTCATTCTGGCTTTCCCGCTGGGCCGGCGGGCGCCCGCCAAAGGAGCGCGTTCGCCGGCCCAGCGGGAAAGGCCCTGCAACATAGAAGCTAAGCAGACAGTGAAAATCATGCTGGGTCCCTGTTAGGGGGCCCCTGCACTGCCCATGCCAGTGGCATGGGCAGTGCAGGGGCCCCCAGGGGCCCCACGACACCCGTTCCCGCCATCCTGTTCCTGGCGGTAAAAACCGCCAGAAACAGGGTGGCGGGAAGGGGGTCGGAATCTCCATGGCGGTGCTGCTTGCAGCGCCGCCATGGAGATTCAGCCCAGACAGGGGAAATCCGGCGGGAAACCGCCGGATCCCCTTTTCTGACCGCAGCTTTACCCCAGCGGTCAGAATGGGCAGGGAAGCACCGCCAGCCTGTTGGCGGTGCTTCCGTGGTCCTCCACCCTGGCGGTCGATGACCGCCAGGGTTGGAATGACCCCCTATATGTTTTGTTCAGTTTAGCTGTCTATTGGCTTTGACATGGCATTAGCCATTACATTCTGTATTCAGTTTAGCTGCCTATTGGCTTTGACATGGCATTAGTCATTACATTCTGTATTCAGTTTAGCTGCCTATTGGCTTTGACATGACATTAGCCATTACATTCTGTATTCAGTTTAGCTGCCTATTGGCTTTGACATGACATTAGCCATTACATTTGATATTTAGGTTAGCTGCCTATTGGCTTTAACGTGGGGTTAGACATTGCAGTTGAGACATGAGCTGTGTTTTTCCAAGCTGTGTTTTTCCACATGATAGACCAAGCAGTGTTCTTCACACCGGACCTTAGCAGATAAGAGCACGTAGATTTTGTGTTTACCTCGCAATCCAGTCTGAGAATGAGGAGCTCAGGAGAATTGGCCACTCTCCAGGTTTCTTCGGTTCTCACGCTGAGTTTGCTTTTAAGGATGACTCTGGGCTACAGCAGAGGGAGATTGAATCTGCTTGACTTCAGACAGGAACGGAGACGTCAGTTGCCTGTCTCTCGTTTGGGTAGAAAATCTCTTTCTCGCAGTTGACCGGAGTCATCAACTTGCAGAACTGATAGAGCGTTCCGTCCTAATAAATTACCTGTATTTGGACGCTCTTGGGTCGATGAATCTTTTGACCAAGTGGGGCTCTCTTCACCCGAGATTAGTCAATTTAATCAAATCAATAATCAATAACGAACATAAGCAATGCCCTGATCAACATAACACTTCACAATTAATCCAGAAAACATTTCGGCGAACCATGACCTTCCGGCTATGAATAACCACACCAGTTTATTCAAAGTTAATGAATTTATTTCCCTATATTAACAAAGCTAGCACGATGTAAATGTGTCTCAACACCAAATGATATATGTAAATGAACATTAATAGCTGTCCATAACGGCGAAAAAGATGCAATCTATGCAGCATTTGAATAACAATGCATTCGATGATAGCAACGCAAACCACTAAAACTATAATCTGTAATGGGCTAATTGCATACATTAGTCAGCATAACAAGGTCTCAAATTGCATCGTGCAACAAATGAATCCTCATCTAACCTCAAATTAGCATCTGCATGTGGGATTTCATGCAAAAAACAATTTAGCAACATTGATTTGGAAAACTCCTAACTAGGGCTCTTATCAAAAATCAGCAGTTGGTTACCTAAAAAGAAACACAATGCAATTGTACATTTTCCTTTCATATTTACCAAATTCAATCAGCATTCAAGGAAGTCTTCGTCTCACAGGTACCGGTTTCGATCAGCATAGGACGGGGGCAAAGGGGGCAGGGTGGACGGGGCAATTGCCTCACAGCGGCAAGATAAAAGGACAAAACTACTACTTTATGCAAAGGGGCAAATCAAAGTTAAAGTCTCTAGGGCGAGAATTACTTAAAGTCTCTTTCTCTCGATTAGAGAAAGCATCAAAGTCTCATTTAAAATGGCGTCAAACATCAATTGGCATCGTAGAAGATGGCAAAATGACGAGGTCGGCAAGATGGGCCATAATGGCTGCAATGTCCTGCAAATGGCGGGTAATGGCTGCAATGGGCAATAATGTCCTCAATGGGTGCAATGGGTAATGGCTAATGGCTAATGGCTAATGGCTAATGGCTGCTTTCTTCTTGTGCACCAGGTTTAAATAATCAACAGTTCAAATCCAGTAGGGTCTTCCATTGGAGGGTTCATAGGTTGGCTTCAAATTGTCCAATCAAAAACAACAATTCACAAGCTTCTACCTAGGCATACATTATCCTTGGAGTCGGGAACGTAAGTTGCAACATATTTTACCAATTAACTCACTTTCAGAGCTTCCATTGTCTGCACCTGCAGATTGACCTTGGAGCAAAGAAGAAGATGCCAGGCTGGCACGAAACCTTAAAGATAAGCATGTGAACCGATCTCACTGGAAAAGTACAGCTTCAAGCAAGAATACACGTTTTATTAGCACATTAGAAAAACACGAGCATCTAAACCGTGAGACAAGGCAACTAGGCCGAAGCCTCCACTAAAGTTATGCTAAGTTAAAACATTTCAAACAAGCAAATCATGGCACACGTTTACGGTTATGTCAGATTAGTACAATTCTAATACATCACGTTATATAAAGCACGCATATAAATGTTGGCGAACTACTCTGAGGGCACATTTGTCCCCGTACAATCTTTATTAGTTCGGTTAAAGTCACACTTGATTATTGCGGCACTACGTTTATGCGCTAATAAATGTAAAACCTTCGTTTCTGCGTCATCAATCCCTCCTCTGATGACTATTTGTCATCACACAAAACCATTCCCACAAATTTTATTCCATTAATATTCTGTCAGTTCTCTTTGCCTTTTAGTTCCCCTTGTTCTTGCCTTGTATTCTTCTGCCATTCTTTTCATTATTTTCTCTTCCTTCCTTCTTTTAATTCTTGCCATGATCATTAATATTCCCCTCTTTATTCCCCAAATCCCAAAGATGCAAATTAGTACTATTAGTATTCCCTGTATTATTTTTAGTAATATTCCATTCCAAATGCCACCAAGCCAATTTCCCACTGAAGCAACTCCCTTTCCAACCTTCTCCCAAACTCCTGGTTCTTTCAATTCCTTCAAGTCTGCACTCTCTTTTGTTAGATTTGCAAGCATTGTTTTAATCTTCACACTGTTGTCTGGTATATACGTGCAACAGTGATGCGCACCAAGCATTTTGCAAACGCCGCCATCCTTTGCTAAAAGAATGTCTAGGGCAAGCCTGTTTTGAAGAGTCATAGCTCTTTCTGCTGCAAGTTCAGCATCCATCAGGATTATAGCACCTGAAAACTTTGTCAACATGTTATCCACTATAGTAGACAACTTTCTTATTTTGATGGAATTCAACACAACTCCCAATGAAGGAATCATGGCTCCAAATATATCTCCTACCACAGCAGCTGCGGTCTCTCTTTTCTGGATACGATGAGATCCAGGCGTCTTTGGAATCACCGATAGGTCATCCAGTTGATAAACCTTTGGGAACACTATACCCAAATAACATCTCCCTCACCATCCCTTTGGAAGACGATAATAGGCATTATGCCCACAAATGTAATATACACCAGGTATGACAGGGTCAAGTCCGTTCAGCATGAATGTCCATTTGGCCTTAAAGATAAACGCATGTTTACATTCACTCGCTCCCACGAAAATGTTATCATAATAAGATTCACCACGATATATACAAAATTTCCCTACATGCCAAGCGTCTAAAGCTATTTTCCCTTGTGTTTTTATTGCGGCAAAAGCATAATTATCTACTGAAGTCCTCTTACTTAGCTCTTTTTCTAATTTCGCATTCATTTGTGCCCTTCTATCATCTGTGCGATCTAAAAAGCTTATTTCTACTGCAGAGAGCGAGCAGGTAAGGTTTTCACTATGAGCGTGAGCTGTTTCAAAAGGTTGCATTGGCTTGAAAAATTCCCTCATTATTTTAGCATCACAATCTTTAGCAATCTGGCTTAGTTGCGTTATTATAGGAACATATGCAAAGGTAACATCATAATTTGAGTAAAAATACTGTATGTTAGTTTGACCATAAAATCTAGAAGTTACTAAACTACATGTAATCCCATATGTAAGAGGCATGTGGTGATAAGTCACCCCTTCCGTTACCGATGTCGGTATCTGTGTACACACATAACAATCTTTCGCATCCATAGTCTCAACATATTCTGTTAGTAGGCGATAGAAAACATTATACGAAAGTTCCTTCTTATCATGCAAGTGTCTCTCATCTAATTCTAGTCTTTTCAATGCGGTTAGTTCAGTGACAGTAACAGGAGCAGAAGTAGAAGCATCAATTTTCTCATTCTCACCCTTACCACGCGTTGCAAGCACTATTGCCATTATTATTAGTACACATGCAGTTATCAAGCCTATACACGCATATTTACAATATTTCACTCTACTGTTTTGTGTAGCGTACTTAGTCATGATCTGTATAGAATCAGAGAGCTAGAAGCACTTATAAAGAAACGATTTAGCAATTAGTTACAAAGCTGAACGAGCGCAATGTTCACACAGTTTTCTTCAGGAGCCCAGTCACTTATCGGTTAGCAGCATTTGTCTCAATTCGGCAATAACTCAGTCTTTTATCAGTTAGCAACGTTGTCTCAAATCGTGTTTAAGAGTCAATCAGGTTATCAAAGTCTTATCAAGTTAGCAAATGTCTCATCCGGTTTAGCAATGTCTCAGCTGGTTGTATCACGTTAGATTATAGCAAGCAATGTCATTTATCAGTTTTTCAGTCAATAGTGTCCATAAAACTTTTCTTTTCTATTGGTATCTCTTCTTCTTCGTTCTCGAGGCTAAGAGATACAAATTCGTCGGTCCAATCGTCATTGACTACATATGCCCATTCTGGACCGGAATATCTCCTGTTTGGTATCCTTTTCCTTTTCAATTTTGCATCTCTCTTTGATTCTGCCTCACTGGTACTTTCCTCTTTGGCCAAGTCTTTTTCTTCACTTGATGTTGGTACCACGACAGACACTTCCTTTCTTTTCTCTTTCACTCTTGGCCCTTCACTGTCGTTCAACGTTTCTCTAGTTCTTAGTTTTACTGGTGATATACTTGGTCTCCTCTTTGCACTGTGTCCACTTGATGGACCTGCGATCTCTTCTGAAGAAGTTTGAACAGTTTCGTTCTGTTCTGACTTGTCCCCTCCTTCTGGGGAGTCAATCAGGTTTTCCTTTTCTTTTTCTGTACCGTCTACTTCTGGGAAAGCCCTCCTCTGATCAGGCTCTCCTGCTTCTTCACCTCTTTCGAGCCCTTTGTCACCGTTACTTTCTTCAGGCTCTTTGTCACTTTCAGCTGCTTCGTCGCTGTCTGAGGTTTCTCCTTGGTCTTCCCCAAGTGAATCGGTTGTTTCGTCCTCAGAGAATATTTCTCCCTCCTCTATTTCTGCCTGTTCGCTTCTAGTTCTGTTTTGCTCTGTCTCAGCGCTCGGCACTTTGTTATCAGGTACTGTCAGTTTCAGCGCTTCAACTTCCTCATCTGTGGGATACAACACTTTCTTTGTATGACTGGCGTGGATCCAGTTGGGAACTCCCGCACACTTCACAGCGGTAGTGGTCGTCAGGATCACTTGGAAAGGGCCTTTCCAACGGGGTTCCAGACACGACTTCCTCACGTGCTTCTTTATCACGACCCAGTCACCTGCTTTCAGTGTGTGTCCTGGACCTTGGATCGGTGACAAGGTGGTTGCTTCCACCTGGTGAGAGAAAGAGTGAACCACGTCAGCCAGACCTTTGCAGTAGTCTAACACCATATCATCTGTAATATTCAAAAGCGCGTTTGCGGGAACTGCAGGAAGTCTCATGGCCCTGCCCATGAGAATTTCGTGCGGGGACAATCCAGTCTTTCTGTCAGGGGTGTTTCTCATTGACATTAACACCAAAGGCAATGCGTCAGGCCATTTCAAATTTGTCGATGCACATATTTTCGCCATTCTTGATTTCAGTGTACCATTCATTTGTTCCACCAGTCCTGAGGCTTCAGGGCGATAGCTACAATGCAGTTTTTGCTCAATGTTCAGCGCTGCGCAAAGTAACTTTATCACCTCGTTATTGAAGTGACTTCCTCTATCCGATTCTAAAGAGATCGGGAATCCGAAACGTGGTATCAACTCCCTCAACAATAGTTTTGCAACTGTAAGGCTGTCATTTCTACGTGTGGGGTATGCTTCAATCCAGTGACTAAAAATGCACACAATCACCAACACATACTTCAGACCTCCATGCACAGGCATCTCTATAAAGTCCATCTGCATTCTGCTGAACGGGCCACCCGCCCTGCCAATGTGGCTCACGTTCACAACCGTTCCCTTTCCTGGGTTCATCTGCTGGCAAATGACACAACGATGGCAAACTGCTTCTGCAACTTGACGGAATCTGGGGTTAAACCAATCAGTTTTGAACAATCTTATCATGGCATCTCTCCCTAGGTGAGCCTGCCCATGATAGAACCGCGCTAGCTGCGATAAGAGACTATTTGGTAAAACAAATTTTCCTTCATTTGAAACCCATAACTCATCTGGTCTCCTTGTACATTGTGACTTAATCCAGGAAACTCTTTCATCCTCCCTGACGCTATTCTGTAATGCTTTTAGTTCATCCATTGTATCCACGACCTTCAAGGCAAATGCTTCAGCTGGTTCGAGGTCTGGCTCACTTATCAAATTCCATTCATCCCTGAGCAATATACAGTTCAAGGCACAAAATCTTGCGACCTGATCCGCATATGCATTTCCCAGGGAAACATAGTCCTGTCCTTTTGTATGAGCACTACACTTTACCACTGCAATTTCGGCTGGCATCTGAATGGCGTGTAACAATTCCCTTATTCTCTCCCCGTTTTTCACTGGGGACCCTGAAGAGGTCAGGAAACCTCTCTGTGACCATAGTTGCCCAAAGTCGTGCACAATTCCAAACCCGTACTGACTGTCAGTGTAAATGGTAACCTTCATCAATGTAGACAGTTGGCATGCTCTTGTAAGGGCTACAAGCTCTGCTACTTGTGCGGAATAGACTCCTTGAAGCCAGGACGCTTCCAAGACACCTGTTACAGTACATACAGCATATCCTGCTTTCAATATTCCCAATGCATCTCTTAAACATGACCCATCAACAAAAACAATTTGGTAATTTTCATCAAGCTTAGTATCCTTAATGTCAGGTCGGGGTTTTGTGCAAAATTCAGTCACCTGAAGGCAGTCGTGCTCGACGTCTTCAGCGTTCTCAATTTCAGCATTTTCACCGGGAAGCAAGGTTGCTGGATTCAACGTAGTGCACCTTTTCAGCTGCACATTCGGTGAGCCCAGAATTATTGTTTCATACCTTGTGAGTCTTGCTCCAGTCATGTGTTGCGTTCGGGAGCGGGTCAAAAGTATCTCAACTGAGTGAGGGACCATGACTGTTAATGGGTGTCCCATCACTATTCCTTCACTCTGAGTGAGGCTGATACCAACTGCTGCTAAGGCGCGCAAACACCCTGGCAGTGCTGCTGCGACCGGATCCAAAGTAGCTGAAAAATACGCTACTGGTCTGTTTATGCCACCATGGGCTTGGGTCAAGACAGACAAAGAACATGCATCACGTTCATGACAAAACAATGTGAAAGGCTTTGTGTAATCAGGCATACCTAAAGCTGGAGCCCTGCACATGCATTCTTTCAATTCAATAAAAGCGTCCATCTCATCTCCTTTCAGCTCAATTTCATCCAATGCATCCTTCTGGGTCAGTTTCAGTAAAGGCTTTGCTAGAGTTGAGAAGTTGGGAATCCATTGGCGACAGTAGCTCACCATCCCCAAAAACTTCCTCACCTCCCTCCTCGTCTTTGGTGGACTCATTTGAAGTACACTTGTTATTCTTTCCTTCATTATTCTCCGTGACCCTTTCTCTATTTGATGACCCAAGTATTTCACTTTCTTCTGGCAGAACTGCAACTTTGAAGGAGACACCTTGTGTCCATTCCTTCCCAAATGGTTCAGTAAAGCAATGGTGTCGGCTTTGCAGCCACTTTCTGTCTTAGATGCAATCAGTAAGTCATCAATGTACTGTACTAGGGTTGACTCGAATGGCAATTCTAACGCTTCCAAGTCTTTCTTTAGAATCTGATTGAAAATTGACGGTGACTCAGAAAACCCTTGAGGAATTCGACACCAACTGTAAACTCTGTCTAAGAATTTGAAACAAAAGAGAAATTGGCTGTCCTCATGAAGAGGCACCGAAAAGAATGCTTGTGACAAGTCGATGACTGAGAACCACTCGGCATCGCAAGGGACTTGAAACATTATCACAGCTGGATTCGGTACTACAGGGCAGCATTTAATTATGATGTCATTTATTTTCCTCAAGTCCTGCACTATTCGGACCTTTCCACTCGGCTTTATTAGTCCCATGATTGGTGAATTACATGGACTGCTTAACACTTCTTTCAGTACTCCCTGTTTTACAAACTCGTCAATGAGTTGGGCGACTTTCATGAGGGTGTCTTGTGCCATGTGGTATTGTGGGGTCTGGGGAAAGGTTACATTGGGTTTTACGGTCACTTTCACTGGTTCCACTCCTTTCACCAATCCCACCTCTTTTCCTGTCATATCCCACACTTCCTTTCCGACTGTTTCCCGTAATTCAGCTGGAATATCTTCTTCAGTTATCATCGGAAAAAGGTTAATCAGAGGATATTCTTCATCGACAGTTTCCATCTCATCCCCTTCTACACTGTCCTCTTCTTCCCCATCACTGCTCGTCTGAATTCTAATTCCATCGTTCGAACACATAATCGAACATCCCAATTTGCACAATAGGTCTCTCCCTAACAGTGCTATCAGGCTTGAGTCACATACCACAAAATTATGTGACCCTTGATAGTTACCAATTCTGACTTGTACTGGATCTGTGATTGGGTTCGTCAGGTGCCTGTTTGCTACTCCCACTACTTGAACTGTTCTCCCTGAGAGTGGCAAATTTGGTACTTCAATGCTCCTAACAGTTGAACGTGTGGCTCCTGTGTCAACCAAGAATGAAACACGATGACCCATAACTCTTCCCTCCACATATGGACCCTTTTGATCAACTTCCAAGGATGCTGCAAGCACACAATTTCCCTCCTCATCTGAACTTTCACTCTCCCATACATTGTTTATTCCATTCTCACTGTGTAGTGGGAACTGTTGTACTGTGCCATTTGTATTCATCACCTGACCTGAGACCTGTGGAGGAACCATCACTTGCTGCTGACTCACTGGTGCCAAAGGTATTTGCATTTGCTGATTAGGTACCATGGGAAACTGCTGTTGCATTGGCTGCATTTGCGTCATCTGCATACGGGGCATCTGCATCTGCTGCGGCTGCATGGGCTGTAATCCCTGCAGCTGATTTATGGTCTGGAAATTTGGGTTTGGACCTCTCATTTTCGGTCCCCTCATTGTCTGGAATGCATTGACATCATTGTTTTGCTGACCAACACCTGCACCTTCCTGCACCACCATCGGGCACTCGCGTTTCCAATGCCCGACGATTCCGCACACGTGACATGGCATCACCCTTTTCATTGCCTGCACACCATTCGGAATCGCAACAGTGTTCAAATCCGGACCATTACTCCCAAAGCCTCCTCTGCCTCTGCCTCTCGCCTGTGGCTGAAACACCATATTTCCCTGCGGCTGCGGCTGCGGTATCTGCTGTTGGAACCCTTGCAACCCTTGCAACCCTGTCTGAGCTGCTTTAAGTTGCATCACCATCACTTTCTCTTTCAACCTTTTCTGTTTCACTTCAATTTCGTCGCTACAGTATTTCGCATAATTCAACACCTCATCAATAGGTTTCGACTGCCAACAAATCAAATGCGTCTTTATCATCTGACTTATCTCTGGTCTCAGCCCTTCCACAAATCTAAACACAAAATGAAGCATGTCCTTCGCCTCTATTGTTTCCGTGCCACTGTAGTTCTTGAACGCCTTCAACAACCTCTCATAGTAACCATGAACCGACTCTTTAGCCTCTTGGGCAGTTCGATCAATCTTCTGCCAATCCACATTTTTCGCGGCAACCTTCGTCTTCAAATGCTCAGTCACTTTATAGTACAAGCTCATTACCATAGGTGATGGTGCACCCATATCCCTGTCTCTCTCTGGTTCACTTGTCGGCCAACCTACAGCCCTTTTGCAGTCTTCCCACAAATCTGCCGGAACCACAATCTCAAAGAGGGTGTTCAGGTCTTCCCAAAGACATTTTGCAAGCTTCACAAACCTATCAGTCTGTTGATACCATTCAATCGGTTTCTCTCTCAGTTTGGGAAAATCATCCGTAAAAGACTGAATGTCGCTTCTGTGCCACGGTACATGTATTAATTTTCCCCCTGCTGTCTCCCTCATTGGTAACATGGTTATTGCATCACTACTCTGTGATCTTTTCTCGTTGTGCTCTGGGACACTGTCTTTCCTCTTTTCCTTTTTCTTTGCCCATCTGCTTTCCCATTTGTCTAAGCACCTCCACACCTGTGCACTCTGCAGCAATTCTCTAAGGTGCGTTTTCATGCCTGCTGACCTCATGTGTTCAAAGTCTGTGGTCCCGAAATCCAATCTATAGCTCCTGCCCAAGTGTTTTGTCTTGTCTATCTCAACCCCGTTTTTGTCAGCTATTTCTTGCAACCTTCTATGTACCTTGTTCACTTCTCTCGTAATCCTGGGACATAGATACCTCAGCTCTTCTTCCGAGTAGGACTCTAACCTATTCAAACCCATAGTCCCTTCCACCAATTCTTCTGCTTCCATGTTCAACCTTACCCTATTCAGATAGTCTTCTCCCTTCCCACTGGCTGAGCTTTGTGTGGAATTCAGACTGTTGAACCACTGTGTCAGCTGTTGCGCATTCAACCCCATCAGTGTAGCATTCACATCGACTGCCATTGATGGTTGCGGCAACTTTTCAGTGTTCGATGATAGCGGTATCATCAGTGGGGGACTCGACCTCACCACTGTTGACTGAGCACGTATGGGACTAAACTCCATCAAGGACCCAGATCCAGTTGGCAGAGCCGCTATCGGAGTTGTCTCTGGAGTGTTTTCTATGCACCTCCTTTCCGTCCCATTCTGCACCACTGATCCTTGACCGCTCATACCTGAGTTAGGCTGAATGTACAAAGGTACCGGTGGACCTACAGTAATGGGTAGGGATATCGCATCTGGGTTCTTTCCATTCCCCAGGTTCTGAGGCATGTTCATTCCCACACTATGGGTCATCATTGCCGGCATGCCCGTCTGACTCCTCGTCCTCTGAACATGTGCGGTTCCCCCCTGCATCTGCTTTTGAGGCATCAAAAGCTGGGTTGACTCAGCTTGTGCCAATGTTGGGTTGCGACCATTCTGTACTCCCATTACGGTTGGATCTAGAATCATTCCCGTACTGTTGTCACTGCTGTAGTACCTTGGGACCTGCGGCTGATAATTTTCTGCTGTTTTCAATATAGGCACATCTGGATATATTCTCCTAACCTGCGGTATCTGCGGGGTGAACAGTAAACTCGGGTCCTTAGATCCCGATGGCGTTTCTGAATTCGGAATTTCATTATTCTGTACCGGTGCCGGAGGGGCAGAACTGGTACTTGGACCTTGTTCACTCTCTGCATAAGGTGGTGGACGGTCGTTCAGCAATTGCATGATGAACTCCTCATCCTCTGACTCGTCTTCTCTCCTTAACTTTTCCTCGTCCTCTCTATCTTTGGAACACCTCCTGTTTGTCTTACAGGTAGCTTTCTTGCCTGTCACTTCTTCTTCCTTAGCAATTGCGGGAAACAATTTTATCCCCTGCAATATATCTGACCTCCACACCTTCTGTGCATTATCCCACCTACCGTCCGCTAGTGTCTTTTCTACCTTTCTTATCCTGGTCTCGAACTTCTTTTGCTGTTGCTGTCTAGCCATTAGTTCCCAAATTGCTAGAGCCTCAAACTGTGCTGGCCTTGGAGGTACCTTCATGTCGTACATCGCGAATCTCAAATTCTCTAGGATCCTTATATTGAATGTCCCATGGATCGGGAACGCTACGCTCCCATGTCTCTCTGTCAGCTTGTGCCATTGCTTTAGCCAAAGGCACGGAGCTACCCCCCTTTCCTCCATTACAATGTAAGCTGGTGTACCTTCGGGTGGCGTCTCCTCTCCTACGCTCGCTTTAATGTAAGACTCCCCCTTCATCGCACTCTTTAATGCTTTCAAAAATGTCATTTTCTCGTCTTTTATTTTCACAAAATTTGTAATCAATAAGTGACTTTAATTCCCGGAATACTCTTCGCTTGCCTTTCCCCTTCCAATCGAGCCCCACGGACTGCGTCCAATCCGTGCGCGACCCTTCTCTGCAACCAACCTATCCCAGCGCGGCTCCCAGTGACGTCACACTCACACACTCTGCGGCTGACAAAGCCTCGCGGCTTGTCCTCCTTCACTCAGCTCCTCTCGTAACAACTTCTGGCATGTATCGCGAGCAACCAAATAATAATAATAAAACAGATCTGTCGGTTTACTACAGGAAGGGTAACACAATCGCTTCAGGACCTTAGGGATTTTTCACTAGCCTCGGCAGTTATTCCATCTTTCTCGGTCCCCACTTTCGCAAGCAAATTCTGACCCGCAGACTCTGCTCTCAACTTGTCAGTGATCTATTCTAGTGCACTTAGAATTTGTCAAAGCCCGAAGTCGAAGTTTTCTTCCACTCCCTTAACACACGTACCAACTCGTTGACCACGCCCGGTCAACCTATTAAACCGACCAGACCACAACATAAAACAAGTGTCTCATACACTTTTCAACATACTCCGGAGTCTCTTGACCTCGCAGGGCCCGTCTCAACAACAACAACCACGTGGACCTTTTTCTGCACAAAGCGCCACATGCACATGAAGTTCGACGACTTCCCTACTCTCACACTCGGAGTCGCACCTCCGCTATTCTCTAAAATCCTCGCAACCTTTTCAAACAATCTGCGGCAATAAGCTGTGCAAGCGCAAAATCCTAACTTCACTCATACCGTCACTAGTACCGCCAACGCCGATTTCACACCTCCATTCTCTCCATTCGCAAGCTCCGAGATCCCGGGAAAGTCGCGGGGGACTTAGGGCATCATCATTCTCTCAATCTGTTTTACCCAAGAAAAATCTAATTCAACACCATATACTTCTCGAGTGGGGTCCCAAAGGGCGTAACCGTCAATTCAACACCATATACCTCTCGAGTGGGGTCCCAAAGGGCGAAACCGTTACCTCTCGAGTGGGGTCCCAAAGGGCGAAACCGTTACCTCTCGAGTGGGGTCCCAAAAGGGCAAAACCGTTACCTCTCGAGTGGGGTCCCAAAGGGCGAAACCGTCCTCTGCTACCATCTACTGATAGAGCGTTCCGTCCTAATAAATTACCTGTATTTGGACGCTCTTGGGTCGATGAATCTTTTGACCAAGTGGGGCTCTCTTCACCCGAGATTAGTCAATTTAATCAAATCAATAATCAATAACAAACATAAGCAATGCCCTGATCAACATAACACTTCACAATTAATCCAGAAAACATTTTGGCGAACCATGACCTTCCGGCCATGAATAACCACACCAGTTTATTCAAAGTTAATGAATTTATTTCCCTATATTAACAAAGCTAGCACGATGTAAATGTGTCTCAACACCAAATGATATATGTAAATGAACATTAATAGCTGTCCATAACGGCGAAAAAGATGCAATCTATGCAGCATTTGAATAACAATGCATTCGATGATAGCAACGCAAACCACTAAAACTATAATCTGTAATGGGCTAATTGCATACATTAGTCAGCATAACAAGGTCTCAAATTGCATCGTGCAACAAATGAATCCTCATCTAACCTCAAATTAGCATCTGCATGTGGGATTTCATGCAAAAAACAATTTAGCAACATTGATTTGGAAAACTCCTAACTAGGGCTCTTATCAAAAATCAGCAGTTGGTTACCTAAAAAGAAACACAATGCAATTGTACATTTTCCTTTCATATTTACCAAATTCAATCAGCATTCAAGGAAGTCTTCGTCTCACAGGTACCGGTTTCGATCAGCATAGGACGGGGGCAAAGGGGGCAGGGTGGACGGGGCAATTGCCTCACAGCGGCAAGATAAAAGGACAAAACTACTACTTTATGCAAAGGGGCAAATCAAAGTTAAAGTCTCTAGGGCGAGAATTACTTAAAGTCTCTTTCTCTCGATTAGAGAAAGCATCAAAGTCTCATTTAAAATGGCGTCGAACATCAATTGGCATCGTAGAAGATGGCAAAATGACGAGGTCGGCAAGATGGGCCATAATGGCTGCAATGTCCTGCAAATGGCGGGTAATGGCTGCAATGGGCAATAATGTCCTCAATGGGTGCAATGGGTAATGGCTAATGGCTAATGGCTGCTTTCTTCTTGTGCACCAGGTTTAAATAATCAACAGTTCAAATCCAGTAGGGTCTTCCATTGGAGGGTTCATAGGTTGGCTTCAAATTGTCCAATCAAAAACAACAATTCACAAGCTTCTACCTAGGCATACATTATCCTTGGAGTCGGGAACGTAAGTTGCAACATATTTTACCAATTAACTCACTTTCAGAGCTTCCATTGTCTGCACCTGCAGATTGACCTTGGAGCAAAGAAGAAGATGCCAGGCTGGCACGAAACCTTAAAGATAAGCATGTGAACCGATCTCACTGGAAAAGTACAGCTTCAAGCAAGAATACACGTTTTATTAGCACATTAGAAAAACACGAGCATCTAAACCGTGAGACAAGGCAACTAGGCCGAAGCCTCCACTAAAGTTATGCTAAGTTAAAACATTTCAAACAAGCAAATCATGGCACACGTTTACGGTTATGTCAGATTAGTACAATTCTAATACATCACGTTATATAAAGCACGCATATAAATGTTGGCGAACTACTCTGAGGGCACATTTGTCCCCGTACAATCTTTATTAGTTCGGTTAAAGTCACACTTGATTATTGCAGCACTACGTTTATGCGCTAATAAATGTAAAACCTTTGTTTCTGCGTCATCAGACCCCAGAAAGATGAAGCTGAATATAGGCCCTACAGCCTTGCCCATACGGTGATGAATTTTGACTTTTATGCTTTGCTTTGAAGTTATGCTATAATATAATCACATCTATTTGCTGTGTACATTGCAATTGAGAAGTACTTTGATATATTTTGCTTTCATTGCTGCGACTACTTTTGAACGTGTGCTTCCAATCTACCAATTTCGTCTCTCAGGAACCTCGTGGTGGAGAATTAATAACAATAAATTTCTTCTTTAAACTCAGAAGTGCATTCCAGAGAGGTTCTGTAAGCTCGGTTATGAGATAAGGGCAGGAAAGTAGAACGCCAACTGACAGATTCACAGGTTCTCCATTCAAATTAACTAATTCCTCCCTATACTAATACTAATACTGTACTCATATTGCCCTAAACTAATCCTTTTGGGTTCCGGAATAGCATGCTACTCATCGAAAAGCACTTCAACGCCTCATCTGGGGTAATAAGCGCTATATGAATACAGTTACAATTAAAATTTTCATCTTTCGCAGGAGTCAATGATCATCAATGGCAACAGATCTTTGGTCCCTGCATAGGATGTGGTAGAACCATTAAAAAAAAATTCAATAAAAAACAGTTACTTCATACAGTATGACCCATGTGGCAATACAAAGAAAACTCCAGTCAGGAATAAAGTTAAGAAATGTCATTACAAGCTCAAAGTCATGTAGTCAATTTGCAAAACAAAATTATTGAGATACAGTATCACCAAGGATTGACGAAGGTGACGAAATAGGTTAAGTAAAACATTAAAAGAGATAGGCATTCAATAAAGATAACACAGAACATCAGGAACAGTGTCTGATGAACAGAAAACAAGTGTTGCTCAGATCTAACAAGCATCTAGTCAGTTCAAATCACCAAAGTTCAATCTTGCTGAGCACAGGGAAATCCTACAGTTTAGCCAATCAGGGGATAACATGTGTGGGGTGGAACACATGCGGGCAAAAGACAAAAAGAATAAAAAGGGACAAAAAGAATTTGGAAAAATAATCTCAGACATTAGAATACTAACTAAGGTGAACAAAAGATAGATTAAAAAAGGAAAGTGTCAGCAGGTCAGAAGCTCGAATAAGAGTCTTCTGCATGGGCTAGAACAAAAATCACTAAGTCTCAGCATGGCATTTCAAAGGGACAGCGGGCAGAGAGGAAGATACCTCTCCAAGGGGCTCAGCATTCAAGATTCTTCCAGGGCTCCAGGATTCTAACTGCTCATCAATATTTTAAAGTTCATACAGCAATCTGATTTGTCAGGATAACAGTTCAATTGACGTTGGCAGGGCATCATCCAATAGAAATCGATGATAAGACTCCAAACTGCAACATTAGTGCTCCTTCCCAGGTCTGTCATGGGAGCATCATCCATCCATGTAGCTGAACACGAGTTTGAAACAAATGTTTTAATTTTTAATCCACAGACCAGGATGTTCCACATCCATGTAGATTTCTACTTATGTCTATATCTAAAACAATAGGGGTCTATTACCAAAGCTAGTCTTCTCATGGAAACGCAGTCTGAAAGAAAGTTCCTGTTAAGGAAATAGCATTGCATTTTCTGCACAGTCACAAAAACAGGCCCTAGCAGGCCTCATTTAGACTAACACAAATCAATTAATACACATTAATACATCAAATAAAACACAGTTTAATACGCAGCTTTAAATTCTTGATTAATAAATATTCTTCAGTAGCATTTAGATTTCAGTCACTCTAACTTAAATAAATCTGTCAATACAGGGAGTGCAGAATTATTAGGCAAATGAGTATTTTGACCACATCATCCTCTTTATGCATGTTGTCTTACTCCAAGCTGTATAGGCTTGAAAGCCTACTACCAATTAAGCATATTAGGTGATGTGCATCTCTGTAATGAGAAGGGGTGAGGTCTAATGACATCAACACCCTATATCAGGTGTGCATAATTATTAGGCAACTTCCTTTCCTTTGGCAAAATGGGTCAAAAGAAGGACTTGACAGGCTCCGAAAAGTCAAAAATAGTGAGATATCTTGCAGAGGGATGCAGCACTCTTAAAATTGCAAAGCTTCTTTAGCGTGATCATCGAACAATCAAGCGTTTCATTCAAAATAGTCAACAGGGTCGCAAGAAGCGTGTGGAAAAACCAAGGTGCAAAATAACTGCCCATGAACTGAGAAAAGTCAAGCGTGCAGCTGCCACGATGCCACTTGCCACCAGTTTGGCCATATTTCAGAGCTGCAACATCACTGGAGTGCCCAAAAGCACAAGGTGTGCAATACTCAGAGACATGGCCAAGGTAAGAAAGGCTGAAAGACGACCACCACTGAACAAGACAAACAAGCTGAAACGTCAAGACTGGGCCAATAAATATCTCAAGACTGATTTTTCAAAGGTTTTATGGACTGATGAAATGAGTGAGTCTTGATGGGCCAGATGGATGGGCCCGTGGCTGGATTGGTAAAGGGCAGAGAGCTCCAGTCCGACTCAGACGCCAGCAAGGTGGAGGTGGAGTACTGGTTTGGGCTGGTATCATCAAAGATGAGCTTGTGGGGCCTTTTCGGGTTGAGGATGGAGTCAAGCTCAACTCCCAGTCCTACTGCCAGTTCCTGGAAGACACCTTCTTCAAGCAGTGGTACAGGAAGAAGTCTGCATCCTTCAAGAAAAACATGATTTTCATGCAGGACAATGCTCCATCACACGCGTCCAAGTACTCCACAGCGTGGCTGGCAAGAAAGGGTATAAAAGAAGGAAATCTAATGACATGGCCTCCTTGTTCACCTGATCTGAACCCCATTGAGAACCTGTGGTCCATCATCAAATGTGAGATTTACAAGGAGGGAAAACAGTACACCTCTCTGAACAGTGTCTGGGAGGCTGTGGTTGCTGCTGCACGCAATGTTGATGGTGAACAGATCAAAACACTGACAGAATCCATGGATGGCAGGCTTTTGAGTGTCCTTGCAAAGAAAGGTGGCTATATTGGTCACTGATTTCTTTTTGTTTTGTTTTTGAATGTCAGAAATGTATATTTGTGAATGTTGAGATGTTATATTGGTTTCACTGGTAATAATAAATAATTGAAATGGGTACATATTTTTTTTTTGTTAAGTTGCCTAATAATTATGCACAGTAATAGTCACCTGCACACACAGATATCCCCCTAACATAGCTAAAACTAAAAACAAACTAAAAACTACTTCCAAAAATATTCAGCTTTGATATTAATGAGTTTTTTGGGTTCATTGAGAACATGGTTGTTGTTCAATAATAAAATTAATCCTCAAAAATACAACTTGCCTAATAATTCTGCACTCCCTGTACATTTCAGTCAGCATAGCGTGGAACTGCATTTCTCTATTTGTGCACACGTATTTAAATCATTAATCATTAGAAATTCAATATTGTTTCAAGAGTCTGAATTATAACGTAATATCAATTAAATCCTTCAAACATGTAATTAAATCTTAATACCACAGGGGTTTCTAACATTAGTCTAAACAAATGCACATTTAAAATGACTTCTCAATGCATCATTTTACAAGCAAACCATTAGTGCTGTGGTTAACATAAGACATAAACTGTCATATAGAGGTGATCACTGTGACATGAGGAATAGTACAAAGATTTCAACCACATGAGGAAGCAATCTGTTTATTGATACCAGTTAGGGATACAGGTCCTCTGGACCAATTTCGAGTGATGAACAATCAAGACCAGGACTTACTTTGACTTTCATCCAAGCCAACCATTTATTTACAAGAGCTTCTTTTGGCTTTCTTTCGATGTTCAGTGCAAATTTGTGATAAAAGCCTTCTTGTGTAGATAACCAGGGTTTGGATGTCATTTATTAATCTGAAAAAAGAACAGATGATGGACAGAATGCAGAACAAATCAAACAGTCTCCCCCTTCACACATCTGAGTTTAATCCATCTGTTTTTTTACTCACCATGCCATTCCATTTTGGACAAACCCATAAGCATATCAGACTAGAACCTGCTCCCCGTGGGAACAGTCCAGCCTGAAGTGCCAGGCCAGGTCCTCACTGGACCAGAAACAAGCATCCTGGTACTAGTTTTAGGGTATCACCCCTCATCAACCAGGTTAGCTTGAATCTGGTGGGATACCCTTCCCACGCAGGGCGACAATTGCAAAAAGTACAGATGATGGATGGAATCCATCAGGGCTTAATCCATCAGTTATATTAATCCGAGGCATGTAAGCTGTAGTCTTCATGATCTGATTGCAATATTGCCACCTATCAATGAGGAACTGGCCCTTTACCTCCAAGTCCTACTCAATGTAGAACTCCATTGACCATTATGGGGTAAAGGTCTGGTAACATATCAGGCACAGCTGTGTGGCTCTACAGAAAACAGCTGGGCTGCAAGGCCTATGTCATTTGCTAGACTAGACAACAGGGTTTGAAATTCTATTGGTCGCAAGGCCTTGATCGATCGTGCTAGACCTTGAAATCGGTTGAAGAGGGTTTGATTGTTGGATTAACTGGGTGGTACATGACTTAATCACCTAGTTTCCAGACTGCCCTCTTCCGATTTTCAGAAATGTAGGGATCACTGTTACTTCTTTAGGAACACTATCATTCAGCCTCCATTGTTCTCATTACAACAATTAACCTCCTTGGTTTACTGCCTCTCCAATGGAGGGGAGTGAGGGCTTAATAATATTGTAATGGACGGGAGAGAGAGTTTGAGACCGGTGACCAGGGAAAAGGTAAGACATTCTATGGGAAGATATTGCAATTCAGGGATGGTTTCAGGTGAGTCACCTTGACACATCTCTTGCAGGTGTTTTCTAGAAAATGATCCAACTTGCACGCTTTACAGTTCATCATACATGCCAACATTTGGGAGCACTTCAAAGGGAGAATTAGAAAAAATCTGGAGGCCCAAAGACACACAGAGGAATTGAGGGTGATGTTCTCTTGTTCCACTATTTCCATTACCTTCTCTCACCCCCTCAGATCTCTTGAGACCTCAGAGAGGCAGAAGAGTGCAAATGATACTCCAACACACAACCTCGGTCTTCATTGCATGCTGCAGGTGTGTGCAGATCCGCAGCAGGGAGGGAATTTATTTCTCTTCATGGTGGTAGTATCTCTAATAGAGGAATCATTCAGAGTGGAAAGCAGTGCACTGAGGTTGTGAGGGGAGGGAAAGACCATTGAGTAGCTGGATAGGATGGCAGACCAACGATTATGTTTTATTGAAGTATGGTGAAAGAATTATTTCAAATGTTTTATGAAAAGGATGGATAGATGCTGAGACAGAGGTGAAGGAATGTGACAAGATGTCAGGTACTATGGCCTAGATTTAAGAACCTCTAGTGCCACAATAGCATCATTTTTTTAATGCTAATGTGGCGTTAGGCTTCAAAAATCGCCACACCATATTTACAAAGAGGCGCGATGCATGCCTTGCGCCACTTTGTAACCTTTTCCACCTCATTATGCTTGTGCAAAGCATAATGAATGCAAAGAAGGCGTTCCCCCGTTATGGGGCCCGCAAAAATAGCTCAGTGGAATCTTGCTTCTACTTTTAACACCTGGTCAGAGCAGACATTAAAAGCGGGCACACCATTGGTTACTATGGGCCCCAATGTACTGTTCAGGGTTAGTGGCAAAGTTTTGGTTCTAACCCTGAACAGTACATCAATAGCGCCAAAGATTTTGATGCTTTTGCCCCCTACCCTCCGCCATAGTGTGCTGTATTTTAAATACTGCACAAACATGATGGCAGTGGGGGGAGCGCAAGAAAAGTGGCACTGCACTGGGTGCTCCACCACTTTTCTTAAATCTGCCCCTATATTTGTTTTATTCTTGTGGAGAGCTATAGCAAGGTGAGAGGAATGCACTTTTGTGTGCGGTTCACAAATGGCTCAACTTTCATGCATAGCTCATCAAAGGGATAAGCTTTCAGGGCATGCTATCAAGCAAAAGGTGGGGGATGGGTATACACAACACAAACAAGGGTAGTGATCAATAAATTCACGCTCATTGTCTATTATTTCACCTAAAACCCCAGTAGAAAATAATATTGTTATTGATGGATACTAACCTATAACTCTATATGTTGTCAATGATCCCTCTAGAAGCTTTGAAACACACTACCAGATGTGAAATCTGGTTAGTCACTATTGTGAGGTAGCAGAAGTGAAATGTGTGTTTTCTTTTTCACTGCTTTGAAATCAGGGCAGTGGTAACTGGATTCTGGTGGTGGTGCGTGGGCAGACAACAATCTGCTGCTTTGTCTGGTCACTAGAGGCATGACAGAGGTTGTGGAATCGCAGATGCTGGTCTTTCATCTCCCCTGCTTTGTCATGTTTTCTTGAGTCACCGCAGACCTTAGAACATTAGGAGAATACGAGTGAGCTCCATCATTACCCACCATCCCCTCCCCTTTTGGCTTCACGTCTATGCTGCCTTGAGGTAGCCCTCTTTATAATCAGGCAGGAGTTATTACTCGCTCTGTGCAATGAGGTCCTAAGAATCAAAATATAGAGTGCGTGGCCAGCTTGAGAATTATTATTTTTTCTCAGATTTACTTATATTATCCTGTGAGGCCACTTTCCTTACAGGTTTGAGCAAAGTGGGTTTGAAAGCTTGAAGACTGAAGTAGGTACACTGGTAGCTGAGAAACCTTGAAACAGTGGCGTAACAAAGGCCCCTGCAGTGCGGGAACCTGTGAGTTCAAGGGGGGGCCCTTAGCACAGCACCTGGTCTGAGTGAGTCTGGAGTTCCTTTACCCCACTGCCTTGAGAGCCATGTGCTTGGAAGGCTTAGAGGAAGCCAACAATATATCTACTCTAGAAAGGAAAGACACTGCAAGATCTTATGAAGTAATAGTCTTGTGTGACTGTGGAAAAAGTTGTTGTTTCAGTGGCTGATTGCATGTGAGTGAGAATGTAGGAGTGAAACTTTGCATTAGATTTTATTGCAGTTCTGAGTTGAGTCGAGATCTCATCTCAGAATGAGTTTGCGTTTAGCCCAAATGTATGTTTCTACCTAGCTTTCCAAAGAGAGCACACTCAGAGTAGTGCCATCGAAGGGGAGCTCTTAGTGCATCCAATGGGAAGTAAAGGTTTATCAATCCACTAAATGAGCTACCTTGTTAAAGCGCTGTTTCACAACTCCCAAGGCTGCATTGTTCAAATCAGTCAGCTGGGGGTATCTCTTTTATTGTTTCATGAGTCATTATTGTGCTGCTCAGGAAAATCTTCATGTTTCAAATAATACCTTTATTCCACTCTAAGCAAATCTTAAACTTCATAGAGCAACGCTTGAATCTTCTGTCTTTAACTTCTTGACTTATCAATGTTCAATTTTATTAGCGAAAATTGATGGCATTCATGTCCTCCGCCTGACTATGTTGACCTCTTATACCCACTCCTAAACTCAGTCTTGTAACCTAATACTGTCTGTAGAACTGAGTTGTTGCAACTGAGAAAGAACTCTCATAGTCTTTATGCTAAATTAGCAGCTTTTGAGAATGCTATACACGCCCTGGTGTCCCAAAACATATACTGACAGAGTTTAAAGGATGCAAAATCGGGAAATTAGAATGTGTTCCTATTTACAGAAACAGGACACGGTTAAACCACACCTGAAAGTTCAGAACTGACCTGAGTGCAGCCTAAAGATTAAAACACTCTGTATTACTTACAAAGAGTACTCGGCCAACTATCCTATTTGCCTTAAAAAACTGCCATGTCACTACTCTCCAGGAATGAGCCTACATTCTTTCTCGCCTCATTTTTAGCAGACAACATTCCAGAGTTAGTATGTTGGAAGAATACTAGAGGTCCACTACCCTAAACTTTGGAGCACTTGGCAGAGGGAGGAACAGATAGAAATAGACATAGTGGGATGGTTGGAGTCCATACACATAGGTAATGAACTATGTCTGGAATTCTTCAATTGCTACCCCTTTTCTGTGTTGAGTTCATTTGAATGCAAGTTTGACTAGTTCAGTTTTCAACAGAGTTTATAAGCCACATGTAGTTGGGTTCCAATCTCAAGTTCCGGTTCAGGCTAGTCTAAATCTTTGTACATCCAGTTATTTTTCTCTGTGCTTCATCAAGTGCTCTAGTTAATGCCTAACCAGGTTCTGCGGGTATGCAGGGGACTATACCAGAGTATGATTTATACATGGTGCATAAGACCTTAAAATTAGTCATGTTATCAGCATGGAGTTAATGGAGTAACTGTAAGGGAAGATTTGAAGTGGACCCACTTGCATAGGTTTAGGCAAAGTCTGACTGTCGTGTTCTTTGGAGCTTGGCAACATTCGCCAGAGTAAATGATATTCTACTTTCTAAGAATTTTAATGAACACCCGAATCTTTAAACCTCAGTTTCCTGTGCTATACCTCTCTTGTGAATACATCCACCAGCACCTGGCTAAAACCTTATTAAACCACAGCTTTTCTATTCCTCGGATGGACCTCCCTTGCATTTAACAATATGGCAATCAACTACTATCACTTGTCCCCAAGAATTATCCTGACAACCAGGATCTTAGTAAATAATCAGAGCAGTAGGGGCAACTGAATGCAAACAAGTCACCAAAAAGAAGCCCCTCACCCAACCTAAAGTACAACTATCAAAGAGGATTGCATGGACAGAGGATCAGTTGCAACAAACACTACAGTCTAACTTGCATGATATAGCCTGAGATCAAAGAGCAGCGACAGTCTAGCCTGGCCAGTGTGCCCATTCAAAGTGAATTCAGACCTTTACAAGCCTCAGCAAGGGCCACAGTCATGAACTGTGGATTTCCAACAAATAATCTGGTCTGGGCCAAATTACATAAACTGCACAGATATCAAGTGAATGTGCACCGTTTACAGTACCAACCAGTGCAGAAACGACTTTTGCATGGATGCAACTCAAGGAACGCCTTTGATAACGCGTCCCAACCTGATAATTTAACTTACAGGGGGACTCATTTTAGGCCAATGAACCTTTTGACCCTGATTCCCTGATTGGATACTCCTCAGGACGAGATATCTATTTAACATTTCAATTAATAGATCAAGTGAATGTGCACCATTTACAGTACCAAGCAGTGCAGAAACTACTTTTGCATGGGTGCAACACAAGGAACGCTTTCAAAAGCCTAAACACTCATGGCTGTGTATCAATATATACAAATCGCCACTTCCACAGAGCTATCTTTTTGTAATTTACAAATCCAGATTCTTGGCGTTAAGATTTGCCATTTCCACCACCAAAGGACGCGCTGCTGCAATGGGCCTCAGAACCGAGCTCGCCATCATGCAGGCTGGGTCAGGGGACGGAAAATCTTTTTGGGACATACTACGCATATGCCCCACCTAGCAATCTGCGCGCAGAAAGCTTCTATGCACCCTTTTTAATGCTAACAAATTAAGAACATGCCGTCAAGCCTTGCTTTTCTGATTGCAAGTTCCGAGTGCCCAAGTAACAGTTTACCTGGTAAAATTTATCAACATTGCAGAGAACCTATTTAAAGTTGGTGTACAACCTACCTGAGGAACATTTTTTCTAAATGCTCCCCCTTCTCCATTTGCACTTTCCACGCACTGGCACTTTTATTCTTTTACGTTGGCACCATTAAGGACAATTACTGAAGAGGTCTCTCGACTCTTGTACGCTTTTATATCTTTTAATTGTTTTTACACTAGTAAGGTGTTCTTTTTATCATTCCTAAATACACCGCTTTCTATATTTGCACTTTCCACCAACTGGCACTTTTTAATTTTGTATGTTTGGCACCATTAAGGACAGTTCCTGAAGTTATCTCCTGACCCCCGTGTGTTTTTGTATCTTTTATTCGTCTTTTTACACTTGTAACGTGCTCTTTTTATCATGAAGATTTTAATTAACTGTATCGTGATTATTTAAAATACATTACTGACTTTTGCACTCTCTGACTGGCACATCAAAAGCACTTGCAATGAATGGCTGGTGTAAAGTGAGGCCTTTGTACACATCAATTGGCGCAAATGTCATTTTTGCAGAAGTAGTCTATGGAAACAGCTATAGAAATTGTCTACACTCTATGCCGTCTATGTGATCTGAAACTAGAGCGCCACATGATTCTGCAAATAACACTTCTCTCTCATTTATGGACACGTTCCGCTCAGGGAAATAAACATTAAAAAAACACGATTTGAAAGAAATAATCCTGTTAATTGAAACAACTGTTTTACAAAGACAAAACCCAGGGGGGCGCCATTTTAATTCCCGTGTAAACAAAGCCTGGAGGCAACTGGCGGTCTGCCAGACAAAGTGGACCAAATGTGAATTTAGCCTTGAAAACTAACGAACACGGCCATTACACAAACTCATGACGTATGTACGCACACGATCCTGCTGTTTGGTATTACATTCGTTGATTGACCCCTCCAGGTTCTCATCAGTGGACTGCACAAGCTTTTCATGTGTCTAAATATCGTTAAATCTGTTAAACCATGAGGTCTAAATGTCTTCCCGTTCTGGGAAGAAGGCTTTTAAAACTGTTGGACGTAAGCTCAGTTTCTTTGTTGTTGCTGGATGTGTATGCGGCTTGTCACAGGAATCGTACTCAAGCCAGATGACAGTAGCAGTGGTTTTAGTTATGGTATTCGCATTTGTATAGCGCAAACCACAATTGATGACCATTATTGCTCATTCTCTATCAAGGTGGAGTATATACACAGATATGGAAGGTCATCAATTAGCTTAGAAGAACTATTGATAGTCTTTTTTTTGTTTTGTTGGTGTTTGATTGTGTGTGGTTACAGCGTTGGAACAGTATGAAGATTCAAAATGTTTTGTGTGAGTGTGACAGGTAAAGTGAGTCTGAGCTAGGAAGATATTTGTGGTGTTTTATGTGTCCGAATTAGTTAATGGTATTCTTTCAGTTGTGGGATAAATCATCCTTTGCTTCACCGGACTGTAGTTTTTTAATACAAACATCACAATCCAGTTTGGTGTCTTATGATGTGATGTGTGCATGATGGTGTGTTAGGTTTATGCTCATATTACATGTGTGTATCTTAGGGTGTATGCTGTAATAGTGAGTAATAGTTCCTTGAGCTGGCCACGCTTTGCCATCTGTATGGCTCTGAGTCCGAGTTATGCGCATGATGGTGAGGAGTTCGATCTAGTTTGTGCTTTTGGAGTATGGCCATCAGTAAGGGAGACTGAAATAATGGTATGTGGTGTTATTCTTGGTTTTGGAGTGCTATTGGATATCAGTCAGAATTTCTCTCAATCTCCTACGCCACACTCCCATCGCACCACACCTGAAGGAGCACCACTGGCTCCCCATACACAAACGAGCACACTTCAAACTCACCCACAGTTTCAAGGCACTACAAAACATTGGCTCAGCATACCTCAACAATCATATCTGCTTTCACAACCCTTCCACACACCCCTGCTTGTCCAGATACTTTCACACATCCTAAGCATACAGAAAATCAGATTCACCAGTTGGACCTGTTACAACGGGACAGAACACCCCTTTATACAATGATTTTTTTTTCCTAAAATCACACTACTTTTCTGTAACATGGCACTAATGGGGCAGAATGTGATATTGTTACGCATTGGTGAGGTACATCCAATGTGGGATGCTACATGAGAGCTGATATATGCTGCTCGTGGCTGCCCCAGGAAGTTTTCTGAAATGTAGGATCCTCGCAGAGTATAGAGGAAGGGTTACTCTAAAGTGAGGACTGGGACTTAAGGAGATGATCCATTGACTGGACTCGTGGAGTTCCTCTCACTGGCTGTTCGTTGTGTCACTTGGATGATGACCCTAGCTGGAGGGAGGGTTTTAGGACATTGAGAGGTTCGTCCTTCTTACATGCTCATTGCCTCAATAACAAAAATGCTGCTTTGGAAAGTGCCATGCTCTGTAAGACTTTTTTGGTTATCTGTACATTCTTTCCATTCTGTTTCACATAAATGCAAATAAAAAAACTTAAAAAGCAGAAAAACACATCTAGCTGTTGAGCCTTCTCCTACATTGCTCCTGTAGAGTGGAACGACCTGCCACTACACATAGGAGCTTGCTTCTCACTTCTTGATTGCCACACAAGAAGCCAAAGATCTGGATTTTTGAGAGTTCCACTAGGCCCTAGGTTTTTCAAGACTAACACCCCCTCACCCCCAGTTGATGGTTCACTCTACAAATCTGCATGACATAACATTCTGATGAAAGCCCAATATAGAGTTACTAGCCAGGTGTTGAATGTATAAAGTAAGGGCTGGCTATAATTGGTTGAATGCAGGGTGTGTGTAGCTTCTGGTTTTAGATTATGAAAGTAGTTAGAATAAAATACTTATCCTCCAAGATCAGTCATTTATATTTATATATATTAGTATGATGCAGGATGGTGCCTACACATAGGCCCTCATTCTGACCCTGGCGGTCGGTGATAAAGCGGCGGCCAAGCCGCCAACAGGCCGGCGGTCTAAAATATGCAATTCTGACCCTGGCGGGAACCGCCAACACAGCCCGCCAACTTAACACTCCGCCCGCCACAGCGGTACAAACAAACAGCGCGGCGGTTCCCGCCAACAGCCAGGCGGCAGACAATGTACCGCCCACCCTATTACGACCCACCAATCTGCCACCTTTTCCGGGGCGGGAGCACCGCCGATAAGAACACGGCGGAAACAGACTACGAACGGGAAAACGCTCACCTCTACGCACTCCACGCGAGATTCCGGCAGTATGGAACCAGAGTTGCAGGTCATCCCCGCACTCCTATTCCTGCTCATATACCAGGAGCACGCCCGGCGGCGCGGAAGACATCGGTGAGTACTGCACCTACGACACAGGGGAGGGAAAAGATTACCGGCACACACCCACCCACCCACACCCACTACAACACACACATCAATGCATTCCCACAGATCACTGTCACAACCCACAAACCACCCCCCTCCGAAATAATGCAAAGACCAAAAGAAGAGATCATAAACGGGCAGATATATTGAAATATGTACACCAGTAATCCCAATAAATAAATAAACTATGTACAAAATATATACAGCTACTAAATGTAGTCCAACCACTGTCCGTGGATCACAGGGGTCCTGTGCAAAGGGGCAAGGCCCAGTCCCACGACAAGAACTCCACGGAGAGAACACTGCAGGGGCATCAGAAAGAAAATAGGACAGGCACCTCAGGGGGAAGGGAAGGGGGGGCACCTCAGCCACTTGAGTACACGACGCCAGATCCACGAGGGGACTCCATGACCACTGGGCCATCCTGGGGAGAGCAAAGCCACAGTCCAAACAGTCCATACAGTGGGTGGCCTGCCCACTGGGCCATCCTGGGGAGAGCAAAGCCACAGTCCAAACAGTCCATACAGTGGGTGGCCTGCCCACTGGGCCATCCTGGGGAGAGCAAAGCCACAGTCCATACAGTCCATACAGTGGGTGGCCTGCCCACTGGGCCATCCTGGGGAGAGCAAAGCCACAGTCCATACAGTCCATACAGTGGGTGGCCTGCCCACTGGGCCATCCTGGGGAGAGCAAAGCCACAGTCCATACAGTCCATACAGTGGGTGGCCTGCCCACTGGGCCATCCTGTGGAGAGCAAAGCCACAGTCCAAACAGTCCATACAGTGGGTGGCCTGCCCACTGGGCCATCCTGGGGAGAGCAAAGCCACAGTCCATACAGTCCATACAGTGGGTGGCCTGCCCACTGGGCCATCCTGGGGAGAGCAAAGCCACAGTCCATACAGTCCATAACAGACCCCACTGCCACTGGAGGAGGCAAGTTGGCCAGAGGACATCCTGCAGCCCTGCCCGAGATAGATCCTGCCCTGCCACGTCTGCCAAAGGGCCAGCGGTTCTTGCCTTGAAGGGCCCAGTTCAGCGGTTCCTGAGACGGCGGGGCCCAGTTCAGCGGTCCTTGCCCTGAAGGGCCCAGTTAAGCGGTTCTTGAGACGGCGGGGCCCAGCGGAGCGGTGCGTGAGACGGCGGGGCCCAGCGGAGCGGTTCTTGAGACGGCGGGGCCCAGCGGAGCGGTGCTTGAGACGGCGGGCCCAGTTCAGCGGTCCTTGCCCTGAAGGGCCCCGTTAAGCGGTTCTTGAGACTGCGGGGCCCAGCGGAGCGGTGCGTGAGACGGCGGGGCCCAGCGGAGCGGTGCTTGAGACGGCGGGGCCCAGTTCAGCGGTTCTTGAGACGGCGGGGCCCAGTTCAGCGGTCCTTGCCCTGAAGGGCCCAGTTCAGCGGTTCTTGAGACGGCGGGGCCCAGTTCAGCGCTCCTTGCCTTGAAGGGCCCAGTTCAGCGGTTCTTGAGACGGCGGGGCCCAGTTCAGCGGTCCTTGCCTTGAAGGGCCCAGTTCAGCGGTTCTTGAGACGGCGGACGGTCTATGGCCAACTGCTAATTGCCTGGTGGTGCCCTCCTGGGCAGCGGGGATGGTGCTCCTTCACTGCCCACCTGGGCTGTGGGTGGTGGGGCCCTCCTGGCCAGCTGGGCTGGGTCCTCCCTGGGCAGCGGCTATGGGGGTGGTGGGCTCTCCCGGGGCAGCTGTGCCGGTTCCTCCCGGGGCAGCGGCTATGGGGGTTGTGGGCTCCTCCTGGGCAGCAGACCTGCTGCCTGACCTCTCCGACTTGCTGCCCTTGCCCTCCTTAGTCGTGGGCCTGTGGCCCTTTCCTCCCTTTGGAGCTGTGGCTGGTGACTGTCTCTGGGTGGTGTCCGGGGGGGATGTAGAAGGCGGGCTCCTGCGGCGCCCCTTCCGCCTTCTGCTCCTCTTCCCAGGGGGTGGGCTGGCTGTCCCCTTGCTGCTGGGCGAAGATCCAGACATGCGGGCTGGCGGGCTCCAATACCCCTGCACCCTTGTCAAGGGGGCTGCAGGGCTGGTGGTGGCTGAGGTGCTCTTCTTACCCCGACGAGAAGGAGGGGGGGGGCTCAGGGTCAGGAAAGAAGTTAGTAGTGGCGAGGAAGAGCTTCTTGGGACAATGGAGAGTGGTAGGTACAGTGGGAATGGGAGTGGAGGGAGAGGATGTGGTTGTAGGTGAGTCACGTTTGCTGTCTTTGGGTGCAGGTGCAGGAGGGATAGGCTGTCGTGAGGTGGATGGCTGTTGGGTGGGTGGGTGGCTGCGTTTGTGTGGTGTGGAAGAGGGGGTGACAGACACAGTGGGAGAGGACACAGGGGACGTGTAAATGGCAGTGGGGGTGGTGACTGCACGTGTGCGGACTGGAGTGGAGGGTGTGCTGGTGATGGAAACACTGGCTGATGGTGAGGTGAATGGAGGTGTGAGTGTAGACGTCACAGGGAGGGAGGAGGGAGACGAGGAGGTGGGGGTCACAGAGGTGGTAGTGACTGTTGGCATGTCTGCATCGGAATGTTGCGTGTATGAATGTCTGCGTGATCTGTGGTGCTTATGTTTGGATGAGCTTCTCTTGGGTGTTGAGGTGTGTGCAGGCTGGTCTGATGGTGTGGGTGGGACAGGCAGAGGAACAGGAGACTGGGAGGAGGGAGTTAGTAGAGGCAGGCAGGAGACAGGGACAATGGCTGCCGTCAGTGCTGAGGCCAGAGCCTGAAACGATCGCTGATGGGCAGCCTGACCCGAATGAATGCCCTCTACGTACGCATTGCTCCGATGAACCTCCCTCTCCACCCCCTGGATGGCATTCAAAAGGGTAGTCTGCCCAACAATGAGCGTTCGGAGGAGGTCAATGACCTCCTCACTGAGGGCAGCGGGGGTAACAGGGGCAGGGCCTGAGGTGCCTGGGGCGAAGGAGATGCCCGGCTTCCTGGCAGAGCGGGCACGGGGCGAACGCTGAGGGGCTGCTGGGAGGGCGGAGATGGTGCGCTGGGTGGCGGCTGTACCTGTAATGGCGGGGGGCACGGATGGTGCCACCCCCGCAAGGGAGCCCCCTTCCGAGGACGTGTCCGTGTCGCTGCAGGGTCCAGTCGTCCCCGTCGTGGAGCTCCCCTCGCCCTCCGTCTCACTGGTCCAGTCTGACTCTGTGGCATGGCCCTCCTGGGCCATGTGAGATGCAGCTCCCTCCTGCCCCGATGCCACTTCTCCTCCGCCTGATGATGCTGATGCACACAAGCACAGAAAGACAAACAAAAAGGGGGGGGGAGAGAGAAATAAAGGGATATTGAGTACATGGATCTCCGGTACAGTTAGCGGACATGACAGACACAGATGCCCCCTGCACTAAGTTGCGCACTTGGGGTCCGCTACGCATTCCGTGGAACATGCCCTACACGCCTAGAGTTGACAACTGCACCCATGGATGACACGGCCCAGGGATGGCTGTACTGACAAACTACTGAGGGTGGTGGCTGGGGACACAGGGGCTTACGGGGGTGCCCAGCCTACAGATATCGCCCTGGCCTAGGGGGACCCCCAGCCCTCCTCCCCCAACCAGACACCTCCACTGCGCGACAACAGAGTAGATAATGCTTGTACTCACCCCCTTGTGTCTGCTGTGCTGCCCTCACGCGCCCATCCAATTCAGGGTAGGCCACCGCCAGGATCCGGAACATCAGGGGGCTCAGTTGACGGCAGGCACCCCGCCTACGTTGGGAGGCCATCCCCAGCAGAGACTCGGCGGTCTTCTTGGTCCCGCGGCGGATGTCCTCCCACCTCTTGCGGCAGTGGGTGCCCCGTCGATGGTGGACCCCCAGGGTCCGGACTTCCTTGGCGATGGCACGCCAAATCCCGATCTTCTCATGGGCGCGGACCTATGTGACACGTACAGGGAGGGAGAAATACCACGTTCAAGTTTGTCAGCATTTTCCTTTCCAGTGGCCCAACGCCCCCCATCCCCGCCAGGCCCCCCGCCATGCCCCCCGCCAGGCCCAACATGCCCCCCATCCCTGCCAGGCCCCCCGCCAGGACCCCCGCCAGGCCCAACATGCCCCCCATCCCCGCCAGGACCCCCGCCAGGACCCCCGCCAGGCCCAACATGCCCCCCATCCCCGCCAGGCCCCCCGCCATGCCCCCCGCCAGGCCCAACATGCCCCCCATCCCCGCCAGGCCCCCCGCCAGGCCCAACATGCCCCCCATCCCCGCCATGCCCCCCGCCAGGCCCAACATGCCCCCCATCCCCGCCAGGCCCCCCGCCATGCCCCCCGCCAGGCCCAACATGCCCCCCATCCCCCCCGCCAGGCCCCCAAGCCAGCCAGTGGCCCCAAATCCATATTGAATTAAACTCACTTGTTGGTCTGGAGGACCGTAGAGTAGGGCATACTGGGGGAGGACCCCATCCACAAGTTTCTCCAACTCCTCTCCAGTGAAGGCAGGGGCCCTTTCCCCAGGCGCAGCAGCCATTGTCCCTTCCAGACCGAGGTCACAGCAACACTTGCAGTATAGGTCCTCTCCTGTGAAAGTTCAAGTCGCAAGTGGATAAGTAGATAGAAAATGGCGGTGACGTCCGCGGCGGTGCGTACCGCGGCGGTGCGTCCCGCCACCGCCGGCGCCCTTCGCCATTGGCTCCTGAAACCCATAGGCTTCAATGTTAACCAATGCGGCTTTGCGCCGCGGTCTTCGCCCGCCGCCCGCCGCGGTGTGCCACGCCAGCGCATTGACCTCACATCCCATTGTCACACTTCACAGGTCAGGCAGCTGCCATTTCCAGGGCCCACATGGCTCAATTTCAACTGCGTCACACAGGCCTAGGCCTTGCATAGCCACTCAGACACGCCATTCACTGCATAGAGAATCGTATACTGTGCTAGCTGTGAGTACGTACCTGTGGGTTGCTTGACTGTGTGCTCCATGTTGTCCTTCCTAGGCACCGTCCGCTGGGTTGGGCGAGGAGACGGATGAATCCTCCCGTGTACCGACCGCTGGTGGACCTGTCGACAATGGAAGAACGCCACATTATCCTGACCTACCGTCTTAACCGTGCCACTATCCATGAACTGTGTGCCCAGCTGGAGCCCGACCTGATGTCCCCCATCCGCCAACCCACAGGGATTCCCCCTCTGGTGCAGGTCATGTCAGTACTCCATTTCTTGGCAAGTGGGTCATTTCAGACAACCGTGGGAATTGCTTCTGGGATGTCTCAGCCCATGTTTTCGAAGGTGTTATCCAGAGTGTTGTCTGCCCTGATGAAATCCGTGAGGAGCTACATCATTTTCCCTGAGGTGGGCGAATTGGCTACAGTGAAGGGTGATTTCTACGCCCTTGGACATATTCCCAACGTAATTGGTGCCATTGATGGGACCCATGTGGCTTTGGTTCCCCCAAGAGACAGGGAGCAGGTGTACAGGAACAGAAAAAATTACCATTCAATGAACATCCAGGTGGTGTGTTTGGCTGACCAGTACATCTCGCATGTAAATGCCAAATTCCCAGGGTCAGTGCATGACGCCTACATCCTCAGGAATAGCAGCATCCCTTACGTGATGGAACAGCTACAGAGACACCGTGTATGGCTAGTGGGGGACTCTGGGTACCCCAACCTGTCGTGGCTACTGACCCCAGTAAGGAATCCCCGGACCAGGGCAGAGGAACGGTACAATGAGGCCCATGGGCGTACTAGGAGGGTGATCGAACGCACCTTTGGCCTCCTAAAGGCCAGGTTTAGGTGCCTGCATATGACAGGTGGATCCCTAATGTACTCACCTAAGAAGGTGTGTCACATCATCGTGGCCTGCTGCATGCTTCACAACCTGGCTTTGCGCCGCCAGGTGCCTTTCCTGCAGGAGGATGGTCGAGACGGTGGTGTTGTGGCAGCGGTGGAACCTGAGGAGAGTGACGAGGAGGAAGACGACGGGGCTGAAACAGACAACAGGGACAGAATCATTGAACAGTACTTCCAATAGGACACAGGTAACATTTCAAAGATAATTTAGTAAATGTTAACTACTCTCCAGCATCTCTGCTGCCTGTCTATTTGCCCCAGTGTATGATGACTGAGTTTTGGCTTTTCCCTCCCTATTTCAGATCTGGGGTCCCCACTACGAGTCCTGTGCTTCGTTTCCCCATGGACTACAGCTTTGTGGCAGCTGTTTGTTGACTTCACCATGTACAAGGACATATTTGCACTGTCATGTCAATTACAATCTATTGAAATCACAGCCAGACTCCAGATATTTTGGTGCAAAATAGGTGTTTATTTAAGTGCTCAAAATGGGATGGGTGGTTTCAAGTGGGTGGGGGCTATGGTGAAGGAATGTCCATGGCAGAGTCCAGAGTAACAGTCACACAGGTGCATTGTCCAGAGGCCTGTGGAGAGATGGAGCATGGGCAGTTCAAGGATGGACAGGGTGACAATGTGGGACAGTGGGATGACATCAGGTGGTATCCATTGCTGGCGGGGGTCTTGACATCCTACTCTGTCTTCTTGCGAGATCTCAGGGCCCTCTTGCGGGGTGGTTCTTCTCCTGCAGGAGGTGGGGGTCTGGTGGGCTGCTGCTGTGCGGGGGCCTCCTGTCCACTAGCGCCGGCGGAGGTGGTTGGCTGTTCTTGGTCCAGGCTAGTGGCAGGGGCCCTTGGGTGTTGTTCAGTGTCCGCCCTGTTGTTGACGAGGTCCTGCAGCAGCCCTACCATGGTAACCAGGGTGGTGTTGATGGCTCTGATGTCCTCCCTGTACCCCCGATAGTGTTCCTCCTGCAGTACCTGGATCTCCTGGAACCGGGCCAGTACCGTCGCCATCGTCTCCTGGGAGCGGTTGTATGCTCCCATGATGGTGGTGAGGACCTCGTGGAGAGTGGGTTCCCTGGGCCTCTCCTCCCCCCCCTGTCGCACAGCTGCCCTCCGAGTTCCCCTGTTTCCCTGGGCCTCTGCCCCCTGGCCGGTGTGCCCACTACCACTGCCCCCAGGTCCCTGTTGTTGTTGGGGTGGTGGGTTATCCTGGGTGCCCTGTAGTGGTAGACACACCGCAGATTGACGCGCCCTGGAGACAGAGGCATGGGCCCGCTGGGTGGGAGCTGTGCTGGTGTTCCCAGAGGGGTTTGGGTCTGTAGTGGCCTGGGCCTGTGTGAGGGGAACCGACTGTCCAGAGGTCCCCGATGGTCCGGGCTGGTCATCGGTGTCCAGGTCGACAGAGCTGCTGTCATCGCTGACGGCCTCTTGGGTGGGGGGTGTGGAGAATTCTGGCCCCTCCGCCGCGGTGTGTTGACGGTCGGGTCCTGCAGGGGTATAGAGGTATGGTTATAGTTTCAATGTGTGGCATATGGGTGTATCTGTGGGTTCTCGTGTCCCCAAGTGCTGGCATTCGTGTGTGGGGGCTTTGGTGAGGGTGGCTTGTGGGGGGGATGTGTATATGCATTGGGCATGCTTTGGTGATGGGTGTCCATGCTTAGTGGACGCATGCAGGCCTAGGTTTTGGGATGTGTGGGTTGTGATGGTGAGACATTGGCGGGGAATAGGTGTGCTGGGGGTGGGGGTGAGGATGGTGGTGGGGGTGAGGATGGTGGTGGGGGTGAGGATGGTGGTGGGGGTGAGGGTGGGGGTGAGGATGGGGGTTGGGGTGAGGGTGGGGTTCGAGGATGGGGGTGAGGGTTGGGGTCTGATTTGGCATGCAGGTGGGGGGGAAGCAGTATTGAAGCTTCAACTTACCAGTATCCATTCCTCCGCCGACTCCTGCGAGGCCGTCAGGATGCAGGATGTTCAAGACTTCCTCCTCCCATGATGTGAATTGTGGGGGTTGAGGTGGGGGTCCTCCGCCAGTCTTCTGCACGGCGATGTTGTGCCTGGATACCATGGAACGCACCTTCCCCCGTAGGTCGTTCCATCGCTTCCTGATGTCTTCCCGATTTCTGGGGTGCTGTCCCACTGCGTTCACCCTGTCGACAATCCTCTGCCATAGCTCCGTCCTCCGGGCAATGCTGGTGTTTTGTATCTGTGTGCCGAACAGCTGGGGCTCTACCCGAACGATTTCCTCCACCATGACCCTGAGTTCTTCGTCTGTGAAGCGGGGTTGTCTTTGGGGTGCCATGGGGTGGTGTGTATGATGTGTGGGGTGGAGTATGTGTATTTAAGTGAGTTGAGTGTGGTGGTGTGTGTTGTTTTGTGTGTGGATAGTGTGTGGGTGATGGTGTTGAGTGGCTGTGGCTGTTATTTTTTGGATGCTGGTATCTCGCTCTTGCCTTCTTTACGAATTTTTTAGCGTAGGGGTTTGTGGGTGATGTGGGTGGGTGTTTTATATTGTATTGTGTGTGTGGGAGTGGTGTGTGTATGTGTATCAGGTGTGTGGGATTCAAATCGTCCAATGTGGCTGAGTTTTGTTCGTTTGTGTGTATTCTGACCGCGGCGGTGTGTCCCGCCAATGGAATACCGCGTTTGAATGACCGCCGCGTGGATTCGTGGGTCGTAATGGCATGGGCGTATTTCTGTTGGCGTGACGGTGGAGGTTTTGTCACCTCCACCTTTCCGCCGACCGCTGGTCTGGCGGTCTGTTGTGGCGGTCGGATTTTCGGAGGTTTGCCTTCTGCGGGTCAGAATGACCGTGGCGGGTTTCCGCGACGGCGGCGGGATTATGGAGGATTTCTGACCGGCGGTAGGCGCCTTTTACCGCCGAGGTCAGAATGACCACCATAGTGTGAAGTCCCTCTAGTTGTCTTATGGAAGAAAAACACTAGGAGAGGCAATGCAATCTTCGCGTCCATAGATATACAGACCCTACAGCATTCCAGTGCTTAGGCTCAAAACATTATCTAACACATAACTAGTGAAAATCAAGGTATTGGGTGGGATACATTTGGCCCAGGGGTATTAACAAGAAACTTCAACATAAGGGGCCAACCTAAGAATACAAGCAATGCTGTTTACATTTGCATAGCATCTTCCGTCTTTAGTATGGCATAACGGTATTTTATAACAGTAGTCTAAAAAAAGGACACTAGGCACAATAGAGCCCCATGGGAATGAACCCTCCCCCGCTAGTAATGTCTGCCATTTGCATCTCCATGATTAATCCTACCTATGGTCACCCACAAGTTGAACTCAGAGATAGTTGGAGGTAGAGATGGAAGTAATGGTACATTCCTGAGCTAGAAGTAATGGTATATTCGTGTAACTTCTCTAGGTCCTATGATCTCTGGAAGGCAGAGAAGTTGGGATCAGGAAGGCCTTCCATGGCACTCACCAAATTTAAAGAGGCCTGGGGTATGCTACCAGAGTGTAAGTCCTTACCCTAGGCTGCCTAGGTGGCTGCTGTAATGGAATCCCTGTGTTCTTGACCCAACCAAGGCTAGGCCTAATCGAGACTTGGGCTCACATTTGGGCCACATGGACAGACATAGGATTTAGACCCTTGTAGCTAAAATGTAAATTTAAAATTTAGAGCATCCAGGAGAGAATAACCCACTGGTATGTTACATTTAGTTAGAAAGTGAGTGCAACACAGAGACAAGTAATTGGTCAAAGTAGTCTTTTAATTGGCAGCTATATATTTATTTTTAATTATCATTAATTTTTCGAACAAAAAGTGATTACCTTTGTAAAAGTGGTCCGGGATCCCGCATGTGTGGAGGACAACTTACAGCTTATGTTTATCACTAGAGATCCCTCGAAGGAGAACAAATGTAACTCAAATTATGTCTATACCCGAAAAAAAATGGGCTGGTCATCTGACCAGTCCCATTCATTGCCATGAGCTAAGCCGAATGTTCTGTGCTCTTTGATGAAGATGTTAGCAGGGTATTTTCAGAGATTAAAACCTACAGTTACAAATAATTCACGACGTTGTGTCTATCACACACCACAGCAGTGCCATTAAAAAGGAGTTATTATCCACATTCAGAAGAATTAAAGCCAAATATACTTATTAATGGTAAAGTTGTTGACTCTAAATCCCGACTGACCCACAGACTTCCACCTATGAAGCAAGTTTCTCAAGTCCTACGAGTCGTCTATTTTCATTAAATTCAGCAGCATTCAATATACATGAAAAAGAAATAATAAAATAGATTTGTTTCCATCCTTTACTGACATATATCTAAAGTGCAGGAAAGAGCAAGGAGGAGGCTTTGTGGGTGACACCCTCATCATTTGTTATCAGGGGAGGGATGATTCTTGTTACTGAAATCCTGTCAATAGTCTATAAAAACCCTCTAATTAGTGATTTATAAATTTGGTGTGGATATCTAAGTATGTTTTAGGATGAATGTGACTGGATTAAAACCCATTGAAAACACTTTTCTGTTACTGTCTAGCCTAACCTATGGCTTTCTGATTTTACTTCACTGGGATGCTTTCCAGAAGCATGGTTATTTGTCTGTCACTGAATATCATTATATTTTTCCTTAACATTTTGTTATTGGCATATCTTTAGTTTTAAGGTTTTTCAAGCCGCTAACATGCTTTCTTGGCAGTCTAAAAAGTCCTTCTCTGCTGGTATACACCTTGTACTCACTCAGGGACAGACAAATAAGAAAATCATAGATAATTCACCTATTTTATCTGCTTCTGGTAGGATTTCGCCTGAAGAGGCCGCTGTTCCTACCTGTTGAGTAGTTATGGGGTTTGACAAAATATGACAGGTTCCCACATTTACCGGAGTGATTGTAATACAGTAACGGCAGAAGTAGGGCCGTAATGTCAGCCTGGGGGGTACTTGTGTTTCTACACACCTGTCTGAATGAAATGAAGGGCCTGATTTAGAGTTTTTGTGGAGGAGACACTCTGGCACAAACGTGATGGATATCCCATCCACCATATTACAAGTTCTATAGGCTATAATGCAATTGTAATACAGCGGATGGGATATCCATCACATGTTTGACAGAGTAACCCCCTCCTCCAAACTCTAAGGGGGTTATTCTAACTTTGGAGGAGGTGTTAATCCGTCCCAAAAGTGACGGAAAAGTGACGGATTTACCACCAGCCGTATTACGAGTCCAATATATCCTATGGAACTCGTAATACGGCTGGTGGTATATCCGTCACTTTACCGTCACTTTTGGGACGGATTAACACTCCTCCAAAGTTAGAATAACCCCCTAAATCTGCTAAATCATCTTGACTGACTTAACTTTATTCAGTGTCCTTGGAACTACCATTTCCAACATATGATATAAATAAACTCCATACAGCCACTAACAGATGGATTAGTGAGTTACGTACTCTCCACTGCCACCCGGATAGATCTTGAGATTTAGGGGCCTATTTATACTCTGTTTGCGCCGGATTTGCGTCGTTTTTTTTAATGCAAATCCGACGCAAAGCTAACTTCATATTTATACTTTGGCGTTAGACCCGTCTAGCGCCAAAGATCTTGGAGTTTGCGTCATTTTTTAGCGTGGACACCTACCTTGCGTTAATGATATGCAAGGTAGGCGTTCCCTTCTAAAAAATGACTCTAAGGCATGTGCGCCTTATTTAAACTCCCGTGCAAAAATGACGCACGGGAGTGGGCGGGCCTTAAAAAATGACGTCCAGCCGCTTTTGCGTCATTTTTTAACACCTGGTCAGGGCAGGCGTTAAGGGACCTGTGGGCTCGGAAGGAGCCCAGAGGTGCCCTCCCATGCCCCCAGGGATACCCCCTGCCACCCTTGCCCACCCCAGGAGGACGCCCAAGGATGGAGGGACCCATCCCAGGGAACTTAAGGTAAGTTCAGTTAAGTATTTTTTTTCTTTTTTTTTTGTGGCATAGGGGGGCCTGATTTGTGCCCCCCTACATGCCACTATGCCCAATGACCATGCCCAGGGGACATAAGTCCCCTGGGCATGGCCATTGGGCAAGGGGGCATGACTCCTGTCTGTGCTAAGACAGGAGTCATTTCAATGGTGGGTTGGGAGTAAAAAAAAATGGCGCAAATCGGGTTGAGGTCAAAATTTTGCCTCAGACCTGACTTGCCCCATTTTTTGACACCCAAGCTCCATTTTCCCCTACGCCGGCGCTGCCTGGTGTGAGTCATTTTTTTGGACACACACCAGTCAGCTGCGCCGGCTAACGTCATTCAATAAATAAGGCACCCGCATGGCGCTTTGGAATGGCGTTAACATTTTTGACGCACAACTGCGTTGGCGCAGTTGTGCGTCAAAAAGTATAAATATGGCCCTTAATCCTGGAATGCAAATTTAGACTTTTATTTTTTTGATGTCAATTAATCGTTTACCTCTTTGTGGAGCTCCTTCAGTCTTTCGAGTAAGCATCAGCATTCATCACAGAAAAATACCCAGCTCTTACTTAAAAATATCCCCTCTCCACGATGTTGACTGCCTCTTCACAATTCCAGCATGCATGTCCACATCCTTCCTCAAGCAGAAATCCTCCTAGCCAAATGTGCGATCTTGCCTATGGCTTTACACAGTAACGAGTATCACATGTGAATCCGGATTATTGCTCTCATAAAGTCCATTGATCATGAAGTGATATATTGACATCAACATTGGCTTCAGGACATACATTTCACACAAAACAAAGACAGGGTAGCACCCTAAACTGCTCCTAAAGGTGATGCTCTCCCTACCAGAAACTGACTTCAGTACAGTGATAGCTGCACTGGTGTTACCCTATCTTGATGGAGGTAATGCACTCTTGACAGGGTCTCGAAGGCCCACTTGACCCACAGAAGAATGTTCTATATGGAATATCACATCTCATTGAAAGCCTTCATAAACCAGCCAAGAGTGTCACACTGAGAGAACACCTCCAGCTCCCACTGTCTGGACAGTGCACGTCCTAAACCTGCTGCATTGTCAACGCCAAAGGTTCACAACACCACTTTGAGACCAAGACAAAGACATGTGGTGAAACACTTCATATAACAGCAGTATCACCAGGATGGAAATAAGAAAATGTAAGCAGGAAAAGACAAGATGCTAAGCCTTCTCATGATACGCATCTCAGGTGTGGGATTTTGCAGCAGTTAAATTCCATAAGTCCCCATCCATTGTACCCTTCGGGAAAAAGATAAAAACGTATCTGTACAAGCAACACGTTGTCACAATATAACCCACCACACGTTCAAACCCTTCCCATACCTTGATTCCCATCCCCTCATTGACACTATTTGCCTATGCCACTCAACCCCCTTGCTGATTTCTCTCCCTATAATATCGTCTCCTCCTGTACCCGGTGAGGCCTGCACCTTCGTACCTTCAAATGATGTATGTTTCTCTCCTGATCAGCACCGGATCAGCCCTCCATTACATAGATCTGCACAATACAAGTTTCATCCCCACATACAGTTAGTGAGTCAAAACATTTATTATTTTTTACAATACTTACAGATTACAAAACACTTGAGATAAAACATAATAATAAAGAAGTACTATAGATTCTTTAAACCAATTTCATATTTTATAATCGTTGAATTATGTTTAATAATTCTGGTCCTCATTAGGATTTTCATATGATAATTTGCTAACATTAATGCATATAAACTGTCTGGGAAGGAGATATTTTATTAACAGTCTATAGTGAGTAATAATAAGGTTACTCATTGAAAGCACAAAGAATGTGGATACATCATATACATCTAGGGCGAGATGTACGAAGCCATTTGCATGTCGCAAACTGCGAAAAACTCAGTTTGCGGCATGCAAAAGGCCGAACACGATGCTTATCCTCAAATTGCGAGTCGGTACCAACTCGCAATTTGGGGATGCGACTCGCAAATAGGAAGCGGTGTTCCCTTCCTATTTGCGACTACATCGCCATGCTGAGTTGCTTTGAGACCGCGAATGCGGTCGCAAACCAACTCGCAGTTACCACCAGTGTCACACTGGTGGTAACTCATTCGCAAAAGGGAAGGGGTCCCCATGGGACCCCTTACCCTTTGTGAATGCCGAAAAAAATATTTTTTCAGAGCTGGCAGTGGTCCTATGGACCACTGCCTACTCTGAAAAAAACAAAACCAAATGGTTTTGGAAGTTTTTTCATTTTGCAACTCGTTTTCCTTTAAGGAAAACAGGGTGCAAATTGAAAAAAAAACTGCTTTATTGAAAAAGCAGTCACAGACATGGAGGTCTGCTGACTACAGCAGGCCACCATCCCTGTAAGTGTAGGGACTCGCTATGGGGTCGCAAACTGCGACCCATCTCATGAATATTGATGAGGTGGGTCTTTGCGACCCCATAGCGAGTCGCAGAAGGTGTCTGAGACACCTTTCTGCATCCCATTTTGCGAGTTGCAAATTGCGAGTCGGTCAGACTCGTAATTTGCAAGTCGCAAAATGTTAGTTTACTACATCTGGCCCCACGCACGGTATTTGAGGTACCCACGTTCAGAGTCAATCTGCCAGGGACATTGTGAAAGGCAAAGAAAGGAACATGAAAGCAGAGGGCTGTCTCACAAAAAAGCAACAAAAACACCTAAGGCCAGATTTTCAAAAATGTTACTTTCAGTTTGTCACTTTTTTTATGCACACTTGATGCAAAACCGTATGCGGTATTTACGAAGCAACGCAAATGATCAATTGCATTGCTTTGATAAAACAAAAAACAAAGGTAATGCAAGGCAGTTTATTGTGTGTTACTTTGCATTAGGTAGGCGGTCCATGGGTGCTGCATGGGCATTCCTACGTATCTACCCATGTATTTTGACACAAACACATAATTGCAAAGACTCATAGAAATGGGTTTGCACCAAGATGGAGCACCTGCCTGTGGCCGGCATCATATCTTCATTTCTGCTCATTATTTTCTCCTTGCTTGTGTGCTTCATTCTGCAGTAGAAAGCGCCTCAAAGAATAGTTTTAGTGCAGGGAGGTAGATTTCCTGCACAACATCTATTCTGTTGTTAACACAGACACCTGGGGCAGGGGGGCCTATGCTGGCGATAGGCAGCCATAGGTGCACCACTGCATGGACTGATGTTATGATATTACATGGTTACCTTAACATGCAAAGCTCCAAACTGTAATCAGTGCCTCGTTGAAGAGCATTTTGGGTGTTTCTGCACCTCGCTTAAGAGTGCCAATCTCTACAGTCTTTGAACTTAATGTTAAAAAATTTACTTTACCTTTCTACAACCAAGGGTGTCACACAGGGCTCCTGCAGCTTTAATGTCATATTTGCAACTGCGTTACTGCACTGCTAGCAACATATGCCCGACTGCGACAAATGGACTCAATAATGTCTTGTTGCTACAGAATGATAGCACTCAAAAAATACAATGTAGTTGTTCTTACAGCTCCAAAAATCCTTGCACCAGAGCTGATGCCGGTTCTGAAGCCCCAATAGACATGGTTCATTAAAGGCTCTTTCATTAATTTTATGTTTTTTGCTAAAAGATGGAATAAACTATGAGAGGGGTTGAAATAGTTATTACTGCTCTCATCTCCTATTTAGCAACGCCCACCAGCTCAGCCCACTTTCTTTCATTGGTGGGAGTAGAGAGACTGCAGAGGAAGCTGCCTAGCACCTCCCACATCACCAACAGAAGAAACGTTTTGGACGCCTTTCTGGAACACAGACATACAATTCCATACAACAGCAAGGAGCTAAAAGTTGTTTTGATGTGTTCTTAGGATAAGAACAGCATCCAAACAGCATCTGACTCCTTGCTAAACCACAGATACACATATCTGCACCCCAATGAGAGAAGTCATGTACAGTTTGGGTCTTCTTTTAGCCTGAGAAAAAATCCAAACAGCACCTGCTACTGATAGAGCGGTCCGTACTAGTAATTTTACCTGTATTCGGACGCTCTTTAGGCCGATGAATCTTTTGACTAAGTGGGAACTCTCTGTACTCTTAATCGATCAGTCGCATCAAATCAATAATCAATAACGTACATAAGCAATACCCTGATCAACATAACACTTAACAATTAATCCAGAATACATTTTGGCGAACCCTGACCTCTCAGCCAGGAATAACCACACCAGTTTATTGCAAAGTTAGTGAATTTATTTCCCTATATTAACAAAGCTAGCACAATATAGATGTGTCTCAACACCAAATGATAAACATAAATGAACATTAATAGCTGTCCATAACGTCGAAACAAGTGTAATCTATGTAGCATTTGAACCACAAGGCATTCGATAATAGCAATGCAAATCACTAATACGATAATCTGTAATGAACTAATGGCATACATTTAGTCAGCATAACAAGATCTCAAATTGCATCGTGCGACATATGGAATCCTCGTCTAACCTCAAATTAGCATCTGCATGTGGGACTTCATGCAAAAACAATTTAGCAACATAAATTTAGAAAACTCCTAGCTAGGGCCCTTATCGAAATCAGCAGTTGGTTACCTAAAAGAAACACAATGCAATTTTACAATTTCCTTTCATATTTACCAATTACGATCAGCATACAAGGAAGTCTTCGTCTCACAGGTACCGTTCTTCGGTCATCATGGGTACCGTTTCGATCGGCATGGGACGGGACTAAGGGGCAGGGGTGGACGGGGCAATTGCCTCACGGCGGCAAGGTAAAACTACTACTTCATGCAAAGGGATCAAATCAAAGTTAAAGTCTCTTGGGCAAGAATCATTAAAGTCTCTTTCTCTCGACTAGAGAAAGCATCAAAGTCTCTCAAATGGCGTCGCAGCAAAGTGGGCCATAATAGCTACGAAGTCTGCAAATGGCGGGTATCGAGCTGGTAATGGCTACTTTCTTCTCGTGCACCTAGTTTTTATAGACAACAGTTCGAATCCAGTAGGGTCTCCATTGGAGGGTTCATAGGTTAGCTTCAAATTGACCAATCAAAAACGACAGTTCTCAAGCTTTTACTTAAGCATACATTATCCTTGGAGATGGGTACGCAAATCGCAACATTGTCTCCCAATTAGCTCACTTTCAGAGCCTCCATTGTCCGCACCTGCAAGTCGACCTTGAATTAAAGAGAAAATATACCAGGCTGGCACTAACTTTAAGATAAGCATGTGAACAGTTTCTGTGGAAAAGTACAGCTTCAAGCAGAAATACACGTTTAATAGCACATTGGAAAAATACGAGCATCTAAACCGTGAGACCAGGCCACTAGGCCAAAGCCTCCATTAAAGTAATGCTAAGCTAAAGCATTTCAAACAAGCAAATCATAGCACACGTTTATGATTATGTCGGATTAGTGCAATTCTAATACACCACGTTATATAAAGCACGCATATAAATGATGGCAAACTACTCTGAGGGCACATTTTGTCCCCGTACAATCTTTATTAGTTCGGTTAATGTCACACATGATTATTTCAACACTACGTTTAAGCGTTAATAAATCAAAACCTTCATTTTCTGCTTCATCAATCCCTCCTCTGATGACTACTTGTCATCACACCAAACCACGCCCACAAATTTTATTCCATTAAAATTCTGTCAGTTCCCTTTTCCTTTTAGTTCCCCTAGTTTGCGCTTTGTATTCTTCTGCCATTCTTTTCATTATTTTCTCCTCCTTTCTTCTTTTAATTCTTTCCATAATCATTATTATTCCCCTTTTTATTCCCCAAATTCCAAACACACAAATTATTACTATTAATATTCCTTCTATTATTTTCAATAGTATTCCATTCCAAATTCCCCCAATCCAATGTCCCACTGAAGCAAGTCCCTTTCCAACCTTCTCCCACACTCCTGGTTCTTTCAATTCCTTCAAATTTGCACTTTCTTTTGTTAGATTAGCAAGCATAGTTTTAATTTTCACACTATTATCGGGTATATAGGTACAACAGTGTCTTGCACCAATCATTTTGCAAACGCCTCCATCCTTTGCTAAAAGGATGTCTAAAGCAAGCCTATTTTGAAGAGTCATAGCTCTTTCCGCTGCAAGTTCAGCATCTATCAGGATTATAGCACCTGAAAACTTTGTCAACATGTTATCCACTATAGTAGACAACTTTCTTATTTTGATGGAATTCAGCACAACTCCCAATGAAGGAATCATGGCTCCAAATATATCACCTACCACAGCAGCTGCGGTCTTTCTTTTCTGGATACGATGGGATTCAGATGTCTTTTGAATCATCGATACGTCATCCAGTTGATAAACCTTTGGGAACACTATACCCAAATAACATCTCCCCCACCATCCCTTTGGAAGACGATAATAGGCATTATGCCCACAAATGTAATATACGCCTGGAATGACAGGGTCAAGTCCGTTCATCATGAATGTCCATTTGGCCTTAAAAATAAACGTATGTTTACACTCACTCGCTCCTACAAAAATGTTGTCATAATAAGATTCTCCTCGATATATACAGAATTTCCCTACATGCCAAGCATCTAAAGCTATTTCCCTTGTGTCTTTATAGCAGCAAAATCATAGTTATCTACTGAAGTCCTCTTATGTAGCTCCTTTTCTAATTTCGCCTTCATCTGTGCCCTTCTATCATCTGTGCGATCTAAAAAGCTTATTTCTACAGCAGAGACTGAGCAAGTAAGGTTCTCCCTATGAGCATGAGCCGTTTCAAAAGGTTGCATTGGCTCGAAAAATTCCCTCATTATTTTAGCATCCCAATCTTTAGCAATCTGGCTTAGCTGTGCTATTATAGGAACATAAGCAAAGGTAACATCATAATTCGAGTAAAAATACTGTATGTTAGTTTGACCATAAAACCTAGACATTACTATACTACATGTAATCCCGTATGTAAGAGGCATGTGGTGATAAGTTACCCCTTCCTTTACTGATGTCGGTATCTGTGTACACACATAACAATCTTTCGCATCCATAGTCTCAACATACTCTGTTAGCAAGCGATAGAAAACGTTATACGAAAGCTCTTTCTTATCGTGCAAGAGCCTCTCATCCAATGCTAGTCTTTTCAATGGGGTTAGTTCAGTGGCAGTAACAGGAGCAATAGTAGAAGCCTCAATATTCTCACTCTCACCCTTCCCATGCATTCCAAGCACAATTGCCATTATTATTATTACACATGTAATTACCAAGCCTATACACACATATTTACAATATTTCTTTCTATTATTTTGTGTAGCGTACCTAGTCATGATCTGTATAGAATCAGAGAGCTAGAAGCACCTATAAATGAAACTATTTAGCAATTCAGTTACAAAGCTGAACGAGCGCAATGTTCACACCGTCTTCTTCAAAAGGCCAGTCACTTATCGGTTAGCAGCATTTGTCTCAATTCGGCAATAACTCAGTCTTTATCAGTTTAGCAAGTCTCGTCCGGTTTAACAATGTCTCAGCTGGTTGTTTCTTTCACGTTAGATTGTAGCAAGCAATATCATTTATTACTCTTTCAATCGACAGAGTCTATGAAACTTTTCTTTTCTATTGGTATCTCTTCTTCTTCTTCGTTCTCGATGCTTAGAGATACAAACTCGTCAGTCCAATCATCATTGACTGCATATGCCCATTCAGGACCAGAATACCTTCTGTTCGGTATCCTTTTCCTTTTCAATTTTGCTTCTCTTTTCGACTCTGCTTCGCTGGTACTTTCCTCTTTTGTCAAGTCTTTTTCCTCACTTGAGGATTGTTCCACGACAGTCACTTCCTTTCTTATCTCTTTCACTTTTGGCCTTCCTCCTTCGTTCAAACTTTCTTTACCCTTTTCTTTTACTGGTGATATACTTAGTCTTCTCTTTGCACCGTGTCCGTTTGATGGACCTGCGATCTTTTCTGTGGAATCTTGAACCTTTTCGTTCTGTTCTGCCTCGTTCCCTCCTTCTGGGGAATCAATCACGTTCTCCTTTTCTTTTTCTGTATCGTCTGCTTCTGGGAAAGCCCTCCTCTGATCAGGCTCTCCTGCTTTTTCACCTTTTTCGAGCCCTTCGTCACCGTTACTTTCTTCAGGCTCTTTATCACTTTCAGCTGCTTCAGGCTCCTTGTCACCTTCAGCTGCTTCAGGCTTTTTGCTACCCTCAGCTGCTTCAGGTTCTTTGTCACCTTCAGCTGCTTCGTCGCTGTCTGAACTTTCTCCTTGGTCTTCCCCAAGCGAGTTGGTGTCTTCGTCGTCAGAGAATATCTCCTTTTCTTCAATTTCTGCCTGTTCGCTTTCAGTTCTGTTCTGTTCTGTCTCAGCACTCAGCACTGCTTTATCAGGCACTGGTAATTTCAGCGCTTCAACTTCCTCCTCTGTGGGACACAGCACCTTCTTTGTGTGACTGGCGTGAATCCAGTTGGGAACCCCCGCACACTTCACAGCGGTAGTTGTCGTCAGGATCACTTGGAAAGGGCCTTTCCAACGGGGTTCCAGACACGATTTTCTCACATGCTTCTTTACCACGACCCAGTCACCTGCTTTCCGTGCGTGTCCTGGACCTTGTATCGGTGGCAAGGTGGTCGCTTCCACCTGGTGAGAGAAAGAGCGAACCACGTCAGCCAGTCCTTTGCAGTAGTCTAACACCATATCATCTGTAATATTCAAAAGCATGTTTGCGGGAACTGCAGGAAGTCTCATAGCCCTGCCCATGAGAATTTCATGCAGAGACAATCCAGTCTTTCTATCAGGAGTGTTTCTCATTGACATTAGCACTAAGGGCAATGCGTCAGGCCATTTCAAATTTGTTGATGCACATATTTTCGCCATTCTCGATTTCAGTGTACCATTCATCTGCTCCACCAGTCCTGATGCTTCAGGGCGATAGCTACAGTGCAGCTTTTGCTCAATGTTCAGCGCTTCGCAGAGTAACTTTATCACCTCGTTATTGAAGTGACTTCCCCTATCTGATTCTAAAGAGATCGGGAATCCGAAACGTGGTATCAATTCTCTCAACAATAGCTTGGCAACTGTAAGGCTGTCATTTCTACGTGTAGGGTATGCTTCAATCCAGTGACTAAAAATGCACACAATCACCAACACATATTTCAGACCCCCATGCACAGGCATCTCAATGAAGTCCATCTGCATTCGACTAAAAGGCCCGCTTGCCCTACCAATGTGACTCGCGTTCACAACTGTTCCCTTTCCTGGGTTCATCTGCTGGCAAGTGACACATCGATGGCAAATTGCTTCTGCAGCTTGACGAAATCTGGGATTAAACCAATCAGTTTTGAACAATCTTATCATGGCATCTCTTCCTAGGTGAGCTTGCCCATGATAGAACCGCGCAAGCTGTGATAAGAGACTATTTGGCAAAACATATTTTCCTTCATGTGAAACCCATAACTCGTCTTGTCTCTTTATACATTGTGACTTGATCCAGGAATCTCTTTCATCCTCCCTGACATTATTTTGTAATGCTTTTAGTTCCTCTATTGTATCTACGACCTTCAAGGCAAATGCTTCAGCTGGTTCGAGTTCTGGCTCATTTATCGTATTCCAATCATCCCTTAGTAATATACAGTTCAAGGCACAAAATCTTGCGACTTGATCCGCATATGCATTTCCCAGAGAAACATGGTCCTGTCCTTTCGTGTGAGCACTACACTTTACCACTGCAACTTCAGCTGGTACTTGAATGGCATGTAACAATTCCCTTATCCTTTCCCCGTTCTTCACTGGGGATCCTGAAGAAGTCAGGAAACCTCTCTGTGACCATAGTTGTCCAAAGTCATGTACAATCCCAAACCCGTATTGACTATCAGTGTAAATGGTGACTTTCATCAATGCAGACAGTTGACATGCTCTGGTAAGGGCTACAAGTTCTGCTACTTGTGCAGAATAGACTCCTTGAAGCCATCCCGCTTCCAAGACCCCTGTTACAGTACATACAGCGTATCCTGCTTTCAAAATCCCCATCCCGTCTCTTAGACATGAACCATCAACAAAAAGAATTTGGTCATTTTCATCAAGCTTAGTATCCTTAATGTCCGGTCGAGGTTTTGTGCAAAATTCAGTCACCTGAAGGCAGTCATGCTCGACGTCTTCAGCGTTCTCAATTTCAGCATTTTCTCCAGGGAGCAAGGTAGCTGGATTCAACGTAGTGCACCTTTTCAGCTGCACATTCGGTGAGCCCAGAATAATCGTTTCATACCTTGTGAGTCTTGCTCCAGTCATGTGTTGCGTTCGGGAGCGGGTCAAAAGTATCTCAACTGAGTGAGGGACCATGACTGTTACTGGGTGTCCCATCACTATTCCTTCACTCTGAGTGAGGCTGATACCAACTGCTGCCACGGCGCGCAAACACCCTGGGAGTGCTGCTGCGACCGGATCCAAAGTAGCTGAAAAATATGCTACTGGTCTGTTTACGCCACCATGGGCTTGGGTCAAGACAGACAAAGAACATGCATCACGTTCATGACAAAACAATGTGAAAGGCTTTGTGTAATCAGGCATACCTAAAGCTGGAGCCCTGCACATGCATTCCTTCAGTTCAACAAAGGCATCCATCTCATCTCCTTTCAGCTCAATTTCATCCAAAGCATCCTTCTGGGTCAATTTCAGTAGGGGCTTTGCTAGAGTCGAGAAGTTGGGAATCCACTGGCGACAATAACCCACCATTCCCAAAAACTTCCTCACCTCCTTCCTTGTCTTTGGTGGACTCATTTGAAGTACGCTTCTTATTCTTTCCTTCATTATTCTCCGTGACCCTTTCTCTATCTGGTGACCCAAATATTTCACTTTCTTCTGACAGAACTGCAACTTGGAAGGGGACACTTTATGTCCATTCCTTCCCAAATGATTCAACAGAGCAATGGTATCGGCTGTGCAGCCACTTTCTGTCTTTGATGCAACCAGTAAGTCATCAATGTACTGTACTAGAGTTGACTCGAATGGCAATTCTAATGCTTCCAAATCTTTCTTTAGAATCTGATTGAATATTGACGGTGACTCAGAAAACCCTTGAGGAATTCGACACCAACTGTACACTCTGTCTAGGAATTTGAAACAAAAGAGGAATTGGCTGTCCTCATGAAGAGGCACCGAGAAGAATGCTTGTGACAAATCGATGACTGAGAACCATTCAGCATCGCAAGGAATTTGAAACATTATCACAGCTGGATTCGGTACGACAGGGCAGCATTTGACTATGATGTCATTTATTTTCCTCAAGTCCTGCACGAGTCGGACCTTTCCACTCGGCTTTATTAGTCCCATTATTGGTGAATTACATGGACTGCTTAACACCTCTTTCAGTACTCCCTGCTTTACAAATTCATCAATAAGTTGAGCAACCTTCATGAGGGTGTCTTGTGGCATGTGGTATTGTGGGGTCTGGGGAAAGATTGCATTGGGCTTTACAGCTACTTTCACTGGTTCCACTCCTTTCATCAATCCCACCTCTTTCCCTGTCATGTCCCACACTTCCTTTCCGACTGTTTCCCGTAATTCAGCTGGGATGTCCTCTTCAGTTATCATCGGGAAAAGACAAATCAGAGGATACTCTTCATCGACAGTTTCCATTTCATCCCCCTCTACACTGTCCTCTTCTTCCCCATCACTGCTCGTCTGTATTGTTATCCCTTCGTTTGAACACATGATCGAACAACCCAATTTGCACAACAGGTCTCTCCCTAACAGTGCTATCGGGCTTGAGTCACATACCACAAACTGATGTACCCCTTGATAGTTACCGATGCTGACTGGCACCGGATCTGTTATCGGGTTCGTCAGATGTCTGTTTGCTACTCCCACCACTTGAACTGTCCTCCCTGAGAGTGGCAAATTTGGTACTTCACTGCTTTTAACTGTTGAACGTGTGGCTCCCGTGTCAACCAAAAATGAGACACGATGACCCATTACTCTTCCCTCTACGTACGGACCCCTTTGATCAACTTCCAAGGATGCCGCAAGCACACAATCTCCTTCTTCTCCTGAACTTTCACTCTCCCATACATTGTTTATTCCACTCTCACTGTGTAATGGGAACTGTTGTACGGTGCCATTTGTATTCATTACCTGACCCGTTACCTGTGGAGGAACCATCACTTGCTGCTGACTCATTGGTGCCAAGGGTATTTGCATTTGCTGATTAGGTACCATAGGTAACTGCTGTTGCATCGGCTGCATTTGCGTCATCTGCATACGAGGCATCTGCATCTGCTGCGGCTGCATAGGTTGTAGTCCCTGCAATTGATTTACGGTCTGAAAATTTGGGCTTGGACCTCTCAGTTTCGGTCCCCTCATTGTCTGAAATGCATTGACATCATTGTTTTGCTGACCAACACCTGCACCTGCACCTGCACCTTCCTGCACCACCATCGGGCACTCGCGTTTCCAATGACCTACAATTCCGCACACGTGACACGGCATCACCTTCTTCATTGCCTGCACACCCGTCACAACAGTGTTTAAATCCGGACCATTATTCACAAAACCTCCTCTGCCTCTGCCTCTGGCCTGTGGTTGAAACGCCATGTTTCCCTGCAACTGCGGCTGCTGTTGCGGTACCTGCTGTTGGAACCCTTGCATCCCTTGCAAACCTTGCAGACCTTGCAAACCTGTCTGAGCTGCCTTAAGCTGCATCATCATCACCTTCTCTTTCAGCTTTTTCTGTTTCACTTCAATTTCGTCGCTACAGTATTTCGCATAAGTCAAGACCTCGTCAATCGGTTTCGACTGCCAACAAATCAAATGTGACTTTATCATCTGACTTATCTCTGGTCTCAGCCCTTCCACAAATCTGAACACAAAATGGAGCATGTCCTTCGCCTCTATTGTTTCCGTGCCACTGTAGTTCTTAAACGCCTTCAACAACCTCTCATAATAACTATGAATCGACTCCTTAGCCTCTTGGGCAGTTCGATCAATCTTCTGCCAATCCACGTTTTTCGCGGGTACCTTAGTCTTCAAATGCTCAATCACCTTATAGTACAAGCTCATCACCATAGGTGATGGTGCACCTGTCTCCCTGTCTCTCTCTGGTTCACTTGTCGGCCAACCTACAGCTCTTTTGCAATCCTCCCACAAATCTGCCGGAACCACAATCTCAAACAGAGTGTTCAGGTCTTCCCAGAGACACTTTGCAAGCTTCACAAACCTATCAGTCTGCTGATACCACTCAATCGGTTTCTCTCTTAGTTTGGGGAAATCGTCCGTAAAAGACTGAATGTCGCTTCTGTGCCATGGTACATGTACTAATTTTCCCCCTGCTGTCTCCCTCATTGGTAACATTGTTACTGTATCACTACTCTGCGGTCTTTTCTCATTGTGCTCTGTAGCACTGTCCCTCCTCTTTTCCTTCCTCTTTACCCATCTGCTTTCCCACTTGTCTAAGCACCTCCACACTTGTGCACTCTGCAGCAATTCTCTAAGATGTGTCTTCATGCCTGCTGACCTCATGTGTTCAAAATCTGTGGTCCCAAAATCTAACCTGTAGCTCCTGCTCAAGTGTTTCATCTTGTCTATGTCAACCCCGTTTCTATCAGCTGCTTCTTGCAGACTCTTATGTACCTTGTTCACTTCCTTCGTAATCCTGGGACATAGATACCTTAGCTCTTCTTCTGTGTAGGATTCTAACCTATTTACACCCATAGTTCCTTCCACCAATTCTTGTGCTTCCATGTTCAACCTGACCCTATTCATATAGTCTTCTCCTTTCCCACTAGCTGAACTTTGTGTGGAATTCAGACTGTTGAACCACTGTGTCAGTTGTTGCGCATTCACCCCCATCAGGGTAGCGTTCACATCGACTGCCATCGACGGCTGCGGCAACTTTTCAGTGTTCGATGTTAGGGGTATTATCAGTGGGGGGCTTGACCTCACCAGCGTAGACTGAGCACATATGGGACTAAACTCCATCAAGGATCCACATCCATTTGGCTGAGTCGCTATCGGAGTTATCCCTGAAGTGTTTTCTATGCACCTTCTTTCTGTCCCATTCTGCAGCATTGGTCCCTGACTGCTCATACCTAAGTTAGGCTGACTATACAAAGGTACCGGTGGACCTACAGTAATGGGTAGTGATATCGCATCTGGGTTCTGTCCATTTCCCATGTTCTGAGGCATGTTCATTCCCACACCATGGGTCATCATTGCCGGCATGCCCATCTGGCTCCCCGTCATCTGAACATGTGCGTTTCCTCCCTGCATCTGCTTTTGAGGCATCAAAAACTGAGTTGATTCAGCTTGTGCCATTGTTGGGTTGTAACCATTCTGTACGCCCCTTACGGTTGGACCTAGAATCATTCCTGCACTGTTATCACTGTTGTAATACCCTGGCATCTGCGGCTGATAATTTTCTGCTGGCTTCAACACGGGCACATCTGGATATATTCTCCTAACCTGCGGTATCTGCGGGGTGAACAGCAGACTCGGGTCCTTAGATCCCGATGACTCTCCTGAACTCTGAGTTTCGCTGTTCTGTACCGATGCCGGAGGGGCAGAACTGGTACTTGGACCTTGTCCATTCTCCGCATAAGGTGGTGGACGGTCGTTCAGCAATTGCATTATTAACTCCTCATCCTCTAACTCCTCTTCTCTTCTCAACTTTTCCTCGTCCTCTCTATCCTTGGAACACTTCCTGTCTGTCTTACAGGTAGCTTTCTTACCTGTCTCCTCTTCTTCCTTAGTAATTGCTGGAAACAATTTTATCCCCTGCAATACATCTGACCTCCACACCTTCTGTGCATTATCCCACCTAGCATCCGCTAGTGTCTTTTCTACCTTCCTCATCCTGGTCTCAAACTTCTTCTGCTGTTGCTGTCTGGCCATGAGTTCCCATATTGCTAGAGCCTCAAACTGGGCTGGCCTTGGAGGCACCTTCATGTCATACATCGTGAATCTCAAATTCTCTAGAATTCTTATATTGAATGTCCCATGTATCGGGAACGCTACGCTCCCATGTTTCTCTGTCAACTTGTGCCATTGCTTTAGCCAAAGACACGGAGCTACCCCCTTCTCTTCCATTACAATGTAAGCTGGTGTGCCTTCGGGCGGCGTCTTCTCTCCTACACTCGCTTTAATGTAAGACTCCCCCTTCATCGCACTCCTGAATGCTTTAAAGAATTTCATTTTCCTCGTCTTTTATTTAACCAGGTTTATAATCAATAGGTGACTTTAATTCCACAAAAACTGTAATCAATAGGTGACTTTAATTCCCGGAATACTCTTCACCTGCCTTTCCCCTTCCAATCGAGTCCCACGGACTGCGTCCAATCCGTGCGCGACCCTTCTCTGCAACCAACCTATCCCAGCGCGGCTCTTAGTGACGTCACACTCACACACACTGCGGCTGACAAAGCCTCGCGGCTAGTCTTCCTTCACTCACCTCCTCTCGTAACAACTTCTTGCATATATTGCGAGCTACCAAAAAAATAAAACAGATCTGTCGGTTTACTACAGGAAGGGTAACACAATCGCTTCAGGACCTTAGGGACCTTTCACTAGCCTCGGGACCTTTCACTAGCCTCTGGCCGCTATTCCGTCTTTCTCAGTCCCCACATTCGCAAGCAAATCTGACCCGCAGACCTACTCTCAACTTGTCAATGATCTGTTCTTGTGCACTTAGAATCTTGTCAAAGCCCGAAGTCGAAGTTTCTTTCGCTCCCTAACACACGCACCGACTTGTTGACCACGCCCGATCAACCTACTAAACCGCCCAGACCACAACATGGATCAACATACTCCGGAGTCTCTTGACCTCGCAGGGCCCGTCTCAACAACAACAACCACGTGGACCTTTTTATGCACAAAGCGCCAGACGCACATGAAGTTCGACGACTTCCCTACTCTCACACTCGGAGCCGCACCTCCGTTATTTCTATGAAGTTCGACGACTTCTCTACTTCTACACTCGGAGTCGCACCTCCGCTATCCTTAAAAGAAAAACCCTCGCAACCTTTTCACACATCCTGCGGCAATAAGCTGTGCAAGCGCAAAACCCTAGCTTCACTCATACCATCACTAGTACCGCCAACGCTGATTCCACACCTCCGTTCTCTCCATTCGCAAGCTCCGAGATCCCGGGAAAGTCGCGGTGGACCTAGCCCATCATCATTTTGTCAATCAGTTTTATCCAAGAAAAATCTAATTCAACTTCTCGAATGGGGTCTCAAAATGCGTGCTCTTTAATTCAACACCATGTACTTTAAGAGTACAGGGTCCCAAAAGACGAAACCGTCCTCTGCTACCATCTACTGATAGAGCGGTCCGTACTAGTAATTTTACCTGTATTCGGACGCTCTTTAGGCCGATGAATCTTTTGACTAAGTGGGAACTCTCTGTACTCTTAATCGATCAGTCGCATCAAATCAATAATCAATAACGTACATAAGCAATACCCTGATCAACATAACACTTAACAATTAATCCAGAATACATTTTGGCGAACCCTGACCTCTCAGCCAGGAATAACCACACCAGTTTATTGCAAAGTTAGTGAATTTATTTCCCTATATTAACAAAGCTAGCACAATATAGATGTGTCTCAACACCAAATGATAAACATAAATGAACATTAATAGCTGTCCATAACGTCGAAACAAGTGTAATCTATGTAGCATTTGAACCACAAGGCATTCGATAATAGCAATGCAAATCACTAATACGATAATCTGTAATGAACTAATGGCATACATTTAGTCAGCATAACAAGATCTCAAATTGCATTGTGCGACATATGGAATCCTCGTCTAACCTCAAATTAGCATCTGCATGTGGGACTTCATGCAAAAACAATTTAGCAACATACATTTAGAAAACTCCTAGCTAGGGCCCTTATCGAAATCAGCAGTTGGTTACCTAAAAGAAACACAATGCAATTTTACAATTTCCTTTCATATTTACCAATTACGATCAGCATACAAGGAAGTCTTCGTCTCACAGGTACCGTTCTTCGGTCATCATGGGTACCGTTTCGATCGGCATGGGACGGGACTAAGGGGCAGGGGTGGACGGGGCAATTGCCTCACGGCGGCAAGGTAAAACTACTACTTCATGCAAAGGGATCAAATCAAAGTTAAAGTCTCTAGGGCAAGAATCATTAAAGTCTCTTTCTCTCGACTAGAGAAAGCATCAAAGTCTCTCAAATGGCGTCGCAGCAAAGTGGGCCATAATAGCTACGAAGTCTGCAAATGGCGGGTATCGAGCTGGTAATGGCTACTTTCTTCTCGTGCACCTAGTTTTTATAGACAACAGTTCGAATCCAGTAGGGTCTCCATTGGAGGGTTCATAGGTTAGCTTCAAATTGACCAATCAAAAACGACAGTTCTCAAGCTTTTACTTAAGCATACATTATCCTTGGAGATGGGTACGCAAATCGCAACATTGTCTCCCAATTAGCTCACTTTCAGAGCCTCCATTGTCCGCACCTGCAAGTCGACCTTGAATTAAAGAGAAAATATGCCAGGCTGGCACTAACTTTAAGATAAGCATGTGAACAGTTTCTGTGGAAAAGTACAGCTTCAAGCAGAAATACACGTTTAATAGCACATTGGAAAAATACGAGCATCTAAACCGTGAGACCAGGCCACTAGGCCAAAGCCTCCATTAAAGTAATGCTAAGCTAAAGCATTTCAAACAAGCAAATCATAGCACACGTTTATGATTATGTCGGATTAGTGCAATTCTAATACACCACGTTATATAAAGCACGCATATAAATGATGGCAAACTACTCTGAGGGCACATTTTGTCCCCGTACAATCTTTATTAGTTCGGTTAATGTCACACATGATTATTTCAACACTACGTTTAAGCGTTAATAAATCAAAACCTTCATTTTCTGCTTCATCACTTCCAACACCAGGCTCATTGCTGGGACACAGACATACATCTCTGCTCCCAAGAAAGGAGCTGGATACTATTTGACATTTTTCGTAGGCTGAGAAAAAATCTAACCAATGTCTTACTCCTTGCTGAGGCTCAAAATTGTGGGTAAAAAAGAATTATGGGTCACAAAGTTTTCACCTATAAGGTTTATGAAAAGAGGGAAGATCCTCAAAAATAATATACCAATGCGTTTGACAAATCCTTTCTGTAGCAAACATGCATAGGATGTGTAACATATTCAAAAGCCCACACTACCCAAAGTCAGCATTTGAGCTCTGGTGTGCAATGTGTTTTTTTTCACCTCGTAACAAACATGCATCAGTTCACAACAAAATTTCATCAATAAAAATTATAGACAATTGACAGCTACATATTTGTGAAATCTACCTAAGAATCTGAATTTAGGGCTAAAGGGCATTTGCACCACCCCATTTCTAGATTACTGATAACGCTGGGTTATTCTGAGGTAGTTTTAGGACAAATTAGCACATTAGGAACACTAACTTTAAATGGGAAGCGAAAAATATGCAATGCAGATGCCACTTTCTCCACCTACAACAACAGCACCGTGCACATTCAATCTTCAGATCACAATCTTGAATTCTTCGCCGATCTCTTCTCCTATCTCAAAGACATACTGACATTTCCCCTCCCCTAACTGCCCCCTCCCAACTCCCCTCTTACTCCTCCCCTTCAGATAACCTTGTCTTTCGCACCCCCACTCCTTTTTCAACCCCTCCCACCTCGCGATCACTCACCCTTGTTCGGGCTCCATTGCAGTCCAACATCCCCCCAGCATTAATGCTAGCCCTTCTGCTCGCCAATGCAACAGCTTCACTTCCCACTCTTCTATAGACACTGACACTCCCCTCAACAAGATCATTACATCCACCACCTCCTCCCAACCAACGATTACCAAGGCTCTAATTGTGACACCTACAACGTTGGCCTCACCACCTGCCCTGATTTAGCTACAATACTTCTCCCCTTCAGGAAACTTTTAGGAGTCACTTCACTGACTCTATGCTTAACGCTATAATTTCTGAACTGCAACTGATTAGGGCCAACATCCTAAAACGAGTTCATATCACCTCCAACCTTGAACACAAATTGTCCTCACACACGAATCACCTCCAGACTAACACTTTAACTTTCAAGTTGCACTCTGCTTCTATGTCTGCCTACTCAACAGTCACACATACTTATTGGAAATATGCACCAAACAATAACCACTCCACTCTACCCAATGGGCTATAAGACAGCTATCGAACAACTACATACTCTCCCTTCTGGATATCTATGACCATGCTTCGGCCAACCACCCCATACCCTCTACAAAAATTGAAACCATTATTACTCACCCTTTCAGGACATTCCTCCCCAGCACTAGGTATATGAATAAATCGAACCTCATATAAGTTCCCATTTCACATACGCCCAAGACTACACTCAAAACTTACCTTACATGTGGGTTAATCAATTGCCAGACCATTTTGGGGGCGGCCTAGCCTGTATATACAGGTCACCACTATCTTTGAAACAATCTCACTCTTGTTCACTGTCCTCCTGCGAATACCTAAGGACCTACATCACCACCAATGACAACTCAAGGTGCTCTCCACACATGTACTACCATCCGCCTGGAGATAACCACACATTCATCAATTAGATCATGAATAATATTTCATTTAACAATGAAGCACACAACTGCCAGATCTTTCTTGGTGACTTCAACATTTATCGAAACAATTACAGTGACTCTATTGTAAACAGTTTTAAATCCTTCCTCCCGGACCTCAACCTCATCCAAGCCTGCAACAGCCCAACCCTATGAAAAGGGCCACTCTAGACATAATTATTGCAAAAGAAAACACCATACAAATTTAATCTGTCCTACCTTGTGACTGGACTGAGCCCCACTGAATCACCTTCCTGATCTCAGAAAGGGCAATTTTCTTAAAGGGCCAACCTGTGAAAGCCAAACACTGGGTCCCAAATGCCAGCAACTTTAACACACTCACTATGGCGACTCTTGGTAACAACACCTGGCTGCTGCCCCCGAGTATGATGCTCATGACCTCACGGAGGATTACATCAACTCCATTTAAAAAAATCATGAACACCCTTCCACCCAAACAACTGAACGGAATTCCAAATAAGTGATCCAGCCCTGGTTCAACTGTAACCTTAACGAACGCCGAAATCTCAGATTCGCAGAAAGAGCATGGAGCCACACCCCCTCTTTGTCCAACCTCAAATTTCGACATCAAAGTCAGTGTGCCTACAATAAGCACACCAGGAATTCCAAAGCAGCTTTCTTCAAAAATCAACTAAATACAGCAACTATTCGACAAAAAATCTTCTTCCAAATTATCAAAAAAATCAATTTTGAAGCAATCCCCCCTCCTCTGACAACAAAATACTACCTAACTGCAAGACCTTTGCCTCCTTCTTTGCTGAGAAACCTGTGCTAATCGCTAACTAAAACCAGTATGCTATGCAACTCCTAACCTCCAAACCTCCCTACACCCGACCTCTCATGATCAGGAAAGGTATCCAAGGTACTACCCACTTACCTTTAAAAATAAGGCAGATTGGTTTAGCTTTAAAACCTTTGATGAAAATGACATCCTATATCTATTGACCTCTCTGAAGTACTCCAACCACTTCAATGACTCCCTTCCCTCCAAATTCTTCAACAAGTCCATTCACCTCCTTCTCCAGTTATGGAGTATGATAATCAATGCCTCACTCACCAAAAGCTCCATACCGGACTGCCTCAGAACTGACCACATTGCTCCTATCCTAAAAAAACAACAACTCTGACAGTGTGACCCCAACAGTTACTGTCCTATCTCCACCATCCCAACCTTAGCCAAAGAAGAATGTGTGCACCTTCAGCTACGCAATAACATTGAGCAATTGCAACTCCTCAACCAATTTCAATCTGGCTTCCAACCAGGTCATAGCACCAAAACTGCCCTGGTCCACATCGTCGATGATGCCCTTTGCTCACTCGACCAGAATGAGTCCTGCCTACTCATCCTGCTTGATCTGTCGATGGTGAACCTTCTAGTATATGGGATGGGTCTTTCCAGCACTGTGCTAAAATGGTTTTCCTCTTATCTTCACAACAGATTGAGCACATTCCAATCAACCACAGTCTTTTCGATGAATGGCCAGTGTTGTTGGGCGTACCCCAAGGCTCTACTCTCTCCTTGAGATTGTTTAACCTATATATGTGATCAGTATAGGGAAAGGTGCGGAAGACATTGTAACACGAAGGGTTAATTAGCTTGAGCAGTGTAGATGAGCGTGATGCCTGCTGAAACCCCCCAAACAATGTGGAAAAGTTCATGATATTATTTTCAAGCTTGTTTGTGTAGAAGACTCCGTCTCAACCTTGAGAACGAGAGTACAGGGAGAAGATGGAATGAAAACAAAGGCTGGGGAAGGGCAGAGCAGCAAAGTGCTGATAACATAGCTAGAAAATGCCAGAAAGATAGAATCCAAGCTTCGAGTTATTTAAGCACTGAAGTGTGGGTGAGGGACTTGAAGCTCGCAGATGGGGTTGTGAAAGCTGCCATGGCCCAGCGCTGCCTCCCTGTTTTGCTGTTCAGAGACTGGGATGCTTGAGGGAGAGAGAGGTCCAAGCAGGCGGCAGAGGGCTTCCCAGCATTTCGTGAACTAAGTTAAGTTCCACACAGGGATGAAAGGCCTTTGTTTCTCTGCTGTATTATTATGATTGATTATTATGCTTGCACTGTGTTTATAATCTGAAGTATTCAGCTCATTTATATTTTGCTTTCTAAACATCGTAGTGTGAGCCTGCTACAGTAATTGAAACATACATTTTGGTATGCAGTTAAGCAAAGCTGATCTGAAGAATTCAGCTTGTTTATATTTTGCTTACTGAACATCGTAGTGTAACACATTTTGGTATACAGTTATTCCAGGCTTATATCTGTCAATGAACTATTTGCTCATATGTTTACATAGATGCTCTTTGTAGTGTACTTATATATAAATCTATGCTTTTCATTGTTATTCTTATTCTGTCAATGAACTCTTTGCTCATATGTATACATAGATGCTCTTTGTAGTGTACTTATATATAAATAGATGCTTTTCATTGCTATTCTTATTCCACTATTGTTAATGTGCTAAATGCCTACATTTACCTGAAATTCTAGTAAAGCTAAATTGGATTCATAATTGGCGTGTGGTCCTTCATTGAGCTTCCTTATTGACTTATACCGAACAGGTGTCAACCAGTCACCTGGATAAGACAATATGGAACCCCTAACTGAAATCTTCCGACTTGCTCACATCTCCTATCACATGTAGGTCAGTGACACTCAATTCTACATGAAACTCTCCTCTCCAGGTGACATTAATATCCTAATAACACCCCGACAAAAACGCAGCATTGGCTGACTCATAACCACCTAAACTTAATGCCCTCAAAACAGTATTTTTACTGATCTCTCCACCCACCATCACCCCTAATATCAAAGACTGCCTCCCACATCTTACTGCCTTGAGTTTCACCCCCACGTAATTGATTCTGCTAAATCCCTAGGCATTACCCTGAACAAGGCCCTCTCCATGCAAAAACACATCAGTTCCACCACCATAGGAGCTAATCATCAATTACATATTCTAAGGAAACTAAAACCTTTCTCCCCATTGGCAGACCTCTCAAAACAGTAGTTCATGCTCCTGTGCTATCAAAATTAGACTCTTGTGCTATCAAAATTATACTATGGCAGTGCTACCCCAGTGGGCCTACTGAAAATCTCACGTGCACCTCTGAAGGCTACCTTGAATGCAGCAGCTAGGCTCATCACTGGATCAAGAAAACATGATAATTTTACCCCCGACCTTCAATCATTGAAATGGCTAGCCAGTGAGGCAAGGATCTACTTTAAAATTGCATGTATGACCCATAAAGCATTGCAACACAACACCCCCTCCTATCTGACCTAGAAACTGACCCTATCAGGTGGAATCAGACCTTCTAAAAGCACAAGCTCTTTATTTCTCAAGCCACAATAATTCAAGAAAAAGAAAATCTACAACCATGCCTACTCCGGAATTGCCCCCAAAGTCTGGAACTCTCTCCCGAGATTAGATGCAGCCCATCCACATCCATCTTCAGGAAATAAGTAAAAATTCTACTATCTAACAGATTCCTTTCACACTGATTCTTAACTTCCTCTCCTTGTGAGCGGCTGTTTCCTGCCAGCTTGGTCATTTATTCTTGTCACATCTTCGCCCATTCTCCTGAGGCCAGTGCTACTTTCTCTCCTGCATCTATCTTCCATCCATACACCACTCTGTCACCTACCACTCTATGCGCAGAACTGGACTTAAGTCTGTTCCTTTTGTTCTTATCTCCACCCTTTACATTTACGCTTATAATTATTGCTCTTCTTGATCTATACCATGTTTGTACATTGTCACCATTTGTATCATATTTTCCTTTGCTATACCGGGTTGTCACCATTTGTAGTATATTTTCCTTTGTTCTTTCTTGTAAAGCACTCTGTCACCGGAAAGGGTCTTGTTCATGCTACATAAAACGTTATAAATAAATAAAAAGAAAACAGCCAATGTTTTACCAAGCTCCATTCCCATCCTTCTAATTATAACTGTAGCCCACAAGTATGTTCACCTTAAGAGCAAAGACCCAGGAATGCGACCGCTGGAAGGGCAAGAAAGACGTTTGAAATTAGTTTGTTTTTTGGGGTGGGAGATGCAGCAGTTTCTAGGCCTTGGGTCATTCCACACCTAGGGAAACCTACCAATTCCAGGCCTTTCTGACCTGTGGACACCTAAAGGTGGCCTAGGTGGTGTTGTTTATGTGGATGCCACCAGTTTTTCTTACTCAGAATGTAGGTGTCAGACATTTTGATGGTACTGATGGCAAAAATGTTCCAGGGCCCTTATTGTTTTCCCATTCAAATGCAGGGTCTAATTTTGGGAAACACTGGGGAAGGGGAAACCATCAGGACCTCACAGATCAGGCATGTTTTTAATTATGTAACACAAGAGCGGCCCCAGTAAGTGGGAGGCATGCTGCAAAGAGTCACTGCTGCCATTTCCTTGTAAAACCCCTGTCAGCATGCCCTGTAGAGGTCAAATATTAGTTTAAAAAAACACAGAAATTCCTTAATATTTGTAATATCAGAAAGTTCCTGAATTTGTGCACAACTCATACCACTCAGTACCCCCACACTTCTACAAGTTAAGATGTTGGTGTGGGGTTTGCACCAATGGAATAGTCCTAAATGTGCCAAAAAAAACACAGCAGTGATTCCAGTGGCTGGAAACAACACCAGCTGGTCCATCGACAATGTATCCAGAACCTTTGCAGTTCCATCCCACCAGTTCTCAATCATTCCGAAGGCCTCTCACCACCATTAGCGCTCAACTTGCTGTCACTACAGGTACATGGACATTTTGTATATTCCCTCGAGCTTGGCCTGACCACATCAATCATAGTTAGCTGGAGGCGCGTGGCTTAAAGTAGCAGCAACTCGGAATACAACAGTATAGTAACACATAATTAACAAGCATTTGCAATGCAATGGGTTTCGCATTTGCTCGAGTTAGAGCTACTAGCGTTGTAAACTCCTAACCGGACTTTTCCTGCCACATAAATTGAAAATGAAAAGTAAAACAGTTTCACATAAGTGAGCTGACTGCTGCCATGAGCATGAGTGTGAAGGAGACACAAAAAAGGAAAGAGAAGTTTGCTCACAGTCAAATGTATTGGTAAAAGTTCCATCAACCATGTAACAGGGTCGAAGTCCAAGGCGGTAACAAATCCGTCCGAAGGAGGGATAAACGTAAAGAATTTACCAATGATAACATGTTTTTTGAAGGGCACGTCCTTGAACGAGCGATAATATGATCGTTGAATTTTTACTAATAAATATTCATGTATTGTGGATTATGAATCTGCATAGAATTTGACTTAATATAGAAAATAATATACAACTTGGAAAATATGCCTACTTGAGTGCCCGCCAGTAATAACAAAGGGGGTTATTCTAACTTTGGAGGAGTGTTAATCCGTCCCAAAAGTGACGGTAAAGTGACGGATATACCACCAGCCGTATTACGAGTTCCATAGGATATAATGGACTCGTAATACGGCTGGTGGTAAATCCGTCACTTTTCCGTCACTTTTGGGACGGATTAACACCTCCTCCAAAGTTAGAATAACCCCCAAAGTGTCCTTATTAATCGCTTATTAAAATAAACTGATGTGTCAATGTTTAGATTAATGCAGTAGTATGTTGCATTAATGATTACTTATTGTGTATTTGTTTTTTTAATTGTAGGCCTTAAGTTAGCGAGGTCTTGGGCCTAGTTGCACAGCCTCATGTTAAGTTGTACTGTATAAATAATTTACATAAAAAAGGCTGTCTAGAAAAATGAATACTTGTATTGTTTCACTGAGTTGACCAAACGTTAGCAGATGTTTAACGTTCTCATGAGAACTGCTTGCTAGAATATGCTGTATTAACTATTGTAACAATATAAAGTTTAGCGTGTGAGAAAGCGATGTTTTCAGGAGCTAGCAATAGAAGCACTGACTGAAGGACAGAGAGATACAGAATTGTTACCTGATGAGTCTGACAATAGGAACAGGAGAAGAGGAGCCAATCATCGACATGTGAAAGACAGTTTAGTTATAGCTTAGATTTGAAGTTCTACTTTCATTGGACTAAATGTAAACGTACGATTCTTTGACCAATGGCAACGCGGGAAGAGTTTTAGATGATTTTAATTTAGCCTGACCACACCGAGAGGGATGAGTCTTATTCCCGTTTTCCTTCTCCTCCGATGAGGTGTACTCGTCTTGATTAGTTTATTTAGAGAATTCTATCTTTAACTATATTGCTTAACTTTTGATGCTGAATGCTGATCCTTAGACTATGCTTTGCAAATAGTCCGGATAGTTTAGAGCCCCATTTCCTTTCATGGCCCGATGCTGATGCTGACCGAACTGATGGCCAGTTGATGAAGACAGTTGCAGCTTGCTGATCCATACAGCGGATAGGTATTAATCAAATGTTAATGGTTGATGTAATTTGTCTTTTGTTCCTAGGTACCAACCACTACTTTGATAGAGCCATAGTTAGATGTTTTCCAAATTTGTTTGCATGAAGTCCAAACATGCTAATCTAATCTGAAGGTTAGTGAGGGGTGACCCTAAATGCCAGTAGGCTGCTAACAATAATTAATTGATGTTACTCAGTTGCTGAATCTGAATGTATGTTATTTCTATTGCGCAACTGTTCCTACTATAGATTTATACTGTAATTCTAGAGTGCATAACAATTCATGCTTTGGTTAAATTGAGATTTTTTAGAAGATTTGGTCAACCAGTGTTGTTTCTGTATGTATATCATTTGATTTTGAGATTGAGTTACGTGATATGAGCAATGTTAATATAGGGAAACAAACATTCTAATTTATACATAAAGGTGTGGCTATTCATGACCAAAGGGGTCATAGTCATTGGAATTACTGACTCCAAAGATTATTGATACGTAGATTGATTTTTGTTGATGATTTGTATTGAAATTGGGTTGTATGGTGGGATTTACTCTAAGCGCAGTCAAAAGATCCATCAAACTTCTATTGCGTCGCCTTATGAATTAAAGATAAGAGCCCAAAAAAGGTCAGATGGTAGCAGAGGATGGTTTGTTTTCTTAGAGCCCATCATAGAGGCCCGGTACATGGTTTGTCTCCTTAAGAGCCCATCATCAAGAGGTCTTTCATTTGCATTTGTACTCTAGAGAAGGTAAGAGAGTAGAATGGTTACGTCTCCTTAAGAGGCCACAACAAAAGTTTCCCCTTTAAAAATAGCAGGTCCCCAGAGATGGTACTGGGGTCATGGTTAGTCCCCTAAAGAGAGAAAATAATTTGCAGATTGGGTAAGAGGGATTGGTGAAAGTTAAGATGTTCAGATTCAATGATACAAAGTGGAGAGAAAATGTGTCCCTAAGAACTTAGGATGACTGTCCCAGAACCTTGGAGCTTGCCAATGATTGTTTGAAGATGTTCTCGGCGTTCTAGTGACAGTGTGAATGGAATAGGTTTTGAGCTTGCACAGTTTATGCGGATTGCAGGTGAATTGTGATGTTTGTGAGGGTTTAGAGAGTCTGCATACTCCAAGTAAGGGTGTTGAAGGAGTTTACGTACTCCGAATGAAGTAGTTGAAGGAGTTTGCGTACTCCGAAGTGTGAGAATAGAGAAGTCGTCGAACTTCACATGTGTGTGGAGCTTTTAAGCTCAAAATTTGGACCCTGCGAGATCTAAGACTCTGGAGTGTATTGAAAGTGTATGAGGCACTTGAATTTTTGTTGTAATTCGTCTGGTGTAATAGGTCAATCGGGTGTGGTTGACAAACTCAAGAGTGCGTGTTAAAGTGAATGAGAGGGTTTTTGAATGAGATCTGGCTAGTCCTATGTACACCAGGACAGACCCACGGAATAGCTGAGAGTAAAATTTAATGGTCGAATTTTGCTTGCGAATCAGGGAAACTGAGACAGATAGAGTAGCTGCTAGAGCAAAAGGCCGTCAGTGAAAAATCCGTAAAGTTTCTGAAGCGATTGTGTTACCCTACCTGTAGTAAACAGACAAATTTGGTTTTGATTTTATTTAGCGTTCGCAATAATTTTGCATTAGTTTCCTGTGAGACTGAGTTTAGGAGGACAAGCAGAAAGACCTTGTCAGCTGCTGCAGTGAATCCTATTTTGTTTTATTGGGAAGCAGTAGTTAGCTTAGCCCACTGCCTTGTAGACCCCCCTGTCACCAGTGATTTTTACTGTACTTAGTTTGCTCTTTTTTAGCTAATCTATTTAATTACATCTTTCAAGATGGCTGTGTTGTTTCTAGTTAGGCCAATGTTTTAGTTTCTTGTTATCAGTGCCACTGCGCTAAAGCGTCACTATCAAGCGACAAAGATAAACAAACTGTAGGTGCTCACATTAGGTACTTTCCCTCTTTGAGCTTTTGAGGGAATTGTTTATATAAATTCTCACCTCAAGCATGTCTTGTTATCTATTGTTTGGGAACAGACCTATGTCAGGGGTCCGATCAGATCTGTACACATACATCTCACACAGACAGATAGTCAGAGGGATTCCGACCTGATGCCATTGCTGCTATCAATGCTGCACGTCGCCTTGACGCTTACCCAGTCTTCCTGCCCCCACGGATTGTGATCTAGAGACCTCATTCCAAAGTAAAAAAGAGTTGGGGGCTTTTCTCATGGACACCGCATTGGCAGATTAGGTTTATCACACCTAGCTCTCTTTAGGTTAGGGGTTAGGTTCATCATGTCAGGGTATTAGGACATATTTAATCTCATGTCTTTTCATGTTATTGCAAGATGGTGGGGGTCTTTGTACTAATGACTCGTTTTCACAATTCTGTTTCTTGCACTGTTCATTATCCTAATCATTGCAGCCCATGCAATTTATCATAGATTGCAGTATTGTTAATAAAAACCTATTAAGACTTGTATTGCATTTCTTTCATTACCTGTGTTTGATTGAGACATGTTGTTAATGTGAGGAAGGGGTCATCTCTGTTTACCCATGACACTCCCTGAGATGTCGCACTCTTGAGTCCATGCGTAAAGGCTGCCACAAATCACCTTTTACTGTTTGAGTTTTTGGTGAGGTACTGCTTGTGAGCTGGGAGGGTTGGGACGACAGTTGCGATTTATTGTAGGACAGGCATAGTCACCTACAAACATAAGTACTGTCATCCTCAAACCAGCAATCTTGCCTAGAGCAAGAGTCAAACTATGACATGGTGCTACCAATGATGGGGTTTAGGCACTAATTTATGGATACCCTGACTATCACTGTCTCACACACAACAAGTACCCTGAATACCGTTATACGCAGACGTCCGTGGTCTCAGGGAAGATCCTCCTCAGCCTAGCAGGGAGCACCTAATTAGGATGTAGGTTGTTTGAGCATGAACCATTAAAAGGACTTCACTCCCCACTTGGTGTTCCACCTCTTGACCCATTACACAATATGGCTAATGCCATAGATATTCCTGAGAATGCTAGACAAGCATTAAAATTACACCTAGTAGCGCATGGCTTAACAGATGAGGGCAGGGATGTCACATTCATAGTAAAAACTAATGAAGCTTACCAAGCAGAAACATTTACACATGGGTAACCTTTCTTGAGGAAGACCAAAGATCACATACATTCCACACATACAGAATATCTAATGTACCACAACAGTACCGAGCATACAAGTATGTTGAAATACCGATCACTTATCAGGAACATCAGAAGTGGTTTAATGGCGCCCTACCACACGTAATACAACCTGTGAGACTAGCACCTTAGGTAATGACGGGGCCACGTGGCCTATGTTCGCCACATACACAACTCACCCAGCTATACAAAATATGCAGGCAGCTGATCTGCGCAACTTATACATGGAGCTAGTAACACTATATAGACGACTTTTTCAGTTCATAATGCGAACTCTGAACACTACACCACCGCGTCAAGCACTACCAGCACCTGCTGGATATCAATTGGCTACTACTGGGATTATTCCACAAACAGTACATTCTATCATGGGTAAAGTGCCCACAGAACAAGAGAAAATCCTGTTCTGGATAGCCCACAAAACAAATCAGCTGGAAGCTGTGTTTCCCCATACGGGACCACAGGAAAAACATAGAATTCTCACAATGTGCTTGCCTTTTACTCTACCATGCATGGTACATCAACACTTGCCAATTTACCGGAAGTTTTAAAACAAATTCAGAATGAGCACGTGGCTGCACCAGCCCTAGATTTGGGGATGAAACTAATGCGTAACTTTGACGCAGTCTCCTCAATAATACTCGGTTACATTAAAAGGGAAGTGGTAGCATTTGCTATATGCCAGCAGCTCTGGGAAGTTCCACAGTTAGACCAGGAGAAAGACCTACTGAAACTTATTTCGGACACCTATACTAGTATAGGACAGGACAATTTGGGAGCCAAGCCAAAAAATACTGAAATACAAAGTCCCATCCCTAAGGAAGGTACTAAACAAGCACAAGAGGGTTCTAAAAAGCACTGGGATAAACAAAAGCTAATTAAAGAGAGACAAAGTCAGAGAGCAGATTCGCCACACCCGGAGAACTCTGACAGGAGATATAATCTGAGAAATAGAGAAAATATAAAAACTCCTGACAGATATACTGATTCACGTCCCTCTTGTTCCTTTCAGGACACACCGTATAGGTGTAGCAAGAGAGGGGGCCGTACTGATCGACGTCCTGAATACGTGAAACAGAAGAAAGACTCACCACAGTCTTCACACACAAAAGAAGATAAGCCCCCACAACAAAAGCCACATTTTAAAAAGAAAAAGGTGGCAGTACTGCCAATTAAAAATGTCAGTATATGTGAGAACAATGCTGAAGAACAAGATGTGGGCAATGACACTGCTAGACAGCACAGCAGAGGTAACGATATGTCGCCAGAGTCTGAAAGGTCATCTGAATGTGACAGCAACTAGTGATTTTATTGCAGTTGACATTGCGGACGGGTGTGTCCTCCCACCCAATAGGGTCTATGATTTAAACATTCCAATTGAGTGGGACATAGAACGTACTATTAGTGTGATATTCTAGGATGAAGTTAATTGTGATATCCTGCTGGCCGAGAGGGACTGGCCACCTGAGCACACCCATAGGTTCCCACGTGAGGAAGATGTCATTTTGCCTTCTTTCTCTGATCTTGTTCCACAAGCAGTGAAACAAGCCTACGCTGTCAACTGGGCTTTAGCGCAGGCACCTGCGTTATACCGCAACCATGTAGGTTGGGACAAGGATTCTCCTTGTCATGTAATACCTATAAGATCTACACCGCAGCCTCAGACACAATATCCTGTTAAACACGGAGCAAAAGCTACAGTGAGGGAGAGCCTCACTCAGCTCGAGTAACAGGGAGTAATTGAGCCATGTGTCTCTGCAATGAATAACCCGTTATTCCCCGTTGCAAAACCAGACCATTCATACAGACTAGTCTTAGATTACAGACACCTAAACAGTCATACACGAATGTACGCTATACAAAATTCACATAGCACCGCACTAATTAACAACATAGTACGTAAGAAATACAAAAAAACCTTGTATATCTCCAACGTTTTTTCTGGCAAAACTTAGCACATGAACGTCAGGACCTGAGTGCATTCTCATTTGGCTCACAGAAATGTTTCTGCCGTTTGCCCCAAGGCTGTTCTCAGCCCTTGTAACATCAATATTACATGATATTGACCCCTGGTGTTGTCCTATGTGGATGACATCTATCTCACAGATGATGACCTCAACTTTTATCTTGCCAGGGTCAATCGGATTGTTTTAGGATTCGCAGCCCTTGCTTATAAATTTAACTTTAGGAAAACAAAAATAGCCTTTTTTCAGCATCTTGTTCCTGGGATACGAGCTATCAAACAAGAGCAAGAGCCTGCCCCCGCACTTTCTAGAAAAATATACTCAACTCAAGCCACCAAATACAATTAGGAAACTACAGTCCTTTCTTGGTTTCTTTAACTTTGGGAGAACGCACATGCCTGACTATGCACAACATATCAAGCCACTCTATGACTTAGTAAGCCCTGATTTTTCTAGCAGACACTGGACAGTTGAACACACATGCATCCTTAGGGAATTGCAACAGGATGTGCTAGAACCAAAACACTTACACACCCATGATAACAAAACAAATTTGGTCATCAGAATAATTGCTGGTGCCATCAGGTTCACTTATGTCACCTTTAACGAAGGTGACACAGTACTCTTAGCATATAAATCACACTTGTACTCTAATGCAGAACAATGCTTTGCACCCACAGCAAAAATTCTAACTGCAGTTCAAATGGCTGTCATTAAGGAGAGGCCAATTGCCCAAGGGAAACACATTATTGCCATTACCCTGGTGACAGTCTTGGAGGCTGTCACCAAAGCAAGCATTCTTAACGCTAAAGTATTACATCCATGTTGGATTCAGTGGCCAATCTCCCTGACTGCCACCAATGTTGATTACATCTTTGATCCAAAACTTCAGACACAAGACTTTCTCCAATACGAACAGGAATACCCAGCACCTCCAGACATTTTGCCACTTGACAGATACCATGCTGTCATTTACACGGATGGTTCAGCACAACCAGCTGTAGGTACCAAACATCAATACTCGGCCACTTGCGCAGCCGTGAGCGGAGTGATGAAGGATGGTGTATTCCACCCTCATAATACCTACATGCAGACCCTAGGGGACTGCACACCCCAGCTGGCTGAACTCAAAGCCCTCATACTATTGCTAGAACACACAGAGCCAGGACTACTTACTCTGATTGTCTATGACTCATACTACTGTGTCCAGTCCTACAATGATTATCCTAATCACTGGAACGGGTTCAAGGATTCCAAAGGGAACACCATAAAACACAGAACTCTCTGGGGGAGGGTGGCTGATCTCAAGCATAAGCTACCTTGTGTCCATGTAGTACAAACATTGGGCCTCCAATGTGTAGGAGTACACGTTATTGTCAAAACTTTGGCTGATGAAGCAGCCAAATCTACAGTAGCTACAGCTTCTGTGGCTGCAGAGACTCGTTCTCAGACGAGCTTGGATAATGAAATTCTGACTGCCATGAAAGCTTGGACTGAAGGCAAGCCTCTTTCAAAAGCATATCCTACAAAATACTTTTACCACATCAGTGCACAGAATTCTGCTTATGCAACCCTTCCAGGGGTTGGAGATCGAGTTATCCCCAATCAGGACCAGAGATTAGATCTCATCAAAGCAGTGCATGAGGGTGTCACATCTGCTCATGCTGGTACTTCGGCCACAGTAACACTCTTACGGAAATGCTTCTGGTGCCCAGCTCTATATAAACAGACAAAGCAATACATCCTTTGTTGTGACATTTGCCAGCAGATTAAGGGCTCCAATATCAAACGCCCTCCACAGACATCCCTCCTAGTGTCCAATAGGCCGCTAAATGTGTGTACCCGGACCATTGTGGTCCCCTTCAACATGATGGTGCATACAAATACATCTTAGTCGCTGAAGATTCTTGTTCTAGATTCCTGTGGGTATGGCCTCAGCGGTCAGCTGATGCTCGAAATTGTTATAAAAGACTTGCTCATCTTTATCGGTACATATGTGGTTGCAGCATTCCACTTGGATCAGGACCCTGCCTTTGCCTCTAAGGCATTCAGGGACACCATGGGGACGATGGGTGTTGAACTCCATTACTCCTCACCATACCATCCCGAGGGAAATTCAGTCATGGAGAGGAGGAATCGAGATCTAAAGCAGTCCTTAACAGCAAGAGTGTTAGGTTCAGCCCACAGTTGGCTTCATCACCTATATGGGGTCCAGAGAGCACTGAATAATCTGCCAAGACGGTCCTTGGGGGGATGCACTCCCTATAAGGTTCTCTTTGGGATACCTATGTATGTCCCACATCTTGATGGTCCTGGTATGATGGCAGCAGCTACACCATTTGACATAATGAACGTCTCACTATCTTACAGGAGCTTCAACAATTTTGTGATGATAATTCATCCGCCAGTGCTGCCATTTTAGGAATAAGGGATTTACCAACAACTTCTCCTGGCTGGATTCCTAAAGTTGGGGATCTGGTTCATGAGAAGATAACTTTGAAGAAGGAATTCGGCCCATCCTAGAGAGCACCGGTCCCAGTCCTGGGAATACAAGGTACTAGAATTGTTATCCTACTACCGCTGCCAGGCTCCAATGCTAACAGATTAATTTCCATTGATGACGTCAAACTTCACCATGTGGCTTATTCTGCACAATAGACCCAGAGGTCCCTTGGGTAGTTCCCGGTCCCCTCTCGCTGCCCAACAGGACATACCTCTTCAAAGAAGAACAAACAACACTTCTGACTACACAAGCATGTCCAACGATGCTACAAATACCTCCTCGTTTGCTGCTTATAATATATCCAAGGAACAACAGACAATGGCTAAAAGGGAAGCTAGTTTCACCATGCTTCACATAGATAAGTTAGAGCAGTTGCATTTTACTGTTGCAGAAAGTCCATCTACGGTATGGCTGCTACATGGCATTATTAATCTGCCTATTTCCACTTTTTGTTTTCTTAAATGCCTGGAACATCTTGCTGTGGGCAGAGGTGAGTGGATAGGCGATAGCTATATTAAAGAAGAGTGGGAGTTGCCCTTTGAATATAAATGTTTGAACGGCAAAACAGAGGTCTTTCCCAGCAGAAGCGAATTCGAGACTACTGTAAGTCATTCAATGATCTGCAAACAGGTGTGCCTTCACGGCCTTTGCAATGCGGGGGTCACAAACTTGGCCTGTTTTGTAAAGGGTACTCCTGTCCCTTTGATTCGACCAGCATTTCATGTGCTTTCAAATGAAAGTTATGTGGTGCTGAGCGACCAAAGCTGTTGCGGTATGCGACCAGGAATTGCCTATGCAATTTCAGGGCCATATTTATACTCCGTTTGCGCTGGATTTGCGTCGTTTTTTTTACGCAAATTCGACGCAAAACAAACTCCATATTTATACTCTGCCGTTAGACGCGTCTAGCGCCAAAGTCCATGGAGTTTGCGTCATTTTTTAGCGTGGACACCTACTTTGCGTTAATGATATGCAAGGTAGGCGTTCGCGTCTAAAAAATTGACTCCGAGGCATGTGCGTCGTATTTACACTCCCGGGCAAAACTGACGCCGGGAGTGGGCAGGTAAAAAAAAATGACGTCCAGCCGCTTTTGCGTCGTTTTTTAGCGCCTGGTCAGGGCAGGCGTTAAGGGACCTGTGGGCTCGGAAGGAGCCCAGAGGTGCCCTCCCATGCCCCCGGGGACACCCCCTGTCACCCTTGCCCACCCCAGGAGGACACCCAAGGATGAAGAGACCCATCCCAGGGAACTTAAGGTAAGTTCAGGTAAGTATTTTAAAAAAAAAAAAATGTTGTGGCATAGGGGGGCCTGATTTGTGCCCCCCTACATGCCACTATGCCCAATGATCATGCCCAGGGGACATAAGTCCCCTGGGCATGGCCATTGGGCAAGGGGGCATGACTCCTGTCTTTGCTAAGACAGGAGTCATGCCTAGAGAATTTGAGGAGAGTATTATATGATTTGAAACCTCCTCCAAGACCAGTACAGTTCAAAGCTTTAGCACTTTGGGAACTAGTGGCTAGACATTAACAGCAATTGAAATTCGAGAGAAGAATGAGGAAAGCTGAGAAGACACTAGAAGAGGCTAGATGGAATAGTGATCAGAAATTTTGAAGAACAGAGACTTTACAGGGAATTAAGTTGTTTCCTGCAAATAGACAAGAGAATGAGAATGAAGCTAGAAAGAGCACTAGAAAGAGGGATTCATACCCTTCTAATGACACAGAGCAGAAATCCACAGGATCTAGGAAGTCTTTGACACATGATGAAGAGTCAGATGATGAGTTAATTTTACAGTTATTGAAAAATCGGCCCACCATATGCAGTTCATAAGAGAAGTTTGAACACCAGTGTAGACCCTACAGCTCCAACATCAGTTGAATCAACCCAGAGCCAGATACAGATTGGCCATAATTCTCCAATTACTTTGGCAATTCAAAGGCCGATGCCGCAAATGGATATTTCAAGAATTTACCCTGATGTACTTATTGTAGATACTGCAACAAACTTGATAGTGCAGACAGGACAAGTTTACCGGAAGCCATCATTGGTCTAGATAGAGTCCACCCCGAACTTGATGTCCCCGATACAGTTGCAGACAGTTCCAAGATACACCCAAATTCAGGATCACAGACAGAGACGTTTACCTTGACAAATCAGAATACAGGAACAATGAATCCACGAGGTCCAAATGTCAGATCAAGCCCAGATGCAGTGTCAGTACCAGTTACCATAGGTCCAGTCATACAATTGTTCACCCAGGGAAATAGCTAGAACAATGAGCAGAAAACTCTGAACCCAAGTGTGGAAAGGGAACGATATTACGCAAATGGAAGGATGGCAACTGCCATGAGGCCAACGTTTGATGGAACAGCTCCGTTAATTGATTTAAGTCCTTCCAGGGCTCCTCCAAATAATGAGGTGAGATGTTAGAGGGAAATCTGTTAATAAAATAAGACAGATCAATTTGACACAATAATATAGGTTTAATCAATTTTCAGCTGGGAACAACAGGCAGTCTCAACATAGAGGCCATAACTGAAGTTCAAAGTTCTGGTTCAAACTCCAGTAGAATTTATACTGTAAAAACCACAGAAAACTGTGGTGAAGAGTTCACCGTTGACGTAAGCAACTACAAGCAGTACAGATAAGATAATGAGGTGCCTCTGGAAAGAAGCACTTGCACTTGTTGGCCTCATGGGTGGGTAAGTTACACTGACGTCATTCACCATATCTATCTTTCTGCACAACAAGAGATTATGGTGGTCATTACAACCCTGGCGGACGATGGTAAAGCTGCGGAAATACCGCAAACAGGCCGGCGGACAAAAAAAGGGAATTATGACCATGGCGGAAACCGCCAACAAAGACAGCCACTTTAACACTTCGCCCACCACGGCGGTACAGACAAGCAGCGCAGCGGTCACCGCCAACAGACAGGCGGGAGACAATGTACCGCCCACAGTATTACAACCCGCCAATCCGCCACCTTTTCCGGGGCGGATTCACCGTGGATAAAAACACGGCGGAAACAGCTTTTGCTATGGGAAAACGCTCACCTGAACACATCCCACGAGGAACGAGGACTCCATGGACCCGGAACTCCAAATACTCCCTGCCCTTGTGTTTCTGCTCCTCTATGACCAACAGCTACGTAGGCGCCGAAGACAACGGTGAGTACTGCACCTACGACATAGGGGAGGGGGGAGGCAAAAGTTAGGGGGACACCCACCAAACACCCCACCCTTGCATATTACAACATACACACCAATGCATTCACAAAAAATCACAGTAACAACCCACAATCCCCACGGAAGAATGAAAACACAAAGCGAAAATCGGTCAAACAATGTAATGTGCCAATATACATGTCATACAAAAATATACAGATATATATTTGAAAATCAGTCATAATTATATACAATACGAGAAGTAGTGCAGATATGTACATAACAATGTCCGTGCACCATCAGTCCAAAAATGCATGGGCGAGGCCCACAAACGATACCTGACCACAATCGGAGAGAACACTGCCGGGGCATCAGATAGAAATACTACAGGCACCGCAGGGGGAAGGGAAAGGGGGGCACCTCAGCCGGATGACTACGAAGCCAGATCCACGACGGGGCTCCATGCCCATTTATGCCATCCTGGGGAGTGCAAAGCCACAGTCTCTCAAGTCTCTACAGTGGGTGGGTTGCCCACTGTGCCATCCTGGGAAGTGCAAAGCCACAGTCTCTCATGTCTCTACAGTGGGTAGGTTGCCCACTGTTACATCGTGGGGAGTGCAAAGCCACTGTCTCTCAGGTTGATGCAGGTCTCTACTGGTACTTGGGGGGACTGGTGCCCAGACTGGATGAGTCTCCCCGTGAAAGGTCGTGTCCTGTCACTGTCCCAGCTGCACATGGGATAAGGATGCCTGATGTGGCGGTCCATTCATTCCTACCTGGTGCTTGCCCTCTGCAGCGGTGCTCTGCCATGGCGGTCTTTGCCCTCTTCAGCTGTGCTTTGCCATGGCGGTTCAGGACTGTTCAGCGGTGCTTTGCCATGGCGGTCTTTGCCCTGTTCAGCGGTGCTTTGCCATGGCGGTCTTTGCCCTGTTCAGCGGTGCTTTCCCATGACGGTCTTTGCCCTGTTCAGCGGTGCTTTGCCATGGCGGTTCAGGACTGTTCAGCGGTGCTTTGCCATGGCGGTCTTTGCCCTGTTCAGCGGTGCTTTGCCATGGCGGTTCAGGACTGTTCAGCGGTGCTTTGCCATGGCGGTCTTTGCCCTGTTCAGCGGTGCTTTGACATGGCGGTTCATTGGTGTGTGGCATGACGTTCTCTACACTGGACATTGGTGTGTGGCATGACGTTTCATCATTGCCCAGCGGGGCTGTGGCAGCCGGGGCCCTCCAGGGCACTGACTCCGGCGGTGGCGGTGGTCTCCTGACCAGTGACGATACTTGGGCCCTCCTGGGCAATGACTCCGGCGGTGGCGGTGGTCTCCTGACCAGTGGCGATACTTGGGCCCTCCTGGGCTGTGACTCTGGCGGTGGTCTCTGGACCAGTGACGATACTTGGGCCCTCCTGGGCTGTGACTCTGGCGGTGGTCTCCGGACCAGTGACGATACTTGGGCCCTCCTGGGCTGTGACTCTGGCGGTGGTCTCCTGACCAGTGACGATACTTGGGCCCTCCTGGGCTGTGACTCTGGCGGTGGTCTCCTGACCAGTGACGATACTTGGGCCCTCCTGGGCTGTGACTCTGGCGGTGGTCTCCGGACCAGTGACGATACTTGGGCCCTCCTGGGCTGTGACTCTGGCGGTGGTCTCCTGACCAGTGACAATACTTGGGCCCTCCTGGGCTGTGACTCTGGCGTTGGTCTCTGGACCAGTGACGACGGTGCTGGCGGTTGTGTGTCGACCGCCGGAAATGATGGCGCACTTCTCTGCCGTGACACTTACAACAGGCTGGGCAGACTTCCTCTGGCCCTTCCCCACCTTTGGTGGAGTCACAGCTGACTCTCCAATCCCCTTGGAACCCATGTCAGTTGTTTTCTTACCAGGAGTCTTAACACGGTCCCGTCGTCCACTCTCCAATTTTGGAGCCTTTACAGGGGGTGGGCTGCCAGTGCCTTGGCTCCGGGTCCTACTGCCTGCCCTGGTGGGCGGTGCACTCCACAAACCTTGAACAGGCACCACTGGTATTGGAGGCTTTTTGGCTGAGGCGCTACGACAGGACTGATGAATTGGAGGGGGGGGGGCAAAAAGGTAAACTTTACAGATGGACAGTTTTTGACGAACACTGGGATGGGTAGCTGGAGGGGGTCTGGGAGTGGAGGAAGAGGAGGTGGTTGTCGGAGGTGTCACTTTAGCTGTTTTGGGTGCAGGTGCAGGTACTGGAGGCTGTCGTGAGGTGGATGGATGTTGGGTGAGTGATTGCCGGCGTTTGTGTACTTTGGGAGGGGGCGTCACAGACACACTGGGAGAGGACACAGGGGACGTGTAAATGGCAGTGGAGGTGGTGAGTGCAGGTGAGCGGCTTGTGGTGCTGGGTGTCCTGGTGCGATTCATGGTGCCTGTGGATGTGGTGCATGCAGGTGTGTGTGTAGACGAGACTGGGAGGGAGGAGGGAGAAGAGGAGGAGGGGGACACAGTGGAGGCAGTGGATGTTGCTGTGTCTGTATGTGGGTGAGGCTTGCGTGAGTGCCTGTGGTGTGTGTGGTGCCTATGTTTGCTTGAGCTACTTGTGTGTGTTGACTTGTGTGCATGCTGGTCTGTAGGTGTGCTTGGGATGGGCTGGGGTACAGGAGATTGGGTCTGGGTGGAGGAAGTTGGAGGGGGGAGGCTAGACACAGGGACAATGGCTGCCATCATTGCTGAGGCCAGAGATAGCAGGGTTCGCTGAAGGACAGCCTGACCAGAATAAATGCCCTCCAGGAATGCATTACCGTGTTGCAACTCTCGTTCTACACCCTGGATGGCATTCACAATGGTAGACTGCCCAACAGTGAGTGACCTGAGGTGGTCAATGGCCTCCTCACTGAGGGCAGCAGGGGTGACTGGGGCAGGGCCTGAGGTGCCTGGGGCGAAGGTGATGCCCACCCTCCTGGGTGAGCGGGCACAGGGCGAACGCTGAGGGGCTGCTGGGAGGGCGGTGCTGGTAGGGGAGGTGGCGGCTGTACCTGTAGAGGTGGAGGGCACAGATGGTGCCGCCACCACAAGGGAGCCCACATCGTCGAACAAGTCTGTGTCGCTGCTTGGTGATCCGGTGGCCGACGTGAAGCTCCCTTCGCCCTCCGTCCCACTGGTGCATTCAGAGTCCGTGGTGTGGCCCTCCATGGCCATGTGGGATGCAGCTCCCTCGTGCTCCGGTGCCACTGTACCTCCGCCTGTTGATGCTGATGTACAAAAGGACAGGGAGAGCAGAAAAAGGGGGGGAGACAGAAGAAAGAGAGTTTTAGTGCATGGATTACCGCCACCGTTGGCGGACAAGACAAACGCAGCAGCCCCCTGCATTACGCTGTGCTCCTGCCCTCTGCACATGCAATTTCTGGGGTATGGCCTATATGGCAATGGTGGACATCTGCGCACATGGATGCCACAGGGGCAACTATACCTCGACTTGGCACTCTGCTGAGGTGGGGTAGAGTGCCACATGGCCTACATTACGGAGGGGCCTTGCCTACCTAACTCGCCATGGCCTAGGGACACCCACAGCCCACCTCCCCCACCAAGACACCTCCACTGCACGCAAAGTCCGCAGAATGAGAGTGTACTCACCCCCTTGTGTCTACTGTGATGCCCTCAAGCGCCCATCCAACTCTGGGTAGGCCACCGCCAGGATCCGGAAGATCAGGGGGGTCATGGTGCGACGGGCACCCCTCCCACGTTGGGTGGCCATCCCCAGCTGAGCCTCCGCCGTCTTCTTGCTGCAGCGGCGAATGTCCTCACATCTCTTACGGCAGTGGGTGCCCCGTCTCTGGTGGGCCCCCAGGGTCCGGACCTCCTTGGCGATGGCACGCCAGATGTCCCTCTTCTGGTGGGCGCTGACCTACATGACATGCACAAGGGAAGAGGTACAGTCATTACCAACTGCACCGTAGTTGTGAGTGGCCCCCTCCATACTCTGGCCATTTGGCCCATTCATTCACATGCATTAATGTTCTATGAACTCTGCCCCCTTCCCTCTTCCAACCAGCCCTCTCCACCCAGGCCTAGCCCATACAACGTGCTCCCTGTGTACTAACCTGTTGGTCTGGAGGACCGTAGAGTAGCGTGTACTGGGGGAGGACCCCGTCTACCAGTTTCTCCAACTCCTGTGCAGTGAAGGCAGGGGCCCTTTCCCCAGATGCAGCAGCCATCGTCGCTTCCAGACCGAGGTCACAGCAGCACTTGCAGTGTAGGTCCTCTCCTGTCGAAGGTCAGGTATCTAGTGATTGAACAGATAGAAAATGGCGGTGACGTCCACGGCGGTGCGCATCATCACCGCCAGCGCACATGTTCATTGGCTCCCGGGACCCATAGGGTCCAAAGTTAACCAATGCAGCATTGCGCCGCGGTCTACGACCGCCTACCGCGACGGTGTGCAACGCCAGCGCAGTTACCCCACGATCCCATTGTCCCAGTTTAGAGGTCAGGCAGCCACCATTTCAGGGGCCCACATGACTTCATTTACTACTGCGTCACACATAGCTAGGCCTACACTCAACACACATACAGGAAGGGTTTTGTGAGTGGTGTAGTCTTCTGTGTAACTGTGGGTACATACCTGGAGGAATACTGACTGGTTCTTCGCTGTTGTCCTTCGTAGGCACCGTCAGCTGGGACATATGAGAAGATGGTGGAATCCTCCGGTGTACCGACCGCTGGTGGACCTGTTGACAATGGAAGAGAGACATGTCATCCGTGCCACAATCCAGGAACTATGCACCCAGTTGGAGCCAGACCTGATATCACCAATCCGCCATCCGACTGGAATCCCCCCTGACGTGCAGGTGCTGTCAGTGCTCCATTTCCTTGCAAGTGGCTCTTTTCAGACAACTGTGGCCATGGCATCAGGGATGTCCCAGCCTCTGTTTTCCAACGTGTTGTCCAGAGTGTTGTCTGCCCTGCTGAAACATGTAAGGAGATACATCATTTTTCCTCAGGTGGAGGATTTGCCTACAGTGAAAGGTGACTTCTATGCCCTTGGACATATCCCCAACGTCATAGGTGCCATTGATAGGACCCATGTAGCTCTGGTCCCCCCCCACAGGAGTGAACAGGTGTACAGGAACCGGAAGAGTTACCATTCCATGAATGTACAGATGGTCTGTTTGGCAGACCAGTACATCTCGCAGGTAAATGCAATGTTCCCTGGCTCAGTGCATGACGCCTACATCCTGCGGAATAGCAGCATCCCTGATGTGAGGGGTCAACTCCAGAGGCACCGTGTATGGCTATTGGGGGACTCTGGTTACCCCAACCTGTCCTGGCTATTGACCCCAGTGAGGAATCCCAGGACCAGGGCAGAGGAACGCTACAATGAGGCCCATGGGCGGACTAGGAGGGTGATCAAACGCACCTTCGGCCTCCTGAAGGCCAGGTTCAGGTGCCTCCATATGACAGGTGTATCCCTATTCTACTCACCAAAGAAGGTGTGCGACATCATCATCGCCTGCTCCATGCTCCATAATTTGGCATTGCAACGCCAGGTGCCTTTTCTGCAGGAGGATGATCCCGATGACGGTGTTGTAGCAGCTGTGGAGTCTGTGGAGCCTGTGGATAGTGATGAGGATGAAGCTGAGGAAGAAGGCAACGACAACAGGGAGTCAGTCATACAGCAATATTTCCAGTGAGACACAGGTGAGAACATTTTCATTTTTAGCATTACATTAACTTTCACACGTCTACCTCCATCCTGTTTCTCGATTTAAATCACTATTTGGTAACTGAGTTGTACCCTTCCATTACGGTTTCACAGGTGTGGTTACCTACGTGTCAACTGCTTGCATCCTTCAAGGGCTTGTGATGTGTGACATTGGTATGTTAGCTTTACAATGCTAAACCCATTATGACACTGTCATTGATAATAAATTTTTACTAAATCAGAGACTGACTCCAGATTGTTTTGTGTTTCAAGGGTGTTTATTGAAGTGCTCAGAAATGGGAGGGGGTTTTAAAATGAGGCTGGGTGATGGCGGAGGAATGTCCATGGCAGAGTCGAGTCTGTTAGTCTCACAGGTGTACTGCCCATCTGGGCATAGGAAGTGGAGCTGGTGCAGTTTAAGTATGGACAGGGTAACAAAGTGGGACGGTGGGGGGACAATCAGGGTGGTCTAATTTCCTGGCGGGGGTCTTGCCATCTTGCTCTGTCCTGTTCCTGGATCTCAGGGACCGCTTGCATGGTGGTGGGGTGCTGGTGTGGTGGTCCTGTGGCAGGGCGTCCTGTCCACTAGCGCTGGCGGAGGTGGTGGGCAGTTCATCGTCCTGGCTAGTGTCAGGGGCCCCTTGGAGTGCCACGGTGTCCCTCAAGGTCTGCTGTATGTCCTTCAGCACCCCTACGATGGTGCCCAGGGCGTCTGATGGTCCTGAGCTCCTCCCTGAACCCCAAATACAGTTGGTCCTGAAGGCGCAGGGTCTCCTGCAACTTGTCCAGGACCGTCGCCATCGTCTCCTGGGAGTGGCGGTATGCTCCCATGATGGAGGATAGGGCCTTGTGGAGAGTGGGTTCCCTTGGCCTGTCCGCCCCCTGTCACACAGCAGCCCTCCCAGTTCCCCTGTGTTCCTGTGCCTCCGTCCCCTTGACCATGTGCCCACTACCACTGCCCCCAGGTCTCTGTTGTTATTGGGGTGGTGGGTTACCCTGTGTGCCCTGTAGTGGTGGACACACCACTGATTGACCTGTCCTGGGTAGGGAGGTTTGGGCCCGCTGGGTGGGTGCTGTGCTGGTGTTACCAGAGGGTGGAAGGTCGGTGTTGGGCTGTGCCTGTGCAAGGGGAACCGACTGTCCTGAGGCCCACGATGGTCCGGGCTGTTCATCAGGATCCAGTAGGGCAGAGCTGCTCTCGTCACTGTGGGCCTCTTCTGGGGGTGGAGTGGTGTTGTCTGGACCCTCTGGTGTGGTGACGGTCCATCGGGTTCCTGCAGGGGCATAAGAACTAGCTTATTGCCTGTGTGTGTGTAATGGTGTGCAATGGGTGGGTGTTTGTGTACCCCAGTGCAAGCATTCCTGTGTGTGGGGTTGTGTGGTGATGGTTGGGAGGGTGTACTGGGTATGTGCAGTGGGCATGCTTTAGTGAGGGGTGTCCATGCTTAGTTGTGTCATGCAGGGCTTGGTGTTGGGATGGGTGGTTTGTGTCATGGGTACATTAGTGAGGAGTTGTAGTGATAGGGGAGGGGGTGTGTGATAGCATGCAGGTAGGGTGGGGGATATGATAGTTAAGATTTGACTTACCAGTGTCCCATCCTCCACCGACTCCTGCAAGGCCCTCAGGATGCAAGATGGTCATGACTTGCTCCTCCCATGTTGTTAGTTGTGGGGGAGGAGGTGGGGGTCCGCCGCCAGTCTGCTGTATCGCGATGTTGTGCCTGGAGACCGTTGAACGCACCTTCCCCCGTAGGTCGTTCCACCTCTTCCTGATGTCCTCCCTATTTCTTGGGTGCTGTCCCACTGCGTTGACCCTGTCCACTATTCTGCGCCATAACTCCATCTTCCTGGCTATTGATGTGTGCTGTACCTGTGAGCCAAATAGCTGTGGCTCTACCCTGACGATTTCCTCCACCATGACCCTGAGCTCCTCCTCAGAGAAGCGGGGGTGTCTTTGGCGTGACATGGGGTGGTGTGGGTAATGTGTGGGGTGGTGTATGTGGTGATGGTTGTGGTGAGTGAAGTGGTGTGTGGTGTTTTGTGCGTGGATGTTGTGTGGGTGATGGTGTTGTGTGCCTCTGTGTAGTGGGGTTGTCTATTCTGTGCTCTCTCTCTGTCACCTTCGTCTCTAATTTGTGGTCGCAGGGGTTTGTGGGTGATGTGGGTGTGTGTTTTATATTGTATTGGGCATGTGGGTGTGTTGTTTGTATGTGTATCAGGTGTGTGTATTTGTAATTGTCCAATGTGGCGGTGTTTTAGAGATGTATGTGTATTTTGAGCGCGGCGGTGTGTACCGCCAATGGAATACCGCGGTTGAAAGTCCGCCGCGTGGATTCGTGGGTCGTAATAGCATGGGCGTGTTTCTGTTGGCGTGGAGGTGGAGGATTTGTTTCCGCCAGTTTATCACTGACCTTTGGTGTGGCGGTGTTGTGTGGGTGTCTGAATTTCGGCGGATTCCAAGATGTGTGTCATAATAGCTGTGGCGGAATGCCGCCGCCGCGGCGGTGTATTGGCGGTCTTCTGCACGGCGGTAAGCGCCTTTTACTGCCAATGTTGTAATGACCCCCTATATGTTGCGTGCTGCTCATGGTAGCCCTGCCTTGCAAATACTTATCTGACCCTTACACAGTTCCCCTTACCACAATATGAATGACTTGTGCTTTTTAGGACCCCTGTGCTAAGGAAGGATACACCTTTTTTGTTCCCCCCTGTTCGTGCTAAGTGAACATTTTGAAAGCAACAGTTGGTGCAGCTTTAAAGAAAAACTCTCATTCTAATGTGGCTTGGGCCTCTTGTGTATTTCATCACAGCTAACTTAACAATGCAGCATGTGTATAAGTTTCCTAAGTAATAAGTGTTTGTTTGTCCTAAATATGACCTGCCTTTTCTATTGAAGCCACAGTCTGTCTTTTTTTAACATTTCATGTATTAAGCCTTTCACTACTTACATTGGTTTACAACTATCTAGCCTAAAATGTTTGTATTGGGATTTGGGAACTTATGTTTGTTTGTATGTGATGTATTCCTATTCTTCCTACATCAGAGATCATATACAGGTCCAAATCCAAGCATGGTGACACCAGAAACCCCGGATTTAATACTACAGCAAGTGCAAGGTGTGAGTCACAATAATGTTACGTTACAAGGTTTGACAGCTCAGCAATTAACTGAATGGTTAGATAGGTTGAGTACTACTCAAGGAGATCCTAACAGAGGAAGTGCCCTGAATTTGGCCAGACTTACACTAGAGGCAGAAGACCTAATTGAAGGAACCGTGGGGCAGGAAATGGTTGACACATTTAAGGAAGACGAGGTGCGCAACCTATGCAAGCTAATTACCAAAAAGGCAGGAGTAGTGCATCAGAAGTTAGCAGACTTAGCAGAGAAATACAACATAGAGATTGAGAAAACAATGCACTTGAAGAGGGCTTACAGGTTAGATTTTGACTCAAAAGATTTTGAGAACATGAGAATACCAGGAATGAAAATTCACCTTAAGGAATTGATTCAGAGCATTCAGACATGGGGAGCATTGGACAAGTGGGAAGGCAGATGGGTGAAAAAAAGAGACAAAAAGAAAAGAGATTCTGCAAATCTTACTGAAGATGTGCAGCAAGTTGAGGACTCAGTGAAAATTCTGCCTATGAGAGAGATTCCAGGAGGGAATTTTGTCCATGTTCCTTTTGAGCAGAAGTGACATTCTGTAATTTACAAATGATTATCCCAGGTTGAGAGAGAAGCCAGTAGAATGGTACCAACAGACAGACAGGTTTGTGAAACTCGCAAAATGCCTCTGGGAGGATTTGAACACCCTATTAGTGATAGTAGTTCCAGCAGATTTATGGGTGGAATGCAAGAGGAGCATGGATTGGCCTACAAGAGAACCTCAGAGAGATCCAGCAACAGGTGCAGCATCTCCTGACGTAATGAAATATTACTATAAGGTGATTGAATATTTGAAAACGAGAATTTCGCCCAAGAACATTGATTGGAAGAGAATAGACAGGACAGCCTAGGAAGCCAAAGAGTCAATACATGCATATTACGAGAGATTGTTGCAGGCTTTCACACATTATAATGGTACTGAAACGATTGAGATGAAAGACATGATTCATTTTGTGTTCAGATTTGTTGAAAGATTGAGACCTGAAATTAGCCAGATGATTAAGAGTCATTTGATTTGGTGGCAAGCAAAGCCAAATGATGAGGCATTGTAGTATGCAAAATATTATAGTGACGAGATTGAGTTAAAGCAGAGAAAGTTGAAAGAAAAGGCAATAGTGATGCAGATTAAAGCAGGGAAACACAAAAACTGGCAATTTTCCATAACAACAGCAGCAGGAAAACTTGGTGTTTCAGAAACAAGCAAGAGGTAGAGGTCATGGAGGAATTGGAAATGGGAATCGTAGTCCTAATTTAAATACTGTGGTGGTTCAGAATGATGTGCAAGGAATGAAGAGATTGTTGCCATGTCACGCTTGCGGAGGGCTCAGACATTGGAAGGGGGATTGTCCGATGTTAATACAAGAAGGTTTTGTTCAGCAAACGGGTGACATCATTTCTTTTCAAAACATGAGAAGACCAGGAATGAAAGGTCATAATCCAAAGCAATGTGAATCAGATGCAAGTGTTTCAGCCCATGCAACAGGTGCAAATGCCACATTTGCAGATGCCCCAGTTGCAGCAAATGCAACCGCAAGTTTGAATGGTACCTACACAGCAAATTCAAATACCTCAAGCCCCAATAGAGCAGCAGCATGTGATGCTCCATCAGCAGGTCACAGGTCAAAGGTTTAATCAGAGTAATAACACAGTGCACCAGTTCCCGTTACACAGTGAGAATGGAATAAACAATGATTGGGTGAGTGAGAGTTCGGATGAAGAATAATACGTTCTTGCAGCCTCCCTAGATGTAGATCAGAAAAGGTCCATATGTAAAGGGAAAAGTAATGGGTCATAAGGTTTCATTCTTGGTTGACACAGGAGCTACACGCTCTACAGTAAGAACTGGAGCAGTTCCAAACTTGCCCCTTTCAGGGAAAACAGTCCAGATTGTAGGAGTCGCAAATCAGTATTTGATCAACTCAATTACAGAACCAGTTCAGGTTAAAATTGTCAACTTTAAAGGATTACACAAGTTAGTAGTTTGTGACTCGAGTCCAGTATCATTACTAGGGAGGGACTAAGGGCCAGATGTAGCCAAATTTTGCGACTCGCAAATGGCCCGAATCGCAATTTGCGACCCCGCAAAATCGTAAATGGGATGCAAAAATCCCATTTCCGTAGTGCAAATTGCGATGCAAGCCATTACCGATTCGCAAAAATTGCGACCTGATTTTGCGACCCGCAAATAGGAAGTCGCAATTCGCAATTTGCAAGTTGCAAACCATATGCAAAAGCCACTCGCAAATTGCGACTAGTCACAAAAAGCCCATTTTGCACACCCAAATTACCACTAAGTCAGAGCAGGTGGTAACCAGAACCAAAGTATAAAAGGAGACCCAGAAGGCATCTGGGTTACTCAAAATGGCTGAAATATATGTGATAGCAAGGAGGAGGAGAGTCCACACCGCACAGCAGAGGAGGAGGAGGACCCAGAGACAGGAGAGGATATACAGAACCAGGCAGACACTTTTCCAACAAACTGAGGAGGAGATATATGACAAATACAGACTCAGCAGTGCAGCAATATTAGAATTAATTGATCTACTCAATCCGCAGCTTCAACGCCAGACTGTGCACGGCAGCGCCATCCCCACACATGTGCAAGTGCTATGCTCACTGCACCTCTTGGCCTCGGGTAGCTATCAGGGGGTGATTGCTGTGGCAGGTGGGGTATCCCAAAGTGCACTCTCATGATTCTTCAGATGTTTCCTAGATGCCATACTTACACACATGTCCAGATACATATACCTACCCAGGAATGAGGCAGAAATTAACAGCACCAAGTTGGAATTCTACAGAATTGCCAACTTCCCCCATGTAATAGGGTGTGTGGACGGACACATATACAAATATGCCCTCCTGCAAATCTGGAGTGTCTGTTCCGCAATCTGAAATGTACCCACTCACTGAACATCCAGGTGGTATGCCCATTATGTCATCACTGACATGGTAGCCAAATTTCCAGGGAGTACACATGACTCTTACATTTTCAGGCACAGTGGGATACACCAACGCCTAGAACGTGGGGAGTTTGGAGATGGATATCTCTTAGGTATTGCTGAAGACACCCTGAAGCCATACACACAGGACACTGTAGAAACCATCCATGCCCTGCTAACATTGCTTATTTTTGCCAAACAGGTTACAGTGCATATGCGTAGCCTTTGCAGGTATTGGGCTGGCATCAACCCAAAGCATCTAATCAGAGAATTCCTCATGTATTTAAGTGAGATTGGTAATTGGAAAGATACCTGAGAATGGCATAGTCCCTTCAAAAGGAAGCCAACTCAGTCACTGCTTCAGACTAGTCATTCAGGCCTCACACATTACTTCCAATCTCAAAACTGTGGAACCAAGCTAGATCATCAGTATCTGGCACATACAGATCTATCTTTTCTTTTGTTACCTTAGTGATGGATTTGTGTGGTTTGGGAGAGTCACTAACCCTAGAGCTAAACCTCCTCTCAGACCCTTTCTTCCCCCTGGACTATCCACATTTTATCTAATTACCTATATCTCTTTTTCTCCTGTTCCCTCTTCTTAGGCCCACTCGAGCTGGCTATCTCTTTTCCTCTCCTCTTTTTCCTAGCAAGCTAATCCGAGTTTCTCCTTCTCAAGCCCTAGCAGTATCCTTCTGCTCTTCCTTAGCTTTCTGGAACGCTACCTTAAGTTTCAGAGTCTCAGTAGTATCCAGTACATCTAAGGGTACAATACTTCTGACAGTGGGCATGGGTACCCTAGCGATGAATGGAGGAGACTGTCCAGCGGATAATCTGCAAAACAAACCAGGGGCACTGTGGAGACCAGTCTACACTTTGGGATTTGGTGAGTCTGTATTCCCATGAGTTTCCTGCAATATTCCCCTCTTCTGAAAAAGGCATGGTGCTTCCATTGGTTCATCACGAAATGTATAATGATCTCTCTATCTGTGGATCTTGGAGTCCTCCAGCCCCTACCCCAACACATATTCTACAACTAATCTAAGGAATGGTTTCTTAGGCCATTCCTACGTGCAAATTATGTATGAAGCCAGAGCATGGTTCTGCACTAACAACAAGCTGAAAATAACACCATTGAAATCAAAAGTTATGCGGTGGGCCCCAAAATCAAAGACACATCATACTCAGTCTTTTTTGAGAGGTCAAACAAATTAAAAATCTTTACTTATGCAAGGCAACCATTTTAGACATCCTCTGTTGAAAATATCACATGGAAGAGGGATCTAGTACACAGGAAGGTATGGCCAAGGGAATTCCCTGGTTTGCTACAAAGCTTTGTAAACATGTTCCTAAAAACCTGTATAAAATGTGACAGACTAAAGTAGGAAATACAATATGTTATGGAGTGGTGATTTGGGCCAAAATAATAAAAACCACTCCAATGGAACAACAGCTCCCTATCAACCACCATTGATGCTTTAGTGGCTGACCTGAGCTGCACATCGATCCAGTTAAGAGCCATCAATGTCCTTCTTTTTTATGCAATCAATAGAAATTTTAGATGATTAACCAATTATTAAAGCATAGAAAAGGGCACAAAATGTCTCTATGAGAACTCAATTCATAATGAAGAAAATGTTCTGGGAAGTCATGGGCAAAACCTTCTTCACAGCCAGCCATCTCAAAAGCAATACCTCTGCACCAGGTGAGTTTCTCCTTTTCACCAATCTGCAACAATGTTTCAGTGAGCAAGATTCTTGCGGATCAAGTGTGGCCATAATAATCGTAGGGCCTATGCTCCCATTTTGGCAGTAAATTACTTCCTTGTTACCTGTTTTTAATCAAGGCATTTACTCCTATTAGGAAAATAAGGAGGCCAACCTATAGAAAGTACAGCTCATTTCCATCACAGTAATAATGCAACAAATTCCTCACATCTGGCAAAACCACAACAAACTAGGGACCACACTCAAGGGGATGATTGCAGCATATCAAAGGATGGCGTTTTGGAAGCTACATCCCAATCTGTCTCCTGGGCTGAGCTTTGCTACAGGTCGCCTGTATTTTGAACAATACTTCCATCTATGGTGGGACATAAATGTCCATGTATGATGTAAAGTTGTGTCCCTTGCTCAGCATGCCCAAACTGCATACCTTTGAGCCTGATATTTATATTGTTGGTCATGTCACGCACTAATCCTGTGTTCACCCACTGACCTAGGTTTGTTTTTGTTGCCAATGATAGGTTCTCAACCTAGTGCTGAACTGAGAGGGGTGCACCAAGCGCACTATCAAAGCGACAGGGGACTACCGTGTCTGTCATGGGTTTCATGCTTGGAGCGTGGTGGTGGTAGCAGTAGCATATACGTTTGTGAATTCTAGACATGAGACATGAAGACATGAATGCATGCTTACAGGCCCAATTCCTGAATGTGATATCCTGTGCATTATAGGTGTGCATGAGTGCAAGACATGATAGTGTGCTGTGCAGGAGTGATACAAGCCTCTGGGTTCCACTTTGGAAGGCCAGAGCCTGAACCAGAGTATAGGAGGGAGGAGAGGTTGCTTTTTCAGGCAGCATATCTGTATTGCTGGCACCTAATTGTGAGGGGCAGCACCAGATGCTATGGTGAGGGAAAAGGAGACATACTTTCCTTATAGGTGCCAGGGTCCTTCGTGATACATTGTGCTGGAAATTACTCTGACTGAATTTGCTCTTGAGTAGATGGAAGAGGGTGCAGGGTAAGGCCTGTAGTGTGTGTTAATTAGAGATAGGAGACCTCTAAATGGGCGTAGATTATTGTCTTTCTTTCAGACCACTGTGAGGAGGAGTTATAAACAGCTGTGTGCAGCCTGTTCTCGCCTGTTTGTACTTCTGTGGTGGGCACTCCTCCTGGAGACTGCGCTGCTGGGCACAACATAATTGCAAACAGAAGCCAGGTTTGGAAGGTGACCTAGCTAGGGCACATGAAAGGAGAACCAACCTAAACCACCCATCCTCTGCCTGTGAAATCATTATAAAGATGGAACCCAAGACCATCGCTTTTCTTTGTTGTGGTCTCTTTTTGCTGAGGAGGGGATACTGCAGAGTACTCAGGGACTACTCTGTAGCCAAGGGTTAGCTGCGCATTGACAGCCAGTTCCCCAGCGATAACGGAACATCGCCTGGAGTCCAATCTGAAGAATCGTCCTCTGTGGGACTGTGACCATCGCTTCCAAGAAGAAGGGCCAAGTATTCACCAGAGTATTGGAGTGAGCCACACCACGTGTCAAGTACCCACTGGAGTGCAGGAGTGAGCTTCGATCTGCAGCCCGCCACCTGGAAGAGGGCACCTGACAAAATCTTCCACTCCTGCTGCGACCCATTGAGCCATATGCTGTACGGTGGGCTGTGGTGCTTGGTGAGAGACTAGACCTGAGAGATTCAGTGCTAAGACTAGATCAAAGGGACCCTGGGTGGTAGGAGAGTACAAGCTACATCCACTGATCTACCTTCAATGCTGAACCTGATGGGGGCGCAAAGAGACGGGGGGCCCACTTTGGACAGGTGAAGGATTCGCTGGCAGAAGTCCCTTGAGCACAAAGAACTTGCACCCATGAACAGGGTTTTCATGCATTATTGATTGTGTAGGTGACCTCTGTAATAAAGTACTTGTCTTTTTAGAAAGAGAAGAACTAGGCTGGACATTGCCTTAATGTGCTGGTGTGGGGTGGCATTGATTCTTGAGCCTGAGTTTTCCCCAGACTAACCTCCCTGAGAAGCCCATGACTGCTCACCTCACTACCACAGACAGTCAAGTGTGGAAAGGTTGGCCTAGTTTGCAGAGACATAGTCAGGCAGGCTCTGGGCTGAAGTGGTAAAATGCCTCAAATCCCATAGATGTCTGACAGGTGTGCTTTTATTTTCTTAGTGTGTAACCCATTGCACCTCACTAGTCCCAATTCTGTACACTCACCACTAGTGCCCCTTCCTATTTATTCAAACCTTTTGCAAACCCTACATCAGTTTCTTTTGTGCATGTGTGAATGATTTGTCTTCATAATAGGCCATAAGCATCTATAAAAATGTGAAACTTATTTGCACACAAGTCCTTTTTATTGAATACAGCTCCAATTTAGACCTCCAAAAACAACTATGAAGAAAGCATTGTCCTTTCTAGCACAAACACAGACAGGAGAGAATTCATGTGAGTGAATTACAGAACATATGTATAGAACACTTGGGCTTAAATCAACTTCTATACTAGGGCAACGCATGCCATGCTGAGCAAGCAACTTTCCATCACTGAGCCTAATTGTCTGAAATGGCAAAATATGGGGGCACTAACAAGTAAATCAGCCCAGTGTTAGCTTTATGGAAACAATGTCATTTATACATAGTTCAGAGTGAAATGTATACTGTGATTGACAATCTTCCATCCAAGTACAATCACTGAGAAGTGTGCTACAGGTCTGCAACTCAAAGGTATAAAGTGCACATAAAAGACAATCCACTTGTTTAACTGCACTGTAATTTATATTGTGGGATTTTGGCTAGGTTGGGCTTGCCTGTGTGGTAGTTCAATATAAGTTCCTCTCCCCGGCAATCACACCTCCCTTATCCTTTTTCTTGACCTATAGTTTATTTGTGTCAGGAGTCTAGGAACTCAGCCTACAGAGCCTTTTAATTCCAAGTAAGGATGGGTTTATATGTGTATCTACATCACCTTTTCTGCACTGTCAAACAGGATTGTTCACCTTTTTCCGAACCTATTTTTTATAAGTTAGCTAACTAAAGTATGGCCTGTAAGAACAGAGGCATGAATAGGTAATACCTAAAACTGTCGCATATCTCACATTTAGAACACTATTGACCTCATTATGACATTGGCGGTAAATGCCGCTTACCGCCCTGCTGACGGCCGCCAACTTACCACCGGGCTGGTGAATATCCGTTCACCATATTATGACACACACACACCAATCCGACAGAAAACAGCCACATACACAAATCTGCCAGACCAAAGGTGAGTGCTAAAGTGGCGGTCTCAAAACCCACACTGTTATGCCAACAGAACAACGCCCATCACATTATGACCCACGAATCACCATGGCGGACATTCAACGGTGGTAAACCATTGGCGGTACATACCGCCGCGCTCTCAATAGACACCCACTGACAATATAACACCACATTGGACAATTAAAACAACACACACCTGACACCCATACACACACCACACCACAATAAAACACATACCCACAGTACCCACAACCCTTTACGAATACAAATCATTGCCACCAGACAGACACCAAGACCACTGCGACAACTAGACACATACACCACTCACACCCATACACCCCTCACACACTCCACATCACACACTCCAACACATCACCCAACTCACCAACACACATCACATAACACCCATGGCACCACAAAGGCACTCCCATTTCACTGAGAAGGAGTTAAGGGTCATGGTGGAGGAAATCGCAGGGTAGAGCCACAGCTATTTAGAGCACAGGTGCAGCAGATATCAATAGCAAGGAAGATGGAGCTATGGCGGAGAACCTTGGACAGGGTCAATGCCGTGGGGCAGCACCCCAGAACAAGGGACGACATTAGGAAGAGATGGAACGACCTACGGGGAAAGGTACTTTCCATAACAGCAAGACACCAGCTCGCTATATAGAGGACTGGCGGTGGACCCCCACCTCCTCCCCCGCAGCTTACAGCATGGGAGGAGCAGGTACTGGCAACAGTGCATCCTGAGGGCCTGGCCGGATTTGAAGGAGGACTGGACACTGGTAAGTCAACTTTTAACAATTATCACCTCCATACATGCATGCCATCACACACCCTCACCCTCACTCCCATCACTCCACTCCATCCCACACACTCCACCATCACATCACACTAATCCCAATGCCAAGCCCTGCATGCTGTACCAATGCATGGACCCCCTTCCCAGCCCTGCATGGACACTCATCACTAAAGCATGCACAGCATAGGGAAACTAACAAGCCCACAATACACCAACATACACAAGCAAAAGCTGGCAGGGCAACAACAACCACAGAGGGGAAGCTAGGAAAGTGCAAATGGCAGACACCTGAAGAAGCATAATACATCATTTACATCCCCATAGGTACCCCAGCCAATGTCACTGGAGAAGAGGTGCCATTACTATCCAGTCCCCCAACAGAGGAGGCCCACAGTGATGACAGTAACTCTGGACTTGAGGATCTTGACGAACTACCTGGCCCATCAGGGACCACTGGACAGTCCGTCACCCAAACCTAGTCACAGAATACCACAGAGCCTCCCCATCAGGATCCAACACCACAGCACCTACCCAGCATACCCACACCTCTGTCCCCAGGACATGTTAATCAGCAGTGTGCCCACCTGTCCAGGGACCCCAGTCCACACCTCACCCCCAAGACAATCAGGGACCTGGGGTCAGTGGCAGTGGGCACACTGTTCATGGTACAGAGGCACAGGCCAACAGGGACACTGGGAGGAATAGTGTGCACCAGGGGGAAGACAGGAGCAGGGAACCGACTCTCCAGGAGGCACTCTCCAAGATCCTGGGAGCCTACCAACATTCCCAGGACACGATGGGCCAGATCCTAGACCATGTGAAGGAGAACAGGCGACTGCAGGAGGGACATATCAGGGGATCAGGGAGGACTTGCAGGCCATCAACAACACCCTGATCTCCATAGCAGGGGTGCTGGCAGACACTGCCAACATTATGAGGGAGGCAGTGTCACACCAGCGGGCCCCTACCACTAGCCAGTCATCTGAACAGCCCTCCATTTCTGCTAGTGGCCAGGAGGCCCCGGCACAGGACCAACAGGTCACCAGTACCCCTCCCCCTGCAGAAGGTGAACCACCCGCAAACTTTCCCTGTGAACCATACAGAAGCCAGAGACCCTTGCGAAGACCACCGCCAGGAAATGAGACTCTCCTGATTGTCCCCCTTATGTCCCACTCTGCCACCTTGTCCACTATGAACTGCCATTGCTCCCCTTTCTATGTCCCCATGGACAATGCACTTGTGCTACAAACAGACTGGAACAATACCCTGGACTTTCCTCCATCATCATCCCATTCCATTGCACTTTCCCATCTATATTTTAGCATTACAATAAACACTCTTGGATAGAAATCGACTACTAGTATGTCATGTATTGCAAATTTGTATTGATTGAAACAGTTACAACCATTGCAAATGAACTGTACATAGAATGAGCATAGAATTAATGACCTGTAGCTGGCTGTTGTGATCATACCAGGAGAATGTGTCATATCACCAACATCTGCAACATGACTATCCAGAGGTAACAGTAAGTGGGCAAATAATTGGGAAAGGCCATTATGCCAATGCCACACAGAATACAACCAAAGTCATAGAAATGCAAAGTTGCACTGTCTCACCTGTGTGTCATTGGAAGTACTGATGTATCACAGATGTTCTGTTGTCCATAACCTCATCCCCTGCCTCCTCATCCTCACTGTCCTCAGGGTCCACTGCTGCTACAGGGGCATCTCCAGTCTCCTCCTCTTGCAGAAAAGGTACATGGCGTCTGAGGGGCAGGTTGTGCAACATGCAGCATGCCACTACTATCTGGCAGACCTTCTTGGGTGAGTAGCACAGAGATCCACCTGTTAGATGGAGGCATCGAAACCTGGCCTTCAGGAGGCTAAAGGTCCTTTCAATGATTCTTCTCGTTCACCCATGTGCCTCATTATAACGTTCTTCTGCCCTTCTCCTGGACAGGAGTCAGCAGCCATGATAGGTTTGGGTAACCAGAGTCACCTGCAAATACTGAGGGACAACACTCAGCCACACACTATCCTATATGGCCCGCACCATAGGCATACACCAACATATACTGGGTGAGAACCAGGGCTCACCTATTAGCCACACCCTGTGCCTCTGTAGTTGTGACATCACATTTGGGATGCTGCTATTCCTCAGGACAAAGGCATCATGCACCAACCCTGAATACTTATCATTGACGTGGGAGATGTACTGGTCCGCCAGGCACAGCATCTGCACATTCATGGAATGGAAACTCTTACAATTCCTGAACACCTGTTTATTCTGGCAGGGGGCATAAGTGCAATATGTGTTCCGTCAATCGCACCAATTAAATTGGGGATATGTCCCATTGCATAGAATCCGGCCTTTATAGTGGCCGTGTGCACATGTGTTTTATCAGGGCAGACAACACTCTTGTAAGCACATTTGAGAACATTGGCTGTGACATTCCTGCTGCCAAGCCCACTGTCACTTGGAAAGAACCAGTTGCCAGGAAATGGAGAACTGATAGCACTTGCACAACAGGAGGGATCCCAGTGGGGTGACGAATAGCAGATATCAGGTCAGGCTCTAATTGGGCACACAGCTCTGTGATTGTGGCCCTGTCCATTCTATAGGTGAGTATTATGTGCCTGTCCTCCAGTGTAGCCAAGTCCACCAGGGATCTGTACACGGGGTATGTCTCCATCTCCTATTCATCCACAGCGGTAGGTATCTAAGAGATAGTGAGTAGTCTGTCACAAACTGAACAATGTAGCCACAACAGCAGTCCGAAATGTGCAAACATGTTATGGGACAGTGTAATTTGTGAACTATGTGCCTATTTATCCTGTGACGCAACATTAATCATTAGGCCTGTTCACCCCCCCCCCTGAAATGGTGTTCGCCTGTCCTGTGTGGAGGGACAGGTGGAAGTGTGGTAATGGCGCTGACATTGTGTGCCGTGGCGGTAGGCAGTCGTGAACTGCAGTGCAAATCCTCATTGGTTATTATTGGGCCCTATGGGGTACAGTGGCGAATGGTGATCTACGCCGGCGGTGACGGTATGCACCACCGCGGACGTGGCCGCCATTTTGTATCACATTCCTCACTTGTTTCCTGACCTTCCATAGGAGAGGACCTACACTGCATGTGCTGCTGTGACCTGTGTCTAGAACCTACCATGGCCCGTGTCACCGGGAAAAGGGCCCTAGCCTTCTGAGGAGTTGGAGCGACTGGTGGATGGGGTTCTACCCCAGAACGAACTGCTGTATGGGCCTCCAGCAGACCAACAGGTGACTACACCTTGTGCACGATGCATGTGGCATGAATGCTTGGAGTTGTGTGTGAAGGCCTCATATAAGGGGAGTGGGTGGATGTCCTCCTGGTGGTGTACATGTTGTGGGCTGGGCTATGTGTGCAAATGGTGATGGAAACGGGTATGATGGGCCATTTGTGTGGCAGGCTGGACTGTTTGTCTAATGGTGTTCTCCTGTCTATATTGTCTCTGCAGGTCAGCGCCCATCAAAAGAAGGGAATATGGCGTGCCATCGCCAGGGACTTGTGGACCCTGGGGGTCTATGGCAGGTGGAGCACCTACTGTCGCAAACTATGGGAGGACCTGAGACGCTGGGCACGAAAGACTGCAGAGGCCCAGTAGGGGATGGCCTCCCAATGAGGAAGGGGTGCCTGTCGGACCCTGACCCCACTGATGGCCCACATACTGGTGGTGGCCTACCCTGAGCTGGATGGGTGCTTGAGGGCATCAAAACAGCCACAAGGGGGTGAGTACACTGGCTATCATTACAACTTACGGCTGGAGGAAAGGTATCTGGGTGGTAGTTGTGTGTCAGTGGGTGCCCCTAGGCCAGGCCAGACATAGCAGTGTAGGTTCTCTGGTGGCTAAGGGTTTGAATGTGAAATACTCCTTACCTAGCTTGTTAGTATTCACTACTGGTCAGGGCTGCATGGGTCCCCGGTGTGCTGTAGTTGGCGAAGTGTGCCCCTCCTCATTCCTTGGTGACTAGCCATTTCACTGGTAGTGCCATGCATAGCGCGTAGGCCTGTTCCCTGTGTGTGAGGGTGCTGTGTACGCCAACTGTGGTGTTGGTGCAGTCATTGACCCAGTGTATCCTTTCTCTCCCCCCTTTCTTGTTTTGTAATCCTGTCCTTAAGTGCATTAGCATCACCTGGCAGAGGAGCAGAGGCACCGGTGACAAGGGAGCTGCATCCCACATGACCCTGGAGGCAGAGTCCACCGACGATGAGGGCACCAGTGGGACGGATGACGAGGGGAGCACTACGGCGGAGACTGGAGGGGACAATACAGTTTCTGATACCTCCTCCGATGGGAGCTCCCTGGTGGTGGCAGACACCTTTGTGACCACCCCAGCTGCAGGTACAGCCGCCACCCTGTACCAGCACCGCCCTCCCAGTAGCCCCTCAGCGAGTTGCCCGTGCCCGCTCACCCAGGAGGGTGGGCATCTCCTTCGCCCCAGGCACTTCAGGCCCTGCCCAAGTGAGGCCTGCTGCCCTGAGTGAGGAAGGCTATTGACCTCCTGAGATCCATCTCAGTAGGGCAAACAACCATTGTGAATGCCATCCAGGGGCAGGCACCCCAGATGCAGCAATATAATGCATTCCTGGAGGGAATTCACAGTGGACTGGCGGCCCAACAGAGATTGATTCAGGCTCTGGACTCCTCTCTGATGGCAGCCATTGTCCCTGTTTCAACCGTCCCCCCTCCAACTTCCACTTCCCAGTCCCATTCTCCTCAACCCCAACCCATCCCAAGCACACAGCCAGATGACCATGCACAGAGGACAACACCCAAGAGTGTCACAGGCAAACACAAGCACCACACTTCATCCCACAGGCACTCACACAAACACCATTGAGTTGCAGACACAACAACATCCACTAACTCCATTGCCTCCTTCTCCACCTCCCACCCAGTTACTTCCACACTCACACCTGCATGCACTACATCAATATCCACTACCAGGATCATCACCACACCAAGCAGAACACACACCTCACTGGCAGACACTTCCACAACATCCATGCACACGTCCCCTGTGTCCTCTCCCACCTTGTCTGCCCCCCCTCCTAAAGTACACAAACGCAAGCACTCAGACACCCAACAGCCATCCACCTCACAATACCATACAGCCCAGGCACTTGCACCCAAATCCAGCACACAAACACCTCCAACAACCACTCCCTCATCCTCCACTCCCATTACTCCTCCCTCATCCCACCCTAGCGTCCTTAAAAAGCTTTTCCTTTCCCAGATTGACCTCTTCCCTACCCCTCTACTCCCCCGTCCTGCACGTATGGGCAGGGTAGCAAGGACCCAGCCAAGCACCTCAGCCAAGCATTCCACGGGCCCAGTGGTAGCACCACTTATCATGGTGGAAAGGATTCCAGGCCAACAATACTGAAGGGGAAGGAGCCTGTAGCTGCTGCAAAGAAGGGGAAGGAGCCTGTGCCAGCTGCTAAGAAGGGGAAGGAGCCTGCACCAGCTGCAAAGAAGGGGACGAAGCCTGCACCAGCTGCTAAGAAGGGGAAGGAGCCTGCACCAGCTGCAAAGAAGGGGAAGGAGCCTGCACCAGCTGCTAAAAAGGGGAAGGAGCCTGCACCAACTGCAAAGAAGGGGAAGGAGCCTGCAGCACCAGGCAGAGAGGAGAAGAGCCCACCCACCAGTGCCAGGAAGGATAAGGGATCCCCAACCCATGATCAGGAGGAGAGAAGACAATCTACGCCAGCGGAAGCTGCCAGCCAAACAACGCCACCACCACCAGGTGTCACAGGGCCCCCACCGCCAGCCGTGGTTGTGCATCCATCAGAGAATGCAGGGGCTGAGCAGGAGCCTCCCACAACCACCACCACAGTGGAGCCATCGGAGGGAGCAGGGGCTGAGCAGGAGCCTCCCACAACCACCATCAAAGTGTAGACATCGGAGGGTGCAGGGGATGAGAGGGAGCCTCCCACACCCACCACCACAGTGCAGCCATCGGAGGGTGCAGGGGCTGAGCAGGAGCCTCCCACAACCACCACCATATATAGTCGAGCTTCCAAGGGCTGCTCTGCCACCTGCCCCCACCAGAACCAGTTGGCAAGACACCCACTCAAGAGCCTGTGGCCTTGTAATCCCCAGGACAAAGCAATCAGCATGTTGCCCCTCCAGAATCAGTGGGCAAGACACCCACTCAAGAGACTTTGGCCTTGCACTCCCCAGGACAAAGAGCACAGGGCATGGTGGCCCCTCCAGAACCAGTGGGCAAGACACCCACTCGAGAGACTGTGGCCTTGCACTCCCCAGGACAAAGAGCACAGGGCATGTTGCCCCTCCAGAACCAGTGGGCTTGTTCCTGCATCTGGCTGAGGTGCCCCCCTCCCCCAGAGGTGCCTGCCTATTTGCCAACTGATGCCCATGCATTGTTCTCTACGGATTTCAGGATTTGAGTGGGGCCTTGGACTGTGCCCTTTGGCCATGTGGGCCCTGTGACCTATGAACTGGGCACTGTCCATTTTTTATACATGTGTACAGATCTGTTTAAGGTGTAAATCGGATTTAAAATTTTATTGTTGGACTGATTATAATCATTTTCGTAAATTCCTGTTGCCTTTGCTTTATTCTGCAGATTTTCGTGTTCAAATTGTTTTTGTAATGCATATGGATGTGTGTATGGGGTGTGTATGTTGGGTGTGTGGTGCGTGTGTGTGTGTGTGTCACTCGTGTTTTCCTCCCTCCCTTCCTTGTGTGCTAGGCATCTGTACTCACCATTGTCATCTTCGCCGGCGTTGGTGTTCCAGGTGGAGCATAACGTAGAAGATCATCGGAAAGACTTGCAGTTCTGGTTCCATGGCGGTGTGATTCTTCCTTGTGTCTCCAATTGTGGGTCCTTTCTCTTCCGTGATGTGTTTCCGCCAGGCTTTTGATGGTGTTAGTACTATCCTCACAATGGGGAAACTAGATTGATACTTTAGTGGAGATAACACTTTAGGAAACATATTCTGTGCTGCCTGAGAGAAAACCAGGTTAGAACTGATTTACATTTCAGCCCCATGCACATTCTTTGTTGACTTTTAACACTGCTCCTGGAGAACAATGGTTTGACCTCTGGGATCAGGGAGGTAGGGGTGTGGTCAACAAGTGGTAACATAGCAGGGATGAGCCAGTGGGGAGTGGGGCAAGAACAGTTGGTTGGCAAATTCAAATCATAGGAAGAACCATACAGGGCTTCCAGAAATTGCTACAGTCTATTCCAATGTCCATCTAAGATGTTCTTGCTACAACCCAGAAGGATGAAAAATGGTTCTGGTTCTGACAGAGGGAGGGGCATTTAATCTCCTTGATTCCATGACACAATTTCGTGGAGAATAATGTTGAATCACCACAGCATCGTCAAAATGATATTGTGTACAAAACTATTGTCATCCTATGCTTAATTAAAAATACCACAAACATTGATGTCAAAACATTGCTGTAGAAATATCCAACATTACCATTAACAAAAGCACAAAAAATGAAACAAATAATATTGCCTACTAACTAAATATATACCAAATATCAAAATATCAAAGCTATTGAAACCCAAAATATCAACTACAATAATATAGATAAAAATAAGCAAAAAGTAAGATTTTACATAATTTCTTTCATTTAAATATAAAAATATGATTACATAAAATAGACAAAAAGGTTGTATAATATAACAATATATTAAAACAAGAAAAATAAGAATATTCACATATAAAACCATACATACTCACTTTACATTTCCTTTCAATAAAAAAACATATAAAAAAGTAAATTGTTACTACAAAAATAATTATAACGCATATTAAAAAATAAATATAATGCATTAAATATTAAAATATATTAACCAACACAACAATACAACAAATGGACACACTTAAAGTACAACAAACAATAATTAGCGTGCATCAAACAAGTCATAACTGAAAAACATTCAAACTAAACACAAAGTAGTCAATAAAATTTACTGTAAAACAAACTAAGCAATAAAAATACAAATATAATTATCAGAACAATATACAAAGAGCACAACGCCTCACTATTTTTACAGAACAAACTTAACAACTCGAAGAAAATTACACTCTGCCAGACTGCACAAAGGAAAGCCAGAAGGAAGACATTAAAAAATCTACAATGTACCTTGACATACTTGACAAACATAAACCTATAAATAAATTACTAAACTCTCTCTTTTATTATATATACATTACTCCTTACGTATTAAAGAACTTCAACCAAAAGGAAGCACTAAAACCGAAAACTCCAGCACCATACTTGAATACCTTGACAAAGCCACTTTCAGTGTAAATAAAATGAACACAATTTTGTTAATGTGAATAAACTATCCATTAAACTTAAGACTACAAACCCACCACCCTCCAAAAGTAATCAAACCGTTTTTTAATATGTAACAAAGGGCCAGATGTAGCAAAGTTTTGCGAGTCGCAAATGGCCCGAATCGCTATTTGCGACTGTGCAAAATCGGAAATGGGATGCAAAAACCCCATTTCCGACTTGCAAAAAGCGATGCGAGCCGTTAGCGACTCGCAAAATTTGCGACCCCATTTTGCGACCCACAAATAGCAAGTCGCAATTTGTGAGTCGCAAACCTTATGCAATTGCAACTCGCAAATTGCGACTAGTCGCAAAAAGCCCAGTTTGCACTTGCAATTTACCACTAACTCAGAGCAGGTGGTAACCATTACCAAAGTATAAAAGGAGACCGAGAAGGCATCTGGGTTACTCAAGATGGCGGAGATATACCTGATAGCAGTGAGGAGGAGAGTCCACGCCGCCCAGCAGAGGAGGAGGAGGGGCCAGAGACAGGAGAAGATGTATAGAACAAGGCAGACTCTTTTTCAGCAAACTGAGGAAGAGATCTATGACAAATACCGCCTTAGCAGCGCAGCCATACTAGAATTAATTGATTTACTTAAACCACAGCTAGAACACCAGACTCTGCGCGGCTGTGCCATCCCTACGCATGTGCAAGTGCTATGCTCACTGCACCTCTTGGCCTCAGGGAGCTATCAGGGGGTCATTGCTGTGGCAGGTGGGGTATCTCAAAGTGCAGTGTCAAGGTTCCTCAGGGCCTTCCTAGATGCCTTACTCACACACGTCTCACTTCATATTCCTGCCAAGGAATGAGGCAGAAATAAACAGCACCAAGCTGGACTTTTACCGCATTGCCAACTTTCCCCATGTCATAGGATGTGTAGATGGGACACATATTCAAATATGCCCCCCTGCAAACCTGGAACATCTTTTCCGCAACAGAAATTCTACCCACTCACTGAATATTCAGGTTGTTTGTGATGCCCATTATGTCATCACTGACATTGTAGCTAAGTTTCCAGGCAGTACCCATGACTCCTACATTTTTAGGCACAGTGGGATACACCAACGCCTGGAACGTGGGGAGTTTGGAGACGGATACCTCCTAGGTAGAGCTGCATACACCTTGCAGACATACAGACAGGTCACTGTGCACACCAACCAGGACTTTATAACAGTGTGATGTTTGTGCCCAACAGGTGACAGTGCATATGCTCTAAGGCCATGGATTATGACTCCGTTTTTGACACCCAGCAATGAATGTGAGAGGCGATACAACAATGCACATAAGAGGACCAGGAACCTTATCGAACACACCTTTGGACTCCTGAAAGCAAGATTCAGATGCCTCCACCGCAGCGGAGGTGCCCTCCAGTATACCCCCACTACAGCATTCAAAATTGTGGTCGCATGCGCCATCCTTCACAACATAGCCACCGGACGTGGGCTACCTCTCACCCCTGCAGACCCAGATCCTGATGATGAAGAGCAAGAGCAACCACATCGCCATCATGGGGATCGGAGTATAGCTAATCAAGGCAGACTGAGACGGGAACACATCGCAAGCCAATACTTTGGAAGGTACGTGTCAACTCCAACCATACTCACCTATTGACCAAAAACTCCATTTGTTAAGTGGAACAAAAAAACTATTTAATTTGTGCAGAAATAGAACTATTTACAAATAATAACTGTTCATGGTCATCTAAATGCAAACCATGCATGGGGCACATTGATGTCATGTGCCACATCAACAGGGACAGGGTAATGTCTATGTCCTTCGGCGGCCCCTGCCAACCTGGCTGGTCCCTGGTGCTTCTGCTGTGCTCTGCCTGGTACTGGTACTCTGGAGCACCCTAGTGTCAGTGGCAGAGACACTGCTCACTGTAGAGCCCTCCTTGCTGTCCTGGGGTGTTTCCCCTGTGCCCCTGGACAGATGCTGTGCCTCCATTAAGTCTATCACGTGTGTGATACGTCCCAGGCCCCTAGCCACATCTCCAGCAAAATGGCCCATTTCGACCTGGAGGCCAACTGTCCTCCTCGACAGGCCAGTGGTGTTCACAGCCAGTCTGCCGATGGATGTGGTCATCCTATCTAGTCTTTATAGGAGCTGACGGTCCCTGCGCCGCCCACCCTCGGCCTGGGCCAGTAGTCCTGCCGTCAGATCCCTCATGGACAGGGCTAGGTCCCCAGTGTTTGTGGCAATAATGTCAATTCTGGAGTTCAGATGCTGCATGCTGGCCTCGTTATTTCGGACAAAGCGGTACAGCACACCACTAATCCTCCCTAATATGTTATTTTGCAGGCGCTGACCACGCAGCAGCTGTGCCTCACTTTTGCTGGGAGGTTGACGGCTGGACGCAGCCTGCAGCCCTGATCTCCTGTATCTGCGTCGCCTGCGCAGCAGTGGCTGCCCTGTGTGTTCAACTGTATCACTCCTGCCTGTTGCTGGCGCAGCCTCCTGGAACACAGTTGCAGCAGGTGTGGACATTTCAGGGATGATGTTGGCCGTGCAGGTGGGAGTGCTGGCGGCTCCTGAGCTGTCCTCATGTGGCTGGCTGCTGTGGGTTGTGGTGGTGTCTTGTGGGAGACCTGTGGGACATGGGGAACAGACTGTCAGTGTCTACTATCTGTTGCACACTTCCTAATAAACAATTGCCTATGAACTGCCTACTTGACTACATTTCCCATAATGCATCATTCTGGTGTTTGCTACCCTGAAATGGAGCTATCTTGGTTGAGCATGCCCCTGTCTACATGGTGGGTGGGGGTATGGCATTGATAGGGGTACAGGCATGTCACATGGTACTCACCGGTTGATGTGGTGGGCTCTGAGGTGTCCAGGTCTCCAAATCCTGACACTGCCTCCTGCTCCAGGGTCTCCTCCACCCTTTCTTCCAGGGGTGTGGGTGGTGGTACTGAAGATGGTCCCCCTCCTGTGCCTCTCATCTCCCGGAGCCTTTCAGCCACCCTCTCCTTGGTCCGGGAGCGGAGTTCATACCACAGTTTTTTTATTTATTCAACACTCCTGTGGCTCACCCCCAGGGAGTTGATTTTTTCCTGGATCTCCTGCCACAGTTGTCTTTTGGTGGCTTCTGGCACATTGAGGGCTGCTTTCCCAAATAATTCGTCATAGTGCTGACAGCATTCATCTGTCAGCACCTCCAGCTCCTTCTCTGAGAATTTAAGTTTTCTCTTCCTAGGAGTTCCTTCCATTGCAGCTGCTGTTTCTCCTGTGTGCAGTTCAGCAGTTAAAAAGGGTGTGTTCCTCCCTCCTCCCAGGTGTATTTGTAAACTTCCTGGCTGTGATGTCATCATCATGTGCCAGGAAGTGTTTCCAGAGTGTTCTGGAGTGGTTTCTGGAGTGTTCTGCTGCACCTCTAAGCAATTTACATGGTACTCGCAATTTGCAACACCCACTCGCAAATTGCGAGTTCGTTTTTTGCACGGTCGCAAAAAGCGACCTCGCAATCAGCGGACTCGCTCTCTGCGTTGCGACTCCGGGTGCGAGTCGCTATTTCAACCCTGACATTGTACCTGCATTTCAATTTGCGACTCGCAATTTGCGAGTCGCACCTACTCGCAAATTGCGAGTCGCAAAATGTTTGTTTCGTACATCTGGCCCAAAAACACATAATTTTGCACCAAAAGACATAAAAAGCCACCTGATCCAAATCACCACTACATCAAATAGAAACAAAAGAAAACTAAGTGCAAGTTAACAGAACATCATATATGCAAGTATAAAATGTAAATGTTTAAAAGCATGTTCAAATCAAAGTATCAAACAAAACTTACAATATTTTTTTTTTTAATTAGGCTAATGATATAAACAATTCTTAGGGCCTCTTTACAATTTTGGGGTTCAGATCGCCAGACCTCCATGTTAGTGGTCCTGAAAAGACCCCCATGTTGGCAGCCTTTCAGAATGCCCTATTACGAGATATAAAGGCAGGACCTCATACCGCCAACCAAAAAAGGTAGACCTCCAATGGTGCGACGGCCTGGAAATAGGCGGTCCGACCTCCAGCACCGACAGCATAGCGACCTACTGCTGACCATATTACAAGCACATTATCGCCGTGGCTGAACTACAGCGGTCCGCGGTCACCAAAATAATACACAACTTCACATTAGGTGAATTTGAAAACAACACAGCTGACATACATTGCCACACTGGACACACCTGCAAACGACAGTATAAAACCCACCCCTTCACACACCACAATCCTTTGCATTTCCACTGCAACACACGGAAGCCAGAGTGAATTATTTTCCACACAGTACAGATACTAGGTACCACTTTTTTCACCATGCCATACAACACCCTACACACAATTTTGTCCAGTCTCCCCCTTTTGCACTTCCCCTCTTTAGAAAGTCACTGTCACCCGTTTTTTATTTTTTTCCACCATGGCACGTTTAAAAAATCCCCATTTCTCAGAAGTGTTCTCAATTGAAGTGTACTAACCAGGGAGGAGAACATTGCTCAAGAGTGTGTACTAGAGAGAGGAATATGACTGCAACTCACGGGAGCCACTGTTTCAGCAACTCCAAACACCAGAACACTGGTCACTTGTCAAAAGACCACTGTCTGGTTACTCACAATTTAAGTTTACTCAGTTGGGAGTATACCATTTATCAAATTTGGGAAGTAAAGGGAGTGACATGACTAGTAAGGCCAGGAAGGCCCTGTGTCTGTAAAACCAACCACCAGACCAGTGTTCTCTTGTCCAAATAACGTTGTTTAGCAACTCTCAATTGAAGTGTACCCAGCTGGAAGGACAACATTTATATAGTGTAGAACAGGGAGTTACATGATTGTAGCTCCCAGGAGTCACTGTTACTGCCACTCCAAACACCACCACACTGTTCTCTCCAAAGACTCATGTTTGGTAATTCACACATAAAATGTGCTCGCCAGGGGGAATAATGTTTGTATAGTGTGTGTAGTAGAGAGACCTGACTGCAACTCTCAGGAGGCTTTGTATCTGTATCTCCAAACACCAGCACAGTGTACTTTTGTCCAAGGACCCCTGTGTCTTAAGTCTCAATTGAGGTAATCTCACCTGGGAGGATACCATTTTTATTGTGTTTGTAGTACAGGGACTGACATAGCTGCAACCCTCATCAGGCACTGTTTCTGAAACTACAAACACCAGACCAGTGTTCTCATGTTCAAAGGCCCTTTGTTTGGCAACTCAATCCCAAATTAATTTTACTCACCTGGGGAAATACCATTTGTCAAGTATTGGGGAGTAGTGAGAGTGACCTGACTGCAAATCCCAGGAGGCCCTGTTTCTGTAACTCCAAACACCAGCACAGTGTTCTCTTGTGGAAGTGTAGTCACCTGGGAGGATGCTATTTGTATAGTGTGTGTAATACAGGGAGTTACATGACTGCTAAGGCCAGTAGGCTCTGTTTCACTAACTCAAAACATCACTCCAGTTCTCCAAATACCTTTCTTTTTAAACTCACAAATGAAGTGTGCTCACCTGTGGGGATATTTATCAAGAGTATGAAGTAGAGGGACTGACATGGCTGCTAATGGCAGGAGGCTCTGTCTCTTCAAATCTAAACACAAGCCCAGTATTCTCATGCCCAAATACCCTGGGTCTTAACTAGCAAATTATATGCATTTATCTTGGAGGATAGAATTTGTCAAGTGTTTGCAGTATGGAGAGGGACATGATTGCTACTCCCAGGAGACACTGTTTCAGTAACTCCAAACACCAGCACAGTGGCCACTTGTTTAAATACCCTTGCCTGCTAACTCTTAATTGAAGTTCACTCACCTGGGAGGGACCAAGATACAGATCATACTCAACTCAGAGATGTGTCTGGCCACCTTGCTCCATCTTGACCAGCTAACCCAAGATAAAAACTATTCAGGACAGAAAGGACAGCCTACCCAGTGTGTAAAACAATGATCTCAAAGGCCTCAAGATGCATCACCAGAATGGTATTGGCAGCAGACACATTCACACTGCACTAGGCACATGATGACTCAACAAACTCCTGGGTCTGCCTGCATAACAGTCAACTAGGCCTCAAAATTAGCAAATCCATATCTTGCCTAGCCACTGTTTTGCCTGCACTGGTGGCAAGATGGCATTCTCAGGCCATCCTCCAAAGGGCTAATGATCTGCATGTTTTAGCAGCTGCTTGACTCAGATGGAATTGGCATGCATGACGGATGTCAGGTCAATACAAACCAATATCATGGGTACTTATCACAATAAGATTAACTGCAAAATAACTTTGTACAAGGTCTATGCTTAATGTAACACTGAATTGTTGGCGGTAGATGTCACAATATAAGCTGTAACATTGTATCTTTTACATCAACAGGTTGAACTGCCACTGGACACACAGAGGCCACAGAATAGACTGCCACTATCCCTCTGGATGAAGCCCTCAGTGAAAAAGACACTCCTAGACCGCTGGATGTGGAGGACGCATCTGGCCCATCTGAGCAACCTGTCAGACAACCACAGTGAGTTTTACTGTGCCCACATCAACACCTCCCAGCCCAGCTGCCTCAACATCGCCAGGCAACCATTCGCCCCCAATCTGTGTTCCAAGCACAGTGTCTACCATCTTGTGCCCCCAGTCCAAGATCCTGAGTTGCAGCGCAACACTTCCAACAAAAATGGTCCAGGAACCAGTGGGAGAGGGCGCCCTGTGGCGAGGGCACAGGAGCTTGAGGGAAAGGTGAGTGGGAGGGATGCTGTGGGCCAACAAGGTGAGGCCAATGGGGCTGCTCCTGGCCAGGACACCATCAACTATGTTGTGTGGGGTCTACCAAGAGTCCCAAGGCGTGATGAGCCAGGTCTTGACCGAACTCCGGAAAATAAAGCATCTACAAAGGGACATCCACAGGGATATGCGTGATCAGGAGGAGGCTTACAATACCAACATGGCCTCCCTAACAGGGGTGATGAGACATTAACACTACCCTGAGCAGGGATCTACAACACCACTCTACCCATTCCTTTGGCAAATCAACACCAGGCCCTTCTTCATCAGTGGCAGCCACTGGAAGGGAGGCCCTGCCAGAGGAACAAGCCACATACACCCCTGCCTCTGTAGCAGCAGATCCCCCCACCACGCAAGCGGGGACATCCTGCAAAGAATCCAGGAGGTGTGGACGGCAAGACATCCACCACTGCCAGCAAATGACCTCTTCCTAAAAGAACTCCTTTGTGCGCCACACATTCACTCTGTGGACTGATCCTGAACTATCCACCAGTTTCAATAGAAAGAGTACTCTGGACTTTGGACTCGCAATGATGTGGCATCTATTCCAATGATTTCATTCACCATGACTGACACCTTCATTTTATTATTTTTCTTCTTTTCTGTCAAATTTTAAATTACTGCATCAGCACTGTAATAAATTCACCCATCACAAACTCATTGTCTGCTTGCTTAATTCCAACATTTTGCTATGTAGAGATTTAAGACAATATGAACCATATGATGAAGAGATTACTTACTTGTGCAAGGAGGGATTTGTTATAGGTACCCAGTATCCGGCTTGGGATTACAACCATTACACGCAAACACCTATGTACAAGTGTCTGGTCACACCAAACATTTTATTCAAGTGTACAGAACATAGGCTGTCCAAATGTCGGACCTTTGTAACATAGGAATGTGTGACTCATACTGAGTAAAAGTACATATTCCAGGGTACAGCCCCCTCCAGACCATGAAAGGGAGGGATTTGTCAGACATTGCCTTGTAGAAAAGGCAAACATTAAAGTGGATGATATCAGCAGGTTGAGCCGTATAACAGAGCACACCAAAGTAATCCAACCTCCATTAGTCCAAGGTACAGACAGATGACAGTACAACATTCAGTGATCACAGGCCCATCATATTCCAAAGACCATGCATCTGGTGGTATGACACAAACATATGTTAGTGTTGTGGCACAGGCACTGTGGTCTTCAATGATGAAACACATCTACAGCTACATACAAGTCAGACAAGAAGAGTGTTTAGCCAATGTAAAAGGTGAATGACTTGCTCGCAATCTATGACTACATATTTCATATCCACATGATGACAGACATGATGCAATCGGCCCAACACAGCACATAAAACAAATCCAATCAGCACTTCAGACCTTCCACCCAAAAACTGTTCAACCTGCCTTGGCACATGGCTCATACACCTCAAATCTGTGACTCATGTTACCTGGAGCAATCCATGTCCATGTTTGCATGTCAGAATAGCATCAGATACCTGCCAATGCCACAACTCTGAAATGCCTACATGAGGATGTCATGGTGAAGGTACCTATGCAAAGACAAAACAAGGAGTATAGGTTTGTAAACATACCTATTACACAAATCACAATAGCAGGCATCTGGAAATGTAATTACATTGCAATGAAACTGACGCAAACAAAGCAAAATCATCAAGGTGGGGCTTTGTCAAAGGCTAACTCCTCGAACAGCCTTTAGCTTAATATTGCAGAGTAACAGCATCCTCGTTGTTGCTAAAACACTCAGCTCCACACATTCTCACAACTACACTTCATTGTACAGTCACAGTCATTACATCACATGACATACTTACACACATGAGAAGTAGCTACTGATGTGATCTTCCTGCAAATCATCTCCTTCCTCTTCATCACTGTCATCCTCACTTGGCATTTCAGGATTCTCACCTGGTGGCACTGCAGACACCCCCTTCTCTGGGATGTATGGGATGTTCCTCCACAGGGCGATGTTGTGGAGCATGCAGCATGCCACAGTGATCTGACACACTTTGAGTGAGGAGGGCTCCACTAGTCCAGTCAAGACACCTAAATCTGGCCTTCAGGAGCCCAAATGTCAGCCCCACTACCCAACTTTTTCTTACATAGACCTCATTGAGGCGGACTTCCCCTGTCGCAATTGGATTCCTCACTGACGTCAACAACCAAAGATGGCTCGGATCTGCAGAGTCTCCTGTTAAGGAATGGGACATATGTGTAACAATGAGTCACTCACTTCATGATTGTAGCGCCATTGCACACACACAAACAGGACAGATTTGAGTTACAAACCATCCAGGCACTCTCTGGGTACAGTTGTGTCATCATCTGGGGTATGGTGCTGTTCTGCATTATGAAGGAATCATGGACTGAATGCGGGTAAGGGGCCAAAACGTTAAAGGAAGAGATCCGCCAACAGACAACTTTGATATTGATGAAATGGAAGTTCTTTCAGTTGCTATATATTCATTGGCCTGCTGTGGGACCAAACCAACATGTGTGCCATCAACGACACCCACCACATGTGGGATGAGTGCAAATCCATAAAAGTCAGCCTTCACATGGGCGAAATCCTTACGTCGGGGAAACCAGATATATCTGTCCAGGTGTTTCAACATTGCTCAGAGGACATCCTTCAACACCAGACTGAACATACCAGCAGATAGAGCCACTGTATGTTGAAAGGACCCTGTGGCTAGGAAGTGCAATACTGACATGACTTGTACAATGGGTGGTATGCTGGTTGGATAACTAATTGCTAGCATCAGTTCTGGCTCCAACTGATGACATAAGTCCTCTATAGCTTGCCTATTCAGAGGATAAAGCAGTATTATGCGGCATTCTTCTATGGTCTGAAGGCCTGCCAGTGGACGGTAGACAGGAGGTTGTTGCATCCTCCCTCTCCGTGGGTACCTATGTATGGCAAGACATGATTTTTAACATTGGTCAGTGTGCCCACAGCAGCATACATGATGCATGTCAATGATATCGTGTAAAAAAGCATTTCTGACTGGATAGACATAGCACCCAGTACACATCACAGCTGCATATAAAACTAGGGTCACACGTGCCCCGCATGGTATACCACACGTGTCCACAACATGGATGTGGTCCAAATTCAAAAATGTGCAACACATTCTCCCCTCGAAATGTGACTGTTAATCCCAACCCGCCAAAATGACCATCGGTGATGGTGGACTGTGCCCCACTGTTATGCCATCTGAGCCATGCCACATACTACAATAGTGTTTGAGTAGTAGGAGCTACATGGCAACATAGGATGAGGATGTTTTGAGGTTGAGAATCCTTTTTTGCAGGTGTGACGCAGTTACAAAAGCCCAATTCAGCATTTCAGGCCGCCAAAATGGTGGATGCCTGAACTACTCCACTGGACATTAGGAACCGCCCATGACTGCCAGTGAAAGTCGCAACGGTGGTACGTGGTTGCAACCGTGGCGGACACAGCCATAGGTGAATGTTGTTGCCAGTGGTGGTCGCAGGCCAATGGCTGTGTCCGCCGGCAGTGTACATGGCGGACGTGACAGCCATGTTCTGCAGATTCACTGACTTGACTCCTGACACTGCTGCCAGCAACACTTCATGACCTGAGCTACTGTGTGCCACCTCTTGGAACAGTCATGCCATGTCCTGCAGGTTATAGGGCCCCTGCCTTCTCTTCAGAGGAGCGGGAGAGGCTGGTGTCTGAGGTCCTACCCCTATATGAACAGCTCTATGGCTCACCAGAGGTGCACGTAAGTCACTCATGTGCATAATTTTCTCTGTACTTCACCATCCTTTCCCTCATCACAGGCTAGAATGTGTCCCTCTGTGCCAATTAGACTTCTTGTGTGCCTGTAGTTGCATTCTGTGTGGCATCAATTGGATGTAGAATGTGCAGGTAATGGTGGGCCGTACCATATGTTAAGTTCAGTCAAATAATGCTGTGTGAGATTTTTGGGGTCCTAGATCATCCTTGTGTTGTATGCACATAACTAGGAAAGGAGACATTACTGCCATCCACTGGCATCTCTTTCCTCACAATTGTTGTAAATCTCAGACAACATATATGTGCATGACAGCATGAGCTGTGTATGCATGTTCTATGAGTCTTTTAAGAGTCATGTGAACAATGTGTATAGTGCCACAGATCGTACAAGCCACATTTGAACTTGCTAAACTGTTGTGTGGAAGGCCTATCATGAGTCATTCTGGCCTTCAGGTTGCCACATACACTGCATGCCAAACTGCTGTTGGCTACATGATGTACTGTCATGCATGGAAGTGATGCAAATAGAGTGGAATATAGGTTAGTTCTGCTCTGCCTGCAGAGACCAAGGCCTATCACATTGATCTCCAAGAATGGGACCTAGTCTAGGCTGTGGTAGAGTCACTGTGGCTATGCACTGTTGCACTGTCTACACTCCCTGTATCCCAGCAGATCCTGTCATATGGCCTATATAATGTTTTGGTGGCAAAACCTGCCCTGAGTGCTTAGATTAGGAATGGGTACTGAGGTAAATCATTAATCTAGTCTGTATGTACATTTAGCATCATTGTCAATGTGTGCCTCATATTCATGACAAGTCCCTTACTCCCACAGCTCTGTTATCACCTTTACACAGGTCATATTTGTCCTGTACAGGTGTACTGCATTACCAACAGTCCCACAGTGCAGACAGTGTGTTGATTCCTGGAAGGGCATGATGTGTGACTCAGTAGCTTGGTCACATAGCAGAAACTGTACAAAGCATGCCTTTGTTTGTTAGATGCCATCTCTGTAGGATAGACATATATGTCCATAGGAGTGTTCTGTGGTACAGGTACATACTACAGAACCCCACCCACAGAAGTGGCATGAGTCTGCATTTCTCATTCCACATGCCCACAAATGGACAAGGAAGACACTTTGGGGGTCATTCCAACCTTGGCGGTAAAAGGCGCTTACCGCCGTGCAGAAGACCGCCAGCACACGGCCGCGGCCGCGGTAAACCGCCACGGTCATTCTGACCCACAACAGGCAAACCACCAAAATACAGACATCCACAAAAGTCCGCCACACCAAAGGGCAGCGAGAAACTGGCGATGAACAAACCTCCACTGTCACGCCAACAGAAATACGCCCATGCCATCACGACCCACGAATCCACGTGGTGGTCTTTCAACCGCGGTATTCTATTGGCGGTACACACCGCCGCGCTCAAAATACACACACTTCTACAAAACACCGCCACATTGGACAATTACAAATACACACACCTGATACACATACACACACCACTCCCACACTCCCATTACAATATAAAACACACACACACATCACCCACAAACCTCCACTCCAACATAATTGTGAACACGCACAGAGAAAAGAGATCCGATTACCCAGACGCCCATTTTACTGTCACCCAGCAATATTACCACGCACTTCACACAACACAACAATACACATCACCACACTTAGCACCACACAATCCACCCCACACATCACCCACACCACCCCATGGCACCGCAAAGACACCCCAGGTTTTCTGAGGATGAACTCAGGGTCATGATGGAGGAAATTGTACGGGTAGAGCCACAGCTCTTCGGGACACAGGTGCAGCACACCACCATTGCCAGGAAGATGGAGCTATGGAGCAGAATAGTTGATAGGGTCAACGCTGTGGGACAGCATCCAAGAAATAGGGACGACATCAGGAAGAGGTGGAACGACCTACGGGGGAAGGTGCGTTCAATGGTATCCAGGCACAACATCGCAGTGCAGCGACTGGCGGCGGACCCCCACCTCCTCCACCAGAATTTACAACATGGGAGGAGCAGGTCTTGGCGATCCTGCATCCTGAGGGCCTCGCAGGAGTATCTGGAGGAATGGACTCTGGTAATCCTCATCTTCACAACTTCATCCCCCCCACCCCACCAGCATGCCAACTTATACCCCCACCCTCACCCCCATCACACCTACTCCATGCAAATGTCTCACCATCACAACCCACCCATCCCAACCCCAAACCCAGCATGCGACCACAAAGCATGGACACCCATCACCAATGCATGCCCACTGCACATACCCATCCCCCCCCCAAACCACCGTCACTAAAGACCCCACACGGGAATGCCAGCACTGGGGTACACGGGCACCCACCCATTGCACGCTATGGCACACACAGATGCAATAACCATACTTTTATACCCCTGCAGGACCCGAACGCCATGTCACCGCGCAGGAGGATCCACAAATGTCCACTCCACCCCCAGAAGAGGCCCACAGTGATGACAGCACCTCTGTCGACCTGGATCTAGATGACCACCCGGGCCCATCGGGGACCTCGGGACAGTCGGTTCCCCTCACCCAGTCACAGGCCTCCACAGACCTTCCCCCCTCTGGAAACACCAGCACAGCACCCACCCAGCGGGCCCATACCTCTGTCCCAAGGACACGTCAATCAGCGGTGTGTCCACCACTACAGGGCACCCAGGCTAACCCACCACCCCAACAACAACAGGGACCTGGGGGCAGTGGTAGTGGGCACACGGTCCAGGGGACAGAGGCCCAGGGAAACAGGGGAACTGGGAGGGCTGCTGTGCGACAGGGGGGGGGACAGGCCCAGGGAACCCACTCTCCACGAGGCCCTCTCCTCCATCATGGGAGCCTACCATCATTCCCAGGAGATGATGGCGACGGTACTGGCCAGGTTTCAGGAGAGCCAGCTCCTGCAGGAGGAACAGTATTTGGGCTTCAGGGAGGAACTACGAACCATCAGTTCCGCCCAGGGCACCATCGTAGGGGCTCTGAATCAGGTAGTCACCACATTGCGGGACACTGTGGCACCACAAAGGGCCCCTCACACTAGCATGGACCAAGAACTGCCTACCACCTCTGCCGGCGCTAGTGGACAGGAGGCCCCGCCACAGGACCAACAGGCCACCAGCACCCCACCCCCTGCAGAAGGAGAACCACCCCGCAAGCGGGCCCTGAGATCCAGGAAGAAGACAGAGTAAGATGCCAAGACCCCCGCCAGGAAAGGATACCTCCCTGATTGTCATCCCACTGTCCCACATTGTCACCCTGTCCATCCTTAAACTGCCCCTGCTCCACTTTCCACAGGCATCTGGACAATGCACCTGTGATATAAGTAGTCTGGACTCTGCCATGGACATTCCTCCACCATCACCCCTCACCGATTTGCAAACACCCACCAATATAGAGCACTGTAATAAACACAGTTATTGCACAACACAATCAGGAGTCTGGCTGTGATTTTGAACAAATGTATTAGACATGACCGTGCCAAAATGCTCATTTACATTGTGATGACAAAATACCACTGTCACACAGCTGTAGTCCATGGGGAAACAAAGCAGATGTCACGCAGTGGGGCCCACAGCTCTGAAATCGGAAGGGAAAGTCACAACTCAGTTACCATACACTGGGGGAAAAGGTCAGACAGTAGAGAGGTAGTAGTCTTTAAGTAAATGTAATATGCCGGCGTGGATTCTTACCTGTGTGTCATTGAAAATACTGCTGTATCATTGTGTTCCTGTTCTCTATGTCGTCCTCTTCGGCTTCCTCGTCTTCACTCTCCACAGGCTCCACAGCTGCCACAACACCACCATCTGGACCATCCTCCTGCAGAAAAGGCACCTGGCGTCGCAAAGCCAGGTTGTGAAGCATACAGCAGGCCACGATGATCTGGCACACCTTCTTTAGTGAGTAGAATAGGGATCCACCTGTCATATGGAGGCACCTGAACCTGGCCTTCAGGAGGCCAAAGGTTCGCTCGATCACCCTCCTAGTCCGCCCATGTGCCTCATTGTACCGTTCCTCTGCCCTTGTCCTGGGATTCCTCACTGGGGTCAGTAGCCATGACAGGTTGGGGTAACCAGAGTCACCAATTAGCCACACACGGTGCCTCTGGAGTTGACCCATCACGTAAGGGATGCTGCTATTCCGCATGATGTACGCGTCATGCACTGACCCAGGGAACTTGGCATTAACATGGGAGATGTACTGGTCAGCCAAACACACCATCTGTACATTCATTGAATGATAACTCTTCCTGTTCCTGTACACCTGTTCACTCCTGCCTGGGGGGACCAAAGCAACATGTGTCCCATCAATGGCACCTATGATGTTGGGGATATGTCCAAGGGCATAGAAATCACCCTTCACTGTAGGCAAATCCCCCACCTCAGGGAAAACGATGTAGCTCTGCATGTGTTTCAGCAGGGCAGACAACACTCTGGACAACACCTTGGAAAACATAGGCTGGGACATCCCTGGTGCTATGGCCACAGTTGTTTGAAATGACCCACTTGCCAAGAAATGGAGTACTGACAGAACCTGCACTTGAGGGGGGATTCCAGTGGGTTGGCGAATTGGTGAGATCAGGTCTGCCTCCAGCTGGGCACACAGTTCCTGAATAGTGGCTCGGTCAAGCCTGTATGTCAGTATGACATGTCTTTCCTCCATTGTCGACAGGTCCACCAGTGGTCTGTACACCGGAGGATGCCTCCATCTCCTCGCATGTCCCAGCGGAGGGTGCCTATGAAGGACAACAGCGAGCACAGAGTCAATCAACACACAGGTACGTAACCACAGCTTGCACAGAACACGATTCCCAATGCATTGAATGGCTTGTATGAGTGTTGATGCAAGGCCTAGGTATGTGTGACGCAGTAGAAAGTAAGCCATGTGGGCCCTTGAAATGGCGGCTGCCTGACCTGTGAAGTGCGACAATGGGATATGAGGTAAATGCGCTGGTGTGGCACACCGTGGCGGTAGGCGGTCGAAGACCGCGGCGCAAAGCAGCATTGGTTAACATTAAACCCTATGGGTCTCGGGAGCCAATGACGATGTGCGCCGGCGGTCGCGGTACGCACCGCCGCGGGCGTGACCGCTATTTTCTATCTGCTTAATCACTCGATACCTGATCTTCGACAGGAGAGGACCTACACTGCAAGTGCTGCTGTGACCTCGGTCTGGAAGAAACAATGGCTCATGCGACTGGGGAAAGGGCCCCTGCCTTCACTGCTCAGGAATTGGAGAAACTTGTGGATGGGGTCCTCCCCCAGTATGCGCTACTCTACGGTCCTCCAGACCAACAGGTAAGTACACTGGGGCCATGCTTTGTGGGCAATGCCTGTGTTGAGTGGGGTGGATGAAAGATGGCGGGGAGGGGAGCGATTGAGGCATGCATCAAACGACGGATGAGAGCATGTGCCACATGGCAAGGGTGGGGATGGTGGGCCACTCACATCGAGCATGCAGAAGGTGATGAATATTTTTCTCCCCCTGTACATGTCACATAGGTCAGCGCCCACCAGAAGATCGATATTTGGCGTGCCATCGCCAAGGACGTCCGGACCCTGGGGGTCCACCACAGACGGGGCACCCACTGCCGGAAGAGATGGGAGGACATCCGCCGCTGGAGCAGGAAGACGGCGGAGGCTCAGCTGGGGATGGCATCCCAACGTGGGAGGGGTGCCAGTCGGACTTTGACCCCCGATGTCCCGGATCCTGGCGGTGGCCTACCCCGATTTGGATGGGCGCATGAGGACATCACAGCAGACACAAGGGGATGAGTACACTCTAATCCTGGTGACTTTGCGCGCAGTGGAGGTGTCTGGGTGGGAGAGGAGGGCTGTGGGTATCCCTAGGCCAGGGCGATTTCTGTAGGCTAGGCCCCTCCGTAAGGCATGGCCCTGTGCCCCCACCCCCCACCTCTGTAGGGTGCCAAGTACAGCTATTCATGGCCCTGTGTCATCAATGTGTGCAGATGTCGCCCATAGGCTTGTAGGCCATGTCCCACGGATTGAGTAGTCGACCCCAAGTGCGCGGCGTAGTGCAGGGGGCTTCTGTGTCTGTCCTGTCCGCCAACGGTGTTGCCAATGCATGCACTCAACATGCTTTTATTTCCCCCCGCCCTTTTTTGTGGTCTTCCTGTTCATGTGTGCATTAGCATCATCAAGCGGAGGAGAAGTGGCATCGGAGCACGAGGGAGCTGCATCCCACATGGCCATGGAGGGCCATGCAACGGACTCGGAATTCACCAGTGGGACGGAGGGCGAGGGGAGCTCCACAGCGGGGACTCGTGCTGATATCAGTGACAGCGACTCGTCCTCTGAAGGGAGCTCCCTTGTGGTGGCGGCAACATCTATGCCCCCCGCAACAACAGGTACAGCCGCCACCCTGTGCACCAGCACCGCCCTCCCAGCAGCCCCTCAGCGTTTGCCCCGTGCCCGCTCACCCAGGAAGGTAGGCATCTCCTTCGCCCCAGGCACCTCAGGCCCTGCCCCAGTCACCCCTGCTGCCCTCAGTGAGGAGGTCATTGACCTCCTGAGGATGCTCACTGTTGGGCAGTCTACCATTTTGAATGCCATCCAGGGTGTCGAAAGAGAGGTGCACCAGAGTAATGCGTACCTGGAGGGCATTCATTCTGGTCAGGCTGCCCTTCAGCGATCGTTCAACACTCTGGCCTCAGCACTGATGGCAGCCATTGTCCCTGTCTCTAGCCTACCCCCTCCAACTTCCTCCACCCATACCCTATCACCTGTACCTCTGCCTATCCCAGACACACCATCAGACCAGCCTGCACACACCTCAACACCCAAGGGAAGTTCAGCCAGACATAAGCACCACACATCACACAGGCATTCACACAAGCAACATCCACATACAGACATAACAACACCCACTGCCTCCACTGTGTCCCCCTCCTCCTCGTCTCCCTCCTCCCTCCCTGTCACATCTCCACTCACACTTGCATGCACAACATCTTCAGCCACTACCTCCATCACCAGCACCCCCCGCACACCTGCAGTCACCACCCCCACTACCATTTACACGTCCCCTGTGTCCTCTCCCAGTGTGTCTGTCACCCCCTCTCCCAAGATACACAAACGCAGGCAGACACCCACCCAACAGCCATCCACCTCACGACAGCCTCCAGCCCAAGCACCTGCACCCAAAGACACCAGACTTAAAACTCCTACAACCACAACCACTTCCTCCACTCCCATACCCACTACACCTACCCGTCCCACTGTTCCTAAAATGCTTTTCCTGTCCAAACTTAACCTATTTCCAACAACTCCCCCACCCCATCCATGTCATAGGAATCCAGTCAGCACCTCAGCCACCACAAAACCGGGACCTGTCATGACAGTCTGCCATGGACTGTGGAGTCCCCCACCCTCAAGGGCAGCCAGTTCAGTACGGAGCCAAAGCACGGCCAGCCCACCCCCAGAGAAACATCCAAAGATAGGCAGTGGCCGGCGCGAGAGGGTTAAAACACCAGGGACTAAAACCCCTACCATGGCTCCGGCAGGAAGTGTTGAGCCAGCTGGCACACCGCCCAAAGTGGTGAAGGGCCACAGGCGATCAGGGAAGGCTGGGAAGGGCAGCACGCCCGACAAGACTGCCATCAGCCCAGCTGGCCAGGAGGGCCCCGCCAGCCCCATCCCAGGTGGGCAGGAGGACACCAACAGGCCCGGTACTGCAGTCCAGGAGGGCCCCGCCAGCCACATCCCAGGTGGGCAGGAGGACACCTACAGGCCCGGTACTGCAGCCCAGGAGGGCCCCGCCAGCCACACGACAGATGGGCAGGAAGGCCCCGCCAGCCACAGCTCAGGTGGCAAATGACCTCCACGCCATGGCCGGAGCCGCTGAACTGGGCCCTTCATCTCAAGCACCGCTGAACTGGGCCCTTCATCTCAAGTACCGCCGAACTGGGCACCGCATTCTCAAGCACCGCTGAACTGGGCCCTTCATCTCAAGCACCGCTGAACTGGGCCCTTCATCTCAAGTACCGCTGAACTGGGCACCGCCGTCTCAAGCACCGCTGAACTGGGCACCGCCGTCTCAAGCACCGCTAAACTGGGCCCTTCATCTCAAGTACCGCTGAACTGGGCACCGCCGTCTCAAGCACCGCTGAACTGGGCCCTTCATCTCAAGCACCGCTGAACTGGGCCCTTCATCTCAAGTACCGCTGAACTGGGCACTGCCGTCTCAAGCACCGCTGAACTGGGCCCTTCATCTCAAGTACTGCTGAACTGGGCACCGCCGTCTCAAGCACCGCTGAACTGGGCCCTTCATCTCAAGCACCGCTGAACTGGGCACCGCCGTCTCAAGCGCCGCTGAACTGGGCACCGCCATCTAAAGCACCGCTGAACTGGGCACCGCCGTCTCAAGCACCGCTGAACTGGGCACCGCCGTCTCAAGCACCGCTGAACTGGGCCCTTCATCTCAAGTACCGCTGAACTGGGCACCGCCGTCTCAAGCACCGCTGAACTGGGCACCGCCGTCTCAAGCACCGCTGAACTGGGCCCTTCATCTCAAGTACCGCTGAACTGGGCACCGCCGTCTCAAGCACCGCTGAACTGAGCACCGCCGTCTCAAGCACCGCTGAACTGGGCACCGCAGTATCAAGCACCGCTGAACTGGGCCCTTCATCTCAAGTACCGCTGAACTGGGCACCGCCGTCTCAAGCACCGCTGAACTGGGCCCTTCATCTCAAGCACCGCTGAACTGGGCACCGCCGTCTCAAGCACCGCTGAACTGGGCCCTTCATCTCAAGCACCGCTGAACTGGGCACCGCCGTCTCAAGCACCGCTGAACTGGGCACCGCCGTCTCAAGCACCGCTGAACTGGGCACCGCCGTCTCAAGCACCGCTGAACTGGGCCCTTCATCTCAAGTACCGCTGAACTGGGCACCGCCGTCTCAAGCACCGCTGAACTGGGCCCTTCATCTCAAGCACCGCTGAACTGGGCACCGCTGTCTCAAGCACCGCTGAACTGGGCACCGCCGTCTCAAGCACCGCTGAACTGGGCCCTTCATCTCAAGTACCGCTGAACTGGGCACCGCCGTCTCAAGCACCGCTGAACTGGGCCCTTCATCTCAAGCGCTGCTGAACTGGGCACCGCCGTCTCAAGCACCGCTGAACTGGGCACTGCCGTCTCAAGCACCGCTGAACTGGGCACCGCCGTCTCAAGCACTGCTGAACTGGGCACCGCCGTCTCAAGCACCGCTGAACTGGGCCCTTCATCTCAAGTACCGCTGAACTGGGCACCGCCGTCTCAAGCACCGCTGAACTGGGCACCGCCGTCTCAAGCACCGCTGAACTGGGCCCTTCATCTCAAGTACCGCTGAACTGGGCACTGCCGTCTCAAGCACCGCTGAACTGGGCCCTTCATCTCAAGCACCGCTGAACTGGGCACCGCCGTCTCAAGCACCGCTGAACTGGGCTCCACCGTCTCAAGCACCGCTGAACTGGGCCCTTCATCTCAAGTACCGCTGAACTGGGCACCGCCGTCTCAAGCACCGCTGAACTGGGCCCTTCATCTCAAGTACCGCTGAACTGGGCACCGCCGTCTCAAGCACCGCTGAACTGGGCCCTTCATCTCAAGCACCGCTGAACTGGGCACCGCTGTCTCAAGCACCGCTGAACTGGGCACCGCCGTCTCAAGCACCGCTGAACTGGGCCCTTCATCTCAAGTACCGCTGAACTGGGCACCGCCGTCTCAAGCACCGCTGAACTGGGCCCTTCATCTCAAGTACCGCTGAAATGGGCACCGCCGTCTCAAGCACCGCTGAACTGGGCCCTTCATCTCAAGCACCGCTGAACTGGGCACCGCCGTCTCAAGCACCGCTGAACTGGGCACCGCCGTCTCAAGCACCGCTGAACTAGGCACCGCCATCTCAAGCACCGCTGAACTGGGCCCTTCATCTCAAGCACCGCTGAACTGGGCACCGCCGTCTCAAGCACCGCTGAACTGGGCACCGCCGTCTCAAGCACCGCTGAACTGGGCACCGCCGTCTCAAGCACCGCTGAACTGGGCACCGCTGTCTCAAGCACCGCTGAACTGGGCCCTTCATCTCAAGTACCGCTGAACTGGGCACCGCCGTCTCAAGCACCGCTGAACTGGGCCCTTCATCTCAAGTACCGCTTGCCCATTAGCGGCAGGGGCAGGCCCGCATCTGTGTCGGGCAGGGCTGCACGAAGCACTCTGGGCACCAGTCCCCCTCCAGAACCAGTGGAGACTGTTATCCACTTGAGAGACTGTGGCTTTGCACTCCCCAGGATGTAACAGTGGGCAACCCACCCACTGTTGAGACTTGTGAGACTGTGGCTTTGCACTCCCCAGGATGATACAGTAGGCAACCCACCCACTGTAGAGACTTGTGAGACTGTGGCTTTGCACTCCCCAGGATGTAACAGTGGGCAACACACCCACTGTAGAGACTTATGAGACTGTGGCTTTGCACTCCCCAGGATGGAACAGTGGGCAACCCACCCACTGGAGAGACTTGTGAAACTGTGGCTTTGCACTCCCCAGGATGTAACAGTGGGCAAGCCACCCACTGTAGAGACTTGTGAGACTGTGGCTTTGCACTCCCAGGATGGAACAGTGGGCAACCCACCCACTGTAGAGACTTGTGAGACTGTGGCTTTGCACTCCCCAGGATGGAACAGTGGCCATGGAGGCCCCTCGTGGATCTGGCGTCGTGGACTCATCTGGCTGAGGTGCACCCCCTTCCCTTCCCCCTGAGGTGCCTGTAGTTTTGCTATCTGATGCCCCTGCAGTGTTCTCTCCATTGGAGTCAGGTATCCTGTGTGGGCTTTGCCCATGTGATTTGGGCCCAGTGGTCCACGGACAATGCCTGCTGCAATGATCGGACTTGTACATTTATGTATATAAAAGTATTTGATGTGTTATATATTTTTAAGCCAGTAATACAATATTTTCAAATGTTTAGAATCATTTTCTTTTGTCTTTGCATTCTTCCGGGGGATTTGGGGGGGGTAACTGTGATGTATTGCTATGCATTGATGTGTGTGTTGCAGTGGGTGAGGGTGGGTGTGTGGCGTATGTGTGTCCCCGTATTTTTTCCCTCCCCCATCCCCTGTGTCGTAGGTGGAGTACTCACCGTTGTCTTCTGCGCCGGCGTTCGTGCTCCTGGTAGAGAAGCAGGAAGACTATCGCTGGGAGGATGTGGAGTTCGGGTTCCATGCTGTCCTGATTCCTCATGGTGTGTATGGAGGTGAGCGTTTTCAGTTCTAAATGGCTGTTTCTGCCGTGTTTTTATCGGCGGGGCTACCGCCCCGGAAAAGGTGGCGGATTGGTAGGTTGTGATAGGGTGGGCGGTACATTGACTCCCGCCAATCTGTTGGCGGTGACCGCCGCGCTGTTTGTTTGTCCCACCGTGGCGGGCGGTGTGTTGATGTGGCGGTCTTTGTTGGCGGTTCCCGCCAGGGTCGGAATTCCATTTTTTTTACCGCCAGCCTGTTTGCGGTTTGGCCGCAGCTTTAACACCGACCGCCAGGGTTGGAATGACCACCTTTATGTACCCACAATGGCACCCCCTTGATTATTACTCATGTAATGTTGGAAGTTTGTACTCTGGCAGTTGCCTGTAGGGACTGTATGTAGTGAGTCATTCTCATTGTCATTCTCATGGTCCATTCATGCCTAAGAAGTTTACCCTTCAGAAGCCATATAGGAGTGTAGTTTTTCATTGTGGCTCACATCACAGTACAGGTTGCTAGAGCAGGGGCTGCCTGATGTCAGTAAGCTTCCTTAGTCATTGTAGGCCATGATCAGGGTAGTGGGTTAGTCTGCAGATGCAAATAAATAAGTCTTTAGTCAGGTCCTGGTACTTATTGAGGAAGGCATTTCACACTTGGGGAGTATGTCACATTGGCAAATAAATGTGTTAGTTTTTGACAGCTCCCCCTGATGAGTAGGGAATGAGACATGTGTATGGCATCTGCCACCCAGAGGCTAATTGTCTTCAACGTATGATGGGTTCTGGTGCCTCACTACAGCCTGTAATGTGAAGATGGCCATCATAAATGTAAAAGAGCATACATTGTGTTCTTTGGGTGCAATTACAGATCAAAACTTTCCCTTGGTAAGTTGTGAATTTCCATTTACATGATTTATATACTATCACTGTTGCCAACATTCCTTGTACCTACATGTCATCATGTGTCCCTTTCTCTTTGACAAAACATTTGTAAGCTGCTGTTTCATGCATGGTCTACATGTGTAGATAGGAAGATGTCTGTATTCCCTCACATATATGTGCATGGCAACCTGTGTGTGTAATGAGACATTTACAATGTGGGAACATTTCATGTTTTGCCTCATACAGGAGTGTGTCACCATTATTTATTGGCTGACACATACCTTCAGTGGTCATGACGTAATTTGGCTTGTACAACTTCAGTAGCAATGAGGGCCATGACAGGTAAGCCTAGAGTTTTTTGCCACAATGTACATTTCTATGCTGTTGATGTAGAATCATTTAGCAAAATGCTTTGCACATGTGCCATGGCTAAGGTTTGTAACTTGATTGTTGGCATGCATCATGGAGTGACTTGCAGTTATGTTGAAATCAAGTGTTTGAGTACAAGCTTTTATCCACAGAAATGCAGGTTTGCGTGGCCATTATGGTGACAACAATGTAGCTTCCAACTGTGCTACATGTTGTTGGCCTTCAACAAGTACTACCAAATCTCTGGGCCTCTCCAGCTTCTAAGGGACTAATAGCATCTACCGATGCACTCAGAATATGTCATTGTAAGGAGTGAAAAATATAAGTGGTGATTTCCATGGGGCTTGTTGATTCATTGTGTTGTGGACTTTAGAGACATCTCTCCCTGACATGTTGCACATGATGTCTACAGTGCTGATTTCCATGCCAAATGGGTGGCCTATCTAAGCAACATCAGCACTATCTCCATGAATCCATTGGGACAAATATCACTAGGTGAAGTGTGCATTGTGCAAATGATTCCAATGTGACATGACTATTTCCATGTCACCTTCTGCAGGCTAATGTACTTTTGTCAGCAACATGGCAGGATTTTGGACCATCATTTCCTATTGGTGGGTCATTATGTATTTGTCAACTAAATGTGTGCATGACCTTGTATGGGCTCTGTGGGAACGCAGCTGGCGTTTGCCTACTATTGTATGACACCAGCTAACTAAGGTCTCCTTCATGGGGCAAAGCTTTGAGGGTGACAAGGTCTCCTACTAGTTCAATGGTTACTGTGACTGCACAACTTCAGCCATGCAATTGTAGTTGTCTGAAATCCTAATATTCCTGTAGGCAACTGTTGACAGTTCATATAGCATGCCTGCATATAGTATGGCACATGTATGGACCACTTAGGTGGAGTTTGTTGCTGGGGCCTACTTGACATCATGGTAATGTTTTCAAATCAGAGTTGTTGCTCAGTTGTGATAAAGGACATGTGATGAGCCTATTTCTATTTGTATTTGCAGCATCAGCACCAGGAAGAGAAGGAAACAGGGCACAGCCAAGTGGGGAGGCATCTGGCCACAGGACCTTGGGTCAAGACACCACGGATACAGAGGGATCCAGTGACCCAGAGGGTGAGGGAAATGCCACAGTGGAGACCTGAATAACATCTCCAGTGGACACTCCCTAGTGGTGGCGGACCCATCAGGGCATACCCCTGTACCATCTTTGTCCACCATCCCCGTTCTAGCACTGCTCTCTCTGTTGCTACCGACCCAGTTGGTCGTGCCTACTCACCCAGGAGGGTGGGTGTCTCCTTTGCTGCAGACACCTCCACCCCAGCCCCTGCCCTCAGTGAGGAGGCTATTGACCTCCTGAGAAGTATCTCTGTGGGTCAGACAGCCATTGTGAATGCCATCTAGGGATTGGCAGCCCAGCTCTGGCAGACAAATACATTCCTAGAAGGCATTCATGATGCAATATCTGGCCTACAGAGATCTTTTCAAGCTCTGGTCTCCACACTGATGGCAGCTAGTCACCCCCACCTTCTGTCCCCCCTTCACGTCCCTCTTTCCAATCCAAATCCCCCATTTCCCCACCTACCCCAAGCACACAGACCGATCTGCATGCACACACCTCAACACACAAGAGCAGCACGCACAGACACAAAACACACCGGCATGCAAGCAAACAGACACTCACAGAAACAACATCAGTCGCCACTTCCCCAGACATCCCCAGCATCACACACATGACATCAGACATACCCACAGGCACCAGCACAACAGTCAGTGCCACACCCACCACACCCAGCATACCTGTAGACACCACCTAACAGACACACATACATCCACCACATCCAGCATACCCACAGGCACATCCCAACAGACACACACACATCCACCATATACAGCAAACCCTCAGACACCACCCAATACACACACACATCAACCACTTCATCCCCCAGCACCTCCACCTCCCAGCCCCCAAGACACACAAGCGTACACACTCGCCCAAGCAACAGACACCACCCAAACACAAGCATACCTCCCGCACACACACACCCACAACATCCACACCAACACAGCAGACAACCACTCCCTTGACCTCCAAACCCCCATCCCCTTCACCTGACTGTCCCCTGGGTACTTAAGAAAGTTTTAGTTTTACCTTGACCTTTCTCCTGTTCCCTCCACCCGGTCTGAAACCCAAGAGGCTCCAATCCACCTCCCAACCTCTCCCTTTCACCTCCAAGTCCTCCTCTGTCACTCCTTCCCCCATGCAAGCACCCATACCCCTCCCCACCCCAATAAGAAGCCCACCCCTCCCAAGAAGCAGTCCACCCCTCACAAACCCACTCCTCCCAAATCCGACCCCACCCCCCGCACTTGATGCCCCTTCCTTTGGAGGTTCCCTGGCAGTCACAAGATTGTGATGTGCCTGCGCATTACAAAATGCACTGGCCGATGGCTTTTTCAAATTTCTATATAAATAAACAGAAACAGTTGCTTTTTTGGGTACACATTTGTCCTGCAATTCCTTTTCTACCTTTGTGTTGTTGTCTTGAGACCGCTAGCCCCATGGTGATGGTCAGACTGCCACACTCCACACGGTACAACCGCCACACTATGACCCTGGCGGTCGGACCACGGGGACAAGGTTCCCGACAGACTGACAGAAGGAGGACTCCTAGGAAGCCACGGCAGCGCTAAACTCAGCGCCACCATGATGATCACAACTCCTGTTTCAGCCAGCCTTTGCAGGGCGGGGACCCCGCCATGAAAAGGCTGGTGGAAACACCATGCAGGGAGCCACACGGGGGCCCTTGCACTGCCCACCACCATTGGAATGCATTCCAAGGGTGCTGTTGTGCTACAGTATTGGCCTCAGCTCCCTTAAGGGAGCCAAGACCAATACCGTAGCACTGTTCACGCCGGTCAGCCTGTCGGGAACGTCGTAATACAATGTTCCTGCTGGTTAGCCCTGCGGGTAAATTGCAATATGACGGGGGATGCCGCTGGCATGACGACGACATCCTTCCTGCGGCTTTGGCAATCCTGCGTTGGGACCAGGCAAAGTCGTAATGACCCCCTTTGTAAATAAGAAAAAAGTACACAGCTTAGAAATGATAGTTTAACCACCATTAAAAACACCTATCGAACAATCTACTCACAAGTAAAGTAAAATAAAGAGTAACGCCACTACCAAATAAACATGTTTAATCAAGAATTGAAATACATATTTTTATAAATCAGTCTACTAAAATATATTATTAAAGTACAAACCAAGACTGATAAATATAAATAATTTTCATGCTTAATTTTGACTGTTCATATAAAACATAACATTTGAAACCCATATAAGTAAATGATTGTACTTATAACTGTGTAGCAGAAGTTCTTGATCCACCTCCATCTCTCAAAATCCAATCCACAAAAAAAAGAAAAGCAAATACAAAGTAACCTAAAACAGTGCAGAAATGAAATGTCAAAACAAATTCACAGAACTAACCCACAATCAATATATGTAAAAAATCCCGAAAAATTTAAAATAAAAACAACTTCTGTACAGTCAACAAATCAAAAGTAAATTACAAATACTGGTTTACATTAACCCAAACTAATTTACTTTAAAACATGCATTGAAAAGAAGCTCCAAACGATCCACTCAAACTTCAAATCTATAAAAAAATAACATACCTACCCTCAAAATACATACATTCTAAATACAATAGAAACATACCAACTCTACAAACATTGCACAACATATAACTACATATACAATAATATACTACAACTATGAAACTAAAGTCAGGCCTATGTTATTATAGTACATAACAAACCAACGAAACCTTCCACCAAACAGCTGTCCAAAACAAAACTAACACCATAGCCCCCATTAACGACACATACCCATACCCCCACCCATAATACCATAAAGATTTTTTTTTTTATATATATTGCCTTCTTTGTTAAACAGCAACAGGCAACCACGACCTACACAAAAGATTTTGACCTCAAAATACGCTAATAGACTAGAAAATACAAGTAGCAGGAAACAAATGGCTGCTAAATGAAAATAAAAAAAGACTCTTTCTGTAGCAAATAGAAATGATACAAAAAGTTACTAAAATAATGGAAAAATGCATATACACAACATGTAAAAATGTTTTAAAAATGCTAAGAAATGTATTGAACAAATACAAATGTATGTGTAAAGTGTAAATTAAATAGCACCATAAAAATATATCGTTATAATAAGTAATACTAATTAACATATGCAACAAATTGTATTATAAAAAATATAAAATATTGTTTAAAACAATTAAGGTACAAAAAGACGTAGCATTTTTTAAAAAAATGTAAAACTTATACCATTCCAATATAAACAATTCTGGGGGAAGGGGCTGGACACTGACCATCGCACTCCAATCTAACCCAATTTGCTGAGGGTATTGGACACTAAAGGAGTTAGATTTACTATTCTTACTCCAATCTAAACCATTTTGGGGAAGGGGTTGGACAGTCAATTAATAACACTCAATAACAGAGTAAATTAATTTAGAAATAAAAAATAGCAATGAACATCAATTCGATATAACTTACAATACACATTTACTACTGTCTTATCCAGGTGACTGATTGACACCTGTTCGGTATAAGTCAATAAGGACGCTCAATGAAGGACCACATGCCAATTATAAATACAATTTAGCTTTACTAGAATTTCAGGTAAATGCAGGCATTTAGCACATCAACAATAGTGGAATAAGAATAGCAATGAAAAGCATCTATTAATATATAAGTACACTACAAAGAGCATCTATGTATACGTATGAGCAAAGAGTTCATTGGCAGAATAAGAATAGCAATGAAAAAACATCTATTTATATATAAGTACACTACAAAGAGCATCTATGTATACGTATGAGCAAAGAGTTCATTGACAGAATAAGAATAGCAATGAAAAAGCATCTATTTATATATAAGTACACTACAAAGAGCATCTATGTATACATCTGAGCAAAGAGTTCATTGACAGATATAAACTTGGAATAACTGTATACCAAAATGTGATACACTACGATGTTTAGGAAGCAGAATATAAACGAGTTGAATACCTCAGACATGCTTTGATTTACTGCACACTAAAATGCATATTTCAATTACTGTAGCAGGCTCACACTAAGATGTTCAGTAAGAAAAAAAAACATAAACGAGCTGAATTCTTCAGATTATAAACACAGTGCAAGCATAATAATCAATCATAATAATAGAGCAGAGAAACAAAAGCCTTTCATCCCTGGGTGGAACTTAATTTAGTCCACGAAATGCTGGGAAGCCCTCTACCGCCTGCTTGGACCTCTCTCCCCCTCAAGCGTCAACGTCTTGGAACAGCACAACAGAGAGGCAGCTCTGGGTCTGAAGATGACAGTTTCACAACTCCATCTGCGAGCTTCAATTCCCTCACCCACCTTTCAGTGTTTAAGTAACCTGAAGCTTGAATTCTATCCCCTTCCAGTATTTTCTAGCTATGTTATCAGTACGTCTCTTGGCTGCCTTGCCATTCCCTGGCCATTGTTTTCATTCCATCTTTTACTGTGGTCTCGTTCTCAAGGTTGAGACTGAATCTCCTTCACAGCCTGTTTCTCACACATGCAGCTGCAAATAAGTTTATCTACGGAATGTCAAAAGAAAACAAGCTTGAAAGCGAACATCGTGAATTTCTTCCACGTTGCTCTGGCTTCGGCAGGCATCACGCTCATCTACACTGTTCAAGCTAATTAACCCTTTGCGTCACAATGTCTTCCACACCTTTCCCTATACTGATCAACTACTCACATAAATAATCAAACATATCATCAAAAATAATATAAATGAAAACATCTACAACATTACCAACATTTAAAAAAAAAGGAATATGAAATATAAAATATATATTTTTACAAAACAATGTATTTTAATTTTGTAGAACTTCACTTAAAACATAGGGATCTTAAAACGTCCAAAATAAAACACTATTCTTTGATTATATTATATGTTATTTGAAAAATCTACTTATTTAAAACATAAAAATTTGAATTATTAAAACATAATATAATTTATTAACATAATAATAAAACAAGTGAGCATATGCAGTTTTAAATCTTACTTCTCAACAGATAACATTTTAAAATAACAAATTAGAAACACTAAAAATAAAACACATTAAAGTAAATAAAAATGTTAGAACAAATAGCAAATATAAGTTCCTCACCCTGTTCCCATATGAATCTAACTAATAAAAATACTTAAGTATTATTACAATTTAATAAATGTAGATTCAAAACATACATTGCACAAACATGCATAAAATATAAAAAATATTGAAATGTAATTTCTATACCAGAAAATTAAGATTTTAAACAAAGGAAAATGTAAAATACAATAATAATTTAAAAATATATATACATTTCACTTATAAATACAAATGATACATTAGATAATATAATATTAGTAATCTCCACTCCCAACACCCCACCATATATTTTATTGAACATATATTTTCTTAAGAGAAACTGATAAACATTCAAATGAATAAATATTACAATATTTTATGCACATAAACTAAAACAATTATAATATTAAATACGTTAAAAATATTTTGAAATACTAAAAACATTTAACAAAAACTTTGTAACAACAACACTAAATACAATATTTTATTAAAATATACCTTTTACAACAATATCAAAAACACTAAAAATGATATACTTACCTCTGATCTTTATGTCAATGATATTTTGACATTACAATATCCTTTCAACTATATTTGTGCACCACAATATTTTGTATTCGATAATCTGCCCAATCACCCATCTTCAGACAGGAGGGGAAAGACCAGAGGTCCCTCCTGTGTAGGAATGTGTGGAGCTATCTTGTTTTATGGCTCATGGAAATGTTTGCAGTAAACCAAGAGAAGAAGGGCTGAAACATGATGTGGGGATACTGTTAGAAAGAGGTCTGTACTAGGTGTGGGGAAGTGTCAGGAAACATCAGTGAGTCATCAGAGATATTCACTGGTTAGGGTCATCTTGCGCAGGTCCATTCACTGCTCTCCCTGGTTGGTCCTACGGCATAGGTTGGTCATGAGGACATGATAACGGTGAGCATTTTAAAAGTTAAAACACTCTTAGAATATTTCTTGATATGACCCTAAACTACAAGGGGAAGAATCTGCTTAAAATCTGAAAGACATGCTCTGGTGCTGCACCATCACTCTCCTGGGGTCATTGGTGGCCTGGGGTGCACATACTTGCATAAGGGTGGCCTTAAGTGGCTGGAGCTGCAGCAACTCAAATATTAATGGTCCTGAGTGACTGGGGCTTTGGACAGTATTTTGCAGGTCCATTGTTGCTGGTGCTCCCTTGCAAGTACTGGGAGACATCCTAAATCTCAGTGTCCACTTGAAGGACAGTGGGTATTCAAGTCACATCACTATAAGTCTTGATGCTTTGCATCGAGACTTCCAAAGCACAGTGGATTCTAGACTCCAATCGTGGCACCTACATCTAGAATACATCCAGTAATCAACCATGTAAGTGGTTATGGGCCAAAACAGAGATTTGCATTTTGCATAATGTGAACAATTCTACTGCCACCATATATTTTTGGGCGAAGGTAGTGCATGTCGCTCATTCCTTTGTAGTGACAAGGATTAACCTTTTATGATTTGCAAAGGTTACTCTTACTAACTCCTTATGAATATAGCAGGAGGCCTGTGGACCGCTACCTGAGCTAACCAACAGAGAACTACAGCCCAAAATTGGTACGGTCATATCTGTTTATTAAAGTTGATTTTTTAACTGTATAAGTGATCATTAGTGAATGTTAAGTGTGCAGGCATTGATTAACATTTGTACCAATTACAAAAACCAGAAGCTGGAGTGAACGAGAATGTTCTAGCATATTATGAAGTAACCAGATGCCTTTTGATAGAGCTCCTGTCAGCCTTAAACAGTGATCAGTTGAAGCCCACAGGAACCATGAAGATTTTTAGGATGTGTTTACATGAGTAGGAGAGGGAAGGGGACTACAACATTAGAGGACAAGACTACTGATGGTTGCCTTCATACCTACTCTTCCACTATAGCAGGGAAGGTCCTGAACTATATACTTTAGAGGAAGATTCCACACACACAAAGGGAAGAATGGCATGTGTTGCAGAAATAAGCATGGGTACCATCAGATCCAACTGTGTTTATTTAACAATCACCCAAACTGCAGGTCAAGACAAGCACAAACATTCACTGACTGAGGTTTCCTCGTCTGTTCTTATTTTAGTTTGCTTTCTTCATTTATTTTTTCCCCCAACCCTTTTCCCTTGGGGTCACTGAATGGTCACTGAGGTATTCAATTCAGTGACCGTCAGGAGTCAACAGAGGATTTTAGAGTTCATGCTGCCTCTGTGATCTCATAGGAAGAAGGATGTGTTCCATCATTTAAGATTTGACAGATTTAATGGGAAGTCTCAATCACTGCATAGTGGCAGCAATAAGAATGGCTCCTCACCACCACCTACTTAGAATATTCCTGGGCCTGGGAAGAAGACATCCTTATGAAAGCTGAATGTGCCTGACTGCTTGAAGCCAATTTAAGGATTCCTGCCAGCACTCGGGAATTGGAACTACTCTTTAAGGGTCAAGTGGTTGGCCTCTTGTTATCTGCTACTGGGGCTCCAAACAGCAGAACGATACCTGTCTCCAACAAGCTGGAAGAACAGAAGAGGACGGGACTTCGCTTGCTATAGCCTTTAAGGAGTCCTGAAGGACAGACCAAATCCCTCTTGTAATCAAGACAAAGAAGTGACCAGTACCAACTGGACCTACACTGGACCTTGCAGGTAGCCTCTGCTTGAGTGAGCCCTGGCCCCAAAGTGGTGTCCTGGAGGTCCTGTAAGCCTTAGAAGTGACCCACAGGAGCTGCTCCACAAACTCTGAAAAATGGTGGCTTAGAAACGTTTTGAACTTACAAGACCTCTGGAGTGATGAGGGGGGCCTTGCAGAAAAGGTGACTGATACTGATTTAATTTAATCAGATACAGCTTCAAGCTTTCCCCACTGAGGGATTTGGAGCTCTATAAATATTAATAAGTCAAAAGGTAAAATCTTTGACCAGAACGAACCCCCTTTGGTTAATTGACCCATGCTCCATTACAGTTGGCCTGATAAAATGCCTAGGTCCCGGTCTACCATATCTATAGACTATCATTGGTGCTTTTGTGCACGAGTTTAACTTAAATCTTTCTACTTATTGGATTTTTGATGCTTTTGTGTCATTTTGTATGTTAACATTTACTGTATTTTTGTGATTCAATTTGTGATTTTTATTTGTTGGCTTTTTGTGTTTATTCCTGTTTTGGTACTGTGTAAATAGTGTACACAATACCCTAAGTTAAGCCTGTCTGCTCTGTGCCATAGCTACCAGGGGATAAAGCTTGTGTTCTTTTAGTGACTTTGGGGCTCGCCCTGACAAGTTAGTGTTATCATTGCTTGTCCTGCGGGGAGGGGGCGACTGCCCGACCCAAATGATTCACTTTCTGATAGAAAGTATTTGCCAGCTTCGAAGCAGTTATTTGCCAGCCCCTTGCCTCATATATATTACAAAATAACCGCTGATGAAGTGCCTAGAATGCTCCCAGAAAAAAGGTCGGTGTAAGGCTATTTCTGGCTTGCATAGAGTGGCGCCTGGGAGGCCTCTTTGTAATAGATGGGTTGCTGCAAGGCAAAGAGAGACTGCGGGCCGTATTTATACTCCGTTTGCGCCGAATTTGCGTCGTTTTTTTCGACGCAAATTCGACGCTAAACTAACGCCAACTAACGCCATATTTATACTATGGCGTTAGAGGCGTATAGCGCCAAAGTTCCCGGAATGTGCGTCATTTTTTAGCGTGAACCCCTTCCTTGCGTTAATGATATGCAAGGGAGGCGTTCCCGTCTAAAAAATGACTCCCAGGCCTTTACGTGGTATTTATACTCCCGGGCAAAAGAGACGCCCGGGAGTGGGCGTGGCTAAAAACGGCGCATTTGCGCCGCTTTTTAACGCCTGGGTCAGGCATGGCGTTAAGGGACAAGTGGGCTCAAAATGAGCCCAGAGTGCCCTCCCCTGCCCCCAGGGACCCCCCCTGCCACCCTTGCCCACCCCAGGAGGACACCCAAGGCTGGAGGGACCCACCCCAGGGACATTCAGGTAAGTTCAGGTAAGTATATATTTTTTTTTTTTTTATAATTTTTTTGGGCATAGGGGGGCCTGATTTGTGCCCCCTACATGCCACTATGCCCAATGACCATGCCCAGGGGACAGAAGTCCCCTGGGCATGGCCATTGGGCAAGGGGGCATGACTCCTATCTTTACAATGATAGGAGTCATGTTGATGGGGGATGGGCGTCGAAAATAAATGGCGCAAGTCGGGTTACGACGATTTTTTCGACGTAACCTGACTTGCCCCATTTTAAGACGCCCATACGCCATTTTCCCCCTACGCCGGCGCTGTCTGGTCTACGTGGTTTTTTCCCACGCAAACCAGGCAGCGCCGGTCTGATTGCGCCGTCTAACGCCATTCCATAAATACGGCGCCCGCATGGCGCTTCAGAATGGCGTTAGACGGCGCAAATTTTTTTGACGCTAAACTGCGTTAGCGCAGTTTAGCGTCAAAAAGTATAAATATGGGCCTGCGTATCACCCCATCTCCACTCTGAAATTAATTACGTGACATGTTTGTTGATTTAAGTGGTCCTTGCTTCTCAAAGACTACGCAAGTCAAGCAATCCGACTCTAAACCATAACTGTATTATTTATCAGCTGTTATTTCAACCCTTTGGAATGGTTGGTTCGTTAATTCCAGGTAGCAATTGCTTGTGTTGGGCATGTTTAAGTGATCCTCGTCCTCAATCCTGTGTTGTGACTGGGCCTTGGTGGGATTTAGCTCCAGGGATGTTCTTAGCCTTAGGGGATCCTTGAACAATATCTGTACGTTTTGCCTTTATTGGGCTCATTTCAGTTAGCTTTGCTCATGTTTAAATGTGCTTTAAGTACCATGCTCAAACCGGCTTCAGTTGGTGTGACTGTTCTGCTGAGACATGCCCCCAATCACCACAAAGGGTGTTAGGTGCAACCAGATGTGATGCTACCTCTGCTCTCCTTCGCTTCACTCCATACGTAGGCGCAACTACACATACGGAGCAACGCAGCACAGGCATTCTCTGCATCATGCCTCGTTGGGCACTAAGTGCTATATAAAACAAATACAATAACACAAATGATTGGAGATACAGCACACACCAAAATGTGTTTTTTTACCATAGCTCATGCATATTAAAGCTGCCCAGGCATTTTCTTACATCTTTCTAAATTCATGGTAAGAAACAACGAACTTTAAACATTGTCATTCAGTTTGGTAAACTAAATGAATGTAATACATTGAAACACACGGGTACAAAGTATATATTATAAATATATATTTTAAGCAGACTAATATTTTTTAATGTACTGATTTGAGTGAGTTACATTATGGATAATTTGGTGGCATGGCTCGGCTCTCCCTGAGAATTGGGGGGCTTAAATACCATGTCTCTAACCCACCATCGGTCACACCTCAATTTTCGTCTTATCAAACACCTGCGCTGAAAGTAACAGCGCAGACGTTTATTAAAACGAATCTGCGAAAACAGAGGTAATGCCTAGAGGCTGCCCGTGCCCTCGGCACTCTTACGCTACCTGATGGAGTCATCATCATGAGGAACCTAAACGCAAACACGGGGTCAGCTTTCCCGGAGACAGCACATAAATCTTCCCTGACCTGCAGTCGGCTGGATTTATGGTAGGTCACGACGCGTTCTTGTACAGCCACCAGCCGGCCAGGCGGCCTCCCATTCCTGCTTGACTGCAATGCCCTCCATGTTGTAGTCAGCTTTATCCGCGGGACATTCCCCACGTGTTGCTCTTATTCCACTAGCAGCTCGTGGCCCGCGCTAAGCACTCTGGCAGCTGTTTGTCAATGATCTTTGAATGACACTAGCAGGTTAACAGAGTAAAGACCGAGACAGAGAATTAGCTAAATCGACATTTTATACACATCCCCTGCCCGCCCTCCTTCCAGTATCGTGGAAGGTGTGCGTGTTACAGTAGTTCTCCACAAAACATACCGTGCATTCAATCAGTCCACCAAACTGCGGTAGGTAATATGGGTTGAAAGATGTCATACTCCCTCCACTTATAGCAACAGTGTTTTCACGAGAGTCCCCTTAATCTATCCACCTATTTATCCAACTCTAATCTCTGCCCCTTGTGAAGTAGTGAAGATTCTACGCATCCTTTAATCTTATTTACGTGTAGTATGCAAATTTGGGAAGGCATTGAAGGTCAATGTTTGGAAAGAATACTGAATATGTCCAGGTCTTCAATGACATAGGTGATAAGGATGGAGACAAGACTCATAGCCTAGTATTATATTTCCATTCGGTCAATATTATAATTTTGGAATAAATTATTAACATCCAGAGAGGACAAAATAGCATTGCACTGTTGAGAGGAGTCTCAAAGGTGTGACCTAACATGGGCTGCGATGTAAAGAGAGCAGCTGAAGGAAAATAAAGAACCCCTCTCTTTAAGATCTCCCGTTTAACGTCCCCACTAAAGCTTTGCACACTTAAAATAGAACTAGGGCTAATGAAGCAACCGGAGGAAGGGATTCTAGTTATTTATTATTGAAGAAATCTACAGCTTCATTGTGGGAACTCGTGGAGAAGTGCAATAGCTATACCTCATATCTCAGTCCTACCCAATCTGGAAATGAGCAAGCAATTCTAAAATTTAGAATAGGACTCAATGCATATTAGGCCCGATCACAGATGATATGATGATTAAAGGGACAGGGGTGTATTTGTAAATGCGGAAAAATAATGACATTTTCTAGTTTCCGTATTTTATTAAATTGTTTACTTTTATATAGAGAACACTGGAGTCTTTTAAAGCCAATTGTAATGAAATGTGGAGCAACAAATGGATCCATTGCCATTATATTTTTCTTTTCAATGCATTTCTTTGATGTGAGTGCAGTAGAACGAATCTTATTAGTGGTTAAGACATGTACGAATATATAGACTGTTCATATTGTAAGTCTACAATGTAATACGGTACTTCATTGTTTTATGTTTTGAAGAAGGTCTTAATACTTTTATATTTGAACTGAACGCATCCTTTAGCTTTCTCCAGCCAAAGTGACAAGTAATTCTCTTTCATCTGACGGAAGAGAGGGAGAACACCAGTGAGGAAATAAGTGATCAGTGAAGAGCACAACACACATGGTATTTACAGGACTTTGCACACACCCAACAAAGAACATATTACAGTCTGGTGCAGGCGCACCTCTTTAGTTAAGATTGGAACTTCAGTGGAAATCCATTTTTTTACTGTTAATTAACTGGTCCTTTTACCAGTCAATGTGCACCAAACTTTGAGGAAACGGCATTGAGAAAACGCGCACTAAGGGGGTCATTACAACATTGGCAGTAAAAGCCGCTTACCACCGTGCAGAAGACCGCCAACACACCGCCGCGGCCGCGGAAATCGGCCACAGCTATTACGACCCTGATCTCGAAATCCGACAAAATCCAGACACCCACACAAGTCCGCCACACCAAAGGTCAGTGATAAACTGGCGAAAACAAATCCTCCACCGTCACGCCAACAGAAATACACCCATGCTATCACGACCCACGAATCCACGCGGCGGTCTTTCAACCGCGGTATTCCATTGGCGGTACACACCACCGCACTCAAAATACACACACATCTCCAAAACACCACCACATTGGACAATTTGAAATACACACACCTGATACACATACACACACCACTCCCACACACCCAAAACAATATAAAACACACACCCACATCACCTCACACAACACACAACTAAATATCACCCCACACAGCACAACACACACCAACCCACACATCACCCACACCACTCCACAGCAAAGACACCCCAGGTTCTCGGAGGAGGAGCTCAGGGTCATGGTGGAGGAAATCCTACGGGTAGAGCCACAGCTATTTGGAGCACAGGTGCAGCACACCTCCATAGCTAGGAAGATGGAGCTATGGCGAAGAATAGTCGACAGGGTCAATGCAGTGGGACAGCACCCAGGAAATCGGGACAACATCAGGAAGAGGTGGAACGACCTACGGGGGAAGGTGCGTTCCGTAGTCTCCAGACACCACCTGGCGGTACAGCGGACTGGCGGCGGACCCACACCTCCTCCCCCACAACTAACAATTAACTAACAACATGGGAGGAGCAGGTCTTGGCGATTCTGCATCCTGAGGGCCTCGCAGGAGTCGGTGGAGGAATGGGCTCTGGTAAGTCAAATCTTAACTATCATATCCCCCACCCAACCTGCATGCTATCACATACCCCCACCCTCACCCCCAGCACCCCAACTCCTCACAAATGTCCCAACATCACAAACCACACATCCCAACACCAAGCCCTGCATGACATAACAAAGCATGGACACCCATCATTAAAGCATGCCCCCTGCACATACCCATAACACCACCCTCAACCATCATCACACAAGCCCCCACACAGGAATGCTAGCACTGGGGTACACGGTCACCCACCCATTGCACACCATGACACACACAGATGCAATAATCATGCTTTTACACCCCTGCAGGACCACTACCCAACGTCACCAGACAAGAGGGCCCAGACATCTCCACCCCACCCACAGAAGAGGCCCACAGTGATGACAGCAGCTCTGTCCAACTGGATCCAGATGATCAGCCCGGACCATCGTGGGCCTCGGGACAGTCGGTTCCCCTCATACAGGCACAGCCCACCACAGACCTTCCACCCTCTGGTAACACCAGCACAGCACCCACCCAGCGGGCCCATACCTCTGTCCCCAGGACACGTCCACCACTACAGGGAACCCAGGATAACCCACCACCCCAACAATAACAGGGACCTGGGGGCAGTGGCAGTGGACACACGGTCCAGGGGACGGAAGCACAGGAACACAGGGGAACTGGGAGGGCTGCAGTGCGACAGGGGGTGGACAGGCCAAGGGAACCCACTCTCCACAAGGCCCTCTCCTCCATCATGGGAGCATACCACCACTCCCAGGAGACGATGGCAACGGTCCTGGCCAAGTTTCAGGAGACCCAGCACATGCAGGAGGAACAGTATTTGGGGTTCGGGAAGGAACTCAGAACCATCAGCTCCGCCCTGGGCACCATCGTAGGGGTGCTGAAGGAAATACTTAACACCAGGAGGGACACTGTGGCACTCCAAGGGGCCCCTGACACTAGCATGGACGATGAACTGCCCACCACCTCCGCCGGCACCAGTGGACAAGAGGCAGCGCCACAGAACCACCACAACAGCACCCCACCCCCTGCAGATGGAGAACCACCCGCAAGCGGTCCCTGAGATCCAGGAACAAGACAGAGCACGATGCCAAGACCCCCGCCAAGAAATGAGACCACCCTGATTGTCAAACCTCTTTGTAACCCTGTCCATATTGAAACTGCCCCAGCTCCACTTTCTATGCCCATATGGGCAATGCACCTGTGAGACTAATAGACTGGACTCTGCCATGGACATTCCTCCACCATCACCCCTCACCATTTTACAACCCCCCTCCAATATTGAGCACTTCAATAAACACCCTTGAAGCACAAAACAATCTGGAGTCAGTCTGTGATTTCGAAAATGTGTATTAGCAATGACAGTGACAAAATGCGTTTTCAAATGTAATGTCAACATACCTATGTCACACATCTCAAGTCCATGAGGAATCTAAGCAGATAACACACGTTGGAAACCACACCTGTGAAAAGGGAAATGTACAACTCAGTGACCATATACTGGTTGAAATCGACAGACAGGATAGAGGTAGAAGTGTTACAGTACTTGTAGTAGGCAGGAATGTATTCTCACCTGTGTGTCACTGGAAATATTGCTGGATAACTGAGTCCCTGTTGTCAATGTCTTGTTCCTCTGCTTCCTCCTCATCACTGTCCACAGGCTCCACAGCTGCCACAACACCGTCATCTGGACCATCCTCCTGCAGAAAAGGCATCTGTCGTCGCAAAGCCAAGTTGTGAAGCATACAGCAGGCCACGATGATCTGGCACACCTTCTTTGGTGAGTAGAATAGGGAACCGCCTGTCTTATGGAGGCACCTGAACCTGGCCTTCAGGAGGCCGAAGGTGCGTTCGATCACCCTCTCAGTCTGCCCATGGGCCTCATTGTAGCGTTCCTCTGCCCTGGTCCTGGGATTCCTCACTGGGGTCAGTAGCCATGACAGGTTGGGGTAACCAGAGTCCCCTAATAGCCACACCTGGTGCCTCTGGAGTTGACCCATCACATAAGGGATGCTGCTATTCCGCAGGATGTAGGCGTCATGCACAGAGCCAGGGAACATAGCATTTACCTGGGAGATGTACTGGTCTGCCAAACATACCATCTGTACATTCATCGAATGATAACTCTTCCGGTTCCTGTACACCTGTTTACTCCTGTGGGGGGGGGGGGTGGGGCAGAGCTACATGGGTCCCATCAATGGCACCTATGATGTTGGGGATATGTCCAAGGGCATAGAAGTCACCTTTCACTGTAGGCAAATCCTCCACCTGAGGGAAAACGATGTAGCTCCGCATGTGTTTCAGCAGGGCAGACAACACTCTGGACAACACGTTAGAAAACATAGGCTGGGACATCCCTGATGCCATGGCCACTGTTGTTTGAAATGACCCACTTGCCAGGAAATGGAGCACTGATAGCACCTGCACTTGAGGGGGGATTCCTGTGGAATGGCGGATTGCTGACATCAGGTCTGGCTCCAACTGGGCACACAGTTCCTGGATTGTGACACGGTCAAACCTGTAGGTGATGATCAAACTTCTTTCCTCCATTGTCGACAGGTCCACCAGCGGTCGGTACACCGGAGGATTCCGCCATCTCCTCACATGTCCCAGTGGACAGTGCCTAGAAAGGACAACAGCGACCACAGAGTGAAACAACTCAGAGGTATGTACCCACAGTCTACACAGAACACCATTCATACACAAAATGTTGCCTGTATTTGTGTTGTGAGACAAGGCCTAGGTATGTGTGATGCAGTTGGTAATTAGGCCATGCGGGCCCCTGAAATGGCGGCTGCCCGACCTCTAAACTGGGACAATGGGGTGTGAGGTAACTGCGCTGGCGTTGTACACCGTCGCGGTAGGCGGTCGAAGACCGTGGCGCAATGCTGCATTGGTTAACATTGGACCCTATGGGTCCCAGGAGCCAATGACGATGTACGCCGGCGGTGATGGTACGCACCGCCGCGGACGTGACCGCCGCGGACGTGACCACCATTTTCTATCTGTTGAATCACTCGATACTTGATCTTCGACAGGAGAGGACCTACACTGCAAGTGCTGCTGTGACCTCGGTCTGGAAGAGACAATGGCTTGTGCGTCTGGGCAAAGGACCCCTGCCTTCACTGGAGAGGAGTTGGAGAAGCTCGTCAACGGGGTCCTCCCCCAGTACATGCTACTCTACGGTCCTCCAGACCAACAGGTAAGTACACAGGGAGCACGTTGTATGGGCTATGCCTGTGCGGAGAGGGCTGGTTCTAAGAATGAAGGGGGTACAGTTCTGCGTGCATGAAGGACTGTGAATGCATGTGCCACATGGCAAGGGTAGGGTTGTGGGCCACTCACTGAGACGGTGCAGTTGGTAATGACTTCTCTTCTTCCCCTGTACATGTCATGTAGGTCAGCGCCCACCAGAAGAAGGATATTTGGCGTGCATCACAGACGGAGCACCCACTGCCGGAAAAGATGGGAGGACATTTGCCGCTGGAGCAAAAAGACGGCGGAGGCTCAGCTGGGGATGGCCTCCCAACGTGGGAGGGGTGCCCGTCGAACCATGACCCCCCTGATGTTCCGGATCCTGGCGGTAACCTACCCTGAGTTGGATGGGCGCTTGAGGGCATCACAGCAGACACAAGGGGGTGAGTACAACATCATTCAGTGGACTTTGCATGCAGTGAAGGTGTCTGGGTGGGGGAGGAGGGCTGTGGGTTTCCCTAGGCCAGGGCGAGTTCCGTAGGCTAGGCCCCTCCGTAATGCAGGCCATGTGGCACCCCACCCCAACTCTGTAGAGTGCCAAGTACAGGTATTCATGCCCCTGTGTCATCTATGTGTGCAGATGTCATCCATAGCCATGTAGGCCATATCCCAGGAATTGCATCTGTAGAGCCCAACAGCGCGACGTAGTGCAGGGGGCTGCTGTGTCTGTATTGTCTGCCAACTACAGCGGTAAGCCATGCACTCAACCTGTCTTTCTTCTGTCGCCCCCCCCCCCCCCTTTTTGTGGTCTCACTGTTCTTGTGTGCATCAGCATCATCAGGCGGAGGTACAGTGGCACCGGAGCACGAGGGAGCTGCATCCCACATGGCCATGGAGGGCCACACCACGGACTCAGAATACACCAGTGGGATGGAGGGCGAGGGGAGCACCACGGCAGTCACAGGATCTGCAACCAGCGACACGGACTCGTCCTCCGATGGGAGCTTCGTTGTGGTGGCGGCAAAATCTGTGCCCCCCACTTCTACAGGTACAGCCGCCACCCTCTCTACCAGCACCGCCCTCCCACCCCCCTACCAGCACTGCCCTCCCAGCAGCCCCTCAGCCTTCGCCCCGTGCCCGCTCACCCAGGAGGGTGGGCATCACCTTCACCCCAGGCACCTCAGCCCCTGCCCCTGTCACCTCCGCTGCCCTCAGTGAGGAGGCCATTGACCTCCTCAGGTCCCTCACTGTTGGGCAGTCTACCATTTTGAATGCCATCAGGGTGTAGAAAGGGAATTGCAACACACAAATGCATTCCTGGAGAGCATTCATTCTGGTCAGGCTGCCCTTCATCGAACCCTGCAAACTCTGGCCTCAGCACTGATGGCAGCCATTGTCCCTGTATCTAGCCTCCCCCTTCCAACTTCCTCCACCCAGACCCAATCCCCTGTACCCCAGCCTATCCCAAGCACACCATCAGACTAGCCTGCACACACCTCACCACACAAGGGAAGCGCAGGCAAACATAAGCACCACACATCCCACAGGCACTCACGCAAGCATCACACACATACAGACACACCAACATCCACTGGCTCCACTGTGTCTCCCTCCTCCTCGTCTCCCTCCTCCCTCCCAGTCTCGTCTACACTCACACCTGCATGCACTACCACTACAGCCACTACGTCCCGCACCAGCACACCCACCACCACACCCCGCTCACGTGCAGTCACCACCCCCACTACCATTTCCACGTCCCCTGTGTCCTCTCACAGTGTGTCTGTGACGCCCCCTCCCAAGATACACAAACGCAGGCACACACCCACCCAACAGCCATCCACCTCACGACAGCCTCCAGCCCATGCACCTGCACCCAAACCCACAAAAGTTACACCTCCTACAACCACCGCCTCTTTCTCCACTCCCAAACCCCCTCCAGCTACCCGTCCCAGTGTCTCCAAACAACGTTTCCTGTCCCCCCTTAACCTATTTCCCACCACCCCCCCTTCCAACTCATAGGTCCCGTACTAGCACCTCAGCCAAAAAATCTTCGGGACAGTGGTGCCTGTTGTTACAGGTATGTGGAGTGCACCGGCCACCAGGACAGCCAGTGTGACACGGAGCCACAGCAGCCCCCCGTGAAGCACCAGAAGTTGGACAGTGCCCGGCGGGAGAGGGGGAAGACTCCAGCCAGCAAAGCCGCTCACAAGGGTCCCGGGGGGAGTGTCGACTCAGCTGTGACTCCTCCCAAGGTGGGGAAGGGGCAGAAGAAATCGCCAAAGTCTGGGAGGAGCCACACGGCGGAGAAGACGGCCATCATCCCCGCTGCCCAGGAGGCCACCGCCAGCCCCATCGTCACTGGCCAGGAGGCCACCGCCAGAGTCACTGCCCAGGAGGCCAGCCCCATCGTCACTGGCCAGGAGGCCACCGCCAGCCACAGCCCAGCTGGCCAGGAGGGCCCCGCAAGCCACAGCCCAGCTGACCCATGAATGACTGCCAGCCACAGCCCTGCTGGGCAATGAAGGACCGCCTTGGCAAGGACCGCTGAACAGGCCAGAGACCGCTGAACAGGGCAAAGACCGCCATGGAATGCACCGCTGAACAGGTCTGACACTGGCAACTGAAGCACCCCTGAACAGGCCAGGGACCGCTGAACAGGGCAAAGACCGCCATGGAATGCACCGCTGAACAGGTCTGACACTGGCAACTCAAGCACCGCTGAACAGGCCAGGGACCGCTGAACAGGGCAAAGACCGCCATGGAATGCACCGCTGAACAGGTCTGACACTGGCAACTCAAGCACCGCTGAGCAGGCCAGGGACCGCTGAACAGGGGAAAGACCGCCATGGAATGCACCGCTAGCCCATTTGCGGCAGGGGCAGTGACGCTACTGGTACCGTCACGGGTTGTTTTCTGCACTCTGGGCACCAGTCCCCCTCCAGAACCAGTGGAGAAAGGCATCCACTACCTCAGTCCTTGGCAGGATGAAGCACTCTGGGCACCAGTCCCCCTCGAGAACCAGAGGAGAAAGGCATCCACTACCTCAGTCCTTGGCAGGATGAAGCACTCTGGGCACCAGTCCCCCTCCAGAACCAGTGGAGAGATACATCCACTACCTCAGTCCTTGGCAGGATGAAGCACTCGGGGCACAAAGCCCCCTCCAGAACCAGTGGAGATTTACATCCACTACCTTAGTCCTTGGCAGGATGAAGTACTTTGGGCACAAAGCCCCCTCCAGAACCAGTGGAGAAAGGCATCCACTCTGTCTGTCCTGCACAGGATGAAGCACTCTGGGCGCAAAGCCCCCTCCAGAACCAGTGGAGACTGTTATCCACTTGAGAGACTGTGGCTTTGCACTCCCCAGGATGGTACAGTGGGCAAACCACCCACTGCAGAGACTTGAGAGACTGTGGCTTTGCACTCCCCAGGATGGTACAGTGGGCAAACCACCCACTGCAGAGACTTGAGAGACTGTGGCTCTGCACTCCCCAGGATACATCAATGGGCATGGAGCCCCCTTGTGGATCTGGCGTGGTGCACTCATCCGGCTGAGGTGCCCCACCTTCCCTTCCCCCTGAGGTGCCTGTTGTATTTCTATCTGATGCCCCTGCAGTGTTCTCTCCGTTTTGATCGGGTATCTTGTGTGGGCCTCGCCCATGCATTTTGGGCCCAGTGGTCCACGGACTATGAATGGTGCAATACCTGCACTACTAATCGTGGTGTATATTTTCTTTATGGTGTATATATATATTTTTGCCTACTTGAATTTAATATATTACAATGGTTCCACTAATTTCCTTTTGTCTTTGCATTCTTCCGGGGGGGTTAGGGGGTGTTACTGTAATGTATAGATATGCATTGATGTGTGTGTTGTTGTGGGTGATGGTCGGGGTGGGGGGTTGGGATGTTGGTTGTTTGTGTCCCTGTGTTTTTGCCTCCCTACTCCCCTATGTCGTAGGTCAAAAATCATTAACATTTATAAAGTGCACTACTCACCCGTGCGGGTCTCAAGGCGCTAGGGGAAAGGGGGGGTTACTGCTGCTCGAATAGCCAGGTTTTTAGGAGTCTCCGGAAAGCGGAGTGGTCCTGGGTAGACCTGAGGCTGGTGGGGAGGGTGTTCCAGGTCTTGGCCGCCAGGAAGGAAAAAGATCTCCCACCTGCCGTGGAGCCGCAGATGCGAGGGACCGCAGCGAGTGCGAGACCAGAGGAACGGAGGAGGCAGGTGGGGACGTAGAAGCTGAGGCGTTGGTTGAGGTATTCCGGTCCCTTGTTGTGGAGGGCTTTGTGTGCGTGGGTGAGAAGTCGAAAGGTGATCCTTTTGCTGACTGGGAGCCAATGCAGGTGTCTCAGGTGTGCGGAGATGTGGCTGTTGCGGGGTACGTCGAGGATGAGGCGTGCCGATGCGTTTTGAATGCGTTGCAGGCAATTTTGGAGTTTGGCTGTGGTCCCGGCATAGAGGGTGTTGCCGTAGTCCAGGCGGCTCATGACGAGGGCGTGGGTCACGGTTTTTCTAGTGTCGGCGGGGATCCAGCGGAAGATCTTGCGGAGCATGCGGAGGGTGAGGAAGCAGGCGGAGGACACGGCGTTGACTTGCTTGGTCATGGTGAGAAGAGGGTCCAAGATGAAGCCGAGGTTGCGGGCGTGGTCTGTGGGGGTAGGTGCGGTGCCGAGGGCCGAGGTCCACCAGGAGTCGTCCCAGACGGACGGGGTGTTGCCGAGGATGAGGACTTCCGTTTTTTCAGAGTTCAGCTTTAGGCGGCTGAGCCTCATCCAATCTGCGACGTCTTTCATACCCTCTTGTAGGTTGGTCTTGGCACTGGCAGGGTCCTTGGTGAGGGAGAGTATAAGTTGGGTGTCGTCGGCGTAGGAGGTGATGATGATGTCGTGCTTGCGAACGATGTTGGCGAGGGGGCTCATGTAGACATTGAAGAGTGTCGGGCTGAGCGATGAGCCTTGAGGTATGCCGCAGATGATCTCGGTGGGTTCTGAGCGAAACGGAGGGAGGTAAACTCTTTGGGAACGGTTTGAGAGGAAGGAGGCGATTCAGTCCAGGGCCTGGCCTTGGATCCCGGTGGAGCGGAGGCGGGTGATTAGGGTGCAGTGACAGACGGTGTCGAAGGCAGCCGAGAGGTCGAGGAGAATGAGGGCGACTGTTTCACCGTTGTCCATCAGGGTTATGATGTCGTCAGTGACTGAGATGAGGGCGGTTTCCGTGCTGTGGTTGGTTCGGAATCCGGTTTGTGAAGGGTCGAGCAGGTTGTTGTTTTCCAGGAAGGTGGTCAGCTGTTTGTTGACGGTCTTCTCTATTACCTTGGCTGGGAAAGGCAGAAGAGAGATGGGGCGGAAGTTTTTCAGGTCGCTCGGGTCAGCCGTAGGTTTCTTTAGTAGGGCGTTGACTTCGACGTGTTTCCAGTATTCGGGGAAGGTAGCAGAAGAAAAAGAAGAGTTGATGACGGTCTGGAGGTGAGGGGCGATGATGTCGTCGGCTTTGTTAAAGATGAAGTGAGGGCAGGGGTCCGAAGGGGCGCCGGAGTGGATAGAGTTTATGATGGATTTGGTTTCTTCAGTGTTAAAGTGGGTCCAGTTGTTGAGGGTAATGGCCTGGGGTGCGGGTTCGGTGGTGTTATGTTGGGTCTGGTGTCCGAAGCTGTCGTGGAGGTCGCTGATCTTGCGATGGAAGAAAGTGGCGAGGGATTCGCACAAATCCTGTGAGGGCGTGACGGCGTTGGCATTGGGGTTGGAGAACTCCTTGACGATGCTGAAGAGTTCTCTGCTGTTGTGGCTGTTTTTGTCCAGTCTGTCGGTGAAAAAGTTCTTTTTAGCAGCGCGGATCAGGTGGTGGTGTTCGCGGGTAGCGTTCTTGAGGGCGGTCATGTTGTCAGCGGAGTGGTCCTTGCGCCAGGCCTTCTCGAGGGCGCGACAAGTTTCCTTTGATTCTTTGAGGGTGTCAGGGAACCAGAGAGGTTTTTTGGTGTTGGTCTGTTGATGCGTGCGTTTGAGGGGAGCAAGGTTGTCTGCGCAGTTGGAGATCCAGTTTGTGAGGCTGAGGGCTGCGTCGTTGGGGTCGGTGGTGAGGGTGGGTTGGTTGGCGGCGAGTGCTGAGAAGAGTTGCTCTTCGGGGATCTTGTTCCACTGTCGACGAGGGATGGGTTGAGTGCGGAGGTGGCGGGTCTCGGGTCGGAATGTGAAGTGGACACAGCTGTGGTCGGTCCAGTGTAGAGCGGAGGTGTGGCTGAAGAAGACGTGTTTGCTGGCGGAGAAGATAGGGTCAAGCGTGTGTCCGGCGATGTGGGTGGCGGTGTTCACCAGTTGTTTGAGGCCGAGGTTGGCGAGGTTGTCGAGCAGGGTGGTGGTGTTGGGGTCATTGTTTTGTTCCAGATGGAAGTTGAGGTCGCCTAGGAGGATGTAGTCCGGTGAGGCGAGGGCGTGCGGGGAGATGAAGTCGGCGATGGCGTCACTGAAGGGGGCGCGCGGTCCGGGAGGACGGTAGACGAGGGATCCTCTGAGGGTGGTCCTCGGGTCGGTGCGAATCTGAAAATGCAGGTGTTCAGCGGCGAGAGGGGTGTCTTCGGTGGAGGTGGTGACGCTGATGGAGTCTTTGAAGACGATGGCGATACCTCCTCCTACTTGGTTGGTGCGGTCGTTTCTAGAGATCTTGTAGCCTTTGGGGATGGCGGTGGCGATGTCTGGAGCAGAGGAGGCGTTCATCCAGGTCTCCGTGATGAAGGCGACATCCGGTGCTGTGGAGTCCAGGAGGTCCCAGAGTTCAACGGCGTGCTTGTGGACGGATCGAGCATTGACCAGGATGCACTTGAGGTGGTTGATGGCGCGTGGGCTTGTGGTCGTGGTAGTTGCGTGGTGGAAGATGCGTTTGCAGGAGTTGCAGGCGAAGGGTCCATGGGTGCGTTTGGGGTGAGCTTGGAAGCAGGAGTTGGAGCGTCCTGGGTTGAGGGCGAGGAGGGTGGTGGGGTCGTAGCGGATCAGCGGGGCTTGGGAGAGCTGGGGACCAGGGGTCGTGGCGCTGGGCGCGGGCCAGGCGCGGACGGGCGCAGATGGGCTTGCCTCTGGCAGGCCTCCGGCGCACCAGCGGCCGCCATATGAGGTGGGAGGGGGGGAGGGGTCAGCTGGGGGCGAATGGGAGCTGGGGGGCGGGGGCGTGCAGGAGGTCGCGGCGGGAAAGCACGAGGGAGGGGGGACAGGTAGAGTGAGAAGAGCTGGGGGAGGGGGGTTTAAGGGTGGAGGGGGGTGAGTGTTAGGAGGTTTGGGAGATTAGGAAGAGAGATAGGAGTAGGGTTGTGAAGATAGGGGAGTGGGGGTTGTAGAGGTGGGTGAGGGTGAGAGGTAGAGTGAGAGGATAGGAAGAATAGGTAATAGAGGGGGTGGCGGGAAGGGGGGAGAGATAGAGAAATAGATAGAGAAAATGGATAGATAGAGAAATCGATAGATAGAGAAATAGATAGAGAGATAGGTAGATAGGAGGAGGTGGAGAGTGAGGGAGTTAGATAGTGAGATAGAGAGATAGAGAGATAGAGAGATAGAGAGATAGGTGGATAGGAGGAGAGAGGGAGGTAGATAGCGAATGGGTTAGATAGGGGTGATAGAGAGGGGGAGGCGAGTGAGGGAGGGGGATGAGGCAGGAGCAGGAGGGCAGGCGCGGGGAGAAGAAGACGGAGGGGGCAGAGGAGCCGAAGACAGAAGACAGAAGACAGAAGAACAGAAGACAGAAGAACTGAAGACCGGAAGAACAGAAGAACAGAAGACCGGAAGAACAGAAGAACAGAAGACCGGAAGAACAGAAGAACAGAAGAACAGAAGACCGGAAGAACAGAAGAACAGAAGAACAGAAGACCGGAAGAACAGAAGAACAGAAGAACAGAAGACCGGAAGAACAGAAGAACAGGAGTCCAGAAGAACTCAGAAGAGCAGAAGTTCACAGAAGAGCAGAAGATCACAGATGAAGATACGAAGAACAGAAGGCAGAAGACAGGCAGAAGACCTCAGAAGAAGATGAAGAAGAAGAGAGGCGACAGGAGAGGCAGAGAAGCACACAGAAGAAGAGAGAAGACGGGGAGAAGAAGAGTACAGAAGAAGATTACAGGCGAGGTGCGAGGAGGAAGAACAGAGAAGAAGAAAAGAAGAAAAGAAGCAGGAGAGAGGGTGAGTAGCGCGGGGCAGGGCGAGGGGCTGGGAGGTGGGGGGTACTTACTGTGAGGTGGGTCTCAGGAACTCAGTAACCTGGAGGAGCTGGAGGAGCTGCAGCGGCAGGGGGAGCGACCTACCCTTGGGTCAAGGGTTGCTACCACTGTCGCGCAGCGGCCGCCATATGAGGTAGGAGGGGGGGTCAGCTGGGGGCGAATGGGAGCTGGGGAGCGGGGGCGTGCAGGAGGTCGCGGCGGGAAAGCGCAAGGGAGGGGGGGACAGGTAGAGTGAGAAGAGCTGGGGGAGGGGGGTTTAAGGGTGGAGGGGGGTGAGTGTTAGGAGGTTTGGGAGATTAGGAAGAGAGATAGGAGTAGGGTTGTGAAGATAGGGGAGGGGGGTTGTAGAGGTGGGTGAGGGTGAGAGGTAGAGTGAGAGTGAGAGGATAGGAAGAATAGGTAATAGAGGGGGTGGCGGGAAGGGGAGGAGAGATAGAGAAATAGATAGAGAAAATGGATAGATAGAGAAATCGATAGATAGAGAAATAGATAGAGAGATAGGTAGATAGGAGGAGGTGGAGAGTGAGGGAGTTAGATAGTGAGATAGAGAGATAGAGAGATAGGTGGATAGGAGGAGAGAGGGAGGTAGATAGCGAATGGGTTAGATAGGGGTGATAGAGAGGGGGAGGCGAGTGAGGGAGGGGGATGAGGCAGGAGCAGGAGGGCAGGCGCGGGGAGAAGAAGACGGAGGGGGCAGAGGAGCCGAAGACAGAAGACAGAAGAACAGAAGATAGAAGAACAAAAGACCGGAAGAACAGAAGAACAGAAGACCGGAAGAACAGAAGAACAGAAGAGCGGAAGAACAGAAGAACAGAAGAACAGAAGACCGGAAGAACAGAAGAACAGAAGAACAGAAGACCGGAAGAACAGAAGAACAGGAGTCCAGAAGAACTCAGAAGAGCAGAAGTTCACAGAAGAGCAGAAGATCACAGATGAAGATACGAAGAACAGAAGGCAGAAGACAGGCAGAAGACCTCAGAAGAAGATGAAGAAGAAGAGAGGCGACAGGAGAGGCAGAGAAGCACACAGAAGAAGAGAGAAGACGGGGAGAAGAAGAGTACAGAAGAAGATTACAGGCGAGGTGCGAGGAGGAAGAACAGAGAAGAAGAAAAGAAGAAAAGAAGCAGGAGAGAGGGTGAGTAGCGCGGGGCAGGGCGAGGGGCTGGGAGGTGGGGGGTACTTACTGTGAGGTGGGTCTCAGGAACTCAGGAACCTGGAGGAGCTGGAGGAGCTGCAGCGGCAGGGGGAGCGACCTACCCTTGGGTCAAGGGTCGCTACCACTGTCGCGCAGCGGCCGCCATATGAGGTAGGAGGGGGGGGGTCAGCTGGGGGCGAATGGGAGCTGGGGAGCGGGGGCGTGCAGGAGGTCGCGGCGGGAAAGCACAAGGGAGGGGGGGACAGGTAGAGTGAGAAGAGCTGGGGGAGGGGGGTTTAAGGGTGGAGGGGGGTGAGTGTTAGGAGGTTTGGGAGATTAGGAAGAGAGATAGGAGTAGGGTTTTGAAGATAGGGGAGGGGGGGTTGTAGAGGTGGGTGAGGGTGAGAGGTAGAGTGAGAGTGAGAGGATAGGAAGAATAGGTAATAGAGGGGGTGGCGGGAAGGGGAGGAGAGATAGAGAAATAGATAGAGAAAATGGATAGATAGAGAAATCGATAGATAGAGAAATAGATAGATAGAGAGATAGGTAGATAGGAGGAGGTGGAGAGTGAGGGAGTTAGATAGTGAGATAGAGAGATAGAGAGATAGGTGGATAGGAGGAGAGAGGGAGGTAGATAGCGAATGGGTTAGATAGGGGTGATAGAGAGGGGGAGGCGAGTGAGGGAAGGGGATGAGGCAGGAGCAGGAGGGCAGGCGCGGGGAGAAGAAGACGGAGGGGGCAGAGGAGCCGAAGACAGAAGACAGAAGACAGAAGAACAGAAGACAGAAGAACAGAAGACCGGAAGAACAGAAGAACAGAAGACCGGAAGACCGGAAGAACAGAAGAACAGAAGACCGGAAGAACAGAAGAACAGAAGAACAGAAGACCGGAAGAACAGAAGAACAGAAGAACAGAAGACCGGAAGAACAGAAGAACAGGAGTCCAGAAGAACTCAGAAGAGCAGAAGTTCACAGAAGAGCAGAAGATCACAGATGAAGATACGAAGAACAGAAGGCAGAAGACAGGCAGAAGACCTCAGAAGAAGATGAAGAAGAAGAGAGGCGACAGGAGAGGCAGAGAAGCACACAGAAAAAGAGAGAAGACGGGGAGAAGAAGAGTACAGAAGAAGATTACAGGCGAGGAGCGAGGAGGAAGAACAGAGAAGAAGAAAAGAAGAAAAGAAGCAGGAGAGAGGGTGAGTAGCGTGGGGCAGGGCGAGGGGCTGGGAGGTGGGGGGTACTTACTGTGAGGTGGGTCTCAGGAACTCAGGAACCTGGCAGAGCTGGAGGAGCTGCAGCGGCAGTTGGAGCGACCTACCCTTGGGTCAAGGGCAGTACTCACCGTGGTCTTCGCCGCCGGCATTGATGATCCTCGTGTAGGAGCAGGAAGACTATCGCAGGGAGAATATGGAGTTCCGGCTCCATGGTGCCCTCCTTCCTCGTGGATTGTGTAGAGGTGAGCGTTTTCCCTTCAAAATTCCTGTTTCTGCGGTGTTTTTATCAACGGTGAATCCACCCCGGAAAAGGTGGCGGATTGGTAGGTTGTGATACTGTGGGCAGTACATTGTCCTCCGCCTGTCTGTTGGCGGTGACCGTCGCGCTGTTTGTCTGTACCGCCATGGTGGTCAGAGTGTTAAAGTGGCTGTCTTTGTTGGCGGTTTCCTCCATGGTCATAATTCCAAATTTCTTACCGCCGGCCAATTACTCGCTGGTCAAAATTACAGTACATTTTATTAGGCATGATAACCTTTACATCAGTTATTGGCCTTCATTGGTATGCTGGATTTTCGTCCAGCCATTTAGGAGATACAAGTCAGGGTATCACTGTCCAATGCACAATTGAGCGTGTATCTGTGAATGTTCACAATCAACACAAAAAGATGCTTGGCAGACAGGTTACTCCATAACAACGGTGACAAATGTCCCATCCGCCAAAATCTAAATCCCATAGGATAGACTATTCTTTAGATTTAGGCGGACGGCACAACTGTCACCATTGTGATGGATTAACCCATCCGCCAAGTTCTAAATCAGGCCTATAGATAAGAGAGCATGGAAAAGTGCTGACGTTAAGTGAGGCTGGTGTGGGTTTGTTGCTTCCATATCTTACCCTATAGCAGAGAGGAAATTAGCCCAGACAACATTCCACACTACCCAATTACAGGGGGATTTTGACTTCCCGGCAGGTCTTGCCCACGGATGATAAAGGGGTATTGAAAGAACTTTGGCCAACCTTTGGCAAAGTGTGGGATATTTCTTCAGAATCATACCCCTACCTTGCACAGTGACACAGGGGAGGGGATGAGGGTTGGGGGGTGGATTAGCCCTCACCCCCACAGTGCCTAAATATCAAGGTTTTACCACCCCTATTTTGCAAGTATATATTGTATTGTATCATTACTATAGCACTTTCTACCCCCTGACATGCATTTTACAGATAGATAAGTGGATACTCTGCTGCATATGGATGGATGGATGATGTAGGTTGTGAAGCGCTCTTTGGGCAAGGTTGGCACTAGAAAAGCCTGCCAAAAATGAAATGGGATTCTGCCTAGCATACTCTAATCTCATCCACCAAGAATTAAAAACAAAGCTTTAAAGTTTGTTGTTAGAAATGGATGTACATCTAATGACTTAATTGCATAATATGAACCTTGAAAATCTGAGATTAATCTAGTCTTTCATGCTTAACAAGATTATATAATTCATGCCAAATACTGTATTTCTCCAAGCCTCATTTTTGTTCATCTCTTATAAGAGTACCCTGAAATATGTACATTTAGGATGTACAGGGTACGGAAATATCTTGTGTTTTCTTCACCTATTATGTAGCTCCATCTAAGTTACAACTTTAGACAACATTGAAGGTATTCATGACAAGTGAATAGCCCCTCAGTTCACCAGTATGCATTGTCATCAAGGCGGTGGTAGGAACATTTCTCAGTTCATGTTTAAAAAGTGTCACTTCTAATATATTCTTTTAATACTTTTCAAATAATCATATGTACTAAGGTGAAATGCATCAAATTGCTACAGAAATACACTTTCTTGAATTTTGAAGTCTCAATATTATATTCTACCATGATATTTGTTGCATGATATACACTCTAAATATTTTATATAAGGCTCAGCTCGTACGCTGGTTCTAAGATTCAGAGATGACTCTTGGGTTGGCTTTGGCTCAGCCTTATCTGCTAATTTGTAAAAATCGCCCACCTCTACCCTTAGCCAACCCACTTTGTCTAGGAGCAGTAAATTCAGGTCTACGTGACAGCTATTGGCTGCCATCATTGGCCTGTTTGCATGTGAACAGGGCAGTGATACCGCTGTGAGCGGACTCAGCACTCCTTTGTCCTCACAACATTAAGGGTAAACAAGGGACAGAACAGCTGTCCAGGCCCTATTTGAGTTTGTGAGGAGGGCAGCTGAACAGCCTTGAGTTGTGCCTGCTGTCTGTTGCCCTCATTTTAGGAAACAGAGGGACCGTGGCAGCTCTCCACTGACCCACTGCCTGTTTCAATAAATACGCACAGGGTCAACCCTTTGCTTAGGATTATTACATCTTTGCCCTCTACATGTGCTAGGCAGGGGTGTTAGAAGATATGTCCCCATCATTCTCAGAAACATTAGGGAAGAGAGACACAGATAGCACCACACCCTCTAATACGCTGCTTTTTCTTTTTAATCTTATTTTGTACTTGCGAAAGGAGGGGTTTGTGCAATACCTCACTCACCACACTGAGACATGGCAGTTGTGGGATGGAAGCACAAACAGCACCAGGGCAGCAGTGAGCTGCTCCATGCTTTGTATCTTTTTACAGCCTTCCCCTGCTGCAGATGGACATAGTGGTAGGGCACACAAAAGTAACGAGGCATGTATGAGCTGCCCGAGGCTATCTTTTGCTAATCCTCTTGTCCATGGACAATTTGGGGATGTAGGCATCACCCTCCACTACACTTAGACAAGACCTAAGCAAATTAATCCTCCTTGCCTTTAGGCAAAAGTGGCATGGTTAACAGAAAAGATTCCACCACTCACCATTGGGCAACTACACCTAGTAATGTGACCCAGGGAATAGGCACCAAATGGTTAGGACAAGCAAATGCCACTTTTCTAAAAGTGGAATTTTCAGAACTGTGACTTGAAATCTGACCTTACTATTAAAGACGATTTAAAATTGCAGTTCCCTAAACACCAAACATGACATTTCTATCTGCTCTCATACAAAAGGTACCACTTAATAAATGTGATAAGGATGCGCCATTGTTATCCTATGAGAGAGGTATGCCTCACAGTAGGAAAAAATGAATGTGAGGTTTTTTCACTATTAGGACATGTGAAATTTAAAAATACATGTCCAGCTTTTTAAATATAATGCACCGATCCTATAGAATGTTTAGGGCCTACACTAGTGGTATCTTAATGCAATTAAAAGGGGGTTTTAGGCCTGGTAAGAGGAATATTTTGTCAAGTCGAATTGACAGTTTAAAACTGCATACAGGCTGCAATGGCAGGTCTAAGACATGTTTTAAGGTACAAGTTAAGTGGGTGGCACAATATGTGCTGCAGACCTACTAGTAGCATATAACTTGCCAGCCTTAAGTATATGGTATACCACTTTACGAGGGATTTAAAAATAAATTAAATATGCCAATCTGGTGTAAGCCAATTTTTCTGTGTTTTAGGGAGTGAGCACAAGCGCTTTACCACTGGTTAGAAGAGATAAAGTGCACAGAGTCCTAAGGTCAATAAAACCAAATTCAGCAAAACAGGAAGAGAGAAGGCAAAACGTTTAGGGGACGACTACCCTAAGACTGATGGGTCTAACATCCTGTGAAAAAGATCTGGTTTTACTGTAAGAACATTCTGGAGACTGGGTTAGGAGTTATTACCAATCATAGGCTAATGGCTACTACAAGAAAGTCAGAAAACAAATTGACTTTATGAAGATCCAAACTGAATTACTGTGCTGTCTATCTATCTGTTAAAACTACAGGCGGCCTAGCTACTTTCTCCCCATAACCAAGAACTGAAGTGCTTGTCAACGAGCAAACCATCTGGCCTTCTGTAGCCCTAGTGACATAACAGACAAGACAGGGCACATCAGCAGGAGGCTTCAGCAAGACCAATGGGACAGGACTCTTGGCTCTGGCCCCAAGGCAAATGAAAACTTCAAAGACAGACAAAGCAAGTCTGTAGAAATAGACTTTGCTTCCTGAAGGAAGAAGAGGCTTAGTTGTCCATAACTTCCTGGAATCTGTGACTGGAGTCCCACAGCTGCCTTGGAATTTGGAGACCAAAAGAGTATCCAGTCAGAATATTTTCAACACTTGGACTAAGTGGGGGCTGAACTTTCAGCTATGGATGAAAGCAGATGGGCAGAGGAGTCTGTGCTGCCCTAGAATTAGTATAGTGGATTCTCACACAGAAAAACAGTGGGAAGAATGGACATAGTTGCATGTATCTACCACATGGTAACTGACTGCTCTTGTTACTTCAGTCTTTATGGGACTGGAACATAGACCTAGTAACTTTATTAGAATCTCACATCAGCTTTTTCTAATGCACAGTCTAATATTGACTTAACACAACTTACTTCTATGTGCAGTTTTTTTAACCTTTTCTTAAACAATTGTTTCACACAACTGCCTTATTCATCATTTTGGTCTAAACATCTTTTTACTAAACTGGTTACAAAAACAGACTTGTTTACTAACTTAAACAATGTTTCGGTCCTGCTTAAATACATTCCCATCACTCTGAGAAAAAGCTAGCTAGTTTGTACCATGGGCAAGCTTAAGTTATTTAATTGAAATTGTACATAATAAGGTACCAGATAAGTATGTAAGAGGGAGCATATTCCCCAAAGTACTAATCCTCTCTCTTACACAATAGAATACAATAACCCCATTGGTGCGTGCGTTGTCCACCGGCTGACACACGCACACCCTCCCTGGAGTGTGCCACGACTAGTGGCTAATGGCAGGGAGGAGGTTTTTTTTTTTTTTTATATTCCTCAGGAGACATGGAAGAGCTTCCATGTCTCCCCCCGCCCCGCCCCTCTGTGATAGTGCGCCGCGAGGCACCGACGTCACAGTTTGTTTTCCCCAATGGAGCAGGAAGCAGCAGGTAAGGCCACTTTCTGCTCCAGTGGGGAAAACGGGCCCGAAAGGGTCTCCCCACCTTTCAAGAAGGCCTCACTTGAAAGGGGAGTCTCTCCCCTTTCAAACAAGGTCTTCCTGAAAGTGTTTTCTGGCTATGGATCGCAGTGAACACCACAAGACACCAGGGATTTACTCTGGGGGAGTCAGCCCTTTGAAAATGGGCTGACCCCCAGGGCATTTTTTTTTTATTCAAGTAAGTTTACCCAGAAAGGGCGGGGGCGCGATCGCCCCCCCCCCGGGTTAATTTTTTTTTAAAAAAAATAGAAAAAGAAAAGAAACTTGTTGGGGGCGTCGGCTCTTTTCAAAATGGGCAGACCACCCTCCCCCGCACGTCACCCGGGGCATTGTTTGTTCTAAACTAAGTTGGTTTCGTTTACAAATGAAAAAAAATTACATTGACAGGGGGGTCGCCCATGAGCAGTGACGCCCCACTGTGGGGGCAATGTTTTTTTAAAAGATGTGTGATTTCCCTGGGGGCCATGATTGCCTCCCAGGGAAACCACACAGCTATTAAAAAAAAATATATATATATATATATATATATATATATATATATATATATATATATTATTTTGTTTAAAGTAGCACAGAAGGATTATATGCCTGCTGCAATGAACAAATCTGTATTTTATGTGAACACCTGAGTGGATTAGTAAAGTCTGCCATTACCTATGCTTTAAAAAAAATGTATGTGCAATTGGGGCTATGGAGAGATTAAGGGCACTGTAGCTGGGTGGTAGTGAGGGAATGAGAGGAGGAGGTTACGGGAGTGGGAGCACCAAAAGTGATTGCTGGACTGGGCACCACAGCTGCCAAAGACTGTGATGATGGATATATGGCAAGGTGAACTAAAAGTATGTCTTTTTGTTTTTTTTCAGTGTCTTTAGAGAACCTGCTGATTGAGGGAAAAAGCGAATGTAAAGTGACAGATATTTACTGTTGCACACATCACACGCACACGCCCACCAGCAATTTTGTCACCATCTACATAGGCTAGTGTTTTAGAGGGACAGTTTAGCCAGTAGCAGAGATGGCGTCTTGTTGGATGGCTGCTACTCAAGCCCTAACTCGGGTTATGGAGGACAGCTCTGATGTAGGATCAGAGACTGATACAGCATCTGAGGCAGAGGACAATGGAGCAGCCTCTGGGAGTGATTTTTCAGTCAGAGTCGTCCCATCTGATAATTCCTCTTCCAGTGATTCTGAGGGAGGCAATGAGGACAGTCGTGCTGTCCATTCCCAAGCACAGTCTGTGCAGTGGGACAACAACGGGTTAGCCCAACCCAGAGAGCAGGTGCATGTGGCAGCAACCACAGACAGAGTGCTCTCTTGGCAGCCCTCCAATTTAGTTCAGACCCAAATTCCACTATTTACAGTGGACTACCACTTCGCTAGTGGAGTTGAGGATATTTTTGGGCCTTATGCTCAAAATTGGGTTAGTGCAGAAATCCACTGTGCAGTCCTACTGGATGACTCATACGGTTGGGATAGCCCCCATCTTCGCACAGGCCAACAACATGGAAGGGCCCTAATCCTATTGTGGAGACATCAAAATTATCTCTCACAAACAACCTGGCTTTGTAAGGCTGGCACTTGCGTTTTTGGTCCTGGGCTCGGAGCCAGAATACCCTGTAAAGGTGAAACAGTGAATACAACCTCTATTTTTCCTTGCATTTCTGTCACGCAAACGACAGGATTATGCAGGGATCCAAAAAATTCCTACCACCCACTGTTTGCCTACTTGTCCTAATAAAAACGCTACCCCACTTGAGGTTTGTGGCTCCCCTCAGATTCCAGAAGTTTGCAGCACTGAAATATGAGGAAAGAGTGTTTTTTAGTGCAGTTTTGTGGTTTGCAAAGGATTAAGCACAAACTACCCCAAATAGCCGAAAAAGGGCTCAACACTCGGAGGGCAGAGGCCCAGGAGCTAAGGGGTTAAGGGAAAAGCCATAACACACCATTCAAACACCCAAGGATGTAACTATTTGGTTGCTACTGTACACAATAGCACTTTCTACCACCAAGTGCCTTACAAATACAGGTTCTTCTGTTGGATAGTAGCCATGCCTGCCATTCTAGAAGATTCATAGACAATTTGGTGCATCCCTCCAGTCTTTCTCATCAAATTTTGGAAATATTTTACAATCACCCTTATGTTAACACAGTATCCTACCATAGGAACATACCTATATATGCTACTGCTATTCACCTGCCTAATCGGATTCAGGTCTGTTATGGAATCCTTGAAACAGTTTAGAAAGTCACAACCAGGCTACCAAAGGTGCTCTGATGCCATACCAATTATAGGTTATGCACTACACAAATGGCAACAACATAATTAACAAACAAGTTACTTAACTTCGGTAACACTTTATCTGATAGGGACTATGGCCCTCTTTATGACATTGGCGATAAATGCCGCTTACCACTGTGGTGACGGGCGCCAACATAACGCTGCGGTGGTGAATATCCGTTCGTCATATTATCACATACACACACACGCACAAAACTGACAGACTGCTTCCACATACACAAATCCGCCAGTCCAAAGGTCAGTGGTAAAGTGTTGAGATGAACACCCATACCGTTACACCAACAAAACAACGCCCACCACATTATGACCCACGAATCACCACGGCGGACATTCAATAGCGGTAAACCATTGGCAGTACACACCGGTGTGCTCAGAATGGCCACCCAAATACAAAGCAACACAACATTGGCCAAAACTAAAATCACACACCTGACTCAGATACACACACCACACCCACCTGCCCACAGCACTATAAAACACCCACCCACATTACCCACAACTCTTTACAAATACCAATCATTGCCACAAGATTAACACGAAGACCACTGAGACAACTACACACACACCACAAACACCCATCCCACACCTCACCACATCACTTAACACCCTCTGCACAACACACACCACACAACACCCATGTCCACACTAAGGCACCCCTGTTTCACTGATGAGGAGTTGCAGGTCATGGTGGAGGAAATAGTCAGGGTAGAGCCACAGCTGTTTGGAGCACAGGTACAGCAAATATCCATTGCCAGGAAGATGGAGCTATGGCGGGGAATCGTGGACCGGGTGAATGCCGTGGGACAGCATCCAAGAACAAGGGATGACATCAGGAAGAGGTGGAATGACTTACAGGGGAAGGTACGTTCTGTGGCAGAAAGGTACTAGCTCGCCATCCAGAGGACTGGCGGTGGACCCCCACCTCCTCCGCCACAGCTCACAGCATGGGAGGAGCAAGTCTTGGTAATACTGCATCCTGAGGGACTCACGGGAGTAGCCGGAGGACTGAACACTGGTGAGTCAATATTTACAACTCATCACCCCCCATATATGCATGTCATCACACACCCTCACTCCTATCACTTCACTCCATCCCATACACGGCACCTACACACCTGACTAACCCCAATACCAAGCCCTGCATGCTATACCAATGCATCAACAGCGCTCCCAGCCCTGCATGTACACCCATCACCGAAGCATGCACAGCATGGAGAACTAACAATCCCAAATACATCACCATACACAAACAAAGGTGGCAGGGCAACAGCAACAATAGAGGGGAAGCTAGGGATGTACAAAATGTCACGGACATGAAGTATAATACACCACTTACATCCCCACAGGTTCCCCAGCCAATCTCAGTGGCTAGAAGGTGCCACAACTGTCCAGTCCCCCAACAGAAGATGCCCCCAGTGATGACAGTAACTCTGGACTTCAGGATCTGGATAAACTACATGGCCCATCAGGGACCACTGGTCAGTCGGCCACACCAGCCCACTCACAGTCCACCACAGAGCCTCCCCCCTCACTATCCAACACCACAGCACCCACCCAACGTCCCCACACCTCTGTCCCCAGGACACATCAATCAGCAGTGTGCCCACCTGTACAGGGACCCCAGTCCACACCTCACCCCCAAGACAATCAGGGACCTGGGGTCAGTGGCAGTGGGCACACCTTTCAGGGGACAGAGGCACATGGGAACAGGGACACTGGGAGTACCACTGAGAGCCATGGGGAGGACAGGGCCAGGGAATTGACTCTCCAGGAGGCACTCACTAATGTCCTGGGAGCTTACCAACAATCCCAGGAAAAGATGGGCCAGTTCCTTACCAACATGCAGGAGAACAAGGGGCTGCAGGAGGTACACCATCAGGAGATCAGGGAGGATTTGCAAGCCCTCAACACCACCATGGTCTCCATAGCAGGGGGGCTGGTAGATATGGCCAACATCATGAGGGAATGGACAGCACACCAGTGGGCCCCTACCTCTAGCCAGTCTCCTGAGCAGCCCACCACTTCCGCTGCAGCTAGTGGTCAGGAGGCTCTGCCACAGGACCCACAGGACACCAGCACCCCTCCCCCTGCAGAAGGTGAACCACCCCGCAAACAGTCCCTGCGACCCAGACACTTGCCAAGAACAAGACCACTACCAGGAAATGAGACCCTCCTGAATGTCCCCCTTGTGTCCCACCCTATCACTTTGTCCCCTTTGAACTGCCTTTGCTTCTCTTCCTATGGCCCCTTGGACACTGGAACTGTGCTACAAACAGACTGGAACAATACCCTGGACTTTCCTCAACCATCACCCCATTCCATTACACTTTTCCGTCAATTATTTGCACTACAATAAACACCATTGAACCCAACTTGAGTGAAAGTGTTTTATGTGATGAAAATGTGTGTAGGAAGATGGCTCTGTATGCACTATTTCAAAGTAAGGAATGTTATGCACAGAGTCCAAGGGTTCCCCTTAGAGGTAAGATAGTGGCAAAAAGAGATAATTCTAATGCTCTATTTTGTGGTAGTGTGCTCGAGCAGTAGGCTTATCAAAGGAGTAGTGTTAAGCATTTGTTGTACACACCCAGGCAATAAATGAGGAACACACACTCAGAGACAATTCCAGGCCAATAGGTTTTTGTATAGAAAAATATATTTTCTTAGTTTATTTTAAGAACCACAGGTTCAAGATTTACATGTAATACTTCAAATGAAAGGTATTACAGGTAGATACTTTAGGAACTTTGAATTAGCAAAATAGCATACACAGTTTTCACATAAATCACATATAGCTATTTTAAAACTAGACAGTGCAATTTTCAACAGTTCCTGGCGGGAGTAAGAGTTTGTTAGTTTTTGCAGGTAAGTAAACCACCTACGGGGTTCAAGTTTGGGTCCAAGGTAGCCCACCGTTGGGGGTTCAGAGCAACCCCAAAGTTACCACACCAGCAGCTCAGGGCCGGTCAGATGCAGAAGTCAAAGTGGTGCCCAAAACGCATAGGCTTCAATGGAGGGGGGGGTGCTCCGGTTCCAGTCTGCCAGCAGGTAAGTACCCGCGTCTTCGGAGGGCAGACCAGGGGGGTTTTGTAGGGCACCGAGGGGGACACAAGTCCACACAGAAAGTACACCCTCAGCGGCACGGGGGCGGCCGGGTGCAGTGTGCAAACACGCATCGGGTTTTCAATAGGTTTCAATGGGAGACCAAGGGGTCTCTTCAGCGATGCAGGCAGGCAAGGGGGGGGGCTCCTCGGGGTAGCCACCACCTGGGCAAGGGAGAGGACCACCTGGGGGTCGCTCCTGCACTGGAGGTCGGATCCTTCAGGCCCTGGGGGCTGCGGGTGACGGATCTTAGAAGCAGGCAGTCGCGGTCAGGGGGAGCCTCGGGATTCCCTCTGCAGGCGTCGCTGTGGGGGCTCAGGGGGAGCAACTCTGGCTACTCACGGTCTCGCAGTCGCCGGGGAGTCCTCCTTGAAGTGATTGTTCTCCACAAGTCGAGCCGGGGCGTCGGGTGCAGAGTGCCAAGTCTCACGCTTCCGGCGGGAAACACGAGTTGTTTCAAAGTTGCTTCTTTGTTGCAAAGTTGCAGTCTTTGGTGAACAGAGCCGCTGTCCTCGGGAGTTCTTGGTCCTTCTAGATGCAGGGCAGTCCTCTGAGACTTCAGAGGTCACTGGTCCCTGGGGAGAGCATCGCTGGACCAGTGTCTTTAGAAGTGGGGAGACAGGCCGGTAGAGCTGGGGCCAAAGCAGTTGGTGCCTCCGTCTTCTCTGCAGGGTTTTTTAGCTTAGGAGTCCTTTTCTTCTTAGGTTGCAGGAATCTGAGTTCCTAGGTTCTGGGGAGCCCCTAAATACTGAATTTAGGGGTGTGTTTAGGTCTGGGGGGTTAGTAGCCAATGGCTACTAGCCCTGAGGGTGGCTACACCCTCTTTGTGCCTCCTCCCTGAGGGGAGGGGGGCACATCTCTAATCCTATTGGGGGGAATCCTCCATCTGCAAGATGGAGGATTTCTAAAAGTTAGAGTCACCTCAGCTCAGGACACCTTAGGGGCTGTCCTGACTGGCCAGTGACTCCTCCTTGTTTTTCTCATTATCTCCTCCGGCCTTGCCGCCAAAAGTGGGGCCGTGGCCGGAGGGGGCGGGCAACTCCCCTAGATGGAGTGCCCTGGGGTGCTGTAACAAAGGGAGTGAGCCTTTGAGGCTCACCGCCAGGGTTTACAGTTCCTGCAGGGGGAGGTTTGAAGCACCTCCACCCAGTACAGGCTTTGTTACTAGCCACAGAGTGACAAAGGCACTCTCCTCATGTGGCCAGCAACATGTCTGGTGTGTGGCAGGCTGCTAAAACCAGTCAGCCTACAAGGGTAGTCAGTTAAGGTTTCAGGGGGCAGCTCTAAGGTGCCCTCTGGGGTATATGTTACAATAAAATGTACACTGGCATCAGTGTGCATTTATTGTGCTGAGAAGTTTGATACCAAACTTCACAGTTTTCAGTGTAGCCACTATGGTGCTGTGGAGTTCGTGCATGACAGACTCCCAGACCATATACTCTTATGACTACCCTGCACGTACAATGTCTAAGGTTTTGCTTAGACACTGTAGGGGCATACTGCTCATGCACTTATGCCCTCACCTATGGTATAGTGCACCCTGCCTTAGGGCTGTAAGGCCTGCTAGAGGGGTGACTTACCTATACTTCATAGGCAGAGTGAGGTTGGCATGGCACCCTGAGGGGAGTGCCATGTCAACTTAGTCTTTTTATCCCCACTAGCACACACAAGCTGGCAAGCAGTGTGTCTGTACTGAGTGAGGGGTCCCCAGGGTGGCATAAGACATGCTGCAGCCCTTAGAGACCTTCCCTGGCATCAGGGCCCTTGGTACCACGGGTACCAGTTACAAGGAACTTACCTGGATGCCGGGGTGTGCCAATTGTGGAAACAAAAGTACAGGTTAGGGAAAGAACACTGGTGCTGGGGCCTGGTTAGCAGGCCTCAGCATACTTTCAAATCAAAATGTAGCATCAGCAAAGGCAAAAAGTCAGGGGGTAACCATGCCAAGGAGGCATTTCCTTACACAACCCCCCCCAAACGAAAGAGGATGAGACTAACCTTTCCCAAGAGAGTCTTCATTTTCTAAGTGGAAGGGCCATCTGCATTGACATGGGCAGTCCCAGGTCTGTGTTCCACTATAAAGTCCATTCCCTGTAGGGAGATGGACCACCTCAACAGTTTTGGATTTTCACCTTTCATTTGCATCAGCCATCTGAGAGGTCTGTGGTCAGTCTGAACTACAAAGTGAGTACCAAAGAGGTATGGTCTCAGCTTCTTCAGGGACCAAACCGCAGCAAAGGCCTCCCTCTCAATGGCACTCCAACGCTGCTCCCTGGTGAGTAACCTCCTGCTAATGAAAGCAACAGGCTGGTCAAGGCCATCATCATTTGTTTGGGACAAAACTTCCCGTATCCCATGTTCAGAGGCATCTGTCTGCACAATGAACTGCTTGGAGTAATCTGGAGCTTTTAGAAGTGGTGCTGTGCGCATTGCTTGTTTCAGGGTGTCAAAGGCCTGTTGGCATTCTACAGTCCAGTTTACCTTCTTGGGCATTTTCTTGGAGGTAAGTTCTGTGAGGGCTGTCACTATGGATCCATATCCCTCCTGTAATACCCAGTCAAGCCAAGGAATGCCCTGACTTGAGTCTGGGTTTTTGGAGCTGCCCAGTCCAGAATAGTCTGGATCTTAGGCTGGAGTGGCTGAACTTGGCCTCCACCTACAAGGTGACCCAAGTAAACCACAGTTCCCTGCCCTATCTGGCATTTGGATGCCTTGATAGAGAGGCCTGCTGATTGCAGAGCCTTCAAAACCTTCTTCAGGTGGACCAGGTGATCCTGCCAGCTGGAGCTAAAGACAGCAATATCGTCAAGATAAGCTGCACTGAAGGACTCCAAGCCAGCAAGGACTTGATTCACCAACCTTTGGAAGGTGGCAGGGGCATTCTTTAAACCAAAGGGCATAACAGTAAACTGATAGTGCCCATCAGGTGTGGAGAATGCTGTCTTTTCTTTTGCTCCTGGTGCCATTTTGATTTGCCAGTACCCTGCTGTTAAGTCAAAGGTACTTAAGAATTTGGCAGCACCCAATTTGTCAATCAGTTAATCAGCCCTTGGAATGGGATGGGCATCTGTCTTGGTGACAGAATTAAGTCCTCTGTAGTCCACACAAAACCTCATCTCTCTCTTTCCATCTTTGGTGTGAGGTTTGGGGACTAAGACCACTGGGCTAGCCCAGGGGCTGTCAGAGTGCTCAATGACTCCCAATTCCAGCATCTTGTGGACTTCCACTTTGATGCTTTCCTAAACTTGGTCAGACTGTCTGAATATTTTGTTTTTGACAGGCATTCTGTCTCCTCCACATCATGGGTACACAGGTGTGTCTGACCAGGGGTTAGGGAAAAGAGCTCAGCAAACTGTTGCAAGACCTTCCTACAGTCAGATTGCTGTTGGCCAGAGAGGGTGTCTGAATAGATCACTCCATCTACTGAGCCTTCTTTAGGGTTTGTGGAGAGGAGATCAGGGAGAGGTTCACTCTCAGCTTCCTGGTCCTATTCTGTTACCATTAACAGATTCACATCAGCCCTGTCATGGAAGAGCTTGAGGCGGTTCACATGGATCACCCTCTTGGGGGTCCTGCTAGTGCCTAGGTCCACCAGGTAGGTGACCTGACTCTTCTTTTCTAGTACTGGGTAAGGGCCACTCCATCTGTCCTGAAGTGCCCTGGGAGCCACAGGTTCCAAAACCCAGACTTTCTGCCCTGGTTGGAATTCAACCATTGCAGCCTTTTGGTCATACAAAAACTTCTGGAGCTGTTGGCTGGCCTCAGGGTTTTCGCTTGCCTTTTCCGTGTACTCCTTGAATGTAGGCCTAGTACATAGTCCACTATATCTTGTTTATGCTCATGAACAGGTCTCTCCCAGCCTTCTTTCACAAGAGCTAGTGGTCCCCTTACAGGGTGGCCAAACAGAAGTTCAAAGGGGGAAAACCCTACTCCCTTCTGAGGCACCTCTCTGTAAGCAAAAAGCAGACATGGCAAGAGAACATCCCATCTCCTTTTGAGTTTTTCAGGGAGCCCCATGATCATGCCTTTCAATGTTTTGTTGAATCTCTCAACAAGACCATTGGTTTGTGGATGGCATGGTGTGGTGAATTTGTAAGTCACCCCACACTCATTCCACATGTGTTTCAGGTATGCTGACATAAAGTTGGTACCTCTGTCAGACACCACCTCCTTAGGAAAACCCACTCTGGTAAAAATACCAATGAGTGCCTTGGCTACTGCAGGGGCAGTAGTCGACCTAAGGGGAATTGCTTCAGGGTATCTAGTAGCATAATCCACTACTACTAGTATGTACAGGTTCCCTGAGGCTGTGGGAGGTTCAAGTGGACCCACTATGTCCACATCCACTCTTTCAAAGGGGACCCTCACCACTGGAAGTGGCATGAGGGGGGCCTTTGGGTGTCCACCTGTCTTACCACTGGCTTGACAGGTGGCACAGGAGACACAAAACTCCTTGACTTTCTGGGACATGTTGGGCCAATAGAAGTGGTTGACTAGTCTCTCCCACGTCTTGGTCTGTCCCAAATGCCCAGCAAGAGGGATATCATGGGCTAAGGTCAGAATGAACTCCCTAAACTCCTGAGGCACTACCACTCTCCTAGTGGCACCAGGTTTGGGATCTCTTGCCTCAGTGTAACGGAGTCCATCTTCCCAATAGACCCTATGTGTTCCTGTTTTCTTTCCATTGGACTCTTCAGCAGCTTGCTGCCTAAGGCCTTCAAGAGAGGGACAGGTTTCTTGCCCCTTACACAACTGCTCCCTTGAGGGCCCCCCTGAGCCTAGGAGCTCAACCTGATAAGGTCCTAAATCCATAGGCTCAGTTCCCTCAGAGGGCAGAACTTCTTCCTGAGAAGAGAGGTTCTCTTTTTCTTGTTGTGTTGCAACTGGTTCCTCAGTTGTCTTTCCTTTCCTCTTGGTAGGTTGGGCCCTTTTTCCAGGCTCCAACACCACTTTTTCACCCTGAGCCTTGCACTGTGCCCTTGTCTTGACACACACCAGTTCAGGGATACCCAGCATGGCTGCATGGGTTTTCAGTTCTACCTCAACCCATGCTGAGGACTCCAGGTCATTTCCAAGCAAACGGTCGACAGGGATATTTGAGGAGACCACCACCTGTTTCAGGCCATTGACCCCTCCCCACTCTAAAGTTACCATAGCCATGTGATGTACTTTAGTCTGATTGTCAGCGTTGGTGACTGGATAAGTTTGTCCAGCCAGGTATTGACCAGGGGAAACCAGTTTCTCTGTCACCATGGTGACACTGGCATCTGTATCCCTCAGGCCTTCTACACTTGTCCCATTAATTAAGAGCTGCTGCCTGTATTTTTGCATGTTAGGGGGCCAGGCAGCCAGTGTGTCTAAATCCACCCCACCCTCAGAGACTAATGTAGCTTCAATGTGACACCTGATTTGCTCTGGGCACACTGTTGATCCCACTTGGAGACTAGCCATTCCAGTGTTAGCTGGAGTAGAGTTAGAAGTGGAATTTTTCTTGGGACAGGCCTTGTCTCAGGTTTGGTGTCCAGGATGATTACAGCTACGACACCAGGCCTTTTTGGGATCAAAGTTTTTACCCTTGTACCCGAAATTGGATTGTGAAGAGGCTCTGGACCCACCCTCCTGTGCAGGTTTTTGGGGGCCTGTAGAAGCCTCTTTACTATTTTTCCCTTTGGATGTCTCAACACTCTTCCCCTGGGGAGGCTTTGTGACCCCTTTCATTTGGTCACCCCCTGTGGAAGTCTTGGTCACCCTTGTCTTGACCCAATGGTCCACCTTCTTTCCCAATTCTTGGGGAGAAATTGGTCCTAGGTCTACCAGATGCTGATGCAGTTTATCATTTGAACAATTACTCAATAGGTGTTCTTTCACAAATAAATTGTACAGCCCATCATAATCATTTACACTACTGCCTTGAATCCAACCATCCAGTGTTTTCACTGAGTAGTCAACAAAATCAACCCAGGTCTGGCTTGAGGATTTTTGAGCCCCCCTGAACCAAATTCTATACTCCTCAGTGGAGAATCCAAAGCCCTCAATCAGGGTAGCCTTCATGAGGTCATAGGATTCTGCCTCTTTTCCAGAGAGTGTGAGGAGTCTATCCCTACACTTTCCAGTGAACATTTCCCAAAGGAGAGCACCCCAGTGAGATCTGTTTACTTTTCTGGTTGCACAAGCCCTCTCAAAAGCTGTGAACCATTTTGTGATGTCATCACCATCTTCATATTTAGTTACAATCCCTTTAGGGATTTTCAACATGTCAGGAGAATCTCTGACCCTATTTATGTTGCTGCCACCATTGATGGGACCTAAGCCCATCTCTTGTCTTTCCCTTTCTATGGCTAGGAGCTGTCTCTCTAAAGGCAATCTTTTGGCCATCCTGGCAGGAGGTCATCTTCACTGAGGCTATCCTCAGTGACTCCAGAGGTGCAGGACCCTCCTGTGAGGGAAACAGCATCTCTGACTATCACAGTTGGAGACAGGGCTTGAGGGGCCCTGTTCTCCCTAACTAGGACTGGCGGTGGGACTTCTTTCACATCACTAGTTTCTTCCTCTAGGAGGTCATCCTCCGAGGGGTTGTCTTTGGCAAACTCTGCCAACAGCTCCTGGAGCTGTAGTTTGGTAGGCTTTAAACCAGCTTTATTATTTTTTAATTTTCAGAGAGACCTTAACTCCCTCATTCTAAGATGGAGGTAAGGTGTGAGGTCGAGTTCCATCACACTCTCTTCTGCATTAGACATTATGGGGGTGATTCTAACATTGGCGGGCGGCGGAGGCCGCCCGCCAATGTTCCCCCTCCAAAATACCGCTCCGCGGTCAAAAGACCGCTGAGGGTATTTTGGGATTTGCCCTGGGCTGGCGGGCGGCCGCCAAAAGGCCGCCCGCCAGCCCAGGGCAAATCGACCTTCCCACGAGGACGCCGGCTCCGAATGGAGCCGGCGTAGTGGGAAGGTGCGACGGGTGCAGTTGCACCCGTCGCGTATTTCAGTGTCTGCGTTGCAGACACTGAAATACTTTGCGGGGCCCTCTTACGGGGGCCGCTGCAGTGCCCATGCCATGGGCATGGGCACTGCAGGGGCCCCCAGGGGCCCCGCGACACCCCCTACCGCCATCCTGTTCCTGGCGGGCGAACCGCCAGGAACAGGATGGCGGTAGGGGGTGTCAGAATCCCCAAGGCGGCGCAGCATGCTGCGCCGCCTTGGAAGATTCTGACGGGCAGCGGAAAACCGGCGGGAGACCGCCGGTTTTCCTGCACTGACCGCGGCCAAAGCGCCGCGGTCAGAATGCCCTGCGGGGCACCGCCGGCCTGTCGGCGGTGCACCCGCCGACCCTGGCCCCGGCGGTCTAAGACCGCCGGGGTCAGAATCACCCCCTATGTTTCTAAAAGTTGGAATACTTTTTAAGAATCTAAAACTATCTCTAGAACTTAATTCAATCTTTTACAAAACTTTTAAACTCTAAAAGAAATGCTAACAGGGACTAACACAAGGCCCTAGCAGGACTTTAAAATTTTTTAGAAAAATAGCTAAAATTTCAAAAATCAGTTTCTAATGACAATTTGTGGAATTTAGTCGTGTGATCAGGTATTGGCTGAGTAGTCCAGCAAATGCAAAGTCTTGTATCCCACCGCTGCCACCAATGTAGGAAGTTGGCTCTGTATGCACTATTTCAAAGTAAGGAATAGTATGCACAGAGTCCAAGGGTTCCCCTTAGAGGTAAGATAGTGGCAAAAAGAGATAATTCTAATGCTCTATTTTGTGGTAGTGTGGTCGAGCAGTAGGCTTATCAAAGGAGTAGTGTTAAGCATTTGTTGTACACACCCAGGCAATAAATGAGGAACACACACTCAGAGACAATTCCAGGCCAATAGGTTTTTGTATAGAAAAATATATATTCTTAGTTTATTTTAAGAACCACAGGTTCAAGATTTACATGTAATACTTCAAATGAAAGGTATTGCAGGTAGGTACTTTAGGAACTTTGAATTAGCAAAATAGCATATACAGTTTTCACATAAATCACATAGAGCTATTTTAAAACTAGACAGTGCAATTTTCAACAGTTCCTGGGGGGAGTAAGAGTTCGTTAGTTTTTGCAGGTAAGTAAACCACCTACGGGGTTCAAGTTTGGGTCCAAGGTAGCCCACCGTTGGGGGTTCAGAGCAACCCCAAAGTTACCACACCAGCAGCTCAGGGCCGGTCAGGTGCAGAAGTCAAAGTGGTGCCCAAAACGCATAGGCATCAATGGAGAGGGGGGTGCCTCGGTTCCAGTCTGCCAGCAGGTGAGTACCCCCGTCTTCGGAGGGCAGACCAGGGGGGGTTTGTAGGGCACCGGGGGGGACACAGGTCCACACAGAAAGTACACCCTCAGCAGGAAGGGGGGGGCGGGTGCAGTGTGCAAACATGCGTTGGGTTTTCAATAGGTTTCAATGGGAGACCAAGGGGTCTCTACAGCGATGCAGGAAGGCAAGGGGGGGGGGCTCCTCGGGGTAGCCACCACCTGGGCAAGGGAGAGGGTCACCTGGGGGTCGCTCCTGCACTGGAGGTCAGATCCTTCAGGCCCTGGGGGCTGCGGGTGCAGAGTCTTTACCAGGCAACGGATCTTAGAAGCAGGCAGTGGCGGTCAGGGGGAGCCTCGGGATTCCCTCTGCAGGCATCGCTGTGGGGGCTCAGGTGGGGCAACTCTGGTTACTCATGGTCTCGCAGTCGCCGGGGAGTCCTCCCTGAAGTGATTGTTCTCCACAAGTCGAGCCGGGTGCGTCGGGTGCAGAGTGCCAAGTCTCACGCTTCCGGCGGGAAACACGAGTTGTTTCAAAGTTGCTTCTTTGTTGCAAAGTTGCAGTCTTTGGTGAACAGAGCCGCTGTCCTCAGGAGTTCTTGGTCCTTCTAGATGCAGGCCAGTCCTCTGAGGCTTCAGATGTCGCTGGTCCCTGGGGAGAGCGTCGCTTGAGCAGTGTCTTTAGAAGTGGGGAGACAGGCCGGTAGAGCTGGGGCCAAAGCAGTTGGTGTCTCCGTCTTCTCTGCAGGGTTTTTTCAGCTTAGGAGTCCTCTTCTTCTTAGGTTGCAGGAATCTGAGTTCCTAGGTTCTGGGGAGCCCCTAAATACTGAATTTAGGGGTGTGTTTAGGTCTGGGGGGTTAGTAGCCAATGGCTACTAGCCCTGAGGGTGGCTACACCCTCTTTGTGCCTCCTCCCTGAGGGGAGGGGGGCACATCCCTAATCCTATTGGGGGAATCCTCCATCTGCAAGATGGAGGATTTCTAAAAGTTAGAGTCACCTCAGCTCAGGACACCTTAGGGGCTGTCCTGACTGGCCAGTGACTCCTCCTTGTTTTTATCATTATCTCCTCCGGCCTTGCCGCCAAAAGTGGGGCCGTGGCCGGAGGGGGCGGGCAACTCCCCTAGCTGGAGTGCCCTGGGGTGCTGTAACAAAGGGTGTGAGCCTTTGAGGCTCACCGCCAGGTGTTACAGTTCCTGCAGGGGGAGGTGTGAAGCACCTCCACCCAGTACAGGCTTTGTTACTAGCCACAGAGTGACAAAGGCACTCTCCCCATGTGGCCAGCAACATGTCTGGTGTGTGGCAGGCTGCTAAAACCAGTCAGCCTACACGGGTAGTCAGTTAAGGTTTCAGGGGGCACCTCTAAGGTGCCCTCTGGGGTGTATGTTACAATAAAATGTACACTGGCATCAGTGTGCATTTATTGTGCTGAGAAGTTTGATACCAAACTTCAAGGTTTCAGTGTAGCCATTATGGTGCTGTGGAGTTCATGCATGACAGACTCCCAGACCATATACTCTTATGGCTACCCTGCACTTACAATGTCTAAGGTTTTGCTTAGACACTGTAGGGGCATAGTGCTCATTCACTTATGCCCTCACCTATGGTTTAGTGCACCCTGCCGTAGGGCTGTAAGGCCTGCTAGAGGGGTGACCTACCTATACTTCATAGGCAGTGTGAGGTTGGCATGGCACCCTGAGGGGAGTGCCATGTCGACTTAGTCTTTTTATCCCCACTAGCACACACAAGCTGGCAAGCAGTGTGTCTGTTCTGAGGGAGGGGTCCCCAGGGTGGCATAAGACATGCTGCATCCCTTAGAGACCTTCCCTGGCATTAGGGCCCTTGGTACCAGGGGTACCAGTTACAAGGGACTTACCTGGATGCCAGGGTGTGCCAATTGTGGAAACAAAAGTACAGGTTAGGGAAAGAACACTGGTGCTGGGGCCTGGTTAGCAGGCCTCAGCACGCTTTCAAATCAAAACTTAGCATCAGCAAAGGCAAAAAGTCAGGGGGTAACCATGCCAAGGAGGCATTTCCTTACAATGCGCATATATGGAAACAGTCACACCATGTGCAAATGATCTGAACACTGTGATAGCATACATTGAATGACCTGTATCTGTCTGTAGTCATCAAATCAGTACCTAGTTGTTACATCACCAACATCTGCAAAATGAGAAGCCATAAGTGACAGTAAGTAGAGATGCAAAGGAAGTGAATGCCATCCTGCTACAACCACACAGAAAACATAAATAATCAGAGGAATGGTCAGTTCCACTGTCTTACCTGTGTGTCATTGGAAATATTGGCGTATAACTGATGTGCTGTTGTCCACATCCTCATCCTCTGCCTCCTCATCCTTACTGTCCTCAGGGTGCACTGCTGCACAGGGGCATTTCCAGTCTCCTCCTCCTGCAGATAAGGCACATGTCGTCTGAGGGCCAGGTTGTGCAACATGCAGCATGCCACTACTATCTGGCAGACCTTCTCGGTGACTAGCACAGGGATCCACCTGTTAGATGGAGGCATCTAAACCTGCCCTTCAGGAGGCCAAAGGTCCTTTCAATAATTCTCCTGGTTCATCCATGTGCATCATTGAAACAATTCTCAGCCCCTGTCTTGGCATTCCTCACGGGGGTCAAGAGCCATGATAGGTTTGGATAGCCAGAATCACCTGCAAGTATTGAGGGACAAACATTAGCCTTACATAATGTATGGGGTTAAAACCAGAAGGCATACATTGACATACATTGGGTGGATAGTCAGGCTCACCAATTAGCCACACCCTGGGCCTCTGTAGTTATGCCATCACATTTTGGATGCTGCTATTTCTCAGGACGAAGGTGTCATGCACCGACCCAGGATACTTGGCAGTGACATGGGAGATGTACTGGTCAGCCAGGCACACCATTTGCACATTGAGTGAGTGGAAACTCTTCTGATTCCTGAGCACCTGTCCATTCTGGTAGGGGGGGGGGGAGAGAAATGCAACATGTGTACCACAATAACCCCAATAATATTGGATATATGTCCCATTGCATAGAATCCTGCCTTCACACTAGCCAAATCTTCCACCTGGAGCAAAGCAATGTAGCTGCACATGTGTTTCACCAGAGCAGACAAAACCCTTGCCAGCACAGCTGAGAACATTGGCTATGAAATTCCTGCTGCCAAGCCCACTGTCACTTGGAAAGAACCAGTTCCCAGGAAATGGAGCACTGATAGAACCTGCACAAGAGGCGGGCATCCCAGTGGGATGACGGATAGCTGATATTCATCATCCCACTGGGATCCCCGGGATAGCTGATATCAGATCAGGCTCACATTGAGCACACAGCTCTGTGATAGTGGCCCTGTCTTGTTTATAGGTGAGTATTATGTGCCTGTCCTCCAGTGTAGCCAAGTCCACAAGGGGTCTGTACACGGGGTCTTGTCTCCTCCTCTGATTCCTCTGCAGTGGTAAGTATCTAAGGGACATAAGAGTAAGTAGGGTGTCACAATTTGAACAATGGAACCACTACCTCAGTGTACATAGAGCAGTAATGTGATGGGACAATGTGAATGGCAATGTTTGTGCAAATTATAGAAATGACGCAGTTCTCGTTTCTCTGAATGTTGTCCACTACCATAAAATGGCGACCGCCTGTCCTGTATGTAGGGACAGGTGGAAGTGAGGTAACTCTGCCAGCATTTGGCTTCATTGCGGAAGGTGGTCTTGACCCGCTGTGCTATCCCTCATTGGCTAATATGGGGCTCTATGGAGTACAGTGGCCAATGGGGATCACCTGCGGTGGTGACGGTGTATACCGCCGCAGACGTGATCACCATTTTCTATCTAAATCCTCACTTGACTTCTGACTTTCCACAGGACAACACCTAAACTGCGTGTGCTGCTGTGACCTGTGTCTGGTTCCTGCCATGGCCCGTGTGACCAGGGAAAGGGCACCTGCCTTCAGTTTGGAGGAGTTGGAAAGCTTGGTGGATGGGGTCCACCCCAGGATGGACAGCTGTATGGGCCTCCAGACCAATAGGTGAGTACACCTTGGGCATGATGCATGTTACAAGGTTGCAAGGAGATGAGTGTGCAAGCATCGTGCCATTGGGGGGGTGGTGTGTCTGATGGTAGTGTACATGGTGGGCGCTGGGTGGTGTGTGTGCCAAAGGAGCTGGTAATGGGATTTGTCGGTCATATGTGTGACAGGCTGTATTGTATGTGTAATGGTGTCCTCCTGTCTGTGTTTCCTCTGCAGGTCAGCACCCATCAGAAGAAGGGATTGTGGCATGCCATCGCCAAGGACGTGCAGACCCTGGGGGTCTACAGCAAGTGGAGCACCCACTGTAGGAAAAGGTGGGAGGACCTGAGACGCTGGGCCCGGAAGACCGCAGAGGCCCACCTGTGGATGGCCTCCAAACGAGGGGGGGTGCCCGTCAGAACCTGCCCCCCCTGATGGTCCGCATACTGGCAGTGGCCGACCAATAGCTGGATGGCCACTTGAGGGCATCACAGCAGCCACACGGAGGTGAGTACAGTGGGCGTTACAACTATAATAGGTAGGTGGCATGGGATGCTGATGGTGGGTGTCAGCTAGTGGGTGCCCCTTAATGCCAGGTCAGAGATCGCAGCGTTAACCAGCTCAAGGGAACTGGTTGTATTGCTAGATCTGGTAACCTAGCAAGGTTGCATTCCATGTCAGACAGGGCTTAGTGACTCCCAAGAGGGGTGCAGTTGGCGGATGTTGCCTCACATTTTGCTGTGGTACCTAGCCAATTGAATGCCAGTGTGATGCATGGTGCTCAATCCTGATCCCTGTGTGTGACGGAAATGTATATGCAATCTGTGGTGTTGGTGCTGCAATTGACCCAGTGCTCCCTTTCTCTCTCCCCCCTATTTTCTTCTGTCATCCTGCCCATGTGTGCATTAGCATCATCTGGCAGAGGAACAAGGGCACCGGTGACAGAGGGAGCTGCAACTCACAGGACCCAGGAGGCAGAGTCCACTGATGCCGAGGGGACCAGTAGTACGGAGGGCTAGGGGAGCACCACGGCAGAGACAGGAGGTGACAACAAAGACTCAGATGCCTCCTCTGATGCAAGCTTCCTGGTAGTGGCGGACACCTCTGGGACCACCCAAGCTGCAGGTACAGCTGCCACCCCGTACCAGCACCGCCCTCCGAGTTGCCCATGCCCACTCACCCAGGAGGGTGGGCATCTCCTTTGCCCCAGGCACCTCAGGCCCTGCCCCAGTCAGCCCTGCTGCCCTCAGTGAGGAGGTTATTGACCTCCTGAGATCCATATCAGTAAGACAGTCAACCATTGTGAATGCCATCCAGGGGCTTGCATCCCAGATGCAGCAATGCAATGCATTCCTCAAGGGCGTTCACTGTGGATTGGCGGCCCAACAAAGATTGTTCCAGGCTCTGGCCTCCTCTCTGATTGCAGCCATTGTCCCTGTTCCTACCGCCCCCCCTCCAACTACCACTTCCCAGTCCCAATCTCCTCAACCTCAACCCATCCCATGCACACATACAGACAAGCATGCACACAAAACATCACACAACAGTGGCACAGACAAACACAGGCAGCACACTTCAGGCCACAATCACTCACACAAACAACAGACAGAGGCACACACAACAAAATCCACTGCCTCCACTGTCTCCCCCTCCTCCTCCTCCTCCCTCACTGTTGCATCCGCCTTCACATCTGCATGCACTGCATCAACAGCCACCACCACATCACCACACCAAGCAGCACACACACCTCACTTTCAGACACCTCCACAATATCCATGCACGCATCCCCTGTGTCCTCTCTCACCCTGTCTGCCCCCCACCTCCTAAGAGACACAAACACACACACACAAAGACACCCAATAGCCATCCACCTTACATCAGCACACTGTCCATGAACCTGCACCCAAGTCCAGCAGACATACACCTCCAACAACCACTCCTTCAACCTCCACTCCCAACCTTCCTTGGTCATTCCGCCACACCGTCCCTAAGAAGCTTTTCTTTTCCCAACTTGACCTCTTCCCTCCCCCTCAACCCCCTGTCCTGCCCGTAATAGTAGGGTCACAACGACCCAGCCCAGCACCTCAGCCAAACATTCCACGGGGACAGTGGAGGCACCTCCTAGTCATGGAGGCAAGAAAGGAAAGGATCCCACTTACCCACCCTAGAGGGGGAAGGATCCCACTCTACCACCCAAGAGTGGGAAGGATCCCACTCCACCACCCAAGAAAGGGAAGGATCGCACTCTACCATCCAAGAGAGGGAAGGATCCCACTGAACCACCCACAAAAGGATCCCACTCCACTACCCAAGAAAGGAAGGATCCCACTCTACCAACCAAGAAAGGGATGTTTCCTACTCCACCAACTAAGAGAGGCAAGAGGCCCCCTCCAACAGCAGTGGGCAAGGAGCCCTCACCTCCAACTGGGACACAGCAGCCCACAGCAGCCCTCACCTCCAACTGGGACACAACAACCCTCACCTCCAGCCAGGACACAGCAGGCCTCACCTCTAACTGGCACACAGCAGCCCTCACCTCCAACTGGGACACAGCAGCCCTCACCTCCAGCTGGGACACAGCAGCCATCACCTCCAACTGGGACACAGCAGCCCTCACCTCCAGCAGAGGGCATGTAGGCCACCCTCCAGGGACTGTTGAACAAGGAGCCCCCTCCAGAACCAGTGGGCAAGTCCCCCACCTCAGAGACTGTGAGCTTGCACCCCCCAGCAATGTGAAATTGGCATGGAGCCCCCTCCAGAACCAGTGAGCAAGTCCCCCAACTCAGAGACTGTGAGCTTTCACTCCCCAGCAATGGGAAATGGGCATGGAGCCCCCTCCAGAACCAGTGGGCAAGTCCCCCACTTCAGCTGAGGTGCCCCCCATCCCCCTGGCCATTCTCAACATGATGCCCCTGCACAGTGTAGTGCAGAATTCGTCAGGGAACAAGTTGGGCCTTGGACTGTGCCCTGTGGCCATGTGGACCTTTTGTACTTTGGACTGGCCATTGGCCCTTTCTGAACAGTGACTCATATTTCTCTTGTCACATGGACAATATGGTGGCTGTTGGCATCAAATTACACTATCAGTTCTGGCTAATTGTTGTCCTTGCATTATTATGACGTGTGTCCTGAGAGACTGGTTTTCCTCTGCCGCTGGTTGTGTGTATCATGTGTGTGTTTATGGTGTTTGCTGTGCATGTGTGTGTCAATCTGCTTTACATCCCTCCCTCTCTTGTGTGCTAAGCGGCTGTACTCACCGTCATCATCTTTGTTGGCGTTGGTGTCCCAGGTGGAGCATGGCGTCGATGACCATAGGGAAAACTTGAAGTTTAGGTTCCATGGCGGTGTTGGTCTTCTCCGTGCCTCTGATGGGGAGTCTTTCGTCTTCTGTGTTCTGTTTCTGCCAGGGTTTTGATGACATTGGTACTGTCCCAGAAATCGTGGCGGTTTCCTTTGTCATAATATCGTGGGCGGTACCTTGTCTTCCGCCTGGCTGTTGATGGCTACCGCCGTGTTCGGTGGTGTTAAAATCCTGGCGGTTGGTGTGGTACATTGGCTGTCTATGGGAGTTATCACCGCCATGGTCATAATTTTGCGGTAATTAGCGCCAGCCTGATGGTGGCATTACCACCCCTTCAACAGTCACCGCCATTGTCATAATGACCATCTATATCTAGCCGTAGATTCCTTAATTTAGAATTCTCCCCAGGCGTAAGACTGGATCTGGAAATTTTTTAGTGAGCAGTACTTCTGTAGTATCATCATCCAAGATGGATCTGCAGACCATTTTCAAAGGAGGAAGTCCTGCAAGACAGAGGCAAAGTGCCCATCGCTACAAACCTGACTATCCAGACAGTAATGTTTGGTAAATGTGTGCAGAGATGCCCATGTTGCTGCCTGGCAGATGTCCATCACCTGATCTCTGTATGCTAACACAGTGGTCACAACTGTAGCCCATGTGGAATGAGCTTGAAAACCACCAGGAGGTTGCTCGTTGGCCAGTGCATAGCAGATCTTTATGCAGAGCACGACCCGAGAGATGGATTGCCTCTGCACCACTCAACCTTTCTTCATACCCACATACCCCACGAAGAGTTGGTAGAATACCAATAGTCTTTTTGGGTCCGAGGGGGGGAGACTCTCCTCTTCCTTAGAAGGATGTGTTGGTGTTTAAAAGATAGACAGGTTGAGAGATTGGCCTACATGAATAGGTGTAACTACCTTTGGCAGAAAAGAAGCCCTTGTGCGAAGCACCAGTTTGTCAAGATATTAAAAGATGTAAGGGGATTTAGATGACAAGGCCTGCAACTTACTCACTCAACGGGCATATGTAATTGCCACAAGAAAGGCGGTTTTGAATGTGAGAAGCCTGAGGCGACAATTATGGAGAGGCTCAAAGGAGCACACATGAAAAAAGGTTAAAACCAACTTCAAGTTCCACTGGGCATAATGAACGGAGAAGGAAGGAAGAGATGAGTAAGACCTTTGAGGAACCTATGTACAATAGGGGAGTTGAACAAAGAGGGTTGATCAGACAACCACAAGAAAGCAGAAATGGGAGATAAATAGACCTTAAGAGTGCCCAAAGCAGGGTCCCTCTGGGCAAGGGAAAGAATGTAAAATAAAACTTCAGAAACAGAAGCAGAAAAGGGATAAACAGATATTTCTGTACATCATGCCACAAATTTCTTCCATCGGTAGGCGTATACCGTCTTGGTGGAGAGACACCTGGCTGTCAAGATTATGTTACAAACTTTGGAAGGAAAGTCAAACTCTGTCAACTGCCCCTACTCAATCTCCATGCAAGAAGGCAGAGAGTGGACAGGTTTGAGTGAAGAACCCTCCCCTGCTGCTGCAAAAAAAGATCTTTCCTAAGGGGCAGTCTGATCAGAGTATCAATGGCCATGCTCAGTAGCTCGGGATACTGAACTAGTTGCTCATTCTGTAACCACAAGGATGACTTGGGACCATTCCTGATCTTTGTCAAAACTCTGGGCAGGAGTGATATTGGCGGAAAGGCATACAGGAGGCCTGAGCTCCACTCATATGAAAAGCGTCTCCGAGCGAGAGCCACCTTGGAAACTCCTGTGTGGACAACTGCTGACACTGTAAGTTCTCAGCAGAGGTGAATGGATCTAACCAAGACTCTCCCCGCTGCTGAAAGAGACTCGCGCCACCTCCAGGTGGAGATGCCATTTGTGATCAGCTAGGCATCTTCAGCTAAGTTTGTCTGCTGTGGCATTCAAAGAGCCCACCAGGTGTTGATCCACCAGCGATATGTCCTGCTGTTCCAGCCATGTCCAAAGCTGTAGAGCCTCTTGGCAAAGGGTCCACAACCCCACCACGCCCTGTTTGTTGCAGTACCACATGGTGGTGGTGTTGTCCCTGAACACCTGCACTATCCTCCCATTGATTGAGGGTAGAAAGGCTTTCAATGCCAGTCAGATCACTCAGAGCTCCAGGAGGTTGATGTGGAGTCTGGTTTCTGCTAGAGAACACAGTCCTCTGATCTCCACCTCTCCCAGATGGCCACCCCATCCCAGGAGTGATGCATCAGTCACTTCTGTCAGATATGGATGGGGAAGGGAGAGGGGTCTGCAGCTGATTCAGTCGCAGTTTGTTAGCCATCCCTGTAAATCTCTTGCAGTTCCCTCCATGATCTGGACCATATCGATGAGATTTCCCTAATGCTCTGCCCACTGGAACTTCAGGCCCCACTGCTGAGATGGTATATGCTATCTGGCATGTGTCACCAGCAGGATGCAGGAGGCCATGAATCCCAACAGCCTCAGTATCAATCTCACCAAAATCCAGGAGAGAGATAGAAACATCGGTATCATAGTCTATATATCCTGGAACTACCACTCCGGAGTATAAGCCCGAAACTTCACTGTGTCCAGAGCACTTCTGATGAAAGGGGGTATCTGCGACAGAGTCAGGTATGACTTTGACTCATTTATAGTGAACCACAGCAAATGCAGGAGGTTTGCAGTAGTCTGGAGGTGGGAGACAACAGCCTGGGATGAGCCCGCCTACAATGGCCAGCCGTCAAGATAGGGAGACTGGAATCCACTGATCACTGTAGATAAGCTGCAATCACCACCATTACCTTTGTGAAAAGTCAAGGGGCGCTGGTAAGGCCAGAGGGCAGCACAGTGAATTGAAAATGATTGTAACCACCCTAAATTGCAGATAGCAATGGTGGACAAGCAAGATGGGGATGTGAAAATAGGTGTCCTACAAGTCCAACCCTGCCATCCAGTCTCCTGTGTCCAAAGCAGGCAAAACCTGAGCCACGTAAGCATTTTGAATTTCTCCTTCTTGAGGAGGAGAGTGAGGGCTCCTAGATTTAGATTAGAGCAAAGACCTTTGTCCTTTCTGGGAACCTGAAAGTAGCAGGATTAACAACCACAGCCTACTTCTGGCACCGGAACCCTCGCTATGGATCCCTTTGCCAAGAGAGCCGTGACCTCCTTGTGGAGAAGACACAGATGATCCTCAGTCATGAAATCATGGCATGGGGCAAGGGTAGTTTCGATAAAGAGGGAGTAGACCTGCCGCCAACTAGATGCCCATGGTGGTAAAGGGGCAACCCAGTAGAGTTTGGAGGCTGCTGTCATTGGAAGGGTGGCGTACTGACCCGATCGCTGGGCACCTGACCCACAAGGTCTGTGGGTACTGTGCCTTCATCCATGCGGAGGCTGGGAAACATGTGCGGTACGGTGGCTGGTAGGGAACTGGTGCAGCTGGAAGCCCCTTCCGTAGACACAAAAGGAGCAAAAGACAGAATGGGGAAACTGGGGGCCGCCACGAGTCCAAGAACCCGCCCATAGCTTGAGAGTCTTTGAAGCACTCGAGTGCCGAATCTGCCTTTTCTTTGAAAAGACCAGTGCCGTTGAAAAGAATGTCCATAAGGGAAGCTTGAACTTCCCCTGAAAAGCCAAACATCCTCAGCCAGGCCTGGTGCCTTAGGGCCACTGTCATGAAAACCGCTCTGTCTAGCGAGTCAGTCGTGTCAAATCTGCAACGAATTCTGAACTTTGCTGCATCTCTCCCATCTGCAACAGCCTGAGAGAGTGTGGTCCAGCATCCTCCGGGATCTGTGGCAGCACTTTCACAACTGTGTCCCACAGTGTGTGGGAATAATGGCCAAAAGGCATGCAGTGTTCACAGACCGCAAAGCCAGGCTGGGTGCCCTTGTTTTATTAACAGTCTTGCATGATGATGTACATAGTTTCTTTTCTTTCACTTTTTTTATGGGCAATCTGGGCGTATTCCATCTGTTTGGCTGAATTATTACTATATGACGGCCTAGTCTTAATTTTGATTTGATCACAATTGTAACAGATCTGGCACTAACTCATGCTCGTGAGGACATTGTGTAGGTTTCACTTTGCTTCCTAGTTGGATTGTGGTTTGCAACAAGATTAAATGGTTGCAGCACTTCTGCCATAGTACATCTTGCTTTGTTTCAATTTGGTGGTTTGATGTCACCATTTTTTATAATTGAGGGCTGAGTGATCCATAACTGACTCCTCTGAATAAGGCCCCAGTTTATGTCCTATATCGATGACTTTATATTTAACTGGCTATGGATTTGGAAATCCGGGGCATTACAGTGACTTTTGTCCCTTACTACAGGTATTTTAGACAACTGCAATATGGTGGATTACTTTGTGTACTGTGCTGCTTTGTTGTGACCCTTCCTTCCTTTAATTTATCTTGTTTCTTCATGTCTTCAACCTCTCCTATTGTGATGTAACAGACAGTTGGAATAAAAATGGATACAGATTTTTGGATATCATCAAACTTATAATACGTTTCAATGGGTTTGATACATGTTGTAAGCCAATCTGGGTTATTCACCTTTTAAAAAAAAAAACTTTATTTTGCATTTAATATGTTGAAATGTTGAATAAACAGAACATTTGATGCATATCCACAAGTGCAGTCACCATTCACAGTGTCACATTGTAGAGAACAGAAATAATACAGAGTGGGCAGTAGTACATGTACCAAGTCTTTGAGCTTACATGACTGTACAGATATAGGGTTCACACTTGGTAGACACCACTCTTACATTTGGTAACAATACCCAACACACAGTCATGCTTCTTGGTCCTCTTGGTCTGAATCGGAGTCCGAGCTACCAGGGTCATTGAATTCATAAATTAGTAGTCTCCATGTTGCCACAGCTTCGGTGGCTCCGTCATCAGTGCAGGATAGATCTATGTGCTGCTCTTCTGTGACCCTCCATTCTAATACATCCTTGATCCAAACATCAACACTCAGTACCCATGATCCCATCTATCTGATGGCCACCCTACGCTTCGTCAAGAATAGCACCAGCTGGAGGAATTTATACAACATCTTACATCCCCTGGGTTTCTTTATTATGGCCAACAAGCGATCTCCAGGTGTAGAGAGCATCTCAGTATCCATGGCTCTGGGCACCACTTTGGTCCAAAACCCATGTATCTCTGCACACTTCCAAGCTAGGTGTAAAAAGGAGGCTCAGAGGGGGTCATATACGTTTGGTGTAAATAACTGAAATGTAATAGCTTAAACTTATTGTTCCAGGACACAGCCTTAACCAAACTACAGGCACAGTCCCAATCCTCAAGTGGTGCCCCTCAAATCCATTTCTGAGGCAACTCTCGCACAATATGAGGGCTGTGTCATATCCCCTGAGGGCTTTGTAAAATAGTGTAATTAGGGGCCTGCCCTCTCCCCGCCTGATCAACCCCCCAACATCTGAGAGGTAGTCGGAGCCACCAAGTGGGTGGACCATATCTCTTTTGCTGCATTGACCATTATCCCTGTCCCACATTGAATGTGTCCTGTGCTTCCTGAAAGGAGATAAAGACTCGCTCTGAGTATAAGTCACCTGCCAAAATGCATCCACTCTCCCTCCACCTGTCCATTGACATATCCTGCTCTATGGATCTAAATGGCTATAGGTCCCACAGTCTCAATTCTCTATCAAAGGAGGGCCCTCCTCACCACCTTCTTTACCATGGTTTCCCATATCTGTGATGTATGCCGCACCAGATATGGCACTGGTTACCCTGAATGCCCCTCTCATCAGTGGGCATGCCAGAGAGTCCTCCCTGAATGCACGCCGCAGTAGCCTCTTTTCTCCTTTATCTGTGTCTGTCAACCACTGGGCTGCATGGTGCAGGTGTGCTGCAAAATAATATAGTTGCATATCCAGGAGAGCCAGCTCTCCCTCTTCCATATCACGCTTCTGGATCAACAGAACCACCTGACTGTGTTTTGCCACCCACATGAGGCAAATCAACAAACAATTGAGTTTGCAAAAAAAAGTTTTCTCTAAGATGGAACAACTTATGGACTAGAAATAAACACCTGGGGTGGAAGACCATCTTAGCAATCGCTGCCAGTCCCATAACCAACAGGGGCAATGTCTTCCAGAACTCAATCGACCCGGTCAGGCCATTCAGAATACTGTCCACGTTAAGATTTTGATGCGCAGCCATCGTATGTGTGACTATCAGCCCCTGATACCGGAAGCCCTCATCTTTCCATCGTAGCCTGAGATCGGGCTGCTGCTCCAGTGGTACCAACGCCAATTCCCCCAGTGGAAACAGCAAAGTCTTCTTAGTATTGACATGTAAACTGGAAATCTGACCGAAGTCAGCCATATGCCACATCAGTATGGGCACTGCCTTCGTAGGTGAACGGACATAAATCCGTGCATCGTCTGCAAACAGTAAGACAACATGCACCCGTTTTCTGACTCTTATGTCCCCGGGCTCCAATTCCTGCCCAGCAGAATCATCATAGGCTCTACTGCCAGGCAAACAAGAGTGGTGAAAGGGGACAGCCCTAATGAGTTCCCTTCCCCACAGACCAGGCCTCTGAGACCTCCTTCCCTACTCTGAGATGTGCTGTGGTATCTGTATAGAGTAGTCTGGCCCAATCCCGAAAGACCGGACCCAAGCACATCCCATGACGCACCACCATGAGATAGCTCAATCAGACTGTATCAAATGTCTTCTCCAGGTCAATCGATACAAGGGCCATATCTTGGTCCATTCCAGAAGCCTCATGCAGAACATGAGTCAATAGGCTAAGGTTGTACGCTGTGCTGCGGGCTGGCATGAATCCACACTGGTCTTTATGTACCAGGTCACACACCACATCCTGCAAACATTTCCCCAGCAGTTTACAGAGGACCTTGATATCATTATTGAACATAGTGAGTGGACTGTATGAGGTGGGGTCCTTAGGGTACCCCCGACTCTGACCGCCATGGCGGTAGCAGCTGCTGGGCTGGAGATAAGAATCTCAAGCCCGGCAGCCGCTATTGTACTGCCTCAGGCATTTTGACCCTGCCTACTGCCATGGTTTTCGTGGTGTTCATAACGCCATGAAAACCATGATGGTAGGCCCTATCAGTGACAGGGAATTCCTTCCCTGTCACTGATAGGAGGCCCCCTACCCCACAACAACTCCCCTGGCCAACTTCCTCGCTCCCCCCTTCCAATTTCCTACTCCCTACACACACACACACACAGACACGCACCATGCATACACACACTCACTCGCACAGGCATACATGCATACATACACGCATGCATCCATTCATTGATGCAGACATCCGCACCACATTCACACAGACATGCATTCACATATACATACTTACACGCATTCTCACACATGCATACACGCATGTAAACAACACTACACATACATTTGCATTCACGCACACACTCATGCACACACCCACACACACAACACCCTCAACCCCCTCCTCTGTCAGAAACCTGACTTACCTGCATCCAGGGTGTCTTCCGTTAGGGGACAGGACGGGGCGCTGCTACCGCCACCAGCGCCCGCCAACAGAACACCGACAGGCCGTATTATTTTTCATAATATGGCTGGCGGCGGTCTACTGGTGGTAGCAGCGCCACTTTAACGCCATCCGCCAGCATGGCCACAGCCGGAATTCCACCCTTCTTGTCGCGGAAATCCGGCTGTGGTCATTGTTCGGAGGACGGCTGTGAGCCGCGGCAATGGTCTTTTGGCGGCAGTCGCTGCAGCAGTAGGTGGTATTTACCGTCAATGTCGTAATGTAGGCCATTATCCCTTCACATATAGTGAGGGTCAAGATTCCAGTCCTATGTGCCTCCATGAAGACCACTAGGAGTTTCTCAGTTGCATTGTGGCATAGGCCTGAAAAAACTTGACAGGGAACCCATCTCCCACTTGAGCTTTGGTCGTGTTTAGGTCTCGCAGAGCAGACCTCAGTTCCTGCAGTGTGAGAGCCTCACATAAGTCAGCTGCCTCATCAGGTGGGAGGCATGGCAGATCTACCCCTGCGAGGAAAGCCTCTGTCGCATCCAGGTGGTCATCCTCTTCAGTGCAAAAAGTGCCCTGGAAGTATGCCAAGAGGATCTGTAGGATTTCCCGTTGGTTAGTTACCTGTTGGCCATCAGTGGGGCGTTTCTGGGTCATATCTCATTATCCAGGCCAGAAGCCAACAGGATTTATCTCCCTCCCTGTGCAGGCATTGCTGGTAAGAGTGTGTTTATCCAGGGACTCCCACACTTCCGACAGGGAACGATGGACATGGAGCACCTTTCTGTGCGCCAGTCCGGACTCAGACTCTGCTTTCCAAAAAATAGCCAGCTGTTGCTCCTGGTCCACAATGTCCATCAATAGTTGTTTACAGACTCCACAGCTGGTCCCTATCCATAACCCCACACGTATTACCACCTTTAGGGCATCCCATCCGGTAGCTCTGGCGGCGTTAATGCCCCTGTTTTGTTCCAGTTAACCCTGGAATGCGGTAGCTAAAGTCTCCCTGCTAGCAGGGTCCGTCAGGAGCTCAGACGGCATATGCCATCGTCGGGCAGCACGAGTATCTCTTCCTCACCTCATTTGAAGCAGCACCGGTGTATGATCAGAGAGGAACCTTCCCAAATGGTCAACCCCCTGCAGCACCTCGGGATCTATCCCTGTTAGGAGCATAGGATCCAGTCGTCTTTATATACTGTGCATCAGGAAGTGACACGTATATTTGATCTCCTGAGGGTGAAGAATCCCAGACTGTGCATTACCTGCCCAAGTGACTCTGTCATCTGGGGTTTTGTGCCCAGTCGTGGTGGGTGCATGTCGTTATCCCCTCCCAGGATTCAATTAAAGTCACCTGCCCACACTATTGGGGACCCTATACTGCTCTCAAGCAGGTCTTTTATCATCCTATAAAACCTCCCATCATCGGTGTTGGGGGCATAAGTGTTCAGAATGGTGCTGTCTCGGCGTCCAGCGTGCCCTGAAGAAGCACATAGCGTTCCTCCACAGAGGCCTCGCTACATGTGCAATGAAATAGAACCTGGGGCAACCCATATTGCCACCCCTCGAGCACAGGATGAGTAGGTCGTCGCAAAAAGCTGTCGCCTCCATTTTGTTTTAAACTTCTGGTCTTCATTACCTATGAGATGCATCTGCAAACAAGCTATCTGTACTAGATTGTGTGGTAGATATGAATGGGCTTTGTATCTTTTCATGTAACCATTTAGCCCACCTAACATTCCAGGTTATAATCCTGATACCGTTTGACATATGAACAATGTGATCCCCTCACCATCCAGGGTTTTTCAACTTGTTATTTGGAAAGTGTCCATATTTAATGGTAAATGGATTTGGCTTCTGTTGTTGCTTATTATTGAATAGGCTTCGCACATTTATATGTGTAGGACGGTTTGTAAGGTATATCTTTTGCGACGGTCATTTATTATTGTTTGTCATTCCCACTTTAACATTTAGAAGTTGGTTAAAATGCCGACTGTTGTGGGATAATAGGATAGGCAACTGCTGCGAATGTGGGACATGTTCAGTTTTCATGGTATGGTTAACTTTTGATATGTTGACTTTGAGTTTTACCTGGGACTTGATGCCATTTTGGTTTCCTCATGTAGTTTCCTTATGGTTAATTATTTTGCTGTGCAGCAGCCCATTCATGACAATTAGGCTATACGTTATTAGGCTGTTTGGATTTCTGTATTGGTGGCTTTTCTAGTTGCTTTAGGAAGTTATATTTTTACGTTGTCCTACACTCTTTGACACAGGTAGTGTTTGTAATTAATGCTGTCGGCTGGCGACGCAGCATACAAATACAGGAAGCTACCATGACCAGTAAGCTTTTTACTTTTCTGGTGATTTCTTATATGAACTGGCTCTGTGTGATGTGCCTGTAGAGTTCAGTGTTCACTTACAGTGATCCTTTCTTACAGATACATGCTTACCTTGTATTGGGATGGCTCTATTGCCAGCCGTTATTCAATTCGTTGAACACATACTGAAAGGTGATTTATTATCAGCCTTAATAATATCAGCCTTAATACATGTGTACTCAGTGCATTTTCACTCCCTTTGGTTCACGTGACATGATTATTGTTGAATATTTTTTCACATTTTAAACTCATTTTTTTTTTGCTTTGCATGGTTCTTTTGACACTGAATGGGGTATTCCATGGCTCAAGTGGTGGTCTGGGTGACATTGGTGTATAGTTTTGCTGTATGTAATTATTCTATTTACTTTGTTTTGCATGTCTGCTCTCCTATGAACAAAACTGGTATTTGTGCAATAGAAGAATTCACTCAGCTTTAATTGCTTGTGGTTTTACAGCTCTGAGGAAGTCTAATAGAAGAAATACATGTCCGCTGTGTGTGTGGATCAGACATCGTGTAGGAAAGTTTTTCTCTGTGTGTTTTTCAAACATTTGTCTGAACCACTTTTTCTATGAAATTGTTGATGTTCTGTTTTTTGTATCGGATTTGCAAAAAAGAGAGTTCTCTGTACTTTAAGCTGGGGTCTGTTTACACAGGTGAGTATGAATCAAAGTGGTTGCACCACAATAAATGCGTAGCATCTTTTATAACAAAATTATTTTGTGTGATTTGCCTATGTGGAGTGCTCCCGATCAGTACGGCAGATCAAAAGAAGTTAATTGCAGCCCCTTACTTTCCATGAATGGAGGTGTAAATAGCAGAGATTTGGGTGGCGGTCCTTGCCCTGCTGCTGAAACATACCCTGAAAATGGTATCCTGCTCAGAGGACAGATGCTCAAACTCAGAGGTTCTGGGTACCATACTCTTCTGGTCCCATCTAGGGCCACTAAGATGATTTGGGTCTAGTTGTTCTTGATTTTCAGAGTTCCGGGGTGAGGAGGCAGTGCCGGTAAGGCATACATGAATCCCTTGATGCATTCCTACACAAATGCATCTTTTGAGTGATCTCAAGAAAATGCCAATGTGTAACATGTTGACACTGCACATTCTCTGTAGTGGCGGCAGAAAGAACTAGCCAGGGCTCTCTCTACTGGCCAAATATGCCCTGTGCCACATTAGGATGTAGATGCCACTTCAGATCTGCAAGACTTCTGCTCAGTTTGTCCAGTGTGGAACTCAGCGACCTGCCAGGTGACTGGGAACTAGGAAGATGTCATGCCGTTCTAGTCACCTGCAAAGATGTAAAGCCTCTTGGCACAGAACCCAGTAAGCCACACTGATCTGCTCATTATAATGTTGTTGAACCTTCCCCAGATGAATGGCGGGTATATGTTTTCAGGGCCAGATCCAAGCCCCATAGTTCCAGTAGGTTGATGTGCAGCCAGCTCTCCTCTGGAGACCAGAAGCCTCTCATATTTACCTTTCAAAGGTGACAGCCTCCTCCCAGTGGCAATGCATCAGTCATCACTGTCAGCTCTGGGATGAGGAGAGAAAGCAGAATGCCACAGGTATGATTGTATTTTGTCAGCCACAACTGCAGAATCTGGGCCATCTCCTCTGAAATCTGGATACTGTTGGAAAGGTGGCCTTAATGCTGGACCCTCTGCAGGGCTTGTATGTGCCACCTGGCATAGTTGATGAGGAGCACCCATGATCAAGCATGAAACATTGGCATCACTGCCCTAGACTTGTTGCAGTGAGGAAAAAGCTTTGAACTGCACTGTCTAGTATCACTCCAATGAGTGGAAACCTCAGTGAAGGAGTCAGGTGGGACTTAAGCTTGTTTATGGTAAACCCCAACACAGTTAGCTCAGTTATTGTTCAAGGGTGATCCACAAGTGACTGATGCAATTCCACCTTTAAAAGGCAGTCATCAAGATACAGAAATACAGAGACCTCTGAAGGTGGCCAGGAACCCATACCATCACTTTCATGAACACCTGAGGTGCACAGGTGAGGCCAAACTAAAAATACTCCTGGTTCACGTTGAACTGCAGGTAACACCAGTGGAACTGCAGAACAGATATATGAAACTAAGTGTTCTGAAAGTCCATAGACACTATCCAGTCTCATGGGTCCATGACAGAAAATAATCTGAACCAATGTGAGCGTTTTTATATTGTCCTTCTGCTTGAATATGTTTATGGTCCGAGGTCCAAAAGAGGCATGAGCCCCCTCTTCTTTCAGGATGAGGAAATAGCAGGAATGGCAACTGCCACCTTTCTCAGTCTGGTATTGTCTTTATGGCACCCATGCAGAGCAACAGGTGAACCCCCCCATGTCAGATGAATAGATGCTCTTCTGAAATTAATTTTTGAGAGGTAGGGATATTGTGTGGGAAGAAAATAAGGTCTAGTGTAGCCTTTTTGAACAATCTCCAAGACCCCCCTGTCAGGTGTGATGGAACGCAAACCCAGAAGGAAGTGCTGAATTCAGCCCCTCACCTGTTGGACATAACTAGTGAGAGCAAACTAAAGCGGTTTGCTGGCTGTTGTAACAGTCGAAGGAGAGTAGAAGGACTGGTGCTCCTGCTGGTCTGAGCGCTGTCTACCAGTTCTGCATCAAAGGACTGAGTTGCCAGCTGCATCCCTGGCTGGGAAAGCGGTCTCTCCTTATATGCCAGTTCCCTGTAAAAGGGCAGTCAGGAAATCTGTGAGGGCATCATTAAATGGGAGCAATAGCTCAGATGTTGCTGAACCAGGCCGCAGAATTTCTGTTAAAGTATTTGGTTTAGTATCAGAGTAGGGCAGCTGCAATTCTAGTACTTTGGACTGCCTTCCAAACCACCTGCAAATGAGGCACATTGTTCCTTTTGTGGCCCATGTGGAGCACATTTTTGTTTTAAAAATATTTCATAGTAACGTGCTATTATTTACAAAAGTCTTCTTCTGCATGCACAAACTCTTACTTTCAGCGCCAGGACACTTTTGTGTAAACACACGCTCTATAAATAAAATAGAAATAAACGGAGAGTCAAGCTCAAACCACCGGGGGTTATAGCCATCCCACTGGTGTATTGTAAATGGAGACATAAGGCATCATCGTTATTGTAACGGAGGAGCAAGACATCCCCTTCGCAAATATCAGCATCCTGAGATACACCCTGACCTGGCACAGGATATGAGTCAGATCAAAAAGATAATGGGGCCTCTCTTGATAGCTGTGACACAGTGGATTAGAGTCATGCTGTATTACAATTGCGCTTTTGTAATTTTACAGCCTGTCATCAGTTTGGGGGTTGACATGGATGTCAGCACCCAACCATCAACCAGTACTAGTTGTGTTAGTACTGGCGCTGAGGACTTTCAGGGTCTCAGGCCTGGAGTGGAAGTGAGTAACAGAGTTGTTATGGGCCTGTGACCAAGGGAGCAGCCAGCACCAGGGAAGGAACTACTAGCGGGAACCCAACTAAAGGCTCCTGCAGTTCGATGACAGCCAAAAAATATGCAAGAGGGATTCTGGAAGCACACAGAAGATTTGCGGAATGGCTTATCTAAAGGCCTCGGTCTGCTGCCGGGTAGATGACGGCTTGAGGAACTTAGGGTGCGTCAGGATGAACGGAGGAATCAGTTCTGTGGCTGTTGACTCAAGGACGTTTGATTTACATCTTCACTCCTTGTTCCCTTTCTTTGGTGTCAGAGTGGCAATATGAGGTTGAATCCTGCTTTTCTTTCTTATGCTTTCCAGTGGCACCGACGCATGTTATTGTGTGAACTCTACCCCTCCTCTCTTGTGATATTCCCTTTTCCGTTCTGCCACGTAGTGCCCTGAAGAATGTGAAAAAGCATTTGGGTTCACACCGAAACGCGCGTCGGTGCCACTGGAAATGGAGTGCGAACCAGAATACCACAACTTTTACATACAAGACAGGGGGTTTTCATTGCACGAGCTTGTACCCGCAAAATGATATAGAGAACGTTGGTTTCATCTTCATGTACTATATGTAATCATAAGAGGATGGAATGAAACAATGTCCTTAGATATTCATTTGTTTACATTGTGAGAACATATAGTTTGTTATTTTAAGAGTCACACTTTAGGCACACACAGTGCGATAAGGTCTTGTCTGTTTCTCTGTACTTAATTGCTTTTAATTATTTTTGGTCAGAGAGTAGGAATGATTGAAATATGAGAGATGAGTTAAATGAGTGCAGGAAATATTTTAGTATGAGTGGGTTGTCAGGGGCACCACTGCGAAGCGATTTTTGAATATTTATAGAACATTGTAGAAAATTGTCCTCGTGAAATATATAAACAGAAAATATAAATTTAATAAACAGTGTTGTTTTTTATGTTCTGGTTCAAGATTATATTGTGTGCATTAATAATTGACGAATATACCAACATTAAGTAGGTGAGAAGGCAGATTTGTGTTTGTAGATGGTGCTATTAAATGCTGCACACCAAATACCAAGGCTGCGTAACATTGAATTCACCTAAAGCCTCTTTAATCCATTGCCAGACATCCCCTCTCCCTTTATGTTACTCCTGAAGATCCCTGCTTTCTACTTTTGTGGCAGTTTCTTTTTGCCTTCCTCTTCAGAAGCACCAGCTTCACTTCGTTACTATGGTGCAGTATGAAGTCAGGACAGAGCCACACAACGCCATCTGTAGGCATGCAGGAGCAGTGCTAAAAACAAATTTTCAGGATCCAGTCTAACCCTTGTGGAATATTCTAAGGTGATTAATCTGTGGATAAAAGTATTAATCAGAATATATCAATTCGTTTGTTTTGACATTTCCTCTTTTTAACCTGTGGCCCCAGGGGGGAGAATTTAAACTTGCATTATCAGTGTCTTCCTACGAGAGAGGATTTGGTACATTCCACTGGCATCCAGAGGGGTATTATGCCTTTCCCCCCTGCATCTGCAATGACCCGTGGTAGAGGCTGGGGATCAAGCGAGAAGCAATAAAAGGAACTCAGTAATACTCAGTTTCAGTAAAGTACCACCCATATTTTGTTCCGAACCGCTGAATTACCAGGTCTACCATTCCCAGCACTCAGTAGGCCGCCTGCCAGTTTACATGACATAACAGGTGCCTGATCAAGGCTGCCTGGCTCAGTTAGAGACTACCAGGGTGAGGGTTTAATATGTTCGCAGCATCGTCAAATGATCATCGCAAGGAGTAGGAGAGGCATAAATGTGAAAGCAAAGATCCCTGACTAGTTGATCCATAGTGCATTGCCTGTGGGCACCTCCTGTTCTTAGGGAAGGCAAAACAGGTCTATGTTGGGAGTGCTCCTGTGCTGGAAGTACTAGTGCAGAACATGTGGATGGAGTCCCCCCCCTCCTGGACTGCTTGTTTCTTACACTCTTGATCAGCCAATTACTGAGTTAAGGAGGCAGGGGTCCATGTGTTCCCCTACGTGGGCAGCAACCACTGTAAGGAATGTGGTGAAGACCCTTGAGGCAGTGGCGACACCAAAGGAAATTACTTTGCAGTGATAATGCTAGCCACTTACCACAATGCACAGGTAGGTTGGTGGGTTGTATAGATGTGGATGTAGACATCTTTGAAGTTCAATACCACCATGTAGTCACCTTGCTTAAGCAGTGCTATGACATCCTATAGTGTTACCATATGGAAATGTTCTAAGAACACTTATCTGTTGAGGGGCCTTAGGTCCAGAATGGGTCTGAGTGAGCCATCCTTTTTGGTGATTATAAAGAGTGACTACGCCACTTGGCCCTCTTGGTGGAAGGTCACAGGCTCTATGACACCCTTATGAAGGACTGCTTGGACCACTTTCTTCAACAGACAGAGATGTTATCTGCTGAGAAAGTGCTTATGGGCTGAGGAGTGTCTGGGGAGGTGGTCTTGCTAAATGTCCTATACTGCTGCCTTCAAAAGCACCCCTTTGGGGTAGATGTTTGGAGGGCACCCAGAGTCTTGGCAATGTCTGTGTCCTTTGATTTTCTTTAGCAACTGGTATTTATGTCCCAGGCTATAGGGTCAGTGGCATCCAGGGCACAGCGAAGGGTGGCGCTGGAGATGGAGATGGCCAGAATTACCTAACGAGGTCCTACATCTCATCACAATGAGCCTGATTGCATTGAGAAATTAGGCCAACATAGTTGGCACCCCCTATTTGTTTTTTACTCTTCTTGTCAGTAGAGGGATAATCTCCTGTGGCCTGGGCATTTGCCTGTTTACCTAGTGTGTAGATCACCAGGGGGTTCTTCTGATGTAAGTAGAGTGGGTCATTGAGAGAGGGCTTGCATTTCTTTGTCCACCTGTGGTGTGACTACCCTTACAATCAAAGGCTCCTTAAAGATATCTGTGGTAATCTTAAACATAGCCTTAAACAGAGGCGGTTTTCCCATTAGGGCTCCGGGGCTATGCCCCCCTTCTTTGTTATACCAAGAGTGAATAATAATCTTTTATTCACTCTTGGTATAAATAGAAAATGCCGTCTAGCAGTAGCCCTAGGCAGCTGTTGTCTAGCAGAGGCGCACAGCCATCAGAGATTATCCCGGGCTGGTGAAACCCCCATCCCTGGCCTTAGACCCCTGGCACGCCTCAATTCCTCCTAATCTGTGACATGTTGAAGCATCACAGATAAAGTTTACCACAGGTGTTGCAGTCTTAAGCCCTGCAGTGCCAGTGGATACATGTCACTCAGCCAGTCACCCCACCCTTTCCCAACTCATCACAGAGTTGGGAAAGGGTGAGGTGAATGAAGAGAGACTGAAAACTCAAATCTGTGACTGCGCAGGTTTGAGATTTCAGTTTCAAGCTGAAAGAAGCAGCAGGACTTCAACAAGACCTGCACAGACAGCAAGGTAAGTTAAAAATGCTTTTAAATACCGTGTATGTATGTGTGAGAGTCTGTGTCTGTGAGAGTGTGTATATGTGAGCATGTGTGTGTGTCTATGTGCATATGTGTGACTAAAAGTGAGTGTGTCAGTGAAGGAGTGAGTCAAGGTGAGGGCAATGAAAGGTATAAAGACTGAGTTGAAGTGAGAATGATTGAGAGAGGGAGAATGACAGGGAGTGTAACTTAATGCTACTGTGTGTGAGACCAAGTGAGTCAAGTCTGAGTGTTAGTGAGTCAGAGAATGAGTGAGTCAGTGTAAGAGTAAGGCAGACTGAGTGAGAATGATTGTGTATGAGTGAGTCAGAGTGCATTAGAATAAGTTTGACAGCAATTCAGTGAGAATGAGTGAGTGAGTGCAAACGACTGAGGCTGACTGGGAATGAGTAAGACTGAGTTACAGTGAGACTGAGTGAGTCAGAATGAGTGGGACTGAGAGTGAGTGAATCACAGTGAGATTGAATCAGAATGAATAGAAATGAGTGAATCAGGGAGGACAAGTGAATTATTAGGAGAACAAGGAAAATTAGGTGAGCGTTCGTGAGACCGAGCAGGAATGAGTGAGTCAGAGTGAAACTGACAGCCAGATTTAAGAAAAGTGGCACTACATTACATGTAGTGCACTTTTCTTCCTGCTCCTTGCGCCCCCCCTCCCGTTACCATGTCCCATTTTTAAAATACTGTGCACCATGCTGCAGGGTGGGGGCAACAGTGCCAGAATTTCTGTCGCTATAGATGTACTATTCAGGGCAGTCTGAGCAGGCATTAAAAATGCTGAAAAAAATGACACAAAGAAATGTTTGAGATTTCTTTGCCCTGTTTTTTCAGCCCCCTTGCATACATTATGCCTGGCGCAGGCAAGATGTGGTGCAAGGTGCTACAAAGTGGCACAATGCATGCATTGCTCCACTTTGTAAATTTTGCTCTGCAATTTTGGCCTTGTTGTGCCAGAGAGTAAAAAAAGAAATTATGCTACTGTGACGCAAGGAGGCACTAGGGGCTCTTAAATATGTTCCTGAGTGAGTCGGTGTGACATTGTGTGAGTCCTAATGAGTAGGACAGAGTGAGAATGAGTGGAACTGATTCAGTATGAGTATGAGTGAGTCATAGTAAAATAGAGTGAATTGGAGTGAGAGGGACTGAGTGAATCAGGGAGAATGAGCGAGTCATGGGGAGACTCAGGGAAACAAGGTGTGACAGAGTGAAACTAAGTGAGACTAATAAAGTCAAAGTCAGTTTGAATCAATCAGAATCACTTAGAATGAGTGGATCTGAGTGAGAATGAGCGAGACTGTATGAATCAACAAAACTGAGTGAGTAAAAGTGACTGATGACTAAATCAGAGTTAGAATAAGTGGGAGATTAAGGCTGACTGCAGCAAGTATGAGTGACATTGTGTGAGTCCTAATGAGTAGGACAGAGTGAGAATGAGTGGAACTGATTCAGTATGAGTATGAGTGAGTCATAGTAAAATAGAGTGAATTGGAGTGAGAGGGACTGAGTGAATCAGGGAGAATGAGCGAGTCATGGGGAGACTCAGGGAAACAAGGTGTGACAGAGTGAAACTAAGTGAGACTAATAAAGTCAAAGTCAGTTTGAATCAATCAGAATCACTTAGAATGAGTGGATCTGAGTGAGAATGAGCGAGACTGTATGAATCAACAAAACTGAGTGAGTAAAAGTGACTGATGACTAAATCAGAGTTAGAATAAGTGGGAGATTAAGGCTGACTGCAGCAAGTATGAGTGAACCCCTCAAAACCTCCACGTAAGTGAGCCAGTCACAGTCACTGGCATTCAAGCCAAGGATTACGCCCCACCACTTTTAATGGTCACCAGCCACCACTGCCCTTGACCATAGTAAAGAAATTGTACTGGATCTTAGACAGCATCTCTACCAGGAAGTGGTTGTCTTCCTATAGAATGTGAATATACAACTTATGATGTGCGTCTGCCCTCTGTATAACTTCTTGTTATGCTGGAGTTGTATCTGAGTGGGAAGACCTAGCTGGGTAAATATCTAGACCTGTGTTGCCCAGAGAACCAACTCTGTATTCTTCCATGTCATCAGCAGGCACAGGATTGTAAGGTGTATCATAGGGGTCAGCAGAGTGAAGATGGCTGCCTTCCCCATGTAATGAGTGAGGTGAATTGTCTCCAGAATATGGAAGAGAAGAGGTATGTGGTTGAAGGGCTAATGAGGGCGTAAGGTGGTGGTGATGACGGTGGCGGTGGAGGCAAAAAAGATAAAAAGCTAGTGCGCCTGTCCTTGTGTCTTTTGAGCTTAAGAGAGTGGGAGCTCCAAAACAAGTTTGACCTCAAAGGTTGTTTAGAGTGTATGGGGGCACTTTAGTGAGAGTGTATGGGGGTAGTTTAGTGATGATCTTGCCTGTCTGAGGATGGGTGAAAGGCATTTCTGTCAAGAAGCCAACATCTCTTGCAGCTGCTGGATGATGGGTTAATTAAAGTCCTCAGAGCAGGCCGTAGAGGGAGTTTTCAGTGCTGAATCTGCTCTCCACATCAAGACCTGTTCTTAGAATTTGGAGGAAAAGCATCCTCCAGGGTGGGAGACGACTGGATGAGCTGTCTCCCCGAGGGGGTAGCTTCTTCTTCAGTCTCGCCGTGGTGTTCCCTGAAGATGCCAGGAGTGTCATTCGACTCCTTCCTATGCATCATTTGACATGCCTACCTCTGTTTGTGTCCATACGAAGTGTCTTCTTTGACTGGCAGGTGAGGCAGGCCTCACATGGTTTCTGTCAAGACGGGGCCACTCACCTGAAAAGCAGGATGTCTGCAGGGGCGATGGTATGCCCCGACCTCTTGGAACACCTCTTGGCACTTCCTGGTGGACACAGAAACCCCAGCAGGTGTCCCAAAAGGAAACGGGGAGTAGAAGAGAAAGAGACAAAACACTGCCACGCCTTGCCAATCCAGCCAGGCACCCTGTATCTTTAGGGGGGCAGGTCGTTGTTGACAGAGTGATAGGAGAGTTAGTGCACTCAACTTCCTTGAGACTAAATCTCTCTTTCTGATATGGGCCAGGAGCGGTAGAAGAACACCGGGATGCTCCAGCACGTTTCTTGGATAATATTAACTGTTGCCACAATTACTAACACTGCATTACCAAAAACCCAAACTGAGTACCAAAACAATAAGTACTGCGACACTAGGCCTGGCTTCACAGAGATTCACTGTTACACACTACAATTAGAACTGTGGTTGCACTCATCATACACAAGAAAGACAAACAAGGGCATTAATTACATCACTTATAACTTTCCTGCATGCATGGGGTTAAACTAAAACAAATAAAAACAATCCATGAAATACAAATGTCCACTCTGGGTTTAAACAGTTAGGGTTGGACAGTTTGATTTGCTTTCACCTTGTGTATGTGTGAAAAACCCTTCAAAAGCAAATTCCTCAAACCTGAAACACAGGCATGAATGACAATTTAAATCCAAGAGTGATGCTACTAGAGAAAGAAAAGTCACGTAAATGCTCTTTTAAAATTGCCCTGTCACTTTTTGTAGTACTTGAGCTCAAGCAGATTTCCTGAAGCACATTAAGGCAGGTAACTACAATAATAATGTAGAAATTTCAGAAATGCATTTGTCTCTTCAAGATAAGCAATCTGCCAAAATACGAGGTCTGAAATACACCAGCTGTTCTAGGAAAGCGCGGCGCTCTAAGAACAAACTGCCTGGGGAATACTAGGCACTTAGCTGCAGTCTTTTCCGGAGTGCTGGAGGAATGCCTGGTGTCAGCTGGTACAGGAACAAAGAAAATAATTGCCTCAAAAGTCCTGAATAGGAGGATGACAGCAGGGGCTGGACTGCCAAATCAGATGCTGAGATCAGGAAGTAAAACAAAGCCAAGCAGGGAGGCATGCTTCACTCTGCTATTTATAGCCAATCAGGAAAGCAGTTGAGTTTCCACATCTGGATGAGTCACCACACCCAACTAGAAGCACATGTCTACACCACACCCAACTAGAAGCACATGTCTACACCTGCTCACATTAGCAAACAAGCATTGGTAAAACAAGCATTGATAACAACCAATTGTGTAACACAGCACATTATGTTTACTTAGAAACATGAAGGTTTATCCAAGAACAGAGATATGATTTAACCCTAATCCCTGGGGATGCTGACAGATAATGCAGGAGGCACCTTGGGGATTCCTGACAGTTTCATTGTGTTTGGGGCAGAGTCATAGATTGCAGACTTGATGGTGGTCAGTCCATGGAAATTTGGAGTGGCAATGGGGGCAGTACTGGAAGAGCGCCTTTTCCATCACTGTCCACACATTCTTGATGACAGTGCCCTGGGGAAGGCCCGACTGAGGCATCAAAATGAGGCCGATGTTTGTTGAACATCGTCTGGGAACAAAGTGGTGTTGAGATCTTACACCAAGTGGATTGTTTTCCAGTAACTGCGGTTGGAACAAACAAATGGGTCCAAAGGTAAGCACTGCACATCAGCGAACACTGATCAGTACATGACCAAACCTGATGAGGGGAAAAACACCACCTAACATGGTTATGATGCCTATACGCATTGCAAACTAAGGAAGGAGTCCCTATACCTTTTCATTTAAAAGTATTCTTGGAAAAGAAAAACAACTTGCAAAGTCTTGTCGTGAGACCTTCCTGGGCCAACCTAGGTTCTCTATTTCAGTTTTTCATTTTACACGTTTTAGGCTGACATTTTAGCAATTATATTTTATGTTTTTATGCCTGCACAATAATGATCTGAGAATACGCTGTACATGCGGTTTATTTCCAGTAAGCCTTTCTCATCATGTAATCTGTACACTCTGTTCCAGGATAGAAACATAGAACAAGAAATCCTAGTGCTTGTGTTGTCCGTTTGAAGACAGCTTCTGAAACCCAGACATATCAAAACTGTGCCTCTAGCACAATGTGGTTTTGATGGTGCACTGGCCGAGATTGTCCTGGGACCAATCCTGTGTTTGATATGCAGCCCTGCAGACGCAGACCTTTCATCTCGCAGAGAAGGATTGCCAACTCTACTTTAACTGGCTCAGCTAACCAGATATGGGGGTATTCAGGCTATCCTTCAAGATCTGGCAGAGGGTACACCCGCTATGCTCTCAGAGCGTAGGTAGTGATAGGTAGGAATATATAGCAATAAGATTGCCATGGTTTGATTGTTTATTCTGTCCACCATGTTGGTAATGTTGGTTACAATGCTTTGTTTCAACTGCTTAATGATTGCAGCTCATTCACTGTATGCAAGGATACAACTGTTCCAATAAATGTTTGAAAACCTTATTCGCATCATTCTCATGTCTACCCTGAGCATGCATGAGTAAACGACAAAAGGGATCTGTTTCCACTACTTCCTTGGGAATCAGTGTTGTCTGATGAGAGATGCATCAGCCAACGGACGAAAAGAATTTGAAGAGCACTTTCACTTCTGACTTTTCTTCTTACGCCTCGACTTACCCAATCGCCCTGAGGACCTTGAATGGGACGATGACAAATTAGTACTTCGCTACCAGTCCCAGGTTCCTCCTCTTGACCGAGACCTCAACCTGCATGGGATCACATACCAGGCTGCCATCAGCTTTAGGGATCGCCCCTCAAAGCCTTCTGATGCATTGCCCAGCACACTCAAAACCCAAATTTGGGTTGTGGTTACGCTCCGGACACCACAAACACACAGACATCGCCAGATGACAGTACCCGGAGGGCTTGAAACCTGTCTTTCTAGAAGACATCCCTTGACACACCAGGGGAAATTCTAAAAAAAAAGTTTGACAAAAGTAAAAAAAAGAAGAAAAAAAACAATCAAAAAAATGACAGAGGTAGTTCTCTTCAGATCAGGGCTGGCTTGCACGAAAAGAACTGACATTAGTGCACCTAGGTGGTGCCTATATAGGAACTGTAACATCATTTCTGGCATGGATTACACCGATGACGGACGCGGTACCAATCAACCCCACCTACAGATGCGCAGGGGCACTGCTCACAAAAATCTTCCAGAGCTAAGCAGACGCCTGGGCAGAATTCAAAGGTTAGGAATCTGCAGCTAGAAGTCTCTGTCAGATATGATGGGGCAACATGCCCAGTCTTAGCCAGCTATGCATATCCAAACTTAGCACTGCCGAACGTGGGTGATTTACATATTCTATACACAGGTCTAGTTAGACTATATCATCATTTAACACAGTTTGTTATATGCATAATAACAACTGCCTCAGCAAGGGCTGTTCAGCCACAGTTAGCTGTGCCTGCGTTTAGTCCAGCAACTTTTAATGCAATTATGGATAACATTTCCACTCAATAGGAGGAAATTCTGTTCTGGTTAGCTCAAAAAACAAACCAGCTTGAAGCAGTGTTTCCTCATACAGGACCCCAAGTCAAACGTAGAATTCTCACCATGTGCTTAACACTGGGAATGGTTCCCCTACTGATGACTACACCACCTGGTGCACAGTCATTACTACAATATGTACCATTACACATGGCACACCATCACTGTGGGAATCTGGCGATCTACGTAGTGTACCAAATATAGGGACACACTATGCAGATAGTACAGACGACCCTTATTGGTTTACAGAGTAAAAGTTTTAATCTCTTTTGCTGTAGTGTCGGCAAGCAGTTAGGCTTATCAGACGGTAGTGCTAAGCATTTGTTGAACACAAAGAGTCCATAAATGAGACACACACTCAAGAAGCAACTTAAGACCAATGTTCCGAAAAATACTTTGATCATATAGGGCCTGATTATAAATTTGGCAGAGAGGGTTAATCCGTCCCACATGTGGTGGATATCCCGCCCGCCGTATTACGATTCCATTATATCCTGTGGAACTCGTAATACGGTGGGTGAGATATCCGTCACATCTGAGACGGATTAACCCCTGCGCCAAAGTTGTAATCAGGCCCATAATGTTTTAACACTAGAAAACTTCAAAGAAGATAAATACTGTTGCAATTAGATCAATTTAACAAGTAACACTTTTACTCAAATGCACATTTATGCTGTAGAGGTTTCAAAATACTTTTAATGCAAGAGTGCCCTTGCAGACAGTCTTGGGAGTCCCCAGTTGAATGTAGAGTGCAGGGGGTGAGGGGCAAAGTCACAAGTCCCTTTGCTGTGTATCCTGCTTGTAAAGATTCCCAGGGGCTTGGACAGAGCTTGCCCTCTTTCTGAAGTGTCAGGGCCATCAAAGACTTCATCTGCCAGCACCTGGGCTCTCTTGCTGAGACCCCTACCCTGTCAAGTGGTGCCACTTCCAGTCCCTGTGCCCTTGAAAGGAGAATCTGGTGAACCCAAGGTGAAAATCCATGCTCCGAAGCCGAGCAGCAGAGAAATCGATGCAGCGTCTGCCCCGGCAGTTGAAAATTTGATGCAGCACAGGTGAAATCGACAGATCACCAGCTCAGCATTAATTCCTTGCTGCCATGCATCCAGATTTTCCACGCATTATCCCTGTGTGTCAAAATCTTCACCATCACCGCATAGTCCCGGGGCTGCTGGTCCAGAAACCGACGCATCGCTTGCCCAGCGGAGAAAGAATCGATGCACGGCCTTACTTGCGAGTAAGGAATCAACGCATTGCTTGCTTTTCCAATGCACACTCACCCGTGTAACTTTATTTTTGACGTATATCAGGTACTTTGTGCCTAAACAACACATCCATTGAGTTCTATAGACTTATTCTCCTTTTACTTTAAAAAACATATCTTTGCTTGTGTATGTTAGATTTTTTATTGTTTTGGTCCGGTTTGATTTAAATTAATATTGGCTATATTTCTAAACTGGTGTGGAGTCCATTTGTGCTGTTTTCACTGTGTTCCTGTGTGTGTTGGTACAAATACTTTACACAGTGCCTCCAAGATAAGCCTGGCTGCTTGTGCCAAGCTACCAAGGTGGTGAGCAGGGGTTATTCTAGGTGTGTGTCTCCCTTACCCAGTCTAAAGTGAGGGCCCCTGCTTGGACAAAGTGCAAACTGACTGTCAACAAGAGATCCCATTTGTAACAGACTTCAACCCAGGAAGGACTTTGTTCACCAACCTTTGGACGGTGGCAGGGGCATTCTTTAATCCAAAGGGCATTACAGTGAACTGGCAATGTCCATCTGACGTGAATGCTGTTTTCTCTTTGGCTCCTCGTGTCAAACCAATCAGCCAGTACCCTGGTGTTCAATCAAAAGTTTTGAGAAATTTGGCTGCACCCAGCCTGTCAATTCGTTTATCATCCCCTGGAATAGGATGTGCATCTGTCTTAATGACAATATTGAGGCCCCAGTAATCCACACAAACCCTCAGCTCTGGTTTACCTTCCTTGGAATGATATTTGGGGGCTAAAACCACAGGAATAGGCCAGGGACTTCCAGAGGGCTCCAGCACCCCAAGTTCCAGCATCTTGCTTACTTCAGCTCGATTCTTTCTCTGACTTGATCAGACTGTCTGTAGATTTTGCTCTTGATAGGCATGCTGTCCCCAGTGTCCACATATGAGCACACCAGATGGTCTGACCAGGGGTCAAAGCAAAATCTACTGAGTACTGACTCTAGATTTTGTGATTCTCCCTAAACTTTATTCTGCACTCCTCCATAGTGAGTCCAAAGCCCTCAATAAGGGTATGCTTCATAAGGTCTTAGGATCCAGCTTCTTCCTCCCTCTGTATCAGATGTCTAGCCCAGCACTTGCCTGAGAACAGCTCCCACAGTAGAGAACACCAGTGCCTCTTGTGAACGTTCCTCATTTCACAAGCCCCCTCAAAGGCTGTAGACCATTTTGTAATATCAACCTCAACACATCTTGGGACATTCCCTTTGGGGATTTTGAGATCAGAGGTTTCCTCTCTCCCTATTTATTCTGCTGCCATCATTTAAGGGTTCTAACCCCATCTCAGCCCTTTCCTTCTCTTTAGTTAAGATTTTGGCTTCAGTGGGTGCCCATTTAGCTAGTCTCTCAATAATTACTTCTTCATCCTCTACCTCTTGTCTGTGCCTTGAGTGGCGTGACTTACCCTCAGTTGGAGGTACAGCCTTAGGGGTAGATGGGAGGGGTACCTCTTCCTATCCTCTATCAAGTTGCAGAGAGTTATCCACCCTTTCATGGTCATGTTCCACCTCACCCTCTGGGATGGTGTCAGGATCCTCTGTTATGAGTGGCTTCACACTCTGCAAGTAGCCCCTGGTGCTGTGTTAAGTAGGGTTTGAGACTGTTTTAATTTGTGTAGCCTTACAGAGGTTCCATCGTTGCTGCATAGTAAATTGCAGGTAAGGGCTCAGGTTGAGCTCTGGAACTCTCTACTCTGCGTCAGTCATATTTAAAGTGGTTTGGACCTTTTTAGGAATCAACAAAAAAAAAAGATTCTAAACAGTTTATTTTACAGGCCCAACTATCTAGCAAAAATGTTTTACATTTTTAAACAGTTGGACTTGGGGACTTAACACACGGCTCTAACAGTAACAGTACAGATTAGAAATTTGGAAAAAATCACACCATTAGATTTTTTTAAAACTAACATCAATTGCGAGTTTCTTTGTGGCAACACATTGACAGAGTGATATCAGCAAATGTAAAGTATTCTATCCAACCGCTGCCACCAATGTAGGAAGCGGATTATCTATGCAGTATACTAAATGTAGGGATACACTATGCAGATAGAACTGGCAATCCTTATTGGTTTACAGGGGTAAAAAAAAAAAAAATCCCAAAAGCTTACTTTTGTGGTAGTGGGGGTGAGCAGCTAGGCTCATCAGAGGGCAGGGCTAAGCATTTGTTGCACAGTCAATAAATGAGACACACAGTCTAGAAGAAACTCAAGACCAAGGATTAGAAAAATATTCAATTAGAAGTTTTCAGGTGTTGAAACATTATATAAACAAAATAACTATTTTGCGTACCACATGGTTGGTGATGAGGGTGGACACCTACAAATAGACTGCAAGGGAGGGACTTGGGGAACACATCTGGTATCTCCCAAAGGAGGGCTTGGTTGGTGAAGATCCTAGGAGCAAGAGAACACCGCCTGATGTTGTGGACCTAGGCCAAGGAGCTCGGGCGCAGCAGGTCTTTGTCGTCGGTGCTCCTGAGTCAAGAGGCCCACTGTTCCTGGGATTGGGGGTTAGGGAGGGGGCAGGGGTGGACCTACAAAGAGAGGGACAAAATAGGGCAGCTGGACAACTCTTTGCAATGTCCTCTGCGATGTGGACGCCCCTCGACTGCTGGCCTTCTGATGCGACACTGGAATCTGGATTGGACTTCAGTTTTGGTTGCAAGGGGTCCGGTACCCCAGTTATTGGTGCAGGATGGCTCCAGTTGGTCCTGATGTCTTTTCACTTGGTGAGATGGGTCGGGTTTCTTGGAGCACGGTGACCTCCTCCTGGGCGACTGTTCTGTCGGTGGATCCAGCGATCAGCAGAACAGCAAATCAGATGTTCCGGTTGGTGCCGGCAGGAAGCAGGGAATTGGCTCTTCCACTTCAAGGGGGATCCTGACACCTTGGCGAAGTGCAGGAAACCCTCCCAGGCTTTTGAAGGATGCACAGCTGCAGCACAAGTCGGGTTGTTGTGATTGTTGGGATAGGAGCAGGTAAACAGGCATGGTTTTGTTGCAAAGTCCACCAGCAGGCAACAGTTCTAGCTTCTTTGGTCTTCTTGGTATTTCTTCTTTTGTCAGATGAATCTAAGTCCCTGATGTAAAGTTGCTACCTAAAAACTCAATTTGGGGGACATTTTCATGGGAGTGAGGGGTAGTAGCTAATGGTCTGTCAACCCCTGGAGTGACTTCACCCCCTATATGACCACTTCCTGTGGGGAGTGGGCACAACCCAGTCTCAGAATTCCTAGTTCCACCAAAACAAGATGGTGGAACCCTTCCTCTACTGTCCACTTCAGGTAGCCCACCTTAGGGGTGTACCTAGCCCAAAGATGGAACACGCCTACTGAATAACGAATATCCCACCTGTCCTGGTGCCACCTCTAAGGTGCCCTCTGGAAGCGTATATTAATAAATCCAAGGCTGGTATCAGTCTGGATTTATTAAGATAAGGTGTTTGATACAAAACACTATAGGTTTCAGTGAAGCCATTATGTAGCTGGGAAATTTGTAATGAGAGGCGTCCATAGCTTCCCTGTTCACTTGCAACATCTAGTAATCAAACTAGACATTATAGGGACATATCTGCATATCCAGATATGACCTCACAACAAATACAATGCATTCTGCCTTAGGGCTCTAAGGCTTGCTGTAGGACATGACTTACAGATACTCAAAAATAGTGAACGGGGCATGGCATGTCGTGTTTATGCCTCGCTTGCACCAGGACACTCAGTCTGCAATGGGAGCTGTGTGCAGCTTTTTTGGGGTGGACCCTGAGAGTGCCACAATACTTGCTGCAGTCCTTAGGGACCCTCTCCAGTACCCAGGCCCTAGGTAGCATTTACTAGGGTCTTACAGGGGTACAGGAGTGTGTGCAAACTGTACACATTTTACCTTGTTTTAGAAAAAGACCACTGGCACTAGGGACCTGATTGGCAGGGACCCAATGACAATCAGCTGAAAAACCTCGCTAACAGTGAGCAAAAAGTAATGGTGACCAATGCCAAAAAGGGAACTCTCCTACAATCACTTGCTGTTATGCCTGAAGTGCTAAAGCAGATTCAAAATGAAAATGGGGCTTCCCCTGTCCTAGATTTTGGGCTGAAATTAATTGCCAATATTGCTACAGTTTCCTTGATAATATTAATTGAAATTAAAGGGGAAGCAGCACTGGCAATACGCCAATGCCTCACAAGGTTGTGGTAGCAGACCAAGAACATGAACTACCAAATGTTATTGCGGCCTATGCATCTAAAGGTCAAGATAATTTGGGAGCCAGACCAAACAAGCCACAGCTTAAAGGTATTTCTGAAATGGACAATACCAAATAAGCACCCGAGTTTTAAAAAAAAACGCTAGGATAAACAGAAAATGAAGAAAAGGTAAAATTACTGGGAGGATCTCCACAACTGGAGCCCTCTGATAAACGTTACAACTTACGTAACCGTGATACAATTAAACAGCATGATAGGTATCAATACACCTATACACGTTCTCGTTCTTTTCAGGACTCATCGGATAAACGATCAGAGACGGGGGGGGTGGCGATGAGCGCGCAGAAGATTATGTGAAACTGAAAAAGGACTCAACGCTCGTCTGAAATCATCATAAAACTGGCAGAGAAACCTCCACAACAAAACTCCCAATTCAAAAAGAAGAAAGTGGAAGGTATTCCAGCTGAATACATGGACAGTTACACTGCTAAACAGCATGGCAGATGTTGTGACAGTTCGCCAGAATCTTCGAGAGTTTCTGGATGTGAAAACAACTAATGACTGTGCTTAAGATGAAATCTCAGATCAGCGAGTCTGTCCTTCAGACAGACTGTGCAAATTAAACATACAAACTGAGGGTGACATAGCATATTATTAAAGTAATATTCTGGGAAAATGTAAGTTATGACATTCTCTTTGCTAGGTCGATTTGCTGCCTCGAGTTTGTTAGAAGAGTCCGAGAAGGAGAAGATGTAATATTACCGTCTTTCTCTGTTCTTGTCCCTGAAGAGGTTAAACAAGCATATGCTGAAAAATGGATTCTTGCACAAACCTCAGCATTATACTTGAATCATGCAGGCTGGGATAAGCATTCACCTTATCATATTATACCTATAAGGTTCACCCCGACAATTCAACATAATACCCAATAAAACATTAGGCGAAAGCTCCTGTGAGAGATTCTCTCACAACTAGAGAACCTGGAAGTGATCATACACTGTGTATCTCCTATGAATAGCTTTGTTTCCAGTTACTAAACCAGATTATGCCTACAGCACAGTCTTAAAACCACAGACATTTAAACAGTCATACACTCACATCGGCAACTCAAAGACCACATAGTACAGCTTCAGTGAACAATACTGTCCGATAAAAAATATCAAATAACCTTTGATGCTTCCAACTTTTTTTTCTGTCAAAATATAGCACCTGAAAGCAGAGATCTAACTGTGTTCAGTACTTTAGGAAGCAAAATGGGCTTTTGCCAGCTTCCTGAAAGGTATAAGAATAGTCCTGGACTGTTTGCTACCACAGTAAGTTCAATTGTACATGATATTGAGTCATAAGCATTGTCCTATGTTGATGACACACACACAAATATATATTTATATATCTCACAGAGGATGGCTTAAATACACACTTAGAGTAGATGACATTGTTTTGGGATTTGCTGAGCACAGCTACAAATTTCACTTCAAGAAAACAAAAATGTATTTTCTTAGTGTCCTATTTTCAGAATACGGATTATCAAAAGAAAGCAAAAGCCTTGCATCACATTTTTTAGAAAAATGCGCTCTCTTACAAATTCCAAACACCATAAAAAACTGCAATCATTGTCATGTTTTCTCAGCGTAGGTAGAACATACACATCAGATTGTGCACAATGCATAACACCATTATGCAATTTAATTCACCCCGATTTCTCCAGTACACACTGGACATTAGAACATACACAAATTCTTAGGTCACTACATACTGACATGCTTGCATCTAGAGACTTTTTTACACACGCCCTCCAACCCCAACCCCCACCTCCAATACACACACAAGACACACACACAAGACACACACACACACACACACACACACACACACACACACACACACACACACACACACACACACACACCTCCCCCCCCCCCCCCCCCCAATAAAACAATCTTGGTGTTCGGTATAATTGTGGGGGATACTGGTTACACATAGGTCACATTTAAAAAGGGGGAAACAGTGGCCAGTGCATATAAGTCACATTTATATGCTAATGCTGAAATGTGTTTTGTATCCACTGAGAAAATACTGACTGCAGTTCAGATAGCTGTTTCAAGGGAAAAGCATAACTGTGGTTACTGTCATTCCAGCCTTAGTGTCTGTCACAAAGGCCAGCGTTCCTAATGTGAAATTCTTACTCCTAGAAGGATAAAATGGGCCATTTCCCTGACAGCAACTGATGCAGGCCATCTCTTTGCCCCCTAGTTTTCAAACACAAGAATTTCTTCAGTATGAACAAGAATATCCTATGCCCAGTATTATATTGCCTCTTAAACAGCATACCTTCAATATATATACTGATGGTTCAGACCACCCTGCTATAGGCACCGAACACCAATGCTCAGCAGCCTGCACCACAGTACACAGCGTCATGAAGGATGGACAACTCCATTTGCAAAAACATTTACACAGTCCTTAGGGGACTGTACCGCACAACTGGCTGAATTGAAAGCCTTAATTCTAGCACTAGAAAATACAGATCCAGAATTCCCCACACTTGTAATGTGTGATTCTTATTACTGGGTCCAGCCTTTCAATGAAAATTCACATTATTGGCACCTGAAAGGATTCAGAGATCCAAAAGGGAATACTATCAATCATAAATTAATTTGGGGAAAGGTGGCAGATTGTTTGCCACAGGTTTATGTGGGACACCCACTGAGTCATTGGTATATTGGAATACACGTTGTAGGGAATTCATCGGCTGATGAAGCAGCCAAATCTGCAGTTAAGATTGCAACTGTAGCTGCAATAACTTATTCACATGCAAGGGTTGATGAAGATATTATGGCTGCTGTCATTGCTTTGCTTCGAAGGCTTACTTGGCTACTATGGGAATGCTAGGTGTTGCTGTGCATTATTCCTGTGCATACCATCCAGAGGGAAAATTTGATTGTGGAAAGGAAGAACCGTAACTTAAAGTAATCCTTGACAGCTAGAGTATTAGGTTCAGGTCGTAGTTGGATCCATCCCTTGTATGGAGTCCAGAGAACATTAAATAATGTGACAAGACAACCTTTGGATGGCTGGACTCCTCTACAAAGTCGTCTTTGGCATCCAGATGTACATTCCAGATCTCGACAAGCCTGGCGCAGTGGTGGCAGAGGTGCCTTTTGACATAAGTGAACGTTTCACTGTCTTACAAGAACTACAAGTCTTCAGAGATGAGTGCTCAAATTAACTTTCCTACAGAAAATACCTCTACAAGTATTAAGTAATACCAATATTGTTTTCCCTCGGTTGGGGAGGGCAGAGAATTATTTTTTGTTGTTTTTTGTTACCACTCAAACGCAAGGCATACATCAGATGGAAATCTATAGTTTTCTACTGATACGCCAAACTACAGAGTTGTTCATGGTGTACAACCTTTGGTTGTGTCCATCAGCTCTCTTTCACTAATTGAGGCCCCTATTTGTAAGCAGACTGCTATTTTTGTCGATGTTGATGACTTTCCTTCTGAAACCTCGCATATTTTACCATATGGTGTATGTGATTTTCTACACTGGCTGAAACACACTTATTTGGTTCTTCCATTTGGATTACCATTTAAATGCTTTTCTTATTTGTTTGAATTGGATTTGTGACTTTTTTCTTCTTGCTCATAAATGGACATTATCTCCCAGAGTGCTCTGCTGCAGAGCTGGTAGCTCAGGAGTTGAAATCTCATTCATCTTCCCATAAAGTGTGAAAAGACCTGTCCCTTGTGAACATTTCTGCTTTTCCGGTACCTGATGGAATTGTTTGGGATAAGGTCATATGTGATATTTTTAGTCCAACAGAAACACTGCAGATTCCTTATGTATTTAAGGTAGCCATGGATGACGTTTTCCCAGGTTTTATTTCCAATGAGTGGGATGTTAAAACTGTAACATCTACGCTCTCCGAGCTTGAATATTATACAGTATATGAAAGTGGGGACTTGTACATTAATTCTGCTAATTATGGTGAAACGTTCTGTTACCTTCACTATTTACATAGAGCCAGGACTCCACAGTTTTCAATTACACGCAATGGGACCATTGCCCCACTCCACTGGAGGGTGGCTCCAAACCATATTTGGACAAGTCTGCATATTTGTTTTGGTCATACTGCCTTAGATTTAGCCTTCTGATATTATAAACCTACCCCTTCACAAGCAAAGAAGAATCTGCTGATCCAGACAAAATGAATCTATTTAGATTCATTCATTTCCCACCTGACCCTACAAGGCTATGTGAATTGGAAGGAACATATTGATTTATTATCAGTTTGGGGAATGAAACACTGACCCATGCAGAGCACAATGCCTTATTTAAAGCATGATTGATTCTTATACAAATTATTTTTTTGGCCAAGACATTGCAGCAAACTACGTGCTTGGGTCTAGCTAAAATTAAAGAAATTAAATTTGCCTAAAATTCCCTCTATTGCACATTTTGATAATTGGCAACACTTTGTAAACTAAACAGACAAACAGCCCAATAGTAGGATACAGAATGGTACATATAACTCTACATTTTCTGTTCCAAACGCGTAGTTACTGTGGCCAATAGACACAAATGGCTGCAATGTGCATATTTTTAAGACTCATCAAACAGTTTTAAAGCACAAAAGATGGGACCCTTGTTACATCCAGTCCCAACACTCAAGGGTGGCTACTACCTATAGCGTAGGAAAGTTATGCCAGCAATAGTTGCAACATTACATTTTGTCTGCAGTAAAAGAGCATCTTTCTGCCCATTCTGATGACATGGATTTGTAAGATTTATTGCTAGGTCATCACATTAAAAAGATTCATTTATGCTGCCTAAAAATGAACTATGGAAGCTTTCCCAGATGGTATTTGCTGCTCATTCAATACAAATTAATCAGCGTAATTGGGAAAAAGCATTGGCTGTTGTTAGAAATGGAATAAATATGTTGTAAACTCGTAGTCACACTTTAAATACATTGTACTCTCTGTGATTGATATCATACAGAATGAAATGTCTTTATTACACCATGAGCAAAGTCAGCTTAGCTCGCTTATGCAGTTGAGCTGGACAAACCACGTGCCATGGAAACATCTGATTGTGACAGAATTGTTTTTGATTTTTAATTTAAAAAGCAGGCAACAATGTTGAAGAAAGATGCTACTTTTACAATGTTAAGTATCAAACAATTAGAAAAGTTGCCTTTTACAGTAGCTGAGACACCATCAACAGTGTTGTTAATTCATTGGGTGACCTAATTGCCAATTTAAATGTTTAATTCCACAACCTGTTTGAAATATTTCCCAGTAGGCAGATATGACGCTTTCGGGAAAGACTTTCATCCACAAGTTGTTGTACTTGTCCTTCAATTACAGTTGTGTAAGTGGGAAGAGAGAAGTGTCCCTTAGCGGAAACAAATGTGAAACTTTGCTTGGCCAATGACTTGTAAACAGGTGAAACAACATAGGGAACGTAATGCTTCAGTGGACAATTTGGTGAGTTACCTGAAGGGAGTACCAGTTCCCTTGATTTGCCCAGTGTTTCGATTACTTTCAAATGGAAATTATTTGATGTTGAACAATTAAGGTTGTGAGATGATAGTAGGTGTCCCATATGTGGTCTCTCAGATAGTAACATGTTGCAATAACGTGCTCTTCCCATCCACACACACAATTAAAGAAGTTAGTCTGTGGCCTTCCAATCCAACTTTTTTATGATAATTTTTTTTTATTGATTTTCAGCATAAGACATGCAAAAACTTGCACTTCAAGATGATGACACATGTACATCTTATCAACTCCTTGGCAGGAAGAGCAATCGCCGCTAACCTTCTTATCAGTGTTCATAATATAACAAATCGATGACATGCTTGATCCCTCGCTATCCCTTCACTAACCCAGTTGATCTAGCCATTTGTCTAAAATTGGCTTGTGTTTCCGTGGGCATTCTCAGGCTATATACACCACTCGCTCTTGTTGTGTGCACCAGTTCACACCTCTTCACCACTCAGACAGGGACATGGGGGAGGATGCCATCCATTGCGCAGCCATGTTTTTCTTATCCACCAGGAATGCTGTGCCCAAAAATACTTTTTCCGCCCTCGTACCCCCCATCACCCCCAGCAATATTAAGTTGGGAGGAGGGGCACCTCCCAACCCAGGACCTGCACCAGTTCCAGTGTCACTCCTGACCAATAAGATGTGATCACTGGGCATCCCCACACCATGTGATAGAAGTCTGCTGCATCATGCCCACATTTAGAACATGAGGGGGTCAGGACGGAGGACGGATTTGTGCATACGGAGAGGTGTTAGGTAAGCAGTATTGAGAAAGTATGTCTGCACTAGTTGAAGCTTGGGGATGGCAAGCTCCCTTGGGGCCATTAGAGCATCCCGCCTATCCTCCTCCTTCAGAGCTCCAATTCATCCCCCCACCTGCGTCTCAGGTATTCTAGTGTCGGGTGTATTGGCGATCAGTGTGCAGTTAATTTGGGAGATCCCCCCCCCCCCCCACGTGTGCCACAAGTAGCTTGGTCTACAGGGGGGTAAACTGAGGTAACTGCTCCAACAGCGTGATCTGAGCCTGGAGAGTGTGCCTCAGCAGAAGGTAGTTATAAAATTGAGAGGTTGTAAGGGCATATGTTCCTTGGAGGTCCTGGAAGGCATAAATCTGTGTCCCTGACCACACATTTCCCAACCCAGTTATCCCTATTCTGTCCCATACCCCAACCCCCTGGAGCTCCACCACTTCCCCCCAACCAGGTGCCATGCCAAAGAAGGGTCAGATGGGTTAGCTTGCCCCTCCCCCATCCTTGATGTCGGAGCGCCGCTCTCCAGGCCAGGACGACCTCTCTGGTAATTGAAGGTATTGATTCAGATATGGGGGAGTCATAGAGCATAGCCTGTACCCGCGGGAGCCACAACAAGGATAGTTTGAGCCTGTTTGCTGGATCTGCCCAATCCCCATTGAACCATTCATTAATTACCAAGAGATTAGATGTTAAGTAGTACAGGTATAGACCTGACATCCCCAGTCCTCCCTCTTAAGGGCTCTTCAAGCAATGTGTAAATGCCATACGTGGATGCGACCCATGCCACGGAAAAGTCCTTGCCCTACTGTCCAGCCCCTTCAACCATGATCGCTGCATGTAAAGCAGTAGGTTTTGGAAATATGCAAGAAACGGGGGAGAAGCATAATTTTATATAGGGCGATGTGCTCCATCATGTTCAGGGGAAGAGACGCCCAGTGGACAAGGTCTGCCATGGCTTTCTTTACCAATGGCTGGAGGTTGAGAGATCAACCAAGCTCTGGGTGCAGTGCAACCCACACACCTAAATATCTGAAGCTTAACCTACGGATAGAGTCTGCCAATCAAAGCAGTCACATAATGGGCTAAGTGGTATCATCACCGACTTCTCCGGGTTCACTCTGAAAACTGATGCAGCGCCAAACCTGTGGAGCAAGTGGATGCAGTGGGGTCGGCTGCACGTGAGGTCAGCTAAATATAGGAGGACGTCGCCCGCATAAAGCACTATTCGGTCCTCGACCGCCATTTCCCCTTTCAGGCATGTATTGGTGCAAATTTGCTGGGCCAATGGCTCAATGCAAAAAGGAGTGGTGACAGTGGCCATCCCTGTCTAGTGTCCCGCCGTATTGCAAAAGCTGCTGACAAGATTCTGTTGAACTGTACTCGGCTGTAGGCGTAGAGTAGAGCACCTTCACCATGGCCCACAATCTGGGTCCATGGCCCACCCTTGCCAGCACCAATTGTGAGTACTCCCATTCAACCATATCAAAGGCCTTTTTAGAATCAATTAGGAGCAGCCCCAGATCCCCGGTCAACCGGTGTCAGTAGGCCAGAGCCACTTGGAGTCTGCAAAGGCAATGTCTAGTGCAACGGATGGGCATGAAGCCATATTGACCTGGGTGAATCAATCTGGAGAGATCTGCCTTTTGTCTATTAGCCAATACAGTCGCAATTTTTTTTACTTCTCCATTAATGAGTGATATTGGCAGGTATTCTTTGCAAGATGTCGACGATGGTTGTGTTTTGGGAATGAGTACCATTGTAGTTTGATCCATCTCTGGTGGGGGGGGGGGGGGGGGGGGAGCTGCCCGTCTGGCAGACCTCGCTATATAGAGAGCTGGTGTGGCGAAAGGATGTCACGGACCTGGGCATTGTACTCTGATGGAAAACCATTGGGACCCAGTGTCTTACCAGACGATAGGCCAGTGATCGCCTCTCCCACCTCCGCGTCTGTCAAAGGTTCATCTAAGAACCACGAGTCCACACGTGGTAGGGATATCGCCTCTAAGAATTGACTACACGATTGTGAGTCGCATCGTCTTGGGGGAGTCAATAGTTGCTTGTGGTATTGGGCAGAGGCCTGGGCAATCTCGGGAAAGGAGGAGCTCCTCGATGTTTCCTCCTTGTCGATGATTTTGGGTATAATTCTCGAGGCGTGGTGATGCGAAGCTAGCCAATGCAGTAATTTGCCATTTTTATCCCCATCCATAGAGCCGGCCCGTCGTGGCCCTCCACAGGTGTTTGGTGGCCTCCAGTGAGTGCTGGAATATCTCTTCTCAGACCAGACTTAGCTGGCGGAAGCCCTCCTCCCAGAAGTCAGAGGTGAAGTTCCCCTCCAGCCGAAGGGATCTCGCCTCCAGCTGGGTAATGTGGGTGGACCTCTTGCGCTCCTTGGAGTGAATCCGTCCCATGGCATGGCCCCTCACGGTTGCTTTACATGCTGCCCACAGTGGAAATTGGAAGAACTCCCGCAATTCTGTTTGCAGGAATTGGACGAACTGGTCCTCCTGAAGACACCCGCTGTTAAGGCACCACATTGGTCTCTGGCTCAGTCTTGGCATGCCTATGCTTCCCAAAACTGGTGAGTGGTGCGAGGTCCCGCAGGGGAGGATTTGTATGTGGGATAGGAGCATGCAGTCTACAGTCCGTAAAAGAAGTCAGTCAATCTGGGAGTGGGCCCGATGCATGGTCGATGTGTGAGTAAACTGACAGCTGTGTGGATGCCTGGTCCTCCAGGTGTCAAACAGCCCACGTTTATCAAACCAATCCCGAAGGTGACTCATCCTGGTCCGTCTCGCCATCAAGGGGTCCCCAGAAAATCCATCTTGGGTTCAGGGACTGCATTGAAGTCTCCCCTCAGAACCGTGATACCCTGAGGGAAGTTGAGGAGGACCTCCGATAGGTTGTGTAAGCAAATGGGAAGATTTGCAGACAGAATGTAAACACTGATATGGTGTACACATTGGCCCTCCAGGTCACTGACAGACCTGCGAATCAGCCCTGACAATGACAGAACTCACTTGTGACCATCATGGGGAAGGAACACCTCAGGACAATGGCCACCACACAGAAGCCCCGGGCATACCCTGCGTGATATGCCCCTTACAGGCCAGGAAGGTTAGTTTGTCCCCATAAGGTGGGTTTCTTGAAGGAAAAATTTGTCTGGGAGGTGGTGGTGGACGAAGGCATACACTGCGCTTCCCGTCACACAATCCAGGAGACCTTTTACGTTTCAAGATAAAATGCTAAATACCATTGGGATCTAAGAGTTACGTAACCGACGGGTGTTGTGGGGGGAGGATCCTCCACATGCTCCATTTCAAAGGCAGTGCACCGAGGCTCCCCATAGCGTGAGCCCCGTTGTTTCAACGCACACAGCAGGAATCTGCTGGAGTGTGTGTCATCACTTAGGAAACAAGGAATGGAAATAACAAGTGGAACATGCATTGAACAATCAAGGTGAAACCACAAGTAATCAACCTCCCGCCCCCAACTCCCTCCCCACCCCATACTTCACTGCTTGAAGCATCTGTCACCCTGAAACAAAGAAAGGTTAAAACTAGAAATTTGTACTTCATTAGGAAAACATCTAATGGGGAGGGGAACACCCCTTCTGAACTAGCTCAGTGTATCTAGGTGCATCCTTCGCTGCCCATGATTCCAATGTTATGTTTGTGGAGGGTGCCAAGGTCAGAGGACCGGGCTTTGGGAGAGGTTGGAGTCATCACGGAGGGGTACTGCATTTGGAGACTGAGCCAACCCTATTGTGACTATATCCATCATTTGTTAGTACCACTCTCCTGGGTCTGCCCCAGGACCGAATGGCACCGGGGCGATGCTCAGCCCAGCGCAGATCGAGGAGGGGATTCCGAGTGGGCACTCCCGCATCGCCTCCTGGATCCACTGCATTTCCATTTTGGCTTGGGCTGTGGGACCTCGGCACAACCGTGGCAAGGTTCTTTGACTTCTGGCCATACATGCCATGGAGTGGATGCTCTTCAGTGACCCACTGACAAGCCTCCTTAGGATAACTGAAAAAGTGCGATTTGTTCTGAATAAACCGTAACCAGGACGGAAACAGAAGGCGATATTGTAGTACCAAGGCCGTGAGCTTTTGCTTCACTTCTGTGTATGATCTCCGCTGTTGTTGTACTTCACAGGTGTAGTCCAGAAAGATAAGACCCTTGGTGTTGTCACATCAGAGACCCGGTTGCCTGCAGGACTCCCGCGAACCACATCTCTGTTGTTCATGATTCGTGCAATGATGGGTCTAGTTGGGCACAGAGAGATGGCCTGGGGCTCAGAGCCCGATGGGCCCTTTCCACCACAAACCATGATGACAGGAGGTCTGGGAGCATCCAAGATCTAATCCAGTTTCCGAAAAAGTCAGTCCTTCCCTTGGGATCAGCCCCCTCCATGCCTTCTGGAAAGCCCACCACTCGCACATTTTTGCGGCAGGAACAGTTTTCAGCATCTTCAGTTCACCTATGGAGGTCCGCAGTGCTGGTGCACAATGAGGACACGTGGGCCTGGAGTGTTGAGACATCATCTTCCACTGTGGATACGAGGGCTTCTGCTTCAGCAATGCATGCAGTGGCATTTTGGAGGTCCTGACGCAGAATTGCCACGTCCATGCGTACTTACCCAATTTTGGTCTCGATCACCACTTGTGTTGATTGGATTGCCTGGGAGCCCAATGTCTCTTTTGCGCTGGGTGCTGACTGATTGCCCGAAGCCATGTGGCATATTGGTCAATCTGCGTTTGGGAGGTGGCAGAACGGGTGTGCCTATCTTTGCCCATCGAGGCAAAAGTCTCGTAGCCCTGTGCTGCCCCCCCCCCCCTTCCCTCCCAGGCGAAGAGAATACCGAAGCTCCCACCAGGCCATGTCTATTCAGTCCAGAGCTTCCACCAAGACCGTCTCACTACCTTAGGGTGACATGTAATGTACCCCTTATGAAGGTGCTGTTCTGGGCTCTCTGGTCCAGTTAAGGCAGTGGAACAAGACAAAGCATGTCCGTTCTACTGGGGCAGGTGGGAGGCACTCCTCTGCACCAAACCTCCGCCTACTACCAGGCCCCGGGGCACAACCGGATCTTAGCTTCACCCAAGCACACTCAGACCATCGGGGAGGGGGCACCAGTGATCCTTCTCACTCCTTCTCAATCGTAAGTTGGGGGCTCCCGCCTCATGACCCCAGCGAAGGCCCCAATCCTCCAGGCAGGCCAATAGCCCAAGGGGGAGGGGCATCTCCAGGGTCCAACCAGGCCGTCCCAGCCCACTCTCTCGGACCTCCTCTGCACAGTCCGGGACACTAGGCTGCACTGGATGTAGACAGCCTCCAGCAAGCCACTTATGTCTCACCTGGTGGTGAGGTCCCTCCCATCCACCACCCCACCCCACCCCACCCCCTGTTCGCTTCTCCTCACCTGCTCAGAACCCGCCGCCAGCCCAGTTCTGGGTGCCATGGATCTGGGCCCTGCACCTTCGATTCTGTCAGAGCAGGCCGCAAGCCTGAAGCCGTGCATCCAGGGCCCCTTAGTTTTACATTTTATACTTTTTAGGCCGACATCGTTTTTAGCAATGATATTTTACATGTTTTTATGCTTGCACAATAATGCACTGAGAATACGCTGTACATGCTATTTGTTTCTAGTAAGCCTTTCGAGACAAAGTCTGTACATTCTGTTCAAGGCTAGACACATAGAACAAGATATCCTAGTGCTTGCATTGTCTGTTTGGACACAGCTCCTGAAACTTACACATATCTACACATCAGATTTGCACATCTAACATAGGGAGGTTTTAAATATATGAAAGGTGCACTTCTCTACAAGGGTCAGAGAAACACTCCGGCTAAGATTCTCCTGGAATTAATTCTATGTTCGATATGTAACCCTGCAGGCGCTGACCTTTCGTCTTACAGAGAAGGATTGCCACCTCTACTTTAGAATGTCTCCTCGGCTCAGTTATGCAGGTATGGTGGGTTCAGGCTGTCCTTAGAGATTTGGCAGAGGGTACACCTGCTATGTTCTCAGAGCATAGTTAGTGATAGGTAGGGCTACATAGGAATAAGATTGCCACGGTTGGATAGTGTTGGACTTTTGCTTATGCAGGGTCATCCCCAGTCTTTTTGCCTCCTGCCTCCTATTTTCTTCTGACCTGTCGCTGTTGGCTTTTGAACTCTGAGCACTTTCCCACTGCTAACCAGTGCTAAAGTGCATATGCTCTCTGTGTGAAATGGTACGTAATTGGTTCTCCATGATTGGCATATTTGTTTTACTGTTAAGTCCCTAGTAAAGTGCACTAGAGGTGCCCAGGGCCTGTAAATCAAATGCTACTAGTGGGCCTGCAGCACTGGTTGTGCCACCCACATAAGTAGCTCTGTAATCATGTCTCAGACCTGCCACTGCAGTGTCTGTGTGTGTATTTTTACACTGTAAATTCGACTTGGCAAGTGTACCCACTTGCCAGGCCTAAACCTTCCCTTTTCTTACATGTAAGGCACCCCTAAGGTAGGCCCTAGGTAGCCCCAAGGGCAGGGTGCAGTGTATGGATAAGGTAGGACATATAGGGGGTGATTCTGATTCTGGTGGGCGGCGGAGGCCGCCCGCCAGAATTCCGCCCTCCATTATACCGCTCCGCGGTCAGAAGACCGCGGAGGGTATTATGAGTTTTTCCCTGGGCTGGCGGGCGGTCTCCAAAAGACCGCCCGCCAGCCCAGGGAAAAACTCCCTTCCCACGAGGATGCCGGCTCGTAATCGAGCCGGCGGAGTGGGAAGGTGCGACGGGTGCAGTGGCACCCGTTGCGTATTTCAGTGTCTGCAAGGCAGACACTGAAATTCTTTGCGGGGCCCTCTTACGGGGGCCCCTGCCGTGCCCATGCCATTGGCCCCGCGACCCCCCCTACCGCCATCCTGTTCATGGCGGCTTTCCCGCCATGAACAGGATGGCGGTAGGGGGGGTCAGAATCCCCTCGGCGGCGCAGCGAGCTGCGCCGCCTTGGAGGATTCTTAGGGGCAGCGGAAAACCGGCGGGAGACCGCCGGTTTTCCTGCACTGACCGCGGCCAGACTGCCGGGGTCAGAATCACCCCCATAGTAATGTGGTTTAGATGTCCTGACAGTGAAATACTGCTAAATTCGTTTTTCACTGTTGCAAGGACTGTCTCTCTCATAGGATAATATGGGGGCTACCTTTAAATATGATTAAAGCGTAGATTCCCCTAGAGAGTAGATGGACATGTGGAGTTTGGGGTCCCTGAGCTCACAATTTAAAAATACATCTTTTAGTAAAGTTGATTTTAAGATTGTGCGTTTGAAAATGCCACTTTTAGAAAGTGAGCATTTTCTTGCTTAAACCATTCTGTGACTCTGCCTTGTTTGTGGATTCCCTGTCTGGGTCAGTTGACAGTTGGGTTGTTTTTCACCTCACACCAGACAGTGACACAAAGGGAGCTGGGGTGTAACCTGCATTTCCTGCTTAGCCATCTCTGCTAGGAGGGAGGGGTGGAGTGGTCACTCTCATCTGAAAGGACTGTGCCTGCCTCTAACAATGCCGGCTCCAACCCCCTGGTGTGTGTCTGAGGCCTTGCCTGGGCAAGGCAGGATTTCACAAGTAGGTGTGAGTCCCCTTTGAAGAAAGGTGACTTCAAAGACTAAAATGGGTATAAGAAGGGCACCCAAATATACAGACTTTAGAAACACTTCTGGAATCAAGAGGAACCTCTGCCTGGAGAAGAGCTGTTAGCTGAGGAGGAAGTGCTGCCCTGCCTGTGACTGTGCTTTGTGGAGCTTTCCTGCAGTGCTGCTTCTGCCAGAGTAAGAGGGCAAAGACTGGACTTTGTGTGCCTTCCATCTTGAGAAGAAATCTCCAAGGGCTTGATCTAGAGCTTGCCTCCTGTTGTTTGAAGTCTCAGGGACAGCAAAGACTTCTCTCTGCCAGCACCTGGAGTCTCTGGAGAGACTCCTACTCTGCCCTGTGGTGCCCATCCAGTTCCTGGGACCCTGAAAGGAGAAGCTGGCAGCCTAAAGACAAGAAAATCCACGCACAGAGCGCCTTGCGGGGAAAAGATCGACACGAATCCGATCTGCGGCTGAAAAACGACGCGCCGCCCGCTCCGCAGCTGAGAAACGACGCTCGCAGGAAACGCGACCGAAGAATCGACGCACGGAGCAGGAGAAACGACGCGCAGCATCGCTGACGGAGGCTGGGAGATCGCAACCTGCGCGGCTGGACCTTCGACTCATTGTGCGGCTGGATTTTTGACTCTAGTACCGCCGTACGGAGTTATTTTCGACGCACGCCCGCCCGTGCGGGGTTATTTTTGACGCACACCAGGTACATTTTCACTCTAGCAGCGCTAGTGTGTTTTTAAAACTACTTAAAGACTCTTTTTGATTTTTAATTAATAACTTGACTTGTGTATGGTGGATTTTTGTCGTTTTGGTCTTGTTTTGTTTAGATAAATATTTCCTATTTTTCTAAACCTGTGTTGTGTCATTTTGTAGTGTTTTCATTAAGTTACTGTGTGTGTTGGTACAAATACTTTACGCCTAGCACTCGGAGGTTAAGCCTACTGCTCTGCCAAGCTACCAAGGGGGTAAGCAGGGGTTAGCTGAGGGTGATTCTCTTTTACCCTGACTAGAGTGAGGGTCTTTGCTTGAACAGGGGGCAACCTGACTGTCAACCAAGGACCCCATTTCTAACAGATAGTTTATTCTGTTCACCATGTTGGTAATGCTAGTTACACTGCTTTGTCTCATCTGATTAATAACCACAGTTCATTCTCTCTATGCAAGGATATAATTGTTTCAATAAATGCTTAAAAACCTTTATTTGTATCTTTCTTGTGTCTACCCTGGGCATGCATGAGTAAACAATGAAAGGGCAAGATCCATTTCCACTATTTCCTTGGGAATCGGAGTGGTCATGTTCCAGGTTGCTAAAATCATGTTACCCTGGGAAGGTTAAGGTGATGCACTGTGAGCTAGCTAGTAATTGGGACGACATTTCCTAATTAGGTAGAAAGACTCAGTCCCTACATCCTGAAGTTCTTTCATCCTAATACCCAGTCTTAACTTTTGTGGGAACCATAGAACAGTCTGAGCCCAACACTAGATGGTAGAAACATGTAGATCATGTGTATCTAAAGCAACTAAAGTTATTAAAAAAAAATAATTAAAAAAATAAATAAAATAAAGCCCCCAGGACTAGAGAACTACTACCATGTCACCTGGTAAGCCCAGGCTAGGGTTGCAGATATTAATGCTACCGGTAAAATGTGTTTAAAATGAGCTGCCAACCTGTGTGCCATCCAAAGGAGAAAAAACAAGCATTATTGATCTCTTGGGGAACATTCTATTGCCCACAATGCCAATCAGACCCAGCCTGTACCAATGCAAAAGGCCAAGGGGGAGAAAAAGGGCTTGTGGCAGGCACAGACATCAGGATCAGCGTGCCTGTAACAAGTAACAGTAAAGCTGCCATTTCATCTTCAAGTCACATTTTTATTCTTCGGGCCTACTATTTCTTTTTTCCAGATGTTTCAATGTCGACCAATGGCTGTGTCTTTATCTGAAGGAAGGAAACTTTACCTCCACCTATCTCAATCCTTTTTATAAGAAGTCAGATGGTTTAGGCCTTGTAACCGCATTGGCATCTTCTCTCTTCGACCCGTGTGGTCCTCTCGATTGACATGGCTTTTGATAAAAAAATGTATTCTATTGTACTCTGACTGCGGTGTTTTCATTCAGGAGGAATCACCAATAAGGAAAATGTTATTTACCATGTAAGCATCTGCTCACAACATGTAGTAATGTAGATTCACATGTTCTGCAGATTTCTGCCATCTAGCGTTGGGCACAGATGTTTGCAACTTTCTTTTGCTTTCAAAGAAGTCTTTCCATTCTAGCTTTCTCTAAAGCGGGTTCGAGTTGTATGCAGTGGAGTGAGGATTGTTTGATGCACATGTACATTTCATGAAAGAAGATAATGAAGACATCTAATGTTGCATCCAGATGTGACTGGGGAGGTGAGTGCATGTGAATCTACGGCACTACATGCTACAGATGCATAAAGGGTAACATTTGACGTTCACAGCATGTGTTGCTGAAGATGCACATGCTCTGCACGGACTGTAAAGCAGTAACTCTTCAAAGGCAGTGGCTTGTCTTTGGTATGGATTGTCATTTGTGAGGTTTTGCAAAGGCCACAAATAGCAGATCAGTTTTGTGAAACATGTTCTATCAATGTAGTACATGAGAGCATGTTTTAAGTCTAGAGTATGTAAGGCTCTCTGTGATACAGTGTCTGGGTTTGGGAAAGGAAACTGGTTGTTCTATGGTCTGATTAAGGTGGAATGGGGAAACCGCCTTGGGAAAGAACCAAGGATTTGTCATGAGAACTATCCTGTCTTTTTGAACCTATATAAAAGGGTTCCTATAACGTGAAAGTTTGTATTTCATTAATGCAGCATAAAGTTATTGCCACTAAAAACTATACTTTCCAGGAAAGATACTGCAGGTGACAGGAATGTAGTGGCTCGAATGGGTGACCTAGGAGTCTGGACTGGACAACATTAGGATTCCATAATGGGACTCTCGCAGGAATAACCCTTTTAAGGACCTCCATGACATATTTAAACACTGGAATGCAGAAAAGGGAGGAATGCTGCCTGTTCTCCATGTATGGCACTACTATTGCTAAATGAAGGCATATAGAGGTATACGCTAAGGCTGACTTTCATACATGAAGTAGGTAATGATTTCTTCAACAGCAGGTGTAAGAGGATCTATATTATTTTCGGCATGGCAGTGGACAAGCCATTTCTACTTGGCAGAACAGCAAGCACATGTGGTGGATCTACAAGTCTCCCTCAGGTTGTCCATACATTCTTGGGATAAACCTAAGTAGCCAAATTCTAAAATGCCAGGTGCCAGATTATGTGATTCAGTTGTTTGGGATCTGGATGTCTGATCTGTCCTTAGGCTCTGGTGAGGAAATCAACTCTGTTGAGGAGCTTCTCAGGTAGGTTGATGGACCAGACAGAGCAGATAACCATGGCTGCCTGTCCAGTGTGAAGATTACTGTATTTCCCTATCATTTGTAGAAGGAGCGGAGAAGCATAGGCAAATATCTCTGACCAACTGATCCATAGAGCATTTCCAAGGGAACAGGGGTGTGGATACCTGGAGGCCACGTTTGGGCATTTTGCATTCTCAGTGTCAAACAGATCCATGTCAGGAGTGCTCTAGCAGCTGAAATACCATTGTAGGATCAAAGGGCAGAGTTTGCATTCATGGACCTCTGGATGCATCCTGATTAATAGGTTCACAAAGTCATTGTCCACACAATGTAAGTATTTTGCCAGCAGGTGAATATGGGCAGTAATGGCCCAATACCAAACTGATTGTGCTAGGAGAGACTGCGTAAGTGGGTACCCTCCGTTTCTGTAGTTAGTACATGGCAATAATGTTGTCAGGCCTGATAAGGACTACTCTGTTGCAAATAAGTGGTAGGAAGGCTTTGAAAGCAAACTGGACTGCAGGACGCTCCAAGTAGTTGACGTAACAAGGTTGTTGAGTTGGAGTACATAAATTCTGAACTGTGTTCCGATTGAGGTGAGGTCTCCACCCAACTCGGGATGGGTCTACGTTAATGTGGAAGAAGGTCCTGAAAAAGCCTGCCCTGCAACAAATTGCTGATGTGCCACCACAGCAAAGAACGGTGGGCACTGACAATTACCAAGACTACATCCCTCACTTAACCCAATTGTAATACAGGAAGCCATTATACTTAACAGATGCATTACGTTTTTGACTGTGAAGTGACTTTTTGGCTGAAAAAGAGATTCAAGCTCCCCAAAGGTTGTGACTCTTTGGGGGGTAGTGACAGCTCTGCCTATGTTAGTTTAGAACCGGTGGTAGTAGGTAGAATTTGATCATATTTATGGCAAAGCCCCAATAGTGGAGTAGTGAAATGGCTGCCTATGTATGGTTTAGGCACCATGGAAGGCTTGAGCTCTAGAATAAGTGAGTAATCGAGCCAAGGAAATACATACATCTCCTTAAGTGAGCCACAGCCACCGCCAGACACTTGGTGAAGATCCTTGGTACAGTGGAGAGCCCTAATGCAAGTCATTTGAACTGTTAATGCTTGCCACTCACCAAGTACCACAGGGAGCGTCACAGGGCAGAATAGATGTGGAAGTAGTCATCCTTGAGATCTAGCACTATGTAGTCGCCTTGTTGGAGTAGAGTTAGCAGATCCTGTAGCATTAACATGTGAAAATGCTTCAACAGGCTGTATCTGTTGAGTGGTCTGAGGTCCAGGATGGGTCCAAGTGAACCATCCTTGTTGGATATGAGGAACTAGTAAAAGTCATCATTTCTTAGCAGGTGCTCCTTCTCGAGTGCCTCCATGACCTCTGTTAATATTTCTATTTGCCCGTCTAGAATTCATGCCTCTTGTAGGGTGAAAGGGGGTGGATGGGGGTTATGTCTGGAGAGGTAGCTTTAATACCTGCCCCCATGCTGATCCCTGCGAAAGGTGCACCTTAAGTTGGCTGTTTAAAGAGCACCCATTGCTTTTGCTGTCTGTATTTTCTGTTAACTTCCCCAACATTTGGTCAACTTGGCGTCCGAAGGGGTGCTCACCATCGAACAGCAAGTAGAGCAAATGTTGCTGAACTTCTGGCTTAAAGCCAGGGAAACGCAGCCAGGAGTGTCATCTACTCAGGACACTTGTATTATTACCCCTTGACGCAGTGTAAGCTATGTTTAGGACACAGCAGATAGTGGTCTTGGAAATTATCTTACCTAAGTTACAAGCTCCTCACCCCTGTTCTGTAATAAAAGACACTTGTGTTCAAGGAAGATCATCCTGAGCTGCTATTAGTGATTTAATAGTGACCACCCAATCCAAGATCGTGAGCAGTGACCACATCAGCGCAGGAAGCAGGGTTTCCAGGACTAACGTAGTTAAAAAAAAAAAATAAAAAAAAAAAACTTTGATAATTTGAAATGACTGTAGACGAGTAATGAATAAAATCCATAGCTGCAGCTGCCCGGACACTAAGTTAATAATATTAAGATTCCCCAACTCAATACCAGCTTTAAATACAGTTTGAAAAATTAACCATTTTTCTTCTAACATCAGATTATAAGTTCTGAAAATGCTGAGCTGACCCCTCTAGAAAGGGCATAGGAGGGAATGATGGAGGAGGCGGTGGGAAGGATGTGGAGGTGATGCAGGGGAGTGGACGAGGTGAGGGGTTGGTGCCCCTGTCCCTGCATTTCCTCTGCTTTTGGGGTGTTGGAGGACCTACAGCAATTTCCTATTCAAATGTTAACCTTTTTCTAGGCATTGTGTGTTGTCTTTGCCGGATTCTTGGTATACATTCTCCCTGTTTGAGGATGAATAAACACGTGCTTCTGCTACGCATCGAGCTGATACAGATGCTGAAGAATAAGTTGTTCAGAATTGGCTCATTCGGTAGTTGAGACTCTTTCCGGTGCCAACTGGGCGTTCAGTCGAGACTTGATTCTCCATCAAACTTGGCTTCAGTGTCAAAGTTGGTTTCAGTGCCACTAAGCTGGGTAAAGGTGACCCTCAAAGGACACAGTACTCCCAGTCAACGTCTTCAATGTGGTGTAGACAACTCAGAGCTCTACCTGGTGTTCTTTCTCAACTAAGAGAAAACCACCTCGAAGTTCAGAGACAAGTAGGAAATTTCTCGTTCTGACAACCATAGCTGTTCCCAATACTGCCTTGATGTCCTGGGTCCCCAAAATATCAGGGTTTCATGGCAATGCAACTTATGGGCCCTCTTGCACTTCCTTCTGTGTTAACAGTTCTTTCTGGACTGTAAGGCAGGCTGAACAGGTGATGTTGCTGTTTTCCAGGGAGTGTTGGAGATTGCAGACTTTAGTCCAAGGGTATGGGTCCTGGACTGGCTGCTGCCACGCAGCTCTGGAGTAGGTATATGCGGCCCTGATGCAAGCAGACACCCTACTCCCCCCTCAGGAGAGTACCTAGAATGAGCTCCCTGCTGGGGGTACATGCCAAAATACAATGGCAGGAGGCAGGGTGTTCTGATAAAGGTGACCTCCATAAGGATGGTGCCCTGTACCCCTGCCAGGAGCTGCAGGGTGTACACTGGCTTGGCACTGGGGCATTTCTTACCTATAACGCCCTCATGTTATGTGGGCGGTAGGAAAGGAGGAACTGACCCTTCAGCATAGCCTTCAGTGCATCCTAACACAGCTTGGGTAAGAAAGCTGTCACAATGCTATACACAGCCTTACAGGCTGCATAATATGTCTCACGCAGTAAGCTTTGCTGGCTGGAAGGAGTGTTTCAGGACTACATTGACAATTAAGCAATGGCAGGTGGCCATGAAACAAGTAAAGCGGGTCTCCTGAAATGCCTGCCTCAATATTACACAATTTAATTAGTTACACTACACGTACCTCACACCGCACCAACTCTATGGAATATTCCCAGGTGCAGCACCACTGTGCCTGCACTGTCACCACCTTGATGCGACCTTCCTACACATAGTATGGGGGAGCCCAACACTAGCCCCGGTTTGGACTCAGATGATGGACTATATATCAGCAGTGATAGATGTACAGTGGCCGCTTGACCCCTTGCTCTGCCTGTTAGGAATCACTAAAAGGACGAAACACACCAAACACTACATGAAGTTATTAGATCTAGCCATGGTCCTCTTTAAGTGCTTATTTATAATTTCCTGGAAGGCTGCCCAGCCGCCACTGATCGAATACTTGCTACAAGTAGAAGCAAAGTGGGCAGCAACTGACCCCATGTCCCGAAACCTGCAGCTTAGGAGATGAGAGGGAGAGGTTGCACACTTCAGAACATGTATGTATTTAAACTAATGGATCAAATAAATCCCTGCGTAGTGCTTGCGAATACACAACATGGGCTTGGGACAAAACATGTGTCGGCTGTAAGCACCTTATGGGCTGAGATTTACTACCATCTACGGATAAGTCTATAATAGATTGGACTTTTGGATACACATCATATGAACTGGTAGCCACTTCCATCAGCGGATGTCTCACAGACAGTGGACTTTCTTGTATTTCATTGTCAGATCGAACCTCAGGTAAATGGACATTAGCTTTATTGTGCTTTTGGTGCGAGAGAATTACTCTTCTCTCTTTGATTTTCTATATTATTTATATATTTTGAATTCTACAATTATTTGTTGGTCTTTTCTTTTTACATAGGAATGTACTAACATTAAAATTTTCAATGATCACATTTAATTTGGACACCCTTATGTTTCAACACGTTCGTTTGTGTTTTTTCCTATACATTGTTTTATGAAACGCATTTCCTCAAATAGTTCTATAAGGCACTGCATTAAGTACTCTACGTATATATCTTTGAGTGCTCCACTATTATTAAATAACCTTCTAGTATCTTGATTTGCAATGAAAGTTCGATCGATTGTTGAAGAGTTTTTTGATGCTACTGGATGGCCCAAAAATAGGTGCTGTCTGCACCTAACACTGAGACCCATCAACAAACATCCGAAAACAAGGGAGGGGAAAGAAAAAGCATAACAATAGAGTTTATGCCTATGTGCATTCCCAACTAAGGAGTCACTATACCTTGCGACTTGGAAGACTTCTTCTGAGAAAAAACTATTTGCAAATGTCCGAGCCCAACATTAGATAGCAGGAGTGTTGCAGAAGGAAAATGTTACTTACCCATTAGACATCTGTTCATGGTAAGTAATGCTGTGGATTCACAGGCTGTGCATAAATCCGCCATCTAGTGTTGGGCTCCGTGTGTTAACAGCAGCACTGCGGTTTACTCAACTGAGCACTAACATTAAAACGATGTGGAGAAAAAAAAAAAGAAAACAGACATGCATTTCTTTAAACGTTAATTGAAGTTAAATAAAGGAAAGTATCCAAGTCCTCCTGCATGCTCAAATTTAGAAATACCTTAATTTTTAATGACATATTGCAGCAAAAGATTAACAATATGATAGTCTTCAAAATTCAAAAAGTATATTTAACACACAGAACCATTTCACCTAGGTACGTTAGATCATATCAGTGCTTTGAGAAGTTTTTTTTTTTTTTTTTTTAAAGGGGTAGTTTTCAAACAAATTTAGAAACATTTATTCCCCGCCCCCCACACACACACCCTGACAACAATTCCAATAGTGAACTACAAAGCAAGTCAGTTATTTATGTGCACTCTTTAAGTGGCCTTGGTTCCTACATTAGATGAATACTATAGTTTACTAAATAAAACACAGGCAAAAGTTTTTTACAGCCAACATCCTTAAGTCATGTATTTTGAGGTCTTCTTTATGTGTTAATGAAGAAAAATGAGGGACAGTGAAATAAAACAATTCCCTAGGATAACAGTTTGGTAAAGTGGGGAAGAAGAGATTAATCCCAGGTTTTCTGGTTTCACATGGTGCACTTCAGTCATTAAATTTATATGTTTTGCTTCCCCTACACCTATTTATTACAACACCCGACCCCCTCCTCTGAAATCAGCCCCCAACCCAGCTCCCCCAACCACCACCCTGCTAGCGTCAATGCAGCCCACGGTCAAATTACAGACCAAACCTTTTGGCCACTGGGAAAAGGTTTGCACATACCCATTATCTACAGCAACACATGCTATGAAAAGGCATTTTCTGCATCAAAACAATTTATCAACATTTCAGAGATATCAATTTTAAGTAGAGTGGTGTAATTGACACATCTGTCTCCTCAGTAACACTCCACTGTTTAACCTTTGTCGGTTTATGTATGCTCAGGTTTTATTCTACACTTCATTCTGTGTTTTCTTTCCGGTTTCATCAAATGTATATGCATAAACTGCACAATGTGATGATGCTTTTTACGGTATTCGAAAATAAATTTTGCAAAATTAATGACTCAAATTCCATATACAACAAGCACTGTCAAAGGCAAAAGGTCTGGTTTTGGCCACCACCCTTTAAGGCTTTGCGAATACTTGCATTGTTATGGTTTTTGCAAGGCTTGATTGTTAGGGAAGCTGCTGGGCCTACGTCATTAAGAAAAATAGGTAAAAAGAAAAAATATTTTTGGGTTTCAAAAAGTGCTTTGGCATAATTTTTCCTAGTACTTAAGGGACTTAATTTGTGTGTCTGTACTCCTTTTCAAAGGGCAGAATATCATCACACAGTTAAGTTAACCAAACACTGAACAGGGTTGGACCATTACCCCATGTTCCATGCTGCAGTGGGCATATGAAAAATGAGAATTACTCACCAACATACCAACGGATGAAGAGAGCCGACTGAAAGCCCTCTACAGGTATGTTAAACATATAATTTAGTAAAATCAAACCTCTTGGCTAACAGGAGGCCAAAAAATTATAAAGACCGTATTGGGATATTTCTACAGAGGCAGAAAAATTCAAACTAAAGCTGGTGTGTCGGATTTTAATGGACTGGAAGTTATCCGCAGTTTATAGTCAAACCCAAAGCATCAAAATGTTTGAGGCATTTAACAGGATTTCCATTTACAAATATTATAAACGAGGAGGGAGAAGGTGTGTCAATGTAAACTTAAATGAAAGCAACAGTAAAACCTGCAGGCACAGCCACGATCTTCTCACAAAAAAGTGCTCTACATCGGACGCATAATTTTGTTTAAAAAAATATCCAAACGAGGGCTTAGCCAACCACTTCACGTTAAACACACCAGATGCTTATAGGTACTTACTATTGCGGTGAGTGTCAATGAAGAACAATTCAATTTTTGTACTCTGTCGAAGAACAGCCCTAATTGTTTTAGGCTAGTGAACAATCGTAAAAAATGGAAAAAAAGAGACTTAAAATGAAAACCTTGGGTTATAGAACACAACTCTTTAATGCTTTATTTACTATCATTTCAAAAATCATGCCCTTTTTAACAAAACAATCAACTTTCAAAGAAAAATAAATAGGAAAGATAACAAATACATTATCAGACAACATCAATACCTATGTACAAGTAGAAACATAGCAGAGGCAGGGATGAAGGGCTGCACTGCGAGCGCTCAGTTACTGAATGCTAACCCTGCTGTATGGCCATCTACGTCCGAAACATAGCAACTTCAAATCAGTAGGAGACATTATCAGCAAACAATCTCAGTACAGGCAATATCATACCTGAAAAGTGTCACGCAGGCACTTCCCTAGACAGCATCTAACAGTATAGAACTATAAGGCAATGGCACTCAAAAGCTTGTTCATTTAGAACAATTCCAGTAGCAGGGGAGTGCTTCAGGCTAAATTCGGATTACCCATCAGTGGAAGATAAAGTTTAGCCAACTATTAAAATCACAAACTTTTCTTTGAAACCCTTAGTGTTAATGGCAGTAAATCACATTTGAATTCTTCAAGTGGCTTTTCTCGCAATTTCATTACAATGCATGGATTCCTACTCCCATGCGCTGGGAGTATTTTTCATGAATAAGCAAAGTCGAGTTCTGCTTCTAAGACATTTTTCCCAGGTAACTACTAAAACAATGACATTGAGCCTCACTAGAAAAAGACTCATTTCCCATCTCCTAAACAAAATTTGCTTTGCTGCCACGAGAAGCTAGCAGGCACGCTTTGCTCACCATCACGGGACCTTTTTTTTTATTTTTTAGTCAAAATGTCAAACAACATTATTTATCTGTGGAACGTGCAACATTCAAATAATAATAATAATCCGAACCTGGGTGAAAAAAAAGACGGGCACAAATGTTCACCAATTGTCAAACGTTTTAGTACTCACCCAGGCATGCTTGCCCTCCCAGAATTTAGGATTCAAGGTTTAGGTGTGCATAAAATCACAACTGCTCAGCGCCAGGATACCCTCCAGGGTGATAGGGAGCGCTACAGATCTGCATAACATACCATAACCTAATGAGTCTCCATTGCTAGAAGACAACTACATTAACTTTGTAGTATCATGATACCCTTAGCTTGCACCAAATTTGTTCTGAAACACTGATGTGGAGAACTTGAAATGTTTAGTGGCACAAGCTGAGTAACTTGCAAGACGATCTACGGTAAGGTAAGTTAAACCGTCAAGAAATACAAAACTTCATCTGACACCCGAGGCTAGCACAGGTTGAAAAAAGCTGAAATTCTTGATGCCTTGCTAATATTGTTTTGGTAGTAATTATTCAATTTGATTTATAATTATTTTGCAACCTACTTAGTATATTAGATTATTACCCAGATTTAAATTATCTTCGGTGAGTGAAAGACTAGACTGGTTTAGCCAGTACTAGCACATGGGTCTGTGCAAACTACATCTGTCAAACAACCAACTTAGCATTGTAACTGGTTAAAGGTGGTACAGCTTAGCTTTTTGTAACAAAGTACAAGGACAAACATACTACTGTACCTGTGTGTCAACTCGAAAAACCTGCATGTTTCTTTAAAATCTTACTAACCTTAATAAATTATCAAAAGAATTTCAAATGCTTTTGCCATTAGTTGTGTAACCGACAATGTCTGTTTTAAATTACACGTGCACAACACTAACTATTGCAATGAAATAAAAAAAATGTGAATTATATGCTGTCTGAAGTCAGCAGATCTAACATAATAATTTATTTTACAATTCACCAATGTTTCACTTTTCTGACTGCCTCTTTATAAACATTCGGAAGTTGGAACATTGCCCGTTTTGCTTCCTAAACTGATTTCCATTGCTTTTCGGGGACTTAATGCTAGGTATGCTTTATTTCTCCCCTTCTTTGCCGCACAAGTAATGTAAACATGTGGAGAATATGATACTTTCATGATTTTAAATAAGCTTCAACAAAAAAATGATCGCTAGGAAGCAACTGAGACAACTGTACATGCAACGTACCTATCAGAGAGGCTAAAACAGATCTTAGAGGGACAAAAAGTGAACTGCACTAGAAGAAGAAAAAAAATGCAACAAAACACTGGTTTATCCTTAAAAGGACCAGCGCATTCATTTCATACACTAGAAATATCGAGTTTTCAGCTCATCACTGATACAGATTCTTGAAGGACGAAGTGGGCCCAAAGATGCTCAAACCTGTTCACTATTTCTGTGAATATTTAACTTCTGCGCTACCCTCTCTTAAAATCAAGACTTCAACTACAATCCATAGGTGAGGGCAGACATGGATCACTGCAATAGATTGGCTAAGTGAAATGATGCTTCTATTTATTCTGTAGCATACTTCACAACTCTGTCAGTGGCCTCGTGCTTTTAAATCTGCATGCAAAAAGGATGAGCGATCTCAACGTTGTCCTCACAGCAGCATCCATGTGTGGTATAAATCCAATCACCAGGCATGACACTTTGAAGTGAGACCTGTGGGGCAAAGTTGTTTATCTACAAAGCAATTCAGGTATTTTCCAAAACTAAGTAATTGCATGTGATATGAGCAAATCCAGAGCAAGTTACTTTCGGAGACTAAATTTGATGCTTGTGAAAAAGTTAGACCTTTGATGAGAACAATATTCAAAACTTGAACTGGAATGGGCTCACAGTTCTGTTACAAGGACTATAGAGATCAAATATTAAGAGGGTTGCATGTTCAGACAAGATGTTTTACCTCAGCTTCACAGTCGCAACATTACATCCCAGTAAAAGTGCAGGTCAATCTCCTTAAGCATCGCTATTCAGTAACTGAAAAGGGGACCGTAACCTTGTTAGCGATTAGACCTCGTCGTCAGTCTATCAGAACACCCTCCCCATGTAGAACAGTTTGGTTGGTACAGCCATACCTCTTCCTAGGGTCTCAGCAGCAAGATGAGCAATTTTGACTACATGCTCTTCACCCTCCTAGATAGATCGATAGATAGATAGATACAGGGGTGGTTTTGTTAGTGAAAGGACGTAAGCAAGTTAATTTCCTCCACCCCCCACCCCCCAAACGCCTCTTAAACAGTTTTACCACAGAGGGGCAGGGTGAGATGTCTCAGGTATACGCTGCCAGTACAGACAACAGTATGTCTTAAAGACTGCTACATCAGTTGTGGATTGCCTGCCTACCTGCTGCAAAGAAGTTTACTAATTTAGAGAGCGCTCTGGAGAGCGATCAGGAGTATGGAGGCCTGGTTGGGTTAACAAATACGACCTGTACCTGGTTTATTCCCATATAGCTATGTACTTAATGTGGTTCAAATTGTTGGTTTTTGCTTCTTTCTGTCCTGACATAACCACTCAGAACAGATATCCCCTTGGGTACAGTACATACTGGCAGAATGAACCTTCAAAGACCAGGGGTGATTGTTTGCTTGGCAGAATATGTCTACTGTTGGCTTCCCTACTGTCGGCCGATAGCCATGTAAAGTTAAAAGTGGACTTCGTAATTATTATATTTAAAAATAAAAATACAAAAAATTAAAATATTTGACCAAAGAAAAAGAAAAAAGTGTTTTTACCACAGAGGTGCGAGTAGGGCCTAACCAGATTCTTATCATCTTTACAGAATATTGCCAATCAACACCTAACAGGTCTACTGGCCACTTATGATAACATCTAGCCATCGGTGTCTCAACAGATGCCACTAACACACATTGCACAGGCTCTGGAAGAACGGCTTTGTACCTCTGCAGACCAAGACTAAACATTAAACTAAGCTCTACAGATCTGTAGCAACCGATCAAGTTACAGTCTCTTAAAACAACGAGGGACCGATGAAGTAGAATGTTTTTTCTCCTTGTACTGTGACGTGTTTTTAATTTATGATGCCATACATGCACAGGCAAAACCACTTAAGTAAACGAGGAGCCTCGAAAACCGTAAACAATGGTCGTTTCCCTTTTAAGTGTAAAATAGCATTTCGCAAAACAGACAAGGTTCTGGACTGAGAACCAACACCCGCCTTGAGAAGCAGAAAACACAGCAACAGCCAGAAAACGAGTAGGCGAAAAACATCAATACAGCTCAAGCAGACTCAAGACCTTCTTCGTTAAATATACTCATAAAAAGTTAGCCTCAAAGTGAAAATGATTTCTTGCCTGAGAAATATAATGAAGAGAAAAAAAATGGTCAAGTAATGACTGTCATTTGATAACTGTGGGTTAGGAGTTTAGGAATGTAAAAACCAAATTGGTTAGCGGAGTATCATGAAGACTGATGTCGGAAAGAGGAGGTCAGCCCAAAATACAAACCATAAGCAAGAGAAAATAAGTAGCTAGCAAGAAAGCGTGAAATCCCACTGGCTCCACCTGCAGTGGCATTTTTTTTAATTTACGTTTTATATATATTAATAATAATAATGTACACATTCGTCATATCCTGGAATTGGCAGCAATTCGCGAGTAGGAGGGCCAGGACAACATCTTGCATGTACAAAACAGAACCGATCCGGGGTTATGTACACGGGTTAAGCTTAAATTATGCAGCATTTAAATTTCCTAAAGTGGTTTTTAAGATGGGATTCTTCATTTCAGTCTCTGTGTCAGGTCCGGTACTTCAATACTATGGGCACTGCAGAGGAAAAAAAAGAAAGAAAACACCTTAGCAAATGATAACTGTATTCACTAGGTTAAAAATAAAAACGGGGGTCAAATTCCAGTTGGTCAACAAAATGTTCTGGTCGCACAATTGTTATGGAAATAGGCAAGCTGATGCAAGGTCGAGCATCTCTGCAGTGCAAGAGAAGTCCCTTTTCAAATATGGTGGATGGTCATTTAACAGAGTGGCACTGCTTAGCATTTCCCCTTAGAAGACCGTTAAAAAACAAATGCACGGTCAGGAGTGCTTACTCAGAATGAAAGTTAAGTTAAGAAACAGCCTCCTGGCACGAATAAGGATGATCAGCAACCCCCTAGAATTTAGAAATCTGTACAAAATCTGGCTGCTTCCTGAGCCATAATGACAATGGGGCAGAGGTACAAAGCCCTTTCTCATTTCTTAACGGTCCGATTCGTTATTTCGGGCCGTTAAATGCAAAACGGTGTATGTACAAAGGCCTATAAGAAATTGTGATGTTTACCCTGCAGAAATCGCAATTTGCGATACCCAGAATAGGAAATGCAAATAGGGATTTCTTATTTGCATGTCCTATTCTGATGTACCATGCATTTCCAAAATGCAATTTGGACATTTTGGAAATGCAATTACCGTCGACTTGAAGTCCGTGGTAACCAGGTATTTTTTTTTTTTTGTTTTGTTTTTTTAAATTGCAATAGAACACACACATGCTCCTTAGGCATATGTGCGCTCTACAGGTGCACTTCTATTTTTGGGGGGGGGGGCACCAAGGGGGGCCTTTTCACATTGCCATCCCTGGTTCTGCATTTCCTAAATAGCAGTTTCATAATAAGAAATTGCTATTTAGGATATGCAAAACCGGCCCATTGACTCAAATGCAATGGGATTTTTAAACACCAATTTCCCATTAGCGATTCCTACTTTGTAGCAATCGCTATTAGGAAATCAGTATCTCTGTACACAACATTTTGCATTTCTTAATTAGCAATTTCTGTGAAGTCTCTATTATTAAAAATGCATTTTTGTATATCTGGCCCTAAGTCCCACGTCAGAAAATGTGCTGTATATATACGCATACTGAACTATTTCATGTTTACATGTCAGAAGCACTTCTAAAACCGCAACATGAGTAAAGATTACCTCCGAACCTCGCAAGTGACACTAACCATACTACTCTCTTGCTACAATTCAAATCCATGGTTTAACAAACATGTCTTTAAAAAAAAAAATAATAATAATAATAATACAAGTAGCTCTTTAAACATTCAGCAGGTACTTTGAGGACTCGTTACGGCACGGGGCTAATAAAGAAACGCTGCAATTCTTACTATTGTAGCATTCTGCCCATCCCTTTGTGGGACTTCATGTATAATGAAGTAACATGTTAAAATCACTGTATTCTACCAATATCTATACAACTACCATTTGCCCGTTATGCTCTGTGAAGTAGTGCCGGTCCAGACAGGACAACACAACCATAAAAGATACAAAATGTAACTCATCACAAATCTAATAAAAACAAGCAATTACATTTATCAAAAATTGATACGTATGTCTGTTGACGAACTGTAATTTAAAAAATAAAACTGCATCTCTTACAGAGTTTGTGGTTCTAATTCTATTAGGATTAAACAAATTATTATTACAAAAGTCAAACAAAGTGAAAGAAGAAGAAGAAAAAAAAAAAAAAAAAAAAAAAATAAAAAAAAAAAAGAAAACACAAAAATATATATATTTTTTTTACATTAAACAAAAAGTTGGCCAAATCCGGAGGCCTAATAGAGTACCTTCAGACTTAACTGTGGCAATAATAAGCAAAGACAGCGTTTACTTCCTTTTAGGTGTTTTCAACCTGATGTGCCATATTGCCGACAAGTAACTCCCAACTGAGAACACAATATTAGTGTTCTGGTATTAGTTTTGCACACCCTAAGCGTTGTAGGACGATCCACAAAGCCAAGGAGTCTGCAAGGGGGTAATGATCCAACTTGAATGTGGCTTTGTATAGACCTTGCAGTAAAAATAAAATGTGTTCAGTATTTTCAACTGCCTCGCAACCCATTAGGCACAGTTTTGTTGGGTCTCCTTTTTAGTCCAGGAGCAAGTGAAAGAAGTCAGGGTAAAACCTTGAATCGAAATTTTTTGCACATGCAAAGGGTTTTAGAAACCATGTTCAAATATTGCTCAAAATCTGGTATCAACTTAAACAGGAAGGAATCTACCAAGCTGCCAGAGGAGGCGCCAGAGATTTTGGTTCCTAAAGCAAAGTTTCAGAAAGCCATTTTTAACTTATCATGAGCATCTCAGAGGATTTTCCCCAACCGGAGTGACCATTTAATATGACTGATACAATCCCTAAAAGGTTCTATATCCTCATTAGACTTATCCAATATTGGATAGGTCTCACAGCAATATCAGAGATTGAGCTAATATTTAGGTCAAGTTGAACAGGAAGCGTTGCAGCCCTAGTAGGGAGAATCAGGAGAGTCTTTATAAAAGCATTTTCAGCTTTTTTTGAGAGTGGCAAGATTATAGTGCCCCCCACAATCCATCCCATACAGGACAGCTCCACAGGCTTGGATCTTGTATATCTTATAGTGGCTTCTCATTTATATCTACAATCACCTCTTGCTCCTGGGCCAGCTCCTAGCCTGCACCCTTCGACAAAGATGGCCCAAGGCTATTGCTTCTGGCGAAGGAAAGTTCTACAGAAGCTCACTCTTTTGGGAGACTATATGCATTCATTGGGAGGCAACATTTTGCACTGTATTGGAACTTTTATAGCTAATGTTCCTTTTTACCAGCAATTGGCCAAACTAAACACCAACTCCGGAACTAGGGGTAGAGCAGGAGTCCCTGCAGCTGGAAGATGGAGGCTCTACCACCAAACACTCCAAGTCTGAACAGCAAAATAGGTTCAGCCATTGAATGGCTACCAGAAGCATTCAGTCCACTTTCTGAATTCGACAGTCACCCTTGTAATGACAGCAAGGGAGTGTGGAGACGACACCCACAAGTCTTGCAGGATAGCGACTCCTCAGGACTGTTACTGCGGAAAAATAAATCTAAAGGGCTGCCTCAGTGTTTTAAGATCAACTTAGATGAATGGCTATCAGGTGAGTTGCCCTCGGCAAGTTGCAAGTTCTGCAGATCTGTTGGCAGAGAGATAGGTGAGATCAGTGGCCTGCACCTTAATGAGAACATGGACATTGTGCTTTCCATGAATATTTAAATTCTATTGCCTCACAAGTAGAGCAGAAAGACAGAGGGCAATAAAGACTTCTGTCAACTTCAGCAGAATGATGTGAATATGGGCGTCTCCTGGTGCAGAGAAATTGTTGTTCCACCAAAAGGGTAGCCTGACAAATCAGTGGTCTGAACATCTGAAGATCTAGATTTGTATTTTGTGGGATCATGGAAACACAACTGCTTCTGAAAGACTGGGAACTGGACTGATGGGGGGGCCCACCTCCTGACACCGGTGAGCTGTAAGAAGGTTACTTACCAATGGTAACAATCCTTCTCGTGGATATTTTATCTACTTGCAGATTCCCCACCTGTAGAAGAATCCCAGGCATCAGAAAGGATCAGGAAAATTCAAAGCTTTCATGTTGCCGGTAAGGTGTCCTGGCTTCGGTCGACGCCAGAAGGAACATCAGAGGACGACCCCAGATAGATCCTGTATAGACTATGTCAATTTACATCAATTTTTCTTCCAACCCTTCAAGGCGAGCAAACGGATAGACAGACAGTGTGGTGCAGTACCAAAAGATAACACTGAATCTTATTAACTCTCCCTATGACTCATCCATCAAAAGAGGAGGCAGGTGGGTTGGTGAAGAATCTGCAAGTAGATACACTAGCGACCAGAAAGATCATTACTGCAAATAAGTAACTTTCTTCTGATTGATACTTCTACCTACAAATACCTCACCTGTGGAACAGATTGCAGAGTAATACCCCAACCCCCAACCCTAGCAAAAAGCTGATGGATTGTTGGATGAGAAAATCCTGCAGAATGGACCTAGCAAAGTGTCCATGCCTACACACCTCTGAATCGAAGCAGACGTGCTTGGCAAAAGTATGCAAAAACATCTTGGCCCTGGCTTGCAGATCTCCGCAATGGAGACGCCTCTTACAAGGGCGGAAGTCATAGACCTGGCTCAGATGGTATGAGGTCTTATGCTTTCTGTAGAGTCTCTTGTCCAGAGCATAGTAGGTTTTGATACAAAGGATGATCCACTTTGGAGAGTCCTTTTCTGCACTGCTTTACCCTTCTTAGCAACTCTGTATCTGACAAATAGGTGGTCATCCAGACTGGTATAGACCAGATAGAAGTTGACTTTCTGCCTAGGATCCAACTATTGCCACCGCTCCTGCTCCTTCGAGGGATGGGACAGGGAGTGGAAAGTTGGGAGTGTGACAGACTGACCCAGATGAAAAGGAGTCACCTCTTTCGGCAGGAAAGCAGCCCTGGTTCTCAACACAAATTTTTGAGACAGAAACAGGTGAAAGGAAGATGGGTACTGAGAGCTTGCAATTCGCTTACCCATCAGGCAGAGTTGATAGCCACTAAAAACACAGCTTGAGAGTCAACATCCTATAGGGACAACTATGTAAGGGCTCTAATGGAGTCTCCGTAAGAAAAGTCAAAACTACATTAAGGACCCAATGAGGCACAACAAAAGAAGTTGGAGGATGCATATTTGTTAACCCCTTTAAAAACTAGCATAATGATGGGGCACTTGAAAAGGGATGGCTGGTTTGGCAGAGAGAGGAATACAGACTTGGCAGCCAAATAAGCCAACAAATCCTTGCCACTGCCTATCATACAGCCCTTCTGAGCAACAGAACGTGCGTATTGCAGGTCCTGAGGCAACTTGGCCTGCAAGGGGTCCACATTATTGTCCGTACGCCATGCAAAAAAGATGTTCCATCTGCCTGAGTAAGCAAATTTGGTGGAGGGGCAACACACTGCAAAGATGACATCTACCGCCTCCAGTAGCAGCTGAAGGAAACCCCAAGGTCCCTGCTCAAACTCAAAGCATGTAGGTGAAGGCCTTGGAGATTGGGATAAACAATTCCCTGACTGGGAAAGAAGGTCCAGCCCAAATGAAAAGCTCAGGCAGCACAGCAGAGACGCTGTTGACTGCAGAAGATGGAGCAACACCACCTCTGGCAAACTGGCTTTGATTAGCCAGTCGTCCCAGTACAGAAAATACAGGGATGCCCAACCTTCGGAGATTTCAAGGTCATGCTGTCGGCAGTGAAGCCCTTCTTTCACTCAGGCTTCCAAGCACTTGGATTCTCTATATGCTGGGGCAGTGGGGAATATTCCTTGCAACTGGCTCTCTAGTGACAGATAACAGGGACAAGTGAGGTCACCCGGAGTAGTTTGGTAGCACCTGGTCACTAGTTGATTGGCTGCTGGGGCAGAAGATGGCTGTTCCGGAACCACCAAGATGAGGTCCAACACGGTCTTTTTAAAGGAAAATAACTGTTAAAAGCTGGTTGAGCAGGGAGAAGAACCTCCATTAGGACATTTGTTTTAACATCCGCTGTTGGAAGTTGCAGAACTAGAAGTTGTGCTACTTTTTTGAGGATCAAATGAATTGCGAGAACTTCTGGGGTAGTGGGGTCCACAGGGAAATCTGGCACTGTGTCAGGGCCACTCACATAAGATAAATGAGGAATGAAAAAGGAATTCAGCCGCTTATTCCTCATACATTGGTAAGGGATCAGAGTCAGAACCAAATAACTGGTGTAACCTCTCCCTGCAACTCTCTTCCTCAGTCAACTTTGAGCCTCTTTCCTGGATCTGGTGGTGAGGTTCTGCATGGGCTCTCAGCTCCACTTGCATGTCCAGTGTAGGCGCAGTCTCGGTTTCCTGCAGCGGTACCAGTTACAGCACAGATAGAGGTAGTATATAGGTGCCCATCAGGATGAGACTGGGATCGGGGCTACTGGGCTTACAGTGTATGGCATCATGGGAAAGAACCAGTTTATTCCTAGTGAATGTACTGAACATGGCATTCAGGAAGGCCGCCGGATCTGTGTCTGTAGCTGGGAACTCTGTCAGTCATTGATGGCAACAGGGTGTTCAGTAAGTGAGGTACCACTGCGATTGATCTGGAACGAAGTGGGCTGGCACCAGGGGAAACTGGCTCAACAGAATGCAGCATCAGGAAAGCAAACTTAGGGATCGGGTCTGGCTGAGGAGTAGGCGCAAAGCCACCAGGAGTGTGTACATTGAGATCCAATGGGACTAACACCGGCTAAGAAGAAGATCCTGTAGGAATCCGGGGCTGTCTGGGAGACTTATCTTTGCAAGCACATCTTATACTTCTTTCTTCTGGTATCACATAAGGAAAGTGATAATGAGTGGGGTCAAGATAGACAACTTCTTTGAGATTCTTCTTCAGGTTCTAGCCATAAAGAGCTTAGCCTTGTGTCCCTTGATGGCCTTCAGGTTCATACGGCGACGAGAGTCACAGCGACCGGAATCGTTGTCCGAACCCAAGCACCACAGGCAAATAGTGTAGAGGTCAATGATGGACATCTGTCCCTCGCCGTCCCTACAAGGCTTTATGCCCGGACGCTTGGTTGGAGACGGTACTACGCAAAAAAAAAGTGAGGAAAACACAAATCTCAAGAAAGAGAGCTCCAGATCCACATCAAAAGTGTGGATAAAAGGGAACATACCTTGTTGGGAAGGGGCTGTTGCCGTATGGCTTTGGGTTTGTCATATGACATCACTTTCAGTGTCGACCAAAGCCAGTACCCCCCTACTGACAGTGAGAGCTTTGAACTTCCCAGATCCAGTCCGACACCTGGGATTGTGTTAAAAGTGAAGAATCTGTAGGAAAAAGCATCTTTGAGAAGATGCAACTATATTCTTAAAAATGCCATGGCGGTACATGGGTACAGACCATAAGAGCAAAGATCTTCTGGAACCACAATACAGTGACTAGGACGTGGAAGTGGAATCAGGCCTGTGTAATGGTCAGAACTTAGACTGGAAGAGAAAAAGCAATACATCCAGTACTTAGCACTGCTCTTTTGAAGACTACTGTCTGATCCAGAGCTTTCTAATGTTTAGACAGACTGATTTGAGAAACCAAATGCAGAACATCGAGGGAACTAAGAGTCCCGAGAGTGGTGCAGTTGGCAAATGCTAAAATAAGTGTGTTAAACCCATCTCCTCATGTGGACACCAAGGGGAAGTAAGTGCTGCGATCAAAAGGGAAACACCTTATACTGGTAGAGAAAACCATCTGCATCAAACCCATAAAGCGTCTGGTGTATCAAACTGGATAGGACAGTTAGAATCCTTGTGGACTGATCATATGTTGTGGTCTTGCAGGAAGACAAGTGCAGAGAAAATCATTCACTGACAGGGTTACTGAGCTTAACTATCTCCAGTTTGGAATCATAGAAGTAGTTTCTATGCTTTATTTCTCATACAGATATTGAATAGATACTGCCAGCTCTTGCGTTTCGTGAAGCTGTAAACCTGTGAGAAAGGCAAGCAGTGTCCCTGTAGACTTTGATATCCTTGAAACGGCGTATAAGTTTTTTATTTCAATTCTAATAATTCAGCAGTGAGAGCCAAAAAGACTCACAGTGTGCTGTTCATAGTAGAATGGCAGTGCCTCCTTCACACAGAAGAGAAGACCAGCACTTTAGACCAGTTGGGCAAGGTAGGACCATTTCAGGGCTACTTTGTGACTCATCTAACCAGATGTTCATGCTTTGGGGAATGAGTTCAACATGCCCCAGGATAATGATGAGCAGTATAATTGAGGTCCTGTTTCATTCACTAACTATTGGATTTCCACTTTTAGTTCTTTTGAATGACACAGGAATTCTAGTGGATACCAAGACATATACTTGGTGCATCAAGCCAGGATAACATCTGTGCTTGTCTGATGAAGGTTCAGGTAGGACGTCTGGTACATCTTCTGTCATTTATCAACCCAAAAGCCCATAGGCAAAGGACTCAGACCTCTTGTCCAAACTAGGGGCAGGACCAACCACAAATCACTGGGTGGGTTCCCCTTCTGCAATGGAGGGCAAGTGGAAGGTACAGGAGAAAGGATCCATGAAACTGGGCTACTGAAGTCAGATCGGTACCCCCAGGGCAACTGCGACAGCTTGTCTGAAAGGCCCACCTCATAATCAAGAGTTCACCCCAAATGGGCCAACACTGTAGACCATAAGCATGTATATATGTCCTAAAACTCCAGAAGCCACTAACCTATCGACCTTAAGACACACTTTAAGAATAAGGAAAATATCCATATAGGTGGCTGGAAAAGACTTATGTTGAGTCATTATCCCTTTGTCCCACTGTGCCTGCCGAAGAGCTCAGCAGCAAGGAGAACCCCTTCTTGAACTATTAGAAAACTAGTAGCGAGTAGGGAAAAGGTTTCAGAGAGTAAATTACTGTACCAATGGAAAATGCACACTTCTCTTTTGGCATCTCAATTTATTCTCACGTCACTTCTTGTGACATTTAAGAAAGAGCAAAGAATCAACTAATCAAAGAAGTTAGAGGTGACGTCATTTTCCTGCCAATGTCCCCAGCAAAAATCGATGGGAATGGACACCTAGTTATCACTACCCCACACACTGCACCTCACGCCAGTACACTTCAGTGACATACCAGAAGGAGCAGCTCCAAGTGAACCTTGGAATAACATGTCATGGTTGACTTAAGCCTCAGTGCTGGAACCCTTGACATTAGCTTTTAAATGCAAAGTGAAGTTTGCTCAGTTAGCTGTGTGACAGCCCTCAGTTTTGCGGAGTGTCAGCAGTACAAAGTGGAAGACCAAGAACAAATCTCCTGTCTGAGACCTGCAAAAATAAAGATTCCTACGCCTGAAAACACTGGGGTCATAGCTGCTTTATGGCTATTCACTTCTCAACGTTTCAGTTAATCAAATCCAAAACAGGGTGCGCAGAAAAATCTGATCTTAAAGTTCCCTGTAGGAGAGATCCCCAGAGAGCAAAATCACTGCAGACATAATATGTTTTAGTTGGCTTCAAAAAGGGGCCCTCGTTGAATCTGGGCTTCAAGGGCCTGGACAGAGGCAGGCAGAAGTAGGAGGCGCAGGCAGCATACATCTGAAGGAGGACGAAAAAGCAAAAATAAAGAAATAAATAAAAAAAAACCTTAAAAACAAGAGAACCAAAAAGTTCTGCATCCATTTGCTCTAAGTGGAAAAAGGGACTGTCAGGAGGAGGTAAGGGACAGATCCTATCATGCAAACAAGCCTGTCTCCTAAATGTAACTTTTGCTGTGTAAATTATGTTTTGGGGTTCCCACCTACAGCAGTGAAAGTCCCTTAGGTCTGGAGGAAGGGGGGCTAAAAAGTGCCACTGTTACTACAGCCTGTGCATCTCCTACTAAGACATAGTGAGATGATGCATTCACGTGGGATGAGAGTCTATGGCCCGGATTCGGTTGGCAGCAGCAAACAAAACACACAGAGGACATAGTCGCATGAAAGATAAACCCACGCTGAGCGCCCATCTTAAGCTGGAGAAAAGCAACTGAACTTCCTGTATCTAACCATTACATGGAATATTTAAGCACAGCATTTTAATCTGGAACTGACTGAAAGTTTTTTCTGCACGTTACATAGTTTAGAAGTCTGCAAATAGAAACAGACATCTGCTGTGTGAACATTCCGGCAGGTCAATTTAGCTGATACTCACCAATAATCACCAGCAACATCAGTACAATGACCACGGTCACAATTGCTTTCATCTAAGAGGGGGAAAAAAGGTTAACATTAATTGTGTAGTGACTTGGTTACTTCAAGTTCATAGGTTCTCGGACATTATCAACTTATTGATATCAGTAGTGTCAGAACTTTTACAGACAGTTAATAGTGCTCTGCAAGAAAGGAGTATACCACCTGCATGTATGTGCACTTCTTGGCTGCTACTACATAGGTGAGCACACATACTGATCCCTTTATGGAAAAAAAACAACATTTGTTGTATTGCTTTTGTCGTAGGTAAGAGGGGCTGGTGGGAAAGTGGTAATATTGGGAGTGAGTTTACAGAATAGGGGTAATAGTCACGATGAAGGTAACTTTACTCCAGTCTTATGTACAGGCACTTTTCCATTTTACACCTGTGGACAGATCCTATGGCCAGATAATAAAGAGGGCGAGATGAAGACATGATCAACCATTTTAGGCCACTGCAAACTGACCCACTTAAATGTCCTGGTTGCAAAAAGCATCATTCTGAGAGAAAAGTAGATGGTTGATCAGGTAAAAAGAATAGCCGAAAGGGCTGCTAGCTAACTGTCAACAGTGCTTACTGCAAGGCCTTGCTGGGAAAGCACTAAAAAGTTTGGCCTGCATAAGGTCGATATGATGAGCACCCTACCAGGCACCCTACCAGGCAACAAACTGACAAAGTAATCTATGCTGGCCTCTGGGACCAAAGAATGCCATACTGCAACGATAATATCAGCAACTAGGGCTGGCACATAGAACACATTTAACAGTTTCTCCTCTGACCTCCAAGGATGGGCTATAGGTTATGGAGTCTAAGGTGCAGGATTCTCCCCTGTTCCAGAGACAGGAGATCCTCCCAAACAGATAGCCAAATCAGAGAACAAATGATGATCAGGAGATCTGGGTACCACACTCTGACCCATTCCAGGCTGGTTCAGATGACTTGGACTTGGTCTGTCCTGATATTACTCAAAACCCTATGCAGAGGAGACAGTAAAAGGTACATGTACAGGAGACTCGTGCCGATCAAAGTCGGAATGAATCTCCAATGTGACTTTTCTGGTCCTGAATGCCAGTGTGCTGTAGCACTGACATCTCACAATCTTTCCTGTGAGGAACAGATCTAACTCTTTAATTAGGGAATATGCCACTGATCAAAGATGCCCCTTGCCACCTTCAGATAGCAATACCACTTATGATCTGCCAGTCAACGTCTGTACAGCCTACCAGAAAGATGTTCTGCTGACCCAGAGACTTCCATATTGTAGAGCCTCCTGGCAGAAAACCCAAGACCACCCCCCTTTGCTTGTTACAGTAGTATTACATTGCGGTTGTGTTGTCCTTTAGGACCTGCACAAGCAGTCTCCTCCTGATGGATAGTAAGGTGGCTTTCAGGGCCGAATAGATCGCCCGAAGCACCAAAAGCCCAATGTTCAGGTGGCTTTCTGCTGAAGACCAAAGGCATCTGATCTCAGAGACCTTTGCCCTCCACTTCTGAAGGTGCCTTTTATGCACAACACCGGTGCCAATAGCTCTGTTCACAATCCATGGATCCAAACCATCACAAAAAAAAAAAAAACATACGTTCCTGTATTCAAGCCACCAAGCACTGTATGAGCCAGAGAGGCCTGAAGTCTTCTGAGACTCTGCCAAGATTTTCCTGGCTATATTTAATGAAGCATGGGCTCACCTGCCTATAAGGCCCATTATGTTAAAATATCTTAAGGTCCAACTGGCCGATGAGTACAATCTCTTTCCAAAGCTATCAATACATTTTGATTCTCTATCTAGAGGGTTGGTCTAAAAGGCATTAAAAGTAACTTTACATGTCTACTCCTCTACTACTAAACTTTCAGGTGGAAGGTGTCTTGTCAGAAAACCAGGGGTCACCAGAAGCCTGAGTAGGTTGCCTTGTCAACAGGTCGACTGACCGAAGGACACTAGTGCAGCTTGGACCAAAAGGCCATAAGGCTGTCTGAAAGAACCGGAACTGGCTGAAGGATCTCAGTTAACAAGTTTCAACAGTAGACAACATTTGCTTCTTTTCACACAGCTACAGCAAAAGAGAGCGACAGTGCCCCAGGTGTGAGTCTGGTATGAATAGCGTGCTTTATTCTATTGTGGGTATTCACCTGCTTGCGTTACATGTGCCAGTCATTCAATCAAACTGCTGAATACGTGTAACTAATATGATGCATGTTTAGTTTATCTAATGTTCTGCAATGTAATAATCAAGCTTATGTGGATATATTCACTTAATTTAATCTAAATGCAGACTCCTCATTTTACATACCTAGATGGGAACTGTTAGAAATGGGGTTTCTAGTTGGCAGTGGTTTGCACCCTGTCCAATTAGAGACCCTCACTCTAATCAGGATAAGGAAGTCACACAGCTCGGATAACCCCCTTCTCACCCCTTGGTTGCTTGGCTCAAGTAATACGGGTTGTATCAGAGGCAATGTGTAAAGTATTTATATACACCCACAATATAAAAAATAAATAAATAAATAAAAAAACACACACACACAAAAGGACTTCACACCAGTTTAGAAAAATAGCCAATATTTATTGGAGTAAAACAAGACCAACATGACAAAAATTCAACATAGACAAGTCAACATATCTGTTTAAAAAATGTACGCAAGTCTTAATCCATAGGAATCAGTGGATTAATCCAAAATACCTGGGATGTGTCAAAAACAGACAATGTGGGCCACAGGGGAGGCAAGGTGCCGGAAAGGACAAGCAAGGGGTCAATTCCTTATTGTACAGGTGAAGTGATGCATTGATTTTTTTTCCCTCACAAGGGAGACTACATGTAGGTTCCTTACTGACAGGGGAGGTGAGGAGTCAATTCTTTCCTCGCAGGAAACACGATTCATCGATTTCTGGACAAGCAGCCTTGGTTCCTTACTATGGTGTGGGGGTGGGGTTTTGATGAAAAATTGGCACAGAGGGACAATGTGTGGAAAATTCAGATGCGCTGTGTTGATGGGACTGTGGTGAAACAGGCGCTGCGTCGATTCTGCAGCCACAAGACAGGTGCTCCATATCTTTTTCAGACACACGACAGGCGCTGCGTTGATTCTTCCGGCATGGTGCGTTGATACGTGGATTTTCTCCTTCAGATCACCAGCTTGCACTTCCAAAGGCCCACAGACTAGAGCTGGTACCACTTAGCAAGTCAGGACTCTCAGGAGAAGTTTCCATGCACTGGCAGATTAAGTCATTGATGCCACTGAGACTTAACAGGAGACAAGCTCAGTCCAAGCCACTGGAGAACCTTTGGAAGCAGAATAAAAGAAAGCCAAGTCCAATCCTTTCACTCCCAGGACAGAAGCAGCAAGCAGGAGGCCAGCACAACAAAGCAACAAGCAGCGTGGCAGTCCCTCCTACATTATACAGCTCTTCTTCCTATCAGAATTTCCTCAGTCCAGAAGTGTTCTAACTTTGTTGTGTCAGAGATTCAGTACTTATACCCATTTTGGTCTTTGAAGTAGGCATACCTCAAAGGGTAGTCTTTGTACTGCCCTGGCCCCAGACACCCTCCAGGGGGTTAGAGACTGCTTTGTGTGAGGACAGGCACAGCCCCTATTCAGGTGCATGTGTCTCCTCCTGCCACGAATCTAGCAGTGGAAGACCCATCAGCCGGCTGATGGGTCATCAGGATATGCAGTGCACACCTCAGCTCCCTCTGTGTGACGGGCTGCTTGTGAATTCACTCTAGAGAAACCCGTCATCCTGACCCAGACATGTATACCACAGACAGGCAGATGCACAGAATGGTTAGGCAAGAAAATGGCCACTTTCTAACGGTGGCATTTTCAAATTCACAGTTCGAAAACAAACTTCACCAATATATTTTTAAAATGTGAATTCAGAGACGCTAAACCCAACTCTCCATATGCTCTGAATGGGAAATTACACTTAATTTAATAGTTCAAGGCAATCCCATGTTACCCTAAGGGAGAGATAGGCCTTGCAAAAGTGAAAAACAAAATTAGTAGTATTTCACTATCAGGACATGTAAAACATACCAATACATGTCCTACCTTTTAAATACACTGCACCCTGCCCATGTGGCTGCCTTGGGCCTACCTTAGGTGTTATCTACAGATAATAACAAGGTTTGCTCGAATTACAGCTACTAGTGTTCTAAACTCCTAAACGGACGTTTCTTGCCACAAACCGAAAATGAAAAGTAAAACAGTTTCACATAAGTGAGCCGATGGCCACTATGAGCGCAAAGCAGACACACAAAAGGAAACAGAAGTTCACTTGCAGTCAAACGTATCGGCAAAAGTGCAAATATCCATGTAACAGGGTTGATGTCACACAAAGCGCTTGACTACTGCCTAACAAGATTGCGCTGCCTAGGAAATGAAAAGAAAAAGTAGTCCAGAAACCATAGTGAAAACAGAGCCTTTCAGAAGTTTACCAATGCGCTCCAGGAGGGCTAAACATCGGAAAAGGTATGACAAAGGCATGCCTTTCACTAATTAAATCAAACCAATTTTGGAAGGCCAACCAAACTGATGGGCGTGGTTAAAAGCCCACAGAGAGATTACACCAGATGCAGGGCGCTTTGCGCGCTCAACCCCAAAAAAGGAATATTTGGGCTTGGAAAGTGCGTGCACTTGCCAGGTCGATATGGCAGTTTAAAACTGCACATACAGGCACTGCAATGGCAGGCCTGAGCCATGTTTAAAGAGCTACTGAGTGGGTGGCACAATCAGTGCTGCATGCCCACTAGTAGCATTTGATTTACAGGCCCTGGGTACACACAATGCACTGTCCTACACTAACTAGGGACTTACTAGTAAATCAAATAAGCCAATCATGGAGAAACCAATCACCAAAATAAAGCATATGCACTTTAGTATTGGTTTGCAGTGGTAAAGTGCCCATTGATCTAAAGCCAACAAACACAGGTCAGAAAAAAAAAGAATAGTAAGAGGGCAAAACGTCTGGAGAAAACTCTGTAAAAAAGGCCAGAGAAGATGGAGGCTGTTGGGGTTACAAACTTATTTTGTTGAACCTACTTGTAAGCACCCAAGTGTAAAATCACCCAACTCTTGTAGACCTTTGCTCAACATTATCTAGCAGCTGCTATTTAATGTTTTCCAAGTTATACATGTATCCTCACCATCAGACACTTTGTTCCACCTCATATAGCCAAGTAGAGTTGGCTACAGACTAAGTCTAACCGTTGCAGCAACTCCTCTGTCATTTTTGTTTGCGTGGGCCTAACAGCTTTCATCTCTTTTAGAATCTCATGAATCATCCTGACAAAGCCCTCATTTATCCACCAAGACACCCCGACCTAGTGAAGAGTCCAAATGCTCCTTGGAACCCACGCTGCTCATACCATAAGTGTCCCTGCCACTACTCAAGGTTGTCTCTGGTTTAGTAGTGCCCTTATGTGGTTCCACAGTCAAAACTGAACTTTGGGAGGGGGTATTCGCCCTGGCTCCTCCACCTGATATTTCCACTCTTGGCATTACAGCAACTAGTCTGGCATAAGGGGTACAAACCACCACCCTCAGCGCTCTGCAGGAATAACCTGATCCTTTTCTTCTCCACTCCTGGGATAACCTTCTTGGCCATCTTCCTGCCTCCCAACAGCCCATGCCAGCTGTTCTGCCAGGGATGTTAGAAATGGTGGATCCTGCACTTCTACTGATGCGTCCCTGGAGCTCCCTGGGACCCGGTCTCCATGTCGGTCTCCAGCATGCCTCCAGCTTCCAAAGCTGCGAGCAGTGGGGTGTTTATTGAACTAGCAGGGGTGCCATCAGGCAAGGTGGCGGGCGAGCCTATTCCTGCTTCCATTTTAATTAGAGTGGCTTGTACAGTTTCCAGCACCCTAGTGAACCCTGGCACTCTTCTGGTTGCTCCGTAATTCATCCAAGGGAATGTTCTTCCTCTCACCGGCATGCTTAGCGGATTTCAGTGTCTTAGATATCTTATCCGGCATTTCGTTAGTGCACCTGGCTACTCCTTAACCAAGTGCGAGTACTGGCCTGATGCACAAACAAACTTATACAAAAAGCAGGGCAGCAGGAGTTCAAGGGATGCTCAAACAGCCCAGCAGTGCAAAGTTGTCAGCTAGCGAGGAACAGAGTCAAACCCCTCTTTCATCAAATACTGGCTAGCCCCCCCCCCCCCCTCACTGCCCTCCCTCCCTCCCTCCCTCCCTCCCTCAAAGTGACAGGCACAGAAAACCACATGCAGGGGCATACCAAGAAGACAGGCCACCGGGAAACAAACAAAAGAGCCAGGGGAGAAGCAGTAGTTCAGAATGGTTCAAAGCAGCAGTTCAACAAGGATGTCCTTCCACTTAATTCGCCCCAATAAATACATTCTACCTTCAGGGGCACTCTGCCATGTGCTGCATGACCAACTTTCAGGCCATGCATCTCCTGCAGGAACCGCAATACACTGCCATGCGTCCCCAGAGACATGCAGGAGCCTACAGGGACCAGAAAGTCCATATAGTAACCTCCATACAGCTCCGGGAAACAGCTATCTATTATGGAGAAAGCCTTACAGAGCCTGGCAGGCCCAGCCTCAGGAGAGATGTTGCTTCCATCGCAGGCCTTGAAAAATCTTAAACAATGTTACTAGACCCGCAGGTTGAGTAGCCTGAATAATCTACTCGACTTAACTGTAATGTACTTGATCCGGAAACAGGTCTCAAATTGTATGATCCTAGGCAAATATTGTATTTTACAGTAACCTTTTTCTTTATTCTCACATATGACTGCTCCTTCGGCTATGCGAGTTCAGCATTTCTGCTGTTTAAAAAAAAAAAAAAAAATCCTCTTTTATTTAAACGTTTGATCCATGTACAATAAATTTAGCCCACATACAGGGTACACATGATCCATGCCCAATTTGCCTCTTAGTTTACTAAAAGCTTTGCCATCAGGGCATGAGTAATTCTCCATTTATGTTTGAACACTCACTGTGAGAAACTGGGGCTGATTGCAGAGGCCCCCTAACTTTTTGCCCCCATTTTCCACTTTATGCTGGTGTTTTCCTGACTCTGATGGTGCCCTGGGTACTGCTAACCAGTCCCAGGGCCTGTGCTCTGTGTAAAATGGATATGCAAATTAGGCTAATTATAATTGGCTAAGTTAACCTACCTATAAGTCCCTAGTATATGGTAGGGCATGTAGGTTTAGGGACCACAGCATAGGTGGTGCACACCTAGGTGCATTGCTGAGGTGCCCAGTGTCATTTTAAAAGCAAGCCTGCCTTGCTGGCTGCTTTTAAATTAAAGTTATATGCAAATTCGACTTTGGAATTAAAGGTACTTCCAAAGTCTTAAACTACCTTATTTTTACATATAAGTCACCCCTAAGGTGTTCCCTATGTGCCCCTAGGGCTGGGTGCCATGTAACTATAAGCAGGGACTTTATAAAAATAGATTTATAAGCCCTGGTGAGGTAAAAACAGCCAAATTCGTTTTTCCCTCATTGAAGTAAATGGCCTTCATAGGCTAGAATGGGCAGACTTTATTTAAAATTTTAAAGTCTCCTTAAATGTTACATACCAAGAATTTGGTATCAAATTGATTGTTATAATAAATCCCACAACTTCCAGTTGTTGGATTTAATATAACTAGTGCAGGTAAAAAGTTTAGACTTTACCTAAAAAGTTGCCAATTTCAGCTCTGCATTGTTTTTGCTGCTGTGCTCTGATTGGCCAGCCTGCAGCAGCTTCTGCCAGGCTACTTTAATGAGGTGTGAAGTGGCCTGACTTCACACAAAGGAATGTGCTTGGGGGAGAGAATCTCCCCTCAGCAGATGGTGAGGCAGGAAGGGGGAGGGCTGCCAAACTGGTCTTCAAAGGCAGAGAAGGACATTTGCAGCACCCAGCAACACCCCCACATCCTGCAACCCCAGACAGCTAGGTGCCCCCTTGATTAGATTAGGAGAGGGCAGGAGAGGGGTGTGTTTATGATTTTTAGCCACACCAGTGGGTGGGCTCAGCCAGATCTCTCCTCCAAAAATCAGATTCATCCATTTTGGATTTTTAGAGACTGTTGCCTTCTGGGATGGATTTTTGCCACACTTCCCAGGAAGTGGTCATCACAGGGGGACGACCCTGTCCCTGATTGGAGGACCAGGGCCCCCCTGCTTTTCACCCAGGAGCAAGGATAAAACTGGCAGACCTGCACCCACGCCTCAGATCCCCACCAAATTTCAAGAAGAAGGAACTACAAGAAGAAGAAGGACTGCCCTGCTGGACCCCTGGCCTGCACCTGGAACCTGCACTCAGAAGGACTGCACCAGCTGCACACTTGGGCTTCACCACAAGAAGGACTTTGCCTGGCTTCAACTGGTTCAAGGAGGGACTCCCTGTTTGCTACAGGTGAAAAATTGCTAACCAGAGTCCCCTGCACCAACTCCTGAAAAAGTGACCAGCTGACCACTGTCCAGTGGCCAAAAAGGAGTTTGCGCCAGGTGCATTCTGGGAGTTGAAGTCCGCACTTCCCAAGGACCATCACAGAACTTCTGGACCCTTGGGGTGAGCTGTGGACCCCAAAAGAACCTTAAAAGAACATCTGGGTGAAGCCCCAGAAGTTTGGAAAAGATTGGAGAATTTTTTGAAAAAAGCTCCATAAAGTGACCGACCCGACGCGGAAATTCTAGCCGGCTTGCCTCAACCGCGACCCGGCCTGACTTCGTGGTTCGTCCCGGTAAAGAAAAACATCCGAAAAAGAGACTAAGTCCGAACGTAAAAAGTTGACCGGGACCTTCCAGCCATCGTATCCGAGAAGGGCTCCACGGACGTCGGATCAAGATCCAGGTTTACCCCGGTCGAAGGATTTTCATCTCGAAAAAACGACTAAGTCCGAAGGTAAAAATCACCACCGAGGAAACCGACTTCGCGTATCCGGACAAGGGCTCCAGGAGGTCGGATCCAACTGGCAGGTTCGTCCCGGTGAAGAAAAACTTCAAAATAAAGACTAAGTCAGAAGGTAACTTTTTAACCGAGGCCTCCCGCGACCTGTAGCCGAGCAGGGCTCCATCGCGGTCGGCCTGAAAGTTTGACTTTATCCCGGTCCTGGTGCAACCAGATGACCCGATTGGCGCTTTTTGTTTCTAAGCGCTAGAAAATAATAATACTTTAAAAATTCATATCTCCGGTTCCCCTGAACCGATTTTAATCGTTTTTGTGTCATTTTAAAGATAAAAATATAAGCTATTTTTATAAATTGGTTTTGGATTTTTAAACTGTTTCCTGTGTTTTATTTAATTACTGTTTTGTGATATCTGAATGCTTTACACTTTGTCTCCTAAGTTAAGCCTTGACGCTCGATGCCAAGCTACCAAGGGTAGAGCTGGGATTAATTTACTGAGACCTAACTGTACTTTTGTGGAGGTTTGTGGCTTGTTGCTAGGTGTAGGTACCTACCTGCCCTACCAATAACCCATTTTCCAACACTCACTTTTAATAAATATTTTACTAAAGCATGAAGTGGTAGCGCAGTGTCATTTACAGACAGTAAATTTCCAAGAAATGTCCAAAAACCTTCCCTCTAACATGCAGCTTTAATGATAAAACTATATTGTGTATTAACAATAGTCTGTGAAAACTGGGTTTCAGAAAACATTTATCATTTGACTATCATTTGCACATCACCAAGGAAAGTGTTCCGACTTTTTTTTCCCAATCCCATTAAAATATTTTTTTCATCTCACAGAAGTACAATAAATGGTCTTTCATAGCTGCTGAAAAATATTTTGAAATGTTTGTAAAGTGACTTATGTATATAAATGTTTTGTGTCAGGAAAAACCTGATACCAAAAGCCTTTCATTTCACATAGGTCAGACAGTTCACCTTACAAAGTCCTGGAACTCTGCAGTCACAAGGAAAAGTATTTGCATTGCAAGAAGACAAACTGACTTTTGACCTGTCTGTGAACACACAGCAAATGTGACAAGAATATGATTTAAAGGCATCTGACTTGCTAATTCAGTTTCTGACTGAACAAAACACTTGGTCTTTGTCCATTCCCCAGAAGGGTTGAGTGGAATCTAAAAATAGCTCGACCTCATAAAATAAAACTCGCCATAGTGAGTGGTCTAGTAGATTTCTGCATCGCATCCATGTCTGACGAGCCATGAACATGGGGCGAGCCAGACCAGGAAGAGTCAGGCTGTGAGACCCAGCTAGAGCGATCACCCCATCTTACCTCACCAAAATTAATGTACCGCTGAAGGAGATATGGCTTAAAGAGAAACAGGAACAGTAAAAAAAACTATGTAAGAAGAGCTAACCTTCAGATTATGGGAATTCCAGAGCACAGCGAGGATGGCCGTAGTTTATCATCTCACATTGGGGGTCAGGCCAGGTAGCCCTGTGCTAGGTTGGTGAATTTCGCCAATTATAGATTTAGAGCGGATACTTGCTAAAGCAATAAGGAAGAAGGCCTTTAAGTATGCAGTTAATATTAAATTCTGCACTTTCTTGGACATGACCATAGAATTTGCCCAGAGGTGTAAAGAGTTCTGAAGTCGGATTCCAAAGTTTCACTCTGCTGGGGTGCAGACCTTGATAAACGGAAAGTTTTGTTTAAAGGCTCTTTTTGAATATCTGGTAATGTTGCTCAAACAGCTGAGCTCCTAAAGGCTATGCTTTAATTGGAGAATGGAGTGTTTGATGTGAATTAGAGGGTGAGAATAAAGGGACACTGGTATTTTGATATGGCATTTCTTTAAGGACGGTCAAGATTGTGCAAGTATTTGCAATGTTAAAGAAGTTCAAGTAATTAGGGGATTCTATTGTGCCAACTGTCCAGGTTCAGTATGAGAAAGTAGGCTGTTGTGCATCTGGCCGAGGGTGGGGCTGGAGGGGACTTGGGCACTCTGTCATGAAGCCAATAACCCTGTGGGTGGGGTGGTGTACAAGGAGTGCGTGGATGAACGGGACTCCACCGAGGGGTGGCGGCGTGATTTCAACTTTCTGCAAAATCCCACAACAGAATCTTTGGTAAATCTTACAAGGCAGTTATGGCCCAGGGACACAAATATAATGCACAGTTATTGTGTTAATCAATCCATCCCTGGAGGGATGCCTTTCCAGGGGGAAAAATTACATGCTTTTCACGAAGGTTTCATAGCGCTTCCAGGACTGTTTTTTTGCTTTTTTTTTTTAAATCAGTAAAACCCTAACTTTTAAGGGGAAGTGGACCCTTCCTAATGAATTCTCAGGCCATAGAATCCCAGAGCTGGTGATTCTGGTAAAAAGGGGCAGTCAGCGAGCGAGGAGGCTGGTCTTTAATAGGCATGTTTGGTTTAAACATGATATGCAAAGAAGCCCTTAAATAATTTCTGGCAAAGAACCATGGGTTGGCCTCCCCAGATGTAGTGTGGGATGCACTAAATGCATACCTAAGTAAGTAGGCAGGCAGGTGAGGGAGAAAAATGTGGCAAACAATAGAAAAGCCAAAGCGCAAAGGCAGGCCTTTTGGGGGATGGGGATGGGGGGGGGGGGTCAGGAAATGCATGATAAGTTTTGAGGCAGCCTTCTGAGACAAACGTAAAAGAACTAGAGAAGGATAAATGGGCATTAAGTGACTTCAACAATGCCAAGTGTCTTGCATCAAATCAGGCTAAGTGCAGAAAATGTAGGAGGAGAGCAATTTTGCTGGAAGATTTCTAGCATGTAGGCCTGAGAACAAGCTGCATGTAATCTGATTCATGCTTTGAAGTGCCCAGTGTCTGGGATTCGCTGTAAGGAACAGGACAAGGTGGGTGAAATCTCGCTTCAACACTACAGGTTAATTTACAGTCATAATTAAGTGATCAATAAGGGAGCTCTGGGGAATTTTCTGGCAGGGTTGGATATTCCCACTATCCCAGAGGAAGATGTGAAAAGTACAGCTCCACCTTTTTCAAAAGAAGAGCTGGTTGAGGTAGTTAGAAGCATCCCAAGCTGTAAGGTTAGGTGATCCAGACGGTTTTCTGGCCAAATTTTACAAGTCATTTCTGGAGGTGGTAGTGGAATATTTGCTGCTGGTTGATAATTCTGTGTTAGAGGGTGGCCCCATACATGTTTCATATAATATGGGGAAGGTGATCAGCTTATTAATAATAATAAATAAAATAAAAAAGACGGGTGGGGAATACCTAAACTCATATCCCCGACTACACTATTAAATTCAGATTAAAATATCATTGTGAAATTGCTGGCTAATAGATTTAATAGCTTAGCAGCAAAAGTAATGCACCAGGACTAGAATGGTTTAATTGCTAGGCAACATTTGGGGACCATCACACATTTAGCTGAGGCGCCGGATTATCTCCGTTAATATTCCTCCCACAGTTTTTTTACTGGAATGCAGAAAAAGCTTTAGACCTTGGGGCTGGGAGTAGCTCTTTTGTATTTTAGAGATATTTAGGGTACCCTTCCAGATCACAAGGTTGATATATAAGATGTATGATAGCGCCAAAGCAAAGATTATAGTTAATGCAGCAGAGGTGTGCAGTGCAAGTTTGCCAGAGCACTTGACAGCGCTGCTTTTTGATGTTACTAGACGCTCATAGGCAAAAACTTTTGAGGTCTTTTCATTGTACCAGTTATTTGGGGGAGGGAGGTTAAAAGATTAATAAGCAGAAGTAATTCTTTGTAACTGTGAGCCTGATATATTACTCAGAGATATAGCCTCCTGTGCAAACGAGCGACCAAGGAGATATCTGGGTATTCGATATTCAAAGATCGAAGACTTATATGATCTTAACTTTGCCCCATTTGCTTTTAAAAAGTCAAAGCATTTTTTGCACAATGGAACTCTTCCCTTTAGCATCTTAGGGAGTGTTGCACTGATAAAATAATGGTACTCCCTCTCCTTAATTTTCTGCAATACTGTGTGCGATAGTGACTTTTAATTAAAGAGTGAAATCCCTTTACATCTTTTATCTGGCACACAAAAAAAAAAAAAAAAGAAAGAAAAACAAAACAGCTGGACTAGCACTTCATATAAAATGTTTCAAGGACGGTGGTTGGTTTAGCACTCCCTAATTTGAGGGATTATAATTTTGCACAATACATGTCCAGATGTAATGTGAAACTTGGATAAGACTGCCTTTTTAAGAATGATCTTATGGGCTTGATTTTAAAGGAAAATAATAACAGGGATGGTTTAAAATTGACAAAATCATCTAAAAAAGTCCACCATAACAGCTTGATGTGGTTCCTAAAAAAATAAAAAAATAAAGCAGGGATCATTATCTGCGATAGGCAGTCCCTTATATTAATGTGGCTACACCCCTGACTGAAATGAATTGCGACTCAAGGGCTATGATGGACCAGAGTATAAGTCAGAGATAGGAAATAGTGGGGTTTCATAAGGTGGCAGATTTCATGACTGAGGAAAGGTGGAAGAGCTGGGCCAAAATTGAGAGTGTCTAGGGTTTTTTTTGGCTCTTGAGTTCCTACAGAGTTCTGACTAGTAAATGTAGGGCTTTAGAGATTAGACAAATCTGCAATTGTCAAAACTGAGTGATGAACATACTTGAGGCCTCAAATTTTAAACGATCAGGAGAGTGGAAAAGATTGCTCAAGTCAGGCAGGGGTCCTGACATCTGTCAAAAGGCAATTAGTAAGTGAGATACATATGAAGGGCTCAAACTAACAAAGGAGATGAGGAATACATTTGAATTTTAAGACCCTGAGAGGGGCCAATTGGCGGGGAATGCAATTTTATACAAAATGGTTGCTTTACAGAACCCTGCAATGTTTGGCCAAGATTAATCCTGCATGGACAAGTAGATGTGATTCAGGTGCAGCTGCAAATTAGTCCCACGTAGTATGGCAATGTGCTGCATTCAGGAATTCCGGAGAAGCATATTCTGGCAAATATAACTAATTACTAGTATGTGGTTAATGTTAATAAGTTAGGATCCTGCCAGATGATTAGTCTTCAAATTACAAAGGCTGAAATGATGGTAGCCAAATGGATGGTGAAGATGAAGCAAGGAAGAGGAGAGAGTGGTGTAGTTGAAATCCCTGGGTCAGGTGTAAAAATGTAAATCATTCTTTTGATATTTGTGTAATCTAAGGCTGACTGCTTTGATAATGGAGTCCGATTAAAATTAAATTGATTCTGAACATATGTGTTGATTTGTTTTTTGTTGCTAAGATGGATATCAATAAAAAAAATATTAAAGACTATATCTGGGACCTGTTACACTGCGCTTTCTATACTTTGTATTGTAAACTATTTATAGAGCGCATTACGGCCTTAGCATCGAAGCGCTGACATAACATCACAAGAGGAACCTGAAAAGAATGGTAAAGGAAAAAAGATGCACCAAAAACTAGGATATCAGCAGAGTAAAGAAACAGAAAAAGGAGACAGAGGGCTACAAGAGTGAAAGGAGCCTAGTCTAGTCTGAAAATAACCAGGTTTTGAGCCGCTTTCGGAAATGGAAGTACATCGCCGCCATCTTAATGGGAAGGGGGAGCGAGTTCCAGGTTCTTGCCGCTGTGACTGAGAAAGCTTTATCCCACCATTTGGCCGTACGACAACGAGGGATACATATCATTTCCAGTGCCGACGATCTAAGCTGACGTCCTGGCTAGTAAGGCCGTAAAGTTGAGCTTAAATAGTTATAACCTTCCTGATGAAAAGCATTATAGGTAAGACAGAGTACTTTAAATGTAATCCGTTTGTCCACGGGTAGCCAGTGCAACTGTCTTAAACTACTGCTAGCTGATGAGGAACTCTGTAGTTCCAGAATTAACCGAGCCGCCACATTCTGAATTAATTGTAATCGCTTAAGAGAGACCTTCTTAATATTAAGAATCATCGAAATGCAGTAGTCTAGTCTGGAAATCACTAATGCTAAGGTCACCCGAATTTTAAGTTCTCTTTGAAGAAAAGGAAACATTATCTTTAACATTTTCAGGCACCAATAGCAACTTTTAACAGTGCTATTGATTTGATGCTCGAAGGAGAGAGTCCCATCAAACAAGACACCAAGGTTTCTAACCGAGGTGCTAGGAGCAGGGCATTCATTGCAAGACTTAGTCCACCAGCGAGCGCCCCATATATTGGAATCCAGGCCGAAAAGGAGAATTTCCATCTTTTTTCCGTTCAATTTCAGCCTGTTGTTACTGTTCCAATCATTGATTTCATTTATACATATGTGAAATCTGTCTGCCACCTCCTCCCAGTTCTGAATAACCGGTATAATCGGCTGGGTATCATCGGCATAGGAAACCACTTAAAATCCAAAGGAGCTGATCAGTCTGGCAAGAGGAGCCACATACAAAGTAAACAAGGTGGGGCTTAGTGATGATCCTTGTGGAACTCCACAAGGAAGTTGAAATGGAAGAGCTCTGAACTCCCCACAGCTAAACGTTATAGATCTATCCATCAGGAAAGACTCTAAAATATCAAGTTCCTTATCTCTAACGCCAACTTGATAAAGATGTTGTAGCAACAAGTGGGGAGATTTAGGGGGTGATTCCGAGACTGGCAGGCGGCGGAGGCCGCCCGCCAGTCTTCCCCCGACAAAATACCGCTCCGCGGTCGCAAGACCGCTGAGGGTATTTTGAGATTTGCCCTGGGCTGGCGGGTGGCCGCCAAAAGGCCGCCCACCAGCCCAGGGCAAATCTACCTTCCCACGAGGACGCCGGCTCCGAATGGAGCCGGCGTAGTGGGAAGGTGCGACGGGTGCAGTTGCACCCGTCGCGTATTTCAGTGTCTGCTTTGCAGACACTGAAATACTTTGCGGGGCCCTCTTACGGGGGCCCCTGCAGTGCCCATGCCATTGGCATGGGCACTGCAGGGGCCCCCAAGGACCCCGCGGCACCCCCTACCGCCATCCTGTTCCTGGCGGGAGACCCGCCAGGAACAGGATGGCGGTAGGGGGTGTCAGAATCCCCATGGCGGCGGAGCGCGCTCCGCCGCCATGGAGGATTCTCCCGAGCAGCGGAAAGTCGGCGGGAGACCGCCGACTTTCCGTTTCTGACCGCGGCTGAACCGCCGCGGTCAGAATGCTCGAGGGAGCACCGCCAGCCTGTTGGCGGTGCTCCCGTGGTCGGTGACCCTGGCGGTCACCGCCCGCCAGGGTCAGAATGACCCCCATAGTATCAAATGCCGCAGAGAGATCTTGGAGTACCAAAACAGCACCTTCCCCCTGATCATCTTTCCTCCGGATCATGTCAGCAGAGGAGACCAGGGCGGATTCAGTGCTATGATCTTTACAGAACTCATGTTGTGACGGGTCCAGAACCCTACTCGTCTGAAAAAAGCTAGCCAGCTCAGTATTAAGATGTTTCTCCAGTATTTTAGCTGCGACCGGCAGCAAGGAGATGGGACGTACATTTTTTAAATCATTGGATTCCCGTCTGGTTTCTTAGGGAGAGGAATAACAATAGATTCCTTCCAAGCAGGAGGAAAACGTCCTTCCGTCAAGATTTCTTGATAAACTGGTACAAGAGCCGTCAAAATCAAATCAGGAACTAGATTTAAAATCTTAGGAGGACATGGGTCTAAAGGAGAACCTGATTTCAATCCTCCTAGAAGTTCTTTAATTTTAGGTGCCTGTAGCATTGAAAAGCAAGTGAGCTTAGGGCCAAGATCTGGAACCAGATCTATTCCATGGTCATCCCCTCTCATCTCCATAAGTGGCTGCCTAAAATTGGCATGAAGTTGAAGAATTTTATTCTTAAAACAATCAGCAACCCTTTGGCAGAACTCCAACGAGTTCTCTAACGCCGGGGCAAAGGTGGGGGGGGCAATGGGGAGAAGTGAGAGTCCGGACCACCATAAAATGTTCTCTGGGCCAGTTATCCGCTTCTTTAATTTTACGAATATAGAGCTTTTTTGATTGCTGATTTATAGTTCTCTAACTGAGCCCTAAGCTTGGCTCTCTCCTCTGGGTTCTGGTGGAACCTCCACCTCCTTTCCTGAAAATGTTTTAATTCCTTAGTATACCAAGTCCTTGTTCAAAACCCTCCCACGCTGACATGGGGGTTTCTCTAGACTGGTTCCACCCGGCCTTGAGTGCACAAGTCAAATTCTGCTCCTCAATCTTGTGCCAGTGTCTAGAAAATTTAAAGGCAAATGATACTTTAAGAGGGGCCATAAGGCATGCAGCTTTTATAGTAAGCAGATGGGGGTCTGTCCAGTCCATGGGAGAGTTGTCTAGTCTGCAAAAATGATCATGACGCACAAAAACAGCAATTAACGTGTGTCCTGCCTATGTGTGGGGACTGTACTTGTGCTACTCCAATCCGAGCTTGCCATTAAACCAAGAAATGTGCACTAGTTACATTGCAAGTTACTACTGGGCATTCTTGACTTTTAAACATCATTTTCACATAGTTATAATTACAGATAATTTTAGCTTATTTACCTGCTGCACGGTCATATTTCCACCCCAATAATTTCCTACAGGATTGTGATGCTCCCAGATCCCTAAATTTGTTTTGTGAACAGAGTCTAGAGCAGGCACTGCAATCGGCGCTTTAATACGGCTAGCCCTTGTCTTTGGGGAATTGACTAGGTGATTTGATTTGACCTGCAGGTTGCCATCTTTGAAGATTAGCCAGGCAACTTTTTGAGTCACCATTTTGAGTGTCAATGCTCTAGTTTCTTGTGGAACAAAAGTCCTGCTGCATGTATAGGGGCCAACAGACCTATTTCAACACACAAGCTTAGAGGGTGCACTCATGGATGTGCCAAAACTAAGTCAGTCTGTGCAGAGTACCTGTATCATGCTGGTGGACAGTTATGATTCTGTTTGGATCCTCAAAGTAAAAAGGTTATTCCCTACACTTATTTCATTACATCCTAATCTATTTCCCCCTCAAACAATTAAGAAACAAATAAAATGTATGGGGAAAAAGATGGAATACCCAATCTTTCAGGACCAAAATAATATGACAGACTACTGCCAACATTTCAACTGGCCGCTGAAAAAGAGATGGCTTCTCCCAACCAAAACTACAAGAAGCACTTCCAAATGTGTGCTCTCTCAGTCCACAGCATGAACATCTAAGAGCTCACTCAACAGCAAGCTTCTGATGTATTTGTGATAGCTGAAACATAGTTAAATGATAGCTCCAGCCCCATGCAAGTAAAAAAGATTCCCTGAGAATTTAAGCATTTTGCGAGTGTATTAAACCCTCCAAAGAGGGATGTGGCAGTTTATAAAGAAGTTTATATTGTAAGTAAATCTAATTGAGACGCTACATCTTTCGTGAAACGTTAGGAGTATACAGGTACTGCTCTTTTTGCGCTTATCAAAACCAATCATTTTAGGTAACTTTAATGTTCAGATTATAATGCATAACATTCAGCAGTAAGACTTATAAACTCATAAGCATGTTTGGAATCTCTCAAACTGTAAAGGGACAAACCCACAATCTGGGCCATACTCTTGGTTAAATCTAGTTCTCAACAAAACTTTAAGAACACTTTGAACTTCTTCAAGAGAGAAAAAAGTATTGTACATTTTGTAGCCTAAAAAACTATCAGGCGCACTTTGGAAAAAACATTAAGTTAGCCAAATGTACTGAAATTTTGGAAGCCCGATTAACAATATGAAAATTAATTCTGCGGCAGAAGCACAAAGACACGTAATGATAACTTAACAAGTGCACATAATTTGGTCGCTCCAGTTAAACATTTGTTACTAAGACCAAGTTAAACCCTGAACAAATTATTTTCTGAAACCCTACTCCTAAAAGTTGGACATCTGGAACGCAAATGGAGACATTCCATGGAAGGACATCACCCTTTACAGCAGAATCAGCCAAAGCTTCCATTATCCAGATGCAGATCTCAGAAGCTTCTAATTCGACCAGAGAACTATTCAAAAACCTATTTATTTTAGCACAATGTTTGCCATTACAGTCCACATTCTCTGCAAATGTTATATGAAGAAATGGCTTGTTGTATACGAAAAATTCACACGCAAAATGTGGAAATGAAATTCACCACCATCTTTCCCTTGTGATCCTCTTTCCTTTGAAGAGATTACATCAAAAGTAAAATACAGCAAGTTTGGTCTTATCAACTTAGAAGAGACTAAATCAATATTTAACACCATTAAATCAAGGTCTTCTGACAATATAGGTGCCATTTCTTATATTCCTACCTCCAAGACACTGCCCCAGCTCTTGCAAATAGTGTACTACTCACTACTGTTTGGCAAAGTTCCCCTGGAGTGTAAGAAAGGGGATAATAATTCCTTTTCTGAAGAAGCACGAAGCAGATAGAGAAGTGATGGACAACTATAGTCATATTACCCTTTTTCCAGCTTTAGGAAAATGCATTGAAAAATTAGTAGTAGAACACTCCGTCTTGATGTTTGGCAAATTGGCTCCAGTCCTGGTAGAAGCCTTAGCCATAGAAGAGGTCAGAATGATTCTATAGCAAGGAGATATTCACTGCGATCATTCTTTGATCGGTCTAAACAGCAGAACCGCAAACTGGTAGTGCTGAGAGCCTATCAAGAAACTGGAAGATAAGGTCTTAAAACAGTTTTCATTATTTTTAGGTGCCCGTTCCCCCCCCAGACTGCTTTCCTACCTCCTTTCTCTTCATCTTTTCTGACCAATTATGGAGTTCCAAAGGTTTCATCACTACCTCCCCAAGTTGTTTAATGTGTACAGTTTACTGCTTGCCAATCTTGCTTACATCTTCTGGTTGCAAAGCAGTTATCTGGACGACACACAGCTAATAGTCTAGTTACACCAATTTTTTTGATTTTCGCCTCTAAATTTGACTAATTGGCCCTATGAAGCTCCATGCTGGCTAGCAACCAACATCCTTAAGCTGAATGCCAGCAAATAAAATTGATACAATGGGCAACAGAGGGAATTTGACTTGTACTGCTTTGCCAGTTTCAATGGGTGAAGCATTCGCTCCTGCTAAGACAGTCAAACTCTTATGAGTTATGCTAGAATCCAGCATTACTTTTCTTAAGCAAATCAAGCATGTTACTTCAAACTTTGAAGACATTAAAAAGGTATTTATTTTTACTACAAAGCCGTCATGCTTATGTGACCAATACCTGTACTAGGTCAAGAATTCATTACTGTACCATTCTTGATCTGGGGCTGCAGGATTACCAAGATAAAAGTAGCCCAAAACTAACATAAGAAAACGTGCACAAGGATAGAAAGACCTTATCTGGCTCCAGTGAAACAGTTTATTCAATTTAAGCCACTATGACTTTATAAGAGTGGGAATTTTTTCTGCACTGTAATAGACCTGTGCATATCACTACACCCCCTATGCCACTGGATGACAACTTCGATCAAATACTAAACTGCTGTTCATCGTTCCAATCTTTTGATGCTCATTAACAGAGGCTGAGCCTCAGCCTCATCTGGTCTTGGTCCATGACGCTGGAACAATCTTTCCCTTCAAATCAAATACATCTCTCATCTCTTCCCATTTGAAGTGAAGTGAGACCTTAAAAAAAACCTTTTGTCAGACTTTTGACCTTAACTCTTATTTCATTTCAAGCACTAAGATGGCCTTATTGGCAAACATACGCTTACCAAATAAACAGAAATTAGTGGCTTGTCTCCAGGCAGTCATGATCACATCCACAACTTTAGGCAGCAAGCAGAAAGGATTTGAAGTTGGCACCAAACTCCATGTCCACAAGTACACCTGCAATGCTTCGGGACTGTGATGAATGATCTGGCCCGTTACTGCCAGACCAAGTCCAGTTTGTCCCCCCCCAGATCTTCCAATGGATTGGTGTACCAAATTGTTACCCAATCCGAGGCAATCAAGATAAATTATGCTCAATATTCCTGCAAGTTCTGCAAGCCCTTAACAGAAATGGGATGGGTGAGAATGCATAAAGCAGGCACCATTAGCTGTTAAACTTGAAAGAATCCCCATGTTCATGGGCAGGGGCACAAAACCAAAGACTTCTTGTTATGGACCATGGCCAAGAGACACAGACACCTCAATATGGAGAAGATTATTTCCACTACTACGGAAAATGTTCCATCTTATGGCCCTGAAAGGAGAGGAAAGTACGAGCATCTGCTTACTTTGAGGGTACCTGTGAGGAGCAACGCAGCTGGTAAAACTGCCAACTCCACAGCTGAATGGCTCCCAATACTTCCTCACGCTGCCAGTGTTCTAAAGCCAATCCAGGATGACAATTGAAAATCTGCACAAAGTCTAGAGGCTCTAATGAGGGACTTCTTGAGGAATCACTGAAGACGTCCCAATTGGATTGAAGTTTGTGCCAGAAATATTTGAATATCCGCAGTCCTCTGAACATCATAAGAAGTATTCATAACAGTTTGGTTATGTGGGGCACTGCTCCTGAATGTCTTCCCATCTTTCCCGAGATATGTACTCCTGATCTCTGCAGTGAATCTGCAACCAGGGCCATCACACTTGTGAACAGCTGCAGACTAGCCATCAGTCCAAACAGCAGAACCGCAAACTGTTGGTGCTGTGAACCCAAAGTGAACCTGAGTGGGTAGGATCGGTAAAGAAAGTGCATGTCCTGGCTGTCCAGGGGCAACAGCCAATCTCCTCCACTGAGGACCAGCAAGACCCAGCTCAAGAAATGGAGATACCTGATGGGCCTCAGAGCACCATCCTTCCTGGGAACTTAGTAAAGAGTAAAATCCCATGCCACTTTGTCGAGAACACCATCTATCCCCTTTATTCAGCAAGGAGAGATTTTCAGCCTCCAAAATCAAGTTGTGTGCCTGAAATCACATTCTGGTTTAATAAGTGTTGCCCTGATGTGAAGATAAAAAGGGTAGGATATAGCCCTCACATATTAATTGAATGACCCAGCTATCCACCATGATAGTCTACCAATATGCGTAGGAATGGGAGATCCTCCAACCCAAAGGAATTTGGTGGTGTAGAGGAATGGGGTAACAAAAGGTTTTGCGGCAGTAGTGGCGTTTGAAAGAACTATGAAGGTTGTTGCTAATGGGACTGTGGTGCCCTGCAGTAGTCTCAAAACTTTCTGAGCTGTGAAAGGAATTGTTTTGCTTGGAAGGCTAAGCACAGCGTGTGCATATTTGCTGTGCTGTTTTTTAAGTGCTCTACAGAGGAGCCTGCCTTTTCTCTAAACAGCTGCTCATCATCAAAGGGCATGCCCATAAAGGTATCTTGGATACCTCCAGAGAGCCCTGTGTAGAGCAACAAAAATAATGCCCAAAAAAAGAGCTATAGAGCCGGCGGAATCAAGTATAAACTTCAAGATGTTTGGAAGCAATCAAACAATCAGTGACCTGACAGGAAAACATTCTATTGTCAGGTGGTCAGGTAAACTAATAATGGTCAGTTTGCCAGCTTCCACAAGATGTACATATATCACATGGGATTCACAGTGGGAAGGGCAGGGTTGCCAGAAGCAAAGTCACTTCGTTTAATTAAGTCCAGACACTGCCTGGAGGAACTATAGTAGAAGCATACAGGTTCAGCTTCACAGAGAAAGGCTGGAGGATCTCTGGATAGCAGTATGGCAACAACAAGAGTTTGGTACTTGAAGTGCAGGGCTCTGTCATCTAGCAATATGTCTCTGGACTGCTCAGCCCAAGAAAGGTTAGCGAGAGACTGGGAGTACCCTCGCACATCACTGCAATATGGCTTAGGGGCTAAACCTAGTTTTGTGCATGGGTGTTTCGTCACATCTGTTTGCAATATCTATTGCCTTTTTAATCAACGTATTTGTGAATTGTTCTGTAAAATTCACAACGTGGGTCCATTTTTCTTTGGAAGGGGTGATCCATCCAATATTTGAGGAAGGACTTAATGCATTTGATTATTTTGCAAGTGCCCATAAAGAACTACCTGAAGAGCTAACCTTCTGGCCAAATTCTTTGAAAACTGAAGTTTAAAAGGCACCATGTGGACAAACTGATTTTAAGACGCCCTCAAAGGAAACCTGCGACCCTTAAAAGAGCCCCCGTTTTGCTTGCCTCGCTCCCTCAGCGTCAAATGACACAAAGCTTTATGAAATAACAATAAGGCATATTTTGGTCTTAATACTAGTTTGCATCAGCACATACAAGTTGCCAACGGGAGTGAAAAAGGACCTTGGTGGTGGTGGTGGTGGATGGATTTCCATTAGCAATTATATCTGTATGGCTGGAGACTGCCTAACTTGTCCAACCAGTGGCATTTATTTAGCGGTGGAAGGTCTGGATCTAAATTATGATCAAACCCCCAGCCAAAATGATGGTCTTCAGTCAGGTAAATAGGTGACACTGAAAATTTTCATCTTGCACTCCCTGCAGACTAACATGCATCTCTAGCTACCATATGGAGCCCAGGAAAGCACTAAAAACTGATCATTTTCTCTACGATTAATTTCTAAGCACATTTAAGTTTCTACTAGAAAGAGGAAATTGGCATGCAACGTGTCCATAACACGTTCTGTTTGCTACCTCTTAGAAAACGTTACCTTTTTGTTTTGTACCACCTCATTGTTGTGCACTTCCAGACTGTGAGATGAGTAGCATAATAACGCTACAGTGGTGGCTGCATGGCAGGAGATTTAGTAGGAGAGAAGCATGGGCGATGAACAGGCGTGAATATGGGTATTTTGCTCTGGAGTGAATGTTAAGGAATGGTTGTTTTTGCATGTAAGAGATTAACAATCAAAGTTTCCTACTGTATTTTATCAGACGTGTTGGTGTAGTTATTCTGTTCATATTGGAAACAGAAAACACTAGGGGGCAGATAACAGTGAATTATTTTTAAAAATGAGTAGATCGAGGGAGCATCATAATTTTCACTTTGGCGGGAGGAGTAGGAAATGGAGCTGGCATAGGGGGGGCAGGGGGGGAAACAATCACATGTGATTCTCCTCATCACTCACCTTGCATTCCCGCCACCACATCTGCCTTCGAAGAGACTTGGCTCGGCTGCTAAATACTGTAGCATTGTCCGATAAACTTTCTGCAAAGACAAAATAAATAGACTGAGAACAAGTGGCCATTTCCCTAAAATAAAGATACTTTGTACAGAGAGGTTGCACAAAGGGTACACTTCTCTGTACAAAAAGGAAAGAATTCAAGACGTCCACATTTATTTAAACCATAAAAGCAATAACAGGTGTCATTTTGTTGTGCAGGTAGTAACTGCTGCCCAACTTCCTGCTCGCAGACACCACTTTTAGATTTGAAGTCTGACTTAGTTTGTTTACTCATATGCAGCAGCCTTGGATTTTCAATAAAGTTGAACAGACTATTCTCTGGAACAAAATGCTGTGTAATATTGCTTCCTCTAATATCAAGACTATAAAAATGCAAGTGATTCGTAGTCTGCAAATTAACGGTCAGGCACTAAATTAACGGTCAGGCACTCCTTCACACCATGGGGTCAGTCTCAAATGACAAGTTACTTACCGTCTGTAATGCACTTATTGTGAATGTTCTGTCTAACAAGAGTTCTCACTTTTAGAATATCTCCAGGAGCCGGACTAGATCCAGAAGATTTCAAACAGTATTTGTCCTGCGCACCAGTAGGTTGAATCATGCAACTTGATCCACCCTGGAAGTGACAAATGAAGCTATATATAAACGCCAAAACTATGTACAGACGTCAGTTTCTTTCTTGACTCTGTCCACACCCTTATAGAACAGAACAATAAATTAACAATGCTAGTACAGATTTCTTAAATTGGGACCTTTTTTAGATTAGGAAAGCGACATACCACAGAACAGGGAGGAGGATGAGGACTCTGTGGTTAGACAGACTATCCACAACAAAGAGCATTACTGAAGGTAATTAATTTTTTCTTCTGACGGATACTTCTAACCGCAGATTTCTCACCTTTAGATGCCAAAGCAGTACCTCCCAAGAAGGTGGGTCCTGTGCAATGGCTCAGACCAAAAAGTCCTTTAGGGCCGGACGGGAAAAATGTCCTTCCTGTGGGACCTAGCCATTAATGCAGTAGTGCTTCTTAAACGTGTAAACCAATGCCTATGCTGCAGCCCGACTGATGTCAAATACAGGTACTCAGCATGCCAGTTCAGTGGTAGGAGCCTTCGTCCTAGTGGAGTAGGCCCTCAATCCCTCTGGGGACTGCCTCATGGACAGTGTGTTACAGATCTTGATTCAGATTACTAGCCACCTTGACAAAGTCAGTTTATGCACCGCCTTGCCCTTCTTTGCCCCAAAGAACACTACAAAGAGCTGATTGGGCTTTGGTGCAATCAAGATAGAAACTCAAAGCTCTATTAGGATGCTTCTGGTGGAGTCTCTTCCTTTTCTTTGAGGGGTGGGCTGGGTCAAAGAACTTTGGAAGAGGGATGGACTGTCCAACATGAAGTCATAACCACTTAAGGGAAGAACGCCACCGCATCTGCAGTACCTCTTTGTCTGGAAAGAAGGTGGCATAAGGTGGTGACTTAGCTCATGCGCCGAAGACACTGCGACCACAAGTAGTCCACAAAATCATAAGGCATGTGGGCAGCTGTGCATGTGTTTGAATGACATGCACATATGGTACCACAAAGCGCCTAAAGAAATAAATTATTCAAAATGTTCAAAAATCTCATCGCAATAAGTGATTTAAACAACAATTTTTGGCCTGGTAACACTAATAAAGCCAGAAAGGGCAAAGAGGTAGCCCTTAACTTTGATACAGCAAGGACTTTTATTGGGCACAGTGAAGACAAATAAAAGGACATCCGACTGGGTACCCTGTAGTGGATCAGTATTGCAGGTGCCACACAAAGCTACAAGCTTGGCCCAGTGTCCAGCGTTCAGACTTAGGGCACCTGGCAGCCAGGATGACAGCCACATCTTTGGGATGAAGATCGAATGCCATTAACTGCAGCCTCTCAATCTCCATACATGTAGCTAAAGTCACTTCGGAAGCCTACACTGCTGCTGCAACATGAGGTACTGCACAAGAAGTAGTCTGATTGGAGGACGGATACTCATGTCTAGAAGGTCCAGGTACCACACTTTGCTTGCCCAATCTGGAGCCATGAGGATGACTTGGGCCCAGTCACTGCTAGTCTTCTTCAGAACTAGAGGCAGGAGAGGTAGCCATGGAAAGGCCTACAGGAATTCCCTGTGCTCCACTCTATCCAGAATGTGGCTCCGGGAGAGAACCTTCTTGGAAACACAAGCAAGCACATTTTTTGAGACTGCATGTTCTCTTTAGTGGTAAGCAGTTCTAGCCATGGTTTTACTCATTGCTAGAAGATACCCTATGCCATCTCCTCATGATCCGCCAGTCGCTGTTGGCTGACCTTTTCTCCCCTGGTGTTCAGAAATCCCGTGGTGGTTCACAACCAGGGAAATGCTGTGGCACTCCAGCCAGTTCCAGAGGCACAGCACTGTCTTTTGCAGTACATCAAACGGACGTGTTGCGCAGAAGCACCTGAACCAGCCTCCCTTTGATCAACAATTTATAACACAAATGGTCCCTATGTGGTAAGTGTAGCCCTCAACTTGCACAGCAATAAATTAAGGAACCCTTCTTACAAGGAATGAGTGGCTACAGGTCAGCGTAATCTGATATCATATCAATGCTGTCCCAAAGATCATTATTGTTGCATGAAGAGCGCATTGTGCAAGAATGAACCAAACACCCTTAGCACCAAGCGACTGACTCACAGCTCAGACAGGCTGATGTGGAGACAGGTCTCCCCTTGAAAGCAAGGTTCTCTTATCTTCACCTCTCCCAGATGCCTCCTTCTCCAATTCCAGCAGAGAACTGTTCACATCTGTCACCACCGCCAGTTTTTAGCATTCTTCCAGTTGACCTGTAGGTGGTGTTGGTGACTGAATTCCTCCACCCTAGCGTTCAAAGATCTTATCGGGTGCTGCACCACCAGTAAAATCCCCTGACGTTTTAGCCACATCCAGCGGTGCAGGGCCTCCTGGCAAAAGGACTATGACCCCCAATCCCCCCCCCCCCCCAACCACCACCTGGCTTGATGCAATAGCACATGTTGATAGTGTTGTCTGAACAAATGAACCATTGTTGGATGTTAGGAAAGTCTTCAACGTCAAGCACACTGCTCAACCCCAACAGATTTAAGTAGTGGATCTCCAATTGCTCCCAGGTGGCTGACCCAGCCCAGAAGCAATGCATTAATCAACACTGTCAGTTCGGTTGGGGTAGGGAGAAAGGCCTGGCCCTTACCCAATCGCGGCACAGTAGCCAACACTAAAGATCTTTTGATGTTTACTTCTAATTCTGGATTAGGTCAGAGAGATCCCCCTGGGACTTCAAATTACCCTACAAAGCCTGCATATGCCAACTGGTGTGCTTTACCAGCAGGATGTAGGAGGCCATTAGTCCGGGCAGCCTGAGAGTCAGTCACTGAGATCCAGGACCGAGGAAGAAACATCTTAAAGCCAGAATGCCCTGCACTCTTTTCTGGAGAAAGGCACAAAACTGCACCATGCCTAGAATGGCTTTGATGAAAGGGAGCCTCTGTGAAGGAGTGAGGCGTGACTGTGGCACGTTTTCAGTGAACACAAACGGCGTTAGGAGGTCCGCCATAGTCTGGAGGACGAAGACTGCTCGGGCCGGTGTCAAAATAAGGCAAGTGTGGGACACCTGACCTACTTCTGAAGCTGTCACCCTCTCAATGGCTTCTTTGCCCAAATGGGTACCGCTTAAAAAATTTCCGGATCCAGTCTAATGTCTGGGGAATATTCCAAGGTGAAGAGCCTGTTGTTAGACGTCTATCAGAAAGAGAAAAAAAGATAAGCACCTTCAATCTCCTCATTCATACTTTCAAGACAGTACACAACTTAGAACACCTCCGCAGGACTCATACCTGCACTGATTCCACACATCATGAACACGTTCTGGAGAATGGGTCTTCTCTTACATCACTCGTAAAGTGTGGAACAAACTCACTTCATATTAGAGCCTCCGCCTTTCTTCAATTCGACAAGAAGCTGAAGACCTGGCTAGTCAAATTGAGCACCCTGTCCTCTGGATCCCCCCCCCCCCCCCCGACGACAAAGTGGTGGTGGTGGTGATGGCAAGACTAATAATGAGGAGGGAGTGTAGGATTTCAACCTTTTATGGCTCACTGAAACAACATTAACATTGTCATTTCGAGTTTGTTATTCTTTAAATTGTAATCTAATTTCATTATCATTGTGTTTTGTAATAGAGTCGACACTGATTGAGTATGTATTTGCGTGTTGCTTTCTATACTAAATCCCTCTTGCCTCCTCGCAACAGAAAAACCAATTGCCTAATTTACACCACAAATAAAATGGCACTTTATAACTCAAAGAAGCATCACTCAAGTATTCGACAAAGTATAAAAACCACTTGAAAGAGTCTTCGAAAATGAGGACGCCACCATCAAAACCCTGAGATCATAAAGGCTCAGCTTATGTTATCAAGGAAGCATGCGTCTCGCATCCCTCACCAGATTTGTCCTGTAGTTCATCAAGTCGTTCTCCTCGCTCGATCACCTTGGTGATATTCTCTTGCATAACATCGATGACCTCATCCACCTGGTTCTGGACACTGGCAAGAAGAACACAAAAACATCATTACAAAGACGTTTCCAAAGTCTATTCCACAGCACGTTTGGGATAGAGACAAAAAATAATCAAGTCCTTGGTGGGAAGAGTGGAAAGTTGGTCAGAAGATGCTTGAAGCACGGGGCTCTGAATACTCGGTTCATGGAAAAGCAAATACTCAGTTACACTTTAAGGGGATTGGATGTTCATGGGTAACCTCACAGTGGCACCTCTGAATTTGGTGTCTCCTTTTTAGACATTAGCTCGTTGGGCTCTCAGCATTCAAACCGCAGCAAGCATTTGTGGGCTCAATCAGTTTTAGGCGTCACTTGTTTTAAACGTTTGACCTTAGGCTACCTCATTTAACATTTCTGTTGGCATCATTTATTACAAACTGCATGAGCACAGCCTAAGGTAGCGCTCAGTTTATGTATCATACACTTAAGAACACTTAAGAACACAGAGGTGCATTCTGTGACACTCACATCACGGAGTGATGCACACAAAGGGGGTGGGTGGGGATCAGTACTTATGTGTGGTTTATCAAATTAATGTGGTGGCATCATTGCTGCCATAAGATTGAGTGGACTGCAGTAGACATGTAATCTTTGGGGATGTGGTGCGGCCATGAGCCATCGTTATCTCCCATTGACACAGTTGCTATAATAAAATCTATAAAATAAGTAAAAGGAAACTTTACAATACGGGAAACTTCAGAAGCCATTGGCTCAAATCAGTTACAGGCAGACTGCAGTGCATAACAAACGGAGTAGCTCTGTCACAGAAATGTAATACGTAAAAGTACTGTGAAGCAAAATATACCAAATAAAGAGCTTTCATTAACACAGTTACATCATTTACCAACCTAGTTGTTCCTCATCTGTGGATTCCATTGAGTGGACTACACTAAGCACACCCACACCCTCACCCACTTCCCTAAATTTGACCAGCTGTTTTTTTTCGGTCATGTGCAGACTGAAGTGGCTTATCAGCATCAAGTGCATGCACCCACATCCCTCTAATCCTAATGACAAACGCCCTGGGTGTAACTTTGTTAAAAGATGGACAGGGCTCATGAGCTAACATGCACACATGTTTAGAATGTTAGACATCAGATTAGAGGAATAAGGACTAACACAATGATGGAGATTATTGGAAAAAGAAAACAGCCATCATATTTTTGAACTTCGCAAGCAGAGCATCACCTGTAAATCTGGACAGCTCTTCACAAACCTCTATGAAGGTAATGGGGACTTTGGTTCCTGGTCACTGCGAAATGAGTGTTGGAGCATGTTTATAAGGTATGTCTACACTTAAACTTCATGTAAACTCTTCATATTATTGTAATGGGGAGGGGGGTTAAATCCGTAGTTAAAGTGTGGAACCTAGCCTGTTTTATGCTTGCAAACTGGCGCATTGTATAACAAACGCCTTCAAATGGCAAAGGTGCTTTCATGGATTTATTCATTGGCATAATACTGGAGTTAAAGCTTGTAGGTTTGCCTCTTTTGTGCTTGAATCACACGAAGCTAGCTGGCAAGCTCTGGGCTTTTTCAAGGTATAGGTACACGAGAATACTTTGCGTGGACAGAACAGTGTAGGAAATAACTGCCAGGCCAAATTCCGGACTACTCTCTGTAGGACAGGAAGATCATAACAACGGGAGAACTTTAAAATAAGGAGCAAGGTCGAGTATATCAAACATAATACTTGCCTTCCAAAGGCCCCATTTGTCAGCTACTCTGCACTTTATGTTGCACCCACAACCCTCTGTAAGCCTTCTTCTGCACAACCTACAGTAAATCCCTTGTGTACAGTGCGTTGTGGCAGATTCATTGGCCACTGACGTAGTTAAGAGGACGTTGTTACTTTTTTTTTTCTTTAATTCTGCTAAGATCACGTAAAACATGTTTCAACATGTAACATAAAACTGTTGTCCAATGGGTTAGGGCACCTAGGACTCTTCTCCTTTATTCTGTTAAGTATAGTTAGAAAGAGGTGGCAACTCTCTCCTATTCAAAGTGGGACTGGGATTTACTTCAAATACTGCAACACCACATAAATCTGCTAGCCCAAAACAGTTTACAGACAAAGTGATGGGTCCCAAAGTTTTACATACAAGCCCGCTACTGGCACTGTAAAGTACTAAAACTGCCAAGTTTTGATTTCGCCTCCTGCCTTTTTCTTCTACCCACTCTACATTTCCAAGTTTTGCAATCCTGTGTTCTACCTTTGTCAAGGTTTACCTATTATCGTCTTATCCTTTCTCTCGTCTACCTCTCTCTTGCTTCAAGTCAGTCTGATAATGAAAAAAAGTCCTAGTCCCCAAAAATGAGCGCCGGTACGCACTTAAAAAAAGAAAGTTCAAACTACCAGTCACCATGCAAGAGTTCTGTATCCAACAGTGCTTAATTCTGAAAGCACATTCCGACACATCCCAAGAATATTTACTAAGACCCTTGAGTGCAGCAACCCATACTATCCATCACTTTATTTTATGGCCCATAACATGGCACTATATAAAAAGAGAAACGCATACTCCTGCTTAACAGCACGTGTGCTTTATTTTTATGGGCGCATATGTGAAGGAAACATCTGCGCAGTCAATTACAGTTGCATTTGCGTTTCCACAAATGTCATGAGTCAAAGGTCACTTGTCAGGAAGACCTTTGTGGATCCGGTCTCAGGGGCTACCAAAGTGCAACACTAACCGATTTATGCTCAGCATGGCTAGCTTTCATTGGTCATACAGAGCTACACCCAGCACTCCAAAAGAAACATGTTTAAAGGCTAACATTCCGCAATATATTCAACCACTGACATCTCTTCTCCAACCACAACACAGTTATTATTCCACCTTGAGGGTTAAAAACCAAAGGCATGAGACCACTGGGTGTGTAAAACCCACTGCAAATGGGAAAACATCCTGCGGCGGTCCGTGACCCTTGACCTTGGCTCCAAGGCATCCTAGCTTGCACTTTGTAAAACTACAAAACCTGTAGACCACACAGACGGACGGACGTTAAGGTATGTTACACAATCACAAGGTGCGTTAAACAATTACACACGTTTGAAGACCAACTATAACAGTAGCACACAGGAGGCCGCGCCAACAGAGTTTGAAGGAGCTCCCGACTCTCCACTTCAGTGACTCCTAAACAAGCATGCTCTGGTCTTTTATGAAAAGGTTACCGTCATGTTGTAAATATAACTCGCCTACTGCACAAGACTGCTTATTCTGAGCCAAAGCAATACTAAATGGAGAAAACAAAACAGATCAGGGCAGATGTGTGGATCAACAAACACCTTAGTGTAAGTAACTGGACCATCAGCGTTCCTTCCACAGAGAAGCAGGGGCTGTGAAAGGAATGTAACATGAAGGAAAGACGGCCAAAATAGCAAGGACAGGATCAGCTCTCCACGGGCTTCGAAGGCACCAGAAGAGATGCGAGTAACTGAATGGACATCCCATGAAGGGAGCAGACAGATAGACCTCAACCATTCATTTATTTATTCATTCAATGATCTGTGGCAACGTTAGCTGTAGTAGTGAGATAAACAAAAATGTAAAGTGACTAACCGCAAAGGTTTTGTTAAATGCTGCTCAAGTTAAGGAGCGCTATGTGGAGTGTAGGAGTTGCATCCCGCTCCAAACTGATGGGACTGTGTGCACTTTTTTAATAATGAGAAATACTTAATACTAAAAATTTAACACTTTAACTGCACACATCTTCGAGCCATTGCAAAGGAGCCACCCCCTTCAGAAAACCAATGTAATCAGAGACACAACATGTAAAGACCACGCTATTCCAGGACCTGAATAACATTTAAATACACAAAGAACAAGGAGAGGCACCGGAATACCAGACTGCCATACACTCATGCACCACAGTACACTGGATGTGGACTGGATGGTCCAGGCAGTCTTTATATACCCTGAAGAACTATATTTCTAAATGAAAGCAGCAGGGGCGGAACTTCCAGAGGTGGAAGAGATGGGAATTATATGCCTGGATGTAAAACTGAAAAAGTTGGGTCTAGGAACTCCAGCTGTACTGAACCAATGAAGCCCAATAAGGTAACACGTCTGAGTTTGTTTGGCTCCATGTAGATGGCAGACCTAGCAACTCAGCTTGTACTGCTTGTTTTGGAGCAGAAATTATTTTGAATATGGTTGTTTTTTGGCTCATCTGTGCCTCACAGAAGGGAATCCATTTTATGGAATGTTCCCAGGAAATTCAGTGATTTAGGGCAATGTTTAAAAAATGTCCACCTTACCCATTTTTGTAGTCTGGGAAGAAGCAACGTTACAGGCCAGATCTCAAGCCAAAGAAAGAAGCCGAGGATGGAACACACTAATATCAAAAGTGTTGATCCCAAGTCACTCTATGTAAGTAAATGTAATCACATGCATGCATTTTGTATTGATTTTTATTGATTACAACAGCATGGAAGACAAATATTTCAGTCTGTCGTATGAGGGTTTTGGAAATTATTTTGTTTGTTTCCACAACACTGTAGAAAAACCAATACGACATTGGCAGCATTACATACAGGCTTTGCCAGGTCCATAGAGCACCATAGGCTTCACATGGCCAATACTTGCCCATTAGTGAAATTCCATGTAACACAATACACACCTACATGCTTTAACAGGGTGTAATAAGAATCCACTGTTAAGGTCTATTGACCAACTTCTGTTTTTCATAATAAATAAGTCAGGTATACTGCCTTTATTTTAATCAGATGGCACAGGTTGTGTCTATTATGAAACGGTGGAACTTTTGCAATGAACGGACCAGGGATGGTCTTTAAAATTGGCTTTTTACCGCAGCCAACTCAGTACTACTATATTGAGCATAAACTTTCCAACAAAGCAACCATCAGACAGCTATAAAATTCTAAACTTATACAACATGACAGTTGGCAAAACAATGTACAGTTCCAGGGGCCAAAAATGGAGTTTAACTGTGTAAATCTTATGCCAGCAATGATTGTCAAAGGTCGTAAACAACACCTATAAACTTTATAGTAAGGTGCCCTCACATGTAACAAAGTCCCCATCTACAGTCTTTAACAGTGTAACACCAATCCTCCCTTAAAGGCCTACTAGGTTCAACAAATGCTTTTCTCAATAAATAAAGCAGACCTATAGGCACCTAAGACCTATGGCATCAAACATAACTTACCACTAAACCAATCAAATTCTAGGCCACAGGCTAGGCACTGTAAACTGCTCCCTTCTGCTTTGTGAACAAACCAGCACACATAGGGCATACATTTTAATAAACAATTCTTTTAAAGCCAAGGTTTGTCAGAATGGGAAACCAACACAAAATACTTATCTAATATAGAAATCTGAGATTCCATGACAAGATCCATTCAGTCTTTAATACAGTGCAATAATAGCTGCCCTGGTCCTAACTTTCCATATAAACATTTCAGACCTATTATCCAGGCCCTGGGAGATGGGGAAAGAAGCCGAAGAAAGAAAAAAAAAAAAAACACATTCCCCAGTGAACAATCCAGGCCTATATGTAGTCTTTATCATTGCTTGATCACCATAACCAACGCTTCCCCACAAAATAATCATCAGATTGTCAGAGTGAGTAACCATAAAAACAAACAAACATAAAAGTAAAAAAACCGCACACACACAAACACACCACTTGACTACATGTTAATCTAGGACATTACATTAAAAAGTACCAAAATGCCTCACTACAGACTTTAGCATGTTGTAACAAACACACACGCACGCTTAAATGGTTGAATTTAATACAAGCTTTACAGAATAAATGAGCTAGGCCTACTCCATGTCAAATTTAAATACGTGTATCTGACCTACAGCCCGATTACTGAATCAGCACCATAACTAGCTCAGTATTATTGCATTCACCATAGCCTTTCCAACAAGGCAAAAACTGCACTACAACCACTTTTTCAGGGCAGGCACACATCTTCTGCCCAGTCAAAAGCTATATTCAAGCATATCAACATGTGGGAGGAGTCAATGTGCCTCTCACAGTAGTGCTTCTGAACCCCCCTTTAATGTTGATCAGATATGGTCATAACAGCTGCACTATCAAGCCAGACTTAAGGATTGGCAGATCTCGACTAGAAGAGCTACTGACTTTGGCAGGGTTTTGTTGCCAAGCTGTACAGCAGCACAGATGTGTTGCAGTGTGGCTAAAACTAGTTTAAGAACACCCCTACAGTGCAGGCAGTATTTTGGTTTGTAAGTGAATTAGCTCTGGACGAATCATAATGCTGCACATCAGCCACGCTGCTATAGAGTATGGACACAAATCACTGGCAAAGTTGGCATTTCCCATTGTTAGACCTTGCATCTTGGTGTGGTTTCCCCATGTCTTTTTGCCTTCAGCCCTCCTGTTTCTGCAGACTTTGTTTTTATTGGCCTTAGAATTCTATGCACGTTAACACAGGTGAACAGTGCTAAAGTGCTTATTATGCTCTTTCTTTAAAATGTGGTTACATTTGCTCATCCCCAATTAGCATATTTAATTTCCGTACAAGTACTTATAAGTCCCTAATAAAGTGCACTCATGTCTCCAGGGTCTGTAAATTAAATGCTACCAGTGGACCTGCAGCACTGATTGTGCCACCCACTTGAGTAGTTTCCTAATCATGTCTCAGGCCTGCTACTGCAGAGCCTATGTGTTGTGCAGTTTTAAACTGCCATTTCGACTTGGAAGAGTAAACCTTTTTCCAGGCCAAAACCTTCCTTTTCAATACAGATACAGTTTACCTAAGGTAGGCCCTAGGCAAATCCCAGGACATGGTGCAGTGTATTTAAAATGTGGGACAGTACATTTTAAGTTTTACATGTCCTGTTGATGAAAAACCTTCACCACTGCAAGGCCTATCTCTCCCATAGATTAACACTGAGATTACCTTATTATATCTTATAAATGCAATTCAGCACCTGGAAGAGATAGACTGAGTCTGGTGTCCCTGGAATCACAATTTAAAATTGTGAGTTATAGTGAAGTCGGATTCTAAATTGAAATTCTGAAAGTGCCACTTTTAGAAAATTGACATTTTCTTACTTCAGCCATTTGGTGCCTAGTGCCTTTCCCTGATCAAATGTCTGGAAGGTGTGACAGCCAGGCTTTGTGTATTGCTCCTAGACAGCCACCCACAATGGGAGCTTAGAAGCTCAGGAGTGACCTAATGGGCCTTGATGGGTCATCCTGGGCAGGATGGGAGGAAGGAGCTAGAGCACAGCCTCACTTACACCTGAATAAGCTGTGTCCTTTCCACACACAAATGGCTCCATAATCCCATGGAGTGGTTCTGGAGCCAATGCAGGAACTCTGCACTTCAAAGACATGACTTTGAAGTCTCCCCCACTTCAAAGGCCCAACTGGGTAGAAGTACTGGGCCTCTGACACCACCAACTCAGTACACTCTGGACCTGTGGATACTCCGCAAGGAAGAAGCACTGCTGTGCCGCTGAAAGCCTGTCATTCTGCTGAACTGCTGTTTGTTAAAGTCCTGCTTTGCTGACCTTTGCCTGAAGTGAGTAGGACTGGGCCTGAATCTCCCCAAGTCACAGTGACTTTAAGGCCAGCTGACTGGCCTCCTAATCTAAAACCTCAGAAACAAACTTCAACCGCAATGCTCCTGCACCTGGACTGTGCTATCAGAGTCTGTCCTGCTAAGTGATGCCACCCCAGTCCTGGACGCTCGGAAGTGGGCCTAAGGTGCTTGCTTCAGCAGAACAGATGCACCCTCGGCTGCGGGAAGAGAATTGATGCATCACTGCCGCTGTGTGGAGAAAATCAATGGATCAGCTCTACTGTGGGGTCAAAACAGGCACAACCAAAAATCATTCCCCTCTCTACCTCTCTTCTTGACACCAGCGCATCGCTTTTGGAATCAACACTGCAGGGTGTCTGTTTCCGTTGACTTAAGCCTTTCTGATGAAACTCCACATTGCAGCCCATGTGCTCATCAGTTCAGACGCCTCGTCGCTGCTGTGTGGAGAATCAGCGCATTCCCTGTACTGCATGGATCGGGACTGATGCTTTGCTCCGCAACCCTCATTTAAGGTACTTTGGATCAAGGGGCCCAACTGGGTTCCTGAGGCCAGTCGACACAATCCACTGTGATTGGTCTGAACTTTTGACTTTGTCCCAGTAGGGCGTGACCAAATATCCCTGGTTGGAGCTTTTGACTTATAAGCACCATTGTACAATTTTGTCTTTACAAAATTATAACTCCCGTTCTATTTATTGGAGTTTTGTTGTTTCAATCTAGTTTTATTTATCATGTTACGTTCTACTTTCCTGATCTTGTGTGGTGTTTCACTTTTCTGTTTGAAGCACTGTCAAATATTTTATACATTGCCTTCAATTTAAGGCAGACTGCGTTGTGCCAAGCTACCGGAGGGTGAGCACAGGTTAATTTGGAGCTTACTTGTGCCTTACCCTGACAAGAACTGTTGTTGCTGCCTGATCAGGGTGTCACATCCCAGTCAACCAACAATCCAATCTCTCACACCCATACTGTACAGCATAAATATAAGGCAATGGTCTAACAAGTGCAACTTATTGGCTTAGCCAATACTTATTACGTCTTGGCACAACATATTCGCGATTGTGAGCAAATCAATTACCTTCCCCACGCTTGAAAAAGAAACAAAATAAGACGTGTGGCAAAAATCCTATCACAAAGAAAGCGATTGTGCTCCTGTCCATCTAAAAATTAGTTTGGAAGCAGATAACATCACCATAAATATTCATTTCAAAGGAGAAAATGGCTTTTTTTGAAGTGTGAGGCATAGTAAAACAGTTAGAAATTACAAGAGGTTCTATAAAAGAAGAAGGGCAAAAAGGTAGTACCTTGATCGTACAACAATCAGGAGAAGGGAAGCAATCAAGCTGAAATAATCAGTAATTGGTCTATGCTCTAGCAGAAAAAAATAAAATAAAAAAAATAAAAAACGACGTGAGAATTGCTGGCCAATTATAAAGCAGCACACAAAACTCACAATGAAGCCAACGAATGTTAAGCACTGGACAGGCTGCAAGCCACTTAACTGTATTCAATAAGTGGCCTACAAGTGAGCACATGTTGCAGGCGAGACCTGAAAAAGAACGTGAGGTGAAAAAAACACTGAGCACGTGGCCCCATAACAGAGTTATGAGCAAGCACCAGATTTCTAGAGTCCACAGCAACCTCCAATAACGCACTAAGCTGGAGTTGCAAAAGAAGCACCAGCTGCATTTCCAGTTACTGGAATTAAGTGTGTGGTAATGTGAGCACCATTCTCATTACTTACGTCTCTTCACTCATTGTTTCTGCAAGTGTATGTGCATGCTGCTAACATCCTGGCAGAGCCAGCTGAAGTCAGTTTTTTAAATTTCCTTAAACAAACCGAAACACTGAGATAGTGCAGTCTCATGGGCACAAGAGTAAAATACATTCAGAGAGAAGGCAGGCTATGAAAATTTATTGACAACCCAAGGGATTCACGATTGATCACTCAATACAGCAACAACCCGAATCTGAAAACACTACGGTCTCCCAACCTAGCAGTTCCAATGAACCAACGATTGGGATGCCCAATATTGTGGGACAAACAGAACATTCACAATGGCGTGGTTACAGAATAATGTCCAGTACAAAATAAAGTGTAGAGTTTGTTATTAATTCCAATGGCGCAATATTTTGTAAACCACATTTAAGACACTAAATACTGCAATTTCTTTTGGAAACAATTTTAGGACACAACATTAAGTTAGACAGAATGTTTGTCAACAGTATAGCACAGTGGTTCCCAACCTGTGGTCCAGTGACCCCTGGGGGTCCACAAAGCCTCCTCAGGGGGTTCGCGACTGCTCAGAAAATTAAATAATATTAACATATTAGGTCCCCAGCTTTCAGTAATGACTCAGTGGGGGGTACCCAGATTTTAATAATGATTCAGTGGGGGTCCCCAGGTTCCAGCAATGATAAAGTGGGGGGTCCACAGAAGCCAAAAGGTTGGGAACCACTGGTATAGCACACTAGGAATCAAGGGTAACCCTGGAACCACTAGGGGCCTGGGGGTATCATGAAACAAACAAGGATCAGAGCTCCCTATTTGGAAGATCCAAGCAAATTTAAATATGCTGAAATTTAATAGTCAATAATAAAAAAATGTTAAGCACATATAATAATTTAAAAAGAAAAAATTGAAAGGCAACAGTGAGATGAAGTGTATTCTGTGCTCTGAAAAAGGTGACACACGGATATCAATAAGGCAACATTTTGGTGTGTCACAATCAATATGACAGTTAAGAGTTTGTCATTTCAGGATATCGGATCACCAGCACTCTTAATAAGAGCCTTAAAGACAAACGAAAGTTTTAAAGCTATCACAAGCCTGGAATGAGGGGCCAAAATCTGCCAGACGGTCAGACTGGGATGATGGGCACAATGGCTGTGTGTGAAAACCAAATGTTAGGCAATTGAAAGGATGGTGGGCCTTAGAAATTCGGTGGCATGCCGGACTTAAGGGACAAATCGCGAATAGGTTTTTCTGGATGGGCACAGCAAATGGTACAGCTGGTGGGGTAAGGTAAACCATACAAAGGGATTCTTTCCTTGACCAACCACATCTCTCACCAAGGACACACAACCGCTTGCTCAAATCCTTGTGCCTGCACACGATTGCGAGTTAGTTATTCACGGATTCAAGGAAGGCATCACCTCCTGAGGCTATTCTCTATTCTTTGAGGCCTGCCAGCCTTACAATTCTCAACCCCTTTGTGTTTTTACAAGGAATGTTACTGTGGCGACAGTCCTCAAAAAGCACTAATAATCGAAATATGCTGCATAAGAGGCACACAATTGAGCATTCACAATGCACCAACAAATACCTGCAGCATGAGTGCATCACAGAAGTCAATGCAGCGACATCTCACACCTGCAGCATCAGGGGCTAACCTCAAAACATTGACATTAAGCCAAACATGCAGCAATAGGGTCCTTTCACAGAGTATTCTCCAAGTTCCAACAACTCAAACACCAGCACCCAAGTACCACCTCACAATTTATACATTCTTATCAGGTAGTCTCACAGAATAACAGTGTGACCCACGAGACAACCAGCCAACATAATCAATGCAGCAAGAACCATTCCCAGGGAAGGTCCAGCACATACCACTGCATTCAATGTATCAGAATCCTTACTTTGAGCATTCACCCATAAATTTAGAGCCTTCAGCACAGATGCAACAATACACCCCAAGATACGGTTTTTCCCTCAGACTTGTGACCCTTCAGCCTTGACCTCAATCAATCAGGATGTATACTATAAGGGTCTTAAGGTGCTGGAGTTGCTAGCTGCGTCATTCGAACAGCCATGTCTTGAGTCCTATTCTGAATTCCCGGAGTGATGTGATGCGACGTTCCTGAGGTGCAGAGGGAGGTCGTTCCAGGCTTTGGCCACCAGGTGAGAGAAGGGGTGTCCTCAGTATTCGGACCTGCGGATCCAGGGGTGTCTGCAAGGAAGAGGGAGGCGGATCACAGGTGTGTTTGGTTTGTGGAAGGTCCTTCGTTCATTGATTTATGCTAGTCCTTTGTTGTGCAGGGCTTTGTATGCGGGGGTCAGCATCTTTTCTGGATTCAGAGCCAGTGTAGCTTCCTGAGGCATGAGGTGATGAAAGTCCATCTGATGAGGTCAAGGAAGTCTTGCCACTAAGTTTTGTATTGTCTGTAGTCTCTTTAGGAGGCATGCAGTGATTCCTACGTAAAGTGTGTTACCATAGTCCAGCCTGCTTGTAACGAGGGCTTGAGTGACAGTCCTTCAGGGGTTGATTGGGAGCCACCTGAGGATCTTACAGAGCATGCCTAGGGCGTGGAAGCAGGCTGATAAGACTGTTTACCTGTTTCTGCATAGATAACTTTCTGACCAAGAGGATACCGAAGTTGTGGGCGTGGTCTGTCGGGGAGAGGGAAGGGTCGAGATATGTCCTTCCATGGCAAGGTGTTGTTCCCAAAGATGAGGACTTCCGTGTTGAGCTTGAGACAGTTGTCCATAATCCAGTCCGTAACACTCATCATACATCTGTGGAAATTGGTTCTGGTGGAGGAGTCTTCTGACAACAAAAGGATGAGCTGGGTGTTGTCGGCATAGGAGATTTCATTGAGCCTGTGCGCCGTAATGGTGTTTTGGACAGGGTTGGGGGAAGGGGGGTTGTCATGTGTGTGTTAAAGAGGGTGAGGCTGAGGAACGATCCTTGTGGGATGCCGCAGAAGGTCTTTTTGGGTTCCGAGGTGGATGGTGGTAGACTGACTCTCTGGGTTTTCAAGGTGAGGTATGAAGTGATCCATTTGAGGGTGTTTCCCTGGATTCCAGTTTGGTGGAGTCTAATGATAAACATGTGGTGGGAGACTATGTCAAAGGCGGTCGACGGGTCCATGAGAAGGTGAGCTGCGTGTTTCCAGGCCTCGGGAAAGGAGGCCGTGGTGATGGAGGCATTCAGGACTTTGAGCTAGTTTCCAATCGTCTTGTTACAGAGCCTGAAGAGTTGGGGGGGAGGGAGGGCATATGGGTTTGTGGGTGCTCCTCAGTGTTCAGAGTTCATGATGGAGATTGTGGATTGAGTCATAAGAGGGTCCCAGTGGCTGAGCAGAAGTTCAGGTTTGTGTTCGTGGGTGAGAGTAGGCTGATGCTGTCGACAGCGGGGGAGTAGGGGTTTGAAATTCCCATAAATGGCTGAGATCTTGTCGTGGAAGAAGTCCAACAGGGTGTCACGCAGTTTTTGGGAGGGAGTGATGTCAGTGCCAGAGGCTGTGGAGTTAGAGAACGCCTTTCACGATGGCGAAGAGCTCCTTGCTGTGGTTTGTTCTGGCTTCTATGCAGTCTGCTAGCATATTCTTTGTTCCTCTCAGGAGATGTGGTACTGGTTGAGTGCCGTTTTAAAGGAGATATGGTCTTTTGTCTTTTCACTGGCATGTCACTCCCTTTGTAGTTGCCTGGCAGTTGCTTTTGGAAGATTTCAACTCCGGGATGAACCAGCTGGCCCTCCTGGCCGGTACTTTAGGTTTGGCTGGCTTGGCGGGGGCAACTGTCTCGGCACGATCCGTGATACACTGAGAGAAGTTCTTCAAAGTCTGTTCTGGCCCAAGTGATGCACCAAGGAGGTGGTACCTAAAGAATCCTTTTAAAGTGCCCCTACACAGATGTTTACATTTTCATAATAAATAGATTACCTGAACATGTGACCTAGATCACCACTATTCTATTTTGAGTCATTCGCACAACTCTGGACGTGTGCCCCAATTTTGACCTGGTACACTTCTTCATACATGTAGAACATACTATATAGTTAAAACTGTGCCAAGGTCAGATAATACACTTCAGTCTAAATATGCTTCACTTAATATTGTGCCTTCCTGAGAAAGCACGCATATTCCAACCTTTATATTCTCTTACACTACTTAGAAAACAAACTAGCGGTCTACTAACCACACACCTTACATCTGAGACATTTACATTGCCTATTGCAGTTTGTAGGTTCTGCACTCAAGAGGCAGGGGTGTGAGGAGGTACACAGGTATCTCAGAGAATATCTTGTTCACATTCTGGCAGACAAACGAGAAGGAATATTATACAATGTGCAGACTCAGATTGTTGCAGTTCCCTAGTCTGCTTCAAGAAGGTAGACATCATTCAGTCATCAGTTCTGTCCGTACATATTAAGTTTTTGTATCCCAGTATACACATTGTTTACGTATAACGTGCTTGGTACTTTGCAAACTATGGCCCTCATAATGGACACAGTGGTCGAAACCGCCGTGTTCATGCTGGCGGTCTTACAAGTGACCGCCAGCTCCACCTGAACCCCGCCGGCCGTATTCAGAACATTCCTCTGGGTCGGCGGGCAAAAACATTGTTTCTGCTCGCCGGCCCAGAAGAATGCCTGGCCAGGACATTGACGGCGGCTCCCAATGCCTCTGTGTGGCGGGTGCAGCTGCACCCGTCGCGCAGATCACTGCCCATAAATCGGGCAGTGACCTGCGCAATGGGGCACTACACAGGGGCCCCTGCACTGCCCATGCCAAGTGCATGGGCAGTGCAGGGGCCCCCAGGGGTGCCCCGGTGCACCCCTTCCACCAGCCTTTCCTTGGCGGGGAAACCCACCAGGGAAAGGCTGGGGACTGCGGGATCATTATCCGAGGGGCAACACCGCTGCCCTGTCGGATGATGATGCTGACTGCCGCCAGGCTGCCTGGCGGTGAGAGTGGTCTGCCTATGGCGGCCCTCCAAGGGTGCATTAAGTGGCGGTGTGGGCCGCCATGCCAGCTGGTGGGTTTTCCCACCACCACCGGCATGGCAGTCCACACCGCCTGCATAATAATTACCACCCATGTCCTGGAGCTGGGACTCACCTCACAGTGCCTTGTATAGAAAACATACCTGTGATAAAGAGAACATTCAGTTTATGGGAAATGCACAATTTGCTTCACTTTTCCTATTTACTATCTTTTCTGCTTTACTTTATCATTTTAGATATTTCGATGCCCTGATAAGTTACATATAGAGGTCCAATTCCTATGTAAATGTGAATACTTAAATGATATTACAATATATAATGTTACCACTACATAATATATGGGATAATGAACCCTCCCCCTGACATGCAATATAAGGATAATGCAAGCCACCAAGGAGTTCTGTGACAAAAAGAAACAAGGCGAAAGGCAGAGTTTTACAGAGTCATGGAACTCCAAGGTGACATGCGATTAACTTAACGTTATTACTTATAATACATGCTCAGACCAACTCTCCCAGAAACCACTTAAATCCTTGGCGGCTTGCTCTTTCAGATGAGACAGTATGTTTGCTGACTTGAATAATAAAGTAGAATCTGTAGCGCAAAATTAAGCACACCAAAAAGCAGTTAGTAATTTCCTGCAAAAAATGTTTTAGAATCGGATTAATGGAAGTTAAATTAAAAAAAAAGGTCGTAGTTCACAATGGGTAGAAACAAGGATTTTTTTTCTTTCCCGTAATGCCGTATAGCATCCAAACCTTAAAAAGGCTGTGATGAATATCTCCTTTCTACTGATCACTGCTCATTTTAGGAAAACAGATCAGAAGAACGAAAAGCGAGTTCAAGTTTTTGTTGTTCATACTACAGCTATAAACCTGCTTAACTGCCTACTTTCATCTTGACTGTTGGCTCTGGCAGCCTACGTTATGACATCACAACAACACACAACAGTTGAGCTGTTTTGCCTTTTTTTAGTAGGAGAGTCACAATTACACTAATACTGTATAAAAACCTGTCTCAGGTAAATGTAATTGCAAGTTCCCATATATTAGAAATGTAATAAAGTATTACCTCCATTTGGACAATAGTAAAATTAAATTATTTTTCAATAAATATTGTAGCCATCTATAGTTTGTGGAGAGGGAAGGAATCAAGAAAAACGCCATATCTACATGTGAACTTATATCAGTGATTGCCAACTTTATCTATAATAAGAGCTACTTATGTTGCCAACTTTTTCTATAATAAGAGCTGCTTATGTTCAATAAAAATCATTACGAGCTACTGAAATTATTGGAGGTGATTTCAGATAGACTCCTTTAGTGGCACTTGTATTCAGGATTACTAGCAGTGACCACCAAAGTGCATCTGGCAAAATCAATAGCAATTATTTAAGAATAAAAACAACAATACTGGCCTTCTATGGGCTACATGGTCGATTGTCATTCGGTATTTCTAGCCATTTCCCCAAACTGTATTAATAACTTGTTTATCTATACATTTGCTTGAATTATCCTGCACCCAACACTAGTTTGCCAACTACCTGAAACGTAAACTCTGTCCAATTCTTTGTTTTGTCAGCCACACTGACTTCAAATTCCACATCCACGCATTTGCATTCTAGAAATTCAGTCATTACCAAATCCTTGGAATCAAATGTACACCAATCATTGTTATACTTCCAGTCAATGTCATTTTTTAATCCAGCATTGCAAATCACTTCACTATATCAGAAAATAGATTAACATTGCACTGGCTGGAAATGCTCAGAGATTCCACTGGACCAAGAAGAATGGGGGTGGGCATTTCCTGAAGCAACTCCTGGGGGAAAACCAGTTATTAGAACGTTTAAGGCCAAAGGGGCTGGAGAGGTGGGTGGGGGGGGGGGGGGGTGTAAGGGTGTTGGAAAAGAAGTGGAAAACTGAGAATTCAAGACTACAGTCAACATGTCAAACAAATGTCTTTATCAGAACCTGTTCACTGAAATATGTCAAGTATAAGAAAGCTCACCTCTCTATGCATCACTCCATGTTTCACGAGAACCACAAGTTTGCCAAGATACTTTTGGAGCAACCCACAAATCTGAGCCACAGCTATACTAGTCCACCCCCTCCCAACCATGTATCCGGAGTGGAGTGACCTCACAGCCAGAGATGAGTTTATACTGAATGCGACTGTCTCTTGCACCTTTTCTATTCACGTTCACCAACTTTCCGAAGCAGAATAGCTACTTGCCCATTCACCAGAATGAGATATGCATACACAAAATGATAACGCATCTCTTTGTACCGCTTGTGGATTATTGACGGGCTTAAGTTTTCCACAACATATCTGTAACCTTCCTTCAGAGATCTCGCCTGACAACAAAACTCTAACCACATAGTAAACACTATACCAAACTGCATTCGAACCACACACAATGAGCAGTTATCCTAATTAAAAGTGCATCCTTTAGAACTATTCACTCCACAGATAAGCATAGCTGCAAAAACTAATCACCATATTTGGGGCACCCCTTTAAACCTCACATTACACCACGTTTTCCCTTCAAGGCTCTCTATCATCTCTGCATAACTGGGAATGTCGTTTGTGTCTACCAGGAAGTTCTTAGAGCCCTCGTGGGGATTATGAGGTACTAAGCATTCTGCTACAAAATAATAGTTGATCTGGCCTTGGAGGATTTAACGGATATGGTGCCTCAGAATTTCAGGGCTGCGAATGAGGAATGCAATGGCTTGCTTCTAACAACTTCAGGATTAGATCTGACAAGATGTGGACTAGAGAAGCAGGTGTTGGTTGGTTGGTATGGCTATTGTAGCGAAGCAAGTCCGAGACACAAACTGTGCAATCCTATTTCCACTAATTCAAAGTCTAGTTAAGCTTTGAAAAAGTACAATCACGCCCTCATTCGTTTCATTTGGGCAGCAAGCAAGAAACTTAAAGTTTATTTCCTCCTAAAAAATCAAGGAATGCTTGTAGGCAGCCAGAATGTATTCCTTGAAGGCTCTAGGAGTCCCGTAATGCAGCCTGGGGAGGTGTTGGGCAGTGAGATTAGATTACATCTACAGAGAGTATGGAGTTTCCCAGTCGGATTTACCTTTGTTAAATAAAGGTCCCACTTTCTACTCTCTTTATTTTGTCAGTGCGGGAGAATGTCAAAAAACACTTCATATGTGTCATAAAGGTAAACTATATTCTAGAAAGGTACATGGTTAAGTATAAGTATAAAGACAGTACAGTTCCTCCAGATGAATTCAACCCTTTTTTTTTTTTTTTAATATGATGACTAAACGTCTACAGCACAATGGACAATTACAGGATAAACAAAATGATTCTTAAAAAAAAACGAAAAAAAAAAAAAACATACTTCAACGAAGCATCTCACAAGTACGCGAGTATATGCACAGTGCATACATTAATGTGTAAAAAAAAATGTTGCTTAAAATGTTTAGCTGAGTTGATCATAAAAGTGTTTTATTAAATGTGGAGATTTGGGGAAAAAAAGGAGAAACACGAATTTGCCAATGAAACGGTTGAACAAACTACGTTCCAATAAAATTAAATGTTGGTGCCTAGGTAGGTCAGGATTAAGCAGGTCCACATGACAAGTCTGAAAGCGATGGAGGCGGGAGGTTTCGGTTAAATACCTTCTGTTTAAACGCATGCGAAATGAAAGAACGATCTGGTATAAATCGTATGTAGTGTGTGAAGAGTAAACATGCTATTTATTACCATTATTAATGAAGGGGCGGGATCTCATGATCCACTCAAGGCTTCATATCTGATAAATCATGGCCCCTCCCCACACTCAACCTGAATATAAAGTCATACTGGGTACATCTTTTTGGGAGTAGCCAGAAAATCAACACCCACAACCCTCCCACCCCAAAGCTCTTATGGCATGCAGTGAAGCAAGTCATTGCAACCTTCCTCAGAAGAGCTCTTATCTCTTTCACCCAAGCACCTACCCGTTCATCCACGCATGAGAAGCACCAGTTCATCTTTACATTCTGTCACCCATTCATTCATTCATCCATCCATCCATCCATCCATCCATCACTTCCTCAACCATTCTGTCCATCATCCCTAAAACTAAACACGTTCATCTTTCATTTCACCCTTCTATCCCTCTAGCCACCCTTTCATTCATTTGGTTATCTGTTAATCCATCCACTTTCACTCATCCATCCACCTGTCCAATCAACCCCATCCATCCCCAATCAACCCCATCCATCTCCAATCAACCCCATCCATCCCCAATCATCTTGTTACCCACCCAACTATCCACCCACTCACCAATCCACCCACCCAATTATTCATCCTCTTTCACTCATCCATTCAACTGTCCACTCCATATCCATCCATCCAAATTATCCATCCAATTATCCATCAGTCCACTCCACCCAATTTTCCATTCATCCAACCCAATCATCCATCCATCTGTACACTCCACCCAACCATCCATCCATCTGTACACTCCACCCAATCATCCACCCAATCATCCATCCACTCCACCCAATTATCTATTTGTCCACTCCACCCAATTATTCATCCGTCCACTCCACCCAATTATTCCCCGTCCACTCCACCCAATCATCCATCCGTCCATTCCACCCAATCATCCATCCGTCCACTCCACCCAATCATCCATCCGTCCACTCCACCCAATCATCCATCTGTCCACTCCACCCAATCATCCATCCGTCCACTCCACCCAATCATCCATCCGTCCACACCAGCCAATTATCCATCCGTCCACACCAGCCAATTATCCATCCACTCCACCCAATTATTTATCCATCCTCCTTCACTCATGTATCCATCCATCCATCCAGTTCTCTCCACTACATTTCACTCCATCCAACGCCATCCATCCCACTTCATCTCCATCCCTCCCTTTCACTCCATCCATACCTCCCTCCCTCTCCATCCATCCATCCATCGTCCTTGACCATTCTGTCCATCATCCCTAAAACTAAACACGTTCATTTTTCATTTCACCCTTCTATCCCTCTAGACACCCTTTCATTCATCCATGCTTTTGGTTATCCATTAAACCATCCACTTTCACTCATCCATCCACCTGTCCAATCAACCACATCCATCCCCAATCATCCATCCATCCATCCATCCATCCAAATCATCCATCCAAATCATCCTTTTACCCACCCAACTATCCATCCACCCAATTATTCATCCTCTTTCACTCATCCATTCAACTGTCCACTCCATATCCATCCATCCATTTGTCCGTTCCATCCAATTATCCACTCCATTCAATTATCCATCCAATTATCCATCCGTCAGCTCCATCCAATTATCCATCAGTCCACTCCACCCAGTTATCCCCATCTACTCACCCACTTATCCATCCATTCCACCCAATCATCCATCCATCCATCCTTATACTCCACCCAATTATCTATTCCACCCAATTATCCATCATCCATCCATCCAATTATCCATTCATCCGCTCCAGCCAATCATCCATCTGTCCACTCCAGCCAATCATCCATCCACTCCACCCAATTATCCATCCATCCAATCCAACCAATTATCAATCCATTCGCTCAACCCAATTATTTAGCCAACCTCCTTCACTCATCTATTCATCTATCCATCCAGTTCTCTCCAATACATTTCACTCCGTCCATTCAACGCCATCCCTCCATCCAGCCATCCCACTCCATCTCCATCCCTCCCTTTCACTCCATCCATCCACCCATCCATCTTCCCTAATTCATGCATTGACCCATTCAATCCTTTCGCTTATCCACCCACCCATTCACACAGTCCATCCAACCTACCTTTCACTTACCCAACCTACCTTTCACTCATCTATACTTACATTCACAGTTTCACCCATCCATCCATCTATCTATCTATCTATGTATCACTTCACTTAGCCACCCACCCTTCGTTTCACATGACAGAAGAGGCCCATTATGAGCTCGCCCCCTGCTGTAACTACTAAAGCAGGGGGTTCATAATGCCCCGGATGACCACATTCCAAACCTAGTCTTCCTCACAGAAAACATGGCTAAACCCTACATCTGTACTGGACAGCGCTACAGCCATTCCCGTCGCATACAAGATTGCCAAGCAAGAGCGTATGCACAAGCCGGAGATGGAGTTGCGATCATACTCTAAGATACCATCAGCTGCACCATCTACATGGACATCCCCACCAGCCACACGGAACGCCTCCTGTTTATGATATTTATCACAACTAACTTCGCTCTCGGACAAACCTTTGGTGAAATTTGTGAAGGGTCCTGGTGGTCTGTTTACAGAGACATCATGGACTCAATCACACCCCTCTTCATCATCATCATCATCAATGTCAGCACTTTCATCCTCCTGGGAGACTGTAAACGTCATCTTGAAAACCGCACTAACCCAAACTCTACAGCCCTTCTAGAAAACCTTGTAAATCTTAGCCTCACCCAGCATGTTACCACACCACTGATCACTTATCGGACCTGATTTTCTACTCAATCAACAGTCAAAAAGCCAGCAACTATATAACCTGCACAGACTGTACCCTTATCAGTTTCAGCATACCTATCCCGTACCACCACAGACCTACAATCACCAGAACCATCTGTTGCAGCTGCAAAAGTATCACAGAACAGAAGTGGGCTTTGACCTTCTTAGTGCACTGGCAGAGCACACCAGCAGTTTGTCGAAAGCCATCAAGAACCTCAACAGCGGATCACCATATGAGCAGACATCCTACTCCCCCCTCAAGCACAACCCAACAGAAGAGACCGATCACAGGCTAGCTGGTACAAAAACTGACCAGCTGATGAAACACTACTGCAAGCAAGTGTAGTACAAAAGAAGAACAAGCACAAATAAAGAAATCAGCCATTAGGCGCTACTCACAGTAGATACAAAACACTAACGGCCTGATTACAACTTTGGAGGACGGTGTTAATCCGTCCCAAATGTGGCGGATATCCTGCCCACCGTATTACGAGTTCCATAGGATATAATGGACTCGTAATACGGTAGGTGGTATATCCGTCACATTTAGGACGGATTAAAACCGTCCTCCGAAGTTGTAATCAGGCCCCAAGTGTGCAGCTCTTGCAGATCACAGATGCTGGCACTACAAGCAGCAAGGAAATCTTTGCCCTCAAATATTTCACCACATCACCTGCAATACCCCTCACAAGACCTTTGCAACAAGATCTCAGAATTCTTTTTAAAAAATCTCCTCCATATATAGCAAATTCGACCCTCACAGTGACTGTCACCATCATAAGTCAACTTTCCATTACAGTCGAAGAACAAACTAGGACCTTACGGCCTGCATCACCATTGTTGAAATCACCACTACCATGACGACCATCCACTTATAAGGCCACATAAGCCCCTGCCATCCCCCTTCAACAAAGAACTGCTACCGATAAGCAAAGCCCTAACACCCATCCTCAATGCCTCCATCGGTTCAGCCACATTCCTAGTTACCAGAAAACATTCCATAATCGTGCCCCACGCTCAAGAAACCAGCCGTGCTTTCCAACTACAGCTCTATCTCCTGCCAACCATACCCGGCAAAGATCTTGGACAAACTAATCAACCAAACACCAGCTCCGTGATGCCACAGAGTCCGGATTCAGTCCCAACCACAGTTTAGAAAAAGCACTCATCGCTGCTACAGACTTGATCTGCATGCTCCTTGACAGAGGAGACAGAGCAGCCCTCATTCTCCTGAACCTCTGTGCAGAATCTGACTGTCTCACACTTTGTACTCAGACACATGCATAAGACTGACATTCACCCCCCCCCCCCACCCCCCCCTTGGACCCCACCTACCTGAAGAATCATCTCCTTCCACCAATCTCCCGGACAGCTCCACTCCACAGGACTTCTATTCATACACATCCCAAAAATAAATCGCACCAAATCAGGAGGACAGCAATTTCTACATTGCCCCTCCAGCAAGGAGCAGTCTCCCATTCTACATCAGAACCTCTTTGTCTCTTCCTGAATCCCCCAAGATGTTGAAGACCTGGGGTGTAAATAACAACCTACCATAGTCAGGGCTTTTAACACCTGCTCAGCACCAGGATACCCTTGTGGGTGATAGTGCACTTTATAAATACACATAACATTCCGATCCATTAAATCCCTTGGGTTTTGCACTATTTGGACTACCAGGTTTATGGATATGGTGACAGTCTTAGTATCCAAGACTCACCCATTGTAAGCTCTTTTATAATGGACTGGGAGTGCTAAACACCAGTGTATGTCTTTTAGGATAAGGTTTGCACTTGTGCAGCTATGGTGAAGAGGATTTGGACTGGTTGCAGGTGAACACACGTGCAATCTGAGCATGTGAGACTACTATTTAGCTCTTCTGGTATCTGCACACAGCTAGCCTGTTACAGAAATTACACTTTAGACATTGGTGCGGACCTTCTATAGGTCTTATTATTAGTGGCAGAGAGTAGGTACAGCTGTCGCGTTTACTGAAAAGAGTGTGCACTTCCTTGTATTATATATACACTGTAGGCAAATTGTGCACTAAACTACATCTTCCCCATTATAAGGCCTAGAGATTAGTGTGACATACTAATCACATAGTTAATTGTTACTAAGTGCAGAACCAATGTCAACTGCGTCCCATCTGGACTCCTGGCACATAAATCTCACATTGCCGACTCTGCTTCCGATCAGATTTTAGGTCTGTGATCACCTTGCTGGGACAAGTTGATTCCTTTGATCCTCCTGCTGGCCAGCAGAGTAATTAATACAAAATAGAGCCACTTGCCAGTGCTTTGAAGTATTCCCGGAAAAAGGACATGGAATCTGAATACAATATTTACTTTCCATATGGCACCAGGCCTGGTAAGGCTCATCCCATGAAGAACAAAAAGAAAAGAGCAAGTCACAGGAGGTGCTGAACTATGAAGCTCTGGAGGGAAGGGACTGGCCAACTGTGGAAATTAATGGCATGACAGTCTCCCACAGAAGGTATTTCAACAGACCAACCAGAGACAGCATGTTGTAATGTACCAAGGTGCTGTGCTAGAAAGTTGGCACAGGTGTAGCATGCAGTTATTTCAGGCTTGAACAGATGAGCTGTGAGGTGCCCCTGGAGGCGATCTGCAAGCTCAGGAGAACACCAGGCACCTGGACAAAGGACTGGTCCTGACAAGGAACAGCAAGAAATTGCTCAAGGATCAAGGATTTTAAGGCCTTGAGAATGAACGAAAATCAGTCCTACTGGCTAAAGCTGGCCACCAGAGACAAAAAGGCACTAACATTTACAAATCAGCCTAATGGAGGCAGGAAACAAAAACAAGAAATTAAGGCGTCCCAGAGGGACAGGGAGCATGTAGCACTTCATGAACCTTCCTAAATCCCAGGGAAGGCCAAGACTCTGAGTGAGGGTGCAGCGAAGACAATAAGAACACTAGGAGACTGAGTACGTGGAGTACAGAGACAATTCAATCCGGTTTTAAAAATAAAAAAACGATTAGAAGAGATATTTGGAATTAAGGTTCTGTAAAATAAAACAAGATGTGGTATGGGGCATAACGGTGGCGATGTAAAGGTCTTAATGATGTAAACAGTACGTCAAAGAGTAGGAACGAGAAGAAAATGTGGTGAGTCAATTACATTAATCTACATACATACAGCAATACCAATTTCGAAGAAACACAAAGCAGGGCACTTGTGGGGCATCCAGAAGCTTGAATATATTCTCCACACTCAGATGCGTTTCGCTATAACTCCTTCCTCAAGGACTGTGAAATACAATAAACCAGGTAAAAAGCTACATTTAAAAAGCTCACACACGCTGTCCCAATTCAATACAGTGGCACTAAAAAAGGTATTAATATCCTCTAATTCAGAAAACATTCCACAGCCGCCACAATGAGATGTTAATTTCAATCACATTTTTAAATGTTAGTATTGGCACTTTACAATAAATTCATCCGATGGCCTCAATGCCCAATATTGCACCTCAACCTAATGGGCATAACGTAGTTCGATACTATAATATTTAATTCAGTACATCAAGGTCCTTAAATTTCACAGTCCCAAAAGTTTGCCGCACTTTAATAATCCAATGGATGTTTTTACTAGCATGCCTATTGTTTACCGTACCCCTGGGTCTTTGGGAAACATATATATATATATATATATATATATATATATATATATATATATATATATATATATATATATATATGTATGTATTACCTAGTGGCGATCGCCACTATGTAGTTCTAGTTAGGTCAATGTTTTCAACAAAGTGTTGGACGCCAAACTCGTTGGGCATGGTCTTCCAGGAGACTGCTATAATTCACTTTGTGGGGTTGGATATTTAAATAAATTGCACATTTCAAAACGATCGGGGAGTGCATCTGATTTCTCTGTGAAGTACGAGATACTAGGAATAGAAGAGCCAGGTTGATGGGGTGCCCGACCCACATGCACCGCCACCATTGGGGCTTTGCAGCATTTGGGACTTGTGTGAGAAAGTAATACATATGTACTCTTCTAGAACTTTCAAAACCACAGGGAACATTTTCAAATGTATTCATAATGTCAGGCTGGCTCTGAAGAGTGTGGTTTTGGAATACCTTGGTTAAATGATGGGACTGAGAAATGAATTACTGGCACTTAAATCCATTATATATGCCCACTTTAAGTAATGTTCGTTACAATAGGCCCTGGAACATTCTCCAGTCTTGTGTGGCAAAATACCATCGCTGTCAGGGCAGCTAGCCCCAAACTAAATAAAAAAATAAAATAATAAATAAATAAAAAAACAGAAAACAAACAAAACATAAATCCCTGCACAAAACGTGGCAAACAAAGTCTAATCACATCCATATGAAATTTTACATGCTGCAAGTTAACGGGTTGGTTTGGAACTCAAATCATTCTCTCTTCTAGAGTGCCAGACTTTAGCTTTTTTAAGTTTAAAAAGAAAAATACAAACTGGAGGAACAATGATCCACAACGCTTGAATCTGTAATATTCATCCTAAATGTGCACTTAATAGTAAAGGAAATCTCCCAAAACTGCAAGACAAGCTTTCACATTCATTCAGTATACATTTCTATACAGCCTATGAACAGAATAAACTTTCTTCGGAGAAGTCCTTGGCTCTAAAAAAAACAACAAATTACATCTTGGGTACATTTGTTAATACAACATAAAAATGACAGCAGCAATCCACTGTTTTCTAACTCTGCCCCTTTAAAGTTTAGTTTAGGAGTAGACCTATAAATACAAAAAAATCCAATATCCTTTATATAAAACTCAACAGGAATGTAACCCCCCCCCCACCCCCACCCCTTCATATGGTGCAGCCTAGGTCAGTCTGGTACAAAAAAAAGTCCTGCATAAAATTCAAATTACCAGGATTTCGTACTGCAAGCAAATGTTTGGAAAGCTAACAACAACGCTGCTTTACGCTATTAGGAGCACTTAAAACATCTTACAAAGGTGATAGGAGTGAAACAAAAACAGGAGGTTTTTTTGGGGGGTTGGGGTGAGAGAGGGGAATTTATATGGGAACGCAACTCTCCCATCGTTACTCCAAGTATCGGTTTTCAGTGTTGCCAAATCTCTTGAGACATGTGCTGAATTGTTCGCCTGTCCCTTTCTCCCGTCTGTTTTTTAACTACCTTCCTTCTTCTCCCAGTTGCCAGGTTAACATTTACACCCTCTTCAAAAGTCTAAAGAAATGACCGTAGCTTAAATTGGCAGATTTCTTTAGCGACCAGACCTACTGCTCCTGTATCTCCCTTGTTAAGCCAGACATTCCTACTTTGCCCTTCTGTTTTTATCTTTTTTGTGATGGAACCTTCACCCTACAGTGGCTACAAGTCTCTAACAAGCATTTGCAATGCAATAGGTCTTGCATTTTCTTGAGTTAGAACTATTGGCATTGTAAAATCATAACTGAACTTTTCTTGCCACATAAATTGGTCAACACTGCCTTATAATTTAGTTTTTTTCCTGCCATATAATTCCAGTGGCCCTGCACACAACTAAAGACTTCCATCTACCTTCTTCGTCTATCTGCAGCGAAAAATGAAAATGTTGCTATTTAGCATCCTAATTTAAATCTGCAATGCTAATTCCAATAGAATACCACTTTCACCACCCCAGCATCATATGTTGCTTGCTGGCTCACACAATTGCCCCAAGAAATGACACAAGACAGCCACAGAGGAGAAATAAACTAGAAGGGTCACCCAAACATATCAAGAGTGTTCAAACAATTGTGGTGTAAGAAAGATGTTAAATTGGCCTGAACTATAGTCATAATTGTAATAAGGAGGGATTATTCAAACATACAATTATCATTTAAACCTTTATCAGAAATACACTTTTGGCTTTACATTGTAATGCTAAAAATGGTGACAAACAACATCATGTTACCCTATTGCTAGCCCCTAGATAGCATAACTTCATGAAAAAACAAGAGAAAGAAATGCGCTGTAACCATACTCTTCCTCTCTTGAGAACTCTAAGGCTAACAGACCTACTATAATGATATTATGAACAAGGCCTTTAAAACAAAACGTCTCCTAGCTACAAAAGTTCTAGCCATGAGAAAGCTTGAAAAACACTGAATGATGGGAGAGGTTATTATTTTGGAGTCCCCACTAACATAGTGCAGGAACCCAGAGATGCTGTAGACAGAAAGAGAACACTGTGGTCAATGTTTTGAAGGTTGTCACATTGACCTAGGACCACCACAGGCCGAGTTATGAGCAAAACTGTTTTGTAAAAGCAATGCCCTGCATAGCATTATGGGGCAAGTTTCCTTGCCACAAATAATTTAATATGTGCATACGACTGAAATGCTTAGAACAACCCCTAGAGGACACCACAATCAATATAGCTTTTGTAGGAAACATGGTCATTTATTTAACTATATAGTTAGCTCCCAGAGGGTGAAACCACACAAAAAGAAAAAAGGGCAATAAATAACAAAACAAAGAAATGGCAAAACTTAATGTAAGTGACCTTATATGTAGCCCCTGGGGGTCATAGTGCATTACATATTAAAAGGGATAATAGGCCTACAACAATTATATTACAAACAACGCCCTTAAAACACAAGGTACCCCCACCTAGAAGCAAACGTTCCAGTCATGAGAATGCTTAAAAAGACACCAACAGGGTGGGATGGCAGGGTTTGAAAAATCTACTCCACCACTCGCTATGGCAAGTCATATTTGATCAGGTTGAGATGTATTTTTTAGGACTTACTCACCCCTTCTCGCCAGTTGACAAAGAACAGGTGTTCCATTCAGTCAAAAAGTGGAGGGGGAAAAAAAAGATTCCTTTAAATCTTGTTCTTATGTCACATTTGCTCTGTGTTCACAGACAGAGGTCAAAAGTCAGTTTGTCTTATAATTAATTTTCCTTCTGATTGCAGGCGAACTGCTGTTTAAAGTGTAAAATAAAAGGATAGGGTGCCAGGGTTTTCCTAACACACAACATTTAAATTAGCAAGCCACTGTATAAACATTCAAAAATTATTTCAGTAGTTGTGAAAGCCCACTTTTTGTATTTCTGTGCGATAAAAAATATTTTAATAGGATGAAAACAAATCAAAATACTTTAGGTGTTGATGTGCAAAGGATGTGTTTTCTGAAACCCAATTTTCACAGATTGTTAATACACTATATAGTTTTTAAATCAGTAAAGCTGCAAGATAGTGGAAAGGTTTTTGGATATTTCTTGGAAATGTACTGTGTTTAGATGACAATATGCTACCACAGTATGGATTAGGAATATATTTGTTAAAAGTAAGTGTTTAAACAAACTGAGAAACACTCCTGCCCTGATGGCAATGCTATTAGTAAACGAAAAGCAAGTCATGGGTCATGAGCCCCCTATATGTGGGTTAGATTCTTGTGATAAATGCAGCAAACATTAGTCTACTTAATCAAACAAAAGGGTTTTTTGTACTACAGAAACGCTGAGCTCACATATTTGAAGGTGCAATCATATGCAAGAATGAAGAAAAAGGTGACTCTGTAAACTACTTACCTAGGGATCACCCAATTTGAGACCTGTTTACAGGTCAAGTACATTATAGTCAGGTTGCGTAGATTAAACTACCAGCAAGTAGAGTAACATGTTATGATTTTTCGAGGGGTATTATTTTGGGGTCCCCACTAACCTAGGGTGTGGACTCAAAGATGACAGAAAGTGTTGTGCTGAACGTTTTGGTGGTTCCATTGTCCTAGGACCACCACAGGTTGACTACTGGGCAAAAATGTTGTGAGGAAAAAAAAAAAAAGCTTGCAAAGCATTATGGATCAAGTTTTCCAAAGTGCAGTGAATATTGTAGTAACTGCTCTCCCGCTGTCCTGGGGAGAGCCACATTCGCTTTGCAGATTTTTGTTTTATGTAAAGCATTTACCACATTCAAGTGTTTTAAGGGGCAAGCCACAAGAAACAACTGATTGGGTAACTGAACAATATGACCAGCGTTCCAATATAGTTGATCAAGTTCACCCTGTTGAGCCTTTTCTTGCTATGAGCGCCATGGCTGCCATGCAGCACAAAGGGGAGAGAGGAAAAAGAAAAGAGAAGAAAAAAAAAAAAAAAGTTCACCCACGCTAAAGGATCTTGTCAATTGTGGAACAATCCACGTAACAGGGGCAGTCTGCACAGCATGACAAAAACAGACTAAAGGCGTAACAAACGTAAAGCAATTACCAATGAGGTCAATTGATTTTTTTAAAGGCAAGCCCAGGAATAAGTGAACGTGATGGGTGTGAGGTGGGCGTACTTAAAAGCCCACAATACTAACAACAGGTCAAAGCGCTTGCGCGCTCACCCTAAAAACTACATGAACCACTTCACAAACAGTCTATTGCCATGTCTACAATGTCAACTTTGAATAGCACAGAAGCGTAAAGGGTACAGAAACTGGAACCTAGGAGTAGGTGAGTTCACCACAGCAGAGAAGCAATGGCACTCTGAAAACAATTATGAGAAACTTGAGATTGAACTGCATAATTCTCATCACCCCTCCCCAGAATCCCCCATTTCAGGCCAGGAAAAATATAACAGAACTTCAGCTATATTAAAATCAGAGCAGTCCAATGTTGTGCACAGGTCAAGTCTAAAATTGTGATGTAGACCTTGAACTAGATTTCATTCCCCCACAAGAGAAACTTCAAAATGAACTGCTTGAATTGCAGAACATTCTAGAACTTGCACCCTTTGCAGCATTGCAGCCACTATCCTCACTACATACTGTTATTCATGTTCCTCCTCTTTCACTCTAGGTTACTAACAAATTACACCTCAGCATTCAGAAGTGACCAAATGTGAGATTATGATCATTTGTAAAATTCAACTGCACACTTGACCACAGTACCTTCCACATCCTACACTAAACTTTAGTGTCTCCAATGCTCACATGCACAATCCATGACATTCAGTTTTATCCATGTGCCATCTTCTTTGACTCTGCTGTATGCTAATGGAATTCTCTCTGAAAAAAAAGTCAAGCTCTTTGTAGGGAAGTCAAACAGATGGTGGCGACTACATAAGGCCATGCACAGGAACCTCTGTTCTGGTAACTGTGCTCCTTGAATGGTATACGCTGTGGCTTTATTGGCACCTCCACGGAGCGCACACAGCCCAGAAGCATTCTGTACATGGTTGCATTATCACAGGAGGTTTTTTTCTGACCCCCACCCCCACCCACTAAGGGCTTGCCTACTATTTGGAGACCACTTAATTGAACCTAGGGCCAACCAACACCCTGACTTCTTCTCTACAATGGCTTCACCTTTCAGAATCCTGATTAAGATACCATAACTCTGGTGGGATCACAACATTAAGTGTGGTACGGACCCTTAAAAATATTATCTATCATATTAATGGAACGTGCTGTTTTGTATAGTGGATACTCACCAAGATCACATTTATCACACGTGTATTATGTTTAAGAGGACCAAGCATGTTTTATTCACTGGCACCCACTGTGTGATTGTAATATATTCCTGTGTTCGCATTTTATGGCTAAATTCCATTTGGAACGGTTTTACAATTGTTCTTTATTGGTATAGTTTGGACCACAACTATGAAAATGACCAAAACGCCCCAACATAAAAAGTTTAGTTCTACTTTGGTGCTTAAGCGAGGAAAACAAATGAGCTTCGCCATTTCTAGTTTAATGAACGGACTACAACTTGCACCCCAATCATGAACTGCTCATTACATCATCAGATGGCAGTGCATTTGATTATTTTATTTTTTTTAAGCATAAACCATGATTTTATTACCATACCCTCCAATAAAGTCAGTTAACTGCCAGTAAATATGTGGATTTTTCATCATATTTTAAATTGAACATACAGCTAACCCTTGCAGCCAGGCATTGCCCCTAAGCCTCTGGAAGCGGTCAACCCTGTACTATGCATGGCCTTCAGTAGTTTGTCTTATGGAAGTAGGTCCTAACTATATATACACCTACTGGCAATGCTAGTAGGATATTTTATATCCTAATAGCATCGCCATTAGGTACCTAAATTTAGGACCTACTTTCCACTGGGAAATAGTTTTGTTTTGCCAATAATTTGCTGCAGTTTGAGGAATCTTCAAGAAATTTTCTAAACTAGTTTGACAATCACTTCAGCTGCTGGCTGGAAAGCTTCAGGGAGATTCGTGAAGCAGGGCCGAGAAAAAGGAGGCTTCCCAAAATGTGTTTTCCCCAAGTAATTAATTTCCCATTGGGATTTTAGACACAACTAAAGCCTGAACCGCTGGACGAATACACCAAATTTGTCACAAAGCTACATTCTGGTCGAGAAAGATCACTTTTCGTAGTTGTGTAAATTTTTCAGTAGTTTCGGAATTATTAAAGAAAACAAAATGCATATCTAGTGCAGTGGATTCATGCACCACCAGCAATGCGCGATTAGCTGGCCCCAACCTGGGAGAAAAGTTGTGGCCACCATTTTGTTTACTGGCTCAGGGCAGACCGAGAGAAAATAAATATAAAATAAGTTAAGGAGTCAGGGTAGAGGTATCGTGACCCAACAGGACTGATGGAGGAGGGGTCTATCAGGGACACCTCATGGACAAGAATTTGCCCAAAAATCCTCTGCAGAACTCAGCGAAGCCCTTCCTCCTCCTCCCCTCTGTGTGAATCCAGGGCCCAAATATTATAAATAAAATAAAAAAATAAAAATACGCCAACTCACAGACCCATACAGCTGCTCACGCTCAAAAGACCCACACAGTCACTTACCAGCTCACATACCGACTCATCCATTCACACAGGACCAGTTACACCCATACAGCCACTCACCGACCCACAGCATGGGGATGGTTGTATGCAGGGGGTTGGCCGTGACAGCAACTGGATTAATGATGGCAATTAAACAATACTTCACGTTTAACAAAAAAAAAAAAAAAAAGTTACAGGGACGTTCTAGTTTGAATCAGATTTTACACACAAAACCACAGAAATCTGCCCCAAACCAGATACAGGTGAAGTGGGTGTAACGTTCTAACTGCCATTCACATTTGAAGGAAATTCAAACAGCACTGAAGATAAACAATTGAAAATGTTATTGTCTCCCTTCTAGTTTCGCCCCTCCCTCATTGACAGACTGCCACAAAAGACAGATGGATAGAAAGCAAATCCTTTCAAACTTCTTCTATTTTACCATATTGCCAATGAACATTTTTTTGCAAAACCCTGAACTACCCAAAATGTATCTATATTAACTTAAGAATACCAACAAAGGCCAAACAAGCTGAGGCATTGTCAAATTTCAGGCAGCTCTATCAAAAGATGCCAACGTTATTAATAAATCAAAATTATTTTAACAAATCGTGAAATGTCTGCACCAGGTCTAATTGCCTGCAACACTTTATGCAATGCAATGCCATTTAATGTCGATCTAGTAAAACAGTGCCACAGCAGTAATGAAATGAGAATTGTAATACACCCCCCCACACCCTCTCAACGGCACCCTCCCCCCTCTATGGTAGACACAAAATTTAACATACCACCAGCAAACTAATCCTTCAGTCTCTACCAGGCTTATTAACACTCGATTATCCTACTTATTAAATGCCCTTTCTTGATGAAGTGGCATACATTTCAAAAAAGCTCGACAAACTCAGCCAAATTTCATGCATATTCGTCAAACAGTGCCAAAGTTATATTACAAAGCAAATGGACTGACAAATTATACAAAAGTGTTTCCCCATCAAGCCCACCCAGCAACCTTTCCAAACACTAAAAACTCACGGACTGACAAATTCACACCAAATCAACAAAAGCACGCTTTCGGAGTTACGTTCTACATTCACACCAGATTTGGTGTAAATCAATTTAGTGGTTTTGGCTGCAGGTGTATGCACAGTTTCCTATGGGAGTTAAGATGGGAGAACACATCTTCTCAGACACCCCTCACATTTTATTACGAAACGTAACTGCACAAAATGTAGCATGGCAGACCTTAGCGAACAATGGTAAACCAGTGCCAAATCTGGCAGATTTGTTGATGGAGGACATAGTTAAAGACAAATCAAAAAATGCCTTTTCTATTGAAAGTGCGCCTGACCCATACTTAATCAATTGCAATTTTATATTACACATTGGCAGGAGTATATATGCAGAAACTTTTTTTTCTCTTTTCTATACCACCGATGGGTGGGAAGGGGCCATGACTAAAAGATGTGAAGCCTTGAGAGAGACACGGTGCTCCATCCTCAACAATGGTAATAAATAGCATATTATACTGTGCACATATGCATCCAGGGCTTAATGACGTCTAGGATGTCATTTGAAACGTCAGTGATGTGCCTCAACATGTCATGAGTAATGTAATATGAGAGGTCATAAGCAGCACATGACTGGGGTGCAAGTTATAGTTAGTTTTCTAAACTAGAACTGGTGAATTTCACTCGTTTAGGTCGTGTGGGCAAATGCACCATACCACAGGTATGCAACAAATGCCTAATAATTAATTGTTCAGCCAGTGCTTTTACTTATACATAAAATAAAATAAAAATACAACAGAAAGTGACTTAATTATGCACATACTACTTAATAGTATGCATTAATTTACAAGGAGGCAGGTGGAAATACCTATGGTGACACTATTGTTACAGTCTACACCCATAGGGAGCCCTGATCCCTAAGGTTATGATAAAACCCCAAGCCCCACCCACCCCACTATCTAATATTCATTTGATCGTGCAATGACTCAACCTAGTGAAGATGAATAAAACACTTCCATGATCTTTATAAAGAAATATACATATTAAGACATACAAAGCATCTTTTTTTGTCTTAGTCAAAAAGGCATTCCAATTTCAATAATACACAAACAGACATAGAGGGAAAGTAAGAGAATACAGATTAAAGACATTGGAAACGTTTCAGAGTCTAAATAAGAATCATGCCCATACAAATGGTAAAAACAGAGCATACGTCACAAGGAAAAAAATAATTTTTCAAACACTAGATAATCATGACCAAAATGTACGGTGTCCTAGTACATACTGACAGGTTTAAGGATTCAGACTACCAAGAATGATGGCAATAAACTTGGATAAAACCAAAAAATATTGCTTAAGAAAACCTCTTAATTGCATTCAGTTAAAAATAAAAAATAAAAATTTAAAAAAAGGGTTGGATCAGTAGAGAGATTCCAAAAATAAATCCTACAGCTTTCTGTGAGATATTGACCACATAGAACTTACTGTCTGATCCTGTCATTATTGGGTCCGAATTTTGGGCCAGACGGTCCTCTCCTTAAAGAGTGAGAAAGGCAAAGTAAAATTAAAGTCAAGTGATGGCACAAAGTACTTCCAACAATCAAACCATTCCTAGCACCCATCAATCTATGTGGGTAGTTGGAAAAATGTGGAGATAGTAAGCTCTGAAAGTTCCCCAATATATTTTTTATAACTTTTTTTCAAGACAACGGCTCAACCAACACTACTACATAAATTAGTCCAATGGCATAAATATCATATGATTGCTAGAACGCCCGTTTTTGGTTTCAACAAGGAAATCTACTACCTTGAAATATCGTGCAGAGGGAGCAGGAGGGGTAAAGGAGCCTTTGCTGAGCAAAAGTCTGGTTCCCAAATTAATGTTTACTGCTCAGCAGTCCAGAATATCTCAGTCTGAACACTGTGGTGAATGCCGGGAGTTTGGGGGATGCAAACTACTCACAAAGAGAAAGCAATAGTCTTTGAAATACACAAACAAGTATGTCTAACACAACTGGACAAGCTCAAAACTACACAAATTGGATAAGTAACTGAACATACACAAAAAGACCACATATGAACGTGATCTGGCATTTGTTAACACAACAGTGACCAGCGCGCAACACCCACAAGAACTACCTCGGACAGCCGGAAAAGACTTGCATACTTACAAGAAAAAATCCTCCTCTTCATCAGAATCTTCCTCAAGTAGATTTCTCTGTCATTAAAAAGAGAAAATAAACATTTAGATTCCCCTTCATACCATGCTTGTAATTAACAGAGGAAAGACTCCATGTGGTAGCGTACTATGCCATAAATGTCCAAACCAACAAAATCAACTGTACTTTCAGATAAAATCACAACTTTTTTGCACTAAATGGAGATAGCAAAGATATTATATCAGACATTTTCTTCATTTCATTTTTTTTTTTTTTAACCTTTTGGTGCAGTCCTGGGAGAGTCTTCTGCTGCCATCGCACATATTCTAGTTTTTCTAAGATTCTAATCATGGCGTATTTTAAGCATAAGATAACAGCCTCAACTATTCCTACCGTTAAAAGTTCAGTTTTAACCCCTTTTACTTGTTTTATAACAGAGTTGCTCTTTTGTTGGCCTTCCTGTTTATTGACCACAGTAACTGAAAAATGAACTTTAGGCAATTATTTCCTCGATATATTGCTGTGCTGGAGAGGGCATCAAGATTAAACTCACCCTTTCACTCTTCACCGATCCTGTGACCTCATCGTCATTCAGGTGGCGTTTGAACTTGGGAGGCATTGTAGCCTCCCGTGACAGAATGCCCTTGGTGATGTAAGGAGGGTAAACTCTGCCTGCGGAAGAGTAAAAGACAGTAAGGTTAGAGTATTGCAGGTCCACCCTTCCTCTCCGATAACCTCCAGTGATAAATACTTTACCATTCTTCTAGTAGCCAATTTCAAACTAAAATCACCATCTCTATTTCAATATTATCCAACAACATTTCTAGTACTGATACATTATCAGTTTTCATGATTCTCTACTGCGATTTATTCCTCCGACTACAATATGTCTCATCCACTGTAGCAAGTCTGTATGCGGGAGATGGCGTGAATGTGCCATGCTGAGTGTGACATTCCTCTTTCCTAGTTGCTTGAGTGAACTACGCTGTGAAAGTAACTGACAGCATCATTTACAGCACTGGCCATTGACAGAAATGAGTTGTCAATGTCTGTGAAAAGGCCGATATCTTCCTGGTGCTGATGGGGGTGGGGTGGGTTTGAGGGAAGCATAACAATGTTTCTTTAATAGAAGTAAAAGAAAAAAATATGGGATTAAAAGAAGGCATATGCAAACTAACTCCTAGGATTCCAGCTATAGGGACCCAATATTATTCTGTTTGTAGTGTACAGTAGGCCCACAGTAGATATGAATGAACCCTATCCACAGTTCTAAAAGGTGAGCATCAGGTTCTTACCTCAGTAGGTCTTTGGGTAGACAACAGTGAAAAACAAAAATACAATCATGACACATAAGTCAAAGTTTTAGGAACGTTGGAAGTTCCAAAGAGTTATCAGTGGTTTTATTCACCAACTCAGCTCACATGGTTAGTGTTCCCAAAACACCAGTTATCATGGTTTGGGCACCTTAGCAGTCACTGCAAGGGTGCAGAGGTCATGTTGCTAGGAGGGTGAGAGGCACCCAATCTTTCATGATTTTACTGTGCTGCCAATGAGCCGCTGATAGCTGGAGAGCAGAAAAAGCAAATTCCAGGGTAACCAATCATGCATTACAACCGTCTTTGTCGAAGGTAGAGTCCTTGATAGCCAAAAGGAGGACATTCATCAACTTGGCGAACCCTTAAAGCTGACACGTCATGGATGACTGGAAAATAAAAGACACTGGATCCAACCGGGGAGTGCACTAAAGTGTTGCTCCTGGGGCTTTGCACTGTAGCAAATTCAGAAATATGGCTATGTCGCACACCAACATTTACCACAGAAGCTTCAGAAGTAGTCGAGGCCACTTAATATACCAATATAGGCCTCCTAATCCCAAACATTTACTTGTAAGCGCGATCAATACGAACACGTCACTCTGCATCTCTTGCACGGTTAGCACTAGACAAAGAGCTCTCATCATCTCTAAACCTCCAAGCTGCACAAGTACTACAAAAGCCTTTTTCATCACCAGCACTTATGTCAGCAAGTAAGCAGACCCATCCTAATTCCGCAATGCAAATAAAGCCTAGAATGTGAGTCTCTATATCCTTAAAAGGGGATTCTCTAGAGACAGAACAAACTCATTCATAACCATTAACCCAAAAGCCCTCAACAAAATCATCTCTCCCCCTCAAGTTTATTTTAGTCACACGGTGCTATAAATTAGCACAAGAAACACAGATACAGGTATTTAGCCCAAACAGTGTTCATTCTAAACCCATAAAGACCTTTATGGCGTCAATGTCAGATTTGACAAAATGGTCTTCTCCACCCCTAACACTGTTAGCAGTACAGACATCACACAGCTCTTTCCCCAGAGCAGGATTCGTTTTATAGATCCTTTGAGAAAATCTTCATCCTTTACAGCTTTAGTTATATACACAAGCAACTGCTTGGCTTGTATGGTCTATTGTAGCAAATTCTTTCAGGACTCAAAAGATCAGTTTAAAAAGATAGATATCAACATGACCGCTCATTTCTCAAAACATGAGCCCCTGTAATTCACTACTAAGGTTTGCCCAATGCATATATCAGCAGACACAAGGCCTGAAATGAGTGCACGAGAATTAAGCAAAGAGAGTTGAGCAGTCTACGGTGGTCATATAACTACAGATACCAGGGAGGCCCTCCATGAGCTCCCTTGAAGAGCCAAATAACCAGACCTCCATTCTGTCCCTGAGCCCTTCCTAAAGTGGAGTTTCATTAGCCTGTTAAATAATTGTGACAGAGCACTATAATTTTAGGCAGAAAGGTGAAGGAAACAAGGCGCACTGTCCTTGTTTTACATTTCTGCCATTGTAGTTCACCGTCCTTGCCCCCATTTTGAGCTACTACCAAATCAGTCACCCTTCTGTCCTTTATTTCATCAGAAACATTTCACACGTGATTAGCAAACGGTCACCACCATTTACCAACATTCTATTCACCCTCTCAGTGGATGGGGAAGTCCCTGCTCTTACATGTCCACCTTGCTGGTTGGCAAACGGTGGGTGGTAAACTTCTATCAGCACTCCAAGGATCTTGTCTGAGCCTGGAAGAGTGTCTGTCTTGCCAATATTCTGGCCTTGTGACCTCATAAAAGAGCTGGTACAATGGGCCAACAATCACAGCAAACCCAGTAAAGGCCAAGAGCTGAGACTTAACAGGGGCCTCTTAATGCCTCAAGAAAAGGGAAGAGACATTTGCTACATATCAAACAGATGGAGCCAGACAATCATCTGTACAACTGATGCACAAGTCACTCAAAATCTGTTTGGCTGGCAAAGGGAAAGCAGGATTTACTGGGCCCCAATAACGGTGGTTGGTGCCATTTACCACAAATGTCCCAGGGCCATTTCTATTAAAGAATACCAAACTGGGACAAATACTCCCCTACTGCATCAACTCTCAAGATAGAAAGCAGCCAAAGATGTCTCAGGAAGGTAGTATCTGGAGTAGAAACTCAGAACTCAGTCACACAATAAACAGTTATTGTCCAGCCCAGAGCTTCTCTTTTTAGTGAAGAGATGTACTTCAACCACACCAAAAAGTAATACAGTACAAAAAGGAAGAAGGAGCACTACAGGGATGTCCACAATGGGATCTATGAGGTTCAAAACACAGAATATTAAGGGTTGGATTACAAGTCTGGAGGTCACAAGACCGCCAAAATCGAGGTGGGGGCCCGACAGCCACAGCTGTGTTAGTCTGACCACACATTACAAGGTTGGCAGGAGGACTCGCCAGCAGACCGCCGTCTCCGCCAGGATTCAAGATCCCAATGGGTCAGCGGAGGTCTTGGTTGTAATCAGTCAGCACTGAACTCAGTGTCACCTGGCTGATTACAACCTTGCATTCCACCAGCCTTTTCATGGGTGTTACCCCACCATGAAAAGACTGGCTGAGAGCAAGTGCCCCCCCCCCAGCACCAGTGGAATGCGCACTGTCTGGTTTGCAGACAGTGCGCATTCCAAGGATGCTGGTCTGCCCCCACCGTGGTACGAGATAGCACTCAGCTCCCTTTAAGGAGTCAAGTGCTACCTCGTGGAACTGTTCCTGCCGGTCTGACCAGCGGGAATGCTCTATTTGAAGGTTTCCACCGGTCAGCCAGGTCCGACCGGTAGAAATCTTGTAATAGGGCAGGAGCGCCACAGCCATGGCGTCCTCCCCACAAGTTTGGAAGTCCCGCGTCGGGACCACCAAATTCGTACTTGGTCCCCATGTCTTAGAGCCAGCACATGTGCAAGCCTACTATGGCAACAGTGGAAAACCTTTCCTGCAATTGGTTATCAAGGCAGTTTGGATATTATTTGCAGATAGCACTTCAAGTCCTACCAAAACGTGACGTTTAGTCTATCTCACAGTCAAGGTCTCTCAGAAGATGGATTTACCTGGTTGTTGCATGCACTCAGATCTTAGACCATTAGTGTGCAGCTGTTATTCTCACACAGAAAGTAGATGTGCTTGGGGTTACTGGGTCTCAACTATGCAGCCCAGTCTCTGCATCGCCCAGTAAAGCATTAGTTAAGGCACATTACTCCAGCTCCTGCAGAGGGGAACCCTCTTCCTACTGTAGAGGTTGGTGTGAGGTCTTCTGGTACAGTAAAAACAAAGACAGCACAGTTCCTCCATTTTTGACTGTGGTGGTCAGGAGACTCACTAGTGACAAACCCAATCTTCAAACAAGTAAGGAGGTCGAGAGACTGTACTCTCATACTCTCTGACAAACATGATTCTTCTTTGCAGCTCCTCTCCTGGTCTCACTAGCTGGGCTTTTCCTGCTTGGGCAGACAGAATTCTGCTGGATAAGGGACTCTCCTTCGTCCTTCCAGAAAGAAGGTGGTTTTCCATGTATCAAGCAGATCTACAGCCTCTCCAATAAGACGTCAGTGTGAAATCTGCATGTCTATGTTCCACGCCTCTAGGAGACTGGCTAACAGCGATACCAGCCATGGTTCACTGCAGCTCTGTGAGTACCCCCATTCTTGAGCAAAGCAGGTTAAACCTGGAAACAAGTGGGGGGAGGTCTGGGGGTATCACTTTTACACAGTTTGAAAACTGCAGGACGTTGATCCATAGTCTACAATTCAGGAGCTGTTTTTCCTGAGAGGAGGGGTGGGGGTGGGGGAGAATGGTGTTCCTTTTCATAATTTTACTCTCTTTCTGCAGTGCAGACAGCTCTGTGTGTAAGCTAATGGCTCACAGCGGGTAGTGATGGTGCTGCTCCAAGCACAAGCCCAATCATGGCAGCTAAGTGCACAGCTTCACACACAGTCTGCATAGACTGGCTGCTCATCGTAAGACAAGAGGCCCAGCCCCTGCCTATAAACTTTCACCTCTGAGTCTCCTGAATCACCCACATTTTCTACCACTACCGAAGTGTCAGTGTTCAGAAAAAACTAAAATCGGTAATCCACTGCTAAATAGGGCACATCAACTTTCTAAGGGGGTGCGCCAACCACAATATCATTACTCCCTGGTTGTACATTTGCATTAGACAGCATTGTTGTGACCCTTCAGTATTCCGCCATTGGCCCCGACTGCATTGTATCATACTTTTTCTACAGTAATGGGGTCACTAGAACATGTATCCTTTCCTAACAAGGCCTGGGTTCTTGATGTGCACAACATCACCTACAGAAACAGAAACCCTAGTTAGCATGTTTTCTATTGTTGTATTATAGTCTTTGCTTTTCCTGAAATTCTCCAAATCTTTTTTTGTGGACAGCTTTTGAACTGTTTTCATACCCCTTTTGTTTAAGCCACTGAACATCGAAGCGGGAAACACAGATGTTGGTTTGCACCACCTTAATTCAAAGAGTGACACCCTAGTCACCGAATGAGGTTTGGTACAATAAAATCACTACATGCACCTGATCAATTACACATCCATTACTTTTGGCCCACTTAATACAGTCTGTCAAACCCCTGTTCATTGTCTCAATAAGGCAATTTGGTTGTGGATGATAGAAAGAGCTCTAAAGATGCTTTGCATCAGAATCAGCCAGCTAACTATGCATAGCTTAACCAACAAACTGGACACAGTTGTCCAAAACTAGTAACTCTGGGAACCCTTCTCTCGAAAATATATTGCTTACTCTTAGAAATTCAGCAGCTTTTATTTTTCTGCATGAGTTCAGATGCGAAGTGCACTTCTGGCCATTTATTATAAAAGTACATCTGTACAAAGTCATAACGGTATTGTGAAGACAGAAGTGAAATGGACCCACCATATCTATCCCTACATCATTCCACAGTCTAGAAGGAAACTATGGAATTTAAAAGGCGGTGAACTCACCTTAAGGTTTTTTTTCTCCAAATGGTTACAAATTATACATTTGTTAAATAAAATGTAAACTGTATATAGAAGGTCACCAAAAAAATGCTTCTAACCCTTTACTTAGGGACAGTGGACCCTCGGATCTTCATGGGCAAGATGATTCAGACCTTTTCGAATGTTGGAAGGAGGTATTTGTTTTTCTTCCCTCAACACAACACTATCTTCCACTGTTCATTAATTTGCGGTAATACCAAGTGGATGAAGACCTGAATGTACAATTCTCTCTTTATGCCATGCTTCATTTATGAAGATCTTTACGTTCTTGAGAGCGTCACTGCACTTACTAGCATTCATCCATTCCTCTTCTGAGCAAGCACTAGTCTGAAAGATGTCATCTATAGCAATGAAACAATTTTCTACATCATCTTCCTCTAAAAGTGGTCTCTTTCGCTGACAGGAAGTCCAGAAAGGAAGTCTGCTCCAAGGGTGCCAATACCAGAAATGTGTTTTGTCTCAGAACTGTAATGTAACATCTTAGTGGTTAGTCTGGTTATGCGAAGGGTGGCATTCTTAAATTCTGACATTTAATATATATAGACCAAAGGCATGGGACTAGTTTGGGGAGTAAATTCTCTGTCAAAAAACAAAGCAATGAAATGTTTCTGTAGTCCAGAAACATGCTAAGGACTCCTTTTCAGTGACAGAATAGTGTAATTGTGAGTCAGTTAGAGCTCCTGACGCAAAGCAACCAGTTGCATTTGCACATTAGTATTTGGAGTAAGAATCGCACAATCTGCATAGTCGCCTTGCATCTATTGTGATAATGCACTGATAACTGGGATCATAAGACTAGAGGGCTCTAGCATTAGCAATTCACACTTTCATATAGTCAAAGGTTTTTCGACGTCCATCAGACAAAACAAGGACTGATTCTTTTAGTATGCTAGAAAGAATTAATTTTTAGCAGCATATCTAGGAACGAATTTGGAGTAGAACTCACAAAGCACTATAAACGAGAGTAATCTACTACTGACTTCACCAAACCAGGCCTGTGCATTATTCCATTTTGGGGATTAACATAACCCAAAAACGTCAATGGTCTACCCACCCAAAATTCACATTTTCTTTTTATTAAAAAAAAATAAAAAACTGCTGCTCTCAGAAAAATCTTGAGAACCTTGTGTAAGAGTCACAGTTCAGTAAATTACCTGCATGTACTAAGACAGCATATTGAAAGACAACATCACCATCAATTTTCCCTTAAGGATGAAACACGATTCTCTGGAAGACTGACGCTGTTGATGCCAGTCTGAAAGGCATGCAACAATATTAGAAGGAGGCCAGGGAAGAGATGAAAGCAGTGAAATGTCTGGAAGGTTCCGCCAATTCCATTCGGTGGCAAATTGAAGCCATGTGCATTTTCGAAAACTACCCTCACCCCAGGTTTACCTAATAGGTCACTTATTTTTTGGGGATAATGGAGTTGGCCCAAATGTCTTTGTTTAAACTAAGTCCACACATATCCTCATTCCACTTGCGGGCTACCACTAAAGGTGACAACCATCAAAAAGATTCAATAACACCCTTTTCTTGCTATGACCTCAACCCCTTATCCAAGTTACGCATTAAGCTAAAGGGTATGATGACACATACTGTGTTTCACAGGTGTTGCCCTTTCTTTAACCTTAAGTCCCTTAACTCTGACACAATTGTATCCTGAATTCTGTGTCCCTTAAACTCAAGTACTTCCCCAATAAAAGCACAGCAATTATATTTTCCCACCTTCATACGACATGGGGACCAGTCAGGGAGAAACAACTTTTGATTAATCCACTTCCCAGAAGTAGTCATTGTGATCCTTGCACAAGATTCAACCAACTTTCACCACCTAATACAATATCAACATAAGGATCAATACACTTTGTCTCCTTCATCACACCACCTCAAAAGCCCATCACAACCATCTTAGAATGGATGGAATCCTTTAGTCAGTTTCCTGAACAATGCCTGCAACATTCTACTAAGCACTGCAGGAACTTTGACACTTTTGCAAAAGGCCCAAACTTTTAGCAAATCCTACAAAGGACAGTTCTAGCTGGGCATGATTTTCCACCTTTTACATATGACGCTTTTCCACTATTAAAAAAAATAGGTTTGGATTTTTTCTTTGAGGTTGAATTGATACTATGTACTACTGCGCTGCATCCTTGTGGGATTCATTTAATTCTCTTAATGAAATTTGTGAAAAGCTCAATGCTCTTCCTCCACTCTCATGACCTCTTCTAATGTAGGGTTGCCCGTGGTTAGCAACTTTTGTTGTGTGTTTGTCATAACCACGTCCAATGAACTGATCCTTACAAAAACGGAGCCCAAAGTGACCCTTCGCTTTACGCCCCTAACTGCCCTGTCAGAAAATCCTTGCAGAAAGCACTTTATCAACAAAGATTAAAAATTAAGCCACTGCCACCAGAGTGCAGTCATACAAAAGCAGCACCTGCTTGCTTGAGAACATGCAACCCCCAGTGTTGCACAAGGGTAGACGAAGAAGGTAGGAGTAACTTCCATTTGTTCATGTTAGGGGTGGAATCGCCTCAGCATATGCTTCCTAACGAAACAACCTCTGTGCCGGTTTTTTTCTAGCACCACCTCTGTAATCTCACTCAGCTGCAAACATTTAATTGGCGTGAAGGACCAACTCACAGCTAAACACAACACCACAGGAATATCCCTGCATCAAACACACAAAAGTTGATATGAGAAATGCTTGCAAATAGTCTAACTCACTGGAAACCACTCTGGGAAGCATTCAAGGCCATCATTTTGTAAACCACTGTATCACTCTAAACAGAGCCTACCTGTATGGAAATCGGTTCTGACCCTGCTCCTCATAGGAAAAGTCCATCTCAACTGCAAGGCAGGGCACCCTACAGAAGGGAACACAAGCAAACCTCAAACAGGTTTGACCTCATTAAACCTGATCAATGAGGAACAGCTGGGATCCTATAGCACAGTCAGCAAGGGCCTCATGTCGGGGCATAGCCTTGGCCACTTAAGGCATTACATCAAACACACAAAAGATACAAAATGGTGCTATAGCATTTTGTCCAAACCCTTCTTGTGATCATTAAGATACACTGTTCGGTTGAATAAATACAAAAAAAGCAAAATTCCAACATCAGCCAGGGACATTCATACTTGGATCTCTTCTGAATCAGACTACTTTTCTTTAAGCTCTGGACACTTAATGCAGCCTGGCATGATTTTTGACACTGCTGGCAGTCAATTGTAAGATAGCATCACTCAATCTGTGACTTTACTGATGCCAATACGTACTTCCTACACTCAATGTCTGCAGCACCTCTGCAGAATAAAACTCAGCTACGTACTCCTACAAAGTTCAAAAGAGGCAGAGCATAGCCGTATGTATTCGTAATCTCATGGGTGTTCCATCTGATGAGATCATGCCTTTAAATGCAGTTCAGAGGGGAAACAAAAAAAAAAGTTAGGTCTGCAATGATGTGGTCAGTACTGAATATGTGGTGGTGCTGTCTCTTGGTCTCTCTACTGGGTAGATGCAGCCAAATCAGATCACGATCTGTATTAAAATGCTCCGTTTTCTCAACATGTGCCATCAACGAAAACAGTTAATTAGGCTTGGCTCTTGAGCAGTGATAACCTGCATCCAGTAATGGCTCTTTGCGACTATGGATTATGTCATCAGTATGCAGGCAGCCAATTCCTTGGAAAAAATTAAAAGTCACCTGTGTCGATTAGAACCACCATATTAAAGCCCTTTATTGATTTCTGGTACAAGGTTGAGAGTTTAAAGCCCAAGCTTGTTACCATTCTCTTCAATGGATTGGCAGTGTGCATTTATTCTTCATTTCCGTTTCACCAATGGGGCACACACAAGAACACATTTAGTAGCCTATATATATGCTCAACACCGCTGCCTAAGCATTTATTCCCATCTATTGACTAGAAGCTTCTCCAGTCGGTTGCCTCCTTTCCTTCAGATAACGCAGAGATTCCCTCCTAAACAAGTTTCCCTGGGCAATATTACAGTAAGTGCCACAAGAGTGCAAGGGGTACTTGCACACTCGTCTTGCTCAAAACTCCAATCTGCCTTTCACTAATGTGCCGTCGTCAGGGGATAGTGCATACTGTTAGGGTACACTGTTTGGTGGGTATATGGCATACCCAGTTAAAAAGTGTGCTGTGGTGCAAAACCCTATTAGTAATATGGCCCTGCATTCTGAATCTCAACCTCAAGAAACCTCAATTATCTAAAGCCTTTTCAGGCCATTATTAATGAAGTAACAGAACTGGATAATGTTGCCACAAGAAACGACCAAAGCTAACTTTGTGTGTGAGTGTGTGGGGGGGGGGTAGAGATATCTTCAAATATTTGATTACACGGAAAGGGGAAGTGTCCATTTATTTTATTTCTGTAACTACAGACACCTTCATTATGAGATCTTAACGAAAGATGGATAGGATTACTTAAAGTTCATCTATACTTTAGAGCAAGGCTACTGTCCTTCAGTAGAGTGAATTCTCAGGGTGCTGCTAGTTCCAGCATTATCAGAGGGGTAACAGAAAACAGCTAATCTACAGGACATTGTTGTGCTGTCAATGGGTGGGTCAATAATGTGAGGACTGTTGCGGACACTTGGTTATGCAGACTCTCTTCCATTGGTTTTCTTTTGCTTTTAAAAATAGTACTAATTCTCAACAATAATTGTGACAGTACTAGCCCTCACAATGACAGCACACCATCACCAAAATGAAAAGCACACAATCATCACCTCAGACATCAGTTCTGTGAACAGACTTAACAACTGGATACACTTAATAAAAGCAGATGGCAGCAAATGTTTCCTCATTAACTGAACAAAGTATTTTTTAAGGATCTCTCATAACTATATTAAGGCTCCGAGACTATGCTGACCACACCCACATTGAAGTCTAAAGTGGAGCACCATATTGTGGTCATTGATTGCCTAGTTTAACAGATACTTACCAAGTTCTGAAAAAACACACGTCCTCCAGTTCTCTGTATTGGTGAAGAGTACAGATTCAGTTCTACGCTCCAATTCAACAGGAAAGATCCCAGACGTACTCAAGGTTTTCCTGAAACAAATGTTAGAACACTAAATATTAGTGGTACATGTGAAGGACTCAAACTATTACAAACCATGCATGGTCTCACTTTCCTCCCAACTGGAGTAGGATGCAGGAGGTGGACAGATGCAATTCTAGAACCAGAATCTTAACAAGGTACAATCTACATCTTTTATCTTTCCCTCCCACCATTGCCCCACTCTCTTACATTTGTTCTTTTGAGTAACTAGGACAGAGGGCAAGTAATAGACAGAACTCTAGATTCACCTTAAATTATCAGCCTCAACTGCAGCTAGTGCACCTTCATTTTTCATCCAGTAATGTTGATTGCTTTTAGCATGGTAAGTACACATTAAAGAGCATGGTCGGAATACCGTCAGTGTCTATTTAAACATCATTGATCTGCCCTTGAAGTCCTGCAATGTTTGCTTAAAGGCTTTAGATGTGTTTATTCAAACAAAATGCTGGCTTAGCAAGATCTACATGAGCGACAGCAGTGCGCTTTACACCGATGCACTCTTGTCAATTTAACTGCTTTTTCAAATAATAAGTTGGTCTGATGTAAAAGTTCCACGTGTTCCTGAGGTTTTCAGAAAGAACGGTATTTTTAAACTGCCACATTATTCAAGCCATGTACATTCCATAAATTGCTAATAACATTTAATTTAATTCTTTATTTCCTTAAAAAATCTGGTGTTAGTCTTTATTTGGCGGCTAAAGAATCCAACCATCTAAGACCACTCATTAGGTCGAGCGCAAGCGGTCAACCTCATTTATACCTTTGGAATGCTTGTTATGGCTTAAATCGATTTCATTTGTTGGTTGCAAAGTCCTTTAAATATTCTTGCTCGCTGGTGGTCAGATCTGCCTTTGTCTGTTTCAGAGCAGTGGCCAACTACTGTATTATTCTACTTTGGTATATTTATCTGTTGCTGTGACAGACTTTGTTTATTTCTCTGTTACTGCCTTTCCACTGTGGGTGTTTTAGGCTGGTAGCTGCCTGTTTTATTGCAGCATTCCTTTCCTCCCACTTCCTACCATGTCACTGACATTTGTTTTGGCTTCATTCCAGTGATATTCTCCTTTGCCTCTGGCTCTTAAAATAAGTTTTGTTTTTTTTTACAAAAGAAACACACATAGTTTAGCTCACTGCTCAAATATGCCCTTTTTACTAGAATGTGGCTAACCTAGAAGCAATGGTGTGAAACCTGTTTTGCCTCGCAGAGTCTCTCTCTCCAGGTCTCCTCCCTGCCAGCACTCAGGACATCACACACAGGGCATTGCTTATCTCCTTTATTGGGGCCATAAATCTTCTGAGGCTGCTCTGCTATTGTTAACTTCATTAAAGAATTGTTGAAATGCAAGGCAAGAACTCTTGCAAGATGTTTAAGTCTGTTAAAATAAAAATACTTTTCCAGCCTTATTTTTCAATTTCTGTTCAAACGTTTCTGATGTCAGTAGCCTCCAGTGACCACCAAACATGGTAGGAAAAGACGAAATTATGAGACAGGGTTGACCAATTTATGTGGCAAGAAAGGTCCAGTTCTGAATTTACATTTACAATGTCAATTGCTCTAACCCAAACAAAAATGTGATACCTATTGCAGTGCAAATGCTTGTTTTATTTTTCTGCACACGTAAACAAATTCCGATCGTTGTAGGTCTTTGGTCCTTCCTCCGGAGGAGGGCCAACCCCCACGCAATGCCCTTGCTAATTGTCACCACTCCACTTATGACAGTGTTCTAGGAATGGTGGACATCTAGCTATATTACTGGGCATCCCAACTCTAGGTTATCAATGATTGGTTGGCCGGGGTTTGGAGTGACCCAGCCTACCAACTTAAGGTAGCTTGCCTCGGTTTGGATGTGGGGATACATAAGCTCTACGGCCAGCCTGTTTCATTCAGCAATTTTTCCCTTTTCATTTTGTTATTGTACCTCACCTTCAAAATAAAAAATTCAGTCCCCTGAAGATTGACTACAAGGAGGCATCCCGCTATCACCCTGGTTTCAGAGATTATATAGATTAGCAAGGGACCCCCCCTCCTCCACTTGAGCAGGTGTATGAGGAGTGACAAGTAAGGTCACTGCATAAGATTCTGCCACCACATACTGAGCATTGTTCTTTGAATGAGGCGTGGTGGGTTTGAGCTGTGGGATCAGAGTCCTGAAGAAGGCCATATATCCTAGAGGGACAGAAATTAGGCTAAAACTTGCTGACAGCAGATAGATGGGGTAATATCCCCAATTCATCACGGCATATGTTTTAATCCTGCTGAGGGAGTCCAGAATTAAATAGGAGGAAGGGACACCCCAGAGGTAGTATTAATTGTAGAGTATGCACAGTGGAGAATGACTCTTCCCAAACCACCCACCCCTAGTGTTGGTATGGACATGGGGTGTTGTGGCACACCCAATGATGAAGCATGCCACTGTTAGTGGGCGAGGGCAATTTAAACTTTCGTGGTTTCCCACAGAAGATGAAATTCATCAAAATTACCTTCTTTTCCCATTTTATATATTTTGGGATACTAGTGAGGGAGGACGGAAGACTAGGGGTACCTCTCACACATCTTGCTTGCATTTCATAATGAAAATGCTGCCATAATATATCACCTTACTGCAGGGCACAAAAAGGAAAACATTTTTTTGCATGACAAGTAGATTGTCTGAAGCATCACGTCACTTGATCAAGATAGGTTTTATAAACTTCTGCACCCCCGGTATGCCTCAGATTTTAGTTTCACGTTGCCAGTTATTGTTTTATGCTGATTCTCTTTTTTCACATACTGGCATGCATCTAACATAGATTACTAAATGATAGCTCAGAAATGTTATACGTAGTTGCACAATAGATGTGGCAAACCTTTTCACCCAGGTAACAATTATTTGTGCACCTTTCATTTTGAAAGTAAATGATCCCCATTCTTTCATCAGGCTTTTATAAGTATTTAGATATAACTAGAGTGCATTCTTGGAGAATTATATTTAGTATTGACTTGCTAAAGTTTGTAAACAAGCATACATGTTTATGTCTCTCCTATAGAATTTTAGCTGCCCGTTTGCACAAGACCTTTCGTAGTCGATACCGAAAACCAACTGTGGGGTTACCCATTGCTTTCCATTGGTTCGTTTACTTGTTACTCATTTGCCTGCTTATTATTCTGTGGCTTTACTTCCTCTAAGGTTTGTACATTTCCTTTCAGTTCAGTCTCTTTACCATGCTTTTAATTGGATTGCATCCTTCCACTACTCAAATTTGTAACACTTTTTCTTTTCCATTCAGCACTCCAGGAGTGCGTTTTTTTGTTTTTTTTTTTGGCTCTGCCTTAATGTGCTTCACACCTCTCCCTCAGTGTTGCTGCCATCCCATCTTGTCCAGGGTAGGACTAAAAAGCATATCAAGGGTGTATTTTAGCTTATGTATTATACATTTTGCTGAATGCACAGGCCTTGAAACACCAAGGCTCTTGGGGCACTGGGAAAGAGTCTGGCTGCTGCACTCAGACAGCGTTTGAGGCAGAAGGTGGACTTAAAAAGAAAACTAGAGGTCTTTTCTGAAGGCTCATAAATCTGCTCCCTGGGCTACTGCAGGTTTCAGTTCCAAGTCCAATGAAAAGTAAAATAGGTCACAAGACAAGTATTTTTCCTTAAATTCGGACACTTGATTTTTCTAATTATGTTCAGTTTCCCCAGAATGAAGTTTATGAAAAATAAAGCAGGCCATTTACAAAGACTGAAAATATTTATTTTAATGTCCAGTTTTGAAATACAGGGGCGGAGGAGAGTCGTCCAGCCGCAAACCTTTTACCGCAATTACATTATCTGAAGCATACATAAGCACCCGCAAAGCCAACAGCTCTTTTATAAGGAGTGCCGAACTGTTGGCTCTGCCACTGTTTATTGGTAAAGTATTAACGAAAAAAAGAAAGAACCATCCCCACACTCAAACACACACACACACACACACACACGTAAAAAGATAAACATTTCAAAATACTGCAGGAAAAGGCAGACATGGTATCTCAAAACTACTTTTCATTGAGGAAGCCCTGAGCAGAATCCAAAAATAATAAGGAAGAGTCAATTGGTAATGGCAAACATTTGCCCATGCCCAGTTTACCTTCCACAGGATTCAGACATTTGTAACTCTGTAGTAGCCACAGGAGCAGCACACCACACCTTTAAACCTTTAATGTCGACAATTCAGCTATAAACCAGCAAATCCCTGCTGCTGTGCTTTTACAGGCAAGCTGGGGGTGAGTGGGGGGGTGGGGGAATAGGGAGTGCCACAGAACCTAGGGGAAGTAGGTGGTGGTAGCTATGGAGGGAGAAGCACAAGAGAGGAGCAAGAAAACATGTGCTAAATGAAACAAAATTGTGGAACAGTGGAAGGATACATATCAGCCAAGTAAATCAGTCATTAAAGAGATTATGCTCTACAGAAGGGAAAACAGAAGAATAGGAAGACAAGCCATTGAATAAGAAGCAAACAAATGAATGACAATAAAGCCAACCAATGGGCAGGCTGTAAGACCACTGTAAGTGCACAATTTGTCTTTCACAACTAGGCATCTTTTGATGTCTGGTAGGAGAGACCTCAACATAAGATGCAGGGAATTTAAAATCTCACTGTTTGTTGATGATATTCTTCTCATGATGTCTTGCAAGAAGATCCATCTTTGAAATCCTACATGCTAAATTTGGCCAACTATTCGGCTCATTTTAGGATCAGGGGTGTAGAATTCGTAGAGCCCAACACCCAGGATATATTGTTTGGGGTCAAGGACAACAATTTTTCATGTTTATTTTGTCCTTGTGACAAGAAGGCCCACACCCCCTGCAGTACAAGCCCATTAGCTGCCAGTTTACAGAGAAAGACACTGTCCGCAGTTGAGGTAATGTTATTATTAGGGTGAGTGCATGTTGTACGGTCACCTTGCACTACTGACAGTGGTTCCAGTTAAAAAAATAAAATAAAAATAAATTATATATATACACATACACACACACACATATACACACACACATATACACACACACACGTTTGAAAGTTTAACAATTTGAAGCTATGTATAATGCTCCCAGAATGCTCTCAGAGTAGATGCAAATGTTTGCAGAAACTTGTAAGCAAGATTGACGATACTTTGCTTTCAAAACAAAAAATTCAGGAAAAAATGCAAGTAGGAAAAAAAATGTTTTGCTAAATTACTGTGAAATTGTAGGTACTATTTCTTTGAAGCATCATTTAGTAAAATGTGTTGATGTGTGCTTTTATTTTCAAAAATATTCGGAATGGAAAATCAGTTTAACCATTTTCAACAAGATGATGGGAAAGTAAACAAGCACTGGCAAACCCAACCAATTTGAAATTGGTGGTCAGTCTTTTGGTTATGTCAATGCGTGTCTTGTTTTGACATGGTTTTTTGTAACACATTTTTGTTGTGGGAGCTGCCAGACCATTGTAATAAAAACACTGCCAAAAAGCAAAAACAAAAAAATCATGATCTCAAAAAGGCACTCAATGCCACAGTACTTACTCGCACTAAACAAAACTACTTTGTGTGCCACCAGGATGCTATCACACACAATAAAGCCAGCTGAGAGATGGATAAAGACAGAAATATAATTTTAATAAAAACAAAATCTCTTGGTTAACACCAGACATAATTAGGGGCCCAATTCCTAAAGAATGTCACGAAAGTGCACCCATGGTGTAGGTCTTTGCATTAGTGGATTTAATGAATGCACAAGAATTTACAGACGTAGACCAGGAAATCACACCCATAGAAAATATTTGTGAACTGTATCTTAGCACAAGCATATATAGATTTGCTCATGCGAAAATCTGTCGAGCGTTTGCAAGTTTACTTTCCCACCAACAATTTTTTCCTAACCCTGGAAGAACTTCTGTTTCTGCCCTTGTCAGGACTACATTTCCAACCTTTTTCAGTAGGGGGAAATATTAGAGAAGAGCTGGTGAAAATCCTTCAAATATGCAAGTTAGGCTTGCACACATTCACAGGCATTCCAGCCCTGGAACATTGCTTACTGCTTCCTCCAGCCCCAGTATGTAGCTATGCGGAAAAATGGCAAAATAAGGAAATTGCTAAAGTAGTGCTTGAAATTACAAGTATTCATTCCCTACTATATTATTAGCTCTGGCATTATCAGAGCTCTTACATACTGAGATTGCTGCCATAATTTGTCACTGCACTATATGGCAGCAAAGGGACAAGTAGATTTTTTTTTTCCAGGATAAATAGATTTATGAAGCAACCTGTCCATTGGACAAGTAGCTATTTTGTGAAATTTCACACCCCTGTGGGATACAACCAGGAAAATTAAAAACATTGGAAAAACTTTATTTGGATATCCACTTATGAGGTCTACTGCCAAAATATCAATAGAAAGGAGTATTAAGACAGGACAATACAATACATGTTGCCAGAGGTTCAATCGACTTTGTTACTAAATATAGACAACCCAAGTGTTCCTTAGCTATTTTTCCTAGTCAAAAACAATTTGGAGGTAGAAGCTAAGCCACTGGAATAATGGGATTTTGCAGCTTTTTCTGCATAAATATAGATTTGCCACATAATCCATCATATGATGCATAATCTGCAAATGTTAACCAAAAATGTGACTTATATCTCAAACGAGTGAAAAACTAATAAAATACGCAAATCTACATATTGTGGTGCACTGGATGACCCTTTGCAAAGGTGGACTGTCGCCCTTGTTGCTGTATTTGGGTGTTAAACTGATACCAATGAGGTGAAACCCTTGTGTGGGTTAATCTGAAGGAAAAACACACACAAATATACAAAATAAAGAGTTAATTCTACCACAAACTGTGCTTCATAATGATGCATAATTTGCCTTTTCTTGCCACATAATTTAGTGAACTCTGCAACATAACCTGTCCATCATGCGCAACATACTTCCAGTGGCCATGACTAGAAGGAAAAAAATCATGATCACCTATCAAATGACCTTTACTTAATTACAGACAAAAAAATAACCTTTTTTTTTTTTTAACTAAACACAGAGGATTCCAAAATGGGTTTATAATGAAAGCTAAACCATTAAAAACACACTTAAATTTTAACTTTCTTGCAAACATATGCCAAAAGCATTTTATGTTTAGATACAGTTTAGTTAACTTTGCATTTAGAACATTCATATCAACCAGGCGTTGACATCTACAGATGATCAGAAACTTGCATATAGGACAACCGCCCCCACTCAAGTAAAATTCACTATGGGAAACCTGGAAGGGGTGCAGTATAATCGCAGTGAACCAGACAGTCCAAATTATGCATGTGTTATTTTATTGATTTTACTGAAAACAGATACTATCTTCCTCAAAATAAAAAAAAATACAGAGTCAAATATTCTTCTTAAAAGCCAGAAATCCATACACCCGCAAACCAACCCTTGGAAAATAGCTACGCCTAAATATATAGGAAGGGGTATCTAAGAGGTTAACTTCAACTATTCAAACTAGACTGGGAAGACATTTGAACTTGAACTCATAATTAAAGTGCTATTTCGGGAGTATCAGTTCTTCACTGCCCTGGCATTGCATTTTAATACTTTCAGACGTTCAGCAGATTCTTGTATGTATTTTTTTTTTACTACAAACACTCTAATTTCAATTCCCATTGATTTAACATCCAGCATGAATTTAGTTAAAGGAATACACAATTATGCAAACAGTCAAATATTATTTTCATTTTGTTTTGAATGTGAGCTGGTCTTTATGGTGTTTTCTGAGAACACCCTCTAGCCCCAATCCAAACCCCAACATGGTGTGGAAGATAAGGTATCCAGCAAACAAGAAGTGGTCTGCCATTCTGCACACTAATAACATTGACCCAGCACTACTCATAACCCCGAAGAAGGCCAAAGATTTAAACAGGGAATGGGATTTTGAGGCAGCAACATAACTTTGTGAGAAGGAACAGGAATAACTCCAGCTGCTGGAAAGTCAAACTTGATCATGGATCAAACAATAGCAACCAATTATCAAGAGGGGCGAGTATACACTCCCCATTGTATAACCAAGTGACTTAGCTTCTGTTAAAGTCACTGGAAAAGCCTCTCATCTTTGTAGGTGCAAGTTTAGGGTCCAATTACAAGAGTTTTGCTGTTTGCAAGAAACTCATTCAACGAAACAAAGAACAATTCATGGCGTGGAGATCATCTGCAAAGGTTTGTGTCGCACTTGGCTCTTATCTTTCCAGGAGATGAGGGAGGAGCCCAGTGCATGTGCAGATGAAGTGCTTGTAGCAGGGATGGAATTTAGAAATATACATTCTGAAAAATGAAACTTGTGTAAATGAGATTATCAGAAGGGATTTGGTACAATGTTTATTGCCAATAAGGTTTCCCTTCCCTGAAGTATTTAAGTTGCCTACAGTAACGTCCTTTAGTAATTCAAAGTTAAATTAAACCATCTTCAAGATACAGCCAGATCTCTTGCAGGCCACTGTGCGAATTACCAACATTGGGGCAGATTACTGAAAAGACTTTTCAGTATCAGATATGATATCAAAAGTGCAGTGATATTCTACTGAATGCCACTAAAAATGTGAAAATAATCGTTTGCATAAACTTAGAATAGTTTGAACCCCAGGAACTCCCTAGAGTATAAGGCAGATGAACAAAACAATGGGTTTTTAGAATATGTAGTAAAAATGGTGACAGACCAAGTGATGCAGCGCCAGTAGGAACCTGCAGCTCAAGAAGGATCTGGAGACAGGCATCCCTGTCAGTCGTGTATTTATAGGGCTCCCGGTTTTACAGCATTTATTTTTTTGACATTTCAGTCTGTGTTTACCCACATTTTGAGTTTGTTATTAAAAAAAAAAATCTCAGCATTTTTATAACTGATAAAGGCACATTCATTCTTGGAAGCCTGACAAGTTTCAATGCTACTAATACCAAAAGATGATACATCACTACACACATATGAGAGGAAGCACATTTTACAATATACTTGAGCACATCTACAGCAGCTTATGCCAGATTGTGAAACTCTATTTTTAAATATTTATCAAAAGAGATATTAGGTTGTGTTTTTTTGAGCAACAAAGGAGTTAAAAAGAAACAGACCAGAAAATAGATTATTTTCTATCTAGAACAACAAAACAACTACTAGCAAGCCTACAGGTTTCGCCTATGCAAGTGCTGTCAGCTTTGCCATTATGTTTTAGCCATGTAGTACAACAGCATTGTTGCTTTTCAGCATGGCCAAAAGTAAGCAGGTAAAGGAGTGGAGTGTCAAAAGTGGAATGGCGTAGATTGGCATGGCATACAGTGGAGTGGAGTGGCATAGAGTGCGGTGGGCGGAGTTACCGTAGAGCAGAGTGGAGTGGCATAGAGGGTGGAGCAGAGTAGAGTAGATTAGAGTTGTAGAGTAGCATAGAGTGAAGCAATTGAGTAGTGTAGAGTGGAGCAGTGTTGTTAGAGTGTTGTAGAGGAGAGCACCAGAGTGGAGTATCATAGGGTGTAGTGTTGTAGAGTGGACCAGAGTGAAGTGGAGTAAATTACAGTGGTGTGGTGTAGAGTGGCGTAGAGTATATTGGTTATGAGTAAAGTGGTGTAGAATCCATTGGCGTAGAGTGGAGTGATGCAGAGTAGAGTGGCAAAGAGTGCAGTGGAGTGGAGTGGTGCAGAGTAGAGTGCAGTAGTGTAGATGCAGTGGTATAGAGTAGCGTGGCACTGAGTTTAGTGGCGGGGAGTGCAGTCTTGCAGAGTAGAGAGTCCAAGTACATTGGTACAGAATGCATTGGTATAGGGTGGTGTGTATTAGAGTGGGGTAGAGTGCACTGGCATAGAGTAGAGCGGTGTAGAGTGAAGTGGCGCAGATTGCGGTGTCCGAGTGCAGAGGTATAGAGTAAAGTGACGAGTGCATTAGTGTGGAGTAGATTGGCATAGAGTGCAGCAACGGAGAACGCAGGGGCACAGAGTAGATTACAGTTGCTTAAAGTGGAGTGGCATTGAGAGTACTTTTTTACACCACACCTCAGAATGATCAAAAATGTGCTTTGTTTGTGCTCTCCTTATTCTGAGAAATCTGCACAATTCATTTAAATTTTGTTTTGTGCTAGGAGGGAAAAAAAACATCATTCGGCACACCCCAAGTAGCCAGTATGATTTTCACATTTATCCTCTCACTTTGAAGTCAGAGAAAGATAAGTAACATCATGCTCCCTGAAATGCAAAGACTGACATTTGACTTCCTTCTTTGAATGCACAGCAAATGTGACAAGATAAGAACAAGAGTTACAGGCATGTTTACAGAAATTCAGTACTGGTGGAAGAATATAGTAAATAAGATTTGGGCAGAGAAAAAGAACTAAAGCCCACAAATAGAAAGCAATCAAATGTGAGTTACAAACCAACAGGACAATGGTAAGCAATAGGCAGAATGCATTTCCCAGGGAACCTTTTCAAATGTGCCCGAAATGACGTTAGCAAACCAGACAGCTGTTCTGCCAGGTAAGTTTTGACCTAAAAACTAGCAGTCTCAATTATAAGTGGGTCACAGCAGTGATTGGCTGCACATAAGCAAATTAGGATGAAGTCACACACACACACACACACACACACACCCCTGACCCCACCCCCACTGGCAGAGCAAGGATGCACAAAGCCCAGAAGCAAACAAGACCAAATGCCCACCTATCTCTTGTTTAGGTGGTAAAAGACAGCCTTAAAGGGGCTTCAACTGGCCTGTCACACCCCCGTCTCAGATGCAAGGGCACTTACTGCACTACTGATAGCTAAACTCCTGCCTGAGACCGTAGAAGTAATACCTTAAAGAACATACAACTCAGAAAAGAGCACAACTCACTGGAAAATGTATCTTCTCTCTTCTTTACCCCAGAATGTATAGCCTCACCTGCACTGGAAAAGAAAATGCAAACAACAATGCCAAAGATCAGGGGAAACACAAAATCGGGATGAATAAAACAAAAGTGACAGAATGTTCGGTCCATAAAGCAAAAGTAACTTACTTTAAGAACCCGTTTGCATTTTCTCGCCCTAACAATTCACAAGCTCTGCACACTTCTGCCATCTAATGTTGGATCTAGACCTTTACAACTATTTTTTTTCTTCGACGAATGCAATTCAGTTTTAAAATGACTTGTGACATCCCCCCACTGAGGGGAAACGTATCAGGACAAAGGCTGCAACTTCTTAGATTTTGGTTTCCTGATATGGATAGGTGTAATATTGGAAGTGAAAAGCAGAAAAGTATCTGGCCTGGAACTGAATAAAAACAAGACCTGTGTTCTGCAAGCTCTCATCTGGGGAAATGGATTGGATGTATGTGAATTTATAGCCCTACATACAGCAGATCGTTAAAGGCAAGTCATTTTGTCTATTTAAAGTATGTGTAAAGCAGTATCTATCCTCCAAAGCAGTGGTTCCCAACCTTTTGGCTTCTGTGGACCCCCATTTTATCAATACTAGAGCCCAGGAACCCCCACTGAATCATTATTGGAACACGGGGACCCCCACTGAGTCATTACTGATAGCTGGGAGCTAATATTATTACATTTTTTAAGCAGTCGCAGACCCCCTGAGGAGGCTTTGCGAACAACCAGGGGTCCCCGGCCCACAGGTTGGGAACCACTGCTCCAAAGCAATGGCTTCTGAGCTGAAGCAGCAAATGTGTGAACAGGGGTGTGGAATGTAAAAAAGTGTCTATTTGTCCATGGGACAGGTTGCTTCTCAAATCTACTTGTCCTGTATTAAAAAAAAAAAACAAAAAAAAAACACATGTCCCTTTGGTGCCATGTCGTGCAGCGACAAATTATGGCAGCAATCTCATTATGTAGGAGCTCTGATAATAGCCTCTCTGATTATGCCAGAGCGAATACTATAGTAGGGTTTGAATACTAGCAATGCCAAGTCCTACAATAGAAATTCTCTCATGTTTCCTCCTTTCTGCAGATCCATATACTGGGGCTGGAGGAAGCAGTAAGCAAATAGTTCCAGAGATGGAATGCCTTGGAGCCTGTGCAAGCCTACTAGCTTGCATGTTTCATCAGCTCTCCTCTAATCTTTCCCCTACTGGGAAAAGTTGGAAATTTACTCCTGACAAGGGCAGAAGTAAAAGTTCTTCTAGGGTTGGGGAAAAAAGTGGTTGGAGGGAAAGTAAACGTGTAAACGCTCAATAGATTTTCACATGAGCAAATCTACACATGCATATTTGCTCGTGCTAATATACAGTTCACAAATATTTTCCAGAAATACGATTTCCTGGTCTACTTCTGTACATTTCTGTGAATTAATTAAAGCCACTAATTCAAAGATATACCATTGGTGCACTTTTGTGAATTTCTTTAAGAATTGGGCCTCTAGTTAAGTCTGGCGTTAACAAGGACATTTTGTTTTTATTAAAATTCTATTTCTATCTATCTATCGGCTGGCTTTATTGTGAGTGATAGCATACTGCACAAAGAGCATATTGGCATACAAAGTAGTTTTGTTCAGTGCCAGGAACTACTGTGGCAATGTGTGCTTTTTGAGTCCAAAAATAATTGTTTTTGCTATTGCCAATGTTTGTTTCAATGGTGAGGGCATGGTAGCTCCCACAACAATAAAAGTGTTACAGGAGCCATGTCAAAACAAAACATGCATTGACAAAACCAAAAGACTGACAACCAATGACTGATCGGTCAGCTTTGCCGGTAGCTTGTTTATTTTTCATGTTTCCCATAATCTTGTTGAAAATGTTATATTGATTTTCCATTATGAATATTTTTTGGAAATACTAGCATGCATCAAAACATTTTACTAAGTGATGAGTCAAAGAAATAGTAGCTTAAATTTCACAGTAATTTTGCAAAACGTTTTTTTCCTACATTCATTTTTTTTCTGTACATTTTATTTTGAAAACAAAGAATCATCCGTCTTGCTTACAATCTTCTGCTAACATCTGCATCTAATCAGAGCATTTTACGTAGCCTCATATTATTAAACTTTTCAAATGTGTGTATGCTTTTTTTTTTTTTGCTTGAACCACTGTCTGTGGTGGAGGGTGACCTTACGTTTAATAAGAGGGCTCACCCTAATAATAAAGGCTTTGCATTAATGACCCATAAATACAATTTGAACAGCATTAACATGTGGACAAAAATATTACCTCAACTGCAGACAGTTCCCTCCCCTGTAAACTGGCAGTCAAAGGGTTTGTGCTGCAGGGGGTTGGGCCTATTTGTCCCAAGAACAAAATAAACATGAAATCTTGTTGTCCTTGACCCCAAACAAGTTGTCCTGGATGTTGGGCTATGAGAATTGTACTCAACAGTGTGAAACAGTGTTTTAAAAACAGATTGACCCACCTGTGCTTCTTGGGGTGCTTGGATCTCAACATACAAATGCTTAGTGAATGTGTGTAAAGATAACCAGGTTCTGGTTTTAAACTGTCAGCTAAGAGCATATTACATGAGAAGGCCATTTATTGTGGCTCCTTTTTGAGAAGTATGCCTTAGACAGCTGCTAGTGGAGGTGTTCTGCTTTAGTACAAGATACTGGAATACATTTACAATCCATCTGGCTATTCCTTCTGTTGAAATGCGGTTGCAAAAAAAGCCACAAATAGTTGTTTTGACTTTCTAATGGACTTGTTTTCATCAACATAATACATTAATGCTTGCATAACATAATGTGCAGAGGGCATATCAATTGACTGACTTTTGGCAAGAAGAGAGGAAGACTTTTGAGGGCAACCCATTCTTTGATTACCTGCATGAAAGGTCATTCCACCAATAAAACGTGTAATTCACTGAACCTACATAAGGTAATATCATTTCGGAAAGCCACTTTCCAAAAAAGGAACTGTACTGGACAGGAACAAAGGTGTCGGGGCGGAGTTGGGGGGCAAACAAGTGTCCCCGGCATGAAGAAATGGGTCATAGTCTATGGGAAAATTGCCCTTTTAAGTCCTTCAGTAAAGGATTTAGTAATTGGTATTTTGAAAATACTTTGAGAGAGGGCTATTTACTAAACAGATGCAGTCTCTGCCAAATGTAAATGGGATTGACGAGCAGACAAACCCTGTAACTGTAATAAATAACATACATCTTGTACAGTGGCTTGTATTTGCTGCATAGTACAAATAGTGCAAGACTGGGCAAAAAAAAAAAGTCCTTTGAGTTCTAAAAAAAAAAAAAAAATATATGAATACCCATCTCATACTGCGTTTTTGCATGGTGGCAGATGATCAGAAAGAAGGAATTAAGTACAAATGCAAAGCAACCAATGCGAGCTAACACACACAGCAGCGGCTCAAGATGCCACCAGACCATCCCACTTACATTCCCTACACAGCAGTTAGTTATTCAGGCCAAAAACTGAACCTGTTTAATCACTTAAGTTAATTTTCTTCACCTGGTCTTGGAACGGTTATATATGAGGTTTTATTGCTCTGCATGAAGCAAGGATTACTGTGTATGGAAAATCTTCAAGTAAGTTTCTTACAAATGTAGGCCCCGGTTGATTACACAGGAATACGTTATGGTAGGAATGTTCTTATGTGGGAGGTTATGATTTCTGCTTAGATGCCACAAGTCTAGAATATTATGCCAACTGAATGCCACAAAAATAACCATCTTTCTCCAAAAGAGCGCCAACATTCTCAAGTTTCAATCCTCTGAGGGAAGACACCACACATGATCAACACAAAGTTAGATGGTCACAATGGGCCTACAGTCCCTACCTTCAGAATGAATGGAAAGGTGTGTCGTAAGACTAGATCACCAGAGGTGGCTGTTGTGTGTCCCTGCCCTGTGTGGTTCACAAGGTGACATTGCTAGTAAGGTATTGCAGGAACAGTATCACTTTCCAGAAATAAAAATTAGGCTTAGGTCTAGAGAGAGAAGTCAAAAACACTAGGGATGACAACTGTGGAGCATGGCATGGGAAATCTATGTGGAAATACCACTACTCAATACAGCCTATGGATACATACATTGGGTTGATCTGGTAAGTGAATGCGATGTCCTGAGAATAGCTTGACTGTTTATTCAAAACCAATCAGGAGTATTATGTCTGGAGGTCATCTTAATGGGAATTGCTGGAAATAAGAAGAAGTGAACTGCTACAATTACAAATACAGAAACTTCAAACCAACTTGTTTTTGTACTTATTTTCAAGTTACCATATAAATCCACAAAACCGCCAACTATTCAACTGAAATATTTTCCCTAATGAGATTGTAGGAGAGTATAAACATAGAATATCCTTGCAAAGAACGCACTGTAACAAGGATTTATCCTTCCCCCAAAAGTACCTTTGATATTATATCTCATATTTTTTTCCAAAGCACCTTCTATAAATTAAAACTAGAGGCGGCATGAAGCTCTCCTACAATACCAAACCTAAATGTTTAATAGATGTTTCTGAACATTTAAAGGACCTATGCTTCGATGTGCTTTCATGCAACACTAGGCTTGTAACCGGAGAGTTGGTAGCATTTCTGGAAAAGTCTAAGGCATGACCCAATATATATATTATTATTTTTTAACTCCTTGTTAAACAGGAGTACCATAAAAAGAAATCCTCTATTTTGAGTAAGTATGGATATTTCCAGAAATTCTTCGGGATACTGCAATGAGGCAGCAAAGAGCTCTAAAGTTAAAGGATAATCATTGAAAGTGCATCAGTAATTTCAATACAATAATTTCATACTCTGAATTACAAATTTTGCTGAGAAGGGCAAATCTGATATTCAGCATTGCGAGTTGTGGCTAGCACAAAAGTGAATTTATTTTTCCTGGGACTGATAAGGGAAGGGGCACAGAGCCCCTGCAAATCTGGTAATCCTCACATTCTGTATTCTAAAACAGCAGTAACAATTCTTGAAGCAGCCCATTTTTTAAATCCGTAATCTAAAAGTGTTCCTGCTTTTGCATCAAAAGCAGAGACCTCTTGCTTGATATTACATAAAATACAATCAACCTTCTATTCAAGCGAAAACTGATACTCCTGCCTCCATTTGGCGGTGAGATTATGTAAAGCCTCAGTTTTTTTTTTTTTTGTAAAAGCAGGTTAATAACTACAAGTTTTCCGTGAGTTCTCTGGTCAAGGCCACACCTTCTTGCAAGGATTATGTTTCTTAAACACCTGACACACCAAAATGTCCACTTTTAAAAGCTTTAGGAGGCTCCCAAGTGGTATGGAAAAATATGAAAAAACATTAGGCTCCTAAAGCAATTTTACATCTGGGACACATAGCGATTTATAATATTCTAATACTGATAGATGTATTTAAATGCCAAAGCAAAGACAGATCACTAGAAGATGACCATATCTTTAGAGATGTCAAACAAACAGCAGAACCAAACAGAGGTTCATGGGCAACATTAAAATCACCTACCAATCTTTTTCGAAATCTGTGCAAGACAGCTTACTCCGTTCTTGGAAATCACTATCCTGACAAAGTCAGGGCATAAATAGAAATGAACACATTTCATACGGTCTATTATGGTAATAAGAAAAGAAAAAACTGCTGTTAGGATAAGCGATCACTTTATTTGTTATTTCAACAGGTACAGTCCACTGCTCTTTCTGGAGGCCACACCCTAGAACTTATTTTTTTGTCTCCTTAGCCCTAGCCCCCATTTTCCACTCTTGGTCCCACTGTATGGGCCAACCACTCCCTCATTCAGTGTGACTTATGACTCCCCCTGAATAACTAGATTTCCACAATCCGGTTCTGGATACAGACTGGAATTAAATAATCGGTCACTGAAATTGGCTTTCTTCTCTGGATAATGCAAATCATCATTTTTGAGAGGACATGTACTTGTAGGACTCCCACTAGGCAGGCAACTCAGTAAAATACGCCAGAGATCAATAGGCTGTTAGTTTTCTCGTAGATGCTCCTCTCCACCAAATACACACCTATTTCTTCAGCTGTTGAATACATCAGAATTCGGAAACAAGGTCACTGTGGATAGGCTATGGTGTTAGAAAGGGCATGAATAAACATATGCATCTACAGGGAGTGCAGAATTATTAGGCAAATGAGTATTTTGACCACATCATCCTCTTTATGCATGTTGTCTTACTCCAAGCTGTATAGGCTCGAAAGCCTACTACCAATTAAGCATATTAGGTGATGTGCATCTCTGTAATGAGAAGGGGTGTGGTCTAATGACATCAACACCCTATATCAGGTGTGCATAATTATTAGGCAACTTCCTTTCCTTTGGCAAAATGGGTCAAAAGAAGGACTTGACAGGCTCAGAAAAGTCAAAAATAGTGAGATATCTTGCAGAGGGATGCAGCACTCTTAAAATTGCAAAGCTTTTGAAGTGTGATCATCGAACAATCAAGCGTTTCATTCAAAATAGTCAACAGGGTCGCAAGAAGCGTGTGGAAAAACCAAGGCGCAAAATAACTGCCCATGAACTGAGAAAAGTCAAGCGTGCAGCTGCCACGATGCCACTTGCCACCAGTTTGGCCATATTTCAGAGCTGCAACATCACTGGAGTGCCCAAAAGCACAAGGTGTGCAATACTCAGAGACATGGCCAAGGTAAGAAAGGCTGAAAGACGACCACCACTGAACAAGACACACAAGCTGAAACGTCAAGACTGGGCCAAGAAATATCTCAAGACTGATTTTTCTAAGGTTTTATGGACTGATGAAATGAGAGTGAGTCTTGATGGGCCAGATGGATGGGCCCGTGGCTGGATTGGTAAAGGGCAGAGAGCTCCAGTCCGACTCAGACGCCAGCAAGGTGGAGGTGGAGTACTGGTTTGGGCTGGTATCATCAAAGATGAGCTTGTGGGGCCTTTTCGGGTTGAGGATGGAGTCAAGCTCAACTCCCAGTCCTACTGCCAGTTCCTGGAAGACACCTTCTTCAAGCAGTGGTACAGGAAGAAGTCTGCATCCTTCAAGAAAAACATGATTTTCATGCAGGACAATGCTCCATCACACGCGTCCAAGTACTCCACAGCGTGGCTGGCAAGAAAGGGTATAAAAGAAGGAAATCTAATGACATGGCCTCCTTGTTCACCTGATCTGAACCCCATTGAGAACCTGTGGTCCATCATCAAATGTGAGATTTACAAGGAGGGAAAACAGTACACCTCTCTGAACAGTGTCTGGGAGGCTGTGGTTGCTGCTGCACGCAATGTTGATGGTGAACAGATCAAAACACTGACAGAATCCATGGATGGCAGGCTTTTGAGTGTCCTTGCAAAGAAAGGTGGCTATATTGGTCACTGATTTGTTTTTGTTTTGTTTTTGAATGTCAGAAATGTATATTTGTGAATGTTGAGATGTTATATTGGTTTCACTGGTAATAATAAATAATTGAAATGGGTATATATATTTTTTTTGTTAAGTTGCCTAATAATTATGCACAGTAATAGTCACCTGCACACACAGATATCCCCCTAACATAGCTAAAACTAAAAACAAACTAAAAACTACTTCCAAAAATATTCAGCTTTGATATTAATGAGTTTTTTGGGTTCATTGAGAACATGGTTGTTGTTCAATAATAAAATTAATCCTCAAAAATACAACTTGCCTAATAATTCTGCACTCCCTGTATGTATATAAGCATTCATGGCCCTCACATTTTACACTGGAAGTTTGCTGGCATCTATTTTTCAGAAATCCTAGAGTGGAACAGGCAGCATTCTGTGTCAAATATCGTCTAATGCACCCTTAATTTGCTCAATGCAATTCAACACTCATCCTGTGAATAAACAGGAGTTATGTCCCGACTTGCCACATTAGCAGAAAAGGGTCAGGACCATCCTGCACAGAGCCAGGACTTGCTTCTTAACACTCCGAGGGCTTATCACTTTAATTATAAGTGCATGCGCTTCCATAAGACTGAAAAGAGTGACTGGAACTCCCTCTCCTTATGTCTCTAACCTACTATCAATCAATCAAAAAAATTATATAGTGCGCTACTCACCCTTGAGGGTCTCAAGGCGCTTGGTGCGAGGGTGGGGGGGCGGCAGGAGGGTCACTGTTCGAACAGCCATGTTTTGAGGTTTTTTCTGAAGAGCAGGAGGTCTTTGGTTTTGCGGAGGTGGGTGGGGAGGGAGTTCCAGCTTTTGGGGGCAAGGTAGGAGAGGGACCTGCCTCCTGTGGTGGTGCGCTGGATGCGGGGGACTGTGGCTAGGGCGAGGTTGGCTGATCGGAGGTTGCGGGTGGGAATGTGAAAGTTCACTCTTTCGTTGAGGTATGTCGGGCCGGTGTTGTGGAGGGATTTGTGTGCGTGGATGAGGATCTTGAATGTGATTCTCTTGTTTATGGGGAGCCATTGAAGGGTTTTGAGGTGTGGTGAGATTCTTTTGTGGCGGGGGGAGGTCGAGGCGCGCGGCTGTGTTCTGGATTCTCTGGAGTTTGAGTGTGGTGCCGGCATAGAGGGCGTTACCGTAGTCTAGTCTGCTGATGATGAGTGCATGGGTGACTGTCTTCCTGGTCTCTGGGGGAATCCATTTGAAGGATTTTTTTTTAGAGTTCGGAGTGTGAGGAAGCAGGAGTAGGTAAGAGCATTGATTTGCTGTGTCATGGAGAGGGAGGGGTCCAGGATGATGCTGAGGTTGCGTGCGTGGTTTGCGGGGGTGGGTGCGGGTCCTAGGGCGGTGGGCCACCAGGAGTCATCCCATATGGTTTTGTTGGGGCCAAAGATGATGATCTCGGTTTTGTTGGACTTAAGCTTTAGGTGGTTAGTTGTCATCCAGTTGGCAGTGTCGAGGAGAGCTGCGTGTAAGTTGGTTTTGGCGGTGGTGGGGTTGCGAGTGAGGGAGAGGATGAGTTGGATGTCATCTGCGTAGGAGAGGATAGTGATTCCGTGTGATCAGAGGATGTTGGCTAGGGGATCATGTAAATGTTGAAGAGTGTGGGGCTGAGAGAGGACCCTTGGGGGACTCCACAGATGATCTTGGTGGTGGTGGAGTGGAAAGGTGGGAGGTGGACTCTCTGGGTCCGGTCAGTGAGGAAGGAGGTGAGCCAGTCTAAGGCTTTGTGGCAAATTCCTATGTTGTGGAGGCGTGTGCGGAGTGTGTGGTGGCAGACGGGGTCAAAGGCTGCGGCGAGGTCTAGAAGGATGAGTGCAACGGTCTCGCCTCTGTCGACTTTGGTCCTAATGTCGTCAGTGCATGCGATGAGGGCGGTTTCCGTGCTGTGGTTCTTGCGGAACCCTGATTGTGAGGGGTCAAGAGTGTTGTTTTCTTCGAGGTAGTGGGATAGGTGGGTGTTGACTAGTTTCTCGGCGACCTCGGCAGGGAAGGGGAGGAGGGAGATGGGGCGATAGTTGGAGAGGATCACTAGGTCGGCTCTGTTTTTTTTTAGGAGAGCAGTGATTTCCGCGTGCTTCCAGGGGTCTGGGTAGGTGGCGTCGTCGAAGGAGGAGTTGATTATGTCGCGGAGTATGGGGGCGATGGTTGGGCTGGCTTTGTTGTAGATGCGATGTGGGCAAGGGTTGGAGGGGGATCCGGAGCAGATGGAGTTCATGGTTTTTTTGGTTTCTTCGTGTGTGGTGGGGGCCCAGGTGGTGAGTGTGGTGGGGGGGGGGGGTCATGAGTGGGGGTTGAGTTGGGTGAGTGAGGGGTGTGTGTGGTGGGTGATATGAAGCTGTTGTGGATGTCCAGGATTTTGTGGAGGAAGTGGTTGGAGAGGGCGTCACATAGGGGCTGTGTGTGTGAAGGGTCTATGTTGCTGGCTTTGGGTTTGGCTAGTTCATTAATGATGGTGAAGAGTTCTTTGCTGTTTTGAGAGTTGTTGTCAAGGTGTGTCTTGTAGTGTTCTCTTTTGGCGGTGCGTATGAGTTGGTGATGGGTGCTAATGGTGGCTTTGAGGGTGGAGAAGTTGGTTGTGGAGGGTTTTTGTAGCCATATTTTCTCTGCTTGGTGGCATTTGCGCTTCGAGTCTTGGAGTTCGGGGGTGAACCATGGGCCGTTCTTGATGTTGCGGGTGGCAATGTGTTTTCTGATGGGTTCTGCAAGACGATGCTGCGATTGGTGAGAGGTAGAAGGAAGGAAGGAAGGAAGGACAATCCCAGTAGTTTCCATGCACGGAGTACTGAAAAAAGCTGTTACTTGGATAGGGGTAGACTTTTGTCTAGGTAAAAGTATGTCACATTACTCAGGCAGCGGAGTTCTCTTGTTTAGCTAGCTTATTCGTCATGTAGAGCAGACAGAACAACAACTCGCTTCCCAAAAAAGCATAAAAACACTCAATTGCCACACACTGCAAGAAAGCCCTTGGGTCAAGACTAATAATAGAGCATCGGGTCACTTGGCACAGACAGCAGAGTTAACCACCACGTGTTGGACACACTAGATCCTGCCTTGCTCCACTAACGTATCTCTAGGTAGGTGCAATCCTGCAGAACTGCTTACGCAATCAGTTTGTCAAACCTGTATTCTGTATCCATCTAAACTCTGGGACAAACCCCTCAAGGGCGAGAGCTCTAGCAGTAGGTAACAGGAAGAAACCGGAAAAGGGAGCTCACAAAAACTTTGGTAGGACAGCCAAAATATTGTGACAATAAAAACATCGTGACTCTCATACAGAGTGACATTGGGCAATTAACACTAGACACTACACAGTGATCATACACCCGAGAACAAGAGACATAGAGCACGAAAACGGAGGTTCTCTCCCAAGAACACAGTAGGGTGATACTGCATCCATAAAAGCCCAAATCAGAAAAATACACTCCAGACAAATAACAAACAGTGCTTTACAAAGCATAACACATACCTTAACTGGCTGTGTGCTATACCTGGACAGGCACAAGATCCAGCCATAGTTGGCGAGGGTTAGGTAAAAGGTTTTATGAAACAGATATACCGCTACAACAGACAGCAATAACTCGTGGCATAATTTTCACTCAGATGAGTTAGGCCGGAGGGCCACAAGATATTACCACTGCGAAACAACATCACAGAAAAACTCCCAGCATACAAATCACCTTACCAAAAACTACTTCGGCCATGGGAAGGTTGACTATTCAAAGTCACTGTAGACTAAACCGACAACCACGAACACTTGGCTTCCCACAAATATCTAACGTAACACGAATCCAATGAATTAACAAACGCGTCTATGTACCTAGAGCAAACACTCTATTAATCACACACAACCAAACACCAACAGCATAACAGACTCTATGACACGACAGCTTCATTAGTCAAGCTGACGGTCTTATCAGATCCGAGTGAAAGGACATCCAGACAGAGGATGTGCGACGATGCTTTCACAATAGTGAATTAAGTCTAAAATCAATAACAAAATAAAACGCATAACAAACTACATACAATAGCCCGATCCTCCCCATCAACTTGATAGCTTCCTCTTTTAGACCCAGGTGCGGTTCTAAGATGCGGCTTCATGGGTATTGAGACTGATCTTTACCCAGGAAAGGTGCCCCTGCATAACACCTTCATTATTACTTCGTTAGTCGTTCCCATCAGTCTGCACGTCACGGGGAAATGTTCAATTATTACCACACTGAAGGAAGCATATAACAATAACAACAGTTTACAAAAAAATATAAGGAACACAAAAACTGCATCAGGAAGTGTTTATATTAGCCTTTTTACCTCTCAGTACATTGACAACCTGTCCGCTATTTAGACAGCCAACCCGTTAACTCAGCATCACGTCCGTCGTCCCTATCTAATGTTTTATCATTGTCATTTAGCCATAATTTTAGGGCTTCCGGGTCGCATAACAACCAATACCCCTGTTGAATACATTCTGCCAATCGTCTGGGGGAGAAAGCCGGTGCTGGTAATGTGTAATGAGACCTAGGATTGGAGAGCTGGGCACCCCAGCCAATCCCACCGCGCCATACATAATTCTGAAGTGGTGATTGGCTGTGGAGTATGCAAGTGCTTTTGTTCGATGCGTTCTACAGTCAGCGGTGATGCTCAAATTGGCGAGAGGGAAAGAGGGTTGTAGTTGTAATGGTAGTGATTTGAAAGAAAATGCGTTGAGAGTAGGGCTTGGCTGGCCGGCTAGGCCGAAAAAATTGCCGTTTTGTAATAAGCAGGAGGGAAGAGTACATTGCGAGGGGCGTGGGCAAAGAGCATACTCGAATCTGTATTGAAGGAGGCTTACCTGTCATATGAAGGATTGTAGAAATATGATTTATTGTTGCCATACAATCCGAGCGTGTTCTTATCCAGATGACCAGGGACCAGTTGACTCACCTGGAATCCCCAACACTCCTATATTCTGCAGTTACAACAGAACACTTTACAACATTCTACAAACAAGCAATGGACCCCTTCCCTTTCCCTTCATATCGTGAAACTGGAATTAAAATGGAAAGATAGTAATACTAAACACTAAAACACAGACGTAAGGACTCTAAAGCTACATAAACTCACACGTTGCATATAATAAAAACAATCCCTTCCAGGAAACGAACTCCACGCACATTATTTCGAAGATACAATGGAAGCCTGCGATCCTTTGATGGTCTCGAACAATTACTGGAAGATTTCAACCTCCTCATCTCCACGCCTTTCAATTCAGTTTGAGAGAGCGTAGCTTATATAATCTATATTAACATGAAATGTTTTGTGTAATAATGCTGCATAGAAACTATAATAATAGTAATTTTGCTTAGACGTGGACTTGAATTGTGGCCACGGGGAGTGGCCACCAATGTATACGTAGAATAATAATAATGACTAAAAAGTTTATATTATGTTTAAATAAGTTTGTTATAATGATTGCGTTATTGAATCCGTGCTGAAATCCTCATAGGCCTTAAGTTAGCATGAGCCGAAGCTTAGCTGCTTGGATCTCATATTAAATGCATTTTTCTGTTTTTCAGTGTGCTGACTCACAAAGGGACACAAACCTGCGTGTTCTTTTTCTTCAAATTAGAAGACGAATGTAACCATGGTAGATCTGTTCTCAAGCATTCTTCGTGTTTGCAGAGTAAATGTTAAAATAAACTGAAACAGTGTAGATAATGTAATGTACAAGGTCACTCAAACCAGTGAAGACAATGGAACTGCTGACCAAAAGATGTGCAAAGAATTACAGAAAGATTAAATCATACCGGACGTGCCACCTCTGAAGACGTTAATTATGAAGACCAATCAAAGTCTTGTAAAATAATATGGGGTGAAGAGTTAGATTACCTAATGTATTTTCTGATAGGTTAAAGATAGTGGGGTATAACAGATGACCAATAGAATATTGGGGGATTGTACAATGAAAAAGGGATAAAAACCCATGTCACGGGGAGTCATTTAGGTGGGTTAGGGAATGCTATTGATTTTATCTAGAAACTCTGTCACTCTGCTTGGTGACTTATTAATTTATTAAAACCATCCTCGCCCTTAGTTTGTCCATTTACACTTTTCCTCCTTGTGAGGGAGGTGCCCTTTTGCCCCGGAGCCGAGTCCTGACTGATGGCGATTTCACTGATGTCCTGAGGACGAAGACTGAACTTGTGCGCTGACCTAAACTTTGGAGGGTAATTATGACAATGCAATTGTGACTTGTCTGTTTGCTTTTCCTTTCTAGGTGCCAACTGCTTACTTTTGACAGAGACCTTAGACAGATGTTTTCCAAATTAGTGTTCTAAATTGTTTTGCATGAAGCCCAACATGCTAATGTTAATCAGTGGATAGGACAGGTGTTCACCAAAACTGACACAAATAGACAAACGACCGAAACTATGGTTTGTTGAACGGACGCGTTATTGACACTCTGCTGAATTGATCTATGTTCACGCCTTGTTATGTTCTGATGTTTGTAATTCTTGCTTTAATGAAATCTTATCAAAGTTGCCATATTGTGAATATGCTATTATGTTTCTTGGTTTTGAGGTTAACGCATCTGCTCTTAGATTGTAACTAATAGGGAATAAAACTCATAAAAGTCTACTAAACTGGTGTGATTATTCATGGCTGAAAGGTCATGGTAGCGTCTTGAATTGATTAATGACTTTGACTAAAGTAAAATGTATTGTTGTGATAAATATTGATGACATTATTGACGTATTGATTGTCATATTGATTAGCTATCTCGTCCTAAGGTGTCTCTCAACTGGGTCAAAAGATTCATTGGCCTAAAACGAGTTCTAATAGTGCCCTTGACTAATTTGTTAGCTCTCTCAGCCATACCATTTGTGAGAAAACTGCTTTTGCAGGTCTCCCCCAACATTTTGCTCCATTTTGGACTATTATTTGTTGTTTTTCAACTTTGACAGTGCACTGAGTTCTGCAGTCCAGACCTCAGTGACATTGTTCTATCCTTTTCAAAATGGTATGTTTAGCTGGGTGTCTCCAATTGGCGTGTGCTGACTTACTTTTGAGTCCCTAATATATTGTACCTTTGGAAGATAAGGCTGGCTGTCCACACGAGCTGCTACACTGGTTGTGCCACTCTGTGACAAAGAGAAAACATGGCTTTCAGTTGCCATTGCAGACTGAAGAGGCTATGCAATCTACTTGCTATTGCGAGTCACATTGTATCAGGCAAACTATTTTTAGAGCCTACTGACCCCTTTCTGGCAAATGAACTAGAGCTAGCACAGTACACATGTTCTTATAATTCAGAAAGTGAATGAGCTATGAAGATACCATTAAATCTTGTTTTTTTTCTTGTCATATTTGCTGTGCCTTCAAAGAGATAAGTCAGATGTCAGCTTATGTCTTTTTCCAAATGTCTGCTTCTTTTATCCTGGAGACTGTTGTTTACTTTTCTTTCTCTGACTACAATGTTAGAGAATTTTGTAAAGTGAACTGTCTGACAATCACTGTGAAACAAAAGGCTGTAGGATGTCAGTTTCTTTTTAATACACAATTGAATAGCTTGTAAATGAACAGTACAAATATTTCAAAATATGTCAACAATTTGGAAATCATTTTTTTGTAATTCAAGAGTGTGATGGAAACAAAGATTTTAATAGGATCAAAATAAATCAGAAAGCTTTACTTGGTGATAAGCAAATGATAAATATTTGCTGAAACCTGAATTCCAAACATTATTGTTTGTATGCTATACACGTTTCCGCAAAGCCTAATCACAGGGTCCATGGCTGCTTAGAAAATTAAATAATATTAACAGATTAATAAAGGATAATTACATTTGAAGAAAGCAAAATGTAAATCTTAATATTTCAAAATGTTCTATAAAATATGTGAAGGGATTTAAAATTATAGGCTAAAAATTAAGTTGGTGTCCCCATTTTGATTAGTGGAAGCTGTGCAAGTGCATCAAAAAGAATGTAGTATGGCTGGCAAGTGTCCTCAATTGAACTTAAAAAAAAGTGCAACCTTCCAGTTAAAATGTTTATTTAGTAATATTTATTTGTGTATTAAATAAATGATTAAATGTTTTGTGTGTTTAATGAAAAATGCTTGTTTCAATATTTTCTGATGTAATGTTATTCAGTTCTAATCATTGACAATGCTTAGACTGGGGTCTCCTGCTTCAAGTAATGACTCAGTGATGGCCTCCTGATTCCAATAGTGATTAATTGGAGGTCCTTGGGTTCCAGTAATGATTAAGTGGGGGTCCACAGGACACAAAAGGTTGAGAACTACTGGTCTAGAGTATAGTTACTTGGGCTGTGGCTGGGTCGTCACATACAGCAATGATGTAATAATTAATGGCTACTTCTCAATATGTAGAAACCCAAAGATTGAACTTTAAACAGTAGGTCTCCGAATTACAAAAGCAAGACTTTCACCGTTCTGATGTGGAGTAGCACTCAAGTGATAATGGTGTCAGATCTCCCAAATTCATTGGCTCATCCACCTATACATTTATCTCAATGAGTTATTCACTAACCCTGAACATCTGTCTTCAACTGATATGTCACTCATGCCTTAAGTGTCTTCTTTAAGCAATAAAATCTTATACTAGTCTGCCTTGCTGAATGTTGTACAGAGAATAAAAAATTGCACCTGGTGCCTTCTGCGAGAAAGGGAATTTTGTGATGGAACTGCCATGCTGTACCTATTTTGTGAGGAAGCAAAGTTTGTACTGCTCCGTTCTGATTTATATGTGTCCTCTAATGGAGAAATCTTGTGTTTTGCTTCCACAGCTGTACCTGTCCTCTGAAAGAGGGAAGCGTGCATTGTTTCTACCTAGGGTGTACCTGTGTTATGAAGAAGGGTTGTTGCCACTTTTGTTTCCCCTACTTATGAAAAAACAAAAGACCTATTGAATACACTTATATAATATGCCCTGCCTTGTAATTACTGGGTCACTTTTAATGTAAAAAACAAAACAAAACTACAAAGCCCAGAATACAAAGTTTCATAAAAAAACAGTATTATCTGAATGTATTACATGGGACCCGAGGCTATTTAACTATACAAATTTGTAAAATGTGTAAAATTATTATTTATTTCAACAAGTTTATTTCATATACAAGTTTTCAATCACTCAACATAAAAGCCCAGCAAGTTAAATATATGCTGCTGGCTTCTATTGAGCTCTGCATCATGCCACAGGTGGGATCCGCTTTCAAGCTTTAGTCAGTTATCTGAGCACCATAGTATCTCAGCAGCAATTATTATTTACATTGTGGCCTTTATCAATGTTAAGCATAACTATTTGAAATCACTTCCAGCCAGCTCACGCTTCTATGAAGGTTATCAACCTCCACTGTATCATCTCCACCAATCAGATAGGAATTAAGCCCTCCGTAGACTGCAAATGGGTCAATGACACAATAAATATTTTTCGCCCTCCTTGAAAAGTGTGAAAAGTGTCTTCCTTGAATGGTGTCAATGGAATCACCTTCAACAATCACCAGACTGCACCATAATTTTTGGTGTGTGTGTCTTGTTTCTCCAGTGTCCCTGTCCATGTGTTTATTCTTGTTGCTCTGTCATGAAATATGGACAACACTGTCCCCGTGTCTATGTCTTGCCAAATATTTGTCTCGTCATATCTTGGTGTCCCTGTCTCCCTGAGAATGATCTATGATCCATGTTCAAGGTCCAGATCTCCTTGTCTCAGAGCCTAATTCACCTAGTCTCCATGCACATGTCTGCTATCTCCATGTTTGAGTCTACCCAGGCTCCAAATGACTTTGGCCCTCATTACGAGTGTGGCCACCCGAGGACCGCCACACTAGTGTGATGGACGGACCACTGTACTCCAGGCGGTCCGACCTCCACATTACAACCTTGGTGGGCTGACCCGCCGAAGGACCGCTGTCTCCTCCAGCAATATTGTTCCCGATGCGGTAATGGTGGCCTGAGTTGTACTCAGCCAGGGTGGCATTGTACTCAGCACCACCTGGCTGACTACAACTCAGCTTTCTGCCAGCCTTCTCATGGTAGGATCCCCGCCATGACAAGGCTGGCGGAAAGCCAGTGCCATGGGTTCCTCTGCCCAGCACCGTCGGAATGTGCACTGTCCGGGGGTGCTGGAGTGCTATGACATTGGCCTCAGCTCCCTTAAGGAAGCCAAGACCAATATCTTAGCATTGTTCCTGCTGGGCAGCCCATCGGGAGCCGCGTATTACTATGAGCCCACCAGCCAGCCCGGGGGGAACATTGTAATAGGATCGGGGGTGCCACTGCCATGGTGGGGGCGTCCTCCCAATGAGTTTGGCGGTCCTGCGATGGAACCGATAACTCATAATGAGGCCCTTTGTCATTGAGCTTCAACATTGTCATACAATGGAACATGATAGCGTGTATCTGTGGCTACCTCTGAAGGATTTTAGGCCTTGAGCATGTTCTGTTCATGAAAATAAAGGAACAACCCACACAAAATCTGTGAGCACTTTAGAAGTACCAGTACTTTTAGTATTACACAAGAGGCAGGAAGTCCTCTCCTGTAACAGAAAAACAATGGATTCGAGAAACAGGTGATGCTGCTCCGGCAGCTTCAGCACCTGAGAGAGGATTGAGAATTGAGCGCCTGTTAACTTACCCTTTTATTCTTCCTAGGTTGACGAAATGAATACCACTACATTTTGTAATAACAGGTCTTATTAATGAGACAATCTGCATGTCATAAATAATTAACATTAAGTTGTAGATCTATCCAGAGAACCACAGATCTGCTGAAGAGTGTAGGATGTTTTTTGCCTGCTGCGTACACGTGCTAATCGTATATTCTAGGCAGTCTTTAGAAAATGGCATAACAGTAGTTTTCACCAGACTATTACAAGAGTGAAAACGAAATTGTCTTTTTGTGCATTTAAACTACTGGAGAATGTTAAAAACGTTTACAGACCCAACAAGAGGCGTCCTGCCTGAGCTCCATGATCAGTGCACCCACCCCAGTATACACTGGCCCCGCTGATGGTGTGGGCCTCCCCCTCCCACTTTTTTGGGCCACCCAGGGTCAGTGGTGAGGTCACGGCTGTCCGGCAATTGCGGAAGACAGACCTTCTGGCATTGCTGAAGATGACCCAAAATGGCAACCACAGTTGTGGTGGCCTGGCTGTGCTCTGGGGAGGAGAACTATTTAGTGAGGGAATTTTTTTTTGTATGTGCAGGCTAGTGGTACACCTGGCTATGGCCAATGCTGGAGATTTTTGATTGTTCTGGGGTGAGGTGGTAGCCTAAAGGCGACTTGGGGACTGGCCAGGGAGTAACCTCATATAGATATAGGCCTGACGTCCCTACCTATGGAGGAGCCATCAAAGGTAGGAGCCACCCTGTGCACAGTCATATTCAGGAGTTTTGGGTTTATACTAGCTCCTGTGCCTATGTAAATTTCCAGTGAAGCATGCATGGCCAGCTTAATACGCCTCTCAGTGATGGCTACCCTACTCTGCTCACAATCATGGGAGAAGGCGTACCAGCACCATTAGCGGAACCCTGACCCATAGTCGCACATCCTCACTGCAACATGGTGATGGCTAAACAGAAAGCTTCAAAAGCGGCCTCCATTCGTGACATGCTACAGACACCCCAGGTGGACAATACTCAACGCCTTCTACTGTTCTAATCAGCCTCCATAAGTGACGCTAATTCCTTTGATACGTCCTCCTTACAAACCTCTGCAATTAAGGGGGATCTCCTCGAACTGCTGGCGGAGTTCCACTTCCACAAAGATATGGTGTCTTGGTGTCAAGACATCACCAAGTCTATCTTAGAACTGCAGCACTCCGTGCAACTAACAGTCACATCTTGAGCAGGTTGAAAATTAAGTGGTAGTGATCTCTCACAAGCAGGATGAGCTGGCGTATAGAATGATAACCAATGAAACCTGCCAAAAGGATAAACTGGATGACATTGAAAACAGGTCCAGGAAGAACAAATTCGCTTACATGACACCCCAAAAGAAGTGTCTAATAGCGACCTCACCAAATATTTAAGGGCCTTATATCAACACCTACCACAAACTCCTTCTGGCCTCCACCTCACCCCCCAAGGAGACTCGACTGCACCCATAGGGTGCTGTTGGCATTCCAATAAAAATGGAACCTGACACCTTGTGTCCTCACCAGATTTCATTTCTTCTCCAAGAAGGAGGCCATTATAAGGGCAGCTAGACAACAGGAGCACATACACTTCTGGGATGCCACAATTTCACTTTATCAAGATTATTCAATGCTAACACTGGTCCAGTGCAAATATTTTGTTCCTATCACCTCACACCAGTGCAGCAAAAATATCCCATATCAATAGGGCTACCCCTTCTGTCTTCTTTTCACTTATAATGGCATTCAACACAGGTTCACCAAGTTAACAGAGGCAAAGGAAATCTTGGGACTGCCACCTGCTGATAACTTGGCTGCCAGATGGGGGTCTCAGTGCAGAGGAGATGTCAGAGGAGATTGGCAGGCCCTCTACACAGGCAGAATCCGGAGGGAACGGAATCAACAGAGGCTTCGACGTGCTAAGGAACCCCAACCAGCTACCTTGGAGGAGGATTGAATCACCTTACCATGTGGATACCCGTATTGATTACTCCTAAAGATACATGTCGACCAAACATTGACTCTCCTGGGCGTGACTTCAGGTTCCCTGGTCAGGAGCACCTGATAAAGCTGCTATGCTCCCTGCAGACTCCAAGGCCTCATCCTTTGCACACCCCCCCTCGGTCCTACTTCACCAAAATTACAACACCTAATTTTACCATCACCGCCCTGTGAACTTTGCTTTGAGAATCGGTAGGGGCTCCCTACCTCCTGCGTGGAGCCTGCCCTGATCCATGTAATGAATGGCATCCTATGGTTGTCAGAGTGACACATTTGTATACTTCTCTCTTCCAGGAATAACAGTTCTTTTAATTTTGTTTTCTTGTTGACATGTGCTTATTTGCAGATTGTTAATCATTCACTGTACTATCACTCTCAACTTAGACGGTACATGCAGTATGCTTACCAACGCTTCCTTTTTACCTGCTTTTATGCAGCGGCATTTCACAGACCCACAGAGCAAATTTCCGTGCTCCTGAGCTTCACTGTGTAATAGAGATTTTGCTACCATGGCAGACCTTGTGACCCTCATGATTAATATATCACTCATCACCTTAAATGTCCAAGGCCTTAACTCCCCTGTAAAGAGGAGAGCCTTACTTCAGTGACTGAAGGCCAAAGAGGTGGATATAGTCTTCCTCAGGAGACTTACTTCATCTATAAAGATGTTCCCAGACTTTGCTCGTATTGGTTCCCCTTGCAGTTTCAAGCTGGCACTGCTTCCAAGAAAAAGGGGGTGGCTCTCCAATTGAGACATTGACTGCCCTTTGAATTAGAATCCAAACACCAGGGCAGAGAGAGGAGACTGGTCACAGCCAAAGAGGTCAGGAAGGAGATTTGTGGGCTCAAAGGTTGAAAGGCGCTGGCCTGGGTTGCTTACTGGCCTCTTTCTACAAGGCCTTTGCTAAACTCCTAGTTACACCTTTAGCAGCCCTATATAATGATATTATCAAACATGGCATAGTTGCTGACACAATGTTAGAGTCCCAGATTCCCTTACAACTGAAACTGCAGAAGGATCCCACACTTCACTCCTCTTACCGACCCATAGCATTACTGAACACTGACATAAAATCTTTGCAACCTTTATAGTCTTGAGACTGCACTCAATTTAGAATAGTCTCATTTCCCCCAACACATTGGTTTTATTCATAATCGTCATGCCAGGGGTAACACCAGACTAACCGCCACTCTTATCGAAGTGGCAGAGAGGACCAGGACCGCAATGGTCCTCCCCTCCCTTGACACACCAAAAAGGCTTTGATCAGGCTACTGGAACTATCTCACTAAATGTCTGAATAGAATCCCTATGAGTCCCAATCTGAAACCCATAAACCTGGGTAATTTCAAACAACCCGCAACTAAGCTGAATTTTAACGGGGAAATGACCCCACTACTCCCAATCATACGAGGCCACAGACAGGGCTGTCCGCTCTCCCCACTGATTTTTGCCACGACTATAGAGTCCTTTGTCCAGAAAGTGCAAGCTAACCCAGATATTAAGGGTGCAAAGGGAGGCGACAAAGAAATCAAGATGGCTCTATATGCCAATGATGTGCCCTGTTTGTAAACCAAGCAATCCACATCAATTCCTGCTCTCAAAGAGGAATTAACACTCTTTAGTTAAGCCTCTGGCTTCTCAGTGAATTATACAAAACCCTGCAGCCTGTTGTTGTCCATTTTTGGTTCCAACATACACACTGTGCTCCTAAACAATGACTTCACATGCGCCCAACCTACCATCACATATCTGGGAGTGCAAATTTCCAACTCCCTCTCAGCATTGTATGTACCATCCCTTCTTGACACTTTATATAAGGACCTTTACCGTTGGGGTAGGCTGGAAATCTGGCTAGGGAAGATGACTGCCATGAAAAATAATTTCTTACCAAGGCTTCTCTATCTGGAACAGTCACTACCAATCAAATTCCCCACAGTGATTTTAGACCGGATCCAAAAGAAACTGCTGGGTTTTGTCTAGAGAAAACAAACTCCTAGGGCTCCAAAGGCCATACTCCATAAATTCCCCATTGATCGAGGGTTGGGGTTCCCAAACATTCAATCCTACAATATGATGGTTCACCCAGCTCTGGATTGGAGCTGTACAATAAGCAATCTCTTCTGTGTGCATGTTGAACAACACATTTCCCCATCCCATTCTTCAGCCTGCTGTGGCTCCCACAGTGGGTGCCACCTACTTGAGGTTTCTCCTACCCTGCTAAAATACTGGCAACATATAACTCAAAAAAGGGCTCCACGTCTTTCCTATCGCCAATGACTCCAATTACCCACAAACCCAATTTCCCGGCAGGAATGGCTGACCCAATTTCGCTTGCTGGAAGGAGCCCTGCCCCCCACATTTGGCGACTTGTATTGCGAAGGAGAACTTTGCCACCGAAATGAACTACAGGCAGAATGGAATTTACACAGTGAGGATAATTATCGCTTAACACAATTATTGCACTGTGCAGGCATGAGTGATGTTCAGGACAAGGCCAGTTGGGACAAAAGAGCCCTAGAAAAATTATTTGCTAATAAAGTCACATGTTAGGTCATCACTCTACTGCAGAGGGCAAGCTCTAACTTAGGTACTAGCCTAAAAACACTGCTATATATTGGAGGGAAAGTAGACATAGGCCCTCATTACAACCCTGGTGGTCGATGTTAAAGCGGCTGTAATACCGCCAACAGGCCGGCAGTAAAAAAAATGGGATTTGGACCATGGCGGATACCGCCATCCAAAACCGGCACTTTAACACACTAACGGCCAGGGTGGTAATGGCCGCTGGGCTGGAGACTTCGGTGTCCAGCCCGGCGGCTGCCACAATCCCACCCTCGGGATTACAACCCGGCCTACCGCCATGGTTTTTGTGACAAACATACTGCCACGAAAACCATGGCGGTAGGCACTGATAGGGGTCTACCCGGCCCCCTCCCCATCTCCAGAGCCCTCCACCACCCTCCCCCTACTGCCCCCGCACATATACACACCCACACGTGCACCCATATACACACATGCACACACGCATACCCACCACCACCCATGCATGCTCACATACTTTCCCACACACCGCAACACACACCAACATACCTTGTCACACAAATGCATTCACAACACACAACACTCACAATCACTCATTCACGCATGCATCCTTTGCGACTCATACCCGCATGCACGCATACCACTACATACACCCCCCCCACATACACACAACACCCCCCACCTCACTCTCCGGTCGGAGAACCTGACTTACCTGCTTGCAGGGGTCCTCCGGCTGGAAACGGTCTGCGGCGCTGCTGTCAGCAGCTGCGTCCGCCAGCAAAACACGCCAGGCCGTATCCTTGCTCCTGATACGGTCAGCGGTGTTTTGCTGCCGTGGCGGTGCTGCTGTCAGCAGCGCCGCCTTACCGCCGTCCGCCGCCATGACCGTCGGCGGTGTTCGGCCAGCATTCTGGCGGTACATTGGCAGACGTTGCCGTTTCGGTAGGCGGTCGATACCACCAATGTTGAAATGAGGGCCATAGTTTGTAAAATCTCGCAGGATACTTGGGTGTGTATATGGGGTTGTGCAGCAAAATCCTCCATATGCACTTCACATAAAGAGAATACTTACAAGCTACTTACCCGCAAGTATCTTAGACCTACAGGCCTATGTTCAATGTTTGGCGGCCCAGACACATGTTAGAAGGGATGTGGGGAATAGGGGACCTTCTTCCATATGTGGTAGTCTTGTGATCATATACAAGATTATTGGACAGCTACACTATCCCACATTCACACTATTCTGGGTGTTTCTCTCCCCATGGACCCTTTAATTATGTGTTTTGGCGATCCTCGTGATAGAGCGTAAATATTAGTAATGCTTTTAGTGACCCAAATGTCAGTAGAAGGTGAAGATTTAGGTCTCATATTTGACAGCATAACATAGAAAGCTGCACTGACACGGATATTAAAAGCGCTAATGTTTTAATTTTCTGGTGATCACAATTGTGCCTTTGTTATTAAATAACATGTTAGTAAAATAAGATTGATGTTAGAGTGTATTTTAGACTCTAGAATAATTGCTAGTATCGAAACAAATTTAATTTTCTAATGTTTAATGTGTGATTTATGAGTTTAAAGATACATGTAGAAATGAAATAATTGCACTTCTCTGCCGCATTTATTGAAATGTACTGACAAATGTATCATTTAAAGTATAATTCATTGCTTATACTAATGAACTATTAATACTCATGAGTTTATAAGTTTATATTTTGCATGTTTTATTACATTGCAATTATGTAAAAATGATGAATCATTGTTCTTACTAATATGAGTCTTTCTCTAGGATCCATTCTGATGAGAAGCTTTACAAGGAGCAATAATTGAATTGTTCAATTGAACAGAGACTTTTAGTTTAGTGGCTTGAATTGAACATCCTGGCATGTGGGATTAACATGAAATAAAATGTTGCTATTACTCTCTGGAGTCACACGGATGGAAAATGGTTCTCAGGGAAAGTCTGAGAATTAGATGCACTGTCGCAGCTTCAAGATCACCCGTTGCCGACGACAGGGTGATTCCCCTTTCAAATGACCTGACAATATCAATCCAGTGAATCAACAGTTTTAGACATTCTGTCACTGCATTGTTCCCGATGACACTTCTGACTGAACTTTGCTGCTGATCCATGTGCTTTGCTAATGAAGAATTATTGAATGCTGTTCCTTGGAGAGGTATACCCCTCTTAGCTGATTGCCATTTCCCCTTGCCATTTCCCTTTTTTCTAGAATAGAATCTATCAGGCTGACACTCACTCTTTAATTTTTCTAGCTAGTATTCTGTAGTCCAAGAGATAGTATTTCACATTTTTTTGTCTCCTTTTGTATTTTTACCCGCATGTGTCTGTCCCCACACACGTATTTACTAATTTGGTTAGCTGTAGGGACAACTTGTGTCCAGCCCTAAATGTGTTTAATTGAACTTGACAAATGCTGATACAACCTGACCTAAGATATATTTCAGTATCTCAGATAATTTCATTAATGATATGCATGATTCTTCTTAAATGCCTACTTGTGTTGATGCTAATTCATTTGAACTTGTTTTGCTGCTTTGGGCAGCCTATGGTGCTTAAATACCTTTAAAATTTGATCTTACAAACTGTCCTTATGACACTAACTTTGTGGTTGTAAAATAAAGATTTTAACTTTATTCCTGTTTGGAGCTTGCCTTCTATGGCCATATTAGTCATGGTGTCTAACTGTTTGGATGGTGTTGATGTAAATTTGTGTATGGTTCACCGCAGTTCTTTCTGGGTCAAAAAGTCCGTTGACCTCAGTGAAGCATTTTATTCCTGCAAAGGATGAAAACTTGCTTCAATTTCTGGTAGAAGAGTGAGGGTTTCATCCCATAAGAGGGGGAACCATATTTTTGTTTAGAGTTAGGGAGTTCACATATCATTGCCCAGTCAAAAAATTTCCCATCCCGTATTTTGCCCCAGGGTGTGTTCCAGAGATTGATGAAGTTCCAGTATCATGCCTACAAGTAACGGATTGTTGAATATTGATAAGGGTTTGCACTTGTGATGCTTTTTGCTTGAAGATTGTGGTGAAATGTGATGTTGTGAAGTGTTCTGCGGAGTCGATGTACTCAAAGGGATTGTGGCGCTTTGTGCTAAAAAAAATGTCTGCGGTTGTTATTGTTGACAGGTCCGTCGACGCTTAAGACCCCAGGATAAATGCACAACTGTAGAAGACACTTGGTTAATTTATTGTCTGCAGTGAGGTACTGGTCATAAGGTGCCATTGACAGTGCCAGTAGTTTTTACTTGAGTGAGTGTGAGTTGTGGTTGGCATTTAGTGAATACAAAAGGCCTACGGTGGATCTCTATCAACCGGTGTGAGAATTGCTGGTGAAATTGCACTTGTTGCATGATTGCGAAGGCTATAGTCGGAAGTGTAGCCTGTACAGTTTTCAAAGGGTTTGAGCCCTGCCTGTATTGTGCATCAGGTTTTCGTTTTTTGCTCGCAATATTGTGCATTTAGTGTATGTGGGAGAGACAATGGCAAAGTGACTGCAGCTGCTGAGTGAAGTGAGTGCGACGTCATTGTGTGTTGTGCTGGTATAGGTCAGTTAGTGTGAAGCTGCACTGGTATTGGTGGACAGTATTGTGTTGCTATTGGTTGAGGACCGTGAGAGCACAGGATTGTGTGATTGAACTTACTTTCTGATTCGATCGCAAGTTGTGAATTTAATTGAAATTGAATAAAGATGAAATTTTTCAAAGCATTGAAGAGTGAGTTAGGGGGCAATGTGTTTATTCCAGTTAGAGAAGATATTGAAGCCCCACCAGAAGGAACTCCAGGTTATATTGTGACAACTCTTAGAACACTGGTGCACAATTACTTAGAAAGAAGGTGCTTTAGCCTTTCCCCGATACAAAACTTTTAATCAGAGAATTCTAGATAACTTGAGGCAAATGATGCAGCCCTTAGTGTTTGGGAGTTGTTTTCTTGTGACAAGAAATCAACTAAATATGAGAACAGAATGCAGAAGGCAATTAAGACACTTTCAGAAGATAGATGGGATGCAGAACAGAAAATATGGACAGCAGAAATATTAGATGGAGTAGGAATGTTTCCAGCTATTTCAGGTGAAGAAGAAAAATCCAGTACTAAGCCTAAGACAAGAAAGAGACAGGCTACTAAGGCAGAGCAGACAGCAGAAGATGAGAATAACAAGACAAGTACATATGAGAGTGATTCAGATGATGAATTCATAAATAAGTTATTGACAAATCAACCTCCACCTTATCATGCAGTTGAGATAGGAACAAGAAATGAAGTAGGACCAAGTATAACCACAAGTGTGCCAACTGCTCCAGTTGCACAGACCCCGAATCATACAATTCCTTGTACACGTGCAAATTTAGTGATACAAGTGCCCATGGTTTATCCATCTGTCCAGAGTGTCAATACAGTTCAGCCTGAACTAAGTCCAGTTACAAATCAAGTAGTACAGAGCCCAGTTATGAACCAGGTTATACCAAGTCTCATTGTGAGTCGAACAGTGTCCACAAGGTATATAAATCAGCCTGTTCAAAATTGTGCCCAACCCCAGTCAATGCCCACGATCACTCAAGTTCAGTCAGCGCCAGATGTTGTTCAGAGCCAAACAGGACATAGTTTTAATTCTGTTTTAACAGGTCAAAGTACTGGAATGACAATCCTGCAGAATCAGACAAATTTGATAGGACCAAATGCATTAACATTTCCTGTAAATATAGGTCCAGTTGTTCCCTTGTGTGCTTCAGGTAACCTGGAAGCAATGTTCATTCAATAAATACTCCAGCTGATTCAGAAACTCCAGTTACATCTGCAGGGATATCACCCGTTGGTACGCAGAGATCAATATTTTCCAATAATTCAGGAATGGGAGGACAGCTTCTCTTATTCTACTTTTGATTCCTACATGGATTGCAGATCCCAACCAGATGTTGAATCAGACAGAACCAGTTCTTGATGCAAAGTTTCCATAGGAAACCCCACTTCCTTACATGCCCACACCTGATCAGATCACAAATTGACATTGCAGTACCCCTCGAAATGTGCCCCAGAGAAATAACATTAGTTTGCAAGGTCCTTCAGCACAGCAGTTAACTGAAGGGTTGAACAATATGAGCCCACAAGGAGCAACAGGTACAACAAATGGTAACATTAGATCAGAAGAGACACCAGAGAAAGACACAACAGTGAATGTGCCTAGACCAGGGTTCTGCAAAGTCGGCCCTGGAGAACTGGGTCCATGCCAGATTTTTAGCATATCCACATTTAGAAAAATGTAGATTTCTGAAACATCTTTTTTCTAAATGTGGATATGCTAAAAATCTGGCATGGACCTGCCTCTCAAGGACCGACTTTGCAGAACCCTGGCCTAGACTGAAATTAGAATTAAATGAACTGATTATGGGAATGCTAGAGATGGAGCAATTAGAAAGATACACAGAAGATGAATTGTGATACATGTGCAAAGATGTTACTCAAAGTGCAGGACTGGCTTATGAGAAATTGGCAGAGTTGGCCAAAAAATATGAAGTAGATGTAGAAAAATCTTAAACTTTAAAGAGAAGTTACAGATTAGAATTTGATACCAAAGACATAGCAAATATGAAATTACCCATAATGAGAATGCGCATAAAGGAATTAATTACATACATACAAATATGGGGGGCATTAGATAAATGGGAAGGCAGATGGGCAAAGAAAAGAGATCAGAAGAAGGCGAAGCAAAATTTGTCTCTGGCAGGAGCAAATCAAACTGATGACAATGTAAAAGTGATGCCTATGAGAGAGATTCCAGGAGGATGATATGTGCATGTCCCATAGAGCAGAAGTGGCATACTGTCATTCACAAATGGTTACATGAGATTGACAGAGAAACCAGTAGAGTGGTACAAGCAGACAGAGAGGGTTGTAAAGCTTTCAAAATGCCTGTGGGAAGATTTGAACACATTGTTTAACATTGTAGTTCCAGTTGACTTGTGGGTTGAGTGCAAGCGCAATGTTGATTGGCCTGATCATGAACCGCCGAGAGACTGAATAACAGGTTCACTGTCTGAAGAGGTGATGAAAAATTATTACAAAGTGATTGAATTTTTGAAGAACCAAGTATCCCCGAAAGGCTTTGATTAGCAGAAAATTGACAGAACTCAGGAATCAAAAGAGTCAATTCATGCTTATTATGAAAGGTTTTGAAAGCTTTCAAACAGCCTAGTGGTACAGAAAACACTGAGCTGAAAGACATGGGTCATTATGTGTTTAAATTTGGGAAAGGATTAAAACCAGAAGTTAATGAAATGATCCAAAAGCATTTGATTTGTTGGCAGGACATGCTGATTGGTGAGATCCTGCAGTATGCAAGTTACTATGGTAAAACTGAGGCAGAAAAGTTGAAGGAGATGTTAATGGTGATGAAATTGAAGGCTGCTTAGACAGGAAATAAGAGATTGCAGATTATGGTGAACTCTAGTGGAAAGCAAGGTGTGCAACAGCAGGTTAACAACGTGCCTCAGTTTTGAGGTCGAGAATGTGGTGTTCGGACAGAGCAGAGTGGAAATGTGGCTGATGTGCAGTCAATGAAGAAAACATATCCATGTCATGCTTGCAGACATTATGGACATTGGAGATAAGAATGTCCTTATAATATTGTAAATAATTTGGTGCAGAATGGTGGTGTTGTTCAGACTATTGGCAATGATCAAGTTCAAATTCAGAGAATTCAAAGACCCTGAGTCCAAAATGTGATTGCTTCCACAGGTGCACAGCAAATACAGGCTCCACAGCAAATACAGGTCCTGCAACAAACACAGGTTCCACAAGCCCCGATGACACAGCAGCAAGTGATAGTTGCTCAGCAAAGTGTGAATTAGAAAGCAACTGCAAATCAGTTGGTGTCACATTTTTCCTTAATTGATCTGAGTGCTGAGGAATTTTCAGTAACATATAACAGTGACAGTTCTGATGATGACGACTGCATGTTAGCAGCATCCTTAGAGATAGATCAACATGGTCCCTATGTAAGTGGCAACATTATGGGATGCGATGTGTCATTCCTGGTCAACACTGGAGCTACACATTCGACTGTTAGAACTGTAGAAGTATAAAATTTGCCCTTGTCAGAAAAAATAATTCAGGTAGTAGGAGTAGCAAATAAGCAACTGACAAACCCTGTTAAGGAACATGTCCCAGTAAAAATAGGTTCATTTGAGGACCGACACCAATTTGTGGTTTGCAATTCAAGTCCTGTTAGCCTGTTAGGTCGTTATCTATTGTGTAAGTTAAACTGTTCCCTTAGCTGCACACCCAAAGGAATAGAAATTCAAACAAATAATGAAGAAGATATGCCCAGTAAAATAATAGAACAGTGCCTGCTTGTCACACCGTTTCCAGTGATGACAGTTAAAAATTTGCCTGACCAGTTGCAAAAGACAGTTTTGCCAGAAGTTTGCGATTTTACAGGAAAAAAGATAAGACTAATAAAAGGAGTGGAGCCAGTAATAATAACGGTGAAGTCAAACATAGTATATCCGAGCATACCACTTTCTAGCAGGACCCCAGAAGTAATTGCAGGAATGACTCTCGGAATAGATAACTTCAATGAGCAAGGTGTTCTAAAAGAAATCTTGGGAAGTCCATGTAATTCCCCTCTTTTAGAATTCTGGAAATCCAATGGAAAATACTGCATAGTTCAGGATCTGAGAAAAGTGGATTAAATTGTTGTCTCATTTTGTCCAGTCGTACCAAATCCTGCAGTGATTTTGATTCGGATCCCGTGTGAAGATGAATTGTCCACTGTTATTTATTTGTGCCAGGTGTTTTTTTATATTCCCCTCATGAGGAAAGCCAGATTCTCTTTGCCTTTAAATTTGGAAGCTGTGTTTTCACATGGTGTCGTACACCTCAAGGGTATACGGATTCACCATCAGTTTTTAATCAGATTTTAAAAAAGAATTATGAATCCCTTAAAATGCCTTTTCATTTAGTTTTGTAGTTTTGGTGCAATACATTGATGATTTGATGGTTGCATCAAATACACGTGAAGCCTGCAGGAGAGATACAATTGCCCTGTTAAATCATTTAGCAGTAAATGGACATAAAGTTACCTTAGCAAAGTTGCAGTATTTTCAAAAGGAAGTCAAATACTTAGGTCACCACATAGACAAAGATGCAAGGAAGGTGTCCCAGTAGAGAATTTCAGCAATAATGCAAATGAACCGACCAGTAACACAGAAAGATGTCAGAATATTTTTGGGCATAGTTGGCTACTGCCACCAGTGAAGTCCGAATGTATTCCTTTTGTCCAAGCAGGACATTCCTCTGTCTACAGAGGTGACACACAAAGATGAGTCTGATTCAGTACCATATGATGACAAGTGAAGGCATGCCTTCTCTGAGCTAAGAGGTAGCCTGTGCCGAGCCCCACCTCTGAGAATGCCAGATTACAACAAATGTTTTTTCTATGTTTTGCTGTGAAATGAATGGTGTGCACTTTCTTTTTTGACATATTTACACAGAAGTGTTAACAAGGCTGTGGCCTATTTTTCAGCCACACTTGCATTTGTAGCTGCTGTGTTGCCCAACTATGTAAAAGCTGTGGCTGCAGTGAGTGTCAGTATAGGACAGTGCAAAGGCATTGTTATGGGACATCTCCTAAGTGTTTTTGTGCCCCATTCTGTTGAAGTCCTTTTGACCCGTACGAAGACCCTGTACATGACCAACGCTCACTCTATTCGCTATGAACCGGTCATCCTGGGGTCCCCCAATGTCAATATCAGAAGATGTAACATCTTAAGTGTGGCAACACTCTTGCCAATTCCTATTAAAAATGTAAATGACTGCAAGGAGGAGGTGGACAATGACTGTCTCAATGTGATTGAACTGTGCACTGAACCAAGACATGATATTCAAGATAACCCACTAGATGAAAATTACTATGGGCCTCATTAGGAGTTTGGCAGTCGGACTGCCAGACCGTCATGTTGGCAGTCCTAAAAAGACCACCATGTTGGCAGTCCTTCAGATCGCCCTATTGCGAGTTATACAGGCAGGACAGCCAACCTCCAAACAAAAAAGGCAAAACGACTGTGACGCGGAGGGCTGGAAATAGGTGGTCCAAGCTCCATCCCCGATAGCACTGTGACCTTCTACTGCCCGTATTACAAGCACACAGTCGCCATGGTGGTCCGCCAATGGCGGTCCAAACCACGGCAGTCCGGGGTCACCAAAGTAATAAACAACTGCAGATTAGATGAATTTGATAACAACACAGCTGACACATATTGCCATTCTGGACAAACATGCAAAGGACACTATAAAACACACCCCCTCCACACACCACAATGCTTTGCATTTACAATACCAAACACTGACGCTAGAGCGACCTTTGTACACAAAGGGATATTAGGCATCACTTTTTTCTCACTATCTCTTTTCTCACCCAGCACACTCTTTTGTCTAGTCACACCCTTTTGCACTTCCCTTCTTTAGTAAGTCACTGTCACATGTTTTTTCCACCATATCACAGTCCAAAAATTCCCTTTTTTCTGAGGATGAGTAAAGAGTCATGGTGGATGAAATCATAAGAGTAGAGCCACAGTTGTTTGTCCAGCATACTCCTCTCAGCAGGAAAATGGAAATGTGGGACATGATAGTCGACAGAGTCAATGCTGTAGGCACCAACCTGCGCACAAAGGAGGACATTAGAAAGAGGTGGAACAACCTGAGAGGCAAGGTCCATTCCCTGGTCTCCAGGCACCAGCTGCAGGCCAAGAAGACTGGTGATAGCTATCACAGTGCCCCATTATATCTCTTTCCCTGGGGTGAGAAGGTCTTGGCCATCCTGCATCCTGAGGGCTTGACAGGAATACCTGGAGGAGTGGAGTCTGGTAAGTCACAACACTAAAAATGACACCAAAATGCTGTCATGAATGCCCACAGCTCATCTATTTGCACTGTTTCTGTGACTCCACTCACCAGTCAAGTGTTCAACTGTCTAAAGACCTCTATTTGGCAACCCTCATTTGAAGTGTACTCACTTGAGGGAATGACATTTGTATAGTGTGTGTAGTACAGGGCTGACATGACTACAACTCCCAGCGGGCTCAGTTCTACAACTCCAAACACCAGACCACTGGCCACTTGTCCACATTCCCCTGTTTGACAAATCACAAATGAATTTCACTCACCCTGGAGGATACCATTTGTCAAGTGTGGAAATTAGAGAGAGTGACCTGACTGTAACTTCCAGGAGGCATTATTCTTGTAACGACAAACACTAGCACAGTGGTCACATGCTACAATACACCTGTTAGTGAACTCTTTGGGGAGAACATCGGTCAAGTGTATGTACTAGAGAGAGGAGGCATTGTTTCAGAAAATCAAAACACCAAAACAGTGGTCACTTGTCCAAAGACCACTGTCTGCCAACTCACAAGTTAAGTATACTCATCTGTGAGGTTACCATTTGTCAAGTGTGGGAAGTAGAGAGAGTGGCATGACTACTAAGGCTGGGAAGGCTCTGTGCCTGTAAAACCAACCATCAGCTCAGTGTACTCTTGTCCAAATCTCATTGTTTGTGAACTCTCATTTGAAGTGGACTCACCTGGGAGGATAACATTTGTATAGTGTAGAAACGTGGGTGAACAGACAGTTACTCACAGCAGGCCATGTATCTGTAACTCCAAACGCCAGCACAGTGTTCTCTTGTCCAAAGAACTCTGTGTCCTGACTCTAAATTGAAGTGTACTCACCTGGGAGGATGATATTTGTATAGTGTATGTAGTACAAGGACTTACATGACTCCAACTCCCAGGAGGCCCTGTTTCAATAACTCCTAACCCCAGTCCAGTAGTCAATTGTACAAAGACCACTGATTGTCGATTCCTAAATGAAGTTTACTCACCTGGAGGGATAACATTTCTCAGGTATCGGGGAGTAGTGAGAGTGGCCTGACTGCAAATCCCAGCAGACCCTGTTTCTGTAACTACAAACACCAGCTCAGTGTTCTCTTCTCCAAATACCCATGTTTGTTAATTCACAAATGAAGTGTACTCACCTGGGGGGATACCACTTGTCAGATATTGGGGAGTTGTGAGAGTGACCTGACTGCACTCCTAGGGGGAGGCACTGTTTCTCTAACTGCAAACACCAGCTCAGTGTTGTCTTCTCCAAATACCCTTGTGAGTTAACTCACAAATGAAGTGTACTCACCTGGGGGTATACCATTTGTCAAGTATTGGGGAGTAGTGAGAGTGACCTGACTGCAACTCCCAGGAGGCACTGTTTCTCTACCTTCAAACTCCAGACCACTTGTCACATGCCCCAATACATCTGTTGTTGAACTCTAAATTGAAGTTTACTCACCTAGGGGGGATAACATTGGCCAAGTGTTTGAACTACAGAGAGTGACCTCACTGCATCTCCCAGCATCTCCCAGGAGGCACTGTTTCTCTGAATGCAAGGCCAGTCTTCATTTGTCCAAATACTCTTGTTTGGTAACTCTCAGTTGAAGCCTACTCACCTAGGAGGATGATATATGTATAGTGTATGTAGTGCAGGGAGTCACATGAATGCAACTCCCAGCAGGTCCTGTATATGTAACTCCATACACCGGCACAGTGTTCTCTCGTCCAACAACCCCTGTGTCTTAACTCTCAATTGAAGTGTACTCACCTGGGAGGAAAACATTTGTATAGTGAGTGTAGTGCCTGGAGTTACATGACTGCAACTCCCAGGAGGCTCTTGAACTTCGTTGTAGGGTGTGGTTCCATCCGGGTTGGCCGCCTGATATGCAGTTTGTAGTATACCCGTCGATAAGGGAGCCACATACTGACCCCATCGCTCTTCGGGCCATTGAGCGGAGGAAGCCACCCTTTCCAAGTTTGTAAAGAACACATCGGGGTCGTCCCCCTCTTGAAACTTTTGGAGTACCGAACTCGGTACGTTGGGGTGAACCTTACTGGCGGCAATGGTGTCGGTGAGCTTTTGTCAAGCTGTCTTGTGCACCAACTGATTATTTGCCATAATAGTGGCCTGACTTTTGAGGGCACTCTGGAGAGCCTCTCTATCCTCCTTGGCCTCCCTTTGTTGTGTCTCCCATACCATCTGTAGATGACGTTGGCCTTCTGCAAGTTGTTGGATCATGTCCTCTAGTGTGGGTTTCCCTTCCATGGTGTTCTGGGTTACTTGTCCTTCCGTCCTCTACCGCTACTATTCAAATCCCACTTCTGACACCACTGTGGCAGTGGGATAGCGATAGGGATGAAAGAGATACTCATGTTGATGATTTTATACAAGAGGTTTTATTTTAAAGTGTATAGGTGCCTTTATACAGTCTCTCTCTTTTTTTAGATGTTGCTTATCTCCTTTGTTTTCTTCTCTTCTAGGGTCCCTGGCGGTTGGTGATATGACTCTCAGCGGTGGTGTTGTCAGGTGGACCGGAAAAAAGAATGAACAGTATGTACGTCGTATGTCTGGGGATTCCTGGGATGGTGTTAGTAGGGATAGGGCGTAGAGAGAGAGAGAGAGAGAGAGTGATGTAGTGGAAAGGTGATGGTCGGGGTAGTGGTCCAGAACTGAGGGTAAAAGAAAAGGACTGGAAGGGTGGATAGGGTCCTGTCTCCGTTTTCACCCTGGTAAATCCCAAACGTCCTTCCTTTATCACAGTTAATGTGTCTCTGTGGTTGTAACTAGTGCTCCCCCCTTTTTGGTGTCCACCTCCCCAATTGTCCCTTCCCAACCTCCCTCTGCTCCCTCTCTCCACCCTCCTCCCTTCCAACTATAGTGCTCAACTTTGTTTTTAGGCAGGGCTGTACCTGCTGATGCCACGCCCCTCCAGGGACGTGGCGGAGTTGTGGCTTCTCGGAGTCTCCTTCTCCATCCTGTATCTCATCTCGGGAGTCCAGGGGTCTTGGATTGGCGTTCTCCTCCTCGCCTCCAGGCAGAGCGCTTTCCACTGCGTCTTCCTCCGTGCTCCCGACGTTCGTGGTCATGTTCTTCTCCTTCTCTCCGGTGTCTGTCTCCTCTTCCACACCAACGCGCCGCGCGCGTTGTCCTACAACTATTTTCATAGCTTTGGAAACCCGGATATCCGGGTTTCCAGCTGCTGTAAGTCCTTCGTCCATGGGACCCCCGGGGCACTCCGCGTACGGACGATTCTCTGTATATGTAGCCTGGGTTTCCGACACCCAGCTACATATAGCTATTGAATCTGTGGATCAAGTTATGCTGTATGATACGTCTAGTATATTGGCCTGGTTCAGCAAATGATATGAATACCTCTATACTCAACAGTTGCCGCAAACTAATATCAAAGTATCCGAACATTTTGACAAATTATACATGGCGTGGCTGGAGAACAGTTGTTGCTGCAGATCAGAGAGGATGAAAATAAAAAAAGCTGTCAGTGAAATGCCAGGTGGCTGTGTCCCCAGGACTGACAGATTTTTATATAGAATACATTGATGTCTTGACTGCTGTTTCATAAACATCATATGGTTCTCTATTACCACTTTCTTTAAGTACCTGTTGGATATTTTCATAGATGGTGCATCCCTATTCTCCCAAAATGGTGTAAGTACATTGCCTTTTTCTAAAGGTGAGCATTTTTCTCTGCATATGGCTATAAACTTGGAGTCCAAAATCTTTCTTTATAGCTTCTAAAGTAAACGTGATTCACCACAAAAACACAGGGAAGCTGCAACATGTTTGCTGCTGCCATTCTAGCAGAGTAAATTAAGACAATCTAATTTAACAAGCTGAAATAACTAGTTCAAGTATTTACTTTATTTCGATTTGTAGAAAACCATAAAAGTACAAAATGAATAAATACTTTTAAAAATGTACAATACAATCCACCAATTAAAAACAATCAATGGTTAATCGTTCAAAATGCAAGAAAAAATATATTTAATTGCAAAGGGCAAGTAGCAAGTTTTTTATAGTGCACATCCATTCATACAGAGTACAATGTACAATTTTAACGAGTGGATATATTTCAAACTTATACATATAATTTTAGGAATACAGAATTGACAGCTGGTAAAGCAAGGGCCGCCCTGAAAGGGGCATAGTTGGCCGGCACCATAACGGCCGCCTTGGACCCGGAAGGGACTGGTCAAACTGGTTTGTGCGGCCATTTCCCACCCGCACAAGTATGACACCCCCCCTCAAAACACAAAGTGGGGGAGAAGGCGCAAAAAGTGGGATGACCAATGGGGGGGGGGTTCAATCACTCAAACCCCCAATGGGGAAACAGGGAGATATCTGCAAGGGGCTGAGGGGGCATTTAAAGAAGCACGCTGTCCCTTGGAGGGACAAACAGACTACCCGGGACAGCGCGCAAGTCACAACAAATAAAAAACACCTTCCCACCCTGATAACAGAGCATTCAGTCTCGATGCCGGACAGACAGAAGGGGCAAGCGGAAATTAAAGGGAGTTTTTACCAAAATGGACGGTAAGCACACCTAGTAAGGCGGTGTGCAAATGGAAGGCCACACACCTGAGGATTCCTTACGGCAGGGTGAAAAGAGGCCAGCTAAGGGGAGTAAGTGGAACACAGCACTCGCAGCCCAGACCCGCCAGGATGGATGGCAGGGCACAGACCCACGCCAGGTAGCGAGTTGGGCCTAATCCAAAAATTAGAAGCTACCCCCTCGGAGAAACATGGTAAAACGAACACTATGGACTGAGCCCCCTCCAAAACGAAATATGGGATTGCCTACAGACAAAATGGGTCAAAGAGATATGACAAACAGAGGCCAGGACTCAAAGGCCAATCAGTCACTGCAATTTCTGATTTACTATTTTGAATTTATTTTAAATTGATTGTTCTTGATTTATGAGACCACCAACTAAGTTTGATGATTGTATTAACATAATTGTGATTTAATTAGCAGTGAAATTAAGGTCTCACCACTTCAACTGAATGTAAATACTTATGGGCAATTGCACATGTGTCTATGTCAATAAAAGTGGGCAAGTTATATCCACTAATATGTTTGCACAGTGCTTGGTTGTTTTGAACGCCACTGGTGGGGCAAAATTGGGAAATATAAAGTACTGGAGTGAGATAAGTGCGGAAGTTAAGAGAACAGACACACTTTTTCCCACGCTTGGTGTGAGCTTGGACAAGAAGCAACGGCGACCATGATGGCCCATAAAAATACCATCCTAAGCGTTGCACATTTGGGTGTTGTTAGTCTAAGCCCCAGCTAATTGTCATGTCTCCTCGCGATTTCCCTAGATCTAACGTACCAGGCCCAGTTTAGATACCCAGAAATGGAAAAGCCAACAATCTCCATTGTATCGCACCTCAAGAGCCACTGTGCCTCCCAAAAGTGCTGAAGGCCTAAATGTCTACACAGACGAAATGTCCACCTTTTCTGGTGGTCAGATAACTAGGACTGAAGAATAAAAATTGTTCTTCTGTCTCTAGTATCGAAGGACAAAAGGGACAATAAGCTGCAGGAGAAGCATCCTTATCCCATCGAGGAAAAAAAAATGTTTTAAGGGGAAATGTCCCAGTTTTGATTCTTATATATACGTTTTTAACGTAACTGGGTCTTATCCTATCCAGATAATGCTCAAAGCTAGGTATGCATTTGTGGAGGAGAAAAATTGAGGTTAGACCCATGTCCCTCTGATCATTACATATCTTGTACAACATGTGGTCCCAATATGTATTGCTCACCCTGGTGGATATTGCTTTTCCCTTTATTGTTGGTGACTGCCATAATGCCTCCATGTTGATTGAAGTACAAAGACTTTTGATCAAGTTGAGCCAGGGAGGGCTTTATCTAGTTCAATACGTTTTATTAAGGCCTCATGGTAGGGAGCCAGTTCCTCTGCTGTCCACAAATTCATACGCAATGTTTTAGTGATTTCAGGTGCTCTATTAAATCCACCCTGTTGAGTGTTAAATCAAGGCGGATGGGTAACAAGGGAAAGCTTGTTGGTAAATTGAACATAGTTCTAATAAATGTATTTTCTGCTAGAACCAATGGAGTAGTGTTAGCATTGCACCATAGTTCTGCTCCATAGGTTGCCCTACCAAGAGCTGTTACCCTGTATACTTCTAGAACTGGTGAGGCCGTTCTGCTAGAAGTAGCTTCAAATTTCCTTACAAAGGCAGCCACCCTATGTTGCAGTATAACCCTGTTCTTCTCTATCTACGGGATCAATGACAAAATGTCGGCAAGTCTGACACCCAGATAGTCAAAACTTTTAACTTGTCCTATGGGTACAACTTCCACATTCATCATGCCCCTAAAAAAGCAATGCAGTTTTATCGTCCTAAATTTAGCTTTTACTGGATTAATCTCAATGCCCCTAGGTGCACTAAGGATGTGACCCGGCCCGCAAGGGCCTAAAGGCCCATAGGAGTTCTGGAGAGCAACAGTGTATCATTAGCAAACATTAGGACCAGTATTCCGATCTCCTGCAGATTTCAGGGCGTCATGATTACAGTTGGCCACCCACTCCACTGCTCCATGCATGTACAAACTAAAGAGAGTGGGGCTTGGACCCACCCCTGACTTACTACACACTTGACTGGAATTCTGGGGGTGAGGGCTCCATCAATCCGCCATTTTACTTTGGCATAGGTTTCTGTGTGTAAGGTTTTTAAAATTCTAAATAGATTGTCAGGGATTCTGTAATTCCCCTGCACCTTCCACAGGTAATCTACTGGAACAAGGTCAAAAGCGGCCTCAAATCCATGAAGGTCACAAGTGGGTGGTCTTTGCTCATGGCAACATATTTCTAACAAATAGTCTTGGAGCAGACCACCTAGTCTAGCGTACTGACCTTTCCCCCGAACCCTGCCTGGAATTCTGTGAGTATTTTATGGTCAGCGATCCATGTCAAAAGGATTGAGAGAAGAAATAACTAGTTAAAGCAACATTTTAGCGCTCTTTTTTCAGCAAACAGAAGACCATATAATAAAAGTTGTAACACAGGGCTTCAAATCACTACAATTGCTAATTTTACAGGCAAAAACAGTGTTGCTCTATGCATATACCATTTGCTTACTATAGTATTTCTTGCCCCCAAACTTTGGCATGGAAAGAGGGATACTTTCCCAAATAGGTTGCGTGGGTAGGACTAGGAATCAAAGTAGGAGGGAGAAAAGGAATGGGAAAGGCAACAAGAAGTGATAATAGGGCAAGAGCAAGCAGTGCAAGCCACTTCAGAAATCAAAAGTTTAAACCAATTGACTGCACCTTACAAACAATAAAATTAATTATAAACGAAGTCAAGTAATTTTCACACTGCATGGAATGTTATAAAATTCAGCAGTGCGTCGGTCTTCTGAAGCTTTCTTCTGCAGTCCTCCATGCAAGGATTGAGCAGCCGCTGATCCAGAATAGAAAGTCTTCCACCTTCCACGGCACACTATTTGGCTGGGTTACACACAATTGCTGAGGTTCTTTTAACTAAAGATGTTCTGCATGTCTCCATGACGTGTTATCTTTTTTCTTAGGTCCTTGCACTGAAAAACAGAAATAGGAGTATCCTGTAGTTCTCATACTGAAGGCTAAGCCTCAAAGCAGCTGCTCTCTTCAGAATAGACTCTGCCAGTCCTATTCTGTGATCTGTCTCCTATGTTTCCCTCCATCTCCTCACCTGAGGTCATAAAAAGGCCTTTCACCACTTTTCTGAGTGTTCCCTGCCACAATAAAGTCTCAACATGTAATCCTCTGCTTTGACGAAAGAGAAAAAGATCATGTAAAGGCCTCTCAGAGTTGCTGCTCCAGCTGTGGGGGGTTTCTACTGTCAGCCCCACCCTTCCATGTTTGTGCTGTCCATTCTCTTCAATTGAGGCTGTTTCCGGTTTCATGGATCTTTCTTATCGCTCTCCGAGGTGGGAGCAGCCACACCCAAGCTCCAACTGGTGCACAGGGAGCCCCATCTGCTATGTTTTAGCCTAGGTATTCCCTGCCCTGCAGCAACCATATTACCTCCAGTTCACAAGAGATGAGGGCGTTTCACTTCCACAAATAGCTTTCTTATATGGTCTCAAGGGGCTGGGACAGGGATGACTGACTCCTCACCACTTCCACTAATCATCAGTTTTTTGTGATTATACAGCAGTGACATCCTCTGCTTTACTGGTCTTCTCTGCTAATACCCCAATGTAGGTTACACCTGATGGAGAAGCACCTGTATTTGTCTGGCATTCAGATTCTAGAGTGTTATTTAAGGACAGGCACTTTACAAATGATGTTGTTTAATTTTACAGTGACAGCATGGGTGTGTTTGGTTGAAGCCTATGGCAGTGAGTACGCAGGAATTGATGCTGAGCGTGCAGACCAGTGTTCCAGCCTGAGTAGCAGGGAAACTGCGTAATATCAAAGTAACATTATAGTCCTGCACACATGCTGACAGGGAGCAGACTAGCAACCTTTGCAGTCCAGTCTGCCTGCACAGACCTCAGTACACGAGGTTTTCACTTATCTTTCAGCATTCTGTTTACATTGCCATAGAAACAAACTGCAATTTGTTCCAAGCTGGAACAGATGGTGGAGGGGCAATCTAGGCACTTGCAAGGCTGTCTAGCTAAGACTCTCAGTGTGTCCGTTATGTTGAGTCACAAGCTTACCTGCATGGCCAAGTCCCTGCTGTCCATGGTTTTAACTGCTCACTCCTGTCTGCCTTCCATTGGGAATACAGAGACTTTGGTATCAGCACATCCAGGAACTTCCTAACTTGTGGCTAGACAGGGGCTTTAGTGTCAGCACCATCCTGGGAATATACAGTGGTCTCAGCCCCAGTTCTGTCAGTCACTTCCTGTACAGGAATGTTCAGAGGTCTGTAGTCTCCGACTGTCTCTCCTTGTCCTGGGAGTATGCAAAGGCTCAAGGCCAAGGACTGCCAGACATCCCTGAATGTACAGGTGTGCATTTGTTTCAAGAGTTTGCTCTCTGTCTCATCCCTCACAATTAGGAAGGTCTACTTGTGCCCTGACTACCTGTTCCCACTTCAGCCATTCCTCCTTTTATCAGGGGTACTGTGCCATCAGCTTGGTAGAGCCGATATCATAAGTAAATAGTACTTCAGTAAGAAGACTGTAGGTACAGGTCAGGAGCATGGCACACGTAGGTAGGGGAACACCCAGGAGCAGCGGTTCAATATCTGCTAATGTCTGCTTGGCTATACGTGATGTCCCCACCACTGATGGGGACAGAACTGGAAGGACTGCTGCCTGGGCCAGGTGCTGCAGCACATTTAGAGAACACCGGAATAAGTGAAATATCTCTTTGCCCATCCTTTTTATTTATGCCAAGTGGTATGTGCCTCCATCTTTTATTCACTTTGTCTCAGTTTCCCACTCCTTACCAATCTTCTGCGCTGTCTACACCATATTCATTTTTATGGGCCTTCGTGCTGTTTGCAGTTTACCCCCCTATCCCGTTCCACCCTCCAAGAGTGTTCTTTTTCCAGGGGGAAATTGAGAAACCCTATAAGCTTAACTGCCAGCCAAGCTAGATAGTAATTAAGCCACTGGGCTGGCCTACACATTGTAAGCAGAATATTGCCTATGACGGGATTCTGTAAGTAATTTTAACTAAGTGGAAGTGTTTAGGACACATTTAAAGATACCAATAAGGGCCGTGAACACCTACAATGGAACAGGCTTGAACAAACAGGAGAGAGGCCACAAAGCCTGCAGCCTTGGCACTCTAGCAGTAAACAAGCTGACTTAATGCTTAGACTTTCCCCGGTCTGTACCCTATTCTATATTCCACTATTCCATTGTGTTATGCCTTAATCTGTTAGATTTCTTAATCTGTTCAGTCACTGTGGACCAGTCACCACATGAATCAGCCAGAGGTAGGCATGGTTGATCTGAGAAACGCAAAAGCGTGTCTGAGCCATAAAACAGATGGAAGCACAAAAGAGTTCTGGTGCCCTCTATGATGTGTGAACAGTTCATCACCTTGTGTACAGATTTACCATAGTACATTTGGGCTGATCCTCCCCTTGATAAAGGTACAAACACAAAAGTTCACTCTGGGACTTATTTATGCGTAGCTGTGACCCATAACACATGTGTCCTTTTCAACATTTAAAGAAGCAGCACAGTGTTAAACTCAGCTGCCCTTCATCCTCGGGACTCCCTTTGCTCTGCTACTTGTACTAGAACTCCATCAGCAGTGATCTCACACTTTCTGGTCCCGTATGCTTGATTGATGTTTATCTTCCTCAATGAGGGGGGGAAGGCAGTGTGAAAAGAAGGGTTTGCCTCGACAAAGTCTTTTGTGCCCTCTGTTCTCTTGTGTTAGTTTTCTTGTCACATAATTCCCCTTGAAACAGGAGAGGTGACTAAAGAGATAGTAATCATTATGTGCTATTTTGTTTTTAGGTGAAGCTTCATACTTCAGCTTATTCATCTACTGGTAACTAGAGTTCAACACTACCTGGTTCGATTCAGACTCCAACAAGACTCGCAGCAGCTGCTTCCAGTAGACATAGCATAGGTCAGCTGAGGCCTGACAGTTTTGGAAAACTGGTGTGCTAGACGACTGACCCTCCTAACAGAAAGTTTTACCTAAACTACCAACGATTGCCTGACATTGCACCAAATCTTAATTACGATATTAGGAATCCAGATTTCATCATGAGGTAGGTGTTGCTAAAGCTTGTTGTTGTCTGCTCTTGGAGTATTAATGCAGGTAAGTGGTAGCCAATAATGCTCTGACCTGCTGTAGAAACCGTACAGTTAAGACAAAGGAGGCTTCACATACCATCTGAACAGCCATTGTGCACACTCAAACCCACGCTGCCTAGTATGCTGTACCTCGCACTGGAAACATTATGGTGAAAACTAAAGGAGCTAAATTGATTAACAGGGAAGCCACTATACAGACTTGTGCCCTTTCCCATCACTGTCAAATAGACAGCAGATCCTCACGTTGGACGCATGATACACCCCCTACTGCAACTCTCCTGTTGAAAACAAATGTAAGGTTTACATGGCTGCACAACCCAAAATACTAATACTCCCCTATATGTTGTTCTATATGTGTAGTCCTCTCGAAACCATGACCCTTACATTCAGTATCTGCAACAGTAGCAAGCATTCACATGTTTTAATTCAGTTACATAAGTGTATCTGTATGCTACAGCTGATATGAGCAGTAACTTTTTTGGCAAAAACCTCTAGACTTCTGACCAAGAAGGTGTTTTTTTTTTTTTTACAACATGCAGGAGTGGCCTGTGTTTTAGTAGAAAGGGGTGCAGCGGAGGGAGGCCTTACACTTTAAAAGCCTTTGTTGGTTACAGAGGCCTCTGTTGCTTCAGGCTTGGGAAGATGTTTAGATCTAAGATTAAAGCTTTTAGTACATTCCAACTGAGTATAGTATTCAACTAAACTACAGGTTGCTTTTCTATATTTTACAGGCTACTTTAAAGAAACATGTTAGTCTGAGTCAGACGAATGTTGTATGCGTTCTATGTTTTGTAGCATTTACATCTTGTTTATTGTAATTTACACGTAATCCATGTACTGTCATTGTGTATTAATGGTACTCACTTTCTAGGCTTTCTCATTGACAGCACAGTGCCAGCAATCTCCTTCGCCAGAGCAGTAAACTGCTAGTCCTAACTGTGAGAGACCCTTGCCTAGGCTTCCTCTTCCCGTGGACGTCAGTTGCTGACTACTCTTCGCCTTGGTAGTTCTTGTCTTTCATTCTAGTGATGCAGATTACAACAGATCTCTGGTTATAAATGCTTTCCGTGAGACCTACTTTAGTGCATCCTGAGTCTTGCGAACCACCAACTATTCAGTAATGGCTCTGTTAGATGGGCGAATCAGGCAAGCTGTCTATCCGATTCACCCCATGCCCACGTTACTTCCTGCCAAAGTAGCTATGTGGTGTGCTGCATCTTTGACTGACCTTATATGGTGAGTACATCTTTGCACTATTTAAAGTGTGCACTACTGTGTACTATGGCACAATTCTCTTAACTTGCAGCTTTCCCCATCAGATCCATATTCTGATTTCTGTTGGATTGGCATCCTGCACTAATTATTTTTGTCAGGACTGTTTAAGCTTGGCAGATAATCACTCAGTCACGTTTGATTTTTCGGTTCTATTACTAAAAATATTTTCTTGATAATAGGAGACTTTCAATACTTGAACTTGTTTTCTTTCTTTTTCAACTTAGGTTAAAACATCAGAGCTGAAGTAGTGTTAAACATCACATTTCCTAGCACACTTTGTACTCAGGGTTCAAGCGCTCCTAAGTCATTAACATAAACCTGCCAATTGCAATGAAGGCCTCATGTGGTGTTATGATAGCCTTGTGTATCACCAAAAATGAGCTTACACCTCTTTTTTCACTATCAAGCAGATACAGATCTGCAAAATGGATTTTTTCCAGTTAGCAGTGATGCTTCCAACAAGGGTGACATTAAATATATCTACTTTTGTTGAGATACTTCAGTATCACTTATGGTGTGACCTACAATAGATTTCTGTTAAATGGTCAAAGACTGCTTCTACAATTGAAGACTGTATTTATTTTTAGTCATGGAGAGGACATTGCAGCCCTGCACAGCAAACCACCAGCACATGTATGGGGTTTTCTAGGACCTAATTCGTTTTTAATTATGCTATCCTGCACCTTGAGGAGTTGAGTGACCCTTTGTCCAGAGTTTTTAGGACATTTGTCTAGAATTTGACTTTATTCCAGATGGCCATCTCATCTCTCTGCCCTTCCTCTTAGGAAGAAAAAATCATACTTTTTGCATTTTTTAGAGGACAGCCAATTCTGGAGCTCCTTTTACAACCTAATTTGTGGTGTGACCATGACAGGTACCTCGCATTGTATTGCACGTGACTTTATTCTATTTCAGAATGACTGTGTAGTTGTTGCAGACTGGGTTTATTTCAATGCATCGAAAGGCTGGTTCTCGGGTCTTGCCCCAGTCTTCATCAACAGCACCTGTTCAGCTGCTTTTTCAAGAGTAGTTCCTATTCTAACCGACCAGCGTCTTATCTTGCTGACCTGTACTGAGAGCTGCCAAGCTACACCCCTTCTTCTACCTATTGACTCAACAATAAGGCTATTAGCATTTTCACAACATCTATTTTACCTGCGCTTGACTACCTTCTGCTCTATTGATCAAAAGACTATTGGTAAAAAAGATGAGAGGGTTTTTACAAAAGCAGGATACTGCTACATCCTTCTGGTTGCTGGGGTATTTAGGGTTTGTAGGCTCTCCAAGATCCCGAAGTACCCAGAGGCAGCAACTGAGCTGCATCTTACAGTGTGTTTTTTTATTGTGTAACAAGTATAGAACAATTCATATGGTAAGATGTAAGAAGTATAAATGGGTATGAAGCAAATCTATGTTTTTTTTTAAATGTGCACCAGATACTGAGTTTAGGAGCAGTGGTTATTTGTACACCTCTAAATTTTTGAGTTCCCAAAATACCATGTTATTCGGAAGGAATTTTGCAAAATGCCTTCTTTCATGGACACTGGCTTACATTTGGGAGGCACAAATTCAGAGAAATCCAATTGGTAATTATAAATGTCCTACTATTCTGTTTTTCCTCACATCTCCCGATAAAAATGGTACCCCACTTGGGTGACTGAGCCTAGCGCCAGCAACTTAAAATACCCTATAATGTGACCTGGAGACATCATATTGCACCCAGCAGAATCAGTGTTGTTTTTTGTAGGTAACTTCAGATTGTGGTCACTAGCTCAGATACAACCAAAGAATATCTACCATACTCAGTCATTTCTGAAATGTAGACACATGGGGGTGTTCAGGGTGGTGTGACCAATGTGGTTCTAACAAGATTTTCTTACCCAAAAGTCCTTACAAATCTCAACTGTGCATAACAACACATTTCCTCACATTTCTGTGAGCAAGAGTTCTAGAATCTGCAGGGATGCATAAATGTTCTACCACCCAGTGTCCCCCCAAATCTCCAGATAAAAATGGCACCTCACTTTTTGTGAGTGGACCTAACTCCCACTTGAGGAAAGGATCCAAAACGCAACAAGGACAGATCAAATGTTACCATTGAAATGGACCCATTTTTAACCAACTTGACTAGCTGTGGATTTTGGGCCATAGCTGAGTGGGCACCTGGAAAAACCTAGCAAACCCACACACGTCTGAAAACGAAACACCAGGGGGAGTCCAGGGTGGTGTGCCTCGCTGCAAACCTTAAACGTTGGCTGAAATCCCACATTTTCCTCACATTTCAGTGAGGGAAAGTTCCTACCACCCAGCATTCTCCTAAGTCTCCAGATAAAATTGGTACCTCACTTGGGTGGTCCTAATGCTTGCAACAGGAAAGGGTCCAAAACGCAACATGGCCACATCAAATTTTCCCCAAAAAACCAATCCAGTTTGTGTAATGTGGGTAGCTGTTGTTTTTGGGCTGGGGCTTTCCTGCCACCATGGGAAACCTACCAAACCTGTACATTTCTGAAAACTAGACATCCGGAGGAGTCCAGGGTGGCATGACTTATGCGGATCTCAGAATGTTTTCCTACCAACAAGACTTTGCAAACCGCAAACCTTAGCTAAAAAAAATACATTTTCTTCAGATTTCTACGAGGAAAGGTTCTAGAGTCTGCAGGGAGCCATATTTTTACTGCCACTCTGCATCTCCCTACATCTCCCAATAAAAATGGTACCTCACTTGTGTGGGTGGACCTAACGCCTGCAACAGGTAAGGGCCCAAAACACAATGTGGAAACAACATTTCCAGTCAAAAACATTCCCTGATTTGGTAAGCTACAATATTTGGGCCTGGGTTCAGAGCCCACCAGGGAAACCTACCAAACCCAGACAATTCTGAAAACTAGACATGTGGAGAAATCCAGGGTGGTGTGCCTCACATGGATCCCATAACTGTTTCTTACTCACAATGCCCTTCAAACCTCAAAGTTTGTCTTGCATTTCTGTTACATAAACTTTTGGAATCTACAGGGATCCATAAAATTCCTACCACCCAGCGTCCCCCCACTTGTCCTGATAAAAACGATATCTCACTTGTGTGGCTGGGCTTGTGGCCGCAACAGGAAACCTTCAAACCAGAGTTATTGGAAGTCCCTGTGCAAGGACTCCCATTGATCATAGTTGTGTTCACCTCCCACACGGACACAGTGACCAGCAGCTAGAGCACCTCACATTAAAGCTACAAATCAGTTGGCTTTACCATGCACACAACCCTTACCCACCAGGATCTCGTGCCAACTTCACCAGAAATATCATAGACCTTGTCACACCCTTCATCATTGACCCCAGCACCTTCATCCTCCTGAATACCTGAACTTTCACTTGGAAGACTGCACTGAACTCAACTTGATCGCCCTCCTGAAAAATCTCAGGAATCTTGATCTCACCAAGCATGTCACCGGACCCACCTAGGCTGCCTGACACCTCCTGGACCTGATCCTCAGCTCCTTCAACAACATTGCAGCTGACAAACCATTACCTGGACAGACCATGCCCTTGTTTCCTTCAGCATTTCTGTCCCCGCCACAGGAGACCCACTACCGCTGGACCTGACCGCTGCTGCTAGAACAACAGTAGTCTCAGTCTATCTTCTCTGCACCCCACCCCAACCTGAGGGAAGATATTGAGGACTTCAACAACTGAAACACCAGGTGTGCCGACTCCCTGACACCCCTCAAGCATGGCAAAGCAGTAAGAAAACAAACACAAGCTAACTAATACATAGAAAAACTTGGGCTGACGAAAATACATTGGCCCTCATTACAACCCTGCTGGTTGGTGTTAAAGTGGAGGTAATACCACCAACAGGCCAATGGTAATTACCGCCAAATTATGATCATGGCAGAAAGATCTCTGATAGACAGCCAATGTACCACACCGACCGCCAGGGTAGAAACAACAGGCACCACGGCGGTAGCCGCCTACAGCCAGGCGGAAGTCAATGTTCCGCCCACCAAATTATGACCCAGGAAAGCGCCACCTTTTCAGGGGCAGTACCACTGACATCAAAAGCCTGGCGGAAACAGACCTCAGAAGAGAAAGTACTCACCATTGGAGACACAGGGAACAACCACGCTGCCATGGAACCCGAACTGCATGTCTTCCCCATGATCTTCTACGTGCTGCTCCACCACGAACACCAACTCCAGCGTAGACGATGACGGTGAGTAGAGCCGCCTAGCACACAAGGGAGGGTGGGAGGAAAAAGAGAGTGACACACACAGGCACCCCCCCAACACCATACACACAAACAGCTGCATTACTAAAACATTTTTAACCCGTACCTCGGATGAATAATGCAAGGACAAAACGATTTTTGAAAAAGTGAATGTAATGAGAGCAACATATTAAGATAAATAAGTGAGGCAAGATAATAGATATATACATATGTACATAAAAAAGGACACAGCCCAGTCCTCAGTGTACGTTGTCAACATGGCCACAGGCCAAATTCCAAGGCCACACATGGCACCTGCCTCAACACGGAGAGAACACTGCAGGGGCATCAGTTGGGAAATAGTCAGGCACTTGCCCACTTGGTCTGGAGGGGGCTACATGCCCTGTGCTTGGTCCTGGGGAATGCAAGGCCACAGTCTCTCGAGTGGGTGACTTGCCCACTTGCTCTGGAGGAGGCAACATGCCCTGTGCTTGGTCCTGGGGAGTGCAAGGCCACAGTCTCTCGAGTGGGTGACTTGCCCACTTGCTCTGGAGGGGGCAACATGCCCTGTGCTTGGTCCTGGGCTGTGCAAGGCCACAGTCTCTCAAGGGGGTGAGTTGCCCACTTTCTCTGGAGGGGGCATCTTGCCCTGTGGTCTTGATCCTGGGGAGTCTAGGGTAGGTGGGTGTCTTACCCACTGGTTCTGGAGGTGGCATTGTGCCCTGTGCTCTTGATCCTGGGGAGTACAAGGTCACAGTCTCTCAGGTGGGTGTCATATCCACCGGATTTGCAGGCAGCAGGCTGCACAGCAGCCCATGGACGCGGTGACGGCTGCTCACTGGTGGTGGTGCTGCTGGTGGGGGAGGCTCCTGCCCATCCCCTGCAACCTCGGATGGCTGCTCACTGGTGGTGGTGGTGGTGCTGCTGCTGGGGGTGGAGGCTCCTAACCATACCCTGCAACCTCGGACGGCTGCTCACTTGTGGTGGTGGTGCTCCTGCTGGGGGGGAGGCTCCTGTCCATCCCCTGCAACCTCAGACGGCTGCTCACTGGTGGCGGTGGTGCTGCTGCTGGGGGGGAGGCTTCTGCCCATCCCCTGCAACCTCAGACAGCTGCTCACTGGTGGTGGTGGTGCTGCTGCTGTGGCAGGGTGGCTCCTGCCCATCCCCTGCAACCTCAGACGGCTGCGCAACCATGGTTGGTGGTAGGGCCTCCGTCACAGATCCTCCCCCAGGCCCCTTGCTCTTCCTGCCTGGTGTAGGCTCCTTGCTTTTTCTGGCAGCTGTGGCAGGCTCCTTAGTCTTCCTGGCAGCTGGGGCAGGCTCCTTAGTCTTCCTGGAAGCAGCTTGGGCAGGCTCCTTAGTCTTCCTGGCAGCAGCTTGGGCAGGCTCCTTTAACTTCTTAGTAGCAGCTGGGGCAAGCTCCTTTGTCTCCTCCTGGCAGCAGCTGGGGCAGACTCCTTTGTCTTCCTGGCAGCAGCTGGGGCAGGATCCTTTGTCTTCCTGGCAGCAGCTGGGGCAGGATCCTTGCTCTTTCCGGCAGCTGTTGCAGCCTCCTCTCCCTTGAGGCTGCCTGGTGCAGGCTCCTTCACCCTCAGGACATGTGCCCTGGATCCTTTTCCATCACAAGTGGGTGTGGTGACGACTGGGCCCGTGGACTGGGTGGCTGAGGTGCATGGCTGGGTTCTTCCCACCCTCACCAGACGTTCAGGAAGGCGGGGTATAGGGAAGAGATCAATGGTGGATAGGAAACGTTTTTTAGGGACATTGGGGCGGTAAGAGGGAGAAGGTTTGGGAGTGGAGGAAGAGGGAGTTGTTGTAGGAGGTGTCTGCTGATTTTGGGTGCAGGTGCATGAGCTGGATGCTGTTGTGAGGTGGATGGCTGTTGGGTCTGAGTGCTTCCGTTTGTGTACCTTGGGGAGGGACAGACACAGTGGGAGAGGACACTGGGTGAAGGAGATGCCCACCCTCCTGGGTGAGCAACCATGGGCAACTCGGTGAGGGGCTGCTGGTACGGGGGAGTGGTAGCTGTACCTGTAGCTGGCGCGGTCAAAGAGGTGTCCGCCACCACCAGGAAGCTTCCATCAGAGGAGGTATCTGTGTCAGAACTGTCCCCTCCAGTCTCCGCCGTGGTGCTCCCCTCACCCTCCGTCTCACTGATGCCCTCAGCGTCGGTGGACTCTGCCTCCTGGGTCCTGTGGGATGCAGCTCCCTCAGTCGCCGGTGTCTCTGCTCCTCCGCCAGATGATGCCAATGCACATAAGGACAGGGTGACAAAACAATAAGAGGGAGGCGAGAGACAAACGATACACTTGGTTAATGGCTGCACCAACACCACCGTTGGCGTACACAGTGCCCTCACACACAGGGAACAGGCCTACGCACTATATATTGCACTACGAGTGATATTGCTAGCCACCAAGGCATGGGGAAGGGCTCACACCAGCAAATGCACCACACCTGGGACCCATGCAGCCCTGACCAGTAGTGGCTGCCTATGAGCTAGGTAGCAGGATTATCCCTTTATAACCCTAGTGTTACAGGATGGACGCCAATGATCACTCGGTACTCTACAATCTCTATACGTAAGTGTTCTTTTTATTGACACTATAGTACAGTTTGTAAGGGTTAGTTGGGTTTGATATGTGTATTCGTGCTCTCCGTGACTTGTCTTCTGGCTGTCTTTATGAACTTCGTCTTCTTCTTTCCTTTCCTTCTAGGTCTCTCGGGAAGCACATGTGGAAAGAAGAAGAATACACCCGGTAAGTGTTTCGTTTTCCTTTCCTATCTCTTCCTGCCGCTGTCTTTCCCTGGGTCTCACTCTGTTATCTCTTGGTCTTTGTGCCTCCTTTCCTTTCCTGTGATTGTCTGTGCCCTGCCACTGTTTTTCCTTTCTCCTTCCCAGGAGAGGGATTTCTGGGCTCTCTTCGCTGTCCTTCCTTTTCCCTCTTTGGTTTCGCTATTTTGTTCTCCTGTAGACTGACTGTTCTTTTCCTTTCTTTGTTTTTGCTTCTTTTCCTTTTCACCTTGTTTTTCTATGTCTCTTTTTTCTCTCTTTCCTGTTTTCCCGTTTTTGTACTTCTTCACGTTCCCTCTGGTCTTTTACTTTCTCTCTCCCTTTCTCCGTGTACCCTCCCTCGTGCAATCTCGGTGTAACTGTGCCCTTCACCCTTTTATTACATTTCCTCCCTTCCTCCCAAACCCTTACCCCCGAAAACCCCACGCACCTGTGTCTGCCACGCTTCTCCTGAAGCGTGGCTGGCACTCGCATCCTTCTTCCCGGAGGTTGTTTCCTTCGTCCTTGGATGGGACCACCGGCTTCTTGGGTTCTTCCTCTTGGCTGTAGCCCTGGGAGGTTAGGATTGGAGCAAGTAGAAGGCGTATCCAGTTCACTAGAGCCAGCGGCAGAACAAGTCGGTGCGGTGTGCGGGTCGGCCCGTCCGGCCCGTCACACCTAGCCACCAGGGGACCTACGCTGCAATGTCGGGCCTGATCTAGGGGCACTCACTGACACACATCCACCACCCGGATACCACCCCACCAGGCGTAAGAAGTAATGATGGGCACTGTACTCAGCCCCTTGTGGCTGCTGTGATGCCCTCAAGCGCCCATCCAGCTCTGGATAGGCCACCGCCAGTATGCAGGCCATCATGGGGGTCAGGTTTCGACAGGCACCCCTTCCTCGTTGGGAGGCCAGCCCCAGCTGGGCCTCCACCGTCTTCTGTGCCCAGCATCTCAGGTCCACCCACCATTTCTAACAGTGGGTACTCCGCATACCGTAGACCCCCAGGGTCCGCACATCCTTGGCGATGGCACACCATGTACCATTCTTTTGATGAGCGCTGACCTGCAGAGGAAATACACACAGGAAAATAGTATTAGTCAAACAGTCCTGCCTGTTACACTTATGGCCCACCATACCCCTTCACATCACCAGTTGCTAACACATGGCTCAGCACAAAACCAATATGCCGCCCAGAGGACATCCACCCACCCCCCTTTACACGAGGCCTTCACACACCACTCCATGCATTCATGCCACATGCATTGTGCCCACAGTGTACTCACCTGTTGGTCTGAAGGTACATACTGCAGTCCGTACCGGGGTAGGACCCCATCCACCAGTCACTCCAACTCCGCCGAAGTGAAGGCTGGGGCCCTTTCCCCAGTCACACGGGCCGTGGTAGGTTCTAGGCACAGGTCACAGCAGCACATGCAGTGTAGGTCCTCTCCTGTTGAAGATCAGGTAGCAAGTGAGGAATCAGATAGAAAATGGCGGTCACGTCCGTGGCAGTGAATACTGCCTCCGCCGGCGTAGATCACCATTGGCCACTGTAACCCATAGGCCCATAGGGCCCAATTATAACCAATGAGGAGTTGCATGGCGGTTCCCGACCGCCTCCCTCCACGGCGCACAACGTCAGCGGAATTACCTCACTTCCACCTCTCCCTCCACACAGGACAGGCAGACGCCATTTCGGGGGGGGGGCAGGCCCTGGATAATTGCTGCATCAATGGTTAAATTTGGACATACTGGACAATTCACACATACCCATTACAAGTTCACAGCATGCAAAGTTCTGTTGAAGCCCCATTGTTAAGTTTGTGACCGGCTCCTCACTCTTTTGCCCCATAGATTGCTACCGCTGTGGATGAATAGGAGATGGAGACATACCCCCGTGACCAGACCCCTGGTGGACTTGACAACAATGGAGTACAGGCACATCATCCTGATATCTGTTATCCGTCACCCCACTGGGATCCCCCCTCTTGTGCAAGTTCTATCAGTGCTCCATTTCCTTGCAACTGGGTCTTTCCAAGTGACAGTGGGCTTGGCAGCAGGAATGTCACAGCCAATGTTCTCAAACGTGCTGACCAGAGTGTTGTCTGCCCTGATTAAATACATGTCCAGCTACATTATATTTCTCCAGGTTGAGGATTTGCCCACAGTGAAGGCCGAGTTCTATGCAATGGAACATATCCCCAACATAATTGGGGCGATTGATGGAACACATATTGCATTTGTCCCCCCGTCAAAATGAACAGGTGTTCAGAAATCGTAAGAGTTTCCACTCTATGAATGTACAGATGGTGTGCTTGGAGGACCAGTACTTCTCCCACGTCAATGCTAAGTATCCTGGGTCGGTGCATGATGCCTTTGTTCTGAGGTATAGCACCATCCCAAATGTGATAGGCCAACTACAGAGGCACAAGGTGTGGCTAATACGTGAGCCCTGGTCCCCACCCAGTATATGTTGGTGTATGGGTATGGTGTGGGCCATATGGGATAGTGTGTGGCAACATTTTGTCCCTCAATATTGCAGGTGACTCTGGTTACCCCAACCTATCATGGCTGCTGACTCCTGTGAGGAATGCCAGGACAAGGGCAGAAGAACGTTATTATGAGGCACATGGGTGAACCAGAAGGATTATAAAAAGGACCTTTGGCCTCCTGAAGGCCAGGTTCAGGTGCTTCCATCTAACAGGTGGATCCCTGTGCTACTCACCCAAGAAGGTCTGCCAGATAATAGTGGCATGCTGCATGTTGCAAAACCTTGCCCTGAGACACCATGTGCCTTTTCTGCAGGAGGAGGAGGCTGAAGATGCCTGTGTGGCAGCAGTGGACCCTGTGGACAGTGAGGATAAGGAGGCAGAGTATAAGGATGAGGACAACAGAACGTCAGTCATCAGACAATACTTCCAAGGACACACAGGTAAGACAGTGTTACTTCACATTTCACTGACATTTTTGGGAATTTCTGTGGCACTGGCATGCTGTTATTTCCCACTTCTATGCCCTTTGGCAATTCATTTTACAGATGTTGGTGACCTCACATATGCTGCTGGTGTGATCACTGCAGCCAGCTACAGGTCATTAACCTATGCTAATTTTCTGTACAGTTGAATTGCAATGTTTGTACCTGGTTAAATAAATACATACTTGAAAAATTTGACATACTCCATACTTCTTTTTTTCCAAGGGTGTTTATTGAAGTGCTAAATTATTGAGGGGCAAGTGCAATGGGATGGAGTGATGATGGAGGAAAGTCCAGGGTATTGTTCCAGTCTGTTTGTAGCACAGGTGCATTGTCCAAGGGCATATAGGAAGGGGAGCAATGGCAGTTCAAGGTGGACAGTGTGACAGGGTGGGACAAAAGGGTGACAATCAGGAGAGTCTCATTTCCTGGTGGGGTCTTTGCAAGTGTCTCTGGCTTCTGTCTGGATTGCAGGGAACGTTTGCGGGTGGTTTATCTTCTGCAGGGGGAGGGGTGCTGGTGGCATATTGGTCCTGTGGCGGGGCCTCCTGTCCACTAGCGGCAGTGAAGGTGGAAGGCTGTTCAGATGTCTGGCTAGTGGAAGGGGCTGCTGTTGTGTGACTGCCTCCCTAATTATATTGGCCATGTCTGCCAGCACCCCTGCTATGGAGACCAGGGTGGTGTTAATGGCTTGCAAGTCCTCCCTGATCCCCTGGTACTGTTCCTCCTGCAGCCGCCTGTCCTCCTGCACATCTGTCCCATCGTGTCCAGGGAATGTTGATATGCTCCCAAGATCTCTGCAAGTGGCTCCTGGAAAGTCGTTTCCCAGGGCCTGTCCTCCCCCTGGCCCACAGCAGTCCTCCCAGTGTCCCTGTTGGCCTGTGCCTCTGTCCCCTGAACCGTGTGCCCACTGCCACTGACCCCAGGTCCCAGATTGTCTTTTGTGCGAGGTGTGGCATGGGGTCCCTATAGAGGTGGACACACTGCTGATTGACGTGTCCTGGGGACAGAGGTGTGGGTACGCTGGGTGGGTGCTGTGGTGGTGTTTCCTGATGGGGGAGGCTCTGTGGTGGTGTGTGACTGGGCCTGGGTATCCGACTGACCAGAGGTCCCTGATGGGCTAGGTTGGTCATCCAGATCCTGAAGACCAGAGTTGCTGTCACCACTGTGGGCCTCTTCTGTTGGGGGACTGGATATTGCTGGCACCTCCTCTCCGGTGGCACTGGCTGAGGTACCTGTGGGGATGTAAATGATGTGTTATTGTTTCTGTGTCTGACATATTGTGCATCTGTGGCTTGCCCTCTTTGGTTGTATTTGCCCTGGCAGCTTTTACTTGTGTAAGTTGGTATGGGGTGGGATAACTGATTCTCTCTAGTGTGCATGCTTTAGTGATAGGTGTCCATGCAGGGCTGTGAGTCCATGCATTGGTATGGCATGCATTGGTATGGCATGCAGGGCCTGCCATTGGGATGAGTGAGATGTGATGGTGGGGTGTGTGGGATTTGGTGGAGTGATGGGAGTGAGGGTGAGGGTAAGGGTGGGGGTATGTGATGGCATGCAGGTAGGGGGTGATAGTAGTAAAGAGTTGACTTACCAGAGTCCAGTCCTCCTCCTACTACGGCCAGGCCCTCAGGATGCAGGATTGCCAAGACTTGCTCCTCCCATGCTGTTAGTTGTGGGGGAGGAGGTGGGGGTCCACCGCCAGTCCTCTGTACAGCGAGTTGGTGTCTTGCTGTTATGGAATGTACCTTCCCCATAGGTCGTTCCACCTCTTCCTAATGTCATCCCTAGTTTTTGGGTGCTGTCCCACGGCGTTGACCCTGTCCACGATTCTCCACCATAGCTCCATCTTCCTAGATATCGATATCTGCTGCACCTGTGCTCCAAATAGCTGTGGCTCTACCCTGATGATTTCCTCCACCATGACCCTTAGCTCTTCCTCTGTGAATCAGAGGTGTCTTTGTGGTGCCATGGGTGTTGTGTGAGGTGTGTAGGTAAGGGTGTGTAGGGTAATGTGGGTAGGGTAATGTGTTGGAGTGTGTGATGTGGGGTGCGTGGGTGGTGTATAGGTGTAAGCAGTGTGTGGCTCTGGCTCTGGTTTTGTCTGTGGTCTTGGTGTCTGTCTTGTGCCAATGGTTTGTAGTCATAAATGGCTGTGGGTAATGTGGGTGTGTGTTTTATAGTGGTGTGGTTGTGTGTATGTGGTGTGTGTATGGGTGTCAGGAGTGTGTTATTTAAATTGCCCAATGTGGTGTTGTTTTGTTTGTGGGTGTCCATTTTGAGCGCAGCAGTATGTACAGCCAATGGTTTACCACCATTGAATGTTCACTGTGGTGAACAGTGGGTCATAATGTGATGGGTGTTGTTCTGTTGGCATAACGGTGTGGGTTTTGCTACCGCCAGTTTATCACTGGTCTTAGGTGTGGCGGAATTGTGTATGTGGCTGAATAGTGACGGATTGGTGTGTGTGTGTCATAATATGGTGAACGGATATCCGCCGCTGCAGCGGTAAGTTGGTGGCAGTCAGCCTATTGGTAAGTGGGATTTACCGCCAATGTCATAATGAGGGCCATTGTGAGCAACTGGTGAAAAAGTGGAGAATGAGTCAATACTCTGCAGACAAACACGCATTCAAATCTGCCTTGGGACGTTACTACCAGCAAATCCATAAGACCAAGCGTGCAGCCCTCCCAGACCGCGCTAATTCCGGCACCAGCAACAGCAAGGAAATATTCACTATTGTCAAAAACGTCTCCCCATCTGCAGCCACCTCCCAATGACATCAGCCCTCTCAAGAACGTTGCAACAATCTGTCTGACTTCTTCTGTGACAAGATTCCATCCATATCAGCAACTTTGATCTGCAACCGGGCCCCTTTGATCTTGTGACAAGTCTCCCCATCTCAGACATAGGATAGACCCTGACCATGTGGTCTGCCATCATCATAGACGAAACTGCATCCATTCTGGAGATCCATCAGACCCCTGCAACTGCCACATAGCCATTAAGGGTCCCACCCCCATCTGTGAAGGCCTTACTCCAATCCTTAATGTCTCCATTTACTTAGCCACTTTCCTGGAATTATGGCCACCGTGCCGCAGTCACTGCCATACTCAAGAAACCCTTGGCAGAGCTAACTAAGCTCACCAACTACAGACCAATCTTCCTCCTACCACTCCCAATGAAGGTGTTAGAGAAACTCATCAAGAGGACACCTCACCTGCCACCTTGTCAACCACAAGCTCCTAGCCGCTACATAATCACGATTTGGACTTACCACAGCACAGAAACAGCATGCATCACTGCAAGAAACGACATACTTGTCATCCTGGACAGAAAAGGGACCATGGCCTCGTCATTCTGGACCTCTCGGCAACATTCGGCACGGTTTCACACCCTACCCTCATCATACGCTTACACAAGATCGGACCTGCTTTCCACTGGATCTGCTACTTTTTTAAGGAAAAAGCTCACAAACTCAGCTTAACTGTGCACCTCAGAAGCCTGTAAACTCAACTGCAGAGTGTCTCAAGGTTCGTCGCTCAGACCTACCACCTTCAATACATATATGACTCCACTAGCCAGTGTTATCTTTGTTCACAACATCAACATCCTCTCATATGCCTATGACACACAACTCACACTGCCCTTCTCAGACGAAACCCCGAACATAAGGAAAGTTCACTGCTTGCTCTGCTGGTTCCGGATACACAAGCACACTCAGTTCAGAAGCCTCATCCACAGATTCAAGGCACTATTACAACAAAGGACTGGACTACCTCAACAATAGCATCACCTTCTATCAACTAGCCATACACCTCTACTCAGCTGGACTCCTACTCGCACACATCCCACGCATGCACAGAAACACAGCCAGAAGTCGAGCCTTCTCATACATCGCTCCTGAAGCGTGGAATAACCTCCCTCTGCACATCAGAGCCTCCTCCTCTCGACTTGAGTTCTGCAAGATTCTGAAGACTTGGCTCTTTCAGGTGCATTGTTCAGGCTGGGTTGCTTCCTAGTACTTAACCAGCAGTTGATGCAACCCATTAAGATTTAAGCACCTGAGCCAGACTATGCATATTTTCGAGCACTAGAACAACAGGTTCTACTGCAGTGCACCAATGAGAAGCTTTGTCCAAGCAGGATTGGTTCTAGTACTTAAACAACAGTTGATTCCGCATGTTATGGTTTAAGTACCTGTTGGGAACGCACCAACAACAACCAGGGGGAGAGGACTGCCAGAACTCCAAGGCCCAAATTCACTTGTTGCTGCCATCAGGTGTAGACGGGAGCATTTTGTAGTGCAGTGCCATTCCCCTCAGTGCGTCTATCTTCTACCAGAAGAGACTCTTCATTTTGGGGCGTAATCCGGCCCATTTGGTGCTTGAGGATAAAGGTACTATCTGCAGTGACTATGTACTGTTGCAGCTTTATTCATTTATATATTTTCTCAACTTTGTTCATGCCAGGAATTTACTCTGCTGACTATGCGGTTCTAACTGGAAAGCAATGGGAAAGAGAAAACTACTGAGTGCCAAAACTTCTAAAGATTCTAACAGTACCATTGTAGATCCTTGTTCTGGCCAAAGCCGTTGGGATCATTATGAAGGAGATTGACTTGGCTGAAAGAAGCTCTCGCTTGAATCAAGTGACAATTAAGTACTAATGGAGACTGTAATGCATCAATCACCACCGTTCTAAATGAGCCCCCTGAGAACGGAATCTGCTGTCTGAATCAATCAAATAACAGTGATTGTGGTCCCTCGGTCAAAGGGAAAAAAAGGACTAAATGTCCGTCTGGCCAAAAGAAATGTTAGACTAGGAGACCCCCACCCCCGGGTTACACAGGAAGAGTTAGCATAATGTTCCCACTCAGTACTTAGAATTTAGAGACTGACTGCACCCATAATACCTGGGACTTGGTGGGGCAATTGGAAATGGAACTGAAAAAAATATTAGCAACCCCCCTTGTTTCGAATTGTTAACTAGCACCACCCCCTTGGGCTGTCTGGTAAACAACTATCAGCTGCATGCCGGCAGTTTATATCCAAGAGAGTCCCCGAATATACCACCGAATCTACTCCTTTACCCAACAGTCTATCCGAGGTGGCACTTGCCCGCTTTGATGTCAGTTCCAATCAAGTGGAGCAGATGGCTCAACCTGTAGCAGTAAGGAGGAACCCTGGCGAAAGATATGCAAATAGGCATGACCCATGGGCCCAAGACAATTCACACTCATGTCACCAATTTAGCCACCACCGAGAATGCTGCCCCTATGTGGTGGCCATGTCAAATGTTCCCCCTTTATTATTGCCGGTGGGAGAATCTACAACCCAACTAAAAAATGAAGTGTGCCACTGGTTAGCTAAAAATACAGACTTCGACCTTATAGATTACAGAAACAAACTCTTTGTAGTGTACTAGATTGGCCTTAGTGTAAAAAAAAAAACAAAGGGGCGATTGCGTGGTTCTATTCTGCAAATATCCATATTTGGCACACTGACTCATCACTTTACAATTTTAATGTAATTCTGGGGGGAGACTTCAACCCTAAAATCAGAACCAGTGTCACCTATTGTGACCCCTTCTTAATTCGGGATAAATTGTCAAACATCCCTAAGAGCTAACAGTAGGGGATTAAGCTGTATTTGCTAGAATTCGGTTTTATGAACATGGCTAAGGACCTTGAAGGATAAGTCAAACTAGAGAGCAATCTTCACAGGCTGGGGGCAAGGCACTGTTATAGATTATATTTTCATCCCAGTGTGTGTGACTGAGTTAGCCTACTCTAGGGGGACGGTTGACAACTACTTGAGTGACCATAACCCCAACGATCTTTTATTCCAGCTACAGCCTGGGATCACCTGCTGAAAAAAGAATAAAGGATAAAGGATCTAGAGAGCATCAACAAAGGGCTAAGGTTGAGATGGTGGGGTGCCCATTTCCTGACACACTGAGCTCCACTAATTGATGACAATTTTGACTTAATCAGTTATGGCTTGTTGATACTCAATCCACCCTCCACTTTACTGTGAGGGCCTTCTCCAAGCTTAATAACTTAATCAAGTTAACACTTTCGAGTCCAGCCACAACTAAGAAGAGCACCCAACCAGGTTAGTTCAATAAAGATTATAGGTGAACTAATCACAGGTTACGTAACGCTTTAAATTGTGTCCCTAGAAATCAGACTAGCATAGTCAGTGCCAGAACTCCGTATATAATCACTATCAGGGAGAGGAAGGCTGCCATCGGGGAATAAACATAGGATAATCTAGTTAAAACCTGTCCAGCTCTCGATACAAGAGCCTTCTGGATAATCGTAAACACCAATAAAAATAAGAGTGACAAATCAGACGGGCTTGGTAATAATCTAAGTGTCAATAGCTGGGTGAAGCACTTTAGAAACATTCATTCCTTCGGCAAGGATGGTGTTGATGTTTCTCAGGAGGCCTTTCCCATATTTCCACTTAATATTATTTTCTCACTTGAAGAGGTTATGCAAGCCATTACTGGTAACCCCTCCTACAAGGCTCCAGGAACGGATGGGATCCCGATGGACTTTCATAAAGACAAGATGGAATTCTGGGGGCCCATCATAATTAATGTCCTGAATGCTGCTGCCAATACTAACATTCCGACTTCATGGCAGAAGGGCAAAGTAGTTGCAACCTATAAGAAGGGTGATAAACAAGACCAAAGGTGCCTTAGGCCCTTTTCCCTATTCAATTCAATAGCTAAAGTGGTACGGTGTAGTATCCTTCATAGGATCGGGGATTGGGCCTAAGGGAATAGCATGATTAGCGTTGTACAATATGGGTTCAGGGAGGGTCTGGGAACCCAAGTGCAGTGCTTGAATCTACATACTATTAATGAAAAGTGCACAACTGCAAAAAGGGGAACCATCTATCTTTCTTTTATGGACCATAGCAGCGCTTTTGATTGGGTAAACCTATCACATTCTGGGGTATGCTGCTGTAGATGGGCCTTACAATGTGGGGCAATAGCTTTTGTGAGGCATGGATGGAGGAGAGTCTACCCATTCAGCCTAGCCAGATGGGTTTGTCAAGGCTGTGTGCTTGTCCTTATCCTATTTCTTTTGTATATTAATGGTGTGAACACTTTATTTTACTACAAATGGCAAAGACCAACATAAGGTGGGTTCCATCTTTGTCACAGCACTTAACTTTACACGGATGTCACTGTCTTAACTGCACAACCCCCTAATGGTCTACAAAGGCGTAAGTGACAACTTCCTCAATTTTATGGACAACTTGGATTTCAAGACTAAGATCTCTAAAACTCATTACATGGTTTGTGATCATCATGAAAATAAGTGATTACCTATGTTGAGGATCATATTAAACGTGCCCCACTCGTCCTCTGGATTTCACTATGGAGAAATAAGTAAGCTTATCTGGATCGTGAGGTCATTGCTGACTGCCTAGCATACAAGAGCGGTCTATTCCAATTCCATGGTTGAGAAGCCCTAGGTGACCAGATCTGTTTACATCTCCGCATTTGATTGTTAAGTGCAAAGAAGTAAAGGTTAAAACAAGGTAAAGGTTGAAAAAGTATATGTCATTTTCCAAGACGAACCCAAAAGCAAATTATTTGAAACAGCCCAATGTGAGAGATTATGGGCCTGATTTTAACCTTGGCGGACGGCGGAGGCCGTCCGCCAAGGTTCCGCCGCCAAATGACCGCACCGCAGTCACAAGACCGCGGCGGCCATTCTAACATTTCCTCTGGGCCGGCGGGCGCTCTCCAAAAGAGCGCCCGCCGGCCCAGAGGAAATGCCCCTGCAACGAGGACGCCGGCTCAGAATTGAGCCGGCGTAGTTGCAGGGGTGCGACGGGTGCAGTTTGCACCCGTCGCGTATTTCAGTGTCTGCATGGCAGACACTGAAATACTTTGCGGGGCCCTCTTACGGGGGCCCCTGCAGTGCCCATGCCATGGGCATGGGCACTGCAGGGGCCCCCAGGGGCCCCCGCGGCACCCCCTACCGCCATCCTGTTCCTGGCGGGAGACCCGCCAGGAACAGGATGGCGGTAGGGGGTGTCAGAATCCCCATGGCTGCGGAGCGCGCTCCGCAGCCATGGAGGATTCCCCCGAGCAGCGGAAAGTCGGCCGGAGACCGCCGACTTTCCGCTTCTGACCGCGGCTGAACCGCCGCGGTCGGTGGCCCTGCCAGGGTCAGAATGACCCCCTATGTCATGATCCAGACTTGCGTTGCTATGGAACCTGACTTACATCTTGCGAAAAAATTGGGGGAAAGATCGCTGTTAAGTAATTGCCGGCTAGGCATAACCAGGAGCTACTTGTTGTGTTTTTCTCTTTGTTAAAATGTTTCAACATCTATTTTAACTTTCCCTTGTAATGAGGTGTCCAGTCAGAATCTGATGCATTTCATCTTTTTCTGTAAATATTAGCTGCCTTTAAAATACAATTTGTTATTGTCAATTCTCAAATTGCACGGTTTTCATCAGCAAAAACATGCACTTTATTTCTTGCCATGTTGTCTAGCCTTTGGTGTGTTTCTCCGTTGTGCGTTTCCTAAAAAATGTCAAACGTTTGTGTAATTCGCTGAATCTTTAAAACCGGCTATTACAGTCATAAACTCCATTTTAATCTTTTAATGTATATGTAATATATTGCTTTTTCTTTGCTTTTAAGATTGTTTTCAAAATAACCAAATAAAGTTTTATGGATTGATTGACTCAAGGGCCTGAGCAAAGCACTCTGTTACACCACTAGAAAAAAGGGGCTGCTGTAGTAGACATTTGAGGGCCACTCTTAGGGCCAGATGTATCAAAGGATTTTACCCATTCTATGTCTATGGGAAAATGTCTTCATACATATGGCCCTTAATCATTGTCACCACGTTAGAATTTAAGTGCCTGAGCAGGACAGTGTGTTTGTTCCAGCATTAGAATAGCATGTGTTGCTGTAGTGCACCATTGAAGTGCACCAGCAAAGTTACAGGGATTTCTATTATTGCACTGCATTTGGACTTGCATACTACTGTTCTATTCCTTCTGTGACCCAAAGACACCTAGGGGGTTATTACAACTTTGGAGGAGGTGTTAATCCGTCCCAAAGTGACGGTAAAGTGACGGATATACCACCAGCCGTATTACGAGTCCATTATATCCTATGGAACTCGTAATACGGCTGGTAGTATATCCGTCACTTTACCGTCACTTTTGGGACGGATTAACACCTCCTCCAAAGTTGTAATAACCCCCCTAGTCTGGTCACATACATGGCTATGCTGTTTTGATGCATGACTTGTAGAATATTGTTTTTTCGACTGGTCTGTAAGAGAAAAGTGGATTATTAGTTGGGGTGGTTGGGAAACCTCACCAAGTAATAATGTCACTATTCTTTACTAGAGCCAGTTAGGTTTCTTTAAAACACATTTTAGGTCAGTCCTGGCTAGCTGTGGAAGCGAGCGGTTAGGCTTAACTCAAAGGAAAACAAATGTAAATCATTTATCAGTACTACAACACTTAACAAGTAAGAGAAACGACACAATAAGAAAGCCACTCCAACTTATAAAAATGTCAGATATTCTTATCTTTAGCTAGACACCAAAACAACAAACATCTGATAAAGGGAAACGGAATTTTGATGTTTGCAATGTTTTCATAAATCACTGCAATTCACTCCAAAAAGGTTTTAAAAGTTTGGTAAATCACTGTTTTTCACTCGTAGTGGTATTGTATGAGCCTTGGCCATGAGGGTCCAGGGCAAACTCAAAGTTTCAGGCCGACCATGTTTGAACTCGGGGTTAGATACAGGCGTTGGTGATCCCGTTTAAGATTTTACGTCTGTGCTTAGAAACGTTTCTGATTCTTTCATTCAATGACTGTCAAGTTGGCGGTGCCCTCTCCAGCTGGAGGCCAGGGTTGGGTTCAACTCTGACAGACAGGCAAAGTCCAATGGTCCGGTCAAGAGCCTTGGTTCTCTGCAGTGTTCGAGGACCAGCAAGAAGCAGTAGTTTAAAAGCCTCAGACTCTGTGCAAAAAAATGCTATATTTTTCTTTAGGCTTACAGGTTGCAGGACCTGGAAGGCACCTCATGGGCGCTAGAAGTTGATCTCACAGCTAGCCCTTGGAGTCCACTCATTGCTCGTTGGCACAAGTGACAGCAGATCCAGCCCTTGAGGTCTCTACTCACAACGTCGACATTAGGAACTGCGTCTCTCTTTCTGAAGTCCTGTCTTGGTTCAGCAAAGGCAATCTTCCTTAGTGCAGCCTTTCTTTCTGCGGTTCACAGGTTCAGTAGGTGCAATCCTTCTTATGTCCTTTCCGAGCCCAGCAGTGTTCTGATGCTGGAAGCCACGGGTGCCACATTTATGTCAATTTCAAGTTAGTGGATGGGGAGGACTCCCTAGCCAATGGGGCTTCTATTCCCATGGGTCAATCCTGCCCACTCTTACATCATTTCCTGAGGGCTTGGCACTAAGCAATCCCACAGTCCATCATTCTGCCCAAATCCAAAATATCAGGATCCTTCTTCCCTGGGTCAGAGCCATGGGCACATCCCTTCTGGAAACAGGTTCTCCAACAAGTCTCCCCCTCCGGAGACAATGTCAGCCTGTCTACCTACACAAAGAGGCAGGCAACCTAAGCTGTGACATGAATTGGCCTTTCAGAGACGGCAGACTCTTCCAAGCTGGACCATCTGTGGGCACAACCCTCTGGCCAACATGCTGGAGGTCACACCTCCCACCAATAATCCTTTTGTATCCCATTCCTGAGTGTGCTTCACATCTCCCAGCAGGTGGGCAGCAGGCTGTCTCAGGTGAAAACTGCTGTAATCAGAAACAGCTACTTCAACTTTGGGGCAAGAAAGTGGTGACTTTCCAAAGTTTCCTTTCCATTAAAAGTTACTTTACATTCTACTGCAGCAACAAGACAGGTCTAATGGAACAATTAATTTGATACCTGGGAATACTATGTTTGATGGTGCCAAACAGAAGTTATCACTTAGCTCGTGGGCTAGTGTAACCCCATGTTAGCCAATGGGACTACCTGCCTTGCAACAGCGAAAACGTCAATTTCCAATTTCCACTGTCAGAATATGTAAAACATAAAAGGAACATGTTACTCTTTTAAATATTTACCACCCAGTTTTTTGGGCTACTAAAAAAGGCATTCCCTAGGGATGACCTATGTATATTAAAAAGGAAGGGTTTGACTTGGAAAAAGGGTTTATTTTGCCATGTGAGGTTGGTAGTTTAAAAGCTTCTCAACTAGGCTGCAGTGACAGACCTAGAGTTATGTGTTCACTGTGCTGCTGTAGTAGTGGCATAATAAATGCTGCAGCCCACTAGTGACCTTTAATTTACTAGCAATTGGTACACTTTGTACCACTTACTAGAGGCTTATAGGTAAGTTAAAAATGCCAATCTGGGATCAGCCAATTACACATACACTTTGATCGGTCAGATCACATGCACTGGAGCCTGGTCAACAGAGCCCAGTGCAGTTCAGTGATGAGGCAACCCAAAGATGTACTACAGATACCACAGTAGCAGGGTTATTTGGCCCACACAGTGGCGGATGGTTCACCCTAAAGATAGACCAAAAGCATATAATTAAGACAAGTCGCACCGAGGAGGAAAATACATAATGAACACTGGGCATACTCAATATTTGTAAAACACATGAGGCTGTGACAAGAGAAAAGAAAAACCTATGAGAGGCGACCATCTCCCAGTAACCATCTATGAGATTGGGTCTGAGACCAGGTGTGGAGAACCAGGACTCAAGACAGCGTCTCACCTGCAGCACAATCCTTACAAGACGGCACACACTTATGTAGAGAGGCTAAGGTAGTACAACCAAGGGGGAGGGAGTGTTGTGAACAAGAAGAGGAGCAGGCAGCAGAGTAAAGGCTTTCACTGAATTGAATAAAAACGTATATTGCGCATGGCTACTCAACAGGGTGCCCTGGCGCACAAGCCAGCACAACAGGAGGATCGCCAATTAGGACTGATTGAATGCCATGTTTTCAACTGTTTCTTAAAAACTGGTTGGCAAGACACCATCTGCAATTCCAGCGGGAGCTTATTCCAGGCCATCGACCCTAGCAAAGCCAATTCTGGTCTTCCGCACTCTAGGAAGCACAGCCAGCAATTTATTCGCTAATCTCAGGTTGCGTGCGGGATGGTGAAAGCTGAATCTGGATCGCAGATGTTTACCCCAGATAGATAGTGGGCCTCATGTGTCAGCACCAGCGCTTTGAACATGATTGTTTTCCTAACTGGCAGCCAATGCAACTCGTGCAAGCATGGAGATTCGTGCTATCTCACCGGTAGGTGGAGAAGGCGGGCCGCCCCGTTCTGTATTATTTTAAGTAACTCCAGGAGATACTCAGGCAACCCCAAATAAAGTGCATTGCTATAGTCTAAACTTGATGTTATCAAAGCCAGGATAACTGATTTTTAGCCGGGAAGGACAGAAGATATAAAAACATTTTCAGTGAGCACAGCATCCCGAAGCAGGTGCTTACCACAGAATTAATTTGTGGCTTTAAGGATAACTGGACATGGAATTTCACCCCTAGGTTTTTCACAAGGCCATCCTGAGGGCCAGGTAGGGAAGCATTGTTGGTCCAAAAGGCTTGCAAGCAGTTGGATGGTAGATCACCGAACACAAGAATTTCTGTCTTCTCAGCATTACATTTGAGCTGATGTTTTGCCATCCAGTGAAACACGTTTTAATCAAGTTCGTAGATAGTTCATTGCCCCTATCACATGAAAACAGGAGCAAAGTGTCATCAGCATAAAAAATAACTTTGGCACCTAGGGATTCTGCAGCTGGACAAGAGGGATCAAATATATGTTAAAGAGGGTAGGACTCAGTGCCAAACCCTGGGGGACCCCAACTGACAGATCTGGAGACTCAGATGAGTAAGGTGGAATCCAAATCTGCTGACGGCGTCCCTCTAAGAAGGAGGAAAACTAATTTAGGGACTGACCCATTATTCCCACTGACTGCAGACGCTGAAGGAGACAGGCATGGGGTAAAATGTCAAAGGCTGCTGATAGATCTCACATTGTCAGCACCAACTTATACCCCTCATCTAGTGTGCTTTTGATGTATTCACTGACCTCCAAGAATGCTGTTTTAGTGCTGTACTTGGGTCTAAACAGTGATTGATTAGAATGTATTCGTTTATTAGATTTAAGATAACTGGAGGGATGTAGATTGACATGTTTTTTCCAGAATCTTGTAGAAAGCTGGGAGCAGAGAGACTGGTCTATAGTTTGATGTAGCCATAGGATTTGCAGAAGGTTTCTTTAAAAGGGGTAAGATTTTAGCATGTTCCAAGATGCTTGGAACCATTGCCAACTCAAGTAAGAAATTTAGGCCCACATTATAACATTGGCCGTAAGTGCCGCCTACCGCCGCGGCTAAAATCCATCAGCCCATATATGACCACAGCTGGATTTCTGCCACAAGAAGGGTGGAAATCTGGCTGTGGCCATACTGGCGGACAACGTTAAGGTGGCGCTACTACCACCAGCAGCGCCACGCTAGTAGACCGCCGCCAACTGTATAATGAAAAATAATACAGTCTGGCGGTGTGCTGCTGGCAGGTGCTGCTGGCAGTAGCAGCATCCAATCCCGACCCCTGCCAGAAGACCCCCTGGATGCAGGTATGTCGGGTTTCCGACAGGGAAGGAGGGTGGGGGTTGTTGTGTGTGTGTGTGGAGGTGTGTGCATGAATGGGTGAGTGGGTGGGTGTATGCAAATGTGTGTGTAATGTTGTTTGAATGTGAGTGTGCATGTGTGAGAATGCATGTGTGAATGCAATGTGAATGCGTGTCCGAGTGTCAGTTTGACTGTGTACGAATGCGTGCGTGAATGAATGGATGCATATGTCTATGAATGCGTGTATGCCTGTGTGAGTGAGTGTGTGAATGCATGGTGTGTGCCTGTTGGTATTCGTGTATGGAGGGGATTTGGAAGGGGGGAGCATGGATGGAGGGGGGGTGGGGGCCGTCTGGGGAGTGTTGAGGGGGTGGGTTGGCCTATCAGTGACAGGGAAGGAATTCCCTGTCACTGGTAGGGCCTACCACCATGGTTTTTGTGGTGTTACCAACGCCACGAAAACCATGGTGGTAGGCAGGGTTAAAATGCTGCCGGCGGTACAGTAGCGGCCGCCGGGTTGAAGATTGTTATCTCCAGCACGGCGGCTGCTACCGCCATGTTGGTCGGTGTGGTATGTCATAATGTGGCGGTATGTACCACCAGCCTGTTGGCGGTACTACCGCCACATTTACATCGACCGCCATGGCCATAATGACCCCCTTAGTACCTTATTTATTAAGGGGTTAAGGCCAAGGGCTGCTAACACACACACTCTGGTTGGACACAGGTCTGTTGGAGAGCCTGATTTTAGGTGCTTAAAGCCTTTAAAGAGTTGTCCAATTAAATTTATTTAAAACTAGAAAGGGACGCCTCACAAGGTTATGGCCTAGTACTCCGAGTGACGTCCGGAATCCACTTATTAGGTGAAAAGATCGAGAGAAGACTTTCTTGAATGGTCTGAATTTTTGATTGAAAATATGTGCAAGCTGCTCAAACCAGGAGGTGGAACACTGATGAGAGTTGGTGGCTGCGGTGGGCGCAAGGAACTTTTTCGCTATATTGAAAATTTCCCTTGACTTAGTCTCAGATTCCATTATTTTAGGCTCAAAGAACTCTAACTTTGCAGTTGTAATATTGGCTTGATATTCTTTCAGCGCCAGTTTATTGTTTTTTTTCACACAGAGAAGGTAAGATGAGGCTTAATTTGATGGCAGGCCAAAATCTAATGATAACCAACAACCCAAATGCATAACATAAATGAAGCATTCTCAATAACTGCACCACTCCTCAAGCCAAGACAAGAGAAAAGAAAAACCTGTGGGAGACAACTCTCTCCTGGTGCCCATGTGTGTGATCTCAAGACCAGGTGTAGAGGAAACGGAATACAGGTGGTGTCTCTCCCACAGCAGATCCTCACAAGCAGCAGACGCTGCCACAGGTCAAGTTTAGGGCGCACGCACACAGCTATGTGTATGTTCCACTTCTGTTATAGAAGGTCCTGCCGCAGTGTCCCATTGAGTTGCATTGTCCAAGAAGGGATGGTCATAGTAGTTGACCTGCAGCTGATGTTGCAGATCCTGATTGTGGACATTATACGTGATGTTGGTGCGCCTCAGCATTTTGATAATATTAGTGAGCATGCAAGGTCCATTTCTAACATTCAAGGTCTTTCTAAGAGTCTCCAGTTAGCGAGGATGAAGTCTGAATAGTTCCTCATTAATAACACATTTCTCATAACAGCAAGCGGGGCAGATGTTTTTTAGTAGAAAATATTTTGAGTGGATTGACATTTCACCAACACACTTTTCAGGATCCACTGATGCTCCGCACTGACATCAGAGCAGTGGATAAAACAAACTTTTATCTCTAAGATGACAACAGACTATTACCAAAAAGGCTGGGTTATCATTAATGCCACAGACGACCTACAAGCCTACAACAAAAGTAAATAGGCTTTTAAGGACATGCATTGTTTCTGCATAAGACCTGAAATTACTGGCAGGAAAATTACCCAAGAAAAATATCAGAAGATGTCAAATGTGGAAACTGATTTTTTAAAGTGCACACAAACAAGAGAATTATAGTTAGAAAAATGCCACCACAAAATAGTCAACAATTAACAACTAAAAAAGTACAATTCATAAGACTTAAAATAAAGGTATTTATCTTACTTTACAAACCTTATACTATATTATTTTACCTTTAACAAAATAGATATGTATTGCTGAGAATGTTTGGAACCCAAACATAACATTTTTTTTTAGAAGAGAGTTGCTGTTAACAAGACAAATGTTTTTCTCTCTTCAGTCCTTATTGACACAGTACACGGATCGAGCTTCGCTCTCCTCTTCCATTATCTCACAGGCAAAAAACAACCCCCAATGTTGAGAAATGCTTATCTGTAATTTTCCATAACTGTAAGAATGCCACATAAACGCACGATTGCTGTTCCTAGCGCAGCTTCCCATTCAAAGGTATTGCTTTACCAGAAAGAAGATTCATTACTGGACTTTTTACACGTAAACAACCTTCCGCCATGGTACATTTCATGGATCAGAGCCTGATGAAGTGAGGGAGGTGGGTCTGGGACCTGTTGCGAAACGTTCGAATGAGCCTATCGTTTTTTATTACCTCCACAGTCAAAAACCTATCCCTATTGTTGAGAAATGGCATCTGTTATTTTCCATATTTTGTAGGAATCCTACAGAACCGTTTAGTGCTGTTCACACAGCTCCCTATTCAAAGAACGTTAATGTATTGTTTAGCCACAAAAAGGTGGGACATGTGGGTAGCTCAGAATGACAATATTTTTTGCACACAAATAACCTTCCGCCAAGGTACATTCCATGGACCAGTGCCTGATGAAGTGAGCGACGTGCGTCTGGGACCTGTTGCGAAACGTTCGAATGAGCCGGGGATCTTTCAGAGAATGAGGTGTTTTATTGGCACAGGCTGTGAGTCGCCACTTGTATTCATTTACCATGCGCCCCTGCTGTGGAAAATACAACTGACCTTCAGTCCCGTTCGACCAGTTTTCCTGTATATAGTGGTTTTTCACGGTCGAATCACTTTTTCGGCGAATGTTCTCATTGCCACCTTAATGATAGAAGAAAAAACAGAAATTCCATCAGTCGTTACGGCTAGCATTTGTGGAGGTAGTAACTGCAAGAGAAAATCTACAAACATAGCATTAACTGTATGATTGCACGTTATGCCATTTTCTTCCCCACGCATCTCTACAGCTGGAAGCAAAACAAAGCAGTAATCCAATTAGCATACGTGGTACTTCCTCTTCACATGGGTCATTGTTGTAGTGCATGTATATGACAAATGCTTGTGATGTGTGAAAGCATTGTACTGGACCCAGTGTATGCTAGCTTTACTTTACCCAAGTAAGTATCAGTACATCATTTGAATCCCTATATTTTGAGAGTAGGCGTTGATATGGGGATGTTGTAGTGTCAGCCACTTTGTGAGGTCATGGAATTTTGGTAACCGGATTTTAAATGTGTTTAGAATTGAGATACAGGAATCAGACTGTGAGGTCCAGTCTCTGACAATGTTGGGGTAGAGGGCAGGAGCTAGGGTTTTTTCAGTTTTCCTGAAAATGCCTTCATAGCCCCCAGGGTAGCGCTAATTTGGTCCTCTCTCAGGCTTACCTTGCGAGAGATCCCAGGCTCCTAATAGCAAGTGATTATTAAATAAGCTGATCTATACCTTAATGGAAAGGCTGTGCAAAGAGGTGGGCCAGGTAGTAAATAGTACACCAGTGAACACCTATGATCCTACTTACAGCTTAATTGCTTCTGTGTTTGTCCTCTTTTGCCCTTGATCCAAAGATTGCAGGTAGACTTATAAAAGAGTGAATAATGGTGTGTATTGGGTGTTTGTGATTAGGAGCAGATGTATTAAGCATATTTATGGTCACAATCACTTCAGTTCACTGTTTGAGAAAGTTTTCTTATATGCTAATAACCTATTTTGGAGCAGGGAATTTTATTTCGATCAATTTGGTTTCTACAAAGGGCACGCTGTAGACATCACTTTCAAATACGTAACCACTATTTTGCGTATCAATGATTTCAGATCAAAGTCCGGTCACAAAACATAGAAATGTCACCGATGCTTTAAATAAGGTAGTAAGGCATTCACAAAGGGAAGGGGGTCCTGGGGGGCGCCTTTCCCTTTGTGAGTGCAAAATAAAAAGTTTGTTAACGGGGTCCTTTGCCAACTCTTAAACAAACAAACAAAAAGTAAGCATTTCTTTTAAAATGCAGTCCTGTTCCCTTTAAGAAGAACGGCTGTATTTTTTTTTTAAAGTGTGCTTTATTAAAAAAAAACAATTACAGAGATAGTGGCTGATCCCAGCAGACCACCATCCCTGTGACGGCCTCCAATTGTAAGTTGCAATTTGTACCCTACCTCGTTAATATCCATGAAGTATGCTGGATTCCAAATAAGAACTGACCGACTAGTACATTGATCAATAAAACTGCGACCAGTAAAAAGTACATCTGGGGCCATATGTACGAACACTTTTTCCCATAGACACAGAATGGGTAAAAACCTTTGCTACATCTGGCCCTTGGTTCCTATCTCTGCTGATTCCCACTATAAGAGGGTGTGGTACCAGAATGTCATTGTCAGAATATTATCTTACATAAGTATTATTTGCCAAATTATCACCTGCTAAAATATTACCACACTGGAGTTAATAATAGAAAATCTACACTGTACAGGATTATATTCAAGATACTACATTGATGTCAAATATTTGGCTATACTATATTCTGACATGCACCCTATAGGAGAGTGTGAAACAGTAATCTCAGACAAAAACTACAAATCATAGATTTTTTATTTGTTGTCAACCTGATTTTATTGTTTTACAGTCACAACAACAACTGCAAAGCCATGGTGAGAAAATGGGAAAGGGAGCTAGATAAATCCCCCAATCTGGCAAGGTTTACAATAACATTACATGACTCAGGAAGATCTGCATGTACATAACATAAAAGTGAACAGAATTAATACATAGCGACATATGCTTTCAGAATGTACATATACATTTTGTGGGAGCATGGAGGGGAAAAGTCCTGGATACATGCGTGGGGAAGGGGGCAAGCCACACATTCTGTTTGTTGGAGGAAGTGTGGTTGCAACGATGAAGAGTGATCAAGCGTGGTTTGGTGTTCCAACATCAGCCGAGACAGGACATTACCGGGTTCAAAAATGTGTGCTGTGTGGAGTTCTCAGAGTGTCACCAGTGTATGGATTCTTACAGGCTTGAGTCAGCACATCTGTAACAGTATGTAATCCCTTCAGGGTCGGCAGGTATCGTTCTTGGCCTCAATATTCATCACAAACACTTCCCAACTCTTGCTACCACTACAGGCCAATCTCTTATCCTGCAGGGAGCACAAAATCTCTTGCCTCCGCCATCGCCCATTGTAGTAATGTCTGGAGCCACTGTCAGTGTCCGGTGCAGTGGACACCTTCCTCTGCATCGCTATTTGTCTTTTAAACAATACAAATGCCAGATCAATAAACCTATGTACCTATGACCATTGGTTTTAAGGTGGATTCCTAGGAGGCACGATTTGGGGTGGATGTCAAATGGTGGATCGCCAATTTTGCTTTTGTGGCAATTATATCTAGCCAGGTGCGATGCAGAGGGGAGAGTAAGGGGGTGGGAAGTGGGGTGGTGTCATTCCCACACCATATGATAAAACCCTGCCTCTGCTAACCCGCACCACAGACATGCCTGTGTAGATGTGGGAAGCATATGCTTAATGCGTCGGGGATAGGTATGTCTCATGCAGGTAGCTGACTTGGGTAAAGTGGAATCTAGGGTTACGTGAGGCCTCTATAAACTTTTTGGAAGGCTTGTGTCTACACCGTCATTGTCAGCGGCTCGGAGAACCGTGTTCCAGTGATTAAGTGCACCTTCCATGTTAGTGAGGGTGCTTGTGGCTAAGGTTTCATCCTTTAGCGAGATAGCTTGTTTCTGACGGGTCCCTAATAAGAAAACATGGAGGATGACTGATTGTGGTGGTTTTGCATCGTCAGCCCCCCAGGTGTCCCGCACTAATTGATGAATGGCGTGGTTTGTTAGGAAGTACCCTGACCCCATGAAGCATTCATCCATGATGTCCACGTAAGGCATAAATGACCCTTCATTAAAGAAGTGCCCCACAGTCACCATCTCCACCGCAGTCCAGGGGGTCATGTTGTGGTGCGCAGTCAATGCATAGTTACTCGGTACATGGGTAATGGGGGAGTTGGGTAGAACGGGGGATTTGCACTGTACAAACCGGCGCCAGCATGCTCGGGATGTCGTCATCAACCCTTTCAGGAGGGAACGTGTGTGGTCCAATAGCCAAGTATACACACTGGTTGCGCCCAGCTTCGTGCATATTAACATCCATTCCGCACTGAGGGATGCACTGAGCCAGCTTAAGGCCATTGTAGTTTTGGTGCAGCATAATACAGCTCAAAATTAGGCATACTTAGGCCTCCCTCTGAGAGCAGGCGTTGTGTTATGGCACCACAACGTCAGTCTTTCCCCCACAGCAATTCAGGCCATTCAACTCTTGGAAGAAGGATTTGGGAATCACTATTGGCATTGCAGCAAAGAAATACATCAGTCTGGGGGAGGACCAGCATCTTAGCTATCGCTACTCGTCCCAGCGGGTGAGTGGCAGAGAACATCAAAAAAGGAAGCTGTGGATAGAACAGAAAGCACAGCCCAGGTTGCCACCCCTCAGGGGATATATTTGTATCCACGGGTATTTAAAGGAATCGTGGCATCATTGTAGGGGATGGACTAAACTAGTAGCCTGCAGGGGTGGTGGAATCTGCATTAGGGAACAGACAGGACTTTGACCAGTTCACCCAAAGACCGGATATGCCGCCGAAGGTGTCTAGAAGGGCCATCAAGTCAAGCAGAGAGGCCTCATTGTTGCGTAGAAATACCAGCATGTCATGGGCGTAGAGGGACACAATGTGGTATGTATTCCCCCATTGCTGCGCATGAAGATGCAAACTGCAGGGAAGTGGCTCCAGTGCTATAGCAAAAAGAAATGGCAAGAGGGGGCATCCCTGCCTGGTGCCCCTGCCTATTGAGAAGCTGTCAGATATCAAGTGCCCAGTTTTCACTCTGGCTAGAGGATTAGAGTACAGTATGCTAATCAATTTCAGGAAACCCGGACAAAACCCACACAACGTAGGGTTGTTAGCAATACCTGTGGTTATTGAAGGCCTTTTCGATGTCCAAGGATACTGCCACCCAGCTGTATGCAGCCCGTGGGGTGTCATGAATAATCCTCAGAAGATGTCTAATATTAAGGAATGAACTACGTCCCGGGAGGAATCTGGATTGGTGCTCAAGAATCAGCATCCCAATCAGGGGACGCAGTCTATTCATGAGGATCTTACCCAGTACCTTACAGTCAAGGTTAGGGAGAGATAACGGTCTATAGGAGCGTACATCAAGTGGGTCACGTCCCGGCTTAGGGAGAACTACTATCAGTGCCTCACACTTGGATTCCGGCAGCTGACCACGAGTCTGAGCCTCGTTGAACACTTCCAGCAAAGGCTGGGTGAGGAACGTGGAGTGTGAGGCATTATATTCGACTGGTGGGCCAACCATGACTGGCTTTTTGTTGCGGGCTATCTGAGCTATGGCAGCCCTGTGCTCCTTGAGTTGGAGGGGATTGTCAGGTTCAGCCATTTGTAGCGGGGAGAGAGTTAATAGGAGATTCCCCAGGAAGGCCTTCAGCTGCACAGGGGCAGAATTCAGGTTCACGGCGTCCAGCATGCTATAATAGTTGTGGAAGGCATCATTAATGGCAACTTGAGTAGTGGCCAATAAGCCGCCGCTAAGCCTAATGGCTTCAATCAGGGTTAGGTGATGGTCGTCCCGAATGAGCCATGCATGTAGTGGTGCGTGGTCAGGAGATATCTGAAATTGTGTTTGCTTAGTTGCAACTCCACCTCTCTGTCTTTTTTCCAGAGGTCCTGGACGCGATCAGGCTCGGCTTTCAAGACCTCAACCACCCTCTCCAGGGAACGTAGCTCCCTCTCTAAGGACAACAATTCATTGTGCAGCACGCACCTCACTCCCAGGTGGCCGACAGACTGTGGCCCCTCACCACCATCTTGTGGTGTCCCACTCGGTGACACGAAAGGAGGTAGTGTCTTTGTTGCATTCAAAGCACTGCGCAACACAGGCCAAGAGCTCTTCTATAAATGGGGGGTCTGATGGTGCCTGCAGACCGAGGTGCTATGTCAGAATACGTTGATGCAATGTACCCCATTGCAAAGATACCTGTAGAGGGCAGTGATTGGATAAGGTGCGGGCTAGGTATTCTGACCCCGCACGAGTGTCTGTCCCAAAGAGGCAGAGCTCAGCATCAGGTCTATCCAGGTGTGGAGGTTATGGATTGTGGAATAGAAGGAATACTTGCGGTCCAGGGGATGACTGTTTCGCCACAAGTCAGGGAGTCCCCTTTCTGTGAGCTATGAGTCAAAATACTGGGACACCGGTCTACTCTGTGCAGGGGGGGTTAGACCGATCAAGGTGTACATCCACTACTCAGTTGAAGTCTCCCCACCACAAGCAGGGCACCACTTGGTCACAAAAGAGTGCAGGGGTGAGCAATTCAAGGAATTCTCCTTGATTCTGATTGTGTGCATAGATACCCACCAGCGTCAGGGGTTACCCATCTAGTTGACCTTCTAATACTACCTATCTACCGCTCCATGATGTAAGGGACTCCTGGTGAAACCCATATTATCCTTCCCCGAGTGGACACCGATGAGTTTGTGCCATAAACTTGGCCCCGCCTCTTAGTTTTGAGGTTCCAGAGATCAGTGTGATTGAGGTGTGCAAAATAGCAAAGTGCATGTGGCTGCGTTTAAGGTATGCATGGATTTGGTAACGCTTGGTGGGAGTCGCCATTTCACGTCAGCACGTTGTAGTGCAGAGTAACCGTGTTAGTGTGTGTGCTCATGGTCCTTGTTACTAGTACATGATATTGATAATAAGTAGCTCAATCATGAGTACCCAGCTCCCCTCCCCCATCAATAAACATGCACATAAAGCAGACATCCCTTCCCAAAAACCTACTGTGGCTTCACTTAAATAAACATGAAATAATTAATATAACAGTGCTAACCAATACGCCTCAAGGCAGATGACATTCGAGCCTCCCGCCAGATACCCCAAAACAACAACTTATGCAATAAAAGCTACATAAGGGGTAGAACTTGTCCATATAGAAGTTTCTCAGTGGGGTGTGCTAGGACCTCTTTCCTCGTTTTACCAGCCTCAAATAAGTGGTACTACATCCAGTTCCTTTTAAGGTGTGTCAGCAATTGTCCTTCTATGGGGTCCCTGGGTCCCAGCAGCCCAGGGTGCCCAGGCACTCTCTGAGGCACTCTCCAATCACAATGTAGTGTGTCTGCAGCACTCAAAAAGTAAAGGTCAAGTGTAATGTAACTGCTCCATATTAAAGGTAGAGGCTTGTCTTGCTGTATTGGTTTCAACATTAAGGAGCAATATACTAGTGTCTCACAAGCTCATTGAACAATGAAAAGCAAGTGCAAGCAGGTCAACAGTTACATCTCAGAGACTGTCCGCTGTACAACTTCTGGACACTTGATTAGATCCACTGACGAAGTGCGGGAGCTCCTACTGTCGGTACTAGAATCAGTGTGGTGTTCCTCCCTAAGTACGGGGGAAGAATTTATGGTGTATTGGGTGGTTTCATGCAGTATTCTTGCCCTCTCCTCTGCCACCTGAGGTTTAGTTGGATTGTCTCTGGCTATATTATGACAGTGGCGGCGAGGGGGAGCTGTCAGTCATTCAAAAGCATCAGTCTCCTCCGTCGAAGACAGGGCTAGGCCTTTGACTTGCATTCACATCCAAATGTCTTTAGGTGTGGAGAAGATGTGGGCCATCACACCATCCATGACCCTGAGTTTTACCGGGAACAGCGAAGCATATTTAATGTTCTGGTCACAAATACGCTGTTTGACTTTAGCGTAAGTGCTCCACAGTCTCTGCACCTTGGCTGTGAAGTCCAGGTATGCAGTGATGGAAGTGTCCTCAAATCTACAGGGCCCTTGCGCTTGAAAGCTCTGAAGTATTAAATCTTGATCTCGGTAGTTAAGGAGCTGGGTGATAATCGGCATTGGTGGGGCCTCCAGAGGAGGTGGTCTACCAGGTATTTTATAAGCCCTTTCGATCGAAAAAGATTTTGGCACCCTGTCAACTAGCACTGTGTTCATCAGCCACTTCTCAAGGAAAAGTTCAGTACTCTGTCCCTTGATTAGTTGTGGGAAGCCCAAAAAGTGGATATGGTTGCGCCTGGCGTGCCCCTCTGCATCTTCTTCGACGGTGTTGCATTGCCATTTCCGTACTTGAGTTGCATCTGTGCCTGCGTTTCCTGAACAGTAGGACTCAGGGCGACCAGAGAAGATTCAGCTTCCTCTGCCCTGTTGGTCAGCTTGCGAAGGTCGGCACGAAGGAGGTTGACATCTTCAGAAAGTATGTTGATCTTGACTTCCAATGATATCTTGGTGTCCAGGATAGCCTGCAGGACCTTTTTAAATTGAGTGGAGTTCTTACGAATAGTTGCTGTCAATTTTTTTAGGGTGGCTGAAGTGCAGTCTGTAGTAGCTGGAGAAGGCATCGATTCCGAGCGCTCCTGTAATAAGTGCTTGGTAACTTTAGACTTCACCATCATGGTGCGGTGTGGCACCGCTCTCCGTGATTGGAGGTGCAATAAATGCTCAGTGTCTCTGTCAATGGCCTTGTGGGGATAAAAGGGGTAGCACCTGTGCAGATGCTTGGAATAGCCTATACCCACTGCTGCACAGCAAGGACTGTAGTGAATCCTAGTTCGTTTTAATGGGATAACAGGAGTTAGCTTAGCCTCTGGTTCTCAGACTCGTGGCCCTGTCACCTAGGGACTTTTAACCTACTTAGCTTGCTCTGTCTTAGCCCATTTAATTATTTATTTCTTCTAAGATGGCTGCCTTGTTTATAGATAGGCCACTTGTTATGGGTAACATTATCAGTGTCACCGCGCCAAGGCGTCAAGATCAAGCACCAAAGACAAACAAACAGTAGGTGTTCACACTTAGGGATTTTCCCTCTCTATACTTTCGAGGGATTGTTTATATTAATTGCCGTCTCAAGCATGTCTGTTATCTATTGTTTAGGAACACACCTACGACAGGGGTCCTTGTAGATCTGTATAAATACATCACACTTTAGACAGATAATCAGAGGGATTCCGACCAGAGGGCATCGCCACCATCGCTGATACCGATGCTGCAGTCGTCTTGACGCTGACCCAGTCTTCGTGTCCCTGCGGAGTCTGCGATAAAGACCTCATTCCAAGGTAACGAGGGTTGGGGGCTCCTCTTATGGGCATGGCCTTGGCAGATTAGGATTAACAAACCCAACTCTCCTTTAGGTAGGAGGTTAGGCCTTACACATTAGGGTATTAGGGCATATTACATCTCATATATCTTTTTTACGGATTGCAAGATGGTGGGGGTCTTTGTAATAATGACTCTCGTCTTCACAATTCTGTTTCTTGCATTATTCATTATCCTAATCATTGCAGCCCATGCAACTTATCGCAAATTGCAGTTATGTTAAATAAAAACTATTAAAACTCTACTGCATCTTTGTCATTGCCTGTGTTTGTATGAGACATGATATATCTGTGAGAAAAGGGTAATCTCCGTTTAACCACGACACTCCCTGAGATATCTTATACTCGAGTCCATGCGTAACGGCTGCCATAAATCACCTTTTACTATTGTGTTTCTGGTGAGGTGCTGCTAGTGAGCCGGTAAGGTTGGGAAAATAGTTGTGACTTGTTGTAGGAAAGGCGTAGTCGCCTACAAACAAAAGTACTGTTATCCTTAAACCAGCAGTCTTGCTCAGAGCAAGAGTCCAAACTACGACATGGCGCCACCAACGATGGTGTTTAGGCACTAATTTACGGATACCCCGACTATCATTGTCTCACAGACAACAGGTACCCTAAGTACCATTATACGGAGACGTCCGTGGTCTTTGGGAGAATCCTCCTCAGCTGAAAGTGTAACACCTGATTAAGCTGTAGGTTGTTCGAGCTCGAACTCATAAAAGGACTTTACTCCCCATTTTTTTGGTGTTCCATTTCTCTAAACAAATATGGCTGATGACGTTGACATTCCTGAAAATGCTAGACAAGCACTAACACAACATTTATTAACGCATGGCCTTACAGATGAGGGCGGGATGTTACTCTGATAATAGAAGGGCCGTCAGATTCACACCATGGTTTACAGGTAGTAGATAAATGTGTTCATCGGGGCCGCAACTGAGCACAGGACCAGCGGTCACTGGCAGGATCTGGAGCAGGGCCTCAAATGCAAGCCCCATGGTCACATGCTTCAGTGTCCGACTAGGCCCCAGTGGCAACTCAAGTAGCTGTAGAGCCTTGCTGCACTCCTCAGGGTAAGTGGCTGGAAGCTCCGAGGGCCCACCGGGTGGGAAAGAATGCAGGCTGCGGGTCTCATTCCGCACAGTGAGTGAGGGCAGCAACTTTCTTGGTTACCTCCTGGGAATGCAGCAGTGTGCAATGACATCCCTCCTTTGCAGGTGGGGCACAGTCCTGCCTAGCGACCAAAGTAGGGAGAGCCCCACGCAGTCTTGCAAGTTCCAATTCCCCCAAGCGCAGGCAGGTAAATGAGGTCTGCAGTGGGTAGCAGAGGAGCGATGATCCAGCAGCCCTAGGGTCACAGGTAAAGGTAAGGTGGAGGTGCAAGCAGGTCCTTGGCCCAGTTGAACCCCGCACTCACCGCCAAAATATGGTCTGGGTGTGCTAGCGTGCCAAATGCTTCCCTCGACAACAGGGCTGCGTGCTCTTGTGCGATTATTGCACCACTCCACCTTCAGTGCTGGAGAGCAGCGTTGTCCTCGCCAACAGCAACAACTGGCCGTCAGGATGTCTCGGCACAGCTGGTGCCTTCCATTGGCGGCAACGCTCCTTTCAGGGCTGGGTGAGTGTTCCAGGTGGGAAGCAGGCGGGTCGCTATCATCCAGGTCCCCTCGACGTTCCTAGGCCGTTTCATGCTGCTGATCGGGCTACACCAGTGACAGGCATGCAAGCCACTGGGCTGTCAGGACACCATCAACACACTTGAGTCAGCATCACCAGGCCAGCGCACACTAATCCGCTATGGCAATAGTTCTCCCACAGAGGTGCAGGGTTGGTGGACCCATGCAAGCCACGCTGTCAAGCCATCTATTCATCTCCCGTGACCCCTGAAATCTATTGAGCGTCTGTCCTGGCTGCCATTTTGGCCATGCTCCAACTACAGATCATAGATATGTGTTTTTTTAAGAAAGAAACAATAATTCGGTAAAGTCCTAAAGGGAAGTTAACTTAATTTTAGAATAAGCTTACACAAGAATGATACAAGGTCCTTACTGGTAAACACTACCCTCTTGAATGTCATTGAATGTGTACTGGTATTTGTGACAGGCTTATTTTTTCCCAAAATTGTTGTACAGAGTTTCTCGGGTAGCATAGTAATAAATAAGGATTTCAGAAGTTAAACTTTTCAACATTTATGAAAAGTGAAGTGTAATTTTATCGACATGGATGATGTGTAAGACTTACAAGCATAGCAAGTATTTAGGTTTCTGTAAACTTGTTGGAAGCGAGTCATTACTGAAGGGATGATGTTCATGACAAATGTGGGCCTGACTAGGTTTACCCCTTTCAGTATGACCTGCTGTCTGATCAGAGTCCTGCAATTCCCTTACTTCAGTTAGTCATTCCACATTCTTCAGTTGAATTTATCAAGAGATAATCTCAGTATCAGAGACAGTGGTTAAGTCTAAAATAAGACGAACACGCTAGCATTTAATATACTTAGATTTTGTTGTGAAGTGAGGGAGAACCCAAATGTATGTAAGTTCTGGTCTTCTCTTATGAGTTGCTGCATATATATTATCAAAAGAGGTCTTAGAAATAATCATTCAAATGTTGGCAGCCAGCTAAATAAAATGCTATGCACCTTTGCTGGTGTAACCGATGTTTTATCAATAGATGGTCACTAAAGGATATGATGGTGTCTGTCCTTTATCGACTTTCTTGCAATAGGACACATGGAGGCATTAAGAAATGCGTGCGTATGTTCACACCAGAGGAACCAGTGAACGATATGGTACTTTACGAGCAGTGTTAGATCAAGAGGTACTCATATGGGCTTGCATTGACTTAACCTCAGCAGGGAAGAAAAAATGGGCCCCAGAACCGCTTACCAGCATTCACCTAAGAATGGGAAACAGTCGGTAGGAACATAAGTGGAGTAGTCGAGAGAGCTGGCGAATCCTGGTTCAGCGTTCCACTTTAAATGAGACTGATTGTGAGTGGAAATGTAGAGCTGTATGTTTAGGCAAGATTGACCAAGGGCCTCTGGTGTTCGGGATGGGCGCAAAATGGCAGCAGGGCATAGGGAGTCTGACTGCTTTTGGTTGAGGCATTGGAGAATTTTAGGAATAAAAGTTTCATTTTTGTTATTTTGAGTTTCTTCGTGGCTTTGCTGATACAGAGATTACTCTGTGCACAGCTGGGAGGGAGCTAGAACTCGAAGAATGGAACCTGTAACATACGGGATAGACAGATGGGCAGACAACATCTCCCCCTTTGACCCACTTATCAATCCTACTATGTTTGGAATCTATGACTAATACATTACACACAAATCACTGCAGTAGGTGCATCACCTCACTACGTTTACTCAGTGGGTCCCTGCAGGGGACCCACAAATGTTACCAGCCTTCAGTGTGTTAATAAAAGGACTGCTAAGTTAAAACTCAAATTCAAATATCTTTATTCGGCCAAGGCCATAAAACCAGAACATCATTTATAAAATAGTAAGCATATCAACAAAACATAATATACATATAATAAAAAAAATAGGGTCTTCATAGCCAAATCACAAAGCATAATTGCCACAGGTATTTAAAACTGATAATGTTTCCTAATAGTGAGTGCTGCTCTAATAAAATTTAAAAGTGCCTAACAGATCTCTAACAAACCAAGGCACTGCAGAAACGCTATCCCACCCTCGTGCCAACTCAAGTTTGTATTAAGCAAAAAGGGTGCCAGAAAAGAGGACTGCGTAGCTGAATACAAAGTGCAAAACAATATAAAGTTACTTGTGCTTCGCGTAGAGACATTATCGCAGCAGCACAGAGGGAAATCATGTTGCCAAACACCTTACAGAGGGAAGGCAAATTTAAAGTGCAATGTGCATGTCTAAAACGTGTGAGATAAAAGCGACGGGTGGGGTTCACAATTCTTTTTAGATAGGGTCCCAGACTCCTTGTTGATACTAGTGAGTATCTAATAATATACTTCTTAATCTGGGCCCTATCCAGGTATAAATTCATACATTGATTTAGGTAACACTGTTTAATTAATTCTTTATGTTTAACGGTGCTCTTAAGATGATCCTTATACAGTTCTGAAAGGCCTAGGGTCTCAAAGGCTTCCCTCAGCTATGAAAGCCACGGAATCTGATCTACCCTGTCGAGGGACATACTTTCAGAGATATAAATTCTGGCAAGGCCGCCTCCAGGGCTCCCTAACACTTAATCCAGAGTAACAAAGGTGCAAGCCCAATCACATCCTCCAGGTGTGGTATTCAGAGTTCCTTGTGACATACAAAAGTGTTGGTGCTTCCGGAAATTGACAGTAATCTGCACGTAAAACGATTTTCAACACGCTGGAGGGTCCCCACATTGCAGTATCCCCATAACCCTGCACTATAAACCCCTGCCGAGATAAATTTGCTTTTGTATAGACTTAGGATCTCTTTGATTAGTTTGTGCCTTAATCTGTGTGCATATCTAAAAACAGACTCACTGTTCCTGCAAAGATGTTGAGTTCTTCCACTTAATAAAGGAGTCCAGCTAAAAGATGAACTAAAAAGGATTCCAAAATACTTAAAAGATTTAACCTTTTTCAGGTGTGTCTCCGCCATGATAGAAACACTTGGACTTCGTGCTTGGGCGACCACAGGTCATAATATAAGATCTTGAATGATTTACCAACAAGTTCAGGACATCCATGTAAGTTAAAAACGAATCTAAAAGAATCTATAGGCCATTTGCTATGCAGGTGGCAAGGCACCACATCATCCACATATAATAAAATAGGTATTGATTTACTTTACAAAAGTGGCATATCTTTCCCTCTATCCACTAATAATGTAAAGCAGAAAAAAAAGGAGTCAAAATGCACCCTTGTCTGACGCCCTGAGTGGAGCTAATATCGGGGGAGCATTCACCTTAGGGGCCACAGTGGACCCTTACCGTAAGGTCTTGGTGTAAACGCCTATTGAGAATAAGAAGTTCTTTCTCTATGTCCATTTTGTCCATCAGGTCTCATAGCTTTGAGCAGTCACTAGATTGAAGGCACTCAATAGATCAATAAAGGCCAGTTGTAAAGATCCCCCTTTAGCCCTGATGTATTTCCCTTCTATTAGAGGTTTAGGCACTGCTCAACAGTGCCAATACCCGGTCTGAACCAAAACTGAACTTCCGCTATAATGTTTTCTGCAGCCTAACTTTCCAGACGGGACAATAGTATGCAGTCCAGAATCTTAACGATGGAGTCCAATAGAGATATTGGCCTATAACATCAGCAAGGATCTACCTCCCTTTTAAAAAAAATAGGGACAACAACAGCTGTCATCTAAGAGTCTGGGATGGGGCCTACAAGAGCAGATCTCAAAATGTTTGTTAACAAAGGGGCCTGCAGACTTATATTACATTAAAAAATATCAGCAAGAATACCATCTGGGTCAGAAGCCTTCCCATTAATGTATTTTTCAATGGCTAGGATCACTTCATGGGTGCAGATAGGCCTTGACAAACCATATGGTTTCAGGGAATTTAATCTCTCGCCTAGAACTATACTGGTAGGCAAATTTTCTGATGAAAACATTTTTGTGAAGTGGGTCAACTAGGAATCCACAGTGATTACATTTTCCAATTTTGGTGCATCTAACGCTGCAAAAAAGGGCCAGTTGACTACTTCCTAAAACTTAGTATTGTCCCTGGTCCTCCCTGCCACTTCAAGGTCTTCCCATGCTTTGTTCCTTATCTCAATTTTCCACTCATCTGGGGTAGTTTTGTATAACCTTCTTGCAACCTTAACTTCAAGCGCGGAACGAGGGCTGCTTTTCAAAGCCCTAGAGTTAAACCATTGGTAGAGGGTAGGCTCTCAAGAGGGCCTACAAATGGTGTTGTCAGCTAAGCAAGTTAAAAAAAAGTTAAAACGGAGTCCCTGGTGTCTACCATAATATCTCTAATAAAAGCAATTGGATCCACCTTATTCCATTTTATCTTCAATCATTTTTTCTTAGAATACTCTATTCTATCTTTATGTTTAGGACCTCTATGGTTGGGATGGAAGTTCAGTTTGATGATAAGAGGATTATGATCACTTACACATTTACTGACCAGATCAAAATTTAGAAGAAAGGGGGGAAGCTCAACCGATAACATAATGTAGTCAATACTACTTCCAGAATGATTTCCTAAAAAAGTTGGAATGCAAGAGATCTCCTCACAAAATATATCACTACAAACATTTTAATTATACTTCGACATCAGGGTATTTAGTGCCTCCCCATATGCCATGTACTTAAAATGAGTTGTATTGTCATTATTAGAATTTATAAACCCACACACTCGATTATCAGTATATTGACATAAAGCAATATTAAAATCTCCAACCCATATTATGTAAATAACATGTGTTTTGTTTTCTGATAAAAATCATCTAGAAACCCATCAAGTTGATCAATCACGTCACTCTGGTTCTGGTTAAAAATATTGTAATAAAAGTTAATTAACATAATATCAGGCTCAGCAGTGAAATATAGGAGTAACCAAAAAGTGGGCATAGGACCACAGTTCAGAGACTTGAAATGCAGTAATTTGAACAGTGAAAAAGGTAGCGATTCTACCTTTGGGTCTTCCTGCCTTCGAAGACAGGGCTGGCTGTAAGAAAGCCCAGTACCCATCAATATAAAATTTTCCATCATCAAAGTTTCTTGGCAACAAATAATTTCAAAGGAATTGACAAAATTAACCATCAGGATTTGTCACTTTCTAGCGAGCTCCCGCAATGTTCCACAAAATAAGGCTAAGGGCCTTCTGGGCGGGGCTTGATGCTTGAATTATGGACAACGCAATTTCATACTGTGGCTGATGAGTTCCATCTGGTGCAAGTTCAAAATGGAAATCTTGTGATATGGGCAATTCTCCTTTATCCAAAGATTAGTGGGTTTCATGTATCAGGGACTTAGAATCAACTTCCCCAGATACCAAGACCACTATGGGCAAAGTCAATCCAAATCTTCCAGAAAAGCCAATGGTTCAATGTGTTTTGGATTTCCACATCATAGGTAAGCCTATTAGATGCAGGGCAGTCAGTGCTTACTATAGCATGTATCTTAAAGGAGCCAGAAGGCCTACAGAAGTAACATAGGGACAGCACCTAAATAGATCTTGGAGAATGGATCTGATTACTAAAACAATTCAAAAGTCATTTTAAGATGTTTGGAGATCTAACATTAATAATCACTAAGTCTCCATTTTGCCAGGGCCAATCCAAGGGGTTCTTCTAACCAACCAAGAGCCACCCGGACTTGTTTCTGAGCCAATTAATTGTTTTATTCTTCAAGGCAAAATAGTCTTCTCTCATAGTTACTGATAAAGTCTGGACATTATTTAACACTATAAGAGACTGCGTACGCTCCGTAGGAAGTTGGGGGAAGGTGATTTTCCTTATTTTCCAGGGCAGTGAAACCTTCATCAATAATTCTTCCCCTACCTTTTTCACTTCACCTGACCCATTATGTTATGCCTTGTCCCACTTCTCCCACTTCCCCTCTCCTAGGTACCACAGTTTGTACTACTGGCCTATTGATTGTGGGATGAGAGCCAGCTGCTACTCTGGTGATAGAATAAGATTTTTGGGCAAGGGACATGTAGTCAAGACTCCTGAGCAAGTAGCAACAGGTTGTGCCCCCACACAGCTGGTAAGCAACAGAGATGGAATTCAGTCTGGATATTTGCAATTCAATTGCCTCCTAGCAATCATAAATGGGTTCAAGCTTACCCAACAAGGATTCCATGAGTTTGTAATATACATTTTTTCATTTTGTCAATAAAAAGGTCCTCCTCTGCTGCCCCTTTCTCATGCGTTGGGGCAACAGTTGATGTGCATGGCCTTTTTAGCTTAGTACCTACTACAGCTCTTATCCTAATACCCACCCGCACCCTAGTTATCACACCACTGGGATGGAATTTAGGTTGTACTCCGCCAAGTTCAACAGTAGAGATATTGGCTGATGCATTTCTAGTGCCTTGCCCTATGGCTAGAGTGTTAGTTGTACATCTAACATCTCCATTTTGGAAAATTGTTAAGGTCATTGAGTCACTTTGAGATGCAAAAGGGGCGGATGAGAGCAACAAACGGCATTAAGCAAGCTCCATCTCTTTAGATATGACTCCAACTGCCCTTTGTAAAATCCGTCCAGAGTGGTGCCAGGGCCCCAGGGGGATCACCAAGGGCTTGCACTTTCCCATTTCAAAACAAAATTATTCAGAAGAAATAGACAACAGTACCTGTGACGTGTTCAGAAGGGGGTGGCCCAGCCCACCCTCCTCTGGGCGATGTTGGGCGAAGGCAAGCCCGCTCTTGGTCTGGGCATGTCCCGCATGTCCTGCATGTGTCCTGCGTGACTCGCACATCACTTAAGAGCGTGATTGTCTCTGCCCCCTCCTCTGGCTGTAGGCTGCTAGGGGATGTAGTCCCACCCCAGCAGAACACAAGTGCGGCAGGTCTCTGTCTCTCCCAATTGTGCATGGTTTATCCGATTGGCAGTTGCTGAGTCACTATGGCCCATATTTATAATTTTTTAGCGCCGCATTTGCTTCGTTTTTTGACGCCAAATCAGCGTAAACTTACAAAATACAATTGTATTTTGTACGTTTGCGCTGCTTTTGTGTAAAAAAATGACGCAAATGCGGCGCTAAAAAAGTGCAAATATGGGCCTAAGTGCGAAGGGGTCGGAGGGCTGGATTCCTCGAGCTGCAGCACTGTGAGCACTCCCAAGATAGTGGTTGCAATTGAGCTTTGGTGGCTGCAGTTAGCAGGAGCTGCCGATTTTAGGGTGAGTGATGACAGCAGCAACAACAGCAGAGCATCCAGGGATGCGTGCAGCCACAAGTCGCACTGCAACCTAGTGCGGCCACTTGCATAGCACCCGCCCCCCCTCTCCTAACATAGGTGCCCTAATGGTGTCTTGCTTCATCTGGGAGCTTGCAAGTCTGGAGGCCGGGAGGCATGAAAAGCAGAGCATTCACCTCACATCTTGCCTCTGTGAGTCGCTTTACTTGCTTCACTTCTTCAGGTGGGGTCAAAGTGACTCTTAGAAATCGTGTCTCTAGTTGGCAGCCACTTGCACCCTGTCCAAGTAGGGACACTCACTCTAGTCAGGGTATGGGAGCCACACAGCTAAGATAACCCCTGCTCATCCCCTTGGTAGCCTGGCTCAAGCAGTCAGGCTTCTCTCAGAAGCAATGTGTAAAGTATTTGTACACACACAGTGTAGGAGGCTGGACTGGCTTGTAGTGAGTACCAAGGGGTACTTGCACCTTGCACCAGGCCCAGTTATCCCTTATTAGTGTATAGGGTGTCTAGCAGCTTAGGCTGATAGATAATGGTAGCTTAGCAGAGCAGCTTAGGCTGAACTAGGAGACGTGTGAAGCTACTACAGTACCACTTAGTGTCATATGCACAATATCATAAGAAAACACAATACACAGTTATACTAAAAATAAAGGTACTTTATTTTTATGACAATATGCCAAAGTATCTTAGAGTATACCCTCAGTGAGAGGATAGGAAATATACACAAGATATATATACACAATAGCAAAAATATGCAGTATAGTCTTAGAAAACAGTGCAAACAATGTATAGTTACAATAGGATGCAATGGGGAAACATAGGGATAGGGGCAACACAAACCATATACTCCAAAAGTGGAATGCGAACCACGAATGGACCCCAAACCTATGTGACCTTGTAGAGGGTCGCTGGAACTATTAGAAAATAGTGAGAGTTAGAAAAATAACCCTCCCCAAGACCCTGAAAAGTGAGTGCAAAGTGCACTAAAGTTCCCCTAAGGACAAAATAGTCGTGTTAGAGGAATAATGCAGGAAAGACACAAACCAGCAATGCAACAACTGTGGATTTCCACTCTAGGGTACCTGTGGAACAAGGGGACCAAGTCCAAAAGTCACAAGCAAGTCGGAGATGGGCAGATGCCCAGGAAATGCCAGCTGTGGGTGCAAAGAAGCTTCGACTGGACAGAAGAAGCTGAGGTTTCTGCAGGAACGAAAAGGGCTAGAGACTTCCCCTTTGGTGGACGGATCCCTCTCGCCTTGGAGAGTCGTGCAGAAGTGTTTTCCCGCCGGAAGGACGCCAACAAGCCTTGCTACACGCAAATCGTGCGTTTGGCGTTTTTGGACGCTGCTGGGGCCCAGGAGGGACCAGGAGGTCGCAAATTGGACCTGAAGAGAGAGGGGACGTCGAGCAAGACAAAGAGCCCTCACTGAAGCAGGTAGCACCCGGAGAAGTGCCAAAAACAGGCACTACAAGCATGCGTGAAACGGTGCTCGCCGAAGTTGCACAAAGGAGTCCCACGTCGCCGGAGACCAACTTAGAAAGTCGTGCAATGCAGGTTAGAGTGCCGTGGACCCAGGCTTGGCTGTGCACAAAGGATTTCCGCCGGAAGTGCACAGGGGCCGGAGTAGCTGCAAAGTCGTGGTTCCCAGCAATGCAGCCCAGCGAGGTGAGGCAAGGACTTACCTCCACCAAACTTGGGCTGAAGAGTCACTGGACTGTGGGGGTCACTTGGACAGAGTTGCTGGATTCGAGGGACCTCGCTCGTTGTGCTGAGAGGAGACCCAAGGGACTGGTAATGCAGCTTTTTGGTGCCTGCGGTTGCAGGGGGAAGATTCCGTCGACCCACGGGAGATTTCTTCGGAGCTTCTGGTGCAGAGAGGAGGCAGGCTACCCCCACAGCATGCACAAGCAGGAAAACAGTCGAGAAGGCGGCAGGATCAGCGTTACAGAGTTGCAGTAGTCGTCTTTGCTACTATGTTGCAGGTTTGCAGGCTTCCAGCGCGGTCAGCGGTCGTTTCCTTATCAGAAGGTGAAGAGGGAGATGCAGAGGAACTCGGCTGAGCTCATGCATTCGTTATCTAAAGTTTCCCCAGAGACAGAGACCCTAAATAGCCAGAAAAGAGGGTTTGGCTACCTAGGAGAGAGGAAAGGCTACTAACACCTGAAGGAGCCTATCAGCAGGAGTCTCTGACGTCACCTGGTGGCACTGGCCACTCAGAGCAGTCCAGTGTGCCAGCAGCACCTCTGTTTCCAAGATGGCAGAGGTCTGGAGCACACTGGAGGAGCTCTGGACACCTCCCAGGGGAGGTGCAGGTCAGGGGAGTGGTCACTCCCCTTTCCTTTGTCCAGTTTCGCGCCAGAGCAGGGGCTAAGGGGTCCCTGAACCAGTGTAGACTGGCTTATGCAGAATTGGGCACATCTGTGCCCAACAAAGCATTTCCAGAGGCTGGGGGAGGCTACTCCTCCCCTGCCTTCACACCATTTTCCAAAGGGAGAGGGTGTCACACCCTCTCTCAGAGGAAGTTCTTTGTTCTGCCATCCTGGGCCAGGCCTGGCTGGACCCCAGGAGGGCAGCTGCCTGTCTGAGGGGTTGGCAGCAGCAGCAGCTGCAGTGAAACCCCAGGAAGGGCAGTCTGGCAGTACCAGGGTCTGTGCTACAGACCACTGGGATCATGGAATTGTACCAACAATGCCAGGATGGCATAGAGGGGGCAATTCCATGATCATAGACATGTTACATGGCCATATTCGGAGTTACCATGGTGAAGCTACATATAGGTAGTGACCTATATGTAGTGCACGTGTGTAATGGTGTCCCCGCACTCACAAAGTTCAGTGAATTGGCTCTGAACAATGTGGGGCACCTTGGCTAGTGCCAGGGTGCCCTCACACTAAGTAACTTTGCACCTAACCTTTACCAGGTAAAGGTTAGACATATAGGTGACTTATAAGTTACCTAAGTGCAGTGTAAAATGGCTGTGAAATAACGTGGACGTTATTTCACTCAGGCTGCAGTGGCAGGCCTGTGTAAGAATTGTCAGAGCTCCCTATGGGTGGCAAAAGAATTGCTGCAGCCCATAGGGATCTCCGGGAACCCCAATACCCTGGGTACCTCAGTACCATATACTAGGGAATTATAAGGGTGTTCCAGTAAGCCAATGTAAATTGGTAAAAATGGTCACTAGCCTGTCAGTGACAATTTGGAAAGAAATGAGAGAGCATAACCACTGAGGTTCTGATTAGCAGAGCCTCAGTGAGACAGTTAGTCACTACACAGGTAACACATTCAGGCACACTTATGAGCACTGGGGCCCTGGGTTACCAGGGTCCCAGTGACACATACAACTAAAACAACATATATACAGTGAAAAATGGGGGTAACATGCCAGGCAAGATGGTACTTTCCTACACAACCCCCCCCCCAAACGAAGGACAATAAGACTAGCCATTACCTGATGAGTCTTCATTGTCTAAGTGGAAATATCTGGAGAGTCCATCTGCATTGGAGTGGCTACTCCCAGGTCTATGTTCCACTGTATAGTCCATTCCCTGTAGGGATATGGACCACCTCAACAATTTAGGATTTTCACCTTTCATTTGTTTTAGCCAAAGTAGAGGTTTGTGGTCTGTCTGAACAATGAAGTGAGTGCCAAACAGGTATGGCCTCAACTTCTTCAGAGCCCAGACCACAGCAAAGGCCTCCCTCTCAATGGCAGACCAACGCTTTTCTCTAGGGGTCAACCTTCTACTATCTTGTGCAGATTCCTGGAATCATGCTCTTTTGCAGGATGACTATGGGGAATACTGCTGCTGCCACCATGGGTATCTAAACCCAACTTCTGTCTTTCCTTCTCTAATTCAAAAGACTGTCTATCCAAATCCAGCTGTTGCTTTTTAAGCTTCAGTCTGGTTTGTTCCACCCTCAATTTATTGAGTTCCCTCTCTAACATTCTGTCATCAGGGTTGGTGGGAGGGACATTTCTAGAAACAGAGCTATGATGGGAATGAACAGAAGGAGACCTGTCCCTTACAGAAGCCAACTTAACAGCTTGGTTTACAGAAACATTACTACCAGTATGGTGAGAGTAAATGCTTTTGCTATGATGTGAGACAACACTATTTCTTTGGTGTGGCTCATCATCATTACCATCTATGCTAGATTGTCTAGTAATGGGCAGGCTAGAAAGTTTATTTCCTGAATCTTTTCCTGGGGGAGTCCCTGAATCAGATTGGGAACTATTAGGTACTTTTTCAACAGATGGGCCACCTCTGGCCTTATCCTGTTCTCTAAGCATGTTAATTAACAGTTCCAAGGCAGGATTCTTCCCTACACTCAAACCTCTCTCTATACAGAGACTCCTTGCTCTTTTCCAGCTAAGGTTGTCATATGCAAGTTTGGACAGATCAACACTTTGGCCTGTGCCAGACATTTTTTAGAGAGAGTTAAAGTGATAGAGAAAGAGACAAAAGTTTTCAGAACTTTTTGGAAAGACAGAAAAAAACTTTTTAAACTTTTAAGAACTTTTTGAAAGTTTTAGGAGTACTTTTCAGCACTTAGAAAAGAGTGAAAAGAGGAAATGCAAAACTTTTTGGCTATGTGTATATACACTGACCTTGTTTTGTATATTTTTCTCTTATGAAAAGTACAATGACAAGAGTGGTAAGTAGTCTCAAGCACTTATCCCACCACTGCACAACCAATGTAGGAGGCTGGACTGGCTTGTAGTGAGTACCAAGGGGTACTTGCACCTTGCACCAGGCCCAGTTATCCCTTATTAGTGTATAGGGTGTCTAGCAGCTTAGGCTGATAGATAATGGTAGCTTAGCAGAGCAGCTTAGGCTGAACTAGGAGACGTGTGAAGCTACTACAGTACCACTTAGTGTCATATGCACAATATCATAAGAAAACACAATATACAGTTATACTAAAAATAAAGGTACTTTATTTTTATGACAATATGCCAAAGTATCTTAGAGTATACCCTCAGTGAGAGGATAGGAAATATACACAAGATATATATACACAATAGCAAAAATATGCAGTATAGTCTTAGAAAACAGTGCAAACAATGTATAGTTACAATAGGATGCAATGGGGAAACATAGGGATAGGGGCAACACAAACCATATACTCCAAAAGTGGAATGCGAACCACGAATGGACCCCAAACCTATGTGACCTTGTAGAGGGTCGCTGGAACTATTAGAAAATAGTGAGAGTTAGAAAAATAACCCTCCCCAAGACCCTGAAAAGTGAGTGCAAAGTGCACTAAAGTTCCCCTAAGGACAAAATAGTCGTGTTAGAGGAATAATGCAGGAAAGACACAAACCAGCAATGCAACAACTGTGGATTTCCACTCTAGGGTACCTGTGGAACAAGGGGACCAAGTCCAAAAGTCACAAGCAAGTCGGAGATGGGCAGATGCCCAGGAAATGCCAGCTGCGGGTGCAAAGAAGCTTCGACTGGACAGAAGAAGCTGAGGTTTCTGCAGGAACGAAAAGGGCTAGAGACTTCCCCTTTGGTGGACCGATCCCTCTCGCCTTGGAGAGTCGTGCAGAAGTGTTTTCCCGCCGGAAGGACGCCAACAAGCCTTGCTACACGCAAATCGTGCGTTTGGCGTTTTTGGACGCTGCTGGGGCCCAGGAGGGACCAGGAGGTCGCAAATTGGACCTGAAGAGAGAGGGAACGTCGAGCAAGACAAAGAGCCCTCACTGAAGCAGGTAGCACCCGGAGAAGTGCCAAAAACAGGCACTACAAGCATGCGTGAAACGGTGCTCGCCGAAGTTGCACAAAGGAGTCCCACGTCGCCGGAGACCAACTTAGAAAGTCGTGCAATGCAGGTTAGAGTGCCGTGGACCCAGGCTTGGCTGTGCACAAAGGATTTCCGCCGGAAGTGCACAGGGGCCGGAGTAGCTGCAAAGTCGCGGTTCCCAGCAATGCAGCCCAGCGAGGTGAGGCAAGGACTTACCTCCACCAAACTTGGGCTGAAGAGTCACTGGACTGTGGGGGTCACTTGGACAGAGTTGCTGGATTCGAGGGACCTCGCTCGTCGTGCTGAGAGGAGACCCAAGGGACCGGTAATGCAGCTTTTTGGTGCCTGCGGTTGCAGGGGGAAGATTCCGTCGACCCACGGGAGATTTCTTCGGAGCTTCTGGTGCAGAGAGGAGGCAGGCTACCCCCACAGCATGCACAAGCAGGAAAACAGTCGAGAAGGCGGCAGGATCAGCGTTACAGAGTTGCAGTAGTCGTCTTTGCTACTATGTTGCAGGTTTGCAGGCTTCCAGCGCGGTCAGCGGTCGTTTCCTTATCAGAAGGTGAAGAGGGAGATGCAGAGGAACTCGGCTGAGCTCATGCATTCGTTATCTAAAGTTTCCCCAGAGACAGAGACCCTAAATAGCCAGAAAAGAGGGTTTGGCTACCTAGGAGAGAGGAAAGGCTACTAACACCTGAAGGAGCCTATCAGCAGGAGTCTCTGACGTCACCTGGTGGCACTGGCCAATCAGAGCAGTCCAGTGTGCCAGCAGCACCTCTGTTTCCAAGATGGCAGAGGTCTGGAGCACACTGGAGGAGCTCTGGACACCTCCCAGGGGAGGTGCAGGTCAGGGGAGTGGTCACTCCCCTTTCCTTTGTCCAGTTTCGCGCCAGAGCAGGGGCTAAGGGGTCCCTGAACCGGTGTAGACTGGCTTATGCAGAATTGGGCACATCTGTGCCCAACAAAGCATTTCCAGAGGCTGGGGGAGGCTACTCCTCCCCTGCCTTCACACCATTTTCCAAAGGGAGAGGGTGTCACACCCTCTCTCAGAGGAAGTTCTTTGTTCTGCCATCCTGGGCCAGGCCTGGCTGGACCCCAGGAGGGCAGCTGCCTGTCTGAGGGGTTGGCAGCAGCAGCAGCTGCAGTGAAACCCCAGGAAGGGCAGTCTAGCAGTACCAGGGTCTGTGCTACAGACAACTGGGATCATGGAATTGTACCAACAATGCCAGGATGGCATAGAGGGGGCAATTCCATGATCATAGACATGTCACATGGCCATATTCGGAGTTACCATGGTGAAGCTACATATAGGTAGTGACCTATATGTAGTGCACGCGTGTAATGGTGTCCCCGCACTCACAAAGTTCAGTGAATTGGCTCTGAACAATGTGGGGGCAACTTGGCTAGTGCCAGGGTGCCCTCACACTAAGTAACTTTGCACCTAACCTTTACCAGGTAAAGGTTAGACATATAGGTGACTTATAAGTTACCTAAGTGCAGTGTAAAATGGCTGTGAAATAACGTGGACGTTATTTCACTCAGGCTGCAGTGGCAGGCCTGTGTAAGAATTGTCAGAGCTCCCTATGGGTGGCAAAAGAATTGCTGCAGCCCATAGGGATCTCCTGGAACCCCAATACCCTGGGTACCTCAGTACCATATACTAGGGAATTATAAGGGTGTTCCAGTAAGCCAATGTAAATTGGTAAAAATGGTCACTAGCCTGTCAGTGACAATTTGGAAAGAAATGAGAGAGCATAACCACTGAGGTTCTAATTAGCAGAGCCTCAGTGAGACAGTTAGTCACTACACAGGTAACACATTCAGGCACACTTATGAGCACTGGGGCCCTGGGTTACCAGGGTCCCAGTGACACATACAACTAAAACAACATATATACAGTGAAAAATGGGGGTAACATGCCAGGCAAGATGGTACTTTCCTACACACAGCAACACAGTGAAAACCCCACAAAAGTACTCCACACAAGTTCAGAAAAATAGCCCAAATTTATCTATGTAAAACAAGACCAAAATGACAAAAATCCAACATACAGAAGTAAAGATACAAATTTTCAAAGATTAAATGTAGTATAGCATTTAGAAGCACAATAGGTCCAATTGGAGCTATCAAACGGCTTGATGAAGTCGCTTCCAACAGTCTGGCACCAACCGCAAGGGAGCACAGGCCGGCTACTGAGTTGTATGGACCCTAGTTACAGTACCTTAAAAAATATTGACCAAACAAAGACGTTGCATGGAGTCGGGAAGGTGAGGCGTTGCTGGAGCCGGTGAGGAGTCAGTTCCTTACTGCCACCAGAGGTGAGACGTCGGTTCCTTACTGCTAGGCAGGAGAGGTGAGGCATTGGTTTTTTAGAGTTGCAGAGGAGGTGATGCGATGCTGGTGGAGAGGCATTGGTTCCTTACAACAAGGCGGGGTTGATGAATCCAGCAAGTCAAAATTTGAGCGCCAACTTTATTGTATCGCAATCACACCGCGGGCCACAGGTGCCGCAGTGGAGTAGGGTGCCAGTGACGTTGGTGACACGGCACTCTGGGCTCATGGTGGGGTGGGACTTCAGAGGCACTGCACCGGCATCAGGCCTGCGTTGTAGGTCATGGTCATTTCACTCAGCAGCGACCACGGCTCCGGCGTAGGCAGCGGCATGAGGTCAGAGAGCGGCGCCGGTTCTGAAGTCATTCTGGAAATCAATGTACTAGTTTCTTCCTTGTTGCCCCAGAACTCACTCCCAAGGGTCGAGGGACTGGATTTGGCACCATTTGGCAAGTGAACACTCTCAGCAAGAGAGCCCAAGCACTGGCAGGCAAAGTCTTTGATGTCCCTGAGACTTCTGAACATGAGGCAAGCTCAGTCCAAGCCCTTGGAGAACCTTTGTAAGCAGGATGTAGAAAGCAAAGTCCAGTCCTTTCAATCCCAGGACAGAAGCAGCAAGCTGCAGGCCAGCACACAATACAGAGTGGCAGCCCCTCCTACAGCATCCAGCTCTTCTTCCTAGCAGAATTTCCTCCGTCCAGAAGGATTCAAACTTTGTGGTCTCAGAGGTCCAATTCTCATACCCATTTCGTCTTTGAGGTAGGCAAACTTCAAAGAGAAGTCTTTGTAGTGCACAAGACCCTGCGGTTCCCTGCTCTGGCCCCCAGACACAATCCAGGCAGTTGGAGACTGTTTTTTGTGAGGATAGGCACAGCCCTATTCAGGTGCAAGCGTCCGCTCTTCTCACCACTCTAGCTCAGGTAGGCCCATCAGCCTGGAGATGGGCCATCAGGATATGCAGGACACGCCTCAGCTCCCTTTATTTAATTGTCTAGCGTGAATACAGAAACAGCACAACTGTCAACCTGACCTAGACATGGATTCAGCATCCAAGCAAAGGCACACAATGGTTAAGCAAGAAAATGCCCACTTTCTAAACATGGCATTTTCAAACTTACAATTCAAAAACCAAGTTCACCAAAAGATGTGTTTTTAAATCGTGGGTTTAGAGACCCCCAAACTCCATATATATATCTGCTCCCAATAGGAAATTACACTTAAGACATTTCAAGGCAATCCCATATTACCCTATAGGCGAGATAGGTCTTGCAATAGCGACATACTACTAATTTCGTTTTTCACTATCAGGACATGTAAAACACACCATTACATGTCCTACCTTTTAAATACACTGCTCCCTGCCCCCGTGGCTACCTTGAGCCTACCTTAGGGTTGGCTTACAGTAATAAAAGGAAGGTTTGGGCCTGGCAAGTGGTTTAAAACTGCATATACAGGCACTGAAATGGCAGGCGTGAGACATGTTTGCAGGGCTACTCGTGGGTGGCACAATCAGTGCTGCAGGCCCATTAACACCATTTGATTTACATGCCCTGGGCACACCTGGTGCACTATATAGGACTTTCTATTAAATCAGGTATGCCAGTCATGGAGAAACCGATCTCCAATTCAATTTAGACAAAGAGCATATGCACATTAGCACTGGTTAGCAATGGTAAGGTGACCAGAGTCCTAAAGCCAAGGAAACACAGGTTGGAATAAATAGGAGGAGGAAGTTTGGGTATACCCTGCAAAAAAAGGCCAGGACCGACACAATCCCCTACCAGCCTAAAGACAGGGTAGACCAATCAATACCTTGATGGACTTTCCTGCTTAGGGCAGTAGAACATGGACCCCAGCCCACAACAGGAAGGGCGTGTTCCAGTTCTACCCCTTTCTGAACCCAGTTGGATTCCTCTGTCCATAATCTCAGGGCCCACTAAACTAACCCATGGGGAATCCTTCTACTTACCTGAGTACCCCATCTATGCAGCACCTAAACTTACGTTGCTCACAGATGTATTCCAGTAGGCGGATAATACCCCCATGGCCAACGTAGTAGTGTGGCCCATTCCACCCTTGGGGTGTGACTTCTGTCTCCCACCCAAGGGACACTCTGTCCACAGCAGCCCATAGTGGCCAATGACAGCTGTCAGTGAAGGGAGCCAGGGCTCTCTAACCTCTGTGGTTTCTCAGAGTGGGTGGGGGGTGGTCGCCCCAGGTGACTGGCACCCTTTGCCCGCTCTCCCTCTCACCAGTTCAGGGGTGATATCCTGAAACTGGTACTCCATCCCAGGGTCTGTACCCATAGGCTGGACAGGAGTCAGGGGCAAGTCCTTCCTCCCCCTGACCCCCTTCCCGGGGCTCTATACCCTCCTCTGGGAATCGGTATCCTCAGACTCCAGAACTGTCAGGGCACCTGTGGCAGCAATCCTGCACATTTCTCCCACCAGTTCAGAGGGGCTAACCGGCAACTGGTCCCCCAACCCACAGACTGTACCCTTAGGCTGAGCATGTGCCTGGCAAGCCACGACTTCTGGCAGAGTACAATCCCCGTGGGAAACACATGACTCGTGTTGTGTGACAGTCTGCCTGGTGCAGGTCTTGCGACTCATGTTCACTAGACAGAGCATCAAGCTCTCCCAGGCAAAAAGTGGCGTCACCTGGGTCATTCCTGGGGTGCTCTGACCACAGAGCGGGCAACCCCTGGCCCACTGGTCCTTCCACTGGGGACTTTCGTCCCTCTCATCCCTCCAACTGGACTTCTGCACCCACCTCTGCGGAGTGGTACTGCCAGACACAAGAAGTGACTCCGTCAAGCTGTTGGAATTGCCCCAGTTGGAACTTTAGTGTTTCTAAGTGTTTTACTCAAATTAATCTTTGAAAAACAATATCTCCAATTGTATATGTTGGATTTTTGTTGTTATGGTCTTGTTTTACTCATATAAATATTGGGTATTTTTCTAAACTGGTGTGGAGTACTTTTGTGGGGTTTTCACTGTGTTGCTGTGTGTGTACAAATACTTTACACATTGCCTCTGAGATAAACCTAACTGCTTGAACCAAGCTACCAAGGGGGTTAGCAGGGGTTATCCTACCTGTGTGACTCCCTTATCCTGACTAGAGCGAGGGTCCCTACTTGGACAAGGTGCAAGACACTGCCACCAACTAGAGACCCCATTTCTAACAGTGACAAAGAAAGAGTGGCAGGGGGAAGCAGAACACAGGTGTGGCTGTTGTGGATGGGGCCTTGATATGCAGTACTCTGGTAAAGCATTGAAGCCTTACCTGCCTCCAGGTGTCTTGCAGAGCTCAAGCAGCACTTCAATCCTCGACCTCCCAAGCCGCTCGCTGCAGCCCTCTGCACTCCCCACACTCTGGGTGTCCCTGCTCCTTACACACTCCCTTTCACTGCTTCAAACTGTACAATAAGATTATAATCTCATATATCTCACTCACATTTTCACCTGTGCCATACAAAGTCTGGTGTATTTCGTAGGAAGCTGGCTCTGTATATACTATACCAAAGTAAGGTATAGTGTGCACAGAGTCCAGTGGATCCCCAGAGGCTTTGCGGAGGCTAAAGTAGATAATGCTAATGCTCTCTCTTTTGTGGTAGTGTGGTCAAGAAGTTAGGCTTATCAGAGCGTAGTGCTAAGCATTTGTTGTACACACACAGTCAAAATATGAGACACACTCTCAATGAATAACTCCAGGCCAATTGTTTTATGTATCAAAAATATACTTTGTTACTTTATTTCTAGAGCCAAAAGGATCTTTGTTGCAGGTACGTATAGTTTCAAGAATGTATCACTTTCAAGTATCACATGCACTTTGTTTAGAATTCAAAGGTAAATCAGTTTACAGGTAAGTAATACTTTCCAGTTTAAAAAATGGACACTGTAATTTCTCATAGGAAGCAATGCAGTCCTAGGGGAGAAAAAGTAACAACACAATTTGCAGGTAAGTACTTGACTTACAATCCCAGCCTTCGTGGTGAAGGTTTCCACAGGGCAAAGTTTAGGAAGACACCAAGGGTGCACCACCAGAAATACAGGGCAAGCCGGGTGCAGAGGTCAAATTTGGTGTCAGGCACCCAATGGAATCCTCTGCAGACAGGGGGCACTTAGAAAGAAACAGCTTGCTGGTAAGTACCCGCAACTTCAGGGCTCAGACCTGGGGGTTTAGATGAGCATCGAGGGGGCCACAGGTCAGCACCAAACAGCCCACCCTCGGCAGCACTGGGTTGGCTGGGTGGAGAGTGCAAACACATCGTCGGGCGCTCAATGCTTTTCAATGGGGGAACCCCAGGTGTCACACGGACGCTGCATGCTTGATTCAGGGAGATGACTGAAGAAAACCGACTGAAGGACAGGTAAGTAGGGAGCCCACTGGACGTTGCTGGACTGTCGGTTGAGTTCCCCAAGGCCAGGGGACTGTGGGTGCAGGAGTACCTTTAAGCATTGGGAAATCTTCACCGGAGCTGGTCACAGTCAGGAGGGTCCTCTGGATTACGGCTGCAGGCGGCGTCATGTTGGCCATGAGGGGTCAACCCAGGGTGGACTCGAGGTTGGAATCTCCTGGGTACCTTCTCTGGACTGGTTGGCCACCAGGACATGGGTTGCGGGCATTGAGTACAGAGTGGGCAGAACTCGCGGTCTGGGCAGTTCTAGAGTCCTTCTTGAGGTTTCTTTGTGGACAGGGCTGCTGTCCTTGGGACATCTTGGTCTTGGAGTAGGCAGGCAGTCCTCTGGGGGTTTGTAGAGGTCACAGGTCCTGCAGGACATTTCGTCTTCTTGTAGCAGGAGTCTTGAAAATGCAGACGAGCCGGTAGGGCTGTATCCAAGTCAGCTGTCGAATTGAGTCTTCTCTGCTGGTGCGGCTCTTCCGTCCTTCTTGTCAGGTCGCCAGGAATCTGAAGAGCAAGGTTCAGAGGTGCCTCTAAATACTTTATTTAGGGGAGTTACAGGGGCCAGAGGGTAGTAACCAATGCCTCCTATCCCCGAGGATGGCTACACCCTTCCTGTGCCCACTCCCTTTGGGAAGGGGGCACATTCCTGACCCTTTTGGATAACCCCCTCCAAAGCAAGATTGAGGATTCTGCCAGGAGGGGTTCATCTCAGCTGTGGGCACCCTAGGGGTCATCCCAGCTGGGGTGGACACTCCTCTTGGTGTTTACTAATTTTCCCGCTGACCTGCCACCAAAAGTGGGGCTTGGCCTTACAGGCATCTGCACTAGCTGGAGTGCCCTGGGGCATTGTAACAGGAGGCAGGAGCCTTTGAGGCTCACTGCCAAGTGTTGCAGTTCCTGCAGGGGGAGGTGTGAAGCACCTCCACCCAGAGCAGGCTTTGTTCCTGACCCCAGAGAGCAAAGAGACTATCACCCCAGGGGGTCATAAACATGTCTGTTAGTGGCAGGCTGGCACAGACTGGTCAGCCTTACACTAGAGGATATCTCTAAGATGCCCCCGTGTGCACGTTTCAATAAATCCAGCACTTGCATCAGTGTGGGTTTCCTGAGCTGACATGTTTGATACCAAACTTTCCAGTCTTCAGTGAAGCCATCATGAAGCTGTGGAGTTCGTAATGACAAACTCCCAGCCTACGTATTCAATATAGCCACACTGCACCTACAATGTGTAAGAATGGGCTTAGACACAGTAGGGGCATATATGACCTCACCTGTGGTATACTGCTGTCTGCCTAAGGGCTTTAAGGCCTGCTAGAGGGGTGACTTACCAATGCCACAGGCAGTGGGTGGTGGGCATGGCACCCAGAGAGCGGTGCCATGCCAACTTTATCTTTTTCTCCCCACCAGCACACACAAGATGCAGGGGCAGTGTGCATGTGTTTGGTGAGGGGTCCCATTGGGTGGCACAGCACATGCTGCAGCCCTTGGTGACCCTCCCTGGTCACAGAGCCCTTGGTGCCACTGGTACCTTGTACAAGAGACTTAGCTGTGTGTCAGGGGTGTGTCGGTTGTGGAAGCAATGGTACAGTTTATGGAAAGAAAACTGGTGCTGGGGCCTGGTTAGAAGGATCCCAGCACACACTCAGTTGAGTTAGCATCAGATATCAGGCAAATCGTGGGGTGTAACCATGCCAAAAGGGGCACTTTTCTACATATTTCCTAACATTTTTTATTTTCCCTTTCTTTCTCTCTCCTGCCTTTGAAGCCCGTCAAAAATCAGATGCTAGGAAAACATCATTTTTAAATACTCTAACACAGCTTTATGCCATGCAGTTGCAGGTGCCAAAATATAAAATGTCACCATAATTGGTGTTACTACAAGGAAAGGTGTAATCACATGCCAGGGTAAAATCAATGAAAATACGTGTATAAATATGTAAGGTGCATTTATTTATTTGGAGGTTTTGTATCATACTACATGTCTCCTTGTGCTTACCCCAGAGTGCTAAAGCTATAAGAACATGTCTGTGAGGTGGTGAAATGTTCTAGTCTAATTGACAGGTAGGGCCTTGTTAGAAGCCAGTTTGCAGTTCATGCTTAGACAACATTAAATAGTTTCATTTCCAGTAAATTTCTAAAGGATATAAACAATAGGGGCCATATTTATACTTTTTGACGCAAAACTGCGCTATTGCAGTTTTGCGTCAAAAAAATTAGCGCCGGCTAACGCCATTCTGAAGTGCCATGCGGGCGCTGTATTTAATCAATGACGTTAGCCGGCGTTAGCCGCCGGCGCTGCCTGGTGTGCGTGGAAAAAAAACGACGTACACCAGGCAGCGCCGGCGTAGGGGGATATGGAGCTTGGGCGTCAAAAAATGGGGCAAGTCAGGCTGAGGCAAATTTTTCGCCTCAACCCGATTTGCGCCGTTTTTTTCGACTCCCAACCCCCATAGAAATGACTCCTGTCTTAGCAAAGACAGGAGTCATGCCCCCTTGCCCAATGGCCATGCCCAGGGGACTTCTGTCCCCTGGGCATGGTCATTGGGCATAGTGGCATGTAGGGGGGCACAAATCAGGCCCCCCTATGCCACCCAAAAAAATTTAAAAAAATACTTACCTGAACTTACCTTAATGTCCCTGGGATGGGTCCCTCCAGCCTTGGGTGTCCTCCTGGGGTGGGCAAGGGTGACAGGGGGTGTCCCTGGGGGCATGGGGGGGCACCTCTGGGCTCCTTCAGAGCCCACAGGTCCCTTAACGCCTGCCTTTTCCAGGCGCTAAAAAACGGCGCAAAAGCGGCCGTACGTCATTTTTTTTTACCCGCCCACTCCCGGGCGTGAATTTTGCCCGGGAGTGTAAATACGGCGCACATGCCTCGGAGTCGATTTTTTAGACGGGAACGCCTACCTTGCATGTCATTAACGCAAAGTAGGTGTCCACGCTAAAAAATTACACAAACTCCATGGACTTTGCCGCTAGACGCGTCCAACGCCAAAGTATAAATATGGAGTTAGTTTTGCGCCGGAATTGCGTAAAAAAAACCGATGCAATTCCGGCGCAAACAGAGTATAAATATGCCCCTAGGTTTGGCTCTCAAGTTAGGACTTCAGATGTTTCAGAGTTTAGGATTTTGTATCTCGCTGCATGCTCAGTCATTTGTGCATTCATTGAGAAGGCGTGAAGTTGAGGAGTAGAGATTTTGGACTGGTATGTGGTGGAGGGCTTTTGGCTCTAGATTATTTGGTCGTTTCCCATAGCAAGTTTTGTGGACTGTGAAGAGACTCTTGGACTTCATTTTAGCTTCCACAAGGAGCCCATTTGGTGCTTTTAGGACTGGTTTGTGTGATCATGCTTGAGCAATTTCAAGCACATTCTGGCTTCCTGGCTTTGAGAGCCTGTTGAGGAGAAACTTTGAGAGCACCCAAAAGATCACATTACAATAATGAATGCAAACCATGACCAAAGCTCTTGTGAGTTCTGCATCTGCTGGTTTGGAGGAACAAACGGATCTTCCATAGAGTGGACAGCTGCATGTTGATACTTTTAGCCAATGTATTTGATTTGGGACGTGAACAAGGGGTCTGCCTTGCAGGCGATTTTCAGGTTTATAACTTCTGGCGAGGTAGGTGTGCATGTTCCAAGACAATAGGGCCTAGGGAAGGGTTTTGAGTGTGGTTCATCCACTCTCAAAATCAGGATTTCTGTTTTAGCTCTGTATATGCACAAACACTCTTCACCAGTAGAACACAAAGTAATATTGGCCCAAAGCACAGGGCTGTTTTTCCAGCTGAAACAGTAAAATGATTGTGTCTGTGTATATTTGAAAACTGACTCTTGGGTGTTCCAGGATCTACACCCAAGGGAGAGTGTAGATGTTTAAAAAAAGAAATACACATGTCAGTGGAAAGGAGGAGTTCCCACTGCTCTAATCTTTTTGGCTACTATTAGAGAGAAATGATTGAATTCATGGCAGATACCTTACCCAATTTTTCAGCCCTTCCAGTAGAATTCCCTGATTTACCATGTCACGGGCGGCAGAAATGTCAAGGAGTATTAAAGCTGATTTTCTGTCCTCATCAAAGCACAGAGTTCCTCTAATGTTGATCAAGGCTGACCCTGTAGCTAGTCTGAATCAAGCTGACAGTAAAGGAAGAGGTGGTTCTGCTTAATGTCCCCTGGAGTTGTCTTGCGACCTCCCTTACCAAGAGTTTTCAGAGGGATGGCAGGCTAGAGATTGGTTGGTAGTCTTTAGAAGAGAGGCATTTATCAACTTGGTGAGGTCCTCAATAAGTGTCAGAATTTTTTTTATTAAGTATGCAGTTAGCAACATGGTTTTCACAGGTAGGTTAGATGGTCCCGTTTCTGAGACTAGAAGGAAAGGTAAATGGTGGGGAGGTGCTCAGTTGTTGGCAAAGAAACCATGGCTCCTGATAATTTGGGGCTCAAAAAACTCCATTAAAGCTTTGCAGTGATGTTTTGTTGCAGATGTATTATTCAGAACACATAGATTGGGCAGTAGGCACTCCTTGTTTGATTGAAACCCGCAATATGTTTAGCTAATTATGCTTATTTTTGTGGCTCTCTTAATAGCTTTGTACTAGCTTCTTTTGCAGATGTGTTTCTCTTTTATTGACCGAAATTTACAGTGCCTGTCCTACAGGTTTCGCCTGATACATTGCAGTTCCCAAGTGAACCATTTGTTGATCGATTTGATGCCCTTAGGCTTTATCAATCAGGCAAGGGCTAAAATGTTGAAGATGAATGGTGTGTACTTTCATTCACGTTTGGCACTTGTCAACACCATCTTCTGCCAGGAAATGTTCACTGCCTCAAGTCTTCTTCATCCCAAACAACTAAAATCGGACAATTTAAGGCTAAGACTACAGAACCTGGGCCAGGCTTAACCTGTGACATGGTCACCTATGCTTGGATTTACAGAGCGCTACTATTTTTTCTAACTATGAAGTTAAATCTGATTAACATGCTCATCCTTCAGTGCACATTGATATGGCCTGAAATGTTTTGACCCTGTCTGGCCCCTCATCAAGGCCTCACTATGCACTATTAATGTCTTCTAGAATGCCGATTGAAACGTTATCTATTGCATTGGAGGTAAACAGGCTCTCTTAAATGTGTATTTTAAAAACAATAAGTTGGGCCTAATATTGGCGCACTAGGAGAGGATATGGTAACAGCCCACAGAATGGTGAACTGACATGCCTGCTGGTGGCGACGATAGGATAAAACTGGCGCAAGCAAACAAAATAGACCAATACACTGTCTCGAGGCCAGAGGCACCCCATGTGGGCCACGAACATGAGAAACATGCGGAAACCCATGACCTGGGGCCTATTACTGCGGAGCTTCTGGTGGCCATCCAGGGATCCCAAGTTTGCATTGGAGCGGAAAATGGACTCAATGGCTACTGAGATGAACCACTTGCGAGTGGACCTATGGAAGGTGGCAGATTGCACCACAGCTATATAAGACGACATGGGGACCCTGAAGCAGGGAATAAAGATGGTGAGAGCCACGGTGGAGGGACTGAAATACAGTGCCACGCACATGGAGGAGCAGTTGGAAGACGCAGGGGGTGATCACGGCAGAACATTATACACCTGGTGGGTTTCCTGGAATGCGTGGACTGCCCACTCAGCGGAACTTTTTCTGGAGAGCTGGATCATGAAAACTCTCAAGCCTCTGCGATGAACTTTTTCACGATCAAGAGAGCACATAGAGCGTTGGTAGCGATGCCACACCCGGGAGCACCTCCCCGGGTCCCCATTTCTCATCTGTTCAAATACCATGACACCATCCTCCAACATGTGCACTTGCATAGCCCTCACAAATTTGATGGTAAAGAACTCTTTAAATAGCATGACCATACACGAAGGGTGCAGAACTAATGCAACACCTTCCTGCCCTTGAAGAAAAAAATTGAGAGACCGTAACATTAAGTATAGCCTATGTTTCCGCTAAGTTGCGCATTCAACATGATGGCCGAGTACACATCTACGAGTCCCCTCAGAAGGTTTTGGACTGGCTTGATCCCCTGGGGCAGAGGAGCCCTGCGGACAGGCCCGGGTGGAAGGAACGGGAACCAGGGAGGGACCACAGACTCACAATGGAAATCGTGTCCTGGTGTGCCCAGATGGGACTCTGAGGTCAGAAGTGCCAGAGGTATTGGACAAAAGTGCATTTTCCCAAATCAAATTGGAGCCAGACACACTGAGTGACATTATGGGTGCTGTCTAGGCACCTGTAGGTCTGGTGGGTGGCCGGGTACAGTACTGGGGGGCTTGACAGCAGACGTCTGTTTCCTAGCGAATGGGAGCTGAGGCAAGCAGACTTCCATACTGATATACACGTTGTGTGGACCCTAAAGACTGGGTGGGCGAAGAAATCGGTATGGTAAGGAGGGTAATAGAGGCCCACGCTCAAGTTCAAATGCTAGGAAAATGCATAACTTTATCTATACCTCAAGAATGTATATATTATGCTCCTCCTGTGGGTGGATTGGCTCCTGGTTGCCAAATTGATGAAGCCTGTTCACAAATGATTGAAGGGTAGAACAGTTTTATACTCCACAGCGGGAGATGGCAGAGGGCCTGCACGCTTGAGGTCTGTTGAGTACCTCCTTTGGTCTTGCAGCTCAAGGGGGACATGGTTCCTTGGCCTGCACTGCACTCGTTAGCTGTCCTAGTTGGAGCGGGGGAGGGGAGGGGTGTGGGGTGGTGACAGGTACCCTTCTGGCTGTTGGTTGAGCTGGGAGGTGTTATGCACATTCTGCCAAGAGGAGGTAGTTAGTAAGGTCATTAGAGGGAATGTTGAAGGTTGTTGATGTATTCAGAGGAAGTGCTGTTAATGCTCCTTGAACCTCAATATGCTGCAGTGGATAGAAAAGCCCAGTGGGAGGGCCCTGAACTCGAATACTTCAGGGCCTGCAGGGTACAGGGAACAAGTATGAATTTTCACGTGGAATGTAAGGGGACTAAATAGGCCGGATTAGCGTCACAGAATACAAGCTTACTTAAAATGTTATTGTATATCAATAGCATTCCTCCAAGACATATTTATGGGGAAATTGTACAGCTAGCCTATGGAAGAAATGGAGCGGGAAGGTCTATGCCACGTCCTATTCCAGTTTTGCATGAGGAGCACTTGATTGGGTAGACCCTGGAGTTCCATTTCGAAAATTGCAAATGTGTGGATACACGGAAGGGAGGTACTTTATCCTGTATGGGACCGTAGATGCCTAGAGCTCTGCCTAGTGGATGTTTATGCGCAAAATGTAGATGACAGAGACATTTTGGGGGAAGTATTGATGGCAGCACAGGGATTCATGCTTTCAGAGATGATTATGGCAGGGGATTGCAACTGCTTACTTGATGGAGGCATGGGCAGGCCCCTCTACCCCACGTCATGGCAGAAAGACCAGCATGGCCAAAGCTTTAAAACAGATAATGATGGGAATGGGGCTGGTGATATATGGAGGGCTCAGCACCCACACACATGTACAGATTCCTTTTTTTTATTTTTTTTATTGTATTTATTGAGTTTTTACATTACAGAGAAAGCAACATATTCATATGTGGAGACAGGCAATAGAAAAGGGTTCAATGAAGAGCGAGAGTAATATTTAATACAAACAGCAGTCTGTGTCTCGATAGAGCAACACAACAAATAACATTGGGGGAACTGAATTAAAGATTAGGGAGTGAGGTGGGGTCAGAGGCAAGTACAGCACAAAATGTGAAGAGTTATGTGTGGAGGGGGCAAAGGGGATGGCATGACGCTGCGGATTTGTGAGGCCAATACATAGTAGAATATGTATTGGGTGATGAGATGATGCGTTTCAGGAGAAAAGGAGACGAAGGATGCAATGTCTCAGATGTCTCGGGGGCACGAGCGGGAGTGGGGGAGAATGTGATCATTAAAGCCTCACACCTAGGGTGTCAGTGTGGTAGTCTGGGGGGAAAGGGGTCATCTGAGGTTGTGAGATGCACAAACTGGGACAACAGAATGTCCCATTCAGGAGCAATGGGATGTCTGCGAATATGATGTGCCTCTTCGTAGCAGAGATCTGTACCCTCGATAATTCCCCATTTCCGCATCGCGCCCTGCCATGCTTCCAAGGGCGGGCAGTTGAGGCCTTCCAATGCCAATAACAGGGCTAGACTAGCAAAGCATGTGCGGACAAAGTGTAGTTTCCTACATTTAAAAATGCAGAGGGCACAAGCTTTCCAGAGGTTTAGGCCTGTGAGTTCGTTGACTTTGCACAATGTGGTATGTATACCTTGCCGATAGGGGTGGAAAGCGGGGCAGGACCACAACATGTGTTGGAGATCAGTATCACCCGACCGACATCTGGGACCGGTCAGATTCGTCATTGGGAAATGCCAGGAAACATCTGGAACCACGACTCCGGAACAATGAAGTTGTGAACAATGCAAGCAGAACTACGCTTGCGTGAACAACAACTTTGTTTGTCTGCCTTAACCACGTATGTGCTGAACAATGCACATGCGTGGTTAAGGAAGAGAAAAATGGAGTCAGCATCGGGAGAGGACGCAGTCAGGTAAGTGGGGCTGGGGCAGGGTTGGGGGTAGTTTTTAGGGGAGGGGGTAGTTTGTTTTTTAGGAGCAGGGTGAGGGGTCGGGGTAGTTCTTGATTTTAAGGGGCGGGGTGGGGGATGGGGTAGTTCTAATTTTTAGGGGTCGGTGGGGGATGGGGTAGGTTTGTTTTTAGGGGCAGGGGATCAGGGTAGTTTTAGGGGCGGGGTAGTTTTAATTTTAGGGGCGGAGGGCCGGGAGTTTTGGTATTAGGGGCGGGGGTAGCTTTGTTTTTGGGGGTGGGGGTCAGGGTTATTTTAGTATTGGGGTCGGGTTGTTTTAGTGTTTAGGGGCAGGTGCGGGGGTAGGGTAGTTTTAGTTTTTTGGGGTGGGTGTGGGGGTAGTTTTAGTTTTTAAGGGCGGGGTTGGGGTAGTTTTGTTTTTAGGGGTGGGGGCTGGGGTAGTTTGTTTTTAGGGGTGGTGGGAGTGGGGTCGGGGTTGTTTTAGTATTGGGGTCGGGGTAGTTTTAGTGTTTAGGGGCAGGTGCGGGGGTAGGGTAGTTTTAGTTTTTTGGGGTGGGTGTGGGGGTAGTTTTAGTTTTTAAGGGCGGGGTTGGGGTAGTTTTGTTTTTAGGGGTGGGGGCTGGGGTAGTTTGTTTTTAGGGGTGGTGGGAGTGGGGTCGGGGTTGTTTTAGTATTGGGGTCGGGGTAGTTTTAGTTTTTAGGGGCAGGTGCGGGGGTAGGGGTAGTTTTAGTTTTTAAGGGCGGGGTGTTTTTTTTTTTTATCAGGGTAGTTTTAGTTTTAGGGGTTGGGTGGGACATGAGGGTAGTTTTAGTTTTTAGGGGCAGGGTGTTTTTTTTTATCAGGGTAGTTTTAGTTTTAGGGGTGGGGTGTAGGGGTAGTGTTGGTTTTTAGGGACGGGGTCGGGTAGTTTTAGTATTGGGGCAGGGGTAGTTTTAGTTTTTAGGGTGGGAATCGGTAGTTTTAGTTTTAGGGGTGGGGTGGGGTGTGGGGGTGGCTTTAGGGGCGGGGTTGTTTTAATATTGGGGCGGGGTAGTTTTGTTTTTAGGGGCAGGGTGGGGGGGGTCAGGGTAGTTTTGTTTTCAGGGGTGGGGTTGTGGTTGTTTTAGTATTGGGGTTGGGTAGTTTTAGGGGCGGGTTTTGGGGTAGTTTCAGGGGTGGGGGGTCGGGGTAGTTTTATTATTAAGGGTGGGGGGTTGGGGTAGTTTTGTTATTAGGGGTGGGGTGGGGGTATCAGGGTAATTTTGTTTTCAGGGGTGGGTTTTGGGGTTTTTAGTATTAGGGGGTGGGGTTGGGGTTGTTTTAGTTTTTAGGGAAGGGTTTCAGGATTGTTTTAGTTTTTAGGGGCGGGTCGTGGTAGTTTTAGTATTAAGGGCAGGGCTAAGGGGTCGGAATAGTTTTAGTATTGGGGGTGGGGGAGTTGGGGTAGTTTTACTATTAGGGGTGGGGTACTTCTGGGCGTTAGGGAAGGTGGGGGGGTCACATGCTGGAATCATGGTTGCCGTCCCACACATGCCTTTACAACGAAAAAAAGTTGTTAAGGCATGCTTAGTAAAGGCTTTTGTGGTAACAACGCGGCCGTTGTTCCAACCGTGTTGTTCAGGCATGCGTGGTTCCAGGATTAATTGTTCCATCATACATTCGGAAATGCCTGTTGAGTTGTGTGGTAGATAGATATGTCCGGTGGAGGATGTGGAACAGTATGTTCTTAAACCATACATTTCTCAAAACTGTGTGAGGAAAGGCCACCACCTGAGCCCATTCCTTATCATTGACCCAGTGAGGTACCAGTATGACTACGAAATGCCTTATACAGCCATGTGACCAAATGCTGGGCCTCCCCCATGCTGAGCATTGTTTGCAACACGGCGTGGGCAGGGGGCTCTTCATCACTAGTCTGCCACAGCTTGTAGGAGGTATTATGGAGTGGGTTACAAGTTGAAGACTGCCCAGCCGGGAGGCCAAACTCGGTCTGGAGTTGTGCGAAAGAGATGACGACCCTCGAAGAGTAAGTCACTGGCTATGGTAATAGAACATTCCTGCCACCGACGTCAAGCTGCAGTAGAGTAGATGTCTGGGTAGTGCGAAAGGCCTACTAGGGTGAGTCCTGGAGCATAGGGAAGGACATGGTGAAAACACCAGTCCTGCTGATGCATTTGGAGGCAACACTGTCTTGAAGCAAGTGAGGGGGGATCTGGTGTTGACTGTGGGAGTAAGAGGCAGGGTAGGGTGGTAGGTTTCGCCCAGGCTATCCACTTGGTCATCCATTGCAGTCAGGCTGCCAGGAAATATGCTTCAAAGGAAAGAGCGCCGAATCCACCCTCATCAGTGGGTAATTGCAGCTTCCGCAAAGCTGTCCGGTGGCTGCCGTTCCCCCAAGGTCCCGAACAAAACTGCATGGGGGAATCACTGGAAGGTTAGCAAAATAATACAGAAGATGAGGTAGGATCACTATCTTGGATGGGGCACGTCTCCCCGTAGTGGCAAGTGGTAGTTTGATCCAAAAGGATACTAAAGGTTTCAACGATGCTAACATGGGACGTAGGTTGCAGTCGAAGAGATCAGATGGAGAGTGTTATAGGCAGATTACCAAATATCGACTGCAAAGTTCTGCCAAGTGAGGGTGGTGTCGTCTAAAGTGATGATCTTTGAGGTCAGATTATCATACAGTGGGTAAATGAAGGACTTGCTCCAGTTGACCTTTAAGCCAGATATCCTAGTGAATGATTGCAGTGTGGTTTGGATGTTAATAGGGTTTGACCGGGCGCTGAGGAGGAAAAGTAGTAGATCATCCACATAAAGTGATACAGACTGTGTCCTGTCCCCGATGGGGATAGCTCATTGTGGGTCATCCCGGTGGAGCCAAATAGTCATAGGCTCCATGGCCATCGCAAAAGGTAGTGGGGAAAGCAGGCACCCTTGTCACGTGCCGCCCTCCACCGGAAGCCTCTGAGATGAGTCGGCCCACTTTGACCCGGTTTTATGTACAAAAGTCGAGTGAAGCAGGAAGGCGGTTACAAATGTCCATCTGCGTAAGCGTGCGGAAAAGGTAAGTCCAGTCCAGGGAGTTGAACCCCTTCTCCAAGTCAACACCAGGCACATCGAAAAGAGGTAGCTATCCAGTACCTAGTCCTGAACATGGAAAAGGCGCAGAAGATAATGAGAGGCGCTGTGCCTGGTGACAAGCCTGTTTGGTCCAGGTGGATGAGTTCTGGCAGGATTTGGGCATATCGAGCGGACAGCCTCTTCCCCAGAATTTTATAATCCACTCCCAGAATGGCAATGGGGTGGTAGGAAGCTACACTGGTAGGGTCACGACGAGGCTTAGGGATAGGTACTAGTAAAGGCTCCCATAGAGTGGGTGGGAGTTTGCCCAGTTGAAGGTCCTCATTGTACATGTCAGCTAAACGAGGTGCAAGAACCTCAGCGTATGTGCTGTAGTATTCTATGGGTAGACCGTCAAGGCCAGAGATTTTATTCCTGGCCAAGTCCTGAAATGCCAGTTTAACATCTGCCAGTGTTATCACTACATCCTAAGTGTCCTTGGTAGCCGTGTCGATGCTTGGTATGGGGAGGTGGTCAAGGAATGGCTCAATTGTGCCCTTGTGGTCTATACAGGGTGCTTTGTTTAGTTGGGAATAGTAGTTGTGAAATTCTGAAAGGATGTTGTGTTGCATGTGGAGTATCGTTCAAGAAGGGGAACATAGTTCAAGTATGGTGGTTTCCCTTTGCTCCCTGCAGATTAGCCAATCAAGACGCCACAATTTATTACTTTCCATATGGACTTTAACCACATACACAGCACGATTGAAGCATCGCTAGCGCTCAAGAAGGGAAGTATGCTAGCGTTTAGCTTCTGCCAATGCACAGTGATGGGAGGCATCCTGTTCAGCTTGGCGCTCTAACAAAAGCAGATGCTGTTCTGCCTCTGTGATTTCCCTGTCTAATGTACAGCAAACTCCAACTACTTCCTGAAAACAAATACCACCGGTGACTACCTTAAAGGTGTCCCATTCAAGAAGTTTGTTAAGTTTGTTAGAGGCAGTGCCGGTGTTCTCAGTGAAGAAAATGAATATGGGATCTCTGGGAGTCCAGAAATACTGAGGTGAGGAATCCCCCCCTATACAGGTCTATGGTGTGGGTATCATGGTTCGATACCACTCGACCCATATAATCCGGACTGTAAGGAAGGTGCAAGCGTTTGGGAGCACATTATGCGGTCTAGGCGCACAAATAAGTTGTGGGGTGTGGAATAAAAGGAATATATTTGGGATATAGGGTTGAGGGTCCTCCAAGTGTCTACTAGTGCCCAAAGCTGCACCAATTTGTGAACAAGTCTGTCGGAGTGTAGGGGAAGCTCTGTAGGGGTGGGTGGGAGCGATCTAATTGTAGGTTTAAGACACAGTTGTAATTGCCCCCTAGAATCTATGGGAGATTGGTCTTCTGAGCTAGCTTGCCATACAATGTCATCCAAAATGTGTCTTGATCAACGCTGGGAGCGTATATACTCCCGAGTAGATAGGGGAGGACATTAAGGCGGCCTTCAAGAAGCACATATCACCCTATGTACATATTCCCATTATACACCTGTGGAAGAAACGTACAGTAGACTGGACTATTTTCTAACAAAGGTATTAAGGGTGACAGACAACATATTTGGCCAGGTATCGGTCTGACCACTTGCCACTGTTATTGACTTACTGCTTGGCTCGGCTCATGTCCCGGGTTCCGCTATGGCACATGAAAGCGGAAGCCCTCACTGGCCTGATTCACAAGGGGGTGATCGCGATGCCCTGACAAATTACTTTGTATGCAGCTGGGAGAGTACCCAACACAGAGTGTCAGAATGGGATAAATTGAAAGTGGTGCTCAGAGGGGCGGGTATAGCAACCACCACAGGCATCCGCCAAACATAGAAAAGAGATCTGAAACTACAGGAAGAAAAACTGGAAAACCTGGAATCAGCCCTCCCACGACGAGTGGGGCGAGGCTAAGAAGCAAGTTTACTCATTGTGGGATAGGCTAGAGAGACTTGTATGACTCTCACACAGACACCGTTTGTACCTGGAGGGAATAGGGCAGTACGCATGCTGGCCAGGATGATCAAACAAAAGCAGCTCACTAAACCCATATCAGCTATGAGGGACTGCTGGAGGGGGGATAGTACAAGCACAGCAGGCCATTAAGACACTGGAGGAGCACTTCTGAAGGGTGTACACGTTGACAGATTTTATTCCCGACCATCTGGTTGCAACCCACTTGGACTTACTTCCGATGATGCAGTTAGAAGAAGAACGAACAGACCTTGAGGGCCCTCTGACCAAACAGGAGATACAGCTGGCCATAGACTCCCTCAAGACAGCTAAAACTTGAGGCGCTTGGCACATGTGCTTCATGCAGACACTGCCTGGACAGGACCATTATGCCATAGCCTTTCTGGACATAGAAAAGTCATTTGACTCTGTAAGCTGGGAGTACATATGGCATGTATTGTTCCTTACTTCCAAGAAGTCCTTCATGGGTTTTGTTACGAGCTCTGCCCAAGGAAAGGTTAATAAATGGAAGAAAGCCAGCACTAGTGAAGCAAGCAGGTGCCAGCAAACGTTCATCTGTCAAAGTCCATGCTTTACAACAGAAGGAAGCAGGAACAAAGTCCATCTCTTTGTAAAAGTGTCATTTTACTGTAATGGGGTGGCTGCATGTATTTTACTTTCCCATGTATCGAACTGAGTACGTTCATAAGCTCAGTAAATGTCTAATTGTGAGGATGTGACCGTGGGTGCAGAGGCAAACACTACACTTCTTCCACCAACTATAAGCATGCATGGTTACCTGCACGGCTAATACAGTGGGCTCCAAGTCGCCCTCTGAGAGCTAGACACAGTGAATTGCCTTGAACCCAGTCACATAAGAACACCCATGCAAGTTCCACTGGAAAGACCTGCTGCAAGAAAGACATACAGTACATTAACTAATAGTTCTGCCGGATGAAAAAATCTTGTTACCCATGCAATACGCAAATTAATTTCTTCATGCGCAAAAGAGCCAAAAGTTAAAAAAAAAATCAAAAAAAATCACATAGGTCATCACAAGATGGCCATCTTCCTTATCTATCTATGTATTGGCTGGCTTTTCGCCATGCCTCCGCAATCAGCATCACATTAGGTGGGATACGGACACTATGAAGACACGAGGTATACCTAACTCATAAGCCTTCTATATTTTCAACCAAATTGCATTTAGGGTACGCAGTGCTAATTCACCAGATACTTATCATTATTTTTAGCAATATAAACTGGGAAGAGCTACATGAACTTTATTTCTGGCGCCTTCCCAGAAGTCTGTGAGTTTTTTTATTTGGTGAACTTTCTGGCCACAATATTTACATTGGTTTTCAGGTCCTTTCACTGAAAGGAAGTCTTGTGATTTATTTTTCACAATTGCATGAGTAACTTTTTCTGGGTGCTCCCTGAACGTTAGAGGTTTTCAAAACATCCCTAGTGACTTTGAACTTGTCCATCATCTGAACATACGTGAGAGTTTTTGCAAAACATTTATTCTATCACTATCACTACGAGTATATCCTCCTAACCTGGTGTTTTTTGTTTTTTTTTCACACAGGGAGAAATTAATTTAGGTCGAAGGAAGTTCATACACAGTCTTTCTTCAATATAAGGTGAGTCACAGCAGTCATGGTACTGAACGGCTAACGAAAATTTTGAGAGATTTGAGGTCTGACATTTTATTGTATATTTGAACATGAATATGTAATTCCCCACCTCAGTCCTGATGAAGACCCACCCAGATGCATAATGTAATCACGCAGAATTAGAGGGTCGAACCGTCGACAATGTTATATAGATGCCTATACTGAATCTCCATTTTTTGGGCCCATATGGACTGATGAATCTGGCTCTATCGTTAAAAGAGACTGTATAATTTGATATATAGGATAGACTTTCCACAAAAGCAATTTAGTTTTGTCTTTTGTGTTGGTCTCTGTGTTTAATTTTATCTTTCTGTGTGAACACTTTCCCACTTCTGCACTTTTGGAGCACCTTAGTTTATATTCAATACAACTAATTCTTGTTCAAAATACATGCTATCTCCGACCTATGTGACTTTAGACTTTTTGTCTTTCGTCTCTTTTGCGCATAAAGAATTAATCTGTGTACTGCATGAGTAACAAGAATATTTTTCACCCGACAGAAGCATTTGTTTATGTATTGTATGATGCCCAGGCTCTGAGGAACACAGGGTCAGCTCATTAATGTTTTTGGCAAGAAGGACACAGGCAGTAGAAATGTCCCGCCCCTACTCGCTGCTACTGTGCAAACATTCTGTTATAGACACTACCAGGGGAAAGTGCAGTTTTAGTTCCAGCTACTATATCAGGAGACCTGGAGCCTTCAATTCCTACTGCAGGTGTCGCTGTAATCAGTAACTGGCAAGACCACTCCAGCACCGAAGACTCTGCAAGACACATTGTTCATAGTCACTTTCAGAGTTTATTTGTGCGATGGGGTGGACCTAGCTCATCTCCTGTCAGCTGCTCCAGACACCGATTTACAATGGTTTACTTTGCATATGCAAAGGGACAGGCCTGATCCACACTGTTATTTCCTAGAAGCTATCCTGTGCTCATGTTTACAGAAATGTCGTTGTCGTGGTTTAGCTTAGTGCTTGATGTAATTTATGGCAAGGGATACATTGGAAATCTGCACACAGTCTCACTTCTGTGCCGACGCTGCTTCTTAGGAGAGGCCGATGAGAGTGCTACTGCCCTACAACGCTCCCTGCCACGATTCTCTTGAATTAGGATTTCTGTTGTGCTGCGCAAAAGGTAGTCACTGAATTTTTATTGTACACAATTTTTGGACAATGTTCTAACAAACATGATTTTCTTATCAAGACATATGCAAAAAAAAGTCTTCCCGTAGCCGTCAGTCCCCCCACCCCCCGTCCCCACTGCAATTTGAGTTTGTGGACTGACATTTTTTTCTGGAAGGGGTGTCTCCCATTTGTCAACAGAGCAGAACCTAGTATAGCCTTGGTTTCTGACCCAAGGCATTGCCCCTAATTGATATGAGGAGATAATAATTATAACAGAAGACGTCTGTGACCCCCCCACTGAGAATCGAGCCAAGGCCAAAACATTTTGCAGAGGGAACCAGATAGTAATGAATCTTTCATGCCCAACTTGCGTTGCTGCTGAACTGCTGCTGAACTTAAAGGTTCTATCCTTGTGTTATTTGTTAAGCCACCCTCTTTCGCTAAAGACAACAATTGATGTCACAACTCCAGATTTAGTCTTTAGAGTCCAGTCTCTAACGCTTCTATTCACCACAACTGCTACCAAGTGGCAAAATGAAGGCTAGCCGTGAAACTGGTGGAAAGAGACCGCCTGCATGGGATGCTGTCTGTACTCAACATTACTGGGCCAAATGGCTGTAAATGAATGTTTTAATAGAAATTATGTCAGAAGCACAGTGACTCCATGTTATTCTGCTGCTGTTCATGCTTTCTCCAGTCCTACGATGACTTGGTAGGTCCGTTCTGTAGTGCGAAGTGGTCAGACATCTCCTTCAGTGCTCGGTACCGGTGAGAGATTGTGTTCTTCACTGCTTTAGGCAGTTCTGCGTACCTGAGGGTAACCAGCGAAAACACAACAGTTAGAAACTGCAAGTGCAGACAGCCAGCAGCGAATGTGGATATTCATAACTCCTGCATAAACCACCCACCAATAGCCATCATGCATGTGCACAGGGTCAGCTAGCAAAGTTGCTGACCAACACACATGCGGCCACTAAAGTTTCAGGCAGAATTTGCAAAAGAGATCACCACTACCTACCAAAAACACTTCTACAAAATGTCCTCAAAACGACAGGACTACAGAGAAAGAGAATTTGAAAAAAGAAAAAGAACTGAACCATGTTCTCCATAGGAGAAGAAAACCCGGGGGGGGGAGAGAAGGACATGCCCTTGACCTCATGTTATTCCCAAATAGTCTTCTATTTTGCAGGGAGATCACCAAGAGGCACACACTTGCTACTGTCATCAGAAATGATTTCTCTCGCTTTCTGTGTAGCATTGCTTGGCAGGTTTACTGTTCTGTTACCACAAAAAGGGGAAAAATGCCAGCCATATCACAAATAAAAGCGCAGACTCCTTCCCCTTCAATTCTGAAGCCTGGTATTAATTTTCTAGATAAAACAAAAGACCTGCCAAGCAAAACTGCATGAAAAGTGAGGGAGAAAAGCTGTGACAACGGTTTAGAATATGTATCATTTAATGGCCTTTTAAAACAAGCATTTGCAAACCAATGGGTCTTGCATTTGTTTGAGTTAGAGCTATTGGTGTTGTAAATTAATAACTGGACTTTTCTTGCCACAAATTGGTCAACCCTGCCTCATAATTTGATTTTTTCTGGCCACATAATCTCAGCGGCCCCGCATATAACTAAAGCACTTCCATTTACCTTCTTGATGGTTAATAAGACACTGAATGGAGGGTGAAGATATTATTTTGGAGTCTCCACTAACCTAGTGTGGGGACCCAGATAGTATCTAGACAGAACAAGCAGGTTGTGGGGAACGTTTTGAAGATGGTCCCATTGCCCTAGGGCCACCACAGTCTCAGTTATGAGCAAACATGTTTTGTAAAAGAATGCCTTGCAAAGCATTATGGGACGACAGAGTACATCAAATATTGTAGTATGTTGACGTTAATGCTCAGAACAGCCCCTAGAGGACACTACAATGAAAATAAATAATTTGTAAGAAACATGGTCATGTAACCATATAATTAGCTCCTAAAGGGCATAACCACATGAAAAGAGAATGGCACAAAGTGATATAGTGCAACCATATATTTAGCCCCTAGAGAGCGTAGTGTCATACACATTTTCAGGCCTAGGAGGTCTACTGTAATACTAAGGTCCTTAAAACACAAGCTACTTCAAGATGTAAAACAAAAGTTCCAGCCATAAGAGAGCTTAAAAAAGGGACTGATTGGTGGGCAGAGTTATTATTTTAGGATCCCCACTAACCTGGTGTGGGGACCCAGAGATGACCCAAACAGAAAGAGGGTGTCATGATTAATGTTTTGGTGGTGGTCCCATTGTCCTAGCTGAGTTATGGGCAAAAATGTTTAGAAAAAGAATGCTTGCAAAGCATTATGGGGCGACTTTTCCCGAGTGCAGTGAATATTGTAGAATCAGCTTTCCCACTCTGCCGGGAGAGCCGCGTTGCAGATTTCTGTGTAAAGCATTTATCAATTATAAGTGTTTTTGGGAAAGCTATGGAGCATAAAGGGGAGAGCCAAAAGAAATTACTCTGATTAGGTGACAGTGTGAACAATGTGACCAGCGTTCCAAAACCCCTGATGGAGTTTGCCTTGATGGCGCTGTGTGCGCTGTAAGGGCCGTGGCTGCCATGGAGCATGAAGGGAGAGACAAAAGAAAAAAATTGTTCACCCACCCTGAAGTATATCGGCAATCGTGCAATTATCCATGTAACAGGGTCAGTCTGCAAGGCGGTAACAAAACCACCCCAAGGCTGGACAAACGTGAAGCAGTTACCAATGACATTAAGAGATATTTGAAAGGCAAGTCCACGAACGAGTGAAAGTGATGGGCGTGAGGTAGGCGTGGTTAAAAGTCCACAATAAGTACAACAGGTCAAAGTGCTTGCTCGCTCGACCTAAAAATTATTTCAAACGGTCTTTTTACTGGTAATCCTAATGAATACACAAGACATTGGATGCTAATAGAGAGCAAAAACTAGTCGACTCATGAAATTAAGCCACTGAATGGATAGAGTGTTTATGTAGTGACCTGATTCATGGTTGTTTTGCCATCTCATACAAGCCTAACAAACTTGGTTTATCTTGAAATGGATGTCATCTGTAAACAGATGTTTGATCATACAAGCCTTTTTCAGCTATTGTTTGGTACACTGTAGATTTTTTTCACACACAAACTTTTGTTTGGGCTCTATGTGAGATGGCGCAACCCCCAGATCGATGCTGTGGCACAAGAATCTGGCCAGCACAATTTTGTCACCAATAAGGTGGTAGGAGTTAAATAAATAAACTACAGTGCTTTATGAAAGAGGGATATTTATTTGAACAAATCACTGGCGGTTTCATTAGAAACCAAAGCTATAATCAAATCTATGGGAAACACCATAGGGTCTCAAAGCAATACCCACACAAGAAGGTTTGAGGGACCTATTTTAACTTATGCTTATGATAAGCGTCTTCATCATCTCCAGATGGACACCCAATTATTTGTGACTAATCTTTTCTTTTGCTCACACTATGGGGTTTTAAATGAATAATAATAAGTGAAAGGGCTAGTATTAATAAATGTTATATGGCACCATTTAAAAAGTTAAAATATTGAAGGTATTATATCCGCTACCTGTTTTTTGGTATTGATTGTAGTGAGTACCCCATCCCGTTAGTTTAAAGAAACGTACTAGAGATTCCTGCTGCAGAGCTTGCTCTACCTAGTGGAGTCACCCTGCTTGGGCCCAGGCTGCCTAATCAGATACAGGCTGGACAACCTACTGAAAATCTGTTGCAGGATTTAAGGTTGTGCCTGAAAAATATATGAACTATAAGCACAACACATACTTACGAAAGAACAGTGCTATACCCTCTGGAATACCCTTTATCCCTTCTAGCGTTTCATATATTTTGTAAAATTTCAGAGAGGCCTCAAGACGTACTTCTTCAAATTGGCCCTTTATCTGAAATCATCCTGCTCATCCTGGGTGCTTGCTTGGAGCCACATGCCATGCAGATTGCTTCCTGCTACTCATCCTGTGAATCAAAGTCCGACATTCTGTCTATTGCAGATTCCCAATCTCTAATGCCCTGTACCTTCTGGTGTGCATGGGAATGCACTGCACTGACAGGTCCATATTCTCACTCTCCCAAATTCTGGCGGAAAGGAGTTAGAATAGTAAATTATTTTGTCCTCTAATAATGGGCGTTTTCTCCCCCCTTGACTCTAATTTTGATAAGAAGCATATAAGTTTGGATACTTCTACAAGGGTAATGTGAGAAGGGAGACATACAGAGTGTGTCAGCTTTTTATCCACTGACTACTACCACCAACCAACCAACAGTAGGCACAATGCTTCTAGCACCCCTCACCTCCTGCCCCAACACTGCCCTATTCCTTTACTCTCATTATGAAAACATCAAAAGGTATCCAATTACATCCGAGGCAGGAACTCTCCACCAAAGCTCTCCCAAAGTAACCTGTGCTTCAGTGCGTACCAGTGCTTAATGTAATATCCCCTCCACCGCATAATATGCTCTGATTTGGTGGAAATATGGATGGGTGAACTATTCTTTAAAATATCCAAAATACAAATAAATGAATAAAAAAAGCAGGCACATCCACCAGAAGCAAAACTATTCCGTGCCAAGTAAATTATCATTTTGGCCCACACCGTTTCATCTCACAAGAAGCAAAAAGGCCAAAACACACAGACTTACGTCTTGTCAAAACCGTCCGGCTGGAAGCAGGGATCCCAGCCGAAGTCCCGTGGGCCACGCGGCTCCACGATCTGGCCCTACAGATATGGGCAATGGGTGTGGAGGTAACGGGAAGAGAGAAAGGAATACATGAGAAGTTGTCGTTGTGCTGTCACACCATTAAGTGATGGAAATAGTTTATGCTATTAACATTTCACAAAAGAGGCATTACAAAGCATCTACAAAAGAGTTTATTATGCTGGCATTATCTTGTGTAATGTCTACATTTCATGTTACACGAAAAGTTCAACATTTCTCAACATTTTGCACAACCTGAATTTTTGCGTGGTTCTGCTCACAGGAGACTGGTTTGAGCAGAAAATGTGCCATGAAGGAACATTTCATCCAGGAATCGGACTTTTTCTCCTCAAACTAGTCAGAAGTTCAAAAGTTGGTATCACCTATAGCTTTGCTGTGCATAGCCTTGTAGAGAAAAGTTATCTGAGATACTGTTAAAATGTAATTTGGATAACATGCATAATGTTATAATATATTTATATAATTAGGCGTCTTGTCATACATACACCTCGAACATGAAATGTAAAGAATGCTTAACGCCGAATTAAAAAATGACAAAACGGAGACAGGAAGCGAAAAGAAATGCTGGATAACTTGCACACAAAACTAAATTATAAAAGCAAGCATTATACAATTTTCAAACAACAAATATTGTTTAGGGATCCATTGCTGCCCTAAAGTATCATAATGGGTCGTATCAACAGGAAGGCGAACAGGAAATGCAAGACGCTCAGTAAAATGTTCAAAAAGACTAAGCATATAGGACACTGAATATAGTGGTCTTGCCTATTACCCGCATGCATGAAATTAGTATTCAGGGTGCCAAAGTAATAAAAAACAACGTCTGAGCTATGGAAAGGCAGATGGGAATAAGTAGTGTTGATGACAAGAGGCAGGTAAGCAGGGAAAGGATGGATGGGGTAAAAGGGAGAGGGGGAAGATAAGGAAAATAGAGGGAGAAAGAAATTGGAGAAAGTAGCAGGAGACTAAGAAGGGAAATGGAGAATGAAAACGAGAGGGAAGGGGGCATAAAGGTTAAAAAGGGAGCAAAAATGGCAAAGAGAGGAAACTGAACATTTGCGATGGAAGGGGAAGGGGACAGGAGGCAGAAGAAGTACTTTTATGACATTGTGAAACCTGCTACTGTCTGAGCAGTGCACCCTGGGAGGAGTGGTATTACTTACTATGGTAAAGCATGCTCACAAGCATGCTGTTGAACTGCCCACGTATACGTAAATGTGAGACAATCTTTAAGGATTAGTGCTGTACTTGTGAGCGCTCCTACGACTAACATTGGCCACAGACCCTAATGTTCACTGAAAATGCAGTTCTCTACACGTAGTAACTATAATAAAGTTTAGGGTCCGATCTCTGGCTAGGCAGGAACTACAGCATTCTTTATTCATCCTTATTTCACATACAGTGTTTTGTTTTATGTGAATTACAGTGTTTTGCTTTTTATAAAGTAAAACACACCCAAGTGGTAATCTTACTTAGCGTTGATACTGTTTTTTAGTCTTGTACTGTGTCCTTAAGTGTAAGAGCCTCATCACCTCCATTAATAAGCTTTGAACTGCTTCTGCTCACTCTGATGAGCGGACCAACTTCCAAAGAAGAGTTCCCTGGTAATCCGGTTTGGGTACCCATTTTACTGTGGCCCCGGGACAACAGTGGTAAACAACTCCAGCTTTCACAAACACAGCCCTTTAATCTGATTGAAACCTGGTTTCTGTGGCCACAGACCACAGTGGTAGAAAAGTGCAACGCAGCAAACCTTTGGAAAAGATCACCGCAAGAAACACAATATGAAAGTTGTTCACGTGCAACCCCATAGCCATAAAATAAGCATGATTAACACATATGTCTTTTATCCGCATTGACTGGGGGTGGGAGTAGTCTTAGTCACTGTTCAGCTTTAGGAGATACCCCTTCATGAATTGATTTATTGTGAACTGATGATAGAAGAAACTTGGGGCCTTATCACAATCTGCTCCAAAGAAACACACCCTTTATCTTGAATATATTCATGGAGTGTGGTAGAAATATTCAGAACAACAAACAGGAACAAGGCGGATAAGAGGATGTTTGTTTCCAAGGTACTAGAAGTCTTGGTTGTGTCACACACAAAATATTTTTTTTAGCTTGACTTTGGTGTCCCTGTTACTTGATTTCCATTGGTGATGGAAAGCTTGCTGTGGAAGCGATGTACGTGTTATCTATATCCTTCCATCTCAGATTATGTAGGCCCCTATGGCCATGGATCAGCTCCTACCCAAGATAAGCAAACTGACAGGATTGTCAAATGATACTGCCTCTGGTCTCTTCAGCAAGGTCAATGATGCCGGCTTGGAATCAGAACTTTGTGCACACTTTCAGGATTCTGGAAGGCTTTACATCCTTCTTACCACTTTATTTACAGGTCATCTTGGGCTTCTGCCAAACCCAATCAATCCCTATTGGTTTCCCTTGATGGGGCACTTCCCTCTTCATCATACACTGTATTTACGTTTGTGGCTTGGGGACTACACATTCCTAGCCACTCTGCAGTTCTTATTCGATTTTTGTAAGATTTTGTCTGTGCTGATTCTGCAGTCATCTGTTTTTGATTTCGAAAAACTAGAGGAACTTCCTTGCCCTTTTACATGTATATTTATTCTCATCAGTTTGAGCACAACCACAAAATGAGTGCTCAGGGAGGAATAGGGCGTGCAATGGACTGAGGAAAGCTCATGAAGTGACCTATCTGTAGGATAGATGGGTAGCGTTTGCATCATGAGTGGGACACACTGACAAAGCTGTGTGCAACAAAGAGGCCAGATAGCCATTAATCAGTGCCTGGTCTCAGTACTGTGCAGCATGTGTTTCAGTAGTACAGCAGAGAGGGGTTCTACATTAGGTTATTGCTTCTAGGCTGTGGACTTGGTTTAACCACTGGAGGGGCGCCGCTGCTGGGGTAGGACCTGCCCATGTTGAAATTAACGTTTTCATATAACAGGAGTTAGAGAGACCCATCTAGTGGTCAGCTTGGATGGAACTATGCTCAGGTGAACAAGTCTATCTGCCCCATAGGACGTCTTGTGTGATCAACTACAGTAAAAAAAAAAATACCTTTGTGTGGGCATCATACAACCGAAACATTGGTAAAACAGCAAACGCATCTTTATTCCTGCTAATGAGCTTATAAAGCACTCTGAACTTATCTTCAAAAGCATTTTATTACTCTCACAGATGAGACATTCATTATATCAGTTTGCCCACTCATTCTGATCAGTGGCCATCCACGGTTAAAGATGAAGGCCACCATTTTACAAATGTCATTAAGAATCCTGCAATGGCAGCTGCCCCACCATTGTTAGACAAGATCATCCAATACAAGTATGGTTCACCAGCATCTCCAGCAGAAGGGGCCACTTTACTGGATTCAGCCCACAGCGAAGGATAGGGCAAGGGGCTTGGTGAGTGGCTTTCTCACGCCAAACACAACAAATTACCTGCATTTTGCTTAAACTACTCTAGGATTATGCACAAGAAACCTAATATCGACTTGAAGGAGCCAGGAAGGTAGCCCATATGAGTGTCTTTTTAAAAATAGACTGTAATTTTGATTTACGAGTGAGGCTTTGTTATTAATCTGATCCCTTAGAGAGTGGTCGACTGAAAGGATAGATATTTGCATCCAGTTTTTGCTGTGTTCTAATATGCTCTGAGGGTATCACTAATTAGAAAAGTCCATAATTGTATTTCCAAAAAAGCACCTTGAAGACTACATTTTGAGACACCTTTTCTATGCTTTGGAGTTGCTCGATGTGTGCAATCCACTATGACCATATGGGCCTGCTCTATGGATTGCAAAGCTGCGACTGACAGTCTGACACGGGCGACAAGTTCCAGATGGGATGTATTGCTATTTAAGGATGCTCAATAGTGCAGCTAGATCAGTCTTATGGTAACTGCGAGGGATGGCATAGGGTTTTTTATAGCCGGAATGGACTGAAGATCAAGGCTGGCAAGTGACTGACGTACTGTGTGTAGAGGAGGGGAGGGTCACAGTACTGAAATGGGAGGGCCTGCAAGTCAGGATAGCACTGATGGTTGGGCAGTATGGAAACTTCAGTAGGAGCCCAAAAAGAGGGATCTCTTTCTAGGGACCAGGTGTACTGTGGGTATTCTATGGAGCTTTAGTGTTGATGAATGGAAGGGCACATTGCCAGTGGTCTTTGTGGGAGGTGGGGGTTGGGGTTGAGAACTGAACAATAAGGTGAACTGAAACAGTAGTTGAGGGCTAGCTGGCTTCTTAAAGTCGCTATGTACTCTTAAAACATATACATGGTGTACTAAGGGTAGGCACAATTAGATTTTAATGAAAAGGAGGGGCTGTTCATACATACCAGAGTTTTACCTCTGAACAGCTGCACAGGGTCCTCCATCCGTCCACTGCTGTATGCAAAAGTGCAAAGTGCATATGCTGATTTATCTTCGAATCCTGCCAGCAGCTTGTGCAGACCTGATAAGAGGACAGGGTTTAGGAATTAGTGGTTGAAAAGAAAGCGCATCCAAGCATGCAGTATTAGTTTCCTAGTAAAACAGAACCAACAACAACTTGAGAAAGAAGCGACTTGAGGTCCATCTGTGCCTTTGAGCACATAGAGTTCAACCGGTCACTAGCTCTACATATGCAGAAAGGCAAGAACTTGCTTTATTTTTGCAGATGGACACCAGCTAGGTTCATCTCTGCAGAAGGCATTGGCTCCACCTGTGAACGCACACTACTTTTTCTTCTACTTAATAGAATGGCCAGGTACTGACCTCCAACTTTCCGAGGGAAGTCTGTAAGAGTAGATCTAGAGTGGGGTAGACATTAGTGCCATTTCTGCAGACACTATGATCATGTGACAACAAGCACGATTCCAGTTACCACCTGTGTAGAAAGTGGCAATAACTCAACACCACTAATTTCTAATCTACCTAACTTGTGCATAGTTTGTGCTGTCTGCTCATCATCTGCGCTCATACACCATATTTATCACTTAGTATTTGTCCTCCTCAATCATCTCTGGTCTACTGCTTTATTAGTCTTGCGCCTTACTCATCCTCACCGTTCACCTGTCGTCAGTGGTGATCTTCTACTTAGTTCTCACTCATCAGTCCTGAACTTCATACATCCTCATAACTTATCAATTATTCTCCTCATTCATAGCGTTATGTTTCCCTCAAGCTCCATAATTCTACCTTACTAATATGCCCTTCCAAAGCATCCTTCCCACTTCTACTTCTCATTTTCCATACCTGGAACCCAACTGCACGCTGCACACAGTTGTGGTGTGTGGAAGGCTTCATGACTGTGCAAGTATCCTTGAGGGAGGGTGTTGAGAGCATAAGCTCATCTACATACTTTAGTTCAAGTGGCAGGGGAAGTTCCATAAAAATGAGAAAAGAGATGTTCCTTGAAGAGATAGGTTGTTACTTATTTTAAAAAGTGAATGAACAAGCATGAGCTGTGCGTTTTATTCCACCTCATGGATGCAAACCTCAACGTACCAATCCTTCATTCATTTCTTTTCCAGGCGTCGCCTGCCAGAGAACTTGTAGACCTTTTGTGGACCATACTAGACCCTCACAGTGGTCTTGGCTATTGCTTTCTGTTAGCGAGCTTTATTGTAACTCTTAAATCCTTGGTCCTTATTCAACGGCTTGCCTTGCTCTTTTTATGTTTGTCCCACCCATGGAGTATTGCCTCTTCACCAACCTTTTAATTAGATGACTTGTATTTTTTCACTACTCTCATTTAGGAACTGCAGTTTTTCTTTTTCTTTCAGCACTCTACGATAGTGCAGATTTTCTGTCTCTTTTTGTCATGTGTGCTGTGTCCAGGGGCATAGCAATCGGGGGGGTGTTCGGGTGTTACACCCCCCTAATAAATGTATTTTCTGGTAAATATTTGGGTACAAATGCTTTCAGTTGGGTATGGTGAAGCCTGTCGGCTTTCACAAGGCATTTTTCCATACACACATACAAAAACACACACAGTCTTCTCCCTTCCTGTTTTAAAAGTCTTCAAAAATGTTGGTTATTTTACCAAAAATTTTATTTTCTCTCACCTAGTACCCCAACCAATCTGTATTCTTCTCCCTTTCCACTACCACTAAAGCCCCTCTTTTGCACCCTTCTTGTCTATAATGCATTTTAACATTATATCCCACAGCCTGAATGTTAAGAAATCTGAAGCTCACCCCGCCCTAATCTTACTGACCAACCTACACCCCTGTCTGTGTCCCTCCCCCCCCCACACCACGCTCCCTCCCATGCTTGATCATTGCTTTCCACTCCCTTTTCTTTTTAATTGCTTCCCTTGGGGGCCTAGCCTCAAGGCCTTCCAATGCTCCCCTTCCCAACCCCAGTTGCTCCTCCCCTTGCTCCTTCGCTGCACCATTAACCCTGCGGTTCTTCCATCATTCTATAGGGCGAGGTGTAAGGACTTGGATTTGAGATGGAAATTTCTGTACAGTGCCCCGATGTGAATTTAACTATAATAACTTTGTGATTATGAATAAAACCGCAATTGTTTTTAATCCCTATGTGTGCTAATGCTACAAATTGCACTATAAATGTATGGTGACTTGATGAATTATAATTATATACACAGGAGTTATCTCTGGGTAGTCGCAATCAATAAGTTACACCATACTTTTACAACGTGAGATAATCATTTATCCCCATGAGAGATTCCTTTGCTTCATGTAGCGTCATTTTGTAGGTGCATGCATACGTCATCATGCATGCACCTATATATAAAAAGAAGCAGCCACCAGCAGTAGCAGCATCATTGCGCCATTTCTTTTCTTTTGGGCAATGTACAGCACTGGAAAAAGCAGCATTGCAAACAGCTTTGGAAAAGCAAACAGGCCCAAATGGTGAGTACTGTTGGCTTGGCCACTGCTTGTTCCATCACGTGATTTCTATCACAGTGATGTCTTGTCTTTCTCTGCTGTGCTGACCTCATGAGATGGAAAGGTTTTCTTGTCACATGGTGCATTGTTTGTTACTGCGTTGTGGATCATCTATAAATACTTGTATATGATTCAGGCATTTAAAAGCAGCCAGGGCAGGGCTGTCCGGTTGGGAATGGTGTTTCCATTGACGAGTCTAGCGGAAGCACACAAAATGCTCTTCGGCGAGAGTCAAGAATGTGGATGAGTGAAGCGTTATCATCCAGGAAAGAAAAAAAGCGTCAGACACGGTCAGAGATGGCTTTCTTTTGATAGCAAGCACTCTATTATTTGGCAATGTTTTCTCCTAACTTATCCTCATTAATGAATGGTCCCCTTCACTCATCATTTATCCTCACTAGTCGTACACTGTTCCCTCTCGTCACTGACCACTAGTCCTGCCCCCTCTTTGCGTGTACCCCTCTGTCACAGACTGGAAATGGGACAGGGAAGGCAACACCATTCCTAGCCATGTCCATATGAACGAACTCAGCGACACCATCTCAGAAGCCCTATTACCATCTTGCTGGATCCTTTTCACTAGCAGCCCCTGATGATATCCTCTGCAGTCGTTCCTCATTGGAATAAAAGAAAAGAGCCACACTTGGCAAAAGAGGCATTGTCAAGCATAATGGCTTTTCACATAGATACTGGGTTACTATCGCAGGCACTGATTTAGCAGGTGATGTGTTACAGGTAGGTACTGTGGTGTGATCACATTCTCAGTTAGATCTCAATGTCTTAGTCATTGGATGTTGGGCGCATGATTGTGCTCCATCAGCATTAAGAATGGGGGAGAGGTGCGTTTATTTTTCCTGATAACAGTTATTGTTGGCTACTGTGATAGTCAATTATGTGTTTTCTTGCTCCTGTTAGATGTACGTTATGAGTTCCACCCAGTGTGTTCTATAAGAGGTTGATGTGTGGCATATCATGGTGGGAAGCCAGCTATATGGCAAGTGCACTGTGATGGATGTAGTTAAGGTGTTGTGTCTAACATGTTCTGTTGAACATTTAGATGTGCATGCGGTCTCACAGCAGTGAGTACCATTGTTAAGTTTGTAAAAGCTGGCTAAAGCAGGTTAACTTTGCTGTATTGAAATATGTGAAATGTTCTACCTAGGATGTGCTGTTGGTGTTTTACGGGAGCAATACAGACAGTACAAAATAGTAAAAATGGCTATTATTGCCTTATAAACAGCAATGCATAATAAATAAATACAATTAGGTACAATACCAGGACTCCATAATAAGCACATATGATATTTCTGTATCCTATAGGAGAGTATTCCTCACTCTGTGCATCTCGTTAGTAATGATGTGTGAATATATTCGATGTTTTCAATAATTTGACACATATAATCCTTTTGTAGTTAGTTCACTATGGCAACATCAAGAATGTAAATTGACACCCGCACTCTAGTTTCCCTGTGTTAGCATCAGGTCCATAAATGTTTGCCACGGTTAATTTCTAGTCCTGCCAGTTGAGAGTTAATCCCAGATTATTATTTTTTTATTTTAACTATGGCAGGCAGTTTTCACCGATTCAAGAGAATACAGCATTGTCAGCATTTAAGGGTGTTCATTGCTCTTATATCCAAGGACAACAGAAATGTGGTTGGGAATGCTTGAAACAATCTCAGCCACTAGGAATCTCTCTTGCCCACATTGTAATCCATCGTTTTTCTGCTCACTGTAGCTAAAATTAATTCAAGAATTCCAGCCATTGCTTGCTTGTTTTATTTAGTAACATACTTTAACTGGGATGTGTATGTCCATAAGTGGGTTCTGTGTTCACTGAGCCATAAGAGTCCAGCTACACCTAACTGCAGAAGCCCCTCAAAGCTGCATCTGGTCTGGGTTGGTTTTGTCCCTGTTCAGAGGCTGTGTCTATAGCTAAATGACCAAGTATGATTTGCATGTAGTTGGTCCCTGTGTCCGGTGGTATAGAGAGGAAGCATGATGGACTGGTGGACTGTAATGCTGTGGCTGAGGCTAATGCAAGTATTTCACCTATCATTTTTTATTTTCCATCTTCTTAACTGAAGCATGATACCAACTAGTGTGTATAAGAGCTATGTTTTTCTTAGATGCTGCTATTTGTGTAGGCCGCTGCATATGTCAATGGCTCTGTATCTTAATTTGTGAAACCTGGCTGTGGCCCACGAGTGCTGTGTACTTGGATTCAAGCACAGATCCTTGTTCATGTGCAGTGACTTTAGTAACCAATGAAACCAGCTCCAAAAGTACTCTCTGTCAAAGTCAAGGCTTTTCGTCCCTTTTAGAATAGGTACGTTCTCCCTACTGCCAAGAGCTCTAATACAGGATTAAACAGCAGTCTGGAAAAAGAGACTTCCCAAAGTCTTCTATGTTGACACGTGTGTGCATGTTAACATTTGCTCCAGTATCTATGTAGAGTAATTGAATAATGCTAAGGTAATCTCCTCCACTCAAAACTCTAATGTCAAAGGGACTTACAGGCATTTACATATACATTCTTTTAAAGTGATTAATTGTTTTGGCCCTGCACTTAGTTAATATTGCTTCATCTTATGTTGGAAGGGAAAGAGATGTGAGTGTTCTACCATAAAAAAAGATGACTCAAGCTTTTTAGGTTATCACTTGTGGAAAGCCAAGCCTTCCGCCTCCGCCTAAAGAAAGCTTTTATAAACCACAATGGTAAAAAAAAATTCAGGAAGTGTGCTCAATAGGCTCAAGAACTTCATAACCTATTGAAGGAACGTAGGTGTCTCAGGGGGAGATCTCATGTGAACAACCTACCTGCTCATGGAACCAAGGAGTGGGAATGGAACCCTAACATTGCTGAACTAATGAAGACTATGAAACAGTCACCCAGACTCTCTGCTGGTCCTCTAAGGGCCAGGGGTGCTCGTGTTTGGGGGAAAAGCATGGGTCTTGAGCTGTCCAAATATCACCCTGTGCTCTGAATCGTACAATACAGTTCCCAGGCACTGCAGGCCCACAAATACTAAGCAAGAAAGACTCCTTTAAAATCCTGAAAGAAAACCAACTAAAGAAATGATGATGCACATTCAGCATGCCCAGTACAATGCATGCCAAGTTTAAAAAGGCCCAGAGCTGTGTCTGGCACAATTATTTTGGAGGTTATTGAATGTGAGTCGGAAATCCAAATACAGCAGACCCAAGTGTATTGTTTTGTACTTCTTTGCCTATTTTGGTTAAGAGGGAGACCTGTAATAACAGTTCCCTTTTTATCTATGTCTTTGGCTGAAAAAGCCTAGAATGTTTTGATGCATGTTGGAATGTCGTGAGTGAGAGACTTTGGAAATCTCGCAGTAAGGACAGCTGCTGGGTGAGACTCTGCAAGGAAGCTATCGGTTCCTGACTGGTGCCCTAAGGGAACTATAACTCGTGTTCTGAACATGCACAGTTTTTTCGTCAAAAAGTTTACTGCAAATATAGCATCTTTGATAACATCACTGATAATATCAATATAATGAGTGCCATAATTTGTGGGTTAATTAGCAGTGCATGGCAGGGACGTGAGTCATAGTTACCTTAGGGCACAAGTTATAGTTACTTGAGGTAACTAACTATAACTGGGAAATTTCTATGGTTTTGTTAGTTAGGATATAAACTTTAAAAAGACATAGAAATTCACTTAAAACACCAAAGGTTACATGGATGTTATAGTTAGGCTCACATTTTAAACGTACAAAACCATAGACATTCATCTGTTATAAACAGGGTATCTCAAGTAACTTGTGCCCTAAGGTAACTTAGCAGTGTTTTCTCTGTTTCCCTTCCGGCATCTCCCTTGGCAGGGAAACTGAGGTAACCTCCGCTCGCAGGGAGGGTGAGCTGTTTGACAGCTCTCCCTCACTGCAAGCGGAGTGTTTGCTGTAACTTGATAGGAGATGTCTGCTCCCGCCAAGTCACAGAAAACAGCTATTTCCCCAGGGTGGGCACCCCGGGACATAGTAGGAGATGGCCCTGAGGGGTGGTGGTCCCCAAGGCCATCGGTGGCTCCGCAAGGGGGTCCCCCTCCAAAATTAGTAGCTCCGGGTAGGTGATGGTGCCTGGGGTCTGCAATGGACCCCCCCTATGTATTTTAAAATGTGTGCGTCAGGAGAAGGCGGCTCCCAGGGATGAGGGTTGCTGGGCGGCCCTGCATTAGTTTTAGAGTAGTGCCCTGGGGAGGACCCCAGATCATTGGGGGGGGCGATGCAGCCCCCTGCATTAAATGTACACATGTGCCCCAGTGAGGTGGCGATCCCCAGAACTGCGGGGAGGGGGCAGTGCCCCCCCATTAGTTTTAGAGAGGTGCCCCAGGGAGGTCACGGTCCCGGGGGCTGTGAGGAGGTGTCCTCCGCCCACACATTAGTCTTACATGTGTACCCCAGGAAAGTGGTGGTCCCCGGGCTGCAGGGGGCTGGGCAACCCCAAGCATTCAATATGGCAATGCCCCTGGGACCTGGCCCACCTGGGGGCTTTAGTGAAACAAGTTTAGATACGCCGAAGCCCCTGATGAAATTCTTTTCTTTTTTTAATGCTTTTTTGCTTTTGGGGTGGGGGGGACAAGTGGGGGTCTTTCTGGAACTCCAGCACCAGAGATAATGAGACAGGGTGTCCTTACCTGCCTCTTTTCTTATTTTTCACATTTTTGCATGGGACTCTGCTGAAGCCGAGTACCAACATGGCTGCCAACTCTTTCTTGTTGAAGTGTTAGCAGCCAATCAGATCTCAGCTTGAGATGGGGAGGGTTCTTGAAGCCTTTGCGTCCCTATATATACAGATTTGGATTTTCTTCAACTTTTCTAAAACTACTGAACGTTTTTTACACCAAATAACAAAAAAGACTCTTTCTGAACCAAGAGCTATCTTTCTGCCAAATTTGGTCCAATTCCGTCCATTGGTTCAGACACTGTCACCATTTAAAATCCCTATGGAAAAATGAATGGGGGAAAAGCGTTTTTGGGACCCCCCCCCCCCCCTCCAGCGAACCCAGTTTTCTCGGCCACCGCCTGCTGGATCACCCCAAAACTTTCCAGACAGACACTGAAGTGAGCGTCATATTTTCTTGGAAAAAGTTGTTTAGGTTCAAATGGCGCCAAAGTTATTAGTGAAACAAAAAACAAAAAGACACTTTTTCAATAGAAACTAGGTCCTAACTCTAACTACATATATATTATTTTTAACTTTCTATTTACATATTTTTCATTAAAACACCTTACACACAACAGGTAGCCTTCATTACATTCCAGTATGTGTTACATCCTCCCTCTGTGTTCTTTCCATTAATATCCTTTGTATACCATAGGATTCCCACAAAAGGTATTTATTCTGTATGACTATTCCCTTACTGCTCACATTACCTTAATCACTGCTTCGACTCAGCATGGACTTCCCTACAGTCCTCACTGAGGGGTCCTTCTGCCATTTTATCAGCTAGACATTTTCTTAAGAGATCACAAATGTCTCTGGGTCTAGCTGCTTCTAGCATGCTGATTTTTTTTTACTACATAACACAGTGAATAAAATCCTTAAGCTTTGTGTTAACCTCGGGGATTGCTCATTTGCTCCAGGTCATGGCTACTCTTCATTTGCCCAACAACAGTGCAGTGTCCACAATTTTTCTTTACTTTTTCAGAACCGGTTTCACTTATCTCAATAGAGCCAGTACTTGTTCAACTTGCAAGGAGAGAGTAGTTATTGTGATAATGTTCTCAAATATCAGATTCCAGTATTGTGCTATTCTTGGGCATGCCTGTGCTAGATGACATAAGTCTGTATATGAGGCCGCACATTTTGCACAATTCACATTATCCCACCCTCCACATCTGACGAAGGAAGCTGGTGTGTTGGGTGGTATAGGAATTTATAGCGTGTTATTTTATGCCTACCATTCATTGAAACATTCTTTGTGTGATTGCAGCAGAGTGTCCATTGTATATCCATTATGTCCGTCCATATGCCATTCAAGCATTTATCTCTTGATCGGTCTGTTTCTTTCTTGTCATTCATGACCATTTTATTCATAATAGTAATAATTTTCCACGGCTCTGGACCATCTGCAACCAGCAACAACAATTTCCAGTCCATTGGCTCTTGAGGGTATGGAGGGAGGCATCCCCAATCCACTCTCTTAGCCTGAAATACATCTTGCAGTGTGGCATGCCTTTTGTTGGCTCGGAGTGTTACAAGTTGTTTTTCTTCGAAGAAGTCTTTTTCGAGTCACGAGATCGAGGTACTCCTCCCCTTTCGGCTCCACTGCGCATGGGCATCGACTCCATCTTAGATTGTGTCCCCGCAGAGGGTGAGGTAGGAGTTGTGTATATAGTAATAGTGCCCATGCAATGGAGTAAATATGTATGTACATAATGTGTTTAAAAATAATATATTTACAAAGTTACAAATGTACAAGTCTAATATTTTCTCAACTTAAAACGGCTACAGGCTCCCAGGGAGGCGGGAGGGCGCATGTGAATCTGCAGCGTCTCATGCCATGAACAGATGTACACTGGGTAAGTGACATTTTCCGTTCGATGGCATGTGTAGCTGCAGATACACATGCTGTGCATAGACTAGTAAGCAGTTACCTCCCCCAAAGCGGTGGTTCAGCCTGTAGGAGTTGAAGTTGTTTGAAATAAAGTCCCTAATACTGCTTGTCCTACTGTGGCTTGCTGTGTTGTTAACACATCCACGCAGTAATGTTTGGTAAATGTATGAGGCGTAGACCATGTGGCTGCCTTACATATTTCAGTCATTGGTATGTTTCCGAGAAAGGCCACGGTAGCACCTTTCTTTCTAGTTGAGTGTGCTTTGGTGTAATAGGCAGTTCTCTTTTTGGTTTTATATAGCAGGTTTGAATACATGTAACTATCCATCTGGCAATGCCTTGTTTGGATATTGGATTCCCTGTATGAGGTTTTTGGAATGCAACGAACAATTGTTTTGTTTTGCGAATTTGTTTTGTTCTATCTATGTAGTACATTAGGGCCCTTTTAATGTCTAATGTATGTAATGCTCTCTCTGCTACCGAATCTGGTTCTGGAAAGAATACTGGGAGTTCCACTGTTTGATTTAAGTGGAATGGTGATATGACTTTAGGTAAGAATTTAGGATTTGTTCGTAGAACTACTTTATGCTTATGTATCTGAATAAAGGGTTCTTGTATAGTAAATGCTTGTATTTCACTTACTCTTCTGAGAGATGTGATAGCTATCAGAAAAGCTACTTTCCATGTTAAGTACTGTATGTCACATGAGTGCATGGGTTCAAAAGGTGGACCCATAAGTCGTGTCAAGACAATGTTGAGATTCCACGAAGGAACTGGTGGTGTTCTTGGTGGGATAATTCTTTTCAGACCCTCCATAAATGCTTTTATGACTGGGACCCTGAATAATGAAGTTGAGTGCGTAATTTGCAGATAAGCTGAAATTGCGGTGAGATGTATTTTAATGGATGAAAAAGCTAACTTTGACTTTTGTAAGTGCAGTAGGTAGCTGACGATGTCTTTAGCAGATGCGTGTAATGGTTGAATTTGATTATTATGGCAGTAATAAACAAATCTTTTCCACTTATTTGCATAGCAATGTCTTGTGGTTGGTTTCCTAGCTTGTTTTATGACCTCCATACATTCCTGTGTAAGGTCTAGGTGCCCGAATTCTAAGACTTCAGGAGCCAAATTGCTAGATTCAGCAATGCTGGATTTGGGTGTCTGATCAGTTGTTTGTGTTGAGTTAACAGATCTGGTCTGTTTGGTAGCTTGATATGGGGCACTACTGAGAGGTCTAGTAGTGTTGTGTACCAAGGTTGTCTTGCCCAAGTTGGTGCTATTAGTATGAGTTTGAGTTTGTTTTGACTCAATTTGTTTACTAGATATGGAAGGAGTGGGAGAGGGGGAAAAGCGTATGCAAATATCCCTGACCAACTCATCCATAACGCATTGCCCTGAGAGTGAGTTTGTGGGTACCTGGATGCAAAGTTTTGGCATTTTGCGTTTTCTTTGGTTGCAAATAGGTCTATTTGCGGTGTTCCTCACCTTTGGAAGTAAGTTTTTAGTATTTGGGGATGAATTTCCCATTCGTGGATCTGTTGATGATCCCGAGAGAGATTGTCTGCTAACTGGGTTTGAATTCCAGGTATGAACTGCGCTATTAGGTGAATGTGGTTGTGAATCGCCCAATGCCATATTTTCTGTGCCAGGAGACACAACTGTGTCGAGTGTGTTCCTCCCTGTTTGTTCAGATAATACATTGTTGTCATGTTGTCCGTTTTGACAAGAATGTGTTTGTGGGTTATTATAGGTTGAAATGCTTTCAGCGCTAGAAATACTTCTATTAGTTCTAAGTGATTTATGTGAAACTGTCTCTGCTGAGTGTCCCATTGTCCTTGGATGCTGTGCTGGTTGAGGTGTGCTCCCCACCCTATCATGGAGGCATCCGTTGTTATTACGTATTGAGGTACTGGGTCTTGAAAAGGCCGCCCTTTGTTTAAATTTATAGTGTTCCACCATTGAAGCAAGGTGTATGTTTGGCGGTCTATCAACACTAGATCTTGAATTTGACCCTGCGCCTGTGACCATTGTGATGCTAGGCACTGTTGTAAGGGCCGCATGTGCAATCTTGCGTTTGGGACAATGGCTATGCATGAGGACATCATGCCTAGTAGTTTCATCACTAATTTTACCTGTATCTTTTGTTTTGGGTGCATGGCTTGTATTACGTTTTGAAATGCCTGTACCCTTTGTGGACTTGGAGTGGCAATCCCTTTTGTTGTGTTGATTGTTGCTCCTAAGTATTGTTGTATTTGACACGGTTGTAGGTGTGACTTGTTGTGGTTGAGTGAGAAACCTAGTTTGTGAAGGGTTTCTCTGACATACTTTGTGTGTTGTGAACACCGTTATTGCGTATTGGTTTTGATTAACCAATCGTCTAGGTACGGGAACACATGTGTTTGCTGCCTTCTGATATGGGCTGCCACTACTGCCAGACATTTTGTAAAAACTCTCGGAGCTGTTGTTATCCCGAATGGCAACACTTTGAACTGGTAATGTACTCCTTGGAATACAAACCTTAAGTACTTTCTGTGGGAAGGATGTATAGGTATATGGAAATATGCATCCTTTAGGTCTAGTGTTGTCGTGTAGTCTTGTTGTTTGAGCAGTGGGATCACGTCTTGCAGTGTCACCATGTGAAAGTGATCTGATTTGATGTAGATGTTTAGTGTTCTGAGATCTAATATAGGTCTTAGAGTTTTGTCTTTTTTGGGTATGAGAAAGTACAGGGAGTAAACTCCTGTTCCTCTTTGATGAATTGGTACTATCTCTATAGCATCTTTTGTAACAACGCTTGGACCTCCAGTTGTAAGAGTTCCATGTGTTGTTTGGACATGTTGTGTGTTTTCGGTGGGACATTTGGAAGGAATTGTAGAAATTCTATGCAATAACCATGCTGGAGAATGGTTAGGACCCACGTGTCTGTTGTTATTTCCTCCCAGTGTTTGTAGAACTTGGTTAGTCTCCCCCCCACTGGTGTTATGTGTTGGGGATTTGTGACGTTGAAGTCACTGTTTATTTTGTGGAGTTTTGGGACTCTGGAACTTCCCTCTATTCTTTGGGAACTGTCCCCCTCTATATTGTCCCCGAAAACGTCCCCGCTGATATTGACTCTGATAAGTGGGCCTTGTTTGTGAGGTTGAGGGTTCTGTGCTCTGTCCCCGAAACCCCCCTCGAAACTGTGATTTCCAAAAAGTGCCTCTGCTCTGTGGGGAGTAGAGTGCGCCCATGGCTTTGGCCGTATCTGTGTCTTTTTTGAGTTTTTCAATAGCAGTGTCCACCTCCGGCCCAAACAACTGCTGTCCGTTAAATGGCATATTCAGCACGGCTTGTTGTATTTCCGGCTTGAATCCTGATGTACGCAGCCATGCGTGTCTCCGTATGGTCACTGCTGTATTTACAGTCCTAGGAGCTGTGTCCGCTGCATCCATTGCTGACCGTATCTGATTGTTTGAGATACTCTGTCCTTCCTCCACTACTTGTTGTGCTCTCTTTTGGAACTCTTTGGGCAGGTGTTCTATGAAATGTTGCATTTTGTCCCAATGAGCCCTATCATATCTAGCCAGCAAGGCCTGTGAGTTGGCAATGCGCCATTGGTTGGCTGCTTGTTCGGCGACCCTTTTCCCCGCAGCGTCGAACTTGCGACTCTCCTTGTCTGGAGGTGGTGCGTCTCCTGAGGTGTGTGAGTTTGCTCTCTTGCGAGCTGCCCCTACTACCACTGAGTCTGGTGTTAATTGCTGTGTGATGTACACAGGGTCTGTTGGTGGCGGTTTGTACTTCTTCTTCACCCTTGGAGTAATGGCCCTGCCCTTCACAGGCTCCTGAAACACTTGTTTGGAGTGTTTCAGCATTCCCGGTAGCATAGGGAGACTTTGGTACTGGCTATGTGTGGACGATAGCGTGTTAAATAAAAAGTCATCCTCGATAGGTTCTGCATGCAGGGTGACATTATGAAACGCCGCTGCTCTTGACACCACCTGTGTGTAGGCTGTACTGTCCTCAGGTGGTGACGGTCTGGCTGGATAACAGTCGGGACTGTTATCTGATAGCGGCGCATCATAAAGATCCTATGCGTTGGGATCATCCTGACTCATTCCAGTATGAGTTGGGGACTGCATAATTGGTGGAGTGGCTACCGGTGATGGTTGTGGTGAGCGTTGTGGAGATGGTGGCGGGGTTACTTGTCTTGCCACCTTTGCCTGTGGCTGCTTGTCTTTCTCTTGGAAGGCAAGTTTTCTTTTCATTCGAATTGGGGGAAGAGTACTGATCTTCCATGTGTCTTTTTGAATGTGGAGCCTTCTTTGGGTGTAATCTGGCTCCATTGTCTCTAGTTCTTGTCCGAATCTGTGTCTTTGCATTTGTGAGGACAGGCCCTGTTCCTCTGTGTAGGAACTTGATTTCGGTTCCGAGGCCGGATGTTTTGGTATGGAAACTTTTTCGGCTGTCTTTTTCGGTTCCGACGACACTTTCTTGAGCTTCGGCGTACTGATCTCTCGGTGCCGACTCGTTTCGGTGCCGCCCTCTCAGTGCCGAGATTGCTCTGACCCGGTGTCTCGGGGTCGAGTCTGCTCTGTGCCGGTATCTCGACCGGAGTCGGATAACTTCGACACATGCGTGCCCTTTTTCGGTGCCGATGGTCGGTCACCTATTTTTCGGGTTAAGCCATGGCCTGCTGGCGGTGGCGTCCCCTGGGCTTTAGTGGTTTTTCCGCGAGTTTTGTGTATCGACGTCTTACGGTTTTCAGCGTCTGTTCGGGATTGACCTCGTCCGAGTCCGAATCCTCGATGGAGAAGGTTTCTTCTTCCTCCAAGTGTTTTTGTCCTGTCGGCGCCGACGCCATTTGTAGGCTTCTTGCTCTTCGGTCTCTTAACGTCTTCCTCGACCGAAACGCTCGACAGGCCTCACAGGTATCCTCTTTGTGTTCTGGAGACAAACACAAATTACAGACCAGATGCTGATCTGTATAAGGATACTTGTTGTGACATTCGGGGCAGAAGCGGAATGGGGTCCGTTCCATTAGCCTTGAAGACGCACGTGGTCGGGCCGACCAGGCCCCCCCGGGGAATCGAAAACCCCGAAGGGCCACCGGAGCTCTTCAAAATTCGGTGTCGATCTGTTGTAACTAACCCGATACCGAACGCAAACAATACCGTCGAATTTTCCGAGATTTTAAGTAACTTTCCGAACCGAAATGCGGAGCGAAAAGGAACACGTCCGAACCCGATGGTGGAAAGAAAACAATCTAAGATGGAGTTGACGCCCAGGCGCAATGGAGCCGAAAGGGGAGGAGTCCCTCGATCTCGTGACTCGAAAAAGACTTCTTTGAAGCAAAACAACTTGTAACACTCCGAGCCCAACACTAGATGGCGGGATGTGCACAGCATGTGTATCTGCAGCTACACATGCCATCGAACATATATATATAGGGTTATTTATTAGTCATATTTGTGGGTAGTATATTGTGTCCACTCCACATTTCTTTGCCAAATAGGACAATGCTCTTATTGTGCAATCTACCATATTTCTTCATGTAGCCCAGTGGTTCCCAACCTGTGGTCCAGGGACCACTGGGGGGTCCGCAAAGCCTTCTCAAAGGGCCCGCGATTGCTAAGAAAATTAAAAAATATTATTAAATATTGACAAATTAAGTCCCAAGCTTACAGTAATGACTCAGTGGGGGGAGGGGAGGGTCCCCAGATTCCAATGATGATTCAGTGGGGGTCCCTGGGTTTGATTAATGATAAAGTGGGTGTCCACAGAAGTCAAAAGGTTGGGAACCACCGAAAGGCTACATGGGCCTTCTCTGTATGACATTGGATGATTTATGTGGCCTTGCCAGGTTTTGTTCCATTCTAAAATGTGGAACCTGTCTTATGTAATGAAACCAATGTTCTGCAAATTATGCTTTTGCTACTAGATAATATATTTTAAAATTTAGTGTTGCAAATTCATACTAAACATATGCTTTTCAAAGCGTTTTGGGCCAAAGTGATGTTTCTTGCCAGCACATATCAGTTGCACCAACAGTGATGGAAGTTGATCAAAGAAGACTTGTGTTAAGAGAATCGGAACAGTATGAAAACAATAGTAATTGCGGTAGAATTATCATTTCAGTAAGTGCAATTCTGCCTGTTACAGTTTTGGAGAGTTTAATCCATTTTTCTATATTTTAATGTTATTTTGCCCATTGCCGCTCCATAATTTCACTCAGAAGTAAGGCCACTGGCTCTACCACAGAATCAAAAATGATGTGCAATAAAGGGGATAGCCTGGTCTCGTTTTGCGCCTAATATTGAGGTGAGCTGAAACCTGGTTAATACCATTAGCCTTAGCTGCTGAATCGGCTTATAGAAGATATATCCACTTTGCTTTGCCTAGACACATTCGGTCAAGGACTGTTGGTAGACAGGGCCAGTCACAAGAGTCATATGCCTTGGTGTTGTTTCTACTATTATGTATTAATAATTATTAAAAGTCATATATAGAATTAGAAGTTATTTAATTTTATTTTATTAATATAATATTTATTACATTATTTTTAAATTGAAAAAAGGTTAATAAAATGTTAAAATAATTTTTTTTAAATGTTTTTACATTTCTTTACATTACATTAAAATTATTCATACATCAATTATTTTAAATAATGTAATTTAACCTTAGTTCCTAAGAGATCTTATTTTATGTTCTTTCTTTCATTAGTTCCTATGGGAGGGTGTTCCACTACCTTTGAATGGCCATATGTGCTGCTGGGCTTACGCCAGCTCTGAGCCAGAGTACATTTACTACTGTTTTGGGTCCTTTTTGGCCGTAGTAACGTTAGAAGTGCAGTTTGTGAATAGGAACGGGCTTACTCTTTTGTGGGTGGGCGCACATCCTCCCCTAAACTCCTCCCTAACCTTCTCTTAACCCCTTCTTATTCTTCTCTTAAGCTCTCCTCCTTTAGTCCTAAATATTCCAAATAGGCCCCATATTATTTTCCCTCGAAAGACTTACTCATCCTTCTTGCCAAAAAGATGGATTAGTGAGTAAGATAATATAAGCACGTGTGACTAGCTCATTTTATCAACATTCATGACCTTACACAGACTGAGCAGTTTTGTCTTTCTGGACATAAAGTTGAGGTGACACCTAAGCGTTATTAGTTATTTTCACTTCTATGAATGTGAGAGATGCAGACGTGTGAATTCTCTATTTGAAAAATAGTCTGGGCAGGAAAACTCTCCTGCTAAAAGTCGACTGACAAGTTTTCCACTTTGATAACCTACTTTTTCCACCTCCATTTCTTTAACAACTTCGAAATGTTGGCAAATTTATAAAAACATTCTTTATGAAGTGGGAAATGTCGACGCTGTACAGACCTGTGCATGCCATCTTAGAAGCAATTTAATGGCATGGAGTTACCCATGTTATGTGAATGAAATGGCAGTAATGGAAGAGCCATAATTTGTTGACAAGCTATACACTATTGTCCCTCTTGCACTCATGGTGAGTTGAGTGGACAACAGAAGGAGGCAATCGATGGGTCAAAAGTCCCCGGGCCAGTTTAAGGATATTTGCAAGGCTCCGTAGTTCGATGTAATACTTTACACCCACTGAATCCTATCGAAGTCTAACATTTGGGCTCCAATGTAGAAAGCCTTTTGAGCTATCTGGTCTAAAATATTTGAAAAGAGTGTAAATTATATATTGTTAGCACAGCATTGAGCTCTTACAACTGCTTTTGTAAATATAATTTTAAACCATCGACAGCTGGAGTGAGCAGAGATACCTCGTTTTTTACCATTGTGCCCATCAAGGTGTGGTGGCCAATCAGCCATGGTGGCGGAGCAAGTGTCTAGCCTATGGTTACTGGTCTGCCACCCTTTCACCAAAATCCACTTATCTTCTCTCTAACATGCAAGTAACAACAAATGTATATTAATATTCTGGGCACTTCTACGATACACTCCCAGTGCCCAATGTTGATACGAGAAATACCACCATGCTTCACAGCATTGATGACTTTTGTCAGAGGGCTCTCATCCCAAAATTGCTCCTCCTGTGTTAGAGGAAGCCATTTTGGTGGCGAAACGTCTGCTGCAGTGGCAGAAAACTCACATTGCAACATAATTTCTTCCACCACAGTGGCAGACGCAAATCCTGCCCAATTTCATAAACGTTGTTAATCAACCTTTCATTCAGGAAAGTACATTGGAAATTGACGATTTTATAATTGTCCGCTGACAGTGACTTAATCTTAGCCTCTAAGCAACAGTCTTCTGATTTCGTCCTAAAAATGTGTTCATTCGTATATATGTGTGAATACAAAGATGTTGATTTATTTTGGACATTGATTAGCAACAACATATCTCAAAACTGTTACTCACAAAGTGCTACAGTCTCTCATCAAGGCTTCTGAAACGGCACAATTAGAGACAGGAAATATGACTGCTTCGGGGCTCACCTTCCTTCACCCTCAAAGCACACTATGATTGACAGTCAGCACCACTTAAAGATCTGTAAGGTGGGAGACCAGAGACAGACTTGCAAGGCGGCTCTTCTCCATGTAGAGAAGCATTACAAGGGGACTTACTCTCAAATTTGCATTCCTGACTTTGAAGACATCATTAGGGAGCAAGAATTAAACTGAATGCACTGATATGAACATGCCCATTTTGGTCGATTCCAAGTTCCCTTACGACACAGCTTCTTTGAGTTGCGCAGTATTATATACAACCTCAGATATTTAAGAGTGTGTTTTATGCACTGACCCTGGAGTCACTAGTGCTAGGTCACTTCCAAGAATAATAATAAATACAAGCTAAGGGGCGAGATATGGGGTCCAGGAAGCCCGCAAACGAGGGTCGAGAACAGCGTTTTGGCAACCTTTACAGGACAAAAGTCTCCCAGGGAAGTCGATGTCCAATTAACTGCAAAGAGACGCTGCATCATTTATGGGATTGTAATCCATACTGCTAAACGATAAAATGCGTCCCGTGCTCCAACACATGGACTTCATTACAGACTGATTCACTGCCAATGCAGCTTTGAGTGAAAGCCTGGCCTACGTTTACACAATGATTATTGACCACCACTGTAGGAAAGTGCTCCAGGTACTAAACGTTATGTGGTGTTTCATGCGGAAAATATGCAGCTGTGAATATTCTAAGATTGAAGCCAAATGTTTATTCTGGTGGAAACAGGATGATTGGAAACTCTCTGCTGCAATGGGCCACATCACATATGGGATTTGTTTTGGTTCTACATCCCCATTTGTACTGTTCGTCCTCAACCTCTCCAGGCCCATTTCCGGAACATCACCTCCTCAGTGTCACTTCGATCTAGTCTCAGGGCCCACAGAGCAGATCTGCCATCAGTCTGTTGGTTCCTGTCCCATCTTAGTACCCGGACGTTTTACTGCATGCTAGATCTGCCACAAACTCTGGTTTTCAGATGTGCATGTGCCACATTCTCTGGATGGCAAATTCTGCCTTGTCCCCAATTTTGGGTTCTAAACCAAATTCTGCTCAATGGACGCTGAGCTCAGATCATAAATTCATCATCTCTGGGGGAGCAAATGAACAATGTAATATTTGACCTACTTCAAACCAGACACTACTTGAATCTCATGACCGTAGATACTGTTCTACTCCATTCTCTCAGATGCAACCCCGTGCCTGATATGCTTTTACATTTTGTAACTGTGGCCTCTTTTGCTCAATTTTAGGGCTCCATCCTCCATTTTGACCACAGGTTCTGGTTTTTCAGTCCTCTTTTAACCCTGTTATGTCTCCTGCATTGAAAGTGTTTGCTAAAGCCTGCTCTGCCGCACCCACACCTAACTATAGTGTAGGGACAACTATTTACAGGACAATAGTAATCATTTGAAACAAACTAAAGACTGGTTAACAGTTAAGTTAAAAAACAAGGTGTGAAAAGGCAAGGCTTACCTTCTGGCTTTAACTTTTCTAGGAACCATTTTCTGAAAGAAATTACAGGATATTTTGTTAGCAGGCACACAGTATCAATAACTACTTTTGAACTCCATCAATAGGAAGAATACTTTTTTCTACAATGCTCAAAACAAATATCCTTTTTTGCATCCTGAAACAGATGCTGGAAAATATTGCAGAAATAAACTGAGACAGCAGTTTTTCCACTATTAAGGAGGATTTCCAAATCCACTCTCACTACCAAGCGCATTTAAAACTTCACCAGGCTCCTACAGCTGAACCGCAGAGCATGAGGTGCTCACACTTTGTGTATGTTTTTGGCTCGAGTTCCATTAAATTTTTCTTTTTCTTACATCATATGTTGCATTAATTCAGTGAATGCTGTTAGCATTGGACTGTGTATAATTCACCGTTAAACTCTATTCTTGACAGTAGCAGTTAATGATGTTCACACACGTTCATTTCAGGCAGATACACCTACCAACTCTATATAAGCTCTTCATACTAATTGCAAGATACAAGGCCCCAGAGTAATCCGATCTGCCAAAGAAACATTTTCTTCACGGGCACGTTGAAACCCCTGCATCATTAGAATTAGGGTAGCATTTGCAAATATTCAGGCAGATACACCTACCACCAACTCTATAGAAGCTGTTCATACTAATTACAAGACACAAGGCCCCAGAATAATCAAATCTGTCAAAGAAACATTTTCCTCACGGGCACGTTGAAACCCCCGCATCATTAGAAGTAGGGCAGTATTTGCAAATATGTTCAGTCACTTTACTAAGGAATCTAATTAAATAGCCAAGTGTGGCTAATTTAACATCCTCGTGAATACGGACAGATGTAGTTTTAGTCGCCCTGCACTACAGCCATCTGTTTAGTTACACTTTACAACACCATATATCTTGTCCCACACACTAAAGTCAACCTGCTCAAGTATTCACCTGTTGGCCCATACACTTCGGTAGAACTTTATTTAAAACAGTTTTTCAAATGTACGCATGCATTGGAATGAGACTCAAAGACAAATACTCCAACTGGCAGCAGTGTTGGCGCCTCGATCCCACTCTACACTTCAGCAGCGTTTGGGACAGAAGACCTAGCCATAATCCTGGGCAGACTGCAAAAAGTTGCCATTGGTGGACTGGGTTTTTGATGGCTGGGATAACTCTGTTTGTGAGCCTCAAACGAATTTTCTTCCTCCATTTACTTCAAACTCCAACTTCTAACATTGGTTTCTCACTTTTGGCTTATCAGCTCGATATCTACTTTGAATTTTGGCTCTTTTGTTTCTATGACTTCCTTTTTAGGTTTCGCCTGTACAGTGCTTGCACTGAGGCAAAATCTTTTGTCTTTGGAAAAAAAATCTGAAAAGGGACTTACAGCCTGCCCACAGGCTTACCACCCAACCACAGCTTTCCCATTACTTACCATTAGTTGGCTTCTCTGGTCGCTCTCCTTTCCTTGCTTTTCATTGGTCAGCAGGAATACCTAATTTCATCAGGTTGTACTTCCTCTCGGTCCTTCGGGCTTTGGCGAATCTCTGGAGCTTGGACGAAGTACTCCTTACGGTTGGCGATCAGTGGCTGGCCCCAGTGTCCTTCAACGTGCTGCGGGCTGCTGAGGTACTTCTTTTTAACTTTCATCCCAGCTGGTGGCGCGCTTCCAACGTCGTCATTTGTCCTCGTTAATTCATCTGGGTTTTCCTGTTCTCCACTGATCACCATTCTGTTTCTAAACCTGGCTTACTTGGTGGAAATGTGTCTGCAAACTATCCAAACCCAGAGCTGGTTGGTTGAGGGGGATGGCAATGACCAGTGGCTGCAGCCAGCTTGATGTGTCCTCTTGAGCCGATGAAGTCGGTAAATGTTCCCACAGTATATGTGGCTACTGATCATCTAGCTGCCTTACCGCAAGGCCATCAGAATTAAAAGGCTACTTCCACCCACTTTGATAAGCCACGTCCAAATGTGCCCACTCATTCTCCCCAAGATATTAGGGCTCACTAGCACGCAGCCTGGGGCTTGGAGCGCATAGATAGTCTCCAGCTTTTCCACATATTTGCTTACAATAGCTCCAACCTATCCAAGCTTTTATAAAATACTTAACGGTGTTATACTGTTCTTGAATGTATGCTGGGATGCTCTTCCGTGCAGAGGCCTTGTGCCTCTGTGATGGTTGAATTATTTTTTCAAGCTTCACAGCACTGATTTACTAAGAACCCAGCAGGCGGGTTGCAGTTTAAATAGTGCATAATCAACCCAAAGGTATGGGAGAGCTTTACATGAACACCATATACATTAAGCATGCACACTTTCATTTTTTTTTAATTACACCCAGGGGGATTACGTTTTTTGCCCAGAATCCAGGATGTTGAGCCGACGCCAAGACTCAAACCTGGTTCCTCAGTTCAAAGGTCGGCAGCTCTAATCTCAACATGCATTTGTTGAGTTAACTCAAACCACCATTGTTTTTCACAACCCCCCTTGTTTTAAAACCACCACCTCCTGTTCTCTATTGTTCAACCTACCCCTCTGTACTTGAAAAAACTATTGACGAAACCAATAGATCTCGTATAGGCCAAACCTATCAGCTTTGCCAATGCTTGTTTAAGTAGGGGTCCAATACCCAAATAATACTCTGATTGAATGAGATAGATGGTTGAGGAACGCTCCTGCAGCAATCCATGAGCGATGACAGGAGGTTGATGGGGGTTCACTGGCAGAGGCTCAACTTGAACAAGACATAGGCGATAGAGGGTGGACAGAGAACATCTGATCTAATAAGCTTCATGCCCATTTCCGGTAAAGGTCATAAAAAAACTCTAGCACAGTAAAATTGTATGTTGACCTCATTGAGGGCCCAGATTAACGCAATGGCCGCATCGTGCTGTTTAAGCACTGAAAGCCTATTGCCACATCCCTTAATTAAGAGAGCTGAAAATGGCTGGATTCAGAATTATTGGTTCATACCTGCATTACACTAATGCTGTGTACATGGCCCTGCCCAAGGTTCTCATTACAAACCTCTGCTCTGTTCAGAAAGCAGCAGCAAGAATTACCTTAGAGGCCCCCAAGTTCTATCAAATAACTTAACTACTGCACACTATACACGGGCTATTGATGCCAGGATTTAGTTTAAAACACTTGTTGGTGCATCGGTGTGCTCCTGAACAGGGTCATAAGAAATGCGAAGGCACGGAGAGTCCCGCTGACCTAGAAGTGCTGGTACTACTGAGGTTTCTGAAACTGAAGTTGGAGGGCACAACATTTCCGTACTCACGTCGACTCTTGGAAACTCTCTCCTGCTGCATTTTAGAGCATTGAGGCCCACAAGTTCTAACGCATTTTCCCATTAACACAGAAAGGTTAAAACCATTTGGTACATCGGGTCCTTACTTTCTGTTCACGAGGCTATATAAACATGTTTGTTTAATAAACATCTCACTGAGTAGATGAGGTGGCCATACTCTTTTGTATCTGCTCATCGCCTTGAAACCTCAAGGGATGGGTGAGCACTTAAGGAATAGCGCTGGAGCACATAATGTTGGCTTAGTTCCATGGTATGGAGGTTTGCTGCAGAGCCATTAAGCCACCGCTTACATGACTTGGCTGCCAATGTAGCACAGGGCAACCAATGTCATATATAAATTGCGGAACCTTAAACGCCAAGTTAATTTTGAATTGAGGAAAAATGCAGGCTGTGGAGAGTAAATCTTGAGGTCAGATGTTTCACATCTGTATACAAAAGTATTGACATTCCAAGCCAGATTCAAGAAGATAGCATTTTAAAGACAATTTCTGGGACCTATTTCCCTTTTAGAGGATTGAAATTGGGATTTTATTTCTTGGGTACGCTCTATATACAAATCACTTTTTTTAAATATGTATTTAGGTAGATTTGTACAAAGCACAAGTCAGGGCAAATTTACCACAACAGGGCACAGAAGCATATTTGTCTGTGCCCATGGCTAAGTTTGCTTAGGCATTCTGACCAATCTGCAGCCTATTTGATACATACCTGGGAATCACTGGGGCAGAATGAACTACCACAGTCCATCCCGGAGGCAACTAAGTCTAACACGAGGGTTATTCCTTTAATGTAATTTAATGGGCATGAACCAACACTATGGGTAAAAATATGAAAGCTGTCTTGGGCCAAGATCATGCACCACTGAGAGGAATGTAAACTTTTTATCTCGATTAAATGTATGTGCTTCAAGGAAAGTAGCAAACCGTAGAAAATGAGCAGCTGTGAGACTGCGTCTTGGCCCCCTGGGCACAGGGTAATCGCATAATAATTAGCCTAACCCCAAGGGAAGGAATTGAAACATAGACAAAGGTTTGCTTTCTGCACAGAGAGGGCTTGTTAAAGTAGACTCACAACGAACAATGGTGAAGAGAGGTGCGGTGGCCAAACGTGAAATGTCAACGTATCATTCATAGCATTTTATATAGCGCTTACTACCTCTATGTGGGGCGCTCAAGCGCTCTAGTGGTGTGTGTATAAAACCGAAACCCAAGAGAGAGGTTAAAAACACATTTAATTCCAAGCTTTTCGGGAGCATACAGTTAGACCGCCCACTCGAGAACACCGACTGGCAGAATTTTTCTTTCCTGGGAAAGGAAACATGTTTTAATGCCTGAATCAAGTTTTGCTGTACTTCAGATCTAGCAACAAAGTACAATACAAGAAAAGTTAGGCCATACAAACACAAGAGAACACTGCCATCTGCCGGTGACAAAAGAGCTCAAATACAGCGCATGCAAGTCTTCCCCAGAAAAGCACACTTTGCTGTTTGTTTCACAATCTTTTGGGGGTCCGTTTTAAAGTAATAACAGTAATACACAGGGCGAGGAAGCAAAAGAAAGCTAAGGAATAGAAAACAATAACGAGATTTAAAAGACACAATCAACTGCTCACCATGTACTGGTATGATAGGAGGGTTGTAAGACCCTCACCTGCTAAAAACGTATAGGCAAAGCCAGTAAATACGGCGTTGGTCGTCAAGAATTTTGCAAACACCTCTCGTTTCTGTTCATGCTTAAGTGGGATCATCTTAAACCTCGAGAGAGCTCATATATTATGTAGCCAGAGTACATCTGGAGTTCTGGTTAACCCTAAAGATATCGATTTCCCTCATGTTGAAAATAGTCAGACGGTTTGATTATTTGATAAGCCTTATAAGGTATATGCTGGGGATGTTCTGAACAAGGCATCAATTGTGCCTGATCTTTCTGTCCTGTAGATTAGGAAACTGCCTTGGCAAGTGCATAAATGATCCAGGATTATCACACCCTTGACAGCAGTCGCCTGTCTTCAGTATGTCCCATTCACGAAGTTTGACTGAAACCTTAAACAATGGTTATTATGACTGAAACCTTAACCAATGGTTATTATTAACTGTTACTGCAAATCTTTAAAAAAAAAAATTTGTGGTTTAGAATCGCATTCGCCAAGATGGTGGTCTATGCTTAGACACGTGCATGCAAGGGTGGCCTTCTCTGAATGGGATGGAAGCCAATTCCCAAAGATGACGGCTGCAAGCAGTGTGCACCCGGAATGTGGGCTGACCCAATGCTCCATGTTGTATGCTATGATGGGCAGAAGCAAAATCTGAATGACAATAAAATAGACCAACAGAGAGGGCTGTCTGAAAGCAGCTACAAGTAGGTAAATATTTATTTTTAGTAAAATTAAAAAGCTCTTGATTGACATCAAACCTAAAAGTAGTAAAAAATACAAGGTAAGAGCAAAACTGTAAGACAAAATGTGTTGCAGTGATAATTTAAAAAAATGCTCTAAGCATCATAGGAGGACAACAAAAGCAGACAGGAACAGGGGAGGTCATGAACGGCAAATTGTTTAAGTGAGCACCAGGCAAAGTCTGTGATATGCCTTTCAGAAGCTTTTGCAGAGTCCGCGTTATGGACTTTATGTGGGGCCGACTCTGCTGTTCCAAAAATGAGTACGATATACATTGTATACGAAAACATTTTTTTTCTGGAGAAACAAAAACATTTAAAAGCAGCTTCAGCCTTTGGAGGTACCAAGTGGTGCACGCTACATGCTGCTACATGATGACAGAACAGGCTAGAACTGCTTTTTATTCTATTAATATAGTTTATTTCAGGAGCACAGGGTTCTGAAAGAGCGCTAGGCCTGGGGGAAAAAGCCGCGAGTGCCCTTCCCTTGTAAAGGTCCTGATTCCCCGGCATCTTGCATCTGGCTCCCGACAGTACTACCGATGCTTGACCTTTCTGTAGACCAAGAAAGCAAGACACAAAGGCCGATGCGCTCCCCGTTTTTGTAAGGTGTGTACTTACATGTAGGGTCCAGGAAGCCCCCCTAGGGCGTTAAAGCAGAGACAGGTGTCCTCCACAATTACCGGTCCTTGAATCTGAACACACAGGGAGAGGAGACAAGGAGACAGCACAGTTTAGTGTTCCCTAAAGCAGTCACTGTGGTTTCCAGATGAAAACAATAATGAAAGAGAGATCATGAAACTAACAGATTGGGTCAATGCGCAGGGCAGGTCACGCAAGATATTCTCAGTAGGTGCAGGCTCATTCTCCTTCTGAATGCACGTGGAACTGTTTACTGTTGGGCTATGTCGTCTTTTAACTAATTAATACATTATTCTAACATTCCGGTCCCTGCTCAAAGAGTGATATGTACTGCTGAGAGATCAGTTCACACCAGTAACTCATTTGTTTGATTACATACCACAGTCATCCGCAGAATTGAGTTGTTGTTCAGTCCTCCTGCCCCAATGTCCTAAATACACCCCAGATCATTATTCCTCACACCCGGCTGCTGCTAAAGAACCGAATCCACTCTAAATTATTTCCTTTTGCATGTGGAATGCAGACAGTAAACAAGAAAACAGTATACACCACTGATCACTTTGAGAGCCACTCATCTTCTGCACTTCACTGATAAAGACCAGTTACTCATGCACAAGAGCATCTCTCACCTAAAGCAGCATCTGCCGAGAGGTGATATCATCTCTAGATCAGCATGTCTTCCTCACTTTCCGAGTTATGCCAGAATGCCATGGCCAAGGCATACAGACTGCTGCCACCTAATACTGCCCTCTTTCAATAACTCCCTCCACAGCCTAACAATCACACAATTTGAAGAACTCCTAAAGGCTCCATGTTCCATGCCCAACACTCGATTCACCACCTACTCACACAACCTTTCACTTCTTCAGCGTCATTATGGCCATATCTTCAAAAACACCCACTTTCTGACCATCCACTCTGATTGCAGGTCACTTAACTGCATCCTCCTATCCAAAGTCATGTATTATTAACCTTCACCCACATGTTTCCCTAACCATCCCGTCTGGGGCCGAGCTTCCTCCCCCTTCCAAACTCTTCTTTCTCAGCTTCTATAAAGAGATACAAATATTGTCTGACTTATCCCTAACTACATGAATCAGGTTCATCAGAATGCTCTCCAATTCCCATCAAGGGAATTGCTTGAGTTTGGTCAAAAACCCCCTACATTTTCTTTGAAATTCCTCCAGGCACTTTCACCTGTGCAATGGATGAAGGGCCTAAACCCAAAACACCAAGCAAGCTCCAGAGTATCATTTGCCCAATCACTGTTGCTTTAGACAAGAAAATATCTATCTACTTCCAGACACTCATCTCCTTTCCGGACATTAGACTTGCATCACTCTTAGAAATGGGGTTTCTGGTTGGCCAGGGTTTGGACCTAAGCCTGGCAGAACCCACCACTCTGGTCAGAGCAAGTAAGTTACACACCAAAGATATCCTGTGCTCACCCCCTTGTAGCTTGGCACAGTGAGGTTATGTGTAAAACATGTACATAACACACTCACACCAGTGACAATAAATACACCACAAAAGAGACTGCACACGGGGTTAAATAAACAAAATATAGCATATTGTATGTTACATCGACCAAAACATCATACATCACAAGTATTGTGCATTTTGTGCCATCACAGTAGTAAGACTCAGTATTCTCATAATGTAAAGAAAAACAGCACCATGTGATCAGTAAGGCTCCTGGTCATGGAAGGCATTAGGTTATAGAAATTAGGTAAAAAAAGTCACCACAAGGCAACATAGATCATAAGGGTTGTGTATACCATGCAGGTCCTGAGCTACTACTCGTTAACCTGAATGAAACGAGGACAAAACAATTTGTATCAGAGTTTCAGGGTATGGAAGTGCAACAGTTGGTTGAGGAAAACACCTAACACCCCAGATGCCATCCTAAGTACCCAAATGACCATAGGTATTGCAGTAGTGATATGTAAAACAGTCCTATGCACAACCAAAGTAAACACTTGCTCTGGCAGTAACATAGCTCTGGAGCACTTACACTTCTACTAGATGCTATACAGGTTGTAGGCTGCAGGGGCCACCGAGGGATTTGGGGAGTGATTGGGTCCTCTGTCAAGGTTCCTACCTCCGTCACACAAGTTCCCCCCAGTCCACTCTTGGGAGTAGGAGGGTGGGGAGACAGCTGCAGAACCCCGCAGGGAGACCTCATTCGGTCACCCGCAATCAGAATATCCAGATGCAGCTGTCGGCGAACATGCGGTTTGGCCAAAAAAAAAAAAAAAAGAAAGAAAAAGCTCAACTCAGCCCATTTCTACCTGGGCACCTCAGGGGTTGCGCGCTGGCCTTTTGGGTTGGGGCTGAGCATGGATACCTCCGGTGTCCGTAGTTCTTTGGGTGAGAAGGGCCTCAGGGGAAATTCCCTCGCTGGTTAGTGTGTCGAGCCGCACTGAGGGAGGTTCCTGAGGTGCAGCAGGCAATCAGTGAGGAATTTCTCATCCCCTCAGTGCTGTGTGGCTGTCGGGCTGCCCTGGACCCTTCCTGTGGCGCCCAGTCTTATGGCTGTAGGGTAATCTCCAGGGAGCAGGTGCCCCGTCCCGGCACCCCACCCTCACACAGCGCTCCGCAATCAGCAAGGAGCATTCAGCCCAGGCCCTGTCCCAAAGCACTCAGCATGCGTTGATGGTTCCTGGGACAAATATCTAACAATGACGAGCTTAAGGCAATAAAAAGGGAGAGCGATCCTCTCTATCCAAGAAATCCAAAAAGACAATTGCTCCTCCCACGCTATTTGCAGACAGAGAAAGGGTGAAATAAAAAGTACTCACCATGCGCTGTGATTGATGAGGAAGGCAAGGTGCCAAGGTCAACACTCCCAAGGGCTTGAAGGACACAGGTTAGACCACAAAGTACTGGGAGAACACTTGGATGGGGACACTAGAGGTGTGGTAGGCCAGCTCATCAAAGCAAGTATTGACGGTTCATTCTAGCTATAGCACAGGGCCAGTGAAGTCCAAGTCAGGGAGCAGCCACCAGCACGGCAACAAGCAGAAAAGCAAACCAGTGAGGCCTTTATGCCACCAACAGCAGAGAGCAGGGCAACAATAGAAGAGAAGTCCAGATGAGTCATTTGGTGCAGTGCAGCAGTCCTTTTGACAAAAGGTTCAGTCCCAGTTCCAAAAGTGCTCTAAAATCATGGTGCAGAGCCCCTTTACTTTTACTGAAAAATGTATTTTTTCAACGGGTGACTTCAAAGGAACCCTTTCAAGTGAAACCCAGCCCCCTTCCAACCCAGCCCTGCCTCCAGATATCAGTGGGGAGGTAATCAGCCTATTGTGTGAGGGCAGGACACAGCCTATTGACAGTTAAGGTGTATATAACCCTTCCTCCTCTCAGCCCAGGATGACGATCAGTATGCAGATGCCTCTTTTGCCACACCCAGCCCGTCCTGTGGTGTGGCTGTCTGGAAAGTCTGCACCAAGTGTAGCTGTCACTCTACCCTAGTCATGGATTGGAGTCAAGCTGCAAAGCACTTAGAGTTATAAGCATAGAGAAATGCCCACTTTCTAAAAGTAGCATTTCTAAAATAGTAATGTAAAATCCAACTACACCAGTAAGCAGGATTTCTTACTTCCGTTACAAACATACCAAGCATGCCCACACTACTACTCACAGATCAGAAACTGATCAGAAATCACCACTTCAACATATATATGGTAATTCCCAATGCTAACCTATGAGAGCAGCAGCACTCACAGTAGTGAAAAACGAAATAGACTGTTTGTCAATACTAGGACATGTAAAACATATATGTACAAGTCCTACCTTTTATATACACACAGAACCCTGCCCATAGGACTATCTAGGGCCTACCTTAGGGGTGACATAGGTGTAGTAAAACAGGAGTTAAGGCCTTGGCAAGTAGTTTGAAATGGCAAGTCGAGGTGGCAGTAAGCTGTGCACACAGGCCTTGCAGTGGCAGGTAGAGACAAGTTTGAAAGGCTGCTTCTGTGGGTAGTGCAGTCAGCGCAGCAGACCCATTAGTAGCATTTAGTTTACAGGACCTGGGTACATGGTATACCACTTTACAAGGGACTTACAGGTAAATTAAATATGCCAGACAGGTGTAAGCCAATTATATCAAGTTGTAGGGGAGATGCTCCTGCACTTTAGCACTGGTTAGCAGTGGTAAAGTGCCCAGAGTTCTAAAGCAAACAAAAAGAGGGTGCAAAAAATAGGAGGAACAAGGCAAAAGGTTTGGGGATAACCCTATAGAAAGGGCCATTTCCAACAACCACTAATACCTTACGTCCCTCACTCTAACCTTCACTTGCCGCACAGTTAACTTGATTGGGCCCTTTTTAACATCAGAAATAATTGGTAACCAACGAACACTGACTATCCTACTACATGTTGACCAAGACTGTCTGACAAGTCCCTCCAACTGTGCAGTGCTCCAACTAAGGAAGCTCACTTGCAATCAATGCTCATTGTTTTAAGACTGCCATTGTCATCTTCCTGCACCAATACTTGCCGTCAAGACCAACATCTCTCTCAAATTAGTGCCCCATCTCACTTACTTTTGAACCGATCTCCCTGCATAATCTTAAACGTAGCTTCTTTGCTCACCTTTCAAGGGACACCCGATTATACTTAACTGAACAGATGCCTAACCATGTACCAAACATCTGTCCCATACTCATTCTCCTTATCACTTTACAGCCTTTGACATCATGAGCTGCTGCATTTACATGGTATATTTGTCACTATACTAAAATCTCTACACACAGGCCTCTCCACACCTGTGTATTGAAATAACGACGTTTTTAGCTGCGTGCCGGTCAACTTTAATTTAGTTTTACAGCTTGGCCCACACTCGCCGGGACTGGATCTGTGATTTTCATCTCACTTTGGTAAAGTTTAAATTACGGATCAATTGCAGTCCCTCCAGACACCGACGGCATTAGCCTCCGAGGCTAGAGGCATCATCACTTTGGGTGAGGTTCATAGATCCCGCAGAAGTGGACAGGACACGTTCTTCTCTTACGCCGTTCTAGAGATTACAGTAACCAATAAAGGGTCTGCCTGAACTACCGGGCAACGACGGCGCAGGCCAATCAGGGTTTAGCACCAAAGCCTTTTCCTTCTTTAGACTGCAGGGATTCATCGCAATAAATCTGTCAGTGCGGAGGTCTATCAGCCGAGTGAAATAATTCATATGACAGACTGTGCGCAGAGGCTTGCCGCTAACCCTATTGATGCGTAACAGTGTCTGACCCTTGCGGTAATAATGCGTTATTCTCAACCCTGATGTGTGACGCTTGGCAGGGCTGAGTGCCAGTTACCCATACGGCCCACAGGTGCACGCGCCGCACAATGTCAATCACTGCAAACTCTGCTAACTGTTCAAGCTCTTCATGCCACACACCAGTGCCTGCTTCTTAAAGTGACCACCAACTGACGCTCCACACACTGCCCACAAGCAAGGGCTCTGCATGCTATTTACCACTGTCAGGTGCTCACCTATCCATTACGTGGGCATTAAGCCTACTACAGAGGTCGAAGGGGGATTTAGACTATGAGTAGCCAATTCTCGATCTGCTGCCGTGGCAGCCACTGTCGAAATTTTGATTTTCAGTTTCAGCAAATGTTACGTGTATTCCTGTACTCTCCTTTCTATAGCATTATTATAACTTAGGCTCAGAAATTTTTTGGTTAAATACTCACTCAGAGAAATCACAAGTGATTACTTTCAGTCATATATTTATTATGTTCTCTTTGTTTTTGGGGTGGAATTTACAAGGTAATTAGGCTTTATTTTTTTAAAAACAATTTCAGTATTCCTTCTCTCTTTTCACCTTAACTGTTCCCCACTCTCTACATTAACAAACCCATTGAGCTTAGCCCTGTGCTCTTCTACTTAACTTCAGTATGTTTATCAATCGTCGCCTATTTGTCTGCCTTTCACTCTATCTTGCTTTTTTCCTCTTCTGTCTTTTCTCACCAATCTCTCCATTCTTTAATTTCTCCTTCTCTTTCATCTCCTCCATGGTCTTCTCTTCAGCTTAACTGCGCTCCGTCCTGCTCTCCTTATCCTTATTCCCACCTCCCAGCTGCTCAAGTCAGCTTGTCCTGCCTGTTACCTGTCGTTACGGCAGCCAGGGTGACGGTGTCACATGGTCTTGGCACATGCAACTACACCTTTTGTACAGGTGACTGTGCAAGAGAGACTCTTAGGAGTGCACCAGGAATACAGATGCTTCCCTCTGTTCATAGCTTTCCGAGATCATCTGTAAGGGTGGACCTCCTTTAACCTCATTTGTACATTAAAAATGAGTACCTCCTTACAGTGCTAGGCCAATGCATTTTAGGAGTTGGACCAGAATTTGATCATCAAAAATTCACGACTTTCCCATGGCTGAGAGCCAATTCACTGAATAACTAACTGTAAAGTGACTAAGCCACCAATCTTAAAATCTTAAAATGCTTTAACTTTATAAATAAAAGAAACAACTATTGACTTTCTTAACCCTTGTTTCTTTAAGCCAAATGCACACCGTGTCCTCTGTCTTATAGAGGATATTAAGTGCACAGAGCGAGAGTGACAGAGCAGCTGCACTTGTATTATACACCATTTTAAACACACTATATTATCTTAATTGTAATGAAACCCTTTTCTATTCTCCTACAAAAGTAGCATAAATAGCGCCTCACTGCAACACAGAGAGAAGGCCTTACCAGCCTGGCTGCCTCTTGACATTTCTGGATGGAAATCTCATCTGGTTCACCCTGGTATTCAGGCACTAAAGATGGAGTGGAGAGAAAAATGTTATTCGATGACCTAAAAATGTGCAATTTAGTTTCTCTTTTACAAATTTAACATCTTACACAAGCCATGTTAGCAATAAGCCTACACTGTATTCACAAGGTATGGTGCTTTACAGTCAACGATTCACATGGTAGATTTTCTAAGATATGTAAAATAGTTTTACATCAAGCAATACAATTTATTGTTTTATAGATGTTGAGGACGACAACCAGATACACTGTCAGCCAAAGAATATACAGGGACCTGGACCACTATCAGAATGCCAGGGCCACACCTACCACTAAATGTAGGAAAGATGCATTATTCTTAAACACCTAAATAAAAGGTATTGCACGTGCTACAGAAAATAAAACGTGGAATGATTCATTTTCCCACTTCCTTAGGAGTTATCCTAGGTCCCACCTAAACAAGCATTTGCTTGAGTTGCAGCTATTGGCGTTGTAAATTAATAACTGGACTTTTCTTGCCACACAACCTGGTCAAACCAGACTCATAATTTGGTCTTTTCCTGCCACATAATTCCAGTGGCCCTACATAGAACTAAAGCACTTCCTTTTACCTTCTTCCTCTATTTGCAGCCAGAAATGAAAACATTGCCTTTTAGCATCCTAATTTAAACCTACCTGCTAATTCCAATAAAATACCACTTTCACCACCCCATCAGAGCTAGCTGGCTAACACAATTCCCCCCAAAAAGACACAAGACAGCCACAGAGGAGTAAGAAGAGAAATAAACTAGAAGGATCACCCAAACGTATCAAGAGAATTCAGTCACAGTGTAATAGGATGTTAAGTTGGCTTGAATCACGGGCATAATTGGAATAAAGAGAGATTAATAAAACATATATAATTATCATGTAAACCCAATAAAAACCTTTATCAGAAATAAACTTTTGGCATTAGACTATAATGCCCAGAACAGCCCCTATAAGACACCACAATTAAAATAGCATTTGTAAGAAACATGGTCATGTAATCATATATTTAGCCCCTAGAAGGCATACTGCCTTACACATTTTCTGAGCTAACAGGCCTATTGCAATGATATTACAAACAAGGCCCCTAAAACACAAACTTCTACCATTTGTAAAACAAAAGTTTCAGCCATGAGAGAGCTTAAAAAGACACAATGGTGGGAGGGGTTATTATTTTGGGGTCCCCACTAACCTAGTGTGGAGACCCAGGGATGATGTACACAGAAAGAGCACATTGTGGTGAAAATTTTGAAGGTGGTCCCATTGTCACAGGGCCACCCCATGCTGAGTTATGAGCAAAAATGTTTTGTAAAAGTAATGCCCTGTAAAGCATTACGGGGCGAGTTTCCATGCTGCGAATATTGTACTATGTTATTATGTTGACAGTAATGCTTAGAATAGCCCCTAAAGGACACCACAATGAAAACAGCATTAGTAATAAACATGGTCATGTAACCATATAGTTAGCCCCTAAAGGGCATAACCACATGAAAAGAAAATGGCAGAAAGTAATGCACTGTAACCATATGTTTAGGCCCTAGAGGGCATAGTGCCTTGCACATTTTCTGAACTAACTGGCCTACTGCAATGTTATTACAAACAAGGACCTTAAACACAAACTACTCGCAGCTGCAAAACAAAAGTTCCAGCCGTGAGCGAGCTTAAACAGACGCTGAATGGTGGGAAGGGTTATTATTTTGAGGTGCGCAACAACCCAGTGTGGGGACCCAGAGAGGACATAGACAGAAAAAGCACATTCTCATGAATGTTTTGGTGGTGGTCCCATAGACCCAGGACCACGACAGGCTGAGTTATAAGTAAAAATGTTTTCTAAAAGTAATGGTCTGCAAAGCATTATGGGGTGAGTTTCCACCGTGCAGTGAATATTATAGTATCAGCTCTTCTGCTTTGTCAGGAGAGCCACTCTGAGAATTTCTATGTTTTTTACGTAAAGCATTTATCAATTACAAGTGTTTTTGTGAAAGCTATGGGGTGTGAAGGGGAGAGCCAAAAGAAATGACTCTGATTAGGTAACAGTGTTAACAATGTGACCAAGGCTTCACTACCACTAATGGAGTTTGCAGTGTTCTGCGCTGTTTGCGCTGTGAACACCATGGCTGCCATGGAGCACGAAGGGGAGGGACAAAAGAACAAAAATAGTTTGCCCAGGCTGAAGTATATCAGCATTCGTGCAATAATCCATGTAACAGGATCAGTCTGCAAGGCGGTAACAAACCCGCCCCAAGGCGGGTCAAACATAAAACATTTACCAATGACATCAAGGATTTCTGAGAGGCAAGCCCACGAATGAGTGAAAGTGATGGGCGTGGTTAAAAGCCCACAGAATACTTACAGTAGGTCAAAAAGCGCTTGAACGCTCAAGCTAAAAAGGAGCCTTACAAAGTGTTAGACTCAGAGCAAAGGCTTATGTTTATGAGGACTGCTTGCTGATGCTCTCCATACTACCAAAATCTCTCAGAATACTGAAGTCTGATCCATCTCAAGGAGACTGCATTTACGCTACTTTTAGGAAAATCACATTTTTAAATTCAACTAATCGTCTCCTACCACCATACACTGAGCAAGTGTGTTCCTCACCATCTGTATGTAGCTTCGGAACAGGCCACATAATTGTGCCTTTTCTAGAATCAACCTGCCTTCTTCGGGGCTCTGAACACCTGCTTCTTTCCAGGGAAAAGCCAAAAAGCAGCCTCATTATGTAGTAGTTAGTATTCAGACGTTTCAAGAGAGGTTGAATAATGTCTTCGACACCTACAAGAGGTTTTGAACCTCAAGATTGTGCTGCTTTAGTCGGGCTCATTAGGATGGGTGACTATTATCTTATTTGGCCACCTGTGGGTTCCCATAGACTTGCTCCAATTTATTGTAGTATCAATCTGGCTTTTTCCAAGACTGCACATGACCTTTTGTTACTTGATCCCTAAGAGATAAGGAGGACATCCTAGTGCATTATGTGATGAGGCTTGGTAGGTTACACTTGTGGGTTTGGTCCGGCAAAAAGTAGTGCTGATTCAGGATTTCTACAGACAATTTCTTCCACCCCTTGCTTTCCTTCTGCAGCTTCAGGAATGCAGCTGATGAGCTATGAGCACTAAATCCACACACATGTTGAGATAACTACAATTTACTTTAATTCCTTGTGTGTAAGGGAATTACAAAAAGTAAGGCTGAATCACAGTGAACACATTATCAAATGAAAGTGCCAATTTCCAATCCTGAACCATCAAAGAAATCTGTGAGAGTGCCAAAGCGGAACTTAAAATTGTCTGCAGTAGATGTTTCTCGCCACAAATGTATGTTGCACAATATCCTGTACATCAATGTGTTTTGTATTGCACATAATGTGGTATAGTAAAAATTGCTTGAAATCTTTTTGTTTTATTTTTAAATAAATATGTTAATAGATCCTACACTTTCATATACATTAAATTGACAAACAAGTCATTTGTTATGTATGACCCTGACAGCCATTAGCTTAAATACCGGTGTCTGAATTGTGTTATTCACGACCATGACAAAATGGAATAACAAAAGTTGCTTTTGTGGTTACGTCACCAAGAGAAGCATTTGCTTCCCTGGTTTTCCCCTCTTCTGCAATCTCCCGAGATCTGAGTGAAGCAGCAGAACGGCAATTGATGGTCTTTCATCCCTCAAGTCCACCTAGGTCTCCATAGGCCCACAGGGGGAAAAAGAACAGTTGGGGCATTCAGCAGCTGCCAATCACTGTCTCCCTGTTAGCCATGGTCTACAAAGATCTCCGGCTAATGGTGAGATCACAGGCCATGCTAAAGTAGAACTCACAGAGCCACTATCAAGACAATGCCTACTCTATGGCACAGCTTCAGGCGGGGAGGAAAGGCATACATGGTGGTGGGACAGACTGGCAGGATTGCAGGTACCTTTTCTTATTTGGGTGGGAAGAGAGGCAACGAAGAGAGGGCAGTCAGGGCAAATGGCAGGACACCGAGTTTGGAGGCTGAGAGGGTAGCCCTGTGTGTACTGTAGGAAGGTGGCAGTTTCTTTTTTTCAACTGGGTGGGGAAGAAGAAATATGACCATGTGGCAATATGCAAAGTAAGATGCTTTTAAATGTACATTTAGCATGGGGCTGGGGAAGCTGAAGCAGGTGAGGCCATGTTTTGAATGGCTCTGAAGAAAGTCACCTATCCCTGCATTGTTGATGGGAGCTGGCGAAAAGGTGATTTAGGGCAAATACATACTATAACATTACAGAATACCTGTAAAAAACAGGATATTTTTTGTTTGGGGTTCTGAGATAACGATATAGATAACTAACCCTTCACTCTTTTCATTTATTTACCAGCACTCAGTACCTCTCACTGAAAAATATCCCTTTAATTTACAATTACCAATATAGAACTCTTGACATTACCTGCAGTGGGAGGCTGAAATCAACAATGATCACACACTTTTCTCTTCTAACCACATGAACATTGAATATCATCAGTAATATATTTAAAATATTAAGTTGTGTTTGCTGATAGAGTCCCACCATTCTGCAGAAGTAGCACTGCCCTCTGAGGTGTTCTTCACATGTTTTGCCAGAAAATCATAGTTGTTCAGTTCTACTACGTCAGAGTAAAGGTGCACATTGGTTCAGATGTAGGTGAACAGACATCAATTAAGTCTAAATTGAGCCCTGATATATATTAAACAATACAGTGTTCTGGACAATTTATCATTTTCTAGCTTTCCAGGAATATATAATCAAGAATTGCGATACAGTACATCCCTTCATTTTACATATTTGTTTCTGCAGGCACAATCACACTCTAGAGGAATATTTACTATTAGTAAATACAAATACGTTTTGAGGGAGGTGTTAAGTAGATGGTGTCTTCCTAATTATTACTATTATTATTATTGTATACTATTGTCCTCGATGCAGCATTTTGAAACCTAAAACGGTTTAAAATGTGGATCTTCCAGTGTGTGACTTCAAGGCAATACCTCATTTATTAATTTCACAATATTATAATAAAATATACAGGAAGGCACCTTTGCTAGGAGTCTCTAGTGCTCCTATTTAAGGAGCCCAATGTCATTAGTGAGGTTCAGAGGCAGGCGAAACTGTTTCTTATGAATGTATCTTTGCTTTAGTGTCCTCATTAAGGCTTTTGCTGTTTTCACCAGTGGGCTCTTGCTATATGTTGTAGGCAAGATATATTTCTTGTCAGTGAATTTCAATATTGATTTAAAATTCTAAAATAATGGTAAGGTGCAGCTCTGTAGGAACTGTGGTTCTTTATACTCTGCTACAAAAAGTTAATGGGGTTTGGCAAAAACGTGAATTAAATCGCAACTACTCTCTAACAGTTAATCAGAGGCTGAATCATATACTTACAGTTGTGAATATATACATATATGCTTATCATAGGTTTACATGCATATCTCTCACTGAAGACCTCTGGTTCACAACATTTTACTATATACTTACATATAGGATTACCACCTAGCTCTAGGTCAAGAGGACACCATCTCATAGGTGGTTCAATACACACAAGTCAAGATTACACTTTCCAATACACTTAATCCATATTATCCATAATTTGTTTTATTTGTTTGGAGTATTTGTGTTTATCAAAAAAGATCGGCAAGAGAGATACAGGTTATGGCAAGACATTAGTTGTCAGCAAGTTTACAGAAACAAAAAGGTAGCTCCCCTACAGGAGTTCAACATAGAGTAGGTACCTGAAGTTTGACATTTCAATGAAATTCAGTAACGTTTCTCAAAAATAGTCACATTTCTCAAAATAATTAATTTCCTCAGTAGTTCATAGGCCCATCCACGAACATACCTACCGCCCCCTTTCATCCATTACCATTAGTAGTCAGGCAGGTGCCTGAAATATTTGACCAGGACACCCATCGCCCTGCCACATTTTGAAGATATTATCATGAGACCTATTTATATACAACAAATCTAACTTGGACTATTTTATGTAGGCACTGGTTATCTTGGCTTGACACAGCTTTAAACACTGTAGGACAAAATTCAAAAACCCAAGAAAAAAATCCGTCTAACCATTCCTCTCATCCTGCTACCCTAACCGTTTGGTGTTTTTAAATATCTGCATTTTAAAATTTACATACTTCTGGAAAAAGTGAATTTGGAGCTCAAAGGATAGTATAGACGTTCTCCTGCTCATGCTAGAACAGAATGTTCATTCCATCTAAAGAGGCTCATAAGGACTTTTCCACTATAGATATTCATATTTAGAATGTGGAAGGGGACACATGGGGAACTGCATGAATCTTTTAGGATTCACAGCATGGTTTCATCCTCTGTGGCATCAGGAACATCACACCCATAGAGCCTGGGATGAAATATGACTGATTCAACTTCTCCTAGTGAGGACAATTTATTTTTGAGTCAAGACACAGCTGTCAGTGCTAACGCATGTATTGATCGTTAATACAGCGTGAGTGCCATTTATTTTAACAGAGCAGAAACCTAATTTTGTAAATCTGCATGTTTGTGATTCTGACCACTGGTACACATTTGCAGTACACTGAAGCTTAGAGACATGAATGGAGTGGGAAAGACTGTATCCCTCTGATGTAGCATATTGATTAAACCTAAATGTAGAATAAAGTCCTAGTTCTTCTTAGGCCTCCAATTGGAAGAGTGGTCTACTTGCAGACCTTACCCTGGTCATTGGTACTAAGCCTCTGGAGTTTGTTGATAAGCTAACTCTTTTTCAACACACACAGTTAAAATATTGGCATCCTCCCCCAACCCAATACCTTTAGAGAATCCTATGCACCTTTTAGCTTATCGGTCCTAAGGTCACGTTCTGATTACAATGTCCCCTACCAGTATCTATCCCAGTACCTCCCATTGCTATGTTGTTATCCATATCTTTCTTCTAATCTTATATAGGTTATTTGTCAGATTTGTTTTAACTTTACTAGAACAGAAACATATTTGCTTGATCTGTTTTGCCAAAGACTGTGTCTGTTAAATCGTGTGTTGATGCCATGTTCATCACCAAGTTAAAGATTATTTTAAAGATTATGAAAGCACTTTCCGTCCAGAAAAATCACTGTGTCACACATGAACCATCTGCTAATTGGCTCAATTACCTTGTGAATTTGAAAACCTTTTTATAGTTAGATTATGGATTTTGGAATCGAAGGACAGAGCTGAACACTAAACAATAGAACAGCCCCTCTCCCCCAGATTCATATAGGTGTGAAGATCTGTTGCATTTTATTTCCCCAAAAAACGAAGACAAGGAATATTAAATATAGAAATGTTTAAATCAAGCAAGCTTTGCCAAAGTCAAATTGTGCCGTAAACATAATTTCCAACAAAGTTATTGCTCTTTTGGGAATAATATTGGCAAAATATCAGATTTACTTCTTTGATTTAAACTGGTAAGATTTTACTAATATGGTTGGCAGGATCTCCGCTCCAGAGAAAACAAAACAGGCAAGCATAGATACACAGTTTACACACTATATACATAATTTAAAAGCGTAAGATTGTGACAACCATGTGACAACCATAAATGTAGTAACTTTTTTTTGAACTAATGAAGCAAAGTGTGTCCGACTTTGTCTAGTTTCATGCATACTTACAGTCAATTTTTTGGGCAACCAACTGGAATGGAAACTTCTCTCCTAAAATTTGGACAACCTAATAAAATAAAACAAACCAAAATGACACCTAAGCCAGAAGCAATGTTTTATTTTTAATGCAAGCAAAACATAAGAGTAGTGCCATTGAAGGTGTGGTACATAAAACAAGAAGTACATTATTTTGTCACTTGAAGGTAGAAGGTGTCTGGCTGTGACAAGAGCCGACAGAAGCTTAGTTTCTGAGAAAAGGTAATTATGGTTTAGACTTGCAGGACCAAACGTAGAAGGGTGTAATCAGCCTGACCATAACATAGGCAGGATAGAAAGCAAGAAGAAAAGAAAACACAAGGTACAGAATACAGTGCAGGCAAGGTCCATTTTTTCTTCAAGATCGAGAGACAGAGAAACCGGTTGATTTTTTAAATATGGCACTCTCAGGTATGAGAAGGTTAGCCTGCAACTTTTGCTATACATTATTATTGGATGGCTCCACAGTGTCTGGTTAGGATGCTGTGAGAGAGTGTGTCTTTTTGTGTGGTCAACCCTATTTTTCTGCTGACTGGTATTACTTGGTTTTGAACTCTGAACACTAGGGCACTGCTATCCAGGCCTCAGTGTATGTATTCAGACCCTTAAAACATGGTAACATTTGCAACACCTAGTTGGCCTGATTAACTTTCCAGTAAGGCCACAATATATCTTGTATGAATATATACCAATGACATGGGAAAGTTAAAGGTCAGCTGTGGACTGCAACACATGTTGTGCCATCCACTACTCTGACAAAGAAAGTGTAGCTTCCGGTCTTTCTGTGTTGCCAGACTCCTGCAGCTTTTAAATCTGCTGGCAAACAAGTAAAAATAACTTTTTTGACAGGAGAAATCCCTACCTTAAAATATTAAATATGTCACCTCTAAGTATGCTGTGTAGCCCACAAGGTATGGTGCTTAGTATTTAAAAGTGATACATGCAAGAATGTATTGTTGGTATGTGCCTACACTGACTAGTCCCCAAAAGCTATTTTCACTGTTAAGGGCTGTAGCTGTCCTATGAGAAAAAAAAGTTCAGACTAAAATCATCAGTCTGCTAACTTTCGATTGGGATAAACTACAGAGGTGGTTAAACTGCTATTTTTGTTTCAGTTTAGTGGTGAAGTCAGATTTCTAATAAATATTTAGGACAAGTGACAATTAAAAAGTTACTGTACACCTGAACTGCCAGTTGGCTAATTATCAATAGCTTACTGGCAGGTGGCACACCAGTCCCTTAATGAGGTGTGAAAACTGCCCCCAGAGCAGAAACCATGGCTTAGGCATTTTGGAAGGAAACCTTTGTATCAGGTATGGGACACATCAGCTCAGTAAGGCCAGCTGGCAAGGGTTCAGGAGCCTTTTTAAGTTGAAAGGGACCAAGATGAGTCCTGCCCATTCACAGTGAGGTGTAAAGAGTGACCTGAGGAATTAATGCATTTGTCCCCTGGACTCTCTGTACTCAGTTTGGGGCCATCCCAGTAGGAGGGGTAGCTGGTCCAGAACCAGTTTGGTGTAGATTTGAAGGGGACTGTTCATTTACCTTAACACACCCCTACTTAGCATGTAAGCCTCCTCCCAGGGGAGAAAGGCTATGCCATCTTGGATTTTAATTGCACTAGAGCACTGCAGAATATTTTGCATTAAGGCAAACATGAGTTTAAAAAAAAAAATTAACAGTGTTGTTACTCCTAAATACTTTCCACATTTTCCTAAGATAAGCATGTCTACTTTGTGCCATGACTACCAAGGGGTTGAGCACAGGTTTAAATTACTGAAACTGTGTTTTACTCTGACAGGTTTGTGGTCTTATTCTTTGCGGACACAATTTGTGATAACAGTGTAGAGGCTGGAAATGGGTATTTCAAATTAAGATGAAGAAGTTAAGGCTTTGCTGAATTCTTACAGCGGAGTTCTTGCCTATGTGATGTGGTATTAAGAGTGTATGTCTTCATCTCAAACTAAAGAAACTGATTCCAGACATAGCTATGTGCGTGGTTTGACATTTTAGTACTATAGGAAATCAATCACTATCACATTACCAGAATTGCCTTTTGCCAGGTAGTTAGACAGACCACAGAAGTCTAAGATCCTTATTCGGGTGACATGGGGTGCACAGACAGTTGTTTGTATAGAAACACCTACTCTTAAAATACATTGTAGGGGAGAATAAAAATAGATTTTAATTGAATCATGTATTGGATAGATTGACCCAACATTAGCAAAGGAGCAGTTTACAAGGTCAAGCCAAAAAAAGAGCAGAACCACAGTAAAAATATGAACATATTCCAAACATACAATAGCACTAAATGTTCAAAAGTTGTGTGGATAATTGAGCCATTTTCGGAAGACAGTGTATACGATGCATTACAATGCACAAGTCATTTGAGACAACATATTTTTAAACTCAACCACAACCTGGAGGAGGGACATTGCACAGGGCACACAATTGAAAATACTAAGGAAAAAAATTAAACAAAACTCATAAAACAATAAAAGGGAAATATGTGCAGCCAGGACTGTACCCATAAGAAACAAGAGTCCTCGTGTTTGATGAACAAGTGAAGGAAAAACAAAAACACCTGAGAGGCAAAGGGCCTCATGATGAGTTAGGAACTTATGATGGGGAGGTTGCACCCACATTGGCTACCTCCCCGCCGGACCCATTAAGATTTTCCCGCTAGGCTGACTGACGAAAACCAAGGTTTCCGCCAGTCAGCTAAGCGAGAAAGTGAGGGAAGCATTGTCTCTGGCTTGTAACTGAGCCGGCGGCAATGCTGTTGCCTGCAGGGTGCACCAACACCCTCGCATTGTTCACTGTCTGCAAAGCAGCTAGTAAACTTTGCGAGGGTGCTGGACAGGGGGAAACCTGCAATGCTCATGCACTTGCCCCCCCCTGTTCTCCACCAGCCTTTTCATGGCTGTGATACTGCCATGAAAAGGCTGGCGGAGAACCAGGTCATAATAGGCAGGGCAGCACTACTGGCTGATTTCAAACTGCACCTGCCAGAGACGACGGAACCCTGGTGGTCTGACTGCCAGGGTCTTAATGTGGCGGTCAGACCACAAGGCTGGTGGTCTAAAGACTGCCAGCCTCGTAATGAGACCCAAAGTTTGTGGCAGGAGTAGGACAAGATCGTTGCTCAGAGATGATAAATTTAGTCCTTCCCTCAGTCAGCAGGAAAAGACAAAGAGCTGAGAAAATAGCTTTTTTATGATGATAAATCACAATAGGCTGATGGCGAGTCTGTCCTCCCTCTCTCCCCTCCATACAGTGGCAAAATATTTGTACAGTAACATGCTAAGATAAAAGCATGAAGTGTTTGAGGCACGTTTGTTAGACATGTAGTAGTAGGTTTTAAATCTATTTTAGGTGAGAATAAAAAGTTTAGTAGCTCCTTGATGAGGAGGAAATATTTTGTGTACCCAATAATAATTAAGTCTTCCTCCTTATCCTGATTGACCTGTTCACAGCCATCAACACAATAGACAGAAAAACATTGCTCGACAAGCTGGAAAATCACAGGGTTGCTCTCAAACATTCCTGCAATTGTTCAGCTCGGACCAATAGTAATTTTCATCAGCTGGTACAAGTGGGAACCACAAGATCCAACACAGGTCAGTATCCTGAGGCGTACACCATGGATCCATCTTCTTAAATCACTAGGTGGAATTCCTGTGAGCCATACTCACTGACAGCATCAAGATCTGCCTATATGACAACGAGATACATCCCTACCTGAAGGTCTCCTTAAAGTACGACCTTTAGGAACTCAAAACCTCCCTCACCTTCATCCTGAAACAGATGTGAGGCTCCTACCTGACCCTGAACCTGATAAAGACAGAATCCCTCCTGATCTCCAGGAAAAGCAAGCGACCACAGATTCAAGCTTGGCTAACCAACATTAACTCAAGATGGCTTCAATACTAAGTTGAAAGTATGCAAACAATGCCTAGCCAATGATCCAGTTGTCCTACAGAAGGTCAAAGAACTGCTGAACCCTCCATAGATCTTCCTGGATGGAGTCACACATTTAAGACCTCTGAAGATATTTGGTATCTAGAACTGCTTAAGCAGCTGTGAATTCGGCTCCATCGCTGATCTCTTTGCCAAATTTACTATGCTGCATTTTACTGGAAAAGTTTACATACATTTCCACCCCCATCCTTTCATTCATGGCCTAGAATGTTATTTGAAGATAGCCATGTATCCTTCCAAGATCTTCTGAAGCATAAATCACTGGAAATAATCCCACCAGTACACTCGTCACCCTCTACGCGTCCGTCTTTTTTCTTTGTTCTTCGTTTTTTTATATTTTTCTCTCTCTCTCTCCCTCCCTTCCTTACTCCCTCTCTCTCTCCCCCTCCCTCCCTCCTTTTGAGGCCCTTTGAGGCCTCAATTGAATTACCTTTCATTCTTCACCCCTACAGTATGAATGGTAATGTATCTCACAATCCTTCACATCCCGGCCTCCATTTGGTGCTCCTGGGTTTATTTTATATTTTGATGGTTAAAAACAAACTTTTTTTACCTTTAAAAAATAAATAAATAAACACATTTTCTTGATGAAGCTTCCCTTTCTGGGAACACTCAAGCTCCATTCCTTTTTAAGATGGCCTTCCCGTGAAAGTAATAGGGTGAGATTTCATATGTGGTTTCAACAGTCTGTTTTGAAGCTGGGAGTATTATTGGCAGACATAAAAGTTTTAAAGTAGCACCAGAAAATATATGTTCCAGCTACATTGATCAAAAACACTTTTTTTTAAAGGCAGGGATTAACCATTCTAGTCATTGCATTTATATATTCTTTAATCTCAGAACCGGACAATTATGCAGTCTCTGAAGCAAAGACTTAATAAGTAACAAACGATAAAACGAAGTAAGTAAAAACCAAAACAGTCAGTCCATTCTAGAATACTACTCTTCCGTTGCTTGCGAGTTGATCCTTAGAATTTCTGTATTCTTTGAGCTGGAAGCTCCGTTACCTGCTATTGTCAGTGTTTGTCACATATTTTTCTCTTTTTGCACCAATTAGTTTTTTCTCATGTAAACCTGTTTCTCCAGCTCATGCAGTTGCAGAATCAAATCATCTTGCATGGTAACATCTCTTCCTAAATGGCAAGTAACTTCTTGAAGCACAACTCAGACAAAACCAGGGTTCTGGCACTGGGAAAACCACCATTCGGCTCGTCAACAGCCTTGTTCCCCTGCCGCCCTTCACTTTGGACTCACTGCTACTCAGGTCAGCGATATGAGAGTGGATATAGATACATCTTTTATTCACATGTGAACTATTTGAGATTTTAAAAATTTGACTCAGCATAACTAACTGCTGCAGTCATATTTTCTGCTCAGGGCTAACCTTCCTTGCTAATTGTGTCAGTCTATGATGTGTAAGGCCTCATTTACATGCCTTGAAATGTAGGTGGGAAATTCCTGATTAGCTTGCGCAGCACTGAAGGTTTATATTTAATCTGACTAGTCTCAAAACGTTCTCATGACTTTAGATCATGCACCTGTCTGTCTTTTGTTTCAGTCTCATCATATTATCTGCATTGGAGACAAAACCTATACACTTATGACTTACCCTTGTGCAGCCTATTCTTATTTTGGGTACTAGTGCATCTCCTTGTTGAAAGGTTCAGCGTCTCACAGATTCCACAATATTGTAAAAACTACTCTCATTGAGTAGTGATCAGGCAACATAACCCATAATATATGGCCTCACCCCTGGGTTCATGAATTCTGGGAAGCACAATGACTTCAACTCTATACAGCCATCTCCATCTGACAGACACTTAAAAGCTGCTGTCACTCTCACTGAGCAGTGTTATCCCCATGCCAGGACACATCTAATTTTACTCAAATGTAATGGTTATCCTGGGATGTAGACCCCCATTGATGGGACTGAAGACCAAATTAGGAAAATTCATCGAAATTACAGAATAGAAGCAAGAACCTCTGTAGTGAGTTGCCTATGAGGCAGATTAGAAATCTGGGTAAAAACCACACTTGATTGTAAAATCCAATGCCTAGATATAAGGTCGCCTATCATCGTGGGCCTACTTATTTCCTTCCCTATTGGATCTTTCATCAAATTGTTCAATGTGTAGAACAGAAGTCCCAAGCGGAAAAAATAATCTCCTGTAATACATACTCTGGATGAATATCTCAAACAGGACAATGCAAGCTGTCTCTTACTCATTGTAGGTTATTTTAATGTGACCTCTGAAAATTATTCAGACCCTCATGAATAAGGAGGGCGAGGAATGGGGTCTTCCTACATTATCACCATCATCCTTAAAAAAATGGACTAGAGCAGCACTCCAGATAGCGTGTTCAACTTTGGCATATGGTCGTTGGGCCTGTACTGTCTAATCCATATCAGAATGGGAAGCTGCACACACAAAGGGGCAAAAATCACAAGTAAAATTGATTATATTTACTAGACCTACTTATGCACATGATTCAATATGAAAAATATGGCACTAATAAATAGAAGTGACCATACTATAGATACTGACCATTCTGCATCACACATCTGAGGTATTAATATTCTACTCTAACAGCAGAAGATGTATCAAGTCGCCCTGTATTATGGAAAGGCCTGATGTTTTCGCCAATACTTACTGTGTACCACTGCTGATGTCCTCGACGCTTATGCAAACATCCCCGAGAATGAGCTCCTGATAATAAATACCTATGATATACTATTTGATTACCTCAGGGAATACTTATATAAAAGCATGAAGACCCAGCTTTTAAGAACAAGAGAAACATTCTGGTATGATAAAAGCTGTGGGCAAGCTAAGTTAACAATGTTAGTTACAATCAAACTTGGCAACAAATAAACTATAGTTGCGTATAGAAAAGAGTACAAGTTGGTCTAGGAAGTAAGTTGAAAAAGATGGGAGGAAGAGCAGCACACAGCCTTTGGGATACTAAAAATGTAAGAATAGTGTACATTTCCACACCTGCCAACTCACATGGTGCCACCGTGTGATACACAATATTGATTTTCCTCCCCCTCCCAGTGAGGAGCAAATATCACACGGTGGCAGGGAAAACAAGTGTTTACAGTGGTTTTCAGCTCATTTTCGGGGGCTTTTTGTAGGAAAGTACCATCTTGCCTGGCATGTTACCCCCATTTTTCACTGTATATATGTTGTTTTAGTTGTATGTGTCACTGGGACCCTGCCAGCCAGGGCCCCAGTGCTCATAAGTGTGCCTGAATGTGTTACCTGTGTTATGACTAACTGTCTCACTGAGGCTCTGCTAATAAGAACCTCAGTGGTTATGCTCTCTCATTTCTTTCAAATTGTCACTAACAGGCTAGTGACCAATTTTACCAATTTACATTGGCATACTGGAACACCCTTATAATTCCCTAGTATATGGTACTGAGGTACCCAGGGTATTGGGGTTCCAGGAGATCCCTATGGGCTGCAGCATTTCTTTTGCCACCCATAGGGAGCTCTGACAATTCTTACACAGGCCTGCCACTGCAGCCTGAGTGAAATAACGTCCACGTTATTTCACAGCCATTTTACACTGCACTTAAGTAACTTATAAGTCACCTATATGTCTAACCTTTACCTGGTAAAGGTTGGGTGCTAAGTTACTTAGTGTGTGGGCACCCTGGCACTAGCCAAGGTGCCCCCACATTGTTCAGGGCCAATTCCCCGGACTTTGTGAGTGCGGGGACACCATTACACGCGTGCACTACATATAGGTCACTACCTATATGTAGCTTCACAATGGTAACTCCGAATATGGCCATGTAACATGTCTAAGATCATGGAATTGCCCCCTCTGTGCCATCCTGGCATTGTTGGTGCAATCCCATGATCCCACGGGTCTCTAGCACAGACCCTGGCACTGCCAAACTGCCTTTCCCGGGGTTTCACTGCAGCTGCTGCTGCTAACCCCTCAGACAGGTTTCTGCCCTCCTGGGGTCCAGCCAGGCTTGGCCCAGGATGGCAGAACAAAGGACTTCCTCTGAGAGAGGGTGTTACACCCTCTCCCTTTGGAAAATGGTGTGAAGGCAGGGGAGGAGTAGCCTCCCCCAGCCTCTGGAAATGCTTTCATGGGCACACATGGTGCCCATTTCTGCATAAGCCAGTCTACACCGGTTCAGGGACCCCTCAGCCCTGCTCTGGCGCGAAACTGGACAAAGGGAAGGTGAGTGACCACTCCCCTGACCTGCACCTCCCCTGGGAGGTGCCCAGAACTCCTCCAGTGTGCTCCAGACCTCTGCCATCTTGGAAACAGAGGTGCTGCTGGCACACTGGACTGCTCTGAGTGGCCAGTGCCAGCAGGTGACGTCAGAGACTCCTTCTGATAGGCTCCTTCAGGTGTTGCTAACCTACCCTCTCTCCTAAGTAGCCAAACCCTCTTTTCTGGCTATTTAGGGTCTCTGTCTTTGGGGATTTCTTAGATAACGAATGCAAGAGCTCATCCGAGTTCCTCTGCATCTCTCTCTTCACCTGCTGCCAAGGAATCGACTGCTGACCGCGCTGGAAGCCTGCAAAACTGCAACAAAGTAGCAAAGACGACTACTGCAACTCTGTAACGCTGATCCTGCCGCCTTCTCGACTGCTTTCCTGGTGATGCATGCTGTGGGGGTAGTCTGCCTCCTCTCTGCACTAGAAGCTCTGAAGAAATCTCCAGTGGGTCGACAGAATCGTCCCCCTGCAACCGCAGGCACCAAAGAACTGCATCACCGGTACCCTGGGTCTCCTCTCAGCACGACGAGCGAGGTCCCTTGAATCCAGCAACTCTGTCCGAGTGACTCCCACAGTCCAGTGACTCTTCAGTCCAAGTTTGGTGGAGGTAAGTCCTTGCCTCCCCACGCCAGACTGCATTGCTGGGAACCGCGACTTATGCAGCTACTCCGGCCTCTGTGCACTTCCGGCGGAAATCCTTTGTGCACAGCCAAGCCTGGGTCCACAGCACTCTAACCTGCATTGCATGACCTTCTAAGTTGTCCTCCGGCGACGTGGGACTCCTTTGTGCGACTTCGGGTGAGCACCATTTCACTCCACTTCGTAGTGCCTGTTCTGGCACTTCTGCGGGTGCTTCCTGCTTCCGAGAGGGCTCCTTGTCTTGCTCGACGCCCCCTCTGTCCCCAGACGCAATTGGCGACATCCTGGTCCCTCCTGGGCCACAGCAGCATCTAAAAACCCTAACCGCACGACTTGCAGCCAGCAAGGCTTGTTTGCGGTCTTTCTTCAGGAAAACACTTCTGCACGACTCTCCACGGCGTGAGGGATCCGTCCTCCAAAGGGGAAGTTCCTAGCCCTTGTCGTTCCTGCAGAATCTTCAGCTTCTACTGTCCAGTAGCAGCTTCTTTGCACCCACAGCTGGCATTTCCTGGGCATCTGCCCATCTCTGACTTGCTTGTGACTTTTGGACTTGGTCCCCTTGTTCCACAGGTACCCTCGTTTGGAAATCCATCGTTGTTGCATTGCTGATTTGTGTCTTTCCTGCAGAATTCCCCTATCACGACTTCTATGTCCTTTGGGGAACTTTAGTGCACTTTGCATTCACTTTTCAGGGTCTTGGGGTGGGCTATTTTTCTAACCCTAACTGTTTTCTTACAGTCCCAGCGACCCTCTACAAGGTCACATAGGTTTGGGGTCCATTCGTGGTTCGCATTCCACTTTTGGAGTATATGGTTTGTGTTGCCCCTATCCCTATGTGTCCCCATTGCATCCTATTGTAACTATACATTGTTTGCACTGTTTTCTAATACTATTACTGCATATTTTGGTATTGTGTACATATATCTTGTGTATATTTGCTATCCTCATACTGAGGGTACTCACTGAGATACTTTTGGCATATTGTCATAAAAATAAAGTACCTTTATTTTTAGTATATCTGTGTATTGTGTTTTCTTATGATATTGTGCATATGACACTAGTGGTACTGTAGGAGCTTCACTCGTCTCCTAGTTCAGCCTAAGCTGCTCTGCTAAGCTACCATTATCTATCAGCCTAAGCTGCTAGACACCCTATACACTAATAAGGGATATCTGGGCCTGGTGCAAGGTGTAAGTACCCCTTGGTACTCACTACAAGACAGTCCAGCCTCCTACACTTTTAACTGCTGATGTCCATTAATGGGGTTGAAAACACCCCAGGACATCGGCAGCAGCCTCAGCAATCTTTAGTTTTCTTGTTAGAGGAGGAAGTTTGGGGCTGGGGTGGGGGCACAAGTCCCTCCCAGGTGCTTCTCGGCCTAAGACCACATCCCCTCCAAGGCCCCATCCCCTCCTTACACTGTGGGATTTTTGGTGAAGTTGGCAGGTCTGTCATTACCAATACTAGACTTCTATCACGCAAAAGGGCAGGGGGCTGCTCCATATGGTGATGAGGTCTGGGACCTCTGCAATCTCACAACTCTGGTAGCAGTTCAAAATAGGTTTACTAGATCCATTCTCAGTCTCCAGCAAAGCACTCGACTAACAATGCAATATCTAGACTTAGGTCTTAAGAACATAATGCACGTTACAAACCTTAATACCTAAAACCTACTGGGTGGGACTTTGGGGCATCAACTTTCTTCAACTTTGAAAGGATGCATCTGACGAGTGGAAAGGAATGGATAAGTTATACAAACTACCGAGGTTCAACCATGCCAAGTCCTGGGCATATAAAGGTGGATATGCACAAAGTTTGGCATACCCCTGAAGCAATCCCTAAGGGAAAGTGGATACAACTGCAATTAATGTATTGGTTGCACATTCACAAAAAGCAGCTATTAGAGGCATATTTAGGAAGCTTCATTGACAAAATTCTAGATTTTAAACTGAACTGTTCATGGACTGAATTGAGCTGCCTTAAACAAGATTGATCTTCGTGAATTTCAGGCATAGGATTTTGTTGTGAGGCCTTTTTGGGTCCACCTTGGTTCTCCAATTTAGCTTAGTTTTACATTTTATATTTTACACGTTTTAGGCTGACATCACTTTTAGCAATGACATTGCACACCCTTTATGCTTGCATGGTATTATTCTGAGAAGACGCTGCACATGTTTCTTGTTTTGAGAAAGGCTTTCTCGCTATGTAATCTGTACACTCTGTTAAAGGCTAGAACACAAAACAAAATATCCTAGTGCGTGTGTTGCATGTTCGGAGACAGATTTTAACATCCAGATTGATCATTGCTTCAAAGCTGAGGCTCTAACACGGTGTGGCCACGACTGTCCTGGAATGAATCCTGTGATGGACATGCAGCTCTGCTGAAGCTCATCTTTCACCTTACAGAGAGGGGTTGCCAACTGCACTCCAGACTGACTTCTTGTCTTAGCTCTCCAGGTATGGGGGTCTCAGGCTATCATCCTAGATCAGGTAGAGGGTATACCCGCTATGCTCTCAGAGTGTAGGTGGTAATAAGTAGGAAGATATAGATCGAAGATTACCATTGTTGGACTGTTTATGCTTTTCACCATGTTGGTAATGCTGGTTTCAGTGCTTTGTTTCATTTGCCTAATAATCGCCGCTCATTTGCTCTATGCCAGAATATGATTGTTTGAAAACCTTTTTTTCATATCTTTCTTGTGTTTATCCTGGGGTTGCACGAGTATAACAATGAAAGGGTAATACCTGTTTTCCCGACCTCTTTGGGAGTTAGTGTGTGATGTTCAAGGATGCCAAAATCATCTGTTACCCTGGGAAGGTTGAGGGTTCTGTTGAGGCACTGTGAGCTAGCTAGGAATTGGGCAGACAGTTCCTGATGGTGTGGACGGACTCATTCCTCTTGTCCTGAAGTTCTGTCGTCCTAATACGAAATCCTATCTTTTCATGGGAACCATATAATAATTTTCCAGTGAACGCCTTTTATAATAAATGGTAAGCATCAATTCAAAGCTCTCACCTTTGCCTGTCTTGCAAACTACATCCAGAAACTGAAGCACACTTACTGTATTTTTGCCCAGTCCTCTAAAGTTTAAGAAGGACCTGAATAATACCACGTGTTTGCAATTTGGCTACAAGCCATTATGCAGCGGCAACTTATACCTATACTTAGGAACAGATAATAGTAGTCTGATCATATTTGCTGTATTCAGATATCTACATCTTGTAAGACAAAAGGACAATTGCTTAAACATAGGGTCCCAATGTTTCTAGGTAAAAAAAAGAATTCTAGATGTCAAATATATATATTTTTTAATGTGTTGCTGGTGGATTTCTTTCCAATGTATTGTACTGAAGTGTGTAGTTTGTATTTATCTATGTGTATGTTTTATCGGGGTTCCCACAAAAATAAATATTTATTATTACTCAGTAATAATGAACTCAGTACTGCCCCCATTTAAATCTTCAGGACCTTGGAACCATTCTTTTCTGGCTCAGAAATTTTCTACAATCATAACTGGGTTGAATAACTGTGCGTCTCTAACCACATTGGAGGCACTAGTTCCTTTGATCATCTACACAGAACACCTAGTTATGCATTACAAAACATTTAAATTAATATTGGGGAACAGTGTCTGAGCACTTATCAACTTTACATTTATTTTTTGGGAACTGGGAACTCATGTGACTGTCTAATGTCAGTGATGAAAGGTTGGAGGCATGAAAAGTTATCTCGGCCAGGATTACAACATCTTGTCCCAAATTCATTTTACACATACTCTCAGAACCAGTTAGTTAAGGTGGAGCCCCTTAACACAATTGTGCGCTATTTTACTCCCATTGCACACAGGGCCCATGGCAGTCTTAATATTCTTAGCTTGAAGCCTCTTCTCTCTTCTTTCTCTCCGCTTCAAAGTACACAGAAGGATATTATCTTTGTCTGCATGCTTCCATGACTGTGAGTGAGCAAGTGCAAGAGTGTAATTGTGTTGCAATGTGCGAAAATGCGTATACATATATCTTACAGAGAGTTTATAAACAGGTCTGAAGACCATCAGTGAGAAGTCGGTAGACTGAACTTGTGAAAGACCAGTTAAGGCCTTCGTAGGAACTGACAGTGTGTGTTAGGTATGTAGGAGATTGTCAAACCTACCATGTCTTCACCAGCTTGACTGCCACTGTGTTCATAAAGGCCACTAGTAAGAAAAGACAGTGGGATAATGTGCCTACTGAAGCAAAATATGTATAACTGCAATTTTAGCACCACAGACTCTGGAGTACAGGAAGAGGAAGTGGTTTGCCAAGGTCGCACAACATGTTCAAGTGTGGAAGGCTAGAATAGTTACCTATGTTAGAAGAAACTAGGACTTGGTCTTCAATTTTGGTTGAGGACTACACCTATTTACTGTGCAACTGTTATTTTGGGGATTGGGCACAGTCTATCTTGTTGCATGTTTCTTATTCGAAAGGGTGAGTATCTGTGCGCAGCTCCATGCCTGCATTCCTCTTGTTCATTCTGGAGCTCTCCCCTTCCCGCCCACACCCTCCCCACCCATGCCCTCATTTTCCCTGGCTCAAAAGGCTGTAGGTGTTGGAGAGGATGACGTGATGCATGCGGCTTCCCTGTTGGGTATAACTCCACCCTTAAACTCTTATACTGGGGCACATGCCCAGGCATCCAGGTAAAAGGTGAAAAGGTTGAAAGGTTTCCTTCTGTAGCATCTTCCTTGTTGAGCCCTGTTAAAGTCTTGGAGGGTGTAGGAAAGTAGCCTCTTTCTAGCATTGATACCCCCCACTTTTAGGCCTGTTTGTCAGTGTGTTCAACTGTGTTCACTGGGATCCTGCTAACCAGGACCCCAGTGATTATGCTCGCTCATTTAAACTTGGTTGCTGGAACCCTTTTTCACCCCACATTTGGCATACTGGCACGCCCTATAAGTCCCTAGTATATGGTACATAGGTACCCAGGGCATTGGGGTACCGGGGATCCCTATGGGCTGCAGCATGTATTATGCCACCCTTAGGAAGCCCATGCAAAGTGTTCTGCAGGCCTGCCGTTGCAACCTGCGTGAAAGGGTGCATGCATCCTTTCACTACCAGGTTACTGCACCAGGTCACTGTAAGTCACCCCTATGGTAGGCCCTGTCAGCCCAGAGGCAGACTGCTGGTACCCATTTGTGAGGGCACCCCTCCACTACCAGAGGTGCCCCCACAAACTCCAGATCCATTTTCCTGGACTTTGTGAGTGCGGGGATGCCATTTTACACGTGCATTGGACATAGGTCATCTTCTCTGGCGTAAAACTGGACAATGGAAAGGGGAGTGACCACTCCCCTGTTCATCACCACACCACGGGTGGTGTTCAAAGCTCCTCCAGAGGGTCCCTGGGTTCTGCCATCTTGTATCCAAGGTTGGCACGGACCTCTGGGAGCATCTGAGTGGCCAGGCCAGGCAGGTGACGTCAGAGCCCCCTCCTGATAGGTGCTTACCTGGTTAGGTGACCAATCCCCCTTTCAGGGCTATTTAGGGTCTCTCTCTTGGGTGGGTCCTCAGATTCAGCTTGCAAGTCTCTAGCAGTATTCCTCTGCAACTTCCACATTGACTTCTGGACATGGGAACTGCGACAGGACCCTCCAGGAATCGACAACACGGCAATCAAGAAAGAAGACCCTTCTGCAACTTTGTTTCCACTGCTCCTTCCAGCTTTGCAACAATTCCTCGGCAGTGCATTCTTAGAATACAGCAACTCTTCAGCCTGCACAAGAAGAAGGAATTTCCCTCAGAGTGAAGGAGTCACTCCCTTGCAACCACAGGCACTTACAGCAAGCGACGACCAGCTGCGTGGATCTCCCCTCATCTTGAGCTGCGTGGATCCTGCATCACTGGTGGTGGTCCAGAGTAGTTCTCTTGGTCCTCTCTCTGCCAGCTGTCCAACTTTGGTGGAGGTAAGCCTTTGCCTTCCCATTCAGGACAGTACCCTGTGCACTGCGTCTCTTGCAGCTGCCAAGGCCTGTTTGCATTTCCTCTAAAGGACATTCAGCCCCCAGCACACCTTCCTGCAAGGCACAGCCTCCTGCGTGGTTCTCTGGTGGGGTGGGATCCTCTAAAGTGCTGCATGGGCTCCTTCTGCGACTCCTGTGTCCCCATCCTGTGGGACTCCTGAGGGTGCTGCCTCTGCTCCTGTGGACTCTCTGCAATGCTGAGGGTCCCCTGTGACTCCGTCTCCTGAGTTGAGTCCTCCTGGGCCTTACTGATCCCTGGCAGGACCGCTTTTCCACTAACTGCGAGTTTCCTTTGCCAAGGTTTCTTGGTGGAATTCCTGCACCAACACTTGTCTGCAATCTTCACTCCAGTGTGGGACATCATCTGCATCTATCAGAAACTCTTCTCCGGCTCAAGGGCTGCAGTGCTGACCTGTTCTTCATTGCCTTCTACCAACTCCTGCATGTACAGCTGGGTGGGTAGTAGCTCCTACTCCTCCTGGACTCCACTGTGACTCTTGGACTTGGTCCCCTCCCGAGAAACAAGATTGGACCTCTATGAAAATTGTGACATTTTTAGACACATCTGACTCTGAAGGGGAAGGCAGCTCCCGTCATTTTGATTCATTTGGCAATAGACGTTACCAATCAGATCAAAGTCAATCAGACACAAATTTTTTAGCCAATCGAAGGGGCAACTACAGACCCAGATTTTGATACAATCAGGGCAACAGATTTTCAAACTCAGATCCTACTCCACACTTTCTCCAAACAAAACACAATCAATATTGGAGGTATTAGATAGTATTCCTCTATTTAATCTTCGTTCTAAATCCTGCGATGCCCCTACTGAGATATTATTATCTAGAGGTTTGTTGTTTATTCCTAGCATAGGTCTTAATAAATTTGAACTGTTTAGGGATCTCTATGGATTTTTCAGAAGTATCGGTCTGAAGAAATACTTTCTCACATTCGACCTTACAAGACCAAAACAAGTCAGGACTGAAACCTATATCACCCTTCACTCCTAACCTAGACAGCTTAGGCCCAGAAGTTGCCATTTTGGATAAAACAGAGACACAAAAAGTTAAGAATATGCAAAGATATGTTCACAGACCTCAATTTAATCTCAATAAGAAGAAAACTTTGCCCTCAGACAGTTAAAACTAGATGATAATACCAAACCATGTGATAAAGGAGGAGGCATAGCTATTTTGATACTACTAATTACATAAATAAAATGGCTGCCATGCTGCAATGCTGCAATGCTTTGAATTTTATGTGAAGAAAACCAAGAATCCAGAGAAACGAGTTAAAACAAAATCTCATATATGACCACAGTAGTTCAGCATTACAAAGAGGATTGATTTGTCATAAAGAATTTGATCATCTTACTCACGTTCAGACCAGATTACCCGTTATTTACAGAATTCCCAAAGTGCACAAAAATTCTATGCATCCACCACTGCGCCCTATAGTCTCTACTATTGGGTCAGCGATAGAACAAGTGTCGCAGTATGTAGAGGTTTTCCTTAAACCTTAGGGCATGCGGTTACCTTCAGATGTCAAAGATACAGGCCACCTTATTTCAAAAATAGAAGGAATGCAGTTTGACCCTGAACATGAAATACTGGCTACTATGGATCTAGAAGCACTATATACCAACATTCCTCAGAGACAAGACTTGGAAACCATCAGTGAATTACTAAGCGATACTGAATTGAACCCTCAATATGAGTTTGTTATTGAATGCCTAGACATAGTTCTTAATAACAATTATTTTTAAATTTAATGGAAATGTCTATTAGCAAATATAAAGGGGTCAGCATGGGAGCAGCATGTGCTCCTAGCGTAGCGAATTTGTACGCTGGCCAATTTGAAAAGACATTTATCTACAACAAAGTAGCACCATTTCTTGAGAACGTAGTCCAATGGTCACGGTATATTGACAACATATTTTTATATGGAGAGGTGAGATGGAGAAACTAGAAGAATTCACCTCATGGATTGACTGTTAAAAGTGATCATCAACAAGTTGAATTTTTAGATATTTGGATCAAACATCAAACTGTACATCTAATAGCTTGCTTACACACTAAGCCTATGGCTAGAAATACCTTGCTACACTTTGACAGTTATCACCCTAGATGCCAAAAACAGGGAATTCATTTTAGTCAATTTTTATGTCTTCGAGATTGTACAGAGAAGCTATCCACAAAGATCGATCAAGGACTCAATGAAGAGAGCTAAATATTATGACCGCTCTGCGATGTTTCAAAATTAAATGAAGATCAGAGTGTCATTCATTATTCTAACCTGAATGATAAAGTTAGACACATCATTAATTCATAATGGCATATTTTGAACATAAATTCAGAATCTGACTCTTTAATCAAACCTATGTTTGCCTTTAAGAGAAATAGAAATCTACCTAACATGCTAGTCAAATCAACAATGACCACAGGAAGAGAGTTGGTTCGAAGATCAGTCACTGGCCTAACGGCAATCAAAGGCAATCACAAGTGTGGAAATTGTCAAGTCTGTATGGGAGCCATTGTCTCAGATACCCTCACATGGACAAAAGAAGACTATACAACTACCACATATGACAAATTGTAGATCTAGAAATGTCATTTACTTGATCCAATGCACCTGCAATCGTGGGTATGTAGGAGAAATGTCAAGAGAATACAGGATGAGATACTGCGAACATAGATCTGCTATTAGGACTAATAAACCTAATGCACCGCTAGTATCTCACTGGCTATCTACAGGTCATAGAGAACATGAAATCAGATGGACCATACTTGAAAAAATCATAACCCAGACTGGACAAGATCCCAATGTCATCAGAAAGAAGAGGGAGGCTTTTTGGATTTACAATACAACAAGGGCCTAAATGAAGAAATGCCTTGGCAAAATGTTGTTTAATCATTTTCAGCTGCAAGCAGAACCAACCTGATTCCATTACTATTCTCAATACATATGTAATCGGTTTCGGTTTATTGAGTACTTCAGCATCTATCTTTGCCTTGGGTACCATTCAAGCATTTTCCTGTATTTTTTTCAAATAATTTTTGGATTGTTCAGTTAGCTTATTATGCGATATATATATATATATATATATATACACACACACACACACACACACACCACATAAAAAACTTCATTGACTTTCATGATACATCTGTCAGTTGAATTTGACCATTCTTTATCTACATTCCAAGATGGCCACCATGCTACAGTCCTCTGCAGATTGTTTGGCTGGTCCTTGTTAGTAGTTACCACATGGTTTGGTTGCTTAAAAGAAGGAAGAACAGAAAGCTCTGTTTCCTCTCTGAAGCGATGGAAGGACATGCCAGAACTCTAGATATGCAAGTAAGCTTAAACATTAGCCTATAACTACACTGTATTTATAGAGCTTTCGATTATCTTGAAAAAGAGAGATTCTATAAAAGTGCTTTGTACTTATTAGTTTTTAAATATATGTTTCACATTTGTTTGTTGGCCTATTGTGCTTTGATTTCATTACCTCTTTATAAAACTCTCGGCATTGAGGCGCTCAATTTTTGAGGTTATTAATAATTTTTCAGATGTTCTGTTTATTACATCAAATTACATAAAGAAGGCCCGCTCTTTTATACGTATCCGTTATCTATCTCTCTTTGGATTAAACAGGTCATTAACAATTTTTCAGATATTCTCTGCTCATTACATAAAAATTACATAAAGAAGGCCCCGTTATCTATCTTTCTTTGGATAAGACAGGTACGATCAAGTTGACAATATTCTTTTGCCATTCGAGAGTTGAGATGGTGCCAGTCTTTGCACTCTTTTTTATCTTTTTGTGTCTACAAGTGAGTGGGTGGCTAACTGCATGATTAAGGTTTATCAGTTTTTAATTTGTGTGTCACTTAGAGGTGTTTTTATTTATTGGCTTTAGATGATTACTTCTACTTTAAAGTTTGCACGTTAGTTGGCTATATCATCTTTATCCTTGTTCTGGAAGCCATATACTTATGATTGTGTTTATACCTAGGTTTTCCTGGATGTCCATTAGTACATACATCAAATTTTGCCCTGAAGAAGGTGGCGATTGAATTGAAACGCTTGCTGGCAGGAAGGCACATTTGTGCCAAATGGATTCTGGATTAACAGGAAGCAAAATTATGTTGTACTCATCTTCGAGTTGATAAATTACAGAGAAGCAGGCAATTACCATCAGGCCACGTGGACTTAATTAAGACCTGGCCCTGACATTGGACTGTCAACATTTTTTGGCCACATAAAAGAATATAAAAGGATAAACCGACATTTTATGTACATTTTTAATTTCAACATGATGGGCTTGATCTTTAAAGCCTTATCATTAGATTTTTTTATATGTTTAACATCGGTCATGAACAATTGATCCAGTGCTTGATACAGTTATCTATCTCTGTTTTGTAGAATTGCATACTTTGCTTCGTATTCCTTTATTTTTGTCTATCTGTATTTAGGTTATAGTTCTCCGTTTTCTATACTATTGGATGGTGTTATGGTTGATTGTTGTATTGTATGAATGACAGTATGAGAGTAGATTATTTCATTTGAGACCGCTAACAATTTTGTTTAAACTATACTATTTATCTAATTTTTTCGTGTTTTGAAGAAATTGCAATAAAAAAAATGTATATTTGATGTGATCAAAATAAATGTAGATTTCTAAATTTATATTCAAATGTATTGTTTGGTTTCCAGAATATGCTTGAATAATTAGAATATAAGGTATATTTTTCCACGTTAATTAATTTTGGAGAGACATTTTTCCTATATATGGTTATCACTTGGTCCTCTCTCTCCACAGGTCTTCTTTCTTCAGGAATCCACCACTGGTTTTCTTGCAGTCTTATCTGGGTGTCTTCTTTTCCTCCTTTTGGGTGGTTTGGGGGAAAATCCGGTGATTTACTCTTGCATTACTGGTTGCTGGGGTGGGGGGGGGGGGGGGGGGGATGGGGAACTGTGTTACTTACTTTTGTGGTTTTCTAGTACTCCCATCTCCTCTCTACACATTTCACTTACCTAGGTGGGTCTCCTGTTTTCGCATTCCATTTTTTAGTATATGGTTTGTGCTCCCCCTAGGGTCACTATTGGTTATTGCTATTTGTGCTGTTTTCTAACCTTTTCTATGCCTATATCTGATTGCTAGTGTATATATTTAGAGTATTACTTACCTCGTATTGGAGGGTTGCCCTTCTAGTGATTTGCAGTATTGTGTTGCAAAAAGAAAGTATCTCTATTTTTGTACAACTGAGTGTTTTCTTTCATGTGTGTAAGAGCTATGTGACCACAGTAGTATTGCATGAGCGTTGCATGTCTCCTAGCTAAGCCTTGGCTGCTTATCCATTGCTACCTCTAGAGAGCCTGGCTTCTAGACACTGCCTGCACTTCACTAATAGGGGTTACCTGGACCTGGTATAAGGTGTAAGTACCTTAGGTACCCACCACACACCTGACCAGCTTCTTACAGAGGGTCAAAGACTTGTGTCTTTTACCAGGTTCCCTGCATTGTAACCTTGTCTTTTAATGCTGGCACAAACCTGGTGTGCCAGTTTACAGTACTACCATATGGATTTGTGAAAGAAGATTGCTTTCCCATAAGGCAAGATCTGTATCCATGTGTATAAGGTGCTCAGACTTCTATATATGATTCATTAATACAAAACCTTTTACTATTAAAATGAGCGCTCTCTTGAATCACAGACAGTGGTTCCAGTATAAAGATGTGTACACATTTTTGCAGAATTTAACAATATGAAGCTAATTATAATGATCCCAGGTTGCTCCCCAATTATATTAAAAATACAAGCAGCAGCATGGAAGCAATACTGGTGATTGCTTTTAAATCTAAACATCCACAGAAAAAAGCTGCAACTTGAAAAAGGTTTTGCTAAAGTATTGTGCACCGTTACTATTTTTCAGAGGCATCATTTAATAAAACATGTTACATGCATGGCATTTAAACAAACAAAAAAAAAGAAAGAAAGACACCTAAAAGCATCCACATGCATATGTCATTGCATTAGTGCATATTGAAGACTTTTCAAGATTTCACAAGAGATTATAGAAACAGTAGACCTACGCAAACGTTTGTGATCCATTTTCTAATGACCAAATATGGACACAGAGATTTGCTCATGCAAAAATCTGCTGAGCAAAAGCAGATTCAGTTTTCCTAACCCTCCTTTTTTCCTACCGTGCAAAACATTTTACTCCTGTCTTTGTCTGGATTGAACTATCAACATTATCCAAAGTGGAAAGATATTGGGGAGGAATTGGTAAATACCCTTAAACATGTAAGTGTGTGGGAGTGCACAAACTCACAGGGCATCCCAACGCTGGAACTACCACTTCCACCTCCTTCCAATAACTATATCGTCCAAATTACTTGTTGTACTGTACTGGTGAGGTGGTAAAGCCACACCTGTAAAAAAACAGTGCAGTCAAGTAACATCCCATCAGTACCAAGAAATTACGATTTTATTTACATGGAATCAGAAACATCCATGTGGCCCTGGTTTTACCAGGTGGAATTAAGCAATGTGTTTCCTTTTTAGGGTGGAGCGCACAAGTGCTCCGTCCCCGTTGTAATCTCTCTTTGGGCTTTAAACCAGGCCCATGTCATGCCTGTCACTTTCATTGGTTCGTGGGCTTGCCTTTTAAAATCTGCTTGATTTCTTTAGTGAAAGGCATGCATACGTTATGCCTTTTCCTGTGTTGAGCCCTCCTCGAGCGCACCGGCCAACTACTGAAAACATACCAGGCTCCACGTTTTCAGCCTGGTTTCTGCACTACTTTATCTTTTTATTTTCCACACACCACGATCGCATTTGGTTTTACATAGCGTGATTGCACTCTGTTTTTTGGTTTTCGATTTCAGCGCAATCGCGCTGGGTTTTATATAGTGTGATCGAGCTAGTTTTTTTTCTTTCAAATTTATGTGGCAAGAAAAGTCCGGTTACGAGTTTACAACGCTAATAGCTCTAACTCGAGCAAATGCGAGACCTGTTGCATTGTAAATGCTTGTCTGTGTGTATTGTCACTCACCTTTACCACCCGCTCTGGGCAAGTCATAACCGTGAGATGGAGGGGTCTGCTGTGCAGTAAGGAATGATGGTGAGGACTGTGGGGGACAGCAAGGGAGACTGTAGTCAAGCAGGGTAAACCATTTACAGCATCCTGGTGTGCCACGGCTGGTCCAGGCTTCAAAGCAGCTGTCGTGACTTAATTCTACCGCCCATTTTTTCTAGTCACTAAAGGCAGGTGCCTTATTCTCTCACACTGTACATTCGGGTGCAGAACAATGCCCACTCAAGACTGAGTTGAATTCTCAACGGAAACTCTGCTCCACTCAACTCACAATCAGATTTACAGAAAGGGGACAACATCAGAACCATGCCAAAATCCAGACCAATATAGCATGAGACCTGGCAAAATCGGGAAGCTATTCTCATGACTTGTATATAATGAAACAAAATGTAATACTTCAGAACTTTAATGTAGAACAAAATGTTAATATACAAGTACCCTGTTCATGTCATTGGCGCGCAGTGACACTTAAGTGGGGCAGAGTGGAAGCAGTAGCATTAGGGAGAGAAGAAAATAGAGGCCTCCAGAAATACCCCATTGCTGCAGACTGGGAAACATTGTTAGCCGACCTTCGTACTCACCCTCGGATACTTATTACCACCCCGGTCGACACCTAACGATCCACCTTTTAAACAATCACGGTCCCTGATGACGCGAGCAAAGGTTACCATGCCCTACATACCACCACACATTGGGGCAAACAGGAGATATTGCTACAGCTTGGGATCTGGCTGAGGAGGCTATGTATTTCAATTCTGTAACAAGGGGTGCGATCTCATCACATGCTAGTTCGACCGTTATTCTTTTCACATATCCTGCTTTGTACATGATGGGACTTTCACATATCACAATGACTAATACTCCTCCATTGTATTCTGTAATGTGTCTGCAATACTGAAACACCACTAAAAATGGTTCAAATAAATAAATAAAAAAGTACCTTATTCATGTCCCCTTTAGGGCAGGACAATTGAACCCCATCACCACTTTCTTCTAAAAAACAGAAATACAACACATATATAAACTAAATATATGGGCTTGCTTTATAAATACACATTTACTGTGGGCTAACATTGCCACACAAGGAGTTCCATCCAAATTATTGGCTGTTGTGGTGAATCTGAATTCTAATACTTGGGTGCAGGTTAAAATTAGCAGAGGCAACAGGCTGACTCGGAAGACTGCAGCGTCCATTGGTCTCAAACAAGGATGTGTCCTTGCCCCATTTTTATTCAACATCTATATGGCAGACCTAGTTGCTTTTTTCTCCAAAGTTGTGTGACCCTCCTAAGTTAGGTGGGGAACCAGTGAATTGTTTAACATATGAGGACGACATAGTATTACCAAGTCAGACTCCGATTGGCTTACAGAGCTTAATCACAACACTGGCTGTGTACACCGAATCCCTGGGCCTGGAACTTAATTACAAGAAAACAAAACTCATCCGTTTTACTTCCTGTGCATGTGCTCTCCACAATAAATGTAGATGGAAAGTGGCCAGAAACCAGCTGGAGTAGGTGCAATCCTATAAATATTTGGGAGTGACTTTAGACGCAAAACTATCCTATAAGGCCCATCTCCTTCATAGGAGAGCATTGGCCCACAAATTACGTTTCGCATTTGGTCTACTTCAGAAGAAGCTTAGAAGCACTTCTCTGGACTACCTGCTACAGGGCATCAGGGCCAAATTCCTTCCATCTCTTACCTATGGATCAGAGTAATTGAAAGTGCAAGATGCATCTTCTTTAAACCAGCTTCAATCCTTTGTTTAAATATATTTTTTGTCTCCCCTTTCATACTTCACAAGCCCAGATGAGACTGGAGTTTGGTCTTTTTGACCAAGCTACTGTCTGGTTCGGAGCTATATTAAAACTCTGCAGGAAGCTTAGATTGCTTCAACAGATTCATTGGCCACCCGTTATTGGTTGGAGATGGAATCCATGCCCAAAGAAAAAGAATTCATGGCCACTGGTAATTCAAGGAGCACTAGCCACCCTAAAGTTGACCAGCAAATGGGGCTCTCAAATTGATTTCACACCATTTAAAAACAAAAATCCCCAATGAGGCCTCAAAATTGCACTCTTGGACACCAGATAAAGCACTTTTGATCAGAAAGAGGCCCAGCTGGACTGTTCTTCAGTCCTACACATCTTGTTGTCCACTACCGTACTTTGTTTCCCACATAGCTGCACCTGTTCAATGTTCTCTTCTTTTACTTTGTATAAGTGCCTTCCCCTCGAAGGACTAAGTCCTGAGCTGGAAGCAAACCTTACCAGACCCTAACTGCCATCTGTGTAGTCTCCTGTAGCAAAGTGCACTTCACTTCCTGTGCATCTGTCCGAAGGTCTCTTGCCTGCGACAGCAGCTGATATGTCCTGCCTTGAGGGCGCTTCAGATCAATACATGTCGGTCTGTAGTCCTGGCACTTTTAAGTAGTCATAACATTCAGCTCGCTTGTAGGGCCACAAAATTCTTAGAAAAAGTGAGAAACCTGCTCTTAACACTCAATCAGTGATTTCTAGAGCGCAGCTAATCACCCGTAGGGTCTCAAGGCGCTGTTTGTGAGCATGCAGCTCAGTCGAAGAGCCAGGTCTTGAGTTCCTTCCTGAACTGCTTCTGTGATGCGATCTGCCTGAGTTTGCTCCATGTCCGGGCTGCAAGGTAGGAGAAGGATATTCCTCCTGCTGTGCTTTTCCAGATCTTAGGAATGGCTGCAAGGGTGAGCTGGGAAGAACAGAGTTATCTGTTGGGTACGTAGAAGGCGAGGCGGTGGTTGAGGTATGCCAGTCCTATGTTGTTTAGTGCCTTGTAGGTGTGAATCAGGAGTTTGTTTGTGAGCACTTTAACCGAGCCTGTATGGATACCGTTTAAAGCGCAGGCTCTGGAATACATTAACCTCACAAATTCCCAAGTGCTATTGGGTACTTGAGTGAACACAGGGTAATGGAGGATAATATAAGTTTAACGCCAATCAACAGTGACTTTTAAAGCTAATTTGCACATGTTTAAATGCACTTTAGAGCCTATTCACTGTGGCACCATTTCATTTTGTTGTCTTTCGTTTAAATACGAGTTTATGTTTATATAGTGTTTTTTTTTGTTTTTTAGCTTTAGTTACCACAATGATATTCAGGTTTATTGACCAGCTAGAAAGCGGACCGTGCCGCAAATAACAGATTTTATAGCAGGCTATTCTGGGGTATAATTTTATTTTGTTGTTTTAGCTTTAACGTGTGCTTTATACTTATGAAGCCTTTTTTTCCTTTTTAGCATCGCAGGGCTTAACAATTATTTACTACCCATAAGGCATACCTCTGTCTAGCAGCTACCTCTGCACATTAGCATACAGCAATAATGGATGAAGTAATTAACTGTGAATCTCCTTCACGCACTTTGAAGCAGTCCCCCGTCTGTACTGTTCAATTGATTTTTATTAGGTTTCCACTTTGGGCGTCTATTGTACCAAAAAGTTCTTGTTGCGCCAATTGTTTTTTTACATTTGTGTTGATTTTAATTATTACGAATTTTATATATATATATATATATATATATATATATATATATATATATAAAAAAACATTCCCAAGAGGAAAACAGCTCGGAGCACTCACGGGTTTTGCAGTCCATTTATTTTCAACAGCAGACGCGTTTCAGCAGGTTTGCCTTTATCAATGCTAATCCAGCAAGTAACATCACATGATATGCATTTAAATCTGGCCTGCCTTTCTCCTATTGGAGATATGTTGGTGTCGACGTATTTAGCTTTTCAGTGTCGTCATTTTAAAGGCATACCATTCATAAAAATGTGAGATTTTCTCTGATGTTTAAACTTGCGGTTATAAAATAAAAGATCTGTTACCCTCGTAACCGCACTTGCCTTTTAAGCAAAGTGGCATTTGTATTTGTTTTCTTATATATATATATATATATATATATATATATATAAAAAATAAATATATATAACATAGTGGCGGTCACCGCTAGGTAGGTATAGTTAGGACCACGTTTCCATAGAAAAATAATTTTTTGACTTGCCTATATCTTTACCCTTTGACGAATCTCCACAAAATTTTCCCCAGAATGTGGCCCCATGATTCTTGTTGTGCATGAAATGTTTTGGGGTGATCTGTCAAACGGGGGCCACAAAAAATGGGGGTGGGGGAGGATGTCAAAAAAGTTGGGTTTCCCATGCTTATTCCCATAGACCTTTGAACACGACTACAGCCCAAACCACTGGATGAAAGGACACCAAATTTGGTAGCTTTCGGTACGCAGACTGTGTTTTCGCCTACTTGGTGTAAATCCATTAAGTAGTTCTTGAAAAATGTAAGGAAATCCAAATTCTGTGATTGCAAAGACTTTGCAAACAATGACGAGCTTGTGCAGGAAAAAGCACAGCTCTGATTGGCTGCCAAGCCAAACGTCAAACCAGGAAGTGTAGGCAGCCACTGTGGAACTCGGCTTACACAAAAAAGTGTTAAAAAAAATAATAATAATAATAATTGTTTTAAAAAGGGGCCAGGGTAGGGGCAGCCTGACCCCTTAGCTCTGGTGCTGGGATCCCAAAGCATCTCCCCGATTCCCCCCTCTCCCTGGGGGGATGGGGAAGCATTTTTTCTAAAGTTTATAGCGAAATCACGACTATGTTGCAAATTCACAGGAAAATAAAATTGAAATAAAATCAAGCACGGGTTCCCGCTCTTGTTTAGCAATAAGCCCCCAGATGGGCCAAGACCTGGGGGCATTTTTTTTTTTAAGGGGGGGGGGGGGTCTCCTGGCTTCACCACAGCCTTGGGACCACCACCTCCTCAGGGCAGAGCTAAGGGGGGAGGGAATTGCGTGTGGCCCTCCCGAAGCCCTGGGAACCACCACCTCCTGGGGTCGGTTCCTATGTCCCAGGGTGCCCACCCCCGGGACATAGCTGTTTGCTTACCAAGCAAAAGCAAACATAACTCCACTTTCTGACAGCGGGATCTGTCAAACAGGTCCCGCTGTCAGAAAGCAGAGTTTTTATCTGTCTTCCCTGCACGCATATCTGAGTGCAGGGAAGACAGATAAAAACATTGCTCCAGCAAGCAGGGAGCTGCTATTAAAAGCAGCTCCTTGCTTGCTGGAGCAATGCTGGCTCAAGCAGTAGGCAGGAGTCGGCTGGGATGGAAGGGGAGGCCTTGAGGCTTCTCCCGCGGTCCCAGATATGCCCTAAAAGGCAAAAGATTTTAAAAAATAAAACCAATCAGGTGGTACCACACGGGGGGCCTTGAGGCTCCCCCCATGGTCCCAGATAGCTCGTAAAAGGCCAAAACAAAAACAAAAAAACATAAAGCCTAATGGTGAAGGGGACCGACTTTGACACAGAGTTGAGGGGTTTGACTCCAGGTGTAGCTGCAGTCATTTCCCTCTTTTAATTTCTTTTCAACTGCAAATGGTGAAAGCTCATTCTGAAAGGTGATCTTACTCTTTTTAATTGACAAATAATTTTTTTTTTCAATTTGTGCATAAGTATCTCATTCTAAGTATCTCATCCACCAAAGCCTAAAAAAAATAAAAAATAAACTTTCTCTTTTTCAATCTAGTTCTCCCACTCACACCCTTACGCACACACTCACAGACCCACTCAGACCCTCGTGCCCCCACTCACAGCCCCATTCAGACCCTCACACACCCACTCAGATACCCACACACCCACTGACACCTTCATGCAGCCACTCACAGACCTGCGCAGGCACTGACGCACCTACTCAGACACTGATGCACGCACTCTCAGACCCAGACAGAGACTTTCACAGCCACTCTGACCCCCAGATACACCTTCATGCAGCCACTCACAGACCGGCGCAGGCACTGACGCACCTACTCAGACACTGATGCACGCACTCTGAGACCCAGACAGAGACTTTCACAGCCACTCTGACCCCCAGATACACCCTCTTACACCTATTCTCACACCCAGAGAAATAGGCTGCGGCCAACTCCCACTGCGCACAGCCAAAGAGCTGTGTGCAGAGTAGGTTTGGGTGGTAAGGGGGGGTTGGCCGCAGGGACTGGCTGCAGACCAGGCCTTGCGGGCAACTCCTGCAGTACCCAGGCTGTGCCCGGTGCATGGTTGGGTGCTTTTAGGAGGTGGCTGTGTTGCGGTGGTTGGTTTAACCTATAGTAATGAAAATTACTATACGTTTAAAAAAAAAAAAAAAAAAAAAAAACATAGAAATTCACACAAAAAAAACACAAAAACCCACAAAGGTTACAGGGACGTAAAAAACTGCATGGGTGGGGCACGAGGTATAGTTACCTTAGATAACGCGTTATAGATACTTGAGATAACTAACAATACCAGGTGAGTTTCTATGGTTTTGTACATTTAAAATGTGAGCCTAACTATAAAGCCCCAATAACCTTTGTTTTTTTCAGTGAATTTCTATGGTTTTTTTTTAATTCTATTTCCTAACTATAACATCCATGTATCCTTTGTTTTTTTTCCAGTGGATATATATATAAGATGTATAAAGCAACCCCTGGGCTAAAGGCTAGCATATCCTGGAATCCATCCTTGATGGTTTTACAAAATAGAGCTTGAATCTCCTCAGTCATCCAGATTTACTACTCCCCTCAATAGCTCAAATTTTGTCACCTTTTCAGTCCCCCGATTAGTGATACAAGGACACCATCCTCAGAACTTGATGGAGGTCCATCAATTCAGGGGTAACCAGAAGATTAGAAAAAAAGCTAAAATCACTTAACATTGTACTAAAATCTGCTGTTCATTTTCATCACATGATGAAAACGAAGGAGGAGGGTGAGATTCAACTTCTGTTTTGTGGTGATGGGGTTCAATTGACCTACTCTAAAAGGGACATGAATAGGGTACTTGCATATTAATCTTTGTTCTACATTAAAGTATTGAATAATCGAAATATCGATGTCCTCTGTTTGTGAATTGTATAACATGAAATGCAAAATTAACTAATAGATGTGTTTGAGGCACGAGGGGCACTTGCGTTGGACCTACTATGTTGTCAACTATGCCCTGCTTATCTTCCTTTTTCCCCAAACTATTTTCTTCCTTCCGAGTTATGTCTATTATTTTGGGTCTTTTGTCACTCTTCAAAGAACAACAGAACTAGTCAAGTTGCCAACAAGGTGGAAGTACCATTTGCTTTTTAAGAGTTCCTAACTGAAACCATTTGTGACAGCTTTCAGGTGAACAACCTAACAATGTATACTCGATCCATTAAAGTATCACTAGCATAACCACAAAGCATTTGACTTTCAACTCATGGAAGGCAGTCGGGTGCAAACCACAATAGCAAAGTGCAACCAAACCATAAAGATTTCTTCCACCTAAGGGAATCCACAATAACAGATTGGCTGAAGGATTGAAAAATATATCTTGTGTAGTCACAAAATTCATCTTGTGCTCAGCACATAGAAGGATGTGTGCATTACCCGCATAGCAAATGACCCATAATCTAAGAAGGGTTTGTTGCACACCAGGAATGCAGCAAATGACTCCATTCCAGGATCTCCTGCAGATGCAATGTATTGTGGAAGCAACACTTCAAATAGGCACAATGAATCAATGTGGTCAACCTAACAAGTCTACTTAGGGCAAGATTTAGGGTTTGGTAGACAGGTACTTCTTCACAGACGAGATAGATAGCCCTTCTACCTCATTACAAGTGCAACAGAATATACTGCACGAGGCATATGGTATACCCATCACATTTGTGATGGATTACTCATCAGCCAGACTCTAAATTTGGCCCTAAATTGTCAATCCTGATCACTTCACTGGTATACAAACTTCATAAACAAACTCTTGTTACAGGTCTTCGATATCTACATTGCAGAGCTCCTACTGTATGTTACACTTTTGCTGGAAATTGTCCACAATGGTGCAAAGTATCCATGTGCAGCGCTATGAAGTATATCCAGACCTCTGATTGTCTTTCCAATTTAAACTCACAGTACATGCATACCACTCACATCTCACAAAATTAATATTTTCTCGCCCATCCGAGTGCAAAAATACACTCACACAAGCAGCACCTCAGAATCATCAACAATTTAATTTTCTTTCTCTCATAAAATTCACAATGATAATCCGCCTGTAGAGTACTCTGTACGAGATTAAACTATATGGCGAATAGCATTACCAAAATGCTATGAATGTCACAAAGTGCATGAGCAGTGAAGCAAAAAATACTCAGGAACTGGAAGCCAGCCATACACACTAGTACAAAAAGAGCACACACGAGGAGAGATTTATTAGCATTAAGTACATACGCAGAAAAGAAAACAAGCCCAGAAGCAGGATCTGCTTTATTGCTCAGCCCTCAACTGTTCCTTCTCACTCTCTCAACTTGCCCACACAACATTAGAATGGTTTCTTATAACCCAGGATTCGAAGGGCTGACAGATAAACACAACAAAAATTGTGTTTTAACAACATACCAGGCAATATCCCCTTATATTCATTCAGAATATTCTGCTGCTTGCAGGTGTACACTTAGAGGGTCATTTTGGACCAAGTAGACGATCCATCGATTTTTAGGGTGCGGACGTTCCACCGCCGCCATCTGATGGTTAAGTTCCAGGTGCACCTGGGGATTCCCATTAGCTTGGAAGGAATATTTTCAGTGAAAGTGCCCCCACTCACCTCAGCACAGTAGGAGCACTTGCAGTGAAAGTGTCACGTAGCGTACATTTTCCTTTTTTTTTTTAATATGTGTAAATAAATTAACAAATCAGGGGTCATAAAAAAAAAAAAATAAATAAAAAAAAAAAAAAAGCAATGACTCTGAAACAGTGTTTTATCCTTGGGAGAAGGGGCTAGCGGGAAGAGCATGATGTGCTTCCTCTGTTTGTGACTGCCATGGTTTACTTGACAACACCTTGAAGGTAGCCTTGTGGCTGATATTCTGCCACCTTCATGGAGGTTTAGGCCAGATGTCCTGCAGCAGAGCTCCAGCACCGAGGACAATGCTGGTTCGGGGCTAGGTTCATGACCCACACTCATGTCAGTAAAGTATACCATTGTGAAGATCTCCATGGTGATCAACTAGAGGCGAGACCGTTCTTTCAAACATTAGAACTGTTTGTTGACATGATATTCACTGATGCCCTGTTGTCATCAATGTCAGGACATTCAGATAGCCAATATTCGTCCTGCATTTTGGGTGAGAATTTCTACTTTTGGACCAGCAATTAAGAACATCAAGGCCTCTTCGGTATTGCTTTAAGCATTCATCAATGCGTTTTTCGAACTTCTCTACATTGTGCACAATCAAATCTGAGCTTGACGAGCTTAGGGTAGTAATTCAGCTTTCCACATTCTGAGGATTTACTAACCTTCAGTGAGAATTCACAATCATGTTGAACGCACCCACATAGGGTTTCACAACCTCACAAAGGACTTCCAGGTATTTCAAACAATTTCTTGACTTTGGCCTCGGACAAGGCGTTTTCCAAAGGCGTTGTTTTGGCCTGCAACAGTTTATGCCATTTCTGATCCCTAGGCATACATGCCAACAAACCCGATTCAGGCAAGAGACTCCCAATTTTGTAATCCCAAAGCGGCAACATTTCAGCTATCTCCCGCCTAAAACAGCCTCTGTCTCCATGCAAGTCAAGAAAAGCAATAAATGACCCCGACTTTTTCAGATTCTCCCTCTTTGCAGCTTCAAAATGTTGGCATGTAGACATAGGTTATGTTTAATTGATATACCCGTCCCTCTAAAATAAAACTCAACTGAACTCCAGGAATCAAATATTTCATTCATTCATTTAGTCTATTGGTTAATTCAAACCATAAAATTCCATGAGTCAGTCATCTTATAATCATCCTTTCAATAACAACTAAAACAACACATGATTAGGGATAGGCGTTCGGCATCGTAGCTTTGAGATTTGTCAGAACTATGAGGCCTAACATACACATACTATTTCCACCTTATTTTGTGCGACATTATATGACTTTCAAAAAGAATTTTCAACTAGTTGGCTAATCCTGCTCAGCCTAATCACTGGTACAGGGGAGCATTATTTAACAGGGTAAGAAAGAAGACCAAGCCTCTCATGGCTTGAATGAACACTCAAGCATACCAACCAAGTAAAAAGGTGCATGGTGCAGACATTGCTTATGAAGCAGAGCACAGCTAATCGTGCAAAAAGAGCATTGTGCAAACAATAAAAGCGGAACTAATTTACTAACGGAAAACAACTCTTCCATAAGCTTAAGGGGCAATGAAACTGGCTCTGAACCCCTGGATGGTCGAGATAGGGGTCTATAATCCTCGCACCCTACCCATTGCAGCTTGACCATAAAAATGGTTCACAATAACAAAGGTGGCCATGCCAAGTTACACAGCCCAACTTGTAGGAATTTGGTTTGGTACCTGTAGGAAGGGGAAGGATAATTCGAATTAACCCTGCAATAGCCCTCATGTCAGCGATAAAAGACCATCTGATTCCCAATTCCCACTTGTCTGATTATTAAAACATTGCTAGAAGCTGCAGGACTCAAATACCACAATGCAGAAACAATAGCACAGAATTCTGGACAGGATGAGCTACTCAGACATAGAGCAGGGAATCTGAGAGCTCCCTCTTGGTATTTAAAACTAAAATCATGTGATCAACACTTTTAAAAACTCTTGTACATCTAGACGAATGCCCTTCACTGGACATTTGTATTACATCGGTGGGGTACACAATGATGATTCAGAGGATCCTATGAATGCTGAATTAATATGGGCATCCAATAAGAGCTGGCTCCTGCTCACCTCTTCCAGCTTCTTGGCATTACCGGTCACGAACACAATGCTATTCTTGATAGAAGCAGCCATGCTTCTTGTGGAGTGCAGGTTCCGGGGAAATGCGCTTTCATCTTCACAGCCAATCGACGTAGATCCCAGCTGCGGTTCAAGTCTCGTCTTGAACTGCATCCCGCCCACCTCGTACAAGGAACAGTGTATAAATCGACTCCAAGTTGGCAGCCATGATTAAAATAAATAATACATTTGATTTATAACCATTTTCTGGACAGATGCAAAAATTCTTCAATTTAAAATGGCCACCGAAAGGAAAAAGTTTTAATAATCAGTCGATCGCCATTTACAGGCATACATTTACCAGTACAATACCTTCATGCAGTGGGATGCGGTAGAACGTTCTTTTAACGATTACTTCGAAATAATGCCCAGGCTGATTTTCGCACAAACGTTTTAGTTTATACCGCAGTACAATTAATAACCGATATTAAGATTAGGATGTCGTTATGACGTTTGCTGCCCTCGAAGCCTTGCCATTTCGAGAAATGAATATATTTGCAAAACGGCTTCACAGAAAAATGAAGTCACTGCAGAACTGCGGCTGCTACTAAGTTTAGACTCGTCTTTCTTTCGTTTCCTTGTCTGTGTAGTCCATGTGCTGTCAGAGTTCCGTGCTCTGATTAAATGTACTCGCTGGTCCTTTTCACCCATTTCGGTACTTCCCGCTATGGAGTTGCTGCCACGGAGCTCGCAGGAGTTCGCCTCGGCCCAATATTGGGAGCGATTTTTCCGCCGCCGGGGTACACGCGCCTTCGAGTGGTATGGCGGCTACACTGAGCTTTGCGGGGTGCTGCACAAGTACATCAAAACGAGGGACAAGGTATCTTCTTGATTTAACCCCAAATAATTGTTTGCCTTCTCTGTCATAGTGTGCTGTCTTGTCTGTTTAAATACAGGATACAGCTATGAAACTGCCACTCACTTTTCCTACCTCGACCTGGTGCTGTTTAACTTTTTTTCTTCGCCCGGTGTTTGTACGACCTCCCTCAAACTCAATTCTTTGGTCTAATCAAAGGCCTCAATAACCCGTTTTCAGTTCCAACCTTACATCACGCACAGCTGTGCATCAGGTTGCAAAAGGCATATTGCGACCTTAGAGGCTGCTCGTTGCTTACCATTGTTTGACTTTCCAGTCACTCCTGTTTGCCTGTGTCTTATTTGTGTCCTAGCTTGTCAATCTTGTGTGTCCCACCCATGGAGCATATCCTCTTTACTATATATTTTGATGGTCTGGCTTCTATGCTTCCACTTCTTGCTTTTCAACCACTACCATATACTTTTTGTTTAAGCACACCACAAGAGTGCATTTGTTTTTCAGTTGTCTCCCTCATGTACTTCTTACCCCCTGCCCTCAGTGTTGCTCACTGTCATCTGTACTTCTCCCTCCCTCTCTCCTTATGTTGTGCCCAAGTTGCTCTCTGACCCTTTGCTATCGGCCACCTTTGCCAGGATTTTCTTGGTGATGTGCACAAAATGTGAACAGTGATGGCCCTAGTTGATGACTCTTCCATGCAGGTCAGGTGGTAGGTAAGGCATTTGAGTTATTTCACACTGGAGTTTACTCTGTATTTTTTTTATTTGTCTCTCTATGGCATTTTCACCTTATTTTACATTTACAGACATAACAGTACAACTGCCACCGGCATATTGCATCACAGCTGATTGTAAACGAGTAACAGTGTTTTATAAAATCAGAGATCCAATACAACCATTATAGACTACAAAGAGAGCGTTAGAAGAATAACAGGAAAAGGGGGTAGTGTGGGTAATGAGTGAGGCCATTAACTGGCAAGTGAGTCCCCAGCATGGAAAGGGGAGGGTTAGGGCCATTTTATGCCACTATCAGAGTGTGAGGGTGACAGAGACATAAGCAACTCAGTAGGCGTGAGTAGGGAAGTTGGGGTAAGGGGTATAAGAAATGGCATACGATTGAATCAGGTGACAGGCGTAACTGTGTCCTGGGTCACCCCTGATGATGGCATCAGCGGTCCAGTAGCAGGATCTCCTGGGCGTAGTGAAGTCTGTAAAGCATCTAGGATGGTGTCCCAGCTATCAGCTAGTGGGTACTCGCAAAGACCTGTGTGTCTACCCTATGCAGTGACCCCACCCCCCAGAGTTATTGCTGTTAAGGCACATTGACTATCTCTAATTATATATGAGGCCTGTCTGTCCAGACTGTTTTTCATTGTTTGAGTAATCCATTATTCAGTCAGTGCATGGTCACGATTTCCACTGCACATATATTTTGTGCTGGTGTAACCATATACCTTGCTGACCAGAGACCATACCTTGCTGTTCAAGCCTCCTTCATGGGTTAAACATGTCTTTGTGTATCATAAAAAATTAAGAAGCATTTCATTATAAGACATTGTGGGCCTGATTTAGAGTTTGATGGACGGGTTACCGCTTCACAAACGTGATGGACATCCTGTGTGCCATATGATTGCCAATAGGATATAGTGGGATCGTAATATGGCAGACGGGATCCGTCACATTTGTGGCAGAGTAACCCCATCTGCCAAACTCTAAATCAGACCCTGTGTTTGGAGCTTTGCTCCCATATCAGTTCTCTATAAGTCATAGAGAACGTGCCACAATAACATAAGAGAAATAGACAAGTCTGTTTGAGGTTTTTAACTGCTCTGTTTCCTACAAAATGGACACAAGTGGTACATTTCAAAAAGGAGGAATCTGTAATGACTCTGGAACAACTGTATGTTGTGCACGCAATTGATACAACATTTGGAGGCTCATTTATTTGATTATCTGACTGGTTTGTGTATTTTAAGCCACTATAGTAGTTAACTTGTCGGCGCATTTTAATACTTTTTAAATTCTTCAAGTTATAATATGGTAGGGCACTGTTTTTGGTGGTATTTAGATTTGCCACCTAACTAGAAGATAATGTTTCATTGAATTACTGTTTGTTTTGCCAATTCATTGTTAAATTCCACTATAATATTGTGATGCGTTCTAGTGTAGTTCTTATCTACAATCATAAATGACCATTTCGTTTCTTTGGTCCTAACTCATCAGATGGTGTTTGTTACCAATTAAAGCAACCCTCCTGTGTCAGAAAGCTAATGGGAAGTTTTGTACCCGAAAGTGAGTGAGTGAACATCTTGTTTGTTGGTTGTCACTTGCCCTGCTGAAATGTGCGACAGGATGACTGATGTTTGTCTGTTTCTTGGCACAATCGTTGTGTGTACTTTGCTTTCTCTAATGACCGAGCTGACAAAAATCTCTGGAATGCACCTCTTAGTTCAAACAAGACATTTATTATCATTTCACCACGAGGTTCCTAAAAGGAGATTAGCATGTTGACAGCACACGTTTAAAAATAGTTACAGCAATGAAAGGAAAACATACCAAAATGATTCTCCACTGCAGTGTACATAGCAAATATATGTATTTATATTATATTAGGCAAAGCAAATAATGAAGTAAAAATTAATCACCGCAGGGCCTGCCAAACTCTTCATCTTTCTCATACCAGCAAGACGATAACCCTGTTCGAATGCGAGAAAGAAAGAGATCCCCACCCTCACGGGACAGATATCAGGCATCCGATGTCAAGAATCCTGACTAAGGCCATTCTCCCTCTCACTGTCGCACCAGGTCTTTTTATATCTTAAAAAAACAGAAGGAGCATTCTGGAAAAATCCCCTCATTTAGCAATTCAAACAGGCTGGCTAGTTTAGGTCTGCTTTGAAAATAACAAGTTGAGGTTTGGCCACAATCCCAAGGTGTCAAATCAAAACAAGGCAGTTCCCTGCTGTCTGAGTACATCCTTATCAACCAAAGCCCTTGGTGAGAAAAAACACGAAAACAAGCAGAGTTTACAATGTGGAAAAGTACGAACAGATTTAACATGACAGTATCTAATGCTACGATAAAGTCAATGGGCAGCTAAACTGAATACAAAATGTAGTCTGCAACTGGTGAACACTAGACAGCTAATCCAGGTGCAAAGTGGTGCAACACAAAGTCAGTGGTCAAAAACACATATTTCACTACAGTGTGCTACTGTCTGTGGTACTTAGGACACTGGCCACTGTAGGCGGTTGCAGAATAGAACAGTTCTATAAAATAATACTGGATTACAGGCAGGTTTTTTTTTTTTTTTTTTTTTTTTTTTTTTTTTTTTTTTGGTGGGGTCTATGGAGCATTGTATACTCTAATATTGTAAAGTGGTCTGTGCCTGGTTTCTAGCAGTGTTCAGTATCTTAGTTTAAAGCGTGGTTCTTGTGTCATTTTGTGACTTTCTTGACTTTTTTCTTTATATCTTGTGTATGGTTGGTATTGAAGGAAGACATGTCAATTTTAGTATGATGGTGCTATCAAATGTGAGATTTGTTCTGTGAAAAATGAGGTGCTAGGGGGTTACTCAGATCGTGCAGATATTCTAATTCTGTTTTCAAAGGCATCTCTTTTGGTACCTGCCACTCTGAGTACCATGATTGACCAGTAAATTTTCTTTATATACGAGGGAATAGTGTAGGATAGCAATCTGATATAGATTGACTCCCATCATGTGCAAGATAATACGTGTGGGTGCCCAGCCAATTCTGTTCTTCAGAAATAAAATGTAATTCGTGTAGTAAGGAGGTTAATATAAGATGAAAACTTCAGCAGGTATTGAAGAAACCTGAAGTGTTTAATGGTTCTGGGGACAAAGGTACATCCAGTAATATAACAAAAATGTTCCCTGTCTCTTTGCATGCTCAAGTATTCTGTGGCACAAAACGAAATAGCTTTTTGCATGCCAAAGAACTTTACTGGCAGTCCTAAACCACAATGCAGTGAATGTCAGGTGACCGCGATTAGTAGGGAGGTTGAAATAGAGCCATTGTAAATCTGCCTCTCAGAACTAAAAGCGAATGGTCTCTGAACAGAATACTGTCCCTGTATGTTCAGGGAATTTAGGTCTGACAGAATCCTTCCAACAACATTTTCTTATCCTAAAATGACACCTGGAACACTATGGGTTTTCACTGATGTTTTCAAACACCCATCCTTAGATAACCCAGCCAATCAAAGGTTTCTATTGCATTTCAGTACAAATTTGGTTAAAGGTTCAAGTCACTACTATTCTGGTTGACTGGGTCGTCAAAGCTTGGTAGGTTGGAACTATAAGTCTTGCGTTTTTGATGTGGGACCACCACAAGATACTTCTTTTGAGGGCCCTGAGTTCATCAAGGCTGTCCACCCAGAAGATGGGGCAATACATTTGAGGATGGGTTCAGTTGAAGGCACTCACCAACCTTTAACGTTTGCATATTTTCAGAAGGATTAGGGCTAGAGATACGTAGTCGGGGGTTATGGAATTGTTGCAGTTGACCTGCAGCAAAGAAAGGTAGCCTCCGTATGCTCACCCATCTTCTTCCAACCCAAACAGAATATTGGCCTCTGTTTTGGGGGGCATACGAAAGGTGAAAGTGAATCCCATATAGCTAGATTCCACCAGAAAGGTGAAGGAGGGTTTTTCTAATCTCTTAAGGTTTTCAGTGTTATGGCTTCACAATAGTAGTAATAATAATTATGCTTTTATATTGAGTTACACAGAGCTCTTCTGCCATTTCCAAGCTCTGTAAATAACAGGTGTAAGTTGTTTAAGTTGTCCTCAGTTTACCATTGTTATAAGTGTAGAAGTGTGAGTGGCCTTGCCTGTAAAAGATGTAGCAAGCTACTGATCAGAGCAGATGTGGGCAGTGAGCATTACTCCACTGAAACGTTTTGTTGACTTATAATGTGGTGGCTTCTAGCTGGACAGACCTAAGCAACTCTCTGAACATTGTCTTGCCCTCTGTAGGCTCGCTGACAAAGCAGGTCCTTTTACGGCTAGGCCTTTGTCAGAAGGTGTGTTTTTGATTATTCCCACAGCATGCAGACCACCTTCAGTTGGAGTCATCTCCTGAGTCCAGACCCCTTCTTGACGTTTCAGATCTTAATTCATCGGGGGTTATGAAGACTGACCGTGTGATTCTTCTTACTGCTGTTCCAAACTGCTTCTTTTTATATATTTTATTATTTGTATTTTATGGACACACAGCAGTACAAAAATGTCATCATAAAAAGGGCGTCGTAGTTCATACATGAATTTCAAATATCAAATATTACCATCTTTATCATATGTAGAAAAAAAACATATTCATTTGTTAACCAGTCCGCTCTAGGGAGAAAAGTGGTGCCCAAATTTTGAACCCTTTTTTCCAACTGCGGCACCCTTTATACTATATAAGCTGTATTCCAGATGATATACAGATAGGAGCCGCGTAATCCATTGACTCCAGGATTGAGGGTCTGATTCCCGCCAATCAGATGCTACACATCCACGTAATACAGACATTGCCACAAACGGAAAGTATCTAAATCGGTTCTTACAGACAGAATCATCAACCCCCAACAAAACCAATTGAGGTGTTAGGTCAACGTCCTGTCTCATGACTTTCTTCAAAAATTCTGATATTTCATAAATCAGTCTTGATAATTTCACACAGTCAGCAAACACATGGCAGAGATCTGCCTCCAGACTTCCACATCGCGGGCAGGTATTACCCAAACTTTTTCCCCAGCTAGCAATCTTGGCCGGTGTATAGTATAGATTATACAAAACCATAAAATGCTGGGCTTGCGGGCCGGCCGACAGTAAAACATTCTGAGCCATTTCTATAGAGTCAAACACTTCACACTCTTTAGCGCCTACCCGTGTTTCCCACTTCTTAACGAGCAATGCAACATCATCCTGTACTGAATCTAGGAGGAGCGGGTACAAATTCTTAATAGCGCAACCTATGGGTGTACCCACAGCCTCCATCAGCTTAATCTTGCCCCCGCATGGATTATGTTTAAAAGTGGTTAGTAAAAAATTCCTGATCTGTAAAAATTTGAAAAAATCCCTTCTGTCCAGGGCAAACTCTACACTTAAGTCCTCAAATGTCTTAAAATTACCACCGGAAGAAAAAAATCCCCCACTTTCTGAATACCACGGCTGGCCCATTTTATACAGTAATGATCTTTAAAAATTTCTGGAAACATTGGTGTGTTCCAAAACGGTGCGTAGTAACAGACCCGCCCCATCCCTATCTTGCGCTTAAACTGCACCCAAACCTTGAAGGTGGAGTTGATCGTTTTGAATTTAACCTTCTTGTAGTAGCTAGGTTCCAAAATCCGTAAGAAGGCTGCATCCACCTCCTTGCCCAAGATTAATGTGTAAATTGAGGGAAGGGTATCTTGTATAGATCTATCCATAGCATATAGTGTCTGTGCATATTGTAGCAGCCGCCAGATAATATAATTTGAAATTGGGGAGTGCCCACCACCCTTTCTCTCTTGGAAGCATCAAAAAACGAAAGGCCAGACGTGTTTTAGTATAAGACCATATAAAATTACTGGTCAACCCTTCCATTAATTTAAACCATTCCTGTCCAATTTCTAATGGTATAGTTCTGAAAAAGTAGAGCACCTTAGGTAGAAAAGTCATTTTTATCACATTACAACGTCCCATAAGCGATAGATGCTGGTTATTAATACAATACAGATCCTTCTTAGCCTTAGTTAAAACCGGGGCCAGATTTATTTCTACTAACTCATCAAGGTTAGCCGTCAACTTAACTCCTAAATACTGGACTTGGGTCTTTATACGCTCATCCTCAAAGCTACCCAACCATTAACTAATATTTGACACTTCGTTTTATTCAATAAGTAGCCGGACACTTTTCCAAAGCGCGCAGCCTCCTGTTCTATTTCCTGCAAAGCGGTCGTAGGATCAGTTGTAACAACCGCAATATCATCCACATAAGCAAGTATTTTTGTGCTGCCCCCTATCAATACCACTGGACTAATCTGATTATTATTAAGCAGTTTCCTTATCAGAGGATCAATATATAGGGCAAACAACAATGGTGAGCATGGACAACCCTGCCGTGTACCTCTCTGAATAATAATAGGAGCTGATTTTAGCCCAGCTATTTGCAAGGTGGCAACAGGGTTGTGATAGAGCTGCTGAATCGCCTTAGTAAAGCCAGGGCCAATATTATTCTTGCACAAGGTTGTCCATAGGAAGGGCCAGTGGACAAGCAGTATAACTGAATTGGAAGCTTAGCCACTGCCCTGGCATCCAACACTGTGATAACACGTCTTATATGATCAGCTGTGCTTTTTCCTGGAATGAACCCATGCTGCCACAGAGATACCATATTAGAAATCACTGAGCTTAATCGGTTAGCCAGTATCTTAGCATAGATTTTGGCATCACTATTGATCAAAGAGATCGGGCGGTATGAGCCAGGTAGATGTGGCTCCTTATCTTTTAAAAAAAAAACTATTATCTTAGCCTCTTCCCATGAAGTCGGTTGGTGGGGTGACCCTGACTGTATTTCAAGGAATAAGCTAAATAATTCCTTTAGTAATTCTAAAAAAAAAAATCTTGTAAAACTCAAGTGGAATCTGATCTACCGATATAACGCAGCAACTCCACCGAGGCTGCCCGAAATCCTGCCGCGCGGTATGCTCGACGGAGGCGTGGGAGCCGCCGTGGCAACTGCGACCAAACGAGACGGGCTGGAAGGCTGATCCGATTCAGCTGGAACAGCCGGCCGCCATCTTGGATCCCTGTTCCAAACTGCTTCTTGATGTAAAATGATAGTCCACTCTTGTTTCTAGAGGGCTGCAGTAGTTCAATATAGAACAGATCTCTAGTCACTTTGAAGTGCATATGCCTTGCATCCCGCAGCTGGAAAAGAGAGAGAACACTGGCAGCACATACTTCCAAATTTGTATTTAACCTACTGAGTCACTAATGCAGCAGAAAGTATCTTCCCCCGAGCAGGAAGAGGGAGGGTCACCTGAGAATCCTTCCGCACAATTTGACTGATGCACGGAAGTTCACTAATGAGCTAAAACACTTACCTGTGTCCTGCCTGAAACCAAAGGCTTATTGACTGATATGTTTATTTGCACTGCAAAACCCTGATTAGAGAACAACCATTGTTCCGATAAACAAATTCTCCAAAGCATAATAAATGATGACCATGCCAAGTAGAAACATGACTAAAGAGTAGAGCAGCCTCTCACACACAGAGTGAATAATCAAAATGTTCGGTCTCCTTCCAGTGACAAACAACGAAAACACACCCTAACGTCAACACACATTCATAGGATAGTGATGGGTCGCAAGTTTTGAGGACTGACCTTTTTTAAAAAAAAAAAAAAGTCATTTATTTTTTGATTTGGCGGCTGAGCCAGTAAGCATCTCAATTGGTGCTTGAAGGTTAAAAAAAAAAAAAAAAAAAAAAAAGCCTTGTTTCTCTGAATTAATAACTGCAACAAATCATCTAGCTGTCAATCTACAGATGTGATGTCTCATCTTAACATTAAAATTTAGAACTCAACTGGAAGATCAATATATAAAAAACACACCTTAGACTAAGGGACAGATGGTACTCAGTTTTTCACAGGTTGACAATGTGGTAAGGTTACTTTACGTATGTTTGTTGTGTTTTCCTTATTTGTCTGCTGTGGAATTTGTATGTGGTTCATGTGTTTGTGTTTTATATATTTCGGTTCTCTCTCTTTTAAAAAAAAATATGTTTGTACCACCCCACTGGGCCAAAAATTTACAGTGGTGCGTTACCTATATCTGTGTACTGAAATTCTGAAGACCTCAAAGCACATTGGCCAGACAGCTGCCGTAAGCCAGAGGAGGGGAAGGAAGAGCAGGTTAACAGGTAAGCACATTTACAACAGAGGATAAACCCTGATGTCCTGTAGTGAACAAAAAGTGATCCATCAGCCAAAATGAGCTTACACAGAAAGAGGGGTACTCCACACAATTACAAGGCTATGCTTCAAACTGTGCCAGACTTTAGCTTCAAGTGCAATATTTTCTAATTCACACTAAGCCTACATACCCACGCAGCAGTACTGCATTGGTCAGAGAGCCACATCCATAACCTTAACTGGTAGCTCAAATAGCAGTGGAAAAAAAACAAATACCATCAAAACAATGCTTCAAAGAATGGACCATGGAGGGTGGCTCAGGAACCATACCCCAGCGAGAACACTAATGACTAAAATACTGGTCACCAGAAGTAAGACAAGTGAAAAAGTGGGAAAACCAGTGCTTGACTTCTAGCGAAAGGTCATAAAACAACCATTTACTCCACCATGAGTCATAACCAATACCAAGCAACCGCAAACTAGAAACAGTTTAAGCTATGGGCGAAGTGGCCAGTTGCACTGCCCCCCCCCCCCTCTTTCAACAGAGCCCCTAGGAAAGCAAACCTTTTTGCGTTGACCTCTGTGTATGCTATTCTCTTTCACATAGCTTTATTCGGTTACTTTCAACCATAAAAGCAAACAACCAACAATTGAATAAAAAAAGAAAAAGAAGTTTAGTTAAAAAAAGGGATAAGAATAAAATAGAATAACATATGTTCAACCTTAAAACACATAAAATTGCATTCCATCAAGAATGCGCCTGACCCCCTAATATCTGTCATTTAAATTAAACATAGGGTTTTATTTCAGTCCTTAGGTGCATAGTTAAAATTTAGCAGCTAAAATAATTTGTTCCTCATCATCATTTTTTCCCCAGGGTACTGATACGAATATGCCAAGCAGCTACAATATACTTGCTAACTGCACAAGATAAAGAGAGGGAAGTATCCCTCATCATGATCCTCAAGGCAGCCATACAGTGTCTTATTCCCATATTTCTACACACAGGTCGTAACCACTTCCGTCGCGCAGTCATATATGCAGGGCATATAAACATAAAATGTACAATAGATTCAGAAGTGTGATTACAACTAGGACAGGGATCAGATCTTGTAATCAGACTCCGTGTACTACCATAAGATTTAAGAGGCAGGCAACCATATCTGAACTGAATGTATAAACTCTTACTTAATGGATCAAGAATTGTATCCATAAATGGTTCCAGATACGGATACCATTTGAAGTAAAAAAATTGTGAGGTCAATCTGCCGTGTGTTGAGCACATCAGGTAGTTTTCCCTGACATATATCCAGTAAACAGTTTTCAAATGGTTCTTCTGATCCTTCCTTATACTTTCTGGATGGCTCCAAAACTCACTAAGACCCAATCTATAAAACCATTTTGAGATGTGATTAAACCAAGGAATGGTAAGAACATTTGGTCTATCTAGAATGTCTTGAATAGACTCCTTATATGTGGATAGCTCAGGGGTGGTCCATACACGGACCCAGAAAAGCAGTGGTCGTAGGGCAATTACATCTGAGATGCATGACAGGCCAAGGTCCCAGAACATTGGCAGCAGTGGGGTATTACGAGGACAAGACAAAGTTGACCTTACAAAGTTGTTTTCCCCCACTGCCAACTTGCCAGTGTTCGAGGACCCCCAGATTTCTGCCCCATAGACCGCAGCACTCTGTGCCTTAGCTCGGTAGATTTTAATGGTTGGAGTAATCACTCTCTCAGAGGTAGACTTGTGGAAGCGTAGAATAGCCCCAGATCTCTGGGCCAAAAGAGCTAAACTTTTATCGATTTTGGGCCCCCCAATGCAGATTGTTGCTAATTCTCACCCCCAAATAATCTATGGAGCTTACCATGCCTAGGGGGTTTCCATTATAGAAAATTGAATATCTCTTAGTGGGGCTACAGCCCAGGGTCATAAGTTTAGTTTTGCTCTGATTAAGTTCAAGTCCATAGTCATCACAAAACAAACTAAACTTATCCACAAGTACCTGGAGACCCATAGGAGTTCTGGAAATCAGGAAGGAATCGTCAGCAAATAGCAAAATTGGAATTTTGTGGTTATTCAAGGATGGAGCATCATTTTGGCAGTTGGTAACGGCTTGCACCACCTCGTTAATAAACAATGTGAATAGAGTTGGGGCAAGAACACAGCCCTGGCGCACTCCTCTCCTAATATCTATTTTGTCGGTGAGTTCCCCCCGATTGCCCCATCTAACTTGTGCAAATGATTTTTCATGTAACCTTTGAATTAAATGCACTAAGTTTCCTGGGATACCGATTTTGTTTAGTACTCCCCAGAGTTTCTCTCTTGGGACAAAGTCGAACGCAGATCTTAAATCTACAAAAGCAACATAGAGTTTTTGCTTAGATAGGGTGACATACTTCCAAAATAATAATGACAGCCTGAAGACTTGGTCCATGGTGTTAGTTTTAGGCCGAAAGCCGGCCTGTAAGGGGGATAGAATTTGTTATCCTGAATCCAATCAGTAAGCCTATCCAAGACTTGCTTAGCAAACGTCTTCTGAAGGATATCGATAAGGCTGATTGGTCGATAATTTGCAGGTGAACCTACATCACCCTTTTTGTGAATCGGAATTATTTCTGCACCACGCCAAGAATCTGGAATAGGGCTACCAGCTGCTATGACATTACACAATAAGTTAATGTACCATGCCCATATCTTTGGTTCTGATTTAAACAGGTCCCCTGGAATTTTATCTGGACCAGGAGCTTTAGCTGGCCTCAGAGAATTAATTGCAGCTGTTGTTTCGGCTAAGGTAAAAACAATGCTCTCAGTTGAAGTCTTGGTGACAGCCCAACACTCATCATATCCAGGGACCTCCAGAGCTTGCGGTGCAGGCAGAGCATAAATTCCAGAAAAATAGGACACCCATCTTTCGGGCTGAATATACATGCCAATATCATCATTACCCCTTTTCGAGCTAGAGGTCAACAGCCGCCAAAAGGAACTATCATCTTGATGTTTGACTGCTTCAAGCAGCTTCTGCCATATCTCATTATCCCAGTCTTTTTTTGCTTGTTTCAGGGCATTGACATACCTACGTCGGGCCTCTTTAATAACCTCTTGGGTAGAGTTTTTTACAGCCTCGTTTAAATTAGATCTTGCTCGCACACAATCCTGATTGTACCAATCCCTACGAGGGATGTCAACAGGTCTCGGTTTAGAAGGGATTTCCCTATAGAAGATACCCTGTAGGGAATCCACCAATTTATTGTGGATAACCATAATAGGAATATCAGAGACTTCTTGTGCCTCGTAATCTACAAAAAGCTTTAAAAATGATGAATATATTTCCCTAGTCAAGTACGGGTTGGATTCGACCTTCGGCCAACAGACCTGAGAGCGTCTATGATTCAGGTAAGGGAGTGGGACATTAGTGATCGTTGTGTGCTGGACTCTTAAAAATGCATGGTTGGTCAGTACAAGGCACAAGGGATTATGATCACTATCCAGGCGGGGTAATATTTCCATGTCCAGTGAGCTTGACCATAGCCCAATGTCCACCAGAATATAATCAATAGTACTGAAGGAAAGCCCTCGCTTGAAAGTAATAGCTCGCTCAGGATCTGATTTAGTGCGGCCATTGCATTCCCTCAGGCCATATTTCAGGCAAAGGGAAGACAATTGAGATGCAACACGAGAAGCTGGCAGAGACGCCATTTCCTTGGATTGGGGAATACCCCAATATTCGTCCTCCTCAGTAGTCAGATTTCTGATGGTGTTGTCCAACACAAAGGAGCAATTTAAGTCACCAGCTATAATCAGAAAATCTGAAGAGTCCAAAAGCTCTATATATTCCGTCAGCTGGGTGAGAACAATTGATTCTGACCCACGGGGAACTGATCTTGCATAAGTATTCAGAAGTATCATCCAAAATCCAGGTCGGAATGTGAGTTGCACACCCAGCAGATCATAGGAATTAAACTTTATCATAGAGTGGTCACATTCTAGCTTGTTGTTCAATAAAATCATTAACCCTCCTATCTGTCTTCCAAAGCCACCAGAAGCAGGTTGGGCAGCAGAAAAATAGGTTGTAAAGCCTTGAATGGGTATCTGTTCTGCAGTCCAAGTTTCCTGAAAAAGACAAATATCTTGTTTATTAACAAGGCTTACCCATTCCGGGTCACCCAACTTTAACTTAATTCCTGCAACATTCCAAGATATAATATTGATTTTGGGAGGCGTAGATATTAACTTAGTTCTCAATAGAGGGGCAGTAGATGGAGTCCCTATGCTATTACTCTATCTAAATCTCTCTCTCTCCCACCCTTACCCCCATGCCCTCTCTTCGCCCCCCCCCCCCCACTCCCAATCATGATCAGGATATTTGGATCACGGGTAAGACCTATTTCAACTGTATCTTTTTTTAGTTTTACCCTGTTAACATTTTACATATAATTTAATATGGTTTGGCATCATGTGAGCTTGAGTAAATAGGAAATGGGTAATAAAATTCCAAATATGTTCCTTACGGGGCACTTTGTGCTTACGTCTTCATAACTTCTTTTTATTCCTTTAAAGTATCCAAGCCAGATTTGAGTCCTTTTATCCCCATAGCTTGGGGAGTCCGAAGGTACCCAGGGTTTGTGGATTCCTCCGGAGGGAACAGTGAACATAAAGTTAGTGTTTTATTGGGAAAATGTGGGAGAAAAGTGCTGTACTATAAAGCCACGGATGTGGAATTTAATAACATATCTACTTGTTCATAGGACATGTTCCTTCATAAATCTACTTCTTCTGTAAAAAATAATCTACTTGTCCCTGTGGTGCCATGTAGAGCGGCAACAAATTATGGCAGCAATCTCATTATGTAAGAGCTCTTATAATAGTGTCTCTGATTATGCCAGGGAATTCTAGCAATTTCCTTAATTTTCCACCTTTCCACAGATCTTCATAATTGGGCTGAAGGTAGCGGTAAACAAAGGTTCCAAGGCTGGAATGTCCTTTTGAGTCTGTGAAAACCTACCAACTTGCATGTTTTATGGGTTTTCACAAGCTCTTCTCTAATGTTTTCACATACCGGTAAAGCTTGTATATTTACTCTTGACAAGGGCAGAAATAAAACTTCTTCCAGGGTTGGGAAAATAGTAGTTGGAAGAAAAGTGAACCTATAGATACTCAATATATTTTCAAATTAGCAAATCTACACATGCATCTTTGCTCATGCTAAAAACAGTTCACAATTATTATCTAGGAGTGCAATTTCCTGTTCTACTTCTGTAAATTTTTATGACTTCATTAAATATGTAAAACTGCACTAATGCAAAGGCAATTACCATGGGTGCACAATTTTGACTTTCTTTAACAATTGGGCCCTCATTACTCGCGATGGCAGTCGGACCACCGCAGGCAGGGAAGTCCGACCGCCCCATTCTGACTGTGGCAGATGGGCCACGGTCCGACTGCCGGCACCACTAGGTTGCTGTCTGTTGACAGCCTGGCGATCTCGGTGGTCGCAATCCGCCAGGGCAGCGCTGCAAACAGTGCTTCCCTGGGGATTACGAGTCTCCTTTCTGCCATCCTTTGCATGGCCAGAATTACTGTCGCACCCGACCCACCACACTATTACCGTCGCTTTGATTACGAGCCGGCGTCAGTGTTGTGTTGAGTTTTCCACTGGGTGGACACGGTGTTTTCGCCTGCTGGCCCAGCGGAAAACTCCTAATAGGGCAGCCAACATACCGCCAGCAGTGGCGGTATGCTGGCTGCAGCGGCTTCGGCTGTCTTTGAAAAAGACTGACAAAGCCGTAATGAGGGCCTCTGTCCTCCTAATCAAGTCTGGTATTAATCAAGACCTTTTTTGTTTTTATTAAAATTCTTTCTCTCTCTCTCTTTCCATCTGTTGGCTGTCTTCACTGTGAGTGATATCAATCTGCTCTTTCACAAGGAGCATATCTTCACACGAAGGAGTTTTGTTCACTGCCAGAAACTACTGTGGCGATGTGTGCTTTTAGAGATCAAAAATATTCTTGTGTTTTGCCAGTGTTTGTTACAGTGGTGAAGGCCCGCAGTTCCCCAACAATGTTTTTTGAAAAGTCATGTAAAAAAAAAGACATGCACTGACAAAACCAAAAGACTGAGAACTGATGTCAGACCTATTGGCTTTGCCAATGTTTGTTAATTTTCATGTTTGCCATAATCTTGTTTAAACCGGTTTCACTAATTTTCCATTATGAATACCTTTTGGAAATACTAGTATGCATTAAAACATTTTAATGAATGATGCTTCAAGGAAATAGCACCAGTAATTTAGCAAAACGTTTTTCCCTCTAGTTTCATTTTGTTGTGAACATTTTATTTTGAAAGCACAGAATCATCACTTTTGCTTTCAAGCTTCAGAAATTATTTGCATCTATTCAGAGAGCATTCTGGAAACATTACATGTACCCTCATATTGTTAAACTTTGCGAATGTGTGTACACATTTTTTTTTACTGGAACCACTGGCAGTGGTGCTATCTGAGCTTACAACATGTATTTAGAGTGCTCACACTAATAGTAAAGACTTCGCATTAATGAACCATAAATACAAGCACAAACAGCATAAACATGGAAATAAAAGTTACCTCAACTGCAGACAATTACATTCCTTGGCAGTCAATGGATTTGTGCTGCATGGTGTTCGGCCTACTTGTCCCAAGGACAAAACAAAACACCAAAACTTGTTGTCCTTGATCCCCCAAACAATATGTCCTGGGAGGTGAGCTACAGCAATTCCACACCCCTGAAAGCGTATTTTTTCTTAGAAATGGTATCAACAAAAGATTTGCTGTGCTAAGGCCACCATCTCTCCAGCTATCAGGGTCAAAGTGTTGTAAAACAAAGGCGCAATCTGTTTTAACCACAGTGTTTGTTTTTTGCCCTAGAAAAAGGCCTTATGGGTTTTTACAGCTGGCTCTCCTTTTGGCTATAAAAAAGGGTGGCCGTAAGCTGGATGGGAGTTTGCCCTACCCCCCCCCCAAACTGGGTTTGGAGAGTTTTGGAATGGGCGAATGCTGAAAGGCAAAACCTTACGCTGACTAGATGTGACAACAAAGCTCAGGTTGACCTTGCAAATTGGTTATTGGTGTTGGAACAGTTTCAGTCATACAACAGGGATAATGGTTCTGGTTCAGATGTGGGTGATGGTACAGATGAGAGGGACTAAGACTCGCTTAACTGTTGAGCCTGGATACATGTCTCTAATCTTGACTCGGAGTGTATTGACTACATGCTTCCTATTGTATTTGCACATATGTTGATCCTGTATTACACCAGGCTGTGGAGGACGTTGGGGACACATGGTATGGGCAACTGGTTTGATTTCAAGTTATTTACTATGTTTTATTTTCTGTTCTTTCTATTGGACATTGAAAAAACTATAAATGAAGGTGTTAAGATGCAGTATCTTTCACTTTAATTGGTTGTCCTTTTTCCCTATTGTTGTGTGGTTTCTGCCTACATGTGAGGCTTGGCTGAGCGCCTCCAACAGGAACAGAAGAAAAATGACTTTGTAGCAAGTTCTTGTTAACTTTTTTTTAACAATAACTCAATGTATGGAACGCCCAAGTAACATGCCAAAATTGTTATATAAACTGTAGTAGCCCGTGATTAAACATGTGACCATTCTTGGCTGCTACAGGAGAGCCTCAAGCCCTCAGTACGGCAAATAACTGGTGCTGCCCCACGCAGTGCACTGACTGTGGAATGGTGAAAGGCTGAGTCGACCGCACTGGGATACATACATCTGAACTGCAGGGTGGCTGAAGCTTGCTGCTTAGTTCACTGAGCTGTGTAATATACGATCTAATGAAGTTCACAGGAATGCCAGTTTTAGTAATAAGCAGTATATTATTAATTTTTAGAAGAATGTCGCCTTTTTCACCTATAAAGAGAGAAAGAGAGAGATATGCTCAAGGATAACCCATAGACACATGTACTCCCTACAGCACACTCGGGAATGGCAAGAACTATAAATAAAAGAAAGAGATACAGAGTAGGTGACTGAAGTAGGTCAGACAAACATGTCTTCTTGGAGAGCGGTAAATTATTCTAAGATGGCCAGGGGTTTCAAACTAGTTTATTGTGGTAGTGACTGCATATCTCCATAAATTATTTATAGTTACTGCTCATCTCTTTCAATTTTATGGCAAGACCGGAGGCTCCTATTATGCTTCTCTATCTTGCTTTATTTTAAACAGCAGCAGTCAAGAAAAACTACATTTCCCATGAGGCTGAGGGAACACAGCCAATGGGGAAAGAAAACGTATAGGCAAGGCCACCAATGAACATGTTCGAACGTACTATAAACAGTATACTTGACTGCGACCAGCCCTCTTTCTTGCTGCTCGCAGTCAAGATAAATGTTCCAAAATTTTATATATTTACTCTGTGTGCGCGTTTATATTGATACCATTTTAATGTTTATTGTACCCATTCTTCACCTTATGCCGCACGACTCTGTGACGTATTATCGCTACCCTCGTAGCGTTTCCCCTTCATGAATACTATTGTTTTCCCCCTCGCGCCGACTTTTTCTCTGGAACGCGCGAACGTTCCAACGGCCGCTTTCTCCGCGCTTCAGGCTTTCTTCCGCCCAGCTGCCTCTCGACGCTGCCTGCTCTCCTCTCTTGTATCCGGCCAACCTCCTCACACCGGTAACGCCCCCGGGGGCGTGTTCTTTCATACTTCCACCTTCTACAACATTTCATTAACCCTTTCTTCCTTCAACATGACAAACAATGCCCACAATGAAGAGGATAATTTTAACCAAGAACTTGATAATTTTATTAATGATTCTGTGGCAAAAGCCATCAATAATTCAATGGGCAAAATTACTAAAAACCTCCAATCCTCTATACAGGACATGGTTTCCAAATCCTTATCGGCCCATTCTGCGGGGGAATGCAGAAAAAGAAAGATATCTAAGGATTTGTCTGCCCAAAAAGACCCCAATACAGTCACCCCTGATGGCGCTAGCATGACTGGTGAAAATTCTTCACCCCAGACCGAGGACAAGTCTCTTCAAAGGCCTCCTTCTAAGGAGGGGAAACCCAAACTAAAATGTTCAGAAAAGACTAAACATGTTTTAGCTGCGCCACAAAAAATATTTATATCCCACATCTCCGACACAGACGATGACATGGGTGACTTAGACGATCCTGATGACGTCACTGATATCTGGGGCTCCCAGTCTCAATCCCCCCCCAAAAGTCAAAACTTGACTCGTCCACTAACCCATTTACACCCAAACAAATCCTGGACCCAGATGGTAATCCCATGTTTAATCCCTCCTTCATCCACCACCCTAACTCTACTGAGTGGCTACCCTCTTCACATGTTGCAGACTATGGGGGTCATTCTGACCCTGGCGGCCGGTGGCCGCCAGGGCCACCGACCACGGGAGCACCGCCAACAGGCTGGCGGTGCTCCCACGAGCATTCTGACCGCGGCGGTTCAGCCGCGGTCAGAAGCGGAAAGTCAGCGGTCTCCCGCCGACTTCCCGCTGCTCGGGGGAATCCTCCACATAGGGATTCTGACACCCCCTACCGCCATCCTGTTCCTGGCGGGTCTCCCGCCAGGAACAGGATGGCGGTAGGGGGTGCCGCGGGGCCCCTGGGGGCCCCACTGTGTATTTCAGTGTCTGCAATGCAGACACTGAAATACGCGACAGGTGCAAACTGCACCCGTCGCACCCCTGCAACTACGCCGGCTCAATTCTGAGCCGGCGTCCTCGTTGCAGGGGCATTTCCTCTGGGCCGGCGGGCGCTCTTTTGGAGAGCGCCCGCCGGCCCAGAGGAAATGTCTGAATGGCCGCCGCAGTCTTTTGACTGCGGTGCGGTCATTTGGCGGCGGTACCTTGGAAGGTCATAATCACCCCCTATATCTCCTCTAGATTAAGACTCCCACTCGATAAACCCACTAGGTCCAAACTCAAATCAGAATGCCCCAGACCTTCCCTTTCATCCAATATCACATCTACCCCATCTATCGACCAATCCCTCCTCACCTTCTTTTCCAAATTTGGTAAAGACCCCCGTAAGGGCGTTGATAAGGCCTGGTGTAACTGCCAGGACAAACTTTTAGACCAAGTGGGTCCTCTGGCGAGAATTTTCGACATGGCAGAATCAGCCAAATCTGAGAACATTGACATTGATCCTGCGGAACTATCCTTGTGGATCCAAAGAACCCTTTGCCTCCTGGGAAACGCCAATTCCGCTATCATTCACGAGAGACGGAAAGGCCTCCTACTCAAATTGGACCCTAAATTGGCCAACCTACCCTTCATTGACCCTGGCGTCAAAGCCGATGGCCTCCTCTTTGGAGATTCCTTTATAAAAGACTTGGGAAAGTTCGTCTCCACCTTCGCCTCCATAAACAAGGCACAGCAATCAATTAAAAAAGTTTTCCACCAGCTTGTTTTTGGCAAGGCCGGTACAGGCAGGAGCCGCTTTACCGGCCGTTCCTTCAGACCCAGAGGCTCCTTCAATACTTACAATTCCTACAATCCCAATTACGACACACAACCCTACAAGCCTCAGTTCTATCCCCAACGCTACAGAGGCTCCCGTGGTCGTGGACAACGCGGATCCAGGTTCAACTACCAACAAGGTAATCCCCAATTATGGCCTTCCTCCTATAGGCGGTCGTCTTCGCCACTACATACAAAAATGGAAGAGCATTACTTCAGACCCATGGGTGCTCAATGCAGTACAAGGTTACACCATAGAACTTTATTCAGTCCCACACCAAACATCCCTCCCTCCCCCCCTTTTCTTCTCTTCGGAAATGACATCCCTAATTTCACTAGAAATACAGTCACTCCTCCTCAAACAAGCCATTCAAATATCCCGTCCGGATCCATCCGGCTTTATCAGTACCCTCTTTTTAGTACAAAAAAAGAACAAAAAACCAAGACCAGTCATCAACCTAAGAAATTTCAACCGATTTGTCGTATACAGACACTTCAAAATGGAAACCATTATTCACTTAAGAGATATCCTCCTCCCACACGACTACATGGTTCGTCTGGATCTCCAAGACGCATATTTATCCGTACCCATACATGTAACACACAGAAAATTCCTCCAATTCCAATGGCAAGGACAAACTTTTCATTTCTCCTCCCTTCCCTTCGGTCTCTCCTCAGCACCCTGGTGCTTCACAAAAATAATAAAACCAATCACGACTCACCTCAGGTCCTTGGGAGTCAGACTACTCATTTACCTAGACGACATCCTACTAATGCACTAGGACTATCACTCCCTTCAATACCATCTCCAAATCACATGTTCTCTCTTATCCCAATTGGGTTTTCTTGTCAACAAAGAAAAATCTGTGTTTATCCCTTCAAAAAGGATAGAATTTCTGGGTTTCATAATCGACTCTTCGACAGCCATTCTGCAACTTCCGCAACAAAAGGTAAAGTCCACGAAATCAGAGATCCTGAAACTGCTTCGGAGTTCTCAAATCTCCCTCCGGTCCCTAGCCAGAGTTGTAGGCCTTCTCGCCTCCTCAATTCAAGCCATCTTCCCCGGCCCTCTTCATTATCGAGCTCTCCAGAGACTAAAAATCCGGCACCTCAGATGAGGCCTCTCCTATTCAGAAAATATCAATCTTGACCAAGAGTCCCGTCTAGAGCTCCGATGGTGGATAGACCATTTAGACGCCTGGAATGGCAAGACTATCTTTCCATCAGCCCCAGATCTTGTGCTAGAATCAGATGCAAGTCTGATGGGCTGGGGCGCCCGATGTGGCGCAATCTCGACTGGAGGTTTCTGGTCTTCAGAGGAGTCCAAATTGCATATATCCTATTTAGAGATGCTTGCGGGCTCCTTTGCAATCAAAAGCCTTGCAAAAAACCGAGTCCAGTGTACCATCCTCCTCCGTATGGACAATGCGTCAGCTGTCCGCTACATAAACCACTTAGGGGGCACCAGGTCAAAACCCTTAGCAGACCTGGCAAAACGTTTATGGGAATTCTGCCTTCACAACAAAATTTCCCTATTAGCAGAATATCTTCCAGGTTCCCTAAACGAAGTCGCAGACTGGTACTCCGGTTACCTCAGAGACTCCAGGGACTGGAAACTTCATCCCTCAGTATTTCAATCTCTCCTTCACAAATGGGGTCCTTTCAAAATAGACCTATTCGCCTCTCGGCTAAATTCACAACTCCCTCTGTTCTTCAGTTGGCGCCCGGATCCTTCGGCCCTAGCTTCTGATGCTTTTCTTCAGGACTGGTCATCTTCACTCAATTATGCCTTCCCTCCTTTCCTAATGATTACCAGAGTTCTCGCCCAAGTCCGACGCCAAAAAGCTTCTTTAATCCTCATAGCTCCATTTTGGCAATCTCAAGTATGGTTTCCCCCTCTCCTCGAATTAACTACCGACTTCCCAGTCCTCCTCCCAATTTTCCCTTCCCTTCTTCGGAATCCCACCGGCTCTCCTCATCCTCTCATTCTCAACAATACTCTCACCCTTTCGGCCTGGAAGGTTTCAGGTATACCCAACCTACCGTCCCGATTTCGACAGAAGCTGCAGATTTCATTAACAACGCCTGGGCCCCCGGCACTAGAAAGGCGTACAAATCCGCCTGGTCGCTTTGGTCAAGCTGGTGTATGGGAAGGAATATCAATCCCTTTTCAACAGATCTAAATTATATTGTAAATTTCCTGGCGGCCCAAGCCGGTACTGGTAAGTCTTCTAGGACAATTAATCTCTACAGATCTGCTATTTCCCTACATCATACCCACATCAATGTAATACCAATCGGGGAACACCCCCTGATATGCCGCCTACTCAAGGGAGTAAAGATTTCTTTCCCATTGTTACCCAAATACTCTAAACTTTGGGATGTCAATGTTGTTTTAAATCTATTTCTTTCATGGCATGACAATTCTGACCTTTCTCTAAAAAATGCTTTCAGCCAAGCTAACAATGCTATTATGTTTAGTATCTATTAAACGCCTATCAGATGTCAAAGCATTAGATGTATCATCCCGCCAATTTTCTCCAACAGGTGTGCTATTTACCATTAATAAACGTACCAAAACAAATATACGTTCAGTATTTTACCCCTATTTCCCCAATCAACCCAAATTATGCATAGGACAATGTCTCAAAGTCTATGAAGACCGCACAGTCAATCTCAGAACGTCCTCTTCCCAACTCCTCATTTCCTTCCACAAACCCCATAAACCTGTTTCATCTGCTACTCTAGCCAGATGGGTCCGCTGGGCCATGACCTTAGCGGGCATAGACACTTCCGTATTCGGAGCTCACTCTTCCAGGGGTGCCATGGCCTCCAAAGCATTCTGGGTAGGCTCCAGATTAGAGGACATTCTGAGATCGGCCGACTGGTCCAATGATTATGTCTTCAGAACCTTCTATTGTAAACCAGTTCATACAGCAACCTCAATAATTGTGAACATGCTTTAAAAAAGCATAATAGGAGCCTCCGGTCTTGCCATAAAATGTAGATTTTCCTAGTAACTTATGACGGAAAGTCTTAATTTTATTAAAGACACGGAGGCGAGTATTATCCCACCTCAAATGCTCTAATCTTTGTTGATTCTTCTTTCCTCCCACAGCAACAACAAACCAACCTCAGAACACTTCTTGATTGCCGGACAATGTCTCCAACATCACCAAGTCAGATCTTCCATCTCTCCAAGGTTCAACACAACCTACACTCACCGTCCTGGACCTCCTCGCTACTCAAGTCATGGATGAACTTTTGCCAAGAACTTTGTTCAATAATCCTAGCAGTTGCCATAGTTGTTTCTATTATTACATTATTTACTCATACAGTCTAGCTTCCTCGCACCAAGAAAGAGGGCTGGTCGCAGTCAAGTATACTGTTTATAGTACGTTCGAACATGTTCATTGGTGGCCTTGCTGATACGTTTTCTTTCCCCATTGGCTGTGTGTTCCCTCAGCCTCATGGGAAATGTAGTTTTTCTTGACTGCTGCTGTTTAAAATAAAGCAAGATATGTTTAAAATAAAGCAAGATAGAGAAGCATAATACTCGCCTCCATGTCTTTAATAAAATTAAGACTTTCCGTCATAAGTTACTAGGAAAATCTACATTATGCAACCCACAATTCTGTTATTGATGTCATATTACTGGAAAAATGAGGTGCCTTCTTGCGAGGAAAAATATATGTAAATTAGACTGTGAGCATGCAGTGCAATTACAGTGGAACTTAGTTTGATTTTTTTTTTTTTTTTTTTTTTTTTTTTTTTTTATGGCAACAGCTTTGCGGTGCGAAACCCTACCCTTTTTTTTGCATACCAGTTGTTAAAAAGACCATTATGTCTGCATATGAAGTTGTTGGCAGCTCCTTCATTCTTTCTGACTCACGTATGATTATGTTTTAGGTCCTTGTCATTGGCTGCGGAAACTCTGAGCTGAGTGAACAGATGTATGATATTGGGTATGAGGACTTGGCCAACATTGACATCAGCGAGGTCGTTATCAGACAGATGACTGAGCGTAATGCTGTTCGACGGCATAAGATGACCTTCCAGCATATGGACATGTTGGACATGCGCTTCCCAGACTCCCACTTCCAGGTGGTGCTGGATAAGGGTACCTTGGACGCTGTTCTCACAGATGAGGAGGAAAAGACCGTGGAGAGGGTGAACCAGATGTTTGCTGAGGTCAGCCGAGTGTTACAGGTTGGCGGCCGCTACCTATGTGTTTCCTTGGCCCAGGATCACATTTTGAGAAAGGTTGTGGGCCACTTTACCAAGGAAGGGTGGATGGTGCGTGTGCACCAGATAGATAACGGGGATAGGGAATTAACATCACCGGAAACTCAGTTTGTCATGCCCGTTTTTGTCTTTGTCATGACGAAGTTCAAGAAGCTGCCTGGCTCAACATTAAGGGTTTTGGAGATGTGTGCTAGTGAAAAGGACAAACCAGTGCGGATGGAGAGTGAAGAACATTTGACTGAAGCAGTGAGGGAGAGACAGCGTTATGCACTGCTGAGACACCAGCTGAGTTGCAGTGGTGGTGCTGGGGATGTCTCTCTGGACCTGTGTGACAAAGACACAGGCAAAACTCGTTACACATTGCATGTAGTTGACAGCCCTGCCGTGCGACTAGTCCATGGGAATCACTTTGCAGCCTTCATAAGTAAGTATATCTGTCTCGTGGTGGGGACAAGAGAGGGGATTGGGCAAAGCAGTAGTCTATTTTTTGTTTGTTCTCCAAATCCACTCCACTCCACGTTGCTCGAATTTTATTTTACAATGGATATGTTACACTTAGTCTCTGTTCTTAATGATTACAGATTCTATTAGTGTGTCTCTTAGGTTTAAGTTAGTTTCACCTTTCTAGGTTTCATATCGAGTCCAACATTTGATCTGAAATCCTCCTACGACCACAACCTCGTGGCCACTGTGAGATCAGCTGGTGCTACTAGCCAGGATTGTAGTTAGTGGGGATCCGGTTGTATGTAAAGGTAATTGTCACAAACGTTCAAGGCTAATTTTGACCAGAAAGTGCAAGCTGAGGAGAGTAGATTGTAGTCCGAATTATGATGCTTACTTATTTATCAAAAATCGCAAAGTAGGCATTATGCTCTACGTCTGACTCCGAAAAGATCGGAGAAATAATAGACATATTTCTAAAATTATAATATTGATGAACCTGGTGTCACAGATGGGTCATTGTATTAAAGCTCAGATAAAATCAAAAGACACCTGGGGCACAGACATGCGAGCAAAGCTCCAGCAGGACCAGCACAGGCCTGTATCATTACTCTGGCATGCATTAAAGATAAAGTTCAGATGAGTTTATTTGTCAGACAGTTAATTGTTTTACAGATTATAGAATTGCAAAATTCACAAAATGTTTGGAATTCAATATTGTTTACTGCATTTCTCAGCTTCATAAAATACAAAATGATATAGAAGTTATAACTGGATATTTTTCTCACATTGTTCCTCCAAGTGTTCACCATCAAGGTCACAATGTGTTTCCATTATTGCAGAGCCTAGTACAGTAGGCTTTGTAGGGTAACATGGAAGTGCCTCTGTCTTAAATAAAGCACATAGACATTTTTTTTATTGGTACTATACGACTCGCATATAGAGTTCCAGAATTTGTGTAAAGGTTTTTCAGAATGTAAGCACTTCTGTTGGGTAATCTAACTCGTATACTTGCCTCGATACCACTGGCAGTTTAAATTTCAAATCTGGATTAATAGTAAAATTGTATATTAGTGTAATTAGCAGTTAAGAATTTGTCATCCGCTAATTTCTTGATCATTTCCCTACTTAATTTACATAAATTAATAATAAATGTGATATGATATGAATTTATAAAGCTCATAGCTACCCTAAGGCTTCCCAGCACTAAGTGAGTACAAAGGGGCATGCGTCTGAAAGGACTAGCCCCTGCTCAAATTAATAGGAGTATAGCCAGGTTTTTTGAATTTTTCTGAACTTTAGCTCCTTTTTCCCATTTCTCAACGCCTGTGGCATTGAATTTCACAGCTAAAGGGTCACATGAGAAAATAATCTACCCAATCACCCCTCCCGCCGTTTGAATTCCGGCCACCTTTAATTGCTGTGCCTTTGAAGACCTTATGGTTCTGATGGGGATGCAGTGGGCCACAAGGTTATTAATCAGAGGAGGCCTTTAAGATTCATAAACTTGATCCTTTCTGTTACAGGAAGCCAGTAAAGGGAAGCTAGTGTCCTTTTGGCAGAGAGGTGCATGGCAACCTTGAAGATAATCTTTGCAGGGGGGTCCTGGACTACCTGCAGTTTCTTAATGATAAATTTGTGTGAACCCAAATACAGGGAGTTCCCATAGTCTAGTTGAGAGAACCAGTGCCTGAACCGCTAACCTCCTCGGATGAGGGGGTAGGAGATTAACATTTTTCGTAGGGTTCTAATCGGGCCAAAACAGAAAGTTGCTAGTTTTTTTTTTAAAACTGTGCCTCCATGGATAGAGAGCTATCAAGCGACATACCTATGAGAGAATCTTGATGAGAGAAGTTTGGGAAGCTGGACCTCCCAGGCTCTCTGGACATCCGATGCCTGTATGTGGCATTGGTTTGTTTCCTAAAATAATCGCCTCTGTTTGATCCCTGTTCAGCTTGAGTGAGCAGTTTACCATCCAGCTTGCCACCTTTTCCATGTACAGGGCAAGATGTTGTTGTGAGCGTGTTCATGGAGCAATGGAGGCCACCAGTTGGATGTCCTCAGCATATGAAATAATCAGTACTCCAAATTCCTTCACTATATCTGCCAGAGGGTGCAGATAAAGATTAAACAGTGGGGGGCTCAGTGCAAAGCCTCGAGGGACACCGTAGTTTAAGGGCAGAACCTCTGAATAACATGGGGGTTCCCATACTTGAATGGACATTTCGTTGTTAAAGGAAGATAGCCAATTCAGGGCTAATAATAACAAGCATTTACAATGCAACGGGTCTCGCGTTTGCTCATGTTAGAGCTGATCGCGTTGTAAACTCCTAACCCGACTTTTCACCTATCGGGCAAAAGTGCATTTGTGTACACAACCCGAAAAAGTGAAATTATCTATGTAAAGCGCTCGACTTCTGCCAAGCAAGATCGCGCTCGTAAATTAGAGAAAAAGAAGTCCACGAGCCCGATGGAAAACAGCGAGCCTCGCATGTTTTCTGTACTTGGTCGCTGCGCTCGAGGAGGGCTAGCCACCGGAAAAGGCATGACGTATGCTTGCCTTCGACTAATGAAAGCAACCAGATTTTATTAGGCAAGCCCACGAACCAATAAAAAACACTGATGTGAAGTTGACAAGGCTCCGAGTGTTGGCGGTTTTCCGCTCGGCGAATTATGACTGCTGGCAGCCCTCCGTCCTTTTCCGGAGGGAGAGCAGCCATACTGGCGGTCAGCGGGGAAGTGGAGGTTCCTCCACCGCCCCGTCAATAGAACACCACCCACCGAATCACGTTACGTGATTCGGTGTTCTGTTGACGGGGTGCTGACAGCTGAGCAGCTCCCATGGATCCCGTCCCCTCCTGGAGGATCAACGGACCAGGTAAGTTGATCATCCGTTAGGGGAGGGGGGTGTCGTGTGAGTATGTAGTGGGTGTGTATGAGTGCGTGTATGCATGCGGGGGTGTAGTGTGTTTGGAAATGTGTGCGTGTCTGCCTGTATGTATGTCTGTATTGATGTGTGCGTGTATGTCTGAATGTGGGTGTGCGTGTGACTGTGTGTGTCTGTTGGCATGTTTGTTCGTGTGTGTGCGGGTATGTGTGTTGGTGGTGTCTGCATGCGTCTACAGGGTGTGTGTCTGTGTGTCTGTGTAAGGATGTCAAGGGTAGGGGCGGGAAGGGGGGTCCTGCCACCTTTGGTGGGCGGCAGGGGGGTGGGGAGTGTCTGGGAAGGACTCGGGGTGGGAGGTGGGGGAGACCCCTATAGTGCTTACCGCCATGGATTTCATGGCGGTGCCCAACCCCATGAAATCCATGGCGGTCAGCCGGGTCATGATACCGCCGGCGGTCTTGTAATGGCCGCCGGGCTGGAGACCCAAGTCTCCAGCGCAGCGGTCTTCTCCGCCCTGGCAGTCGGTTCGGAGAAGTGGTGGATGACCGCCATGGTCATAATTCCAATTTTTTTACCGCCAGCCTGTTGGCGGTAAGACCGCCACTTCTCCGCCAACCGCCAGGGTTGTAATGAGGGCCTATGTGTAGCAGAGAGCAAAACTTACTAGGGTATTTAAAACAGTAAACGGTCCTTTTAATTCCCCCCCCGTGTTTTTCCCCATGACCAGTCTGAACACATTTGAAAGCCAATAACTGGATTCGAAGGAAAACATCACTGTTGCATTGCTTTCAGATCTGTTAAGTGGGGCCAAATTTACTAGAAAAAAAACAAAGGCATATTTTCTACTCAAACACATATCCATCCAGTACTCTACAAATACTTTCACTATGTCATAAAGTATAGAATTGCATCACAAGGATGCCATAATTTGTGTGGAAAATCTATTTTGCAATCATGTGATCATTGATATTTATTAAAAAAGCATATAAACAATTTTGTGACTAAGTTAACCATTCAAAAGCAGCCAATCTATATACAGTATATCCAATTTCGTGAAAACTATTTATATACAGAATCAAACAGATTCACTTCTTTTTAATTGCTTTCAGTTACATAGCCATAGAGTGTACGTACATTGTCAAATAAGGCAGTCAACAGATGGTTCACGGTGAGGAGTTCAGTGCTTTTTCAGGGCGGTGTAGCAGTGATAAATCTGCAAAAGAGAAACACTCAAAACAACAACAAAATTTAGCACTGTATGTAACAGTCAGTTATATTGCATTTTATACAATTCATTAAGAATGCAAATATTATTGATTCATATTTTTAAAATTTTTGTGCATTTCCTTCTAGGTGTACTAAAGCATTATTTCAAACATTTTTGGGGCAGAAGCAATGACAATAGTAATCTCATAGACATAACTATAGGAACCTTACTTCTATTCTACATGTTCCTTAAAGGAAGCAGCACTAGAGCCCTTAATTATATTACACAAACCTCAAAAATGTAAAAAGAAAATATATTAGCAGCTACGTTGGTCATTCTTAAGTTAATAAATATTCACCCTTACTACATGGTCTCAAAAGTACTCTAAATCTTCTGTTTAAATGCACATGTTGAAAAATAGAATATAAGGCACCTTACTGGCTGTTTTGTACGACTGAATACGAACAGTTTATAATTCAGAGATTTTTTATCCTTTCATACATCAGTAGAAAATCCATTTATGATCAGACTTGTTTTGTCCCAAGTAACAAAGCTTACTGAAAGTAATGTATTTTTATATCTCATGATGTTTTCATGCTCATCACTATAATAATCAACCAACGCATGAAAGTAAAATAAACTCATTACCCCTGTATGTATAAGATTACATTTCTAATTTGGCTATTTTAACTGTCACTGTCAACTATAATCACTATTTTAACTCCATGAGGGTTATCAAATTTCAACCCCAAGGATATTCACTATTAACTTTCACAATTGTTTCTTGATTGATTTGACCTTTCTCACACTAAAACTATTTTACATCTCCGTAAGCTACAGATATGCAAAACAGAATGTATCAGCAGGGAGTCCCAAGAGCAGTTAAATATGCCACTGAAATACAATTAATTGTATGTGCAATTTAGGTTCACCCTTTTAATTTATAAATTCAAACATCTTCAATCCCTTGTTAACTTCAGCAGTAATCAGGATAGCATCTTTCTGTTCCCAGAGTACAATCATTGATACGATGAGCTACACTAACTTCTTCTAAGTAGACTAGATATCATTATAATGTGCAGCAACAAAGTGCCTAATTTTCGCATGTTTCAACAAAACAGACTCATAATTTGCTCACATAAAGAGCTACTCTTAACCGTTAGCACCAGTTGGCATTCAATCTTTGTTTTAAACTTATAGACCTAAGCCAATCTGATTTAAAAAAAAAAAAAAAAAAAAAAAAGTCTGCAACAAACGCACAGCTGTTACCTTTTTTCCTAATGGGCCAGATCTTGTAAAAAAATGCCCTCTAGTTCTCTAGTTTCACTTACTTTAAAAGATTTGCCTACAGAATTACAATGATAGAGCTACTTCTGTCAACCATCAAATAGAGTTTTTTAACCCAACACTTCTGTAGATGCTTTTTACTCTCTGCTCAACGAGCAGGGTTTCTTTTCAGTTCATATGTCTTATTGATGTTGGAACCACAAGCAAGCAATTATAATAACTTCGTTCAAATAGTCAAGTTCACTTAGTAATATGTACGTTCTTGAGCTACACATTTGTCAAATTGAACTTGTTTTAAAAGATATTTATAAAATGTCAGCACTAGAGCTGCATGTGTCAACCATCAAGTAGAGGTCTTGAACCCTATGTCCCTTCACTTATACTGATATGTTTGACCTGGCACACCACCAGTTTGACAAAGTAAAAATATCAAATCATATGCCTTTGTGCTAGAATCCACTATAGCCCAATTTCCAAATGGATTATATTCAGATGTTTTTTTAAAAATCTTCTGGGCCTGACATACTTTAAAGGAAGAACAAGTGGGTGATTTGCCTTGATGGTCAGAATTCTTTTATATTAAATACTACCGTTTATTTTCAGAATTTAAACCAAATTTTGTAGTGTGTAACTTCTCTGTCCACCAGGCTCCTTGTTGTCTTGGAGGGTTTTCTTTAATCCCCATTATCTCCTGTCTTGTCAATTTATTTTAACATTCATTTATTCATTTAGAAGACCCAATATAATATAATATTAAAAACTAATGCATTCAGTGATTTATATGTAGCTAGCTGTTTTACAATTACTAAACAAGCCTATGTGGTTTACATGTTTAAATGTCATGCTCTCATTGAGTGCTGTAGAGAGTGCATAGCATCTGCATAAGTGAGGGAATCTTGGGTTCAAGACCTCAGTTTGATGGTTGATACAAGAATATCTGTTATTGTAATTCTGTATAGGCAAATCTTATAAAACAATTGAAGGTAGAGAAGTGCAATGGTAATTTGAGAAATGTGTAGCTGGAGAATGTACATATTATAAGACGAACTCATCTGTTTTTAAAAGGTTTTTATAGTTGCCTGTTTGGTTGTGTTTCCAACGTGGATGAGGCTTATGAATTGAAATAAAAATAAGTATTTGAAAGGTTTCAGAGGCTGGTAAAGTTTATAATCTATAATTTGACATTTTCTATGTGCCAGTTACTGCCTGACAAATGACAATGTCATTTTGGTCTACTTACTGGGGGAAACACATCTTTTTTTATGTTGCACATATCCCACCCTTAAATATTATGCACCCTACCTTGTAGGCAGCAAGGTGTGCTTAGAGGTGTCTTAATCAGTATTTTATATTCGGATCTCCTACCCGTCTAAAAGGAAGAGTTTAACATGTCTTGGCAGCAGGGCTGAAGCTGCTGCAGTCAGATTACATGGGGTAGGTGTGAAGCCATATTTTCATTGCTACTGTCATGGATGGCCCAATAGGTGCTGCAGTCCACAGGTTGTATTTAACCAGACAAGGGGTCTATTTCTGCACCATATATTTTGCTTAATGGGAAAGTTATTTGTGTCAATCAGTGTTATGCCAATTTACCCATGTTTAAAGGAGGAATTTAGGCGTTTTATACCTGATTAGCAAGGGTAGTTTAAAAGACAGCAAAAATAAGGTCCTGGAAAAATGTGGCGGGGGATATGCAGAAAAAGCAGATTTCCTACACCCCATGATTGCAAAATAGATATCTCACACACATTGTAGCATCCTTGTGATGCAACTTTGTACGCAACGTGCAATGTTAGTTTGGATATGGTGATAAGCAAACAGGTGGGTGTGAGTTTCTGGAGGGTCACTGGCTGCTCGTCATGGTCTATCTTTTGATCTCCATTATATATTTGAAGATAGCTATTACACTGTCATAATTTTTTTATCTGTTTAGTGTTTCAGCATAAAATAACAATGAATATACATGTTTGAACTTTTACACTTACGTACAGTTTTTATGTCATCCTAATTTAAATATCTTTCTATGCAGTATATTTTATCAGGTCTCTGAAGCATGTTATTCAGTAGGGATTCAAGACTTTATATCATTGCAGGCATTCCGTTGTGACAGCAAGGGACGATCCCATCTGCATGCCACTTAAGAACTGTGACCTGTACACTGATAACTGTGCTAGGTATATTGGCGTAATCAACTGGTAGGTTGAGTTGCTTTAAGTTTCTATGAGAGAACGTTAGGTATCCCAAGGAAGGAGTGATACTAGTGTGATAGCAAAGGGAGAGACACATTATTTATATTGAAATGCAGCAAAATTCACGTTGTGCATCTGATAACTTGAAAACTTAACTGTGTAAATGCTTGAATTCACGTTTCTTATATTTCACCCTGTCTAGTACCTCAGGGCAGAGAGACGGAGTGGCTTTTTGGGACAGAAGCTGGTCGGAAGCAGCTGGCAAGTAGTGCTGGTTTCAGGCGGCTCATCATTGTGGCTTTGCATAGAGACCAGCTGTATCAGGGAATGGAAGGCATCCAATCAGAGCTGTCAGCCAAGGTCCTGGAGTTGGCTCCCCGAGGCCTGCCTGACAATCATCAGGTGACTGCATGCTTCTTTCTTAATGCGTGTCATTAGGAAACTTCACATTCCTACCAGATAATAAACATGTAATATTAGATTTGCCTAAGTCTGGCTACCACTAATGGGGTTGTGAATGCCATAGAAGCTCCTTCGTCTACGGACTGGTCAGCTTAAGAACTATTGGGCCTGTGACTTTCTGTATGCTTGTCTGTAATGTTTATGTGGTACATGTATCCCGTTCTCTCATCTTGCACCCCTAATGGCATTAAACACCTCCTCTTGCCAGGACTTGTGGTTCTATGAGCTCCTGTATCCACTGCCCGGATCTGTGTTTGACTTGGGGAGCACATGTTTGAATCCTGGTGAGTTCACTCAGTGGATTACAATTTTGCTGCTTGTAAAATGCATACCATTGAGTTGGTTGACAATTATAGATCCATAATTTGTCAATTGCACCAAAACACCCCATGTCTGTATATGCACTATACAGATATGCCAGAAATGACATGCTATGGCTATCGTCTGTATAACCGTTCTGTGTTCTCATTGGTTGGAAAAGGTGCAGGTATTGAAGGAAAGTGAGATCTTCCCAGCCCTTGGCATTGTTTGAAATACTTGAGCATAGCACAATTTGATTAGCTCCTTTGTGACCCTACTAAGCAAAAATATTGTATTTTGACTACTCAGTATGTGTTCAGGCGAATATAATCAAGTATTGTTTTAATATGTAGATCAAACTATGGATATTGCTGGATCTTGTTTCATGAAAGTGTACTATTCTATTGGTAATCTACTTACTTTGAGTAATACGTATTAACTCACTGTAGTACAAATTATTATAATCAATGTATACAACCCAAAGGCAAGAAAAACAAGTAAAACAGTAGAAATAATCATAAGCCCCCATACCAATGTATACATGTCCACGTTCCATCATTTGGTTAACTGTTCACTGAAAATACGAAGTGTTACACTCAAATATAGTTTCCTTAAACTATTACTAGCTGGTAGTGGTTTGTGTGCAAAGTGAGATATGCATCCAAGCCAGTCAAATATTTCAAAAGTAGTCAGTATCCTAGGCTATATTTAAATATATCTGCTCAATCCGAATCAAATATAATTCTAATATTTTTCTTTATCAAGATCATAGTTTTTTAAAACAATATATCCTTCCGGTTTGACTATAAAATTAATTGTGCTGTCCCCAAAATCAAAAAGTTGAAACTTGTTATTATTACGGTTTAATAATAGTTAGCCTCTTCCGACAGTCTCAGAAGACATTTTCAGTAGGGGGGTGTCACTTTTTTTCGTTTAGTTTTAAGTGACAGTACATTGCAATATCTGCATCCGAGCACTTTCCCTACCTTTTTTCAGCTTGTTAAACATATAAATTACAATATTGTATCTCCACATTGTTCACAATAATCTTGCTTTTGATTTACGCTCTGGAACATTTGATCAATTAAGTGCTTTATTTGAAGAGATTTAGACAAAATAACCATTTTCAAAAGTTAAAATAAATCAGAGGAACTACCAGTCTAAAGGCTGTGAGGGTACTTTTTACATCAATACTCTGTAGTCCTACCTGGAGCCCACTGTAATGCCTAGGCGCCCCTATTACAGGTTTGGCGGGAAGAAAAGGCCACCTGCTAAACTCTTGCTGTCTGGTGACCTCCAGTGCGGTGACCTTCCTGCGGCCCCTATTACAGAGTTTCCGCCCGCTGGCCCAGCGGGAAACAGCCCAAAACATTGACGCCGTATTGTAATTGAGCCGGCGGCGGTGTGTAGGATGCAACAGCACCCATTGCGCTTTTCACTGTCTGCTAAGCTGGTGGATGAGGACTCTCAGTACCTCAAGTGGAGGGAAACTGGCGTTGCTGATGGTTCGACTGTGGCCGAATGTGGTCATAATGTGCGGTTGGACCACCGCATTGACCACAGTCACACCGCCACCGCAAGTCTGGCAGTCCTAGGACCCCCAGACTAGTAATGAGGGCTTTAGTTTGGACACCTAACTAATGCGTGCTTTAACTTATAAGAGAAAGCCAGATTGTGCCCATGTAAGTCGATCATGAATATATAATACTCTGGCATTCTAAGTAAAGCTCTGTGTTTTACGAAAACTAAAAAGGAAACGCGTAGCTTTTTAAAGTGCTTTATGGTTGTAAATGAAGAAATAGCAAATCAACATTTACGAAAAATGCGAGGGACACTAGAGAAAGTAAGTCAAAGACCCTTTTTAAATGAAAGAACTAGCTAGGTTGTGGTCACACCAGAGTACTCCTACTCGTCTGATAGCAATTTGAAAATTGTTTCATTATGTCTCCTTATAGATTCCTTTTCTGTCTGCTAGTGGTGATCTTGGCATGCGGACCGTGCACCACCGTGGTACCAGCCCCCAGAGTGGGGAGTATGTGATTGAGGATGTCAAGGGTGATGGGCCTAGCTTCTTTCGACGCTTGATCTTCCTCAGCAACAGGAATGTGGTACAGTCAGAGGCTCAACTGGTACCAGAATCTCCCTGTAAAGGTGAGCAGTAACTACCTAGTGATGCCATCATATATGCTTTGCAGGCCTTGAATTGTGTAGTCCGTGCATGTGCACAAGTTGCTTGCTGATAGCATATTTTTTCACCTTTATTTAGGTTTTAATGGCACAGGTAGTAGGCATGAGGCCCATAATGATTTAACTGTACAAGGCACAGTGAGTGGTTTTTGCAATAGGTCTATGTATCAAATATGTAACACCAGCAACAATGGAAAGCAGTGTTCATATTGATGCAGCCAGCGTGAGAGTATATAACTCAGACCCAATGTCCTCCCACCTTTGCTTATGATGAAGTAACATTGACATTATTATCCCGAATGGAAGACATAGCACATATTTGAGAATGGTGCAATAAATGAGACATCACAACCGGATCCCCCCCCCCCATCACTTGAGATCTGTTCATGTAAGTGACAAACAGAATCCGCATCCTCTCAAACGTGCATACTTTTGTGAATTTTAGCTGATATAATTTCCCTTGCATAAATAGATATAAAACAATCCCCACTACTGATTAAATCGTTGGATTTCATTATTGCTTCTACATATGAGTCAAGGCTAGGCAGCTGCCAACAGGCAGGATATGTGACATTAGTTTCCTCTTTGGAGTGATTAAGGTGTACATTATATTTTTGCTTGGGTCTCCTATTAACATTAATGGTTGAAGCAGCAACAAAATTCCTGTCACAAAATGGATGTGGTACAAGATTTCACACCAAAATGTTTGGATATGGACACTGGACCACCACATAGGTAGAAGTATACCCTCTCCCCACACCCTTTCCAACATACTCCAGGCCCTCCAAATATTGAATTTAGCCTCAAAGGGGAAGATACCATCCAGTCAAACGTTTTTATAGGTGTTCTGTTTATGCTGTGCCCCTCTTTTCCAATTTGCAAGCCAGATGTCTTCTGGTATCTCTATCCTTAACACTCTCCCGTTAAAGGTGTATGTATGTGCAGATTGTGGTCTGAGATCTAGAATGTGGCAATATGGCTGTGTGATGCTCTTCTGTTGCTATCTATTGCTAAACTTGGCTTCTGAATGTCACTTGTCTGTTTGCTGATTTTTGAACTTCTTGTTTGTTGACCCAGTATAGCATGTGGAACAATGGAAATGCATATTTGCAAGCCAGGCCTAGTTTTCTTTGTTCAGTTGCCCCCTCTTGAAAGGATGATGCCACCTTAAATAATTTGTTTTAAAAACAATCACCTAAAAGGGAGCCCCAGGTCCAATAAGCTCGGTGGAATATCTGTATTGTAAAGCAGTGGTATAATTGAGAATGGATATGAATTGGCATCCCTTTTCCTTATTTGTTGTCCGCACCCTAGGACAGTGGTTCTTCATCTGGGGGTCTGCGATACCTATTCATGGGCTCCGCAACTGCTTAGAAAATTAAATTATATCGACAGCTTAATAAAATGTATATAAACAAAGAAGCTAAGTGTAAAATAGAAAATTGTACAATGTTCTGTAAATCAGAAAAAATTGACAAAAAATTAAGTTGGTATCCTCCAATAAATTAATGGGAGCAGTACAGATACATCATAAAGAATATAGTATGGACAATAGGTAGTTTCAGTTGCTTTTAGGAAAGCGTCAACCTTCCCATTAATATTAAAATGTTAATTTTTTTAAACATATTTTGTGAATTAATAAAATATGTGCGAGGCATGTGTGGCTGTAGATACACATGCTCTGCACACTCCCGCCAGCTAGGGTCCAATTGTGTGCATGTTGTTTTTCTTTGAAGAACGTTTTTCAAGCCACAAAATAGTTACTCCTTCTTCTCGGTCACACTGCGAATGGGCATAGATTCTATTGTTGGATTGCCTTCTCTCTGCCATCGTGTTCGGATGTGTGTGCTTACCCTCAGAGTAGAGACCATTGTCGGTTCTCTCTTTCAGTTCTATTTCTGTCTACCGTCGGTATTGTTATCGATCAAGTTTCTCCTCTCTGCGCATAGAAGTAGAACTAGCTGATGAGTCGGTGCAATTCCATCACAACCCCCAGAGGGCCCCGCCCTTCGGGGCCTTTGAACTCAATGTCCAGTGTCATTTCCTGACAATATCCTCTTGGTGATGGAACGGAAGCCATTTCGATTCTGTCCGCGTTGTCGTGCAAAGTACTCACAGACCTGCTCCCATAAGGTCTGTAACCTTTGTCTCTCTCGGATCACAGGGAAGAGGATTGTGAGGCCTGTTGAGCATTCCGCTAGAAGAAAACCCTCCGTTATCGTCAAGCATGTCTGCTCAAAATGCAACAAAAGGCCACAGACGACACCCTGATATCATCAGACATCAAGATTTCGGCAGCGAACACCATCCAGAAGCCTCAGTGGCAGAAGAGGAGACTTTCTCGGTCAAGGCCGGCTGGAGTTCGAGATCACCATTGTTTAATCTCATGCAGTAAGTATGTTACCTCCTGCCACTCACACTCAAACCGAGCCATCAAAAAGGCAGACTCCTCTAGCTCAAGTGTCCTTTGGACCACCACTACCTGCAGGCCATGGTCAACACCGAAAATTCGGTTTGGACGAGCTCCTCCCCAACCCCCAAATTCCCAGCGCAGAAACACCCCCTGATGCCAAAGACCTCACGCCGGCGACCTAAATGGTCTCCACACATTCTGTGCCGAGCCGTCCGTCAGCATCTACAGCTTCGGCGCTGATCAGGTCTTTGGCACCGAAATCTAAAGTTGTCTATGAGCCAAGAACATTGAACTCATTGCCGAAAAAGACTGTCGAGCCTAAAGTAAAGCCAATTTTCCACAAGCTGCGGAAGAAATTAGACTCTAAGTTAAAACAGCTTCACATCCAACCGAAAACTGGACGGATTGTTGCAAAGCCACTGGCTTCTCAGCCACCACTTTCTCAAAGATATTTGTTTTTCCAAGAGCTTTGGATGCTTCCATACCTCTCAAATGCAATAAGATGGACGAGGCCACCAGCCCTTTGCTACCACCACCTTTTACCACCTTCACTACCACCACCACCACACGCTTCCTTCAACACCACTACCTGACATGCCTTCTCCGCAGTCTGACATGGGTCCTTAGATTGCTCCCCTCAGGGTCCCCCTGGTGAGTGTATCAGTCCTACTGATACCGAGGATGATTCCTTCTATATCCCTCCAAATTCTGAAACCTGGGACCCCTATGATGTTGATCCACCAGGGGATACATACCCGGATTAGTACCCTGCTCGCCCATCTCCTGATGACTCCACCACATACCAGGAGCTCATTGCTAGGCTGGCCACATTTCATGGGTCCAGCTTCATAAAGAACCATTAGAGGAGGATTTCTTATTTGAAACTTTATCTTCAAACACCCAGGGGCACACAGTACCTTCCTATGCTCAGGGGAATGCTTCGACATACAGAAGGCTCATTCAAAGACCCAGTTACGGCACATGTTATCGCTTCTAGGGTCGACAAAAAGTATAAACCCTGTCCCTCAGACCCTGTCTACATCAGTGGACAAGTGACCGCGGATTTCTTAGTATTCACCAGTTCTAGAAAGAGGGCTGTCTCTTTATTGTCTGCCGATAACCCATCGCCTGACAAAGAGAGTAAAAGAAGTGAATCAGTAGGAAAAAGGATTGCAGCTCAGTCTGCAAACCAGTGGCACACCGCCAATTCAGTGGGTCTCCTAGCACAATATGACTGTTGTTAATAGAATGAGATGAAGGAGCTCCTCCAACATCTCCCAGATGAGCACAGGAAGAGGGGACAGGAGCTAATTGCAAAGGCAAACTAATTTCCAACACATCGATTCTATGGGCCCTTGATTCTGCTGATGCTGCAGCCAGAGCATTAACACCTGTCTCCTCCTTTGCTTGGCTGCATATTTCAGGCTTTAAGCCTGATGTTCAGCAGAATATCCTCAATATCCCATTTGATAAAGAACACCTCTTCGGACCACATGTCAGTGAGGCTGTAGAAAAGATCAAAACAGACATTGAAATGACAAAATCCATGGAAGCTCTTCAAACATCAACATCTCAGGGCTCATTTTGCTGTTCTGGCTATCGTGGAGGCTCAAAGACACCAACCCCCAAAGCCTCCACTTTGTATCAGCGTGGGCAGAGTCAGTACTCCCCTACAAAATCCTACTATAGGGGATCCTATATAGGAAACAATACTAAAGGTAGTCGCAAAAGTGCTTCACCACATGGTCCCACCACCACCAGGTCCCACCACTCCACCAGTATCACACACCACCTGTCTGCTGGGGACGTATTCACAATTTTCACCCCAGTAGGCAACAGATAACAGACAATAGTGTGTTAGCTATTATCGAACATGGTTATTGTCTGGAGGTCATTACCACACCTCTCAACCTTCCATCTAGTTCTCATCGACTGTCAGTCGAACATCAAATATTACTATCACAGGAAGTCCAGACTCTCCTGCTCAAAGAAGCCTTAACACCCCTACAACATCAACATCAGGGACGAGGAGTATACTTTTTATTTTTTCATACCCAAAAAGGATGGTTCCTTACAGCTAACCCTATATCTAAGACCACTGAATGAATGCATTCTGTCAGAGCACTTTCATATGGTCACCCTGCAAGATGTGATTCCACTACTTCATCAGGGAGACTTTATAACTACATTAGATCTAAAAGACGCATATTTCCACATATCTATACACCCAGTACATCTCAAATACCTCTGGTTTATGGTAGCCGAAAAGCACTAACAGTTTAAAGTCCTTCCTTTTGGGGTTGACTGCATCACAGGTTTTTACCAGCTATCTGGCAGTAGTAGCAGCCCATCCTGCAGACAAAAAATACATGTTTCTTCCTATCTGGACGATTGGCTTATGAAAGACCTAACCTTTCACCAGTGTCAATACTATACACAGGTGATAAAGGACCTGCTCCACAGTCTGGGATTCACAATCAATGTTCCCAAATCCCACCTACAACCGCTACAAATATGACCATGTTTGGGGGCAATTCTGAACACACAAATTGGGCTAGCCTATCCCAATTCTGCAAGAATTCACAATTTCCGGGCCCTGGTGCCTCTATTTCAACCACATAAGCAACTAAATGTGAAGACACTCTGGGACTGCGTCTTCTGGGAATTATGGTCTTCTATATTGTAATAGTGCCCCATGCCAGACTAGTGGTGTCAGTATCGGGGTCACCTACAGGATCTAGTATTAGTAGACCGCCAAACGCATCACTCTCTGCAATGGTGGAATCCCACCAACATGTTGAAAGGGCGGCCTGTTCTGGACTCCGTTTCCCACATAACTTGGACAAAGGACTCTTCACTCATGGGATGGGGTGCACATCTGAACGATCTTACAATGCAGGGTAGATGGGACACCAGAGACACTATCAACTTCTTCAAGCTGTTAACCTAGCCTACAAAGCCTTCTTTCCTCACCTGGTGGGGAGGGGGGGGGGGGTGTGGGAAAGGGCACAGTTCCTGCAACTTTCACAACTATTACACAGCGGATGGAACTGTGCTCTGCGTCGCAACTTTCACCTAATAGCAGGGTATCTACCATGGATGGACAACAATTTAGCAGACCTGCTAAGCCGGATGCAGCAACAACACCATGAATGGGAAATCCACCCACGAGCCCTACTTCCACACATGGGGGTTCCCTCAAGTAGACCTTTTTGCTACCTCAGGAAATGCAAAATGCCCAAACTTCGTATCCAGGTTCCCACACCTACTATCCAAGGGCAACGAACTGTGGATAAGTTGGTCAGGGATATTTGCTTCGGCTTTTCTTCCTATCTCCTTTCATTTCTGGTTCGGAAGCTCAGGCAAACATCTCGAACATTGATTCTAGTACCTCCCACATGGGCTTGTCAACCTTGGTTCAAAACACTACTAGACTTTTCCATAGTTCCCCGCGAGAAGCTCCCCAACAGGCTGAACCTTCTCACACAGAACCATGGAGAAATCAGACTCCCAGATCCCAAAACTCCTTAACCTTACGATTTGACTCCGGAAGTCATAGAATTTGGTTACCTTGATTTGCCACCAGAATGTATGGACATTCTCAAAGAAGCCCGGAGACCTACCACTAGAGCCTCCTGTGCGGCAAAATGGAAATGTTTTGTCTGCTACTGTCATTCAAAACAAATCAACCATTTCTTAGCCACTGTACAAGGCATTGTATTTTACTTGCATCACTTCTGAAAGGCTGGGTAAGCGTTCCCATCAGTAAGATTACATCTTGCTGCCATAGCTGCCTATGTACAAAATAGTCAACACCTTTCTTTGTTTAAGGTCCTATTGATTAAAGACATCATAGAGGGACTCGAGTTATCCCACCGCAGCTTCTACACGCACCTTCATGGAACTTTAATGTCATTCTCACAAGACTCATGGGTCCTCCAGCCCCTACATTCATACCCCCTTCAATTCCTTTCGTGGAAGGTGGCATTTTTAGTCACCATCACTTCATTCAGACGTGTTGGTGAGCTCAAGCCTTTAACCTTCGAAGAACCTTTCTCTCAACTACACAGGGATAGAGTGGTTCTTTGCACCAACCCTAAATTTCTCCCTAAAGTGGTTTCTTGATTTCACCTCAACCAATCGATTAAGTTAGCATTTCTTCCCTCACAACCAGATTCTGTTGCTGAAAGAGCTCTACATATGTTATATGATAAGAGCCCTTTTTTTCTATATTTATAGAACTAAAACTTTCCGGAAAACTAAACTACTTTTTGTTGTTTTTTCTCCTCCTAATAAAGGCAACCCTATATCCCATCTGGCTATGCATGATTTGAGCCCTTAACCTACTCCTCCTACAGCACACTTTGCTAGGGAAAAGGGAGCATCCACAGCTTTTCTAAGAAACTGACCCATAACTGACATATGTAACGCAACTTCATGGTCCACCCCACACACCTTCACTAAACAATATTGTGTGGATGTTTTAGCGTACCAACAAGCTAATGTGGGTCAGGCAGTGCTACATACTCTTTTTCAAACAACTGAAACATACACAGATTAGCCACAGCTTACGAGGGAGACTGCTTTAAAGTCTATGCAGAGCATGTGTATCTACAGCCACACATGCCTCGAACTAAATATGTTACTTACCTTGTAAGCATCTATTTGTGGCATGTCGTGCTATAGATTCACATGCACCCACCTTTTCTCCCCAGACACCTGTGGCCACTGCAGTTATTCATTCCTTTCTCACATAGAAATCTCATACCTTACACTTACTGTTCACTCCATTCTCGTCCTTCTGCAGGAAAACAGTTGAACTTTAGAATATATGCTCGTGCAGTATCGCAGAGAAGGAGCAGTCACTCTACTTGGTTCTTCGAAGAAAACCTGCACACATCCGGACCCAACACTAGATGGCAGGAGTATGCAGAGCATGTGAATTTGCAGCACTACATGCCACAAACATTTGCGTAATTGGTAAGAAGCCTATTCCTTCATCATATGTGTATTTCTTTGATAGATGCTTGTTTCTGTATTTTTGTGTATTGTTTTGTGGTTCAAATCGTTGACATTGTTTAGACTGGGGGCCTGAGGTCCACAGGTTGAAGGTTGTGGAATTCCTTTAGGTCAAGGACAACACGTTTTCATGTTTATTTTGTCCTTGGGACATGTAGGCCCAACCTCTTGCAGCACAAACCCTTTAGCTGCCAGTTTACACAGAAAGGAACCGTCTGCAGTAGAGATAATAATTGTGTCCATATGTTAATGCTGTTTGATCTTATATATATGGTTCATTCCTGCAAAGGTCACACCGGTTCATTAATGCCAAGGTCACAAATACAGTAAGTGGTTCCAGTAAAAAATGTGTACATGTTTGGAAACATTTAACAATATGAGGCAACATGTAATGTTCCCACAATGCTCTCTGATTAGATGCAAATGTTTGCAGAAGCTTGTAAGCAAGATAGATGATTCTTTGCTTTCAAAATGAAATGTACAAAGAAATGTAGTAAAATGTGTTGATGCATGCTAGTTTTTCCCAAAAATATTCATAATGGAAAATCAGTGTAACCGTTTTCAACAAGATTATGGGAAACATGAAAATAAACAAGCACTGGCAAAGCCAACCGATCCGACATTGACAAAACGAAAAGATAGAACAATGTGTGTCTTGTTTTGACGTGACCTTTGTAACAATTTATTGTTGTGGGAGCTGCCAGACCTCCTTCACCATTGTGACAAACATTTGCAAAAAGCAAAAAAACAAACAATTTGGATCTCAAAAAGTACACATTGTCACACTAGTTCCTAGTACAGAACAAAACTACTTTGTGTGCCAATATGCTCCTTGTGGAAGAGCAGAATGCTGTCTCTCACAGTAAGCAAGCCAGTAGATCGAGAGAGAAACCGAATTTTAATAAAAACAAAATGTCTTGGTTAAACCAGCTGATCGAGAAATAGAATTTTAATAAAAATTAAATTTCGTCTTGGTTAAAGCCAGACCTAATTAGGGGCCCAATTCTTAAAGAAAGTACAACTGTGCACCCATAGTATGTCTTTGCATTACTGCCTTGAATGAATTCACAAGAATTTACAGCAGTAGACCAGGAAATCGTACTTCTACAAAATATTTGTGAACTGTATGTTAGCACAAGCAATTATGCCTGTGTAGATTTTCTCATGTGAAAATCTATTGAGCGTTTACAAATTCACTTTCCCTCCAACCACTTTTTGACCCAACCCTGGAAGAACTTCTACGTCTGCCCTTATCAGGAGTAGATTTCCAGCCTTTCTCAGCATGGGAAAAGGATAGAGAAGAGGTGGTGAAAAACCATAAAAACATGCAAGTTAGTAGGTTTTCACAGACTCAAATGTATTCCAGCCCTGGAACTATTGCTTACTGCCTCCTCCAGCCCCAGTATGTAGATCTGCAGAAAGGTGGCAAAATAAGGAAATTGCTACAGTAGGGCTTGAAATTACTAGTATTCAAGCCCTACTATAGTATTAGCCCTGACATAATCAGAGAGGCTATTATTAGAGCTTTTATATAGTGAGATTGCTGCCATATTTTGTCATTGCAGTACACGGCACCAAAGGGACAAGTAGATTTGTTTTACAGGACGAGTAGATTTAAGAAGCAACCTGTCTCAATTATAAGTAGATATTTTATTAAATTCCACACCCCTGAGGTTCTAATAGTGATTCAATGTGGGTGGGGGGTCCCTGAATTCCTGTAATGCTTAAGTGGGGTGAGGCGGGGGGTCTACAGGAGTCAAAAGGTTAAGAACTACTGCCTTAGGAGGTTGATGTGCTGGGAACAGTGGACTGGTTTTGCGTGCAACCCTGCAAGGGAGCCATAACAAACGTTGAAGTGGGACCTCAGAAAAAAACTTGTTCTGCTTGAAACCAAAGTTTATATTTTGGATTATAATTCCAGTCCCGGGTTGGGCGGATTTGGCCTGCTAAAATGTAGGCTCTCAGATCCCCTTGTCTCCTCTGCTGTGGCTTGAAATAATGTATTCTTTTTAACTCTTGTTGGCTTGGTTGCTGTCTCTCTAGACAAAATTCAACTTTTTCTTTCATATTTGAAGTAAGATTGTCTTTGGGAACTTTAAGAAATGTATGTACCACATATATTAGTCTGGGTAAAAAGTTCATTTTAAGCTTGTTATCTTTCCCAAATGTGAGGTTTCTAGATAGGAGGAATGTTCATTTTTAAAAAGGCCTTGGGTGTAGCAGGAAGGTTAATGCTTAAGTATGTGACGGGGGTGTCTGGTTCATGTGAAACCCACTAGTGTTACTAAATTGTGGGTTGTGTTGTGGGTCTGCAACTCCCAGTCTATGTTTCTTAAAGCAATTGATTTTGATCCAGGGACTTCTGCAAACTGGTCTAGCTCATTTTGTAGGGCTCTTGGGGGTGATTTGGGGTTGGTTCTAAAACAAAAGACAGTGTCCTCAAACAACTGCAATTTATGTTAAAAGTCTCCTATCCTAATTCTACCAGTGCCTGGATTATAAGAAATGTGTTGTATCATAGTTTCTATTAATTCTAGAAACATCAAGGAGGAGTGGGGACAGCCCTGTCTTTTTTCCCCTCATTACTGTGATTCTAATTGATCTTAGCAAAGGGCCATTTATAGTGGGATTGGAGAAAAGTTTTCATCATTAGATCCATTTGAATTTTATACAGAGCTTTCACTACATAACACCAGTCAACCCTGTTGAAGGCCGCCTCTGCATCAAGCAATAGACAAGTGAAGCTTATTTTGTTTGGCTGCTTTGTGAGGGTCACTACTAGTCTTGTGTTGTCTCCTGTTTGTTGATTTTGAACGAATCCAAAAATTTGTGTGGAAATCAATTTGGGTCATATAGTGAGAAGCAAATAGTTAAAACATCACGATTTAGAAGTGCGATGGGGCGTCAGGAGCCACAGGACTGTGGAATTTTGTTAGGTTTGAGCAGGAGTGAACGATGAGAAGCAAGTATGGATTCTGATACAATTTTGGGTGTCACAATATAGCTTAATATTTTGAACGCGAACTGGCTAAAAGAGACACATGTTTTGTAGGAGGAGGCTTGAAACTCTGATCAGGGGATTTTCAACTAGGCATGCTTTTTATTGCTTCACTAACTTCCTTAGCCTTAATTTCCTCCTAATGCTGCCTGGTCTGCATACAAATCCTGCGAAGTGTAATTACAGACATAATTGTATTGTTTGGTTGGATCCACTGGCAGGCCTTTAAAAAGAGCTAAATAGAGCAAGACAAATGCATCTAAAATCTCTGGTGTAGAATTGAGTTTGGTGCCTGTCATTATTTCCTCTATAAAGTTTCTTGATTTAAGCTGCCTTAGTTTATATGCCAGAAGTCTGTTTGCTTTGTCCTCTTTTTTTGTAGTACGTTTGCTTAATATATACAATGTTTTTGGGTGCGTACTTCATAAACAAGCATTGGCAAAACCAACAGGTTGGGCCTGTGCGAAATCTGTTAGCTTTGTCAATGTGTTTTTTACGTGTTGCATAGTAGTTGAGCTGCTATGCCACATGGCTTAAAGTAAAAGCTTAAGGTGGAAAAACACCAGCAATGGAAGAAATCGGCAGAAATTCCAGCATACCTGTATGCATGAGAAAAAATGTAACATAAAGTCTTCAGCAACACTAGAAATCGGGAGATTCTGAGACTCAAGATCAATCCACCTTGTATTTAGTATCCACAAACATGACTGATGAGCTTCAACCAAACAACACTATTTGAAAAGCAGAATCCTCCACAGGCTGTCGACCAATGCTCTTGTTGCCAGTAGAAACACAACTGTAGTCAGGCTGAAAGAAACACGCTTTAAAAATAAATTTGGCCATACTACGGGAAACGGGTGGAGCAAAGCATACACAGTAAGAATACCTGTACTAACAGTTGCGTGCACGCCCCTGCACAGTAGATAATTGTAAGGCTGAGAGGCAACGCCCGACTCCATATGGCTGCAGTGACAGCATTGCTCTCTGCACTATGTGCCTGGTTGTCTGCTGTCCGCCGTGTGCGCGGTTTATTCACTGTCAGAAAGCACTCAATAGGACTGCAAACAGCATGAAGGGGCGATGCTGCCTCTACGCAAATACGCTTCCATTATCTGAGCAGCAAAGCATGGACCAGGTAAAGCACACAAATGGAGAAGCAGCACTGTTCTCAATTCCTTTCCGGTCTCAACATCCTCTTCCCATGTGTGTGTTTTTTTTTTTTTTTTTTTTTTAATAATCAAATGTATTTTTTCTAATTTGCAAAACAGTAACAGCGAGCACGTCTGTCAAGTCAGCAGTAGCGTGCACATACACATCTTCCCATGTGTTTTTTAGGGCACACTGCCAACACCCCCATCAACTACACAAGCACCCCAGAGAAGGTGTGACCTAATATACATAGCTTCCAAGTTTTTAGTTTGACTATGTGACATTTTCATGTTTTTGGTGTACTTATTTTTGACTTTTCGGTGCCATATGTGTGACACTTCGAGTGACACTTCATTGTGAGAAAAATAAAGCTGTTCAGTCCATGTAATTATAGAAATATTAGAAAATGCCCCCTTTGCACGAGTAATGGTCTCCTAAAAATACAGAAAGTAATCTGACATTCGCTATAAGGCTTTGATTGGCTGAAGGTATGGGTCACACAAGTCACAGGCTGTTTGGTAGCTCTGCAATAGGCTTATTAATTTCCTTTCTCCCTCCCCTCCCACGGTAATTTTATTTATGCCAATTTACCTTGTTTATGCTAAATATAGGACCTGCAAAAAAAATGTATCAATAAAACTAATTTGGTATAATTTTGTGCAAATTAGGTTTAATAAGGCTAAAAGCACAGAACACATAACTTTATTAAATGAGTCATGAGGGCTGGGTCATCCATTTCTCAGTGACACCGGTCATTGCATTCTCAAAAGCAATGTTTTGCTTGCCCTCACACAGATGAAAGGCTGAGTAGGCCCTGCCATGGTTGAAACTTGTAACCTCATTGGTATGGACAACTCTTCACGGCAATGCCTCAAAGTACTACGCTGCCTTTTTTATAAATGGCTATTATGTCATGAAATCTTTTAAACATAATAGGTCCCCAAATGTGACTAAAGCACTGTTCGAAACAGGCATCAATATTTTGAGATGAGCCAACTAAGAAAACACATGATGTGAGTTATGTAACAATCCTTCTCTCCATGGAGCAAGCTTTGAAACCTGTTTTACCAGGGTTGACAAATTAATGCTCAATCTAACTTGTTGATTTGGCCCCTTAATTACATTTACAATTGCATTAACTGCTAGTTCTGATTTTTTTTTACCAAAAGTTATTTGCATTCTGGAGCAGCTATTTTTCTTTTTCCCTTTTAAAGCAGCTTCACAGTTCCAGTATGCAAGTGGTGTTAGTTTAAAAAAATCAGATCCGTATGTTTGAATCCCACACCCACAAGTCAATGCGGTTTCATCACCAAAGAAGACTGTTCGATAGTGCATCCCTAATAACAAATACTAGATTCTGCACTGTGTAAACATTACTTGTCCAACAGGCATGCCACATGTACATAATTGACAACTTTATAACGTCAGTACTGCCATGCCTAAAACAACGTTACAGGCTTTACATATGCAAACCACCCAACTGTTTTCTCCCAATACTCTAAACGGCAGTCTTTTGAAAGCATTACATTTGCATGCATGTATATCATCTTTTTACAGATGTTTCTGGGCCAGCGTTTTGAATACTTTGAGACAACTTGCATTCGTGAAATATGCATTTTGCCGAAAAAGGATAGGAATAGAATTTAAAAAACATCCATTGTCCCAAGCATGGAACACCAGTTGTAGCCTGCACTGGGTGCTTTGCATTGCGTGCACCTTTGTTATCTTCTGCATGGTTCCTGGATTGACTCTGCCAAGAAAGAGATACCCAGCCCCTAGCTCAATACCTGCCCCTTGAACCTGATACCTTGATGGGTGTCAACATGGCTCACTCTTTATCAAAGATGGGTATGACGCTGCAGGAGCTGTGAGAAGAGCTTGAGTGGCAGTGACAGATGGTGACCCCTCGGACAAGGCCCTGAATGTAGGCAAGGGAGCCAAATCACGGTGTCGGGCTGCTGGCCTCAAACTGCCTTTTTAAAGGCGCAGTGTGCCGGGCTTACATCTTGTTTTTCCCAGTTCAAGGTGTGACCGCTTTGCTGACTGAATTAACTGTTTAAAGTGGTCTGCTGCTAGTGCTCTGCTGCTGTGTACCTGGCCTCATTGCGGCAGGAGTTAGGCATAATCAGGACAGTCCTGACTTATTCTTGCCCTTGCTCATGTTTGGAGAGGTGCATGAGGCAAAGCTAATTAGTAAACGGATAAGTGAAGAGTCAATTTCTGTGTGCAGTGGACCACTGACAAATAATTTGTATGAGCACTGTAATTTGAATGATTGGCAAAGCTCGGAGTTGTATGACAAAATATTTTAGTGCGGAAATGCAGAAACAACTACACATTTGCATTACTTTATACCCCGATGAGCAACACTTGGCTGAGCTGAAAACAAGCCCCTTTGCCCTTTTATGCTGTAGTGAGGCTGTCACAGCCGAATTAAACATCAAACATGAGTGCAGGGGTGGCGAGAGAACTGGGGAACTAACTGAAATGGGAGGAAGGTGAGAGGTTTGGAGACAATGGACAGTGCTGGGGGTGGGTGGGTTTGCATGTGTAGAAGAAAAAAACGAACCAATAGTGCAGATGGAGTGCTTGTTCGAAAATTAAAATAAAAAAAAACCTTTACAGTGGCAGGACACTGGCCAGTGGCTGGAAGGAGTACTTGGTAGAGGCTCCACACTACAGCATGGACGGCAGGACAGCAAAGCAGAGAGCTGGAAGTGAAAAAGTGAAAGCAGACAACGTGCTGGCCAATCAGAAACACATAAATTAGTGCTAGATTTGACTAAGCCAGTGGTAGGTTCAGATAAGTAAGGGGTGGAGTCTAAGCCCCTTTTAAAGATTTGTTTATTTACAAAAGATTTCGCAAGCACAGCCCACAAGCAAAACCTAAAAAGCTGTTCTAATTTGCAACTGATTATGTGCAATTCTCTAAGCATGTGTGGTAAACTCTGTGTTTGAGACTTAATTCAGCTTGGTGGAGCTGCATCTCAAGATCTGAATTTTCTTTATTTAGTGAAAGGTTGAAAATTGGCCTTGTGGAACATTACTTCTCCCTGAATTACCACGTTTGCTGTTTTCCATAGCAAAGAATGGTTCTCTTTTCTCTCGGTCACGTTTTTATTATTAGTCCGTACTGTGAGTTCCCACAAGGATTCCCACCCAGGGTGAGCAAGGCTGTTGTGGAGGGAGGGAATCTATTCGTAGCCAGATGGGAGTGTGATCTTACCATGTCTTGATTACAATGGCGGAGTCCAAGATTCTAGGGAGAATGCCTCTTGTGATTAAGAAGTCATCTATGCGTGAATAGAATTTATGTATGTTAGAATAGAAAGTAAAATCTTTGTTGCCTACATATTGATGTCTCCAGACTCATAAGAGTTTCTGATCCTCGACACCCTGGTTTAGAAGAAAGTAGGGCTTCAGAAAAAGACTTAGTGGGAACCTGTGCATATCAGGGTGTAGAACAGTATTAAAATTTCCCCATCACCAAGTACCCAACCCAGGGGCAAAATGTCTGTATAAATTGTTCTTTATCTTCATCGAAGTATAGATTAAAATTATTGCTATTGGGTTGTCCCCAAATGTGCCCTTGAATCCTTTTGATTTCCCATCTTTGATAATTTGGATTCTAAGTTTAAATCTAGCCATCTACAGAGTAGTATGGCCATCCCTTTAATATTAGTTTTGTTATTGGCATGAAATTGTTAGGGTAGCCAGAGGGACCTAAGCTGGGGGACGTCTTTGATGAGTATCCTGTAGGAGTGCTATGTCCACCAGTTTGTTTTAGCCAGTGGAGTATCGCTTTGCACTTGAAAGGAAAATCAAGGCAAATCACATTTATAGAAACTATGGAAAGCAGAGCCATGAATCTAAGATTAAGTGAATACTCAACGTGACCCCTTTACAGTGTTGATTCATCATTCGTCTTAAATATGGGCAGGTAAATGCATTTGACCCCTCTTTGCAGTTTGATTTCTTCCTTGCGATTGTGGCCACTGTTGCCTGTTAGACAACATTTCCCATCCCCAGTCTGTGCATATAACTGCATAACAATTTTCTTGAAACAAAAGCCTAAACTAGCACTGTAAACCATTGAGATTCAAACAATCAAATCAATTGCTTCCATATGAGCCAAGGAGTCATTTTGGCCAGCTCATGTTAAAGATAAAGTAGGGCACCAGCTCCACAGGGTCCTCACCCCACAAGCCCCTGTTAGCTGTTCCAGTCTTGCATATTCAAGATGGTCTGTTGATCTGGTATGTTTAGAGCAGCGATACTTGTGAAGCTTTTATATACTGTTCAGTCTTCTTTTTCTGAGGAGCGGAACCAGGTCTTTATTTCAAGTTGTCAACTGATTCATTGTTTACTTTTGTGCTCTTTATTCCATTTTAGGGTGTGTTATTTGCTTCTTGTTTGTCTCAGAGGTACATGATCCAGTATGGTGATGAGTGCGTTGTGGCCCGCAGGCCTAGTGCTTATTTTGCTTCATGCACCTCCTTTTCTGCTTGGCTTTTTTCATTAATAGTGAAGGGCCAGCAAAAGTAGTAACCCTAATGGTAGGAAATCTTCCCTTTCCTCGGGTATTAAGTGATTTCTTTGAAGTTCCTTCCTCTAGCCAGCATTTAAGATGAGACAACTTGGTAGAATTTTTACCGTATCGCCTCTGAAAAGTACTGATTCTTGTTTCCTGACTTCTGAGATGATTCTTTACATTGCAAGAAGTGGATGTGTGCCAGTATAACTGGTAAAACGTTCTTCCCTTGCTGGAACATTTAGTATACTTTGTGCATACAGACTAGATGGATGTTATTATCTTCTGGTATGTGATGCAACTGAGAGAAGAGCCTGCACGTAGGGCTCTAGTTCTTTAATAGCTATTTCCTTGCCGATTTTTCTCATTTTGGTTGGGATTAAGGTATTTTGTTGTGATAAGTGATCCAGACTTAATAAAATCCTGTCGAAGCAATGCTTTATCTTTCCTAAATTCAGTGAAGAGTATCTGCATGTCTTCTTTCGTGACAAGGGCCTGAGGATCACTACCCTCTGCCACTTTTGATTTTTGAGGTGCTGTGGGTCTGTGCAAACTTGGGAATGTGGAAGGCCTAATTTTTGTGACTCCAGCTTGTCCTTTATTTTTCCTGGTTTATTGATTTTCGCCTTATTCACAGCCATTGTTGGGGTCCCCTTTGTGATGTGGTTGCTGCTGCAGTTTTGTTTTGGGAAAATCTAGAATTGTTGCCGGATTGTTCCCAGCTTGCACAGTTCGTTCATTTGATCCAACTTAGTGAGCTATGTATTGTGTAACCTATTGCCTTTCTTCACAGAAGTGGGGCTCATACTGGGGCAGGCTATTTAATAGATGGCAGAAGATTTCAATAGCTTTTAGCCGGTTTATGTATCATGGCTGTTTTAGTTATCTTATTAGATGGATTGCAGGCCATTAACGTTTTATCTCTGTCCACGACCTGATGACATATAGCTTCCACCAAGTTACCCACAATTACAAAATGCACACAGAGGGCATCTTAGAAGATGCCCCCTGTAAATTACCCAATCCTTCAGTGCAGGACTGACTGCTCAGTGCCAGCCTGCCACTGAGACGAGTTTCTGCCCCCCTGGGGTGAGAGCCTTTGTGCTCTCTGAGGCCAGAAACAAAGCCTGCACTGGGTGCACCTCCCCTGCAGGAACTGTAACGCCTAGCAGTGAGCCTCAAAGGCTCAAGTTTCGTGTTACAATGCCCCAGTGCACTCCAGCCAGTGAAGATGCCTGCCTCCTGGACACAGCCCCCACTTTTGGTGGCAAGTCCAGAGTAGATAATGAGAAAAACAAGGAGGAGTCACCCACCAGTCAGGACAGCTCCTGAGGTGCCCTGAACCGAGGTGACCCCTGCCTTTAGAAATCCTCCATCTTGGTTTTGGAGGATTCCCTCAATAGGAATATGGATGTGCCCCCCTCCCTTCAGGTAGGAGGCACAAAGAGGGTGTAGCAACCCTCAAGGACAGTAGCCATTAGCTACTGTCCCCCAGACCTAAACACACCCCTAAATTCAGTATTTAGGGGTGACCCTGAACCCAGGAAATCAGATTCCTGCAACCTGCAACAAGAAGGACTGCTGACCTGAAAGCCCTGCAGAGATGACGGAGACGACAACTGACTTGGCACCAGCCCTACCGGCCTGTCTCCAGACTCAAAGAACCTGCACAGCGACGCATCCGACGGGGACCAGCAACCTCTGAAGCCTCAGAGGACTGCCCTGAACCAAAGGACCAAGAAACCTGTGAACACCGGCTCTGTTCAAAAACAGCAACAACTTTCTTGCAACTTTTAAAGACCTCACTCTTCCCGCCGGAAGCGTGAGACTTCACACTCTGCACCCGACGCCTCTGGCTCGAGCTCCAGAGAACCAACACTACAGGGAGGACTCCCAGGTGACTGCGACCTCGTGAGTAACCCTAGACCACCCCTCTGGACCCCCACAGCGACGCATACAGAGAGAATCCAGAGGCTCCCCATAACCGTGACTGCCTGTAACAAGGATCCCGACGCCTGGACCAAGCCCTGCACCCGCAGCCCCCAGGACCAGAAGGAACCGAACTCCAGTGCAGGAGTGACCCTCTGCCTAGCCCAGTCGGTGGCTGGCCCGAGAAGCCCCCCTGTGCCCTGCCTGCACCGCTAGAGTGACCCCCGGGTCCCTCTATTGATTTCTATTACAAACCTGATGCCTGCTTTGCACACTGCACCCGAGCATATAATAGGTAGTATTACTCATGAAAATCTAAGGCAACATTGATGAAGTTTTTAAAAGGGCTTCTAAGCTCTTGCGTTTTGTAAAGAAGTTATGAATGTCCACGAACACTGCACATTTGTCATATATACAGATTTTGAAACTGAATGTTTAAAAACAGTTTCATTTGTCCATATTGCAAATTTGTACTCCACCTATGCTTTTTTTTTCTAAAATCTGTATTGTCAACCCGTTATGAACAAATATTCAATTTCCAGCAGTATTTTGGGAATTGATGCTCCAAAGAGGATGTTATTGGTCACGCCTTGATTCTGGCAATTCACACCAAGTCCAAGAAGTATACTAAGTGAAGAATACTGTCTTGCCATTCCAGAAATAGTGACGTTCCACCTGTCTTTCTCATTCACAGGAACTGAAGGTGTTTAGCTAACCATGACAAGCTTTCCCCTGTTTACATAACTATTTACATGTTCTGTCATTTCTGATAGATGGGCCTTGATTACAAGTGATGGGGTAAATTCCGGTACCTGCACAAACACCTGTTTGTGCCTGAATCAGATTGTCGAAATGAACAAGTTACTTACCTTTGGGTAAAGCTTTTTCTGGTGGATACAGTATCCACCTGTGGATTCCTCCCCTTTTGAATACTCCCAGTGTACCAGCATTCAATGGAAATCTTTTCGTTCTAGCTTTCCACGTTGACGAGGACGTCACAATGGAACAGCTCCGCACGCAACTCTGTCTGACGTCATTGATGCCATAAGAAGTCCTCGCTGGTGTGCTGATGTAAGTTTCACCCACTTTTTTACCACGCCTTTGAGGCGAACGGGTGAACACCAACATCACAAGTACAACATGTGCAAACTCAACAAAATAATATTTATATATATGTGAGTGTGTGTGTGTGTATATATATATATATATATATATATCTATATATACACTTCTATATATAAGTATACATTCTGTACATACAACGTCCCAAAAATACATATAGACAATATATACAAATCATATCTTTCATGGCATAAGCAGACAGGCAACAGGGGGGCGAGTGGGACCGTGAGGAATTCACAGGTAGATAGATACTGTATCTATCAGAAAAAGCGTTACTGAAGGTAAGTAACTTGTTCTTCTGATGGATACATCTACCTGTGGATTCCTCACCTTTTGAATAGAATCCCTAAGCAGTCCCGCACTCAGAGGTAGGTGCCTGTCTGGCTATACCAAGAAATCTTGCGGCACTGAATGGGTAAAATGACCGTCTCGCCTCACTTCTGAGTCCAAGCAGTGATGCTTTGCGAAAGTGTGGAGGGAAGCCCAAGTTGCTGCTTTGCAAATATCCACAAAAGGCACATCTCTAGCCGAAGTAGTAGACTTAGCTCTGGTAGAATGAGCTCTAATGCCCTTGGGAGGATCCTTCTATGCCAGTGAATAACATATTTTAATGCAAAGAATGACCCAGGTTGATGGCATTCTTTTGTGGAAGGCTTTGCCCTTCATCTTGCCCACATAGCCTACAAAATGCTGATCATCCATCCTGAACTCTCTCGTCCTCTCCACATAGAAGTTCAGCGTTCTCTTTGGATTCAGATGGTGCTGCCTTTCCTCCTCCTTAGAGCCTGCCCTAAATGAAAAGACGTCACCATTGCTCAAAACCACCTTGTTAGCATGGAACATGGTAAACAGGGGTTTTAATGTTAGAGCTTGCAGCTCACTAACATGCTTAGCTGACGTGATCTCTATGAGAAAAACTGTTTTAAACGTAAGGAGCGTCAACGGGCAACTATACAATGATTTAAATGGTGTACCTATCAGGTACGTTAAGACTAAATTTAAATCCCACTAAGGCATTATAAACGGAGTGGGAGGAAACTTATTAGTCGAACTCTTAGGAAACCTTAGAACTATAGGGGGCTTAAATAAAGAGGGTTGGTCAGTTAAACAAATGTTGACAATGCAGACAGATAGTCCTTCACTGTTGCAACTGTGTAGCCTTGTTGTGCCAAGCAGAGAGCAAATTGTAAAACATTGAACAAACAAGCCCTTAAAGGATCAATGTGCCTCTCCTCACACCATCTAAAAAACTTGGCCCATCTACCAGCATAGACATTTTTTGTGGAGTGACGCCTGGCCGATAAAATAACATCCACCACTTCTGGGGGAAGAGAAAAGAAATTCGGATTGCCCTGTTCAATCTCCAGGCATGTAGTTGCAGGCTCTGGAGGTGGGGGTGTAGAACCTGCCACTGCAAATGCGAGAGGAGGTCTGCCCTGTGAGAGAGATGGAGCGGGGCACAGCGAGAGGTAAAGGAGGTCTGTGTACCACACCCTTCTTAGCCAAACCAGGGCTATTAATATGACTTGGGACGGGTCTTGGTGAATCTTCCTCAGAACCTGAGGATTCGAGTGTATGGGAGGAAATGCGTAAAGCAGCCGGTTCCTCCAGCTCAACTGAAACGCGTCCCCCAAAGCCCCCTGCATCGGAAACTGGAGGCTGCAGAAAGACTGGCAATGCGTGTTCTCACGAGTGGCAAACAGGTATATCTGAGGAGTCCCCCAGAACCGAAAGTCGTGAACAACCACCTCTGGATGGAGTCTCCACTCGTGGTTGGCTGAAAAGTGTCGTAGAGCCTCTCTGCAGAGAAGATACGACTCTACCCCTCCCTATTTGGTGACGTACCTCATTGATACAGTGTTGTCTGTTAAGACTTGAACCGACTGCCCGGGAATGGACAGAATAAGGACTTGAGAGCCAGACGCATCGCCTGTAACTGAAACAGATGTGAAACATCTGTTCCACTGGAGGCCAAAGACCTTTGATTTCCATATCCCCTTAATGCGCTCCCCACCCCAGAGTGGAAGCATCTGTTATAACTCTAGTCACCGGAGACGGAAGACAAAGCAGCCTCCCCTGAGATAGGTTGCCGTTCACACTCCACCAACAGAGATCCACTGCAGTGTCTCTGGAGACTATTATAGACTCCTTGAGATCTCTGTTGTGTTGAAACCACTGCTTACGGAGGCACTACTGGAGAGCCTTCATGTGCCAGCATGCCAGTGACCAGCAGAACCCAGAAAGCGAACAGACCGAGCAGGCGTAATACCTTTAGGACCTTAACAACCGTTTCATCCTGGAACACCAAAACCATAGCCTCAATGTCCCGAATCCTCTGAGCAGGGGGAAAGGCATTATTCAGTGTTGTGCCCAGTACTGCCCCTATGAACAGGAGGAGCTGAGAAGGCTCCAGGTGAGATTTGGGCATCTTCAACTAAAAGTCCAGGTTGAACAACAACTGTGATGTCACCTGCAAATGGTGCAGCACCAACTCTGGAGATTTGGCTTTGAGCAGCAAATCAACTAGGTAAGGGAATACAGATATTCCCCTCCTTCTGAGATGTGCTGCAACCACGCCCCTCACCTCTTTGAAGACTTGAGTTGTGGAAGTTAGACCAAAAAGAAGGACCGCAAACTGGTAGTGCTGCGACCCTACCATGAACCAGAGATACTTCCTGTGCGACTGCAGAACGGAGATGTGAAAATATGCATCCTGCAGGTCAGTAGAAACCATTCAGTCCTCCTTGTCCAGCGTCAAAAGCACCCGAGCTAGGGTCAGCATTTTAAACTTCTGCTTTATGTATCACTTCAAAATCCTCAGGTCTAGGATGGACCTCAAATGACCATCTTTCTTTGGGATCAGAAAATATCTTAAATAACATCCTTGACCCATTTCCTGCCCCCGGAACCAACTCCACTGCGCTCTTTAACAGCAGATTATGTACCTCCTACTGAAGCAACAGCAGGTGATCCTCTGAATAAAAAGTATACTGGGGAGGGAAAAGAGGGGGGGAACTTCCGAAAGGGAAGAGCATACCGATTTCCTACAATGCTCAACACCCATAAGTCCGATGTTTTTGATTCCCATTCTTAAAGAAAATTAATCAACCTTCCCCCCCACCGGCAACACATGCTGCTGAAAGGGGAGAGAACTAGGGCTGCTTTCCTGACAGGTTCCCAGCTGAAGATTAGGAGGAGGTTGGCTGCTGAGCAACACTGCATTGCCTAAGTCTTCCCTGACCTCTGTAGAACCTGTAGAGGGGGTTGGCAGATTGTTGCTGGAACTGCTGCCTCCCACAAAAGGAGGAGCCGCGGCCAAATCCCCTAAATCTTCTGAGAGGTCTATCTGCTGAGGAGAGAGATTGGAGTCCCAGAGACTGAGCCATGGCCTTACTCTCCTTGAATCTCTCTAGTGCTGAGTCAGCCTTCTCTTCAAATAGTATCAACTCATCAAAGGGGAGATCCCTTAAGGTGGACTGAACATCAGGGGAAAATCCTGAAACCCTTAACCATGCATGCTTTCTGCTGGCCACTGATGTACCCATGGCCATGGCAAGAGTCCACAGTATTCATGCCAGATGGGATGACCTGCTTAGCCGCTGCCAGGCTGTCTTGCAACAAGTCTTTAAAATGCTCCTGCACACCCTGTGGAAGCTTAAGAACCACCTCCTTAGCAGACCCCATCAGAGCATGGATGTATCTGACCAAGACACATGTAGCATTCACAGATTTTAACGCCATGCTACATGATGAAAACACCTTTTTTGCAGACTGTGCCATACTTTTCGACTCCCTATCTGCAGGACTTGTCTGGAAGGAGCCAAGAGCTGATTTAGCAAAACAAGAAGCTTGGACCACCAGACTTTCAGGTGTAGGATGTTGGCTGAGGAATTGCGGGTCACCAGGTGCAGCCTTATATCTCCTAGCGATACCACAGACATAGCCAGAGTAGTTACAGGCTTCCACCACAAATCCAGAACCGGTTCTGACAATGCCTCATTACATGGAAGAAAAGATTCTGATATAACTGAGGAGGAATGGAGAACCTCAGTCAATATGTTAAACTTTAGCTCCGATGTTAGCAATGGTAACTACAAAAGCTCAGCAGCTTTCCTGATCACACTGTGAGAAGTTACTTCTGGAGGTGAAATACCTCCAGAAGATAGCAATTCCCACTCTGGGGAGCTGTCCAGACCACTTGCCACCTCAGTCCCTTCAAAACAATGGACATACAAAGGGATTTCTCCTGCCTCCAAATCCTCATGCTCCCCAGGTATTGCTGTTCCTCTAAGAATCTCAATGCCTCTCTTCTTGACCTTAACCCGGACTCCAATCGAGGATATATGTTGCAGTGCCAGTGAAGCCAGAACCGGCGTTGTGACCTTCCCTCTGGTAGGCCTTGAATAAACTCTATGTCTGACGAACATTATCTGATGTCGGTGGCGCTGGCATCCCTGAAGGTTATGGAGCAATGGGCAAAAAGGGCATAAAAGAAGCCTGTTTATACAGCTCTGGGAAGCCTAAAGTGAAGGCAAATGGACCCATGGGGCCCTCGGGGGCACCAGCGGGGATCATCGCTCTGTTAAAAATGCTGAACATATCTTTTAAAAATGCATAAGGAACCGCCTCAGGAGTCAGAAAGGCCAGATATTCTTGTTGTGGCTGGATCTGACCTGAGCCTCGCTCATCCATCTACTGTGGAGTAACAGGAGAGAACTGCGCCGCAGTACTTAAAGGCGACACCGAGGTTTCAACCAAAGACAGACCCGGTAACCCATCTGGCAACTTCAGTTGCAGAGAAGAAAGGGTCTAGCTCACTTCCCAGGTCGAACGGCGCCAAGACTTGGAAGCCAGTGACAAGGACCTCTGGCTAGCATTTCAGGAGGAGCGACGCCGAGAGGTGTGGCGACACGGCTTCTTATGCGATTTCAAAAATATATTGGGTGACTACTCCTGTCGATATTCGATCTTTGACAGCCATGTTTCTCCTCTTTGGCCTTTGCCATGAACAGCTTTGCCTCTTTCTCCTTCAGTGTCTTCGGGTTCATACTCTAGCAAGAACAGCGTCTCAGAGGACTCGGGCAGCAGAGGCAATGTTCATGCTGGTCAGTGACTGACATATGACCTCCACGGTCCCTACAATGCTTAAAGCCAGACTTCTTCGGCAGAGACATTGTAGCAAGAAGAAAACTCTTTGAAAAAGCTCCCTCGATACAGTGTAACACCTTGAGAGGTAGAAAAACTGTTAGCGTCTTATGGCTCCGATGACGTCAGTCTGAGTCGCGTGCCGAGCTGTTACATTATGACGTCCTCGTCGACGTGGAGAGCTAGAAAGTAAAGATTCTGGCAAAAGTGTGTATGTTTTTACTCTGAATGTGTAGTGAGATTTGAATGCAACGCAATTTACTGAGTTGCCTAGGTGCAAAAAAATCTGTTTACTAAGGTTTCATTTTATATTATATTGATTGCCAAATGTTTAGGCAACCTCCACAACATTCATTGGGTCTTGACCAAAACATAATGTTCAAGGGGGAGGAGCGGAGGAAGAACGAGCTTGCCTCTTTCCACAAAAACTCCGCTTTAATCACAATAACTTGTTTTTCTGTCAGGATAAACAGTTTTCTGAGATGATCAGTTTTGGTCTGTAACACAAACAAAAGCTAACTACATCCTCTCTTAACGTTAATATAAAAAGAGCATGCAAAACTTGTTTAACTGTAAATAAAAGTAAGTAAGAAATATGAGAGTATGAGCACTGGATAAGCCATAAATGGGTGTTTGACATTATTTTTTTGAAGCTTTTGCTCCACTGAGAACGTGCTATGGTGATGGTGCAGCGATAACGTGGGCAGGTAGTGTTCTTACAGCCCTGTGGGTAGACATGTCCCTATGAGCCTAGCAGCAGAGCCTGGTCTTACACTCCGAGGAGCGAGGCTATGGGTTGTGTATATGTTGATACTGATATGTACTTTTCCTCCCTTCCCCGTTTTATTTCTTGAGAAGAAATTTTTCGTCCTAGAACAGCAGTTGCATAGATTTGGGGTGATCTATCAGTGCGCTTTAATTTGTTCTCTGCTCTATTTTGTGTGCTTCTGTTTCATTCACAGAAATAAGTGTAATAACAAGTATCTTTATTTCTTCGATATGTACAGCCCAAAAGAAGAAGAAGAAGAAGAAAGACAGGGGAAAAGTTGCAGAGGGAACAGTTCCTGGGGACACCATGGCTCCTACTATCGGGGCTATAGACAAGAGCCACCTCTGCTGTGAGCATCACAAGGCCATGGTGGCGGGGCTGGTGATTTTTAAGAACCCGGAGCAACTACCAGGTATGAGGTCAGGAACCCAGGGGTGAGGAAGCCGACACGCACATTTTCTTATCATCTACTTGTCATATGAAACGTGCATTCACTTTGAGCTATGCTTGAGTAATGCACTAAATTAAAACATGTCGGGGAAATAGTGTTGTCAAAAGAATAGCCGCCTTAAAGATTAATCTTTTTCGTTGTTGTGATGCGTACTACAGCCCTGTGCTATAGAAAGATACTCCCTTATGCGTGGAAAACAACTGATCTGGCCTTCTCCCAATCAGTCTAGAGGTCATGTTCACAAAACACCTAGTTCCTTTGGTGGCCATTGCCCTTTTAGGGCTGAGTGTTAACAATACATTGTGTAGTATTTTCCTCGAAGGCTATGGTGTACTGAGATTGCCAATCAAATTTATGACCTATCACTGTTCGCCTGAGAATCTATGCCACTTTAATCCTAGGAAACAACCGCTCCATCCACTTTCACGTAGGGAACCACATCATTCACTGTAAATAGTCACTCTAACCATGTCGAAGGTCATACCGTAATATTCCAAGAGAGGTTTTCTGTACCCTCTTGACCACAGTGGAGACACCACAGTGCTCAGGCAGGATGCCTAGCCAACTTCTGGCTTGCTAGAGACACCGCCTTGCTCACAGAGGGCACAGACCCTACCTCATGTTAGCTTGGGCACCACATTGCTCCTGCAGGGTACAGAGTGCAGTGGTCACCTATAGAGTTCACAGGGTTCAACGGACCCACTTCTCCACTACATGGGATGTTGTTTTGCCCATAAAGGATACGCTTCCACTTGGTACCTCTGTAGAAACGAACATTGCTGATGGAAACAGCCCTTACACTCATAAGGTGACACTGGATCTCTTGGAGGAGAAAACACTTCCCATACCCGGTCTGATAGTCCTCCAATCCTGCCCTCTAGAATAGCTCCACATTGCTTCTGAGTCAGCCATAGATGATGAATTGGGGTGCAGCGATAAGCTTACCCACCCCTACCCTGTCGATTCACTGAAAAATGCGCATGTGGCTCTACCTTAAACTTTGATTTGATTTTGTGCACAGCGAGGAGGTAATGCCAAACTGAGCAAAGGTTCATAAGAAGACACCTAAAGAGCAGGGAAAAGGAATATGTAAAGGCGGTTTCAAATAAGTCATGGGAACTTTATAAATGTTTGTTCAAACGATGTTTCTTATTATGCCTCCTGACACTTGTTGTTCTTCAGGCAGCAGGTTTACAGCACTAGTAATTGGTCTGGGTGGAGGGAGCCTGCCTCTTTTCATCCACGACTACTTCACACAGTCGCAGGTAGATGTGGTGGAAATTGACCCCTCCATGCTGGAAGTCGCCTGCAGGTGGTTTGGCTTTTTCCAGGGTGACCGGATGAAAGTGCACATTGCGGATGGTCTAGAATACATCAACAGCTTGGCAGCAGAAGGTAAGGGCTGGCTGACAGTTTAAGATGTGCTGTTCAGGTGCTATTCCAGGGGCCGCTTAGAATGGAACTAGTCCTGGAGTGGTTATTGTAAAAGGGACATGTCCCAAAGTCACGAGACTACCTGAATGGGTTGTTTGAGAAATCTTCACTTTAGCAGAAACATGATCAGAAATGGAGTTATTCTTAGTCAAGACTGCCAGACACTCTTAGTTATGAGTGTGGCATTAAGGGTGCTGCCCTAGCTTCAAGAGTATGTTAAAGTCAGTAAAACTTATTTTCTTGTACATGGTCATTGCACTATATTCTGATTAAATCTCATAATGACCAACCTAGTTATGAATGCAGAATATTGTTAGATTCTCACCCATTTCTGTGGCTGGTAGTAGCAGGTTTGCCTGATGAGTGCGAAATTCTCTGGCTCAAGTTCTCGCTTTAGAGTTTGTTACAGCAGTGGAGAGTAGCTTCCTCTATATTACAGTGATGGTTTATGGGACCACCGACCAGCACATACTACTGCCCCATTGCAAAATCAGGTGGCGATGCCTGCCAAAAGAAAATTCTGGTAGCTGAAACCCGTGTTCATCTTCTGTGGCAGGCAGCCTCACATCCCTGCCTCTGAAGCCAATTGGAATTACAGAGCTGGAGCTGTGAAGGCACACACTGGTCACATTTAGACCAACGTTTTACAGTTTTCCCAAGTCCCTGCATGAGAAATCTGGTGAGTTCAGGACTTTTCTTAACATTCTTGCACTTGCAGTCCTGAGTTTGAATCGTTATTAACAGGACTGCAATTATAATAATGCAAAGAAAAACCTGGATTAGATAAACTACTCATACTTGGAGAAAACACAAGAGTTCTGTTTTTGAGGGTCTTAATGTGGGTTGTGTGTATAAGCAGCACCTGCTCTCACAAAGAGCCATGATTGTATGAGGGTGTCTGTGGAGCCCCATGCTCGCATGGGAAGGGCCTAAGAGAACCTTCCTTTGTAGTGAAGGGATACCACACTGATACAGCAGAGAGAATACTCTGTGGCCCTCGTGGAGCACAGGCGGACTCTCATCTCTGCCTTAGCTTGCCCACTCTAACAGAAATAAATAACTTTGCCTCAGAACAAATCATCCTTTACCGACCATGTATTTCCTCCTTGGGAAAGAAAACTACCATGTGCCTAATCGAATAGCACTTTTCTGTAGGTTCTCCAGTCGAAGTAGAGCCCACGTGTAATAACACAATTTTCAGTAGACAGAATGGGAAAAAACCCTTAATACAGCAGGCCCTGGATTCCTAGCAGTAAAAGCCCTCTGTGTTCTGAAATAGTGACAAATCAGAGTGGGGTGTTCTCTTTTAATTTTCCTTTCCATGTCCCATAGCTCGGTAAACTTCCTTTCAAAATAAGATGGAAATTGTATTGACTGGAGAATATCCAGAATTATGTTGTTTTAAAGAGACTGCTTTTTCAAGTACGAGCAATATTTGTTGTAAACAAGGATATACAGTCTGCCTCTAGAATTGTACATTTGAAAATCGAGATTGATTTAAGTAGCCAGCCATATTTCACTGTCAGTTTTCTACCTTTGGTTCATTGTTTTCCATTTGAATATTTTCTTCGTCTAGTCACTTGTGAGTTATTGAAAATTATTTTTAAAATATGTATTGCATTCATGATGCATTAACCTAAATACATTATTTACATAATAAAACAAACTACACATGGTGCATTGAACGTTACCTGGTAAGATGTCGGTGCAGCGATTGTTGAGGTCAGGCACCAGAACACTGCAGTTTCCATGTGTTTCATGGAAGCAGCAAGATATGACGTTGAAAGGCACTGGTAACGAAACATCAAATATCACTGAAACTTGCAATACCAAAGTGAAGAAACTTGCTAGAAGTACTTGAATCCTAAAAGCTAGATCCCTTTGCTGGAATGTGTACAGATTCCTATGAAGATGCGACTGCTGACCTGGTTTTGTATCCCCAGGTGACCGTCACTATGATGTTATTATGTTCGACGTAGACAGCAAGGACCCAAGCCTTGGCATGAGCTGCCCCCCACCTGCCTTTGTGGAGGAAACCTTCCTGCGGAGAGTATGCCAGGTCCTGGCTCCTGAAGGTGTGTAAGAGGAACGATTGGTAAAAAAACGTGTGCCCACTTTTACTTTGTTCACTTGCCTTCTAAACGCTGGTTACTTGCCAGTGACCTTTTCCTTAATCTAGTTACACATAACCTCCGTTTTACTTGTTAAGCATACGCTCACCACCAAAGGCGTTTGACACTGATAACATGATTACTGTTACTCAACTCTTTGATGCTAATCTTATCAGCCATGGAAAGATAAAAGGTTAAGTAGACCCACAATAATTTAAAGTATGATTACCTGGTGAAATTCAGGCTCCAGCACTGGATGCATTAGTCCACTGAACCAGAAGACACATAGTCACACAAGTACCATGTTGGAAGCTTTAAGTAGTAATGTGGGGACTTGATGATTTAAGGTTTATTCCCTTTTCTCTCCTTACTCAGTCTGCAGTGATTAAAACGTTTCACGGTATCACCCTATGATCACTCTTCAGAAACTCAACTGTCCCCAAAGAAACCAAGCAAGAGGGCCACACAAAAGAAGTAAATGATTTGCTAAAATTAGCAGCATACATCTGGGATACTATGTCCCACATTTCATTGTTTTGATAACGGTAGTATGAAAAGTGGCTTATAAATGCGTTTGATGATGTTCTTTAGCTCTGAGATTACTTTACAGATCAGCAATCTGGGTCATAAAAGAATGGCTCTTTCTTTCTATTTTTAAGTAAGGTTAATTGTCACTGTGAAAGTGCTATGGATTAATCTTTCCATAAAGATGCCTCAGTTTGGGCATCTCCATATAGCAGACAACACAGCACACCCTGCGGCGATGGTGTGGGAGAGTTTGGACCTGCAATACCATCAGTAATCTTCATTTGCAGCATGTCTCCCAAAACGTATGCATAGATTTTCAGCCATTCCCATGTATGTTGCAGCTTTTCATATGTTGACCAAGACAACACATTATTCAAGCTGGATTTATTCCGTGGAATATATTTGTCCTGCACATTCGGGGTATTTTTGTACTACATAGAAATCCACATTCTGAAGGTCAGTATCATCTCATATACATCATCTCTCAGCTATCCCATGAACTAATCACTCATTCATTAATTCTTCATACATTTGATAACTCATTACCATTCATCCATGTATTAGGTCATCAATTCAAGCGTGTACCCATTCTCCCTGTCAGCCACCCGTTCAGCATAACTACATACCTGTACTAATTAAGGAGCACTTTCACTTACAAAATAACCATAGTGATTGTCTGTGCCCAGATTATTATATTAAATGATGTCCAATGTTTAATGTTTATAATTAAAATGTGAAATACAAACATATGTCCACCACACTTAGGCTGTAAAATGCTTTCTTACTTTTTCATTTTTGCAGCATATGTTTGCAAATATAAAAATATTAACTATCGCACCAGTTTGCCAACAGAGGTAGGTAAGCCAACAAATTAACAGGGAGAGCTGAGTCGAGGGTTGTGTGTGGCTCTAAAAGTCCATGCACGAGCTGAGCCCTGAAAATATTTAGCATGTAAATAATGCAACACAAATCATGTTAGAACATGGCAAGTTGTCCTCAAAATAAAAATAATTAAAAAAAAAAAAAAAAACATATTTCTTTAACACACTAAAGCGTTTAACCTTACTACATCAGATTGTATTTCTACAGTGAGAAGCATTTTTTTAAAAGTTATAACATTTAAATAAGAAGCATTGGCAAAGCCAATAGGTCTTGCCTATGCAAGAGCTATTGGCTTTGCCAGTGTGTTTTAGCCTAGTTGTTCACCTGTGTCTGCTGTTCAGCATGACTAAAAGTTAGTGGCATAGAGGAGAGGGGTGTTGAGTGCTGTAAAATGGAATGACAAAGAGTCGAGTAGAGTGTTGTTGAGTGGCAGAGTGTGTTGTGTATTGGAGTAGCATAGTGTGGAGTTGTGTAGAGCGACATACAGTGGAGTGGACTGGTGTACAGTATATTGGCATAGAGTGCTGCAGAGTATAGTGGCCTTAAGTGCAGTGGTATTGAATTAAGAGTTGTCGTAGAATGCTGTGGCATAGATTAGAGAAATGCATAGCAAACTGCTGCAGAGTAGAGTTGAGTGGCATAGAGTGCAGTGGCGTAGAGTGGTGCAGATTATAGTGCCATAGAGTGATGTGGTGTAGAATGGTGCAAAGTAGAGTGGTGTAGAGTATAGTGTTAAAAATAAACAGGGTAACCCAATATTCCCCACAGACCAGGGTAATCTAAACTGTAAAGCACACAATGTTCATGGAGGAATAATTTGCATACAAATATTTCAGCGATATTAAATGCTATTAATGTTGTAATTAACCATAAACCAAATTCCATAAATCTTCAAACAGCGTGTAATCAGTTTATGGAAAAATTAGGATTTTTTATATATATTCACTAATAATATATTCATCAATATAGCAAAGCAACAAAGATAATGTTTAGCGTTTTTATACAAGTTCTCTGGTGACCTCTCTAGTCCATAATCCCTTTACATCCAAGGGACAGAAGGAGAGCACCAACCCTCCTGACTCTCCAAACACAAAATGTTTGAGTCCTGTATGCAGTCTTTCACAGAAATCACTTCTAATTGACTCCAGCAGCTCATACAATTAATTGGATCATGGAGAGTATAAGGTTGATATTTCGGTCTCCCAAGGCTGAAACCGTGCATGAGACAATCCTCAAGAAAATGTGTCAAAGTGGATTAAATCACAGTAATTGTTGCTTTCAACATCAACTTCCTAAAAAAGCACTGCTTAATCGTTTTCGTCCGGAACATCCAACGCTAGTCAGTTACGCCAGTATGAAGTAAGGACGATGAAATTACACAACACGTATGAGTAAACTCCCACCAGGCTCAAATCAACCATAAATGATTGATTGTTGTGATTTAATCCACTTTTACACATTGTCCAAAGTATGGTCTCATGGACTGCATAGAGTGCAGTTGTGTAGAGTTACATAGAGTGTAATGGTGTAGTTCAATGGGATAGAGTGCAATTGTGCTGAGTAGATTAGAGTGTTGTATGGTGCATTGGCGTAGAGTGCAGTGGCATAGAGTTGTGTTACACTCTACAACAATGCACTTTACTCTGTATTGGAGTAGAGTGCAGTGTTGGAGAGTGGCGTACACAGTGGCATAGAGTGGAGTTGTGCAGAGTAGATTGGTGTGCCCTAGAGTGGAGTGGTGTAAATTGCAGTGGCCAAGAGTGCAGTAGAGTATAGCAGCGGAGAGTGTATTGGCATAGAGTAGAGTGATACAGGGAGAGTAGAGAGGTGGAGAGTGCAGTGGAGTGGTGCAGAGTAGAGTGCAGTGGTATGGAGTGGTGCTGAGTAGAGTGGAGTATTCATGGTGTGGTAGCACACTGCTGTTACAACATATTTTCAATTTAAATGACCATTACTTTTGCACTTACATACAGTTCTAATAATAAAATATACAGTGCACAGACGAAAATGTATGGTAATTGCATCACCTAGTTTAATGATTTGTTTTGACCATATTAAAATATTTGTTTCCAACACACTTCAGAAATAATAAAAAAATGTGCTTCACAATTCTGATATATTCTAAAATATGCACACAGTTCATTTAAACTTTCTTGTGTGCTAGAAAAAACTCTTACCTACCTCCAGTATCCAGCAAGATTGCCACATAAATGCTCTCGCTTTGAAGTCAGAGAAAGAAAAGTAAACAAGTGCCTTTGGAAGACAAAGCCTGGTATTCGACCTTTGTCTGTGAATGCACAGCAAATGTGATGAGATCACAACAAGATGTAAAGGCCTGTTAACAAAAAGTGAGTTTGTGGAAGGATACAGAAAATATGGTTTAGGGAACGGGCTGGATGAACTGAACCTGGAGAGCCTAAAGCAAATAAAGCCAGCAAATGGAAAGCCAGAAAGTGTAAGTTACAAACAAGTCAATGGTAAACGACGAGCGGAACAAATGTTCGGAAAGTCCCTAAGATGTCATTAGTAAACCAGACAGCTGCACTATTAATAGTCTGCAACCTAAAAAAACATTCCTGCCCATGCCGTGGTGACAGTGAATGAACTAAGAGGAAAGTCAGTTGTCATGTGTACCCTGTATGTGGCCTAGATCCTTATACATAGAGCAACATTATAATTTATTAAATTGAACAGAAGAGGTTTTGTACAGTGCTTATTCTGAACTTGGCATTTAGAGGTGCTCTGATTTGTGATAATGAACAAAAAGCATGCTCGGGGATATTTGACTAGGTTCACAAAATTTGGTCAAGCAAGGAAGCCAGGATTGATCACTGATTTTCCAGTTTTCGTTGGGCAATTCAGCCACTAAATGGGTATCTCTTTCTAGTAGCTAGGGTTAATGCTTTGCCCTTTGGAAGAGGAGAATAACAAATGGGTGACTGGCAAAACCCACATTTTATTTTTTAGCAGTGGCACATAGTGCGAACCTTTTACACGGAAATATAAGTGCTTCACAACACAGACTACTCTACATCTTTTTAATGAAATGTAGATTTGCCACAATACACAGGATTGAGAGCCCGGGCCTGGTTCAAACCTTATTCCCCATGTTAGATGATCACCATTTGTAGCCACTAAGCCACAGGACCTCCTCAGAAACCTTGACTCGTTTAGGGCTCAAGATTCTAAGTGGACCTCGAGCTCAGTCGGAGCCAAGCATCAGGCTCGAGCCCGACTCCAGCTTGTTCAGTGGATCGCCAGCCTCTAGTCGCCTGGGCCAGAACTATTGGTTTTGTCGATGCTGGTTTCTTTGGGACACTTCCTAAGAGACTGTTTTTGTTAGACCCCAGAAAATAAAATGCTGTACAGTAGGTTCTTGCGCCAAGTAAGTATTTAGCCTTGCATCACCTTATCCTGTGTCCTACAGCATCCTCTGTTACTTTAGGTGCCAGTGGTAACGGCCACACACACCCAAGGATGGGCTTCTGTGCTATGTAATGAGAATATGAAATAGTGTATTTCTTTAACAAAGAAGCCTTGACACTAATAGGCACATTATTGCACTGCATTCTTAAAAAGTAGTCTGACAATAGTGGGAGCTTCCTTTAACGTTTGCTTCAAGTTTACCAACATCATCATTTATGATGCTGCACCAAAACTCCCAGCTGGAAAGACGCCCAACCAAAGGTCACGCCAGTGATCTGGTAAAGCAAAGTAATCCTAAAAGTCCAGTAGCTCACACGGGTATATGGTCACAAACTGGCACGTGGTTGTGCAAGGCTATAGCGTAGTAATTATCTCTGTACATGGATGTTCATATCTAATGTTGAATGTGCAACAACTATGCTGGGCTTTTCGTAGGACATTAGGGGAAGGAACGCAAAAATGTTATTTTCTTGAACTCCCCGCCCCCCCCCCCCCCCACCTCACCCCCCCGCAAAGTAGTCCCTGGAGAAATGATAGCCTAAACTTTGTTATAAACATCACATACACCTAAGGCCGTAGTGGCGACGTTACTTTGTTGAAGCAGAATCCTGGCAACTGGGGCTCAGAAGTCTGCATTCCCGAAAATGACCCGTGTGTTAATGGAGCCTTTAAAGTCAGATAGACCTGTACTTCTTCCCCATTGGACTGAGGCACCCCTAAACCTAAGTACTTTGTCAACAACTGTGTCGTCAAGTTGTATATGTATTTTTTATTCTTAGACTTGGGTGTGTAAGCAAGTATTCTGGTGCCCCAAAATCGAAATAAAAATGCAGAACGCAGGACATGAAGTTACAAATGCACCTCTCACTGCTGTCAAATGCGAGAAACCCACAGCAAGTACACCATATATCTAGGGTTGCCACCTGATTGGTTTTCTACCGGTATTTGTCTTAACAGGTACAAAAATAAGCCAGATCACCAATAGCCGGTATTTTTAGCCCTCATCAGTACATACCTCTAACAGCAAATATAAACAGAATGCAGTTTTGAATGTGTTCTAGACTCGCGTTAATGATCCCCGACTAATAATTAAAATAAACAACAACAGGAAAATAATGTTACAAATGAATGAAGATGATTTTGTTTGCAGTCATGCCTTTGTAGACTCTTAGAACAAAAGGGAATGGAATTTATTTTCCTCTAGCTAAGGTGGCATCCTTAGTCATGTCTCATTAGAAAGTAAAAAAAAAAAAAAATCCTTTACGTTTCAAAAAGACATATTGCCCTTAGATTGAGACATAACACGCCAGGCAGCATTGGTAAATAGATGCTTGTACAGAACGATGTGTGAGGCAAATACGGTATGGTTTTCCATAAAAACGATCATATAACCTAGTGTTCACCACCGCCTTCCTCTCACAGAAGACCTGTGTACTTTTTCTTGTTCAGGCACTCAACTATTTCAACCTCTGTAATCATCCATAGGAAACCAAACGGATGCACAAACCGGTCTCCCGAGGGGACACTACCTGCTTCGGGTCAGGCAGGCCTGGGTTAGGGACCATTGTTAAGAATACTCTGACTGCCCACACCAGACATTGCTTAACGTGTTCTTGTCATGGCCACTCGCTGTCCTGGACATAATGTACAGCGCTGTGAAGGAGTGAAATGTTGTCGAATGTGCTACAGGAAGCTCTAAAAAGGAACACATCATTTCATGACAGGCACAGTTCCGTTCAACACGCAATGCGCATGGGCATGCAGCATGGCCATGCAGCATGGCCAGCTGGGAGTTAGCGCCTACGTATGCATTGGGAAGTTACCATATCAGTATGGCCAAAATGTTAACTGTGACAGGTGTACATGATTGCTGCCGACTTAATAAGAATGAAAGGCCACGTAAGCTCTGCTGTTTTTCAAGCCCGTGTCCCACAGATGACGTAAATGGAAGTGCTCCATTACACTGGATGTTCAAAGGCTCCTTGCTCGCTAGAAGTTAGGGGTGCTCAGAGGTATTAAATGGCTCCTGAGAGAGTGCTCCTTTTAAATGCACCTTTACATTGAAGGGTGGCGACCGTGAATTGGGTGCCACGATAAGTGAGACGTGCTCGGTCTGAATTTGAAGTGTGCGTGGGTGCGCACCACGGCCAGCGGGGAGGTAGCGCCTACGTATGCAGTGGGAAGTTACCATTTCAAGATGGCCAAAATGTTAACTGTGACAGGCGTACACGATTGCTGCCGACCTAATAAGAATGAAATGCTACGTAAGCCCCACTGGGTTTCAAGCCCCGTGTCCCACAGATGACATAAATACAGACTCTCCAATATACTGGATGTTTAAAAACTCCTTGCTGACTAGAAGTTAGTGGTGCACAGAGGTATTACATGGCTCCTGAGAGCCCGCTTTTGAATGCACCTTTACATTGAAGCACAGCTGCCGTGAATTGGGTGCAGTGTGAAGTGGGAAGTGCTCGGTCAGAATGTGCAATGTGCACACCAATGCTAAAAATATTGCCCGAAACTAACGTAAATGGCCAGATGCGAAGTGAGCCATATAACAGGGCCAGTAGCAGTGGAAGGGCACAACACATCAGTAGGTGGGACAAACGGCAACGACTCGCTGGCCAAGCACAGAAAACAAGACATTCCTAAAACACGAGCAAGAGGAGAAAAAAAAAAGTATGCCACAGGAGTGGAAGTGTACATGTAAAAGGTCTAGTCGCCATAGGAGGGAAGCAAGCACACAAAGGAGGGACAAATACAACCAGTGCACCAATGAAAAGCCCGCATTTTAGAATGGCACACAAAATAACAAATGGGAATCGAGCAGTATGCCAAAAGCCCACAGAGGAGATACAACATGTCGAGAGACGGCGCATGCACGCTGCCTAGGCTGGACCTAAAAAGAACACCAGCAACGTTCATGTAGCAAGACATGCAAAGGGGTGGGCAATGCTGCCATTGTGTGGGCAGTGTGATTAATCATGGATAAAACTGAGAGAGAGAAAATACCCAAAGCTATACTCTGAAACGCAAAAGAGAGGTAAAATGTCCAAGACACTATGGGAGCAAAAAAAGCAATTGCAAAGCTTGTAGGACTGCGTTTAACATGGCAAAGCATGGAGCATGACCACACTGAAGTCAAAATATAAACTCAAGTAGGGGATGGTATTTCCAGGGACGTGGACACGGACAGCCTTGGGGAGAGCTGAGTCAGGGGTCTGGCTTGGCTCTAAAAGTCAAAGCAACAAATGTCATGGAAAAAGGATAGGCTCCTAAAAATAAAAGCGTGTTTTTCATCAGTATCTCAGTTAATTACATGCTATTTAATCTTTGAATTGAGTGGCATTAATTGAAAGTAATATTTTACAATCCCACCCAAGAATACCCTCATGCCCAGGTAGCATAGCCACAAGTTACTCAAAACAGTGTCATTCTCTCTCTCTCTGTCTGTTTGTCTATATCACTTTATTATTAATTGTTAAGCAATATTATGCTATGTAAACTATACAGGTGAATTTTTTGGAGTGCACTTATATTGAACTGAATTGCTTTTATGTACTCTCAAACTGGAAAAATAATACACAAGGAAGTGAAGCGGTAGGTCATGCTTGGTGCAGTTTGATCAAATGAGGATGCTGAGATTTGAGCAAAAGTTTCCTGGTTGCACATTGTACAGTTCAGCCACGGTAGGGTTATATCTCGCTCTCTTCCATTTAACACCAAAGTTCAGTGCTTTGTGCTCGCACAGAGTTCAATAAATGCACTTATCAAACCTTATGCCCAAATGGCACTCCAAACGCATGTATATGTGCATAGTCATAAGATTCAAAGGTGTGTTTTTCTTCTTGGACTGTTTCAACAGACAGTGAAGATAAAGCAGTGACAGGACGGGAAGGCAGCAGTCCCAACCTCGTCAGAGTGGGATGGGATCAGTGAGACTGCTGACCCCACCCCTGTTCCTGGAAGCATTTGAGAAGCTACCAGGAGGAAAGGGTAGAAACAAAGAGCACACAAGAGAGGGAGAGGGGAATAAGGAGCAAACAGCAAGTAGGGTGGAGAAACAAAGAGCGCACAGGGGAACAAGGGAGGGGCTAAAGGGGGAACAAGTAGCACACGGGAAAGAAGAAGGGACAGAACAGAGTGAGATACAGAAGAGGGAGCCAGATTGAGCAGACAGAGAGAGTAGTTGTACAATAATCAATCGAACAGTGCAATGCAAGCGCACAAGTGGAGATAGGGTACAACGGACCAGCCAATACAGTTAGTTGAGAGATGAATAATCCATTGAGCTGAGCCAAGACATGATAGACAAAATCTCAAGCCAATGGCTGAAAGAGGCTGACCGAAGAAAGCCAGCAGTTGAAAGGAGCAGGCACAATGACCCTTCAATTTTTAGAATGTAACACAGGTCTGCTTGTCAGTTGCATTGTCAAACTCCAGACTTGAAAATTTATCCACTCCTCAAACCCTGTCATGTCCAGAAAAAAAAAACCAAGAAGCATATCAATAATGATGAATAAGTGTTCGGTTCAACCATATACAATCAAACTTATGCAAAAAAATATTCTTAAAAATGGCTATCTGAAAGGCAGAATCAGATAAAGTTTTAGCTGGTGCCTCGTTGAATAAACGGTCAAAGTAATGTCCCTGTGACTCCATATGTTTCAAAAACTTAGAGGAATCCACTTGTGAGGTAGTACATCATGGAGAGTACATTAAGAGCTGGTAGTTTTAGAATACAGGGTCTGCTGGTCTGCAAAAAGGAGGCAAACCTAAAAATGTTCTGTAAAATCATGTCCCAGAAATCCTAGATCTTAAAGTGTCAGACATTCCCAAATATTAATCAAGGATCCAGACTGAAAACACCGCAACAAAAACTCCCAGTGTGGTAGGTAGGTTTACTGCAAGTGTCATATTTGATTTGTGCGTATTTTTCATAGGCCACTGTTGCCACTTAAAGTGCGAACAAACCCCTCTACTCTGAAACCCAATTGCCAAGCCTCTGTGTACTACTAATGGCCCTGTACAATACATTGTTTAAGCTCAATTTTATTTTAACCCAAGTGTTGTATGTTTAAGTATAGTGGAAGGTTGAGGGGTGGAATGTAGAATGTGGGGAGATGGAACCTGGGGGTTGGAGGTTGAGGCATTCTGATATGGGAGACGGTTGAGAAAGGATGTGTGGACCAGCTTGAGAAAATAAACTTAAGAAATACAAGATTACGTGTGTCCTCATCTTTACATTTTGGCGACGAGGGAAAGGAAGATTCAATGAAAGAAGTAGTGGACTATTAAAGGTTTGACAGGATGTACTCCAGGCGCACACTACGGAGGAGGTGAAGGAGTAGTACTTCACGCAATTTCAACAGAAGGAAACACATGAATTGAACGAGTGCGCGATATGGAGGCACGACAGTGAAGGTGGGCTTTCAGTTTTTACTTTATTTTAGTGCTTTCTGTTCCTCCTTCTTCGCTGCCTTTGCCTGCCAGTTTGAACTGCCATTGTGGGTTTGGTCACGCGGCCTAATTTAAACAACGCGCCGCGCGACATCCTTTTCTGGATCCTAGAGCGTGCTGTACATTCTGTGCTCTACGCGCAGTAGCGAATCTTCGCATCGTACCGGATTGAATTTAAGTGGAAGACTGCTGTGTTGAGGATTACATGAGGATTACATTAGCAATATACCTTACTTGTTTGCGCAGCCCTGTGTTGGAGTACACCTGTTTCTTGCTGTTCCTGCCGTCTGTGCTGTTCTCTGCATATTGTTCTGGGCGGAGCCGGGACTTTGTCTTCTAGACATAAACAGAGGACTATCGGATGGTTTCTTCTATTATTGTCACTAAAGAAGGTCTTTAAAGGAAAAATGTGGAAAAGGAACATCTTTGTGACAAATATTCATTAACTTTATGAACAACTAAAGTCACTTACATAAATTTCTTTTTATTTATTTTTTATTTTTTCATATTTTTTTTTTTCTTCCCCCTTTATATATATAAGTATACTTATTAAAAGGAAAAGGGAGAAAAGATGCAGTTTGAACCTCCTGCAAAGTTTTTACAGAACAAGGGAGAACCACCATTGCATTGGACTAGGTGGAAGGAAGAGTTTTTGACTTATATGAAAGCTATTGATGATAACGAAATGTCACAAGATAGGAAAAAAAATATTTTATTACATTGTTTAGGCTCTGAGGGGCAGATGGTTTTCAGAACTTTACCACCAGTACTGTTACCAGATCATACGGAGGGAGAAGTGGACGTTTTCAAGGAAGCGCTAATGAGATTGGAGAAGAGATTCAAACCTACTGCAAGTCTGGCATTAAATAGATTCAAGTTTTATACTAGGGCACAGCATTCTGATGAGACATTTGATGAGTTTTTAACAGCACTACGAGGATTATCTATACATTGCAATTTTGGTGATATGACTGATGAGATGATTCGGGATCAAATTATAGTGCATGTGAAAAGCAGGAAGATCCAAGAACATCTGTGGGTTATGGGGGATCCTAAATTGCAAGATGTAATCTCTACTGCGAAAGCTCTAGAGCAATCTGAGAAGTGGATGAGATCTGTACAGGATGTCGATAAAGTTAATAATATAGAATCTGAGGTGGTGGGTGCAATGATGGGTAGTAATTCGAGTGGTAATCCTGGTTTCAAGAATACTGGTGTGGGTAAGAAATGGGTGAGACAAGATAGGATGGAGAAACTATCCTGTTTCCGTTGTGGTAGTGTGAACCATCTTGCATCGTCGCCCCAATGTCCGGCAGTTGGAAAAGAATGTATGAAATGTGGAAGGTTGGGACATTTTGCTCGGGTATGTAAAGATTTCAAGAAAAGTAACTATGTAGCCAAAGGGAAGATGGCGTGTGTTAGTAGTGGTAAAGATGGTCATGATTGGCTGAAGGGTGATAATGAGCAAAAGGGCATGGTGTTGTCACTCAAGCATGGGGATGAAATACGGTGCAAACAGATAAAACGACCTAGATGTGAGGTACAAATCGATGGGAGGAGGCTGGAGTTAATGGCAGACTCGGGGTCACCTTGGACAATTGTTACACAAGATTATTTTAAGCAAGTCTTTGAGGGAATTTGGGAATTGACCGATTTGAAGGAACCAGATATTATTGCTGAAAGTTTTGAAGGGAGGACTATTGATGTGACTGGTTTTGTTGAAACTGGAATCACTTTTAAAGAGAGACGTGCCAATATTAAATTGTATGTTGCAGTTAAGGGGGTTAATGTCCTAGGATGGAGGGACCAAGGAAAATTGGGTGTAATTTTGAATCCCCGGTGTAGTGAACCTGTATTAGTGATAGAGTCCAGGGAGGCAACAGAGTGGATTACTTCTAAGTTTCCACAAGTTTTCACTAGTAAATTGGGTAAATTGATCAACTACAGCCACAGAATTAAAGTCAAGGCTAATGCCAAACCTGTAATTCAGAAACTTAGGAATGTTCCCATTAGTGTCAGAGATGAATTAAAGAAGATCTTGTCAGATATGGTGAATGAGGGTGTGATAGAAGAGATTGAATCCTCTGAGTGGGTTTCTCCGATCGTTTTAGCACGAAAATCTGACAATTCTTTGAGACTGTGTGTGGATTTGAGAGCTGTAAATGTTAACATCATTGTGAATTGCCATCCTTTACCCAAGATAAATGAGGTCATTAGTATGTTGGAGGGGGCGAATATTTTTTCCACATTGGATTTGAGATCGGCGTATCACCAAATTGAATTAACGGAAGATTCTAGACATCTCACGGCGTTTATCACCCCGCAAGGGTTATACCAATTTAAGAGGATGCTGTTTGGATTGGCGTCAGCAGCGTCAGTCTTCCAGAGAGCGATGTTTCATTTGTTTAAAGACATGGACAAATATGTGAAGTGTTTCCAGGATGATGTTTTAATTTTCTCAAAAGATGAAGTTGAACACAAACTGCATGTAGAAAATGTTTGTAAAGTGTTGAGTGTGAATGGTTTGACTTTAAGGGAGAAGAAGTGCAAATTCTTCTTGAAATCTGTTGAGTACCTAGGTCATACAATTTCGGGAGAAGGTGTTGTACCAAAACGATCCCTAGTGGAAGCAATAGTAAATGCTCCTGCTCCTGATGATCGTGAAAAATTATTATCATTCACTGGCTTGTGTGAGTATTATAGCAAATTTATTGAGAATTTTGCTACAAAAATTGAGCCTTTGAGGGAGCTTAGGCGAAAAGGAGTCCAATATGTATGGACAGAAAAACAGAGTAATGCATTTGAGAGGATTAAGAAAGAGATAATACAGGCGCCTACTTTGAGACCTTTTTGTGTGGGGGCACAATGCATAGTTACTGTTGATGCAAGCATGTATGGGATTGGTGGGGTTTTATCTCAGACATGTGGGAGAGACAAATGGAATGTCACGTTTGCTTCTCGCACATTGACGGATGCAGAAAGAAGGTATGCAGTAATTGAGAAGGAATTGCTAGCATGCATTTGGGCTGTGGAGCACTTTCGAGACTATATTTGAGGGTCCAATTTTATTCTGCAGACAGATCATAAGCCTTTAGTAGGTATTTTATCTCCTGGGGGAGGTTGGAATGCCACTGCCCGTATTGCCAGACTTGTTTCCAGGTTGCAAGAGTATTGTTTTAAAATGGAGTATGTGCCGGGTAGAAGTAATGCTGTAGCGGATTGTTTGTCGCGTCTTCCACAGGATGAAGGGAAAGGTGTGAGTATTGTGGAAAGGGATGTGGTATCTTCTGTGTCTGGATACATGTCTGCCGAGTTTGGTAGTATACATGAAGATGAGTGGATGAAGTGCGATGAGGAGGATTTAGTTTTCCAAGAGGTTAAGAGATATGTGAGGGACGGTTGGCCAGGAAGGAATTGTATAGCTGCTGAGTTAGAACCATATGGTTCTATACGGAAGTGAGTCCATTCAAATTACTGAAAGGAAGACATCCTGTGTCTAAATTGTGTCTGTGGTGGTTTAAGAAGAAACTGAGTAAGGACTGGGAGGATATCTCAGTGGAGGAAGTTAGAGAAAGGGTGAGGGGGAAACAAGAGAAATTTAAGAAGAGATATGATGACAAGTGGAAGGTGAGGGAACCTAGTTTTTCGGTTGGTGATTGGGTAAAGGTGCGTGAGCCAGGTTTTGTGAGGAAAGGTGCATCTAAGTTTGGCCGTGGCTTTGAAGGTTGTAAAAGTGTTAAAAAAAAGTGTTGTTACACAGGATGGTAAAGTGTGGAATGTGAGCAGATTGGCAAAATGTGCTGGTAATTTTGAGTATCATGACGGAAATTGTGGAACTGATCCGTTAGTGATGTTTGGAAGTGGGATGCAATCTGGTGTTTGTATAAAAAAAGGGGCAAGTTGTGAACAACAGGAAGTCATGGAGAATGGTTCTTGTGAAGGAGAGGCTAATATGGAGTTGGGTGACAGTAATGGTAATGTTACTATGGATGATCATTCTGTTGTGAATTATCATCCTGTGAATTATAATTCTGTTGCGTCACGTGTAAAGTCCTATGTCAGGACGAGACGACAGCCTGCAAAGCTCAAAGACTTTGTTTAGAAAAAAGTATGGTGTTTACATTATGTTTTGATTTACAATACATTTTCTGTATTCTGTTGTTATATGTATTTTAATGTTTATATTTCTTTTGTTAGTTTTGTTTAAGGAGGGAAAGTGTGTTGTATGTTTAAGTATAGTGGAAGGTTGAGGGGTGGAATGTAGAATGTGGGGAGATGGAACCTGGGGGTTGGAGGTTGAGGCATTCTGATATGGGAGACGGTTGAGAAAGGATGTGTGGACCAGCTTGAGAAAATAAACTTAAGAAATACAAGATTACGTGTGTCCTCATCTTTACACCAAGTCCATATGAAAAAACATGGATGAACCAACCCAAAGCACTAAATGGAGGTCACACCAATTGCAGGTGTGCACTTTACTAGATGCAGCTAACAGAGCATGTTTTTTTAACCTATTGGCATCATACACATTTGCAGTTGTTCTACATGGAGGTAGGGTTATTGCCCCAGCTCCCCAGGGCGGCTGTAAATAATATCATTAAGTGCAAGTGCAATGAGTTCACCTATCAGTTCATCTGAGTGTTCAGAGAAGTGTTTAATTATACCACTCTTAATTGTGCTATTGCCTCTAGGTTTTGTAATTAATCTTGAGATGATAATGCACTGATATTGGTTATTTTGCACAAATTGTGACAAGCTCTAGTGTCATGCCAATTAGGCTTGGCATTAGTCAGAAAAGCTTGTTCTACGAAAGGGCTTGTCATTATGTCAGATGATATGTTTGACATTGTGCCATACAAACTTGGCAGTCGCCAAATGAAGGGGAGGCATCTGTAAAGAGAAGATACATTTAATGTAGTGTTCCAACAATTAGTCAAACAAGTAAGTTATCTTTAATAACTAGTGTGTATTTTTGGGTACTTAAAGACACAACATGTTAGGGTTGTGGGCAGGAAGAATAACACCACTTATGAAATGCTGCCTTTGTGCAGAAGGGTTAAAAGGACGATATCAAAATTGTTTGGTCCTAAAGGGCTTTCCAGACAAGGTGAATAAAAAATGTGCGAGTGCATTATCCCATTTTCTGGAATTATTATAAAGTTAGTGGTTATGCAGATGGTCAAAACAATTTCCGCACACGTAAATAGCGTGATTAGATAATATACTAATTTTAACTGTCCCCTCTTTCTGCCGCATCCCTTTTCCTCTCTCTCCGTTCATTCAGGCATCTTCATCCTGAACCTGGTGTGCCGTGACGCCCTACTGAAGCAGCAGGTTGTGAATGTCCTCCGTGAGGTTTTTCCTCTGATCTACACACGGCGGATTGAGGAGGAGGTGAATGAGATCCTGTTCTGCAGGCGACAGAGGGAACAGACGCTAACTGCTGCTGAGCTGCAGGAGAAAGCTACAGCTTTGGAGAGGCAGCTGAAGAGGCCTGGCATGGCCTGGGACAGCACATACATCCTGGCTGACATGTTAAAGACTGTGAAAATTGTGTGAGGATCTTTGAGGACCTACGGACACAGGTTTTAATCATGGATGAGTCCTACATGGCCTTTCATTCTTTCGAAGTCAATAAAATGAGTAATAAATGACAATGGTTGACAACAATTGAATGTGGCCTATTAGGAAGAACATTATAGGTATTAATTTTGTGAGAGGAAGGTCCTAAGCTATAAGGACCAGAATGAGGTTCAGGCATGAAGCTCATGATAGCTCCATGCAGGTCACACAGCAGGCACTTTCGTTACCGTCTACCTGTAGCCCCAGCACTATGGTATTTGCCCTGTACTGTTTGCGGGGAAGCATTGGCTTTTAATGTATTTGTGGCATGTCCTGTTTGTGTTTTTTTTTTTTTTTTTTTAAAGCAGAAATGGCTTTTCATTTACAGTTTCATTCTTTGCATTTACAATTTGCCCCGGACAGAATCATGCTTGGAAAGATGATTGTGGAAGTTGATCACCAAATTTGGTCTACATTTCTGTATCCTGATATTTGTTATGTTAGATGGATTTGTAAAGTGCACTTATCACCCAAGGGGTATCCAGGTGCTGGAATAGATGATTAGGCCAATCGGGCTTCTAGCTGAACAGCCAGGCCTTTAGTTTCTTGTGGAACTCGATTAGCGATGGGGAGGTCCTGATGTGATGTGGAAGGTCGTTCCAGGATTTGGCTCCTGTTCAGGAATGTGTCTTCCCGATTTGCTTCTACGCATGCAGGGTATCTGTGCAAGGTAAGTGTGGCTGAGTGCAGTTACCTGGTGAGTGGCGGAAGTTGAAGGGGTGGTTGAGGTAGGCAGGTCTGGCGTTGTGGAGGGCTTTGTAGGCATGAGTGAGCATTTTGAATTGGCAGTGCTTCTGAATTGGTAGCCAGTGTAGCTCTCTGATGTGGAGCATGATGTGTGCGCTGCGGGGGATCTTGAGGAAGCGCCTGGCGGTGGTGTTCCGGAGTCTTTGTATGAGTTGATTTGTGATGCCAGGGTAGAGTGCATTGCCGCATTACAATCTAGTCTGCTGATGATGAGGGTCTGGGTGACTCTGCATCTGGTGTCAGTAGGGAGTCATTTGAACATCATGCAGTGAAGAAACAGGATGAGGTGACTGCGTTCACCTGTTTGACAGTTGTTCAAGATGATGTCAAGGTTTTTAGTGTGGTCAGTGGGAGTAGGTTCCAGGTCAGTTGGCCACCGGAAGGAATCTCATGGAGAGTTCTTGTTCCCAAAGATCATGACTTCCATTTTATCCGTGTGGATTTTTAGGAAGTTCTGTTTCCTCCAGTTTGCTACGTTTGACATGAAGTTGGTCCTCGTGGTGTGGTTGTTGTCTGTGAGGGAAAGGATGAGCTGAGTTTCATATGTGTAGGAGACTGTTGATTCCCTGGGACCTTACACTGAGCGAGAGATGCTGTGTAGATGTTGAAGAGGGTGGGATGATCCTTGAGGGACTCTGCGGATGAGGTTCTTTGGTTCAGATATGAGGGGTGGGAGGCTGACTTGTTGGATCCTGTCGGACAGAAAAGAGGCCAGCCATCTCAAGGCAGGTCCTTGTACTCTGGAGTTGTGGAGTCTTGTGATGAGGGTGCTGTGGGTACAGTATTGAAGGCCGTGGAGAGGTTAAATATTTGAGTTTCCCCTTTGTCCATGATGGTCCAGATGTCATCAGTTACTGCGATGAAGGTAATTTCTGTGCTGTGGTTGCTGTGGAATGCAGGTTGCAAGATGTCTAGGAGGTGGTGGTTTTCAAGATGGTTGCAGAATTGTTTGTTGATGGCTTTCTCCACAACTTTGGATGAGAAGGGCAGGAGCGTGATCTATAGTTGCTGTACCCTGTTGGGTCTGTTGTAGTTTTTTTTTTTTTTTGGGAGAGCAGTGATTTCTGTTTGCTTCCAGTTGTCCAGGATCATTCCGCTTTGGGTAGAGGCATTTAACATGGTGGTGAGGTGAGAGCTGATCAGAGTTCTCCTAGGTTGTAGATGAGGTGGGGGCAGGGGTCGATGGGGGCCCCAGAGTGGATTTTTCTCATGATTTCGGCAGTGTCTTCTGGGATGAGGGTTTTCCAATTTGCAATATGATGGTCAGGTTTGGTGGCAGTGACAGCTGGTGGTTGTTTTTACCTTTTCAGAAACGTGCATCCTTTTTGAAATTATAGAGCGCTCTGCCTTCCACATAATCCATGTAAAATCAGACACATCTCAGGAATAATACATTTCCCCCTTTCACAGTAGAATTATGGTTCGAATACAATGAAAAGGGGCAAAAAGGGACAGGTAATTGATTCTGACATTTATTCAGTATTCACCTCATTCCTTCATTTTATAGCTCATCTTTGACATCAGATAGAAGCCACTGTGAGAAAATAATTTATGTTATTGAATATTCGTTCTGGTTTTTTTTTTGGTTATGACACCCATGTGATATTAGTTGTTCCTTGCTCAGCAATGAGTCGGGGATGCAACTTATAGGCCTGAGCGGCTGGAGTGTTCAAATCGGGCAGCTGAAAAGAATCTACTTACAAAATGCACATGCATCAGAAATGGGATGGATAAATGCAGGTGTCGCTTATAAAAATAAATAAAATGAAGGCGGCGGTCAGAACAACAACGAAAGGTCGGTGAGGTGATGGAAGTTATCTACGAATGAGGATACACGGAAGGAATCCTAACAAGGGAGTGGGAGGGTGGGGGGCGGTCTCCCTGTGGTACTACCACCTCTTTCTTCTAAACCCTCAATTACAAGCTGACTTTACATTTATTAAACTAAGGTTTTGCTCAAGGCCTCAAAGTCGGCGGGCGAGGCTTGTGGCCCAGTTTTTCTACACACCTGATAAATTAACTATCTTGTCCAGGGACATCGTGTAGATATATGTAATTAACCCAAAATGGGCAGGAGCCTGAATTTTAAATTGAATTGAAAAAAACAGTGTATATTGCCAGCTGTAATCTACCCTTTCCAGGCTAAATATATATACACATCTTTGCAAAGAACATGTATTTGCCCTTTCCAGCACCACAGCAGCGTTTCCATTATTTGTTTTGCTAGTAGGAAAAACTCCCACGTTTGTTTCTGCTTTTCAGCATTAAAAGATATTTCCTTTCTTCTAAGTCTTTCTGAACATCCTACCTTCTGTCACGAATCTTGAAAAAAGGGGACAATTTAAAGCTTGAAAAAAATAACATAAAAAGCATCCACAGTGCAATGCGCGTAGTCTTAGTGTGAATGTATGTATTTAATACACACAGTAGGCCACATGGTGGCATCATTACTCCATGCATGTGAAATCGTAAGAGCTACTTTTTCACCAGCCGTGATATGCTGTACCCCTAATGGCGGCATTAGTACTCGGCTACAGAGAGCTACAGCTGCCTGCGGCTAAACGCTACACAAAAACACAGAAAAACGACTGATTTTTGGCCTATGAATACAATATCTCCACATAATGCAGATCGATTTATTGTTTAAATCCTACGAAGAACGCCACATTCAATGGAAAGACAAAGTACAAGAGATATTGGTTGGAACAAACTTTACAGAGGTGAAGGAAAGGTTTAGATAGTAAATAGAAGACCATGCTGAAATATTGCAGCAAACAAGGGAAGCAAAGTATACGTATAGCACACTACCACTATTAGACATAGAGGCGTGCAGTGAAAGGCTGATAGTGATGAAAGATGAAGCGGAACAAAGGTAAAAACATACATAATAAAATTGGAGACTGAAGACGCTGGTAAGGTAATAGCCTGCATAAAGGAAAGGTGAGATGTGAGAGTATTAGGAAGTCGAAACAAATAAAGAACAGATTGGAGTTTTGTATAATGCATTGCGAGAAGAGGAATGCTTTTGTTCTTAACGTACAACTGAATATAAAAAGTGTGCGCCGAGGAATAACTTTGATAATGAAAACTGGAATTGTGAGTGCAGCCCAAATGCAAAATAAATGATACAGATGGTAAAAACAGGTTCAGGAGCTGAGAAGGGCGAGTGCTGATGGTGTTTGAGCTGACTGTTCTTTTGACTTATTTCCTTGACTGAAGAGCTCTTGCACATATTATACATGAAGGGTGGTGTGTGCTTTTTATGTGGATCTCATCTGCATTAGTTAGACCTAAAGTGACCTTTCGGAGTTAATAATGCTGGCCGAGTGACTTCTAAGTCTGTCACTGCCAATTAGAAAACGTCTTGCATCACCCATTGCTTAAAAACGCTTGGCAGAAACCCTGCAAGGCCACTGGCACTGTTATGGTGGATACTAAAACCTGAGGCCCGTTCTTAGCAGTATTATTAAATACTGTCGCTAAAAGAGTCTCTGCTTAGTTGCAGTGACCTCTCTTTCCGTCACCTCTCACTCCCTGGCCACAGCCTGGGTAGGGGCAGGAAGGAGAAGACAGTGCCAGTTTCATGTGCAGTTCCATCAGAACTAAGCCTGCAGTTACGCTGTCGTCTTCACCTCACCTTACACACGTACCTTGCGCCTCTGTGCTGCAATTCTTATCTGCTCATCTGTTCTTCACCTTGACTTTCGCCTGTGAACATCTCCCAGTGCACCTCTCCTGCAACTACACCTGTCCAATAACGTCTACACCACTCTGATGCATCTCTTTCATTCCTCACTGTCTCCTACACCACTCGTCTTTGCCTGCCTAACCTCTCCCCTACTCCACCCCTCTGTCACTGTCCCTTCTCATCTACCTAGCACCGCCCCTATATACCTTTCACGTGCACTTCTTCCCTGAATCTTCCAAGTGCACTTCAAGCGCCTCCCGTCTTACCTTTCACAAGTGCACTTGCTTCAAGTACCTCTCCCTTGTACCTTTTTACATACATTCTTCAAGTGCCTCCTTATGTGCACAGATGATTCAAGCACCCCTCCCCTGTACCGCTCGTGTGCACTTACTTAAAGCACTTCTCATCTGTACCTTTTATGTGCACACTTGCTTTAAGTGTTTCTCCCCTGTACCTTTCACATACACACTTCAAGCATTTCAGAACCTCTTCCAGAGGGTCATGGGGCTAACAAGAGCTACTTAGTCCAGCCATGGTGATTGAGGCTTTTTCCTCATAACGTCCAAGAGCCCACCATACCATGGACTCTGAGTGCCTGGGCCAAGTAGTACATCTTCAACACTTGACTCTCAGTGGTAGAGCAGGTCAAGCGGTCCAAGGCTGCTTGTGGGAGTGGGGAGAAGAGAGGTGCAAACTGCATGCAGAGTCATAAGTGAAAGCAAGCTTAGCAACCCCAATAAATGTCTAGCCAGATACTTGCTTTTATGAAAAAGTATATACAATCAAAAAATATGTGCAGTTTTCATAATGCTAGTACTCCAGCATTGTGCAGGTAAGGCCATGAGTCACACTTCTCTAACAACTGTGGTTATTTCCCATTCCTGTGAGGCAGCATTCAGGCTGGGCCCCACTAGTAAGTACACATCTTAGAAGTTCCACATTGGTGCTGGGACATTCTGACTTTTAAGAAGGCATAGTGATTTTAGTCAGAGCAAGTTCGCAGGAAGCTCGGCGGTCCAGCAACCAGCCTTACCCACTCTCTTGCTCTGCTATTAGGAGGTCCCTGTCATTTGTCAGTGGCCTAGTGGTGAGCAGAAGTCTGAATGCTGAGGGCAAGGTGGGAGGCATCCGTGATACACCTCTCACCATGCAGTAGCCTTTCTGTGTTTGGCAGCAGGTTTCGGGTTCTTATGGTTTTGGATGGTGGAATTGATTCTCTATTTCCACAGGTCACAACCTGCTATGCTTCACTATTGCAAGATGCTCCAGGGCGACAGCCCTCTCTTCACCATGGTCCCCTCCAGGCCTACAGGGGATGCAAACCGCACAGATTGATGGCCCCTCTGAGTCCCAACACTGCAGAGGGTGATGACCCACTTCTTGTTACAATGATGGACTAGGGTGACAGCCCTTTACCTTCACTGCTGTCTCCACCTGGCATACCGCTGTTGCGAACAGCAGAACTTGAGTGGAAGGCAGGGTAGGTGCATCGGTCCTCAACGTGGACCCAAATCTCACTCTGCTTCAGAGATCTTCTCAACACGATCCCCCACTGGACACTGCTCCCTTCACACACTTCCTTCCTCCTCATAGTGTCCTGTGGTCTCAACAGGCAGTTGCGACCTTCCAACCTAACCCGTGTGAATGTTGTCTGTCACTATAATGAGCTGTTTCTCTTGTCCTTGGTTGCAACTTCCCTATGTTGTTATGTTTGATGTTTCCGCAGACCAGTGTTACACATTTCTGAAATTCCCTCTGTCCCTGTGTGTCAGTGTCCTCTTGTTATCTCTGTCCACCATCAGTTGTCTCTGAGGTTCTCTTCTTCAAACCAGATTTTCGCTGATCTTTTCTTTGCCACAGACCTGTTTCCTTAGGTCCCAGAAGAGTCCTTGTACTTGGGGATCCTTGTTTCACGCTCTATTGGAGAGAAGGATGGACGAAGACAGACAGACATACCAATAGACGGGTACGCACCTATCAAGGATAGCTCCTTGTAGCAAGACATAGATCTGATGTCTAGCTGGGGCAGAATAGCTTTGCTGTCTGTGAAATGTGAGGGGTGCAACAGGAGTCTGAGGCAGTCAAGGAATATCTATGCAGTCTAGACTAAGCAGCATATAAACCAGCGGATGTGCCACATTTGAGGTATAGCTCTGCTGTCCGTGACAAGTGAGGGACAGCTATGCTGTAGTATGTGATTGGTAGTTCTGCTGTACATTACAGGTGGCAAACATCTTTGAAGATATCAGACATCTAAAGAGACGGTTCTCTGACAAAGTAGAAGTATAACCCTGCTGAGTGTGGTAAGTGAGGGATAGTTAAGCTGGCCGTGGCATCTGAGGGGTGGTTCTGCAATCTGCGAGAGATAAAAAATGGCTCTGCCATCTGCACTGTTGAAAATATGGGTCAGCTACGCAAGGCATTAATCTGTCAAAAGTGAGGAAGGGGTCACATTGCTGTCTGTAGCAAGAGAGCCATAGCCACGCTGACCGGGAGGCTTCCCTATCTATGATAAGAGAGAGAACCCTGCCCCAGGGACTCTATCTTTTTCTGTTGAGACACATTTTAATGTTTAAAACAGACACCTCAAAAACAATGAGACCTGCAACAGCATGATGGCTGTAAGCTAGATAAGGGTTTCCAAATTCTGTACTGCCCACTTTAAAAAATGCAACATAATTTGCTCTTTGCTTGAGTAACATTTATTTTAATATCAAAAATGTATTTCATTTGCAAAGATGAGTATTCTAGTTCGCTTATAATTCGCCACGCAGCTAAATTTGCATGTCTACAAGATTTACTTTCAGGGGGTTAGGCAGTAGCAGAGCTCCCCCTTGTAGCGGGCTGCGGTTACTGCCTGATCGGAGTAGCAGCAATGGTGAAAGAAGCAAGCAAAGAACTAAGAATCATTTACACTTCATTTTTATTTGTTTAGACAAATTCCATATCAATAAGAGTGAGTAAATCCACCATTTACTTTGCTTGTGAGCAGCTCTGCGCGGTGGGATGCAGAACGGCACATAGGCCTTCACCCCCATGGAGTATAGTCGCGGAAAGAGCCATGACAACCACCTCCACAGCCATGTTAACCACAGATTGCCCAGCCTAGAGTTTCTCACTTGGGTAATTTTGCTGCGTTTAATTATTATTCATAGTGAGAATTGTTTACTCTAGGAAAAGAAAGACGTCGTCGGTTCGCCTCTTGGTGCCTGAGGCCCCTGGATGGTCCTCTTTCTTGGTGCCGCTTGATTGGAGGGCTCCCAGAAACCTACTCTTGGCATCGGGGGCAGGAGCGGCTCTCAAACTATCGCTTCTCGGCCTCTTGTCCTCCTTCTGTGCCCCACGGCCGCCATCATCTCTGCCCACCAATGATGAAAAATACCAGGCCCCTGGTGCTTTGGAGGAGGTTGCCGGATTTGGTGATGGTGTGCGGGATTTGGCTTTGGTGCTGGTGCTAGGCGAGTCACAGTCCTCAACACGCCGATCTCTGGGTTGTGATTTGGGGATGAATCCAAGGCGCTGCAGTGCCCACACCACAGCCCAGAAGTGTACGATCATTCCTCGAGTGCATGTGCAGTGGCGTGGAGAGCCGAAAGTCCAAGGCTGAAGCACAGGTTCGACTTAGGGAAGCGGGGAAGGTTTTTCTGCGCTTTAGACGTGCTGGAGCAGCCCCTCCATGCCCGGAGCGTCTGTAAGAGGGACACGAGCCTCGAAGACTGCAGCTGAGGCCCAGTTCACGCCAGTAGGCCAGGCTGCCTTGTGTTCGGTTCTCTAGTTGGGTTAGGCAATGACGTCACTTGGTATGTCACAAAAGGGGTTCTGAGCATGCGTGACCCCCTGGGCTGTTGCTATGGATGCCAGAGCCCGTTTGTTCCATGGAAAGCTTTACAGTGCCTTGCTGGGCAATGTTCAATTTAGACGGCGCTTGTCGTCAGGGCCGTCTTTGGGGCAGTGCGACCAGTGCTGCGGACTGGCGCTGACATGGAGAAGGATGGGGGTGGGGGCCCTGACCTCCAGGGCTGGGTCGCTGTGCTTAGCAATAAAATGATTTAACCCCTTCGCTGCCAGGCCTTTTTTTGGCTATTTGGGGCAGTTCCCGCTTAGGCCCTCATAACTTTTTGTTCACATAAGCTACCCACGCCAAATGTGCGTCCTTTTTTTCCAACATCCTAGGGATTCTAGAGGTACCCAGACTTTGTGGGTTCCCCAGAAGGAGGCCAAGAAATTAGCCAAAATACAGTGAAAATTTAGTTTTTTTCAAAAACATGGGAAAAAGGGGCTGCAGAAGAAGGCTTGTGGTTTTTCCCTGGAAAATAGCATCAACAAAGGGTTTGCGGTGCTAAAATCACCAGCTTCCCGGCTTTCAGGAACAGGCAGACTTGAATCCGAAAACCCAATTTTTCAACACAATTTTGGCATTTTACTGGGACATACCCCATTTTTACATTATTTTGCGCTTTCAGCCTCCTTCTAGTCAGTGACAGAAATGGGCATGAAACCAATGCTGGATACCAGAAACCGCAACATTCCTGAAAAGTAGACAAAATTCTGAATTCAGCAAGGGGTAATTTGTGTAGATCCTACAAGGGTTTCCTACAGAAAATAAAAACTGGAAAAAAAAATTATTGAAATTGAGGTGAAAAAAATCTGCTATTTTTCTCTACGTTTTACTCTGTAACTTTTTCCTGCAATGTCAGATTTTTGAAAGCAATATACCGTTACATCTGCTGGACTCTTCTGGTTGCGTGAATATATATATGGCTTGTAGGTTCATCAAGAACTCTCGGTACCTCAAGCCAATAAATGACCTGCACCCTGCAGTGGGTTTTCATTCTATACCGGATATACAGCAATTAATTTGCTGAAATATAAAGAGTAAAAAATACCTATCAAGAAAACATTTGTATTTCCAAAATGGGCACAAGATAAGGTGTTGAGGAGCAGTGGTTATTTGCACATCTCTGAATTCCGGGGTGCCCATACTAGCATGTGAATTACAGGGCATTTCTCAAATAGACGTCTTTTTTTACACACTCTCTTATATTTGGAAGGAAAAAATGTAGAGAAAGACAAGGGGCAATAACACTTGTTTTGCTATTCTATGTTCCCCCAAGTCTCCCGATAAAAATGATACCTCACTTGTGTGGGTAGGCCTAGCGCCCGCAACAGGAAATGCCCCAAAACACAACGTGGACACATCCCAATTTTTGACAGAAAACAGAGGTGTTTTTTGCCAAGTGCCTACCTGTAGATTTTGGCCCCTAGCTCAGCCGGCACCTAGGGAAACCTACCAAACCTGTGCATTTTTTAAAACTAGAGACCTAGGGGAATCCAAGATAGGGTGACTTGTGGGGCTCTGACCAGGTTCTGTTACCCAGAATCCTTTGCAAACCTCAAAATTTGGCTAAAAAAAACACGTTTTCCTCACATTTTGGTGACAGAAAGTTCTGGAATGAGAGAGGAGCCACAAATTTCCTTCCACCCAGCGTTCCCTCAAGTCTCCCGATAAAAATGATACCTCACTTGTGTGGGTAGGCCTAGTGCCCACAAAAGGAAATGGCCCAAAACACGACGTGGACACATCCCATTTTTTTAACAGAAAACAGAGGTGTTTTTTGCAAACTGCCTACCTGTAGATTTTGGCCCCTAGCTCAGCCGGCACCTAAGGAAACCTACCAAACATGTGCCTTTTTGCAAAACTAGAGACCTAGGGGAATCCAAGATGGGGCGACTTGTGGGGCTCTGACCAGGTTCTGTTACCCAGAATCCTTTGCAAACCTCAAAATTTGGCTAAAAAAACAAATTTTCCTCACATTTCGGTGACAGAAAGTTCTGGAATCTGAGAGGAGGCACAAATTTCCTTCCACCCAGCGTTCCCCCAAGTCTCCCGATAAAAATGGTACCTCACTTGTGCGGGTAGGCCTAGCGCCCACAAAAGGAAATGGCCCAAAACACAACTTGGACACATCCCATTTTTTTTTTTACAGAAAACAGAGGTGTTTTTTGCAAAGTGCCTACCTGTAGATTTTGGCCCCTAGCTCAGCCGGCACCTAGGGAAACCTACCAAACCTGTGCATTTTTTAAAACTAGAGACCTAGGGGAATCCCAAATGGGGTAACTTGTGGGGCTCTGACCAGGTTCTGTTACTCAGAATCCTTTGCAAACCTCAAAAGTTGGCTAAAAAAAACACATTTTCCTCACATTTCGGTGACAGAAAGTTCTGGAATCCGAGAGGAGGCACAAATTTCCTTCCACCCAGCGTTCCCCCAAGTCTTCCGATAAAAATGGTACCTCACTTGTGCGGTTAGGCCTAGCGCCCACGAAAGGAAATGGCCCAAAACACAACTTGGACACATCCCATTTTTTTTTACACAAAACAGAGGTGTTTTTTTGCAAAGTGCCTACCTGTAGATTTTGGCCCCTAGCTCAGCCGGCACCTAGGGAAACCTACCAAACCTGTGCATTTTTGAAAACTACAGACCTAGGGGAATCCAAGATAGGGTGACTTGTGGGGCTCTGACCAGGTTCTGTTACCCAGAATCCTTTGCAAACCTCAGAATTTGGCTAAAAAAAACACGTTTTCCTCACATTTTGGTGACAGAAAGTTCTGGAATGAGAGAGGAGCCACAAATTTTCTTCCACCCAGCGTTCCCTCAAGTCTCCCGATAAAAATGATACCTCACTTGTGTCGGTAGGCCTAGCGCCCACGAAAGGAAATGGCCCAAAACACAACTTGGACACATCCCATTTTTTTTTACAGAAAACAGAGGTGTTTTTTGCAAAGTGCCTACCTGTAGATTTTGGCCCCTAGCTCAGCCGGCACCTAAGGAAACCTACCAAACCTGTGCATTTTTTAAAACTACAGACCTAGGGGAATCCAAGATGGGGCGACTTGTGGGGCTCTGACCAGGTTCTGTTACCCAGAATCCTTTGCAAACCTTAAAATCTGGCCCAAAAACACTTTTTCCTCTCATTTAGGTGACAGAAAGTTCTGGAATCTGAGAGGAGCCACAAATGTCCTTCCACCCAGCGTTCCCCCAAGTCTCCCGATACAAATGGTACCTCACTTGTGTGGATGGGCCTAGCGCCCACGAAAGGAAAGGGCCCAAAACACAACGTGGACACATCACATTTTTTCACAGAAAACAGAGTTGTTTTTTGCAAAGTGCCTACCTATGGATTTTGTCCTCTAGCTCAGCCGGCCCCAGGGGGGGCAGAAATGGCCTAAAATAAATTTGCCCCCCCCCTTCCGGGGAGCGACCCTTGCCTACGGGGTCGCTACCCTTGCGTGACGGCACAAAAATAAATAAATTCCCAGTGCCTAGTGGTTTCTGCCCCTCCCCGGTGCAGATTCACCTAGAATCGGCCGATTTGCCCCCAAGGGGGGCAGAAATGGTCTAAATACAATTTGCCCCTCCAGGGGAGCGAACCCTGCATAAGGGGTCGCTCCCCATCTCTAAAAAAACAAAAAAAAACACAAACAAAAAATTAGCCCTGGCGCCTAGAGGTTTCTGACCCCCCGGGGGCAGATTGCCTAATAACAATAGGCCGATCTGCCCCCAGGGGGGGCAGAAATGGCCTAAAATAAATTTGCCCCCCTCACCCCCCCCGGGGAGTGACCCTTGCCTACGGGGTCGCTCCCCTTGTGTGACGGCGCAAAAAAAAAAGATCCCTGGTGCCTAGTGGTTTCTGCCCCCCTTGGGGGCAGATTGACCTAAAATCTGCCAATCTGCCCCCAAAGAGGGCAGAAATGGCCTAAATACAATTTGCCCCTCCAGGGGAGCGACCCTTGCCTAAGGGGTCGCTCCCCATCTAAAAAAAAATAAACAAAAAACAAAAAAAAAATTGCCCTGGCGCCTAGAGGTTTTTGCCCCCCCAGGGGGCAGATCGGCCTAATAACTATAGGCCGATCTGCCCCCAGAGGGGCAGAAATGGCCTAAAATAAATTTGCCCCCCCCCCCCGGGGAGCGACCATTGCCTACAAGGTCGTTCCCCTTGCGTGACGGCGCAAAAAAAAGATCCCTGGTGCCTAGTGGTTTCTGCCCCCCTTGGGGGCAAATTGACCTAAAATCGGCCGATCTGCCCCCAAAGCAGGCAGAAACGGCCTAAATACAATTTGCCCCTCCAGGGGAGCGACCCTTGCCTAAGGGGACGCTCCCCATCTGTAAAACAACAACAACAAAAAAAATCCCCGGTGCCTAGTGGTTTCTGCCCCCCTTGGGGGCAGATCGGCCTAATTAAAATAGGCTGATCTGCCCACATGGGGGGCAGAAATGGCCTAAAATAAATTTGCCCCCCAGGGGAATGACCCTTGCCTAAGGGGTCGCTCCCCTTACGTGAAAAACGAAAAAAACAAAAAACTCCCTGGTGTCTAGTGGTTTCTGCCCCGCTTGGGGGCAGATTGGCCTCATAAAAATAGGCCTAAATATAATTTGCCCCCTAGGGGAGCGACCCTTGCCTAAGGGGTCGCTCCCCACCTCAAAAACAAAAAACTAAACAACAAAAAAACAAACAAAAAAAATGTATCCCTGGTGCCTAGAGGTTTCTGCCCCCCCTGGAAGGCAGATCGGCCTAATAATAGGCCGATCTGCCCCCAGGGGGGCAGAAAAGGCCTTAAAAAAAAATGCCCCCCCCTGGGAGCGACCCTTGTCCAAGGGGTCGCTCCCTTATGCCACTTTCATTTTGCAAAAATACATCCCTGGTGTCTAGTTGGCGTTTTGACAGCCGGATTGCTTTCAATCCAGCTGCCAAAACGTAGAGAGAGACTTCAAAGGGAAGGAAATACATTTCCTTCCCTTTGAAGCCTCTCTGCCTCCTCCATGTGATCGGAAGAGAAATGCATTGCATTTCTCTTCCGATCATTGCGCTGGAAGCTGAGCTTCCAGCGCGAAGGAGGAGGCATTGTGACAATCAGCGCTCGTCACATGGGGGGTGGGGAGGGTCGGGGTGGAAGGGGAAGGGCTTCCCCCTCCATCCCTGACTTGGGGGGTGAGGGGGAACCCCACAGAGGGAGCGCTAGCGCTCCCTCTGGGCTGGGTGCCCAGGACGTAATGGTTATTGTGGCACCTGCTGCAGAGTTCCCTGTGTCTCGAGCATTCAAGCGGCAATAAAAATGTCAAGAAAGCTCCGGTGATGAATGTTCCTCCGAGAGAGATGGAGTTTTGTGTATTGGCAGTTTTGACTCATCATAATATAGCACAGATGGTTAAACATGCCTGCTGCAAAGAACAGATCTGTTTTATATGTGGATAGTTGAGTGGATTTGTAAAGCTAGCCTTTAGTAGGCACTTCAAAACAAATGAAATGCATGTAAGAGATGGGCTATGGAGATATGAGAGGAACTTCAACTGGGTGGTAGCGAGGGAATCTGAGGAAGAGGTCATGGGAAGGGGTGCCAAAAAAGACTGTTGTACTGGGTGCCACCAGCTCTTAAGCCTACCCTGCTTGCCGTCGTGAGTGTCCACTCATATTTTGTTTGTGTGCACTTATCAGCTGTCACAAATCCTGTATTGGTATCGAAGCATTTTGTATTTCACATAGACCGAAATGGAGAGAGTGCTATGGTCTCTTGGAGACTGGCTTGAGCTGTCACAGTGACTTCAAGGGTTGGTGTGGCATCAGTGGTAAACATATATGCCATGTCTATGAATACTGTGATGGGGTGGACACTTTCTTCCACGGCTATGGGACACCATGTTTTTAACTTTAGGCTTTATTGACAAATAACCTAACATATTTTGGGAGTTGCAGCCTTGGTGCTTCATTTAGTCATTACACAAATGGTGTAGTTAATGTCTTGTAACAAGTGTTTTATTTGAGCCAGTGGTTGCCAGTGGGGGCCCCTGGCACTCAATTTTGGGGACCAGCACTTATTTTTGTGCATCAGACATTTACCAAGAACAAGAGAGGGAAAAACAAACAAAGCAGTAAGACGGAAAAACTGTCACAAAGGGAAAAAGCAAGACCTGCAAGACAGAGTTAAAGGAAGAGGGAGTATCTGGTAGTGAATTAAAGAGGAACGAGGTGGATTTGAGAATACGTAGTCTTGGTAGCTGGTGCACCAACATTTAATTGCACTGGCGTAGGGCTTCTGAGCAGAACTTAGGACACTTGCACTCATTCTTTAATCAATTTAGCTCTGCTTGTAACCAGTGCCTTAATTGGGGGCAGGTGTTGACTACCTGCACTTCTTTAACTTGGATTGAGAGTACCTGCACTTATCAGCAGTGGTTCAGTACTGTTAACGGAATATTGCCAGCTGTTGTCAATAGCAAAGTTGTAAGAAACTGGGTTATTAGTTGGAGTAAGTAATAATCACAATGCTTTTGAGGTTAAACCCTTAAAGTCACTAAATTAACCAGGAATCAACTCACCTGAAGGCTATGGCACAGGGCAGGCAAGTTTAACTTTGAGTGAATGTGTAAACTATTTATCCAGGGGTGAAACAGTAATAAACTTTAAAAATCCCAAAATGAGTTAGAAAAATAGAGTACAATTTAATAAACAAAATGTCACTAAAATGACAAAAAGAACAATAAGAGGAACTGGAGATATGATTTTTAAAAAAGTTTGAAGTAGAATTAGTGCCAAGAAGCACAATGTGCCAATGATCATCAAAGGTAGTGGTATAACCGGACCTAGACACAATTGGGCGCTAACCACGATGGAGCGCAGGTCGGATACTGATTTTAGTCTTTTAAATTTCAATCCACCACAGTAGTACACTTCTAAAGCCCTCATGACCTTAGTGGAGTCATTTAGAGACTCATGGGATGTCAGGCAGATACCAAACAGGGTCCAGTCGAGGTCCAGTTGCCACTGGTCATCTAGGCAGTTGCACAAAAAGGCCTCTTCTAGCTTGTTGTGTCCCTGTAGTTTTAACTGGAGGTTAGCCTTGGAGTCCATTTATTTGTCTCGGGTATGAGAGAGAGAGAGCTGGTCCAGTCTTCAAGGCTTTTCTCAGGTATCAGGCAGCATGTTCAGTCTTCTTCTGATCTTCCACAGGTCCAGGAGTGTTTTGAATTGGTTGCCTTGACGTGCCACCTTTAAGCCTGGTGCAAACTAGAAGGTGGAAATGACCCCTGGGGTCACCCTAACCAATAGAGTAAAGGCTCACAGGGCTAACTCTACCCATGTTTGGCTTTTTCAAGGTGGCCGATGTCTTCAGCCACACTAAACCTAAGGGCTGAAGCCGTACATTGTGGTAATCCCAGTGTCCACTCACATCTAACACCAAAATCCAACATTAAGCATTATCTGTACCCACAACCACCTCGGAGACAGAAGTCTGGTATGACAAAACTAAGCTTTCAGCAATGAGACAGTGGATACATATAAATTGTTTGGCATTCTGTTACCAAAATGTCAGATGTAAAACCCCAGGCGACCTGTCAGCAGCATGTGACATTCAAGCAGGATTAGACACTAAGTGCAAGAGGACAGTCAAAGCCCCACCTCTGTGATCACTCTAAGCCTGTTCTGGGTAGATCTTCCTCCCCTTGGGGTTGGTGCCTGGCTGACTAGGAGAGGCAGGCCCAGGTGTGAGCTACATCTGCTTGTGACAGGAGAGGTCCCTTTGAACCAAGGGTCTATGCACAGCCCCTTGGCCATCCTGTTTAGGAGAAGACAGCTCCTCCTTACACTCATGGCACATTGTCCCTATTCTGGGAGCAATTCACACGTCGCTACATAGGAGCCATCTAGCTTCGTGGGGACAGTTGAATACTTACAAAAAGACATCAAGAGGCCTTAGTCAGGCAAATTGTAATTTTTTTAAAGTACTGTTTCTGTAATAGTTACACATAATTCGACTTCACCATTAAATTTGATTAACTATTTAAAAGAATTCTTAAGATATTTCAGTAGCTGTTTCTAGGCGAGTATAACATTTATTAAACTTAATAGTGTACCCAAAGCTGTCCTGTAGAACAGCCACCCCTGCTACTGGGAAAATAGTTTTGAGGTTCTAGTCACTGTAAGGAAATGTTTAATATTAACCTTTACATCTCCTACGTTGAAATAAAATGCACTGTGCCTTAATGGGCTGTAAGGCTTACTTAGGAGTGACTTATAAATATTTAAAAGGTGGGTTTTGGGCCTGTCGAAAGATGTGATTTTGACTGTTCTGATTTATAGTTTATACCTGCACAGCCAGGCTAGTGGTTGCAGGCCTGCAATCATGTTTGCATGGTCATTTTAGTGGGTGCACTATAAATTCTGCAGCCCACTTGCACCATTTAACTTACAGGCCATGGGTACCCTGTGGGTACCATATACTAGGGACTTATAAGTAGTTAAATATGCCAATCAGGATATGCCAATTTCATCATGTCAAAAGGAAAAGCATAATCGCCTTACCTCTGGTTAGCAGGGTTAAAGTGCACAAAATGCAATAGCCTGAAAAAAATGGGGTTCAGCAAAATGGCAAAAGCAAAAATGTCAGGCTGCACCTGCAGAAAGAGCAAATTTCCAACAACAGTGAATAGCTGTACTTCTACAATTCAATTTCAACCACATTGTCAGTGTAATTTCCAAGGCTTCCTACCCGCTCTCTGTTGTCAGAGTGGTTGCCAGCTCATCCAACCTGCCCTCTGTTGTCCATGTGTTGCACTAGCTGTTCCTGCCTACCCTCTATTGTCAGCTGGCTTCTCCTGCCTGCCATACATTATCAGCATGCTGTTCCAGCCCTCCCTCCAATCCTCTCTTGTACCCGTGCTTCCCCAGTCCTTCTCACCTACCCTCTGATTTTACTATGCTTCTCAAGCCACTCCCGCCTGCCCTATATTTTCAGCTTGCTTCCTCAGTGCCTCCTTCTTACCTTCCATAGTCCATGTGTTTCTCCAGCCTTTCCTATCAACATTCTATTCTCCTTGTGCTGCCCCAGCCTCTCTCACCCACCCTCTATTGTTAGCTTGCTTATCCAACCCCTCCTACCTTCTGGCCATTGTCTGTATTCGTTCCAAGCCCCTCACACTTACCCTCCTTTGTCGATTTACTTTCGCAGCCCCTTACACCTTCCCACCATGGTCTGTGTACTGGTGCAGCCCCCCCAACCCTCCCTCCATTGTCTGTGTGCTGCCCCAGCCCCTCACACTTTTCAGCTTGCTTCCTCAGTCCCTTCTGTCTGCTGTTCATTTTTTATGTGCTTCTTCAGTCACTCCCACCTAGCCTCTGTCTGTGTGCCTCTCCAGCACTTCCAACCTACCTTCTGTTGTCTGTATGCTGCCCAGCCCCTCCTACACACCCTCTATTGTTGCACTGCCCCAGACCCTTACACCGACTCTCCATTGTCTGTGCTGCTCAGCCCTTCTTGCTTACCCTCCATTATTCATGTGTTTTCCCAGTCATTCCTGTATTCCCTCTGTTGCCCTTTTACTGCCCTGGCCCCTCCTACCCACTCTCTGGTGTACATGTTTCGCCGCAGCCCTTTCCGCCTACCCTACATTGTCTGTGTGATGTCTTAGTCACTCCTACCTATCCTTCATTGTGTGTGTGCTGCCCCAGCCCGTGCTCCCTACCCTCCATTGCTCATGTGCTGCCCCAGTCCTACTGTGTTATATATATGTATTTCCCACTTTAAGGGTGGAGGCAGTGCGGCCCCCCTCCCTGAGCCATTAGTGGCCAGCTCATAGCTATATTCCATGAAGCCCACCCCTAAGATTTAGCAGTTTCCCTGCCCTCAGTGGGCCAGGCAGGGTAACCTGAATTTGATCTGACTTGGCAGGAGCATTTTTGAATTTCCCAACAAGCAGAAGCAAACACCAAGTCTGCTCCCAGCGGATGGGAGCTTTGAAAATGCTCCCGCCTGCTGGAAACTGACTTTTAATCTATTTCCCTGCCTGCACCGATGCAGACAGGAAAACGGATCAAAATATTGCTCCCGCCCGGAGGGAGTAGCATTAGTAGCTGCTCCCTATGGGTGGGAGCAATGTTGGCTTCCCCTGCATGCGAGGAACCAGCTGGAGCCGCATGGGCATTGGGGCCCTTCCTGTGGCTCTCAACAAGAGTATGGTCGGTGGCCTCGGTGGGCTCCAGAATACTCACCTTTCACCTTTTACATATGTGGGCCCTTGGGGTGGGGTCCCCAGGGCCTTTAGAGACTTGGGATGAGGGCTCTCCATTTTAAATAATCTAGGCCCCAGTGGTGGGCTCCCTGGGTTGTTTGGAGGCTCAGAGGGGAGGGGGCACATAGCCATCTCCCTATTTTCTGAAATTTCTGCCCAAAGAAGGGCTTCCCGGGGCCTTTAGAGGCATTTTAACATAGGCCCTGGGGGATGGAGTCTCAAGAGGCTAAAGACATTTGTGGGGAGGGGCACATGGCCCCTCTCCTTTTTACTGAAATCAGTGGCCCTAGGGGATAGGGTCTCCGGGGCCTAACAAGGCTTGGGGAGGGGAGCTGTGTAGCCCCCTACTTTCACTTTATAAAAATGAGTGGCCCTAGGGGATGAGGTCCCCAGGGCCCAACAAAGTTTGGGAAGAGGGGTCTCATGGCCCCCCTCCCCTTTACTTTAAGTAAAGGTCCTCGGGGATTGTGTCTCCAGGGCCTAACAAGGTCCGGGGCGGGGGAGCCAGGTAACCCCTTCCTCTATAAAAAATAAAATAAAAATAAGGCCCAGGGGCATGGCGTAATGAGGCTTGGGTTTGGGGGGCCACATGCCCCCACTTTAAAATATATATCGGCCTTGGGACCCCAGGGCTATAATAGGTTCAGGGATGGGGCCGGCGGGGTCACATGGCCCTCTCGGCCGTGCGCAGCATGGAGTTGGCTGCATGTGGGGAGCTGGCCACAGCCAACTCCCAGCCATGCGTGGCCGAAGACCATGTGCTGCAGATGTTGTTTTTATGTATGGTAATTAAATATTATTTTACGTTTAAAAAAAACCTTAGAAATTCACTGAAAAAACAAAGGTCAAAGTAACTTTGTAGTTAGTTGAATTTGTCAGTGACAACATTCATGTTTTGAACTAAAAAACTCAGAAATTCACCAGTTATATTTAATAGAGCTAACTATACCTTCCACCCTCACCATGCACTGCTTGTGGCCTCATATATGACATTACTTCTAACATGTTCTGTGACATAATTTATGACATCACTGATGACATCTGAAATTACATTTTTGGTGACATCCCTTTTGAGATCATCCAATCTTCTTTTGTACACATTACTCTGTAAACAGGTATTTAATTAGAGCTATGACAGTAAGTGCAAAATAGCTTAGAATAATATTAAGTATCATACTTACAACACCCATAGGTAAAACAAAACTTCTGTTATTTGCAGCATTATCCCTGTACCATTCACTTAATGAGTAGCTGCATTCCTGTTGACTATAAACCACAGATAAAAGGGTAACCTATCCTGCATACAGTGTTCAGCCATTCACACACCCTTATAGCTACTCACACGCCCACTCACAGACATACAAAATCATTCACACATGCACACAGCTACTCACACACCCACACGCAATTGTTCAGGGACAACCAAGTTCCTCCAGATACCTAAGCCCTGTTACATACGAATGCCCTACTACAGACAGCCTTTATCTGTATCAAACCCCTGACAGTCACTGAACCTATATTGAGAAATGAAGTGGATGTAAGTAGAAAGGTGGCTACTGTTAACACTGTTTACTCTATGGAGAGAGTTTACTCTACTACACTGTTTGTGGTGTATTTCTCATGAAAATTTCACCATTTACAGAGTATTAAAAAGTATCTACTTAGCACAGAATACACTATACAAAACATATCCAAAGAGCTACTGTTCACTTAAAGTAAGCAGTCTGAAGGTGCTAAAGATGATACTTCCCGCAGCCTTTATACTGTGATGAAAACTTTACAGATAGCCCATTTTCAGAAACAAAACAAGCATAGATACTTAGTTTAGTAGCTGGTGCACACAGTCTTCTATGTTAAGTAGAAATTGTTGTGTTGAGATGATTCTGTATAATAACTCAAGGCTGCTTACAATACTTATTATGTAGTACATAGAATCTTTACCCTTTTGGAAACTTTTTCTGCAGTACCAAAAAACTTGTGTGGAACATAATGGTCACAAGTCAACTGTCACCTGAACACAATACAAAGATCTATAACATGTTCAATACCTCTAAATACCTATACATACCTATGGTGTATTAGGAGCACATGTGTTTTGTAAACACTTATACTGATTAGGGGGACAAAGGCTGTACAAAATCAGGTAGAAATGTGATATGGTACTTACCTGCCACTATGAAAACTATAAAACAAACCAACGCACGCACACACGCATTGGTTGATGCCATCAGTGATATCATTCATGATGTCATTCACTTTGAAACTTACAAGCACCATCTGTGATGTTGATCAAGGCTCATCCCTCAGCCCCACCCTCTTCAACACCTACATGATGCTCCTAGCCAACATCGTCAAAACTCACAATATCAACATCATATCCCACCTGACGACACCAAACTCATCCTCTCACTCTCAGCTAACCCACTCCACCACCAAGACCAGCTTCCACAACCCTATGAAGAACGTCCCAGCCTGGATGAAGGACAACTGTCTGAAATTCAACATGGACAAGACCAAAGTGCTAATCTTTGGGAACCATGCCTTCCTCTGGAACAACACCTGGTGGCCTGCTGAACGTGGACCCATCCCCACACCAAAAGACCATGCCTGCAATCTCAACATCATCCTTGACAGCAATCTTACCATGAAACAACAGATCAACACAGTCGCCTCTGCCTGCTTCCACACTCTCTGCATGTTCTGAAAAATCTTCAAATGGCTCCCCATAAGTACAAGAAAAACAGTCACATAAGCCCTAATCACCAGCTGTCTGTACTATGGTAGCGCACTGTACATAGGAACCACTACAAACTCATGAAAAAGCTCCAGATGAATCATAATTCAGTGGCCAGATTGATTCTCAACCTGCCCAAATGTACCCGCATCACCCCACACCTGGGAAACCTACACTGGCTCCCCGTTCAGAAAATATGTCATTTCAAACTACTGACACACACCCATGAAGCCCTCCACGACCAAGGACCAGCAGACATGAACCACCGCTTGAAATTCCACCAATCAACCAGAAACCTTCTCTCCATCTTCCTTGCCCTTTCCCAGACACTGCGCATCCGCCATAGCCACAGCAGAGGCTGCCTCTTCTCCTACCTTGCAGCCAAGTCCTGGAACACCTTCCTTCTCCACCAATGTCCTTCACACTTGCTGACAGACTTCACAAAGAGACTCAAGATCTGGCTTTTCGACTGAGCCAGGCAACTCTGCGCCTGGATACCCTCGCGGGTGATAATCCCCATTCTACAAGTACCAATTGATTGATTTGAGATGTCATCAGTGATGTCATAAATGATACCGTAGAACATGTCATGAGTAATGTCATATGTGAAGTCATAAGCAGTGCAGGGAGGGGTCACAAGTTATAGCTAGCTCTGATAACTATAACTGATGAATTTCTGTGTTTTTTTTAGTTCAAAACATTAATGTTCTTGCTGACAAATCCATGTAACTATAACGTTATTTTAACCTTTGATTCAGTCAATATATTTATGTATATATTCACTTAAAAAGCCAAAGGTAACATGGACGTTACCCACTATAAGCACCAACCCAGTATAAGCACCAAACCCTGTGCCATGCATGGCCAAAGGCCGTGCATGTCGGGGGTTGGCTGCAGGGCTTGATCTGTGGCCAGGCCCTGCGGCCAACCTCCTATTAGCCAGCCCCCTGAAGGCATCCAACCCTGCACCATACACAGCCTTTGGCTATGCATGGCGGGGGTTGGATGCAGGGCCTGTCCTGTGGCTACACCCTGCAGCCTACCCCTGTAAGCACCCAACACCAGGCACAGCCTTTGGCCGTGCCCAGCATGGGGTTGGCCACAGTGTGACAACCCCGATATACCCCCAACCCCGCACTGCGGGCAAGGCTTCTAGGTCATTTTACGTGCTTATATCACTACATAAGGTAATACATAAGGTAATATGCTTGACAGAGCAAGGATTGAAACACCTCTATTGAGGATTACAGATAACTTTTCAAGGTGGAACTCCGGAGAAAACACACTTGCTTCGCCTTGGCCATGTGAAAGACTTTAGGGTCATTTGTACTTTGCAGAAGTAAGTGCCTCTTTGTTTGGTGGAGATGTGATCATATTCCTGTGCATCAATAATGTGTCTCCAAAATCAGTGGGAAATGTGCTCGGGAGTGCTTTTAGTAAGCCTTGTATACACTAATGTATATTGGGCAGGGCCAAACAGGCAGGGCTTCTATGCCATTTTACATGCTCGTAGTATCACTACATAAGAAATTGCGATCCAAAGAGCAAAGATGAATCACCTCCATCGAGGATTACAGATAACGTTTCAGGTGGAACTGCAGAGAAAACACACTTGCTTGCTTTGGCCATGCGCAAAACAATAGGATTGCTTGTACTTTACATAAATAAGTGCTTCTTTTTTTGGTGGAGATGTGATCATATTACTGTGCACCAAGAACATGTCTCTAAAATCGGTAGGATAGACGCTCAGGATGCCTATTGGTAAGCTGTCCTTCACCCTGGACCTTGCATACACTAATATAGATTGGGCAGGGCCAAATGGGCGGGGCTTCTAGGTCATCTCACATGTTTGTAGTGTTACTATGTAAGATATTGCTTCAAGAGAGCAAGGATGCAAACACCTCTGTCAAAGATTTCAGATAACTTTTTAAGATGGAACTGCAGAGAAAACACATTTGCTTTGCCTTGGCCATGCACAAGAAGTTTGGGTCATTTGTACTTTACAGAAGTAAGTGCTTCTTTGTTTGGTGGAGATGTGCATAAAGAACACGGCTCCAAAATTGTTGGGAAACGCACTCAGGGGGCCTTTTAGTAAGCTGTTCATCACCCTGGGAAAAAGCAGGAAGGCCTTGCACTGATGGGGACTGGCGGTGGATCCTCAGGGGCCCATAGAGTCCCAGCCAGCTCCCCGCCTCATGTGGGAACCAGCATTGCTCATGCGTGCAGGGAGCTGCTAAATATACAGCTCCATGCGTGCGAGAACAAACCAGTAAGTGGGAGCAGTTTGAAATCTTCTGCTTGCTGGGGTCACAGTTAGTTTGCTGTCACTTGGTGGGAGCTGTCACAACTCCTGCCAAGCCCAAGCGAACAGCTATCTCCCAAGGGTGGGCACCTCAGGAGATAGCATGAGCTGACCCTGGGGGATGACGGTCCTCAGAGCCATTAATGGCTCCCTTGGGGCACGTGGTCCCTCTTCTTTAATTAGCATGGACCAGCCCCAGCGAGGGGGTGGTCATGTGGCTGTATATAGCTCCCTCCCATTTTTAATATGTATTTGACCCTGGTGAGGTGGTGGTCCCCAGGCCCTGGGTGATCCATGGGGCCCCCAATTAGTGTTTATTTAGCTCTGGAGAGATGGTGGTCCCTGGTGCACATAAAACCCCCAGTACGGAGGTCCGCAGGGTGCCTCCTCCTTTATTAGAAAAAAGCTCTGGGGAGGTGGTGGTCCTCAGGGCTAAAAAGACCCCTTAGAAGGAGGGCCACATGCAAGCTCCTCCACCATTTTTACTCCTACCCTCCTGCCCTTGGGACCTGGCCCACCCAGAGGCTTTTCACTATACAAGCGCTGGAGACTGCACTTGTTTTATTTTTTTATTTTTGCTGTGAATTCACAAATCTGAAATTAATTAGCAGCAAAGATTTTAAAAAAATGCTGTTTACCTTGGTTACGCCAGAACCATGGCTAGCGGGTGGTCAAGGTATTCCTACCCTGACCCTTTTTCTTTTGTTCAACTTTTTTTTGGGACTCAGCTGACAAGTCCCAAAATGTCTGCCAACACTTCCTGGTTGAAGTGTTGGAAGCCAATCAGATCTCTGCACAGGGGATGTATGATGGAACAACGCATGCACTTTCCAAACATGCCTTTACAACAGGGTAAGTACAACGCATGGTCATAACCACACATGCACTTACCACAATTTTTTTTTACCATGCTTATGCTTTTACCACTCATGTCTTTACCATAAAAAGTTTGTAGTAAATACATGGTTGGTAAAGGCACATGTGTAGCAAACAGTAAAGGTAAGTATAACTTACATTATATATATATATATATATATATATATATATATATATATATATATATATACACACACACACACCTTTCCACCCAAACTCCCTACCTACCCTAAACCATATAAATTACATCACCACCCCAAAATCCATACACACCCTAAAACGTAAACACCCCTTAACACCCCAAAACACATGCTCACCCTAAACCCTAAAAATGCCCTTACCACCCTAAAGCCCATACCCACCCAAAAACCTAAAAATGCCTTTACCACCCCAAATCTCACACCCACCCTTAAACCTAGACACCCCTTACCATCCCAAAACCCATACCCACCCTAAAGCATAAAAATGCCTATTCCACCCAAAAACCCAAACCCACCCTAAAACCTAAAAATGCCCTTACCACCCCAAAACCCATACCTACACTAAAACCTAAAAATTGCCTTACCACCACAAAACCCATACCCACCCTAAAACCTACAAATACCCTTACCATGCCAAAACCTATACTCACCCTAGAACCGAAAATTGGCTTACCACCCCAAAATCCATACCCACCCTAAAACCTAAAAATACCCTTACCACCCAAAAACCTATACCAACCCTAAAATCTAAAAATGCCCTTACCACCCAAAAACCCATACCCGCCCTAAAACCTGAAAATGCCCTTATCACCCAAAACCAAAAAGCCATACCCACCCTAAAACCTAAAAATGCCCTTATCACCCCAAAACCCATACCCACACTAAAACCTAAAAATGCCCTTACCACTCAAAAAGCCATACCTACCCTAAAATTTAAAAAGCCCTTACCACCTAAAAAAGCCATGCCCATGATAAAACCTAAAAATGTCCTTACCACCCCAAATCCCATACCCACCCTAAAACTTAAAAATGCCTTTGCCACCAATCACCATTACCCACCCTAAACACCATATATATGTATATATATACATATATATATATATATATCACTTTAATACTAACCTGTACTTACCTTTAAAACCTTTATCACGCATACACCTTTACCATTCATATCTTTACAACTAAATTAATTGTAAAGGCATGCATGGTACAGGTATATTTGTGGTAAAGCTATGAGTGGTAAAGACATTGTGGTAAATGCACCTCATTGCATTTGCTGCGTTTTAAGTGATGTTTCCCCTCCACAGGATTAGGAGGATTCACAAAGTGTTTGTGCCTCTAGATAATTTCTTTAAATACTTCACAAACTGCTGAACAGATTTACACCAAATAGCAAATAGGGCGCTTTCTGGACCGTCAATTTCTTATAGGGATTTTAGACACAGCCCGAAAGGCTGGACAGAATTAAACCAAATTTGACAGAAAGGTAGCTCTTGGTCCAGAAAGAGTGTTTTTTTGTAATTTGGTGTAATTGTGTTAGAACATTTTGGAGTAATTGAAGTAAAAAGATTTATGTATATCTAGAGACACAGCTACACCATAGCTGATCACTGGACCCACATGCCAAGAGCAATGCCTTGATTGGCTGGCTGCAACCTGGGAGGAAAGTTGTGGCCACTATTTTATGCAAAGGGAATATGTTCCCAAGGTGGAAAATAAAATGTAAAAGTGATTGAAGGGGTCAGGGTAGAAGTACACTGACCACATGGGACTGATGGAGGTGTCTGTGAGGGACCCTCATGAGCATGAAATTGTCCAAAACTATTTTCTTTCGCACACGAGGATCCACCCTGGCCATCTGCACAGCCCCCTGTGTCCTCTGCAGCAGATCTGCAGATCCAGACCCCAATTAAAAAAAACACTTGCACCCACTCACAAACCTACACACCTACACACACACTCACGTTATCACACAGCCACACAATCACTCACACACCCAGCCACTCACAGACCCACAAAACCACTCACACACCCACTCACAGACCTGCTCACACACCCACACAACCACTCACACCCACTTACACACTCACACAACCGCTCAAACACCCACTTGCACACCCTCTCACAAACCTACAAAACTACTCACAGACCCATACATGCATTCACATTCCCACTCACACACCCACACAACCACTTACATTCACCGACCCACTCACACATCTACTCAGACACCCACTTACACTCCCACACAACCACTCACACATCCATTCACACATTCATACTGCCACTCGCATACCCACCCACGTCCCAAAAAAACCACTCATAGATCCTCATAGACACTCACATAGCCACTCACACACCCACGCACACATCCATACAGCCATTCACACAACCACTCACACTCACAAAACCACTCACACACCCACTCACAGACCCACACCTACTTCCACACCCAATCACACCCCCACTTACATGCAACCACTCACACACCCTCTCACACACCCATACATCCACTCACACACCCAGTCACACACCCACACAGTTACTCAAATACCTATTCACACACCCACACATTCACACACACAGCCACTCACACAACCACAGACAGGCAGTGATACACTTATAGAAATTGAATAGCATATGTTTGTATTAAATGTGTTCTCCTTTTAGTATTGAATATCTGCTTTTGGATGGGAACAAATCTGGGGATCCATAAAATGAATAATAAAAGAAGAAAAACTTAGTGCATTGCATTTATAGAAAGACTACATAACTTACCTTAGCTTATTTTTAAAACATATAATAAGAATGAATGTGTAAATAAGATGTATTTAGAAACTTGTGAAAAAGTATATTAATAAATTCAATTTATGGGTCAAATTATAGTACAATTTATATTACAAAAACTGGTGGAATTCACCAAAAAAGCCAAAGGTTAAAGGGATGTTATAGTTAGGAAATTGCATTAAAAAAAGAAGAAATTCACAGAAAAAAAACAAAGGTTCCAGGGACGTTATAGTTAGGAAGTCGAATTAAACAAAAACGTTAGAAATTCACTGAAAAAACAAGATTACAGGATCGGTATAGTTAGGTTCAGATTTTACACAAAACCATAGAAATTCAGCATTTAAAGTTATAGTTATCTCACATAACTATAACCCATGACCTCAGGTAACTATAACCTGCACCATCGCCAAGCACTGATAATTACCACACATATTACATCACTCATGACATCCTCAATTGCAGCATTGATAGGATCATTGCAACATTTGCAGTGAAATTATTGATGAGGAAACAGTACATGACATGGGCACAAGTCATTTTTACTTCAGGGCATGAGTTACAGCTACTTGAGATACCTATAACCATAACTGCTGAATTTTTATGATTTTGTGTGTGCAAAATCTGAACTTAATTGTAAGATCCCTGTAACCTTTGTTTTTTCCGTGAACAGAGGCATCCACCTCAGCTCCTCCTTTGAAAGTTTTGGGGTGATCCGTCAAAACATGTTTTTCCTATGCAATTTCCTATAGGAAAATTGAATACAGCTTCAGCATAAATGGCTGAATGGAATTACACCATATTTGGCAGAAAGCAAGACCTTGGTCCAGAAAGTGTGTTTTATGAGATTTGGTATGAATTAATTCAGTAGTTTTGGAGAAATTAGGTCCAAATTATATGTATATATCACGCCACAGAAAATCTGCACATCCAACAGATAAAAAAATATGATCAGATTGACAGTCACAACATCTACAAAGACGTGGTGGTAGTGATTTAAGGACTTGGGGCTCAGTCAGTCCCCTGTCCTACAAAAAGGTTAAAAAAAACATATAAGGGGTATGGTAGGGAAACCTTCCCCTCCTTAGGCCTGGTGTTGATACATGAAGGGCCACCTCCTGTTTTTAAACAAAATTGGTATCATGGATCTGTGGAGAATCTGCAGAGCCATGGTGCAGATTAAAATAAGGTGTTTTTTTTTAAAGTAAGCCCCGAGATGGGCCCAGGAGGTGGGTGTTGTTATGTTGTTTTGGGGGGAGAGGGCATATTCCCCCCTCCTTAGTCCTTTTTCAGATCTGAAGACTCCAACCTCCGACCCTGTGGAATTTCACAGGGAGGGTGTGGCTCTCCTTTCTGAGCCTTTAAAAGGCCTGAGGGTTCCTGTCTATGGGGTGTGGGGGGGGGGGGAGGAATACATCTTTAGAGAGGGGAGTGCAGCCCCTCTCCCAGAGCCATTATCAGGCCAGGGACCCCATCCCTTGGGGCTGCTTTACATGTATGGGGGATGTGCCCCCCTTCCCCAAGCCACTATCAGGCCCAGGAACCCCATCCCCTGGGGCTGCACAAGTTAAACATTGAATGGGTGTTCTGGTTGGGACCCCCATGGCAATTGCTGCCCATGGGGCCACAAAGGAAGCCCTAGGACCCTCATAGCTCTGCCGGCTCCCCTTCCTGCACCCATTTCAGGTATGGCAGGAGCTGGGCTGGAGCAAGCCTGTACTCCTTGTCTGCAAGAGCATGGTCAGGGAGTTGTCTGCAAGAGCATGGGCAGAGAGGTGAATCTCTCTCTGCCTGCAAGACCTTCAGTGCCTGGGTAATGAGCTCCTGGGATGCTACTGCCCTCAGACCCTGGGAGATGGGGTCCCCTGGGCCCTTTTGAAGCTTGGGGAGGGAGACCACATGCCACCTCCCTACAAATAATAATTCAGCATCAGAGGGTTGTTGTTGGAAACCTCATGCCCCTCCTCCAAAAACAAAAATAGCCCCAGGGGATGTGGTCCCCGGGGCCTTTAGAAGGCTCAGGGAGGGAGGCCTCACCCCCCCCCCCCTCCACATTAAAAAAATGAATCAGCCCTAGGGGATGGAGTTCCCAATGGCATAAAAATGCTGGGGGAGGGGTGCCACATGTCCCCCTCCCACATTAAAAAAGAAAACACAACAGTGAATGAGAAACTTCATACTGCTCCAGCTCAGAAACACCTCATAATGCTCTGCAAGGGATTTTTATTCAAACAATTTGTGATGCTGGTGATGCACCCAGAATGGTCATGGGCACCACCAATCTTTTTTTAACTTTGCGGGGGGGGCTGCAGGGAGCATAGCAGTCCCTCTAACACTATTATCAAATTCAGTAAGTCTCCTAGGTCATTGAATTCATGACCCAGAATAGCTTTTCATATTTTAAAGCACTCTGAGCTGGAGCTGTGTGCTCTTCAGCTATAGTGTAGGGGCTCTTGATTGGTACTATGGCTACACTTTGTGGCCTGATACAAGTCAAAGACTCAAAAACATGTTAATGTTTTTTTTAAATATTTTATTGAAAATATTTTATGATAATCACTAATATTAAACATTGCAATGTGTGAATTTATAAAATATACATTTCATTATAGTTATTGGTGACTTTCTGACAAAATCAATAGGCCTGACTGGTACATGTTGACATGCTGATCCTTTGATAAAGCTAATAGGCCTGCTTTTTATATTTTGGTTTTTAGACCCCTTGACAAAGCAGAAAGAAAGAAAACTTTTATTTGGTATGAAAAAGTTCATCCATTACAGCAAATAATCACCAATACATTATTAATATACCAATAAAACCATATATGATAAAAACACCCATCATAAATATGAACATATAAAAAACACATTCATAAAGAAACAATAAAATAGAAGAAATCATTCTAAAAACTCTACATTATTACGCCAGGTGATAGCTGCCTTCAAGTATGATCCCAGGCCCTTCCATACCAATATATCTGAGGCCCTTTGTAACCACAGAAAAGCAGGACGATATTGCACGAAACCCTTGGGCCTTAGGAGAGGTAATAAAAAACGAGTTCTAAACGGTGCATAAAAAACACAAAACAATGTAAAATGGAGCAAGGTCTGATGGGACACCCCATCGCAGGAGCAAAGTCTAATACATTTGTCCCCATACTGACCTAGCGGGAAACACAAATTACTTCTAATGCTTCCCAGGCGGAATCGAATTATGAGAGACCTTTCCCTCACATCCTTTATTTCTAAAAGATAGCGCTCAGGGCCCACCCACATCTTTAACATGATGTAGTCCCTGATTGATTTTTTCCCTAAAGCCTCCCCCTCCCTTTTGGAGTCCTGTATTCTCAGAAAATTGTCCTTAACCCATTTCTTGTCATGGCTAGTCAGACCCTCGGGATAATCAAACAATTCAGGCCGCCCCAGGTCATGAGCCATCTTCCTTATGTGCATCAGCCAGGGAATATTCTTTGCATTGTCGCAAGTCAAACAATCCCTCAGGATTTCCCTATTAAGAGTAGCATGTTCGTTACTCCAGATTGAGATCCATAGCAGAAGGGGAGCCAACTGGATAGTATCCTGCACAAACTCAAGCTCCAGTTCCAGGTGAAGGCAAAAACCAGGGATGTTTTGTCCAACTCCCAGGAGCCTTCTACAAAAGCGATTTTCTTCCACCGTAAGAGCTCGAGAATCCCTATACCCCCAAAGTGCCGTGCCATACAGCAGGACAGGAAGGCATTTCCGCCTATAGATTTCAAGCAGGGGCTTGATAGGTCTACTACCTACCCTTACAGCAAAGTCAAAAGCCGCACCAACTGTTGCATGGAAAAGCACAACCCTTCTGGCAATACAGGGTTTCTAGGATCCTTTCTCATCAAAAATGACCCCTAAGTATGGGAACTCATGGACCCTGCTAATAACTTGATCCTCCACCCTAAGCTCCCCCACCCTGCTCAGGGGTCTTCCACAAACCATAAAATGTGATTTCTTAAAATTGACCTCTAAACCCAAAGCTGACATAAAAGTAACATAAGCTCTAACTATTTCCCGGAGACCATTCATCGTGCGGGCCATGAGGACTGCGTCATCCGCGTACGTCAGCACAGGGATATCAATACCCTTCACCTTTGGGACATCCCTACAGTGTTTCATCAAAAAATCAGACAGTCCATTTGTATATAGAAGGCACAAAGTAGGAGCCAGGACACACCCCTGACGCACACCTCTTGAAAGTTTAAAAGTCTCTGAGCATTCCCCATTAGGCCCTACCCTTACATTTGCAACTGTCCCAGAGTGGAGATATCGGAGCAGCTCTACAATATTAGGATCCAGACCTAAATGATTTAGCCTCTCCCATAAAATAGACCGGTTCACTTTATCAAAGGCACAACTAAGGTCCATAAAAGCAAGATAAAGGGTACCTTTCCTGGCCTGCGTGTATTTACCTATCATCATCAGTAAGTTAAGACAAAGCAAGTAGGTCTGTTTTACTTAAAATGACACCCTTTATATTGTTAAATGACTGTAGTCCGTGCTGCAAGGCTCTGCACCCAACCCCATGGTGCATGAGAGCTAGGTAGGTTAGGCACCCACAGGGAGTGGCCCGTACCATGCCTCATACCATACATAGCAATGGACATCTTAACTTATGTTAAAAAACACAAAGAAATTAATTGGAAAACCAAAGGTTAAAGTGACATTATAGTTAGGAATTGGAATACTATCTTACTTAACATTAAAAAAAGACCTTCAGAATTCACTGAAAAAAACAAAGGTTATAGGGACGGAGTAGTTAGGTAAAAATGTCAGTGAAAACATACAGTTTTAAATTAACAAAACCACTGAAATACACCACTTATAACTTGTGTACTAGCCACACACTGCTAATTTCTGCCTATATTACATCACTCATAACATCTTGATAACATCACTGCAACATTTGAAATGCCATTGTCAATAACACTGTGCATGGTGGGCGAGAGTTAGTTATTTTAGGGCACAAGTTATTGTTTCTCGAGATACCTATAACTGGTGAATTTCAGTGGTTTTAATTGTTAAAGCACTATGGGGGTCATTATAACTTTGGCGGGCAGCGGAGCTGTAACCACCGGGCGTCCGCCAATGCGGCCTCACTCCTGCGGTGCCCATTTGGACATCCCCGCTGGGCCGGCGGGCAGAAACCAAGTTTCTGCCCGCCGGCCCAGCGGGGATGTGGTCCGCAACATGGAAGCCGGCTCCAAATGGAGCCGGCGGTGTTGCGGCCGTGCGACGGGTGCAGTTGCACCCGTCGTGCTTTTCACTTTCTGCTATGTGACTGACAGTGAAAAGCTGCACGGGGCCCTGTCAGGGGGCCCCTGCACTGCCCATACCTGTGGCATGGGCAGTGCAGGGGCCCCGAGGGGCCCCATGACTCCCCGTACCGCCAGCCTTTTCCTGGCGGTTCATACCGCCAGAAAAAGGCTGGCAGTCGGGGACTCGTAATCCCCTGGGCAGCGCTGCAAGCACCGCTGCCCAGGCGGATAGCGACCGCAGCAGTCGTAATAGGCCAGGAAGCACCGCCAGCCTGTTGGCGGTGCTTCCGTCATTTTAGCCCTGGCGGTCTCGGACCGCCAGGGTCAAAATGACCCCCTATGTTTTTACTGACATTTTCACCTAACTATAATATCCCCTTAACCTTTGTTTTTTTCAGTGAACATATATATATATATATATATATATATATATATATATATATATATATATTTATATATATATATATATATATATATATATATATGACTCTTTGTTCAGTGCTCTTCATCCACCGATTTGTTAAACTAGCACTTTCATTTGGATACCACCCATCACAGCCTATAACGTGGAGCAGTGAGCCAGCTGTCTCCTTCCTTTGGCTTTCATGAGCTGTGAGTGACAGCATTTTTACTGATCAAAGGTGCACATTCATCCAAATAGATGCATACGTCAAGACCTGGAATGGGTGACCGATACTTTACTTTGCAATATTCGTTCTATTTTGTTTTTAACTTTTTTGCATACTTTTAGTTACCTTGTGGGCTTAAATGATCATTTCAGGTTATAGTACTTCAGAGCAAAAAGTTACCTTTTGTAGTAATAAAAATGAGATTTTCTGGTGCTTTAAAAGTAATAAAATGGAGGCCCCCTCTATGTAGTATTAATTTTACTTAGAGTGTTTATCTTTTTTTAATTTGAATTTTTTAAGTGGCAACATGTTTTCTGTTTTTCATTCTTTTATGTTTTGGGGCATCTGCTTGCCAGAACCAGATTGTAACTTTCGCACCTCCTTACAAATGCCCGAACTATTGGCTTTGTCAGTGTTTGTTTAATTTAGTATTCATTTAGATGGAGTGACAGTAAGACAGACTCTTTGAAACGAGTTTATTGGGTAGAGGCTTACTATATCTCTTACATTGGTAAGAGCACGGGTGGTCATAGCCCAACATTTCACTAAATTCTGATACTTCTCTGATTGACTGTGTGTGATGAGGATCCAACAAGGTAACTATTGGCTGTTGTTGCTAACATCCTCTTTGGACAGCAGGTCACGAATTTGAATCCTGACAAGACCAACTCAGCTTTCCATTCTTCAGAACTAGGTACCATAGAACAAGGCAGTAGTAAAACATGTTCTTTTACAGTGCTTCAAAAAAACAAGTGGAAAAAAAAATGTTCAACGCAGCGCACAACTTAGCACGCTGACTGTGTTAATGGACCATCGGCACTAAAGGCATTTTACAGTCATAATGCGAGTGCTGCATAAAGTTTGAGATTTTACAAAAGCACAGTGCCAAAATACATGGGACTATTGTGACACTGCAATTTAAAAATATATCTGGCATATTTAAATTTCTACATAGCAAATCCTTTAGGGTTCTGAAGCAAAGTGGATGGAAAAGGAGCTATTATAATTTCACAATGTCCAAGTGTGATATAGAAGATTTAGGGCCTCATTACGTGTTTGGCAGTCAGACCGCCAGACTGCCATAGTTGCGGTCACCAAAAGACCACAATATTGGGGGTCTTACAGACTTGCGTATCATGAGTGACACAGGCAGGACCACCGGCTGCCAGCCAAAAAAGCTAGACCGCCAGTACCGTGGAGGGTGGGAAATAGGAGGTCCGACCTCCAGCACCGATAGCCCGTCGACCAAACACTGACCGTATTAAAAGTTCAAAGTTGCACTGGTAGCCAGCCACTGGTGGTCTGAACCACAGCGGTTTGGGGTCACCACAGTAAAAGACAACTGCTCATTGTATGGATTTGAAAACAACACAGCTGGTCCACATTGAAACACCCAACATGACTGCAAAGCACACTATAAAATACCCACCTTCACACACAACAATCTTTTGCATCTCCAACACCAAGCATTTAAGCCAGAGCGCATTATCACAAAAAATACAATTATAGAATAGGCACCCCTCCAACTTTCCCTAAGTACATACCCCCACCCCCTGAACACACGTTAATTTACAATCACATCCGTTTGCACTTCTCATGTTCATAAACTCACCATCACCTGTTAATTTCCTACTATTTTTCTTATCACCACCATGTCACCCCTGAAATATCCCCATTTCAATGAATGTGAGTAAAGAATAATTGAGGATGAAATCATAGAAGTAGAACCACACTTATTTGGAGGACATTAGGAAGAGGTAGAATGACCTCAGGGGAAGGTCTGTTCCATGGTATCCAGGCACCAGCTGCAGGTCCAGAAGATAAGCGGTGGTCCCTCCCTTCCCTTATAACTCACATCCTGGGAGGAGAAGGTCTAGGCCATCCTGCATCCTGAGGGCTCGAGAATTCTGGGGGAGCAGAGTCTGGTAAGCCACAACACAAAAATATGTCACCAAAATGTATTGTCATACATGCTTACTGCTCACTTTTTGCCACCTTCACTGTCACCCCACTGACCAGCCCAGTGTCCACCTGTCTATAGACCCCTGTCTGGCATCTCACATGTGAAGTAAAATCACTTGAGGGAACAACATCTGTGTACATTGCGTGAAGTACAGGGATTGACAGCACTACAATTCCCAGAAGGCACTGTTCTACAATTCCAAAGACCAGAACAGTGTACCCTTCTCAAAATTACCTTGTTTGTCAACTCCCCATTGAAGTGTAGTTACCTTAGAAGATTACATTTGTATAGTGTGTGTGTAGTACAGGGACTGAGAGGACTGCTAAGGCCAGGAGGCACTGGTACTGCCACTCCACTCAGCCACCACAGTGTTTTCTGCTCCAATGACCCTTGACCCTGACCTCCCCTTTTAAGTGCACTCACCCGAAAGGATGCTATTTGTATAGTGTGTGTAGTACAGGGACTAACAGGATTGTTAAGGCCAAGAGGCACTTGCACTGTCACTTCACTCAGCTACCACAGTGTTCTTTGCTCCAATGATCCTTGTCCCTGAACTGCCCATTGAAGTGTACTTACCTGGAAGGATGGCATTTGTATAGTGTGTGTAGGACTGGGACTGACAGGAGACACTGGTAGTGTTAGTCCAAACACCAGAACAGTGTCCTCTCCTCAGAAGACCACAGTATTTTAAATCTCACTGGGGAAGTTGGCATCTGTCAGGTATTGGGGAGCAGTGAGAGTGACAGGGCTGCAACTCACAGCAGGCACTGTTCCCCCAACTCCAAACACCAAAACAGTGTCCCCCCCATCAAAATACCCCTGTGTACCAAATCATCAATGAAGTCTACACACCTGGGAGGAAACCGTCAGTATAGTGTGTGTAATACAAGGAGTTAAGTGGCTGCAACACACAGGAGGCTTCCTTACTGCCACTCCAACCACCAGTCCAGTGTACACTTGCCAAAATACCCTTCTTTGGGCATTCACACATGAAGTGTATTCACCTGGGGGGATGACATACAACAAGTGCATGAAGTACAGGGAGTGACGTGATTGCTAAGGCCAGGAGACTTTGGGGGTCATTACAACATTGGCGGTAAAAGGTGCTTACCGCCGTGCCGAAGACCGGCAATACACCGCGGCGGCGGCGGGAGACCGCCACAGCTATTATGACACACATCACGGAATCCGCCGAAATTCAGACACCCACACAAGTCCACCACACCAAAGGTCTGCGATAAATATGCAGAAACAAATCCTCCACCTCCAAGCCAACAGAAACACGCCCATGCTATTACGACCCACGAATCCACGCGGCGGTCTTTCAACCGCGGTATTCCATTGGCGGTACACACCGCCGCGCTCAAAATACACACACCTCTCCAAAACACCGCCACATAGGACAATTCAAAATAAACACACCTGATATACATACAAACACCACTCCCACACATCCAATACAATATAAAACACACACTCACATCACCCACAAACCCCTAGGACCACAAATTAGAGACGAAGGCCAGAGAGAGACAGCACAGAATAGATAACACCATCACACAGAGGCACACTACACCATCACCCACACAACATCCACGCACAAAACACCACATACCACTACACCCACCACACTCATCACCACATACACCACCCCACACATCACACACACCACCCCATGTCACGCCAAAGACACCCCTGCTTCTCCGAGGAGGAGCTCAGGGTCATGGTGGAGGAAATCATCAGGGTAGAGCCACAGCTATTTGGCGCACAGGTACAGTACACATCCATAGCCAGGAAGATGGAGCTATGGCAAAGAATAGTCGACAGCGTCAACGCTGTGGGACAGCACCCAAGAAATAGGGAGGACATCAGGAAGAGGTGGAACGACCTACGGGGGAAGGTGCGTTCAACGGTATCCAGGCACCACATCGCGGTACAGCGGACTGGCGGCGGACCCCCACCTCCTCCCCCACAACTAACTACATGGGAGGAGCAAGTCTTGTCCATCTTGCATCCTGAGGGCCTCGGAGGAGTCGTCGGAGGAACGGACACTGGTAAGTCTAATCTTCACTATCATATCCCCCACCCTACCAGCATGCTATCACACACCCCAACCCTCACACCCTCCCCTATCACCCTAACTCCTCACTAATCTACCCATAACACCAACCACCCATCCCAACCCCAAGACCTGCATGACACAACTAAGCATGGACACCCATCACTAAAGCATGCCCAGTGCACAGACCCACAACACCCCCCAACCATCACCACACAAGCCCCCACACAGGAATGCCTGCACTGGGGTTCACGCACACCCATCCATAGCACACCATGAAACACACACATGCAATAGTCATGTTCTCATACCCCTGCAGGAACCCGAAGGACCGTCACCACACCAGAGGGTCCAGACAACACCACTCCACCCCCAGAAGAGGCCCACAGTGACGACAGCAGCTCTGCCCAACTGGATCTTGATGACCAGCCCGGACCATCGTGTGCCTCAGGACAGTCGGTTCCCCTTGCACAGCCACAGCCCAACACCGAACTGCCACCCTCTGGGAACACCAGCACAGCACCCACCCAGCAGACCCATACCTCCCTACCCAGGACAGGTCAATCAGCGGTGTGTCCACCACTACAGGGCACCCAGGCTAACCCACCACCCCAACAGCAACAGGGACCTCAAAAGACTTTGAGGGACACCGTGGCACTCCAAGGGGCCCCTGACACTAGCCAGGACGACGAACTGCCCACCACCTCCGCCTGCGCTAGTGGACAGGACGCCCCGCCACAGGACCACCACACCAGCACCCCACCCCCTGCAGACGGACAACCACCACGCAAGAGGGCCCTGAGATCCAGGAACAGGACACAGCAAGATGGCAAGACCCCCGCCAGGAAATAAGACTACCTTGATTGTCCCCCCACTGTCCCACTTTGTTACCCTGTCCAGATTGGAACTGCCCCAGCTCCACTTCCAATGGCCAGATGTGCAATGTACCTGTGAGACTAATAGACTGGACTCTGCCATGGACATTATTCCACCATGACCTCTCCCCATTTCACAACCCCCCTACATTTTTATGCACTTCAATAAACACCCTTGAAACCTCAATAATATTGGAGTCAGTCAATGATTGTGAACTTTGTATTGTCAATTACAGTGTTAGAAAAGGTTAGCCATTGGAAGGTCAACATACCTATGTCACACATCACAAGCCTTTCAAGGGTGCAAGCTGTTGACACGTAGGTCAACACATTAGTGAAACTGAAATGGAAGGGGACAACTCAGTTAACAAATAGGGAGTGAAATGTAGGTACAGGATAGAGGTAGATGTGTGAGATGTAATATAATATGAAACATGAAATTGTACTCACCTGTGTCTCATTGAAAATATTGCTGTATGACTGACTCCCTGTTGTCGTTTTCATCTTCATCAGCTTCATCCTCATCACTGTCCACAGGCTCCCCAGGCTCCCCCGCTGCAACAACACCGTCAACTGGATCATCCTCCTGCAGAAAAGGCACCTGGCGTCGCAATGCCAAGTTATGGAGCATGGAGCAGGCGATGATGATGTCGCACACCTTCTTCAGTGAGTAGAATAGGGACCCACCTGTCATATGTAGGCACCTGAACCTGGCCTTCATGAGGCCGAAGGTCCGCTCGATTACCCTCCTAGTCCGCCCATGGGCCTCATTGTAGCGTTCCTCTGCCCTGGTCCTGGGATTCCTCACTGGGGTCAGTAGCCAGGACAGGTTGTGGTAACCAGAGTCCCCCAATAGCCATACACGGTGCCTCTGGAGTTCACCCATCATATCAGGGATGCTGCTATTCCGCAGGATGTAGGCGTCATGCACTGAGCCAGGGAACATAGCATTTACCTGCGAGATGTACTAGTCTGCCAAACAGACCATCTGGACATTCATCGAATGATAACTCTTCCGGTTCCTGTACACCTGTTCATTCCTGCGGGGGGGACCAGAGCTACATGGGTCCCATCAATGGCACCTATGATGTTGGGGATATGTCCAAGGGCATAGAAGTCACCTTTCACTGTAGGCAAATCCGCCACCTCAGGGAAAATGATGTATCTCCTTACGTGTTTCAGCAGGGCAGCCAACACTCTGGACAAGACGTTGGAAAACATAGGCTGGGACATCCCTGATGCCATGGCCACTGTTGTCTGAAAAGACCCACTTGCTAAGAAATGGAGCACTGACAGCACCTGCACGTCAGGGGGGATTCCAGTCGGATGGCGGATTGGTGACATCAGGGCAGACTCCAACTGGGTACATAGTTCCCGGATTGTGGCACGGTCAAACCGGTAGGTCACGATGACATGTCGCTCTTCCATTGTCAACAGGTCCACCAGCGGTCGGTACACCGGTGGATTCCGCCATCTTCCAATATGTCCCAACTGAGGGTGCCTGAAAAGGACAACAGCAAAAAACCTGTCAGCATTCCTCCAGGTATGTACCCACAGTCATACACAAGACTACACCAGACAATTAACCCATCCGGGAAAGGTTTTGAGTGTAGGCCTCGGTATGTGTGACGCAATAGTAAATTAAGCCATGTGGGACCCTGAAATGGCGGCTGCCTGACCTCTAAAATGGGACAATGGAATTGTGGGGTAACTGCGCTGGCGTTGCACACCATCGCGGTAGGCGGTCGTAGAGCGTGGCGCAATGCTGCATTGGTTAACATTGGACCCTATGGGTCCCAGGAGCCAATGAACAGGTGCGCTGGCGGTGATGATGCGCACCGCCGCGGACGTCACCGCCGCGGACTTCACCACCATTTTCTATCTGTTCAATCACTAGATACCTGACCTTTGACAGGAGAGGACCTACACTGCTAGTGCTGCTGTGACCTCGGTCTGGGAGCGACAATGGCTGCTGCGTCTGGGGAAAGGGCCCCTGCCTTCACTGCACAGGAGTTGGAGAAACTTGTGGATGGGGTCCTCCCCCAGTACACGCTACTCTACGGTCCTCCAGACCAACAGGTTAGTACACAGGGAGCACGTTGTATGGGCTAGGCCTGGGTGGAGAGGGCTGGGTGGATGAGGGAAGGGGGCAGAGTACATAGAACAGTCATGCAAGGGGATAAATGGGCCACAGGGATAGAGTTGGGAGGGGGCCAATTACAACGATGGTGCAGTAGGTAATGACTGTTCCTCTTTCCTTGTGCATGTCATGTAGGTCAGCGCCCACCAGAAGAGGGACATTTGGCATGCCATCGCCAAGGAGGTCCGGACCCTGGGGGCCCACCAGAGACGGGGCACCCACTGCCGTAAGAGATGGGAGGACATTCGCCGCTGCAGCAAGAAGATGGCGGAGGCTCAGCTGGGGCTGGCCTCCCAACGTGGGAGGGGTGCCCGTCGCACCATGACCCCCCTGATGTTCCGGATCCTGGCGGTGGCCTACCCGGAGTTGGATGGGCGCTTAAGGACATCACAGCAGACACAAGGGGGTGAGTTCAACCTCATGCAATGGACTTTGCGTGCTGTGGAGCTGTCTGGGTGGGGGTGGTGGGCTGTGGGTGTCCCTAGGCCAGGGCGAGTTAGGTAGGCAAGGCCCCTCCGTTATGTAGGCCATGTGGCACTCTACCCCAGCAAAAAAAAAAGGCAAATTGATGTATAGTTGCCCCTTTGCCATCCATGTGGGCAGATGTCTACCATTGCCATGTAGGCCATTTCCCAGGAATTGCATGTGCAGAGGGCAGGAGCACGGCGTAATGTAGGGGGCTGCTGCGTTTGTCTTGTCCGCCAACGGTAGCGGTATGCCATGCACTAAAACTCTCTTTCTTCTGTCTCCACCCTTTTTCTGCTCTCCCTGTCCTTCTGTACATCAGCATCATCAGGCGGAGGTACAGTGGCACCGGAGCACGAGGGAGCTGCATCCCACATGGCCATGGAGGGCCACACCACAGACTCTGATTTCACCAGTGGGACGGAGGGCGAGGGGAGCTTCACGTCGGCCACAGGATCACCAAACAGCGATACGGACTCGTCCCCCGATGGGAGCTCCCCTGTGGTGGCGGCACCATCTGTGCGCCCCACTTCTACAGGTACAGCCGCCACCTCCCCTACCAGCACCGCCCTCCCAGCAGCCCCTCAGCGTTCGCCCCGTGCCCGCTCACCCAGGAGGGTGGGCATCACCTTCGCCCCAGGCACCTCAGGCCCTGCCCCTGTCACCCCTGCTGCCCTCAGTGAGGAGGCCATTGACCTCCTCAGGTCACTCACTGTTGGGCAGTCTACCATTGTGAATGCCATCCAGGGTGTAGAACGAGAGTTGAAACACGGTAATGCATTCCTGGAAGGCATTCATTCTGGTCAGGCTGTCCTTCAGCGAACCCTGCAATCTCTGGCCTCAGCACTGATGGCAGCCATTGTCCCTGTGTCCAGCCTCCCCCCTCCAACTTCCTCCACCCAGACCCAATCCCCTGTACCCCAGCCCATCCCAAGTACATCTACAGACCAGCATGCACACAAGTCAACACCCAAAAGTAGCTCAAGCAAACATAGGCACCACACTCACCACAAGCACTCACACAAGCATCAGACCCATACAGACACAGCAACATCCACTGTCTCCACTGTGTCCCCCTCCTCCTCTTCTCCCTCCTCCCTCCCAGTCTCGTCTACACACACACCTGCATGCACCACATCTACAGGCACTAGGACTCGCACCAGGACACCCAGCACCACAAGCCGCTCACTTGCAGTCACCACCTCCACTGCCATATACACGTCCCCTGTGTCCTCTCCCAGTGTGTCTGTGACGCCCCCTCCCAAAGTACACAAACGCCGGCAATCACTCACCCAACATCCATCCACCTCACGACAGCCTCCAGTACCTGCACCCAAAACACCTAAAGTGACACCTCCTACAACCACCTCCTCTTCCTCCACTCCCAGAGCCCCTCCAACTACCCATCCCAGTGTACGTCAGAAACTGTCCCTATGTCAAATTGACCTTTTTGCCCCCCCCTCCAATTCATCAGTCCCGTCGTAGCGCCTCAGCCAAAATGCCTCCAGTACCAGTGGTGCGTGTTCCAGGTTTTTGGAGTGCCCCGTCCACCCGGGCAGGCAGTAGGACCCGGAGCCAAGGCACTGTCAGCCCACCCCCTGTGTAGGCTCCGAAATTGGAAATTGGACGACGGGACCGTGTCAAGACTCCTGGTGGTACAAACAGTGAAATGGGATCCAAGGCGATTGGTGAGTCATCTGTAACTCAAAAGAAGGTGGGGAAGGTCCCGAGGAAGTCTCCCCAACCTGTTGTGAGTGTCATGGCGGAGAAGTGCGCCATCATTTCCGGCGGTCCAGACACAACCGCCAGCACCGTCGTTACTGGTCAGGAGACCACCGCCAGAGTCATAGCCCAGGAGGGCTCAAGTATCGTTACTGGTCAGGAGACCACCGCCAGAGTCATAGCCCCGGAGGGCTCAAGTATCGTTACTGGTCAGGAGACCACCGCCAGAGTCATAGCCCAGGAGGCCTCAAGTATCGTTACTGGTCAGGAGACCACCGCAACCGCCGGAGTCACAGCCCAGGAGGGTCCAGAATCTCACAGCCCCGCTGGGCAATGATGGACCGTCATGCCACACACCAATGTCAGTATCTGAACCGCCATCTTAGGCTACCGCTGAACAGGGCAAAGACCGCCATGGCAAAGCACCGCTGAACAGTCCATAGGCAGCCATGGCAAAGCACCGCTGAACAAGGCCAAGACCGCCATGGTGAAGACCGCTGAACAGGGCAAAGACCGCCATGGCAAAGCACCGCTGAACAGTCCATAGGCAGCCATGGCAAAGCACCGCTGAACAAGGCCAAGACCGCCATGGTGAAGACCGCAGAACAGGGCAAAGACCGCCATGGCAAAGCACCGCTGAACAGTCCATAGGCAGCCATGGCAAGGCACTGCTGAACAAGGCCAAGACCGCCATGGTGAAGACCGCAGAACAGGGCAAAGACTGCCATGGCAAAGCACTGCTCAACAGTCCATAGGCAGCCATGGCAAAGCACCGCTGAACAAGGCCAAGACCGCCATGGTGAAGACCGCAGAACAGGGCAAAGACCGCCATGGCAAAGCACCGCTGAACAGTCCATAGGCAGCCATGGCAAGGCACCGCTGAACAAGGCCAAGACCGCCATGGTGAAGACCGCTGAACAGGGCAAAGACCGTGTGGGTATGAATAGTCCGGCACATCAGGCATCGTTCTCCCATGTGCAGCTGGGACAGTGACAGGACAGGTACTTTCACGGGGAGACTCATCCAGTCTGGGCGCCAGTCCCCCTCCAGAACCAGTGGAGACCTGCATCTACCTGAGAGACTGTGGCTTTGCACTCCCCAGGATATGGCAGTGGGCAATCCACCCACTGTAGAGACTTGAGAGACTGTGGCTTTGCACTCCCCAGGATACATCAATGGGCATGGAGCCCCGTCGTGGATCTGGCTTCGCATTCATGTGGCTGAGATGCCCCCCCTTCCCTTCCCCCTGAGGTGCCTGTAGTGTTTCTATCTGATGCCCTGGCAGTGTTCTCTCGGATTTTGGTCAGGTATCTATTGTGGGCGTCGGCCATGCATTTTTGGACTGTTGGTGCACGGACATTGTTGTGTACATATCTGCACTACTTCTTGTTTTGTATATTTATTTTAGACAGATTTCGTGATATATATCGGTATATTTTTTAATGAGTTGTATATTGGCTAAATACAAAGTTTGGGCGCTATTCGCTTTGTCATTGCATTCTTCCGGGGGGGTTGTGGGTTGTTACTGTGATTTTTGTGACTGCATTGGTGTGTATGTTGTAATATGCGAGGGTGGGGGTGTTTGGTGGGTGTCCCCGTAACTTTTGCCTCCCCCCTCCCCTGTGTCGTAGGTGCAGTACTCACCTGTATGTTCTGCGCCTACGTCGCTGTTGGTCGTAGATGAGCAGGAATGCAAGGGCAGGTAAGATTTGTAGTTCCGGGTCCATGGAGTCCTCGTTCCTCGTGGGATGTGTTGAGGTGAGCGTTTTCCCATTGCAAAAGCTGTTTCCGCCGTGTTTTTATCTACGGTGAATCCGTCCTGGAAAAGGTGGCGGATTGGTGTGTTGTGATAGTGTGGGCGGTACATTGTCTTCCGCCTGTCTGTTGGCAGTGACCGCTGCGCTGTTTGTCTGTACCGCCCTGGCGGGCGATGTGTTAAAGTGGCTGTCTTTGTTGGCGGTTTCCGCCAGGGTCGTAATTCCATTTTTTTGTCCGCCAGCCTGTTTGCGGTATTACCGCAGCTTTAACACCGTCCGCCAGGGTTGTAATGACCACCTTTGTCTCTCCAACTCCAAACACAAACCTAGGCCCATATTTATATTTTTTAGCCCTGCATTTGCGCCGCTTTTTGGTGCAAAAGCGGTTCCAACTTACAAAATACAATATTTTGTACGTTTGTGCCGCTTTTGCGTCAAAAAGCGGTGCAAATGCGGCACTAAAAAAGTATAAATATGGGCCCTAGTGTTCATCTGTCCAAATACCACTGTTAATTAATTCGCAATGGAAGTGTACTCACCTGGAAGGACAACTTATGTAACTGTGTGTAGTACATGGAGTAACGTGACTGTAAATCCCAGGAGGACCAGTCCCTGTAACCGCAATCACCAGGCCAGTGTCCATATGCCATAATGCATCTGTTTGTGAACTCACAAATTAAGTTTACTTACCTGGCAGGGACCAAGATACAGATCATGGTATATTCTGTGATGTGGCTAACCACCTGGATCCATCTTGAGCAGCTAAACCAATATGAACATGTTGTGGACAGGAAGACTAGCTCAACCTGTGTTCAACAACATAAAAAGAAACCAAGGCCTTAAGATGCATCACCTGAATGGTATTGGCAGCAGACACATTCACAATGCACTGACAACATGATGGCTCCAGCCACATATACAACAAAGTTCTGGGTCTGCCTGCGTAACAGTAAATTAGGCCTTAAAATGATCAAAGCCTCATCCTGCCCAGCCACTCTTTTCACTGCACTGGTGGCAAGATGTAAGTCTATGCCCATCCTCCCAAGTGCTAATGAACTCCTAAATACTGCAGCTGGTTAACTGAAATGTTTCACTAATGTCAGGTCTATACAATTGATAGCATGTGTACTTGTCACATAAGGAAAACCTGCAAATCCAATGTATACACTGTCTTTGTTAAATATCACAGTAAACTATCGGAGGTAGATGTGACAATACAACCAGTAACATTGTATCTGTCACATCAACAGGTTGAGCTGCCACTGGGAACACTGATCCCACTGAAGAAACTGCCACTACCGCCATGGATGAAACCCTCAGTGATGACAACATTCCTGGATGTTGAATGCGGTTCTGGCCCATCAAGGCAACCTGGTGAGACGACGCCAGTGAGCCTCACCGTGACCACATTGAGTCCTACCAGTCCGGGTGCATCAATATCGCGGGCAGTCATTTGCCCTCCGACCTGTGTCGCAAGGACAGTGACAACCATCTCGTGCCCCCCAGTCCAGGATCCTGAGTCACAGTAATACACCTCCGACAATGATGGTCCTTGAACCAGTGGTTGGGGGTAATCTGTGGCAAAGGCACAGGCACGGAGGGTAGGGTGCGTGGGAGGGATGTTGTGGGCCAGTGGCATGAGGCCACTGGGGGATGATCCCGGCAAGGACACCACAAGTCAAGTCTTGGGAGCATATCAGGAATCTCAAGGTGTGATGGGTCAGGTACTTGCTGAACTCAGGGAAATGAAGCAGCTCCAGAGAGACTTCCAACGTGAGTCAGTGGAAAAGAGGGAGGCCACAAACAACATCCTGGTCTCCCTATCAGGGGTGTTCAAGGAGGTAAGCAGTACCGCGATCAGGGACCGTGAGCAACACCATACCCCTTCTTGTGGCCAAGCAACACCAGTCCCTTCAACATCTGTGGCAGCCACTGGAAGGGAGGCCCTGTCAGTGGAAGGACTGGCCTCAGACACCCCTGCCTCTGTAGCAACAGAACCCCCACGCAAGCAGGGATGTCCAGCCAAGAATCCAGGATCATCAGATGGCAAGATACTAACCACTGCCAGCAAATTACCTCTTCTTGAAGGAACTCCTGTGTGTGCCATACATTCACTCTGTTGAGTTTTCTATGGTAGTAGGACATTGGACTTAGGACTTCAAATGTTGTGGCATCCACTAAAATGATTACTTCCACCATGACTGATCCCTTCACTTTCCTTTTGTGTTGCACCTAATTATTAATTCCTGCCTCTATGTCAATAAACTCACCTATCAGTAAATCATCGCCTGCTTACTTCTGTTCCACATTTTTAAATGTTGAGATGTAAGCCCATGTTTTGCACGAGGAAGACACAAGATGGTAACAGAAGGAGGAATATGTCACAGGTAGTGTCATGCTGAGGATTACTAGCAAAACACTGAAACAAGTGCCTGGTCACATCAAACATTTTATTGCACTGTATAGCACATAGGCTGTCAAAATGTCTGGACTGTCATAGCCAAGAATGGCTGAACCATTTGGGTCAGAGTAGATATACCAATGTACAGTCCCCCAGACCACAGAAGTAAAGGCCTTCTGTCAGACCTTGTCCCGTAGAATAGGCTAACAGACTAGTGGATGTTGTCACCACCTTTAGCCTTAACACTTACCAAAAGTAGGTCTGCTAACATCACATAAACCATGGGACAGACATAGGGCAGTACAAGAGTCCCTGATCATAGGTCCATGCTATTACAATGACCAAGCATCTGGTGGTAAGGCACAAACCTATGTCAGTGTTGTGGCACAGGCACTGTGGCTTGCAGTGAGGAAACTACATACAAGCCATACAAAAATCATTGTCGAAACAATTTGAAGGGTGAATGCACGGATTGCACTTGATGACAACATATTTCAAGGCCACATGATCACACACATGAGACATTTGGCCCAACACACCACATCAAACAACTGTATTGTGCGTTTCTTACTTCCACCCACACACTGTCTAAGCTGCTTTGGCACAGGACTCATACACCCTAAATCTGTGACCAACATTACCTGGATCAATCCTTGTCTACTTCCTATGTCAGAACAGCATCAGATACCGGCCAATGTTGCAACTCTGAAATGTCCACACGAGGATGTCATGGTGAAGGCACCTGGATAAAAACAATTCAAGGAGTTTAGACTTGAAAATGATACCTGTGACCAAAACCTCATTTCAAACATCAATAGATCCACTTACATTGCAATGAGACTGACACAAACAAAGCAGCTAATCAAGGTAGTGAAATGTCTAAATTAGCAAGCAACCTTTGGCTGTATACCGCCACGCATTATATCCCCAGTGTTTTGGAAAACACCCTACTCCACATATCCTGATAACTACAGTTCCTCATACAGTCAAAGTAATTACATCACATTACATACTTATACTCAGGTAAAGTATTGATTGATGAGATCTGCCCGCAAGTATTCATCTTCCTCGTCATCACTGTTATCCTCACTTGGCATTTCAGGATTCTCACCCGGTAGCACTGATAGCTCCCCCTCATCTGGGATGTATGGGATATTCCTCCGCAGGGCAATGTTGTGGATCATGCAGCAGGCCACAATGCTCTTACACACTTTTCCAGGTGAGTAGAGGAGGGCTCCACCTGTCTTGTCCAGACACCTAAAGTTGACAATCAGGAGTCCAAAAGCCCGCTCCACGACACGCCGTGTTCTTCTATGGGCATCGTTGAAGCGGACTTCCCCTGGCATAGTTGGGTTCCTCAGTGACGTCAACAACCATGGGCGGTGTGGGTATGCAGAGTCCCCTGTTATGGAATGAGACATATGTGCAACTATGAGTCCCTATCATTGGAATTGTTGCAGCAGACATTGCACACACACACAAACAGGACATATGTGACTTACCAATCAGCCAGGACCTCTCGAGGTACAGTCGTGACATCAGCTGAGGGATGCGCTGTTCCATATTATGAAGGCATCATGGACTGAACCTGGATAATGGACACAGACCTGTGAAATGTAGAGGTCCGCCAAACAAAGAACTTGAACATTGATGGAACGAAAGCTTTCCAGTTACAGTACACTTGTTCATTGTCATTCGCTGGGACCAAGGTAACATGTGTGCCATCAATGGCTCCCATCTCATGTGGGATGTGTGCCAAACCATAGAAGTCAGCCTTCGCATGGGTGAAATCTTCAGGTTGAGGAAACCGGATACAGCTGTCCAGGTTTTTCAACATTGCTGAGAGAACATCTTTCAAAACCAGACTGAACATAGGCAGGGACATGCCAGCAGATAGGACCACTGCATTTTGGAAGGACCCTGTGACCAGGAAATGCAACACTGTCATTACTTGTGCAATGGGTGGTATGCTTGTTGGATGACTAATGGCAGGCATCAGATCTGGCTCCAACTGACGACATAGGTCCATGATTGCCAATTCAGATAGCAGATCTGGATGATGTGGCATTCTTCCATGGTCTGAAGGTCTGGAAATGGATGATAAATGGGAGGTTTTCTAATTCTCCCCCTCCTTGGGTACCTATGTATGACAAGACATGAGTATTGACATTTTCAATGTGCCCCTTGCAACATAAAAGACGCATGTCAATGGTAAAATGTGACAAGGCATGTAGTAAGGTGTGGACATGGTACACATTACAGCTGATAATCACACAGGGGTCACATGTTACTCCCTTGTTTTGCCACACATGTATCTGGACATCAACAATTTGTGCATTACAAATGGCACTCGGACTGTGACTAGATGCCATAAGCATTAAAATGACCTTTGTCTGGGTGGGTGGTGCTGTGCCCCAATGCAAATTGCCATATGTGCCTAGCAGGGTACAACAATGGTGTTTGAGTAGTTGGACCTACATGATAAGAGAAGACAAGCAGTGTTTAATGCTAAAAACAACATTTTCAGAGGTGTGACACATTTTTCGGAGCCCTAAAACGCATTTCGACCTCTAAAATGGCAGCTGTCTGACCTATTTCACTGGACATTAGGAACTGCCTGCGACCACCGGCAGAAGTCCTCATGGCGGTAGGGGGTTGCAACTGCAGCGACACAGCCATGGACTAAGATTGTTGTGAGTGGTGGCCGAAGGCAAATGGCTGTGTCCGTCGGCGGTGATCACTGAGTACGTGGCAGATGTGACCGCCATGTTCTGCAAAATCCCTCACTTGACTCCTAACACTGCTGCCAGAAAGACCTCCACTACATGAGCTGCTGTGCACCGCCTCTGTGGGCAACTATGCCATGTCCAGCAGGTGATAGGGCCCCTGCCTTTTCACCAGAGGAGTTGGAGAAGCTGGTGTCTGAGGTCCTACCCATGTATGGACCGCTCTATGGTGCACCAGAGGAGCAGGTAAGTACCTCATGTGCACAGTTTACTCTGCGCTTCACCATATATTCCCTCCTCACAGGTTAGATTATGCCCATGTGTGCTAAAATGTAAACTCGGGCCCTCTAGGTGCATTCAGTGTGACATAAATGGGAGAGTCAATGTGCATGTATTTGTGTTTAGTGCCAGAGGTTGAGATCTAATACATTGTGGTGTGTTTTCAGCATTCCCTGATCCACCTTGTGTTGGATGCACATAACTAGGTGAGGTGACATTACAGCCATCCACAGACATCTATCATGAATGTTGTGAATGTGAGACAACATGTATGTGCATGACAGCTTGAGCGGTGTATGCATGTTGTATGTGTCAGTTCTGTGTAAAGTGAGCTATGTGTATTCTTCAGACATCTCTCCTTGCTAGACTGTTGTTTGGAAGGTGTCATCACTCTCGCTGCCTTTAAGATTGCCACACATACACCACATGCCAAATTGCTGTTGGCTATATGATGTACTGTCATGCATGGAGATTATGGGAATGGAGTGTCATGAAGATTGTGTCTGCTCAACCTGCAAAGACCAGGACCTGTGACATGCATCTAACAGTATGGGTTAAAGTCTAGGCTGGTGTTGTGTCATTTGCTATGCAACTGTAGCACTGTGCCCCCTCTCTGTATTCCAGCAGATCCTCTCATGTGGACAAATCTCCAGGCTGTGTGCTAATATGCACCTTATTGAGGCTCTTTTTGTTATAAGATTTTAAATGGTTTTGGAGGAGAGTTACTGATCTGTGACTGATGTGCACTTGGCATCATTGTCAATGTGTATCTCCAACCCCTGAGAGGTCTCTTGGTTCCACAGCCCTGTTGACACCTTCATACAGGCCACATATATCCTTTGCAGCCTCATTGCATTACTGGCATTTCCAAAGTGCTAAAAGTGCGTTGTTTCTTGGGAACCCATGATATGTGACTCAGTAGTTTAGTCACATTGCAGAAAAAAGACAATGCATGCCTATGTTATTTTGAAAGCAATCTATGTAATATGGACACATATGTCCAAACGTGTGTTCTGTGCTAATGATAAATCACACAGAACCCCGCCCTCTGAAGTGGCATGAGTCTGCATTTGCACATGTCCACTCATGGACAAGCTAGACTCTTTCTGTACCCACCACGCCAGTCCCTTCATTGTTAGCCATGAGTAATGTTTGAGATTGTAATCTGGCAGTAGCCTGTAGGGACTGTATTCAGAGAATCATTCTCACAGAGTATAAGTGTTTTGATGCATTCATGCCTAAGGAATCTACCATTCAGAAGCCACAGAGGTGTGATGTGTCTCATAGTTACTCAGATCTCAGTCAGATTCCTAGAGCATGTCCCACAAGATGTCAGTTCACCTACCTCGTCAGTACAGGACCTGATAATGGTTGTGGGTTGGTCTGCAGATTGGGAAGTGTTTGTAGTCATGTTCCTTGAGCATTACTTGGGCAGTATAGGCAAAGCAGAATGTTCTTGGATTGGTTTACTGACATATATGTGACTCAGCCATTTTGGATGAGACGTGGACATAATTTCTTGTTTTGTCTTTTGCATCGATGCAGGTCAACGTCCATCAGAAGAAAGGGCTATGGAGAGCCATTGCCTGGGGTCCACAACTGGTGGAGCGCCCACTGTCTCAAGAGGTGGGAGGACCTGAGACGCTGGCCCCGGAAGATCACGGAGGCACAGCTGGGGCTGTCCTCTCAAAGTGGTCGGGGTGCCCATCAGACAGTGACCCCCCTAATGGCCAGCATTCTGGCAGTGGCCTATCCAGAGCTTGATGGGCGTTTGAGGGCAGCACAGCAGCCACAAGGGGGTATGTACACAGCAAATTCCTGCCTTTCCCATTGGCAGGTGATTGAGTGAGATTCTGACTTCTCCCCCTGACAATTGGGGATGAGCCATGGTCACACAGTAGATGGGAGATTGTTTGTGTTGACATGTCATGTGCATCAAACTGATGTTCCTTGCCTTTTGGACCTGGGACCTAGGACAAAACTGGGGGGGAATCCTCAAACCACTTGCTCTGCAGGGACCACAAATGGCTGTGTACAGTGATCATTCATGCACTGTTTGTTGTTGTAGTGGGTGTAATTTATATCCAAAGATCACTACCCCTAAATGTTACAGGCCAAAGATAAGAAGGTGATGGATCACTGTCCTCTGCCATGTGACTGGGTATACGTGTATGTAGACATCTGCCATCCAGAAGCTAGTTATCTTCAGTGTATGATGGGTGCTGGTACCTCACTACAGTCTGTGATGTGTAGGTGTCCATCATACATGTGACATAGCTAACATGGCTAATTGTTTGCAGCTGTAGCAAACTACTTTCCCTTCATAAGTGGGGAATGTCGATTGACATGAATGATGTGCCACCACTGTTGCCAACATTCCTATTGTCTACATGTCTGCATGTGTCCCTTTCTCTTATGTAGGCATTTGTAGGCTGCAGTTCAATGCATGGTCTACCTCTGTTGATGGGATGATGCATTTTATTCCCTTTCATATATGTGCATGACAAACTGTTTGTGGAATAGTACATTTACAATGGGGGTACATTTAATGTTGTGCCACAGTGAGGAGTGTGTCACTATTGTTTATTGTCTGACAGACACCTTCATGCATCATAGTATGTCATTTGGCATGTAGGACTGCAGTAGTAATGAGGGGCATGCCAGAGAGGCCCAGAGTGTGGAAACACTTTGTGTTTATCTATCCCCTTAATGTGGAATCATGTGAAAAAGTGCACTTTTGTAATGGTTAAGGATTGTGCCCTGACTGTTGGCATGAGTCATGGAGTGACTTGCAATTATATTGACATCACATGTTTGGGTACAGGCATTCATCCACAGACAGACACCCGGGTTGGCATGTCCAAGATGTGGATAGTGATATTGCTTCTCATTGGGCATCAGGTTGAAGACCTTCTATTAGTCCTTGCAAGTTCTGTGTCTCGCCAGCATACAAAGGACAGATGGCTTCTATGGAAAAAGAGAATGTCATTGTTATGGGTGGAAGACATTAGTGGTGACTATCCTGGGGCTTGCTGATTCATTGTTTTGTGTATTCTGGGGACAACTCTCCCTGACATATTGGACATGACATCAACAGTGTTCCTTTCAATGCCACATAAGGCCTATCTGAGTAACATTGATACTTGACTCTACTGGGATAGATGTCACTTGGTGAAGTGCACATTGTTGATATGCTTCCAGTGTGATGTGGATATTTCCGTGTCACCTACTCCAGGTACTTTTGTAAGCAACATAGCAGGATTTCAGCGCATACTTTCTCATTGTTTGTTCACTATGTATGTGCCAAATAGATGCGTGCATGACCTTGTGTATGATATGTGGGAATGGGCTTTGCATTGGGATACTACTGTTTACCAATAGATAACTGAGGTCTGCTGCATGGGGTACAGCCTTGAGGGTGAAGAGGTCTCCTAGTTGCTGTAGGTTGCATGACTTCAGCCATGCAAATGTAGACGTATGAGATCCAGATTTTCCTGTGGGCAACTTCTGAAAATCCAGATGGCATGCATGCATATGTTATGGCACATGTATGGTCCACTTAGTTGGAGTTTGTTGCTGGGGCCTACTTGACACAATGATATTGTTTGTCAATCAGAGTTGTGGTTCAAGTGTTATCAAGGACATGTGATGACCCTATTCCTCTTTGTCTTTGCAGCATCAGCACTGGCAAGCGCAGGAGAAGGAGCTGAGCCGAATGGGGAAGCATTTGGCCACAGGACCTTGGATCAAGACACAACTAACACAAAGGGACCCAGTAGCCCGGAGGGCAGGGGAGTGCCACGGGGGAGACCGGAACATCGTCTTCTTCATCATCAAATTCTTCCTCCAGTGGCCACTCCCTAGTTGTGGCGGACCCATCAGGGCACCCCCTGTACCACCCTTGCCCGCCACCCCTGTTCTATTATCGCCCTCCCTGTTGTTCCCCACCAAATTGGCTGTGCCCGCTCACCTAAGAGGTTGGGCGTCTCCTTGGCCACAGGCACCTCCACCCCAGCCCCTGCTGTCCTCAGTGAGGAGGCTATCGACCTCCTGAGGACGATCTATGTGGGTCAGTCAGCCATTGTGAATGTCATCCAGGGACTGGCAAGTCAGCTACAATAGACCAATGCATTCCTGGAAGGAATTCATGGTGCAATGGCTGGCCTACAGAGATCTTTTCAGGCTCTGGCCTCCTCATTGACGGAAGCCAGTCACCGCCCACCTTCCGTCTCCCCTTCAACTCCCTCTTCCCAATCCAAATCCCCCTCCCCTTACCTACCCAATGCACACAGACAGATCCGCAGACATCCACCTACACCCAAGAGTAGCTCACGCAAACACAAGCACTACAAAGCACAACGCTGCACACACAAATAACAGCCACCTACAGACACAACAACATTCACAACTTCCCTGGACACTCCCACTATCCCCAGCATCACAGACACAACATCAAGCATACCCACAGGCACAACACCAACAGTCAGTGACACACTCACTATACCCAACAACAATCCACAGATACCACCCCAGCAGACCCACAGACCCCCACCACAAATACCACACCCACAGACACCACAACTACAGACACACATACATCCACCACATCCAGTCAACGCCTAGTCACCACCCCAACAGACACACACATTCACCACTCCCACATTCCCCAGCATCTCCTCATCCCGTCCCCCCAAGACACACAAACACCCACACTCACCCACCTAGCAGACACCCACCACACACAAGCAAACCTCACAGAAGCACGTACCTATGACATCCACACCAGCACAGCCTACAACCACTCCCTCAACCTCCAAATCCCAACCCTGTTCTGATGACCATCCCCGTGTGTCAAAGAAACTTCTTTGTGTGACCTTAACCTTTGCCCTGCTACCCCCGCTCGTCCCACACCCAGAAGGACCCCACCCAGCTCCCAGGCCGTCCCTTCCACCTCCAAGGCCTCCCCTGCCCCCTCTGCAAGTAGCCATACCCCTCCCCCCCAGAAGAAGTCCAGCCCTCCCAAGTCCCCAAGTATGTGACTTTGTGGGCAGTGCTGGTGTCCCCCAAGAGAAGGGTATAGGTTGTGTGTATAGGTATGTGTGTGTAAATGCAATTTTGATGTCATGGCATTGTGTACTGCTTGGTAGTGTAAGTATTCCTTTTGTGTTGCCCAATGTGGGCATGTATGGTGTTAGTCTTGTCCCCCTGATATAGCTAATGTATTCATGTGAAGTGTGTCATCTTGAGTTTTGTTTGTGCAGACATGGAGTGTGTTAAGTTGTGCTAGCTCTGTATGCATTAGACTGTGCCTGTGTCCATGTAGGCGTGTGTCCCTTACAACCAGCTAGTTCTTGTAGAGAAATGTCCCATGCAGTAGAAGTTGTATGTCCTTTGTTGACTTGCCCTTTCCCATTGTGCAGATGTGCATGACATTTGGGTTTAGTATTGTTTGTCCTTGAGACACATATAGGACCATTTCTCATGCACATGATGTTTGAGGAGACTGTTCAAAGTGATATATGTCCCAGTGCAGTCTCCTTCCCTGGATGTCCTAAATGACCCCATCACAATTGTGCAGGTGTAGTTGTCCTAGTGTTCTTCCATGGTGCTGTGATATGTATGATGTGTTTGTCCACTACAGGGCTGTTTAATGGTGGTGTTGTTTGTGTTCCATGCCACATCGATACATATGTGTAGCCTTCAGTCTCCCTGTGCCTGTGCTGTGTGGCCATGTGTATTTGTGTAGTGTTGCAGTGCAGTGTGAGTGTTCTGCCCAAAGGAGGCATATTGTGACTGTGTACGTGTCTGTGTTGATGCATGTTACTGAGTGTGTATAGGTTGAAACATGTACCTGCTGCCCGTGGCGTGCCCCCCTATGATGTGGAAGCTGGCGCTGCAAGCTGTTTTTAAGGTTAATGATACAGGTAGGTATGTGTACTTGCGATTGTTCGTGTCCACAGAGGCATGGATGGCTTCGATGATCATCATCAGCGGTGTGACATTTGTGAAGGGCTCCATGGTGGCACCAGAAGTGTAACGCTGCCTGCAGATAAGTGTCTCCCTTTATACTGTCCGTTCCCACCAGCTTGTACATGGTGGTTGGACCACCATGGTCACATTGGCGGTGTGCAATCTCGTAATCAGTTCCGCAGAAACACAGGCTCTGCTGGCCTGTTTGTGCTTCCTCGTGACTGTGGTGGTCTGCGTTGCCTGGTGGTGCTGATAGACGGCTGGCGGTCTTTAGTTGGTACGACCACCAAACTCATAATATGGCGGTCCGACCACCAGACCATTTACGGTCAGACCACCAACTCCACCATGGCAGTCCCGGGACTGCCAAAAAATGACCAATGCTAGTCTTCAATGTTTTTCTTTTGTGCATCATCTTTTTCATTTTAGAAGAAAAGCTGTACCAGTAACTTTGAGGATGTTTCATGTGTTGCTATTTTTTCATGTGAATGTTCAACTTTACGCAATCCTCAGTGCATACACTAATGCGCATCAGGAAGAGACCATCTTGGAAAGAGTGCATTCTCTTAGGTTGCAGATACTTAAGCTGAAGGACGCTTAGAAGAGATTTCACTGTGCTTTAGCTTGTGAACACAATGAACTTGTCTTATCTTCATGTTCTCTAACCTGATTGGTCCACTTCATGGCAACTGTGTGTTGGTGTAACAAAATGTTGAAACGTCAGTGAGTTTTAAACTAGTGTAATGCAGCTTTAGTATTCAGATGCCTTCCCCACTTGCTAGATGAAGCTTTGTTTGATTCAGACATATGTTTCCTTTCAGAGGCTATTCCATGCTGACACCTTCTTTCCAAGCGTCTCCCCAACTTTCCCGATTTTTCCCTAGCTTCCAGTGTGATGTGGATATTTTGTGTCACCTACTCCAGGATATTGTACTTTTGTGATGATTTTGAAATATATTGACTAATACATTCATGTACTGGCTATTGATTTACAACTAATTTGATGATTTGAACTTGTAACTTTGCCAATCATTTACTAAACATTCATGGTTTGCAAATCTAATATTCTCTGTCACTTTTGTGAGGCCTAGCGTGTTTCACGTTATTGAGATGTGTTGATTGCTATGTCAGCCTCACTTGGAGCTAAAGAGCCATCCATTTGGGTGCAGCCTGAATTTGAGTTTGCACCAAAATATGAACATTGCAAAGTGCTGCATCACAATACCACGTTTGACAATATACATCAAAACTCCTCGAAAAGCTTACTCCATACAAACTTGGATCAAGTGAAGTAGAACCACACATGACAATATGGCAAAAAATGCACATCACTAACCTCAAATAGGTTAGACAGGTGAACAAAAAGCAACACATACGTCACCAGAAACGCCAACATTAATAGACAGTGAGAACAAACAAAAAGCAAAAACCCTAATGCACAAAATGTGCAAGAGCAGCAGAATTCACCCTGAGAGTGCCCAACAATCCAATTGTTCCACTACCATGGTGTAAAAACAACTTAACCAACAGAGGTATATGTGGACACTATCCCAAACGTGTCAACCTCTGTATGGCTGTGGCTTGCAGCACCATGTATGTTTGACTTACTACTAGCCACAGTATCTCTAAACACATGACTCAAAAGAGTAACATGCGCATGCCTCTACTGCAAAAGCTAGCGTGCAACTTCATAAGACACCCCAAAGTGCCAAGATCAGAATTTTTAATTAATAGAAACTCTGTCCTTTGTGAAATCCTTAGATTCCAAGGTATTCCTCACTGGCAGAAGAGATACAGCAAGACACTAGTGCGCTGCGCAGTCATCGCATGTCGATGAATGGATACGTGGGATGGACTGTTGTGCCTTGGTGGAAAAACCCATATATAAATCCTGTGGCTGTCCATAGAAACACAAGAAAATCTGGAGTAAATGAATGGCTCACATTCACTCTGCTCTCCAACTGTAATGTACAATAACCGTAAAGAAAAGTTTGGATGAAAACGTATTTTTTGAATGTTTGAACAGATTTAACTCTATGACATTAAAATGAAGCAGCATTGAGGTACATTAAGTGAAGTGCACCAGAGGGGTGACGTGACCTAGGTCAGAGGGATGTGCAGTAGTATGGAACTTTCTTGAGTTCCCAGACCAGTGGAACTTGAAAGTAATTTTTCATAATTAAATGTGCACACATAACAATATTAACATGCAGGAAACAAATGTATTTACTGTGCGCTTTTTACGTTTTAACTGACTGTAATTAACATAGGCCGCATATTAAAATGACCAATGTTAGTCTGCCATGGTTTCTTTTTGACATGTATATTCTTTTATGTTTTGGGAAAGAAGCTGTACCAGCAACTTCAAATGATGTATCATTTGTTCTTTTTTCTCATGTGAATGTTTAACTTTAAGCAATCCTTGGAGCATGCAGTAACGAGCACCTGAGAGAGAACATCTTGTTATTAATAGATCGTCCTATGTTGCAGATACCTGAAGTTTGAAGGACGCTGAGAGAGATTTATTTGTGCTTTAGCTTGTGAAAATAATTAATCTGTCTTATTGATGTGGTGATTGGCACCTCTTCATGGGAACCATGTGTAGGTGTAGCAAAATGTAGAAAATTAATGATTTAAACTAAATCAATGCAGAGTTAACTCTTACAGATAATTCCCTTTCCTACTGCTTCTTAAGAGATGCCCATTACTTCTAACTGCATGATTTTACCTGCCTTTCAGAGGCTTGTATGTTGACGCCTGTATCCAGACTTCTCCCCAGTTTTCCCAGACTTCCTCCTCTCATTGCATAATGGGAAACTGAGTCTGCTTTGTATTATTTAAGCACCTTTATAACAGTTTGTCCTTACAATTAAGATTTTGAATTACATTGAATTGCATCGACTAATGCATTGATGTACTGGCTGTTGAATTACAGCTGGTTGATAAGTTGAGTTTGTAACCTTTTTAATCCTTTAATAAACCTTCATGATTTGATTTGCAAATCTAATACTCTGTCATCTTTGTGGGGCCTAATGTACTCCACATGATTGAACTGCAGTGATTGTCACGTTAGCCTCACTTAGAACTAAAGATCCATCCATGTGAGCACCACCTGAGCTTATGTTTGCATCAAAATGTGCATGGTGCAATGTGCTGCATCAAACATGTTCTCTCATGCACACTGACTTAGCAATAAGGATAGAAATAAGAGTGAAGATAAAAAACAGAATCATTGGAGTGCTATCAAGGGATTCATTAAGGTCAAGGGTTGGAATTCCAACACAAACATTCCACATGACATCACATACATCATGACTACTAGAGATAATACATAACACCGGCAACTTGCAGGAAAATGCATCATTGTATTTTGACTGCTCCTATGGTCGCAAAACATTGAATAGTTACTGATTGCCACTCAATGTTTGTAACCATTGTAAGGTGGATGCTGTTGATGATGGGCAGCTTCCACTTTGCAAGTGACATTAGTAGGCATTAGGTGCACAAGACATGCCCCCTCTGATTCATGAAATGCCATTTTCCATTGCAACCCCTGCAGCAAAGCTGGCACTTTCTACATGAATGCAGAAAGGGACTTCTCTTCCCTGCATGCATCCATACCCACATTCACAGCTGTTTGGAAGAAGTTGATGATCATGTCTGCCTTTAGAATGCTAGTGGCTAGAATCAATAAATCCTTGAAAAACAGTCATGTGTGCTGTACTCAGTTGGCTCATCATTAGAACATGGCTAGGTTGCAGATCAGATGCTATGACACAGCAATTAAGTACATAAGGCCACTTATATGCTAGCTGAAACACTCAGTAACTGAGGCATCTAGGCATTAGGTTCAATAATAAGCAAAGTATATATCGGAAGTATACACAATTTCTAGGAGACGTTAGGGGTCTGGCTGTGTATTTGACATAGCTATGTTTGTTGAAGAAGGATAGCAAGGGCAGACGGTGGACACATGTGTACCGCACCCATTTTATGACATTCATGTTTCCCTTTTCTCACTCCTCATTCCACTTCCGCTCATTCCTTACACTCTCCGAACCTCAGCCTTCATCTGTCACTTCTCATCTGTCACTCCTCATCCCTTTCCTCTCTTATCGTCCCCCAGTCCTCCTCCTTTACATCTCACTCCTCATCGCTCACCCCTCTCTCCTCAGCCCTTAGTGCTTACTCCTCTTCAATGTGGCCTATTCTGCAGTCTTCATCACTCAAACATCAAGCTTATCCCTCACTTATCATCTCTCTTTCATCTTTCTTCGTTCTGCATTTCTCATCCATCAGTCCTAACTAACTCTCAGCTTATCTCTCATTCTGCTTTTCTCAACATCATTCCTCACCCCTGTAGTGTAGCGCCAGCGCCGTAACGGGAACGTGGACACTGCCATTAAATATTTATCCAGAGGGGTGTTGCGGCCGCAACCCCCTCCTGCTGTTGCCAGTTCGAGTGTGTCCACATGGTCACGTGCCTTAACCAATAAAGGGAGGCTCATACGGGAGGAGTGGTCAAGGCAGTATCGACGAGTTTAACAAGATACCACGACCCTCCGTGTGAGTGCTCGTAGAAACAAGAAAGGTGTGTGTGTAATTTGTGCAGCGCCGGGCAGCATTGTGTATGGAAACACGACACTGGCGACGAGGGAGTCCCCACCCACCCGCAGTCGGCGAGGCGGCCGCCCGTTGCTCCTGTGGCACGCAGTGCTCGTGCCTCAGCTGATTCAAGACCAATTTCTGACGGTAAGGTGCGGCAGGCCATGCCCCCATTCTCCCGGTGCAGAGCCTCCAATCTCTCAGCCTTCGGTGAGAGCAATTTAATTTCTGCCAGCAAGGTGCAGCCACGCCCTGTGGCTCTTCCTCAAGGCACACAGGCCTTGTTCAGGAACTCTCTGGCTAAAGACGGCTAGCCACGCCCCCAACTTCTCTTAAAGGCTCCCAGCCCTGATTCATTGAAGGCTGTGTTGTGGCTGGCCACGCCTCCAGGCCGATCTTAAAGGCAAAGTACACCTGGGAGTCCAGAGTCACTGCCTCGTAGCTAGGAAGAACCCTGGCCATTTAACTAAACAAAAAAAGAAAGAAATACACCTGGGTTTGCTGTTTGTCTCTAACAACAATAAAGAGAGAGACATAGAGGGAGAGATTGCCAGCCACCAAGCACATACCAGCTACATGATGAATTCACTACCTCCCATTGAGCCATTCATAGTGGAAGGGGCCCCGTCTGCACAAGCCTCTCGTTGGAACGATTGGGTGGAGCGCCTAATGTTCTACTTTGAGGCCACAAAGACTGACGATGAACAAAAAAGGGCAATGCTGGTACATTTAGTTGGAAAGGACATCTATCGCATATCCAAAAAGATAGCGGAGGTGGAGCCAAAGACGCAGTTAACACTCATCGCAGCGTTGCAAGCACACTTTGCGCCAACGGTCAATGTTGACTGTGAGAGGTTCATATTTAGACAAGCTCGCCAACACACTGAAGAGTCAATTGACATGTTCTATATGAGGTTAAAAGAACTTGAGACCACGTTTGCGTTCCACGACGAGAGTGATGAAATCCGAGGCCAAATTATTCAGGGGTGTGCGTCTTCTAAGTTGAGAGAACGCATCTTTGAGGAATCAGGACGCTGTCTTGCAGATATTCTGACAATGGGAAGGACAAAAGAATTGTCTAAGGCAGGAGCTTCCCACATGGAAGCTACCCTCCAGACGCCGATCAAGACAGAACAAGTTGCGGCAGTGATGCCAACCTCCGCCAAGCTGAGACCTCAGAGACCTACACAGTTAAGAAGAACATGTGGAAAATGCGGGGGACCGACTCATCTCATGGCTAGCTGTCCGGCCAAAGGTAAAAAGTGTGCAGGATGCGGAAAACTCAACCACTTCGTCAAAGTGTGCCGGTCAGCAAAAGGAGCAGTGACTCAAACCACAGTAAATACTGCGATTGACGTACAATCTCATGGTAGTGACATGGATAATGATAAGACACAAGTGGTTCACTCACTCTTCACCATCAGCACTGCCACACAGAGGTGTGAAAGGTTGCCCAAATGCAAGGTGCAAGTAGCGGGTTGTCCGGTGGTGGTTATAGTGGACACCATAGCGTCCATCAATGTCATTTCAGAGGTGACATACCAAACTTTGAAACCGTTACCGCCACTGACGCCAACGCACATTAAAGTGTTTGCATATGGACAAGCGCAACCACTTACCATGAAAGGGAGATTCCACACCACTGTATCTCATGGGTCTCAAGAAACGAAGGCATATATATATGTCGCAGAGGAAGGCCAGCTCACTCTTCTAGGGTGTCACACAGCTGAAGCTTTGGGTAGTGTGACATTCACCTTCGGAGTCTATGTTGAGTCTCTTAGTGGCATTCTAGAGTCATTCGCCAACATCTTTGAAGGCATAGGGTGTTTAAAGAACAAAGAAATCACCCTGCACATTGACCGATCCGTCCAACCAGTGGCTCTAAGACACCGACGGATAGCATTTCACCTTAGACCCCTCGTAGAGAGAGAACTGGCCAAATTAGAGACTGCAGGGATCATTAAAAAGGTAGACGGCCCCACAACCTGGGTATCCCTGATTGTAGTGGCCAAGAAACCTAAACAACCGGGGAGGTCAGAATTTGTGTCAATATGAGACCACCAAATGCTGCAAGAGAAAGAGATGTTACACCTACTATTGATGATCTCATAGGAGAGTTGAGTGACACAAGGTGGTTTTCGAAACTAGACTTAAGATCTGGATATCACTAGTTGGTCCTGGCAGAGGATTCGAGGTATATTACGACTTTTTCCACTCATATTGGACTTCACCGATACAAGAGGTTGAATTTTGGGATCTCGAGTGCGGCAGAGGTTTTTCAAAACACCATACTAGAACTACTGAGGGACCCAACAGGTGTCATCAATGTCATTGATGATATTTTAGTGTATGCTAAGACTATTCAGGAACATCAAACCCAGCTAAAGAAAGTTCTTCAACGTATCCATGACTCTGGTCTCACCCTTCACAAAGAGAAATGTGAATTTCTGAAAGAGAAAATACAGTTCTTTGGGTACACATTCTCGTCAGATGGGGTTGCTCCAGACCCGGATAAAGTGGCAGACATAAAGAACGCTTCACCCCTGACGACTGTGACTGAAGTGAGAAACTTTCTGGGCATGGTAAATTACTGTGGTCACTTTATCAATGACCTCACATCACTAACCCAACCCCTGAGGGACCTCACCAAAGCGGCAGCCACTTGGTCATGGGGTCCGGAGCAGGAAAATGCCTTTCAAGAAACGAAAGAGGCGTTGTTGGCAGATCCCACGCTGCGATACTTCAACCCCCAATGGGAGACTACCATCGCCGTAGACGCAAGTCCAACGGGGCTAGGGGCTGTCCTCCTCCAGAAAGTCCAAGCTGAAGAATGGGCTCCAGTACGATACGCAAGCAGGTCACTGACAGATACTGAAAGAAGGTATCCCCTGATTGAGAGAGATCGCCATTCACTGGGGATGCAAACATTTTCACCTATATGTCTATGGGCATCCGTTTATTGTCACCACTGACCATAAACCACTCATCCCGCTATTCCAAGGCACTGCTTCCAAACCCCCACCACGCATCAAAAAATGGATACTACAGTTGCAAGAATACAATTGCCGAGTGGAGAATCGCCCTGGGACAGGTAATCCGACAGATTATCTCTCGAGACACCCCAGGCCTGCCTCCCCAGCGGAAGAAGGTGAAGCCCGCGAGACCGAGGAGTACGTGAACTGTGTGGCAGAGAGGTCCAGACCTTTGCCCATATCGATGGAAAATATAAGGCAAGCCACTGAGGCGGATGACAACCTACGGCGAGCCGTGCAGGCCGTGAAGAATAACGCGCGGAACGCTGGACAGAAACAGTGGCGGTTTCTCACCCCTGAAGCACGGACCATGGAAGGGCTGCACAGAGTTCAACAAGAATTGACAGTCAGTGATGATGGGTGCCTTCTCCGAGGTCATTGGTTAGTGATCCCCTCCAGTCTCACTAACCGAGTGGTTCAGGTAGCTCATGCTGGCCACCAAGGAATGGTAAAGACCAAAAGCAGGCTAAGAACAAAAGTGGGGTTTCTGATGATGGATGAGAAGGTTGAAGAGTTGGTACGCTCCTGCCATTGGTGTCAAGCAACCGGAGAGCCTAATGCGCCTTTCCCAATAGAGACTGAAAACCAACATCGCAAACCTTGGGTATCGGTTAGTCTTGACTTTGGAAGCTTACCCAATGGAAATCATATGATGGTAATGATTGACGACTATTCTCGTTACCCAGAAGTGGAATTAGTCAAAACCCTGACATCAGCTGAGGTAATCCCGAAGATGGAGAAAGTATTTGCCACTCCTCGGCTGGTCAAAGAAGTTAAAACTGATAATGGCCCACCATTTCACAGAAGTGCATTTGCAGAATACTTAAGGTCATTGGGCATCAAACACCGAAAGATCACACCCCGATGGCCTCAGGCCAATGGAGAGGTCGAAAGATTTATGAGAACTTTGAACAAAGTGGTCCTCATTGCAGTAGCCAAAAATGAGACACCAGAGAGAGCAGTGTATTCTTTCCTTTGTGATTATCGGATGACCCCACACTCCACGACGGGAGTAGCTCCTAGTCACCTGTCGATGGACAGAGTGGTGACAGATGTCATACCACATCATGAGTCTTGGAAGCCCATCCCTATGAATGAAGACAGAGAATATTTGAAGAGGGCGCGATCTAACGAGATGGCGAGCCGTCACCGGTGATCACGTCCGTCGAATATCCATGTGTATTTGTTAGAGACCGGTTGCCTGGTAGCAAATTTCGTTTGCCATTTGAAGACAAACTTGGACAGTCATTAGGCGGCATGGATCCCTAGTGGTAGCAGAAAGAGGATCGGGGCAGTTTGCTCGAAATGTCTCCTGTTTTAAAAAGTTTCAACCTCCCAGAGTGGCACCTGGTGACGACTTAGTGAAGGATCCCAGTGTGGCAGAGCCTGAAGAGACCAGGGATGACGATGAACCAGAGAACTCTTTGACTGCTAACGACTCGGTTGATAATGACCAGATACCATCGAGACCTGACAATATGCCGGTCATCAACGCGGGTGATGTGCCATCACCTAAGGGGCGAGCACCCCAATCACGATATCAGTTGAAAAGCAACCCCACACCTTCTACGAGACAGAGATTATGTGGTGTAATTAAGTGCCAGTTGTGAATTTTGTTGTTGTTTCAGGTGTCAAATGTTTTATTTGGTTTTGCAATTTTTGGGAGGAATGTAGTGTCGTGCCCGTGACGTAACGGAAACGTGGACACTGCCATTAAATATTGGAATATTGTATGGAAACACGACAACTCCCACCCCTCACCTGCCACTCCCTGTCTCTCACTCCTTATCTCTCACTTTCATCCCTCACTCGTCATTATTCAGCCCTCTCCTTACTTCAGGAGTGATGAGTAGTGAGGACATTACACTGTCTTTTTCGGATATCCTCATACCTCACTCATCATCCAAAACTCCTTATTCCTAATATCTTGCGTCCCATTCCTTACACCTCATCCTCACGTCCCCTTCCACAGCGAAAAGTGAAGGCGCTGATTGTTCATAGTTGTGGCCAGATTGGGGCCTTAATTTAATGCACAATGTCCATTTTGTGACCTTTTCCTGTTTATCTATCCTATACATGAATAATCTCAGCGTAAATGGTGCATATAGTGCGGGAAACTTCGCTTGTGTTTTTCACGGACTGGTTGTATACATACTTTTTTAGAAGGAGTGAAACAACAAATTACCACCCAACGTTGAACGTGGCATAGATATTTTGTTTTTCTGTATACAATTTGGAGCTATCCTGACATCTAGTGGTCGAGTACTGTAAACTCCTAATAGAACGTGCTCTCATGCCCCTTTGCTGCTCTGGCACAGATAATAAATAAGTAAGTTGCTTGGCTTCTGTTTTGTTTTAACTGGATTGATTGTGAGAACTGAATAATTTATAGCAAAGTGTTTTTTTTCGCAACATTCATACAATTATTCAAACAGAGTGTTTGATGCTTTAGTGGCTGTTTACATTTTGTGTATCGCGTGCTCTCTCGTGTGGAGTATTTTTTTGTGTGAAGATGTCTTGGTAGTGCTTAGTCATGGAAGGAAGTAAAATTGTTTTGAGGGTTTTGCGACACGTTTTGAGGACGAGTGGATGTCTAATCTCGTATTAAAGTAATGGTTCGGCCATGAGGGAGCCGGCACCAGTGCTCGTGCTGGCTGTAGAGAGCCACCCCAGGCTCTTCCCAACAATGCTGCAGATTGCTAGCCTGAAGGCCAGGCCCGGGCCTGAGGTGTTAAATAAATGAGCGCATAGACGCAGAGGGTCTGCTGCTCAACCATTATCAGAGCGTTGTGTCCTGTTTATTAGCGGACCGCGCACAGTGCGGCCTTGCCATCATCACACTCGCCATGAGGATGGAGCGTCCCACGGCGCCCATTGCCTGTGGTGGTTTTGGCCCCTGCCCGCTGTGCCTTGCTTCTCCGCCCAGCGCTGTGCCCCATAGATTTGCCTCCCCGCGGCTGGTGCACTGGTTGTGCTCTCTGGAGCCTGTTTCCTGCCTCAGGGCCTCCCGGCAGCTGCCCTCCTTGTGCCTGCTGGAGGGACCACTCCAGGGTGTCTGTTGGCCCGGTAAGCACAGAGACTGTCTAATTGTGATGCAGAACAACCAAAAGAAAAATAAATAGGGAGGAACAATCAAGTGAGGACTTTCATTCTCAAAGACAGTGGGAAAAAAAGGGAGGTTACGCCACTCCTAAAAGCACATTATCAAAACCTACAGTTTGGGTCTGGCATCTCAACGTGAAAGCAGTGCAATGAGCTCCTCACAACAACATGACCAGCCATGCCCAACACCTAACACTGGGGCCCACTCGTCATTCGCTGCCCCCTTTCAGCTAGTTGGAAGATCCTGCCACGTTTGCGCCACAATGGCATCACTGGCTCGGCCAGCTGCAACACTATTTTCACACCACCAGGGAGACGGATGGCACATTTCGAAGATCCCACATGATGCACATGGGAGGTGACAAATTATATGAGCTATTCGAGATGCTGACTAACACCGGCGGCAACAACGGGTGGACTACATGGCCGCCTCTCACGGTCATCCCCATTAAGTACATGGCGCAGCGCAGCAGGTTGTAGTGAAAGAAGAACAGGTCGATGCCCTTCAGGCGTGCCAGAATCCCCCACACCCACCACACCCCCAAAGGCCGACAGACAAGGAGTACGGTAACTGTGGCCTTAAACACAGGATTCCAGGGGTCTTCCCAGCAAAAGGAAAAATCTGCTCGAAGTGCGGAAAGCTGAACCACTTTTCTAAAATGTCGAGGGGGGCGACCCAAGCCTAAGATGGCACCAACCAGAGGAGCAGCCGTGAGGCAGCAGGCATCCAAAACTGGAAGGGTAGCAGTGACCGGTGAGACCTGTCCAGGGAGTGTCCGCTATGAGGACGAAGACGACAAGGAAATCTTTGTCATCTCGTTTGCAGGATGGTTAGACCAGAAGCAGCGTCCATCCCCCATGTGCACTGGGACATCAATGGTGCCCCAATGACAGTCCTCATTGACACTGGCTCCTCTGTTAATGTTATGGACATTGGCCAGTACCACTGGCTATCCCCTAGACTGCCTCTTCTGCCCTGCAGTACCAAAATCTACACTTACGGAGGACTTGACCCCTGCCCCTCCAAGGGACGACTGAAGTGACCATCACTGCCGCGAATCACTTGACAAAAGTGAGGGTCCATGTTGTTGAAGGGACCCGAGTAACCCTGATAGGATGACACACCGCCAAGGACCTTGAGTTCGTGTTTTTTGCATAACAGATCAACTACTCGCAGGCTGAGGTCCTGCTGGAAGAATTCCTGCAGGTCTTCAAAGGACTGAGAAAGCTAAAAGGAAATCAATTCCAGCTACAAATTGACCCGACAGTGAAGCCCACCGCTCTGCGACACAGACGAGTGGCGTTCCACCTGAGGCCTATGGTGGAAAAAGAACTGCAGACCCCTGAAGAACAGGGAGTGATTGAAAAGGTAAAGGGGCCAAGTCCGTGGGTGTCGCCCCTCGTGATCGCTCCAAAACTGAAGCAGCCAGGTGCTATCCATGGACATGCGTCTACCCAACAGCGCCATCAAGAGGGAGCGACATCACCCCGGCAATGAATGACATGAATGCAGACCATAATGGAGCCTAAAGGTTCTCTAGGCTGGACATGAATTCCGGTTACCATCACTGGGAGCCGGCACCAGAGAGCCGCAACATCACTACGTTCTCCACACATCTGGGGCTTCGGCGATACAAGCGGTACAGTTTCAGCTTCAGCCACCGATTTATTTAAAAAATGCCATATAGGAGATGCTGTCCGGCCTGGTGTGCATGCTCAAACTCAATGATGACATTCTCATTTGTTCCGAAACATTAGAGGATCATCACCTCCACCTGCGAGCCATGCTCCAGTGACTCTCCGAAACCAGCCTGACCCTGCACAGGAAGAAATGTGCTTGCAACCATAACTCTATTGATTTCTTTTGCTGCATCCGCTTCCCTAAGGGGCTACCGGTTGATCCCAAAAAGACCGATGCTATCCGTAAATCACCGATACCCCAAAACTCAAAAGAGGTCAGAAGTTTCTTGGGCATGGTGACCTACTGCAGGAGGTTCATTTCTCAGCTAGCCACCATGGCCGAACCCCTCCGGCAGCTCACATGGACCGATGCCAAGTGGGAATGGAACCTAGAGGCTGAAAAGGCGTTCCAGACTATCAAAGGGGCACTGCTGGACAAAGTCACCATGCGTATTTCTGCCCCAGGAAAAAGACTGAAGTAGTGGTTAATGCCCCGTCGGGCTAGGCACTGTCTTACCCCAGGAACAAAAGGATCAGGAATGGGCAACCCGTGGCTTAAGCAAGCGGGCCCTCTCAGCAATCAAGGCTAGATATGCCCAAATTGAAAGGGAAGCCCTCATCATTCGGTGGGCCTGCCAGCTCTTCCATCTGTACCTGCCGTACCTGTGTGTGCAGGAATTCCAGGTGGTCACCGACTACAAGCCTCTAGTCTCTCTCTTCACGTGTACTGCCCAACTGGCTCCTCCACATATCAAGCATTGGGATATGCTCCTCCAGCCGTACAGGTTCAAAGCCATCTACTAACCGGGGGTCAACAATCCAGCCGACTACCTTTTGCGGCATCCACCAGAGCCGCAGCGGAGCGTGCCCCAGGAAGATGAGGAAGAGCGGATGGAAAGTTTTGTGAGTATGGTGTCCAGATGGCGTGCACCATGGCCATGATGATACTGGAGATCACAGAGGTCTCTGAAAAAGATCCTGTCATATGTAGAGCCAAGGAAGCACTGGCATGGAGGGAGTGGAAGCACTTCCTAGATGGGACAAGGTTGTTTGAGCCTGATGAGCACATGCCCAAGCAGGTGACATTGAAGATGAGAAACAAGTTGTCGGTAGGGAGCGAAGGCCTTCTGTTGCTTACCCATAAGGGCACCAAGGGACAGCCAAAACAAAAGCTCACCTCCGGAGCAAGGTATGGTTCCCAGGGATGGACCCCATGGTTGATGAGCGAGTGAGGAGATGCCTCTCTTGTGCCATCACTGCCAAGGATCAGCCCCCTGCTCTCATAAACACTGAACTGCCGTGCACCCGGCCATGGTCCAGGCTGAGTATGGACTTTGGGAGTTTTTCTGATGGCCGGTTGACTGTTGTGCTGATTGATTCCTGCACCCGGTTTCATGTGGTCGAGCTGGTGACATCCACGTCATTTGAGCATGTACGGCCAGTGCTGGAGAAGACGTTCACCATGCTTGACCTCCCCGACGAGATCAGGACGGCCAATGGCCTGCCTTTTGAGGGGCAAGAATTCCAGTAGTACCTAGCTCAGCTTGCCAAACGTCATCGCCAAATCGCTCCCCATTGGCCCGAGCCAATGGGGACATGGAACATTTCATGAGGTCACTCAACCGCGTCCTTCTGATAAGGGTGGAACAAGGAGACAACGCCAAGTGGTGTCTTCACAAGTTTCTAAAAGTGTACCTGCACATACCTCATAGAACGGCAAGCTGTACCTCGGTGGCTCTGCTGTTCCGGCAAACCACCAGGAGACTCCATTCCAGCTGATGTGCAGTGGCAGCCAGTGGCATTGGATGTGGAGGCAGCCGAAAAGACATCAGACAAACCAAAAGGCCAGTGAAACGTGGCAAGCTAAGTACCCTGATCTGCAGATAGGGGACCCGGTTATCCTGAAGGATCGCCACCCCGGATGGAAGTTTCAGATTCCGTATGAACCTGAAGTATGGAGAGATCCATAGAACTATGGTAACTGCCCAAAGGGGCTGGCGATATGTCACCCGCAACGTGTCCTGGTTCAAGCGAGTGGTGCTGTGCAACAGTGGTGCCACTGATGATCTCTCCGAAGAGTGGCAAGAAGGTGCAGGTGGAGAGTCACCTGCAGAACTAAGGAGGGGCGAAACTAGGACTGACAGTGACAGAAGCACCCAACAAGACCTGAACGGACCTGAGTCCCCCAGGCTGGGTGGCAAGCACAGTGAGGATTCAGGCTGGTAGTAGCACGAGGTACAACCGGCGACCAAACCCAACTCCCAGCCAGCGGGTCAGAGAATACGGCCCTCATTATGACTTTGATGGTCTTTTTGAAAGACCGCCAAAGACGCAGGCTCCAGGAGACTGCCAGTGTTGGTGGCTTTCCGCCTACCATATTTCGAGTACTACAGGATTTCTGCCACATTTTGGGTGGAAATCCTGCAGTAGTCGTGCTTGCGGGTGGAGGCGCATGGGTGGTTCCACCACCAGCCCTGCCCCACCTGAAGTACTCCGCCAGCTGTATTATGAGCAGTAATACGCCTGGTGGCGTCCTGATGCCAGGGCACTACCGGCAGTGGAAGTGCTCCGTCCCGTTCTCTGCCGGACGACCTCCTCACCGGATAAGGTAAGTCGGGCATCCAACAGGGGATGGGGGTGTTGTGTGCACGTGTATCAGTGAGTGTATGTCTGCGTGTGTGAATTGAAGTGTGTATGAGTGTGTGTATGTGTGTCTGTATGCATGTGTGTATGGATGTGTGTATGCGTGTGTGTTTGGGTGTGAGTGTGTGTATGGGTGTGTGTATGCGTGTATAAATGTTGAGGTGAGTGCGTATATGAATGCTCAGTGTATGCGTGTGTGGATGCATGTGAGTGAATGTGTGTATGTCAGTGTTGGTGAATAGGTGTATGAGGGGTGCGTGTGGGTGTCTGTGTGTGTGTGAATGTATGTGGGGAGGGGAGCGCTGTACCAGAAGGGGGGGGTAGGGAATTCTGGTATGGAGGTTGGGTGGGAGGGGTATTGTGCTTGCTGGGGGGGTGGAAGTCATTTGCCGGTGACAGGGAAGAAATTCCCTGTCACCCATAGCCTTTCCGCCAGGATTTTCATGGCGGTACTACCGCCGCAGAAACCCTGGTGGAAAGCCGGCTCATAATGGCGGTCTTCATTGGACTGCCGGATCGGAGGTGCTCATCTCTGGCCTGGTGGTTCCAATCGCCCTGGTGGTCTGAGGGGGGATGTGGAGTGTTGGCAGAGGCCAACCAGCTACACTCATAATGTGGCGGTCTTCACCGCCAGCCCATCAGCGGTGAAACCACCACCGTGGCCCTGGCAGTCAAAAGACCGCCAGGGTCATCATAAGGGCCTATTTATGTTAAGTGTCATGAAAAGGTATTTGTGTTAGTGTTATCACTGTTGTCTCTTCCTCTTCTTTACTTTTTGTTGTTGTTACTCACAGGGGAGTTTTGTTGGCGTCTGGATTAAAACAGGGGAGGGATGTAGAGCGCCACCAGGCTCTCCCCAAAAATGTTGCAGATTGCTAGCATGAAGGCTGGCCCAGGCCAAGTGTTAAATAAATGAGCGCATGGATGCAGAGGGTCTTTGCTGCTCAATCATTATCAGAGTGTGGTGTCCTTTTTATTAGCGGATCACTCACAGTGCAGCCTTGCCATCCTCACACTAGCTATTTAAATGTAATTCCCATTCATAACGCATGTCACTTATCTTTATCAGCCCTGCTCCTTACTCATTCCCTAGCCTTCCCTCTTTTATGCAACTTCTGCAACTTGCCAAAATAATTACCAACATCCCAAAATAACTATGCTAAATGAAACGCAAAATAGCAAATCGCACCTCCTTCTTAAGTGACTTTGACTCATCTAAACAGCAAGGAATTCCCCAACATCTCCAGAGACAGTCACTTCAATCATGGATGACATCACAAACATCAGCAACAACCTCACTCCACAGGTCTCCACTAAACTCCAACACTTCAAAACTCTTCAGTGGGAGATTTACATTTCAGCAAACTACTGAAAGCCAGTGTTTACTCACTGACCGAGCCAAAAGGTCTGGGTTTATGTTTTATTAAATGCAAACATGTGGGATGGAGGAAGACCCGACACACAGGAGAAAGAGGGTGTGGTGGAACAAGCAAAAAAAAGCAGACACAATGGAAGACAGTCTTGACCAAACATAAAAAGGAGCTGTTGCCACACCAGCCATAAGGAAAAGTTAATTACTGTCTGCCATGAGTATGGTTTCTTGCTTCTTCTGCCTTTTCAAACCTTCAGTGGTAGAGATGCTGAGAGTCACTGCAGAGAGCGGCAGTTTCTATGTTGGAAGGGTAGGGTATTAATATTCCTACCATCAAAACAATGAAAGAAAGAGGCCCCAGAGCACATCACTGACATAACATAGAAGACATAAATATAGTGTGGACAGAATATTTTGTCAAAAATAGCGAGGATCAAAATATCGAGAAGGTAAGTGCTAACAGGTAATTTTAGATTTACTATTCTTAACTCCACATATATGTACCTTAAAGATATATATATATTGTCAAGGTAAATATATGTGAGGTTAAGTATAGTAAAAGTTTGCTTTTCCAAAGAAATTTACTTTCACAACATTCATGTCCTCGATGTTCTTGACACAATATGTTGTCTGCACGATATTTTGATCTCAATATTTTGTCCAAATACCCCCAGGGCCCGTCTTCCTTCTCTAACTATGCAAGCCTACAATAAGAAACCATCCATATCTCATGCATACAATTACCACGGTCACTGGAATCAAGTAATTTTGTGGGTGTATCCTTTACAGCACATTTATGGATTTGCCATAGTTGCCACATAATTCATCATCCGCTGCATATTCTGCAGATTTTAACAAAAAATATTCTAGCTCAAACAGATCAAACATTACTAAAAATGAAGCAACACATATTGCAGTGAGGGAAAGGTTCTTCCCAAAGATAAAATTGGCCCCTTTCTGTTGCTTGTTACTGTATTTGGGTGTTAAACTGCCACTAATGTGGTGAGACATTTGGCCAAACAGTATTAGTATAAGTGTGAAAATGTCAAAGTATTGAATTAACACTGTCACAAAATGTACTGTCTTATGCTGAATAATTTGTTTTTTCTTGCTCATAATTTAGTCAATGCCGCCACATAATTTGGTCATTTCCTGCCACATAACTTCAATGAACCTGACAATAGCATACAAATGTCTGAATTTCAACAAAATGACTAGTACATTATTTTACATTTAAAACAAATATTACTGTTAAGTTCCAGCTCTGTATTATTTCCACAGTAGTCTTAAAATCTGGCGTTATTGAGGCATAAAAGTGGAAAACTACCCGAGGCAATAAATGCTGCATGCTGGTATTTGGTAAAGACAGGAAATTCTAGAAAGCAGTGCACATGACACAATAGAGGCAAGCTGCTGCAGTACGCCCAGCCATGGTACACACTTACCAGGTTTCTGTGTCCAAAGAGGGAAGCTAACAGAGAATTTCCCAGCAGTTGCAGAATTAGACCACCTTCCCAAGATGCACTAGAAGCAAGGCCCCCATGCAAGACTTGTGGCAAATTGGTTGAAAGCAATAGCAATTTGAACAAGCATTTGCAATGCAATGGGCCTCGCGTTTGCTCGAGTTAGCGCTATTAGCGTTGTAAACTCCTAACCGGACTTTTTTAGCCACATAAACTGAAAATGAAAAGATAAACAGTTTCACATAAGTGAGCCGATGGCTGCGAAGCAAACACACAAAAGTAAACAAAAGTTAGCTCGCAGTGAAACATATCTGCATAAGTTAAATTATCCATGTTACTGGCAAAAGTGCAATTATCTATGTAACAGAATTGATGTCATGCAAAGTGTGTGACTACTGCCCAGAGAGATCACGCTAAATACAAAACAAAGAGAAAAAGTAGTCCAGAAACCATGGAGCCTTGTATGTTGTCAGTAGTTGGCCTGTGCGCTCGAGGAGGACGAAACACCAGAAAAGGCATGACGTATGCATGCCTTTCACTAATCAAATCAAGTGAATTTTAAAAGGCAAGCCCACAAACCAACCAAAGTGATGGGCGTGGTTACAATCCCGTAGAGAGTTAACAACAGGGGCAGAGCACTTTGCGTGCTCGACCCTAAAAACAGATGCCAACAGAAAATAGGGAAATAGGGCAGACACTTTAGTTTGGGCTTAAGCCAAGTAAACCATTTATCCGTTCTTTAAATTTTTCTGGATCTAATATCCAGCTCCTAATGTTGGATTTAACATACTTTTAAAGTGTTGCTTTATTTCCAACTCTCTATCGTCTGGTGAAACTCTGTATCGTCCTAGTCCTGAAACACAATTACAATCTATAACACATATGCAAAGAGAACTTAAATCTATATGTTTCTTACTATACACAACTACTGTCAGTGTTTTACAAATATATTTTGTCATTCAAATTATATTCTGCAATAAAATACAAATTGATGTTATAGACCTCACCTAAAAACAAACAATCACTTTCCTACCTACGTTGATACTATAATACCATATCTGTATGCAAAGAAAAGTTATCAAAGTCTGTGCAAAGATGAGGATCTTTTTCATTCCTCTTGTGTAAATAACGAGGTACAAGTGTCCGAGTTTATAATCTTCATTGGATGACTACTAAAAACAGTGTTCATTCACAAAGCCTGAATCCTTAAACACAAGTATTATCCTTTGTATACTCATGTGTTTCCTGTTCAGCATTTCAACAACTTTCAAAGATAACAGTAACCTGCAAAGTTTCAAACCTCTGATAACGTTTTTCTTGCTGCAGCAACTATGTATCTTGATTGCCTGCACTCTGGGTCACGAGGAATGTATACTTTAAGCATTCAGATCCTGTTAGAGTCAAACCACGTCAAAGGATAGGTAGTCTTCCTTGGCTTCACTCGAGTCTCACGTAGAGCGTCCTTCAGAGAGGCGATGCCTTTTTCCAGGTGACGCTCACACCATATGCACACTGCCAGCCTTTCCTGCTTGCTATGGTATGCACATTTATATACATGAGAGCCGCAGACCTCAATACAAGACATGTCCAAAGAGGAGACAGTGCTCCCCCTAACACACAGGCTGTCATCTCGGCAGCTGAGTTTCCGGTTTTTCGGGATTACTGGTTTAACATTCATGCAGAAAGCGAGGGGCATGAAGAGTGGATTCCAGTTCCCATAATCAATGTTCAAGACAAACCCCTTCCAATCCACTAAGTATTATAAGTGTTTTATAACAATTCATGGTACTAAAATCTTATGTACTTCATATTTGTTTCCAGCACTCACTGAAACTGGTGCAGGATGTAGAGCAAGACATCTTTGCAGAAGTTAGTTTCAGTAAGGACACATGATCCACAGGATGGGTTTGAATGAATAGGATTCACAATTTGTTCAATTGTAAATGAACCAATAAACGTGGACTGCAACTTATAAACTTTCTTCGAATGCACTTCTTTATAAGTAACCAGACTTTTCCATGTATTATATGTATAGGTGCAGTTGTTCTTTCTCTTTCAGATAATGCCTCTTGTGGTGACTTTCAAGTTTACTAAAGATCAGCTAAATACTGGTACTGAGGGAACCTATGTAGATGAGGGTAGGTCGAATGGCATTCTAGGATGATATAAATGCACAGAAAAGAAAGGTGACATCACCGGGGCAGACCATTCTGTATCACTACAGGTTAATTGTGCTAACCATAAGAACTTATTCCAAACCTCTTCCTGCAACAAAGCTTGACTTCTCAAGTACTGTTCAACATATTGATTCAATTGTTCTATCCGTCTGTTTAAGGATGATAACTAATTGAGAGATGGACTTCCATGTCCAGTTCTTTTTATGATGCAGACCAGAATTTAGAGATAAATTGAGAGCCCCTGTCAGTTGCCAAAATTCGGAAACATTCATGTAAAATGAATATGTTGTGCAAAGATTTTTGCTACCTCTTTAGGGGAGGGTAATGCAATGAAATGCTCCGCCTTTGTGAAATGGTTAGCAAGTACAAGAATGACAGTACAATTTTGGCTTTTGGGTAACTGTTGGACCTGGAATGTCCTTTCCATGGCATATGGGCTTGCACCCCTGCTCCGAGTGCCGGACTTTGTGTGTATCTGGTACCCCAACTTGTATTAGACCGAAGCATCATGCTAATCTATGCATGGGTGCAGAGGCAAAACATGCACTGTTGGAAATTGCCCTTTTTGTAGGGTTATCCCCACACGTTTGGTTTCTGACCTCCTGTTTTTGATCCTGTGCAGCATTTTGTTTTTGCTGGTTTAAGGTCTCTGGACACTTTAACATTGCTGACCAGTGCTAAAGTGCAAGTGTTCTCTGTCTAATTGGTATTGGTGATTGGTCTATCCACGATTGGCATATGTGATTTACAAGTACGTCCCTAGTATAGTGCACAATGTGTGCCCAGGGTCTGCAAATCAAATCCTTCTAGTGGCCCTGCAGCACTGATTGTGCCACCCACATAAGTAGCCCTGTAAAAATGTCTCAGGCCTCCACTACAGTGTCTGTGTGGGCAGTTTTAAGCTGCCATTTCGACCTGGGAAGTGCACCCACTTGCCAGGCACAAACCTTCCCTTTTACTACATGTAAGGCACCCCTACGTTAGGCCTGTCACGTTTGCTCTCATTATACTAATGACGCTGCTGGATTTGGGCTGCAGCATCACCTGAACTGTGGGGAACTGAGTTCGATCCCACACCATGCCACAACTGTCAGCCTAATCCTTTTCCAGACAGCTAGCAGCACCTCACCTATGCCCAAGACCAGGGGTGGTCTGAGGCACCCGAGCGCATGACATTGTGACTCCTCAGGGAAATCGTGGTGGATCAGATCGCATCCTTTTCTCTCAGTTACTTTCGCCTCACACATGCAAAGAAACAGAAGCGGGGAATGGTTCAATATGACTTATTAAATCAGCTGCTTCTTAGATTAATTAACATGAATTGCAATAATTATGATGACACCATACTGTCACTATGCAAGATGTTTAATTCCTACCTACGCCACTAATGTTCTATGTTAGAGCAAAGGAGGATAAGCCTTAATCCACCCTGTGGGACCCCCCTGGAAAGACATCATCTCCTATACCTGAGTATGACAGTAGTGAAGAGGCCCATTGTCTAATGGGACACCTTCCTTGTATAGGTCAGGGAACCAGCAGTTTCAGCAAGCAGCTGTAGCGAAGTCAAACAGCACGCGTGTTCATCTGGCTGGAACCTCCCTCTAATGTACAGGAGACAGAGAGATGTTTTTATAATAAAACAGCTAGTGTTTTGAGAAAGTGTCTCCATGTAAAAATACATTTTTGTGTGAATTGTAAGAGATACAGTGTACCACTTTGTGCCGGCACCCCAACTTGTTACAGCCTTGAATAAAGCACAGAGTGAAAGAATGTTGTGCTAAGAAATGTAAAGACAATTACAGCAAGATAAAGGATAATAAAACATGACCACAAATGTGATTGTTTCTAAAAGAATAAAAATGAAATAAAATGAAATCGTTCAAGGCTAAAAGGCACAGACAGCAGGCCTAGATGCTAAAATAACCTGCCCACAGACATCACTAAAAAGGCTTCACTGCAGGCTCAAGGCACCCCCATGGGCAGGGTGAAATGTATCTAAAAGGTAGGACATGTACTGGTGTGTTTTACATGTCCTGATAGTGAAATACTGCTAAACCTGGTTTTCACTATTGCAAGGCCTAGCTCTCCCATAGTGCAACAAGGAGATTGCCTTGAAATATTTTTTAAGTGTAATTTCCCACTGGGGGCAGATAGAGATATGGAATTTGGGGTCTCTGAACTCACAATTTAAAAATACATTTGTTGAGGTTTTGTTTTTGAATTGTAAGTTTGAAAATGCCACTTTTATAAAGTGGTAATTTCCTTGCTTTACCATTCTGTGCCTATGTCTGTCTGTGGAATACATACCTGGGATAGGATGACAGTTGGGCTGTTTGTGAATTCACTCTAGATAGTCACACAAAGGAGCTGAGGTGTGTCCTGCATTTCCTGATGGGTCTTTCTGAGCTAGAGTGGTGGGAGGGGCTGACACTTGCATCTGAATAGGGCTGTACCTGTCCTCCCACAAAGCAGTCCCCAACCCCCTGGAGTATGTTTGGGGCAAAGGAAAGGCAGGGTCTTGTGCACTACAAAGACTTCTTTTTGAAGTTTGGCTACTTCAAAGACAGAAATGGGCATAAATACTGGACCTCTGACACCACAAGGTTAGAACACTACTGGACTGAGGACATTCTGCCAGGAAAAAGAGCTGGATGCTGTAGGAGGGACTGTCACTGCCTGTTGCTTTGTTGTGCTGAAATGCTGCTTGCTGCTTCTGTCCTGGGAGTGAAAAGATTGAAAGTTGCTTTCTACATCCTGCTTTCCAAGGTTCTCCAAGGGCTTGAACGGAGCTTGCCTCTTGTTAAGAAGTCTCAGGGACATCAAAGCCGTCATCTGCCAGTGCCTGGGCTCTTCTGCTGAGAGCGCTGACTTGCCAAGTGGTGCCAACTCAGTCCCTGGGCCCTTGGAAGTGTAAGCTGGTAACCTGAAGGAGAAAAGCCATGCACTGACGCACAGCGGCTGAAAAATTGATGCATGGCTGGAGAATTAACAGAGCGCCTGCCTCGAGGCTGCAGAATTCACACATCACCTGTTTCACCACGGCTCTATCAACACAGCGCATCTGGATTTTCCATGCATTGTCCCTGGGTTCCAGTTTCTCATCGGCCCCACACCACAGTAGGGAACTGAAGCTGCGTGTCCAGTAATCAATGTATCGCCTTTCCTGCAAGGAAAGAATTGATGCATCACCTCACCTGCGAGGAAAGAATCAACATATCATTTCCCCTGCGTAGTAAGGAACTGACGCATTGCTTTGCTTTTCCGGTGCCTCATTTACCCTGTAGTCCGCATCATCTTTGTTTTTGACATATCCCAGGTACATTGTGCTAAAAAAAGATATGGCCATTGATTTCTATGGACTAAGACTCATTTAAACCTTTAAAAAGTGATACCTCCACTTTTGTATATCAGATTTCTGTCATTTTGGTTGTGTTTTATTCAGATACATATTGCCTACTTTTCTAAACTGGTGTGGAATACTTTTGTGGTGTTCTCACTGTGTTACTGTGTGTGTGTGTGTGTGTGTGCAAATATTTTGCCTCTGAGATAAGCCTAACTGCTTGTGCCAAGCTACCAAGGTGGTGAGCATGGGTTTTCTTAGCTGTGTGTCTCCCTTTCTCTGACTAGAGTGAGGTTCCCTACTCGGACAGGGTGCAAACCAATGCCAACTAGAGACCTCATTCCGAACATGCACTCATAGTGGACAGACAAATGCTATCCCTGTCCTAGGTATGGCAAATGAAGCAGTGGTGGCAGCATACTGTGCTTTGAGATTGATATTGTAACCAGACGTTTTTGTGTCACTGAGAGTGTGGCCAACAGGCCCTCTTGGATAAAGTTCATCTGTTATATGAACTGAAATCCTGTGTGTATGTTGAGTGAGTGTGTAAAGTGCAGTAACTGAACTCAGTGCATAAATGAGCCTTAGTACTAAAGCCAGTGGGATCTATTTTACATGCCCCTGATTTGGTGTGGCACAGGATGGAGGAAGTGTACTGCCTGCATTTCTGCAGTTGAAAGGTGGAAAAGCAGACATTTAAGTGAGGAGAAGAGAAGCAGGTCTTCCTTTCGGAATCCATGTGATCTTTTGTGCACAAGGGGCTGTTGATTTGTCCTCCTTGGCTTTGCTGATAGTAGGGGTGGTGGGTATGACTGAAGTTTGTGTCCTGCAAGGTAAGAAACTTTGAAGGTCAGACTTGCCATTTTGTCTATCTCTGAATTCTGATTCAGATAGGTTGAGAACAGCCAGGTGCAGAAACCTCAACGTCATTGTGGTTATGTCATGGGTGCTCCATTACTGAGACAACCCAGTGCCACCTGCTGTCAGGTGCATCACTTTACACAAAGTCTGTGTCTAGAGATCAGCCCGAGAAGGGTGATTAAAAAGCAAACCATTCCAAACTATTCCATAGTTTGAGATTATGAATCCATGTCTCTGTCTACAAAATGTGTACAAAAGTGGGACACTCTACTTTGTTTTAGTTCAAATTCCTGCATGACCAAAGATGAAAGTGATTTGGAGAGTACTGGAAGGATTGGTGTGTGACCAAGATTGGTGTCTGCCTAACAGGCAGTCTCCCAGAGGTGAGGGGATATCACCTGAAACCTGCACTTTCTGTTGGAAGAGCTGAGCCTCTGCCTACTGCCTGGTACTGCTTGTTTGCTGAAGGAGAAAAGGAGTTTGCCAGACCCTGCAAGGGGATAGACTTTCCAGGAGGAGAAACTAAGTGTGCCCCAAGATGGAGGTACGCCCAAGAAAGCTGACTTAGTGACAGCAAAACGAGCAGTGACCCTTGCTGCAGAAGATCCTTGCGGTCTCTGCAAAGGTTTCTGGTGGGAAAAGCTAAAAAAAAGCAGCCTGCAACTGCTGTTGAGACTGTGACAGCTGGGTCAAAGCCTGTACCTGCTTTGAGCCTGCTAAACTACCCAGTCATAGTTAACTTTATCTTTATGACCATACAGGACTTCAGCAGCTGTGCCCACACCTACATGCAAGTGTCAGAATCATTGATCATCACCGGACTAATTCTGGGTGCCCATGTCCTCGGCAGCTCCTGAAGATTTCCTTTAACTGATGTGGAGTTCTACTTGTTGGAAGAAGACAAAACCGCTATATCCTCACTGGAAAAACACAAGAGTCATAGACTAACTTGTTTCCCTCTAGACTATGAGAGACCATGATTGGTGAGGGGTGAGAACACTTGAAACACTAAAGCTGATTGCGCATGTGACTTGTGGGGCACCAAAATCTGCACCTGAGCTTGATTCAGGCTTCTTCTATAATTGCTGGTGAAGGCAATTTTATTAAAAGTCACACAGATGGGAGATAGCATGAGGGTAATCAGCAGGTGATTGTCCACATGGGAGATATGTAAGCAAGATCACTGCCCTGTATAATGAATTGATTTGTACAGAATCTAGTATTGTTGTAAGATTACAAGCTACTTTATTTTCTACAAAATACAAGCACTCAGCTGACATTGAAGTAATTGTGTCTGTTGGTTGATTGCTTTTTGAGTTTTGAGCTCATTCTCTCCATGCTACCTCCATGGGAAGCCTGTAACCGCTCACCGCGCTGAAAGTCAAATGCGTAAAGGGATGCAATTGAACCAGTTTCCAGAGTCATGGAAAGAAGGACCCCAGGGCAACAGTGGCAGATGACCTCAGCTACCACGGTTGGGACCAATAACCTCCACCCTTGGTACCCCCAAAAAGGGGTCTGACAGTAACTCTTCTGTAAAGTCCATTCATACTGAATCCCCGTGGATAGGTGGCACAGGTATGGTTTTAAAAGACCCACTGGTTTACTATGTGAAACCTTAATAAGCCAAACAATATTTGTGATAGTGTGATTTAATCTTGCTGGGGAAAATGTTTGATAAATGTAAACCATTGGATGCACCGGTCTTGTCCCTGGATACCCTGGGACAAAATCCTCCATTTGCATAATGTGAGACACTTATTTCAATGGCCATTGGATGTTCAGCATTGGAATGTTGCAAAATATGAGCTCTAGAACAGCATTGTTCAGGAAAACATGTTTGGCCATTCATTTAGTCTATACAGAAATGTGTTATAATGTAAATATTTAATTTATTCTGGTAATTTTGGAACCTCCATCGAAAAAGTGAATGAGCTATGAAATATGGAAATAATCATTGAATCCTCACTTTCCATGAATGCTCAGGGGAATAAATTGTATAGATCCACCTTCCACAACATGAAGCACTTCAATGCATCTTTTCACATCTTGGATTTCCTGAAAAAATTGAAGCAATAATATCACTCATGTTTTCAAAATTGAATTACGCTAATTGCTTGTATGATGGATTTCCACTCTTAAGCGTGAGAAGACTGCTGAGAATTCAGAACTCAGCAGCAAGATTGGTTTTACATCCGAAGATACAAACCCAACTATCTCCTGTCTTGAAGGCTCTGCCCTAGTTAAAGGTTACCAGAAGATCTTTATTCAAGCTATTATGCATCACTCACAGAGTGATAACAGGTAAAGGTTCTAAATTCTTGTAGACATCATTCACCGAATTCCTCCAAACCAGGAACTTATTTTCCAGGCTTGCTCTATGTCTTACAATTCTAGCATACAAGAAAATATTCTTGGTGACCCTACTTTCTCAATACAGGCTGCCAAGTTATGGAATTGCCTCCCAGCAAAGGTTAGACCCATTGAGAACGATGTGGAATTCTGAATTATGGTTAATTAGCAGTTTACTAACAGGGAACATAAGTATGATTTGTCTGCAAACACGAGAACCAGTACAAACTACTGACAGATGCTCATACGCTACTTGTCGAAAAACCAAGGGAGTCTACCTCAGCACTATCTCTAGACAAACATCTCGCCAGAAGTCTTGCTCTAACAGACTATAACAGAAATCCCTGGAATATTCAACTGGACAAAATGTCCAACATAGTATTTTTGCACAATGAAAACATTAAGTATGAACACAAGAAGTTTAGACATATTGTTACACTTTAGATGAACAAGCGCAACTCTACACCTATGGTGGTCACACCTATTGCCCAAGATGACAGAATATGTACCACCTCATTTCTAATTTCCAAGCTAATCAATCAAAAATATAATTAATTTCTATCACAAAGAGCTTTAGATGTAATTCATCACCTAGTTCATCTTCAGAACACAAGCCTAATACCTATTTAGTCAGTACACAAGAATCCTAAACTAGTGCATTAAATGGTTTCCATCCGAAGAATACAAGTGGAAAATATATGCAGTTAATTAAATACTTGACTAACCACTAACCCTGGGTTCACAGAGTTGCATACTACTTCCCAAAATGCCTGGCCAGGGGTAGGTAGCGCTGTATAAATGGATTTGCAATATACTTCTAAACCAATCTATCTATCATAGCTTCCATGTGTAGGTGTTACACTTGCTTTTTATTATCAAACATATAATAGAAAGTTTCATAACAAGAAGACAAGGTTATCACACAGCAAATAAAGCTGCCATTACTAAGTTCTTCCTGGGCCAGATACATTACAAAATACCAACATTGCCCTCATCTGAAGAAATTCCCAGCTAATTCCACATAGCAAACTTAAAGCCATCCTCGAATTGTGGATTCTCCTCACTCCTATGATGCATTTATCTGACCATGTCATGAAATTGACACAGGCCTTCTCCAGGCAAGGCCTGATACTCTGAATAGTATGGAAGACCACCATTTCTCTGTCCTAGCAGTACTTAATTCAGCTGCTTTCAGCATTGTTGATTACCCTTCTTTCTTGCACTGGCTCTTGTCAGCCACCTTTTTTTCTGAGACTGATTCACAAAACTTGTTTTATCACATAAAGTAGCCTTATCACAGGTAAAGGTTTTTTGATTTATCTGCTCGCGGAGATAATGCATGACATTTTAACCATCCTGTAATGATCTCATGAGATGTGTGATATACGTGCGTGATGTAGGCAAAGCATGCAGAAAATATACACACCTGAGATCTGACTTAGGGCCTGATTTAGAGTTTTGCAGACGGGTTACTCCGTCATAAGTGTGATGGATATCCCCCTGCGCCATATTACGATCTCCATACCCTATAATGGGATCGTAATACAGCAGACGGTATATCTGTCATGTTTGTGACAGAGTAACCCAATCTGCCGACGCTAAATCAGGTTCTTAGATTGGAAAACTGTGCATATCCAAACCACCAAAGTAGTAATATTCTGTACACTAACAAACATCTAGCCATAAAATTCCAACCCTTAAAACATCCCTTGTGTGTGAATGCATCTTGCCTATGCAATGTATGAAAAACGGGAGAGCTACATTAAACAGTCTTTAAAAATGTTTTGTAGAAAATATTTTGCAGAAGAAACTAATAAGCAAAAAAAAACCTCTAATAATACATAATTTATGCATTGCATACTGACTTACGTATGCATATGTTCATATATATATGTTTGTGAATCAGACCCATTGTGTTGGTCTACTTCTAGTCACCTCTTTCTTTACCAGTTGAAAGTAACAAAGGTTAACATGTCTCACAAGGCCTAACTTGGCCCCTCAGTTCTATCCGCTTTTCTCCAGACTGTTGAATTATCTGTTATACCACTTCTCATACTGACACACTCGGAAGAGATCCTAAAACATTCATATGTGATTGACACAAAGCTCTGCACTAAAATCATAGGAACGGAAGACGCATCACACATTGTCATAATCTGATAGCCGTCAAAACCCAGATGACTCAGTGTTTATAAAAGTAAAGATCTCAAGGAAAGAATTAAGCTCCTCCACCTAAAAATAAACTGACCATCAGACGTAACATGCCACTTGAAATCACATCCATATTTGGGAGCAAGATCAACACGTGGACCAAAGGAAGACACGGGGGAGTCATTTGTGACACCGGCTCTCACTGTTGCAAAAATTGTAATGAAGTCGTCCAAACTTGTGGCTTCCCCTAAAGATGTAAAATGTGTGGTAGGAAATATCAATGAGCGAAATTATCTCTTTCTAATCTTCTCACAGGAGCTCGTTGTTCGGCCCCAAAAAAGTAACTCCAGCAATCAGAGACACATAACTTTAATAATGTGGCAACTCGTCTCTGCGGTCTTAAGAGCTGGACATCAGCTTCCAGTAAAAGAGAAAAGAAAGGTTTCTTTGTCCCACAAGAGCTATTATGGAATGGCTTCTGCTCTCCGAAAAACAAAATCTCCAACTACACAGAACAATCACTGCCAAGGTCTGGTGTTGTCTGCCAGCCTTCTGGCTTTTTCAATGTCTGTTTTGTTTTGTCGTGGTTTTTGTAAAATGTTTTTGTTGGGGGAGCTTACGGTCTCTTGCCAATATTAAAAAATAAATGTAGAAAAAATATTTTGTTCTCAAAAAGCATGCATTTCTGTAGTGTCCCTTACATTGAAGGCAGCTAGTTTGTATGTGGATGTGCTCCTTGTGAATGAGCTGAATGCTATCACTAACAGTTAAAATAACCAGTAGCTGAAGTAGGGTGACCCACTGCCCCATGCTGTATGCTGTAGTGGATGGAACACCAATGTGACTGACACAATAGACCAAGGGAAGGAGAGGGCCGGATAAAATTCCCTAAGTTTACTATGTATCATTCCATTAAAATTAGAAGGTCTTGGTTAACTCCAGGCCTAAAAACTAGCTCCACTGTGCCTCCCAGGTGCCGCAAAACATGCATTAAAACAACTTTGCCCCTAAAGGCTCAAGTGTTTCTCCGTTTCTGGTCCTTATTTTGGAATTGTCTTTTTCCTGCAATTGTGGCACACCCAACCTTGCTTCAGTTCCGGTAACTATTGAAAACATGGCTTTTCTAAATATGTTATAATACATGAATTAAAAGTAGTAATGTTTCAAGGCATTATTACCACAGGCCTAACAAAGAATTACCAGCATATTGTTTGCAGTTTACCTTATACAAAACATTTAAATGAATAAGTAAAAACAAATTGCAAATTTGTCAAGATCAACTGGTATTTCTGATGGTATCCGTCAGAGACATTTTAATATCAATGGAAATGGTGGGGGGTATGCTTGACCCTTAATGAGCTCCTCAGTTGGTCTACAAATAGCAAACACAGAGGGCAGTTTTGCAAGAGATGCTCTGTGCGACTGAGAAAGGATAGCCAGTCAGCTAGCTTGGCCTGACTAGAAAAAGTAGGTTACATCAATGGATGGGGAAGTTCTTTAAACAGTACTAGGTTATGTGACTGAGCTGAGTGGGTTTTTTGAGGTGATCGATGGCCACCAGAGATTAATGTTTGCAGACTTTGGCCTCCATTTAGACATGGCAGATCACCCTGCCTGCCATACCCTCTGTCCGCCCTCTCAATAATGAGTCAGGCAAACCATCTGATTTTCCATACAGTACATTGTAAGGACAATTGGCTGCTAAATGAAAAAATCTGAATTTATGTCAATGGAATAGAACAAAAATGCTGACTTGCATTATCAGATAAATTCCAGATTGTGACAGCCATGTGATTTAGTCAGGAAGTCTATCTGGTTCAAAGAATCACTGGCACTGAAATACAGGGAAGAAAACAAGCCTGTCCAGTGTACATTCCAGGACACTAACTCCAAACACTCCTGGACCTTTCTTACCAAAGGGTATTTCGACCTTGAGAGCAGGGGAAGATCAGGAGGTAGCACATGGAGAATCCCTAGACAGCTTGGATGAGAAGATCCAGGACACCAGGAAACTGCCGGGACTATCAGCAGTCAAGTCACTAGAGGAAGAATCCTACTTGCAAGAGGAAGGAGATTATTAGGTCCCACAACCTGACTTTACAGTAGTTGCCACTAGGATTAAAACATATCAATTGTTTTAAACTAATGTAGCTGTTCAAGAAATTGGGCAGCCAAGTGCTTGCTGCCCCACAAAAACATGGTGAGTTTTATTAGTCTAGGATAGGAGAATTCAGCTATCATTCAAAGGAAAAATACTGAGAATGAAACGCTGATATCCGGAAACAACAACCGCATCCATTTTAAAAAGTGAAGTACAAGCACAGATGTTCTAAAACACGTTTGCTTATGTTTTAGGAATCATTCATAGATTAAGAAGTGGGTGTAAAAATGGGAATAGTCAGATTACTATTGTTACCATACATGACACAAACCATAGCAATCACAAAGCAGACATCAAGTGAATTCACTATAACCACCATGTTTTTTAGATCAATGCAGTAAGCCTGTTGTAGGTTGTTAGACAAAGAAATCACTAAGGGTTGATTAAGAGTGCCCTGGATGATTTGGAAATGTTTATCTCACCCTGTAAAATCCGAAATCCACAGAGAATTTAAAATTCACTAACTGAGATAAACATCACCAATCACAGGTTTCAGCCGAAAATGATGCCTAACATGCAGATTTTGGTGGTTCCCTCACTAAAATGCACACTTCTGCGCATTCATTGGGCCTACCCCCTCCCCCTTAAATCCCAGCAGGTGTGACTAGCCAAGTTTATCTGGAGGTGCAGACTTTATCTCGAGGGGTATCTATCATGTAAAGTACATTCTGCAGTATTTGCAATCGTGATAGGAAACCTCTTGATGTATAAATGAAAACTTTGCTTAGTTCATGAGAGTCCTAATGGAGATGGGAACTACTATTTTATTCAGGTGATGACATCTACAAGTTTCACTCAGGATTTGAAAAGAAAGGAAGGCACAATGCAAACCTGTGTCCTAAGGGGAAGTTCAATCAGTCCGTCAGATTAACCAGAAGCATTCATAGACTGTCACAAAAATTGGGCAGATGAGGCCTACGTAGTGGGACGGGGAGGGGCTAGATTTTTCATTATTGATGTAAACATTTATCCTAAATGAAGATCTTCTGTTGAAAGACCTTAGACAGCCAAAGGAGAGCTTGCCCTTGGCGACAGCACCACAGTGACAGCAAGTAACGGAGTGCACAACAAACAATGGTTTTGATTGAGTTTGTTGTGGGGTGTATCTTGATTGTTTTTTGTCCTCATCAGTCACCAGATGCTGGGGTCTTTTCTATCTAGGTGCAACCTATCCAACTGTGTCTTTCTTCCCCATGTGTGGATAGTATGAGCCTTCTCCAACACACCTTTGGGCCAAGTGACCCTGGCAAGTTAGACCTCTGGTATAATCATTGGACAACCCCAGCTATGCCCTACTCTTTTCCCCTATTCAGCCCACAATCACTCAACCAGCCAGTACCATATTATCATTCTTTTGCTTAAGCTACATTTGCAATCTAGATTCCCATCACTCTTGACTCCTTGTGCCCATTCCATAAAATGTGGGACTGCAGAGGAGACCCACTTCTTGCAAAGCTCCCTTCTTACCAGCCACACCAAATATAATAGCAATGATTGTTGTCCCTTCCTTTAACCTATTGTGGCCTTGTGTTCTTCACTGTCCTCTAACATACCAAACTGTACCAGCAATGGCTTACCTTAACATCTCTTTCTAGTATTCCAGGCATAGCCTTACCCACTTCTTGCCAGAAGAGCCCGAATTCGGGACACAGCCAAAACATATGCGCATCATCTGCTTTCTGTGTCCCGCATTTCTTCGTTGCCCGATTGTCAGGCGCAGATAAACTTTTTGGGATCCAGTATGCTCTGTGTAGAACGAAAAGATGGATCTTCCTTAAGGGAGCCGATTTGGCTGTTTTATACAAAATGTGCATATATACTTGCCATTTGTGATTGATATTCTCCATCCACAGCAGGTCCTTCATCCAGAGCCCCTCTGGCAGTGTGAAGTCACCATCTAGTGCCTCTAGAAATGCCCAGTACCATTTCGCCACCTTCTTTTTTTGGGGGGACACCCCTGTGGAACTGTCTTTTAAAAGGCATTTTTGTCCCAAAGCCAAGGCGGAAATCTGGTAGTACTCAAAGGTGGAGAGCCTATAGTCTATTTTCCTTGAAATGTACACCTACGAGATCAGGACCCCTTCCTGAAAAAGTTAGCCCTACTTTTCTATGCCAGCAGTCTTCAGAGGTATTGTATGCTGATCCCAAAAACATTCTGGGGTGCCTGGAGAGATCCAAATGGGGGACAACTCACAATAGTATGGTATCTTACAGGACGATCTAATTTGTGCTCGAAGTCTGACCACCATAGCCACAACTTTCAACTTCACCTTTTTAAAGTACTAAACATCTCCGAACTCATACAATTTTTTTTCGCTCCCTTGCCCATGTCTTTTTAGCATGGTGCTAACCATACGTCCTATTTGTGAGTAGTCGATGCAGGACACCAGCATCCAGTTGTTTTTCCATTGGAAAACACAGCAATATAGTTGGAAGTCTTGCCCTGCTAAAGCTCCCTTTACCATTTTTCTGTGCAGCTTGTGCAGCTTCCTCCACGCAGTCCGCACCCCCTTGAGGCCCAGATAAAACTGCTTAACTCACTCTGTAGTTTATTAAACCAGCCTTTTTTTAAGCATAATGATATTGAATTAAACACAAACGTGAACTTGGGAAGAATTGACATCTTAACAATGTTAGTTCTGCCAATTATGGCAAAAGGGAGGTTCATCCAGGTTCTCAGGAGCTTTCTCATTTCCATTATGGCTTTATTAAAATTTACCTGCGATAGCTTCTCCTCATCGTTTGTCACATGTATGCTAAGGTTTCTGATCTCTTTTTTCACTTGATGACTCTCCCGCTTCATGTTCCATATCATAAGTTCAGTTTTAGTACCATTAACCAAGTACCACGAGATCTCAACACATTCCTTTATAATTCTCTCAATACTGGGATGAGATATCGCCAAGTCTGATGTAAAAACCAGTAAGATGTCAGCATACAAAGCCACTTTCTTCTCCCAACCATTATTTTGTAAAGGTAGAATGCCTTGACTGTTCCTCAACTTCCTTTCTAGTGGCTCAATACATAGATTAAATACAAGTAGAGACAGTGGACAGCCCCGTACTGTGCCCCTCTGTATTTTAATCTCCCTTGACAATCTGTCAGTTACTGCAGTCCTGGGCACAGCTTCCTTATATACACTGTCTTGCACAACCTTTCACAAGACCATTCTTCCTAAGTACTGAATACATGTACTTCAAGCTTACCATGTCAAAAGCCTTAGCAACATCAAAGGTCAAAATAGCCAGTGGGTCCCAAGTCATTGCCATATCACTGGATCCAATCAACCCATTTGTTAACTCATGCAGGTTTCGTCCACTAATAAACACCTTCTGGTCTTGATGTACTAAGCTGCCAATCACTTTATCTAGTCTGTTAGTCAGAATCCATGTAAAAAACGTATAGTCACAGTTCATGAGTGAGAATGGTCTGTATGATTTGCCGAGCTTAGGGTCCTTACTTGGTTTTAGAATAATACTTATTATAGCGTCATTCCACGACTGCGCGGGGAAGGGGCATTCTCTCCCCTCACAAAAATGTGAAAAATGGAAGTATCACATTCTTAAGTGCCATATATAGTTCGTTGGAGAAGCCATCTGGGCCAGCCTCCTTGCCATTTTCCCTTCACTCAAAACCTCCCTAACCTCCTCCTGAAGTACCTCTCTTTTCAAAAGGTCTGATAAACTTGTTTCTAAACGTAAGCATGAGTCCTCCACAAGCCAACCAACAACAAATTCTTCTAAAGCTACTGATTTTACCCTGTACAATCTCTAGTAAAAAGTGGCAAATGCTTCCTCAGTGGCCCTATCATCCAAACACAGTTCCCCTGTTAAACTGTCTTTAAACTCCCTAATATGGGTTCTATTATTTTCCATTTGTTTTCCATGCTGAAAGCTTTCTACAAACCACCCATACTCAAAAGCCAGGCTTGCTTGAGTCCAGTGGCATTGCAAGCACAGGACCCACGTCTGGACATACCCGCCCAACTTAGGGCAATAAATGCAAAAAAGAGCAAATGGCTCGCTCTACCACTGATTTCATGCTAGCCTGGCTGATGAGTGGTGATGAAGCAGAAAATGAAGGTTTTGATTTATTTACGCGTAAACGCAGTGTGAAATAATCATGTGTGACTTTAACCGAACTAATAAAGATTGTACGGGGACAAAATGTGCCCTCAGAGTAGTTTGCCAACATTTATTAGCGTGCTTTATATAACGTGGTGTATTAGAATTGCACTAATCCGACATAATCGTAAACGTGTGCTACGATTTGCTTGCTTGAAATGTTTTAGCTTAGCATTACTTTAGCGGAGGCTTTGGCCTAGTTGCCTGGTCTCACGGTTTAGATGCTCGTATTTTTCCAATGTGCTATTAAACGTGTATTTCTGCTTGAAGCTGTACTTTTCCAATGAGATCGTTCACATGCTTATCTTAAGGTTTCGTGCCAGCCTGGCATATTTTCTCTTTACTCCAAGGTCGATTTGCAGGTGCGGACAATGGAGGCTCTGAAAGTGAGCTAATTGGTATACAATGTTGCAACTTGCGTACCCATCTCCAAGGATAATGTATGCTTAAGTAAAAGCTTGAGAACTGTCGTTTTTGATTGGACAATTTGAAGCTAACCTATGAACCCTCCAATGGAAGACCCTACTGGATTTGAACTGTTGTCTATAAAAACCAGGTGCACGAGAAGAAATGAGGCTATTACCAGCTTGATACCCGCCATTTTGCAGACTTCGTAGCTATTATGGCCCACTTTGCTGCGACGCCATTTTGAAAGAGACTTTGATGCTTTCTCTAATCGAGAGAAAGAGACTTTAATGATTCTTGCCCTAGAGATTTTTACTTTGATCCCTTGCATGAAGTAGTAGTTTTACCTTGCCGCCGTGAGGCAACTGCCCCGTCCACCCCTGCCCCTTTGCCCCGTCCCATGCTGATCGAGAAACGGTACCTGTGAGATGAAGACTTCCTTGATTGCTGATCGTAATTGGTAAATATGAAAGGAAATTGTAAAATTGCATTGTGTTTCCTTTAGGTAACCAACTGCTGATTTTGATAAGAGCCCTAGTTAGGAGTTTTCTAAATTAATGTTGCTAAATTGTTTTCGCATGAAGTCCCACATGCCGATGCTAATTTGAGGTTAGACGAGGATTCCATATGTCGCACGATGCAATTTGAGATCTTGTTATGCTGACTAAATGTATGCGATTAGTTCATTACAGATTATCGTATTAGTGATTTGCATTGCTATTATCGAATGCCTTGTGATTCAAATGCTACATAGATTGCACTTGTTTCGCCGCTATGGACAGCTATTAATGTTCATTTACGTTTATCATTTGGTGTTGAGACACATTTATATTGTGCTAGCTTTGTTAATATAGGGAAATAAAATTCACTAACTTTGAATAAACTGGTGTGGTTATTCCTGACTGAAAGGTCAGGGTTCGCCGAAAATGTATTCTGGACTAATTGTCAAGTGTTATGTTGATCAAGGTATTGCTTATGTTCGTTATTAATTATTGATTTAAGGAAATTGATCGATATAGAGTACAGAGAGTTCCACTTAGTCAAAAGATTCATCGGCCTAAAGAGCGTCCAAAATACAGGTAAATTATTAATACGGACCGCTCTATCAGTAGATGGTAGCAGAGGACGGTTTCGTCTTTTGGGACCCTGTACTCTTAAAGTACATGGTGTTGAATTAACGGTTACGCATTTTGAGACCCCACTCGAGAAGTTGAATTAGATTTTTTTTTGGGTAAAACAGATTGACAGAATGATGATGGGCTAGGTCCACCGCGACTTTCCCGGGATCTCGGAGCTTGCGAATGGAGAGAATGGAGGTGTGGAATCGGCGTTGGCGGTACTAGTGATGGTATGAGTGAAGTTAGGGTTTTGCGCTTGCACAGCTTATTGCCGCAGGGTGTGTGAAAAGGTTGCGAGGATTTTTTTCTTTTTAGAAGATAGCGGAGGTGCGACTCCGAGTGTAGAAGTAGAGAAGTCGTCGAACTTCATAGAAATAGCGGAGGTGCGACTCCGAGTGTGAGAGTAGGGAAGTCGTCGAACTTCATGTGCATGTGGCGCTTTGTGCATAAAAAGGTCCACGTGGTTGTTGTTGTTGAGACGGGCCCTGCGAGGTCAAGAGACTCCGGAGTATGTTGATCCATGTTGTGGTCTGGGCGGTTTAGTAGGTTGATTGGTGCCTGGTCAACGAGTCGGTACGTGTGTAAGGGAGTGAAAGAAACTTCGACTTCGGGCTTTGACAAGATTCTAAGTGCACTAGAACAGATCATTGACAAGTTGAGAGTAGGTCTGCGGGTCAGATTTGCTTGCGAACGTGGGGATCGAGAAAGACGGAATAGCGGCCGAGGCTAGTGAAAAGTCCCTAAGGTCCTGAAGCGATTGTGTTAAACTTCCTGTAGTAAACCGACAGATCTGTTTTAATTTTTGGTAGCTCGCGATACATGCAAGAAGTTGTTACGAGAAGAGCTGAGTGAAGGAAGACTAGCCGCGAGGCTTTGTCAGCCGCAGTGTGTGTGAGTGTGACGTCACTAGGAGCCGCGCTGGGATAGGTTGGTTGCAGAGAAGGGTCGCGCACGGATTGGACGCAGTCCGTGGGACTCGATTGGAAGGGGAAAGGCAAGCGAAGAGTATTCCGGGAATTAAAGTCACCCATTGATTACAAACTTTGTGAAATAAAAGACGAGAAAATGAAATTCTTTAAAGCATTTAGGAGTGCGATGAAGGGGGAGTCTTACATTAAAGCGAGCGTAGGAGAGGAGACGCCGCCCGAAGGCACACCAGCTTACATTGTAATGGAAGAGAAGGGGGTAGCTCCGTGTCTATGGCTAAAGCAATGGCACAAACTGACAGAGAAACATGGGAGCGTAGCGTTCCCGATACATGGGACATTCAATATAAGGATTCTAGAGAATTTGAGATTCACGATGTACGACATGAAGGTGCCTCCAAGGCCAGCCCAGTTTGAGGCTCTAGCGATTTGGGAACTAATGGCCAGACAGCAACAGCAGAAGAAGTTTGAGACCAGGATGAGAAAGGTAGAAAAGACACTAGCGGATGCTAGGTGGGATAATGCACAGGTGTGGAGGTCAGATGTATTGCAGGGGATAAAATTGTTTCCCGCAATTACTAAGGAAGAAGAGGAGACATGTAAGAAAGCTACCTGTAAGACAGACAGGAAGTGTTCCAAGGATAGAGAGGACGAGGAAAAGTTGAGAAGAGAAGAGGAGTTAGAGGATGAGGAGTTAATAATGCAATTGCTGAACGACCGTCCACCACCTTATGCGGAGAATGGACAAGGTCCAAGTACCAGTTCTGCCCCTCCGGCACCGGTACAGAACAGTGAAACCCAGAGTTCAGGAGCGTCATCGGGATCTAAGGACCCGAGTTTATTGTTCACCCCGCAGATACCGCAGGTTAGGAGAATATATCCAGATGTGCCCATGTTGAAACCAGCAGAAAATTATCAGCCGCAGATGCCAGGGTACTACAGCAGTGACAACAGTGGAGGAATGATTCTAGATCCAACAGTAAGGGGAGGACAGAATGGTCACAACCCAACATGGACACAAGCTGAATCAACTCAGTTTTTGATGCCTCAAAAGCAGATGCAGGGGGGAAACGCACATGCTCAGATGACGGGGAATCAGATGGGCATGCCGGCAATGATGACCCATGGTGTGGGAATGAACATGCCTCAGAACATGGGAAATGGACAAAACCCAGATGCGATATCGCTACCCATTACTGTAGGTCCACCGGTACCTCTGTACAGTCAGCCTAATTTAGGTATGAGCGGTCAGGGATCAATGCTGCAGAACGGGACAGAAAGGAGGTGCATAGAAAACACTCCAGGGATAACTCCGATAGCGGCTCAGCCAACTGGACCCGGATCCTTGATGGAGTTTAGTCCCATGTGTGCTCAGTCAACACTGGTGAGGTCGAGTCCCCCACTGATAATACCTCTAACATCGAACACTGAAAAGTTGCCGCAACCATCAATGGCAGTTGATGTGAACGCTACACTTATGGGGGTAAATGCGCAACAGCTGACACAATGGTTCAACAGTCTAAATTCCACACAAAGTTCAGCCAGTGGGAAGGGAGAAGACTATATGAATAGGGTCAGGTTGAACATGGAAGCACAAGAATTGGTGGAAGGGACTATGGGTGTGAATAGGTTAGAGTCCTACACGGAAGAAGAGCTGAGGTATCTATGTCCCAGGATAACAAAAGAAGTGAACAAGGTACACAAAAGCTTGCAAGAAGTAGCTGACAAAAACGGGGTTGATATAGACAAGACAAAACACTTGAGCAGAAGCTACAGATTGGATTTTGGGACCACAGATTTTGAACACATGAGGTCAGCAGGCATGAAGGCGCACCTTAGAGAATTGCTGCAGAGTGCACAAGTATGGAGGTGCTTAGACAAGTGGGAAAGCAGGTGGGTAAAGAGAAAGGAAAAGAGGAGGGACAGTGCTACAGAGCATAATGAGAAAAGACCACAAAGCAGCGAGACAGTAACCATGTTACCAATGAGGGAGACAGCAGGGGGAAAATTAATACATGTATCATGGCACAGAAGCGGTATTCAGTCTTTTACGGATGATTTTCCCAAACTGAGAGAGAAGCCGATTGAATGGTATCAACAGACTGATAGGTTTGTGAAGCTTGCAAAATGCCTCTGGGAAGACCTGAATGCTCTCTTTGAGATTGTGGTTCCGGCAGATTTGTGGGAGGATTGCAAAAGAGCTGTAGGTTGGCCGACAAGTGAACCAGAGAGAGACAGGGAGACGGGTGCACCATCACCTATGGTGATGAGTTTGTACTATAAGGTGATTGAGCATTTGAAGACGAAGGTTGCCGCGAAAAATGTGGATTGGCAGAAGATTGATCGAACTGCCCAAGAGGCTAAAGAGTCGATTCATAGTTACTATGAGAGATTGTTGAAGGCGTTTAAGAACTACAGTGGCACGGAAACAATAGAGGCGAAGGACATGCTCCATTTTGTCTTCAGATTTGTGGAAGGGCTGAGACCAGAGATAAGTCAGATGATAAAGTCGCATTTGATTTGCTGGCAGTCGAAACCGATTGATGAGGTGTTGAATTATGCGAAATACTGTAGCGACGAAATTGAAGTGAAACAGAAAAAGTTGAAAGAGAAGGTGATGATGATGCAGCTTAAGGCAGCTCAGACAGGTTTGCAAGGTTTGCAAGGGATGCAAGGGTTCCAACAGCAGGTACCGCAACCGCAGCCGCAGTTGCAGGGAAACATGGCGTTTCAGCCACAGGCCAGAGGCAGAGGCAGAGGAGGTTTTGCGAATAATGGTCCGGATTTGAACACTGTTGTGACGGGTGTGCAGGCAATGAAGAAGGTGATGCCGTGTCACGCGTGCGGAATTGTAGGTCATTGGAAACGCGAGTGCCCAATGGTGGTGCAGGAAGGTACAGGTGCAGGTGCAGGTGTTGGTCAGCAAAACAATGATGTCAATGCATTTCAGACAATGAGGGGACCGAAAATGAGAGGTCCAAACCCAAATTTTCAGACCATAAATCAATTGCAGGGATTGCAACCTATGCAGCCGCAGCAGATGCAGATGCCCCGTATGCAGATGACGCAAATGCAGCCAATGCAACAGCAGTTACCTATGGTACCTAATCAGCAAATGCAAATACCCTTGGCACCAATGAGTCAGCAGCAAGTGATGGTTCCTCCACAGGTCTCGGGTCAGGTAATGAGTACAAATGGCACCGTACAACAGTTCCCATTACACAGTGAGAGTGGAATAAACAATGTATGGGAGAGTGAAAGTTCAGAAGAAGAAGGAGATTGTGTGCTTGCAGCATCCTTGGAAGTTGATCAAAAGGGTCCGTACGTAGAGGGAAGAGTAATGGGTCATCGTGTTTCATTCTTGGTTGACACGGGAGCCACACGTTCAACTGTTAAGGGCAGTGAAGTACCAAATTTGCCACTCTCAGGGAGGACAGTTCAAGTGGTGGGAGTAGCAAACAGGCATCTGACGAACCCAATAACAGATCCGGTACCAGTCAGCATCGGTAACTATCAAGGGGTACATCAGTTTGTGGTATGTGACTCAAGCCCGATAGCACTATTAGGAAGAGACCTATTGTGCAAATTGGGGTGTTCGATCATGTGTTCGAACGAAGGAATAACAATCCAGACGAGCAGTGATGGGGAAGAAGAGGACAGTGTAGAGGGGGATGAGATGGAAACCGTAGATGAAGAGTATCCTCTGATTTGTCTTTTCCCGATGATAACTGAAGAAGATATTCCAGCTGAATTACGGGAGACAGTCGGAAAGGAAGTGTGGGACATGACAGGGAAAGAGGTGGGATTGATGAAAGGAGTGGAACCAGTGAAAGTGACTGTAAAGCCCAATGCAGTCTTTCCCCAGACCCCACAATACCACATGGCACAGGACACCCTTATGAAGGTTGCCCAGCTCATTGACGAATTTGTAAAACAGGGAGTACTGAAAGAGGTGTTAAGCAGTCCATGTAATTCACCAATAATGGGACTAATAAAGCCAAGTGGGAAGGTCCGACTTGTGCAGGACTTGAGGAAAATAAATGACATCATAGTCAAGTGTTGCCCTGTCGTACCAAATCCAGCTGTGATAATGTTCCAGGTCCCTTGCGATGCTGAGTGGTTCTCAGTCACCGATTTGTCACAAGCATTCTTTTCTGTGCCTCTTCATGAGGACAGCCAATTCCTCTTTTGTTTCAAATTCCTAGACAGAGTGTACAGTTGGTGTCGAATTCCTCAAGGGTTTTCTGAGTCACCGTCAATCTTCAATCAGATTCTAAAAAAAGACTTGGAAGAGTTAGAATTGCCATTCGAGTCAACCCTAGTACAGTACATTGATGACTTACTGGTTGCATCAAAGACAGAAAGTGGCTGCACAGCAGATACCATTGCTCTGTTGAATCATTTGGGAAGGAATGGACATAAGGTGTCTCCTTCCAAATTGCAGTTCTGTCAGAAGAAAGTGAAATACTTGGGTCACCAGATAGAGAAAGGGTCACGGAAAATAATGAAGGAAAGAATAACAAGCGTACTTCAAATGAGTCCACCAAAGACAAGGAGGGAGGTGAGGAAGTTTTTGGGAATGGTGGGCTACTGTCGCCAGTGGATTCCCAACTTCTCGACTCTAGCAAAGCCTCTACTGAAACTGACCCAGAAGGATGCTTTGGATCAAATTGAGTTGAAAGGAGATGAGATGGATGCTTTTGTTGAACTGAAAGAATGCATGTGCAGGGCTCCAGCTTTAGGTATGCCTGATTACACAAAGCCTTTCACATTGTTTTGCCACGAACGTGATGCATGTTCTTTGTCTGTCTTGACTCAAGCCCATGGTGGCGTAAACAGACCAGTAGCGTATTTTTCAGCTACTTTGGATCCGGTCGCAGCAGCACTCCCAGGGTGTTTGCGCGCCGTAGCAGCAGTTGGTATCAGCCTCACTCAGAGTGAAGGAATAGTGATGGGATACCCAGTAACAGTCATGGTCCCTCACTCAGTTGAGATACTTTTGACCCGCTCCCGAACGCAGCACATGACTGGAGCTAGGCTCACAAGGTATGAAACGATAATTCTGGGCTCACCGAATGTGCAGCTGAAAAGGTGCACTACGTTGAATCCAGCAACCTTGCTCCCTGGAGAAAATGCTGAAATTGAGAACGCTGAAGACGTCGAGCATGACTGCCTTCAGGTGACTGAATTTTGCACAAAACCTCGACCTGACATTAAGGATACTAAGCTTGATGAAAATGACCAAATTCTTTTTGTTGATGGCTCATGTCTAAGAGACGGGATGGGGATTTTGAAAGCAGGATATGCTGTATGTACTGTAACAGGGGTCTTGGAAGCGGGATGGCTTCAAGGAGTCTATTCTGCACAAGTAGCAGAACTTGTAGCCCTTACCAGAGCATGTCAACTGTCTGCATTGATGAAAGTCACCATTTACACTGATAGTCAATACGGGTTTGGGATTGTGCATGACTTTGGACAACTATGGTCACAGAGAGGTTTCCTGACTTCTTCAGGATCCCCAGTGAAGAACGGGGAGAGGATAAGGGAATTGTTACACGCCATTCAAGTGCCAGCCGAAGTTGCAGTGGTAAAGTGCAGTGCTCATACAAAAGGACAGGACTATGTTTCTCTGGGAAATGCATATGCGGATCAAGTCGCAAGATTTTGTGCCTTGAATTGTATATTACTCAGAGATGAATGGAATTTGATAAGTGAGCCAGAACTAGAACCAGCTGAAGCATTTGCCTTGAAGGTCGTAGATACAATAGATGAATTAAAAGCATTACAAAATAATGTCAGGGAGGATGAAAGAGATTCCTGGATTAAATCACAATGTATAAAGAGACCAGACGAGTTATGGGTTTCAAATGAGGGAAAATTTGTTTTGCCAAACAGTCTCTTATCACAGCTTGCGCGGTTCTATCATGGGCAAGCTCACCTAGGGAGAGATGCCATGATAAGATTGTTCAAAACTGATTGGTTTAACCCCAGATTTCGTCAAGCTGCAGAAGCAGTTTGCCATCGATGTGTCACTTGCCAGCAGATGAACCCAGGAAAGGGAACAGTTGTGAACGCGAGCCACATTGGTAGGGCAAGCGGGCCTTTTAGTCGTATGCAGATGGACTTCATTGAGATGCCCATGCATGGAGGTCTAAAGTATGTGTTGGTGATTGTGTGCATTTTTAGTCACTGGATTGAGGCATACCCCACACGTAGAAATGACAGCCTTACAGTTGCAAAGCTATTGTTGAGAGAGTTGATACCACGTTTCAGATTCCCGATCTCTTTAGAATCAGATAGGGGAAGTCACTTCAATAACGAGGTGATAAAGTTACTTTGCGAAGCGCTGAACATTGAGCAAAAACTGCATTGTAGCTATCGCCCTGAAGCATCAGGATTGGTGGAGCAGATGAATGGTACACTGAAATCAAGAATGGCGAAAATATGTGCATCGACAAATTTGAAATGGCCTGACGCATTGCCCTTAGTGCTAATGTCAATGAGAAACACCCCTGATAGAAAGACTGGATTGTCTCCGCACGAAATTCTCATGGGCAGGGCTATGAGACTTCCTGCAGTTCCCGCAAACGCGCTTTTGAATATTACAGATGATATGGTGTTAGACTACTGCAAGGGTCTGGCTGACGTGGTTCGCTCTTTCTCTCACCAGGTGGAAGCGACCACCTTGCCACCGATCCAAGGTCCAGGACACGCACTGAAAGCAGGTGACTGGGTCGTGGTAAAGAAGCACGTGAGAAAGTCGTGTCTGGAACCCCGTTGGAAAGGCCCTTTCCAAGTGATCCTGACGACAACTACTGCTGTGAAGTGTGCGGGGGTTCCCAACTGGATTCACGCCAGTCACACAAAGAAGGTGTTGTGTCCCACAGATGAGGAAGTTGAAGCGCTGAAACTGCCAGTGCCTGATTAAACAGTGCTGAGTGCTGAGACAGAACAAAACCGAACTGAAAGCGAACAGGCAGAAGCAGGAGAGAGAGGGATATTATTGGAGGGCGAAGAGTCCGACTCACTTGGGGAAGACCAAGGAGAAAGTTCAGACAGCGACGAAGCAGCTGAAGGTGACAAAGAACCTGAAGCAGCTGAGGGTAGCAAAGAGCCTGAAGCAGCTGAGGGTGACAAGGAACCTGAAGCAGCTGAAAGTGATACAGAGCCTGACGAAAGTAACGGTGACGAAGGGCTCGAAGAAGGTGAAAAAGCAGGAGAGTCTGATCAGAGGAGGGCTTTCCCAGAAGCAGACGGTATAGAAAAAGAAAAAGAGAACGTGATTGATTCCCCAGAAGGAGGGGACAAGGCAGAACAGAACGAAAAAGTTCAAACTTCTACAGAAAAGGTCGCAGGTCCAACAAATGGACATGGTGCGAAGAGGAGACTAAGTATATCACCAGTAAAACAAAGGACTGGAGAAGGTTTGAACGACGGAGAAAGGCCAAAAGTGAAAGAGAAAAGAAAGGAAGTGTCTGTCGTGGTACCAACCTCGAGCGAAGAAAAAGACTTGACAAAAGAGGAAAGTACCAGCGAAGCAGAATCGAAAAGAGAAGCAAAATTGAAAAGGAAAAGGATACCGAACAGAAGATATTCCGGTCCTGAATGGGCATATGCAGTCAATGACGATTGGACTGACGAGTTTGTATCTCTAAGCATCGAGAACGAAGAAGAGGAAGAGATACCAATAGAAAAGAAAAGTTTTATGGATAGTGTTGATTGAAAGGGTGATAAATGACATTGCTTGCTACAATCTAACGTGAAACAAACAACCAGCTGAGACATTGCTAAACCGGATGAGACACTTGCTGAACTGATAAAGACTGAATTATTGCCGAATTGAGACAAATGCTGCTAACCGATAAGTGACTGGCCTCCTGAAGAAGACGGTGTGAACATTGCGCTCGTTCAGCTTTGTAACTGAATTGCTAAATAGTTTCATTTATAGGTGCTTCTAGCTCTCTGATTCTATACAGATCATGACGCAAAACAATAGAAAGAAATATTGTAAATATGTGTGTATAGGCTTGATAATTGCATGTGTACTAATAATAATGGCAATTGTGCTTGGAATGCATGGAAAGGGTAAGAATGAGAAAATTTATGCTTCTACTTTTTCTCCTGTTACTGTCACCGAACTAACCGCATTGAAAAGACTAGCATTGGATGAGAGACTCTTGCATGATAAGAAAGAGCTTTCGTATAACGTTTTCTATCGCTTGCTAACAGAGTATGTTGAGACTATGGATGCGAAAGATTGTTATGTGTGTACACAGATACCGACATCAGTGAAGGAAGGGGTGACATATCACCACATGCCTCTTACATATGGGATTACATGTAGTATAGTAATGTCTAGGTTTTATGGTCAAACTAACATACAGTATTTTTACTCAAATTATGATGTTACCTTTGCATATGTTCCTATAATAGCGCAGCTAAGCCAGATTGCTAAAGATTGGGATGCTAAGATAATGAGGGAATTTTTCGAGCCAATGCAACCTTTTGAAACGGCTCACGCTCATAGGGAAAATCTCACCTGCTCGCTCTCTGCAGTAGAAATAAGCTTTTTAGATCGCACAGATGATAGAAGGGCACAAATGAATGCGAAATTAGAAAAGGAGCTACATAAGAGGACTTCAGTAGATAATTATGATTTTGCTGCAATAAAGACACAAGGGAAAATAGCTTTAGATGCTTGGCATGTAGGGAAATTTTGTATATATCGAGGTGAATCTTATTATGACAACATTTTTGTAGGAGCGAGTGAGTGTAAACATACGTTTATCTTTAAGGCCAAATGGACATTCATGATGGACGGACTTGACCCTGTCATACCAGGTGTATATTACATTTGTGGATATAATGCCTATTATCGTCTTCCAAAGGGATGGTGGGGGAGATGTTATTTGGGTATAGTGTTCCCAAAGGTTTATCAACTGGATGACCTATCGATGATTCAAAAGACATCTGGATCCCATCGTATCCAGAAACGAGAGACCGCAGCTTCTGTGGTAGGAGATATATTTGGAGCCATGATTCCTTCATTGGGAGTTTTGTTGAATTCCATCAAGATAAGAAAGTTGTCTACTATAGTGGATACAATGTTGACGAAGTTTTCAGGTGCTATAATTCTGATAGATGCTGAACTTGCAGCGGAAAGAGCTATGACTCTTCAAAATAGGCTTGCTTTAGACATTCTTTTAGCAAAGGATGGTGGCGTTTGCAAAATGCTTGGTGCACAACACTGTTGTACTTATATTCCAGACAATAGTGTGAAAATTAAAACTATGCTTGCTAATCTAACAAAAGAGAGTGCAGATTTGAAGGAACTGAAAGAACCAGGAGTGTGGGAGAAGGTTGGAAAAGGACTTGATTCAGTGGGACATTGGATTGGGGGAATTTGGAATGGAATATTACTGAAAATAATAGAAGTAATATTAATAGTAATAATTTGCATATTTGGAATTTGGGGAATAAAAAGGGGGATAATAATGATTATGGAAAGAATTAAAAGGAGAAAAGAAGAGAAAATTATGAAAAGAATGGCAGAAGAATACAAAGCGCAAACTAGGGGAATTAAAAGGAAAAGGGAACTGACAGAATTTTCATGGAATAAAATTTGTGGGCATGGTTTGGTGTGATGACAAGTAGTCATCAGAGGAGGGATTGATGAAGCAGAAAATGAAGGTTTTGATTTATTTACGCATAAACGCAGTGTGAAATAATCATGTGTGACTTTAACCGAACTAATAAAGATTGTACGGGGACAAAATGTGCCCTCAGAGTAGTTTGCCAACATTTATAAGCGTGCTTTATATAACGTGCTGTATTAGAATTGCACTAATCCGACATAATCGTAAACGTGTGCTACGATTTGCTTGCTTGAAATGTTTTAGCTTAGCATTACTTTAGCGGAGGCTTTGGCCTAGTTGCCTGGTCTCACGGTTTAGATGCTCGTATTTTTCCAATGTGCTATTAAACGTGTATTTCTGCTTGAAGCTGTACTTTTCCACTGAGATCGTTCACATGCTTATCTTAAGGTTTCGTGCCAGCCTGGCATATTTTCTCTTTACTCCAAGGTCGATTTGCAGGTGCGGACAATGGAGGCTCTGAAAGTGAGCTAATTGGTATACAATGTTGCAACTTGCGTACCCATCTCCAAGGATAATGTATGCTTAAGTAAAAGCTTGAGAACTGTCGTTTTTGATTGGACAATTTGAAGCTAACCTATGAACCCTCCAATGGAAGACCCTACTGGATTTGAATTGTTGTCTATAAAAACCAGGTGCACGAGAAGAAATGAGGCTATTACCAGCTTGATACCCGCCATTTTGCAGACTTCGTAGCTATTATGGCCCACTTTGCTGCGACGCCATTTTGAAAGAGACTTTGATGCTTTCTCTAATCGAGAGAAAGAGACTTTAATGATTCTTGCCCTAGAGATTTTAACTTTGATCCCTTGCATGAAGTAGTAGTTTTACCTTGCCGCCGTGAGGCAACTGCCCCGTCCACCCCTGCCCCTTTGCCCAGTCCCATGCTGATCGAGAAACGGTACCTGTGAGACGAAGACTTCCTTGATTGCTGATCGTAATTGGTAAATATGAAAGGAAATTGTAAAATTGCATTGTGTTTCCTTTAGGTAACCAACTGCTGATTTTGATAAGAGCCCTAGTTAGGAGTTTTCTAAATTAATGTTGCTAAATTGTTTTCGCATGAAGTCCCACATGCCGATGCTAATTTGAGGTTAGACGAGGATTCCATATGTCGCACGATGCAATTTGAGATCTTGTTATGCTGACTAAATGTATGCGATTAGTTCATTACAGATTATCGTATTAGTGATTTGCATTGCTATTATCGAATGCCTTGTGATTCAAATGCTACATAGATTGCACTTGTTTCGCCGCTATGGACAGCTATTAATGTTCATTTACGTTTATCATTTGGTGTTGAGACACATTTATATTGTGCTAGCTTTGTTAATATAGGGAAATAAAATTCACTAACTTTGAATAAACTGGTGTGGTTATTCCTGACTGAAAGGTCAGGGTTCGCCGAAAATGTATTCTGGACTAATTGTCAAGTGTTATGTTGATCAAGGTATTGCTTATGTTCGTTATTAATTATTGATTTAAGGAAATTGATCGATATAGAGTACAGAGAGTTCCACTTAGTCAAAAGATTCATCGGCCTAAAGAGCGTCCAAAATACAGGTAAATTATTAATACGGACCGCTCTATCAGTGGTGATGTAGGAAAGTACCATCTTGCCTGGCATGTTACCCCCATTTTTCACTGTATATATGTTGTTTTAGTTGTATGTGTCACTGGGACCCTGGTAACCCAGGGCCCCAGTGCTCATAAGTGTGCCTGAATGTGTTACCTGTGTAGTGACTAACTGTCTCACTGAGGCTCTGCTAATCAGAACCTCAGTGGTTATGCTCTCTCATTTCTTTCCAAATTGTCACTGACAGGCTAGTGACCATTTTTACCAATTTACATTGGCTTACTGGAACACCCTTATAATTCCCTAGTATATGGTACTGAGGTACCCAGGGTATTGGGGTTCCAGGAGATCCCTATGGGCTGCAGCATTTCTTTTGCCACCCATAGGGAGCTCTGACAATTCTTACACAGGCCTGCCACTGCAGCCTGAGTGAAATAACGTCCACGTTATTTCACAGCCATTTTACACTGCACTTAAGTAACTTATAAGTCACCTATATGTCTAACCTTTACCTGGTAAAGGTTAGGTGCAAAGTTACTTAGTGTGAGGGCACCCTGGCACTAGCCAAGGTGCCCCCACATTGTTCAGAGCCAATTCACTGAACTTTGTGAGTGCGGGGACACCATTACACGCGTGCACTACATATAGGTCACTACCTATATGTAGCTTCACCATGGTAACTCCGAATATGGCCATGTAACATGTCTATGATCATGGAATTGCCCCCTCTATGCCATCCTGGCATTGTTGGTACAATTCCATGATCCCAGTGGTCTGTAGCACAGACCCTGGTACTGCCAGACTGCCCTTCCTGGGGTTTCTCTGCAGCTGCTGCTGCTGCCAACCCCTCAGACAGGCAGCTGCCCTCCTGGGGTCCAGCCAGGCCTGGCCCAGGATGGCAGAACAAAGAACTTCCTCTGAGAGAGGGTGTGACACCCTCTCCCTTTGGAAAATGGTGTGAAGGCAGGGGAGGAGTAGCCTCCCCCAGCCTCTGGAAATGCTTTGTTGGGCACAGATGTGCCCAATTCTGCATAAGCCAGTCTACACCGGTTCAGGGACCCCTTAGCCCCTGCTCTGGCGCGAAACTGGACAAAGGAAAGGGGAGTGACCACTCCCCTGACCTGCACCTCCCCTGGGAGGTGTCCAGAGCTCCTCCAGTGTGCTCCAGGCCTCTGCCATCTTGGAAACAGAGGTGCTGCTGGCACACTGGACTGCTCTGAGTGGCCAGTGCCACCAGGTGACGTCAGAGACTCCTTGTGATAGGCTCCTTCAGGTGTTAGTAGCCTTTCCTCTCTCCTAGGTAGCCAAACCCTCTTTTCTGGCTATTTAGGGTCTCTGTCTCTGGGGAAACTTTAGATAACGAATGCATGAGCTCAGCCGAGTTCCTCTGCATCTCCCTCTTCACCTTCTGATAAGGAATCGACCGCTGACCGCGCTGGAAGCCTGCAAACCTGCAACATAGTAGCAAAGACGACTACTGCAACTCTGTAACGCTGATCCTGCCGCCTTCTCGACTGTTTTCCTGCTTGTGCATGCTGTGGGGGTAGTCTGCCTCCTCTCTGCACCAGAAGCTCCGAAGAAATCTCCCGTGGGTCGACGGAATCTTCCCCCTGCAACCGCAGGCACCAAAAAGCTGCATTACCGGTCCCTTGGGTCTCCTCTCAGCACGACGAGCAAGATCCCTCGAATCCAGCGACACCGTCCAAGTGACCCCCACAGTCCAGTGACTCTTCAGCCCAAGTTTGGTGGAGGTAAGTCCTTGCCTCACCTCGCTGGGCTGCATTGCTGGGAACCGCGACTTTGCAAGCTACTCCAGCCCCTGTGCACTTCCGGCGGAAATCCTTCGTGCACAGCCAAGCCTGGGTCCACGGCACTCTAACCTGCATTGCACGACTTTCTAAGTTGGTCTCCGGCGACGTGGGACTCCTTCGTGCAACTTCGGCGAGAACCGTTTCACGCATCCTCGTAGTGCCTGTTTCTGGCACTTCTCCGGGTGCTACCTGCTTCAGTGAGGGCTCATTGTCTTGCGCGACATCCCTTCTCTCTGCAGGTCCAATTTGCGACCTCCTGGTCCCTCCTGGGCCCCAGCAGCGTCCAAAAACGCCAAACGCACGATTTGCATGTAGCAAGGCTTGTTGGCGTCCATCCGGCGGGAAAACACTTCTGCACGACTCTCCAAGGCGTGGGGGATCCATCCTCCAAAGGGGAAGTCTCTAGCCCTTGTCGTTCCTGCAGTATTCACAGTTCTTCAGCCTAGAAAGAGCTTCTTTGCACCAACCGCTGGCATTTCTTGGGCATCTGCCCATCTCCGTGTTGCTTGTGACTTTTGGACTTGGTCCCCTTGTTCCACAGGTACCCTCAGTCAGGAATCCATCGTTGTTGCATTGCTGATTTGTGTTTTCCTTGCATTTTCCCTCTAACACGACTATTTTGTCCTTAGGGGAACTTTAGTGCACTTTGCACTCACTTTTCAGGGTCTTGGGGAGGGTTATTTTTCTAACTCTCACTATTTTCTAATAGTCCCAGTGACCCTCTACAAGGTCACATAGGTTTGGGGTCCATTCGTGGTTCGCATTCCACTTTTGGAGTATATGGTTTGTGTTGCCCCTATCCCTATGTTTCCCCATTGCATCCTATTGTAACTATACATTGTTTGCACTGTTTTCTAAGACTATACTGCATATTTTTGCTATTGTGTGTATATATCTTGTGTATATTTCCTATCCTCTCACTGAGGGTACACTCTAAGATACTTTGGCATATTGTCATAAAAATAAAGTACCTTTATTTTTAGTATAACTGTGTATTGTGTTTTCTTATGATATTGTGCATATGACACTAAGTGGTACTGTAGTAGCTTCACACGTCTCCTAGTTCAGCCTAAGCTGCTCTGCTAAGCTACCATTATCTATCAGCCTAAGCTGCTAGACACCCTATACACTAATAAGGGATAACTGGGCCTGGTGCAAGGTGCAAGTACCCCTTGGTACTCACTACAAGCCAGTCCAGCCTCCTACATTGGTTGTGCAGTGGTGGGATAAGTGGTTGAGACTACTTACCACTCTTGTCATTGTACTTTTCATAAGAGAAAAATATACAAAACAAGGTCAGTGTATATACACATAGCCAAAAAGTTTTGCATTTCCTCTTTTCACTCTTTTCTAAGTGCTGAAAAGTACTTCTAAAACTTTCAAAAAGTTCTTAAAAGTTTAAAAAGTTTTTTCTGTCTTTCCAAAAAGTTCTGAAAACTTTTTTCTCTTTTTCTATCACTTTAACTCTCTCTAAAAAATGTCTGGCACAGGAAAAAATGTTGAACTGTCCAAACTTGCATATGATCACCTTAGCTGGAAAGGAGCAAGGAGTCTCTGCATAGAGAGAGGTTTGAGTGTAGGGAAGAATCCTTCCTTAGAACTGTTAATTAATATGCTTAGAGTACAGGATAAGGCCATAAGTGCCCAATCTGGTGAAAAAGTAACTAATGGTTCTCAATCTGATCCAGGGACTCCCCCAGGAAAAGGTTCAGGAAAGAAACTTCTCAGCCTGCCCATTACTAGACAGTCTAGCATAGTTGGTACAGAGGTTGAATCACACCATACTGATGGTGTGCTCTCACATTATACTGGTAGCCAAGCTGTTAGGGTGCCCTCTGTAAGGGACAGGTCTCCTTCTGTTCATTCCCATCATACCTCTGTATCTAGAAATGTCCCTCCCACCCACCCTGATGACAGATTGTTAGAAAGGGAGCTCAATAGATTGAGAGTGGAACAAACCAGACTGAAGCTCAAGAAGCAACAGCTGGATTTGGATAGACAGTCTTTAGAATTAGAGAAGGAAAGACAGAAGTTGGGTTTAGATACCCATGGTGGCAGCAGCAGTATTCCCCATAGTCATCCTGCAAAAGAGCATGATTCCAGGAATCTGCACAAGATAGTTCCCCCTTATAAGGAGGGGGATGACATTAACAAGTGGTTTGCTGCACTTGAGAGGGCCTGTGCTGTACAGGATGTCCCTCAAAAGCAGTGGGCTGCTATCCTATGGCTATCATTTAGTGGAAAAGGTAGGGATAGGCTCCTTACTGTGAAAGAAAATGATGCCAATAATTTTACAGTTCTTAAGAATGCACTCCTGGATGGTTATGGCTTAACCACTGAACAGTACAGGATAAAGTTCAGAGATACCAAAAAGGAGTCTTCACAAGACTGGGTTGATTTCATTGACCAGGCAGTGAAGGCCTTGGAGGGGTGGTTACATGGCAGTAAAGTTACTGATTATGACAGCCTGTATAACTTGATCCTGAGAGAGCATATTCTTAATAATTGTGTGTCTGATTTGTTGCACCAGTACTTGGTGGACTCTGATCTGACCTCTCCCCAAGAATTGGGAAAGAAGGCAGACAAATGGGTCAGAACAAGAGTGAACAGAAAAGTTCATACAGGGGGTGACAAAGATGGCAACAAAAAGAAGGATGGTAAGTCTTCTGACAAGGGTGGGGACAAATCTAAAAATGAGTCTTCATCAGGCCCACAAAAACACTCTGGTGGGGGTGGTGGGCCCAAATCCTCCTTTAATCAGAACAAGGAAAAGAAACCATGGTGCTATTTATGTAAAATAAAAGGCCATTGGACAACAGATCCCAGTTGTCCAAAGAAAGGCACCACAGCTCCTACCACTACAACCCCTACTGCTACACCTAGTGTCCCTACTAATAGCAGTGGTGGTGGGAGCAAACCTACTAATAGCCAATCCAAGGGAGTAGCTGGGCTCACTTTTGGTAATTTAGTTGGGGTTGGTCTGATTAGGGAGACCACAGAGGCTACTTTAGTCTCTGAAGGGGCTATTGATTTAGCCACTTTGGTTGCTTGCCCCCATAACTTGGAGAAGTACAAGCAACTAACCCTAATAAATGGTGTTGAGGTCCAGGCCTACAGGGACACAGGTGCCAGTGTCACAATGGTGATTGAGAAACTGGTGCACCCTGAACAACACATACTTGGACACCAGTACCAAGTAACCGATGCTCACAACATAACACAAAGCCACCCCATGGCTGTTGTAAATCTCAACTGGGGGGGGGGTATCTGGTCCAAAGAAAGTTGTGGTAGCTTCAGATTTACCTGTAGACTGTCTATTAGGGAATGATTTGGAGACATCAGCTTGGTCAGATGTGGAGTTGGAGGCCCATGCAGCAATGCTGGGCATTCCAGGGCATATTTTTGCTTTGACAAGGGCTCAGGCCAAAAAGCAAAAAGGACAGAGAAGCTTGGATCCTGGAACAATGGACCAAGTGCTCCCTAAAGCAAGGGCTAGTAGAAGCAAACCACTTCCTACTATCCCTCCCTCTACAGTGGATTCTACTTCTGAGGAAGAAGAATTCCCTCCCTGTGCAGAACCTACACCAGAGGAGCTGGAAGCAGACACTGCTGAGCTTTTGGGTGAAGGGGGGCCTGCCAGGGAGGAGCTGAGTGTGGCACAGCAAACCTGTCCCACATTAGAGGGTCTCAGACAGCAAGCTGTCAAACAGGCTAATGGGGATGTCAGTGACTCACACAGAGTTTACTGGGAGGACAACCTCTTGTACACTGAGCATAGGGATCCTAAACCTGGAGCTGCCAGGAGATTAGTGATTCCTCAGGAGTACAGAAAGTTCCTCCTAACACTGGCACATGACATTCCCTTAGCTGGGCACCTGGGTCAAATGAAAACTTGGGACAGATTGGTACCATTGTTTCATTGGCCTAGGATGTCTGAGGATGTCTGAGGACACAAAAGAATTTTGTAAGTCCTGTGAAACCTGTCAAGCCAGTGGCAAGACAGGTGGCACTCCAAAGGCACCCCTTATCCCACTGCCTGTGGTTGGGGTTCCCTTTGAAAGGGTAGGGGTTGACATAGTTGGCCCCCTTGACCCTCCTACTGCTTCAGGCAATAGGTTTATCTTGGTGGTAGTGGACCATGCCACAAGATATCCTGAAGCTATTCCTTTAAGGACCACTACAGCTCCTGCAGTGGCAAAGGCCCTCCTGGGAATATTTTCCAGAGTGGGCTTCCCAAAGGAAGTAGTATCAGACAGGGGAAGCAATTTCATGTCTGCATACTTAAAGGCCATGTGGAAGGAGTGTGGTGTAACTTACAAGTTCACAACACCCTATCATCCACAAACAAATGGACTGGTGGAGAGATTTAATAAAACTCTCAAAGGCATGATTATGGGACTCCCTGAAAAACTCCGCAGGAGATGGGATATCCTTCTACCATGCCTCCTTTTTGCCTACAGGGAGGTACCCCAGAAAGGAGTGGGCTTCAGCCCCTTTGAACTTCTTTTTGGACACCCTGTTAGGGGTCCACTCACACTTGTAAAGGAGGGTTGGGAACAACCTTTAAAAGCTCCTAAGCAGGATATTGTGGATTATGTACTTGGCCTCAGATCAAGGATGGCTGAGTACATGAAAAAGGCCAGTAAAAACCTTCAGGCCAGCCAAGAGCTCCAGAAGCAATGGCATGATCAGAAGGCTGTTTTGGTTCAGTACCAACCAGGGCAGAAAGTGTGGGTCTTGGAGCCTGTGGCCCCAAGAGCACTCCAAGATAAATGGAGTGGACCCCACACAATTGTTGAAAAGAAGGGTGAAGTCACCTACTTGGTTGACTTAGGCACTGCCAGGAGTCCCCTTAGGGTGCTCCATGTCAACCGCCTGAAACCCTACTATGACAGGGCTGATCTCACCCTGCTCATGGCAACAGATGAGGGACAGGAAGAAGACAGTGATGCTCTACCTGATCTCTTCTCTTCCACAGAACAAGATGCTCTTGTGGAAGGTGTAGTTTTGGCTGATTGTCTTACTGCTGAGCAGAAAGATAATTGCATAAATCTCCTAGGACAATTTTCAGAACTCTTCTCTACTGTGCCAGGCACCACTTCTTGGTGTGAGCACACTATAGATACTGGAGACAGTTTACCTGTCAAAAGTAAGATCTATAGGCAGCCTGACCATGTCAGGGACTGCATAAAGCAAGAAGTTCAGAAAATGTTGGAACTAGGAGTGGTTGAGCACTCTGACAGTCCATGGGCTTCTCCTGTGGTACTGGTACCAAAACCCAATTCTAAAGATGGAAAGAAGGAAATGAGGTTTTGTGTAGACTATAGAGGTCTCAACTTGGTAACCAAAACTGATGCTCACCCTATACCCAGGGCAGATGAGCTTATAGATACACTGGCATCTGCCAAGTATCTAAGCACTTTTGATTTGACTGCAGGGTATTGGCAGATCAAATTGTCAGAAGATGCTAAACCTAAGACATTTTCTACCATTGGAGGACATTACCAGTTTACTGTAATGCCTTTTGGTTTGAAAAATGCACCTGCCACTTTTCAGAGGTTGGTGAACACAGTCCTGCAAGGGCTGGAAGCTTTCAGTGCAGCATATTTGGACGATATAGCTGTCTTTAGCTCCAGCTGGGATGATCACCTGGTCCACCTATGGAAAGTTTTGGAGGCTCTGCAAAAGGCAGGCCTCACTATCAAGGCTTCAAAGTGCCAGATAGGGCAGAGTAAGGTGGTTTATCTGGGACACCTTGTTGGTGGGGAACAGATTGCACCACTTCAGGGGAAAATCCAAACTATTATTGATTGGGTTCCCCCTACCACTCAGACTCAGGTGAGAGCCTTCCTAGGCCTCACTGGGTATTACAGGAGGTTCATTAAGAACTATGGCTCCATTGCAGCCCCTCTTAATGACCTCACATCCAAGAAAATGCCTAAAAAGGTATTATGGACAGCAAACTGTCAGAAAGCTTTTGAGGAGCTGAAGCAGGCCATGTGCTCTGCACCTGTCCTGAAAAGCCCTTGTTACTCTAAAAAATTCTATGTCCAAACTGATGCATCTGAATTAGGAGTAGGGGCAGTCCTATCACAACTTAATTCTGAGGGCCAGGATCAACCTGTTGCTTTTATTAGTAGAAGGTTGACCCCTAGAGAAAAGCGTTGGTCTGCCATTGAGAGGGAGGCCTTTGCTGTGGTCTGGGCTCTGAAGAAGTTGAGGCCATACCTGTTTGGCACTCACTTCATTGTTCAGACAGACCACAAACCTCTACTTTGGCTAAAACAAATGAAAGGTGAAAATCCTAAATTGTTGAGGTGGTCCATATCCCTACAGGGAATGGACTATACAGTGGAACATAGACCTGGGAGTAGCCACTCCAATGCAGATGGACTCTCCAGATATTTCCACTTAGACAATTAAGACTCATTAGGTAATGGCTAGTCTTATTGTCCTTCGTTTGGGGGGGGGGTTGTGTAGGAAAGTACCATCTTGCCTGGCATGTTACCCCCATTTTTCACTGTATATATGTTGTTTTAGTTGTATGTGTCACTGGGACCCTGGTAACCCAGGGCCCCAGTGCTCATAAGTGTGCCTGAATGTGTTACCTGTGTAGTGACTAACTGTCTCACTGAGGCTCTGCTAATCAGAACCTCAGTGGTTATGCTCTCTCATTTCTTTCCAAATTGTCACTGACAGGCTAGTGACCATTTTTACCAATTTACATTGGCTTACTGGAACACCCTTATAATTCCCTAGTATATGGTACTGAGGTACCCAGGGTATTGGGGTTCCAGGAGATCCCTATGGGCTGCAGCATTTCTTTTGCCACCCATAGGGAGCTCTGACAATTCTTACACAGGCCTGCCACTGCAGCCTGAGTGAAATAACGTCCACGTTATTTCACAGCCATTTTACACTGCACTTAAGTAACTTATAAGTCACCTATATGTCTAACCTTTACCTGGTAAAGGTTAGGTGCAAAGTTACTTAGTGTGAGGGCACCCTGGCACTAGCCAAGGTGCCCCCACATTGTTCAGAGCCAATTCACTGAACTTTGTGAGTGCGGGGACACCATTACACGCGTGCACTACATATAGGTCACTACCTATATGTAGCTTCACCATGGTAACTCCGAATATGGCCATGTAACATGTCTATGATCATGGAATTGCCCCCTCTATGCCATCCTGGCATTGTTGGTACAATTCCATGATCCCAGTGGTCTGTAGCACAGACCCTGGTACTGCCAGACTGCCCTTCCTGGGGTTTCTCTGCAGCTGCTGCTGCTGCCAACCCCTCAGACAGGCAGCTGCCCTCCTGGGGTCCAGCCAGGCCTGGCCCAGGATGGCAGAACAAAGAACTTCCTCTGAGAGAGGGTGTGACACCCTCTCCCTTTGGAAAATGGTGTGAAGGCAGGGGAGGAGTAGCCTCCCCCAGCCTCTGGAAATGCTTTGTTGGGCACAGATGTGCCCAATTCTGCATAAGCCAGTCTACACCGGTTCAGGGACCCCTTAGCCCCTGCTCTGGCGCGAAACTGGACAAAGGAAAGGGGAGTGACCACTCCCCTGACCTGCACCTCCCCTGGGAGGTGTCCAGAGCTCCTCCAGTGTGCTCCAGACCTCTGCCATCTTGGAAACAGAGGTGCTGCTGGCACACTGGACTGCTCTGAGTGGCCAGTGCCACCAGGTGACGTCAGAGACTCCTTGTGATAGGCTCCTTCAGGTGTTAGTAGCCTTTCCTCTCTCCTAGGTAGCCAAACCCTCTTTTCTGGCTATTTAGGGTCTCTGTCTCTGGGGAAACTTTAGATAACGAATGCATGAGCTCAGCCGAGTTCCTCTGCATCTCCCTCTTCACCTTCTGATAAGGAATCGACCGCTGACCGCGCTGGAAGCCTGCAAACCTGCAACATAGTAGCAAAGACGACTACTGCAACTCTGTAACGCTGATCCTGCCGCCTTCTCGACTGTTTTCCTGCTTGTGCATGCTGTGGGGGTAGTCTGCCTCCTCTCTGCACCAGAAGCACCGAAGAAATCTCCTGTGGGTCGACGGAATCTTCCCCCTGCAACCGCAGGCACCAAAAAGCTGCATTACCGGTCCCTTGGGTCTCCTCTCAGCAAGACGAGCGAGATCCCTCGAATCCAGCGACACTGTCCAAGTGACCCCCACAGTCCAGTGACTCTTCAGCCCAAGTTTGGTGGAGGTAAGTCCTTGCCTCACCTCGCTGGGCTGCATTGCTGGGAACCGCGACTTTGCAAGCTACTCCGGCCCCTGTGCACTTCCGGCAGAAATCCTTCGTGCACAGCCAAGCCTGGGTCCACGGCACTCTAACCTGCATTGCACGACTTTCTAAGTTGGTCTCCGGCGACGTGGGACTCCTTCGTGCAACTTCGGCGAGCACCGTTTCACGCATCCTCGTAGTGCCTGTTTCTGGCACTTCTCCGGGTGCTACCTGCTTCAGTGAGGGCCCATTGTCTTGCTCGACGTCCCCTCTCTCTGCAGGTCCAATTTGCGACCTCCTGGTCCCTCCTGGGCCCCAGCAGCGTCCAAAAACGCCAAACGCACGATTTGCGTGTAGCAAGGCTTGTTGGCGTCCATCCGGCGGGAAAACACTTCTGCACGACTCTCCAAGGCGTGGTGGATCCATCCTCCAAAGGGGAAGTCTCTAGCCCTTGTCGTTCCTGCAGTATTCACAGTTCTTCAGCCTAGAAAGAGCTTCTTTGCACCAACCACTGGCATTTCTTGGGCATCTGCCCATCTCCGAGTTGCTTGTGACTTTTGGACTTGGTCCCCTTGTTCCACAGGTACCCTCAGTCAGGAATCCATCGTTGTTGCATTGCTGATTTGTGTTTTCCTTGCATTTTCCCTCTAACACGACTATTTTGTCCTTAGGGGAACTTTAGTGCACTTTGCACTCACTTTTCAGGGTCTTGGGGAGGGTTATTTTTCTAACTCTCACTATTTTCTAATAGTCCCAGCGACCCTCTACAAGGTCACATAGGTTTGGGGTCCATTCGTGGTTCGCATTCCACTTTTGGAGTATATGGTTTGTGTTGCCCCTATCCCTATGTTTCCCCATTGCATCCTATTGTAACTATACATTGTTTGCACTGTTTTCTAAGACTATACTGCATATTTTTGCTATTGTGTGTATATATCTTGTGTATATTTCCTATCCTCTCACTGAGGGTACACTCTAAGATACTTTGGCATATTGTCATAAAAATAAAGTACCTTTATTTTTAGTATAACTGTGTATTGTGTTTTCTTATGATATTGTGCATATGACACTAAGTGGTACTGTAGTAGCTTCACACGTCTCCTAGTTCAGCCTAAGCTGCTCTGCTAAGCTACCATTATCTATCAGCCTAAGCTGCTAGACACCCTATACACTAATAAGGGATAACTGGGCCTGGTGCAAGGTGCAAGTACCCCTTGGTACTCACTACAAGCCAGTCCAGCCTCCTACAGGTGATACCCCAAAACTGGTGCCAGGATGCTCGTTTCGGGTCCATGGAAGACCTGGCCTGGCAGTTGAGGCTGGACTGTTCCCGTGGGGAGCAGGGTCAAGACTGATTTGCATATGGCTGGGTCCAAACTGGGGTGGCATGGTGAGTAAAAAACGTTGTATTTAACCCAGATCTATGACTGGGAGTGAGTGTTGGATTCCCCACTCCGTCCATTATCTTTTTGTGTTGCTATAGTTGCCTTAAGTGGCCCGGGTATGCCTACTCGTGGGTCCCTTGCTCGCTCTGCCATTAGATTCAAGCTAGCCTGGCTGATCAGGGGTGATACCCCAAAATCGGTCCCAGGATGCTTGTTTCTGGTTCAGGGAAGACCGGGCCTAGTAGTTAGGGCTTGGCTGTTCCCCTGGAGAGCAGGGTCAAGACTGATTTGCATACGACTGGGTCCAAACTGGGGTGGCATAGTGAGCAAAAAAATGATGGATTTATTCCAGATCTGTGACTGGAGGTGAGCACTTGAAAAGTTTCAGCACTCCGTCCATCATCTTTTGGTGTTGCCATAGTCTCCCTAAGTGGCCAGGGTATGCCAAAAATGTGGGTTTCCTGCTCACAGTGCCACTTGATTGAAGCTAGCCTGGCCGATGAGGGGTGATAGCCTGAAACTGGTCCCAGAAGGCTTGTTTCCAGTCCAGGAAGAACATGGCTTGGCAATTCGGGCTGGACTGTTCCTATGGGGAGCAGGGTTAAAGCTGATTTGCATATGGCAGTGTCCCAAATGGACTGACATGGTGCCAGGGTCTTTTCTTTTATCCAGGGAGGACCTGGTCTGGCAGTTCAAGCTTGTCTGTTTCCCTTTGGGAGCATGGTCAAGACTGATTTGCATATGGCTGGGTCGAAACTGGAGTGGCATGGTGAACAACAATACTATGGATTTAACCCACATTTATGACTGGGGGTGAGTTATTGAAAAGTTTCAACACTCCATCCATCATCTTTTTGTGTTGCTATAGTCTCCCTACGTGGCCAGGGTATGCCCAGATATGGATCCCTGGCTCACAATGCCCCTGGATTCAAGCTAGCCTGACTGATAAAGGGTGATACCCTGAAACCAGGCTCATGATGCTTGTTTCTGGGTCACAGAGGACCTAGTCTGGCAGTTCAGTCTAGACTGTTCCCAAGGGGAGCAGGGTCAAGACTGATTTGCATTTGGCTGGGTCCGAACTGAGGTGGCTTGGTGAGGGGAAAAAACAATGGATTTAACCCAGATCAGTGACTGGGGGGTTTGTTTGAATGTTTTAGCATGCCGTCCATCATCTTTTTGTGTTGGTAGCCTAAGTTCGGCAGTAGCTCCCTGCTCACTTAGCTCTTGAATGAATTTACCCAACTCTCATTGCCTGTTGTCCTTCTCTCCCTTATTTCGGGACCTCTCTCTTCAATCTGAAGCTGCTCCAGAGGTATGCTAGCTGCTACAGGTAGCTCCTTTGCAGACTGAATCCTGAAGTAAGTTCTAAATGAAAGGGTAATTTTGCCTCTATTAGAGTTTATGCCTGGGGCACCCAAGCCTAACACAGTAGTGCATCTTTTGCCCAACAAGCAATCTACAGCAGGTGGCATTAATGGTTTCTCAGGGCAGGAGTTGGTAATTCTGTTTTTTGTCTGGCGTACTGGGACCTACACAAGAAGCTGCATCTGAGGCTTACCCCCTTCCTCCCCCAGTGCTTATAATTTTATTCCTAGTCTGATCCTGCTCTGCTGCCTTTGTTCACTACAGCTGGCCCAATCTGTTTGCCCCAGCCCGTGTGCTCCCTGCTGAAGTCACTGACCTTTTTTCTGTTTTCTTTCTGAATGGAGCCGCAGCTACCCGAGTGTTTTGCTTTCTTTTCACTTGGCCTGCCTGTGGTCTGCATTAGCCGGTCCAAGCTCTTTGCTTCTACCTTTGTTTGGGATCATTGCTTATGCTCCTGACTCTGGGATGCCGGGATGCTAGTTTGCAGCTGCCTTGTGCTGGCGCTGCCTGCAGAGTCTCGGTAGTAGATGCAATCTCACGCTTGCCAATCCCTCTCCAGGCCCCCCACTGCCTCCCTCCATACCACTTCTGCTCCCAGTGCCTCTGCCAAAATCTTAAACCGGTCACAGGTTCACCCCAAAGGGACATCTAGAGGGACCAAGGGACAAAGAATCTCCCCCTTTCACTTTGCAGGTAAGTGATCGGCACTCAACATGCCTCCTGTGTTCCCCCTTAGCCTGAGCTAGTGCAGTGCTCATGACCAGCTGCTCTAGCTAGCCACCGCCTTCCCCATCAGGATGATTGGGATGTACCTTGCTGAGTGACTGCTAAGACTGAGATGTTGCAGTAACAGGATCAGCCAGCAGGCAACTGGCCAGGGGGCTGCTCAGCATGGGCACGGCCATGCCCCATCACCACCCCTACCCCCTCACAAATGGGGAAACAGTTGTTCTGATCCACTGGAGGCAGATGGGGCAGAAAGGCCACTAGGCACTAGCGATTACTTTTTTGCTTTTTTTTATTATAGGGGAGGGGGCTTCCCAGGATGGGCATAGCCATTCCCCGCCCCTGTAAAAATTGAAAAATAGTCTTTCAGCCCCCCCTTCCTTGGTGGCAGATGAGGTAATTATCCCTCATCTGCCCAAAAGGGAGGTGGCACAAATCCCACTGTATGGCAGCAGTTTATATATTTAATAAAATAATGGTGTGGGTCTTTTCCAGTCAATGAAATGTCAGCATTCTTTCTGCTCCCCTGCGGACTAAAGCATCTCATTCCAGTGGCAAGCAAGAGGACATTTGAAACTTTTGGGTGTTGTTTTTACAAATGGACCAGGAGAGTTTGGCTAATTACCAGTATCATCCCAATTTCAATAGTGAACCGCTGCACTTTTTGGGCTTGAGTGGGCTACCACCTGGAAACACCTGGCAGATCCAGACAGTTCTGAAAACTAGACATCTGGGGGAGTCCAGAGTGGTGTGATTCTCATGCATCCCACACAGTTGTCTTACCCACAATGCTATGCAAACCTCAAACGTTGACTAAAAACACATTTTCTTCACATTTCTGTGATAGAAACTTCCGGAATGCAAAGGAATCTATAAAATACCTACAGTCCAGCATCGCTCCACTTCTGCAGATAAAAAAGCTGTGCCACTTATGTGGTTGAGCCTAGTGTCAGCAACAGGAATGGATCTAACCAAGGTTAATAGGAGTCCCTATGCAAGGGCTCTCATTGTCCTTGGTTTGATCCATTCCTGTCACTAGAGCTAGGCCCAGACTTAGGAGAATGCTGGGTGGAAGGAAGGTTTGAGGCTCCCTGCAGATTCCAGAACCTTCCATCACAGAAATGTAAAGAAAATGTGTTTTTCAGCCAGTTCGAGGTTTGCAAGGAATTCTAATTAACACAACCTGGTGAGAGCCATGCGAGTCACCCCATCCTGGATTACCCTAGTTATCTAGTTTTAAAAATTGTACATGTAGGTGCCGACTGAGTTTGGGCCATAAACCACAGCTTCTGACTTTGCAATAAACTGGTCCGTTTTGCGAAGAAAAGATTTATGTTTCCATGTTGTGTTTTTGGCCATTTCCTGTCATGGGCACTGGGTCTACCCACACAAGTGAGGTGCCATTTTTATCAGAAGACCTAGGGGAATGCTGGGTGGAAAGACGTTTGTGGCTCCCCTGGGATTCCAGAACTTTCCATCACAGAAATGTGAGGAAAAAGTGTTTTTAATCAAAGTTTGAGGTTTGCAAGGGATTGTGGGCAACACAACCTGGTGAGAGCCTTACAAGTCACCATGTCGTAGAGTCCCATATGTGTTTAGTTGTCAAAAATGTACAGGTTTGCTAGGTTTCCCTTGGTGTTGGCTGAGTTAGTGCCCAAAATCCACAGCTAGGCACATTGGAAAAAAGAGTCAGTTTCAGTGAAACAATGTGGTGTCCATCTTGCGTTTTGGGCCATTTCCTGTCATGGGCACTAGGACTACCCACACAAGTGAGGTACCATTTTTATTGAGAGACTTAGAGTAACACAGAATAGTTGAACAAGTGTTATTTCCAATTGTATTTCTCTGCATTTGCACCTTCCAAATGTAAGACAATGTGTAAGAAAAAAGTCATTTTGAGAAATACCCTCTAATTCGCATGCTAGTATGCAGTACCTACAAATCCAGAGATGTGCAAATAACCCCTGCTTCTAAACTCCATATTCTGTGTCAATTTTGGAATTACATAGGTTTTCTTGATACCTATTATTCTCTATTTATATTTTACCATATGAAGTGGTCCATACCCAGTACACAATGAAAAACCAGTGCAAGGTGCAACTCAGTTAATGGCTTAGAGTAGCTTGACTTCTTAGGAAAAAACACAAACCCTGTATAGCCCCACAACCAGAATGGTCTAGAAGATGTAATGGTATATAGCTTTTGTAAATGCCTGTCTTTTTCCTACTAATTTTAAATATTTCTTTTAATTCAACACTTGTTTTTTTTGGGGGGGGGGAAACCTTGAAGGAGCTACACAAATGACCCCTTGCTAAATTTTGAATTTTATCTAGTTTTCAGAAATGTAGAGCTCTTCGGGATCCACCATGGGTTTCACACCTATTTCCAGCATGAACTGGAAGGAGGTTGAAAGCACAAAATATAGGGAAAATTGAATATCTCCCAGTAAAATACCAAAATAGTTTTAAAAATTGGTTTTCTGAATCAAGTCTGTCTATTCTTCAAAGCTGGGAAGTTGGAAAAACAGACACTTTCTTCTGCAGCTCTTTTTCCCTATTGTCTCCCCCACAAAAAAATGTTTTTGATAAACAATTTTATTGAGTTTTGAAAAGGTGAGGACATTTGACACAATTTCACTTTACTACAGTGAGAAAATCAAGAAAAAGAGATAATGAGTAAGACCAGCATACTTGAAGAGATCACTGTAGGATCAATAGATAATAAAGACCCATAACTGTGAAATGTAGCAAACGTCAGCCCCTGTATTCCGGCCATTTGTGCCATATTCTCACGTGTTTACGCGGGCAGGCTCTGGCTTCATAAACCAGCCAATCTTGCTGCGCCCACCAGTCAACACCCCGGTGCCATACTGTTATTGAGGGAGGGTTGGGGGACATCCATTACTTAGCGACACCTCGTTTTGCCACTATCCAAGCTATAGCTAGGAATGTCTTTTCAGCCCTTGTCCCCTCTAAGCCTTTCATCACCCCTAGGAGGATCATTAGTGAGGAGTGTGAGACCTCCCATCTCAGGACCTCCGTCAGTACCCCAGTCAATCTGATCCAATATGTCTCTATAGTCTTGCATGCCCACGCCATGTAAAAAAAGTCTGCTGACCCTTGCTCACATCGGGGAGAGGAAGTGTCTGCTTGTAACCCTGCTGTGTATAGTCTAGTCGGTGCAAGGTAGGCAGTGTATAGGTAAAATGTTTGTGTTAAGCGCAATCTCGAGGAGATTGTGAGTTCTCAAGGAGCCATCAGGGCATCTCTCCAGTTGTCCTCATCTATAGGTCCCATCCATCCCTCCCAGCAGAGTTTGATGTGGTCTAGTGTCCCTTGTCTTTGATGCAATAATGAATGATATATTTGTGAAATGCCTCCGCAGCCCAACCCTCCCATTAAAAGTTTTGCCTTGAGAGGGCTGTTTTCTGGCAGTGGTGCAGTCGTGGGGACATGAGCCTGGAGGGCATGTCTTATTTGAAAGTATTTGTAGAATTGTGTATGGTTAACAGAATAGATCACCTGAAGGCCCCGGAAGGAGCGGTCATGCAAGCCCGTCCAAACATCTCCTAGTTGTGATATGCCGATACAATCCCATGCCCTGAATCCTTGAAACGTGCTCACTTCTTTGAGCCATGTTCCATGTGAGAGTGAAGTCTGTTGCATGAGTTTGGCTTCCCATTTAATATGATGGAGTGAAGCTCTCCATGCCTGCAGTAGCCCCTTTGTGATCTGGAACGTTGCATCAGTGGTCGGTGTCCAGTAGAACATAGATTGAAAGCTCATAAGGGTGAGTTCCAGTCAATAGACCGGATCTGTCCATCCTCCAGTAAACCACTCTTTGACCACAATAAGACAGGAGGCTAAATAGTAAAGGTCAGGTTTGGAACCATGCTCTGGGCAAAGATAGTGGTATATGTTGGAAAATGTACGGGAAGCACAGGAGGCTCATCAATTTATAGAAGGCAATACATCCCGCCACTTTCCGTGGAAGGGTTTAATATCGGGCCAAGTCCGCCTTGGCTTTTTGAACCAAAGGTCGGAAATTAAAAGCCCATGTAAGCTCTGGAAGAAGTGTTAGCCATATACCAAGATATTTAAAACTGAGCAGTCGCATGGGGATCTGTGTTTGCAAGTCAAAACAATCATGGGATAGAGCCACCGGGACCAGCACAGATTTGGCTAGGTTGAACTTTAGGGGTGAGACATCTCCAAACCTATGGTGGAGATGAAGACAACGGGGTCCGCTAAGAGAGGGATCAGCCAGGGACCTGCATATAATTCTATTCGGTCATCTACTCCCCTTTCCCACTCCCTCCCAACTCTTCAGGTGGGTATTGTTATGAATGAGGTGGGCTAACGGCTAACGGTTCAATCGCCAATGCGAAAAGGAGAGGGGACAGAGAGCATCCTTTTCTTGTCCCCCATTCTATTGGAAGGGTAGGGAGAAAACCCCATTTTTATTTGGCCCCGGCCGTCGGGTTGGAGTACAGGGCATATACCATGCCTCAGAACATGGGTACTCGCAAACATTTTCCCAGGGGCCAAAAAGTTTGGTCTGTGACGTGCCTGGGGGCCTCATTGATGTCAGGGCAGTGGCGGTCGGGTGGGGTAGCTGGGGGATTGGTGGCAAGGTAGGTGTAAAAGAAGCAAATTATATACATCTAGTGGCTGAAAAAAACAATGGGAAACCAGAAAACCTGGAATTAATCCCGGCTTACCCACTTTTCCAAATTGTGTGATCCTAGGCAATTGTTTAGTCTCACTTTCCCTCCTTTTTATACATTATCACATTTAAGATGACCTCGAAATACATGAGTCATGGTGTGCGCTGCACAAAAACTGCTTCTATGTTATTAAACTATAATGTTGTAAAAGTATGATAGGAACCCAGGCCACCCATAAAGTGCACATACCAAGTGGCTTGCCTCTTTAATTTACTATTGATGGTGTTCTCAGGGTAGAGGAAAGAATTTATGTTTCCAAATTTATGTATGAAAACTATCGCTTTTAAATGAATACATATCAATGCACTTATAAAAGAAATTGTACTAAGGCAAAAATGTTCTGAATGTTAACTAAATACACTTTTTTAATTTTGAAGAGACTGTCTTAGTTCTACACTTGTGCTGCAAGGTGTCTTTAAAAATGAAGGCGTTTCTAAAGTTAAGTGCAGGAGTCCCTAGTTACTTCTTTTCTTTAACACCAAATAAGTTTGAAATAAATGAGTGTGTGTCTATTTAATATTTGTATTGTTAGGGCTCCTGTTGCCCAATGGGCCGCATGTAAAGGTCAGAGGGGCCGCATGAGGCCCGCGGGCCGTACTTTGAGTATCCATGCCTCAGAACCTCAAAGAGGTAAAACCCCAAAGTTTAGCAATATTTTGACTAATTTCTCAGTCCCCTCCAGGGGAATCCACAAGCCCTGGGTACCTTTAGAATCCCCAGGATGTTGGAAAAAAGCCTACACTAATTTGGTCTGGATGGCTAATGTGGACAACATTTTTTGGAGGCCTAAGCCCGAACTACCCCAAAGAGCCAAAAAGAGCACGGGGGAAGCAATGGGGGGAAGATCTAGCAGCAAAAGGGTTAAAGGCTTGGGGCAGTGTTTCCCCTGTGATATGTGTGGTTGTAAAATGTATACAAAGCGTTTTAAACGACTATCCATTTAATTATTTAATACTATTTTGGAAACTGAAAGGGAGCAACTAGCCTCAAGAACTAAAGTTCCCATTCTCTAGCCCATTTTCATTTCCCATTTGTTCTGCTCGTGTTTTCATCTTCAAAGGTTAGCGCCCGGACTAGAGACTGTGATTAAAGGGTTTGTTTAGATTCCACTGCTGGTGCTTTCACCTACTAAACAATCTCTCTGACAACAGTAACACAGTTCGAATGGCAGTTTCTTGAGACCGCTGTGTACCCATAAATGCAAAAGTCCCAAACGAACTAAAGACTTTTGTTTATATAATTGTTTTTTCATTTTTTTTACTTACAATTGCAAAAAAGGGCTCCCCTCCCAGATGGCTGTTTCCTGTTTGTAATAGCCAGATGGGCTGTAAGCCCCAGAGCTCCTCCAGGTGGCTCCCATTAGCTGTCTCAAACAACTGGTTACCATTGCTCAAATAGTTGTTAGAATGACGTTCTCTTCCTTAAAGGGACGGTAACAGGGATTGCGAAAGACGAGCTTTGGTAAAATACACTGTAAAACAAACTTCTGCCATGCTTGGTTTAAACAAAGTCGAAGCTTAACCAACATACCCTCTTATTTATCTCACGTGCGAAGCTGAAAACATATGTTTGGCGAATCGGTTTCTATGCATTAGTTCCGCTCTGCACCATTAACCAATTCTCTCTGGTATTTGGTATGCAGGAAAGTACAACAACGTACGATGTGGATAAGGCCGCTTTAGTGAGTCAGGTGCGCATAACAATAATCAAACAGAAATGTGGCCAACGCCTTACAGATTATCAATGCCTCACTAACATGTTTCAGTCCTGAACAGTACGCACCCTCGGTGCTTAATTTGTAAAACAATTAGTGCCACGACCCCTGTCAGGAGGCCACTGCAATTTGCAACACCGGTTGCCCCTGCCACCGCTGCCAGTGACATTACCAACACAACTACAAACCATCACACTCCTACAAGTGTGACAATTTGGACTATTCCAGCCCTCACCCGAAGTTATAATAATGGCTTGGGAGGTAAGTATTAGTCATTTTTAATATATATTAAATAAATAAACTGTTGATGTGCTCATCTCAATAATAGATTACCTGCATCACCATGTGCATTATGCATAAAGTGCCTGTGGTAACAATTAAGGGGCATATTTATACTCTGTTTATGTCGGATTTGCGTAATTCTTTTTTTTACACAATCCAGTGCAAACTTAACTCCATATTTATATTTTGACGCTAGACCCGTCTACCGCCGAAATCTTGGAGTTAACATCATTTTTTTACTGTGAAAACTGACCTTGCGTCAATGAGATGCAAGGTAGCCGTTCCCGGGCAAAAAACGCCTCTAAGGCCTTAGTGCCTTATTTATCCTTGAGTGCAAAAATCACGTACGCGAGGAGGAGGGCCTTAAATAATGATGCTAAGTTTGCTTAGCGCCATTATTTAACGCCTGGGTCAGGGCAGGCGGTAGGGAACCTGTGGGCTCATTTCTGTGGTCGGAGACCATGGAAGCAGCACACAGGTACCCTTCCCTGCCCCCAGGGACACCCCCACCCACCTCTACCCACACCTGGAGGACACCTTAGGATGGGGAGATCCATCCCAGGTAAGTCCAGGTAAGTTTTTTTAATTTTTTTAAAGTGCCATAGGGGGGCCTAACTTGGACATGACTTGTGGCCAAGTCATTTTTCTGATTCGAACCTGACTAGCGCCATTCTTCGACGCACAACGTCCTGTTTCCCCTACGCCTCCCCCACCCGGTTACCGTCATTTATTTTGATGCTAACCGGGCCTTACAGCCGGCTACCGTCATTCCTTAAATATGACGCCCGGCTGGCGTGCAGGAATGTCACTAGCCGGCGGTAAACTTCTTAATGCAATCCTACGATAACGCAGGTTTGCGTCAAAAAGTATAAATCAGGGCCTAAGTGCTGGAGCTGCCACTGGCTCTAATGAAGCACTGCGTCCCCCTACCCTAAAGATCACTTCTAAACATTTCAAATTCACTCAAACAACTCACCAATAACTCTCCTCAGCGTTCTTTCCAAACTCTTCACCCTCGCTCTAAAAACTCAGGGCCTGATTTAAGAAAAGTGATGGAGGAGGGCTTGGCCCCTCCCTTGTGCGTTCGTTGCCGGGGGTCCCTCCCCGGTACAGCTGAATGCAGTCTTAGAGGTCCCGCGAGGCGGAAGTGCCAAAAGCACTTTAAGCGCTATGGAGGAGGGCTTGGCCCCTCCCTCATGCGTTCGTTGCCGGGGGTCCTTCCCCGGTACAGCTGAATGCAGTCTTAGAGTTCCAGCAAGGCGGGAGTGCCGACCAGGATTATGCACTGTCCATCAGATCTTTGCACTACTGTCCTTTGCGAAAAAGTCCAAAATTGAGGGAAAAATGTATGCCTTCTTTGTGGACTTCTGCACGGCGTTCAACTTTGTGGATGGTTTTGGCTGTTCCAATCTGATAACTGGGGATTGCCTTTACACTTTCATCAATAGTAATCAAAATCTTTCACTTGGGTACTCAGGCAAAGTTCCAGGTATGGAGCAATGACCAGTTGTCTGACAAGATTAAATTCTCAAATGGCCTAAAGCAGGTGTACTTGTTGGTGCTCCTGCTTTTTGCCCCGTTTCATTTCTGATCTTTCAAATTCATTAACACGTGCTAGAGATTTCCCTCTAAAAGCACTACACAGTGATATTAATATCTTGTTCCATGTAGTCAACTTGGTCATTCTAGAAAGAATGCCAGTGGATCTTCATGGTTCACAGGGGATACTAGCCACCCACTGACAAACTAATAAACTAGCTATCCCATACATCCATCACCCAGGTATTTCCATTTGGAAGTTACTGTACATCATTTAAATGCAGACTGAGGGCATTCCTCTAGTGGTGTTGGCAAGCTATGTATACCTGGGGGAAGACATTCTTGAGCAATCCCAACTCGAAAAGTGATAAAGAGGTGGTCACAACTATTACTCTAACCACAATGAATAGAATTAAAAGATATAATTTCATATTTGAGGCACCTTTGCTTTGGCTACTAAAAAAGGTTTATCGATAAAACGAATGCCAGTAGCCAACTGTGCAGTTGCTCTGTTAGATCTCAGAGATTTTTATGATCTAAACAACTTGAAGGTAAGGTTTTTAAAAGAGTACTTTTTCTCCCTACTTATATACCAACTGTGAATGTCAGTCTTAAATCACGCTATTCATGTGGAACCTAAAGCTCTGAATTTAAAATTAATCTGTAGATTAGCCAATTAATCCCATCACTCAATGGCTGGACAATGTTTGAGGGAACTAGTCAGAGGAAGAGCTTCTGGTCTCATTCCAGGTTAAATTCTTATGTTGAGTGAGACAAAAATATCAGTTTTGAAAATGGTGTTATCCCTGAGGACTTGTGAGTTAGCACGGACATTCCTGTTAAGACACCTAAATTGAGAAAAATCTTACATAGTGGCCATTTGACACTAACTCATTATATATTACATCTTGAATATATTATTCTTTGACACAGTGACTCATTAAATATTAAATCCTGAATAGGATGTCCTTTGACACTGACTTATTATCTAATAAATCTTGAATATCCTTTGACACTAATCCATTATATATTACATCTTGAATAGTTTGTCCAATTCCAATGGCTCATTATGTTTTGGTGGACATATCCCTTGATCCATTCAGATAGATTATGATTAGCTCAGAAATCACAAATGCATGTTCTACGTCCAGGGCTGCCATATTCAGCATCAGTTTCTAAGATCCTGTTTGTGGTTGATCCCTTAAGTATTACACATGAACTTGGAGCATAGAATAGTTTTTAAAGAAGTGTGAATTTCTCCTAGAAAGGTTACTTCAGATGTATGGTACCTCCTAATCTTATATTCAGTTGTGCCAGTAGATTGTATTAACATCCAGTCTACATTTAGTGGTCTCAGAACTGTTGCTCATGCCTTTAAGTTTTAGTTTACAGTAAATTCACCTATTGTGTCAGTTGCAGTTGACGTTTTTTTGCACCATGTACATGGTTTCAATAGTGTCTGTGTCAGACTGAAATTAAAATTGGGCAAAAGTTTTAATGTGTAAATATTTGTATGAAGACTCAGCTGTAAGAGACTGATTGATTTTGCAGTATTTCATCAATCTTTTATATGAACACAAGAAGGTAAAAGCCATATCTCTTGACTTGGTATATCAAATGGTGCATTCAGCTGACCATGATGCAAACAAAGCACAAAGAGGCTGAAAGTGTTGCAATGTACTTATACTAATGGAGACACTTTATAAATGCCATAATCAGTGATTACTTTGTGGTGATGGCTGCCGATGGGCATCACCTACTGGCACTCATTTCAGTAGACCTGGATTTTTTGCCACCTCCTACTCTATTCTTATTCCATTCTGAACAGCAGATTAATCGTTCCTTTATTTCCATTGTGCACAGCAGTATACGAAAGTGAGCCAATACAGTGATCCTTCACAATTTCACTGTATTGGCAGCCTTCCTCCTATTTCCATTTTTTGGTTTATTTATTTATTATACCATAGCAACAATTATAAAGATATAAGTTTTAAAGTTTTAAGTTGGAATAGGGCCAGGAAGCATAGAGTGCAAATGATAATCAATGGTTGAAATAGACTGGAACCCTACGTGCAATTTGACAATAAATATGATGGAGCATGTGTTGGATACACCAGCCAGGTTCATCGTGGTCAAGGATTTGACCTCTGTCTTTGGTCCTTTAAGTTCCAATCTACTACATTAATACACTTCTAAAGCCCCTCACTACCTCAAGACAGCACATAAGAATAACAGTGTGTCTGGCAGGGGCCAATAGCATGGTCCAGTCCATATTGAGTTGCCACTGGTCAGCTGAGTAGATGTAGGAAAATGCCTCTTGTACCTTGTTATATCCCTGTGTTCTGTAGCGGGTGCCTGGAGGTGCCACATTAACTCCTGGCACTAGTCAGAGGGTGGGGATGACTTCTGGGCATGCCCTAACCAATGGAGTAACTGTTCCCCAGGGCCAACCCTACCCACTTTGAGTATCTTTAAGAGCGCAAAAGTTTCCGACCATACTACACTTGGGCTTTGAGGGTTGGGTGTATGGGTGGGGGGGTCATACTATGGTAATCCTAGTTTCCTCACACATCTAACACCAAAATCCAATGTGGAGAAGTCGCTGTTCCCCTTATAAACCTATGGTCAGAAGTGTGCTAGAACAAAAGCAGGGCTTTCCAGCAGTCAAATAAGGATGTACAAACAATTGTCTTACTAACCTGTGTTCTACTTTTTGCGTGTGTCCCTATTGCTATATGTAAAACCAGCAGACCTGGCAAGCAGAATTTGTCAATGTAGTATCAAAGAGGATGCCCACAACCCCAATCCTGCATATTCTGTGAGGTTCAGAGGAGTCATTCAAGTAAATCTATTGCTCCTGGTAGGAATTTCATATCTTTTCACACCTATTCAATTACTAATCCTTGGCAGGAAGAAGTTAGAAAGCAAATGCAAATTAGCCCGCTCAACTTCAGGTAGGAAAAAGATAACTTTCTAAAAGTAAGGTTTCCTTAATATTAACGAAAAATTCAATTTTACAATGTAATTGGAGTTTTAATAACATTAAAAAGTGTTTAAATATGTTCTAGATAGCCCCATTTCAGAGATACAGTATTAGGATTTTAATCTGTCCTCTTGTTTTCTACATAGGGCAAAAATAGCTTTTAGGTGCTAGTCACTGTAAGGACATTTTCACAATAAATTCTACTTGTCCTACTCTTAAATACCATCTGCCCAGTGTTGTGGGCTGCAAGGCCTGCATGTGGGGGAGCTTATTAATATTTAAAAGGGAGGTTTTGACCTGTCAAAAGGGTTTATTTTGACAGGTCAAAGTGCAGTTTTTACACTGCTATACTCAGGCTACACTGGTGGGCCTGAAGACATATTTGTACTGCCACTGTAGTGGATTAAATGAATAAATGCTGCAGTTCTCTAGCGGTATTTAACCTCTAAGCCCTTGGAACATTTTGTACCATGTACAAAAATTTTACAGGCAAGTTAAATATAACAATTAGTAGTACACTAATTCAACTTCTTTAAAAGGAGGAGCACAAGCACTTCGCCACTGGTTAGCAGGGTTATAATGCACAGAGTTCTGAAGCCAGCAAAAATATGGGTTTCAGCTAAAGGCGAAAAATGCTGAGTGACCACCAAGAAGAGTTGAATTTCCTGCAATGCGTCTCCCTTCTTATCAGTTGCCTGCCTTCCTTGCTGATGAAACTGTGTTCAGGCAATAACCATCAAATCTCTTTAACAAACTCACCCTGTCTGCAGGTTCCAGCCTACCTGAAGTTCAGCACCCTACTGCTTTATTCTCTCTGAGGTGAAGAAATGTTAAACTTCAAACCAAGAGGTTTCCTGGTCTGCCCACGAGCTTGTAGCCGATCTCATCTTTAGGCCCCTAACCATCTGACATGGAGACATTACCTGAAAATATCCCTTTCAACCTCCACCTATTAATCTCCTTTCTGCTCAGAGTTTGGAACCGTTAGTGGCACTTTTGCATGCTGGCTGTATTTGTTTTTTTACTTTTCAGCAGTGTTTTTGTATGACCTGAGAGTTTACGGTGAATTGCTGTTATGCTGTTTCCTCTGTTGGCTGCAAACATAACGTAACGTAAAATGTAACATAACATATCATGCTTTTCTTACTGTGCAAAGGGTGTAGGCCATGGTACACAAATACTATATGAATAGCATAAATATATAAATCAACAAATTGACTGTAGGTGGGAATTCTTTCTACAGAAGTCTAAACTTTGGGGCACATCACTCCTTCACAAGCACCCAAAAGATAATTTGAGGAAATTTGCAAAAACTTTAAATGGTCTGTCTTTTTTAAACATAGCCTGCGCAAAGTACATATCTTCATACGTGTGTTGCTGAATCATTTTAGCAACCATGGATTTCGCATTTGCAGCTTAGTAATGAAGGCAAGAGAATGCTGGCGGTGTTGTTTTGCGGCTGGTTTATCTGCAGCGGCTCTTCCTTTGGACCTACGTGTACCCGCATCCCCAGAAAAGCGTCTTAGTCACTAGTTCCTGAACCCAGGGTGTTGACGGAAGAGTGTCATCCTTCACCCATCCTGTCTGGAGGACCCCACTGCCGTCCCGTGTGCTATCAGTGCCTCGCTTCCGCCACCGGTCATGTTTCTTCACTTCCTGGTGTGCAGAGAGTCATGTCCACCACTTCCGCGACTGCACTGTGTGTGTGTGTGTGTTCAGGGGAATCACACTGGCCTGTTCCATTACCATCGGAATTAAAAAGAAAATATGTTGAAATAAATAGGCCTTTTCGAATGCATCGTGGCACTGGATAAACTGAATTCTTCTAACCATTGACCCACACATGGCCATATCTGCTATCCCAGCCCTAATGGCAGGCAGTGAAACGGTGAAATGTTCCCTTACACTGGGCTTTTGTTTTGACAGTGAAAAATCAGTCGTTGTAGTACTGTATTATACAGTGCAGAGCCATGCTCCTCATATAATCATTCCTATTACCTGCATTCACTTGTGCCTCCTGCTTATGATGTGTGCTGCCTTTGCTGGGAACTCCAGCCTGCACTTCAGGAATGACCATTGGCAAAATCAGTAGTATTCGTGTTAATTGTCTTCCGTTTGGCCATATCAATTCTTGTTTTGTTGGTATTTTTTGTAAAAGTGTATTGCTGGGAAGGTATCAGGCCCTAGTCAATAAAAAATATGTCTAGAAGCAAATACTTTTTGGTATCAAAAAGCTTGCCTTGCCATAGTAGTTCCTGACATGGAAGATAACTTCTTTGTGAATGGATGTGTGTCTTGCGAAAGAAAAGAGTGTGTCACTCACAGTGAAGTTAGCCAATGACTGAAGTGGGCTGACTCTTTGCACCAGGTTGCATTGGGTGGAATTAATGTGACTGACACAATAATAAACCAATTGATAAAGAGGAGTGACTGAACTCCCATTTAAGTATATTGGGCCATATTTATACTTTTTGACGTAAAACTGCGCCAACGCAATTTTGCGTCAAAAAAATTAGCGCCGGCTAACGCCATTCTGAAGCGCCATGCGGGTGCCGTATTTAATCAATGACGTTAGCCGGCGTTAGCCGCCGGCGCTGCCTGGTGTGCGTGAAAAATAACGACGTACACCAGGCAGCGCCGGCGTAGGGGGATATGGAGCTTGGGCGTAAAAAAATGGGGCAAGTCAGGCTGAGGCAAATTTTTCGCCTCAACCCGATTTGCGCCATTTTTTTCGACTCCCAACCCCCATAGAAATGACTCCTGTCTTAGCAAAGACAGGAGTCATGCCCCCTTGCCCAATGGCCATGCCCAGGGGACTTCTGTCCCCTGGGCATGGTCATTGGGCATAGTGGCATGTAGGGGGGCACAAATCAGTCCCCCCTATGCCACCCAAACAAATATAAAAAAATACTTACCTGAACTTACCTTAATGTCCCTGGGATGGGTCCCTCCAGCCTTGGGTGTCCTCCTGGGGTGGGCAAGGGTGACAGGGGGTGTCCCTGGGGGCATGGGGGGGCACCTCTGGGCTCCTTCAGAGCCCACAGGTCCCTTAACGCCTGCCTTTTCCAGGCGCTAAAAAACGGCGCAAAAGCGGCCGTACGTAAATTTTTTTGACCCGCCCACTCCCGGGCGTGAATTTTGCCCGGGAGTGTAAATACGGCGCACATGCCTCGGAGTCAATTTTTTAGACGGGAATGCCTACCTTGCATGTCATTAACGCAAGGAAGGTGTCCACGCTAAAAAAAGATGCTAACTCCATGAACTTTGCCGCTAGACGCGTCTAACGCCAAAGTATAAATATGGAGTTAGTTTTGCGCCGGAATTGCGTAAAAAAAAACGACGCAATTCCGGCGCAAACAGAGTATAAATATGCCCCATTATGTCCGAGTACATTGCACACATAATTTTAGTAACATCAAAAGGTCTTCATTATTGCTAGATCTCAAAATACACTAAAATCAAAAATGAATCGTTTCCTCATCTGATAACTTCCTGGCAGAATACACAGCTTGATGACTGCTACACGTACACCAGTCCCTTTATGTGATGTCACTAAAAGTATAAATCTTCTGTAGGTTTTGCAGTGGTTGGGGAAATATGCAACCTGCAGCCAGAATTGAGATTTTCAGTACAGTTTTAAAACGCGCTGCTGGCATGACATTTACATCGAGTATTCAAATCTCTGCTTGTTATTTTTTATAAAGTGCAAACGCTGCAAAGGAGCTCCCTCTAATAACTGACGGAGGGATGAGAGAATTGTTTTCCAGTGAGGGCTTCAAACTGTACTTTCGCCGACATACATTGTTTCTGGTTAATAAAACAGGCATGAAATTGATGATGTTATCTTATGAAATGCAGGTGAGGTTACTCCTTCCCGTTTTGAGGCTGCTGAAGTCACTAAAGGGTTAAATGCCCTTTAAACGGACTCTGCCATTTCAATGTTTTTCCTGATGTCAGGCAAGGAGTGAAATACATGTAAATGGAAGACACCATCCAATGTCAATTACCAATCAATACCACAGTCAGTATGCTTGTTCTCCCAACAGTGACTTGGACCTCAGAAGTCCCTCTGAGGCTCTCCTTTTATGTAGCCTGAGACAGTATCCACAGGGTGAGATCATCCTGGAACATTCTAACATTTTGCAGTCTTCCAGACCCAGTTTTACAAGAGCCACACACTCCAGAGACCTGATCATTTCAGGCACTGGAACACCAGCCCTGTATTTCTCAGTGGAGTTGTTTTGCTTGCAGGCGACTGCAGAGCTCTCCCCCTGCCTGCATTCTAATTACAAACCTACACTCACCTAATAAGTTCTCCCAGACCCCACCCTTAGAATGGGTTTCGTGAAAGCTCTGGCTTTAGAATAATACGCATTTGCAATGCAACAGGTCTCACATTAGCAAGAGTTAGAGCTGTTGGAGTTGTAAATGATAATGACAAACTCGCATTTGGGACCTTATAAATATTTGACCATGCAGCACATTGAGGCCCGTATTTATACTTTTTGACGCTAAACTGCGCTAACGCAGTTTAGCGTCAAAAAATTTTGCGCCGGCTAACGCCATTCTGAAGCACCATGCGGGCGCCGTATTTATTGAATGGCGTTAGCCGGCGCAAGCAGACCGGCGCTGCCTGGTGTGCGTGGAAAAAAACCACGTACACCAGGCAGCGCCGGCGTTGGGAAAAATGGCGTTAGGGCGTCTTAAAATGGCGCAAGTCAGGTTGACGCTAAAAAATCGTCTTAACCCGATTTGCGCCATTTTAAACGACGCCCAGACGCCATTTACATGACTCCTGTCTTAGTAAAGACAGGAGTCATGCCCCCTTGCCCAATGGCCATGCCCAGGGGACTTATGTCCCCTGGGCATGGTCATTGGGCATTGTGGCATGTAGGGGGGCACAAATCAGGCCACCCTATGCCAAAAAAAAAATATATAAAAAAAAAAATGTATACTTACCTGAACTTACCTGAATGTCCCTGGGGTGGGTCCCTCCAGCCTTGGGTGTCCTCCTGGGGTGGGCAAGGGTGGCAGGGGGGGTCCCTGGGGGCATGGGAGGGCACCTGTGGGCTCATTTTGAGCCCACAGGCCCCTTAACGCCTACCCTGACCCAGGCGTTAAAAAGTGGCGCAAATGCGGGTTTTTTTGACCCGACCACTCCCGGGCGTGATTTTTGCCCGGGAGTATAAATACGTCGCATTTGCGTCGCCGTCATTTTTTTAGACGGGAACGCCTTCCTTGCATCTCATTAACGCAAGGAAGGCGTTCACGCAAAAAAATGACGCTATTTGCCCATACTTTGGCGCTAGACGCGTCTAACGCCAAAGTATAAATATGGCGTTAGTATTGCGCCGAATTTGCGTCAAAAAAAACGACGCATATTCGGCGCAAACGGAGTATAAATATGCCCTGAACCTTTATCAGAAATAAACTGTGTTTGCGCATTTGAATGTGGAACCAGTGGCACAAGGGTGCAGTGCCACGGGTTCTTACTAGATGTCCCTGTAGAGTCTAGAGCAGAAGGTGCAGTATGACCGGTTATGGCTCGATGTCCCTGTAGAATCAACAGCAAAAGGTGCAGTATGACTGGTCGTGGCTAGATGAGCGTGTATAGTCATCAGTAGAAGGTGCAGTACCACTGGCCGTGGCTAGATGTCCATGTGGAGCCAAAAGCACTCAGAGTATAGTGTCACAGATCGCTGCCAGAACTTCTTCTGATATCAAAAGCTCAGAATGTTCTCAAAACCCGCAAACGGCTGGAGAAGTACTAGGTCCTCAGTGAAATGGCTGAAATATTTAGGGGCATATTTATACTCCGTTTGCGCCGAATTTGCGTCGTTTTTTTCGACGCAAATTCGACGCAAAACTAACTCCATATTTATACTTTGGCGTTAGACGCGTCTAGCGCCAAACTTCATGGAGTTAGCGTCATTTTTTTGCGTGAACACCTTCCTTGCGTTAATGATATGCAAGGTAGGCGTTCCCGTCTTAAAAAATGACTGCGATGCATATGCGTCGTATTTATTCTCCCGGACAAAAATGACGCCCGGGAGTGGGCGGGACTAAAAAACCCGCATTTGCGCCGGATTTTAGCACCTGGGTCAGGGCAGGCGTTAAGGGACCTGTGGGCTCAGAATGAGCCCAGAGGTGCCCTCCCAAGCCCCCAGGGACACCCCCTGCCACCCTTGCCCACCCCAGGAGGACACCCAAGGATGGAGGGACCCATCCCAGGGAAGAAAAGGTAAGATGTGGTAAGTATTTTTTTTTTAAAAAAATTTGGCATGGGGGGCCTGATTTGTGCCCCCCTACATGCCACTATGCCCAATGACCATGCCCAGGGGACAGAAGTCCCCTGGGCATGGCCATTTGGCAAGGGGGCATGACTCCTGTCTTTGCTAAGACAGGAGTCATGTTAATGGTGTCTGGGCGCCCAAAAAATGGCGCAAATCGGGTTAAGACGATTTTTTTGCCTCAGCCTGACTTGCCCCATTTTTGGACGCCCAAACGTCATTTTTTCCCTACGCCGGCGCTGCCTGGTGTACGTGTTTTTTTTTCACGCACACCAGGCAGCGCCGGTCGGCTAACGCCGGCTAACGCCATTCAATAAATCAGGCGCCCGCATGGCGCTTCAGAATGGCGTTAGCCGGCGCTAATTTTTTTGGCGCAAAACTGCGTTAGCGCAGTTTTGCGTCAAAGAGTATAAATATGGGCCTTAGTCATGCCGCACATTAAGCCGTTATCAGAAAAAAACAGTGTTTGTGCATTCCTTCATTGGTTTGGCATTATACTGTAATGGTCTGAAGAGCCCCTACAGAGCAGTACAGTAAAAATAGTATTTGGAAGAAACATGGTCATGTAACCATATATTCAGCCCATACCGGTAATAATCATATAAAAAAGAATGAAAAAGAACATTGTAGTGTAACCATATAATCAGCCCCTTGAGAGCATAGAGTATTACACATTTTCAGGCTTAGCAGGCCTTTTATATATCATATAACTGTGGAGTCAGTGGAACAAGGGTGCAGTGCCACAGGTTGTTACTAGATGTCCCTGTAGAGTCAATAGCAGAAGGTGCAGTACCACTGGCCGTGGCATATTTATACTCTGTTTGCACTGAATTAGCATCATTTGGCCCATATTTATACTTTTTGACGCAAACCTGCGCAGACGCAGTTTTGCGTCAAAAATATTACCGCCGACTGACGCCATTACTGTGCTCTGTGTGGGCGTCAAATTTATATTTTGACGCATGGCGGCGCAAACCACAGGAGTAAGTCATTTTTTTTTACGCACACCGCAGCGTCACGTCGTAAAGGAAAATGACGTTAACGTGGCGGAAATGACTGTGAGCCGATTTACGACACTGCAAACCGGATATGCGGTGTTTTTCGATGCAATAGTGTCAGAATTTCCCTCAAACACAGCCATTTCATCAGAGGAGATCCAAAATGGATCCTAGATGCCTGTACAGACCCCAGGATGATGACAACAGAACAGGAACCAGCCAGGAGGACCCACACAAGAACCAGAACAGGGAGAAGAAGGAAAGAAAGTGTTGCTTCAGTGCAGAGAAGCAGGAAATCCTGGTAAAAGAGTTGACGGAACACTAGCACCAACTGTTTGTCACCTAAAAGTTGCCAATCAGTAGGAGAGAGGCAATATGGCAATAAATTGCTGACAAGATTAACAGTGTGGCAGAAGTACGCAGAACAGTCATCGAGTGCAAGAAACGCTGGCATGACTGCAAGCGCACGACAAAGGAAAAGATGGCCAGGAACAGGAAGGCAGCACTGCAGACTGGAGGTGGGAGTCCAGCACATCAGAAGGCCCTGGACCACATGGAGGAGATGGTGGCAGCCGTCATCCCTGAGGAGATCGTCACAGGGATTCAAGGACAGGACAGCGCAGACTACCAGGAGACAACGCACATGCAGGATAAGTCGCATGGGGAATTAAAATGCACTAATGTCAACTACAACCGGGGGGGGGGCATACCAACTACAAAATGCATGGAAGTCATCATATACATGGAGTGGCATGGGTAAAGGGGTACGGCACGGGGGCATGGCCTGTACAGAGAAAAGCTGGGGCACACCATAACACAACACCAACAACAGTTCCATTGGGGTATGCTGCCATGCCAACGATGTAGCAAAGGTAAAGCAACGCCAGGAGGGAAGAGCACAATGTCAAACTGACATCCTGTCACACGTCAGCCACTATACCCCCTACATTAACTAGGGCCCAATTAACAACCTCTAGCCATACCGACAACTGGAATGTAACAGTGACAACATTTGCCACTACCACCTCCGCTGTGTGTGCAGCTCAAGTAGCCAATGGCAGTAACGTCCCCATGGATCATACACACCTAAATTATAGAGTTGAGGATGACAACTTTAACAATCCCCTGAAACAAGACAAATGTTCCAGTCCTGTCAATTGTGAATGCACATAGTTGCCGCAAACATCAGCCAATGTCATCAACATTAGGAGCTACACAGCACTAAGGTCACACCCATGCAGCATATGTCAGGGTCCATCCTGTGCCTGGGTCACAATGCAACATCCCAAATGTCATACTGCTCAGACAACAGCATTGAGGGGGAGGACACATGCAACTGGTCACTGAAATACACCTGCACAGTCAGAGGAGGAAATAGGACACTGCTACGACTATCAGGGCAATCCAATGTACCACACATTCCCCAACATCAGCTGTACACATTACCAATGCTGACATCCATATCGTGCCATAACAATGCTATGCGTAGTATACGCTACATTTCAACTACATATAAGTGGCTGTGAAAGATCAGAGCATGGGGCAGGTCCAGATTGTTAAGTGTGCTGCTAGTGCCATCAGAGCACCCACAGCCAGTGAAAGGTCTCACCATGAGAATGGATGTAGACGGAGGGTTGAGTAGGACAAGAAGGTGGCAAATCACTATTTGGCCAAAACCAACACCTAGAGGAGATGATTCCGACAAGTCCAATAACTTACCACTATACATGTGACATGCAGGTGGGGCATAGGCCTGTGAGAATGCCCTTCTGAAAGACTGGATCAATGAACATGAAACAAGATCACAATGTGAAATCATCACAAGGCAGGCATGTCACACCACTAATGCCACAACACAGACACACTAATTGTACACTATTTAATTGCAGAGGATGATGGCTCTCCTGCGGATTTGCCTGTCCAGGACTACCCTGATGACATGGATGACGAGCTAACAAACATCAGCCACCAGACCCTCCAAGATGTCCTTGGAACCCCCCAGACCCCACCTTCAGTCACAAGGAGGAGCACAGAACAAGCAGCCATCACAGAGGACCCATCCACCACCCCAATTGTGAGACCTGCTAGCTCCAATACAGCTGAGGTCTCAGATGACGCAGGCACCAGCTTTGAGAGAACTGTAGTCGGAGTACAGCGGGAGCTGGCCGAGGAGGTGCGGGTGGGGATGCAAACTATGGCATCCAGCCTAGAGGTGGTGCGTTCGTGCATGATGTCAACTAAAGAACAGGCAGCAGCTATGCAAAGGCTAACAACTATCTTGCAGGAAGTAAAAAAAAGGCTGAAGGAAATCAGCACAGCCGTAATACGGTTGACCCAACACCTACAACAGCAATCCTGTCAATGCATGCACGAATGCAACATTGAACCTCTCAGGGCCGACCTGGATGCCTACCATTGTGATGTGGCTGCTATTCTTAAGAACCAGCAGATCCTCCGTGCAGCAGTACTGCCCTTAAGACCCTCACAGGTAGCAGCTACTGGGCTGTCTGACTCCATGTCTTCAAACACTGAGGTGTGTTTTGCCCCTTCACAACCACCACCACCAAGGACAGAGGAGGCAACACACACATCAGAAAAAGAAGACATGGAACAGATCACCTTCACACGTAAAAGTACCCGGAAGCACTAGTCCCTGCCACATGGCCACCTAGTACCAAGGTCCTGCGCTTCGTAACATGCCAGTTTTACAACAACTGTACTCAACGACTGTTCTGCAAACCACTGTATATCTTGTCAGCCAGCCTTGTGATTGTCTCTCACTTACTCATTGGCAAATCCTGTCCCTCTGCACTGTCTGACACATCACCCCAGCATGTCAAATGAATTGTCCTTTAGCACTTGTGTAGGATCACAATGGAAGATGTCACTATAATGGACTCACAATCATGGACAATGTACATATAGCACTACAACACTTTTCAATAAATAGCACTTACACAACCACTTTGTCTCTGTGTAATGTGACACATCAACCGTGCAGCAGACCACTGAATTATGCCTCCTATCAAATTACATAGCTTGCCAATACAACTGTCCTGAAATAATGTAGTCTGCTAACTATGCACAGTGGCCTGGATTCTACCATACTCTGCCCTTCCTGAGGGTAATATCTGATGAATCGAGAAACTATACACCATACGGCTGTGTTGGACATAATAACGCTTCCTCGAGGGATATCTAAGCCATTAAATAGTGCCTGTAAAATGTTGCCTCCATGCAAAACTAACACATATAACATTGCCCACAAATCTAAGCCAACAGTCACCAAACTGCATAAATGGAGGTGTCTGAGTTTACATCCAAATAAGTAATCATGCTGAACAGTGTAACAAATGATCTATGTGAGTCATGAACACGATACTACAAGAGTGCTTACTACCACTCACCTTATAAGGGTTTCTTTGAACATCAGACTGCAGTCAGACATAACACAGTGTCCCCAATACCAAATTTGGAAGCACTGTATGTGACATTGAAAACATACTTTTTGAAAAAAACACGTTGGGATCCATAGTAACTGTGATTGGTGGTTGCAATGAATGGTCTAATCTTTGCAAGGTTGCTTTGGGGTAGCTGCCAATGTTACAGCTAATTTGGGATTTGTTTGTAGCATAGAACACAAATTGTAATACAAAAGAAATAATGTACACTCATGCCAAGGCCCTGATCTACAAGCATGTCACACATACTGTAAAGGGTTTACTACATATTTATTAAACTGTAAAAACAGAAGAGAAAACTTGTGGAAAAGCCTTACCTACCCTAATCTACCCTAACTACTCATTAGTCCACAACTGTCCCTAACTAACCTAAGCTAAACTTACTTATCACATTTAACTAAATGTTCTAAACATCAACACCCCACCCCCCTTATGAGACGGGACACATGGAGGACAACAGATACTAACCTAAACACACACTATCCTATACTAAACAAATATATATATTTTTGAAATTTTTTTAAAATATATATTTTTATGATTTTTTTTTAAACACACAAGAACCCCAACATTACCACCCACCCACCCACCCACACACTTAAAAAGAAACAGTAGAAATAATCAGGACCCCCCACCCACTACCACTAACTAAACTAACAGCCTATACTAACCTAACACTAAGCCCCCTAAACCCACAAAGTATAAGAATAAGGAAAGAGGAGGGAGGGGAGGGAATCATGTCTGTCAACATGTCTATAGGTTAGCCCTCCGGAGGGTCTACTTGATTGACCGCACACGCCAGTTTATGTCGCACATCCTGCCGCAGGCAACTCATTTTTCACAGTACCCGGTCCAATTTACGCTGCATCTCAACAAAAGCAGCCAGGGTCAATAGCTGCAGCTGGGGTGGTCTGGGTGCCAGCTGAGGAAGTGTGGGGCCGTGTAGTGTCCATGGCTGTGGGCTGCCCTGCAGGTGGTGCTGTGCTAGGGCCTGGAGCACTTGTTGAGGTGGTTGCGGCAACGGTCCCAGCTGTTGGTGGTGCCACCTGGGTGGTAGTGGTGGTGGTGCTGGTGGTGGTTGTGGTGGGCAAAGAAGGGCCGCCCTGTGGGAATGCCCTCCAGGCTACGGAGGCCCGTTCGTGGCGGTATCTGCGGGCCATTCTTCGGTAGCCAGACTCTACCTGAAGTATATGCTGATACCTCATTGCCCACCTTTTGAATTCCTGCACCTGGATGGGTGTCCTATTTGCAGCTGTGAAGACGAATCAAAAAAATAACATTAGGAACTGCATTGTGTGAAATGGCACAAGAAGTAAATCAGACAATACATCTATTGTACTTGTAACAGCTCATATCATCACACAGATCATTGAATGTCCCTGAGGAAGTGCATGGCAGGCCAGCCTACAAAGGTTCTATCACACATAGCACATCCAAACCCTACAAGATGGGTAACAACTGGCATGTTTTGGCATCATAGTTCTGCCAGTTGTCACCTAACAATCATGCAGCACATCCTCCGCCAATGCCAGGGCTACAAATGTCATTGTACGGGATGGAAATCTAGGGCCACACGATCTGCAAGTTGTAAATGGACTTACTAGTATAGTACTCATGTGGGAAAAATGGTTGTGTATTCTAGGTTCAGACAAAAGATTCACTGATTTTCATGTCTGTGTACCAAACTTGTATCATCAGTCCTAGGTACACTATTCACAAACCCATGCCTGTGTTTGAGGGTGGGGGGTGGAGTAACAACTAACAATTTTGAACAACATGGACACCCAGGAAGCTTATGAAAGCTGGACATGTGTTTGGCTCTACACACACACCACAGGTAAGGTGTAACTACAAATAGGAGACAGCAAACCCTTGACCAATCCCAGTGCCACACATGTCTGGAAATGCAGACCTTTGTCCACATCAAATACTTCGAGTAAGCCATGACTTACAACTAACACAGAGATGCAAGAACACCCCTGGCCATGATATGCATGCACACCTAGGCCATTGCACTCAAGTGCTACATACTTGTTGCACTACATGTGGAGCTACATGCTGCCAGGAAGTTCAACCTACAGTTTAATAAGTACATTAGTGAATAGGGAAGCAGAAGTCTCTGGGTAAGCATTTGGCAACCCCATTCTGGGAGAATGTGGGTCTGACAGGCTGACTAAATCACAGATTAGGTCCAGTGCGACTCTTGCTGATACAAGTGTTATCAACATGACTCATCCCCATTCACAGTGCGGGGCCTACAGGACTGACCTAGAATCCCTAAATAAGACAATAGGATAAGCATTGGCCAACTCAAAAATGGTGATAAAATGAAATCCCACTCATGAAACAAGACAAATGATGGGCCAGCGCATCACACCTTGCTATGTGTTCAACACACAGGAGTCCATCACACATCACCAGCAAACACAACACATAACAGACATATCAACACTTACTGGAGTTGTCTGGGTCCTCAAATGAAGCCACCTTGCCCACAGTGTAGGGTGCGGGTCCACCTGTAAGGCATGGAAGGGAGAAATGTGCTCAAATTCTGTGCACTGTCCAACAATTCCAAAGACAAATACTATGTGTAAGATTACATAAGTAAGTAAAGCCACTCGGACATGATGATACTGCATCCGATATAGCACGGCTAACATGTACATACCATGGGTCTCCTGTGTATTTTACACACATATCTGCACACATGCAGTGGCCCTAACTATCATGTGGTGGCAGACATGCTCCTTCATTAGTGAGCAGACATAATAATGGAGTGTATTCGTCTCATCATGTGTATCCAAGAGAGACATCCAAAGCTGCTTTCCTTGAGGAGTGCATTACCAGTCAACCAGCCATTGTGGCCATGACAAATTTATGACACGTAGGTACAATGTAAAGAGGGGCAGGGACAGTTGTAAGCCCTCATGTTGTTACATTTTCTTCATTTGATGTGGCCAAGCTATGATGAGTTGCACCAACCATAGAGATATAAACCCATGTGCATACCTTTGGCCAGCCATCCCTAAACGAAAGCACCAAATACCAGTCTAAGATGTTAGCTGAGTGCAGCCTGAACTTTTTACCTATGTCTCCAAATCCAGACCTGGCATGTATCCGAAATGACGAAGGGCCACAAGAATCCCTAAGATGTTTTGATTTCCATAATCGCTTTCCTTAAACACTCACCAGACACACAAGACATATGTTTGGGTCACATTGCTATCATCAATTGATGTGAAGCCTGCATTCATTTTCAACCTCATCTAGGGGCATATTTATACTCCGTTTGCGCCGGAATTGCGTCGTTTTTTTCGACGCAATTCCGACGCAAAACTAACTCCATATTTATACTTTGGCGTTAGACGCATCTAGCGCCAAAGTCCATGGAGTTTGCGTCATTTTTTAGCGTGGACACCTACTTTGCGTTAATGAGATGCAAGGTAGGCGTTCACGTCTAAAAAATCGACTCCGAGGCATGTGCGTCGGATTTATACTCCCGGGCAAAATTCACGCCCGGGAGTGGGCGGGTCAAACAAAATGACGTATGGCCGCTTTTGCGCCGTTTTTTAGCGCCTGGAAAAGGCAGGCGTTAAGGGACCTGTGGGCTCTGAAGGAGCCCAGAGGTGCCCTCCCATGCCCCCATGGACACCCCCTGTCACCCTTGCCCACCCCAGGAGGACACCCAAGGCTGGAGGGACCCATCCCAGGGACATTAAGGTAAGTTCAGGTAAGTGTTTTTTTTTGTTTTTTTTTGTGGCATAGGGGGGCCTGATTTGTGCCCCCCTACATGCCACTATGCCCAATGACCATGCCCAGGGGACAAAAGTCCCTTGGTCATGGCCATTGGGCAAGGGGGCATGACTCCTGTCTTTGCTAAGACAGGAGTCATTTCTATGGGGGTTGGGAGTCGAAAAAAATGTCGCAAATCGGGTTGAGGCGAAAAAATTGCCTCAACCTGACTTGCCCCATTTCTTGACGTCCAAACCCCATATCCCCCTACGCCGGCGCTGCCTGGTGTACGTCGTTTTTTTCCACGCACACCAGACAGCGCCGGCGGCTAACGCCGGCTAACGTCATTGATTAAATACGGCGCCCGCATGGCGCTTCAGAATGGCGTTAGCCGGCGCTAATTTTTTTGACGCAAAACTGCGTTAGCGCAGTTTTGCGGCAAAAAGTATAAATATGGCCCCTAGTGTTTCAAAAGTCAGTCTAGCTGTTGCGTCAACAAATGTAGGTAAGAACTGGAAATTTCTATACCTCACAGTCAAATGTGACCTATATCTATACATAATTGGCTCCTGATTTGTGTTGCTGTTTGACACAAAGGTGGCACCAACTTACATTAAGCAAAATTATTCAGTATGTTGCAGAGCACTTGCTTCCTAACAGCTAGCAATTGTGGTCCTTAACATAGTACATAAATGACCCTGTATGTTTCCAAAGCATTCCACACACTCAACAACATTGCCGGCAGATATTGTACAAATCATCTGATGTCACTACAGAGCATTTAATGGTGCACATTTACATGACTTGTACTCACCAACAGGGCCACCAATCACAATTCCCAGGTGGTCCAGAAGATCTTGCTCCCTGGAGATGAGGTCAGCCCAGCGGTGCTTCAGCTGGTGGTCATTCCTTGGTGTCCGATATATGCGTTGCAGGTGATGCAAGACCTTGCCCCACTGGAGCCTCCGTGCCTCAGTGTGATACCCCTGTATCACCCGCCCACCTGCCTCAATCATAAGGGGGAGGAAATGCCACACCAGCCATATGAAACCCCCAAGCTCCTCCTCACCCATCTTGCTCAGACGAGGCCTACCCAACATCTTAGCAGAAAAAGGGAAATAGGGGATAAAGGGGAACAAAGGAGAATAGGGGGAAAGTAGAATATGAGAAACTTAAACTAAACAACTAAAACAGCCCAACTAGACCCAAACTATCACTACCCACAACAGACTCTCAAAAACAACAAAGACAATACAATACAAGACAATTGTACTCAATAAACACTCGGACAGGATACAACAACAATATTTTATTCACAAAATGACAAGAAATGGACCACACAGGAGACAAAAGCACAATTTAACCAGACAAAACTCTCAACACAGCCACACAGTCTAGAAGAATCACAGACTGCAAAGTGAAAGTGAAAGTCATCCCACTGTACATAATCTGTAACCAGGATATCCTATTACATCACTTTCTGCCTAAAATGGCGGCCGTTTTTATCGTTAAGCGTAAAAAAAAATTGACACATACAGTCTGGGTGTCATTTTTTTCGACGCACAGGAGTAGAAATGAGCCCGCATCCATATATTTGGAAATAGTCTAACACTTAAACAATTTTCTGAGGTACAGTGTGGAAGAGTCTATGTGTGTTCTCAGGGCATTATGCGTCGTTTTTCGGGCATAAGCGTCATTTGTTGACGCGTATGCGTCAAAATTTCAGGCATTAACTGGGTTTGGGTCATTTTACCATTTTCATGATATGTAACATTTGTGACACAACTGAGATAGGCTGATTGCACCCACTTTGGTCTTGACGGTGTATGAGCACATGTGAGACATCATACTACTGCGGACCATGATCCGCTACTTCATTAAGAGGATTTTCACTCTTAGCTGACGCACTAGATGGCCGTATGTGTGGTCTACATATATGTATTGCACAAATTGGGCATGTTTGGCGTCAGGAGAGGATAGCAATGTGACGCACATAAGTACAATACCTCAATTCCTATGGCTCAATGTGTGTGCATTGGCTACTAATGTAGTAGTTGACCCAGTGTGTGTGCATCACAAGATGCATTATTGCAAATATGCTTGTATGCTTGTATGAATGTGAAGTCAATGTGTCCAAACCTTAGATGCAAGTCAGTGTGGAAATGAGAGAGGACATGTGTTAGTCATACATGTAGCAACATCAGTTGTGTGCACTTCCAAAATTTTGGGTGACGTAGACACCACAAATGACAAAGCATGCACCGGATAGGTGGCAGACGCTTGTTCATGTCAATGGTACAAAAGTTGCCCATCACATGTCCTGGAAATTTGGATACTGCTTCCTAGGCACTTGTTGGTGAAACCACCATGAGTCAGACACATGTACAGACTAAGTGGGTAGCATGTTATTGACACGGAAAGCCAAAGGTGACCCACAACTGTAATATCACCCCACAGTTGTGGTCATATGACTGAGCCACAACTCTCCTCTGGCAGTGGTGGACCAGCAGACGAGGCAGCACATGGCCCCATATTTCCAGTGATCAATTGCACAGAGGTGTCTGGTTCATGTGTGTGGTCCAATGTTGAGCCTGTATATTTTTAGGGGTCTTTGTTGTCACAGTTACGTCCAGGTGTCATCATGAGTCAGTGGTGGCTATTCCTGTATCTACTGAGTATCCTTCGGAGATCAATGGAAGTTAAGCCAATGAGGACATGAGACCCTACATGGGGATGGTCCCACCCTGTCACTGCAGACGTGTTATGAGACTGTCAACAAGGCAACCTTGGTGTGCTGAGTGAGATCATATCTCAGGAGTCATGTTCCGGCAGGTGTCATTACAACATTTGTACACAGGTTGGCCTGTAAAGTTCCCACTGCATCTGGGAACATCATAGCCTCTGTGTTGATTAATCTTGCAGCTATTCAGCACGCACAGGCCATCAATATGTTGTGAGCAATCGGATTCAGCTTGTGAACTGTCAGGGCCTTAACATGTGTGGAATTTTCATGCACATTATCAGAGGTTTCTGGTTCTGCTGGAGGCACCATACCCAATCCCTGCATAAGGCCCTGGTAAACTGACACACTTTGTCGCTCATGCATACATGAGACCCAGACAAGGGATAAGCCATGATTTGGGTATTTGGAGACAAGTTTACAATGATGGTACAATAAGAAAGCAAATTATGCTATACAATGTATTTGAGTATGCATTGAGGAAGCACCTGATAAAATACCCCGGAGGAATGTGAGGGTTGGGAAAGCAAGTATGCTACATATGTAGCCACAAGGAACCTTTAGGGTAACGCACAGACATGTGCCAGTCAGGCTGACAGGATGCAGTGTCATTCAGGATTCAGCAATTTCACAAGGTACATACTCAGTGGTCTGACTAAGACTGGTCGGAGGAAGAACAAGACATTTGACATGGAAGACTGTGTTTGTCCTGTGTTTTGGAAGGTGACACATAAACCCAAGGGCTGTGTTACACAGCTTATTTTTTCTAGCAATGCATAACAGTGTAATTGACAAAATGGCAGCTTTTATGCTGTTCCAAGCATCTGCAAGGGCAGTGCATGTTCAAATGTGTGGTCTGCATGGAGGTGCTCACAGGTGTGTGCTGCATCAGTTTCTCACAAGTCCTGCAGGTGAGATTTGAGTTCACATGGCCAACAGTACCTTTCACATGGGAAACAATCTACAGGTGATAACAGGGCTTAGAAACTACAAGCCAGTGCATTATTTGACCTGACGTCCATGCAGTCAGATGTACAATGACTATGGCATACCATACGAAAGGGTGAAGCACACTGCATTACTATTGTTAGTCTGTGTGTGTGTAGTGGGGGGAATATCTGAGTACACATATTACCATTCCAGGGACCTTTTAAGACAGGTGGGGTGAGACCAGGAGCATGGGTGTGTCAGGAGTTAGGACATGGGCTGACATGTACATGGAATGTCATGTGTACAATGCTTGTCATAGGTGTGGCACTTGTGCTGTCTATGTTCTGCTTATATGGAACTCTAGTCACAGATAGTCCTTGCAAAGATAGGTGCTGTACACCTTACTGCTGTCACAGGTCTGGTCATACATTCCTGTTACCAATGCAATAGCACATCCACTGCCTCATGTATGCAGCATTTTTTTCCCTTACTGACTGATGGTGTCTTAGTTGTGTGCCATATGCTGCGATGAACCATGTTGCCAACATGTATGTGTGAAATAGGTGTGGTCCTCTGCTATTGCCCTTCAAAGGTGAAACGTACAGGATATATGTCATTTACAGTGTGTGTGTATGTGACTGTTGTATAATACGCATCACAATTGCTTTGGAATTTTCTGTGTCCTGATCGGTATGTCAGCAATGCTCCATGAGGCTACACTCTTATTCTGATAGTTAGAGATAAAGGTGAGCAAAAATGATTACCCAGACCATGATATGGTGATTATTATCGGTGTTTATTTACATATGTTGATACAGTGGTGATGGTGAGTTGTTTCAAAAGAAATTGTTCGCAATATGTTGGCGCCTACGCAATCCAGCAGCTGTGTTTTGTTGTTCCCCCTCATGTTGCAGGCCAGCATCCTCCTCTTCCTCCTCTTCAGGCATTTGTGGCTCTGGTTCTAATAAGGGAATGTTCCTTCATATACAAATGTTGTGCAGGATGGCACATGTTAAAATGATCTTACAGACCATTTCTGATGAATATAGGAGGCTGCCACCAGTGATGTCAAGGCACCTGAATCTCGATGCCAAAGGTCCTCTCGACAATGGTGCATGTCCTCCTATGTGCCTCATTGTAGGCACGCTCTGCTGCAGTGCTTGGGTTGCCAAATGGTGTCATAATCCAAGGCTGGATCCCATACCCCTGATCAGCTGAAAGAGAAAATGATTGGTATCATGTAGACGTAGCTTGCCCCATTCATATCACCTTGCATGGCAGTAGTTGTCTTGTGTTGTCTGTGGCTCTTTTGTGTTATTGTGTTGATTCCTAGGCATCTAGGATGTACCATTTGCATTGGGTTGTTTCCTTGACTGAACAAGTGTTTGCTTGCTGACCGGTTGTCAGCAGTATGTTTTGGGATTTGCAGTACAGTGTGCACTCCCTAGCATTGTGACTTGTGATACAGGTGTCCCTGTGTCTTCACTGGGGGTGAGATGATAGTTCCATACACAGATTAAATTTGACAGTGGTGGTAACACGTTAGCATCTATGTACCCTGGACATCCCATACCTTGAGACATATGCAATGGATTAATTTTAACATCAGTGAGATGCTTACATTTTGCAAGGCGACAATTAGCCAAAACTCTCCATACGTTGTGATCATTGACGTATTGACATTAGACTGTACACTAATTTCAGATGTGTGACACATTCACTGCAGACCTATCAAACATGGCTAGCGGTGTCACAACATCAGTGTGTTCCTGTCCACATGTTGCTGTCGTGGTGTATGTGTTGTTTGTCCTAGAGGGTTGCTGTGCAGTGTGTATATAAGTAGGTTTCTGTACTTACCAACAAGTAGTCCATTGCCATATCGTCCATCCTGGAAATGTTGATTGATGGGACAGTGATGGAAGATGAATGAGTCATGGACACTCCCAGGATACTTTGCCACGATACTGGTGATCAATCCTTGGTGATCCACAATAGCCTGCACATTGATGGAATGTGTGTGCTTCCTGTTGCGGTATAGGTGTTCAGTTGCAGCAGGAGGCACAAGGCGTACATGTGTGCAGTCAATGGCACCAAGGACGTGTGGGAATCCATTCATGAGGTAAAACCCCTGTTGTGTCTACTGCTGCTTCTGCTGTGTGTTTGGGAAGCAGATGTGGAGGGTGTGAGTCCGATGATGGCATCCAGTACTTTGGGCAAGAAGGCGGAGAATGATGGCTGTGATATCCCAGCAACCAAGGCGCCAGTGGATTGAAAGGAGCCACTTGCCAACATGTGTAGTACAGCTAGCAGCTTGGTTTCTGCTGGGATGGTACGGGGTGTCAGCAAGATGGGTGCCAACTGTGGCTCAATGTTGCGCAGCAGCTGCTGAATGGCTTGCCAATTCAACCTGTACCCCTGGATGATGACATGTTCCCTTAGGCCATGAAGTGTTCTCCTGGTGCAGAATATCCTCTCCTGCCTTCTGCGTTGCCTTTGGGGTCCCTGCTGGTGTTGTGGTAGCTGCTGTTGTTGCTGTGCTTTGCGTCTGCGTGCACGCTGGATCAGAAGCACCTCCATGTCTTCCTTTTGCTGCTCTGCTGTTGCCTCTGTGTTCTGATTAAATACAGGTGTGTTTGCCCCATCTTAACGCCTGCCTTGACCCAGGCGTTAATTTTTTACGCAAATTGGGTTGTGAGTAATTTTCCGACTCCAACTCCCCGCCATGCAGGATTTTTGCCCGGAAGCATAAATACGACGCACGAGCGTTTAAGTCATTTTTTGGACGGGAACGCCTACCTTGCATATGATTAACGCAAGGTGGTTTCCCGCATCCAGAAAATGACGCACACGGCGGGATTTTGACGTCCGCGGGCGTCAAAGTTTAAATATGGGTCAAGGTTTGCGCCGAATGTGCGTCAAAATTTTTGACTCACATTCGGCGCAGACGGAGTATAAATATGCCCCTTTGTTTTTACTCTAATTCAGTGCAAAACTAACTCCACATTTAATCTTTGGTGCTACACCCGTCTAGCGCCAAATTTATTGAGTTAAAGTCATTTTTTGGAAGTGGAAACCTACCTTGCCTTAATGAGATGGGCGGTAGGCGTTCCTGTGCAAAAAATGACTCTGTGGAGTCAGTACCACAAGGGTGCAGTGCCACGGGTTGTTACTAGATGTCCCTGTAGAGTCAACAGCAGAAGATGCAGTACCACTGGCCGTGGCTAGATTTCCATGTGGAGCCAAAAGCACTCCCAGAACGCTGCCAGATCTACTTCTGACATCAAAAGCTCAGAACGTCCCCAAAACACAGAAATGGCTGGAGAAGTACCAGTTGTATTTTGTTCTTTGCACTGCTTTTGCGTCAATAAATGAGGGTAATTCATCGCAAAAAAAGTATAAATCAGGGACTCAGAGTACAGTGTCACAGAACACTGCCAGAACTTTGACATCAAAAGCTGAGAATGTCCCCCAACCCTGGAAACGGCTGGAGAAATGCCAGGTCCTCAGTGAAATACCTGAAATATTAAACCATGTCGCACATTAAACCTTTATCAGAAAAAAACTGTGCTTGTGCATTCCTTCATATGTTTGGCATTAGACTGTAATGGTCTGAACAGCCCCTACAGAGCACCACAACAAAAATAGCATTTGGAAGAAACATGGTCAGGCAACCATATATTCAGGCCCTAGAGGGAATAAACACATAAAAAAGAATGAAAAAGAAAATTGCAGTGTAATCACATAATCAGCCCCTTGAGAGCATAGTGTGTTACACATTTTCAGGCCTAGCGGGCCTTTTGTTTACAATTTAACTGTGGAGTCAGTGGCACAAGGGTGCAGTGCCATGGGCTGTTACTAGATATTTCTGTTGAGTCAACAGCAGAAGGTGCATTTCCACTGGTTGTGGCTAGATGTCCCTGTAGAGTCAACAGCAGAAGGTGCAGTACCACTGGTTGTGGCTAGATGTCACTGTGGAACCAAAAGGAGTAAGAGTACAGTGTTCCAGAACGCTGCCAGAACTTCTTCTGATGGCAGAAGCTCAGAATGTACCCCAAACCCGGAAACGGCTGGAGAAGTACCAGGTCCTCAGTGAAATGGCTGAGATATTTAGCCATGCTGTACATTAAACTTTTATCATAAATAAACTGTGTTTGTGCATACATTAAACCTTTATCAGAAATAAACTGTGTTTTTGCATTAGCAGAAGGTGCAATACCACTGGTCATAGGTAGATGTCCCTATGGAGCTTACTGAGCTAGTAGTGCCTTAGGGCAAAAATCATGCTTCAGCCCTTGGAAACCATAGAGCATTACACATTTGCAGACCGAGCACAGCTAACAGCATATTTTTACAAACTCCTCTCAGCTGTAAAAACAAAGGTTCCAACTATAAGAGAGTTTAACTATGCATTGAATGATGGAAGAGGTTATGATTTTTGGGCCCCCTCTAACCTAGTGCGACCCACATGATGGCCTGGACAGAAAGAGCACAGAGTTCTCAATATTTTGGTGGTGGTCCCATTGCCCTACGACCACCACAGGCTGAGTTATTGGCAAAAATGTGTTGGAAAAGGAATGCCTGCAAAGCATTATGAGGTGGGTTTCCATGAGTGCAGTGAATATTGTAGTATCGGCTCTCCCGCTGTGCGGGAGAGCTTCTGTTGAGGATTCATTTCTGGGTCGATTTTATGCTATATAAAGCCACATAAAATGTACAAAACACACGCACGACACAACTACTTGTAATTACTAATCATGGAAAGTAAGGACCAAGTGAAGAGCAAATGCGGAAAATGAACCGTGCACTTAAACATGTGTGCTTACTGACAAACACGAGAGGCAGGAAACAAAGAAAAATAGTCCATCCAAGAAACAGAAAAATATTCCAAGCGTAATTAAACTATGCTTGGCGGGTGCTCGTCAGCCAAGTACAGGAGGTGACATTGTTTGCCAAACCAGTTAGGAGGCAGCAAAACAAGAGTGACACTGCCTTCAACATATGGTAAGCGGCAGGCAGGTGCAAAGTCCCATACTCCATCCGACAGGTCTTGCAGACAACGCATGCATACTGCCTAGGCTCGACCTAAACACTGCCCACAAGCTTTATTCTTGTGTCATACCACACTCAAAATACACTGGATTCTAAATCGAGGAATGCTAGTCCAAATAAAAATTGTCAGTATGCACAACTCCCTTTTCATGTTCCTCCTTATGCCTAAATATGTCTTTATCTTGGTCCGCCAAACACAGAAATGCTAGATTGAGGGCTCTGTGATAGAGACCATCCCTGCTATATTCTTGGGGGTCCTTGATAGGACTCAAAGTTGTAATTCTGACACCGACACGTGAATATGTCCCTTGGCCTTCAGTGATAGAATTCAATGTTAGCTGGCGAGCTGTTCATTGACTTACTTTAAATGAGTTGGCAGCACTGACTCCATGCCTTTCCACACAAAAGGCCACATATAAAAACAATTTTGCACAATTGCAGCGTTTGCTATCACAAAGTAGTGTTTTTGGTTTATTAAACCCCCTTTCTGATGGGACCACTACATACTTTCCCCGGACTTCTTCAAAAACTGAAAAAGCCTTCTTTATAAAGCAGCATCTGGCCATTTAAGGGACATAGGCTGCTTTTATATAAACATGTAGGGCATTGATACTCAGAGTACAGCCCCGGGACCGCATGCGGCCCCCCTGACCTTTACATGTGGCCCCAAAGTCAAAAGCAGCAGTGGGCTGAATCAGCACTAACATTGAGCAAGAAATTTAATAAACAAGCAAGCTTTCATGTAAAGGTTAACTTAAATTAAAGAAAGAAAGTAACTAGGTTATCCTGCACTGTTTATGGTTAGAAACACCTTTATTTTTAAAGCAATATTGTAAAAATATGATAAAAATCCACTCAAAATTCAGGAAGAGTATTTCATTAACATATAAAACCGTTTCACCTTCGTACATCCCATGTTATCAGTGCATTGGGAACTATTTATTTTTAAATCAATAGTTTTTAAACATTAATTTACATTAGTTTTTCCCCCACCCTGACAACAGTGTCAATAGTGAGCTAAGATGCATGTCAGCTGCTAAGTGCACCTTGTGGGTTGGGTTCCTGTTACACACAAACAACATTATAGTTTATTAAATCAAACACAGGAGAAGGTTTTGCACATTCCACATCTCGAAGTCATGTATTTCGGAATGCTTTTGTATGTGATAATGAAGAAAAAAGGGAAAGTGGAACAAAACAATTGCCTGGGATCACACAATTTGATAAAGTGGGGAAGATGGGATTAACTCTAGGTTGCAGCTGTTATGTGTTTCGCTTCTGATGACGCAGAAAAGAGGGTCCAACTTATATTCATACATATCATGTAATCAAAAGCATATAATGTAGTGTGATTTTAGTAAAGAAGATAATGTACGAGGGAAATTGTGCCCTCGGGGTAGTTCGCCATCATTGTAAACGAGCCTTATTAATCATGATGTATTGAAAATTGTAGTAATCCGTCATAATTGCAAATGTATGCCATGATTTTTTAGTTGAAACTGTTTCGCTTAGCTTAAATTTAGTAGAGGCTTTGGCCTAGTTGCCTCGTCTCAAATTCTAACTGCGTGGCTTTTTCCTTGAACTAATGAAACATATATTCTTGCTTGAAGTTGTATTTTTCCAGTAGAGATGACTAATACACTTATCTCCAAGGTTTCGTACTAGGCCGGTTTCATCCCCTTTGATACAAGGTCAGTCTCTGCAGGTGCGGACAATGAAGGTACAGATAGTAAAATAATTGGCAAACCATGTTACAACTTGTGTTCCAAGGCTCCAAGGACAGAGTATGCATAAATGAGAGCTAGTAAAAAGACAATTTTCATTGAACAACTTGAAGCCAACCTATGAACCCTCCAATGGAGGACCCTGCAGAATTTGGAATGTTCCTTACTTAAACCCACTGGACAAAGAGAAGTCAGCCATTTTCCATGATGCCAGTTTGAAGCCAGATGCCAGACTCCATTTTGGACGATACCCTGATGCCCTTTTCTCTATCTGAGAGAAAGAGACTTTAAGAATTCTCACCCTAGAGACTTTAACTTTGATTTGCCCCGTCTTGCACATGAAGTAACTTTGCCCCATTTTCCTTGCCGCTTCAAGGAAGCTTGCCCTTAACTTTGCCGCTTAGAACCTGCCCCATGCTGATCGAACCGGTACCTGAGGGACGAAGTCTTTTCTTGAATGCTGTTTGTATTTGGTAAATATGAAAGGATAAATGTATTATGCATTGTGTTTTTCCTTTTAGGTACCAACTGCTATTTTGATAGGGTCCTAGCTAGAAGTTTCGGAGCTTGCGAATAAAGGACATGGAGGTGTGAGAATGGTTTCGGCGTTTCTAGTGACGGTATGAGTGAAGTTAGGGTTTCGCGCTTGCACAGCTTATTGCTGCAGATTAATTGAGAAGTTTGTGAGGATTTTAGGGGGTTAAAAGATATTAGAGGAGTGTTACTCCAAAAGTGTGAAAGTAGGGAAGTCGTCGAACTTCACGTGTGTGTAGCGCTTTGTGCAGAAAAATTGTCCACGTGGTTGTTGATGTTGAGACGGGCCCTGCGAGGTCAAGAGACTCCGGAGTATGTTGAAAAGTGTATGAGACACTTGTTTGATGTTGTGATCTGGTCGGTTTAATAGGTTGATCGGGCATGGTCAACAAGTCGGTATGAATTCTGAGGAATGAAAGAAAATGTCAACTTTGAGATTTGACGAATTCTAAAGTGCACTAGAATTGTTCATTGATCAGTTGAGAGTAAAGTTTGTGGGTCAAATTTTGCTTGCGAAAGCGGGAAACCGAGAAAGATGGAATAACTGCCGAGGCTAGTGAAAAATCCCTAAGGTTTCTGAAGCGATTGTATTACCTTTCCTGTAGTAAACCGACAGATCTGTTTTATTCTTTTGGTTAAGTGCTCGCGTTATATTGCAGAAATGAGTTTATGAGTGAAGCCGAATGAAAAGAAGACAAGCCGCAGGACTTTGTCAGCCGCAGTGTGTGAGTGTGACGTCACTAGGAGCCGCGCTGGGATAGGTTGGTTGATGAGAAGGGTCACGCACGGATTGGACACAGTCCGTGAAGCGCAATTGGTAGGAGAAAGGCAAGCGAAGAGTATTCCGGGAATTAAAGTCACTTATTGATTACATTTTAGAAAAATAAAAGACGGAAAGATGAAATTTTTCAAAGCATTTAAGAGTGCCATGAGGGGGGATGTTTATATTAAAGCAAATGTAGGAGAAGAGACACCGCCTGAGGGTACACCAGCTTACATTGTCATTGAAGAAAAGGGTGTAGCACCATGTCTTTGGTTAAAACAATGGTGCAAATTAACAGAGAAGCATGGAAGTGTAGCGTTCCCTATCCACGGATCGTTTAATCTAAGGGTTTTAGAAAATCTGAGATTTGCGCTATACGACATGAAAGTACCTCCAAGACCAGCACAGTTTGAGGCACTAGCAAGTTGGGAGCTAATAGCTAGAAACCAACAACAAAAGAAGTTCGAGACCAGAATAAGAAAAGTAGAAAAGACACTAGCGGATGCTAGATGGGACAGCACACGAAAGGTTTGGAGATCAGACGTATTGCAGGGGATTAAATTGTTTCCAGCAATTACCGATGAAACGGAGACGGAAGGAAGGAAAGCCACCTATAAGACGAACAGGAGTCAGTCCAGAGATAGAGAGAACAATAGAAACTCGAAAAGGGGAGACGAGTCAGACGATGAGGAGTTCATTATACAATTGCTGAATGATCGCCCACCACCATACGTGGAAAGCGAAAAAGGCTCAAGCATCAGTACTGCCCCTCCAGAACCAGTACAGGGTAATGTAACACCAAATTTGAGAATATCTCAGAGGCCGAGCAGCTCCGACATGCCTTTCTCACCACAAATACCACAGATTCAGAGAATATACCCAGACGTGCCTAATTTGAAGCCTGCTGATAATTATCAGCCACAGGTTCAAAGGCACTGTTGTGATGAGCATAACATGGGAATGACTTCTGATTCAATGGCGCAGGGAGGACAAAACTATCAGAGACCGACATTGATTCAAGCCGAATCAACACAGTTTTTGATGCCTGAAAAGCAGGCACAAGAAGGGCCGAAGTATACTCGAGTGACAGAGAGCCAGTTAGGTATGCCAGCAATGATGAACCATAATGTGGGGATTAATATGCCACAGAATTCAGGAACAGACAGAATCCAGATGCGATATCTCTGCCTATTACTGTAGGTCCACCAGTACCACTGAACATACAAGGAGACCCTAACGTATGCGAACAAGGGGTAGTAATGACACAGAGTAGGACAGGGAGAAGATGCATAGAGACCACTCCAGAAACAACTCCAATAGCGGCACTGCTAAATGGATCTGGGTCCTTGTTGGAATTCAGTCCAATTCCAATTTGTGCCCCGTCGACCGTGGTAAGGTCACATCCACCACTATTAGTACTGTTAACCTCAGAGACTGAAACATTACAGAAACCGTCAGTAGCAGTTGATGTAACTGCTACACTAATGGGACTGAACGCACAACAGTTAACACAATGGTTCAACAGCCTGAACTCCCCACAGAGTACATCCAGCGGGAAGGGAGAAGAATACCTGAATAAAATAAGGTTGGGTATGGAGGCAGATGAACTGGTAGAGGGAACAATGGGTTTGAATAGATTAGAATCATACACAGAGGAAGAACTAAGATACATGTGTCCTAGGATTACAAGAGAAGTAAGCAGCATACATAAGAAGTTACAAGAAATTGCAGACAGAAACGAGATCGATATAAGTAAGACTAAACACCTGAGCAGAAGTTACAGGTTGGACTTTGAGACAAAAGATTTTGAACACATGAGATCCGCAGGGATGAAAACACACCTTAAAGAGATACTGCAGAGTGCACAGGTCTGGAGATGTTTAGACAAATGGGAAAGCAGGTGGGTTAAGAAAAAGGACAAAAAGAAAGAAAATACTCCAGAGCGGAATGAGAAAAAACAACAGAATGACGATCTGATAACTATGTTACCAATGAGAGAGACAGCAGGGGGAAAACTTGTACATGTACCATGGCACAGGTGCGATATTCAATCCTTTACGGATGACTTTCCCAAATTGAGAGAGAAGCCGATTGAGTGGTATCAACAAACAGATAGATTTGTGAAACTCGCGAAATGTCTCTGGGAAGACCTGAATACTTTATTTGAAATTGTGGTTCCGGCGGATTTGTGGGAAGATTGTAAAAGGGCTGTAGGTTGGCCGACGAGTGAACCAGAGAGAGATAGGGACACAGGTGCGCCATCACCTACGGTAATGAGTTTGTACCACAAGGTGATCGAGCACTTGAAAACCAAGGTTGCGTCGAAAAATGTGGATTGGCAGAGGATTGACAGGACCGCCCAAGAGGTTAAAGAGTCTATACATGCGTATTATGAGAGGTTGTTGAAGGCGTTTAAAAATTACAGTGGCACGGAAACGATTGAGGCAAAGGACATGCTCCATTTTGTGTTCAGGTTCGTGGAAGGGCTGAGACCCGAAATCAGCCAGATGATTAAATCGCATTTGATTTGTTGGCAGTCAAAGTCGATCGATGAAGTGTTGAATTATGCAAAATACTGCAGTGATGAGATTGAGATAAAGCAGAAAAGACTGAAAGAAAAGGTGATGGTGATGCAGCTTAGGGCAGCTCAGACAGGTTTGCAAGGTTTCCAACAACAGATGCCGCAGCAGCAGGGAAATGTTATGTTTCAGCCCCAGATGAGAGGCAGAGGCCGAGGAGGTTTGTGAATAATGTTCCTGATTTGAATACCGTTATGATTCCAAACGGTAAACAGGCAATGAAGAAGGTGATGCCATGTCACACGTGCGGAATTGTCGGGCATTGGAAACGGGAGTGCCCGATGATGGTGCAGGAAGGTGTAGGTCAGCAAAACAATGATGTCAATGCATTTCAGACTATGAGAGGACAAAAATTGAGAGGTCCGAATCCAAATTTTCAAAACAATATAAACCAGATGCAGGGTTTACAACCAATGCAACCGCAACAGGTGCAAATGCCCCGTGTGCAAATGGCACAATTGCAGCCAATGCAACAGCAGTTTCCTATGGTACCTAATCAGCAAATGCAAATACCCTTAGCACCAATGAATCAGCAGCAAGCAATGCTTCCTCAACAGGTCATGGGTCAAGGAATGAATCAAAGTGACACAGTGCACCAATTCCCCTTACATAGTGAGAATGGAATAAACGATGCATGGGAGAGTGAAAGTTCAGATGAGGAAGGAAATTGTATGCTTGCAGCATCTTTGGAAGTTGATCAAAAGGGTCCGTATGTGGAGGGAAGAGTTATGGGTCATCGCGTTTCATTCTTGGTTGACACAGGAGCTACACGTTCCACTGTCAGGAGCATTGAAGTACCAAATTTACCACTTTCAGGGAGAACAGTTCAAGTAGTGGGAGTAGCAAACAGGTACCTGACGAACCCAATCACAGATCCAGTTCAAGTCAGAATTGGTAACTATCAAGGGTCACATAAATTTGTGGTGTGTGATTCAAGCCCGATATCACTATTAGGGAGAGACCTATTGTGCAAATTCGGATGTTCGATTATGTGTTCAAACGATGGAATTAAAATTCAGACAAACAGTGATGGGGAAGAAGAGGACAGTGTAGGAGGGGACGAAGTGGAAACTGTCGATGAAGAGTATCCCCTGATTACTCTTTATCCAATGATCACTGAAGCAGACATTCCTGCCGAGTTACAAGAAACAGTTGGAAAGGAAGTGTGGGATATGACAGGGAAAGAGGTGGGATTGGTGAAAGGAGTGGAACCAGTGAAAGTGACTGTAAAACCCAATGTAACCTCTTCCCAGACCCCACAGTACCATATGGCACAAGACACCCTCATAAAAGTTGCACAACTCATTGATGAGTTTGTAAAGCAGGGAGTACTGAAAGAAGTGTTAAGCAGCCCATGTAATTCGCCAATCATGGGACTAATAAAGCCAAGTGGAAAGGTCCGAATTGTTCTGGATTTGAGGAAAATAAATGACATAATAATAAAATGTTGCCCTGTAGTACCAAATCCAGCTGTGATAATGTTTCAAGTCCCTTGTGATGCTGAATGGTTCTCAGTCATCGACTTGTCACAAGCATTCTTTTCGGTGCCTCTTCATGAGGACAGCCAATTTCTCTTTTGTTTTAAATTCCTAGACAGAGTCTACAGTTGGTGTCGAATTCCTCAAGGGTTTTCGGAGTCACCATCAATTTTCAATCAGATTCTAAAGAAAGATTTGGAAGCGTTGGAGTTGCCATTCGAGTCAACCCTAGTGCAATACATTGATGATTTGTTGATTGCATCCAAGACCGAAAGTGACTGCACAGCTGACACCATTGCCCTATTGAACCATTTGGGAAGGAATGGACACAAGGTGTCCCCTTCAAAATTACAGTTCTGCCAGAGGAAAGTGAAATATTTGGGCCACCAAATAGAGAAAGGGTCACGAAGAACTATGAAGGAAAGAATAACAAGTGTACTTCAAATGAGTCCCCCAAAGACGAGGAGGGAGGTGAGGAAGTTTTTGGGAATGGTGAGCTACTGTCGCCAATGGATTCCCAATTTCTCAACCCTAGCAAAACCTTTACTGAAACTGACCCAGAAGGATGCGCTGGATGAAATAGAGCTGAAAAGAGATGAGATGGATGCTTTTATTGAATTGAAAGAATGCATGTGCAGGGCTCCAGCTTTAGGTATGCCTGATTACACGAAGCCTTTCACATTGTTCTGTCATGAACATGATGCATGTTCCTTGTCTGTCTTGACCCAAGCCCACGGTGGCGTAAACAGACCAGTAGCATATTTTTCAGCTACTTTGGATCCGGTCGTAGCAGCACTGCCAGGGTGCCTGCGTGCCGTAGCCGCAGTTGGTATCAGCCTCACTCAGAGTGAAGGAATAGTGATGGGACACCCTTTAACAGGCATGGTCCCTCACTCAGTCGAGATACTTTTGACACGTTCCCGAACGCAGCACATGACTGGTGCTAGACTCACAAGGTATGAAACAATAATTCTGGGATCGCCTAATGTGCAGCTGAAAAGGTGCACTACGTTGGACCCGGCAACCTTGTTTCCCAGTGAAAATGCCGAAATTGTGAACGCTGAAGACATCGAGCACGACTGCCTTCAGGTGACTGAATTTTGCACCAAACCAAGACCTGATATCAAAGATACCCAATTGGAAGAAAATGATCAAGTTATTTTTGTTGATGGTTCATGTTTGAGGGATGCACTGGGAATATTGAAAGCAGGATATGCTGTATGTACTGTAACAGGTGTTCTGGAAGCATCTTGGCTTCAAGGAGTTTACTCCGCACAAGTAGCAGAATTGGTAGCCCTCACTAGAGCTTGCCAACTTTCCGCATTATTGAAAGTCACCATTTACACTGACAGTCAGTACGGATTTGGAATAGTGCATGATTTTGGACAATTGTGGTCACAAAGAGGCTTCATGATCTCTTCAGGATCACCAGTGGAAAATGGTGAAAGAATAAGAGAATTGTTACATGCCATCCAGTTACCAGGAGAAGTAGCAGTGGTAAAATGCAGTGAACACTCGAAGGGACAAGACTATGGCCGCCAGGGGGGAGGCAACAGGCTGGCGGTACTTCCTGGGCTATTCTGACCGCGGCGGTAAAGCCGCGGTCAGAAAAGGGGAACCAGCGGTTTCCCGCCGGTTTTCCCCTGGCCCAGGGAATCCTCCATGGCGGCGCTGCTTGCCCCCCTTCCCGCCAGCCTGTTTCTGGCGGTTTTCACTGCCAAAACCAGGATGGCGGGAACGGGTGTCGTGGGGCCGCTGGGGGCCCCTGCACTGCCCATGCCACTGGCATGGGCAGTGCAGGGGCCCCCTAACAGGGCCCCATACAGATTTTCACTGTCTGCTTTGCAGACAGTGAAAATCGCGACGGGAGCCGGCTTCCTCGTTGCAGGGGCTTTCCCGCTGGGCCGGCGGGCGGCCTTTTGGCGGTCGCCCGCCGGCCCAGCGGGAAAGCCAGAATGGCCGCCGCGGTCTCCTGACCGCGGAGCGGCCATTCGGCGGTAACCGCATGGCGGGCGGCGACCGCCGCCCGCCGCGGTCAGAATGACCGCCTATGTTTCTCTGGGAAATGGATATGCGGATCAAGTCGCAAGGTTTTGCGTATTGAACTGTATATTGCTCAGGGATGAATGGAACTTGATAAATGAGCCAGAACTTGAACCGAGCGAAGTCTTTGCTCTAAAGGTTGTGGATACAATGGATGAATTGAAGACCTTACAGAATGATGTCAGTGAGGACGAGAAACTCTCATGGACCAAATTGCAGTGTGTAAAGAGACTAGATGAATTGTGGGTTTCAAGTGAAGGGATATTTGTTCTGCCAAACAGTCTTTTGACACAGTTAGCCAGATTTTACCATGGACAAGCCCATCTTGGGAGGGATGCCATGATTAGACTGTTTAAAACTGATTGGTTTAACCCCAAATTCCATCAAGTTGCTGAAGCAGTTTGCCATTGTTGCGTCATTTGCCAACAGATGAACGCAGGGAAAGGAACCATAGTAAACTTGAGCCATATTGGAAGAGCAGGGGGTGCCCTTCAGCAGGATGCAAATGGACTTCATTGAGATGCCTGTGCATGGAGGCTTGAAGTATGTGTTGGTGGTTGTGTGCATTTTTAGTCACTGGATTGAAGCATACCCTACACGCAGAAATGACAGTCTCACAGTTGCAAAACTACTGTTGAGAGAGCTAATACCACGTTTCAGATTCCCGATCTCCTTAGAATCAGATAGGGGAAGTCACTTCAATAACGAAGTAATAAAATTACTTTGTGCAGCGCTGAACATTGAGCAAAAGTTGCATTGTAGCTACCGCCCTGAAGCCTCAGGTTTAGTGGAGCAAATGAATGGCACATTGAAATCAAGAATGGCGAAAATATGTGCATCAACAAACTTAAAATGGCCTGACGCATTGCCCTTGGTGCTAATGTCAATGAGAAACACCCCTGACAGAAAGACTGGATTGTCCCCGCACGAGATCCTCATGGGCAGAGCCATGAGGCTTCCAGCAGTTCCTGCAAATGCTCTTTTGAATATTACAGATGATATGGTGTTAGACTACTGCAAAGGTCTAGCTGATGTGGTCTGCTCTTTCTCTCACCAGGTGGAGGCAACCACCTTGCCACCGAACCAAGGTCCAGGACCCGCCCTGAAAGCAGGTGACTGGGTCGTGATAAAGAAGCATGTGAGGAAGTCGTGTTTGGAACCCCTTTGGAAAGGACCTTTTCAAGTGATTCTGACGACTACCACCGCTGTGAAGTGTGCGGGAGTTCCCAACTGGATTCACGCCAGTCACACAAAGAGGGTATTGTGTCCCACAGAAGAGGAAGTTGAAGCGCTGAAATCACCCGTGTCTAATAACAAAGTGCCAAGCGCCGAGACAGAGCGAAGAGGAACCAGAAGCGAACAGGTAGAAATAGAGGAAGGAGAAATATTTTCTGAGGACGAAGCAACCGATTCATTTGGGGAAGACCAAGGAGGAGCCTCAGAAAGTGACGAAGGTCCTGAAGGTGACAAAGAGCCTGAAACAGCTGAAAGTGACAAAGAGCCTGAAGCAGGTAACAGTGACAAAGAGCTCGAGACAAGTGAAGGAGCAGGAGAGTCTGATCAGAGGAGGGCTTTCCCATAAGCAGATGATACAGGAAAAGAAAAGGAAGACCTGATTGACTTCCCAGAGGGAGAAGACAAGACAGGACAGAGCGAAGCGATTCAAACTCCTTCAGAAGAGATTGCAGGTCCATCAAGTGGACACAGTACAAAACGGAGACAAAGCATATTGCCAGTGAAATTAAGGATCAGAGAAGCATTAAACGAAAGTGAAGGGCCAAAGGTGAAAGAGAAAAGAAAAGAAGTGTCTGTCGCAATAACAGCACCAAGTGAAGAAAAGGACTTGGCCAAGGAAGAAAGTACCAGCGAGAGAGAGTCAAAGAGAGAAGCAAAATTGAAAAGAAAAAGAATACCGAGCAAAAGATATTCTGGTCCGGAGTGGGCATACTTAGCCACTAACAATTGGTCAGACGAATTCGTATCCCTCAGTCTCGAGAACGAAGAGACAGAACTTCACTTTGGCACATGAGGAGTGAAACTCCATGAACTTTACCGAATAGAGACATTGATGACCTGATTGACTTTACAACCGGCTAAGACATTGCTAACTTGATTGACTTTAAAACCGATTTTGAGACAACGCTGCTAACCGATAAGAGACTAAGGGGGTCATTCTGACCCCGGCCGGCGGCGGTAGCCGCCGGCCTGGCTGGGACCGCCAGAAGACCGTACCGCGGTCAAAAGACCGCGGCGGTCATTCTGGGTTTCCCACTGGGCTGGCGGGCGACCGCCAAAAGGCCGCCCGCCAGCCCAGCGGGAAACACCCTTCCACGATGAAGCCGGCTCCGAATGGAGCCGGCGGAGTGGAAGGTGTGCGACGGGTGCAGTAGCACCCGTCGCGAATTTCAGTGTCTGCTGAGCAGACACTGAAATTCAAAGTGGGGCCCTCTTACGGGGGCCCCTGCAGTGCCCATGCCATTGGCATGGGCACTGCAGGGGCCCCCAGGGGCCCCACGACACCCCTCACCGCCATCCTGTTCCTGGCGGTCAAAACCACCAGGAACAGGATGGCGGTGAGGGGGTCGGAATCCCCATGGCGGCGCAGCAAGCTGCGCCGCCATGGAGGATTCTCATGGGCAGCAGAAAGTCGGCGGTACACCGCCGACTTTCCGTCTCTGGCCGCGGCTGTACCGCCGCGGTCAGAATGCCCGGCGGAGCACCGCCAGCCTGTTGGCGGTGCTCCCGCCGACCCCGGCCCGGAATGACCCCCTAAGCTGCTAAAGAAAACTGTGTGAACATTGAACTCGTTCAGCTTTGTAAATATTTGCAAATCCGCTTTGATAAGGTGTCTTCAACTTTCTGATTCTATACAGATCATGACTAGCTTTACTACACAGGGGCGTAAAATGAAGTGTTGTAAATACATGTGTATAGGTCTAATAACCGCATGCTTACTAATAATTGTAGCGATAATTCTTGGAATGCGTGGAAAGAACGAGAGTGAGATGAATGATACTTCTACTTCTAAACCTACTATTATTACTGAACTAACAGCTTTGAAGAGACTCGAGCAAGATGAGAGACATTTGCATGATAAAAAGGAACTTTCATCTAACGTTTTCTATCGCTTGTTGATTGAGTATGTTGAGAAAATGGATGCGAAAGATTGTTTTGTGTGCACACAAATACCTACCTCAGTAGTGGAAGGGGTGACATATCATAGCATGCCTCTTACTTACGGAATTACATGTAGTATAATAACGTCCTGATTTTATGGTCAACAGTACATTCATTATTTTTACTCCAATTATGATGTCACATTTGCATATGTCCCCATATTAGAGTATCTGAGCAAAATAGCTAGAGATTATTATTTCAAATTAATGAGGGAGTTCTTTGAGCCGTTATCACCTTTTCACACAGCTCACGCACATAGAGAGAACCTTACATGCTTGCTTTCACCGGTAGAGATAAATTTGTTAGACCGCACTGATGATAGGAGGAAAGAAATGAAGGAGGAATTGGAAAGGGAATTATACAAAAGGACATCTGTAGATAACTATGCTTTTGCCGCAATAAAGACACAAGGGAAAATAGCTTTAGATACATTGCACGTAGGGAGATTTTGTATACATAGACATAAATCATACTATGACACAGTTTTTGTGGGAACGAGTGAATGCAAACATACGTTTTTGTTTCAACCTAAGTGGAAGTTCATGCTGAATGGACAAGACCTAGTTATTCCTGGAATATATTATATTTGTGGACTTAACACCTATTATCATCTTCCTAAAGGATGGTATGGGAGATGTTATTTGGGAATACTGTTCCCAAAGATTTACCAACTGGATGATTTAAAGAAATTTCCAAAGCTGTCTGAATCACATCATGTTCAGAAAAGGGAGACAGCTTCTGGTGTGGTAGGAGATATATTTGGAGCTTTGATTCCTTCAGTGGGAGTCATATTGAATTCAATCAAAATACGAAAGTTGTCTACTATTGTGGATAACATGCTGACAAAATTTTCAGGAGCTATAATCCTGATGGATGGTGAACTCGCTGCAGAAAGAGCTATGACTCTTCAAAATCGGCTTGCCTTAGACATTCTTTTAGCAAAGGATGGCGGCGTTTGCAAAATGCTTGGTACACGTCACTGTTGCACATATATACCGGACAGCAGTGGAAAAATTAGAACGATGCTTACAAATTTAACTAATGAAAGTATAGATTTAAAGGAATTGAAAGAACCAGGAGTTTGGGAGAAAGTTGGAAAAGGATTTGCTTCTGTGGGAAATTGGCTCAGCAACATTTGGAACGGATTGTTACTAAAAATAGTAAAGGGAATATTAATAATATTAATTTGTCTATTAGGCTCTTGGGGAATATGGAAAGGTATCAAAATATTGAAAACAAGACGCAAAAGGAGAAGAGAAGAGAAAGAACAAGCAAAAATGGTAGGAATATATAGAGAAAAATGTAAAGGGACTAAAAGAAAAAGGGAATTAACTGAAGTGCCAAATTACTATACAGAATTTTAATGGAATAAAATTTGTGGGTAGATTTGATGTGATGACATAATTAGTCATCAGAGGGGGGATTGATGACGCAGAAAAGTGGGTCCAACATATATTCATACATATCATGTAATCAAAAGCATATAATGTAGTGTGATTTTAGTAAAGAAGATAATGTACGAGGGAAATTGTGCCCTCGGGGTAGTTCGCCATCATTGTAAACGAGCCTTATTACTCATGAAGTATTGAAAATTGCAGTAATCCGTCATAATTGCAAATGTATGCCATGATTTCTTAGTTGAAACTGTTTCGCTTAGCTTAAATTTAGTAGAGGCTTTGGCCTAGTTGCCTGGTCTCAAATTCTAACTGCGTGGCTTTTTCCTTGAACTAATGAAACATATATTCTTGCTTGAAGTTGTATTTTTCCAGTAGAGATGACTAATACACTTATCTCCAAGGTTTCGTACTAGGCCGGTTTCATCCTCTTTGATACAAGGTCAGTCTCTGCAGGTGCGGACAAAGAAGGTACAGATAGTAAAATAATTGGCAAACCATGTTACAACTTGTGTTCCAAGGCTCCAAGGACAGAGTATGCATAAATGAGAGCTAGTAAAAAGACAATTTTCATTGGACAATTTGAAGCCAACCTATGAACCCTCCAATGGAGGACCCTGCAGAATTTGGAATGTTCCTTACTTAAACCCACTGGACAAAGAAGTCAGCCATTTTCCTTGATGCCAGTTTGAAGCCAGATGCCAGACTCCATTTTGGACGATACCCTGATGCCCTTTTCTCTATCTGAGAGAAAGAGACTTTAAGAATTCTCACCCTAGAGACTTTAACTTTGATTTGCCCCGTCTTGCCCATGAAGTAACTTTGCCCCATTTTCCTTGCTGCTGCAAGGAAGCTTGCCCTTAACTTTGCCCCTTTGAAACCTGCCCCATGCTGATCGAACCGGTACCTGAGGGACGAAGTCTTTTCTTGAATGCTGTTTGTATTTGGTAAATATGAAAGGATAAATGTATTATGCATTGTGTTTTTCCTTTTAGGTACCAACTGCTATTTTGATAGGGTCCTAGCTAGAAGTTTTCCAAATTTGTGTTGACTAAATTCGTTTTGCATGAAACCCAACATGCCAATGCTAATTAGAGGCTAGTTGAGGTATTCATTTGATGCACCATGTTAATTTGAAATCTTGTTATGCTGACCAATGTATGAGATTAGTCAAATACAGTTAGTCATATTAGTGATTTGCATTGCCATAACTGAGTGTATCATTATTCAGATTTTGCGTAGGTTGCGTTTCTTCCGCCGCTATGGACAGCTAGTAATGTTCATCTACATATATCATTTGGTTTTGAGACTTATATACATCGTGTTAGCTTTGTTAATATAGGGAAATAAATTCACTAACTTTAACAAACTGGTGTGGTTATTCATGACTGAAAGGTCATGGTGCGCCGAAATACCAACTGTTATTGATTTCTGGTGTGCTATATTGATCTATTAATTGAGTATTGATTACCGATTGCAATAGTTATCGATTATTGATCTGAGTGACCCGACTATTCTAGGATGAGGGGAGCCCGACTTGGTTAAAAGATTCACCGACCTCCAACGTGTCCAGATACAGGTAATTTATAAGGGCTGGACGCGTTATCACTTCCAGCACACCCACTTTACTGGCACCACTCCCTGGAACTTTCACCTTCTGAGTGCCACATTGCTGGCATCAATGCGGCCCTCGTCACATCACAGACCAAAAATGTTGGCCCTCTGGAAAATGTTTGTGTGTACCCATGATGTAGGGAATACAAATGCAGTTATGGAGGTCTGCTGTTCCTTGCAGGCCACCATCCTTGCAGTTGTAGCCATTTGCAAGTAGTCTCATCTACTGAGTTGTCTAACTAATGCTCAAAATGCAGGTGATTTTGTGACCTCCTGTAAATGGGCAACATACATAAATCATATCACAAATTGAAACCTGTTCGCAGACCAGTCAATGTGCAAATTTCACATATTGTATTGCGAGCAGGTGTTAGCGTATCAGCTCAAAGTTATTCAAAACAAAACGCTTCAATTGACACATTATTTTCCTCTGATCAGCTGCAGCCACACTAATGTGATGCAGTTTTGATCGAACAGCAACTAAGAACTACTCTTTCACTTTCCAGGTTTTAATGACTATTGATTGTACAGCTCACTGAATATTTCACTTGTGTGAGGAACGTATGCTTGTAGTGCTCCCCTTTCAGCAAAGAAATAACAACCTAAAGTGCATAGATGTGATATAATAATGTCCATACCTCAAATGGCTGCCATTACACTCTCATTTGCCACCATGTTTAGCGGCTGAGTCTGCTTGTCTTAATGTTAGAACTTGTAGCATTTATTCCTTACAAGAGTGGATGTCTGGATATCGAGCACAACAATATGGTGCTGCCAAATAAAGTAGATAGAATAACGACTGCCAGAATATTGGGAAGGCAACTATATATGTAAGCGTGGCTTTATTATTCCCAGCACCACACCTGCCTACCTTAAAGATGTATATATTTTAAGGGACATATATGTGGAGTTAAGAATAGTACACCTATATTTACCTATGCATGCTTACTTTCACACTATTTTACAAATAATATTTTGCTAGCATGATATTTAAGTCTCAGTATTCTGGTGTTATACTTATAACGTATACATTGGCAAGGAGACACCTCATTTACACTTAGTACAATGGGAAGAGGTTCACATTTATTACTACAGCCAGAATATGTGGCACCAAAGCAGACAGACTGCAAATAGTGATGTGACATCCCAAGTCTGGCAAATTAGCTGAGGGTGTTAGAAGACTGCACGTCGAATGCAAGAGCCAATGGGCTTGTGGTCAGGCTAGGATGACGTAATACAGCTGTGAAAATCACAGGGATGTGGACTGTCACAAAAAAAGCATCTTGGCACTCCTTGAACAGCTGGAACCATTGCTTCCATCGTCCTTCCTTATTCATACAATTTTGCAATTATTTTGCCAAGAAGCTCTCTTAAACTTGACTTTCCTAGCTCCCTGTGGGCTGTTACCACTACTCTTCCTAGGCCCTCATTATAAATTGTATTTTGTTTTCACCCAGAGTGGTAATTCTGGGTGAAATAATGGAAATCGAAATTATAAGTGTTTCAGGGCCTGGAGTTCTCCAGGTCCGAAACCTTGATAATTTCAGTCTGGGGAACACCAGGCCTCTGACAGGAGCTGAAGCGGCTGTTCTGCTCACCTTCTGCAACAGTCCTTGGAAGCATACAGTGCTCTCCTCGGACAGGCACAAGAGTTCCTTGAAGCACGGTGTTTTCACCCCCACCGCCAGTTCTGCATGTACGGAACGTGAGTGTTTTTTTCAATGAAATGGTGAAAAAAATAAAAAGTAAAACGTCTGGTTATTTCCGGGTGCGAGCAGTATCTCATCATTTCAGGGGATAAATTCATAATGGCCAGACTTTGCTGCAGAGATATCAGCCAGTAAATTTAGGCCCAAAAATTTCACCGCTGGCTAACGCCATTCCAACGTGCCATGCGGGCGCCTTATTTATGGAATGACGTTAGCCGGCACTGCGGACTGGTCTGAGTAAAAAGAAAAGACTCACACCAGGCAGCGCCGGCGTATGGGAAAATGGGGGTTGTGCGTCAAAAAATGGTGCAAGTCAGGTCTGAGGCTAAAATCAGGCCTCAAACCGGACTTGCGCCATTTTTTTGATGCACAATACCCATTGACATGACTCCTGTCTTAGCAAAGACAGGAGTCATGCCCCCTTGCCTAATGACCATGCCCAGGGGACTTATGTCCCCTGGGCATGGTCATTGGGCATAGTGGCATGTAGGGGGGCCCAAATCAGGCCCCCCTATGCCACTTAAAAAAAAAGTAAAAAAATACGTACCTGAACTTACCTCTACTTCCCTGGGATGGGTCCCCCCATCCATGGGTGTCCTCCAGAGGTGTGTGAGGGTAGCAGGGGGTGTCGCTGGGGGCAGGGGAGGGTACCTCTGGACTCCTTCCGAGCCCACAGATCCCTTAACGCCTGCCCTGACCCAGGTGTTAAAAAACAGCGCACATCAGGCTGTGCGCCGTTTTTTAAGGCCCACCCCCTCCTGTGCGTCAAAATGACGCTGGGGGATAAATAAGGTGCACAGGCCTTAAAGTCATTTTTTGGAAGGGAACGCCTACCTTGCATATCATTAAAGCACATGATGGAATTTTGACGTCTGCGGGGTCGGGCGCCAAAGTATAAATATGGGGCAAATTTTTGATGCACATTCGGCGCAAACAGAGTATAAATATGCCCCAATTGTATTTTGTAAGTTTGCGCCGCTTTTGCGTCAAAAAGAGGCGCAAATGCAGCGCTAAAAAAGTATAAATATGGGCCTTAATTTCAGCCTCAGATATGTTTCCTGCAAAGTCTGACCAACTCGTAATGAGGGCCCAAGCCTCATGCAGTCACATTGAAGCAAAATCCTCTTGTTTCTTGTTTCCTGCATTCAAGGTTAAGAAGCACTATGAGATTGCTCCTGCAGGCTAGGTGGCTGATTTCATAGCAATTTGGGCTATCGTGACTCAACCATGCCCCCAAAGCCCCATTCTAGTCCATGTCTCCTTCTGTGTGGAGTTGATTTGGATATTTTTGCCAGGGCATATTTTGGTTTCCAGTCCTTGCCTGCATATATGTTTCCCATCAAATCCTGTTTTGGCAAAATTATGTCTTGCAAGATGTACCTTAACTGGGCTACAAATTCCAATGTTCAGGCGCTCCCTGGATCTGAATCTGAGCAGTCTGTAGGACTTAGAAAGTGTCTGTGGGCTGCATGCAGGGGAAGCAGCCTGAACAACGACGCAGAAACAACGAGGGTCGTTGTCCACGAAAGCGGAACAACGCTTTCCTGCAACGACCCTGTTTTTCTCTGCCTTAACCACGCATGTCTGAACAAGGAACATGCGTGGTTAAGGCAGAGGAAAACAGACCTCAGGATTGGAGAAAACGCGGTCAGGTAAGTGGGGCTGGGGTAGGGTTGGGGGGTCATTTTGGGGACAGGGGTGGGGGTAATTTTAGTTTTAGGGGTGGGGGGTCAGGGTAATTTTAGGTTTTAGGGGCAGGGTGGCGGTCGGGGTAGTTTTAGGGGTGGGGTAGTTTAGGTTTTAGGGGTAGGGGGCCAAGGAAGGTTTAGGTTTTAGGGGCGGGCCTGGGGGGTCACGGTAAGTTTAGTTTTTAGGGGGGGGGGATCGGGTAGTTTTTAGGTTTTAGGGGCAGTGTGGGGGATCCGGGTAGTTTTAGGTTTTAGGGGTGGGATAGGGGGTCAGGGTAGTTTTAGGGGATGTGGGGGATTGGGGTAGTCTAGGTTTTAGGGGTGGGTTGGGGGCTCAGGGTAGGTTTAGGCTTTAGGGGCAGGGTAGGCGGGTCAGGGTAATTTTAGGGTTTAGGGTGGTGGGTCAGGGTAGTTTTAGAGGCAGGGGTGGGGGTTAGGGTAGTTTGGGGTGTTAGGGGTGGGGGTTGGTGGTTTGCTATAGTTTTGGGGTGGGGATCAGGGGGGTCGCATGCTGGAACCACGCATGCCGTTCCAGGAATGCCTTTTCAATGAAAAATTGTTGTTAAGGCATTTGTGGTAAGGGCATTAGTGGTAACAACGCATCCAACCACATTGTTCAGGGGTGCGTGGTTCCAGCATGCATTGTTCCGACATATATTCTTCATGCAGCCCCAGGGCACGGATTTTCGGGGACCCAAGTCAATATTACAGATTGCTATTTGGGCCTATCCTTCATCTAGCAAATTATTTCCAGGTAGGTGTATTCTCTTTCTTCTACCATCTCCATGGGAAAATAGTTTGGTACCCTCCAAGTACTAGAAATACTATAAATATCAACTGGCATCACCAGGTACAATGACTCACAAAGACTCACAAAAGTGGCAGTAGTAGAAGTGGCATCACAAACATTTTGAACTCCAGTGACATCAGAGTACTGACCTTCTGTCTCACTCCTCACACTCTTATTTGCTGTTAATGGGCACTGGGAAGGACAAGAACTAGAAACTATATGGACTAAGCTGGACTTAAATATATATATGTATCTTTTTATTTAACCTTCCTGGTATTGACTTCTTAAATCTTGAAATCTGGGCAGTGCCGGAGTCTAAAGAGCAAACCGAAGTTAGCATATTATGGCCCCCTGCTACCCCAACTGAAGTCTAAGGGTATCCCTATTTGAAAAGATCTGGCTTATTTTAGGTCCCAGAGAGATCGTTCGCAAAGATGCAATCGAAAAAAAAGTTGTATATTGTGAAACTAATCTTTTTTTACCGTTTGATGGTTTTTACAAGGAAACTGACAGTGTTGATTTCATCATAATTTCAATATTGTGTTTTAGGAATTGACGGCCTCATTACAACTTTGGCAGTCCCACCATGGGACCGCCAAAGCCGCAGGGAGGATGCCACCGACATGCCAGTAGCATCCCACCTGTCATGTTACAATGTTCCCGCCAGGCTGACCCGTGGGAACGTTGTATTGCGACATTCCATCTGGGCTGACCGTCAGGAAGAGTGCTACATTATTGGTCTCAGCTCCCTTAAGGAAGCTGAGGCCAATACTGTAGCACAACAGCACAAGCAAACAGTGCACATTCCAATGGTGCTGGGCAGGGGGGCCCTGCGCTGCCCATGCGATGGGGATGGGCAGTGCAAGGCCCCCCAGTGGCCCCGGCACTGGCTTTCCACCAGTCTTTCCATGGCAGGGTTACCGCCATGGAACAGCTGGCGGAAAGCTGAGTTGCAATCAGCATGGCGGCAATCAGTCCAACGCCACGGTGGCTGAGCACAATTCAGACTGCCGTTAGCCCAATGGGAACAATGTTCCTGGCAGGGACAGCGATCTTTAGGCAGTCCCCCCCCCACCAAAGTTGTAATGTGGCGGTGAGACCACCAGGAGTGCGGCGGTCCCACCCATTTGTAATCAGGCCCTAAATTCTGGTTTGTTTCACACCTGATAGTCAATTTCCAAACCCTTACACAAGTCACAAGAAGTGGTAAAAAAATATAGGGTCCGATACACAAACTGCATTTTATAATATGTTTAGTAGCACTACAATAGTACTACTAAAGTACTACAAAATAGTACTTACAAACCTGTGAGTGTAAATTTCCACCTTCACCTCTCCTACCTTTTCAATGGGGAGATCCTCACACATGTTAGTTTACTACTTAGTAATAAACGTGGGAGGGACTGGAGAAGAGCTTAAAAAAATGGGGCATACACTTTACAAAATAGATGGAGTTTAGGGATTAGTAAAGAGGGTTAAGGGAGGGTTAATCATGGATTTGGGGTTGGACAGATACCCACCCACAAAGTAACCCAATGCAATTCACAAGCTACACTTCTAAAGTTAATACAACCAAAAAGGACCCAAAATAGTAGTTAATCTTCTCCAACTCAGCCAGAGTAAGTCTGGCACCTCACATGGCCAACCACGGGTACTGCAACACCCACTCATTAAAAACTCAACGCCAGCAGGGGCATCAAATAATGTTTAATTAAAATACATTATTTAAACTATTTACAAATACAAACACAACTTAATTTACTGTTTAACAATCTAAAAATACAAAATAATTATTATTTAAGATACTTTAATAACTGTTTAAAATTTGATCACATTCATTATTATTAACATATAATTACATTATTTGAAATTCTGCAGATCACTTTTAAAAAATGGTAACACATCCTAAAAAATATAATTTTGTTACTTTAGGTGGGAATTATTTTTTTAAATTTAGACTGCAGAAAATAATATTATTTAGTTTAATATATTTAAATTAACTATAAAATAATTGACATTATTATTTAACATTTATTTTAAATGTAGACTAAAATTAAAAATGGTACAGGATTGTTAACATAATTTTGAATTAAATATGTTATCAATTTAAATATATTAATTCAATTAAAACATAACTTTAAAAGATTTATTTTAAAAAGTCCCCCTAAAGTAGAATGGCTGTATTTAGTCCTTATGTATTAAAAGTTGCGAACGAGAAGTTATGTACAAAATTAATTGAAATTAGTTTGTAAAAAATGGGTACAGTTATTTTTAAACTTTAAAAGTTTAACATATTTCATCATTAATAATATTTATTTTTAAATCTATAACTTTTAAACATCCAAATGAATTTATATATTTTAGAAAAAAAATCAAAATAAATATTTTTCATATAATATTTTATTTTCATGGGGATTCTATTTTGAGTGCCTCCTTCCCAGTATTTTTAATGGGAGGGTGTTCCAGTATCTGTTATAGACCATGTGTGGCGCTGAACTTAGCACTGCTCCCTTTTCACTGTAGTAACTTTGCACTTGCAAATTTGACTCCACGTCTTTTTTCTGGGATGGGGGATGGAGACCTGTTTGTAACTTTACACTCACAAATGGTAAATAGCCAAAAGAAGTGACAGTACTCAAAATTGTAAACTTTCCCAAATAGATCTAGTGATATGTAAGTTTACCTTTGTGAATAGGTCCTTAAATGTCATACTCAGATTTAGTTTAAATCATTTATCTGTAAAAACAAGTCACTTTAAACATCTAATATCTAACTACTAAAGCAAGAAGTAGATCAATAATGCTAATTTAGAAAACAATATTCTTTTGTTATGATCAGATCTTTAGGCTGTTTTGTAATGTATTTTATCATTTACATGGCGATTCATACTTCTGAAGTTACAAGGTCCTCAGATCTACATTGGGTTCATGGATGCCCTTCAGAGTACATGATTGATGTTGATGTTGTGGGATGTACATGGAACTGCGGTATGTGTTGGATGTGAGAGGTTGGAAGACATGCTTCAAAAATGGTCCCTCATGCAATTCTAAGCCTAGGCCTGAGATGCTGCCAAGAGTATGAGAAAAGATGAATTCACGCAAACCTACTTCCCCATGTATTCTAACCATTAGTACATAATCTGTACTATGTAATTAAGTTTATGGGAAATTTATGATTTTAGTACTATATCAGATTCAAGATGATTTTCAATCCTTCTTAGTGCAGGAACCAGAATCCATACATTAGTTGTCTGTTCACTAAATTTGAAGGAAGATTCAGTCAAAATAGGGACCTGCCTGAAACGTAGTGATGTTGCTGTTGATGATAAGTGTGAAGACTCAGTTAAAGGAAGATTGACCACATAGATTGACCGCAGGAGTTCAATAGCCTACTCAAATAAGGGCAGAAGGGCTAACAGGGGCTGGGGCAGAGGTACCTGCGGCAAAAGAGACGCCCATCCTCTTGGGTGAGTGGGCATGGTCAACTGGGTGGTGAACTACAGGGAGGACGGTGATAAAAACTGGGGTGGTGGACAGAGATGGTGCTGGGGTGGTCCCAGATGGGTCCGCCAGGGAGTGTCCACTGGAGGAGGATTCAAAAGATGATGAACTGGATCCAGTCTCCCCGTGGCACTCCTCTCACCCTTTGGGCCTCTGGGTCCCTTGGTGTCGGTGTTCTCGTGCCTGGAGGTCCTGTGGCCGAAAGCCTTCCCACTCGGCTGTGCCCCATCTCCTTCATCTGCTGATGCTGATGCTGGGAAACAGAAAGTGAGGTAGGGTCCTCACATTCTTTACATACCACTTACATCACATTGTACACATCAGTAAGATCACATCTAGTTGTCCAACACCCCAGGTAGTACCAGTTTTGTGCCAACATCATGTCACAACATGATACAATGTACATCCCTCAATCATAATATAGTCACACACCAGCTAAGCTACCTATCTCACACCTACAATGCCATGATTTCAGTAGAGCTATCACACAAACCATTCCATGACAAGGGGACAATGTGTTATAATGGGTCCCTATACACAGCAACATGGTTAACCAACAATCAAGATATAGGAAATAGATGTAACATAGATATCCACATATCACATACACAAACTCAACACATACTAACAAATTGGCCTGATGTCATGTACCAGGCAAGGAAACATATTGTAGAGTAAACAGAAGACAGCATGTTGCATACAAGCCATACGCACTTCGGCCCATATTTATACTATTTGACGCAAAACTGCGCAGGCGCAGTTTTGCGTCAAAAATGTTACCGCCGGCTAACGCCATTTTGGTGCGCCGTGCAGGCGTCATATTTATACTTTGACGCACGTCGGCGCAAACTACAGGTGGGAGTCATTATTTTTGACGCACACCGCAGCGTCAAGTCGTAAAGCAACACAACGTTAACGTGGCGGAAATGACTGTGGGTCGATTTACGACCCCCGCAACTGGATATGCGCAGTTTTTTGATGCAATAGCGTAAAAAAAAAAACACGAACACCGCCATTACACCAGAGGAGAGCCAAAATGGATCCCAGATGCCACTACAGACCCCAGGAAGATGACAGCAGACCAGGAACCAGCCAGGAGGACCCACACAAGAACCAGGACACTTTTAAGAAGAAAAGAAAGTTTTGCTTTGGTGCAGAGGAGCAGGAAATTCTGGTGAAAGAGGTGATGGAACACCAGCACCAACTGTTTGTCACATCAAAGTTGCCAATCAGTAGGAGAGAGGCAATATGGCAACAAATTGTCTACAAGATTAACAGTGTGGCTGAAGTACGCAGAACAGTCATCGAGTGCAAGAAACGCTGTCATGATTGCAAGCGCAGGACCAAGGAAAAGATGGCCAGGAACAGGAAGGCAGCACTGCAGACTGGAGGGGGGAGTCCAGCACACCAGGAGGCCCTGGACCAAATGGAGGAGATGGTCGCAACCGTCATCCCTGAGGAGATCGTCACAGGGATTCAAGGACAGGACAGCGCAGACTACCAGGAGACAGCGCACATGCAGGGTAAGTCACATGGGAAACTAAAATGCACTAATGCCAACTGTGAGTGGGGGGGATACTGACCACTAAATGCATGGAAGTCATCTAATACATGGAGTGGCATGGGTAAAGGGGCACGGCATGGGGGCATGGCCCGTTCTGAGAAGACCTGGGGCACACCATTACACAACACCAGCAACTGTCCCATGGGGGGATGCTGTCATGTCAACGATGGAGCAAAGGGAAAGCCACGCCAGGAGGGAAGGCCACAACGTCAAACTGACATCCCGGTACACATCAGCCACCATACCCCCTACATTAACTAGGGCCCTATTAACAACCTCTAGCCATACCGACAACTGGAATGTAACTGCGACAACAGTTGCCACTACCACCTCTGCTCTGTGTGCAGCTCAAGTAGCCAATGGCAGTAACCTCCCCATGGATCATACACACCTAAATTAGGGGGTGAGGATGACAACTTCAACAATCCCCAGAAACAAGACAAAGGCCCCAGTACTCTCAAATGTCAATGCCCATAGTTGTCGCAAACATCAGCCAGTGTAAACAACAATAGGAGCTACACAGCACTAAGGACACACCCATGCTGCATATGTCAGGGTCCATCCTGTGCCTGGCTAACAATGCAACATCTCAAATGTTATACTGCTCAGACAACAGCATTGAGGGGGGGACACATGTAACTGGTCACTGAAATACACCTGCACAGTCAGAGGAGGAAATAGGACACTGATACCATTTTCAGGGCAATCCAATGTAACACACATTCCCCAACATCAGCAGGACACATTACCAATGTCAACATCCATATTGGATCAAAACATTGCCATGCATAGGATATGCCACATGTCAGTTACATTTGAGTGGATGTGAAAGATCAGAGATTGGGGCAGGTCTAGATTGTTAAGTGTGCTGCCAGGGCCATCAGTACACCCACAGCCAGTGAAAGGTCTCACCATGAGAATGGATGTAGACGGAGGCTTGAGTAGGAAAAGAAGGAGGCAATTCTCTATTTGGCATACACCAACACCTAGAGGCAATGAGGCTGACAAGTCTGATAACTCAATAACATACATGTGACATGCAGGTGGGCCATAGGCCTGGAAGAATGCCCATCTGAAGGACTGGAGAAATTAACACAAAACAAGATTAGAAAGTGAATTCATCAAAAGGCAGGCACGTCACATCAAAATTGCCACAACACAGACACACTAATTGTACCCTGTTTCATTGCAGAGGAAGATGGATCTTCTGCGGATATGCCTGTCCCAGATTTCCCTGATGACATGGATGACGAGCCGATAAACATTCCCCAGTAGACTATCCAAAAGGTCCTTGACACCCTCCCGACCCCACCTTCAGTCACAAGGAGGAGCACAGAACAAGCAGCCATCGCAGAGGATCCACCCACCACCCCAATTGTAAGACCTGCCAGCTCCAATACAGCTGAGGACTCAGATGACACTGGCACCAGCTTTGAGAGAACTGTAGTTGGAGTACAGCGGGAGCTGGCCAAGGAGGTGCGGATGGGGATGCAAACTATGGCAGCCAGCCTTGAGGGGATGCGTTCGTGCATGATGTCATCTGCAGATCAGGCAGCAGCTATGCAAGCCCTAACATCCATACTGCAAGGACTACAAGAAACTGTCAAGGAATTCACCACTGCAGTAAGGGAGTTGCCACAACACCTCGCACCCCAAACCTTCCACTGCATGCACGAATGCAATCATGACTCCCTCAGGGCCGACCTGACTGCCTACCATCGTGATGTGGCAGCTATTCTCAAGGACCAGCAGACCCTCCTTGCTGCAGTACTGCCCTTAAGACCTTCACAGGGAGCAGCGACCGGGCCGTCTTCTAACACTGTGGTGTGTGTTGCCCCTTCACAACCAACAACAACAAGGACAGAGCAGGCAACAAACACATCAGAAGAAGAAGACATGGAACAGATCACATTCACAAGGAAAATGACCCGGAAGCACTAGTCCCTGCCACATGGCCCACATTTACCAAGGTCCTGCGCTTTGTAACTTGCCAGTCTTGCAACAACTTTACTCAAGCACTGTTCTGCAAACCACTGCATATCTTGTCACCCAGCCCAGTGATTGTCTCTCTCCTACTCATTGCCAAATCCTGTCCCTCTGCACTGTCTGAAACATCAACCCCAGCATGTCAAAAGCATTTCCGTAACCCCTTGTGTTGGATCACAATGTAAGATGTCACTATAATGGACTCACAATCATGGACAATGTACAGATAGCACTACAGTATCTTATAAGTGTGTGCATGATCATCACACTGCAGTCAGACCTAAAACTGTTTCCCCAATACCAAGTCTGGAAGCACTGTTTGTGACTTTGAAAACACACTTATCAACAGAAACACATTGGGATCCATATTAACTATGAATGGTGGTTGCAACGAAGGGTCGACACTTTGCAAGGTAGTTCTGGGCTAGCTGCCAATCGTACAGCTCAGTTGGGATTTGTTTGTAGCATAGGACACAGATGTTATAGTACAAAATTGATGTACACTGAATCCAAACCCACGATCAAGTACCATTCAACACATACTATTAAGGGTTAACCAAATATTTATTAAATGCTAATCACAGATGAGGAAACTGAGGGAAAAATCTTGCCTACCCTAATCTACCCTGACTACTCATTACCCACAACTGTCCCTAACTAACCTAAGCTAAACTTACTTATCACATGTAACAAAACGTTCTAAACATCTACCCCCCACCCCTCTTATGAGACGGGACACATGGAGGACAACACATACTAACCTAAACACATACTATACTATCCTATACAAATATATTTTTTGGGGGAAATTATGTTTAGTTGCTTTTTTTTTTTTTTTTAAACACACAAGAACCCCAACATAGCCCCCCACCCACCCACCCACACATGTAATAAGTAAAAATAGAAACAAGCAGGACCTCCCACCCCCCACCCACTAACACTAACTAAACTAACAGCCTATACTTACCTAACACTAAGCCCCCTAAGCCCACTAACTATAAGAACAAGGAAACAGGAGGGAGGGGAGGGAATCATGTCCATAGCAAAAAAAGGCTAGAGGTTGGTCCTCTTAATGGACTTAACACGCTGGTTAATGTGCTGCACATCCCGGCTCAGGTGGCTCAACTTGCGCAGCACTTTGTCCATCTTACGATCCATTTGTTTGAAGGCTGCAGGGTCAACAGATGGAGCAGTGGCAGTCTGGGTACCGGTGGAGGAGGTCTGTGTGGGTGTGGTGCCAGGCCTAGTGGGCTGTCCTGCACTGGTGGCAATGCTGGGGCCTGGAAGTCCAGCAGATGTTGGACCAACAGTGGCAGCTGTGGGTGGGGCCACCTGGCTCGGATTGGTGGTTGTGCTGGTGGTGGCTGTGGTGGGCAAAGTAGGCCCACCCTGTGGGAAGGCTCTCCATGCCCCGGAGGCCCGTTCATGGTAATATCGCCGGGCCATCCTCCGGAACCCCGACTCCCCCAGCAGGATGTGCTGATATCGCATGGCCCGGCGCTGAAATTCACGGACCTGGTCTGGAGTCATGTTTGCAGCTGTGAAGACAAATGCAGATATTCTACATTAGTAACTGCATTGTGTGAAATGGCACAGCAAGTTTATCAGACATTACATTTACTGTACTTGTAACAGCTCATATCACAATACAGATCATTGAATGTCCCTGAGGAAGTACATGGAAGGCCAGACTACAAAGGTCACATCACACATAGCACATCCATAACCTACAAGATGGGTAACAACTGGCTTTGACTTGCAATCTGAGTTCTGGTAGTTATCAGCTAAGAATCATGCTGCATATCCTCCGCCAAGAACTGGGCTACAAATGTCAGTGTACGGAAAGCAAAACTAAAGCCACATGGTCTGCAAGTTGTAACTGGACTTGCCAGTATAGTACCAAGTGCCAAACCTGAGTGTGTATACTAGTTTGCAACCAAACCGTCACTTATTCACATGTATGTGTAACATACTGGTAGCATCAGTACTAGGTACCCCATTCACAAACCCATGCCCGTGTTTAAGGGGGGGGTGGATAAACAACTATAATTTGCCAACAACATGTACACCGAGGAGTGTGAGGAGTGTATAGAAAACTCCACACATGTTTGTCTCTACAGACACAGCACAGGTAAGGTCTATCTACAATTAGGAGTCAGCAAACCCTAGAGCACACATAGGGTCAGACATGTCAGGAAATGCAGAACTTGGTACACAACATATACTTCCAGTGAGGCCTGACTTACATCAGACACAGAGATACTAGAACACCCATGATCATGAATTGCATGCACACCTAGGCCATTGCACTCAAGTTCCACATACTTGTAGCACTACATGTGGAAGTACATGCTGCTAGGAGGTTCTACCTACTGTTTCAAAATTATGTAGGTAAATAGGGAAGCAGATATCTATTGGAAAGCATTTTGCTGTACCAATCTTAGAGAATGTGGATCTGACAGGCTGACTAAATCGGGGCTGACTTCCAGTGCGACTCTTGGTGATACAAGTGTCATACAAATGACTAACCCCTGTACTCACAGTGGGGCCTACAGGAATGGCCTACAATCCCTACATGATAACATTGGATACGCATTGGCCAACTCAAAACATGTGAGAAACTGAATTCCCACTCATGGAACAAGAGAAAAGCTTGCCCAACGCATCACACCTTGCTATGTGTCCAACTCACACGAGTCCATAACCAGCAAACACAACACATAACAGACATATCAACACTTACTGGAGTGGTCGGGGTCCTCAAATGTCGCCACCTCTCCCACAGTGTAGGGTGCTGGTCCACCTGTAAGGTATGGAGGGAAGAAATGTGCTCAAAATCTGTGCACAGCGCAACAAATTCATAAACATATACAATGTGTAGGCTGAATAAGGAAATGGCAGCCATTCAGACATGATGGTACTGCATCTGATATATCACGGCCAACTTGTACATAGCATGGGTCTCCTGTGACAGTTACACACATATCTGCACACATACATTGGCCCTAACTATCATGTGGTTGCAAATATGCCCCGTAATTGGTGAGCAGTAAAAAATATGGAGTGTAATCGTCTCATCATGTGCATCCAAGAGAGACATTCAAAGCCTGGTTACTTGAGGACTGCATTACCAGTCAAACATGCCTTGTGGCCATGACACATTTATTACACATAGGTCCAATGTACAGAGGGAGGGGAAGGGACTTTTGTAAGCCATCCTGTTGTTACAGTTTATTCAGTTGATGTGGCCCAGCTATGGTGATTTGCACCAACCATGGAGATGTGAAGCCATGTGCATACACTTGGACTGCCATCCATATTTGGAAGTTGGCACAACTAACTCCAACAAACATTCTAAGATGATAGCTGAGGGCACCTTACACCTTTTCACAATGTTTTCAAATCCAGAACTGACATGTATCCAAAAAGATCAAGGAACACAATAATCCCACACATTCATAGTACTTCCGTGAACGCTTTCCTTCCACACTCACCAGACTCACATGAGACATATGTCTGAGCCACTTTGCTATTATCAATTGACGCGAAGGCAGCACTCATTTTCTGCATCATGTAGTGATTCTAAAGTCAGTCTAGCAATTGCGTCAACAAAGTTTGCCTAAATGTTGGTACATCTGTACTTCTCTGTCAATAGTACCCTATTTAGACATGATTGACTCCTATTTTGTTAGCTTTTCTGACAAAAAGGCCGCACCAATTTCCTTCATGGAAAAGTAACCTGTAAGTTTGCTGAGCACGTGCTACCTGACAGCTAGCAATTGTGATCCTTGCCATAGTGCATCAATGATCCCTTTATATTTCCCCAGCATTACACACAGTCAGCAAGTTAGCTGGCAGACATTATAATAATCCCTTATGTCACTACAGAGCATTTAATCGTGCACATTAACATGATTCGTACTCACCAACAGTGCCACCAATCATGATTCCCAGGTGGTCCAAGAGATCCTGCTCCCTGGTGATGAGGTCAGCCCACCGGTGCTTCAGCTGGTCGTCACTCCTCTGGCTGGCATACACACGCTGCAGGTGATGCAGCACCTTTCCCCACCGATTCTGCGTGCCTCTGTTGGATACCCCTGTATCACCCTGCCCCCTGCCTGGATCATGAGCGGCAAGAAATGCGTCACAAGCCAGATGAACCCCCCCAACTCCTCTTCCCCCATCCTGCCAAGACGTGGCCTACCAGACATACTTGGAAGTGAAAGGGAATAGGGGTAAAAGAAATAGAAACGGGAAAAGGGGGAAAGTAGGGGTACAAAGACAGATAAAAAGTAAACCTAAACACTAAAAGAGCCCAAATATCCCCAAACTAACACTACCCACAACAGACTCCCACAAACAACAAAAACACAAGATAAATGGACAAATGTAGACAAAACACAGTAGTACAGTATACAGCAACAGTATTTATTTCACAAATTGACAATACAGATAGCACACAGGACAAAAACAGCACAAAATCTCAGGACAACACTCTCTACACAGCCACACAGTCTAGAAGGATCATAGACTGCAAAGTGAAAGTGAAAGTACAACCACTGTACATGATCTGTAAACAGGATATCCTATTACATCACTTCCTGTATGAAAAGTCCTGCCTTTTTCGCGTTATAAATCATTTTTGGTTTACCAAAACTGTATTTGCGTCATTTTTTTTGACGCACAGAAGTGAAAATTAACCCACATCCACATAATAGTACATGGACTGTACAAATATCTGGATGCAGGCTAAATTTCACTCCTGTGCGTCAAAAAAAATGATGCAAATACAGTTTTGGTAGTCAAATAATGACGCATAATGCTAGGGACGTCAAAATTACAGTGCATTAACTGGTTTTGGGCATTTTTACTTGTTTTTTGGTTATATTACATTTGGGACATATCATAGATAGGCTGATTGAAGACAGTATGGTGTTGATGGTGTATGTTCACATATGTGACATCATACTGCAGTGGACCATGATCGGCTACTCCCTTCACAGTATTTTTACGGTTGACTGACGCACTAGATGGCCATATGTGTGGCCTACATATATGTGTTGCACAAATTGTGCATGCTTGGCATAAGGAGAGTATAGCAATGTGACACACATATGTACAATACCTAAATGCCTTTGGCTCAAATTGTGTGCTTTGGCAACTAATGTATTTGTTGACCAAGTGGGTGTGTATCACATGAAGCATATTTGTACATTTGCTTGTATGAATGTGACGTCCATGTGTCCAATCCTTAGATGCAAGTCATATTGGAAATGAGCGAGGGCATGTGTTAGTCATACATGTAACAACACCCGTAAAGTGGACTTCCAAGATTTAGGGTCATGTAGACACCACATGTGACATAGCATGCACCAGATGGATGGTAGACGCTTGTTCATGTGAATGGTCCACATTTTCTACATCCTATGTCCTACAGTATTGGTAAGAGCTTCCTAGGCACTACTTGGTGAATCCCACAGTGAGTCATACACATGCATTGAGGAAGTGGGTACCATGTTGTTTGCACAGACATACAAGGGTGAATCTCAAATGTATGATGACACCACAGTTGAGGCCATAGAAGTGAGCCCCAACTATCAAGTGGCTGTGGTGGACCAGCATACAAGACAGCACATGTCCACTTATTTCCAGTGATCAATTGCACATAGGTGTCTTGTTCATGTGTGTGGTCCAATGATGATCCTGTATATTTTTTGGGGTGTAATTTGTCACAGTTCAGTCCAGGACTCATCATGAGTCAGTGGCAACTATTCCTGTATCTACTGAGTATCCTTGGTTGATCAATGTGAGTAAAGTGGATGTGGACATGTGAACCAACATGTGGATGGTCCCACCCTGTCACTAAAGACTTGTAATGAGACAGTCAACAGGGCAACCTTGTGTGCTGAGTGAGATAATGTCTCAGGTGTCATGTTCCGGCAGGTGTCTTTACAACATTTGTACACAGGTTGGCCTTTGCACTTCCCACTGCATCTGGGAACATCATAGCCTCTGTGCTGATTATTCTCGCAGCTATTCACCACACACGGCCCATCACTATGTTGTGCGCACTATGATTCTGTGTGTGAACTGTCATGGTCCTGACATTTGTGTATTATTCATGGACATTATCAGAGGTTGCTGGTTGTGCTGAAAGCCCCGTACCCAATCCCTACCTACGGGCCTGGGACACTGTCACACTTTGTCATTCATGCATAAATGCAACCCAGACAAGGGATGGGCCATGGATTTTGCTTTTCCAAGAGGATGTTACTCAAATGGTACAGTTAAAAGGCAGATGATGCTATACAATGTATTTGTGTATGCACTGAAGAAGCCCATGCCCAATACCCCCTGGTGAATGAGAGGTTTGCTAACGCAAGTGTGGTACATATGTAGACACAGGGATACTTTATTGTGACACACAGACAGTTGCCAGTCAGGATGACAGAATACAAGGTGATTCAGGATCCAGCTACTTGACAAGTTACATAATCAGTGGTCTGACTAAGACTGTTTGGAGGACAAACTAGACAGTTGACATGTAAAACTGTGTATGTCCTGTGTTTTTGAAGGTGACAAATGAACCCAGTGGCTGTGTTACACGGCTTAATTAGTATCAATGCTTAACGGTGTATTTGACATAATGGCAACTCCTATGCTGTTCCAGGCATCAGCAGGGGCAGTGCTTTTTGAAATGGGTGGTGAGCATGGAGGTGATCACAGGTGTGGGCTGCATCTGTTTCTCACCAGTCCTGTAGGTGAGACTTGTATTCTAAGGGCCAACAGACATTTTCACAGGGGAAGCAATCTACATGTGCTAACAGGGCTTTGAAACTGGAAGACAGTGTATAAATTGACCTGACGTCCTTGCAGTCAGATGTTCTATGACAATGGCATACCATAGGAAAGGGTGTAGCACACTGGTTTGCTAATGTTGGTCTGTGTGTGTAGAGGAGGAAATATCAGGGTACACATCTTAGTATTCCAGGGACCTCTTCCGACAGGTGGGTTGTGACCAGGCGCACGGGTGTGTCAGGAGTTAGGAAATGGGCTGACATGTACATGGAATGTCATGTGTGCAACGCTGCTCATATGTGTGGCACTTGCGCTGTCTCTGTTCTGCTTCTATGGGACTCTGGTCACAGATATTCCTTGCAAATATTGGATGCAGTTGGACTTACTGCTGTCAAGGGTCTGGTCAGGCATTCCTGCTACTGATGCCAAAGCCCATTGCCTGCCTCATTTATGAGGCTTGTTTTCCCCTTATTGAGTGATGGTGTCTTAGTTGTGTGCCATATGCTGCGTTGGACCTTGATTTCAACATGTATGTGTGAAATAGTTGTGGTCCTCTGCTATTGGCCTTCAAAGGAGAAATGGACATGATATATGTCATTAAGAGGATTGTACGACGAAACAACGACTTCAAAAACAGCTACTGCCTTAACAACGAGGTCGGAACACCGACCTCGTTGCTACAACTAATGATTTTACCATGAATGCCTTAACAACGATATTTCGTTGTAAAGGCATTCCTGATAAAATCATTAACAATAGGCACCATTCACCCTACATCCCTCACCCCACCCCCCAACCCCACCCCAAAACCTAAAACCCCCTGACCCCCCACCCACTCCCCAAAACCAAAAACGCGCCACCCCCCAACCCCACCCTAAAACCTAAAAGCCCCTGACCCCCCACCCACTCCCCAAAACCAAAAACGCGCCACCCCCCAACCCCACCCTAAAACCTAAAACCCCTGACCCCCCACCCACTCCCCAAAACCAAAAATGCACCACCCCAAAACCTAAAACCCCCTGACCCCCCACCCACTCCCCAAAACCAAAAATGCCCCACCCCCCAACCCCACCCTAAAACCTAAAACCCCCTGACCCCCACCCACTCCCCAAAACCAAAAATGCCCCACCCCCCCAACCCCACCCTAAAACCTAAAAACCCCTGACCCCCCGCCCACTTCCCAAAACCAAAAACGCCCCACCCCACAACCCCACCCTAAAACCTAAAACCCCCTGACCCCCCACCCACTCCCCAAAACCAAAAACGCCCCACCCCCAACCCCACCCCAAAACCTAAAACCCCCTGACCCCCCACCCCCTCCCCAAAACCTAAACCCACCACTTACCTTCGCCAACTCCCTTCTTTGTACCTTAACCACGCATGTTCGTTGTTCAGACAATACGTAGTTAAGGCACAAAAAACCAGAGTTGTGGTTAAAAAAAGCGTTGTTGCGCTTTCGTTAGCCACGACTTTCGGAAAAAAAAGTCGTAAAAAAGTATGTTTCCCCATTAAGAGTGTGTGTGTATGTGACCACTGTATGTTAGGCATCACATTAGCTCTGGGATGTTCAGTGTCCTACTCAGTATATCAGCAATGCTCCATGAGGCAACACTCTTATTCTGATAAGTAGAGATGAAGGTGTGCAAAAAGGAATAGCCAGACCATGATATGGTGATTAGAATAGGTGTTTATTTAAATGTGTTAACTAAAGTGGTGAAGGTGATCATATTCAAAAGAAATTGTTGACGATCTGTTGCTGCCTGCGTATACCAGCGGCCGTGTTCTGTTGTTCCCCCTCCTTTTGCAGGCCAGCATCCTCCTCTTCCTCCTCTTCAGGCATGTGTGGCTCTGGTTCCAGGAGGGGAATGTTTCTTTTGATGCAAATGTTGTGCAATATTGCACATGTTAGGATGATCCTACAGACCACCTCCGGGGAATATAGGAGGCTACCACCAGTGATGTCGAGGCACCGGAACCTTGACTTGAGGATGCCGAAGGTCCTCTCGAAAATGCTGCGTGTCCTCCTATGGGCGTCATTGTAGGCATGCTCTGCAGCAGTACTTGGGTTGCCAAATGGTGTCATAATCCATGGCTGGATGCAATACCCCTGATCAGCTGCCAGAGAAAATAATTGGGATCATGTTGATGTAGCTGGCACTATTGAAATGACCTTTCATGGCAGTAGTTGTCTTGTGTTGTCTGTGACTCTTTTGTGTAATGATGTGGCATCCTATGCTTGTAGGATGTACCATCTGCATTGTGTTGTTTCCTTGGCTGAACAAGTGTTTGTCTGCTAACCGTTTGTCAGCAGTGTGTTTTGGGATTTGCAGTACAGTGTGCCCTACCTAGCACTGTGACTTGTGACACAGGTTTCCGTGTGTCTTCACTGGGGGTGAGATGATAGTTCCATGCACAGTTAAAATTGGCAGTGTTGTTAACACGTTCATATCAATGTACCCTGGACATCCCATACCTTTAGACTTAGGCAATGGATTAATGTAAAGGTCATTGGGACACTTACATTTTGCAAGGTGACATTTTGGAAACCCACTCCACACGTTGTGATCTTTGACATCTTAACATTAGGCTGTACAGTAATTTCCAATGTGTGACAGGTTCAATGGTGAGCTAAGAAACATGGCTAGCAATGTCACGACCTCAGTGTGTTCCTGTCCACATGTCGCTGTTGTGGTGTATGTGTTGTTGTCCTAGAGGGTTGCTGTGCAGTGTGTATATAAGTAGGTTTCTGTACTTACCAACAAGTAGTCCATTGCCATACTGTCCATCCTGGAAGTGTTCATTGATGGTGCAGTGACGGAAGATGTATGAGTCATGGACACTCCCAGGATATTTAGCCACGATGTTGGTGATCAATCCCTGGTGATCGACTATGGCCTGCACGTTGATGGAACATGTGTGCTTCCTGTTGCGGTAGAGGTGTTCACTTGCAGCAGGTGGCACAAGGCGTACATGTGTGCAGTCGATTGCACCAAGGACGTGTGGGAAGCCACTGAGGAGGTAGAACCCCTGTTTTGTTTCCTGCTGCTTCTGCAGTGTGTTAGGGATGCAGATGTGACGGGGTGTCAGTCCAATGATGGCATCCAGTACTTTGGGCAAAAAGGCGGAGAATGATGGTTGTGATATTCCGCCAACCAGGGCACCAGTTGTTTGGAAAGAGCCACTTGCCAGCATATGAAGTACGGCAAGCAGCTTGGTTTCTGTTGGGATGGTGCGGGGTGTAACCAAAGTGGGGGCCAACTGCGGTTCAACGTTGCGCAGCAGCTGCTGAATGGCCTGCCAGTTCAACCGGTAACTCTGGATGATGTCGTGTTCCCTGAGGCCCTGAAGGGTGGTTCTGGGGCGGAATATCCTCTCTTGCCTTCTGCGCTGCCTTTGGGGTCCCTGCTGGTGTTGCTGCTGCTGGGCTCTGCGTCTGTGTGCATGGAATCACCTCCATGGCTCCCTGTTGCTGCTCTGCTGCTCTGCTGTTTGTTCTGTGTGTTCTGATTAAATACAGGTGTGTTTGCCCCATTTTAACGCCTGCCCTGACCTAGGCGTTAATTTTTGACGCAAATCGGGCTGTGCGTAATTTTCTGGCTCCGCCTCCCGGCCGTGCGTCATTTTTGCCCGAAAGCATAAATACGACGCACGACCGTTTAAGCCATTTTTGGGATGGGAACGCCTACCTTGCATATAATTAACGCAAGGCGGGTTGCCGCATCCAAAAAATGACGCACACAGTGGAATTTTGTCGTCCGCGGGCATCAAAGTTTAAATACGGGGCAACGTTTGCGCTGATTGTGCGTCAAACTTTTTTTACGCACTATCGGCGCAGACGGAGTATAACTATGCCCCTTCATGTCACAGAGTTCACAACCTTCACTATGGAAATTTGCAAACTTGCAACTACTCTAAGTGGCATAACAAAATCTTAGAAGATGAAAAAGTCAGAACACATGTCACCTACACATGTACCAATAGTAATGCAGGAAAGGATTATGGCGGTCATTCTGACCGCGGCGGGCGGCGGTCGCCGCCCGCCATGCGGTTACCGCCGAATGACCGCTCCGCGGTCAGGAGACCGCGGCGGCCATTCTGGCTTTCCCCGCTGGGCCGGCGGGCGACCGCCAAAAGCCCGCCCGCCGGCCCAGCGGGAAAGCCCCTGCAACAAGGATGCCGGCTCCGAATGGAGCCGGCGGACTTGCAGGGGTGCGACGGGTGCAGTGGCACCCGTCACGATTTTCACTGTCTGCTAAGTAGACAGTGAAAATCTTTGTGGGGCCCTGTTAGGGGGCCCCTGCACTGCCCATGCCAGTGGCATGGGCAGTGCAGGGGCCCCCAGGGGCCCCACGACACCCGTTCCCGCCATCCTGTTCCTGGCGGTAAGAACCGCCAGAAACAGGGTGGCGGGAAGGGGGTGGGAATCCCCTGAGCCAGGGGAAAACCGGCGGGAAACCGCCGGTTCCCCTTTTCTGACCGCGGCTTTACCGCCGCAGTCAGAATAGCCCAGGAAGCACCGCCAGCCTGTTGGCGGTGCTTCCGCGGTCCCCGGCCCTGGTGGTCATGGACCGCCAGGGTCGGAATGACCCCCTATATATTTTTTGTAGATTAATTCATCTGTCATTGTCCTCCTGAAAACAAAGTATAGCACTCTTTTAAGGGCCTAATAAGCTCACAGCATTCACTCACACACAACCACAGGTAGCATATCTACTCTTTCAAGCCAGTAGACACCTACCATGTGCATGCAGGTGAGATAGAGTTCAACATATTATGCAATTATTCCATCAGTAGCCCAATGACTGAGTGGCAACATCACTATCACTACCAGAAACAAAATAACCAAATACATTCAACAAAGAAACTTCCACTCAAGATTGGCAATCTGCCTTAAAAAAACACCATACAAGAAAAAGACAATAGGTGGTACATCCTTCTCGGTTCAAGCAGCCAAACTATGGAAATCATTACCCCCAAATACAAGATCCACATATAAATATCTTGTCTTCGGAAGACTACTCAAGAGTTGTCTCTTTCCTTGAAAACCACCATATCCAAACAGTAAAGAACTACATACTGTATGCCTATGTTGTTAAATATTTATAATCTTATTATGTGGATATTCTAGATATGTATAGTTCTTTAAGAAATATGTATGGTTCCTATTTCATAATAATAAATTATACACATACTCTTTAAGCCTGTTAAACAAATGTATATTTACTCACGGTTAAATATATATGTGTGTATGCATGTGTGTGCATGTGTGTATATGTATATATGTGTGTATGTACCTATATAAGTGAATTCTATGCTTAACATGTTTATAGGTCATTGCATAGCTCCAAGATAAGTTGTTATATAAGATACTTATGAATCCCTGCTTTCTTTTTTATATCACAATGAGCAAATGTTATTTTAACTATTTAACAGCAAGCATTTCTCTATTGACAACTTGAGGAATGATAAATGAATGTTAGAAAAGTACATTTATCAATTAACATCAAATATTACAAATCTTGAAAGTCTGTGTTTATATAATACAACTTTACTTCTCATATTATTAAACCCATTATTATATTCCTTGCACATATATTCACTTACTATGTATTTACATATCTATTTATTTTTTACTCTAGTCCTACTGTATTAGAGAAAAAAGGAATAAAAATTAATGCAATTAAATAAATAAATACATTTAAAAAATAAATAATTAAATAAAAAATAGATAACTAAATAATAAAATAAAATGTACTCTCTTGTAAGCTTTACTCTGTCTCCCCATCACCTTATGTCTCCATCAATTTATCCTCCATCCCCACTCTGACTCATCCCAAACCCATTCTACTACTTTGATCTCCAAAATAACACTGCCTAAACTCTTCCCCCTCCACCACTACTAGCTCACCCCCACACCTCAGTTTACTACTATTATCTCCCAAACGACCCTACTAAATTCACCCTCACTTATCTCACCTTTGACTCATCCAAAACCCTTCTGCTACTATGATCTCCCTAACCCCTTTCCACAGACTCCTCCCTTCTCCATCTCTCCTTCACTCATCGCAAGCCTCATTCTATTGCTATAAACTCCCAATTAACACTTCTGGATTCTTCCCCACTCTATCCCTCCATTACTCTAGTCAATCCAACTAACAAACTCACATATCCTCAGCTCAAATTAACTCATACTAATACTAATACTGTCCTCATATTTCCCTATACTAATCCACCACTAATTCCTCTTGGTTTCTGGAGTAGCGTGCTACTTGCTGAAAAGTGCGTCGACACCTCGTCAGGGGTAGTGAGTGCTATATAAATACAATTATAATTACAATCCACACATCAGACATGACTAGCCTGACATCTGTTTGGGAAAAAATCAGAGACAAACCACATACGAGGCTACTATGACAGGTACACCCACAATGATGCAAGCCAAATGCCTGAATACACATACCATACCACAAACATGTGTATGTGAACTACTACACCTGCGCCACATTGGTGTCAGTGCAAACAATAGGTTTTCATACAATAAGGACTCAAAACTAATCCAAAATAGCAACAGACAGTATGTTTATAACTCATTACAATGTGGATTGATGACATAAGTTTTCAATGTACACATGCTGTTGACAAAAAACAGTTAGGATTGTAACTGTAAATAATATGTCCTGGCTTACTTAAAATGCCTACAACACTATGGCTAAGGAAACAGCTGTGTAGCCACTTCCCATCTACAGAACATGAACATGATGTTAACATTCATAGCCCTGACACCAATGTATGTGATCCAATGGGAGTCGCAATACCTCCATGGTTACCAATATGTAGGACGTCCACTCAGATGACACATTACAGAGGCCTATGTACATCCCTCACTTACCAAGGGGGTTCACCTTGTAACCAGTCTGAAAAAGCTTTGCAAGTATGGCATGAGAAATGTCAGATGGACACCACAGCCTCACGTGATGCTGTCACTCATCAGAAACCTTTGTAAAAATAGGAATGTCTTCAAAATCTTAGGCGGTCATTCTGACCGCGGCGGGCGGCAGTCGCCGCCCGCCATGCGGTCACCGCCAAATGGCCGCTCCGCGGTCAGAAGACCGCGGATGCCATTCTGGCTTTCCCGCTGGGCCGGCGGGCGACCGCCAAAAGGGCGCCCGCCGGCCCAGGGGGAAAGCCCCTGCAACATAGAAGCCGGCTCCGAATGGAGCCGGCGGTGTTGCAGGGGTGCGACGGGTGCAGTAGCACCCGTCGCGATTTTCACTGTCTGCAAAGCAGACAGTGAAAATCTTCATGGGGACCTGTTAGGGGGCCCCTGCACTGCCCATGCCAGTGGCATGGGCAGTGCAGGGGCCCCCAGGGGCCCCACGACACCCGTTCCCGCCATCCTGGTTCTGGCGGTGTAAACCGCCAGAAACAGGCTGGCGGGAAGGGGGTCGGAATCCCCATGGCGGCGCTGCAAGCAGCGCCGTCATGGAGGATTCCCTGGGCCAGGGGAAAACCGGCGGGAAACCGCCGGATCCCCTTTTCTGACCGCGGCTTTACCGCCTCGGTCAGAATGGCCCTGGAAGCACCGCCAGCCTGTTGGCGGTGCTTCCGTGGTCCCCGGCCCTGGCGGTCATGGACCGCCAGGGTCGGAATGACCCCCTTAGACTCTATGTTGCACATAGACATGGATCAAGGGACATTGGAATTGGCAGAGGGCAAAGACCTGGACAACTTACCATTATGATATTGGGAGTATTGACCTGTATGTGGGAAGGAACAACCACCTGGGTATTGAAAGCTGTATAGGGGTACACATATGACATAGTCACATGTGCATCATCATAAGCTTCTGTACAGAGGGAACAACATAGGAGAGTAATATGTCCCTATACAAATTAGAATGTGCACACATCTGTACCAATGTTGAGGACTGTATATCAATGTGTTCCTTGGAAATCTTTGACCCTTTGCACTTACCACATTGTCACAGCTTAGGAAGTTTCACATCATACACTAACCTTATAAATGGATGAAAATGTCTGTACTTACCCACTTGTGGCTCATGTGCTGCCCTCAAATGCCCATCTAACTTCGGGTAGGCCACCGCCAATATGCGGGCGTCAAGGTCTGACGGGCGCCCCGCCCTCCTTGGGAGGACATCCCCAGCTGGGCCTCTACGATCTTTCGGGCCCAGTGTCTCAGGTCCTCACACCGCTTCCTACAGTGGGTGCTCTGCCAACTGTGGACCCCCAGGGTCTGTGTTTTCTTGGCAATGGCACACCAAATCCCGTTTTTCTGATGGGCGTTCACCAGCATGGATGGCACAGACAAGAAGAGAATGTCATGTCTACATACACAATACCAAAACAAGCATGGTGAAAATACAAGTTAGTGCAACTAGCCATACACAGACTACCTTGAACATCTCCTTTGATGAGGGATGACCATCTGCAGTCAGGGCATGTGTGATGTTGAGATAGGCATATAACATGCATATCCAGCACCAGGTGTCAGCTTGAAACATGTGACCAGACCAGAAGTATATTTCTAAACATGGTATATTTGTCCAAATATTTTTTCACACCACCTTCAATGATGATGTATTACAGTCTGCATTTGGGTCAGGGTACATACCTCACACACTCTCTACAATGTCTCAGGACTCAGAATCTATTTGCACATATGCACATGCCCATCTATCCACACATATTACCACAGTCCTTCATTATGTCACATTTACTGAACATCGTCATACACTTAAGCTTTAAAACATTGCAATTGCATTACAATTGCCTGATCCTCTGGTGCACCATATAGCTGTTCATACAGGGGTAGGACCACCTCCACAAGCTTATCAAGCTCCTCTGGGGAGAAGGCAGGGACCCTATCACCTTTAGGACGTGGCATGATTGCTCCCAGAGGCAGTACACAGCAGCTCAGGTCGTGGAGGTCTTGCTGGCAGCAGTGTCAGGAGTCAAGTGAGAGATGAAGTATGAAATGGCGGTCACGTCCACCACGTCAAAGACCATCACCGCTGGCAGACATCGCCATTGGCCCAAGACCGCCAAAGGCAGCAATGTGTTCCAATGGCAATGTCCATCGTGGTTGTATCCGCCTACCACCATGACGACTTCTGCCAGTGGACTGAGGTCCCTTCCTAATGTCCTGTACAGTAGGTCAGGCAGCTGGCATTTTAAGGCTCATGTATAAACGAACAAAGTTAATTAAAAATTGCGTCACAAGCTGTGAAACATATCTTCGACATTGTGTTTACTGCTGGCTTTGAGCAAACATGTAGAAATGTGCATGATTTATGTACATGATGTAAAATTGATGTGTTTTAAGTAATGTAAATGTAGGTGCATAGTCAGCAGAGCAATGACAATCTGACATAAGGTATTTGTGTCCCAGATATGTGTAACAGGTTCAGAATTTCATGTCACATTGACTCTCAGTGTCATGCTTTGCAGTTCTGAAATATGATAGAGGAAAGGGGATGTGAATGCACAAATAAGCCATTTTTGCCTAACTATCTTCAGTGTACAACGTTTCATCAGTTTCATGTGGCATTTTAGAACATTATATGTGACATAGGTATGATCATACTAATGATGTACAGAATAAGTGATACTAATACATTCTGGTTTTCTCCCACATAGTTACCCTGGCATGAGAAGAGTGAGAGAACCTCCAGTGTACTGTCCACTAGCAGATCATGGAGAATCGACATATCATCCAAATCTACTGCCTGGATAGGCATACAATCATGGATCTCTGTCGTCAGCTGGAGCCAGATCTGATGCCTGCCATTAGTAATCCCTATAGCATATCACTCATAGTACAAGTCACGTCAGTGCTGCACTTCCTTGTCACAGGCTGCTTTCAAAATACAGTGGCCCTAACTGCAGGGATGTCTCAGCCTATGTTCATTCTCGCCTTGAAGGCAGTACTGTCTGCATTGTTGAAACACCTGGACACCCAGATCAGATTTCCACAACGTAAAGATTTGGCCCATGTAAATGCAGATTTTTATGCTTTGGGACACATTCCTCATGTTGCTGGAGCCACAGATGGCTCCCATGTAGTCTTGGTTCCCCCAAATGCCAATGAACAGGTTTATAGGAAGAGGAAAAACTTCCAATCCATTAATGTCCAAGTGGTCTGTTTGGCTGACCTCTACATTTCACAAGTTTGTGCAAGGAACCTGGATTCAGTCCATGATTCCTTCATCATGCGGAACAGAAATATCCCACTGCTGATGACACGACAAGACACAGAGAGGGCCTGGCTGGTTATTAAGTCAGATATGTCATGTGTGTCTGGAACTTTTATCTGCTAACAAATGTGTGGGTGTCCGTTACTTATGTTTGCTTTTCTAAACTCTTCTTTACAGGGGACTCAGGTTGCCCAAAACGTCCCTGATTGTTGACACCAGTTAAGTACCCAACCACGCCAAGAGAAGTCCACTTCAATGACGTCCATGGAAGGACAAGGCGTGTTGTGGAGCAGACTTTTGGGCTCCTGAAGGCAAGATTCCATAGCATCAATAAGTCTCGTGGAGCCCTCCTCTACTCACCCACCAAAGTATGCCAAATTATTGTGGCTTGCTGCATGCTCCACAACCTCACCCTGAGACATCAAATCCTATTTATACCATATGAGGGGAGCCAGCAGTTCCAGTCGATGAGAATGCAGATTTGCCAAGTGAGGATGAAGCTGGAGACATCAGGGTAGAGCTCATCAATCAGTACTTCACCTGACGTGTGATATGTGATGTTATGTAATTTAAGTAACTCAGGGCCAGATGTAGGAAGGCTTTTGCGCCTCGCAAACGGCGAAACACGCCGTTTGCGAGGAGCAAAAGCCCTTACGCGATGCAGAGTCACATTTCTGACTCCCAAATAGGAAGGGGTGTTCCCTTCCTATTTGCGACCGCATCGCGATGTAGAGTTGATTTGTGACCGCGAAAGCGGTCGCAAATCAACTCGCAGTTACCATCCACTTTAAGTGGATGGTAACTCATTCGCAAACGGGAAGGGGTCCCAATGGGACCCCTTCCCCTTTGTGAATGCAAACAAAAATATTTTTTCAGAGCAGGCAGTGGTCCTATGGACCACTGCCTACTCTGAAAAAAACAAAACAAATGGTTTCGGTATTTTTTCTGTTTGCAGTTCGTTTTCCTTTAAGGAAAACGGGCTGCAAAAAGAAAAAAAAAACTGCTTTATTAAGGAAGCAGTCACGGGCATGGTGGTCTGCTGTCCCCAGCAGGCCACCATCCCCGTGAGTGCCTAGACTCGCTATGGGGTCGCAAACTGCGAACCACCTCATAAATATTCATGAGGTGGGTCTTTGCGACCCCATAGCGAGTCGCAGAAGGTGTCTGAGACACCTTTCTGCATAACATTTTGCGAGGTGCAAATTGCGAGTCGCTAGTACTCGCAATTTGCACCTCGCAAAATGTTTTCTTCCTACATCTGGCCCTTAGTGGGGTATTGGTGGGTTTAGTGATACTTGATAAGGGTCTTAGTAGGTCATAAGTAGCTTTTAAGCTTATAGCTCAGATGTGCATGTAGAATATCAAATGGAGTAGTGCACAGCTTTTAGCTCACCATAGTCTAATTTAATCACAATGCACAGACACAGTAACTATTGTATAAAGAATTGGCTGTGTAATGTTTTTGTTTCAATGCAGCTTATACCTCCTGTTCTCCAATTGTAATTTGCAGATTTCTTCACAAGGTCATCCTCATTTGGCAATATCAGACCGTATCACAGGCAGGTGTGATTTGCAGACTGACAAGTGAAGTAAACATGGATTGAACAAGGTACTGTCCAGACTGTCAGGACAATGGGATGGTAGTGTCCTATTCCACAGACCTGTTTGGCATTGGAGATTTGTTAAATGGTGCCATAAGTGTGTTCATTTGTATCTAAAACATGTCATCCTATGCTATCCATACCCTCAACTATCAGAATGGTTTGTATTGGTAATAATTAACTGTTATGTAGCTGTCACTGTGTTTCCTCACTGAAGGCCACTGTCAATGTGATTCAAGACTGACATAGGTGAGTGGCATGCCTACTGATACCTGAACATGGTCTGTATTATGGGATATGGTCATTTGGGAGCTATGGTATGGGTATGTGATAAGGCTTTAGGTGATGATTCATTAAAACAATATGTCTGCCTGTGTGGATAGTGAAACACTGACATGTCTCTAACTTCAGTAGTCTGTTGGGTGGTAGTGATTGACACCTATGCTGAAACACTGAAGTGAGCAGCAGTACTTCACTGTGTGATCATTGGCATTCTCCCAACCTATATGTGGGAAAGTTCAATGTAAGTGATTTGAGTTATGTCCATCATTATTATTCAATGCAAAATCTACTCTGATTAAACAGTACAAGTGAGATGGAACATTTCAAATGTCTTACATTTGAGAGAAACCTTTTTGTGCAAGAGGTGTTATAGATGACCATTACATATGGTTGATAAATGACTCTCATACATGCTTTGTGGTTAAGTAGTATTTATTGAGGAGTGCACAGCAAAATTTGTGAATTGGATCAAATAACACAAAGAAAACAGTGAAGTGTTCTGTCATAGTGGATAAAATCATCAGAATAGCTGCTATAACATTTGGAGACACAAGTCCAGTGTCCTTGTATCACAGGAAAATGGAGATAGGTTTTTAGAAAAGTCAACAGGGTGTATCTGTGCTACACACAGGGATTCAGTCAGTAAAGGTTCACTTCCTGGCAGTGGTTTTGGTCTTGGCATCTGATCCTCCAGGATGTTTTGGGGGGACATCCACATTTGCGGGGGGTTCTTCAGCTACAGAAGCAGGGGTGTCTGAGGCATGTCCTTCCCCTGGCAGGGCCTCCATTCCACTAGCAGCCAGATATGTAGAAGGGGCTGATATCTTATTGCTAGTGGAGGGGGCCAGCTGGTGTGTACAAAACTTACTCAGTGTGGTAGTCATGTCTCTCAGCACCCCTGCAATAGAAGCCAAGTGGGCATTTTGGGCCTGCCACTGCTGCATGACGTCCTGGTGGTTGTCCCTCTGCAGCTGCCTTATCTCCCCCATCATGGTAAGTACCTGGACCATCACACCTTGGGATTGATGGTAAGCTCCCAAGACTTGGGAGAGGGTGTCCTGACCAGTTATATCCATAGGAGCCTCCATCCTCTGGCCCATGCTATCCCTCCCACGCATGATACCCCCAAGTGCCTGTGCCCCTGGCAGTTTGCCCACTCCCACTGGTGCCAGGTCCATCATTGTCTGGGAGACAGGAGACTCGGGTACCTGTACTAGGGGGCACAAGGTGGAAGACACTGTCCTTGGAGCACAGATTTGGGGGTGAATGGTTGCCTGTGATGTTAAAGCAACAGGCCTGGGAGGAGTCGATGTGGGCAGGGTGAGCTTCACAGTTGTTGACTGACCAGGTGTCCCAGATGGGCCAGCTTCGTCCTCAATGTCCACACATCCAGGGGTGTATTCCTCACTGAGGGCTTCATTCACAGGTTTAGTGGAAGTCTCCGGTGTCCTTTCCATGGTGAAAATGGGTAGGTTACCTGTAGGAGAAGTGGAACACACAGTTGCTGAAAGTGAAGTGGCAAGTGATATCAAAGTTTGACCACACAACATGCTATGTGACATGCACACAAGGCCTTTACTTGATTCCCTGATATGACATTGACACCTGCTTCCAAATCTGGATTAGGGCTATATGGGACATAGAGATTTCCAATTGCATACACCTTGCTACAAGATGTTGGAGTATCTTGGTGTTTACATGACTGTTCATTGACTCATATCTTGTCTGATTAATGGCTTGACATTTTAACGTGATCTCCAAATTAGGTGTAAAGCATCATTGAGTCAACTAACAGCTTCACAATGTACTTTGGTAACAGAGCTGGACGACAGTATAGGTGTAACCATTGAACCTGAGCCTCTGTATGGGTGTACTCCATGTACATCCAGCTTCCTATATTGGTGTCCCCAAAGGTGAGTAAATGACATTGTTTGGGTGTTAAAACTGATGTCATTGCCATGGACTGTGCGATAGTGGAGAAGTTAGGTGGGTTGAATTGATTGTTAGTTTCTCATGCAAGACTATTTAACTTGTGACCCAGACCCAATGTTCTGGTTTCCATAATGGTAGAACAGTGCATACTGGGAGTTGTAGTGCTGTCAGTCCCTGTACTACCCATGCCATACACAGACAGTATGCCCCCAGGTGAGTTTAATTGACATGTTGTATGCCAGAGAGGGGTATTTGGACATTTGGACGCAGGGGCTGTGAGTGGATTGGCTGGTAAGGTTGCCAAAAGTGATCAGTGAGCATACTACACATTGCAGTTTGGTGACAGTTTTTGTATTGTGACTTACCTGACTCTACTCCCCAAGTATTCCAGCCAAGCCCTCAGGATTCAGGATGTCCAAGACCTCTTCCTCCCATAATTTAAATTGTGGGGAGGAGGTGAGGGCCCACCGCCAGTTTTGAGGACCTCCAGCTAGTTTCTGGCAGCCATTGAATGTACTTTCCTCCTGAGGTTGTTCCACCTCATCCTAATGTCCTCCCTTGTGTGTGGGTAGCTGCCTAAAGAATTGACCCTGTCGACTATTCTTTGCCACATCTCCATTTTCCTGGTGATAGATGTTTGCTGGACTTATGCTCCAAATAGTTGTGGCTCTACTCTGGTGATTTCATCCACCATGACCCTCAATTCATCATCTGTGAAAGGGGGATGGTTTTGTGGGGACATGGTAGTGGTGAACAAGAGTTTGAGGAAGGATAAAATAGTAAGAAAAATCAATTGATGATGAGGTGTGGGTGCTGTGATGTGAGTTGTTGACCTGTGGTGTTGAGTGTGTGGGGTACTAAGGTATGTCTTGGGTGCAACACAGTTGCCAGGCTGGAGAAAACAGACACAGGCTCCTAGTCTGCCAGGGTACACCCTGACTGGGTGCTCCCAGCCAATCTGAGCGCTGCTTTGAGCAGCATTAGGATTGGCTGAAGGGCAGGCTGGGAGTTTGCAGTGCAGGATAGGAGCAGCGAGGCAGCTGCAATGGAGAAGCGGGTAAGTGATTTTTTAAACTTTTTTTGTTTTATTAGTTCGCTCCCCCAACACCCCTCCCGCATCCTCCCCTTTGTGCATTACCCCAACAAAGCCCTGCGAGCCGCTCCTGCAAGAATTTAATTTTCATATTAAATATGCACTAGGAACCCGACATGTACTAGCTGATTGTTTGTCTCGTCTACCAGTTAATGATTTGAATGAGTCAAGTATTCGAGATGATGATTTAGAGTGAGTCATATAAAGCTGTAAAGTTTCAAGTGGATGCATAACTGAACGTCAGTGTCAAAATTCATGCTTGGAAGATGAGCAAATGCAAAGAGTGTTAGAAGACATCAAAACTGAGTGGCCTAAGCAAATGGAAATGGGAGAAAATTTGCTATTGTACTTTCATGAAGCTGAAAAGTTGTCAGAATTGAAAGGAGTATTATTTAGTGGAAAACAAACGGTGGTCCCTGAAAGTTCAAGGGAGCTGGTTTTAAATATTGGACATGAAGGACACCCAGGTGTGAGTATTGTGAGAAGAAAGATCAGAAGTGATAATTGGTGGCCTGGCGTAGACAGAAATACTGAAGATAAAGGGCCCGACTACGACATCGGCAGTCTGAGGACTGCCACTGCGAAGGTGGTGGACGGACCATCACAGTTGCAGCGGTCCAACCGCCACATTACGAGGTTGGCAAACAGACCCGCCAACCTACCGCCATCTCCACCAGGTTCTTTGATCCTGATGGGCTGATGACGGGTGCAGATTGTAATCAGCCAGGGCGGTGCTGAACGCAGTGCCGCTCTGCTGATTACAACCTTGTCCTGAAGGAGAACAGATGCAGGAGGTCACAGGGCGGCCCCTGCACTGCCTATGCCTATGGCGTGGGCAGTGCAGGGGTCCCCCTGCCCAGCACCCTCAAAATGTGTACTGTCTGCTGTGCAGACAATGTAAATTTTGAGGGTGCCGGTGCCCCCTGCATGCAGCAGCATCACTGCTGGCTCAATTATGAGCCGGCGACTTTTCCACTGGGCTGACCAGCGGAAACAATGGTTTCTGCCAGTCAGCCCAGTGGGAAAGTTGTAATGGGGCCCTATAGTACCGGTCTTGCTTGGACTCTCAAATCTCAAAAGAAGATTACATATGTTGAAAAGCTGTTATCTAAACCTAGTAGGATTTGGGAGAGGATATTGTTGGACATAGCAGGTCCAATATGTCTATCGCATTGTCAAGTATACTGTGTTGTATTGATTGATCAAATGTCTCAGCGGCCCGAAGTAAACATTGTCAGACAAGTGACATCCAAGTGTGTAATTGACTTTATGAAGGAAGGTTTTGAAAGAGAAGGTTTCCCCAAAAGCCTGGTAACTGATAATGGTGTTTAACTAACATCTAGGGAGATTATTTATTTAGGACATGGCATAGGAAGTATTGTAATTAGCCATTTTTAATGGAAAAAAAGTGTTGTTCAACCATAATGATCTATTATGGATTTATCGCAACACACCCAGGTTACCCATGTTACCCAGATTACCTGGAGAGAGATTCCCTTTTGAGGAAATGAGAGGGAGCCCACCCATATATAACTTAAGACAGTTTTGGATGTTGGATCTCAATGATGAAGTGAATGGTACTGTGAAAAGAGGTAATCCTGATAGATGGTTCTGTGATGGTGAAATACCTATGTGTCAAAATGATTTGAGAGTAGGAGGATGGATACGGGTAAAGAAAGGCAGATTGGTTATGTCTGGATAATCTAGGTTTTCAGAGCCAATGGAAATTTTAAGGATGGGTAATCAGGTGGTACAATTATCGGATGGGAATTTTTGGAGTATGAGCAATGTGATTAAGGCTCCAGAGTATCTTAAAGAATGTCTTAAATAATGTCTTAAAGAGTGTCTTAAAGAAACATGAAATGTGATAGGCATGTGATGTTTGACAATATTAAGGAGAGTGGCATGTCTTCTGATATTCCTGAGCTTCTTGAGGAAGGCAATACTTCACTGAATAATGATGTCACACTACATTTTGATCAGTCAGTTGTACATCAACCTTCTCAATGCATAAGACAGACATCAAAGTGGATGAAAGGCCATCATGTAAAGTAGGACAACATAATAGTTATTAAACAGAATGGTTTATGATGTGTCATATTTTTCTCTTTATTGATTCTATGATGTTTCATATATTTCTCTGCACTTAGTCTAAATTAAATGACAAGAATATGTAGATATATACGTAGTTGTTATGTTAAGAAAAAATGGTTGTATGCAAAAGTTTAATGTATTTTAATTTAATTGTCAACAAAGGGGAATGTGTGATATGTTGGGTGGAATATTGATGCTGAGATGGGATCCCGAATGAACGAACATCGGGATTCCAATGGTGACAGTTGGCCTGGGCTTCCTCCAGGGAGGACTGTGATTTCTTCACCTGTTCAATAAATGATCATTTTTCTTATCTGCATGCGTGGAGCTTTCTATCCAGGACCAGAGAAGTTAATACTGAAATAACAATAAAGATGAAACTAATTGATGGTCAAGATCAAATTGCCCTTGTGCATATTTAAAATTCCTAAAAAGCATAGCTTTGTCTCTTTTCATTTAAAAAGTCTCCTTATGCATAAAGTGCTGCAAGGAGTTACAATCACTATTCAAGAGGCAGTGTCTCCATCACACCACTTCCACCAAACCCTGTGCAAATGAGGTTTTTAATCCAAATCTTAACACAAAAGTAGGTGCTAGAGTTTTGAAAGATGATAAGCTCCTTGATATTATCCTGTCGGTCTTATCTTAGAAGCCCCATTTTGGGACATCAATTAATCCAATAGCATATAATAGAGTATGCAGAATTATGGCATGGTACACAGACAAAAGATGAGAGAAGTGCCTCTGCCCCAAGGCTTTATAAAATGCACCAAACCCCTTGACCTATGATTGTGCCTTACAAATGCTATTGGATATATGTTCTGAAACATTTAATGTACTACACATAATTTTACCTAACAATGTATACGATTTACCAGTTTCCAATTTTTGCATACCAAAGTACCAGGAATAATTAGAATGGGTACACAATCTTTTGCCCTGGAAGCATAGAACTTTGGCCCATATTTATATTTTTAACGCAAAAGCGGTACAAACTTACAAAATACAGTTGTATTTTGTAAGTTTGCGCCGATTTTGCATCCAAAAAAGACGCAAATTCGGCGCTAAAAAAGTATGAATCTGGGCCTTTATTTTTTGGAGAGTTTGTTTTCAGAAAGTGTTGTTCCAGAGTACTGCTATAATGCACCCAGACAACAGTTTAAGCCTTTGGGGGTTGAATAAAGGATTACAGTGCTGTCTGCATATAACAGGCAAGCCACAGGAAGACCCCAGATACCTGGAGGGAAACCCGGGCTTTTACATAGGAAGATAGGGAGGTCATATATAGATGGAAAAAAGGAACAGTGCAAGCAAACATCCTTGCTTCAAGCCAATTTTTGTAGGGATAACTGCAGATGGTCCCCGATCCCCAACTAACAGTACCTGGCACCAAGAAGAGGAATGAAGGGAAATAATTAGATGCAATAAAGTGCCTGGCAGTCCGAGCTTAGACTTTTCCACAGGGTTGGACAATCAACTTTATCAAAAGCTGTGGAAAAATTGACAAAGGCGGCATATTCTGGCCTAATAGACACACATTTTTCATAAATAAGTTGCGAAGCTGCAATATTATCTAAAGTGCCTTGCTTTTTGCTAAACCCGTTTGTTCCAATGGTATAATTGTGTTAAGTTGCTCCAGTAAGCACCTAGCAAAAACCTTGACCACTGCATCTAATAATGCAAGTTATCAGTGGTTAATAGGAAGATTTCTGTCTCCCTTTTTATATAAAGGTACAATGACACTGCCGGTCAAGGAAGAAGGCACAGTTGAGTTGGCATAACAATGATCAAAGATCAGAGAAAGAATCATTGCCCCAAGTTTTGTTTCCCTTTTTATGATCAAAATCAGGACTTTGTCTGCATCGATCCCACCAGAAGTCAGCATCGCACAAATCGAGGACTCAATCTCACTCATAGAGGGTGAACCATAACTGATTCCAGCTCTTAGTCAGTGGGGAGATCTTCAACACAGAATCCAATCTCCAGGATGATCCGCATAAAATTCCTTGTTAAAATGCCCCATATATCCTCCCTGATGGGCACGGGACAAGATCTCACTCTTGACCCACAACAGTCTGCAATGTTTCTTAAAGTTTTCCCTTGTTCTTCCTGAGTATCAAGTGAAAACAAAAGCACAACCAGGGCACTCCGAATAATGAGTCCACGATGAAGAAAATTGCAGATTTCTTTATTCCTTTGTATTGAGAACGATCCAATCAATGCTCAGAGATAATCAAATCCCCATGTTTGAGAGAAAACACAACAATGTTCAGGTTTCACAAACCACAGCGTTATCACGCGAAGCTGCTTCTACTTTTCCTCCCTGACTCTCGGGATTTTGAGAGGCCAGGTGTGGGCTTATCAGGGACCCTACATGTGCCATCCATTATTATTGTTTTCGAATGTCTTCAACCCGTTCAGTCCTCATATTTATAAGGACCGTTACCTCCCTATGCAGTAAGGGACGGGTCTGGACACTGCTGTCATCAATCATCATTTTGCCTTGAAAAAGTCCGTGTGGACGAAACACGTGTTGGCTGTTTCCGAACATTGATGTGTTTTCTCTCAAACATGGGGATTTGATTATCTCTCGTTTGAAGCAAAGTGATGGCACTCTCGGGTAGAATGCCTCAAATGTTCATATTGTGCTTTACAATTTTTACTTTCATAAAACAGAAATTAAATCAATCCCACTAGACCAAAGGGAATCACTATTCTGCAGGATCAGGTTTGCAACTGCTTTAGATTGAAACAAAACCCTTGCTTTACTCACTGAAAGGAAGTGCAATAAGGTAACAAGGGACATGCCACTGCTTTAGAGCATTTTCAGGTTCTCAATATCCACAAATCATGGTAATAAGAAGGACTGGTTCAAGATCAGATCTTGATCAAATAAGGCAACAAAATCTAATGTAGAAGCAACTGCAGTTGGAGAAGAGAGAGAAACATTGTATCCCCCAGCCCATTCAGAGTTTGTATTATCTGTTAACCCAACAAAAAAAGGTTCCACAGCTGGATTGAGTTTAATTAACAAAGGCTTAGAGGAGAGGGAAGGAATAAGAGCAGCTGCAAGAACATCAGATACTCTAACAACCATGGGGGCACAGTACACAAAACAATCATTGAAGAATGAACTTCATTAACCATTAAAACAGTTCTATTACCATTGACAGATTTATTTACTGAAACCTCATCCAAGGCAGTCCCACAATTTTCTTGAAAATAAAGTTTTTTTTACCCTTTATTGAAATTCTTCCTTTATTCTTTTTCCACAAATAAAATGTTTTGCTTTGTCCTTACTTTTAAGGGGAACGGACACTGAAGTATCCTCCACAGTCACGTTGGAGAGTTCTTTAAACCTAAAAATGGGAAAAGCATCCAACCTAGAGCAGATGGCCTTCTCTGGAGAACAGGAGGGTACTGGTTCGGGGAGCATGAATTGAAAAGATCTCCAACAAATTTCATAATTTTAGGTTTACCAGCTTGGGTTCCACAGTCTTTATACTTATCCTCCGCCTGCGGGAGCTGTAGAGAATATTTACCAACTGTGCATATTTGGTTGTACTATATGATGTGGCTGGGGGGCCTTATCGTGCAGTATACTCTCAAACACGGTCTTGGGTCTAGTCAGAATTGTTTACTTATCCTTAAACTGAACCCTGGGTAGCTGTGGCTGTGAGCATAAAGGCTTGGCAAAGGAGCTTAGTGTAAAGCATTTGACAGCACCAATCAACAAAATAAGAAAGTCGCCCAACACAAATGAAATAGGACACCAATTTATAAAAATAGATTATATTTGTATGAATTTTTAGAGACCTTAATGAACAAAAATCCACTTGAGGGTTCAGGAGATACTGATTTTAGAATATATCATCACTTTTAAATTCTACTGCAAACGAGCATTGGTCAACATAAAGTTTGGAAAGTTTGAAAAAGTTATTTCGACTACTCTGTCCCGGGTTGGGCGACCAATTCTGGCTAAACAGAAGTCTAGGAGGCCAGAGTGGACACTTTGGACAGTTACTTGACCAACAGAGCATTTTTAGGGCATATTCCAAACTTTACAGGATGACCGCCATAAACATCAATGGCGTGGTCCTGATGCTGAGGATACAGGTAAAAGATTTACTCTCAACGGGGTGTGTTTGTGGTTGCTCCTTAGTCCATGGGTGAAGTGGGGTGACTTTGGCCACAGGGATTGGGATCCCTTTGAAGACCTGTATGTTGCAGTCGTAGGCCATCTGATGCTGGGCTACTGGACACTCTGCACAGCAGTTGGAATGAAATTCTTAGGTGGGGGCTAGTGCCCCTTGAGTGCAACGAATCCGACTTAGATAGCACTGTAGAGTCAGGCAGATTTGTGTGCAACTTTTGGCTATCTCAGATTTGTCCTGTTGGGTGCCTGGTGACTGGTAGTGGCAAAACCTCTGTGGTGGCACCCAACTTGCCGGTTTGGGCTTCTTTAGCTCTTATGTCCCTGGAGATGGTTCCAGGAGATCAGCCAACTGATCCTTGGAGCCAGTGCTCTGATCTGGAGCCGGGAGTTAACTTTTCTGCAAGCCAGGAACTGCAAGGACAGTACAATGTCACTAGCCCAAAGTACAGCAGGTGCAGTCGTTCTGATAGTGGAGCCTCTCTTTGTGTGATTCCAAGGGCAGCTTGGCTATCCTTTTTCGGTCCTCTCACTAAATCCAACATGATCTGAGGGTCAGGATTGCCATAGTTATCTCAGGAAAGTGCCCTGAGGGGACAATGTGGTCACAAGTCAATAGGCTACTCAGTCCACTCATACCTGAGGACAAGGCTCCTGTGATGGGGGGCATCTGGCTATCCCAGAGTGCAACAATCTTTCCCTCTTCAAGATGGCATGACCCTCCCTCGGTCGTCAGAAACTTGGTAGCCCATCCTAGAAATGTGGCTACCAGAGGGCTACACGCTCATGGGAAAACGGTTTGAAGTGAGTTTTCCCTCTCTGGCAAAAGACATCCTGCTCAGGGGTGTTATCGCTACTTCCCTTACAAAGATGGCTTCCCCACTGAAGCTCACCTTTTGGGCTAACACTCTGAGTGGCCATCCTGGGGAAAGAGGTAACACCTCACTTTGCAGCAACTGCGTTTGTTGCTGAGCCTGGGAGTTGTTCCCCTCAGGTGGTCAGAAAGCTGTCTATGTGCCAGGGCCTTGGTGAGGCCGCTGGGCTGGCTGGACTAGAGTGGCAACTTTCTAAAAGTTGCTAAACTTTATTGTGATATTAAATTTGACTTGGGCATCATGCTGGGCTTGATGCCATGATTAATTCGATACCTTACATCACCCAGTTAGGCGGGGAGCCATTTTGTATTTCGACACACACAGGGTGGCACATCAGTGCTTCAGCCCTGAGTGGACACTCTGCCTTACAGTCCTTGGGCAGGGTATACTAGGTACTTATAAGTCAGTCAGTCCTTACCAATTGGGGGTATCCATTTCACCATGCAATTTGTATATGGTCTGGTTAGCAGGCCTCAGTGAACTCTCAGAGTCAAAAAACCAACAGCATCGGTCCAACAAGCATTGGTATAGCCAATAAGTTTCACCTATGTGAGACCTATTTGCATTGTCAGTTTCTTTTAAAGACGTTACAAAGCTACACAAGCTGTTGTGTAACATAGTTTAAAGTACATAAAGGCAAAGCACTATGGCGCGGTCGGCATTGACCCTACCATTGCGATTTGTTTTTATTTACTTTAAGCCACGTTAAACAGCAGCTTGTCCTCCTGTGCAACTTGTTTAAATGAGGAAACCACGACAAAGCGTTCCTGGGAGCAGCAGGTTGAAGGGCGGTGGGTGACAGGAGGGCCAGAGAGTGCATGGTGGGCGGTGTACAGTAGAAGGGGAAGCAGTGCGAACAGTGAAGCAATACGACAGGGGTGGGGCATTGAGGTTTGGGCAAACAGGGGTGGAAAAAGAAAGATGGGAAACACATAGCTAGCAGGTTTTGGCAGACACATGCACTCATAGAGAGTGCATTTGGTAAAGTAAAAAAAAAGAACCTTGGGGAAGAAGGTGGTCAGAAGAAGGACACTGGCCACCGGAAGAAGTACTTTGTGCAAGTGCCATGGCATGGATGAAGACTCCAAGCCCAGGAGCAGGAAGCTGAGGCCTGGAGGAGCACTGTCCAATCGGGAGCACAGAAAGGAGACCCACATGGGAGACAGCCAATGGTGAGTAAAGAGCTGCTGGCCAACAGGATGCAAGTAAATGAGACCCACCTGGGAGCCAGACAATCGTAAGTATAGTGCTGTGGAGCCAGTCAATTGTAAGTAGAGGTAAGTAATGGCCGGCTCCGAGCCCCCTTTAAGATATTTCTTTTTGTAACAGAAGACTTTGCGAGCACAGTGCACAAGCACGTGCAGTGCAGGCAAAACCTAAAATGTAGGGGGTAACAATGCAAAAAAAAGGCATTTCTTTATACCAACTTGTAACCCACAATCATTAACCTCATGCTTTGCCTTGGCATGTGAAAGCGGGCCACCTTGATTAGGGGAACTGCAACTTACCCTCTCATTACTCATCAGTTGCATAGCCAAATTTAGAGGAACTTCCTCTGCCTAGCAGAGCTTTCAGGATCATAGAAAAAGTATCTTTTATGTGGTCAGAATTATTTACTGTTTTTTACTAGAAGGGCCAGAATGGATGATAACATTATTTCCAGGCACTTACGGGATTCACCCTTGCACATACTGACTCCAGGTGATTATAAGGCAAACTCCCGATTAACTCCAAGTCAGGGGTGGCAGACTTTTCCAAGCCTGTGGATGGTAGCCCAGTGCGGTACTACTATACAGCTTCAGTCCTGTGAGCTGTGGCTGACCGGAGAGAGTTGTCTGGAGCTCTTCTTGTTTGATGAGTGATTTCTAAATTCATCGTCCAGATCTGGAAGGGTGAAATCCTCATTGTGATATTTAAGAACTTCATTATGATAATTAAATTCCTCCCTGGACACTGAATTAATAGCATTCATTCCAATCGTGGCGGCAGGGGGGACAAGGAGGTAGATTTTATAGTAGCTTTTGACTGTACAACCAGATGGAACCCATGACCTCAGGGTAATATCATCAGTGTCACCAAGATCAGTCCTCCTTTGAAAAGAAGGAAAAAATGGTGTTCGAGCTCTTCATTAGGTTGGAATGTGCAGCTTTATTCCTAAGGGGGTTAGATTTAGTCTTTTTACAGGCCCTTAGATGAATGAGTCTACCCGAGCAGAGCTTTGAACTGTCATATTGCTTTTCTTAATTACTCAGAATTGTTCAGGATTATTTGAGATTATTTGGGGAAGTATAACAGGGCGAGACAGGGACAAAATAATATACTTTTACAGGACTTACTGGTTCAAAGGAGGCCTCCGCTGACCTAATGGCCCTCAAGAAGACACTTAGGGGGTCATTCTGACCCCGGCGGTCCTTGACCGCCGGGGCCAGGGTCGGCGGGAGCACCGCCAACAGGCTGGCGGTGCCCCGCAGGGCATTCTGACCGCGGCGGTTTGGCCGCGGTCAGAACAGGAAAACCGGCGGTCTCCCGCCGGTTTTCCGCTGCCCTGCTGAATCCTCCATGGCGGCGCAGCTTGCTGCGCCGCCATGGGGATTCAGACACTCCATACCGCCATCCTGTTCCTGCCGGTTCGCCCGCCAGGAACAGGATGGCGGTATGGGGTGTCGTGGGGCCCCCGTAAGAGAGCCCCACAAAGTATTTCAGTGTCTGCTCAGCAGACACTGAAATACGCGACGGGTGCAACTGCACCCGTCGCACCTTCCCACTCCACCGGCTCCATTCGGAGCTGGCTTCCTCGTGGGAAGGGGGTTTCCCACTGGGCTGGCGGGCGGCCTTCTGGCGGTCGCCCGCCAGTCCAGCGGGAAACACAGAATAACCGCAGCGGTCTCCTGACCGCGGTGCGGTATTCTGGAGGGGGGAACTCTGGCGGGCGGCCTCCGCCGCCCGCCAGAGTTAGAATTACCCCCTTAGATGGCTCCCAAACTGAAACTGGGATGCAGATGGGCTTCCTTCAAGACTCCACTGTATGAACAAGCCGCACTGACCTATTACTGGCCACCTCCACTCCGTGCAGAGAGCCTGGTGCCTAGCACACTATAACCACCTGCACTGATCCAACAGCTGGTAATCCGATAATCATCTGCCTGCAGCTTTCAGCCTTCTGGTATCTGCTCCCAGTTGCAAACGTCCCGGCTTTCCACTGACCCCCTCTGGCTCCAGGTCGCCTCCCAGGCAAGTGAAGTAGCCACGGCTGCAGTGGCCACAGCAGCCAGGAGCAGGAGCAAGAACTGCAAACTTGGGGGCATATTTACAAGCCCCATAGTGCCACCGGAGCGTCACTTTACACATATTTACAAGGCGGCATTGGCAGAGGGGCGTGCAGTGGGTGTTGCTGTGGGCGTTCCACCACAACACCTATTGCTTTTGATGCTGATCCTGATTTACAAGAATCTGTAAATCAGTGGCAGCGCCAAACACTAACGCCACCCCAGGGGTGGCGTTAGCATGGCGCAACAAGGTGCAGCACACATAGAAAGAGAAAAACCGCCATGAATAATTGTTTATTGCCCCTGCAAGATATGCTGGAGAGGCCGCTCACAATCACATCAGTAGGGGCTGAGGTGGCCCCCTCCAGTATGTTTAAGCCTGGGGCCCCCCACACTGCAGGGGCTGCAAGGGCCTCTGTTACGCGCCTTGTCTCTGCGCTCCATATGCTGCATGCTATGTGTCATGAGCTTGGCTGCGGCCTAAAACAATCCATGGCGGGCCCCCTCCACTACACCCGAGATACAGCCAATAATGCTCTGATACATGGTCTGGGCGGCTGGAGTGGAGCCGAGAAACCAGCGCAAATCGAGCTCGCCTGCATTGCTCATCAGCATAAGCCTCTGCATTGCTTGTCAGAGACGTAACCCGATAACTCCCATTAACCTTGCTGGATCAACCTTAGGTTCTGTGTGATGATTTAAGAAAATATTTTCAAATACACATCTTTTTGAACATCCAGCTATATCCACTAGGTTGACAACTTCATAGATAAATACCATGCTGTAGTGGCCAAAAAAAATGCAAGTTCCGCCATGATAAAAAAATATTTTAGATTTTTAGGGTATCACACAGACATTGAGATGATGGTACCAAAATGCCTTAGATGTGATGGGCTAAACCAGAAGTAGACTTTCAGAAGGAAACAGGGTTCAACTTTTTGCAGAGTGCACTCTGAATTTAGAGCCTTAATTTTTACTGAGATGTTTGCTGTTTGAAGTAGTTTATGAAAATTGATTCTTTGGTGATAACGCTCAGGGAAAGTGTGAAATTACAGAATGAGTGCCTGTTTTTCGCCATGCTAATCCTTGGCCTGGTGATTTTCCACACTTGTTGAAATTTGTATTAATTATATGATTAGTACAACATTGCCCAGTTACAACCTTTTTCTAAGAAGAAGGTGTTAGGGGTGGCTTTGACCAGAACCATTTTGCACCAATTGTTAGCAGATGTTATGTATTACATTCCTCTATATTATTATCTGTGTTTTATTATTTGTGTAGTGCATATGATTGCTTCCCGTGCTATTAGTGTTAAACAACCACACTGGGTACTTTGGTCCAGAGTAACTCTTGTTTTCTATTGGTAATAGACAAACTCTGTCCCATTCTGGTGCTTGCACCTTATATGTGTACTTCGCATGATATTGTCAAAGCTGAATTAACTAGTAATAAATTTGCACTGATTATTAGCTAAGAATTTATATAAATTATGCTAATGTAGAGATAATTGAGTGTCTTGGAAAATGTGCCCCCTTGAGTGGCCAACATACGACATTAATAAAAAAATTACATTAATGGATAAAATAATGTGCACATGTAGAATAAAATTAGTAGATCATACTAATGCAATAATGCTATGTATTTGCTTAAATATATTAGGCATTGAGTAATTATGAGATTTCTGGCCTAGTCGTCAAAGCCTCATGTTAAACCTCATGGCATAAAATAAATGTTTGTAAATGTTTTTTGTAAAAGCAGAGCATTAACACTTGGTCATTGTTCATGCAGTGCTGACAAAATAGATTTGTAACCTTGTTAAACAAGTTGATGTCTTAAACTTTCTTGTGAGAACTGTCTGCTGAAATGTAGAGTACTACATAAGGATACAAATGTTACCTTGATGAGTGAGAAGCAAATGTTCTCAGGCCTTAACAAAGACTTCACGTACTGGAGCTATGATTACAACTAAAAGGTAAGTTGACGAAACTGGTGATGGGAACCGGAGAAGAGGAGCCAATCATTGGCATGTAGAAGACTGTCTAGTTATATCATAGATTTATAAATAAATGTTTATTGGTTCTACTGTGAACACACGATATTCTGACCAATGGCGACATGAAAAAATACTTTATGGACTTTAGCTTATCCCGACTACACTTGGTAGAAACAAGTTAGTTCTTTTCTGTTCTGCTCTTGTTCCAGTCCCATGCGAGGAGCACAGCAGTTCCTGATGTCCCCTTTCCTTGCTTTAACCTTATAGATTAATTGTAAATGCTATTGATGCTTTTTCCTAGCTAGATGTCCTTTCTAAGTTGGTTCAGTTAACTTAGAGCCCAACCGTGGCTGAGCCATTCCCTTTCACTGTCCTTTGCTGAAGCTGACCAGATGGATGTCCAACTGATGAAGAAATCACAGCTTGCTGATCCATTCACGAGAGGTGTAATAAAATGCTATTCTTTCCGTTATAGATTTTTGTTCTTTTCTTTTAGGTACCAACCTCTATTTTGATAGAACCCTAGTTAGATGTTTTCTAAATTAACTTTTGACTAAAGTTACTTTTGCATGAAGCCCAAACATGCCATTCTAATGGGAGGGTTAGGTAGTGAGCCACTTGTTATCAAATGTTATCAACAAAGAATTGATTTTGTACAGCTGTTGAATCTAGATATATGCCATCTCTATTGTTCAGATATTGTTGCTATTAATTTGTAAGGTAACTCTTGAATGTTTAACAATAAATGCTTTGGTTAAATTGAGATTCTTCCACCGCTTTGGTCAGCCTGTGTTGTTTGTATATGCATATCAATTTACGTGATATTAGCATTGTTAATCTAGGGAAATAAACTTTCTAACTTTACTACAAGGTGTGGTTATTCATGGCCAGATTGGTCTTGTTGTGTGAAGATTACCGACTCAAAGTTTCTGATAATTGACTTGTTGAACATGTCATAATGTTGCTGGTTAGATTATGAGTAAAGATTGTGTACATGGTGGAATCACTCTAAGCGTAGTCAAAAGGTCCATCGATCCTCTAACAGGTCCCCTTAGTAATAAATTACCAGAGACCAAATAAGGCCCGATGCGCTCACAATATCACATGGTCACCTGTAATGTAGAGCCAATTCCACTGACTGCTGAAGATTTTTTATTATCCAGTCTGAAGAACACTCATCCCAGCATGCTCTTGGGGGTGACTGTCCCTCTGCAGTGACCGACTTTGGCACTCTCTGTGTAAATTAATTCTGACTTTAGATCACATTTAGCCAGGTTTTGACCTGAAGAGGGAAGGCTGTTCATAGAGATAAGGGCTATGTCGTGGAATTTTTAAATGGTGCCTTAGAGTAAATGTAGTAGCAGCAGCCACTTTTTTGCATAATACTAAACCAATGCTACAATATCGTGCCTGTCTCTGACATGTAAAGCCTCACTCTCATGTCTGGTGTTGTAGGCGGGAATTATTGAATGGCTTGCTCAGCTCAGAAAATGTGTATATTTTGCATCAGTTTAAAGGTCGAGTGTGTACTATGCAAGGATTTCAGTTTATTCACCTGCATTGCTCTTTTGTTTCAGTTTTGACACATGATCTCGATTGAAGCCCTGTATATAAAACCAATTTGTGTTCTGTACATATGTGCTTAGAGCATTTATGCACATGGAGTGCTCATCCACCCCCGCCTGCAACAACTGCTGCAAATCATTTAACAAGGAAAGGATAACAAACTATGGCTCATATTTGTACTCTTTTAGCACCACATTTGCGTAATTTTTTTACGTGAAAGTGGCGCAAACATACAAAATACACTTGTATTTTGTAAGTTTGCGTCGCTTTTGTGTCAAAAAGCAGCGCAAATGCGGCCCTAAAAAAGTATAAATATGGGCCTATGTTTATTATCCTTTTCTTGTTTAAGGGCGTGGCATGTTGGGTGACAAGTAGTGAAGGGAGTGCAGTGTGCAGTAGGTGCTCAGAGAAGCGTCAGGATTGTCCACAGGGCAGGCTAGGAGTCTGTACCTGCAGCAACGGAGGAGAGGAGTGGGGTGCAGAGCGGAGGTAAGTTTTTAAAAATGCATTTTATTTTTATGTTGTTAATGTCCCCCACACGTGTCGCAGCCACCCCCTGTGAGCCCCCCGAGACATGACTGTGAGTACTACAGGATCCCCTTGTCACCCAGCTGTGTGATTCAAATATTATTTTGCCTTTTGTTAATAAAGATTTTCTGACTTCTAGATTCGTAGATCTCTTTCACAAATATCCATAGCCTCAACAAGGTGACCATCAAACTTTGAATTCACCCACTGAAGCACTGACAGAGCGCTATTTGCATCCTGACCTGCACAACTAATTAGCAGTTTAGGTAAGATTATGAAAGTATCCTGTTTTAAGATAAAGCTTTGGTGGGATAGTATATGGAATGTTTATGTAGGCACTATAATTAGAAATGTCTAATCTGTGGCGGGATTCTGTATGTTAGCTTTTCATCAGCCAGTGGTGTTTTAGTCCCTGTGGATTAGAAGGCTGTTGAAATGCTATTTGTACCAATTTATGTCCTAACACGAGCCTTTTATTAGTTTTTGTCACCTTCCCAAACTATTCAAGTTTTTTCTCGCTGCTCATTGCACATTATTCTCCTCTGTAACCCTAATGTATTGAGGAATTCCTCGCATGTATTTTGTTCTGCATTGGTGTGTCCTTTGCGGTAGTCCATACATGTCTCTTGTGGTGCTGCTTGCTACTCACAAGGACTAATATGTAACTGTGAGTTTAACCAGTTGATTTGCTGATCTTCTAAAGGTAGGCATGCCTTCAACCATTAGTAGTTTCAGGAGGTGGATTTTTGTTACCGCATTGTTTATTAACATGTTTTTAAGTATTAAGATGTTTTTCTAATTAAGATTGGTTGACCTTATTGTGCCCCTACATCAGGGGCAAAGTTTGTTTGTTTGATGTGATTTCCTGTGATGCCATCAGATCCAGCTGGCATAGGATATCACCATCACCACTGCCACCAATATGGTTATGTGTCAATGTCCCACTTCCTATGAATTACAACAAGAGGGATCCTCTTCATTGTTCAGTTTAACGTTACTGGCCATAGTTGATGCACAATGGATTGTTTTCATTCAGAACTACTACAGGTGATTTCCTGCAAGAGAATCCTACCATAGCGTTCGACTATCTTCGATAACAAGCAATATCATTCTTCAGCTTTTACAAGTCTGCCACTGACTCCAGAAGTATTCTTGATGTCTTTGCTGTGTCCTTGATTCATTTCTCATGCTGGTCTCTATTTGGTTGAGCAGTCCATACATCTGAACTAGACACTTCTTTGTTTTGGTACAATGCATACTTTTTCAAATTGTGAAAAACACACATCTAAATTTTGGATTATTTCTTCGATGCTTGGCACTGTATTACTATGAATTGCCTTACATTTGTATAGATGGTGTGCTTAATTACTAGCCTAACCCAGTCACAGAAACCTTGCCTTCTTCTCTACAGGTCCCCTCTTCACTCTCAGACAGTTGTTTGCCCCTTTGAATGACACCACTCGCAGATCATAGTGTTATCACATCTAACCACCCAAAAGTGGATAAAGAGTGGAATCAGGTTTAGGTAAGAGCTGGGGAAATACTGGGGTGCATAGGATGATATATACCCATCATCCAAAGGAGTTTGGTCACCCATAATCATACGTTGGTGGAACCTCACCAAATGTAATGTGTCTAGTTCTGGCAGCCACACCTAGAGAAGTATTAAAGCAGAAGGAGCAACCTGGCATGTATGATAAAAGAGTGTATGGCTTTCGTCACATCCAATAAAGTAGGTTAAGAAATGTAAATCCATACTGGCATAATAAGGAATGGTGTCGAAAGATAAGAGTTCCTAAACCGTGATGAAACAAGGAAAATAACCATCATCTGTTACATAAATTATACCCACTGGTAAATTTCCTGCACCTCGGCATATGGTGTGGTGCCACTTGAGCGGTGGCGAGAGGACAGTAGGATAGTGCATATGCACTCAGACAGATAGACATGCACACATGACCATTAATGCATGCGCACTCACATACACACACACGCATTCATATTGTGCACACAAGAGTGGGACATCTTCAAATTTTCCTAAAATGTTCATGTGCAGCATGTGTATGAGAATGATGAGCTTAGGAACATGCTTCCAAATCTAGCAGTTTTTCCAGGTTTCAAGCCAATAAACACTCCCACTAAAGGTTTTAAATGTAACATAGCAAAGATCCTTGGTAGGGGTGGGCAGTGAACTCTACTCTGCTTGTGAAGTTTGCAGAGTTTTTCCCACTACGCTTAGAGCAGGGAGTTCCGAAATACTCAGCAGAGTTTTTTTCCTCATTTGCGCTCACCAACATTAAGTTGGCGAGTGCGAGTGAGGAAAATCATACTCCAGACTACCTCTCAGCGTGCTTTCTCAACACGGGCAGTGGCAGGTGCTCTCTACTGCTCGCGTTGAGAAACCTTCCGTTCGTGTTGAGAAAGCTGCCGCTTAAGTAGAAAATCTACTCGAGTGGCAGAAAAGAAGCAGCGCCCTCTTGTGCTGTGCACAGTGCTGTTTGTACAGATTTTTCAGCATGGGACAAACATCTGGCGCTAAAAATTAGCATGAACGGCACGACCTAACGCAGTCCGCTGCTTGCGGAACTCTGCGTAGTGCAGTGGAGTTTTTTTATCACTTCATGGAGTTCAGCACTGTGAACTCCGGCAGGCCTAATCCCTTGTTCACACTTTCTCTCTCATTTGCTAAGCTTTATGTCAATGACCTAGGTCGCACAGTGAATATGCATTGCTCTCTGTGCTAACCCTGCCTTCTAATCTGCTATCCCTCCAGCTGGCCTCCTGGCCCTTGCTTGGCCCGTGCTACTGGTTCTGAAGCTTCTCCCAGGCTTACTATCTACTGAGGTTTAGTGTGTAACAAAGCCCAACCGGCCCTTGCAAAGACTAGATACCCATTGTTTGACCTGGCCCTTTTTTGCAGGGCTATCCCCAACATTTTTGCCTCCTTCCTCCTATTTTTTCTGACCTGTTTTTGTTGGCTTTGGCACTCTGGGCACTTTACCACTGCTAACCAGTGCTAAAGTGCATATGCTCTCTATTTAAAATATATTGGTGATTGGTTTCCCCATGATTGGCATATCTGATTTACTAGTAAGTTCCTAGTATAGTGCACTATGTGTGTCCAGGGCCTGTAAACCAAATGTTACTGGTGGACCTGCAGCACTGGTTGTAGCAGCAGCAATTGGCAATGAGTAGCCCTGCAAACATGTAAACTGTCATGTCGACCTGGAAAGTGCACCCACTTGCCAGGCCCAAAAACCTTCTCTTCTACTACATTAAAGTCACCCCTAAAGTTGGCCCAAGGCAGTCCCATAATCAGGGTGCAGTGTATCTAAAAGGTAGGGCATGTACTGGTGTATTTTGCATGTCCTGATAGCGAAATACTGCTAACGTTCGTTTTTCAGTGTTGCAAGACCTATCTTTCTCATAGGGTAACATCGGGATTGTCTTTGAATATCTTTCAAGTGTATGTTCTCATTGGGAGCAGATGGAGATATGGAGTCTCTAAACTCACAAAATACATCTTTTGGTGAAGTTGTTTTTTTAATTGTAAGTTTGAAGATGCCACTTTTAGAAAGTGGGCATTTTCTTGCTTAAACATTTGTCCCTCTGCCTGTCTGCTGAATACTCGTCTGGGTCAGAATGACTGTTGGGCTGTTTCTGCATTCACTCTAAACAGACACACAAAGGGAGCTGAGGTGTGTTCTGCATATGTTGATGGCCCATCACCAGGCTGATAGGTCTACCTGAGCAAGCGTGGTGGGAGGAGCTGACACTTGCACCTGAATAGGGCTGTGCCTATCCTCACACAAAGCAGTGTCCAACCCCCTTGAGTGTGTCTGGGGCCAGGGCAGGGAAAGATAGGATTGTGTTCGCTACTAAAGACTCCTCCTTGAAGTTTGCCTCCTTTAACCACAAAAAGGGGTATAAGTACTGGACCTCTGACACCACATAGTTAGAACACTTCTGTACTGAGGACATTCTGCCAGGAAGTAGAGCTAGATGCTGTAAGAGGGACTACCACTCTGCTTGCTACTTTGCTGGTCTCCTGCTTGCTGCTTCTGTCCTGGGAGTGAAAGGACTGGACTTGGCTTTCTACATCCTGCTTTCCAAGGTTCTCCAGAAACTTAAACTGAGCGAGCCTCCTGTTAAGAAGTCTCAGGGCCATCAAAGACTTCACCTGCCAGTACCTGTGCTCTCTTGCTGAGAGTTCTAACTTGCCAAGTGGTGCCAAATCCAGTTCATGGATCTTTGGAAGTGAACTCTGGTGCAACTGAGGAAAGACTGAGCACTTTGACTCCAGAGCAACTTCGGAATTGGCATTGTTCTCTGACTCTGCGTCGCTGCCTGCACCGGAGCTGTGGTCCTCACTGAGTGCAAAGACTGTGACCTATAACACAGGCCCAATGCAGCACCTCAGAAGTCCCACCACAACATGAGTCCTGAGTGCCGTGTTACGACGTCTGTGACACCCGACTGAGCCGCCGGACCTGTGACCGAGTAGTGTGATCGCAACATAGCAAAGTCAACGCCTCTCATTTTGACCTGCTGGATTCATCAACCCCACCTTGTCATAAGGAACCAACACCTCGCAACTCATTCTGCATCACCTCCCCTGCAACCATAAGGAACCAACACCTCACCTCTCCTGCCCAGCATTAGGGGAACCAATGGCTCACATCCCCTGTAGCAGTAAGGAATCAAAGCCAGACCTGTTCCAGCGATGCCTCACCTTCCCAACTCCATGCAACATCCTTGTTTCATCATTTTCCAAGATACTGTACCCGGGATCCATGCGACTTTGTGACTGGCCAGACTGTTGGAAGCAACTCTGTCAAGACGCCGTGATTGCTCCAGTTGCAGCTTTTGTGTTTCTAAGCGCTATACTAAGAGTTAATCTTCAAAAATCTGTGTCTTTACTTGTGTATGTTGTTTTTTTGTCATTTCGGTCTTGTTTTACTCAGATAACTATTGGCTCTGTTTTGAAACAGGTGTGAAATACATTTGTGGTGTTTTCACTGTATTACTGTGTGTGTACAAATTGTTTACACATTGCCTCTGAGATAAGCCTAACTGCTTGTGCCAAGCTCCCAAGTGGGTGCACAGGGGTTATTTTAGCTCTGTGGCTCCCTTACCCTGACAAGAGTGAGGGCCTCTACTTGAACAGAGTGCAAACCACTGCCAACTAGAGATACCATTTCTAACACCCATAAGGAGGCAAATCATTTCAGGCATGAGGACAGTGAGCCTGTCAGCTCATTCAGTCACCTCTAACAGGGGAAGAGTGAGAACGTTTGCATATGTGGGTGTACACTTTCATGCATATTTAGGGCTCTGGGTGAGGATTGGAGGTGAAGACAAGGTGATCAGGGCAGTGGCCCTAAGTGGAGATGAACTTACAAGGCAATTTCAATGCTGAAAGAAAGGATAGAACACACCGTTCGCACGTGTTAACGCTGAATTTTACTAATGAATGCTCATGTACTCTGAGTGTTGAAATAAGTTAACGTAGAAAAATAATGCACGCATTTGAACTTGCGCCTACTTGAGTAGCCACCAATATTCACAAAGTGTACTTATTAATAACTTATTAATGTAAAATGTTGAGCTTATATTTGGATTAATGTAGTAGTGTGTCATATTAAAGGTTATATATTATGTATTTGCTTTATTAATCGTAGGCCTTACTTTAGCGCGGTCTTGGGCCTTGTTGCACGGCCTCATGCCAAGCTGCATTTCTTAAGTGAACTATAAAATGGCTGCTTAGAGAATTAAATTGTGATTTTCCACTGTGTTGACCAAATGCTGGTAGCTGAAATTCTTTCCCATGATAACTACTTGCTAGAATATGCTGTAATAGTTAGGGATACAATGTATAACTTAGTGTGTGTAAGGGTGATCTTCCCAGGAGCAGACAATGCACTGACTGGAGTACAAGCCGATACAATATTGATACCTGACAAGCCCAACGATGGGAACAGGAGAAGAGGAGCCAATCATCGACAAGTGAACAGCGTACTGGTAAATTCTTGGGGTTCTACTTTCATTGGACTAAATGTAAACGTATGATTCTTTGACCAATAGCAATGTGGGAGGTAGTTTTAGGAAATCTAACTTAGCCAGACTGCACCGAGAGGAGAGACCATTTTTCGCCATTATTCTCTTGACCGTCCCGAGAAGAGACATGCTTAACTTTCCTTAACTTTGTTGCCTGGAAGCGACATTCTGTATGTCTATGCTTGAGACATTTCTATTCTGAACTTTAAATGCTGAATTCCAATGCCTTGCTGACCAGACTGATGTCCAGTTGGCAAAGACTTTCACAGCTTGCTGAACCATACTGCAGCAAGGTATAAGATGATGTTACTGATTGTTATGTCTAGTTGCTTTTGTCCCTAGGTACCAACCGCTAATTTTGATAGAGCCATAGCTGGATGTTTTTACTAATTTGTGTTGACTAAATTGCCTTTGCATGAAGTGCAAACATGCTATTCTAATATGAAGGTTAGTTAGGGTACTCACTGATGATGCTCGCTACATGTAATAACAGTTGATGTCTTTTCTTTGCTGAATCTAAATGTATGTCATTTCGCTTCCGCAGTTATTCTTGCTATTGATTTGAACTGTAATTTTAAGAGTGTGTAGTGGTTCCAGCTTTGATTAAATTGCGATTCTTTAGGCGATTTGGGTAGTCAGTATTGTTTCTGTATGTTTACCATTTGATTTTGCGACTAAGTTACGTAATATTAGCATTGTTAATATAGGGAAATAAATATTCTAACTTTTACCTCAAAGTGTGGTTATTTATTGCTGAAAGGTCATGGTGTATGGAAATTACTGACTCCTATTGATTATTGATCTCATTGTTACTACTATTGACTTGTATGGGTACGGGTTTACATGGTGGGAACTACTTGAAGTGCAGTCAAAAGGTCCATCAACCTACAAACGCGTCCCTTTATAAATTAACCAAATAAGGTCAGACGCGCTAACACACAACATGCTGGTCAAAAAAGGTAGTGGGTAATATATGGGTAAAAAGTTATAAATGATGAAGGATAAAAATTACTAGGACTTGGGCGAACAGGTGAAGAATTCATATATTCTAACATTTTAAAACTAGGAAGATGGAGATTTTGAAAATACTCGGGGGACTTCATTTTCATCACTAATGTACATTAAAGCATAGGCACTTTTAGGAGGGAGACAGCTAAATAAAGCTTTTTTTAGTGAGCCTCCAGCCTGAATCGGGTCTGTTTGCACTAATGGGAATTTGTGTTTTGTCCTTAGATTGGCAGGCAGCCAACCAAACTTGAGTTAGTGATATGAGCTGGGGTGGCTTCCTGGTGGCTTAGAGCTGATATGTGTAACGAATTTGATGATTTTCCCACAGTGTGAGTTTTGTCTGTGAACTCTGCTGCTCTGTAGGGAGTGGTTGGTTTGAATTGAGTCTTGTGGTTGATCCTAATGTTGAGCGACTAGAAATTGCCTGATATGTGGCTATGTTGAATGCCCTGGAGGCTGCACCGACTGCGCTGATTTCAATGTGTGAGCAACTGAGCACCAGGGAGCATCGAGATATCCTAGTACGAATCGAATAGCAAAATGTGTCTTATTAGTGGTATTTTGTTGCATTTACGTGGGAGCTTTGGGGTGGGGTATATGCTTCTTATTTGATCACAGGGCTTCTTTACCCAGGGTGATGCGATGAACAATAATCAGGCACGCCCCATTTCACCCTGAGTTCCAAACTTCCTGGGTATATCTCCCCAAGTGAATGAAATGAGCACTCAATCAGCACCCCCCACAGAGAGGCCTTGGGCAACAGCAATGGCCACTTCTGCATGGAACTACTTGAGTGGCTGGGACTGCAGGATCTGGCATCATGCCCTTTTAACATAGATTGCCCTGCCGCTGGGCTGTCATGCTTATTTGAAGGCCAGAGTCTTCTCTGTTGTTTTTTTTATTTTATTACATGAACACTCCATTCTTCCAGAACACCTTGCCATGGGATGATATGCTGCTGACCCTCCTGTATAACTGCTGTCTCCTCTGCATTGCCGCTTGATGGAACATCTGTTACTTCGCTGGTGGTGGTTTTCTGCCCAGCAGCGTCTGCCACAAATCTCAAGGGGTGGGGTGGGTGAGGGGAATGGGGTCAGAGACGGGGGGAAATAAAAAAAATTTTTTTTTTTAAAACAACTTACCTTTACGGACACTGCAGGCCGCCTCACACTCCTTTTCTCTCCTGGTATCTCAGCGTCCACTGGGACACCTGCACAGGCTCCCTAGCAATCCTGGCTCTGCTTTCATGCTAAACCTAGCATGAAATCAGTGTCAGGATTGGTCTGAGCAGCTTGGACTGCTGCTCAGACACAACCCTTGGATTTGTGCAGTTTCTCCAGCCCGGCTGTTCAACACAGCTGAGTTGGAGAAACCTAAGTGCGCATGTGTGTTTGGCTGGCCTAAGACTGCCAGCCAAACACACATGCGCACTTAGGTGCTCTCTCTCCTTCTCTCCCTCCCTTCTCCCCCCTCCCGTGGCCCAGCCCCGCCCCTCCTTGCACATGCTGTTGGCAGCAACTGTAAAATAAAATGATAATTAAACATCATTTTATTTTACAGCTCCTGGCTCTTAGTCATATAGTCACCCCTATATCTTCTGGAAGTTTGCTTAATGGAGCCCTCTTCATTCTTTTATCACTAAAAAAGGCAGGAAAACTTTGTAGATAAGCGAAAGGAGCTCAGACCTCAGGAGAAATATCTTTATTTCTCTTAATTGTTTTCTCTTTCTAAGTGTGCTGCATTCTGCAGCACACATAGATAAAGGAAAATGCCTCTGTGGATTGTTTTTGTGTAGGAATGTGTCCCATCCTGTACAAAAACAATTTTGCCTACAACACAGGCACCCTTGCAACATGATGCAAGGGTGCCCTCATTGGTGCTGGGCAGCAGATTGTGAGCTAGCGCAGGCAGAGAGCTGGAATGCACCGTAAAATTTTAAACATGGTGCATTCTTGTCCTCTCCCTTCCACGCAGCACAGCGAAGTGTGAACGTTTGATAAATATGCCCTTTGATGTGTTATAGAACAATTTCCTCCATAAAACCTACATTATGGTTAGATGAGGTTCGCGTGTTATTGAGAAGAGAGCAGGTGGCCTTCTGACCACTCTTTTATTGGTGTCTGAACACTCCCAGAAACACTTCCATAGAAAATTATGAATCTGAAGAACAGCAGTAGGTGCCCCTGGCTGAAGCACAAAACGAAATATCTGAGACAAATCAGATGAGGAGTCCTATTGTCGTGCTTGGAACTGATCACAACAGTAAATCAACTGCAGCAATCTTAGGGACCTCCAAATCTCGGCAATACCCGAAGATAAAGGGATTGAAGGGAATGCCCAAAGCCCCGCTCATCAGCCAACAAATAACAGCCCGGAAACCATATACGCAATTGTGTAAGGCTATTGCAAATACATTTTTTAGTGGGTGCTCAACTCACAAAATTTCAAAAACCCATGTGCCTCGAAATCCACTATTCTTTGTGCAAGGCACCCAGTGGAGGGCAGAAACCACATTTCCCAATGCTGTAAATCCTGAAGGACAATCAGGTGACCATGACAGACCCAGGTCCACATGACCTCCTAAACTGTGGCTTATGCTGCTGAGAGGCAAAACCATGTCCCAAAAGGTGCCCCTAAGGGACCATGCAATTACCTGAGCTCAAAGTAGGATCCAAATAAAGGAGGATCGAGATTGCAAACCACTCAATGCAGGAAAGCTTAGTAAATGTATTCACAACTAATAAACAATATTCCCAATTTATCTGATCTGGTCTGTAAATTATGTGTTTCTTGTATGTGTATTGGTTGATGATAAAATGGTTATAACATTTTTTTTAAATATAGTTATTGTCTGTCATCAATATTGGCCTTGCATACCATATGTGTAGGTGTGCATAACATCACTTCTGCCAGGACTTGTGAGATAACAGTGTATGTTACCCACATTTATTAGAAAGGTGGCCCAGATTAGGAATTTTATTTGTAGTTTCACATGTCTAGTGATGCAGAATAATGGGGCATGACCTCTAGGCAACCAATAGTTTTTATACGTGATAAAAGAGTGATGTTTTCTGTGGTGCAAGAGAGAATGGTGGAAAACGTGGTATGACTGAAAGCGAGATGGGAGGGCATAATGTGACATTGTGGCATTGCTGTGTCTGACAGAGTTGCGAGACTCATAAACATTGTGAGCTATAGGGGAAAGCTATTCATGCTGCAAACAGGAAGAGAGGACGTGAACCCTTGCCAGACACGAGGAAGTGGACGAATCCAATAGGTTAAAAAGGAGAGACTTTTTTATGCTTTATTATATTGTATGGTTAAGCCATTTTGGGGCTATGTCACTTTAGGGCTATACATTTTAAGGTGCTGCAATACAGCAAAAGATTGAAACAAACATTGCATGTCCCTGAGATTAGATGGCTGGTCATAAGTAAAATTACATTCAATTTGTGTTTTTTTTAATTCAGAAGCCCCGAAATGGGGTTACATGGTCCTAAGGTCAGCATGCAAAATGTATGTTCTTGTGCAGTAACACCACATCAGTACCATGCAATCAAGAGTTAAAACTCGTGGAATGGGTGTATAACCGTGTGGAGTTGGATTTACCAGTTATACAACTGCACAGAATTCCCAGTCCTGTGGGGTTTAATTCATACATTAGCAACCTGCCCTGAGCAGGTAGTAGTTGTTAGCTGTGTCCTCTGTGTGGTGGGGTAAAGGTAGAGATGTGTGGAGTAAGGGAGGAAAGGGGAAGTTAATTTCTGGCATGGGGGAGAATCCCTGCCAAAAACACACAGGCATTGTCAAAGGCAGTAGGTCTTGCCTATTCAAAATGTATTGGCGTTGTCAATGTTTTTTATACGTTGCACAGTAATTGAGCTGCTGTGCAACATAGCTTTTTTTTTTAAAGCACTATGATGTGGCCAGTGTTGACCACGTCACAGTGCTTTTTTCCATTTAAGCCATGTTGAGCAGCAGCCCTCGCTGCTGTGCAGCACGTAAAAAACAGTGGGTGGGGGTGGATGTGGTGGAGACAACACACAGGAGAGCAGGAGGAGGGAGGGTGAAAAACAATGGATGGCGGGGTGGTGGAGAAACATGGGCGGGATGAAGGAGAGTTACTTTTGGACATGCATTCATAGTGAGTGGATGTCCAAAACGCACAAAAGACTTCCTGCAGAAGCCTGTGTCCAGCAGAAGGACACTGGCCACAGGAAGCTTTACTCCACAACTTGGACACACAGAGAAGCACCAAGAGGAAGCTGAGGTGAGGAGAAGGTGCTGACCAATGGTAAGCAAAGAAACACGAGTGACATGGAAAACAACCAATGGAAAGTAGAGGTAAGTAATTGGTGGGCTCTAAGCCCCTTTTAAGAAACAATGGGGGTGATTCTGAGCTTGGCGGGCGGCGGGCGGCGGGAGCCGCCCGCCAAGCGGGAACCGCCAGAAGACCGTACCGCTGTCAAAAGACCGCAGCGGTCATTCTGGGTTTCCCACTGGGCTGGCGGGCGACCGCCAAAAGGCCGCCCGCCAGCCCAGCGGGAAACACCCTTCCGCGAGGAAGCCGGCTCCGAATGGAGCCGGCGGAGTGGAAGGGGTGCGACGGGTGCAGTAGCACCCGTCGCGAATTTCAGTGTCTGCTAAGCAGACACTGAAATTCTAAGTGGGGCCCTCTTACGGGGGCCCCTGCAGTGCCCATGCCATTGGCATGGGCACTGCAGGGGCCCCCAGGGGCCCCACGACACCCCATACCGCCATCCTGTTCCTGGCGGCCGAAAGATTCCCCTGGGCGGCGGAAAGCCGGCGGGAGACCGCCGACTTTCCGTTTCTGGCCGCGGCTGTACCGCCGCGGTCAGAATGCCCAAAGGAGCACCGCCAGCCTGTTGGCGGTGCTCCCGCGGACCACGGCCCTGGCGGTTTTTACCGCCAGGGTCAGAATGACCGCCAATGTCTTTTGTAGACAGCGCCTGGATGCTGTAGGCGAAACCTAAAATTGGGGAAAGAGGCTTGCCTGCTGCTGCAGACAAAGAATCATGCATTTTTACTGGGAAGGATTGCCACATGGTAATAAAAGGTCCAATGTTCTGATACCTGAGAAAACCTGGTGTGGGAACTCCAGCCTACTCCTGATAAGGCAGAGAAAAAGTCCATACTGTAATTGGGGTGCAGAGGAGCGAGGATGGATGTTGATGCTAAAGCTGCCCACTTTCGGAGTGAGGAAAAAAGGTTTGGGACCCAGGGTCAGCTCAACATCCTGCGATTCCAGACAAATCACTTAGGGCCATATTTATACTTTTTTAGCGTCGCATTTGCGTAATTTTTTGACGCACAAGCAGCGCAAACGTACAAAATACAGGGGCATATTTATACTCCGTTTGCGCCGAAATTCCGTCGTTTTTTTTTACGCAATTTCGACGCAAAACTAACTCCATATTTATACTTTGGCGTTAGACGCGTCTAGCGCCAAAGTCCATGGAGTTAGCGTCATTTTTTAGCGTGGACACCTACTTTGTGTTAATTATATGCAAGGTAGGCGTTCCCGTCTAAAAAATCGACTCCGAGGCATGCGCGTGGGATTTATACTCCCGGGCAAAAATCACGCCCGGGAGTGGGCGGGTCAAAAAAAATGACGTACGGCCGCTTTTGCGCCATTTTTTAGCGCCTGCAAAAGGCAGGCGTTAAAGGACCTGTGGGCTCTGAAGGAGCCCAGAGGTGCCCTCCCATGCCCCCAGGGACACCCCCTGTCACCCATGCCCACCCCAGGAGGACACCCAAGGCTGGAGGGACCCATCCCAGGGACATTAAGGTAAGTTCAGGTAAGTGTTTTTTTTATATTTTTTTTGTGGCATAGGGGGGCCTGATTTGTGCTTCCCTACATGCCACTATGCCCAATGACCATGCCCAGGGGACAGAAGTCCCCTGGGCATGGCCATTGGGCAAGGGGGCATGACTCCGTTCTTTGCTAAGACAGGAGTCATTTCTATGGGGGTTGGGAGTGAAAAAAAATGGCGCAAATCGGGTTGAGGCGAAAAAATTGCCTCTACCTGACTTGCCCCATTTCTTGACGCCCAAGCTCCATATCCCCCTATGCCGGCGCTGCCTGGTGTATGTCGTTTTTTTTAACGCACACCAGACGGCGCCGGCGGCTAACGCCGGCTAACGTCATTCAATAAATACGGCGCCCGCATGGCGCTTCAGAATGGCGTTAGCCGGCGCTAATTTTTTTGATGCAAAACTGCGTTGGCGCAGTTTTGCGTCAAAAAGTATAAATATGGGCCACAATTTTATTTTGGAAGGTAGCGCCGATTATGCGTCAAAAAACTACGCAAATGCGGCGCTAAAAAGGTATAAATATGGGCCTTAATGTCAGTTGTGTAAATGGTGCCCATGTAAAGCACTCCAATTCAGGTCGAGTTTGCCCTATATAAAGCTGTAAACAAAAAAATAAATAAAGATGCAAGGGACAGCTGGTCCCACGAAACAAAGGGCAGTGACAAGTAGGGAAGCAGACAGCGGGAGCCACCTGTCAGCACAGGGAGGGACTCCTGCTTTTCAAGGGATTAATTAACATGCAGATGACAGAGGAATTTAACACCTTCGCCCCAGACAGCCTTTTGTTCACCGTAATTTTATTGAATTAGCATAGGGCACAGCCAATGAAAGAAGGATCAGCCTTCATTTTTTGAGGAATGGCAATTTTTGCAGACACAAATCGCAGGATTTTTACAAAAGTGCTGACTTTGAGATTATTATGTTCATCACACAATTGCAATATCCTGAGAGGTCCTGGGAGAAGCATCAGTGCTTTATGACCACCCCATTGAATAGTTACCCTTGCCTTGAGAGGCCATGACCACATGGAGAATGGAAGGGGTACATGGCTCACAGCTTCCACTTCATCAGCATAAGTAGAAGTCATGAGGGGAGAAGACAGATATTGACCTAGTCTACTGCAGTTCCCAGATGGAATCCTGTACTTTGCACTAGTGGGGGGCATTGGGATTCCTGGGGTGGGGAGGTGCCCTGTTATCCATTTCAAACTTCTGCCCTTGCTTATGCAGCTGTGTGTAAGGAAGCACACTGCAAAGCCCTCCTTATGAAAATGTATCAAGTGGGCAAGTCGGGGATTCCTGGCTGTGCAAGTTAGTGCCCGCTTGCCCGTTGCATTATTTGCACATCTGCCATTAGATAAAGGACTGGCTTGGCCGCAGAGCTTTGACAGTGCAGCACTATGCCATGGCTAGGGCTGAAGTCTGTATAGGTTTTGGGTAAGGCACCAGATGACACCTGTGTGTGCTAGTAGAGACTGCTATGCCAAAAGGTTAATCAACCGCTCCTATTGTGTATTGAAACCATTGTAAACCAAAATGTTGTGAATGGGCTTTATTATAGCTTTGGGTAAAGTTCAGCCTTGTAAAATTATATTATAAAGCAATAGAAAAATACAACTTTAGATGGAACCAAAATTTGTGACATTTACATTTTTGTGTGGTTTGTGCCGCTGCTGTTGATGTGTTTTGATTTCCATAGCTCCCCAGGGCGGCATTCCCATTGGCTGTCGGTCAGGCTGGGTTGTCATGTGACTGCCTGTCTGTGCCTGCTGTACAGGTGAGAGGATGTTCTGCACAGCAAGTGTAGACAGGCAGACACATGACAACTCCGTCCCCCATGGATCCATCAGGGGGTTGGTTCTTTGCGCCTGAATCACTGCTGACTCGCCATTGTGGAATTGGTGGTAGAGGTAATGGTGGGAAGAGAAAAAAATACACAACAAATGCAAAGTATAAAGCACTGTAAAACTGCGAAGCAAGTAGGGCAATTTTATTTTTGCAACAAAACAACTTTACATTCTGCAATAATATGTTCACATAGCGAGGAGGGTGCTTCTTACCTGTACACCCTGTTTGTAATCAAAATGCTCTACGTAAAATATGCAACAAAGCAATAAAATAATATTATGTACCCAAAACAGACGAGAAATAGTAAAAAGGAAAGGTTTAACAAGATAATCAAGGTTCTGAAATGGCATTCTTGCCAGCATTGATGATGACAGCCTTCTTGATGATTGTACTAGTCCACATGAACAACGCACAGGGACACTTGGGCACATATTTATACTTTTTTAGCGCCGCATTTGTGTCGTTTTTTAATGAAAAATCGGCGCAAATTTACAAAATACGATTGTATTTTGGAAGTTTGCGCTGCTTTTGGTTAAAAAAATTGACACAAATGCGGCACTATAAAACTATAATTAGAGGCCTTGATGTTTTCAGTTCTTCGGCTGCAGTAATCTCTGACTAATCAGGAATTTGTTGTATTTGGCACTTAATCCATCATCTGAGTATAATCTGCAGAATTCACAAAAATGAGCTTCTGGCTCTCATGGTTTAAAGTTACAGTAAATGATGCGCATTAAGTTCCGTACTGCTGTTCCACCTATTAGCTGCTATATTTATGTGCAAAAGTGTCAAGAAATGATTTTTCTTCATATTGTTCTAATATCCCAAAATTGGTTAATGATTATCTATAGGTGGGAGTATAACTAATTTGCGTTCTGCAGAATAAAAACAGGGCCTGATTTACAAGAAACTCAAGCATCATCATCAGTGCATCAGATTTTTTGCACCTGCTGCACATTCCCAAACGACGCCATGAATGCGCTGTATTTACATTACAGAGCTCCATGGCGCATGTTTTCACAGAAGCGTCAGAAATTCTGTTGGCGCTAAAGTGACGCATTGCTGGAGTTGCATAGTTAAACTGAGGCAACTCCAGCAATGCGAGGAGAGTCCCATTGGAAAAAGCCCTGCGTCAATTTTACACCTGGTCTGGGCAGGCAGTAAAATGTTGACGCTGTGAAGTCATACAGTGGTGCAGTGAAATTTTTTTAATTTCACTGCATCAGTTCTACGTGGCTTTTTCTGTGGAAACACCTACACTGCATACATTATACCTGCAATGTGCAGGGCTTTACAAACCGATGCATTGGGCCCAATGCATCAGTTTGTAAATAAGGATCAGTGTAGTGCACTGCTAGCACTACTGCTGCGTCAAAAAAATAAATGATGCAGCGAAGGCGCAATGGGCTTGTAAATGATGCCCTCACATTTTTAAATACATTTAAAACAGGGTAGAAAGAATGAGGAATTGTTTTGCTATTAAAAGGTTTATTAAAATGCATTTAGAGGATACTTTGGCATGTGCTCCATGCCAAGACTGAACATGTTATTAGGGGAAGATGTATAAAAAAAGCGAAATCTTACCAAAAAAATCCAAGCATTGAACTGGGGTCATAGTTACAATGTTTCTAAATTAAATTGCATGTATCCTTTGCAAACTTTATCTCACGGTAGATACCAATTTATGTTTGCATCACAATGCTGTCAAGACAACAGTGCTTTTCAAAAGAGTGAGAAAGACCCCTAATATTTTACACCTACACTAAAGTCTGAGATCTTGAATTTTGAGGTGCCTTGAGATGACACAATTGCATAATAACTATATGCAGGGCCACTGGAATTATGCAGCCTGAGGAGACCACATTATGCTGCAGCAATGACTGAATCATGCATTAAGAAAAGGAAAATTCTGTGGCGTAAAGCTGCACATTTTGAGATAGTATCGCTTCATATTTAGCAGGATTTACCCCTGGTAACTAACACTGCCGGGTCAAAGATTTCACTTCATTAGTACAAGTCTGACAGCCACTTTTAGCAATAAACAACTGAAAGTGACCAGTAAGTGCCTTCCACTGTGCGGGAACATATCGCCACATGCTTGGTAACTTTTAGTCCATTTGAGCTAACAATTTATTTTTTCTTAAAACCTGTAGATTATTCACAAGGTGATAGATTATGTGGCAAATGCAGGAAATCCATAATTATAGCGAAATACCACATAATCACTTAGTCCCTCTGGCCTGGAATATATGACATACAAAATGGTCCCTTTCATAATCGAAATTAAATCTTCCAGCAATCACACAGAATGACTATGAAACTGAGCCCCCCATAGACAGATTTATAATACTGCATCAATAAAAGGGATAGCTTTTGATTTATCAAGTATTCTTATGGAGCGTTGTGTTCTGTTGAATGCATCATTTTCTATTTTGTAATAAAAATACATTAACTTGAGGATCAAGGGGATTTGCCACCGGCTAGTTTTAAAGAAATGTTTCTTATGTTTGCTGTGCAAACCAAAATCAGTGCTTGCCACTAAATAATATTTTGTGACCCAAGTGTGTTATTTTCTAGAAGAAAATCTGTACTGTATATTCTAAGGCATTGAGATTACATGTGCAACAATACCTAAATGTGTTTAAATGTCATGGGGATAAGATAATCCTGCCACAGAACATGCTATGCTCCCTTTGGTACAAGTTACTTTCTCTTAATACACTGCTTAAAACTAAGGGCCTCATTTACAAGCAGCCTGCGCCGCTGGTACAACACTTTTTTTGTGCATCAGCAGCGCAGGCTGCAGGGCCACAGAAGCATGACTGTGCAGAACCACTTTGCGTGGCTTTACATTGCCATGTAGATATGCCCCCCTTTTATGCATTACTCGGTGTGAAAGTGGTGTTTCATGGGTGTTGCTGCGGGTGTTCCCAAGCAACACTTATGGAATCTAACATTCCCAGGTTTACAATGTTTCATAATCCTGGGAATGCATCAGTTTCCTACACTGCCTCAGGTGTGGCATAAGCGTGGCACAATGGGGAGAAATGACATTATTTCTCCCCTTTTTTCCCCTTTCTGTGTGTGCTGCATTCAGCAGCACACATAGAAGGACGAAAATACCTCTCATGATTGTTTTTGTGCAGGAAGGTGACCCTTCCTGCACAAAAACAATCATCCCCGCAATGGGGGCATCCTTGCACCATGGTGCAAGGGTGCCTGCATTGGTGCATGGCAGCAATTTGTGTGCCAGCACAGGGGACAAGGACCGGAATTTGCTGTATCTTCTAGATACAACACACTCTTGCCTTTTTGTTTTGACACAGGCAGCACAGCAAAAAAAGCTTGCGACGCCTCCCTGCGGCAAAACTTTGTAAATGAGGCCCTAAGTTTTCTCAATTGTAATTACTTTAAGTTACAGGTGTTGGTATAGCTCATTTCAATGGCATTTCATTTATCAACCTCAAAAGAATGAAAGACTGAGTTGACTGGGCTGGAATTTGAGCTTATGATCTGCTAGAAACATCAGGTGCCAACCTTGCCCATTAAACTCGATGTGCTATCTTAGCACTTTTAATTGCCTAATGTGCCCTGTAATATGCGTTTTTCCTTGCCACAGAATTCAGCTAACCCTGCTGCACAATTATAGCTAGAATTGTTGTATAATTACAGTTATCATGGTTATCCACTATCTGTTGCCGTAAAATTTGATCCTGTTGATCCTGATTCTTTCATTTAAGAGCAACCATTTCTTTAATTTCTACATATTTTTGTTTAAAATTATACATATCATTTCCTTTGTCTCCCCATTCCCTCTGCAGACAAGTCTTCTGTCTTCGCACTGCAAAGTCAATTGATAACATATTACTAGTAATTGACTAATCCAATTAAAAGGGCAGTGGACGGAAATTAACTATTTACTTCTCCAAATAACAAGTTTCAATAAAGAAACACCACTTGGATTAATAGTCAGTTTTTATAAATTGCGACCAGATGCAGGGGTATGAAACAGTTAACATTGGTCTCTACCTTGATGACTATGATTAGTTTTCCTGATGGGTCTGAAGCCGGGACTCTATTTGAGGCTTCTTGTTGCTTTATCCAATAAAAGAAATTGTTGAAAACATAATTAAGAGACAAATCAGTAATCAACATCCAAGTTGCTAATGATCCTCTTTGATGATGAGGAGTGGGTTGGCATCAACAGTCAAGTCGATGACGACCCTGTTGGTGTCAATTTACTAGTTGTGACTGAGTGATCTCTTCAAAACAAACTTTCTTTGTAATCACAGATGGCTTGGTGTTTAGAGATTGGTTAACAAAGAGCCTCATCTGTATCACCTATCATTTTACAATTAACTTTCCTACTTCCGAGAGATGGCTTAATTTAAAGCTCGGTTGGTGTTGAGCAATTGACCAACATGGAGGGATTACAGAGCAAATCTCATCAGTATCGTCAAGAGTCAGCATTGAAGGATGGATTGTCAATAAACCTTCTCGTCATTAAGGAATGTCTTGACATTGAGGCATACATTGACAATAAGGTCTGCAGCACTGAGTTTGTTGGCACTGGTGTCATCAACACTCAAACATTTGTGCCAGTCATGTGACTGCTGGCATCAAACAATATAATGCATCAGTGTCAATGCCAGGACAGCTACATGAATACACATTGAGAGAAGATAGATCTATCTTACATCTCGACTCATGAGAGCCAAGTGCTCCAACCACATAGCTCCACCTTTGCACCACAAAAGAAGTGTTCAATTATCCTTCTATCTAAGGGGGGGGGAGTGTTTACAGGCCAATAATGGACTTCCTGTGCTAAGAAGTCATAGAAGAGACTTTTGGGTCAAGAGACAGCCTAGTTTTGCTGGAAAACCTTGCATGGGTTTCTTGGTGAATTCCTCAGTGGTACTTCCATTGGGTATTTCAGTTGTTGCCTTGAGTATGCCTTACCGATACAGGTCCTGGCTCCACTGCTGGGTGAATTGTGTGGCCAACACAATTATTTAGCTTCATGGCAGAATAGAATGTTTTTCACCGGGGTGTAATTCTCACCAGTAATATTTCTTCTACAGCCATGGCAGACAAATAGGACCATGGAACATGTCTTTCCCTATCGGAGGCCAGCATAATAACTACCATCAATGGAGGATGCCAGTTACAGGCAACAGGTTTTACTCCTGTTGCTGTAATGTCAATAAACTTTTAATTTTTTATATCATTGTCTATTTGACAATGATGTTGTAAAACATTATGATGCCTACCTAGCTCAGTAAAATATGTTAATGGGCTTTCATTTCAATTGAACACCACATTTTAACCAACAAAACTACTGCTATGTCAACGGGTCCCCCGTGTGTACATTATTTTCTTACAACACCAATGAAGTTTGTAAGAACCTGATTGTTATAGATCACTTGCTGCCACTTTTAGGTCACTTCATAGCACTGTAAATTCAGGGAATTGTGATGACCCATCAGGCATTTCATTCACATCAGAAGGATGAAAGACATGGTTGGCCTGAAGGGATTGGAACATATAAGCCTCTGACACATCTGCCAGTAAGCTGCTGAGCTTTGTACAGGAAGTAAACACTGAAGGACAGGCCTATTTCCCCTTGTGCTTTACTCTGGCTATCCTTTTTCCAAAGAAATTAAGACTCAAACGTATACTTTTTTAGCGCCGCATTTGCGCAATTTTTTGTCGCAAAAGCGGTGCAAACGTAAAAATATAACTGTATTTGTAAGTTTGCGCCGCTTTTGCGTCAAAGATGACGCAAATGCGGCGCAAAAAAATATAAAACTGGGCAGAAGTGGTTTACTTGCATAATCTTGTTTATGAATGATTTCTTTACAATTTAAGGAGTTTGACATAACAAAGGTTGTTTTCCATGTCTGTTGCCTTGCATTTTCTCACACATGTACCCTTAAGAATAAATTTAGTCAGGCTAATCAGGGCCCCCTGGAGACTTCAACCCACGACGTTATGCACATGCGCCCTCTGATTGGTTGACTTCTGGTGACTACTCATAAGGCTGCAGCCATGTCTCATGAAAAGTAGTGGCAGAGCGTTCAGAGAGGGGGCAGCAATGCCAGGCCTCCGTAAGTCCGAATATGTATTTAAATAACTTTCCAAAATATAAAAAAAACATGTTACAAGTAAAAAAAACTGAAGAAGCTACATATTCACACTTGGGAGCATGAAATAAAATGGACACATCTGGAAACTAGCATGCGAGGTAGGCTGACCATTTTAAAGCATGTTTTCCTTCCCCTGTCACTCGTGTGATGTGTGGACAAGGATTGCTTTGTAAAAGGAAATGCATCCGGAGTCACAGGGGTCACGGAGCTATTTTCCCTGGGGAGCAGGGCTGGGTGGTCTATCAGGAAGGCAAGGGGCAGAGGTCTCTTCTTTCATTCCTTAAATATACAAATATGCCTCGTGGAACTGCAGCCTTCACACCGTCTTGCGAGGAAAAGCAGACACTGCCAGAGGCAAAGTGAAGCGGGAAGTTGAAGAAGAGAAGTCGAGCTTTCATTCTTATTTTTAAAGCAGAGATAAGGTTTGTTTTCAGCTCTGCGAAGTTCGAGAATAATTTCTGCTAAGAGGTCCTCTGTGTTTTGTTTCCTCTTTTAGATTTTTTTTACTAAAGGGGAAGTTCCAAGCAACATGTTTTTGGGCATTGGATGGCCCAGAATACAAATGTCAAGAATCATTTAGTTATTGTATTTTATTTTTTCTAGTCTAATCTCTTTGTGTTTTTTCCAACTTTAACATCTGAATTGTAACACTTGGTAGCAACCATCTTTCTCCTCCTTCCTCTGGCACACTTCTTGCGGAACAGAAGCACGTTCAGATGTTAATTTTTATGAATGCACTGCGTAATCAAAGTAAAGGAGCAAACTTTAGTCTGTTCCACTAAAATTATGTGAGGCGGTAGAAAGATGGGAAAAAGAAGGTGGCTGTCAAGTGTTACCTTTTAGCATTTAATATTGGAAAAAGCGACAAACGTTGAACGGGAAAGAATAATACAACTGGAAGATTCTGTAAGCTTGTGTTGTTGACCTTTCAGTGCCCAAAAATATGTTGGAGGAAACTTTCCCTTTAAAGAATACAATTTGTTATTTTACACTGTACCTGAGTCTGGGTGAATATTTCTTGTTGCATCCTCAAATTGGAAACGAATATTAAAAAAATGTATATATGTTTCCTGACCATTAACTACGGCTTAGGGGAGAATATTTGCCAGATTTATATTTGTGTATCACTTTTTTCACTATTTAATTTTTTTAGTGAATTGTTTGTGGTGTATATTAAACATCTCTTTGTGCCTTGTTAGTTTTTGTATTTGAATATACTGAATTTAATAGTCATTTATGTTTTAAAGATCAGATCGTTTTTATCATTTGATTTGTTTTTGTCATAAAGATATTTTTGCTACAATCATTTTGAAATTACATGTTTAAGTGTATAGTTTGGGTGGGGTCGGGGTGGTTCAGAATTTACTATGAATTGATTTGTGGCAAAATGTGCTCAGTTAGCTCAGGGGTTCACTAAACCCTAACTGTACCCTCTTTGTGTATTTATTTTTCACTTTGTGCAAAATAAAGTTAATCAGATCTTGTGAATTGCAAATTATTCTGGATTAGCCATCATGACACCTCAGACCCTGATGTCACCCTTTTTTTCTTGCAAAAATTGCCAGTTTCGTATCTGACCCTCCAAAATATTGCACATTTTAATACACTGCAATGGAAAGTTGAACCTGAACAACATTTCAATGTCAGAGGATCCGCATCACAGCTTTTGATGCGTGGAGAGCCGTGAGCTTCGGCTTCACTTTGTTAAAGTTTGGCAGACAAGAATTACTGTTAATTTAACTAATTGCAAGATTTCTTGAAGGAAGCAAAGTTCAGACTCCATACATCAAGAAAGAATGCACATACATTTCTTTCTCATGCCCTAACTTCAAGAGCTCCTATGGTGCACACAAGACCTGAAACATCTTTTATGGTGTATCAAATGGTGTAGATTCCATTGAGGGATCTGGTTGACCTCCATACAAAGAGCCTTTTTAAAATCAAAGCCCCCCATCCCTTGCAGGAAATACCCTCTGTAGCAGGCAGCTTTTTGTGGAATGGCCTAAGGTACGTGGTGAGTACAAGGGTATTTCTAGCACTATCTAGCGCCATCTGGTTCTTGCTTCGATTTGGAAGTCACTGAACCTGTGCCAATTTGTAAGTGTTTTTGGCTGATGTCTCCTTGGGCAATGATGTATCCTAGTCCTCTGTAGCCACTGCAGGGGGAACACTCATTATCCAGGCCCCTATTTAACCTTGGGCCTCTTTATATTTGTGGAAGGCTGGAATGTCAAGCCTCTCCTACCACATTTTACATTGAGGCCAATCATTTTGTGTTACTGTGCTGGACAGATGTGGGGGGGCTTTGTTGTCAACTATTTTCAATAGAGGTTTTTCAATAAACTATGAGTCAATCGGTATTTTCTTTTAAAAATACGAGTCTGTGCCCAGAGGAAGAGTTGGGGGGCTAAATAAGGAGATTTTCCGAACTTCTATTGTATGCTTTTTTAGGAACGAGAGCAATAAAAAGGAAAACTAAATATAAGAGGAGTTCAGAGAGAAGATTTAAAATATCTAATCTCCCTCCAAAATAGGGAGAATCGGCGGATCTGCTGTGCAGCCGCATTGGCACTGAGTAAAGTCGTGGGTGTTTGCTTGAGGGTCTGTATAATATTTGGAATAAAAAGAGATAGTTGGTATTTTCACTTTTGCAATAGGGTTTTGAGTGTGATTTTTCCAGTTTTAAATAAAGAATAATGCCTTATCTGAGTATTATATTAAAACATCTGTGTTCAACCTTGGTCTCTATAGACTGCGTCCATGCCAGATTTTGATGAAAACCGCTAAGTAAACAAATCCTACTTGGATTAATTGCTTAAAAAGCTCACTCCCTCATATGGATATCCTGAAAAGCTGGCTTTGTCTGTCTCTAATGGAAAAGCAATATTCCATCTTGTTCAAGTTTTATATTTAGCTGGTTTACTTATTAGTTCACTGTTATCTTTCCTAATTTAATCATTTTATTTATTTAAACCTACACCACACTATGGTATTTTTGCAATTTACAAAGGATTTTACACCGAGAGAGAGGTCTGTTTTCCATGTTAGTTCAAGACGGCAGGGCATAACATCTGTACATCAAAGCCCACAAAAACATTATCACTGAATAAGAACCTAGAAGAGACCATTAAAAAAAAGACAGAATTATTAAAGCCAAAAAAAATCTGTAAGAGACCTTCTAGGAAACAAGAACTTCCTGGGCCTGTAGCGTGGCAAGTGGTTGTGGGCAGGTGAGTTGTGCTTAGTGGAAGGTTGTACTCCATTCAGGAGCCCCGGGAAAAGTCTACATACAATGACAGTCTACCACATTTGTCTTATTCCTGTTTTTATAACAGCAGAAAGTCCCACTAAAAAGAGAATTAGTAATAATTAGGTTTCTACATTTTTTTGCAATTCAGACTGATATATTTTAAGATTTCAGTATTTTGTGTCATTGCAGGTGAATATTGCTATGCAAGTCTACGTGTGTAAACAAGGGTAGACCTGGCGACTACGTAGGCCCTGAGTTTTTAAGAAATATATGGATGGTGTCTATTGGAAGGGTTTTGTGCTTTTTAAACTGCCTTTAAGGTTATGGTTCTTTTCTAATGACTCATATGTCATTATAGCCTCTTATTAGACAGCTCCTGCTTTTTGGCTGTTCAAGGGCTGGAGAAGCCTGCCACAATAGTATTCGCTGTGCGAGTCACACCATGTAGGGCATATGATGATAGTCTTTTTTTCTATGGCTCAAACACTGAGCAGCAGCAGACAACAGTCCTTCTTCTATAGCTCTGGTTTTGGAGACATCTCAGCTATGTCCATTTCCATGGTTGCAAGTGCGAAGGCTTGCACCAGGACCGCATGTTTGCTGGGGTTTGATCAACAACTGTTTTTCTGTGAACCTGGAGTTGTAGATTGTGACACAAAATCTTTTCCAATAACTTATGGCTTGTGTTGCCATGTTAGTCCTTCTGAATTTGCTATGGATTGGTTGTAGAAGAACTACTCTTTTCTGGGGCAGAAAGATTATGATTGGCTACAATGTTAGTCCTATTGGTATGCTCCAGGATAGGGGGGTTGTGATAGCAATATATCTATTGCTCAGTTATCACCCCGCTGGGCATTCTTTCTTTCTGTAAGTGGTTGTCAGATCATGTCACAATAGTGTTATTTCTCTAGCTTATGTGTCGTTAGTGCTGGTATCTGCATATAAGGAGTAATCGTACAATTTGATTGTTTGTGGCATGAGCCAATGTAGTGCAACGTCTATAGCTCAGAGGTCCGGGGGCGCCAATATAGCTCTGCCCTTTTTTCGGTCTAGAATTTATGGGGTGTGTGGCATGTGTGCAATTTCTTGGCACCACGGACTGTTGATGTGAAAGTTCTATTTCTATTCTTCGTGCATTGTAGGTTCAGCTGATGTAGGTCCTACTTCTATGGGGTTCAAAGTGTCACCAGTAAATATATGAATCTTGCCCAAATATAAATAAATTGTGGGTATAGAAAATGCAAATATGGAAGCAGTGAGGTTCCCTGTATCTGGGACTCCGTTAAACGCATGCCGAATATTTATGTTTTATGAATATTCCAGTATAGATTCTTGGCTACAAGTACAAGGATGCTACGATAAAAACCTGGACTGGATGAGCTACTCAGGCATGGATTGGGGAAACTCGAAAGACAAGACATCCCTAAGTCACTTTTTGCTAGTACTTAAAACCTTAATTTCCCTGCATACCTAAAAGCTAGGGCAACCAGCTGACTTTATGTCATTTTGTGCACCACGTTTCCAGTATTTTCCATTCCTCGACTTTCATTTAACAAATCAGTGCACTCTGGGGAATTATAATCTTGGTAATTCCAATTGAACCATAGGCGCTAACTCACATGATAAAAGTAAAATGTAACATGACCAGTTCAGAGTTTTTTCCCGCTGTCATTTTCTTAGGTTTAGGATGAGAAAGAACACACCATGAGGTACAGCTTTCATGTTACCAGGATCATCTCTACCCAGATCTGGATGTTCCTTAAACAGTTCTTTGTAGGCTTGGGTCCTGTAGGCCCGCACTTGTAACAACAAACGCAAAACTACAACGCCTTATGCTTCAAAATTATGTACAAATCGTACATTATTAATACTTAAAGCTACTATCTTTAATTTCACTTATGATACCAGAGCTGATTAAAGGTGTTTCCGAGGGCCTGGAACCAGTTAGCATCTCTGTGGATAAAATGGACCACGTTTAGGGTTTATCTGAACAGGATCCCCCACAAACCTGCAGTTCTGCTGCCTCACTGAACGTTTCTTGAACTGCTATCTTTCAAACAATGTAACCTCATCTGGCTCCAGGAGCTGACACCCTTGATCCAGTGGTCCATCTGCCACATGGCCACAGGGCCACAGTCATGGAAAACTCCGCCTATTTACCCCTAATTATATTTTCAGAAATACATCCACCGTTTGGGTGTTTGTTCCTGAAAGACAAGAAAGAATAATGAGCTGACCAGAACAATGTGTCAACCTACTCGACTTTCGGTTTTTCCAAGTGCATATACCCCACTGAGGGAAACACTTTTGTAACACACATCAGCACAGCCAATGGGTTTGCCTCTGTGACCTATTGTCTTTGCCAGTGTTTTGACAATGTTCTGCAGCATCAGCAAAAAAAGGAAAAAGAATACAATGATGTGCCACATACATGAGCATTTATGTGTCATGTGCGCATCGAGTACGCTCCACATGCATGATGGCCTATGAGCACATTCGTCACCGAAAATGCACGTCTACCAAATGACAATGTGCCCTGTCTATGTTGTATTTGTTGTTTATTGTGCAAGATGGTGGATGCCGCTTGGAGTAGTAAATAAAAAAAAATATTTTTACTTGCACAAAAGCACAGTTCTTAAAGAGGAGTGGCACAGCAGCAACTGGGAGCTGCCTGACCCTCCATAACGTATTTAAAAAAAAACCATAAAAACGCATTTTAAGGATCACGAGAGGTGGGGGAAGAATGAAGGAAAAGGTGAGGGGAAGCACTGGGGTGTGGGCAGTGGGAACATCGGGTGAGATTTAGGTTATGGAGGGAATAACAGAATTAAACAAGAGAAAGTTGAGGTGGGGTAGAAGCAACACAAAGTGTGTATGGTGGGGGGCCAGATGTCAAACAGAAAAACACTACATGATGGAGAGGAAGTGGATGCAGAGAAAGCAACACCAAGTTCACGGGGCATATGTTTGTAGGGAAGTACCACACAAGAGAGAAAGTTAGAAAAAAAGTCATCTCAAGGAGTGCTAAAAGACAAACAAAAATGTAGTTCCCTAAATGTGAGCGGTCAAAGGATACAAGTCAACCAGTCAAAAGGATGTTACAAAGGCTGTGCTCTTGGAGAGAGATAAACAAAAGAAGTAATTAAATAGGAAACATCACTGGACCTAACTTCTTTCCCAGCACCGACCCGACCTCCTATAATGGCATTGGCAGATAGTGTTATGAAGGATCTTATGAGGACACAAGGTCCTCAACAAGCATTAATTAGATCTTTAGACCCATATTTATACTTTATTAGTGCCGCATTTGCGCCGCTTTTTGACGCAAAAGCAGCGCAAACTTAGAAAATACAATTGTATTTTGTAAGTTTGCGCTGCTTTTCCGCAAGAAAATGACACAAATGCGGCACTAAAAAAGTATAAATATGAGCCTTAGTGTGACCCAGCCTGCGGGTCCAATGACACCTCTGTGGCTCTAAAGTAGGGGTTCAATGTGCTACTGAGAGTGACAATAAGGCCAACCAATGGTAAGCAATGGGCAAGCTCTAAGCCTACAGTCATTTATGGTATGGTCCAGAATAGGCTTTTACTTACAGAAAGCTAGAACCTGTCTGGTAGGCGAAACCTAAAAATGATAATGCCAAGCAGGCAGGATCTCTAAACTAGGAGGACGGCCCCCCATCAGGAAGATGCTGGAGAGGACCTCCCCTGCACTGGTGGCCTGGGGGAAGCCAACTCATTCTTTTAGAGCTTCAAAATTGTATGTACTGAGGAGATCAACAGGTTAAAAAAATACCATTCGGAATGGCCAACTGCACGCCAATGTGCAATTCTACCTCCCCCTGGTGCTCTGCGCCAGACTGTGGCCATCGCGTGCTATGGGATTGCCACGCACAGATCTTCCTGTAGCAGAAGGGGTTTGAATTTCCTTTCAGTTCATTATTGTGAAACAAGAATTCACCTACGCAAAGAACCAGTTAATACAGGAAAAAGTGGCAATGAGACCCGTATGACTCACATTGAAGAAAGCAAACTAAAAAGGAATGGTTTTGAATGTCAGTTATTTCCCCTAGGTTCAGCCTTTTTTTCAGTTTGCATATGTTTGTCATTAACGTTCCTTCAAGCTTTAGTCAGATGATGCCAGTAAATGATTGCGCCTACTTGGATGGTGTCAAAGCTCAGAGGATGCTTATGCTTTCCAGATGGTTTATACCCCTCAAGCTATTGAGCTCCAAGGAGGGTGAAGTCTGATGTTTTTGACGGGGTGATCCCATTGAAATGAAGTACACAATTCTTCAAAGGGTGTGGAAGCCTTCCAGAGATAGTGATCTTCAGAAAACCTATAGTAATCTACTGGATCTCATGGATCCTAGGGAGGAAGACAATGATGCCACCATGGTGACACTCTCCAAATTGAGTGCGACTTGAAAAAATAGCCACTTCCTGTAATGGAAAGGTGGTTAAAGGTCATTTGATGTCACTTTCAGTAACATGTCTGGAGATGGAGCTTGACAGCAAGTGAGGTCCCTCTGACCACATTACCAGGTGGCTCCGTGCCACCATATACCATTTTTACATCCTGGATTTCACTTAATAAACCAACGTGTTCTGGGGGATGTAACCTTGGTTTGCCTCAAATGAACCAGTTGGGGCAGGGCATCTGATACCAATTAATTATTACATTAAAGCCCACTGGGACAGGAAAGAAAGGGACACAAAGCGCCAATGTAGCTGGAAAGGGCTGCTGACCCCCGCTTGGAGGTGCTAACTTAAACCCATTAGGTACATTTCACCAAGATCATAGGAGTAGCAGGCGCACTGCCACTCCCACCTCAGACATCATAGAAAGAGACATCACTGGCACCCCGATGATGTCACTGGATGAGAGGCCTGTGGAAGGGGCATCTTAATTGTAAGGTACTTGGGCCCATATTTATACTTTTCTAGCGCCGCATTTGCGCCGCTTTTTTACGCAAAATCGGCGCAAACTTACAAAATACATTGGCATTTTGTAAGTTTGCGCCGATTTTGCGTCAAAAAGCGGCGCAGATGCGGCGCTAAAAAAGTATAAATATGGGCCTTGGGCCCATATTTATACTTTTTGACGCTAAACTGCGCTAACGCAGTTTAGCGTAAAAAAATTTAGCGCCGTCTAACGCCATTCTGAAGCGCCATGCGGGCGCCGTATTTATGGAATGGCGTTAGCCGGCGCAAGCAGACCGGCGCTGCCTGGTTTGCGTGGAAAAAAACCACGTACACCAGACAGCGCCGGCGTAGGGGGAAAATGGCGTATGGGCGTCTTAAAATGGGGCAAGTCAGGTTACGTCGAAAAAATCGTCGTAACCCGACTTGCGCCATTTTTTTCCGACGCCCATCCCCCATCAACATGACTCCTATCATTGTAAAGATAGGAGTCATGCCCCCTTGCCCAATGGCCATGCCCAGGGGACTTCTGTCCCCTGGGCATGGTCATTGGGCTTAGTGGCATGTAGGGGGGCACAAATCAGGCCCCCCTATGCCACAAAAAATAAAAAAATAAAAACTTACCTGAACTTACCTTAATGTCCATGGGATGGGTCCCTCCGTCCTTGGGTGTCCTCCTGGGGTGGCCAAGGGTGGCAGGGGGGGTCCCTGGGGGCAGGGGAGGGCACTCTGGGCTCATTTTGAGCCCACTTGTCCCTTAACGCCATCCCTGACCCAGGCGTTAAAAAGCGGCGCAAATGCGCCGTTTTTGGCCACGCCCACTCCCGGGCGTCTCTTTTGCCCGGGAGTATAAATACCACGTAAAGGCCTGGGAGTCATTTTTTAAGACGGGAACGCCTCCCTTGCATATCATTAACGCAAGGAAGGGGTTCACGCAAAAAAATGACGCACACTCCGGGCACTTTGGCGCCCGAAGCGTCTAACGCCATAGTATAAATATGGCGTTAGTTGGCGTTAGTTTAGCGTCGAATTTGCGTCTAAAAAAAAACGACGCAAATTCGGCGCAACCAGAGTATAAATACGGCCCTTGGTCTCTAAGGTCTGACGATTGGTAGACAAGCAAAGAGCTAGCATGGGTCTGGCACGAGGACATGCCTTTAGGGCAGAGACATTAGGAGTAGCAGCGCAGAATCGGAAGTGAGGCTAAAGGTCACCACAACGGAGGAAGGATTTGTCACCTGGGATGAATTTAAAGTTGTTGGACTTCTGATGAGGCAATGCTAGCAGAAGGAGCATTGAGACGAATAAAAAGTAATGAAACCGACAGAAAAACAAGATCATATTCTATTTGTACTACATGCTTTTCCCACCAAACGGTATCATGGCATTGGTAACAGATAGGTACGGAAACACAGCTAGATGGTGCTCATTTTACCAACCCTAGAAGGATGAAAGGCTGAGTGGCCCCACCAGGATTTGAACCCATGACCACCTAATAAACACAAACACCTGGAGTCATTGCTTTATTCCAATGGACACTCAGACCACCCATCATGCCACTTCCGTAACAGTACTTCTTACTGGCGAGGTACCACCTGGAGTATTGTGTCCAGGTCTGGATTCCACATACACCTCATCGTGTCTAGCCCTACAGACAATATCTGCAATATTTAGTCGAGTTTTGGAGGATGCTTCTTGAACATTATGCCAACTCAAAAAGCAGTATCCAGAGATACTGGGCCAGATCCAGGGCCACCTGTGCAGTACCATTGCTTGTTGTCTAGGTCACTTCTAGAGAACTGTGCCCCCTTCTAGTGACCAATCACGCATCATTTTGTTGATTTTGGAGGCCACATGTGCATTATTGTGTCTTATTCAGGAGGCCACACCTGGAGGTGTATTGTTCATTTCTGGAGATACTTTTGAGGTGTGTCCATTTCTGCAGATAGCTTTTGGAGCAGCATTTGCCTTTCTAAAGAACATATTTCACAGTTCTGTGTCCAGTGCTGGCGATCTCCTTTGAAGCATTGACCCAGTTTAACAAAACACATTTGGGGGTGTAGTGTCAAGTTCTGGGTGCCTCGTATGGAGTACTGTGCCCAGTTTTAGAGGCTGGATCCAGAGGTGGTGTTTGCACACCTGCAGCGGTGCACTGTCTTCTGGAGTTGACTTCTGGTGCAGTGTGACTAACTGCAGGGGGCTACCTGGAAGCTGTGTGACCATTCTACAGGTCACACCTAGACCATTGTAAATTTCCAGTGTGGGCCACATATGCAGTATTGTGTCTAGCGTTTGCACTACAGTACACCCCTGATTTCACTTTTCCAGTTGGTACAACAAGCCTTGCACTAGCAGTGTTTCCCAGGGGTGACTTTTCGAATTGTTAAAACTCTCTGCACCAGCAGTGTAGGCCTAGGGTGCTATTTACAATAACTAAAGCAAACGCAAATTGTGCGAGGGCATTCCACTTCTGAAAGGATGTTTCTAAATGGTTTCAAGTGGATTTACCCTTTTTTTAAGTGGACATTATATTTCTTTAGTGTACAAACCAGGTCTACTAGCTCGTGGATGCACCCACTCGACAAACCGTGAATCCTGCCTTGTCCACTCAGCCTTTCATCTTTCCAAGGTTGATTATCATTGAAGAGGATGACAAAAAAACATGTTATCGTTCAAATGGCTGAGAGACCCATTTGGGATGACGGTTATGATCTACAAATACATATGTTTTAGCAACGAGTTTTTGCAAGAATTATCACCAGGGCATCTTCCCTTATTTATATTTGTAATATTGAGGGTATTGCCTTATTTTTGTAGCACACACTTTGTCACTGGTGTGCCACCAGTGCTGTTTTCTGTACATGATTCGGAACAAGTAATCTAAAAGTCAAAAAATCTGGGTCTATTAGCTCGGATTTCTAAAGAAACCTGAAAGGAAGCCTATCTTTGAATACTTTATTCAAGCCTGAATGCTGGTGTTAATTATTATTTTGTTTTATGTTATTTAATTCAGAGTTTTTTGGCATAGTGTGTAACCACCGATGGTTTCATGGGGCTGACATATTACATACTGTGGAAGTACATACATTGACAAATGAAGAAAGATGTGTTTAGGTTCTTGCTGAAAGAGAGGTAGGAAGAGTCGGGGGGGAGGAGGAGGGGAGTATTTCATGCGGAAGGAGCAAGGGGCGAGAGGGGTCTCCCGCCAGGCCCTCTGTGCCAACAACTAGTATTGCAGATTATAAAAGTGCGGGTACCAGGTTGGAAAATAACCATCGTTTTCGGGGAAATTAGGGCTCGATGCCGCAAACTGTAGGAGGCAGTGCACACAGGGTCTCAACTGTAATGCGACGCTGAACAGGAAACCAGTGAAGGTTTGAGGAATGTCGAGAAAATGAGTCAAACACCCTCAGTCTCAGAATATCACTTGATGCAGAATTCTTCCTGTACCCAGCTTGAGTGGAAAACTTAATGTAAAGTGACCCCAGGTAAAATGTAATTTTGTCTTTCATTCCACACCTTGCAACATCCAATTTTTTTAGCACTTTGGTACAACCTGGGGGTGCCCTTTCATTATGACATCCTTTGAACTAAGGCACCTGAAAATAGCCAGGCAATAGTAAAAGGAAAGACTGCATCCATAAACATTTGGGTCCATATTTATACTTTTTTAGCCCCGCATCTGCGTAATTTTTTGACGCAAAAGCGGCGCAAACTTACAAAATACAATTGGGCCATATTTATACTTTTTGACGCAAAACTGCGCTAACGCAGTTTTGCACCAAAAAAATTAGTGCCGGCTAACGCCATTCTGAAGCGCCATGCGGGCGCCCTATTTATTGAATGGCGTTAGCCGACCGGCGCTGCCAGGTGTGCGTGAAAAAAAAAACGACGTACACCAGGCAGCGCCGGCGTAGGGAAAAATGGCGTTTGGGCGTCCCAAAATGGGGCAAGTCAGGCTGAGGCCAAAAAATCGTCTTAACCCGATTTGCGCCATTTTTTTGGGGCGCCCAGACGCCATTAACATGACTCCTGTCTTAGCAAAGACAGGAGTCATGCCCCCTTGCCCAATGGCCATGCCCAGGGGACTTATGTCCCCTGGGCATGGTCATTGGGCATAGTGGCATGTAGGGGGGCACAAATCAGGCCCCCCTATGCCACAAAAAAAATTTAAAAAAAATACTTACCACAACTTACCTTTTCTTCCCTGGGATGGGTCCCTCCATCCTTGGGTGTCCTCCTGGGGTGGGCAAGGGTGGCAGGGGGTGTCCCTGGGGGCAGGGGAGGGCACCTCTGGGCTCATTCTGACCCCACAGGTCCCTTAACGCCTGCCCTGACCCAGGTGTTAAAAAGAGGCGCAAATGCGGGGTTTTTTGCCCCGCCCACTCCCGGGCGTGATTTTTGCCCGGGAGTATAAATACCACGCACATGCCTGGGAGTCATTTTTTAAGACGGGAACGCCTACCTTGCATCTCATTAACGCAAGGAAGGTGTTCACGCCAAAAAATGACGCTAACTCCATGAACTTTGGCGCTAGACGCGTCTAACGCCAAAGTATAAATATGGAGTTAGTTTTGCGTCGAATTTGCGTCGAAAAAAACGACGCAAATTCGGCGCAAACGAAGTTTAAATATGCCCCAATTGTGGCCCATATTTATACTTTTTGACGCTAAACTGCGCTAACGCAGTTTAGCGTCAAAAAGTTTTGCGCCGGCTAACGCCATTCTGAAGCGCCATGCGGGCGCCGTATTTATTGAATGGCGTTAGTCGGCGCAAGCAGACCGGCGCTGCCTGGTGTGCGCGAGAAAAACCACGTACACCAGGCAGCGCCGGCGTAGGGGGAAAATGGCGCATGGGCGTCTTAAAATGGGGCAAGTCAGGTTACGTCGAAAAAATCGTCGTAACCCGACTTGCGCCATTTATTTTCGACGCCCATCCCCCATCAACATGACTCCTATCATTGTAAAGATAGGAGTCATGCCCCCTTGCCCAATGGCCATGCCCAGGGGACTTCTGTCCCCCGGGCATGGTCATTGGGCATAGTGGCATGTAGGGGGGCACAAATCAGGCCCCCCTATGCCAAAAAAAATTATTAAAAAAAAATAAAAAAATACTTACCTGAATGTCCCTGGGGTGGGTCCCTCCAGCCTTGGGTGTCCTCCTGGGGTGGGCAAGGGTGGCAGGGGGGGTCCCTGGGGGCAGGGGAGGGCACTCTGGGCTCATTTTGAGCCCACTTGTCCCTTAACGCCATGCCTGACCCAGGCGTTAAAAAGCGGCGCAAATGCGCCGTTTTTAGCCACGCCCACTCCCGGGCGTCTCTTTTGCCCGGGAGTATAAATACCACGTAAAGGCCTGGGAGTCATTTTTTAGACGGGAACGCCTCCCTTGCATATCATTAACGCAAGGAAGGGGTTCACGCTAAAAAATGACGCACATTCCGGGAACTTTGGCGCTATTCGCCTCTAACGCCATAGTATAAATATGGCGTTAGTTGGCGTTAGTTTAGCGTCGAATTTGCGTCGAAAAAAACGACGCAAATTCGGCGCAAACGGAGTATAAATACGGCCCTGTATTTTGTAACTTTGCGCCGTTTTTGCGTCAAAAAATGACGTAAATGCGGGGCTTAAAAAGTATAAATAGGGTCCTTGGTTTCTTGTACGTTTTCTCGGCTCCTCTGTTGTAATGGCAAACACTCCCTTACCTGCCGTAGCGCGCTACTCTGTCATAGGGTCGTAGTGCTGGAGTTTTGCTGCAGATATATGCAGACTTAGCCAACTAAAGGGAGACATGGGAAAGGCTCTAAAGGCGCTAGTGTAGTGGGGCGGTTAATTGTAGAGCAGTGGGCCCTCATATTCCTGGGCCCCGGTGCTACTGCACCTAATGACCTACTGAAAGCTATACCGCTGAGGGGAACAACGGTCTGCTTGGAAAGGGAACCCTTTTGGATTTTGTGTGCATCTTTATTTGTGAATATCGGTCATAAAAACGCTTTACTAAAATAAGGTTATTCAGACTGCACTAGAACTAATGCTCCTTTTATTGAGCAGCGCAAACTGAACTGCCTCTGACTCTTCATAGCATTTAGCAGACATGGGACTTGAGGCTGAACCTTTGCCCAGGATTACACAGTATTCTGTCATTTAGCAGAGATGGGACTTGTAGCAGAGGAGGTTTGCCTTGGATCACACAATTCAGTCAAGTAGAGGGTTCTGGGATCAAACGCATTTGGGGCTTCTGGTTTGAAAGGCAACATATGTTCCACAAACAGCACTTTAACTGGAAATATAGTAATGCTGGTACTCACTATACAGAGTACCTGTCTGCTCCTGAGAAGTGCTGGTCCTCTCTCGTTAAATGTATTGAAGCAGTGCTGAGAGGCGCAGGTACTCTCCCTTTCAAACTAAAGAAGTGTTGGTACTGACTACTCGACAGTACCTGCCAATGCTTAAAGGGGACAGTACTGTCAGGTTCAGAGTACCTGCACTTCTCTGTTTAGAGAGGGAGAGTACCCGCACTTCTCTGTTTAGAGAGGGACAGTCTCTGCACTTCTCAGCAGGGTGCTATACCTTTAATTAGACAGTACCAGTACTTCTCAGAAATAAGTAGGTACTCTGGAATAGGGTACCTGCACTTCTATTTTTCCATTTCAAGCCCTGTAGCTGCCCCTTTAAAGCACTCCTCACTAGTGAGTTGAGGGCGGAAACAGACAAAAAACAAGATCTGAGAGAGAGGATGTGGGTAGTGAGACACCGAAAGGCAGCTTCAGCAGTTACTGTGAATATTCCGGACTGGAGTTCCGGTGTTTTCATAAAGTATTCTGTGGTGGTTTTGCTGTGGGAGCAGTGGAGAAGGGAAAGTATGAGGACCGTCCGTACAAGGGAAAGAACCTGATGTCTAAGGGCTGTTTTAGGGTGATCGGTGAGGTGGTGGGTCGTAGGTAGAGGGGGGGAAGGGCTTCAATATGTCATGGGGTAAGGGGAAAATGCGTTTTCGGGTGGTAAGGCGCTGGTGGAGTTGTGTTAGAAAGGGGTGGGCCGGAGTGTTTGGGGCCTTGGCGTGGGGCTTCGCAGGACCGTGCGTGGCCATGTGGCCCACCTTGAAAGCCAAAGTCACACAGTGCATCAACAATGACGTGCCACATACTTTTACATCGTCAAATTGTGGCACATAGGTGGGGAACCGAAGCCCACGATCATACCATTTGGTCAAGCAGGGGAGCCAGGCTCCACTGAGAGCTAAATTTAAGTAGAATATCACATTCTCTCTATTTGAAAGAGTACATTAATGATTCAAAACTTTAGTTTTACTTTCGTGCCAGAGCAATTAAGTTTATTATAAGAAAGGTGGCAGAGGAAACCGAAAATATTACACAATGTTAGGCAACAGTTTCAACTATGTTGTGTAGAGTATTGTAAATACAACTCTGTGTCACAAATGTGGGGTGGCACAAAGCAGGGGGAGCTGTGATGGAGACCGTGTGGTGGCGTACTGTGCAGCATAGCTACATTAACATACACACATTTAAAATACACTACAGTATATTTTAGTCAACTATCAAATGTGCTGTAGTTTAAACTATAGCAAGTTGCATGGTTACTTTTGTGTTATGTTTTTTTTAATTGTGTAGAATTTAGAGTCATATCTTATAAGTATCGGAAGGGAACTTACTCCAGCCCTTTGGTGGAGCAAATCTCCAACCATTTCCATGGCTGGAAAGTGTTGGAGAACAGTTTGTGAATGTTCACGAAGTGACATGTTTATAGTTATCACAAACTCACAAAGCAAACTACATTTGTAGCGCCCACTTTACACCCCATACTTGGAGTTTATAGCAGCATATTGTTAAGTCGTCGTACATAAAATTGAAACAAGTGTCAATAGATATAGAGCAGCTAGGTCTCCTTTTTGGAATGTCTAGTAGGTGTAACGCAATCCACTTGCATCCATAAACGTACATTACGAACGTGAATGCCTTTGTGAACCAGGCCCTTCAAGTCTTTCTATGGAAGAGAGACTTTATCTCGACTCTAGCCTAGAGGAAGTCTGACTCATGCACAGCCCACTCCTACTTCATAACCAGTGGTGGTGCTGGACTGCAAAGCCCAAAGCTTCTCTAGATCACTGACACTATGCAGCCTAGCCGTACAACTCAACCACATTGTGTGTTTCAGTGCTTACAGACAGTATCCACAACTTGTTTTGAGGGCAGTTCATTTTCAAAGGACAGGTTCCCTGTAAACGCCTCCTCTTTCCTCTACAACTGAGGTGTACCCCTGAGCAGAAATCCCGCTTGCGGGTTCTTAGGAAAGTCATAACCATTTTTGAACCGGTGCATTATTCACAATTAATGTATGACATCTTAGTCACTTATACAGTTGTCACGGGTGCCCTTCTATAACTTGCACAAGACACACACGCACGAGCGTCCAATGGTGTGTCACCCTCAGCAACCGATACACCACACAGCCCTCCAGTTTCACACCATGTCAATGTCTCTCATACATCAAATATAGGTACAGCAGCCAATACCACACATGCATCCATCAATGACGTCTCTTACCCTATTCTTCTTATTATTATTTGAACATGTATAAAGAACACCATACACTCTGTAGTAGCCTCTTGGTGCTGTTACACACAAGCAGAGCATTGCATGTGATACTCAATGAGGAATTTTCATGACATGTGAGCCTCAAGGATCACGCTGACTTCCCATGGACTTCCCTCCCATAACGTGCGAGTGTCTAAAAGCTGTACACTAGTCTCCGATTATGTGTTAGTCTTTAACATACACAGAGGCCTCCCATAATGTGTTAATCTCTAACATGCACACTGGGTTGCCATGATGTGCCCGTCTCAAAAATGCATAGATGCCTCCAACGGTATTGCCGGTCTCTTATATCCACAGTGGCCTCCCATGATATGTCAGCCTGTTACATACACAGTGGCCGCCCACGATGTGTAAGACTCTTACATACACAGTGGACTCCCACAATGTGACAGTCTCTTATACACACAGTGAACTCCCATGATATGTCAGTCTCTAACGTACACAGTGACCTCTCATGATGTGTCAGTCTCTAACACAGACAGTGGCCTCCCATGATTTGTTAGTCTCTTACATACACTGTGGCCTCCGATGGTGTGTCAGTGTCTTACATACGGAGTTGGCCTCCCCCGTGTGTCAGTCTCTAACATACACAGTGGCCTTCCAGGATGTGGCTGTCTCTTCTCATACAGTGGCCTCCCGTGATGTGTCACTCTCTTACATACACAGCGGCTTCCCATGATATGTCTTTCTCTAACATACACAGTGGCCTCCCATGATGTGTCAGTCTCTAAGGTACGAAGTGGCGTTGCATGATGTGACAGTCTCTTTCATACACAGTGGCCTCCGATAGTGTGTCAGTGTCTTACATACGGAGTAGCTTCCCAGGTGTGTCACTCTCTTACATACACAGTGGCCTTCCAGGATGTGACTCTTCTCATACATTGGCCTCCCTTGATGTGTCAGTCTCTTACATACACAGTGGCCTCTCTTAGTGTGTCAGCCTCTTACATATACCGTGGCCTCCCATGATGTGTCAGTCTCCTACATACACAGTGGCCTCCCATGGTGTGACAGTCTCCTACATACACAGTGGTTTCTGATGGTGTGTCCGTCTCTTACATACACAGTGGCCTCCCATGATGTGTCAGTCTCTTACATACACAGTGGCCTCCCATGATGTGACAGTGACCTCTGATAGTGTGTCAGTCTCTTACATACACAGTGGTCTCTAATAGCGTGTCAGTCTCTTACATACGCAGTGGCCTCCCACAGTGTGTCAGTCTCTTACACAGAGAGTGGCTTCCCAGATATGTCAGTCTCTTACATACATTGGGGGTTATTCTAACTTTGGAGGAGGTGTTAATCCGTCCCAAAAGTGACGGAAAAGTGACGGATTTACCACCAGCCGTATTACGAGTCCATTATATCCTATGGAACTCGTAATACGGCTGGTGGTATATCCGTCACTTTACCGTCACTTTTGGGACGGATTAACACTCCTCCAAATTTAGAATAACCCCCATAGTGCCCTTCCAGGATGTGACAGTCTCTTAACATACAGAGTGGCCTCCCACGATGTGTCAGTCTCTTAGATACTCAACGGCCTCCCATGATGTAACAGTCTCTTTCATACACTGTGGCCTACAAAGGTGTGTCATTCTCTTACATACACAGTGGCCTCCAATGATGTGCTAGTCTCTTACATACACAGTGGCCTCTGATGGTGTGTCAATGACTTACATACGGAGTGGGCTCCCAGGTGTGTCAGTATCTTACATACACAGTGGCCTTCCAGGATGTGACTGTCTCTTATCATACAGTGGCCTCCCATTATGTGTGTATCTTACATACACAGTGGCCTCTCTTATTGTGTCAGCCTCTTACATATACCATGGCCTCCCATTATGTGTCAGTCTCTAACATAAACAGTGGCCTCCCATGATGTGACAGTCTTTTACATAGACAGTGCCTTCCAGGATGGTGTGACAGTCTCTTACATACTCAGTGGCTTCCCAGATGTGTCAGTCTCTTACATACACAGTTGCCTTTAAGGATGTGACAGTCTCTTATATTCTCAGTGGCCTCCCATGATGGGGCTGTCTCTTACATACACAGTGGCCTCCCATGATGTGTCAGTCTCTTACATACACAGTGGCCTTTCATACTGTGCCAGTCCCTTACATACAAAGTGGCCTCTAATAATGCACCAGACTTTTATATACACAGTGGCCTCCCATGATATGTCAGTCTCTTACAAACCCAGTAGCCTCTTATAGTGTACCAGTCTCTTACATACACAGTGGCCTCCCATGATGTGCCAGTCTCTTACAAACACAGTGGCCTCTCATAGTGTGCCAGTCTCTTACATACACAGTGGCCTCCCATGATGTGCCAGTCTCTTACATACGCAGTGGCCTCACATAGTGTGTCAGTCTCTTACATATACATTGGCCTCCCATGGTGTGTTATCCTCTCACATACACATAAGACGCCCACGGTGACTTTGACATGCGCACCCACCTGCAGTGACAAGTCAGACTTTAAAATATGCCCTGGCCTTTCATTGCTTTTTAGTCACTGTTGCTGTCTGTTTATTGCTTGTGTCATTTGACTCTTTAAACTGGATTCTCGGACATACCAAGTGAAGTGGTCAGTAAGAGCCGTGTTGCAGGGTCTACTGCCGGAGACTGCCTTCTGCGCGTGGTCTGATGAGACACACCCTGTGCCCTGTGGGCAAGTCTTGTTGTGGCTTTTACGGTTTCCTGTAAGATCTCACACCCTGCCTCTAAGTGCGCCAGCGTGATCCTCTCCAGTTAATAAGCGATTCTGTGGTAAACCAAACCCTTCTCTGCGCAGATCTTAGTGTTAACCACGATCGCCATGTTTCCGCCATTGCTCGACTGTTACCCATCAATGTCCGAAACAAAATAGAATTATCAGAAATACTCTCAACAAAAGGTTTGCGCCATAGCCCGAGGTTTGATCGACTCTTGCCCGACCCTACATCCCTTTGAGAGACGGTAGTCACCTGTGAACTAATCTGATTTCTCTATAGACTAACAGGCCTCAGAAATGCCATCTCTGTTGGGCTAACGTGTCCGTGAAATCTCACTTGGCTTTGTCTAGTGAAGAACTGGAAATGCCAGCGAGGACGTGGTCACGTGACTCCCTGTATATCTACCTTCTCAGGAGGAGCCCCAACTTTTCAACTTACGGTTGGACAGCCTGCTACCGTATACCCTAGTCCTCCTTGTAAATAAGTGGGCGACACCTGCGCCCCACGTTTGGGTCAGTCTCCGGCGCTTTGGCACTGTGGGGACTTTCATAACCAATGATGATATACAGATAGCGGCCTTGTTGAGTATGATTTAGACTCCACCTGGAATTATTCCAGATATTCCGATAGCAAGAGAAAGCGCCAAATCTAATGGGGAAAACCAAAGAAATCGGCAAAAACAATGGCCAAATATATACTGAAGTTCTTTAATGTATTATCAAGAATACGGAAACATAGTACATCAAACGGCACTCGCTGTATTTAATTTCATAAGTTTTAATGATTTGACATCTCTGTTTGAAAAATGTACATTATGAAAAGCCTCTGTCCGACGACACACCTGCAGGGACTCCCGATTTTTGCGTCCTCACTTATCACTCACCGTTCCCTCACACTTCATCAGCACCCCCTAAACGTCTGTACGCCATGATGTCGGGTTCTCTTTCGCATTAAATAATTCGTCTCACCCCCTTTGTGCTCGTCTGTGCCCCCAAAATCAGACAATTGCTTGTTACATTCAGGCACAGTTGAGGAAAGATAAACCAAACAAAAGCACCTTTCACTGTAAACTGAGTGATTTAAGACGAGTGGCTTCGACGCAAAAAGGGGCGTAGATATAATAAGTGGAGTATGTGGCCTGGGGTCCATGATTCTCAGGGACCCAGAGCTCCCCAATTGCGACTGTTCTGCTGTAGATAATGAAGGGCTCTTAGAGTTGAGGGGCATTTTCGCTGCATCTCAGCTGCCGCTATAATACATGAGTAGTGCAGCAGTGTTGCTGGCCTATGCTGCCGTATTCTTGCTTCGTGGCGCTTGCCATTTCTCCTTCCTGTCTGCTGCGTATGCTCATTTCCTCTGCTTGGGTGGAATATTTGTGGGAAAGTCCTAAAATGTTTATAATCTGCGAGGAGATAACGGAATCGGTATTTTCTGAAGAATGATCATCTCCGCGCGCCAGAAGTGGACAGTGTGGACATCTGTCTGAGCTACACTGGAGCTCAGTGATCTTCACGCTGTCCAGCTGCAGCCCAGTCCTGCCGTTCCCGCCTTAGCGGTTTCTTTCGGTTTAGGGACTTTTTGAACGCCCCCCCCCCCCCACCCGAACCGTAGATCTGTCTCCACCTTCCCACCTCATACGATCTAATCGAAGCAGCTGCAAACTTGCCAAAGAAAATGCGTCGCGACCCCCAGCCGATGATGTCTTTAGACGAGGAATGTGGAGGGAACTTAATCAGGACACGACTGGGTGCAGAAAAGAAAACAGCAGCTGCTCGTGAGGCTGCGGGAATGTGGCCGCGGGGAGCCACATCACCTCTGCTGCGCCCTGATCGAGTTAAGGGACACCCCTGAGTCCGTGAGCGCCATCCCTCAGCCTGCCCCCTCTGGGCAGCCACCGTCAGTTTCTATGGGAGCTTACTTTTATAAAGCGCCTTCAACTGCAAATAGTGCCTGTTGAGATGAGGAAGAGTTAGCAAGACACAGAGGTCAGCAGGGAGTGCTTAACTCTCTGGCTCATTTAGCTGCGTCTATGTGTTTATATGTTTCTATGTATCGTAAGTCCATCTTCCTTCATCCAACCATCAGCATAAATCCATCCATTCATCCGACAGTTCGTCCGTCTGATCCAGCCATCCATCCATCCACAAATGTATCCATACATCTACGCACACTTACAAATCCATCCATGCGCCTATGCAGCCAATCAAAATGCATACATACATCCACGTATCCATCTGAACCTTATAGAGATATCCATCAATTCGTACATCCATCCATTGGCCCACCAGATGCACCCATTCACTCATGCATCAGTCGGTCCACGTGTTTTCTCAATCTCCCTACATCTGCAATTTAATCTCTCTCGTCTGTAATCCTACGTGACCCGTCTTTAGTTGCTCCCTCTCGTCGACTGTTTTCCTCATCTATCAATTTGTGTTGGCCTGTTGTATACAGAGTTTTCTGCCCGCTTGCCATTATATGTTCTCTTTAAATTTATTTAAAACTTGCAAAAACAGCGCTGTTCTTATTACAGTGTCTAAGCGTCTTTTTATGTGAGTCTCAGTGCATGTCTGTGTGTGTCAGTGTTTGTACGTGTGCCTTCTGTGTGTTCAGCCTGGATGTCCCTAGTATGTATCCTCTACGTTTCTTTCTGGATTTGTGTGCATCTTCAAGTGTGTACGTGTGTCGTTTGTGTGTGCGTGCACGCGCGCGTTTCTCAGTTTCTGCGTGCGGGCGTCTCTGTGTGCCCCCTGTGTCTCCGTACGTGCCAATGTCTACGGTTTACTAGTGAGAATAAATAAATGTAATTATGTCTCATTCAGAACGACTTGTGCCACTTTGGGGTTATGCGTTCACTTTTACTGACTATAAACAACATAAACAGAAATAATGAGTTTATTTTAGCATGATTGAATGCAGCACGATTCCCTTAGAACTGAGCAACTCCTTAGTCACCCCATTTACTGGGGAGTAAAACACGAGACTTTCATTATTGTCGTACTTAAGACCCGTGTATACATACAGTCCACATATACACACGTACCCCTTCAATATACGTATCTATGCACATCCATGCTTATGCAGCCATGCACTTGCACTCATGCACACCCGCAGACACGCACTGACACACATGTATAGACACACGTGCAAACACACAAACATATGTATATAAGGATGCAAAGACAAGCGCGGGAAATATGTTTTTTTCACTCCGAGTTATGTCATTGAAAGGGTGAAACAGGTAAATAACTATACGAAGTCACCCAAAACATTTAATGGAAAAGGTGAGATAGAAATATATAGAATAAAATAATTAGCTATCCGACAGCAAACTTTGCTATTAGAACCGCTGTTGCCACCTCAACCTTTCAGTAAACCTAAAAAATGAGAGGAGGCCGGATTCGAACAATTCAAAGGAATACTCCTGAAAACAAAAACGGTTTATAGTTAAGAAATTAATAAAAAAAACTCAACTATAATAAAAATGGCCAGTGAAAACATAAATTCCCGTTGCCACATGTCTATACTCGGTCTTTTCTACAAATGTCAAAACGAAAGTATGTTGTACTTCATTTTTAGACGCATAAGGTACATGTGCAACTGCGCCATCTCTCCCTCTCTCTTTGTTGCGTGTGAGTGTGTGTGTATATGCATACATACACACACATATATACTCGGCCTCTGGAATACATAAAGACGTGACAAATATAGCTACATACACACAGAGTTTCTGTTGTATGTATATACCTATAAATATTTGTTTATGCCCCCACATATGTATGTAAATATGTATACAACATTTCTTCCAATTATTTTCTAAGGAAATGTAACACCTTTACCCCACACGCTCCCCACTTTAAAATATGCCTTTTGTCATTTTTTAGCAGTCCTATTAGCCAGCATACAAAAACGTCTATAGCAGGCAAGGCACGCGGCCCTCTTTTGCGCGGCAGCGAGTGATTGGAGGATGGGAGGAGAGGGGGAGAGAGAGAGGGAGGGAGAGGCAGTTCACCTTGGTACACCAGGTAGCATCAGGCCAGGTGTCCTTCCAACGCTGGGCCTTACCCGAGGATCTCTCGCTCCGCCCTCCTCCGACGTCCGCCAGGAGCACTTATTTTTTGATTTTTTTCCTTTCTCCATAAGGATGCAACACCTGTGGAGAAAAACACTGGTCGTGAGATGTCTTTGTAAAGGACCAACACTCAGTCTTTTATCAGTCGTGATGGTGGTAGTGGCGACGGCTTGTTCCCCATTCGTCCTCCGCGACGCCATTCCATGCCCAATCTAACCAATGTGCAGACTACTGTACAAAAGCATTGTCCTGAACAGGTAGTCTGAACACTGGGCCGACGGGACAGGTTCCGTGGACTCCACCAGCAGTCATCTTGGAAATCCTCTCCCAGTAGTCGAAGGAAGGGGGAAAGCCACTCAAGCGCCCACTCCTGCGGTATAGTGGCGTTGGGTCCAAACGGCGACACGGCCTGCACGTCCCGCGCTCTGAGGCAGGCTAGCGCACATAAGCCCTGGAGGAGATCTGTTTCCCACTCTTGACGTGGCACATTTGCAGAAAAACTGGGATCTGCCAATGAATTTAGGAGCAGGAAAAGGGAGGAGGGCTGGGCTTGCGCCTCCATATATGGCATGATGTCACCCAGGGGAGGCTCTGGGTATGCACTGTGCCGCTGGAGAGGCCTGCTAGACCTGCCTGCTCTCAGACATAGGTCTGTGTTTAAAATGGTACCAGATGTTTTAGTGTAATGTTCATTTCATCTCCGAGCCAGTTTTTTTTGCTCTCGTTCCCCCTTCAGCTCGGGCAGGAAGTGGGGGCCCCAGTATGGAAAAGCTGTTAAAAAAGAATCAAGATGCACAATTTTGACGGAGACCAACTGCAAGTGAAGGAAATGTTTAGAGTTGCACAATGCTGAAAAGGCAAGTTAAAAAAGGGGGAACATGGGCGATTTGCACAGCTATTTCCCGTTGCTTTACTGGTCTTGGGTTTAGTCCAGTTTGAGTCCCCTCCTTTCTTACCCTTCCCCCTCCCGCCTTGGGACTGTCAGCAGCATGTAGGCTGTTCTCCCAGTCTTCAGCTGTAATTGCGACCACTTCCTGAAGTGAAGCCCCCATGATAAGTCTGGAGAAATGTTCTTTGTCAAAGCCTCCATGGGAGTAATTGGTTCCACGTTTGGCCTTCCTTTCCCCCCCCCTGCGGGAATGTGGGCCTATCCTTGCTGGCGGAATACTTTACCATCACTGGAAGCCCAAGAGAATCTCTGAAGGCTTTCAAAGGCCCGGGCCACCTCCACTGTGCAAAGCACCTATTTCTGATCTCATAATAAATTGCTTCTGGTACATCAACAATGTGTAGCCTGGCTTGTCGCTCAGGGCTGTTGATTCTGCCGCTTGGACCGCCTGTGTTCCAAGCTGTTCCGCCCTCACTAGATGGAATTTTCCTATTATGTTTTTGCCCCTCGCCTTTTGATGACTACCAGATTTTGACAGACATTTGCCAAGTATGACTTGTCCAAAGATTTTAAGATATTTCTTTTGCCTCACTTCTGACCCCCCCGTCGACCCCTCCCTTTTCCCACATGCAGCAATTTCTGCTTTCTGTTCCCCTTTTGCTGTTATTTTTGTATGTCATTTGATTGGACTTTCCATCTTTTTTTTTTTTTTTTAGATATTCTCCTTTTCCCCTTCAGTTTTCATCAGCCATTCCTTTGCAACCTTTCAGCCATAATCAAAGTTTGTCCCTGCTCCACACACCACAGGTATTGAGCACATCCACATTGGACGTGATGGAGCAGCTCCACAGACTTGTCTCAGGGGAGAAGGGGGGAGTTTAGTCCAGGATTCATATTTACAATCCCACTTTCAAGAAGCATTCTGAATTATTATAACTTTCATCTCACCAGCTAGACAAAATGTAAATATTTACAGGTGACATAGGGGATTGCAAGGAATCCGATTGCAACACCTACAAAAGTACCTGAGATACAAGGCATCACATGTGGAGGGAATCCTTACAGCAAACCGAGAAAGAATTAATAAAGCTGAGACCTTTTTTTGTGTGGCCAAGGGAAATATGTGTGTGGTACCACAGAAACCTCCCCTCTATCCAAAGGCTTTTCCTCCTGATCCCACATCATGTGTTAACATCTTATTAATCTAAACTGATTCTGGAATCGTTTACTTTGTACTTCTGTTCTTTGTCATACTTTGAATTTGCAATTGGATCTTAGAATTACATCCTAGTTCCCCACTCCCAGGTGGCGAGCCAGATTATTCATTGGCCCCCCCCTCTTTCATGGATGTCTATGGTTCCTAAAATGTTTTTATTAGGGATTTTACAATATAGTACATTGGTTTCAACATTTCATTTGTTATTTCATGGCTACAGTTGACCAGGTATTATAACAGGAGATCTTACAAATCGATTGCGCCAAACCTCTACAGTTGACGCCTGGTCGGTAACATCATTTTAGTTTGTATCTGTTGCATAATTGTGAACAATGTGATCAATTGGGATATTACATGAGCAACTGTGAAAGGAGGAGGTGGTTGGGACTGGAAGTCAGCTGGTCAGGCGGAGGGGGTTGGTGTTGCGTGTAGTGATGGCGTTGTAAGGATTGCAGTGTGACGTGGACGCCTCTCGCTGGAAAAGTTGTAGTGGTGTATCGTCGTTTCACACTTTGTGGCGGCAATATGTTAGCGTCTGGGCCTCTGTGCATGAGGGGGCTGGGTGTACACAGCTCAAGGTGGAAGGTTGTCATCACTGTTCAACACCTGCAGCCCTACCAGCACAGCATCCCATACCAACGAGAATGGGTACTTGCGAAGGCCTCTTGATTCTTCTCTGTGGATTGCCATGCATTCAGAATCCGCCATTGGGCTAGTGTGTGCTCATAGGTGCCTAAGACTGTGGCCTCCCATGTGCTCAGCCCATTATGGATGTCCTTGATGACTGAAAATATTGATTACACCAGCCGCATTCGAGTTTTGAAGTCAAACTCTTGGCCCAGTAGTCCCCTGTGCATAACTGTGACAATGAGACCTATTTGGGCACTAATACTTCGTGAACTATCGGTTTTGCATCTTAAATTTCACTCCAAAATTGCGTGTGTCCTCCTTTATGTTGAGTGGTATGTATCTGTTTTTTTAAAAAGAATTTAGGTTATTTTATTGAACCCCCCCCCACCCATCTGCACTCACAATCAGTGAGTTTGTCTGCGTTGTACACAGGCTTACTGAGAAATCAGGACTAAGGAGAGATGTTGCATAGCTAACTCGATAAATTGTAGTATTTTTTGTAGCACTTTTACTCCATGAGCTGCAGTAAACAGAGGCCACAGTAAACTCAAAAGCGCTAGAAGCCTGTCGAAGGCACCCAAAACTTTTACCGTTGACTATCATTGTCTATGGAGTCACGTTACTTGTTCTGTGATGTTTTTCAGTATCAGCACTGTAATTATGTTGGGGAGTCCTATCTCGTGGCCTGATCATGCGAAATAGGATTTTATTGTGCTCTGCACGCTTCCCCAGAGGGGCATCTAGACCCTGATGGACAGTCCGCGAGGCCATCAGATCGGCGGAGCCCAGCAAAGGACTTCCCACTTCATTGAGAGGTCAACTCCTGACTGTCTGGGATTGTTTTGGTAAAAGTGCTTCAACTGTTGCGGTGAGAGACAAAATAAGTGCAGGTACTCTATATAAGAGTACCTGCTTGTTTCTGAGAAGTGCCGGTACTCTCCAAATAAAAGTATTACGTTTTTCTTGAAAAGAGCAGGTACTCTCCCTCTCAAAATAAAAAAGTGTCGGTACTCACTACCGGGCCATTTAAAGCACTGTTGCGACTTTGTTAGCACTTGCTTTCTATTCCAGAAACAAACCTCCAAATTAGGGACTTGTTTCTGAAATTGAAAGAAAAAAAAACAACAAGGAACTCGATGCACAGAGACCATTTTCCATGCAAATAGTTGCTAGTGCTGATTTTCGTTGCCCAGATCCAAAAAGCTTCACATCGAGGGCATGAACAGAAAGAATCTACACAAGGAGAATGTCCCTCACTTGGGTGGATGTCCTGATGCACTAAAGGTGGTGGTTCCCTGGCATCTCCTAAAGATTGGGTCCCAACGGAGTCAATCGAGACTTCACTGGGACACACTCAGGGGTCTCTCCACCTCTAGGTGAGCTGGGAACCAGTGAGTTTGTTGGGGTTGACGATTAATTCACATTCAACAACAATGCACAACAAACAACCTGAGTCATCTCACACTCAGCAACGTCTTAGGAAAACACTTTGAGACCTCTTTTAGGCATACGAATCGCTTTACAACTGGCAAAATGCAAATCTATACAATACAAGGAAACAGGCTGATAATAGCTTTATCTTGGCACGTGCCTTTCACATTGAAAAACTATGTTAAAATGTAATTCTCTTCCCTTCGATTTTCTGGGAAATTATATGATTTTGATTTTTGTTTTGTATTAGGCACCACAGTGCAAAATAGCATTGCTGTACATTAAGGAGCTGTTGAACATCTTTTCTTATTTTGGCTAGGAGGACCAGACCATCTGTGTAGAGATACTAGACAGTGATTCTTCAATGGTGATTAGCAGACCATTCATAATGTGAATGCTGAAAAGAATTATGCTAAGGCAGCTAATGTGTCCTACCCTTGCTCTACAGTAGATTGTACAAACCTGCCAGCATGTTATTGGCTTCAGCCTACAATCTCTTTGTCTTTGCTGATTGTCTGGATTATTCTTTTTGGTGTAGTGTAGGGCACTTTCCCTGGGATAATGTTTATGCACCTATGTATGTTTAGGAATCTAGATAGCTACTGTTATTGTATGTGGGGGAGAGAAGCCCACCTTACCATGTTTGGAAATTTATCTGAGTTTAGTGCCAGACAAAATAGTTTCAGCATTGTTGCGAAAGATTTGGGCTACTCCATTTGGCCATAGCATTAATTACTGTATCTTATGTATGGTTTTTGATTGGTGTTATATTTTTCTATTCTTTGGTAGAGGGTGCCAATACCAGACTGATCACAAAGTGCAACAGTGTTCCAGCAAGGTATTCATTGTAAATGTTCGATTATTCATGTGGTATAGTTAATATAACCACACATTTCAATACGGCTGGAAACAAAGAAGTCAAAGAGGCATGTGAGCTGTAAATTACTTCATTAAAAAATAACATATTTATATTAAATTAAATGTGCTCAGTGCCAAAGAGGCGAACACGCAGTACAATAGTGAAAGAAAATGCCCCACTGTGTTTGAACAAGGAAACTAATTGGATGGGCTGTTTAAAAGTTTGAAGAGTTGATAGGGAAAGGAAATGCCCATTTAAGAAATTCTTTGCAAACATTTTTTTTAAGACTACATCTTTAGGCCCCGTATGTTGACGACGTTTCGACCTGTAGTGATTCGAAGGTCGTCATCAGTACAAGGAAGTTTATGGCAGGAGCACAAATTCATTCTGCCTAGTCTTTTCAGCAGTGAGAATGAATGCTGGAAGAAGAGTCTTTGAAGGGAAAAATACAGTAGGAGTGATTCAGGCTTCTTAATGGCGGTAAATGAATGAGCCAATCTGCAAATAGGGGACCTTTTGGAAGAGCACCTGCATGAGTCCAGATGTGAAGGTAGTATTTGCAATCAGAGTCAAATCAAGTGTTATTTTGGTTTCCTGTATGCGGTCGCGTTGTAGTTAATAATTAGTTGAAGGATTTCTTCTCAATGTCTGTGATGTCCACAGAAGATTGTTGTCTCTATTCTGTCTATAGCAAGAACCCCACTTACCTTTTTATCACCTGGTTAGTCAGAAGTTGTCCCAAACCATGTATGCTGTGGTTCTTTCATTTGTAATTGGGTGGGATGTCACCATGGTTCTTTTGTAATTTACGTAGCTGCATGATGTTTTGGCTGATGTGTGCAAGGTATATCTAGGAGTTTCAGTTAATGCCTTTACAGTCGCTGTTAGGTTGGCGGTGATCACATAGTCTATCTTGCTTGTACTTGTATTGGCGGTTAAGAGGTTATTATAGTAAATCCCTCTTATTCATCATTGCTTGGGACTATTCAATCTTTACCATGTCTGAGGATTTGCTTAGTTTGTTGGTAGTTTATGGATCTAGGTTTTGTCCTTTGATGTGTACCCGGTTTCTTTTCTGTGCCTTAGTTCACATTTAGGGGCATATTTATACTCCGTCTGCGCCGAATGTGCGGCAATTTTTTTTTGACGCACATTCAGCGCAAACGTTGCCCCGTATTTAAACTTTGACGCCGAGCCCGCGCACGACAAAATTCCGCCGTGTGCGTCATTTTTTGGATGCGGCAACCCGCCTTGCGTTAATGATATGCAAGGTAGGCGTTCCCGTCCAAAAAATGACTTAAACGGCCGTGCGTCGTATTTATGCTTTCGGGCAAAAATGACGCACGGCCGGGAGGCGAAGCCGGAAAATGACGCACAGCCCGATTTGCGTCAAAAATTAACGCCTGGGTCAGGGCAGGCGTTAAAATGGGGCAAACACACCTGTATTTAATCAGAACACACAGAACAAACAGCAGAGCAGCAGAGCAGCAACAGGGAGACATGGAGGTGATTCTAATCCAGCATGCACGCAGACGCAGAGCCCAACAGCAACAACAGCAGCTACAAAAAGACCAGCAGGGACCCCAAAGGCAGCGCAGAAGGCAGGAGAGGATATTCCGCCCTAGAACCACCCTTCAGGGCCTCAGGGAACACAACATCATCCAGAGGTACCGGTTGAAACTGGCAGGCCATTCAGCAGCTGCTGCGCAACATAGAACCGCAGTTGGCCGCAACTTTGCTGACACCCCGCACCATCCCAACAGAAACCAAGCTGCTTGCTGTACTTCATATGCTGGCAAGTGGCTCTTTTCAAACAACTGGTGCCCTGGTTGCCGGAATATCACAACCATCATTCTCTGCCTTTTTGCCCAAAGTACTGGATGCCATCATTCGACTGACACCCGCCACATCTGCTTACCTAACACACTGCAGAAGCAGCAGGAAACAAAACAGGGGTTCTACCTCATCAGTGGCTTCCCACACATCCTTGGTGCAATCGACTGCACACATGTACGCCTTGTGCCACCTGCTGCAACTGAACACCTCTACCGCAACAGGAAGCACACACATTCCATCAACATGGAGGCCATAGTCGATCACCAGGGATTGATCACCAACATCGTGGCTAAATATCCTGGGAGTGTCCATGACTCATCCATCTTCCGTCACTGCACCATCAATGAACACTTCCAGGATGGACGGTATGGCAATGGACCACTTGTTGATAAGTACAAAAACCTACTTATATACACACTGCACAGCAACCCTCTAGGACACACAACACATACACCACAACAGCAACATGTGGACAGGAACACACTGAGGTCGTGACATCGCTAGACATGTTTCTCAGGTCACCATTGAACCTGTCACACATCGGAAATTACTGTACAGCCTAATGTTAAGACATCAAAGATCACGACGTGTGGAGTGGGTTGCACAAATGTCACCTTGCAAAATTTAAGTGTCCCAATGACCTTTACATTAATCCATTGCATAAGTCTAAAGGTATGGGATGTCCAGGGTACATTGATATGAACGTGTTAACAACACTGTCAATTGTAACCTGTGTATGGAACTATCATCTCACCCCCAGTGAAGACACACGGACACCTGTATCACAAGTCACAATGCTAGGGAGGGCACACTGTACTGCAAATCCCAAAACATACTGCTGACAACCGGTTAGCAGACAAACACTCGTTCAGCCAAGGAAACAACACAATGCAGATGGTACATCCTACAAGCCTAGGATGCTGCATTATAACACAAAAGAGTCACAGACAACACAAGACAACTACTGCCATGAAAGGTCACTTCAATAGGGCCAGCTACATCAATATGATCCCAATCATTTTCTCTTGCTGCTGATCAGGGGTATGGCATCCAGCCATGGATTATGACACCATTTGGCAACCCGAGTACTGCTGCAGAGCGTGCCTACAACGACATACATTGGAGGACACGCAGCATTGTCGAGAGGACCTTTGGCATCCTCATGTCAAGGTTCCGGTGCCTCGACATCACTGGTGGTAGCTCCTATATTCGCCGGAGATGGTCTGTAGGATCATCCTAACATGTGCAATATTGCACAACATTTGCATCAAAAGGAACATTCCCCTCCTGGAATCAGAGCCACACATGCCTGAAGAGAAGGAAGAGGAGGATGGTGGCCTGCAACATGAGGGGGAACTACAGAACACGGCCGCTGGTATACGCAGGCGGCAACAGATCATCAACAATTTCTTTTGAATATAATCACCTTCACCACTTTAGTTAACTAATTTCAATAAACACGTATAATAATCACCATATCATGGTCTGGCTATTCATTTTTGCACACCTTCATCTCTACTTATCAGAATAAGAGTATTGCCTCATGGAGCATTTCTGAGATACTGATTAGGCAACTGAACATCCCCTAGCTAATGTAATGCCTAACATACAATGGTCACATGCACACACACTGTTAATGACATATATCATGTACATTTCTCCTTTGAAGGCCAATAGCAGAGGACCACAACTATTTCACACATACATGTTGAAATCAAGGTCCAAAGCAGCATATGGCACACAACTAAGACACCGTCACTCAATAAGGGGAAAACAAACCTCATACATGAGGCAGTCAATGTGCTTTTGCATCAGTAACAGGAATGTCTGACCAGACCCTTGACAGCAGTAAGTCCAACTGCATCCAATATTTGGAAGGACTATCTGTGACTAGAGTTCCATAGAAGCAGAACATAGACAGCACAAGTGCCACTCTTATGAGCAGCATTGCACACATGACATTCCATGTACATGTCAGCCCATTTCCTAACTCCTGACACACCCATGCACCTAGTCACAACCCACCTGTCGGAAGAGGTCCCTGGAATCCTAAGATGTGTACCCTGATATTCCCTCCTCTACACACACAGACCAACATTAGCAATCCAGTGTGCTACACCCTTTCCTATGGTATGCCATTGTCATAGAACATCTGACTGCATGGACGTCAGGTTAATATATACACTGGCTTCTAGTTTCAAAGCCATGTTAGCACCTGTAGATTGCTTCCCGTGTGAAAATGTCTGTTGGCCCTTAGAATGCAAGTCTCACCTACAGGACTGGTGAGAAACAGATGCAGCCCACACCTGTGATCACCTACATGCACACCACCCATTTCAAAAAGTACTGCCCCTGCTGATGCCTGGAACAGCATAGGAGTTGCCATTTAGTCAATTACACCGTTAAGCATTGATACAAATTAAGCTGTGTAACACAGCCCTCGGGTTCATTTGTCACCTTCAAAAACACAGGACATACACAGTTTGACATGTCAACTCTCTAGTTTGTCCTCCAAACAGTCTGAGTTAGACCACTGATTATGTAACTTGTCAAATTGCTGGATCCTGAATCACCCTGCATTTTGTCAGCCTGACTGGCACCTGTCTGTGCGTCACACTAAAGTATCCCTGTGTCTACATATGTACCACACTTGCGTTAGCAAACCTCTCATTCATCAGGGGGTATTGGGCATGGGCTTCTTCAATGCATACACAAATACATTGGATAGCATCATCTGCCTTTTAACTGTACCATTTGAGTTAAATCCTCTGGGAAAAGCAAAAATCATGGCCCATCCCTTGTCTGGGTCGCATTTATGCATGAATGACAAAGTGTGACAGTGTCCCAGGGCCGTAGGCAGGGATTGAGTACGGGGCCTTCAGCACAAACAGCAACCTCTGATAATGCCCATGAAAAATACACACATGTCAGGACCATGACAGTTCACACACAGAATCACAGTGCTCACAACATAGTGATGGGCCGTGTGTGGTGAATAGCTGCAAGAATAATCAGCACAGGGGCTATGATGTTCCCAGATGCAGTGGGAATTGCAGAGGCTAACCTGTGTACAAATGTTGTAATGATACCTGCAGGAACATGACACCTGAGACATTATCTCACTCAGCACACCAAGGTTGCCCTGTTGACTGTCTCATTACACGTCTTTAGTGACAGGGTGGGACAATCCCCATGTAGGTTCACATGTCCACATCCACTTTACTCACATTGATCAACCAAGGATACTCAGGAGATACAGGAATAGCTGCCACTGACTCATGTTGCGTCCTGGGCCAAACTGTGACAACTTACACCCCAAAAAATATACAGGATCTTCATTGGACCACACACATGAACAAGACACCTATGTGCAATTGATCACTGGAAATATGTGGACACGTGCTGGTCCACCACAGCCACTTGATAGTTGGGGCTCACTTCTATGGCCTCAACCGTGGTGTCATCATACATTTGAGATTCACCCTTGTCTGTCTGTGCAAACAACATGGTACCCAATTCCTCAATGCATGTGTATGACTCACTGTGGGATTCACCAACTAGTGCCTAGGAAGCTGTTACCAAAACTCTAGGACATAGGATGTTTAAAATGTGGACCATTGACATGAACAAGAGTCTGCCATCTATCTGGTGCATGCTATGTCACATGTGGTGTCTACGTGACCCTAAATCTTGGAAGTCCACTTTAAGGATGTTGCTACATGTATGACTAACACACGCCCTCTCTCATTTCCACAATGACTTGCATCTAAGGATTGGACACATGTACGTCACATTCATACAAGCATATGTACAAATATGCTTCATGTGATACACACACACTTGGTCAACAAATACATTAATTGCCAAATAACACACTTTGCGCCAAAGGCATTTAGGTATTGTACATAAGTGCGTCACATTGCTATCCTCTCCTTATGCCAAACATGCACAATTTGTGCAACACATATATGTAGGCCACCAACTATTGCGTCAGCAAACCGTAAAAATACTGTGAAGGGAGTAGAGGATCATGGTCCACTGCAGTACGATGTCACACATGTGAACATACACCATCAACACCATAGTGTCTTCAATCAGCCTATCTCTGATGTGTCCCAAATGTAACATAACAAAAAATACAAGAAAAATTGCCCAAAACCAGTTAATGCACTGAAATTTTGACGTTCCTAGAGTTATGCGTCATTTTTTGTCTACAAAAACTGTATTTGCATAATTGTTTTGACTCACAGGAGTGAAAATTAGCCCACATCCAGATATTTGAACAGGCCATGTACTATTATGTGGATGTGGGCTAATTTTCACTCCTGTGCGTCAAAAAAAATGACGCAAATACAGTTTTGGTAGACAAAAAATTACTCATAATGCGAAAAAGGCGGGACTTTTCATACAGGAAGTGATGTAATAGGATATCCTGTTTACAGATCATGTTCAGTGGGTGTACTTTCACTTTCACTTTGCAGTCTATGATCCTTCTAGACTGTGTGGCTGTGTAGTGAGTGGTGTCCTGAGATTTTGTGCTTTTTTGTCCTGTGTGCTATCTGTAAAGTTCATTTGTGAAATAAATATTGTTGCTGTATACTGTACTACTGTGTTTTGTCTACATTTGTCCATTTATCTTGTGTTTTTGTTGTTTGTGGGAGTCTTTTGTGGGTAGTGTTAGTTTGGGGATAGTTGGGCTCTTTTAGTGGTTAAGTTTACTTTTCATCTGTATTTGTACCCCTACTTTCCCCCTTTTCCCCTTTCTATTTCTTTTACCCCTATTCCCTTTCACTTTTCAAGTATGTCTGGTAGGCCACGTCTTGGCAGGATGGGTGAAGAGGATTTGGGGGGCTTCATCTGGCTTGTGTGCCATTTCTTGCCACTCATGATCCAGGCAGGGGGCAGGGTGATACAGGGGTATCCAACAGAGGCGAGCAGAATCCGGTGGGGAAAGGTGCTGCATCACCTGCAGCGTGTGTATGCCAGCCAGAGGAGTGACCACCAGCTGAAGCACCAGTGGGCTGACCTCATCACCAGGGAGCAGGATCTCTTGGACCACCTGGGAATCATGATTGGTGGCACTGTTGGTGAGTACTAATCATGTAAATGTGCACGATTAAATGCTCTGTAGTGACATAAGAGGATGGCCAGGAAACAGTTTCAGAAGGCCTCGTAAGAAAGGGGAGAGTCTCCCCTTTCTTCCGAGGCCTTCTGAAAGTGTTTCCTGGCCCCCGATCACAGCACAGCTGCGATCTGGGACCAGGAAACACCACTAGACGCTAGGGATTTCACTTGGGGGGGTCGGCCCCCTCGGAAAACGGCCGCCCCACCCCCCCCGGGGCATATTTTTCTTTTTTAAAAGATAGGTGCGATCGCGCCCCCCCCCAGGGGAAACATTATTTTTTCTTCCAAAAAATAAAAAATAAATAAAAATAAATGGACAGGGGGTCGCCAGTGGGCAGGGCGACCCCCTGTGGGGGCAATATTTTTTGTTGTTGTTGTAGGGTTTCCCTGGGGGCCATTTTGGGTAACTGGGTAATAGTGGGTTAGCCCAACCCAGAGAGCAGGTGAATGCGGCGGCAAGCAGAGAGAGAGAGAGAGTGCTCTCTTGGGAGCTCCCCAATTTAGTTCAGCCCCAAATTCCACCACCCAAATCGTATTGTGGAGACATCAAAATTATCTATGGCAAAACAAACTGGTTTTGTAAGGCAGGCACCTGTGTTTTTGGTCCTGGGTTCGGCGGCCATATAGAGAAACACACTAAACCCAAACATTTCTGGAAACTAGACATTCGGGGGAGTCCACAGAGGTGTGACTTGTGTGGATTCCCCAAAGTTTTCTTACCCAGAATACCCTGCAAAGCTGAAATGTTGAATAAAAACTCTATTTTTCTCGCATTTCTGTCACACAAACTACAGGAATATGCTGGGATCCACAAAATTCCTACCACCCAGTGACTCCTCACCTGTCCTGATAAAAACACTACCCCACTTGAGTGCCTACACCTAGTGCCTGCGTCAGGAATGGATCACCCCAGGGTCAACAGCTGCCTCATGTCAGGACCAACATTGAACGTTGTGTGATCTATTCCTGTCGCGGGCACCAGGCCTACCCACACAAGAGAGGTACCGAGAGACTTGGGGGAATGCTGGATGGAAGGCAATTTGTGGCTCCTCTCAGATTCCAGAACTTTCTGTCACCGAAATGAGAGGATAAAGTGTTTTTTTGGCCAAATTTTGATGTTTACAAAGGACTCTGGGTAACAGAACCTGGTCAGAGCCCCACAAGTCACCCCATCTTGGATTCCCCTGGGTTTCTAGTTTTCAAAAATGCGCTGGTTTGGAAGGTTTCTCCAGGTGCCGGCTGAGCTAGAGGCCAAAATCCACAGGTAGGCACTGTTTTCTATGAAAAAATGTGATGTGTCCACGTTGTGTTTTGGGGCACTTCCTGTCGCGGGCGCTGGGCCTACCCACACAAGTGAGGTATCATTTTTATCGGGAGACTTAGGGGAACGCTGGGTGGAAGGAAATTTGTGGCTCCTCTCAGATTCCAGAACTTTCTGTCACCGAAATGAGAGGAAAACGTGTTTTTTAGCCACATTTTGAGGTTTGCAAAGGATTCTGGGTAATAGAACCTGGTCAGAGCCCCACAAGTCACCCCATCTTGGATTCCCCTAGGTCTCTAGTTTTCAACAATGCACAGGGTTGGTAGGTTTCCCTAGGTGCCGGCTGAGCTAGAGGCCAAAATCCACAGCTAGGCACTTTGCAAAAAACAGCTCTGTTTTCTGTCAAAAAAATGTGATGTGTCCACGTTGTGTTTTGGGGCATTTCCTGTCGCGGGCGCTAGGCCTACCCACACAAGTGAGGTATCATTTTTATCGGGAGACTTGGGGGAACATAGAATAGCAAAACAAGTGTTATTGCGCCTTATCTTTCTCTACATTTTTTCCTTCCAAATATAAGAGAGTGTGTAAAAAAGACGTCTATTTGAGAAATGCCCTGCAATTCACATGCTAGTATGGGCACCCCGGAATTCAGAGATGTGCAAATAACCACTGCTCCTCAAAACTTTATCTTGAGCCCATTTTGGAAATGCAAAGGTTTTCTTGATATCTATTTTTCACTCTTCATATTTCAGCAAATGAATTGCTGTATACCCAGTATAGAATGAAAACCAACTGCAGGGTGCAGCTCATTTATTGGCTCTGGGTACCTAGGGTTCTTGATGAACCTACAAGCCCTTTATAACCCCGCAACCAGAAGAGTCCAGCAGACAAAACGGTATATTGCTTTAGGAAATCTGACATTGCAGGAAAAAGTTACAGAGTAAAACATAAAGAAAAATGGCTGTTGTTTTCAGCTCAATTTCAATATCTTTTTATTTCAGCTGTTATTTTCTGCAGGAAAACCTTGTAGGATCTACACAAATGACCCCTTGCTGTATTCAGAATTGTGTCTAGTTTTCAGAAATGTTTAGCTTTCTGGGATCCAGCATTGGTTTCACACCCATTCCTGTCACTAACTGGAAGGAGGCTGAAAGCACCAAAAACAGTAAAAAGGGGGTATGTCCCAGTAAAATGCCAAATTTGTGTTGAAAAATGTGGTTTTCTGATTCAAGTCTGCCCGTTCCTGAAAGGTGGGAGGATGGTGATTTCAGCACCAGAAACCCTTTGTTGATGGCATTTTCAGGGAAAAAACCACAAGCCTTCTTCGGCAGCCCTTTTTTCCAATTTGTTTGGAAAAAACGAATTTTCACTGTATTTTGGCTAATTTCTTGGTCTCCTCCAGGGGAAACCTCAAACTCTGGGTACCATTAGAATCCCTAGGATGTTGGAAAAAAAGGACGCAAATTTGGCGTGGATAGCTTATGTGGACAAAAAGTTATGAAGGCCTAAGCGCGAACTACCCCAAATAGCCAAAAAAGGGCTCAGCACTGGGTGGGGGGGGGGAGGCCCAGCAGCTAAGAGGTTAGGTTAGTATGTGTTGCCCTCCATGTGTCCCATATCATAAGAGGGGTGGGGGTAGATGTTTAGAACGTTTTGTTGCATGTGATAAGTAAATGTAGCTTAGGTTAGTTAGGGACAGTTGTGGGTAATGAGTAGTCAGGGTAGATAAGGGTAGGTATGATTTTTCCCTCAGTTTCCTCTATTGTGATTAGCATCTAATAAATATTTGGTTAACCGTTAATAGTATGTGTTGAATGGTACTTGATCGTGGGTTTGGATTCAGTGTACATAGATTTGGTACTATTACATTTGTGTCCTATGCTACAAACAAATCCCAACTGAGCTGTACGATTGGCAGCTAGCCCAGAGCTACCTTGCAAAGTCTCGACCCTTCGTTGCAACCACCAATCACAGTTAATATGGATGACAATGTGTTTCTGTTGATAAGTGTGTTTTCAAAGTCACAAACAGTGCTTCCAGACTTGGTATTGGGGAAACAGTTTTAGGTCTGACTGCAGTGTGATGATCAAGGACGCCCTTATAAGATGAGTTCTCACTGGCACTCTTGTATTCTTGTCTTCACGACTCTCATATATCAATTGTGACACAGTTCAGCATGATTAACCATTTGTATGTAAACTCAGACACCTTCAGTTATGCAGTTTTAGTAGTGTTTGCTTAGATTAGTGTGCCATGTTATTTGTGTTATATTTGCATGTTGACCACATTTTGCGGCCACTATTTGATGACTTAGTTATCCCCTGAGGAAGCATTATTCTGTCAAACACAGCATGATGGTGTATGGTTTCTCACTTCATCCGATTTGTCCCTCAGGATGGGCAGAGTATGATGCAATCATGGGCACTGTGCAGATTTCTCTGACTACATATTATCAGGACAGTTGTATTGACAAGCTACGTAATTTGACAGCAGGCACTTTTCAGTTATCTACTGCACAGTTGATATGTCACATTATCCAGAGACAGAAGTGTTGTGTAAGTGCTATTTATTGACAAGTGCTGTAGTGCTATCTGTACATTGTCCATGATTGTGAGTCCATTATAGTGACATCTTACATTGTGATCCAACACAAGGGGTTACCAGAATGCTTTTGACATGCTGGGGTTGCTGTTTCAGACAGTGCAGAGGGACAGAATTTGCCAATGAGTAGGAGAGAGACAATCACTGGGCTGGGTGACAAGATATACAGTGGTTTGCAGAACAGTGCTTGAGTACAGTTGTTGCAAGACTGACAAGTTACAAAGCGCAGGACCTTGGTAAATGTTGGCCATGTGGCAGGGACATTTTCCTTGTGAATGTGATCTGTTCCATGTCTTCTTCTTCTGATGTGTGTGTTGCCTCCTCTGTCCTTGTTGTTGTTGGTTGTGAAGGGGCAACACACACCTCAGTGTTAGAAGATGTAGAGTCAGACATCCCGGTCGCTGCTCCCTGTGAAGGTCTTAAGGGCAGTACTGCAGCAAGGAGTATCTGCTGTTTTTTTAGAATAGCAGCCACATCACAATGGTAGGCAGCCAGTTCGGCCCTGAGGGGTTCAATGTTGCATTCGTGCACGCGTTGACAGGATTGCTGTTGTAGGTGTTGGGTCAACTGTATTACAGCTGTGCTGATTTCCTTCTGGGTTTTCTGCAGTTCCTGCAAGTTAGATGTTAGGGCTGCATAGCTGCTGCCTGATCTACAGATGACATAATGCACAAATGCATCCCCTCAAGGCTGGCTGCCATATTTTGCATCCCCACCCGCACCTCCTTCGCCAGCTCCCGCTGTACTCCAACTACAGTTCTCTCAAAGCTGGTGCCAGTGTCGTCTGAGTCTTCAGCTATATTGGAGCTGGCAGGTCTTACAATTGGGGTGTTGGGTGGATCCTCTGCGAGGGTTGCTTCTTCTGTGCTCCTCCTTGTGACTGAAGGTGGGGTCTGGAGGGTTTCAAGGACCTTTTGGACAGTCTCCTGGGGAATGTTTATTGGCTTGTCATCCATGTCATCAGGGAAATCTGGGACAGGCATATCCGCAGGAGATCCATCTTCCTCTGCAATGAAACAGGGTACAATTAGTGTGTCTGTGTTGTGGCAATTTTGATGTGACGTGCCTGCCTTTTGATGAATTCACTTTGTGATCTTGTTTTGTGTTAATTGCTCCAGTCCTTCAGATGGGCATTCTTCCAGGCCTATGGCCCACCTGCATGTCACATGTATGTTATTGAGTTATTTGACTTGTCAGCATCATCGCCTCTAGGTGTTGGTTTAGGCCAAATAGAAAATTGCCACCTTCTTGTCCTACTCAACCCTCCGTCTACATCCATTCTCATGGTGAGACCTTTCACTGGCTGTGGGTGTTCTGATGGCCCTGGCAGCACACTTAACAATCTGGACCTGCCCCAATCTCTGATCTTTCACATCCACTTAAATGTATTTGACATGTGGCATATCCTATGCATAGCAATGTTATGACACAATATGGATGTTGGCATTGGTAATGTGTACTGCTGATGTTGGGGAATGTGTGTTACATTGGATTGCCCTGATAATCGTATCAGTGTCCTATTTCCTCCTCTAACTGTGCAGGTGTATTTCAGTGACCAGTTACATGTGTCTCCCCCTCAATGCTGTTGTCTGAGCAGTATGACATTTGGGATGTTGCATTGTTACCCAGGCACAGGATGGACCCTGACATATGCAGCATGGGTGTGTCCTTAGTGCTGTGTAGCTCCTATTGTTGTTTACATTGGCTGATGTTAGCGACAACTATGGGCATTGACATTTGAGAGTACTGGGGCCTTTGTCTTGTTTCAGGGGATTGTTAACTTTGTCATCCTCAACCCTCTAATTTAGGTGTGTATGATCCATGGGGAGGTCACTGCCATTGGCTACTTGAGCTGCACACAGAGCGGAGGTGGTAGTGGCAACTGTTGTCGCAGTTACATTCCAGTTGTCGGTAAGGCTAGAGGTTGTTAAGAGGGCCCTAGTTAATGTAGGGGGTAGGGTGGCTGACGTGTGCCGGGATGTCAGTTTGACGTTGTGGCCTTCCCTCCTGGCGTGGCTTTCCCTTTGCTCCATCGCTGGCATGACAGCATGCCCCCATGGGACTGTTGTTGGTGTTGTGAAATGGTGTGCCCCAGGTCTTCTCAGAACGGGCCATGCCCCCCTGCCGTGCCCCTTTACCCATGCCACTCCATGTATAAGATGACTTCCTTGAATTTTGTGGTTGGTATCCCCCCCGGTTGTAGATGACATTATTGCATTATAATTCCCCATGCGACTTACCCTGCATGTGCGTTGTCTCCTGGTAATCTGCGCTGTCCTGTCTTTGAATCCATGTGACGATCTCCTCAAGGATGACGGCTGCGACCATCTCCTCCATGTGGTCCAGGGCCTCCTTGTGTGCTGGACTCCCCCCTCCAGTCTGCAGTACTGCCTTCCTGTTCCTGGCCATCTTTTCCTTTGTCCTGCGCTTGCAGTCATGCCAGCGTTTCTTGCACTCTTTGACAGTTCTGCGTACTTCAGCCACACTGTTAATCTTGTCGAAAATGTGTTGCCATATAGCCTCTCTCCTACTGATTGGCAACTTAGAGGTGACAAACAGTTGGTGCTGGTGTTCCGTCACCTCTTTAACCAGAATTTCCTGTTCCTCTGCACTGAAGCAACACTTTCTTTTCTTCTTAAAAGTGTCCTGGTTCTTGTGTGGGTCCTCCTGGCTGGTTCCTGGTCTGCTGTCATCTTCCTGGGGTCTGTAGTGGCATCTGGGATCCATTTTGGCTCTCCTCTGGTGAAATGGCAGTGTTCGCAGGTTTGCTTGACGCTATTGCGTCAAAAAACGGCGCATATCCGGTTTGCGGGGTCGTAAATCGACCCACAGTCATTTCCGCCGCGTTAACGTTGTTTTGCTTTACGACTTGACGCTGCGGTGTGCGTCAAAAATAATGACTCCCACCGGTGGTTTGCGCCGCCGTGCGTCAAAGTATAAATTTGACGCCCGCACGGCACACCAAAATGGCGTTAGCCGGCGGTAATATTTTTGACGCAAAACTGCGCCGGCGCAGTTTTGCGTCAAAAAGTATATATATGGCCCTTAGGTCTTAACGTTTCAGACTGTTCCTCCTGGTTTGGGAGCAGAGGCTCCCACAGTTCATGGTGTGGAAGGTGTCCATGTTATAGCAGACAGATGAATCAGTAACGTGTATTGGTTCCCTGTTACTTAGATAACGCCCATGAGGTAGCAGTTATTTTATGAGGAGGACCTCCTTTTTCTGGTCTAAGGTTCACTTGTACCAAATTTGATGACTCCTGGTTGTCTTAAATTTTTTTTTAAACTGTTTATAAGCGGCAGTTCCATGGCTTATTATCTATTTCTCTACCAATGTTGAGGTGCTGCGACGTTTAATGAAGAACATAGATATTTAAGTGTGGTGTGGGGTCTATGTTCATTTAAATGTACTGTGACATGTATGATTGGCTGCATGCTGGCTGTACATAGCTTTGGTGAATGGGTAAATAAGAACACTTTTGCGTCATTCTTATGTGGATGTTAAAGTTTTATGTAACATGTTGGGCTGTGAGGTTTTTATGGGTGGATTTTTAAGAATACTTTTTTATGAAATATGATTCTGCTGTGTAACTTATATGACTAAGTTAGTCTTATAAAGTTTAATTAACTACTGGAGTGAGCAGACTTTTAAGTAAAATCATTTGTTTTAGTTTCTTCTCCAAAGACCTGCGGTTCCAATCCTTATATTTATTGCTATTAAAGAGCAACACTAAGGCCCTCATTATGAACCTGGTGGTCTCATGACCACTAGGTTCGTGGATGGTGGTCAGACCGCCACCAATGAGGTGGTCCGAGCTCCATATTACGACCGCAGTGGTCGTGCCACGGTCGGACCACCAGCACCGCCAGGATTTGTTGTCCTGGCGGTCTGACTGTTGTAGCAGTCCTAATCTGCCAGGGCAGCACTGCCCTGGGGAATACAACTTTGTTTTCCACCAGCGGTTTCATGGCAGTAGCACACCTATCAAAAGGCTGTCGGAGAACAGGTGCAGGGGCCCCCTCATGCACCCTGCACTCTACAGCATTGCTACCGGCTGGATTGCAAGCCGGTGACAATGCTGTAGGATGTTTTCCACTAGGCTGGTGGGAAGAAACTCAGGTTTCCGTCCGCAGACCTAGCCGGAAACTTGTAATGGGCCCGGCGGGAAGGTAGCCACATAGGCAGCAACCTCCCCGTTGGAATTTCGGCAGACGGCTTAAACAGTCTGCCAAAATCGCAATGAGGCATTCGGTGTCTTTCCCCAGTTCAGGAGTTGTTGTGAAGCTCAATGATTTGTGAGTTTTCGAAAGTGTTCAGTTTATGACTTCAAATGAAAGTTATCTTTGTTGATGTAACTGACATTAGCGGCACCCTTTAGGTAAGTTTGTTGTCCAAGAAATAGAGCATTCCCTGTTTTGTGTTTTTGCACACCGTTGAGTGTTTTGAAGCAGATCTCCATGGATCCTCTTCTTTATCTTGCTGGTCTGGTAAAGCACTTCAGTCTTCAGACTGTGAATGTTGATCGTGCTAGATGCATGTCCTCAGGTCCGTTTCAGTTCTCTTTGTATTTCCTCTTTGGTGTGTTCATGGTTGGCCTTCATGCATACCCCCGTTGTCCCTTGTATGCTTCTCACCTCCATCATGCTTGTGATTCTCTTTCTATGCACATGTGCTCGACCCCGCGAGATGCGATTGTCCTCGTGTGCTTGTCCGCTCCTGCGCTGCTTTGTCACCCTTGTGCTTCTCTCCAATTGCTTTTCCTGCTTCATGTTGCTCTCTCTCCATTTGCCTTTTTTTCCTGCGCCCTCCAAGTTGTTTCCCCTACGCCCCCCTGCCCCCATCGTTGCTTTTGCTCACCCCCATCTTGCTTCCCTCTATGTCCACCCCACCCTCTGTGATTCCCCTATCCCCTGTGTTGGTTCCCCCACCAGCTTTTGGCACTTTTCCCCTTTTTATATATTGATCCAACTCGGATCGGTGAATAAAACGAATTAAAAAAGTTTGTGCAAATTTGTAGACCCAAACGTACTCCTACAAAATTATGCTGCTGGTCGCACCATAGGTTTCCCACCCCTCTTTTTTAGCCATGCTGCATGGCGTCGCTGAACCCACTGGCGAAGCCCAGAGGTGCCAAAGGCTAGCCTTACTTGCTTTGCCAATGCTAGTTTACATTTGTTTGCTAACAGTGGGACTATGTCTTGCATCTGTTTAGATCCTTTTTGAAACGTCTGTATCTGGTCAGTGTACTGCAACCTTTCAGCTACAAATTAACGCCTAGGAGAATATCTATTGCTAGTGATTGTAACAGCAGAAGATTTGTTTTCTATAAACACACATGAAGTCAGAAATAACATATTTGAAGACATCATATCACCCTTGACATTGTGGATAAGTGAAGCTGCAAACGATTGCTCTTCTGTCTCCTTTCCACATATGGAGAATGTTTAATTAATATTGCACGGTGGGATATGAGGTGCAGGAAATGTTTGTTTATATAAATGTAATATGGGTGGGAGTTACGTTTAAGTGATTATGTTGGTGTTCAGCCTGAAAGAATTCTTTTACATACACATCTTTTTGGTTTTTGTAGTGTAGCCTCTGTCAACCTTAACTACCTTTTCATTATAATTTGTAATTAATTTCATTGGTTTTATAAAGTCATGGCTTTCTAATGTTTGAAGCGAATCTCATTGATTATGTGCTCGCTTTTCTTATTGTGAACAGGGTGCCAGTGTAGCTGTTAGCCTTTTTCGACTCTCCCTCACCCTTCAACAAATGGCTATTGGGCCAGCACTAAGTTCAAAATTGTAGACATTGCTCCAGGGTACCTGTTACCTGTTGTTTGCTTCAAAATTATGCGGTCAAAAGAGGCTAAGGGTATGCCATATCTTATCCCTGCGGCCTGAGTGCCAGGTCAGCAGGTTGTGACGTCTGAAAACTGGCACTGTGGTCTGTCAGTAATTGAGTAGGGGGTGCCCGGCCAGCTTTCACCTCTTTTATGCTTCCTTGGTCCACAGACTGGTGCCGGCCAAAGAGTATCGGAGCAGATGATATTCTGAACCGGGTGTCAATGTCCTCCTTCGTTTTTTATTTTACACACTAGAAATATGTTAGAAATTGTGAACAGAGCACTGGACCAGCTATCACCTATTCTGGACTTACTTAGGCAAGGAGGACCATAGCGGCTAATCTCAACCTGGTGACCCCTAATCCAGCCCAATAGTACCCAGACCAGCCCCAGCTCAGTGACTACCAACGCAGACCCTTGACTCACCTAGCCTAATGACAGCCAGCTGGTCACTGTGAGCCACAGCCCATTCATGTGACTCCCAATCTGGCCAAGTGACTACACGTCCAGTGCCATAACTCCCTGGCCTGATCCCATGGCTGCCACTTTGACCCAATGACTCCCCTTCTTCCTGAGCCCAGTAATTCACCACCTGGATCAATGACCTCTGGTCAAGTGACATTTTCCATCCCAGTCCAGCCCAGTGTCTCTCACTCCAGCCCAGTGATTCAGTCCAACTAAGGGACTCCCTGTCTATCCCAGTATACAACAGTATACAACAGTCCAGCACATTGACTAACTTATTCTTACTCTTAATTACTCATATTAATCTTCTACTTCTTCATACTTCCTTGTACTCTCTCCTTTGCTTAGACCTACTTATTCATTCTCCCTCTACTTACTCCTACTATTAATCTTTCTTACTCTTATTCATATTCCCAATTAGGCCTGAGCTTTCCAGGAGAGTTACAGTTCAGGAATCTCATGCTGCTTGGATTTTTCTAGATGTGTAGATATACAGCTAATAAAAACAGCACCCCTTTCCCAGCTCCAGAAGGGATTGCTCCAGAAAGCAGTTCATACAGAGGTTTGTCTTCACTCCCTATTGGTACTTTCATTCTAGACTTTGACCAAGTAGACTGTCCTCCCGTCAGGCAGTGGAAAACTAGCCTCACTACTAGCTGGCAGGCACTCAAATCCTCTGAGTTTAACTTTTGGTGTGTATGAACTTCCATTGAACCATGGTCATACTGGTTTCTAAATCCCAGTGATCTATGACCTTCTGACAATCCACAAGGACTGGGTCGGAATACTGCTACGGCTGGGAGACACCCGTTAGAGAACCTGCATGTCAGCTTCTCATACATTCAGATACTCACTTTCCAAGCCAATAGTGAGCCTGATGTATCACTCGTCAATATGGAGGAGCAGATTGACATTCTGAGGACTTGGAGTTGTGATCGATGCAAGCAAGATTCACTATTTGTAACCCTTCTTGCCACATGTAAAGGAAACTTTCCAGGGATTTGCCCAGGACATTCACATCCCAATTTGCTTTATGAATCTCATGGAAAGACCCAAACCTCCATGAAATGTGTCCCTTCATTGTGCCTTTGGAATACCCAGGACCATTCTATAAAGGTACCTCCCCAAGCTTCTGCTTGGTCTTTTCCCTGCAGGCTTAGTCTGCTGCTGACAATGGCCCTTTCCTCGTAGCCTGTTTATTACACAGTTATCATCAACTATAGAAAGCTGGTTGGTAGGATCAATCTCGATCTTAGAGTGAGGTAACTCCTGTCTCAGTTCTGTACGAAAATAATTCAAGAGACAGTATACAATAAGTTACACAATCCCTAAATCATTGACATCAAGAAACCAGTTATCCAAGTTTCTCCATGCATGTAAGTCTCCCAGGACATTCACTGTCTCTCACTCACCTCCTTGATACTATAGTATTACTGTACTGGAATAAACCATATTTTTAAGCAGCCTTTCATGTAATTCCAATTCACATGTTCATTTTAATCAAATTCCACCATGGCACTGTTTCCACTGAGGAGAGGACAGCACAGTTGTAACTGCCTGCTCCTCCTCACTCAATTACTTCATGGTATGAGGTAAGTGGAACACAACCCTTTAATCTCTTTTACTCCAAAGGTGTAGTTCCCTGACACTTTTAGTTGGACATTGGAATGAGGGTGCATCGGATTAGCTGCAATAGAATCTAGATCTAGAAAGTGGACTTGGGAGGACGTCACTTTCTCCAGGTAGATCTTAGATTTTCACTGCTATTTTAATTGTCAGCTCTGTCTCATTCTGTTTCTGCTGTGTCCCTTCACATCTTCTCACACCCCTTCTTCTCATTCTGTTGCTATGCTCCAAGCCCCTAGAACTATCTGACATTATCCTATTCCTTGGCCTTCTTTCTAAGCATCTTCAGCACAAGACACATAGGACCTAATTTGGACTTCAGTGGACAGGGTACTCGATCTAAACATGGCAGGTGTACTGCCAAACGTGCTCGTGTTTCTGAATAGGAAACCAAGGAAATAACCACCACAGGCTGGAAGAAAACTCTCAGCATGTTAGGGACATTTTGTAAATTGCAAACTAATGATTTGGGAGATTGTTTTTGAAAAACAAAACACTTTGCTGAGTGTGTACATTAAGGGGGTCATTCAGACCTTGGCGGAGGCCGTCCGCCAAGGTACCGCCGACAAATGACCGCACCGCGGTCAAAAGACCACGGCGGCCATTCAAACATTTCCGCTGGGCCGGCGGGCGCTCTCCAAAAGAGCGCCCGCCAGCCCAGCGGAAATACCCCTGCAACGAGGACGCCGGCTCAGAATTGAGCCGGCGTAGTTGCAGGGGTGCGACGGGTGCAGTTGCACCCGTCGCGTATTTCTGTGTCTGCAAAGCAGACACTGAAATACTTTGTGGGGCCCTCTTACGGGGGCCCCTGCAGTGCCCATGCCATTGGCATGGGCACTGCAGGGGCCCCCAGGGGCCCGCGGCACCCCCTACCGCCATCCTGTTCATGGCAGGTTTCCCGCCATGAACAGGATGGCGGTAGGGGGTCGCCATGGAGGATTCAATAGGGCAGCGGTAAACCGGCGGGAGACCGCCGGTTTACCCTTTCTGACCGCGGCTGAACCGCCGCGGTCAGAATGCCTTTGGGAGCACCGCCAGCCTGTTGGCGGTGCTCCCGTGGTCGGTGACCCTGGCGGTCACCGGCCGCCAGGGTCAGAATGACCCCCAATATGTGGCTCCGCTTAGAAAAGTTTCAATACATTCAAGGTCATGATGGATGCTCTATTGAAAGCAAAGAGGCTTGCTTGCCTGTATAGCAGTCAGTCATCCACCAGGCCAGCAGACTGCATTCCCTTGTTGTCTGGGCAAACCTGGGCCTTTAATCACCAGCAAGTTTGAAGTGGATGGTGTAGTAACATTAGTATCATGGAGAGAAGAGGTTCTTGCTGGGTCAGGGGAATCTTGTGGAGGAAGACCCTGACTATCTCTATGCCTGGTGCCTGTGGCATCCTTTTCTGTATGCCAGATTGACAATCCAGCTATTAGCTTCCCTATTGTCACATTTTCATAGGGCGTCTTGCATAGACTCCGGAGCTCATCTTTGGGCAATAACTTAAAGAAAGGTTTCTCAAGGTTTTTAGTGTCAGACATGTATTAACTACTCCCTAGTGTAGACATGCAACACTTTATTGAATGCTATCACATCAAAAAAGACTGGAATCAGAGCAGCCATGTATGCCCACTTAGCAGGGCCTTTTCTCACAGTCCTCTGGCATCCAGAAATGTCTGGTCAAATGTGTGGTAGCTACTGTTATTTATCAGTAGGGTGAACAGATGGTCCTCACTACTCCATCACACTCACCACTGTATTAACAAATGCTGACGGTGATTTAACATTAGACTTCAAACTGGGCTTCAAAAGATGAACAGTAAGGTCTCAAAAAACAATTCAAATGATTCCAGATTTGGGATGAATGGATAGAATAGACATTGTTACACCATATTTGTGGTACTCTATTCTCCACTGCAGAACTTTGGTGTTCTACTCACATATATGCTATTTCTTCAGTTCCTTTTAAACCTGATATGATGGACTGCAAGCTATATGAGTCTCTGGGGGACTCACTCCCTAGAGAAGACCTTCATGTAGAATTCAATCGACTTGGCCTTTTTTTTCCTACCGAGAAGAGGCCATCTCCCGTCCATATTCTGGGCAGTGCAACTCTCTCTTTTCCCAAGGCAGGTCACAACATTAGGGATACTCCAATTCTCGAGGTATTTCAAGGTTTTGAGAGGGTATACCAACAATCAGGAGCCTGTCCTTGCGAAAAGTTTCTCTCTGTTTGTGTACCAAGTATTTTTTAATGGTGACCTGCCCTTACATAAACTCCACAATCTCGACTACCATCATGTCATCAAGATAAATAGATGTGAAATACTTATAGTACATTTATGCTGTGCCTTATATGCTTACCTTGATGAAATGTTATTAGTCACTTTTATTGAGTTGATATAAGTGCAAGTCAATATTATTAACCTTGGCATTGTAAATTAGACATTATGAAGAAGCACTACTAGTTGAATTATCTAGTAATAGAGCCTATTGAAAAAATAATGTTAAATTCTTGTCTTTCAGCCATCACCACCTGAGTGTATCACAACGTCCTAAACCTGAATGCTAGTAAGATTAAGGTTCTAGCTTGTAGAGATAAATCCGTGTGTACCTCACATATTTGGCTGGAATGCCTGGAACCTGCCATGTGGCAAAACAGGTTGTTAGGAGATTGAGCATCTTAACTGGTTAGTACCTGACAGTTGGACCTTAAATAGAGGCAGTGTTAAGGCCATGCCAATTCCAGCTTTGGAGCCTAAGGCAGGTACTACCTTTACTTATGTATACACAGCATAGTCTCCTGTCTGGGGCTATGTCCAGGCTGGCGTTCTGTAATGGCCCCTTTGAAATAGCAGTTGTACTTCATCAGGACTTCAGAATTACGCTTCAAGTCCAGTGAGACACATGCCAGGAATAGGACTCTGTTGATGTAACACCTCAAGACTAGGACAATGGCCTGGAAACCCCTGCTGTTGTCCCTTGCCTTTGAACAAGCAAAACTGTATAGGCCAGAATGTGGAAAAGAGATCTCTGTCTTGAAGGACTCAGTGCAAGGTCTAACTGGCTGAAGTCTTGCTGTATTTTATCTCAAGGGAGCAAGACACAGAGGAGCCACAAGGGTCTAGAAGTCCAAGCATATCTTGATAACCAGAAAGTTGAGGACCTAAAGAGGGCAATAAAGGACAGCAAGTGTGATGGGACTGTAATGTCCCCAACCTACCTTGTATCATCCATTAATTTGTGGGAGCCTACATCTTCCTTTTTCCAGCTGCAGATTTAAATAGGTATTCTCCTCTTCTACTTCAGCCCTATGGTAATGCTCCTTTGGCTGTAGATGGCTGTCCTGATTTCAAAATGACTTGAAGTATCTATCTAGCCCTCATGCTTCATGTGACATTGTATTTCGAGGGTGCAGGTGGGCCCTTTTCCTCTATGTCTGGGGGCGACCCTGCTATTTTCAAATCTCACATTTAATCTGTCAGTTTCAAGATAAAGGCCAGTGAAAATTTGACAGTCCTAATATTTTGGTTGTGAGCCCCACTCAGCACCAGTAGCATGTGGGTGCTCAACTCTGTATTTGAGGTCAGTTTGGACCTCAACTAGGCTTCCCCTGAACTGTGTCTCATACATGGTTAGTGACTAAAGGACCCTTGGTAGCCCAATTGAGTGAACACAGATACTTTTTCAACTGGCCTGAAGGCACCAACTAGCTTTGCTAATGCCTTGGGTGTGACCCTTGTTCATTTTTGGTGGTGTGCTTTTAGGTAATTTTTGTATTATGTTTTGCTAGATTCTCAGCCACCTAGGCTCAAGCACAATTAGTTGTCAGCTTTGCACCTAGTACCACTGACAAACTAGGATGGAAGGCAAACCAAACATATATTTGTAAAACCCCGTTCACTCAAGTCTTCAGTCTCTTGGTTCTGAAATGGCAAATGTTTTTCATTACCCACCCCAATGGTACTCATTTTATCACCCTCTGAAGCTTGACAGACTGAATAGACCCACAGGGATTCAAGCCTGTTTACTGTGAGGTCAAACACAGATCCCTGGAGTCGATCCATTAGTCCACTGAAGCACCGACCCAGCATTTTTCATAGTCTACTTGATAAATTTCTGAATTCGGACTGGTACCTCTTACTCATTGTATCACAAAAGGATACTCGGGTTGCTGATAGTTATATATTACAATTCACTACAAATGGTCACCCGGGAGGGTAAAAAAAAAATTGAAGAGGTCACCTCACCTTCAACGTATTGTGGCATGATTCATGCTCGACTACTTCCCCACACCAAAGAAAGCAAGTACTACTCTTGCGGACTCAACCTTAAAGGGAGAGCTTAAGATGTTTTAGATCAGGGCAATAGCAGAGGTCCAGGTGTAACATAAAAAGTATCTAGGGGGAAAACCAAAGATTTCCTTTTTATTAGTGGGTACCCATGACATGATTCAAAATGATGTAAGTAGGTATATGGAGAACTACAATCATTCCCTAACTGCAAATGACTGCCAACATTTTTTGACCGGTAATAAAGCCTGCATGGGTCAACGGTCATCTTAAGGGCTTGGGATCTCCCTCTCTAAGTAGTGCATACATTCCGTGCATGTGAATGAGTCTTAAGGCTGTCACAGCTGTCTACCTTGGTCCATTTTTGAAATCATATGTAGATTCAAATACAGAAAAATGTATGTTAACTTTCTATTTGATCATTTATATATGTTTGAGGATAAGGATACTATTAGGATTAGTTTTTTACATGTATGATTAACATAAGGGTTAGTGTAAGAGGTCTTTACTGAGATAACTTAGGGGGTCATTCTGACCCCGGCGGTCATGGACCGCCAGGGCCAGGGTTGGCGGGAGCACCGCCAACAGGCTGGCGGTGCCCCGCAGGGCATTCTGACCGCGGCGGTTTGGCCGCGGTCAGATGTGGAAAACCGGCGGTCTCCCGCCGGTTTTCCGCTGCCCAAATGAATCCTCCATGGCAGCGCAGCTCGCTGCGCCGCCATGGAGGATTCTGACACCCCATACCGCCATCCTGAACAGGATGGCGGTATGGGGTGTCGTGGGGCCCCTGGGGCCCCTGCAGTGCCCATGCCAATGACATGGGCACTGCAGGGGCCCCCGTAAGAGGGCCCCACTTTGTATTTCAGTGTCTGCTTTGCAGACACTGAAATACGCGACGGGTGCCACTGCACCCGTCGCACCTTCCCACACCGCCAGCTCCATTCAGAGCCGGCGTCCTCGTGGGAAGGTTGTTTTCCACTGGGCTGGCGGGCGGCATTTTGGCGGTCGCCCGCCAGCCCAGTGGAAAACCCAGAATCACCGCAGCGGTCTGACGACCGCGGTGCGGTGTTCTGGCGGGGGTACTTTGGCGGGCGGCCTCCGCCGCCCGCCAAGGTAAGAATCACCCCCTTAGTGTCTTTGTTAAGTTTATGACTAGTCGATTTTTATGGTTTATTTTAGGGTTAAAGTTAGTATTGAGGTCAAGATCAAATTAATTATTATTTTAATTTTATATGTAAAGAGCAGAATTGAGAATAGGCCTACTGTCGAATTTGTGTAGCTGGAGTAATAGTATGTTTCAGTAATGGTGGTCACATCAGAAAAGTATGAGAGATTTATGAGGCCAAAGATGCACTTATAGGAGAGTATTGAGGAATGTTGCACGTGTTATTTATTTATTTTTATCTTCAAGTTTTTATATAGTGCGAAACCGACCCAAAGATATTGGAGTGCTTTACATGAGCACCAGTTATGTTACACAAGTAAACCTATTTGCTTTTTAAGGCACAGGGAGGTTAAGGGCCTGATTTAGATATTGGCGGATGGGTTACTCCGTCACAGCTGTGACGGAGAAATCTGTCCACCAATATCTAAATCAGGCCCTAAGTGATTTGCTTACAGATAGAACAGACACCTAGACTCGAACCCTGCTCCCAAGTTCCAGAGTCAGCAGCTGTAGCCACTACATCACATCCTTTCCCAATGGTGTGACGAAATCAGGTAGTGTTGGTGTCCCTCCTTTATTTATACTCCAGGTAAATAAGCTTTAAATTGGAATAATTAAGATAAATGTACTATTGGGAGCATCGATGGGGGTACAAATCTGATACTGAGGTTATAGGTGGCAGCCAATGTGTTGCCCACCTTTAGGGTGCTACACCAATTCTATGACTACTTCCATTGGGAAGTGGGCATAACCCTGACCGTAGAGGTCTAATTCCATCCAAAACAAGATGGAGAAATTTAAAAAGGGGTGTCCACTTCAGCTCGTCCACCTTAGGGGTGGAACTAGCATGATGTGGGCCCACCTCCTAATCTAACTAATTTTACTGCCAGTCTTGCCGCTAAGAAGGGGGGTCAGGACAGGGGGTTTGGTTATCTCCACCATCTGGAGAGGCCTGGGTTGCATTACAAAGGAGGCTAGACCTTTGAAGCTTCCCACTCTGGAATGCCCATCCTGCCTAGAGGAGGTGTCAACACACCTGTGCAGTGCAGGCTTTTGTCTCTGGCCTCCAAAAGTTCTGGCTTTCAGCTTGGTGGTCAGAAATGTGGCTACGGTGGCTGAACTGGTCAGGACCAATCAGTCAATACACTAGTAGTTGGTAATTTTCCCGGGGGCACCTCCAAGGTGCCCTCTAGGTGCATGTATTGGTAAATCCAACACTGGCATCAGTGTGGGCTCACCAATTTGAGATGTTTGATACTATACATCCCTATATTCAGTGAAACTATCATGTAGCTGGGGAACTCATACTGAACAGTGTCCAGCACATGTATTTAATCCCTTAGCGGCTAAACTTTCTCCTCCCTGTGCTAAGCCTTTTTTGACTATTTGAGATATTTTGAGCTTAGGCCCCCATATCCTTTTGTTCACATAAGCTACCAACACCAAACTTGCGTTCTGTTTTTCAACATCCTAGGGATTCTAAAGATACCCAGGGTTTGTGGATTCCTCTTGTGGGGACTCGAGAAATCAGCCAAAGTACAGCTAAAATCTGGGATTTTGGGGAACAATGGGAAAAAGTGTTGTAGAAGAAAGCATCTGTTTCCCTTCAAATGGTATCAATGAAGAGTTTGAAGTCCTAAAATCACCATCTTCTCAGCTTTCAGGAACATGCAAACTACAATCAGAAAAAGAATTCAACACAGTTTTGGCATTTTATCTGGGCATACCCCATTTTTCCTATTTTTTGTGCTTTCAACCTCCTAGTTAGTGACAGAAACAGGTGTGAAACCAATGGTGGATCCCAGAAAGCTATGCACTTCTGAAAAGTAGACACAATTCTAAATTCAGCAAGGGGTCATTTGTGTAGATCCTTTAAGGTTTTCCTAAAGAAAGTAACAGTTTAACAGTTGGAATACAAAAATATTGAAATTGAATTGAAAAAACAGCCATTTCTGTCTACGTTTTCATCTGTAACTTTTTCGAGCTATGGAAGATAATAAGCAATACACTGTTACGTCTGCTGGACACTTCTGGTTGCAAGGATATATGGGGCTTGTAGGTTCACCAAGAAACCAAGGTACCCACAGCCAATAAATGAGCTGCACCTTGCAGTGGGTTTTCATTGTGTACCAGTTATGTAGCAATTCATTTGGTAAAATATATTAAGTGAAAAATAGGTATCAAGGAAACATATGAATTTCCGAAATGGGGACAAGATATGGAGTTTAGAATCAGTGGTTATATGCACATCTCTGAATTTGGGAGAAACCACACTAGCATGTGAATTACAAGGCATTTCTCAAAATGACATTTCTTTCACAGTCTTACATTTGAAAGGCGCAAATGCAGAGAAAGGCAATTGGTAGTAACACTTGTTCTATTATTCTGCTTTCCTGCATGTCTCCCGATAAAATGGTACCTCACTTGTGTGGATAGGCCTAGTGCCCATAACAGGAAATGCCCCAAAACGCAACGTAGACACATTACATTTTTCCATTGAAAAAGGACACGTTTTTTGCAAAGTGCCTAGCTGTGGATTTTGGGCTCTAGCTCAGCTTGCACTTGAGGAAATCTAGCAAACCTGTACATTTTCTAAAGCTAGACACCTAAGGGAATCCGGGGAGGGGTGACTTGTGGGGCTCTTACTAGGTTATGTCACCGAGAATTCTTTGCAAACCTCAAAAATGTGTTTAAAAAATACATTTACTTCACATTTCGGTGATGCAAAGTTCTGGAATCTGAGGGGAGCCACAAACTTCTTTCCACCCAGTGTTCTCCCAAGTCTCCCAATGGCACTTCACTTGTGTGGGTAGACTTAGTGCCCACAAGGAATCACCCCAAAACTCAATGCAGACACATCACTTTTTTCCACTGAAAACTGACGCATACTTTGCCAAGTGCATAGCTGTGGGTTTTGGGCTCTAGCTCAGCCGGCACCTCCGGAAACCTAGCAAATCAGTACTTGTTTGAAAACTAGACACCTAGGGGAATCCAGGATGGGGTGACTTGTGGAACTCTCACTAGGTTATGTTAGCCAGGATCCTTTGAAAACCCAAAAGTGTGTCTAAAAAGCACATTTTCCTCATATTTTGGTGATGCAAAGTTCTGGAATCTGAGGGAAGCCACAAACTTCCTCACACCCAGAATTCCCCCAAGTCTCCCAATAGGAAATGGTACCTCACTTGTGTGGGTAGGCCTAGTTCTCATGACAGGAAACGCCTCAAAAAGCAACATGGACACATCACATTTTCCATTGAAAACTGACACATTTTTTGTAAAGTGCCTAGCTGTGGATTTTGGCCCCTAGCTCAGCCGGCACCTAGGGAAACCTAGGAAACCTGAACATTTTTTAAAATTAGAAACCTAGGGGAATCAACGGTGGGGTGACGTGTGGGGCTTTTACGAAGTTCTATCACCCAGAATCCTTTGCAAACCTCAACTTTTCCCTAAAGAAACACATTTTCCTCACATTTTGGTGATGCAGAGGTCTGGAAGCTGAGGGGAGCCACAAACTTCCTTCCACCCAGCATTCCCCCAAATCTCCTGATAAGGGTACACCTAGTGCCTGCTACAGGAAATGAACCTAAACATATTGTGGAGATATCAAAATTATCTATCAACCTGATTTTGCAAGGGATTAACCTGCGTTTTTGGTCCTGGGTTTGGCTGTCATTTAGGGAAACCTACCAAACCCAGTTATTTCTATAAACTAGACAACCAGGGGAGTCCATGAAGGTGTGGCTGGTATAGATCCTCCAAAGTTTTCTTTGCTAGAATCACCTGCGAACCCCTAATTTAGCTAAAAAAAAATCACATTTTCCTCACATTTCTGTGTGGGATCACTGCGCCGGCACAAATTTCCTAACACCCAGCATGCCTCTTGGTCTCCAGATAAAAACGACACCTCAGTTGTATGGGTAGGCCTAGTGCCCACGACAGGAAACACCCCAAAATGCAATATAGACACATCACATTTTTCCATTGAAAACTGACACTTTTTTTGCAAAGTGCCTAGCTGTGGATTTTGGGCTCTAACCCAGCCTGCTCCTGAGGAATCCTGGCAAACCTGTACATTTTTTAAAGCTAGACACCTAGGGAAATGAATAATGGGGTGACTTGTGGGGCTCACGCCAGGTTCTGTCACACAGAATCCTTTGCAAACTTCAAAATTTGTTTAAAAACACACATTTTCCTCATATTTTGGTAATGCAAAGATCTAGAATCTGAGGGAAGCCACAAATATCCTTCCACCAAGCATTCCCCTAAGTCTCCTGATAAAAATGGTATGTCACTTGTGTGGGTATGCCTAGAGCCCATGACAGAAAGCACCCCAAAATGCAACATGGGCACATCACATTTTTCCACTGAAACTGACGCATTTGTTGCAAAGTGCCTAGCTGTGGATTTTGGGCTCTAGCTAAGCCTGCACTTAGGGAAAGATAGAAAACCTGTAAATTTTTTAAAACTAGAAACCTAGGGAAATCCACGATGGGGTGACGTGTGGGGCTCTCACCAGTTTCTGTCACCCAGAATCCTTTACAAACCTCAAATTTTGCCTAAAGAAACACATTTTCTTCACATTTTGGTGATGCAAAGGTCTGGAATCTGAGGGGAGCCACAAACTTCCTTCCACCCAACATTCCCCCAAATTGTCTGATAAAAATGGTACCTCACTTGTGTGGGTAGGCCTAGTGCCGGCGACAGTAAATGGCCAAAAAGATATTATGTAGACATCAAAATGATCCATCACACAACTTGGTTTAGCAAGGGAGTAACCTGCGGTTTTGGTCCTGGGCTCACCTGCCATTTAAGGAAACCTACCAAACCCAGACATTTCTGAAAACTACACACCCAGAGAAATCAAGGAAGGTGTGGCTTGCACAGATCTTTCAACGTTTTCTTCCCTAGAATCCCCTGCAAACCTCAAATGTAGCTAAAAAATCATATTTTCCTCACATTTCTGTGTGGGATCACTGCGCCAGCACAAATTTCCTATGACCCATCATTCCTCTTGGTCTCCCGATAAAAAACAATATCTCAGTTCTGTGGGGGGGGGCCAAGTGGCTGCGACAGGGAAGGGCCAAAAACAGGTAAAGATTGAGGAGGCACCAAAGTGTGTTGATAAGCACTTTTTTAAATATGTTTTTAGGCTGACTCTGCTTTGGGCACCCACACAAGTGAGATATCATTTTTATCAGGAGGCTGAGGGAAATGCTGGGTGATAGGAAATGTGTGCCAGTGTAGTGATCCCACACAGAAATGTGAGGATAATGTGATTTGTTAGCTACATTTTAGGTTTGCAGGGGAATTCTGGATTAAGAAGGCTTTAGGGGACCCATGGAAGCCATATCTCCCTGGACTCCCCCAGGTGTCTAGTTTTCAGAAATGTCTGGGTTTGGTAGGTTTTCCTAGATGGGCGCCAAGCCGGGTACAAAAAACGCAGCCCCCCCCCCCCCCATTGCAAAAAAAGGTTATTTTGTTATAGATAGAGGGGCCACTTGCGTTTTTGGTCCTGGGCTCTGTGGCCATCCAGGGAAAACTACCAAACCCAGATATTTCTAAAAACTAAACACCTGGGGAAGACCAGGGAGATGTGGCTTGCTTTGATTCCCCAATGTTTTCTTACCCAGAATCTCCAGCAACCTTCAAATGTAGTTAAAAAGTCACACCTTCCTTACATTTCTGTGCGGAATAGTTGCAGGATCACTGCACCAGCACAAATTTCCTACCACCCAGCGTTTCCCTCGATCTCCCGATAGAAATGATACCTCACTTGTGTGGGTGTCCAAAGCGGAGTCAGCCTAAAAAATGTATAAAATGAAAAACTGAGGGGGAACCAAAGTGGGTCCAAAAGGGCAATGTACACGTTTTTGGCACACAAGTGCTCACAAGTGGGTGAGCCAAGCCCCTGTGACAGGTAAGGGCCAAAAACGTGTAGAATGCCCTTTGTGCCGGCACAGTGATCCTACAACTTTCCCGCACAGAAATGTGAAGAAAATGTAACTTTTTAGCTAATTTTGAGGTTTGCAGGGGATTCTGGGTAAGAAAACACTGGCGGATCCACGCAAGCCAAACTGCCAGCCAAGAACTTGTCCATGCACACTGCCAGCCAAACGCAAGTCCACACACACCTCCAGCAAAATGCCAGTACACACACAGAGAGCCAAATGCAGTACATGCATACCATCAACCAAATTCCAGTTCGCACACACAGAAACTTTCCCTGGTATTTAGTGGTTTTGTGCCCCCCCTTGGGGGCTGATGAGCCTAGAATATCTCTGCTCTGCCCCCAAGAAGGCAGACATGGCAAAATGTGCATCCAAAAATAAGGGGAGCGACCCTTACCTATGGGGTCACTCCCTGACATGCGCATAAACATATCCCTGGTGCCTGGTGGGCTTTCCCGCCCACTTGGGGTGGCAGATCGGGTTTAATAACCACCATCTGCCCCCAGGAGGGGGGAGGGGCAGAAAGACGGGCCCATTTTTATGAGCCGATCACCTCATTTCACTTTCAGTTTCACAGTAATGACGTCAGCACGCCGTTGGTGTCGATTGTCATTACAGTGACAAAAAAAATGCATCAGGCAGCAGGGGAAGCTCTTCTCTTGCTCTTGAAGCTCAAAAATAGAAAAGGAAATCCCTCTGCTGTTTACAGCAGAGGGATTTGGTGGCCATGTGATGAGGACGGAACGGTTCTGTCCTCAGCACATGTGCACCATGACTGAGGACAGAACCATTCCGTCCTCAGCAAGGAACGGGTTAAAATAGCTTACCTGGTCACTTACTATGTCTGAGAATTGACAAAGACATAGCAGGGGCATACCTGTTCATGCAGATATACCCTCACATGTAATATACTGCACCCTGCCTTTGGGCAGTAAGGCCTGCTAGGGAGGTGACTTACGTATATTACATGCAGGGGACATGGCACACTTCAACGTTTGTCTGCACCAAGACATTCAACCTATCATGTGCTTAGTGAGGGTTTCCTGAGGATGGCACAATTTTTGCTGCAGTCCTTAGGGACCCTCTCTAGTACCCCAGGCTCTGATACCAGGGGTAACATTTACTAGGGACTTACAGAAGCTGCTAAAGGTTTTGCCAGTTGGGGAACCAACTGTGCAGTATTGGGAACGAGATCTGGCACTGGGGACCTGGTCAGCAAGAACCAAGTGCACTTCAATCAAATTACATCAGATACCAGGCAAAACATTGTTGAGGGGTAACCATGTCAAATGAGGCACTTTCCTACAGTGTCCATCGCCTGCAACCACCTAGACAAATTAGATAATGGTTATACTCTGTACAGTCTTGCAGACAAAGCTTGATAGCAGGAGGGCTGTAGACTACTATGGTGCTAGCTGCACCATTTTAGTATGAGACCACACTGATAACTCAAAAGGCCCCAGGAGGTGGGATCTGAAACCGGATGCAGATGTCAACTCTGTGCAAGCCTTATAGTGGAGGGATGAGCAATGATGGGTGCCAAAAGCATTGCGTGCTTTTGGGTAAACGCCTGTAGCTTGGAAGAACTAAACTGGTAGATGCAGTTGAAAACCCACATAAAACAAGATTGTCCAGGGTTGGAAGCATAGAATAGAGCAAATTCTGATCTTGTGTTGGGGGTTGAGTGGACCGAGAGGAGATTCCCGGTACAGACAAGAGTATAAATCCTTAGAAAAGTTGGGGTCGGTGTCTCGTTCCATGTAACTGCGGTCTGGCAAGAACCTTGCATTCATAGCTCTTATAATTGTGGGGGTAGTCTGCACACAGTGAACAGATAGCAGCCAGATTCAGACCTTGCAGGCCTTAGAATTACCAGGGCTCAGCTTCTGTGGGCCCAAGCATCCGGTTTATTAGGAATCTGCTTTTGTGAACCACAGCCGAACATCCTTGCAGCATCACTCTTGTCCTGATGCACATCATGCTACCAGTAATTAAAAAGTTTCGGCTTCATGCACTCTGCCTCTTCTACACAACTGAAGATGTGAACTTGCGTCTTTTAGGAGATGGTGGCCTTTGCCTTACCTCTCAAAATTTTGAGTCCCGAGGGTGGGTGAGATTGAGTAGTTTCGGAGGCTAAGCCCATTTGCACCAATGAAGATGAAGAAATTCATTCAGTGTGAATCCGTTTTCAGCGTTAGTGAGCCCACTGAAATTGTATGGAAGACATGCCACTTGTATGGAAGGTGAAGAGGAGGCCAATGGTATTGACACCCTTCAAATGAGGGTGAGTTGAGAGGTATGCCATTGTACTCATTAGGGCCAAAGTGACCGATCTGCAACACGTGAAAAAGGAAACTAAACGTTCCAATAAGCTATATATATATTTTTTTAAGTGAACTCCTTGTCGTATGTACTGTCAAGCATGTTTCTAGTTACAAGAAATTAGTGCACAATTCTAATACATTTTGCCCATCACACTTAGGCAACGTCCGTAAATTCCTCCACAACTTATGTTGTCATACATTGTTCGCCCATTTCCCGCACAAAAGGACCGGCAGGCGATCAAGACAACAGCGTACTTCGCACTTTGTATATCCAAAATAACGTATCATTTGCCTTTTTAACACAGGAAACACTGCAGTTGGTTTGCCTGAAACAGCAGCAAAGAAACCCAGCATATCTGTACGTTAGATAACACATTACATAACTTACAATGCAATGGAGCAATTAATATCCACCGCGCTTCGTACTTCGACACTCTTCCAGCCTCACTTAGGGCTTCATTGGGAAGCTGCTGTCTTCCTGTGTACAAATTAATATCTAGTAAGCTCACGGGGACCACCTACAATGACCTCCGGACCCGTTTTTAAGTCACAAACTCACAAATGCCATGGGAAGGCACAGGAAGCGTATTAAAGTGTCGAGAGGGGGAGAACTCGGAGGACGGAGGGCTGGCAGTGATGGAGGGGGTGTGCTGGATTTTTTCCAGATGTGTCTTTGCAAATGCTCGTCTGGTGGCTCCACCCCCACATCCTGTCTGAAAAAAGAGCCATTTTTTTCCTTCATAAAATAGGCAGAGGTTATATACAAGATGCTGTGGCGTTGGACTGAAATCCAATAGGGCTGGCTGAGCTGGTTGACATCTGAGACATTCTTCGGAACTTTGAATTTAACCCCTTCTTGTCTTTTTTTCGGGTCAGTCAGCTATATAACCAGACCACCAAGGATTTTGTCTATAAAGGCTCTGAACAGCATATTCGAATGGGTGTAAATGTGCATTGGAATGTATACATGGAGTAATAAACCACATAAACTCTTTTCATTTAGAGGCTTCTGTGGACTGTGGGCTCCTTATGGGTATAAATAAGAGTGTGTGACAGCACAACAGGAAGGAAAGGCAAGCATATCATTCACTATTCTTTTTTTCTAGCACTATCTTAAACAACCAAAGTCCATTGTTGAACTTCCAGCTCTTCGTGGATTCCTTTTTTTTCTATAAAAGCCAGTCATAAGGCATTTTTACGTGGAAGGCTTTGGCGACTGAACACCCCACACACTTTCTTTGTCACAGCCTATTAGACAGTGCAGCTGTCTGGTTTGCTAAAGCAAATCTTTGAGACTTTCAAAAAGTTGACCTAGGAATGCATTCCGCTTGCTGATTACCATTGACTTTGTGGTTTGTAACACACTTTCTGGCTCCCCATTTGCTGGCTCTATTTGCTTTAGGCTCACCAGGTTCAGTTTGTCCCTCCTGTTGCCTATACTATGTTTCTGTATCCTTCCACAAACTCGTTTTCTGTTAACATGCCTTTAAATCTTGTTCCTATCTTGTCACATTTACTGTGAGTTCCAAGACTAAGGTCATATGTCAGACGCTGTCTTCCAAGGGCGCTTGTTTACTTTTCGTTGTCTGACTTCAAAGTGTGAGGATCTATGTGACAATCTTGCTGGATACCATTGTTAGGAAAGAGTTTTTTTTCTAGCACAAGGCTACTTTTAAATGAACTGTGTAATTATTTCAGAATATATCAGAATTATGAATTATGAAGCACATTTTCTGTTAATTCTGAAGTCTGTTGGAAACAAATACTTTAGTATGATAAAAGGAATCATTAAGCTAGGTGATGAAATTTCCACACTTTTTCATCTGTGCACTGTATAGTTTTATTTTTGTATGTCTGTGCAAATGTAATGGTCATTTCAATTGAAATGGTGTTGTCTGTAATGGCAGTGTGCTACCACACCATGCATACTCCTCTCTACTCTGTACCACTCCACACCACTGCACTCTATTCTGTTCCACTCAACTTTATACCACTCACCGCCACTGCTATCTGCGCTACTCCACTCTACGCCACTTCACACTATGCCTCTCTACTCTAACCTTTGCCACACTACTTTATGCCAACACACTTTATGACACTCTACTCTACACCACTACACTCTTTGCCACTGCACTCTACACCACTCCAGTCTAGGCCACACCTATTTACTCTGCACAACTCCAATCTACGCCACTGTACTGTAGGCCAGTATGGAAAACTGCAATCTACGCCATTGCACTCTATGTCAATACACTCCATGCCAATGCACTTTACTCTGAAACACTCAGCTCTATGTCCCTACACTCTATGCCATTCCACTGTACGCCACTCTAATCTACTCTGCACCACTGCACTCTACACACTTTATTTCATTACACACTATGCTACTCTACGCAACTGGAATCTACCTAGCCCCACTCCACTCTACCCCACTTCACGCTACTCTGAAACAATCTACTCTAATCCACTGCATGCTACGCCGCTCTACTCCACTCTGTATCTCTCCACGCTATGCCACTTTACTCTTACCACTGCACTCTATGCCAATGCATTCTACACAACTGCACTCTATGTCACTGCACTCTATGTCACTGCACTCTACTCTGCATCACCGTACTCTACACCACTGCTCTCTTCACCGCTCTGCTTCACTCTATGCCACTGAACTCTGACACTCTACTCTGCAACATTGCACTCTCCGCCACCTAACTCTCTGCTACTTTACTCTACACTACTTCATTCTGCGCTACTGCACTCTTTGGCACTATACTCTACTCTGCACCACTCTACGCCACTGCACTCTATGCCACTCGACTCTAAACTGCACTCTATGCCACTTTACTCTATGCCACTTGACAGTACCCTGCGTCACTTCCCTCCTCATCACTCAACTCAATGCCACTCCACTCTGCACCACTCAATGCCACTTTACAGTACTCCACTGCACTCTACACCACTACACTCTGTGCCACTCTGCTCTGCGCACCTCCACTCTGTGCCACTCCAATCTGCGCCACTACACTCTGCACCACTCCACTTTGCACCACTGTACTCTATTATACACCACTCTAATCTACGCCACTGCATTCTACATCACTGCCTTGTGAGTCGCTGAATTCAATGCCACTGCACTCCACATCACTATACTCTGCAACACTCTACCCCAATGCAATCTACATCAGTCCACTCTACCCTATGCCACTCCATTGTATGCCACTGTATGTGACTCCACACTATGCCACTCCCACTCCAATATATAACACTCTCTGCCACTCCACTCTACATCATGCTATTCCACTCTTCACCATTCCACTCTATGACACTCCATGCTACTCTCCTTTTTGCCACTAACGTTTAGCCATGCTGAACAGCAGCCATGCTGGAAAACAACATGGGTAAAACACATTGGCAAAGCCAATAGCTCTTGCACAGGCGAGACACATTGGCTTTGCTAATGCTTGTTTTTCTTATGGAAATGTCATGAAACACAAAGACTGCTTTTTTAGTTTTCATAGCCTTGACAAGCAGCTTTTTATGGGGACCCTTGATGTGAAGAAGAGTAACAAAGCTCCACCACTATCAATAAAATTATTCACATTAAAAAAAAATAAACCTGCCATTTTTAGGTTTGACCTGTAATGGTGCTTGTGTTATTAATGGTGTACGTTTGTCTTCCTTGGCCCAGGAAACTTCCAACCACTGGCTAGAGACATTGCCAATCACATCTTTAATCAGCCAACAGCAGTATTTTAATCTCACCCTCTTTCTAGTTGATGTTTGAGTGTATCCTTCCTCAACACTGGAATGCATAAGTAACTACTTTACAAGTGAAAAGTACCCTGTGGCATCACACTTTTAATTGTTTATCACATCCATTCATTGTTTAAGCCATTTTTTATCGCTTTTGTTAGTGCTTAAATGTGCCAGTGTCAAAAATGCAGACTTTATCAAAGCTTGTTAACTCTGCAATTAAGTAAAAGCCAAAATATAATGGGGCATATTTATACTCCGTTTGCGCCGAATTTGCGTCGTTTTTTTCGACGCAAATTCGACGCAAAACTAACTCCATATTTATACTTTGGCGTTAGACACGTCTAGCGCCAAAGTTCATGGAGTTAGCGTCATTTTTTTGCGTGAACACCTTCCTTGCGTTAATGATATGCAAGGTAGGCGTTCCCGTCTTAAAAAATGACTGCGATGCATATGCGTCGTATTTATACTCCTGGGCAAAAATAACGCCCGGGAGTGGGCGGGTCTAAAAAACCCGCATTTGCGCCGGATTTTAGCGCCTGGGTCAGGGCAGGCGTTAAGGGACCTGTGGGCTCAGAATGAGCCCATAGGTGCCCTCCCCTGCCCCCAGGGACACCCCCTGCCACCCTTGCCCACCCCAGGAGGACACCCAAGGATGGAGGGACCCACCCCAGGGACATTAAGGTAAGTCCAGGTAAGTATATTTTTTTATTTTTTTTTGTGGCATAGGGGGGCCTGATTTGTGCCCCCCTACATGCCACTATGCCCAATGACCATGCCCAGGGGACAGAAGTCCCCTGGGCATGGCCATTGGGCAAGGGGGCATGACTCCTGTCTTTGCTAAGACAGGAGTCATTTCAATGGGGGATGGGCGTCGTAAAAAAATGGCGCAAATCGAGTTGTGGTATTTTTTTGCCTCAGCCTGACTTGCACCATTTCTGGACGCCCATACGCCATTTTCCCCCTACGCCGGCGCTGCCTGGTGTACGTCGTTTTTTTTAACGCACACCAGACAGCGCCGGCGGCTAACGCCGGCTAACGTCATTGAATAAATACGGCGCCCACATGGCGCTTCAGAATGGCGTTAGCCGGCGCTAATGTTTTTGACGCAAAACTGCGTTGGCGCAGTTTTGCGTCAAAAAGTATAAATATGGGCCAATGTGAGGTAAAAAATTCCAGTCCTTTGGCTAGGCCAGAATGACAGGATGGGAGAAGTCGAAAGAGGAAAACCAAGGACCCAATTATAAAAATGAAACAGCAAGAGGGAACGGAGTACATTTCCCTAGATTTGACCTGGGCAGCTCTGTTTATGAGCTACTAGAATATTTATTTTTTATTTTTTGGAAGCTTTAACGCTGCACATGAGCTTCCTCGTGTGCACACACTTCAAAAAAGCTACATAAGTAAACTAATGCATCTTCTTAAAACTGCAGCTATCTTAAGCTGCCCCATGGACAACCGAGCATCCTAAAGGAACGATAGAGGCTGAGAAGTATTTCAGCACACACCCTCACTCACACTCCTCACAGTGCCAGATCGTTAGTAGTGAGAGTTCGGGCTCCACCCTCTGTATTTTTCCAGGGCATGAGGAGAGTTTTCAGACTGGGAGGGTCAGCATGACAAACACTAATATTGTCAGGATCAGGCAGCGTGATGCTTTTCATTTGCTGATGCACACACACCACCAGCCACGCCATGTCAAGCTGAAGATCTTACAGCCCTGAGTGCAGACATTGTGAGCCCTGAAAAGCCCAGTGGAGATCCTACCTCTGATGATGCATGGCAGAATCGCTGATGAAGCCAGCTGTAAGTGCTTTAGGTTTAAGCGCTGAACTGCCTGGGGCAAATTGTCTATAAGGGAAGCCTCCCAACCCTTCATAAAGTGGAGGAAAGTCATCAAGTCTCATTGACCCCAACCTATTCTGTGACTAGCTGCCCTCTCATTGGATGATGCTTCCCTGCTGGCCAGACCAGCAGTCTCCAATTCCCTCCCTGGCCATCATGCATTCAATGGCCAGCAGCTCTCACATTTTACCAGTGCCGTACACGTGGAACAGTTCTTTTTTATCACCACCCACTAAGTGGGAAATGGGATGTCTGGGAGTATATATATGAGTTGGTGTGTGCGAGGATTTGTGAATATGCATGCACATGTGCTGGTGGGTGTAAGCATGAATGCCTGTGTGCTGGTGAATGGAATGATGTGAGCCTGTGTGACTATAAACAGATGTGGGTGTCTGTGTTTTATTCCGATTTAGGAACCCCCACCCCCAAAAAAACAAAAAACGTATGTTACAGTGGTATACCTCCAAACTTTAAAATGTAACAATTGCCAGTGACTTCTCCATATACCTAGTGGCCAGCAAAATGTCTGGCAGGTCCAGCCACGTCTTTGCTGCATTCCATCTATTACAAGTCTCCATTAAGAACAATATGGACAAACATTTTTTCATGTAAAACATACCCAACAATTTCGGATCCCATTTACTCTGGTAACTCCGAGAATGCCAGAACCCAAAAGGGCACCCATAATCATAAACATGATGGATATGCACTATACAGTGCTAATGTGGTGTACTCTAAAGTAATAAAATGTTACATAATATTAAAAATAACATACAAAATGACAGAGCATTTGGCTCGGATGTATAAAAGGAAAGGAGAGTGTAAAATCATTTAAAGATTGATGAATATTTGGCCTAGTAGCCTATTTTTAATTAAATAAAATGCACATAATGTAACATATGTCTTGGACAGCGTTCATTTGGAAGGCACAAACGGATAGGGGGACGTTTAATAATTTTAAGTTGATGCTTATTTGACTGAGTAGCCGTTCTAAACAGACTTATATAGTACATGCAACATCGTGGTTCAGGGGTGGGCGAAGGAGATGATAACTGGATAAGTGCAGTGCTTAATTTGTGCTTGTTGATTCCTGTGCGGAGCACCGGCACTTATTTCTGAGGGCTGGCGCTTATTTTTCTGCCTCAAGCATTTACTGCGAGCAAAAGACGCATATAGTAAAGACGGAGGAAGAGAAAAACGAAAAAGCCTCACAATTGGAGAACACAGAAAGCTGCAAGAGTGAGCTGAAGGGGCAGGAAGTGGCTTTGAATGGATTGAAGAGCCCCGGGATGGTTAGAGGATTACATTGCCTCAGTATTCCGTGCTCACACATTTAATTGCAGCAGCTGCGTGTTTAATAGGAGGGCTTTGGGCACCGGCACCTTTTTATTTACAAATTAAGCACTGGATAAGTGAGATGCTCACAGTGGTAAAATACACATATAATCTACAAATTTACATACCATAATTATATCCCTATACCTCTGTACATCAAAGAGGCGGCGTTAATGAGTTCTCAGTGCTGGCACCCAGGCAGTTAAACAGGGTTGGCGGCATCTATTAAAAGCCCTCCAACAAAATATGATTGTGCATTACTTCAGCGAAAAACATGCACGCGCACAAAAAAACAAAGAAAACCTGAGATGCAGTAGTGTTAACTTGCTTGAGCAAACAGATTCAATCAGAAAATGAAGGCAAAATGTTTCAGGCCTTGAGCCCTCAAGTCTGGTAACTGCAATGCCCAGATCTGAGGAGCTAATCAAACTTCATAGCCTTAAAAAACAAACTGGTCGCTTCGTAATGAGAGCCGCTGTGCGTTTACCAATGGCCACTGAAGACTAGCACAAGCATCAGGAGTCTGAGCAGACCATGTCCCCGTTACAATAATAATATTAATAATATGAATGCCTTCTTTCCAATAATATTATTATTTCATAGTAACAGTCATAAAGTAAAAACAGCAGCAAAACAACAATACTAATTAATACTAATACTGCTACTGCTACTACTAATAATCATAATATGCCACAATTTATGGTGCCTCTTGCCTGCATCTGTGAGATTCCGAATTTTACTATTTTTACAGTAAATGAAGGAGTGTTTTTATTTGCTTCCTTTGAATCATTGAAGGAAACCGTTAATGTGATGTCACTTCCTGTGAAGTCATTGTAGGAGTGGTCAGAATATACCTGCTGTAAATTGCTCTACGTGTATGAATTCGTTTAAATGCTGTTAATGTAGATCAAGGGTGCCACTCAGACAGTATGTTAGATAATTCATAAATATGGCACTGAATCAAGACAGTAACTCCTGCCATGGTCAGTTCACCTTTCTCTCTCCGCTGTGTTGTTTAAAAGGCAGGCCTAGCCCTTTCTGTCACATTGCCGTTAGGCGGACTCTTTTCCCTTCGGTTGCCTCCAGGATCAGGGCACAATTCACAGAATTCATGCCCATGTAGACATCAGCCAGTGATGATGTGCTGTAATAGCAGAAGAGTTGTGTGCGGAAGCAGGTGTTTGTGTGCTTTCATGTGAGCGTGTGCCTCATGCCCCTAAAACCAGCAGGTTCCTGCAGCTGTCCTTCGTCGCTGAGAACTCTTGGAGCAAGAGTTAATTGTCCTGAGTCTTCGAAAGCAGTAGTCCTTAATCTGGGGTCCAGGATCCCCTGGAGGTCTGCAAGGCTTACAACAGCAGTTCTAAGCCTGTGGTCTAGGGTTCCCTGGGGCTCAAGTGAGCCTACTCAGGGGGTCCGCGGTGGCTTAGAAAATTAAATATTATTAACAGATTAACAAAGAGCATACATAAAAAGCAAAATATAAGATGAACATTTTAAAATGTTCTGTAAATGTGAAGGAATTTGTAATTGAAGGCTAAAAATTAAATTAGCATTTACATATTAGTGGGAAAAGTGCAAGCACATCAAACAGAATATAGTATGGATGATAGGTGAACTCAGTTGAATTTTGAAAAGCTCCAACCTTCCCATAAAAATTAGAATTTGTTTTTTTATATTTGTTTGTGAACTAAATGAAATATTTAATCAAGTATATATTTGTTTGATGAATGCTTGTTTCTCTATATTTTGCGTACTGTTTTGTGGTTCAAACCATCAAAAATGGTGAGACTGGGGTATATGGCTCCCAGTAATGATCCATCAGGGTCTCTGGGTTCCAAAAATGATTCAGTGGGAGTCCTCGGGTTCCAGTAATGATTAAGTGGGGGCCCATAGAAGTCAAAAGGTTAAGAAGCACCTCTTTAAAGCATCCCTAAGATGTGGCCAACATAGGCATAAACTCTGCTGCACACCACTTGTCAGATGGAGTAGTGGTGTAACACAAAATAATCGGCCACCCCTGCAGAATGTGTTGAGGGGCCCCTTAATCTCTCATACCTTACAGATATTTACCTTGGCCTGATTGGGGCACCTGAAGTGGTGGGGGCCCCTTGCATCATAGGGCTGCAGAGGCTTATGTTATGCCCCTGCAGATGGTTGACTGGTAATAGCCATCTTGACAGATTTGAGTGAGACCTACAGCTCTGGCAGCCTTGGCCAAGCAGCCTTGTAAAATGAAAATGTCAGGCTCTGTCATTTAGCACCACAAAATGACTTATTTTTAGGTTGAGTGTGCAAGTGCTTTGACCTTTTTTAAGTATTGTGGGCTTTTAACCACGCCCCCTGGAGATTGCGGTGTTCTGTATATACTGTGATAGTATATTTTGCGCCTAACAAATGGTGTCTCCATTCTTTGAAAGCATCACAAATTGCCAGAAGCTCTTTCTCAGCAATGACATAATTTCGTTCAGCTTCGTTCAGTTTTTGAGACATGTAGGCTACAGGATGTAGTTGACCAGTATCTTTACTGCGTTGTGAAAACACTGCACCAATTGCCACATATGAAGCATCTGCTTCCACTACGAATGGACGCTCATCGTCTGGGTGAGTCAAGACAGGGGCAGTGGAGAAGGCTTCCTTTAAGGTTGAAAAGGCTCTGTCAGCTTAAGGGGACCATACAAATGGTTCTTTCTTTCTTAACAACTTGGTGATTGGCGCCACTGCCTGAGAGAAATGATCTATGAACCTGCGATAGAAGTTTGCAAAACCTAGGAAGCACTGAACATCTCGAACAGTCTTTGGAGTGGGCCAATCAGCTACCGCTTGTACTTTTCTTTCTGCCATGACCATACCTTCAGGGGTAAGGATGACTCCTAAGAACTCGACGGTGGTGACGTGGAATTCACATTTGGTTAATTAGCAATACAGATGATGTTTTCGAAGGGCTGTGAGAATCTTCTTGACATGTTGTACTTGTTCAACTTCATTGTCTGAGTAGATTAAAATATCGTCGATATAGACTATTGCAAATAGATCTAGATACTCTCTAAGGACGTCATTCAGAAAGAAGTGAAATGCTGCTGGAGCGTTACAAAGTCCAAAGGGCATGACTGTGTATTCAAATAGACCATACCGGGTTTTAAAGGCAGTTTTCCATTCATCACCTTCTCTTATTCTGAGTAAATGGTAAGCACCTCTTAAGTCTAACTTAGTGTAGATCTTTGCTTTTTTAACTTGATCCAACAAGACAGGAATCAGAGGTAATGGGTATTTGTTCTTGACTGTGATTTTGTTCAATCTTCTATAGTCTATGCAGGCTCGAAGATCCCCATTAGCCTTGGGGACAAAAAGAAGAGGAGACGCTACAGGAGACTTGGAAGGACGAATAAAGCCATTAGCTAGAAATTGATCAAAGTATTTTCTTAGGTGTTGATTTTCGTGTTCTGACAAGGCGTACACACGACAACTAGGGAGTACAGCACCAGGAGTTAGATCAATTTGGCAGTCATATGGTCTGTGAGGTGGCAAGGTTTCTGCTTCTCTTTCATCAAATACATCTAGATAGGATGAGTACTGCCAGGGCAGCATTACATCTTTTTCAGCAGCTGTTGCTACGTGAGATTTGCAAGGTTTTGTGACTCTTGATGTCTGGAGACATTTTTCATTACACAAGATGGAGGAGAATATGATTTTTCGTTCTGACCAGTTGATTTCAGGGTTATGATAACTTAACCACGGCAGTCCAAGAATGATTCCATACTGAGGATCATGGATGACATCAAAGATAATTTTCTCTTCATGTTTGATATTCTGATTTCCCCCATTACAGGTCACCGACAAGCGGACGGTCTGCAGAGTCACTGGACCTCCAGTTAAGAGTTTTCCATCTACGGCTTGTATTATTTCTGGTGTTTTCTTCTTGGTGCATGGGATCCCCCATGTTCGAACCAATTGTGCGTCCACAAAGTTACCAGTAGCCCCAGGATCCACTAAGGCTTTCTTAAGATATTTCTTCTTCTTTATTTGTACTTCAATGTCTAACTTAAGATGCCTTGACTGTGAAGGGTCCATGGTGACACCCAAGAGCAACCCTTCTTTACATCTTGGTTGATCTAGTTTTCCTGCTCGGTTTGTAGATTTTCTGCAATTTTCTTGATAGGACCTTGTTTGCTCTTTGGTTTTATTGGACACTCTTTGGCGAAGTGGCCCTTGCGCCCACGGTAAAGACATTGTCCGTTCTTTCTACGTAGGTCTTTTTCGTCTATTGTCAAAGGCCGCCTGATAGTTGCAATTTCCATTGGTTTGTGATTACTCTCTTTCCGAGTTCTTGACTCTCTACGTTCGTGAACACGCCAGGAATATTTCTCAGTCTTTTTGCGTGTTCCCTGTCGTTCTGCAAGACGATGGTCTATTATCAAAACAAGGTTTTTCAGAACTTGGCAATCTATAGGTTGAGGATCGATCTGGGCAAGAATGTCTTTTAGCTCTTCTTTGAATCTTTGGTAGAACAGGGTTGGTTGCTTTTCTTCAGGCCAGGATGTCTCTGCTATCAGCCGATTAAAACTAGCCAAGTAGGAAACAAAATCTTTATTGTCTTGTCGCAATTCTAACAGTTCTCGGTCTGCTGATAGAGCCACTGTTCTTCGATCAAACACTCTTTCAAATTCACGGACAAAGTTTCTCCAATTATAAAGCAGGGGACTGTCTTTACGCACAAGAGGAATTGCCCAGGTGGCCGCGTCTCCAGTCAGATAAGATAACAGGAAGGCCACCCTGGATTGGGCATCAGGGAAAGTGCTTGGTCGACAGATAAAATGCAATTCTACTTGAATAAAAAAGGATTGCTCTTTCAGAGGATCACCTGAAAACCGCTCTGGAGGAGCCAGAGGAATGGCTGAAGCAAAGTTGAGGAAAATGTTAGTTGGAGGATTACCTCCTGAACCTTGAGAAGGAGGACCAAGCCAACCTGCACCCAAAGAACCTTGCTCCTTCTTTTCTACTCAGTCTTGTAACTGAATCACTCTCTCAGCTAAGCTGGTTGCTATGTCTTTGGATGCTACTACATCTGATTGGAGCTGCGTGATAACTAACTAACTCATCCAATGTGCCCATATTGAGAACCTAGCTCAAACCAGGAGGATTAAAAATTTGTGGGCTCACTATTCTGTCAAGGAGACCAGATCCCCAGGGCTTGCGCATGTTCCCAACAAGTCCACCTCTTGGCAGCTCCAAACTCTACAAGTTATTATAGCACAGAGTTAAAGAATGGCCAAGTGGGGGAATGGGTTTTGGGTTGGGAACAGCGGGGAAGGAGACCTGTGGAAGCAAGAGTTATACAACACAATTGCAAGATTAATCACAATGACTTTCAATAAGTTTTGTTTCAAATAACATTTATACTGAAAACATGAATGGCCTAAAGCTTCACTATAACTAGGCCTCAGGAATCTAGTTACCTGGAAATCAAGAAAGGTTATGCAAAGTTTCATATGAAAATTCCAGAATTAACATATATTTTGAACAATGAACGCTCTCCAAATAGTTCTTAGAATAATCACTGCATTACAACAAAAATCAAAGAGCACCTGGTTTTCTCTGCATGAATGAACTGTACTAGAATCATGAATAACACTGCTATGTCACACTCTGATTAAGAGTTCCAAGACTCAAATGTTCAGGAATTATTATGCACCTTAATCAAACTGCACATCAAGATTTCAATGTCTAGAAATTATTGCGCACTCTGCCGATCTGTATTTCAAAAGTTAAAACGCCAGGAATGAATCGCGCACACTGTTGCCGATTCAAACATCTAGATTCAAATGCAATGAAACGATCAAGCGCACTGCCAATCTGTAATTCAAGAGTTAAATGCCTGGAATGAATCACGCACACTGTTGCCGATTAGAACATCAAGAACCAAATGCCATGAAATGATCGTGCACACTGCCGATCTATACTTCAAGAGTTAAATGCCAGAAATGAATTGCGCACACTGTTGCCGATTCGAACATCACGATGTAAATGCCATGAAATGATCGTGCACGCTGCCGACCTGAATGCCAAGAGCCAAATGCCAGGAATGAATCGCGCACACTGTTGCCGATTCGAACATCACGATGCAATTACCATGAAATGATCGCGCACACTGCCGACCTGAATGCCAAGAGCTAAATGCCAGGAAAACAATCGCACACGCGATTTTATGTTTAGGCCCAAAACTCGAATGTCACTGGAAACGGAGTCCGGGGCCTAACCCGACCTCCGCCTTACTGCCCTGCTTGAAGATCACCAAATAAATGAGAGCAGGCCTGGAAATGACTTGATAGGCCTCTGGGACAGGAGCTCAGGAAAATGCTGCTGCTTTCCACCGGGACCTCTGAATAGTGAGCAAGTGGAGCTGGGCTGGCTCGCTTATATAGAGCCAAGCCCCGCCCACGCTCCACACCCAACCATGCTGCAGGAAAGGCTTCTAGAATGTCTTAGAATAAGGACCACACCCTGTAATCCTGCAAACAAGCCTTGCAAATGAACAATGTATTACAAACAGCATTAATGACTTTTAAAGGTAAAAGCTCTGCAATGCAAAAGGTTAACATACTGCATAGAAACACAATGCATGAAATATGCCCTTGCATAAGGACTGGGTTTTTGCATTTACATCGCCCGTAGAGCGTGCACTGTCCTGATGTTGACATTGAGGCTGCTTTTGTCACACCTTGCTGACTGCCTCTGTTACATGGATTATTGCACGACTGCTGATACATTTCAGTGTGGGCGAACTATTTATTTTGTCTTTCCCCTTCGTGCTGCTGGCAGCCATGGCGCTCACAGCGTGAACAGGCACAAAAGCGTGAACTCAACCAGCGGTATTGGAGCACTGGTCATATTGTTTACAGCTCCCTAATCAGAGTCATGTCTTGTGGCTCTCCCCTTAAAACACTTGAAATTGATGAATGCTTTAGTAAAACAGAAATCTTCAAAGTGAAACAGCTCTCCCGGCAGAGCCCGAGAGACTCTGGAAAACGCGACCCATAATGCTTTGCAGGGCATTACTTTTACAAAACATTTTTGCTCACACCTCAACATGTGGTGGTCCTAGGACAATGGCGCCACCACCAAAATGTTCATGACAACATGATCTTTCTGTCTTCATCACTAGGGTAGTGGGGACCCCAAAATAATAACCCCTCCCACCATTCAGTGTCTGTTTAAGTCTTCTTGTGGCTGGAATATTTGTCTAGTTGAAAATAGTTTGCATTTTAAGGGCTTTGTTTGTAATATCATTGTTGTAGGCCAATTACTCCTGAATATATATAATGCAATATGCCTTTTAAGAAATACATATATGGTTACTCTACATAATTTATTGCCATTTTCTTTTTGTGTGGTTATGCTCTTGAGGGGCTAACTATATAGTTACATGACCATGTTTCTTACAAATTTTATTTTCATTGTGGTATTCTCTTGGGGGGGGCTGTTCTAAGCATTATAGTCATATCAACAAATTGAAATATGTGTGGCAAGGAAACTTGTCCCATAATGCTTTGAAGGGCATTATTTTTGCAAAACATATTTGCCCATAACTCCTAGAACAATGGGGCCACCTTCAAAACACTGACCACAACATGCTCTTTCCATCTACATCATCTCTCGAAAATAATAACCACTACCCCCATTCATTATCTTTCTAAATTTTTTTGTGGCTGTAACTTTTGTTTTACAGCTGGGGTAAGTTATGTTTTGTGGTAATTGTTTGTAATGTCATTGCAATCATCCTGTTAGCCTTGAAAATATGTAATGCACTATGGGGCATGTTTATACTCTGTTTGCGCCAAATTTGTGTCATTTTTTTACACAAATTTGTTGCAAACCTAACTCCATATTTATATTTTGATGTTAGACACATCTAATGTCAAAATATAGGCGTTTGTACCATTTTTTGGATGCGTGCATCTACCTTGCGTCAATGAGATGCAAGGTAGGCGTTCCCATCTAAAAAATGGTGCTAACCCCATAGCCCCATATTTATCCCCCTATGCTAAAATGAAGCACGGTGGGAGGAGGGGCCAAATAATGGTGCAAAGCTTGCTTTGCACCATTTTTTAACACCTGGGTCAGATCAGGCATTGGGGGACCTGTGGACACATTTACATGCTTAAACACCATGAAATGGGTCCACAGGTGCCCTCCCCAAGCCCCAAGAACACCCCCCCACACCAGATGGACACCAGAGGATGGAGGGCCCCATCCAAGGTAAGAAGGGTAAGTATTGGTAAGTATTTAATTTTTGTTTTTAAAGTGCCATCGAGGGCCCTAAATTTGGGCCCCCTGCATGGCTCAGGGTGCAATGGCCATGCCCAGGGGACACCTGTCCCCTGTGCTGGCCACTAGGCTGGTGGGCATGATTCCTGTCTTTCCTAAGACATGGGTCATGTTTTTGGTGGTTGTGTGCCAGGAAATTGCCTGTAGTCTGGTTAGAGGCATTTTGTTTGCCTCTAACCAGGCTAGTATCATTTTCTGACGAACAACCCCCTCCTTCCCTACCGCCAACCCCATAAGTATGCGTTATCGCAGTTTTGCGGCAAAAAGTATAAATATGGGCCTATGTTCTCTAAGGACTAATTATATGGTTATACTGCATTTCACTCCCGTTCTTTCTTCATGTGGTTATGCTTTTTAAGGGCTGACTGTATGGTTACATGACCATGCTTCTTCCAAATGCTATTTTTACTGTGGTGTCTTCTAGGGGTTGTTCTGAGCATTGCAGTCAACATACTATAATGTTCGTGGCATGAAAACTCACCCCATAATGCTTTGCAGGGCATTACTTTTACAAAACATTTTTGCTCATAACTCAGCCTGTGGTGGTCCTAGGATAATGGGACTACCTTCAAAACGCTCTTTCTGTCTTCATAGTATCTGGGTCCCCACGCTAGGTTAATGGGGACCCCAAAATAATAACCCCTCACACCATTCAGGCTTTTTTTTTTAAAGCTTTCCCATGGCTACAAATTGTGTTTTACAGCTGGAATAAGTTTTGGTTTAAAAGCCTTGATTGTAATATAATTGCAGTAGGCCTGCTAGCCCTAAAAACACTCTATCACTAAGGGCCAAATATAAGAAAAGTGGGGCTGCATCATATGCAGCGCCCCTTAGCGCCTATCTAATGCCACCATTAATGTGCTGTATTTAGCATGTTGGCGCTAGTGTGGCACTTTGCAGGATTAGTGTAAAAAATGGTAAAGCTAATCCTGCAAAGCACCTAGAGGCCCATGGAAAACAACAGGAGCCTCATTTTAACGCCTGCTCTCAGCAGGTGTTAAAAATGTCGGAAAAAATGCCACAAAAACATCTTCTAGATTTTTTTGCACCATTTTTTCAGCCCCCCTAACAGGGGAACGCCCCCCCCCTGTATACATTATGCCTGGCGCAGGCATTACGTGGTGCAAGGGGTTACAAAGTGGCGCAATGCATGCATTGCACCATTATGTAAATCTGGTGCAGCTATTTTGGCCTCGATGGGCCACATTAGGGTAAAAAAAAATAGCGCTAATGTGCTAGGCCCTTTTAAATCTGGGCCTAAGTATATGGTTACACTGTATTACTTTCTCCTGTTTCTTTCATGGGTTTATCCCCTCTAGGGGCTAACAATATAGTTACAAGACCATGGGGGATATATTTAAGAGCTCCTAACGCCTCCTTGCACCGTATTTGTGTATTTTTATATTTTTTACGCAATTGTGCCCCAACAAAGCCACAAACTCTGGGGCATATTTATACTCCGTTTGCGCCGAATTAGCGTAGTGTTTTTCGACGCAAATTCGGCGCAAAACTAACGCCATATTTATACTTTGGCGTTAGACGCGTCTAGCGCCAAAGTATGGGCAAATAGCGTCATTTTTTTGCGTGAACGCCTTCCTTGCGTTAATGAGATGCAAGGAAGGCGTTCCCGTCTAAAAAAATGACGGCGACGCAAATGCGTCGTATTTATACTCCCGGGCAAAAATCACGCCCGGGAGTGGTCGGGTCAAAAAACCCTGCATTTGCGCCACTTTTTAACGCCTGGGTCAGGGTAGGCGTTAAGGGGCCTGTGGGCTCAAAATGAGCCCACAGGTGCCCTCCCCTGCCCCCAGGGACCCCCCCTGCCACCCTTGCCCACCCCAGGAGGACACCCAAGGATGGAGGGACCCATCCCAGGGACATTCAGGTAAGTTCAGGTAAGTATAATTTTTTTTTTTTTTTTTTTTTGGGTGGCATAGGGGGGCCTTATTTGTGCCCCCCCTACATGCCACTATGCCCAATGACCATGCCCAGGGGACATAAGTCCCCTGGGCATGGCCATTGGGCAAGGGGGCATGACTCCTGTCTTTACTAAGACAGGAGTCATTTAAATGGCGTCTGGGCGTCGAAAAAAATTGCGCAAATCGGGTTGAGGCGATTTTTTTGCCTCAACCTGACTTGCCCCATTTTAAGACGCCCTAACGCCATTTTCCCCCTACGCCCGCGCTGCCTGGTCTACGTGGTTTTTTTCCACGCACACCAGGCAGCGCCGGTCTGCTAGCGCCGGCTAACGCCATTCCATAAATACGGCGCCCGCATGGCGCTTCAGAATGGCGTTAGACGGCGCTAAATTTTTTGATGCTAAACTGCGTTAGCACAGTTTAGCGTCAAAAAGTATAAATATGGGCCTCTGTATCCATATTTGTAAAGTGGCACAATGTTTGCATTGCGCCACTTTGTAACCTCTTGCACCACATTATGCCTGTGGCAGGCATAATGTATGCAAGGGGGCGTTCCGGCATGAGGGGAGCCATAAAAATGGGGCAAAGGAATCTATGCGATTCCTTTGCACCATTTTTATCGGCATTTTTAATGCCTGCTAAGTGGAGGTGTTAAGCAGAGACTGCCATTGAATACAGTGGGCCTCTGGGTGCTTTGCAAGATTAGCATCATCATTTTTTATGCTAATCCTGCAAAGCGCCAGACTAGCGTAAAAAATTATGCGGCTATTCATCCTAAATACCGCTATGGTGCGCTGTATTTTAAATATGGCTCTACCATGGTAGTGTTAGGGGGGCGCTAAGGTGCTCAAGAAAAGTGGCGCTACACTAGGTGCAGCTCCACTTTTCATAAATGTGCCCCATGTTTCTTACAAATTTTATTTTTGTTATGGTTCCCTCTATGGCACCATAGCATTACAGTCTAATGCCAAAAGTTTATTTCTGCTAAAGGTTTATATGATAATTGTATATGTTTTAATAATCTCTCCTTATTACAGTTATGACGGTAGTTCAGGCCAATTTAATATCCTTATTACACTATGACTGTTTGAACACTCTTGAGATGTTTGGGTGGCCCTTCTAGTTTATTTCTCCTCTGTGGCTGTCTTGTGTCTTCTTTGGGGACATGTGTTAGCTAGCCAGCATCTCTGATGGTGGGTTGATGAAAGTGGTATTCTATTGGAATTAGTATGGCAGATTTAAATTAGGATGCTAAATGGCATTAGGGGGGACACTAAGGGGGCGCTAGAAAAGTGACGCTGCACTGTGGGAAGCGCTACCATTCTTAAATATGTCCCAATTTGTTTTAAAATAACCTACATTTTTGAGACTTTCAAAGCAGAGAGGGAGAGAGTGTGTGTCCGTTTACCTGTGTTTATGTACAAATTGCTTGTGAAATCTGACAAATACCTCACCAGACTTGATTGAAAGCAACTGTACCCAACTATTTTCCAGAAAATGTATCTATTAGGGAGGTGTAACACACTAAACACCACTCCTGAAGCTACGCCCCTGACCCTGATGTCAGGGAGTAAGCACAACAGCGACGTAGAAAGATGTTTTTCTATCGTAGTGTTCCGTGACCTATTTTGAGATCTTCTTTGAGTCCGTGCCCCCTGTTTCTGCTGCCAAGATGTGAAGCTGGTATTGGATGGAGCCTCTTCATAAACTTACTGTGAGGACTTTTATGTAGCATCTTAGGAGGTGGGAATTACTCAGCGTCATCGATGAGCATCTGTTTTTTACCATTGGTGTCCCAGGCTCAGTTTCTAGTATTTATTCAGTGGATGACAAAGTACACCCTTGGTAATCTTGACTTTCCAACTGTTTCCAGGTTCGACAGTCAAGGCTTACTCCATAATTTGGCAATGTTTTGAAGCTCAGATATAAGAAGACATACAATACGTTTAAAATCCACAAAATACTAAAACACAAATGCAGAACTCCCTAGAACCATCTGGATTTGAGAAATGTAATTAGTAAGTGAAAAAATATAAAGTTTTGGATCAAAAATCAGCGCTGTGTATAGTTACACTATTTACATAAATTTAGCAAAGAGCATACTTAGCATTTCAAAATCTGCACTCCAGACATACCAGCTACAGCTCAGTCACCAGATTGTAGTAGTATAGCTAAGATGCTGTGGATAAGCCAGCCACTGACCTCTACTAGATGTTGCAGGGGGATAGCCCAGTGGAATTGACCCCAGGTCACATAGATCATGTCGAAACCCAATATCCCACTGACCATGAGTGATCGGGGCACCGATACCAGAAACAGGTGTTACAGACTAGTGTAAATGAAAAAAAAAAAAAAAACTGGACAGCATCTCTAGTACCTCACTGACCAGAGTTTAGAACTAGGGTCTCAGATGCTGATAATATCAATATATTCGATTCATTTCAAGCAACCATTGAAAGTCACAAATTATTCCAGTGAATGTTCAGGGAGCCAGCTGATCCTGGAGGATTCATTGGTACATTGCACCTAGCTCTGAAAAGGAGTCACAAAACCTAGGTGAATGGTATCTCAGCAATGAATACTTACGGTCAAAATATTTGGTGAGAGCATCCACAGGTCCTGGAGCTCCCACAGGACTACTTGTCATCCACATGCGGATAGGGGAGCCACCTGGAATAGCATTAGGGTGCTCTATGATTATGTCTCTACAACCATAAGTCAAAGGGCGATAGTGCCAAAAGTGCAGAATACAGGGTGGGTAGCTCTTGCCAACAGAACATATTCCAAACTTTTAAGGTGAATGAGGGAAAACCTTGTTTCTCTCCCAGGCTTGGGAATTGATGATATCAGCTTAGGCAACATTGCAAAAACCCGATTTTGACCTTCTTGCTGCCTTGGTATTGTCCAGAACTGAGCCCCAAATGCATGGGGTGGTTTGCATGAGCAGGTTCACGGAATTTCTCATAGGCCCTCAACACTCTTCTTGTTGCAGGCGTAGATTCTACATATGTTTGAGGTGGGCTGTTGTATTGGAATAACAACACCACCGGAAGAATAACTCACTTCACACGCTCCGTTGCTCCACACAATGGGGAAAGCCTCCCCAGGGTATTTATTCCTCACACCAGCCAATAATTAAACAATTAAGTAATTAGCAACGTCATGGACTCTACCATCGAGGATTACCATCACAGGGGAATTAACATCATTACCCGTTTACTAATCCCTCGACGGAAGAGGCGTTAAAACATAACATTCCTCCTTTACCAAAAAGTTTAAATCAGAACAAAATCATATATCATGTATCAAACAATAATAACAAAACAAGACTACACAAAACATAATATCAATTCACTACAAAGTCACGAAACCTAGTAGAACACTGTGGACGAGGACGTAAATTGTATGGACCATCCCCACGGGTTGAGGCAACCGGATCAGCCAATCCAGATCCACATGTAACAGATCCGTCAACCATCATACCACCCCCAGAATCCTGAACATCAGAACACAAACCACCATCAAGAAATGTATCACTGGTCTCTGAATTTTGCAACATTACATCATCGTCATCTTGATCCTCAGATGAAATGTCTATGGGTACTGAAACATCCGAAGCATATACCTTTTTATAAAATGAAATGTTTCGGGTAATTGACTCCGGACCCCGCTTAGCAGTAATCATATTCGCTCTGACATCACTCACTATCCAAGGGTCCTTCTCGAAAGGCAGTACAAACTTACTACACCCTTTTCTACATTTTACCAAAACCATATCACCAACACAGATGTCACGTCTCTTAGCCCCCCTCTTCCGTGACATATTATCATTTCTGTCTTTCCTCTGTGATAATGTTTTCCCCACTTGTTGGTACAGATCATTATGTTCCAAGATACTAGGAACGGTATCCCGCACTAGTCTATTAACGCAGATAGTACTTGGTGCTTCTCCAGTAACACTATGCGGGGTCAAACGATATTCTCTTAGAAATGAATATACCGCACAGTCCACATTCTGACCTTCAGCAATGGCTATACGCAGTACCTTATTCAAAGTCCTCATAAATCTCTCCACTTCTCCATTTGCTTGAGGCCACCGAGGAGTAGTTTTCCTATGTACAATTCCTCTAGATGACAAATAATCAGGAAAATCTTGGCTGGAAAAAGGAGGGCCATTATCAGTACGAATCTCCTTCAATAGACCATGAGTGGCCATGATCTTTTCCAGCCGTGGAATAACTTGAGCTGCAGTAACAGTAAACTGCCAAAATCAGCACTAGCTCTAAACCAGGGAACAGGAGGAATGGGCTCGGTAATGATCGGTGGAGGCCGTTCACCAGGACCAACAGCCTGACACATCATACACTGCCGTACCACCCGCTCCACATGATCATCCAGTCCCGGGAACCACACCTTACTGCTCAATCTGGTCTTAGTTTTCACCATGCCTTGATGGGAGGCATGAGCCAGGTCCACAACCGACTGTTGCAATGCCAACGGTATGACAAGCCGGTGTCCTCTCAACAAACATCCATCAGGTGACATAACTAGTTCATGCCAAACTTTATGTAACGAGGACAACATGGTACGTGCTGCAGTTGTCCTAAGAGCCAAATTCTTCAAAAGGGAATGCCACTGTCCAGATGCCACAGCTGATATCACCAACTGTAAGCACTTGTCCTCTTTTGTGGCTAATAGAATGTCCTCAAGAGACATAGGCAAAGGGCGAGATCGTTCCACAATCAGACGTACATATTCCTCAACATCCTCAGCATCTGCAACTTCACGGGACGTAGCAGGTCTGGCATGTCGTGATAGATAGTCAGCAGGATTCAAACTACCCGGACGAAATACCACCAAAAAATGATAATCTTGTAGTTGCAAAATCCACTTCTCAATACGTGGTGGTGGCTTAGACGAAGATCCATTAAACAACGGAATCAACGGTTTATGATCAGTATACACAACGAATGGCTGACCTTACAAATATAGATGAAAGTGTCTACAGCCCCAATGTACGGCAATAGCCTCCTTTTCAATCTGTGAATAGCGTTGCTCAGTGTCTGTTAAAGCTCTACTGGCATATGCCACAGGAGCCCATTCCCCATCCATCTGTTTTTGGGCCAACACTGCTCCCAATCCTGTAGGACTAGCATCAACTGACAGTTCCGATTCTTTAGTAGGATCAAATTAAACCAGGGTGGTATATTCAGAGAGTGCCGATTTAATGGCCTGAAAAGCAGCTTCCTGAGTAGGCCCCCACTCCCAAATAGTACCAGTTTTAATAAGATCTCTCAAAGGTGCTGTCAAGGTTGTCAAATTCTTAATAAAGCGCCCACAGTAATTCAGCACACCCAAATAACTGTGAACACCAGACACATTGATGGAAGCCAAAGCAATTTGAATGTATTTAACTTTATCTGGATCAGGCAACACTCCATCTCCCGAAAACTGATATCCAAAGAAAGCCACTTCTGATTGTAAAAACGAACACTTCTCTTTATGGAGTGTCAAACCATTTTCATGGAGTCTCTGAAATGTGGCCCTAAGTCGTACTAAATGTACTTCTTTACTTGGTGCATGCACCAAAATATCATCACTGACATTGATGACCCGTGTCAGACCAGCAAGCACTCCACGTATAGTATCCTGAAAAACTTCAGCGGCACTAGAGATCCCAAAACTTAACCTTTTATAGCGCCTAAGACCCATATGAGTCGAAAACGTTGTAATGTCCCTAGAATCCGGATGTAATAGCAATTGATGGTATCCAGGCCTTAAATCCATCCTCGAGAACCATTTCGACCCTGACACCTCAGCAACAAGGTCATCCACAGTAGGTGTCAAATGCCGCACACGCTAAATAGCGACATTGGGCAGGCGCATATCGACACAGATTCTCACCTCCCCTGGCTGACGGGGCTTCCTCGCAACTACAATGGGCGACACCAAAGGTGTAGGTCATCCACCTTTTCAATAATATCAGCGAGTTCCAACTTCTTTAATTCTTCCTCCACCTTAGGCCTCAGATGGAATGCAACCCTCTGATGCTTCAAAGCCATGGGTTGTATAGAGTTGTCAATATGTAAATGCACCATACGATCCTTCAAACAACCTATGCCTTCAAACAAGGATTGAAACTCCGTCAGTAAGTTATCCACAGTCCCCAAATGAACACTAAAGGCAAAGGATATAAGATTAAGCTGTTCTGCAGTCCGGCAGCTTAATAACATGTCTGACCCCATAGTGGTAACAAACACTTTTGCTGGTATCGACTGGCCTTCGTGAGACAATAACGTAGTAAACACCCCCGCCAACGGCAAAGGCTTTGAAGATCCAAATGTGTAAACCTGAGTTGTGGTAGGCCGTAAATGGGTCTGAAAAGGAATACGCTGCAAAACTGAAGTTGCTATAACATTGATAGAAGCACCAGTATCAATTAGCGCATCAACCTTATGACCCGCCAGTAAGACTGAACATCGTGGCACTCACTTCCTAGGATGCCCACCAGGCTGCAGTGCATGTATCATATGGACTGTACCATCACCGTTCCCATCATCATCCAAATCGTCATCATCCATGACAACGACTGGCTGCACCGATTGAAAAGTCTTGAATTTCTGTGGTCGAGAACGGGACATGGATTTACAGACTTTCGTAAAATGATTGAGTTTCTGGCAATTAGAACATGTCTTGCCTTGCGCCGGACACACCCCTTGATGAGGAAAAAGACCCCTGCAAGAATAACAAAAACGGGGCAACGTAGAAGTCCTTGATTTATACTTCCTCCTCTCCCCACGCGTAATATTGACGACATTCACCGGTCCCACTTTTACCTGAGTCTGTAATGCTGCTTCCATGTGAGCTGCACGCACCTTGGAAAGTTCTTTAGATCGTCCCAACGTGAGGATATTCACCATTGACATCCCAGGTACTTATAATATATGTTCCCTTAACTTCACAGAGGTACACCCCTGTATAAACTGTGCATGCACTTCATCCTCCACATCCACCAAGGTGCAAGTGCGAGCTAACTCCTTAAGCCTAGCATAAAAGGCATCCACTGACTCATGCGGAAATTGCTTTGCTTATCGCAGAAGAAACCTTTCGTAATCGGGATTTGCCAAAGGCTCAAAATGCGAAGTTAGTGCCTGTTTCAATGATTGATACGTATATGGCGGACCCTCCTCCACCACAGATCGGCCCAGCTTATGAACCGCCGCACCCCCAAGATGTAACAACAAGGGACGGCGTCCACCATTCTCCACAGCCGTTGCAGCAAAATAAGTCTCCAAACGATACACCCATTCTTTCCACCGGGCAGCAAGAGCAGATGAGGGCCATCAATTACAAAAGGCTCCAATGCAGGAATAGATGCCATAATGACACCACCCCCAAAATCCAAAAGAAGTGGCAGCAATCACACTGCCCCCCCCCAAAAGTCCTGAAACACGCCCTTGGAAAGCAAAAAACAAAAAAAATGCACCTCCCAGGACACCAGCAATGGAGGGCATCAAAACCCCTCCTCAGGCAGGTCCAAAACACCGGCACCGGCACTGAAGCACGAGAAAGAATCAGCTAAATCCTTCAGGCAGCAGTCCAAACCGGAAGAACTCCACACGCTGGGCAGGCAGCAGCCTCCAGGCACTGCCAAACACGTCCCATGCCGTGAGCGGTGGCCAGGAAACAGAAAAACCCCACAAGGCTCCTCCAGCACGAAGCAGGAGAGCCACAGGGAGAAAAGACGAGACAAGCCAGCCACCCTCGTCACAATCTGTTGTATTGGAATAACAACACCACCGGAAGAATAACTCACTCCACACGCTCCGTTGCTCCACACAATGGGGAAAGCCTCCCCAGGGTATTTATTCCTCACACCAGCCAATAATTAAACAATTAAGTAATTAGCAACGTCACGAACTCTACCATCGAGGATTACCATCACAAGGGAATTAACATCATTCCCCGTTTACTAATCCCTCGACGGAAGAGCCGTTAAAACATAACAGTGGGCCTTAAGGCTCCAGCACATGCACTGTATTTGTGTATTTTTATTTTTTTTACGCAATTGTGGCCCAACAAAGCCACAAACTCTGTATCCATATTTGTAAAGTGGCACAATGTTTGCATTGCGCCACTTTGTAACCTCTTGCACCACATTATGCCTGTGGCAGGCATAATGTATGCAAGGGGGCGTTCCGGCATGAGGGGAGCCATAAAAATGGGGCAAAGGAATCTATGCGATTCCTTTGCACCATTTTTATCGGCATTTTTAATGCCTGCTAAGTGGAGGTGTTAAGCAGAGACTGCCATTGAATACAGTGGGCCTCTGGGTGCTTTGCAAGATTAGCATCATCATTTTTTATGCTAATCCTGCAAAGCGCCAGACTAGCGTAAAAAATTATGCGGCTATTCATCCTAAATACCGCTATGGTGCGCTGTATTTTAAATATGGCTCTACCATGGTAGTGTTAGGGGGGCGCTAAGGTGCTCAAGAAAAGTGGCGCTACACTAGGTGCAGCTCCACTTTTCATAAATGTGCCCCCATGTTTCTTACAAATTATATTTTTGTTATGGTGCCCTCTATGGCACCATAGCATTACAGTCTAATGCCAAAAGTTTATTTCTGCTAAAGGTTTATGTGATAATTGTATATGTTTTAATAATCTCTCCTTATTACAGTTATGACGGTAGTTCAGGCCAATTTAATATCCTTATTACACTATGACTGTTTGAACACTCTTGAGATGTTTGGGTGGCCCTTCTAGTTTATTTCTCCTCTGTGGCTGTCTTGTGTCTTCTTTGGGGACATGTGTTAGCTAGCCAGCATCTCTGATGGTGGGTTGATGAAAGTGGTATTCTATTGGAATTAGTATGGCAGATTTAAATTAGGATGCTAAATGGCATTAGGGGGGACACTAAGGGGGCGCTAGAAAAGTGCCGCTGCACTGTGGGAAGCGCTACCATTCTTAAATATGCCCCAATTTGTTTTAAAATAACCTACATTTTTGAGACTTTCAAAGCGGAGAGGGAGAGAGTGTGTGTCCGTTTACCTGTGTTTATGTACAAATTGCTTGTGAAATCTGACAAATACCTCACCAGACTTGATTGAAAGCAACTGTACCCAACTATTTTCCAGAAAATATATCTATTAGGGAGGTGTAACACACTAAACACCACTCCTGAAGCTACGCCCCTGACCCTGATGTCAGGGAGTAAGCACAACAGCGACGTAGAAAGATGTTTTTCTATCGTAGTGTTCCGTGACCTATTTTGAGATCTTCTTTGAGTCCGTGCCCCCTGTTTCTGCTGCCAAGATGTGAAGCTGGTATTGGATGGAGCCTCTTCATAAACTTACTGTGAGGACTTTTATGTAGCATCTTAGGAGGTGGGAATTACTCAGCGTCATCGATGAGCATCTGTTTTTTACCATTGGTGTCCCAGGCTCAGTTTCTAGTATTTATTCAGTGGATGAAAAAGTACACCCTTGGTAATCGTGACTTTCCAACTGTTTCCAGGTTCGACAGTCAAGGCTTACTCCATAATTTGGCAATGTTTTGAAGCTCAGATATAAGAAGACATACAATACGTTTAAAATCCACAAAATACTAAAAACACAAATGCAGAACTCCCTAGAACCATCTGGGTTTGAGAAATGTAATTAGCAAGTGAAAAAATATAAAGTTTTGGATCAAAAATCAGCGCTGTGTATAGTTACACTATTTACATAAATTTAGCAAAGAGCATACTTAGCATTTCAAAATCTGCACTCCAGACATACCAGCTACAGCTCAGTCACCAGATTGTAGTAGTATAGCTAAGATGCTGTGGATAAGCCAGCCACTTACCTCTACTAGATGTTGCAGGGGGATAGCCCAGTGGAATTGACCCCAGGTCACATAGATCATGCCGAAACCCAATATCCCACTGACCATGAGTGATCGGGGCACCGATACCAGAAACAGGTGTTACAGACTAGTGTAAATGAAAAAAAAAAAAAAACTGGACAGCATCTCTAGTATCTCACTGACCAGAATTTAGAACTAGGGTCTCAGATGCTGATAATATCAATATATTCGATTCATTTCAAGCAACCATTGAAAGTCACAAATTATTCCAGTGAATGTTCAGGGAGCCAGCTGATCCTGGAGGATTCATTGGTACATTGCACCTAGCTCTGAAAAGGAGTCACAAAACCTAGGTGGATGGTATCTCAGCAATGAATACTTGCGGTCAAAATATTTGGTGAGAGCATCCACAGGTCCTGGAGCTCCCACAGGACTACTTGTCATCCACATGCGGATAGGGGAGCCACCTGAAATAGCATTAGGGTGCTCTATGATTATGTCTCTACAACCATAAGTCAAAGGGCGATAGTGCCAAAAGTGCAGAATACAGGGTGGGTAGCTCTTGCCAACAGAACATATTCCAAACTTTTAAGGTGAATGAGTGAAAACCTTGTTTCTCTCCCAGGCTTGGGAATTGATGATATCAGCTTAGGCAACATTGCAAAAACCCGATTTTGACCTTCTTGCTGCCTTGGTATTGTCCAGAACTGAGCCCCAAATGCATGGGGTGGTTTGCATGAGCAGGTTCACAGAATTTCTCATAGGCCCTCAACACTCTTCTTGTTGCAGGCGTAGATTCTACATATGTTTGAGGTGGGCTGTTGTATTGGAATAACAACACCACCGGAAGAATAACTCACTCCACACGCTCCGTTGCTCCACACAATGGGGAAAGCCTCCCCAGGGTATTTATTCCTCACACCAGCCAATAATTAAACAATTAAGTAATTAGCAACGTCACGGACTCTACCATCGAGGATTACCATCACAGGGGAATTAACATCATTGCCCGCTTACTAATCCCTCGACGGAAGAGCCGTTAAAACATAACATTCCTCCTTTACCAAAAATTTAAAATCAGCACAAAATCATATATCATGTATCAAACAATAATAACAAAACAAGACTACACAAAACATAAAATCAATTCACTACAAAGTCACGAAACCTAGTAGAACACTGTGGACGAGGACGTAAATTGTATGGACCATCCCCACGGGTTGAGGCAACCGGATCAGCCAATCCAGATCCACATGTAACAGATCCGTCAACCATCATACCACCCCCAGAATCCTGAACATCAGAACACAAACCACCATCAAGAAATGTATCACTGGTCTCTGAATTTTGCAACATTACATCATCGTCATCTTGATCCTCAGATGAAATGTCTATGGGTACTGAAACATCCGAAGCATATACCTTTTTATAAAATGAAATGTTTCGGGTAATTGACTCCGGACCCCGCTTAGCAGTAATCATATTCGCTCTGACATCACTCACTATCCAAGGGTCCTTCTCGAAAGGCAGTACAAACTTACTACACCCTTTTCTACATTTTACCAAAACCATATCACCAACACAGATGTCACGTCTCTTAGCCCCCCTCTTCCGTGACATATTATCATTTCTGTCTTTCCTCTGTGATAATGTTTTCCCCACTTGTTGGTACAGATCATTATGTTCCAAGATACTAGGAATGGTATCCCGAACTAGTCTATTAACGCAGATAGTACTTGGTGCTTCTCCAGTAACACTATGCGGGGTCAAACGATATTCTCTTAGAAATGAATATACCGCACAGTCCACATTCTGACCTTCAGCAATGGCTATACGCAGTACCTTATTCAAAGTCCTCATAAATCTCTCCACTTCTCCATTTGCTTGAGGCCACCGAGGAGTAGTTTTCCTATGTACAATTCCTCTAGATGACAAATAATCAGCAAAATCTTGGCTGGAAAAAGGAGGGCCATTATCAGTACGAATCTCCTTCAATAGACCATGAGTGGCCATGATCTTTTCCAGCCGTGGAATAACTTGAGCTGCAGTAACAGTAAACTGCCAAAATCAGCACTAGCTCTAAACCAGGGAACAGGAGGAATGGGCTCGGTAATGATCGGTGGAGTCCGTTCACCAGGACCAACAGCCTGACACATCATACACTGCCGTACCACCCGCTCCACATGATCATCCAGTCCCGGGAACCACACCTTACTGCTCAATCTGGTCTTAGTTTTCACCATGCCTTGATGGGAGGCATGAGCCAGGTCCACAACCGACTGTTGCAATGCCAACGGTATGACAAGCCGGTGTCCTCTCAACAAACATCCATCATGTGACATAACTAGTTCATGCCGAACTTTATGTAACGAGGACAACATGGTACGTGCTGCAGTTGTCCTAAGAGCCAAATTCTTCAAAAGGGAATGCCACTGTCCAGATGCCACAGCTGATATCACCAACTGTAAGCACTTGTCCTCTTTCGTGGCTAATCGAATGTCCTCAAGAGACATAGGCAAAGGGCGAGATCGTTCCACAATCAGACGTACATATTCCTCAACATCCTCAGCATCTGCAACTTCCCGGGACGTAGCAGGACTGGCATGTCGTGATAGATAGTCAGCAGGATTCAAACTACCCGGACGAAATACCACCAAAAAATGATAATCTTGTAGTTGCAAAATCCACTTCTCAATACGTGGTGGTGGCTTAGACGAAGATCCATTAAACAACGTAATCAACGGTTTATGATCAGTATACACAACAAATGGCTGACCATACAAATATAGATGAAAGTGTCTACAGCCCCAATGTACGGCAATAGCCTCCTTTTCAATCTGTGAATAGCGTTGCTCAGTGTCTGTTAAAGCTCTACTGGCATATGCCACAGGAGCCCATTCCCCATCCATCTGTTTTTGGGCCAACACTGCTCCCAATCCTGTAGGACTAGCATCAACTGACAGTTCCGATTCTTTAGTAGGATCAAATTAAACCAGGGTGGTATATTCAGAGAGTGCCGATTTAGTGGCCTGAAAAGCAGCTTCCTGAGTAGGCCCCCACTCCCAAATAGTACCAGTTTTAATAAGATCTCTCAAAGGTGCTGTCAAGGTTGTCAAATTCTTAATAAAGCGCCCACAGTAATTCAGCACACCCAAATAACTGTGAACACCAGACACATTCATGGCAGCCAAAGCAGTTTGAATGTATTTAACTTTATCTGGATCAGGCAACACTCCATCTCCCGAAAACCGATATCCAAAGAAAGCCACTTCTGATTGTAAAAACGAACACTTCTCTTTATGGAGTGTCAAACCATTTTCATGGAGTCTCTGAAATGTGGCCCTAAGTCGTACTAAATGTACTTCTTTACTTGGTGCATGCACCAAAATATCATCACTGACATTGATGACCCGTGTCAGACCAGCAAGCACTCCACGTATAGTATCCTGAAAAACTTCAGCGGCACTAGAGATCCCAAAACTTAACCTTTTATAGCGCCTAAGACCCATATGAGTCGAAAACGTTGTAATGTCCCTAGAATCCGGATGTAATAGCAATTGATGGTATCCAGCCCTTAAATCCATCCTCGAGAACCATTTCGACCCTGACACCTCAGCAACAAGGTCATCCACAGTAGGTGTCAAATGCCGCACACGCTAAATAGCGACATTGGGCAGGCGCATATCGACACAGATTCTCACCTCCCCTGGCTGACGGGGCTTCCTCGCAACTACAATGGGCGACACCAAAGGTGTAGGTCATCCACCTTTTCAATAATATCAGCGAGTTCCAACTTCTTTAATTCTTCCTCCACCTTAGGCCTCAGATGGAATGCAACCCTCTGATGCTTCAAAGCCATGGGTTGTATAGAGTTGTCAATATGTAAATGCACCATACGATCCTTCAAACAACCTATGCCTTCAAACAAGGATTGAAACTCCGTCAGTAAGTTATCCACAGTCCCCAAATGAACACTAAAGGCAAAGGATATAAGATTAAGCTGTTCTGCAGTCCGGCAGCTTAATAACATGTCTGACCCCATAGTGGTAACAAACACTTTTGCTGGTATCGACTGGCCTTCGTGAGACAATAACGTAGTAAACACCCCCACCAATGGCAAAGGCTTTGAAGATCCAAATGTGTAAACCTGAGTTGTGGTAGGCCGTAAATGGGTCTGAAAAGGAATACGCTGCAAAACTGAAGTTGCTATAACATTGATAGAAGCACCAGTATCAATTAGCGCATCAACCTTATGACCCGCCAGTAAGACTGAACATCGTGGCACTCACTTCCTAGGATGCCCACCAGGCTGCAGTGCATGTATCATATGAACTGTACCATCACCGTTCCCATCATCATCCAAATCGTCATCATCCATGACAACGACTGGCTGCACCGATTGAAAAGTCTTGAATTTCTGTGGTCGAGAACGGGACATGGATTTACAGACTTTCGCAAAATGATTGAGTTTCTGGCAATTAGAACATGTCTTGCCTTGCGCCGGACACACCCCTTGATGAGGAAAAAGACCCCTGCAAGAATAACAAAAACGGGGCAACGTAGAAGTCCTTGATTTATACTTCCTCCTCTCCCCAGGCGTAATATTGACGACATTCACCGGTCCCACTTTTACCTGAGTCTGTAATGCTGCTTCCATGTGAGCTGCACGCACCTTGGAAAGTTCTTTAGATCGTCCCAACGTGAGGATATTCACCATTGACATCCCAGGTACTTATAATATATGGTCCCTTAACTTCACAGAGGTACACCCCTGTATAAACTGTGCATGCACTTCATCCTCCACATCCACCAAGGTGCAAGTGCGAGCTAACTCCTTAAGCCTAGCATAAAAGGCATCCACGGACTCATGCGGAAATTGCCTTGCTTATCGCAGAAGAAACCTTTCGTAATCGGGATTTGCCAAAGGCTCAAAATGCGAAGTTAGTGCCTGTTTCAATGATTGATACGTATATGGCGGACCCTCCTCCACCACAGATCGGCCCAGCTTATGAACCGCCGCACCCCCAAGATGCAACAACAAGGGACGGCGTCCATCATTCTCCACAGCCGTTGCAGCAAAATAAGTCTCCAAACGATACACCCATTCTTTCCACCGGGCAGCAAGAGCAGATGGAGGGCCATCAATTACAAAAGGCTCCAATGCAGGAATAGATGCCATAATGACACCACCCCCAAAATCCAAAAGAAGTGGCAGCAATCACACTGCCCCCCCCCCCCAAAAGCCCTTGGAAAGCAAAAAACAAAAAAAATGCACCTCCCAGGACACAAGCAATGGAGGGCATCAAAACCCCTCCTCAGGCAGGACCAAAACACCGGCACCGGCACTGAAGCACGAGAAAGAATCAGCTAAATCCTTCAGGCAGCAGTCCAAACCGGAAGAACTCCACACGCTGGGCAGGCAGCAGCCTCCAGGCACTGCCAAACACGTCCCATGCCGTGAGCGGTGGCCAGGAAACAGAAAAACCCCACAAGGCTCCTCCAGCACGAAGCAGGAGAGCCACGGGGAGAAAAGACGAGACAAGCCAGCCACCCTCGTCACAATCTGTTGTATTGGAATAACAACACCACCGGAAGAATAACTCACTCCACACGCTCCGTTGCTCCACACAATGGGGAAAGCCTCCCCAGGGTATTTATTCCTCACACCAGCCAATAATTCAACAATTAAGTAATTAGCAACGTCACAAACTCTACCATCGAGGATTACCATCACAAGGGAATTAACATCATTCCCCGTTAACTAATCCCTCGACGGAAGAGCCGTTAAAACATAACAGTGGGCCTTAAGGCTGCAGCACATGCACTGTCTTTGGGTAGTCCAGTGCTGTCCAACAGGTCAAGGCAGCTCCACTCAAGGCAGTACAGCAGTGCTTTTTCAAGGTACGGCATGACAACAAGCTTGCCCCTCAGCACCAAGACAATGGAGCAAGTACACCAATTTCCTTTTTGCTCCCAAGTTCATCCCACAAACCAGGGCAATAGTCCTGGAAAAGTTTCTTCCATTTTTCAGATCTGATTCTCTGTACCTTTCGGTGACTAAGGAAAAATGGCGTGGGTATAATGTTCTGCATTTAGGGGGTCATTTTGACCCTGGCGGTCCGAGACCGCCAGGGCTAAAAGGACGGAAGCACCGCCAACAGGCTGGCGGTGTATCCAGCCCTATTACGACTGCGGCGGAAGCGCCGCGGTCGCACCGCCGGGGCTGGCGGTTTCCCGCCGTTTTAGCCCCGGCGGTGATAATCCGCCAGGGCAGCGCTGCAAGCAGCGCTGCTCTGGGGATTATGATACCCCTACCGCCAGCCTGTTTCTGGCGGTTGCCACTGGCATGGGCAGTGCAGGGGCCCCCTAACAGGGCCCCGGCCAGCTTTTCACTGTCTGCATAGCAGACAGTGAAAAGCGCGACGGGTGCAACTGCACCCGTCGCACGGCCGCAACACCGCCGGCTCCATTAGGAGCCGGGTCCTATGTTGCGGCCTCATCCCCGCTGGGCCGGCGGGCGCAAACTTGGTTTGCGCCCGCCGGACCAGCGGGGATGTCGTAATGGGGCCGCGTGAGTGCGTCCGCATTGGCGGCTGAACAGCGGTTACCGCCTGGCGGGCGGCGGTAGCCGCACGCCAAGGTCGTAATGACCCCCTTAGTCTTCTGACCACTGAGCGACTAGAAACTCTATTGGACAAGAGAGACAACTTGTCAGGCCCGCCAATCACCGTTCCTTGGGTTGACAAGCTAAAGGAAGAAACCAGAGAACCACTTAAATCAACTTGTCAGAGGTGCCTGCCAACATTCCTTGGATTGACAAGCTAAAGAAAGGAATACGTGTTCCACCTAGCCAAGTGTGCCTGTTACCATTCTTCTGGCAGGCAGACTGAAGGCCAGATGTGTATTATGGTGTTAACAACGGAGTCAAGTGGAGTAACCACACAATTACACTGCTTCCCAGGCTATACTCAAATTAGTGTGCCTGTTACTGTTGTTTGTGCAGGCATTCATGATGTGAAAAGAACATGATGCTTCTCAACAGGTTATTGTTTTAAATTATGCAAGTGCAGACTCCCTAGTGCCAAACATCTGGATAAGCACTTCACTACTGGAACAGTAGTTTCCATAAAATCGTTACTGGTCGCCATGCCCACTATCCCTGGAACCAATAGATGTTCCTGCTTCCTGCTGAGACCCAGTGATCTCCGAGGCAACATCCTAGCACACGCTACTGTGATTCACCAAGCACAACTCTGCTGATGCTACCAAGAGGCATTAGCGTGGGGCTTACTAGGAAAACACGCAACCAAACACCCATATAAAATCAGAAACAGGGTTCACTGCATCCGTGCAAACCTCACAACTTGTCTCAAGAAGAAACGCCTGACCTTCAAATGGTCGAAGGAGAATATCTTGGTCAGAAACCGGTAAGATCAGTGCTAGGTAGCCATTCGTACCACAGGACCTCAGCATGGTGCACAAATTTGCTTCACTTGTACCTGCTTACACTCCTCGCCACAAAGCTTTCGCTTGTTCAGCAGCTCTCCTCAGCAGCACCATCTAATTTCTAAACTTGTTCTTTGGCTACCAAGTTGATGTGTTGTGCCACCCCGCAACTGTCTGCTGGTATAAAGACGACATTGGAAAGATAAGCTGGGTGTTGTACCACCTTTTTTTATGTTGTGATTGTAAGGATACCATTGTACCTTTGATGCTCTCGCCTCTCTCGTGCTGTCTCCAGTTAATGCACGCTCATTCTGTGTGCTGCATTCTGGAATCTAGAGCGTCTCAGTGCGCCAAGCATTCTTATGTAGAACTTGTTCAGCTTTAACGTTGTTTGCCGCGTGAACTGTATTGTATTTTTGTTTTGAATGTAGGAGCTTTCCTAGTGTAGCCAGAGTATCAGTTGAGTCAGTTTCTTGGTGGCTTACTGAGGCTGGGTTGCACTAGCTGTGGACTCCGTGGCCTTGGACTTTAATAAAGAAGTGAAATAAACCTACCTGTTTTTTCGATCATCGCTTATCCTGCGCTATTACTTGCAACAGTGGGTTTGAGTCTTCACTATAATTTGCACCTCAGCCAAAGGCAACCTGAAAATTGACTGCAACCTTCTGAATTCAGTAGAAACCATTACAATTGTATAAAAGTGACTCATGGCAAGTGCACTCAGGCATTCACACATAAAACGCAACCTCGTTAGAGCCAAGTTTCAACAGTATTGTGGAATAATGTAGATTTTCCTAGCTTTAATGACGGAAAGTCTTAATTTTATTAAAGACACCGAGGCGAGTATTATGCGTTTCTTTTCTTGCTTTAATTAAACAGCAGCAAGTGAAGAAAACTACAAATCCCATGAGCGAAGAGAAACGAGCCAATGGGAAACAAGTTGTAGTTCGTATACAATAACCAATCAACACCAATGTATGCAATTGTGAAGTAACTAGACTGCGAACAGCGATCTTTTCTTGCGCTTAAGAATCACCTAGCATGAAATAAAGGAAAAATAGAGGCCAAAATAAGAACTGCTATGATAAAGGATAACAATTCGGAACAAAAGTTCATAAGTCCAGGAAACTGTGGATGAAGAGAAGCACACCGGTGGTCCGCCAAACCAAGGAGTGGATAAGGAGAAAGACTAGACGTTGATGGAGCATCCAAACCATGAGGCGATGATTTAGGTGGCAGGTTGAACAGACAATGTTGACACTGAAGGGATGGGAGGAAAAGAAAACAGACAATAGTTACTAAAATAAGGGTGGGATAATACTTGCCTCCATGTCTTTAATAAAATTAAGACTTTCTGTCATTAAAACTAGGAAAATCTACATTTTATGACAAGACCGGAGGCTCCTATTATGCTTGTTCAAAGCAAGTTAATGACATTCATAGAAACATTATCAACAGGTTTACAATAAAAAACTCTAAACACATTATCATTAGACCAAACTGCAGATCTAAGAATGTCCTCAAGGTGGGAACCCGTCCAAAAGGCTTTAGATGCCATAGCGCCTCAGGAAGAGTGTGCTCCAAATCTGGAGGTGTCGATCCCTGCCAGTGACATAATCCACTTAACCCAGCGGGCTAAAGTAGCCGATGACACAGGCTTATAAGGCTTCCTGAAGGAAATAAGGAGTTGGGGAGTTGAGGACGTTCTTAGATGAGCAGTCATGTGCTCGTAAACTTTTAAACATTGTGCTACACATAATTTGGGGTGATCCGGAAAATATGGGTAAAAAACAGATTGTACTTTTTTTTTGTTCTACGAGACACAGTAAATAACACACCAGAAGGAGTAAACTGTCTAGCGGAAATATCTAAGGCTTTGACATCAGAAAGACGTTTAATAGAAATAAGACACAACAGCATAGTTAGCTTTGCTGATAACATCTTCAGAGTAAGGAAGGAATTGTCGGGCCATGAGAGAAAGAAATTTAAAAGTACATTAACATCCCACAAAAATCTATATTTAGGTAACAGTGGATTAGAAAACTTTACTCTCTTTAAAAGTCGGCAAATAAGCGGGTGTTCACCCACCGGTTTTCCGTTGACGAATTGGTGGTTAGAAGAGATGGCTGACCTGTACAAATTAATAGTACGAAAGGCTTTGCCCTTGCTATCCTCGGCGGCAAGAAAATTCACGACAAAGGTTGACATCTGCTGAAAGGGAATCAATGTGTTTTCCCAGACACCAGCTATGCCATAAAGCCCAAGCTGACTTGTAGGCTTTTCTTGTCCAAGGAGCCCAGGACTGTCTGATATATTCCGAAGCTTGTGACGAAATGAGAGGGAAAAATTGGGAATTCCCAAAATTTTCCATGCTGAAAGAGAAAGAAGGTTGTCCAAAACAAGGCTGTGAGGGCGTTGTAGAGGGTCTAAGAGGAGGTCTGGGAAAGGAGGAATGAGGAAAGGAAAATCCATGGCTAGTTCCAGAAGTGTCAGAAACCAAATCTGGGATTGCCAGAATGGAGCAATAAGAATTAAAGTGGCTTGTTTACGTCGAACTTGAGCTAGCACCCTGCTGATCATAACGAAGGGGGGAAAAGCGTAAGAGAGGGACTTGGACCAATCTTGAAGAAATGCATCGGAGGCCAGTGCCAATGGATCCGGAAGCCAACTGTAAAATTGAGGAAGTTGTGAATTGAGGCAAGATGCAAACAAATCGATCGTCAAGGGGCCCCACTTGTTCTGTAGAAAATGAAAGATCGTGGGATGGAGCTTCCAGTCGCTTGAGTTGCGGAGATGACGAGAGTGCCAATCGGCGATGGAGTTGAGGATTCCTGGAAGATACTCTGCATGAACCGAAATTTGGTTTGCAAGGCAGAATTCCCAAAAGCCCTTTGCTAATTCTGCTAGAGGTTTGGATCTTGTGCCTCCAAGATGGTTTATGTAGCGGACTGCCGAAATATTGTCGGAGTAGGATAGCGCAACGGACTTTGTTCTTTGCGAGGCTTCTGATTGCAAAGGAGCATGCAAGCATCTCTAAACAATTGATATGCAATCTGGACTCCTCTAACGACCATGAACCTCCAGTCGAGATTGGACCACAATGGGCCCCCCAGCCTGTTAGGCTTGCATCTGACTCTAATTCAAGATCTGGGGCTGATGGAAAGATAGTTCTTCCGTTCCAGGCATCTAAATGGTCTATCCACCATTGCAGTTCTGTACGAGAATCGTGATCCAGAGGAATAGTGTCTGCGTATGAAAGCCCTTTGTGTAAATGTTGAATCTTTAAATGCTGAAGTGCCCGGTAATGTAAGGGACCTGGAAATATTGCTTGTATGGAAGAGGAAAGAAGACCGACGACGCGGGCGAGAGTTCTTAGGGAAATGTACTAGTGACGTAATACTTGAAGAATCTCCGACTTTATAGATTTTATTTTTGCAGAAGGAAGTAGCAGGGTGTCCGAAACTGAATTGATTTGGAAACCTAAGAATTTTATAATTTGGGTAGGGAGAAGAAGAGATTTCTCTTTGTTGATGATGAAACCAGATAAATGAGGAGTCTTACACCCTGAGCCCTGAGGCGCGCTACCACTGGCTTCATGAGTTTGGTGAAACACCATGGAGCTGATGAGAGACCGAAAGGCAGAGATGTAAAGTGAAAGAATTGGTCGAGCCACTGGAATTGGAGGAGCTTCCTGTGTTCTGGGTGGATCGGGACGACCAGATAAGCGTCCTGTAAATCCAACCGAACCATCCAGTCGTTCTGAAGAAGAGAGTCTCTGAGATGGAGGATAGTTTCCATCTTGAAGTGGCGGTAAACAACAAATTGGTTGAAGAACTTGAGATTGATAACTGGTCGCATTTTCTTGTTCTTCTTTTGAACCAAGAAAATGGAGCTGGTGAAACCGGAAGGATCTAGATGAGTAACTGCTATGGCTTGTTTCTGCAGAAGAGACTGAACTTCCGAAGAAATAAGAGCGGACATATTTGTAGAGAAACGTGGGGGAGGGGGAGTAAGAGCTTGAACTGGGGTTGAGTAGAATTCTATCATATAACCCTGAATTGTGTTGAGAACCCAAGGATCTGAGGTGATTAATAACCAATTCGGGAAAAAATGACAAAGACGACCGCCCACGGGGACATGACAGAGGGATGGATTTACCTGTTTGATTGGTATTTCTGGAATTCCTGTAGCCTCTGGAGCGAAAACCTCTGGCCCTTTGCGGATAAAACTGCGGGCTGAATTCCTGGTAAGCTGTGTTGTAGGCGCCACGGGAGCCTTGATTGTAGTAGGAGCAGCCGGCAAAGCGGCTCATGCCTCTGCCCGCCCTGGCAAAAACCAGCTGTTTGAACATTTTCTTTAAAGACTGTTGAGCCTTGTCCAGAGAGGTAAAAGTGGCTACGTATTTGCCCAGCTCTTTGATAAAGTTGTTGCCAAAGAGTAAACCCTCAGTTTTAACTTGAGGTTGAATTGTGGCCAGGTTTACAAGTTTAGGGTCTAATTTGAGCAAGAGACCTTTGCGCCTTTCTTGAGAAAGAGCAGCATTAGCATTTCCGAGAAGGCAAACAGTCCTCTGAACCCATAAGGAAAGTTCTTCGGGATCAATGAAAGAGCCTTCGATTCTGGCGGATTCAGCAATATAAAATATACGGGTGAGAGGGCCAATGACATCTAACAATTTATCCTGACAGGAGGACCAGGCTTTATCAATTCCTTTCCGAGGATCTTTGCCGAATTTCGTGAAGAATGTTAAAATGGGTTGGTCGATGGAAGGCGTAATGGAAGATTTATGTGCAAGAGAGGGACGTGGACACTCCGATCTGAGCTTAGCTCGTGTTTGTTTATCCAATGGATAAAACAGTTTGGCCGACACATAATCACCCACGTGAGCGGCTGGAAACCATTCACTCGAATTGGGATGTAAAATGAAGGAGGGATCAAACATCGGTAAACCCTCGCAATCTAGAAGAGGTTTGGGTGTGAAGGACTCAGAGGAGGAAAGTTTAGGCTTCTTTGAAATAGGAGAAGAACAAAAATCATCGTGGTCAGATGGATTAGCATATGAATCTGCGTCGGCATATCATCATCAGTGTCTGGTATGGAGGAAATTATCAAAGGAGACATAATGTGTTTGGTTTTAGATTTGCGTTTTTGTGAAGGAGTTGAATTTTCTGGATTTTTATTCTCCTTAGTTGGAGCCTTTTGAGGAACCACGTCCTCTGCCATGGGTGAGGGAACCTCACAAATCTTTAGCGTCAATTTTTGTGTATTTTTTGACTGGAAAATGGGTGACAAGCGCTGTCTGCAATCCCCTGCAGACTGGGCTGATATAGACTTGTTGAGCATTTTTGAAACTGAAGATTCCAGATTTTTAGATAATTTATTTATGGAGCTGTTCACTGCCTGTTGGACAGAGTTTTGTATAAACACATTGATGTCCTGTTTTATAGCAGAAACTTCCTCAGGGGCAACCTGAAGTGAAGTGGAACTGTCAAACTCCATATGTACTGTAATAATCAGAAGTAACAACAAATAGAAGAAAAACCAGGAGTTACAGGGTTAACTGAGAAGGGAAAGCAAGGAACCCCGCCCCTGGGCGTGTACAAAGCTTCCTACTGCCAGCCGTAAAGAAGATAAAGGCTTGGTGGGGCTGTGAGGTGTCTCAGGTGAGAGTGGCAGCCGGAAAATCCTTCGTTCCTCAAGCACGGGCCGAAAATGACGGCCCGACGCCTGAGGAATGGTTAAAACCGTTCGTTAGCGAAATAGCATGCGCGAGGGAGAGCGCGCGGGGATCAGCATAAACGGGAAATATATATGCGGCAACTTGCCGTCTGGAACACAAAACAGTACAAATACATGCACATAAGCAGCGCGAGTAAGCGCCAAATGTTTTACAAATAAAAACACATTGTATATTTGAAACAACACGTAATAAAAACGGAATATTGAAGTGAAAGGACTTAACTGGCTGCGAGCAGCAAGAAAAGAAGTCTGTTTGCAGTCTAGTTACGTCATAATAGCATACATTGGTGTTGATTGGTTATTGTAAGTGAACTACAACTTGTTTCCCATTGGCTTGTTTCTCTTCGCTCATGGGATTTGTAGTTTTCTTTACTTCATGCTGTTTTACTAAAGCAAGAAAAGAAATGCATAATAGGAGCCTCCGGTCTTGTTATTAAATGTCCATGCAAAAAGAAGAATATAAATTACTTTACTGTCTTGTCACAGTTACTGATGAGTGTGAATTGCTTGGATGAATCAGGTTAAATTGGTTGTGTTCAACTCAAACTACTTTAGAAACTGTATTCTCCAGTACATTAGCAGTAACAGATTATTTTTGCATATTTATTGCTGACTGTGATCGAATGTACAACAGAATGAAGTTAGGGAGGTGCTGTCTCAATAACAGAGTAATGCCAATGGTGTTGATGTTGAGAAACTAACCAGCCATTGCGTCTCCGACTACCTCAGCAATCACAAGCTACTTGATGCCACACAGTCTGAATTCAGGCCCACTCACAGTACAGAAACATAATTCAATGCAGCCGCAGACAACATCCAGATAATTCTTGACAAAGGAGACACTGCAGCACTCATTCTCCTGGACCTCTCTGCAGCACCTGACATGGTCTCACAACACATCCTCATCAGGTGCCTGCATGAGATTGGCATCCATTGACCTGCTGGATTTACTCCTTCTTAACTGATAGAACACAAGCTGTGTGTCTGACACATTAATCCTTGGAAGCCTGCAAACTCATCTGCAGAATGCCTCAAGCTTCATTGCTCAGCCCCATCCTCTGCAATGCATGTATGATCCCTCTGGACAACATAATCTACACACATGACATTAACATCCTCTACTACACCAGTGCTAGAGCGCCTTGTCCTTAGTAAGTAAACTTACAAGGGGAATCTTTTGGATCGTATAGGGTATCCTAGTCAAGTGTAGCGAGTAAAAGAAAGCTTCGACAAATCAATCCAATCAATTTAAAACACCACAAACCAATCTAATCAGAAAAACCACAATGACTCATATGAAAGTTAGTTCTGTTTTATTCCCTATTGGTTACATTTCTAATCATAAACCTTTATTCAACAATATCATGATTTCCAAATTATATTATCAACATAAGCAATGAATTCTCAGCACTTTATTAATATGCAATCAATGTTAAACAAAGCATAGCAATTCATGAGCAATCGAATACTTCAGCAATATAAGTCAATCAGTCCAATTCACTCTAAGTCACCCTTGTCAGCCTACCTAACTCCAAATTAGCATCAGCATGTGGGTCTTCATGCAAAAACAATTTAGTCAAAATCATTAATTTGGAAAAATCTATCTAGAGGTGTAGGAGGCTGGACTGGCTTGTAGTGAGTACCAAGGGGTACTTACACCTTGCACCAGGCCCAGTTATCCCTTATTAGTGTATAGGGTGTCTAGCAGCTTAGGCTGATAGATAATGGTAGCTTAGCAAAGCAGCTCAGGCTGAACTAGGAGACGTGTGAAGCTACTACAGTACCACTTAGTGTCATATGCACAATATCATAAGAAAACACAATACACAGTTATACTAAAAATAAAGGTACTTTATTTTTATGACAATATGCCAAAGTATCTTAGAGTGTACCCTCAGTGAGAGGATAGGAAATATACACAAGATATATATACACAATAGCAAAAATATGCAGTATAGTCTTAGAAAACAGTGCAAACAGTGTATAGTTACAATAGGATGCAATGGGGAAACATAGGGATAGGGGCAACACAAACCATATACTCCAGAAGTGGAATGCGAACCACGAATGGACCCCAAACCTATGTGACCTTGTAGAGGGTCGCTGGGACTATTAGAAAATAGTGAGAGTTAGAAAAATAACCCTCCCCAAGACCCTGAAAAGTGAGTGCAAAGTGCACCAAAGTTCCCCTAAGGACAAAATAGTCGTGTTAGAGGGAGAATGCAAGGAAAACACAAATCAGCAATGCAACAACGATGGATTCCTGTCTGAGGGTACCTGTGGAACAAGGGGACCAAGTCCAAAAGTCACAAGCAGCTCGGAGATGGGCAGATGCCCAAGAAATGCCAGCGGTTGGTGCAAAGAAGCTCTTACTAGGCTGAAGAACTGTGAATACTGCAGGAACGACAAGGGCTAGAGACTTCCCCTTTGGAGGATGGATCCCCCACGCCTTGGAGAGTCGTGCAGAAGTGTTTTCCCGCCGGATGGATGCCAACAAGCCTTGCTACACGCAAATCGTGCGTTTGGCGTTTTTGGACGCTGCTGGGGCCCAGGAGGGACCAGGAGGTCGCAAATTGGACCTGCAGAGAGAGGGGACGTCGAGCAAGACAAAGAGCCCTCACTGAAGCAGGTAGCACCCGGAGAAGTGCCAGAAACAGGCACTACGAGGATGCGTGAAACGGTGCTCGCCGAAGTTGCACAAAGGAGTCCCACGTCGCCGGAGACCAACTTAGAAAGTCGTGCAATGCAGGTTAGAGTGCCGTGGACCCAGGCTTGGCTGTGCACACAGGATTTCCGCCGGAAGTGCACAGGGGCCGGAGAAGCTTGCAAAGTCGCGGTTCCCAGCAATGCAGCCCAGCGAGGTGAGGCAAGGACTTACCTCCACCAAACTTGGGCTGAAGAGTCACTGGACTGTGGGGGTCACTTGGACGGTGTCGCTGGATTCGAGGGACCTCGCTCGTCGTGCTGAGAGGAGACCCAAGGGACCGGTAATGTAGCTTTTTGGTGCCTGCGGTTGCAGGGGGAAGATTCCGTCGACCCACGGGAGATTTCTTCGGAGCTTCTGGTGCAGAGAGGAGGCAGACTACCCCCACAGCATGCACAAGCAGGAAAACAGTCGAGAAGGCGGCAGGATCAGCGTTACAGAGTTGCAGTAGTTGTCTTTGCTACTATGTTGCAGGTTTGCAGGCTTCCAGCGCGGTCAGCGGTCGATTCCTTATCAGAAGGTGAAGAGGGAGATGCAGAGGAACTCGGCTGAGCTCATGCATTCGTTATCTGAAGTTTCCCCAGAGACAGAGACCCTAAATAGCCAGAAAAGAGGGTTTGGCTACCTAGGAGAGAGGAAAGGCTACTAACACCTGAAGGAGCCTATCAGCAGGAGTCTCTGACGTCACCTGGTGGCACTGGCCACTCAGAGCAGTCCAGTGTGCCAGCAGCACCTCTGTTTCCAAGATGGCAGAGGTCTGGAGCACACTGGAGGAGCTCTGGACACCTCCCAGGGGAGGTGCAGGTCAGGGGAGTGGTCACTCCCCTTTCCTTTGTCCAGTTTCGCGCCAGAGCAGGGGCTAAGGGGTCCCTGAACCGGTGTAGACTGGCTTATGCAGAATTGGGCACATCTGTGCCCAACAAAGCATTTCCAGAGGCTGGGGGAGGCTACTCCTCCCCTGCCTTCACACCATTTTCCAAAGGGAGAGGGTGTCACACCCTCTCTCAGAGGAAGTTCTTTGTTCTGCCATCCTGGGCCAGGCCTGGCTGGACCCCAGGAGGGCAGCTGCCTGTCTGAGGGGTTGGCAGCAGCAGCAGCTGCAGAGAAACCCCAGGAAGGGCAGTCTGGCAGTACCAGGGTCTGTGCTACAGACCACTGGGATCATGGAATTGTACCAACAATGCCAGCATGGCATAGAGGGGGCAATTCCATGATCATAGACATGTTACATGGTCATATTCGGAGTTACCATGGTGAAGCTACATATAAGTAGTGACCTATATGTAGTGCACGCGTGTAATGGTGTCCCCGCACTCACAAAGTTCAGTGAATTGGCTCTGAACAATGTGGGGGCACCTTGGCTAGTGCCAGGGTGCCCTCACACTAAGTAACTTTGCACCTAACCTTTACCAGGTAAAGGATAGACATATAGGTGACTTATAAGTTACTTAAGTGCAGTGTAAAATGGCTGTGAAATAACGTGGACGTTATTTCACTCAGGCTGCAGTGGCAGGCCTGTGTAAAAATTGTCAGAGCTCCCTATGGGTGGCAAAAGAAATGCTGCAGCCCATAGGGATCTCCTGGAACCCCAATACCCTGGGTACCTCAGTACCATATACTAGGGAATTATAAGGGTGTTCCAGTAAGCCAATGTAAATTGGTAAAAATGGTCACTAGCCTGTTAGTGACAATTTGAAAGTAATGAGAGAGCATAACCACTGAGGTTCTGTTTAGCAGAGCCTCAGTGGGACAGTTAGGCACCACACAGGGAACATATACATGCACACCTATGAGCACTGGGGCCCTGTGTGACAGGGTCCCAGTGACACATACATATAGGTCACAAACCTATGAGCACTGGGGTCCTGACCAGCAGGATCCCAGTGACACATAACAAACATACTGAAACCATAGTGTTTTCACTATGAGCACTGAGGCCTGGCTATCAGGATCCCAGTGAGACAGTGAAAACAGTGACAAACACCCTGACATACACTCACAAACAGGCCAAAAGTGGGGGTAACAAGGCTAGAAAGAGGCTACCTTCTCACACAACCCCCCCCCAAACGAAGGACAATAAGGCTAACCTTGGCCAGTTGAGACTTTATTGTCTAAGTGGTGATAAGTAGAGAGTAGCTCTGCAATAGACTGGTTACTCCCTTTATCATCCACTATATGGTTACTTCCCTGTGGGGATGTAAACCACCCTGTTTGAAGTTTTTTAGCTAAGCAACAATGTGAAGATGTATTTTCAGAGTTTCTATCAGTAAGTTTTAGTTTAGAGCAGTGGGAATTGTCCACTGAACCTATTTGTAGTGATGGAAATGCCAGACAGGGATGCTGTCTCAGAAAAGCCATAGCTGGGCAAAAACTTTGTCCATATGGCTGGAAGAGAGAACAGGGATGCTGTTTCTCTTGGGTTGGAGCAGGGCAGGGATGCTGTCCTATCAGCTCCACACTAGGGCAGGGATGCTGTCCTAAGTGTTGTGAGGCAGTGCAGGGTTTCTGCACTAAAGTTTCTCTGGGAGGGTTGGAGGGATGCTCCATGTTAACTAAAATGGTGCTCTTTTTCTCACCAATGTTAGTTATCCCACAGAGAGGTACTTCCACCTCAGGGAGTACAGTTTTGCCAACTGATGATTCCCTTGGAACAGGTGCCACCCCAGGAGAGGTTTCTCCCACCACAGGGATAGTATCCTGAATGGTAGGGTGGTTAGGGGATACTGTGATACCCTTTTTACCTGTTGATGGAGAGGGATCCTGAGTTTTCAGGCCTTCTCTCCTTTGCTTTTTCATTTCACTTGAAATGAGAGGGAACAATTCCTCAGGGATGCCCAGCATGGCTTCATGGGCATAAAACTCTACATCAGCCCAACCTGAGGCCTCTAGGTCATTACCTAAGAGACAGTCTACAGGTAAGCTAGGTGATACCACCACCTGTTTAGGGCCAGTAACTCCACCCCAACTAAACTGAATTATAGCTAAGGGAAGAAACTTAGTGGAGTTATGGACATCAATAATCTTATACTGTTGTCCAATGATGTGTTGTTCAGGAGGCACTAGGTTTTCAGTCACCAAAGTGAAACTGGCACCTGTGTCCCTGTAGGCCAAGGCCTCAACACCATTTATTGTAACTGTCTGCCTGTACTTATCCATTGTAAGGGGACAAGCAGCCAGTGTGGCAAGGCCAATGCCACTAGGTGTGACAGAAACTGTCTTGGGACTGATTACATCAGTTTCCACTATGGACCCATAAGTGAACCCAACTACACCCTTTGCTTGACTGTTGCCAGCAGTCCCACCACTAGTACCACTACTGCTAGGGGCACTAGAGCTTGATGTATTAGTGGTGGTAGGCTCAGGGGGTTTACCTGGACAGGACTTATCCCCTGGCCTATGGCCTCTGTTTTTACACACAAAGCACCAAGGCTTTTTAATGTGTGCAGGTTGGGAAGAAGAGGAAGAATTTGTTTTATCCCCACCCTCTGAAGAGTGTTTAAGATTTGAAGTGGGATCTTTGGTTTTACCCTTATCCCCATGCTTATCTTGAGATCTTTCACCATCTTTCTTCTTATTGCCATCTTTGTCACCCCCTGTATGAACTTTTCTGTTCACCCTTGTTCTGACCCATTTGTCTGCCTTCTTTCCCAATTCTTGGGGAGAGGTCAGATCAGAGTCTACCAGGTACTGGTGCAACAAATCAGACACACAATTATTAAGTATATGCTCTCTCAGGATTGTGTTATACAGGCTTTCATAATCAGTAACTTTACTGCCATGTAACCACCCCTCCAAGGCCTTCACTGAATGGTCAATAAAATCAACCCAGTCTTGTGAAGACTCCTTTTTGGTCTCTCTGAACTTTATCCTGTACTGTTCAGTGGTTAAGCCATAACCATCCAGGAGTGCATTCTTAAGAACTGTGAAATTATTGGCATCATTTTCTTTCACAGTAAGGAGCCTATCCCTACCTTTTCCACTAAATGATAGCCATAGGATAGCAGCCCACTGCTTTTGAGGGACATCCTGTACAGCACAGGCCCTCTCAAGTGCAGCAAACCACTTGTTAATGTCATCCCCCTCCTTGTAAGGGGGAACTATCTTATGCAGATTCCTGGAATCATGCTCTTTTGCAGGATGACTATGGGGAATACTGCTGCTGCCACCATGGGTATCTAAACCCAACTTCTGTCTTTCCCTCTCTACTTCTAAAGACTGTCTATCCAAATCCAGCTGTTGCTTCTTGAGCTTCAGTCTGGTTTGTTCCACTCTCAATCTATTGAGCTCCCTTTCTAACAATCTGTCATCAGGGTGGGTGGGAGGGACATTTCTAGATACAGAGGTATGATGGGAATGAACAGAAGGAGACCTGTCCCTTACAGAGGGCACCCTAACAGCTTGGCTACCAGCATAATGTGAGAGCACATCATCAGTATGATGTGATTCAACCTCTGTACCAACTATGCTAGACTGTCTAGTAATGGGCAGGCTGAGAAGTTTCTTTCCTGAACCTTTTCCTGGGGGAGTCCCTGGATCAGATTGAGAACCATTAGCTACTTTTTCTACAGATTGGGCACTTATGGCCTTATCCTGTACTCTAAGCATATTAATTAACAGTTCTAAGGAAGGATTCTTCCCTACACTCAAACCTCTCTCTATGCAGAGACTCCTTGCTCCTTTCCAGCTAAGGTGATCATATGCAAGTTTGGACAGTTCAACTTTTTGGCCTGTGCCAGACATTTTTAGAGAGAGTTAAAGTGATAGACAAAGAGAAAAAAGTTTTCAGAACTTTTTAGAAAGACAGAAAAAACTTTTTAAACTTTTAAGAACTTTTTGAAAGTTTAGAAGTACTTTTCAGCACTTAGAAAAGAGTGAAAAGAGGAAATGCAAAACTTTTTGGCTATGTGTATATACACTGACCTTGTTTTGTATATTTTTCTCTTATGAAAAGTACAATGACAAGAGTGGTAAGTAGTCTCAAAGCACTTATCCCACCGCTGCACAACCAATGTAGGAGGCTGGACTGGCTTGTAGTGAGTACCAAGGGGTACTTACACCTTGCACCAGGCCCAGTTATCCCTTATTAGTGTATAGGGTGTCTAGCAGCTTAGGCTGATAGATAATGGTAGCTTAGCAAAGCAGCTCAGGCTGAACTAGGAGACGTGTGAAGCTACTACAGTACCACTTAGTGTCATATGCACAATATCATAAGAAAACACAATACACAGTTATACTAAAAATAAAGGTACTTTATTTTTATGACAATATGCCAAAGTATCTTAGAGTGTACCCTCAGTGAGAGGATAGGAAATATACACAAGATATATATACACAATAGCAAAAATATGCAGTATAGTCTTAGAAAACAGTGCAAACAGTGTATAGTTACAATAGGATGCAATGGGGAAACATAGGGATAGGGGCAACACAAACCATATACTCCAGAAGTGGAATGCGAACCACGAATGGACCCCAAACCTATGTGACCTTGTAGAGGGTCGCTGGGACTATTAGAAAATAGTGAGAGTTAGAAAAATAACCCTCCCCAAGACCCTGAAAAGTGAGTGCAAAGTGCACCAAAGTTCCCCTAAGGACAAAATAGTCGTGTTAGAGGGAGAATGCAAGGAAAACACAAATCAGCAATGCAACAACGATGGATTCCTGTCTGAGGGTACCTGTGGAACAAGGGGACCAAGTCCAAAAGTCACAAGCAGCTCGGAGATGGGCAGATGCCCAAGAAATGCCAGCGGTTGGTGCAAAGAAGCTCTTACTAGGCTGAAGAACTGTGAATACTGCAGGAACGACAAGGGCTAGAGACTTCCCCTTTGGAGGATGGATCCCCCACGCCTTGGAGAGTCGTGCAGAAGTGTTTTCCCGCCGGATGGATGCCAACAAGCCTTGCTACACGCAAATCGTGCGTTTGGCGTTTTTGGACGCTGCTGGGGCCCAGGAGGGACCAGGAGGTCGCAAATTGGACCTGCAGAGAGAGGAGACGTCGAGCAAGACAAAGAGCCCTCACTGAAGCAGGTAGCACCCGGAGAAGTGCCAGAAACAGGCACTACGAGGATGCGTGAAACGGTGCTCGCCGAAGTTGCACAAAGGAGTCCCACGTCGCCGGAGACCAACTTAGAAAGTCGTGCAATGCAGGTTAGAGTGCCGTGGACCCAGGCTTGGCTGTGCACACAGGATTTCCGCCGGAAGTGCACAGGGGCCGGAGAAGCTTGCAAAGTCGCGGTTCCCAGCAATGCAGCCCAGCGAGGTGAGGCAAGGACTTACCTCCACCAAACTTGGGCTGAAGAGTCACTGGACTGTGGGGGTCACTTGGACGGTGTCGCTGGATTCGAGGGACCTCGCTCGTCGTGCTGAGAGGAGACCCAAGGGACCGGTAATGTAGCTTTTTGGTGCCTGCGGTTGCAGGGGGAAGATTCCGTCGACCCACGGGAGATTTCTTCGGAGCTTCTGGTGCAGAGAGGAGGCAGACTACCCCCACAGCATGCACAAGCAGGAAAACAGTCGAGAAGGCGGCAGGATCAGCGTTACAGAGTTGCAGTAGTTGTCTTTGCTACTATGTTGCAGGTTTGCAGGCTTCCAGCGCGGTCAGCGGTCGATTCCTTATCAGAAGGTGAAGAGGGAGATGCAGAGGAACTCGGCTGAGCTCATGCATTCGTTATCTGAAGTTTCCCCAGAGACAGAGACCCTAAATAGCCAGAAAAGAGGGTTTGGCTACCTAGGAGAGAGGAAAGGCTACTAACACCTGAAGGAGCCTATCAGCAGGAGTCTCTGACGTCACCTGGTGGCACTGGCCACTCAGAGCAGTCCAGTGTGCCAGCAGCACCTCTGTTTCCAAGATGGCAGAGGTCTGGAGCACACTGGAGGAGCTCTGGACACCTCCCAGGGGAGGTGCAGGTCAGGGGAGTGGTCACTCCCCTTTCCTTTGTCCAGTTTCGCGCCAGAGCAGGGGCTAAGGGGTCCCTGAACCGGTGTAGACTGGCTTATGCAGAATTGGGCACATCTGTGCCCAACAAAGCATTTCCAGAGGCTGGGGGAGGCTACTCCTCCCCTGCCTTCACACCATTTTCCAAAGGGAGAGGGTGTCACACCCTCTCTCAGAGGAAGTTCTTTGTTCTGCCATCCTGGGCCAGGCCTGGCTGGACCCCAGGAGGGCAGCTGCCTGTCTGAGGGGTTGGCAGCAGCAGCAGCTGCAGAGAAACCCCAGGAAGGGCAGTCTGGCAGTACCAGGGTCTGTGCTACAGACCACTGGGATCATGGAATTGTACCAACAATGCCAGGATGGCATAGAGGGGGCAATTCCATGATCATAGACATGTTACATGGTCATATTCGGAGTTACCATGGTGAAGCTACATATAAGTAGTGACCTATATGTAGTGCACGCGTGTAATGGTGTCCCCGCACTCACAAAGTTCAGTGAATTGGCTCTGAACAATGTGGGGGCACCTTGGCTAGTGCCAGGGTGCCCTCACACTAAGTAACTTTGCACCTAACCTTTACCAGGTAAAGGATAGACATATAGGTGACTTATAAGTTACTTAAGTGCAGTGTAAAATGGCTGTGAAATAACGTGGACGTTATTTCACTCAGGCTGCAGTGGCAGGCCTGTGTAAAAATTGTCAGAGCTCCCTATGGGTGGCAAAAGAAATGCTGCAGCCCATAGGGATCTCCTGGAACCCCAATACCCTGGGTACCTCAGTACCATATACTAGGGAATTATAAGGGTGTTCCAGTAAGCCAATGTAAATTGGTAAAAATGGTCACTAGCCTGTTAGTGACAATTTGAAAGTAATGAGAGAGCATAACCACTGAGGTTCTGTTTAGCAGAGCCTCAGTGGGACAGTTAGGCACCACACAGGGAACATATACATGCACACCTATGAGCACTGGGGCCCTGTGTGACAGGGTCCCAGTGACACATACATATAGGTCACAAACCTATGAGCACTGGGGTCCTGACCAGCAGGATCCCAGTGACACATAACAAACATACTGAAACCATAGTGTTTTCACTATGAGCACTGAGGCCTGGCTATCAGGATCCCAGTGAGACAGTGAAAACAGTGACAAACACCCTGACATACACTCACAAACAGGCCAAAAGTGGGGGTAACAAGGCTAGAAAGAGGCTACCTTCTCACACAACCCCCCCCCAAACGAAGGACAATAAGGCTAACCTTGGCCAGTTGAGACTTTATTGTCTAAGTGGTGATAAGTAGAGAGTAGCTCTGCAATAGACTGGTTACTCCCTTTATCATCCACTATATGGTTACTTCCCTGTGGGGATGTAAACCACCCTGTTTGAAGTTTTTTAGCTAAGCAACAATGTGAAGATGTATTTTCAGAGTTTCTATCAGTAAGTTTTAGTTTAGAGCAGTGGGAATTGTCCACTGAACCTATTTGTAGTGATGGAAATGCCAGACAGGGATGCTGTCTCAGAAAAGCCATAGCTGGGCAAAAACTTTGTCCATATGGCTGGAAGAGAGAACAGGGATGCTGTTTCTCTTGGGTTGGAGCAGGGCAGGGATGCTGTCCTATCAGCTCCACACTAGGGCAGGGATGCTGTCCTAAGTGTTGTGAGGCAGTGCAGGGTTTCTGCACTAAAGTTTCTCTGGGAGGGTTGGAGGGATGCTCCATGTTAACTAAAATGGTGCTCTTTTTCTCACCAATGTTAGTTATCCCACAGAGAGGTACTTCCACCTCAGGGAGTACAGTTTTGCCAACTGATGATTCCCTTGGAACAGGTGCCACCCCAGGAGAGGTTTCTCCCACCACAGGGATAGTATCCTGAATGGTAGGGTGGTTAGGGGATACTGTGATACCCTTTTTACCTGTTGATGGAGAGGGATCCTGAGTTTTCAGGCCTTCTCTCCTTTGCTTTTTCATTTCACTTGAAATGAGAGGGAACAATTCCTCAGGGATGCCCAGCATGGCTTCATGGGCATAAAACTCTACATCAGCCCAACCTGAGGCCTCTAGGTCATTACCTAAGAGACAGTCTACAGGTAAGCTAGGTGATACCACCACCTGTTTAGGGCCAGTAACTCCACCCCAACTAAACTGAATTATAGCTAAGGGAAGAAACTTAGTGGAGTTATGGACATCAATAATCTTATACTGTTGTCCAATGATGTGTTGTTCAGGAGGCACTAGGTTTTCAGTCACCAAAGTGAAACTGGCACCTGTGTCCCTGTAGGCCAAGGCCTCAACACCATTTATTGTAACTGTCTGCCTGTACTTATCCATTGTAAGGGGACAAGCAGCCAGTGTGGCAAGGCCAATGCCACTAGGTGTGACAGAAACTGTCTTGGGACTGATTACATCAGTTTCCACTATGGACCCATAAGTGAACCCAACTACACCCTTTGCTTGACTGTTGCCAGCAGTCCCACCACTAGTACCACTACTGCTAGGGGCACTAGAGCTTGATGTATTAGTGGTGGTAGGCTCAGGGGGTTTACCTGGACAGGACTTATCCCCTGGCCTATGGCCTCTGTTTTTACACACAAAGCACCAAGGCTTTTTAATGTGTGCAGGTTGGGAAGAAGAGGAAGAATTTGTTTTATCCCCACCCTCTGAAGAGTGTTTAAGATTTGAAGTGGGATCTTTGGTTTTACCCTTATCCCCATGCTTATCTTGAGATCTTTCACCATCTTTCTTCTTATTGCCATCTTTGTCACCCCCTGTATGAACTTTTCTGTTCACCCTTGTTCTGACCCATTTGTCTGCCTTCTTTCCCAATTCTTGGGGAGAGGTCAGATCAGAGTCTACCAGGTACTGGTGCAACAAATCAGACACACAATTATTAAGTATATGCTCTCTCAGGATTGTGTTATACAGGCTTTCATAATCAGTAACTTTACTGCCATGTAACCACCCCTCCAAGGCCTTCACTGAATGGTCAATAAAATCAACCCAGTCTTGTGAAGACTCCTTTTTGGTCTCTCTGAACTTTATCCTGTACTGTTCAGTGGTTAAGCCATAACCATCCAGGAGTGCATTCTTAAGAACTGTAAAATTATTGGCATCATTTTCTTTCACAGTAAGGAGCCTATCCCTACCTTTTCCACTAAATGATAGCCATAGGATAGCAGCCCACTGCTTTTGAGGGACATCCTGTACAGCACAGGCCCTCTCAAGTGCAGCAAACCACTTGTTAATGTCATCCCCCTCCTTGTAAGGGGGAACTATCTTATGCAGATTCCTGGAATCATGCTCTTTTGCAGGATGACTATGGGGAATACTGCTGCTGCCACCATGGGTATCTAAACCCAACTTCTGTCTTTCCCTCTCTACTTCTAAAGACTGTCTATCCAAATCCAGCTGTTGCTTCTTGAGCTTCAGTCTGGTTTGTTCCACTCTCAATCTATTGAGCTCCCTTTCTAACAATCTGTCATCAGGGTGGGTGGGAGGGACATTTCTAGATACAGAGGTATGATGGGAATGAACAGAAGGAGACCTGTCCCTTACAGAGGGCACCCTAACAGCTTGGCTACCAGCATAATGTGAGAGCACATCATCAGTATGATGTGATTCAACCTCTGTACCAACTATGCTAGACTGTCTAGTAATGGGCAGGCTGAGAAGTTTCTTTCCTGAACCTTTTCCTGGGGGAGTCCCTGGATCAGATTGAGAACCATTAGCTACTTTTTCTACAGATTGGGCACTTATGGCCTTATCCTGTACTCTAAGCATATTAATTAACAGTTCTAAGGAAGGATTCTTCCCTACACTCAAACCTCTCTCTATGCAGAGACTCCTTGCTCCTTTCCAGCTAAGGTGATCATATGCAAGTTTGGACAGTTCAACTTTTTGGCCTGTGCCAGACATTTTTAGAGAGAGTTAAAGTGATAGACAAAGAGAAAAAAGTTTTCAGAACTTTTTAGAAAGACAGAAAAAACTTTTTAAACTTTTAAGAACTTTTTGAAAGTTTAGAAGTACTTTTCAGCACTTAGAAAAGAGTGAAAAGAGGAAATGCAAAACTTTTTGGCTATGTGTATATACACTGACCTTGTTTTGTATATTTTTCTCTTATGAAAAGTACAATGACAAGAGTGGTAAGTAGTCTCAAAGCACTTATCCCACCGCTGCACAACCAATGTAGGAGGCTGGACTGGCTTGTAGTGAGTACCAAGGGGTACTTACACCTTGCACCAGGCCCAGTTATCCCTTATTAGTGTATAGGGTGTCTAGCAGCTTAGGCTGATAGATAATGGTAGCTTAGCAAAGCAGCTCAGGCTGAACTAGGAGACGTGTGAAGCTACTACAGTACCACTTAGTGTCATATGCACAATATCATAAGAAAACACAATACACAGTTATACTAAAAATAAAGGTACTTTATTTTTATGACAATATGCCAAAGTATCTTAGAGTGTACCCTCAGTGAGAGGATAGGAAATATACACAAGATATATATACACAATAGCAAAAATATGCAGTATAGTCTTAGAAAACAGTGCAAACAGTGTATAGTTACAATAGGATGCAATGGGGAAACATAGGGATAGGGGCAACACAAACCATATACTCCAGAAGTGGAATGCGAACCACGAATGGACCCCAAACCTATGTGACCTTGTAGAGGGTCGCTGGGACTATTAGAAAATAGTGAGAGTTAGAAAAATAACCCTCCCCAAGACCCTGAAAAGTGAGTGCAAAGTGCACCAAAGTTCCCCTAAGGACAAAATAGTCGTGTTAGAGGGAGAATGCAAGGAAAACACAAATCAGCAATGCAACAACGATGGATTCCTGTCTGAGGGTACCTGTGGAACAAGGGGACCAAGTCCAAAAGTCACAAGCAGCTCGGAGATGGGCAGATGCCCAAGAAATGCCAGCGGTTGGTGCAAAGAAGCTCTTACTAGGCTGAAGAACTGTGAATACTGCAGGAACGACAAGGGCTAGAGACTTCCCCTTTGGAGGATGGATCCCCCACGCCTTGGAGAGTCGTGCAGAAGTGTTTTCCCGCCGGATGGACGCCAACAAGCCTTGCTACACGCAAATCGTGTGTTTGGCGTTTTTGGACGCTGCTGGGGCCCAGGAGGGACCAGGAGGTCGCAAATTGGACCTGCAGAGAGAGGGGACGTCGAGCAAGACAAAGAGCCCTCACTGAAGCAGGTAGCACCCGGAGAAGTGCCAGAAACAGGCACTACGAGGATGCGTGAAACGGTGCTCGCTGAAGTTGCACAAAGGAGTCCCACGTCGCCGGAGACCAACTTAGAAAGTCGTGCAATGCAGGTTAGAGTGCCGTGGACCCAGGCTTGGCTGTGCACACAGGATTTCCGCCGGAAGTGCACAGGGGCCGGAGAAGCTTGCAAAGTCGCGGTTCCCAGCAATGCAGCCCAGCGAGGTGAGGCAAGGACTTACCTCCACCAAACTTGGGCTGAAGAGTCACTGGACTGTGGGGGTCACTTGGACGGTGTCGCTGGATTCGAGGGACCTCGCTCGTCGTGCTGAGAGGAGACCCAAGGGACCGGTAATGCAGCTTTTTGGTGCCTGCGGTTGCAGGGGGAAGATTCCGTCGACCCACGGGAGATTTCTTCGGAGCTTCTGGTGCAGAGAGGAGGCAGACTACCCCCACAGCATGCACAAGCAGGAAAACAGTCGAGAAGGCGGCAGGATCAGCGTTACAGAGTTGCAGTAGTCGTCTTTGCTACTATGTTGCAGGTTTGCAGGCTTCCAGCGCGGTCAGCGGTCGATTCCTTATCAGAAGGTGAAGAGGGAGATGCAGAGGAACTCGGCTGAGCTCATGCATTCGTTATCTGAAGTTTCCCCAGAGACAGAGACCCTAAATAGCCAGAAAAGAGGGTTTGGCTACCTAGGAGAGAGGAAAGGCTACTAACACCTGAAGGAGCCTATCAGCAGGAGTCTCTGACGTCACCTGGTGGCACTGGCCACTCAGAGCAGTCCAGTGTGCCAGCAGCACCTCTGTTTCCAAGATGGCAGAGGTCTGGAGCACACTGGAGGAGCTCTGGACACCTCCCAGGGGAGGTGCAGGTCAGGGGAGTGGTCACTCCCCTTTCCTTTGTCCAGTTTCGCGCCAGAGCAGGGGCTAAGGGGTGCCTGAACCGGTGTAGACTGGCTTATGCAGAATTGGGCACATCTGTGCCCAACAAAGCATTTCCAGAGGCTGGGGGAGGCTACTCCTCCCCTGCCTTCACACCATTTTCCAAAGGGAGAGGGTGTCACACCCTCTCTCAGAGGAAGTTCTTTGTTCTGCCATCCTGGGCCAGGCCTGGCTGGACCCCAGGAGGGCAGCTGCCTGTCTGAGGGGTTGGCAGCAGCAGCAGCTGCAGAGAAACCCCAGGAAGGGCAGTCTGGCAGTACCAGGGTCTGTGCTACAGACCACTGGGATCATGGAATTGTACCAACAATGCCAGGATGGCATAGAGGGGGCAATTCCATGATCATAGACATGTTACATGGCCATATTCGGAGTTACCATGGTGAAGCTACATATAGGTAGTGACCTATATGTAGTGCACGCGTGTAATGGTGTCCCCGCACTCACAAAGTTCAGTGAATTGGCTCTGAACAATGTGGGGGCACCTTGGCTAGTGCCAGGGTGCCCTCACACTAAGTAACTTTGCACCTAACCTTTACCAGGTAAAGGTTAGACATATAGGTGACTTATAAGTTACTTAAGTGCAGTGTAAAATGGCTGTGAAATAACGTGGACGTTATTTCACTCAGGCTGCAGTGGCAGGCCTGTGTAAGAATTGTCAGAGCTCCCTATGGGTGGCAAAAGAAATGCTGCAGCCCATAGGGATCTCCTGGAACCCCAATACCCTGGGTACCTCAGTACCATATACTAGGGAATTATAAGGGTGTTCCAGTAAGCCAATGTAAATTGGTAAAAATGGTCACTAGCCTGTTAGTGACAATTTGAAAGTAATGAGAGAGCATAACCACTGAGGTTCTGTTTAGCAGAGCCTCAGTGGGACAGTTAGGCACCACACAGGGAACATATACATGCACACCTATGAGCACTGGGGCCCTGTGTGACAGGGTCCCAGTGACACATACATATAGGTCACAAACCTATGAGCACTGGGGTCCTGACCAGCAGGATCCCAGTGACACATAACAAACATACTGAAACCATAGTGTTTTCACTATGAGCACTGAGGCCTGGCTATCAGGATCCCAGTGAGACAGTGAAAACAGTGACAAACACCCTGACATACACTCACAAACAGGCCAAAAGTGGGGGTAACAAGGCTAGAAAGAGGCTACCTTCTCACAAGAGGAGAAAAACATTTTAAACAGCGCAGTTGGTACCTAGAAAGAAAAAGCATTCAGCAACGAATCAGTCTTCGTCTCCAGGTCATCAGTCATCAATAAGACTCGGGCTGACAGGAAGCAAACCCAAGTTTCAGCACTTCGGACAGCGTCTCCTGATGTCATCAACTTTCACCTCTCCGTTCTGATTTTTCCCTCATGTCATGACTTTTTATTAGGGTCTCTCAGTCCGTCCCACAATTTGCCCATTGGTCAACCTTATCAGGGGTTATGACTCTAACCTATAATTTTTGTTTACCACTTGTCACCGTTATTTTGAGAGTCAAGCTCCATTAACATAATTGGTCCTCTTGTCGATGAGTACATCATCCGGTCATTCGGCTAACTAAATAGTGTCTCCTAACTCTTAGTCTGTAGCTCTATTGTTCGAGTCCTGGGAAAGTACATATAGCCTACTCTACACATAATTGTATCAATTTGTTCTGATTGGCTCCTGTCCACTGGTGAGTTTGCAGATTTTTCTAGCAGTGTTTCATGGTGAACTCTGTACAGTTCAAGGTCTCTTTTATCCAGTTCCAGTCTGCGGCAGCTCATCGCGTCTCCACGTTTAAACGAGCAAGGCCTAGTGCCAACTAGGCCTCTGATATAGCTAATTTAAGGATATGAAGCATCATAACATAAATTTATATCTCTCATTATAACACATTAGTACAATTATTAAACATTCACATTATTTAGTACTGTTAACACAAATGGTGACCACTCCCCGTAGGCACATTTTGCACATTACACGTTATTTTCAATTATTGTTAATCAAATGTCAAATGTTCTCATTAGTCATTACACGCAACTCATTAGCATATTCTCATATTAGCATATGTGCTGCAACACCAGTGACACACAACTCATACTCTCCCTCTTGCAGAAGACTGCCAACACAGAAGCAAGTTCACCACCTGTTTGGCTGAATTCACTAACTTGATGAAAGCTAACTCTCTCAAGTTCAACATCGACAAAACAGAAGTAGTGATCTTCAGCAAGTGCTTTTATGTGAGGTATGTCTACCTCAGCCATGCTTTGGACTACACCTACCATGGCCCGCCACGGTCCCACAACCACACCTGTGCTCATGCGGTTATGACAATCTGCGCAGCCACCAGTACTACATTTCCCATTTTTGGCAATTAGATCTGCAGCAAAAACGAGGGCATATACTGCCATGGCGAGATATCTCCCCCTTAAAGCCACCTTTCTCCTCCGGTTTCTAGGGGCTGACATCATATTAGTTGAGTCATGTAAAAGCAAACTTCTTATTGGCCAGATTTGGCATAGTAGTATTGACACCTCCCCCGCCACACACATCAACTACAGTCCCCAAATTGCAATGGGGAGGCCAGATAGGGCAAATTACTCAACCTCTCCCTCCATCTTAAATGTAAACCATATCCATCATTGTAGTTGTACCTACGGCTGAGTGAGGATGGATGATAGGTGCTCCTGCATGGTGTACCTCTTAATGATATGAGTACTTGGTAAATTATTCCAGAACTAGGGGGTACTCTTACTGGACATCATTGCCCTTTCTTTACCACATCTGGTTACTTTAATTTTTTGTTACATTCTCATAGGGGACATCTACTTTGGGCATTAGGAGGTACATTATATGTAGGGGTAGTACCCTGCTACAGTTTGGCAGATTGTGACTCAACCTATTTTCCTTTTTTAAAAACCCGGTGCACCAGGGTAGCTTTTATGTGACCTACGAAATTGCAGGCTGAGATATACAGGCAAGAGAGTAATGATGATAAGTACTGATGACTGTCTCATATTAAATTAGTGTGTTACTACAGAGGACATCATTCCTCCCAAGACTGGATGGCGGGTATCTCCTTAGTGAGGATAAGATTTGGGGCCAATCAAGCTGCTGTGCATGTTTGCCTGTCACTTTTACATGTGTTCAGGTTTGTTCTGTGTGAACCACATATGAGGTCTTTGACCTCTGCATTTAACATGTGCCTCTATTTGACGATACTCTGGCTGATAAAAAAAATCCTAGTTTTTGTTTGTGTATTGTTCTAGATTTACTAGCACTAAGAACAGGTAGAAGTCAGTCTGGTCCTCCCTGTGTATGGTTTTAAAATGTCACTATTCACTATTTGCTCATCTAGGCGTTTAAGGATCCTTATCCCTGACACAAGCCCCCGATATATAGGCGACTTAGAATAGGGCAGAAACATGTTAGCAATAAGACGATGGTCTGAGCTGTGGTGCTCTCATTCTATCGCATAGTTGGTTTTAGATGCACCAGAGGACACTACTAAAAAAGATGAAAACCCGGCTACCTCTAGGTACTTTTAAATCTATCTGGATTCCCCTGTTTTGTCCAGAAAAATACCTTATTTAAGAACTCCCTCCATCAGATTTACTAGGAGGTCGAGTATGTCCTGGTGGTATTGTTTTACCAGTGTGGGGAGAGGTTGCCTATGAGGACGCATATCACGTTATGTGAGTGAGGCCTCCTCTTCCAATAAAATTGGCCTTTCTTGTCCTCTTGGGCTTACCCCTATCCATGCCAGAATCTTGGTAATTTAGGTATTGTTGATTTGTACCATAACACTGGTAAAAATAGCATTGTAGAAACCACTATACCTTTAAGTGTTTTGGGTTTTTATTTTTGGAGGACATGTGGTCGCGTATACTCCCCCTCTCCTTTTGTGTTTTGAGTGATAGTCAGCAAGAACATCTCATCATGGGATTTCTACTGGTGGCTGGCCAAACTCGGGTCCACATCCATATACATAGCAGGAACCTTGGAATAATCATCGGCAGCAAACTGAGCATGACTGCACAATCTAACATAATCACTCCATCCTGCTTCCACACCTTGGATATTCTTAGGGAGATCCTCAAATGCCTCCCAAGCAGTAAGAAACACCAAAAACACTGTCTCTCACTCCTTAGTTTCCAGCCAGTTGGACTACTGGAGCCTCCTAAATGCCGGGATCACCAAGCAATGTGAAAGCCATGCAGAACTAGAAGCCAGGCTCATCCTCAACCTCCCACACAGAGCTCACATCACACCACATCTTAGGGAGATCCACTGGCTTCTGATACACAAATGCACTCATTTCAATCGCCTGACACACACATTCCATGTACTACACAACGTAGGCCCCACCTACCTGAACAGTTGCATATCCTTCCACAAAGACATCAAAGGAAAGGAAAGGAAAGGCCCTTCCTTTCCTTTGATGCCTTTTTCTGCCCCACCACGTGATCAGAGGAGAAATGCACCGATCCCCGCTGGAAGCTGAGCTTCCAGCACGGAGGGGCAGGCCTCTGATGCCACGGGGTGGGGGCAGGCGGGTGGGGTTGGAAGGAGAAGGGATTCAGCTGACTGGACTACAGAAGGAAACAAAATTGTTACCCGATGATGGGAACAGGAGAAGAGAAGCCAGTCATCGACATGTGAAAGACAGTTTGGTTACATCTTAAATTCGCATTGCTAATTCTATTGGACTAAATTGTGAGCGTACAATTCTTTGACCAGTGGCAACATTGGAAGTGTTTTAGACGATTTTAACTTGGCCCCACTGCACAGGGAGGAGATAGGCTTTTTTCCACTTTGATTTCCTCCTGAGAGGAGTTTGTTCTATTCTATCTGAGGAACTAAGCAGTTCCTGATGATATATTTCTGTCTTTAACTTTATTGCTTAAAATTTGATGCCGAATGCTGTTTTCTTAGACATTGCTTGCCTAATGGTTCAGATAGCTTAGGGCCCCATTTCTGAACCATTCTCTTTCCTGGTCCGTTGCTGAGGCTGACCGAACAGATGTCCAACTGACGAAGATAATCAAAACTTGCTGATCCAAACTGAGGAGAGGTATAACAAAATGCTATTGTCTTGTTGTAATTTTGTGTTTTGTTTCGTTTTGTTTCTAGGTACCAACCGCAATTTGATAGAGCCCTAGCTAGATTTTTTCCAAATTTATGTTGACTAAATCATTTTGCATGAAGCCCAAACAAGCTATTCTACTCAGGGGGATAGTAAGGGAAACCCTGAAATGTTAACAGGTTGCTATTAACAAAATAATTGATGTTGTCCAGTTGCTAAACTAAATGTATGCTATTTCTATTGTGCAGCTGTTCTTGCTATTGATTTGTGCTGTAACTCTTGAGTGTGTACTAATCCATGCATTAGTTAAATTGAGATTCTTTAGAAGGTTTGGTCAACCAGTATTGTTTTTGTATGTGTATCATTTGATTTTGAGACTTAGTTATGTGATATTAGCATTGTTAATATAGGGAAATAAACATTCTAACTTTTACATAAATGTGTGGTTATTCATGGCCAAAGGGGTCACGGTGTGCGAGGTTATTGACTCCAAAGATTATTGATATTGTTGATGATTTGTATTGAAATTGAGGTTTAGGGTGGAACACTCTATGCGCAGTCAAAAGGTCCATCGAACCTCTAGCGCGTCCCTTTATAAACTAAAGATAAGAAACCAAATAAGGTCCGATGCGCTAACAGGAATGGTAGCAGAGTAGGATGGTTACGTCTCCGTAAGAGGCCACCATAAAGTTCTTCTTACGAAATAAGCAAAGAGTAGGATGTTTGCCTCCTTGGGGTGCCATCATAAAGTTCCACATGGTTATGTCTCCTTAAGAGGCCACCATAAAATTTATAGCAGAGCAGGATAGATAGTCTCCTTCAGAGCCCATCATAAGATCCTTTTGTTTTCCAGAAGTGGCAGCAGAATAGGTAGGTTTCGTGTTTGGTTCTCTAGAAATGATAACAGAGTAGATTGGTTATGTCTCTTGTCACAAGGTTTCCCCAAAAGTGGTAAAAGAGCTGGATGAGTAGTTCCCTTGAGAGATCAGAATAATCTGCAAATCTGGTAAGAGAAATTGGTAAGGCTTGAGATTTCCATATTTGACGATACAAAGTGAAGAGAAAATGTGTCTCTAAGAACCTGCTATGACTTTCCCAGAACCTTGGAGCTTGCCAATGCTTGTTTGAGGATGTTCCCAGCATTCTAGTGACTGTATGAAGGGAATAGGGTTTGCGCTTGCACAGCTTAAGGAAATCAAAGGTGAATTGTGATGTTTGTGAGGGTTTAGGGAGTCTGCATACTCCAAATGAAGTTGTTAAAGGAGTTTGCGTACTCCGAATGAAGTATTAAAGGAGTTTGCGTACTCTGAGGTGTGAGAGTAGGGAAGTTGTTGAACTTCGCTCGTGTGTGGTGCTTTGTGCTCAAAAATTGTCCACATGGTTGTTGGTATGCGGACCCTGTGTGGTCTAAGATTCTAGAGTACTGAATAAGTATGAAACACTTGGGGGGTCATTACGACCTTGGCGGGCGGCTACCGCCGGCCGCCAATGCGGCCGCACTCACCCGGCCCCCATTACGACAACCGCGCTGGGCCGGCGGGCGCAAACCAAGTTTGCGCCCGCCGGCCCAGCGGGGATGAGGCCGCAACATAGAAGCCGGCTCCTAATGGAGCCTGCGGTGTTGCGGCCATGCGACGGGTGCGGTTGCACCCGTCGCACTTTTCACTGTCTGCTATGCAGACAGTGAAAAGCTGGCCAGGGCCCTATTAGGGGGCCCCTGCACTGCCCATGCCAGTGGCATGGGCAGTGCAGGGGCCCCCAGGGGCCCCAGGACACCCCTTACCGCCAGCCTCTTCCTGGCAGTGCAAACCGCCAGAAACAGGCTGGCGGTAGGGGTGTCATAATCCCCAGGGCAGTGCTGCTTGCAGCGCTGCCCTGGCGGATTATCACCGCTGGGGCTAAAACGGCAGGAAACCGCCGGCCCCGGCGGTGCGACCGCGGCGCTTCCGCCGCGGTCGTAATAGGGCTGGATGCACCGCCAGCCTGTTGACGGTGCTTCTGTCCTTTTAGCCCTGGCGGTCTCGGACCGCCAGGGTCAAAATGACCCCCTTGGTTTTTTGTTGTAATTTGTCTGGTTTAATAGGTCAATTGGGCGTGGTTGACAAACTCAAGAGTGCATGTTGAAGTGAGGAAAGGCTTTTTGACTGAGGTTTGGCGAGTCCTATGTGCACCAGGACAGACCCAATGACCAGTTGAGAGTGAAGTTTGCGGGTCGAATTTTACTTGCGAATCAGGGAAACTGAGAAAGAAAGAGTAGCTGTTAGAGCGAAAGGCTGTCACTGAAAAAATTGTAAGGTTTTTGAAGTGAGTGTGTTACCCTACCTGCAGCAATCAGATAAATTGGGTTTTGATTTTACCTAGTGCTCACAATATTTTGCATTAGTTTTGCGTGAGTTGAGGGGGGCAAGCCGAAGGACTTTGTCAGCCGCTGTACTTGTGAGTGTGACATCATTGGAGCCGTGCTGGGATAGGTTGGTTAGTGAGAAGGGTCGCGCAGGGATTGGTGGACAACCGTGAAGCACAATTGGTTGAGAAGGTCGGCGAAAGGGATTTTGGGATTAAAAGCCACTTCCTGATTCGATTGAAAGTAACATAAATTAACGAGAATGAAATTGTTTAAGGATATAAAGAGTGCCTTGAGGGGAGATACGTATATATTCCAACGAGAACAGGAGAAGTTACACTGCCAGAAGATACACCTTCTTTTCGAAGAAGAGCAGGTTTATTCGAAGAGCAGGTTATTCTGCCATGTCTTTGGTTGAAACAGTGGTGCAAAGAGACAGAGAAAGATGGGAGCTTAGCGATTCCTGCCCATGGAACATTTAATTTGAGGATTTTAGAAAACTTGAGGAGAGTGCTGTATGATTTAAAACATCCTCCGAGACCAGCACTGTTTGAAGCCTTAGCTATTTGGGAACTGGTAGCCATTCAGCAACAGCAACTGAAATTGGAGAGAAGAATGAGGAAAGCTGAGAAGGCACTAGCAGAGGCTAGATGGGATAGTGATCAGAAATTTTGGAGAACTGAGACTTTACAGGGAATTAAGTTGTTGCCTGCAATCACACAGGAGAGCAAAAATGATCTAGAAAGAGCACTAGAAAGAGAGATTCTTACCCCTCAGACGAGAGCGAGCCAAAATCGACAGAGTCTAGAAAGTCTTTGACACACAATGAAGAGTCAGATGATGATGGGTTCATTTTATAGTTACTGAGAAATCTTCCTCCACCATATGCAGCGCAAGAGAGAAGTACAAACACCAGGGTAGACCTTTACAACTCCAATACAAGTTGAATCAATCCATAGCTAGATACAGGTTAGCCACAGCATTCCAAGTACCTCTGTGATGCAAAGGCCTATGCTGCAGATGGACATACTGAGGATTTACCCAGATGTGCCTACTGTAGATACTGCAACAAACCTAGTTGTGCCGACAGGACAGGTTTACCAGAAGCCGACTGAGTCAGTGAACCCTAAGGCCCATATTTATACTTTTTGACGCAAAACTGCGCTAACGCAGTTTTGCGTCAAAAAAATTAGCGCCGGCTAACGCCATTCTGAAGCGCCATGCGGGCGCTGTATTTATTGAATGACGTTAGCCGGCGTTAGCCGCCGGCGCCGTCTGGTGTGCGTTAAAAAAAACGACGTACACCAGGCAGCGCCGGCGTAGGGGAAAATGGAGCTTGGGGGTCAAGAAATGGGGCAAGTCAGGTTGAGGCAATTTTTGCGCCTCAACCCGATTTGCGCATTTTTTTTTTCACTCCCAACCCCCATAGAAATGACTCCTGTCTTAGCAAAGACAGGAGTCATGCCCCCTTGCCCAATGGCCATGCCCAGGGGACTTATGTCCCCTGGCATGGTCATTGGGCATAGTGGCATGTAGGGGGGCACAAATCAGGCCCCCCTATGCCACAATTAAAAAAAAAAAAAACACTTACCTGAACTTACCTTAATGTTCCTGGGATGGGTCCCTCCAGCCTTGGGTGTCCTCCTGGGGTGGGCAAGGGTGACAGGGGGGTTCCCTGGGGGCATGGTAGGGCACCTCTGGGCTCCTTCAGAGCCCACAGGTCCCTTAACGCCTGCCTTTTGCAGGCGCTAAAAAACGGCGCAAAAGCGGCCGTACGTCATTTGTTTTGACCCGCCCACTCCCGGGCGTGATTTTTGCCCGGGAGTATAAATCCGACGCACATGCCTCGGAGTCGATTTTTTAGACGGGAACGCCTACCTTGCATATAATTAACGCAAAGTAGGTGTCCACGCTAAAAAATGACGCTAACTCCATGGACTTTGGCGCTAGACGCGTCTAACGCCAAAGTATAAATATGGAGTTAGTTTTGCGTCTAAATTGCGTAAAAAAAAACGACGCAATTCCGGCGCAAACGGAGTATAAATATGCCCCTGAATTTGATGTCCCCAATGCAAGCACAGACAATTCCAGGATACACCCTAACAGGATCCCAGTTAGAGAAGTCTGCACTGATGAGCAAGAATACGGGAATAATGTACCCGAGAGAGTCAAATGCTAGACCCAGCCCAGATGTAGTGTCCGTACTGGTTACGATAGGTCTAGTCACACCGTTGTTCACTCAAGGAAACAACAGGAATAACAAGTAGAACATTTTGAACCCAAATATAGTGAGGGAAAGATTCAATGAGAATGCTAGAAAGGTAACCCCAATGAGACCAACTTTTGATGGAACAGGTCCGTTAATTGATTTAAATCCTTTCAGGACTCCTCCAAATAATGAAGTGAGATCATACATAGGTCCAAATCCAAGCATGGTGACACCAGAGACCCCAAACCTGACCTTACAGCAAGTGACAGGTGTAATCCATATCAACATTACATTACAAGGTCTGACAGCTCACCAGTTAACTGAATGACTAGAGAAATTAAGTAGCACACAAGGAGATTCTAGTGAAGGAAGGTGCCCTTAATTTGACCAGACTTAGACTAGAGGCAGAAGACCTAATCCAGGGAACCATGGGGTTAGACAGAATTGACACATTCAGGGAAGATGAGTTGCGCTATTTGTGCAAGCTGATTACTAACAAAGTGGGAATGGTACATGGGAAATTGGCAGACCTAGCAGAGAAATATGACATAGAGATTGAGAAAATGAAGCACTTGAAGAGGAGTTACAGGTTAGATCTTGACTCAAAAGATTTTGAAAACATGAAAGTTGTGAGAATGAAAATTCACCTTAAGAAGTTAATTCAGAGCATTCAAATATGAGGTGCATTAGACAAATGAGAAGGCAGATGGGTGAAGAAAAGAGACTAGAAGAAAGCGGATTCTGCAAATTTAACTGCAAATGTGCAGCAGGTCGAGGACCCAGTGAAAATCCTACCAATCAGAGAGATTCCTGGAAGGAATTTTCTCATGTCCCATGGAGCAGAAGTGACATTTTGTCATTCACAAATGATTATCCAAAGTTGAGATAGAAGCCACTAGAATAGTACCAGCAAACAGGAAGGTTTGTGAAGTTCGCAAAGTGCTTGTGGGAGGATTTGAATACCCTGTTAGAGATAGTGGATCCAGCAGACTTATGGGTTGAATTGAAGAGGAGTGTAGATTGGCCAACAAAGGAAACACAGAGATCCAGCAACAGGTGCAGTGTCTCCTGATGTAATGAAATATTACTGTAAGGTGATTGAATTTCTGAAAATGATATTTTCGCCCAAGAATATTGACTGGCAGAGAATTGACAGGATGGCTCAGGAAGGCAAGGAGTCGATACATGCATACTATGAGAGATATTTACAGGCATTCAAGCATTCCAGTGGCACAGAGACAATTGAGCTGAAAGACATGATTCATTTTGTGTTCAGATTTGTTGAAGGATTGAGACCTGAAACCAGATGATTAAGAGTCATTTGATTTGCTGGCAAGCGAAGCTGATTGATGAAGTACTGCAGTGTATGCAAAGTACTGTAGACACAAGATTAAGTTGAAGCAGAGAAAGTTGAAAGAGAAGACAATGGTGGTGCAGATTAAAGGGGCACAAACATGAATGCAGGGAAGTTTTCTGTAACAGCAACAGCTGGGAAATGTGGTGCTTCAGAATCAAACCAGAGGTTGTAGAGGAACTGGAAACGTAAATCGTAGTCCCGATTTGAATAACTGGTTGTTAAGGGTGATGTGGAAGGAATGAAGAGATTGTTGCCATGTCACACTTGTGGAGGCCTCGGGCTTTGGAAACTGGAGTGTCCGATGTTAGTACATGAAGGTGTTGTTCAACAAATGAGCGATATAAATTTTTTTCAAATCATGAGAAGACCGAGAATGAGAGGTCACATTCCAAATTTTCAAAGCAATGTGAATCAGATGCAAGGTTTTCAGCACATGCAACAGATGCTAATGCCACGTTTGCAGATGCCCCAGTCATAGCAAATGCAACAGCAAGTTCAAATGGTACCTAGACACCAAATTCAAATACCTCAAGCCCCAATGGAGCAGCAACAGGTGATGCTTCCTCAGCAGGTTACAGGTCAAAGGTTTAATCAGAGTAATAACACAGTGCACCAGTTCCCTTTACAAAGTGAGGATGGAATTAACAATGATTGGGTGAGTGAGAGTTCGGATTAAGAAGAATGCGTGTTAGCAGCTTCATTAGAAGTAGATCAGAAAGGTCCCTATGTGAAAGTGAAAGTGATGGGTCACAAAGTCTAATTTTTAGTTGACACAGGAGCTTCACACTCTACAGTGAGAACTGAAGAAGTACTAAACTTGCCCCTTCCAGGTAAAACAGTCTAGAATGTACGAGTTGCAAATCAGTATTTGACAAACCAGATTACAGAACCATTCCAGGTTACAATGAGAAAATTTGAAGGATTACACAAATTCGTAGTTTGTGCTTAGAGTCCAGTATCTTTATTAGGAAGGGACTTGTTGTGCAAAATGAGATGTTCAATTACTTGCTCGAATGATGGAATTGCCATCCAGACAAACAGTGATGATGAAGATGACCTGACCCCAGAAACAGATTGTTGGACAGTCAATGAAGAGTGCCCTTTGATCAGCTTGTTTCCAGTTTCCACAGTGAGAGATCTTCCTTCTGATTTACATGGAACAGTCAAAATGAAAGTGTGGGATTGCACAGGAAAATACATTGGTTTAATAAAAAGAGTTGAGCCAGTTAAGTTCCATATCAAATCAAATGCAATTTCCCCCCCAGATTCCACAATACCACATGACACAAGAGACAATTGAAGGGATTGCACCCATAATTGCAGAATTTGTAAACCAATGTGTTTTGAAAGAGGTATTGAGCAGCCCATGTAATTAACTGATAATAGGATTGTGAAAGCCATGTGGGAAATTCCCAATTGTTCAGGATTTGAGGAAAGTAAATGACATTGTGATCAAATGTTGTCTCGTAGTGCCCAATCCAGCTGTGATTTAGTTTCAGGTCTCATGCGATGCTACATGGCTCACTGTAGTAGACCTGTCACAAGCATTCTTTTCCGTACCTCTTCATGAGGATAGCCAATTTATTTTCTGTTTCAAATTTTTGGATCGAGTCTACCGTTGGTGTAGAATTCCTCAAGGGTTTTCAGAGTCACCGTCCATTTCCAACCAGATCTTGAAAAAGAACTTGAAGTCAATGGAAATGCCTTTCCAATTGACATTAGTGCAGTACATTGATGATTTGTTGATCGCATCAAGGACAAGAGAGGAATGCAAGTACAATACTATTGCCTTACTGAATCATTTAGGGAGGAACAGACATAAAGTGCACCCTGCAAAATGACAGTATTGTCAGAGAGAAGTGAAATATTTGGGACACTTGATTGAGAAAGGAATTAAGAAAATATCCAGAGAAAGGGTCATAGCCATATTGCAGATGAATCCCCCAGCAACACGGAGAGATGTCAGAATGAGTTTGGGAATGATGAGCTACTGTCGCCAGTGGATTCCCAATTTTTCAGTCACTTCAAAGCCATTGCAGAATCTGACACATAAAGAAGTTACTGATCCCCTAGTCTTAGATCAAGCCTGTATGAAAGCATTTACTGAGTTGAGAGAAAGTCTGTGCAAAGCCCTGGCTTTGGGAATGCCTGATTACACAAAACACTTTGGGGGTTATTCTAACTTTGGAGGAGGTGTTAATCCGTCCCAAAAGTGACGGAAAAGTGACGGATTTACCACCAGCCGTATTACGAGTCCATTATATCCTATGGAACTCGTAATACGGCTGGTGGTATATCCGTCACTTTACCGTCACTTTTGGGACGGATTAACACTCCTCCAAAGTTAGAATAACCCCCTTTATGTTGTTTTGTCATGAGCGTGATACATGTTCTTTGTCTGTCTTGACTCAAGTCTATGGTGGTGTAAACCGCCCAGTAGCATATTTTTCAGCTACTTTAGACCCAGTTGCAGCAGCTTTACAAGGCTCTCTGCATTCAATAACAGCGGTTTGACTGAGCCTCACACAGTGTGAGAACATTGTCATGGGACATCCTTTAACCGTCATGGCCCCTCACTCCATTGAAGTTTTACTCATGCGATCCAAAACTCAACACCTGACGAATGCCAGGCTGACCAGGTATGAGACGATCATCCTGGGGTCCCCAAATGTATCAATCAAAAGGTGTATAGTGCTTAACACGGCATCTTTACTTCTGAAAGAGAACATTGAAGTTGACAAATTGAAAGAAGTTGAACATGACTGTCTCAAAGTAACTGATTTGTTCATAAAACCGAGACCTGACATTCAAGATACTCAGTTGGAAGAAAATGACCAAATTGTTTTCGTCGATGGTTCTTGCTGAACAGGTTACATGTGAACAATGAGAGCAAGATATGCTGTGTGCACAATTTCTGGTGTACTTGAAAGGTCCTGGCTTCGAGGAGTGTATTCTGCGCAAGTATCGGACCTGGTAGCCCTTACGAGAGCATGCAATGTTTCTGCACAGTTTAAGGTTACCATTTATCCAGACAGTCAATATGGATTTGGAATTGTCCATGACTTTGGCCAGCCATGGTCACAGAGAGTTTTCCTGACCTTTTCTGGTTCACCGGTCAGAAATGGTTAAAGAATTCCTGAGCTATTCGTTTGCTTGAAAAAGTTGCCATGGTTAAATGCAGCTTACACCTGAAATCACAAGATTTTGTGTCAATGGGAAATGGATATGCGGATCAAGTCGTAAGGTTTTGCGCACTGAACTGTATATAATTTTAAGATCAATGGGAATTGTTACCTGATGAAGATGAAATGTGCCCAAATTATGCATTGCATGTTGTAGATACCTTGGAAGAATTGAAAGCATTACAGGATAATGTTGACAAAGATGAGAAAAATAATTGGGTAAAGTCAAAATGTGTTCAACGAGAAGATGATGTCTGGATTTCAGAGGAGGGACAAGTGGTTCTGCCAAATAGTTTGTTGGCTCAAATGGCTAGATATTATCATGGTCAAGCACATGCTGGAATGGATGCCATGATTTGAACGTTCAAGAAATTCTGTTTCAATTCAAAGTTTGGACAGGCTGCCGAAGCAGTTTGCCACCGCTGTGTCATCTGTCAGCAGATTAACGTGGGTAAGAAGATTGTGGTTAATATGAGCCACATAGGAAGAGCCGGAGGTCCATTCAGCAGGATGCAGATGGATTTTATTGGGATGCCTGTGTGTGGAGAATTGAAATATGTGTTGGTGATTCTTTGTATCTTTAGTCATTGGATTGAAGCTTACCCTACACAAAGAAATGATAGCCTCACAGTAGCGAGGTTACTGCTTAGGGGACTCATACCATATTTTGGTTTCCCGATCTCTTTAGAATCAGATAGAGGAAGTCACTTCAACAATGAGGTAATTAAGATGCTATGTTCAGCTTTAAACATTGAGCAAAAGTTGCATTGTAGCCGCTGCCCTCAAGCATCAGGACTTGTGGAGCAGATGAATGATACCTTGAAATTAAGAATTGCAAAGATGTGTGCGTCCACAAATCTGAAATGACCTGATGCACTGCTGTTAGTTTTGATGAGTATGAGAAATCTTCCCGACAGGAAGACTGGATTGTCGCCGCACAAAATCTTCATGGGCAGAACAATGAGGTTGCCAGCATTTCCTGGCAATGCTCCTGTGAAGATAACAGATGATATGGTGTTGGACTACTGCAAAGGTCTGCCTAATGAGGTTTGTTCTTTCTCTCATCAGGTGGAAGCCACCACACTGCAACCGTCACAAGAACAAGGCCACAACCTGAGAGAAGGTGATTGGGTTGTGATCAGAAAGCACGTGAGGAAGACTTATTTGGAGCCTCGGTGGAAGGGTCCTTACCAAGTAGTGCTGATCACTACTATGGCTGTGAAGTGCACTGGAGTTCCAAACTGGGTCCATGCCAACCATGCTTAGAAAGTACCTGTCCTTTGGACAGTGAAGAGTTGTTGAGAGTACCAACAACGTACAGACCTACTACAGAATTGAAGAGGAGAGAAGGAGAGTCAGAAATTGAATCTGAGCAGACTGAATCTGGTGCAAATACTCCTGCGAGGGACGAAGGAGAAGACCCACAGGAAAGTGACAGTGAACCAACCTCGACCAAGATAGCAGGAGAGTCTAGTCAGAGGAGGGTTCTACCAGAAGCAGACGGTCGTGAAAGTCAAACAGAACAAATGACAGATCTGAGGCGGATCAAAGCCAAAGACACCTGACTCCTCCTGAACTAGTCGCAGGTACATAAAGAGAAAATCCTGCAGAATTAAGAGAAATTGCAAGTCCGACATTGAAAAGAGCATTGACAAAAGGTCCACTGAAAGGAGATAAGTTGCCAAAGTCACAAGCAAAGAGAAAAGAAGCAACTACAGTGACGGCAATAGAGGAGGAAGTAGATACCGCAAGAAGAGAACACTTGAGTGATGGAGAATTAAATGGAGACCGAAGATTGAAAAGAAAGAGAATTGCAAGTCGAACATAAGCTGGTCCTGAATGGGCGTATGCGACAGCAAGAGAATGGCATAGTGAATTTTTGTATTTTTTTTTAATCAAGATATTCCAGGTCAATATTTTGGCAAACAAAGAAGATCAATGAACTGAACTGTTGTAAACCTGCAAACTGAGAAAAGAAAAAGAGACAATTGAAAATGACAGGAAAAGACTTTGATAACCTGATTTGACGAGCTGCTGAACCGATTTTGACAAGCTACCTATTTTTGACAGTGGGTCCTGGAAGACAGACTGGAAGCTGTAAATAACTGTTAAAGAAGACTGTATCTTTTTCACTTCTACTTTCTGATTCTTTACAGATCATGAGTAACCTTAGCCAACAGGGTAGGAACAATAGGTGCTGTAAATATATGGGTATTGGTTTGGCAATTGTATGTATGATACTGTGTTTGGTGTTGATTGTGAGCATGATTTTTCTTGACAAGAGTGTGGCCAACCATACCTTAGCTTTAGAGTCAACTACTCCACTCACAGAAGTAGATAGGTTTAAGCCAGATGAAAGATATTTGCACATAGACTGTACACAAGGAAAACTTTCTTCTAATGTTTTCTATCGCTTATTGAGAGAGTATGTTAAGACAATGGATGCAAGAGATTGTTATTTCTGTACCCAGCTTCGTTCATCATTGGAAGAAGGAGTTACCTATCATAGTTTGTCTCTGAATTATGGAATAAGCTGTAGTGTTTTACTAACAAGCTTCTATAACCAGGAGTATATTCAATACTTCTTTTCGAATAATGATGTTGCGTTTTTGTTTATCCCTATAATTAAGTACCTGACTGGAGTAGCTAAGGAAAACAATATAGAGATAGTGAGAGGATTCTTTGAGCCTACACTAACATTTGGCACAGCATACCCGCATAGAAACAAACTAACTTGCTTGCTGACACCTGTAGAAAAGAGATTTGTAGATCACACTGATGACGGGAGGAGGGCATTAAAAGAGCGAGTAAAAAAAGGTTTAGAAAAGAGGATGCCTAGTAATGATCATGCATTACCGACATAAAGACACAAGGGAAATTAGCTTTAGATGCACAGCATGTAGGAAAGCTTTGTGTATATAGGCCTAAATTTAGAACTGATAAATTGTTTGTGGGAACAAGTGAATGTAGACATGTGTTTCTGTTTCAGAATAAATGGACATTTATGTGGAATGGACAAGATCCTGTTTAAGGAGTTTATTACATTTGTGGACCAAATGTGTATTACCGTCTTCCTACCGTCTTCCCACATATTACTTGGGGATAGTTTTCCCAAAGATTTATCAACTTGAGGACCTAAGCAAAATACCTAAAGCTACTGAATTACATCATATCAGACAAAAAAAAGACTTCCTGTAGTGCAATAGGAGATGTTTTCAGAGCGATGATTTCTTCAGTTGGAGTTATTCTAAATTCAGTGAAAATTCGAAAGTTGCCTACAATCGCGGATAACATGCTGACAAAATTTTCAGGATCCATGATACTAATGGATACAGAAATGGCTGCTGTAAGATCTATGGCTCTTCAGAACCGCCTTGCATTAGACATCCTTTTAGCAAAGGACGGCGGAGTCTGTAAAATGCTGAACTCTCAACATTGTTGCTCATATACCTAACAATAGTAAAGCAATTAGAAGTCTTCTTACTAATATGACTATTAATACTGCTGATTCGAAAGAACTGAAAGAACCTGGAGTTTGGGAAAATGTTGGCAAAAGTATTGCTTCCGTGCGGAATTGGCTTGGCAACCTAGGAAAAGGGATAGTATTGAAAATAGTACAAGTAATATTGATTATTGTAATTGGTATGATTGGAGCATGGGGAATATGCAAATTGTATTGTGTGCTTAAAATGAAGAAATTAAGAAATGATCAGAGGAGGGAAGAAATTAAAATGGAGAAATTGTTTAGAGAAAATTCAAAAAGGGAAAGAAGAATTAAAGGTTATAAAGAATACAAATTTTATTGAGAAAAATTTGTGTGGGAAGATGTAAGTGTGATGACATATTTGGTCATCAGAGGAAGGATTGTGAAAGCTGAATTATTTCGTATTATGAATCTGCATAGAATTTGATTATTAGATAAAATAATGTGTGAACTTGGAAAATGTGCCCACTTTAGCGATCACCATAAGTAACAAAGTGTCCTTATTAAATGCTTATTAATACAAATCGATGTGCCCATGTCTAGGGTATTGTAGTAGTGTGTTATAATAATGATTACATATTATGTATTTGCTTTAATAAACTTGTAGGCCTTAAGTAAGAGAGGTTTGGGGCCTAGTTTGGACAGCCTCATATTAAGTTGCACTGTTTAAATAATTCACATAAAATGGCTGCTAAGAGAAATGAATATGTGTATTGTTTTACTGAGTTGACCAAATGCTAGCAGATGTCTTTAACGTTCTCATGAGAAACTACTTGCAAGAAAATGTTGTACTAGTAGAAGCAACATTGTATAGTTTAGTGTGTGAGAAAGTGATGGTCTCAGGATCTAATAATGGATGCACTAGCTGGAGTACAGATGGAAACAAAATTGTTATCTGATGAGCCTGACGATGGGAACAGGAGAAGAGGACCCAAATATTGACATGTGAAAGACAGTTTAGTTATATCTTAGATTCGCATTGCTAATTCTATTGGACTAAATGCAAACGTACGATTCTTTGACCAATGGCAACGTGGGAAGTGTTTTAGAGATTTTAACTCAGCCCGACTGCGCAGGGAGGAAAGAGGCTTTTTCCCACTTTGATTTCCTCCTGAAATGAGTTTGTTCTATTCTATCTGAGGAGCTGAGCAGTTCCTGATGATTTATTTCTGTCTTTAACTTTACTGCTTAAACGTTGATGCCGAATGCTGATCCCTCAAACATTGCTTGTCTAATGGTTCGAATAGCTTAGAGCCCCATTTCTGAACCATTCTCTTTCATGGTCCGTTGCTGATGCTGACCGAACAGATGTCCAACGGACGAAGATAATCAAACCTTGCTGTTCCAAACTGAGGAGAGGCATAACAAAATGCCATTGTCTTGTTGTAATTTTGTTTTTTTGTTTCTAGGTACCAACCGCTATTTGATAGAGCCCTAGTTAGATTTTTTCCAAATTGTGTTGACTAAATTGTTTTGCATGAAGCCCAAACATGCTATTATAATCAGAAAACAAAATAATTGATGTTGTCCAGTTGCTGAACTAAATGTATGTTATTTCTATTGCACAGCTGTTCTTGCTATTGAATTGTACTGTAACTCTTGAGTGCGTAGTAATCTACGCATTAGTTAGATTGAGATTCTTTAGAAGGCTTGGCCAACCAGTATTGTTTTTGTATGTGTATCATTTGATTTTGAGACTTAGTTACGTGATATTAGCACTATTAATATAGGGAAATAAACATCCTAACTTTCACATAAAGGTGTGGTTATTCGTGGCCAAAGGGGTCATGGTGAGTGAGATTATAGACTCCAAAGATTATTGATATTGTTGATGATTTGTAGTGAAATTGAGGCTTAGGGTGGAACACTCTAAGCACAGTAAGGTCCATCGAACCTCTAACACGTCCCCTTACAAACTAAAGATAAGAATCACCTTTCTTATAATTATTTTCACGTTAATGTGGCCCAACGAGGCCAAAATCCCCTGCAGTATTTCCAGAGTGGTGCAATGCATGCATTGCGCCACTCTGTAATCCTTTGCTCTACATTATGCCTGCGCCAGGCATAATGTATGCAAAGGGGGTGTTCCCCCGTTAGGGGAGCTGGTAAAATGGTACAAGGAAATCTATGGGATTTCCTTGTGCCATTTATTACAGCACTTTTAACGCCTGCTCAATATTTTGGCGCTACTCCTGCAGAGTACATAAATAACGTCATAAAAATGACACTATTGCCCCCTACCCTGCACCATGGTGCATCGTATTTTAAATACTGCGCATACATGGTGGTGGTAGGGGGTGCCAAGGGGTGCAGGAAAAGTGTCACTGCACTCTGTGCAGCACCACTTTCCATAAATCGTTTATGGCTCCCCTAACGAGGGATCACCCCCTTTGCATACATTATGCCTGGCGCAGGCATAATGTAGTGGAAAGGGTTACAGAGTGACGCAGTGCATCCATTGCGCCACTCTTTAAATGCAGAGCGGGAATTTTGGCCTCGTTGGGCCACATTAATGTCAAGATAAATTACGTTAATGTGGCGCAAGGTGGGGATAGGGGCCTATAAATAGGTCCCCTAGAGTCTGCATGTAGAATATCGAAATCCCTCTTTAAGGGGATTTATTGGCGGATGAAGGACCCCAGGGGTGGCGTTAGCAGGGCACAACAAGGAGGAATACTTTTATTCCTCCTCAGTTTTTACTTTTTCTATGTAGCACGCATAGAAAAAGAGCAAAATGCCAGAAATGAATGTTGATGTGAGGGAAGTTGTCCCTTCCTGCACATAAACAATCATTTGAAAATGACGCTTTGGCACTTCTGTGTGTGTTCATTCTGCAGCACACACAGTAGTGCCAAAGTGCCATTAGTGATTGTTTATGTGCTTTAAGGGACACCTTCCAGCACATAAACAATCACACCCCTCAACGCAGACATCCTTGCACGATGGTGCAAGGATGCCTGCGTTAATGCTGGCAGCTAAATTTAGCGCCAGCGCAGGGGTCAACACAGGGGTGCGCCATATTCTCTTAAATACAGCACATCTCTTCGTTGTGAAAATGACGGAGCCCGGCGCTGCCAATTTTGGCGCAGCATCGCACTCCTTCATTTTCCCACAAGTTCCTTATTGGAACCCTGCTGCTCGTTTTTTTTTACTGCCAAATGGCAACATCCCTCTACTAGTCTTGATGAGACCTGCCCCTTCTGCCCTGAGGTAAATGAATGTGTTAATCACATTGTATTTTTCTGTTACTATGCATATAGGAGAAAATGGAAATTGCCAGTATATCATAACATGGGGATTAGAGATCACAAGACAGCTTCCAGAATCCTTAGAACCAACACAGCACTTCCAAATGTATTTTCTATTTCTCAATTTCTGTTGTGCACGTGGCGGTGCAGGCAGCAGAGTGCTACTTTGAGTACTGTGCTGGTCAACTTTTATCAGTACCATTTAGGAGGATTGTATTTATTTAATGGTTTTAGTTTCCGAATTAGTGGGCTAATTGTGTGCGTATCGTTTTATTATTCCAAGACGAGTCTGAAGGATTGCATTTTTATGTTTTTTAGGACACCTATTTTAAGTTGTGGTAAGAGGCTTTATGCTGCCTGACATGCTGCTATTTGTGGACAATGTTTTTAAAGATTTTATTGTCGATGTTTTTATTGTTATTTTATGACGCTTGTAATTTTATGGCATTATTAATTGCTGAATAAAGTTTTAATGTTGTTGGCAGCACAGAATTACACAAACTGTTGTATTATGGTAGGTAACTAGTCCAGGCTTCTTCACAGCCCGTCATGGGACTGGTGACAAGAAGATTTTACAATGAAGCCACCAGGATTTCAATCGTTGGAAGAATATGGCTTTCAAAGCCACATGACTTCAAACATAATCCTCCTTTCAACTGTACCCAAAGCACTAGTTATATTCGTGAGAATCGCACACTAACCCTTACAAAGGAGCAAATCATTTTCTCCAGTTACACAGCCTGTGTAGTTTCTTTCTTACCAGGAGTGTGTCCTTAATACCCAGAGCTCTGATAACTAGTTTAGGTTTATTTTCCAGATGTGCTTCGAAGTTCTTTTTAAAGTAAGCACTCTCTTTTTAGGTCTGTCCTAGACACAACTTTAATTATTTAGTCAGCCTGCAGTTTTCCTGACAGAAATACATACATACAAGCATACAGGTACTTATTTACCATGCAGGCAGAGGGTTTTGGGCCAGCTGTCTTCGTCAAGTACATGAACTTATTTCACTTGCATAAGCCCACTCCCTTAGCTACAAAGTCTATGCCTCTTGTGGAGGTTTCTTGAATTTGCTCCTTTGGTCACACCCTCTTTAGTGTTACCCTTCACACAAACACAATTTCATCCCTCTCAAAGCACTGATGTGAGGATGTAAATAGTGACAAGGCTGGTAATTTAAAAAATCAGAGACGTTGTGGGTGGACCTAACATCTTGCTTGGTCATTATGCTAAATGTTCAAGGCAAGTCAGACTGCGGCATCCAAACAAAGTTACCTACCCCAAACAGAAACATTGTGGGCCATATTTATACTTTTTTAGCGCCGCATTTGCGTCATTTTGTGACGCAGAAACGGCGCAAACTTGCAAAATACAACGGTATTTTGTAAGTTTGTGCCGTTTTTGCGTCAAAAAGTGGCGCAAATGCGGCGCTAAAAAAGTATAAATATGGGCCTAAGGGTCTTATTTATGAAAAGTTAAAACTGCCTTTGCGTCATTTTCTGATGCAAAAGCGGTGCAAACGTACAAAATAGTCCACAAATGACACAAAGGTGGCGCTAACTTTTCATAAATCAGGCCAAAAAAGCTTTCTGGAAATACTATTTTAAACAGTTCGTTTTGGATTTCCATCCCAGGAAAACAACTAAGTTGAAGTGCCATCTTGCCATGAAACCCAGTGTGAACATTAAGGATGTTTCTGTAGTACTGATAAAGGAGACATTTTTGCCAACAGACCTATTTTCTACAAATTCCTGCTACAATTGTTTTGATTTATTTGGGTAGATAAAGACCGATAGGAACACTGCAATTGACCCTTATAATGCTCAAATGTCAGCGACTGTTCTTGGCTCACAACAGATTAAGATTACAGCTCAAACACGGCAAGTAAGTGAGGGGCTGATTTTAAAAAAGTGGCGCTGCACCCAGTGCATCACCACTTTCCTTGCACCCCTTAGCGTCCCCCCTACTGCCACAATGTGTGCGCCATATTTAAAATACAACTTACCATGGCCCAGGGGAGGGGGCAATAGCATCATTTTTTTTAATGCTTTTGATGTACTCTGTAGGAGTAGAAGCAAAATTCTGGCACTACGCCTGCAGAGTACAGAGGAGCCCATTGTATTCAATGGCATGCCCCCTATCAACTCCTGCTCCAGGCAGGCATTAAAAGTGCTGAAAAAAATGGCACAATGAAATCTCAGCCACCCCTAACTGGGGAATGCCCCCTTTGCATACATTATGCCTGGTGCAGGCATAATGTAGCACAAAGGTTTAAAAAGTGTTGCAGTTTTGGAGTGGAGTTTTTGGCCATCTAACTTCACAGTAGCATAACAAAAATTATGCTAATGTGTCGTTAGGATGTCACTAGGGACTCTTAAATTAGCCCCTGAATATCTTAATTCATTGGTTGTCTATATATATATATTAGAGAAAGATCTTTTTTCATTTCTTATATTTTCCTTAAACACCCCTGCCTAGTTTTGAAGCTGTGCTGGGAGAAATGCTAAACAAACACCCTATTAAACAGAATGCTTCAATGATATTTGCCCACTGATATTTGCAATGACTAGGGTACTTTCACTGGACATTAGTTCCATTGCCAGGATTTGCATAAGACCATGATCCTGAAGTTTAATGGTAATGCTTTCAAACCATTAGGCAGAGCAAATAAATGTCCTACAGGTCACAGCAATAAAGCAGCTGAGGACAGCACAGGGACACCCCAAATTTAGAGATCTGTTGTCTGTGTTCAAAATAAGGGACAATGAACATATTTGATCCCCGGAGAGAGTAAAATACTGGAATTTAAAACACCACAGATCACAAGTGGACTTCAGTCCTAGAGAAGAAATGTAATAAGAAGGAACATACAGCAAAAAAAGCATTCAGTGGGAACCACAAAATAAAAGTGAATATCATTCGCTATGGCACATGCAACCTCAGACAGCTAGATTTTCCATACATCCTAAACATGTAAGTGTCAAGGACTGGACATGAAAGGCTCTTCTGGGGCTTGTCTTGGCTTGCCCAAGTTATGGCAGGACCCATTGCATCTTCACATGACAGGATGATATGTGAAGAATAAGTGTCTGCCAGAGAAAAAACAAAGGTGTTTGAGGAAAAAGTCAGATGGTATAAAAAACTTCCTAGGGTAGATGTATCACAAGCAGATGAAGGAGCAGGAAAATATGGGGATGAGGAGGAGTAGAATAGAATGAACAACAGGAATGAAACTAGAAAAAAATTCTAGGAGTGTGGAACTGTTGCGAAGTACTCTGACTGTGCTGCCATGCAATATATGTCAAAATTGCCCCCCCTTCTATTTGATCCAGGCAGGAACATGAAATAAAGGCATTTGGTATGGGATTCCATAGAAGACCTTGAGGTCATTCATCTTGAATTGGGACAGGACGTGACATCACTGTTTTTCTGTAAATGCCCCCTTGAAATAGACTCATGCAACTTCCTGCTCCCTTTTGCCAGAAGGAGCTGCTGTATCCAATGCGCATGAACGACAAGCAGAGTAAAATTGCAGCTCGCCCACCAAGAGGTGAGTAATGAAGAATGTTGTCAGGAAATGTCAGCTGACACCTGTCACCACCTATGGAGTGCAACACGTCTCTTCCACTTAAGGCGGAGTCGAACTTGGTGCAGCTGCCGCATCGGACACTGTGCTGCAACTGTAGGGTCTAGTCGATTTGACATATCCTGCAACAATCCTACAGATCCTTGTCAGGAATAAAAAAAATTCTAGCTAACAAGTCAAGAATTTTCAGTTCTATTAAGGACACGCAGTCGAGGATTATGCTTCTCTTTCTTTACTGAAACTTCTACAGCAGCCAATAAACATTAAGTAAATCAAAAACTACATTTCCTAACAGCACTTATAGTCCTATCACGCCCAATCCCAGGCCTGCTCTCCCTATAAATGTCACTGTCTCTATAGTCCTTCCTCTTTCTTAGCACCAACTTGAAAACTTGGGCCCATATTTATACTTTTTGACGCAAAACTGCGCTAACGCAGTTTTGCACCAAAACAATTAGCGCCGGCTAACGCCATTCTGAAGCGCCATGCGGGTGCCGTATTTATTGAATGGCGTTAGCCGGCGTTAGCCGACCGGCGCTGCCAGGTGTGCGTGAAAAAAAACGACGTACACCAGGCAGCGTCGGCGTAGGGAAAAATGGCGTTTGGGCGTCCCAAAATGGGGCAAGTCAGGCTGAGGCAAAAAATCGTCTTAACCCGATTTGCGCCATTTTTTTGGGGCACCCAGACGCCATTAACAGGACACCTGTCTTAGCAAAGACAGGAGTCATGCCCCCTTGCCCAATGGCCATGCCCAGGTGACTTCTGTCCCCTGGGCATGGTCATTGGGCATAGTGGCATGTAGGGGGGCACAAATCAGGCCCCCCTATGCCACACACAAAAAAAAAAAAAATACTTACCACAACTTACCTTTTCTTCCCTGGGATGGGTCCCTCCATCCTTGGGTGTCCTCCTGGGGTGGGCAAGGGTGGCAGGGGGTGTCCCTGGGGGCAGGGGAGGGCACCTCTGGGCTCATTCTGAGCCCACAGGTCCCTTAACGCCTGCCCTGACCCAGACGTTAAAAAGAGGCGCAAATGCAGGGTTTTTTGCCCCGCCCACTCCCGGGCGTGATTTTTGCCCGGGAGTATAAATACCACGCACATGCCTGGGAGTCATTTTTTAAGACGGGAACGCCTACCTTGCATCTCATTAACGCAAGGAAGGTGTTCACGCCAAAAAATGACGCTAACTCCATGAACTTTGGCGCTAGACGCGTCTAACACCAAAGTATAAATATGGAGTTAGTTTTGCATCGAATTTGCGAAAAAACGACACAAATTCGGCGCAAACGGAGTATAAATATGCCCCCTGATCTCCACGTATTGGATCTGTCAACTTCTCAATGGAGAACACGAACTGCCAACATTGGTCGAACTGAGGCTATCATCTTGTTTCCACCATAACTCTGGTTGTTCATACGCCCTTATTAATGGAACCTATGAATGAAAGAAAATGCGCTAATAATAACTGGAAATGAATATGAAAAACAAGGGTGGGTATAATTACCAACACAACAGTAAAATTTAAACATATATCACCATGTGTATGAGTATCCTCTAAGCGTATAGCGATTACAGCAATCTACCGTATAAAATCCCAAATAATAATCTTAAGGGTGGGATAATCCTCACCTCCGTGTCCTTAATAGAATTGAAAATTCTTGACGCGTTAGCTAGAATTTTTTTTATTCTATGTCAGGACTGGAGGCTTCGGATTATGCTAGTTCAAAGCTGATCCACCACAGCAGATGCTACATCAAGAATAGGCTTATGATAAAAAAAAACGTAAACGTATTAACAGAAGACCAATCTGCGGCCTCCATGATGTCTTCCAGACGAGAACCAGTCCCAAAAGACTTGGATGCCATGGCTCCCCGAACTGAATGCGCTCCAATTATGTTAGTGTCTATGCCAGCCTCCCTGATTAACCATTTAACCCATCTAGCCAAAGTGGCTGATGACATTGGAGTGAATGTTGATTGCAATGAAGTTAGCAATTGTCCTCCCACATCTCTGCGATTCTGTCGTGTACAACTTTCGTAAGCTTTCAAACATCGTACCACACATAGGTTCTGATTGTGGGGAAAGGCTGGATAAGAAATACATCGGGTTGCGGTTTTAGTACACCTAGAAACAGTTAATGAAACTCCAGATGGAGTAAATATTCTACCTGCTAAATCCAGGGCTCGTACATCCGAAACACACCTACATGATATGAGGCATAAGAGTACAGTAAGTTTGGCCGATAATTGCTTACAAGAAAGATCCTCATTGCATGGCCAGGATCTGATAAAACGCAAAACAATATCTACATCCCATAAAGTGGAATACCTGGATTGAGGGGGCTTTGCCACACTAATACCCCGTAAAAATTTAGAAATCAAGGGGGGTTCGCCAACTGGCCTACCCTCCATGTGGGGGTGTCCTGCTGAAATAGCTGATCTGAAGTTATTAATGGTTCTATATGCTAAACCCCGTGCTGCTAAGTCTGAGAGAAAATTAGCAATCATGCTAATTTGGGCCCCCATGGGATCAATACTCTGTTCATTGCACCAACCCACCTATCACTTCCAGGATGCTTCATAGCGCTTTTGGGCGGAGGGTGCCCAAGATTAGGATAGGAAGAACATAGCGTCTCTTGAACCCCCAGCATTTGCCAACGTCTCTGGAATGTCTCCATACCTGTCCCTGAATTATCAGCTGATGAGGGAGTCCCAATGTGCCCAGGAGTAACGAAGAGAACAATGGAATTATTACTGAAGGCAATAGTTACATCGTTACTGGAAACCGCGACTGGTCCTTCCAGAGAGGGTTCACTAAAATGATCTCCGCTAATTGCCTCTTGACATGTGCAAATACTCTCTGAATCACATAGAATGGAGGGAAAGCATAAAGGAGGTCTTGGGGCCATTCCTGAAGAAAATCATCCAAGCGCACTGCTTGTGGATCTGGTCTCCAACTGATGAACCGTGGAAGTTAGGTGCTGAGTCAAGATGAAAAAAGATCTATCGAGCATGAGCCCCACTGATTGATCAGATTGTGAAAGATTGACTGATGCAGCTTCCAATCACTGCCATCCCACAGAAAACGTGAGTTCCAGTCCGCTACCACATTGGAGCGACCAGGAATGTACTCTGCTAAAACTGAGATTTGATGATGGAGACAAAAATGCCAAAATTCATTGGCGACCGCCACCAGAATGCGAGGCATGGTCCCGCCCAGGCGATTTATGTATCTCACTGCTGAAATGTTGTCCATCCGCAACAGAATGCAGCAACTGGCTTTTTGAGGAGAAAGGGAGCGAATTGCGAAAGCTCCCGCTAGAAGCTCCAAGCAGTTGATGTGGAGGTTCAGCTCCTCTGAGGGCCAACAACCTCCCCTCTCCACTGCACCACAAAGAGCTCCCCAGCCCCACTGACTGGCATCCGATTCTATCACTATTTCCGGCAAAGATGAAAAGTTGGCCTTGCCATTCCATAATGGAATCGGTTCTGAGTAAGTCAGACCTTTGCAGAGATGCATGATCTTCAGATGTTGGCGGGCTCAGTAATGCAAAGGCCCCAGGAAAATTGCCTGGATAGAAGAGGCAAGAAGCCTTACCAGGCAAGCTAAAGTCCTTAACTATATAGTCTGAGAGGCAAGGGATCTCCGTAAGTCTCTCTTGATCAAGATACATTTTGTCAGAGGTAATTTTAGTTGCGCTTGAATGGAATCCACTTGAAAGAAGAAACTTCTCTACTGGTTGTAGCAGTTTGGTGAAACACCAAGGGGCCCAAAGACAGTCCGATGGGAAGGACAATGAATTCGTACCATTGGTTTCTCCAACAGAACTGAAGAAATCGCCGATGCAGAGCAAAAATCAGCACCGTTAATCTAGTGTCTTTGAGGTCCAGACGCACGAACCAATCCCCTTCTTGTAAGAGGTCTCTTAATAGATGGTTACCATCCATTTTAAAGTGACGGTACACTATCCACAAATTGAAATTCTTTAGGTTTAGAACTAGTCGAAAGCCTCTGCCTTTTTTCAGAACCAAAAATATCATGCTGACAAAGCCTATCGGATGGGGAAGTGACTTGACTATCGCCTGCTTGCGCAGAAGCAATATTATTTCTTTGTATATGAAATTGCTCTCTGTTTGGGAAACATGGAGAGGAAGAGGGGCACTCTTTGTTTGGGAGTGGAATGAAACTATAGTCTTTAACCCTGCAGAATCCAAGGATCTTGATATATGCGCACCCAAGCTTGAAAATGATCCTTTAATCACCTCTGCAAAGGGAATAATTCTCACCTGAAGCAGAGGCATCTGAGGCGTTGTCGCCACCTCATCCTCCGCCTCTGCAGCCACGACCACGACCTGTCCTGGATCTGGATGGATAAAATCCTGAGGTGACCTGATAGGAACCTCAGCCTCTCTAGTTGTAGTTGAGAGAGGTCAGATAAAATCTTCAGCCTGACACCGGACTTCGATAGCGTCCGGCCCTTTTAAAAAGGTTACCACTAAGCATCCTTCTCATCAAGGTTTGAGCCTTATCCAGGGCCGAAAAAGTGGAGATGCATTTTCCCAAGTCTTTAACTAACATTTCTCCAAATAGTAGACCAGTCGCCAATGATCCCGGTTCTGTAGGGGCGAGTTCTGCCAGTTTAGGGTCTGTACGCATTAAAAACAACTTCTGTCGTTCTGTGGACTTGGCACAATTGGCGTTTCCTAAAAGGCAAATAGCCCACTGAGCCCATTCCAATATGGCTTCTGGATCTAAAGGCGTGTTGGCTTCTTTTGCCTGAAGCGCTAGTTCCAAAATGTTTGTAATGGGTCTCGATAGGTCAAGAAGCTTATTCTGGCAACCCTTCCAGACTCGATCTAGGCCCTTCTTAAGGTCTTTAGTAATTTTTTTAAGGAACGTGGCCACAATGGGGTCCAGTTCTGGGGTATCGGTCACTTTACCAAATAAGGAGGGACGAGGGCATTCGGATCTTACTGTACTGGGCACATCCTTATCAAAGCTCTTGCGCAATCTCTCCTGCACATAGTGTGCCACCTCTAAACATGCCACCCACTCAGTAGATTTGGGGTCTATAATGCTTTCAGGGTCAAAAGACTAATTTTTCTGCACCACTGCATCCTTTGTGGTATGATGGGATTTGCGTTTACGCTTGCCTGATTGTTTTGGCTCTGCTAGAGCTTGATCTGAGTCAGAAGAATGTGAAATAGATGATTGGGACTCCTCTGTGCGAGGTATTGGTGGAGTTGGAAAGATTCTATCTCAGTCCCATGTCCATATTTGTGGTCTTTAAGGACTGCAGGAGCCATTCGAGAGATTATCTCCGCTGAGGAAAAAGATCCCATAAGCACTCTTGGGGCAAGGCACCTATTATCAGGTTGAGTATCTCTAGTCAATGACTCAAAGGTGGGGTCGTCCCATTAACTCTCTCTGCCCAAACCTTACCAGAGCTTGTGTAAAAGGTTTTAAGGCCTTTATCAGGGCCTGATTTACAGAGTCCTGTACATGAAGGCCCAGGGCTTGAACCAATCTTTCCTCCTTCGATGTTCCAAGGGCACCTCGGCCTCTTCCTGGAAATATTCATCCTCTTCTGTGAATAACACCATGCTTTGCAGCTAGAGGGTATAAAGGAGTTCAAGGCGGGGGAACAACAACCCCAGCATGCAGATATGGAGAAAACTCCTAATATATATAAAGAGATTCAGTCTCTCAAGGCCGAGTTCTTGAATGTGGAGGGAGTACCTGCTCAATTTTCCCTCGGGCAAAGCCCTTATCCGTTTTTGTGCCCCGTCGGGCGTCCTGGGGGCACGACTGTCAATTTTGATTACACGCAGCACCAACGACGATCTCCGACTCAGAAAAGGTCGGAGATCGACGTTCGCGCAGGCGCATGCGTGATGTCGGAAATAGAAAGAGGACAGAGTCTGGTCTCACTCGGAGGCTAGGAAAACACATTAAACGTGCTCACAGTAGATCGAAGCGCACAATAAAGGCACTAAAAGAGACACAAGGCGTCACTTCGCACAACCAATCTCACTAAGGGGGAACGGATTGGACGCGTAAGCATGTGTGCCAAAATTAACATAAAAGGGATATCCCTTTCTCGAGCACTGCTCAGACCCTGCTCCCGCTCCACAGGCCTGGTTAATTATGATAATGTTAACATTTACAAGAGTAATTATAATGTAATGAGTACTTATCTCTCGCTGCGAGCAGCAAAGAAAGAGGAAGGACTATAGAGACAGTGACATATTTAGGGAGAGCAGGCCTGGGACTGGGCATGCTCGGACTACAAGTGCTGTTGGGAAATGTAGTTTTTGATTTACTTAATGCTTATTGGCTGCTGTAGAAGTTTCAGTAAAGAAAGAGAAGCGTAATCCGAAGCCTCCAGTATTGACATAGAATCTTAAAACTCAATAATTAGCAAGCACCCAGTTTTGCTTGCTCTGCATGGGCTGTACCTTCTTTCGTGATCTCTTGTATGCATTCTCGCATTTATTGATCTCTTTCTTGAACGATAGCACCTTTCTTATTTACCGTTTCCTATTCTTGGGTGGCCTACTGATGATAATTTGCATGTATCCAAATATTGATAGCCGATTCCCAATGCTGGAAGAAAGGGACCTCCCAGACAATTTTTACATGGCATTTGATCAAATTTAAACTTGTTTCCAATCATGCTGACTCCACAAACCTGCAGGATTGTGATGCAGCTTATAATGTTACAGCTATTTAGAATCACTAACTTGTAAACCCATAATCTAAAAAAAGGTTTAGAAGGCAAGAACCAACACTAATACACATTATGGCCCTCATTATGACAATGGCCGTTTTAGCCGCCTACCTCTGCGGCGACGGCAGCCAAAAGACTGTCGCCGCGGCTGCAATCCATCCACCAAATTATGACCTCAAGAGGGGTGGAAATCCGGCTGTGGGCACAATGGCGGATGGTGGTAAGGTGGCGCTCCTGCCACCAGCACCGCCACACCAGTCGACCGTCGCCAGCCATATCATGACACATGATACGGCCGGTGGTGTTCCGCTGGTGGGCGCTGCTGGCGGTAGCAGCGCCCCGTCCCGTTCCCTGCCGGAAGACCGCTTGGATGCAGGTAAATTGGGCTTCCACAAAGGGAGGAGGGTGTGGTGTGTCTGTGTGCATGAATGTGTGAGTGTGTGCATGAATGCGACTGTGTGTGTAGTGTTGTTTGCGTGGGTGTTTGCATGTGTGAGAATGAGTGTACACATGGAAATGTGAATGCATGTCTGTGTGTCAGGTTGAATGTGTGTACGGATGTGTGCGACAATAAATGGATGCATGCTTGAATGAATGCATGTATGCCAGTGTTAGTGAGTGTGTGTATGCGTGGTGCGTGTCTGCGAGAATGGGGAGGTGGGGGATCGGAAGGGGTGAGCGTGGCCGTGGGGGTGGCGGCATCTGGGGAGTGTATGGGGGGGGTGGGTGAGGCTCCTACCAGTGACAGTATAGGAATTCCTTGTCACTGGTAGGGTCTACCGCCATGGTTTTCGTGGCATTGCAAACACCACTAAAACCATGGCGGTAGGCTGGGTCAAAATTCCTCCGGCGGTACAATAGTGGCCGCCGGGCTGGAGATTGTTATCATGGGCACCCATTACTAACTTTTATTCAATCGGTCACCAACTATTTGTGTTTAGTATTCATGTAGGCATATGCTCATGCAACAGAATTTCTGCGTATAACTGCTTTTCACATTTTTTATTTGTTTTGTAAGGTTCTGGTTTTTGTCTAAATGCCACTTTGTAGCTTCATTTTGCATGCTCATGACACTGAGTTGGCCATACATTTCCCTTTTACTTTGTAATGAGTAGATAGCTATGAAATGAATGAGGTGGGACATGTGCAAGATGTTGAACAATAGATTTTTGAGCTAGGCTTTTTGGGTAGGGGAGCGAGTGGTGTGACCCTTGTGGCTTGAGGTATCTGATCCCTGTGTTTTTTGTGGACAAGGATAAGAGGCCTCTATGAAGAGTTTCAAGACTTGTCACAAGTCCTTGGCCACATTCCAATTCACCTCTGGTCCAAGGCATTATTTCCTTCCTCTTCCGCCCCTTGCTTATTGCCACTCAGAATTGGTATCGCAACTCAGAATATCTGTGCTATGTGACAAGAGTCATGCGACCCTGGATTGCGGCTATCGCATATGTGCTGCCCAATTGGTACTCCCACCATCACTAGCACAGTAAGTCATCTCTCCATGCAAGCACCCAAATATTTGGGATCTTATGACATATCTGAGAGGCAGGCTACAGTGGAGTTTGAGGAACTACTGCAGGACTTGAAAGTCTTGTGATTCGTGATACATCACAGATTTCGTGGATCAAGGATTCGAGGATCTTTAGCAGGGTTTTGGAATCCTACAGTCTATAAAAACCACACATAAGGCATGGGCAGGTATTTTGCTATCCTTATAGGCAACGAAAAGCCTCTCTTTGGGCTCTGATCTTGATCTGTGCACCTCTGCTTCAGCGCAGCTCTTCACCTGTGTTCCTGCCCCTCCGGTTGAGAGTATCTTTAAGCCAGGTGTTCATAAAATCTTCCCAGAGGGGGTATGTTTGCTGTACTTCAAAAAATGCCTTTACCTCAAAAACTTTCCCTGCATTCTTGGAATTAATTATTTGACCTCTCCCAGACTTTTCCTCAGAAGCTTTAAGTTAATGGTAGCTACGGAGGGATAGATATTGCTTGTATTTATTACAGGACTTCTTTTGGGCCCCTGTAAAGACCCCTGCACCTATGTTTTGCGATTTTATCATGCCCTCAAAGTTGTGCTGTAACAACTGTCTCTTGGGCATCCAATGGTGTTATCTGAGTGAACCATTGTTTCTGATAGGTGTCACAAGTTGAGGACCTTTAATAACTGCTAAAGGACATCGGAGCAAGATCAGACTCATGATGATTCTTTTGGCTCTAAGAAGAGAAAAGTACTGTACCATTGATAGGTTGAATGCCCACTATTGTGCAGTGTTTCCGAAACTGTGGATCACAAACCACTTGTGGGCTGCGAGCTGATTTTTGGAGGAGCACAAAAAAACCTGTTCTTCAATAGATGAATGAGCAATAAATAAAGATGCCTTTAAGTTTTGCATTTATCTTGTCACATTTGCTGTGCTTTTTGCTGCTTAAACGTTTGACATGGAGATTGGTGTTTAGTTTTTCTTTCTCTGGCTGCAATGAGTTTCTTTTATATAATTAAATTTGTATTCATTTTTTCCAGCTTATACAGTAATGCAACAATTGAAAGACCACGAAGAGAGTCAATTAAAAGCATGTTGACAAAGCACTTGATAGAGCATTTCAGCACAGGCCATAGTGAGCCATCTATTTTCCCCATACCCTCACATGTTTGAGGGGGCACCCCCTGATCTGTAAATAGGATCCTTAAGTTTAGCACACCTGTCCATTCTCACTCGCCAATGTGGGAGTGATGTCAGGGATGGCTTCACTTCATCTTCAAATCCACACAAGATTTCAGTAATCTCCTGAGGTCACATGGTAGAAATGGATCTCTGCACACCAACAACTATTGCATGTTGGAACAGCCAACCTGTTAACCTGCCAAAAACATAGAGGTGTGAGATAGGTTGAGTGCAGATAATAAAGCAGGTTCTGGAGGCGATCAGCACTTTAGGACACATGCATGCATCCCTCCAGTCCGGCTCATCAAGGGGACCCACCTACTGTTCTCATTTTGTTTTTGAGAGTTAGGGGAGCTGTATATGTGAAAGATATCCAGACAGAGGAGTTTTTAAAGCAAACTGCGTGACACTCTTGCCGGGTAAAATGAGTATGAAAGGAAAGGCTGTAGGATGACTTTTTGTAACTCACAACAAAACCTAAATACTTGTAAGTGAACTGTACACTTATTTTAGAATGTATCAGCATTAGGAAAGAAACAATTAAGTACTTTTTTTGTAATTCTGAAGTGTGATAGACACAAAGATTTTAATAGAATCAAAATAAGTCAAGACACATTACTTTGTGAAGCCCAAATAATTAAAATTCACTGCAACTTTATTTCCACACATTTTCATTTGTGGGCTATATAGTTTTATCATAAAAACAGTATGCATGTGCAAGTTTAGTGGTCAATTCAGCGGAAAATGTGCTGTCTGTAAATACTGCACGACCACACAATGTTTTAATAATAAGTTACGATGTGCCCCAACATGCAACATACTAACTACACCCTTACCACTCTCTTGCTGTATGTGTTTGCTACACTTGTTCTTTGTGTGAAGCTAAGATATTTCACAATGACTTCAGTGATGAAACAAAATGCACTACTAGCTACATACTAAGGGGCATATTTATACTCCGTTTGCGCCGGAATGGCGTTGTTTTTTTTGACGCAATTTCGACGCAAAACTAACTCCATATTTATACTTTGGCGTTAGACGCGTCTAGCGCCAAAGTCCATGGAGTTAGCGTCATTTTTTAGCGTGGACACCTACTTTGCGTTAATTATATGCAAGGTAGGCGTTCCCGTCTAAAAAATCGACTCCGAGGCATGTGCGTCGGATTTATACTCCCGGGAGTGGGCGGGTCAAAAAAAATGACGTACGGCCGCTTTTGCGCAGTTTTTTAGCGCCTGCAAAAGGCAGGCGTTAAGGGACCTGTGGGCTCTGAAGGAGCCCAGAGGTGCCCTCCCATGCCCCCAGGGACACCCCCTGTCACCCTTGCCCACCCCAGGAGGACACCCAAGGCTGGAGGGACCCATCCCAGGGACATTAAGGTAAGTTCAGGTAAGTTTTCTTTTTTTTTTTTTGTGGCATAGGGGGCCCTGATTTGTGCCCCCCTACATGCCACAATGCCCAATGACCATGCCCAGGGGACAGAAGTCCCCTGGGCATGGCCATTGGGCAAGGGGGCATGACTCCTGTCTTTGCTAAGACAGGAGTCATTTCTATGGGGGTTGGGAGTCGTAAAAAATGGCGCAAATCGGGTTGAGGCGACAAAATTGCCTCAACCTGACTTGCCCCATTTCTTGACGCCCAAGCCCCATATCCCCCTACGCCGACGCTGCCTGGTGTACGTCGTTTTTTTTAACGCACACCAGACGGCGCCGGCGGCTAACGCCGGCTAACGTCATTCAATAAATAAGGCGCCCGCATGGTGCTTCAGAATGGCGTTAGCCGGCGCTAATTTTTTTGACGCAAAACTGCGTTGGCGCAGTTTTGCGTCAAAAAGTATAAATATGGGCCTAACTACATCCTTACCACTCTCTTGCTGTATATGTTTGCTTCACTTCTTCTTTCTGTGAAGCTAAGATTTTTCACAATGGCTTCAATGATGTAACATTTATGTCAGCATCCCCACTATGAAAATTGTTTCAGCATTAGTGTTGCAAAGGTGCTGAAATATTTTCCTATGTCCAGTTTTAAAACAAACCCCTCCAAGTATTCCCAAGAAAGACTCCGTGTGAACCTTCCAGTGTTTGTGACTGCTGCCTTTTCACTTCACAAAGCCATTTCAACATAGAATGTGCTCACTACACTTGATCATACACAATCACCCCACTTGTGTATGGATTTCACATATGAACTAAGAAATATGAACGTGGCTTATCAGCCAGAACTGCCAGCTTTGAATCTGGGGAACCAAGTTTGAGCCCTGAGGTTGGCTCAACAACCTTTGATTCTAGGCACATTATTTAAACTCCCATGCTTAAAATAAAATGAATCTGACATTGTATAGTGTAACAAACAAACAGTTAATTTAAGCTGCACCGCAAACATATTAAAAATATGTATTACCACTGGTGGAATTGTGGATTTGCTTTCCTGGTGAGTGCAGGTGTTCTGTATCAATGGAGTGGTGGTATGTTGTAGTTTCCGAGTGCCTCGCCGGGTGCTCACCAATGCAGCAATATTTTCCGGTGAAAAGGATTGGTGAGGTTTTTTTTATATGTTCACTGAAAAAAATAAAGGTTACAGGGACGTTATAGTTAGGAAATAGGATTTAGAAAAACTTCGAAATTTACTTAAAAGAACAAAAGTTACAAGGATGTTAAAGTAAGGTTCTGAATCTACTCGCACAAAACCAGAGAAATTCAGCAGTAATAGTTACAGTTATTTCAAGTAACTATAACTTGTGGCCTAAAGTAACTATAACTCATGGCCTCCGGTCCCAAGATGCTTGTTTCTGGAACAGGGAGGACCTGGCCTGGCAGTTCGGGCTGAACTGTTCCCTTGGGGAGCAGGCTCAAGAGTGATTGGCATATGGCTGTGTCCAAACTGGGATGGCGTGGGAAGCAAAATAACTGATGGATTAAACCCAGGACTCTGTCCAGGGGTGAATGTTTGATTTGTTCTGCATTCCGTCCATCGTCTGTTGTTTTCACTTTTATCACCCTGAGCAGGAAGGGTATGGCCAGACATGGGTCCCATGCTCACTGTGCCACTGGATTCAAGCTAACCTGGCTGATGATGGGTGATACCTTTAAACCGGTACCAGGATGCTTGTTTCCAGTCCAGGAAGGATCTGGCCTGGCAGTTTGGACTGGACTGTTCACATGGGGAGCAGGCTCATGACTGATTAGCATATGTCTGGGTCCAAACTGGGGTGGCGTGGTGAGCAAAAAAATGGATGGATTAAACCCAGATCTGAGACTGGGGGTGAATGTTTGATTTTTTTCTGCATTCCATCCATCATCTGTTCATTTTGCGATTTTCGCCCAAAGTGAGAAGGGTATGCCCAGACATGGGTTCCGTGCTCACTTTGCAACTGGATTCAAGCTAGCCTGGCAGATGAGGGATGACACCCAGAAACTGGTCCCAAGATGCTTGTTTCTGGTCCAGGGAGGACCTGGCTTGGAAGTTCGGACTGGACTGTTCCCTGGGGAGCAGGCTCAAGACTGATTTGCATGCTATAAAACACACCCCATCCTAGACCATGATCCTTTGCCTCTTCACTGCAGCACAGCAAGACAGAGACCACACTACTTTTTAAAAATGTTATTGCATAAGGCAGCCCTTTTTTTCCTACCCCATTTTACTCCTTTCACACCCTTCTTCTAATTGTTTCCCCCAATATCACTTGTCTTGTTTAGCTAGTCACTGTCACCCACTTTAATTTTCAGTCGTGTCACGGTAAAAAAATCCACGTTTTTCAGAGGATGAGTTGAGAGTCATGGTGGATGAAATCATAAGAGTAGAGACAAAATTGTTTGGAGCTGAAGTCCAACATACTCCTCTCAGGAGGAAAATGGAAATGTGGCAAAGGTAGTCGACAGAGTGAATGCTGTAGGCACCACCTTGCGCCCATTGAGGATATTAGTAAGAGGTGGAATGACCTGAGGGAGAAGGTGCATTTCCTGGCCTCCAGGAAACATCTGGAGTCCCTGAAGGCTGGTGGTGGTCCTCTCAGCACCCCATTACAACTCTTCCGCAGGGAGGAGAAGGTTTTGGCCATCCTGCATCCTTAGAGCTTGACAGGAATAGCTGGTAAGTCACACAACAAAAACTTTCAGAAAATGTCAGTGCCTTGTATGCTCACATCTCAGATTTTGCCATTGTGTTGTTCATCAGCTTTCATAACCTGCAATACCTACAGTATCAGAGACGGTAGATTGTCAATGCCTATTGTTGTACATAACATCACATGTCAATCTCCATCCCATGCCATATGCTGGAATGGGGTCAGTAAGTGTTTTAATATCAAAAGATCATCCCAGGACCCATGGTATGTATCAACATGTAAACGTATGGTCCAACCCAACTGCAGTGTGGCAATAGGTATGTCAGACTAAACATTTGGGAAGTAGAGAGAGTTACATGATTATAACTACCTTGAGGCCCTCTTTCTGTAACTCAAAACAAGAGGCCATTGTGCACTTGCCCAAAGACACTTTTTAGCCATGTCACAACCGATGTTCACTCATCGTGGTGTTCACTATTTGTCTAGTGTTGGGAGTTTGAAAGTGACATGACTACAATTACCATGAGGCCCTCTTTATGTAACTCAAAACAAGAGGCCATTGTACACTTGCCCAAACACTTGGTAGTAATGTCAAAACTGATGTTCACTTATAGAGTTCACCTTTTGTCTAGAATTGGGAGTTTGAAAGTGACATGACTACAACTACTGGAGGCCCTCTTTCTGTAACTCAAAACAAGAGGCCATTGTGCACTTGCCCTAAGACACTTGTCACAACTGATGTTCACTCATCATTGAGTTCACCATTTGTCTAGTGTTGGGATTTTGAAAGTGGCATTACTACAACTACTCTGAAGCCTTCTTTCTGTAACTCAAAAGACCAGTGTGCTCTTGCCTCAAGACACTTCTTAACCATGCCACTGATCATGGACTGAGCAATCTACATATCATGCTTAATTCTAACATGTGTATGCCTACTTAGGTTGATGTTGTCCTGGTAACCCCAAATGACACTACTGATGCCATAAATTACATCTTACCAACTGTGTACATCAAGTAGTTAAAAGGAATTATACTGCTTCAGTCAATTGGAAGTGGCAGGTAACCTACTGACTCTGCACCACTCACATGAGCTCTACTGCTATATATACAACCAAGTTGTGTGTTTGCCTGCGTCTTATACAAATAGGCCTTGGAATGGTCAAATACACATGTTACTTCTCCACTGTCTTGGCTTAACTATTTACTGGGTGTCATGTTTATTCCTTAATCCAAAATTAAAGTTATCAGCACTTCTAATTAGCTGTTGAATCCTAAATTTGTTTTGCAAACTCCACAAATGTCTTGTCAACAACTTCAATACCTTGGAAATATTTCACAACTGGAAACCCTACCTATTAACATTTTCCTGGGTCTCTACTTATTGTGACACTAAACATTTGGGTGTAGGTTCCACACTTTCACCAATAACAATGCCCTCTATTTCTCAACAGGTTGAACTGGCACTGCACCTGGGTAGACATTGCCCACTGAACAGACTCCCAACCCACCCCTGGATCAAGCCCTCAGGGATGACAACAATCCAGGACATATGGACGTAGATGATGGATCTGGCACATCTGGTCAGCCTGATCAGACGGAAACAGTGAGCCTCACTTTGCCCACATCAACACCTCCCACCCCAGCTGTTACAACAGCTCAGCTAGCAATATACCCTCCCAACTCTGTAACTAGTGCAATTAGTACAATCTTGTGTCCCCCAGTCCTGGATACTGAATTGCAAATCACCACCCCTGACACAGAGGGACCAGGACCCAGTTGGAAAAGGCACCCTGGGCCAAGGGCACAGGCTCGTGTGGGTAAGGTCCATGGGAGGGATGCTGTGGGCTGGGATAGTAAGACCACTGGGGCCACTCACGACCAGGACACCATCAGCCAGGTTTTGGGGGTCTATCAGGAGTTCTAAGGCATGATTGGTCAGGTAGTAACCGAACTCTGGGAAATCAAGCAGCTGCAGATGAACATGTACCAAAAGATGGAGGCCCATACTTCCAACATGGGCACCCTAACAGAGTGCTGATGGACATTCATACAATCCTAAGCAGGGCTTTTCCACCACCATCTACCCCTTCCTATAATGCAAGTACATCAAAGCCATCTACATCGGCAACAGGCACAGGAAAGGAGGCCCTGCCAGTGGAAGAAATACGTCCCTGCCTCTGCAGCAGCTGAGCCCCCTGCCCTTGCAAGCAGGGAGATCCATGCAAATATCCAGGAGGTGTGGATGGCAAGACACCCACCACTGCCAGCAAGAAGCATCAACCTTACTGTCCTCCTTCTGGACACTTTTTCCATTCCTGATGGGAGGAGTAATCTGGACTTTGGAATTCAGATGATTTGGCATCTACGTATATGGTTTCATTCACCATAACTGAATTCTCCATTTTTTACTTATGTTTCTTTTTGCACCAAGTATGCCTTCACCTTTAACACTTTAATATATTCACAAGTCACAAACTCATTGCCTGCTGTAGTGAATTTCACATTTAGCAATGTAGATATGTAAAACCGTGTGGGCTATACAATGACAAAACACGTTACTTGTATAAGCATGGATATGTTGCATGTACACAATGTTTAGCTCAGGATCACAATCATGCTACACCAACATATACATACAAGTGTCTTGTCTTAGAGGATTTTTATTACATTGTTCAGGCTGTCAAGATGTCAGACACACAGAAAATCAAACATGATTGAACCGTACTGTGTAAGTGATCAAATTACAGATACAGACCTCCAGAACATGGAAGGAAGGGATATATCAGACATTGTCCTGTAGACTAGGCAAAAATGAATTTGGTTGATGTCATCAACTGGAGCCATATAGCCTACTTCACAAAATGAATCCACATCATGTAATGGAAGATTCAGACAGATGGCAGTACAACAGTTCCTGATCACAGGGTCATTACAATCCAGCGCTTCTGCATCTGGTTGGATGACACAAACAAATGTCAATGATGTGCCACAGGCATTTGGCCTCCAATGATGAAACAAATCAACAGCTATATACAGCTCAAACAAAAAGAGTATTTAGCCAATGTGAAGTAAAACTAACATCGATTTGGCCTACAACAATGTACTGACCACATGATGACACACATAATGCATCATGGCCGCCACACGACAAGGAGAAAGTCAAATTGAGTCTCCTTAACTTCCATCCTATCACTGTGCAAGCTGTCTTGGCACAGGTCTTGTGCACCCAAAGTCTGTGACATACATTCCCAGGAACAATCCATGACCACTTCGTATGTCCCAACAACAACAACTACCTGCCAATGTCAAAACTCTGAAATGTCCAAATGAAGATGCCATGGTGAAGGTACCTAAACAAACACAAAAACAAAGAGTATGGTTATGAAACCATGCATATGACACACTTCACATAGCGAACATCTGGAGAACACAGTCCGTGACAAAAATCTGACATAAGCAAAGAAACACTAAGGCCCTCATTACAACATTGACGGGCGGCGGAGGCCGCCCGTCAATGTTGCGCGTCAGGAATACCGCTCCGCGGTCCAGAGACCGCGGAGGGTATTCCAAGTTTTCCCCTGGGCTGGCGGGCGGCCGCCGAAAGGGAAAACGACCTTCCCACCATGAAGCCGGCTCGTAATCGAGCCGGCGGAGTGGGAAGGTGCGACGGGTGCTACTGCACCCGTCGCGTATTTCACTGTCTGCTAAGCAGACAGTGAAATACAAGCGGGCCCTCTTACGGGGGCCCCTGCAGTGCCCATGCCATTGGCATGGGCACTGCAGGGGCCCCCAGGGGCCCCGCGACACCCCCTACCGCCATCCTGTTCCTGGCGGGCGAACAGCTTTGGAGGATTCTATGGGGCAGCGGGAAACTGGCGGGAGACCGCCGGTTTCCCTCTTCTGACCGCGGCCAAAGCGCCGCGGTCAGAATGCCCTGCGGGGCACCGCCGGGCTGTCGGCGGTGCTCCCGCCAACCGCAAGCCTGGCGGTCATAGACCGCCAGGCTCGTAATGAGGGCCTAAATGTGAACGTGTCAAAAGCTTCATAACCAAATACCCTTTGCCAGATTTTTCCAGAGCTTCAGCCTCCTAACACTTAAAAAAAAATATACTCCTCACATCATCACAACAAGAGTTAATTGTACAATCAAAGTCATGACATCTCATGACATATTTATACTCATGAAAAGAAGCTCTCAATAAGGTCTTGTTGCAAGTCAGCTCCTTCCTCTTCACCACTAACATCATCATTGGGCACACACTTTCTGATTAGAGCACCTGCCATTGCACACACAAAGTTAGGACAGGTGCTACTCACCAACAAGCCAGACCCTCTCTGGTTGCAGTTGTGTCATCAGCTGTAGTATGGTGCTGTTCCACATTACAAAGGAATCATGGGCTGAACCTGAGAACAGGGCACTGATGCCTGAAATGTATAGATCTGGCAAGCAGACAACGTGCACGTTGATAGAGTGTAAGTACTTCCTGTTTCAATAGACTTGTTCACTGGCATGCAGTGGCACTAATGCAATAAGAGTGCCATCAAGGCCATCCCACCACATATGGGAGGCAAGCAAAACCAAGGGCCAGATGTAGCAAGGGTTTTGCGAGTCGCAAACGGCGAAAAACGCCGTTTGCGACTCGCAAAAGCCACTTTGCTATGTTGAAATGCATTTTGCGAGTCGGATCCGACTCGCAAAATGCATTTCCGAATCGCAAATAGGAAGGGGTGTTCCCTTCCTATTTGCGATTCGCAATGGTATGCAATTCCATTTGTGACCGCGTATGCGGTCGCAAATGGAGTCGCAGTTAACATCCACTTGAAGTGGATGGTAACCCATTCGCAAACGGGAAGGGGTCCCCATGGGACCCCTTCCCCTTTGTAAATGGACCCCAAAACATTTTTTCAGGGGAGGGAGTGGTCCAAGGGACCACTCCCTGCCCTGAAAAAACCGAAACAAAAGGTTTCGGATTTTTTGAAATGCAGCTCGTTTTCCCTTAGGGAAAACGGGCTACATTTAAAAAAAAAAAAAAACTGCTTTATTTAAAAGCAGGTCGCTAACATGGAGGCCTGCTGACTACAGCAGGCCTCCATGTTAGCGAGTGCCTATACTCGCAATGGGGCCGCAATTTGCGACCCACCTCATGAATATTCATGAGGTGGGTCATTGCGACCCCATTGCGAGTTGCAGTCGGTGTCTGAGACACCGTACTGCATACCAAATTGCGAGTTGCAATTTGCGAGTCGGAAGGACTCGCAAATTGCAACTCGCAATTTGGTTTTTTCGTACATCTGGCCCTAGGTCTTTTAAAACACCACTGAACATAGGTTGTGACATACCATCAGTTATAGCCACTGTATACTGAAAGGACCCTCTGGCCAGAAAGTGTAATTCTGCCATGAATCTCACAATGGGTGGTATACATGATGGGTTAGAGTTTTGAGGCATTTGATCTGGCTCCAACTGACGACATAGATCTTGTATTGTTTGTCTACTCAGACAAAACTTTTTCATTACATCCCTTTCTTCCATGGTCTGAAGATCTGAAAATTTACGGTACACTGGAGGTTGTTGTCTCCTCTCTCTCCCAGGGTACCTATGTGTGGAATCAAATAAATAGGTGCATCAGTCAGAGTGTCACACATTCACTCTGTCGCAGTGTTTAGAGCAACATACATGATGAGGAAGACAAAAGTAATGTGACAAAACATTACTGGCTGAAAAACCATTATACACATTTCACTTGTCAATTGTTTCCCCCCCAAGATCCAGCTATAAATCCCATTGTTGTCTACACGTGTCTACAACATATATGTGCACCTCATACACTTATATCATCCTCATGTGCACCTTGATATAGAAAAGTATGTTTTCTCCTCCCAAAATACTGTCACCGGCGGTGTACAGTGCACCACCGTAATATGGCATTTATGACCAGTAATGCACTACACTGATGACTGTGTACTAGAAATTAAACATCAATGGAGTATTACATGTTACAACACATTTGTAGTGGCAGTGACACATTTACCAGTCAGCAATACTGGAGTTTCAACCGCTAAAATGGAGGATGGCTTAACTGGTATATTGGACTTTTGGAAGCTGCTGTTGTCGGCGGACGTCGACTACACAGTGGGTGGTTTAATCCACAGCAGTCCCAGCTGTAGGCTAACATTGTTGACTGTGACGGTCGAGGACCAATGGCTGTGCCCATTTATGCTGATGACCGCGTATGTGGTGTACAAGTACGCCATGGTTTGAAAGATAATTCACTTGCCTCCTGACACTGCCCCACCAACTCCTCTGCCACTTTAGCTGCTGTGTGCCACCTCTGGAAGCAATCATGCCAGGCCAAGTAGGTGAATGAGCCCCTGCCTTCTCTCCAGAGGAACTGGAGAAACCTGTTGATGAGGTCCTTCCCCTGTATGGTCAGCTCTATTGCTCACCAGAGGAGCAGATAACTACCTTATATACATGTTTCACTATGTTCAACACCATCCTTTCCTTTCCCACAGGCTTCAATGTGCCTCTGAGTTCCACATTTTTTTGGATGACTGTAGTTACACTTTGTGGTCCATACATAGGATGCCCCTGTCGCGGATTGTGGAGCCCTGTACTTTGTGTTTTTCAAATGACCATTGTTTTTGTGTGATAAGCCATAGATCCTCGTTCACATATCTATGCAAGTAAACGTTTCAGGATAACAATGATATATTTGATGATCAGGTGATGGTAAATGAGAAAATAAATGCATTTTCATTGCAGCATGAGGAGTGTATGTATACTGTTAGAAGAATTTTAGGAGGATGTCAGCAATGTGTACAGTCCCACATATCACTCAACCCAGATCAGGCCTTGGCGAACTGTTGTCTGAGAGCTGGGTAAACTACAGTTACCCCTTCAGAGTGCCATACAACCTTGAGTTCACATATAGGATTGCCACAAGATGTACTGTTATGCATTGAAGTGATGGAAATGTGATGTTCATGTTGGTTCAGTATTCTCAGCCTGCAGAGAGCAAGGCCTGTCAAATGTTTTCAGATTAGGAGCCATAGCCCAGGCTTGGGCAGAGTTACTGTGGCAATGCAACTGATGCCGAGGGTAAACTCCATGTATACCTGCAGATCCTTGGATATTCCCAAAATGAGTCTTCAGAACCAATAGTAGGCCCGAATGCTTTTACAGTGACTACATTTGGAATGGTGTCTGGGATAACTCCCTGACCTGCTACGTCTTTCCATTTACCCTCATCAACAATGTGTAATATTTACTACTGACAGACCCCTTACTCCCACCGATCTGTTGTCAATTTTCCCTAAGTCATGTTTTCACTGTACTGGCCTCTTGCACAAGTGACAAACAAACAGTGCAGATAGTTGGAGAGTTCAGGAGAGATCATTTCATGTGAATCACTAGGTTTGCTTCATTGAACCAATCAGACCAAACATACCTGGGTGTGTTGAATGTCATCTCTTTAAGAGTGCCACACATGGTAAAATTTGTGTTCTGTGATACCAGTACATACCACACAAACTCAATCAGATGTAGCATGAGATTCCATTATGTAGTCCACATGTCCACACATGCACAGAGAGGAAGCAGCTCCCAGTGACACCCTTGCCAGCCCTTTCATTGTGACCTAAGTCTTAGGGTGCAGTCTTGAATATGGTAGTAGCTTGTATGGACCGTATGTAACAAGTCAATGTGCTTGGAAGTAAAGGTGTCTGTACAGTCATCCACAAGTAGTTTACTTTTCAGAAGGTCATAATGGTGTGTTGTGTTTTCTAGTGGCTCACATCACAGTACATGTTGGTTGGCCCTGGGCTACATGGTATTAGTGGGCTTAGTTGGTCAGTGTAGGTCATGACTAGGGTTGTGGATAGTTAGCAGATGACAACAAAATTGTGTATGTATCTCCCTGTACATATCAGCATTTAAAATGTCCACATGTAGTGTGTTAACAAATCAAAAATGCTTGTGCTAGGTGTCTACAAAATGTGTGTGGACCACAAAAAGATTTCCTAAATTATGCAGTTATGATCTCTTCATTCGTGTATTGTATTCATACAGGTCAACGCTCATCAGAAGCAAGTCATTTGAAGAGCTATCACCTGGAAGGTGTCAACCCTGGTGGTCTCTCCCAATGCAGCATCCAGTGTTGGAAAAGGTGGAAGGACCTGAGATGCTGGGCCCAGAAGATCACCTAGGTCTAGCTGGGCTGTTCTCCCAATGTAGATGTGGCGCACATCGGACCCTGACCCCCCCCAATGGCTTGCATATTGGTGGTGGCCTACCCGGAGCTTGAGGAACAGTTGAGGTTATCACAGCAGCTACAAGGGGGTGAGTCCTGGCCAGATTCATGCATGTTACATGGCCACCCTTATGTGTTAGTAGCAGACATATTTGAGGGGGCCTATGTGTAATGCATAAGGAGATCTTTTGTTTGTGTAGGTGTATGCTGATGTGCCTTGCCTAGTGTACAAATGACCAGGTACACAACAGAGCCCAGGTACACTACCAATATGCTCTCTTAAGCAGACACATGGCTCAGTACAGTGATCAATCAGCTCATGTTGTTTGATGTCATGGGTGACATTTGTACCCAACAGACCACTTGTCCTCTGTGTGGCATGAGTGCTGGTGCCTCACTACTGTTTCTCATGTGATGGTGGCCTTTATTCATGTGACAAGGAATATAGTGCATGTTGGGGGCAGTCACTAAGCAATGACTTTCCTTGGTAAGTGGGGAATGTTCAGTTACATGAGTTGGCTAACATCACTGGTTGCCAACAGTATTAGGGCCTACATGTTGGCATGTGTACCTTTCAGTTTAGTGGTATCATTTATGCTGCTGTTTCCCATATGATCAACCTGTCATCATGGGATGATGTCTGATTCCATCACATATGTGTGCACACAAGACATTATCGGACAATAGTTATATGTGCAGGGTATACAGTTCATGTGTTACCACAGACAGGAGTGTGTCAACATTGGTTAGTGGTTCACAAATACCCTAATCCATTACTCAATGTCATTTGTCATGTCCAATTGCAGAAACAATGGAGGACATGACAGTTAGACCCACAGAACTTACCACATGTTTATTGATAAAGGATCATCAACTGACTGTTGACATGCATCAGGGAGTGACATCCAGAAATGTCTAAATGATATGTGAGTGTGTATACTCAGTAATACATTAAAATTTGTGTTTGCATGAACAATCGGTACAGCGGTGTGCCTTCCCATTGAGAAACAGATTAAACCACTTCTTCAGGTAATGGAGTTTCCCTGACCCTCAACTACATTCAATGGACTGTTGGCTTTTAGTTATGTAATGTTAGAATGGAGTTCTCAGTACCGATCGCAACTGGTAATTTGCCTAGGCCTAGCTGATTCATTGTTCTGTGGATTTTTGTTGGCAGATCTCCCAGACATTTTGAGCAGATTGTCTCCAGTGTACTTTTCTGTGTGACATGTATTCTGTTCAAAAGTATACATTAGTACTTCCTTCATGACACGTTTTGACAATGGACATATTAGGAAGTTACAATTGGGAAGTTTCTGCAGTATGACACAATTTGGCGATTTCACCTTCTTCCAGCTACTTTACATCTTGCTGCAACATAGCTGTATTTGTTAACCATCATTTCATCATGATGTGTTATGAGGTATATGAACATTTGCAGATTGCTGGACCTTGTGTGGAATCAGTAAGAATACATTTTGGATTGGCATGCTATTTGATGACAACAGGTTACTGAGGTATGCTATAACAGCCAAACCATTCAAGGTGACAATGTTTTATACTTGATACATGGGTATTGTGATTGCATAACTTCACTAATGCAATTGGAGTTGTCTATGATTCTGACTTTACAGCAGGCAACTGTTTACAGTTCATGTAGCATGCATGCATGTGGCCTTGCAAATGTTGAAGCCACTTTGGTGGACCTTGTAGCTGGGGTCTACTGTACATTATAGTAATGTTCTGATTCATACTGTTGGTCAAGTGTGTTCTGGCACATGCAATTAACCTATTTGAATTTGTCATTTCAGAATCATCCCAGGCAAGCAGCAGAGACAGGGCCGACATCTGAAGGGAAGCAGCTGGCCATGGTACCTCCAGTCGTGACACAACAGACACAGAAGGACCCAGTGGCTAAGAGGCTGGGGGAGTGCCACGAAGGACAGTGACTACATCATCATCATTTGATTCCAGCTTCCAGTGGACACTCTCTAGTGGTGGTGGGACATGCAGGACCAGTTTCTACACCATCCTTGTCCACCATCCCCACTATCATCTCTACCCTCCATGTTGCTCCCCACCCATTTGGCAGTGCCTGCTCACCCAAGAGGGGAGCCGTCTCCTTCGCTCCAGGCACCTCACCCCCTGCCCCTGTTCCCTCTGCTGCCCTGAGTGAGGAGGCTATTAACCTCCTGAGAAACATCTCTGTGGGTCAAATGGCACTACTGAATGCCATCCAGGTGCAGGGCAGCCATCTGCAACAGATGGTGGCCTACGTGGAAGGCATCCACCGTTCCATGTCTGCCCTTTGGTGATCTTTTCAGACTCTGGCCTCCTCCCTCATGGCAGCCTTCCACCCATCCAATACTTCCACCCCACCACCTGCCTCTTCCCCATCCAATTTCCCTATTCCTAATCCTGTCCCAAACACACTCACACATAAGCATGCACACACCTCAACAGCCCCACGCAGCATACGTAAATAGAAACACCACAAAACACACAAGCATGCAACCACTCACCAGACGCTCACTCCACTCACAACCACCACCACCTCATCATAACCCCAGATACCAGAGCCACATCCACAGACCCACCGACCACCACCCCACCATTTCCCCAGACACCACACCAACACACACATCCACCACTCCCACCATACTCCCAGACACCACACCCACACCAACAGACACATCCACCACTCTCATCATACCCTCTAACACCACACCCACACCAGCAGACACATACCCCACTCCGAGCATATCCAGCACATTCACATCACACACCACCAAGAAACTGTCAAATGGTGGGGTGGAAAGCTTAGGAGGCTTTGGTTTTGAGTGAATATTGACATTCATTTGAATTATTTACAGAACAAAATGCAAAATTCAGCATCTTTTATTGCGTGGGACTGTCGTCAATTTTGTGTCATAGGAGTTGTCAATACGATGGTAATAGTCTTCCTGTTCTCTTTTCTCTTTACAGGTTCCTGGATTATCGCCAACACCCTCGGGAGAAGGAGACAATGGAGTAAGTAATCTATTCTTCTTCCTTTTTGTCTAAACCACCACCATAACACCCAGTGGAGTGGTATTCAGATTGTGACGACCACTATGTTTGTGTTTTGCTTGCTTTTACTTAGGGAGGCCAGCCTCCTTCCCTTTTATATGTGGGAACAAATCATCCAGGTAGACCCTTGTCTACTCACCACAGTTGTCACAACTCTCTGTGAGCTGTGGCGGGTGCTTGCATCTTGTCGAGTGGTTCTTGATTCCATCAGTCCTGTGCCCACACTTCCACCTCCTCTGTTAGGTCGGGCCCTTCTGCTCAGCCTGGCGCTTAGCTGCGTATTCCCAGGGCTGTGCTGACTGATGTCCTCAGGGCTCTCATCACCTCCAACAGCTGCATGTTTATCTCCCTCTCCTGGTTCCGCTCTCTTCTCCTTTGATTCCGACTCATTCCCCTCTCTGATCCAGCCCTCCGGTCCTTCTAGCCAGTCTGTATCGTCCTTTGGGGATGTGCTGCTGGGATCCAGCACCTGAAAGCAGTCCTTTGCTATTGTTGTTGGTTTCTTCCTGCCCTCTATGTTATTAATGTTTTCTTTTTTGTTTTTCAGGTGCAGGTCGTGTTATGTGTCAGGAGGCGGATTCACGACTGGACCCGTGGGCACACCAGGTAAGTAGGGACTGGGGTTGGGGTGCCCTTCACAGAAACACAAATGCCCACACTCATCCACACAACAGACACTCACAAGACACAAACATCATACATCAGACACAAAGACAGCTGCACTTCCACTTCCTAAACCGCCCAACCTCTAATCCCTCCTAGATACCCTACTTATTTCCCTAAAAAAAGTTTGATGCTTGTCCTTGCCCTTACCCCTGTAAAAAAACAACCCCTCTTCCAAAGCCAAAGGGACCACAGCCGCACCCCAACCTATCCCTTCCACATCCAAGTCATCCCCTGTGACACCTGATCTCCCTTACTGAACTCATCCATGCCTATAAGAAACCCCCAAAAAGGACCCCCCTCCCAAAGTCAGGCCCACCTCTCCCGAAACCAAACCTACCCATCCCATCACCAACCCCTGCCCCTCCAAAAGGACATCATTGAGGTGCCAGGTACTGCCCACTAGATGCCCCTTCCTGGTGAGGTTCCCGTGGTAGTGTTCTGAGGGGCAGGTTTAGTGGCACAACAGTTTGCTGGTCCCCCTATTGACCTACTGGACTGGCCATTGGCTTTACGTACATGTGTTTATTTTTTACCAATATAAAAGAAGTTGCTAGTTTTTTTTACATTAATCTTGCCATTATTTTTCTATCATTTCGATGTTCATGGATACTTTGGGATGCATGACTACAGTTGTGCTTATTTCACCCTGATTGATGATCCATTTGATATTGTTGGTATGAACTGATCTTGGAACCAGTGCTGGAGTCACCCAGGACAAGGGGAAATATTTAATGGATGGATATGTGGGATGTAATCTTATTGGGGCTGACATTGCATTGGTTGGTGTTTCATAAGGTAAGTATTTCATCTTGGCTTGGCCAATGTCAACATCAATTGGGTTCCCTTTCTTCCTATGATGTAGGTTGGACATTTGGTTAATGTGTGCAAGATAGAGGTTTGTTTGTCCACACATGGAGGATGTTCAATTGTCATACCTTTGTATACATTTTAATGGACATGTGGCCATTTTCATGGGTGTGCCGTACACCTACTTTAACTATATGTGTTACCCATGCTGTTAGTGCTGTATTTGATTTCATGACGTGCATGTACACATTTCTCACATATGCATTGCACTTGGTTATACTATTGGTTGTCCCTGACATTCATCAAACCACAGTTCCTGTGCAGATAGTGGATTTGAGGGATGTGCAAATTGGTATGTGGGCCCAGGGAGGCAGTCTTCTAGGGTTTCTGCTGGTAGAGGCATTCCTATTCTGAACGGATACTTTACATTGTGACCTTGGAATGTTTCTCACACTGATATTTTGGCATCCCTTTTACCAGAGGTTTAGCAGAGAAGGTGGAATTCAGTTTCATGACGCATCCATACAAATGTATCTTATATATCACAACAGGCAAAGATGTGAACAATGTGAGGGTGGCACTTAGATTTGTAGGTGGGATATTGATGATGAGTTGCTGTTGTGTGACACAATGTTGTGGACACATCACTTTCCCTGAATATTGATGGTGCACACATTTAAAATTTAGAAGAGTGTGGCTGTGCAGTGTCAGTGACCTGGCCAAAGAGGTCATCACAGGGCTGTGATTGGGTCATACATTGATTACATCTCCGAACAGGGGCACACAAAATATGTTTGGCTCATGGACCATGTAACCCATCCCGGGTCCATGGCAGGGCATCTGTTTGACGTGGAGTTGTTGTTAACGGGTAAGTGTTCGGCTTACCGTCAGTTGCCTTCATGATGGCATCGGTTCTGGGAGTCATCTAGCAGCACAATAGCTCCATGGCAGCACCGGATGTGTGAAGCTGAGTCCAGATGAGTTTCAGACTTATGTGCCTCCCTTTTCACCTGCTAGATGTGGGGGTTTGACCGCCACAGTCACGTCAGCGGAACACCACCTTGTAATTGGGCGGGCGTTTGCACTGGCAGTTCGCCCTCTGCCAGATGCATTGGCCTGTCTCACCAGTGCAGCAGTCTAGATTTGCTGGCGGTGTCATCAGGACTGTGATGGTCTTTCATCCATGTAACCACATGCTTCGTATTACAGCGGTTGGCTTCCAACACTGCAGCAGAGTGACTGTCACTGCCACCATGGTGGTCCTAAGACCGCCAAAGTTGTAATCAGCCCCCAAATCTTCTGTATGTTTCATTTCATGTCAAATGTTACCATTCATAACAAATCGTGTCAATTAAAAAACTGTGGGGGTCATTACAACCTTGGCGGTCTTTTAACAAGACCGCCGAGGGACCGCCGTGCGGAAGACCGCCAGTAGTGGCGGTTTGCCGCTCGGCGTATTATGACTGTTGGCTGCTCTCCGTCCTTTTTACGACGGAGAGCCGCCAACAGCCATACTGGCGGGTGGCGGGGAAGTGGAGGTTGCTCCACCTCCACCGGCACGCCAACAGAACACCGCCCAGCGAATCACGTCCTGTGATTCGGCGCTGCGGTGTTCTGTTGGCGGTGTGGTGTCGGCGGAGCAGCCCCCATGGCTCCCGTCCGCTCCCGGAGGATCGACGGACAAGGTAAGTCGATCGTCTGTTAGGGGAGGGAGGTAGGAGGATGTTGTGTGTTGTGTGGGTGCATGGGGGTGTGCGTCTGTGTATGTAGAGGGGGGTGTGAGTGCGTGGATGCTTGCGGGTGTGTTGCGTGTGTTGGGAATGAGTGCGTGTATGTCTGTATGGATGTGTGCATGTATGTCTGTATATGGGTGTGCGTGTCTGACTGAGTGTGTGGATGTAGACATGTATGTTGGTGTGTGTGCGTGTATGTGTGTTGGTGGTGCCTGCGTGCGTGTCGTGTGTGTGAGTTATGTGATGTTGGGGGTCGGGGTGGGGAGGGGGGTCCTGCCACCTTTGGGGGGTGGCAGGGGTGGTGGGGGGTGTAGGGGAGGGAGTCGGGGTGGGGCTGGGGGGTGGGGGAGACCCCTATCAGTGCCAGGGAAGGAATTCCCTGGCACTGATAGGGCTTACCGCCATGGATTTCATGGCGGTTCCTACCGCTGGAAATCCACGGCGGTAAGCCGGGTCGAAATACCGGCAGCGGTATTGTGAGGGCCACCGGGCTGGAGACCCAGGTCTCCAGCCCAGCGGTCGTCTCCACCCTGGTGGGCGGAACGGTGAAGCGGCGGATGACCATGGCGGTAACCGCCATGGTCATAATACAAAAAAAAAGACCGCCAGCCTGTTGGCGGTCTTATCGCCGCTTTAACACCATCCGCCAGGGTTGTAATGACCCCCTGTGTGTATTTTAAGTTGCTAGAAGGGCAGAGACTAACACTAGCTTTGTGTTCTGTTTAGTATAAAAAAGCTGTCACTCAGACGAGATATCAGAAAATCTGATAGAGAAGCTCCATCTGAAGAGATGAGCTGTGTCTACAAACTGACAACATCTCTGTGCTTTCCACCCTCTAAATCATCACTGCTTGGATGTGTTCTACACTGTAGACTGAGAAGGAGACTGGTGAGATCCATGTTGTTCCTGCAGCAATATTTGGATCTACAGGTTGGTCATGACTTGAGCCTGACAAACAGCCACTTCTTCATATTTTGTTGAAGTTTCTCTTATTTGGCTGGTTCCTCATATCTGGGCAAAGCAGGTTATTAAAATGGCTTTTCATTACCTGAATCATTTTGCACTATTGCGTTTATGGTTGCATCTTGTTTCTGTGATCAGATTTGCTTTGATTGATCTCAGATAAGGGAAGGACAGATTTCAGTGATTTGCATTAACAACGTTGGATAGATAAGTGTGAAAGCAGTGAACATCAAAGAGCCTATTGATGCAGACCACCAGTCTAAATGCCTGCAAATCCACATACCTGTTCCAAATAAAGGAATTCATATTTTATATAAAAAGAGGCAAAATTGGGTATTCACTTAGAGTTGAGAGCGACCTATAGAGGCAATGATGTGACTGCAATATGAGAATATGATATGACCACTGGAATCAGAAGTGATGTGCAAAAACAATAAAATTAAATCATGTGCCAGGTTTGGTTCTGATACCAGGGTATTCCACCAAAATATTGTTTCAAAATATCACAAGACACAACTATTGTGGCAAAAATATTTTGGGACAGAATACAGAAGGTAAAATCTTTTAGAAGCCTTTTGTTTCATTTTGGTAAAAATAGGTCATTTATTTAGTTGAGTTTTATTATTGTTTGTTTTAAAAGATGTTGTTGTTTAGGTGTTATTATTTTTATTTTAGGTATGTTCAATTCTTTTCTACTGTGTTTTTTATTTTGGTTAAACGTTAGGTTTTTTATTTTATGTACTTTTTTGGCAGGTCGTTGTGTTTGCAGGGGATTGGGTGGGAAGTGTTTTAAATCTGTATTTTTTAACTGATTATCATTTTTTTATTTGTTGCCTAGACAATTAGTTATCTTAGTTATTTTCAGTTATTTAATAGATACTTTTATAAATATGGTAATACATTTTGTATTTGTTTATTGGCTAATAAGATAATTGCCCTAAGTATTTAATTGTTTATTTAATAATGTCATATTAACTAATTATATGATGCATAACGTTTTTTGAATAATAATTAAATTCAGTGTTACTATTTGTAACATAGGCCCTCATTACAACATTGCCGGCAAAAGCCGTTTACCGCCGTGCAGAAGACCGGCAACACACCGCCGCAGCAGCGGAATTCCGCCACGGTCATTATGACCCACTGCTCGGAATCTGCCAAAATTCAGACACCCACACAAGTCCGCCACACTAAAGGTCAGTGATAAACTGGCGAAAACAAAACCTCCACCGCCACGCCAACAGAAATACGCCCACACTATCACGACACACGAATCCACGTGGCGGTCTTTCAACCACGGTATTCCATTGGCGGTGCACACCGCCGCGCTCAAAATACACACACACTTACAAAACACTACCACATTGGACAATTCCAAATACACACACCTGATACACATACACACACCACTCCCACACACCCATTACAATATAAAACACACACCCACATCACCCACAAACCCCTATGACAAAATTACAGAGAGAAGGCCAGAGAGAGACGCTACAAACAACTACCAAGCATCCACAGGCACACAATACCATCACGCACATAACTTCCACGCACCTCACACAACACACCACTAAATATCACCCCACTTATCACTACACACACCACCCCACACATCACCCACACCACCCCATGGCACGGCAAAGACACCCCAGGTTCTCTGAGGAGGAGCTCAGGGTCATGGTGGAGGAAATCGTTCAGGTAGAGCCGCAGCTATTCGGATCACAGGTGCAGCACACCTTCATAGCTAGGAAGATGGAGCTATGGTGCAGAATAGTGGACAGGGTCGACGCAGTGGGATAGCACCCAAGAAATAGGGATGACATCAGGAAGAGGTGGAACGACCTATAGGGGAAGGTGCGTTCCGTGGTCTCAAGACACCACCTTGCGGTTCAGCGGACTGGCGGCGGACCCTCACCTCCTCCCCCACAACTAACAACATGAGAGGAGCAAGTCTTGGCGATTCTGCATCCTGAGGGCCTCGCAGGAGTAGATGGAGGAATGGATTCTGGTAAGTCAAATCTTAACTATTACATTCCCCACCCTACTTGCATGCTATCACATACCCCCACCCTCACCCTCACCCCCATCACTCCAACTCCTCACGAATGTCCCAACATCACAAAACACACATCCTAACACCAAGCCCTGCATGCAACAACAAAGCATGGACAGCCATCACCAAAGCATGGCCACTGCACATACCCATATACCCCCCTAAACCACCATCACACAAGGACCCACACAGGAATGCAAGCACTGGGGTACACGGTCACCCACCCATTGCACACCATGGCACACACAGATGTAATAAACATCCTTTTATACCCCTGCAGGACCCCTACCCAACATCACCGGACAGGAGGGTCCACACATGTCCACACCACCAACAGAAGAGGCCCACAGTGATGACAGCAGCTCTGTCCAACTGGATCTAGATGACCAGCCTGGCCCATCTGGGACCTCGGGACAGTCGGTTCCCCTCACACAGTCACAGGCCACCACAGAGCTTCCCCCCTCTGGAAACACCAGCACAGCACCCACCCAGCGGGCCCATACCTCTGTCCCCAGGACCCGTCAATCAGCAGTGTGTCCACCACTACAGGGAACCCAGGCTAACCCACCACCCCAACAACAACAGGGACCTGGGGGCAGTGGCAGTGGGCACACGGTCCAGGGGACGGAGGCTCAGGAACACAGGGGAACTGGGAGGGCTGCTGTGCGACAGGGGGAGGACAGGCCAAGGGAACTCACTCTCCACAAGGCCCTCTCCAACATCATGGGAGCCTACCACCATTCACAGGAGACAATGACAACAGTACTGGCCAAGTTTCAGGAGACCCAGCGGCTGCAGGAGGAACAGTATTTGGGCTTCAGGGAGGAATGCAGATCCATCAATTCCACCCTGGGCACCATCGTAGGGGTGCTGAAGAAAGTCCTCAACACCAGGAGGGACACTGTGGCACAACAAGGGGCCCCTGACACTAGCCTGGACGGTAAACAGCCCACCACCTCCGCCGGCGCTAGTGGACAGGAGGCACTGCCACAGGACCACCCCACCCCATGCAGAGGAAGAACCACCCCGCAAACGGTCCCTGAGATCCAGGAAAAAGACAGAGAACAATGCCAAGACCCCGCCAAGAAATGAGACCACCCTGAAGGTCATCCTTCTGTCCCACCTTGTCACCCTGTCCATCCTCAAACTGCCCCAGCTCCACTTCCTATGCCCATTTGGGTAATGCACCTGTGAGACTAATAGACTGGACTCTGCAATGGACATTCCTCCACCATCACCCCTCACCATTTTACTACCCCCTCCAATATTGAGCACTGAAATAAACACCCTTAAAGCACAAAACAATCTGGAGTCTGTCTGTGATTTTGAAATAGTGTATTAGCAATTACAGTGACAAAATGCTCTTTCAAATGTAATGTCAACATACCTATGTCACACAGCTCTAGTCCATGAGGAAACAAAGCAGATGTCACACAGTGGGGCCCACATCTGTGAAATCGTAAGGGAAAGTGACAACTCAGTGACCATACACTGGGTGAAAAGGACAGACAGTAGAGAGGTAGTAGTGTTAAAGTACATGTAGTAGTCAGGTTTGTATTCTTACCTGTGTCTCACTGGAAGTATTGAAGGATAACCGAGTTCCTGTTGTCGATGTCCTCTTCTTCTGCTTCCTCGTCTTCACTGTCCACAGGCTCCACAGCTGCCACAACACCGCCATCTGGACCATCCTCCTGCAGAAAAGGCACCTGTCGTCGCAAAGCTAAGTTGTGAAGCATACAGCAGGCCACGATGATCTGGCACACCTTCTTTGGTGAGTAGAATAGGGATCCTCCTGTCATATGGAGGCACCTGAACCTTGCCTTCAGGAGGCCGAATGTCTGCTCTATAATCCTCCGAGTCCGCCCATGGGCCTCATTGTAGCGTTCCTCTGCCCTTGTCCTGGGATTCCTCACTGGGGTCAGTAGCCATGACAGGTTGGGGTAACCAGAGTCACCTGCAAATGGCGAGGGCAACTGTTAGACACACACTAACCTGTAGGGATAACCCCAGACAACCATTCCCACTGACTTGCTTCCAGGTGCTCACCTAATAGCCACACACGGTGCCTCTGGAGTTGACCCATCACATAAGGGATGCTGCTATTCCGCAGGATGTAAGCGTTATGCACTGAGCCAGGGAATTTTGCATTAACATGGGAGATGTACTGGTCTGCCAAACACACCATCTGCACATTCATGGAATGATAACTCTTCCGGTTTCTGTACACCTGTTCACTCCTGCGGGGGGTACCAAAGCCACATGTGTCCCATCAATGGTACCTATGATGTCGGGGATATGTCCCAGGGCATAGAAGTCACCTTTCACTGTAGGCAAATCCTCCACCTGAGGGAAAACGATGTAGCTCTGCATGTGTTTCAACAGGGCAGACAACACTCTGGACAACACGTTGGAAAACATAGGCTCGGACATCCCTGATGCTATGGCCACTGTTGTTTGAAATGACCCAAATGGAGTACTGACAGCACCTGCACTAGAGGGGGGATTCCTGTGGGATGGCGGATAGCTGACATCAGGTCTGGCTCCAGCTGGGCACACAGTTCCAGGATTGTGGCACGATCAAGCCTGTAGGTGATGATCACATGTCTTTCCTCCATTGTCGACAGGTCCACCAGCGGTCTGTACACTGGAGGATGCCGCCATCTCCTCACATGACCCAGTGGACGGTGCCTATGAAGGACAACAGCGAGCACAGAGTCAACCAACTCAGAGGTACATACCCACAGCTTACACAGAACACGAATCACAATCCGAAATTTGGCCTGTATGAGTGTTGAGGCAAGGCCTAGGTATGTGTGATGCAGTTAAAAATTAAGCCATGTTGGCCCCTGAAATGGCGGCTGCCTGACCTGTAAAGTGGGACAATGGGATGTGAGGTAACTGCGCTGGCGTTGTACACCGCCGCGGTAGGCGGTCGAAGACCGCGGCGCAATTCTGCATTGGTTAACATTGGACCCTATGGGTCCCAGGAGCCAATGACGATGTACGCCGGCGGTGACGGTACGCACCGCCGCGGACGTCACCACCATTTTCTATCTGTTCAATCACTCGATTCCTGATCTTCGACAGGAGAGGACCTACATTGGAAGTGCTGCTGTGACCTCGGTCTGGAAGAGACAATGGCTCTTGCGTCTGGGGAAAGGGCCCCTGCCTTCACATTGGAGGAGTTGGAGAAAGTCATGGATGGGGTCCTCCCCCAGTACACGCTACTCTCCGGTCCTCCAGACAAACAGGTAAGTATACTGGGATCATGCTGTATGGGCTATGCCTGTGTGGAGTGGGGTGGATGAAAGATGGGGAGGGGAGATTGAGGCGTGCATGAAACGACGGTGAGTGCATGTGCCACATGGCAAGGGTAGGGATGGGGGCCAATGACTGTGACGGTGCAGTTGGTAATAACTTTCCTTTTTCCCCTGTACAATTCCTGTAGGTCAGCGCCCACCAGAAGAAGGATATTTGGCGTGCCAACCCCAAAGACGTCCGGACCCTGGGGGTCTACCACAGACAGAGCACCCACTGCCGTAAGAGATGGGAGGACATTTGCCACTGGAGCAAGAAGACGGTGGAGGCCCAGCTGTGGATGGCCTCCCAACGTGGCAGGGGTGCACGTCGCACAATGACCCCCCTGATGTTCAGGATCCTGGCGGTGGCGTACCCGGAGTTGGATGGGCGCTTGAGGGCATCACAGCAGCCACAAGGGGGTGAGTACACTCATTCTGCTGATTTTGCACGCAGTGGAGGTGTCTGGGTGGGGGAGATGGGCTGTGGGTTTCCCTAGGCCAGGGCGAGTGTGCTAGTTAGGTTCCCTTGTTCTGGCAGACCCTGTGGCACCCCACCCCACCTGTGTACAGTGCCAAGTACACCTAGTCAGGCTCCTGTGACAGCCATGTGTGCAGATGTCGGCCATAGCCTTGTAGGCCATGTCCCAGGGATTGAACAGTGGACCCCAAGTGCGCAGCGTAGTGCAGGGGGCTTCTGTGTCTGTCATGTCCGCCAACTGTAGCGGTAATGCATGCACTCAACATGTCTTTCTTCTGTAGTTCCCCCCCTTTTTGTGGTCTCCCTGTTGTTGTGTGCATTAGCATCATCAGGCGGAGGAGCAGTGGCACCGGAGCAGGAGGGAGCTGCATCCCACATGGCCCTCGAGGTCGAGACCACGGACTCGGAATTCACCAGTGGGACGGAGGGCGAGGGGAGCTCCACGGCAGGGACAGGAGCTGACACCAGTGATACGGACTCGTTCTCTGATGGGAGCTCCCTTGTGGTGGCGGCCACATCTGTGCCCCCCGCATCTACAGGTACAGCCGCTCTCTTGCGCTTTGGTTGACTGGCAGCACCGCCCTCCAAGAAGCCCCTCAGCCTTTGCCCCGTGCCCGCTCACCCAGGAGGGTGGGCATCACCTTCGCCCCAGGCACCTCAGGCTCTGCCCCAGTCACCTCTGCTGCCCTCAGTGAGGAGGCCATTGTCCTCCTCAGGTCCCTCACTGTTGGGCAGTCTACCATTTGGAATGCCATCCAGGGTGTAGAAAGGCAGTTGCAACAAACAAATGCATTCCTGGAGGGCATTCATTCTGGTCAGGCGGCCCTTCAGCGAGCTTTTCAGACTCTGGCCTCAGCACGAATGGCAGCTATTGTCCCTGTCTCTAGCCTCCACCTCCAACTTCCTCTACCCAGACCCAATACCCTCTACCTCAGCCTATCCCAAGCACACCTTCAGACCAGCATGCACACACGTCAACACACAAGGCAAGCTCAGGCAAACATAAGCACCCCACATCCCACAGGCACTCACGCAAGCATCACACACATGCAGACACACCAACATCAACTGCCTCCACTGTGTCCCCCTCCTCGTCGTCTCCCTCCTCCCTCCCAGTCTCGTCTACACTCACACCTGCATGCACTACATCTACAGCCACTACTTCCATCGCCAGCACACACACCACCACACCCCGCTCACGTGCAGTCACCACCCCCACTACCATTCACACGTCCCCTGTGTCCTCTCCCAGTGTGTCTGTGACGCCACCTCCCAAGATACACAAATGCAGCCACACACCCACCCAACAGCCATCCACCTCACGACAGCCTCCAGCGCATGCACCTTCACCCAAAGTCACCAAACAAACACCTCCTACAACCACAACCTCTTCCTCCACTCCCAAACCCCCTCCAGCTACCCGTCCCAGTGTTCCCAAGAAACTTTTCCTGGCCAACCTTGACTTCTTTCCCTCACCTCCCCTACCCCGTCAGTCTCCTAGGGCCCGACTCTCCCAGTCCCAACCTAGCACCTCCGCCACAACATCTCCGGGACCAGTGGTGCCTGTAGTCACCGGAATCTGGAGTGCACCGGGCAGCAGGGCAGCCAGTGTGGCACGGAGCCACAGCACGGACAGTCCCCCACCTGTCAAGCATCAAAAGTTGCCCAGTGCCCGGCAGGAGAGGGGGAAGACTCCAGCCACCAAAGCCGCTCCCAGGGGTACAGGTGGGAGTGTGGAGTCAGCTGCGACACCTTCCAAGGTGGGGAAGGGGCACAAGACACTCAGCAAGTCTGGGAAGAGCATCACGGCGGAGAAGACCGCCATCATCCCCGCTGCCCAGGTGGCCACCGCCATCATCCCCGCTGCCCAGGAGGCCACCGCCAGCACCAGCCCAGCTGCTCAGGAGGCCACCACCAGCACCAGCCCAGCTGCCCAGGACAAGACCGCCAGCACCAGCCCAGCTGGGTCATAAGAGACCGCCAGCACCAGCCCCACTGGGCCATAAAGGACCGTCAGCACCAGCCCCGCTGGGCCGTAAGGGACCGCCAGCACCAGCCCCGCTGGGCCATAAAGGACCGTCAGCACCAGCCCTGCTGTGCCATAAGGGACCGCCAGCATCAGCCCTGCTGGGCCATAAAGGACTGCCAGCACCAGCCCCGCTGGGCCAGACAGGACCGCCAGCAGCTGAGTCACTGCCAAGGACCCCGCCGCCACAAGCACCGCTGAACAGGACACTGCCGCCACAAGCACCGCTGAACAGGACACTGCCGCCACAAGCACCGCTGCCAAGGACACCGCCGCAAAAAGGACCGCTGGCCCATGAGCGCCAAGGGCACTGGCGCTACTGAGTCCGTCACAAGCAGGATGAAGCACTCTGGGCACAAGGCCCCCTCCAGAATCAGTGGAGATTCACATCCACTACCTCAGTCCTTGGCAGGATGAAGCACTCTGGGCACAAGGCCCCCTCCAGAACCAGTGGAGAGATACATCCACTACCTCAGTCCTTGGCAGGATGAAGCACTCTGGGCACAGGGCACCCTCCAGAACCAGTGGAGATTCACATCCACTACCTCAGTCCTTGGCAGGATGAAGCACTCTGGGCACAAGGCCCCCTCCAGAACCAGTGGTGAGATACATCCACTACCTCAGTCCTTGGCAGGATGAAGCACTCTGGGCACAAGGCCCCCTCCAGAACCAGTGGAGATTCACATCCACTACCTCAGTCCTTGGCAGGATGAAGCACTCTGGGCACAAGGCCCCCTCCAGAACCAGTGGAGAGATACATCCACTACCTCAGTCCTTGGCAGGATGAAGCACTCTGGGCACAAGGCCCCCTCCAGAACCAGTGGAGACTGTTATCCACTTGAGAGACTGTGGCTTTGCACTCCCCAGGATTGAACAGTGGGCAACCCACCCACTGTAGAGACTTGAGAGACTGTGGCTTTGCACTCCCCAGGATGGAACAGTGGGCAACCCACCCACTGTAGAGACTTGAGAGACTGTGGCTTTGTACTCCCCAGGATTGAACAGTGGGCAGACCACCCACTGTAGAGACTTGAGAGACTGTGGCTTTGCACTCCCCAGGATTGAACAGTGGGCAACCCACCCACTGTAGAGACTTGAGAGACTGTGGCTTTGCACTCCCCAGGATTGAACAGTGGGCAACCCACCCACTGCAGAGACTTGAGAGACTGTGGCTTTGCACTCCCCAGGATTGAACAGTGGGCATGTGGCCCTCTTGTGGATTTAGCGTTGTGCACTCAACCGGCTGAGGTGCCCCCCCTTTCCCTTCCCCCAAGGTGCCTGTTTTATTGCTATCTGATGCCCCTGCAGTGTTCTCTCCGTCATGTTCGGGGATTGAGTGTGGGCCTCGCCCATACCGTGTGGGCCTAGTGTTCCACAGACTTCAATGGAGCACTACCTAGACTACTATTCTTTGTGTATATATTTGTTTATAGTGTATATATATTTTTGCGTACTGGATTTTAAGATATTACAATGGTTACACTCATTTCCTTTTGTCTTTGTATTCTTCCGGGGAGTTTGGGGGGTGTAACTGTAATGTATCATGCTGTATTAGTGTGAGTGTTGTCGTGGGTGAGGGTGGGGGTGTTGCGTGTGTGTGTCCCTATTTTTTCCCTCCCCCTCCCCTGTGTCGTAGGTGCAGTACTCACCGTGGTCTTCGCTGCCGGCATTCGTGCTCCTGGTATAGGAGCAAGAAGATAAGGGCTGGCAGGATCTGGAGCTCGGGGTTCCATGGCGTCCGGATTCCTCGTGGGATTTGTAGAGGTGAGCGTTCTCCCTTCGAAGTCCTGTTTCCGCCATGTTTTTGTTCGCGGTGAATCCACCCCGGAAAAGGTGGCGGATTGGTAGGTTGTGATACTGTGGGCGGTAAATTGTCCTCCGGCTGTCTGTTGGCGGTGACCGCCATGCTGTTTGTTTGTACCGCCGTGGCGGTCGGAGTGTTAAAGTGGCTGTCTATGTTGGCGGTTTCCGCCACGGTTGTGATTCCATTTTTTTTCCGCCGGCCTGTTGGCGGTCTTACCGCCGCTTTAACGACCGCCAGGGTTGTAATGACCACCATAATGTGTATTGTTATTTTTTGTTCATAATTTAGTTTGTGTTTTTGTGTTTGTTGAAATTGTAGGATAACAGGGTGAGGAGTATTTTTAATTGATTTTTTTTAAAGTTTATAACTTTTATTGATTTCTCTATAGAACAACATGTCGCATTCAGAAAGACACATTTTATTATCACAGTATCATGTTTAGGTATAAATTCACATGGTAACCGGTCCATTTGATACAAATATTGAGTGAAATGATCATGTTCAATTACAGATAGGGCCCAACCATGCATCCCAGATCTTATGAAATTTTCCCTCACATCCCCGTGCCTGGCAAATGGGTTGTTCCATTTGGGCGCACCAATCCATCCCCCTCCTCCAATGGTGTAACGAGGGGGGTCTTAGACGCCCAGTGTCCAGCAATGTCCCTTTTGGCATTAAGAAGGGCGGTGCCCACAAGTGTTTATGTCACCCGGGAGCCCCTGACATCCTCTAGCACCCCCAGAAGGGCCACTTTGTGGGAGGGCTCCAGAGCAAGATTCAGCAGTGTGGAGAATTAATCAAAGATGTACTTCCAATATCATTTAATCTTTGGGCAGGACCATGGAAGAAGCCTGCAGTCGCTCAAGAGCATCTGTTGCATTGAGAGTTCGATCTGAGCTCGGCACGAAAGAGTCGGGCTGGGGTCAGATAGGCACAGCGTAGGTAGTACATTTGCACCATACGTAACCTAGCTTGGATTGCGAGGACACGCTGCGCCATCAGAGAGTCCTGACAGTCCTCTTCATCTAAGGGGCCAATCCAGGTTTCCCAGTGGGCCCGTAGAGGCTGGAGAGGTGATGAAGCATTCAATAAAAGGGAGCAGTAGATTTGTGAAATCCCCTCGTGCCCAGAGCCCCCATCATAACCTTTACCTCCATAGGGCTGAATTCGGGTGTTTGGGCATCCTTGTCAACTTGGGCATGCAATGTGTGTCTAAGTTGTAAAAACTTATGAAATTGTGTTGGTGTCTGTGTCAGTGCATATGTCTCCTGGAGTTGGTGAAAAGACATCATGTGTGTGCCCTTCCAGACATCTCCCACCACCGTGATGCCTATGGCGTCCCATCGTGTGAAGCCTTCTAAGTTAGCAACCTCTCGTAGCCATGTTCCCCGCCATAGAGGAGTGTGCTGGATACCCCGGCCCCACCACACTGTGTGCCTTTTGTCCACCCGCCAACCATACAGGACCGGGCCGGTGATTTCTGGTTTGGTCTGGGGAATGGGACTCCCATAGAGCAGGTCCATAAGATGTGAGAACCCCATTGTGGACAATTCTTAGAGGTAGGTTGGGTCATCCCATCCTCCTGTGAACCATTCGTTGATGGTGAGTACCTGCACCGCTAGATAATAGAAACATAAATTAGCCATAGCTAGACCACCGTCATATACCCCAGTGTCCCAAGATAGGCACCACCAGCGATTGCGCCACATAAAGGAGCGAGCTATAGTGTCCATCTCCTGAAACCAATGGCGGGGAGCAGGAGGGGAAGAGTTTGGAGATCATATAGAAAGCGGGGCAGGACAAGCTTTTTATATAGTACTATGCAGCCCATTACGTTTAGTGGCAGGGTCTGCCATTTTCCCAACTACACTTTCACCTTGCCGGCAAGAGGGTTTAGGTTAAGGGTCCAGGTCATAGATGGGTCAAGCGCCACCTTCATGCCATGGTACATAAAGCTTAAACGCCGGATGGGAATGGTCATTTGCCAGTCAACCAAAGCGCAAGAGAGCGGTCCAGTAGAGATTTCTTGAAATTCATCTTAAGGCTAGAGGCCTCTCTGAAGATGCACAGCAATTGGAGACACCTAGGGCTGCTTATTTCTGGCCGTGATTGGTAAAGCAGAACATCATCAGCATAAAGCGCAATGCGGTCCTCCTCCCCTCCCGCCCATCTCCTGCCTTCCAGGAAGGCATCTCGACAAATCATTTGTGCAAATGGTTTTAAGGTTAGGGCGAAGAGGAGAGGGGACAAGGGACAACCCTGTCTAGTGCCTCTCCAAACGGGGAACATTTCTGATAGCGTCCCATTTAGCAGGACATGAGCCATCGGTGTTTGATATAGTAGCTGAACCATGCGTCGGACTGGACGCCCCAGGCCCGCCTTCCGAAGGACCAAATCCAAGTATCTCCAGTTCACCGTATCAAGCACTTTTTCAAAGTCGATTAGTAGGAGGGTCAGTGAAGACGGGAGCGTAAGTCTGTGTGCCAGAGCAACATAGAGCCTTCGCAGGCAATGTCTGGTGCTGCAGGTTGGCATAAAGCCACATTGGTCAGGGTAGATCAAATGACACAGGACCGGCCTTAGACACGTGGCTAGTATATTGGCGTAAATTTTAAGTTCACTGTTAATTAGTGATATTGTACGGTAATCTGCGCAGGACACGGGGGGGCTTGGACTTAGGCAGGACCATTATCGTGGCTTGATCCAGGTCGTGAGGGAAGGCACCCTTCACCTGGGCCTCAGTATAGAGGCCGTGGAGCTGGGGCAACAGTATGTCCCAGAATTTAGAGTAGTATTCTGCCAGGTACCCAGCTAGTCCGGGGGTCTGCCCGGGTCTCAGTTTCGTGATAGTGTCCCTAATTTCCTCTATGGTTATGGGGTCATCAAGACTCCTACTAACAGAGGCTGAGAAGGTCGGCATATCTATTTCATTTAACAGTGGCAGTTGTTGCTCAATGGTGGGTCTGGGTGCCGCAGTATAGGCCCGAGCAAATGTTTCGGCTATGTCCTGGGGGGTCGTGTGAGTTGCTCTGGAGTTGTCTATCATCTAGGGGATCACCCATCCCATCATTGGTCTGGTGGCCAGCCAGTATAGAAGCTTACTGTTCTTGTCACCCCAGCCATAGATCTGGGCTTGTGATGCTCGCCAGATTTGCTTTGCCTCCTCTAGGGAATGAGTTCTGATTTCCTGCCTCACCTTCTCCAGAGCTCGCCTGTGTCTCTCCTCATCCATCCTCAACGCCTCCCACTCCAATTGGAGTGCTCGTGCCTCAAGATACGCACAGTGGGCCTGTTTCTCCCTCTCCTGCTGCTGTAGAAGACCTTTGGCATGACCATGAATTGTGGCTTTGCACGCCGCCCAGAGTGTGATATGGGATTGGACTGATCCCTTGCTGTCACTGAAAGAATGTTCGATCTCCTTGTCGAGGTCCGTAGAGTAGGTCTCGTCTTGCAAGAACCATGCATTGATACGCCAAATAGGTCTCTGGCTCTGATCAGGGTGGCCAATGGTCAGGGAGACAGAGGCGTGGTCTGAGAGGCCACAGGTGAGTGTCTGGATTTGGGTGACCAGGGAGACGTCAGTGGCTGGTGTAAGAATCATATCTATACAGGCTTGGGTATAGTGTGCCACTGAGGTGTGGGTGTATTGCTGGCGGCAGGGGTGCCCTATCTGTCTGGTACCACAGAGAACTGTGCTCGTCATCCACTTGGTGAGAGATAGGGAGCATCTGCGGCGTGTGTCCGACAGCAGTCCAGTGATATCAAGACTCGGGTCCAGGACCATGTTCATGTCGCCACCCATGATTGTGAGCCCCATGGGCATCTGGGTCAGTAGGATGGTAAGAGTGTGGGGAAACCCCTCAAGCCCGTGGGTGGGGCATATATGCTGAGTATGTTGATGATGTGCCCATCCTTCCACCCGTCAAGGCCACAAACCTCCCCTGTGGGTCCTCTGATGTCTGCTGTATCGCTAAGGTGTAATCCTGGTGTACAAGTAACGCCACACTTATAGCTCCCTGTGTATACCCCAAGCGGTAGATCTGGTCAAGGCCATAGCGGGAGAGAAACAGACATGTGGAGCCCAGTAGGTGTGTCTCCTGGAAGAGCAGGATAGAGGGGTGGAGGCGCTGCGTGTAGCACATCACCACCGTCCTCTTGATTTTATCGAGGAGCCTGTTAATGTTCCACGAGACTACAATGGTGGGCACCATACCGATGGTGTGAAAAGAATGGTTCCTGGCTCCGCTTGTGCAGATGGTGGTGCAGGACATTTGTTTGGGTGGGCCTTTGCAAGCAGTGGACCCAACATAAGCCTAGTGTTGGTATGACATGCATGTATCTTCCAATGTGCAACATCCAAATGTTAAAGGTAGAGAACAAGCAACAATATATTAATGCAGTCATACAGTGATAAACACCTTCCAACTCCCCCCTCTCTGTACTTCCCCTCCCAACTTGGAGAAGCATCTGTCGCCCCAAAAGATCCCAGCAAATCAAAGAAAGATAATGTAAACCCCCTAGTGGTCTGGAGTGGTGGACCCCTCCGGTGGGTCGGATCTCTTATGCATTCTACTGATGGACCCATGCCAGGCTCGCCGCCTCCCCGCTGGACAGTCAAATGGGTGGAGTTTGACTCAGCCTTTCTCCTTTGTCGTCTGTCTCAGGGGTGCTGGGTCACAGGAGGCTTCCCTCCGCTGCGGGGGCGATGGTGACGATGGCCCCGCACCATGAGTTAGTGAGGCCCATAAGAATCGAGGTCTTCTGTGGTGGCAGCCAGCGTGGATACGCCCAGAGTGACCGGAGTCCCTTAAGTCCGCCCGCTTAAAGCAAGGGGGGATCCTGCGGCACCCACCAGAGCCGTCACTTCTCTGTCATCCACTCCCAGGCCACCGCCGGTGTGTCAAAAAAGTATGTCTTGCCTGCATGTAGGACCTTAAGGCAAGATGGAAAGAGAAGCATTTATTTTAAGTGTAGCGCCCTCAGTTTTTGTTTCACCTGCTCGTATAAGCGCCGCTTTTCCTGGACCTCCCGGGAGTAGTCTGGGAAGATCAGTATCTTTGAGTTCTGGTGGGGGAGCTCCGGCCGAGCTCGCCCTCATGCAGGATAACATCCCATTCCTGAAAGTTGAGGAAATGGCCACTAAAGGCCATAGGCGGTGCCCCGGGTGGGGGCTTGGCAGAGAGAGCATCCATGATCTAATCTAGGCCTCCAGGAATTCGATGGAGCCAGGCCCCTTGGTCGTCTCTGGGAATCCCACAAGACGCAGATTATTGCGTCTTTGGTTGTTTTTTGGCGTCCTCTATGCATTGCTGTAGTTCATGCATGTGGGTTCGGAGGCTAGACACCTTGGTCTTTAGCTCACGGACCTCATCCTCCACTGTCGATACAAGTGTTTCTGTCTCGATAAGTCATCTCGAGACATTTTTGAGGCCATGTCGCAGTAGCACCATATCTTCTTTCACCTCCCCACTTTTGTTCTCAACCACTGCCTGGGAGGACTGTATGGCATGTAGGATCATCTTGTCGGTGTCACCCTCGTTCTCCTCGACCAGGTCAGGGGCCCCCATGGTGCCACCTCCAGGCGCCCCAGCTGGGGTCATGAATTTGTCTCTGCAGGTTTGGGAGGAGGGTGTTTTTGCCTGCCTGTCCTTCCCCATGATGCCAGGGTCTGATGTGCAACAAGCACGGCTAGATCTGCGGTGCACCGGTGTTGTCCTGCCCTTTCCCGCCAGTCCTCAATTGTGTCAGAATTGGGAAGGCCCCAGGTCCGGTGAAATAGATCCCAGGCAGCCAAGGGCCAGCAGGCGGACAGGCACCAGACAGTTCTCGACTTGCCCCGTGGGTCCACCTCGCGGCCCGCGGCTCACCCACCGCACGGCCCCGGCAGCTGCAGACCCAATCATGACACCTCCACAATCCAGGAATCACCAGGGGGGACAGCTGCACCCCCACAAAGTTACCCGGGAGGCCCACCTCTCCCCCCTCAACAGTTGGCCCCAAGACAAGAGTTAAGGTGGGGGGCCGTAACAGTCCTCCAGGGCCCCGCTGCCTCTGATCGTCCGGGGCAGGCAGCCACGTCACTAGTCCAGGCAAAGGGGGGCCGGGCCATCACCAAGTCCCTTGCCTCCAGCCCTGGCCCCCAGCAGCTATTCACCAGGCACGTTGCTCCCGGCAGCGCCCGCGGGCCCAGCGTAGGGGCAGACCAGCATGCAGGGCGGTGCCCCTCAGGCTCCCGCTGCCAGCCCGCCCTACTCCGTCCCTTCCGCAGGCAGACAGCAGCACCACCAATCCATGCGAAGGGGTGTCGGGCGGTCACCAAAGTCCCTTGTCCCCGGTCCCCAGTGGCTATTTCACAAGGCATGCACCTCCCCGCAAGCGCCGTCCGGGCCTAGAAAGCGCCTGCAATTTTGGACTCCCGGCGTCCAAGTCACCGCCGGATATCCAAGAAGCCCAGACACCAGGGAGCTCGCAGCTCCTCTTCACTCACTTCGAGGCTCCCCCACAGCTGGAATGGAGGCCCCGGCACCGACCTCATGTCTTTTCAGAAGGCGTGGACTGCGGCTGATGACAGAGGGGTCCGGAGCAGTCTCAGAATGCGACCGCTATCTTGACGCCCCAAGCCACGCCCCCCCAAAATTGGCATATCTTTTTAATGTAATTTTATGATTAATTTTACGTGGCAATTAGATATTTTTAGTTGTAATAATTTTTAAAGATTACATAATGTTAACACTATTTTAGTATATATTTGTGCAAATATATTTTATGTTTATTTATTATATAGTAGTTAATTTGACCCCTCCAAGTTTCAGGTCCTCATTAGTCTAGAGACCACCAGCCTTGCGGTGGCTATCAGACAGCCACCTTCCAGATGGGTCAACCGTCCCCACCAGGAACATGGTGCCTGACGGGCTGACGGTGGTCGGACTCGTGGTCAACCATGGGGGCGCTAAGTTCTGATCACAAGCCCCCTTTCCGCCAGTCTTTTCATGGAGGTTTAACTGCCATGAAAAGGCTGGCAGAAAGGAAGTGCTGTGGGCTCTGGGGGCCCCTGCACTGCCCATGACCATGTTGTGGGCCGTGCAGGGGCCCACCTGCCAAGGATCCTCAGAATGCACACTGTCTGCTTTGCTGACATTACACATTCCGAGGGTGCTTTTGTGCTATTGCATTGGCCTTGGCTCCCTTAAGGGAACTGAGACCAATACCGGAGCACTGTTTCTGCTGGGCTGACCAGCGGGGACGTCATAATACGCCTTGGCCTGTTGTTATATAAGACTGGGTGGGGGTGAGGCTGCTGGGTTGATGGTGGTCTCATCAGCTTAAGTTTGGCAGTCGGCTCATCCGACCACCAAACTCATAATGAGGGCCTCAAGACCACCAGCCTCGTAATGAGGCCCTAAGTCTTTATGTCTCTTGTTTTCATGTATATATGTTTTAGCTTAATAATTAGTTTAATATAAAGTACTTTTTGATTATATTTTATTAGTAATTCTTCAATTAATTTTATATGTATTTTCCTGTTATTGAGCATTTGTATTTTTTATTATCTTGTGTTTGTAATTATAATTTCTTTTATTAGTTATTTTATTATTTGTTTAAATTAAAATCTATTTTTTTAACTAATAAGTATTTTTTGCACTTTTTTAAAGTGTATATGCTTATTTTATTTGTGCAAGTTATACCTTTTTTCCATTTTTTTATAATTATATATTTTTTAAAATGTACTAATATTTTTAAAGTTAGCATGTATTTTAAAGTTAACATAGGGCATAACAGTTATGATTCCTATCATATGGTAATATTTTGGTCTTCCACATTTGTATTTGTCAATATTTTTGTCATAACTTAAAAGTAGGTAAAGTCAATATTTGTGTCCTTAATATTTTTAGGCAATATTTGGTCATACAACCAACATCACACCCGCTTTTCAGCAGGTTTTTCATTTTCTATTTGCATTATGTTTTCAAAAGCCTTTTGCTGGTGGAAACTGTGAGGAAAGTGGTGCATTAAATGGTGTGGTTGTGCCACCTTAACATGTAATACACTTACAATACCGTCTTGGGTCCAGTCAGGCTCGTTTGTTAAACCTTAGCTCAACCCTTGGTAGCTGTGGCTTCAAGCAGTCAGATTTAACAAAGGAACAAATACAAAACATTTAAAAGTAGCAAAACAACTAAATAAGAAAGTCACACAACAAGAAATAAATCTGACACCACTTTTTAAAAAGAGCTCTTATTTTATGAATTTATAGACACCAATAGGAACAAAATCCACCAGAGGGTTCCATAGATTTAAATATTTAAGGAAACAGTAAATCAACACTTTTCACTAGAAATGCAAACAAGCATTGGCAAATGCAATGGTTAGCGGAAACATTTGAAACTTTGAAAAACTTTATAAAGTTGTGTTTGGGTATTCCAGCCCACTTTGGGTGACCAACTCTGACATGAGTAAGTCAAGGAGGCCAGTGGGGATTTGTAGAAAAGTTACCTTGTCACTAAAGAATCACTAGTCCAGATCCAGGCTTTTTGGGCAACAGGCATATGCATAAATGCAGTGGTCCTAATGCAGGGGATACAGGATACCAAAGATGCTGTAGGATGCTGAGAGTGCTATGCAGTCAATGAGACTTCCTGGGGCTACTCCTTGTGGGGGAGGATTTTGGCCATATGGGTTCATGTGCTTGAGGTCCTGGTTGGGTTTAACAAAAGTCCAGTTGCCACTAGATTACTGACCTCGGACCATTGTTATTCTTTGGTAGAGGCTAGTGTCCTTCGGTAACCAAACTACACTTTAACAACTTTCCCAGATCCAGCAGATTTGGCTGCAACTTTTGAGCATCAGGACTTGGTCTCCCAGACTGCACGTCGGCAGTCAGTGGCCTTCAAGCAATTGTGGCTTGTGACTAGCCAAGAAGGGCTTCTTCAGCTTTTGTGGCCCTGTAGCTGAGAACAGGAAGTCAGCCAAATGACTTTTCGACTCACCTCTTTTGTCTGGGGCTCGGGATACATTTTTCTTTAGCCAGGCACCACAAGAACCACATTTCTTTCTTTTCTAGCCCAAGGATTAGGAGGTGATTTCCAGTCAGTGGTGCAGCCTCTCTTTGTCAGATCCAGGGAACACCAGGGAAGTCCTTTTTTGGTCCTCTCAACAATCCAGGTCTGATCTGAGCAACTCAGGGTGCCTAGGGTGCTATGTTTATGCCCAGAAAGTGCCCTCAGGGAATGCAGTTGTCACTAGTCAATAGGCTACTTGAGACCCTCCTGCAATGTGTGGCATCTAGCAATCCCAGGATGCAATATTCTGCCCACTACCAAGATGGTGGAACCCTTATTCCTGCAGGCCCACGGAAAAAAACAGTTTGGCCGCTATTTTTCTCTCTCTGGACCTGTGGCCAACTTGTCTACTAGACCAAAAGTGCAGCACCTCCTGTTTTGCGTACACTCTCTTCCCTTCAAAGGCAGGTTTGCCTCTGAAGCTCACCTTTTGGACTCACACCCAGTTTGGCTTTCCTGCCACATAAATATTTACACATTTTCATATAGCAGACCCTTGTTGTTGCTTCCTAGAAGTTGTTCATGCTTCTCTCCAGGAGGGCAGAAAGCTGTCTTGTGGGCAGCACCCATAAATGGCCATTGGAAACTTGGGTAACAGAGTGGCAACTTATTAAAGTTGCCTTTCACTGAAAGTTACTTTAAATTGGACTTAAGCATTATGTCAGATTTAATGTCATGATTCTTTTGATACCTTGAAGTATCCTTTCCAGTAATCTCGTTCAGAAGTTAGCACTGCTGAGTTGTCAGAGTGTAACCCCGCACTCACCAATAGGGCTACTAGCCTTGTCCACAGTAAAAACAACATTATAGTGTTTCTGCTGTCAGAACATGTAAAACACATGCTCTACTTCTTTATTTACTGTACCCTTCCTTAGGTATGCTTGAGTGGTGATATACATATTAAGAAAGGAACATTGAGCTTTGACATTATTTTAAATGGCAAAGTTGAGCTAGCAATTCATAAACTGCTCTGCCACCCTGCAGTCGCAGGTGAGTCGTGTTTTACTTTGTCAGATTTGTGGTGGCACAATAAGTTCTGCAGTCCACAAAGGACACCTTACCTTACAGGCCCTAGGTACACTGGTACCATATACTTATGAGTAAGTTAAGTTATTCCATTTGGGTATACCCAATTAACCATATGTGTTTTAATGGCAAGAGCACTGGCACTGATGCCTGGTTGGCAGGACTCAGTGCACTCTCAGGGTTGAGAAACCATCAGCATCATTCCAAAACTTTGGGAGTGCAACAAGAGGTGTCTCCCTACGAAATGTAATCCCAATGTTTTACTGATGAGTGCAGCATTTTTTAAATTTGTATTTATTTAGTGCATTAAACTCACACGGAGACACATTGCAGCAATACGACAGGAGAATAGCCCACAAACACATGCAGTCATGCAGAACATTCCATTGGAGGAAGGAGGAGCATGAGGTCCTCTGACACATCCCTAAAGGGAATCATACTAGTAATGCCGTATTTCACTCAGTGTACTTGCGTGATAACCAGTGCCCACCCTACAGAGCTCCCTCACATCACCAAGGCCCAACCAGACACCCAGGAGCAATGCAAACCTATAATGACAGATAAACCACCAGTTCACTAAAGCACTTCGACACCATCAGGGTCATCAGCACCCCTTCACCATAAGTGATCAAACATAATCGCAGAGGTCACAATATATCTGCAGAAGCATCTCTGAGAAGGCTGGAATAAAGCTTGAGCTGTTCATTGCAAAAAATCATATCATGTGGCCAGTACTTATATTTAGGAGTCCTGCCTTTGCCCAGTGATTTGCTACTTGCCGCTTTGACAACATAAAGGCCCCAGCTAGGAAACGTAAATGGGAGGAATTCAGATTCCCTATATATCCCAAAAGAGCAACCACAGGATCATTTGGTATCCTGGAGTCCACCATGTCTGATAGTGCAGTAATCACCTCCGACCATTAGTCATAAACAGACTCGCAGCACCAGGCCAGATGGAGGAACCCCACCTCTGTGCAGCCACACCTGACATGGTTTGCATTCCCCCTGATGCCAAAGCTATGTTGTCAGGCCGGAGTATAGTAAGTTATTTGAAATATTTTATAGTGTATGATTTGGAGTCAGCTACATTACAGACATGCACCTATATTTCATCACTAATCATCTGGTCCAATATTCCTTCCTAGCCTGAGTGCTCTGCCCACAGAGGGGCCACCTGATTCCCCTGCAAGGCATTATATAATAGAGTGATTAAGGCCCAGATTTATACTTTTTTAGCGCCGCATTTGCGCCGCTTTTTAATGCAAAATCGGCGCAAACTTACAAAATACAATTGTATTTTGTACGTTTGCGCCGAATTGCGTCAAAAAACTACGCAAATGCGGCGCTAAAAAAGTATAAATATGGGTCTAAATGCTTAAAGCAGTCACACTCATCAGGTGTTTTAGAGGTGCCAGAACAGATGGCTCTGCCAGAAACTGCAGGAGAGATGCTTTGCAACTGCCATGGAGCTGGAAGTAATAGAATAGATGAAGCAGAGTACCGGTGAGGTCCCCCTATACTCTTCTAATGTGAGAAAGGTGCCATCCCTGTATAAGTCTCTCCAGGTGAACAGTCCTCTGGCGTGAAATTGCCCATGAGTGATTGGCAGCAGGGGTTGATACTCCAATGGCATTTGAGGTGAGGTATATGTAGCCTGGGCCCACCCTCTTACTTAGCCTATCCCACGCTCTAATTATGAAGTCTGCCATTGATACATCCTGTTGGACATTGGTTTCCCCAGAAATGAGGCAGGAGGAACAGGGGACATACTATCAATCTCCAGAGCAATGGCAACATGATGGTCCTCCAACCCACCCCAGGCTTCTGTCCAGCCCAAGCAAGTCTAATCATTTACATTCAAAGAGCCACAAAGAGAGCCCTATTGAGCAGCAGCAATATGTTCTGAAACAGATACAATACCTGATTCAATATCACCATTTTCATAAGGTCCACTGGGGCAGCCATAGAGAGTAGAAGAGATATCCAACAAGTTATCAGCTCCATATTGAGATCACTGGCGACTCCATAATTTTCCCTGATTACAACTTCCAGGTCCCTGTTCTATCTAGATGTGCAGGTATTTAATTGTAATTGTAATGTTCTTTATCTAGCACTTACTACCCATGACAAAGCATTGACATGTTTTTTGGGGAGTAGTATGCTACTCCCCAACCAAAAAATGAATTAGTGATTAGTATAGGGAAATGTAAGTTGTTAATTTGAGTGGTGGGCATGTGAGTTTGTTAATTGGATTTAATAGGATAAAGGAGGTTTAGAGAAGGGAAGAGTTTAGAAAGTGTTATTTGAGAGATCATAGTAGTAAATGAGGTTTGGGATGAGTCAAAGGAGGGATAAGGGAGGAAAGAGTCTAGAAACTGTTAATTTGGGAGATCTTAGTAGTAAAAGGATAAGTTAAAGTAAGGATAGAGGAGGAAGGGCTCCTCCCTGAGCCCAACCCTCTTCAATATCTACATAGCTCCGCTAGCCAAAATCGTGAGACAGCACAGCCTCAACAAAGTCTCCCATGCCGATGACACATAGCTAATTCTCTCCCTCACTGGTGAACCATCAACAGCCAAGAGCAACTTCCACAACAGAATCGGAGCAGACTGGATGAAAAACAGTTGCCTCAAGCTCAACTCGGACAAGACAGAGTTCCTCGTCCTGGGCCCCACTCCCTCCACCTGGGACGGCTCCTGGTGACCAGCTGCTTTTGGAAGTGCCCCCTACACATTGACCACACACTCAACTTGGGCATCATCCTGGACTCCACAGTGTCCATGACCCACCAAGTCAATGCTGTCTCATCGCCATGCTTCCATACTCTCTGCCTCCTCCAGAAGATCTTTAAGTGGATCCCCACCAAAGCAAGAAGAACGGTCACCCACACACTTGTCAGCAGCAACCTCGACTACAGTAACGCTCTTTATGCCGGCATCATGAAGAAGCTCCAAGCAAGACTCCAGAGAATTCAGAACGAAGTAGCCAGACTTATCCTAGACATCCCCCTCCAGAGCCACATCTCAACACACCTTAGAGATCTGCACTGCTCCCCATCAGCAAACAAATCACCTTTAAGTTCCTGCCACATGCCTACAAGGCCCTGCACAATAACATACTGACCTACCTCAACCACCACCTATCTTTCTATACACCTGCCAGACAACTACGATCTTCTCAACTTGCCCTCACCACCACCCCTAGAATTTGGAAGAGCACAGTCGGAGGCAGATCCTTCTCCTACCTCACAGGACATACATGGAACACGCTACCAATCCACTTCAGGCAGGCCCCTTCACTGAATCAATTCAAGAAGAACCTCAAGACCTGCCTCTGATTGCCACCCCCATGACCGCACCTTGAGACCCCATGAGTGATAAACAGCACTATGCAAATTGCTGATTGATTGATTGGAGGGAAGAGTCTAGAAAGTATTAGTAGTAAAAAGATGTTTGGGATGAGTCAGAGTGGAGGTAGAGGATATATTGAGAGGGGCATAGGATGAGATATAGAGTAGTGCATTGGAGAAAGTTGAAGGCTTTTTTAATTTCTACAGTAGGAGTAAAGTAATAAATATATAGATATATAACTACATAGAAAGGTATATATACTGTATATATATATAAATAATAAACAGATATAGGGCCAGATGTACGTAGATGCAATTTTACATTTCCTAAGTAGCAACCTCATAGAAATCGCTATTTAGGAAATGCAAAATGCTACGCACCAAGATGCTGATTTCCTAATAGCAATTCCTACAGTAGGAATCACTATTAGGAAATCGCAAATAAGAAATCCTATGCCATTTATGACAATGGGCCAGTTTTCCATTTCCCAAACAGCAGTTTTCTATTAGGAAATCGCTATTTGGGAAATGCAAAACCAACGATGGCTATAAGCAAAAGGCCGCCCGAAATGCACCCCAAAAATAGTGGTGCACGTGTAGGGCACACATATGCCCAAGAGGCATATGTGTAGTCTATTTCACTTCAAGAAAAGCATTTTGCGTGTTTTTTTCAAATTCCACATAGTTACTATCGACTTGAAGTTAATGGTAATTGCATTTCCTAAATGCCCAATTCGCATTTAGAAAATGCTTTGTACATCTGAATAGGAATTGCAAATAGGTATTCCTTATTTGCGATTTCCTATTGAGAGGATCACAAATTGCGATTTCTATTGGGTAGGAATCGCAACTAGCAATTTCCTAGAGGGCTTTGTAGATCTGAAAAGACCATTTTGCATTTCGCAACTGTCTGAAATTGCGTTTCGGACTGTTAAGAAATGCAAAATGGCTTTGTACATCTGCCCCATAATGTTGTATGATATAAAGTCCCTTATATGCATGTGCGGATAAATAGGTAGGAACTCAGACTTTCAAAAGTTGCTGTGCATAAAATTAATTTATTTGTATATGTGTATTCTTTTTTGTTTATTTATTTATATATGTTGATTTTATATTTCCCCCACTATTTCAATAGGTAATCACTTATAGATACAAAAGTTATGATTAAATTCACACCTTGTGATAGATGAAATAAAATAAAACAGGGACTCATAAGCATCTAATGAAAAGAGTTATAAACATATAGCACATTGTGATGGAATAAATAAAACAGAGACCCATAAGCGTATAATCAATTATCTTATATGCAAGCCATACAGTGACCTACGTACATTTTAAGCATAAATAATAGATATATTTTTACACATAAGTAATATATATATATATACATTTCTTGAACAGACCTATAAAAATACCTATATATTTTTGAGCCATTAGTAGTATAGCTATTTGTACAAAGAAATACACATATTTAAATACATAGATATGATCCAATTATAAATGTTTACATACACAGGCATTGGCCGTATATCTGTGTTTGAGTATGTTGGTCATGTAGGAAAGAGCCAACTCTTGAGTAATCTTTTGAAGATGAGATCATTGTCTCTGGCTCTTGTGTTTGGGGCTAATGAATTCCATAGTTTGGCTGCTTGAACAGAAGATGTACCACCCATTTTTTTTTCTCGCATGCTAGGGTTTTTGAGGCATGTTGCCAATCAGGAGTGGAGATTCTTTTGTTGTATATATTTGGTGATTTCATTCCTGATGAAAAGTGGTCCTGTTCCATGTATAGCTTGTGGGTGATACAAAGCAGCTTGAAGGTGGATCTTATAGCAACCAGTAGCCAATGTAAGGCCCTCAAAGCAATGGAAATGTGGGTTTTTGTTGGAGTAGCCTGGCAGCAGTGTTCTGAATTTGTTGTAGTCTTTTCATAGTTGATAAATATGATGTGTGGTAAAGGTAATTTGTATGATCAATCTGAGAGATAGTAGCTTTAACTTTGTGTGGAAATCCCATCTGGGGGGAGATGCGTCATAGAGTTTCCATAGTAATGAAGCTTAATCTTGCTAACGTACTATTAGAAATTGGGTTTCTAGTTGGCAGAGGTATACACCCTTGTCCAAGTAGGGACCACCGTCCTAGTCAGGGTAAGTACAACACAATCCAAATAATCCTGTGCTCGCCCTCTGGTAGGTTGGCACAGAGCAGACAGGCTTAACTTAGAAGGCAATGTGTAAAGTACCTGTGCAATAACTCAAATAGAAACACAATGAAAACACCACAAAAAGTACTACACACCAGTTAAGGAAAAAAGATAAGAAGGAGCAGGCGCTGCTTCGATCCGGTAGGTGATGCAGTGATTTTTCTGCTGTGAGACAGGCGCTGCATCAATTTCTGCAGGTGCTGTGTTGATTTTCTGGTGCAAAGGGATTTTATTCTCTTTGGTGAAGTCTTTGTGGCCTTGAGACTTCAGAACAGGAGGCAAGCTCAGTCCAAACCCTTAGAGAGCACTTGTGGGGAATGCAGAGTCCTTCCAGCAGAATCACGGGCCAGAAGGCAGCAGGGTAGCAAGCAGGGCTGCAGTCCTTCTCAGCAAAGCTGTCAAAATGAGTCCTTTGGGCAGCCAGGCAGTCCCTCTGACAGAGTCCAGGTGTAAGTCCAGAAGTGTCTGATTTGGTGGGGTCAGCGACCCCGTATATATACCCAAAATGCCTTTGAAGTGGGGGAAACTTTAAAGAGTGGTTTTGAAGTGCACAAGTTCCCCTTTCAGCCCAGTGTTGCCTGTCAGGATCCCTGTACAGGATTATCAGTCCTTTGTGGGAGGGCTGGCCACTGACTTTTGAAGTGTAAGGGAGAGGCCCTCCACCCTTCCTGCCCAGGGAGACCCATTCAGTATGCAGATGAATGCAGATGTGACTGAGTATCCTGTGTTTATGGCTGTCTTGGTGGAATGCACAAGGGGAGATGTCAAGCATAGCCCAGAAGTGGATTGGAGATAAGCTGTGAGGCACAGATGGCAGTAAGTGCAGAAAAATACCCACTTTCTAAAAGTGATATTTCTAAAATAGTGATATTAAATCCAACTTAACCAGTAAGCAGGATTTTCTATTACCATTGTGACCCTACTAAACATGACAGGGCTACTTTTTTCAGATCAGAATCTATTACTTAAAAGTATACAAGGGCAGTTGTACTGCTCCTATGAGAGGAGCATGCCTCACAGTAGTAAGAAATTAATTTGTCACTACCAGAACATGAAAAACACATAAGTACATGTGCTGCTTTTTACTCACATAGCATCCTGTCCTATGGGTTACCTAGTGTCTACCTTAGGGGTGGCTTATATGTAGAAAAATGGGAGTTTAAGGCTTGGCCAAGTGGTGGCAGTTGAAGTGGCAGTGAAATTGCACACACAGGCCTTGCAATGCTGGCCTGAGACATGGTTAAGGGGCTACTTATGTGTATGGCGCTGCAGGTCCATTAGTAGCATTTAATTTACAGGCCCTAGGCACATCTAGTGCACTGTACTAAAGACTTAAAAGTAAATTAAATATGCCACTTGGGTAGGAGCCAATGTTACCATGTTTTAGGGAGGGAACACTGCACTTTAGCACTGGTTTGTAGTGGTAAAGTGTCCAGATTCATCAAGCCAAAACAATGAGGTCAGAAAAAGAGGGGGAGGGAGGCAAACAGTTTTGGGGTGACCCTTCAGACACTTATCCACTTGGGTATTTATAGTAAGCTTGGAGTCCATGGAAATTCCAATGATTTGTACTTCCTTGGATACTTTAGGAGGTAGTCCCAGGCCCTCAGGCTAAGCACAGAGTGGATCATAATTTTTCCAATTGCCATGTGTAAGTATTTCAATTTTGGGTGCATTCAATTTGAGATGGCTCCATGTCATCCTCTCATCAACAGCTCTGAGGCAACTGAAGATTTCTGTTTCCAATGTCTTTGGGGCTTTCCAACTTGAGAAGTATTTATGAGCCTTCTGCATAGTTATACCATGTGAGCTGAATTAATTGATCATTTCTAGTAATGACTTCATGTAGATGCTGAAAAGCACGGGTAAGATAAGAGCCATTAGGGGCTCCTGCATTTATGAAGTACAGTTTGAATGAGAAAGTTGGAATATAGACATCATTTGATCTGTTCTGAAGGTAGGATGTGATCCAGTTTAGAACAGTCCCCTCTGTGCCAACTTCATAGAGTCTTTGGGTTAGAGTGCCATGATCAACTGTGTGGAAGGCAGCTGAATGGTCCATGAAAAGTAGTGCAGCAACCCTGTTCCAGCCTACTGTGTTTTTAAGGTCATCCCGGATGGCAGTGAGGGTAGATTCTCTGCCTCTTCCTTGACGGAATCCGGTTTGGAAATCGGGAAGTATGGAGTTATCTTCAATGAATGGAGACATCTGAGTGAATGCTGCTCTTTCTATCATTTTGCCAAGGAAAGGTCCATTTCTGATCTGTAGTTGTTTGGGTCATGCAGGTCCAAGCTTATTGTCTTTAATAATGGAAGTACATATGCCTTTTTAAAGTCTTTTGGAAAGATTCCTATAGTTAAAGAAGTACTGATGATTATTCTGACGGGCATGGCAGCAGAGGGAGTTAAAAGAATGTTCTTGAAAATTTGTGGTGGGCTTTTTAGCTTTTTTGATTTTTGACTTGTATATTCTTTTAAGTTTGTATAGGTGGGGGGGCGTGGCCGGCAAGATGGCCGATCGGCAGCACTAGACGAGTGCTCCCGACCCCGGCTCATTAATCCTGCATAATCCTGCTACCCAGGACCCCCGCTGACCAGGCAGTTGGGTCCTGGACTCCTCTGGAGCAGTGGAGAGGACCCGGAGAGCAGCGGGGGACAAAAAAAAAACAAAGCAAAAAAGAGCCAGATGCCAAAATCGAGCTGCAGAGTAGCGCGGGGGAAGAGCGCCTGACCCCAAGATGGCAGCCGCGATCGTGAGCGCGATCTGAAATGCAGCAAAAATCGTTGAGGTATGAGGAAGTGGAGTGGCGCAATTCCGAGGAGGATGATCCTGACGGGGAGCCCCTCAAGGTGAAGTGTCAAGTGGATTTTGGCACCGTGCCCCCCCTTGCACCCCCTCCACCCCCACCTCCCCCTGAAAGTGGACGCAGAGCTGCAGCTGGGCCTCCCCGCTGGATTGGAGGTCCATTGAGGTGGTTGGGACAGTGGCTGGTGTGGTTTGCTGACCTCCTGTGGGGGGTTGCTCGGGCCTGGGACGTTTGGGTCTGACAGTGCTGCACTGGGCCTACAGTGGCATCTGGAGCCGTCGCTGGACTGGTTTTTGAGGGTGCACTCCCCTGCAATGGTGATCTGACTAGTGATCCTGGATTGTCCAGTTCTGGAGTTCGCGACTAGCATGATGTGAATTGGATGCGTCGGATCGTGTGCGACGCTTGCGCTGCTCCTGCATGTGCCGGCACCCCACTCTTGTGGGAGAGAGGAGGTTAGAAACTGAGAGGTGTTGGGTGACGAGGGCACGGAGCGCGACTGCCTGCACTGCACCTGGAAGGATTGAGACGGGCATTAGGTGTGTTCCTTCCTAACTGCCGCTTCATCAGGTGCATACCATGGGCAAAGATAGAACGTATAAGGGAACGCAGCAAACTCGGATGGACCAATACACGGCACAAAGTTTGGGTGCGAGTCTACAAAAAGATCCCCCGGGCCCTTTGGAGAAGGGAGCGGAACCCACCGGGGCTCAAATCCTGGCTGCCATTGAGTCCTCGCAGCATGCAATGCAAACTCAGATTGCAGCCATAGCGGTCGATGTTAACCTGCTACGAGCGGATCTAGGAGTGGTGGCGGAAACTCTTGGGGGCCACTGAGAAACAAGTGAGGTGCCTGCAGTCTGATATGGACATGCTGAAGCCCTCAGTGGCCATCCTTGAAGCTAAAACGCACAAACTGGAAGCAAGGGTCAAAGATGTGGAGGGTAGGGCGAGGCGGTGTAACCTCCGTGTAGTGGGCTTTCCCGAAGGTGTGGAGGGGGTGAATGTTGAGGCTTTCCTGGAAGCCTGGATCCGTAAAACATTGCCTGATGCCCCTTTGTCGGCTGTATTTGTGGTGGAACGTGCGCACAGGGCCTTAGCAGTGCCGCCGGGAGCCCCTCCACGAACGATTATAGCCAAGGTCCTTAACTATAGAGACCGAGATGTAATTTTTCAAGAGGTGCGCAAGCATGGAGATCCTACATTTGAAAATCACACCATTCGTTTTTTTCCTGATTACACCAGGATGGTGCAGCTCCAGAGATAATCATTTACTGGTGTTAAACGTAAGCTAAAAGAACGGGGCTATACTTATATGGTGCTGTATCTAGCCAAGTTGAAAGTTCTCCATGCTGGCCACTCGCATTTCTTTCAGTCTCCGGAAGCGGCTTGGGACTGGTTGGAGTGAAACGATGTGGGGGTAACGCCGGACTCCCTGGATGGAGAGAGTGGCAGGAGATCCCGAGGGACAGCAGAGGTGCATTCTGCAGCCCACAGGAGCACCAAACGCCACTGCGCGGCCGAGGAAGCCGAGTGATTGTTCGGTCAGATGGCACCCTGAGTCTTGAACGTCAGAGACAGGAGCGAGAGGAGGCTCAACTGTTGGTTCAAACTGTCACATCAGAGGCGTCCTCTCACTCCGGGTCCCCCTGTGTTGCAGGCAGACTGTCTCAGGAAGTGGGACCTGAGGACACTGAATACTTCATTGGCCCTACTGTTGTGGTTGGAGCCAAGCACTTTGTTTTGGGATGATTCATTGAGGTCTTCCCACTGTTTAATTATTCTCCTTCTCTCTCTGACCCTCCCCTCTCCTCTTTGCTGCTGCCTTTTGATGTGGGGTGGCGGGGGTCCGGGCCGATGATTGTTCCGGGGGTTGCAGTGGAGTAGTGGAACTGAGCTAACCCCCTCTGTTCTTGTTGTTGGTTATCTTTGTGGGTACAGTGTGCGGGCCGGACGATTGGCAAGTGGTGGAGTGTCAGAGCGCAGTCTGGACCTGAATCTAGCTATCCAGCGGGATCGGCGATTGCCTCCCACTTCTGGGCTATAGAAGTGATAGTGGGGTACACACACGATTGGGCAGACAGTAGTTGTGGGAGGTGTCTACCCGGGGTGGGATGGGAAAATGTTATGCGGGTTCTTGTTTGAGTTGGAGTTCTGTATTTGACACTGTAAGCACGATTCTTCTGCTTAGGGGGCATCGACTTACCTGGTTGCGCATGCGCCGGACCAAGGGATTGTGTTGTGGGGGCTGCATGTGGGTGGGGTGGGGACGGACCGGAGATGTAGTGGGAAGTGTGGATTGGATCTGACCATGGTGGGTACCCTGACACTCATAGTTACGTGGAACGTTAGGGGGTTAAACTCCTTTGTGAAGCACTATAGAGTACATACTATCTTAGACAGCATGCCGTAAATATTGCTCTCCTACAGGAGACTCATTTGGTTGAGGATGAAGTGCAAAAAGTGCAGAAAAAGTGGAGGGGTAAGCTTTATTCGTTGACCTATTACTCCTACGCTAGAGGGGTTTCTGTGTGGGTGGCCCCTGGGACTCCCTTTATAATACGAAGCCTAAAAGCAGATGTACAAGGTCGATACATATTCCTGCATGGCATACTAGATAGCCATGAGATCTGTTTGTTGAATATTTACGTCTCTAACACTGATGATGCAGGGACCTATCATCAGCTCCAACATGAATTAATATCTTACAATGGGAAACCCATCCTGTGGGCTGGTGACTTTAATTGCGGCCTAGACGGAGTGCTAGATAGGGACCCCCCGAAAATGTATACGAAAACGCATATGAATGCCAAACTGCAGAGTGTTATGAGGAATCTCCACTTTATAAATGTGTGGAGAGAAATGTAACCCTCATCTAAAGTATTTTTGTGTTATACGCGCACCCATGGGGCTTACAGCCGTCTGGATAGATTTATCCTGGCCAATGATGGCTCCCTGGACATTCGCCGAGTTGTCTACCAGGTTCGGTTTTTGTCGGATCATGCCCCCCTCCTGGAGTGTGAAATGCACATGCCCGGGCCTGCGATCCCCCTGTGGCGTTTGCGTCCGGACTTACTAGGCGATCCGGAATTCAAAAAGAATCTCCAGGATGTGCTAGATGGATACTTTGATATGAATTGGGGTACGACAGGGACTCGAGGCTTAGAATGGTAGGCACTGAAAGTAGTTATCAGAGGGGAAAGCCTTAGTAAAACATATGGTATTAGGCAGCACCTGGACCAGGAGCACACACAGCAGGAGGAAGCGTTAGCAGCCATACAGCGCCAAGTCGATAGTGGCGATGCTTCAGAAGCGGATTGCCTTGAGGTGCGAGGTAGAATTGTGGACCTCTGGGATAGACTAGATAATTATGTTTGCCGGAACTATAGGCAGCAGCTATTCCGGGAGGGAGACCGCTCCGGGCGTATGTTGGTTTGGCTCCTCCGGCAAGAGAGGCCCATCCCCATTATCCAGATGCTCTGCGGCTCCTCTGGGGAAAGGATTTTAGGGCAGTTGCGGGTAAATGCGCACCTGCGTGAGCACTTGCATCTATACCTCACCACAGAGTGTGGGTGAGACTCGGATTCAGGACTACTTGAATGGTCTCCGGATACCTCGCCTTAAGGTGGCCCAAGTGGAGGAATCAGAGGGAGAGGTTTCATTGGAAGACTTACGAGAGGCGTTGGGTGGTATGGCGACCGGTAAGGGACCTTGTCCGCACTGGCTTCCAGTCGAAGTTTGTCATGCTTATTCTGCTGTGCTTCTTCCACGGTTGTTGGAAATACTCCATGAGGCGCGAAGTGAGGGTCTGCTACCGGAACATATGCGAGTAGCTTTGATACTTATGCTACCGAAGCCAGGAAAGAAGGTTGAGAACCCGGGCTCGTATAGGCCATTATCCATGCTGAATGTTGATGTTAAATTACTAGCTAAAGTTTTGGCCTCTCGTTTGAGTCGAGTGGTGACGCATTTAGTACAGGGAGATCAATGCGGTTTTATACCGGGGAGGGGGACTCATATGAATATACAGCGCTTATCGCATTTACTGCACAAAACTCATGGCTCTGCGTTTCCCGCAGCGCTAGTGGCTTTAGGTATGGAGAAAGTGTTTGATACCTTGTTCTGGGACTATCTATGGGAGGTGATGCGCAGGATGGGTATTGGTCCCGTCTTCTTATCCTTGGTGCGTCTTTTGTACACGGGCGAGAGTGCGTACTGGGGCAATTGTGTCAGATTCCTTTATTATCGCACACAGCACACGGCAGGGTTGCCCCTTGCCACCATTGCTGTTCGCGTTGGCCATGGAGCCTCTAACCATACAATTACGGACTGGCTTAGATAGATGGGGCATCCGTGTGGGGACGAGAATGCACATAATCTCATGTATGCAGATGATGCTCTAGTGTATGTCGCAGAACATGAACGGGCGGTCCCCTCTTGTTGGGAATGATGGATAATTTTGGGCAGGTGTTGGGCCTCCGCGTTAACTGACACAAAACTGTGTTATTCCCGATGGCAGGTCTGTCGGAGATAGAGGCGTCAGAGTTGCCCCAATTGGGCCTATCCTGGGAGACTGAGTCCTTTTCATATTTAGGCATCCGGGTTGCGCTCTCATCACAATTGTAATTCAATTTAAACATGGGAATAGTACTGGAGGGTCTCCGTACCTCTGTTCAGTTTTGGACCTCTCTCCCATTATCGGTTATAGGTAGAATCGCACTCAGTAAAATTATATTGCTGCCTTGTTGCCTGTATGTTATGCAAAATTCACTCCTTGAGCTCCCCCTTTAGATATTCTGACAGCTTGATAAATTGCTCTTATCCTTAGTATGGGCGGGCAAAAGATGTCGAGTCCGCATGGAAGTTTTGAAATTGGACCTGGCTGATGGAGGCTTGGGGCTGCCAGACTTATACTTATACTACTTAGACGGGTTGCTACAGTATGCGGTCGGGTGGTGTGAGGATGCGCCCAATTGGGAAAAGGATTTGCTAGCTGGTTCTGTCTGTGTGGAGCGAATCCCGCATATACTAATGGGTGGCTCTGGGGTTCCGCAGGGTACCCCCTATCTGGTGGAGCATGTGTTGAGAGCTTGGGAGAGGGCGGTGGTGCGGGTCCTGTGCAAGGCCCTATACGCGCGCCTGCTTCCCCTGTAGTGGGTCCGTCCTTTTGCCAAGGCTGCTGAGGAAATGGATTTAGCGCAGTGGCGTGCAGGGGGTTGCAATAATGCTGGTGACTTATTTCATAAATGGCATGTTCATTATGAGGGCTCAGGCAGAATCCTTGTTTGGAATAGGTCCAAGGCAGTTCTTACAATATGCGAATGTCTCGCAGATGGTCAGGAGTATTTGTGCGTCCTTTCCGGAGGAGCCAGTTGAATCTCACCTCCTGGCGACAATACTTGATCCTCGAGGTGACCGCGGTCTGCTATCCTGAACTTATAAAGCTTTCACGGGTGACAGACTGACTGGCACTCAGGGGATTAGAGACTGATGGGAAACTAGCCTCGGAGTGCCGCTCACAGATAGGGAATGGCGTAGGGACTGTTCTCTGGTGCGAGATGCGACTACCAATGCTAGGTTTAAGTTGACACACTTCTATACTTCTATTACTTGCATAGAGCATACCTGATGCCTCAGCATTTAAAATAATATTTCCCTCAAAGCCTGATAGTTGTAGCCGCTGTGCAGCGCTGTTGGCTTCATTTGATCACATGGCGTGGGTCTGTGGCTCTGTCCAACCATATTGGTATTGAGTGATGAAGATGCTGAGGGAGGTGAAGGCTGTGAGAGTGCAGGTGACGATGAAACACTGCCTGCTGGGCCTGAATCCAGTCCCTAAAAAGGGTCATAAAATGGCATATAGATTCGCACAGTTGGAGCTTCTATTGGCAAAAAGGCGCATAGCGATTCGATGGGCCAGACCGCACCCCCGCTGCATGTTACCTGACTGAGTGATTTCGCTGGATGGGCTACCGCAGAGGAATGCCGCTTGCAGAGGGTTCGATTGGATGAGTATGCTGACCAGGATTTGGAGCTCTGGAGTGCCATGATTAATGAGTTCACTGGCATTAAGGAGAGGGAGTGCGGAGGATCCTTTGACAGATGCGTCTGCTTATTGAGCCCTGGTCGTGGCCGAGCCTTTGGAGTACTGGGTTCGGGGGTTCCTGAGGTGTGGATGGATGTGTGTTTTGATGATCCCCCCGATCACCAGCGGCACAGATTAGACAATATTGCTACGCACCTGTGCCACAGGCAAGCTATAAAGTATCCAATTCAGGAACCCTCGTGGTATACCCATTCTGCTTTGGAAGTGTCTTAAAAAATTGCTGCAGTGTTCAGATCAGGGTTATTGTCTTGCATAATAACAAATAAAGTGAGCAGATTGTGGGCAGTGGAGCAACCTGCTGCTAAGCAAGACTGATCCAGTCTTGAAAGATCAGGAAGCAGAAGCCAAGCTGATTGGCCACAAGTTTAGCCATTATCGTCGTATCACAATTAAGAAGCAACAAGGGCCGATAGGAGTCACATTTGTGCCCTGGCTTGTCCAGCTTTAACAATGTGACAATCACTGCCTTCTGCATGGAAGGAGGAAGAGTTCCAGCCATCCGTGCCTCCTCAAAGACCGTGGGTAACTTAGGAGAGATTCAAATATCACTTATCAAACTCCGCAGACCAGTCATCTGAGCTGAGCGCCCTCCCCATGGGGAGTGCACTCATCACCTCTCTCATCTCTTCCAAAGTAAAAGACTGTGGGGGTCATTCCGACCCCGGCGGGCGGCGGGCGCGTCCGCCGGGCGGAGACCGCCAGAAGACTTTCTGGAGACCGCCAAAAGGCCGCCCGCCCGCCCAGCGGGAAAGCCCCAGCAACGATGAAGCCGACTCCGAATGGAGCCGGCGGAGTTGCTGGTGTGCGACGGGTGCAGTGGCACCCGTCGCGATTTTCAGTGTCTGCTTTGCAGACACTGAAAATCAGAATGGGGCCCTGTTAGGGGGCCCCTGCAGTGCCCATGCCAGTGGTCCCACGACACCCGTTCCCGCCAGCCTCTTACCGCCAGGAACAGGCTTGCGGGAAGGGGGTCGGAATCCCCATGGCGGCGCTGCTTACAGCGCCGCCGTGGAGGATTCCCTGGGGCAGGGGAAAACCGGCGAGAAACCGCTGGTTCCCCTTTTCTGACCGCGGCTTTACCGCCGTGGTCAGAATTGCCCCAGAAGCACAGCCAGCCTGTTGGCGGTGCTTCCTCCGTCCCTGGCCCTGGCGGTCCATGACCGCCAGGGTCAGAATGAGGCCCTGTGTCAGAAAGAGGGGTCAAGCATCACTCAGCCATCCCAAAGCTGTATCTTCCATTAAGTCACCTACCTGTGTGGCTGATCATACCCCCATAGACACATATAGGCCCTGAGCATATTGTGAGAAGACAGCAAAATCTGTGACACATCCTAGCACACCTGCCCCTGATCATCCTCAACCTCCACAATGTAGTCAAAGGGCCTAGGTCGACTAATATGAGTGACAAATGACTGGCCAGGTCTCTAACCCTCTCCATGCACTCTCACCCTCGAATATTTACCCCTGATTTACATTCCTCACCTGGCACTTCTGTATACTCAGGGGCATATTTATACTTGTTTTGCACCAAATTTGCGTCATTTTTTTAAACGCAAATTCGGTCCAAAACTAACTTCATATTTATACCTTGGTGCTAGACTCCTCTAGCACCAAATTTATGGACGTGGAAACCTACTTTGCGTCAATGAGATGCAAAGTAGGTGTTCCAGTGCAAAAAATGACTCTATGGCCTTAGCGCCATATTTATCCCTGTGTTAAAATCACGCACGGGGAGGAGGGGTCAAATAATGGTGCAAAGCTTGCTTTGCACCATTATTTAACGCCTGGGCCAGGGCAGGCATTAGTGGACCTGTGGGCCTATTTCCATGGTGGTACACCATGATATAAGCCCACAGGTGGTCTCCCCAGGCCCCAGGGACACCCCCACCCATACGAGAGGGACAGTGGAGGATGGGGGACCCCATCCCAGGTAAGTATAGGTAAGTACAGGTTCGTTTATTTTTAAAGTGCCATTGGGGGCCCTGAAATGGGACCCCCTATATGGCACTGGGTGCAATGGCCATGCCCAGGGGACCCTGGGCCCCTGTGCTGGCCATTGGAGTAGTGGGCATGACTCCTGTCTTTTTTAAGACAGGAGTCATGTGGTATGGATGATTTTGAGTCAGAAAATGACGCTAGGCTGGTTAGAGTCATTTTTTGGTGCCTTCTGCCATACTGCCAGCCCCACCCGGCTAACGTAATTGTTTTGGACACTAGCCTACCCTTTGCACCGGCTTGCACCATTCCATAAATATGGTGCACAGCTGGTGCTCTGAAGTGGTGCAGGCCGGTGCTAAACTTTTTGGTGCAAAACTGCGTCAATGCGGTTTTGTACCAAAAAGTATAACTTAGGGCCTCAGTATACTGAGCACAGAGCCACGCCCCCTGAATTCCAAGTCAAGCAGCAGCAAGACTCTTCCTTCCTGTCTCCCGTGCCTGAAACATTCAAATAAGAACATGAGACCTTCAGAGTGCAATGGCACACTATCAACAGTGTATCTCCACTAAACTGCAATGCAGACAGATAACATTCCGTACAACAGCAAACAACCTCCCAATCTATCCACCCAACCACCCACTTTGGCCCAGTCCCACAAGGAATGCCATCCCTCCCCCCCTGTAATGGAAACCAAGCAGATCAGCAATGAAAGAAACCCAGAACAGAAATAGGTGCATGTATTGCTGAAAGGAAGTTTACAGGTGTTTGCCTCAGGACCTGCCATGAGAGGCAGTGAAGCACCCCCTTGTAAGCTGAGGGTATGAGGGTATGAGGCATCCAGGCCCATTCTTGCCAAGATGAATGAGATGGTGAGTGCAATGCTACCACCCCGCATCAAGAACATTACAGATGTACATGCCCCTCCTCTCATCAGAATGAGTCATTATGTGAGGCTTGGGATCTCATGGGGGAATGTTGTTCCGATTCTGTACTGTGCTGTACCACAGATATTCTGCAATCTGCTGCGGTGATTGAAAAAATGTGTTGTTTTCCCCCATGCCTGACTCACAAGCGCACTGGGTATAACATTGTGTACTGGATTCCATCCTGTACACGTTTTTGTTTCACCTGGGTAAACTTGGGCCTAGCTTCTTGAACCATGGTCTTAAAGTACAGGAACAGAGACACCTTTTTCCCTTCATATTTAAGGTATGCTTATCCTGCATCATCTGTAGTGCTGTATCCCTGTCCTGAAAGTTTAATAGGTGGGCTATGGTAGGCAGTGTCAGAGCCCCTGGTGGTGGCCTGTCACCTCAAGGATCTGTGGGCCTTCTCCACCACTAACAGTTGAGAGCATGCTTCAGTTCCAAATAGCAACTCCAGCAACTTCTCCTCATAGTCCTCAAACCTGCCAGTGTTAGTAGTCTCTGGCACTCCCAAGATATGAAGGTAATTGCGGTGTGACCTGGCCTCAATTACCTTAAGAATCTTCTCCATATTAAACAGCGTTTCACCTTTTCCACCAAATCCTCGCTGTGGATATCCGCTATTCCCCCACTTTAAGTTAGCTGTCATGTCCAGCAGCACTGTTAGGGCATCCATTTTGTGATTTATGGAGGTGAGGCTCTCCTGCATGGCCTTCAGTAGGATTTTCTTGTCTGCATCTGGTGCACCTACATCCAAGGTCGACTCTGAGGGCCCCCCGGGAGCAACCTCAGACACAGCAGAGCGCACACTCCCATGCACATTGAACTGCAGCTTGGGTTGCTTTCCATCAGGTTTCCCTATAATGGAGCACCAGTACTTCTGCCCCACAGCAGCATTTCAGGTCACCGCCACTAAAGTATAAGAAAGGGGGGCACACAACAGGCCCAGTAGAGTTTGAGGTACTACAGGGCACAAGGTGAGGCACTAGTTTGATGAAGGGTCCTCCATCCAATCTGCCAATGTCCTCCATAGCCTGAGAAGCATCCCAGGCATCATATGGCCAAGTCCCTCCTAACCCCTACCAGGCTCACTGGCTACAATAGGGCATGAGCAGACCAAAGGGAAAGAGGCAGCTTGCTGATACGTTGTGGAGGAGGGGCAATGTCTATGCTGCTATCTAGGAACCACCCACAGCTCCAGAAGTAGCCCACAGCTCCAGCAAGGCAGGACATCACCTCCTTCATCAACCATCAGCAAGCCCTGCTGTATTATCCGCTTACCAGAAGCTTTAGCACTTCAGCCACAGATCGGCCAGGCAGACAAGCACGAGTTGCCACAATCCTCCTGCATCGGCTCCATCTGCTCCGCTATTGCAGGGCCGCTGCTGCAGCAGGTACAAGTCACTGTCTACTTCTTCGATGCCCTCCTCTTCATACAGCCCCCAACAGGGCTCAGGAGGCACAAGGGTCTGGCACCATCCCACAGCCCCTCACTCCTCTGCTTCATCCAGTCACATTCCACCCACAGTGCTGTTATGTTGCTGTTTTAGCCACAGCACTTCCACCAGCTCATGAGGGGCCCAATGGATGTTAATTGCTAGCCGAGGTGCAAGATAGGCTGCACTCACACCTCATATATAAAGGGCATCCTGTTTCATACTGCCGGTGTGCATATTGACCAGGATCATGCCTGATTGTTATATTGGATGACAACGGCTTCACACAAGTGCTGACATCTTGCACGCTGGTTCTCTAGTGCTCCTGATGTGTGCAGAATTACTGTAGTTCTAAAAATACAGTGATTGTGAAAGCAGAACTACAGAAATTCAGTTAACATTATGGGAGAGGAACACATTGGAATCAGTTCACTTTTTTGGAAGTCTAATCTATTCCATGCCACAAGTTTGGTAGTCATTTTAATTTTTTTAAAGTCTAAACTAACAATTCTCACAACAAAAAATGAATGTGAATCATTAGGTAAGGTGCAATCCTCCTGTTTGAGGTTTTTCGATTCTGAATGTAAAACAGAAAGCAAAGTAGACAAACTGCCTCATTACGAGGTTGGCGGCTCGCTTTGGCGGTCAGGACCACCGCTGCTGTGGCTGTCCAACCACCACGTAAAGACCCTGGCAGTCGGACCACCAGGTTCCACCAGCACCGCCAGGATCCATGATACCGAGAGCGTGGTGGTGGCGGAGATCATAATCTGCCAAAGCAGCGGTGCATGCAGTGCTGCCCTGTGGATTACAACCTCGTTCTCCACCAGCTTTTTGTTTGTGGATTTACCGCCATGTAAAGGCTGGTGGAGGACAGGTGCAGAGGGCACATGGGGGCACTGCACTGCCCAACCACTTGGTATTGGAAGTGCAGGGGTCCCCTTGCCCAGCACCGTGGGAATGTTCACTGTCGGCATTGCAGACAGTGAACATTGCGAGAGTGCTGATGCACCCTGAAGGCTACGGCAGTGCCGCCAGTCTGATTATGAGCTGGAGACAATACTGTAGCCTGTTTCCCGCTGTGCCGACTGGAAACTCCTAATAGGTCCGGCAGTGTGGACGCCACAAGAGCAGCGGCCACCCTGTCGGGAGTTTGCAGGCGGGCTTTCCTGTCTGTCAAACTGATAATGAAGCCCAAAGTAATTTATAAGAGTTCCGAACCAGGAACACAGGTTGGATGTATGGACCAAAGATGACAAGAAAGGAAAAGATACAGACATCAGTGAGTTCAAGATTACTACAGGGGCTTCAAATCTATAAGTTTAAATCTAAACACAATTCAATCCTTGAAAGTCTTTGACATCCTCTTAAATTATGCAAATAGCTTAGTGATCCATTGGTAGGGATGACTGGCAATACATCATTATGCCTGCTCCAAAAGAAGAAATTCATATTTTATCCAAAAGAAGGCAACGTCAGGCATTCATTTAGAGATATGTTCCATGCAGGGGTAATAACGTGTCTGCATGGAGGTAATGTGGTATTACCACTGGATTTAGAACTAATGTGCAAAAAAATATAATTAAATCGTGTTACCTTGTGTTCTGATACCGGGGTCTTATCCCAGAACTGTCCACAAAGTTAAAATCTAGGTTCTAGGGACGTTTCCAAATTGAATATGGTTGTCAATCGATTAAATAGATATAGGAGGAAACCTTTCAGCCTTAAGTAGTTTTATATAAAAAGGAACATCCTAAAATTAGCTTAACAAAGAAAATGAGGTGGCAGTTAAAAATAAAGGAACTTGGCTAGAAATTCTGGGCTATAAGCATTTATATAAAAGCGTTTTTTGCAATATGGAGCCTATTAAATGTGTTTAAGTCCAGAGAGATGTAGGAGTGATGAGAAAACTTAAGCATCATTCTATCAACACAATATTGGACTGTGTGAAGGTGGTGAAGAAGATTATTAGGCATTCCAGGTAAACATTGTCAAAATAGTCTGTTAATGACCCGATTGAGGCCCGTATGACTAAAAAATGCACGTTCTCTGGTCAAAAAGGAAGAAACGTTCTTAAGATCTTTAGCAGTAAAAAATAAAGAAACATGGTTTTGAAGACATGTTAAAAAAAAGTTTTTCATCAAAAATGATGCCCATGTTGTTCCCCCGGGTACCTTGATCCCAGTTTTATCAAAATTAAGCTCAAGATAGTTATTTCACATCCATGCTACTGCTAGCTTCTAATTTCCTTCCAATACAGGCAACTGGCAGCCAATGATCTTTTAGTGAGTATTGTATGAATTTTTTTTTTATTTAATACCGTTTTATTGTTTGCTTAAATACAGTTGTAAAAAATATTAATTTTAGATTCATTTAATACATGTTAGTTAAAATATTAATTTAATTTGTTAGTATTGTTGGTGTAGTTGTTAATATTTTGTAAAGTAAAGTTTGAAATGTGAAAAAGAGTTTTTGAACCTAATTCATATTCATAATGTATAGCAGGTTGTCTGGTTTGCAGAGGAATAGAGTAGGAAATCAATTAAATTATAATAAATTCCATTTAATTGACAATTAATTTTGTATTGTAAAATAATTATTTTATTGATTAATAATTATGTAAATTGTTTTATTGATTAGTAGTTATATTATGCATTATATCATATGTAATTTTTTTAAAGCATGATAACTATTTATTTTGCTTATTAGTTTTATTTGTTTACAATTTTTAAATTGTTGTTGTACCTAATATTTGTATTTGACATTTTATGATATTTATATGCTGATATTGTTGTTAGTAATTGATATGTTATTAGTGGCTTCTTTGTTTCGTAGCTGAACAAGGTGGTAAGTTATTGATTAAAAAATTGTTTTTGATAATAATATTTAATTGATAATTATTTTCGCAATTTGATAATGTTGGATATATGTGTGCTGTTTATTTTTTAAATCACTAATTTAGTGGTAAGTGTTTTTAATAACAATTTAGGTAAAATGTGTTTAATGTATTGTATTTAAGAGTTAATTTGTTGTTTGATTTGAATTTTAAAATAACTTTCTTTTATTTAATATGTAAATTCAGATTTTTACATGTTGACTGTTTTTTAGGTAGAGAAGTAGGTAGGCAAGTTATTTTTCAATTGTTTTAATTGTATTACAGTTTTAATATTATTATATATTCATTTTTAATTGAGATATATAAAGCTTTTTCATTATTTAAAATTTGAAGTAATCTTTTGTAGCTATTAAGTATTTACACATTTGGTAGAAAATTATTAAGATGTGGAAAGTTATTTGAAGTTCCTTTAAATACTAAGGCCCATATTCATACTTTTTTAGCGCCGCATTTGCGTCGTTTTGTGACGCAAAATCGGCGCAAACTTACAAAATACAATTGCATTTTGTAAGTTTGCGCCGATTTTGCGTAAAAAAATTACGCAAATGCGGCACTAAAAAAGTATAAATATGGGCCTAAATTTTCCCTGCTTTTGTTTGGACTGGAGTGAGAATAGTAAATGTAAGCCCTCTAGAGTTTCACATGTTCTCTACTTTTATGTAGATTGGAGTGGGAATAGTACGCCCTCCCCTCCCTGAGCCAATAGTGACCACAGGGATTTCATCTTCTGTGACCAAACCACATATGTAAGGGGGAGAGGGGGCACATGGCCCCTTTTCTCAAGCCAATAGTGGCCCTGGAGGCCAAAACATAGATATTTGCAGCCCCCTACCAGAGCCTTTTTAGGCCCCAGGAACCTGGAGAACTATTCTGTCCCGGTGGTGGACTTCTTGGGGCAGAGTCCCAGCCCCAGGGGCCATATCCCCTGGGGATGCATGTCGCTATAAAAGGGAGGGGGGATGCAGCCCCCCCAAGCCTACAGAGGCATCGGGGACCCCTTCCCTTGCAGCCTCTCTACATTGTAGGTGGGAGCCCCAGTGCCCACCTGGGCACTCACCAAGCACTGCATTGGGATCTGCGGGAGCCAGCATGTGTGGAAGCCGGTATTGCTCCTACTCAGAGGGAGAAGCTTTCTTTCAATGCTCACTCCAATGGGAGCAATATCTGTTTCTCTGGCTGCAGCAATGAGGGCAGGGAAACAGATGTCTGTTCCTACCTGACGGGAGCATATGTAAATTTCCCACCAGCTGGGAGCAGGCTTGGCTTCCCTGCCCACACTGCTGGAGGCAGGGAAGATATGTTGCTCCTGCCTGGTGGGAGATTCAAAAATGCTCCCAGCAGGTGGGAGCAAACATATGTTTCCCTGCCTGTGCTGTTGCAAGCAGGGAAACTACCCTGTCCCGGTGGTGGGCTCCCTGGGACAGAGAACTTGAGCTGGCCCAGTGGATGGGGTCCCTGGGGCATTTAGAGGCTCAGAGAGAGGGGCCACATGGCTCCTCTCCCTTTTTAAGGTATTTTACGGCCCCAGAGAGTGGGGTTTCCCAGGCCTTTTAAGGTTTGAAAGTAAGGCCGTATGGGCCTCCCTCCCTTTTTTTGCTGAATAGTGCTCCAGGTTTTGGGGTCCCTTGGGCCTCTTTAGAGGTTTGGGGAGAGACATGCCCTCATCCAACATCAGGGGGTTCATTGTTTTTGAGGCGTTGAATAATATGAAGCATCTTTCGACCTATTGAAATGTGAGGATAGTGCACATAGTGTGGTTTTGGGTCCTGCAGACTGTTTTATTTTGTTTCTCTTATCAAGCTGTTTTGATATTATCTGCAATAAATGACTTGAGTAAATGAGGCCATGCAACCTTGTGTGTCTACTGCTTAGTGTGATATGGATAACAGGTGATGCGAATAACATCCTATACAGGTATACACAGGATTATAGTATGTTTGAATTTTGATTTCAGATCCTAACACAACAGAGATTTGAATACATTACAAAAATTGTGATTCAAGATGATATAAATGTGATATAATTTAAATGATAGGGTTTAATTGCAGAAATCTATCAGGTATGGATTACATTCATAACGGACAAGTTATTATGTGACTGAAATATGATGTGTAATCTCTATGAAGGGCTTTCCATAAGGTTCTGTTTTCAACATATAGGTGGTCATTATGACATTGGCGGCCTATTCCGAAAACTTCCATGGCGATGGCTGCCAACAGACTACAGAGGAGGTGGTAATTTGCCCACTAGATTATGACACACAAACACAAAACCGACAGAAACCAGCCACAACCACAAGTCCTCCAGACCCAACGAAGGCGAAAAACTGTTGGACCCACCACCCTCACCGCTACACCAGCAAAATACCACAAATCACCACAGCAGACATTGAACGGTGGTGGAAAGCCATTGGCAGTGCACACCACTGCGGCGGAATTGGGCATCCAACACCACTACAAGCCAACATTGGCCAGATCAAAAAACCCACACCTGACACATATACACACACCCTACACACCCACCAACAGCAATATAAAACACCCCCCGCATAACCCACAATCCGTTGCAAACACAATAAAGACTGCTGCTCCTTGCCAGGGCAATCCCTTAGGGAACTGCTCACACACACCACATTTACCAATACATGTGTCACGCATTACACACCACACACCCTACCACAACACTGAACACCCTCTGCACAACACACAATAGGCATGTCCCCACAAAATAACCCCCCGTTTCACTGACGAGGAGTGCTACAGATAGCAGGAATTAGATCTGACTCCAATTGTTGACACAGCTCAGTAACTGTGGCCCTGTCCAGACGATAGATGAGTATGATGTGCTGGTCCTCCAGTGTAGCCAAGTCCACTTGGGGTCTGTACATGGGTGCTTGTCTCCTCCTCCCCATCCTCTGCTGAGATTGGTATCTAAGTGAGACAAAATTGAAATGTTTGTGACTACAGGAAGTATGGACACACAATATCACAGTACACAGAACGTGTATGTATGTAGAAGACTGGAATTGTCTAGGTGTGTACAATCGATACCAATGACGCACATTAATTTGTTCAACATGAGTACTAGCAATAGGAAATGGCAATTGCCTGTCATGTATGCAGGGACAGGTGGAAGTGAACTCACTCTGCTGGCATTTGGCATCATGGCAGAAAGCGGTCTGCATCTCCGTGCAGCTCCTCATCATTGGTTAACATGGATCTCTATGGAGTACAGGAACCAATGATGATCAATGCCAGTGGTGACAGTGTTCACCGCCGTGGCTGTGACCTCCATTTTCTCGGTACCACTTCACTTGATTCCTGACTCTCTATGGTTGAACATCTCCACTGTGTGTGCTGCTGTGACCTGTGCCTGGAACCTACGATGGCCTGTGCTACAGGGGAAAGAACCCCAGCCTTCACATCGGAGGAGTTGGAGAAGCTTGTGGATTGGATCCTGCCCCTGTATGGGCCTCTAGACCAACAGGAGAGTACATCATGGACACATTGGCTGCCACATGGCTGCATAAACATGTATGTGTGTGCTGGAAGTGTGTCATTGGAGGTGTGTTGACTGCATGCAATGTGTATGCAGAGGCAGGGGTCATGTGTGTGCTTAATGTAGGTCATATGCAGTATGTAAGCCATTTGTGCAACAGAATGGATTGCTGAGTTCATGGTGTCCTTCTGTCTGTGTCTCCTCTGCAGGTCAGCACCCATCAAAAGAAAGGGTTCTGACGTGCCATCACCAAGATTGTGTGGATTCTGGGGGTCCATAGCCAGCGGAGCACCCACTGCAGGAAACTGTGAGAGGACCTAAGACGCTGGACCCAGAAGATCGCGGAGGTCCAGCTGGGGATGGCCTCGCAATGAGTGAGGGATGCCCGTTGGAGCCTGACCCCCTTAATGGACCGCAAACTTGCAGTGGCCAATCCTGAGTTGGATGGGTGCTTGAGGGCAGCACAGAAGCCACAAGGAAGTGAATACTGTACAGACTGTGTGTTTTTTAAATTATTTAGTTGCCTGGCATGGGGTTTGGGTGCAGGGTTATAGTCAGTGGATGCCCCAATATGCCGGTTTAGCTTTTACTGTGTGGTCCTGCTTAGCTATGTAGGGTGGTATGTATATTTGATATTGGTAAGTAGCTTTCATACAATGGCAGACAGGGCTTAGTTGAGTCCCAGTAGGTATGCAGATGGAAGTGTTTGGGTTCTTTACTGCTGTTGTGCTCAGGTATTGGATTGTCATTGGGCACCATACTGCACAGTATTAGTCCCAGTGAGTGATTCTCAGTGTGAGTGTGTGACAGTGATGTGTATGCTAGCTGTGCTGCTGGTTCTGTGATTTACCCTGTGCTCCCTTTCTTTCTCCCTCATCCTCTCTCCTTTTCTTATCATGTCCTTGTTTGCATTAGCATCATCTGCTGAGGGAGCAGGGGCACTGGTGAGTGGGGAAGCTGCAGCCCACAGGACCCAGGAGGTGGAGGGCACTAACGCCGAGGGGACCAGTGGGTTGGAGGACGAGTGGAGCACCACAGGATAGACTGGAGCGATGACTACAGACTCTGATTCCTCCTCCGCTGGAAGCTCCATGGTGGTGGCAGACCTCTCTGGGACCACCCCAGTTACAAGTAATTCCGCCACTCCCCATACCAGCACTGCCCTCCCAGTAGCCCCCACCCAGTTGCCTGTGACCCAGCCTGTGCCCGCTCACCAGAAGGGCGGGCGTCTCCTTCGCCCCAGGCACCTCAGGCCCTACCCCAGTCAGCCCTGCTGCCCTCAGTGAGGAGGCTATTGATCTTCTGAGATCCATCTCTGTAGGGCAGTCAACCATAGTAAATGCCATCCAGGGGCTGGCAGCCCAGATGCAGCAATGCAATGCCTACCTGGAGGGCATTCACTGTGGCTTGGTCTGCCCTACAGACATCGTTTCAGGCTCTGTCCTCCTCCCTGATGGCAGCCAGTGTCCCTGGTCCTTCTGTCCCCCCTCCAACTACCTGTTCCCAGTCCCAAAGCCCTCTCCCCCAACCATCAGACAAGCATGCACCCAAAACAACAGACAGGACTCGCACAGACAAGAACAGGCACCACACTTCACACCGCAAGCACACACATAGCCAACACAGAAGCATATTCAACAACACCACTGCCTCCACTGTCTCCCCCTCCTCCTCCTTCATCACAGTGACATCAACACTCACACCTGCAAGCACTGCATCATCAGTCCCAGATCCTGCCTCCTGTACAGCCTTGCCCACAGTCACGACAACAGCAGACACGCAGACAGGCACCCCACATGTGCAGTCACCACCACTGCCATCACAACCTCATGCAGCACCCCACCTCACTTGCAGATACTACAACAACCTATGTACACATGTCCTGTTTGTCCTCTCCCACCCTGTCTGCCCCCTCCAATTACACATAAACGCTCCCACTCAGACACCCAACAGCAATCCACCTCACCCACGCACACTGTCCATGCACCTGCACCCAAGTCCAACACACCTACTCCTCCTACAACCACTCCCTTTACCTCCACTCCCAATCCTCCTCCCACAACCCTTCCCTTTGTTTCTAAGAAGCTTTTCCTTTCCTGTCTTGACTTGTTCCCTCCCCCCACCCTGCCCATAAGAGAAAGATCCCTTCCCCAGCCCAGTACCTCCAGCTCCCAGTCGACTCCTGTTCCTCCCCCTAAAACTACACCTGCCACTAAGGGGCACAAGAGTGGCACTCCGGCCCCAGCCCCAAGCCCACTCCTCCATCCCCTAAACAGAAGGGTAAAGACCCAACCCTCCCAAACCCAAGCCCAAGGACCCCCCCAAGAAGAATTCCCTCAGCCCCCCACCCCTGCCCCCTGAGATGCCTGCCTAACATCGTCATGCTGCCCCTGCCCAGTGGAGAGACTGGGCTGTCAGGAGTCAAGTTGGGCCTTGGACGTTGCCCTGTGGCCATTTGTTGACTTTGGACTTGCCAATGGCCCTACTGTCCATTTGTACACATGTAAATATTTAGATTTTTTTCTAATTGGGGCCACTGTTCCCACATGATTACAGTGGTTGGACCAGAGGTATGTGTCCTAGCTTTCTTTGCTCCTGGGTAATGTTGCTGTTGATTTGCTCTGCAGATTGTTCAGGGTGTGAGGTATGTGTGTTTAGTGTGTGTTGTGTATTTGGGTGTGTCACTCTCCCCTCCCTCCCTTGTGTGCTAGGTGGCTGTACTCACCTTTGTCGTCTTCATCTGCGCTCCTGGACTGCCATTGCGTGGTACAGCATTGGCAGGACTTCCAGTTCGGGTTCCATGGTGGCTGCAGACTCCTCTGTGTCCCTGGAGGTGAGTGTCTCCTTTTATGTGATGTGTTGATGCCAGGCTTTTGGTGGCAGTAGTCCCGCCCAGGGAATCCTGGCGGTCTGCTATGTCATATTATGGTGGTCAGGTCTTTGTCGTCCACCTGCCTGAAGATGTCTACCGCCGTGGTCAGTGGACGGACAGCACTGGTGGTTGGGGTGGTACATTGGCTGTCTATGGGGGGGAACACTGCCATGGTCATAATTTGGGGGTCTTCATCGCCAGCCTGGCGACGGTACCACCACCATCACTAGCGTGGCGGGCAGCTGACCGTCAATGTCATAATGAGGGCCATAATCTTGATAAAGTTTTCTTACTACATGCTGAGTTTTAGGTTTTTGACATAGCTCTAATGTGGAGTATGATACATACATTCCCTTGGTACAGGGTATTTGATGTGACAAGTAGCTTCCCTCGAGTACTAATGTTGTTCTGAATGATAGAGAATAACAAGACAGTGCCTGAGCTCTTAACTGTATATGCAGTATTCAGTTTGACATATTAATATAAAGTCATGTGTGTGAGAAGAAAGGCTTTTGCAGGTTTCTCCTCACTTCGGACCCCATTTGGACTATTAGCTGCTGGTTTTCAACTCTGAGAGTGCACTGAGGCCCGCTAACCAGACCTCAGTGGTAGTGTTTTAATCCCATACAAATTGCATGTCGAATTGGATGCACCCAATTGTCAAGGCCTGGCTTACTTATAAGTCCATAGTACATGGTACCAAGAGTACCCAGGACATGTAAGACAGTGTCCACTCAGGGCTGCAGCCCTGTTTGTACCACCCTTCATGTGACAAGATACAAAATGGCTTCTAGCTTGCCACTGCAGACTGGAAGAACAGTGTTTTCACTGCCAGTTCAACTTTGCCATTTAAATCTTGGACAAAGGAGCCCTATCCTTTGACCTTATATATGTCTCCCCTAAGAATGGAGTACAGAATCCCTTGGTAGGGAGCTGTATTTTGTTAAGTATGACATATGTTTTGTGCTATGTCTTAGCAGCAACACTTTCAAATTGTAATTTTGCTGTAGGTAAAGTTGGGAGCCGCATTGGCTAACACAGAGTTACTGGGTGCCATCCCGCATTGCATCTCAAGTCTATCCCTCCAGGGCCCCTCCCTGCAAGCACTCAGGGCATAGCACACAGGGGATTGCTTATCTCTTGTATTGGGGCCATAAATCTTCTCAGGCTGCTTTGCTTATTGAAATGTGAGGTAAGAATGCTTGCAAGACTTTTCATTCTGTTAAAATAAAAAGGAAATACTTTTCCAGACTAATTTTCCAATTTCTGTTCAGATGTTTACGAACTTGAGGTAGTGCAATTATCTTCTTGTCTCTCCTCAAGGGCTTGTGATTTCTGATGTCAGTAGCTGCCAGTGACCACGAGAACATGGCAGGAAAAGATGAAATCATGAGACATGGTTGACCATTTATGTGGCGCGAAAAGTCCAGTTCTGAATTTACAATGCCAATAGCTCCAACTCAAGAAAAACTAGACTTATTGCATTGAAAATGCTTGTTTACTATTGTCAGCATTTATACTTATACAACATAAACGATGCACTATCTAAAGTATCATCCTTGAAAAGTGGGGGAAAACAATTATATAGACTGTATTAAAAAAAGAATTGCACAGTATTTCACTGCAAATTAGCAATACTCTGCATTGCACTCACTACAATTTTTAAACAATGATTTTATCTGTATTTGTTCTAATAATGTGAAGAAATATATGCTAAATATAAGAACCTCATCATTAGAAGTGCTTCAGTAACAGTACTAGGTATATAAGGCAAAACAAAGCCTTATAAAGACCTCACCTTTGGTAGGCCACATGATGTTATAAATCCTGTTGATGCATATAAAATAAGTAGACTATTCCACTTTTGCAACTGTTACTCTCCTTAGAACTTTGGTTTGAGAAACATAAGACAGGAACTTGGTAACGTGCACTACTAATAGAAAGAAACATATACTGAAAATGAGAACTTCATCGTTAGAAGTGCTACATTAACACTACTAGATGTACAAGGCAAAGCAAAGATTTATAAAGACATCACCCTTGGTAGACTGCATGATGTCATAAAACATGATTATGTATCTGCAATAAGTAAAGTATTTCAATTTTACAACTGTATTCCCCCTTACAACTTTGGTCCTAGAAACAAAAGATAGGAATTTGCTAGCTTTCAAGGCAATCTTTACTTACATTTAAGGTTGCTTTCATTGCATTCTGTCCATCCACTTTTACTTTTTAGATAGACAGTGTAACGACCAGATCTAATAGTAACCCCTTCATGAAAAATGATAGCGACAGTCATATATGTTTTATCAGAGATAGATATCTGTCCTCCTTTAAAGCTTGTGATCTCAGTATGTAATTTCTTGCCATCTGCTCTGCAGCATTGTAGCATTAAAATGACATACTTCCCACTCCTTGCTACATATAAAGTCGAAAGAATATCTATTTGACAATTTGGACATACATTGTTTTCAGTAGCTTTTTTCAACAATGTGTCAAAACTTACACATTTGGAATCTAGTAATGTTGAATAAATAAAAGGATCTTATTCTATTTGTGTTGATATGTATGAGAAATCTTCACATTCATGGTGCCATGAGTAACTAAGTCCAAACAAGTGATTTATAAGTATCTCTTCTTCTTTTAAGACACCCGGGGCAGATTTATACTTTTTCAGGCAAAAGTGCGTTAATGCAGGTTTGCCTGAAAAAGTATAGTGCCGGCTAGCACCATTCCAAGATGCAGGCCAGGCACCATATTTATGGAATGGCGCTAGCCGGCGCTAATGCCCTGTCAGCGTCCTTGGAAAGGACGCTAACAGGGCTGAGGTGGTGTAGGGAAAACCGGGGCTTGTGCGCCGAATTATGGTGCTACACTGTTCAGAGGCAGAAAAATTGCCTCTAAGCAGTGTAGCCCCATTTTCGTGTGCACAACCCCCATGGACATGTCTCCTGTCTTAGTAAAGACAGGAGCCATGCCCACCACTCCAATGGCCATGCCAAGGGGATGAATGTCCCCTGGTCATGGCCACTTTGGCCTGTGCCGTGCAGAGGGCCCCAAGTTAGGGCCCCCGAGCGGTGTTGGAGAAAAAAATATATATACTTACCAGGACTTACATGGGATGGGTCCCCAATCCTTAGGTGTCCTCCTGGTGTGGGTGGGTTTGTCACTGGGGCCAGGGAAGGGCACCTGTAGGCAATTTCCAGGGTCTCTGACCATGGAAATATGCCTACAGGTCCCCTTACGCCTGCTCATTCCCAGCCGTTAGATAATGGCGCTAAGCAGGTTTAGCACTATTATTTAAGGCTCTTCCCCCATGCTGGATTTTAGCACGGGGATAAATATGGTGCAAAGGCCATATCGTCCTTTTCTGGACGGAAAAGCCTACCTTGCATCTCATTGACGCAAGGTAGGTTTTCCCATCCAGAAAACAACATTAACATAAAAAAATGACACTAAATCAGCGCAAACCGAGTATAAATATGGGCCCAAATATCACCATTAAAAACTCCTGTGCATTCTCTAGAGTATTTCGAGTAAACTGTACTGATCCACTACATAGATCTACAGTGTCTTGAATAACTGATGCAGAAAGTATTTGCGTTCTCTCAGTATGCAAATGGTTCAACAAACTACACAGTGCAGAACACAATACCTTCTGTTGTTTTTCTTGAACTGCATCTACAATAATGGGCAATGCAACAAAAAAAATGGTTACCACAACATTAGCATACCAATTTACAGTAGAGGGGTTTGACAATTGATAACCTACAATATCTCCATCATTTTAATTTTTTTGTTTCTGAGCAGCTTCCTTTTTCTCTTTCATTTCCTTCTTTGCAACACCATGACTACATTGATTTGAAATTTTCCACTTCAGACAGATGGAGCATTTTTTATAAACTGGATACTGTCCAAAATGAGGAACATAAACATTTTGTAATCCGTTTTATTCTGTAACTCAACTACAGTGTGCGTTTGCACTGGTGTCATTAAATTCAACTAGATACAAACTAGACTATGTCCTAACTGTAGACAAAGCTACATATGACATAACCTCCTTAAAGACTGTACTACCAATAGTAATAAATGCTGCATCCAAACCTAAACCTTGTCATTTATGAATAGTAACAACATATTCTAGAGAAACTGGAAAATGTTTCTGTAGAACATATAACTCTTTCACAAGCAAAAAATGCGCACTAGACCTTCCAATTTTCTTTGCGCTAACATATTCCTAATTAATTCTTTGTATTCAAAATGTAACCAAATATTTACATTTCCAGTACTTCCAAAAACATTCCTAGTTTCATCACTGAGCAGTGTTTTGAATAGACAGCTCACCTTTCACAGGTATGGGTTGCAGTAGATCTCCAAAAACTATTAAACATTTTCCAACAAATAAGATACCATAACCGGTCTCAAAACATTGTGCATTCTCAAATGTACAATGCAAGCATTAAGTTTGTGAACATGCTCACCTCATCAATGATTAAACGTTTTAACCTTTTTAACACTCTTGACCCTTCATGATAAGCTTTACCAGATAACTTTTGGTATTCTAGCTTGTCATGTTCCACAAGCACCATCAAAAGTTAATGTAAAGTAAGTAGTTGATATTGTGAGCAGCTAGTCCAGTAGGTGCTGTAATTACACATGATAAATGAAGGGTGTAATCTTCTTATGAAAGCAGTAAGAACTTGTATGAAGAAATGTTTACCAATACATGCTTGGTCGCTGACATTCAGCAGTATACGCTTAAATGTTGGGCATGCACACTGTTTATTGTCATGAAGCAAACCATGCTCAAATGTGGCTTTCACTTCCATATATTGTTTCGTATGGTCATTATTTAGCTGTTCAACTAAATCTACCAAATCAGTGGTTTCCCTGTCTTTCTTGCTCCATTGCATTCTTAATTTCATTCCTTGCAATTACAGCCTAATTTTCAATTATAGATGGTCCAAGTGGTCCCTGACTTTGAGGGCCTGAACTTTGGCTGATTTGTGAATTCTCCTTAGCTACCATAGCAGCAATCGTATCTTCTTGTTCAATTTCATCATTTAACATTTTCAAGTAGTTAGAACATGCGAGAACACTGAATACCACCCTTGCAGAATTAAAAGACTTCACAGCTGTCAAACTCTCCTAGTAATTCTGATTCAGAACACCAAAACAGTTGCAGAAGTGCCAAATAGAAAAACTCTCTATTTTCAGCAGTCTGGCAACTGAGTTTTCTATGATTAATTAGACTGTCTTTGCTATGTCGCACAAAACACCCATTGCAACCGACTACTGCAAATGTTCCTTCATCTACATTTCCTGTTACATTGTTTCTCTATGTGCAGTACTGGAGCACTTCGTAGAGACAAACATTATAAGGTGTGGACTTCTTTTTAGATAGTAACTGTCTAACATGTTTGTTTTTACAATATTCGAACAGAAAATTTGGCAAGATATTACATTTCTGGAAACAACTTAAAAACTCTGCTTTGCATTGATGCCAGGCCTAGACTCACCCAAAATAAATCCTCTCAACTTAGAATATAAACTAGCTGAACTGAACCAATCACAGCATTTATAGGATCCATTTTCCCTGTGTGAAACCATTTTAAAACTGAAGCTGTACAATTTTAATTTTAATGTGAGAGACTTTTCAGCGGATATCTATTCCCACACATCTTTTATCTCCGTCTTCTCAGATTTTGCTATGCATGAAGTTACATATTGAGCAACGGCTATAGAATTGTCTACCACAAACTGAATATCCATTTTGGCATTCCACATTTTCAAAATGGCAGGATTGTAGTCATTAATACATTTTGAAGCCTCTGTTCTTCTGAGGTTGTAGGTGTTTTGGGCTGATTTACGAGTAAGTGTATATCTCACTGCAGACATAAAACTGTTTCTCTTCCTTTAGAAATGACAAGTCTTGGAAATCCAAAACAACATCAAGTGTAAAAATGTCCTTTTGCTCTGTATTTCCACCGACAGTACTTCTCACATCTATGTGATTGGAAACACAGGACTTGCTGCTTTAGTCAATTTTCCTCCACATCTTTTTGGATGCTACATGTAATATACTGTCCTATAAAAAGAGAGTACAGAGTCATCTGTGTCTGCTTCAAATTTAGGTGCATCTTTTATCCACAACAGCATATGACTATAAGGAGCACCTCTTGCTTGTTATTCTTTTTGTCAAAAGAAATCAGTAACATCTCCAAGAGGTGGATCTTTTTGTTGCAGATGAAGGAAAATAGAAATCAGTGGTTGCAGAACCTGCACACATCTGCAGGATCCAAAGAGCAAAGTTCTCCTGGTGTCTTCAATTCAATGACTTTGATAATAGAGCTGGCTTATCACAAAAACTCATGTAAGTCGTCCCATGGATACTCTGCACAACTCAGTGTAACAAACCAAGTTGGTGCACCTACATTTTGCAACATACACTTCAGCTCACCATGACGATACCAATATTAATTAGTCCGATGTTGACATGCCATCAAATTTATCAAATTTTACTCAAGCTTCTCACCTTTGACAATGAGTTTTTTTCCACAACGTCTTTTCCAGACATATTTTATGCATATTAACTCCTGTCTTCAGAATATGGTTAGCAGCCTATGACAGTCCAGAAAAATCACTTTCAAATAAAAGATGGAATACATATGGAATAATTTGTCGATGTCTAGGGTCCTCTGAATATAAACTTGTTGATCTATACACAGCTGTGTCATTTGCACAGGGTGGTTATCATACCCTATATCAACTCCAGTTGGAAATAGTTGAAAATAGTTGAGAAAAACATTGAGCTTCTAAACATTTCTCCCACATACTCATTGGAGTTCACTGGAGCTCCTTTAGCTTGTTTCATCTGATACAGTTCAATGGCATCTCCCATACCCTCTTTTGAATGCAGTGGATAGATACTGTAGTGCTCATATATTGTGTCAGATCTACTTCTATCCACTTTTCCAAACTGTCTCTATGCAACTTTCATGTGCGACAACATCTTTGAAGTACACATTATTCTCTTTAAGATGCAAAGTAGTTTTGTTCATCTTAATCACATCTACTAGTTCCTACCAGATGTTTTTGTTTTTTGTGGACACACTATTCACTAGAATAAAAAGTGGTTCATCCAGATCTCTCTCTACACTCACTGTTTCAATATTGTGTTTAAAATGTAAAGGGAAATACACAACTCTACCTTTAATGCCTTTCTGAAGCTCAGAGGGTGGTAGTTTCCCAGTCTTTGGTTCCACACAAACTATTTCTTGAAAATGATGTGTAGATTGTATGAGTATTCCTTCATAACCACTCAGATCTTGAGGTTCCTATGGAATTTCAATCACCTCTAACTTATTGTATATTGTTCTTGAAGGCATTTGTTGTCCTTTAATTTATGATAGCAATACTTACACATGATCTGGCGTGTTGACAAATGTTCCTCCACAAATAAACACTGCAAATTCTAGCCACTTGTCTCTTTTTTCTTGTTCAGTTTTAAAGAACACATCAAGAGTTTGTATTTGGCCTTTGTAGTGAGTGCATCAACAACAAATACAAACATGGTTTGGTTTCTCTATAGAAACTGCTTTAAACATTGCTATTTCTCATGCAAAGTTATCAGTACTGTTAGTCTTTTCTTCCTTGGCGTGGTCTCCCTTAACGTTTTGCCTCTGTTCCCCAGGTTGTTGATGTGTGCTGGACTCTGATTTTACTGTTTATGTTACTCTGGGCACTTTACCACTGCTAACCAGTGCTAAAGTGCAAGAGCTCCTTTACAAAATGTGTATGTAATTGGCATATCCATGATTGGCATATTTGATTTATTAGTAAGTCCCTAGTACAGTGCACTGGAGGTGCCCAGGGCCTGTAAATCAAATGCTACTAGTGGGCCTGCAGTACTCGTTGGGCCACCCACATAAGTAGCTCTGTAATCATGTCTCAGACCTGCCACTGCAATGTCTGTGTGTGCAGTTTTAACTGTAAATTCGACTTGGCAAGTGTACCCACTTGCCAGGCGTACACCTTCCCTTTTCTTACATGTCAGACACCCCTAAGGTAGGCCCTAGGTAGCCCCAAGGGCATGGTGCAGTGTATGGTTAAAGTAGGACATATAGTAATGTGTTTTATATGTCCTGACAGTGAAATATTGCTAAATTCGTTTTTCACTGTTGCAAGGCCTGTCCCTCTCATAGGTTAACATGGGGGCTACCTTTAAATCTGATTACAGTGTAGATTCCCTTTGGGAGCTGATGGACATGTGGAGTTTGGGGTCCCTGAGCTCACAATATAAAAATACATCTTTTAGTAAAGTTGATTTTAAGATTGTGTGTTTGAAAATGTCACTTTTAGAAAGTGAGCATTTTCTTGCTTATACCATTTCTGTGACTCTGCCTGTTTGTGTATTCCCTGTCTGGGTCAGTTTGACAGTTGGGCTGGTTGCACCTCACACTAGACAGTAACACAAAGGGAGCTGGGGTGTAGCCTGCATATCCTGATGAGCCATCTGTGCTAGGAGGGAAGGGAGGAGTGGTCACTCACACCTGAAAGGGTTGTGCCTGCCCTCACACAATGCAGTCTCCACCCCCCTGGTGAGTGTCTGGGGCCTGGCCTGGGCAAGGCATGATTTCACATTCCAAAGAGACTTTACTTTGAAGTAGGCCTACTTCAAAGGAGAAATTGGGTATAAAAATTGCACCCAAAAGAGGAACCTCTGCCTGGAGAAGAGCTGAATTGCGGAGGAAGAAGAGCTGCCCTGCCTGTGACTGTGCTTTGTGGAGCTATCCTGCAGTTGCTGCTTCTGCCAGAGTGAGAGGGCAAAGACTGGACTTTGTGTGCCTTCCATCTTGAGAAGAAATCTCCAAGGGCTTGATCTAGAGCTTGCCTCCTGTTGTTTGAAGTCTCAGGGACAGCAAAGACTTCTCTCTGCCAGCACCTGGAGTCTCTGGAGAGACTCCTACTCTGCCCTGTGGTGCCCATCCAGTTCCTGGGACCCTGAAAGGAGAAGCTGGCAGCCTAAAGACAAGGAAATCAACGCACAGAGCTCCGTACGGGGAAAAGATTGACGCAACTCTGATCTGCAGCTGAAAAAATGACACGCCGCCGGCTCCACAGCTGAGAAAACGACGCTCGTAGGAAACGCAACTGAAGAATCGACGCACGGAGCAGGAGAAACGACGCACAGCTTCGCTGATGGAGGCTGGGAGATCACAACCTGCACTGCGGGAATTTCGGATCATCGTGCGGCTGGATTTCCGACTCACGTACCGCCGTGCGGAGTTATTTTTGACGCACACCCGCCCGTACGGGATTATTTTTGATGCACCCCAGGTACATTTTCATGCTAGCAGTGCTAGTGTGTGTTTAAAACTACTTAAAGACTCTTTTTGCATTTTTATTGATAACTTGACTTGTGTATGGTGGATTTTTGTCGTTTTGGTCTTGTTTTGTTTAGATAAATATTTCCTATTTTTCTAAACTGGTGTTGTGTCATTTTGTAGTGTTTTTGTTAAGTTACTGTGTGTGTTGGTACAAATACTTTACACTAAAACACTCTGAAGTTAAGCCTACTGCTCTGCCAAGCTACCAAGGGGGTAAGCAGGGGTTAGCTGAGGGTGATTCTCTTTTACCCTGACTAGAGTGAGGGTCCTTGCTTGAACAGGGGATAACCTGACTGTCAAACAAAGACCCCATTTCTAACATTGGTGATCAGCGGTTGGGATTTGGACTTGTATTTGTACTTGACATACAGTGATTAAGTGTACACAAGTGTTTGAGTTCAGACCACTACGTGACCACATACTACTTGTTTGGTGATCTTTTGATTTTTCTCTTTGGGACTGTTTTTGTTCTACTCCATTTTTTGTCGCTGATTCCTTGATTGACTTTCTTTGGAACCTCATTTGAGAACTTGTTTTTCTGCCTTTGGAACTTTGCACTTGTTTTTTAATCTTCATCATGTCCCAAGCTGGAGATGCATCAGTTGGAGCTGACTTTGACCTTGAGAAATTGGAGGGTTATAACAAGGCTCAGTTGAAGCAGTTCTATAAAAGTTTTGACTGTCCCATTAAGAGCTCATCCAGGAAGGAGGAGCTGCAAAAGGCGCTGAGGGCCTGGGTGACAGCCAAGAGCACTGTAGGGCACACAGAGGATGAGGGAGATGAGGAGGAGGAAGAGTGTTCAGTACACAATGGTATCGTGGGTGGGCCTGTTTTGTCCAGGGAGAAGGTCTCTAGGGCAGGTAGCAGTGTCTCATCCAAGGGTCTGACACCTGAAGAGTTGCAGGACAGACAGGCAGAAAGGGAGTACCAATTGGAGCAGAGAAGGCTAGCTCTTGAGGAGAGGAAGATACAGATGGTTCATGAGCTTAGCTTGAGAGAGATGGATCATAGAAGCCAGTCCAGTAGAGATGATGGCAGCAACCCTACAGTGCAGCCTGAGAGGAGGGTGCACATTCCTAAAGACCTTGTGAAAGATTACAAGAGGGAGGATGACATATACATGTAGTTCAAGGGGTATGAGTCTGCTCTCCACATGAATCTGGTCCCTGAAGCTCATTGGGGGGCATGTCTGTGGAAGCACTTTGAGGTAGAGGGGAGGGATGCACTGACAGCCTTAGGGGATGCTCAGAATCTCACCTACTCTAACATGAAGGATGCCTTGCTTGAAAGGTATGGTCTTACCCCTGAGCAGTACAGGGATACGTTTAGGTCCTACAAGAAGAAGGAATCCCAAACATAGTTGGAATGTGTTGATTCTTATTGCAGGTCACTGGATGGTTGGGTGAAGGGCAGTAAGGTAACTACGTATGAGGGGCTTTACAATCTGATTGCTTGGGAGCACTTGTACAGTTTATGTTTTTCAGAGCTGCGCCAGAACCTGATTGACAGCAAGCTGACTGACCCCAGGAAGCTTGCGCAGGAAGCGGACCGATGGGAGAGCGCCAGGGTCCAAAAGAGGTAAGGGGGAGACCACGCCAAGGGTTGGCAGGGTCCCTCTCAGAAGGAAGGGGGGGTAAGGGTAAACAGGGGGAGTTCTCTAAAGGGCCCCAAACTGATTCCCAGGGTAAGGATTCCCAACCCCCCAGTGAAAAGAAGCCATGGTTCTCCAAAGAGAAGCCAGTGGCAGGTGGTCCCCCACGTAAGTGCTATACATGTGACCAGGTTGGTCATGTTCGGGGGGACCCCAAATGCCCCCAAAGTACACCGGCACCCACTGGTGCGCCGTCCTAGGGTTTGGCCAGTGTAGCGCTTGGGAGGAGTTGGTTTCAGGTGGGTGGCAACCAGCTGAGATGACCCTTGTCTCACTAGGGGACAGTGAGATGGTCCAGAGAACCCTAGTGCCTGAAAACACTAAGAAGTACAGGCAGTTGGTGACCATTAATGGACAGAGGGTGGAGGCTCTAAGAGACACAGGAGCCAGTGTGACTACAGTGAGGAGTCAGCTGGTGTCTGAAGAGCCAATTGATCCCCCGGTACTTCACCAAGTAGTTGCAGTGGACAACTCAGAGCGCCTGTGCAGAGTGGTGCAGGTTCCCTTTGAATGGGGGGGGTCTCAGGTTCCTTGAAGGTAGCTGCTGTGAGTCCAACCATGCCTGTTGATTGTTTGCTAGGCAATGACCTGGAGGATTCCCCTTGGAAGGAGGTGGAACACAGGTCTCACTTGGAGATGTTGGGTCTGCCTGAGTGGGTATGCGTATCCACCCGGTCAATGGCAGCCTGTCAGGGTAATCAAGAGCCCCTGGAGCCTGAAACAGTGGCCCAGGGGACCGCCAAGAAGAGGAAGGGCAGGGGGCGTGGGAAACCGGCCCCAGAAGTTCCCACGGTCGGGGAGGAGGCGGAGCCTGAGGGTGACGCCCCGGAGCCTATAGGGGAACAGGTGGCTGAACTGAGGGAGGACCCTGAGCTGTCGCAGTGGCAGCAGGAAGGGGGGCCCACCAGGGAAGCATTCTGTGCAGCACAGAAGACATGCCCTACTTTGGAGGGTTTGCAGCAGCAGGCTGCAGACCAGGCAGCTGGCAAGGAGCCAGGATCACAACTGATTTATTGGGAGGATGACCTCCTGTATAGCGAGCCTAAGGTTCCTAAGCCTGGGTCAGCCTGTGTGCTGGTGGTACCCCAGTGCTTCAGGGCCTTCCTACTGGGGTTGACTCGTGATGTGCCTTTAGCTGGACATTTGGTGCAGGACAAGACCTTTGAGAGGCTTGTCACCCACTTTTACTGGCCCCTAATGCGCAGGCACTCAGGTGCACATTGCAGGTCTTGTCAGACTTGTCAGGCAAGTGGCAAGAGTGGGAGGAAATGTAAGGCTCCCCTCCAACCTTTGCCTGTTGTCAGTACTCCCTTTGAGAGGGTAGGCATTGACACTGTGGGGCCTCTGGATCCCAAGACAGCCATGGGCAACAGGTTTAGCCTGGTCTTGGTGGACCATGCCACCCGGTACCCAGAAGCCATTCCTTTGAGATCAATCACTTCCCCTGTGGTGGGTTGTGCTTTGATGGTTTTTTTTACCCGCATGGGGTTCCCCAAGGAAGTGGTATCTGATAGGGGTACCAACTTCATATCCATGTACATGAAGTCTCTGTGGAAAAAGTGTGGGGTAACCTACAAGTTCACCACCCCTTACCACCCCCAAAGTAATGGTCTGGTTGAGAGATTCAACCGCACCTTAAAAGGTATGATCATGGGCCTGTCAGAGCCCTTGAGGCAGAAGTGGGACGTCCTCTTGCCATGCCTTGTGTTCGACTACAGTGAGGTGCCTCAAAAGGGACTTGGGTTTAGTACCTTTGAGCTGATTTATGGCCACCCTGTGAGGGGACCTTTGAGTCTGGTTAAGGAAGCTTTGGAGAAAGCTCCTAGTAAACCCCCCCAGGATGTATTCAGTTACATGCTGGCTTTGAGAAACCAGACTGCCCGCTTCAGGAGTCTCGCTCAGGAGAACCTGGAAGCAAGCCAGGAGGACATGAAACGCTGGTATGAACAGAATGCCACTCTGGTCGAGTTTCAACCTGGTCAAAAAGTGTAGGTGATGGCACCAGTGGAGCCTAGGGTGCTCCAGGATAAGTGGACTGGGCCATTTGAAGTGGTGGAGCGCAAGAGTGAAGTCACCTACCTGATGGACTTGTGGTCTCCAAGGAACCCTTTAAGGGTCCTGCATGTCAACCGCCTCAACCCTCACTTTGAGCGGACTGAACTGTCCATGCTCCTTGCGACAGATGATGGGGTAGAGGAGGAGAGGAGCCTCTTCCTGACCTCCTGTCTGCAGGAGAAAAAGATGGGTCAGTGGAGGGAGTGATCCTCTCCCCCTCCCTGACTGAGGAGCAGCAAGGTGACTGTTGCCACGTGTTGGGACAGTTTTCCTCACTGTTTTCCCTGATCCCAGGAGTCACACACTTGTGCACAAATCATGTGGACACTGAGGACTGGATGAGTTCAGTGCTGCCTACCTGGATGACACTGCTGTGTTTAGTTCCACATGGGAGGAACACCTGCAACACCTCTGGAGAGTGTTAGAGGCCCTGCAGAAGGCAGGCCTTACTATTAAGGCGAGCAAGTGCCAAATAGGACAGGGTTTGGTGGTTTACTTAGGACACCAGGTGGAGCGTGGCCAAGTGGCACCCCTACAGCCTAAGTTTGACACAATTCTGGCTTGGGAGCCTCCCAAGACCCAGACTGAAGTGAGAGCCTTTTTAGGTCTCAAAGGATATTATTGTTATGGGATATGGTACCATTGTTACCCCCTTAACTGAGCTGACTTCTAAGAAGCAACCCAGGAAAGTGATCTGGACAGAGGCTTGCCAGAACGCTTTCGATGCCCTGAAGGCTGCCATGTGCACAGCACCTGTGCTGACGGTCTGTCCAGGTTCTTCCGCCTTAGTGATGAGAACTCCCATGAGGTTGGGTAGTTGCTCCCCACTTTCAGCTGGGGGGGACATGTGTTAGACTTTTCATCCTTGGCGTGGTCTCCCTTAACTTTTTGCCTCTGTTCCCCAGGATGTTGATGTGTGCTGGACTCTGATTTTACTGTTTTTGTTACTCTGGGCACTTTACCACTGCTAACCAGTGCTAAAGTGCAAGAGCTCCTTTACAAAATGTGTATGTAATTGGCTTATCCATGATAGGCATATTTGATTTATTAGTAAGTCCCTAGTACAGTGCACTAGAGGTGCCCAGGGCCTGTAAATCAAATGCTACTAGTGGGCCTGCAGCACTGGTTGTGCCACCCACATAAGTAGCTCTGTAATGATGTCTCAGACCTGCCACTGCAGTGTCTGTGTGTGCAGTTTTAACTGTAAATTCGACTTGGCAAGTGCACCCACTTGCCAGGCCTAAACCTTCCATTTTCTTACATGTCAGACACCCCTAAGGTAGGCCCTAGGTAGCCCCAAGGGCAGGGTGCAGTGTATGGTTAAGGTAGGACATATAGGGGGTCATTCCGACCCTGGCGGGCGGCGGGCGCCACACGCCGGGCGGAAACCGCCCAAACACCGCCCCGCGGTCAAATGACCGCGGGGAGCATTCTAACTTTCCCGCTGGCCCGGCGGGCGATCTTCAAAAGATCGCCCGCCGGCCCAGCGGGAAAGCCCCAGCAAAGATGAAGCCGGCTCTGAATGGAGCCGGCGGATTTGCTGGGGTGCGCCGCCATGGAGGATTCCCTGGGCCAGGGGTAAACCGGTGGGAAACCGCCGGTTGCCCTTTTCTGACCGCGGCTTTACCGCCGCGGTCAAAATGGCTAAGGAAGCACCACCAGCCTGTTGGCGGTGCTTCCGTCATTTTAGCCCTGGCGGTCGCCGACCGCCAGGGTTAGAATGACCCCCATAGTAATGTGTTTTAAATGTCCTGACAGTGAAATATTGCTAAATTCGTTTTCCACTGTTGCAAGGCCTGTCCCTCTCATAGGTTAACATGGGGGCTACCTTTAAATCTGTTTAAAGTGTAGATTCCCTATGGGAGTGGATGGACATATGGAGTTTGGGGTCCCTGAGCTCACAATTTAAAAATACATCTTTTAGTAAAGTTGATTTTGTTGGTGTTTTGTTCCTCTGTATCTGAGCATACCAACTGCTCATTCTGTCCAGTAAATGAATACCTTCACAAAGATTTTCAACCTCTGATACTATACCGTGCAAAAGTGCTTTGATCATTTCTCCTAAACACAATGCAGGACTTTTTACAAAGTAGTCTTCTAACTAAATGTCACATTTTTGAATGATGAAGAGCTAACAATCTAAAATGACGAAAAGTACTTGTGCACACTTTCCTGGATAGACATGCCAATGAATGTCCTTGCAAATTAGTATATTTCCTGACTTTGCATGGATCTAACGCTTGCAACATTGCAATTTTCTGCTTCCCACTTCTATCTGGAAATTCATATAGAAAATGTCTTAAATATCAATTGATTCCTGGCGAACACTACAAACACTACACTACTGCAGTCCCAGTTATACACAGGAGCATATCTACTCCTTTCTTAACCCTCTTCGGCTATAACTTCCTCTATATTTCTTGGAACCATCTTCTCTTTTACAAGGGGAGTAGCATCTTTTACCTCATAACATAGGCCAGTTGTTTCAACTGCATGCACTTATGTGTTATCTTGTAAGTAGCTTTCTTCATCAAAGAAAGCCTCTGTACTAGACATATGCTTCCAATTCTTGTTTAAACATTTGACAAAAATGACTTTTGTTAATAAGAAAAAATGTTTTATCTAGTGTTCTCATTCTGTTTAGTATCAAGATAAATAGTTTGTACTTCAGGGCTACTTTATCAACCACACTCTCAATGTGCTGCCCTTCCCCTTTTACACTGCTTCATGTTTCGTACCAAATTCTGTATTACCCTACTTCTAAACATTTTAATTAATATTTCTTTAAAGTGTTTCTGTCTCCTTGTCGAACTAGGTATTTTCTTATAAAATGATGTCAAATATATATTGGGCAACAAACACTAAATGGTTGTGAAAGTAAATTCATGTGAATCAGGTAACGGTGTGCACAAGGGTATCACCCTCTGATCTTGGGTGTGATCACTTAGAAAATAACTGCACTATACAATCTTGGGAATCGTATCCCCTATGTGGATTACCACTATTGTTCCCTTCTTTGATTTATATCAGTTTGTTTCAGTCCTCAACCAGTCATCATAAGTAATCCAACAAGCAGAAAAAAGTGTTTCCATATGGTTTTATTTCTAAAGAAGTTTTGTTGGCCAATTGTATTTTACTCTTCATAATTTCATTGAATACAAACATTGGATTCCGTCACCCATTGTTATAACCTTGAATTCTAATTTATTGTTACCAATGCATTTTGTGCATAGTCCTTCTTCAGGGGATAGTAATCTGGGAACAAAATAAACAAAACCAAAGTACAATATCGCATCACATACAGAGCTGCCTTTCTGCTAAATTTTGTGTTAGTCCGCCCAGCGGTTCGGGCTGTAGTTGTGTCTACATCTCTATGGGAATTAACCTTGAAAACACACTTTTTTGCCTCCCCTTTTTTACAGCCCTCACTTGACGGATCCTCCCAGCATCCCAAAACTTTCTATGCACAACAGGACCCCAGAGGACACTTTTCATTGAACATTTCATGAAGATTCGTCTAACGGTGCCAAAGATATAGCAAGGCCAAAAAAACGCTTTTCCGATGGAAACTAGGTACCAACTATACCTACCTACCAACTGAAGACTGTAATATATATATATATATATATATATATATATATATATACATAGTGAAGTGAAGGGTTCAAGTTGTTTTGTTTACATTATATTACAGTTATCTACCATTAAATTTAAAGTATATTGTTTTACAGTCTAAATTTATTTATGAACCAATATTCTTACCTTGTTTTAGGTGATATTCCCTTCCACAATATTCGTGACGCAATATTTTTGACGATATTTGTGCGTTCTGATATTTGTGTGCTTGATGTTTTGTCATAGAGCCCTTTGATCAAAGCAACCTTAATATCCGGAGTTCCCATGATCCCAGCTTGAGCAGGACCCAACAACTATGCTGATAGTGATGAAAGATGAGATATGAGAAATAACTTCTTTTTCAGCATTTTAGCCACAAAAGATAGCAACAACACTGAACAATAATTGGTATGAGTGGAAGCATCAGATGAAGTTTTTTCATGTCAATGACACTCTAAGGGGAAGATTTAAGAGCCACTAGGGCCTCCTTGCACCACATTAGTGTCATTTTTGTACGCTAATGTGGCCCAACGAGGCCAAATTTACAAAGTGGCACAATGCATGCATTGTGCCACTTTGTAACCCATTGCGCTACATTATGCCAGCACCAGGCATAAGGTATGCAAACGGGGCGTTCCCCTGTTAGGGAGGTGAAAAAATGGCACAAGGAATTCTAAGAGATTTCTTTGCATCATTTTTTTGGCACTTTCAACGCATACTCAAAGCAGGCGTTAAAAGGAAGCTCCCATTGGTTTCAATGGGCCTCTGGGTGCTTTGCAGGGTTAGTGTCAGAATTTTTTACGCTAATCCTGCAAAGCGCCAAACTAGTGTCAACATTTCTGACGCTAGTTCTCTAACTACCGCCATGGTGCGCTGCATATTAAATACGGCGCACACATGGTGGCATTAGGTGGCACCTAGGGGCGCTGCACTAGGTGCAGTGCCACTTTTCATAAATCTTCCCCTAAGTGTTGCAAGGAAGACATCTGCCACTTTTTGGCCGATGTTCCGCAATGCCCTAAAAAGGCCGGCTGCCATTTTCTTGTGGTCTGCAGTTACTGTGATGCATTTATATTTTTTTGGGCTTAACCACAACATTTTAAGAAGTGCCCTGCACTGTTCTAATTTTTTTTGGCTGTTGGGATAAGCTAATGCCCGCAACCAGCCGGATGTGGTCAGACGTTCTCACTAGCTCTCGGATACGGAACAATGTGAATAAAAAAAATTCTAGCTATCGCATCAAGAATTTTCAATTCTATTAAGGACACGGAGGCGAGGATTATTCTTTCTCTTTCTTTACTGACTTAAATAGCAGCCAATCAAATACAAATAACAGAAAAAACTACAACACCCAGGATACCTAACATCCTGTCACATGGTCCAATCACCATCCATGTCCTCTGCTATGAATCCTTTGACCTATGAAGTCACTTCCTCTTTTTTTGTTCAAAACAGATAAGATCAACTTGAAATCGAACTTCTTACGCCATCCCGAATCCGGAGTGATAAACTTCTTCTCAAAACTGCATAACCGAAACTTGGATGGCTTCATGCCGGAGAAACAACCGGTAGAACATATAACCCAATCTTTCCATGAGGTTGCAAATTTCAGGCGTTCTTCTGATCAGAAGCTGTAACAATAAACAGGCAGGTAATATCTCATAAAGTATACATTATCTCAAACTTTATCATTTAAAATAATGGGAGGGTTACATAACAATATATCATCAGATATGTACACTAATTGATAATAAATATTCCATATATATAACAAGGGAGGGATAATCCTCGCCTCCGTGTCCTTAATAGAATTGAAAATTCTTGACGCGATAGCTAGAATTTTTTTTATTCTATGTCAGGACCGGAGGCTCCGATTATGCTAGTTCAAAGCTGTTCCATCACCACACTAGCTACATTCAATACAGGTTTATGATAAAACTTACGAAAAGTATTCTCAGAAGACCAATCCGCAGCTTTCATTATGTCCTCTAAACGAGAACCTAAGGCAAATGATTTAGAAGCCATAGCCCCTCAAGCCGAATGGGCCCCGAAAACTGAGGTATCAATACCTGCTTCACTCATCAACCATCTCATCCATCTAGCTAAAGTAGCTGATGAAACTGGTTTAAAAGGCTTTTGCAAAGCAATCAACAATTGACCTTTAGCATCCTGACGAAATTCTGCTGTGACAACTTCATAATCCTTTAAACACTGAACAACACATCATTTCGAATTTTCCGTATAAACTGGATAGGATACTGACCTGCAATTTGTTTTAGATCTTCTTGTCACCGAAAAGGAGACTCCCTCTGGCGAAAAAGTTCTAACTGCTAAATCTAAGGCTCTAACGTCCAATACTCTTTTGCAAGAGACAAGGCATAACAGCATGGTTAGTTTAGCTGAAAGTTGCTTACGCGACAAATATCTGTTAGCAGGCCAAGAATCCAGGAATTTAAAAATAATATTAACATCCCATAAAACGGTATATTTAGCTTGAGGAGGATTTGAAAGACGTATACCCCTCAAAAGTTTGCAAATTAATGGATGTTCTCCAATGGGCTTACCTTCTAACTGTGAGTGTCCTGCTGAGATGGCAGATCAAAAATTATTGACCGTCCTATAAGACAAACCCGAGCTAGCTAGTTCTGCTAGAAAGTTAACAATCAAGCCAATATGTGCTTCCACTGGATTGGCACCCCTTCCATCACACCAACTAGACCATCTGCGCCAGGCTGAATTATATCTCTTATGGGTACTACTGGCCCAGGCCTGTTTAATGAACTCTGCAGCTTGTTGCGAAACATCTGGGGTATTCCATCTCGACCTGAAATTAACCAGGCTAGAAGTGTTAACTTCCCTGACAAGATCAGAGGATGTTGAAGGCCCTCTGGACTCAAAAGAAGATTCGGACGAGGAAGAATCAGAAGAGGAGAGGGACAGGCTAAATGAAGAGCACTGGGGAACCAAGGCTGTGCTCTCCAAAACGGAGTCACCAGAACAATCTCTGTTTTCTGTCTCCGCACTTGAGCCAGAACTCTGGCAATCATGAGAAAAGGAGGAAATGCATAGCCTCGAAACTGGGACCAGTCCTGAAGAAAGGCATCTGTCTTTAATGCATAAGGGTCTGGACGCCAACTGTAAAAGTTTTGAATTTGGCAATTGAGACGTGATGCAAACAGGTCCACTTCGCAATTGCCCCATTCCTTGACTATCTGAGCAAAAATCCGAGGATCTAACTTCCAATCGCTGGAGTCTGATAGGTACCTGGAGTTCCAGTCTGCTATGATATTCTGGTCCCCAGGCAGGTATTCCGCTATGACTACTAGACGCAGAGACAGGCAATAATGCCAAAAGTCCTTGGCAATCTCTGCCAAGATTCTGGACTTCGTGCCTCCCAGTTTGTTGACATACCTCACTGCCGATATATTGTCCATCCGTAATAGTATGCAACAATCTGTCTTCTGCGGGGAGAGACTCTATGGCAAATGAACCCTCTAGAAGTTCCAGACAATTGATGTGAAGGGATTGTTCCCATTCTGACCATCTGCCCCCCCGTCACTAGGGAGTTGAAACGAGCTCCCCATCCCCATCTGCTGGCATCTGATTCTATCACTACCTCCGGGCGAGAACCGAAAATCGCTCTGCCATTCCAAGCTTCCAAATGATGAAGCCACCATTGAATCTCCGATCTTACTTCGGCCGTCAATGGGATTTGTTCTGAATAGCTCAGACCCTGTTGTAAGTGTCTGATCTTGAGCCTTTGAAGTGCTCGGTAATGAAGGGGAGCAGGGAATATCGCCTGAATAGAAGAGGCCAATAAACCCACTATTCTGGCTATATTCCTCAAAGATACTTTCTGACAGGTTAAAACTGATCTCAATTCTCTCTTGATGTTGCGTATCTTCTGAGATGGAAGGAGAAGTTGACATAAAGTGGAATTTATCTGTAAGCCTAGAAACTCTATTATCTGTGAGGGTTTCAACAATGACTTCTGTACATTGATCAGGAAACCTAACTCTTGTAGGAGACTGATGGTCCAATCCAAGTGCGAGACTAGGACTTGAGGGGACTGAGCCATCAGCAGAATATCGTCCAGATATATAATCAATCTGACACCCTTGGTTCTGAGACATTCCATTACTGGTCTCAGTAGCTTCGTGAAGCACCAAGGGGCTGATGATAGACCGAATGGGAGTGCCAGGAACTCCAGTCATTGACCCTTCCACTGAAATTATAGAAATCTTCTGTGGGGATGAAAAATTGGGATCAACAGACAGGCATCTTTTAGATCCAGACGCACCATCCAATCTCCTTCTAGCAGAATGTCTCTTAACATGTGGATACCTTCTATCTTGAAATGCCTGTACAGAATCCACTGGTTGAAATCTCTTAGGTTTAAGACTAAGCGGTGACCTCCTCCCTTCTTGTCTACTACAAAAATAGGGCTGAGGAAACCGAGAGGATGCGGGGAAGCAAATTGCACGGCTCCTTTGTCTAAGAGCGCTTGCACTTCTTGGGAAAAACACATTAGTACAGGGGGGAATAGTTGTTTGGGAGTACTGACAAACTCCAGTCGAAATCCCTCTACAGTTTGTAGAACCCATGGATCCCCTGAGATTAGTTTCCAATTTGCTAAGCAAGATGCAATTCTGCCCCCAAGTCTGACCTGAGAAAAGTGAATGATGCTCACCTGTGAAACTTGAGTCTTGAATGGCTCCTTGTTGTCCCCTGCGATAACCCCTACGGAAGCGGGGTCGACCCCCTCTGGGTCGCGTGGGATAGAAGGTAGAGTCCTGATCTCCGTACCTACCACCTCTGCCTCTTGGGTAGTAGTTCTGGGGACTGGAAAAGGAGCTGCGGCCGGACATACGTCCCCCGCAACGACCGGCCCTGCCAAAAAGGCCTTGTTTGAACACCTTTTTAAGTGACATCTGTGCTTTGTCAAGGGAAGAAAAAGTGGAGCAAAACTTAGCTAGATCTTTAATGAATGAAGATCCAAAGAGCAGTCCTTCGGCCGAAGGTCCCGCTTCTGAAGACGCAAGATCTGATAATTTGGGGTCAATTCGCATAAGCACTGATTTCCTTCACTCAGCAGAAATGGCACAGTTAGTTGCCAAGAAGACACACAGCTCTTTGTGCCCACCCGATAAGAAAATCGGTGTCCACCGGAGAACCAGGGGCCAGATGCAGGAAACACTTTGCGAGTTGCAAACGGCAAAATCTGCTGTTTGCGACTCGCAAATGCGTGTTTCCAATGCAGAAATGCATTTTGCGAGTCGGGACCGACTCACAAAATGCATTTCAGAATCGCAAATAGGAAGGGGTGTTCCCTTCCCATTTGCGATTCGTAGTGGTATGCAATACCATTTGCGACCGCATATGCGGTCGCAAATGGTGTCGCAGTTACCATCCACTTGAAGTGGATGGTAACCCACTCGCAAATTGGAAGGGGTCCCCATGGGACCCCTTCCCCTTTGTGAATGGACCCAAAACTATTTTTTCAGGGCAGGTAGTGGTCCAAGGGACCACTACCTGCCCTGAAAAAATACCGAAACTAAAGGTTTCGTTTTTTTTTTTAAGTGCAGCTCGTTTTCCTTTAAGGAAAACGGGCTACACTTAAAAAAAAAAAAAAAACTGCTTTATTTAAAAGCAGTCACGAACATGGAGGTCTGCTGACTACAGCAGGCCTCCATGTTTGCGAGTGCCTATAGTCGGTATGGGGCCGCAATTTGTGACCCACCTCATTAATATTAATGAGGTGGGTCTCTGCGACCCCATACCGACTCGCAGACGGTGTCTGAGACACCGTTCTGCATTGCAAATTGCGACTTGCAATTTGCGAGTCGGAAGGACTCGCAAATTGCAAGTCGCAATTTGCAATTTTCCTACATCTGGCCCTAGATTCTTTGGCTACATATGCCAGTTCTAGGATCTTAGTCAAGGGTCCTGAAAGGTCCAATAGTTTGTCTTGGCAGCTGCGCCATGAGCGCTCTAGGCCTTTTTTGGGATCTTAAGTGAACTTTTTCATAAAGATGACCATGGTGGGGTCTATCTCTGGAGTTTCAGACACCTTGCCTTCCAGATCAGGTCTGGGACATTCCGCCTTCAGGCGTGATCTAACTTCTTTGTCGAAGCTTTTTCGCAAATTGGCTTGCACATATTGCGCTACTTCGGGAGGGGGAACCCAATTGGAGGATCTGGGATGAATAATTTCAATCGGATCAAAGTCTAGTACCAGGAGGGGGAGGGGCGTTTTCTTACTTTTCTTGCTTGGTACAGGATCGTCAGGACCATCTGAATCATCCGAGGAGGAAGACTTATCAGAGGAAGAGGAAGAAAGGGGAGTTCCTTTTTTCGAACTGTAACTGTGTTCGCCACTGCGTTTTTTCCGCAGTTTCTCGAAAGCGTCAGCATGAATAGCACTGACCTCTGCTCCTGGTTCCAGATTCTTTGCTTTACCTTTAACTTTTTTGGGTTCGTGTTGTCCCTGCGACCAACCCTGGGATCGGGCGAGGTCAAATATTTGCCCAGAAAAAGGGCCCAGCGCTTTCAGTAGAGCATCGTTAACTGATTGTTGGACCCTGGCATCAACGGCTTCCACCAGATCAACCTCAAGTTGATTACTCAACTCCTCAGTGTAGTACTCGGTTTCTTGCTCATCCCATTGAGCCATGGTTCAAGGATAGTCAAATATTGAGGAGGAAAAACTAGTGACAACTCAAGAGTTCAATTGGAGCGCAAAAAACCCAAGTTCAGGCCAGGAAAAGGAACCCTTAATTAAAGTGTGGAGGGAGCGAGCTGAAGAGCACTCTAGGCAGAAGCCTATTCTTTATTTTACAACCCAGACAGTTTTTTACTAAGTGCTGGGCGTCAGGGAGCAATATTTGGCTAAGGGGAAGTCACAGACACACACGCAGCATACACGAGCCGATCGATTTCCAATCTGGAAAGAGATTGGCTCGATAATGCGTGCACGCGCGTGAGCGTGCTAAAAATAGAAAAAAGACTGCCCGAGGGCAGATGAGCTCCACCAAAAAATGGGCTAAAAATTGCCACAAATATTAAGCGCGAGGGCGCTTACACCAAATAAAGAAAGCGCGCTAAATCGCGACGCTTATTTACACAAATTATACACAAGAAAACACTTGTAAATACAATTAAATACGGGAGAGAAAATAATTGTGTACTTATCTGCTGCGAAGCAGCAAAGAAAGAGGAAGTGACTTCATAGGTCAAAGGACTCATAGCAGAGGACATGGACGGTGATTGGACCATGTGACAGGATGTTAGGTATCCTGGGTGTTGTAGTTTTTTCTGTTATTTGTATTTGATTGGCTGCTATTTAAGTCAGTAAAGAAAGAGAAAGCATAATCGGAGCCTCCGGTCCTGACATTGAATTTGGGTTTGAACATTTTTATCTGCCCTGGTTTTAGTAACAAGGCTGTCCCTGTCGATTGTTTAGAAACCTGCAGTTACCTGAAAATCATGTCTTTTGATCACTAATTCGAAACGGTACAAGTACCAGCATTTTTTCTCTTTCTCAGAGACTTGTGTAACTGAGCTTGGGGCTTCAAGGGTAAACGTTCATAATTTTATAGTTGGAGAAAATCACGTGTGCCCACAATGTTCACCATAAAAATGAGCCACTCTATTTTTCCAGTTTCATTGCCCTGCACTCAGCAGAGTCAAAGGAAACCATGAACTTCATGCAGTCACACGCAAATCTAAATCACTTAGTCTTGGCTGCTTGTCTGTGGAAGGCACAAAAAGACTGTGTAACTTTAGCCAGCCATCCACAACAGCAGAAAGAATTCCTTTCTGACCTCAAACATGAGGCTTGCGCCACAGAGTTGATCAGCACCTCATATATAAGCTGCAAAAACATTAGACAAAGAGATTTCAAACTTCTGAACTTTCAATGGCCAAAAGCTGAGTTTACATAGATTCAAAGTATGTCAGATATACAGGCACCACCATCAGTGATGCAGTGTCATTTCATCAATCAACTAATCCAAAAATTATATGAACTGATTTACAGGTGCAGCATCGGTCAGTCACCAGAGCAAATGTGCCTGACACTTTAGTAATCTGTCACAAAGATTTGTGATAAAAGAGCTTTTTGGGTGGCAGTGTATTGCTAGCTAAAGTTATTAACTTTGCTTAATAAGTCGGGAAACTGCGCTGTTCTCGAAGGCTGGCGAAGATTCCTGAAATGAGCTGACTTTGATAAAGGCTAAATTAACTTAACCGGGCTGCCAACTCCCTGCAGCAGGATTTCCTGCACAGCATTGGCTGGACATCAGGCTGCAGGGTGCAGCGAGTTTGGCAGAGCGGTTTTGCTCACTGCCTCTCAGGGCTGCACTTAGCTCTCAAGTAGACCATGCAAACAGACACACTCTGCAGCTCCACATTGATGTTTCCCTGTTGCCAGATGTCCTAAACCGTAGGGTGGGAGTCACAATGGCAGGAATCATCAGAATGTGGTAGACAAGATATGATGGATTTCTTGCTTCCCTCAACAAGGCCTTTGTATCCCCTTTTTTGTCAAAGTCTCTGAATTAATTTTTTAAGTTACAGAAAGTTGTGAGGCACTCATCTCCGGAACTTCATTTCAGCAGACGGGGAGGCAGTAGCTGAGTCTACAAAGACGGTGGTGAACCCTACCTCCTTCCAGTGGGTGGCAACAAAGGGCCCGATAGCCCAGTGGCCGTGAAGCATGCCAAGGAACAGTTGAATTTTTAAATCCTCCAAGAAGGGGCGGGGCTAGGAATGTGGCCAAAAGGCGACAGGGGCAAGCAGTCCGCAACATTGTTGCCTCCAGGAATTAAAAGCTGCCAGGAGTTCTCTGTCAGAGGCTACATCACCTCCGGGAATTTTTGTGCTAGCATGTCACGGGATCCAGCAGTGTGAGGAAATCGGATTTGCAAGGTGGTGCGCGAAGGAGCGGGGCCACCACTCTGTACTCAGGACATACATACGTGACACTCTTGTTGGTGTAAAAGGTCATTTATTAGAACAGGTTTTAACATCATTACTTAAACATTTAACTGTCTCTCCTTTTAAACAGACTTTAACTTAACAATTCCCTTTCCATTATTTTCTCCTTAAAATATCTCCCTTCAATTTCCCTACCGTATATGCTCCCCTATTCCTCCCATGCCTTCCCTGCCTGTAGCCTACCCCTCCCTGCTCTGATCCTTCAATTCCTTGTTTTTCCCCCTGGAAGGGTGGACAAGCCCGCACCTGGCTCTCCACCCTCCCCCATCTCCTGCCAACCAGAGAAACCCGTGAGGCGTTTCGCTGCCCCACCCTATTTTATTTCCGGGTACACAAATTTGTACCCCATACGCTTTCTAACATCAGTCTCAGTTCTGTGATATAGTATACATTACCCAACTGTGATAAATGGACCCCGTCGTCACGAAACAAAACTTGTTCTTGTTCTTTTATGTCCCCGTGTCTCAACACTTTGATCCCCTGTGCCCAGCAGAAAACTCTCATAGCTCTGTTCAATTTTTTCCGAGCCCGCTCAATGGCTCCGTGATTAATAGCCCCTCTCCAAGCCCTTCTCGGCACAAATTCTGTACATACCAAACATGTTCAGCATAGTTTTCGTTTTAAAAGTTCCAAATCCCTCTGCATCAATTGAATCAAAGTGAGCCCCGATAGCTTCACCAGATCATTCTCCCCCAGATGTATCAATAACAAATCTGGGCATCCCCACTGAGGCAAGTTACTTGTGATAAATGGAAGCAGGCTCCCCCACCTCATACCACTCTTGCCCCACCAACTCACTTCGTGGCTTCTGCTGGGCAGTCCCAATGATCTGCCGTAAATTTGCTTCTCTGCAAATTTCGCCGCCCAATGAACAAACGAATGTCCGACCAACCATGTCGTCATCTTTCCCGTCTCCGGCCCAGCCACGCAGCCTGTAAAGAAAAAACATTGTAACAATTGCCTGTATACGCAAACCCCCCCCCCATCTCTCTTCTTCTGTCTGTTCCGCGTTCTTCAAGGCCTAACATATCTCTCACAGCACCTAGACTTCCATCTCCCTATGGCCTTAATCTTAGCCCAATCCCATCCCAAGTGTGCCGCCTCCGTTGCCGCGCCAATCCTAAATGAGTGCGTTCCATAGTCACCTGCGCGCCGCCCTATCCTTCCAAGGGTCATTCTCATGACTTGTAAAAGCTGGTAACTAGTTAGCTTTTTCCCTGACGCATGCATGAAAACCCCTGTTTCACCTGCCCCTGGCCATCTGGCTTTGAAACTGACCCATTCCTCAACCGGGCAAGCTACCTCCACACCCCCTTTTCTCAACCATATCTACTTGCCTTTCCCCAGCTGGTCAGTTTTTGACCATCTTAGCCATATCCCCAACCTGTCTTTATGCATGCATACCTCTTTTCTCCTTACCCCGATTTCTTTACCCACCCCTAACAACTCTGATACTCTAAATGCGCCAAAAAACATCCACAACATACATAACCGAAATAAGCCCACCTCGTATTTATCCCTACAACAAACTGGTAACACCTGTACCATCTCTACCAACATTTCAAAAGTAATGGGTTCCCTTGCTGGCTTTTCTCCGCTCTCTCTAACCTTGCTCCATCCCCTCAGCATTTTACCCAATAAATCATTGCGCGCTGGATCACAACCTAAAAACAATTTGCCATAAAAAGACACGCAAGCCAGTTTTCCCCCAATTGTAGCTGGAGATAAACCCTCCCCGATCAGAAACAGCACGAAACGTCTAGTCCTGGCTTCAAGCATTGGCCGGCTTTGTGCCCAGAAATTGCCCCAAAACTGTTCAAAAGATTGAAACTCCAACCATGCCATTCTGTAATTACGCCACGTGGATACTGCTAATGACATCTCCACCAGCCCCGTGATCATCATGCCCCCCATTCCCAGATGTCTGCCGGGACCACAGTCTTGTTCTGATCCGCTCCAGGTGCCAACTCGCGGAAACGCTGCCACTGTGAACGAGATAGTGAGTCTGCAATCTCGTTGTAGATCCCCGGTATATGTGCAGCTTTAAATATAACATTCAAAGACAAACATAAAAGCATGAACTGGCGCAACAAGCGCAAAACTCTGAGGTCCCTTGCTCTCTGTCTGTTTACCAACTCTACCACTGCCATGTTGTCTATCTGAAAAATCACTGTCCTGTTGGCTAATTCTTTCCCCCACACTGCCAGTGCCACTAAAAGCGGAAAAAACTCAAAAAACGCAATGCTTCTCCCTTGCTGCATCCACGATGCCGGTCATGTCTCCGCACACCACCTCCCGTCGCAATACAATCCAAAACCTGATGCTCCTGCTGCGTCTGAGAAAATTTGTACTTGCCATAGCGTGTCCGACTCCCCAAAAGACATCGGCACTCCGTTGAAATGTCTCAGAAAAATCTCCCATACTCTCATGTCTTCCCGTAACGTCAATGATACTCGTATCCTGTGGTGCGGAAGTACGGCACCTGACATGGAAAGTCCCAAACGCCTACAGAAGGTTCTACCTCCCCTAACTACTCTGCACGCAAAATTCAGGTAACCTAACAGCCTCTGCGCCATTCTCAGGTCCATCTTGCGCAAAGTGCGCACCTCCGCCAGGCAATCTAGCATTTCCCTCACTTTTGCCGCTGGTAACCTGGCGACCAATTCTGTTGTGTCCAGTTCGATGCCCAAAAAGGTTAGAATCGGCACGGGGCCTTCTGTTTTCTCCGGAGCCAAAGGCACGCCTGCCTGTTGCGCCAGCTTCTGGAAAGCGTCCAGAGCCCGCCCACACGCCCCAGATGCCGCAGGCCCTACGAATAAGAAATCGTCTAGGTAATGCGTCACCCACCTATGTCCACTCGCTCTTACGAAAACCCATTGTAAAAAGGTGCTGAAGGTCTCGAAAAGAGTACATGATATCGAGCAGCCCATGGGCAGCACCCTGTCCACGTAAATGTTGCCATCCAGCTGCATGCCCAAGAGGTCGAAATCTGCTGGATGAATAGGGAGCAGTCTAAAGGCTGATTGAATGTCGCATTTTGCCAATTCCGCCATCCTGCCACACTTTAAAACTAACTTTATCGCATCATCGACTGACGCGTAAATTACTCTAGAGTCCTCTTGGGCAATAAAATCATTGACAGATGTCCCTTCCGGCCAAGACAAATGATGAATCAACCGAAATTCCCCTTGTGCTTTCTTGGGTACCACTCCCAAGGGGGATATCATCAGGGTGTCACTTGGCCACCCGGAGAATGGTCCTGCTATTCTGCCTAAAACTACCTCTTTTGCCAGTTTGTCACGCACTATCTGCGGGTGTTCTTTGGCTGACCGCAAACTGTCAGCCCATCTCCGTTGCCGCGGGCCTTGGTAACCTATTCTAAAACCTTCTCTAAAACCCCATTCAAGTAAACGCGCTTTATTCATGTCTGGGTATATATGTAACCATGGCAACAGAAATTCCAATCTAACTGGTGTAGGCCCCTTTAGGCGCAGGAGTGCCATGCGCCCCTCTCCCTCTAGCCGCCCTCCACTGTTCAGCTGGGCTGGACAGGGAGAAACATTGGGTGACTGGATGACGACCCCCGCACTTGGAGCAGTCATGCTTGAACCTGCATTGTGCCTTGGAACAAAAACCTTTGTTAAAGTTCCAACAAGCCCCCGCCGTTGTCCCTGTTGTCTTAGTGGTATTGCCCGCCCCTCCCTGGGCGGGGCGAGCTTGAAAAGGCTTATAAGTCACTGGCAGGCCACTCGCAGTGTGAGTGGACGCCGCTGTCTGCGCTGATGCCATCCATTGCATCCACAATTCGGGGTCCACGTCACCCCATGGTTTTTCCGGATTGACACTCACCCGGGCCCTGAATTCTTCATCATAACAGAGCCATGCGAACCCTCCAAAATGCATTTGGGCCTTCCTAATTATATCCATTTATTTAAAAAGTGAAATGGCCCTGTCTGGGTATTTCTCGCAGTAAATACTGGCGAATATCAGAAAAGCCGATGTCCAGTTATCCATTGTTATCGGCACCCGAGGCCTACGTGCTAGTTCTCATTCTTCCTCTTTGGACCCTTCCTTTGCCTGTATGTCCCTATGCAACAGTTTAAACACATCTACATATTCATGTTTCCATATTTTGTTTTTAGTTTTTTCTGCCACATGCGAACCTAGTGGCATGGCTAGACCCATGTATGGCAGTCTCTTTCTGTGACCTCCCCCTTCCTTGTCCTCTACCGTCTTTTCTCCTGTATCCACCTTCCCCGTTGTGTCCGTACCACTCGTGCGGTGCCTTCTTTATCTTTGTTCTCTACCGTCTTCTGAATGTCGCTATCACCTGCCTTCTCTAAAACTGACCCGTCTCCTACCCCAATGGACCTTCTTGTGTTAGCCTCCTTTGTTATCCCGCTCCCTTCACCCCACACTGACCACCAATTCTTACCTCCAGCGGTGTCTCCCAGACTCCTTGGTATTCTTTTTAGGCTTCTGCCACGAGGCGTAACTTGCCGACCACCCGTGGGGCCTTCCAGCGGAGCTGCCACCTGTAAAACAGAGCACGAAGAGGTTGCGCCGCTCTTGCGCCCTCGCCCGCCACCCTTTGTCACCATTCTCACCTCCCAATCTCGTATTTCGCCATCCTCCCATTCATCCCCTTCCTCCTCATAGTCCAGTTCCAGTTCCTCATCTCCTTCCCATTGGCCTTTACGCTGGCCGAAATCTCTAGTATTAGTTGATGTACTCGCACTTGCTTCAAAACCCGCATGACGCGTGTCATCGGGACGGTGTCCGTGATCCCTCGGTGTGGAGAAGGCCGCCGCAGACCCCTCCAGAGCTTTGTGCCAACGCGTTTGGGCCGTATTGCGCCCAGTCGGCGTATTCCGTCTCTTGCCAACCTCTGCCGTTGGCATTGCTGCCTTTCTGCCCCCGTGACCGTCTGTGTCACCGGGTTTCACCGCGCCTACTGCCCCTTCGGCCGCTCGAGCCTCTTGTCTCTGTTCTCCCCTTGCCTGTGGCACCCATACCCAGGTTCCACTTCCCTGCCCTGGTTGCTGTGTCCCTGCCTGCCCCTTGGCCTCTCTGGGTTTCGTAGTTGTCTCCATGCGGGCCTGCGCCTCGTCCCTGTCCTTGCAGAGCTGCGCCCACCTGGCCTCTGTTTCTGCAACGGCCTTCCACTGTTCCCTTATTCTGGCCTCTAAATCCCATGTCTCTGCCTGGTCCCAGGCCCCCTGCGTGTGCGGACTCAGATCCCCCCCAGTCACTGCTTCCTGTGCTGCCTTGACTTTCCCTCCCCTGGCCTGGCGTGGTGCTGCCTTGGCCCTCCCTGGCCCACCCCTGTGTCTTCCGGCATACTTGCCTCTTTTCTTTACGGGTGCCCCGAAAAACCCAGAGCTGGGGCCCTCCCCCCTGTGGTATGACAAATCTAAGGGGGCGAAATCCCCACTGGGCCCCGGTATGGGTTGCTCTGCCTCCTTACTATGCCTGTCGTCCCCGGCCCCCCTCACTGTGTGGACCCCGCTGCTTGCGGGGTCCGCGCCTACTTGCGCGCTAGCTGTCCCTGCGTCCTGCGTGGCCTGTGTCTCCCCGCCAAACATCAGCGGGCTCTGTGTCCCGTGAAGTACTAGCTGCGCAATCGCGCCCTGCCCTGGTGTTACAGATCCGTCATCCCTCTCCCCATCAGAGTCCTGTGACTCGCATGCCGCTATTGCAGCTGCCACCCGCCCCGATGCCGCCCTACTGGGGCGTGTCATCCCCACCCAGGCCTGGTCTAGGACCCCTGGTCTAAGTAAATCCGCCCTGCCTGCTTCGCCTAAAACGCATAGAGCGGCCCTTACTGCCTCCGCGTCATGGCCGGTGGCCATGTTGCCGACCGAGACGTCGGATGTTCCTCTACCACAGCCTAATTAGGTGCTTCTTCTTATGAGTCTCTGATAATTATCAGTGTTTCTCTTTTATTTCCTTAATATTTATTTATATGTATTATTGCCCCCTGATTTGCCCCAAAAACTGGCCTGCACCCGTTCTGGGTGTTCCTTACTCTATCCCCTGCATTGGGGAGGTGTCCAGCTGCCTGTGACCTGCTGCCAGAAATTCCCCCAAAATTATATATGTTATTATTGTTATTTTTTTGTTTTTGTGGAGCCCTCCCTATCCCTGGCGTGCCTTTTGTTTCCCTGGGGGCCCCCGCGGGGGTGTGGCGGCACCTCTGCGTCAGCAAGGCCTGTGCCTGCTGCTTTTCGGCAGTGCGTCTCCCGGCGATGCTGAAAACCGCAGGGGGCTACCTCTTGCCGAACGCGCGTCTCCGCGCGCTACGGTAATTAATATTATTATTATTATTTTTTTTATAGCGGCCTTCCCCGCTTCCGTGCGCCGATTAACTGCTCGAATGGCCAGCAAAAATGCCCAAAGGGGGGGCTGCCTCCCCCGTCTCTGCCCTCGTGCAAAATTTGCCCAAGGAGCCGGCCTCCCCTTCCGCCGGTGTCCTATTCCTCCTGCAGGCCCCGCGGTACAGTGTGCCTGCCTGAGAGACTACTCTCAGCTAAAATCCCCTGGCCTAGCTACAACTGCCTCCTTACCTCCTTCCTAATTTACGCGACCCTCCCACGCTAAGTCGGCGCGGTGAAGAGGCCGACCCCACCCTCCACCCCCCTTATATTCCCTAACCTAAAACCCTCCCCCACTTACCTTTACCCAATGGGGCGCCTTGCGCGCCACTTCCTTCTCCCGAAACTGCCCGCAGAGAGACTAGACTGCGTCTCTCTCTCCGCGGGCCCCTTCATACGAGGAACTCAGAGTCTAAGAGGTGCATAAACATGGAAGGCAAAGGTGACAGCGCAATTGGAGCACTGTCTGAGCAGGCAACACCAAAGAGGACACGCAGGATACTCGCAAGGTTCAAGGAGGGGGCCACATCCACAGGAGGTGAACAGAGCAAGCCAGCCCCTCCCAACTGACGGGTAAAAGTGTCTGTTAGCCAAAGGACACGTACAAAACAGGGGTGCAAGGATATGGCAGAGCTCCTCAAGCATGTGAATGATGTAGCAAACCTGCACAGGAGTGAATGGCTACTGGAGCAGGTCCAGTGCCTGAGAGATGTGCAAAAACAAACACAAGCAAAGGAACTGCAGGGACAGGAGGGGCAGAAGCAGCAGCAGCAGGAGCCCTCAAGGGACACAAAAAGGTGCACCAAACAGGCCACCACAGAAGGGAGTCAACCAGCCGCTGGAGGTCGGAGAGCAGTGACCCTGGGGGAAGAAAATGTGTAGGGTGCAAAAGTGGAGGCACCACAGGAGCACAAGCAGCAACACAGACTTGAGGGGTGCATCCATGAGGGGGCATGCAGCCACACTGGCGGCCCCCTGCAGAAGTATGCACACCCCCACCAGTGGACAGCGAGGAAGGGAGAAACTGAGAGCGAGACCCAGATGTCATAGGCATCCAGGAGGCAGATGGAGCCTACACGACGGTGCCCGACAAGGAACGTGGCATGCAGCAGGACAGTTCACCTGCAGCAGATGTTGAGCTTTGAAGGGCAAGGAAGCAAGCGACGTGAGCGCAGTAAGCACATAAACAGTAGTGGTGCACAGCAGGAGAGGACAAAGGATAGCTCCCTGCATAGGTCAACCGGGCAGAGAGGCACAGCACATGGCATAGCCAACTATAAACACAGGTCAGGGTAGTCAACTCAGCAAGCTCCACACAAGTTTAACCCATTGGGCACATGCGTTACCCTCGGTCCCCACTGGTACCCCCAGTATGGTGGTCTTGGCATGGGGTAGGGAGCATAGGAACTCTCTGGTCCCCAGCATTCGCATAGCCGGGTCCTTACTACTGTCCAGGGCAGGCACATGAAAGGGGTCAAGACACCACAATGAGCACAGACAAGTAGGAGGGCGCACAGTCAGGTCAGACGTGAACAGGACAGAGAGCCAAATGTGCAGACAAACAAGGAGCACAGGCGCCTAAACTCAGGAAGAAACAAGGCAGGACCCACAATGTGAATAAATGCGTGAATCACAGGGGACAGCAACAGATCCAACATTAGCCTGGGAAACCAACACCACACTGGGAACGGCAAACAGCAAGGCAGCTAGAGAACACATTAGACCTTCTCCGGGTGATCCACCCATAATAGTGTGTGAGACTGGGCTGGCAAGACGGGTTCCGCTGGCCATTAAAGAGAGAATATGGTGCAAAAATTCATTGATATTTTCTCATTACTGGAGACCAAGCAGAAAGATCTGGATCTAGTGACACAGGACAAAAAATATGAAGACAAGAGGAAGAGGTGCAAGCCCAGGTTAGAAAGGTCCATTGAAAACTGGCTGCAAATGTTTCACATACTAGTATGTGTATCTGTTGAGAAATTTCCACAAAGTGCAGCAGCGTAATTGATATATGAGCGTGCATGCGATGCAGCAGAAGCACCAGGGGGAAGCTTTGTTAAAATACGAAGATGGCTTTAGGGAAAATATACAGACATGGCCCATCATAGATTGGGTTCACCAGGATGTAGGAGGGGATCACTGAACACATGGTCACTGCACGAGAGGAGATGGAAACACATGAACAGTTCTTTCAGTCATATGGGCACAAGTGTAGGACAGAATAGTACCAACAAGGTGGCAAAGGCAAAGAGTATTTGGGGGAAAACACGCAAGGTTGCAACAGGCAACATGCTGGAAGTTCGAGAAGGGAGAGTGCAAGTAGGGGCTGGCATGCAAATTTAAGCACACATACACAATTTGTGGGGGTACCCTGCCAGCTATTGTAAGAAAGTGAAAGGGAGTTGTGAAAAGAAGATACCTCTCAAAAAGTGACACGGAGTATGAAGGAGACAGTAGGGAGTGCACAGAGCTAGCACACACCCTAATTCAGCTTCAGTACCTAACCCAACTACTCAAATACTACTACAACAAGCAGGACAATACCCAGTTATTAGCGGAAATGTTTAGGAAAGGCTTTACCATACTCTACAAAAGGACAGTGACCGGGAGGCTCTGCAATAACCTCAAGTCTGTTGCAGAGAATGCAGAGGTGGCAAGGTGGAAAGTGGCCAAAGAACTAGAACTGGGCTGCGTGGCTGGCCCATTTAAAAAGCCACCTCTGAAGGACTGCATTGTCTCCCCACTAGTAGTGGTGCACGAGAAAGAGCTGAGCGAGTTCCGACTCATTCACCACTTATTCTATCCAGAGAAAAGGTCAGTGAATGATGGGTTCGATCAGGAAGTGCTCGGTATCCTATGCCAAACTGGATGAAGCGATAGACATGCTAGGGGCTACAGGCAAGGGAGCCCTAATGGCAAAGGCAGAGTTAGAGACAGCCTTCTTACTACTACCATGGGCTGCAATATCATGTGCTGCATTGAAGCATTTAGCATGTACCTAGAATGGGCACTAGGTGAAAGGTGTCCTGAAGGACGAAGACTGCACTACCTAGATGATTTCTTTTTTGTTGGTACACCAGACACAGGGCAATGCAGTGCAATGTTGAAACACTTCAGATCCCTAATGGAAGAACTCGGTATGCCACTAGTGCACGAGACGACAGAGCGCCCCACGACATGCTTGACATTCCTAGGGATAGAGCTAGATTCCAAGAAAGCAGTAAGCAGGCTGATAGCTCAAAAATTGGCAGATTTGAAACAGAATATTGAGGGGTGGACGTGAAATGGAATATCAAGGGGCTGTTGGCCAAGAAAAAGTCTACATTAATGGAAGTGCAGCAGCTCCTTGGTAAGCTCAACTTTGACGCAGGGTTATCCCGACAGAGTGCACATTTGCCGGCGCTTTGCTCGGATGACAAAGTGCATCACAGAAACATGATAGAGTCAGGTTGACAGCAGGAGTTAAAAGAGATTTGCTGCAGTGGCAGTCCTTCCTGAGTGACTTTAATGGAATCCTGGTATGGCAGGAACCCTGGGTAATTGAACCTATACACTGATGCTGCAGGAGATGAAGGTTTCAATGCCATCCTGGGGACAGCCTGGTGTGCTGCAAAATGATCTGGGGAATGGCACGAAGCAGGGTTGACGAAGAATTTGGCGCTGCTTAAACTGTTCCCCATCATGGTGGTGTTGTCGCTATGACAAAAGAGCCTGGCAAACAGGCAGGTGACTCTCTGGTCTGACAATGATGCATTAGTGCAGGCGATAAACATGGGTGCTGCCCGAAAGTGTTGGTGTTGCTCCAGCGTCTGGTGGGTTGCCAACTGCAGTTTAATATAGAGATCAAGGCATGTATCAGGATTTTATAACTATATTGCTGACTCTCTCTCTTGTTTTGAGTGGGAGAGGTTCCTCCAGCTGGCCCTGTGGGTGGACAGACAGATGATACCACTACCAACCAACCCGTAGGATGAGGTGGAGCGGACTTAGCAGTACTGATTGACAGGTCCTTGGCGCCAAAAACCAACACCACTTATCAGTGTTTGGAGAGGTTCATGGAGAAAACAGGGGGAGTGCACATACCTGTTACAGTGACTTGGTCAAGGAGTTCATATGGTGGGCTTTTACGCAGGGCAGGTCCAGAACTTTGACGCAATCTCACCTAAGTGTAGTAGCATACCAGTTGAAGCTATACAGGGTGTTAGACCAAACAAACACATACATTGCGCACAGCAATGAAGGGATGAAGCTGGATATAGTCCAAAATCAACAACACCAGATTATCAATTGATTTCATGAGATTGAAACAATTTTACGTGTCCTACCAGACATATGCAAGTCCGACAAAGAGGCATACTTGTTCAGGGCACCAGTTGTCCTGGCATTCTTCGGGCCTACAGGATTAGTGAGCTGGTAGCACTATCCAGGGTGACCCCAGGGGTAGCTGAATTCAGGCCAGGGCCGTATGCAGCAAAAGCTGCCTTTTCAGTCCTTGTTTGGGCACCAGTGCGCACAATGAAAAAAAAAAGAGGCACGGGCGTACCTGGGTCTTCCAGGGGGGTCCCCCTCTCCGACGAATCCTCCTCTCCAGCGGCTGCCTCCCTCCTCTGCTCCGGTGCATTCTGCACCCCAGTTATGGGCTGCACAGAGCAAGCGCAGACTGTCTGTGCACACCGGTGAGCCCCACTCCAGTGGCGGGGCTAGCAGAGTTTTTTGGACAACTCCGGGCTCCAAGTGGAGAGCAAAGTTCCAAAAACTCCATTAGCTTCACCAGCGGAGCGGAGCTCCCCGCACACTCTTATTTATTACAGTAGAAGAAGCAATATTATAATAATATGATATGGATTGAAAATGAAGGTTTTAGTTCCTGTTTTTGCATGATATTCTAAAAGTTCATAAAAACAACTTTGACTAAAAAGTATCTTCTACATTCCTGAGGTGAGAAAGGATTCAGGGTGCTTCTCTTGCTTGTGTTCAGTTAGGTTAATGGTGTTTAGTTACTGGAAGGCCAGCTATAGGTACCATACAACCCATCATGAACAGGGGTTTTCGCACTGCAACCAGAACAGGGACATAAATGGTGAAGTAACAGGGTTGGATCAATACAGCTCGAGAGTGGTGGTAAGCAGTATTCTTCTGGCCCCTTTGATGTTTGCAGCTGACTTGGAGATTGGTGGAATAGCTTTTACATCATCTAGTCTGACACTTACCAGTAAAAGCTGGGCCCTTGAAGTTGGTTGTATCTCAATGAGATTCCACCAGCAAAGCTTGTTATGTTATAATCTGTCTTATTCTCTTGGCAATTCAGTAAGAAAAAATGTAACCCTTAAATAATTCTTTAAGGTTGTAGGTGGGGGAATATAAGTTCAAAATACATCAAAAGGTAGAATTGGTTTTTATGTTTTTATTTACTTCCCAACCTGGACCCAGGTTTCCTGTGAGCCGACAGTACATCAGAAGTCTCAAAGTCCCCCTTCTTTCCGGCATAAAGCCAGACTGATCAAGATGAACCAATGTAGAGATCACCCCGACCAGATAAGAGGCCAGCAATTTTGCCAAGATTTTTCCCTTTGCATTTAATAGTGGGATGGGCCTGTATGAGGCACAGGTCTCTGGTGGCTTGCCCCCTTCTTGCTAGCCTCTGATCTCTAGGGCAGGAGCCCTTCTCTTGACTTTCCTTAGACATTGGCAGGAGGTGGGATGCCACCTTAGAAGCAGTAAGTTTATAGAGCTCAAGGGGCAGGCCGTTAGGGCCAACCACCTTGCAAGGAGTCAAGTCACGATCACCTACACTACTACCACAGAGCATATTACAAGCACATAGTCGCGTGGTGGACCCTTTATGGCAACCAGCCAATAGCAGTCTGAACCACGGCGAATCGTGGACAGCAAAGTAATAGGCAACTGCACATTCCATGAATTTGAAAAAAACATAGCTGACATGCATTGCCACAGTGGACACACCTGCAAAAGGACACCCCTTCACAGACCACAATCCTTTGCATTTTCAATGCAAAACACAGAAGCCAGAGTACCTTATCACCCAAACACTGCATAGATTAGGCACCCTTCTTTTTCACCATGCCATTAAATACCCTGCACACTTTTTGTCCATTGAAACCCTTTTGCACTACCCCTTTTTAGTAAGTCACGTTCACCGATTATTTTATTTCCATCATGTCATGTTCGAAAAATCCATGTTTTTCCAAAGAGGAGTTAAGAGTCATGGTGGATGAAATCATAGGATTAGAGTCACAGTTGTTTGGAGCACAAGTCCAGCACTCTTCTCTCAGTAGGAAAATGGAAATGTGGTACAGGATAGTTGACAGAGTCAATGCTATAGGCACCGCAACAGATAAATGTATGCCCAAACCCAAATGCAGTCTCCATACAGATATGTAATAGACAACATTTCTACAGTGTGGGTAGTATAGAGAGTTACCTGACTGCAAGTCCCAGGGGGCACTGTTTCAGTGACTCCAAACACCAGACCAGTGGTCACTTGTCCATGTACTCCTGTTTGGCAAATCAAATACTAATTTCACTCACCTGGGAGGATACCATTTGTCAATTGTGGGAAATAGAGAGAGTGAACTGACTTTAACCCCCAGGAGGCACTGTTTCACTAAATCCAAACACCAGACCAGTGTTCACTTGTCTACATACCTCTGTTTGTTAACTCCCAATTGAAGTGTACTCACCTGGGAGGATAATATGTGTATAGTGTGTTTAGTACAGAGAGTGACCAGACTGCAACTCCCAGGAGGCACTGTTTCACCAGCCCAGAAGTCACATGCCCTGGTACACCTGTCAGTGAACTCTCAAATTAAGTTTACTCACCTGGGTGGAGAACATTTGTATAGTGTGTACTAGAGAGAGTTAGCTGACTGCAACTCCCAGGAAACACTGTTTCACTAAATCCAAACACCAGACCAGTGTTCACTTGTCCAAAGCCCCTGTTTGGTAACTCTCAATTGAAGTGTACTCACCTAGGAGGATACTATTTGCTAATTGTGGGAAGTAGAGGGAGTGACATAACTGCTGAGGCTGAGAGGCTCTTTTACTGTTACTCCACTCACCAGGCCGGTGGCCTCTTGCCCAAATACCATTGTTTGGTAAACCACAAATGAAGTGTACTCACCTGGGGAGATCACATTTGCATAGTGTGTTTAGTATAGGGGGAGACCAGATGGCTCAAGCCAGGAGGCTCTGTTACTCCACTCATCAACCCTGCATTCTCTTGTCTAAATACCATTGTTTGGTAAACCACAATTGAAGTGTACTCACCTGGGGAGATCACATTTGTATAGTGTGTGTAATACAGGGAGTTACATGACTGCTGAGGCCAGGAGGCTCTGTTACTGTTACTCCACTCACCAGCCCAGTGTTCTTCTGTCCAAATACCATTGTTTGGTAACTCTCAATTGAAGTGTACTCATCTGGGAGGATAATATTTGTATAGATGGTGGAGTATAGGGAGTGACCAGACCGCAACTCCCAGGAGACACTGTTTCACTAACTCCAAACACCAGTCTAGTAGTCATTTGCACTAATACATCTATTAGTGAAATCTCAAATGAAGTTTACTCACCTGGGGGGAGAACATTTGTATAGATTGTGTACTAGAGAGAGTTACCTGAATGCAACTCCCAAAAGGCACTGTTTCACAAAATCCAAACACCAGAACAGTGTTCACTCATCCAATGCCCCCAGTTCGGTAACTCTTAATTCAAGTGTACTCACCTGGGAGGATACTATTTGCCAAGTGTGGGAAGTAGAGGGAGTGAAATGACTGCAAAGCCCAGTAGGCCCTGTAACTCTAACTCCAAACACCAGCACAGTGGGCACTTGTACAAATACCCTTGTTTGTCAACTATCAAATTAAATATACCCACCTGGGGCTGATCAAGCACAGATCATGCCAAAATCACAGATGTATCTGTCAACATAGCTCCATCTTGACTTGCTAACCCAAGATGAAATATTGGAGGACAGGAATGACACCTAAAACAAATTGTACAACAAGTATACATAAGGCCTTAAGATGCATCACCAGATTGGTATTGACAGCAGCCAAATTAACACTGCACTGTGCCCATGATGATTCCAGTCACATATTCTACAAAGTCCTGGGTCCGACTGCATCACACTCAACTAGGCCTCCTAATTGGCAAAGCCATATCTTGCCAAGCCACTGTTTTGCCTGCAATGGTGGCAAGATGGCATTTTCAGGTCATCCTACCTGGTGCTAACGATCTGCACATTTCAGCAACAGCTTGAGTCAAAATGGATTGGCATGCTTCAAAGGTGGCACGTCAAGACACCCAGTACCATACGTACTTGCTACAATAGGATTAACTGCAACTTTACTTTGTGCAAGGTCTCTGCTTACTGTAACTCTAAACCATTGGAGGTAAATGTCATAATACAAGCAGTAACATTGTACATTTTACATCAACAGGTCGAGATGACGGTGGGCACACAGAGGCCACAGAACAGACTGCCACTACCCCCGTGGAAGAACTTGATCCATGCCAACAATATCATGTAACAAAGCATTTCTGACTGGATAGACATGACACACTGTACATATCCCAGCTGGCAACTACACAAGAGTCACATGTGACCCTCATAGTTTTCAAGATGTGTCCATAACATGGATTTGGGTGGAAGCCAAAGTGTGCTACACAATTGCCCCTCGAAATGTGACTGTATATTCTGACGGCCTAAAAGACTATCGGTTGTGGTGGCTCGTGCACTGCTCTTAATCTGTGCCCTGGAACACACTACGGTGGTGGTTGAGCAGATGGACCTACATGACAAAACAGAATAATGATGCTTGTGATGCAACTAAACATATATTGTAGGTGTGATGCAGTTTATAGAGGGACCCAGTGGCCCGGAGGGAGAGGAGAGTGCCATGGGGGTGACCGGATCTACATCCTCGTCATTATCAGATTCTTACTGCAGTGGCCAACCCCTAGTGGTGGTGGACCCATAAGGATATACTCATGTACCATCTTTCTCTGCCACCCCCAGTTCTATTGCCACCCTTCCTGTTGCTCCCCACCCAGTTGGCCATACTCGTTCACCCAGGAGGGCAGGATCGTCTCCTTTGCCTCAGGCACTTCCACTCCAGCCCCTGTTTCCACTGCTGCCCTGAGTGAGGAGGCTATTGACCTCCTGAGCAGTATCTCTGTGGGTCAGACTGCCATTGTGAATGCCATACAGAGGTTGTCCACCCAACTGCAGCAGACAAATACATTCATGGAAGGCATTCAGAGTGTCATGTCTGGTCTACAGATATAATTTCAGGCTCTGGCCTCCTCACTGATGGAAGCCAATCACCCCCACATTCTGCCCCCATCTCCACCTCCCTCTTCCCAGTCCAAATCCCCCATTTTCCTATCTATCCCAAGCACACAGACAGATCCACATGCACCCACCTCAACACACACAAGCATCACAAATAAACACAAACACCACAAAACACACCGGCATGCAAGCACTCAAAATACACCCACAAACACATCAGCCACCATGTCCCCAACAGCCCCACCACCCCCACTGGCCCACACACCACATCAAGCATACCTACAGGCACCACCACAACAGGCAGTGACACCCTCACCACACCCTGCAATCCCACAGACATCAACACAACAGACATAGAGATTTCCACTACACCCACTATACCCACAGACACCACCCCAACAGACACACAGACATCCACCACGTCCATCATACCTGCAGACACCACCCCAACAGACACCCACTACTACAAGCATACTTGCAGATACAACCCCAACAGCCACACACATCCACTACTCCCACATCATCCAGCACCTCCACCTCCTAGCCACCCAAGAAACACAAATGCCCACACTCACACATGCAGCAGATACTACCCAAACATAAGCATACCTCACACATACACACACCCAAGACTTCAACACCGACACACTAGACAGCCCCTCCCTCAACCTATAGATCCCCAACGTCTTCTGTTGACCATCCCCATGTTCCAAAGGAAAGTTTCCTTTTTGACCTTGCCCTTTCCCCTGCTCCCGCCACACCTTCCCAAACCCAAGCAGCCCAGTCCACATCCCAACCCATCCCTTCAATATCCAAGCCCTCCCTTGTCAGACCTGTCCCTCTGTAAGTACCCATCCCCCTCCCCTCAAGAAGAAACCCACCCCTCCTAAGAAAGAGTGCACCCCTCCCAAACTCACCCATCTCAAGTTTGACCCTCCCAGGATGATCCCTGAGGTGCCTGCCTGCCCACTTAATGCCCTTTCCCATGGAGGTTCACTGGCAGTAAAAGGAGTGAAGTGTGGGCACAGTACTGTTCACTGAAAGACCGCTGGACCAGCTAATAACCTTGGATAATTTACATTTTGATTCAAATAAACTCAAACAGTTGTTCTATGGGTACACATTTGTGCTGCAATTCCTTTTCTACCGTTATGTTGTTCCTGATTAATTTGTGTTGTCTGTCTACATTTGTGTGTGTTTCAGTCTGCTTGCCGATCCATTTGCTTTTGTTTGTAATATTTGAATTTGTGGGCAGTGCTGGTGTCACCCAAGACAAAGGTAGATGTTGACTATGTGGATATGTGTTTGTTATTGCAATTGTGGTGTCATTGCATTGTGCTCTGTTTGGTATGGTAAGTATTTCATCTTGTGTGGTACAATGTCAGCATGTATGGTGTTAGACTTGTTCCCCTGATATAGACTGTATATTCATCGCATGTGTGGGAGCTTGAGTTTTGTTTGTGCAGATATGGAAGGTATTCAATTTTACTAGCTCCCTTTGCATTTGGCTGTGCACGTGTCTATTTTGCTGTGTGTACCTTGCAGCTACTTTGTCTAGTTGTATGACCCATGCTCTTGCAGTAGTATGTGCTTTCTTCCACTGCACTTCCACATTGTGCAGGTAGGCATGTCACTTGACTCTACTATTGTTTGTCCTTGAGATACCTGAATGGACAGTTTCTGTGCAAATGTTGTTTTAGGGTTGTGTGCAAAGTGATATGTGTCCCAGTGCAGCATCCCTCCCAGAGATCCCCTGATGCCCCCATCCCTATTGTGCAGGTATTGCTTGCATAGTGAGCTTCGTATATTTGTTTCTCTTGTGCATCCCAGTGTCCTTCCATGGTGTTGCAATGCAGGTCCATTGCAGGGCTGGTTCATGGTAGGGTGTTTGTGTTCCATAACACATACATACGTATGCGTGTTGAGTCTGACAACAGTCCATGGCATGTGTGCAATGTGAGTGTGTCAGTTGTATTGGTAGATGTGATGGTGCTGTGTTGTTGGTGTTGTGAGACACAATGTTGTATACACTTCATTGTCTCTGTGCCTAAAATGTGCTGACGTGTGTTTTTGTGTAGTGTTGCGGTGCAGTGTGAGTGACCTGCCCAAAGGAGGCATTTTGTGGCTGTGAATGTGTCTTTCTTTATGAGTGACTCCGACTGTGCACACAATGACAATTGAACTTGGTGCCCAAAGTGTGACCCCCATATCATGTGGATGATGGTGCAACAATCTGTTGTTGAGCGTAACAACACAGGTAGGTTTGTGTACTTACAGTTAGTTGCGTCCACGGCGGTGTGGATTCTGTGTTCCCTTGATGATCATAGGCAGCAGCAGGACATGTGTGATGGGCTCCATGGCGGAACCGGACTTGTAAGGCTGCCTACATGTGAGTTGCTCCCTTTATACTCTCTGTTTCCGCCTACTGAGACATGGTGGTTGGACCGCCACAGTCACATTGGCAGTGTACAGCCTCATAATGTGTCTGGCAGCAACACAGACTCCGTCGGCCTGTTTGTGCTGCCTCGTGACCACAGCGGGCTGCACCATCTGGCAGTGCCAGCAGGACCACAGTGGTCTTTGCTCCATAGGCCCACATGATTCGTAATACAGTGGTCTGACCGACCAAGCCGATGGCAGTCGGACTATCATCGCCCCATGAAGGTGCACAGACTGCCAAACTTGTAGTGAGGCCCAAATTATCTTTCAGATTTTATAGTTTGAATATCACACAGCTTGGTATTTGGTTTGCAAATATGGCTATCTGTTTGATGTAGGTTTCAAGTTTGTATAACAGCTAATAAGAGATTCTCTAGCCCTTTTGTACCCAAGTATTTTTAGGGAGAGCTTGTTTGTGGCTCCATAAGAATTTCCTACCTCATCAAATAAAATGGGCTACTTAGGTCTTCAATCAGGTTGTGATAATTTTTGTGTCTGATAAAATCTAACAACATGGTGATCGGAAATTATCAGGTGCGATAGTTGTTGCCTACTCCAAGGTTAGCCTGAAAAAATAGGCCTTAAATTGGATTCTGAGGTTTAAGGCTCCAAAATCTATATGTCTTGATATTTTTTGGGATTTTTTTGAACTGCCGAAATTTACAGGCATCCCCACCGGGGAGGAACAAACATTGCACCATTTGTAATTACAAGCTCTGTCTAAACAGATGGTTGAGCAGGTATTACTATTTATTCCCACACTTCTAATCAGGCCAAAAGGTGGTTGTCTACCTGTCTTTCTGTATCTCACCGTGCGTGTTTCTCTTTCAATATCTCTCCAAGTATATCTTTCACTATAGCTCATTCCCTCTGTTCTGCTTTCTTTCTAAATTCCTGTCAGCACAAAAAGACCTCACATGGGTATTAAATTCTTTAGAATGCATGATAGATTTCTTCTTCTACCCCCTGCCAAAGGAATACTTATTTCATTTAAGCAAAGGATATGGTGGTAAGCAGGATATCTACAGGACTTTATCACAGAACAACACATCCTTTTGGCAGGCTTTCTTTACTGAACTAGAACGCAAATTTCTATGGGGAATAATTAAACTCCTTGCCCTCAGCTGTAGTCATCTTGTCATAGAATGTGGATACGTCTGGTAATTTAGCCTAGAATATTCAACGGGGCACATTTCAAGAGCTTCTAGAAATTTTACGAACTGTGGAGCCAGGAAACAACAGTGGACTGACAATAATCCTCCAGGCATTCCAAAGACCACCAAGGTGGGAGACACAGAATGCTGTCAGTCAAGAAGTGACAGACATTCTACAGGAATGGTTGCAGCAAGTACCCTTATCTTGCTCTACGAAAGTGATAGAAACAAAAAACAGACTAATACGTTCATTCTAATTGTGGCTTTTGGTTGAGCAGTAGGATAAATCAGAGGTGTAAATTGTATGTTGAGGCAGGCCGATTTCAGATTTTCAAAATAAACACACACAAAAATTAAGATCAACTTATCTAAATAGAACCTTTGAAAACCTGTTTGGGATCCTGCCCGACACAACTTATGTTGGACACCCATATGATATATAAATAGGTGAGACTGAGCTAAAACAGATACAGCATCATCATAGTCAGAGGTTAAATAGCTTTTTTGCTGTTACCCGTCATTTATAAAGGGTTCCCCACATCCCTCAAATGAGGATTGAAACAGGGATTTAAATGTTTTTGCTCCTTCAGAACCTTCAATGCCAAGTACAAAAAAGCCAGTAGTAAGGAGGGCTACCTTATGCCATCATGCAAAAAGTGACAGTTGTACCTCCCCGGAAGTGATGTCACTTCCATTACCGAAACTTCCTCCCCTAGTAGTGACGTCTCTTCCTGGAGGGTCATGTGACTGTGTTGGGTCACATATGCTGTGACATTACCCTGGTTACATGTAATGACATGCTCAGAGTCCTAAAACGTGGTTAGGATGCTGTCTTAACTGGTACGGGCCCCCATTGCTCTGTCTCTAGAGCTTTGTCACAGGCAAATTTACAACACTCTCTGAGGTGCACAACATGTGAGTCTCTAACAAAGCAAGCTAGGGTATTTTCAGACAGCTGCAGTCGTGAAATTTTGATGAGACAACTGGAGGGCTCCCCTACAAGAGGCTTGAGCAAGTACATAGACAGACCCACCCCAGGTCCGCTTGTCTCCCTAAGCCCATCTGTCTTATTTTGGACAGTGCATATTTGACTTCAAAAAGGTCTTCTGTTAGAAATGTCTAGACAAGTTCATAATCGAATCAAGACTGCTATGAAATGCAACCCAAACGCAGGTAGCTGGTATGCCTCAATTTCCCAAAGTTCTCCCATCTCATAATTAGCAAGCACTACTAAGTATAAAATGTTGTCCCAGGCTGCACACACACAATCAGAAGCATCCAACTGCTATGAAGTGGAACCCACACCAAAATGGCTAGTACTCCTCAATTCCCCAAAGTCAACTCATGCATAATTAGCAAGCTCTACTAAGTATAAAATACTGTCCCAAAGACCACACACACACACTCAGAAGCAGCCAATTGCTATGAAATGGAACCCATGCGCAGACGGCTGGTACTCTTCAACTCCCCAAAGTGGACCCATGCATAATTAGCAAGCTCTACTAAGTGTAAAGATGCTGTCCCAAGGATGCATACAAACAATCTGAAGCATCAGGGAAACACTGAGTTTAAGTCTGTGGACTGAGGGGCCCCAAGCAAGATGGGGCAAAGCTTTGAGCTTAATTATGGGGAGCAACCGGGCGATAGAGGCTACCTTTTCCTGCAGATAAAAACAATGATACCTATACCTTTAAAATTATTTTTTTCCCATTCAATGTGTTGCATAGGGAAGACTGGTTTCTGTTTTTCTTGCTCTGAAAAATGTCTGCTTCTATTATCATTTGAAAAAAACTGTGTGTTAGCTTAACCTCATAGTGGCTTAGCTCAGCATGCTACAGGTCGTGTGGAAATCAGCCTTGACAAAAAATGTACAAATAAAATCTATTGTTTAAACAGGGTTTGCCATGGGGTTAAATGCCAGCAACATGCTTTGAATGTGTTTTTAAAAGCCCTAAGCAACAGGACCGGGGCAAGAGGGGTGGCGGTAGAGAAAGAAAACTGTGTTTAGTGCAGGCGATGATTAGTAGTTATTTCTAATATGCTTTGAGCAGTTCTGTAACAGGCTTATGTAAAGGTGGACATTTTGACAACAGCCTGCAATTAAGATAATGCAAGGGGTGTCAAAGGGACAGCTATTTCTTTTAATGGCGAGGGCTCAAGGACCTCTGCTGCAGTTTAGGGAACAGTCAATGAAGCATGTTGTTTGTTTCATTGTGTTGTATCTGCTTAAGAGGCTGCAGGCTGCGTGGAAATAAAATCTGTTGTTTAAACCACGGTTTGCCAGGGGTTTTTGCACAGAAGTCTCTAGCTCTTGACTATTTACTTGTAAATGTTTAGGGGCATATTTATACTCCGTTTGCGCCGAATTTGCATCGTTTTTTCGACGCAAATTCGACGCAAAACTAACTCCATATTTATACTTTGGCGTTAGACGCGTCTAGCGCCAAAGTTCATGGAGTTAGCGTCATTTTTTTGCGTGAACACCTTCCTTGCGTTAATGATATGCAAGGTAGGCGTTCCCGTCTAAAAAAATGATTCCGATGCTATTGCGTCGTATTTATACTCCCGGGCAAAAATGACGCCCGGGAGTGGGCGGGACTAAAACACCCGCATTTGCGCCGGATTTTAGCGCCTGGGTCAGGGCAGGCGTTAATGGACCTGTGGGCTCAGAATGAGCCCAGAGGTGCCCTCCCAAGCCCCCAGGGACACCCCCTGCCACCCTTGCCCACCCCAGGAGGACACCCAAGGATGGAGGGACCCACCCCAGGGAATAAAAGGTAAGTTGTGGTAAGTATTTTTTTTTCATTTTTTTTTGGCATAGGGGGGCCTGATTTGTGCCCCCCTACATGCCACTATGCCCAATGACCATGCCCAGGGGACAGAAGTCCCCTGGGCATGGCCATTGGGCAAGGGGGCATGACTCCTGTCTTTGCTAAGACAGGAGTCATGTTAATGGGGGTTGGGTGCCAAAAAAAAATGGCGCAAATCGGGTTAAGATATTTTTTTTGCCTCAGCCTGACTTGCCCCATTTTAGGACGCCCAAACGCCATTTATCCCTACGCCGGCGCTGCCTGGTGTACGTGTTTTTTTTTTCACGCACACCAGGCAGCGCCGGTCGGCTAACGCCATTCAATAAATACGGTGCCCGCATGGCGCTTCAGAATTGCGTTAGCCGGCGCTAATTGTTTTGGCGCAAAACTGCGTTAGCGCAGTTTTGCGTCAAAAAGTATAAATATGGCCCTTAGGGGCATATTTATACTCCGTTTGCGCCGAATTTGCGTCGTTTTTTTCGACGCAAATTCGACGCAAAACTAACTCCATATTTATACTTTGGCGTTAGATGCGTCTAGCGCCAAAGTTCATGGAGTTAGCGTCATTTTTTTGCGTGAACACCTTCCTTGCGTTAATGATATGCAAGGTAGGCGTTCCCGTCTAAAAAAATTACTCCGATGCTATTGCGTCGTATTTATACTCCCGGGCAAAAATGACACCCGGGAGTGGGCGGGACTAAAACACCTGCATTTGCGCCGGATTTTAGCGCCTGGGTCAGGGCAGGCGTTAAGGGACCTGTGGGCTCAGAATGAGCCCAGAGGTGCCCTCCCAAGCCCCCAGGGACACCCCCTGCCACCCTTGCCCACCCCAGGAGGACACCCAAGGATGGAGGGACCCACCCTAGGGAATAAAAGGTAAGTTGTGGTAAGTATTTTTTTTTCATTTTTTTTTGGCATAGGGGGGCCTGATTTGTGCCCCCCTACATGCCACTATGCCCAATGACCATGCCCAGGGGACAGATGTCCCCTGGGCATGGCCATTGGGCAAGGGGGCATGACTCCTGTCTTTGCTAAGACAGGAGTCATGTTAATGGGGGTTGGGCGCCAAAATAAAATGGCGCAAATCGGGTTAAGATGTTTTTTTTGCCTCAGCCTGACTTGCCCCATTTTAGGACGCCCAAACGCCATTTATCCCTACGCCGGCGCTGCCTGGTGTACGTGGTTTTTTTTCACGCACACCAGGCAGCGCCGGTCGGCTAACGCCGGCTAACGCCATTCAATAAATACGGCGCCCGCATGGTGCTTCAGAATGGCGTTAGCCGGCGCTAATTTTTTTGGCGAAAAACTGCGTTAGCGCAGTTTTGCGTCAAAAAGTATAAATATGGCCCTTAATGTTCTGTGTAATAGCAGAAGTTGCTCTGATGCAAAATGTGTGTTGATTTTCTAATATGCTTTGATCAATTCTGTAAAAGGCTTATATAAAAGTGTAACATTTTGACAAGGCAGCCCTTGAGAGCATGGTAGCTAAACCATTTCATTTGTTTAATTATGTTGCATTGCTTACCTGAAAATCTGTGTTTTACAAAAATATACAAATAAAATCTGTTGTTTAAACCTTGTGTTTGCTACTGGTTAAAGGTCAGCAACATGCTTTGAATGTGTTTTCAAAAGCCCTGAGCAACAGGACTGGGACAGGAGGCGAGGAGGTGTAGAAAGAAAACTGTATGTGTTTAGTGCAAGCTTTGAGTTATTTCTAATATGCTTTGAGCAAATCAGTAATGTTGGAGTTAAGGATTTTGCGCAGCACCTGTGCTTAGATGCAAGAAGTGTTTAGCGCTGTTTCAAAGTTCCTGCCTTAATTAGCCAATTGTGTTACAAAGTTTGATAAGAATGCCGGTTCCAGCAACTTTACAAGATTTATTATATTGTGAAACAACATATGTCTACAATATTTTTAAAATGACTCAGTCAGTTATGATGTGAGCTATTTGTTGGAGTTGTTTTTAAAGCAAATCTGTCTGCTTTGCACACAGGACCTCCCAGAATTAACATGGAGCCATGAGGAAATGGTTGAATTTAAGCAAGGAACAGATACTGAGCGTGCTGTAGTTCTGAGACTGTTGCTGACCTTATTGTCTCAACAATGTAGATTTAAAAAATAAATAAATCTATTCTTAAGTGCATGTTTTTACAGGTTATGAGTTGGAAGTGCAGATAGCTATTGAAATACTAAAACAAATATTATAGTCTAAAGACGCATCAGACTGTGTTCAGCAGAGACCTTCTATTACAGGTGATTATGTGGTGGGCTTGTATAAATGATATGTTAAGATTACCCCAAGAGCCCTAGGAGTGAGGATAGTTTTGTACATTCCAAATCCTCCCAAGATTTCATTGTACCTTCAGAGAGTATACTAAAGCAGTGTATTATATTGCAAATGTGACAGTGATTCATCTATTCTTCACATTTCCCCTGGAAGATCACAATTAAGCCAAACCTCAGCAAAAAGTAGACCCTAAAGCAAAAGTGTTGGCCGGAGCCTAAATGAGTCCTGGAAAGGCCACCACATTATTAAAAAAATAATAATTCTTCAGTTCCTATACACAGACAGGCTATAAAGAAACAGGTTCCACAAAAGGGCAAAGCAGGTGTGTTTTACACAATGTAGTGCCAAAAGAACTCTAATGTATTTTTGTCTCAAGCATCGTGTTCCTCAAGCATCTAGTTAGGGCTAAAAAAAAAAGTAAAGCAATAGTGAGACAGGCAGTTACAATCATAAGGTTGTAAAGAGTTGTTTAGGCTTTTTTTCTTATATGTATTTTTTTCATCTTAGAGCCAACACCAAAGACCTGCACCGGAGTACGACGAAAAGTTAAGCGTACATCGATGCTGCTAAAGGACATCACAAAGATCTGTCAAAACGACCCAACACCAGCAATCAGTGAGAGATGCACAGTGCGTTATGACAAACCTTATGCAGACTCTGCAAGCGCAGGCCTTAGAAACACATATTTCTCTAACCCTTCCACTGCTTTACCAGCAAAACCCACAACCAGTACAGTGAACGTGCATACAGCAAGGCAAGTTTTGGCTAGGGGTGTAGACCTCAAAAGGTGCACACTCCCAGCCACAGACATACAACAACCATGGTCATGCAAAAACCAGGTGGTAGGTCTCTTGCTAAAGAAACCAAAATTGAGTTGTATTTCCTTAAAGAAGAAGAAACACACGGTCTCGGATCTAAAACCCCTCCCTTTAGATCTATCCTTAAAAACACAGTGAATGCTCAAGTAGGTCCCTATAACCTTCATGCAGGTAAATGTTCAACAGCTGTGAGGGTGAATGTTGATGTGCTCCCCAGAAGATCCCCAAAATATAAATATCTCACATACCCTCTGGGACGAAGGGCTTGAAAACGGTCTTCCCAACCCGGACCACTATTCTGCATGTATAGGGCTTTTCAGGGGACTAACTGGTGAGTCACAACCACATATAAAAGTCTCACGAATCCTAGATGATGAAGAGCTGAAAAACAGCAATTCCCCAATGGACACACCTTATGTAGTTACAGCGTTTCCTACTCCTCTACCGCGCAGAGCTATAATGACCAACATTTAAATTCACTGTATCCTATGTCACCAGTTACACCTCCAGGAGAGTACGATCCCACCAGTCCTGCGCCAAGTGTAAAACCTCCATCACCCTCCTCAACATACCCCGCCAGTAGTACAGGATGGAGCGGATGTCATAATCAGAGCTTTGAAACACAGTATAGTCGTGAGGCGTTCTCAGAAGCAGCTGTCAGATACTCCGCTGGGTGTTCGAATTGGGAACTGCTTTTTTAGATCCCTCCAACTACAGACCTTCAGAACAGGGTTATTGGTTGTAGCCCAAGAGTGGTGCTTGGGGAGATTCAGTGTAATATATACCCCACCCCTACTGTCACAGATAATGCCCTGGAATAGGGGTTTTTAGCCTAAGAAGCTGTACAAGGGTCATATGCGAAAGACATACCATAGGTTGTCAGAAAACTAAAATACCAACTGAACTCTAAGGCTGTAAAACTGTGAAAGACAGAAACTGAGAATTGTCCCTTGAGGAATGTACAGAGGAAGATAATTCCAGAAGGTACAAGGGTATAGAAGTGAGGTGTTACAATCTTGTGAATCAGCCGTTGCAGATGTTGAGGTTATTTCATCTAGACAAGGTCTGCGGCACTCCCTAAAAGAGCGGGGGTTCCATCTTTATTAATAACTCAGTCCAAATATAAAAAGAAGGTAGAAGACATCCTTATTAAAACACAACGGGGCATATTTATACTCTGTTTGCGCCGGAATTGCGTCGTTTTTTTTGACGCCATTTCGACGCAAAACTAACTCCATATTTATACTTTGGCGTTAGACGCGTCTAGCGCCAAAGTCCATGGAGTTGGCGTCATTTTTTAGCGTGGACACCTACTTTGCGTTAATGAGATGCAAGGTAGGCGTTCACGTCTAAAAAATCGACTCCGAGGCATGTGTGTCGGATTTATACTCCCGGGCAAAATTCACGCCCGGGAGTGGGCGGGTCAAAAAAAATGACGTACGGCTGCTTTTGCGCTGTTTTTTAGCGCCTGCAAAAGGCAGGCGTTAAGGGACCTGTGGGCTCTGAAGGAGCCCAGAGGTGCCCTCCCATGCCCCCAGGGACACCCCCTGTCACCCTTGCCCACCCCAGGAGGACACCCAAGGCTGGAGGGACCCATCCCAGGGACATCAAGGTAAGTTCAGGTAAGTGTTTTTTTTCATTTTTTTTTGTGGCATAGGGGGGCCTGATTTGTGCCCCGCTACATGCCACTATGCCCAATGACCATGCCCAGGGGACATAAGTCCCCTGGGCATGGCCATTGGGCAAGGGGGCATGACTCCTGTCTTTGCTAAGACAGGAGTCATTTCTATGGGGGTTGGGAGTCGAAAAAAATGGCGCAAATCGGGTTGAGGCGAAAAAATTGACTCAACCTGACTTGCCCCATTTCTTGACGCCCAAGCCCCATATCCCCCTACACCGGCGCTGCCTGGTGTACGTCGTTTTTGTACACGCACACCAGGCAGCTCCGGCGGCTAACGCCGGCTAACGTCATTGATTAAATACGCCGCCCGCATGGTGCTTCAGAATGGCGTTAGCCGGCACACATTTTTTTGAATCAAAACTGCGTTAGCGCAGCTTTGCGTCAAAAAGTATAAATATGGCCCAACAGTTCCTACGAGTCTGCATGGTCAAAAAGAAGTTAGAACCCCGCAGACAGGGCCTAAAAATTCCAAATACCATGACAGTGCATCCTAAATGGCACAGATTGGACCCCCACACAAACATTTAGGAGAGGGTCACAGGCCCTCCAGAAGTTTAAGCGTTCATGGGTCAAAGCTGAACACAAAGATGCTCTTGAGGTAAAGGCTGTAGCCGGGGATTCGGGGAGGGCATCTTCAGCAAATACTCCTGAGACCATTCAAACCTGCTCCGGGTCGGCTGCCTAAAAACGGGCGAGCCGGTAAGAAACAAAAGTGGGCTAATAGTGCTAATCAACGTAGGCTTTTAGGGCCAGATGTAGCAAAGGGTTTTTACCCATTCTGTGTCTATGGGGAAATTTGTTGGTACATATAGCCCTTAATCAGTAAATTAAAGAAAGCCAGAATTTGTGCTACAAGCAGGCTTAAAAATACACTGCATCAGAATCAGCCCTCCTAAAATGATTCGTTGGAGGGATCAACATCCAACGCAAACCCTCAATCTGAGGATTCAGAGATGGTGTTTTTAGAGAGAGTCTGAAAGTACTGGCGAAATGTAGAGAGATTTAACATTACAGATTATTAGGACGAATTCAGGTTTGTTAACTTAGAACTCATAAACTCATCTGATCATGGGTTTTTAGCTATTGATCAGGCCGTACAAATGCTCATAGAGCGGTTGTTACACAACGTGGGCCGAATGATTTCTTTCAGCTCTGTTTCCACATACAGGGTATTGACAGCCCTTTGTTCACCAGACGAATGCCCTGTGATGTGTTTGACACTGTGGAATTTTTAGAAAACTTCTCTAAACCTTTACAGAGTAAAGCAGAAATAGCAGCATTTGGACCCTTCAGAATAGTCAACCTTGTTGTTTGGGGTCCTAAAGGGGGCATTTCCAGACCCTTAAAGAGTATCTTCTACAGTAAAGTCACTGGAAAAAAACCAGCAGTGATTGCTCACATTTAACACCAGTGAGACTAATACGTGCCTGGCGGGTAGCATTGCTGGGTTTTAACCCCTTCGCTGCCAGGCCTTTTCACCCTCAGGTGCCATGCCTTGTTTTTAGCTGTTTGGGGCAGTTCACACTTAGGCCCCCATAGCTTTTTGTCCACATAAGCTACCCACGCCAAATTTGTGTCCTTTTTTCCCAACATCCTAGGGATTCTAGAGGTACCCATACTTTGTGGGTTCCTCTGAAGGAGACCAAGAAAATAGCCAAAATACAGTGAACGTTTAGGGGCATATTTATACTCCGTTTGCGCCGGAATTGCGTCGGTTTTTTTTACGCAATTTCGACGCAAAACTATCTCCATATTTATACTTTGGCGTTAGACGCGTCTACCGCCAAAGTCCATGGAGTTTGCGTCATTTTTTAGCGTGGACACCTACTTTGCGTTAATGAGATGCAAGGTAGGCGTTCACGTCTAAAAAAATCGACTCCGAGGCATGTGCGTCGGATTTATACTCCCGGGCAAAATTCACGCCCGGGAGTGGGCGGGTCAAAAAAAATGACGTACGGACGCTTTTGCGCCGTTTTTTAGCGCCTGCAAAAGGCAGGCGTTAAGGGACCTGTGGGCTCTGAAGGAGCCCAGAGGTGCCCTCCCATGCCCCCAGGGACACCCCCTGTCACCCTTGCCCACCCCAGGAGGACACCCAAGGCTGGAGGGACCCATCCCAGGGACATTAAGGTAAGTTCAGGTAAGTGTTTTTTTTCATTTTTTTTTGTGGCATAGGGGGACCTGATTTGTGCCCCCCTACATGCCACTATGCCCAATGACCATGCCCAGGGGACATAAGTCCCCTGGGCATGGCCATTGGGCAAGGGGGCATGACTCCTGTCTTTGCTAAGACAGGAGTCATTTCTATGGGGGTTGGGAGTCGAAAGAAATGGCGCAAATCGGGTTGAGGCGAAAAAATTGCCTCAACCTGACTTGCCCCATTTCTTGACGCCCAAGCCCCATACCCCCCTACGCCGGCGCTGCCTGGGGTACGTCGTTTTTTTACACGCACACCAGGCAGCGCCGGCGGCTAACGCCGGCTAACGTCATTGATTAAATACGGTGCCCGCATGGCGCTTCAGAATGGCGTTAGCCGGCGCTAATTTTTTGGGCGCAAAACTGCGTTAGCGCAGTTTTGCGTCAAAAAGTATAAATATGGCCCTTAGTTTTTTGTAAAAAAATTGGGAAAAAGGGCTGCAGAAGAAGTCTTGTGTCTTTTTTCCCTGAAAATGGCATCAACAAAGGGTTTACGGTGCTAAAATCACCATCTTCCCAGCTTTTAGGAACAGGCAGCCTTGAATCAGAAAACCACATTTTTCAACACAATTTTGGCATTTTACTGGGACATACCCCATTTTTTATATTTTTTGTGCTTTCAGCCTCCTTCCAGTTAGTGACAGAAATGGGTGTAAAACCAATGTTGGATCCCGGACAGCTAAACATTTCTGAAAAGTAGACAAAATTCTGAATTCAGCAATGGGTAATTTGTGTAGATCGTACAAGGGTTTCCTACAGAAAATAACAGCTGAAATGAAAAAATATTGAAATTGAGGTGAAAAAATAGCAATTTTTCTTTACGTTTTACTCAGTAACATTTTCCTGCGATGCCAGATTTTTTAAAGCAATATACCGTTACATCTGCTGGACTCTACTGGTTGCGTAGATATATAGGGCTTGTAGGTTCATCAAGAACCCTAGGTACCCAGAGCCAATAAATGAGCTGCACCTTGCAATGGGTTTTCATTCTATACCGGGTATACAGCAATTCATTTGCTGAAATATAAAGAGTGAAAAATAGGTATCAAGAAAACTTTTGTATTTCCAAAATCGGCACAAAATAAGGTGTTAAGAAGCAGTGGTTATTTGCACATCTCTGAATTCCAGGGTGCGCATACTAGCATGTGAATTAGAGGGCACTTCTCAAATAGACGTCTTTTTTACACACTGTCTTACATTTGGGAGAAAAACTGTAGAGAAAGACAAGGGGCAATAACACTTGTTTTGCTATTCTGTGTTCCCCAAAGTCTCTCGATAAAAATGGTACCTCACTTGCTTGGGTAGGCCTAATGTTCTCGACAGGAAACGCAACATGGACACATCACATTTTTACATTGAAATCTGACTTGTTTTTTGCAAAGTGCCTAGCTGTAGATTTGGCCAAAAAAACACTTTTTCCTCACATTTCGGTGACAGAAAGTTATAGAACTTGAGAAGAGCCACACATTTCCTTCCACCCAGCATTCCCCCAAGTCTCCCGATAACAATGATTCCTCACTTGTGTGGGTAGGCCTAGCACCCGCGACAGGAAATGCCCCAAACACAACATGGACACATCACATTTTCCCAAAGAAAACAAAGCTGTTTGTTGCAAAGTGCCTAGCTGTGGATTTTGGCCTTTAGCTCAGTCGGCACCTAGGGAAACCTAGCAAACCTGAGCATTTTTGAAAACCAGACACTTAGGGAAATCCAAGGTGGGGTGACTTGTGGGGGTCTCACCAGGTCCTGTTACTCAGAATCTTTTGCAAACCTCAAAATTTGGCCAAAAAAGTAAAATTTTTCCTCACATTTCGGTGACAGAAAGTTCTGGAATCTGAGAGGAACCACAAATGTCCTTCCAAACCTGCGTTCCCCAAAGTGTCCCGATAAAAATGGTACCTCACTTGTGTGGGTAGGCCTAGCACCCGCAACAGGAAATGCCCCAAAACACAACGAGGACAAATCACATTTTCCCAAAGAAAACAGACCTTTTTTTTGCAAAGTGCCTAGCTGTGGATTTTGGCCTCAAGCTCAGCCGGGGCCTAGGGAAACCTACCAAACCTGCACATTTTTGAAAACTAGACACCAAGGGGATCCAAGATGGGGTGATTTGTGGGGCTCTCACCAGGTTCTGTTACCCAGAATCCTTTGCAAATCTCAAAATGTGGCCAAAAAAACCATTTTTTCCTCATATTTTGTTGACAGAAAGTTCTGGAATATGAGAGAGCCACAAATTTCCTTCCACCCAGCGTTCCCCCAAGTCTCCTGATAAAAATGGTACCTCACTTGTGTGGGTAGGCCTAGTGCTCGTGACAGAAAATGCCCCAAAACACTTTGTGGACACATCAAAAATATCAAATACAAAACTACCTGTTTTTGCGAGGGGCACCTGCATTTTTGGTTGTGGGCTCAGCAGCCATCTAGGGAAACCTACCAAACCCAGACATTTCTGAAAACTTGACACCCGAGGGAGTCCAGGGAGGTGTGACTTGCGTGGATCCCCCAAAGTTTTCTTACCCAGAATCCTTAGCAAACCTCAAATTTAGCTAATAAATCACATTTTTCCCACATTTCTGTGTGGGATCACTGCACTGGGACAAATTTCCTACCACCCAACGTTACCCTCAGTCTCCCGGTAAAAATTATACCTCACTTGTTTAGGTGGGCCAAGTGCCGGTGACAGGGAAGAGCCAAAAACCTGTTGTAATTGAGGGGGAACCAAAGCGGATCCAAAAGGGCAGGTTGAAAAAACTCATTTTTAGGCTGACAAGTGCAGAAGAATTTTTATTGGTATAGATGAGACAATGTTGGGTAGTAGGGATTTTGTGGATTCCTGCAGATTCTGGAAGGTTCCATCACAAAAATGTGTGGAAAATGTGTGATTTCCTGCAAAGTTGGAGATTTACAGGGCATTGTGGTTAAGAAAATGGTGCGGGGTGCATGTGAAGCACATCACCCTGGAATCAACCAGATGATTAGTTTTCAGATGTGTTTAGGTCTTGTGGATTTTTCTACATGGCAGCGTCCCAAAGTCCAAAAAGTTCAGCCCTCACTTTTCCAAGTGGGACGATTTTGGGAGTTAGCCAAGCTCTCATGGCCCAAATTTAAAACCAAGACCCAAAACAATCAAATGTCCTCTTGCTTGTTGTGGGATAAGATATTTTAGTGTACAGGGGGAGAGCTGAAAGACTGTTACTCCCTTCGGTTCGGGTGGGGGCATAACCATGCAAAGACTGGTTGGTACCCACCGCCCCACTATTTTTTGTTTTTTTAAAATTCTACTAGTAGACTTTCTACCCCTCTGGGGTGTGGATCATGAGTAATTGCCCAATCTGCCCACTGGTGGGCAGAACAACTTTGGCCTCATTTACTTGGGGTGGGCGTATGGCAATACCCCCACCCTCTTATTTAAAAAGAAAGTCTTCCCTGGTCTCTGGTGGGCTTTTTGCCCCCCTCTGGAGCAGATGGGCCTTCCAAAAATAGTCCGATCTGCCCCCAAGGGGGGCATATATGGCCACCAGTAATGTGCCCCCATGGGGGCGACCATTGCCCAAGGGACTGCCCCCCCAAATAAAACACACACACACACTAATCCCTGGTGTCTAGTGGTTTCTGCCCCCCTTGGGGGCAGATTGGCCTAACAAAAATAGGCCGATCTGCCCCCAAGGGGGCAGAAATGGCTTAAATACAAGTTGCCCCCCAGGGGAGTGACCTTTGCCTAAGGGGTCACCCCCCATACATAAAAACACAAATAAAATAAAATATATATATATCCCTGGTGTCTAGAGGTTTTTCCCCCCACTGGAGGCAGATTGGTCTAATTATATTAGGCCGATCTGCCTCCAGGGTGGGGCATAAGTGGCTTACAAATATTTTGCCCACCCTGGGGAGCGGCCCTTGCCTAAGGGGTTGCTCCCCAAATATTAAAAAAATGAAAAAATATATATATCCCTGGTGTCTAGGGGTTTTCTACCCCGCCTGACCCCTTGGGGGGCAGAAATGGGCTAAAAATAGTTTGGCCCCCTGGAGAGCGGCCCTTGCCCAAGGGGCCACTCCTTTCATGTGTAAGTATAATAAAAGAAAATCCTGGTATCTAGTGGTTTCTGCCCCCCCCAAGGGGCAGCTCCCCTCATGACAATTACAATACTACAAAGAATTCCCTGGTGTCTAGTGGGCATCGCGATCGGGCAGCAGAAATGCTGAAAGAGACAAGAAAGGAGAGGAAAGGCCTTTCCTCTCCTTTCATGCCTTTCTCTGCCCCTCCAGCGATCAGAAGAGAAATGCAAAAGCATTTTTCTTCCGAACCGCGCTGGAAGCTCAGCTCGCGGAGTGGAAGGCCTCTGATGAAGTCTGTGTGCGCGATCGTGCGCTGATGTCATCAGACGCCACAGGGGCAGGTGGGGGGTCAGGGGTGGAAGGGGAAGCCATGCCTCCTCCTGACAGGTATGGTGTTGAGTTATGATGCCAAAGGAGAAAGAAAGTTTTCTACGGTGGTATGGTGAAAATAGCAAAAAGAAGTTTCATTTTCAAACCGAGTTGAAAGCTTACTATCAAGCAGATGTAATGATCTTGAGAAAAGCTTGCTATCTCTACAGAGATGTTGTTGTAGAGATGACAAAACAAGAAAACCTTCTGAAACCCAATACTGCCAAGATGACAAAATCCATAGAACACATCAACCCTTTTCAACATGTCACGCTGGCTTCCATGTGTATGTCTATCTACAAGCACATGTTTTTACAACCTGAAAGCATAGCTCTAGTGCCGCCCGGCCTCTATAACGGTAAACAGAAGCGTTATTCTACTCCCTTTATTCAATGGCTCATATACGTCTCTGACCAGGAAAAATCTTCATCCAACAAGCTTTTCATGGTGGTGAATAGCAAGTGTGCCCTTATTTCCTAGTTGGGTACGCTATAATTAATGGTGTGACAACGGCCTTTAAATACAATGGTTGCTTTTACCATGGTTGTCTCCACTGCTACACGCCCCACAAATGTAATAAACTGTTGGGTACCAAATTTAAACATTTGCACAGGCGTACTCAGTTAAAGGCCCAATATATTGAAAACTGGTTTTGTTCTGAGATCCCTCCGGGAGCATGAGTGGCTAGATATGTTAACATCAGATTCAGAAATCTGCTCCTTCATTAAGAGCAATGAATTACCCAAACCTTTGGAGCCCTACAATGCCTTATTTGGGGGTCGTACAAATGCTATGTAGAAGCAAAGGGCCTTGGGAGAGGGTGAGAAAAAACATTACTACGATTTCATGAGTCTGTATCCATTTGTGAACAAGATGGAGTTATACTCCATAAGTCACCCCAACATCGTATATAGTGACTTTAAAGCCATAAACAAATATTTTGGGTTAGTTAAATGTCAAGTCTACCCACTCTGGAAGCTTTACTTCCCTATACCACTGTACAGAGTAGATGGTAAGCTAATGTTCCCTATGTGTTGAACATGCACTGAAAGTAAAGAGACTAGAGAGTGCAAACACACTGAGGAGCAAAGGGTGCTCACCAGGATCTGGTGTACCATTGAGGTACGGGTGCCCCTAGAAAAAGGATACCGAGTTGGAAAAATACACAAAGTTTGGAAGTTTGAGAGGACTACAACCCAACTCCTTTCTCAGTATATTAAGTTATTTCTTAGAGACAAGCAGGAGCCATCAGGGGTTTCCAGAATGGTTGATCAACAAAGCCTGAAAGTGAAAATACATTGATGATTACTACACTAACAAGGGTATATGCTTGAGACCAAAGTTCATCAAAGTCAACCCTGCCCAACGACAGTTAGCCAAACTGTGCCTCAATTCCTTGTGGTAAAAATTCACTCAGTGTACAAACTTGTCAAACATGACCATCATCACAGAACCAGATGAACTGCTTAAATATCTTTTTGCACTGTGTTTCGAGGCGTACAGCTGTAAGTTTATTAATGACGATACCGCAGCGCTGTGTTGGAAATACACAAAAGAGTACCCCACAAGTTGTAACAATATAACATCTTCATAGCCTGTTTTACAGCCGATCACTCTCCTCTAGGGCTTTAGAATGTGATGACTAAACTTCAGGAATGGTGTCTGTATCAAGATACCGACTCCATTATTTTTGTGAGTAAATTAGGGGATAAAGATCCCCAACTCGGTTTTTAGTTACGTGATTTGACCAGCGAGCTAGAAAAGGATGAGTACATACTCCAGTTCAGGTCATCTGAGCCAAAGACCTATTCTTACAGAACTTCTAACAATGTAGTATTTATGAAAGTCAAAGGCAAGACCCTAAATGTAAACAGCAGCGTCAAAATCAATTTTGAGAGTCTAAAGGATCTGGAGAACAAATACTCTACCTCGAGCGACCTTGAAAATGATAAAACAATCATTGCAAAACAACCTAGCATAGTCCGGTCTAAAAAACTGTTGGAAATTACAACCAAGCCATTGCTTATAATCTTGCGAATAGTGTATGATAAACGGTTCCTGACAGAAGACTACAAAATCCTACTGTACGGTTATTGAAAGTGCATTAGAGTCTCGCAACCCTGACTATGGACACCAGGTTGCAGCACCCATTCTCTTGCATTTTTACAGGCCCCTCAAATAGTTGTAAAAGCTATTTTATAGAGAAAGTATTAGGAAATGCTCCCAATGTTTTATCCCAAACCCCTAACAATATTGTTTGGCCTAATTGGTGCTGGCAAGATCTTTATACAGAGCTATCCCTAAGGTTCCCACACATCAAATTTATAAAAGGCATACCGAATAATCTCAATGACGATGTATTGCTGCCTACAGGCCTTGTAAACATGGTGATTGTACACAACCTTATGAGCAAAGGTGGGGTTCACCCTGCGATGGAGGAACCTTTTGCTCAATATTCACACCATCGCAATCTAAGCATAAGTTCCATCGTGCAGAACTTGTTTTACAAAGGTAAGAGCAGTCATTCTGTAGCTCTCAATGCCTCATTCCTGGTTTTATTTAAAACCCTGAGACAAACAACAGATACCCGTTATAGCTAAACATATGTACCCCAGAAACACCCAGTTTTTCTTGGAAACCTTTAACAATGCTACCAAGAAACTCCACGGTTTCTTACTGGTAAACTTAAGCCCAGTACTCTAGAAGACCACAGACTGCGTGCCGGTATTTTCCCACCTAATCTCCCCATTGCTTACACACTTAAAATCAAACCCAAAGCTTAAGAAAAATAACAGTTAAAGAGACTCCTTTAACATTTACACTCTAGACCTATTACCCGGTATTGACCATGTTGGCCCATCTACACTGTAATCTGGCCCTCCTAAAAATGCGAGTCACAGCTAACCCTCAGCAAAGAAAGGCCATCCTGTGTGCAGCGTCAGAAGATTTAGTGGCTGCCATTTGAGAAATTGCCCTAAACACCCTAAAAGGTAATGTCCCTATATCAGCGTGCCAGTTCCATGTTTTGAAGAAGAAAAGCCACCTTTTCAAGAAGCTCAGTCATAAAAAGGATCTCTCATTTTCAAGAAGAAGCTGGTAAAGAATTCAGGAGGTTTTATAGGTTGTTTGTTGAGCATAGCTATAATGCTCATTATCAGCCCCCTAAGTGGAAACGTATGGATCACGCCCAAAAGATGTACTTAGTACCATGATAGCAGCTAGAACAGTTAGGGACATCTATGGGCGATGCCTGGGATATCTGGAAAAATTAGGTGCAGCGCCTGGATGCCGAAATTAAATACATTTTGAAACGCACTGATTTAAAATCTTACAACAAAGCAGGTCTTTACTCCAGTGCTCTTCAAAACTTTTTGAAATATTACAGGCAGTTGAATGCTAAAAAACAGGTTGACTGCATATGCCCCTGACTCTGAACAGCCTCCACAACCCCCTTCAATGCCTAAAGAACGACCACAGTCATCCTCAGACATCATTGTTGAAGAACTTAAAAAAAATATAAGTCAAAGGTATAGAGGGACCATACAAATGTTGTGAAGTAAAATGTCACCTTTTAAAGGTCTGTTCTCGTGTAATGGGAGAGGCAAATTCCTTTACAAAGGTCAACTGGTTGTTGGATCCCACATGCACAACCTGGTCAAAGGTCTTACGTACCCCAAAACACTATAGCTCCATAAAGCACCTAGAGGTTGGAAACAGTTTCTGTGAGCTTCTGCAAAACTCAACATTCCTTTGAGGATCACTGGTAATGCTGAACACAGGCGACTGCTTGAAAGCTTGAAAGATCCAACTTATAGACCCCCAAGTACACCCTCACCTGTTGTTTTTAACCCCCTCCCTAAGATGCAAGCATTCCCTTTCTTTTCTTGGCTATCCCCATCTTGGAGCACCACAGCTCTGCCTCTGGAACCTAAAAAACAAGACATTGTCCAAAATGAACATGCAGTTAAATGTCAGATGTTTCGTCTGACTTTTGAACCTATATATATCTGTGTGCCTGTGTTTGTGTGTATAGTTTTGCAATAGTTAAAATGTTCACGTTTTTCTTCTTTTCTTTCTTTTGTAAGTTTATCAGTGTGATGCTTGTACAACGAAAAAACTGTTTTGTAAGGAAACCTTTTACATTTTCAAAGTGTTTCTGTACTCTTTTAAAAACATTTTAAATGTGTGTCCTTGCATCAGAATAAAGATACTGAGGCCCGTATTTATACTTTTTGACGCTAATCTGCGCTAACGCAGTTTAGCGTCAAAAAAATTAGCACCGGCTAACGCCATTCTGAAGCGCCATGCGGGCGCCGTATTTATAGAATGGCGTTAGCCGACCGGCGCTGCCTGGTGTGCGTGAAAAAAAACCACGTACACCAGGCAGCGCCGGCGTAGGGGAAAATGGCGTATGGGCGTCTAAAAAATGGGGCAAGTCAGGTCGAGGCAAAAAAATCGTCTTAACCCGATTTGCGCCATTTTTTTTCGACGCCCATCCCCCATCAACATGACTCCTGTCTTAGCAAAGACAGGAGTCATGCCCCCTTGCCCAATGGCCATGCCCAGGGGACTTATGTCCCCTGGGCATGGTCATTGGGCATAGTGGCATGTAGGGGGCACAAATCAGGCCCCCCTATGCCAAAAGAGAAAATTAAAAAAAATACTTACCCCAACTTACCTTTTCTTCCCTGGGATGGGTCCCTCCATCCTTGGGTGTCCTCCTGGGGTGGGCAAGGGTGGCAGGGGGTGTCCCTGGGGGCAGGGGAGGGCACCTCTGGGCTCATTCTGAGCCCACAGGTCCCTTAACGCCTGCCCTGACCCAGGCGTTAAAAAGAGGCGCAAATGCGGGGTTTTTTGCCCCGCCCACTCCCGGGCGTCATTTTTGCCCGGGAGTATAAATACCACGCACATGCCTCGGAGTCATTTTTTAAGACGGGAACGCCTCCCTTGCATATCATTAACGCAAGGGAGGTGTTCACGCCAAAAAATGACGCTAACTCCATGAACTTTGGCGCTAGACGCGTCTAACGCCAAAGTATAAATATGGAGTTAGTTTTGCGTCAAATTTGCGTAAAAAAAAACGACGCAAATTCGGCGCAAACAGAGTATAAATTTGCCCCTGAGTCTGCATTCAGGTTTTTATTCATTTATTTTAGACAGTCACCACTACACATTTGAGGTGCTACATGACCCTACACTTTTGACAAACTGCGTGTTCTGTTTAACCAGCTTTTGATGTAGACCTAGAGTTTTATTTCTCATATGTCACAACAATACTGTCATTCGTTTGAATATTTATTTAAAACTTTTTTGAAACATCATAACCTCAGACAATTTACTAATAACATATATACCATGCTCCTCGCATGTGATGGTGAGAGAATCCTGTACCTGTATTTTGCCATACTTCAACCTTGCAGCATTTTGTTTTTTTACATACTTGAATATAGGGTTTCCGTAGATGCTATGCTCAGGGAAAGCCACTGTGCTGTTGAACACTGTAACTTTGTCTTTATCTAAAAACAGGGTCGCCCTGTGAGTTCCTTCGATGTAGTGCAGATCTGTGTTAAAGACGAGCGTGCAGGGCCTTTCGCACCCTATTTCGTCAGGTAGAGTGTAGCTTGGAAAAACACCTAAAAAGTATTTCTTAGTGTATTTATGATGACTTAAGAAATCCCGAATCTGAACAGTGTCCATTTCACAATATTTTAAAGATAGTCAAACAAAATCTGCCCGGAATGGTTGATATGGATGATCTGAATGACGTTGTCAAATACAGAGAATACAACCATGTGAAAGCGAACAACATGTAGCCCATCCCATATCCTTCTCTTCACACGACGACTCCAGAGTCACACAGTTGCTTCCCGGTTATCGAAACCAAGCCCAGATATTTGCTGATAAAATTAGCGTCTCCAAAACTGGGTGTGTATGGTTTTGCAGGAATCACAATCCCCTTGTGGAACAGCACCACATAGTTGATGTCACAGTGTTTGAAATTGAAAGGGTTTGAAGTATAGAGACCACTGAAAGCTGTGCTGTCGACAAAACCTATGATAATAAGTTTTGGTAGTAGCGTCAAAATTACATTTTGCTGCTCTGTTAATCTGGTACCAGCTGGGATGTTGAATATCTTCAGAGTTACTCTTTCAATGGTGTAATTGGCCTTCGATAGTTGTAAGGTTTTGGCGTGAACCAGTATGATGTTTGGGGACACTTTCACTCTCTTTACAAACAAACTAGCGGTCAATATGACCCGTTTATACTGTTCCACATTCCCACTGTTGAGGCAGATTGAGTCCTTGTTGCAGTTAAGTTTGATCTTAAGATCGATACTGTTGATGAGCAGTTTATCTTGGACGACAAGGTCTGAAGGAATACGCCCGGAGGTCAAAATGTCTACTGCCTGCCCTAAAGCTTGCTCTTTTTACAAAACCTTGATTGTCACTGTCCAGCTCCTTGTCTTCAAAATGTGCATGAGTATTGTTGTAGAAAAGCCGTGCTGAAAGCTGCATGTCCAGGGTGTTGTGGCTGTAATTCAGAATACTCTCAATACAGGCTCTGTAGGCATACATTATCACTTTGCGTAATGAGGCGATTGCCAAGGCTAATGTCCACCAGATTAAACATGGTCACGACAGGGTAAGCGATCGTCACCTCTTTAGCGGCGGTCGGTATATTGCCACCATACGCTTTTACAATTTTACAAACAAGATGAGATCCAGATACATATCCATGGACCCTGACACAAAAAACTCTATTGGGGCCATCGACTTCAAAGCGGCTGGATGCGATCCTTCTATGAAAAATTGTTTTCGATACTCATCTGAGTGGGCTTTAGAGAAAACATGTCTAACTCTGATTTGGCACATTCACCCGATGTGCAATGTATGAAGGCCATGTTTCAGGTTGTTACGTTAAAAAAAATATTTACACTATTGGGTGTTAACTTGTTCTTCGAGGCTCTCTTCCATTTTACGGATCTTCTTTTGTGAGCACTTTTTGAAGAGTGCCTCCTTTTTTTATAGGAAGCAGGCAGACCCCTACGCCTCAAAGACCTTTGCTTCATTTTAATACTTGTGCTTGGCCTGTATGCAAGTCTCATCCTTCTTGGGGTTGTTTGTTCATGCATTTAGTGACAGCAGAAGTTACAGATCCCATCACGTCCTGGGCAATGTTCGAGGCTGTCCCATAACATGGGGTTTTGAAATTTTGTGGCTTCTTCTTCAAGAATGGCATAGCTGTTCTAAACAAACTATGGCAAAATCCTCCAAGTCCTGCTGTGTACATAATAGGGGCCCCTTGAAAGAATGGTAGCTTTCCATATCCGGCCTGGTGTCTGTATTAGTCTCTGTACAGCTAGGGGTCACTGTATGCTTTCACGATCACCATGATGACTTCTTATAATTCGCTGTCGTGTTGAGGTCTTAAATGAAGCTTAACAATAACTTTCCTGTATTTAAAGGTATTTAAAGGACACCGGCTCAGATTGATCGCTGCAGATCATGACCAAAATAGTGTCAAAATGGTTTTTAGAAATTTCTGCGTAGTCGGGTTTGATATATTGAATAATAATCACTGTGTTATTTTCCCCCTTCACCTGGACCCATCTTAACAATAGTGCATAACTATCCCTGACCCTCTGTGGCTCTACAATGTCACATAGAGTGTATAGAACACTCCTGACAGGCTCACGGTTCCTCAGGAGCAGTACCCTCAGAATCCCATTGATCCTTTATTAGACCAGATAGTTCTTGACCGTGGTCTGCCTTAAAGCAACTCTAGAGTCATGCAGAGGCATGTCATCACACATCCTTGAAGAGGTTATTTTATATGGAGCATGCAATTGTGATAGGATTCTTTCAATGAAATTGATGTGTCAGCCTAGGTGCATGAATAACATCTAAAAATTCCCATGAATGTTCTTCAGAATCATAGCCTTTCCAAGCTACAAGGTACCACAATTTTCCATGACGACAGCAAACATCCTGTATGGCACTTACTTCATTTTCCAGATGACCCTGAACCATGATTGGTGATGGTCTTTTGGCTGCATTAGTTGGTGCGTGTTTCAACAATGATGTGCGGAAGACTGGGTGGATCTTTAGTGATCTCTGTAGTTTTCCCTTTTGGAGATCTGTGCTAGAATATAAAATAAATTAACCTTGGATGGAATTGGTTCTGATTTTTTAAACAAATATTCTTGGTTGATAACCAAACATGGTCACCTGGCTTATACTCTGGTCTGGGTTGTCTTTTTTTGTCAGCAAATATTTTATATTGAGTCTTTGCTTTTAACACATTTCTCTTTAGTTCTTTGATAACTTGTGTGACTCTTGCAAATTGTTCCTTCAAGTGTGGAATTTATTAATTCATGTGTGGATCCATCATAGGCAGGACGTGTGTGCCTATCATAGTTTGCAAAGGATGGAGACATATGAGTGGATGCACTGCATAGATTATTGTAGGCAAACTCTGCTGCCCAAAGGAGACTTACCCAAGAATCCGGAATAGAGAGGTAGCAGTGCAAATATTATTTAAGGTTTTGATTTACTCTCTCAATCTGACCGTTGGATTCTGTGTGAAAGGTGGTCGACCACTGTAATTTTATATCTAGTGCTCTACACCATGCATTCCATAATTTGGAGGTGAATTGAGAACCGTGTGGATCTCAGTAATCCATGAAGCTGAATTATGTTCTGTAGTAGCATTTGGACAGTATTAGCAGCTGTGGATTAACCAAGGCAAGGTATGAAATGTGCCATCTTTGATAGTCTGTCTACAATTACGTGTATTGTATCCATCTTTTGGTCTTTGGGCAGGGCTGTAACGAAATCTAGATAAATATCCTCCCAAAAGTGATTAGGTGTTGGCAAAGGTTGTAAATATCCCTTCTTTGGGGTATGATCAGTTTTTGCTCTACCAGACATCACAGAATTGCACATATTGTATTACGTCTTTTTTCCAAAATGGCCACCAGGAGTTTCAGTTGATTCATTTTAAAGTTTGAGTTTGACCTGGATGTCCTGCCAAGGGGTTGTCATGGCACCATTGTTTAACCTTCTTTTGAAGTGTGGGTGTAGGTACGTACAGCTTAGTTCCCTGGAAAGGCAGGTTTTCTGTGATATTTCGAATCTGGTCATCAGCTTTCCATTGATTCAGTTGTGCTGGAGTCTAGGCTTGGCGAACTTGATCTAGGAAATTGTCGGACTGAATTACACTGATTAGGTGGCTTTGTGGAACTACTGGTGGAATGTTATCTGAAGTCTCCAAACATGGTGATTCTTGTTGCGATAAGGATTCAGCCTTATTGTTCTCCCTGCCAGTATGGAATGTGATAACTAAATTAAATTCCTCAAAAAATAAGGTCCATCTCAACAGGCAAGGTGTTAAAGCTCTTGCACATTGTAAAAACTTGAGCTTTCTATGACCTGTATGCACCGTGACTGGGTGTTTGGCACCAAACAAATAATGCTGCCATCCCTTGAAAGCTGAATGAATGGCAAGTAGTTCTTTTTCTGCAATTGTGTAGTGTTGTTCAGCGGGTAACATTTTCTTTGATAGGGACGCTATGGGGTGAAGTTGTCCTGTCTGAACATTTCACTGTGAAAGGATAGCACCCACTTCTGTTTCTGGAGCATCTACTTCCACAATAAATGGGAGCATTGTGTCAGGATGTCTTAGAACGGGAGCAGATACAAAAGCCTTCTTGGGTGTCTGAAAGGCTTGTTCTCTTTCTGTATTCCAAAGAAATGTTACTCCTTTTCTCAGTAGTTTAGTCAGGGGCATTACCTTAGTGGACAAGTTACAGATAAAACAGTAAAAATTGGCAAAGCCAACCAATCTTTGTATATCCTTGACTGAGGTGGGAGTAGGCCAATCTGTGATGGCTTGGATCTTTCGCTCTGCCATTGTGATTCCCTTAGGAGATAAAATGAATCCTAAAAACGCTACTTTTGTAGCATGGAATTCACATTTACAGTAGAGGCCATGAGTGCGTAATGCACTTAGCACTATTTTCACATAATTGATATGGATGACCATTGATTCAGAATACTTCTAAATATTCATGAAACACATCATTCATTCGGGGCATTGCATAATCCGAATGGCATTACGCAATATTAAAAAAAAACATGTCTGGTCCTAAAAGCAGCCTTCCACTCATCACCCTCTTGTATGTGCACCAGATGGTATGCACCTCTTAGTTCTAGCTTGAGATAGATAGCAGAAGATTGTACTCTGTCTAATAATACAGGAATGAGTGGAAGCGGGCAACTATTTTTGACCGTGATGTTATGCAGGGCTCTATAGTCTATGCAAGTTCTCAATTCTACATTTGCCTTAGTAACTAAGAAAAGGGGAGACGCAACAGGTGACTTGAAAGGTCTTATTAAACCGTTCTCTAGGTACTTGTCAAGATATTCCCGTAGATGCTTGTTCTCTTGCTCAGTAAGAGTGTAAATCCTACTGCAGGGAATCTTTGTGCCAGGGACCAGGTCTATTTGGCAATCATATGTTCGGTGTGGTGGTAAGGTCTCTGCACTGGAGACACTGAACACATCCTGGAACGCAATATATTCCTTGGGAATTTCTACATCTTGTTCTACTGCAGTGGCTATAAGATAACCTAAGTTATGAGAAACCTTTTTTGGATACCTTTTGTTTGCACACTCCATAAACAATTCTTGTGATACCAATCAGAATTAAAAATAATACTTCTATTAGCCCAGTCAATCAGCGAGTTGTGTTCAGTCAACCAGGGCATTCCGACTATGATAACAAATTGGGGGGCCGCAATGACATCAAACTGAATGTGCTCCTTATATACTTTGTTACCTTTCTCACGCCATAGTTCAACATCAACTGTTTTGTGAGGTATGAGACTTGAAGTTACTGGAGCACCATCTACAACTTTAGCTGTCTCAGATCAGGTCTTTCGGACAACAGGTTCCCTAAATTAGAATAGTATGTCTCATCAATGAAATTTCCAGTAGCTCCAGAATCTACCATGAGAACAATATTTTTTATTTCATTCTTTACCAACAGTGTGTATTAAGAGTCAAATGTGGAACGGGGGTTTGTAGAGAATTGGCAACTGCCTGCTCAATAACCTGAATGGACGAGCTCAGCAAACTCTCCTGAATGTTTCCCGAGCACTTTAGTTGCCAATCTCTTTAGGGATGGTCAGAGCATTGCTGGATTTGGGACTCACTGTTTTTGGCCTTGTGGGACATTCTTTAACAAAATACCCCTTCTTTCCATAGTACAGGCATTGCCTATTACATCAACGTTGGTACATCTCTTCCGCTGCAAGAGGTTTCCTAAGGCCACAAATTTCCATTGGTTCACCTGGGTGAATGAGACTTTGATTAGTTTTTTTCTTTACACGGATAAACAGACACATTTTAGGTCTTCTTCTATCACCTTTATACTTGTGCCCTAGATGATCTAAGCGTAAAGTCAGTGCTATTAGTTCTTCACATGAGCTTGGTTGGGGATCACTTTGAGCCAAGAGATCTTTGAGGTCATCCTTTAAACCGTGATAGAAAAGGGCAGATCTCCAGTCTTCCAGCCATCGGACCTCAGCCACAAGGCGATTAAACTAGGTTAAGTAAGTAACTAGATCTCTGTTCCCTTGTTGTAATTCAAGCAGCTCTCTGTCAGCTAAACCAGTCATTGTTCTCCTGTCAAAGATCTTTTCAAATTCTGCTTTGAAACTTCTCCAGTTATAAAGAAGAGGATCATCAGTATTTACCAATGGGACAGCCGACATGGCTGCGTCACCACTTAAATAGGAAATTAGAAAAGCTATCCATGATTGTGCTTCAGGAAAGGCAGTGGGTCACACCATAGAGTGCAGTTGCAACTGGGTCAAGAATGCCTGGACCCACATAGGATCTCCTGAGTATCGCTCAGGGGGAGCAAGTGGAACAGGTTTTGGCATGGTAACAGAGACTACAGACTACTGACTCTGTGTAGCTGAGGGTGCCAGAATAGCCTGACGAGTTGGTGTAATCTGATCTTGTAACTGAGTTACTTGAGTGGCCAACGTGGCAGTTTCTACATGCACGGCCACAATCTCCTTTTGGAGGTTCCGCATAATTTCACAAAGATCATTTATAGTGGAGATTTTGCTGATACTGCACAGCAGGAACAAAGGGCCTCATTATGAACTCAGCGGGAAAACCCGCCGAGTTCGGCGTTGGCGGTCAACAAAAGACCGCCAGCACATTGAAGACACCCCCAGCCACAGTGTTTCCGCCAGCCGGCCCATCAGATTGCAGGGCCTGTACATTGCTGCCGGCTCCACATGGAGCCGGCAGCAATGTAGCAGTGCGGCAGGTGAAGCAGCACCCGGCGCGCATATCACTGCCCGTAAATCAGGCAGTGACATGCGCAACAGGGCTGTGCACGGGGGCCCCTAGGCACCCATTCCGCCAGCCTTTCCCTGATGGGGTAAACTGCCAGGGAAAGGCTGGTGGAATCAGGTACATTATCCGACGGGCAGTGCTGCTTGCAGTGCTGCCCTGTTGGATATGTAACTTCACCATCGCCAGGCTGCCTAGCGGCAGAAGCCTGGGGATGGTGGAGTTACCCCAGTGGCGGTTCTGCCACATACATAATATGGTGGTCTGAGCCGCCATGCTGGTGGCGGTACTTACCGCCATCATGGCGGACGAGACCGCCATGTTCATAATAAGGGACAAAATGCTGCTGAGCTTGCTGTTCTGACAGGCTCATGGTTCCTCAGGAGCAGTACTTTCAGAAGCCCACCTTCCATCAGCACCGACTCTGAGTATAACAATTGCCAGTGGTTTTGAGTGACTAGACGAGGAGAAGAGTATTAGGGAGGGTACTATGGGAGGGAAAGCTGGAACAGATGGTTGTGTAGATTAGCAATGAGATCTTGATTTTTCAGCAAACCATTAAAATTCAGTCAACAGTTTTGTCTTAATAACAAACCTCGCATGCAAGAAACTTGTTAGGAAGCTTGATTGATAATTCTCAGTTCTGAATGCAGGATAACTCAGAGCTTATTTCAAAGATTGTATAATTGTTCTCAAAACTCAAGCATTTCAACGTTGTCTAATACCAGAGTTCATGCCAAATAATTCTTGAGGTTATCTTCAATGATTTCCAATGAACTTACAAAACGTATTCCAAAACGGGTCAAAGTTTCATCATAAATGATCTATTAACTCGGGCGGCTTGCCCACAATATCTTATTACCAAAACAAATGTTATCACAAGCAATCAATGTTCATGAATTGTTTGCTTTTCACAAAACACTCTCATGGAATATTAAGCCCTGATCAAATGTGCTACTTTCGAAATCCAATTTCACAATGAACACTCCTATGGAATCTTAAGTGCTGACCAGATGTGCTACTTCCAATATCCAGAAGGCAATTCTAAGTATTGATTTATTTTGCCTCAGATTCAAGTAAACACAGCCCAAGAATCTAATGGAAACAAGAAGCACATCAGAAGTGATACGCCTTACCAGGATCGCTACTGTCAAGCCGGAACACACTCCGATGCTGCTGCGACAGGAACTTCTCAACAGCAAGTGCCTGATGAAGGGTTCGGTAGCCTTTTATAGATGACTGTCATTGCTTATGGCAACCATAATGTTAACACTATTAGGACACAATTTGTGTCGGCTCACATATACTTGACGGTACTGAATATATAGAAAAAGGACAAGTAAGTTTACACTTGTGGTTTAAACTTAGACTTTTGGTCTACGTTTACATTTGTGAATTGGGCCCAAAGAATGTTAGCAACACATAAACAGGGGATACTTTACAGTTTCATGGTACACGTTTGGTCATTGCTGTTGGACAGTTTGCTGACTTTTCACTATCTATACATATTAATGATCCATGCTACATACATTACTGGGGCTCCAGCAGATACTTTGCCTCAGCATCACAACTTTTGATATTTCAACGGCTCTAGACGGACTTCCCGCTCACCCCTCCGATAACTTTGTACACTCATGATACTGACAGCATTCAAAAGATAATACTATTCTCTGTCATACAATACAAAACCTTTATTTCTGAAATAATCTTTGGTCAGAAGCTCCAAGGCGATATGCAAGCTGGTTCTCGGTAATAGTATTAACTTCCTCATACGGCTTTTGTACGTGTTCCATGATTCATCCATTGTAGGTAGCCACGCATTGATACACCAGTTGGCTATGCACTTAGGACTGTCACACTGCATTGCTATGGGTGGCTCACCAAGCTTCAGATAGCACAGAGTTGCAGGTTGTATTTCAGCTATCCTTTCTTTAACCCCTCAGCTGCCCTGGATGTAACCGTTACGTCGAGGTAGGGGCCCTCGGGGGAAGCTCTAGCGCTCCCCCGGGGGCCTTGCACCCACCTGGGCAGGGATGGAAGGGGAATTGAGCGCTGACCTCATCAGAGGCCTACCCCTCTTCCAGCGCGGATCGGAGAAGAAATGCAAAAGCATTTCTCTTTCGATCACGTAGAGGGGGCGAGAGAGGCATGAAAGGAGAGGAAAGGCCTTTCCTCTCCTTTCATGTCTCTCTCAGCATTTCTGCTGCACCAGAAATGCCCACTAGACATCAGGTAAATTGTTTGAAAAAAATATTTATGCATAAGGGGAGTGGCCCATTGGGTGAGGGCTGCTCCCTAGGGGGCAAATTATTTTACGCCCATGGGGCAGATACCCCTAGACACCAGGGATCTTTTTTTTTGTTTGTGTTTTTTTTTTATATGTGGTGAGCGACCCCTTAGGCAAGGGTCACTCCCCTGGGGGCAAAATTAACTCTAGGCCATTTCTGCCCCCCTTGGTCGCAGATCAGCCTAGTTATATTAGGTCAATATGCCCCCAAGGGGAGCAGAAACCAATAGACGCCAGGGATTTATTTTTTGTCAGTTTCACATGAGGGGAGGGACCCCTTAGGCAAGGGTTGCTCCCCTGGAGGGGCAAATTTGTTTTAGGCCATTTCTGCCCCCCTTGGGGGCAGATCGGCCTATTGAAATTAGGCCAATCTGCCCCAAGGGGGGCAGAAACCACTAAACACCAGGGATTTTTATTTATTTGCGTCAATTTCACGCAAAGGGAGCGACCCCTTAGGCAAGAGTCGCTCCCCTAGGGGGCAAATTTATTTTAGGCCATTCCTGTCCCCCTTGGGGGCATTTCAGCCTATTTTTATTAGACCGATCTGTCCCCATGGGGGGTAGAAACTAGTAAGCACCAGGGAATTTTCTTTGCGCCAATTTCATGCAAGGGGAGGGACCCCTTAGGCAAGTGTCGTTCCCCTGGGGAGCAAACGTATTTTAGGCCATTTCTGCTCCCCTTGGGGGCAGATCAGCCTATTTTAATTAGGCCGATCTGCCCCCAAAGGGGGAGGAAAACCACTAGACACCAGGGATTTTTATTTTTTTGCATCAATTTCGTGCAAGGGGAGCAACCCCTTAGGAAAAGTCACTCCCCTGGGGGGGCAAATTTATTTTAGGCCATTTCTGCCCCCCTTGGAGTCAGATCGGCCTATTTTTATTAGGCCGATCTGAAAACTCTAGGCACCAGGGATATTTTTATTTCTTTTGTATTTTTTTATATGTTGGGAGCGACCCCTTAGGCAACGGTCGCTCTCCCCTGGGGGCAAAATTATCTTTAGGCCATTTCTGCCCCCTTGGGGGCAGATCGACCTCTTGTAATTAGGCCGATCTGCCCTCAGGGGGGGCAGAAATCTCTAGGCACCAGGGATATTTTTATTTTGTTTGTATTTTTTTATATGTGGGGAGCAACCCCTTAGACAAGGGTTGCTCTTCCCTGGGGGCACATTTATTTTAGGCCATTTCTGCACCCTTGGGGGCAGATCAGCCTATTTTTATTAGGCTAATTTGCCCCTAAGGGGGCAGAAACCACTAGACACCAGGGATTTTTATTTTTTGGTGTCAATTTCACGCAAGAGGAGCAACCCCTTAGGCAAGGGTCGTTCACCTGGGGAGCAAATTTATTTTAGGCAATTTCTAACCCCCATGGGAGCAGATCAGCCTATTTTTATTAGCAGCCAGGACAGTCCAGCAGACCTAATGGTATATTGGTTTCACAAATATGACATCGCAGGAAAAAGTTACAGAGTAAAACATGGAGTAAAATTACTGTTTTTTCAGCTTAATTTCAATATTTTTTTTCAGCTGTTATTTTCTGTAGGAAAACCTTGTAGGACCTACACAAATAACCCCTAGCTGAATTCAGAATTTTGTCAACTTTTTAGAAATGTTTAGCTCTCCGGGATTCAGCACTGGTTTCTTACCCATTTCTGTCACTAACTGGAAGGAGGCTAAAAGCACAAAAAATAGGAGAAATGGGGTATGTCCCAGTAAAATGCCAAAATTGTGTTGAAAAATGTGATTTTCTGATTCATGTCTGCCTGTTCCTGAAAGCTGGGAAGATGGTGATTTTAGCACTGTAAACCCTTTGCTGATGCCATTTTCAGGGAAAAAATCACAAGCCTTCTTCTGCAGCCCTTTTTTCCCTTTTTTTTTCCTTTTTTTATAAATGAAGTTTTTGCTGTATTTTGGCTAATTTCTTTGTCTCCTTCAGGGGAACCCACAAACTCTGAGTACCTCTAGAATCCCTAGGATGTTGACAAAAAAGGACGCAAATTTAGCATCTGTAGCTTATGTGGACAAAATGTTATAAGGGTCTAAGTGTGAACTGCCCCAAATATAAAAAAAAAGCCCTGCCACCTGACGGAGAAAAGGCCTGGCAGCGAAGGGGTTAAGCAACTCATATACCAATCTGGCAATACATATGTATCCTGGATGTAACTCAGAACCATCTTGTGCATCGACATTCTGATGCCTGGCTTAAAAGTGAGTAAGTATGTAACGTTAAATAATACAATAATGACATGATACCGGGGGACTCATCATTTCTTAAAACAGATTTTTTATGGGGCTAAAGAGCTGATTCGTATATTTTTAAAATAAATATTGCACATACCTCTTTCTATAGCCCTTTCTGCCATCCTTCTAACAAAATGTGTACACAAACTATGCATACAACAGAGTTTTGAGCATGGCTCACTCGAACATTGGATCTCTTTGAGTGTGGTCGACAAGACCACAATCATACCAGGGTGGACATTTTTCTTCTCCTCAGACAAATCATACACCAACCTCAACAGTTTATATACTTTGCTTGGGTCTAGGACGCTATATATATGTCGGATTGTTCTTGAAGTGTATGAGTTGTAAAGACTTTTGTGAGCCTCTTGCTGCGTATGATTAATTTTATGGCTGTAAAAGAGGTTATAATAGTCATGTTTGACATATGGCATTGTAGGGTACGCCTGGAGCTTCCTTTTTAAAATCTCCAATATTATGGGTACAAACACATTTCTTATGCAGCTATTTGTTTTGGATTGTAGAACTTACAGTCTGCTTTGAACAGCATAAGCAGTAAAAATTGACAGTGTTAACCCTTGGCAACATTCCCTCTACCATGGTTCTTTTTGCTGATGCTTTCTACGGTTCAAAAAAGAAAGAAAGAAAGATTATTAGTTAAAAATAAAGCATAGCCATATATACAACATAAATAAGTGCCTATAACTATTTTACTAACCTCATAATTTTCGTGGGTTTCAGCAGCGGCTCTGAAATCTTGAGAGTTGCTGAGGTCCATTGAGGCATAACCGATGTCGGAGTTTGCGTGCAGCTGCTGCACGATGATAGCCTCCGGAGCAGATTCCTCCAGAAACCCCATATCGCCATAGACCGAGGAGTTAGGAGCTGTTATAGATTCTTCACTATCTTCCATGTCGATGAAATTGTTTCCAGCATTTGCTTTGTTTCTCTAGGTTCTGCTGCTGCTGCTTGAGTCCTTAATAGGGCATATTAGTTGTGGCAAACCTTTGAAGCTGAGCGTTTCCATCAGCCAGCGGAGCTCTTCGTCAAAACCGATCATGTTGTGAGCACCCTTTTTAAGGTTGCTCTGTTGTACACTCTGCTCCTTTGCCGCTGGTGTCAGGGTAAGATAACATCTACTGATAGTGTTCAAACCACCATCAGAAGTTGTCTTTTTGATGAGTTGGCTGTATCTCTTTATAATGACCAAGCAATTTCTTTCTGGAGGGTGGCTCCTGGGTTTGGCATAGGCTGCTTAGGAGCTTCTTATATGTATTCTAAGCATTTAAAAAGAAATTGGGTATACTCCTCTACAACAATTCCTGGCCACCTGATCTCCAGGGGCTCTGGTTTGTTGAGCGCTGCCACATAGCCCTAGTCACGTGCTCATGGCCCTAAAACATGGTTAGGATGCTGTCATAACACATGTGCCCCTCATGTACTTTCACATACTGCACAATTTTATCCCTTTGTAATGTGAATTCACTTGCACTTGACCTGTTTCCATGTACAGGACTGTGTGACCCAACCTTTGCGGAAGTGCACTTCAGATTTCCGCCCACTTGGACGTGATAGCTATATGCATTTACACGTATAACTGTTCTGATGTATGAATTTTTCTCTGTCGAAGTATGTAACTGCCACAGTTTCTATTACGACTCTTCACGATCAGGGGGCTATCCCCTTGTCGTTTTGCAATTTTGCACTTTATCACATTTGCCATGTGCTGCAGTGCTTTGCACTGCTGTACTCACATTGTATTATTGCACTGACCGCATAAATTGTATATTGATATGTCACATTTGCTATCACTATGATGGCCCTAGTGGTGTATTATATATTTACTGTACACAGATTGTTCAATCTTCAAGGGAGCAGGCCTTCAGTGTTTAAGTGTTATCCTGTATTAGAAACAATTGCGCTCTTGTTCCACGACAATATGGCGCTCATATTCCATACACCTACTGGGGGTTGTGAATGTGTTTAGTCCACTTTCTATGTTTAATGCACTTGTTTAAAAAACACCACTCTTTGTACTGTGTCATTTGAGCAAGGCCGCTTGCTGGACGAAATGCATCATGGTGCTAGAGTAATTACTTACACTATATATATATATATATATATATATATATATATAACCTCAAATGCTAAAAAAACAGGGTCCGATAACCGTGGAGGGTGGAGCGTGTGTTGGCAGAGCACGCAGGCAAAATACAGCATCAGCCTCACAAGAAGAATACCTACGCTGAACTCAAAGTGCAGGTGTCAAGGTTTTACTTAGTTACCGTGGCCTTGCTCACATACCCTTTGAACTTTGAACACCATGTATATACATTAAGTAGACAGTGAAAAAGGACACAAAATAATACTCTACATGAGCGTCATATATATATATAAACATAGTAATTTACAGCATAACAGATGTTTTAGGGGAAAGAAACTGGAGTATTTCTTGGCAGAAAATCACAAATGGGTAAGTCCAATATAGTGAAATTTGAGTGACTGTATCAGTGGGTATAGTGCCCAAAGTGGTATTCACATACTCAAAGCGTGCTGCATACTCAACTACAGATAGCCCAAGTGGGCAAAGAAACATTATGTTATAAACTATGTGCTCACTCCCTCCCACATACAAAAGGACCAAAGAATCAATTCATAAACTCAGTTGGTACAAATTGTGTCAGATACAGCTTAATCTTTCCAAATATACCCACATGCATCGAGAAAAGAGGGGAAATACACAAATGATCAGAAGACTAAAGCCCATATTAAAGGCAAGATTGCACCGCCTTTGCATATTTTTTTCTATGCAAAAGCGGCGCTAACCAACCACCATATTCATATTTTGATGCTAGATGTTAGCAATGGGGTCTTCGGTTGGCAGTCAGGTTACCCCCTGTCCAAGCAAGGACCCTCACTTTAGTCAGGGTAAAGGAGAATCACCCTCAGTTAACCCCTGCTCACCCCATGGTAGCTTGGCACAAGCAGGTAGGCTTAACTTCCGAATCTAGGTGTATAGTATTTGTACCAACACACACAGTAACTCAGTGAAAACACCACAAAAAGACACAACACAGATTTCGAAAAATAGGAAATATTTGTCTAAAGAAACAAGACCAAAACAACAAAAATCCAACATACACAAGTCAAGTTAGGAATTTAAAAAGCAAAAAGGCTTAAATCGTTTAGTAAACAGTAAAAACACTGCTAGCGTTGAAAAGTACCTGGGTAGCGTCCAAATAACATGCATGGGCAAGTGTGCATCGAAAAAGGTTAGTGATGCGTTGATATTTCACCCGCAAGCAAGACTGTGTCATTTCTCCTTCTCCGGTTGGGTCGGCGTGCATTGTTTTTCCTCTCCGCAGGAGAGTGATGCGTCGATTTGGGGAGCACTCGGGTCTGGGCAGGCTTTGCGTCGTTTTTCTGCACACAGCAAGGTTTGCATCAGAAATCCTGTTGCATGGTGTTAACACAACCGCGCTATGTGGATTGCGACATTATCAGCCGCCATCAGCGGGTGTTGCGTGCCGGTTCTCCAGCTGTGTGTGTCGATTTTCCAGCCACAATGCCGGTGGACAATCGATTTCTGCCACGAAGCCGGCGGTGTGTCGTTTTTCAGCCACGTCTCGGAAGGTGCGTCGATATTTTCCCTGCACAGCGGTCTGTGCATGGATTTTCAATCTTAGTCTGCCAGCTTCACCTTTCATGGCCCCAGGAACTGAGTAGGGCACCACTTGGCAGGGCAGGAGTCTCAGCAGAGAGTCCAGGTGCTGGCAGGAGAAGTCTTTGATGGCCCTGAGACTTCAACAACAGGAGGCAAGCTCAGGACAAGCCCTTGGAGATTTCTTCACAAGCAAGAATGCACAACAAAGTCAAGTCTTTGTCCTCTTGCACAGGCAGAAGCAGCAACTGCAGGATAGCTCCACAAAGCACAGTCACAGTCAGGGCAGCACTTCTTCTCAGCTCTTCAGCTCTTCTCCAGGCAGAGGTTCCTCTTGATGTCCAGAACAGATCTAAAGTCTGTGCTTTTGGGAGCTCTTCTTATACCCATTTTGGCCTTTGAAGTAGGTCTACTTCAAAGGAAAGTCTCTCTTGTTTGTGAAATCCTGCCTTGTCCAGGCCAGGCCCTAGACACACACCAGTGGGTTGGAGACTGCATTGTGTGAGGGCAGACACTGCCCATTCAAGTGTAAGTGACCACTCCTCCCCTCCCTCCTAGCACGATGGCTCATCAGGATATGCAGGATACACCCCAGCTCCCTTTGTGTCACTGTCTAGAGAGAGGTGCAAACAGCCCAACTGTCAAACTGACCCCGACAGGGAATCAACAAACAGGCAGAGTCACAGAATGGTTTAAGTAAGAACATGCCCACTTTCTAAAAGTGGCATTTTCAAACACACAATCTCAAAACCAACTTTACTAAACAATGTATTTTTATATTTTGAGCTCAGAGACCCCAAACTCGACATGTCCATCTGCTCCCAAAGGGAATCTACGCTTTAATCATTTTTAAAGGTAGCCCCAATGTTAACCTTTGAGAGAGATAGGCCTTGCAACAGTGAAGACCGAATTTGGCAGTATTTCACTGTCAGGACATATAAAACACATTAGTATATGTCCTACCTTAAACATACACTGCACCCTGCCCATGGGGCTACCTAGGGCCTACCATAGGGGTGTCTTACATGTAAGAAAAGGGAAGGTTTAGGCCTGGCAAGTGGGTACACTTGCCAAGTTGAATTGGCAGTTAAAATCTGCACACACAGACACTGCAGGTGTGAGCCATGTTTAGAGGGCTACTAATGTGGGTGGCACATCCAGTGCTGTAGGCCCACTAGTAGCATTTGATTTACAGGCCCTGGGCACCTCTAGTGCACTGTACTAGGGACTTACCAGTAAATCAAATATGCCAATCATGGAAAGCCAATTACATACACATTTTATACAGGAGCACTTGCCCTTTAGCACTGGATAGCAGTGGAAAAGTGGCCACAGTAACAAAAACAGCAAAAACCGAGTCCAGCACACATCAACAACCTGGGAAACAGAGGCAAAAAGTTAGGGGAGACCACGCCAAGGATGCCAAGTTTAACACTAGAATTGTCTAGCGTCAAAATATCTGAGTTGGCATCATTTTTTGGGAGCGCCAAACCACCTTGCGTCGTTTAGCAACAATGATATGCAAGGTAGGCTTTCCCTTCCAAAATATGATGCTAGCCCTCCAGCACCATATTTACACCCCATTGCCAAAACAACAAACATAAAGGTACCAGTCCCACAAAAAAACGCAAAGCCCGATTTGCATAACATTTTAACGCCTGGTCAGACCAGGCGTTAAAATGAGGCCCACACACTACTACTTAAGGAAAATTCAGAGAAGAAGCATTGGCAACCTCCAGGACAGCATGGACCAAGGATACGGCATTCATCCATGGGTGATGACTCCTTTTGGCAACCAAACAACAATGGAAGAGCGGGCATACAATGAAGGACACTTAAGGACACAAAGGCCCTCATTACAACCCTGGCGGTCAAAGAATGCCAGGGCTGTTTCGACGGTTGCACCGCCAACAGGCTGGTGGTGCAAACCTTGGGATTACGACCGTGGCAGAAGTGCCGCGGTCGCACCGCCAGGACCTGCGGTTTACCGCCACGTTGGTCCAGGCGGTTGTAATCCTCCAGGGCAGCGCTGCTTGCAGTGCTGCCCAGGGGATTACGAGTCCCCCTCCTGCCAGCCTTTTCATGGCAGTAAGAACCGCCATGAAAAGGCTGGTGGAAAGGGGATTCGCGGGGCCCGTGCACTGCCCATGCCTTTGGCATGGGCAGTGCAAGGGCCCCCTGCCATGGCCCCATGGAGCTTTTCACTGTCTGCATAGCAGACAGTGAAAAACGCGACGGGTGCAACTGCACCCGTAGCACCGCTGGCTCCATTTGGAGCTGGCTCCCGTGTTGCGGCCGACATCCCCGCTGGGCCAGAGGGCAGAAACTAGCGGGGACGTCTTGATGGCCACCGCGGGAGTGTGACCGTATTGGCAGCCGCACGGCGGTTACAACTTGGCGGGCGACAGTTGTCGCCCGCCAAAATGTTGTAATGAGGGCCAAAATGTTGTGGAGAGGATATTTGGGCTCCTGGAGTCAAGGTACAGGGGCCTAGCCCTGACAGGAGGAAGCTTGTTGTATGCACCACCCCTGGTATGCAAGATCATACTTTTATGTACTATCTTGCATAACATATGTATACAGACCAATGTCGCCTGGGATGAACTGGCAGAGGTTCCCAATGAGGAGGAGGATGACAATGGTGCAGCACAGGTGGAGGGGGGACAACAAAACACTGTTTATGGAGTACGTAGGAGACAATAAATTGTACAGAAATTCTATACCTAGACACTCTACAACTAATATCACTTTGTAAATATCAACAATAAATCACTTTGCCCCAGATTGTCCATGGTTTACTCATTCTCCACTACTTATACCATTGGAATGTTGCTCATATCTCAAAAAGCAGGAAAGAAACACAACTGTTACAAAGATAGTTGGAACGTAGCTTGTGATGTAAGAGGGTCTATCGCCTCCATGCCACACATCAGTATCACATAACCCATGGTCATGTGGCTCTCGAAGGCCTAGATCCACGCGCCACAAAATGTATGTGGCGTTAAGTAGGCATTGTGCAAAATCCTACCCCTTTTTCCACATCATCCCCATGCCTGGCAAGATGTATGCAAGGGGGGCATACATACGGTAGGGGCTGTTTCCAAATGGTGAATTAGAAAAATAGGAATTAAACTGTGTCACATCTCAGGCGGGCAGCTGCTACACCAGCTCTGAGCATGTGTTACAAGGAGGGGACACCATTTGAATCAATGGACCTTCACTGACTGTTCAGGGTTGGGAACCAAAGTTTGAGCCACAGCGTGCACCACATATCAATGGCGTTACGTACCAGCACCTCCATTGGGCCCAACCCTGCCACATGGTGAGCTGTACCTCAAATATAGCACACACATTTTGGCTGTGCAGTGCGCTAAGGGTTGCTAGCCAAGTGAAGCAGCACTGAGTTCTGATCCACTCTCCATACATATGGCCACATCCAGGATTTAACAATAAAATGGGAAAGTGCACCACCAAATGAATGTTTGGATTCTAGGCAGAGTCTGTCCCACTCCCTAAGTATATTCTAACACACTTGTCACACAAATCTGCCCATTTTGACACATGGCTGCAGCAAATCCAGAAATACATGTGAAGACTGATGTACGGTGTATGGCATAGGTAGGAAAGGGTTTGCAATTTCCTACAATGGCTGACATGTGTCAGCAAGGTAATCTAGTATAGTCTGTATGATACTATCACACACCACATATGAAAACACACCTCTCATTGACACTTGCATGTCTGACCACGAAAAAGTGACCTACTTGGTCAAAATTCCATAAGTGTCTAGTTTTCCAACTTGTCACTCAGGTGTGCGATGCACAAGTATGTCTACCAATGTCCAAACATGTCACAGACCCATTCTAAATTGTATGGGTGAAGAGCAAATATATATGTTGCATGTGACAATTCAAGAATCCTGCATTGAGATGATTTCACACACTAACAAGATACACTCATGGTGACAGTGACATAGGTTATGGAATGCAGAATTGAGTGCATACTGATGTACACCAAATGATGTGGAAGGACAGCTGAGTGAATCCCATAGAGTCTTGGAGGTAGAACATGGGGAGATCACTTGGAGACTACATAAGTGCTGTGGCAGGTGTACTGTCATGTGTGTGTGGAAGTCATGTAATCGCGCAAAGCCTCGAAATAAGAGGGAAACTATCATATAGTCAGTAGTAGAAGATGTGTACATCTTCAAATTACACAAGTCACACAGTAGCATCCTGTCCATGTATGACCGGACAATGTTTCAGTGTAAGATGTGTACAAAGTGTAAGCAGCCTAAAGAATGCCACCAATGTAGGACCTAATCTATTTCAAACAAGATATGCGGAAAAGATGAAGATGGTACACACATAGACCAATACTGACTGTGCAACACAACAATGTCACCATGTGATCACCCAACATATGTTCAGAGAGGATGTCTAGATCAGTACATAACCCACTCATGTTTGCCACAACAACAATATTGTAGTTGCCCATCGCATACTATTCCGACAGGAGGCAGTGACAGATAACATCATCTGTCCCCTGGGTTGTACAAAAATTACAAGTTGCACTAGAGTCAAATCAAATCAAATTGTATTCTCAGTGTGCCTAGTTAATAAAAACCATTGCACTTATGCACAATAAAAGCATAAAATCAAACCATTACTCTTAAAAGAAATAGATCCATAAAAAAAAAACATTGCACTTGTATCCCATTCAATAAACAGGTGACATTGATGCTGGGTTATTGTGTTTACTCCCTGGCAGTAGGCTTGTTACAGTCTTGTTATCATCCGTGAATGAATTGGCCAGTGCGCGCTCCACACCATCCAGGTATCTCACTGTATGTGCGATCAGTTTTTGGTTGGCCGAATTAAGACAGATTACTGTCACATGTCTGCATGTACTGACCCCCAGATGAACCCACAGCGGTCTCAGAAGCCTACAGCGCTCCTCCAGGCTCCTGGGGCAAAGGCAGAGCATGTGGGGCACCTTTTCAGGTGTTAATCCACAGAGCTGGAAAAGTCAGTCTTTTGGTGGCTGTCGCCATGGACTCTCATGTACTCCTACTGGGGGAACCCCGAAGCAATAGAGCAAGTACTTCCTCTTGATACTGTAGGTTAAAGTTTCACCCAGGTATGGCTGGGAAACTAGGATCTTATAATTGTTTAGAACTAGCCAGGCATGGTGCCTTTTCTTGAGGGCTGTCTTGTCTTCAGTGAGGGACAGAAACGTTGTTGTTTTTTTGGTTAAAGTTCTAAAACGTTTATGGTTAAGCTCCTATGTCCATAGGCTCGCAATGTCAAACTGCTTTATTGAGGTGTCATAGTATATACTTGCCGGTGAGCGTGGCTTCATCATTATTTTTTCCCAGATGCCATGATTTTTGGTATTCGTGGCTGCAGTCCTTGCTTTGTGAAAAAAGTTGGTAAAAGCTGCTCTCCTTGCTAGAGATTGTATGAGTCGGCCGAACTCCAACCTTATCTGTGCTGGTGATGTATGTCTTAGGAGCTTGAACATTTGCCTGTAGATGCTGATTACTGTAGCGTCCAGGAAGTTTGCGTCCCTACCGTGGAGTGCAATACTGCCGTAGGCTAATGTTGGAACCACTTCTAGAGATACAAGCCCTAACCAAGCTGCAAATAGAAATTACTAAGAATGTATTACCATGTCTGTCAGACCATGCCAAATGATGAGACATGTCCTACACTTACAAGTAGCCAGTCCTCTGTACATGATAGGGCAAGCCTGACATCAAGTATCCCAAAGGAAAATCCCAGGACATTTGATCACAAATGTGTATGTGTCAGAAAGCAGGGCACTGTGCATTGCTCTGCTGAAGAGCTATCATGATGAGGCTAGATCCCCGGCCAACACCACTTAACCCCAATGCTGAGACTGCATTGATTCTTGACACAGTCAGGGGCCTGATGCATGTACCCAGTGGACTGAGCAGAGTGGAGCATCGTAAATCTGCGCCAAAACATGCAACCATTGGTCTGTGTGGCATTAAACGTCCCACAGTAGTAATTATGAGTAGGCTGCCTTCATTGCCAGACTGCAACACTGCTACACAGTTGTATGCTATTTATGTGACAGTCATAACAAACATGTTGTTGTCAAATGTAAGTACCTAGGGGCATATTTCTACTCTGTTTGCACTGAATTAGCATAATTTTTTTTACTCTAATTCGGTGCAAAATTATCTCCATATTTATACTTTGGCGCTAGACCCATCTAGCGCTAAATTTATGGAGTTAAAGTCATTTTTTGGATGTGAAAACATACCTTGCCTTACTGAGCTGCAAGGTAGGTATTCCAGTGCAAAAAATTACTCTATGGCCTTAACACCATATTTATACTTGTGTGCAAAAATGGTGCACGGAAGGGAGGAGGGGTCAAAAAATGGTGCAAAGCTTGTTTTGCCCCATTTTTTAATGCCTGGGTCAGGGCAGGCGTTAGGGGACCTGTGAGCCTATTTCCATGGTGGAACACCATGGAATAAGCCCACAGGTGCCCTCCCATGCCCCAGGGACATCCCCACCCACACCAGAGGGACAGCAGAGGATGGGGGACCCCATCCCAGGCAAGTACAGGTAAGTATTTTCTTTCTTTTTTAAAGTGCCATAGGGGGCCTGAAATGGGCCCCCATACATGGCACAGGGTGCAATGGCCATGCCCAGGGGACCATGGTCCCCTGTGCTGGCCATTGGGGTGGTGGGCATGACTCCTGTCTTTTCTAAGACAGGAATCATGTGGTATGGATGGTTTGCATCAGAAAATGACTCTAGGCAGGTTAGAGTCATTTTTTAACTCTAACCTGCCTAACGTCATTTTTTTGTGCAAAACCCCCTTCTTCCATACCGCCAGCCCCACCCGACTGATGTCATTTTTTTAAAAACTAGCTTACCCTTTGCTCCGGCTTGCAGCATTCCATAAATATGGTGCCCGGCTGGTGCACAGAAATGGTGCATGCCGGTGCTAAACTTTTTGGTGCAAAACTGCATTAGTGCAGTTTTGCACCAAAAATTATAAATCAGGGCCCTAGTTTGTGGCATGCCCACATGTGTCTGATACCTCTGCAGACATGTACCACTTAAATGGCACAGGGCTGGTATTGTGTAATAGAGTCTGCACAAAATTCAACTTTCCACTAATGAAAATGCATTTGTTTCACATGATCAAAGACAGACTTAAATGGCCACTAGATGTGTTCCCTCATATGGAAACATAGGTGGCACTGATATGACTACACAGCCATGTAATAAAGTCCAACATGTGCCCATGCATTGATATGTGAGGTTTCAATTCCCATGGACACACTGCTGTGGTAAATTTTACACATATGACACTACACATGTCTTTCCACACACACAGCACATACCAACCTTCATTGACACATGAGTACACCATCTCCTGAATCATAGATACATGGGGACCTGTATGTCCCACGAGTAGCAGAGCATCATGAAGCCTGAACCTACCAACACACCACGGTGTGGACACACATGCATTCACATTACCAGGGGTAATGTGAAATCAACCCAGCCATAGTCCAGTGGATCCTCTGTGTATGATTTGTCAAAGGTATCACATGCATTACCATGTATTCAACATAGCCCATCATATCTACTGTGTTGTTGTTAAATGTATACCTGGAAATCAGACAGCACAATTTAAACCCACAAATATGTGTTAGATCACATGTGTACACTCCTAGTACACATGTAGTAACATGCATGTGGACAAAGTCTAGCAACAGATGCACATATGCAAACGGTATCAGTCATCGCATGCATCACCCACACATGCAAACATAATGGTAACACATACCATTACCGTAAAAATATGAATGATCATGCACACACAGGTACCCATACCATCCTGACTACAGACATGCATAGCCCCTGTGATATGATATGTGAATCTGGGTGCACTGTAAGCCTTTCCAACAAAATCCAAGCATTCCCGTTATGCATCAAAGATTTTGATGCAAACGGCAATATTCTGTACTCCGCTATGCCAAAAAAAAGGCCTGGCCCCTGCGTCTCAATCGCAAGTCCACAGGCCTTGTCAGGCTTCATGGGAAGGAATACCATGCGACGGTCATGCATTAAAAAAAACGCATATCAGAAAACGTGACGTACAGGCCCAGGAAGTGATGAAACACGACTTTCTGGCTGCATACATGGTACAGTGATTTCACTTTCACTTCACAGTTTTTTTGTTTGTGACTGTGTGAGGGTGTGTGGAGCTGGTGCTGGTGGAGGATTGGTGTTGTTGGAGAGTTTTGTGCTGTGTCCTTTTGCTGTTGTGTGCTTTTTGTCTTTTTCCTCAGTCTTTTGTAGTGTTTTGTCTTGTATTTCTCATTGTATTGTGGGGTGTTTGTCTAGGGGTAGCATAGTTTGTTGGGGAATTTGGGGTTAGGTGGGGTAGTTAAATACATTTATTTTTTTGTGCTCTTACATTTGCAGTTTGCTCATACTGCCTAATGTCTGAGAAAGAGAGGGCAACAAAGATGATAGCAGATGAACTGGGAGGGTTCATCTGGCTTGTGCAGCATTACCTTCCCATGATGCTAATTGTGGGTGGACGTGTAATACCGCACTACCCCACAGAGGCACGGAAGCTGCGCTGGGGCAAGGTGCTCCATCACCTACAATAATACACTGACCACCAGTTGAAACACCGTTGGGCTGACCTCATAGCAAGGGAGCAAGATCTACTGGATCAATGGGTATTCAGATTGGTGGAACAGTTAGTAAGCACCCCATTTGCATAGCAACATCCTTTTTTGCATGTGAATGACAGGCGGACACAAGGTTGAGTGCAGCATGTTTTGTCAGGGTCAGAATAGATTTTTTTCGGCCTGTTTTAAGAGCCCTAGCATCACCTTGGCGCTGCCATTGTACAATTCATAAATGACGCTAAGGCAGCGCTGAAGTGCCATTTTCCCTGCGCCATATTAACAAAGTGGTGTGATGCATGCATAGCACCACTTTGTTAAGCCTTGCACAACGTGATGACTGTGCCAGGCATCATGTATGGGAGGGGGGCCTACCACTAGAATGGGGGCAAAATAAATGGGGCAGGGAATTCTTTTATTTATCCTCATTTTTCCCACACTTTGAATGCCTGCTCAGAGGAGGTGGTAAAAGGGGGCATACCATTATAAATGATAGGCCCCTATGTACTCTACAGCAGTTGTGCAAAATGTTTGGTGCTACTCCTGCTGAGTACATCATTTGCATCTATATAAAATGACGCGATTGCCCCTACCCTGCGCCATGGTGCACCATATATTTTATACGGTGCACACATGGTGGAGAAAAGAGGGAGCTAGGGGATGCAAGGACAGTTGCGATGCACTAGGTGCAGCACCACTTTCCTAGAATCTGCCCCTTTGTGTCTTTGGCCAGCGGCATTTAAGGGAGCTTAGCTATGCACTGGGTCCAGATTACTTTCACATTCCTCTTTGTGTACATTGTGAATCACACACACCCCATAATGTTTCTATTATCCGACACACATGTGCAGAATTTGTATCACAGGCCTGCCCCATTTTACAGTCAGTATGGGGCAGGCCTGCCCCATTTTACAGACAGTATGGGGCAGGCCTGCATCTGCGCCAGCACTAGCACATTACTCAGAAGCCTGCACCAACGCAGGTATACTTGGACCACAGTGCAAGTGTTTCTGTGCCGAGGGCAGTGTATGTGTGTTGGTTGATATCTCTTCCTGGACATAAATAGTCTACTATGGTGACAATAGCTGCCCACACAGTATTGGCAAGGCATCTGTAATGTTATCAGTGAATGTGCAGGAAGGGACAACTATGTGAACTTAAGAAAACTGCCACAGCATGTTAAGTCTAGTATGTGTGCCTTGAAATGGCACACACATATTAGAAACAAGAAACAATGATGTATCAAGGCATTCCTCAACACTTTGCTATGCTCACACCACCCCTGGGCAGTTGTTAGTCTTTTAACGCTGATAATGAGCAAGATGTCTTCAATATCTGGGGGCAGGGTCAAAAGCAATAGGTGTTACGAAGGTACGGCCATTGCAACAACCATTGCATGCCCCTCTGATGCAGAATACTGTGTCATGCTGCCCCATTGGACAAGGAGGTATAACGCAACAAAACAGCTGCATAATGTATCAATGTGAATATGGTGCAGTGAAATGCACCACAGAAGCTTCAGGGAAAGTGATACTTGGTGTGCCAGGGCCACCATTATCTGGTCCTTTTTCTCACCAACAGATTATAAATGTTTGGCAGTAGTTCTGACCTACAAATAAGTTGACTTGCTTACTCAGCTTACCATGTTGGATGTGAAACAGTTGTCCATGCACAGAAATGCCCTTTAATCACAAAACTATGTTTTCCTGTCATGTATTGCAGTTGGGCCTCCACACAACACCAGTAGAGAAGTGTCCCGATTTGAAGACCCCAGTGCACCCAGTAAGTATCACCTTGTGCGTCATGTGTGTCATTCTGGGGTTTTGTGTGAGGGGGTATGATGTGTGCAATGCAATGATGAAATGTATTGTGTGAATAATGAGATGATGTTATCTGAATTAGGATATGGACATCATGTTTGATGCTATGTTGAGGATGGAGAATTAATTGATTGTTGCACAAGTGCCAACGTGTGCTGCTATGGAATTATGGATGTTAGGAAAAGGAAAGCATGGCCACATATAGAGTGATGTCAATCATGATATGTGTCTGAGCTGCTGTTTTTCTGATTGGTATGCCTGTTGCCAACATATTTGTCACAGCACGTTTTACAGCACTGTGTGCCACACGTAGCTTTCAGTTACTTAGGAAATGGCACAGATGATGTACATATTTTCAGGTCTCTAGGTGGCTTATGTAGGAGACACTGCACCACCGGTGCCTCACTACTCTTCACATTTTAAATGAGGCAGTGGTCGTACAAGGAGCCTTATTGTGCTGGCCAACAGTCAGTTAAGTACACAATGAGAATACAACTCTGCTCCAGATGGTTGTGGGACATTTCTACGGATTGTAGCAAGCTAGATATGTGCAGAATTACCAACATGGTTTACCCATCATGATATTTGTGAGTGATCTTGGTCACATCATGTGTGCATAGAATGTGAATGATGAGTGTGTACCTGGTACTTAGGGGATGTCTGACATGCATGTGCACATGTTGTTCAATAAGTAGGAATACAGTAGCTGCACCCAGTGCAGTGCCAATCTTACTGTGCCCCTTAGGGCAACCATACATCCATCATGTGTGTTCCCCATAACACAATTTGCACACATTAGCACAGGGTAGGTGGCAATAGGTACAAACTCTGCAGACAACATAGATTTACTGTTCTGGCTTTGGCCAAACTATATGGGCACTAAGCCTGAACTGTACATGTGGGCCCATTGTGAGCAATGGTGTGCCCACTTGTAACGCATGCTCTAAGCAGGTGACACATGAATGATGTTTTGCCAAACCTTAGAATTGCCGGTGGCAAGTTTCCTGTCCCTCTATCAGATGACCCGTACCCTGCATCCATGATGCCTGGCGAAGGCTTAATGTAGCACCAGCAGGGGTATCAAGGTGGTGGATTGCATACATTGTGCCACTTATTGACAATGGCACAGGGATTCCTGACTTGTTGGCCCACTAATTCCTCACTAGTGTAATGAAACAAATGTTGAGCAAGGACACAGTAGTCCATTGACCTCTGGGCCCTGATGGTTAACAATGGATAGCCATCACCCCAGTGACAGGTACATGATACCGTAGATAGCTGGTAGGAAGATTTGGAGTTTGTCAGTGCTGTGGAATGTGTAGTTTACAGCATGTGTCATCTGAGGATACTGTGTACATTGCATGTCTGTTCTACCTCTACCCAGTGCTGTATTTAATGCCATGTTCTCCTTATGTTTCAGCTGCAAATATGACCACAGCTGAAACACATGCCTTTGAGAAGAGGGCTGACAGGTACAGACACATCATAAAGGTACATGCCGAGTACCGAAGGATGAAAAAGAAATATAGGAGGGAGAAATCCACTGGGGCGTGGCATGCATTTTTTCATGGGGGACCTCCGCCACAGCCCACAACTGTGCAGGCCCCATTGGGCAAGAAATCTAGGGTCAGGGTGGCGTCTGCTGGTCCTACCTCCTCCACATTTACTGCACCTATCCACAGGCAAGTACCCCAACAGCCACCTGCTCCAGCCACAACCTTTGAGGCCAACATGAGACGGCACATGGCAGCCATGATGGTAAGATTGGATAAGTTAGAAAGAGACAATGCAAGGAACTACAAATTGCTTAAGTACTGCAAGAAGAAACTGAAGATGTGAACTATTTGTACCACAGCCTCCCAGCTCCTTCCCTCTCCCTTTTACTAATATAACATTTTTGTGGGTTTTAGGTGGGAACTGTTAGATTAGTAAAAATGTGTAGGGTAGATGTAGGTTAGTGTAAGTGTAGTTGGGGGGTGGGGTGGCTTTTAGTAAAGAAAAATTATTTTGAGGGTTGGGCGGGGGTTACGTTGGGGCTTCTATGTTAATGAAAAACATAAAAAGATTTTTTTTTTAAATCTAAAAAAACGTACAAAAAATATATTTGTTTATGACATAGGTTAAGTAAGTACACGTGTAGCCTTACTTTATATTGTTCTACTCGTATCTTGTCTATTAAAGTGGGGAGGGGGTACAATGTTTAGAGTGTGGCGTTACATGTGTAAGATAAGTTTAGAATAGGACAGATAGGTGCAGGGTAAGTTAAGATAAGTTAGTTTAGGTTAATTTAGTGTATGGTAGTGTATAGGTTAGGTTTTGATATGATGTTCTTAAGATGTTTTAATAAATCCTGTTAGTTTTAGACAATTATCTCTCCATGTTGATTGAGTTGCTGGGTGTTCTCACATGTGCACTGGTCAAGTAGGAGGAATGCCTTAGGGTATGCATTCTGTCTTTATTCCCATGGATGCCCATGTGCATGCCCTATGACCAAAGAGCTGTCAGACTGGCTGCTAAATGACATCCGCTACTCAAAACATTTGTCATCCACAGTTCCAGCCATTCACATTGTGTATGCATACAGAATCTTTGACAGGTAAGTAAGGAACTTCAAATATCATCGCTGGGTTCTGGCAGACTTATTGGTGGAAAGTGTGGCACATATGACATCAGCCATTTTAGGGTCTGTATCCTGGCTCACTGACAGATGCCCATCATTGATTAAATTTGCCTCTTCTGAACCACACATATTAGTACTAGTGCTCAAATCTAGGTAAATTACCAGACACTTGGTTCTGACCCATACATGCCAATCTCAACTTCCATGGATATCTGTTCAATGCATGTATTTAGGGCTCTGTAAGTTAGTTGTAGCCCACAACACCATCATTTGCCTTTTTCTAGTTAGGATCCTAGTGTGTGGCTTTGTGTCTGACAGTAATGCACACATGTAATTAGGTTCTGTTCTCATTGACATAGCTTCACACAAGGTATACATTTAGCTGAGTTGATCGATCACAGTAAACGTTGACATGTTAAATGCGAACAAGGAGATTTATTTACATGTGCAAGTGTATTTTCCAATGCAATACAATGTCCAGTTCACAGACCCCATGAGATGTCCTGAGCCATTTGTTGTACATTCAGGCCCTGATTTATACTTTTTGGTGCAAAACTGCACCAACGCAGTTTTGCACCAAAATGTTTAGTAGCGGCTTGCACCATTTCTAAGCACCAGCCGGGCACCATATTTCGTGAATGCTGCAAGTCGGTGCAAAGGGTAGGTTAGAGTAAAAAAAAATGACGTTAGGCGGGTGGGGCTGGCGGTATGGAAAAAGGGGGTTTGCACCAAAAAATGATGTTAGGCAAGTTAGAGTAAAAAAAAATGACTCTGACCAGCCTAGCGTCATTTTCTGATGCAAAACCATCCATACCACATGACTCCTGTCTTAGAAAAGAGAGGAGTCATGCCCACCACCCCAATGGCCAGCAATGGGGACCAGGGTCCTCTGGGCAAGGCCATTGCACCCAGTGCCATGTAGGAGGCACATTTCAGGGCCCCCAATGGCACTTTAAAAAATATATTTCTATACCTACCTGTACTTACCTATACTTACCTGGGATAGAGTCCCCCATCCTCCGCTGTCCCTCTGGGGTGGGTAAATATGCGCTAAGGCCATAGAGTAATTTTTTGCACGGGAACGCATACTTTGCATCTCATTGACGCAAAGTAGGTTTCCATGTCCCAAAAATGACTTCAACTCCATAAATTTGGCGCAAGACGGTTCTAGCACCAAAGTATAAATATGGAGTTAGTTTTACACTGAATTCGCGTAAAAAACAATGACGGAAATTCGACGCAAAACAATTATAAATATGCCCCTTAGAATTCAGGGGTGAGGGACATGTCATGAGACATGGTATGGAGAAGTGTGCATTAGTGAGGAGGTGTCCGAATTGCCAATTGGTATGAATTGAGACAATTACAATACATAGCAGACACGTCAACAGTGGTTCAGTGAAGAGGGCTAATTGCCAGCTGACACAACACAGGCATAATCTTAAGCATAGAACTAAAGAGACACTGTCCATATGGCACAGACTGGGGCTACCGGGTGGTTTTTGTGTGAATATTGTTCCTTCCACATCTTCATCCTCTGATGTGTGTGGTGCCTCCTGTGCCATGTGTGGTGCTGTTGTTGAGGCTGCAGGGCCACACACACATCAGGGGCTAGAGATGTTCAGTCAAAGGTCCCTGCAGCTGCCATTTGTGGGAACACATAAGGCATCACTGCAGCAAGGAGGAACTGATGATTTCTCAACACCGCAGAAGCATCACGGTGGTAGGCAGCCATGTTTTCCCTGAGGGAGGACACTTCCCACTGTATCGACTCCAGGATATTCTGTATAGCCCCCAGCCTGTTGTCTATCATGGTTCTACCACTTTGGGAGGGTAATTGTTGAAGCCTCTGCCTCATGACAGCAGCTGTCAGGGACTGCTGGAGTCCACATAGCGGAGAGTGGGTGCCTCTCATGGCAGCTGCGTTGTCCTTATTTGGACTGAGGCACCTCTGTGCTCCCTCTAGGCTGCCTGCCATGGTCTCCATCCCCACCTGCACCTGCTTGGCCAGCTCCCGCTGGACTCCTACCATAGTCCTCTGAAAGGTGATGTCTGGGTCCTCGGAGTCCAGGGCTGTGTCAGGACTGGTTGGTGCTGTGTGTTGGTAGCTGGGTGGTTCATGTGGAGACCCCGCAATGTTGTGTGTCCTCCCTGCAACTAGAGGTGGTGTCTGGAGGGAACCCAGGACATCCTGGAGAGTCTCTATATTGATGGTCGGCAGCTGGTCATCTACGTCATCTGTAACATCCAGGACAGGCAGGTCAGAAGGAGGTAAGGCATCATCCTCTGCAATGAGACAGAGAAATGACAATCTTTGACTGTGGTAGTTGTTGACATGGCACATCAGGTATTTGCTACTGGAGGCTCACTGACAAGTTATAGACCCCAGGGTGTAGTTGTAAATTATGTGTTGCATTGTGCATCACACATGGGGCAACCTTTCAAGGTATATTGTGCTTTACTCCCACACCACCAACCTCCTTGCAGGCTCCTTGCCCCTATCGAAGACACCATGGTGGCACGTAATTAACCTTCCTATTCCCCATGGTGGGCATTCCCAAAGTAGTGTAATGGTGCTATAATGCATTGGCACCATGAATGATGGCACTAGTGCAGCAAAGCACAGGTAGGTCTGTTGCTTTCAATGCTTGTGTTACATACTCATCTGCCTCTAGCAGGCCCCCACACATATGCTAATTGGAAGGGACAGTCCAACCATTGGGGATTGCCTGCCCCATTAGTTTGTCCCTCCCTACATTTAGGACATTTCCTTGCATACAAATATCTGCCACATGCATATGTTGAGGTAAGGATGTAGAATGTGGATTAATACATGCATTTTGAGACTTTGTTGATGTGGCACAAGGGAAATGTGCAGCTTGGATCTACATGGGCAACAATTTGTATGATGGTACAGTTGCATAATGAACTAGTGACGTGCCAGTAATGCAACTTTGATGCCACTTGCGCCAGTTCTTACGCATATAGATGTCCCATTATGCAGTACACCAACCATTCACACAACACAGTCAACCTTATTACATTGTGAGATTGCAGCTACTTGTACAGCTGCACAAATGATGGTCACAGACATGTCCATGCGTTGTATGAGTTCACTTTTGTGCCCATTCACAAATGGCGCATAGAGGTGTGTGGAGTTGTTGTTGGTCCACCCTGTACGCTTTGCGTACCACAGGTCGTACACTAAGGGTCTGATATTTTCTCAAGTGGCACAGCTCGGTGCAGCAGCAATATAAGTTGCTCGGCGCTGCGCCAGTTTTGAAAAACAGGGATGTGCCATGTTTACTGGAATTCAGCACACCCCTGCGTTTCCCCCTGCACCTGTGCAGATTTGTTCTCCCTGTACCAATGCAGGCAGGCATCCTTGCACCATAGTGAAGGGGTGCCTGTGTTGAGGGGATAGATTGTTTATATGCAGGGAGGTGTCCCTTCCTGGATATGTACAAGCAATTATGGCAAGGTGGCACTTCTATGTGTGCTGCAGGATGCAGCACACATGAGAAAGGCAATAGCATAAGGAGGAAGGAAAGCATTTTGCCTTGTTGCCCTATCGTGACACCATCCCTAGGGTGGCGTTGACTTCAGTCACAGTATCTGATGAACATGTTGTGTTGGATCTGGGGCAATAACAATATGCAATGGGTGTTGTTGTGGCATAGCCACAGCCACACTAATTGTATGTCCATTCCAGGTAATGTGCTGCATATTTACAAGGTGGTGTAAAGCCACAGTAAGTGGCTTATGTCCAGGTTGTGTATATGTCAGAGTGCATTACGCAAACAGAGCGTCACTACAAGTGTGGCTTCGGTGGCGATGTGGCATTTTGATTCAGGGTCTATCTGTCCCGATGTGACCTTTTAGCATGCATTGAGTGGGTCCTATTTGCCCCCCCTTCTGCCATGTGTGAGATTCCAGATAGTCCCCCCTTGCAATTTACCCTGCATTTTTAGTAGTTCTTGGTAGTCTGCGCAGCCCTGTCCTGTGATTCCAGTGACCATCTCCTCCAGGATGACAGCTGCCACCATCTCTTCCAGCTCACCCAGGTCCTACTGTGGTGTGAGACTTCCAACTCCAGTCTGCAGTGCTGCCTTTCGGTTCCTGGCCAGTTTCTCCTTGGTTCTGTGCTTGCAATAGTGCCAGTGCTTTTTGCAGTCGGTGACAGTACTCCTCACCTTTGCCACATTGTTGACTTTGTCTACTATTGCCTGCCATATGGCCTCTCTCCTTCCTATTGACAATTTGGAGGTGACAAAGAGCTGGTGTTGGTGCTCAGTCACCTCTCTGACCAAGATGTCATGCCCCTCCTCACTAAAGCAACACTTCCATTTTCTCTTCTCCTTGGATTTTTCTGGACCCTCCTGGCTGGTACTTGGCTGATTGGGATCTCCCTGGGGTCTCTCCTGCACTCTCCATCTTGTCTTCCCAAATGTTTTTTTGTTGCTCCCACCTTTTTTTTTATTACTCTAATGCGGTTAACTATGGGGCTAACCCGTTTTGCATCAAAAAATGTGCCGCAAAACGGTCTAGTGCCACTTTTGCAGCATTTGTTCTTACGGCATGTCGCAGTGGTTAGCGTTATTTTTGTTTGGTACTAACCATTCCTTAGTGCCATCGTGCGTTATTTTTTTTAATATGGTGCACTGATGGCGTTAGGGAATGATGTTAGCTCGCAGTACATTTTTTGATGCACAACTTGGCTAGCACAGTTGTACATCATTTTTCCTAAAACTAGGCAAAATTGGGTAAACCAAAAGAAAAAAAAAATACACATATATAAATATCCGCTCTCGGGCATGGTGCCAATAAGATTGCACAATCTACAAGTAATATAGCCCAAGTGGGCAAAACAAAAATTAAATAACCCCACACTGCTCACGGGAATGCATTGGTCAGCAATATTACCCCCCTTCCTCCAGTCCGATGGCCTGACATACTGGTAAACAGTGCCTTTAAGTCCTCATGAAAGAACAGTGCTGAATCCAAAAGGAAAACTCCATAGATAAATTAACTCAATGTGTCTTATCTGTGGTAGCATGCACACCCATGTGTACTCAAAGAAAGAGTAGGGGACCTTACCAGAGAACTCCAACATCAGGATACCTCTTCTTTTCCCCTTAAACACAATACAAAAAGACAGGGTTAAAATCAATACATATACTGTATGTTACAATCCTGAAAGGCCGGTAAGGGCAACTCTGTTTTTAAACAGTACAACCAATCAAAGTACCTGGAATCTCCATGGTAGAAGCAAACTTATGAGACATGGAGATAACTGGAGCAATGCCAGAGAATAATACCAACACATTGGCTAGAGACTAAGGGCCTTATTACTTCACATTGTGATGGAGTATCCCAGCCGCCAATGTTGTAATCAGGCCCTAAGACCATAGGCTGGGTACCTATGCCATGCCAACTTTATATATACATATATGTTACATAAACAATAAAGCCATAAAAAATAAAAATAGAAACAATTCAATAAGGAAAAATAGATTAATTAATGTAGACAATAAATAAAACATTAATCATTTTAAAACCAAAAAAACACAGTTACTTATATACTATAAACATTAAGATTAATTTAAAAGTAAACAAATAATATAAAATATATGAAAAAACATAAAATCTGTTTAACCAATATTATGAAAACTATTGGAGTCTAAGAATATTAAATATACTATTCCCACTGTAATTTTTGCAGCAGTAGGGAAAGTGTGGGACTTCGGAGGGGTAAAATTTACTATTCTCTCTTGAAACGGCACAACAGTAGGGAAAGTGTAGGACTTCTGAGGGGTTAATTTCACTATCCTTCCTGCAGTCTAAGCAAGAGTACGGAAAGTACCTCACTTCAAACACATTACATATATGTTTAACCGTGTGAATGTATACAAATATTAATTATTACTTAACACAATGTATTTATATATATTTATGTATTAAAAAATTAAAACCAGTTGATCAATTTAAATAATTGCTGTTCAATAAATATCAATTAATACATGTTATTTCATTATTAATTAATTAACTTTACTCCATATACCTCTACAAACCCAGCAGCCCACTACTAAATATAGGTAAAGTAAATAAGTATTCCATAAATTACATAATTGAAAATCATTTAAATACCTAACAATTAATAATTCATTGTTATTTAGTTAGTACTTAATTAACTTCTGTACTCTATACCCCTACAGACCAAACAGCCCACAAATAACATATAACAAAATTAAATCACCATTGCATAGTTTACATAATAAATATCAATCATAGAATTAAATAAAAGTTACTTTAATTCATAATTATTACCTAATTAACTTCTCACCCTATCCACCTATAAACCCAACAACCTGCTAAAACACTATAGATTACTGTTAAAAATTAAGTACGTTCTAAATCAGTTAAAATGACATGCTATATTTTAAAAGGAAATTCAAAATATGTATATAAATAAAAGTAACATAAAATTAATACAACTACAACATATTAAAATGATTAAAAAAATATTTTTTTACCACTGCATTACTGAAAACTATAATAAAAGATCGATATGATTTAAACTGATTATACTTACCTCAAAAACTATATTCTTATCATCTGTATGCTTGCATTACAATATTTATCTATCACAATATTTTATTTACGATATTTCTGCTTCCCAATATTTACAACGCAATATTTTGTCCAAACACCTTGGATGATCTCCTGTTGGAACTCTGTGCATGACATTTTCTCACCCTGAGAACTGACAGGATGAATCTTTGGGAATACCCATTGTGCTTGCGAGTTTCAGGAAAATTGTAGGTGTCTCACCTTTGCTTGAGCATTTTTTGTGTGGACGTACACTGCTGCACTGCTCCAGTCAGATTAGGCATAGCAGAAATGGTGGACGGGGAGCTAAAATCAGCGCTAGCATATGACTTCAGCCGAGGACCCTAGTGTTCTCAGTGAGTGTAGCAGTGAGCACGTTCCTCTCCAGGAGGACTTGGGGCCAGATGTAGGTAGATTCTGAATTGCGACCCCCAAATTGCGAGTCAGAGCGACTCGCAATTTGCGAGTCACAATTCAGAATGTAGGATGGTGTCCCTGACACCATCTGCGACTCGCAAGGGAGTCGCAAAGGCCCACCTCATTAATATTAATGAGGTGGGTCGTAATTTGTGACCCCCTTGCGAGTGGCGGCATTCACAGGGATGGTGGCCTGCTGCGGACAGCAGACCACCATGTCTGTGACTGTTTTTTTAATAAAGCAGTTTTTTTTGTAATGCATCTGGTTTTCCTTAAAGGAAAACCAGATTAATTACAAAAACGAAAAATGAAACGTTTTTGTTTCATTTTTTCTGAGCAGGCAGTGATCCATAGGACCACTGCCTGCTCTGGATTTTTTTTTTTAAAGGTATTCACAAAGGGAAAGGGGTCCCATGGGGACCCCTTCCCTTTTGCGAATGGGTTAGCACCCATTTGAACTGGGTGCTAACTGCGATTGCTTTGCGACCGCGTTCGCGGTCACAAAGCAATGTAGGCATTGCACTGCGACTTGCAATTAGGAAGGGGACTCCCCTTCCTAATTGCGAATCGCAAACCCATTTTGCGATTCGGTAACCAGGTTACCGAATCGCAAAAGGGGTTTTGTGCATTGCCAAGTACAGTTTGCAAACTGTTTGCTATATCCGGCCCTTGGAGTGATAAATTATATATGGCCTAAGGATTGTTTGCAAGACCAGATAGCTCCTGATCTGTTTGCCTATCTAATTGTATATTGAGCCCTCTAGTTCCAATCCTACTTGTTTTTCCCCATTGTAACCTATGTCCAGTGTAGACATGATGGTAGTGCAGTAGACCTCTTGCTCCTGTGCTGCTGGGGTCCTGTCCACATGCCCCTGTGGTGTGTCACTTCTGTGCTTAAACTGTAATATATGCCAGTGAAAGCAACAACTGACACTCAACCAGAGATCCTCTTTTCACACATATCTCAGACCTTGTAATTCCAGCGCTCCCACACTCAGGGGCATATATTCAAGCCCCTTGTCCTGTCAGTGCATCACTTTTTATGACGGTCCAACAACGCAGAGTGCAGACCTATATCTACGAGGTCATGCAAAGCCATTTTGGTGGCTTTTCATGGCTTTGTAGGTGAATCTTTCAAAGTGAAGGATTCCAAAGATTCTCCTGTCACCATCTGTTGGAACAGATGCTCTGGGTTAATTTGTTCTACCGTCCATCAGTCTTAAAGTACTTAGCAATTTAGAGTGTACAGTTTCTCTCACCCAGGTTCAACTCAACGTGTTCCGGTTCAGAAGCTGGAACTCCACCCACCCTTTTCGTCAATAGACTGAGGGAGATAATTGGCAACCATTTAAAGAAATATTACCCTCTGATGATGCCAGCGGTCCATCACAGTAATCCTGGCAGGCAATTCAGTCCTCCATAGCTTTCTCTGTTCCCATTCTAAACCTAACTGACATCATTGACCCCAATCAGGGACCTGCACTCAACATTCGAATGAGGGCATCATAGGCCTTAGCTAGTACCTGTTACGTACACGGGGTACATATTCAATTAGCGTATTGGGCACTTTATAAACTATTTCAGTCAGTCAGAGATAAATATCCTCAGATAAAAGGCAAGTGTCAAAGAGTAAATCAAATCAACAAACATGTCACTAACACCTCTCCCAAACATTGCGCAGTCCTACACCTACATCTCTTGAAAGCTTCTATACACAGAAACTCTGGATGAAAATAGACATATGAGATAAACTTTTAAGGAACGTTAACATCATTGCTTACCAACTCGTTGGTTTTTATTTTGCTTTGAGGTGTTTATTCAAATATGCCCAAAAATATCTGAAGCTATGGCACCGCTGCTGATGATTTGTGTGAGTAATACTATGGCCTTCGTCATTAACTGATTCCTCGGTAAACGAGACAAGAAAGCAAATGCCTGAGCAGCGCGAAGAAGATGAACTTTGCCTGACTTGGCACTTTGAGTAAACTTTTTCTTCTGCCTCTCCGCCCTGCACTTGAGAAGCTCCAGGAGCCTGCGTCTCAAAATAGAACGTAGTAGTTGGCAGTGTCTTGTGATCACAGCAATTAAGGATGAGCAATGGGCACTTAGAATGGGCGAAGTGCTGCTGTACCGTCAATGAGAGTGTATTGCTCTCACAGTTACAAAGGTGTTGGGGCAGTCACTAACGGGCAGAACGTGCTGTGCAGGAATGGTCCCTTTTTGGTCTCCCTGAGTAGTGGAAAAGCAATCATCCCTGATACCTATTGCGCATGGTGCCATTGTAGCCCTTAATCCCGCGACTTCATCCAAGAATGTTGGGTCATGGCAGGATATTATAAAATAAGATTGTCAAGTGCTGTTTTGACATTGTTCTATGCTAATTGGCGTCACCTACACATGTAGAGCTGGTGCTGGTATTTTAACAATATTGTCAGTGGTAATTACTTGTTTTGGTCTGGAACCTGTCGAAATTAATTGGTTTTGGCTGGAAAACGCGCAGGGTTTGTTGAAGTCGGTAAATTGACAACTGTAAACGAGCATAACAACATAACAAATGGCACGACCAAACGCAGCAGAACCAGACAACCCACAACAAAATAATAGGTAAATAACAGGACATGAAAACAACAAGAACAGAAATATTTGCAAAGCACAAAATAAAACAGAATAAAATAGAAAATACAAAAATAGATAGTCATAGATCGTAGATCACAGTGCAAGAACAGCAACATTTATTAGCAGAATAATAACAGGATCAATAAAACAAACCGCAAAACTATAAAATAACAGAATACACCAAAAATACCATCCAGAACCAGTGGCATAACGAATCTCGAGGTTGCACCCTGCAAACTACATGGAGGCCTCCCCTTCGTACTCACTCAGGAGGTCTCTGGCCAGAGAAGTGTGCGGAGAGGGAGCCCTGGAGCCCGTCCACACAGGAGCTGCAGTGCCTTTGTTACACTACATTACTTACGCAAATTATAGTTACTTTAGGGAGCGAATAATAGTTACTTGAAAGAACTCTAACTGCTGAATTTCTGTGGTTTTGTACCAGTAAGTTCAGAACCTAACTACAAAGTCCATGTACCCTTTGTTTTTTTTTAGTGAATTTCTATGGTTTTTTAATATAAAGTAATTTTAATTGCTAGATGTTATCCGAACCCCCACCACACCCAGCCGTTGGTCGCAAGGCCTGGCCTGTGATGAAGCAGAAATGAAGGTTTTACATTTATTAGCGCATAAACGTAGTGTTGAAATAATCATGTGTGACTTTAACCGAACTAATAAAGATTGTACGGGGACAAAATGTGCCCTCAGAGTAGTTTGCCAACATTTATAAGCGTGCTTTATATAACGTGATGTATTAGAATTGCACTAATCCGACATAATCATAAACGTGTGCTACGATTTGCTTGTTTGAAATGCTTTAGCTTAGCATAACTTTAGTGGAGGCTTCGGCCTAGTTGCCTGGTCTCACGGTTTAGATGCTCGTATTTTTCCAATGTGCTAATAAACGTGTATTTTTGCTTGAAGCTGTACTTTTCCACTGAGATCGTTCACATGCTTATCTTAAAGTTTCGTGCCAGCTTGGCATTTTTCTCTTTGCTCCAAGGTCGATCTGCAGGTGCGGACAATGGAAGCTCTGAAAGTGATTTAATTGGTATAAAATGTTGCAACTTGCGTACCCATCTCCAAGGATAATGTATGCTTAAGTAAAAGCTTGAGAACTGTTGTTTTTGATTGGATAATTTGAAGTCAACCTATGAACCCTCCAATGGAAGACCCTACTGGATTTGAACTGTTGTCTATTTAAACCAGGTGCACGAGAAGAAAATAGCCATTATTGGACATCCCGCCATTTTGTAGACTTTGCAGCTACTATGGCCCATCTTGCTACGACTCCATTTTGAAAGAGACTTTGATGCTTTCTCTAATCGAGAGAAAGAGACTTTAAATGATTCTTGCCCTAGAGACTTTAACTTTGATCCCTTGCATGAAGTAGTAGTTCTATTTTGCCGCCGTGAGGCAATTGCCCCGTCCACCCCTGCCCCTTTGCCCCGTCCCATGCTGATCGAGAAACGGTACCTGCGAGACGAAAACTTCCTTGAATGCTGATCGTAATTGGTAAATATGAAAGGAAATTGTACAATTGCATTGTGTTTCTTTTAGGTAACCAACTGCTGATTTTTTATAAGAGCCCTAGTTAGGAGTTTTCCAAATTAATGTTGCTAAATTGTTTTTGCATGAAGTCCCACATGCCGATGCTAATTTGAGGTTAGATGAGGATTCCTTTTGTTGCACGATGCAATTTGAGACCTTGTTATGCTGACTAAATGTATGCAATTAGTTCGTTACAGATCATAGTTTTAGTGATTTGCATTGCTATTATCGAATGACTTGTTATTCAAATGCTGCATAGATTGCACCTGTTTCGTCGTTATGGACAGCTATTAATGTTCATTTATGTTTATCATTTGGTGTTGAGACACATTTATATTGTGCTAGCTTTATTAATATAGGGAAATAAATTCAGTAACTTTGAATAAACTGGTGTGGTTATTCCTGACTGAAAGGTCAGGGTTCGCCAAAATGTATTCTGGATTAATTGTTAAGTGTTATGTTGATCAGGGTATTGCTTATGTTCGTTATTGATTATTGATTTAATTAAATTGACTGATTAAGGGTGTCGTGGGTCCCACTTAGCCAAAAGATTCATCGGCCTAAAGAGCGTCCAAATACAGGTAAATTATTAGGGAGGAACGCTCTATCAGTAGATGATAGCAGAGGATGGTTTCACCTTTTGAGACCCCGTACTCTTAAAGTACATAGTGTTGAATTGACGGTTACACCCTTTGACACTCCACTCGAGAAGTTGAATTAGATTTTTCTTGGGTAAAATAGATTGACAGAATGATGATGGGCTAGGTCCACCGCGACTTTCCCGGGACCTCGGAGCTTGCAAATGAAGAGAATGGAGGTGTGGAATCAGCGTTGGCGGTACTAGTGATGGTATGAGTGAAATTAGGGTTTTGCGCTTGCACAGCTTATTGCCGCAGATTGGGTGAAAAGGTTGCGAGGATTTTTTTTCTTTTTTTAGAGGATAGCGGAGGTGCGACTCCGAGTGTAGAAGTAGAGAAGTCGTCGAACTTCATAGAAATAGCGGAGGTGCGACTCCGAGTGTGAGAGTAGGGAAGTCGTCGAACTTCATGTGCGTGTGGCGCTTTGTGCATAAAAAGGTCCACGTGGTTGTTGTTGTTGAGACGGGCCCTGCGAGGTCAAGAGACTCCGGAGTATGTTGTTTTATGTTGTGGTCTGGGCGGTTTAGTAGGTTGATCGGGCGTGGTCAACGAGTCGGTACGTGTGTTAAGGGAGTGAAAGAAACTTCGACTTCGGGCTTTGACAAAATTCTAAGTGCACTAGAATAGATCATTGACAAGTTGAGAGCAGTCTGCGGGTCAGATTTGCTTGCGAACGTGGGGACCGAGAAAGATGGAATAACTGCCGAGGCTAGTGAAAAATCCCTAAGGTCCTGAAGCGATTGTGTTACCCTTCCTGTAGTAAACCGACAGATCTGTTTTATTTTTTTGGTAGCTCGCGATACATGCAAGAAGTTGTTACGAGAGGAGCTGAGTGAAGGAGGACTAGCCGCGAGGCTTTGTCAGCCGCAGTGTGTGTGAGTGTGACGTCACTAGGAGCCGTGCTGGGATAGGTTGGTTGCAGAGAAGGGTTGCGCACGGATTGGACGCAGTCCGTGGGGCTCGATTGGAAGGGGAAAGGCAAGCGAAGAGTATTCCGGGAATTAAAGTCACCTATTGATTACAAACTTTGTGAAATAAAAGACGAGAAAATGAAATTTTTTAAAGCATTAAGGAGTGCGATGAAGGGGGAGTCTTACATTAAAGCGAGCGTAGGAGAGGAGACGCCACCCGAAGGTACACCAGCTTACATTGTAATGGAGGAAAAAGGGGTAGCTCCGTGCCTTTGGCTAAAGCAATGGCACAAGCTGACAGAGAAACATGGGAGCGTAGCGTTCCCGATCCATGGGACATTCAATATAAGGATCCTAGAGAATTTGAGATTCGCGATGTACGACATGAAGGTACCTCCAAGGCCAGCACAGTTTGAGGCTCTAGCGATTTGGGAACTGATGGCTAGACAGCAACAGCAAAATAAGTTCGAGACCAGGATAAGGAAGGTAGAAAAGACACTAGCGGACGCTAGGTGGGATAATGCACAGAAGGTGTGGAGGTCAGATGTATTGCAGGGGATAAAATTGTTTCCCGCAATTACTAAGGAAGAAGAGGAAACAGGTAAGAAAGCTACCTGTAAGACAAACAGGAGGTGTTCCAAGGATAGAGAGGACGAGGAAAAGTTGAGAAGAGAAGAGGAGTTAGAGGATGAGGAGTTAATCATGCAGTTGCTGAACGACCGTCCACCACCTTATGCGGAGAGTGGACAAGGTCCAAGTACCAGTTCTGCCCCTCCGGCATCGGTACAGAACAGTGAAACTCAGAGTTCAGGAGCATCATCGGGATCTAAGGACCCGAGTCTACTGTTCACCCCGCAGATACCGCAGGTTAGGAGAATATATCCAGATGTGCCCATGTTGAAACCAGCAGAAAATTATCAGCCGCAGATGCCAAGGTACTACAGCAGTGACAACAGTACGGGAATGATTCTAGATCCAACCGCAATGGGAGGACAGAATGGTCACAACCCAACATTGGCACAAGCTGAATCAACTCAGTTTTTGATGCCTCAAAAGCAGATGCAGGGGGGAAATGCACATGCTCAGATGACGGGGAGTCAAATGGGCATGCCGGCAATGATGACCCATAGTGTGGGAATGAACATGTCCCAGAACATGGGAAATGGACAGAACCCAGATGCGATATCACTACCCATTACTGTAGGTCCACCGGTACCTTTGTACAGTCAGCCTAACTTAGGTATGAGCGGTCAGGGATCAATACTGCAGAATGGGACAGAAAGGAGGTGCATAGAAAACACTCCAGGGATAACTCCTATAGCGGCTCAGCCAACTGGATCTGGGTCCTTGATGGAGTTTAGTCCCATATGTGCTCAGTCAACACTGGTGAGGTCGAGTCCCCCACTGGTGATACCGCTGTCATCGAACACTGAAAAGTTGCCGCAACCATCGATGGCAGTCGATGTGAATGCTACACTGATGGGGTTGAATGCACAACAGCTGACACAGTGGTTCAACAGTCTAAATTCCACACAAAGTTCAGCCAGTGGGAAGGGAGAAGACTATCTGAATAGGGTCAGGTTGGGCATGGAAGCACAAGAATTGGTGGAAGGGACTATGGGTGTGAATAGGTTAGAGTCCTACTCGGAAGAAGAGCTGAGGTATCTATGTCCTAGGATTACGAGAGAAGTGGACAAGGTACATAGAAGGTTGCAAGAAATAGCAGACAAAAACGGGGTGGAGATAGATAAGATGAAACACTTGAGCAGGAGCTATAGGTTGGATTTTGGGACGACAGATTTTGAACACATGAGGTCAGCAGGCATGAAGGCGCACCTTAGAGAATTGCTGCAGAGTGCACAAGTGTGGAGGTGCTTAGACACGTGGGAAAGCAGGTGGGTAAAGAGAAAGGAAAAGAGGAGGGACAGTGCTACAGAGCTCAACGAGAAAAGACCGCAGAGTAGTGATGCAGTAACCATGTTACCAATGAGGGAGACAGCAGGGGGAAAATGAATACATGTACCATGGCACAGAAGCGACATTCAGTCTTTTACGGATGATTTTCCCAAACTGAGAGAGAAACCGATTGAATGGTATCAACAGACTGACAGGTTTGTGAAGCTTGCAAAATGTCTCTGGGAAGACCTGAACACTCTCTTTGAGATTGTGGTTCCGGCAGATTTGTGGGAGGATTGCAAAAGAGCTGTAGGTTGGCCGACAAGTGAACCAGAAAGAGACAGGGAGACGGGTGCACCATCGCCTATGGTGATGAGCCTGTACTATAAGGTGATTGAGCATTTGAAGACGAAGGTGGCCGCGAAAAATGTGGATTGGCAGAAGATCGATCGAACGGCCCAAGAGGCTAAAGAGTCGATTCATAGTTATTATGAGAGGTTGTTGAAGGCGTTCGAAAACTACAGTGGCACGGAAACAATAGAGGCGAAGGACATGCTTCATTTTGTGTTTAGGTTTGTGGAAGGGCTGAGACCAGAGATAAGTCAGATGATAAAGTCGCATTTGATTTGTTGGCAGTCGAAACCGATTGATGAGGTGTTGAATTATGCAAAATACTGTAGCGACGAAATTGAAGTGAAACAGAAAAAGTTGAAAGAGAAGGTGATGATGATGCAGCTTAAAGCAGCTCAGACAGGTCTGCAAGGTTTGCAAGGGTTGCAAGGGTTCCAACAGCAGGTACCGCAACCGCAGCCGCAGTTGCAGGGAAACATGGCGTTTCAGCCACAGGCCAGAGGCAGAGGCAGAGGAGGTTTTGTGAATAATGGTCCGGATTTGAGCACTGTTGTGAATGGTGTGCAGGCAATGAAGAAGGTGATGCCGTGTCACGTGTGCGGAATCGTCGGTCATTGGAAACGCGAGTGCCCGGTGGTGGTGCAGGAAGGTGCAGGTACAGGTGTTGGTCAGCAAAACAATGATGTCAATGCATTTCAGACAATGAGGGGACCGAAAATGAGAGGTCCAAACCCAAATTTTCAGACCGTAAATCAGTTGCAGGGATTACAACCTATGCAGCCGCAGCAGATGCAGATGCCTCGTATGCAGGTGACGCAAATGCAGCCAATGCAACAGCAGTTACCCATGGTACCTAATCAGCAAATGCAAATACCTTTGGCACCAATGAGTCAGCAGCAAGTGATGGTTCCTCCACAGGTCTCGGGTCAGGTAATGAGTACAAATGGCACCGTACAACAGTTCCCACTACACAGTGAGAGTGGAATAAACAATGTATGGGAGAGTGAAAGTTCAGAAGAAGAAGGAGATTGTGTGCTTGCAGCATCCTTGGAAGTTGATCAAAAGGGTCCGTACGTAGAGGGAAGAGTAATGGGTCATCGTGTTTCATTCTTGGTTGACACAGGAGCCACACGTTCAACTGTTAAGAGCAGTGAAGTACCAAATTTGCCACTCTCAGGGAGGACAGTTCAAGTGGTAGGAGTAGCAAACAGGCACCTGACGAACCCAATAACAGATCCGGTACCAGTCAGCATCGGTAACTATCAAGGGGTGCATCAGTTTGTGGTATGTGACTCAAGCCCGATAGCACTGTTAGGGAGAGACTTGTTGTGCAAATTGGGTTGTTCGATTATGTGTTCGAACGAGGGAATAAAAATTCAGACGAGCAGTGATGGGGAAGAAGAGGACAGTGTAGAGGGGGATGAGATGGAAACTGTCGATGAAGAATATCCTCTGATTTGTCTTTTCCCGATGATAACTGAAGAGGATATTCCAGCTGAATTACGGGAAACAGTCGGAAAGGAAGTGTGGGATATGACAGGGAAAGAGGTGGGATTGATGAAAGGAGTGGAACCAGTGAAAGTGACTGTAAAGCCCAATGCAACCTTTCCCCAGACCCCACAATACCACATGGCACAAGACACCCTCATGAAAGTTGCCCAACTTATTGACGAATTTGTAAAACAGGGAGTACTGAAAGAAGTGTTAAGCAGTCCATGTAATTCACCAATAATGGGACTAAGAAAGCCAAGTGGAAAGGTCCGACTAGTGCAGGACTTGAGGAAAATAAATGACATTATAGTCAAGTGTTGCCCTGTCGTACCAAATCCAGCTGTGATAATGTTTCAAGTCCCTTGCAATGCCGAGTGGTTCTCAGTCATCGACTTGTCACAAGCATGCTTTTCTGTGCCTCTTCATGAGGACAGCCAATTCCTCTTTTGTTTCAAATTCCTAGACAGAGTCTACAGTTGGTGTCGAATTCCTCAAGGGTTCTCTGAGTCACCGTCAATCTTCAATCAGATTCTAAAGAAAGATTTGGAAGCATTAGAATTGCCATTCGAGTCAACCCTAGTACAGTACATTGATGACTTACTGATTGCATCAAAGACAGAAAGTGGCTGCACAGCCGATACCATTGCTCTGTTGAACCATTTGGGAAGGAATGGACACAAGGTGTCTCCTTCAAAATTGCAGTTCTGTCAGAAGAAAGTGAAATACTTGGGTCACCAGATAGAGAAAGGGTCACGGAGAATAATGAAGGAAAGAATAACGAGTGTACTTCAAATGAGTCCACCAAAGACAAGGAGGGAGGTGAGGAAGTTTTTGGGAATGGTGGGCTACTGTCGCCAGTGGATTCCCAACTTTTCAACTTTAGCGAAGCCTTTACTGAAATTGACCCAGAAGGATGCATTGGATCAAATTGAGCTGAAAGGAGATGAGATGGATGCTTTTGTTGAATTGAAAGAATGCATGTGCAGGGCTCCAGCTTTAGGTATGCCTGATTACACAAAGCCTTTCACATTGTTTTGTCATGAACGTGATGCATGTTCTCTGTCTGTCTTGACCCAAGCCCATGGTGGCGTAAACAGACCAGTAGCGTATTTTTCAGCTACTTTGGATCCGGTCGCAGCAGCACTTCCAGGGTGTTTGCGCGCCGTAGCAGCAGTTGGTATCAGCCTCACTCAGAGTGAAGGAATAGTGATGGGACACCCAGTAACAGTCATGGTCCCTCACTCAGTTGAGATACTTTTGACCCGCTCCCGAACGCAACACATGACCGGAGCAAGACTCACAAGGTATGAAACGGTAATTCTGGGCTCACCGAATGTGCAGCTGAAAAGGTGCACTACGTTGAATCCAGCAACCTTGCTTCCTGGTGAAAATGCTGAAATTGAGAACGCTGAAGACGTCGAGCATGACTGCCTTCAGGTGACTGAATTTTGCACAAAACCTCGACCTGACATTAAGGACACTAAGCTTGATGAAAATGACCAAATTGTTTTCGTTGATGGTTCATGTCTAAGAGATGGGATGGGGATTTTAAAAGCAGGATATGCTGTATGTACTGTAACAGGTGTCTTGGAAGCGGCCTGGCTTCAAGGAGTCTATTCTGCACAAGTAGCAGAACTTGTAGCCCTTACAAGAGCATGTCAACTGTCTGCATTGATGAAAGTCACCATTTACACTGATAGTCAGTACGGGTTTGGGATTGTGCATGACTTTGGACAACTATGGTCACAGAGAGGTTTCCTGACTTCTTCAGGATCCCCAGTGAAAAATGGGGAAAGAATAAGGGAATTGTTACACGCCATTCAAATGCCAGCCGAAGTTGCAGTGGTAAAGTGTAGTGCTCTTACAAAAGGACAGGACTATGTTTCTCTGGGAAATGCATATGCGGATCAAGTCGCAAGATTTTGTGCCTTGAACTGTATATTACTCAGGGATGAATGGAATTCGATAAATGAACCAGAACTCGAACCAGCTGAAGCATTTGCCTTAAAGGTCGCAGATACAATAGATGAACTAAAAGCATTACAGAATAACGTCAGGGAGGATGAAAGAGATTCCTGGATTAAATCACAATGTATAAAGAGACCAGATGAATTATGGGTTTCAAATGAGGGAAAATTTGTTTTGCCAAACAGTCTCTTATCACAGCTTGCGCGGTTCTATCATGGGCAAGCTCACCTAGGGAGAGATGCCATGATAAGATTGTTCAAAACTGATTGGTTTAACCCCAGATTTCGTCAAGCTGCAGAAGCAGTTTGCCATCGATGTGTCACTTGCCAGCAGATGAACCCAGGAAAGGGAACGGTTGTGAACGCGAGCCACATTGGTAGAGCAAGTGGCCCGTTTAGTCGAATGCAAATGGACTTCATTGAGATGCCTGTGCATGGAGGTTTGAAGTATGTGTTGGTGATTGTGTGCATTTTTAGTCACTGGATTGAGGCATACCCCACACGTAGAAATGACAGCCTTACAGTTGCAAAGCTATTGTTGAGAGAGTTGATACCACGTTTCGGATTCCCGATCTCTTTAGAATCAGATAGGGGAAGTCACTTCAATAACGAGGTGATAAAGTTACTTTGCGCAGCGCTGAACATTGAGCAAAAACTGCATTGTAGCTATCGCCCTGAAGCATCAGGACTGGTGGAGCAGATGAATGGTACACTGAAATCAAGAATGGCGAAAATATGTGCATCGACAAATTTGAAATGGCCTGACGCATTGCCCTTGGTGCTAATGTCAATGAGAAACACCCCTGATAGAAAGACTGGATTGTCTCCGCATGAAATTCTCATGGGCAGGGCTATGAGACTTCCTGCAGTTCCCGCAAACGCGCTTTTGAATATTACAGATGATATGGTGTTAGACTACTGCAAGGGTCTGGCTGACGTGGTTCGCTCTTTCTCTCACCAGGTGGAAGCGACCACCTTGCCACCGATCCAAGGTCCAGGACACGCACTGAAAGCAGGTGACTGGGTCGTGGTAAAGAAGCACGTGAGGAAGTCGTGTCTGGAACCCCGTTGGAAAGGCCCTTTCCAAGTGATCCTGACGACAACTACCGCTGTGAAGTGTGCGGGAGTTCCCAACTGGATTCACGCCAGTCACACAAAGAAAGTGTTGTGTCCCACAGATGAGGAAGTTGAAGCGCTGAAACTGCCAGTGCCTGATAAAACAGTGCTGAGTGCTGAGACAGAGCAAAACCGAACTGAAAGTGAACAGGCAGGAACGGAAGAGAGAGAGATATTCTCTGAGGACGAGGAGACCAACTCACTTGGGGAAGACCAAGGAGGAAGTTCAGACAGCGACGAAGCAGCTGAAGGTGACAAAGAACCTGAAGCAGCTGAGGGTAGCAAAGAGCCTGAAGCAGCTGAAGGTGACAAAGAACCTGAAGCAGCTGAAAGCGATACAGAGCCTGACGAAAGTAACGGTGACGAAGGGCTCGAAAAGGGTGAAAAAGCAGGAGAGCCTGATCAGAGGAGGGCTTTCCCAGAAGCAGACGATACAGAAAAAGGGAAAGAGAACGTGATTGATTCCCCAGAAGGAGGGGACAAGGCAGAAGAGAACGAAAAGGTTCAAGCTTCCACAGAAAAGATCGCAGGTCCATCAAATGGACACGGTGCAAAGAGGAGACTAAGTATATCACCAATAAAACAAAGGACTGAAGAAGGTTTGAACGACGGAGAAAGGCCAAAAGTGAAAGAGAAAAGAAAAGAAGTAACTGTCGTGGTACCATCCCCGAGTGAAGAAAAAGACTTGACAAAAGTGGAAAGTACCAGCGAAGCAGAATCGAAAAGAGAAGCAAAATTGAAAAGGAAAAGAATACCGAACAGAAGATATTCCGGTCCTGAATGGGCATATGTAGTTCATGACGATTGGACTGACGAATTTGTATCTCTAAGCCTCGAGAACGAAGAAGAAGAGATACCAATAGAAAAGAAAAGTTTTATGGACTCTGTCGATTGAAAGGGTAATAAAGTATGTCGCTTGCTACAATATAACGTGAAACAAACAACCAGCTGAGACACTGCTAAACCGGATGAGACACTTGTTGAACTGATAAAGACTGAGTTATTGCCGAATTGAGACAAATGCTGCTAACCAATAAGTGACTGGCCTCTTGAAGAAGACTGTGTGAACATTGCGCTCGTTCAGCTTTGTAACTGAATTGCTAAATAGTTTCTTTATAGGTGCTTCTAGCTCTCTGATTCTATACAGATCATGACGCAAAACAGCAGAAAGAAATATTGTAAATATGTGTGTATAGGCTTGATAATTGCATGCGTACTAATAATAATGGCAATAGTGCTTGCAATACATGGAAAGGGTGAGAATGAGAAAATTGATGCTTCTACTTTTGCTCCTGTTACTGTCACTGAACTAACTGCATTGAAAAGACTAGAATTAGATGAGAGACACTTGCATGATAAGAAGGAGCTTTCATATAATGTTTTCTATCGCTTGCTAACAGAATATGTTGAGACTATGGATGCGAAAGATTGTTATGTGTGTACACAGATACCGAGATCAGTAAAGGAAGGGGTGACTTATCACCACATGCCTCTTACATACGGGATTACATGTAGTATAGTAATGTCTAGATTTTATGGTCAAACTAACATACAGTATTTTTACTCGAATTATGATGTTACCTTTGCATATGTTCCTATAATAGCGCAGCTAAGCCAGATTGCTAAAGATTGGGATGCTAAAATAATGAGGGAATTTTTCGAGCCAAGGCTACCTTTTGAAACGGCTCACGCTCATAGGGAAAACCTTACCTGCTCGCTCTCGGCAGTAGAAATAAGCTTTTTAGATCGCACAGATGATAGAAGGGCACAAATGAATGCGAAATTAGAAAAAGAGCTACATAAGAGGACTTCAGTAGATAATTATGATTTTGCCGCAATAAAGACACAAGGGAGAATAGCTTTAGATGCTTGGCATGTAGGGAAATTCTGTATATATCGAGGTGAATCTTATTATGACAACATTTTTGTAGGAGCGAGTGAGTGTAAACATACGTTTATCTTTAAGGCCAAATGGACATTCATGATGAACGGACTTGACCCTGTCATTCCAGGTGTATATTACATTTGTGGGTATAATGCCTATTATCGTCTTCCAAAGGGATGGTGGGGGAGATGTTATTTGGGTATAGTGTTCCCAAAGGTTTATCAACTGGATGACCTATCGATGATTCAAAAGACATCTGGATCCCATCGTATCCAGAAAAGAGAGACCGCAGCTGCTGTGGTAGGAGATATATTTGGAGCCATGATTCCTTCATTGGGAGTTGTGTTGAATTCCATCAAAATAAGAAAGTTGTCTACTATAGTGGATAACATGTTGACAAAGTTTTCAGGTGCTATAATCCTGATAGATGCTGAACTTGCAGCGGAAAGAGCTATGACTCTTCAAAATAGGCTTGCTTTAGACATTCTTTTAGCAAAGGATGGCGGCGTTTGCAAAATGCTTGGTGCACGACACTGTTGTACGTATATTCCCGATAACAGTCTATGCTTGCTAATCTAACAAAAGAGAGTGCAGATTTGAAGGAATTGAAAGAACCAGGAGTGTGGGAGAAGGTTGGAAAAGGACTCGCTTCAGTGGGAAATTGGATTGGGGGAATTTGGAATGGAATATTACTAAAAATAATACAGGGAATATTAATTGTACTGATTTGCATATTTGGAATTTGGGGAATAAAAAGGGGAATAATAATGATTATGGCAAGAATTAAAAGAAGGAAGGAAGAGAAAATGATGAAAAGAATGGCAGAAGAATACAAAGCGAAAACTAGGGGAATTAAAAGGAAAAGAGAACTGACAGAATTTTAATGGAATAAAATTTGTGGGAATAGTTTGTGTGATGACAAGTAGTCATCAGAGGAGGGATTGATGAAGCAGAAATGAAGGTTTTACATTTATTAGCGCATAAACGTAGTGTTGAAATAATCATGTGTGACTTTAACCAAACTAATAAAGATTGTACGGGGACAAAATGTGCCCTCAGAGTAGTTTCCCAACATTTATAAGCGTGCTTTATATAATGTGATGTATTAGAATTGCACTAATCCGACATAATCATAAACGTGTGCTATGATTTGCTTGTTTGAAATGCTTTAGCTTAGCATAACTTTAGTGGAGGCTTCGGCCTAGTTGCCTGGTCTCACGGTTTAGATGCTCGTATTTTTCCAATGTGCTAATAAACGTGTATTTTTGCTTGAAGCTGTACTTTTCCACTGAGATCGTTCACATGCTTATCTTAAAGTTTCGTGCCAGCTTGGCATTTTTCTCTTTGCTCCAAGGTCGATCTGCAGGTGCGGACAATGGAAGCTCTGAAAGTGAGTTAATTGGTATAAAATGTTGCAACTTGCGTACCCATCTCCAAGGATAATGTATGCTTAAGTAAAAGCTTGAGAACTGTTGTTTTTGATTGGATAATTTGAAGTCAACCTATGAACCCTCCAATGGAAGACCCTACTGGATTTGAACTGTTGTCTATTTAAACCAGGTGCACGAGAAGAAAATAGCCATTATTGGACATCCCGCCATTTTGTAGACTTTGCAGCTACTATGGCCCATCTTGCTACGACGCCATTTTGAAAGAGACTTTGATGCTTTCTCTAATCGAGAGAAAGAGACTTTAAATGATTCTTGCCCTAGAGACTTTAACTTTGATCCCTTGCATGAAGTAGTAGTTCTATTTTGCCGCCGTGAGGCAATTGCCCCGTCCACCCCTGCCCCTTTGCCCCGTCCCATGCTGATCGAGAAACGGTACCTGCGAGACGAAAACTTCCTTGAATGCTGATCGTAATTGGTAAATATGAAAGGAAATTGTACAATTGCATTGTGTTTCTTTTAGGTAACCAACTGCTGATTTTTGATAAGAGCCCTAGTTAGAAGTTTTCCAAATTAATGTTGCTAAATTGTTTTTGCATGAAGTCCCACATGCCGATGCTAATTTGAGGTTAGATGAGGATTCCTTTTGTTGCACGATGCAATTTGAGACCTTGTTATGCTGACTAAATGTATGCAATTAGTTCGTTACAGATCATAGTTTTAGTGATTTGCATTGCTATTATCGAATGCCTTGTTATTCAAATGCTGCATAGATTGCACCTGTTTCGTCGTTATGGACAGCTATTAATGTTGATTTATGTTTATCATTTGGTGTTGAGACACATTTATATTGTGCTAGCTTTATTAATATAGGGAAATAAATTCAGTAACTTTGAATAAACTGGTGTGGTTATTCCTGACTGAAAGGTCAGGGTTCGCCGAAATGTATTCTGGATTAATTGTTAAGTGTTATGTTGATCAGGGTATTGCTTATGTTCGTTATTGATTATTGATTTAATGAAATTGACTGATTAAGGGTGTCGTGGGTCCCACTTAGCCAAAAGATTCATCGGCCTAAAGAGCGTCCAAATACAGGTAAATTATTAGGGAGGAACGCTCTATCACCTGCAGCCGGGCCTTGCAGCCAAGAACTTATAACCACCCAATCCAGGGCACGCATGGCCTTTGGCCATGCACAGGGCAGGCTGGCCACAGGACCTGTCACTGTCAGTGGATCTGTGAGAGGGTGCATGAGTGTCTGAGTGGTCTGAAAGTGGGTATGTGACTCCATGAGTGGGTCTGAGTGGGTGGGTAAATGCGTCTGAGTGGGCGCATGAGTCTCTGAGTTCATGTATGAGTGAATGAATTAGTGTATGAATGAGTCAGTGTTTTAAACAAATGTTTTTCACATTCACAAGTATTTTGTGAAAATGTGCAAATTTTCTCGAATACCTCACATGGTGATGCAAAATTATTGTAACCCCATAATTTGCCCCTAAAACACACCTATATCTGACTCCTGGGGTCAGGGTACTTTCACCCTGACTCCTGATGCCACTTTCAATGAGGATTTTCATGCTATGGGACCGTGCCCCATGAAATAAAATGGCAGCCGCAACTTTCTAGTCAGGATATGCTCAGCCAATTATATCGCTTCTTTTCGCACATGCATTCGTGAAAATTCACGAATTTTCGCGAAGTATTTGTGAAATTATGACGATGTCGCAGAAGCCAGAGATTTACAGATTTGTTTTCCCTTTAATTTCTCCGAAATTACTGAACAGATTTATGCCAAATAAGCGGAAGCACAATCTGTGTATCGTAAGCTAACTTTCTGCCAAATTTGGTGTAATTCTGTCCAGTGGTTCGGGCTGTAGTCATGTTCTAAGGTCCTATGGCAATTGACATGGGAAATGCACATTTGTTTACCCCCCCCCTTTTTTCTCAGCACTCACTTTGTTTGGGAACATTTTGTGAAGATTTGTCAAATGCTGCCAAAGATATAGGCAAGTCAAAAATGCGTTTCCTATAGAATCATGGTCTGTCTATCTATCTTTCTATCTATCTATCTATCTATCTATCTATCTATCTATCTATCTATCTATCTATCTATCTATCTATCTATCTATCTATCTATCTGTCTATCTATCTATCTATCTATTTATAAATATATATATATACATATATATATATATATATATATATATGTTGTGGTCCAATGAAGACTGTGACTCAAGGTAAGCGTTGGAAAAGGGTTTATTTCTCAACAAGTCCAAAAGAATAAAGAGCCACCTCCCAAGAGTGTTACAGCCTCTCCAACCGCCTTCGCTGCTCCCGTACATTCCACAATACTCCCCCATGAGGTTCACATTCCATTCCCAGCATTCTACCCACGAGCCCCACATTACGTGTAAATCCCTCGATCCCAACATTAACTTACTAAACACAACATACTTTTTTTTTTTTTTTTTTTTTTAAACAAAAAAAAAAAAAACAAGTTCTTCACCCTATGAAAACAAACATACCTAAAACAAGGAAAATCCAGGACTAAAAGACATTACTGGTCAAATCAAAGTTTCCATGGTAAAAAAAAATCCCGCGACGATCTGCGTGGAAATTTCTCCACACGGTTTGAAACAGACCATAGAGTATTCAATCCATGTGAATTCTGAACACGTGTCATGGAACTCTCACTCTTGTAACCATCACGGTCGTTACTCCCACTCGACTCAGAACCCTAAGAAAGTTTTACCACTTTGGGCAAATTCCACCACCGACCATCTTCGACCATAATAGCGCTCCCACATACTTTCTTCACTCTGACAGGTTTACTGAAACTATCATCACCTTTTCTAACAGACACCTTACTCTTAATTCGCACTAAATCTCCAGGACCCACAACATACAACTTGGTTGCTTTTATAGCATCATATCTTTTTTTCATGCGTTCTTGACAAGACCTTACCTTTCCCCACTCAACTACTCTTTTCTCTTCACATAATCCCTTAGATTTCAAAGAATTCGCCAACCTTGAAGGGAAAAGAACGGTTGTAGCCTTGCGACCCCTTAGAGCTTCAAAAGGAGACACATTGGTTAAAGAATGAGGAGTGGAACGATAAACCCACAACATGGTGCTCACAGCTTCCCTGATGTCATAATTGTTACGTCTAGCCCATTTGATGCAATCACTGACCTCCCTATTCATTCTTTCAACTAAACCATTAGTTTGGGGATGAAACAGTGAGCTTTTCAAATGCTTGACACCAGATTGTTTTAAGAAATACTCCATTTCAGAATTAATAAATTGTACTCCATTATCAGAAATCATCGTTTCTGGAAAACCTTCTCTCATAAATATCTCTTTAAGAAAGTTAATAGCATTAAATGCTGATGGAACAGCATAAAAACGAACTTCTGGCCATCGACTGTGATAGTCCAAAAGAACGAACGCATATCTTAGATTGTAAGGGAGAAAATTAAAAGTTCCAATCATATCTATCCCCACTTTAGACCATGCTCTTACAGGAATCTCAATGGGACGTAAAGGAGGAGTACATGTCTTCAATCCCTTTTCTGCAGAATTACATACCGGGCACCTCTTGACCACAAGATCAACTTCTTTGTCCATAGATGGCCACCAATAACTCTCCCTCAGCCTTCTTTTCGTCATTGTCGCACCAAAATGTCCATCATGTGCTAAATTTATAAGACCTGAATGTAAATCATGGGGAGGGACACACCTTTCTCCTCTCAACAATACACCATCTTCTAAAGAGATTTCATTTGCTACCTTACAAAAAGGTTGCAATGGTAAGGGAACATTCTTCTCTCTCGGCCACCCATTAATCACAAACTCACTAACCTGGGCCAAAATGGGATCTTTCGTAAAGGCTTCCTCCCAGTCAGATTTGCTATAGGCTTTGGACTGTGGGAGGTCAACAGATGCCACAAAACAATCCTCCCTATCCTCCTCGGAATCAAAACCATCTAGTTCATCCATGGGTAACCTAGAAAGAAAATCCACTCTCACATTGAGCTTCCCCGGCAAAAACTTGACATCCATGTTATATTGCAATAACTTAGTGGTGAGACAGGCAACACGTGGGGTAGTATAATTGGTTTTATCCCCACCAAGAATGTAAAGTAAAGGTTTATGATCCGTCACAATGACAAACCTCCTGCCCCATATATAATTCCTAAACTTCTCACTTGCCCAAACACACGCCAACAATTCCTTCTCTATTACAGAATAGTTAACTTCAGCTTCCCTCAAAACTCTAGAAGCATAACTGATTGTAGCTTCACCTTGTTCTGTGTTTGCACTAAAATCGCACCCAAACCATACTTACTAGCATCAACCATAATCTTACACATTAACGCAGGATTGTAAGGACGTAGAGCCTTAGCATCCGTCATCTCAGATTTTATCAATTCAAACGTATCCTGACAAGTCTTGTCCCAACTGAATTCAACACACTTCTTCAACATGTTGGACAAACATTTAATCTTTGATGCATAATTAGGGATGAATCTAGAATAAAACTCACACAGTCCAACGAAGGAACGTAACTCATCCTTATTCTTAGGAGGAGGACAATGGCAAACGGCATCCACCAAACCAGGTCTTGGTTTGATTCCTTCCGTTGAAACAACATGCCCCAGGAATTCTATCTCTTTTTTCCAAAATTCACACTTCTCCTCTTTAACAACCACCCCATTTTCCTCAAAAATTTGTAAAACCATCTTAAGCACAGTGTTATGATCAAGTAACTGTTTGGCAAAAATCAGTACGTCATCCTGAAACACTAGTACACCTTCTATATCTTTGAGCAACTGCGACATAATACGTTGGAAAACCGAAGCAGCCGAAGCCAACCCGAAGGGCATACGACGAAATTGGAAAGTACCAAAAGGAGTGTTGAAAGCCGTTAGATGTTTGGACTCATCTTCCAGGACAACCTGGTGGTAAGCCGAAGCCAAGTCAATTTTGGAAAACCAAACAGCGCCACTGAGTTTCTCAAGCAAATCATTAATCCTAGGCAATGGGAAGGAGTCTACCCAAATCTCTTTGTTGAGACTTCTTAAATCAACACACAAGGATTTCCCCATTGCATTTGAGAGCTACCACAATGGGAGATAACCATAGACTAGATTCAACCGGCTCAATCACACCAGACACCTGTAATCTCTCCATCTCCGATTTAAGATCCTCCCTTAAACTAAATCGCTCTCAACTTGTGTTTTATGGGAACAGCATTGTCTTTGATTTTAATAGAATGCTTAAAACCCTTTATACATCCTAATTTGTTTTTAAAGACATTTGGAAACATGACATGGAGAGTAGACAGATCCATGTCACAATGGTCCCTAACCACCATAACTTGCTCAGTAGTTCTTGGTCTCAAAACCATACCAAAGAGGCCTTGGTGGAACCAGCCTAAGATATTAAGGCCCTTGATAGCAACATAGACCTTCCCACGGATCTTGCGCCCCTTGAACTCCATTACCTCTTCAATAAAGCCTTCCAGCTCAATCCTCCTTCCTTCATAGGACACCGGAGCTCTGTCAGGTGGGAACAGTTTCCTAGGACCCCACGTCTTCTTGAACAGGTCTAAAGTAATCATGGTTATACTTGCCCCAGAATCCACTAGCAAATGGAGCGTTTTACCCCCCACACGAATATCTACATATAGATCCACACATTCTTCAACATTATTGGAAAGAGTTTGTTCATCAGTGACAACTACAATCATGTCACGGAAATCATTCTCCAAACACTGACTAGACACATCGCTAGTGTCAACCACAGCGCTAATTTTGACATTGTCATCACTCTTTGTACTCTGACATACTCTAGCAAAGTGACCTGTACGTCCTCATTTGTGACATATTACATTCTTAGCAGGACAGCCCTTAGAGTCTTTTGAATGTGGTGAATTGCCACATCTGAAACAAATATTACTGCGTTTGAAACATAGATTATTAGAAGGTTTGAGTTCTTTACGCGAAGAGACGACATTGACACCAACTCTCTCCTCTTCCTTGCGTTGATAGGAAAGTTCCTTAAGAGAAGCTTGAGCAAGTTCAATACTCTTAGCTTGTTTTATTACATCCTCGAGCAAGGGATCTCCCATTGTCAGTAGCCTTTGTTGGATGTGTTTGTCAAAACAATTGCCTATGAGTTGATCCCTGATGAGTTGATCACGAAAAGCTCCAAATTGACATTGTGCACACAGTTTATGAAGCACACTGACAAATTCATCAATGGATTCACTTTGTAGTTGGATTCTCTTAAAGAATTTGTGTCGTAGCACAACCAGGCTAGGTTGTTTGTCGAATCTCAAGATGAGTTTTTTCACAGTCTCCTGATACTCATCCAAATCTTCTGCTTCTAACGCTTCAATATCAGGAAGATGCTTTAAAGTTTCTCGCCCTTCAAATCCCAGTGAATGAAGCAATAAAAACATTTTTCTTTCAGGTCTAAAACGTGATGCACCAATGGCTCCCAAATAAGTTTCAAAAGCATCAAACCACTGAGACCATGACACGGGAGGTTCACCGGGTGTTTCCAGAAAAGGAGGAGGAGCAGACACAGATTGCATAATTTTAAGTGTTAATAATGTGTTTAATAACCTAAGCCAGTAGAGGAAGATCGTAGGATCGAAGGAAATCAGAGAATTTGTGAAACACTATGTATCATCCACACCAGAAATAACCAAGTGATGGCGTTGTTTGAAAAGATGCACCCATACGTTGGCACAGCAACCAGCGTTACAACAACCTAATTTTGTTAAAGAAACCGGTTGTTATGATACGCGTTGGTTGTTACCGCATGCGCAGCTTGCACGCGCATTCGCAAGAGACTTGATACACTCAGTTGTTACGGTAGCCTTTGGTTGCTAACGTACCGGTGCGCACGGGCACTGACGCACTGCACAGCTCGCGCGGAAACCAGGAAGAGTGGAAGCGGCGCGTGCGAGTGAAACTTCAGTGGATATCGGAACAGTAATTTCCTTTTGGGATCAAAACAGGTCTCACCATACAGACGAGGATAAACTTGATGCATGGAGTTGCGTCCGCTTCCCGATACTGATCCAATACTGGATAAACCAGTGCGCAGGTTCCGAGGTGGCTCACCGCTCGTCGCCAAAATTATGTTGTGGTCCAATGAAGACTGTGACTCAAGGTAAGCGTTGAAAAAGGGTTTATTTCTCAACAAGTCCAGAAGAATAAAGAGCCACCTCCCAAGAGTGTTACAGCCTCTCCAACCACCTTTGCTGCTCCCGTACATTCCACAATACTCCCCCACGAGGTTCACATTCCATTCCCAGCATTCTACCCACGAGCCCCACATTACATGTAAATCCCTTGATCCCAACATTAACTTACTAAACACAACAGTCTATCTATCTATCTATCTATCTATCTATCTATCTATCTATCTATCTATCTATCTATCTATCTATTTATAAATATTTATATATATATATATATATATATATATATATATATATATATATATATATATATATATATATATATATACTCTTAAATTCATTTATTCACTTTCACTTATTGTGGGACATGGAGCACTTTTTGGATCATACTTAACTTTCTGGTTATTAAATAAATATGTTTGTAATTTGGCGCTGTGAATCATTTTAGCCACCTTCATTGGGAACAGTAAAATTTGTTTTGCTCATAATGTTCTATATTAGGTTCAAATGACACGATGGTGAACTTGTGTTGCGCATATATGTGCTTATTCCACCTTGACAACACTCAGCCAATCTCCTCGATGTCTTTGGCTCTGCGCCTATATCCTTGTGGGAATGGAGCTGATCATTGCACTTCCCAGCCACGCGAGAAGCAAGCTGAAAGCACAGTTTCTAGTTCTGTATAGTAATATTTGATTGCTCACATGATTCTAATGGTTATTGTCACTGTGTTCTATTGAGGTTACAAGGTGATGGTTCTGAGAATGATCACAAGCTGTTGTTGCAAATTCCAAATTTCTCTGGTGTCTTCTCTCTTCCCCGATTTTTCCTTGGGTTCTTTACTAATGTATTATTATTTTTTATGTAGGTTGGGCTACTAGGACTGTCAGCTATATCCTTCTGGGATGTGATCCAAACCCGAATCCAGACTGTTTTGTCTCAATCTTTACGAGAGTTGCATCAAAATTTACCTGTGTGTTGTTATCTCGTCAGAGCCTTAATAAGTAAACTTACAAGGAGACACGTCTAGGTCGACAAACCTTTGGACCGTGTTTGGAGACTTCCCAGTACGAAGTAATTTTCTCACAAATCATCAACCAACAATATCAATAAATAATCAATAATGACAATCTCTAATCAATGAACAATTACTAGGAATCGAAATTGAACACACCATGACCTTTCAGTCATGAATAACCACACCAGTTTAATTTAGCATTAGGATATTTATTTCCCTATTAGTTACAATCTAATACCATGTCTATTAGTCTCAATAGCAATAAACTTATCAGAAAACACTATCAATTAGCAGTCAGAGCACAACTTAATCAATGCATCGGCTATATTAATTCAATATTTATGCACATCATTAATATGAATCAACTTAGCAGCGTCTCATTAGTACATGAATCAACAAAGCAAGATCTCAATCATTTGTCTATTTGCACAAGGTATTAGTGAATGCCTTAACTAACCTCGAATTAGCATTAGCATGTTGGGCTTCATGCAAAACATTTAGTGAACACGAATTTGCAAAACATCTAAACTAAGGCCTCTATCAAAATAGCAGTTGGTACCTAGAAAGAAAAGGCAAACAGACAATCACAATTTGCATCAGATAGTTACCAATCTAACAGATCAGCAAGCAGCGTCAGTCTTCGTCCTCAGGACATCAGTCGATTCACCATCAGCAGAGATAGGACGGGGCAAAGTCTCAAGATAGCATAGCTAAGGGACAGATTACTTCCCTCAAATGGAGGAGAAGTTAGCATCAGGCAAGAATGGGGTAGAGGATAGTTTAAAGTGACAGGACAATTAAACTATTATATGGCAACTAGCAAAAGTCCTCTAGCAAAAGTCTCACAGCAAAAGGAATGGCAAATGGCAAAGGTCAAAGTTAAAGTGGAAGTGGAAGTGTGATCCCATTTTCCTCGGGCTACGCCGTTAAATCAGAACTATCTAACTATTCCCTAATTCCTCATTGGATAATGTTTGATGCTTCATTATCTATGACCAATAATTTGGTAAGCACCTTGCTAGAATTTTCCACAGTTCACAGCTCCTACATCACGGATTGGTCCACGTTGTTGACGTCTTCGACGGTTGGAATGTCAGGTAGAAAATGTTACACTTTGCGCTCCAGTCAGTGTCTTCATTGTCTTCTCCTAGTACGGTTAACCTCGCACCTGTTACAAATGACACTGTTGCATCTAGCAAGAACATCGCCTTGAGCAAGCCCGTTCTCATGAGAAAGGATTTACTACGGCTACACACACATATTTCCTGGAAACGTACAGCTCCGTGTCCTTCAGGAAAAACAGCACACTACACGATAGAAAATGCAATTCAATATGAGGCCAGGCAGCTAGGCCCAAGCCCTCGCTAAGTTAATAAAGCAAATTCTTAACACATAACCCTAATTATGATATACTAATACAAATTCAAACATTATTGCATAATAATTCAGAATTAACAAGCCTTTTCATTAGTCTTTGTATACACTGATGACCACTCCCCGTGGGCACATTTCAAACGTGTTCATTATTTTCTATGTTAACACATTTTCTATGCAGCTTCATCACACAATATATTGCAAGCTTTTCATATTAAAATTGCTTTTAAAAGGCACACTCCAACAATCCCTCCTCTGATGACTCTTGTCATCACACAAACCTTTCCCCACAAATTTCACATCAGTTAAAATTCTGTCATTTCAATCTCTGCCCTTATTGGCTTCCCCTTGAATTTTTCCCTAAACAATTTTTCCCTTTCCTTTTCTTCCCACCTCTTATTATTTTTCACCTTATTCAATTTTATTCTTTTTCTAATTTTACATGCTACCCACAATCCAAATAGGCAAGCTATAACAATCAATGTCCACTGTATTATTTTAGACAATATCCCAGGCCAAATGTTACTAAGCCAATTCCCCACTGAAGCAAAACCCTTTCCAACCTTTTCCCAAACACCAGGTTCTTTCAATTCCTTCAAGTCTGTACTATCCTTAGTCAAGTTAGTAAGCATACTTCTAATCTCATTACTATTATCTGGTATATATGCACAACAATGATTCTCATTAAGCATCCTACAAACTCCGTCATTTTTTGCTAAAATAATGTCTAAAGCAAGCCTGTTTTGAAGAGTCATAGCCCTCTCCGCAGCAAGTTCAGTAGCCATTAGGAGTATAGCTCCTGAAAAATTTGTCAGCATGTTATCCACAATAGTAGACAACTTTCAAATCTTTATTGAGTTTAAAATAACTCCCACTGAAGGAATTATCGCCTCAAATATGTCTCCCACTACACCAGCAGCGGTCTCTCTCTTTTGTCTAGTACGATGTAATTTAGACAATCTCTGAAACTTCTTTAAGTCATCTAATTGGTATATCTTTGGGAAAACTATCCCCAAATAACACGTCCCATACCATCCCTTTGGAAGACGGTAATAAGCTTTAAGCCCACATATATAGTAGATCCCCAGGGATCGCCAGATCCTGTCCATTTGACATGAACGTACATTTACTCTGAAACAAAAACACATGCTTACATTCACTCATTCCCACAAACGCATTGTCATAATATGATTTCGGCCTAGATATACAAAGCTTCCCTATGTGTAATGCATCTAAAGTTAACTTCCCTTGTTCTCTAATTTCACTATAACCTTCGCTACTAGCAAAAGCTCGCTGCTGTAAACCTTTTTCTAATTTACCCTTTAATGCCCTCCTTCTATCATCTGTGTGATCTAAAAAGCTTTTCGCTACAAGTGTAAGCAAGCATGTTAAGTTATTGCGGTGAGCATAAGATGTACTAATTTCCAGTGACGGCTCAAAGAATCCTTTAACTAACTTTATAATGTAGTATCTAGCTATGTCACTCAAATCCTCTATTATAGGCACATAAGAAAACACAAAGTCATGATTAGAATAAAAGTACTGGATCTCCTCCTGGTTATAAAATCTCGTTAGTAACAGACTACAACTTATCCCATAGGTTAGTGGCAAGCTATGATAGGTAACCCCTTCTTGTACCGAGATAGGAATCTGTGTACACACAAAGCAATCCTTCGCATCCATTGTATAGACATATTCACTCAGCAGGTGATAGAAAACGTTAGTAGAAATTTCCTCTTTTGCATTAGTTCCCTCATGTGAGTATCTCTCATCCAGCTCAAACCTCTCCCAAGCTGTTAGTGCAGTAGTAGTTTCAGAAACCGAAGCATTGTTAGTCCCACTCTTATCCATTAGCGTCATACCCACAATCACAGCCACAATGAAAACCACACACACAACGCCTAAACCAACAACCAAGTATTTACAACGCCTACTCCGTCTATTCTCCTGCCTAGTATTATCCATGATCTGTAAAGAATCAGAAAGTGAAGAATGGTTATTTAAAACAACAACAGAGGATAGTTAATAGTTTTCTTCTGCAGCAAAGTCAAAACAAGCAAAACCTTCTTTCAGCAATTATTTACAGCATTCAATCTCACTCCCAGGGTCACTTTCTAATTCCGTTTAGCAGCTTGTCAAAATCGGTTTCCAAAAGTCAATTCAAGTTCTCAAAGTCTCATCCGGTAAATTTCTCAGTCTCTTTTTCTCAATTTCAATCTTGTCTCGAATCTTTACACCAATTTCAGTTTCCTTCAGCCAGATTCAGGTGCCAAAGTATTGACCTGGGACTTCTCGAGCAAATCAAAACGGCAAGAACTCCTGTTGCCATTTGGCTGTAGTTGCATACACCCATTCAGGACCTGCGTACCTTCTATTTGCTACACTCTTCCTTTTCAACTTGCGATTACCTTGCAACTCTTCTTCAATTAGATCTTCTCTCCTTGTTGTGTCTACTTCTTCCTCTATGGCATCTTCAACAACCACTTCTCTCCTCTTCACTTGTAACTCTGGCCACTTGTCTCCTTTCAGTGTCTCTTTAGTCTTTGATCTTTCCTGTGACACTCCTTCTTTCTCTCTTTGCTCTATGGTGTTTTCGCTTGATGGACCTGCAATCTGCCCAGGAGGAGTCTGGACACTCTGACTCTCCTCCGCCTCAACTCCTTTGCTTTCTGGGTATGTCAAGTGCTCTAGCTCATTCTCATAATCGTCTACTTCTGGGAGAACCTTCCTCTGACTAGGCTCCCTTTCTGACTCAGTTGAGATAGGCTCACCATCACCCCTCTGGATCTCTTCTCCCTCGTCTCTTACTGGAGTGACCAAGCCGTCCTCAATGGGCTCTCCTGTCTCAGTTCCCCTTCAATCACTCTCCGGCCCTTCCCTGTCAGTCATTGGTACTTTTCACAACTCAACTTCCTCATCAGTTGGACACGTCACCTTTTTCGTGTGACTGGCATGAATCCAGTTCGGAACACCTGCACACTTCACAGTAGTGGTAGTCGTTTGTATCACTTGGTAAGGTCCCTTCCAACGTGGCTCCAAGCAAGTCTTCCTTACGTGTTTCTTGATGACAACCCAGTCACCAGCTTTCAGGTTGTGTCCGGGATCATGAATCGGTGGCAGGGTGGTAGCTTCCACCTGGTGAGAAAAAGAGCGGGCCACATCAGCCAGACCCTTGCAGTAGTCCAACACCATATCATCTGTGATATTCACAAGAGCATTCGCAGGCACTGCGGGCAGTCTCATAGCTCGACCCATGAGAATCTCATGCGGAGACAGTCCTGTCTTTTTGTTAGGTGTATTTCTCATTGACATTAACACTAAAGGTAATGCGTTGGGCCATTTCAAATTCGTAGCTGCACACATTCTCGCCATTCTCAACTTCAGGGTACCATTCATCTGTTCCACTAGTCCTGATGCTTCAGGGCGGTAGCTACAATGCAACTTCTGCTGAATGTTCAATGCTGCACACAGTAACTTAACCACCTCATTGTTGAAGTGACTTCCCCTATCTGATTCTAAAGAGATCGGGAAACGCTGTATCAGTTCCCTAAGCAACAGCTTCACTACTGTGAGGCTGTCATTTCTACATGCACGGTAAGCTTCAATTCAATGGCTAAAGACACACACAATCACCAACACATACGTCAAACCTCCACGTACAGGCATTTCAATGAAATCCAATTGCATTCTGCTAAATGGACCTCCAGCTCTTCCAATGTGGCTCAAGTTCACCACTGTCCCTTTCCCCGCGTTCATCTGTTGGCAGATGACGCAACGATAGCAAATCACCTCTGCAGCTTATCTAAACTTCGGGTTAAACCAGTAAATCTTGAACAACCTGATCATGGCATCCCTCCCAATGTGTGCTTGGCCATGATAAACCCTTGCAAACTGTGACAAAAGACTGTTCGGCAAGAACAATTTCCCTTTGTCTGAAACCCACAAATCATCTGGTCTTTGTATGCATTGCATCCTAACCCAAGAACGTTTCTCATCTTTGCTGACACGGTCCTGCAACAATTTCAACTCTTCTAACATGTCAATAACCCTCAATTCATAGCTTGTGCATGTCTCATTTTCTTTTTCAGGTAACAATTCCCATTGATCCTTAAATGATATACAGTTCAATGCGCAAAACCTTGCGACTTGATCTGCATATCCATTTCCCATTGAAACAAAGTCTTGTGATTTCAGGTGTACACTGCATTTCACCACGGCAATTTCATGAGGTAACTGAATCTCATGCAACAACTCCTTAATTCTTTCACCATTTTTCACTGGCTAACCAGAAGAGGTCAGATAACCCCTCTGTGACCATAGCTGGCCAAAATCATGAACAATTCCAAATCCGTATCGACTTTCTGTATAGATAGTGACTCTCATCTGAGCAGAGACATGGCAAGCCCTGGTAAGAGCTACCAACTCAGCTACTTGAGCGGAATACACTCCTTGAAGCAAGGACGCTTCCAGGATACTGGAAATCGTGCATACAGCATATCCGGCTCTCAGCACTCCTACTGAGTATCTAAAACATGAGCCATCAACAAAGATAATTTGGTAATTTTCTTCCAATTGGGCATCTTTAATATCAGGTCTCAAATTTGGTGCACATTTCTGTTACCTCAAGACAATCATGTTCTACATCTTCCATATTTTCATCCTCTGTATTTTCACTTGGGAGCAAAGTTGCTGGGTTCAACACTGTACATCTCCTTAATGTTACATTTGGTGACCTCAATATAATTGTTTCATATTTGGTCAATCTCGCATTAGTCATATGCTGTGTTTTCGTTAGGGTTAGGAGGATCTCAACTGAGTGAGGGACCATGACAGTTAAAGGATGTCCCATCACTATGCCTTCACACTGTGTGAGGCTTTGTACAACTGCTGCTACTGCACGCAGACAACCTGGGAAGGCTGCTGCAACTGGGTCCAAAGTAGCTGAAAAATATGCTACTGGTCGGTTTACACCTCCATGGACCTGTGTCAAGACAGACAAAGAACATGCATCACGTTCATGACAAAACAGAACAAAAGACTTCGTGTATTCAGGCATACCTAAAGCTGGAGCCCTACACATGCTCTTCCTTAACTCAGTAAATGCTCTCAATTCCTTCTCTCCCAAAACTATGGCATCCTGACCCTCTTTGACCGTCAGCCTCTGCAATGGCTTGGAAATAACTGAGAAATTTGGGATCCACTGGCGACAGTAACCCACCATTCCCAGAAACATCCTAACATCTCTCCGTGTCGTCGGGGGATTCATCTGTAACACTGCCCTTGTTCTTTCTCTGGATAACTTCCTCGACCCTTTCTCAATCTTCAAGAATATAAAACCTCCCTGCATCCCTGTCTGTGCTGCCTTAATTTGCATCACCATCGCCTTCTCCTTCAACTTTGTCTGCTTTAACTTAATCTCATCGCTGCAGTACTTCGCATATTGCAACACCTCATCAATCAGCTTTGCTTGCCAGCAAATCAAATGATTCTTAATCATCTGGCCAATCTCAGGTCTCAACCCTTCCACGAATCTGAACACAAGATGGTTCACGTCCTTCGCCTCAATAACCTCTGTGCCGCTGTAATGTTTAAAGGCCTTCAACAACCTCTCATAATAGGCATGTATCAACTCCATGACTTCCTGAGCTGTTCGATCAATCCTTTGCCAATCAATATTCTTTGGCAAAACTCTCATTTTCAGAAACTCAATCACCTTATAATAATACTTCATCAGATCAGGAGATCTGTGCTTCTGTCGCTTGCTGGTTCCTCAGTTGGCCAATCTACACTCCTTTTGCACTCAATCCACAAATCAGCTGAAACTATTATCTCAAATAGAGTATTCAGGTCTTCCCAAAGACACTTTGCAAGCTTCACAAACCTGTCTGTCTGCTTGCTGATACCACTCTATTGGTTTCACCCTCAGCCTGGGGAAATCATTTGTAAATGGCAGAATATCACCTCTGGTCCATGATACATGGACAAGAACCCCTCCGGCAGTTTCTCTCATTGGTAACATCTTTACCGTACTTGTATCCGGTACTGTTTTAGCTGACTGTTCTATGCAATCACTCTTCCTCTTGTCTCTTTTCTTCACCCATCTGCCTTCCCACTTCTCTAAGGCTCCCCAACTTGTGCACTTTGCAGTATCTCCTTGAGGTGCGCTTTCAACCCAGTAGTCCTCATGTGTTCAAAATCCTTTGGCTCAAAATCTAATCTGTAACTCCTCTTCAAATGTTTAGTATTCTCTAAGTCTATACCGTATTTGTCTGCCAAATTTGCCAACCTCTGGTGCACCTTGCTCACTTCTCTAGTTATCTTTGGGCACAAGTACCTCAACTCTGCTTCCGTGTATGACTCTAGCCTGTTCACACCCATGCTCCCTTTAACAAGTTAATTTGCTTCCATACCCAACCTCACATGGTTCAGGTACTCCTCTCCTTCCGCTCTTCCTGCTGCTACAGTAGCAGTCTCTGGAGTGTTAAGCTTGTCTAACCAGTCGGTCAGCTGTTATGCTGTTACACCTTGCAATGAGATATTCCCAGCTTGCATTAAAGGTGTCTGTGGCACATTCGCATTCGAGATCTGCGGCGTCAGCGGTCTCGAGCCTGACTGTCTCATGGCATCTAGAGGAGCCCCAATCGGACTGAAATGTAACAAAGATCTAGATCCTTCAAATGTCGGAATTGTCCCTTGGGAGCTTCCTACGAACCCTCCTCTTGTCGTATCTTGTGTCATTACCCCTTGATCACATACTTTAGGCTTTGCCTGCGCATACAATGGTACTGGTGGACCAACTGTAATAGGCAACGATATGGCATCTGGTGTCTGTCTGTTTCCCAAAACCTGTGGAAGACTAACTCCCATATTCTGGCTCATCACTGGTGGCATGTCTGACTGCGGTCCTGTGAACGAAGTATATCTCGGGATCATTTGCGGCTGCACCTGGGGCAGTAAAAGTGGAGTCAGTTCAGTCTGAATCAACTTAGGTCTTGCACATACCGACTCTGTCAGCACCATCAGATTATAGGCAGTGTCCAATACGGGTACATCAGGGTAAAGCCTCTGAACCTGTGGCAGTTGCAACTGAGGTTGCATAACCTGGGGGGTGGGCATGCCAAAACTACTCTGCATCGGAACTTGTGTTGAGACAGGACTAACCTCTGTCCGATTCATTGTTGCCTTCTCTTGTATCGAACCTGTAGGACATGCACTGGTACTCTGGCCATTTTCGTCTGCCACAGATGGTGGAGGACGATCATTTAGTAACTGATTAAGGAACTCATCAACATCTGAATCCTCTGTCCCTATTGAGGATTTTCTAGCCTCTTTGTCTCTGGGGGGACTTTTGTCAGTCTTATGAGTAGCTTTTCTCCCTTTGCCTTCACCCTCTTGGGCTATTGCTGGAAACAGCTTAACCCCTTCTAATGTCTCTCTTCTTGAAACCCTCTGTACACAATCCCATCTAGCCTCCGCTAGTGTCTTTTCTGCTCTTCTCATTCTCAAATTTCTGTTGCTGTTGATGTCTTGTCATTAGCTCCCAGATAGCTACCGCCTCAAACAGTGCTGGTCTCGGAGGTGGCTTCAAATCATATAGCACCCTCCGCAAATTTTCCAAAATCCTCAAATTGAACGTCCCATTTACAGGAAACACTAGGCTCCCACTTTTCTCCGTCGCTTTGCACCATTGCTTTAGCCAAAGACATGGCGCAACACCCTTTTCCACTATTACAATGTAAGCCGGTGTACCGTCGGGCAGTGTAACCTCCCCTACACTTGTGGTAATATACACGTCTCCCCTCAAAGCGCTCTTTAAAGCCTTGAAAAATGTCATCTTTCGTCTTTTATTTTGTTCACAATCAAATCAGGGAGTGACTTTAATTCCCAGAATTCTCTTCGCCTACCTTCTCAACCAATTGCCTCTCATGGACAGCTGCCAATCCGTGTGCGACCCTTCTCACTAACCAACCTATACCCAGCGCGGCTTCAATGACGTCACACTCACAAGCACTGCGGCTGACAAACCCCCACTCTCGATTCACACAAAACTAATGCAATATATTGCGAGCACCAACCAAAATAAAACTCAAATTTGCTAGTTTACTACAGGAAGGGTAACACAATTGCTTCAGAACTTTACAGAGATTTCGCTTAGCCTTGGCCGCTACTCTCTCCTTCTCAGATCCTGCACTCGCAAGCAAAATTTGACCCGCAAATTCTACTCTCAACTTGTCAATGGATTGCTCTAGTGCACTTTAGAACTCACCAAATCTCCATCGAAGTTTTTATTCACTCACTTTTACTCAAACTTGGCTCGTCGACTTCACTATCGACCTATTAAGCCGCACAAATTACAACATAAACCAAGTGTGTCATACACTTATCAATATACTCCGGAGTCTTAGACCATGCAGGGTCCGTACATCATCAACAACCACATGGACAATTTTGGGCACACTGCGCCACACTCACATGAAGTTCGCCGACTTCTCTACTCTCATACTGCAGAGTATGCCCACTCCTACTAAAACATCATCATCTGGCCTAAAATCCTCACAAACCTCACAATTCACCTGCGGTATGCATAAGCTGAGGAAGTGCAAAACCTACTTCATTCACACTATCCCTAGAACGCCGAGAACATACTCAAACTCCCTTCAGCAAGCTCCGAGATTCTGGGAAAGTCATTTGGGATTTAGGGACACATCATCCCTCCAATTTGCATCATTGAAAAAGAAAACCCCACAAAACCCAATTTGTTCGGTACACCTTGGCTACCACCAAAGCCTCCATACCAGGACCTCAAAGGACCAAGCCCATCAATCTCTACCAAACCGTTGATCTTTCATACCGGGACCGTACTGCCACAAAACTGTTAATTCTCGCACCCCATGATACTTCGCACTGGGGCCCCAAAGGGCCAAACCATCACCTCTGCTACCAAAAACTGTTAGGTTTAAATGACACAGTGGTGAACTTTTGTTGCGCACATATGTGCTTATTCCACCTATTCCACCTTGACAACACTCAGCTCATCTCCTCAATGTCTTTGGCTCTGCACCTATATCCTTGTGGGAATGGAGCTGATCATTGCACTTCCCAGCCAAGAGAGAAGCAAGCTGAAAACGCAGTTTCTAGTTATGTATACTAATATTTGATTGCTCACAAGATCAGTGTTAAGCAATTACCGTTCTATATTTCAACTATCATACCCAGTAAAAAATCATAGAAAAGTATGTGAGTAAGAAACTGTCATCTTACTTGGAAGAACATACTCTTAAAAAATAACAATCCAGCTTTAGAACATTGCACAGTACGGAATCAGCACTGATTCTAGGCTTGAACAAATTACAGATGACAATAGACAGAGGTCAAACAGCGGTCTTGATACTGCTTGATCTGTCGGCTGTGTTTGACACGGTTAACCATAAAATACTAATGTCTAGATTAGTAAAGATAGATGTGGACAGGACTCTGCTGAACTGGTTTGAATCCTATCTAACAAACAGAACTCAAGTGATCTCGCTTCATCCTTATCACTCAGAGTTCAAAACAGTAAAACATGGTTACCTCAGGGCTTGGCCCTCAGCCCTATTCTTTTTTAAATCTATCTGTGTCCTCTGATGTCACTCATCCAATCCCATTATATCAGCTTTGTAAATTATGGTGATGACATGCAGCTGATCCTCTCGTTAGACTACGAATGACCTGCCTCACTAGAAGCATTCCAAGAGTCAGTAAGAGAAGTCGCGAAATGGTTGAACAACAACTCATTAAAATTTAATGGAGAAAAAACTGAGTTTTTATGTCAAATTTCCAGCTACAAATTCGAACTACTTCTTGCCATGGACTAATAAGGGCAACCCAGTAACATCTCAGTCAATGCAAAATCTGGGAGTATATTTTGATAACAAGCTCTCCATGCAGACCCATGTTGGTAAGACAGCAGCAACATGCTTTTGCACTACTCCATAATCTAAGAAAAAAAATACAAATTCTGCCACAGAACGTTAGTAGTCCAAAGCACTGCTGTAAGTAGAATTGACTACTGTAATGCCATGCTATTAGCAGCTCTTGATTTTCTAATTAAGAGCCTGTACAGAGTCCAAGCTGCAGTGGCAAAACTAGCTCTAAATAGGCCAGGATTTGCCTCCTCCTCCTCTCAAAGGAACTTCATTGGCATCCAAAAAAGGAAGGATTACATTCAAGTCACTATGCATTGTATTTAAGGCAATGCAGGAAAAAGGATCCATACCCTTACAAATACAATTCCAATGGTATATATAGATCAATAAATCTGCACTCTTGCTCTGCGAATCTCCTATGTATTATGGCATTTCGGAAAGTGAGATATGGTGGGTGGACTTTCTCAGTGAGGGCAGCACAATTATGAAACAAATTACCAGCCCCCTTGAGAGTCAGTAAGGACACTTTAGGAAAGTTAAAAGACGTGCCTCACAAATGTAAATAATAATAACAATAACTAAGAATATTTGGGAACTTGTTTTTTTAAAAAGTGTAGTGTAACTAAACGGAAAAATTTAAAAAAGAAAATATTTTGAATTAGAATAGTATATTTTCCGCCCAATATTTATATACTTCCATCAATATATTTTTCATTTACTTTAGAATAGTAAATGTACTGATCCAATTATGCGCTTTCCTCCTAGGTTTTTCGGGATTGCAGTTATAATAGTAGTTCCGCATCCACACACAAATTATACCCTTTCCCCAATGTTTATTGGACTAGAGATAGTATTGTAAAAGTAATCCCTCCAAACTATGCATTTTCTTAATGTTTTGGGGGTTTGAAGTTAGAATACCCCATCCTTCGCTTATTATATATGTTTCTCAGTTCTTTGTGGACTGAAGTTAGAATAGTAAATTTAACCCTTCAAACGTCTACAGTTAGCCAAGTCCCTGTGTGAGTTGTGTGCTAGAATTCAAAATCTCACCATTAATCAATCAATCAGTACTTGTAGAGCGTGGCTAATCACCCATGAAGGTGTCAAGGTGCTTAGTTGTTGAGGTTAGTCGAAAAGCCAGGCCTTGAGTCTCTTCCTGAGATCCGTCAGAGAGGGTGCTGTTCGGAGGTGGAGCGGGAGGGCGTGCCTGGACTTGACGGCGAGGTGAGAGAAGGAGTGGACTCTGCTGTGACTGTGGTGGATGTGCAGTGCCTGTGCAAGGGTGAAGGGGTGGAGTGAAGGTTTCTTGATGGTTGGTGAAAGTTGAGGCCGAGGTTCATGTATGCTGGTCCTTGGTCATTGAAGGCTTAGTAGGCGTGTATCAGTAACTTGAATTGGCCTCTTTCCTGGACGGGGAGCCAGTGGAGGTTCATCAGGTGTTGAGTGATGTGGGTCCATTAGAGCATGTTGAGGATCAGTCTTGCTGCTGTGTTCTGTATCTTCTGGAGCCTTATCATGAGTTTGGTGACAGTTCCTGCATTCAGTGTATTGCAGTAGTCCAGCCAGCTGGTGATGACGGCTTGCATGACTGTTTTCCTTGTGCTTATGGGAAGCCATTTGAAGATTTTTCAGAGCATGCAGAGAGTGTGGAAGCAGGCAGAGGAGACTGTGTTGATCTGTTGTTTCATGGTGAGTTTGCTGTCCAGGATGATGCTGAGGTTGCACATGTGTTTTTTTTGTGTTGGGGTAGGTCTGAGCTGGGTCACCATGTGCAGTTTCAAAGGGAGGTGTGGTTGCCAAAGATCAGCACTTTCATCTTGTCTGTGTTAAGCTTCAGACAGTTGCCCTTCATCCAGACTTGGACCTTCTTCATGCAGTTGTGGAAGTTGGTCTCAGTGGTGGTGGGGTCTGCTGACAGCCAGAGGATGAGCTGGGTGTTGTCAGTGTTGGATTTGATATATATATGGACATATATATATATATTTATATACACAAACACATATATATATATATATATATATATATATATATATATATATATATATATATATATATATATATATATATAAAACTTAATGGCAGTCACCAGTGTAGTAGCTGCTGTTTGTAAAGTTTTATGGTTACTTGGCAAGCGGGGCCGAGAAAATGTGTGTGAGGGGTCCCAAAAGGCAGTTTCCTGTAGGGATGTTGAGCGAAACTACAGCCCAAATCGCTGAACCGTATTACACCAAATTTGTCAGAAAGCTAGATGCTGGTCCAGAAACAGTGCTTTATGTAATTTGGTGTAAATCTGTCCAGTAGTTTATGAGTTATTAAAGAAAAATATTTATGTATATCTAGAGATGCACCTTCAACTTGGAAGAGGTGGCAGCCATCTTGGGACTCAGGCTCTGCTGAATACCCTGAACCTCTAGGCATGATGGTGAGATACCACAGGGACCTCACCTCGGGCCCCCCAATTTTTTTTTCACTTTGCCGCAGATCTACAGAGGATTCGTGTATCCTGGATTTTTTTGTTTTTAAACAAGCACATTTTCCCACACAAGTGCATTATTTTTGGTCCCCCAGCTGGGCCAGGTCCCGGGGATATTCATATTATCATTATGGGGTTGAACATGGCCCCTATCCCCTGGGACCCAGCCAATATTGATAAGGGGGGGGGCTGGTTGGCCCCTCTCCCCATTCAAGTTTCAGCCCTGGGGGCTCCACCCCGCCCTTTTTATAAAATGGGAGTGGGCACGCAGATCCTCCCTGGACGATTTTGGCCCTGGGACACCATGCCCGAGGTCCAGCTAAAGTTGAAAAATGGGGAGGGTAGCATGTGGGCACCACCCCAGGCTGATTTTAGGCCATTGGGACCCTATCGCCGGATGCCCGGCCATAATTTGAAAAGGAGGGGGCCATGCCATCCCCTACCCAACCCGTTATGGCCCTGGGGACCCCATCCTCCAGAGCCAGCTCCTGCTGTGTCCCAGGGTGATCACTGCTGGGACGTAACCGTTGCCCTGCCTGCACTGACGTAAGCAATGAAGCTTGTTTTTTCTACTACTTGGAAGGAGCAATTTCAAAGCTCTAACCCGCAGGGAGCAGCATTTGTAGGTGCTCCCTTCGGGCAGGAGAGATGTTGGCTCCCACTAGATTTAGGAAGCTGGCCGGGCCGTGGGGGCCTTGGGGCTCCCCTTCCAGTCCCCTACAAGAATACGGTGGGTATCATGGGTGGACACCAGGGCACCCACCCTTTACTTGCTGGGCCTTGGGGGATGGGGCCCCAGGGGCCAAAATCGGCTCGGGCCGCACTGCCTCCCTTCTCCTTGAGTAACTGGCCAGGTCCCATGTGGTGGTTTTGCATCCCACATCCCGCATTACAATATGGCCGGACTCCACTTAAAAAGGTGGGGTGGCCCCTAGAGATGGGTCCAAGGTGCCAAATACACCCAGGCCAGAGATCTGCATGCCGTCTGCTCCTTTACAATAAGGGGTTGGTTGCTTTTGGAGAGTTGGCTGCAGGCCAGGCCCTGTGGCCAACCCCCCCACCATGGCGAGGGTTGGATTAACGTAAGAGAATTAGATATTAATTTAAAGTAAAAGAACTCTAATAATTCACTGAAAAAGCAAAGGTTAAAGGGACATTATGGTTAGGAAATATCATTAAAAACAGAAATTCACTAAAAAATCAAAGGCTACAGGGGCGCTATGGTTAGGTTAGGATTTAACACACAAACAAACATAGAAATTCAGCAGTTATAGTTATAGGCAAGTAACTTTAACTCTTACCCTACGCTAACTATAACTCGCACTCTCTCCTTGCACTGCTAATTACCCAAAATATTACATCAGTCATGATATCGTCTATGACATCATTGATAATATCACTGCAGCATTTGCACTAAAATTATTGATGAGAAAACTGTGAATGGTGGGGCGAGAGTTTTCAAGCAATTGTTCAGCTAACATGCATATCTGCTTGGGAGAGCAACAAGTCATGAGAGAATATCGAACAACAATTTTATGAGGCTCTATCTGTCACTGGAAAGATTAGCACTGGTGAGAGGAGATTGATGGATGGTGTGGATTGGAATAAAATCTCAGACCCAAGAATGTTCCAATCTGAATGGTGCAAGTGAAAATATATCCACCAGTAGTGAAACTAATTTGGAGTTGCTGCAAGAAATAGGATTGATTGATGGATGCTGACTCCCCATACCCATAGCAAGTCACTGCATCTTCTCATACACAGACCTGAACTTGTCCTTTTTTGAATGCACAGTGGACATGCTGGAAGCTAATAAATAAAAAATATTAATACATGCAGTGTTGCACGAGGTGGTCAGATCTGTTGTGGGAATAAAGTTTACACCATCAACCTCATGGAACGGTAACATCCTCCTATACAAGTTTCATTAAAAAAGTGACAAAACTGAGAAAGAAATAGTTTATTCCAGCTGAGCTTGAAAAGATAGAATTATTTCTGGATATCCTGAAGCTGAGCATATAGACACTGGTAGAGACATACATGTCTGATCAGTGGTCATACTGGAGGTTTGACTCTCCTGGACAAAAGCAGCCTGGCAGGTTGCAGAATGAAGTCCAAAAACACAACAGGTATGGGAATTGGATAAAAACAAAGAACACAACCTGAGGTTCAGGATTTGGACAGCTGCTGGGCAAGTGTTTGAAAGCACCATGAATGGCAACATAAAACGATTCCTTATAACATCCTACAACAGTGATAGAATCAGCCCATGAAAGCCTAGATAATAGTGGCTATGCAATCTTTACAATTTTAGCGAAATTGTTTAAAGGATGACACTTATGTATAAAAGTCACAGGAATGTCCAAAGTTGTGAACCCTTCAGCCACAAGACTCCTTTACTAAAGTAGAAACAATCAGCAAGGTTGGTCCTCAAGGGGTCAGAATGAGGTCACAGACAAATCAAGACAGCAGTAAGATGAGATCATTTGCAGTAGCCCTAGTAAGAAGGATCATTGTGAACCTTTGGAACAGAGGGGTAAAGGTCTGTGAAACTAAATGAATATAATTTACTATGATAGAACCTGCAACAACTTAGAACTCTGCTTCATTTATTCATTATGTAGGGAATAAAGGCCTTCAGGTTTGAGAGACTTTCATGACTGAGGATTCGATTTATTTGTAGGTCAGGCCATCCTCCGACAGGCGTAAATTACTCCGTCCCCCTGGCAGAGGTCTCGATGACCACATTTGAAATGTTTATTGGGCCAATGGCCATCTGTAGTACTCACAGGAACTGCCGTCAAGGCAGTTCCTGTGAATGCTTTGCATCTTTGTCAAAGGCGCTGTGAAACATGACGGGGGAGTACAGCAAAGTTACAAGTTTTTTTTTCTCATTTTCAAAAAGAAAATCCAAAAGCATGAATTTATTTTTGAAAATAAATAAAAATAATGCACCCCTTGCCAAGGGAGTTATCTCCCATGGTGAGTGGGGCATTAGACAGCTTTCACTGCTCCTTACTATCAGGGTTTTACTGGTGGTGACAGGCAGTGAAAATGTACCTGTATTTTCACCTATCTGAATTAGGTGGGCAGACATAGAGGACAACAACCTACGACCCTTACCTCATTGATAGATAGACAGATAGATAGTTACATAGATAGATAGATAGATAGATAGATAGATAGATAGATAGATAGATAGATAGATAGATAGATAGATAGATAGATAGACAGATAGATAGATACTTTGTTTGCATAGTTACCTAGAACCAATGCATAAAACGATTAGCACAACCGTTACATAAAACAATTAGCCCAAATGGACACATTGGCCCATATTTATACTTTTTGACGCACAACTGCGCCAACGCAGTTGTGCGTCAAAAATTGTAACGCCGGCTAACGCCATTCCAAAGCGCCATGCGGGCGCCTTATTTATTGGATGACGTTAGCCGGCGCTGCGTACTGGTGTGCGTAAAAATAAATTACTCACACCATGCAGCGCCGGCGTAGGGGAAAATGGAGCTTGGGCGTAAAAAAATGGGGCAAGTCAGGTCTGAGGCAAAATTTTGGCCTCAACCCGATTTGCGCCATTTTTTTTGACGCCCAACCTCCATTGAAATGACTCCTGTCTTAGCAAAGACAGGAGTCATGCCCCCCTGCCCAATGGCCATGCCTAGGGGATGTATGTCCCCTGGCATGGTCATTGGGCATAGTGGCATGTAGGGGGGCACAAATCAGGCCCCCTATGCCACAAAAAAAAAATCGAAAAAATATACTTACCTGAACTTACCTTAACTTCCCTGGGATGGGTCCCTCCATCCTTTGGTGTCCTCCTGGGGTGGGCAAGGGTGGCAGGGGGTGTTCCTGGGGGAATGGGAGGGCACCTCTGGGCTCCTTCTCAGCCCACAGGTCCCTTAACGCCTGCCCTGACCCAGGCGTTAAAAAACAGGGCCCATCAGGCTGGGCGCCATTTTTTAAGGCCTGCCCCCTCCTGTGCGTCAAAATGACGTCACAGTATAAATATGGGGCACAGGCCTTAAAGTCATTTTTTAGAAGGGAACGCCTACCTTGCATATAATTAACGCAAGGCTGGTTCACCCTTCTAAAAAATGGCACACATGGTGGAACTTTGACGCCCGCTGCGTCGGACGTCAAAGTATAAATATGGGGCAGTGTTTGCGCCGAATGTGCGTCAAAAATTTTGACGCACATTCGGCGCAAACAGAGTATAAATATGCCCCATTTTTGTTTTAAGTCTTCAAAATTTAACAGTCATAGGCTCATAGTTTTTCCACTGGTTGGTTAGCTTAGGCACATGTGACAGCTGAGAGCCTAGTTTGTCATGATAGCAAAGGTCTTGTACCTAAAGGTCTATATTAAAGAATGGAGAAAGATGGTGCATATAGTCAATGGCTTGATGTGTTGGGTGCTGTTTCTGTATTACCTGGGATAGAAATTTCACTAGGGTGCAAATCAGTTGCAGGTCCCCAGGTGCAAAACACACCAGCATGGCTTGCCTCTTTGTTTGTATGCCTCTTTCATTTAACTTGTTTTTTAATAAAGCTTTTCTTTCTGACACAAAATGTTCACATGAACAGAGGTCAAGTAGGAGATCTTTGGTGCCCTCACCACTTAAACAACAGGTTGTATTTGTCGCGTTTTTCAGCCAAGGGGCTGCCTTTAGAGCACATGGTAGAAGCCCTAGTTGATACCTCAAAAATTGCTCTTTTGTTTGCTTCGAAAAGATGTGCCCAAGATATGCTTGTGGGAGCTGAGTCGTGTAAGTATTCAGAGTCATCCAAGCGTGAGATCTCCGTGAAAAAGCTACTTTGTCCACCAGCAGGGATTGAAGTCTAATTGATTTCCAAACAGCTTTTTTGAAAGCGCTATGTGAGATTGGGGTCCTCCAGAGATCGGTAAGCCCATTCATCCTAAGGGAGTCCTCTATTTAAGCTCTGGACGGGGAGGTGTTCTTGCGTTAGATCCCCTGCCATAGGTGGTAACTAAGAGAGTCTGAGGTGGCACCTCAGACTTTACTCCAGAAGTTTGTATATGCACCTCGTCTTGCCAGGGACTAATCCAATAGGCCAGACTCCAGTCTGAGTTGAGCAGAGGAAGTACATTTAGGAAGGTTAAAGATGATTCAATAGGCTTTGCTCACTATGATTTAGGATTTCTGAGTCTCTGCCTCTTTGTACTTCACTTCCATATGTTATTGTGGGCAAGAGTTTGGCTTTTAGTACCTGTAAGAGGGGGTGAATGAGGGGCCATTCAAGTCTACTTTTATTATTTTTAAAGATAGTGGTATGGCTAAGACCTTTCCCATAATGACCCCTCTTTGATGCCCAGAATTCCCTGATTTGTCTATGGTGACGGAAAGGTATTTATACTTTTCTGTTTTTAAAAGTTGTGTCTTGCCCCAAAACCACACACTGGGGAGGGCCTTGGCTCTGATTGATAATGTGCATGTTTTTACAAAGTTTGTGGCCAGGGTATTGGCGGTCGAGTATTGTTGGGTAGCATTTTTCATCTCTGGAGCCCTATTTTCATATGGCTAATCAGCATAAGATTGTCCGCGTACATAAGGCATGGTAGTTCCAGGTCTCCAATTTTTAGGGTGTGCAGGTTTGTAAGATCGAGCAAACCCGCCAGATCTACTAAGTATAGATTAAGAACGCAGCCCTGTTTTAAACCTTTGGTAGTTGGTATCCTCCTCGAGAGATGAGTGCCTGTTCCCAGTTTAATATGGATCCATGTATCCATATGAAGGGCTATTATCAGGTGTAGAAGCGAATGTGGAAGTCCCCAGTTTGAGAGCTTCTTCCACAGCAGATTCCTCTCCACATGGTCAAATGTGGCCTTAAAGTCGACAAAGCATAAGTGAAGCTGCTGTGTCTGTGTCTTAGCTTTGTCGATAAGTAGTCCAATGGCCATGATAATCATTAAGGTAAAAGTTAGTTTAGAGAACCCTGTTTGGGACTTCGGGATTATTCCCTTTTCAGCAATCTATGCCGACAGATACTCCAACAGCAGACCTGCAAAGTACTTTGCTTTATTATCAATTAGGGCTATTAAGCAATAGTTGTTTGGGAGCGATCTGTCCCCGTTTTTAAAGATGGGTGAAATTATGGACTCTTTCCAGGACTGTGGGATAATGCCTGTGTGGCCCATTTCCAGGTAGAAAGGTCATAAGATTGTTCCCCAGAAGGACCTATTGTGCTTGAAAACTGTGGGGGGAAGTCTGTTGGGGCCCGGGGCACCTTCTTTCCTACCCTTGGCTATCAGATCTTTTACCCTGACAGATTCAGTAGATATTGAAAATGGAATCTTCTCTGGAGACTTATGTAGAAGGGGATTTCCTACAATTAACAGGCTTTGTATAGGCATGCTGAGTGGTGCCTGGGTTGAGTACTGGCAGTTGAAGTGGACTCTGAGATGTTGTGCCCAGACAGCTTCTGGTATGTGTGATGTAATACCACTGTGCGAGGGGCATGTAAAATTGCATATTGTATGCCAGAAGCGCGCGCTGTTGTTACTCTTTGCATCTGGACATAGCTTGGCACATAGGCCTTCACTGCAAGTCCTATTGATTGCCTGCTTCAGCTTTTTTAGTGACTGTTATTGATGCCTTAGGGCTTTGAGCAGGTCTGGATTCCCCTGGCCTGCCGTGGAGGTGCCTTATGGTGGAGTTAATGTTCCTTTTTGCATCTTGCAATGCAACTCTGTGGACATGCAGCGAGTGTATTGTTGCTGAAGGGGCTGTAAGTCGCCGGGTGGTAACCGCCTTCGTAAAATTATTGCTTAGTATGGTGGTTAGTAGTTCTCACTTCAGCACCTCACTGCTTTCGCTGCATTATATACAAGCTCTGTGTTCGATTGTGCACTTTTAACCCATCTGTAGTTTGTAGTGTAGGAAGTAATAAGTGGAATGCTTGCTTTATCCATTTTGGAAATCGTCAGGTTAATGGCTAGTTCTTGAGGACAATTGGTCGCTCTCACTCCTGTCTCCTAGGTGGTAAGTGGCTACTTGTTCAAAAGTGGTAAAGTGACGAAGGTGTAGTCAATTGCGGAGTCTGTTGTTGAAAATATGTTGCTGCAGGCGGTGAGTCCTCCCGAAATCTACCATTCAAGGCTCTTAACTGTAGTTATTCTAGGCCTTTGAGTAGTGTCCTGCTTACCATCGTGAGTCACCCATGGTTATTGGCCCCCTGTATTGGAAGATCCCATGCACTGGACAGAAAGATTGCGGCTTCATCTGTGGAAGCTCCAAGTAGGTGCAATTGCTTTATGTAACAGTTGTGCTAATCTTTTTATGTAACAGTTTTAGGTAACTGTGCAAATAAAGTACCTATCTTTCTATCTATACAGGTCTCACTGAGGGAGTGGAACCATGGCAGAGATTGACTAGTCCCTGTTGTCGTTACACCTAAGGTCCACCCTCATTTAAATCGGGTGGTTGGACCAATATGTTTGCATTAGAGTACCCTTACCACCAACATATAAATTAGCCCTTAATTATTTAACTCAAAACAATGTTCCTTGAGCATTAAGCTACAATAGGAACAGGGAGTTAAATCTTTATATTTTGATATCATATGCCAAAGTCCATTTTACAACTGAGTTGGACACCATATAAAGATGTACTTTCGTTAATTTTGCTGACTATTAGAAACATTAGTGGTAAATTAATGAACTTGAAGAGTCTAGGATTGAAAGTTGAGGTCAAATTTATGCATTTATGCATTATGTTGTGAGGATGGATATGGAGACTGTCCTCTCATAAGGAATCCATTGGTTGAACAAATGTTTTTTATTTAAAACTCAAAATTAATAAATTCCAACCCCTAAAGACATTGGGGGTCATTACGACCCCAGCGGTCGGTGCTATACTGGAAGTATTACCGCCAACAGGCTGGCAGTACCTACCTCTACTATTATGACATTGGCGGTTTGGCCAAAGCCAAACCGCCAAGTCAACACAAAGACCACCACAGCGCTAACGACCGTTGTGCTGGAGACTTCAGTCTCCAGCCCGGCGGCCGACACTAGGCCGCCCATGGCATTTTGACCCCACCCACCTCTGTGGTTTCTGTACCGCCACGGAAACCATGGCGGTAGGCACTATAAGTGCCAGGGAATTCCTTCCCTAGCACTGATAGGGGTCCCCCCTGCCCCTCTCCCCCTCCCCAGAGTCCTCCCCCATCCTCCCCCTCTCACTCCCGACCCCCCACATATACACGCACATACATACATACCCATACACACATGCATACACACATTCACCCTACGCATGCATACACTCATACACACTCACAGCAACACACACGGACATACATCCAGGCACACATGCAATCACACAACACAACATGCACGTACACACACACACACACTCATGCACACACGCATTACACACTCATGCACACATTCACACACAGTCACACACACCCACACATGCACACAACACCCCCTCTCCTGTCAGAGAACCCAACTTACCTGCTTGCAGGGGGTCCTCTGGCAGGAGACGGGACGCAGCCGTAATGGCATGGACAGCCGGTAGCCGCAGTGACAGTAGGTTGGCGGCCGTCGCCGTGGCGGTAGGTGGCATTTGCCACCAAGGTCTAATGAGGGCCATAATGGCTTTAATTTTGGAATGCATTACATTTTTTTAAAATCAGAATATTTACATGCTTACAATATTGGCAATAAAATAACTTTAAAAGAATGAAATGTAAAAGGTGAGGGGTTAGGTGGGAAAACCTAATTTACATTGGTTCCAATTCAGGGAGCACAATGGAAGATAAATCAGCCAGTTAGATCTGTGTGAGTCCAAAACTGAAGCACAGGGATTTAGGGAGGCTCAGGGAGACATTGAAGGTATATATGCTGTACAGCTGCCCGTTTAGGGGCACAAATCCGGTTATTGCCATTGATTAAACACAAGGAACTCCTTGGAAGTTCTTGTCTCTCTGACTGATATTTCTGGGGGGCGTTTCTTGGATTTTTCTGGGCTGAAACTGCTCAAAATGTGCTTAGTGAAAGTACGGAGTACGAGGGAGTCTCCTCACAATATGAAGCTGTCTGCAAGCAGTTGTGGATTTGAAGATCCAACATCGGTTTCCATGCTGCCAAAAGCAGAACATTTTAACTTTACTCTCATCTCAGTACAACAATGTTGTTTTTTACTACATACAGTTTAATCGTTTGATGTCAGTTTTAATGAAAGCACTGCTTTCTTTTTTATTTTCATGTCATTTAGTTGTGTTACTCAGTCTGCATCTGGATTTGTTTTTCTTCGAAGTGGGCCTGAAGACTAGTTTCCTCAGCGGGGTGAATTTGTATAAAACAAGTGAAATCAAGTTTGAACCACAGACTTTTGATAAATCCTCTGGGTGGTATACTGGGGCTCAGAATGGGTTACAGACTCCAAAAGCTGTATGGTGCCACACAAATAGCATAAATGCTTTGTAATGCTCATAATGTAACGTAGCGTAATGCAGCATAACCTAACATTGCGAGTTCGGCAGACGGGAGGACCCGTTCGCTGAACTTCTGACGGGGAGGTTGCTGCCTTACTTGCGACCTCTCCGCTGGACCCATTATGACTTTCCTGCTGGGCTGACGGGCAGAAAGCAAGGTTTTAGCTCGTTAGCCCAGCGGGAAAGTGGTGGCAGCATTGTCGCTGGCTCATAATCGAGCCGGCAGCCATGCTGCCACCTACAGGGGGCACCAGGACCCTTGTAATGCACACTGTCTGCACAGCAGTATTACAAGGGTGCTGGGCAGAGGGATCCCTGCACAGCCCATGCCCTGGGCATGGGCAGTGCAGGAGCCTCCCTGTGGCCCCTGCATCTGTTCTCCTCCAGCCATTTCATGGCAGTAAAACTACCATGAAAGGCTGGCAGAGCACCAGGTTGTAATCAGCAGGGCGACATAGAGTTCATGCCCTAGGCAGGGCAGGGGGCCACCTGCGGCACCCTGCACCTGCTCTCCACTAGCCTTTTCATGGTGGTGTAACCACCATGAAAAGGCTGTCAGAGAACCAGGTTTTAATCAGCAGGGCGGCGTTGAGTTCAGCGCAGCCCTGGCTAATTCCAACCTGCACCACCGTCAGCCTGTCTGGAACATTGTTCCCGGCAAAGACGGTGGTCGTTTGGTGGTCTGACCGCCAAACTCTTTATTTGGCGTTTGGGTGTCGGACCGCCAAATTCCTAATTTGGCGGTGGAGTTTGAACAGCCAAACCAGCGGCGGTCATGACCGCCACTACCAGTCTGGCGGTCTGTTGACTGCCAGACTTATTATGAGGCCCAATATGTTCTCCTTTGCAAAGTTTCTGGGAACATTACACTTTCCACTTCAAGACATAAGTGGCCATTTATTATATGCTCCGCATAGGTCCAGTATGCATTTTTGCTCACTGTTTGTGTCCATGGGGCACTTAAATATTACACAGGAGGTCACAGATGCTTGTGCGGCTCTTTCTGTAATATGAATAGTGGTGGTGCGTAGTCTGCACCTACACAATAATAAGCAGATTCTCTTATTTGTATGAGTGAGTAGCCCCACACAAACAAGGGAGTGAGTTGGCCATATTACAGGGGCTAGCATGTTATAGGTAGGTTCACTGATAGTGTGCCACATATGAAGTGCCACACCAACTGAGGGTGACCCTTGAGAAGAGGATACAGATATCCCGGAGACTCAATTGGCATCTCCTTGCAGAATGATGCAGTCACAAATTGCGCCTGCATGCTGTGGAAGCCTCTTAAAATAAGTTTGTCCCACTGGTAGTAAAAGATGGACACTCAGAGTCAATGAAACTTGTCATTTCTATTCTTTTTTCTAGAGAGAATTCTCAGTCAGCCCAAACTAATGTAACTGGAAAAAAAAAATGAGTAACAAGGAAATGGACTTCAAAAAGATTGTCATTTGACATTACAGATAATAGAACCATTGCTCATTTTCTTCTGCTAAGGAGCGCAAGAAGGTGTAGCCACCAATCGTTTGACCATCAAGCAGGGTGTTCTTGTTCCTTATCCCCTATGCCATCTAACACTCTCTTTTGGCTGCTTATATGAGGGCTTTGGAATTAAGCTACTTTTCCAGTTCTGGGCATTAAGGTAGAGTGAGATGTGGCAACAGCAGGAGAAGTCCGCAGTGGGTGGCTATGCTGCCCCATTGTCATTCCTCCTTGAAGTGACAAAAAAACAAGGTGATAAGATGACTCCTTTAAATAATTCAAGCCACTGCCAATCACTTGGGGTGTCTCCCAGTCCATAACCTTTCACCCACTTTGTCACTGTGGAAAGAGATTTGCAAATCAGTCTTGGTCCTGCCCTACTGGGAACAGTCCAGCCCAAACTACCAGATCAGGACCCCTCCACACAAGAACGCAAACAGCCACAGTCTTTTGGCCTACTTAAGACTTGTCAGTGATTTATAGCCTGAATCCTGTGGCAAACCAGCAGTCTTGGTATACTGGTTGAACTCAGATCATCTTCTCCAACAAAAAGCAAGGTGACAGAGGAAATTCGTAAATCAGCCTTAGCCACTGTTGATCACGCTGGGCTTCATAAGCCTATTGGTTTTCACCTACTATGCCACTCTAGATGCACAGCAGCCATATGGAAATCTCTCTTGGTCCTGCTCTAATAGAAACAATCCAGCCCAAGCCCCCAGGACAGTTCCCCGCAAATTAGGAACATAAGCAATTCCAATGTTTTAGTCTTTTTAGACCCCATCAGTAAAGTAAAGCTTGAGTTAAGTGGCCCAGTGAGAAAACGAGCAATGCCTAAGCATGCCAGTTGCAGTCAGGGCATATACTACAACAAAAAGCAAGGTGATGAAAGGAATGCTTGAATTAATCTCAGCATCTGGAGATTGTTAGGGCTGCATCCCAGTCCATCATTTTTTGCCCACTGGACTGGAATGTGGCCCGGAGTAAATTACCAGTGGTTTAGATTAATGGAATCAGTTCACCCATCACTTTTTATTTTCCTTAGTGTGATGCTTTGTACCATAGTAATCACACTGTACCTCACTGATAAGGGGATCTGGCCTGGCAGTTCAGGCTGAACTGTTGCCATTGGAGAAGAGCCAACTCTATTTTCACCTGACCAGACTGTAATGTGGACTGGAGTAATTATCAGAGATTGAAATATATTCATCCATTCCACCCATCACCTCTCCATCCAGCAGCATGTGGCAGAGAAGTGCATGAGTACAGAACTATTTCCAGGTACATGTACCTTACCTGCAGTCTAATAATCCCACAGGAAGTAAGGTTGATAATGGGGGTCCTTCCATGTGGAGAGAAAGAGCACAGGCCTCTATGTCTCAGCTGCCTCCTGTCCTGAATGGTAGGCAGGAAAGTGTGGTCAGTATCCTTGTGATACTTCACTTCACCCAGAAGAGCTCTTGCACTGCACTTGCCCTGCACTTTGATGCCTCTATCAGAGAACCAGCCCATCAACTTACTTTCTTCAGTGGAAAAAGAATAGGGTCCAAACCCTTGGTAGATGGCATATATGATGCTGGATTGTCAAGGAGTGAGGCGGGTGCCATCTTTCCTTTTCAATTCCTTGTTAACTGTATATTTTGAGTGGGGCATGTAGCCTGCAAGGAACTAGACTTCCAGAGTTTGGCATCCCTGCAGAATTAATGTGTAATTCTGAGCAGAGGCATTATTGAAGGGTTTCTGGGATTCACATTTTAACTGTTTATACTAATACTGACATCCTCTGTGGGTGCCTTTTCACCTTGTGAGAAGCTGTCAACCACATTAGGAAAATGTGCTCACTGTTTAGCCATCAATTTTAAAGGTTCTGTTGTGGTGATTCCAGTGTTCTATGACATAGCGCCTGATTTAGAGTTTGGTGGACGGGTTACACTGTAACAAATGTGACAGATATCCCATCCACCATATTATGATCTCCAAAGGCTATTATGGGATTGTAATACAGTGGATCGGATATCTGTCACTTTTGAGATGGAGTAACCACTTCCACCAAACTCTAAACCAGGCCCATAGGCCCTCATTATGACATTGGTGGTAAATGCCGCTTACCGCCACGCGGATGGCCGCCAACATACCGCCACGGTGGCGAATATCCATTCACCATATTATGACACACACACACCAATCTGACAGAATACAGCCACATACACAAATCTGCCAGCCCAAAGGTCAGTGGAAAAGTGGCAGTCGCAACACCCTTACCGTTATGCCAACACAAGGCGCCCCCGGTTCACTGATGAGGTGTTAAGGGTCATGGTGGAGAAAATTGTCAGGGTAGAGCCACAGCTGTTTGGAGCACAGGTACAGCAGATATCCATTGCAAGGAAGATGGAGCTATGGTGGAGAATTGTGGACAGGGTGAATTCCTTGGGACAGCACCCATGAACAAGGGACGACATCAGGAAGAGGTGGGATGACCTACGGGAGAAGGTACGTTCTGTAGCAGCAAGGCACCAGCTCGCCATACAGAAGACTGGTGGTGGACCCCCACCTCCTCCCCCGCAGCTCATGGCATGGGATGTGCAAGTCTTGGCATTACTGCATCCTGAGGGACTCACTGGAGTTGCTGGAGCACTGGACACTGGTGAGTCAACATTTATTACTTTATAACCCCCCTACCTGCATGTCACACCCCCTCACCCCCTCACCCTCACTCCCATCACTTCACTCCATCCCACACACTGCACCTACACATATGACTAACCCAAATGCCCAGCCCTGTATGTTATACCAATGCATGGACAGCCCTCCCAGCCCTGCATGGACACCCATCACTAAAACATGCACAGCATAGAGGAACTAACAATCCCACAATACATCACCATACACAAGCAAAAGGTGGCAATGCAACACCAACGATAGAGGGGAAGCCAGGGATGTACACTATGTCACACACATGAAGTATAATACATCACTTACATCCCCACAGGTACTCTAGCCAATGTCAGCGGAGAGGAGGTGCCACGACTATCCAGTCCCCCATCAGAAGATGCCCCCAGTGATAACAGTAACTCTGGACTTCTGGATCTGGATGACCTACCAGGCCCATCAGGGACCACTGGACAGCCGGGCATCCAAGCCCACTCGCAGTCCACCACAGAGACTCCCCCTTCAGTATCCAACACCACAGCACCCACCTGGCATACCCACACCTCTGTCCCCAGGGCACGTCAATCAGCAGTGTGCCCACCTGTACAGGGACCCCAGTCCACACCTCATACCCAAGACAATCAGGGACCTGGGGTCAGTGGCAGATGGCAAACCGTTCAGGGGACAGGGGCACAGGCAATAAGGAACACTGGGAGGACTGCTGTGCACCGGGGAGGTCAGGACCAGGGAACCAATTCTCCAGGAGGCACTCTCCGAGATCCTGGGTGCCTACCAACATTCCCAGGACACGATTGGCCAGATCCTTGACAACGTGCAGGAGAACAGGCGGCTGCAGGAGGGACAGTATCAGAGGATCAGGGAGGACTTGCAGGCCATTAACACCACCCTGATCCCCATAGCAGGGGTGCTGGCAGACATGGCCAACATCATGAGGGAGGCAACTGCACATCAGTGGGCCCCTACCACTGGTCAGTCCATTGACCAGCCCTCCACTTCTGCTGCAGCTAGTGGGCAGGAGACCCACCACAGGACCCACAGGCCACCAGCACCCCTCCCCCTGCAGAAGGTGGACCACCCCGCAAACCTTCCCTGAACCCAGACCCAGACAGAAGCCAGAGACACTTGCCAAGACCCCCACCAGGAAATTAGACTCTCCTGATTGTCCCCCTTGTGTCACACTCAGTCACCTTGTCCACTTTGAACAGCCGTTGCTCCCCTTCCTATGGCCCCTTGGACACTGCACCTGTGCTACGAACAGACTGGATCAATACCCTGGACTTTCCGCCATCATCACCATTTTATTGCACTTTCCCCTCAATTTCTTAGCATTACAATAAACACCCTTGAACACAACTTGACTACTAGTATTTTATATATTGAAAATGTGTATGTATGGAAACAGTCACATCCATTGCAAATGAACTGTACACTGTGAGATCATAGAAATAATTACCTGTAGCTTGTAGTAGTCAGCACATCAATACACAGTTGTTATATCACCAACATCTGTAAAATGACAAACCATAGGTGACAGTAAGTTGAGATAAAAAGGAAGGTAATGCCATCATGCTACAGCCACACAGAATACACCAATAGTCATAGGAATGGTCAGTTTCTCTGTTTCACCTGTGTGACATTGGAAGTATCGGCGGATAACTGATGTTCTGTTGTCCTCATCATCATCCTCAGCCTCTTCATCCTCACTGTCATCAGGGTCTACTGCTGCCACAGGGGCATCTCCAGTCTCCTCCTCCTGCAGAAATGGTACATGGCGTCTGAGGGCAAGGTTGTGCAATATGCATCATGCCACTACTATCTGGCAGACCTTCTCGGGTGAGTAGCACAGGGATCCACCTGTCAGATGGAGGCACCTGAACCTGGCCTTCAGGAGGCCGAAGGTCCTCTCGATGATCCATCTGGTTCACCTATGTGGCTCATTATAACATTCCTCAGGCCCTGTCCTGGCATTCCTCACAGGGGTCAGCAGCCATGATTTGGGTAGCCAGAGTCACCTGCAAGTATTGAGGGAGCACATTTAGCCTCACAAAATCCTATGGTGTTAACACCAGAAGGCATACACTAACATACAGTGGGTGGGGACCAAGGCTCACCTATTAGCCACACCCTGCGCCTCTGTACTTGAGCCATCACACTTTGGATGTTGCTATTCCTCAGAACAAAGGCATCATGCACTGACCCAGGATACTTAGCACTGACGTGGGAGATGTACTCGTCCGCCAGGCACACCATCTGCACATTCAGTGAGTGGAAACTCTTCCGATTCTTGAACACCTGTCCATTCTGGTGGGGGGGACAAGTGCAATATGTGTACCGTCAATCGCCCAAATAATATTGGGGATATGTCCCATTGCATAGAATCCAGCCTTCACAGTGGCCAATTTTTCCACTTGGGGAAAGAAATGTAGCTGCACATGTGTTTTACCAGGGCAGACAACACTCTTGCCAGCACGATTGAGAAAATTGGTGGTGACATTCCTGCTGTCAAACCTACTGTCACTTGGAAGGATCCAGTTGCCAAGAAATGGAGCACTGATAGCACTTGCACAAGAAGGGGGATCCCAGTTGGATAACGGATAGATGAGATCAGGTCTGGCTCCAAGTGGGCACACAGCTCTGTGATTGTGGCCCAGTTTATAGGTGAGGATAACGTGCCTGTCCTCCAGTGTAGCTAAGTCCATCAGGGGTCTGTACACGGGGGTATGTCTCCACCTCCTATTCATCCGCAGCAGTAGGTATCTAAGGGACACAAGGGTGAGTAGGCTGTCACAATTGGAACAATGGAACCACAACTGCAGTCTACTTGGTGCACTTATGTAATGGTACAGTGTTCATTGCAAGGTATGTGCCAATCTAATCTGTGTTGCAGTTTATTTTCATATGATTATTTCCCCCCCCAGAAATGGCGACCACCCATCCTGTATGTAGGGACAGGTGGAAGTGAGGTAATTCCGCTGACGTCGGGCGTCGTGACGAAAGGCGGTCTTGCGCTGCTGTGCAATTCCTCATTGGATAATATGGGTTTCTATGGAGTACAGTGACCAATGGGTATCTGCGCCAGTGGTGACGGTGTACACCGATACGGACGTGACCACCATTTTCTATCTGATTCTTCACTTATAGCCTGACCTTCAACAGGAAAAGATCTACACTGAGAGTGCTGCTGTGACCTGTGTCCGGAACCTACCATGGCCCGTGTGACTGGGGAAAGGTCCCTGCCTTCACTTCGGAGGAGATGGAGCAACTGGTGGATGGGGTCCTACCCTAGTATGGGCTGCTGTATGGTCCTCCAGACCAACGGGTTAGTAAACTTTGGGCACGATGCATGTGGGAAGGATGAATGGAGATGTGTGTGTAACCATTGTGTAAGGGGGGTTGGGGGAATGTCTTGTGGTGGTGTACATGTATTGCGCTGATTGACTTGTCTGCCAATGGTGATGGAAACAGGTATGGTGGGCCATTTGTGTGACAGGGTGGACTGTTTGCTTAATGGTGTGCTCCTGTGTGTATTGCCTCTGCAGGTCAGCGCCCATCAAAAGAAGGGAATATGGCATGCCATCGCCAAAGATGTGCGGACCCTTGGGGTCTATGGCAGGCGGAGCACTCACTGTCGGAAACAGTGGGAGGACCTGAGATGCTGGGCACGGAAGACTACGGAGGCCCAGCTGGGCATAGCCTCCCAATGAGGAAGGTGTGTCCATCGAACACTGACCCCTCTGATGGCCCGCATACTGGCAGTGGCCTACCCTGATCTGGATGGGCACTTGAGGGAATCACAGAAGCCAGAAGGGGGTGAGTACAGTGGGTATCATTACATATTTTGGCAGTTGGGATGGGATGTGGGTGGTGGGTGTGAGTTAGTGGGTGCCCCTAAGGCCAGGCCAGACATTGCAGCATGGGTCATCTCTGGGGTATTATGTGTATGGCAAATACAGGTAGCCTAGCTTGTTAGCAGTCCATTTCAGGCAGGACATCGTGGGTCCCAGGAGTGCTGCAGTTGGCGGTGTGTGGCCCTCATCTTGCCTTAGTATCTAGCCATATAAATGGTAGTGCAATGCATAGTGCTTAAACCTGTTCCCTGTGTGTGACAGTGCTGTGTATGCCAACTGTGATGTTGGTACAGTCATTGACCCTGTGTTTACTTTGTCTCTCTCCCCCCTTTTTTTGTTCTGACATCCTATCCTTGTGTGCATTAGCATCATCTGGTAGAGGAGCAGGGGTACCAGTGACAGAGGGAGCTGCATCCCACAGGACCCAGGAGGCAGAGTCCACCAATGCCGAGGGAACCAGTTGGACGGAGGGAGAGGGGAGCACTACAGCAGAGACAGGAGGTGACAACACAGACTCAGATACCTCCTCCGATGGAAGCTCCCTGGTGGTGGCAGACACCTTTGTGACCACCCCAGCTGCAGGTACAGCCACCATCCCCATACCAGCACTGCCTCCCAGTAGCCCCTCAGTGAGTTGCCAGTGCTCGCTCACCCAGGAGGGTGGGCATCTCCTTAGCACCCGGCACCTCAGGCCCTGACCCAGTCAGCCCTGCTGCCCTGAATGAGGAGGGTATTGACCTCCTGAGATCCATCCCTGCAGCGCAATCAACCATTGTGAATACCATCCAAGGGCTAGCATCCCAGATGCAGCAATGCATTCCTGTGGGCATTCACTGTGGATTGGCGGCCCAACAGAGATCGATTCAGGCTCTGGCCTCCTCTCTGATGGCAGCCATTGTCCCTGTTTCTACCATCCCCCCTCCAACTACCACTTCCCAGTCCCATTCTCCTCAACCCCAACCCATCCCAGGCACACATACAGACAAGCATGCACACAAGACAACACCCAAGAGTGGCACAGGCAAACACAAGCACCACACATCATCCCACAAGCACTCACGCAAACACCATACAGTTGCAGACACGAAAACATCCACTGCCTCCACTGTCTCCCCCTCCTCCTCCTCCTCCCAGTCACCACCACACTCACACCTGCATGCACTACATCAACATCCACCACCAGCATCACCACACCAAGCAGCACACACACCTCACTAGCAGACACCTCCACAACATCCATGCAAGCGTCCCCTCTGTCCTCTCCCGCCCTGTCTGTCCCCCCTCCTAAAGGACACAAATGCAAGCACTCACACACCCAACAGCCATCCACCTCACATCAGCATACAGCTCATGCACCTGCACCCAAATCCAGCAGACACACACCTTCTACAACCACTCCCTCAACCTCCACTCCCATCACTCCTCCCGCCTCCCGCTCCACCATCCCTAAAAAGCCTTTCTTTGCCCAACTTGATCTCTTCTCTCGCCTCCCCCCTCCGTCCTGCCCGTAAGAGCAGGGTCCCAAAGACAGAGCCCATCACCTCAGCCAACCAGTCCAGGGGGACAATGGTGGCACCACCTATTCATGGTGGTAAGGATACCAAATCAGGCAAGAAGGGGAAGGAGCCTACACCTCCAGGCAAGAAGGGGAAGGAGCCTGCACCTCCAAGCAAGAAGGGGAAGGAGCCTGCACCTCCAGGCAGGAAGGGGAAGGAGCCTGCACCTCCATCCAAGAAGGGGAAGAAGCCATTGACCCCTGCCAGAAAGGGTAAGGAATCCACACCCCATTTCATGGACGGGAAGAAGCCCTTTACTCCAGCGGAGGTTGCCAGGATGACACCTCCACCGCCACCAGTGGTCATGGGGTCCCCACCGTCAGATGAGAAAGGGCAGCCATCACCAGCTGTAGAGGCCGCCCAGGAGGCACCTCCATCTGTCACCAATGTGCAGCCATCACCAACTGCAGAGGCTGCCCAGGAGACACCTCCATCTGCTACCAACGTGAAGCCATCACTTCCAGCAGAAGCCATGTAGGCCACCCTCCAGTGGCTGCTGAATGAGGGGCCTCCTCCAGAACGAGTGTGCAAGTCACCCACCTGAGAGACTGTGGCCTTGCTCTCCCCAGGACAGAGCAATGGGCATGTTGCCCCATCCAGAACCAGTGGTCAAGTCATCCACCTCAGAGACTGTGGCCTTGCTCTCCCCAGGACAGAGCAATGGGCATGTTGCCCCATCCAGAACCAGTGGTCAAGTCATCCACCTGAGAGACTTTGGCCTTGCACTCTCCAGGATAGAGCTATGGACATGGAGCCCTCTCCAGAACCAGTGGGCTTGTTCCCAAATCCGGCTGAGGTATCCCCCTCTCCCCCTGAGGTGCCTGCCCACTTACAAAATGATGCCCCTGCAGAGTTCTATCCAGATGAAGTCAGGATTCGAGTTGGGCCTCAGACTGTGCCCTGTGGCCATGTGGGCCCTTTAAACATTGGAGTGGGCAGTGTACATGTGTACAAATCTGTTTCATGGGCAGTTCGATAATTTATTGGCTGTTGATATTAATACATTCACTTTCGTACATTCCTGTTGTCCTTGCATTATTCTGCCGTGTATCACGGGCAAATTGTTTTTCGTGTGCAGCTGGACTTGTGTATGGTATGTGTGTGTCGGGGGGTGTCGTGCGTGTGTGTGTGTGTGCCACTCTCGTTTTCCTCCCTCCCTCTCTTATGGCTAGGCGGCTGTACTCACCGTCGTCGTCTTCGTCGGCGTTGGTGTTCCGGGTGGAGCATAACTTAGAAGATCACTGGGAAAACTTGCAGTTCGGGTTCCATGGCTGCGATATTCTTCCCTGTGTCTCCGATGGTGAGTCAGTTCTCTTCAGTGATGTGTTAACGCCAGGCTTTTTATGGCGTTGGTACCGCCCCAGAAAAGGTGGCGGTTTGCAGTGTCATAATATGGTGGGCGATACTTTGTCTCCCGTCTTGCTGTTGGCGGCTACCACCATGGTGGGTGTTGTTTTCACAGTGGCAGTTGGTGTGGTACATTGGCTGTCTATGGGAGTTCTTACCACCATGGTCATAATTTGGAGGTAGTTACTGCCAGCCTGTTGGCAGTATTACTGCCACTTTATCACTTTATCACTCACCACCAAATGAGGGACATTGTGTGGAATCAAATGACGTGGTGTCTTTGGTTGACATTTGGCCTTGTGGCCTCTGCTGCTGAAAACACACTTTGGCCCTCATTATGACATAGGCGGTAAATGCCGCCTACTGCCATACTATGACCGTAGCCAGAATTCCACCAGACGCATGGTGGAATTCTGGCTACGGTCATGGCGGCAGACGGCGGTAAGGTGGCGCTGCTGCCAGATCCATGATACGGCCTGGCGGTGTTCTGGTTGCGGACGGTGCTGCTGGCAGCAGCGCATCGTCCAGGCTCCTGCCAGAGGGGCCCTGCAAGCAGATAAGTCAGGTGCTCCGACAGGGGAGGGGGGTAGGGGTGTGTTGTGTGTGCGTGGGGGTGGGGGTGTGTGTTTGTTTCTGTGTGCGTGCATGCAGGTGTGGGGAGTTTGGAATACGTATGTGCATGAATGGATGTGAGTGTGTATGTATGTTGTGATGTGTGAATGCGTGTGTGCCTGTATGTATGTCAGTGTGTGTGGATGTGTGTGTGCCTGGATGTATGCATGCGTGGCTGAATGTAGGTATGCATGTGTGTATGCATGTGTATGTCTGTGCGTGTAGTTGTATGTATGTCGGGGGTCGGAAAGGGGAGGGGGAGGGTGGGAGAGAACTCTGGGAAGGTGGAGGGGGGTGGGCAGACCCCTATCAGTACCAGGGATGGAATTCCCTGGCACTGATAGTGCCTACCGCCATGGTTTTCGTGGCGGTAAAAAAGTCATGGAAACCATGGCAGTGGGGGGGGGGTGGAGGGGGGGTCATATTACCATGGGCGGCCTAGTGACGGCCGCCGGGGCAGAGGCTGTAGTCTCCAGGCTGGCAGTCATTACCACCATGGCCGTCGCTTTTGCCAAACCACCAATGTCATAATATGGTGGTATGTACCGCCAGCCTGTTGGCGGTACTACCGCCACTATAACACCGACCGCCGGGGTCGTAATTACCCTCTTTGTTTTATTAATAAACAGTTCCAGTTTGAACCACCTGTGCGGCTTGTCTTTGTAGTCTGGTAACAAGCAGGCCACTGCCGCCAAGACAAAAAACTTATTTTTGGTTGCTGAAAGAGATTGAAGTGACCTTTTTATACTAAATTTGTGTTCATGAGTAAGATGCTTTGACAGGGTTATGCATTGTATTGTAGCTTTTGTACAGCACTAACTACCCTTATTTGAGGTGCTGAAATATCATAAACATGGATAGCAAGCTACACTTTGTAGGGTGTGTGGTTGTGTGTGTTGTTTTTGTTTTGAACCTTTATGGGAAGTGTTGTCATGGCATGTGTGATCACCACCATTTTGTGGTTATCGTGTTATGTGATGGAGTGGAGAATAGTGAGAGACAGACATGTAAATTATAATTACAATAAGGCTAACAAGCTTAGCTATAGGAAAGTGGGTTGCTGTTTGCCTGTACACCAAATAAGGGGGTTATCAGAGAAGGACTAGTAGTCCATTCAGCAATATACGCCAGGCAGAAATGCTATTTATTTAGTAAAAGGATTCCTAAGGGCAATAATAGGACTTGGTGACATCACATAAGCAGCAACAATGCACCATTTTATTTATTTTGTAAACACTCTCTACTGCTGAACAAATACACACCATGAAGGAGAAGGATGTGGAAGAGCAACATGAGCAGAAATACACAAAGTTCAAAAGGCCCATATTCCACCTAATTCTGCTATGCCAGCGGAAGCCAAATTCTTGAGCAGAGGTTCATGTACATGCAGCAGGGCTGGGGGTGGTATGCCCCGTTTGCCATGGTGCTGCTGATTTTCTTAGCTAATTGAGTAAGAAACACTTGACTAATTAATGGGGACATAGATGAGGAGTTCTCATGCACTTGCACTACTCACTCATTTAGGCCCTGATTTATACGCAGGTTTGCACCAAAAAGTATAGTGCTGCATATAGTGCCGGCTTGCGCCATTCCAGTACGCCAGCCGGGCGCCTTATTAATGGAATGGTGCACTCCGGCACAAAGGATGGGCTAGCGTCAGAAAAATTGACATTAACTGGGTGGTGTGGCGGTATGGGAGATGGGTGTTTAGCATCAAAAAATTAGGCTAGGCTGGTTAGAGTGAAAAAAGATGACTCTAACCAGATTAGCGTCATTTCATGGCACTAAACCTAACATGCCACATGACTAGTCATGCCCACCACCCCAATGGTCAGCACAGGGGACAAGGGTCCCCTGGGCATGGCCATTGCACCCTGTGTCATGTATGGGGGCCCTTATCTGGGCCCCTATGTCATTTAAAAAAAAAAAAGGTAAATACTTACCTTTACTTACCTGGGATGGGGTCCCCCATCTTCTGCTTTCCCTCTGGTGTGGATGGGGGTGTCCCTGGGGCCTGGGGAGGGCACCTGTGGACTCATTCCATGGTATTCCACCATGGAAACGAGCCCACAGATCCCATAACACCTGCCCTGACCGTGGTGTTAAATAATGGTGCTAAGGCAAGTTTAGCGCCATTATTTAGGCCCGCCTCCCTCCCATGCACAATTTTTGCATGGGAGGATAAATAAGGTGCAGGGCCTTAGAGTCATTTTTTGCCCAGGAACGCCTACCTTGCATCTCATTGATGCAAGGTTGTTTTCCGCAGGCAAAAAATTACTTTAACTCCAATATTTTGATGCTGGACGGGTCTAGTGTCAAAATATAAATATGGAGTTAAGTTTGCGCTGAAATAGCGTAAGCTATTTCAGTGCAAACATAACATAAATATGCCCCATAGTTTCTAATGTGGTGGCTTTTCCTTGTACAGCTCAAACACTCTTTGAGATTTGGAATTCAGCCTTGTTGTTTTACATGCACAGTGGATTGTGCTTCAGAATGTGCACTTGGCCTTGTTTTAATTGCGTGGAGACCCTCATTCAGGACTATAATGTCCAGATCTACATTCGGCAGTGTCTGTAACTGTAACCACTGTATCATCATGCGGCATTCCTACATGCTCTTGGATAATCTCAAGGCATATATTCACATGAAACTCATTTAAGACAATTAGGGGGTCATTCTGACCGCGGCGGACGGCGGTCGCTGCCCGCCAAGCGGTTCCCGCCGAAAGACCGCTCCGCGGTCAAAAGACCGCAGCGGTCATTCTGGCTTTCCCACTGGGCCGGCGGGCGACCGCCGAAAGTCCGCCCGCCAGCCCAGCGGGAAACACCCTTCCCACGAGGACGCCAGCTCAGAATGGAGCCGGCGGAGTGGGAAGGTGCGACGGGTGCAGTTGCACCCGTCGCGAATTTCAGTGCCTGCAAAGCAGACACTGAAATTCTTCGTGGGGCCCTCTTACGGGGGCCCCTGCAGTGCCCATGCCATTGGCATGGGCACTGCAGGGGCCCCCAGGGGCCCCGCGGCACCCCCTACCGCCATCCTGTTCCTGGCGGGAGAACCGCCAGGAACCGGATGGCGGTAGGGGGTGTCAGAATCCCCATGGCGGCGGAGCGCGCTCCGCCGCCATGGAGGAATCTCAAGGGCAGCGGGAAGTCGGCGGTACACCGCCGACTTTCCGTTTCTGGCCACGGCTGAACCGCCGCGGTCAGAATGCCCAGCGGTGCACCGCCAGCCTGTTGGCGGTGCTACCGCCGACCTCCGCCATGGCGGTAATTACCGCCAGGGTCAGAATGACCCCCTTAATGTATGTAGAGAAGAAAAAATCTTGTTATCTGACTAAATCAATCAGTATATTTTAACTTAAAGACAGTACATTTTCTGTCATAACCATTGTGGTTTCTGTACTCCCACTAATACTTTCATCGTACCCTTGAGTCTCTTGAGCTACCTGCCTAGGGTCAAGTGGACTTGAATCCTGAATCACAGACTTTCACTTTTTCATTTGCTAGCGGTGTAAATCTACTTGTACAGATAATACCTATTTTTCTCCACCTCCATCTCCCGGTGACTGTATCAGATCTGCGCTTACTGGTGGCAGATTAGGGGTTTTTGTGTTTACCTCAATTGGGGTTGCTATTTGCAATAGAACTATATGCATTTCTAAATCAGGTTTCCCCACAGTGTCATATTGTTTTTTTGGTCTTGGATATCCTAATTCCTTCTTAACACAAAAGGAAGTTATTTGTGCTGATGGCAATTTCTGACATTTTGGCGTTTCTCCTATAATATCTTCTACCTCCTCTATGAGGTTGTCTATATCTGCTACTGTACAATTATCTGCTGCACTTCCCTTTAATTTCAGTGTTTTCCCCTTTCCAGAGGGTACTTCAGTTGCCTTTTGTTTCCCCTTTCTAATCCGTCCACCATAATGTATCCCTAAAGAATCCCCTTTATACAAGCTAAAAAATCAATTGGTTCAAACGTTTCTACGAAGCAAAGCAAAGGTTAAAAGCTACAATTAAAACAAACGCCTTAGATGGATATTATTAAATACAGCTAATCCACCATGAATGTGTTAAACGTGCTAAAACAGTCAGGTTAATATTGGCTGCTCACTTGCTTGATTCAGCTTAGCACTATATGACAGCAGCTAGCTCAAGCAACATCCACTCGAATGGGCACAAAATAACAAAATTGTTTTTCCTTATGAACATTTGTCTAGTTAGCCTATGCCAAAAGACCACTAGAGTCACTCTTTCCGATAGTTGTACTGCAATACCTGCTGTACGAGGTGGTTTCCTCCTGAAAAACCAGGGGGGCTCAAGATGGGTGTGGCCAGGCCAGCCCTTGGGAGTGGCCTGTGCTTGTCCCACACGGCAGAACTATGATGCGCTTATTTTTTTGTGGTGGTTGGTGAGAGCTTGAAGGTGACATTCTTCCACAAGTGGTCCACTGTGGCAGAGGAGAGGGCACTGATCTGGTTCACTGATGGCCCTTGCATGGATCTGGCGTTGATGATCTTCAGAGTCCACTTGTTTGGGGCGGCAGACACCAGGCCAAAATCTTTGATTAACTTTTCCACTTCCTTGTAGAACCACGGGGTATCCCAATTGTAGGGGACTGCACTTGCCCACTCTGCCCATTTTAGGCACCTCCACATTGGCAACAGGAAGAAGCGTGCCATCAGAAAGCCGACATGGCTCTCATTTTCAGTCCTCAGGGTGTTCCTCATGCCATGATACATGAAGATTCCCCTCAGGATGGTGGCGAGGACCGGCACTCCTTTGCCACCATTGTTGTGTGTCTTGAACATCACCTCCCTCTTCATTCTGTCCATCTTTGAGTTCCAGATAAAGTAGAAGATCGTTCATTTGAGGGCCTCTGCCGTTTGAGGTTGCACTGGCCATACTTGGGCGAAGTACTGGAGCACAAGCAGGATCTCGTTCTGCAGGACCAAATACTTCCCTTTGATCGCCAGCTTCCGCAGGATCCAGACTTGCAGCTTCTGTTTTGTCTTTGTCAGTCTGTCCTCCCATGTCTTCTCCACCGCACCTTCTCAGCCGAGCCAGATTCCAAGGATCTTCAGAAAATCCTGCTTGATGGGGAATGGCAGTGGGTCTCAGGTGGGATCAAGTGGCTGAAGAGTAGGTTTCTAACTTGTGCTGTTAATCTTTGCCCCTCATGCCTTTCCAAACTCAATACACATTTTCTGCAGTTTCTTCATGCACATCCACACAGAATACCGAGAAGTGAAGTTCTCACTGTACAATGATGATGGCTCGACTACCGTGCTCCAACCCAGACAATTCTTTAAAATACTTTATAGCTCTCCCCGAGTCATGGATTCAATGACCCAGAGGACTTAGGACTGAATGTTACAAAATATTTTCCTGGGGGAGCCTCTGCACTCCCTGCAGCCCCCACAACACTTAAAAACTATGTTGATGTTGCACCTGCTCGTTGTGGCACAAAAGTTGGGAAATATGCAAATTAGCCTCTTGCAAGACATTATGGGGAGCTCCCTCAGCCAGAGTAGTGAATATGTAATTAGTGGGTTCTGCCATGATGTGTTTTTTCTTGCATGTTTTCTTTTGTCTTTTTTCTGTTTTTTTGTTAGGATCAGTGTCCGGTAGCACCCAGGGCACCCACCACCTTAGTTCACATTGGGATAGCATGGGAAGCCAACTCTCACGCAACATGGCTGCTTCCCAGCCTAGCAGATACTATTCCTTTGCCAGTGCGGGAGTCAACAGGTGCATTTTCTAACTAAGTCCTTGCAGGTAGAAGTCTTTTGTTGTTGTGGGCCCAGGTGATTGGGGTCCGAGGGAGCTCCAGGAACAAGCCAGCCGCTGTACTGAGGTTACTTTCTGGGTCTTGTGGATGGGGTCCTCCGACTCTCTTATGTACCCACTGGGCCGTCACACAGCCCGCATTATTTTTGTGTCTGGCCCTGGTGGATGGGGGTCCCTGGGGCCAAAACAGCCTCTAGGGAGGGGGGCCCATTTATACCCCTTTCTCCAATACTCAATTAAAGTTGCATCGAACCCCGGGCACTGGGCATTTGACACTGCAACATGTCAAATCTTTTAAAGTTGTATAACTCTGGCCCAATGGGCCAGTTTCAATTATCTTTGGATTATTTGACTCCTGGTGGTGAGCACCCGGAACCTTATCAGAGCACCTCCTGACAACTAAAGGGGTGCACCTTTCAGGGAGCTGATTACACTGGTTCCCTGCTCCTGTGTTTTGTTCTCCACAGATCCCATGGCATCTTGGCTGTCTTGAAGGCCATCTGGGGGATGAAGCAGAACCCAAATCTGCTCCCAACAGGTCCTCAGGGGGCTTAGGGGGGGCAGTTCCACTGACCCTTGAGAGACCCATTTAGTCCTGGTGATCAGCTGCAGACAAAGTCCTTAGTCCATCAGGTGCATCAGGTGGCTTGTCCTTCCAGCTGGATTCGATTCTGGTTTCGTTGCCATCCAAGCCCTTGGTCTTGCTCTCAGTCTCCCTTGTGCAGGGGTTTACAAGTGAGGTTAGAATGGTCTAGGTGCTAGGCATCCCCGGCCAGTCTTAGGAAGCCACATCCTCCTTCAACCTCTGTCTCAACCCTCCTTGGACAATCAATTGTTGTAGAACTATTCCTCACCTGGTCAAAGTTCCTGTGCCCACCCAGAAGAATGGCTATGATAATGGGAAAACCTTCCCTTGTGTTCATGCTGAACCAGTTCTGGTACAGCACCCCCACCCACCTCCACTGGATGTGGAGTCAGGGTGGCTAGAGGAACAAAGGAAGGTGGCAGGCTGGTGTCACTGTCATCCACTTGTGAGAGGGAAGGCTTCTTTCAAGTGTAACCAGTGCTGGAGAACAGCTGCTAAACCATCCGGTCAAGGGAAACCCACCTTCTTCCTACAGCCAAGCCCTTTGTCCACTGTCTGCAATCATTTTACCTCTCGCCGCAGGGGGCCATCCAGTTACCAGGTGACAATGGAAGGCTTACAAGCTTTAGGCAAAAAATTGGCAACTTTTTAAGAGCAACCGTTGCCTAATGGTTTGACAAAATTAAATTTTAACATTAAATTCTATTTTGGAAATTATGATATGAGCTGGTTAAATATCTCTTTAGCTGTTACCAATCTGAATTTAGCATTTATTAAATGTAACAGCGTATCTCAATGATTCCCTATAGCAGCAGCCATCAATGCTACAGTGAAAATCGTTTTGGGGGATATTTCACTATAAGGTCATGTTTAACATAAACATCCATATGTCCCACATGCAATCAGTCTTTAGAGGTAATAAGGTGTACTTAGAGGTGATTTATTAATATTTAAAAGGAAGATTTAGGTCTGTTAAAAGGGGTTATTCTGACAGGTTGAGCTTGCAGTCTAAAACTGCCAAAGGCATGTTACCTATGTGGAGCTACATGTCTCTCACGCTCAGCCTGCACACATGCACACACACACACGTGTGCATACATGCTCAAATGTAACCAACCCAGTGCCCCTTACTTTAGCAGCTTCAAAACAGCCTTATCTTAAAAGACAGACACTGGTGGTAAACACACGCTGTGCGATTTACCATAAAATTGCGACCCAGGTAGTGAGATAAACCCACAGAAAAGGCCCAAAACTGGGTGATCAATAAGAGCAAAACATTCTGGCATACTAAATAAGCAGAACCTAATAGCAGCATTCCATTATTTCGGAATTGAGGGACAGAGCTTTTTTTATCATCTTCCTGAATGAATTCCCCTTGAAGGTAAGGACCCTGGTGATCTCAAAGAAGTAACTTCCCAGCATGGAAAAGTACTTCTGTAGATCAAAGAACCCAGTTTGGCACTGGAATAGATTTTCGAGGAGAGCACAAGACAAAGCTAATCCATTGCAAATTTGGCATGCCCTTTAAGGTCATGACAGCTAGATGCAAATTTGGTGGGTTCATGTTTCAATTGATTTGTAATCCTTGTTACTCCAAGAATATTTAGGAGCAACTGCTTCCCTGCGAAAATCCCACCCTTGACAAAGTTGTTGATTTTTCAAAAGGAATTGAAAATTCTTTGGAGGATACCAAACAAATAGAGCCATTACTGTTTCTACAACTGTTGAAAGAACTTCCATTCCAGGTGTAGTTTCTAAGCAGTCCAAGGAGCTTCAGGCTCGATCTTTGAGAGCAAAGGCATTGTTTAAATGAATGAACAGAATTATATGTTATGTTCACCAACTCACCTATCATCTGCTAGAAATTGCCCAGAAGTTGGACACCATTGTAAAAACTGTTGGAAGATTGGTCATTTTCTGAGTACCTACTAAGTGTTATCAAAGGAGGAGTCAAGCCCACTGGTAAAAAGATTCCTGAGTTTTCTTGGTCAGTGTAGTGTCAACATGCGTCAACATGCTTTAGAATACATCAAGAGAAGAAATGTCAGCACACCCTCCTTGCAATCCGTTGTGGAAAGTTTAAAGAGTTGAGTGAAGGTGGACATTGGTGCATATGGCTTGGCGCTGTTTTCACTTCGATTGCTGGCAAATATGAAAAACAAAAATAGGTTTTGACTCACATACATTATGGTCTATGGTGCACAAATGCTCCATTATAGAGAAAGAACTTCTTGCTTGTTTATGGGTTATTGAGAAATCTGGATGGTGCCTATGGGGAAGGCCTTTCCTTTCACTGACCAACCTCCATCCTTTGGTAAAAATTTCTAAATGGGGTAAAAGTCAGGAACTCTACAGCTATAGCTGCGATACTGTGTGAAATTTGTTAGGCTTCTCTTTTCATATTCAATATATTAAAATGGCAGAAGAATAGTGGAGCAGACTGCTTATTTAGGCTCCCAGTGAATGATAATAAAGAGTACAGACAAAAAGAAGTTAAAGCTCGAAGTAAATAATGATGTTTCATCCGAAGTCATAAAATATGTAAATGCTGGCTTACTGAGAGAAAATAAAGTGTGCAGAAGTATGTTTCACTGTGTTGTAAAATAGCTGAGGAGCTCTCTATTGCGTGTGGTAAGTTGGTGCGCCGTAGCAAGGAGGTGCTTCCGGTGTATTTCCATGACAGGATTATTGAGGTATACAAAAAGTGTTGGGTGAAATGCTTGACTTAATCTCAGCCACTGGTAATTACTTGGCTGCACCCCAGTCCTTCATTATTTTGCATACCATGCCTCCTCGGTTTGGACCAAGTATATGAAAATCAGTCTTTACCCTCTTACGGTGGGAACAGTCCAGCCCGAACTGCCAATCCAGGTTCTCCTGTAACAGGAACACAAGCAACCCAGGACTGTTTTAGCCCTTGTTATGGGCTCATCAGCAGAGTAAAGCTTGATTCTAGTAGCACAGTGTGCACAGGACCCACACCTTGTCATACCCTTCCCATTCGGGGCACCATACTAAAGTATACAAAAAGTGATGGATGGAATGCTTGAATTAATCTCAGCCATTGGTAATTACTGGGGCCCACATCTCAATCCATTGTTATTTTGCACACCATGCCACCTCAGATTGGACCCAGATATATGAAAATCAGTCTTGGCCCTGATCCAATGGGAACAGCCCACCCTGAACTGCCAAGATAGGCAGCACACTGTGGTTATTTGTAAATTACCTTCAGCAAAGGAAAGATTCAAAATTATGTTTGGTGGGCTGGCCTGGATAGTGAAGTTGACCAGCTGTTAGAAGAGGTGTAAGGGGTAGGGTGAGTGACAAGAGTTTAGTTAGTAAAACAGAGGCATAAAAGATAATTCCTTGTGTGTACTGTATTTGCGAGGGAAGACACCCCAGTAGAGATCATTACAGATAATGGTGTGCAATTTTCTTCTTTGGTAATTAAAAGTATTTTGGATTATTGTGAAATTAAACATGTAAGAATACACCTCTGTCGTCCCCAGAGTAATGGGAAAGATGAAATCTTCACCAAGGTGTTAGTGGGGGTAGGTACAGGTTCCACATTGAAGTAATGGGAATGTGTGGAAGGATCTTAAGGACCAGGTATGATCATTGCACAGAAAGCCTCATGTAGCCAAAGGAACATCACCCTTTGAGTTGAACATGTCAGAACAATCACATTGGAGCAGTGGCCTTTTTGGGTGGTAAAGATGTTTGCAAGAGGAGAGAGTGCAGTTGATTCATGGAGGGTCACCAAGTCAAAATCTGATGATATAAGCCCGAGAAGAGAAGAGAAAGTTGAGAAGTCATGCATGGTGTGTAGACTGAAGGTCCATGATTTGGTGATAGTCAGGAATCCTATTTGAAAGGTAAATGGCTGTCCACATTTCAAGAGCCTCAATGGGTGCATGAGATCAGTGTCTCATGTAGCATTAGGACTATGAGAGAGATACTGATTAAGTCATGGTTACTAGTGTTAGTAGAGAAAGCTTATTGGAAAGTTGTTGAGACCATCAGTTTGCTCTTCCCAGCACTACCCTCTTGTTTCCAGCAGAAAGAGTTCATGTGAAAATAGGAGGCGTTGCAGGATCTGGGATTATGTTTGTCTTCTACCAAGTTCACCTCTCAGATAGATTAGATTTGCATTCTTCCATACACTTTTATGTGTCTCAGCAAGTCATATTTTGATGTTTTCATTGGTACTCCCTCCTTACCTACACAAGATAGTTGAAACTGAGTTTTCACTATGACAATTTTAATCTGTTTAGCCTCTATTGTTCTTGCATCTCTATTTGCTGTATGCTTTCTTGTTTATTTTGTTAAAGGAAAAATGTGATGATGTCAGGGTTGCATGACATGGTGTGCAATGCTATGACCTGGTGTGGAATCTTTGCATGCTTCATGGAACCCTACTGCCTTCATGCTTTCTGGATGAAAAACTGCCTGGTGGCCTCTGCTGCTGCGTATGCACTTTGTGTTATCAACAAAAATGTCACCAGCACTGGTGTAGCTAAACTTTAGTGGTTCTTAGTGGTTGAAGTGGCTCTCAGTCTACACCTCCGACTTGAATAAAATGGCACCAGTGCTCCTGTGAATTCAAAAAGGTTCTCCTTCAAGAACTGAAGCAGCTTTCGCTTGAACTAAAAAGAGGTGGGGGGAGGTCAATTACTTGCAGATAGAGAGAGAGAGAGATAAAGTCTGATTGAGAGCACCTCGTGTTAGGCAGTAATGTTCAGTTATAACATGCTGCCATGGTGATGAGTGTTCTAGAGGATGTCATTGGATTCTAGAGAACAGTGGTGGCAGTTACAGGAGAGTAGGGAAGGGAGCTCTGTTTATGCTGATGGTTCCTAAATAAATTCTTGCTAACCTATCAGCATCTGGGCTACATCACTTCAATGTGGTGATGAGGGCCTGCCATATAGTGAAGCCAGTTGTGTGGAATTGGACCTGTTGCCTGATACTGGAAAGGCTATGTACCGCTGTGCATTAGTTTTTAAACGTGCTGTCTGCCGAAGGTAATACCAAACTCTGTTTCCATCACCGGCACCCTGGGGGCATATTTATGCCTATTTGCCAGTTTATGCTTTAATTTCTATGGGATTAATGAGGTGTTAAATGCAGCCTCAGAAACTTGATTGGAAGTACGCACGTCTTTTTTTTTTTCAAGCATGAGGAGCGTAGACTGCATTGCTAGACCAGCACGTGTGTGATGTGCATGCCTTGTTATTTTAAGTGCACAGAGCACATATTTCATTGACTGACCAGTGCATGTTTAACATGTTTAATCATAACCGGCACAGCACTCAGCTCCATGTTTGTCCACTAGTAAGAGCAGGGCTAAAAGTATTACCTTACCTCTGAGGGAATTTGAGTCTTCTCTTCTCTGATCAGGTGTGCTTGAGAGCTGACTGTTGTTGTGTTTGGCTCCCCCCTTCCTATGGGGGTCCTGACTTATTTGGATGTAAACACAAAGGATGACTATGAAGCTGTGACAAATAAAAATATCTTAGATTCAAGAGCAAAACTGTATTTAACATACTTGAGCACCATTTATAAAAGGATAGCACACTTTGACTTTGTAAAGGCAAGGTTAATTGTTTTTACTTGTCAATAATTGTCTCTTTGTGCCTCATTATGGAAAATCATTATGTTCAGTGTATGGCTGTTTCTCATAATTGTTTTAGTGCAAGCTGTTTTACCACCAACTGAATGGGAGGAATGGATCAAGAATTCTGAGAATTACTTGGAGGCCATTGATGGGTTAAATTTCAAACCTCTATGAAAAAGAGCTTTATGACTCAATGCATTGGGTACAGAAGGCCAACACATGTTCAGATGTTTACCAACAGCTACAGACCTAGACAATTCAGAAATTGGAGATATTTTAGTGGATGCTGGGAAAAGACAGAAATTCACTTTTGAAAAATAATCTACTTAGTTATGAAAAGCCATACATTTTCTACAGAATCACAAAATGTCACGAAACAGAAGATCAATTTGTAATCAAATCACAAGAGTTAGCTGTCAGTTATAACTTTGGCAACATTACTGATCAGGGATCAACTGATTGTGCAGTATAAAAAAGAAGAAAATGCAGGAGTAGTTATGGTCAGCGAGGAACCCAACTTTGAAAGAAGCTATTGACATTGTGAAGAATCAGACTCTTGCATGAAAGAAATGCAGCCAATGGATTCAAGGAGAGGTGAAGATGTAAATGTAATAGACAAAAAGGGAAGTGACTAAATCTTTCAAATTTGTTGTTGTCAAATGAAAGAATTATGCAGAGAAAATGAAGGAGAGTTCAAGCATATCTCCAAATACCACAAATTATAACAAGTCAGCATATAAGGGTTGTTACAGATGTGGAGGTATGTCACATGCTGTTGATTTCAAGGGGTGTTTTGCAAATGGCAAGGACTGTCACAAGTGTGGGAAGATGGGCATGTAACAGGAATATGCAAAGATATTCAACGGAAGGGTTGTTGTGGAGGGGAGATATGAATTTTAGGTTATGTAGATTCGACATTTTTATTTAAAGGACGTGTGGCCGAGGAAAAATGTGCATCTCACAAAAGGGTCCAGTCATTTTGGGTTGGCTCGGCAATATGATTTGCACATAATGCTTGATCCTAGATCTGAGGAACTGGAGTAAGCGATACAAGACAACAGGAGGCTAAACATCATATTGGATATGTTTGTGGATGCCTCTAGTGAAAATTAGATCCTTGAAAGGTTATGTTCATGAAATAAGATTAAAAGACTGTGCGTGTCCTATGAGGCATTGTATGAGGCAGGTTCCACTGGTAGTCATGGGGAAGAAAGGAAGTTGGATAAGATGCAGAGGGAAGGGATCATTGAGGCTGTAGAAGCTTCCCATTGGCTTTCCTCTGTGGTAATCACTAAAAGATGGGATAGCCATTTGTGTTGTTGTGTTGATTTAAGGAGCTTGAACCTATCATAGTGTTGGACAGCTTTCCACTTTCAATTGTAGATATGAAACAGTACTACTACTAAACAATGCAAAATATTTTACTAGGTCAAATTTGAAATCTGTATACCATCAGATTAATTTACATCCCGGGTCTAAAAACATTACTACAATTATCATGATAGAAAGGGCATTCCAATTTACCAGATGCCTTTTTGGCTTGACCTCAGCTTCAAGAGTTTTCCAGCGCATGACAAACAAATTATTTTAAAGACATGTCAAATATCCAGTGTTTCCAGGATGATATTTTAGTTTCTGGAGAAAAATAACAGGAACATAGAGTTTTAGGTACAGTGTTAGGTGTGTTAAGGGATGCTAGTTTAACAATTCGCAAAGAGAAGTGTAAATTTTTGCAAAAAGAGATTGAATATTTAGGATACTCCATTTCAAAATGCGGTATTAAGCTAAAGGGAGTTCTGCTGAAATCCATGAGAGAGGCTCCAGCTCGTCAGGGTAAAGATCAGTTGCATTTCTTCATCGGCTTGAGTATTATGTCAAATTTGTGAGCAACTTTTGTGAAAAAGACTGAACCTGTGAATGAGTTGTAAAATGTAAATGAAATTGAGTTGGACTGAAAGGCAGCAAAATGAAATCAGAAATTTATAATTCAAGAATGTTAACTCCATTCAATCCCAAAGAATTTTGACTGTAGATGCTAGTGCTCATAGCCTAGGAACAATTTTGTCACAAATCAAAAGTGGTGTGGAAAAAACAGTAGCATTTACTTCAAGATCTTTACATTTTACAGTAAACAATTAAACTGCTATTGAGTGTGTTTCATGTTACTTATGGATCACAACCGTTTCTCATTGTGTTGCAGTCAGGTGGGACTAACAAAGGTTTGCCAAGGTTGGACAGATTTGCTTCTCACCTACAAGAGTTTCCCTGCAGAGTGGAATAAGTGTTAGGGTGGAGAAATGTATGTTTGGCGAGATTACCTTTAGATTTAGAGGATATTGACGGTAGATCATGCAAAGCCTGGGAGATGAAATGTGTAGTGGCAAGCGTTGAGGATGCATTTGAAGGAGAGAGTGGTGTTACTAATCATGAGCAATGGAAAAAGGCTATGGAAGCTGACATTGTATTTCAAGATTTAGTAAGGAATATACCTCAGGGATTAAGAAAAAATGAACTGTAAGGACACCATTGTGAAGTTATGTCAAACTTCACGTTCAGTAAGGGTGCCATTAATACATTAGTCATAAGGGGTAAGAGGTATGTACCCCCGGAAGGGCTTAGGAAGGAACTAATTGAACTCACCCATGAAGCACATTTAAAGGAACCACTCATGAAAAGATGTTTGAAGAATAAGTTTTGGTGGTCGTGCAAGGATGATGATTTTAAGGACTGGGTGAAAGGATGTACATTCTGTAGGGAGAGGGAGAAGTATTTTAAAGTAGGTGATGAAGCAATGGGTCACTTGAGTGATGCAGGAGTTGCGTGGGTGAAGGTATGCATGGATTTCATCAGTCCATGTAGTTCTTACGAGAGTCTGAAGATTTTGCTGTAGCAGTAGTAGATGTATTTTCAAGATGGGTGTTTCTGGAATTTGAGAAAAAGATTACCTTGGGAAGTGTTATCAAGGGTTTGAGGGAGATTTTCAGAAGAGATGGGTGTCCGGGATTGGTCATGCCTGACATCAACAGGGTAATGCCATTGTTAAATGGGCAAACCGAGTGATCAAGGGAACAATGCAAACAGCAGTGAATGGCAAGAAAAAAGTAAAAGATACTGTTGAGGTGATGACTTGGGCATAGAATGTCACCTCGAATGGGTTTATGGGAAAACCATATTTTGTAAATATGAGGGGAAAAGATCTGAAAATAAACTTTCTTCACAGTTGATGACTCAGCGGAGTAGTGAGAGAGAGTGGAAAGATGCTCTGAGATGGGGTGGGATTGTGGCAGGACACTATATGAAAATCTAATTGGGGAGGAAAATTAATGGTGCAAATACATTTTCTGAGCCCCACGTCGATAAAGAGTGTACATAATTGGCATTTTGTGCTGAAGAAGGGACACAGGTGGAATAAAAGAACAGTTGCCGTATATCTTAAAAGTGATTGGAAGATGTAGAATGAACTGGAGAAGAGAGGTCGACCTAGCACCACAAGAGGTGTGGTACAGTGGCTAGAGCTACTGACTTTGTTACATGGGACTGAGGTTCGATTCCCCAACTTTGGCACTTGACTCCACATCATGTAATACCTAACCTCCCCAAAAAGTGACCGTCGTGTTCCCTCAAATGTCAGAGATGCGTATTCAAGGAAACGAAAGAGTGGAGAATGAAACTGTGCCCTGTACTATTCCATGTATGCACTGGCTGTTACCTATAGTGCACGTTGAAAAGACTGCACTTTTCTGTTTGCTAACAGGACAAACAAGCCCAGTCTATGCCCGGGGCACCCAGTTAGGAGCAAATCAGGGCAGTGCAAACCTGTACTAATATAGCCTCACGTTTCCAGGCCTTGGGTTTTCTGTTAGAAATTATTGCCATAAGTTGTATAAGATGTTAATAGCTCATTGGAAGAGATCATGAACAAGACTCCTCAAAATCATTAGTTTTTCCCCAAGGCAGTCTTTAAAAGCCCCCAGTGGACCACGTCATGGTGACCGTCATCAAACCCATTACCAGCAGTAATCAGTAAAGTATGTAAATAGAAAAATGTGAAAAGGAACATGTCAAAAAGGCATCATTTAATGTTTTGGGCTAATGCTATACTGTAGGGCGACATGAATACAGAATGCATTCCTCTGTTTAAAATGTGTAGGGGTAAAAGGTGTTAAAAGCCAGTACTGGTAGTGCAAACAAAAGCATAAAAGGGCAAAGAGTGTAATGTAAGGGAGTTAGGTAGGCAAAGAGGTCATTAATTATAGCAGGTTACTTGCTTGAACCCTGGTGGGTCGACTGAGACATTCATTCTTCCTAGGTCTACAAATTGTGTGCCACTGCAGAACTGTGAAATGACAAAACAGTGGTACCATGTTCACTTACACACCAAGCTATTATCTATTATTACACTGGGTATGTACCGAATGACCACAGAGGTGGTGCTACTTGATAAATATGAATTGCCTATCTTTCCAAAAAAGTGGAAATTGTGGAATTACATGTATGGGTGAATTGATTGTTGTTTAGTGTGACAGGTGTAAATAGCAAGGCCAATATTTATACTTTTTTAGCGCCGCATTTGCGCCGCTTTTTGACCCAAAAATGACGCAAACCTCCAAAATACAATTGGCCCATATTTATACTTTTTGACGCAAAACTGCGCTAACGCAGTTTTGCGCCAAAAAAATTAGCGCCGGCTAACGCCATTCTGAAATAGCCGCCGGCGCTGTCTGGTGTGCGTTAAAAAAAAAGACGTACACCAGGCAGCGCCGGCGTAGGGGGAAAATGGCGTATGGGCGTCCACAAATGGTGCAAGTCAGGCTGAGGCAAAAAAATCGCCACAACCCGATTTGCGCCATTTTTTTACGACGCCCATCCCCCATTGAAATGACTCCTGTCTTAGCAAAGACAGGAGTCATGCCCCCTTGCCCAATGGCCATGCCCAGGGGACTTCTGTCCCCTGGGCATGGTCATTGGGCGTAGTGGCATGTAGGGGGGCACAAATCAGGCCCCCCTATGCCACAAAAAAAAATTACAAAAAATACTTACCTGGACTTACCTTAATGTCCCTGGGGTGGGTCCCTCCATCCTTGGGTGTCCTCCTGGGGTGGGCAAGGGTGGCAGGGGGTGTCCCTGGGGGCAGGGGAGGGCACCTCTGGGCTCATTCTGAGCCCACAGGTCCCTTAACGCCTGCCCTGACCCAGGCGCTAAAATCCGGCACAAATGCGGGTTTTTTAGACCCGCCCACTCCCGGGCGTCATTTTTGCCCGGGAGTATAAATACGACGCGTATGCATCGCAGTCATTTTTTAAGACGGGAACGCCTACCTTGCATATCATTAACGCAAGGAAGGTGTTCACGCAAAAAAATGACGCTAACTCCATGAACTTTGGCGCTAGACGCGTCTAACGCCAAAGTATAAATATGGAGTTAGTTTTGCGTCGAATTTGCGTCGAAAAAAACGACGCAAATTCGGCACAAACGGGGTATAAATATGCCCCAATTGTTTTTTGTAAGTTTACGCTGCTTTTGCACCAAAAAGCGGCACAATTGCGGCGCTAAAAAAGTATAAATATGGGCTCATGTGTCTGCATCATAATATGGTTAACATATTAAAACTATCTGGGGAGAACCTGCTGCAGCAACTGCTACCTATGACTTGCACTTTTGTATTCTCTGTCTCTGCTCATGCTACCTCTCGTCTCCGTGTCATGATGGCACCAGGAGATCAGTAGGAACAGAGGGTCCTGAAAGCTCAGTTAACTTTCGGAACTTCCCACACCTCACCTTCCCAACCATCATTGTCACATAGGAGGCTATAGAGGGGCTAGGTGGAGAACAGGCCGTACTCCTTGTGATATCATCAGAGTCATCCGGTGCGTGATGGCAAACATCCTGCTCCCAGCATTTTGGAGAATTAACTTCCATGGACAGGCAGGTGAGAAATGGAGAAAATATGTGAAATAAGGAAGAGGGAGCAGATTGTGTTAGTGGCAGACTGTCAGCTGCGCTTCATTTTAATTCATGAACAAATTGTGGTAATTCATGGTCTGCCATAAAATTCCACGCTTTTCACCAGGACTTGGTTCCCTCAGTTTCAAAGTGCTGTTGAAAAAGGAGTGCATCAGATTCATCCTGATGGAAAAATGATCATCAATGGCATTGATTGTGCTTGGTGGGAAATTCCTGGTCTCTGGGCCAAGCAGAGCTGTTCTTTGTCCACTAGTCATGGATTTCTGGGTAGCAGTGATGACAAGGAAATTGCCCATGATGATCCTGGTAGCAGTGGTGTAACCCAAAATGATGGGTCCTCCCTGTAGAACGTACGGAGTGGCTCCGGAGTCTCCCATATCGCACCGATATTCGTTGGCGTTGGGAAGAATGAGGGTCCCTGAAGGCTGTGGACCCTCCTGCGCGCAGGTCTACTGGGGCCTACATTACTCTCACTCCTGGTGGGTTAGCACCTTAGAGACAGTGACCTGGATAGTTTTTCAAGGCTGCCAATGGGTGGAGTAGAGCTTCTTGAATTCTCTTCCCTGATGATCACAGAAGCCAGTGTAGGTTTATTCAGTTAATTTTGAAGGTAACCCAATACGGCGCTAATAAAACAACACTATGGCCTATATTTATATTTTTTTTAGCGCCGCATGAGCGTCATTTTTTGACGCAAAAGCGGCGCAAACTTTCGAAATACAATTGTACTTTGTACGTTTGCGCCGTTTTTGCATCAAAAAGCGGCGCAAATGCGGCGACAAAAATATTATATTGCAGATGCAAAATTGCGTTTCACTTTTCTTACCTAGGTTCTTTCCCAGCAAGCAAAATGCATACTACAAGCCAGTATGTGATGGCAGATTTAATTCAAATGTTGACATAGCTCGCCAGACAAATGGAAATATGGCCCATATTTATACTTTTTGACGCTAAACTGCGCTAACGCAGTTTAGCGTCAAAAAGTTTTGCACCGGCTAACGCCATTCTGAAGCGCCATGCGGGCGCCGTATTTATTGAATGGCGTTAGCCGGCGCAAGCAGACCGGCGCTGCCTGGTGTGCGCGAGAAAAACCACGTACACCAGGCAGCGCCGGCGTAGGGGGAAAATGGCGCATGGGCGTCTTAAAATGGGGCAAGTCAGGTTACGTCGAAAAAATCGTCGTAACCCGACTTGCGCCATTTATTTTCGACGCCCATCCCCCATCAACATGACTCCTATCATTGTAAAGATAGGAGTCATGCCCCCTTGCCCAATGGCCATGCCCAGGGGACTTCTGTCCCCTGGGCATGGTCATTGGGCATAGTGGCATGTAGGGGGGCACAAATCAGGCCCCCCTATGCCAAAAAAAATTATTAAAAAAAAATAAAAAAATACTTACCTGAATGTCCCTGGGGTGGGTCCCTCCAGCCTTGGGTGTCCTCCTGGGGTGGGCAAGGGTGGCAGGGGGGGTCCCTGGGGGCAGGGGAGGGCACTCTGGGCTCATTTTGAGCCCACTTGTCCCTTAACGCCATGCCTGACCCAGGCGTTAAAAAGCGGCGCAAATGCGCCGTTTTTAGCCACGCCCACTCCCGGGCGTCTCTTTTGCCCGGGAGTATAAATACCACGTAAAGGCCTGGGAGTCATTTTTTAGACGGGAACGCCTCCCTTGCATATCATTAACGCAAGGAAGGGGTTCACGCTAAAAAATGACGCACATTCCGGGAACTTTGGCGCTATTCGCCTCTAACGCCATAGTATAAATATGGCGTTAGTTGGCGTTAGTTTAGCGTCGAATTTGCGTCGAAAAAAACGACGCAAATTCGGCGCAAACGGAGTATAAATACGGCCCTATATGTCTGCATGTATTCTTCCAACGGGAAAGCCTTATCGTATTTTCCTTTTAATTGACATGTTAAAGAAGGCTGGCATTTTAAAGAAACTAACAAAATATGGTAGATAATTGGTCACACAGCTTTGTCAAACAAAACAGGAAAATCAAAGTCAAACGAGAAGCCTCCAGAACTGTGAGTCATGTATGTGTAAAAATACCCGAACACAAATTACTCGCCAAAGGATACTAACCTATGTCATTAGGAAAATATTTACTTAATATCAGCAGACTGTTTATTGTATTTACAAGTAACACTTAATTGCAGGGGTAGATTGTCGTCCCATCACTAGCTGTAGACATGGGTGAGGTTGTCTTAATTTTGCACAAGGAGCATAATTTCAGTGGCACAGTGGTTACCTTCTCGGCTCGGTTGTCTTTCACCGCTGCGTCAGCATGATGACACCAATGTCGTAGAAAGAGTGCCAATTAGACTAGTACAAGCAAGGAACGTAGATCCCTCATCATTGTGTGGGTAGTAAAAAACGTCATCGTCAAGGTTCAGTGGGTCCCTCGGGCTTCTGGGCCACGGCACTGCTGCGCCATTGATAGCTACTCCCCTGGGTGACACCTCACAGCCTTTTTATGTGCCAATGAGCAAAGGAGTCCTTTACAATCGCTGTCCTTCTGACTCCTGAAAGTAGTCCGTGGGCTTTAGTCTACACCAGAGGGGTACAAAGGATTTGGGTCATGTGGGGAAGCAAATTGCTAAACAAGTGGCCCACATTTGCAACAAGGGCAGTTTTGAACTTGTAAGGGCACGTTGTATAGATGTTTTGCAGGGTATAGGAGACTTCATGTATTTGTGCTTGCCACAGGCAATGTTTCTTGTAATATCAACGAAATCAACAGTAACCAAGCATTGGCAAAGCCAATAGATCGTGCCCCGTAGGAGAGCTATTGGATTTGGCCATGTTGTAAACCAATGTGGCTGCTGTTCAGCATGGCTAAAAGTAGTGGTATGAGTGTCAGAGTTGAGAGGGGGTATAGTGTCTTAGAGTAGATTTGTTAGAGTGGGTATATTGGTGTGGGGTAGATTTGAATGGAGTGGATTGAAATGGGGTGAGGTGGATTGGATTGGGGGAATTCGAGTAGGTGAATTAGACTGGATTGGGGCTGATGGTGTGGATTGGAGTGATAGGGCTGGGGTGAGGTGGACTGGAGTGGGGTGGATTGGATTGGAGTGGTTTGGAATGGGGTGGGGTGGATTAGATTGAACTAGAGTGGATTGGAAAGGAGTCAGTTGGATGAACGTATTCGCCGGATTGGAGTGGGTTGGACTGGAGTGGGGTGGGGTGAATTTAACTGAACTGGGGTGGATTGGATTGGGGTACAGTGTGATGGACTGGGGTGAGTGGAGTGGATTGGAGTGGAGTGGGGTGAATTGATTTGGAGTGAGGTGGATTGAAATTGGGAGAGGTGGACTTAAATGGGGTGAGGTGGATTGGATTGGGGTGTAGTGTGTTGGATTGGGCTGGATTGGATTGGATGGATTGTATTGGAGTGAAATGGACTACGGTGAATTGGAGTGGAGTGGATTAGTGTAACTGGATTTGAGTGGATTGAAACGGGGTGAGGTGGATGGGACTGGGGTGAATTTGAGTGGGTGAATTAAACTAGATTGAGGTGGGTGGCGTTGATTGGAGTGATAGGGCTGGGGTGAGGTGGACTTGATTGGGTTTGGAGTGGGTGGACTGAGTTGGACTGGAGTGGGGTGGATTAGATTGAACTGGAGTGGATTGGAATGGAGTGGGTTGGACTGATAAATTCGCTGGATTGGAGTGGGTTTGATTGAAGTTTGATGGATTGGAGTGGGGTAGGATGAACTGGACTGAACTGGGATGGATAGGATTGGGGTAGACTGTGGTGGATTGGAGTGAGTGGAGTGGATTTGAATGGGGTGGACTGGAGTGGGGAGGACTGAAATAGGGAGAGGTGGATTGAAATGGGTTGAGGTGGTTTGGATTGGGGTGTGGGGTGATGAATTGGATTGGATTGGTGTGGATTGGATTGGGTGGATTGTAGCAGAGTAGAATGGACTTGGTGGATTGGAGCAGGGTGAACTTGAGTGGGGTGGATTGTAGTGGACTGGATTGGTGTGGGATGGATTAGAGAGGGGTGGATTGTACTGAGGTGAGGTGGATTGGATTCAAGTGTAGTGGACTGAACTGGGATGGGGTGGAGTGGACTGGGGCAGAGTGGGGTGGATTGGAGTAGAGTGGTAAAATGGATTGGATTAAAATGAAGTGGGGTGGATTGGGGTGAGATAGTCTATAGGATGTGAATTGGATTGGAGTTGGGTGGGTTGGGTTGGATTGTGGTGGATTAGAGTGGGTGGACTGGAGTGGGGTGGAATGCATTGAGGTGAAGTGGATTGGATTGGCATGGTGGGGTGGACTGGAGTGGTGTGGGGTGGATCAGATGGGGTGGCATGGATTGGGGTGGAGCAGATTGTAGTGAGGTGGATTAGATTGAGTGCAGTAAATTGGATTTAGTAGGGTGGATTGGACAGGGGTAGGACAGATTTGAGGGGAGTGGATTGTGGTGGATTGGACTGAGTGGGGAGGACTGGATTGGAGTGGGTTGGATTAGATTGAAGTGGGATGGATTGGACATGGGGGTTGGATTAGTGTGGGTGAATTAATTGGAGAGTGGTGGACTGGATTGGAGTGGGGTAGATTATGGTGGTTTGGAGGGGGTGGATTGGACTGGAGTAGGGTGGATTAATGTGGACTGGATTGGATTGGGCGGCAGTGGATTAAAGTGGATTGTGTTGGAGTGGGATGGGTTGGGGTGGTGTGGGTGGAATTAAGTGAGGTGGATTGGGTATCTGTGGACTTGATTGGAGTGGGGTGGATTGGAGTGGGTGTATTGGGTTGCACTGGATTGGAGTTGGGTGGGCTGGATTGGAGTAGGTTGGGTTGGATTGGAGTAGGGTGAGGTGGGTTGGCTTGGGGTGGATCAGACTGGAGTGGGGCAGATCGGCTTGGAGTGGGGTGGATTGGACTTGAGTGGGGCGGATTGGACTAGACTGGATTTGGATGGACTGGATTGGGGTGGATTGGAGTGGGGTGAATTGGGATGAAGTGGGTAGATTGGACAGGAGTAAATTGGATTGGAATGGGGCGAATTGGAGTGGGGCAGATTGTTTTGGATTGGAGTAGGTTGTTTGGGGTGGGGGAGGGTGGAGTGGGGCGGGTTGCAGTGGAGCAGGTCAGAATGGGGCAGATTGATTTTAATAATTGGGGCAGAGTGGAGTGGGGCAGATTGTTTTGGACTGGAGTCAGGCAGATTGGAGGGGGGCTTATTGTTTTAGATCGGAGTGGGGCAGATTGTTTTGGATTGGAGTGGGGCAGATTGTATTTGTGTGGATTGGAGTGTGGTGGATTGGACTGGGTGTGGTGGATTGGACTGGAGTTGAGTGAGTTGGGATGGAATGGGTGGACTGGACTGGATGAGGTGGATTGGATTGGAGTGGGTTGTATTGTTTTGGACTGGAGTGGGACAGATTGTTTTGGATTGGTGGATTACACTGGAATGGGGTGGATTGGACAGGGACAGATTGTTTTGGATTGGAGTGGCGCAGGTTGTTTTGCTTTATTGGAGTGAGGTGGATTGCAGTAGGGCAGATTTTTTTGGATTGGGGCAGATTGGAGTGGGGCAGATTGTTTTGGATTGGACTGCAGTAAATGGGAGAAGGGCATATTGTTTTGGATTGGAGGGGACATATTGTTTTGGATTGCAGTGAGGCAGATTGAAGCGGGGCAGATTGTTTTGGAGTGGAGTGCAGCAGATTGCAATCCGGCAGATTGTTTTGGATTGGGGCAGGTTGTTTTGGATAGGAGTGGGGCATGTGGTTTTAGAATGGAGTGGCTCAGATTTTTTTGGATTGGAGTGGGAAAGATTGTTTTGGATTGGAGTGGGGTGAACTGGAATGGGGAAGAATAGATTGGGGTGGGTTGGAGGGACTGTAGTGAAGTGGGTTAGAGTGGATTGCTTTGGGAGAGTGGTTTGGATTGGTGTCAGGTGTACTGGTGTGTGGTGAGGTGGGGTGGATTGTTGTAGGGCGGATTGGAGTGGGGTGGATTGTGGAGCACAATTATGTGTTAAAGCATAATTTAAAAAAATACACTTAATAAATAAACAATGTAACTTTGTAATAGTTAGAACAAGACAACCATCATCTTTTGAGAACGGCATCCACGAGCAAAAACAAAAGAAAACATGAGGCCAAAGTGATAAAAAGTGACTTTGCAAAATAAAAGAAAGTTAGCTATAAAAAAATAGAACTTTGCAATTTTGTTTCTCCTGCTGAGCATGTTTTTGCCAGTCACACATCTTCTGTTTGCAGGGTACTAGAATTGAAAAAGAACAAAATAGCACCTCAATCACGTCTGGAGCACTGGACAGGCACTGGTTAAGTAAAATCAATCAGTGCTTGGTCCCTGTTTCACACAGCGGACTGGAAATGATGCTTGGACTGCAGTGACGAATTACAAGGCTGCAAAGAAGAGTGCCACACAAGCCAAGAAATGGCAAGCAGCAGGGTGGCTGCAAGCCCTTTACTGTACAGAGCATAGGCCCAGATTTAAGTGGGCCTAGCGCCTCCTAGCGCCACATTAGCGTCATTTGTTTAAGATAATGTGGCCCAACAAGGCCAAAATTGCTGTGCCAGATTTACCAAGTGGTGCAATGCATGCATTGCGCTACTTTGTAACCCCTTGCGCCACTTTATGACTGCACCTGGCATAATGTATGCAAGGGGGGGCGTTCTACTGTCAGGGGAGCCAAAAAAATGGTGCAAGGGAACCTAAAAGATGTATTTGCGCCAATTTTTGCAGCATTGTTAACGCCTGCTCAGAGCAGGCGTTTAAAGGAAGCACACTATTGGTTACAATGGGCCCCTATGTACTGTTCAGGACTGTCGCCAACATTTTGGCGTAACCCTGACCAGTGCATCAATAGCATAAAAAATTCTGATGCTATTGTCCCCTACCCTGCGCCATGGTGCGCCATATTGTAAATACGGGGCATACATGGTGACTGTAGGGTGGCGCTAAAGAGTGCAAGGTGAGTGGTGCTGCACTGGGTGCAGTGCCACTTTTCTTAAATCTGCCCCATATGAACTTGCAGGCTCAACCCTAAAAACGGCCCAGCAGGCCATATAACAGGCACACAAATAGTGAAAAAAAACGACCCACTCACCTATCACACCAGCCCCTCGGGCACGGCCTGATTGCCCTATAGGCCAGTTTGACCCTGGCCCCATTGTGAGTGTTGCAGAGTTCTACATTTTCAAAGCTGAAGCTGTCAACTTAGGAAACCTGTCATTGTAAGCAATGTACAGGTAATGTATGGCGAAAACAGCTGTCACATGGACAACCATACGCTCTCCCTGATGTCTCTATCACACTGTTCCCCATATTAAGAGAGAGGTCATAATGGAAGAATACTGTGAAAGCAACTTCTGCAACAAAAGTCTACTGTCCATGTAGGCCTCCATAATTGCATCTTCTGCTATGTGCAGTGAGGCATACTGCTATATTGCACCTCGCTGATATTAATGAAGGGGGCTGTAAATGTTGTACTTAAAACAGCCATTTCATACGATTACCAACGTGACTGTAGAAAGTATGCTTTCTATTCTTTCCAGGCGGCCACCAGGTTGCATCATCACGTTGCTTCACGCAAAGTGGCAGCCGACTTGAAAGCATTGCCTGTCATAGCTATTGCCTTTGCCAATGCTGGCATGCTATAAAAGCAGCCAGAACTGGCAAAGCAATAGGGGTAGCCACAATAGAGTGGATAGTGATGAAGGGGAGGGAGTGAAGACAATGGAAAGGGTTGTAGAGGAGTGGATCAATAAATACTCCCAAGGAGTGATGGTATCTTATCAGGGAGGAGACGGGGAGCAATGGAGGGCAGAGTTGTCAAAATAAAAGGAGGTAGAGAGCAACAGACAAAATGGGCGATGCTTAAGAAAAAACAGAGAGTGCAATGGTGGATTGTGAAGGTGGAAGGAGAACATGGAGGAGAGGGGGAAGTCCAATAAAACACATGCACTCCCATGAAGTGCTAAAAGTGAAAGAAAAAAATGATCCTAGTATGTAAGCAGTAGTGGAAGAATACAATTCATCCCTTAAAAAGCATGGTAAAGAAGCTACTCTCCAGGGGAGGTACAAAGACAAGAAGATGGAGGAAAGCCATTAAATAAGATGCAAGCAAATAAGATTGACAAAAAAGCCAACCATTAATATGCAATGGGCTGACCCAAAGCCTACTTTAAGAATTGGTATTGTCCACTTCGCTGCCGATTGACAAGAGGTAAAAATAAAAGACCTTGTATTTGCCAATACATTTACATAGAAAAATTGCAGTTAATTAAGTATTCAATGAAACGGTTAGCAGATTCGTTTTCGGGGTTTAAATTCAGGCAGTCTTGTTGTTGATGGCGAAAATACGCCTTCCCTTTCCCATGCTGAGAGACCAGTAGAGTGTTTTAATTCGGACCCAGGTTGGAACGAATGATACCTTTGAAAACCAGTGACTTAAGGAGGCAAATGATGAGCAATTGATTATTGCGCCTTTACAGATTTACAGTAGAGATTCACTCACAAATTACAGGTTGCCAACATTTTCAGGCAAGGACAGCTCCGTGTCAGCAGTGTCTGGCCCTGCAGGAGCAATGCGGCGTTTTATTATTACGAGGTTTTCTGACACCAGATCTTGCCTAAAACACAAGTGACATATATTCGGGAGGATTATATTCTTCTACGTATTCTTATTTTAAATATGATTATAGATTGTAGCTGTGCGTAATCGCCACATTCCTCCCAGTATTATATGTTCTTGTTACAAGCGCCTTCTGGCATTAAAACGGACCTGCAATAAAAAAAAGGACGTAATTCCTCGCGTTGAGTAACTTTGTCCGTATGAGGAGTGCTGTGTAATGGTGTCTCCCCTCCTCCTTCCCCGACCTAACCTAAGCCAGGAGGGAAGGCGTCTTTGCAGGAAAGTAGCTTGCCCTGAGCCAAAGAGAGGCTGAGCTCAGTGGAGAGGGTGAAGTCGCCTGACGCAGGCGCGGAGGGTGCAGTCTATGATGACGCAGCCAAATAATTTCCAAGCTGAGCGGGCGCAGTACACTGAGGAGATAGCTAGGTACAAAAGCAGGGTGGTCATTCTTGACGGGTCAGCCGCCCAGAGGTCCACAATATATATCGGATATTGTACCACTGTGAAAAGTATGAGAGTGTAAAAAATCCTCTCAGATTCCATGCCCTTAGGAACAGACTCTGCCTAGGGCCTCATGCTCTGTATTGTCTTAATACTCCTCTGGGAGCAGCAATACCCTTATATTATACACTTAGAGGTGCATTATACCCTTTTCTTTTTCTCCTCTTCTTCTTATTAGATGATTGATGATGATAAGGATGATTATATTTGAGGCAGCTCTGTATGTGTCAGCCCGTCGACCTCTTATAATGCCCCATGAAGCATGTTTGCAGTTCTCGCCCAGGAGTTAACCCAGAATGGAACTGGCAATCATTTCCTGAGCCTGTGACATTCCAGCGTGAAGGCTGTTGGCATAAATGCTTGGAAAATTAAAACATAATTGGTTGGGACAGAGAGGCTCCAGCCTGAAGTAATAAAAACAAATGGCTTTTCTATAGATGTCTAAATTTAACAGGCTCGTTCACATCAGGGGCTCACACCACCAGATGCCTTTGCACCGTATCTGGTTTCCAATTTAAAGCTCACATCCTGGACACAGGGGTGATGTGTGATCTCTGATAGGAGAATGCGATGTGGGATCTGAATGCGTAGAAAGATTGCTAGAAATACATAAATTCATCTTTTCTTTTTTCTAGTTTTGTTTTGTAAAAAGAAGAAAGGGCCAGATGTATCAAAATCACATTTTGCATTCCCTAAATTTTAAGAAACCGCTATTTAAGGAATGCAAAATGCTTTGTAACGAAATAGCGATTCCCTAATAGTGATTTCTACCGAATCGCTATTGGAGAATCAATATTAGGGATTGCGCCTCCATTCGTGCCTATGGGCCTGAAGGTTTTTGCATTTCCTAATTTTCGATTAACAAATTAGGAAATGCAAAACCAAGGGTGCTGAGGGCCTAAGGCCCCCTTTGATGCACTCCCCCCAAAACAATTGTGCACCTGTAAAGCACACACATGCCATAGGGGTATGTGTGCACTACATGGCACTTAAAAAATGCATTTTCAATGCGTTTTTAAAAATTGCACATGGTTACCAACATGGAGTTGATGGTAATAGCATTTCTTAAATGCCCAGTTTGCATTTAGGAAATGCTTGTTACATGTGCATAGGGAATCGCAAATAGGAACTCCCTATTTGGATTTCCTATTTAGGGAATCGCAAATTGCTATTCCCTATTTGGAGTCACAATTTTAGGGAATCTCAAAAAATTGCGATTCCCTAAAATGGGACTGCAATGCCTTTCATTCATTGTGAAAGGTTATTTTGCATTCCAAAATGGTGAAATTTACCCATTCGCACCGTTTGCGAATGCAAAATCGTTTGATACATCTGGCCCGAAATGTACTGATCAGCTTGGCTGTGCTTGGGAACAGAACACCACAATAAACCGGAGGAAAAGGTACAAAAAAAGATCAGAGCTGTCAAGGTTTCCCATACTATGCGTGACTGGCTGCTCTCATCTGGATGTTTTTCCTTTGCATTTTGAGATTTGGGGGGTCATTACGACCCTGGCGGAACAAGTCCGCCAGGGCCGTGGGACGCGGTGGCACCGCCGACAGGCCGGCGGTGCCCCGCGGGGCATTCTGACCGCGGCGGCTCAGCCGCGGTCAGAGAAGGGAAACCGGCGGTCTCCCGCCGGTTTCCCGCTGCCCCAAAGGAATCCTCCAAGCCGGCGCAGCATGCTGCGCCGGCATGGGGATTCCGACTCCCCCTCCCGCCATCCAGTTCCTGGCGGTTCTCCCGCCGGGAACCGGATGGCGGGAGGGGGAGTCGCGGGGCCCCTGCGGGCCCCTGCCGTGCCCATGCCTATGGCATGGGCACGGCAGGGGCCCCCGTAAGAGGGCCCCTAAAAGTATTTCAGTGTCTGCAAAGCAGACACTGAAATACGCGACGGGTGCAACTGCACCCGTCGCACCTTCCCACTCCGCCGGCTCTATTACGAGCCGGCGTCATCGTGGGAAGGGAGTTTTCCCCTGGGCTGGCGGGCGGTCTTGTGAAGACCGCCCGCCAGCCCAGGGGAAAACTCGAAATACCCTCCGCGGTCTTACGACCGCGGAGCGGTATTTCGGAGGGGGGAAGCCTGGCGGGCGGCCTCCGCCGCCCGCCAGGCTCGGAATGAGGGCCTTGTAGTCTTCGTTTTACTATGGAGTAAACAAGAATGTAGTAGCTAGTCGCACCTGGACTGGGATAACTTGAGAGGCTTGCAGAATTAGTGGGTTCATTTCCATTGACCTTTTGTTCATTTTAACAACTATTTTCTTCAGTAGAAGAAATCATTCTTTGTATTCCTTCTTGTTATCCTTTTAGGGCCTAAGTAGGAGGAAAAACAAATATTGATAGTAGAATATGAAAATGTGGCTGGGATGTAGATTGGGTTTGAGGTGCATTGGCAAACCTGCATAAGAACTGTTTCATCACTTTGTGTTGTGAACATAAAAAGTAATATCGTCTATTTTCCATTTCCGAAACTTTGCACCAGCCTTTACAGAAGTATTGGCACGAGAAGGGGTATGAATGGTTGATTTTTGCGGTGGCGCTGTGGGGATGGATGCTAAAATGTTTTCAACTTCTCACGTTTAATTCTCTAAAAATAACAGCAACCATTGTTCCCCCCTCTTCAATTTCCAAGTCAATGAATCAACTGTGCCCCGAAAAAAGCAACACTAATTACTTTGTGCCATTCTCATCTCCTTCCTTAGTCCATTCCTGATATAGAAGGGTCAAGCAAGTGCCATCTCGCTGGCAACAGAAAATAACATTGATAACACTAATTGGATAAACAGTTCAAGGGCCTGAGTTTGTGGTAGGTGTGTAAGAGTGCCTTCATTCTTTTAAATATCTGGGCTCCTATTCATGTCCTTTCACTCAAAAGTTGGCCTTTGTAGGGCTCACCTACCTCCATTGTTCACCTAGTGCTCTGTACAACTGCCAGTGGCTTCCATTCACCATCCAACCTGCTTTCAGAGCTCACTGTCACCACTGGGACAGGTTGGGGACAGAGTGGTGCTGGGAATCCTGCCTGCTACTAAAGAGAATAGCCTAATGCTGTAATTTCCAGGACTTAAGATCTGAGGATCCACTCATTCATCCTTTGAGGGCCCATCTCAAGCTTGAGACCCATTAGCAAGATTTCTGTCAGACTCCCAACACTGGGTACTGTCCCCATTAGCTGAAGCATCTAGGAGGCTGATTTGAAGACCCCAGGTCACTTCCTTGGTCATTCTCTTCGTCCCTTTGGGATTCAAGGCAGCAGGCACAGCAGGGACAATGAAAGAGATCTGTTTCCACCCCCACTGCCCCCCTTGTCAAATTTTACAACTGTATCATCTTAAACTGGATTAGAAAATGTGATCGACATATTACACACAGTGCTGTGCAGAAGGCACATTAAGCCACCAAGAGGTTTGATATTTAATCAAACTTGCAATAAAGCTGGAAAGATACCTTGATGGTCAGTGTTCCTGTTGTGGTTAACTGAGTGGATCTGGAGATGACAGTTGGTAACTACTATCAACATTACAACTAAATTGCACACCTTTGGTAACAAGTAGTATACAGAAACAAAACTAAAGCTTAGCATGTTTATGGGTCTACATATGCACTTACTTTTCAAATATAAAAGAGCGCTGAAAGGGGAAGTGTCACTTTCAAGAAGGCAGAGATAAAAATCCAGACTTTGCTTGCAGCAAAAGTGGCAAACCTAAGCCAGAATGATTTCATATGGTTGGTACTCATTTTTTACGAACACAGTGGACAATAATAAAATAATGGAATTACTTAGCTACATACTGATCTCAAGGATCAAGTAAGAGTTGGTCGTGAAGGAGAACTTACCAATTTATTTACGTCTACGCTTGGAGTGAGAATGGGATGTGTATTGGCTCTTTTCTTGTTCTCAATTAAATTGAAAGTTTTTAATAAGAAGTGTGTTCTATAAGGGCATGTAATCCTAAACTTGGAAGGAAAAATCTAGCACTATTCTTGGATGCAAATAGCAAAGTTTTAGTATTATCTACTCCAAAGGTCGATAATCATTCATGGACTTTCATTTAGCGCTTTTATGGAAAAATGTTTTTCATGTATATATTGCAAGAAACTGAAAATTATATTTTTGGACTCAGCAGTGATTAAAACCAAGGAGATTTGTATGAGTAGGGCCATCCAAATAAGGCTGTAGAATTTTTCACATTTAGCTTTTAAGTTAATAGCTACCAACATACGGGGTCTATAGCAGTTTGGCCCATATCAATGGTGCATTATCCTGCTATAGCTGTATGAATTGGAGGGGTCATGGAAGTGACACCAGGCATCCTGCCATCCCCAATGACATAACAGAGTTGGTCATTAACAACCGCTTAGCAGAAACGGAGGGGCTAAGTGTAAGTCACACTATACAAAACTGACAACAGCAAACAGAACTTCACAAGGTCTCTTTACTTTTACGGTTGACCAGCATCATCCGAGGTCTTTGATGGGCCTCCTAAAAGCATAATATCATAATCCTCTAGCAAAGTGATATGTTTTTTTGTGTTTGCTGTGAAATGCATTTGTCATGATTGCAATTCTGATCCTTTCCTTTCCTGTGACGTACCTGAATCCACATGTATGTTATTGTGTTTGTGGTCTATAAATCAGGAAGAGTTTGTTATCTGTGAAATTGTATGTTTTCAGATGTAAACATGCAAAAGAAAAAAAATTAAAGGTCCTAATGTATTACGAAATGAGTAGGAAACTCCTATACAACCAATGGAAGTACCCCTTTGTAGAGTCACCAGGCTGTTTATTTTTCAAAAAGGTTACAGTTTCACTCAGAGATGGCAGAAGTACCTCACATTTGCTAGCATTTATTCTGGAAGAGCGTATTGGCTTCCAACATTCTGTGTTTGTGGTCAGTTCCATATTGTGCTAATGGTGTAAGCTGCAGCTGTTCTTAACCTGTGTTCCAGTGACCGTTGGGGTTCCGCAAGGCCTACTCAAGGGGCCCGTGGCTGCTTAGAAAATCAAATAATATTAACAGATTAATAAAGCATATATAAATAGCAAAACATAAAATTGACAAGTTTAAAATGTTCCATAAATGTAAAGGAATTTGAAATTGAAGACTGAAAATTAAGTGGGTGTCTTCAGATTGATTTGTGGGAGCAGTGCATATGCAGCAAACAGAATATAGTATGGACTACGGGTAGCTTTAGTTAAATTTGAAAAGCACAAACCTCCCCATTAAAATGAAAAATGTGATTTTTTATATTTGTTATTTTATATTATGAATTAAATAAATGATTTTGTAATTTGTGTATTTGTTTGATGAATGCTTGTTTCTGTATTTTTGTGTATTATTTTGATGTTCAAATCATCAAGATAGCTTTAGCCAGGTTACCCAGCTTTTAATAAAGACATTGGGGGTCATTTCAAACCTGGCGGTACAGGACCGCCAGGGCTGAAATGACAGAAGCACCACCAACAGGCTGGCGGTGCTTCCCTGGACATTACGACCGTGGCGGAAGCGCCGCGGTCGCAATGCCAGGGCCGGCGGTTTCCCGCCACAATGGCCCCGGTGGTAGTAATCCGCCGGTTTAAACCGCCAGGAAAAGGCTGGCGGTACGGGGAGTAGCGGGGCCCCTGGGGGCCCCTGCACTGGCCATGCCACTGGCATGGGCAGTGCAGGGGCCCCCTGACAGGGCCCCATGCAGCTTTTCACTGTCTGCTATGCAGACAGTGAAAAGCGCGAAGGGTGCAACTGCACCCGTCGCACAGCCGCAATACCGCTGGCTCCATTTGGAGCTAGCTCCTATGTTGCGGCCAAGATCCCCGTTGGGCCTGCGGGGATCTCCTAATGACCGCGGCGGGGGTGCGGCTTCATTGGCGGCCGCACGGCGGTAAGATCTTGCCAAGGTCATAATGAGGGCCTCAGTGGGGGTCCCCCAATTCCAATAACAGTTCAGTCAGGGTCCACAGAAGTCAAATGGTTAAGAACCACTGGTGTAAGGCTTTAGTTTCATAGTTATACAATTGGACCACCATGCAGTTGGCATAGAGTTTCATGTGCCGTACAGAGTTTCCATGAAAAGGAGGAATAACTGATATGTGTGGAAAGGACAGATGAGTGTGTGACAGACAAGATAGTACAAAACATCAGACGTAGGATGCTTGAAAAGCACGTCCTTGCTTAAAATAAGGTAGTCCGGGGAGACAATGTAGGAAACTACCAGAACTCAAACTTACATTTTTCAAGAGGTGAAATTATAATATTTGTGTTGTTTAAATATACACATTACTGCATTAACATCAATTAGAGATAAAACTATACTGTAATGTCCCAGACATGAGATAAAAGCGAGCCAGAATGAATCAACAATAAATGACAATGTATATAGAAAACTTGAGGCCCTACCAATTCAAAGAAGGCTGACTAAAGATTATAAGCATAAAACAGGATCAACATAAGTCGTACCATGGCTTTCATAGCCCATAACATACACACAGAGTTTCCTATGTAGCCCCTGACTCAAGAGCGAGAGGGAATATGGTGACCTATTACTCTTCCTGACTTCAGCCAGAGTGGGCCTACATAAGTCTGTAGAAAATCAGGCTGGTGCACACTCTTGCAATAATATGCACTACAGCCCAATTTAGACACTGATCAGAGGCCCATCAGCCTTCTAGGTCAGTGGAGGCGCTTGCCTCTCCCCCTCCCCAAATGGAGGATCACTCCCATTATTTACAGTTTTCCAGCACTTTCCGCAAAGTTAAGTACTGAGTTAACAGCCTGTTGTTGCAGCCTGTTTGGCATACTATTAGGCATTTCAGAAACAGCAACTAAAGTAGGGAATTGTTTCTGAAAGGCAAAAATTAAATCTCCCTGATGTGTAGAGTTTTCTTCCTGCGCATCCCGGCCATTGTTCCTCTTTTCTTGCCCAGGTTGTCCATGGCTGACATGGCTGTACAGGAAGGAAACACCTGTGGTGGATATCCCATCATCCATAGTGCTGGGCACCCAATGTTGAGACCCAACAGGCTGGGGGTTAACAGGCTGCCATGTCAACACTTTCTTACAGTGTTTCCATCTGAGGCTTTTCCATCAGAAGCCTGGTGTTACGGCCTTGTATTGGTGCCGATGACTTTCCCGTTATGCTGTATCACAACCCAGGAATTGGGAACATTGGACAAATTCCAAAGTACAAAAGGTACACTCACGAAGATGATTGTGAAGTTGACAGCGCTGTTTGGATGTTGGTGACTGGCGTGTGTACATCTTCATCACTTTCATCTACACACCAGGACTTGGACTCAGTTTCTCATGAGTCTCTGTCCTGGAGCGGGAACGTTCACAGGAGAGCTGATGTTCTGACGGCCATGTATTTTTTACGGGGCATAAAAGACACACCTCATAACAGCGTCAGTGTTTGTCAATTTCAACGCTATGAGGAAGACTGTCCTTCTGTGTATTTTTGACAGAGAGCTGTATTTCTGAACATTGCTTGGCATTTATATAGGGGTATAGTTAATGATCACCACAGCAAACAGGAAAGAACTGCTATTCACACTCCTGTGTTGAATTATGCAGAATCATTTATTTCTGGATCCACGACAGCCAACAGCACCCTCACAGGTTCAGAGTCAGCATTCAACTGCCACCCAACCAGACTCTAGAACCCAAGGGCAGTGATGTCACAGAGATCTAACAGCTCTCAAAAGTAAATAGCAAAAAGAAAGGAATAAACGAATGACAGGAAAACATTACATAATACAAAATACATAGTTTAAAATAATACAAATACAATATGACATACAACTACATAATATGCCACATATTACATCATCTCCCCCCTTCAAAAAAAAAAAAATTGCCCAAGATAAAATCATTATATTTAGAAGGTAATTTAACAATCCTATTACTACGAGTATACACAGGCTCTGGGGAACTTTGGTCCTCTGTATCACTTTTATGAATTCCTACCACATTGTGATTGGAACAGCCTTCTGATCTCCCTTCTTCATTGCCTGCTAGTTTTATTGAAAAATCACTAAGAAACATGCTACTGGAATTGGAGATTCCCTCCCTGCCAGAATAAACCTTTCTAAATATTTCTGCATGTGAAACAGAAATAGGAACAACACTGTTCCTATTCCACCACCCTTTACCTTCTAATCAAACCAATGCCGTGGTGATTTTGATCACCCTGACAGGCAAAGAGAATTTCGATTCCTCATTGGAAACTTTTTGAGGTTTCTTAATCAACACCCAATTGTGTAGATTTATTTCTGTATTCGTGACCTTATTCCTGACATCATAATTACATTTCTGTATTAATTGTTTCTGCAAAACTTTGTGTTGTAAATCACTCAACTTCACATCAGAATTCTTGAATTTGCCAACTAATGAATCAGCTAACCAGGCCGATACAAGATTGAATCTGGACTCCCTTCCTATGAGAAGTGTGAAAGGAGAAATGCCTGTGGTTGAGTGTGGTGTATTGGAGTACGCCCAAATTTTCTCTTTAAGAAAGTCGTACACATTAACATTACTTGCCAAAACTGTTTGAGTCCCTTCCTTCAAAATACGATTGGTTCTCTCTACTAAACCATTAGAAGCTGGACTATATAAAGCCACTTGCAAGTGTTTAATATTAAATCTTTCCATGAAGCTTCCCATTTTTTGAAAGTGAAATGCACCCCATTATCAGTAACGATTACTGATGGAGCACCTTCTAATAAAAGAAGATCTGATAAGAACGAAATCACAGCGTCTGTATTAGCATCTTCCACAAATGAAAAATATAGCCATTTAGAAAAATTGTCAATAGCAACAATTAAATATCTCATGTTCCTAGGTAAAAGGTGAAAAGGCCCAGAGAAATCCATAGCAATCTTTCCCATGCCTTATTTGGAAAAGAAACAGTATATAAAGGTTTTTTGTTGCATTTCCAATGTTTATCCGACACAGAGTACGGACATTTGTCAACAAAATCAGAAACTTCTTTATCTAAATTAGGCCACCAATACTTTTCTTTTAATCTTTTACAAGTGGTCGAAACACCTAGATGACCTTCATTTGCAGCTTTAATCAATCTCAATCTTAAATCACTAGGTGGTACACAGACAGAACCCCTCATGCAAATACCATTCTCACAAGACAATTGCATTGCTAACTGACTGTACATATTCATCTCACCACTGTATTTCTACTTGTTGGGCCAACCATGTTTAATGTTATGCAAAACTTGTGACAAAATCACATCATTTGACATAGCTAAATTCTAATCTTCCTCCGAAAAGAAACCTTTGGACACAGAAACCATGTCCAGTACCCATACCACACATTCAGGGGCATATTTATACTCCGTTTGCGCCGAATTAGCGTCGTTTTTTTCGACGCAAATTCGGCGCAAAACTAACACCATATTTATACTTTGGCGTTAGACGCGTCTAGCGCCAAAGTATGAGGAAAGAGCGTCATTTTTTTGCGTGAACGCCTTCCTTGCGTTAATGAGATGCAAGGTAGGCGTTCCCGTCTAAAAAAATGACTGCGCCGCAAATGCGTCGTATTTATACTCCCGGGCAAAAATGACGCCCGGTAGTGGGCGGGGCAAAAAACCCCGCATTTGCGCCGGATTTTAGCGCCTGGGTCAGGGCAGGCGTTAAGGGACCTGTGGGCTCAAAATGAGCCCACAGCTGCCCTCCCATGCCCCCAAGGACCCCCCCTGCCACCCTTGCCCACCCCAGGAGGACACCCAAGGATGGAGGGACCCACCCCAGGGACATTCAGGTAAGTTCAGGTAAGTATAATTTTTTATTTTTTTATTTTATTTTTTGGCATAGGGGGGCCTGATTTGTGCCCCCCTACATGTCTCAATGCCCAATGACCATGCCCAGGGGACATAAGTCCCCTGGGCATGGCCATTGGGCAAGGGGGCATGACTCCTGTCTTTACTAAGACAGGAGTCATGTAAATGGGGTCTGGGCGTCGTTAAAAATAGCGCAAATCGGGTGGAGGCGATTTTTTGCGTCAACCTGACTTGCACCATTTTTAAGACGCCCTAGCGCCATTTTTCCCAACGCCGGCGCTGCCTGGTGTACGTGTTTTTTTTCCACGCACAACAGGCAGCGCCGGTCTGCTTGCGCCGGCTAACGCCATTCAATAAATACGGCGCCCGCATGGTGCTTCAGAATGGCGTTAGCCGGCGCAAAACTTTTTGCCGCTAAACTGCGTTAGCGCAGTTTAGCGTAAAAAAGTATAAATACGGGCCTCAGTGTCTTGGACATCACCAACATCAGGGGTGTATGGTAGTGGCAGATGTGATAAACAAACCGCTCTAAGGCCCGTATTTATACTTTTTGACACTAAACTGCGCTAACGCAGTTTAGCAGCAAAAAGTTTTGCGCCGGCTAACGCCATTCTGAAGCGCCATGCGGGCGCCGTATTTATTGAATGGCGTTAGCCGGCGCAAGCAGACCGGCGCTGCCTGGTGTGCGTGGAAAAAAACCACGTACACCAGGCAGCGCCGGCGTTGGGAAAAATGGCGCTAGGGCGTCTTAAAAATGGTGCAAGTCAGGTTGACGCAAAAAATCGCCTCCACCCGATTTGCGCCATTTTAAACGACGCCCAGACGCCATTTACATGACTCCTGTCTTAGTAAAGACAGGAGTCATGCCCCCTTGCCCAAAGGCCATGCCCAGGGGACTTATGTCCCCTGGGCATGGTCATTGGGCATTGAGGCATGTAGGGGGGCACAAATCAGGCCCCCCTATGCCAAAAAAAAATATTAAAAAAAAAAAAATTATACTTACCTGAACTTACCTGAATGTCCCTGGGGTGGGTCCCTCCATCCTTGGGTGTCCTCCTGGGGTGGGCAAGGGTGGCAGGGGGGGTCCCTGGGGGCATGGGAGGGCAGCTGTGGGCTCATTTTGAGCCCACAGGTCCCTTAACGCCTGCCCTGACCCAGGCGCTAAAATCCGGCGCAAATGCGGGGTTTTTTGCCCCGCCCACTCCCGGGCGTCATTTTTGCCCGGGAGTATAAATACGACGCATTTGCGGCGCAGTCATTTGTTTAGACGGGAACGCCTACCTTGCATCTCATTAACGCAAGGAAGGCGTTCACGCAAAAAAATGACGCTCTTTCCTCATACTTTGGCGCTAGATGCGTCTAACGCCAAAGTATAAATATGGCGTTAGTTTTGCGCCGAATTTGCGTCGAAAAAAACGACGCTAATTCGGCGCAAACGGAGTATAAATATGCCCCTAACATTTTTGCCACCAGACACATACTTCACTTCTAGATTATATTCCTGTAGTTTCAAGAGTAAACGCACAAGCCGGGCAGACGCTTTTCCTAAACCATTACCACCCAACAGAAATACCAGAGGCTTGTGATCAGTGTAAATCACACAACAACAAGTTCCCCAGATATCCGTTCTAAATTTTTGAACAGCCAAAGCTTCCCTTTCAATCGTGCTATAATTACTTTCAACAGCTGAAAGAGCTCTGGAGACAAATGCAACTGTATTTTCTCGACCATTCACTCACTGACCAAAAACAGCTACAAGACCCTTGAGGCTAGCATCAGCTGTTAGAAACGACTTGGCTGAAGGAATATGCGATTTCAAGGTTGGAGCAGACAAGACAACCTGTTTAATGTGTTCAAAAGCATCAATAGCCTGACCATCCAAAACATATTTTTTTCAATAATGATCTAAGGTGTTGTACCATCAAAAGCAAAACCATTAACAAACCTAGAATAGTATTCGCAAAGTCCAAGAAAAGAACAGAACTCATCTTTATTGGCAGGAGAAGGAGCATTCTTGATAGCCTCAAGATTGCACATTTTAGGTTTTATACCATCAGCTGAGAAGGTGTGGCCAAAATACTCTACACTTTCAACCATGAATCTGCATTTCTCAGTTTTAATGGTCATACCAAATACTTTATCAAGAATGTCATCCTGGAAAGCACAGGCATTTCCTAAGTGACCAAATAATGAGTCCATCGTTATTTGGAACCCACTTGCTGCTGAAGCCAACCCAAATGGCAATCTGAGATATTTAAAGGCACCATAAGGAGTAATAAATGTAGTCAATTCTTGAGAGCTCTCGCTAAGCGGAATTTGGTGATATGCAGAATGTACATCTATAGTGAAAAAAGACTTAGAAGTACCTAGAGTGGTTATCAACTCTTGAATGCGTGGAAGTGGATGGCAATCCACTAGGATGTTTTTATTGAGTGATCTCAGGTCAACACATAGGCCCTCATTACAACCCTGGCGGTTGGTGATAAAGCAGCGGTAATACTGCCAACAGGCCGGCGGTAAAAAAAATGGAATCACGACCATGGCGGAAACCACCAACACAGACAGCCACTTTAACACTCTGACCGCCACAGCGGTAGAAACAAACACCGTGGAGGTAACCGCCAATAGACAGACGGAAGACAATGTACCGCCCAGAATATTACAAGGCACCAATCCGCCAGCTTTTCTGGGGCGGTACCAATGCCATCAAAAGCACGGCGGAAACAGTACACAGAAGGGAAACCACTCACCTCTCGACACCCAACGAGGAACCAGGACGCCATGGAGCCCGAGTTACAGGTCCTGCCCATGTTGGTTTACCTCCTCATCTACCAGGAACATCAAAGACGGCGGCGACGACGACGGTGAGTACTGCACCTAGTACACAGGGGAGGGGGGAGGAAAAGGAGAGTGACACACACAGGCAACACGCAACAACCCTACCCCAACCCACAACACCATACACACACACACACACATCCAATAACATCACAGATACACCCCATCATCCCCTGGAAGAATGCAAGGACCAAATGAAATGAGTTTAACGAGTGTAATAATCGAACAATCAGATATCCCAAGAAAACTTTAAATCATCAGTATATACAAATATTTACAGCAAGTACACAAGTCCGTACACTGTCCCTTGTAAATGTCCTTGGACCAGTGGTCCCAAAAAGCATGGGCGAAGCCCACACATGACACCTGCCTCAAAACAGAGAGAACACTGCAGGGGCAACAGGTTGAAAAAAAGACAGGCACCCCAGGGGTAAGGGGAGGGGGGCACCTAAGCCGGATGATGGGGCGACGCCACTACTCCTCGAGGGGGCTCCATGCCCACTGCCTGGTCCTGGGGAGTGCAAAGCCACAGTCTCCCAAGTGGGTGGGTTGCCCACTGCTTGGTCCTGGGGAGTGCAAAGCCAAAGTCTGTCAAGTCTCTCAAGTGGGTGGTTAGTCCACTGCTTGGTCCTGGGGAGTGCAAAGCAACAGTCTCTCTAGCGGATGCTGTTCTCCACTGGTTCTGCAGGGGACCTGGTGCCCAGAGTGCTTCATCCTGCCAAGGACTGGGGTAGTGGATGCTGTTCTCCACTGGTTCTGGAGGGGCCGCGGTGCCCAGAGTGCTTCATCCTGCCAAGGACTGGGGTAGTGGATGCTGTTCTCCACTGGTTCTGGAGGGGGCACGGTGCCCAGAGTGCTTCATCCCGCCAAGGACTGGGGTAGTGGATGCTGTTCTCCACTGGTTCTGGAGGGGGCATGGTGCTCAGTGATGCTGCACCAGCGGTGTGGCAGCTCCCATTCCCTCACATGGGAGTCTGAGCCACGAGATTTACCGGCCAACAGGTAGCATGATACTCCATGGAGGGAGAGCCACACTCCTCCTTGCGATGACTAAGGCTGCAAACTGCTGGTAGTGCCAATGCTGGTGGTGGTGGTGCCTCATGTGTGCAGGGTCCAGGACGTCTCCTGCAGCCTCGGACGGCTGCCCACTGGGGATGCTGATGATGTCCGCTGTAGTGGCACTGGCTAGGCACGTAGCGGGGCAGGTGGCGGTGGCTGCGGCGGTGTCTGCGCGGAGATGCTGCCGGTAGTGCAGGTGTTTGCACTTGTGGAGGGAGACACCAGGCCGTCTCCTGCAGCCTCAGAAGGCTGCCCTTTGGGGATGATGCTGGTAACTGTAGTTGAGGCAGCAGTCGTGCAGGTGGTGGTGCAGATGGTGGTGCAGGTGGCGGTGCAGGTGGCGGTCGTTGCGGCGGTGCCCAGCGCGGTACAGGTTGCTTCTGTCTTGCGAAAGGGGTGACACCAGTCCCTCACCCGGAGGCTCCGTGCTCTGAGCTGACTTCCCTTTGCTCTTGTGTCCCTTCCCCACCTTGGAAGTTGCTGCTGGGACTGTGGCACTGTCCTCTTTGGTTCTGGAAGAGGCCTTGCTGGGTGGTTGGTGCGGCTTTTCTCTTCTGCATGCTGGCCCCTTCTTTACCTTGGCAGGTGGCAGAATAGGGTGGTCCTTGCCTTCACTAGGTGGCACACTGGCAGCCCTGATGGGTGCCCCCTTCGATGTTCCCGGACTTGCAGGGACCACACTGGACAAGGATTTGGTGGCTGAGGTGCTGTTCAGGGCTCAAGACAAGCTGGCCCTAGGGGAAGGACGGGGGGAGGTGTAGGGAGAGGTCAATGCTAGCCAGGAAAAGTTTCTCAGACACACTGGGACGGGAAGATGGAGGGGGTTTGGGAGTGGAGGAAGAGGTATTGGCTGTAGGAGGTGTACGTCTGCTGAGTTTGGGTGAAGGTGCATGGGTTGGAGGCTGTTGTGAGGTGGATGGCTGTTGAGTGGGTGTGTGCCTGCATTTGTGTACTTTTGGAGGAGGGCTCACAGACACACTGGGAGAGGACACAGGGGACGTGTGCATGGTAGTGGGGGTGGTGATTTCACGTGAGCGGTGTGTAGTGATGGGCGTGCTGGTGATGGAGGTAGTGGCTGATGATGTAGTGCATGCAGGTGTGAATGGAGACGAGACTGGGAGGGAGGTGGAGGACATGGAGGAGGGGGCACAGTGGAGGCAATGGATGTTGGTGTGTCTGCATGGGTATGGTGCTTGTGTGAGTGCCTGTAAGATGTGTGGTGCTTATGTTTGCCTGAGCCACTTTTGTGTGTTGATGTGTGTGCATGCTGGTCTGCTGGTGTGCTTGGGATAGGCTGAGGTAGAGGGGATTGGGTATGGGTAGTGGAGGTTGGAGGGGGAGGCTGGACACAGGGACAATGGCTGCCAACAGTGCTGAGGCCAGAGCCTGAAATGCTCTCTGTTGGGCTGCCACGCAAGAATGAATGCCCTCCAGGTATGCATTTGTTTGCTGCAAATGCCTCTCTACACCCTGGATGGCATTCAAAATGGTTGATTTCCCAACAGTGAGGGATCTCAGGAGGTCAATAGCCTCCTCACTGAGGGCAGCAGGGCTGACTGGGGCAGGGCCTGAGGTGCCTGGGACGAAGGAGATGCCCACCCTCCTGGGTGAGCGGGCACGGGAAACACTCTGAGGGGCTGCTGAGAGGGCAGTGCTGGTAGGGGGGGGGGTGGCGGCTGTACCTGTTGTTGTGGTGGGCACAGATGTGCCCGCCACCACAAGGGAGCTCCTGTCAGAGGAGGAGTTGCTGTTGCTGGTGTCCCCTCCTGTCCCCGTCGTGGAGCTCCCCTCGCCCTCCGACGCATTGGTGCCTTCAGACTCCGTACATTCACCCTCCTGGGCCATGTGGGTTGCAGCTCCCTCCTGCTTCGGTGCAACTGCTCTTCTGCCAGATGATGCTAATGCACACACGGAAAGGGTGACAAAACAAGAAGGGGTGGAAAGACAGAGGAGACACATGGTCAATGCCAACAACACCACTACCGTTGGCGGACACAACTCCCAGGGAGCAGCCCTATGCACTAGGTCATGCACTAGCAGTTCTTAGGAAAATCACCTGCCTATGGGGGACTATGCCTAACCCCATTTGCTGCACACCTGGAACCCACAGGAGCCTGACTAGTTGTGGATGACCACTACCACTTTTGGGGTTGGAGTGGCACAGAGCCTGCCTAACAAGGGACCTACCCTACCACGTTCGCCCTGGCCTAGGGGAACCCACAGCCCACATCCCCCACCCAGACACCTCATAAAGCGCACAGAGTCAGCTGAATGAGACTGTACTCACCCCCTTGTGGCTGCTGTGATGCCCTCAAGGGCCCATCCAACTCTGGATATGCCACCGCCAGGATCCGGAACATCAGGGGGGTCATGTTGTGATGGGCACCCCTTCCATGTTGGGAGGCCATCCCCAGCTGGGCCTCCGCCATCTTCTTGCTCCAGCGGCGCAGGTCTTTCCATCTCTTGCGGCAGTGGGTGCGCCGTCTATGATAGACCCCCAGGGTCCACACTTCCTTGGCGATGGCACGCCAAATACCCTTCTTCTGGTGGGCGCTGACCTAGAGGAAAGGTAAAGTAAGAATGGAATTTACTTTTTACTCATTGGCTACCAGTTCCCAACCATGCCCTGAAACACATACACTGAACATCCTCACATGCAGGCCACAACCCCCCAACATGTGTCTTCCATCCAGACCAGTCCATACAGTCATGTCCCATCCATCATGCTCACAGTGTACTCACCTGTTTGTCTGGAGGACCGTAGAGTAGCGTGTACAGGGGGAGGACCCCATCCACCAGTTTGTCCAACTCCTCCGCAGTGAAGGCAGGGGCCCTTTCCCCAGACACTGTAGCCATTGTCGCTTCCAGACTCAGGTCACAGCAGCACTTGCAGTGTAGGTCCTCTCCTGTTGAAGGTCAGGTATCAAGTGAGTGAACAGATAGAAAATGGCAGTCACGTCCGCGGCGGTGCGTACCGTCACCGCTGGCGTACATCGCCATTGGCTCCTGGAACCCATAGGACCCAATGATAACCAATGCTGAATTGTGTGGCGGTCTTCGACCGCCTACCGCAACACTGCACAACGCCAGCGCAGTTACCTCATTTCCCCTTGTCCCTCCTTACAGGACAGGCAGCTGCCATTTCAGGGGGTCACATGGCAGGGCACCTAACTGCGTCACAGCACATTTGGGCAAAAATACGGACAGACAAAGCCACACACCGATTAAATCACATTAGTGCAAAACACCCTTGTGCAACCTATGTGGTATATGACCCTCTGCTCACCATTCTCCTCCATAGGGAACATCCGCTGGGGCATATGATGAGATGGCGTCATCCTCCGGTGTACCTACCCCTGGTGGACCTGTCGACAATGGAAGACAGACACATCATTATCACCTACAGACTTGATCGTGCCACAATCCAAGAACTGTGTGCCCAAGTGGAACCTGACCTGATGTCAGCTTTCCGCCATCCCACAGGTATCCCCCCTCTAGTGCAGGTCCTGTCATTGCTACATTTCCTGGCCAGTGGTTCCTTTCAAACAACAGTGGCCATGGCATCAGGGATTTCACAGCCAATGTTCTTTAACGTGTTGACCAGAGTGTTGTCTGCCCTGCTGAAACACACGCGCAGCTACATCATTTTCCCCCAGGTGGAGGATTTGCCCACAGTGAAAGGTGACTTTTATGCCCTGGGACATATCCCCAACATCATTGGTGCCATTGATGGTACACATGTGGCATTTGTTCCCCCGCAGGAATGAACAGGTGTACAGAAATCGTAAAAGCTACCATTCAAAGAATGTGCAGATAGTGTGATTGGCAGACCAGTACATCTCTCATGTGAATGCCAAGTATCCTGGCTCTGTGCATGATGCTTACATTTTGAGGAATAGCAGCATCCCTAATGTGATGGGCCAACTCCAGAGGCACCGTGTGTGGTTAATAGGTGAGCCCAAGGTCCCCACACAGTATGAATAGGTGTCTGGGTATGGGGTTGTCCCTAAGGGTTAGTGTGTGTCTCACAATTGTCCCTCGATATTTGCAGGTGACTCTGGTTACCCCAACCTGTCATGGCTACTGACCCCAGTGAGGAATCCCAGGACAAGGGCAGAGGAACGCTACAATGAGGCACATGGCCGAACTAGGAGGATTATAGAGCGGACTTTCGGCCTCCTGAAGGCCAGATTCCGGCACCTCCATTTAACAGGTGGCTCCCTATACTACTCACCGAAGAAGGTGTGCCAGATAATCGTGGCATGCTGTATGTTGCATAACCTGGCTTTTTGACGTTAGTTGCCTTTTCTGCAGGAGGATGGGACTGATGTTGGTCTTGTGGCAGCTGGGGAGCCTGTGGATAGTAAAGAAGAGGAGGCAGAAGACGAAACAACATCATTATGCAGTACTTCCAGTGAGACACAGGTAAGAGACTGGCACTGCTCCTCTCATCATCAGACTGCTGTAAGACATTGTATAAGTCTGCCTTTTTACCTCTGTGTATGGACCCTGGCAGTTCACTTTGGCTTTCCTTTTCACAGATCTGGGTACCACATGCTGCCTTCTGCTATGTTCACTGCTGCCCAACAACTGTCATACTTTGGTATGAGCAAATGAACATTAACATTGATATTTGTCAAAGAGGTTGTAATAATACATTTGTGAAAGTACAGACTGACTCCAGATTGTTTTGTGATTCAAGGGTGTTTATTTAAGTGCTAATAAGTCGAGGGGGATGTGCAATGGGCTGGGGTGATGGTGGAAGAATATCCATGGTAGAGTCCAGTCTCTTGGTATCACAGGTGCATTGTCCAAGGGGTCATAGGAAGTGGAGCAATGGCAGTTCAAGCTGGTCAGGGTGACATAGTGGGGCAGAAAGGTGACAATCAGGAGAGTCTTATTTCCTGGTGGTGGTCTTGGCAATGTTCTCTGTCTTGTGACTGGATCGCAGGGACTGTTTGCGGGGTGGTTCTCCTTCTGCAGGGGGTGGGGAGCTGGTGGCCTGTTGGTCCTGCGGCAGGACCTCCTGTACACTAGCGCCGGTGGACGTGGAGGGCTGTTCATCGTTCGGGCTTGTGTCAGTGGCCTGGTGGTATGCCACTGTCTCCCTCATGGTGTTGGCCATGTCTGCCAGCACCCCTGCTATGGTGACCAGGGTGGTGTTTCTGGACTTCAAGTCCTCCCTGATCCCCAGGTACTGTTCCTCCTGCAGCCGCTGGGTCTCCTGAAACTTGGCCAGTACCGTGCCCATGGTCTCGTGGGAATGGTGGTATGCTCCCATGATGTTGGAGAGTGCCTCGTGGAGACTGGGTTCCCTGGGCTTGTCCTCCCCCTGTTGCACAGCAGTCCTCCCAGCTTACCTGTTGTCCTGTGCCTCTGTCCCCTGAACTGTGTGCCCACTGCCACTGACCCCAGGTCCCTGATCGTCCTGGGTTATTGGGTTTGCCTGGGGTCCCTGTAGTGGTGGACACTCTGCTGATTGACGTGTCCTGGGGACAAAGGCATGGGCCTGCTGGGTGGGTGCTGTGGTGGTGTTTCCTCAGGGGGGAGGTTCAGTGGTGGTTTGGGACTGTGGCAGGGGAACCAACTGTCCAGAGGTCCCCGATGGGCCGGGCTGGTCATCTTGATTCAGGTGTGCAGAGCTGCTGTCGTTATTGTGGGCCTCTTCTGTGGGGGGACTGGATATGGCTGGCCCCTCCTGTCCGGTGATGTTGGGTAGGGGCCCTGTTGGGGTGTAAATGCATAGTTATTGTATCTGTGTGTGCCATCTTGTGCAATGGGTGAGTTTCCCTCTACTTCTGTGCTAAGCATTATCGCCTTGGCCCTTGTGTGAGTGGTGATTGTGTGCCCTGGTTGAGTCTCCCTACTGGACATGCTTTGGTGATGGGTGTCCATGCAGGTCTGTGATTGGTGTCCTGCATTGTTGTCACATGCAGGGCTTGGTACTGGAATGTATGGGTTGTGATAGTGGGGTATCTGTGAGGTGTTGGGGTTATGGGTTGAGGGTAGGGGTAGGTGTTTGTGATGGCATGCAGGTAGGGTGGGGGATATTATAGTAAGGATTTGCCTCACAAGAGTCCAGTCCTCCTGCTACTTCTGCGAGGCCCTCAGGATGCATGATCACCTAGACTTGCTCCTTTCATGTTGTTAGTAGTGGGGGAGGAGGTGGAGGTCCGCCGCCAGTCCTCTGTACGGCTACCTGGTGTCTGGATACCACGGAACTTACCTTCCCCCGTAGGTCGTTCCACCTCTTCCTGATGTCATCCCGTGTTCTTGGATGCTGTCCCACTGCGTTGACCCTGTTGACAATTCTCTCTCATAGCTCCATCTTCCTTGCAATGGATGTCTGCTGCACCTGTGATGCGAATAGCTGTGGCTCTACCTGGAAGATTTCCTCCACCATGACCCTGAGCTCCTTCTCAGAAAACCTGGGGTGTCTTTGAGGTGCCATGATGTGGTGTGGGTAATGTGTGAGGTGATGGTTGATGTGATATGTGGGGTGATGTGTTGGGGTGTGTCCTTTGAGGTGCGTGGATGGTGTATGAGTGGTGGTGTTGTGTGCCTCTGGATGCTGGATTTGTCTTTGCTATTCTCTTTCTCTGCTTCTTCCAAAAATGTCATTGTTAGGGGTTGTGGGTAATGTGGGTGGGTGTTTTATAGTGGTGTGAGTGTGTGGGTGTGTGGGTGTGGTGTCTGTATGTGTTATACAATGTGGTTGTGTTTTGTAAGCGTGTATGTATTATGAGTGCAGCGGTGTGTACCGCCAATGGATTACCACGGTTGAAAGACCGCTGCGTTGATTCGTGGGTCGTGATACTGTGGGCGTATTCCTGTTGGCGTAATGGTGTGGGTTTGGATATCGCCAGTTTGTCACTGACCTTTGGTGTGGCAGACTTGTGTGGGTGACTGTATTGTGGTGGATTTCTAGATATGGGTCATAATGTGGGTCATAATACCTGTAGCAGAATTCCTCTGCGGCCACAGTATGTTGGCGGCCGTCAGCACGGCGGTCAGCGGCCTTTAACGCCAGGGTTGTAATGAGGGCCATAGTCTGAGATCTCCATTTTTCTTTTTGGTGATAACAATTGGGGAAACCCATTCTGAGGAGTCAGTAGGAGCAATTATACCATCCAACACTAATTTATCAAGTAAAACTTTCAATTGGTCTCCAACAGATATGGGAACAGGTCTTACTTTGTGTTCCTTAAGTCTATTGCAGTATTCAAAACCTTTCACCATCCCAACTTTAAAAACACCTGGAAACTTCAAAGTGATATGTACTGGCACTATAATATTGGGTGTTGGAGACATAACAGAAGTTTCCTCCTTACAGGAAGGCCTATCTCCTAGAGTTATGGGATTGTCTTGTCCTGGAAGTAGTACAATGCCTAAACAAGCGAAATCTTTCCATCCCACAATGTCCCTTCCATTTACCACTACATAAACTTTAGTGACAATAGACCTACCCTAAATTACTAAAATAGTACAAAAGAATCCCAATCAATCAATGTCCTGGTCCCCAAAAAGCTTTGGGATTGATATCAGCACTCTCCAAAGAATTTGTTGCAGGCAAAAGATTAAAGAAAGTCTTGTCTGCCAAAATAGTAACGGGTGCCCCTGAGTCAGCCATGACCAAATTCTTTTTTGAATCAATGAGCGCTTCACAAATTGGCGTCTTGAGGTGCTTAACACAATTACCCTTGTCGTTACCTGGCAGATCTACAGTCAAAACGACATTTGAAAATTTACTTGAGCAATCGAGAGTCAAATCATCCGTGTCTTGAGTATACACATTACTAATTTTCATTTTAGCTTCACTATACGAAGGATTAGTGCTATGGCTAGATTGTCTACACACTATTTGGAAATGACTTATCCTTTGACATTTCATGCATCTCTTTCCCAGGGCAGGACACAATTGATTATTGCCTATGTGATTGCAAAAACCACACCGATAACATGATCTTGCAAACTGAGACTGCCCCTTTCTTTGTTTTAATGACCTCTCCTTAATGTAACATACCTCATTCCTCAGAATCATCAACAACTTGACTGACAGTAGTCTGTTCACTCTGACCACACACCACTTTTGATGTGATGATAGATATTTCAATGGCTTTCGCTATATCAACAGCTTTGTCTAAGGAAGGATTGTGACACACCAAAAGACGCTCTTGAATTTTCTTGGAGTGGAAATGGAAAACAAACTGATCCCTTATATACACATCCACAATACTGCCAAAATCACACTTCGCAGCAAGCACACGCAAACTAGCCAAATACTCATCTACAGACTCATTGGCTGACTGTTTGCACATCGCAAAATTAAACCTCTCCAATAATACATTTGATTCATCTGAGTACTGTTTTCCGATCCTTTCCTTTCCCTCAACATAAACGTTCCAAACAATATCTTCATCCAACGGTGGTGGAATGGCAGGTAAGTTATCAAACACTCGCTGTCCCGCGACCCCCAATTGATTAAAAAGAAGAGCTAGTTTCCTGGCTGGGGAAAACTCATTAGCATCTATCGCAGTAAGATAATTTTCAAAATTTCTAAGCCATTCGCTCCACCTTATCTCTGGTTTTCCAGCTTTTTGTAGAAAGGGTGGGGGTTGTACCAGCGTATGATTTGAAGACATGTTTAACACACAAATTGAATAAAAATAAATTAGGACGTGTACTTAGAAGCGAATTGCATTATAAATACTCCACTCAAAAAAAAAAAAGAAAAAATTCAGCTGAATAAATATATGCATATAGGTTACTGTTGATGCAAGCAAAGTAAAGTTATTAAATAATAAATGTTCACTTCCAGTGTTTTTCCCTCCTTATTTTCTTCCAACGCTCTGGTGCTCGAAGAACAAAGTAAGGAACTCTGCAATAGGCAAAACTTGTAAAGAATGTGCAGACAAACGCCGAGTCCAATCGCAATGCACTCGTAAATGTGCTGGTTGAGTACTCCGCTGAAGTCAGGAAGCGTATCTCTTCATACGCGACGCTCGGCAAAATGGTTTCCAGGCAACCGATTGCACGTAAACAACCTGGAAGATATGCACCCAGTATGTCTTCTTCCTGTTCAGCAAACTCTGGTGACACACTTGTAACCAGGCAACAGGATAAGCGCCCTTCCTCCCTTTTCGTAAAGTTCGAGAAACGTCAACGGCAACAGTAACCATGGTTACTAACTTGGCAAACACAGTGAGTGCGCCTATAAATCCTCGCGCCGTCTTGTGTCACAATGGCTAACGTTAACGTGTTTTTTCCTTTATTCCTTTTCTTTTTATCCAACACGGCCAAGGTAGACAGAAAAGGCACAATACCTTAACTACTGCATAGCAGGGTTCTTCAATCCTTTCAACGTTTGCAGGCAAGGCGACAAAATTTGTGGTAGTCAGTGGATCAATCTTCTACCCCACTCCTGGTACCATAAAATGTAGGGGTATAGTTAATGATCACCACAGCAAACAGGAAAGAACTGCTATTCACTCTCCTGTGTTGCATTATGCAGAATCTTTTATTTCTGGATCCACGACAGCCAACAGCACCCTCACAGGTTCAGAGTCAACATACTGCCACCCAACCAGACTCTAGAACCCGAGGGCACTGATGTCACAGAGATCTAACAGCTCTCAAAAGTAAATAGCAAAAGGAAAGGAATAAACGAATGACATGAAAACATTACATAATACAAAATACATAGTTTAAAATAATACAAATGCAATATGACATACAACTACATAATATGTTGCATATTACAATTTGCTTACGAGAATTAGGAGCCAAAGGCACAGCATCTGACTAAAACTTGATTGGTCCAAGGGTGAAGTGAGAGTTATCACTCCCCCATCTCAAGACTGTTTTTGTTTCCTAGGAGTAAGGCTCATTACCTCCTTGTTTGTCTCAACCATGCATACAACAGTCTCATTGGGCATGGTAGTGAGTGTGTACAGTAAAGGGGGCAGATGAGTGTGGGTAGAAGAGGATGCACATAAGAGCACACTCCTTATCCTGTTCCCTCTGTCTCCCTTTCTACACCAAGGGTGTTTTCTCTTCTCACAAGCTGTCTCTAAAGACATATCGAAGTACAAAAGCAAGGGAAAACAATCCTGACTACTGAGAGCCACTAGGCTATTGTTTCTTTGTTTTATCCACTCCCCCATTCCCTTGGGTGTGCTTCCTGACAATTAGCGATCTGTTCTTCTGGCGGTACACTTAGGAAAGTGGTTAAAATGTCTTCACAACATTGTCAACACTGACTGGATTCAACAGGTTAGTGCTTGTAATATACAGGTTTCTAACAGAGTTTGACACCTGGTTGTTCTTCCAGCTCTACATATGGTGTGGAAAACCTGCGTTCGAGTGGGAGCATCACCAGTAGTGATAAAAAAAAGGGGACATGGCGAAGAACGGTGGCGGAACAGAAGGAGGGTAATGCAAAATTAAGTTATGTGCCTTATCGAGATGAAATTATTACAAAAAAGCTCCCTTTGCATCTCTGGTACTATACCCACTATTGTGGTTTTCATAAAGTTTTCCCCTAAGTGAACTGTCTGCTAGATACAGGTAAGCATTGACAGGGCAAGGAGGGGGTGGAGGTGTTAGGGTCCCTTGCCCCTATATCTGGTTGGGGCCCAAAACGCAGGCTTGATGCCTTAATATCTCGAATACTGACTACTTTCTACCCCACCTGCACCACTGCTTAAAAGATATGTCATGCTCAGGTAAAATAGTTCTTTCATGAAAATATTTGTTGCTAGTCTAGAAGAAAATTGTCTATTTTTGGTGCACTTCTGATCTTACTTGTTGGTTTTATGTGTTACATTGTAGATACAATCTCTGTAGAGCCTGTGAGGAAATTTTCTAATCACTTTAACAAAGGTGTGCAACTTTACACTTTTGTTCAGTTTATCTGTAAAAATACATTAAACTCTAAAAATGAAAGTAAAAAAATAACTTTTGCTTGAGTTATTCTTTAGAATTTTGACACTCTTGAACAGAGCTAATAAGAGGCCTATGTAACGTCATAGATGTAATAAGATATACATTTCTACATTGTATCTTGAACATATATTTATGTATTTATTCATTGTATACCGCTGTCATGTCATCTTAATGCCACTTCTTAGCAGTAGGTTTACTTTTTCTACATTTTTCAATCCCTTGTATGTGTGGGGTTCAGTTCCTCTTGAAAAGGGAGATGTCCCTTATGAAAGGGGTGTCCAGATGGGGTTGTTTTCTGGGTGCAAAGTTAAGTTTAATCTTTTATTGAAAGCAGACAAATTGTTCAATACTGAGATTGAACTTACTACTATCAGATGATTTGACTGTCTTTGGGTCATTGTTCAATTTTCTTTAGTGGCACAAATTAAATTCTCCAGAATTTGGACCTCAGTGCCTCAGTATATGATGTGTTAGTGGCTCAATATTTTTTAAGGTTCAGCGCTATTAGTAGCTCAGTAGTAAGAGTAGCTCAGTATTAACAATGGTTTAATAGTGCAAGTGACTGACTATTAGCAAAGGCTCAATATCCTTAGTCGTTCAGTATTATTGGTAGGTTAGTGACCTCAGTCTGATTAGTGGTTGAGTTTCATTGGTGTAGGTGTATCATGAGAGGCATCAGTGGCTTAGTGCCATTAATGGCTCAACAGTATGAGATTTTCAGTGCAATCAATGATTTAAAACCATTAATGACTCAGGGGGTCATTCTGACCCTGGTGGCCGGTGACCGCCAGGGTCACCGACCACGGGAGCACCGCCAACAGGCTGGCGGTGCTCCCAAGGGCATTCTGACCGCGGCGGTTCAGCCGCGGTCAGAAAGGGTAAACCGGCGGTCTCCCGCCGGTTTACCGCTGCCCCATTGAATCCTCCATGGCGGCGGAGCGCGCTCCGCCGCCATGGGGATTCAGACACCCCCTACCGCCATCCTGTTCATGGCGGGAAACCCGCCATGAACAGGATGGCGGTAGGGGGTTCCGCGGGGCCCCTGGGGGCCCCTGCAGTGCCCATGCCAATGGCAAGGGCACTGCAGGGGCCCCCGTAAGAGGGCCCCACAAAGTATTTCAGTGTCTGCTTTACAGACACTGAAATACGCGACGGGTGCAACTGCACCCGTCGCACCCCTGCAACTACGCCGGCTCAATTCTGAGCCGGCGTCCTCGTTGCAGGGGCATTTCCGCTGGGCCGGCGGGCGCTCTTTTGGAGAGCGCCCGCCGGCCCAGCGGAAATGTTTGAATGGCCGCCGCGGTCTTTTGACCACGGTGCGGTCATTTGTCGGCGGTACCTGTCTGAATGACCCCCTCAGTTTCCTCGTTAGCTCAGTATAATGTTATACCTGTATCATGAGTGAATCAGTATTAATAAAGACTCAGGCCCAGATTTACTAACACTTTGCCGGGTTTGATTTACTTCGCTACCATCAGTGGCTTAGTATTGTTAGCGATTTAAGCACACCTTTAATAGCTGCGGCTATCTTTTTCAGTCATTGTTAACCAATGCTACCATTTGGCGCCTGTCTCTTACATGTAAAGCCTCTCTCATGCCTTTCATTGTAGACATGAAATTCTTGAATAGCTTGCTGAGCCCTGAACGTTTACATTTTTGTAACAGTTTGAAGATTGATTGTGTATTATCCCACTATTTCAATTTTTTTACCCTGTAGAGCTCATTTGTCATATGATGTCCATTTGATCTCGACTGGAGACAGGTGTATGAAAATATAAATTTGCTGTTCCTAAACTTTATGCTCACAGTGTGCAGTGGGATCCCCTTGCCAACCAGCTCTGTGATTCACAGGCTATGGGGGTCATTACAACCCTGGCGGACGGTGTTAAAGGTGCGGTAATACCGCAAACAGGCCGGCGGACAAAAAAAGGGAATCATGACCGTGGCGGAAACCGCCAACATACACAGCCACTTTAACACTCCGACCGCCACGGCGGTACAGACAAGCAGCGCGGTGGTCACCGCCAACAGACAGGCGGGAGACAATGTACCGCCCACAGTATCACAACCCGCCAATCCGCCACCTTTTCTGGGGCGGATTCACCGTGGATAAAAACACGGCGGAAACAGCTTTTGCAATGGGAAAACGCTCACCTTCTACACATCCTACGAGGAAGGAGGACACCATGGAGCCGGAATTACAAATCCTACCTGCCCTTGTCTTCCTGCTCATTTACGAACACCAGCAACGGCGACTCCGAAGACAACGGTGAGTACTGCACCTACGACATAGGGGGGGGGGAGGCAAAAGTCACGGACACACACGCAACACCCCCACCCTCACCCTCGCACATTACAACACACACACCAATGCATTTCCAAAATCACAGGAACAACCCACAACCCCCCCGGAAGAATTCAAAGACCAAAGGAAATCAGTTCAAAAATTGTAATGTATCAAAATACAGTTACCAAATATATACAGATATATATACACATTCCAGCTCTTATACATTACGAGAAGTAGTGCAGGTATGCACATATCAATGTCCGTGCACCACTGGGCCAAAAATGCATGGGCGAGGCCCACATTAGATACCTGTCCACAAACAGAGAGAACACTGCTGGGGCATCAGATAGAAATACAACAGGCACCTCAGGGAGAAGGGAAGGGGGGGGCACCTCAGCCAGATGACAGTACCACACCAGATCCACGACAGGGCTCCATGCCCACTGTTCCATCCTGGGGAAAGCCATAGTCTCTCAAGTCTCTACAGTGGGTGGGTTGCCCACTGTTCCATCCTGGGGAGTGCAAAGCCACAGTCTCTCAAGTCTCTACAGTGGGTGGTTTGCCCACTCTTCCATCCTGGGGAGTGCAAAGCCACAGTCTCTCAAGTCTCTACAGTGGTTGGTTTGCCCACTGTTCCATCCTGGGGAGTGCAAAGCCACAGTCTCTCAAGTCTCTACAGTGGTTGGTTTGCCCACTGTTCCATCCTGGGGAGTGCAAAGCCACAGTCTCTCAGGTCTCTGCAGTGGGTGGGTTGCCCACTGTTCCATCCTGGGGAGTGCAAAGCCACAGTCTCTCAAGTGGATAACAGTCTCCACTGGTTCTGGAGGTGGACTGGTGCCCAGAGTGCTTCATCCTGTTAAGGACAGACGGAGTGGATGCATGTCTCCACTGGTTCTGGAGGGGGAATGGTGCCCAGAGTGCTTCATCCTGTTAAGGACAGATGGAGTGGATGCATGTCTCCACTGGTTCTGGAGGGGGAATGGTGCCCACACTGCATCAGGCTCCCCGTGACGCTTCCTGTTCCGTCACTGTCCCAGCTGTACATGGGATAACGATGCTTGATGTGGCGGTGTTTTCATTCTTCAGCGGTGCTCTGCCCTGTTCAGCGGTCTTCACCATGGCGGTGAGTTCCTTGTTCAGCGGTGCTTAGCCATGGAGGTCTCTGACCTGTTCAGCGGTTCTCTGCCCTGTTCAGCGGTGCTTTGCCATGTTCAGCGGTCTTCACCATGGCGGTGATTTCCTTCTTCAGCTGTGCTTTGCCATGGCGGTGCTCTGCCCTGTTCAGCGGTCTTCACCATGGCGGTGAGTTCCTTGTTCAGCGGTGCTTAGCCATGGTGGTCTCTGACCTGTTCAGCGGTTCTCTGCCCTGTTCAACTGTGCTTTGCCATGTTCAGCGGTCTTCACCATGGCGGTGAGTTCCTTGTTCAGCGGTGCTTTGCCATGGCGGTGCTCTGCCCTGTTCAGCAGTCTTCACCATGGCGGTGAGTTCCTTGTTCAGTGGTGCTTTGCCATGGTGGTCTCTGACCTGTGCATTGGTGTGTGGCATGACGGTCCCTCATTGCCCAGCAGGGCTGTGGCTGCCGGGCCCTCCTGGGCACTGACTCCGGCGGTGGTCTCCTGACCAGTGACGATACTCCTGCCCTCCTGGGCACTGACTCCGGCGGTGGTCTCCTGACCAGTGACGGTACTCCTGCCCTCCTGGGCACTGACTCCGGCGGTGGTTACCTGACCAGTGATGGTACTCCTGCCCTCCTGGGCATTGACTCCGGCGGTGGTCTCCTGACCAGTGATGATACTCCTGCCCTCCTGGGCACTGACTCCAGCGGTGGTCTCCTGACCAGTGACGACGGTGCTGGCTGTGGCGTCCCAGCCGCCGGGGAGGATGGCGCCCTTCTCCGCCGTGCTGCTCTTACCAGACTGCGCAGACTTCTTCTGGCACTTCACAACCTTTGGAGGAGTCACAGCTGACTCTGCAATCCCCCTGGGACCCTTGTGAGCAGTTTTTCCGCCAGGAGTCTTCACCCTGTCCCGTCGGCCACTTTCCAACTTGAGATGCTTTACAGGGGGTGGACTGGCAGTGCTTTGGCTCCGTGTCACACTGCCTGCCCTGGTGGCCGGTGCACTCCACACACCTTGAACACGCACCACTGGTACTGGAGTCTTTTTGGCTGAGGCGCTACTACGTGGCTTATGAATTGGAGGGGTGGGGGCAAAGAGGTCAAGTTGCTGAGGGAGAGTCTCTGACGAACACTGGGATGGGTAGCTGGAGGGGGTCTGGGAGTGGAGGAAGAGGAGGTGGTTGTAGGAGGTGTCACTTTAGGTGTTTTGGGTGCAGGTGGAGGTACTGGAGGCTGTCGTGAGGTGGATGGATGTTGGGTGTGTGGGTGCCCGCATTTGTGTACTTTGGGAGGGGGCGTCACAGACACACTGGGAGAAGACACAGGGGACGTGTAAATGGTAGTGGGGGTGGTGAGTGCAGGTGAGTGGGGTGTGGTGCTGGGTGTTCTGGTGCGAGTCCTAGTGCCTGTAGATGTACTGCATGCAGGTGAGAGTGTAGACGAGACTGGGAGGGAGGAGGGAGACGATGAGGAGGGGGACACAGTGGAGGCAGTGGATGTTGCTGTGTCTGTCTTTGTGTGATGCTTGTGTGAGTGCCTATGTTTGCCTGAGCTACTTTTGTGTGTTGAGGTGTATGCATGCTTGTCTGATGGTGTGCTTGGGATACGCTGGGGTACAGGGGATTGGGTCTGGGTGGAGGAAGTTGGAGGGGGGAGGCTAGACACAGGGACAATGGCTGCCATCAGTGCTGAGGCCAGAGATTGCAGGGTTCGATGAAGGGCAGCCTGACCAGAATGAATGCCCTCCAGGAATGCATTACCGTGTTGCAACTCCCTTTCTATACCCTGGATGGCATTCACAATGGTAGACTGCCCAACAGTGAGTGACCTGAGGAGGCCAATGGCCTCCTCACTGAGAGCAGCAGGGGTGACAGGGGCAGGGGCTGAGGTTCCTGGGGCGAAGGTGATGCCCACCCTCCTGGGTGAGCGGGCACGGGGCGAACGCTGAGGGGCTGCTGGGAGGGCGGTGCTGGTAGGGGAGGTGGCGGCTGTACCTGTAGAAGTGGTGGGCACAGATGGTGCCGCCACCACAGGGGAGCTCCCATCGGCGGACGAGTCCGTGTCGCTGTTTGGTGATCCGGTGACCGACGTGAAGCTCCCCTCGCCCTCCGTCCCACTGGTGCATTCTGAGTCCGTGGTGTGGCCCTCCATGGCCATGTGGGATGCAGCTCCCTCGTGCTCCGGTGCCACTGTACCTCCGCCTGATGATGCTGATGCACAAAAGAACAGGGAGAGCACAGAAGGGGAGGGACAGAAGAAAAAGAGGTTGAGTGCATGGCTTACCGCTACCGTTGGCGGACAATACAGACACAGTAGCCCCCTGTACTACGCCGCGCTCTAGGCCTCTCCAGCTGCAATTCCTGGGATCTGGCCTACATCGCTATGGTGGACATCTGCACACATGGATGCCACAGGGGCATGTATACCTGTACTTGGCACTCTACTGAGGTGTGGTGGAGTAGCACATGGCATGCATTACGGAGGGGCCTAGCCTACGGAAGTCGCCCTGGCCTAGGGAATCCCACAGCCCTCCTCCCCCACCCAGACCCCTCAACTGAGCGCAAAGTCCCCAGAATGAGGATGTACTCACCCCCTTGTGTCTGCTGTGATGCCCTCAAGCGCCCATCCAACTCCGGGTAGGCCACTGCCAGGATCTGGAACATCAGGAGGGGTCATGGTGCGACGGGCACCCCTCCCACGTTGGGAGGCCATCCCCAGCTGAGCCTCCGGCGTCTTCTTGTTCCAGCGGCAAATGTCCTCCCATCTTTTACGGCAGTGGGTGCCCCGTCTCTGGTGGACCCCCAGGGTCCAGACGTCCTTGGCGATGGCACGCCAAATGTCCTTCTTCTGGTGGGCGCTGACCTACATGACATGCACAGGGGAAGAAGAGAAGTCATTACCAACTGCGCCGTCAAAGTGAGTGGCCCACATCCCTGCCCTTGCCATGTGGCACATGCATTCACACTCATTCATGTTCCCTGAACTCTGCCCCCTTCCCTCTTACAACCAGCCCTCTCCACACAGGCATAGCCCCTACAACGTACTCCCTGGGTACTTACCTGTTGGTCTGGAGGACGGTAGAGTAGCGTGTACTGGGGGAGGACCCCGTCTACTAGCTTCTCCAACTCCTGAGCAGTGAAGGGAGGGGCCCTTTCCCCAGACGCAGCAGCCATTGTCTCTTCCAGACCGAGGTCACAGCAGCACTTGCAGTGTAGGTCCTCTCCTGTCGAAGATCAGGTATCGAGTGATTGAACAGATAGAAAATGGCGGTCACGTCCGCGGCGGTGACGTCCGCGGCGGTGCGTCTCATCACTGCCGGCGCACTTCATCATTGGCTCCTGGGACCCATAGGGTCCAATGTTAACCAATGCAGCATTGCGCCGCGGTCTACGACCGCCTACCGCGATGGTGTACAACGCCTGCGCAGTTACCTCACACCCCATTGTCCCAGTTTAGAGGTCAGGCAGCCGCCATTTCAGGGGCCCACATGGCTTCATTTACTACTGCGTCACACATACCTAGGCCTACACTCGACACACATACAGGAAGATTTTTGTCTTTGGTGTCGTGTTCTGTGTATCTGTGGGTACATACCTGGGATTTTGTTGAGCCTGAGGTCACTGTTGTCCTTCCTAGGCACCGTGAGCTGGGACATTTGAGAAGATGACGGAATCCTCCGGTGTACCAACCGCTGGTGGACCTGTTGACAATGGAGGAGCGACATTTGATCATCACCTACAGGTTTGACTGTGCCACTATCCAGGAACTATGTACCCAGTTTGAGCCAGACCTGATGTCACCAATCTGCCATCCCACAGGAATCCCCCCTGACGTGCAGGTGCTGTCAGTGCTCCATTTCCTTGCAAGTGGGTCTTTTCAGACAACAGTGGCCATGGCATCAGGGATGTCCCAGCCTATGTTTTCCAACGTGTTGTCCTGAGTGTTGTCTGCCCTGCTGAAACACGTAAGGAGCTACATCGTTTTCCCTCAGGTGGAGGATTTGGCTACTGTTAAAGGTGACTTCTATGCCCTTGGACATATCCCCAACATCATAGGTGCTATTGATGGGACCCATGTAGCTTTGGTCCCCCCCACAGGAGTGAACAGGTGTACAGGAACAGGAAGAGTTATCATTCGATGAATGTACAGATGGTATGTTTGGCAGACCAGTACATCTCGCAGGTAAATGCTATGTTCCCTGGCTCAGTGCATGACACCTACATCCTGCGGAATAGCAGCATCCCTTATATGATGGGTCAACTCCAGAGGCACCGTGTGTGGCTATTAGGGGACTCTGGTTACCCCAACCTGTCCTGGCTATTGACCCCAGTGAGGAATCCCAGGACCAGGGCAGAGGAACACTACAATGAGGCCCATGGGCGGACTAGGAGGGTGATCGAACGTACCTTCGGCCTCCTGAAGGCCAGGTTCAGGTGCCTCCATATGACAGGTGGTTCCCTATTCTACTCACCGAAGAAGGTGTGCCAGATTATCATCGCCTGCTCGATGCTTCACAATCTTGCTTTGCGATGCCGGGTGCCTTTTCTGCGGGAGGATGGTCCAGATGACGGTGTTGTGGCAGCTGTGGAGCCTGTGGACAGTGATGAGGAGGACGCTGAGGAAGAAGACATAGACAACAGGGAGTCAGTCATACAGCAATATTTCCAGTGACACACAGGTGAGAACAGTTTTCTTTTTACCATTACATTCACTTTCACACTTCTACCACTATCCTGTCTGTCATTTCATAGCAGTATTTGGTCACTGAGTTGTACCTTTCCATTACGGTTTCACAGGTGTGGTTAGCAACGTGGGTCATCTGCTTGCATCTTTCAAGGACTTGTGATGTGTGACATAGGTATGTTGTCTTTACAATTGGAAATGCATTTTGACACTGTGATTGATTATACATATTTACCAAATCACAGACTGACTCCAGATTGTTTTGTGGTTCAAGGGTGTTTATTTAAGTGCCCAAATATGGAGGGGGTAGTAATATGGTGAAGGGGACGGTGGAGGAATGTCCATGGCAGAGTCCAGTCTATTAGTCTCACAGGTGCACTGCCCATATGGGCATAGGAAGTGGAGCTGGGGCAGTTTCAGTATGGACAGGGTAACAAAGTGGGACAGTGGGAGGACAATCAGGGTGGTCTCATTTCCTGGCGGGGGTCTTGCCATCTTGCTCTGTCCTGTTCCTGGATCTCAGGGACCGGCTTGCGTGGTGGTTGTCCGTCTGCAGGGGGTGGGGTGCTGGTGTGGTGGTCCTGTGGCGGGGCGTCCTGTCCACTAGCGCCAGCGGAGGTGGTGGGCAGTTCATCGTCCTGGCTATTGTCAGGGGCCCCTTGGAGTGCCACGGTGTCCCTCATGGTCTTTTGTATGTCCTTCAGCACCCCTACGATGGTGCCCAGGGCGGAGCTGATGGTTCTGAGCTCGTCCCTGAACCCCAAATACTGCTCCTCCTGCAGGCGCTGGGTCTCCTGAAACTTGGCCAGGACCGTCGCCATCGTCTCCTGGGAGTGGTGGTATGCTCCCATGATGGAGGAGAGGGCCTCGTGGAGAGTGGGTTCCTTTGGCCTGTCCGCCCCCTGTCGCACAGCAGCCCTCCCAGTTCCCCTGTGTTCCTGTGCCTCCGTCCCCTGGACCGTGTGCCCATTACCACTGCCCCCAGGTCCCTGTTGTTGTTGGGGTGGTGGGTTATCCTGGGTTCCCTGTAGTGGTGGACACACTGCTGATTGACATGTCCTGGGTACGGAGGTATGGGCCCGCTGGGTGGGTGCTGTGCTGGTGTTACCAGAGGGTGGAAAGTCAGTGTTGGGCTGTGCCTGTGCAAGGGGAACTGACTGTCCCGAGGCCCACGATGGTCCGGGCTGGTCATCAGGATCCAGTAGGGCAGAGCTGCTGTCGTCACTGTGGGCCTCTTCTGTGGGTGGAGTGGAGCTGTCTGGACCCTCCGGTGTGGTGACGTTCCTTAGTGGTCCGGCAGGGGTATAAGAGCATGATTATTGCATGTGTGTGTGTAATGGTGTGCAATGGGTGGGTGTTTGTGTACCCCAGTGCAAGCATTCCTGTGTGTGGGTTTGTGTGATGATGGTTAGGGGATTGTTCTGGGTATGTGCAGTGAGCATGCTTTGGTGAGGGGTGACCATGCTTAGTTGTGTCATGCAGGGCTTGGTGTTGGGATGAGTAGATTGTGTTATTAGGACATTAGTGAGGAGTGTGAGTGTTAGGGGAGGGGGTGAGGGTGGGGGTGTGTGATAGCATGCAGGTAGGGTGGGGGATATGATAGTTGAGATTTGACTTACCAGTGTCCATTCCTCCACCGACTCCTCCGAGGCCCTCTGGATGCATGATGGTCAAGACTTGCTCATCCCATGTTGTTAGTTGTGGGGGAGGAGCTGGGGGTCCGCCGCCAGTCCGCTGTACTGCGATGTTGTTCCTGGAGACCACTGAACGCACCTTCCCCCGTAGGTCGTTCCACCTCTTCCTGATGTCCTCCCGATTTCTTGGATGCTGTCCCACAGCGTTGACCCTGTCCACGATTCTTTGCCATAGCTCCATCTTCCTGGCTTTGGATGTGTGCTGCACCTGTGAGCCAAACAGCTGTGGCTCTACCCGTAGGATTTCCTCCACCATGACCCTGAGCTCCTCCTCGGTAAACCGGGGATGTCTTTGGCGAGACATGGGGTGGTGTGGGTGATGTGTGGGGTGGTGTAAGTGTTGATGTGTGTGTTGATGTGTAGTGGTGTGTGGTGTTTTGTGCGTGTAATATTGTAGGGGTGATGGTGTTGTGTGCCTCTGTGTGGTGGGGTTCTCAGTTGCTGTGCTCTCTGTCTATCTGGCCTTCGTCCGTGATTTGTGGTCGTAGGGGTTTGTGGGTGATGTGGGTGGGTGTTTTATATAGTGTTGGGTGTGTGGGAGTGGTGTTTGTATGTGTATCAGGTGTGTGTATTTCGAATTGTCCAATGTGGCGGTGTTTTGGAGATGTGTGTGTATTTTGAGCGCGGCGGTGTGTACCGCCAATGGAATACCGTGGTTGAAAGACCGCTGTGTGGATTCGTGTGTCGTGATAGTGTGGGCGTATTTCTGTTGGCGTGACGGTGGAGGTTTTGTTTTCGCCAGTTTAACACTGACCTTTGGTGTGGCGGAGTTGTGTGGGTGTCTGAATTTCGGCGGATTCCGAGGTGTGGGTCATAATAGCTGGAGCGGAATTCCGCAGCCGCGGCGGTGTTTTGGCGGTCTTCTGCACTGCGGTAACCGCCTTTTACCGCCAGGGTTGTAATGAGGGCCTATGTTCCTTTTCTGATAACATTTGCAGACCTCGAATTGCAGTGAGCAAAGATTTCTTTGAAATTATTAACAGTTGTGTTGGTGGTTTTATTGTTATCACTTGCTTGGTATGTCCGTTTCTACAGTAAATTGCTCTTCATGGCACACTACAATGCACATTATCAGTGCATCATTGCTGCCTGGGTACTTCTGTTGGCTCAAGATTAGCAATGACTTTATACAATGCATATCAATGTCTCAATATAATTCCTTCTCCAAACCAAGTATGCCTTTCTTTTGTGCGAACTGTATTTGTATAGCATGTTTTGCCACTACTGTGACTACTCCTTCTTTGTCATCAGCGAGAACACACTGATCACTGTTTTTAGCAAGAAAAATGTGATACTCTCTTGCGATACCCCATGTTTAGTTGCTGCAGTAGCCAGGGGCTGGAGGAGCTTGGCAGGCTTTAGCATGGAGAATTGAGACTATACAATTAGGGGGACTTTGTGGGTTGAATCTTGGGTTAGATACTCTATCCTTGTACAAAGCACAAGTTGGGCCACTTTGAATGCTTAACCAGCATAAAGAAAATGTGTCTCTCTTGCTTTCCCAGTGGCAGAAGATGCAAGGGGAAGAAAAAAGATCCTTGAGGGACATCGCAGTGTACACTGGCATATCTTTATCTTGGTGATCTTTGTCTATGCTTCCAGCGAAGCAATCTTTGAACTGCAGGAATGCAAGAGAGGAATTTGTAAGTGTATCACACAAGTACTCACAGCCTGTATAAGTAGTGGGTGCAGTCTGCATACTGTATTTCTTCAGAGTACTACTGGCAAAATGACCAGCACAAGCCTGAACATTATGAAATTATCACTTGCATCAGCAGAAATACCAATGATTTCCAATTATTGCTCCCAATCAATCCATCAATCAATCAGGAATTTGTAAAGCGCACTACTCACCCATGAGGGTCTCAAGGCACTGAGGAGGGGAGGGGGGACAAGGGGGGTGGAAGGTGCTGCTACTGCTCGAACAGCCAGGTCTTGAGAAGTTTCCTGACGGTAATGAGGTGTTTGGTCTGGCGCAGGTGGGTGGGAAGAGTGTTCCACGTTTTGGTGGCGAGGTGCGAGATTGATCTACTGCTGGTTGTAGTTCTGCGGACATGTGGGACGGTTGCGAGGTCGAGGTCGGCGAAGCAGAGATGATGGGTCGAGGTGTAGAAGGAGAGTCAACTGTTGAGGTATTCTTGTCCGGTGTTGTGCAGTGCTTTGTAAGCGTGGGTGAGAAGTTTGAAGGTGATTCTCTTGTTGACTGGGAGCCAGTGCAGGTTTTTTCAGGTGGTCTGTGATGTGGCAGTGGTGGGAGATGTCCAGGATGAAGCGTGCGGAGGTGTTCTGGATGCATTGCAGCCTCTTCCGGAGTTTGGCCGTGGTTCCTGCGTAGAGGGCATCGCCAAAGTCCAGTTTGCTGCTTACGAGGCCTTGGGTGACTGTTCTTCTCGTTTCGGTGGGTATCCATTTGTAGATCTTTCGGAGCATGCAGAGGGTGTTGAAGCAGGAGGAGGAGATGGCGTTGACTTATTGGGTCATTGACAGTGAGGGGTCCAAGATGAATCCTAGGTTGCGTGCGTGGTCGGTGGGAGTCGGAGCGGTTCCGAGAGTGGCAGGCCACCAGGAGTCATCCCATGCAGAGGGGGCGGAGCCGAAGATGAGGACTTCCGTCTTGTCGGAATTTAGTTTAAGGCAGCTGCTCTTCATCCATTCGGCGATGGCCTTCATTCCTTCATGGAGGAGTCCTTGGTGAGGGAGAGGATCAGCTGGGTGTCGTCGGCGTATGAGATGATGTTGAGGTTGTGTCATCGGGCGATGTTAGTGAGCGGGGCCATGTAGACGTTGAAGAGGGTCGGGCTGAGGGTCGAACCCTGGGGTACGCCGCAAATGATTTTGGTGGCCTCCGAGCAGAATGGGGGGAGGTAAACTCTCTGGGTTCTGCCGATGAGAAAGTAGGTGACCCAGTCCAGGGCTCTGTTGCGGATTCCAGCATTGCTGATGCGTGAGCGTAGGATGTGGTGGCAGACGGTGTCGAACGTGGCCGAGAAGTCCAGGAGGATGACGGCCACAGTTTCACCCCTGTCCAGTATGGTTCTGATGTCGTTGGTGGCGGCGATGAGGGCGGTTTCGGTGCTGTAGTTGCTGGGGAATCCAGATTGGGAAGGGTCCAAGGTGCGGTTCTCCTCTAGGAAGCGGGTTAGTTGTCTGTTGACAGCCTTCTCGATGACTTTTGCCGGGTAAGGGAGCAGGGAGATAGGCTGGAAGTTCTTGAGGTCCTTTGGGTCCACCTTGGGTTTTTTGAGGAGGGTGTTGATCTCGGCGTGTTTCCAGCTCTCTGGGAAGGTGGCGGACTCGAGGGAGCCGTTGATGATCTTCCGTAGTTGGGGGGTGATGATGGAGCTTGCTTTGTTGAGGATGTGGTGAGGGCAGCGGTCAGATGGAGAGCCAGAGTGGATGGTGTTCATGATTTCGATGGGGTTGTGGTCGTTGATGGGGGTCCAAGAGAGCAGGAGGTTGGTCAGAGGTGAATCTGTGGTGTTGGTGGTTGCAGGGGGGGGGGAGTCTGGGTGCTGAAGCTGTCGTGGATGTCTGCAATCTTGCAGTGGAAGTAGGAGGCTAGGGAGTCGCAGAGGTCTTGGGATGGCGGGATGACGCTGGCGTTGTAACTGGGGTTGGAGAGTTCCTTCACGATGATGAAGAGCTCCTTGTGGCTGTGTGCGTTGTTGTTGATTGGGTCTTTGAAGGCAGTTCTCTTGACGGCTCAGATGAGTTGGTGGTGTCTGCGGATGGCATTTTTGAAGGCTGTGAGGTTGTCCAGAGTCTGATCTTGGCGCCATTTTCTTTCGAGTCTTCAGCAGCTTTGCTTAGATTCGTGGAGGTCGGCGGTATACCAGAAGGCCTTTCTGTTGGTGCGTCTGTTGGAGGAATTCTTGATTGGGGCGAGAGTATTGGCACAGGTGTTGACCCATTGCCTGAAGTTGCAGGCAGCTGCATCAATGTTGATGGTGTCGATGGGTGGGTTCTGGGAGAGGGTTGTGATAAGTCGGTCTTCGGTGACCTTGTTCCAACTCCGGTGGGGCATCTGTTGTGGGTGGTGGTGTGTTGTGGATTTCTTGAAGGAGAAGTGGATGCAGCTGTGGTCTGTCCTGTGGAGTTCGGTGGGGTGGCTGAAAGAGACGTGATTGCTGGCGGAGAAAATAGGGTCAAGTGTGTGTCCTGCAGAGTGGGTTGGTGTCGTGATGAGCTGTTTGAGGCCGAGGTTGGAGAGGTTGTCGATCAGGGTGGCAGTGTTGTTGTTGTTGGTGTTCTCGTGGTGGAAGTTTAAGTCCCCAAGGAGTATGTAGTCAGTGGATGCGAGAGCGTGCGTGCTGATGATTTCGGTAATGGAGTCGCTGAACTGCTGCTGTGGGCCGGGGGGGCCTGTAGATGAGGGTCCCTCGGAGGGTGGTGTTTGGGTCAGTGTGGATTTGGAAGTGCAGGTGTTCGGCGGTGCTGATGGTGTCTTCGGTGTTGGTCGTGTTACTGAGGGTGTTCTTGTGGATGATGGCGATGCCTCCTCCTGGTTTGCTGGAGCGCTCCCTGCGGGTGATCTTGTAGCTGTCCGGGATGGCTATGGTGATGTCAGGCACTGAGGAGGGGTTCATCCAGGTCTCGGTCGGAAGGCGATGTTTGGGGAGACTGAGTCGGGTAGATTCCATAGCTCTACTGCTTGCTTGGGGACGGAGCAGGTGTTGACACATTCACAGATCCTTAATACTTTGTTAATGAGTATGTTTGTAAAAAAAATTAAACATGTCTCAGATTTTGACCTGAAATATAATCTGATAGGAGCAGAAGACTGCTAAATTAGCTTCAAGGTGTGGAATGACCCACACCTTGTTGGCTGGGACCTCGGTAGCAAATAGGTTGTTTATTTTAAAGTTCTAAAACTTAAAATGATTCTAAAATTTAATCTCAGCACTAGGTGTGATTTCTCCTCTTTGATGCAAGGCCCCATGATAAGTATCTCGCCAGGCTCTCTATCTCACTTGCAAGCTTTAAGTAAAAGCTGAAAGCGTATTTGTTTATTTAGGCTGCTTTTCTAAAACCAGCACTAGGAGGCCTGATTGGGTAGTGTGCACTTTATAAATGCTATCAATCAGTAAAAGTTGAAAAAATTGTATCAAGGGGAAAAAAAAGATGCAGATTGGAAAAGCGGTGGCCAGGCAGCAAATAAAGGAGATGAGAACAATAGGTGAAAAGATATACAACAGCAATATATCTGGAGCTAGTTGCATTTCTAAATGGTATATAACCTATACAAAGCAGGCATTACCACATGGTTCCTTTACCATGTGGCCTTTACCCCACAGGTACATTTACCATGAACGCCTTTACCATGCATGACTTTTTCATGCATGTCTTTAACAAGCTTTGAGATAAGTGGATGTAAGTGAAGGTTTTAGGGGTAAAAAGAAGTCAATTATTTAGGAGTAAAATGTAATATTTTTAAATGGTGCGCTTGGGTGGTTAGGAAGGAGGGAAGGAGTATTATTAAAAAAGGGTACAATTTTAATTTTTAAGAAGGAGTGTTTTTTTAAAACAAAATATTAATGTCAAAGCCAACATTTTCACATTTATTGTTTTAGTTGCAGGATGCAAGGGTTATAGAGGCTAAGAGTGGGGAGTGTAGTGGTTGTGGGGTATCTCCTTTTAAAGGGTTTTGGTTTTTATGTTGGGCTTCTTTTTAAAAGGAATGTGATGTGGCAGTTTAATCTTCATAGAATTTTTAAAGGATTGTGGGAGTCGGATGCAAGGGTAATAGGGATTAAGGCTGGGGATCAAATTTATAATGAGGCTATTTTTGTTAGAAATAAGGGTATTTATTTTGTTTCTCTTTCTAAAGGACTGTGTCAATTTAATGCATAAATATTTAAATTGCCAGTAATTTGTTTAAGGGGGGTTTGCATTTGAACTAATGTGCAGTCAGTTATTTGCACTCATTTTTTAAGGAATGGGATGCAAGGTTATACGGTGTAAGGATGGGGAGTGTTTATTTTTTGCACTGGGTGAGGATATTTATATAGGGTTTTTTTAAATAAATAATTTGGGTTATAGTGTAATTCTAGACTGTGCATTTTAAAAAGAGCCTTGTTTTTTAAAACATTATTTTCCACACATTGTTTTGTTTTAATGAATGGGATGCAAGATTTATAGGGGATAAGGGTGATTGTGTTTTCATTAATTGGTAATTTATTTCAGGTTCTTTAAAAATTGGCATAGCTTTTTAATTCTTGCATATTCTTTTTTAAAAAGGTGCAAATTTGTGTTTTCTATAGTTATTGTGTTTCTTTTATTTTGCCAATTCTTCTTTTCTCAACTTTGCATTCATGTTTCAGGCCAATCCAACTCTCCCCAGACCAATCCAGTCCACCCCACTCCAATCTGCTACGCTCAAATCCACAACAAACTGTCCCACTTCAATCTTCCATGCTGTAAGCCAAAACATTCAGCCCCACTAAAATCAAAAACAATCTGCTCCACTCCAATCCAAAAACAATCTACCCCACTCCAATATAAAATCTACACCACTCCAATCTAAAACAATCTGCTCCACCCAAATTCAAAACAATCTGCCCCACGCCAGTCCAAAACAATCTGTGCCACTCTAATCTAAAACAATCTGCCCTGCTCTAGTCAAAAAAATCTACTCCACTTTAATCTGCCCCACTCCAATCTACCCCACTGCAGTCCAAAATTAATCTGCCTCACTGCAATCCAAACTAATCTGCCCTACCCCAATCCAAAACAATATGCCACACTCCAAGCACAAACAATCCACACCATTCCAATCCACAACAACCTCCCCTACTTCAATCCAAAACAATCTGCCCTACCCCAATCTGTCCCACGCCAATCCAAAACAATCTGCTCCTCTACAATCCAAAACAATCTGCCCCACTACAGTGTGCTCCACTGTAATGGAAAACAGTCTGCCCCACTCCAATCCAAAACAATCTGCCCCATTCCAATCTGCCCCACAGCAATCCAAAACAATCTGCCCCACTCCAATGTACCCCACTCTAATCCAAAACACTCTGCCCCACTCCAATCCAAAAGAATCTGCCCCATTCTAATCTGGCCAGTTCCAATCTGTCCCACTCCAATCAGAAACACTCTTCCCCATTCCAATCCAAATTAATCTGCCCCACTCCAGTCCAAGACAATCTGCCCCACTACAATAAATAACAATCTACACCACACCAACCTAAAACAATCTTCACCACTCCAAACCAAAACAATGAGCCACACTTCAATCTGCTCCACTCAAATCTAAAACAATCTGTCCCACTACCATCTGCTCTGCTCTAGGCCAAAACAATTTGCCCCACTCCAATCCAAAACAATCTGCTCCACTCCAATCCAAAACAATCTGCCCTACTTCAATCTGCCCATTATAGTCCAAAACAATCTGCCCCGTTCCAATCTGTCCTACTCCAATCTAATCTAATCCAATCTAATTCAATCTAATCTAAAACAATCTACCTCACTCTAGTCTGTCCCACTCCAACTGAAAACAATCTGCCCACTCTGATAAAAACAATCTGCACCACTCCAATTCAAACCATTCTTTCCTGCTTCAATCCAAAACAACCAGCCCCATTCCCATCTGCCCCATTCTAATCCAAAGCAATCTGACCCACTCCAATCCAAACCAATCTACTCCACTTCAATAAAAACAATCTGCACCACTCCAATCCAAAACAATTTTCCCCACTCCAATCTGCCCAATTTCAAATTAAACAAGCCGCCTGACTCCAATCTGCCTGACTCCAATCTGCTCCACTCCAATCCAAAACAATCTGCCCAACTCCAATCTGCTCCACTCAAATCTGACCCACTCAAATCCAAAACAATTTGCCATACTCCAATCTGCCCCACTTCAATCGGCCAACTTCAATCCGTCCACTCAATCCGCCCCACTCCAATTCAATCTAACCCACCCCACTATAATCCAATCCACCTCACCACAATCCAATACACCCTAATCCACCCCAATCCACCCCACTCTAGACCAATCTACCACAACCTACTGCACTCCAATCCAAAACAATCTGCCCCACTCCAAAACAATCTGCTCCACTCCAATCCAAAATATCTGCCCCACTCCAATCCAAGAAATCCTCCACACTTCAATCCAAAAAAATCTCCCTTGCTCCAATCCAAAACAAACAAACTGCCCCACTTCAATCTGTTCCACTCAATTCAAAACAATGTGCTCCACTCCAGTCAAAAACAATATGTCCTACTACAGTCTGCCCCAACCCAGTTTGTCCCACTCCAATCTGAACCACTCCAATCCAAAATAATCAGTCCCACTTCAATCCACCCCATTCCAATCTGGCCCACCCCAATCCAATCCATTCCAATCCACCTCCCCAATGCAATCCACCCCACTACACCCCAATTCTCCCCCAGTCAAATCCACCACAATACATGCCACTCCAAGCAAGCCACCCCACACCAATCAAATCCACCCTAATCCTGCCCAGGCCAGTCTACCTCACTTTACTTCAATCCACCTCACACCAATCCAATACATTCACCCCACTCCACCCCAATCCACCCCACTCCAATCCAATCCACCACAATCCATCCCATTCCAATCCATCCCACTGCAGTCCTAATCACCCCACTCCAATACAATTCATCCACACTAATCCAATGTACCCCACTCCAATCCCCCACCCCACTCCAATCCACCCCATTCCAGTCCAATCCACCCCATTCCCATCCAACCCACCCCTTTGAAATCCAAACCACCCCTCTCCAGTCCAATCCAACTCCCCCACTCAAATCCATTCCGCCCGATTTCAATCCAGTCCCACTCCAATCCAACCCACTGCACGCAGTCCACCCACCCACCCCACTCCAATCCATTCCACTCCAATCCAAATCACCCATGCCAAACTACCTTAATCCAACCCACTTCAGTCCAGTCCACCCCACACCAACCCAATTCATCCAATCCACCCCACTCCAGTCCACCCCACTCCAAAACATCCTCCAAAATACAATCCATTCCACCCTATTGCATTCCAATGCAATCCACCCCACATAAATCTAATTCACCCCATTCCAATCCACTCCACTCCTGTCCAGTTCACCACAATCATCCCACTCAAATCCAGTCCACTCAAATCCAGTCCACCCCACTCCACTTCACCCCACCCCACACACACCCCACCCCAGCCCCATCCACCCACTCCACACCATTCTACCCCAACCCAGTCCACCCCACTCCAGTCCAATCTACACCACTCAATCCAGTTCACCCCACTCCAGTCCAATCCACCCCCCCACTCCAATTTACCCAATTCCAATCTACCCCATCCAATCAAGCTCACCCATACCCAATTCAAACCACGCCACCCACTCCACTCCACCCACTCCAATCCAACTACCCTACTCCAGTACACCCCACCCACCCCAATCAGCTCCATCCCATTTTAATCTACCCCACTCCAACCCACCCCACTCCACTCCAATCCACCCACTGCACTCCAGTGTACCTCACGCCACTCCAATCCAATCTACTCCAACCAACCCTACTCTACCCCAATCCAATCCACCCCACTCCAATACAGTCCACCCCACTCTAGTCCTCCTCACTCCAGTTCAATCTAATGTACAGTATTCCAGTCCACCCACCCCAATTCACTCCATCCCACGCCAAACCATCCCACTCCAATCCAGTCCACCCAGTCCAATCCAATCTACCTTACCCCACCCCAGTTCTATCACTCCAAATCAATACACCCACCCCAATCTGATCTAATGTACCCCACTCCAATCCACACCAATCAAATCCACACCAATCCAATCCACCTCACCCCACTCTACTCCATCCCAGTCCACTCAATACACCCCACAATACCCCAATCCAGTCCCCTCCACTCTACTCCAATCCAATCCAGCCCACTACCTCAATCCACTCCAACCCTCTCCACCCTATTCCATCCCATTCCATTCCATTTCACTTTACACCAATTCACTCAACGACACTGCACTCTATGACACTCTCTGTCACTGCACCAATGAACACTACTCGCTTCTACTTGGCTCTGCGACACTCTACTCCCCCTACCCCACTCTACAACACTATACTCCAACAAACCCACTCTACGGCACTACTCCGCCATTCCACTCTATGACAGTCCACGCCACTCACTTTTAGCCATTATGAACAGCAGCCATACTTGTGTACAACATGGCAAGAACACATTGCCAAGCCAATAACTCTTGTAAAGGCAAGACCCCCCTATGGGCTTCAACAATGCTTATTTATTTTTACTCTGCTGTTGCGTTGCTGGGGATAATTTCTTTAGAAATGCTGTATTTTGTTTATTTTGCAATGGGTTTTTTTACTATGCAGGGTGCTGAAGATGTCCAAATGAGGAATTATTGTTGGGGAACAATTTTTGCTTTTATTGGCATATTTTAAAAAAAGTTTGAAAAAGATGGATGTTTCATTTTCTTAATAGAATTAGCATTCCAGCCTTATTTTATTTTTACTCAGGTTATTGACAGGTTTGGACCTGTGGACCGAGTAGATGTTTGGATTATTCAAATGTAATAGGATGTAGGGGATATACATATGTACATCTTTTCTTACTTGGAATGGAACTTTTTTATTTTGCAAAGAATATTTTTGAGTTTTTGATATTTTAGCTTTTGTGGATTGGTATGATAGGTTGACTGAGATGTCTGGCTTGGTGGTATTTAGGGGGTGTTGAGTTAAATACCAGACTTAGTTGCCCTGTGTATATCTTCTCATTTAGAATGGGATGTTTTTTAGTGTAAAAAATATTTTCAGGTTTTTTAAGTTTTATCTGGATTTTGATTTTTCCCAGTGTTGGAAGCAAGAACAGAAATCTTTAGGTTTTTACTTGTGAAGTTAAAAAGAAAAGGTCTGGGTCTGTTTTTTGCATTGCTTTACTGCTGATGCCAAGTGACCATGTGGATTTGCTTTGGGATACCTAGGAAAGTAAGTGAGAAATGAAATATTAATTTATAAAGTGCATTAAACCTGAGAGTATATAAGCATTATGCCAGAATCAGAGCTCAACCAAAGCAGACCTAGGAAAATTAGGATGAAAAAATCCAACGTTCTGTTTTTTTTTGTTTAAACTACGTGAAAGAGTCCCGGTTGGTAATGTAGGTAGGCAGGGAATTCCAAAGCCCGGCAGCAGCACTGGAAATGGGCCGGCTTCCTCATCTAGTTTTTCAAAATCTGGGGATACTGATTTTCCTTCCAGAAGAAGATCTGACTGACCTGCCAGGGATCTACCAGTTAAGAAGAGACAGGAGATGTTTTGATACTTTATGATGAAGGGCTTTGAAGACTAGGCAAATAGCCTAATAGAAGATGCACTTCCTAGCAGGGAGCCAATGCAGAGCTTTAATGCCCTCTCTAACAGACGAACACTTAGGGAGATCAAGAACAAGGCATGCAACCGTGTTTTGAACCACTTGCAGCTTGATCAGTGAGGAGGTCTTGATATTCAAACAAAAAGCATAGCAGTAGTCAAGTCTAGAAGAAACTAAAGCAATGACAACCACATGGACCAGTTCAACAGGAATAAAAGGAAAGATCTTCCTAAGAGTCCTGATTATATGGAAACAGGTACTAGTAGTGTGATTGACCTACAAGTCAAAACTCAAAAAGGTATCAAAAACCACACCAAGACCTTTAGCTGATTTCACTGGAGTCGTTACCTGGCCACATTCCACTGGCCACCAGCTATCAGATCAGATGGATTCATGCCCAACAAACATCAGCACCTCAGGTTTCTTCATGCTCAGTTTAATGGGATTTTCCTTCAGACAGATATTTATTCTGGTCATGCAGAGATTAAATCTGTTGGCACCTAAGGTCAGGTCATCAGAGATGGATACTAATCTGTGTGTCATCAGCATAAACAAGTGCTTGGAAACCGCACATGCGAATAAGGCAAGTTGTGATCAGCACGGCGGTGCCGACATCATCGCTGCCGTCTTTGAACACAGCTTTCACTACCGCCAGCACGTTGGGATCCATGGTCCTGGTGGTGGCGGCAGTCTTGTGGCGGTCTGACCGCCAGCATCGTAATCAGGCAGTCAGACAGCCACCACGGGCAGGACGGTCTTGCGAGCAGCATACTCATAATCAGGACCTTAGTAAGGGTGCCAGTTTTTCTTTGTTTAAAGGAAAATATTCAAATTGCATGATTGCATTATACATATTCAGAGGAATAAAGGCTAAGTGTTAATTTCTTAAAGTCACATTGGAGTATAATTTCAGACATGAAATGCCCAGCTAAGGATTTATTTTTTAATTTTACACTATGTAGTCTGTGTAAAATGGAAAAACATCCTTGAATTTATATGGCAGAGTATAGTTTTTAATTTTGGAAATCATGGCAATTTCAAAATCAATTATCATTTTCAGAGAAGTTTTATTATTTGTTTTACTTTTGGCTACTGACAAAAACTCACAGTATGTGGAAGATTTATTTTCTAGCAGTAATGCATGCACAAGCCATGTTGTTAATTTTAGAATGAGTATTGTAAATATGGGTGAACAAAACGAGTGTTGTCTTAAATGTGCTATTCATCATCAAAGTTTAGCTATTTTCTAATGTTACAATATTGTGAATAGTACAAAATGGTAGTATTTTACTGGGAATGCTACTATCATAAAATAGAAAAGGCTTGTGCTTGAAGGTTTCAGTTAAGGGGTGTGTTAATTTTGCTAAATGTTTTAAGTTCACCAGGTAGTGTTTTACTAGTCTGTCTTTTTTCTGATTATTCTTATCAGATTTGGGATGGTGGGCACTGCACATGAGTAGGAATGTTTCTCTGGACCTCGGTAAGCAGTGAACCAGAGGGTTCAGTGAAGGTGCTGGCTAAAGCCTATATTTGCTGGGCTGTGTCCTTAACTTTCAACTCTGTTGCAGAGATAAAGTTGTTATATTCACTAGTTTGCTCAACACAGATACCAATAGTAACTGCCCTGCCTCTGCTAGTAATTGAGAAATAATGTATACACCCCCAATGAGCCCTTGGTTCGATGGGTCTGTCCTTGAATAAATGTACCACTGACATTAAAGCATTTGGTTGTCACTTTTAGGTAAAACAAATCTTGCTTTTGGAATGTTTTCCATTGAAGAAAAAACATACTGAAATCATTAAAAAGGTGATTTCTATTGCATCCAGTTAAAAAATTAACTGTAATTTTAGGACTGTTCCTTACCAAATTAATCAAACATATTTGGATACTTTTTTAAATTGTTTTAATATGTATTTGTAGATTTAGGTACGTTCTTGTATTGATCTAAATATTTCAGTTTAATTTCAAATTATTCCTTGTTAGCTGCTAATGGTCGCCACTCAGTAAACATAGTTAGATCAGCTTTTCCATAGACATGGCTTTTTTGGTTTGCTAATAACCTTGGTGATGCTTGACAAAGCTGCTCAAAACGTTCCAAAAAAAAAAGCACATTCACCTCAGCTCCTTCCTGGAAATTTCCGGAGTGATCTGTCTGGGGGACCGAGAAAAAAGCAGGGTCTCAAAAGCAAATTTCCCCATGCATTTTCTACATACTTCTTTAGGCAGCACTACTGTAAAACTGCTCAAGAGACTAACAACAAATTTGTCAGAAAGCTAGATCTCGGTCCACAAAATGTGCTTTTTGTGATTTGTGTGAATCCGTCCTCTGTTTTTTGGGAAATTAAGGTACAAAATGATTGTATACCTGGATAGCTGGGTCCAAGGGACTCTTGCAAACACAATTTTAAAAAGTAAAGTGTTCTGATTGGCCCAGTGAGATTTTTTTCCCTTTGGCCAGTTCCCTCATGTGGGAGTCTAACACCCGTGGGAGCGAGCACGCTGGTTGGCTGCCAGCAACATGAGAAAAATGTTGCTGGTGGCCATTGCAGGATCCTGGAACTTAGTCCCTGTCCTAAACTTTTAAAAAAATATTAGGAGGTGACTGGATAGGGACACCCTACCCCTTAGGCCCCATGGGCGGGACCCAGAGGGACCCCCCAGGCCAAAAAAGAAATCTTCAAGTTTTGCTGTGCTCCCAGTGGGACCCCATTAATTTAATAATTTTGTTCCACAGGTGTGAGTGCCAACCCTCCTTGATCCCATTTTGGGCACTGGAGACCCCATCAAGACCAAAACTAGGTTTTAGCAAAGGGGGGGACACACAACACCCCTTCTTAAGCCTTAAAAGGCTCTAGGGACCCCAACCCCTGGAGCATGAGGGCACGAGTTATAGTTACTTGAAATCACAATAACTATAACTGATGCATTTCTGTGGTTTTGTGTGTGTAAAATCTGAACCTAACTATAATGTCCTGGCAACCTTTGTTTTTTCAGTGATTTTCTATGTTTTTTAATGCTGTTGTCTAACTATAACATCCCTGTAACCTTTGTTTTTTAGTGAATTCCACTGTTTTTTAAATAGAAAATAGACATTTTACTACAATGTGTAATTGGGTGTGTGAGTGGTTGTATGGGTGTGTGAATGGGTGTGTAAGTGGTTGTGTGGGTATGTAAGTGGGTGTGTGAGTGGTTTTATGGGTCTGTGAGTGGGTGTGTGAGTGTGCAAATGGGTGTGTGAGTCGGTGTGTGAGTGGGTGTGTTGATCTGTCAGTGGGTGTGGTTGTGGTTTTGTGGGTCTGTGAGTGGGTGTGGGAGTGGCTGTATCAGTGTGGGAGTGGTTGTGTGGATGTGTAAGTGGGTGTGTGAGTGGGTTTGTGAGTGACTGTGTGCGTCTGCCATTGGTTGTGGTAGTGGTTTTGTGGATCTGTTAGTGGGTGTGGGGATGGCTGTAAGGGTGTGTGAGTGGATCTGTAACTGGGTGTCTGAGTAGGTGTTTGAGCGGGTGTTTAAGTGGCTGTGTGAGTCTGGGAGGTGGTGTGCAAGTGGTTTTGTCGGTCTGTCTGGGTGTGAGAGTGGTTGTGTGAGTGTGTAAGTGGTTGTGTGAGTGCTTTGTGATCTGTGAGTGGGCATGAGTGGATTTGTGTGTCTGTCACTGGGTTTGTGAGTGGTAGTATGGATGTCTGTGTGTGTGTGAGTGGTTATGTGGCTGTGCAAGTGTGTGGGTAGGTGTGTGTGAATGAGTGGTTGAGTGGGCGTGTAGGTCTGTGACTGTGTATGTGTTTTTCAATTGGGCTCTAGATCCATAGATCCACCCAAATCCATGAGGATCCGTGGATTCATCAAAATCTACAGAAATTCATGAGAGTCTAGGTGCATCAACAGATCCTCAAGCCCTCCAATACATTTTTTGGAAAATGTCTTGCCCAGGAGGGATCCCTCATAGGACCCTCTATCAATCCGCTGGGGTCAGGGTACTTGCCAAGTGCATGAGGATCAGTAAATTTCCCTACAAGCCAGGCTTCATTAATGATGGTAAGGCACAGTATATGCCTAACATGTCACAATTACTTCTGCCACTCACCCTGATGTAGGGCCTAAATGATGTTGCTGCCTCACCTCGCAATGGAGATTGGCAACAAACTCCATCACAATAACCTCTTTCCTCTGGGTGTAACTCAGCTCAAAGTCCAGTGCCAGTCCTGTCCTATAGTTGTGTAAGTCACCCAGAACTAGGCTACTGACCCCATAGCACAAGAAGAGAGCTGGGCAGGAAAACTAGCCGAGGAATGCAATTCCAACAGGTGCAACTATGGAGCTCAGTGTGGAAGATTCCCCACCAAAACCAGAGCCAGCACAATGTGGCCCTAGGGTGACTGACAGAATCATTTCACAGGAACTCAAAATTGTGGGATCCAGGCAACCCCCAGTCAACTGAAAGCAACTTAACTTTTCATGGATTAGAAAACATCATAAGAAAGTAAGGCGAACTGAAAAGCCACAAAATCATGCTTCAGAGGACTGGGAGGAAGGTATCATCCATACTTATATTGTGTTATCAGTACCTGGTGATTTACACAAGTCTTCAGGTTACAAAGGCCCAAGCAAAAGCAGAGGGAGAACAGAGGAGAGAGAGCCCACCAACCCAACTGGACTCCTGGCACACTATTTAAAACTTAAGGTAACATATTCTCTGAGACTTTACTATGCTTTTTTACACTGCTGCACAATGTATGAGATAGCGCCTGGGTAACTGATCTGCGCAATTGGCTTTACTGGGGACATAATCTTCTGTTGGCCACATAAACGTTTTTATAACTCGCAGTAAATATAGCAGATCTTGATGTATCAAATTATTATGTGAACCTCTCCCCCAAACTTGCTTTCTAAAGACATAGGCGTTTTTGGAAATCCTACTTTGGAAAATGATATGTAAGAGTAAAGCCTTACACTATTATAGAAAACATATCTTGGACGAGCTCACCCCTTTGTGTCCGTTTGGAAAGGATTTGCTTGGTCACTAGGCTCACTCTGTGACTCCTCTCAGTGACTTTCACGTAAATTATGAGCCCCCCCACCCCCAAGGCTCACACTCTAAAAAAATAGCTTTTTTCAAATCATATTTTTTTAAACGATCTGTAAAAGCAACGTATTACCCTATTTTAGAAAACATCTCTTGAGAGGTCACCCGTATGAACCCTCATACAGAGGGTTTCCTCTGTCCCTGCGCTCACTCAGTGACTCCTCTCAGTGACTTTTATGTAAGGCGTGTGACATGACGCTACTGAGGGCCATTTGAGGTGAAACGTCCGACATTCCGAGACACGAATATGGCTCTGGTAGTTGGGCCTCACATTTTTTTCTTTTACAGAGGCGGGTGGGCGGATGTGTTTTTTTTAAACTCTGGACTAGAATTTAAAAAACAGAAACGTTGAATTTTGGACGCACGGCTTATGTGCACTGAACGAATGTTTCGCACCAACATGTGTCATTAATTGTAGGGAGCACGGGCAGAAAGTCTGCGGGGAGACCTGAAAGGGGTACGCCCTGCTCGGAGCCGTTAGTCACGTACTGCAGCTAACGGATGGCAGATGGAGGCTGCGCAAGCAAATATTTCCATAGAGCCCTGGGAGGATACTCTCCCTCCCGGCCACACGTCCATCGCCCCCTTTCCTTCCCTTGTTGCTCTCGGCTTCTTCCCTCCCATATTTTTCAAAGGTACTTTCACATCTCCACTCGCTTTTCCTTGTGTCGATGTTATTCCTCGTGCCTGTTATTCGGTCATGTTTTCTATTTTCCTCAATATCCTATTTTCTGAGAATCTTCACGCCCTCATTCCATCTGTCCGCGCCAGCTTCTCTTTACTCCTTTTCCATTTGCTTCGATTGCTTACTTTCCTTCCATTTACTTTTTTCTTGTGATATCTATCATTTATCTTGCCTCGCGCCCCCCACCCTCTCTGCTATCTCTTTTCGCCCTCTTTCTCGTTGACCTCACTATATTTCCACTTTTTTCTTTAACGAACTCCATTGCTTCCCTTTCCTCTCATCTCTTTTCCCCTGTCTTTCTCCTCTCTCTCGTTCGCTTTCTCCCTCACTCTCTTTCCTTAATTTTCGTTCCCCCCATTCTCGAATTTCTCTCTAATCATTTCCTTCCACGTTTCTCTTTCCAGCCATTTCCTCCAGCTTAGTCTTCTCTTTCGATGTCACTTCTCTGTGCCCTCTTACCTCTTTCTTTCCGGCTCTCTCTATTCTACGTCTCACTCTTTTCTGCTGTCTTCACCCTCTCTCTCTTTCCTCTCTTCTTCTGTACCCATTTTCCTTTAGCTCGCTCGCCCTTCTCTTCCTTTTTCTCTCCAAGATTCTGACTCTTTCCCTCACTCCCCCGCTATATTTACTTACCACAGGTTTGCCCACCCCGCCTTTTTTGTAGCTTGCTTTTCAGAAAGCTTGTATACATTAAGACACATTAAAGTGAAATGCAAGCTGGTCCCCTCTTGATTGGGAACACATGAAAGCAGATTTAATAACTTCCAGACTTAAAGCTGCAGGCTATAAAATAATAGCCAAAAAAGCTTAGGTACTGGATACGTTCCGCCGCGTGCTGTTCCACAGGTTTGTTCAGGCTTGCTAGGTATAGTCTTGAAATCAAAATTAATTCAGTTATTATTTTGTAATTGTTTTAGTATTCCCTTCCCTTATTTTGACACCCGAGCAGGTTCCATTTCATCAGGAGCTCCTTTAGGTAGTACCGAAAATTCAGCTAACAGGCCTTTGCTTGGGGCTTGTAGTTTTGTTTTTCCTATTGTAATTAGGAGGGTGGTATGGTCTAGACTGGCTATACTGGAGCCCGAAGAGCTAAACTCTTATCCTGACCTTAATACTTGAATTACACATTATTTGAATACTGGTATAACACTTTTGTAACCTTTCCCTCAAAGTTTTAATTTGTGTACTGTAAATAAGTAAAAACAAGTTGTACACGTGTGTACCCCCTTCCATCACACCTTCCTTTCACAGCATTGCAGACAGAGGAAAATTAATCATTGAGAGTGTAGTAAAGTTTTAAAAAAATGACACAACTCTCTTGGCGGTGAGACTGAAATGATGCAAGTGTATCAGCTTTTCATCTATATACTGTAATATAGATGAATGATTTCTGCAGCCACTTCACAAAATGAGGAATGGCAGCCCTGCTGTGCAATAGCACATTACTTTTTTCAGAGGAAGATGGCTTTGGGAAAGGCAAAAATGTGAATCTCTGTAGCCAAAAATGCATACTCTGCTTACCACAACGACACAGTTGCAGTACAAGGCATGCAACGCCAGGCAATTACCACAGCTAAGCACAACTATGGGTCGGAAGACAATTTGTGGTAGAGACAGCTTTTTAATGTCTTAGCATGGGAGGGAGGGCATGTGCTTACATGGTCCTCGGTGTCAGTGTCTCTTTGAAAGAGATTCTGGTAAAGTTCTTTAGAGATGAAGGGCCTGATACACAAAGAGTTAGTAAACCTACCCCCATAAAAACACTCCAGAGTCCGACCAAAGAAACGTTTCACCACCGTAGAGTCAGATGCAGACAAGATGAGTGGTTCAGTTGTCTTCCGGGTGTCATGAAAAGTAGGGTTCTGCGGGATTCAGACTGTCTTTGGTTGTTGGCATATAAGGCCTATGGTTCTGGCTTACTGTTTGTGATGCCATAGCAGCTCCATTGATCTACTAAGGCTAGTGCCACAGAAGTGAGTGGTGCGATTTACCCGTAGTGTATTTTTATTGCGGTCCCTTAAAGGCCATAAGGGGGTCATTTAGTATCTGGCGTTTGCAGTGCTTCGACAAAAAACATGGCAATGTCATTTCAGTTTTCATGAAACAGCTACGATAGGACCGGCAAAAGTGCTTGCCTCTAAATAATCAGTAGGTGTTGACATGTGGTGTTCTGACAGGAAGTCCAAGGCAGTGGCTTTCAACTTGTGCATAAGCAAGAGTAAAATATAAGCACAAGCAAATCTTTTAATCTTAGATCTAAATATTTTGCAGGGCTTTTCACTTCATAGTTTCTTCAGAAATTACCAGCCACATACACTCAACAAAGACCCCCTCGTCCCTCGGCAAGGTCGTCGGAATTAACAAATGGTTAAACTGGCTGTTAGACTTGGCATCCTTGGTGTGGTCTCCCCTAAGTTTTTGCTTCTGTTTCCCAGGTTGTTGATGTGTGCTGGACTCGGTTTGTGCTGTTTTTGTTACTCTGGGCACTTTACCATTGCTATCCAGTGCTAAAGAGCAAGTGCTCCTATATAAAATGTGTATGTAATTGGCTTTCCATGATTGGCATATGTGATTTACTGGTAAGTCCCTAGTACAGTGCACTAGAGGTGCCCACGGCCTGTAAATCAAATGCTACTAGTGGGCCTGCAGCACTGGTTGTGCCACCCACATTAGTAGCCCTGTAAACATGGTTCAGACCTGCCACTGCAGTGTCTGTGTGTACAGTTTTAAACTGCCAATTCGAGTTGGCAAGTGTACCCACTTGCCAGGCCTAAACCTTCCCTTTTCTTACATGTAAGATACCTCTAAGGTTGGCCCTAGGTAGCCCCATGTGCAGGGTGCAGTGTAGGTTTAAGGTAATACTAATGTGTTTTATATGTCCTGACAGTGAAATACTGCTATATTCGGTTTTCACTGTTGCAAGGCCTATCTCTCTAATAGGTTAACATGGGGACTGAATTTAAATATGATTAAAGCGTAGATTCCCTTTGGGAGTAGATAGACATGGAGTTTGGGGTCGCTGAACTCACAATTTAAAAATACATCTTTTAGTAAAGGTGGTATTGAGATTTTGTGTTTGGAAATGCCAATTTTAGAAAGTAGGCATTTTCTTGCTTAAACCATCCTGTGACTCTGCCTGTTTGTGGATTCCCTGTCTGGGTTAGTTTGACAGTTGGGCTGTTTGCATCTCTCTCTCTGTAGACAGTGACACAAAGGGAGCTGGGGTGTAGCCGGCATATCCTGATGAGCCATCTGTGCTAGGAGGGAGGGGAGGGGAGGAGTGGTCACTTACACCTGAAAGGGCTGTGCCTGCCCTCACACAACGCAGTCTCCAACCCCCTGGTGTGTGTCTGGGGCCTGGTTTGGGCAAGGCAGGATCTCACAAACAAGAAAGACTTTCCTTTGAAGTAGGCCTACTTCAAAGGCAGAAATGGGTATAAGAAGAGGACCGAAACCCCTAAAAATGAGATCACTTCTTGAACAAGAGGAACCTCTGCTAAGGAGAAGAGCTGAAGAGCTGAGAAGCGCTGCCCTGCCTGTGACTGTGCTTTGTGGAGCTATCCTGCAGTTGCTGCTTCTTCCTGTGAAAGGGGACAAAGACTGGGCTTGGTTGTGCATTCCTGCTTGTGAAGAATCTCCAAGGGCTTGAACTGAGCTTGCCTCCTGTTGTTAAAGTCTCAGGGCGATCTAAGACTTCCCCTGCCAGCACTTGGACTCTCTGCTGAGACTCCTGCCCTGCCATGTGGTGCCCTAGCCAGTTCCTGGGCCCTTAAAAGGTGAAGCTGGCGGACCAAGACCGAAAATCGACGCACAGACCGCCGTGCAGGGAAATTTCAACGCACGTTCCGAGACGCGTCAGAGAAACAACGCGCCACTGGCTTCACAGCTGAAATCTATGCTCCATCTGCATCACGGCTAGAAGATCGATGCAAAGTAGCTGGAGAAACGACGTGCAACACCTGCTAACGAAGGCTGATAACGTTGCAACCCCACACAGTGTGGTTTTGTGATACCATGGATCCGGATTTTTTACGTAAACATTGCTGGGCGCGGAAAAACAACGCAAAGCCTGCCCGGACCTGAGGTGCCTATCCGGATCGACGCATCGCTCTCTTGCGGGAGAGGAAAAACGACGCACGCCGACTCAACCGGAGGAGGAACGACATACGGTCTCGCGTGCGAGTGAGAAATCGACGCATCTCTCGCCTTTTCTGACACACACTCACCCGTGCTGTGGTATTTTGACGCTACCCAGGTACTTTTGCACGCTAACAGTGTTAGCACTGTTTTCTAAAGGATTTAACACTCCTTTTGCTTTTTAATTCATAACTTGACTTGTGTATGGTCAATTTTTGTCATTTTGGTCTCGTTTTGTTTAGATAAATATTCTCTGTTTTTCTAAACATGTGTTGAGTCTTTTTGTAGTGTTTTCACTGAGTTACTGTGTGTGTTGGTACAAATACTTTACACATTGCTTCCGAAGTTAAGCCTGCCTGCTCGTGGCAAGCTACCAAGGGGGTGAGCAGGGGTTAACTGAGGGTGATTCTCCTTTACCCTGACTAGAGTGAGGGTCCTTGCTTGGACAGGGGGTAACCTGACTGCCAACCAAAGACCCCATTTCTAACAGTGGCCAAGGGTAAATCTTAGCGTTTTTACTCATGGATGTTTTTACTTTCTACTTCTTTTCTAGGCTGAGCTAGGCAGCGCGCAAGCGCTGTCTCGGACATGTTGTAATCTATGTCTCTGGGCTTTAATCATGCCCATCTCACGACCATCACTTTCATTCTTTCCTTGGCCTGCCTTTCAAAATTTCCTTGATTTCGTAGTAAAATGCTCCACGTTTGTCCCGCCTTGAGGCTGCTTTGTTACTGCATTGCACACTAACCCTGTTACATGTGTGATTGCACGATCGGCCATATAGATTTGTGTAGGGCACTATTTTTTTCTTTGGCCTCGCCGCTTCGCGCTGCCTAGCCGTATGTTGTTTCGTTCTTCTTCCTTGTTTCTATTGCCTGGGCTTCATGTTTAGGAGTGTTGTGTTTATTGATGGCCTCACCCCGGGAGCCTATGCACTTTTGTTAATGCCTTCCCGTGACTCTACGGGACAGTCGCTTCATTCTTCATTCAATTTTAATTCACTTGCTTTGTAGACTTCCTTCTGCCTTTTAATTGCCATTGTTTATTTCATTTTATTTGTTACGAGTTTATTTTTAGATCAGCATTTTTGTTCATGTGTTTTTTAATAGAGCTGACGCCAAACTGAACCTGCTTCCCCGGTCCCAAAGTCGGCAGCTCTGTATGTTACGCCACATCACTAACTTGTTAGTTACAACAAGCGCTTTTTACAAGTGCCTGCGCCTTTAACAGAGAAATCAGTTTATCCACTCCTTGACATTTTCTCGGTAGTCTTGTGCTGAAAGTATTCTGTGCCTTGTGTAATTTCAAGACATTCTGTTATAAATAAATTACTTCCCAAGCGTTGAAACAGATTCTCGGTCACCACTGATGAGAGCACAGAATGAGACTGTAGCTACTACAAATCATGACACCAAACTTATTAACAAACAAGGCCTTATAAAAGTGCCAGAAGCACAGTTCCTTGTTGCTTCCTTGCTGTTTGAAGTGCTTTCCATGGAATGGGAATCACAGCTCTGTGTGTAGGCTCATAGTCAGACCTTGTGCCCAGAGGATCGCACAGTCCCCACCCCAACCTGACATATGGTGGACATGTTGCTACAGCTTCAGCGTGGAGCCTCTGACTATGTAGGTGGCTTGCTGCATGCTGCTATTGTCTTCTGCGGATGTCTAGGTTATTTCCTTATATGCTAGGATATATGAAAGCCTTCTAATGGGGACAGCAAACAATGGTTGAACTGAGCCGTGTCCTGACAGGCCGACTCTGCAATCAGACCCTCAGTGTCGGAGTTGTGATGAGGAAAGCCAGTGACTCATTTATTAACGCTGGAGTATGTGCCTGGCAGTGTAAACACAAACCTGTTATTTACAGCGCTTAAACAGACAAACATGAGGCATAAAGAGCACCTTAATACACAGTATATTGATTAATACATTGAAAATGTCCACAGGAAGAGGTGACTTTCCTGCACATTCAAGAGTCATTTCTAGTGGCTGGAAGGGACTTAGGCCCGTATTTATACTCCGTTTGCGCCGAATTAGCGTCGTTTTTTTCGACGCAAATTCAGCGCAAAACTAACGCCATATTTATACTTTGGCGTTAGACGCGTCTAGCGCCAAAGTATGAAGAAAGAGCGTCATTTTTTAGCGTGAACGCCTTCCTTGCGTTAATGAGATGCAAGGAAGGCGTTCCCGTCTAAAAAAATGACGGCGACGCAAATGCGTCGTATTTATACTCCCGGGCAAAAATCACGCCCGGGAGGTGGCGGGTAAAAAAAACCCGCATTTGCGCCTGAATTTAACGCCTGGGTCAGGGTAGGCGTTAAGGGACCTGTGGGCTCAGAATGAGCCCACAGGTGCCTTCCCCTGCCCCCAGGGACCCCCCCTGCCACCCCTGCCCACCCCAGGAGGACACCCAAGGATGGAGGGACCCATCCCAGTGAAGTACAGGTAAGTTCAGGTAAGTATAATTTTTTTTATATTTTTATTTTTTTGGTGGCATAGGGGGGCCTTATTTGTGCCCCCCTGCATGCCACTATGCCCAATTACCATGCCCAGGGGACACAAGTCCCCTGGGCATGGCCATTGGGCAAGGGGGCATGACTCCTGTCTTTACTAAGACAGGAGTCATGAAATGGCGTCTGGGCGTCGAAAAAATGGCGCAAATCGGGTTAAGACGATTTTTTAGCGTCAACCTGACTTGCGCCATTTTAAGACGCCCTAACGTCATTTTTTCCCAACGCCGGAGCTGCCTGGTCTACGTGGTTTTTTTCCACGCACACCAGGCAGCGCCGGTCTGATTGCGCCGTCTAACGCCATTCCATAAATACGGCGCCCGCATGGCGCTTCAGAATGGCGTTAGACGGCGCAAAATTTTTTGACGCTAAACTGCGTTAGCGCAGTTTAGCGTCAAAAAGTATAAATATGGGCCTTATAATCTTGTATGCACATTACATCTTCGAGTTCGTTTTGTGTATGTACCAACCAGATTAATATAGTTTCTAGGCGCTGAATGTCTACATCTACTGTTAGACACCTCCAGGTGTGTGTCCCCATGGCACTTAGGGCTGTTACACTGTCTGAGCACTGGCCACTTTGTTCCAGTTGATAAATATGCTGTGTGCGTGGACGGGCTTGCATTTCATACAGCACAGGCGAGTTCCTTTCATCTGTATCCTGGGCACTGTCAGGCCTCCCTTTTGCCCACGTACACTGTAAGATGTACTGTTATACACCAATTATCACTCCACATACACTAATTGTTAATATGCAGTCAAGTTTGATGAACCCTTGTACCTGAAATGTTCCGTTATGTACTCACTGAGGCAGATATCTCCTGTACTCCTTGTCTCCCTGCATAAGCAAAATGTCAGCACTGCTGTAAACGATGTTGTGTCTATCTGCCAGATGCCATTCTGTACATAAGGTACCCATGGTACCCTGTTCAATGGCTAATACAGATATGTTCTTGTGCAGACACTTCCCTAATACCTAAACATTTCTATATATGGTGCATGTAGACATGTATAGTCAAGCTAGATGTCTTGCAGTACATTGATGGAGGTAAATGTCTCCCAGTACACACTTCTATACTTGCTAGAAGCCACAGAGTCAGATGCCCCCTTGTTGTTGGCCCTGGCAGATCTCCCAGTGCACCGCTAGATATTGTCATTCACGTCACTTGGTGCTTCTGTGTACACTATTGAAGTTTGAAGGTGCAGTGAAATGGGGTGCTCCCCTGTGTTCCCCTATGCATTAGGCATACCTCTGTGCATTTATACCGGTGGTGTTTCTATGTACAAAAGGTGCAACAGGTGTCCCCTGGGACTCGGGATGAGACAGATGTTTTTGGCAATATTTTCATTTTTTTGCTGCAAATGAAGGAAGAAGGTAAATAAAAGTGCTTTAGTAATGCGCAGGGCCACTGGAATTATGTAGTAGAGAGGACCAAATTATGTGGCAGGGTTGACCAATGTATGTGGCAAGAAAAGTCCAGTTATGCATTTACAACGCCAATAGCTCTAAATCAAGCAAATGCGAGACCTATTGCATTGTAAATGCTTGTTGAGTTTGAGGTCAGAATGTCAGAATAGGGAATAACACCAGGAGGTGGCTTTTTTAAATCTAAACAATACACTTTTCTCCTTCTGCTGACTTTTCCCTGGAGGAATTTGTATGGGATACAAAATCACCACCTCACTCAAATCTGAAAACGTTTGATTACCACTGGGAACTGAAATGATGTATGTAACTGTGTTTAGGACAATCATATTAAATTAGCTTTGTAAATGCATGCATGCTTCCTTCCCAAAACTCAACCACCAATCTTTATACTTCATAATCCATGTACTCAGTCACTCACCCTTAAATCAATGCACCCCTTCATCCACCCATTGATTCATTCTTGCATTCATCCATTCACCCCTTCACAATAACAAAGATACAAATTCACGAATCAATGAAGAGGTAATTTAAGTTATTGACCGACTACTGCCTATGCTGCTAGTTTATGAGGAGTCTGAAAGTGCTTCCGTTATTTTGTGACTGTAGTACATAAGGTATGCAAGAAAACTTTCAAAGTGTGGGACTGCTAATCTGTGCCACGTGTGAGCAAGTTTAGGTAATGTGTGATTGCTAGTATGCACATTTTATGACAATTTTATCAATAGTGTTAGACTGCAACTCTGTCAGGGATGTGAGTGCTGTTAGTAGTCTGTGAGTGGTAGTATTAGCTGTTGAGGAGTGTGAGAGTGCCCCTGGTATTTTGCAACTGCCACTCTGATGGTAGTGGGAGTGCTGTCCAAAGTACGACTGTGGTGTACGAATGTGTAATAATTCTTCAGGTGATGAATGAGTAATACTCTGTGAAAAGTATGAGAGAGCTTTCAGTATTTTGTGGTAAAAATGCTTTTCTACCAGGAGGGCTTCAAAAGTTCCCCTCATGTTGTGGCTGAAAACATATGTGCAAAGTTAACGATGGATGAGATTTAGGATCCGATATATATAATTATAATCTGGCGGATGGCCGTTGTTCTGCCAGGTAAATTGAGTAAATTACTCCGTCCTCTGAGTGGACGGAAGCCCTGCCAGATTATTAATGACCACGAAGCTGGCAGTAAATTATAAAGCATTGACAGGAACTGCCGTCATGGTGGTACATGTCAATGCATCTCACTGTTGCATGCAGGAATGCATCAGTATGACACAACCCTGCACCAAACAATTTTATTTTTTTATTTTCAAAAAGGAAATCCTGAAACAGGATTTTCTTTTTGAAAATAAAAATATAAAAATGCCCTCCCCCCATCATGGAAGTCAACTCCTTTGAGGGTGGGGGCATTATTTACATTTTACTGTTCCTCACTGCAGGGTTTGCTTGGTGGTGGCGGACAGTAAAATAATGGTTACATGTCTGCCCATCAAAATTGGGTTGGTGAACATGTAGCTATCCTTCAACAACCCTGACTCTGTCAGGCCTTTGGAGACAGGTTTGGCTGTGACTGTGACAAAGTAGTCACTGCTGTACACAAACCGAAGGTCTGCCTGCAATTAAATTGCATGGGCGGACCTTCATGTTGGCAGTATGAATACTCCATCGCGTACCACCGACATATAAATCGGTGCCTTACTCTTTAAACAACAACGCAGCTGTTGTTCCTTAGTGGAGTCCTGTTCTTCCACTTGTGAGACTGCCTTTCCTAATGTAGTTGGCCAAAGATTGAGCGTGGCATTAATAAACAAGTTTATCCATTTATTTACATTTGAGGACTCTTGCCCAGCATTTGCTGGTCATCAACTCCACTGATTAAACCCTGACAAGGGTTGCTGAGCCCCATGACATGTGAACCGCTGGTATGTGCTTATTGTCGTCACCAATCACTAATTACATATGTGAACAGAGTATCAGCCACCTCGCCTTTGGGCCCCTTGGTGATTGCACCCTCTGTTCCGCACTCTGCCCGTGGCCTCACAGGAACAAGTTCCATTTTGTTCCTAGCAGCTACCATCCAGGGTAACTCTGTTGCATTTCATAAACCATAAAGACACTCTAGCTCCCCTGCATGAGCGCACACATTGGCACTAAATATAAGTTGTGTGGGGCAGAATCCATGAGTGGAATTCTGCTCCGCACACAATTACAGGGTCTGGTGTTTCTGCGTATGGATTGTCCGGGCTCTAGAACACTGGACACGAATTAATGAGCAAAAGACTCATAGGAAAAGAGTTCAATTGCAGCCTAAACCCATTTCCCAGCCCTGCCCTGAGCCTATTCCACTCTGTCCGGTGAGACCTTTCCATTCCCATCCACACCCTCCAAACCATCCCCCCAACAAGAGCCCCAAACCGGACTCCTGCAGACATTTGCCACCTGCTCAGAGTAGGTGATAAAAGTCTGCATGAAGCCCTTGGAACATGGGAAACCATGTATAATTCTGCCAGGTAATTCTGGGTTCACATGGTTATTTCCCATTATCGAGGTTTTAACTTATCATTTTCAGGAATTCCACGCAGAGATTCCACCCAGTATGGGTAATTACTCCCACCAGAAATCTCCACATGAATGAACTTTCCCAACACTCCAAATTGAGGTCATGGTGTGCCTGTGCAGCACAGTGTCCTTTAAACAAAAGCCTAATGTGCATTACGTGAGCTTGACAGAACAGCTGGGTTGTCACAAAGTCGAACACTACCAGAGCACTTATTTGCCTATGTACTGAAGAGTGCAGTACTTGTGTGCTAGACCTGGCGTCCTTGGCCTGGTTTTCCCTACCGTTTTTGGCTTCAGACTTCCTGTTTTTGCTAAATGTTTGTTTTGCTGGCCATAGGTTTCTGCGCAAAGTGCTTATGCTTCTTCCCTAAAACATGGTAATACTGGCTTATCGACAATTGCCATATTAAATTTACCTATAAGTCCCTAGTAAAGTGCACTACGTGTGTCCCGGGCATGTAAATTACAATGCTACTAGTGGGCCTGCAGCACTGATTGTGCCACTTACTTAAGAAGCCCTTTAAAAATGTCTCATTGTCATTGCAGAGCCTGTGTGTGCAGTTTTAAACTGTCATCTCCACCTGACAATGTAAACCTTTTGCTGGGTCCAAACCTTCCATTTTAATACAGGTTAGTCACCCCTAAGGTAGGCCCTATACAGCCCCAAAGGCAGTGTGCAGTGTATTTAAAAGGTTTGGCAAGTACCTTTAAGTTTTATATGTATTGGTAGTGAAAAACTCTTAAACTGGTTTTCCTTACTGCAAGGCTTGTCTCTTCCTTAGGATATATCGGAGTTGCCTTAAAACCTTTTATAAATATAACTTCCAATTAGTGAGTGTTATAGGGCCAGATCAGGAGTTTGGCAGATGGGAAAGCCCGTCAGCAAATTTGATACAGGCTGGCCACCGCCTTTGTGGCGACCACGCCGCCGGAGTTATTAAGAGTTTCCTGCTAGGTCAGCAGGGAAAACTGAGGTTTCTGCCCACTGACCTAGCGGGAAACAGGCTACAGCATTGTCTCTGTCTCGTAATCCAGCCGGTGGCAATGCTGTAGCCCGCAGGGTGCACCAGCACCCCGCAGTGTTCATGGTCTCCAAAGCAGACAGTGAACATTGTGACAGTACTGGGCAGGGGAGCCCCTCCACTGCCCATGGCAAGTGCATGGGCAGTGCAGGGGCACCCCTGTGGACCCCCTGCACCTGTTCGCCGCCAGCCTTTTCATGGTGGTGTTATCGCCATGAAACGTCTGGAAGAGAACAAGGTCATAATCCACAGGGCAGTGCTGCATGCAGTGCTGCCCTGGCGGATGATGATCTCAACCACTGCCAGGCCACTGGGATCATGGATCCTGGCAGTGCTGGCAGTCTGACTCCCAGGGTTTTAATGTGGTGGTCGGACCACCGCAGCAGCAGCGGTCCTGATCGCCACCGTGAGGGTGGCGGTCTGAAGACCGCCACACTTGTAATGAGGCCCATAGTTTCCAAGTTTGCTGTCTCTGGAAACGCAATTTAAAATTTAAGCTTATGGTGAACTCATATTTTACATTGTAATTCTGAAAATGCCACTTATAGAAATTTGGCATTTTCTTTCGTAGGCATTTGGTGCATGATGTCTGTCTCTGCTCACATGTCTAGGGTGTGGTGACAGCTGGGCATTGCGTATTCCTTAAAAACAGCCATAGACAAAGGGAGCTTATGTGTGACCTATTGGCCCTTGATGGGCCATCCATGGGCAGGATGGGAGGGATGAGCTGAGCACAGCCTCACTACCAGTTGAATAGGCCGTATCCTGTCCACGCACAAAGAGCTGCATAACCCCCTGTAGTGAGTCTGGAGCCACGGCAGGAAGAGCAGGGACTCTGTGCACTTCAAAGGCATGTCTTCGAAGGCTCCCCTACTTCAAAGGCCCAATTGGTTATAAGTACTGGACCTCTGACACCACCACTTCAGTTCACTACTGGACCTGCGGAAGGACTCTCAGAGGACTGCCTGCTGCTGTGACCTGCTGTGATCTCTGCCAGACTGCTGCTCTACCTTGAAGGACTGCTCTGCTATCTGACACCTGCCTTGAACCCCCATAGCCAGCCTGCTGTTGAGCCCTGCTTCAACATCAGCACTAAGGGCTACCAGAAGTGAATCCAAGGGCTAGTTTTCTGGCCTCTTGTTTAGAGCCAGAGGGACATAACAGGCTCCCACCATCTTGAACCTCACCTGGACCCAGCCTAAGTGAGCCCTGAACACCCAAGAGGTCTCCATACACTCCTGGACCCTGGTTTGTGGTACCACACTTCCATGGTTGGTGTTTTTATCTTTTAGGCACTATTTTGAGCCTTAAACTTTAAATAATCATAATTCTGGTTCACCTGATTGGAGTTTTGTCATTTTGTTCAAATAATTAATTACAATGTACTTAGTTTTTCTAAATTGGTTTGGGATTTTTCCTGCACTGTGTTCTCACCTTATTATTGTTTGTGTGCTGCATAAATACTTTACACATTGCCTCTAAGTTAAGCCTGACTGCTTTTTGTGCTGGGCTACCCAGGGCTAAGCACAGATTAATCTGTGGTTTGCTTGTGCCCTACCCTGGCTAGGACTGTGCTTGCTGCTTGACTGGGGCTCACAACCCAGCCTACAAGTAACCTGATTTCTAACATTGTGCATTAGAAACACCTGCACATCTCAGCATCGACCCCATCCACTGCTGTTATGACACTGAGTTGGAGGGGTGGAGGCACTACAGGAATCATGGCGCTGGTCTAAATAATAAGTAACAAAATCACAGGTGAGAGAGAAGAAGGAAGCACACTACATCACTTTGGCCATGTCTTTGTTCACTGCACTAAACACTGTCCACAAACATATTCTATATGCAGTCACATCATTAACTGTAGTCATGATGCCCATCTTAGGAATAGTGAAACCACAGGGCATAGTTCCATGTTGTTCCTACCTTGCAGCTGGTACACTAAGCATTACACCATGAAACACTCCTTCTATATGTGAGACATTTTATGTTCAATGACAATGAAACTACTTCATAGATGGGCTAAAATATCTGCTGCCTGATCGAATGGCAGTAAAAATTTACAAGGGAGGAAAGAAAATATGTGACCACTCTGTTACTAGACCCAGAGTAAGCACCAGTTACAAGAATTTGCCACTCAACCTTCAGGATAGCGAAGAAGAGTAGAGCAGACCCAGGCTTACTCAGGAACGTGGTGTGAGTCTGAATATCAAAACTCGGCAAAGAATAAGGAATCATTATTAAGAACTTAGTCTTCAGTATACACTTTTACTTCCACACACTGAATACTAGCATATAATTACAAATGTACACAATGAAATCCAGACGTCTTTGGCCCCTCCTAAACTAAAAACCTGTTTAAGCAGGTCTCAGTGTTAATATAAAAAACCACCATCCTTTGATTGCTAGAGTTCATAATGTAATACACCTTTCTGTTGTATTCATAGTAGAGTATACAGTGAAAAAAACATTCCTTTATATTAGTCAGAGAGTTCACAATGTAGAAATCGTATTTTATTTGTCAGAGTTCACAACGTAAAACCTTTCTGAATATATTTATCATGCTGTTACACTATGCTAAACCCCTACATACATTATTTGACACAGTCTGCATTATTAATGTCTCTGTCAGGTAAGAGCCTCAAAGCTACTTCATAGGTAGTCCAACACAATTGCTCCCCAATCAAATACCAATAAAGAGGAACAACGAAAGGAGAGAGACAAAATCCCAAGTCTATTTTACTATTTGACCTGCTCTGAGTAATGAGGCAGAGCAGTTCGAGGCTTATTCAGCAAGAGGTTATAGATTAGAAGCTTAGAATGCTGCAAAGCACAAAATTACACTTAACGCATCAACGTCTAGTGAGAGCTTTTAGTTTTATGAAGTAAGTGTACTTTAATGGCCCAAAAATAAACTCTAGGTGTAGGAAATGTTTTTTTGCCCATTGTGTGCCCCTGCATCATTTGCTTTTGACTATCCAGTTTTTGGACTTTTAGTGTGAGTGATTGTCACTACCTGAATCACAGTAACTTTTGTGGTAATTAACTGAGAGTGCTAACAGACAGAGTCTACCTTTTAAGATAAGGCTGCTCTCGTGGAGCTAGGTTAAGAGGCTCTAGGTTGGTTACATCTGAAGAGGTGAGCACACGCATGTGCATATGTGTGAGGGCTGAGTGTGTGAAGCTATTATCTAGCTCAGCCTAGTATCTGCATACAAGAATGGACCCTTCCGTGACTGGTACTGGCCTAGTATAGACCTTATAATGTGAGTGGGCATACATAGTGTAGATCTGTAGTGCTTTACTAAAAAGGTGATGTGCTTACTACATTATAATCTTATTGGCAAAATCTGTGCCACTGCAGAGTTTCCCCTTACTTAGCTAGAGCTACTAGTCTGGTATGAATCTCAGGGTGAGCATGTACCCCAGTGCAGATCCACTGTCACTAAAAAATGTCACATTTGCTGACTCAGTCACAATCAGATTCCAGGCCTTTCTACCCTTTACTTGGCCATGTTAGTTACTCCACTGACCAGCAGGAGAATCAAAGGCCTAGCCACACAATAGAGCCATTAAAAGTACTTGGCCAAGTTCCTGGGAAAAGAAAGGTTGGGGTGGTATGTGCTAATTACCTCTTCACATTGAACCTGACATCGGCAACACCAAGCCCACAAAAAGGAAGGAGGATGGCTAGACTTCTGGGGCAAACACAGGGCGGGCTACCCTTTGACATTTTTCATGGGAAGATATCATGCAGCTGTGTATTGCGAGGGATGAGGCTGAGGGTTCCAGGGAGGGTGTTTTCATAGACTACAGATGCAATATGTAAATGTCCCAGATTTCTGTGTAGCAGGGTTGGGGCAGATGTGGATTGATGATGTGTCACCCTAGGATTGGACTGATGTGCCTAGATTCAAGGACTTTCTACCCCCACTTAAAACCTCTATGCAAGGGAGAAACACTTCAGAGGACACTGGTCATGGGGCTGTGTTGCTGGAATAATGCCCAGCTGGAAAGAAGAAGACCCCTGCACCTCTGCAAGGATGGACGTTAGGACTCGGACTTCAGCTGCCACCCAGGTTCAGGATGGGTCTCTGCAGGGCCAGTGACAGTAGCCCTCTTGTGCCCTCAGAGGAACAGTAAGGGAATGGACTTTCTGTGGGAGCGTGGGGATTTATTCTCTGACTGGCCCTTGACTCCACTGACACAGAAGTGCCCTGCAAGTAGCCAGGAGGCTGTGGAACCTGGGGAGTGCTGTGGGCAGGGGGTTCTGCTTGGTAACTGTGGAAGGGTTGTATAAGATGTCCCACAAGCAGGAAAGAACATTAGGGGCCAGATGTAGGAAACTGTTTGCGACTCGCAAACGGCAAAATTTGCCGTTTGCGAGTCGCAAAACACAGTTTCCTATGCAGAAATGCATTTTGCGAGTCAGAACCGACTCGCAAAATGCATTTCCGACTCGCAGATAGGAAGGGGTGTTCCCTTCCTATTTGCGACTCGCAGTGGGATGCAATACCATTTGCGACTGCGTACGCGTTAGCAAATGGCATTGCAGTTACCATCCACTTCAAGTGGATGGTAACCCACTCGCAAATTGGAAGGGGTCCCCATGGGACCCCTTCCAGTTTGTGACTGGACCCACAAATATTTTTTCAGGGCAGGGAGTGGTCCAAGGGACCACTCCCTGCCCTGAAAAAATACCGAAACTAAAGTTTTTTTTTTTTTTTTAAGTGCAGCTCGTTTTCCTGTAAGGAAAACGGGCTACACTTAAAAAAAAAAAACTGCTTTATTGATCAAGCAGTCACGAACATGGAGGTCTGCTGACGACAGCAGGCCTCCATGTTAGCGAGTGCCTATACTCGCTATGGGGCCGCAATTTGCGACCCACCTCATGAATATTCATGAGGTGGGTCATTGCGACCCCATAGCGAGTCGCAGTCGGTGTCTGAGACACCGTACTGCATAGCAATTTGCGACTTGCAAATTGCGAGTCGCAGGGACTCGTAATTTGCAAGTCGCAAATTGCCGTTTTGCTACATCTGGCCCTTAGTGCCCAGGCAGAAGGCATTTTTGAAAGGGAGCAGCAAAATCAAGCACTACAACAAAAGCCGATTTGGAACCCAAGAGGTCAGAAGAAAATGACGCTGTCTGCTAGAGGTAAAAACCAGGAACAAAATGTCACCAGATTGAAGGCAATTGGTCCCAAGGGGTCAGAGAAAACAGAATACGAAGCCGAGCCCTTCAGGGGACCTTTTAGGAACTGCAGCATGTAGTGCTCCACTATTATTAGTAAACACTTCCCTAGGGAGAGCCAAGCCCCAAAGGTCAGCACAACCTTCTCCATTAATCATTAATGGGGTGGGGGCATACGTGGGCCCTTGTCTTCCGAGTCACTCTTGCCTCCAGGGACCCTATTCCCTACGGTAATATTTTTAGAACATGTTTGGGGAAATGCCAGAGGTGCATAGCCCACCTGAACTGTGTCCCAACAGATGGCCTAAGCTCCTAGGTAGCTGCATTTATGCCAACAGTAAAGGTTTTGCCTGTTTTAAAGCACTCCTCGAGCTTGCAATTTTGCACAGAGGCTCTGGAGTGTGGGGCCCCTGTTGGTTTGATGCAGCATGTTGAAAGTAAAAGAAAGACTCATATATACTATTGAATTGAATGAAAAATCTTTATTAACAATAATGTGACTGACAATGAAAGGTTATATTCTTCAGTGAACATTATAAAATATTGGTACTATCCCCAATGTTTTGATGATTTTGCAATGATGGATTATAAGATGTTTCTACTTTAACTACTTTTACTCATACAGTGACACCTCAACAAAGCCACTAGGCTTGCCTTTTTGATGATGACACTCTACATATGGCAATATGGTATCTAATATAAGTAGGTGGGATTGTGATTATAGGTTCAGGGTTTGCTAGGAGTGTAAACTGTCCTCAGGGTGTCACTAAAGGTATTTCCATATACTTGATTACATATATTTATAGTTAATGCATAGTATTTAGTAGTGTCTGTACTTTTCCTTTTTATAAGGAAAATACTGACTGGACAGAAATTTATTAAGTGTTGTTGTTGCGTACCATTGAGCTGGGGGTAGTAGCCCACACCAACTCCCCTGAGTAAGCCTTGGACTGCTCAGCTTAGCTACCCTGAAAGAGTCAAATACTACAATAGGGTACATGGTTCCCAGTAAAGAGAAGCTTGTGTACCTATTACTTGTAAAGGACTCATGTTCATTGCAACTAATTGCACAATTTCTTACACTAGGGGTTACATTACAAATGTATTCAAGGAAAACCAGATCTTTCTAGGCCCTTCTGAGCTAGAGGTCAGTTCAGATAGGTTTCTCAGTTATAAAAAAACAATAAACTCAATTTCCAAGTCACTTGAGTTGAGTCCACAATAGAAAACCATTTCCTGTTGTATTTGTCACAGAGTTCACATTGCAAAACCCCTTTTTATCATATTTGTTGGTGAGCTCACAATATAAAAACCATGTCCATTGTATTTGTCAGAGAAGGTGCAATTTATAACCCCTTTCTACTATTTGTCACAGGGTTACAGCATGCAGAGCCTCTTCCTGCTGTATCTGCTTTAACAATGTCTCTATCAGTTATGAGCAATGGAACTATTTTATCTGAGCAGACAGGACTTACCTTACTAGGAAACTACATCTCCAGGGACATTTGACATATTCCCCAGATCAGTGGTTCTCGTCCTGTGGTCAGGGACTCCTGGAGGTCTGCAAGGCCTCTACAGGGGGGCACAATTGTTTTACAAAATTGAATACTATTAAAAAGAATACATTAACATGAATAAAATATATACAAACAAAGAAGGAAAATTGAAAATGTGAAAACCTTTCTGAATTTTATTGTGAATTAAGCATACCAATACTCGGGCATTTGTTGGGTGTGTGCATGTTTTCATATTTCTATCTGTTGTTCTGAGATTCAGATTATGGACATTGCTTAGGCTAGGGCTCCCCAGTTTACAATAATGATTCAGTGGGGGTCCTTGGATTCCAGTAATGATTTAGTGGGGCTCCACACGAGTAAAAAAATTAAGAACCACTGTCATATATGTATTCTGGTACAAACTGTGTTTATCCTTGATTTCAGGTTTGAGTTTTCTGCATTTCAATTTCCCTAATGGCGGATTATCCAGCTACTAAACAATTAGTGCTAGATTATGTAGAAAAGACATACAGACCTATATGAAGCTCCATTTCTTCATTCTGTGTACTTTCTTTATGTTTGCCATTGACACTTAGCAGCTTATTTACAAGTCCCTTGCACCGCTAGTACGTCATTTTTATATGGGAAAAAGTGATGCACAGGCGGTGCAATCCCCTTATTTTGTTAATTATGTGACGATTTTGCAGCACATATTCTGAAACAGGTGAGAGTATATTTAAAGCTCTAAGGATACAAATTAATATGTTTCTCTGTGTGCTATAATCTGGGGATCTTTTATTTGAGGAACAAAGGTCCCCAAGGGAGAAGTGATAGCCTCAACGTCCTTGGCAAAATTTAGAACAAACCATCAGATGATTGACCTAGTCTGGGATTCAAACCCAATTAATAAAAAATGTTTTTTTTTTTTACATTCCATATATGACAAATACATTGAATACGTAATGTGCTCCAAACACTGGTGCGGAGCAGTGTACTTGAGTAAGTAGTTATAAAGTGCTCACGAGGTATACAAAACACAAATATATACACCACCGATCAGGATAATGGATGTTAGTGCAACACTCGGTGTAGGAGTGTTGTTATCTTAAATCTAATCAAAACAGTCCACTGTAACAGTTGTCAACGTTTCGGCCCCATCAGAGATTATTTTCAAGGGCATGAAATGAGGAGATGGAGTGAAGCAGGAAGAGTTTATAGAGAGAGCAAGGTAGTAAGGCAATTGAGATCATTGTTTTGCTGCTCCCATTTTCAGTCATTTGCCAGAATATCTGAATGGCACCATTTTATCTTGAGCAGTTTGAAAACAAACAGACGACCATATAAATATTAGAACTGTGCTTCTCGAGCAATATTATGATGAGGAGAGACTTACATGTCTAACTTCCACCTATAGAAGATTCTTGAGAGATTTGTGGAGATTAGTCATTGCTACCTCAAAACAAAGGAAAAAGAAGGAAAATAATACATCACCTTGCATCATGTCACCCAGGTAGAATTTAGTTGATTTTTTTAACATTGAAAGGAGTATTTGCAAATACTTTCTAACTATACTTTTACTGTTGATATTCCATTTATTACCTTCAGGACAGAAGGACTACAAGTTGTTTTTCAGAACTTTATTTTGCCCCAGAGTTGATATGATGCTTGTGTTTGATTCAGGAACTAGATGTCTTATATAAATTAGTGAATGCATTTGGCAGACAGATCAATCGATGCTGACCGGATAGTATTTGTGCTATGAGAAAAAGAGCTCGGAAAGAAATAACGGTTTCGGAGTGATCAGTGAAGTAATAGATGAACCAATATTTGTCCTTAATTATCTTTCCTTAGGGAGTCACATTAAGCTACACTCAAGCGATACTTATTCATTGAAACTAAGCAGAAGAGATAGAAGATAGGTGTCAGTGATAGGCTTTTAATTGTTTTTACATTATTTAGTATTTCCGGCCGTGGCTAGTGCCGCTGTGAAGTAGCCATTTTGGTCGGCAGACTACTTATTTTCCCCAGGCATGGGATTTAATGAGACTGGGGACGAGGACGCACAGTGGACGTGTGCAGCGGGTGCACCAATCACGTGCCAAAGGCACTCCAAAGGCAAGCCCGTCTGCTCCCGTCCGTGCCAAGTCTGGGCGAAGACCTGGGAACCCTGATCAAAATAGGATTCGTAGGTATTCTAGGGCCCTGCTGTTGAAACTAAACTTTGGTAAATCTTGTTTGTGCAATATTTCTGACCCTATTCATGATGTTGAGGTCCTCCATTGAATTCGGTGCAATTTATCTGATATGGAGATATCATCAATACCTAAAGGTGATGCAAAGTCGCTTCACTCACCTCATCCTCCAACCAAGAAGGACCTAAGAATGAGCTGTGCTTTGTTAAATATACGTTCAATCATCAATCATGAGTTGGAATTTTTCAATTATATGGAAGACCACTTGCCTGATACGGCGTGTCTGACTGAAACATGTGCTGATGAGAGTTCAGACCCAGATTTGAGGGCAGCTATTCCTGCTGGATATCCTATAAAGAGGTTAGACAGAGTTGGTAAATGGGACAGAGGCCTTACAGTAGTTTTTCATGACCACCTGGAAGTGCTATGTGAACCAGTTGTAGTAACTGATTGTGAAGCAATGTTTTTTCAATGCAAGCTACCATGCCAATCTTTTTTTAATGGCCTATTAGTGTACACACTTCCTGGTCCATAAGCCAATTTTCTAGAAAATCTGGGGGGCACGCTTGAGCCCTATATGCGGTATGCCAACTTTACTATCCTAGGGGATTTTAACCAGTGCTTAATTTGTGAATAAAAAGGTGTCGGTGCCCAAAGTCCTCCTCTTAAACACGCAGCTGCTGCAATTAAATGTCGGAACATGGAATCCTGAAGTCATCAGCTTCTTCAATTCATATAAAGCCACTCCCTGCCCCTTCAGCTCACTCTTGCAGCTTTCTAATTTCTCCCTTTGTGACCCTTTTTTTCCCTTCCTCCTTCTTTCCCATTTGTGTCTTTTGCTCGCAGCAAATGCTTGAGGCAGAAGAATAAGCCCCGGCCCTCAAAAATAAGTGCCAGTGCTCAGCACCAGAAACAACAAGCACAAATTAAGCACTGATTTTAACTTTCATTGTGATGACATGAATGATATAGAAACGAGGTGACGCTTGGACATTTTTAATAGTTTTAATATCTTTCAGCTGGTAGGTGCCTGCACATATAATGCAGGCCATGTTTTGGATAGAACTTTTAGCCAGATCTGAAGGTCAATGACAAGGTCAATGACATTGTGCCTGCCACATGGTCAGACCACAAGATTGTTAACTTTAGTCTTGTTAACACACAGTCTTCCAATAAGACAACCAAGGTTATGCAGTTCATAAAAGTGCAAGCCTGGACTAAAATTTGTTTTCCTGATTTGATTGTCTCTCTCAAGCAGACGTAGCCTCTCGTTATGAAAGACGCCAAACTGATGGCACGGGCATTTTCTGATTGGCTAGGAATCAAGGGTATTATGCACTCTACAGTGAAAATTATGAAACTCCATAGGAGTAGACCTTCTGCCCTTTGGTTTTCTTTGGAGCTTGAGGAGCTTAAATGTAAGTGTAGAAGACAAGAGAGGGTGTGGAGGAAGGACTACAAATGGAAAGGAAAAGCACAAAATAAAAGCCTTATTCAGGAGTACAAAAATGTGATTGTCTCAGAAAAGAATAGGGGCCAGATGATCGTACTTTTGGAATTGCGACGTACTAATTGCGATTCAATGCGAATCACAATTAGGAAATCGCAAGTCCAAATGTTCAAACTCCACTAAGTTACGATTTTGATTCCCAGTGAGTCGCAAATAGACCTACCTCATTAATATTCATGAGGTAGGTCTCACTTTGCGACCTACTGGGAATCGCAAAACATCACAGGGATGGTGGCCTGCTGGGGTCAGCAGACCATCATGCCTGTGATTGCTTTTAAATAAAGTAATCTTTTATTTTTAAATGCAACCCGTTTTCCTTAAAGGAAAATGGGATGCGTTTAAAAAAAAGAAAATGAAAAGATTTCCTTTAATTTTTTTAAAAGCAGGCACTGGTCGGTGGGACCACTGCCTGCTCTTAAAAAAATGCTTTTACAGACATTCACAAAGGGAAAAGGGTCCCTTGGGGACCCTTTCCCATTTGCGAATGGATTACCACTAATTGGAGTTGGTGGTAATCTGCTAAGGTTTCGTGACCGCAATTTATTTGCAAAACATTCACTCATACCACTGTGATTCGGTTTTGAGAAGGGACGCCCTAAACACTCACCTTCCTAATACCGAATCGCAATGCCAAATTGCAATTCGGTAATAGGTTGCAGAATCGCAATTTTGCATTTGGAACATGCCAGACAACTATTTAGCAGTCGCAAACAGCCCGATTCTGCGAATCAGACCGTTTGCAACAGCTAAATAGCTTTGATCATCTGGCCCTAAATTATTTTCAAATAACATCTGTGCTGCCAAGAATTCCACTAAAGAACTTTTTAAAACAGTTGAGTTTTTATCCAACATTCCTTCAAATCATATTTTAGCATCTTGCCAGCTGTTCTGTGATCAACTCACAGATTTCTTCAAAAGTTGAGCTTATTTTCAATAATTTAAATGTCAAGGATAGATGGCAAGGCCCCTCTCCAGAGCTAAATAATCAGGCTTCTGACCAAGTTTTCTTAACCAACCTTCCGCTGCTTACAGGAGATAGAGTGGTGGAATTGGTCAGGCAAATAAAATCTGGGTCTCCTTTAGACCCTTGCCCTCCAAAAATAGTGCATGAAATTGTGGAGACAATCTCACTCCCTCTCGCACAGCTGTTTAATAACATCTTGGAGTCAGGTTTTTTCCTGCTGGAATGGTAAAAGGCATCCATTCACCCACTGCTGAAAAAGCTAACTCTAGACCCTCTGGTTGTAAGGAATTATTGTCCCATTTCTTGTCTCCCCGTACCAGCCAAGGTTCTGGAAAAACATATGAATATTTCCCTCTCCAAATTTGTGGAGGAAAATAAGGTGTTGGATTCAGCTCATTTTGGCTCTAGACCAAACTATAGCATGGAATCTGCCATGGTTGTGGCCACAAACCAGATGAGAAGCATATTGGATGGTGGTGACAAGGCTGCTATGAAACTATTACACCTGTTGGCAGCCTTTGACACTGTCAACCATGAGATTCTAGTAGCGCGGCTGACAGAAATAGAATCGGATGTTCAGCATGAAAGCCGGACCGTGCTTTACCCTTGCAAAGAGAACATGCAGTGGCCCTGGGTGATTTGGGCTCAAAGTCCTACACGTTGCAGAGTGGGGTCTAACAGGGCTCCTCTTTGAGCCCCTCCTTTTCAACATTTATGTTGCCCCTTTGGTGAAAATAATTAGATCCTTCGATTTTGTTCCAATTGCATGTGTGGATGATAGTGCTTATCTCGTATGATACAGGATAACAGCTCTTTTCCTCCAACAAATGTATGGAGGCTATTGTCCACTGGATGAGTGTAAACAATTAGATGCTCATTTCAGGAAAGACTGAGGTTTTCTTTTTTGGGAAGAATTCTTCTTCCCGGAGTTAATCATGGTGGCCACAATCATTGGGCTTCCCCCATACCCGTCCCCAGTGCTAAAAAATCTGGGAAAAATCTTTGACCCCAGCTTGTCTTTCAATGCGCGTATTAGCAAACTTACCTCTTCCTCTTTTTTCTGCTGCGTAAAATCAGGAAGATTCTCAGGTATATTCTTTTTGAGCTGCAAAACACAGTGGTTACAGCCCTCATTTTATCCAGACTAGATTACTGTAACTATTGAACAAAGCAAGGCTTTTAATGAAGATCCCTAATTTTCAGTCAGCATCAGGGACATTAAAAGAGCTCCACTGGCTGCCAGTGAGATCACGGATCAGATTTAAGGCTCTCTGATTTGCCCAAGAATACTTAATGAATAATCTCACCTGGTACAATCCTAGCCGGTTACTAAGATTGACCAATTCCAGAACATTGAATGTTCCTAAAAGTTGGCGCTCTAATTGCGGGGGGGGGGGGGCAGGAGAGCTACTCATTCCACTGCCCTTCGGTATAACAGCTTATCAGAACAATTGAGAGGGCAATCTAATTACCTGAGTTTCAGTAAACTGCTTAAAATATGACTGTTTACCCACCTAACAGAAAAGCTAGTAACTTGGGTCCTCTTTAAGAAATCTGCATGCAATTGGAAAGGCTGGCAGCATGGTAAGCCCAGTGCAGGAATCTCAGGTTTCATGCAGATCCAAGAAAGGTGGGTGTTAGAAGCGGGATCAAAAATAATTTGTTTGCTCATAGCTTTGATGAAGTTTCACAGATCTGTCCAACATTTGGCTGACACTTTAGCTTGCTTGTGATATTATGAGTTTCATGCAAACCTCTCAAGGATTGGGAACACATAATGGTGTGGATAAAAACGCAGCAATTCCAATTTTAAATCACAAAGGAATCATTGCTGTCCTCTACAGAAAGAAAACCTGAAGGCAATTATAGCAAACTTGGCAAGAAACTAAGGGCCACATGTACGAAGCTTTTTGCAAAAAGCACTTCCCAATGCACAAATCCAGTTGTGCGATTCGGTAACATTGTTACCGAATCGCAAAACGGGTTTGCGACTCGCAATTAGGAAGGGGTGTTCCCTTCCTAATTGCGACTCGCAGTGCGATGTAGGATTGCTTTGTGACCGCGAATGCGGTCGCAAAGCAATCGCAGTTACCAACAGTGCCACACTGGTGGTAACACATTCGCAAACGGGACGGGCCCCCTGGGACCCCTTCCCCTTTGTGAATGTCAAGGAAATCATTTTTTCAGAGCAGGAAGTGGTCCAGCTTACACACCTACATGCAGCACCTACAACAATAGTCATGACTATGCCCCTGACTAGTGGCCACTACCCCAGCATACAACTAATTTCCCACATGACATATGGACCTGATGAACTGTTAGACCTGCCCCTAATCATTTCCGTGCCCAATGGGGGCAGGACTGCTGGTAGACACCTGTCAGAGTGCCTGGCACTAGACAGCATACATATTACAGCACCCAAACACATCCATCAAAGAGGCATGAAACAATGTTGGTACTCACCCCCTTGTGGCTGCTGTGCTGCCTTCAAGTGCCCATCCAAATCTGGATATGCCACCGCCAGAATGCGGCACATTAGGGGGGTCAGGGACCGACGGGCACCCCTTCCTCGTTTGGAGGCCTTCCCCAGCTGGGCCTCGCAGGTCATCCTGGCCCAGTGCCGCAGGTCCTCCCACCGCTTCCTGCAGTGGGTGCTCTGCTGGTTGTAGACCCCCCAGGGTCTGCACCTCTGTGGCGATGGCCTGCCAGAGTCCCCTCTTCTAATGGGCACTGACCTGTATGGGACACACAGAGAAGAAAAACAGAGTTCAGGATATGGCCATTTGATACAGCTGACTATACGTCCCTCATTGGATGGACACTTCACAGGATCATTTCACCACCTCAATCACAGTACTTGCCACCCAATATATGCCTGTGCAGTTACATACCAACCACACATGCATACAGGCATCCGCCACCATCACACACATCCATGCGAGGGAACTGCCTACTCACCTGCTCCTCTGGTCGCCCATATAACTTGGCATAAAGGGGTAGGACCCCGTCCACCAGCTTCTCCAGCTCCTCCGTGGTGAAGGCTGGGTCCCTTTCCCCTGTGACTCGTGCCATTGGAGTAACCATAGTCAGGTCACAGCAGTGACGACATGGTGTACGCTCCACGGCGTAATGCACCGTCACCGCCGCCGGCGATCATGATAGGCGCAGGTTCCCCATTGACAACCATGTAAACCAATGAATGGGTGCACAGCGGTAAACACCGCCTTACACCATGACAACAACTGCCAGCGGAATTAGGTCACTTCCACTCCTTCATATCTGGATGGCAGGAGGCTGCCATTTTGCTAGCACCACGTACATATTTCCTGCTCAGGGGCCCCATTCAGGGCCTATAAATCCCAGCCCTTAGTCGCCTGCCCACATGAGTGTCTGTTCCTCACATCAGCCCAGAGGTATCACTGCATACATGTCCCTAAAGCTGTACATCATAGATGTACATCATACATCGCTTGTGTGTGTAACCTACTTATTGTACAGCAGTTATTCTTACACAACATGTTTTGCATGTGTATGTGTGCCCCTCATATGTGTTCTTTCCTCCCCATAGGTACAGACCCATGTGGTGAGGGAAGGCCCCATCTTTGTACAGACCTCTTGTTGATTTGGAGACCATGGTGGAACGTCACATCATTGTCACCTACAGACTCAATCGTATAACAATCCATGACCTATGTGCTTTACTGGATACTTTACTGAGACCAGCTAATTGGAATCAGCATGCCATCCCTGCTGAAGTGCAAGTGCTCTCTGTACTCCATTTCTTGGCTACAGGCTCATTTCAGGTGACAGTGGGCATGGGTACAGGGTTCTCACAGCCAATGTTTAGCCTCATCCAGTCACCTGCAGACATATGTCAAGTTTCCCCGAAGAGCTGAAATCCCTGCCATCAAGTCTGACTTTTATGCCTTTGCTAACATTCCCCATGTGATAGGTGCCATGGCACCCACATAGCTCTCATCCCCCCCCCCCCAGGGTGAATGAACAGGTGTACAGGAACAGGAAGAACGTCCACTCAATGAACATACAATTGGTGTGTACTGCTAACCAGTACATTTCACATGTAAATGCCATGTTTCCAGGATCAGTTCATGATTCCTTTGTCTTGAGGAACAGCAGTATCCCACACTTGATACAACAACTACACAGGGACAGAGGATGGCTCATAGGTGAATGTGGATGACAATGGAGTCAGTACATAGCTGACAGCCAGGCTGTCTGCAAGTAATGGCAGTTTGTTACAGTCCTGTTTCAACCACTTTTGCAGGTGCTTCTGGCTACCCCAACATGCAATGGCTCCTGATACCTGTGAGAAATCCCAGGACAGATGCAGAGAGGAATTATAATGAGAACCATGGACGTGTTAGGAGGGTGATTGAGCACACTATAGGTCTCCTGAAGGCTAGATTTCGTTGCCTCCATCTCTCTGGGGGATCCCTGTGCTATGGCCCTGAGAAGGTGTGTAGAATAGTGGTGGCCTGCTGCATGCTGCACAACATGGCTGTGAGGAGAGCTATCCCCCTACTAGAGGAGGAGGGTGCTGTACATCCAGACCTCCTTCCTCTGAGAGGGGATGAAAGTGATGGTGAGGATGAAGAGGGGGGAAGATGTCCACTTCAGGACCAGCTGATCCAACTATACTTCCAGTGACTATGAGGTACTGTTCACTGATGATGTTGTCTGCACTGCATAATGTTTGTCTGACTCATTTGTTTGGGGATGTGGGGTCTGTAGTCTTTGACACTGTTACCTGAAGAATTAGGTGGCATGTGCCATGGAAACAAACAGGGTGTACATTTTGGTTAACTCCAGACGATGTTGTGCATGGGGTACCATTCCTGCAATAAAGGTCTGATTATGGAATTGACTGGCAAATGCATTTACATTTACAATTGAATCTACATAATGACAGGGGGTATATGAATTGGTGTAAATGTGTTTTATTTGGTGTCACAAATCCATTGGTGCGCTGTACAGTGATAGGGAGTGGGCTAATGGTGGATGTCCATACTATGTACATGGGCTCAGCGATTGGTGACAGTGGGTATAAGTCCATATGTCCCTTGCAAGTTGTTAAATTGGTGTTGGCAGGTGAGGATGGTAGCACAGTGGCACACTTGGGAGACAGTTCAGGTCAAAGTCACTTCTTTGTGGGGGCCTTGGTCTTGGCGGGTGTTCCTGTGCCATATCTGGGTCTGCGGGACCGTTTGAGAGTCTGGTGCTGGGCTGTACGGGTAGGGGTGCTAGTCTCTTGTGTGTCCTCTGCCAATGTCACCAATCCAGTTGCTGCTGCTGATGTAGAGGGCTGGTCTGTGTCCTGGGCAGTGGTAGGGGCTTCCAGATTTGTGGCGGTCTCAGGCTGGGTTGGGTAGTGGTGCTGCAGCACCCCTGCAATAGTGGCCATGGTGGCATTGAGTTGTTTCCACTGCTCCATGGTCTCTTGAGTTTGGGCTGTCTGCAGCCTTTGACTCTGTTCCAGGATGGCCAGGATTTGGCCCATCCTATCTTGTGTATGGTGGTATGTTCCCAGGACCTCAGAGATCACCTCCTGGGCTGCAGCATCTATCCTTTGGCCTCCCCCTGGGCCACTGATGCCCTCCCACTGGGGCTAGCCCCCCTGTGCCTGTGTCCCCTGCACAGGTCTGGCAGTCCCACCTGCACTGGGGCCATCATCATCCTGCCGGTTAGTAGGTGGAGACTCTGGCCTCTGTACTTGTGGTCTGCCAGTCTGTGGCCTGGAGACCCTGGTGTGGGGTCGTTAGGCCAGAGCTGATGTTGGTGGCTAGGTGGTTGGGGTGTCAGTGGTATCCTGGGTGGGGGCTGCTGGAGGGTGACATTCCAGGACTGTGTGATGGGCCAGGGTAATCCTCACTGTCCATACTTCACTCTCCAGTGTCCTGTGTGGGGCCTCTGTCTCCATTTGGGGCGCTGGCACTCCTTCGCCTTTCCGTCAGGGTGGCATGGGTGGTGGTGCCTGTGGGGGGGAATGAACATGTATGTTACAAGTACTAATTTGAATGAGGATGCACAGCTCTGCCCTATTTTGTGCTGTTTATTCCCCTGTTGGCAATGCAGGGACCTCTCGGGGTTGTCCTTACATTTTGCATGGGATGTAGAGGTGCATTGTGGGTGCTGTAATGCCATTGTGATTCCTTGCAGGGGTAGGTGGCTGTGCACAGGGGGAGGGATGTGGGCCTGTTGGTTGGTTTATGGGCATGCAGGATGACCGGATGTGGATGTTGTGGCCTTAGCAGGGTAGTGGTCCTGGTGGTAGTTGGAGGGGTGGGGTGGTACATGCATTACAGGTGTGGTGGGTATGAAGTAATTGTAGATGACTTACCCGAGTCCAGTCTTCCAGTGAGTCCAGTGAGGCTCTCAGGGTGCAGGATGGCCAGTTCCTTTTCCTCCCAGTTGGTGTATTTGGGGTGTAGGTGGGGGTCCTCCCCCAGTCTTCTGGACTGCAATGTTGTGCCTGGATGTCATCAACCTCACCTTCCCGCGCAGGTTGTTCCATCTCTTTCGGATGTTCCCTTGTGCGTGGATGGTTTCCCACTGTGTTGACCTTGTTTACTATAGTCTGCCATAACTCCATCTTCATGGCGATGGGTGTGTGCTGGACCTGTACCCTGAAGATTTGTGGCTCGACCTTCAGTATTTCATCCACTGCTGTTCTAATCTCCCTATCTGTGAAGCGGGGGTGCTTAGAGGGTGCTATGGTGTGTGTTGTGGGCGGTGTGTTGTATGAATATTGGTGAGGGTGCTGTTGTGTGGTTGGGTGTGTGACTTGTGTGATGTTGCGATCAGTGTATTTGTGTTGTGTTGTCAATCTCAGTTGTCCTATTGGCGATGCAAAAGTTTGTGGGGTGTGTATGTTAGTGTTTTATAGTGTTGTGGATGTGTGTCAGATGTGTGGGTTTCAAACTTGCCAATGTGTGCATTTCACGCTGTTGGGTCCTCTTGCTGGCCGTGGCGGTCCGTATCGTAAATGGTCGTTCGACATCCACTATCCACCACAGTGATTTGTGCATCATTATTTGGAGGGTGAGAGATTTGTCTGCTTGGCAGTTACGAGGTGGGGCGTGCAGCCTTTCCGCCATCAAGGGCCCTGGCGGTGGCTGAAGGTAGCAGAATTTTTAGAGGTTTCTGTTTTTGGTATCATTATATGGCGGTGTGCTGTTCACCGCCAATGGCGGTCTTCTGTTCACCGTCGCCACGGCGGTTGGCGGTGTTTCCCGCCATGTTCATAATGACCACCTAAGTATTGTAAACAGCCTTGAGTTATAGACAGAATTATCTCAGCATCATAACATAGAAAACTGTGTGCTCCAGGTGCTAACCTATTCACATATGCTTCTTGTGCTTCAGAAGATGGGCTGTCAGACCTTGGCTATTTTAAGTGAATAGTGTCCTTTTTGACAAGTGTCACATAGAGTGTGCGCTGTTCATAGTAGATAATTTTTTATACTCTGTGGAGTATTTCCCATGAAAATGTCACTGTCTGCAAACAGTGTGGTAGGGAGTAAACTCTTTCCATAGAGTAAACACTGTTTTCAGTGCCCACTTTTCTACTAACGTCAACTTAATTTCTTAATGTACGTTCAGTGATTGTGAGGGGTTTGATAAAGATAAAAACTGCCTGCAGTACAGCATTAATTTTAGAACAAACATTGAGTATCTTTAGCAACTTGGCTTTCTCTGAACTTTTGTACACATATTGAAAACCGTGTGCAATGAGGGTTTCCCATATATCTGCGGTCAACTGTTAATGTGAACTAGGCTACCCATGAAGTGTATGGTATTCAGTTAATGTTGCAGATAACACGCTTGCTACACCTAAGGGAGTTGTATTTGTGATGGCATCAACAATGCTTCATATTATTCTGAGCTATTTTGTGCTTACTTGGAGGCCTCTAATGCAAAACTAGTTTATAGAATAATGTGTATAAAACAAGCCTGGATGATGTCATCAGTGATGTCATCAATGATGTAATTTGAAATGTCATCAGTGATGTCATAAACGATGCAATAGAACCTGTCATGAGTGACGTAATATGTGAGGTCGTAAGCAGTGCATGGCGGGGGGGGCAAGTTACAGTTAGCTCCCCTAACTATAACTGATCGATTTCTGTGTTTTTTGGAGTTTAGCACATTAATGTTGTCACTGATGTATTCACTTAACTATAATGTGACCTTAACCTTTGTTTTTTCAGTGAATTGTTTTTTTAAAATTATTTTTAATTACAAAAACAGATCTGCTTATCACTCCTAACTAATGTAGCGCCACTTTTTTTGTGGCCCCTTGCACTCCCGTACTGCTACCATGTGTGCACCAGATTTAAAATATGGCGCACCATGGTGCAGGGTAGGGGACAATAGCATCAGAATGTCTGATGCTGTTGATGTACTGTTCAGGGTTAGCTCCAAAATTGTGGCGTTAACCCTGAACAATACATTGAGGCCCATTGAAAACAATGGCATGCCCCCTTTTAATGCCTGTTCTGAGCAGGTGTTAAAAATGCCACAAAGAAATGTCTTTGCACCATTTTTGCAGCCCCCCCTAATGGGGGAATGCCTCCCTTGCATACATAATGCCTGGTGCAGGCAGAGTGTGGCGCAAGGGGTTACAAAGTGGCACCATGCATGCATGGCGCCACTTTGTAAATATGGCTTAGTGCCATCTAACGCCACATTAGCGTAAAAAGAATGACACTAATGTGTCATTAGATGGCGCTAGGCCCTGTTAAATCTGTGCGTTAGTGTTTGCTCCTGTTGGCAGGAGATTTGAAAATGTCCCGCCACTTGGGAGTAAAAACGTTTCCCTGCTGTCTTTAATGCATGGATATTACTGGGACACTGTAAAAGAGCCAGCCTCAGAGACCCCGGGACCATTAAAGTCTCAGGAAGGGGGGCATGCGGGCCTCTCCCTTTTGTTTAAAATGACAGCACCGGGGAATCCTCAAAAGCAATACCTCCCTAGACTCCCCTTGAAGTCTACTGTTCAGAAATGTATAGGTTTCGATAGGTTTTCCCTACATGGTTCCCGATCCCAGGACTAATTAGTACACTATTGTACTTAGTTATCACTATTGCTACAATACATTTTGGGACCTTCCCTGTTGCATACACATGGCCTATCCACAAAAGTAAGGTAACATTTTTATTGGGGGACCTGGGGAAATGCTGGGTGGAAGGAAGTTTGTGGCTCCCCTCAGATTTCAGAACTTTCCATCACCGAAATGTGCGGAAAAAGTGTTTCTTTAGCCAAATTTTTAAGTTTGCAAAGGATTATGGGTGACAGAACCTGGTGAAAGCCCCACAAGTCACCCCATCCTGGGTTCTTCTAAGTGTCTAGTCTTCAAAAATGCACATTTGCTAGGTTTCCCTAGGTACTGGCTGAGTTAGATCCCAAAATTCACAGCTAGGTGCTTTGCAAAAAACAAGTCAGTTTCAGTGTAAAAAAGCGATGTATCCACATTGTGTTTTGGGGCATTTCCTGTTGCGGTCATTTGGCCTACCCACACAAGTGAGGTGCCATTTTAATTGTGAGACTTGGGGGAGTACTAGATGGAATGAAGTCTGTGGCTCCCCTCAGATTCCATAACTTTGTAGCACCAAAAATTAAGGAAAATTTGTTTTTTAGACAAAATTTGAAGTTTGCAAAGGATTCTAGTTAACAGAATCTGGTAAGAGCCCCACAAGTCACCCCATCCTGGATTCCCCTAGGAGCCCAAAATCCACAGTTAGGCACTTTGCAAAAAACGCGCCCGTTTTAAGGGGGAAAATGTGATGTATCCATGTAGTGTTTTGGGTTGTTTTCCGTCGCGGGCTCTAGGCCTACCCACACAGGTGAGGTAACATTTTTATCAGGAGACTCGGGGGAACACACAATAGCAGAAAAAGTGTTATTACCAATTGTCCTTCTCTGCATTTTCGCCTTCCATATGAAAGACAGTGTGTAAAAAAACAAAGCTATTTTGAGAAATGCCCTGTAATACACATGCTAGTATGGGGACCCGCAAATTCAGAGATGTGCAAATGATTACTGCTTCTAAACTTCTTGTGCCCATTTGGGAAATGTATAGGTTTCCTTGATACCCATTTTTTTTTACCAAATTAATTGCTGTATACCTTGTACACAATGAAAACCCATTGCAAGGTGCAGCTCATTTATTGGCTCTGGATACCTTGGGTTTTTCGTGAACCTAGAAGCGCTATATATCCCCACAACCAGAAGTGTCCAGTGGGCATAACGGTATATTGCTTTTGAAAATTTGTCATAGCTAGAAAAAGTTACATGTGAAAACATAGACAGAAATGGCAGTTTTTTTCAACTCAATTTCAATATTTGTTATTTCAACTGTTGCTTTCTATAGTAAAACCTTGAAGGATCTCCACAAATGACCCCTTGCTGAATTTAGAATTTTGACCACTTTTCAGAAATATTTAGCTGTTCAAGATCCATCATTGGTTTCACACCCATTTCTTTCACTAACTGGAAGGATGCTGAAAGCACAACAATTTCTTAAAAGGGGGTACGTCCCGGTAAAATGTCAAAACTGTGTTGAAAAATTGTTTTTCTGATTCTAGTCTGCCTGTTCCTGAAAGCTAGGAAGATGGTGGGTTTAGCACCAGAAACCCTTTGTTGATGCCATTTGCAGGGGAAAAACAGATGCTTTCTTCTGCAGCACTTACCTTTTTCAAATTTTTCCCCCAAAAATCAAATTTTAGCTGTATCTTGTTAAATTTCTCGGTCCCAACCAGGGGAATCCACAAACCCTGGGGAACTTTAGAATCCCCAGGATATTGGAAAAAAAGATGCAAATTTGGAGTGGATAGCTTATGTGGAAAAGAGATATGGAGCCTTAAGCACAAACTACCCCAAATAGTCAAAAAAGGGCTCAGCACTGGTGTGGGGGAGGCCCAGCAATTTAGGGATTAAGTATTAAGCATCTTCCAAGTAAACACAGTCTGTCAGCTTACATTCTTCAGGTAAAAAATGTGTTTTAAAACAATTTTGAGGAATTGAAATTAAACAGCCTACTTGTTGGGATTCAACACCAATTAGGCATGCTTTCACAGGTGCAGCACAGCTCCTGATGATTAACTGGAGGACAGTCAGGCTTAGTAGTTTTTTCCTCTCGACTGGCAGTTCCATTCAAATGCACGTGGAGTAATGTCTCACTGACCACTATGCAAAATCTGCATGTTTTTTCTGTTCTGCCTCTTAAGTGACCACAGCAAAAGTATCTTATTCGTAGAAAGCAGAGACTTGCTCTGATTAACTGCTACTTCTTCTCTTTGTTAAGTGGTAGAACCCAGTACTTTTGTCTTTTATTTATTTCAATTTTGTTTGATACTAACCTCACTCCTATATGCGGCTGTAGTGACAAATAGGTGTTTCGGTTCACCAAATTCAGGACTCCAGGTATGTGCTTTGCATGCACACAATATTGGTATTTTCACTTTCTACCTTGCCGTCCGGTACTCATTATTCACAATAGGTGTGTGATTCCTCTTGTCTTTAAATTGTCATCATCTAGGGGTTTATTTACTGGTTACTTGTATATGCACAACAGAACTAAAATGTTCTCATTACTTGGCATTATAGAACCGATTGACAGCTACAATTCCCTATTATCATCATTACATCTACAGCACCTTCTTTTGCATATTGATTCTTGCAGCCTTGAGAAAGTCTAGATAATGAAGCACGTCAGCTGTCTTTTTTAGATGGACCGTGCCTTTGAAAGAATAAATCTTAACTTATCAGAAGAAGTGTTCAGGACTTTTTCTTATACTATTATTATGTACATGGACTTTGTGAACTATGTTGGTGTGCCCTGGCATTCTTTAATAATTACCTCGTTTCTGATTGGTTCTCCAGTCGGCGCAGCTTACACCCTTTGGTGGTTGGGTGTAAAACCAGTGTGGCACCCACTGAATAATTTCCACTCTAACAGGACATAATCTCCCCTGGAAACTCTACGGATATGTTGGATGTGCGTACCTTATACCATAGCTACCATTTGTTTACGGTTCATGAGCACAGGGAAGGTTGGCCTTCCACAGTGGGTGCTGCCCAGGGTCTCAAAAGAAGCCAGATCTGTTTGCTACTCCCAGCTGAAAATTCAGCTGTGAACAGTGAGATTTGACCACCTGACTGTGGTGAGGTGCTGGCCCTGGTCAGGCCCTGTGGATCATGACGAATGTAGTGGGCAGAGAGCGCTGGCCACCTTCGGAAAGTTTAGGCTCAGGATCTGACCATAGGCCATGCCTTGCAGCCAACTCCAACAAGAACACAGTGATGGATGGAGTGCTTAATTTCATGTTTGCCACTGACAATCACTTGGGCCACAACCCCCATCCATGTATTTTACCCACTATTCCACTTGTGGTCCTCTTCCAATAGAAAAAAATTGACAATGAAATACCAGAGCCGGTGCCCCGGAAACAGGTACATAAGCAACTTCAGACCAGTTTTGACCTACTTTGGCCTATGAGGTGTAGCTTGAATTCTGCAGCATAATTAGCACAGGACACATGTCAGGGAAGACATGTCACACTTAGGGAGTCTATTGAGGCAACACCAAAGTGATGGATAGAATGTTTAAATTATTCTCAACCACCCACAATCACTCAGACTGCATCCCAGCTTTAGACACTATTCTTGGGTTGCTTGTGCTCCAGTTTAGAGTGGGCCTGGCTGGTCTGTTTTTACGTAAGCAGATCCTAGGATGATTTGTATGTTGCTCAGTCTTATATCAGGTGGCATAGTGGGTAAACAATGATGAACTGAAATGCACCCAAAGGAATTACCAGTGGCTGAGATTAACTCAAGTATTCCATTCATCACTTTTTTGTATTTTGCATTGTGATGCTATTACTGTGAGCAGAATGCCTAGAAGTGGCACCTAACAAAAGAGGTCCAAATAGGCTGAAACCAGTCTTGGGTTGCTTGTATTCTGGTTCAGAGAGGACCAGGCTTAGCAGTTCAGGCTGGGCTATTTCTATTGGATTAGGACCAAAGGCTATTTGCATATGGATGGGTCTAATCTGAAGTGACATGGTTATCAATAAAAATGATGGACTGTGATATGGCCCTGAGTAATTAATAGTGGCTAAGATTAATTCAAGTATTCCATCCATCATTTTCTCTTTGTATTCTTCAAATCAGCCAACTCCAGCTTCACATGACTAAAGGTTTTGCACTGCAAGAGTTGGCTGCCCACAGCAGAGCTGTGCACACTGTGCAAAGCTGAAAAAACTAAAAGTAAAGTAAGTGATAGTTAGCTTTGCTTATGAGACTACAGCATATGTGGAAGAAAAACCTAAACAACACTGAGATTTCTCAGTTACGTTCTGGTAAGCTAACTGTAAATTGTGCCTCTATCATGCACTACTAATGACCTCACATGTTTCCTCCTTACTCATGAAATGTTAAATTACATCATTTATGACATCACTGGTGACATCTTAAATGACACCAATGGTTTGCGGGGCACAAACAGTGACTCTTGTCAGCCTGTTTTACTACATATGACATCACACATGGCATAATTGATGATATTAAAAGTGACCTAATTGATCTCTGAGACATCACTGATGACATCTCTGCTTGACGGTTTAGTGTTAAGAATTAGATTTTTTTTAACTTGTAATCTTGCTTTTTTGCTTGTGTTTTTCATTTATCAAATGTTTCCATTTCTTGATTTTGTTTTTGTCTATACATTTCTTAACCTGCCACTATATTTGTTTATATATTTGTGCAAGTACCTCAAAGTTTCTTGCATTTTCATATGTGTCTTGTGAAGAGAATATTTATTTTTACTTAGTTATTGGAGGTCGATAACATATATGTCTAATACTTTGATGTGCTTTGTATTTGGTTTTTAATGTTGATGGTTTTCCCTTTTTATTTCTTGTGGAGTCTGAATTTGCAACTGTTTTGTTTGCTGCTTTGTATTTTTTTAAAATCAAGTTTATGTTTTTTCTCTGGGCACTTAATCAACAAACCCAGTTGCGCACAGCCTGTAGACTTGCACAGCATGGCTTACATGCAGGGCCTTGCCTCAGTTCCCGCACACAACTTGCTGCAGGTGTCCAAATGCTCCTGTGCAAACTTCAGTAGATCGAGAGTAAAGGCTACTAGCCTAAGTATATTGGGCCTCATCTGACTGGGTCCCTTGATTTCAATTTATGCATCCACCTGTAACAGCTAGTTTGTTTAAATTTAATACATGTAAGTATTTTGCTATGACCCATAGTAACTTTTTGTATGTTTATGCAAGTGTTTTTTATTTCATATCAAGTTGATAGAAATATTAACACCAAATGCCCCTGCTCAGCATGTTCTTGATGTATCTCAGCAGGTGACTGCCCCTGAATGGATGCTTCTGCTTCCTGGCTTTGCCCATTTTGTTGTGATGCCATTTTGACCTCTGTGGCTCTTCAATGGAAACAATGATATGGTTCTGCAACCCATTTCCACATTTCGATTTATGCAAGTTCGAAAAAGAGTGATGTACTTTATGAATACAGTAAACCTAGTAATTTTATAAAAAGTTGTGTTTTTTAGGATAACAAATTGATTTATAGTGTTTGAGAGTAGCAGCTTCATAAGTGCAACTCACACTTGTAGTGGCACATTTCAAAACTTTCACATTTAAGTCTAGCTGTATCTATACCACCTGGAATCAGAACCACAATTCCAGAGAATATACAGTCCACCCATGCCTACATGCAAGGAATCTTGGAGGAAGCATGGATCCTGTTGATCATTGAAGAGATTTGATTTGTTCAATTGTGTATTTATTCTAAATGGTATGATTATTTTTAGTAAATAAAAAAAAAGGAAAATTGAAATATTTACATTTTAAATTGCTTAATTTAAATATTTAGCTAAAATTCATTTAAGTATTTATTTTGAACCATACAATTGATAATGATATTTTTGTAAAATTCAGTTTAATATTTATGTTTTGCTTTTTGATTTGAAATTTCATTTTCATTTTTAATAAGTTGTATGTTACAAAAGTTGTTCTGTTCTATGTAAATAATTTTACATGTGTATAAATAATATTCAGTGTTCACTTTTTAAATAAAAAATACAGCAAGTACATTAATTATGATGTATTTATCAAAAATAATATTTATATTTTATATACATCATATTTTACAAAAACATATATTTTTATTGGTGATGATATTTATATTTATTGATAAAACAAGCAATTGGGAAAACACATTATGTTTGTTAATGTTAAGTTAATACATTTTATAAATGTTTATTAATTTAAATCATTTTGTATTGTAATGTAAATATATTTTAGGAATTTTGAAATATTCTTTATGTATAATTGTATGTTCATTCTTTTGTTTAAAGTTTGTTCATTACTATATATTATGTATAATTTAATATTTTTTATTTAATATAAAAATATTTAATAGGGTATTAGTTCAGATTAAATTTATAGAATTTTTTTGGTAACAGTGTGTTAGAAGTAATGTTTTTTATTTTATAAATAACACGTTATTATGTTTTACTATGGACTATATATTTTTTATACAATTCTTTTAGTGTATAGGCATTTCTCCTAGTTGGTTTGGATTAAAGTGTGAGTAGTGAATGTTAACCCTTTAGTGTTCAACACCTTCCCATAAATGGTTCAGTTTGCAGTGAGACTAGTAAATTTGACTCCTTTAGTGTCCAATACTTTCCCCAAAATTGTTTAGTTTAAAGTGGAAATGGTAAATGTGTCACCTTTAGTGTCCAGCACCTTCCCAAAATTGTTTAGTTTTGAGTAGGAATAGTACATGTGCCCCTTTATTGTCACAATCTTCCCCAAAATGGTTTAGATTGGAGTAGGAATAGTAAATGTGACCCCTTTCGTGTCCAACTCCTTCCACAAAATGGTTTCGTTTGGAGTGAGATTAGTAAATGTGACCCGTTTAGTAATCAAAACGTTCCCCAAAATGGTAAACATTGGAGTGGGAATAGTAAGTATAACTCCTTTAGTGTCAAACTCCTTCACCAAAATGATTTAGTTTAGAGTGGGAATAGTATATGTACCACATTTAGAGTCAAAATCATCCCCCAAAAGGTTTAGATTGGGTTAGCTATAGTAAATGTGACTCCTTTAGTGTCCAACACTTTTGTCAAAATGGTTTAGATTACAGAGGAATAGTAAATGTGACTCCTTTATTATTCAGTACTTTCACCAACATGGTTTAGATTGAAGTGGGAAAAGTAAATGTGACCCCTTTAGTGCCCAACACCTTCCGCGCATTTGTTTAGATTGGAGTGGGAATGGTAAATCTGACCCCTTTAGTGTCCAATACCTTCCTCAAAATGGTTTAGTTTGGAGTGAGAACCGTTTAGAGTCCAACACCTTCCCCAAAATGATTTAGATTTTATGTAAGAAGTAGTTCACTGCCAGACCAATACTGCCCTAAGTGGCATGGGTATGCCTAGGTGTGGGTCCCATGTTCACTGTGTCACTAGAACCAAGCTGTACATGGCTGATTGGCCCAAAACTAGGGCAAACCAGTCCTGGGTTGCTTGTATTCCATTTCAGTGAGCACCGGCTTGGCAGTTCGGGCTGGAATGTTCCAATGAGGAGCAGGGTCAAGGGCTGTGCTTAATTTGTAAATGAAAACGTACCGGTGCCCAAAGCCCTCCTCTTTAACACGCGGCTGCTGCAATTAAATGTGCAAACACGGAATACTGAGACAGCGTAATCCCAAAGCCATCTCAGACCTCTTCAATCCATTTAAAACCACTCCCTGCCCCTTCAGCTCACTCTTGCAGCTTTCTTCTTTCTCCCATTGTGACGCTTTTTCTTTTTTCTCTTCCTCCGTCTTTCTCAAACGTGTCTTTTGCTCGCAGCAAATGCTTGAGGCAGACAACTAAAGCGCTGGCCCTCAAAAATAAGTGCCGGTGCTCAGCACCGGAAACAACAAGCACAAATTAAGCACTGGTCAAGGGTGATTTGCATATGGTTGCGTCCAAACTCAGGTGGCATGGTGAGCAAAAGAATGATGGGCTGGGGTGTGATCCTGAGCTATTGCCAGTGGTTAGATTTATTGCAAGCAGCTTTTGTCTGTTTCATAATACGTACATTTTTTCACATAGAAAATTATGCATCACTTCTATTTTATGCTTACTTTTATGTTTGTGATAGATGTTCCACACTTTGTTTGCATGTTTTCTATTGAGGGTGCTGTAACGTAGAGCAAGTGATCTCCTTTCTGTTGGCTTATAAAAAAAGGTGCATTACTTTTAATTTAAATGTTTGCTTGTTGATAGGTGGGGAGTGAGTTAAATTTTATTATTGAACTGTTTTAGGATGAGTTCCTGCTTAGTAATTATTTAAATTTACCTACTTTTGGTATGTCTTTTCCCACATATGTGACTGATTTTGTATTTTGGCAGAATAGTAGTTTCTCAATGCTTTAGTATTTTCTTTATAGTTTTTAAACATTAAGAAATAGAAGAAGCAGAGTATTTCATTAATTATTTGTTATTTTACATTTTTTAACTTTAATTAGTTGTAAGCTTTCACAGCAACGCCCCTCAGTGATTGATGCTGATCTGTTGATGTTCTCGTTGAGGGTTCATTATCAGACATGCGCACTGCGGTTGCATTTGCTAAGAGAAGCTGATTCCGAGCTACCCTTCCTGGAGGAAGTTACCATCAGCTCGTTAAAGGGCACTGCACGGGATGCCGCCTTGGTTGATACTGGGGCTATGGAACACACCTGTTCCTTAGTAGTTTTTGGCACGGATTTACCGGTTCTGTCATCTGCCGAAGTAGAAGATCTCTTGCTTTCCATAATTTGTGATTGATTCGAAACTGTTCTAAATTGTCATTTTTTTTTATTCGACTCTAAGCCGCATGCTCATTTTTAAATTGTCAAGTAGTATGCTTGTGTGTCTTCTTAACTTGTCTAAATTAAGTAAGGTTTTAAATATATTTTAGGTTAAGATATTTTAGCTTTGGCTTGAACCACTTTCTACCGACAAGGGGATGGTGTTGTGTAGCCATTTTAAGTATAGCTCCATGCACGTTAGTTTAATATACTAGGCCGCTGTGCACCTTGACCTAGATATATTTTATTCAGCTTTGCACTGTTATTTTACAATAACCAGTTTTACGGTCTTGTTTTAATTTCTTCTCTCAAACTGTTTAGCTTAGTTCAGCACTGTGTTCTCAAACAATGCATTCTTGATCGCCCTGTGCTTCAGTCAAGTCTACAGTCTGGTGCATTGCCGGTAAACATGGTAGAAGTTTAGTCTCCAACATTCGTAGAAAATACACATCATTACGTAGGGACATTTTCTTAGAACATCTGCTGTGTTAGTTATAAAAACACTTTCTAGTCCTAGTACACGTCAAGAGGGAGATCCCAGCCAGGGAACCACACTGTATGCTGGATGCCCCGCTGCAGATGCTGACGCAGATACCAGGCCTTTGCTCAAATTTGAGGGTTGATGTCCTCCCGGGGAACCTGAAAGGCAGGCTTAGAGCTTAACATGCTGTGCTCGAAATATAATTTAGAGAAGGAATAATCCACTGATTCTAGCAGCACTATGATAGCCTTATTCTTGTGTTTCACTCTCATCGTCACTATTTTAACATTACTGTGTTGTGTAGTGCTGGTTATTGCAGCTCACGCTTTGCTATCCATAATGCAGTTGTTTTATTAAATCAATCTTTAAAACTTATACTGCCTTTATTGTCATTTATATATGAGACCGCACTGTGTAAGAGAGAACCAGTTGTTACTTGAGTGACCACGACTTCCCTGAGAAGTACCGATATGTCATGCGCTCGGCTGCCCAATTGTCTCTACCATTCGGGAGAGATGAGGCACTGCTGGTTAGCCAGAGCAAAACCCAGATTCGGAGCGACAAGCGTCATCCACCGTGGGTCAGACTCAGTCCCCCACACTGTGGACGATCTTCCTGCTCAAAATCCAGTAGTCGCATTAGGATAATGAGAGCCTATGCAACAGCTTAAATATATGTTTTACTTATTTTGCAAGGTAGTTGCCTAAATAGGTCCACTTCTGTTTTTAGGTTCTGGGCCAAAAATGCAGCAGTCTCCTCTTCTTGCAACTTTTATAGTTTTTCAAGTAGTAAGTTGGCAAAATGTGTTTGCCTTTTGTACTGTTGGCTTAATTGCTTGTGTGATTTTATTGGTTAAGTTTGTTTTTGGTAAATATTTATTGGGTAGTTTTCTTTAGGATGGAATTTGTTTTCAGTTCTGCCCTTTTTTGGTCAATAGTAATTGATATTTGCTTTATAATGTTTAATATGTGTTAGTTACTTGAGCTTTTATGCTTTTATTATATATATTTATATATGAACACATACACACACACACTATATATATATATATATATATATATATATATATATATATTCTTTAAGTGTTTATAGTCATTGAAAATATGTTTTCATTGATTTTGTGATATGTTTAGCTTTAGTTTTATTTTGGGCGATTTATGTTTATTATAGTAATGTCTAGCACTGGCTGGCTGCAACTTAACACCATTGCTTTGTGTAATTCCGGCACAATTGATTCTGACAATAACTTAAGGTAGTGAGCCGCTACATGGAAGGGATGCACCAACACTTAATGGGATTGTCACTAGGGCCTATAAAATGATCTTTCTCCTCCCTATATACTCCTCTCCTTCCCAGATAAGGTTCAGGTTTGGCCTTCAGAAGCAATCCCTCATCAGGAGAGTTGCGTACATTAACAGTTGGCACAAAATAAAGAAGGCCAAACCAAATACATTAAATTCACATCTATGAATGGAACTGGCAACTAGAAGCAGCTCGTCTGCCTAAACCTACCTCAATGACTCCTTAACACTGCTCAACTTACATAGGCCCTCATTACAACATTGGCAGTAAATCCCGCTTACCGGCGTGCAGAAGAGCGCCAACACACCTCCGCGGCCGCGGAAATCCGCTTCAGCTATTACGACCCACAGCTCAGAATCCGCCAAAATCTAGACACCCACACAAGTCCGCCAGACCAAGGTCAGTGATAAACTGGCGATAACCAAACCTCCATCGTCACGCGAACAGGAATATGCCCACACTATCACGACCCACGAATCCACGCGGTGGTCTTTCAACCCTGGTATTCCATTGGCGGTACACACCGCCGTGCTCAAAATACACACACATTTACAAAACACTACCACATTGGACAATTCCAAATACACACACCTGATACACATACACACACCACTTCCACACACCCAATACAATATAAAACATACACCCACATTACCCACAAACCCTTACAACCAAATATTTGGCAGAAGCAGAGAGACAGCAAAGCAAAGACCACACCAGCATACAGAGGCACACAACACCATCACTCACACAACATCCACGCACAAAACACTACACACCCCTAAACATCACCCCACACATCACAACACACACCACCTCACACATCACCCACACCACCCCATGGCACCGCAAAGACACCCCAGTTTTTCTGAGGAGGAGCTCAAGGTCATGGTGGAGGAAATCATCCGGGTAGAGCCACAGCTATTCGGATCACAGGTGCAGCACACCACCATAGCTAGGAAGATGGAGCTATGGCACAGAATCGTGGACAGGGTCAACGCAGTGGGACAGCACCCAAGAACCCGGGATGACATCAGGAGAGGTGGAACGACCTACAGGGGAAGGTGCGTTCCGTGGTCTCAAGACACCACATTGCGGTTCAGAGGACTGGCAGCGGACCCCTACCTCCTCCCCCACAACTAACAACATGGGAGGAGCAGGTCTTGGCTATACTGCATCCTGAGGGCCTCGCAGGAGTAGCTGGAGGAATGGACTCTGCTAAGTCAAATCTTTCACTACTTCATCCCCCACACTACCTGCATGCTATCATATACCCCCACCCTCGCCCACACCCCCGTCACTCCAACTCCTCTCATATGTCCCACTATCACAAACCACACATCCCAACACCAAGCCCTGCATGCAACAACAAAGCATGGACACCCATCACCAATGCATGTCCACTACACATGCCCACACAGACCCCTAAACAATTATCACACAAGGTCCTACACAATAATGTAAGCACTGGGGTATAGGGTCAACCACCCGTGTACACCATGGCACACACAGATGCAATAATCATGCCTTTACACCCCTGCAGGACCCCTACCCAACGTCACCGGACAGGAGGTTCCAGACATGTCAACTCCACCCACAGAAGAGGCCCACAGTGATGACAGCAGCTCTGTCCAACTGGATCTAGATGACCAGCCCAGCCCATCTGGGACCTCTGGACAGACTGTTCCCCTCACACAGTCACAGGCCATGACAGAGCCTCCCCCCTCAGGAAACACCAGCACAGCACCCACCCAGCGGGCCCATACCTCTGTCCCCAGGACACGTCAGCAGCAGTGTGTCCACCACTACGGGGATCCCAGGCTAACCCACCACCCCAAGAACAACAGCGACCTGGGGGCAGTGGCAGAGGGCACACTGTCGAGGGGACAGAGGCCCAGGAAAACCGGGGAACTGGGAGGTCTGCTGTGCAACAGGGGGAGGGCAGGCCCAGGGAACCCTCTCTCCACGAGGCCCTCTCCAACATCATGGGAGCGTACCATCATAGATGGAGACGGAGACGATGGCAACGGTACTGGCCAAGTTTCAGGAGACCCAGCGGCTGCAGGAGGAACAGTATTTGGGGTTCAGGGAGGAACTGAAATCCATCAATACCACCCTGGGCACCATTGTAGGGGTGCTGAAGGACCTTGTGAACACCAGGAGGGACACTGTGGCACAACAAGGGGCCCCTGACACTAGCCTGGACGATGAACTGCCCACCACCTCCGCCAGCGCTAGTGGACAGGAGGCACCGCCACAGGACCACGACACCAGCACCCCATCCCCTGCAGAGGGAGAACCACCCCTCAAGCGGTCCCTGAGATCCAGGACAAAGACAGAGAACAATGCCAAGACCCCTGCCAAGAAATGAGACCACCCTGAATGTCATCCTTCTGTCCCACTTTGTCACCCTGTCCATCCTTAAACTGTCCTAGCTCCACTTCCTATGCCCCTTTGGACAATGCACCTGTGAAACAAATAGACTGGACTCTGCATGGACATTCCTCCACCATCACCCCTGACCATTTTACAACCTCCTCCACTATTTAGCACTTAAGTAAACACCCTTGAACCACAAAACAATCTGGAGTCAGTCTGTGCTTTCACAAATGTGTATTTGCAATAATCGCGGGAAACAGCAATTACATACTATTGTCAACATACCTATGTCACACAGCTCTAGTCCATGAGGTAACATAGCAGAGGTCACACAGTGGGACCCACATCTGTGAAATTGAAAGGGAAAGTGACAAATTAGGGTCCATACACTGGGTGAAAGTGACAGACAGATGAGAGGTCAAACAATTTTATCAGATGTAGGAGGCAGTGATGTCTTCTTACCTGTGTCTCACTGGAAGTATTGTTGGATCACAATGTTTCTGTTTTCTATGTCCTCTTCTTCTGCCTCCTCTTCTTCACTGTCCACAGGCTCCAGAGCTGCCACAACACCTCCTTCAGGACCATCCTCCTGCAGAAAAGGCACCTGTCGTCACAAATCCAAATTGTGCAGCATACAGCAGGCCACGATAATCCGGCACACCTTCTTTGGTGAGTAGTAAAGGGAACCACCTGTCATATGGAGGCACCGGAACCTGGCCTTCAGGAGGCCGAAGGTCCTCTCTATAACCCTCCTAGTTCACCCATGTGCCTCATTGTAGCGTTCCTCTGCCCTTGTCCTGGGATTCCTCACTGGGGTCAGTAGCCAGGACAGGTTGGGGTAGCCAGAGTCACCTGCAAATGTCGAGTGACAACTGTTAGACACTCACTAACCCTTAGGGACAACCCCAGACCCAGACAACTATTCACACTGTAAAGGGTCCTTGTCCTCACCTAGTAGCCACACACGGTGCCTCTGGAGTTGCCCCATCACATAAGGGAAGCTGCTATTCCTCAGAATGTAAGCGTCATGCACTGAGCCAGGAAACCTGGCGTTCACATGGGAGATGTACTGGTCAGCCAAACACACCATCTGCACATTCATAGAATGGTAGCTCTTCCGGTTTCTGGACACCTGTTCACTCCTGCGGGGGAGTACCAAGGCCACATGTGTCCCATCAATGGCACCTATGATGTTGGGGATATGTCCCAGGGCATAGAAGTCACCTTTCACTGTGGGCAAATCCTCCACCTGAGGGAAAAAGATGTAGCTGAGCATGTGTTTCAGCAGGGCAGCCAACACTCTGGACAACACGTTTGAGAACATAGGCTGGGACATCCCTGATGCTATGGCCACTGTTGTTTGAAAAGACCCACTTGCCAGGAAATGGAGTACTGACAGGACCTGCACTAGAGGGGGAATTCCTGTGGGACGGCGGATAGCTGACATCAGTCTGGCTCCAACAGGGCACACAGTTCCTGGATTGTGGCACAATCAAGTCTGTAGGTGACTATTACATGTCGCTCTTCCATTGTCGACAGGTCCACCAGCGGTCTGTACACCGGAGGATGCCGCCATCTCCTCACCTGCTCCAGCAGACGTGCTCTATGGATGAGAACAGCGATCAGAGGGTCAGCCAACACTGAGGTACCAAAAAACAGCTTTATTGCACACAATTTTCAATCCGCTATGTGCCTGTCTTAGTGCGTATGCAAGTCCTAGATATGTGCGACGCATTTAAAATTAATGCCATGTGGCCCCCTGAAATGGCAGCTGTCTGACCTGTAATGTGGGACAAGGGGATATGAAGTAACTGCACTATACACCGTCGTGGTAGGCGGTCGAATACCGTGGCGCAATCCTGCATTGGTTAACATTGGACCCTATGGGTCCCAGGAGCCAATGACGATGTACGCCGGCGGTGACGGTGCGCACGCCGCGAACGTGACCGCCATTTTCTCTCTGTTCACTCACTTGATACCTGATCTTCGACAGGAGAGGACCTACACTGCAAGTGCTGCTGTGACCTCAGTCTGGAAGCGACAATGGCTCAAGTGTCTGGGGAAAGGGCCCCTGCCTTCACATTGGAGGAGTTGGAGAAATTAGTGGATGGGATCCTCCCCCAGTACACGCTACTCTATGGTCCCCCAGACAAACAGGTGGGTACACTGTGAGCATGCTGTATGGGCAATGCCTGTTTCGAGTGGTGTGGATGGGAGATGGGGGGTGGATGAGGCGTCCATGATACGACCGTGAGTGTATGTGCGTCAGGGCAAGGGTGGGAACGTGGGAAAATGACTGTGACGGTCCGGACGGGTAACATTTTTCCTTATTCCCTGTACTATCACTGTAGGTCAGCGCCCACCAGAAGAAGGATATTTGGCGTGCCATCGCCAAGGACGTCTGGACCCTGGGAGTTCACCACAGATGGAGCACCCACTGCCGGAAAAGATGGGAGGACATTCGCTGCTGGAGCAAGAAGACGGTGGAGGCCCAGCTGGTGATGGCCTCCCAACGTGGGAGGGGTGCCCGTCGCACCATGACCCCCTTGATGTTCCGGATCCTGGCAGTGATGTATCTGGAGTTGAATGGGCGCTTGAGGGCATCACAGCAGCCACAAGGGGGTGAGTACCGTCACATCCATCTGACTCTGTGCGCATTGGAGGTGTCTGGGTGGGGGAGGTGGGCAGTGGGTTCCCCTATGCTATGGCGAGCTTTGTAGGCAAGGACCCTTTGTGAGGCAGGCTAAGTGGCACCCCAACTCCACCAGTAGTAAGAGCCATCTACACCTAGTCAGGCTCCTGTGACTTCCATGTGTGCAGCAATCGGGCATAGGCCATGTCCCTGTGATAAATTAGGGAACTCTAAGTGCATGGCGTAGTGCAGAGGGCTGCTGTGTCTGTAGTGTCCACCAACGGTAGCGGTGTTGCATGCACTGAACATGTCTTTCTACTTTCTTTCCCCCACCCTTTTTGTGGTCTCCCTGTTCTTGTGTGCATTAGCATCATCAGGCGGAGGAGCTGTGCCACCCGTGCAGGAGGGAGCTGCATCCCACTTGGCCCTGGAGGGCGAGACAACGGAGTCAGAATTCACCAGTGGGACGGAGGGCGAGGGTAGCTCCACGGCGGGGACTAGAGCAGAGACCAGTGACACCGACTCCTCCTCTGATGGGAGCTCCCTTGCGGTGGCAGGCCCCTCTGTGCCCCCCGCCTCTACAGGTACGGCCGCCACCCACCCTACCAGCACCGCTCTCCCAGCAGCCCGTCAGCGTGTGCCCTGTGGCCGCTCACCCAGGAGGGTGGGCATCTCCTTCACCCCAGGCACCTCAGGCCCTGCCCCAGTCAGCCCTGCTGCCCTCAGTGAGGAGGCCATTGACCTCCTCAGATCCCTCACTGTTGGGCAGTCTACCATTTTGAATGCCATCCAGGGTGTAGAGAGGCAGTTGCAACAGACAAATGCATACCAGGAGGGCATTCATTCTGGACAGGCAGCCTAACAGCGAGCATTTCAAACTCTGGCCTCAGCACTGATGGCAGCCATTGTCCCTGTGTCCAGCCTCCCCCCTCCAACTTCCTCCACCCAGACTCTATCCCCAGTACCTCAGCCTATCCCAAGCACACCATCAGACCAGCTTGCACACACCTCAACACACAAGGGTAGCTCTGGCAAACATAAGCACCACACATCCCACAGGCACTCACACAAGCATCATACCCATGCAGACATACCAACAGCCACTGCCTCCACTGTGTCCCCCTCCTCCACGTCTCCCTTCTCCCTCCCTGTAACGTCTCCACTCACACCTGCATGCACTACATCTTCAGCCACTACCTCCATCACCAGCACGCCCATCACCACACACCGCTCACGTGCAGTCACCACCCCACTACCATTCACACATCCCCTGTGTCCTCTCCCAGTGTGTCTGTGAGCCCTCCTCCCAAAGTACACAAACGCAGTCACGCACCCACCCAACAGCCATCCACCTCATGACAGCATCCAGCCCATGCACCTTCACCCAAAGTCAACAAACGGACACCTCCTATAACCACTATCTTCCTCCACTCCCAAACCCCCTCCATCTACCCTTCCCAGTGTGTCTAAGAAACATTTCCTGTCAAACCTTGACCTCTTCCGTTCACCTCCCCACCCCTTCGGTCCCATAGGGCCTGCCTTTCGAGGTCCAAACCCAGCACCTCAGCCACCACATCACCGGGCACAGTGGTGCCAGCAGTAACCGGCTTCTGGAGTGCACCAAGCAGCATGGCTGCCAGTGTCCCAAGGAGCGAGTCCAAGGACATTCCTCCACCTCCAAAACAGAAGAAGTTGCCCACATCCCGGAGGGAGAAGGCCAAAACACCTTCCACCAAGGGCTCAGCCAAGACAACAGTTGGGAGTGGCAAGACAGCTGTGCCACCATCCAAGGTGGTGAAGGGCCTGAAAAAGAAAGGCAAGTCGCCGCCAACCAGTACGGCGGACAAGACCGCCACCGGCACCACCACATGCACCACCGCCACAGCCACCGTCGCCAGCACCCAAGATACTGAGCACTTCACCAGCACCGCAGACACTGTGCCCTTCAGCAGCACCGAGGTCAATGAGCCCGCCCCCAGCACCGCCGCTCGTGACACCGCCGCCAGCACTGAGGTCAGTGAGCCCCCCACCAGCACCGCCGCTCATGACACCGCTGCCAGCACTGAGGTCAGTGAGCCCCCCACCAGCACTGCCGCTCATGACACTGCCACCAACACCAAGGTCAGTGAGCCCCCCACCAGCACCGCTGCCTAATGACTGCCGCAAACACTGCCACTACTGAGTCCGCCGCCAGCACCTCCAGCGGCCACGCCACATCCTGAGCCAGTGGCACCACTGCAGACATGGCTGCCATCCACAGTGGTCATTCGTACGAGGCTGGTGGTCAGTTCCAGGGGCCTGGGCAGCTTCCATGTTGCACCACCGTCAGTGGAGTATCACATCCACTACCTCAGTCCTTGGCAGGATGAAGCACTCTGGGCACAAAGCCCCCTCCAGAACCAGTGGAGAAAGGCATCCACTACCTCTGTCCTTGGCAGGATGAAGCACTCTGGGCACAAAGCCCCCATCCAGAACCAGTGGAGTATCACATCCACTACCTCTGTCCTTGGCAGGATGAAGCACTCTGGGCACTAAGCCCCCTCCAGAACCAGTGGAGAAAGGCATCCAATACCTCACTCCTTGGCAGGATGAAGCACTCTGGGCACAAAGCCCCCTCCAGAACCAGTGGAGAAAGGCATCCACTACCTCTGTCCTTGGCAGGATGAAGCACTCTGGGCACAAAGCCCCCATCCAGAACCAGTGGAGTATCACATCCACTACCTCTGTCCTTGGCAGGGTGAAGCACTCTGGGCACTAAGCCCCCTCCAGAACCAGTGGAGAAAGGCATCCAATACCTCACTCCTTGGCAGGATGAAGCACTCTGGGCACAAAGCCCCCTCCAGAACCAGTGGAGAAAGGCATTCACTACCTCTGTCCTTGGCAGGATGAAGCACTCTGGGCACAAAGCCCCCTCCAGAACCAGTGGAGACTGTTATCCACTTGAGAGACTGTGGCTTTGCACTCCCCAGGATAAAGCAGTGGGCAAACCACCCACTTGAGGGACTTGAGAGACTGTGGCTTTGCACTCCCCAGGATAAAGCAGTGGGCAAACCACCCACTGAAAAGACTTGAGAGACTGTGGCTTTGCACTCCCCAGGATGCTGCAGTGGGCAACCCACCCACTGGAGAGACTGTGGCTTTGCACTCCCCAGGATAAAGCAGTGGGCAAACCACCCACTGAGAAGACTTGAGAGACTGTGGCTTTGCACTCCCCAGGATGCAGCAGTGGGCAACCTACCCACTGGAGAGACTTGAGAGACTGTGGCTTTGCACTCCCCAGGATAAAGCAGTGGGCAAACCACCCACTAGAGAGACTTGAGAGACTGTGGCTTTGCACTTCCCAGGATAAAGCAGTGGGCAAACCACCCACTGAAAAGACTTGAGAGACTGTGGCTTTGCACTCCCCAAGATGCAGCAGTGGGCAACCCACCCACTGGAGAGACTTGAGAGAATGTGGCTTTGCACTCCCCAGGATACATCAATGGGCATGGAGCATCCTCGTGGAGCTGGCGTCGTGCACTCATCCGGCTGAGGTGCCCCCCCTTCCCTTCCCCCTGAGGTGCCTGTTTTTATTTCGATCAGATGCCCCTGCAGTGTTCTCTCCATTTGGATCGGGTATCTTGTGTGGGCCTCGCCCATGCATTTTGGGCCCAGTGGTCCACAGACTATATAGGTGCAGTACCTGGACTTGAATTCTTGGTGTACATATTTGTTAATAGTGCATATACATTTTTGAGTAATAGATTTTTCTTGATTACATTCGTTCAAATCATTTCCTTTTGTCCTTCCGTTCTTCGAGGGAGGTTGGGGGGGGGGAATGTAATGTTTCAGCATGTATTTGTGTGTGTGTTGTTGTGGGTGAGGGTGGGGGTGGGGGTGTTGCGTCACTCTCTTTTCCCTCCCCCTCCCCTGTGTCATAGGTGCAGTACTCACCGTGGTCGTCGTCGCCGTCAGTCGTGCTCCTGGTAGAGGAGCAGGAAGACAATCGCAGGGAGGATTTGAAGTTCCGGCTCCATTGCGTCCTGGTTCCTCGTGGGTTGTGTAGAGGTGAGAGTTTTCCCTTTCAAGTCCTGTTTCCGCCGTGCTTTTGTTCGCGTTGAATCCGCCCCGGAAAAGGTGGCAGATTGGCCTGTCATAATAGTGTGGGTGGTACATTGTCTCCCACCTGTCTGTTGGCAGTGACCGCCATGCTGTTTGTTTGTACCACCGTGGCGGTCGGAGTGTTAAAGTGGCTGTCTGTGTTGGCGGTTTCCGCCACGGTCGTGATTCCATTTTTTTTCCGCCAGCCTGTTGGCAGTCTTACCGCTGCTTTACCACTGACCACCAGGGTTGTAATGAGGGCCATAATCTCTGAGCAACATCTACAACTCACACCAGCTTCAAAAAGGTGGTAAATAAAATCATCAAATGTGTCTCACTGATGAAGGATAAGGCAGCAATGGCGAACAGAGCCCATGGGTGGGTCGTGCTGCAAAGCTACGACAAAGCCGAGCCACAACCCTACTTTCACACAGGCTTTCCAAACTCAATAAAAGAAAAATTCCTGAGGTACCGACTGGATATCCTACCCTCACTCCTACACCTACCTCCATGGAAATGCAGTTTGCCCGCAACAGACTGTCAGTTATGTGGAAAAGTCAAAGAAGACTTACTGCACCTGATATGTATTTGCAGGGAATTACTGGCAGAGAGAAAAGTAATGCAACGACCACTCTTTACCAAGGAGGAATCAGAATTTGCAAGCAACTCAGCTGAAATGCCACTTCATGAGCTATTTCATCAAGGTTGAAAAGAAATTAATGTCACTGCAAGGCAGCAACAGATAAGGACATGAAAGGAATGGTTGTATACCTGAACATTTAGGTTTCAAAACGGTAAACACTGTGAGTACTTGGCTGTGACCCAATAATCAAATATATTGTTCAAAAGTCTTCTTAAATGCTGTGACTACTCGCTTTATTCATAAGTACCCTTTAATATTTTATTCTATAAGCTAATCTGTAATGCTACTGATGCTGAATATGCGCTTACATACTTGCACGGAGCATTTGCCATCCCATTGTTAGGAAGAATCTTACTTTAAATTATTTTGCAGCGGCATTCCCAAACCTTATTTTAAGGATATTTGTTGGAAAGTGGATTATTCGTAAGGGCAAGTAAGTATCTACTCTTAGCAATAGGCCACAAACCCCTATTAGGTCCATTCAGGTATCAATAAATTAATACCCGCTCAACCCTTGGTTGCTTGGCAATGAGTGACAAGGCTTAATTTAGGAGACAGGTGTTTAAAGCATTTAAAAATCACAAAACAGTAAATAAGTAAACCATAAAACACAATATAATCCCAACACCAATTTATCAAAATATATTATATTTTTATCTTTAAAATGACACAAAAACTATTGAAATTGGATAAGGGGAACTGGAGATATGTATTTTTATAGAATCAATGTTTTCTAGCGCATAAAAACTAAAAGCGCTAATCTGGTCATCTGGTCGCACTAGACTGGGGCAAGTTTCAGGCCGGCTGCGATGGAGCCCTGCTCGGCTACAGCAAACAGGAGGCCTCAGTCAAAAGTTCATCTTTGGACTTATGTGGTCATTATGAGTTTGGTGGCCCTAGGACTGCACAGTGGTGATGGCGGTCGCACCGCATGTGGCCCGGCAGAGAAAACGGCCATATTATGAGCATGACGGTGTTCCCAGCAAAACACAGCTAATACACTGCCAGCACGGATGGACCGCCACAGCCAGCGCAGGCATCTCCAGGTCGGCAGAGACCACCGCGGTCATTATGAACATGGCGGGAAAGACCGCCGTGGCGGCGGTGAACAGAATCCCGCCGGCGGCAGTGAATGGAAACCCGCCATATAATGATCCAAAAACCCACCCCCAAAAAAATTCCCAGACCACCACTCCCGCCAGGACCCTGTCGGCGGGAATCCCAGCCCACCCCACCCCGCCACCGCCGAGCACACCCACATCCCGCCCTCCAAATAATGATGCACAAATCACCTCGGCGGACAGTGGAGGCCGGACGACCATTGGCAGCTGCAACCGCCATGGGAGGCAAGTGGGCCCAACAGCAACCAGTGCACACATTGGCTAGGCTAAGCACCCACACACCTGACACACATCCAGAACACCATAAAACACCCCCAGAAACACCCCACAATCCCTTGCAACGAAACCAGGACCAGAAGACGGAGAGCACCAGAGCCAGACAGAGAACACCAGCAATCAGGACACGCATATCGACCCACACAGGAGCACCCAAACCCCGTCCCTAGTCCCAACGCCATCCACCACCCTCACCATGTCCCCCCCAAAAAATCCTCACTTCACCGAAAGGTGAGCTAAGGACCATGGTGGACGAGATCCTAGAGATGGAACGACCTGCGGGGGAAGGTCTGGGCCATGGCATCCAGACACCACATCGCAGTGCAGAAGACTGGGGGAGGACCGCCACCAACACCACCCGACTACACAGACTGGGAGGAGAAGGTACTTGCCAACCTGCACCCAGAGGGACTCACTGGAGGAATGGACTCGGGTAAGTCATCTACAATTACCCCATATACACCATACCTGTAATGCATGCACCACCACACCCCACCCACACCCACCTAAACCCACACCCAACCCAGCCTTTACCCACGACATCCACCACCCTGCATCACCCACAACTCACTACCAGGCCGACATCACTCCCGCTGTGCACAGCCACCCACACCTGCATGTACCCACAATGGAATAATAACCCCCACCACAATGTAACCCCACCACTGCCACTAAATGCAATGGCCACCTCACAAAGGCACCCTGGAAGGCCACTGAAAGGCACACCTGCACAACATTGCACAGTTCAGTACACCTCGAACCCTCATGCATATGTAACATAAATGTCTATGTCCACCAACAGGCACCACCACCCAAGCAACCCTAATGGAGGGGACAAGGAGTGCCACAGCACTCCAGGGAGACAGAGGCACATCACAGGACACTGGTGAAGGATCCCTGGACACTGATGAGCAGGCAGGCCCCTCACACAGCCCTGGATGCTCACCATGCAGCAGCCCCACCCAGGAAAACACTGCCACCCCTAACACCCAGTCAAGACCAGCAGGCCAGGGGAGGCGTACCCACACCAGTGGACCCAGGGCACAAACAGGTGGAACACAGCTACAGAGGCCACAGTCTCCCACCCCCAACATGCAGGAAGACGAGGGCCCTAGTACAAGTGGCACGTCAAGACCTGTGCAGGGGACACAGGCACAGGGGGCCAGGGCAAGGTCAAGTGGCCCAGTGAGTCAGGGGGTAAGGCACCAGATAGATGCAGCAGCCCAGGAAGTCATTGCCAAGGTATTGGGGGCCTACCAGCATACCCAAGACAGGTTGGCACAGATTGTATCCACCCTGGAGCAAAGTCAAAGGATGTAGCTGGAACAACACCAACAGGCCATGGAGCAGTGGAAAGAACACAATGCCACAATGGCCACCATTGCTGGAGCACTGCTGCAGTTGGTCAACAAACACTCAGACACCCACACCGGACAAGAGGCCCCCACAACAGCCCTGGACAACCAGGAACAGATGACCCATGCAGCTGAAACAGCAAAGGAAATACCCTCCCAGGAATCACAAGGCCCAACCATGCCACCCCAAGAAGCTCCACAGCAGGTGCCCAAACGTAGTCTCAGGCCAAGATATGGCTCTGGAAACCCGGCTAAGAACAAGCCCCACTCCAACAATTGACACTGCTACTACTGCCAAGCAAACATCCCACCCATTCACCAACTACACTTAGCTGAGGTCTAAATAAAGTACTAAACTACAAATAGGACCCACCTATGACATCAAACAGGCCTGCCACCAAGTTGGTTTTGAGGACATCCAACCATTACGACTTCCATCACTGTACATAGCACATTTCACTGTATTCCACCAATAAACCACATATCTCACCTGTAACACTGTCCCCTGTCTTCAATGTTGAACAAAGTGAAGTATGGATGCAACTGGCATGGAACAACTTTATTGTCAATGTGTGCATGGTGGTGGTAATGTGTGTTTCAAATTAGGCAAGGAGGGAATGCATATATTGTCTGTTAGTACCATGCTGAAGAGGTCCATGTCTCGCCTATCATGACCAATTCCCCCTAGATGACATGGCACACTTACAGTATCAGTCACTAACCACATTTACAGGCTTAAGTCCCACACAGTTATTGGAAGTAGAGTTGTATCAGTTGGTTCCTGGAATTGACATCTTCCCCTTCATCATCCTCACCATCACTCTCCTCACCTCTCTGAGGTATCTGATCAGGACCTATAGCACCCTCCACCTCCAAAAGGGGGATTGAATATCTCACTGCCACGTTGTGCAGCATGCAGCAGGCCACCACTATTCTACACACCCTATCAGGCCCATGGGCCAGGGAACCCCCAGAGATCTGTAGACACCGGAATCTAGCCTTCAGGAGACCTATAGTATGCTCTATCACCCTCCTAGTATATCCATGGGCCTCATTGTATTTCCTCTCTGCATCCGTCCTGGGATTCCTCACTGTTGTCAGGAACCAACGCAGGTTTGGATAGCCAGAATCACCTAGAAAATGGTGCAATACAGAGTCGTCATTGTTATGCCCCTTAGTCAGACAGGCTAGTTCTCAGCAATGTGTCAGTTATTGACAGGCAAGCTTACCTATGATCCACCCTCTGTCCTCTTGTAGTTGTTCCATCTTCTGTGGCACACTACTGTTCCTCAAAACAAATGAATCATGGACAGAACCCATTCACATGGGATATGTGCTGGTCTGAAGTTCATACCAATTGAATGTTCATGGAGTGAAAGTTCTTCCTGTTTCTGTACACTCACTCTTAGGGGGATGATAGCTATGTGGGTGCCATCAATGGCACCTATGACATGGGGAATGTTTGCAAAGGCATAGAAGTCAGACTTGATGGCAGGGAGGTCAGCACTTTGGGGGATTCGCAAATAGGATTGCAGATGTTGTACAAATGCATTCAGAAATCTTGTCAGTACCTGGCTGAACATTGGCGGTGAGAAACCAGCACCCATGCCCACTGTCACTTGAAAACAGCCTGTGGCCAGGAAATGGAGTGCGGAGAGCACCTGCACCTCAGTTGGAATGGCATGCTGATTACGATTTCCGGGAGTCAGTGCAGGATCCATTAATGCACATAGGTCCTGAAGAGTTGCATGTGTGAGTCTGTAGGTGATTATGATCTGACGCTCCACCATGGTCCCTATATCCACAAGTGGTCTGTACACTGATGGTGTCCTTCCTCGCCACAAGGGTCGCTACCTATGAGGGGTAAGAAAAAGGAGTGATGTGCACACATACACTGGCATATTTGCTACATACATGCACTGCATTCTTCATAGTAGTGTCTGTACAATAACTGCAACCTGGCAGATGTACATGTACATCACTAGGAGGGAATGGAGTAAATCAAGTGTGATTATATACTCAATGGATAGAGGCCTAGGTGCTTCTTATGGCTAGTAGGCCCAGCATTGTGAGTAATATGAATTTCAAGATGCGTAGGTGATGGCAAAATGTCTGCCCACTGTAGTTCTGCCCCTTCTTTGTGGAAGTGACCTAATACCGCTAGTGGTTGACGTCACAGCGTACAGCGGTGTTGACCGCTGTTCACACCCTCATTGGCTAACATGGATGCCAATGGGGAATCCTGGCATATCATGATCGCCGCCGGCGATGACGGTGCATACCGCCGCGGAAAGTACGCGCGTTCGTCATCGTTTGATCACTTGACTCCCTGATCCTGTGCGGACAAGTACTCCACTCTGTGTACTGCTGTGGCCTGCCTCTGGCTATGGATGTTCCACGTGGTGCAGGGGAAAGGGCCCGGCCTTCACCCAGGAAGAACTGGAGAAACTGGTGGAAGGGGTCCTGCCCCTGTACGGAAGACTCTACGGATGGCCAGAGGTACAGGCGAGTCTGGGTTTTGGGGGAACTGTGTGAGCGATGGATGGAGTGGATTGCACAGATGTGTGCTCCTGTGAGCCAGGATGGGGCTTGGTGCATGGAACGCTGCGTGCCACTGCCCTGCATGTCTGGGAGTACTGACTGTCCTATGTCTGACAATCTTCCAGCTGTTGCCATCATGCAGGTTCCTGACCTCTGTGTTCCATTTCTGTGTCACCCTACCAGGTCAGCGCCCAAGAGGGCACATTGGCATGCCACCGCCAAGGAGGTACGGACCCTGGGGGTCTGCAACCGGCAGAGCACCCACTGTCGAAAGAGGTGGGAGGACCTGCGGCGCTGGGCGCGGAAGATCACTGAGGCTCAGCTGGGGAAGTCCTCGCAAAGTGGAAGGGGTGCACCGTCGGGCACTGACCCCCCTCATGCGAAGGATCCTGGCGGTGGCATACCCAGACCTGGATGGGTGCTTGCAGGCTGCACAGCAGTCACAAGGGGGTGAGTACTCACAGCCCATACTTCAGCCTAGAAGGATGAGTGTGTGCGATAGGGCTCAGGGTGCTTAGATCAGGGATTTTGACTGGTGTCCAGCTACTGTCTCCTCCCCAAAGGGTGTAGGGGTGTCCCTGTCAGGTTTCACCTACCTCAGCTCCAATACAATTTCAGGATATGGGTGTGGGTCAGTATACTGCTCAGTAGTCAGGGCCATGGCCATGGGCCTAGTGCACAGTGCTGCCTGTTGGGTGTGTCTACTGGGTAGGTGTATGTCTGGCCATTGTGTATCAGCATTCAGCTACTTACAAGTGTCTCTCCTGTTTTGTCTCCCCATCCCTGTTCTCTTGTGTTTGTCTTGTACAGCATCAACATCAGGTGAGGGAGCTGAGGCACCAGCAAGTGGGGAGGCAGCGGCCCACGGATCATCGGAGGCAGAGACAACAGATGCCCAGGAGACCAGTGGGTGGGAGGGTGAGGGGACTTCCACAGGGGAGGCTACTACCACAGGAGGTAGTGACTCTGAGACCTCCTCTGATGGGGGTCCCCCGACGGTGGCGGACACTAGTGGACAAACCACGACCGAGAGATCTTCCGCCACCCCCATACCATCAGTGCCCTCCCTTCTGCTCCCCACTGAGTTGCCCATGCCCGCCCACCGAGGAAGGTGGGCGTCTCCTTCGCCCCAGGCACCTCCTCCCCTGCCCCAGTCAGCCCTGCTGCCCTCACAGAGGAGGCTATTGACCTCCTGAGAACCATCTCTGTAGGGCAGACAACCATCGTCAATGCCATCCAGGGTCTGGCTTCTGAGATGCAGCAGACCAATGCCTATCTGGATGGCATTCACGGTGCCGTGTCTGCCCTACAGAGATCTTTCCAGGCTCTGGCCTCCTCTTGGACGGCAGCCAGTTTCCCTGGCCATTCCGTCCCCCCTCCAACCTCCTCTACTCCTTCCAGCACCCCACTCCGTCACCCGTCCAAAGCACACAATCAGACCCGCTTACAGGCACATCAACACACAAGAAGCACACTTCCAAACACAAGCACCACACCTCCCACCACAAGCATTCACACAGCCAACAGACACCTGCACACACAACAACGTCCACTTCCCCCAGTGTTCCCGCCTCTTCCGCCTCCATGTCTGTCCCCTCTACATCCACACCCTCATGCACTGCACCTTCACTCACTGTTACTGCTCCTCTTCCTGCACTCACCACAATAGCAGACAGCCATACATGTACCCCATACACCACACCTGCACTCACCACCTCCACTGTAGTTGACACATGCAGCACACTCACCCAACTTGCAGACACCCACCCAACAGACATCCACACTAGCTGTCTGTCTTCTCCCACTGTGTCCACGCCCCACCTCCCAAAACACTCAAACACACCAAGACACCTATCCATCAGACATCCACCACACTATAGCATACTGAGCAGTCACCTGCACCCACTACACGCACACCTACACCCCATACATCAACTCCCTCTGCCTCCACTCCCATGCCCTCATCCACGCCCACCCCAATTGCACCAAAAAAACTTTTCCTCTCCTGTGCAGACCTCTTTGAACCCACTGGCCTACCCCATCTTGTCCCGGAACGTGCCCACCTCCTTGCCCTTTCCGCTCCTTCCACATCGCAGCCCACCCCGGTCCAGCCTTCCCATTCCTGTGCCCCTTCTCCAGTGAAGAAGAAGGCCCGCTCGGAGCCTAAGCCATCCAGCTCCACCTGAGCCAAACAGCCCCCACCCCCTTCAAAGGAGAAGCCCACCCCCGCTCCAACCTCCTCACGGAAGTCAAAGTCCCACCCCTGTCGTAAATCCCCCCCCTCCATCCCCCCTTCCGTGAGGTGCCTGGATCCCCATATGGTGCGCCGTTCAGTGGAGTACCCAGCACTTGTGGGAGTCAGGTGTGGCCAGTTGTGGCCAAGTGAAAGGACATTTGAAGGACTGGCCATTGGCCCTGTTGCCACCATTTCGCTCACTGAGCTACATAATAAAGTTTCTGTGTGGCCTGTGTTTGGGCTGCACGCAGTTCCACCCTGGTGTTTGTTTAAATTATTTATGGGTATGGGGCTATTGTATGTACTATGGCCAAGTTGCAGTGGCCTTCGGTCAGGTACGTCCCTCTTGGTGTGGGGTGTCTGACTTGTGCTGCTGGGAAGGGTTGGGGGCGTTGCCGGTGGGTGGAGTGGGTGGGTATGTAACTTTGCCCTTTCCTCCCTTGTGTCATAGGTTGCGTTACTTGCCGTTGTCGTCTTCGTCGGTGGTCTCGGTCGTGTAGATATATGGCAAGGAGCAAGGCTGGCATGATCTGCAGCTCTCTGTCCATGACTGCCGCTGCACGTTTTGTTGAACTCCGGTGAGTGTTTCCTTCTTTTTGTTTCTTTTCCGCCTGGCTTTGTGTGGCGGTGGTTCCCGCCCTAGAACTGGTGGCAGAATGGTGGTTCATAATTTGATGGGCAGGTTGGGCCTTTTTTGACGGCCTGTGGGCGGACTCTGCCGTCGTCAGCAGCACTCCTTTCCTGGCGGTGGGTGGTGCGCGGGATGCGTGTGTTTCGTTTGGTTCATTATTTGGCGGTCCAGGCCGCTCCTCTGTTGGCGGTTTCTACCCCCACCGCCGGCGGTGCGAAACGGACCGCCATGTTCATAAAGAGGGCCCATGTTTCTGCTGACCATATTAGGAGTTTGCACACCACCATGATTTACAGGGCAGTCTCACTGCCACGAAAAGCCTGAAGGAAACAAACAACATAAAAGGAGACACTCACCTTCAGGAACACAGATATGCCCGCAGCCACCATGGAACCCGAACCTGAAGTCTTCCCACTGCACCTGCTGGCCATACAACTCCAGAACCAGCGGTGGTGACGAAAATAATCACTGTAAGTACACCCACCTAGCACACACTGGAGGGAAGGCGATTAGTACACATCCACACACAACCCCGGCACGGCAAGCCACACACACAGAAAAACATACACCCGTACCAACATACAAACACATCTACATACACACAATCACACACAAACAACACACACCACGGCCAACCCACACGTGCCATAGACACAGCACACAGCATACACACACCACCACCACTGTCAAACACATCCACACACAACACCATTGAGTCACACAATGACAACACCATCGTAACCACACAAATGCATTGGGAGAGAGGCACAACGCACACCTCACACCTCCACAGGAAACCACATACTGGCAGCAACACGTAACAACAGCACATGACCAATACAAACAAAAATACTGCCAAACAATATGTCAGGTCACATGCCAAGCCCACCCAACACACAAAGTACATCACAGATGCATCACAACACACACACCACTACCACACAATGCCACAAAACACCAACATAACACATCACAACAAGTCCATAGCACAACTCACCCACACAACTCATGCTGCTATACAAGCACATCACATACACAGGAGACACACACCAAATCACACATATACAACACATACATGTGGAAGGAAAGCCAGGACATGTTTGTAACCCTGGACACCAACGTTTCACTGGTGCAGATATAATAAATATATATAATATGTTGTCCAAAAAACTATGTACAATATGGGCCTACTGGCCAGTCCAATTGTTCATAGTGCTCCAGGGACACTGGGCAATGTCTCTGGGCCCAAATTGACTCCTGACTGCAAAGTGGCCTCTGCATGGCAGGAGCATCAAGGGGGCAGACAGGCACCTTGAGGGTGATGGGGGAGGCGGGACTACGTGGGGGTTTGCGTTTGGGAGGGGGGTCCTTTGGTTTGGGTTTGGAGGGGAGGGGTTTTGCCCTTATTCATAGCCTTTAGGGGAGGGTCTTGGTTTTGGGTTTGGGAGGGGTGACCTTTGTTTTTGTGGGGGTCGAAGTCTTTGCTGGGGCAGGGGCATGGGCAGTACCAGCGGGCCATGGGAGGACTGGGAGGTTGGAAGGACTGGGTTTGGGGAGGGTATCAGGATGCCTGGGGGAAACAGGGACTGGGTCAGTGGGAGGGAACAGGGCAAACTCATAGAGGAATCTTTTTCAGGGAAACAAGGGTGGTCATGGGAAAACTCATTTGGGAGTGGATGGAGAAGGAGTGCTTGAAAGGTGTGTACGTGTATGTGCCTCGGGTGCTGATACGTGGATGATTGCCATGTGTGTGCTGGGTGTCTGTAGGGTGGGTGAGTGCGGGCGTTTAGGTGTACTGGTAGGGGGGGGAAGGAGATGCAGGGAGATGACAGAGTGGGTGTGTGAGTGTCTGTTGGGGTGGTGTCTGCAGGTAAGGTGGATGTACTGCATGTGGGGGTGTTGGTAGTCGTGGTGAGTGTGCATGTCTTGTATGGGGGTCTGATATTGTGGTGTCGGTGGGCATGAGGGGACTTGTGGCTGGATCTGGGAGTGTTGATGTGCTGATAGCAGGTTTGAGTGGTGTAGTGTCTGTGAGGGAGGAGGTGGTGGGAAAGTCTGAGTAGAGAGTGGATGTTGTTGTGTCTGTTGTCTGTGTGCATGGCAGTGGTGGGACCTGTGATGCCTGTGTTTGTCTTTGCGAACTGTATCTATTGAGGTGGATGAATGACATTCTGACTTTGTGCTCTGGTTGGGTGTGGGAAGAGGAATATGGGACTGGGCACAGATAGCTGGAAGGGGGACGGAAGATGAAGGGACACTGGCTGCCGCCAACGAGGAGGCCTGAGCTTGAAAGTATCTCTGCAGGGCAGTCAGGGCACTGTGAATGCCTTCCAGGTAAGCATTCGTCTGTTGCATCTGTGATGCCAGTCTCTAGATGGCATTCATGATGGTTGACTGTCCCACAGAGATGGACCTCAGGAGATCAATAGCCTACTATTTGAGGGTGGCAAAGCTGACTGAGGCAGGGGCAGAGGTGCCTTTAGCAAAGGAGACACCCATCCTCCTGGGTGAGCGGGTACAGGCAACTGGGTGGGGAGCTACAAGGAGGGTGGTGCTGGTAAGGGGGATGGCAGACAAGGATGGTGCTGGGCTGGTCCCAGATGAGTCCACCATGACCAGGGAGCATCCATCGGAGCAGAATCCAAAGAGGATGTTATAGATCTGGTCTCCCCCACGGCACTCCCCTCGCCTTCTGTCTCACAGGTCCCCTCAGCTCCGCTGGTCTCAGCTTTCCCACTTGCTGGTGCCTCTTCTCTTTCACCTGATATTGCTGATGCACACAAAGACAGAGGAGGAGAGGGAGGGACGTTGGAGAGAAAGTAAGGGTGCAATTGGTCAATACCTACATATCATTCACACAGAGTAACAACCTCATATTCTGCTGGTATGCCAGGTCATTGCATGCCTTTGCCATGACATGCATAACTGTGGGAAATCATAGGAGAAACAAAAGCTATGCAATCAAAACCTACTAATGTGGGAACATTGGCACTCTTTGACTTGAGGAAGGGTCATTCAATGCACAGTAGCACAGTACCTGGAACACTCCCATGGTCATTTACATAGACATACCCGGTACTCTTCACACAACCAATTCCTGCATGACAAGGCAGCATGCCAACAAATCTATTAACAATGTTTCCAGTAATACCTTGGGCCCCTGCAGCCATCTACACCTACAGTTTGAGGCAGCTGACTATTAATGATGCCAATGCCCTGACACCTCAGGTATACTTATGGAAGGAACTGGTCACTCGAAATATGTGAAATGTGTCCAGACAAACTCAAACATGGAAGTAAGTCCCCTCATGAATCACTGTCTGCATGGTATTGGCACACATAATCAATGCAAATCCTGTCAGGGTGGCTCATACCCATAGCCGATGTGCAACTACCAATGATCTACACTACATCTTCCCACTAGTAGGCTACCCAAACCCATACATGCCTACCATTAGCGAGGTATGAGTGTGTACTTATCCCCTTGTGGCTGCTGTACTGCCCTCAAGAGCCCATCCAACTCAGGGTAGGCTACTGCCAAAATGCGGGTCATTAGGGGGATCAGGGTCCGACGGGCACCCCTCCCTTGTTTGGAGGACAGCTTCAGCTGGGCCTCAGCAGTCTTACAGGCCCAGTGTCTCAGGTCCTCCCACTGCTTTCTGCAGTGGGTGATCCACCGGGCCTGGACCCCCGGGGTCGCACTTGCTTGGCAATGGCACTACAAATCCTCTTCTTTGGATGGACGCAGACCTGCAATGGAGACACAGACAGAAAGAAAAAGTCATGTAGGGTGGCATCACAGCAACAGCAGTGAAGTTCACACATCAGACACATCTAATGACCACAAAAATGTGTCTTTACTGCACTAACGCACCAACTCCTTTGCCATCTGCATGCATCCACTCCGTGTGCATGGTCTCATCAGCTTTCAACCCTACACACATTATTATCAGACAGGACAGGAACATTGAACTCACCTGCTGCTCTGGTGCCCCATACAACTGTCCATACGGAGGTAGGACCCCGTCGACTAGTTTCTCCAGCTCCTCCTGGGTGAAGGCAGAGGCCCTATCTCCTGCAGGATGTTGCTTTATGGCTCCAAGAGACAGAAAACAGCAGCTCACGCAGTGGAGGTCTTGCTTGCAAGAGTATCAGGAGTCACTTGAGCTATGTAATAGAAAATGGCGGTCACGTCCGCCGTGTACATGACCGTTACCGCCAGCGGTGATCATCATTGGCCCCAGTCTCCCATAGGCAACAATGTTAGCCAATGAGGAGTTGCACTGCAGTTGAGACCTCCTACCACCATGATGACTAACACAATGATTCCGGTAGAACAACTTTATTGCACACAATTTTCAATCCGCTATGTGCCTGTCTTAGTGTGTATGCAAGTCCTAGATATGTGTGACGCATTTAAAATGAATGCCATGTGGCCCCCTGAAATGGCAGCTGCCTGACCTGTAATGTGGGACAAGGGGATATGAGGTAACTGCACTGTACACCATCGTGGTAGGCGGTCGAATACCGCGGCGAAATCCTGCATTGGTTAACATTGGACCCTATGGGTCCCAGGAGCCAATGACGATGTACGCCGACGGTGACGGTGCGCACGCCGCGGATGTGACCGCCATTTTCTCTCTGTTCACTCACTTGATACCTGATCTTCGACAGGAGAGGACCTACACTGCAAGTGCTGCTGTGACCTCAGTCTGGAAGCGACAATGGCTCAAGTGTCTGGGGAAAGGGCCCCTGCCTTCACATCGGAGGAGTTGGAGAAACTAATGGATGGGATCCTCCCCCAGTACACGCTACTCTATGGTCCTCCAGACAAAAAGGTGGGTACACTGTGAGCATGCTGTAGGGGCAATGCCTGTTTCGAGTGGTGTGGATGGGAGATGGGGGGGTGGATGAGGCGTCCATGATACGACCGTGAGTGTATGTGCGTCAGGGCAAGGGTGGGAATGTGGGAAAATGACTGTGACGGTCCGGATGGGTAACGTTTTTCCTTATTCCCTGTACTATCCCTGTAGGTCAGCGCCCACCAGAAGAAGGATATTTGGCGTGCCATCTCCAAGGACGTCTGGACCCTGGGGGTTCACCACAGATGGAGCACCCACTGTCGGAAAAGATGGGAGGACATTCGCCGCTGGAGCAAGAAGACGGTGGAGGCCCAGCTGGTGATGGCCTCCCAACGTGGGAGGGGTGCCCGTCGCACCATGACCCCCCTGATGTTCCTGATCCTGGCAGTGGTGTATCTGGAGTTGGATGGGCGCTTGAGGGCATCACAGCAGCCACAAGGGGGAGAGTACCGTCAAATCCATCTGACTCTGTGCGCACTGGAGGTGTCTGGGTGGGGGAGGTGGGCAGTGGGTTCCCCTAGGCTATGGCGAGCTTTGTAGGCAAGGACCCTTTGTGAGGCAGGCTAAGTGGCACCCCAACTCCACCAGTAATAAGAGCCATCTACACCTAGTCAGGCTCATGTGACTTCCATGTGTGCAGCAATCGGGCATAGGCCATGTACCCCATGTCCCTGTGATAAATTAGGGAACTCTAAGTGCATGGCGTAGTGCAGAGGGCTGCTGTGTCTGTAGTGTCCACCAACGGTAGCGGTGTTGCATGCACTGAACATGTCTTTCTACTTTCTTTCCCCCACCCTTTTTGTGGTCTCCCTGTTCTTGTGTGCATTAGCATCATCAGGCGGAGGAGCTGTGCCACCCGAGCAGGAGGGAGCTGCATCCCACTTGGCCCTGGAGGGCGAGACAACGGAGTCAGAATTCACCAGTGGGATGGAGGGCAAAGGTAGCTCCACGGCGGGGACTAGAGCAGAGACCAGTGACACCGACTCCTCCTCTGATGGGAGCTCCCTTGTGGTGGCGGGCCACTCTGTGCCCCCCGCCGCTACAGGTACGGCCGCCACCCACCCTACCAGCACCGCTCTCCCAGCAGCCCGTCAGCGTGTGCCCTGTGACCGCTCACCCAGGAGGGTGGGCATCTCCTTCACCCCAGGCACCTCAGGCCCTGTCCCAGTCAGCCCTGCTGCCCTCAGTGAGGAGGCCATTGACCTCCTCAGATCCCTCACTGTTGGGCAGTCTACCATTTTAAATTTCATCCAGGGTGTAGAGAGGCAGTTGCAACAGACAAATGCATACCAGGAGGGCATTCATTCTGGACAGGCAGCCTAACAGCAAGCATTTCAAACTCTGGCCTCAGCACTGATGGCAGCCATTGTCCCTGTGTCCAGCCTCCCCCCTCCAACTTCCTCCACCCAGACTCTATTCCCAGTACCTCAGCCTATCCCAAGCACACCATCAGACCAGCTTGCACACACCTCAACAGACAAGGGTAGCTCTGGCAAACATAAGCACCACACATCCCACAGGCACTCACACAAGCATCATACCCATGCAGACATACCAACAGCCACTGCCTCAACTGTGTCCCCCTCCTCCACGTCTCCCTCCTCCCTCCCTGTCACGTCTCCACTCACACCTGCATGCACTACATCTTCAGCCACTACCTCCATCACCAGCACGCCCATCACCACACACCGCTCACGTGCAGTCACCACCCCACTACCATTCACACATCCCCTGTGTCCTCTCCCAGTGTGTCTGTGAGCCCTCCTCCCAAAGTACACAAACGCAGTCACACACCCACCCAACAGCCATCCACCTCACGACAGCATCCAGCCCATGCACCTTCACCCAAAGTCAACAAACGGACACCTCCAAACCCAGCACCTCAGCCACCACATCACCGGGCACAGTGGTGCCAGCAGTAACCGGCTTCTGGAGTGCACCAAGCAGCATGGCTGCCAGTGTCCCAAGGAGCGAGTCCAAGGACATTCCTCCACCTCCAAAACAGAAGAAGTTGCCCACATCCCGGAGGGAGAAGGCCAAAACACCTTCCACCAAGGGCTCAGCCAAGACAACAGTTGGGAGTGGCAAGACAGCTGTGCCACCATCCAAGGTGGTGAAGGGCCTGAAAAAGAAAGGCAAGTCGCCGCCAACCAGTACGGCGGACAAGACCGCCACCGGCACCACCACATGCACCACCGCCACAGCCACCGTCGCCAGCACCCAAGATACTGAGCCCTTCACCACCACCGCAGACACTGTGTCCTTCAGCAGCACCGAGGTCAATGAGCCCGCCCCCAGCACCGCCGCTCGTGACACCGCCGCCAGCACTGAGGTCAGTGAGCCCCCCACCAGCACCGCCGCTCATGACACCGCTGCCAGCACTGAGGTCAGTGAGCCCCCCACCAGCACTGCCGCTCATGACACCGCCACCAACACCAAGGTCAGTGAGCCCCCCACCAGCACCGCTGCCTAATGACTGCCGCAAACACTGCCACTACTGAATCCGCCGCCAGCACCGCCAGCGGCCACGCCACATCCTGAGCCAGTGGCACCACTGCAGACATGGCTGCCATCCCCTGTGGTCATTCGTACGAGGCTGGTGGTCAGTTCCAGGGGCCTGGGCAGTTTCCATGTTGCACCACCGTCAGTGGAGTATCACATCCACTACCTCAGTCCTTGGCAGGATGAAGCACTCTGGGCACAAAGCCCCCTCCAGAACCAGTGGAGAAAGGCATCCACTACCTCTGTCCTTGGCAGGATGAAGCACTCTGGGCACAAAGACCCCATCCAGAAACAGTGGAGTATCACATCCACTACCTCTGTCCTTGGCAGGATGAAGCACTCTGGGCACTAAGCCCCCTCCAGAACCAGTGGAGAAAGGCATCCAATACCTCACTCCTTGGCAGGATGAAGCACTCTGGGCACAAAGCCCCCTCCAGAACCAGTGGAGAAAGGCATCCACTACCTCTGTCCTTGGCAGGATGAAGCACTCTGGGCACAAAGCCCCCATCCAGAACCAGTGGAGTATCACATCCACTACCTCTGTCCTTGGCAGGATGAAGCACTCTGGGCACTAAGCCCCCTCCAGAACCAGTGGAGAAAGGCATCCAATACCTCACTCCTTGGCAGGATGAAGCACTCTGGGCACAATGCCCCCTCCAGAACCAGTGGAGAAAGGCATCCACTACCTCTGTCCTTGGCAGGATGAAGCACTCTGGGCACAAAGCCCCCTCCAGAACCAGTGGAGACTGTTATCCACTTGAGAGACTGTGGCTTTGCACTCCCCAGGATAAAGCAGTGGGCAAACCACCCACTTGAGGGACTTGAGAGACTGTGGCTTTGCGCTCCCCAGGATAAAGCAGTGGGCAAACCACCCACTGAAAAGACTTGAGAGACTGTGGCTTTGCACTCCCCAGGATGCTGCAGTGGGCAACCCACCCACTGGAGAGACTTGAGAGACTGTGGCTTTGCACTCCCCAGGATAAAGCAGTGGGCAAACCACCCACTGAGAAGACTTGAGAGACTGTGGCTTTGCATTCCCCAGGATGCAGCAGTGGGCAACCCATCCACTGGAGAGACTTGAGAGACTGTGGCTTTGCACTCCCCAGGATAAAGCAGTGGGCAAACCACCCACTAGAGAGACTTGAGAGACTGTGGCTTTGCACTCCCCAGGACAAAGCAGTGGGCAAACCACCCACTGAAAAGACTTGAGAGACTGTGGCTTTGCACTCCCCAAGATGCAGCAGTGGGCAACCCACCCACTGGAGAGACTTGAGAGAATGGGCATGGAGCACCCTCGTGGAGCTGGCGTCGTGCACTCATCCGGCTGAGGTGCCCCCCCTTCCCTTCCCCCTGAGGTGCCTGTTTTTATTTCGATCAGATGCCCCTGCAGTGTTCTCTCCATTTGGATCGGGTATCTTGTGTGGGCCTCGCCAATGCATTTTGGGCCCAGTGGTCCACAGACTATATAGGTGCAGTACCTGGACTTGAATTCTTGGTGTACATATTTGTTAATAGTGCATATACATTTTTGAGTAATAGATTTTTCTTGATTACATTCGTTCAAATAATTTCCTTTTGTCCTTCCGTTCTTCGAGGGAGGTTGGGGGGGGGGAAATGTAATGTTTCAGCATGTATTTGTGTGTGTGTTGTTGTGGGTGAGGGTGGAGGTGTTGCGTCACTCTCTTTTCCCTCCCCCTCCCCTGTGTCATAGGTGCAGTACTCACCGTGGTCGTCGTCACCGTCAGTCGTGCTCCTGGTAGAGGAGCAGGAAGACAATCGCAGGGAGGATTTGAAGTTCCGGCTCCATTGCGTCCTGGTAGAGGTGAGAGTTTTCCCTTCCAAGTCCTGTTACCGCCGTGCTTTTGTTTGCGTTGAATCCGCCCCGGAAAAGGTGGCAGATTGGCCTGTCATAATAGTGTGGGTGGTACATTGTCTCCCGCCTGTCTGTTGGCAGTGACTGCCATGCTGTTTGTTTGTACCACCGTGGCGGTCGGAGTGTTAAAGTGGCTGTCTGTGTTGGCAGTTTCCGCCACGGTCGTGATTCCATTTTTTTTCCGCCAGCCTGTTGGCAGTCTTACCGCTGCTTTACCACTGACCGCCAGGGTTGTAATGAGGGCCATAATCTCTGAGCAACATCTGCAACTCACACCAGCTTCAAAAAGGTGGTAAATAAAATCATCAAATGTGTCTCACTGATGAAGGATAAGGCAGCAATGGTGAACAGAGCCCACGGGTGGGTCGTGCTGCAAAGCTACGACAAAGCCGAGCCACAACCCTACTTTCACACAGGCTTTCCAAACTCACTAAAAGAAAAATTCCTGAGGTACCGACTGGATATCTTACCCTCACTCCTACACCTACCTCCATGGAAATGCAGTTTGCCCGCAACAGACTGTCAGTTATGTGGAAAAGTCAAAGAAGACTTACTGCACCTGATATGTATTTGCAGGGAATTACTGGCAGAGCGAAAAGTAATGCAACAACCACTCTTTACCAAGGAGGAATCAGAATATGCAAGCAACTCAGCTGAACTGCCACTTCATGACCTATTTCATCAAGGTTGAAAAGAAATTAATGTCACTGCAAGGCAGCAACAGATAAGGACATGAAAGGAATGGTTGTATACCTGAACATTTAGGTTTCAAAACGGTAAACACTGTGAGTACTTGGCTGTGACCCAATAATCAAATATATTGCTCAAAAGTCTTCTTAAATGCTGTGACTACTCGCTTTATTCATAAGTACCCTTTAATATTTTATTCTATAAGCTAATCTGTAATGCTACTGATGCTGAATATGCGCTTACATACTTGCACGGAGCATTTGCCATCCCATTGTTAAGAAGAATCTTACTTTAAATTATTTTGCAGCGGCATTCCCAAGCCTTATTTTAAGGATATTTGTTGGAAAGTGGATTATTCGTAAGGGCAAGTAAGTATCTACTCTTAGCAATAGGCCACAAACCCCTATTAGGTCCATTCAGGTCTCAATAAATTAATACCCGCTCATTCCTTGGTTGCTTGGCAATGAATGACAAGGCTTAATTTAGGAGACAGGTGTTTAAAGCATTTAAAAATCACAAAACAGTAAATAAGTAAACCATAAAACACAATATAATTCCAACACCAATTTATCAAAATATATTATATTTTTATCTTTAAAATGACACAAAAACTATTGAAATTGGATAAGGGGAACTGGAGATATGTATTTTTATAGAATCAATGTTTTCTAGCGCATAAAAACTAAAAGCGCTAATCTGGTCATCTGGTCGCACTAGACTGGGGCAAGTTTCAGGCCGGCTGCGATGGAGCCCTGCTCGGCTACAGCAAACAGGAGGCCTCAGTCAAAAGTTTATCTTTGGACTTATGTGGTCATTATGAGTTTGGTGGCCCTAGGACTGCACAGTGGTGATGGCGGTCGCACCGCATGTGGCCCGGCAGAGAAAGCGGCCATATTATGAGCATGGCGGTGTTCCCAGCAGAACACAGCTAATAGACCGCCAGCACGGATGGACCGCCACAGCCAGCGCAGGCATCTCCAGGTCAGCAGAGACCATCGCGGTCATTATGAACATGGCGGGAAAGACCGCCGTGGCGGCGGTGAACAGAATCCCGCCGGCGGAGTGAATGGAAACCCGCCATATAATGATCCAAAAACCCACCCCCAAAAAAATTCCCAGACCACCACTCCCCGCCACGACCCTGTCGGCGGGAATCCCAGCTCACCCCACCCCGCCACCGCCAAGCACACCCACATCCCGCCCTCCAAATAATGATGCACAAATCACCTCGGCGGACAGTGGAGGCCGGACGACCATTGGCAGCTGCAACCGCCATGGGCGGCAAGGGGGCCCAACAGCAACCAGTGCACACATTGGCTAGGCTTAGCACCCACACACCTGACACACATCCAGAACACCATAAAACACCCCCAGAAACACCCCACAATCCCTTGCAACGAAACCAGGACCAGAAGACGGAGAGCACCAGAGCCAGACAGAGAACACCAGCAATCAGGACACGCATATCGACCCACACAGGAGCACCCAAACCCCGTCCCTAGTCCCGACGCCATCCACCACCCTCACCATGTCCCCCCAAAAAAATCCTCACTTCACCGAAAGGTGAGCTAAGGACCATGGTGGACGAGATCCTAGAGATGGAACGACCTGCGGGGGAAGGTCTGGGCCATGGCATCCAGACACCACATCGCAGTGCAGAAGACTGGGGGAGGACCGCCACCAACACCACCCAACTACACAGACTGGGAGGAGAAGGTACTTGCCAACCTGCACCCAGAGGGACTCACTGGAGGAATGGACTTGGGTAAGTCATCTACAATTACCCCATATACACCATACCTGTAATGCATGCACCACCACACCCCACCCACACCCACCTAAACCCACACCCAACTCAGCCTTTACCCACCACATCCACCACCCTGCATCACCCACAACTCACTACCAGGCCCACATCACTCCCGCTGTGCACAGCCACCCACCCCTGCATGTACCCACAATGGAATAATAACCCCCACCACAATGTAACCCCACCACTGCCACTAAATGCAATGACCACCTCACAAAGGCACCGTGGAAGGCCACCGAAAGGCACACCTGCACAACATTGCACAGTTCAGTACACCTCGAACCCTCATGCATATGTAACATAAATGTCTATGTCCACCAACAGGCACCACTACCCAAGCAACCCTAATGGAGGGGACAAGGAGTGCCACAGCACTCCAGGGAGACAGAGGCACATCACAGGACACTGGTGAAGGATCCCTGGACACTGATGAGCAGGCAGGCCCCTCACACAGCCCTGGATGCTCACTAAGCAGCAGCCCCACCCAGGAAAACACTGTAACCCCTAACACCCAGTCAAGACCAGCAGGCCAGGGGAGGCGTACCCACACCAGTGGACCCAGGGCACAAACAGGTGGAACACAGCTACAGAGGCCACAGTCTCCCACCCCCAACATGCAGGAAGACGAGGGCCCTAGTACAAGTGGCACGTCAAGACCTGTGCAGGGGACACAGGCACAGGGGGCCAGGGCAAGGTCAAGTGGCCCAGTGAGTCAGGGGGTAAGGCACCAGATAGATGCAGCAGCCCAGGAAGTCATTGCTAAGGTATTGGGGGCCTACCAACATACCCAAGACAGGTTGGCACAGATTGTATCCACCCTGGAGCAAAGTCAGAGGATGCAGCTGGAACAACACCAACAGGCCATGGAGCAGTGGAAAGAACACAATGCCACAATGGCCACCATTGCTGGAGCACTGCTGCAGTTGGTCAACAAACACTCAGACACCCACACCGGACAAGAGGCCCCCACAACAGCCCTGGACAACCAGGAACAGATGACCCATGCAGCTGAAACAGCAAAGGAAATACCCTCCCAGGAATCACAAGGCCCAACCATGCCACCCCAAGAAGCTCCACAGCAGGTGCCCAAACGTAGTCTCAGGCCAAGATATGGCTCTGGAAACCCGGCTAAGAACAAGCCCCACTCCAACAATTGACACTGCTACTACTGCCAAGCAAACATCCCACCCATTCACCAACTACACTTAGCTGAGGTCTAAATAAAGTACTAAACTACAAATAGGACCCACCTATGACATCAAACAGGCCTGCCACCAAGTTGGTTTTGAGGACACCCAACCATTACGACTTCCATCACTGTACATAGCACATTTCACTGTATTCCATCAATAAACCACATATTTCACCTGTAACACTGTCCCCTGTCTTCAATGTTGAACAAAGTGGAGTATGGATGCAACTGGCATGGAACAACCTTATTGTCAATGTGTGCATGGTGGTGGTAATGTGTGTTTCAAATTAGGCAAGGAGGGAATGCATATATTGGGGGTTATTTTAACTTTGGAGGAGTGTTAATCCGTCCCAAAAGTGACGGTAAAGTGACGGATATACCACCAGCCGTATTACGAGTTTCATAGGATATAATGGACTCGTAATACGGCTGGTGGTAAATCCGTCACTTTTCCGTCACTTTTGGGACAAATTAACACCTCCTCCAAAGTTAGAATAACCCCCATTGTCTGTTAGTACCATGCTGAAGAGGTCCATGTCTCGCCTATCATGACCAATTCCCCCTAGATGACATGGCACACTTACAGTATCAGTCACTAACCACATTTACAGGCTTAAGTCCCACACAGTTATTGGAAGTAGAGTTGTATCAGTTGTTTCCTGGAATTGACATCTTCCCCTTCATCATCCTCACCATCACTTTCCTCACCTCTCTGAGGTAACTGATCAGGACCTATAGCACCCTCCACCTCCAAAAGGGGGATTGAATATCTCACTGCCACGTTGTGCAGCATGCAGCAGGCCACCACTATTCTGCACACCCTATCAGGCCCATGGGCCAGGGAACCCCCAGAGATATGAAGACACCGGAATCTAGCCTTCAGGAGACCTATAGTACGCTCTATCACCCTCCTAGTACGTCCATGGGCCTCATTGTATTTCCTCTCTGCATCCGTCCTGGGATTCCTCACTGGTGTCAGGAACCAACGCAAGTTTGGATAGCCAGAATCACCTAGAAAATGGTGCAATACAGAGTCGTCATTGTTATGCCCCTTAGTCAGACAGGCTAGTTCTCAGCAATGTGTCAGTTATTGACAGGCAAGCTTACCTATGATCAACCCTCTGTCCTCTTGTAGTTGTTCCAGCTTCTGTGGCACACTACTGTTCCTCAAAACAAATGAATCATGGACAGAACCCATTCACATGGGATATGTACTGGTCTGAAGTACATACCAATTGGATGTTCATGGAGTGAAAGTTCTTCCTGTTTCTGTACACCTGTTCACTCACTCTTAGGGGGATGATAGCTATGTGGGTGCCATCAATGGGACCTATGACATGGGGAATGTTTGCAAAGGCATAGAAGTCAGACTTGATGGCAGGGAGGTCAGCACTTTGGGGGAATCGCAAATAGGATTGCAGATGTTGTACAAATGCATTCAGAAATCTTGTCAGTACCTGGCTGAACATTGGCGGTGAGAAACCAGCACCCATGCCCACTGTCACTTGAAAAGAGCCTGTGGCCAGGAAATGGAGTGCGGAGAGCACCTGCACCTCTATTGGAATGGCATGCTGATTACGATTTCCGGGAGTCAGTGCAGGATCCAGTAATGCACATAGGTCCAGAAGAGTTTCACGTGTGAGTCTGTAGGTGATTATGATCTGACGCTCCACCATGGTCCCTATATCCACAAGTGGTCTGTACACTGATTGTGTCCTTCCTCGCCACAAGGGTCGCTACCTATGAGGGGTAAGAAAAAGGAGTGATGTGCACACATACACTGGCATATTTGCTACATACATGCACTGCATTCTTCATAGTAGTGTCTGTACAATAACTGCAACCTGGCAGATGTACATGTACATCACTAGGAGGGAATGGAGTAAATCAAGTGTGATTCTATACTCAATGGATAGAGGCATAGGTGCTTCTTATGGCTAGTAGGCCCAGCATTGTGAGTAATATGAATTTCAAGATGCGTAGGTGATGGCAAAATGTCTGCCCACTGTAGTTCTGCCCCTTCTTTGTGGAAGTGACCTAATACCGCTAGCGGTTGACGTCACAGCGTACAGCGGTGTTGACCGCTGTTCACACCCTCATTGGCTAACATGGATGACAATGTGGAATCCTGGCATATCATGATCGCCGCCGGCGATGATGGTGCATACCGCCGCGGAAAGTATGCACGTTCGTCATCGTTTGATCACTTGACTCCCTGATCCTGTGCGGACAAATACTCCACTCTGTGTACTGCTGTGGCCTGCCTCTGGCTATGGATGTTCCACGTGGTGCAGGGGAAAGGGCCCAGCCTTCACCCAGGAAGAACTGGAGAAACTGGTGGAAGGGGTCCTGCCCCTGTACGGAAGACTCTACGGATGGCCAGAGGTACAGGCGAGTCTGGGTTTTGGGGGAACTGTGTGAGCGATGGATGGAGTGGATTGCACAGATGTGTGCTCCTGTGAGCCAGGATGGGGCTTGGTGCATGGAACGCTGCGTGCCACTGCCCTGCATGTCTGGGAGTACTGTCTGTCCTATGTCTGACAATCTTCCAGCTGTTGCCATCATGCAGGTGCCTAACCTCTGTGTTCCATTTCTGTGTCACCCTACCAGGTCAGCGCCCAAGAGGGCACATTGGCATGCCACCGCCAAGGAGGTACGGACCCTGGGGGTCTGCAACCGGCAGAGCACCCACTGTCGAAAGAGGTGGGAGGACCTGCGGCGCTGGGCGTGGAAGATCACTGAGGCTCAGCTGGGGAAGTCCTCCCAACGTGAAAGGGGTGCACCGTCGGGCACTGACCCCCCTCATGCGAAGGATCCTGGCGGTGGCATACCCAGACCTGGATGGGTGCTTGCAGGCTACACAGCAGTCACAAGGGGGTGAGTACTCACAGCCCATACTTCAGCCTAGAAGGATGAGTGTGTGTGCGATAGGGCTCATGGTGCTTAGATCAGGGATTTTGACTGGTGTCCAGCTACTGTCTCCTCCCCAAAGGGTGTAGGGGTGTCCCTGTCAGGTTTCACCTACCTCAGATCCAATACAATTTCAGTATATTGGTGTGGGTCAGTATACTGCTCAGTAGTCAGGGCCATGGCCATGGGCCTAGTGCACAGTGCTGCCTGTTGGGTGTGTCTGCTGGGTAGGTGTATGTCTGGCCATTGTGTATCAGCATTCAGCTACTTGCAAGTGTCTCTCCTGTTTTGTCTCCCCATCCCTGTTCTCTTGTGTTTGTCTTGTACAGCATCAACATCAGGCGAGGGAGCTGAGGCACCAGCAAATGGGGAGGCAGCGGCCCACGGATCATCGGAGGCAGAGACAACAGATGCCCAGGAGACCAGTGGGTGGGAGGGCGAGGGGACTTCCACAGGGGAGGCTACTACCACAGGAGGTAGTGACTCTGAGACCTCCTCTGATGGGGGTCCCCCGACGGTGGCGGACACTAGTGGACAAACCACGACCGTGAGATCTTCCGCCACCCCCATACCATCAGTGCCCTCCCTTCTGCTCCCCACTGAGTTGCCCATGCCCGCCCACCCAGGAAGGTGGGCGTCTCCTTCGCCCCAGGCACCTCCTCCCCTGCCCCAGTCAGCCCTGCTGCCCTCACAGAGGAGGCTATTGACCTCCTGAGAACCATCTCTGTAGGGCAGACAACCATCGTCAATGCCATCCAGGGTCTGGCTTCTGAGATGCAGCAGACCAATGCCTATCTGGATGGCATTCACGGTGCTGTGTCTGCCCTACAGAGATCTTTTCAGGCTCTGGCCTCCTCTTGGACGGCAGCCAGTTTCCCTGGCCATTCCTCCCCCCTCCAACCTCCTCTACTCCTTCCAGCACCCCACTCCCGTCACCCGTCCAAAGCACACAATCAGACCCGCTTACAGGCACATCAACACACAAGCACCACACCTCCCACCACAAGCATTCACACAGCCAACAGACACCTGCACACACAACAACGTCCACTTACCCCAGTGTTCCCGCCTCTTCCGCCTCCCTGTCTGTCCCATCTACATCCACACCTTCATGCACTGCACCTTCACTCACTGTTACTGCTTCTCTTCCTGCACTCACCACAATAGCAGACAGCCATACATGCACCCCATACACCACACCTGCACTCACCACCTCCACTGTAGTTGACACATGCAGCACACTCTCCCAACTTGCAGACACCCACCCAACAGACATCCACACTAGCTGTCTGTCTTCTCCCACTGTGTCCACGCCCCACCTCCCAAATCACTCAAACGCACCAAGACACCCACCCATCAGACATCCACCCCACTATATCATACTGAGCAGTCACCTGCACCCACTACACGCACACCTACACCCCATACATCAACTCCCCCTGCCTCCACTCCCACGCCCTCATCCACGCCCATCCCAATTGCACCCAAAAAACTTTTCCTCTCCTGTGCAGACCTGTTTGAACCCACTGGCCTACCCCATCTTGTCCCGGAACGTGCCCACCTCCTTGCCCTTTCCGCTCCTTCCACATCGCAGCCCACCCCGGTCCAGCCTTCCCATTCCCGTGCCCCTTCTCCAGTGAAGAAGAAGGCCCGCTCGGAGCCTAAGCCATCCAGCTCCACCTGAGCCAAACAGCCCCCACCCCCTTCAAAGGAGAAGCCCACCCCCGCTCCAACCTCCTCACGCAAGTCAAAGTCCCACCCCTGTCGTAAATCCCCACCCCCCATCCCCCCTTCCGTGAGGTGCCTGGATCCCCATATGGTGCGCCGTTCAGTGGAGTACCCAGCACTTGTGGGAGTTAGGTGTGGCCAGTTGTGGCCAAGGGAAAGGACATTTGAAGGACTGGCCATTGGCCCTGTTGGCACCATTTCGCTCACTGAGCTACATAATAAAGTTTCTGTGTGGCCTGTGTTTGGGCTGCACGCAGTTCCACCCTGGTGTTTTTTTAAATTATTTATGGGTATGGGGCTATTGTATGTACTATGGCCAAGTTGCAGTGGCCTTCGGTCAGGTACGTCCCTCTTGGTGTGGGGTGTCTGACTTGTGCTGCTGGGAAGGGTTGGGGGGCGTTGCCGGTGGGTGGAGTGGGTGGGTATGTAACTTTGCCCTTTCCTCCCTTGTGTCATAGGCTGCGTTACTTGCCGTCGTCGTCTTCGTCGGTGGTCTCGGTCGTGTAGATATATGGCAAGGAGCAAGGCTGGCATGATCTGCAGCTCTCTGTCCATGACTGCCGCTGCACGTTTTGTTAAACTCTGGGGAGTGTTTCCTTCTTTTTGTTTCTTTTCCGCCTGGCTTTGAGTGGCGGTGGTTCCCGCCCTAGAACTGGTGGCAGAATGGTGGTTCATAATTTGATGGGCAGGTTGGGCCTTTTTTGACGGCCTGTGGGCGGACTCTGCCGTCGTCAGCAGGACTCCTTTCCTGGCGGTGGGTGGTGCGCGGGATGCGTGTGTTTCGTTTGGTTCATTATTTGGCGGTCCAGGCCGCTCCTCTGTTGGCGGTTTCTACCCCCACCGCCGGCGGTGCGAAACGGACCGCCATGTTCATAAAGAGGGCCCATGTTTCTGCTGACCATATTAGGAGTTTGCACACCACCATGATTTACAGGGCAGTCTCACTGCCACGAAAAGCCTGAAGGAAACAAACAACATAAAAGGAGACACTCACCTTCAGGAACACAGATATGCCCGCAGCCACCATGGAACCCGAACCTTAAGTCTTCCCACTGCTCCTGCTGGCCATACAACTCCAGAACCAGCGGCGGTGACGAAAATAACCTGTGTAAGTACACCCACCTAGCACACACTGGGGGGAAGGCGATTAGTACACATCCACACACAACCCCGGCACGGCAAGCCACACACACACACACAAACATACACCCGTACCAACATACAAACACATCTACATACACACAATCACACACAAACAACACACACCACGGCCAACCCACACGTGCCATAGACACAGCACACAGCATACACACACCACCGCCACTGTCAAACACATCCACACACAACACCATTGAGTCACACAATGACAACACCATCGTAACCACACAAATGCATTGGGAGAGAGGCACAACGCACACCTCACACCTCCACAGGAAACCACATACTGGCAGCAACACATAACAACAGCACATGACCAATACAAACACAAATACTGCCAAACAATATGTCAGGTCACATGCCAAGCCCACCCAACACACAAAGTACATCACAGATGCATCACAACACACACACCACTACCACACAATGCCACAAAACACCAACATAACACATCACAACAAGTCCATAGCACAACTCACCCACACAACTCATGCTGCTACACAAACACATCACATACACAGAAGACACACACCAAATCACACATATACAACACATACATGTGGAAGGAAAGCCAGGAGAAGTTTGTAACCCTGGACACCAACGTTTCACTGGTGCAGATATAATAAATATATATAATATGTTGTCCAAAAAACTATGTACAACATGGGCCTACTGGCCAGTCCAATTGTTCATAGTGCTCCAGGGACACTGGGCAATGTCTCTGGGCCCAAATTGACTCCTGACTGCAAAGTGGCCTCTGCATGGCAGGAGCATCAAGGGGGCAGACAGGCACCTTGAGGGTGATGGGGGAGGCGGGACTAGGTGGGGGTTTGCGTTTGGGAGGGGGGTCCTTTGGTTTGGGTTTGGAGGGGAGGGGTTTTGCCCTTATTCATAGCCTTTAGGGGAGGGTCTTGGTTTTGGGTTTGGGAGGGGTGACCTTTGTTTTTGTGGGGGTCGAAGTCTTTGCTGGGGCAGGGGCATGGGCAGTACCAGCGGGCCATGGGAGGACTGGGAGGTTGGAAGGACTGGGTTTGGGGAGGGTATCAGGATGCCTGGGGGAAACAGGGACTGGGTCAGTGGGAGGGAACAGGGCAAACTCATAGAGGAATCTTTTTCAGGGAAACAAGGGTGGTTATGGGAAAACTCATTTGGGAGAGGATGGAGAAGGAGTGCTTGAAAGGTGTGTACGTGTATGTGCCTCGGGTGCTGATACGTGGATGATTGCCATGTGTGTGCTGGGTGTCTGTAGGGTGGGTGAGTGCGGGCGTTTAGGTGTACTGGTAGGGGGGGAAGGAGATGCAGGGAGATGACAGAATGGGTGTGTGAGTGTCTGTTGGGGTGGTGTCTGCAGGTAAGGTGGATGTACTGCATGTGGGGGTGTTGGTAGTCGTGGTGAGTGTGCATGTCTTGTATGGGGGTCTGATATTGTGGTGTCGGTGGGCATGAGGGGACTTGTGGCTGGATCTGGGAGTGTTGATGTGCTGATAGCAGGTTTGAGTGGTGTAGTGTCTGTGAGGGAGGAGGTGGTGGGAAAGTCTGAGTAGAGAGTGGATGTTGTTGTGTCTGTTGTCTGTGTGCATGGCAGTGGTCGGACCTGTGATGCCTGTGTTTGTCTTTGCGAACTGTGTCTATTGAGGTGGATGAATGACATTCTGACTTTGTGCTCTGGATGGGTGTGGGAAGAGGAATAAGGGACTGGGCACAGATAGCTGGAAGGGGGACGGAAGATGAAGGGACACTGGCTGCCGCCAACGAGGAGGCCTGAGCTTGAAAGGATCTCTGCAGGGCAGTCAGGGCACTGTCAATGCCTTCCAGGTAGGCATTCGTCTGTTGCATCTGTGATGCCAGTCTTTAGATGGCATTCATGATGGTTGACTGTCCCACAGAGATGGACCTCAGGAGATCAATAGCCTCCTATTTGAGGGCGGCAAGGCTGACTGAGGCAGGGGCAGAGGTGCCTTTAGCAAAGGAGACACCCATCCTCCTGGGTGAGCGGGTACAGGCAACTGGGTGGGGAGCTACAAGGAGGGTGGTGCTGGTAAGGGGGATGGCAGACAAGGATGGTGCTGGGCTGGTCCCAGATGAGTCCACCATGACCAGGGAGCATCCATCGGAGCTGAATCCAAAGAGGATGTTGTAGATCCGGTCTCCCCCACGGCACTCCCCTCGCCCTCTGTCTCACAGGTCCCCTCAGCTCCGCTGGTCTCAGCTTTCCCACTTGCTGGTGCCTCTTCTCTTTCACCTGATATTGCTGATGCACACAAAGACAGAGGAGGAGAGGGAGGTACGTTGGAGAGAAAGTAAGGGTGCAATAGGTCAATACCTACCTATCATTCACACAGAGTAACAACCTCATATTCTGCTGGTATGCCATGGCATTGCATGCCTTTACCATGACATGCATAACTGTGGGAAATCATAGGAGAAACAAAAGCTATGCAATCAAAACCTACTAATGTGGGAACATTGGCACTCTTTGACTTGAGGAAGGGTCATTCAATGCACAGTAGCACAGTACCTGGCACACTCCCATGGTCATTTACATAGACATACCCGGTACTCTTCACTCAACCAAATCCTGCATGACAAGGCAGCATGCCAACAAATCTATTAACAATGTGTCCAGTAATACCTTGGGCCCCTGCAGCCATCTACACCTACAGTTTGAGGCAGCTGACTATTAATGATGCCAATGCCCTGACACCTCAGGTATACTTATGGAAGGAACTGGTCACTCGAAAGATGTGAAATGTGTCCAGGCAAACTCAAACATGGAAGTAAGTCCCTCATGAATCACTGTCTGCATGGTATTGGCACACATAATCAAGGCAAATCCTGTCAGGGTGGCTCATACCCATAGCCGATGTGCAACTACCAATGATCTACACTACATCTTCCCACTAGTAGGCTACCCAAACCCATACATGCCTACCATTAGCGAGGTGTGAGTGTGTACTTATCCCCTCGTGGCTGCTGTACTGCCCTCAAGAGCCCATCCAACTCAGGGTAGGCTACTGCCAAAATGCGGGTCATTAGGGGGATCAGGGTCCGACGGGCACCCCTCCATTGTTGGGAGGACAGCTTCAGCTGGGCCTCAGCAGTCTTACAGGCCCAGTGTCTCAGGTCCTCCCACTGCTTTCGGCAGTGGGTGATCCACCGGGCCTGGACCCCCGGGGTCGCACTTGCTTGGCGATGGCACTACAAATCCTCTACTTTGGATGGACGCTGACCTGCAATGGAGACACAGACAGAAGGAAAAAGTCATGTAGGGTGGCATCACAGCAACAGCAGTGAAGTTCACACATCAGACACATCTAATGACCACAAAAATGTGTCTTTACTGCACTAACGCACCAACTCCTTTGCCATCTGCATGCATCCACTCCGTGTGCATGGTCTCATCGGCTTTCAACCCTACACACATTATTATCAGACAGGGCAGGAACATTGAACTCACCTGCTGCTCTGGTGCGGAGAAGAGAATCAACATGGATTATGAAATTAGGGGCAGTTGAATCAGGACTTAACGCTGACCATGAGATGGAGTACTTTTTAGGAGATTAAATATTGATAGTCAGGAGATTTAGAAATATGCCCCATTTGGCCTAATTTAAAAAAAATGAGGAATAATCAAACGATATTCCCAGTGACCATATATTGCAAGTGCCATTTTCAGTCAAATTGTTTAATATATTAGGGGTGCAAATACACAGGCAAAAGATGATTCTAAAAATGTGTAACAAATAATGGGATTAGATACTATACCTTACATATATATATTGATTATGGGATGTACTAGGATTAGTGATAACACCAATTAGGGTAGTACTATGTGTAAGAACACAAATTTATATAATAAGAATGAATTCAGAAGGATTTACTCAATAGTAATAGTGAGGTCGGCAATTACGTTTTAAAAAAATCACAGAGACAATTACTGAATTTATAGCTAAGTCTGATTTCTATATCTATAACATTAGTGCGCGAGAAGTCCTTTCTTTATGTTGCTTAATTCATGCGAAGTCAAAGAAATGGTCCTTCTTCTATTACAATGAAGAAGACCGCGGGCTCTTAAACGAACGCCTAATTGCAACACGGGTCAGACACAGAGATCAGCGTACTCGCGACCCGATAGCTGAACAACGGTAAGGAGGAACACAAACTATACATAACAAATATCTAACAGCTAGTTAAGAGTGGAAGGGAATTTATAAAATCCCTTGTATTGTTTTAGATTTCTATTCGCACGCGGACCAGGGAGAACTAATTGGCCGCACGAAACGATAGTAAACAATGGTGAGTGGTATTAGTTTACACGAGTAGAAAACACCGGTATAGACGGGTGGTTATAGATTTTTAATTATTGGATCTATTTATATGTTCTCAGCATATACATTTATAAGGATTGAATAAAACGAAGACAAACTAGAACTGAAATAGCGTATAAGCTAAATGAGGAATTCAAAGCTCCGGAGATATTAATTACGCGCACGTACTAATTCACACGGACTGTTGGGGTTTAAATACTTGGAGATTAAGCAACTATGGAAAACTGGTTGGCACTCTTATATTATAATACACAATACGAGACGCATGCAGAAGATCAGGGAATACAAGCAATATGTTACTTGTGCACGGCGTGATTTTGTACACAGTGTTTTTTTCAATTTTTTCAATTTTGGTATTGTTATATTATGTGGTTGAAGATATTAGATGTTATAAAAAGATCACTTGTATGGTTCCCAGGATTGGAGATAAGAGTAGGACACCATGACCAACATTGTATTTAACTATGTCTATGACATTATTATTGAGTTTAATGATTAATGATAGCTGATATTATTGTAGGAGGTCCTGAGGAAGTCAAGGGGGACACCCCGGATGAAACACGTGTTGACCTGAGATCTATCTGATTTGGACCTGAGATCTATCTGACCTTTGACCTGTGACACATCTGTTTTATGATCTATTTGGATGAATACACATTCCACGACCAGAGATCTATTTGATTTGGGACTCTATGATTGATTTGCAATTCATTTGGAAGATTACGCTACCTATGGGAGGATCGATGAGTATTTATATGGACAGTTATGTGATCTGTTAGGATGATTAACACAATTATGTGATTTGTTCGGACGATTTACAGAATAAAGACTGTTAATGAGGATTTATATTCATGTTGTAAATGAAATGAAGGATTAGACTAGTCATTCTGAATAAACCGTAAGGATTTGAATTAATGAAAGCTCAATATATATATATTATTACTAGGCTTTAGCCAAGGGATGTTCAGATTAGTTATTACATGGGTTACTTTACTCTCAATTAACAACAACTGTTAGAGAATTTTCACGTGTGCCAAAACTGAATACACAGGGCAGGAACATTGAACTCACCTGCTGCTCTGGTGCCCCATACAACTGTCCATACGGAGGTAGGACCCCGTCGACTAGTTTCTCCAGCTCCTCCTGGGTGAAGGCAGAGGCCCTATCTCCTGCAGGATGTTGTTTTATGGCTCCAAGAAACAGAAAACAGCAGCTCACGCAGTGGAGGTCTTGCTTGCAAGAGTGTCAGGAGTCACTTGAGCTATGTAATAGAAAATGGCGGTCACGTCCGCCGTGTACATGACCGTTACCGCCAGCGGTGATCATCATTGGCCCCAGTCTCCCATAGGCAACAATGTTAGCCAATGAGGAGTTGCACTGCAGTTGAGACCTCCTACCACCATGATGACTAACACAATGATTCCAGCAGAACAACTTTATTGCACACAATTTTCAATCCGCTATGTGCCTGTCTTAGTGTGTATACAAGTCCTAGATATGTGTGACGCATTTAAAATTAATGCCATGTGGCCCCCTGAAATGGCAGCTGTCTGACCTGTAATGTGGGACAAGGGGATATGAGGTAACTGCACTGTACACCATCGTGGTAGGCGGTCGAATACCGCAGCGAAATCCTGCATTGGTTAACATTGGACCCTATGGGTCCCAGGAGCCAATGACGATGTACGCCGGCAGTGACGGTGCGCACGCCGCGGATGTGACCGCCATTTTCTCTCTGTTCACTCACTTGATACCTGATCTTCGACAGGAGAGGACCTACACTGCAAGTGCTGCTGTGACCTCAGTCTGGAAGCGACAATGGCTCAAGTGTCTGGGGAAAGGGCCCCTGCCTTCACATCGGAGGAGTTGGAGAAACTAATGGATGGGATCCTCCCCCAGTACACGCTACTCTATGGTCCTCCAGACAAACAGGTGGGTACACTGTGAGCATGCTGTATGGGCAATGCCTGTTTCGAGTGGTGTGGATGGGAGATGGGGGGGTGGATGAGGCGTCCATGATACGACCGTGAGTGTATGTGCGTCAGGGCAAGGGTGGGAACGTGGGAAAATGACTGTGACGGTCCGGATGGGTAACGTTTTTCCTTATTCCCTGTACTATCCCTGTAGGTCAGCGCCCACCAGAAGAAGGATATTTGGCTTGCCATCGCCAAGGACGCCTGGACCCTGGGGGTTCACCACAGATGGAGCACCCACTGTCGGAAAAGATGGGAGGACATTCGCCGCTGGAGCAAGGAGACGGTGGAGGCCCAGCTGGTGATGGCCTCCCAACGTGGGAGGGGTGCCCGTCGCACCATGACCCCCCTGATGTTCCGGATCCTGGCAGTGGTGTATCTGGAGTTGGATGGGCGCTTGAGGGCATCACAGCAGCCACAAGGGGGTGAGTACCATCACATCCATCTGACTCTGCGCGCATTGGAGGTGTCTTGGTGGGGGAGGTGGGCAGTGGGTTCCCCTAGGCTATGGCGAGCTTTGTAGGCAAGGACCCTTTGTGAGGCAGGCTAAGTGGCACCCCAACTCCACCAGTAGTAAGAGCCATCTACACCTAGTCAGGCTCCTGTGACTTCCATGTGTGCAGCAATCGGGCATAGGCCATGTACCCCATGTCCCTGTGATAAATTAGGGAACTCTAAGTGCATGGCATAGTGCAGAGGGCTGCTGTGTCTGTAGTGTCCACCAACGGTAGCGGTGTTGCATGCACTGAACATGTCTTTCTACTTTCTTTCCCCCACCCTTTTTGTGGTCTCCCTGTTCTTGTGTGCATTAGCATCATCAGGCGGAGGAGCTGTGCCACCTGAGCAGGAGGGAGCTGCATCCCACTTGGCCCTGGAGGGCGCGACAACGGAGTCAAAATTCACCAGTGGGACGGAGGGCGAGGGTAGCTCCATGGCGGGGACTAGAGCAGAGACCAGCGACACCGACTCCTCCTCTGATGGGAGCTCCCTTGCGGTAGCAGGCCCCTCTGTGCCCCCGCATCTACAGGTACGGCCGCCACCCACCCTACCAGCACTGCTCTACCAGCAGCCCGTCAGCGTGTGCCCTGTGGCCGCTCACCCAGGAGGGTGGGTATCTCCTTCACCCCAGGCACCTCAGGCCCTGCCCCAGTCAGCCCTGCTGCCCTCAGTGAGGAGGCCATTGACCTCCTCAGATCCCTCACTGTTGGGCAGTCTACCATTTTGAATGCCATCCAGGGTGTAGAGAGGCAGTTGCAACAGACAAATGCATACCAGGAGGGCATTCATTATGGACAGGCAGCCTAACAGCAAGCATTTCAAACTCTGTCCTCAGCACTGATGGCAGCCATTGTCCCTGTGTCCAGCCTCCCCCCTCCAACTTCCTCCACCCAGACCCTATCCCCAGTACCTCAGCCTATCCCAAGCACACCATCAGACCAGCTTGCACACACGTCAACACACAAGGGTAGCTCTGGCAAACATAAGCACCACACATCCCACAGGCACTCACACAAGCATCATACCCATGCAGACATACCAACAGCCACTGCCTCCACTGTGTCCCCCTCCTCCACGTCTCCCTCCTCCCTCCCTGTCACGTCTCCACTCACACCTGCATGCACTACATCTTCAGCCACTACCTCCATCACCAGCATGCCCATCACCACACACCGCTCACGTGCAGTCACCATCCCACTACCATTCACACATCCCCTGTGTCCTCTCCCAGTGTGTCTGTGAGCCCTCCTCCCAAAGTACACAAACGCAGTCACACACCCACCCAACAGCCATCCACCTCACGACAGCATCCAGCCCATGCACCTTCACCCAAAGTCAACAAACGGACACCTCCTACAACCACTATCTTCCTCCACTCCCAAACCCCCTCCATCTACCCTTCCCAGTGTGTCTAAGAAACATTTCCTGTCAAACCTTGACCTCTTCCCTTCACCTCCCCCACCCCTTTGGTCCCCTAGGGCCTGCCTTTCGAGGTCCAAACCCTGCACCTCAGCCACCACATCACCGGGCACAGTGGTGCCAGCAGTAACCGGGTTCTGGAGTGCACCAATCAGGATGGCTGCCAGTGTCCCAAGGAGTTGGTCCAAGGACATTCCTCCACCTCCAAAACAGAAGAAGTTGCCCATATCCCGGAGGGAGAAGGCCAAAACACCTTCCACCAAGGGCTCAGCCAAGACAACAGTTGGGAGTGGCAAGACAGCTGTGCCACCATCCAAGGTGGTGAAGGGCCTGAAAAAGAAAGGCAAGTCGCCGCCAACCAGTACGGCGGACAAGACCGCCACCAGCACCGCCACATGCACCACCGCCACAGCCATCCACTACCTCTGTCCTTGGCAGGATGAAGCACTCTGGGCACAAAGCCCCCGTCCAGAACCAGTGGAGTATCACATCCACTACCTCTGTCCTTGGCAGGATGAAGCACTCTGGGCACTAAGCCCCCTCCAGAACCAGTGGAGAAAGGCATCCAATACCTCACTCCTTGGCAGGATGAAGCACTCTGGACACAAAGCCCCCTCCAGAACCAGTGGAGAAAGGCATCCACTACCTCTGTCCTTGGCAGGATGAAGCACTCTGGGAACAAAGCCCCCTCCAGAACCCGTGGAGACTGTTATCCACTTGAGAGACTGTGGCTTTGCACTCCCCAGGATAAAGCAGTGGGCAAACCACCCACTTGAGGGACTTGAGAGACTGTGGCTTTGCACTCCCCAGGATAAAGCAGTGGGCAAACCACCCACTGAAAAGACTTGAGAGACTGTGGCTTTGCACTCCCCAGGATGCAGCAGTGGGCAACCCACCCACTGGAGAGACTGTGGCTTTGCACTCCCCAGGATATAGCAGTGGGCAAACCACCCACTGAGAAGACTTGAGAGACTGTGGCTTTGCACTCCCCAAGATGCAGCAGTGGGCAACCCACCCACTGGAGAGACTTGAGAGACTGTGGCTTTGCACTCCCCAGGATAAAGCAGTGGGCAAACCACCCACTGGAGAGACTTGAGAGACTGTGGCTTTGCACTCCCCAAGATGCAGCAGTGGGCAACCCACCCACTGGAGAGACTTAAGAGAATGTGGCTTTGCACTCCCCAGGATCCATCAATGGGCATGGAGCCCCCTCGTGGAGCTGGCGTTGTGCACTCATCCGGCTGAGGTGCCCCCCTTCCCCCTGAGGTGCCTGTTTTTATTTCGATCAGATGCCCCTGCAGTGTTCTATCCATTTGGATTGGGTATCTTGTGTGGGCCTCGCCCATGCATTTTGGGCCCAGTGGTCCACAGACTATATAGGTGCAGTACCTGGACTTGAATTCTTGGTGTACATATTTGTTAATAGTGCATATACATTTTTGAGTAATGGATTTTTCTTGATTACATTCGTTCAAATAATTTCCTTTTGTCCTTCCGTTCTTCGAGGGAGGTTGGGGGGGGGGAAATGTAATGTTTCAGCATGTATTTGTGTGTGTGTTGTTGTGGGTGAGGGTGGAGGTGGGGGTGTTGCGTGTGTGTGTCACTCTCTTTTCCCTCACCCTCCCCTGTGTCATAGCTGCAGTACTCACCGTGGTCGTCGTCGCCGTCAGTCGTGCTCCTGGTAGAGGAGCAGGAAGACAATCGCAGGGAGGATTTGAAGTTCCGGCTTCATTGCGTCCTGGTTCCTCGTGGGTTGTGTAGAGGTGAGAGTTTTCCCTTCCAAGTCCTGTTTCCGCCGTGCTTTTGTTCGCGTTGAATCCGCCCCGGAAAAGGTGGCAGATTGGCCTGTCATAATAGTGTGGGTTGTACATTGTCTCCCGCCTGTCTGTTGGCAGTGACCGCCATGCTGTTTGTTTGTACCACCGTGGCGGTTAGAGTGTTAAAGTGGCTGTCTGTGTTGGCGGTTTCCGCCACGGTCATGATTCAATTTTTTTTCCGCCAGCCTGTTGGCAGTCTTACCGCTGCTTTACCACTGACCGCCAGGGTTGTAATGAGGGCCATAATCTCTGAGCAACATCTGCAACTCACACCAGCTTCAAAAAGGTGGTAAATAAAATCATCAAATGTGTCTCACTGATGAAGGATAAGGCAGCAATGGTGAACAGAGCCCACGGGTGGGTCGTGCTGCAAAGCTACGACAAAGCCGAGCCACAACCCTACTTTCACACAGGCTTTCCAAACTCACTAAAAGAAAAATTCCTGAGGCACCGACTGGATATCCTACCCTGACTCCTACACCTACCTCCATGGAAATGCAGTTTGCCCGCAACAGACTGTCAGTTATGTGGAAAAGTCAAAGAAGACTTACTGCACCTGATATGTATTTGCAAGGAATTACTGGCAGAGAGAAAGGTAATGCAACGACCACTCTTTACCAAGGAGGAATCAGAATATGCAAGCAACTCAGCTGAACTGCCACTTCATGAGCTATTTCATCAAGGTTGAAAAGAAATTAATGTCACTGCAAGGCAGCAACAGATAAGGACATGAAAGGAATGGTTGTATACCTGAACATTTAGGTTTCAAAACGGTAAACACTGTGAGTACTTGGCTGTGACCCAATAATCAAATACATTGTTCAAAAGTCTTCTTAAATGCTGTGACTACTCGCTTTATTCATAAGTACCCTTTAATATTTTACTCTATAAGCTAATCTGTAATGCTACTGATGCTGAATATGCGCTTACATACTTGCACGGAGCATTTACCATCCCAGTGTTAATAAGAATCTTACTTTAAATTATTTTGCAGCGCCATTCCCAAACCTTATTTTAAGGATATTTGTTGGAAAGTGGATTATTCGAAAGGGCAAGTAAGTATCTAATCTTAGCAATAGGCCACAAACCCCTACTAGGTCTATTCAGGTCTCAATAAATTAATACCCGCTCAACCCTTGGTTGCTTGGCAATGAGTGACAAGGCTTAATTTAGGAGACAGCTGTTTAAAGCATTTAAAAATCACAAAACAGTAAATAAGTAAACCATAATATAATTCCAACACCAATTTATCAAAATATATTATATTTTTATCTTTAAAATGACACCAAAACTATTGAAATTGGATAAGGGGAACTGGAGATATGTATTTTTATAGAATCGTTTTCTAGCACATAGAAACTAAAAGCGCTAATCTGGTCATCTGGTCGCACTAGACTGGGGCAAGTTTCAGATCCAAAAACCCACCCCCCAAAAAATTCCCAGACCACCACTCCCCGCCAGGACCCTGTCGGCGGGAATCCCAGCCCACCCCACCCCGCCACTGCCAAGCACACCCACATCCCGCCCTCCAAATAATGATGCACAAATCACCTCGGCGGACAGTGGAGGCCGGACGACCATTGGCGGCTGCGACCGCCACAGGCGGCAAGTGGGCCCAACAGCAACCAGTGCACACATTGGCTAGGCTTAGCACCCAGACACCTGACACACATCCAGAACACCATAACACACCCCTTGACACACCCCACAATCCCTTGCAACGAAACCAGGACCAGAAGATGGAGAGCACCAGAGCCAGACAGAGAACACCAGCAATCAGGACACGCATATCAACCCACACAGGAGCACCCAAACCCCGTCCCTAGTCCCGACGCCATCCACCACCCTCACCATGTCCCCCCCCCAAAAATCCTCACTTCACTGAACGGTGAGCTAAGGACCTTGGTGGACGAGATCCTAAAAGTGGAGCCACAAATATTCGGGTCCGAGGTGCAGCACACACCCATCGCACAGAAAATGGAGCTGTGGCAGACCATTGTGAACAGGGTGAATGCAGTTGGACACCTTCCACGCACCAGGGACGACATCCGCAAGAGATGGAACGACCTGCGGGGGAAGGTCTGGGCCATGGCATCCAGACACCACATCGCAGTGCAGAAGACTGGGGGAGGACCGCCACCAACACCACCCGATTACACAGACTGGGAGGAGAAGGTACTTGCCAACCTGCACCCAGAGGGACTCACTGGAGGAATGGACTCGGGTAAGTCATCTACAATTACCCCATATACACCATACCTGTAATGCATGCACCACCACACCCCACCCACACCCACCTAAACCCACACCCAACCCAGCCTTTACCCACCACATCCACCACCCTGCATCACCCACAACTCACTACCATGCCCACATCACTCCCGCTGTGCACAGCCACCCACCCCTGCATGTACCCACAATGGAATAATAACCCCCACCACAATGTAACCCCACCACTGCCACTAAATGCAATGACCACCTCACAAAGGCACCCTGGAAGGCCACTGAAAGGCACACCTGCACAACATTGCACAGTTCAGTACACCTCGAACCCTCATGCATATGTAACATAAATTTCTATGTCCACAAACAGGCACCACCACCCAAGCAACCCTAATGGAGGGGACAAGGAGTGCCACAGCACTCCAGGGAGACAGAGGCACATCACAGGACACTGGTGAAGGATCCCTGGACACTGATGAGCAGGCAGGCCCCTCACACAGCCCTGGATGCTCACCATGCAGCAGCCCCACCCAGGAAAACACTGTCACCCCTAACACCCAGTCAAGACCAGCAGGCCAGGGGAGGCGTACCCACACCAGTGGACCCAGGGCACAAACAGGTGGAACACAGCTACAGAGGCCACAGTCTCCCACCCCCAACATGCAGGAAGACGAGGGCCCTAGTACAAGTGGCACGTCAAGACCTGTGCAGGGGACACAGGCACAGGGGGCCAGGGCAAGGTCAAGTGGCCCAGTGAGTCAGGGGGTAAGGCACCAGATAGATGCAGCAGCCCAGGAAGTCATTGCCAAGGTATTGGGGGCCTACCAACATACCCAAGACAGGTTGGCACAGATTGTATCCACCCTGGAGCAAAGTCAGAGGATGCAGCTGGAACAACACCAACAGGCCATGGAGCAGTGGAAAGAACACAATGCCACAATGGCCACCATTGCTGGAGCACTGCTGCAGTTGGTCAACAAACACTCAGACACCCACACCGGACAAGAGGCCCCCACAACAGCCCTGGACAACCAGCAACAGATGACCCAAGCAGCTGAAACAGCAAAGGAAATACTCTCCCAGGAATCACAAGGCCCAACCATGCCACCCCAAGAAGCTCCACAGCAGGTGCCCAAACGTAGTCTCAGGCCAAGATATGGCACTGGAAACCCAGCTAAGAACAAGCCCCACTCCAACAATTGACACTGCTACTACTGCCAAGCAAACATCCCACCCATTCACCAACTACACTTAGCTGAGGTCTAAATAAAGTACTAAACTACAAATAGGACCCACCTATGACATCAAACAGGCCTGCCACCAAGTTGGTTTTGAGGACACCCAACCATTACGACTTCCATCACTGTACATAGCACATTTCACTGTATTCCACCAATAAACCACATATCTCACCTGTAACACTGTTCCCTGTCTTCAATGTTGAACAAAGTGGAGTATGGATGCAACTGGCATGGAACAACCTTATTGTCAATGTGTGCATGGTGGTGGTAATGTGTGTTTCAAATTAGGCAAGGAGGGAATGCATATATTGTCTGTTAGTACCATGCTGAAGAGGTCCATGTCTCGCCTATCATGACCAATTCCCCCTAGATGACATGGCACACTTACAGTATCAGTCACTAACCACATTTACAGGCTTAAGTCCCACACAGTTATTGGGAGTAGAGTTGTATCAGTTGGTTCCTGGAATTGACATCTTCCCCTTCATCATCCTCACCATCACTCTCCTCACCTCTCTGAGGTAACTGATCAGGACCTATAGCACCCTCCACCTCCAAAAGGGGGATTGAATATCTCACTGCCACGTTGTGCAGCATGCAGCAGGCCACCACTATTCTACACACCTTATCAGGCCCATGGGCCAGGGAACCCCCAGAGATATGTAGACACCGGAATCTAGCCTTCAGGAGACCTATAGAACGCTCTATCACCCTCCTAGTACGTCCATGGGCCTCATTGTATTTCCTCTCTGCATCCGTCCTGGGATTCCTCACTGGTGTCAGGAACCAACGCAAGTTTGGATAGCCAGAATCACCTAGAAAATGGTGCAATACAGAGTCGTCATTGTTATGCCCCTTAGTCAGACAGGCTAGTTCTCAGCAATCTGTCAGTTATTGACAGGCAAGCTGACCTATGATCCACCCTCTGTCCTCTTGTAGTTGTTCCATCTTCTGTGGCACAATACTGTTCCTCAAAACAAATGAATCATGGACAGAACCCGGAAACATGGCATTCACATGGGATATGTACTGGTCTGAAGTACATACCAATTGGATGTTCATGGAGTGAAAGTTCTTCCTGTTTCTGTACACCTGTTCACTCACTCTTAGGGGGATGATAGCTATGTGGGTGCCATCAATGGCACCTATGACATGGGAATGTTTGCAAAGGCATAGAAGTCAGACTTGATGGCAGGGAGGTCAGCACTTTGGGGGAATCGCAAATAGGATTGCAGATGTTGTACAAATGCATTCAGAAATCTTGTCAGTACCTGGCTGAACATTGGCGGTGAGAAACCAGCACCCATGCCCACTGTCACTTGAAAAGAGCCTGTGGCCAGGAAATGGAGTGCGGAGAGCACCTGCACCTCAGTTGGAATGGCATGCTGATTACGATTTCCGGGAGTCAATGCAGGATCCAGTAATGCACATAGGTCCTGAAGAGTTTGGAAGGTGATTATGATCTGACGCTCCACCATGGTCCCTATATCCACAAGTGGTCTGTACACTGATGGTGTCCTTCCTCGCCACAAGGGTCGCTACCTATGAGGGGTAAGAAAAAGGAGTGATGTGCACACATACACTGGCATATTTGCTACATACATGCACTGCATTCTTCATAGTAGTGTCTGTACAATAACTGCAACCTGGCAGATGTACATGTACATCACTAGGAGGGAATGGAGTAAATCAAGTGTGATTATATACTCAATGGATAGAGGCCTAGGTGCTTCTTATGGCTAGTAGGCCCAGCATTGTGAGTAATATGAATTTCAAGATGCGTAGGTGATGGCAAAATGTCTGCCCACTGTAGTTCTGCCCCTTCTTTGTGGAAGTGACCTAATACCGCTAGCGGGTGACGTCACAGCGTACAGCGGTGTTGACCGCTGTTCACACCCTCATTGGCTAACATGGATGCCAATGGGGAATCCTGGCATATCATGATCGCCGCCGGCGATGACGGTGCATACCGCCGCGGAAAGTACACGCGTTCGTCATCGTTTGATCACTTGACTCCCTGATCCTGTGCGGACAAGTACTCCACTCTGTGTACTGCTGTGGCCTGCCTCTGGCTATGGATGTTCCACGTGGTGCAGGGGAAAGGGCCCCGGCCTTCACCCAGGAAGAACTGGAGAAACTGGTGGAAGGGGTCCTGCCCCTGTACGGAAGACTCTACGGACGGCCAGAGGTACAGGCGAGTCTGGGTTTTGGGGGAACTGTGTGAGCGATGGATGGAGTGGATTGCACAGATGTGTGCTCCTGTGAGCCAGGATGGGGCTTGGTGCATGGAACGCTGCGTGCCACTGTCCTGCATGTCTGGGAGTACTGTCTGTCCTATGTCTGACAATCTTCCAGCTGTTGCCATCATGCAGGTGCCTGACCTCTGTGTTCCATTTCTGTGTCACCCTACCAGGTCAGCGCCCAAGAGGGCACATTGGCATGCCACCGCCAAGGAGGTACGGACCCTGGGGGTCTGCAACCGGCAGAGCACCCACTGTCGAAAGAGGTGGGAGGACCTGCGGTACTGGGCGCGGAAGATCACTGAGGCTCAGCTGGGGAAGTCCTCCCAACGTGGAAGGGGTGCACCGTCGGGCACTGACCCCCCTCATGCGAAGGATCCTGGCGGTGGCATACCCAGACCTGGATGGGTGCTTGCAGGCTGCACAGCAGTCACAAGGGGGTGAGTACTCACAGCCCATACTTCAGCCTAGAAGGATGAGTGTGTGTGCGATAGGGCTCATGGTGCTTAGATCAGGGATTTTGACTGGTGTCCAGCTACTGTCTCCTCCCCAAAGGGTGTAGGGGTCTCCCTGTCAGGTTTCACCTACCTCAGCTCCAATACAATTTCAGGATATGGGTGTGGGTCAGTATACTGCTCAGTAGTCAGGGCCATGGCCATGGGCCTAGTGCACAGTGCTGCCTGTTGGGTGTGTCTGCTGGGTAGGTGTATGTCTGGCCATTGTGTATCAGCATTTAGCTACTTACAAGTGTCTCTCCTGTTTTGTCTCCCCATCCCTGTTCTCTTGTGTTTGTCTTGTACAGCATCAACATCAGGCGAGGGAGCTGAGGCACCAGCAAGTGGGGAGGCAGCGGCCCACGGATCCTCCAAGGCAGAGACAACAGATGCCCAGGAGACCAGTGGGTGGGAGGGCGAGGGGACTTCCACAGGGGAGGCTACTACCACAGGAGGTAGTGACTCTGAGACCTCCTCCGATGGGAGTCCCCCGACGGTGGCGGACACTAGTGGACAAACCACGACCGTGAGATCTTCCACCACCCCATACCATCAGCGCCCTCCGTTCTGCTCCCCACTGAGTTACCCATGCCCGCCCACCCCTCTGCCTCCACTCCCACGCCCTCATCCACGCCCACCCCAATTGCACCCAAAAAACGTTTCCTCTCCTGTGCAGACCTGTTTGAACCCACTGGCCCACCCCATCTTGTCCCGGAACGTGCCCACCTCCTTGCCCTTTCCGCTCCTTCCACATCGCAGCCCACCCCGGTCCAGCCTTCCCATTCCCGTGCCCCTTCTCCAGTGAAGAAGAAGGCCCGCTCGGAGCCTAAGCCATCCAGCTCCACCTGAGCCAAACAGCCCCCACCCCGTTCAAAGGAGAAGCCCACCCCCGCTCCAACCTCCTCACGCAAGTCAAAGTCCCACCCCTGTCGTAAATCCCCACCCCTACATCCCCCCTTCCGTGAGGTGCCTGGATCCCCATATGGTGCGCCGTTCAGTGGAGTACCCAGCACTTGTGGGAGTCAGGTGTGGCCAGTTGTGGCCAAGGGAAATGACATTTGAAGGACTGGCCATTGGCCCTGTTGGCACCATTTCGCTCACTGAGCTACATAATAAAGTTTCTGTGTGGCCTGTGTTTGGGCTGCACGCAGTTCCACCCTGGTGTTTGTTTAAATTATTTATGGGTATGGGGCTATTGTATGTACTATGGCCAAGTTGCAGTGGCCTTCGGTCAGGTACGTCCCTCTTGGTGTGGGGTGTCTGACTTATGCTGCTGGGAAGGGTTGGGGGGCGTTGCCGGTGGGTGGAGTGGGTGGGTATGTAACTTTGCCCTTTCCTCCCTTGTGTCGTAGGTTGCGTTACTTGCCGTCTTCGTCGGTGGTCTCGGTCGTGTAGATATATGGCAAGGAGCAAGGCTGGCATGATCTGCAGCTCTCTGTCCATGACTGCTGCTGCACGTTTTGTTGAACTCCGGTGAGTGTTTCCTTCTATTTGTTTCTTTTCCGCCTGGCTTTGTGTGGTGGTGGTTCCCGCCCTAGAACTGGTGGCAGAATGGTGGTTCATAATTTGATGGGCGGGTTGGGCCTTTTTTGACGGCCTGTGGGCGGACTCTGCCGTCGTCAGCAGGACTCCTTTCCTGGCGCTGGGTGGTGCGCGGGATGCGTGTGTTTCGTTTGGTTCATTATTTGGCAGTCCAGGCCGCTTCTCTGTTGGCGGTTTCTACTCCCATCGCCGGCGGTGCGGAACGGACCGCCATGTTCATAATGAGGGCCCATGTTTCTGCTGACCATATTAGGAGTTTGCACACCACCATGATTTACAGGGCAGTCTCACTGCCACGAAAAGCCTGAAGGAAACGAACAACATAAAAGGAGACACTCACCTTCAGGAACACAGATATGCCCGCAGCCACCATGGAACCCGAACCTGAAGCCTTCCCACTGCTCCTGCTGGCCATACAACTCCAGAACCAGCGGCGGTGATGAAAATAACCACTGTAAGTACACCCACCTAGCACACACTGGAGGGAAGGCGATTAGTACACATCCACACACAACCCTGGCACGGCAAGCCACACACACACGCAAACAAACACCCGTACCAACATACAAACACATCTACATACACACAATCACACACAAACAACACACACCACAGCCAACCCACACGTGCCATAGACACAGCACACAGCATACACAGACCACCGCCACTGTCAAACACATCCACACACAACACCATTGAGTCACACAATGACAACACCATCGTAACCACACAAATGCATTGGGAGAGAGGCACAACGCACACCTCACACCTCCACAGGAAACCACATACTGGCAGCAACACGTAACAACAGCACATGACCAATACAAACAAAAATACTGCCAAACAATATGTCAGGTCACATGCCAAGCCCACCCAACACACAAATTACATCACAGATGCATCACAACACACACACCACTACTACACAATGCCACAAAACACCAACATAACACATCACAACAAGTCCATAGCACAACTCACCCACACAACTCATGCTGCTACACAAGCACATCACATACACAGAAGACACACACCAAATCATACATATACAACACATACATGTGGAAGGAAAGGCAGGACAAGTTTGTAACCCTGGACACCAACGTTTCACTGGTGCAGATATAATAAATATATATAATATGTTGTCCAAAAAACTATGTACAACATGGGCCTACTGGCCAGTCCAATTTTTCATAGTGCTCCAGGGATACTGGGCAATGTCTCTGGGCCCAAATTGACTCCTGACTGCAAAGTGGCCTCTGCATGGCAGGAGCATCAAGGGGGCACCTTGAGGGTGATGGGGGAGGCGGGACTAGGTGGGGGCTTGCGTTTGGGAGGGGGGTCCTTTGTTTTGGGTTTGGAGGGGAGGGGTTTTGCCATTATTCATAGTCTTTAGGGGAGGGTCTTGGTTTTGGGTTTGGGAGGGGTGACCTTTGTTTTTGTGGGGGTCGAAGTCTTTGCTGGGGCAGGGGCATGGGCAGTACCAGCTGGCCATGGGAGGACTGGGAGGTTGGAAGGACTGGGTTTGGGGAGGGTATCAGGATGCCTGGGGGAAACAGGGACTGGGTTAGTGGGAGGGAATAGGGCAAACTCATAGAGGAATCTTTTTCAGGGAAACAAGGGTGGTCATGGGAAAACTCATTTGGGAGTGGATGGAGAAGGAGTGCTTGAAAGGTGTGTACGTGTATGTGCCTCGGGTGCTGATACGTGGATGATTGCCATGTGTGTGCTGGGTGTCTGTAGGGTGGGTGAGTGCGGGCGTTTATGTGTACTGGTAGGGGGGGGAAGGAGATGCAGGGAGATGACAGAGTGGGTGTGTGAGTGTCTGTTGGGGTGGTGTCTGCAGGTAAGGTGGATGTACTGCATGTGGGGGTGTTGGTAGTCGTGAGTGTGCATGTCTTGTATGGGGGTCTGATATTGTGGTGTCGGTGGGCATGAGGGGACTTGTGGCTGGATCTGGGAGTGTTGATGTGCTGATAGCAGGTTTGAGTGGTGTAGTGTCTGTGAGGGAGGAGGTGGTGGGAAAGTCTGAGTAGAGAGTGGATGTTGTTGTGTCTGTTGTCTGTGTGCATGGCAGTGGTGGGACCTGTGATGGCTGTGTTTGTCTTTGCGAACTGTGTCTATTGAGGTGGATGAATGACATTCTGACTTTGTGCTCTGGATGGGTGTGGGAAGAGGAATATGGGACTGGGCACAGATAGCTGGAAGGGGGACGGAAGATGAAGGGACACTGGCTGCCACCAACGAGGAGGCCTGAGCTTGAAAGGATCTCTGCAGGGCAGTCAGGGCACTGTGAATGCCTTCCAGGTAGGCATTCATCTGTTGCATCTGTGATGCCAGTCTCTAGATGGCATTCATGATGGTTGACTGTCCCACAGAGATGGACCTCAGGAGATCAATAGCCTCCTATTTGAGGGCGGCAAGGCTGACTGAGGCAGGGGCAGAGGTGCCTTTAGCAAAGGAGACACCCATCCTCCTGGGTGAGCGGGTACAGGCAACTGGGTGGGGAGCTACAAGGAGGGTGGTGCTGGTAAGGGGGATGGCAGACAAGGATGGTGCTGGGCTGGTCCCAGATGAGTCCACCATGACCAGGGAGCATCCATCGGAGCAGAATCCAAAGAGGATGTTGTAGATCCGGTCTCCCCCACGGCACTCCCCTCGCCCTCTGTCTCACACGTCCCCTCAGCTCCGCTGGTCTCAGCTATCCCACTTGCTGGTGCCTCTTCTCTTTCACCTGATATTGCTGATGCACACAAAGACAGAGGAGGAGAGGGAGGGACGTTGGAGAGAAAGTAAGGGTGCAATAGGTCAATACCTACCTATCATTCACACAGAGTAACAACCTCATATTCTGCTGGTATGCCATGGCATTGCATGCCTTTACCATGACATGCATAACTGTGGGAAATCATAGGAGAAACAAAAGCTATGCAATCAAAACCTACTAATGTGGGAACATTGGCACTCTTTGACTTGAGGAAGGGTCATTCAATGCACAGTAGCACAGTACCTGGCACACTCCCATGGTCATTTACATAGACATACCCGGTACTCTTCACACAACCAATTCCTGCATGACAAGGCAGCATGCCAACAAATCTATTAACAATGTGTCCAGTAATACCTTGGGCCCCTGCAGCCATCTACACCTACAGTTTGAGGCAGCTGACTATTAATGATGCCAATGCCCTGACACCTCAGGTATACTTATGGAAGGAACTGGTCACTCGAAACATGTGAAATGTGTCCAGACAAACTCAAACATGGAAGTAAGTCCCCTCATGAATCACTGTCTGCATGGTATTGGCACACATAATCGAGGCAAATCCTGTCAGGGTGGCTCATACCCATAGCCGATGTGCAACTACCAATGATCTACACTACATCTTCCCACTAGTAGGCTACCCAAACCCATACATGCCTACCATTAGCGAGGTGTGAGTGTGTACTTATCCCCTTGTGGCTGCTGTACTGCGCTCAAGAGCCCATCCAACTCAGGGTAGGCTACTGCCAAAATGTGGGTCATTAGGGGGATCAGGGTCCGACGGGCACCCCTCCCTTGTTGGGAGGACAGCTTCAGCTGGGCCTCAGCAGTCTTACAGGCCCAGTGTCTCAGGTCCTCCCACTGCTTTCTGCAGTGGGTGATCCACCGGGCCTGGACCCCCGGGGTCGCACTTGCTTGGCGATGGCACTACAAATCCCCTTCTTTGGATGGACGCTGACCTGCAATGGAGACACAGACAGAAGGAAAAAGTCATGTAGGGTGGCATCACAGCAACTGCAGTGAAGTTCACACATCAGACACATCTAATGACCACAAAAATGTGGCTTTACGGCACTAACGCACCAACTCCTTTGCCATCTGCATGCATCCACTCCGTGTGCATGGTCTCATTGGCTTTCAACCCTACACACATTATTATCAGACAGGACAGGAACATTGGACTCACCTGCTGCTCTGGTGCCCCATACAACTGTCCATACGGAGGTAGGGCCCCGTCGACTAGTTTCTGCAGCTCCTCCTGGGTGAAGGCAGAGGCCCTATCTCCTGCAGAATGTTGCTTTATGGCTCCAAGAGACAGAAAACAGCAGCTCACGCAGTGGAGGTCTTGCTTGCAAGAGTGGCAGGAGTCACTTGAGCTATGTAATAGAAAATGGCGGTCACGTCCGCCGTGTACATGACCGTTACCGCCAGCGGTATTCATCATTGGCCCCAGTCTCCCATAGGCAACAATGTTAGCCAATGAGGAGTTGCACTGCAGTTGAGACCTCCTACCACCATGATGACTAACACAATGATTCCGGCAGAATTAGGTCACTTCCATCTTTCCTGTGCTTGCAAGACAGGTGGCTGCCATTTTACCTGTAGGTAGTATATTGTAGGTGAGTGATAAGTGCATCATGGATGATTTTTAGTGAAGTGCATAGATTTACTATGTTCACACATCAAAGCAAGGTTCACACATGTGACATTCATGAATAGTGTAGTTAGATGTATTGATAACTATGACATGACATGTGCAGTCAGTAAGTGACTGGCTCACTTACTGGCTCATAGACGGGGTAACCATATCTATAAGTTCAACTGTCGCATACACCTTATTACCTGTGGGAATAGGGTATTGTTACATGGAAGTGTCAAATGTTTAGTGTGTGCCAAGCTGTCTCTCTGGGGCTGCAACTGTCATCAATGATGGCATACACGTTCAGTCTACATGTCCTAATGGATTCAGTGCACTTCATCGTTATGTCCACAGTACTCTTGTGCGCTACATGTACAGTTTTCGGTGGCTTGTGAATTGTCGACATCAATTTGTGGCTATTCCTCTCTCTTATTCTTAGATACCGTGCAATGGTGATAGTGAGACATGCACTGGTGTACCGGACTGTAGTCGACCTTGCTACCCTGGAAGAGAGACAGATCATCCAGACCTATCGTCTGAACTGTCAGACCATTAAGGAACTGTGTACCCAGTTGGAGCCGAATCTCTTGCCTGCCATACGTAATCCCTATGCCAACCCTATGTCTGTGCTACACTTCCTTGCCTCTGGCTTTTTCCAGATTACAGTGGGCTTGGCAGCAGGGATGTCCCAACCCATGTTCAGTCTTGTGTTGAAGGATGTATTGTGTGCTTTACTCAAACATCTGGACAGCTACATCAGGTTCCCCCAATTTGTGGATTTGCCCACTGTTTAAGCTGACTTCTATGATATGGCACATATCCCTCATGTAATAGGGGCCATAGATGGCACCCACATTGCGTTGGTTTCTCCAAGGGCCAATAAACAAGTGCACAGTGACCGGAAAAACCTTTACTCCATCAATGTCCAGGTGGTGTGTCTCGCTGACTAGAATATCTCCCAGGTGACAGCCAAGTTTCCTGGTTCTGTGCATGACTCCTACATTCTGAGGTACAGCAATGTCCCACGCATTATGGCACAATTACAGAGGCAGAGGACCTGGCTCATTGGTATGTATCCAATAGTATGTGTGCATCTGTTATCTCACCTCTTTTCACAATCTGCCTTGTGTCTCTACCGGTATTGTGATGGGTCAAACCTTTGTACACACAGGTGACTCAGGCTATCCTAACCTACCATGGCTGCTGACACCAGTGAGGTACCCAGCAACCGATGGGGAACACCATTTCAATGAGGCCCACGGCAGGACGAGGCGTGTCATTGAGAGGACCTTTGGGCTACTGAAGGCCAGAGTCCGGTGTCTACACGTGTCAGGAGGTGCCCTGCTCTACAGACCACTAAAAGTCTGCCAGATCATTGTTGCCTGCTGCATGCTTTACAATCCAGCCCTGAGACATCATATCCCATTACCGGATGTTGAGGAGGTGGCAGCTGGACCAGTGGCTGATGATGGTGACATAGATAGTGATGAGGAGGTAGATAATGAGGATGCAGCTGACTCTAGAACAGAGTTGATTGAACAATACTTCCAATTAAATACAGGTATATGTTAAGTGTGTTGTATGTGAACTGTACTGCTGTCTGCCTTGTGACATTGCTCTTCCTGGTGTGTGCCACCAGTGGTGGTGTTAAGTGCAGCTATCCCTCTGTGTGAGTTTGGGGTAAAAAATAATGCCCACTCCCAGTTACACCAGGACCTTCATTGTCTTGGGTGTGCGGGGTGACTCTGGTCCCTGTACTGTGGAGCACACTGCTGATTGTACAGTCCTTGGAGCACTGGTTTGGGGACAAGGGGTTGGCTGTGCTGTTGCTGCCATTTGGGTGGGGGACTCAGATGTGGACAAGGTGGGGCTGGAGGTGGTGGACTGACCAGTTGTCCTAGATGGGCCAGGTAAGTCATCGATGTCCAGACATCCACTCGAGCCCTCATCCGGGGTAGGTCTGTCTGTCTCTGGCATCATCTGCAGGGTGGCAGTGGCAGGGGTACCTGTGGATGGAGAGGGAGAGAGTTACATTGTATACTTGTTAGCTTCATAGTCTGATGCCTACAGTGGCTTGACTTACTTCCCAATTATGGCAATGACAGATGCAGCACCGCAGACATTGTTTGTGGGAGATGGACTGTGACATTGTTTGCATGTTCCATTGAGGGTAGTGGATAGTGGATAGCATTGCTGTCATTGCCATCTAGTAGTATGCAGTCAAAACATCCAGTATGTATCGCATGTGCGATGGTTTTATGTGCAGGTGTTCCACTGTGAGGTGGGAATGACATATTTTCATGTGTAGGGAGTGATGCACTGAGGGAGTTGTGTTGCTTGCCTGTGTGAGTGCTATCCGTGCACTAGGGAGGGACTGTGTGGGGATAGTGGGAGTCAGGTGATGTGGCATGCAGGGGAGGGGCATCAAGTGATTTGGGGCAGAAGTGTGAGATGGGGTGAATTGGGGAGTGATAGGCTGGTGGGGACGCATGCTGTATAGGAGTTGTTGGTGCCAGGGGAGTGTTGTTGAGTTACCGGAGTACAGTCCTCTGGTTATTCCAGTCATGCCCTCTGGATGCATGATGCCCAATACCTTCTCCTCCTACAGTGTGAACTTTGGGGGAGGAGGTGGGGGTCCACTGCCAGTCTTGTTGATGCCAATCTGGTGTCATGAAGCCATGGAACACACCTTCCCCTGTAGGTCATTCCACCTCTTCCTGATGTTCTCCCTTGTGCGTGGATGTGTGCCCACTGAGTTGACCCTGTCAATTATCCTCCGCCATAACTCAATTTTCCTGACTATGGATGTTTGCTAGACATGTGCTCCCAACAGTTGTGGTTCTACCCTGAAGATTTAATCGACCACAATCCTCAACTCTTGAATCGTGAGTGCTTTTGAGGGGACATGGTGCTAGTGAAGTGGTTGGGGGTGGTTTGTGCATAAGGGTGGGGTGTTTAGGGCTTGATAAGGTATTGAGGGTGCTTAGTTTGATGTGCTGGTGTGTTGTGGTGTTTGTGTGCAGTTGTGATGCGTGTATTATGTTGATGGTGCAGTTGTGTCGTGTGTGCTGCATGTGAAGTGTATATGTGCCTATGGTATATCAGTGGTAAATGAAGGGTTTGTGGGTCCTCGCTGTATGTCTGTGGTTGTAGTTGCAAAGGATTGTGGGTTGTGTGGGGGTGTGTTTTATAGTGGTGGGTGTGGGTGTGTGTTGTGTGGGTATGTGTGTGTCAGGTGTGGGGTATTCATACTGTCCAATGTGGGGTTGGGTTCTGGTGGAGGTGATTTTTTGACTGCGGGAGTTCGCACCACCAATGGTTTTCCGCAGTGCAATGACCGCTGTGCTGATTTGTGGTTCGTAATATGGAGAGCAGGATGCTGTCGGCGTGGCGGGCTGATGGTGGGACTGCCTCTCTCCTGCCCTCAGTCAGCTTGGCAGGGTTGGATTTGTGGCTGTTTTTGGGCGGTCTTCAGTATTGACTTGTGATGCGGCGGCCGGGATACCGCTATCACTGGTGGTATTTTGGCGGACGCCACAACAGTGGTCTTCAGAAAAGACTGCTAAACTCGTAATGAGGCCTTAAGTCTTTTCTTGAAGATTTTCTACAGCAGGATGAAGTCACCAAACCGATCTGACCTCCCTGGAGCCCTCTTCTGATCTGCATCATAGGAGACCTTGGTGAAGAATTCTTCCTTCGGACTTAGATGATTTTTCAGGACGGAAATCTTCATCCTGGCCAAAGCTGAATCTTGATCTGACGTCCCTGGAGCCCTCCTCGGATACGTTGCGCAGGAAGTCCCGTTTAACTTTTTATGTTTGGACTTTGCCACTTTTTGGAGCTTTTTCTCTCCGATGTTGGATGACCCTCCACAGCAAGCTGATTTGGAATCAATGTCGTCGGATTGACTTTCCAGGAGCCCCCGTTGAAATCCTAGAAGTCTGGGGCTCCAGAGCTTTTCAGCAGGACGAACCTGCAAGTGTGATCGGGTCACGGTTGATGTAAGTCGGCTTGACCCTCGATGGCAGGTCGGGTTCTTTTGTGGAGCTTTTTACCGAAAGTTCTCCAATCTTATTCAAACTTCTGGATCATCTTCCAGAAGGTCTTTGAAGAACCTTTAGGAGTCCACAGCCCACCCCGAGGTTCCAGAAGCTCTGAGTTGATCCTTGAGGGATAGGACTCCTACTCTCAGAGTGCACCTTGCTCAAACTCCAAAATACCACTTGACAATGGTCAGCTGGTATGTTTCTTCAGGAGACTCTGGTTAGCTCCTGTAGGAAGCAGGGAGTCCCTTCTTGAACCAGCGAAAGCCAGGCAAAGTCCTTCTTGTGGTGAAACCCAAGTGTGCAGCTGATGCAGTCCTTCAGAGTGCAGTGTCCAGGTGTAGGTCAGGGGTCCACCAGGGCAGTACTTCTTCTTCTGCTGTTGTTCTTTGTAAGGATCTGAGGTGTGGTTGCAGCTCTGCCAAATATATCCTTGCTCCTGGGGTGAAAAGCAGGGCGGTAACTGTCCAATCACAGGCTCACCACTGCCCCCTTGGACGCCCACTTCCTGGGAAGTGGGGCAAAAATCAATACCAGGGAGCAACATTCCTTAACAATCCAAAATGGCAGAAACTGAATTTGGAGGTTAGGTCTGGCTGAGCCCACCCACTGGTGTGGCAAAAAATCCTTAATACACCCCTCTCCTGCCCTCTCCTAATCTATAAAGAGGGCACCTGAATGTCTCGGTTTGCAGGAAATGGGGGAGGTCCTGAGCTTCTCCAAATGTCCTCCCATTCTTTGAAGACCAGTTTGGCTGCTCTACCCCATCTTGTTTCACCATCTGCAGAGGCAGATCTCCTCTCCAGGGCAGGCCTGCCTTTAAAATTACCCTGGGCACCTCAACAGTGCCCCTATGGGTGCACTACCTATGTTAGGGGTCCCTAAACCTACATGCCCTACATATACTAGGGATTTATAGGTAGGTTGACATAGCCAATTATAATTAGCCTAATTTGCATTCTCATTTTACACAGAGCACAGGCTCTTTGACTGGTTAGTAGTACCCAGGGCACCATCAGAGTCAGGAAAACGCCGGCAAAAAGTAAAAAATGGGGGCAAAACATTAGGGGGCCTCTGCAATCAGGCCAGTTTTCTCACAATATTGCTCTACTGAATTATTTTATATTCTGGCATAAATTTACAGTCTTACTGATGCAAACATTTTAATTAACCATGCAAATAAAATAATGTGAATGCCTAAGGGCAAGGCACGAGGTTTCTTGACCCCTATCCGGACCATTCAGGCCATTTAGCCCTGGCAATAGAGTTAGTTCTATGGCCCCACAAGCTTACGGAAGATGCTGGTTCTTGCAGTAAAGTAGTCCCACACTTATGTTTACAAATGGCATTCTTTGCAGGATTAGTTGTGCTCTGCTTTGCATGTAATGTTTGCACAATGCACTTTCTATTTGGCATGTGTGCTCAGACAGGCCATGTAAGGCTTGAACCACTTATTTTTATATTTTAGATAGTTCCTTTTGCACTAGCGTTCGCTGAATCCTTATCTCACAATATTGTTAGCCTTTTTCTGAGTGTATGATTTTAGGATTATTGATGTGTGTATGTCTCTGGTTTTAATTAACTAATAAACTAAACCTCTTCTAGTAATGTTATATGTTTATTAAGATGGTAATATATGTAAATATGTTATTTAATGTTTAATGTTTATTTTCATATGTTGTTTAATGTAAAAACGTGTTATTATTAATGCAATTATAAGTTAATTATTTTGCCTCTGTTAATGTAGTTGATATTGTGTGAATCAATATTTGTAACTATGGACGAACCAACTGCCAAACTTGTGGGGATGAGGTGGCCGTCAGCCCGGCTGGCTCCCCTCCCACCCTATTACGATGTTCCCACTAGGCTGACTAGGGGGATCATTGTATTACAATGTTCCCACCTGTCAGTCCAACAGGAACAGAGCTACTGTATTGGCCTCAGCTCCCTTAAGGGAGGAGGGAACTGCACTGCGCATGTCATAGGCATAGGTAGTGCAGGGGCCCTGCTGTGGCCCCCTAGCACTCTGTTTCTGTCAGCCTTTCCATGATGGGGTCCCCCCCATGGAAAAACTGGCAGAAACAGGAGTTGTGATCAGTATGGTGGTGCTAAATTAATTGCTGCCGTGGCTCACGATGAGTCCAACCGCCATCAGCCCATTGGGAACCATGTTCCAGGCGGTGACGGTGGTCTCCTGGCAGTCTGACTGCATGGGTCCTAATGTGGCAGGTGGATCACCTGGGGTGCGGCGGTCCAACCTCCACAGTGAGTCTGGTGGTCCTTGGACCGCCAGCCTCATAATAAGGGCATATATCTTTGTTTAAAGGTTATGATATTTTAGTTTCTGTTATTATATTGATATTAGTAAAAACCTATATTTAAGACAACAATATTTTTGTTTTTGATATTTGTGCTTGTCTTAGGTTTGTTAGTTAAGTATAGGAAGCTGATATTTTTGTGAATAATATTTATTTTCTGATATTTTTATGAATAGATGTTGTGTGCATCGGTATGTGTCATTGATCTGCACGACTTTCTCACTGACATATACCTTGAACCTTATTTCTGTTCCTTTCATCTCTGCTGGTCAATCATGCAAATATTTAGCTTTTTGTACTGAGATTTTTTTAACACATTCCAAATCCAGTCTTTGAACCATAACATAATTGTTCTACTATTATTATAGCCTTTCATAGAATTATTGTTTGTGTAAATGTCAGAGAGCATTAACCTTCTACTCATGATCTAATAGGACTAATGCACTCTTCCATCACTCACTGCCTCCAGCAATGCCCCCATACACAACGAAATAATGACCAGTGATAGTAAAAGGGTAAAGAGGAATGACAGAACAGGGAAAAGAGACACTCTACCACTCTGACTTGTCACTTCTGCTAGTGCAAGATGTAATAGGTATCTAAAAACAAGTAAGTAAGTATCTGTAGCAACTATGGCAGTCCTGCATTTAACTGAAACAGTGAATGAATGTAACTTAGTGATATCTCTACTTAATCAAATCTATGTATAATTAATTCTGAAATTAAACATACAGCATATGAGTATTTCAAATATATGTACATAGAACATGCAACTTAGTTCTGATTCAAGAATCTTTCCTGTTCCATCACAATATAATCTCAAGTGTAATGCGACAATCTTATAATCTTTAAAAAAGTTAAAGTTAAATGTTCAAAATAGTTCTAAGTTCACTTCACAGCACAACTGACTTTCATATTACTTCTCTGGAATTGAACTATCCTGCAAACATCTCCAAAGGAAGCAACTATTATTTTTGCAAAGTAAACACTTGGGAACTGATTTGTAAAGATAAATGTACACTTTTGTGGAGGATTATGACTTTTTGTATTTCACAAAGGAATTTTATGAGTAGTATCTTCACAACTGCCTGTAATTTCACCACTTCACCACGAGTGAGGAGACTCCACAATCATAAAGATAATTCTCAGAAATTTCCTTTGTGAATTGCCACAAATCTTAAACTTACACAAAAGTATAACTTTACCTTTGTGAATCAGGGCCTAGATCCGCAAAGGAAATTTCTGGCTGTAGCAATATCGTATCATGATTCCCTAGGAAGGGCATCACGGACCGTGAGCAAGTTATACCAAGATAGTCAAAATGGCCACCACGTCTCAAAACCATTTGGGAGTTCACTGCCCTCTGGGAAATGTTGTATGTCATCAGATTATAGTTGGCCATTGTATTCTCCACACATGTGAAGTCTCACTCCAGGCAGCACTGACACTCTGCATGGACCACAAGCTTTTTTTTTCAAAATGGATTTGAATATTCACACACCAATGCCCACCAAATCTTAAGTGGTATACTATAACTCCTGACATGGTTCCTGACAGTGCCCTTCCCCCTGCCTCTCCAAAGTCACTTCTTAGCTGTGGACACCTGGCTTATCAAAATGTCTTGCACAACATTTTTTGCAACAAACGGAGATTAGATGTTTGTTCCCATGATTGCTCCTCAGATCAAAACCCTTTCAAACCCACCAAAAATTACAACCATGACTTTTTCCTGGCAATTCTCACATCTAAACTCTTATGTACCTCATGTTCACTTTTAGCTTTCATCTGGATAAAGATATTAGGAAAAACAGGATGATTTCCATAGACTGAGACAGTTTCAAATATTATGCAGCAAGTGGGTCCATAATTTGTGCAATCTACAATGGACCCTCAAACTTAGGTTGCAGTTTAAAATATTTTTTCAGATGCAAATTGTGAGTAACCATACCTTCTCTCCTACAACATACTGGGGATCTGGACTTCTCTTTCGATCAGTATAGAATGTATGTGTCCCTATCTTTGTCTAATGCTTTCTGTGCTAATTTCTAAGTGCCTGTTAACTCAGTTATGTATTCTTTGACAGGCAAAGTGATTTAGTTAGGGCCTGATCCAAAAGAAATATGTGGCCAGGATGGCATTAAATACAAAAGCAAGGTGACATGCAAATACATGAATGTTTAGTGTTACTGTATGGCAACTCTGCTAACCACAGCATCTTACTCCAACCCTCTTATAGCAAAGTTGATATCTCAATTTCTCTTCAAACCCTTTAGTTCAACCTTTCAATTTTCCACCCGTCTGTGAGTGGTAAATTATTGGACAGATTAATTTACTTGTGTAATTCCTACACAATCCAGACCAGAACTTTAAAATGAATTGAGGCACTCTGTCAGTATCAAAACCTGTGAAGCATCATGAAATGATATAACATGATGTGCAAAATTCTGTGATATCTCTTTAGAAGTGGGCAACCTAGACAAGGATATGAGGCGAGCCACCTTAGTCAAATTGTCCACAATCACTAGAATTACTGTGAAATCTTGACCTTTAGGCTGGGCAGCTCTACAGAAAAATCCATTCATACCACCTACCAAAACCCAAGTGGAGCAAGCAAGAAGTTCAATAAGCTTGTTGGTTTACTATGTGAACTCTTAATCTGAGCACAGATTAACCATAAACATTGTTATATATAACTCTTAACATTAGTGAGTAGACCACCAAAAATAACTCCTCACTGCTATTGAACGTTTAGCTTTTTCAGGATGTTCAGTCAGTCAATTCATAGCTTGCTGGAACTGAAGGTAAGTATACAGTGTTCCCTTGATATACCAATCTATCTCTTTCATATCTATCTTGTTCCTTTAACCAAGTCTCCTTATCTATGAATTGACATTCTATATGTAATTTTGTCAGTATGTAATCCACATTAGCTAAAGTGGTACAACAATCACTTGAAAAGTGTGAAGTTCTTCAGGACAAAATTAATGATGGTCCCTCTGTTAACTGATTTTCACTTTCAAGTTGATCATGTCATGATAGAGAATTATCCTTACCATTCTTAAAACCTGGCCTGTAAGGTATCACAAAGTCATAATCATTCAAAAATAATGTTTGTTGAGTTTCCTAGGAGTACGTGATGTTGCTGATTGAAGGAACTGCAGATTTTCATGATCATTGTATATTTCTCTAGTGTGTTGGGCCCCTGCAAATAAAGTCTCCAAAGATAACGTAATGGCCATGTATTCCTTATCAATAGTTGTGTAATTTAATTATGCTGGTGAATTTGCTTTAAAAAAATGAACTTGTCCAGTGTTTGGACCTCTCTAAGATAAAACACTTCCTCTAGCATGATACCCAGTATCCTTCTCAACAGTAAAAGAATATTGCCCATTGGAATTTGCACAATAGGAGCACTAGCTCTGCTTAGTAAGGTGTGGGATGCAGTAACAGTGTATTATGATTGCATAGCAAAGAGGAAGGAAGGTATGCCCAGGTATCCCAAATGGTTGCAGTTTCTCTAAACAACTTTGCAGTTCATGGCCTGTTAGGAAATGTGGTTCATTCTGGGATGACATCACAGAGTGCATTTTCCACACAAATCAAGCCTCACTCCAGGCACTGCCAATACTCTGCAGGGACCACCAACATTTTCTTCCCTGAGATGACTGAGATAAGAGTGCGAGAGGTTTGGAGCATTGCTCCCTGCAGCCTCCACTTTTTATGTAGAAAGACGTACCACTTTACTGGGATGAAACAACTTTGCCATCATATTAAATAATCATTAACATTTTGTTTAACTTCAAATGTTTGACCAAAGCTATTGACATTCTTGCCATGGAATTGTTCCAGTAATCTGGAACTCAGAGGCAATCTAAAACATATGATTCAAAGTACCATTTGAAGATTTCTTTCAAGCATAGTTTGTTTAATTTTGCTGGTGACCCTATTAGTATTGTATACCTCTTCCTTTCACATTGACAAACTGTATATTTAAATTTTCAGCATTCCAAGTCTTACACTGAGGGGCTTTTCCAGATTTGACTGAGCCTTATTATTTTGAGTATTATGATGAATCTCAAAATAGCACACAAGCTTTATGCTCCAAAACAGTACTACAATTTATGAACTCCACATGAAGGCGTGTTTGTTATACTTGAGACCACAAGTTTTAAAGTTTTCAGCGCATATCTGAACCATCTAGTAAGTCTTCAGGCATTACTAGCCTTGTTAGAGCTTATAAATGAATCAATAACTAATGGACAAAAACATTATGATTCGGTTTTCATCAGTTACTGTAGTAGCCTTAATTATTCAAGATCCAGTTGGATAGCTGTTAAAGAAAAAAAATACTCTCATTCAAGTACCCATAAGGAAAGTCAAACTCTCCTTTACTCTTTCTTTTCAGAACAGCCTTTGAAAACTTTGTATTCTTCTCTGTCCCAATTGAATTTTTCCAATACTCTACAGATTGTCAGTAGATGTTCTTCGTTGAGTATATGGGGTATGCATCTAATTTTATGCCAAGAAATACCTCTTTTTAATAGCATTATTTTTTTCTCCATGAGGATAAATTTAACCTGAAAGAAGCATCACTTCCACGTTTTACCTGCTGGAATGCCTTATCAAGAATAGAAGTCACACTTTTAAAGCAGTCTGTATATATATGAATTTAGAGGTATTTCATTTGTTTCATACCTAGATGGTACATATGTTGTCTACACCATAATCTTGAAGCAGAGGAATGACTTCCATTTTACAGAGATTTGATTTGTGCATTGAAACTTGGCTGTTTCTAACAGCTGTAGTGCCTTATCAAGGATAGAAGTCACTGTTATAAAAGACTCTGGATATCTATGAATTTAGATGTACTTAAACCGTAAAGGGGCCATTTCATGCCTGGATGCTACATATGACCTTCACACCTCAGTTTTGGAGAAGAGGAATGACTGCCATTTGATATAGAATATTTTGTGCATTGAAGCTTGCTGTATCACCTTTGCTATGTTCACTGCACATGCAACTCAGAATTTGAAAGTTGTTTCAATACACCATTGGCATAAACTAGCACTTTGCTGTCATTATTCCCAATGTAGACACTTTCCCCATCAGAATAGTCTCAAATGGCTAAGTAGAGGATTTAGGACCAGGTTAATTACCAATGGTGATAACGGACATCCCTGCTGAGTACACCTTTCCAGTTCTACCTAAACTGAAATAAGCCCATTAGTTATCATACAAACTTCAGCTCCTTCATATAACGTCTGACTTATGGAGACAAAGACTGCTGGAAATTTAAATACCCATACTGTTTCAAGCAAAAAGGGCCAACAGACACTATCAAAAGCTTTTTAACCTTGTTCCTCTTTAGCCCCTCTGTGGCATCTATGGTCTTGTCTTCTGAATATCTATGCCACAAACTGTCAGCCCACAAACCCCTCAAAATGATGATCATGTGAGGCAGATGACATGCACCAGTACCCACCTGTACGCCCCCGTACATCAGGACAGAGTTTTCTGTGATTCCATAGGTAGACATATCGCTAGCTACTTTGAGGAAAACAAAGGGACTACCTCTACGACAGGGGTAGGGTGGGATGCCTTTAAGGCTGTCACACGAGGCCTGTACATCAAATCATTGCATGGCGTAAAACATGACCTGCGAGCCGAGGTCCTCGACCTTGAACAAACAATGTGAACAGTAGAATGCTGGGGTAGCTGCAAGAAACAAGGACACAGTCATGCCTCTCCGAAAGGAGCACAGGGAGGCGTGGCCTGACTAGGAACATTAGACTATGCAGAAAATGTGGCTGTTATGTGGCTAGGCAGCATGCAGATTGGGACAAAACATAGCTCTTAAGGTCAGATACCCAGAAAACCCCATAAACCTCATTAGATCCAGACGGGAAAGATATTGAATGTTCAAGCAGATATAAACTAGGTTTTCCTGGAGTACTACAAATCTCTCTCTGGGCCAAGGCATGAGTATGAGACCCCAATTAGATGAGTATCTGAATAAACTGCCAATCCCCAGACCTAACTCCTTCCAGCAACATAATCTAGATGAAGCCCTGACCACTGAAGAAATTGGCCTTGTGATTGACCAGTTCGAGCGCAGCAAAACTCCCAGGATGAACAGGTTCCCGGTGGAGTTTTACTCTGCCTACACAGCAACCCTTGCCCCAAAACTACTCTGAATGTACCAACAGGGTAGAGCGGAGGGAACATTGCTGGTACTCCTGTGGTAGGGAATGATAGTGGTGCTGCCTAAGCTCAATAGGATCCCCTGAAGGTACACTCCTACAGGTCATTGTTCCACTTGAACACGGACTACAAGATTCTCAAGAAGGTCTTTGCAAACAGGCTCCTCCCCTGCCTCTCTACATTGGTCCATCAAGACCAGAATGGTTTTATGCCCAGGAGAAACACATTTCGAAACCTACAACACCTCTTCATGCTGGTAAATCTTAAAGAATTGGCACCATTCACGCTGCTCTCACTAGATATACAGAAGGCCTTCAACAGCCTAGGGTAGCCATACGTAATGAAAGTACTGAGGCGCATGGGACTAGGCCCAGAAATATTACACTGGGTAAACCTCCTCTACACCAAGCCACTGACCCGAGTTTGTACAGACAGTGAGATCTCAGCTACTTTTGAAGTGCACAGTCACTGATTACTGTTGTCCTTGTCATGGAGTCACTTGCTGGCCTGTTTTGCTTGTAGGGCCCAGCATGGGGTATACCAAGTGTCCTGCATTAGGAGGCCATATCATTGTACACTGATGATGCAATGGTGTGCCTCAGGAACGTGCAGGCAGATCTATCCTAGCTGATGGAGGCCATAGACAAATTTGGTAGGGCTTTTGGACTGAGGATAAATTGGACCAAATTTTGATTATCTTAGACGCAAACTCATGCACTTAGAGCAGGAAGTGCTACCCCAAATAGCACTGGAGTGGCAGCCTCACACCTTCAGGTATCTAGGGGTGAATAATTATCACACTGACGAGGATATAAGGTATAAGAAAATCCATGCTCTCAATTTACTAAGGTCTAAAATACCTGACACAAAATATACACTTAATTATGTGTGTAAAATATAATGAACGAACACATAAATAAAACCTAAAATAAAGTCTAGTGATTAAACATATGTATATTATGACAGAAGTGATATTGTAACAGCAAAGTACAAATACTTTCAAGCCTTCCGTTGTTTCAAATTAATTGTATATATATATATCTTTTAGTCTATGTTATATACGTGTGGGTTATTAAAACATACCCGTGATTATATGGATAAGCCAAACTATAAGGATGCAGTAAAAATAAAAGCCTAACAATGAAAAAGAGTCTTATAAGAAAGAATATATTTCATTCAGGCTTTTGTGGTATATTTACTGAATTCTTATAATTGGTCGTCTTACTTGTTGAGTAAATTCCTCTTCACAGGACATGTCGGCATTGTCATGGACACTTGCAGCATACGTGTGATCTTTACGAAAACCATACAGAGCATGTTCATAGTCAATGGTGGCTGTATTTGAGGGGCCAGGTTGATTGTCTTTGGTACTCAATGGTTATTGCAGTTCCTCTCTAAGGGGCTCAAAAGGTGACAGCAAATTAAGCCACTTATCAAGAGCTGCGTCAAAAAGTGCCACCAATGATATTGTTCTGTCATAGATAGCATCCTGTAGAAGAGGAAGATGCATTGATGATCATTGTTTTTGGTGCTCATGGAGCGGTTGAAGCATCATTTCCATATCAAGATAACCCTCCTGAGGCTGTTCCAGATGTAATTGCAGGATGATGCTGGTCAGTCAGTTTATGCACCACAACACAGGTTTAACTTGTGTAGCATTCATTTTGCAAACTGTGAGCATCCAGTGCTTGCTGATTTCATTTAGCTAAGCTTGTCCTATGTAGCATGCTACAGTCTCTTTGCAGCATTGTTGAATTGGATATGGATACTCCGTGTTCTTGATTTCAGAACAGGAGAAAGACGATGATACCACAGCCAATTTGCAGTATCATGATCACAAATCCTCCAAAAAAGCTGGAGAACAGAAAATGAAAAAATGATGCAATCAATCCATTTATTGCTTTAAATCCAGTCACCAGCTCAAATGTTCTTAAAAAGATGTACAACACTAGTTGTTACAGATAAATTAAATATTGTTTGCACAATATCTTCAAACAGATGTTGTGTATGTAACAGCCTCTGAATTTCTCCAGCGATTCTGACTGTCTGCACATTATAAACTTCAACCGCTGAAGTCAAAAGGACTTCTTTTTGTAACAAAACAGACAATAGTTTGTTCAAATCACCATAATGCATTGATTTCATGCTTATACTAGGCCAAGGGATGTGCCTTATAATATTTTTAGGCAGAGAACACAAGCTCCATCCACAAGACTGTATTGTTTCTGAAACTAGTGCCAGGTATGGCTGCTGGTTTTAACCCACAGCAAGTAACATTTGTTAAAAATAAAAGAGAGCCATTATTCAGAAGTTCATGATGTGTGGGAATAGATGAAAGGAGGGAAACAGATGAAACACAACTGATCCCTGGCATCAAAGCGCTACACATCCCATGTGAGGATGTGGTATCAAATAAAAGTGAGTGTCCAAGGGGATTTCAACAATTTGCCAAACTGATATACACAGGTTGGTCTTCATTTTCGTTTAATCAGATGTATGAAAAAGCAAACATTGATAAATGGAACAACTATAATTTGTGCATGGTTTCATACAAAACAATTTATTTATATTTTGATAATCATGAAAATGAAAGGTAGTTATGCGTAGGGAAATACCATGTATTAACCAGGTAATAGGTGGTGTGTCACTGACTGTTGATGATGCATCTTGAATTTGTTTTATACTTCACTGGGTATATGTAGATTCCATTTTAGCCATTGCTTTCTGCGTAAGCGTTAGGTTATATGGTTTCAACAGGGCTGTTTCACTGAGAAGTTGCCAAGGCACAAAACCTGATCTAAGTATGTATGTATGTATGTATGTATGTATGTATGTATGTATGTATGTATGTGGAATTTATAGAGCGCATTCCGGCTGAAAAAAGAGCATCGAAGCACTAGCAGAAAGGTGAGAGACTCAGAGACCAACAAAAAGCGACAGGATAGAAATAAAAGCCACCAAAGACTAGCGCGGAAAAAGCCAGGTTTTGATCAGTTTCCTGAAACTTAAATAACAGGGTTCTTTCCTAATATTCAAAGGAAGCAGGTTCCAGCATTTTGCTGCGCCACGGTAAAGGCTTTATCACCCCATTTAACTTTGTTGGTGCAAGGGACCTGAATTCTATAGGCCTCGGATGACCTAAGATGTCTCTTAGGTCTATACCAACAGAGCTTAGTGGTCAGGTATTGGGGACCAATGTCATGAACAGCTTTGTGAGTCAAGCAAAGTGTTTTAAAAGTAATGCTCTGGGCCACCTGGAGCCAATGTAGTTGTTTAAGGCTATCTCTGACTGAAACCAAGCAAGGAAGATTTAGGACAGCTCTAGCAGCTGAATTCTGAATCAGTTGTAACATATTCAGCGAGGCTTTGTCCAGATTAAGGAAGAGGGCATTGAAGTAGTCTATTATGGACATAATCTAAGCTAAGGTGGCAGAGACTTTCCATTCTTTTTGAAGATAAGGAAAAACTTTCCTTAACATTTTTATAACCCATGGGCACGTTTTTACAATGCGATTCACCTGACTTTTGAAGGATAGGTGATCATCAAAGATGATTCCTAAATTCTTACTAACAATATTGGGGATTGGAAGAGTACCGCAGTCTGTCGGCCACCATTGTGAATTCCATCACTCTTTGCCGGGCCCAAAACAACGAATTTCGGTTTTGGCAACGTTCAGTTTAAGCCAGTTTGCCCTCGTCCAGTTACTGACAGCCTGCATACAATTATTGAAAGTGTTTGTGATGCACAATTTATTTGTATGATTGTTCTTAACTGAGCCTGTCCATGTTGTAATAAATTCAAGTCTCCACTCAGGAGGTCTAGGCCTGAGGACAAAATATGATTTAATGAATACACAGTCTAAAAAAAGCATGTGCATTCTACCGTCGATAACTTTAAAACACGTTTACATGCTCTCTTGATCTATCTGCCTGATTGTTTCTGCAGCTACGTATTCCAACTATTTATTTAATTTGTTATAAATAGCATATATTCCTGTAGCAAGGGATCTTTTATTTCTTTTAGGATGTGGTTCCAGATGAAAATCAGAAAAAAACATATTTTCATTAATGAAAGAGAAGTGTTCTTTTACAGCTAAGAGACTATAGTGTTCTAGCCATCCTTGGCATAGCTTGCCTGCACTGTATGTGGGAACCACTACAGGTCTTTGTGTACTTTACCATGGATTTAGGCAGTTTGGTTTGAGTTCAGGAGTGTTAAAAAGGAAAAGCCACCTCAGGTATCAGAATCATATGGCCATAAGGCAAAAACCTTCAACAGGAAAGAGGGTGTCAATATAGGTTCTATTATGTATCACATTGTTTATGTCTGATTCAGACATATTCATTTGCAATTGGCAACTATTGAACACAGTCAAATTTACTTTTGGAACAGAAGGTTTCTATGAGTCCTTCATTGTCCCGAAACCCAGACAAGTAGTCTGCTGAATAGTTTTGTTTTGAAATATTTATTTAGGTATTTTGCAGACTCGAAATAAGGCTTCTTTGCCTTGGATCTGTCAGAATCGGGTTCCCCAAATGCATTTCTCATCAACATTTGTTTTCCCATACTCATATCCTTGAATAACCAGGTGTTGACTAACACAGTGGGGTAAATCAGTGTGTTGGTAGGGGCTAAGTTTTTTGGAAGCTATTGTGGCTTCTATGTAAAACTGAAGGCTGAAGGGTGTGATCTGTCAGCAACCTGAAAGTAAGGGAATTTCTTTAAGATATTAGACTGGCTCTCCATAGGCGGAGCCTCTCAATGTTCCCATTGTGTGTAATTATGCTTTTCTCTAGGTTAACTAGTCCTATATATGAGTTAAATAAGGATCTTCATTATTCAAAGTAGCATATGTCTGTAAATCAGACACCATTATTTTAAGTGTCTCAATGTCCCAATCATCTGAAATACAACCTGATATTATTATATCATTCATTGAAACTTTTAGCGCATAAGACAATTGCAATATCGCAGTGGGTCCCATAATCTTATATGGAACCTTCTCCCAAGCTATGCCCCCGTGCACATGATAAGCTGTAATTTTCCCAGCAGGGAGACCCCTTCGGACTCTGTGGGATGAGAAGAATGGTTGCAGTTCACAAACCACAGGCAAGGTAATTGTTCTTGGAGGGATGTATTGTCCATTCAGTAGTAGCAGAATAACAGTATTATTGACAACCACATGATGAGATGAAAAGTTCCCAAAATGATCCAAGAACAGGCCGACAGAGGAATCAAATACTTGTCACAAACCCATTGACAACATAGAGCAGTCTCTTGCAGTAAGTGACTGTGGAAGAGATTGAAAAATCTCCTCTGAAATATCTGGAGTCAATTTCACTATCGTTGGTCTCTCAACACTCTTGAAAGGGTAACTGTTCAAATGACATAGGTTCAGGTGGAATTTCATAGCAAACCATGTAATTGTACTGAACAGTAGCCTCTGTCATATTGGCAGCATCAGCTGTGTTTGCTGCTCGCAAGGTTCTGCATACTGTGTTAAGCTTGGTTATCCCCAGCTGGGAACTCGAGATACAAATGTTATTGCTTTGTTCAGGGGGTAGGGTATTCAGAGTAGGGAGAGGCTGGGAAGCACTACTCTGAATCCTTCTGGTATCTGCTTAGGTCGGCTATAGAGGATTAGCCACATAGTACTTCCTGATGTGGTCAATGGACACTTGTCTGTTTCTCCTTGAGCCAAGCAGAGAGCAGAATAACAGCTATGTTGCCTTTTACCCCCAAAGCAGTGAAGGGTGGCCTGAAGGGTAGCTCAAAAGCTTTCTTGTCATGGATCTTCTCCTGATCTAGGTCCCCAAACTTGGGAACCCATCCCTCTGCAGCAGTGATATCCTTCTTTTTAGAGGTGGCAGTGTCTGAGCGGTTTGTGTTAGACAGCTTGTCTCTGATTACTTGGATACTCTGCAAAACATTCAAACATTTCTCCAACTCAAATTTATCTTCATCCACCACCTTCTCAGAATTATATTGCCAGACACATACATAGGAACTCCAAAAAAGCCTTAAATGACTAGGCAAGTTATTTAATGCTCTCTGAAGTCCATACAGGTTATGGTACAAACTAAGACCTGAACGTAGGACCCTAACAGTCAAAGGTTGTTTAATCATGTCATTGTCACTCTCTAAAATGCCATTCGATCCAGCTCTGAAGGGGTTGCTGAATTGTAGACAAACTCCCAGAGCAGTCATTGAATTATTTTGTAGCCTTAAAGGTGAATGTAGGACTTTTATCTGAATGAAATGAATGAACTGCCTTCATTGACATCAGGCACTGCATATATTTTACAAATGTTGAAGTGCTCACATTTCTCTACAGCCAAACCCATAGGAATCGAGAACATGAATCAAAAGCTACCAATATATACTTATTTCAGTTAGCCGAATTTAAGGGACCGATCTGGTCCAAATAAATTACCCAGAAGGGAATATTTGAAATCATGAGAGGAGTCAGTGAAGGTCTTTTTACAGTGGAGGGTTTGATTTGTTGACAAATATTGCACAGTCTTACATAGTAGCTCCTGGCCGGCAAATACAAACTAGGCCACCAGTAGAGCTGCTGTAGCATTATTACAGTTGCATTAATTCCTGCATGTGCAGAGGCTTGTGAGCTTCTTTGATTAAATCTAATCTGGACAGACTATTAGGTATTATTCTGTCGCCCACTCTTGGTATCGTAACTACAGGAATGTTATTTGAATTCATGGTGTAGGAGTATTTGGACCTGCAGGAAGTTTCCTAGCATTTGGTTGTATTTATGTCTGTTAAAATATTTGTGTTGATCTTTGTTTGAGATCTAGTTAGGACGGCTACTCAGACAGTCTGAATTGCAGCTTTTGCCACTAGGTCAGCTGCACAGTTCCTTTTAGCGTGAGTGACACTACGCTGATTGGTCAAAATGTGCCTCACCTGGACCGATAAAAGCTTGACTTGTAAGGCAGCTATCTTTCACCAAAGCTGTTTATTTTTTATAGGCTTTCATTTTGAATCCTTGAATCCATTCAATCGCCAATGTTGTAAATCAACATTGTAGACTTGCACCCAAAAAGCTGAATCGGGCACAATGAGTGTTGAAACTGATGACTCATCTTGTTGTAATTCTGCATGGTATGCAGTACTATCACCTAAGAGTTTGGTGTGGATGTATTGTAGGCTGAATTCACCATCCTCCACTACACCTTGCACTGCTGTGTAGGCTGCGGAGTACTTACATTTGGTCCCTACCACAGGATGCGCAGAGCCATCTGTGTAACAGATGCTCTGATAAGACTCCACAGGTAACATGTCTGGAGTCTGAGCAGTATCCTGTTCATTGGAGAAAAGCTTGTGTATGAAGAGAAAGATCATGCTGAAACTTTACATCCCACGCACTTAAAAAAGAGGCCCACTGTACCCATCTTGGGTGTAGGGCACACGCATTATGAATGCTTGCCTTTGCGGCTGTCTTTAGTGATGGTATGGAAGAAGCAATTATAATATGTTTTCCCTTCAACAAAGGGCGCTCTTTCAAAATAACTGTCAGTATGGCTGTCAATATTTTTTCAATAGAAACAAAATGTGCTTCTGTCATGGAATACAAGTGGAACTTGTAAGTAATAGGGGCGGTTTGTTCTTCATTGTAGGTCACATAAGTGTAACCACAGTGACTGAGTATGACTCTGATAATTAGGTTAGTTGTCTGCTTGTAGGGAACACACAATATCAGTGAATGCTTTTAATCACTGTTTGGGTGACAATGTAGGAGTAATCAAGTCATACAAAGGCTTCACTCTTTCTTTGTAATGAGACAAGTAAGTGCGTCCGAAGTTAAGAAATCCCAACAGGGATTGCATCTTTTTCAACGTGTCGGGGGTTTGCAAGGTAGCTTACTTCTTGACAAAGTCTGGAGCTATACCCTTGCCTTTGCTGAATAATTCATATCCCAGGAAGCTGACCATTAGGTAGGCAATCTTCGTTTTTTTTTTAATTAATCTTGTAATGTCACCACTTTGTCTACCCTAGTCAGGTTTCGATTCAGAAAATCATCAGTTAAGTAGATGCCTCAGAATCTGGTCGTAAGATCTCCATGATTCATGCCAAAAACAAGCCAGGACGGTTCTTATAGCCCATTAGCAAATGTTGGAATGAAAATTGCACTCTGTTGAAACTGAAAGTAGTTAGATATTCACTTTCATGTGCTATATTTTGATTGAAAAGCCTTTTGGAAGTATCCAGCATTGTATTGTATTTTCTCTGCACCTGGTTAGTCATTAAATCTGTGCTGTGCCAATTTTGCACTGCATTTGTTCAGGTGTGCAATTTCTATAGTCTAAAGTCTAAGACTATTCTATGGGAGCTATCTGGCTTAGAGACAGGTAAAAGGGGCATGTTCATAGGTAAGAGGCATGATGCAATGATGCCTTGATACTGCAGCTGATCTAGTATTGATTTAATACCACGTTTTGCTTCTGGCTTTGAGGGATATTGTGTTTATGGTTCACTACGTAAGGGAATAACATGTGGACTAGAATGCTTGTCCCCTCATGCTTGGTTCCTGTATAAGGTTGAAGCTTGTCAAACAGCCCATTCACTGGCAAAGATTTCCCAGACATCTTCAGGCACTATGGGAAAGAAGGCTACATTTATGACTCCTCCCCATGACCTGTCCCACGGGTGATTCCCTAGTGAAGGTTGGAGGCTAGCTTTCCTCTGCTAGAATGATGTCATAATCATCAGATCATTGTGTCCAGAAGATTGCTTTGATATTGTGTGGTATATATGGCCTTCAATTTGCATGTTCAAATTATAAACCCTATTGGGAGGATTTAAATATTGATCTGAAGTCTTTATCTTTATGAAGCCATCAGTTGGAATTGCATCCAGAAAACTCTGAGGTGTCTGATGTACTATTGTGACTTCTGCAGCGATGTCTAGATTTGCTCTTTTCCAATTCCTGTTTTGTAGGAGGACTCACAGTTGAATCAGCATGTTTTTTAGAATGTCTTGCCACTTTGAACTTTTTTAATGGGGTTTTAGAGTCCAGTCCTTCCTCTTTCCACTTTACGCTGACACCAGTCTTGCATCCTCATGTATATTTATTTTCTTCGGTACTCAGATTGGCTCCCTCTTTCTGATCTTTTACCTTCAGTGTCCTGAAAAGGATATCAAGAAGAGCTATCAGAATACTGATACCGTTCTTTTTTTTTAATGTTCTCGTGGTCTCTTTGGGTATAACCACCCCTCCCAGATTCGGGAGAAGCGTGTGATCTAGTCTGTCTTTCATAGTTGTGTTTTAGTTTTTCTTTCCTTTCACTGCAGATTTCTCCTTGATGGAATCTTCAGTATCATGTTTAGGTTTTAAACGTGGCTACTTAAGGTACCTCTACCTACATAGGTATACATTTCTGCAATTATTTTTGGTAGCTTCCGTTCATGGTCTTGAACCAGAACTGTTTCCAGTCTCTGACGTTTAGCCAGAACTGAAGCCTCTTCCTTTATGTAGCTTAGGCTGATAGTAGAGACTGTAGAGAAGTTCCCCATTGACGTAATCCTAAATCCAGAGCTGGTGCAGCTCCATGATCATTTTGTACCTGTCTCAGTACATCAGGGAGGAATGCCAATGAAGGTGCACCATGTGTACTGGTATAAATGCATGCAAAGATGCTTACCCAAGGGTTACATTCCTCGACTGGAGGCACCATCCCAAGAAGAAGACACCTAGTCAATATCCTGTGTTTATCTTGGGGAATAGTTTACGGATACTCTGGTTGGTCTTATGAGCAATCCAGGAAGCCATTTTATCACACTTTGTGGGTGCTTTTCCCATGACAGCGTTAATGTGGACTAATGGTCTGTATTTGTGCTGGACTGGCAGGCCCTGCTGCGACAGCAGGTCTGGAGCTCAAATTTCATTGTACAAACTCACAAATCTTGTGTATAAAGGAAATGTGTAATTTAATATCCTTTCTACCTCCTCTTGTAGTAGGTTGTCAGGGTGAGGAACAGGAGTGTAACCAGCTAAGAAAGGGCCATGTAGCCCAGTCATTGTTCAGAGGTTCCAACAAGACATGTCTATGTGTATGTGACAATTGACCACTAAACCAATTCCTGATAAGTTAAATGGCATTCCAAATCTTGGTAAGCCCTATAATGTGCTGGTGGGTCTACCATTTTATGTTCTTTAAAATGGCTTGAGGCAGCATCAATAGGCTCACACTCCAAGGCTCAAAGGCATACACTGGATATACAGCTATTACAAAAGTAGCTACCCCCTCATTGGGGACACCTTGAGATTTGAGATGTTGAGCAACTGCTTCCCTGCAACTAACCCCTCTAACAATAGGTGCTGCTATGATGAATAGATTCAATTTTAAATCTGGGATCAAAGAATTAGAAAGCTCACGGAATGGGAAATAACCTTTTCTGAGTCAAGCTTGATGAACCTATGGAAATAGGTGCTCCCTTATATCCAATAGGAGGTAACCATGATTACTGCCGACATCTCCGAATGATGTAATAATGGCTCAGGTCTGTGTGATAAGTAAAAAGATCCTCAAGGCGTAACCGTAAGACACAAGCCTCACATTGGGCACCAACTGTTGCACAAGTTATAACTTTGGTGTAACTCTACAACATTTCTATCATTGTTTACAATGCCATTTAAAATGGCATTTCGAATCTAACACCCTAACGTCTACTTCTATGCACTATACTTTGAAAGCATGAAGGCAGAGCAACTTGCAGTCTAAAGTTTCTTAGGGTGAAGAGACGCACAGCATCCTCGTTGCCAGCAAAGGCTGTCTTTATCAGCAGAGGCACAAAGACAGTGTTTCCCGTGAATGGCAAAAACACTGCAGTGGCAGTTAGTCAGTCTTGCTCCAGGACTGAGTGTTATCAGCTTCAAGCTAGATGTACGATCCATAAAGGGAAAAATGTGCTGGCAGTAGGTGAGACTGTCCCTGGCAGGACCTTGGATGAGAATGTGGGTGAAGAACCTCTCCTGTCAAATGGTCAATTGGTCATCCTTAGATACTAAACCTCATCAGAGATTGGAATTCCTGACATTAGTTTAATAATGTCAGACATAGATTATGTGCATGAAGGTATGCGACTTAGAGGTTTCCTTATGAACATATAAGATTAAAGGATGTCAATTCAAATGACACTGTTTTGGTTATATGTTGGTGTGTGTTCTTAATCAACCTTGACATAGTAGTAAATAGACATCTGACCCAGACAAATGTCACCTTGTCAGGTTGTACCTGTGTCATCGATCGAGGGGCTTGACGCTTTCACAGGTTTTGGACAGATAAGGTCAGGCAACATCTGCTTCTAATGGCAGACATGACAATTATTCAGCATAAACCAAGGAAAATGGTGACTTCTATTGTTTGAGAGAGGGAAGAAGGTGGCCTCCATCGGTCAAGATGGAGTTGAAGCCTACATAAGATGGAGTCATTTGTACAGGGCAACTTAGGAGCAGTGATGTCAAATGTGCGCAACTCCTTGTCTCTTGGGGCTCCCTGCCACTATCACCCATGGGAAGAGTAGCAGTTGCGATAATTCTAATATTACTCCGGCCATTATACCACTTCCTGGCCCTTCCAGTTGACCCGCCCCGGTGCTTACAGACTTGATCTGGGGGGCAGCCCGCAAGAGAATTGCGCTTCGCAAACTGTACTCTCCCTTGGTACGTTGGGGGTTAGGGGCTCCAAGTTATGAGCTGCACTAAGTAGGATCTCAGCAACAATGGTCAACACACTGGCTGGCAGACAGCAATAACCTAGAGGGGGATGTTCCCAACATCAACCCCTATGTGTCCCAGATGCCCATGCCCAAAGGTGGACTTCGTACATATGGTATACGCCTGCCCAGTGCTTAATTTGTGCTTGTTGTTTCCGGTGCTGAGCACCGGCACTTATTTGTGAGGGCCGAGGCTTATTCTTATGCCTCAAACATTTGCTGCGAGCAAAAGACACATACGTGAAAGACAGAAGAAGGGAAACCTAAAAAGCGTCATAAAGGGAGAAAGTAGAAAGTTGCAGGATGTACTGAAGGAGCAGGGGTGGCCGTAAATGGATTGAAGAGGCCCGAGATGGCTTCAGGATTACGCTGCCTCAGTATTCAGTGCTGACAGATTTAATTACTGCAGCCTCGTGTTTAAGAGAAGGGCTTTGAGCACCGGCACCTCTTAATTTACAAATTAAGCACTGCGTCTGCCCAATCATTGCTCAATACTGGACAGCTATAATGACAAACCTGATGGACATAATGAGGCAAACGTTACTGGTAGACTCACTGTAGTGGCTTCTGGGTGTAGTGGGGCACATATGTAAAAGCAAACATGCTATGAGGTTTGTCGAGCTGGCATGCGTGCTGGCGAAACAGTGAATAGCTATGGCATGGAAGTCTATTGAGACCCTGCCTCTTGACCTTTGGCTTCGCGATCTACTAAAGTCGATGACAGATGAGGTTACAACCCGGCACTCACTTTGTTTGTGCCAGAGAAGTACAGGACTGGACCCACACTTGAAAAAGTGAAGGCCAAAACAGACGACAAACCACCATGAGAGGTAGCACTTTCCTCTTATACTTTCTCATCCGGACTCAACAGCATGGGTTAGACTCCACACTGCACCTAACATATACAAAAACAGCTTGAGAATGCACTGAAGGAGATATGTTTTTCCCTTTACTGCCCTCTTGCCTGCAGACATAGACACAACACTACAACTATGTCACCCTCAGACTACAGTACACCTCTGGACCATGGTGTGTGCTGGAGAGGACAGCGGTTTGCAGTTGATTCCATAATCTAGGCTAACTTGACTCCAGTTGGGCAGTTATATGGTTTGTCAACGAGAGATCACAAGTAGCACAGACACACACTGTGACAAATGCCAGGGGGAGGCACCCACAAATCTGCAAATGAGGGACTCATACTACATAGCAGTACAGTGGATGCTTATATGTGTTATGACTTATACATATCTGTTCTAGGTACTGAATGAAGGCAAATGGCATCATCCAGAAACTTAAGGTTGCCTTCAGAATGTTTGTATACTGGATGGAAACAAAACAAAATTCAAAATGCCAATAAAAATCTACTTGGCAAAATATCAGTTTTCACCTTTGAAAGCATGAGCTGTTATTTGTGTACCGATTGAGGTGGAAGTCAAGAATTTCAATACGACTGCAAAAGTTTGTATAACTATATGGGCCAGGTGTACTAACATTAGGGAATCAAGATCCCTAGTATATGAAATTGTTTCGAGTTTCCTTTGCGATTCCTACTGGATCAAAAATAGGCCTACCTCATGCATATTAATGAGGTAGGTTGCAATGTGGGATCCATTAGGAATGACAACCATCACAGGGATGGTAGCCTGCTGCGGTCAGCAGACCACCGTGTCTGTGTTTGCTTCTTAATAAGGCATTTTTTAAAATGTAGCCTGTTTTCTTTAAAGGAAATCAGGATGCCTTCAAAAAGAAAAAATAAACTTTACAGTTTCATTTTTGAAGAGTAGGCAGTGGTCTTTGGGGCCACTCTCTGCTCTTAAAAATTATTAATATTTCCATTCTCAAAGGGGTTAATACCAGTTTGAAAATGGATTATTACCAGTTTGAAACTCGGTTGCAAAACAGTAATATATACCATACCAATTCAGTATTTGGAAGGGATGCCCTAAACACGCTCCTCCAAATACCGTATTACAAATGCAAAATGTAATTCGGTAACAAGTTACTGAATCACGTTTTGCCTTTTATACCTTAGAAAAAGTATTTTCCTGGTTGCACACATACTGGTTTGCGACCAGGAAAATGCTTTGTACATCTTGCCCATATAAATCCTGAGACAAAACCAGTATGAGTACCATGGACAATAATATTCTGTCTTGTGGCTGGAACTTAGCTGAGAAGCTCCAAATTTACATTTTGTAAATAAATTGTATTTAATTTGAGGAGAAGGTAATGCCAGTACCAGATTTTGAAATTACAGTAATGTAAATAGTATGAATTCGATAGACATAGACTTCAATCTAGCACTCAAAATTGATAGTAATGATACTAGAGGCAAGGTAAACATATTGCAAAACCCAGTGAGAACACTATCAAGGCCCAACATCCTTCACATTTTAAGAAACGTAGCAACTTGCTAAACCTCCTCATCTGTTACAAGGAACAAGATTACACCAATGTCTTGTAGACCAGTGGTTCCCACCCTTTTGGCCTCTGTGGACCCCCCCACTTTATCAATACTGGAGCCCGGGGACCCCCACTGAATATTATTGGAATCCGGGGACCCCCCCAATGAGTCATTGCTGAAAGCTGGGGACCTAATCTGTTAAAAGTATTACATTTTCTAAGCAGTTGCAGACCCCGTGAGGAGGCTTTGTGGACCCCCCGGGGTCCCAGGACCACAGGTTCACTGTCTCGAAAAAGGTGGTGGTAACCATTGAACTTCCAGCATGGCTGTCATCTTTCTGTATCTTCCCAATATTTGCTTAGTGCATTTCTACACAAACACAGTTTTCTTATTAATAACAGCATAATATCCAATGTATTGTGATCTGTCAAACGTTCTTCAAAGCACTTTCATTTTCATATTCATATTCATACAGCTAATTGCCTTTTCCTGGCACATATTTTTAATGAATTCTACAGTACTGCAGTGTTCTCTATTGAGTGCAAATTAGGACACCTTAAGTGGCACTACGTTCAGTTTTATTTCCTTCATCACATTTTTAACCTTGCATCTGTTTCTCTTGATTTGGCAGGCTGACTATCAGGCCTGTAACAGCAACAAAACAAATTTATATTATTCCACATTTTAGCATGGGGCCAATGGTAACCCTTTCCACATGTCTACCATTGTGAGAATAGCACCTTACTACTCCAACCTTAAACCCTTGTTGCTTTCTCTATCTCCCCACTTTACACTCTTCAATTGCCTTCCCCTAAACCTTACTTTTGGGTCTTTCACATTATCCTCCTAGCTTTCTATAATGATAAAACCTGACTGCAAGGTTAACTATACCACCCCACTCCTTTACTTCAGAGGACTCCATATTCAAGTCCAATTTGTGGTTTTATAATTCACTTTAAACTAACAATTTTTTCCAACATGTTTATATGAAGTGAAGCAAGACCACTAGTCTCAGAATGCATTTTGTAGTTAAATCAAAGCCCAGGACTGTATAACACTGCCCTAGGCCACAAAGTAATTTTTAACCCAATGCTTGGTTGTTTTATTGGCCTCGCAAAGTTGACCACTTGAAGTGGGAAGGGATATTGGTGGTCATTACAACATTGGCGGTAAAAGCCACTTACCGCCGTGCAGAAGACCGCCAACACACCGCCGCGGCTGCGGAATTCCGCCACAGCTATTATGACCCACATTTCGGAATCCGCCAAAATTCAGACACCCACACAAGTCCGCCACACCAAAGGTCAGTGATAAACTGGCAAAAACAAAACCTTCACCGTCACACCAACAGAAATACGCCCACACTATCATGAGACACGAATCCACGCGGCTCAAAATACACACACATTTACAAAACACTACCACATTGGACAATTCAAAATTCACACACCTGATACACATACACACACCACTCCCACACACCCAATACAATATAAAATACACACCCACAACACCCACAAACCCCCACAACAAAAAATTCAGAAAGAAGGCCAGAGAGAGAGCACCAGCAAGAACAACAGCATCCACAGGCACACAACACCATCACCCACACAACTTCCACGCACCTCACACAATACACCACTACATATCAGCACACATTTCACCACACACTCCACCCCACACATCACCGACACCACCCCATGGCACGGCAAAAACACCCCAGGTTCTCAGAGGAGGAGCTCAGGGTCGTGGTGGAGGAAATCGTCCGGGTAGAGCCACAGCTATTCGGAGCACAGGTGCAGCACACCTCCATTGCAAGGAAGATGGAGCTATGGTGAAGAATAGTGGACAGGGTCAACGCAGTGGGACAGCACCCAAGAAATCGGGAGGACATCAGGAAGCGGTGGAACGACCTACAGGGGAAGCCGCTTTCCGTGGTCTCAAGACACCACCTGGCGGTTCAGCGAACTGGCGGCGGACCCCCACTTTCTCCCCCACAACTAACAACATGGGAGGAGCAGGTCCTGGAGATTCTGCATCCTGAGGGCCTCACAGGAGTAGGTGCAGGAATGGACTCTGGTAAGTCAAATCTTAACTATTACAACCCCCACCCTACCTGCATGCTATCACATACCCCCACCCTCACCCTCACCCCCAGCACCCCAACTCCTCACATATGTCCCAACATCACAAACCGCCCATCCCAACACCAAGCCCTGCATGCAACAACAAAGCATGGACACCCATCACTAAAGCATGCCCACTGCACATACCCATACAACCCCCTAAACCATCCTCACACAAGGTCTCACACAGGAATGCAAGCACTGGGATACACGGTCACCCACCCATTGCACAGCATGACACACACAGATGTAATAACCATCCTTTTATACCCCTGCAGGACCCCTAACCAACGTCACCGGACAGGAGGGTCCACACATGTCCACACCACCAACAGAAGAGGCCCACAGTGATGACAGCACCTCTGTCCAACTGGATCTAGATGACCAGCCCGGCACATCGGGGACCTCGGGACAGTCGGTTCCCATTACCCAGTCACAGGCCACTACAGACCTTCCACCCTCTGGAAACACCAGCACAGCACCCACCCAGCGGGCCCATACCTCCGTCCCCAGGACACGTCAATCAGCAGTGTGTCCACCACTACAGGGAACCCAGGATAACCCACCTCCCCAACAACAACAGGGACCTGGGGGCAGTGGTAGTGGGCACACGGTCCAGGGGACGGAGGCCCAGGAACACAGGGGAACTGGAAGGGCTGCTGTGCGACAGGGGGCGGACAGGCCAAGGGAACCCACTCACCACGAGGCCCTCTCCTCCATCATGGGAGCCTACCACCACTCCCAGGAGACGATGGCAACCGTACTGGCCAAGTTTCAGGAGACCCAGCGCCTGCAGGAGGAACAGCATATGGGCTTCAGGGAGGAACTCAGAACCATCAGCTCCACCCTGGGCACCATCGTAGGGGTGCTGAAGGAAGTACTCAACACCAGGAGGGACACTGTGGCACTACAAGGGACCCCTGACACTAGCATGGACGATGAACTGCCCACCACCTCCGCTAGTGGACAGGACGCCCCGCCACAGGACCACCACACCAGCACCCCACCCCCTGCAGAGGGAGAACCACCCCGCAAACGGTCCCTGAGATCCAGGACGAAGACAGAGCACGATGCCAAGACCCCCGCCAAGAAATGAGACCACCCTGATTGTCATCCTACTGTCCCACTTTGTCACCCTGTCCATACTGAAACTGCCCCAGCTCCACTTCCTATGCCCATATGGGCAATGCACCTGTGAGACTAACAGACTGGACTCTGCCATGGACATTCCTCTGCCATCACCCCTCACCATTTCACTACCCCCTCCAATATTGAGCACTTAAATGAACACACTTAAAGCACAAAACAATCTGGAGTCTGTCTGTGATTTCGAAATAGTGTATTTGCAATTACAGTGACAAAATGCTCTTTCAAGTTTAATGTCAACATACCTATGTCACACAGCTCTAGTCCATGAGGAATCTTAGCAGATGTCACACAGTGGGACCCACATCTGTGAAATCGTAAGGGAAAGTGACAACTCAGTGACCATACACTGGGTGAAAACGACACACAGTAGAGAGGTAGTAGTGTTAAAGTACATGTAGTAGGCAGGTTTGTATTCTTACCTGTGTCTCAATGGAAATATTGCTGGATCACTGAGTCCCTGTCGTGCATGTCTTCTTCCCCTGCTTCCTCGTCTTCACTGTCCACAGGCTCCACAGCTGCAACAACACCGCCATCTGGACCATCCTCCTGCAGAAAAGGCACCCGTCGTCGCAAAGCCAAGTTATGAAGCATACAGCAGGCCACGATGATCTGGCACACCTTCTTTGGTGAGTAGAATAGGGATCCACCTGTCATATGGAGGCACCTGAACCTGGCCTACAGGAGGCCGAAGGTCCGCTCGATCACCCTCCTAGTTCGCCCATGGGCCTCATTGTAGCATTCCTCTGCCCTTGTCCTAGGATTCCTCCCTGGGGTCAGTAGCCATGACAGGTTGGGGTAACCAGAGTCACCTGCAAATGGTGAGGGACAACTGTTAGACACGCACTAACCTGGAGGGATATCCCCAGACTCAGACAACCATTCCCACTGACTTGCTTCCAGGTGCTCACCTAATAGCCACACACGGTGCCTCTGGAGTTGCCCCATCACATAAGGGATGCTGCTATTCCTCAGGATGTAGGCGTCATGCACTGAGCCAGGGAACTTGGCATTCACATGGGAGATGTACTGGTCTGCCAAACATACCATCTGTACATTCATCGAATGATAACTCTTCCGGTTTCTGTACACCTTTCACTCCTGTGGTGGGGACCAAAGCCACATGTGTCCCATCAATGGCACCTATGATGTTGGGGATGTGTCCCAGGGCATAGAAATCCCCTTTCACTGTAGGCAAATCCTCCACCTGAGGGAAAACGATGTAGCTCCGCATGTGTTTCAGAAGGGCAGACAACACTCTGGACAATACGTTGGAAAACATAGGCTGGGACATCCCTGATGCCATGGCCACTGTTGTCTGAAAGGAACCACTTGCAAGGAAATGGAGCACTGACAGCACCTGCACTTGAGGGGGGATTCCTGTGGGATGGCGGATTGCTGACATCAGGTCTGGCTCCAACTGGGTACACAGTTCCTGGATTGTGGCACGGTCAAGCCTGTATGTGATAATCAAATGTCACTCCTCCATTGTCGACAGGTCCACCAACGGTCGGTACAGCGGAGGATGCCGCCATCTCCTCACATGTCCCAGCGGACGGTGCCTATGAAGGACAACAGCGAGCACAGAGTCAAACAACTCAGAGGTACGTACCCACTGTTTACACAGAACACCTATCATACACAAAAGGTGGCCTGTATGTGTGTTGAGTCTTGGCCTAGGTATGAGGGACGCAGTTGGAAATTAAGCCATGTGGGCCCCTGAAATGGCGGCTTCCTGACCTGTAAAGTGGGACAATGGGATGTAGGTAACTGCGCTGGCGTTGTACACCATCGCAGTAGGCGGTTGAAGACCGCGGCGCAATGCTGCATTCGTTAACATTGGACCCTATGGGTCCCAGGAGCCAATGGCGATGTACGCCGGCGGTGACGGTACGCACCGCCGCGGACGTGACCGCCATTTTCTATCACTTCAATCACTCGAAACCTGATCTTCGACAGGAGAGGACCTACACTGCAAGTGCTGCTGTGACCTCGGTCTGGAAGAGACAATGGCTCGAGTGTCTGGGGAAAGGGCCCCTGCCTTCACATCGGAGGAGTTGGAGAAACTCGTGGATGGGGTCCTCCCCCAGTACACGCTACTCTACCGTCCTCCAGACAAACAGGTAAGTACACAGGGAGCATGTTGTATGGGCTATGCCTGTGTGGAGAGGGCTGGATGTAAGAAGGAAGGGGGGAGAGTGCTGCGTGCATGAAAGACGGTGAATGCATGTGCCACATGGCAAGGGTAGGGATGGGGGCCAATCACTTTGACGGTGCAGTTGGTAATAACTTCTCTTTTTCCCCTGTACATTTCATGTAGGTCAGCGCCCACCAGAAGAAAGATATTTGGCGTGCCATTGCCAAGGACGTCCGGACCCTGGGGGTCTACCACAGAGGGAGCACCCACTGCCAGAAAAGATGGGAGGACATTCGCCGCTGGAGCAAGAAGACGGCGGAGGCTCAGCTGGGGATGGCCTCCCAACGTGGGAGGGGTGCCTGTCGCACCATGACCCCCCTGATGTTCAGGATCCTGGCGGTGGCCTACCCGGAGTTGGATGGGCACTTGAGGGCATCACAGCAGCCACAAAGGGGTGAGTACACTCTCATTCTGCTGACTTTGCACACAGTGGAGGTGTCTGGGTGGGGGAGGAGGGCTGTGGGTTGTCCCTGGGCCAGGGCGAGTTCCGTAGGCAAGGCCCCTCCGTATGTCAGGCCATGTGGCACCCCAGCCCACCTCTGTAGAGTGCCAAGTACAGCTAGTCATGCCCCTGTGTCATCTATGTGTGCAGATGTCGTCCATAGCCTTGTAGGCCATTTCCCAGAAATTGAACAGTGGAGCCCAAGAGCGCGGCGTAGTGCAGGGGGCTTCTGTGTCTGTCGTGTCCGCCAACGGTAGCGGTAATGCATTCACTCAACATGTCTTTCTTCCCCCCCTTTTTGTGGTCTCCCTGTTCTTGTGTGCATTAGCATCATCAGGTGGAGGAGCAGTGGCAACGGAGCACGAGGGAGCTGGGTACCACATGGCCCTGGAGGGCGACACTACGGACTCTGAATTCACCAGTTGGGCGAGGGGAGCTCCACGGCGGGGACAGGAGCTGAGACCAGCGACACAGACTCTTCCTCTGATGGGAGCTCCCTTGTGGTGGCGGCAACATCTGTGCCTCCCGCATCTACAGGTACAGCCACCACCCCCCCTACCAGCACCGCCCTCCCAGCAGCCCCTCAGCCTTTGCCCCGTGCCTGCTCACCCAGGAGGGTGGGCATCACCTTCGCCCCAGGCACCTCAGGCCCTGCCCCAGTCACACCGGCCATTGACCTCCTCAGGTCCCTCACTGTTGGGCAGTCTACCATTTTGAATGCCATCCAGGGTGTAGAGAGGCAGCTGCAACAAACAAATGCATTCCTGGAGGGCATTCATTCGGGTCAGGCGGCCCTTCACCGAGCTTTTCAGACTCTGGCCTCAGCACTGATGGCAGCCATTGTCCCCGTCTCTAGCCTCCCCCCCCCCAACTTCCTCAACCCCGACCCAATCCCCTGTACCTCAGCCTATCCCAAGCACACCTACAGAACAACATGCACACACGTCAACACCCAAGGGAAGCTCAGGCAAACATAAGCACCACACATCCCACAGGCACTCATGCAAGCATCACACACATGCAGACACACCAACATCCACTGCCTCCACTGTTTCCCCCTGCTCTTCGTCTCCCTCCTCCCTCCCAGTCTCGTCTACACTCACACCTGCATGCACTACCTCTACAGCCACTACGTCCCTCTCCAGCACACCCACCACCACACCCCGCTCACGTGCAGTCACCACCCCCACTACCATTCACACGTTCCCTGTGTCCTCTCCCAGTGTGTCTGTGACGCCCCCTCCCAAGATACACAAACGCAGGCACTCCCACCCAACAGTCATCCACCTCACGACAGCCTCCAGCGCATGCACCTTCACCCAAAGTCACCAAACGTACACCTCCTACAACCACCACCTCTTCCTCCACCCCCAAATCCCCTCCAACTACCCGTCCCAGTGTGTCCAAAAAACTTTTCATGTCCAACCTTGACCTCTTTCCCACACCTCCCCCACCCCGTCCGTCTCATAGGTCCCGAACTAGCACCTCAGCCACAACATCTCCGGGACCAGTGGTGCCTGTAGTCACCGGAAAGTGGAGTGCACCGGCCACCAGGGCAGCCAGTGTGGCACGGAGCCACAGCACAGACAGTCCCCCACCTGTGAAGCATCAGAAGTTGGCCAGTGCCCGACGGGAGAGGGGGAAGACTCCAGCCACCAAAGCGGCTCCCAGGGGTCCCAGTGGGAGTGTGGAGTCAGCTGTGACACCTTCCAAGTTGGGGAAGGGCCACAAGAAACCCGGCAAGTCTGGGAAGAGTTGCACAGCGGAGAAGACCGCCATCATCCCCGCTGCCCAGGAGGCCACCGCCAGCACCAGCCCAGCTGCCCAGGAGGCCACCCCCAGCACCAGCCCAGCTGCCCATGGGGCCACCGCCAGCACCAGCCCAGCTGCGCAGGAGGCCACCGCCAGCACCAGCCCAGCTGCCCATGAGGCGACCGCCAGCACCAGCCCAGCTGCCTATGAGGCCAGCACCAGCCCAGCTGCCCAGGAGGCCACCGCCACCACCAGCCCAGCTGCCCAGGAGGCCACCGCCAGCACAAGCCCAGATGCCCAGGAGGCCACCACCAGCACAAACCCAGCTGCCCAGGAGGCCACTGCCAGCACAAGCACAGCTGGGCCATGAAGGACCGCCAGCAAAAGACCTGTTGGGCCATGAAGGACCGCCAGCGCCAGCCCCGCTGGGCCATGAAGGACCACCAGCAAAAGGCCCGTTGGGCTATGAAGGACTGCCAGCGCCAGCCTCGCTGGGCCATAAAGGACCGCCAGCAGCTGAGACCCTGCAATGGAGACCGCCATCAGAAAACACCGCTGAACAGGGCACCGCCATCTCAAGCACCGCTGAACAGGGCACCGCCATCTGAAGCACCGCTGAACAGGGCACCGCCATCTGAAGCACCGCTGAAAAGGGCACCGCCATCTCAAGTACCGCTGAACAGGGCACCGCCATCTCAAGCACCGCTAGCCCATGAGCGGCAGGGGCACTGATGCAACTGAGTCCTCACGGGGTGAATGATGCACTCTGGGCACCATGCCCCCTCCAGAACCAGTGGAGACTGAAATACCCTACCTCTGTCCTTAACAGGATGAAGCACTCTGGGCACCATGCCCCCTCCAGAACCAGTGGAGACTGTCATCCACTTGTGAGACTGTGGCTTTGGACTCCCCAGGATTGAACAGTGGGCAGACCACCCACTGTAGAGACTTGAGAGACTGTGGCTTTGCACTCCCCAGGATTGCGCAGTGGGCAGACCACCCACTGTAGAGACTTGAGAGACAGTGGCTTTGCACTCCCCAGGATTGAACAGTGGGCAGACCACCCACTGTAGAGACTTGAGAGACTGTGGCTTTGCACTCCCCAGGATTGAACAGTGGGCAGACCACCCACTGTAGAGACTTGTGAGACTGTGGCTTTGCACTCCCCAGGATGTAACAGTGGGCATGTGGCCCCCTCGTGGATTTGTTGTCGTGCACTCAAGCGGCTGAGGTCCCCCCCTTTCCCTCCCCCTGAGGTGCCTGTTTTCTTGCTCTCTGATGCCCCTGCAGTGTTCTCTCCGTCATGGTCGGGGATCTTGTGTGGGCCTCGCCCATACCGTGTGGTCCCAGTGTTTCACGGAATATCTTAGTGCACTACCTGGACTACTATGCTTGGTATATATTTTGTACATGGTGTATATATATTTCTGCCTACTTGTTTTTAATATATTACAATGGTTACCCTAATTTTCTATTGTCTTTGCATTCTCCCGGGGGGTTTGGGCGGTGTAACTGTGATGTATTGATATGCATTTGTGTGTGTTGTAGTGGATGAGGGTGGGGGTGTTGCGTGTGTGTGTCCCTGTTTTTTCCCTCCCCCCTCCCCTGTGTCGTAGGTGCAGTACTCACCGTGGTCTTCGCAGCCGGCGTTCGTACTCCTGGTAGAGGAGCAGGAAGACTATCGCAGGGAGAATTTGGAGTTCCTGTTCCATGGTGTCCTCGTTCCTCGTGGGGTGTGTAAAGGTGACCGTTTTCCCTTCGGGATTCCTGTTTCCGCCGTGTTTTTATCCGCGGTGAATCCGCCCCGGAAAAGGTGGCGGATTGGCCTGTCATAATAGTGTGGGCAGTACATTGTCTCCCGCCTGTCTGTTGGCGGTGACCGCCGCGCTGTTTGTTTGTACCGCTGTGGCGGTCAGAGTGTTAAAGTGGCTGTCTTTGTTGGCGGTTTCCGCTACGGTCGTAATTGCAATTTTTTTACCGCCAGCCTGTTGGCGGTTTTACCGCCGCTTTAACACCGTCCACCAGGGTTGTAATGACCACCATTGTGTCTTTTCTGAATCCACCCTTAACTTGCGCTATTAAATCCCCAGTTTTGTCATTTTCTGCAGGTGCATTAGTGCTAACTTAGCAAACATTTTGGCAATGCTAACTAATAGAGATACTAATCTGTAGGCATTAAGATCCATCCTGTTCCCCCGACATTGAGATGTACCTAGACATGCAAATACAATACATCAAGTCTATTAAGGTTCCTGGGACAGCATATATGCTTGGAGTTGGGTTTGATGTCATACCTTTTTTATTATATCTGCCACAGCCACAAAACTAGTAGAAAAAATAGCAGGTTCTATGAACTCATTCACCCACCTACAGAAAGCTTAACTCAAGTCTGCCTATATATTTTCCAAGAACCAGAGCCTAACCTTCAATTCAAATCTAAAGTCTCAAATTGAACAAGCTTCCAAGTTTTTTTAACATCTCAAGAAACTACTTCAGTAAGCTCTACCGTCTCTCCATGGTTTTGTGGATTCTGATTGACTGGAGGCTGGTTGGATGAATGAGCTATAAAGTTCGGACTATATTTTTGGTTGTGATTTAAAAAGTCGTCTTGAGGATGATTTTCAAGGAGGTATATTCTGAATCAAGTAGGTCCAGCATTTTGTTTAACCATTGTCTTTTATGCTCTTTCTTTGTTCATATATTCTGTTGATGGAAAGGGAAGATGAATAGCCCTGAACAAATTCAAAACGTCAACACTTGTAAAATGAACTCCAAATCAAATGATGAGTAGATCGGAGATCCAACTTAATACAGGAAAACAGGGTGACCAAGTGAGTTAAGAACTTGCGCTGTGATGTGTGGATTCACAAAGTTGAAAGCTGGCTGGACTGAGTGAGCCATTCGTCCTTCTAAGGTGGTAAATTGAGTACTATTAAAAAGTAGAAGGCGTAGATGATGAACACGAAAAAATTAGAGCCTCATTACGACCCTGGCGGCCGGTGGTAAGCTGGCGGTAACACCGCCAACAGGCTGGCGGTGTTCCGCCAGCTATTATGGCCGTGGCGCAATAGCCATGGCCATACCGCCGGCCCCTCCACTATACCGCCAGGCTTTCGCCTGGCAGTCAAAATCCCCAGGGCAGCAGTGCAAGCACCGCTGCCCTGGGTATTATGAGTCCCTGGCCACAAGCCTGACCACGGCGGTAAACACTGCCATGGAAAGGTTGTCGGTAAGGGGGACTTGGGGTGCCCCTGGGGGCCCCTGCACTGCCCATGCACTCGGCATGGGCAGTGCAGAGGCCCCCAGGCATAGCCCCGTCAGGCATTTCACTGCCTGAATTTTGGGCAGTGAAATGCGCGACAGGTGCAACTGCACCCGCTGCACATCAGCATTGCCGCCGGCTCTATTACGAGCCGGCAGCAATGTTGATGTGACTTTTCCGCTGGGCCAGCGGACGGTAACACTGTTACCGTCCGCTGGCCCAGCAGAAAAGTCATAATAGGGAGCCAGAAATACAGCCGGCACTGTCGGTATTCTGTCTCCCGCAGCCTCGGCAGTCTTTTTAAAAGACCGCCGAGGTTGTAATGAGGGCCTTAGACTAAAGAGCGTGTCAAACAATAAATCCACAAGGAAGACACAAGGAGTTCTGAGGTAGTGCAGCAGAGCATCTCTATCCTCAATCAATAGCGCAAGGACATGCGGATGGTGTTTATCTGTGAAGCTACATAAGACAAAGGATACTATATTGAAGCAAATGCTCTAAATGGCAGCCCGAGTGTGGACGTAAGAATAACTCATATATGTCGCCCCGCTGGGCCATGAAGGACCACCAGCAAAAGGCCCGTTGGGCTATGAAGGACTGCCAGCGCCAGCCTCGCTGGGCCATAAAGGACCGCCAGCAGCTGAGACCCTGCAATGGAGACCGCCATCAGAAAGCACCGCTGAACAGGGCACCGCCATCTCAAGCACCGCTGAACAGGGCACCGCCATCTGAAGCACCGCTGAATAGGGCACCGCTATCTGAAGCACCGCTGAAAAGGGCACCGCCATCTCAAGTACCGCTGAACAGGGCACCGCCATCTCAAGCACCGCTAGCCCATGAGCGGCAGGGGCACTGATGCAACTGAGTCCTCACGGGGTGAATGATGCACTCTGGGCACCATGCCCCCTCCAGAACCAGTGGAGACTGTCATCCACTTGTGAGACTGTGGCTTTGGACTCCCCAGGATTGAACAGTGGGCAGACCACCCACTGTAGAGACTTGAGAGACTGTGGCTTTGCACTCCCCAGGATTGCGCAGTGGGCAGACCACCCACTGTAGAGACTTGAGAGACAGTGGCTTTGCACTCCCCAGGATTGAACAGTGGGCAGACCACCCACTGTAGAGACTTGAAAGACTGTGGCTTTGCACTCCCCAGGATTGAACAGTGGGCAGACCACCCACTGTAGAGACTTGTGAGACTGTGGCTTTGCACTCCCCAGGATGTAACAGTGGGCATGTGGCCCCCTCGTGGATTTGTCGTCGTGCACTCAAGCGGCTGAGGTCCCCCCCTTTCCCTCCCCCTGAGGTGCCTGTTTTCTTGCTCTCTGATGCCCCTGCAGTGTTCTCTCCGTCATGGTCGGGGATCTTGTGTGGGCCTCGCCCATACCGTGTGGTCCCAGTGTTTCACGGAATATCTTAATGCACTACCTGGACTACTATGCTTGGTATATATTTTGTACATGGTGTATATATATTTCGGCCTACTTGTTTTTAATATATTACAATGGTTACACTAATTTTCTATTGTCTTTGCATTCTCCCGGGGGGTTTGGGCGGTGTAACTGTGATGTGTTGATATGCATTTGTGTGTGTTGTAGTGGATGAGGGTGGGGGTGTTGCGTGTGTGTGTCCCTGTTTTTTCCCTCCCCCCTCCCCTGTGTCGTAGGTGCAGTACTCACCGTGGTCTTCGCAGCCGGCGTTCGTGCTCCTGGTAGAGGAGCAGGAAGACTTACGCAGGGAGAATTTGGAGTTCCTGTTCCATGGTGTCCTCGTTCCTCGTGGGGTGTGTAAAGGTGACCGTTTTCCCTTCGGGATTCCTGTTTCCGCCGTGTTTTTATCCGCGGTGAATCCGCCCCGGAAAAGGTGGCGGATTGGCCTGTCATAATAGTGTGGGAAGTACATTGTCTCCCGCCTGTCTGTTGGCGGTGACCGCCGCGCTGTTTGTTTGTACCGCTGTGGCGGTCGGAGTGTTAAAGTGGCTGTCTTTGTTGGCGGTTTCCGCTACGGTCGTAATTGCAATTTTTTTACCGCCAGCCTGTTGGCGGTTTTACCGCCGCTTTAACACCGTCCGCCAGGGTTGTAATGACCACCATTGTGTCTTTTCTGAATCCACCCTGAACTTGCGCTATTAAATACCCAGTTTTGTCATTTTCTGCAGGTGCATTAGTGCTAACTTAGCAAACATTTTGGCAATGCTAACTAATAGAGATACTAATCTGTAGGCATTAAGATGCATCCGGTTCCCCCGACATTGAGATGTACCTAGACATGCAAATACAATACATCAAGTCTATTAAGGTTCCTGGGACAGCATATATGCTTGGAGTTGGGTTTGATGTCATACCTTTTTTATTATATCTGCCACAGCCACAAAACTAGTAGAAAAAATAGCAGGTTCTATGAACTCATTCACCCACCTACAGAAAGCTTAACTCAAGTCTGCCTATATATTTTCCAAGAACCAGAGCCTAACCTTCAATTCAAATCTAAAGTCTCAAATTGAACAAGCTTCCAAGTTTTTTTAACATCTCAAGAAACTACTTCAGTAAGCTCTACCGTCTCTCCATGGTTTTGTGGATTCTGATTGACTGGAGGCTGGTTGGATGAATGAGCTATAAAGTTCGGACTATATTTTTGGTTGTGATTTAAAAAGTCGTCTTGAGGATGATTTTCAAGGAGGTATATTCTGAATCAAGTAGGTCCAGCATTTTGTTTAACCATTGTCTTTTATGCTCTTTCTTTGTTCATATATTCTGTTGATGGAAAGGGAAGATGAATAGCCCTGAACAAATTCAAAACGTCAACACTTGTAAAATGAACTCCAAATCAAATGATGAGTAGATCGGAGATCCAACTTAATACAGGAAAACAGGGTGACCAAGTGAGTTAAGAACTTGCGCTGTGATGTGTGGATTCACAAAGTTGAAAGCTGGCTGGACTGAGTGAGCCATTCGTCCTTCTAAGGTGGTAAATTGAGTACTATTAAAAAGTAGAAGGCGTAGATGATGAACACGAAAAAATTAGAGCCTCATTACGACCCTGGCGGCCGGTGGTAAGCTGGCGGTAACACCGCCAACAGGCTGGCGGTGTTCCGCCAGCTATTATGACCGTGGCGCAATAGCCATGGCCATACCGCCGGCCCCTCCACTATACCGCCAGGCTTTCGCCTGGCAGTCAAAATCCCCAGGGCAGCAGTGCAAGCACCGCTGCCCTGGGTATTATGAGTCCCTGGCCACAAGCCTGACCACGGCGGTAAACACTGCCATGGAAAGGTTGTCGGTAAGGGGGACTTGGGGTGCCCCTGGGGGCCCCTGCACTGCCCATGCACTCGGCATGGGCAGTGCAGGGGCCCCCAGGCATAGCCCCGTCAGGCATTTCACTGCCTGAATTTTGGGCAGTGAAATGCGCGACGGGTGCAACTGCACCCGCTGCACATCAGCATTGCCGCCGGCTCTATTACGAGCCGGCAGCAATGTTGATGTGACTTTTCCGCTGGGCCAGCGGACAGTAACACTGTTACCGTCCGCTGGCCCAGCAGAAAAGTCATAATAGGGAGCCAGAAATACCGCCGGCACTGTCGGTATTCTGTCTCCCGCAGCCTCTGCAGTCTTTTTAAAAGACCGCCGAGGTTGTAATGAGGGCCTTAGACTAAAGAGCGTGTCAAACAATAAATCCACAAGGAAGACACAAGGAGTTCTGAGGTAGTGCAGCAGAGCATCTCTATCCTCAATCAATAGCGCAAGACATGCGGATGGTGTTTATCTGTGAAGCAACATAAGACAAAGGATACTATATTGAAGCAAATGCTCTAAATGGCAGCCCGAGTGTGGACGTAAGAATAACTCATATATGTCCTTTGTGAATTACCAAAGTCCTAAACTTATACTTTCGGTTTAAGATTAGACAAATTGTCCAAGTTTACCTTTGTGAATCAGGCCCTTAGACTTTTGGTCTAAGTTTAGACTAAAAGTCTGAATTTACCTTTGTGAATCCAGCCCTAGATTAGCACTATAGATTATATCAGTGTGGTCTGTTATCAATAAACTCTGCAATGAGACACAGCGACTCTTGACAGCATACAGGCTGTGAACCTGCCAGGATCCTGTCCTACAAAGCGGCATTGCCCTCCTCACAATATGAATATCTCCCTCCTCTTTAGAAAAGGCGTGAACATATGCGACATGACACTGCCTGCCTGCCGTATAGTCTGCAGGCCATTATATCCTCAGTACCTCATCCAGTGACACAACGTCTGCCAGTTACTCATTCTGCAGGTAAAGGATAACTTCCAGGAAACACTGCTTGCCTTGGCTGGGCAGTGAACCATTGCTTGCTTTGGCCTGTGGACAGGGTTTGGTACTCGGCCAACAGGCAAGCCATGAAAACGCAAGAGTCAAAAACAGCCTTATTCACTCCACCAATGTGCAAAAGGTCAAATACTTTATTTTATATGGACCAGAAAGACGCCCTGTCAATGGAAGTTTTTGAAAGCAGAGCGGTACATGGCTTTTTTGTAAATGATGGGAATCCACTCATTTTTGTGAGTTGTGCACCAGTAAACCATGATATTCATCTGTATGTTCTTGTAAGCAGGGATGACTCACATATAGTTTTAGAATGACTCAAATTAGAAAGAGAGGAAGCCTTGATCCTGTTTTACTATTTACCTAATTAGTTCATAGTAATTGACCCCTGATTTCTAAATACCTCTTTTGGAAGTTTATTATATGTTCGGTAGCTTGCAGGTCGAATTGTGATCTGTATTTAGATCCTTTCCTTTTTTCTAAACAGACCTTACCAGACACGTTTAAATAGTTGGTCTTTGTACATTTAGGGCTCTAGTGAGCAAGTTCAAGTATGTGGTTTGTGCTTTGATGAGTAATATTTAGACTGAAAATCACACATTTCATGTCAACTTAATGTCAACTTTCAAATGAATAAACACTTCTCACTTACACAAAAGCTGTATTAAACAGAGACACCCTCGCAAAGATAGCATAAATTACTTATGTTAACTGAACCAACTTTTCTGAGCCATTCCTCCTGTCAGCTATCTTTAAACGTTTTTTTGGAGTGAAAAAATACACATGGTCCCCAATAAATGCAATTATATTTTACAGTTATTCTATAAAATTGGGTTCTCTAAACATATTGAATAGAATTCCACCAAAATCGGCAGGAAGCTTGATCTTCTTGGTCCGCAGATTGTGCTTTTTGTGATTTGGTATAAATCAGTTCAGTAGTTTTTGAGAAAATAAGGCTAAAAAATAATTGTATATTTTGGCAGTTGGGCTTGTGAGATTCCTGTGAGACTCCTGCGAGAGCGCAAAATCAAATGAAGCCCTGTGATTAGTCGAGAGGCCCCCTTTTTTCAAATGAGCATTAATGTTTTTGCGGGAGCAAGAGGCTCTTGTGAGTTCCGCGAGCGCAACTGCTCTGATTGGCTGGCTGTTGGAATGTAAGACATGAAATGGCGGCCGTTACTGTTCCCTGTGAAAAATTGGCGGTGTGGTGGAAAAGAAGTAAAAAAAGCTTTATAAGGGGACGGCAGAAGGGCATGCTGTCCCTTTAGATTTAGAGAGGAGGTGTTTAAAGTATATCTACTGTGAAGATTATAAAAGTTTGCTGTTTTTAACTAATTGACATGATCTCTTTGGCAAGGCCAATAGGTTTTGCCTATACAAGAGCTATTGGCTTTGGCAATGTGCTTCTGCCATGTTGTACACCAGTGTGCCTGCTGTTCACCGTTGCTAAAATTTAGTGGTGTGGAGTGCCATAGAGTGGAGTGGAGGAGTAGAGTGTCGTAGGGGGAGTAGAGTTCAGTGGCAGAAAGTGTTGTAGAGTAGAGAGAGGTGGAATAGGGTGCAGTGGGTTGGAGTGAATTGAGGTAGTGAGGTAGAATGGAGTGGGGTAGAGTGGGATGGATTGGGTGGGGTACAGTGAGGTGGATTGCAGTAGAGTGGGGTAGATTGGAGTGGGGTTGATCGAAATGGGGTAAAGTGGATTAGACTGGGTTGGATTGGAGTGGGCTAAATTAGATTGGCTTGGGGTGGGTAGATGAGATTGGATTGGGGTGGATGGATTGGACTGGAGTGATAGGACCGGGCTGGGGTACATTGGATTGGGATGTGTGCATTGGATTGAAGTGGGGTTGATTGGATTCAACGGATTGGAGTGAGGTAGACCTGATTGGAGTGGGGTTGATTGGATTGGAGTGGGGTGGAGCAGAGTGGGACTGGTCGATGGATTGGAGTGGGGTGGACTGAACTGTGATGGGGTGGGGTGGATTGGACTGGGGTAGATGGGGTGGATTGAAGTAGGGTGTGGTAGAGTGGAGTGGGGTAGATTAGAGTGGAGTGGGGTGGATTGGAGTGGAGTGGGGTGGATTGAAATGGGGTGGGGTGGGGTGGATTGGATTGAGATGTGGTGGGCTGGATTGGGATGGATTGGATTGGAGTGGGGTGGAATGCATTAAGGCACGGTGGATTGGAATGGTGTGGGGTGAACTGGACTGAGTGGGTTGATTGGAGTGGGGTGTGCTGGATGGATTGGATTGAAGTGGGGAGAACTGAACTGGGATAGGGTAGGGTGGATTGGATTAGGGCGAGGTGAGGTGGATTGGAGTGGGTGGACTAGAATGGAGTGGATTGCAATGAGATTGGGTGAGGTGGATTGGATTGGCGTGGGGAAGACTGGATTGGAGTAGGGTGGAATGGAGTGAGGTAGGCTGGATGGATTGGAGTGCAGTGGACTGAACTGAGATGGGGTGGGGTGGATTGCATTGGGGTAATGTGGGGTGGACTGGCGTACAGTGGGGTGGATTGGTAAGGAGTGGGATTGATTGTGGTGTGGTGGATTGGAGTGGAGTGGGGTGGAGTGGGGTGGAGTGGACTGGAGTGTGTGTAGTGGATTGAAATGGGGTGGGGTGGGGTGGATTGTGATCAGGTGGACTGGAGTGGGGTGGATTGGACTGGGGTGGGGTGGGGTGCATTGTATTAGGGTGGTGTGGGTTGGACTGGGGGATTGGATTGATGTGTGGTGAGCTGGAGTATGATGGATTGGAGTGGAGTGGGTGGGGTGGATTGGAATGGATGGGTTGGATTGAGGTGGATTGGATTGGGGTGGGTGGATTGAGAAGGATGGATTGGAGGGGAGGATTGTATTGAGTTTGGGTGGGTTGGATTGTTGTGGGGTGAACTGATTGAGTGGGGTGAATTGGATTTGTATGGATTGGATGGATTGGATTGGAGTGGGGTGGGGTGGGGTGGACTGAAATGGGATGAGGCAGGGTGGACTGGGTAAGAGTGGGGTGGGAGAGGTGGCTTGGAGTGGGGTGGATTGGAGTGAGGTGGATTGTTTTGGAGTGGGGTGATTGAAACGGGGTGGGTTGGATTGGATTGAGGTGTGTGGGCTGAAGTGGGGTGGATTGGAATGGGTGGGTGAATTGGACTGGGGTGGATTGGATTGGGGTGGATTGGATTGGGGTGGGGTGGATTGGGGTGAATTGGAGTGGGGTGGAATGCATTAAGGTGTGTTGAATGGCGTAATATGAACTTCATTGAGTAGGGTTGATTGGAATTGGGTGGGATGGACAGATTGGATTGGAGTGGGGTGGACTGAACTGGGATGGGTTCAGGTGGACTGGATTTGGGTGAGGTGGATAAGAGTGGGTGGATTAGATTGGAGTGGATTGGACTGGGATGGGGTGGGGTGGGTTGGATTGGATTGACGTGGAGAATATTGGACTGGGGTGGAGTGAATTGGAGTGGGGTAGGCTGGATAGATTGGATTGGAGTGCAATAGACTGAAATGATGTGGGGTGGATTGCATTGGGGTACAGTGTGGTGGATTGGAGTAGAGTGGGGTGGGTTGTGGTGGTGTGGATTGGAGTGGGGTGGGGTGAAGTGGGGTGGGGTGGACAGGGCTGGTATGGGTGTAGTGGATTAAAAAGGGATGGGTGGATTGTGATGATGTGGACTGGAATAGAGTGGATTGGAGTGGGTGAGGTGGATTGTATTAGGGTGGTGTGGGTTGGATTGGGGTGGACTGAAATGGGGTAGGGTGGATTGGATTGAGGTGTGGTAAAATGAAGTGGGATGGACTGGATTGGAGTAGGTGGGGTGGATTAGATTGGGGTGGGTTGGATTGAGGTAGATTGGATTGGGGTGGGTGGATTGGGGTTTGGTGGATTTTGTGGGGTGGATTGGAGTGGGGTGGATTGGAGTTTGATGGGCTGGAGGGATTGGATTGGAGTGGGTTGGAATGAAATGGGATGGGGCAGAGTGGATTGGATTAGAGTGGGGTCGGGTGAGGGTGATTGGAGTGGGGTGGATGGAGTGTGATGGGTTGAATTGAAGTGGGGTGGATTGGAGTGTGATGGACTGAACTGGGATGGAGTGGGGTGAATTGCATTGGGGTACAATTGGTGGATTGAAGTAAAGTGGGGTGGATTGGAGTGGAGTGGGGTGAACTGGAGTGGGGGTGATTACAGTGGGGTGGGGGATGTGGAGTGTGCTGACAAAATGGGATGGACTGGATTGGTTGAGTGAATTGAAATGGAGTGGGGTGGATTAGGGTGGGGTGGACTGGAGTGGGGTAGGGTGAATTGGATTGGGGTGAGGTGGTATGGATTGGGGTGGGGTGGGTTGGATTGGGGTGGGGTGGGATTGAAGTGGGGTCAATTGTGGTGGATTGGAGTGGGGTGAATTGGGATGGAGTGGAGTGGATTTTAATTGGGGTGAGGAGGATTGGAGTAGGGTGAATTGGAGTGGGGCAGATTGTTTTGGAGTGGGTTGTATGGGATTGGAATGGGGCAGGCTTGAGTGGGAAAGATTGTTTTGGATTGGAGTAGGGTAGATTGAAGTGGGGCAGATTGAAATGGATTGGAGTGGAGCAGAGTGCCTTGGATTGAAATGGGCAGATTGGAGTGGGGCGCATTTCTTTGGACTGTAGTGGGGCAGATTGTTTTGGAATGGAACGGGGCAGATTGTAGTGGGGCAGATTGTTTTGAATTGGAACGGGGCAGATTGCAGTGGGGTAGATTGTGTTGGATTGAAGTGGGGCATATTGTTTTGGATTGGAGTGAAGAAAATTGGAGTGGGGCAGATTGTTTTGGATTTGACTGGGGGAGATTGTTTTGGAGTGGTGCACATCGTTTGGGATTAGAGCAGGGCAAATTGTTTTGGAGTGGTGCAGATTGTTTTGGATTTGAGTGGGGCAGATTGTTTTGGCTTGGTGTGGGGCAGACTGTTTTGGATTGGAGTGTGGCAGATTGGAGTACAGAAGATTGGAAGATTGGAGTGGGGCTGATTGTTTTGGATTAGAGTGGGGCAGATTGTTTTGGATTGGAGTGGACAAATTGGAGTTGATCAGATTAGATTGGGGTAGGTTGGGACGATTGGAAGGGATTGGATTGGGGGAGTGGTTTGGACTGGAGCGGTGTAGACTGGATTCAGCGGGGTAGATTGTTGTGGGGTGAGGTGGGCTGGATTGGCGTGAAGTGCCAATTGGATTAGAGTGTATTGAGGTGTACTGCATGATTATGTGTTAAAGCATCATTTCAGAAATTAAACATAGGAAAGAAACAATGTCGCTTTGCGATATTTAGAACAAGATAATCGTCATCTTTTGAGAACAGCGCCCATGAGCAAAAGCAGAAGAAAACATGAGTGCAAAGTGATAAAAGATGACTTGGAAAAATAAATGAAAGCTAGCAATAGAAAAAAAAAACTTTGCAGTTTTGTTTATCCTGCTGGGCACATTTTTGCCAGTCACATGCCTTCTGTTTTCAGGGCATTAGAAATTGAAAAGAACTAAATAGCACCTCAATCACGTCAGGAGCAGCAGACAAGCACAGATTACATTGAATAAATCAGTGCTTGGTACCTACTCCACTGAGATGAACAGAAATAATGCTATGCCTGAAGTGACGAATTACAAGGCTGTAAAGAAGAGTGCCACACAAGCCAACAAATGGTAAGTTACAGATGGGCTCCAGGCCGTTTACAGAGTCTTGCGAGCGAGACGCATGTGCTAACACATGCTCTTAAAGGATCGATCCTAAAAAGGAGTATGTGAGTTTTTAATACACTCTACTAGTAGAAATGCATATTGTGGTCCTTGTTATTGAGAGAAAGTATGTAAGAGATCAGTACTGTGATGAGTAGGTTAATTATTTTTTGTAAAAAATGTTACTCTCTCACAAAACTCTCCCGGGATCGTGAAAAATATGAAAGAGTAGGTGATCTTTGCATACACTCTGGTATGCCCACTTGTTACTGCAGGAAGGAGTCTTACTGGAGATGGCCTTTTTCAGAGTATACTATTTAAGCCCGTTGGCTTGGGAAGAGTTCTGAGTAGTTGTCAGCCTTTTTCCTAACCCAAGTATGCACACCCATCATCAAAGGGGAGTCTCAACAGACAGGCCAGTCCATTCACACTTTCTATTACACACAGCCAACATCTGAGAGAGAGAGGTCTCAAAGGATATGCCAGTCCCTTCCCATTCTCCCTACTACACACACCCATCATGTGAGAGAGAGGTCTTAGCAGAGAGACCAGTCTCTCTCCACATACCCTACCATGCAGACTTGTCAACTCAGAGGAAAATATGAAAGGAGAGGCCAGTTCTTCCACACATATTACTATGCACACCTGTAACCTGAGAGAGATCTGACAGGAGAGACTAGTTCCTCCACACTCACTGGTACGCACACCAGTCATCTGAGAGAGAGAGGTGTGAAAGGAGAGGCCAGACCCTCCACACACCCTACTATGCACACCCTTCATCTGAGACAGAGGTCTCAGTTGAGAAGCCAGTCTCTCTCCACACACCCTACTACGCACACCTGTCATCTGGGAAACAGGTCTGTCAGAAGAGGCCACTCCATGTACACATTCTAATATGCACACCCGTCATCTCAGAGAGAGGTCTGAGAGGAAAAGGCAGTCTCTGTCCACTCACTACTATGTACACCCATCCTCTCAGAGAGGCGTCTGAGAATAAAGGGCAGTCCCTCTCTACTCACTACTACACATACCCGTCATCTGAGGGAGATCGCTCACCACAGAGGCCAGTATCTGTTCCCACATCCTAATATACACACATGTCATCTGAGGCAGAGGACTCATTGGAGAGGTTAGTGTCTCTCCACACACCCGGCTATGCACACTTGTCCTCTGAGAGAAAGGTCTGACAGGAGAGGCGAGTCTATATATACACCATAATACGCACACTTGTTATCTCAGAGATAAGTCTAAATGGAAAGGGCAGTCCCTCTCCACTCACTACAACACACACCTGTCATATGAGAGACAGGTATTTGTGGAAAAGGGCAGTCTCTCTACACACACCCTACTACGCTCAACTGTCATCTGAGAGAGAGGTCTGACAGGAGATGCCAGTCTATGCATACAGCTTAATACGCACACCTATAATGTCAGGGAGAGGTCTGAGGGGAAAGGGCAGTCCCTCTTCACTCACTGCTATGCACACCCATCATCTGAGAGAGAGGTCTTAGTGAAGACGGTAAAAGAAAAACCCTTAAATCTTCTATAGAACAGTAATGTTCTATTTTTTCGAAATTACAGTAAAACACTGTAAATAACTTAATTCTAAAAGTATGATTTCACAAGTGGTTCGCGAGAGACGAACAGGAAGTACAGCCCCCTCGGACTCCACGCAGGGGAATATGTATCCAACTGCCGTGAGCATCTTGCAAGAGCCATCACTTTAAAAAAAATAATCAATACCTTTTATTCACTATTCCATTATAAATTAACATTAAATAATAAATTAATTTACTTTTAAAAAAAAACCTTAGAAATTCACTGAAAAAAACAAAAGTAAAAGTATCGTTATAGATAGGTGTGATAAAAACATCTGTTTTTGTTTAAAAAAAAAATCTTAGAAATTCATTGAAAAAAACAAAGGATAAAGTAACGTTATAGTTAGGTGAATTTCTCAGTGACAGGGCTAACGTTTTGAACTAATTCAGCAGTTATAGTCATCTACATTACCTATAACCTCCACCCCTGCCAGACAGTGCTTATGACCTCACATTTGACATCACTCATAACATGTTCTATGACATCATTTATGACATCACTGAAGACATCTCAAATGGCATCATTAATTACATCACTGATGACATCATCCAACAAGTGTGTTAGTTTGTTTTATAGTTTACATTGTGGTGGGTAACTATCATATTGCTTTTCTACCTAATTTATTACAGCTGTGTCCAGCTAAAACACATGTGCTACTAATGCATCATAGATGTATATTGATTTTTTTGTCTCCGGGTAAGGGATATGGTATCCTTTCCATTTCCACTTATATTATTTGTGTTTTTTTACTTCAGGACAGGGGACTAAGTCCCTGAGTCCTGTAATGACTGCCAGCAACATTATTCTCATGATGCCTACTGCCAATCAATGCGCTCTCTCCTGCTTAAGTCTGACTCTTGCAGGTGCGAATTGGCCCAAAGTTAAAGTAGCTCCCTGGGCCAATCAGAACGCTCTATTTTTAAACTGGCACTTCCGCAAGCCTCCTGCAAGCCTCTCACAGACCTAACGGTCCAGCTATACAAATATTTTTACATCTTTAGATTTTCAAAAACTCCTGAACGGATTTGCACCAAATTACAAAAAGAACAATCTGCGGACCAAGATCTAACTGCCAGTCAAATTTTGTGTAATTCCGTTTGGCAGTTTTGCTGTAGCTCTGCCTAAAGAAGTCTATGGTAAATGCATGGGGAAACTTGCTTTTTTACACCCACCCCCTTTTTCCTCTTCCCCCCTACTTAACAAATCACCCTGAAAATTTCTAGGAAAGAACTAAAGTCAGATTAATTTTTGGGAAAGTTTTGTGAAGATTTGTCAAATAGTGCAAAAGTTATTAGCAGACCAAAAAACACCTTGTCTATGGAAAAGCAATCTTAACTATAGCTATCCAGGGGTGACCGCCACTGTGTAACATATATATATATATATATATATATATATATATATATATATACACATATATATCCAAGATTTCCTTGTCCAATTACAAAGAAACGCCAAGACGTCTTCGGAAAGTTGAAAAATATATTAGAGATGGCAAAAGTTAGTTCCTTCCATCGCGTTTCAGCCGTAGCCTTGATCATGGATGGGGGAGTCACAATTCAAATTATATAAATAGCAAAATACATCAACATAGAAAATGGACTAAAACTACAATACAAACAAACTACTCAAAAAGGTGGGCGCCATCTTGGAATGTTGATTTTTCCCAATAACTCTAAATGAATATAACTAATCTTTCACTTGTCCAAAGCGGATTGTCATGATGGAGACAAAATCGATTCTAGATATATCTTACATACTTAGCCTGTAGATAATAAATAAATATTTTATATATAATTAAAAAATTTTCATATAATCTTATTACTACATATCCCAGTCGAAATATATTAAGTTTCCATTAATTCTGTCTACATCATTTGCAGATCATCAATCTCTCTATGTCATTACAGTCTGGCAACTCCCACCTGAAGTCTATGTTTTGAAATAAATCATTATCCACCACGCCGTACAAACACCATATTACAGTTACAAAATATCACATAGAAGCTCGACTAGCATTATTTCATCCTATTATATACAATTCTACCTACCAAAATGTATGCTCATCTCCTCACTTGAATTAAGACCCAATGGGGAAGGAGTCATAAAATTGATAATATACTTCAATTCTAAGATTTGTAGCATTTTTTGTCTATCACCCCCACGTGAGTTAAATTTTATCTGGTCACACACCAAATAACTGAGCAATTTTTCATCCCCCTGGTGTGCCTCATGGAAGTGGCGTGCTACAGGGTAATTCCGATCATAATTCCGAATGGCTCTCATGTGTTCCAACACTCTCTTTTTTGCTTTTTGTATAGTGCTTCCCACGTATATTTTATCACATGGGCATCTCAAACAATACACACAAAAATCAGTATTGCAATTAAAATGTCCTTTGATTTCATAGTCATTTTGTCCACTTCCCAATCTAACATTTCTGCAATTAATACTGTGTTTGCATGCTTTACATTGTTTGCAACAGTAAAATCCCATCACAACTAACCACCATATTATGACTAAGGTTGTCCCATAATGATCTACCCTTACGGAAAGTGACTGCGGGGGCATTACACATGTATGCTCCTAGATCTGGATCTGTCTGTAAAATATGCCAGTTTCTAGTAAGTATGGCCCTCATTCTGACCCTGGCGGTCGGTGATAAAGCGGCGGCCAAGCCGCCAACAGGCCGGCGGTCTAAAATATGCAATTCTGACCCTGGCGGGAACCGCCAACACAGCCCGCCAACTTAACACTCCGCCCGCCACAGCGGTACAAACAAACAGCGCGGCGGTTCCCGCCAACAGCCAGGCGGCAGACAATGTACCGCCCACCCTATTACGACCCACCAATCTGCCACCTTTTCCGGGGCGGGAGCACCGCCGATAAGAACACGGCGGAAACAGACTACGAACGGGAAAACGCCCACCTCTACGCACTCCATGTGAGATTCCGGCAGTATGGAACCAGAGTTGCAGGTCATCCCCGCACTCCTATTCCTGCTCATATACCAGGAGCACGCCCGGCGGCGCGGAAGACATCGGTGAGTACTGCACCTACGACACAGGGGAGGGAAAAGATTACCGGCACACACCCACCCACCCACACCCACTACAACACACACATCAATGCATTCCCACAGATCACTGTCACAACCCACAAACCACCCCCCTCCGAAATAATGCAAAGACCAAAAGAAGAGATCATAAACGGGCAGATATATTGAAATATGTACACCAGTAAACCCAATAAATAAATAAACTATGTACAAAATATATACAGCTACTAAATGTAGTCCAACCACTGTCCGTGGATCACAGGGGTCCTGTGCAAAGGGGCAAGGCCCAGTCCCACGACAAGAACTCCACGGAGAGAACACTGCAGGGGCATCAGAAAGAAAATAGGACAGGCACCTCAGGGGGAAGGGAAGGGGGGGCACCTCAGCCACTTGAGTACACGACGCCAGATCCACGAGGGGACTCCATGACCACTGGCCCATCCTGGGGAGAGCAAAGCCACAGTCCAAACAGTCCATACAGTGGGTGGCCTGCCCACTGGGCCATCCTGGGGAGAGCAAAGCCACAGTCCATACAGTCCATACAGTGGGTGGCCTGCCCACTGGGCCATCCTGGGGAGAGCAAAGCCACAGTCCATACAGTCCATACAGTGGGTGGCCTGCCCACTGGGCCATCCTGGGGAGAGCAAAGCCACAGTCCAAACAGTCCATACAGTGGGTGGCCTGCCCACTGGGCCATCCTGGGGAGAGCAAAGCCACAGTCCATACAGTCCATACAGTGGGTGGCCTGCCCACTGGGCCATCCTGTGGAGAGCAAAGCCACAGTCCAAACAGTCCATACAGTGGGTGGCCTGCCCACTGGGCCATCCTGGGGAGAGCAAAGCCACAGTCCAAACAGTCCATACAGTGGGTGGCCTGCCCACTGGGCCATCCTGGGGAGAGCAAAGCCACAGTCCAAACAGTCCATACAGTGGGTGGCCTGCCCACTGGGCCATCCTGGGGAGAGCAAAGCCACAGTCCAAACAGTCCATACAGTGGGTGGCCTGCCCACTGGGCCATCCTGGGGAGAGCAAAGCCACAGTCCATACAGTCCATACAGTGGGTGGCCTGCCCACTGGGCCATCCTGGGGAGAGCAAAGCCACAGTCCAAACAGTCCATACAGTGGGTGGCCTGCCCACTGGGCCATCCTGGGGAGAGCAAAGCCACAGTCCAAACAGTCCATACAGTGGGTGGCCTGCCCACTGGGCCATCCTGGGGAGAGCAAAGCCACAGTCCATACAGTCCATACAGTGGGTGGCCTGCCCACTGGGCCATCCTGGGGAGAGCAAAGCCACAGTCCATACAGTCCATAACAGACCCCACTGCCACTGGAGGAGGCAAGTTGGCCAGAGGACATCCTGCAGCCCTGCCCGAGATAGATCCTGCCCTGCCACGTCTGCCAAAGGGCCAGCGGTTCTTGCCTTGAAGGGCCCAGTTCAGCGGTTCCTGAGACGGCGGGGCCCAGTTCAGCGGTCCTTGCCCTGAAGGGCCCAGTTCAGCGGTTCTTGAGACGGCGGGGCCCAGCGGAGCGGTGCGTGAGACGGCGGGGCCCAGTTCAGCGGTCCTTGCCCTGAAGGGCCCAGTTAAGCGGTTCTTGAGACGGCGGGGCCCAGCGGAGCGGTGCGTGAGACGGCGGGGCGCAGCGGAGCGGTTCTTGAGACGGCAGGGCCCAGCGGAGCGGTGCTTGAGACGGCGGGGCCCAGCGGAGCGGTGCTTGAGACGGCGGGGCCCAGTTCAGCGGTGCTTGAGACGGCGGGGCCAAGCGGAGCGGTGCGTGAGACGGCGGGGCGCAGCGGAGCGGTTCTTGAGATGGCGGGGCCCAGCGGAGCGGTGCTTGAGACGGCGGGGCCCAGCGGAGCGGTGCTTGAGACGGAGGGGCCCAGTTCAGCGGTGCTTGAGACGGCGGGGCCCAGCGGAGCGGTTCTTGAGACGGCGGGGCCCAGCGGAGCGGTGCTTGAGACGGCGGGGCCCAGTTCAGCGGTTCTTGAGACGGCGGGGCCCAGTTCAGCGGTCCTTGCCTTGAAGGGCCCAGTTCAGCGGTTCTTGAGACGGCGGGGCCCAGCGGAGCGGTGCGTGAGACGGCGGGGCCCAGCGGAGCGGTGCTTGAGACGGCGGGGCCCAGCGGAGCGGTGCTTGAGACGGCGGGGCCCAGCGGAGCAGTGCTTGGGATGGCGGGGCCCAGCGGAGCGGTGCGTGAGACGGCGGGGCCCAGCGGAGCGGTTCTTGAGACGGCGGGGCCCAGCGGAGCGGTGCTTGAGACGGCGGGGCCCAGCGGAGCGGTGCTTGAGACGGCGGGGCCCAGTTCAGCGGTGCTTGAGACGGCGGGGCCCAGTTCAGCGGTCCTTGCCCTGAAGAACCCAGTTCAGCGGTTCTTGAGACGGCGGGGCCCAGTTCAGCGCTCCTTGCCTTGAAGGGCCCAGTTCAGCGGTTCTTGAGACGGCGGGGCCCAGTTCAGCGGTCCTTGCCTTGAAGGGCCCAGTTCAGCGGTTCTTGAGACGGCGGACGATCTATGGCCAACTGCTAATTGCCTGGTGGTGCCCTCCTGGGCAGCGGGGATGGTGCTCCTTCACTGCCCACCTGGGCTGTGGGTGGTGGGGCCCTCCTGGCCAGCTGGGCTGGGTCCTCCCTGGGCAGCGGCTATGGGGGTGGTGGGCTCTCCCGGGGCAGCTGTGCCGGTTCCTCCCGGGGCAGCGGCTATGGGGGTTGTGGGCTCCTCCTGGGCAGCAGGCCTGCTGCCTGACCTCTCCGACTTGCTGCCCTTGCCCTCCTTAGTCGTGGGCCTGTGGCCCTTTCCTCCCTTTGGAGCTGTGGCTGGTGACTGTCTCTGGGTGGTGTCCGGGGGGGATGTAGAAGGCGGGCTCCTGCGGCGCCCCTTCCGCCTTCTGCTCCTCTTCCCAGGGGGTGGGCTGGCTGTCCCCTTGCTGCTGGGCGAAGATCCAGACATGCGGGCTGGCGGGCTCCAATACCCCTGCACCCTTGTCAAGGGGGCTGCAGGGCTGGTGGTGGCTGAGGTGCTCTTCTTACCCCGACGAGAAGGAGGGGGGGGCTCAGGGTCAGGAAAGAAGTTAGTAGTGGCGAGGAAGAGCTTCTTGGGACAATGGAGAGTGGTAGGTACAGTGGGAATGGGAGTGGAGGGAGAGGATGTGGTTGTAGGTGAGTCACGTTTGCTGTCTTTGGGTGCAGGTGCAGGAGGGATAGGCTGTCGTGAGGTGGATGGCTGTTGGGTGGGTGGGTGGCTGCGTTTGTGTGGTGTGGAAGAGGGGGTGACAGACAGAGTGGGAGAGGACACAGGGGACGTGTAAATGGCAGTGGGGGTGGTGACTGCACGTGTGCGGACTGGAGTGGAGGGTGTGCTGGTGATGGAAACACTGGCTGATGGTGAGGTGAAGGGAGGTGTGAGTGTAGACGTCACAGGGAGGGAGGAGGGAGACGAGGAGGTGGGGGTCACAGAGGTGGTAGTGACTGTTGGCATGTCTGCATCGGAATGTTGCGTGTGTGAATGTCTGCGTGATCTGTGGTGCTTATGTTTGGATGAGCTTCTCTTGGGTGTTGAGGTGTGTGCAGGCTGGTCTGATGGTGTGGGTGGGACAGGCAGAGGAACAGGAGACTGGGAGGAGGGAGTTAGTAGAGGCAGGCAGGAGACAGGGACAATGGCTGCCGTCAGTGCTGAGGCCAGAGCCTGGAACGATCGCTGATGGGCAGCCTGACCCGAATGAATGCCCTCCAGGTACGCATTGCTGCGATGAACCTCCCTCTCCACCCCCTGGATGTCATTCAAAAGGGTAGTCTGCCCAACAATGAGCGTTCGGAGGAGGTCAATGACCTCCTCACTGAGGGCAGCGGGGGTAACAGGGGCAGGGCCTGAGGTGCCTGGGGCGAAGGAGATGCCCGGCTTCCTGGCAGAGCGGGCACGGGGCGAATGCTGAGGGGCTGCTGGGAGGGCGGAGATGGTGCGCTGGGTGGCGGCTGTACCTGTAATGGCGGGGGGCACGGATGGTGCCACCCCCGCAAGGGAGCCCCCTTCCGAGGACGTGTCCGTGTCGCTGCAGGGTCCAGTCGTCCCCGTCGTGGAGCTCCGCTCGCCCTCCGTCTCACTGGTCCAGTCTGACTCTGTGGCATGGCCCTCCTGGGCCATGTGAGATGCAGCTCCCTCCTGCCCCGATGCCACTTCTCCTCCGCCTGATGATGCTGATGCACACAAGCACAGAAAGACAAACAAAAAGGGGGGGGGAGAGAGAAATAAAGGGATATTGAGTACATGGATCTCCGGTACAGTTAGCGGACATGACAGACACAGATGCCCCCTGCACTAAGTTGCGCACTTGGGGTCCGCTACGCATTCCGTGGAACATGCCCTACACGCCTAGAGTTGACAACTGCACCCATGGATGACACGGCCCAGGGATGGCTGTACTGACAAACTACTGAGGGTGGTGGCTGGGGACACAGGGGCTTACGGGGGTGCCCAGCCTACAGATATCGCCCTGGCCTAGGGGGACCCCCAGCCCTCCTCCCCAACCAGACACCTCCACTGCGCGACAACAGAGTAGATAATGCTTGTACTCACCCCCTTGTGTCTGCTGTGCTGCCCTCACGCGCCCATCCAATTCAGGGTAGGCCACCGCCAGGATCCGGAACATCAGGGGGCTCAGTTGACGGCAGGCACCCCGCCTACGTTGGGAGGCCATCCCCAGCAGAGACTCGGCGGTCTTCTTGGTCCCGCGGCGGATGTCCTCCCACCTCTTGCGGCAGTGGGTGCCCCGTCGATGGTGGACCCCCAGGGTCCGGACTTCCTTGGCGATGGCACGCCAAATCCCGATCTTCTCATGGGCGCGGACCTATGTGACACGTACAGGGAGGGAGAAATACCACGTTCAAGTTTGTCAGCATTTTCCTTTCCAGTGGCCCAACTCCCCCCATCCCCGCCAGGCCCCCCGCCAGGACCCCCGCCAGGCCCAACATGCCCCCCATCCCCGCCAGGACCCCCGCCAGGCCCCCCGCCAGGCCCAACATGCCCCCCATCCCCGCCAGGCCCCCCGCCAGGCCCAACATGCCCCCCATCCCCGCCAGGCCCCCCGCCAGGACCCCCGCCAGGCCCAACATGCCCCCCATCCCCGCCAGGCCCCCCGCCAGGACCCCCGCCAGGCCCAACATGCCCCCCATCCCCGCCAGGCCCCCCGCCAGGACCCCCGCCAGGCCCAACATGCCCCCCATCCCCGCCAGGCCCCCCGCCAGGCCCAACATGCCCCCCATCCCCGCCAGGACCCCCGCCATGCCCCCCGCCAGGCCCAACATGCCCCCCATCCCCGCCAGGCCCCCCGCCATGCCCCCCGCCAGGCCCAACATGCCCCCCATCCCCGCCATGCCCCCCGCCAGGCCCAACATGCCCCCCATCCCCGCCAGGCCCCCCGCCAGGCCCCCAAGCCAGCCAGTGGCCCCAAATCCATATTGAATTAAACTCACTTGTTGGTCTGGAGGACCGTAGAGTAGCGCATACTGGGGGAGGACCCCATCCACAAGTTTCTCCAACTCCTCTCCAGTGAAGGCAGGGGCCCTTTCCCCAGGCGCAGCAGCCATTGTCCCTTCCAAACCGAGGTCACAGCAACACTTGCAGTATAGGTCCTCTCCTGTGAAAGTTCAAGTCGCAAGTGGATAAGTAGATAGAAAATGGCGGTGACGTCCGCGGCGGTGCGTACCGCGGCGGTGCGTCCCGCCACCGCCGGCGCCCTTCGCCATTGGCTCCTGAAACCCATAGGCTTCAATGTTAACCAATGCGGCTTTGCGCCGCGGTCTTTGCCCGCCGCCCGCCGGGGTGTGCCACGCCAGCGCATTGACCACACATCCCATTGTCACACTTCACAGGTCAGGCAGCCGCCATTTCCAGGGCCCACATGGCTCAATTTCAACTGCGTCACACAGGCCTAGGCCTTGCATAGCCACTCAGACACGCCATTCACTGCATAGAGAATCGTATACTGTGCTAGCTGTGAGTACGTACCTGTGGGTTGCTTGACTGTGTGCTCCATGTTGTCCTTCCTAGGCACCGTCCGCTGGGTTGGGCGAGGAGACGGATGAATCCTCCCGTGTACCGACCGCTGGTGGACCTGTCGACAATGGAAGAACGCCACATTATCCTGACCTACCGTCTTAACCGTGCCACTATCCATGAACTGTGTGCCCAGCTGGAGCCCGACCTGATGTCCCCCATCCGCCAACCCACAGGGATTCCCCCTCTGGTGCAGGTCATGTCAGTACTCCATTTCTTGGCAAGTGGGTCATTTCAGACAACCGTGGGAATTGCTTCTGGGATGTCTCAGCCCATGTTTTCGAAGGTGTTATCCAGAGTGTTGTCTGCCCTGATGAAATCCGTGAGGAGCTACATCATTTTCCCTGAGGTGGGCGAATTGGCTACAGTGAAGGGTGATTTCTACGCCCTTGGACATATTCCCAACGTAATTGGTGCCATTGATGGGACCCATGTGGCTTTGGTTCCCCCAAGAGACAGGGAGCAGGTGTACAGGAACAGAAAAAATTACCATTCAATGAACATCCAGGTGGTGTGTTTGGCTGACCAGTACATCTCGCATGTAAATGCCAAATTCCCAGGGTCAGTGCATGACGCCTACATCCTCAGGAATAGCAGCATCCCTTACGTGATGGAACAGCTACAGAGACACCGTGTATGGCTAGTGGGGGACTCTGGGTACCCCAACCTGTCGTGGCTACTGACCCCAGTAAGGAATCCCCGGACCAGGGCAGAGGAACGGTACAATGAGGCCCATGGGCGTACTAGGAGGGTGATCGAACGCACCTTTGGCCTCCTAAAGGCCAGGTTTAGGTGCCTGCATATGACAGGTGGATCCCTAATGTACTCACCTAAGAAGGTGTGTCACATCATCGTGGCCTGCTGCATGCTTCACAACCTGGCTTTGCGCCGCCAGGTGCCTTTCCTGCAGGAGGATGGTCGAGACGGTGGTGTTGTGGCAGCGGTGGAACCTGAGGAGAGTGACGAGGAGGAAGACGACGGGGCTGAAACAGACAACAGGGACAGAATCATTGAACAGTACTTCCAATAGGACACAGGTAACATTTCAAAGATAATTTAGTAAATGTTAACTACTCTCCAGCATCTCTGCTGCCTGTCTATTTGCCCCAGTGTATGATGACTGAGTTTTGGCTTTTCCCTCCCTATTTCAGATCTGGGGTCCCCACTACGAGTCCTGTGCTTCGTTTCCCCATGGACTACAGCTTTGTGGCAGCTGTTTGTTGACTTCACCATGTACAAGGACATATTTGCACTGTCATGTCAATTACAATCTATTGAAATCACAGCCAGACTCCAGATATTTTGGTGCAAAATAGGTGTTTATTTAAGTGCTCAAAATGGGATGGGTGGTTTCAAGTGGGTGGGGGCTATGGTGAAGGAATGTCCATGGCAGAGTCCAGAGTAACAGTCACACAGGTGCATTGTCCAGAGGCCTGTGGAGAGATGGAGCATGGGCAGTTCAAGGATGGACAGGGTGACAATGTGGGACAGTGGGATGACATCAGGTGGTATCCATTGCTGGCGGGGGTCTTGACATCCTACTCTGTCTTCTTGCGAGATCTCAGGGCCCTCTTGCGGGGTGGTTCTTCTCCTGCAGGAGGTGGGGGTCTGGTGGGCTGCTGCTGTGCGGGGGCCTCCTGTCCACTAGCGCCGGCGGAGGTGGTTGGCTGTTCTTGGTCCAGGCTAGTGGCAGGGGCCCTTGGGTGTTGTTGAGTGTCCGCCCTGTTGTTGACGAGGTCCTGCAGCAGCCCTACCATGGTAACCAGGGTGGTGTTGATGGCTCTGATGTCCTCCCTGTACCCCCGATAGTGTTCCTCCTGCAGTACCTGGATCTCCTGGAACCGGGCCAGTACCGTCGCCATCGTCTCCTGGGAGCGGTTGTATGCTCCCATGATGGTGGTGAGGACCGCGTGGAGAGTGGGTTCCCTGGGCCTCTCCTCCCCCCCCTGTCGCACAGCTGCCCTCCGAGTTCCCCTGTTTCCCTGGGCCTCTGCCCCCTGGCCGGTGTGCCCACTACCACTGCCCCCAGGTCCCTGTTGTTGTTGGGGTGGTGGGTTATCCTGGGTGCCCTGTAGTGGTAGACACACCGCAGATTGACGCGCCCTGGAGACAGAGGCATGGGCCCGCTGGGTGGGAGCTGTGCTGGTGTTCCCAGAGGGGTTTGGGTCTGTAGTGGCCTGGGCCTGTGTGAGGGGAACCGACTGTCCAGAGGTCCCCGATGGTCCGGGCTGGTCATCGGTGTCCAGGTCGACAGAGCTGCTGTCATCGCTGACGGCCTCTTGGGTGGGGGGTGTGGAGAATTCTGGCCCCTCCGCCGCGGTGTGTTGACGGTCGGGTCCTGCAGGGGTATAGAGGTATGGTTATAGTTTCAATGTGTGGCATATGGGTGTATCTGTGGGTTCTCGTGTCCCCAAGTGCTGGCATTCGTGTGTGGGGGCTTTGGTGAGGGTGGCTTGTGGGGGGGATGTGTATATGCATTGGGCATGCTTTGGTGATGGGTGTCCATGCTTAGTGGACGCATGCAGGCCTAGGTTTTGGGATGTGTGGGTTGTGATGGTGAGACATTGGCGGGGAATAGGTGTGCTGGGGGTGGGGGTGAGGATGGTGGTGGGGGTGAGGATGGTGGTGGGGGTGAGGGTGGGGGTGAGGATGGGGTGGGGGTGAGGGTGGGGTTCGAGGATGGGGGTGAGGGTTGGGGTCTGATTTGGCATGCAGGTGGGGGGGAAGCAGTATTGAAGCTTCAACTTACCAGTATCCATTCCTCCGCCGACTCCTGCGAGGCCGTCAGGATGCAGGATGTTCAAGACTTCCTCCTCCCATGATGTGAATTGTGGGGGTTGAGGTGGGGGTCCTCCGCCAGTCTTCTGCACGGCGATGTTGTGCCTGGATACCATGGAACGCACCTTCCCCCGTAGGTCGTTCCATCGCTTCCTGATGTCTTCCCGATTTCTGGGGTGCTGTCCCACTGCGTTCACCCTGTCGACAATCCTCTGCCATAGCTCCGTCCTCCGGGAAATGCTGGTGTATTGTATCTGTGTGCCGAACAGCTGGGGCTCTACCCGAACGATTTCCTCCACCATGACCCTGAGTTCTTCGTCTGTGAAGCGGGGTTGTCTTTGGGGTGCCATGGGGTGGTGTGTATGATGTGTGGGGTGGAGTATGTGTATTTAAGTGAGTTGAGTGTGGTGGTGTGTGTTGTTTTGTGTGTGGATAGTGTGTGGGTGATGGTGTTGAGTGGCTGTGGCTGTTATTTTTTGGATGCTGGTGTCTCGCTCTTGCCTTCTTTACGAATTTTTTAGCGTAGGGGTTTGTGGGTGATGTGGGTGTGTGTTTTATATTGTATTGTGTGTGTGGGAGTGGTGTGTGTATGTGTATCAGGTGTGTGGGATTCAAATCGTCCAATGTGGCTGAGTTTTGTTCGTTTGTGTGTATTCTGACCGCGGCGGTGTGTCCCGCCAATGGAATACCGCGTTTGAATGACCGCCGCGTGGATTCGTGGGTCGTAATGGCATGGGCGTATTTCTGTTGGCGTGACAGTGGAGGTTTTGTCACCTCCACCTTTCCGCCGACCGCTGGTCTGGCGGTCTGTTGTGGCGGTCGGATTTTCGGAGGTTTGCCTTCTGCGGGTCAGAATGACCGTGGCGGGTTTCCGCGACCGCGGCGGGATTATGGAGGATTTCTGACCGGCGGTAGGCGCCTTTTACCGCCGAGGTCAGAATGACCACCTATGTGTCTTAGATTGTATGCCTGATTTGAATAAGTTGTGATGAATCTGATTTTCTCCTCATTCATAGTGCGTTTCTGTACTTGTTATAGTAACTCCGATCTAGAACAACCTTCTACTTTTTTTATACAGCCTGCATGATGACTCTATTGCTGTATCCTCTTTCTCTAAATCTTGCGCACATAGTTTCACATTCTTGCTGATATTTTTCCCAGGTGCTACATATACGCTTGGCTCTCAATAACTCTCCGTACGGGATACTTTTAATCAAATTGGGTGGATGGGCACTTTCAGCATTTAACAGACTATTTCCTGCAGTTGCCTTTCTGTATAATCTTGTATTCACCAAATCATTCTCCACACTTACTTCCACATCCAGGAACTGGATTGACGTCCTACTGTGCTGCTCACTTAATTTAAGATTATGGGGATCATTCTGACCCTGGCGGTCATGGACCGCCAGGGCCAACGACCGCGGAAGCAGCGGTACAGCCACGGTCAGAAAAGGGAAACCGGCGGTTTCCCGCCGGTTTCCCGCGGCCCCAGGGAAGGGGATTCCGACCCCCTTCCCGCCATCCTGTTTCTGGTGGTTTTCACCGCCAGAAACAGGATGGCGGGAACGGGTGTCGTGGGGCCCCCTAACAGGGCCCCATGAAGATTTTCAGTGTCTGCTTGGCAGACACTGAATATCGCGACCGGTGCAACTGCACCCATTGCACACCAGCAACTCCGCCGGCTCCATTCGGAGCCGGCTTCCTCGTTGCTGGGGCTTTCCCGCTGGGCGGGCGGGCGGCCTTTTGGCGGTCGCTCGCCAGCCCAGCGGGAAAGTCAGAATGACCACCGCGGTCTTTTGACCGCGGTACGGTCTTCTGGCGGTTCCCGCCAGGCGGCCGGCTTACGCCTCCCGCGGGGGTCAGAATGACCCCCTATATTCGCCCATGAAGAGATTTGCATAGCTGGGAGCAAAACATGTGCCCATAGCTGTCCCTTGTATTTGCCTATATATTCGATTATCAAATAGAAAAAAATTGTTAGTAAGGCAATACCAGATCATGTCACACAATTTGAATTGTGACTCCCCCATCCGTGATCAAGGCTACGGCTGAAACGCGTTGGGAGGAACTAACTTGTGCCATCTCTAATATATTTTTCAACTTTCCGAAGGTGTCTTGATGTTTCTTTGTAACTGGACAAGGAATTCTTGGATATATGTTTATGGGACTCCCGATCCCATGGTCAGACCGCTACGTTTGAGCCTCGTTATTTCAGATATGTAACTGGAAAATATATATATACATATATATATATATATATTTATATATATATATATATATATATATATATATATTCAATTCGATATGTGTGTGTTATTACAGGAATGCAAAACTTATTTTTGAAATCCCTTATGTTAATTTTGCAGTCAGGCGACTTTACTCACACTGAGAACATAATGTGATTAAACATACTTCGCAAGGTGCGCTCAAGAGCGGAAATGACCAGTGATTTTGTGCACACCCACAGATTCCACATTTGCAGGTATTAACATATTTCTCTTTGATCCATTCCTATCCTGGAAAAGGGCAGGAGTAAAACTCTTTCCATAGGGTGAGTCAGAAGGGGACATGCAGAAAACAAAATGTGGTTTTAAAGGAAGTGCAAATATATTTTACCCTTGAAGAAAAAAGAATAAAGTGAAAGAAAAAGCATTTGCGCCTGCATGAGGAAAAATATATCTGCATATTTTGTCATGTGGAAATGGACTTCATAGAAGTTTTCAAGAAACATGCATGGTAGGCTGCTCTTTTTTGCATGTTTGCAGGTGCAACCTGTCAAATTAACTGCTAAACATTCAGGTTTAGATGTGGTCAGTTTTTGGGAATCATACCTGCAGTTTTACCTATCACCACACATTTCCTAACTTTTCCATCCCACTCATGGTCTCTTTTCTATATCCCATTGCTTCGTGTTCTTTCTAACACATACCTGGCCTTTTGTATGCCACAACATATTCAATCTAATCTCTATGTCACACAAACTGTGCATTTTCTACCACCATACATGCAGATTCACTGGCATTGAAGTGCTGGTCTAAGTTGAAGTTTTGTTTGAAATGCTTTGGTCTGAAGGAACAATTTGGAATAAAGTTGGACATTTCTGAATTAGAGTCATTTGATAAGGTGAGGATAAATGTGGATGGTCCCAAGTGCCAGAACAGGAAGTAAACAAAGCAACTTTATACTTATGCATCACCAATGTGTTAACACCTGGCATGTTCTCATTGTGCCTCTAGGTCGAAAGCCACAAGATGGCTGACAGAAAACCAGGAGATCAGTAAGTCCAAGCAAATCTCACTTTTGACAGTGGCAGAGCACCTGGGCCTGCCACCTTCTTGGGTTATGGAGCACCAGGCTGAGGACACATGTGCATAGCCAGGAATGTTCCATCCCAATGTAGTCATTTCTGTCCTGGGCACCAGACAGACTACTGATATAAGGTGCCTAAGCCTAAATAAAGCTCTCTTAGAAAGTTGTTCCCATCATCTCCAAGCTGGACATTGAGGCTGAGACTCAATTTGTCTTTACTAAAGTTTCCTGTGCATTGTAGATTTGATTGTAAAATGTTGCCATCAGCAACATGGTGCTTTGGGATCTTATGACAGACCAGAATGACCGCGATGTACAGAACAGAAGAAATCCACTTTTGCTGATTACTTTCACATCTCTGGGGTTCATTCAATCAAGCTGAGATTTTTTGACATTTAGATAGATTGCAAGTGTCTACGGGCTTCAGTGTTTGAGCCTCCCTTAGGATTTGCAAGTAAATTAATGGATGGTGCTTAAGGATAGAATCTGTGATTCATTTGGAAAGCTGACAAAGGAAAGAAGAAGAACTACTGTCACCCAGTCTGGCAGCATTTATGAGTAAAGTCTCATCCAACATTGCATCTTGTAGAACAAAATGATGGCAGGTTATTTTGAAATTGTCAGCCATATAAGCTGGTCTGCAATAAAACACATCACTTTTTAATCTAAGGAGGTCAAGGTAGTGGAGTCCTCTAATTGGTTCAATTCATTTGCCCAAAAAGGATTGGCCATTTATCCATTCGGGCATCTCCCGGAGGGGCTAGAGGTATTGAAGGACTAGTTTTAAAGGTCGAGGTCACTATCTCATTCTATGAGTGCAATCACCAGCTATTTCAGAAGTAATGATTCACACCCAGTGAACAGTAGGTTAGCTTCAATGCTGCGGCTCGTGAGGAAGATCCTTGCAAAGCGAATTTTAGACAGCAACAAGCGTGATCCATGGGCCCAGATTCATGATATGGACATTCAGATTGCACAGTCGCTGCACAGACTGTCAGAGACAGAAAAGCTTTAGTCAAGATATGATACTTGCAACACATATCAAAAAGCCTAATTTTAGGCGCATTCGCATCTTAGAAAGCTCCTTAGAAGTAGAAGATTGTTAGTCATGCTTATCCAGATGTGGGTATGGGGGGGTGCAGGGGAACGTGAGAAGAGACCGCACAAAGATAGCTTGACCTGTCTTATGAGCCCATTCAAATCCAAAAACAAACAGTATGCTGAAAAATTGCACAACAACTCACACGTTGGAGGCAAAGGATTTCAAAGGCAGCCCTAAATACAGCACATTTTCTGACTCCAGTCACAAGCCCAGGGAAGCGGTAAACAGCAGTATTCTGTCCTCCTGCATCATGAAGAGAGCTACATGACCAAAAGCCAATTGGAGCATTTTTGTTGGGGGATGGGGGTCATCTCAGGATAGAAAATGTAATATCAACCTGCACATACATCAACTCCAATATTACCAACTAACACCATCTCAGCAAGCTACGTAGATGTGAAGTGTGAAATCTATACCTTCCCTACCTTCCCATATATGTTTATTTTGAATATAATGTAGTTGATATTGTGGTGTCAATCTTTGTGCAAGTTGATATCAGTGGCTTAAGATAAAATGATGCCCCCCCCGGCAGAACGGTCTCAATAGGAGCTCTTTTAACTGTAGGAGCCCCTCTCTTACATTGCAGAGGCCTGCTCGGTAAAGCAAAGTGGCTTTCCAGAGCGTTTATTTCTCATTCCATGCCACTGCACGGATTCTGTTGGCATGCAATGGCATGGCTTCCAGCGTGAGGGGGTCCCCTCCAGAACAAGAAACCCTGCCCCATCCCACACCACAGGGGCTGGGGGGACCTCTGTTACACCCGTGATTGATATTATTAACTTTGATAATGTGGCATGCAACCGCATTTAGGAACTTCGGCCCAGATTTATGTTAAAGTGGCGTAGCGCGATGCTGTGCCAAAAATAGCAGCGCTGCGCCACTTTAGAAATGCAGAGGTGTACCGTATTTAGAGGAATACAGTGCACCCCTGCGTTTCCCCCTGTGCTGGCGCTGAATTAAGATGTCTAGCGCCAACGCAGGCAGCCTTGCACCATAGTGCAAGGGTGTCTGTATTGAGGGGATACATTGTTTATGCGCAGGAAGGTGTCCCTTCCTGCACGTAAACAATCATCCATGACATGTTGCTTCTTCTGTGTGTGCTGCAGAATGCAAAAAGCATTTCTCCTCATTTTGCTATGCTAATGCCACCCCTGGGGTGGCGTTAGTTTTGGTAACGTTTTTTTCGTGCTACATTTTAAGGTGTGGGCAAATCAGTTTCTGAGTTTAGTGATGTATGTGCGAAGGTAGAGGTTTCTGAACATTAAATGACAAGTACCTAAATTGTGATGATTTTTTTGTTACAGTTTATTTCTCATGAAGTTTGATAGTCCTTGAAATAAACTATAATAACCAATTATTTGCTACTTTATTCCACTGACATGTGAGAGATGGTGTTTATTTGGTGGGTGGATCTGTCATTTAGACCCCTTCCCTAAAGTTGGGCACAACAAAATACATTGTGCCTAGTGGTGACTTATTCATCGGGGAAAATAATAATAATGTATGCAACTGGTATTCATGTCCTTTTTGCCCATGCTACGCAACCATTTGACTCATTTTGCATAAGAAGGTAATGAGTCTGTAACCAAGAGAAAGCACAATTTTCTCTCAGCTCCTGAGAGGCAGTGCTGCTATGACATGCAGAATTACTGTCTGCAAATGTCTGAGTGCTTGATGACCTTATGGGGAATGGGCTTAGGGTGTGCCTCAGAGTCATTCCCACTGACTATCTCATGGCAGGCATATATGTGACATCTTAAGAACCCAATTCAGAATACTTTCGGACCTGCGGTTGATCAGAAGGCTTCTCGGCCCTGTGGAAGATGAGAATACCATTTCTGGACCTTAGGAAGATCAGAAGAGGCCTGAACCTTCAGCCTGAAACTTGAGAAGACGTCAGAAGGGATGGACCTGCTCTGTCTTGTACCCAGGGCAAAGAAATTGACCCCAAGGGTCCTAAGGCTTTTTGAAGGGTCATAGGACTCCAAGGGGCATATTTATACTTGTTGGTGCAAACTGCACTAACGCAGTTTTGCATCAAAATGTTTTGCACCGGCTTGCACCATTCTTGACCGCCAGCCGAGCACCACATTTATAGAATGGTGCAAGCCGGCGCAAACATTCGCCGAGTGGGGGTGGCGGTATGGGAGAAGGGGGTTTTGCACCACAAAATGACGTTAGGCAGGTTAGAGTAAAACAAAATTACTTTAACCAGCCTAGCGTAATTTTCTGACGCAAAACCATCAATACCACATCACTCCTGTCATAGAAAAGACAGAAGTCATGCCCACCACCCCAATGGCCAGCACAGGGGGGCAGGGTATCCTGGGCATGGCCGTTGCACCCCAATGGCACTTAAAAAAATTAAATAAAATACTTACCAGTACTTACCTATACGTACCTGGGATGGGGTCCCACATCCGCCGCTGTCCCTCTGGTGTGGGTGGGGGTTTCCCTGGAGCCTTGGGAGGGCACCTGTGGGCTTATTCCATGGTCTTCCAGCATGGAAATAGGCCCACAGGTCCCCTAATGCCTGCCCTGAGCCAGGCGTTAAATAAGGGTGCAAAGCAGGCTTTGCACCATTATTTGACCCCTCCTCCCCCGTGCGTGATTTTAGCACGGGGATAAATATGGCGCTAAGGCCATAGTGTCATTTTTCGCACAGGAACGTCTACCTTGCATCTCATTGGCGCAAGGTAGGTTCCCACGTCCCAAAAATGACTTTGGCCCTCATTACAACCGTGGCGGTAAATGCGCCTACCGCCGTGCTGACGGTCGCCAACATACCATGCCCGCAATGGTATTCCGCTATGGGTTTTATGACCCACACTGAGAATAACGCCACAATTCAGACACCCACACAAGTCCGCCAGCCCGAAGGTTAGTGATAAACTGGCTATAGCACAACCCACACCGTTACGCCAACAAGAATATGCCCACAGTATCACGACCCATGAATCAACGTGGCGGTCTTTCAACCGCAGTGAACCATTGGCGGTACATATCGCTGCGCTCAATATACACACACATTTACAAACACCACCACATTGGAAAATTCAAACTAGACACACCTGACACACATACACACACCACACTCACACCACTATAAAACACACACCCATATTACCCACAACCCTTTCAACGAAAAAAAAGATTGCAACACAGAGAGACACAAGCCAGGAGCACCCACTCAATCAGAGGCACAGAACACCATCACCCATACACCATCCACGCACATCACAGCATACACCCCAACACATCACCCCACACATCACCCCACACATCCTCACACATATCACTCACACCACATCCATGGCACCCCAAAGACACCTCATGTTTTCAGAGGAGGAGCTAAGGGTCATGGTGGTGGAAATCATCCGGGTAGAGCCACAGCTTTTCGGATCACAGGTGCAGCAGATGTCTATTGCTAGGAAGATGGAGCTATGGTGGAGAATCGTGGACAGGGGCAACGCCATGGGACAGCACCCAAGAACCAGGGATGAGATCAGGAAGAGGTGGAACGACCTACGGGGGAAGGTGCGTTCCGTGGTTGCAAGACACCAGGTAGCCGTACAGACGACTGGCGGTGGACCCCCACCTCCTACCCCACAACTAACAACATGGGAGGAGCAAGTCTTGGCAATTATGCATCCTGAGGGCCTCGCATGAGTAGTAGGAAGACTGGCCTCTGGTAAGTCAAATCTTTACTACTTTATCCCCCCACCCTACCTGCATGCCATCAGAAACTCCTACCCCTACCCTCACCCCATCACTCCACCACCTCACACATACCCCACCATCACAACCCACCCATCCCAATACCAAGCCCTGCATGTAACACCAAAGCATGGACCCCCAACACAAACCTGCATGGACACCCATCACCACAGCATGCTAGTAGAGAGACCCACCCAGACCACAACATCACCACTCACACACGGCCAAGCTGATAGGGAAATCACAATCATACAGGGAAACACACCCATGCAGAAGATGGCACACGCAGATACAATTACACTGCATTTGCATCCCCATAGGACCCATACTCAACGTCACCGGAGAGGAGGTGCCAGTTACATCCAGTCCTCCCCTGAAGAGGCCCCCAGTGATGACAGCAGCTCTGCACGCCTGGATCACGATGACCAACCTGGCCCATCTGGGACCTCTGGACAGTCGGTCCCCCTGCCACAGTCCCAACCCACCTCAGAGCCTCCCCCCCCAGGAAACACCACCACACCACCCACTCAGCGGGTCCATGCCACTGTCCCCAGGACACGTCAATCAGCAGTGTGTTCACCACTACAGGGACCCCAGGCAACCCCACAAACCCAGGATGATCAGGGACCTGGGGTCAGTGGCAGTGGGCACACAGTTCAGGGGACAGAGGCACAGAACAACAGGGAAGCTGGGAAGACTGCTGTGTGACAGGGGGAACCCACTCTCCACAAGACACTCTCCAACATCCTGGGAGCATACCACCATTGCCAGGAGACCATGGGCCAGATATTGGCCAAATTGCAGGAGACCCAGCGGCTGCAGGAAGGACATTACCTGAGGATCAGGGATGACCTAAAAAACATCTACACCATCCTAGTCACCATTGCAGGTGTGCTGGCTGACATGGGCAAGACCATGAGGGAGGCAGTGGCACAACAACGGGCGCCTGACACTAGCCAAACCGATGAACAGCCTTCCACCTCCGCCGGCGCTAGTGGACAGGAGGCCCACCACAGGACCAACAGGCCAAAAGCACCCCACCCCCTGCAGAAGGAGAACCACCCCACAAACGGTCCCTGAGATCCAGTCTGAAGCCAGAGAACATTGCCAAGACCTCTGCCAGGAAATAAGACTCTCCTGATTGTCACCCTTCTGTCCCACTCTGTCACCCTGTCCACCTTGAACTGCCATTAGTCCCCTTCCTTTGCCTCATTGGACAATGCACCTGTGATACCAAGAGACTGGACTCTACCATGGACTTTCCTCCACCATCAGCCAAGCCCATTGCACATTACCCTCTACTTATGAGCACTTCAATAAACACCCTTGGAGCAAATACTAATCTTGACTCTGTCAAATGATTCACAAATGTATTAGTACAACATCATCAAAGCACTGCAACTCAAATTTACAGTGAAATATACTTTGGAATGACCTTTGGTGGGCAGCAGTACACATAGCAGGAGCTAGAGTGGGGCACAGAGATCTGAAAATAGAGATGCCAAAGGGTACATTCAGTGGCCATAGACATAGGGAAAGAGGCTGCCATGTACAATGTACAACAGATAACTGAAATGTAAAGTGAACTTACAGTGTCTTATCTCTGCCTCCTCTTCCTCACTGTCCACAGGCTCCACCGCTGCCACAAGACCATCTCCAGATCCATTCTCCTGCAGAAAAGGCACCTGGTGTCTCAAGGCCAGGTTGTGCAACATGCAACGATGATCTGGCACACCTTCTTGGGTGAGTAGTTCAGGGAAACACCGGTCAGATGGAGGCACCGGAACCAGGCCTTCAGGAGGCCGAAGGTCCTTTCAATAATCCTCCTTGTGCATCCATGTGCCTCATTGTAACGTTCCTCTGCCCTTGTCCTGGCATTCCTCACTGGGGTCAGTAGCCATGAGAGGTTGGGGTAACCAGAGTCACCTGCAAATATACGAGGGATACCTGTTAGACATACACTCACCCTTAGGGACAACCCCACACCCAGACACCTACTCCTAGTGTGTGGGGACCTTTGGCTCACCTACTAGCCACACCCGGTGCCTCTGGAGTTGGCCCATCACATATGGGATGCTGCTATTCCTCAAGATAAAGGCATCATGCACAGAGCCAGGGTATTTGGCATTCACATGAGAGATGTACTGGTCCACCAAACACACCATCTGCACATTCATAGAGTAATAGCTTTTTCTATTCCTGAAAACATGTTCATTTCTCCGGGGGAGGACAAATGCCACATGTGTACCATCGATGGCACCAATGATGTTGGGGTATGTCCCAGGGCATAAAAGTCAGTGTGGCCAAATCCTCCACTTGGGGGAATACAATGTAGCTGCGCATGTGTTTCAGCAGGGCAGATAACACTCTGGTCAACACGTTGGAGAACATTGGCTGAGACATCACTGTTGTCATGGCCACTGTTGTTTCGAAGGAACCACTTGCCAGGAAATAGATCACTGACAGCACCTGCATTAGAGGGGGGATACCTGTGGGCTGGCGGATAGCTGACATCAGGTCTGGCTCCAATTGGGCACACAGTTCTTGGATTGTGGCACGATCAAGTCTGTAGGTTATAATAATGTGTCTGTCCTCCATTGTCGCAAGGCCCACCAGGGTTCTGTACACGGGAGGATGCCGCCATCTCATATTCAGCCTCAGCGGTTGAAACCTATGGAAGAAAATGGTGAGCAGAGGGTCATATTCCCACATCTATTGCACTAATGATGATTTGTTTACTTTACAGAAACAAAATGTAAATCTGACAATTAATTGCTGTGCCAATGTCTGCTGTGATGCAGGTAGGTGCCATGCCCTGTGCCCCCCTGAAATGGCAGATGCCTGACCTGTGAGGAGGGACAAGTCAGAAATGGGGTAATTGTGCTGGCGTTGTGCGCCGTTGCGTTAGGCTGTCGAAGACCGGCGTGCAACTTTGCATTGGTTATCATTGGGCCCACTGGGTTCCAGGAGCCAATGGCGATGTACGCTGGCGGTGACGGTATGCACCGTGCGTACATCACTGCCATTTTCTATCTATCCACTCACTTGCTAGCTGACCTTCAACAGGAGAGGACCTACACTGCAAGTGCTGCTGTGACCTGTCTCTGGAACCGACCATGGCTCATGTGTCTGGGGAAAGGGCCCCTGCTTTCACTGCAGAGGAGTTGGACAAACTGGTGGATGGGGTCCTACTCCAGTACATGTTACTCTACGGTCTTCCAGACAAACAGGTGAGTACACTGTGAGCATGATGCGTGGGCCATGAATGTATGGAGTGCTGTGTGTGTAAGCCACATGTAGGGGAGGGGGCAGATGCGTCCTGGCCAGAGTGCAGCATAAAGTGGTCAATGTATGTGTGTCAGGGGATGGGAGGGATCTGGTGGGCCATGAGTCTGACGGTCCAGACGGTTGACTAATTCCATTTTCTGCTGTCTTTTCCCTGCAGGTCAGCGCCCACCAGAAAAGGGGTATTTGGCGTGCCATCGCCAAGGAGGTGTGGACCCTGGGGGGGTTTGAGAGCTGGAGCACCCACTGCCGCAAGAGGTGGGAGGACCTGCGCTGCTGAGCAAAAAAGACGGCAGAGGCCCAGCTGGGGCTGGCCTCCCAACAAGGAAGGGGTGCCCGTTGCACCATGACCCCCTTGATGTTCCGCATCCTGGAGGATGGGCACTTGAAGGCATCACAGCAGCCACAAGGGGGTGAGTACAGATTCTGAATCATGACTTTGGGCACATTAAGAGTTACCTGGGTGGGGAATGTGGGCTATGGGTGCCCCTAGGCCAGGGCGAAGATGGCAGGGTAGGTCCCTTGTTGGGCAGGCTCTGAAGCACTCCTATACCAATAGTGTTAGTGGCCATCTACTACTGGGCAGGGTCCTGTGGGTTTCTGGTGCGCAGCTGATGGCATTAGGCATTGTACCCCATGGGCTGGTGACTATCTTAGTAAATGGTTGGGCATTGCCTAGTGCATAGGGCTGCTCCCTGTGTGTTGTGTATGCCAAAGGTAGTGGTGTTGCTGGCATTGAACAAGTGTATCCTCTGTCTCCCCCCCATTTTTGTTTTGTCACCCTGTCCTTATGTGCATTAGCATGGCGGAGGAGCAGAGGCACCGGCGACTGTCAACACCAGGACAGTGCGCTCTACGGGCATCTAGAATGCAAAAACCCAACACTTGCAAGATAAAGTAATTTATGCATTGTGATGATATGTTATTGTTTAACCTTTTGCATTGCAGAATTCCATCCAAAAGATTCATTTTTAAGGTGCTTATAAATACTGTACATTTACAATGTATTGCTGCAGACATTCAGAGTGTGTTAGGGTGTGGTCCCTTTCCAGGGCCTTCTGGAGACTTTCCCTGCAACATGCCTGGGCGTGGTTCTAGGCTGGGCCAAGACTCTATAAAAGAGAGTCAGCCCAACTTCCAGTGCTCACTATTCAGAGGTCCCGGTGCAGAGCAGCAGCTTCTTCCTGAACTCCTGTCCCGAAGGCCTATTTGGATTTTCCAGTCTTCTGCACTCATCTCTCATTGGTGATCACTGTTTCCAGGCGGTAAGATGGTGTTTGGACATTTCCCAACACCGTAATTGAGAATCTACATATTCTTGCTTTTAATTCTTAAATGAATTACAGATTACTTGTGCGCTGCCATTTTTTGACATTTGTATAGTGGTTTGCAAATAGGGAGGACGCGCAATTTATTCCATAAAGATTTGACTTCGTTATTACATTATTGTTCATTGCGCGCTGATATTTCTTGACATTTATATGATGTTTTACGAGTTGGCAAGACGTGCGACTCGTTTCATGAGCACTTAACTTTGTTGTTCATTGCGCGCCATCTTTTCTTGACATTTACATGGTGGCATTCGAATCTGCGAAACGCGCGATTCACTTCTCGTGTGTAATTCATGCTGTTCATTGTGCGCTATCATTTTCTGGCATTTACATGGTGGCATTCGAATCGGCAACACGCGCGATTCTTTCCTTGAGTGTTTTTTCATGTTGGAAATTGTGTGCTACTATTTCTTGGCATTTGTATGGTGGCATTTGAATCGACAAGACGCGCGATTCTTTCCCTGAGTGCTTTTCATGTTGTTCATTGTGTGCTACTATTTCTTGGCATTTGTATGGTGGCATTTGAATCGGCAAGACGCGCAATTCTTTCCTCGTGTATAAATAATGTAAGTTACTGTGCGCTACCATTCTAAGACATTTTCTTGGTAGCATTTCAAGTTGACACGTCGCATGATTTATTCCTTGAATCTACGTTGTGTGATTTCATGGTGCACAAACCTTTATGGTGTTTAATACTCATATAAAAATCTGCAATGTGCGCAATTTACTTCCAAATGTTTTTTCTGAGATGAACACAAAAATACCAGAATTTTAGATGTAATGCTGTGTGTTCCTGATATGTATTCATAAAAGGAGATTCATATGGTTGTTTAGAAATTGCTCAGAGTGTTTCCTGATTCTCATACTAAAGAAAGTACTTGAATCTGAAAGTCCTATTTAACTTTTCCTGTTTCCTCCTCAGGTATTCGGTCATCTAAAGCCTAGTCAGTTTTAGGATTATTCCAGGGTTGTTCATGTTTTTTCGGAAAAGACGAAGCTTAGAGTTGTAGCATGGTACTGATTTCATGAGATGTAATTTTGATGTTGTGTTTTAACCTTTTGCTTCCTACAGGTCTCCTTCCCAGCTGTTCCCGTCCTAATCCACTTTTCCCCACTTGGACTCTCTTAGACTCTGTGATAAATCTAATCAGAGTATTGGAGCTGTCTTGTGGTGGAAGTGTTGGGAACGTGCACGGACCCCGAGGATCTGGTGACTCTGACAGAATAGTGAGCGCGTGAATTATTATCCTCCTGGTTTGTGTATGTTCTCAGCATGGCCACACTGGACGAGCTAGTCAAGGCTATCACCCAGCTCCAGTCAGAAGTGGTATCATCAAAGGATTTGACAAATAGTCTAGCTGAGAGGGTGAGTCAGTTACAGAATAAGGTTGAGAAGAAAGAACAAAGTCCCACAGGTGTGTCTTGGCCAGGTACTTCTTCTCAGACTTCTGGAGGTAGTCCGACTAACATTTTCCTCAATGTTCCTTCAGCCATTCCTTTAGCTCCCCCAGAACGCTTCTCAGGTGATCCCTTGAAAGCGCAATCGTTTCTGGTTCAAGTGGAACTTCACTTCACCTGCAGACCACATACTTTCCCCGATGCCCAGTCTAAAGTAGCTTTCTTGTTGTCATATCTGTCTGGAGATGCAGCTTCCTGGGCTATTCCTCTTGTGCGTAAAAATAGTCCCCTGTTGTACAACTGGAAACATTTTGTTCGTGAATTCGAGAGAGTTTTTGATCGTAGAACTGTAACACAGTCAGCAGATCGTGAATTATTAGACTTACGCCAAGGGAATCAGGACTTAGGGGGTCATTCCAACCCTGGCGGTCGGTGTTAAAGCGGCGGTCAAACCGCCAACAGGCTGGCGGTAAAAAAAATGCAATTCCGATCCTAGCGGAAACCGCCAACAGAGACCGCCACTTTAACACACCGCCCGCCACAGCGGTACAAACAAACAGCGCGGCGGTCACCGCCAACAGACAGGCGGGAGACAATGTACCGCCCACCCTATCACAACCCACCAATCCGCCACCTTTTCCGGGGCGGTAGCCCCGCCGATAAAAACAAGGCGGAAACAGACATTTCAAACGGAAAACGCTCACCTCCATACACCCCACAAGGAATCTGGACAGCATGGAACCCGAACTACACATCCTACCAGCCATTGTCTTCCTGCTCCTCTACCAGGAGCACGAACGCCGGCGCAGAAGACAACGGTGAGTACTGCACCTACGACACAGGGGAGGGGGAGGCAAAAGATTACGGGGACACACATATGCGACACACCCACCCTCACCCTCAACCACTACAACACACACATCAATGCATAACAACACATCACAGTTACACCCCCAAAACCCCCGGAAGAATGCAAAGGCAAAAGGAAATGATTATAAATATAGAATTATATTGTAAGACTGAGTATAAAATATATCACACATCTATAACTTTATATACATAAATTGTCCAGTCCGATATGTCCATCAGCCATTGTTCGTGGGCCACTGGGCCAAAACACATGGGCAAAGCCCACACAGGATACCTGCCTCCAACGGAGAAAACACTGCAGGGGCATCAGATAGGAAAACTACAGGCACCTCAGGGGGAAGGGAAGGGGGGGCACCTCAGCCAGATGAGTCCACGACGCCAGATCCACAAGGGGCCTCCATGGCCACTGTGCCATCCTGGGGAGTGCAAAGCCACAGTTTCTCAAGTCTCTACAGTGAGTGGGTTGCCCACTGTGCCATCCTGGGGAGTGCAAAGCCACAGTCTCTCAAGTCTCTACAGTGGGTGGCTTGCCCACTGCCATATCCTGGGGAGTGCAAAGCCACAGTCTCTCAAGTCTCTACAGTGGGTGGGTTGCCCACTGTGCCATCCTGGGGAGTGCAAAGCCACAGTCTCTCAAGTCTCTACAGTGGGTGGTTTGCCCACTGTTCAATCCTGGGGAGTGCAAAGCCACAGTCTCTCAAGTGGATAACAGTCTCCACGGGTACTGGAGGGGGACTAGTGCCCAGAGTGCTTCGTGCAGCCCTGCCCGACACAGATGCGGGCCTGCCCCTTCCGCCAATGGGCCAGCAGTGCTTGAGATGAAGGGCCCAGTTCAGCTGTGCTTGAGATGAAGGGCCCAGTTCAGCAGTGCTTGAGACGGCGGTGCCCAGCGGAGCGGTGCTTGAGATGAAGGGCCCAGTGCAGCGGTTCTAGAGATGAAGGGCCCAGTTCAGCGGTGCTTGAGATGAAGGGCCCAGTTCAGCGGTGCTTGAGATGAAGGGCCCAGTTCAGCGGTGCTTGAGATGAAGGGCCCAGTTCAGCGGTGCTTGAGATGAAGGGCCCAGTGCAGCGGTTCTTGAGACGGCGGTGCCCAGCGGAGCGGTGCTTGAGATGAAGGGCCCAGTTCAGCGGTGCTTGAGATGGAGGGCCCAGTTCAGCGGTGCTTGAGATGAAGGGCCCAGTTCAGCGGTGCTTGAGATGAAGGGCCCAGTTCAGCGGTGCTTGAGATGAAGGGCCCAGTGCAGCGGTTCTTGAGACGGCGGTGCCCAGCGGAGCGGTGCTTGAGATGAAGGGCCCAGTGCAGCGGTTCTAGAGATGAAGGGCCAAGTTCAGTGGTGCTTGAGATGAAGGGCCCAGTTCAGCGGTCTTGAGATGAAGGGCCCAGTTCAGCGGTGCTTGAGATGAAGGGCCCAGTTCAGCGGTGCTTGAGACGGCGGTGCCCAGCGGAGCGGTGCTTGAGATGAAAGGCCCTGTTCAGCGGTGCTTGCCCTGTTCAGCGGTGCTTGCCTTGGCGGTCCTTGTCCTGTTCAGCGGTGCTTGCCTTGGCGGTCCTTGCCTTGTTCAGCGGTCCTTGCCCTGTTCAGCGGTGCTTGCCCTGTTCAGCGGTGCTTGCCTTGGCGGTCCTTGCCCTGTTCAGCAGTGCTTGCATTGGCGGTCCTTGCCCTGTTCAGCGGTCCTTGCCCTGTTCAGCAGTGCTTGCCCTGTTCAGCAGTGCTTGCCTTGGCGGTCCTTGCCCTGGTCAGCAGTGCTTGCCTTGGCGGTCCTTGCCCAGTTCAGCGGTGCTTGAAAAGGCGGTGCCCAGCGGAGGGGTGCTTGAGATGAAGGGCCCAGTGCTGCGGTTCTAGAGATGAAGGGCCCAGTTCAGCGGTGCTTGAGATGAAGGGCCCAGTTCAGCGGTGCTTGAGATGAAGGGCCCAGTTCAGCGGTGCTTGAGATGAAGGGCCCAGTTCAGCGGTGCTTGAGATGAAGGGCCCAGTTCAGCGGTGCTTGAGACAGCGGTGCCCAGCGGAGCGGTGCTTGAGATGAAGGGCCCTGTTCAGCGGTGCTTGCCCTGTTCAGCGGTGCTTGCCTTGGCGGTCCTTGCCCTGTTCAGCGGTGCTTGCCTTGGCGGTCCTTGCCTTGTTCAGCGGTCCTTGCCCTGTTCAGCGGTGCTTGCCCTGTTCAGCGGTGCTTGCCTTGGCGGTCCTTGCCCTGTTCAGCGGTGCTTGCCTTGGCGGTCCTTGCCCTGTTCAGCGGTCCTTGCCCTGTTCAGCGGTGCTTGCCCTGTTCAGCAGTGCTTGCCTTGGCGGTCCTTGCCCTGTTCAGCGGTGCTTGCCTTGGCGGTCCTTGCCCAGTTCAGTGGTGCTTGAAACGGCGGTGCCCAGCGGAGCGGTGCTTGAGATGAAGGGCCCAGTGCAGCGGTTCTAGAGATGAAGGGCCCAGTTCAGCGGTGCTTGAGATGAAGGGCCCAGTTCAGCGGTGCTTGAGATGAAGGGCCCAGTTCAGCGGTGCTTGAGATGAAGGGCCCAGTTCAGCGGTGCTTGAGACAGCGGTGCCCAGCGGAGCGGTGCTTGAGATGAAGGGCCCTGTTCAGCGGTGCTTGCCCTGTTCAGCGGTGCTTGCCTTGGCGGTCCTTGCCCTGTTCAGCGGTGCTCGCCTTGGCGGTCCTTGCCTTGTTCAGCGGTCCTTGCCCTGTTCAGCGGTGCTTGCCCTGTTCAGCGGTGCTTGCCTTGGCGGTCCTTGCCCTGTTCAGCGGTGCTTGCCTTGGCGGTCCTTGCCCTGTTCAGCGGTCCTTGCCCTGTTCAGCGGTGCTTGCCCTGTTCAGCAGTGCTTGCCTTGGCGGTCCTTGCCCTGTTCAGCGGTGCTTACCTTGGCGGTCCTTGCCCAGTTCAGCGGTGCTTGAAACGGCGGTGCCCAGCGGAGCGGTGCTTGAGATGAAGGGCCCAGTGCAGCGGTTCTAGAGATGAAGGGCCCAGTTCAGCGGTGCTTGAGATGAAGGGCCCAGTTCAGCGGTGCTTGAGATGAAGGGCCCAGTTCAGCAGTGCTTGAGATGAAGGGCCCAGTGCAGCGGTTCTTGAGACGGCGGTGCCCAGCAGAGCGGTGCTTGAGATGAAGGGCCCAGTTCAGCAGTGCTTGAGACGGCGGTGCCCAGCGGAGCGGTGCTTGAGATGAAGGGCCCAGTGCAGCGGTTCTAGAGATGAAGGGCCCAGTTCAGCGGTGCTTGAGATGAAGGGCCCAGTTCAGCAGTGCTTGAGATGAAGGGCCCAGTTCAGCGGTGCTTGAGATGAAGGGCCCAGTTCAGCGGTGCTTGAGATGAAGGGCCCAGTGCAGCGGTTCTTGAGACGGCGGTGCCCAGCGGAGCGGTGCTTGAGATGAAGGGCCCAGTGCAGCGGTTCTAGAGATGAAGGGCCCAGTTCAGCGGTGCTTGAGATGAAGGGCCCAGCTCAGCGGTGCTTGAGATGAAGGGCCCAGTTCAGCGGTGCTTGAGATGAAGGGCCCAGTGCAGCGGTTCTTGAGACGGCGGTGCCCAGCGGAGCGGTGCTTGAAATGAAGGGCCCAGTTCAGCGGTGCTTGAGACGGCGGTGCCCAGCGGGGCGGTGCTTGAGATGAAGGGCCCAGTGCAGCGGTTCTAGAGATGAAGGGCCCAGTTCAGCGGTGCTTGAGATGAAGGGCCCAGTTCAGCAGAGCTTGAGATGAAGGCCCAGTTCAGCGGTGCTTGAGACGGCGGTGCCCAGCGGAGCGGTGCTTGAGATGAAGGGCCCTGTTCAGCGGTGCTTGCCCTGTTCAGCGGTGCTTGCCTTGGCGGTCCTTGCCCTATTCAGCGGTGCTTGCCTTGGCGGTCCTTGCCCTGTTCAGCGGTCCTTGCCCTGTTCAGCGGTGCTTGCCCTGTTCAGCGGTGCTTGCCTTGGCAGTCCTTGCTCTGTTCAGCGGTCCTTGCCCTGTTCAGCGGTGCTTGCCCTGTTCAGCGGTGCTTGCCTTGGCGGTCCTTGCCTTGTTCAGCGGTGCTTGCCTTGGCGGTCCTTGCCCTGTTCAGCGGTGATTGCCTTGGCAGTCCTTGCCATGTTCAGCGGTGCTTGAGTTGGCGGTCCTTCATTGCCCAGCTGGGCTGTGGCTGGTGGTCCTTCATTGCCCAGCTGGGCTGTGGCTGGCGGGGCCCGCCTGGGCAGCTGGGCTGTGGCTGGCGGGGCCCTCCTGGGCTGCAGTACCGGGCCTGTGTGTGTCCTCCTGCACACCTGGGATGGGGCTGGTGGGGCCCTCCTGGCCATCTGGCTGCTGCCGGACTTGTCGGGCGTGCTGCCCTTCCCACCCTTCCCTGCACGCTTGTGGCCTTTTACCACCTTTGGCGGTGTGCCAGGTGGCACCTCACTTCCTGACGGAGCCAATGTAGGGATTTTGGTCCCTGGGGTCTTTGGTCGCTCGCGCCGGGCACTGGCAATCTTAGGATGCTTTTCCGGTGGTGGGCTGACCGTGCCTTGGCTCCTAGCTGAACTGGATGCCCTTGAGGGTGGGGGACTCCACAGTCCATGGACAATAGTCTTCACTGGTCCCGGTTTTGTGGTGGCTGAGGTGCTGATTGGAGTCTTATGAGATGGACGAGGTGGGGGAGTTGTAGGAAAGAGGTCAAGTTTGGAAAGGAAAAGCAATTTGGAAAGAGAGGGACGGGTAGGTGTAGTGGGTATGGGAGTGGAGGAAGAGGATGTGGTTGTAGGAGTGTGAAGTCTAGTGTCTTTGGGTGCAGGTGCTTGGGCTGGAGGCTGTCGTGAGGTGGATGGCTGTTGGGTGGGTGGCTGCCTGCGTTTGTGTAGTTTGGAGGAGGGGGTGACAGACACACTTGGAGAGGACACAGGGGACGTGTAAATGGTAGTGGGGGTGGTGACTGCACGTGTGCGGAGTGTTCTGGTGGGTGTGCTGGTGATGGACGTAGTGGCAGAAGATGTTGTGCATGCAAGTGTGAGTGGAGACGTCACAGGGAGGGAGGAGGGAGATAAGGAGGTGGGGGACACAGTGGAGGCAGTGGGTGTTGGTATGTCTGCATGTGGATGTTGCTTGTGTGAATGCTTGTGTGATGTGTGGTGCTTATGTCTGGATGAGCTTCCCTTGGGTGTTGAGGTGTGTGCAGGCTGGTCTGTAGGTGTGTCTGGGATAGGCAGAGGTACAAGGGATTGGGTCTGGGTGGAGGAAGTTGGAGGGGGTAGGCTCGAGACAGGGACAATTGCTGCCGTCATTGCTGAGGCCAGAGCATTGAACGATCGCTGATGGGCAGCCTGACCCGAATGAATGCCCTCCAGGTATGCATTACTCTGGTGCACCTCTCTTTGTACACCCTGGATGGCATTCAAAAGGGTAGACTGCCCAACAATGATGGTCCTTAGGAGGTCAATGACCTCCTCACTGAGGGCAGCAGGGGTGACAGGGGCAGGGCCTGAGGTGCCTGGGGCGAAGGAGATGCCCACATTCCTGGGTGAGCGGGCACGGGGCAAACGCTGAGGGGCTGCTGGGAGGGCGGTGCTGGTGCGCTGGGTGGCGGCTGTACCTGTTGTTGCGGGGGGCACGGATGTTGCCGCCACCACAAGGGAGCTCCCTTCAGAGGACGAGTCGCTGTCACTGACATCAGCACGAGTCCCCGCTGTGGAGCTCCCCTCGCCCTCCGTCTCACTGGTGAAATCCGAGTCAGTTGCATGGCCCGCCATGGCCATGTGAGATGCAGCTCCCTCGTGCTCCGATGCCACTTCTCCTCCGCCTGATGATGCTAATGCACACATGAACAGGAAGACCACAAAAAAGGGGGGGAGGAGAAATAAAGACATGTTGAGTGCATGGATTACCGCTACTGTTGGCGGACAAGACAGACACAGAAGCCCCCTGCACTACGCCGCACACTTGGGGTCCACTACGCAATCCGTGGGACATGGCCTACAAGCCTATGGACGACAACTGCACACATAGATGACACAGGGCCATGGATACCTGTACTTGGCACCCTACAGAGGTGGGGGGTGGGGGCACAGGGCCATGCCTTACGGAGGGGCCTAGCCTACAGAAATCGCCCTGGTCTAGGGATACCCACAGCCCTCCTCCCCCACCCAGACACCTCCACTGCGCGCAAAGTCAGCAGAATGTATTTGTACTCACCCCCTTGTGTCTGCTGTGATGTCCTCACGCGTCCATCCAAATCAGGGTAGGCCACCGCCAGGATCCGGGACATCAGGGGGGTCAACTGACGACTGGCACCCCTCTTACGTTGGGAGGCCATCCCCAGCAGAGCCTCCGCCGTCTTCCTGCTCCCGCGTCGGATGTCCTCCCACCTCTTCCGGCAGTGGGTGCCCCGTCTGTTGTAGACCCCAGGGTCCGGACGTCCTTGGCGATGGTACGCCAAATCGCGACTTTCTGGTGGGCGCTGACCTATGTGACATGTACAGGGAGAGAAAAATTGTCATCACCTTCTGCATGCTCGATGTGAGTGGCCCCCCATCCCCACCCTTGCCATGTGGCACATGCTCTCATCTGTCGTTTGATGCATGCTTCAATCGCTCCCCTCCCCACCATCTTTCATCCACCCGACTCAACCCAGGCATTGCCCACTAAGCATTGTCCCAGTGTACTTACCTGTTGGTCTGGAGGACCGTAGAGTAGCGCATACTGGGGGAGGACTCCATCCACAAGTTTCTTCAACTCCTCCGCAGTGAAGGCAGGGGCCCTTTCCCCAGTCGCATGAGCCATTGTCTCTTCCAGACCGAGGTCACAGCAGCACTTGCAGTGTAGGTCCTCTCCTGTCGAAGATCAGGTATCAAGTGATTAAGCAGATAGAAAATGGCGGTCACGCCCGCGGCGGTGCGTACCGCGGCGGTGCGTACCGCGACCGCCGGCGCACATCGTCATTGGCTCCTGAAACCCATAGGGTTCTATGTTAACCAATGCGGCTTAGCGCCGCGGTGTGCCACGCCAGCGCATTGACCTCACATCCCACTGTTGCACCTCACAGGTCAGGCAGCCGCCATTTCAAGGGCCCACATGGCCTAATTACCAACTGTGTCACACATGCCTAGGCCATGCACCAACACTCATACAAGCCATTCAATGCATTGGGAATCGTGCTATGTGCAAGCTGTGGTTACGTATCTGTGGGTTGCTTGACTCTGTGCTCGCTGTTGTCCTTCATAGGCACCGTCCGCTGGGACATGCCAGGAGATGGAGGAATCTTCCCGTGTACAGACTGCTGGTGGACCTGTCGACAATGGAGGAACGACATGTCATACTGTCATACAGGCTTGACCGAGCCACTATACAGGAACTGTGTGCCCAGCTGGAGCCAGACCTGATGTCACCCATCCGCCAACCCACAGGGATCCCCCCTCTAGTGCAGGTGCTGTCAGTGCTCCATTTCCTTGCAAGTGGGTCATTTCAAACAACAGTGGCCATATCATCAGGGATGTCCCAGCCTATGTTTTCCAAGGTGTTGTCCAGAGTGTTGTCTGCCCTGCTGAAACACATGCGGAGCTACATCGTTTTCCCTGAGGTGGGGGATTTGCCTACAGTGAAGGGTGATTTCTATGCCCTTGGACATATCCCCAACATCATAGGTGCCATTGATAGGACACATGTTGCTTTGGTCCCCCCCAGCAGGAGTGAACAGGTGTACAGGAACCGGAAGAGTTATCATTCCATGAATGTACAGATGGTGTGTTTGGCTGACCAGTACATCTCCCATGTTAATGCCAAGTTCCCTGGGTCAGTGCATGACGCCTACATCCTGCGGAATAGCAGCATCCCGTATGTGATGGGTCAACTCCAGAGGCACCGGGTGTGGCTATTAGGGGACTCTGGTTATCCCAACCTGTCCTGGCTACTGACCCCAGTGAGGAATCCCAGGACAATGGCAGAGGAACGGTACAATGAGGCCCATGGGCGGACTAGGAGGGTGATCGAGCGAACCTTTGGCCTCCTGAAGGCCAGGTTCAGGTGCCTCCATATGACAGGTGGATCCCTAATGTACTCACCAAAGAAGGTGTGCCAGATCATCGTGGCCTGCTGTATGCTTCACAACCTGGCTTTGCGCCGCCAGGTGCCTTTTCTGCAGGAGGATGGTCCAGATGGTGGTGTTGTAGCAGCTGTGGAGCCTGTGGAGAGTGAAGAGGAGGAAGCCGAAGAGGACAACATAGAGAACAGGAACACAGTAATACAGCAGTATTTTCAGTGACACACAGGTAAGAGTAGACACCGGCATATTACATTTAGTTAATGACTCCTACCTCTCTACTGTCTGACTTTTCCCCCCAGTGTATGGTAACTGTGTTGTGACTTTCCCTTCTGTTTTCAGAGCTGTGGGCCCCACTGCGTGACATCTGCTTTGTTTCCCCATGGACTACAGCTGTGTGACAGCGGTTTGTTACCATCACAATGTGAATGAACATTTTGCCACAGTCATGTCTAATACATTTGTTCTAAATCACAGCCAGACTCCAGATTGTTTTGTGCAATAAGTGTTTTTATTCAAGTGCACTAAATTGGGTGGGTGGTTGCCAATCGGCGAGGGGTGATGGTGGAGGATTGTCCATGGCAGAGTCCAGACTATCAGTCTCACAGGTGCATTGTCCAAATGCCTGTGGGAAGTGGAGCAGGGGCAGTTTAAGGTTGGACAGTGTGACAATGTGGGACAGTGGGTTAACAATCAGGGCGGTATCCTTTGCTGATGGGGGTCTTGACATCTTACTCTGTCTTCTTCCTGGATCTCAGGGCCCGCTTGCGGGGTGGTTCTCCTTCTGCAGGGGGTGGGGTTCTGGTGGCCTGTTGGTCTTGTGTCGGGGTCTCCTGTCCACTAGCGCCGGCGGAGGTGGTAGGCAGTTCTTGGTGCATGCTAGTGTCAGGGACCCTTTGAGGTGCCACAGTGTTCCGCAATGTCGTGACTACCTGATTCAGGGCCACTACGATGGTACCCATGGCGGAACTGATGTTTCTTAGTTCCTCCCTGAACCCCATATACTGTTCCTCCTGCAGAAGCTGGATCTCCTGAAACCTAGCCAGGACCGTCGCCATCGTCTCCTGGGAGCGGTGGTATGCTCCCACGATGGAGGAGAGGGCCTCGTGGAGAGTGGGTTCCCTGGGCCTGTCCCCCCCCCTGTCGCACAGCAGCCCTCCCAGTTCCCCTGTTTCCCTGGGCCTCTGTCCCCTGGACCGTGTGCCCACTACCACTGCCCCCAGGTCCCTGTTGTTGTTGGGGTGGTGGGTTAGCCTGGGTTCCCTGTAGTGGTGGACACACCGCTGATTGACGTGTCCTGGGGACAGAGGTATGGGCCCGCTGGGTGGGTGCTGTGCTGGTGTTCCCAGAGGGGGGAAGGTCTACTGTGGCTGTGTGAGGGGAACCGACTGTCCCGAGGTCCCCGATGGACCGGGCTGGTCATCTAGATCCAGGGAGACAGAGCTGCTGTCCTCACTGTGGGCCTCTTCTGGGGGTGGAGGGGACATTTGTGGACCCTCCTGCGCGGTGACGTGGCGTTCGGGCCCTGCAGGGGTATAAAAGCATGGTTATTGCTTCTGTGTGTGTCATAGCGTGCAATGGGTGGGTGCCCGTGTACCCCAGTGCTGGCATTCCTTTGTGGGGGCTGTTGTGACGGTGGTTGGGGGGAGGGGGTTTGTATGTGTATGTGCAGTGGGCATGCTTAGGTGATGGGTGTCCATGCTTTGTGGACGCATGCAGGGCTAGGTGTTGGGATGGGTGGGTTGTGATGGTGAGACAGTTGCAAGGAGCAGGATGTGATGGGGTGAGGGTGAGGGTGGGGGTATGAGTTGGCATGCAGGTGGGGTGGGGGGGAGAAGTAGTTAAGATTTGCCTTACCAGAGTCCATTCCTCCGCCTACTCCTGCAAGGCCCTCAGGATGCAGGATGTTCAAGACTTGCTCCTCCCATGTTGTAAATTCTGGGGGAGGAGGTGGGGGTCCGCCGCCAGTCTTCTGCACCGCGATGTTGTGCCTGGATACCATGGAACGCACCTTCCCACGTAGGTCGTTCCACCTCTTCCTGATGTCGTCCCGATTTCTTGGGTGCTGTCCCACAGCGTTGACCCTGTCGACTATTCTGCTCCATAGCTCCATCTTTCTGGCAATGGTGGTGTGCTGCACCTGTGCCCCAAACAGCTGTGGCTCTACTCGTACAATTTCCTCCACCATGACCCTGAGTTCATCATCAGAGAACCTGGGGTGTCTTTGCGGTGCCATGGGGTGGTGTGGGTGATGTGTAGGGTGGATTGTGTGGTGCTAAGTGTGGTGATGTGTATTGTTGTGTTGTGTGAAGTGCGTGCAAATATTGCTAGGTGACAGTGAATTGGGCGTCTGGGTGCTCGGATGTCTTTTCTCGGTGCGTGTTCACGAATCTCTAGGAGTGGAGGTTTGTGGGTGATGTGGGTGTGTGTTTTATATTTATTTGGGTGTGTGGGAGTGGTGTGTGTAGGTGTCTCAGGTGTGTGTATTTTGAATTGTCCAATGTGGTTGTATTTTGTAAGTGTGTGTGTATTTTGAGCGCGGCGGTGTGTACCGCCAATGGAATACCGCGGTTGAAAGACCGCCGCGTGGATTCGTGTGTCGTGATAGTGTGGGCGTATTTCTGTTGGCGTGACGGTGGAGGTTTGGTCATCGCCAGTTTCTCGCTGCCCTTTGGTGTGGCGGACTTTTGTGGATGTCTGTATTTTGGCGGTTTGCCTGTTGTGGGTCAGAATGACCGTGGCGGTTTACCGCGGCCGCGGCGGTGTTATGGCGGTCTTCTGAATGGCGGTAAGCGCCTTTTACCGCCAAGGTTGGAATGAGGGCCTTAGTGTCATATTTAGCCAACTTTAATCGGCTGGTCGCTGAGACATCCTGGCCTGAAGAAAAACAAGCGGTCTTGTTTTACAGGGGACTCAAAGAGGAGCTAAAAGACATCTTAGCGCAAATCGACCCACAACTGCAAACTGTCAAGATTTAATAAACCTTGTCTTGAGGCTTGATCATCGTTTAAATGAACGAAAAGGAACGCGTAACAAGACTGAAAAACATTCTTGGCATGCTCATGATAACAAAGACCCAAGAACTCAGAGAGTTGATGGAAAACTCTTGACTGGAGGTCCGATAACTCTTCAGACTGTCCCCTTGACAATAATTTGTGAAGGTAAAAATCAAAGAAGGAAACATAAAGAGGAACTCATCCTTGACGTGATCCATGCTCCCCAGTATGGGATCATCCTTGGCTTGCCATGGTTAACTCATCACAATCCAGAGATTAATTGGGCTGAACGAAAGATCATGTTCTCATCAGTGCTATGTAAAGAACATTGGGGGTCATTCTGACCCCCGCCGGCGGCGGATGCCGCCGGCCTGGCGGGAACCGCCAGAAGACCGTACCGCGGTCAAAAGACCGCAGCAGTCATTCTGAGTTTCCCGCTGGGCTGGCGACCGCCAGAAGGCCGCCCGCCCGCCCAGCGGGAAACCCCCTTCCACGAGGATGCCGGCTCCTTGCAGCGCCGCCGTGGAGGATTCCCAGGGGCAGCGGGAAACCGGCGGGACACCGCCGGTTTCCCGTTTCTGACCGCGGCTGTACCGCCGCGGTCAGAATGCCCATGGAAGCACCACCAGCCTGTTGGCGGTGCTTCCGCGGTCGTTGGCCCGCCAGGGTCAGAATGACCCCCATTGTCTCCAAAGGACTCAAGAATCGGAAGTTCGCCATTCTTACATAGCTACTGCCGCAGAGAAAGAAGTTCAGTTGCCCTAACAGTATTCGTCTTATGAAAATGTATTTGATGAGAAGGAAGCAGAGAACTTACCTCCTCATAGATCTTATGACTGTCAAATTGATCTAGTCCCAGGGGGGATACTTCCCAATTGTCGTGTGTATGCCCTGTCAGAATTTGAAAATCAACATTTACGAAAATACTTGGATAAATTCTTAGAGAATGGTTTAATCCGCCCCTCAAGTCTCCCACAGCTTCTCCTTTGTTTTTTGTTCCAAAAGCGAACGGAGAGCTTCGAACTTGTATCGACTATAGGAGCTTGAATAAAATCACCATCAAGAACAAATATCCTTTGCCTCTAATTCCGGTCTTACTGGAACAAGTAAAGAAAGCCAAAATCTATACGGAGCTTGATCTTCGAGGTGCTTACCATTTGGTCAGAATGAGAGAGGGTGACGATTGGAAAACGGCATTCAAAACAAGATATGGCCTTTTTGAATACACCGTCATGCCTTTTGGTCTGTGCAATGCTCCAACAGCATTTCAATTTTTCTTAAATGACGTTCTTAGAGAGTACCTCGATATCTTTGCCATAGTTTACATTGATGACATTTTGATCTACTCAGACAATGAGAATGAACATGTTCAACATGTGAAGAAAATTTTGACAGCCCTTCGAAAACACCATTTATATTGCAAGCTAACCAAGTGTGAGTTTCATGTTACCACAGTTGAGTTTTAGGGATTATCCTTACCCCTCAAGGTATGGTGATGGCAGAAAGGAAAGTAAAAGCCGTATCTGAATGGCCCATCCCAAAGACTCTTCGTGATGTACAATGTTTCCTGGGCTTTGCAAATTTTTACCGGAGGTTCATCAATCATTTCTCCCAGACAGTAACTCCAATTACTAAGTTATTAAGAAAGAAAGAAAAATGTGTGTGGTCCCCAGAAGCAGATCAAGCCTTTTCAACTTTGAAAGAAGCTTTCTCCACTGCCCCAGTCTTGACTCATCTAGATGCGGATCGACCTTTCATAGTGGAAGCTGATGCTTCAGATGTGGCGATAGGAGCAGTCTTGTCACAACGAAACAAAGACATTGGTCAGCTTCATCCTGTAGCTTACATGTCTCGGAAGTTGAACGAAACCGAACAGAACTATGTCATTGCTTTAAAAGTTCTGGCGATTCGTGACGCCTTTAAAGAATGGAGACATCATTTGTTGGGAGCTAAATATACTGTCACAGTATATACTGATCATCGCAATCTTCAATTCATGAGTTATGCCAGACTTTTGACTCCTCAGCAATTACGCTGGATGCTGTTTTTTGCCGAGTTTGATTTTGTGGTAACCTTCCGGCCTGGTAACGATAATAGCAAAGCTGACGCCTTTTCCCGCCAAGAGTCTACCACATTGCCTGCAGTTCAAACCTCCAGAGCTATCATTGCTCCTGACAAGGTCCTATTTATCATAAAAACAGAAGATTTCTTTGAAGACATCCGCAATTCATTCACTGTTGAAAAATGGCAGGCGTGGGCCCAAGCAGATCCGAAAAGATCAATCAAGCAAGGATTACCCTTTCACGATGCTCGTTTGTTTGTGCCCACTACCAAACTTCGCAAGATAGTTTTTCATTGGTTGCATGTTATACCTACAGCAGGTCACCCTGGTACTCCTAAAACTCTTGAATTAATCCAATGCTATTTTTGGTGGCCCACCTTAACAAAGGATGTAAAAACAAAGGTAAACAACTGCGAAGTCTGTGCTCGCACTAAAACAAGTAATTCAAAACCGAAAGGGTTGTTACACCCACTCCCAACCCCGAGTCGTCTGTGGGAACACATCTCTTTAGACTTTATTACAGGTCTGCCAGTGGTTCAACAGCATTCAGTAATTCTGGTGGTAGTAGATAGTCTCACGAAATATGGACATTTCATTGCCTGTAAGAGATTACCCACCTCTAGTGAACTGGCAACTATCTTACTGAATAGAGTGGTTCGTTATCATTGACTGCCAAAAGTGATCCTCTCCAATCGGGGATCGCAATTTGCCTCCAACTTCTGGAAGACATGGTGTAAAACACTCCAAGTGACATCTACCCTATCTACTAGCCACCATCCTCAAACAGATGGTCAAACGGAGAGACTAAATCAGACTTTAAAGCAATACCTACGTGCTTACACTGAAAAAGCACTTAATTCATGGACATCAATGCTCTGGTTAGCTGAGTTAGCCTACAACAGCTCCTTCCACACTTCTACTGGTGTTACACCCTTCTTTGGTTTGTTTGGCTATCATCCTGACACCTTGCCCATCACAATTCCTCAAGAAAGCTCTCTCACTCCAGCTATGTCAGAAATCATTCAACATTTGCATCAAACTCAGAAATCGATTCCACAACATTTAGAAAAAGCCAAACAAAAATACAAAAAGCATTATGACAAGAAACATTGTGAGGGACTGCAGTATGAACCTGGTGACAAAGTGTGGCTTTCCACAAAATATATAGGGGGTCATTCTGACCCTGGCGGTCATGGACCGCCAGGGCCAACGACCGCGGAAGCACCGCCAACCGGCTGGCGGTGCTTCCGGGGGCATTCTGACCGCGGCGGTAAAGCCGCGGTCAGAAAAGGGAAGCCGGCGGTTTCCCGCCAGCTTCCCGCTGCCCCAGGGAATCCTCCACGGTGGTGCTGCAAGCAGCGCCGCCATGGGGATTCCGACCCCCTTCCCGCCAGCCTGGTTCTGGCGGTTTTCACCGCCACAACCTGGCTGGCGGGAACGGGTGTCGTGGGGCCCCTGGGGACTCCTGCAGTGCCCAGGCCACTGGCATGGGCAGTGCAGGGGCCCCCTAACAGGGGCCCACATAGATTTTCAGTGTCTGCGTGGCAGACACTGAAAATCGCGACGGGTGCAACTGCACCCGTCGCACCCCTTCCACTCCGCGGGCTCCATTCGGAGCCGGCATCCTCGTGGAAGGGGGTTTCCCGCTGGGCGGGCGGGCGGCCTTCTGGCGGTCGCCCGCCAGCCCAGCGGGAAACTCAGAATGACCGCCGCGGTCTTTTGACCGCAGTACGGTCTTCTGGCGGTTCCCGCCAGGCCGGCGGCATCCGCCGCCGGCGGGGGTCAGAATGACCCCCATAGACTTCAAGACGAAGCACATGTTCAACCCCAAATTTTATAGGTCCTTACACTGTTCTTCAGCAAATCAATCCTGTGACCTATAAACTACAATTGCCAAAATCATTACGGATTCATCCAGTGTTCCATACTTCCCTCTTAAAAAAGGCAGTCCAAAAGGTCCGCCCTCATCCAGCTCCTGTTCTAGTACAGGGGGAAGAAGAATATGAAGTCAAGAAAGTGTTGGACTCTAAACTGAGAGGGCGTAACCTATGGTACTTAATCTCATGGAAAGGTTATGGCCCTGAAAGTAATTCATGGGTTTCCGCATCTGATGTTCATGCTCCAGTACTTGTGAGACGTTTTCACTGTCTTAATCCAGATAAACCAGGCCCTAGAGCGCGCCTGGGAGAGGGGAGTACTGTCAACACCAGGACAGTGCGCGCTCTCCCGGCATCTAGAATGCAAAAACCCAACACTTGCAAGATAAAGTAATTTATGCATTGTGATGATATGTTATTGTTTAACCTTTTGCATTGCAGAATTCCATCCAATAGATTCATTTTTAAGGTGCTTATAAATACTGTACATTTACAATGTATTGCTGCAGACATTCAGAGTGTGTTAGGGTGTGGTCCCTTTCCAGGGCCTTCTGGAGACTTTCCCTGCAACATGCCTGGCCGTGGTTCTAGGCTGGGCCAAGACTCTATAAAAGAGAGTCAGCCCAACTTCCAGTGCTCACTATTCAGAGGTCCCGGTGCAGAGCAGCAGCTTCTTCCTGAGCTCCTGTCCCGACGGCCTATTTGTATTTTCCAGTCTTCTGCACTCATCTCTCATTGGTGATCACTGTTTCCAGGCGGTAAGACGGTGTTTGGACATTTCCTAATACCGTAATTGAGAATCTTCATATTCTTGCTTTTAATTCTTAAATGAATAACAGATTACTTGTGCGCTGCCATTTTTTGACATTTGTATAGTGGTTTGCAAATGTGGGGGACGCGCAATTTATTCCATAAAGATTTGACTTCGTTATTACAATATTGTTCATTGCGCGCTGATATTTCTTGACATTTACATGATGTTTTACGTTTCATGAGCATTTAACTTTGTTGTTCATTGCGCGCCATCTTTTCTTGACATTTACATGGTGGCATTCGAATCGGCGAAACGCGCGATTCACTTCTCGTGTGTAATTCATGCTGTTCATTGTGCGCTATCATTTTCTGGCATTTACATGGTGGCATTCGAATCGGCAACACGCGCGATTCTTTCCTTGAGTGTTTTTTCATGTTGTAAATTGTGTGCTACTATTTCTTGGCATTTGTATGGTGGCATTTGAATCGACAGGATGCGCGATTCTTTCCCTGAGTGCTTTTCATGTTGTTCATTGTGTGCTACTATTTCTTGGCATTTGTATGGTGGCATTTGAATCGGCAAGACGCGCAATTCTTTCCTCGTGTATAAATAATGTAAGTTACTGTGCGCTACCATTCTAAGACATTTTCTTGGTAACATTTCAAGTTGACACGTCGCATGATTTATTCCTTGAATCTACGTTGTGTGATTTCATGGTGCACAAACCTTTATGGTGTTTAATACTCATATAAAAATCTGCAATGTGCGCAATTTACTTCCAAATGTTTTTTCTGAGATGAACACAAAAATACCAGAATTTTAGATGTAATGCTGTGTGTTCCAGATATGTATTCATAAAAGGAGATTCATATGGTTGTTTAGAAATTGCTCAGAGTGTTTCCTGATTCTCATGCTAAAGAAAGTACTTGAATCTGAAAGTCCTATTTAACTTTTCCGGTTTCCTCCTCAGGTATTCGGTCATCTAAAGCCTAGTCAGTTTTAGGATTATTCCAGGGTTGTTCATGTTTTTTCGGAAAAGACGAAGCTTAGAGTTGTAGCATGGTACTGATTTCATGAGATGTAATTTTGATGTTGTGTTTTAACCTTTTGCTTCCTACAGGTCTCCTTCCCAGCTGTTCCCGTCCTAATCCCCTTTTCCCCACTTGGACTCTCTTAGACTCTGTGATAAATCTAATCAGAGTATTGGAGCTGTCTTGTGGTGGAAGTGTTGGGAACGTGCACGGACCCCGAGGATCTGGTGACTCTGACAGCGACGGAGGGAGCTGCATCCCACATGGGCCTCGAGGCAGAATCCACCGAGGGTGAGGGCACCAGTGGGACAGAGGGCGAGGGGAGCACCACGACGGGGACAGGAGGGGAGACCACAGACAGCGACACCTCCTCTGATGGAAGATCCCTGCGGTGGCGGGCATCTCTGTGCCCACCCCAACAACAGGTACAGCCCCCACCTCCCCTACCAGCACCCTCCTCCCAGCAGCCCCTCAGCGTGTTTCCCGTGCCCGCTCATCCAGGAGGGTGGGCATCTCCTTCGCCCCAGGCACGTCAGGCCCTGCCCCAGTCAGCCCTGCTGCCCTCAGTGAGGAGGCTATTGACCTCCTGAGATCCCTCACTGTTGGGCAGTCAACCATTCTGAATGCCATCCAGGGTGTTGAGAGGCATTCGCAACAAACAAATGCATACCTGGAGGGCATTCACTCTGCCGTGGCGGCCCAACAGAGAGTATTTCAGGCTCTGGCCACCTCCCTAATGGCAGCTCTTGTCTCTGTGTCTAGCCACCCCCCTCCAAATTCCTATACCCAGTCCCAATCCCCTCAACCCCAGCCTATCCCACGCACATCTTCAGACCAGCATTCACCCAAATCAACACACAGAAGTGGCTCAGGCAAACACAAGCACCACACATCATCCTACAGGCACTCACACAAGCACCATTCCCATGCAGACACACCAACATCCACTGCCTCCACTGTGTCCCACTCCTCCTCCTTGTCTACCTCCCTCCCAGTATCGTCTCCACTCACACCTGCATGCACTACATCCTCATCCACTACCTCCATCACCAGTACGCCCATCACTACTCACCCCTCACTGGCAGTCACCACCCCCACATCCATGCACACGTCCCCTGTGTCCTCTCCAAGTGTGTCTGTGACCCCTCCTCCCAAAGTACACAAACACAAGCACCTACCCACCCAATAGCCATCCATCTCACAACAGCATCCAGCACATGCACTTTCACCCAAACTCAGCAGACAGACACCTCCTACAACCACTCCCTCTTCCTCCACTCCCAAACCCTCTCCCTCTTCCCACCCCAGTGTGTCTAAAAAGATTTTCCTGGCAAACATTGACCTCTTTCCTACCCCTCACACCCGTCCTTCCCCTTGGGCCAGGGTGTCCAGAACCCAGGCCAGCACCTCAGCCACCAAGTCGGCATCTGCCGTGGTACCTGCAACTCACAGAGGCTCAAAGGGGGCACCCGTCAGGTCAGCCAGTGTACCACCAACTCCTGCAAAGGACCAACCGTTTGCAGCCTTAGGCACCGCAGGATGGAGTCTAGCCCTGCCTCCATGGACTATCATGCAACCTGGTCCCTGCAAATCTCGTGCCTCAGACACCAAGGTGAGGGAATGTGAACTGCCATACCCCAAGTGCTGCATCACTGGGCACAAGGCCCCCTCCAGAAGCAGTGGAAGAAGGCATCCACTCAGCCCCTCCTTGGCAGGATGAAGCATACTGGGCACAAAGCCCCCTCCAGAACCAGTGGAGATATGCATCCACTCAGACCCTCCTTGGCAGGATGAAGCAGAGTGGGCACAAAGCCCCCTCCAGAACCAGTGGAAGAAGTCATCCACTCAGCTCCTCCCTGGCAAGATGAAGCAGACTGGGCACAAAGCCCCCTCCAGAACCAGTGGAGATATGCATCCACTCAGCCCCTCCTTGGCAGGATGAAGCAGACTGGGCACAAAGCCCCCCCCAGAACCAGTGGAGAGGCCATCCACTTGAGAGACTGTGGCTTTGCACTTCACAGGACCAAGCAGTGGGCAGACCACCCACTTGAGAGACTGTGGCTTTGCACTCCCCAGGACCAAACAGTGGGCAAACCACCCACTTGAGAGACATGGGAGACTGTGGCTTTGCACTCCCCAGGACCAAACAGTGGGCAGACCACCCACTTGAGAGACTCTGGCCTTGCACTCCCCAGGACATCGGTATGGGCATGGAGCCCCCTCCAGGAGCAGTGGCGTAGTACCACCTTCCGGCTGAGGTGCCCCTCCTCCCCCATCCCCCTGAGGTGCCTGTGTGTTTTCAACCTGATGTCCCTGCAGTGTTCTCTCCATATTGAGGCAGGAGTCAAGTGTGGGCTTGGCCCATGATTTTTGGCCCAGTGGCCACGGACATTTGGAAAGGACAATGTATGGCCTTATGTACATATTGTATATATTTGTAAATATTATTTTTGTATTTGTTATGTATATCTGCCTATTCCTAAAATATCACTGATTTGACTCTATTCCTTTTGTCCTTGCGTTCTTCCAGGGGGTTACGGGGTGTAAATGTAATGTTGCTGCATGTGTTTGTGCATGTGGTGTTGGGGGTGGGGGTGGAGGTGGGGGTGTTGCGTGTTGCATGTGTGTGTCACTCTCTTTTTCCTCCCCCCGTCCCCTGTGTACTAGGTGCAGTACTCACCGTGGTCGTCGCCGCCGCCTTTGGTAGATGAGGAGGTAGACCAGCATGGGCAGGACCTGTAACTCGGGCTCCATGGCGTCCTGGTTCTTCATTGAGTGTCAAGAGGTGAGTGGTTTCCTTTCTGTGTTCTGTTTCTGCCGTGCTTTTGATGGCGTTGGTACCGCCCCGGAAAAGCTGGCGGATTGGCCGGTTGTGATGGGGTGGGCGGTACATTTTCCTCTGCCTGTCTGTTGCCGGTGACCGCTGCGGTGTTTGTTGCTACTGCCGTGGCGGTCGGAGTGTTAAAGTGGCTGTCTGTGTTGGCGGTTTCCGCCGTGGTCGTGATCCCATTTTTTTTACTGCCGGCCTGTTGGCGGTATTACCGCCGCTTTAAAACCGACTGCCAGGGTTGTAATGAGTGCCTTTATCTCCATAACTTTGGAGCTAGAGGGGTCTAGCACCAAAGTATAAATATGGAGTTAGTTTTGCACCGAATTTGCGTAAAAAAAAAGACTCAAATTCGATGCAAAACAAGTATAAAAATGCCCAGAGGGTCATAAGATGGTTCAAGCTATAGGGATACAACAAGCTACATGAGGCCTGTCCTGAATCTTTCCAGTTGACCAGTGGCAATTAGACCTAGACTGGACCCTTTTGTTGGCCTCTTCCTGACAACTGGTGTTGGATCTGGCCCTTTTTGCAGGGTTATCCCTAAACTTTTTGCCTTCTTTCTCCTATATTTTCTGACCTCTTTTTCTTGGCTTTAGGACTCTGGGTACTTTACCACTTCAAACCAGTGCTAAAGTGCATATGCTCTCTGTCTAAAGTACATTGGTGATTGGTTTCTCTATTAGTGGCTTATTTGATTTACTAGTAAGTCCCTAGTATAGTGGACCTGGTGTGCCCGGGACCTGTAAATCAAATGCTACCAGTGGGCCTCCAGCACTGATTCTGCCCCCCACATGAGTAGCCCTGCAAACATGTCTCAGGCCTGCTACAGTAGTGCCTGTGTATGCAATTTTAAGCTGCCATTTTGACCTGGCAAAGGCACCCATTTACCAGATCCAAACCTTCCCTTTTACTAAATATAAGTCACCTCTAAAGTAGGCCCAAGGCAGTCCCATGGGCAGGGTGCAGTGTATTTAAAAGGTAGGACATATGCTGGTGTGTTTTACATGACCTGATAGTGAAATACTGCTACTTTCACTATTGCAATCGCAGTCTTTCCCATGGGGTAACACGGGTATTGCCTTGAAACATCTTTTAAGTGTAATTTCCCACTGGCAGCAGATAGAGATCTGGAGTTTGGGGTCTTTGAACTCACAGTTTCAAAATACAGCTTGTGGTGGATTTTAAAAAAAATTGTTTTAGAAAGTGGGCATTTTCTTGCTTAAACATTACCTGTGCCTCTGTCTGTCTGCTGAATACACTTTCTGGGTCAGGATGAAAGTTGGGCTGTTTGTGTATTCACTCTAGACAGTCACACAAAGGGAGCTGAAGTGTGCCCTGCATGTCCTGATGGCACATCACCAGGCTGATGGGTCTTCCTGAGCTAGACAGGTGGGAGGAGCTGATACTTGCAGCTGAAAAAGACTGCGCCCGTCCTCACCCAAAGCAGTCTCCAAACCCCTGGAGTGTGTCTGGGACCAGGACAGGGAACTGCAGGGTCTTGTGCACTACAAAGACTTCTCTGTGAAGTTTGTCTACTTCAAAGACCGATATTGGAATAAATACTGGACCTCTGACACCACATAGTTAGAACACTTCTGTACTGAGGACATTGTGCCAGGAAGAAGAGCTGGATGCTATAGGAGGGACAGCCACTCTGCCTGTTGCTTTGTTGTGCTGGCCTGCTGCTTCTGTCCTAGGAGTGAAAGAACTGGCCTTTGAATTCTACAACTTGCTTTCCAAGTTTCTCTAAGGGCTTGAACTTAGCTTGCCTCCTGCTAAGAAGTCTCAGGGACATCAAATCCTTCATCTGCCAGCACCTGGACTCTCTTGTTGATGGTCCTGACTTGCCAAGTGGTGCCAAACACAGTTCCTGGGTCTTTGGGGGTGAGTTCCGGTGCAACCAGGAAGAAAGTGGTACATAGACTTCCAGAGTGACTTTGGAACAGGCGCAGCTCCCTGACTCAGTCGCAGCACTCGTCTCCCTGTGGTGTAATCGTGACACCACAAAGTCAATGCTTCGCATCCTGACCTACTGCATTAATCGACCCGCCTTGTTGTAAGGGATCAACACCTCGCCCTCCATGCTGCACCACCTCCTCTGCAACCGGAAGGAACCAACTCCTCACCTCCACTGCCTAGTAGTAAGGAATGGATGCCTCACCTCCGTAGTGGCAGTAAGGAACTGATGCTGCACCAGCTCTAGCAATGCCTCACCTCCCCAACACCAAGCAGCATCTTTATTTCTTCATCGTTTTCCAAGGTACTGTAGCCGGGGTCAATACGACTCCGTAACCGGCCTGCGCTCCCTTGCGGTTGGTGCCAGACTGTTGGAAGCGACTTCACCAAGTCATTTGCTGGCCCCAATTGGTGCTATTGTGTTTTAAAGTGCTATACTACATTTAGGGGGTCATTCTTACTTTGGCGGGCGGCGGAGGCCGCCCGCCAAAGTAACCCCGTCAGAACACCGCACCGCGGTCGAAAGACCGCTGCGGTGATTCTGAGATTTGCCCTGGGCTGGCGGGCGGCCGCCAAAAGGCCGCCCGCCAGCCCAGGGCAAATCAACCTTCCCACGAGGACGCCGGCTCAGAATTGAGCCGGCGTAGTGGGAAGGTGCGACGGGTGCAGTGGCACCCATCGCGTATTTCAGTGTCTGCATAGCAGACACTGAAATGGGCCCCGCGGCACCCCCTACCGCCATCCTGTTCATGGCGGGTTTCCCGCCATGAACAGGATGGCGGTAGGGGGTGTCTGAATCCCCATGGCGGCGGAGCGTGCTCCGCCGCCATGGAGGATTCAGAAGGGCAGCGGTAAACCGGCGGGTGACCGCCGGTTTACCCTTTCTGACCGCGGCTGAACCGCCGCGGTCAGAATGCCCTTCGGAGCACCGCCGGTCTGTCGGCGGTGCTCCCGTGGCCGGTGACCCTGGCGGTCACCGGCCGCCAGGGTCAGAATCAGGCCCTTAATCTTTGAAAATGTGTATCTTTACTTTTGTATGTTGTATTTTTGTTATTGTAGTGTTGTTTTTCTCAGATTAATATTGGCTATTTTTCTAAATTGGTGTGGAGTCCTTTTGTGAAGTTTTCACTGTGTTACTGTATGTGTACAAATACTTTACACATTGCCTCTGAGATAAGCCAGACTGCTCATACCAAGCTGCCAAGGGGGTGAGCAGGGACTGTCTTAGCTGTGTGACTCCCTTACCCTGACTAGAGTGAGGGTCCCTTCTTGGACATGGTACAAACCACTGCCAACATAAGACCCCATTTCTAAAACCCGGTGAATGTCTAAGTTCCTCCCAGGATACCCTGGTGGGAATTTACAACTGTACTTGTGTGCTGGTGTTGGACTTAAAGGCATAAAGTCACAACCAGGACAGACTTGGTTGTTTTGTCCGACACGTGTGCTTTCACAGTCAGTGTCAAATTGTGCCTGGATTGCAGTCTACTATCATTGGCACTTTATGCTAGCTGGTGCTATTCCTACTTAAAGTTTACACATTTGTGTCTCCTCTTCTTGGATTTTTGTCATTTTGGTGCCATTCTGGTGTTATTAAATTTTACTCTATTTTTCTAATTCAGTTTGGGATTTTTATTATTTTTAATTTCAACTTTATTACTGTTTTGGTAATGCATACTTTACACTTTGGCCTAAATTAAATATGTCTGCTCTGTTCCCTAGCTACCAGGAGCTTCAGCTTGGGTTAACTTAGTGGGGTTTGAGGGTTCACCCTGACAAGAGTTTTGATTATTCCTTTAGGTGGGTAGTCCCCCCCCCCCAAATAATAATCCACTTTCTTACAAGTCTCCACTCAACTACATGATCAAATCAAAACGCTCAAACAAGAATAACATGTATAGCATTATCAGCACAGTTTCAGAACACACAGCAGCACTGCAACAACCATCCTAGAAACTGTCAGTGACATTCTCCCTTTCAATAACAAAAATAGCCACTTCTCAGCCTCTCTGTACTCATTAACACAACAGACCATCAAACTCCTTGAAACCTTGAAGACATGCATGGGTTTCTCTGACAGAATTTTTCATATATTCACATTCTACCTCTCCAATTGGCACAAGTTTATAGAGAGGGGAAATTCAATATCCCAGAAACTCCCTGCCTCCTGCAGAATACACAAGGTCCAGATATTCCCCCATTATCTTCAAACTTTACCTGAAATCCTCTTAGTTTCATATTCATTCACTGTCACATCAAGGTACACAGACATGCTGATTACATCCAAATCACTTTCAAGGTCTACTGAATTCACATCATTCAGTGAATCAAAACCTACCCCAAGATATTCCATATTAGAAGGTCAAACACCTATCTCACGCTAAACCAGACAGGAAATAATTTCTTCTCTTTGCTAACAGCACCAGTCATCCACAGATTCAAGCCTTGCTATCCAACATTACATTAGAATTAGATGAACTCCCCTCTCAGTTGACTTCAAATTCAAAATCTCTTGGTTTCACAATAGAGACAGTGTTCTCTTACATAGAACACATCGCTGAGGTAACCAAGACTGCATGGTATGAGCTTTCCCTGATCAGAAAAGTGAAATACTTCCTATTTCAGACCAGCTCAGAACTGCAGTTATATAGCATGACATTTCATGTACATTTGTAAAGTACACCTTCAGCCATAAGGGCACTGGATATTTATTATAACCCAATTTATTGGTTCTCATTTTAATGACCTCTGCAGGATGAAATGTAGTGTTGACCCACGAGGGTCCAAACCTATGACCATGAGCTCATATACAGGTGCCTGCAATGGATGAATTAGTCCACAGAGCCATCACACTCAACCAAAATCACTCACTGGACCCAGTAGTACAACCTTCAACTGGTCCTCTCCGATTTGGATGTGGGTAATGCTGTGCTCTACAAACTTCAGTGCACAACATTGACTTCCTCGAAATGCATCCTACGTGCTGTGGCTTGTCTCATAAAAAGCACTAAAAATGTTTGACCTCATCAATACTGAAGGAACTACACTGGCCTGATTTACAGGCCTATATCATCTTTATGGCCGGCTGCATCGCCTAGAAGGCTATCAGAAATAATGCCCCTGCTTTATAGCCGAATAGCTGACCATCCCAGGCAGGCCGCACCACAGAGATGCCATGGCATCCCCACCTTGCAAATGAAGAAATATAAGAAAAAAACAGACCAGAAGTTAGTAACGTTTATTGATTATGTTCTAGTTAATTAAAACCTTTACATGATATAAGAACTCAATGTTAACCAGTATACATTCAAATGAACAAAAACAAGGGCATGCTAAAACATGAGGTCACTTCAGTAAATGTCCTAATTAATACAAGTCTACACAAGGTAAAGTGCTAGTGCATGGACTCTTCAGTATTTGTCCTTGATGTTAGCAAAAAAAGCTAATGTGAGCAGATAAACTGAAGAACAGGATGCATTTTAACAGAGTAAAACAGTTTAAAAAGTGCAGTTACATGCTATTCATTAAGTCTCCTTTGTTGAGACAGACAAACACACAGTAAGGTGCTGGTGCATGGAAAGCGCAGATTAGAAGGGGCAAGCCTTCTCCATCTATATAATGAGGACCTGGAACAACATCCTTTTCAAGATCATAATTCCCCTGCCCTCCGGCAGTTCTGAAAGACACTGAAGATATCTCGTCAACAAGCACTGCCCTCCTTCTCATTAGGAATCTACATGTTGCCTGCCTTTTTATAAACGACTACAATTCATATGCTTAAACTCTTGCCTGTACATCAGTGCTCTGTTGATTTCCAGCAGGGTTCACAATATACAGGTGGGTACATACAATGATTGTAAACTCTAAAGTTTTAGCAATGCTTGTATGTTTAGTCAGGACAATAAAACATTATTAGCTTGTTGTTCTCAAGCGAATATTCAGCTAAACATTCTGTCCACCTGCTTCCTTAACTTGAAGTGTATCTGTTTCTTTAGAAGCAGTGCCGGGAATTAAACCAGGCATTTACTGTTGCCTACGCTGATTTCAAAAGGAAAAATGTTGTTTATATTTGTAGCCATCAAGAGATACACATATTTAGGTTGCACAGGAAACTTGCCACGAAGAGAAGATACTTTGTATAACCTCAAGTAAAAGAAACCAAGGGGCAGATTTAAGAGTCCCTAGTGCCTCATGCGCCACATTAGCGTAATTTGTTTTACGCTAATGTGGCCCAACAAGGCAAAAATCGCCACTCTATGCATGTATTGTGCCACTTGGTAACCCTTTGCGCTACATTATACCTGTGCCAGGCATAATGTATGCAAAGGGGGTGTTCCCGCTTTGGGGGGGGCAACAAAATGACACAAAGAAAAGGGGCACACCATTGTTTTCAATGGACCTCAATGGGCTTTGCAGGATAGCATCAAAATTTTTGACGCTAGTCCTGCAAAGCTCCGAACTAGCGTCAACAATTTTTAATCATGTTTCCCTAACTACCGCCATGATGCGCAATATCTTAGATATGGCACACACATGGTGGTGTTGGGGGGGCTCTAAGGGGTGCACTGGGTGCAGCTCCTCTTTCCTTAAATCAGGCCCCAAATGTTTGCTTCCATTGTTCAGCTAATTGCACAACTGCAGTGTTACTCTTTGGAAACGTGCATTAAAAACCTGCTGTCTTGTAAAGCAAGAACAGAAAAAGTGAAAGAGCAAAACAGGGAAACGTCATCACTGGAAAGCAGTTCAGCCACCACAATATCATCTCTGGCTTTGCTTTCTTGTTTTAAACCAGTGTGTAATAGAAAGGGATCTTAACTCTCAGAAGAAGCTTCATAACTCAAGATAAAAATATTAAGAAATGTGGAATGGGAATCGTGTTTATCACTTACTGTTGTACTTGGGACATAGACTACCCCGATTGACTGGGTACTTATCTTTTTACCTTACTTCCTGCTTATGCCTGCACTGGCTATATTTTGTCAACTTAACTACCCTTACCAGCCTTGCGGTCAGCTACCCCCAACCCCGACCATGGGATCTGATGTTTGAATATTGACCTAAACCCAAAGGGCACCGTGCACGGACGCCTGTTAGAACTTGTCCACTCAACATAAAACTAATAGGTTGTTAACTCATTTGGTATTTGTATGATGTGGAAACAAAAATAATTTTAAACCCAATCTTTTACTAGGCCTTGCAGCAAATGGGTTATACTTGTTACCTGAGACATGAACTTTCAAACTTGCTGTGTGTACAATAATGAGGGACCAAGCTACACATTTGGAATACAATTGAAGGACACTTATGAGTTTCACTACTTCTCACCGCTTCTTATGATCTCATTATATTATAACCTCTGTCTTCTTGAGAACTGAAACATATAACCCTAGTACTCTTATTTTAGAGGTTTCTGATGTTTGCCATATATGTGTACCCTGCTGTACCTTAGATAACATCTTCCTCAAGAGGCTACCAGGAGAAACCCCTGTCCAATTTTTTGCGATCACAATTGTTCTAATAAATACATTTGCAATCTGATTTCAAGTTCAGAGAATTGACTTTTCTTTGATGATCTTCGTACTGGTGACTTGGAACCACAACAACTGGAGTGATTCCTGGAGTTGGATTGAATCTTCACTCTATGATCCAAGGCTTGTTAAGTAAAGGTAAGACAGAGGTTTCTGCACAGGGACTCGAGTTGAGGGCATCCAGCGCTCAGCTTGTTAACCAGGTTAGGAAGTTTTTCATGATTCAAACTTTTAAACGAGAGTCTCTACTCATATTTATTGGTGAAAAAATAAATATTTGTTTGTCTGTCTGAAAGGCCTGGGCATAGAAATTCAATAGGGGTTAGCAGAATTAAGACAAGGAACGGGTGGAAATGGGAGAGACCATGGTACCGGAAGGATAGATTATGAGTGGAACCCAAGGAAATGCAAGCACATTTGACAGAACAGTGTTTATGTCTTTGTGACCAGAATGGACCATATTGGGTGAATGTTGTTGACCAAGTCTAAGAGTTAAGGGGGGCAGCAGCCTCTAGAGCTCTGAGAACTCTATTTGGTCGTGGTCAGAGATTTCTTGATTGCAATGCAGCAAGTGGAACCTCATTAACCAACAAGTATGATTTTAAGCTGTCCGTCCTCTCTCCTAGAGTATGGGCTTTAATTCAAAAGAAACCTAATTACTTTCTCCTGGTGTGATCAAGATTAGTTTAGGTTGTAAGGGGAGCTGGAGACTCTAAGGCCATAGTGGTTCTATATAAGAAGACACCCACCCACTTTGTACCTAGCCACAGCGAGAAGAGCATGTTCATATAGCTAGAGAAATAGGATGACTGCGCTAAGGGGGGTGAGTGCAGTAAGGGATGATAGTAACAATCATATTCCTTTAGAAGGTATCTTCAATGTAAAAAAGTAAGAAACTTCAAACTTACATTAGGAGAATCCAAAAGTAGCAATTCACCCAGCCAATGGCAGGCATATCTAAACTGGCATAAAGAAGCCAGCAAGTGCCCTCAACAACCCTAGGTTTAGAGCCCTTAGATTCCCATGAGAAACTAAAATACCAGCTCAATCATATGAAAAGGAGTCCTACAGCATGTTCACCAACTGCAATGGCAACTTACATTTTTGCCAAGGTCACCCAGCAGCTCAAGAAAGATAATGATGAGGAACATCTTGATTTCTTATCCCCTATCCACCTGGTGGTAGATGGTGCAGCTCACAGAGCCTCAGAGTAAGTGATGCACAGCTGATAGATTGATAGCAGGTAGGTCCAGTAAGCACAAGTACAGCGAGCGGTAGCATGATGACTAACAGTGCAATGAGCTTCAGGTTGTTTGAGAAGCTGATACTGTGCCCCCCCTTCCCAGACCATTCCCTCCTCCTGCTAAGTCACTGTCAGCACGTTGCTGCCTGAGAATAGCACTCACATTCCTAATATTCCCATGACAGCCGCAATCTGACAGTGGACAGAAGGGCTAGGAGCAACAAATGGAGAAAGTGGGATTCAAAACATACTGTTTAATAGTGAGGAAAGGAACAATGAGGACCCGATGATGATGATCCTGGAGGGATAGTTACAGCCCTTGTTGCTTGGAACTATATATTGTAACTAAGATGTTTCCCAAAATGAGAGACAAACTCCAAAATTGTATGCATGAACTCCAGACCAGCATTGAATATTACACTCCAGATGGAGTTGATATCAGACAGTTTTTGGGAGGTACGGCGCCTTTAGAGATTCGCTACTGACTGCTAGTAAATATATATTTGGCCACAACAGACTCCTAGGGATGATGCCACTTTGGAGAAAGCAGAGATGCTGTTGTTAATGCAGTAATGGAAATGTTCCCGACCAAACTACATGAAACAGAAATCAACAATTGTAAACAAAACAAGAGTGAATAACTTGCTAATTATTTAGACTGTTTGAATGACATATTTGACCGACATTATGGTATTTAATATCTTTCAGATTTGCCAACTAAGGCTATTGGGCCACTTTTGATCAGAGAATACTCCACAAAATTCAGGACCAATTGTATCTCATTTGTGTGGATTGGCAAATAAAATACCTGCAGTAACTGGTCTCAGTACCTAATCGGTGCCTACCTATGTAGTAAGGTATTAGAGCAAATAGGGGGAAATTCATGGCCCTGTAGATACAGTCATACCAACAGGGAGGAAGGAAAAGTTACAGGTAGGTGTTTTGGGGCTTCAAGGAAAGGGTGAAGACAGCTGTGCATCACCTAGAAAATCCCTCCTGCTTAAGCAATGTGGCAGTTAGGCTACTGGTGAAGGTACAGCCAAGGTACCATGTGACCTACCTGGACAGTCCAGGTCCGCTCCACTGGAGAGATTCTCTCCATACTAGGACTTACCAAGAGACGATGATTGTTCCATGCACATCATAATCCCAGTAAATCAAACTGAGTCATATTAGTGTGCTATCACAGGTAGGCCCACCCTGTGTCTTATTAATTCCTGAGTCAGACAATTAGCCCTGAAGTTTCCTTTGCCCTTTCCCCTAGGCAAAATGATTGATGCAACCAGCATTGCTAATCAGAGGGTACCATACAATGTCACCAGGCCTTCCACTATATTCCTCAGACCTAAGCCTGATCAGTAAACTTTCCTGCTCAGTCCCCACATTCCTTGCTAGACTTTTAGGATGCAAGCTTTTGAATGAAATGAATTCTATTGTATTTTGCATTTGCAATAGTGTTTATTTGAATATTACTATCAAAAATAAGAATGCTATTTTAGCTTTTCTGTATGTATGGCCTTCTTTGTTATGACCAAAACGGCAAACTCTCTAGAGGATTGGTCAACTATTCTACAGACCATTTCTGCTCATTAAGATTCTTTGAACCTTATGAAAAAGCTGGCCCATAGGCCCCTATAGGCCCACCAATCTAAAGCGTAAGATGGAATGAATCACTTTGTATCTGGATTATTGGAACAGAGAAAAACATACATTGCTTTAAGCAGGACTGAGATCTGTAAACTCTGTAATGTTGCCCAGTTTCAATGGTGTCTCAAATCCAGCAACTTTTCTGCCCTGTATACCACCAACTGCTACCTATTTCACTGTGATTAATTTGTGTTTTGCCTTCTTTTCCATCCCTATGCATCCCAATAGTCAACTTCTGTTTACATTCCAAAAGGGAACGGCTAATGTGTACTAAAGTTTCTTAGGGCTATCCACAAAACCTTTATTTTCTCCCATAACCTCAAGAAAAACCTTGTTCCTCTTACCTTTCTTGGTGGTCCTGTTCTTATTATGTTTGTGAATAATCTGTTGTCCTCCTCTGATTTTTTGGACCGGTGCAAACAGGATTCATTGAGCTTATTCACTGAATTACACAAAGCCTCCAAGGAGAAACTAAAGTGTTGTTTTAGCTCTGTACATTATTAAGGTTCTGATATGTATGCAGGAGGCATTTCTCCACCTATCACATACTAGCTATTCACAAGGTACTACATCTCATTACTGTGTCCCAAATGTGCACCCTTTTAGGGATGTGAGGATTTTGTTTTCTAATAGATTTTAGGTTGTTTAACAGTGTGGGAAGGGGTAGGCAATGTGCTTCCCTTGCCTACTGTTTGGATTTAAGGTTATGCTGCTAGTCATAAGCCCTTATTGGACTCATTAAGAAAGGCAGTCCTGAGCCTTTTGACTGGTCCACTGTAGCATATGATGCATTTGTGTCTTAAATGACTGATTTGCGCTCAGCCCCTGAACTAGGTTTGCCACATTATTCAAAACATTTCATATTCTACTGTTAAGAAACAGGACATTTCCATTGGGGTGATGATTAAACAATATGGTGACAAAAAGAAATCTATTGCTATGCACCCTGTTGATGCTCATATTATTGTGTCACTCTATTGTTCCTCATTCTGTTGTTGCTCTCTTGGTATCAACTGAAAGTTGTCAAAACATGACTTTACTCCTGTCTGCTTCTCATATTCTTCTGATGAGAGACCGTGAGAACCCAAGTTTTGAATCCTGACCTATTGTTCCACACCTCCCTTTATTGTGAATCCTATGCTTCTTTGATAACGAAGTGTTTTTTGAGGAAGTTTTAGCATGTGTATTTTAGCGTGGTGAGGGAACATACGGTGTTTGTCCATAATACTGAGTGATAAATTAAAACTGAAGTTGGAAAACAAAAGGCTCAAAGATGAGGAACCAAAGAAATCGGGTGATAAAACTGCAAAAAGTAGGTTTTAGCAGGACAAAAAACTTCATTCTAATACCAGAATTGTCATGCAAAAAAGTAGTTTAGATAAAATCCTCCAGTAAACGAGTTATTGGAGGAAAAGCTTACCCTCAGGCAGTGTTTATTTTGTAGAAAAATTAGCGCCACAGCTCTCCTCAGAAGGCCGCCCCTGGCACCAGTGCGTCGGATACCCAGCCAGCATAGTCTGCAATCCACTTCATGCCTCTTTGATCTACTAGTCACTGTCTGCCCCTTTACCTCACTCTTGCAGCCCTGCTTTCTCCCCAATGATGTTCTTTCCATCTTTGTCTGCCTCTGTCTTTCCACTTTGTACATTTTTCCATCTCTTACTCTCTGGGAATGTCCTATGAGGAAAATTAAGTGCTGGTCCCCAAAAATGTGTGTCTGTGGCCTCCACCGGCAACCACCAGCACAAATTAAGCACTGCCCTCAGGTGAATTTGTGCAAAAGAAAAGTAAGATCTTGAACCCTTCATAATACAAAAGTTGCGTGCACACCCCATGCTCCACATCCAGCTTGAACTTGAACCCAACTCTCTGGCGACATGAGATAGACCACGTTTACGAAAAAATTCTATAGTGCCCACCAGTGCTTCACTTCTACAAAGTCTTCAAGTAAGATTGTCAAAGTAATTTATTCTAGCATTCATAAAGTGAAAACATCTTGTCAAGGGTTACAAACATCAGAGAATAGGCATTTTAATTCCAGGAGAGAACAGCTTCACAGTTACAAAAATCAGGAAGTACAAGGGCAGCTGCAATCCAAGCTTCCCACACAGTTAGAACAAGAACAGCAAAGCAAGCAGCAGGTCCAGGGGTCCTTCTTACAGAGCATAGACCAGGAGCAACAAAGATAATATCATTCCCTAGCAAAAAGTAATGTACACTGGGCTAGCTATGCCTTCTTCAGACTTTTAATCCCCCCGCCCCCCACACACACACCATCGCCTCACCAGCACAGTCTGATCACTTACAGAGAAATGGGACAGTCTCTTTGGGTACTGGAGACCTTTTTTAGGTGTTACATATAAAGCCCTTGCACCCTTAATGGTGAAAGTATTATGTTCTATTCTAACTTAGGGTTTGGGTCAGCCTCCTTCAGCCATGGACTGCTTTTGCTTCAGAAATGTCATCTATTCACTTGTGACATTGTCAGTCACATGTTGAATCAGCCTACAGGAGTATTTTGGTGGCACAGTTACTCTGCTGGCTTCTTATGTGTGTATTTCCACATCCATTGGAACAAGTGGTATAATACAAAATGAAGGCCCCCCATGCAGAATGTGATGAGGGGCTCCAGAGTCTCCCATTTCTCAGACATATTCATTGGCCTTCCGTTGAATGGGGGGGAAATAGATGTTTGGCTCCACCCACCACCCCCACTGCACCACTTCTGTTATGTCTGTAGCTTGAATGCATCAGGGAATACTTCACAACCTGTCAGTGACTCAGTAACACTAGAGAGCAAGTGCTGACTAAGCATCTGAAAAATTGATGTAAAATTGTTGCTTTATTATCTATAGCATTCATTTTTTAAATGCTTTTATATGCACTAGCTCCCCAGGTAAACAGACACACACAGGCAAAGCCATTAGCAGGCAATAAAAAAACATAGCACTTATTGGCTTTGACAAAGCTTGCTCTAATTAGTTACATAATGTATGAGATAGTAAATGCACTCACCCAGTCCTCCATGGTCCTCTATGGTATTATAGTATTGCGGTCACAACATAATCTTACTTAATATCATCTCCTAAATATATTTTACAAAAATATCACCCTATTGAAGTTAATCATACAAAACATACACTCAATGGACAGTAGTTTTGCAAAGGATATTAAAGAAGCAATGTTGATGGAAGACTATATTTCTGTACAGGATATTCTGACATGCAACCTCCTCCATCCTCAGTCCTGCTCTTCAAATGGCAACCATACCATCTCCAAGAATGTCCCTCAGTACCAATGAGCTTCCTAATTGGTTCTCCCGCTCTTCATTGGTTAAAATAATTTACTGTCAAATGCAAAGCAGAATTCGATTTATAGAATTCTCATTTAGAAGATGGGAGGTAGGGTGCACTTTTGGTATACTCCCAACTGAATCAGAAGGGTGAACATATATGACGTGCATTTCCTACTTTGCACTGTCCATACAAAACAGTGCATTTACTTACTAAAGGGTGTTGTCAATAAGTATTAAAGAGCCATGACACTTTGGGGGTCATTCCGACCCCGGCGGGTGGCGGGCGCCGCCCACCGGGCGGAAACAGCCCAAACACCGCCCCGCGGTCAGATGACCGCAGGGGACATTCCAACTTTCCCACTGGGCCGGCGGGCGATCTGCAAAAGATCGCCCGCCGGCCCAGCGGGAAAGCCCCAGCAAAGATGAAGCCGGCTCCGAATGGAGCCGGCGGATTTGCTGCGGTGCGACGGGTGCAGTGGCACCCGTCGCGATTTTCAGTGTCTGCCTAGCAGACACTGAAAATCTTTATGGGGCCCTGTTAGGGGGCCCCTGCACTGCCCATGCCAGTGGAATGGGCAGTGCAGGGGCCCCCAGGGGCCCCACGACACCCGTTCCCGCCAGCCTCAACAGGCTGGCGGGAAGGGGGTCGGAATCCCCATGGCGGCGCTGCTTGCAGCGCCGCCATGGAGGATTCCTTTGGCCAGGGGAAAACCGGCGGGAAACCGCCGGTTCCCCTTTTCTGACCGCGGCTTTACCGCTGCGGTCAGAATTGGCCAGGAAGCACCGCCAGCCTGTTGGCGGTGCTTCCACGGTCCCCGGCCCTGGCGGTCATGGACCGCCAGGGTCGGAATGACCCCCTTTATCCGTTGCAGTGGGCATTCCACTGTGACACCCATTGCTTTTGATGCTTCCTCAGATTTACGAGTTGTTGTAAACCCGAGGCAGTGCCAAAAGGTGGCATTAGCATGGCAAACCAAGGAGGAATGCTTTTATTCCTCCTCGTTTCTTGCTTTTTCTTTGTGTGCTGTATTGTGCAGCACACTTAGAAGAAGCAAAATGCCATGGATTGTTTATGTGTAGGAAGGGACACCTTCATCTGGCAGGAACCTATTACCTAGGGACAGAGAGCAATCTAATCCTAAAATGACCAATACTTCTGCTGGGGGTGACCAAAAGAAAGGGATTACTAAGCCTTCCCAGGGGAAGGTGGGTGAGACACATAAGGATAAAGGTATAAAGTCTTCTAAAGGCTCCCAAAGTCCTGTTCAGGAGGGTGGCCCCAAATCTCTTCATCATCAACTCATGGGTTCAAGGGTAAAAACTCTGATCCCAAAAAGGCCTGGTGTTTCAACTTTCGACGGACTGGACCCCAAACTGGCGACTTGGCCTGTCCCAAAAAGAATCCCCCTAGTACTGCACCAGCCAGCACTGGTATAGCCAGTCTCCAGGTGGGGTCTACAGTGTGCCCAGAGCAAATCAGGGTTCACACTGAAGCTATTTTAGACTCCGAGCGTGGGGTAGATATTGCCACTCTTTCTGTCTGGCACCCTAACATGAACAAATACAGACAGCACCCCTTGATTAATGGGACTAGAGTAGAAGCCCCGAGGGATACAGATGCCAGTGTCACCATGGTGACAGAAAACCTGGGGCCATATTTATACTTTTTGATGCACAACTGCGCCACCACAGTTGTGCTTCAAAAGTTTTACCGCCGGCTAACGCCAATCCAACGCGCCATGCGGGCGCCTTATTTATGGAATGACGTTAGCCGGCGCTGCGGACTGGTCTGAGTAAAAAAAAATGACTCACACCAGGCAGCACTGGCGTATGGGAAAATGGAGGTTGTGCGTCAAAAAATGGTGCAAGTCAGGTCTGAGGCAAAAATCAGGCCTCAAACCGGACTTGCCCCATTTTGTTTTGACGCACAACCCCCATTGACATGACTCCTGTCTTAGCAAAGACAGGAGTCATGCCCCCTTGCCCAATGGCCATGCCCAGGGGACTTATGTCCCCTGGCATGGTCATTGGTTAATGTGGCATGTAGGGGGGCCCTAAATAGGCCCCCCTATGCCACTTAATAAAAAAGTTTAAAAATACTTACCTGAATTTACCTGGGTGTCCTCCAGGGGTGGGCGAGGGTGGCAGGGGGAGTTCCTGGGGGCACGGGAGGGCACCTCTGGGCTCCTTCCGAGCCCACAGATCCCTTAACTCCTGCCCTGACCCAGGCGTTAAAAAACGGCGCACAACAGGCTGTGCGCCTTTTTTTAAGGCCCACACCCTCTTGTGTGTCAAAATGACACTGGGGTATAAATAAGGCGCTTGGGCCTTAAAGTCATTTTTTGGAAGGGAATGCCTACCTTGCGTATCATTAACGTAAGGCAGTTTCCCCCTTCCAAAAAATGACACACATGGTGGAATTTTGACGTCCGTGGGGGTCGGGCGTCAAAGTATAAATATGGGGTAGGGTTTGCGCTGAATGTGCGTCAAAATTTTTGCCGCACATTCGGCGCAAACAGATTATAAATATGCCCCTTGGTTTCCTCAGGACAGTACTTGGCTGGACAAACATATCTAGTTACCAAAGCTGAAAATGTAACTAAGGTACATCCCATGGCTATGTTGTCCTTAGAATGGGGAGGGGTTACTGGCCTGAAACAGGTTGTGGTCTCTTCTACAATCCCAATTGAACGTCTGATAGGGAATGATCTGGAGTGCTCAGCATGGGCTGAGGTAGAACTCAAAAACCATGCTGCCATGCTGGAAATCCCTGAGGTGGTATGTATGAAAACCAGAGCACAGAGCCGAGCACAGTGTGAAAAAGAATTGTTGGAGCCTGGAATAATGGCCCAACTTTCCAGGAGGAAAGGCAAGAAGACTGGGGGACCAGTTCTGAACAGCAAAAAACACAAGACTCCTCTTCTCTGGAAGAGGTCTTACCAACCACAGAGGGAACTGAGCCCTTGGCGCTTGAACCTTACCAGGTTGAGCGCTTGGGCCCATGGGGACCCTCTAGGGACCAGCTGTGCCAGGGACAGAGAACCTGTCCCACTCTTGAAGGCCTGTGACAGAAAGCTGCTGCATAGGAAAAGGGAAATGTCAGGGTCTCCCACAGGGTCTATTGGGAGGAGGGACTCATGTACACTGAGGCCAGAGACCCCAAACCTGGTGCCACCAGGACAGTGGTAGTGCCTCAACAGCTCAGGGAATTCATCCTCACACAAGTCCGTGACATCCCCCTAGCTGGTCATCTGGGCCAAACCGAAACCTGGAATAGGCTAGTCAGCCATTTCTACTGGCCCAACATGTCTCCAAAGGTGAAGGAGTTTTGCATCTCCTGTGTCACCTGTCAAGCCAGTGGTAAAGCAGAAGGCCACCCAAAGGCCCCCTTAATTCCACTACCAGTGGTTGGGGTTCCCTTTGAAAGGGTTGGTGTGGACACAGTGTCCACTTGAATCACCCACAGCCTCATGAAACCAACATATACTTGGATCATGCTACCAGGTACCCTGAAGCATTTCTCCTTAGGTCTACTACAGCCCCCGCAGTAGTAAAGGCCCTCATTGGTATCTTTACCAGGGTAAGGTTTCCTAAGGAGGTGGTTTCTGAGAGAGGTGTCAACTTCATGTCAGCTTACCTTAAAAATATATGGAATGACTGTGGGGTGACCTACAAGTTCACAACGCCGTATCATCCACAAACCATTGGACTTGTTGAAAGGTTCAACAAGACATGGAAAGGTATGATCATGGGACTCCCTGAAAAACTCAAAAGGAGATGGGATGGCCTTTTGCCGTGCCTGCTTTTTGCATACAGGGAGGTGCCTCATTGGAGAGTAGGGTTTTCCCCCTTTGAGCTTGTGTGTGGCCATCCTGTTAGGGGACCACTTGCTCCTATGAAGTAGGGTTGGGAGAGATTTATCCACGATCCTAAGCAAGATGTAGTGGACTATGTGCCAGGCCTATGTTCTGGGATGGCAGAGTTCATGGAGGAAGTATCCAAAAACCTTGAGGCCAGCCAACAGCTTCAGAAGCAGTGGTATGACCAGAAGATTGCACTGGTGGAGTTACAACCAGGGCAGAAAGTGTAGGTTCTGGAGCCTGTGGCTCCAAGGGCACTTCACAATAGGTGGAGTGGCCCATACCCCATCCTTGAAAAGAAAAGTGAGGTCATCTACTTGGTAGACCTGGGCACTAGCAGACCCCCCCCAAAAGGCTGATCCATGTGAACCGCCTAAAACTTTTCTGTGACAGGGCTGATGTAACCGTGCTGATGGTTACTAATGAGGACCATGAAGAAGATAGTGAACCACTCCCTGACCTCTTCTCTTACAGTACTAAAGATGGGTCAGTTGATGAAGTTGTCTACTCAGACACCCTCCCTGCCCAACAGCAGGCTGATTGCAGGCATGTTCTACAGCAGTATGCAGAGCTCCTTAACCCCTGGGCAGACACATTGGTGTACCCATGATGTGTACACTGGAGACAGCTTGCCTGTCAAATCCAAGATCTATTGGCAGTCTGACTAAGTTAAGGAGAGTATCAAAGTTGAAGTCAACAAGATGCTGGATTTAGGGGTTATTGAACCCTCTGACAACCCCTGGGCTAGCCCAATGGTTTTAGTCACCAAACCTCATCCAGAGGGTGGAAAGAAAGAAATTAGGTTTTGTGTGGACTCATGAGGTCTCAACTCTGTCACCAAGACAGATGCTCACCCCATACCCAGGGCTGATGAGCTGATAGACAAATTATGTGCAGCAACGTTTCTCAGTACTTTTGACTTGACTGCAGGGTACTGGCGAATTTGCATGGCTCCAGGAGCAATAGAAAAGACGGCATTCTCCACACCTGATAGGCATTATCAGTTCATTGTTAGCCCTTTGGTTTAAAGAATGCCCCTGCCACCTTCCAAAGGTTGGTGAATCAAGTCCTTGCTGGATTGGAGACCTTTAGTGCACATATGCAGATGATATTGCTCTCTTTAGTTCCACCTGGCAGGATCACCTGGTCCACGTTGGGAAGGTTTATCAATTCCTGCAATCTACAGGCTTCACTATTAAGGCATCCAAATGCCAGATAGGGCAGGGCACTGTTGTATACTTGGACCTCCTTGTAAGTGGAGTCCAAGTGAAACCCTTACAGCCAAAGATCCAGACAATTCTACACTGGAAAGTGCCTACCATGAAGACTCAAGCCAGGGCATTCCTTGGCCTGACTGGGTACTACAGGAGGTTTGTGAATGGATATGGGTCTATTGTGACCCCTCCACCCCCACAGAACTCACCTCCAAGAAGATGCTCAGAAAAGTAAACTGGATGGCTAGTTGTCAAAAGGCCTTTGACACCCTGAAGGAGGCACTGTGCTCAGCACCAGTTCTCAAAGCTCCAGACTATTCTAAGAAGTTCATTGTGCAGACAAATGCCTCTGAACATAAGACAAGAGCATTCATGTCCCAAACCAACGAAGATGGCCATGACCAGACTGTTGTTTTTATTAGCAGGAGGTTACTTCCCAGGGAAAAGCTTTGGAGTGCCATTGAGAAGGAGGTCTTTGCTGTGGTTTGGTCCCTGAAGAAGTTGAGACCATACTTGTTTGGTACTCATTTCAATGTTCAGACTGACCACAGACATTTCAGGTGGCTTATGCAGATGAAGTTGAGAACCCTAAACGCTTGAGGTGGTCCATCTCCCTACATGGAATGGACTTTACAGTGGAACAGAGACCTGCGACTACTCAAGACAATGCAGATGGACTTTCCAGGTTCTTCCGCTTAGACAATGAAGACTGCCTTGGGAAAGGTTAGTCTCAACCTCTTTTGTTTGGGAGGGGGTTGGGTAGGAAAGTGCCCCTTTTGGCATGGTTACACACTGTTTGCCTGATATCTGAAGCTAACTTGACTGAGTGGGTGCTAGGATACTGCTAACCAGCCCCCAGCACCTATATTCTTTCCCTAAACTGTACCATTGCTTCCACAATTGGCACTCCTCTGGAAACACAGCTAAGTTCCTTGTAAAAGGTACCAGTGATCTCAAGGGCCCTGTAGCCAGAGAGGGACCCTAAGGGCTACAGCATGTATTATGCCACCTTAAGGGACCTCTCACCAAACACATACACACTGCCACTGCAGATTGTTTGTGTTGGTGGGGAGAAAAAGGTAAAGTCAACATGGCATCCCTCACTGGGTCCCATGCCTACTAAGCACTGCCTGGGGCATAGATAAGTCACCCCTCTAGCAGGCCTTACAGCCCTAATACAGGGTGCACTACACCACAGGTGAAGGCATTGCTGTATGAGCAATATGCTCCTACACGGTCTAAGTCCATTCTTAGACCCTGTAAGTGCAGTGTAGCCCTATGGAGTACATGGGCTGGGAGTTTGTCATTACGAACTCCACAGCTCCATGATGGCTTCACTGAAGACTGGGAAGTTTGGTATCAAACTTCTCAGCCGAAAAAAACAACATTGATGTCAGTGTTGGATATATTGAAAGATGCACACAGAAGACATCTTAGAGATGCCTCCCTGTAATTCACCCATCTCTCTAATGTGTGTCTGACCGGTCAATGCAAGCCTGCCACCACTGGACAAGTTTCTGCCCCATGGGGTGAAAGCCTTTGTGCTCTTAGGAGTCAAGGACAAAGCCTGCATTGGGTGAAGGTGCTTCATATGCCCCACCCCCCTCCAGGAACAGCAACACTTGGTGGTGAGCCTCAAAGGCTCCTGCCTTTTTGTTATGCTGCCTGAGGGCACTCCAGCCAGTGGAGATGCCCACCCCCTCGACCAGGCCCCACTTTTTGGCAGTCCAGCAGGAAAGTTAGTAAACACCAGGAGGAGTGTCCACCCCAGCTGGGAGTGCCACTAGGGTGCCCAGAGCTCAGGTGATCCCTCCTGGCAGAATCCTCCATCTTGTTTTGGAGGGAGATAGACAAGAAGGTTAGATGTGTGTCCCCCTCCCCTGAGGGAGTGGGCACAGGAAGGATGTAGCCACCCTCAGGGTCAATAGCCATTGGCTACTCCCCTCTGACCCCTGTAATGCCCCTAAATCTAGTATTTAGGGGCACCCCTGAACCTTGCTCTTCAGATTCCTGGTGACCTAAAGAAGAATAATGACTGAAAAGCCGCACCAGTGGTGAAGGCTTCAGACGACAACTGACTTGGTCCCAGCCATCCCGCCCTGTCTGCAGCTTCAAGAATCCTGCTACAAGAAGACCACTCATCCTACAGGACCAGTGACCTTTACAAACCCTCAGAGGACTGTCTGCCTTCCTTAAAGACCGGATCTCCGAGGAAAGCGGCCCTGTCCACTGAGAAGCCTTCTACCCGGACTCCAGGTCCGCGAGTCCTGCCCACTCTGCACCCAACGCCCACGGCCCGAGTCCAGGTGACCCACTTGACCAGAGAGAGTCCCCAGGCGATTCTGACCTCGGATCCACCCCGGGTTGACCCCTCCTGGCCACCACAATGTCACCTGCAGCCTGAATCCAGAGAACCCCCCTTGACTGCGACTAGATCTGGTGAAGATACCCAACGCCTAAAGATATCCTTGCATCCCCAAACCCCTAGCCTTGGGAACTCAGCCGACAGTCCAACGACATCCAGAGGAGCCTCACCTTACCTGCCCAACCATTGGTCTTCTTCAGCTGACCCCTGGAAAAAGCCTGCAGCCTCTTTGTCAACCCGGAGTTCCTCATAAGATTGCATTGGGTGCCAGACACTGTGGGCCTCATTATGACCCTGGCGGGCGGCGGAGGCCACCCGCCAGGATCCCGCCCTCCAAATTACCGCGCCGCGGTCAAAAGACCGCGGCGGGTATTACGAGTTTTCCCCTGGGCTGGCGGGCGGTTCCAGTTAAACCGCCCGCCAGCCCAGGGGAAAACGACCTTCCCACGAGGATGCCGGCTCGTAATCGAGCCGGCGGAGTGGGAAGGTGCGACGGGTGCTACTGCACCCGTCGCGTATTTCACTGTCTGCAAGGCAGACAGTGAAATACATTTTGGGGCCCTCTTACGGGGGCCCCTGCCGTGCCCATGCCATTGGCATGGGCACGGCAGGGGCCCCCAGGGGCCCCGCGACCCCCCCTACCGCCATCCTGTTCATGGTGGCTTTCCCGCCATGAACTGGATGGCGGTAGGGGGGGTCAGAATCCTCATGGCTGCGGAGCGCGCTCCGCAGCCATGGAGGATTCCAATGAGCAGCGGAAAGTCAGCGGGAGACCGCTGACTTTCCGCTTCTGACCGCGGCTGAACCGCCGCGGTCAGAATGCTCATTGGAGCACCGCCAGCCTGTCGGCGGTGCTCCCGTGGTCAGTGGCCGTGGCGGCCACCGGCCGCCAGGGTCAGAATGATCATCTGTGTCTGCACCGTGCACCCGGCCACCACCGTGCCACTGAGGGTGTATGTTTGGTGCTTACTTGTGACCCCTCGAGCTGCTGATCTAAACCCCCTGGCCCATGACCTGACCCTGTGGGTACTTACCTGCAAACCGTTCTCTTTTGAGCGCCCCCATCTCCTTTGGTTTCCATTGGGGGCCCAACACCAACTTTGACATCTGCTCCTGGTCAGCCCTGTGTTACTGGTGGTGCACTCTTGGTGTCAAATCAAATCTTGTTGTATGGACACCTTAACCCCCGAAGACCATGACCGTAAGTCTAGTACTTACCTGTAAACTGTGTATGTACTTTTCTGTTCCAGGACTGCATTGTCCTTAATGAAAATTGCACTGTGTCTACATTTGATATTGAGAAGTACTACTTACTTGAAAACTGTTTTAACTGTGAATTACAAAGTGCATTTGATACTTGAAAGTGATACATTCTTGACACTGTACTTACCTGCAACAGAGATCCTTTTGGTTCTAGAAATAAAGTAACAAAGTATATTTTGTATACATAGAACATTGGACTGGAGTTAGTCATTGAGTGTGTGGCTCATTTCTTGACTGTGTGTATACAACAATGATTAGCACTACTCCCTGATAAGCCTAACTGCTCAACCACACTACCACAAAAAAGAGCATTAGTATTATCTACTTTAGCCTCTGTGAAGCCTCTGGGGATCCACTGAACTCTCTGCACACTATACCTTACTTTGGTATACTGTATACAGATCCAGCTTCATACAGTGGGAGACTCCCAGGTTTTAAGCCGGGAATGGGTATATTTTAGCATTCTCTCACTTGAAACCTTTGCAATGGGGGAATTAATTTCTCTTGATTTTTTTTTCTAAATTTCCCTCTTATGTGTTCTCAAATGTTGGCATTTATGGGAGACTCAAATTCATTATCTAGTTAGGATTGTTCAGAATTAACTTGGACATCATAGCTTGTTGCTGACCTGGGTCTGGCTAAATGCCTGCCACCCGTGGAGCCTGGATCATAAAAGGATATTTGCCTCCCAAAATGAATGGTAATTTTGCACCCCATAGCAACAAACCAAATACTTGAATTCTGTTTAGGAGACCAGTCTAAATCACAGGTCACCTTGGGACTTTGAGATGTCCGCGATCAGGTCCAATGCTTCTGTTTCTTTTCTGGTAGATCATACTACTTACTTATAGGAATTTCCTAATTTTCCTGAGCGAAGCCCGTGGAAGCCATCAGGATTTATAGAAGAGTCACTAGGTAACCAATATACAGGTATTAGTGCCTCTTCCTAGAACCAGCCATGCCGACAGGGATTTGGTACAATCGCAATTACTTTTTGGAGCAGGCTAAGATGAATGAGCCCACGCCGCCGCCGCCGCTGCTCCGTCCTGAAACAGGATATGCCTCCACCAGCTGCGCGCCTTTTCTGCAGCATGTTCAAACACCCCCTCGATCCTCTGCAATGACTGCCGCCTTTGTGTCCAACCTTTCCAGACTGCATTTCTCAAAGGTGGACCCCTGTTTACTTTGGCGTCCTTCCCTATGAGGCACATAGCAAAACTCCTATGTAAAACAATAAAGGCAGAAGCAGATGGCTGGAACTCGACCTTTCTTATTTTACTCCCACTTTTTTGGTCCACGCGTGCACCCGTCCTTTTAATGCTTACAACGAAAGGGCACTTCCTGTTTTGTGTCCAAACACCACAGCAATACGTAAATGTCTTGTTTCCCCAAACAGTCTTGTCTACTGCATTGGTGTTTACATAAATCCTGTTCCTCCCCCACAATGGCCCAAGTCCAAATGCAGCTTTCCAGTGTTGGCCTGCTGCCTCACACACCGCCCCACCTCGTACCAATTTTAGATGTGTTTGCTGAGAAATGCAGAAGGCGGTAAAACTTTCCATTCATTAGGGGCGCATGGAGGAAGGGGCACATTAAAACAGGCAGAACCAGCAAGCTGCGGTCCCCATAGATTGGCCCTGAGGTGTTCGGGTTCATATAAAATACATTAGAAAGCAGAACATGTGTTTGCGGCCGACCCCACATTCACACGGTTCATCCAGGGGTCTGTAATTCAAATATTTTACTGACTATACGTTTCTTGAATGCCCCATGTCCGTAGGTCAACCACAGTGCATTTTGCACAGCACTTTAAGACTGCCAAATTTTATGGAAAACGCCTTATAAACAACCATGCTATTTAATACAAACCAGCAAGTTATCACATGATCGAAAACGTTACGTTTTAAAAAGTTTTCAACCATTAAAAGACATCACAGTAGATAATGAAATATTTTATTTGCAGAGTTAATATGTACTTCTTCCTCTAAGTGAAACCTAAGTAACAGACTAATGAGACTATAGAGAGAATGAGGTTTACATTTTCGCAACGGGGTAAAAAGAAAGGAATTTAATAAACTTGAATAGTGATGCATTTTTAATTTATGAACCCAGTAAATGAAGGGCAGTCTACTGAAAATAACTCTTCAGAAGGATGAAAATTAATTGATAGTCGCCGGAAGCGCAAACCTTTATTGTATTCTGTCTTCCTAACTCTTTAACTATTACTTGGCGTAGTCCTTATATTGTAACACATGAGTGCGCATAATGGGCGAGTCTGCTGCAGTTTTTGGGTATAGGGTGAGCCCCACAAGAAAATCCAGGAACAATGGCACCAGTTTCTGAAATTTTATTTTGAAGTCTGCCACAGGATGCTCTGTGCAGCACAGAAATGCAGAGTCAGGGCGTTTGGTCTTTATATAGTTTGCATTTACTATATGCCTGATTACAAATATCTGCTATTCCCACATTTTAGATGGTGTAAACATGCAGTGTAAACCGTATTTTGTTCCTTTCACTTGTCCATGTATGGTTGGATAGCAACTTTTGTAGGAAGTAGATCCGAAGAGGGAGCACTGATAGACAAAATAATAATCTCAGTTACAAATAATAACCTGCATCCAGACAGGTATATTTCACTCCCCAGCATCCATCTCCACAGGATGTAATGACACTAGACTTTCAAGCACGCATCTGTACAGGAGGTTATGACCCTGGTTTCCTCTAAACCATCTTTGAAAAAGATCTGACAAGCAGACTTCATTCCCCACATTTCTCAGCAATCCTCTACATAAGAAGTGACATCACTACATTTCCATGCCTTCATCTCTATAGAAAAAAAATCATCACCGGTTTAAAGACGGCATCAGACAAGTGACTTAATTCCCCCGAATCCATCTGTTGTGGAAGTTAGTGCACTGCAGCTCCCAGCATCCATCTCTACAGGAAGTGACATCACATGCGTGACAAGAGTGAAACGAGAACAATAACATTTCAGATCCTTTACAGACTTCCTCAAGGATATCTAAAAAACAAAAAAACAAACTCATCTCTTAACCTTCCTCATCCATGTCTGACATCAACTTTAAAATATTCCTAGCAAAAACACATGTTCTCCAGCTAAAACACAAATTTGCAAACTGATGCCATCAGCAACCTGGTTCTTCAAATGCCTTGCAGACACAAATTCTCCATTGCAGACAGGAAATAAAATGGAAACAAAATAGAAGAAAAACAGAAGCCCCAACAACCTTGCGCTACTAAAGTCCCTCAGTATAAAGTGCAGACAACTCATTGAATCAACCATATGCACTTATTATATCACTTACTATATCAATACCATCAAACAGAAGCATAATATTCTTCAAAACAATGAAGCACTGCATCAACCCTCTTTCTGACCTTGTAATGTATGTTTCATAGGCAAGTGCAATACCACCAGTCACCTTTTCAGTGGCCCCAAAAGCTGCCACGTACGTCTTAACTCTTCCTTCATCAAAGTTTTCGCTGAGAAAACTCTGACCCCTATTTACAGTTGTCAATGCCTCCCTCACTCAAGGCATCTTAACAGAAACTCTTAAGACAGTTCAGATCCTCCCACTGCTAAAGAAACACACTGTAGACTAACTGGCCCATCATTTATCTGCCCTTTGTTGGCAAGATCATCATCAAAAGACAGCCTATGGGCAACTTTAAGATAACATCAGCACCAACCATGTACTGTACAACCATCAATCCAGTTTCTGTTAATGCCACAGTGCAGACAGCTACTTTAATAATCATAAAGGCTGACCTTCTGACCACAGATGAAGATGACCTCTGTATTCTAATTTACTGGACCTGTCTGGTACTTTGGACACTGTCAAATACCTCACTGTCATTCATGCCCTGAAACCTCGAATGAGTTTCAAGGGAAATTAGTTTCTCTGGTTCTCCTTCTCTCTATCCAACAAACATCAGTTTATTCAAAAGGTCACCTCCAGGCCCAAGAAGATCCAGATCACCAGTGGTGTTCCCCAGTGTTCAATCGTGTTCTTCATCAGCTGCAACCTCTACACGAAGCTCCGTGTAGCTTAACTCACAAAATACTTCAACATTTAGCAATATGTTGCTAACACACAACTGTATTGAAGGCCTCCTCAGTTCCATACCTCCACTTCCTCAAACACTGTTTGCACCACATCCCGACTTGGATGTCCATCACCTGCATGAGGTTTGGCCCCACCAAAACAAAGCAACAATTAGTTGAAACCTGGTACAACAACATGAACCTAGACTGTCTCAAACCCATACTTTTACCCACTGCCAAATCTCTTTGATTCACCATGGTCTCCAATGTCACCCTCAGGTTACACATCAATTCCAAGAAATCTAAGGCAGCCTAGCACCAGCGCTATCTGCTAAAGAATCAGAGCTTATTCCTCCCATAAAGTGATTTAGGGACTGCTGTTCAAGCCAAGCCCTTGGACTCTTGCATCTGGAAGGTGGCAATGTCCTGCTGAATGGCTTCCCATATTCCACACTGGCCCTCCTTAAGGTCATTTTATATGTGCTGCATCATATCTCATCAAGGGCCTGAAGAATATGACCACATCACCCTCACCCTGAAAGAATGTCACTGGCTTCACTTACCAAACCTCACCATTTTCAAAAGCAGCTGCATCATCTACAAAGCCAACACCCCTGCTTATGTGACTGTCAAGCTCATTGTCATTGGTGGCTCTTGGCATAGTGCAGTCAAAACACCTTCAGGCTGGAAATGGAGAAGTATTAAAAAGAAACAACAAGGCAACAGGCCTTCTCTATCTATGTATCTAGGATCTGAAGTGATATTCCCATATCTATCAGACCTGTCCCAGCCCTGCTCCAATTTGGGAAGGAGATGAAAGCACCCTCTTTACAAAACAAAAAAATGACATCATGGTGAAGTAACGGCCCACTTTTACGCTTAGAAACCAGCTAGCAGTCCAATCACACACTGACTTTGTCTTACACCTTGAACAATGCTGCGCTGCCATTCATCTATACATATATTCATAAATATACATTTCAACCTCAAATTATACATGAGATAAAATAAACTATTTTGAGGAGATTTGGTTAAGTGGCTTTGCTCTATACTTTGGAATCCAGGGAACACTAACCCCAGTGTCAGCATTTGATCAAAATGTGTGCTTTTGGATGTCTCATTTATCCTCTTACCTCAAACTATGAATAGTTTGCAAATATTTGAATGATTGTGTAAATAGGAATAATGTCCTGCAAAAACAACTATAGTGTGCTGTATATTAGTGTCCAATTACAGGTTCCTAGTGTTGCAAGGTAAATAAAAACTTAAAAATGGGAAAAAAGACAAACTCTTCTTTGGCAATGAAAAGACAGCCCTTTACTGTTGCAACAGGGAGCTCGACCCTCCTCACAAAGGCAGGCAGCCGGTCTCAAGTTTCTGTGGCACAGGCAGCCTTTTATATATAAAATCACACAATGCTTGATTACAAGACAGTAAATAATGATTGACTGGCCAGTCATAGATTGTAAAACAAAACATTTGAACACCTGTGATCCCATAACCCCTTAACTCTACACTACTCTTCTGCAAATTCTTCACTTGTGGCTTAAACAATGCTCAAGAAACTAACCAGTCTTCACTCTTAAGTAGACAAATTTCTGCAGCAAATACATTTTTAATACCATGTGTGCCTTATCATTGTAACCTCAAGACCTCCGTGTAGTTGGAAACACTAAGCATGCGCCTAATGTCTTAAATACCTACATGTTTGCTAAAAACAAGTTAGCTTTTAACTGCAACCCTTTCAAATTACTCATTTCAGTGTCCTCAAGTGACGTTTAACGTTATTCCAGTCAGCACTGGATTTGGGCCTGCAGTGTTCTTTTATTTCATAAATCTGCATAGCGGTTTAGCTAATGTCTGTTGCGTTATATTTTCATGTGCATTTTCTACATTTCATGTAGCAGTAGCCATTTCTTCCTTCACATCCTTGCTTCTATATTTGATGCAGACCACATATAACAACATATGTATACAATCTCATTTTCAGATGCTGTTCTACAGTTAAAGAAAATATTCTCTGCTATGCACTCTGCTGTTGCTTATATGTTCAAGTAAGCACAAACTTTGTACTGCATTTACCACAATGCAAAGGGGCAAACTGTGCTGTGATGTGAGGCAGTGTTCTCCCAATTCCCCTTCTATTTAAAGAGACTTCCTTGAGCCAACAAGCTGACAAGCTTTTGGAGATGCACCTGTGAGCCAGTGAGAGGTACAGAGGCCTGAGAGGACTGTGACAACATTCTCAGCAACCCCTGATGAAATTTGTTTTTTTAAACTGTACTAATAAAGGATAAAATCCAGAAGCACACGTGTCTAGAGATGCACAGCACTATCTGTACCAACTCTGGTGAAAAACTACAGCTAATATTCAAGTAAGCTCAATCTTTGTACTGGATTTACCACAATGCAAAGGGGCGAACTGTGCTGTGATGGGAGGCAGTGTGCTCCCATCCACCTTCTATAATGTGCTGTACATTAGTGGCCAATTACAGGTTCCTAGCCATTTCTTCCTTCACATCCTTGCTTCTATATTTAATGTGCATTACACATAGCTATATATCTATATAATCTTTCAGATGCTCTTCTACAACAAAATAAAATGTGCTTTGTTAAGCACTCTGCTGTTTCTTGGAGATAGGCCCACAGGTGATGAAACCTAAGCCTGACATGCTACTAAATAAAAATGGAGAACAGCACACGTTTTTTCTTTATTTGCGGGTAATGCTGGTTTTCTTCCAAAAAAAACTGAAAGGTCCATCCAGTCTATGTTAGAAAATCGAAATTAATTTAGGTGTCTGGACTACACACAAATTTGGCCAAGTCACGTTTGTTCCAGCTGGCAGCTTTAACATGATGAGATAGGACTCATCATACAGAACTTGCTCTTTAATGGTAGGTCAGAAATGTAAAATACTTGTGAATAAGAGTGACTTATGATATGGAACATTATTAGGATGGACATAACACACAGAGTTTCACTCCGCGGAATTCAGCTGACTGACATAAATACTTTGTGAGATTTCACAGAGTTCTGCCAAAGTCGGAAAATAAGCATGCCACATTGTTTGCACTCCTCACACTACAATTTAGTGTCAGTAGCATGTGCAGCACTAAATAATGAGCACAAACTGCACCATGCCATGAATACGAGCACAAGGGAATTCAAGTAGATTTTGCTGCCGCATGAGTAGAAAATCTACTTGAGCAGCAACAAATCTACTCGAGAAGCAGCCCTCTTAATGCGGCAGGTCGTGACCACCTGTGACCGCCTGCATTACAAAATGGCACCAGGGGATGACAAATATTGCTTGCATTTCTTGAGACTTGCGGAGAAACAATCTGCCACGCAGGATTGGCGCAGTTTGGGCAGAAATCTGTGTCACAAGAGTAACATGGAGTTGCCAAATCCCACCAATTCCTTCTGCCCACCCCTAAAGATGATATCAAATTGAACATGGATATGTTAACCAATAGGTGAAATATTTGAGGAGCAGACTTTTTCTACTTTTGAACAGGTTAGAACTAAGTTCAGTGTGAGAGCAGAGAAAATCATGCTTAATGTCATACTAATCAACGCTTCCCCAACGTTTTTGCCTTTACCTCCTTCTGTTTATCAGAATTTGTTTTGTTGCCTTTAGGGCTCTGTGCACCTTACCACTACTAACCAGTGCTAACGTGCTTGTGCTATCTCTGTGAAACATGGAGAAATTGGTCTACAACTATTTGTGATATTTACTTTACTTATAGGTTTTAGTAAATAGTACTACATTTACCCAGAGCCTGTAAATTAACTGCTACTAGTGGGCCTGCAGCAGTCATTGTGCCACCTACTACACTAGTCCTTCAATACATGTCTCATGCTTGCCACCACAGCCCATAGTGCCGTTTTACACTGCCATTTCAACCTGGCAAATCACCTCTAAGGTAGACCCTAACGGCTCCTAGGGCAGGGTGTGCAGTATTTAAAAAGTAGGACTTAGCTTTACATGTTCTGGCATTGCAAAACTCCCTAATATAATTTTCACTTTGGTAAGGCTATCTCTCCAATTGATCACTGGGTTACCTTATTACATATAATAATAAATTCTAACTTTGGATTGGGAGCACATTAAGATATGCTGTTTAGACTCAAATGAATGATAATTTAAAATCTGCTTTGATGGTAAAGTCAAATTCGGAGTCACAATTCTGAAAACAGCACTTTTAAAAGTTGTCATTTTCTTGTCCCACCATTTGTGCCTTCTGCCAGTATCCTGTGTCATATGACTGTGGATGGCTCTTCTCTTGTGGTTTGTATATTCCTCTGTGGCAGTAACACAAAGGAGAATAGGTGTGAGCAGGACACACAATCCTGCCAGGATTGTTGGGATGGATCTGTACCTTCCACACATACACTTTAAAGGGCTTACCTCCATCACACTCAAAGGTACTTGATGCTAGCATTTTGTCACCCCTGGAAGCCTGGAGCCTTGACAGGGGAAGGGAAGAACCTTCCAGAACCAAATGTGGGAGCAGGACAGGGTGTCCCCAACATACAAAGGAAGGAACAAGGTAGAAATATTGGAAACCCAGAACCAAACCAATCTTCAGATCACATATGGACCCGTGGAAGACTCAAAAGAAGAACCACTCTCCTGCCCAGCTGCTGGAAGGACTGCCCTGTTGCCCAGCTGCTGAAAGGACTGCCCTACTGCCTGAGGAAGGAAGACTGGACCTGTTCCTTGAACCCAGAAGTACCAAAGTGACTCCAAGGGCTAGCTGGCTGGCTGGCTGCCTGTGTGAGCTACAGGGACACAGCAAGCTCTAGAGGCTTTTCAGCTTGATGCTTGCCTCTTCTGAGTCCCAACCCCCAAATGGTGCCCCCAGGTCCCGGACCCCTGGAATTGGTGTTGATTGTAAGGCTCCTGCCTATTCCTAAAAGTTGGAACTTCATAAAAATTTCCAAGAAAAACAGCCTGGAGAAATGACAGAAGACTAGGACCTACCTGACAGCCAGTCTGCCCAAGGTAAGATACATCACCAGTCGGCCTTAGGCCTGACTTTGGGGTAGCTCCTGCTACATTCTTCTCTGCCACAGCACATTCTCTTCAACTGGACCTTCCGGCTGCAGTATCTGGCCACATGGAGCCCTCTTCAGCTACAGCCTTGTTCCGCTGTGTGAATCAGAACTCCATGAAAGCTTCTGAGTCTGAAGGTAGAGCTCTTCTCCGGGCTTGACGACGACCATATCTCTGTTGACATTGGCAACCTCCTTGGCCTGGAAATCTAGCTTCTTCCACTGAGAGCTTTTCCCACTTTTGTCAATGGCTTCACTGAGACCTCATCCATCGGCTCACTGTCAACAAGAATGTGTCTTCAAATACAGTCTGTTGTCTTGACCCGCTGAGACTACCTTTTCAATAACTTTTCTTAAGAATTTTTCCAACTCCAAACGTAACTAAAGACTTGCCCCAATCTACCTGTTTTATGCAATCTGTTCTCTATTGCGGTCAGCCTTAACTTTTGACTTTGACCCAGTCTTGCGCAACCAGATACCCATGGTTGGCACTTTTATCTTTTGCACCCTACTTTTCACTAAAAACTTTTAAAAAAATCATAATTCTGGTTCTAGTGATTGGATTTAATGTATTTTGGTGTCATTTTATTTATTAAAATTTACTCTTTATCAGGTTTTTTACTGCATTGTGATTTCACCTTATTACTGTTTGAGTGCTGCATAAATACTTTACACATTGCATCTCATCTAAGCCTGACTGTGTTTGTGCCAAGCTACCAGAGGCTTAAGCACAGGTTATTTTATTGACTTTTTGTAGTTCACCCTGACATGTATTGTAATTATTATTCAAGTGGGGCTTTCACCCATCTCAACCGATAACCTAATTTCTTACACTCCCATATTACATGGACATGCTTCCTGGACCCTCCTCCTTAGACTTATATATCTAAAGTGTTCAAATTAATCAAACAATGTGCATGATCGTTATCCTCTTTAAATGCTACACTGATTGATGGATGTCCAAAAACTAATCTGCAAGTCAGATGCAGGTGGGAAAGAAACTGTGCAACACAAATATCTGAGGTGGCTGGGGCCAGAGCCCTGAATTACATGAAGATGTCCACCAGCAATGCTTGTTTCCAACCGGCACAGTTTAAGGTTTTGCACTGGACACACTTTACCTTTGTGATCATGAACAAACTTTGCCCAGGAAGTTCAGAAGATTGCCCCATGTGCAACAGGTTGATAGTGCAGACTCCTTACATATTGATTGATGCTTTGAGGTTGAGTCTGCCTCCAGGGAGCAGGTTTTAGACAAGCTGATGAAAATGGTGGTAATATGTTCTTAGAGCACTGTGTGCTGAGTCTACATCAAGACCCAAGAAATATAATCTAACATTATAGACCATTGCTGAGAGCCATACCGGTTTTTAAAGCCCTGAACCTATACGAAGGGAAATGGTCTTTAACAACTGGTATAGCCACAGTCATAAAGGCTAGAAGGCTATTAGAATGTTCTACCCAGTGAGAGTAGAATGTTCTAAGTTTAGAAGGGAGATTCAAAGGCAAACATTGGAATGTTGGAGCAAAAGGCTTATATTAGCCATTATCAGCTGAGCCGATTCATTGTATTCATTGGTGCTCCAAACATGTCAAAGTTCTAAAGAATGGTATAGTTTATGCTAGTGGATCTGTTCTTGGGAAAGAAATACGCGGTGGTATGCTGGAATAATAATACTGAACCTAAATATGATACATGGTGTGGCAATATCCGAACGTGATTACTGAGGAAATCCTATTGAAATAGAACTGATGAAAAGTTGCACAAGGTTTTGAGAGGCTGGAAATAATTGTGAACTGGGTTTGACAGAAATAATTTAGGAAGTGACACCATTTGAGGATTCACCTGAAATTTAAATGTAGGTGTTTAGAAATCCTACAATCAGATTAGATTGATAGCCTTTGCCATAGAACAGGGAAATGCATGGTGCCCTTCTAAATAATTTCATGTGATATTGTGTTTTGAGATAAGAGCCTGATGATGCTTTGATTTTGTTGAATATCATAAAGATATTTATGACACTAAAATGTAAAAATAAGAATAACAGTTATTGATTTGCTATTGTTAATTCCATACCTGTGCCCCTTGTGGAGTTAAGCATTGTAAACTGACTTAGCTATACAGTATATAATAATCTGCACTATATTTTTGTAGTCCGTATTGTTTCAATTGTTTGAAGAATAACTGAATAATAACTGTACCGACTACTCTATAATAATCTAACAGGTTAGAGTACCACTCTTTGCACATTAAGGGCTAGTGCAATTTTTTACATTTTGAAATCATATATTTGTTTATCCTTCCTTAAAATTGTTCCTGTTCTCCAGGTTGCATATCTCTTGAAATTTAAGTAGAAATTTTAGAACAGCTACTGGCTCATTTAATACTCACATTGTGGCAAGGGGTATCCCTAATATCAGTATTGTAATTATAGTGCCAGTAAACCCAGCAGTGCTACTAACAGCACCAGTAATAACAGCAGTTGTGCTCACTCCATCCAATTTTTCCTAATTCTGAAATCTCTTCCCTCAGCCTGAAAAATAAAACCATAAAAATGAAAGTCTCTTTTACGAGCACACTGACTGCAGCACGCTTCCAAATACTGCACATATGGTAGATACTGGCATACGTATCATTTAACACGTCCAAAACTCTAATCAGCTCATTAGCATCCAATAGACTGAACTGCCTCTTAATTGGTATCCCAACACCCTTTGCTTCTAGAGATAAGAGGTCTTCCAAGCAATAAACTACTTATCCCAAATCTACCGCTTTGATATTCCATTACGATACACAGCTACTCAGAACCTATGCTCTTGCAACTTCGACCTCATGGCTATACCTAAACCACCTTGCACTGCTCCAGAGTATGGTCTGGAGCTCACAACCTACCCCCATACATTTGGGCTTCTACTGCTCTTCAATTCAGAACAGGACTGGAAAGTCTCTAATTGCAACATAAGCAAAAAGAGCAACCAATCTTCACCTTGTTGTAAACATGTATAGTTTCATACAAGTGCTACCACCCACACTGCACCTGAATCTAATCATGTAATTCAGAGCCATAGGATCCTCTGGCCAGCTTTATGTTTTAACATTAGTAATTTTTTTGTCATCGCCAACGTCAACCACAATACTAGCATAATTAATCCATGCACAAATATTTTTGCCTAAACTATAGTAAAAAATGTTGTCCTCACTGTAATATACCTTTATCAGTAAAAAAGTCTGATTGAAATATTGCTGCAGACAAAATAATAAATAACTTAAATACATAGTAACAATAGTCTCAGTAGGAATAGCAGCAGAAATAATGGTTGCGTTATTATTATTATTATTCTTGTTGCTGTTATTATTATTGTTATTATTGTTATGATTATAATAATTATAATAATAATAGTAGTAGTAGTAGTGGAAGTGGTGAAGGTAGAATGATTATTAGTAGTAATTGTATTAGAAGCAGAAGTACTAGTACTTGTAGAAGTAGTGGTAGTTGCAACATAAGCAGTAAAAGTAGTTGCAGTAGTAGAAGTATCATTATTATATATATTATTAGTAATTGGAGCAGTAGCAATCCTAGAAGTAGTTGTAGTATTGGAAATAGTAGTCATAGTAGATGTAATGCCAATATAAGCAAAACTATTCGTTGAAGTAGTAAAAGTAAAAGTGGTATAGCAGTAGGCAGCATAAACATAATAGTAGTAGTAGTATCAGTAATGGCAGCATCAGCAGTAGTAGCAGCATGAGTAATGATAGCTGGTTTGTCAGTTATGTGTAGCTTTGCTGGCATGATTCAGGATTGCCAAGTAGCATAAGGGGTGAGGTAAGGACTGCAAAGCACACACACCAATAGACCCGATTTTGGACGGAGACTCTACATTTTTAAAGCCAAAAATGGCTTTATTTTGGCTGTCGTCTGCCTGAAATTGCCTCTGCTTCAATAGAAGTCAATGGGGGAAATAGATTCTCTGGATTGTTTTTTTAAATCTCCCACTTTTGTCTCTTGAAATGTTGGTATCTATTGCAAAGTGAGATACTAACGGCACAGTCGCCATTGCTTGTGAGAGGAGGGAGAGCAGGCAAAATTATGTAGTTAGTTAATTTGTTGGTAAAAAGTAAAAGCATACATGCCCATAGACCCGATTCAAGCTCGAGACTCCTAATTTTTAAAGCCAAAAATGGCCTTATATTGACTGTCTCCTGACCGAAATAGCCTCTGCTTCAATCAAAGTCACGAGAAAATACATTTGCCCGATTATTTTTTTTAAGTCTCCCTCTTCCCTCTTTTAAAATGTTGGCATGTATGTAAAAGTAAACACAACCTTTTGCTTTCTCTATTTTCTGATATAAAAGATTTGCAGGCATCACTTCGTATTCTTCACTGATGTCACTTCCTGTTTAAAGAGTCGGTGGCAGATCACGAAACAGAAGGCATTTAGAGGCATATTTATACTTTTTGGTGCAAAACTGCTTCAAGAAAGTTAGCATCGGCTTGCGCCATTCCTGAGCACCAACCAGGCGTCATATTTATGGAATGGTGCAAGCCGGTGCAAAAGGTGGGCTAGCCAAAAAATTACATTAGGCTGGTTAGTGTAAAAAAAGATGACTCTAACCAGCCTAGCGTCATTTTCTGATGCAAAACCATCCAAACCACATGATTCGTGTCTTAGAAAAGACAGGAGTCATGCCCATCACCCCAATGGCCAGCACAGGGGACCAGTATCCCCTGGGCATGGCCATTGCACCCTGTGCCATGCAGGGGGCCCTAAGTTGGGCCCTGATGCCACTTTAATTAAATAAAAAATGTACTTACCTATACTTACCTGGGATGGGGTCCCCCATCCTCCGGTGTCCCTCTGATGTGGGTGGGGGTGTTCCTGGGGCTTTTTGGAGGGCACCTGTGGGCTCATTCCATGGTGCTTAACCATGGAGATGGGTCCACAGGTCCTTTAACACCTGGTCTGACCCAGGCGTTAAATAATGATGCAAATATTTAGTCCCTCCTCCCATCCGTGTGTCATTTTAGCATTTAAATATGGGGCTATGGGGTCTCTTTGATGCAAGGTAGGTTCACGCATCTAAAGAATGGTGCAAAACTCCAATATTTTGACGTTAGACGGGTCTAACATAAAATATAAATATGGAGTTTGTTTTGCGCTGAATTTGCGTAAAAAAATGATGCAAATTTGACACAAATGGGATATAAATATGCCCCTTAAAGCGCAGAAAAAAGAAAATGGGAAGATGGTTTTGGTTTTGGCAGGGAAAACGAGCATGTAGTAAAACAAAGAACAGTAATACAAACATATTTTTAAAAAAAATATATATATCTCTTTAACTTCTGCCTGTCACAATGGTTCTCCCTGGACCACTGAAATAAAGACATCAGCATGAGACCTTAAACGTGCATAGAATAAGTGGTGGAATTATTTTCTAAAGGTATCCAATTCAACAGAAAAAAACACGTTTTCTTCTTTTACTTATATGATCCCGCTCTTGCGGGCATAATTTTCATATTTTCACATGAACTTGCTATGGCTACACCAAACTCTCAAGTTTTCCTAAAAATACATCAAAGTCCTTTCTTTAATAGGCAGCTTCAAGAAGCCAGCGATGGTATTTTAAACGCCAGGGTTCCTGCTGTGGGATCACAGGCTGGTGGATATTGGGTTTCAAGGCGCTCTAAATTGAATAGAGCAGGGCGGGGTCACCTCTGGTATCTGCACTATTGATTGTTTCCAGCTGGTGAAAGTGAAGGCTGGCAGAAAAAAAAGTGCGCGGGTGAGAGTTTGTTAAATGTAGCAGAAGCTGGAGATCTTAAAAGCCCAGCAGGGATCCCAGAAAGAAATGAAAGCTCAGATAAGAGTATCGTTTGTGGGGCGAAAAGGAATAATGTCATATACAGGCCATCTGAAGGAGTAGGCAAAATGCAGACACACCTACCAAACCCCACGAGAGGTCTAAAGTACCCTACTTTACCTGAATGATAGCTCTATTGTCTCAAGCAGTACTCGGGGCTTGAGACCAACAGGACAGTTCTGCTTTTCTCGTCATACCGGGAGCCTTGCAACCTGGGTATAGCTCTCTATGGTGCAGATTTACAAGACACTGGTGCATCGCGGTGCTGCACCAAAATCAGCAGTGCTGCACTGCGCTTGTTTTGAGACGCAGAATGCAGCACACAGAAAAAGCAAAAAATGAGAAATAAAAGTATTCCTCCTCATTGCGCCATGCTAACACCACCCATGGGGGTGTCATTAGTTTTTGGCAGTGCCTCAGATCTACAAATTCTTGTAAATCTGGGGCAGCGTCAAAAGCAATTGGTCTTGCGGTGGAACACCCACTGCAGCACCCACTGCACACCCACCTGACGAAGAAAACTGCGTCAGAGGGACCCATATTTAAAAGGGGACCTAAAGCCACAAAAAGTGGTGTTACACCTCCTTGTAAATATGGAAAAGTGGTAAGTGCCACAGGAGCATCACAAAAAGTGACGCTTCGGTGGCGCTAGGGCCTTGTAAATCTGGCCCTATATACCTTGAAATAGGTTTGCTGTGCCATTCTTTATTGAGAACTGTGTAACACAGGGATCGTTCTGGCAAGGATCAGATTGAGTCAGAAAACAGGCCCAGTCACCATAATAAAAGTGGCCCTCTCTCCATTAGCGAATTAGAAACCTAAAAAAAATGGCCATTGTTTGCAAGTTGGGGCCCTTGTGAACTTGTAAAACATTCTGTATAAGTATCTTCTACAAGGCATGGATGACTGCTTGATACTGGCAATGTTTGTTTAAATATCAAGTATTTGCAATGCAATAGGTCTCATATTTGCTTGAGTTAGAGCTATTGGCATTGTAAATTTATAACTGGACTTTTCTTGCCACATAAATTGGTCAACCCTGCCTCATAATTTTGTCTTTTCCTGCCATATAATTCCAGTGCCCTGCATATACCTAAAGCACTTCCATTTACCTTCTTCCTATAGCTGCAGCAAAAAACGAAAATGTTTCCATTTAGCATCATTATTTAAATCTGCTATGCTAATTCCAACAGAACACCATTTTTCACCACCACCCAATCAGAGTTGCTGGCTGGCTAACACAATTCCCTAAAAAAGACACAAGACAGCCACAGAGGAGAAATAAACTAGAAGGCCACCCAAACATATCAAGTGTTCCAACAAGTCATAGTGTAATAGGGACGTTAAGTTGGCCTGAATTATGGTCATAATTGTAATATGGAGATAATATTAAAAAATATACAACTATCCTATAAACCATAATCAGAAATGCTTTTTTGGCATTAGACTTAATTGCTCAAAACGGCCCATAGAGGGCACTATAGCAAAAATATAATTTGTAAGAAACATGGGGGGTCATTCTGACCCCGGCGGACAGGGTCGGCGGGAGCACCGCCGACAGGCCGGCGGTGCCCCGCAGGGCATTCTGACCGCGGCGCAAGAGGCAAACCGGCGGTCTCCCGCCGGTTTACCGCTGCCCTTTGAATCCCCCATGGAGGCGCAGCTTGCCGCGCCGCCATGGGGGATTCTGACACCCCCTACCGCCATCCTGTTCCTGGCGGTCCGCCCGCCAGGAACAGGATGGCGGTAGGGGGTGCCGCGGGCCCCTGGGGGCCCCTGCCGTGCCCATGCCAATGGCATGGGCACGGCAGGGGCCCCCGTAAGAGGGCCCCGCAAAGTATTTCAGTGTCTGCTAAGCAGACACTGAAATACGCAACGGGTGCAAACTGCACCCGTCGCACCCCTGCAACTCCGCCGGCTCAATTCTGAGCCGGCGTCCTCGTTGCAGGGGCATTTCCTCTGGGCCGGCGGTCGCTCTTTTGGAGAGCGCCCGCCGGCCCAGAGGAAATGTCTAAATGGCCGCCGCGGTCTTTTGACCGCGGTGCGGTCATTCAGCGGCGGTAGCTTGGCGGGCGGCTCCCGCCGCCCGCCAACATTAGAATCAGGCCCATGGTCATGTAACCATATTGTTAGCGCCTAGAGAGAATAACCCCATGAAAAAACATCGGAAAGTAGTGCAGTGTAACCATATACTTAGCCTCTAGAGAACATTTTAGGGCTAACAGGGGTACTATAATAATGTTAAAACAAAACTTCTCCTAGTTGTAAAACAAAGGTTGTAGCTACGAGAAAGTTTAAGACACTGAATGGTGGGAGGAGTTATTTTGGGGTCCCCACCAACCTAGTGTAGGGACTCAGACATGATGTAGACAGAAGGAGCGTTTTGGATGTGGTCCATTGTCCTAGGACACCACAGGCTGAGCTATGAGCAGAACTGTTTTGTAAATGTAATGCCCTGCAAAGCATTATGGGGTGATTTTTTTTGCTAAGAATATTATAGTATGTGGACTGCAATGCTCAGAACAGCCCCTAGAGAACACCCCAATAAAATTAGCATTTAGAAGAAACATTGGCCCTCATTCTGACCTTGGCGGGCGGCGGAGGCCGCCCGCCAAAGTCCCGCCGTCAGGTTACCGTTCCGCGGTCGAAAGACCGCGGCGGTAATTCTGACTTTCCCGCTGGGCTGGCGGGCGGTCGCCTTCAGGCTGCCCGCCAGCCCAGCGGGAAAGAGGCTTCCAAGATGAAGCCGGCTCGGAATCGAGCCGGCGGAGTGGAAGCTGTGCGACGGGTGCAGTTGCACCCGTCGCGTATTTCACTGTCTGCGCAGCAGACAGTGAAATACATTTAGGGGCCCTCTTACGGGGGCCCCTGCAGTGCCCATGCCAGTGGCATGGGCACTGCAGGGGCCCCCAGGGGCCCTGCGACCCCCCCTACCGCCATCCGGTTCCCGGCGGGCGGACCGCCGGGAACTGGATGGCGGTAGGGGGGGTCGGAATCCCCTCGGCGGCGCAGCTAGCTGCGCCGCCTTGGAGGATTCAAAAGGGCGGCGGTACACTGGCGGGAGCCCGCCAGTGCTGCCGGACCGACCGCGGCTTTACCGCCGCGGTCGGAATGCCCTTGGGAGCACCGCCGGCCTGTCGGCGGTGCTCCCGCGGTCCTCCAACCCGGCGGTCATGGACCGCCAGGGTTGGAATGACCACCATAGTCATGTAACCATACAGTCAACCCTTAGAGAGCATAACCACATGAAAAAATAATGAGAACAAGTAATGCAGTGTAACAATATATTTAACCCCTAGAGAACATAGGCCCTCATTCTGACCTTGGCGGGCGGCGGAGGCCGCCCGCCAAAGTCCCGCCGTCAGGTTACCGTTCCGCGGTCGAAAGACCGCGGCGGTAATTCTGACTTTCCCGCTGGGCTGGCGGGCGGTCGCCTTCAGACCGCCAGCCAGCCCAGCGGGAAAGAGGCTTCCACGATGAAGCCGGCTCGGAATCGAACCGGCGGAGTGGAAGCTGTGCGACGGGTGCAGTTGCACCCGTCGCGTATTTCACTGTCTGCTGCGCAGACAGTGAAATACATGTAGGGGCCCTCTTACGGGGGCCCCTGCAATGCCCATGCCAGTGGCATGGGCACTGCAGGGGCCCCCAGGGGCCCCGCGACCCCCCCTACCGCCATCCGGATCTCGGCGGTCCGACCGCCGGGATCTGGATGGCGGTAGGGGGGGTCGGAATCCCCGCGGCGGTGCAGCAAGCTGCGCCGCCGCGGAGGATTCAATGGGGCGGCGGTACACTGGCGGGACCCCGCCAGTGGTGCCGGTCCGACCGCGGCTTTACCACCGCGGTCGGAATCCCCATTGGGGCACCGCCGGCCTGTCGGCGGTGCTCCCGCGGTCCTCCGCCCTGGCGGTCAAAGACCGCCAGGGTCAGAATGACCACCATAGTGCATTAGTCACAGAGCTAGTGCAATGATGTTACAAACAAGACACATAAAACATAAGTTCTCTCAACTGTAAAACGAAAGTTCCAGCCACGAGAAAGCTTAAAAAGATAATGAATGGTGGTACCAGTTATTATTTTGGAGTCCCCACTAACATAGTGTGGGGACCGAGAGATAATGTAGACAGAAACAGAACACTGTGGTCAATGTTTTAAAGGTGGTCCCATTGTCCTAGGACCACCACAGGCTGAGTTATGAGCATAAATGTTTTGTAAAAGTAATGCCATGCAAAGCATTACAAATATTTTAATATGTTGTTATGACTGTAATGCTTAGAACAGCCCCTATGGGACACCACAATGAAATAGCATTTGTAAGAAACATGGTCATTTAACTGCATATTTAGGCCCCTAGAGAGCATAACCACACAAAAAGAAATTAGCATTAAATATTGCAGTGTAACTGTATATTTAGCCCTTAGACAGCATAGTTAGTGCATGACATATATTGAGAAGTAGTAGGTCTATAACAATGATATTACAAACAAGTCCCTTAAATCACAAGCAATTGCCAACTCAAGGACTAACGGGGGTACTATAATGATGTTAAAACAAGGCCTTTAAAACAAAACTTCTCCTAATTGAAAAACAAAAGTTGCAGCTATGAGAAAGCTTAAACAGACACTGAATGGTGGTAGGGGTTATTATTTTGGGGTCTCCACTAACCTAGTGTCGGGACCCAAAGCTAGTGTAGACAGAAAGAACACATTGCCATGACCATTTTGCTGTTGGTACCATTGTCCTAGGACCACCAGAGGCTGAGTTATGAGCAAACGTTTTGTAAGAGTAATGCCCTGCAAAGCATTATGGGTTGAGTTTTCCCAAGTTCAGTGACTATTGTAGTATTGGCTCGCCCGCTGTGCCAGGAGAGCCATTTTCACTTTGAGGATTTCTGTTTTACGTAAAGCATTCACCAATTTCAAGTGTTTTAAGGGGACAGCCCAAAGAAATTACTCTGATTAAGCAACTGTAAACAATGTGACCAGCGCTCCAGTACCGCTGATCGAGTTCACTCTGTTCTATCTGTTTGTGCTGTGACCTCCATGGTTGCCATGCAGCACGAAGGGGAGAGTAAAAAAAATAGTTTGCCCACCCTGAAGTATATCGGTAATCGTGCCATAATCCATGTAATGGGTCAGTCTGCAAGGTGTGACAAAAACAGCCTCAAGGCAGGACAAATGTAAAGCATTTACTAATGACATCAAGTGATTTTTAAAAGGCAAGCCCATGAACAAGTGAAAGTGATGGGCGTGACATGGGCGGGGTTAAAAGCACACAACCCACAATACTTACAACAGGTCAAAGCGCTTTGTGCTCGACCTAACCAGCCCAGAAGACAGTCGAACAGGCACACAAACAGTCTACACCCTGACCTGTTAGACCAGCATTTTGAGCAGTGCCTGATTGCCCTGTAGGCCAGTCCGACCCTGGTTCCGACAGCGATGCAAGTAGGAGGCAGTTCTGTTTTAAGTTATTATAATGGATGTAACATGAGATTAGTTCCACTGTACCATCCATTAATAAGCAATGCTTAGCACAGTGGAAGCTCTGATATCTCAGATGTTACAGAGAGCTATCTCTAACACTTTGGGGCTCATTACGAACCCGGCGGTTCAGACTGCTATACCGGCGGTGATGAAAAAAACCCGCCACCAGCATGACGGTCTGAACCGCCATACAATTAACACAGGGAGGGCTGCCTGTGGCGGCCCTCCGCCACCGCCAGGCTACCGCCGCCAGGCAGCCTGATGATGGCGGAATACATCATCCGACAGGGCAGCACTGCCGTCCAGGATGATGTACCCTGTTTCCCCCAGCCTTTCCCTGGCGTGTTCCCCCGCCAGAGAAAGGCTGGCGGGAGGGGTGCTCTGGGGCCACCCTGGGGGTCCCTGCACTGCCCATGCACTTGGCATGGGCAGTGCAGGGGCTCCATGCAGAGTCCCATCACGCCGGTCACTGCCCGATTTACGGGCAGTGATCTGCGTGCGGGTGCTGCTGGACCCGCTGCACTGAGGCATTGACGACGGCTCCATGTGGAGCCGTCGGCAATGTCCCGGCCCTGCATTCTGCTGCACCGGCAGGTGGAAATGCTGCCGGCGGAGTCTAAAGGGGGCTGGCGGTCCATGGAAAGTCCATCCGGCATGAACACGGCAGTGCTTACCGCTGTGTTCATAATGACACCCTTTGTCTCTGACTTTTGTTGCCACTGTTTATCGAGCCTGTATTAATCAGGTAACGTATCTCCAACCAATTTCCTACTATTTTAACCAAATGTTTCAAATATTTCTTGGTGTAAAGATAAGTTTGAATACACTCTAGTGGTGACCCAGTATTTTTAAGTATATTTATAATCCTAAGGACCTGACACACAAGACAAACTTAATTACAAACACAATTGTGACAAGGCAATTTATTCAGAATATTTTCCATTCACTGTTTTGAATATTGGGTCATTTGTAATTCAAAGATACAAAAGTGGTATTTAGGATACAATTAATTCACAAAACTTACTCATAACAAACAGGGGTTGCTATGTGCATTGACAGGCTTCTGGAAAGTGTGTGAGATAATTCATACTATGGTTTCTTGTGAAGGCCCATAATCTATCTCTCAACTTAACTAGCTGTGGGGGGTTGGGTAGGCTTTGTTTAGTGAATTATTGCTATCTGGAAGAAGTACATAGATTTATTGTGTGGCTTTGGGCTCCCAACTATATTGTGTCTTTACATTGTGGGCAATTCTCTGTGTTCTATTGAACGTTCTGCCTGTTTGTTACTTTGGATGGTACTGTTGTAAGCCTGGTCATACCCAACTATATGAAGTCTCTTAGCTAAGGTATATGTGTGCCCATAGTTCTGTCTAGTGTGCTCTATTCTATGTTGCATGTTGTTTTGTTGTTGAAAAATTATGTTGTGTACACAGAATATTCTAAGTACCAGTCTCATCTGCATTGTTGTGCCCTCCTATGTGCTTCTCAATGAGGTATGCACTGCTTTGTACGTTGTTTGTTATCATAACTGTTGTTGTGAACACTTTGATATCGAACTATGGCCCTCATTACGATCCTGGCAGTCGGTGATAAAGTGGCGGTAATACCGCCAACAGGCTGGCGGTAACTACAGCCAAATCATAACCATGGCGGTGATATCTCCGATAGACAGCAGGTGTACCACACCGACCGCCAGGGTGGAAACAGCATGCACCATGGCGGTAGCCGCCTACAGCCAGACGGAAGATAAAGTACCGCCCACCATATTTTGCCCCTGCAATCCTCCACCTTTTATGGGGCGGTACTAATGCCATCAAAAGCCTGGTGGAAACAGAGCACAAAAGTCAAAGGACTCACCATTGGAGACACAGGGCAGACCCACCCCACCATGGAACCAGAACTGCAAGTTTTCCAGATGATGTTCAATGTTATGCTCCACCTGGAACACCAACACCGGTGAAGACGACGACGGTGAGTACAGCCGACTAGCACACAAGGGAGGGGGGGTGAAAACGAGAGTGATGCACAACACACACCCAACACACACACACCATAAACACAGCCATATGTATAACAGAAACAATTTGACCACGAAAATCTGCAGAATAATGCCAAGGCAACAGGAATTTACGAAAATGATTGTAACAACTCCAACAATAAATTCAACAATCCGATTTACACATTAAACAGATCTGTACACGTGCATAAAAAAGGGACACTGCCCAGTCCATAGTTCACAGGGCCCACATGGCCACAGGGCAAAGCCCAAGGCCCCACTGGAATCCTGCCAAAATACGGAGAGAACACTACAGGTGCATCAGTTGGCATATAGGCAGGCAACCCAGGGGGAGTGGGGGGCACCTCAGCCGGTTGCGGAAACAAGCCCACTGGTTCTGGAGGGGGCAACATGCCCTGTGCTTGCTTCTGGGGAGTGCAAGGCCACAGTCTCTCGAGTGGGTGACTTGCCCACTGGTTCTGGAGGAGGCTCCATGCCCTGTGCTTGGTCCTGGGGAGTGCAACGCCACAGTCTCTCGAGTGGGTGACTTGCCCACTGGTTCTGGAGGGGGCAACATGCCCTGTGCTTGGTCCTGAGGAGTGCAAGACCACAGTCTCTCGAGTGGGTGACTTGCCCACTGGTTCTGGAGGGGGCCACATGCCCTGTGCTTGGTCCTTGGGAGTGCAAGGCCACATTCTCTCGAGTGGGTGACTTGTCTACTGCTTCTGGAGGGGGCAAGGCACCCAGCAGCCCTTGGAGGCTGGAATATATGGCGTCCGCCAGCGGTGACGGCTGCACTGTGGCGGTGATTGTGGGAGGCTCCTGCTCAGCCCCTGCACCCTCTGATGGCTGCACTGTGGTGGTGGTTGTTGGAGGCTCCTGCTCAGCCCCTGCACCCTCTGATGGCTGCATTGTGGTGGTGGATGTGGGAGGCTCCTGCTCAGCCCTTGCACTCTCTGATGGCTGCACAACCACGGCTGGCGGTGGGGGCTCTGTGACAGCTGCTGGTGCAGGCTCCTTCCCCTTCTTTGTGGCTGGTACAGGCTCCTTCCCTTTCTTTGTGGCAGTGCAGGCTCCTTCCCCTTCTTTGTGGCTGGTGCAGGCTCCTTCCCCTTTAGGATTGTTGGCCTGGAATCCTTTCCACCACAAGTAGGTGCTGCATCCACTGGGCCTGTGGACTGTTTGGCTGAGGTGCTGGGCTGGGTCCTTGCTACCATGCCTATACGTGCAGGATTTGGGTGCAGGTGCATGGTCTGTATGCTGTCATGAAGTGGATAGCTGTTGGGTGTCTGAGTACTTACATTTGTGTACTTTAGGAGGGGGGCAGACATGGTGGGAGAGGACACAGGGGACATGTGCATGGATGTTGTGGAGGTGTCTGCCATTGAGGTGTGTGTTCTGCTTGGTATGATGATGATGCTGGTAGTGGATATTTATGTAGTGCATGCAGGTGTGAGTGTGGACGTAACTGGGTGGGAGGTGGAGGAGGAGGAGGGGGAGACAGTGAGAATAGCGAATGTTGTTGTGTCTGCAAATGAATTGTGTTAGTGTGAGTGTCTGTGGGATGAAGTGTGGTGCTTGTGTTTGCCTGTGACACTCTTGGGTTTTGTCTTGTGTGCATGCTCATCTGGATATGTGCTTGGGATGGGTTGGGGTTGAGGAGAATGGGACTGGGAAGTGGAAGTTGGAGGGGGGACGGTAGAAAACAGGGACAATGGCTGCCATCAGAGAGAAGGCAAGAGCCTAAATTGATCTCTGTTGGGCTACCAATCCACGGTGAAGTAACTCCAAGATTGCATTAGATTGCTGCATCTATGCTGCCAGCCCCTGGATAGCATTCACAATGGTTGTTTGCCCTACAGAGATGGATCTCAGGAGGTCCATAGCCTCCTCACTCAGGGCAGCAGGGCTCACTGGGGTAGGGCCTGAGGGGCCTGGGGCAAAGGAGATGCCCACCCTCATGGGTGAGCAGACACGGGCAACTCGCTGAGGGGCTACTGGGATTGTGGTACAGGTACGGGGGTGGCGGCTGTACCTGCAGCTGGGGTGGTCACTGAGGTGTCCGCCACCACCACGGAGCTCCCATCGGAGGAGGTATCAGAGTCTGTGTTGTCCCCTCCAGACTCCGCCGTGGTGCTCCCCTCGCCCTCCATCCCACTGGTGCCCTCAGCGTCTGTGGACTCTGCTTCAAGGGCCCGGTGGGATGCAGCTCCCTATGTCGCTGGTGCCTCTGCTCCTCCGCCAGATGATGCTAATGTACATAAGGACAGAATGACAAAACAAGAAAAGGGGGGGCGAGAGAGACAAAGGATACACTGGGTCAATGACTGCACCAAGACTACCGTTGGCATACACAGCACCCTCACACACAGGGAACAGGCCCACGCACTATGGATTGCCAGTGAAATTGGTACTCAACAAGGAATGAGGAGGGGTACACACCGCCAACTGCAGCACACCTGGGACCTGTGCAGCCCTGACCAGTAGTGAATACTAACAAGCTAGGTAAGCAGTATTTCCCCTTCAGACCCTTAGCCAACAGAGATCCTACGCTGCTATGTCTGGCCTGGCCTAGGGGCACCCACTGACACACAACCACCACCCGGATACCACCCCTCCAGCCATAAGCTTCAATGATGGCCACTGTACTCACCCCCTTGTGGCTGATGTGATGCCCTCAAGCACCCATCCAGCTCAGGATAGGCCACCGCCAGTATGCAGGCCATTAGGGGGGTCAGGGTCTGACGGGCACCCCTTCCTCATTGGGAGGCCATCCCCAGCTGGGCCTCCGTGGTCTTTCGAGCCCAGCGTCTCAAGTCCTCCCACTGTTTGGGACAGTGGGTGCTCCACATGCCATAGACCACCAGGGTCCGCACGTCCTCGGCGATGGCACGGCATATTCCCTTCTTTTTATGGGTGCTGACCCGCAGAGGCAATACAGACAGGAGAACACCATTAGACAAACAGTCCAGCCAGTAACACAGATGGCCCACCATACCCGTTTCCATCACCATTGGCACACACATAGCCCAGCACACAACATGTACACTGCAAGGAGTACATCCACTAACCCCCTTACACAAGGCCTTCACACACACAACTCCATGCATTCATGCCACATGCATCGTGCCTATAGTGTTGGTCTGGAGGCCCATACAGCAGTCCGTACTGGGGTAGGACCCCATCTACCAGTCGCTCCAGCTCCTCTGAAGTGAAGGCTGGGGCCCTTTCCCCGGTCACACGGGCCATGGTAGGTTCTAGACACAGGTCACAGCAGCACATGCAGTGTAGGTCCTCTCCTATGGAAAGTCAGGAAACAAGTGATGAATATGATAGAAAATGGCAGTCACATCCATGGCGGTGCATACCGTCACCGCCGGCGTAGATCACCATTGGCCACTGTACCCATAGGGTCCAATTATAACCAATGAGGAATTGCTCGGCGGTTCACGACTGCCTACCACCACGGCGCACAACGTCAGCGGCATTACCTCACTTCCACCTGTCCCTCCACACAGGATAGGCGGATGCCATTTTGGGGGGTGGGGAACAGGCCTATGGATTAATGGTGCGTCACAGGATACATATGCAAATACTTCACAAATTACACTGTCCTATAACATGTTTGCAGATTGCGAACTGCTGTTGTGGCTCCATTGTTCAGATTGTGACAGCTTCCTCACTCTTTTGTCCCTTAGATACCTACCGCTACGGATGAATAGGAGATAGTGACATACCCCCGTGTTCAGACCACTGGTGGACTTGGTTACACTGGAGGACAGGCACATTATACTCACCTATAGACCGAACAGGGCCACAATCACAGAGCTGTGTGCCCAATTGGAGCTTTACTTGATATCTGCTATCCGTCACCCACTGGAATCCTCCCTCTTGTGCAAGTGCTATCAGTTCTCTCTTTCCTGGCAACTGGATCATTCCAAGTGATAGTGGGCTTGGCAGCAGGAATGTCACAGCCAGTGTTCTCAAAGAGTGTTGTCTGCCCTGATAAAGCACACGTGCAGCTACATTGCATTCCCCCAGGTTGAGGATTTGACCACTGTGAAGGCTGGATTCTATGCAATGGGACATATACCCAATATAATTGTTGAGATTGACAGAACACATATTACATTTGTCCCCCCCCCGCCAGAATGAACAGGTGTTCAGGAATCGTAAGAGTTTCCACTCCATGAATGTGCAGATGATGTGGTTGGCGGACCATTACATCTCCCACGTCAATGCTAAGTATCCTGGGTCGGTGCATGATGCTTTGTCCTGAAGAATAGCAGCATCCCAAATGTGATGTCCCAACTACAGAGGCACAGGGTGTGGCTAATAGGTGAGCCCTGGTTCCCACCCATTATATGTTGGTGTATGCCTATGGTGTTGGCCATATAGGATAGTGTGTGGCTAAATGTTGTCCCTCAATATTTGCAGGTGACTCTGGTTACCCAAACCTATCATGGCTGCTGACCCCTGTGAGGAATGCCAGGACAAGGGCAGAAGAGCGTTATAATGAGGCTCATGGGCGAACCAGAAGGATCATTGAAAGGACCTTTGGCCTCCTGAAGACCAGGCTCTGATGCCTCCATCTGACAGGTGGATCCCTGTGCTACCCACCCAAGAAGGTCTGCCAGATAGTAGTGGCATGCTGCATGTTGCACTACCTGGCCCTCAGACGACATGTACCTTTTCTGCAGGAGGAGGAGACTGGAGATGCCCCTGTGGCAGCAGTGGACCCTGTGGGCAGTGAGGATGAGGAGGCAGAGGATGAGGATGTGGACACCAGAACATCTGTGATCCGTCAGTACTTCCAATGTCACATAGGTGAGACAGTGCAACTTTACATTTCTATGACTTTTGTTGTATTCTGTGTGGCATTGGCATGCTGGCATTTCCCACTTCTTTGCCCACTTACTGTTACCTCTGGATATTCATTTTGCAGATGTTGGTGATTTGACAAATACTCCTGGTGTGATCACAACAGCCAGCTACAGGTCATTAATTCTATGCTCATTCTATGTACAGTTCATTTGCAATGGGGGTAGATGTTTCAATCAATACATATTTGAAATACATAACATACTCAAAGTCACATTTTATCCAAGGGTGTTTTTTGTAGTGCTAATATATAGAAGGAAAAGTGCAATAGGATGGGGTGATGATGGAGGAAAGTCCAGGGTATTGTTCCAGTCTGTTCGTAGCACAGGTGCATTGTCCATGGGGACATAGGAAGGGGAGCAATGGCAATTCAAGGTGGACAAGGTGACTGAGTGAGACACAATGGGGACAATCAGGAGTCTAATTTCCTGGCAGTAGTCTTGGCAAGTGTCTCTGACTTCTGTCTGGTTGGCAGGGAACGTTTGTGGGGTGGTTCACCTTCTACAGGGGGAGGGATGCTGGTGGTCTGTGGGTCCTGTGGCGGGGCCTCCTGGCCACTAGCGGCAGCAGAAGTGGAGGGCTGTTCAGATGACTGGCTAGTGGCAGGGCCCACTGGTGTGACACTGCCTCCTTCATAATTTTGGCCATGTCTACCAGCACCCCTGCTATGGAGATCAGGGTGTTGTTGATGGCCTGCAAGTCCTCCCTGATCCCCTGATACTTTCCCTCCTGTAGCCGCCTGTTCTCCTGCACGTTGTCTAGGATCTGGCACATCATGTCCTGGGAATGTTGATAGGCTCTCAGGATCTCGGAGAGTGCCTCCTGGAGAGTCGGTTCCCTGGTCCTGTCCTCCCCCTGGCGCACAGCAGTCCTCCCAGTGTCCCTGGTAGCCTGTGCCTCTGCCCCCTGAACTGTGTGCCCACTGCCACTGAACCGCGGTCCCTGATTGTCTTGTGTGTGAGGTGTGGCCTTGGGTCCCTGTACAGGTGGGCACACTGCTGGTTGACGTGTCCTGGGGACGCAGGTTTGGGGATGCTCGGTGGGTGCTGTGATGTTGGTTCCTGATGGGGAGTCTCTGTGGTGGTCTGCGACTGGGCTTGGGTGACCGTCTGTCCAGTGGTCCCTGATAGGCCAGGTAGATCGTCCAGATCCTGAAGACCAGAGTTACTGTTATCATTGTGGGTCTCTTCTGTTGGGGGACTGGATAGTGATGGCACCTCCTCTCCAGTGACATTGGCTGGAGTACCTGGGGGGATGTAAATGATGTATTATGCTTCATGTGTATGACATATTGTACATCCCAGGCTTCCCCTCTATAGTTGGTGTTGCCCTGCCAGCTTTTATTTGTGTATATTGGTGTAAGGTGGGATTATTAGTTTCTCTATTGCTGTGCATGCTTTAGTGATGAGTGTCCAGCAGGGCTGTGAGCAGCATGCAGGGCTTGGCATTGGGATTAGTGTGATGTGATGGTGGAGTGTGTGGGATAGAGTGGAGTGATGGGAGTGAGGGTGAGGATGTGTGATGGCATGTAGGTATTGGGGGTGATAATTGTTGAAAGTTGACTTACCAGAGTCCAGTCCTCCTCCAACTCCGGCCAGACCCTCAGGATGCAGTATTGCGGGGAAGGAGGTAGGGGTCCATCGCCAGTCCTCTGTATGGCGAGCTGGTGTCTTGCTGCTATGGAACCTACCTTCCCCCGTAGGTCGTTCCACCTCTTCCTGATGTCGTCCCTTGTTCTGGGGTGCTGTCCCACGGCATTGACCCTGTCCACGATTTTGTGCCGTGGCTCCATCTTCCTTGCTATTGATATTTGCTGCACCTGTGCTCCAAATAACTGTGGCTCTATCATGACAATTTCCTCCACCATGACCCTTAACTCCTCCTCAGTGAAACAGAGGTGCCTTTGTGGTGCCTTTGTGGTGCCATGAGTGTTATGGGATCTGTGTTGGTGAGGATGTGTTGGGTAATGTGTTGGGGTGTGTGATGTGGAGTGCGTGAGGGGTGTATGGGTGTGAGTGGTGTGTGGCTCTAGTTGTCGTAGTGGTTTTGATGTCAGTCTTGTGCCAATGATTTGTATTCGTAAGGGGTTGTGGGTACTGTGGGTGTGTGTTTTATAGTGGTGTGGGTGTGGTGTCTATATGGGTGTCAGGGGTGTGTTGTTTGAATTGGCCAATGTGGTATTGTTTTGTCTGTGGGTGTCCATTGTGAGCACGGCGGTATGTTCCGCCAATGGTTTACCGCTGTTGAATGTCCGCCGTGGTGATTCGTGGGTCATAATGTGATGGGCGTTGTTTTGTTGACGTAACGGTGTAGGTTTTGGGACTGCCAGTTTATCACTGACCTTTGGTCTGGTGGATTTGTGTATATTGCTGTATTCTGTCGGATTGGTTTGTGTGTGTTTCATAATATGGTGAACGGATATCCACCAGCGCGGCGATAAGTTGGTGGCCACCAGCGTGGAGGTAAGCGGGATTTACCGCCAGTGTCATAATGAGAGCCTATATGTGCAAGGCGGGATGATGGCTCTGTATCCTGATGTATTATCAAAAGCTGTGTAACCTGAGGGTAAATCTGATATTTCAGCCATTACTGAGGACTGTGTGACTGCTATGGCAGGCGTTTCTGAATGTAGATCTATTTAATCCATTAATGAGTGTAATCAGTAGATCACATGCCTATTACTGACAATACTAAGAGCTGTGTAATACTGCGATCGCTTGGGTATGTCAGATTTGAATCCGGATGTTTAGCAATGCCTTCTCCGGACGTACTGAAGGATAATTAAACTGAGGCACAGCACTGTCCTCTCAGATATTGCGTACATAAGGATAACACAAGGATTGCAAAGCTATCGCAAGAATTACTGAAAGGTTTGTAAAGTGAGGGAAGCACCTGGACAAAAGAATTTACGATGAGCCCTTTAATCTGCAACAGAGCAATACATACAAAGACCTTCCCTGACACTGCCTAACTTTTGGGGTTGCTTTCCTGTCTCACCTTTTTCTAACAGCTATAAAACGTATACAATAACTCTGTTTAGTTATTTTTTCACGAAATAGTTATATGGTAGCTTGTAACATCAGAAATTACAGACAAGGTTTACTATCACTATGGGCATGATTTAGAATTGGGGGGAAGGCTTCTCCATCATAAACATGATGGCTATCCCATCTGCCTTATTACAAGTACAACAGGGTATGTTGCCAGAAAGTCAATAGAGGTTTAGGGTTGGATGATAATTCACAATATTTTTCTGCTAGCAGGGTGCCAGTCAGAAGGCCATAGAACTTAAGCAGTCCATGCAAATCTCCATTTGTGGCACAACAGAGGGGCTTGTGACCGGATAGAATAGCAAGTGTTCATGCGTTGTCTCTGTCATGGGCAGAGGAAAGGACTCCCTAGGCAATTCACTCAAGCTGAACTAGATTTCCTTGTAATTTTCTCTCAACTGTTTTCTCCTTGTTCTTACATAGGTCTACACCTGCTCCCTAATCCTTTTACTGGCATAACCTTGACAAATGTTGTTCACAGAATAGTTCATGGTCGTGGTAAAGTTCACATTAACCCTAGCTCAGAGGCTGCACAGACTGTATTATGAAGTTATGAAAGTTTAGCTTCTCAGCCCTACATCTCTGTGTTTAAGGGCATATTTCCTAAAGAATTAGCCTTAGGTTTACATCTTACATGGAGATCATGGTGGCAGGTAGGAAAATTCCTACAAATTAATAATACATCCACTAGTATCCATGTTTTTGTCTTTAAGCATTAGGTGAATACATTAAACCAACAGACCTGCAGAGTGAACATGATACTTTACTGAATGCAACATTATATCCATGGCTGGTGTCCACTTATATACTACAAGACGTATCTGTCAGAATCAGGATTTGAAAGTTAACAATGCACAATTAGGCCCTTATTGAGAGGCTGGCTGATGGGATATTCCATCACAATGTGAAGGAAATCCCTTTTTGTGTATAACAAGTGTTGTAAGCTGTATTGCACTTGCAATATAGTAGATAGGACATGTTTGTGACACAGCATCTCATGCACCAAACTCTAAATAAGGCCCTTAGTCATTTTCTATAATCAATAGACCCACCAGTCTCTTTTATTTAGTCCTGCCCGTGAAACATCAAATTCTCCAGTGGGGTATAATATAGCTAAATTTCTTGCATAATACACCTGAACCAGCGTCGCCCCGCCAGCAACGGCAGGTGCAAAACCTTTACAAGAAAACAATAATAAACTGTGTTCTCCTGTAAAAGGACTGGGCCACGTGGGTGACGAGCAGTGAGGGGAAGTGCACAGCACTCCTCCTCAGTGCGCAGGTATGTTTGGCCGGCCACCTCGGCCGGCCAAACACACATGCCCAGTAGGCTCTCTCCAGCCCAGCAACACAGTTGCGGGCTGGAGAGAGCATGCACAGGCTCACAGTCTGCCTGGGAGTGCCCTGGCTGGGTGATCCCAGCCAATCCTAACGCTGCTCCGAGCAGCGTCAGGATTGGCCACAGGGCAGGCTGGGAGCCTGTGTTTGCAGCAGAGGAGTTTATGGAGCGGTGCGGGGGGGCGATCGAGGTGTTTATTTTTTATTCTTAATTTAATTTTTATTTTCCCCACTTCGCGCCGCCCTGCCCCTTCCGCAAACTGCGAACCGCGACTGACCTGAACCAACATAACTGTCAATGACCAATGTCACAACCCTTTATAAGATTTTTATTTTTGGGTGTTCATTTTTCTTTCAATGTGGAACCCCTTTTGCCCTCAAGAGATTATGGGGGTCATTCTGACCTCGGCGGTAAAAGGCGCCTACCGCCGGTCAGAAATCCTCCATAATCCCGCCGCGGTCGCGGAAACCCGCCACGGTCATTCTGACCCGCAGAAGGCAAACCTCCGAAAATCCGACCGCCACAACAGACCGCCAGACCAGCGGTCGGCGGAAAGGTGGAGGTGACAAAACCTCCACCGTCACGCCAACAGAAATACGCCCATGCCATTACGACCCACGAATCCACGCGGCGGTCATTCAAACGCGGTATTCCATTGGCGGGACACACCGCCGCGGTCAGAATACACACAAACGAACAAAACTCAGCCACATTGGACGATTTGAATCCCACACACCTGATACACATACACACACCACTCCCACACACACAATACAATATAAAACACACACCCACATCACCCACAAACCCCTACGCTAAAAAATTCGTAAAGAAGGCAAGAGCGAGACACCAGCATCCAAAAAATAACAGCCACAGCCACTCAACACCATCACCCACACACTATCCACACACAAAACAACACACACCACCACACTCAACTCACTTAAATACACATACTCCACCCCACACATCATACACACCACCCCATGGCACCCCAAAGACAACCCCGCTTCACAGACGAAGAACTCAGGGTTATGGTGGAGGAAATCGTTCGGGTAGAGCCCCAGCTGTTCGGCACACAGATACAATACACCAGCATTGCCCGGAGGACGGAGCTATGGCAGAGGATTGTCGACAGGGTGAACGCAGTGGGACAGCACCCCAGAAATCGGGAAGACATCAGGAAGCGATGGAACGACCTACGGGGGAAGGTGCGTTCCATGGTATCCAGGCACAACATCGCCGTGCAGAAGACTGGCGGAGGACCCCCACCTCAACCCCCACAATTCACATCATGGGAGGAGGAAGTCTTGAACATCCTGCATCCTGACGGCCTCGCAGGAGTCGGCGGAGGAATGGATACTGGTAAGTTGAAGCTTCAATACTGCTTCCCCCCCACCTGCATGCCAAATCAGACCCCAACCCTCACCCCCATCCTCGAACCCCACCCTCACCCTCACCCCCATCCTCACCCCCACCCTCACCCCCACCACCATCCTCACCCCCACCACCATCCTCACCCCCACCCCCAGCACACCTATTCCCCGCCAATGTCTCACCATCACAACCCACACATCCCAAAACCTAGGCCTGCATGCGTCCACTAAGCATGGACACCCATCACCAAAGCATGCCCAATGCATATACACATCCCCCCCACAAGCCACCCTCACCAAAGCCCCCACACACGAATGCCAGCACTTGGGGACACGAGAACCCACAGATACACCCATATGCCACTCATTGAAACTATAACCATACCTCTATACCCCTGCAGGACCCGACCGTCAACACACCGCGGCGGAGGGGCCAGAATTCTCCACACCCCCCACCCAAGAGGCCGTCAGCGATGACAGCAGCTCTGTCGACCTGGACACCGATGACCAGCCCGGACCATCGGGGACCTCTGGACAGTCGGTTCCCCTCACACAGGCCCAGGCCACTACAGACCCTAACCCCTCTGGGAACACCAGCACAGCTCCCACCCAGCGGGCCCATGCCTCTGTCTCCAGGGCGCGTCAATCTGCGGTGTGTCTACCACTACAGGGCACCCAGGATAACCCACCACCCCAACAACAACAGGGACCTGGGGGCAGTGGTAGTGGGCACACCGGCCATGGGGCAGAGGCCCAGGGAAACAGGGGAACTCGGAGGGCAGCTGTGCGACAGGGGGGGGAGGAGAGGCCCAGGAAACCCACTCTCCACGAGGTCCTCACCACCATCATGGGAGCATACAACCGCTCCCAGGAGACGATGGCGACGGTACTGGCCCGGTTCCAGGAGATCCAGGCACTGCAGGAGGAACACTATCGGGGGTACAGGGAGGACATCAGAGCCATCAACACCACCCTGGTTACCATGGTAGGGCTGCTGCAGGACCTCGTAAACACCAGGGCGGACACTGAACAACACCCAAGGGCCCCTGCCACTAGCCTGGACCAAGAACAGCCAACCACCTCCGCCGGCGCTAGTGGACAGGAGGCCCCCGCACAGCAGCAGCCCACCAGACCCCCACCTCCTGCAGGAGAAGAACCACCCCGCAAGAGGGCCCTGAGATCTCGCAAGAAGACAGAGTAGGATGTCAAGACCCCGCCAGCAATGGATACCACCTGATGTCATCCCACTGTCCCACATTGTCACCCTGTCCATCCTTGAACTGCCCATGCTCCATCTCTCCACAGGCCTCTGGACAATGCACCTGTGTGACTGTTACTCTGGACTCTGCCATGGACATTCCTTCACCATAGCCCCCACCCACTTGAAACCACCCATCCCATTTTGAGCACTTCAATAAACACCTATTTTGCACCAAAATATCTGGAGTCTGGCTGTGATTTCAATAGTTTGTAATTGACATGACAGTGCAAATATGTCCTTGTACATGGTGAAGTCAACAAACAGCTGCCACAAAGCTGTAGTCCATGGGGAAACGAAGCACAGGACTCGTAGTGGGGACCCCAGATCTGAAATAGGGAGGGAAAAGCCAAAACTCAGTCATCATACACTGGGGCAAATAGACAGGCAGCAGAGATGCTGGAGAGTAGTTAACATTTACTAAATTATCATTGAAATGTTACCTGTGTCCTATTGGAAGTACTGTTCAATCATTCTGTCCCTGTTGTGTTTCAGCCCCATCGTCTTCCTCCTCGTCACTCTCCTCAGGTTCCACCGCTGCCACAACACCACCGTCTCGACCATCCTCCTGCAGGAAAGGCACCTGGCGGCGCAAAGCCAGGTTGTGAAGCATGCAGCAGGCCACGATGATGTGACACACCTTCTTAGGTGAGTACATTAGGGATCCACCTGTCATATGCAGGCACCTAAACCTGGCCTTTAGGAGGCCAAAGGTGCGTTCGATCACCCTCCTAGTACGCCCATGGGCCTCATTGTACCGTTCCTCTGCCCTGGTCCGGGGATTCCTTACTGGGGTCAGTAGCCACGACAGGTTGGGGTACCCAGAGTCCCCCACTAGCCATACACGGTGTCTCTGTAGCTGTTCCATCACGTAAGGGATGCTGCTATTCCTTAGGATGTAGGCGTCATGCACTGACCCTGGGAATTTGGCATTTACATGCGAGATGTACTGGTCAGCCAAACACACCACCTGGATGTTCATTGAATGGTAATTTTTTCTGTTCCTGTACACCTGCTCCCTGTCTCTTGGGGAACCAAAGCCACATGGGTCCCATCAATGGCACCAATTACGTTGGGAATATGTCCAAGGGTGTAGAAATCACCCTTCACTGTAGCCAATTCGCCCACCTCAGGGAAAATGATGTAGCTCCTCACGGATTTCATCAGGGCAGACAACACTCTGGATAACACCTTCGAAAACATGGGCTGAGACATCCCAGAAGCAATTCCCACGGTTGTCTGAAATGACCCACTTGCCAAGAAATGGAGTACTGACATGACCTGCACCAGAGGGGGAATCCCTGTGGGTTGGCGGATGGGGGACATCAGGTCGGGCTCCAGCTGGGCACACAGTTCATGGATAGTGGCACGGTTAAGACGGTAGGTCAGGATAATGTGGCGTTCTTCCATTGTCGACAGGTCCACCAGCGGTCGGTACACGGGAGGATTCATCCGTCTCCTCGCCCAACCCAGCGGACGGTGCCTAGGAAGGACAACATGGAGCACACAGTCAAGCAACCCACAGGTACGTACTCACAGCTAGCACAGTATACGATTCTCTATGCAGTGAATGGCGAGTCTGAGTGGCTATGCAAGGCCTAGGCCTGTGTGACGCAGTTGAAATTGAGCCATGTGGGCCCTGGAAATGGCGGCTGCCTGACCTGTGAAGTGTGACAATGGGATGTGAGGTCAATGCGCTGGCGTGGCACACCGCGGCGGGCGGCGGGCGAAGACCGCAGCGCAAAGCCGCATTGGTTAACATTGAAGCCTATGGGTTTCAGGAGCCAATGGCGAAGGGCGCCGGCGGTGGCGGGACGCACCGCCGCGGTACGCACCGCCGCGGACGTGACCGCCATTTTCTATCTACTTATCCACTTGCGACTTGAACTTTCACAGGAGAGGACCTATACTGCAAGTGTTGCTGTGACCTCGGTCTGGAAGGGACAATGGCTGCTGCACCTGGGGAAAGGGCCCCTGCCTTCACTGGAGAGGAGTTGGAGAAACTCGTGGATGGGGTCCTCCCCCAGTATGCGCTACTCTACGGTCCTCCAGACCAACAAGTGAGTTTAATTCAATCTGGATTTGGGGCCACTGGCTGGCTTGGGGGCCTGGCGGGGGGCCTGGTGGGGATGGGGGGCATGTTGGGCCTGGCGGGGGGCATGGCGGGGGGCCTGGCGGGGATGGGGGGCATGTTGGGCCTGGCGGGGGGCCTGGCGGGGATGGGGGGCATGTTGGGCCTGGCGGGGGGCATGGCGGGGGGCCTGGCGGGGATGGGGGGCATGTTGGGCCTGCGGGGGGCATGGCGGGGGGCCTTGCGGGGATGGGGGGCATGTTGGGCCTGGCGGGGGGCCTGGCGGGGATGGGGGGCATGTTGGGCCTGGCGGGGGGCATGGCGGGGGGCCTGGCGGGTATGGGGGGCATGTTGGGCCTGGCGGGGGGCCTGGCGGGGATGGGGGGCATGTTGGGCCTGGCGGGGGGCATGGCGGGGGGCCTGGCGGGGATGGGGGGCATGTTGGGCCTGGCGGGGGGCATGGCGGGGGGCCTGGCGGGGATGGGGGGCATGTTGGGCCTGGCGGGGGGCATGGCGGGGATGGGGGGCATGTTGGGCCTGGCGGGGGGCATGGCGGGGGGCCTGGCGGGGATGGGGGGCATGTTGGGCTTGGCGGGGGGCCTGGCGGGGATGGGGGGCATGTTGGGCCTGGCGGGGGCATGGCGGGGGGCCTGGCGGGGATGGGGGGCATGTTGGGCCTGGCGGGGGGCATGGCGGGGGGCCTTGCGGGGATGGGGGGCATGTTGGGCCTGGCGGGGGGCATGGCGGGGATGGGGGGCATGTTGGGCCTGGCGGGGGCATGGCGGGGGGCCTGGCGGGGATGGGGGGCATGTTGGGCCTGGCGGGGGGCATGGCGGGGGGCCTGGCGGGGATGGGGGGCGTTGGGCCACTGGAAAGGAAAATGCTGACAAACTTGAACGTGGTATTTCTCCCTCCCTGTACGTGTCACATAGGTCCGCGCCCATGAGAAGATCGGGATTTGGCGTGCCATCGCCAAGGAAGTCCGGACCCTGGGGGTCCACCATCGACGGGGCACCCACTGCCGCAAGAGGTGGGAGGACATCCGCCGCGGGACCAAGAAGACCGCCGAGTCTCTGCTGGGGATGGCCTCCCAACGTAGGCGGGGTGCCTGCCGTCAACTGAGCCCCCTGATGTTCCGGATCCTGGCGGTGGCCTACCCTGAATTGGATGGGCGCGTGAGGGCAGCACAGCAGACACAAGGGGGTGAGTACAAGCATTATCTACTCTGTTGTCGCGCAGTGGAGGTGTCTGGTTGGGGGAGGAGGGCTGGGGGTCCCCCTAGGCCAGGGCGATATCTGTAGGCTGGGCACCCCCGTAAGCCCCTGTGTCCCCAGCCACCACCCTCAGTAGTTTGTCAGTACAGCCATCCCTGGGCCGTGTCATCCATGGGTGCAGTTGTCAACTCTAGGCGTGTAGGGCATGTTCCACGGAATGCGTAGCGGACCCCAAGTGCGCAACTTAGTGCAGGGGGCATCTGTGTCTGTCATGTCCGCTAACTGTACCGGAGATCCATGTACTCAATATCCCTTTATTTCTCTCTCCCCCCCCTTTTTGTTTGTCTTTCTGTGCTTGTGTGCATCAGCATCATCAGGCGGAGGAGAAGTGGCATCGGGGCAGGAGGGAGCTGCATCTCACATGGCCCAGGAGGGCCATGCCACAGAGTCAGACTGGACCAGTGAGACGGAGGGCGAGGGGAGCTCCACGACGGGGACGACTGGACCCTGCAGCGACACGGACACGTCCTCGGAAGGGGGCTCCCTTGCGGGGGTGGCACCATCCGTGCCCCCCGCCATTACAGGTACAGCCGCCACCCAGCGCACCATCTCCGCCCTCCCAGCAGCCCCTCAGCGTTCGCCCCGTGCCCGCTCTGCCAGGAAGCCGGGCATCTCCTTCGCCCCAGGCACCTCAGGCCCTGCCCCTGTTACCCCCGCTGCCCTCAGTGAGGAGGTCATTGACCTCCTCCGAACGCTCATTGTTGGGCAGACTACCCTTTTGAATGCCATCCAGGGGGTGGAGAGGGAGGTTCATCGCAGCAATGCGTACCTGGAGGGCATTCATTCGGGTCAGGCTGCCCATCAGCGATCGTTCCAGGCTCTGGCCTCAGCACTGACGGCAGCCATTGTCCCTGTCTCCTGCCTGCCTCTACTAACTCCCTCCTCCCAGTCTCCTGTTCCTCTGCCTGTCCCACCCACACCATCAGACCAGCCTGCACACACCTCAACACCCAAGAGAAGCTCATCCAAACATAAGCACCACAGATCACGCAGACATTCACACACGCAACATTCCGATGCAGACATGCCAACAGTCACTACCACCTCTGTGACCCCCACCTCCTCGTCTCCCTCCTCCCTCCCTGTGACGTCTACACTCACACCTCCATTCACCTCACCATCAGCCAGTGTTTCCATCACCAGCACACCCTCCACTCCAGTCCGCACACGTGCAGTCACCACCCCCACTGCCATTTACACGTCCCCTGTGTCCTCTCCCACTGTGTCTGTCACCCCCTCTTCCACACCACACAAACGCAGCCACCCACCCACCCAACAGCCATCCACCTCACGACAGCCTATCCCTCCTGCACCTGCACCCAAAGACAGCAAACGTGACTCACCTACAACCACATCCTCTCCCTCCACTCCCATTCCCACTGTACCTACCACTCTCCATTGTCCCAAGAAGCTCTTCCTCGCCACTACTAACTTCTTTCCTGACCCTGAGCCCCCCCCTCCTTCTCGTCGGGGTAAGAAGAGCACCTCAGCCACCACCAGCCCTGCAGCCCCCTTGACAAGGGTGCAGGGGTATTGGAGCCCGCCAGCCCGCATGTCTGGATCTTCGCCCAGCAGCAAGGGGACAGCCAGCCCACCCCCTGGGAAGAGGAGCAGAAGGCGGAAGGGGCGCCGCAGGAGCCCGCCTTCTACATCCCCCCCGGACACCACCCAGAGACAGTCACCAGCCACAGCTCCAAAGGGAGGAAAGGGCCACAGGCCCACGACTAAGGAGGGCAAGGGCAGCAAGTCGGAGAGGTCAGGCAGCAGGCCTGCTGCCCAGGAGGAGCCCACAACCCCCATAGCCGCTGCCCCGGGAGGAACCGGCACAGCTGCCCCGGGAGAGCCCACCACCCCCATAGCCGCTGCCCAGGGAGGACCCAGCCCAGCTGGCCAGGAGGGCCCCACCACCCACAGCCCAGGTGGGCAGTGAAGGAGCACCATCCCCGCTGCCTAGGAGGGCACCACCAGGCAATTAGCAGTTGGCCATAGACCGGCCGCCGTCTCAAGAACCGCTGAACTGGGCCCTTCAAGGCAAGGAGCGCTGAACTGGGCCCCGCCGTCTCAAGAACCGCTGAACTGGGCCCTTCAAGGCAAGGAGCGCTGAACTGGGCCCCGCCGTCTCAAGAACCGCTGAACTGGGCCCTTCAGGGCAAGGACCGCTGAACTGGGCCCGCCGTCTCAAGCACCGCTGAACTGGGCCCTTCAAGGCAAGGAGCGCTGAACTGGGCCCCGCCGTCTCAAGAACCGCTGAACTGGGCCCTTCAAGGCAAGGAGCGCTGAACTGGGCCCCGCCGTCTCAAGAACCGCTGAACTGGGCCCTTCAAGGCAAGGACCGCTGAACTGGGCCCCGCCGTCTCAAGCACCGCTGAACTGGGCCCTTCAAGGCAAGGAGCGCTGAACTGGGCCCCGCCGTCTCAAGAACCGCTGAACTGGGGCCCGCCGTCTCACGCACCGCTCCGCTGGGCCCCGCCGTCTCAAGAACCGCTGAACTGGGCCCTTCAGGGCAAGGACCGCTGAACTGGGCCCCGCCGTCTCAAGCACCGCTGAACTGGGCCCTTCAAGGCAAGGAGCGCTGAACTGGGCCCCGCCGTCTCAAGAACCGCTGAACTGGGCCCTTCAAGGCAAGGAGCGCTGAACTGGGCCCCGCCGTCTCAAGAACCGCTGAACTGGGCCCTTCAAGGCAAGGACCGCTGAACTGGGCCCCGCCGTCTCAAGCACCGCTGAACTGGGCCCTTCAAGGCAAGGAGCGCTGAACTGGGCCCCGCCGTCTCAAGAACCGCTGAACTGGGCCCCGCCGTCTCACGCACCGCTCCGCTGGGCCCCGCCGTCTCAAGCACCGCTGAACTGGGCCCTTCAAGGCAAGGACCGCTGAACTGGGCCCCGCCGTCTCAAGTACCGCTCCGCTGGGCCCCGCCGTCTCAAGAACCGCTCCGCTGGGCCCCGCCGTCTCACGCACCGCTCCGCTGGGCCCCGCCGTCTCAAGAACCGCTTAACTGGGCCCTTCAGGGCAAGGACCGCTGAACTGGGCCCCGCCGTCTCAGGAACCGCTGAACTGGGCCCTTCAAGGCAAGAACCGCTGGCCCTTTGGCAGACGTGGCAGGGCAGGATCTATCTCGGGCAGGGCTGCAGGATGTCCTCTGGCCAACTTCCCTCCTCCAGTGGCAGTGGGGTCTGTTATGGACTGTATGGACTGTGGCTTTGCTCTCCCCAGGATGGCCCAGTGGGCAGGCCACCCACTGTATGGACTGTATGGACTGTGGCTTTGCTCTCCCCAGGATGGCCCAGTGGGCAGGCCACCCACTGTATGGACTGTATGGACTGTGGCTTTGCTCTCCCCAGGATGGCCCAGTGGGCAGGCCACCCACTGTATGGACTGTATGGACTGTGGCTTTGCTCTCCCCAGGATGGCCCAGTGGGCAGGCCACCCACTGTATGGACTGTTTGGACTGTGGCTTTGCTCTCCCCAGGATGGCCCAGTGGGCAGGCCACCCACTGTATGGACTGTTTGGACTGTGGCTTTGCTCTCCCCAGGATGGCCCAGTGGGCAGGCCAACCACTGTATGGACTGTATGGACTGTGGCTTTGCTCTCCCCAGGATGGCCCAGTGGGCAGGCCACCCACTGTATGGACTGTATGGACTGTGGCTTTGCTCTCCCCAGGATGGCCCAGTGGGCAGGCCACCCACTGTATGGACTGTTTGGACTGTGGCTTTGCTCTCCCCAGGATGGCCCAGTGGGCAGGCCACCCACTGTATGGACTGTATGGACTGTGGCTTTGCTCTCCCCAGGATGGCCCAGTGGGCAGGCCACCCACTGTATGGACTGTTTGGACTGTGGCTTTGCTCTCCCCAGGATGGCCCAGTGGTCATGGAGTCCCCTCGTGGATCTGGCGTCGTGTACTCAAGTGGCTGAGGTGCCCCCCCTTCCCTTCCCCCTGAGGTGCCTGTCCTATTTTCTTTCTGATGCCCCTGCAGTGTTCTCTCCGTGGAGTTCTTGTCGTGGGACTGGGCCTTGCCCCTTTGCACAGGACCCCTGTGATCCACGGACAGTGGTTGGACTACATTTAGTAGCTGTATATATTTTGTACATAGTTTATTTATTTATTGGGATTACTGGTGTCCATATTTCAATATATCTGCCCGTTTATGATCTCTTCTTTTGGTCTTTGCATTATTTCGGAGGGGGGTGGTTTGTGGGTTGTGACAGTGATCTGTGGGAATGCATTGATGTGTGTGTTGTAGTGGGTGTGGGTGGGTGGGTGTGTGCCGGTAATCTTTTCCCTCCCCTGTGTCGTAGGTGCAGTACTCACCGATGTCTTCCGCGCCGCCGGGCGTGCTCCTGGTATATGAGCAGGAATAGGAGTGCGGGGATGACCTGCAACTCTGGTTCCATACTGCCGGAATCTCGCGTGGAGTGCGTAGAGGTGAGCGTTTTCCCGTTCGTAGTCTGTTTCCGTCGTGTTCTTATCGGCGGTGCTCCCGCCCCGGAAAAGGTGGCAGATTGGTGGGTCGTAATAGGGTGGGCGGTACATTGTCTGCCGCCTGGCTGTTGGCGGGAAGCGCCGCGCTGTTTGTTTGTACCGCTGTGGCGGGCGGAGTGTTAAGTTGGCGGGCTGTGTTGGCGGTTCCCGCCAGGGTCAGAATTGCATATTTTAGACCGCCGGCCTGTTGGCGGCTTGGCCGCCGCTTTATCACCGACCGCCAGGGTCAGAATGAGGGCCTATGTGAACAACTTGGCTGTCAAATGATCTTTCCTTTCTCCCATTTCTCCTTTGCTTTTCGAATCTTTCACAGAATAGAACTAGGAATTTTTCTGAGGACCTGCCTTCTCCAAGGTGACTCATGGCACTCATATGAATTCACCAGAATGAGTGTCTTCTATTTGGGTCTTCATACTTCTCAATGACGTGTTCTTTGCCTTTGTGTTCTCTTTCTATTTACTTTGATATTTCCCAGCAGCAGATTTGTCTCCAGGAAACTTGGCCTCTGCACTATGGCCCATATTTATACTTTTTTAGCACCACATTTGCATCATTTTGTGAGGCAAAATTGGTGCAAACTTACAAAATACAATTGCAGTTTGTAAGTTTGCGCCGCTTTTGTGTAAAACAGCAGCGCAAATGCGGTGCTAAAAAAGTATAAATACGGGCCTATGGCCCTCATTCTGACCCTGGCGGATTGAATCCGCCAGGGCCGAGGGCAGCGAATGCACCGCCAACAGGCTGGCGGTGCATTCATGGGCATTCTGACCGCGGCGGTAACGCCGCGGTCAGAAACGGGAAACCAGCGGTCTCCCGCCGGTTTCCCGCTGCCCATGGGAATCCTCCATGGCGGCGCAGCAAGCTGCGCCGCCATGGGGATTCCGACCCCCTTCCCGCCAGCCTGGTTCTGGCGGTTTATACCGCCAGAACCTGGCTGGCGGGAACGGGTGTCGTGGGGCCCCTGGGGGCCCCTGCAGTGCCCATGCCCATGCCCATGGCATGGGCACTGCAGGGGCCCCCTAACAGGGCCCCACATTGCTTTTCAGTGTCTGCTTAGCAGACACTGAAAAGCGCGACGGGTGCCACAGCACCCGTCGCACACCTTCCACTCCGCCGGCTCCATTCGGAGCCGGCATCCTCGTGGAAGGCGCTTTCCCACTGGGCCGGCGGGCGATCTTTTGCAGATCGCCCGCCGGCCCAGCGGGAAAGTTGAAATGCCCCCTGCGGTCTTCTGACCGCGGGCCGGTGTTTGGGCGGTTTCCGCCCGGCGGGCGGCGTCCGCCTCCCGTCCGGGTCGGAATGAGGCCCTATGTGTCAAAATTACAAGAGATTTAGGGCCTGATTCTAACTTTGGAGGACGGTGTTAAACCGTCCCAAAAGTGGCGGATATACCACCTACCGTATTACGAGTTCCATAGGATATAATGGACTCGTAATACGGTAGGTGGTATATCCGCCACTTTTGGGACGGTTTAACACCGTCCTCCAAAGTTAGAATCAGGCCCTTAGGCTTGGAGTTAAGGGGCCCAGCACTTCCTTGCACCACACTAGCACCATTTTTTTTACACTAGGGTGTCCCAATGATGCCAAAATCACCACGCCAGATTTACAAAGTGACCCGTTTGTAAACCCTTGCGCTACGTTATACCTGCACCAGGCATAATGTATGCAAGGGGGGGGGGTGTTCCCTCATTGGGGGTCTGAAAAAATGGTGCAAAGAAAACTAAAAGATGTCTTTGTGCCATTTTTAACGCCTGCGCAGAGCAGGCGTTAAAAGGGGGCACACCATTATTCATAATGGGCCCCTATGCACTGTTCAGGATTAGCGCCAGAATTTTGGCACTAACCCTGAGCAGTACATCAATAGCGTAACATTTTATGACGCTATGGCACCCTACCCTGCTCATTTTTTAAATACGGCACACACAAGATGGCAGTACGGTGTGCTAATGGGGGGGGTGCAAAAAAAGTGGTGCTGAACTGGGTGCAGCTCCACTTTTTTTAAATCTGCCCCTTAGTCTGACCTGCTGTACTTAGAGTAGTGTGAAAGTTCTGGTTTGACTTGTTCCAGAGTACATCTGTTTGTGTTTATGTCTGCCCCTGGCCTACGTTTGTGTCTATATTGTGTCTTATAGAATGTTATTGCCAGTATAATTATGACCTTGTAGATACATTGATGCATTTGAAAATTGTTTAAGTCTTTCATAGTGGTTCTGCTTAGTGGTAATCTGCAGAGTATGTTTTAAGCCCTGGAACCTTTACTATTGATGATTGGTTCCAGATGCCAGAAGCTGTTCAGTACTTGTAGTTATTGTCCATCAACTTTCCCAGCAGTTGTTGTCATTTTTACATTTAGTTGGTGTCCATTCTTTCACTGTGCTATACGATTAGCAAGACTTCTTGACTTTCAGCCTTGAGAGTTGAAGAGATAGAGTGAAAGAATGCAGTGCTAACTCCTTTTCAAATCTTTAACCAGTCTATTTCACCATATTCTGTCTTGGTTGTGGTGTCTTGTTTAATGTATATTTTATATGTGTGAACAGCTACATTTGAGCAAAAAACAATTTTACTGCGATTTTCTGTAATTTGGCATAAAAAACACAATGAAAGTTTTTGCTGTACTCGGTAAAGCACAAGTTTATTTCCTTTGCTATTACTTTGTTTTTTTAAAATTATTCAGTGGACATTAGTAATGATGTCTCTTGCCCCCTGGTCTCTGAACCCAGCTTGCACACCCAGAAGTTATCTTTTTATGAAGATTCTAATCTGCATACAATTATCCTGAACAATAACTTTCTCATATGTGAAATTAGGGAAGTTGTGCAGATGTTTGCACAGCTTGTGAGGTTTTACTTTGGTATTGAGATGTAAATTGATCTATTCCAATCTGTTGGTCATTGTGTTGTTTTCCAAATTTGATGGCACATTTTGAGAAACACCTTAAGTGAATTATCTACGACTTATAATATCTCTATTGCAATGCCATCAATTTCATGTAGCTTTCCTTTGTGGCAGTGATCTTAAGGATAATCCAACGTATTTTTCGTTGATTAAACATTCTTGTATGAGGCTAACACCCTTTAGGAATTCTCAGATGTTCACATCCCCACTATACAGGTCTTCAGTTTATTCTTTCCACCTCTATTTGATGTCAGACTACATCTATATTGGGTTGGAGTGGTGTGGGTTGGCATTGGTGGTGAATTATCATTTCAGGAAAAATGGCAAGGGCATCAATCTGTAGTGTTTGGACAAAATGTTGATTTAAAGGTATAGTGAGACAGACATATCAAGATTTAAATGTCGTACCACACAAATATTGTGATACACATATATTGTTGACAATTATATCATTTTTTTAAGTAAGTAGTATCATTGTAAATAATAACATTTCACTCAGATCGTGGTTAAAAATATTGCTTTTTAATTATCTAAATATGTTTTAATTGAAGTATTAATTTTATGTGTTACTATTATTTACATAAATGTTGTAATTGTTTTTAAAACATAGGGCCTGAATATGAGTTTGGTGGTCGGGCTGCCAGACCACCATGTTGGCGGTCCTAAAAAGATTGCTGCGCTGGCAGTCCCAAGACCACAGTATTATGAGTTATACAGAAAGGACTGCCGCCTGCCAAGCAAAAAAGGCAGACCGCTAGTGGCACAGAGACTTGTAACTAGGCAGTCTGACCTCCAACCCGTCAGTGCTGTAGCCAACCACCGAACATATTACAAATACACAGTCACAGTGGCAATTTCCTTGTGGCGAACAGCCAATAGCGGTAGTGATCCGCGGTCCGCATCCACTAAAGTAACATACAAGTGCACATTGGATGAATTCAAAAACAACACAGCTGACACACATTGGCCAAGTGGACACACCTGCAAATCACACTGTAAAACACACTGCTTCACAGACCACAATCCTTTGCGTTTCCACTGCAAGAGAGACCACATATCTTGTCATCCATTTTTCTTTATAAGGCAGCCCTTTTTTCCACCATCACACTTAACACCCTTCACACACAGTCTATTTTTTTCCCCATATTCACTTGTCTTGTTTAGTTAGTAACTGTCACGCTCTTTATTTTTCAGTCATGTCATGGTCAAAAATTCTTGTTTTTCAGAGGATAAGTTGAGAGTTATGGTGGATGAAATCTTTAGTATAGAGCCACAATTGTTTGGAGCCCAAGTCTAGAACACTCCTCTCAATAGGGAAATAGAAATTTGGGACAGGATAGTTCACAGAGTGAATGCCCTAGGCACCCCCTTGCGCACAAAAGAGGAAATCAGGAAGAGGTGGAATGACCTCAGGGGCAAGGTCTTTTCCCTGGTCTCCAGGCACCAACTGCAGGCCAAGAAGACAGATGGTGGCCCTCCCAGTGCCCCAATAATACTCTTTCTCTGGGAGGAGAAGGTCTTGGCCATCCTGCATTCTGAGGGCTTCACAAGAATACCTAGGGGAGTATTTAGGCAAGTGACCACTGGACTGGTGTTTGGAGTTAAAGAAATAGGGCCTCCTGGGAGTTGCAGTCAAGCCAATTGTTAGGCCTGGCAGCCTTAGGGTGGTCACCCACAATTTCTTGCCTGCCTCCCTCCACTTTTTGACACTGTTTTTGCTGGTTATACGACTCTGCACACTTAACTGCTGCTAACCAGTGCTAAAGTGCATATGCTCTCTCCCTTAAAACATGGTAACATTGTCTGACACCCAGTTGGTTTATTTAATTTACTTGAAAGTCCCTAGTCAAGTGACTACATGTGCCAGTGCCTGTAAATGAAATGCTACTAGTGGGCTGCAGCACTGGTTGTGCCACCCACACAAGTAGCCCTCTAACCATGTCTCAAGCCTGCCATTGCAGAGCCTGTGTGTGCAGTTTCACTACCAATTCGACTTGGAAGTTAAAAGTACTTGCCAAGCCTTAAACTCCCCTTTTTATATATATAAGTCACCCCAAGGTAGGCCCTAGGTAACCCCTAGGGCAGGGTGCTATGTAAGTAAAAGGCAGGACATGAACATGTGTGTTCTACATGTCCTGGTAGTGTAAAACTCCTAAATTCATTTTACACTTTTGTGAGGCCTGCTCCTTTCATAGGCTAGCACTGGGGCTACCCTCATGTACTGTTTGAGTGGTAGATTCTGATCTGAAATGAGTAAGAAAGTCATATTTAGTATGGCCGAAATGGTAATACAAAATCCTGCTGACTGGTGAAGTTGGATTTAATATTACTATTTTAGAAATGCCACTTTTAGAAAGTGAGCATTTATCTGCACTTAAATACTTCTGTGCCTTACAATCCACGTTTCCCTGGGTTAGTTGACAGCTCCCTTGTGCATTTCACTCAGACAACCCCAAACACAGGATGCTCAGTCATGCCTGCACATATCTGCATACTGAATGGGTCTTCTGGAGCTGGAAGGGTGGAGGGCCTGACACTTACATGTCACAGGACAGTGGCCTGCCCTCACACAGTGGACTGCCAAAGTCCCTACTGGGACCCTGGCAGACAGGATGGAACTGAAAAGGGACCTTGTGCACTTCTAAGCCACTCTTTGAAGTCTCCCACAATTCAAAGGCACATGTGGGTATTTAAGCAGGGTCCCTGACCCTACCAACTCAGACACTTCTTGACAAGATACCTACTGGGAAAAGAACTCTGAACCTGAACCTGCAACCTGCTAAGAGAAGCTGCCTGGCTGCCCAAAGGACTCACCTGACTGCTTTTCTGCAAAGGACTGCTGCCTTGTTGTTTGCCTGCTGCCTTGCTGCCCCCTGGCTCTGCTGAGAAGTGCTCTCTTTTAAGGGCTTGGATTGAGCTTGCCTCCTGTTTTCTGAAGTCTCAGGGCCAAAAGGACTTTGGCCCTCATTACAACCCTGGCGGTCAAAGACCGCCAGGGCTGTTCTGGAGTTTGTACTGCCAACAGGCTGGCAGTACAAACTCAGGGATTATGACCGCCGCAGAAGTGATGCGGTCGCACCGCTGGGACCGGCGGTTTCCCTTTACATTGGCCCCGGCGGTTGTAATCCCCCAGCGCTGCCCAGAGGATTACGAGTCCCCCTCCCGCCAGCCTTTTCATGGCGGTAGGAACCGCCATGAAAAGGCGGAAAGGGGAGTCCTGGGCCCCTGCCTCGGCCCCATGGAGCTTTTCACTGTCTGCATAGCAGATGGGTCCATTTGCGGCCGGCTCCCGTGTTGCAGCCGACATCCCCGCCGGCCCAGCGGGAATGTCGTTATGGCCACCACTGGAGACAGTGGATACATATTGGTGCCCGCCAGAGTTGTAATGAGGGCCTTTGTCTCTGCAATTGATGCACAGCCTGCATCGCGGTGAGAGAATCATAGCACGTCGATCCAGAATGACTCAGCACGGCTCCCCGAGTGGAGATCAATGCAGCGCCAGCGTTGCAACCGGAACTTCGACACACAGCCCACTGAATCGACGCATAACCGAGCCGGAACTACGCAGCCCGACTTCCTGCGAGAGGAATCGACACAGCGCCTGCTGTGCAACAGAAATTTCCCCGCATCGCCCACCAGATCGACGCAGCTCCTGTGACTTTGCTCTGCATGCCCAGAATTTCTCCGCATCCTCCCTGGGGAGGCTAAATACCCCGCAACCTGAAGAGGATCCAAGCCTGCGCGCCATAAATCTATGGAAGTCCCTTGCAGCGTGGAAAAACTTCAATGCACCTGTGTGCGCCCAGAGAAACCGACGCACACCTCCCCATTTTCCACGCATCTCCACCTCTGCGGTCCCATGTGGATAATTTAGACGGAAACCAGGTATTTTGTGCTTGCAAGAGACACTTATTGCTTTTAGGAACTTAAGACTCTTTTTATCATTTTCTAAAGTGATATTTCAACGTGTACTTATCAAATCTTGATCGTTTTGACCTGCATTTAATCGGATAAATATTCTATATTTTTCTAAAACTGTGTGGTATATTTTTGTGGTGTTTATACTGTGTTATTGCATGATTTATTGTACAAATACTTTACATATTGCCTTCTAAGTTAAGCCTGACTGCTCAGTGCCAAGCTCCCAGAGGGTGGATTGTGTGTGACTTACCCTGACTAGAGTGAGGGTCCTTTCTTGGACAGGTGGTAACCTGACTGCCAACCAAAGACCCCATTACTAACACCAATCCCTCTACTAGACACACTAACCACATGGTATCCACTCAGGTGAGTACACTTATATTGAGAGTTGAGGAACACAAAAACTGTCAGAAAAATGCAATGTCTTGCAATGCTGACAGCTGAGTCTTTTTCGTGTACTTTACCAACATTCAATACACAGAGTATCTGAGTGTTAACACTGTTAACCGTATTGTTGGACCCAACATCACAGCTACCAAGACTCATCACATGCCATATGTCCAAATGGTGTCTGTAAGTCTTACAATATCAACAAATCATCCCAGGACTCATGGTATGTCTCAACATGTAAATGTATGCCCAAACTTAAATGCAGCCTCCATACAGATGTGTAATACCCAACATTTGTCTAGTGTCTGTAGTAGAGAGAGTTACCTGACTTCAACTCCCTGGAGGCCTTGGGTCTGTAACTCCAAACACCAGCCCAGTGTTCACTTGTCCAAATCTCTCCTGGACTTATGGATGTGGAGGACGGCTTTGGCCAATCTGGGCAACCTGGTCAGGCGGCAACAGTGAGTCTCACTGTGGCCACAATGTCACCTCCCAGGCCTCTTCCATCATCACAGGAAACCCTTTACCCTCTAACCTGTGTCCCTAGCACAGTGTTCACCATGGTGTGCCCCCCACCCCCAGTCCTGGATCCTGAGTTGCAGTGCAACACCTCGGACAATGAGGGCACAGGAACAAGTTGGAGAGAGCACTCTTTGGCAAGGGTACAGGCCCGTGGGGGTAGGGTGCATGGAAGAAAAGCTATGGGTCAGCAGGGAAAGGCCATTGGGGCTGCTCTTGGCCAGGACACCATTAGCCACGTCTTGGGGGTCTATCAGGAGCCCCAAGGCATGATAAGCCAGGTGTTGACCGAACTCTGGGAAATTAAGCATCTACAGAGGGACAAGCATAGGGACATGCGTGAACAGATGGAGGCCTCTCTAACAGAGGTGTTGAGGGACATAAATACCACCCTGAGCAGGGCTTTTCAAAACCAGACTGCCCCTTCCTTTGGCTCATCAACAGCAGGCCCATCAACATCGGCACCAGCCACAGAAAGGTAGGCCCTGCCAAAGGAAGAACCAGCCACAGTCACCCCTCCTTTTGTAGTAGCTGATCACCTCTGCAAGCGGGGATGTCCAGCAAAGAATCCAGGAGGTGCGGATGGCAAGACACCCACCTCTGCCAGCAATAATATTCTTCCTTAATGTCCTCCTTTGTGTGCTATAAATTCCCTCTGCGAACTGATCCTGAATGGCATTCCAGTTCCAAAGGAAGGAGTACTCTGGACTGTGGACTTTCAGTGGTGTGGCATCTACTCCAGTGAGTTCATTCACCATAACTGACCCCTTCACAACTTTTTTTTGGTTGATTCATGATGTATATATTTTCTGGTAGTTGTAGCTTCTCAATAAAATCACCCATCACTGATTCATTGTCTGCTGATTTTGCTTTCATATTGGCCCATGTAGATATGTCAGACCATGTGAACCATACAATGGTGATCTAAGGTACTTGTTCAAGATGGGATATGCTGCATGTACACAGTTTCCAGCTCAGGATTACAACCATCCCACACAAACACATACATACAAGTGTGTGGTTAAACTGAAAATGTATTACAGTGTTCAGCACATAGGCTGTCAATATGTCTGAACTATTGGAAACTTAAATGATTGTCTCATACTGAGTAAATGAACATATTTATAGGTACAGACCTACAGACCATGTAAGGAAGGGATTTGTCAGACGTTGTCCTGTAGAATAGGCAAACATTGAAGTCGTTGATGTCATCTGCTTGAGCCTTATCATATGCCACACCAAAGGAAGCCAACATCACATTATCCAAGATTCAGACAGATGGCAGTACAACAATTCCTGATCCTAAACTAGGAGTATATATTTAATGACCACATGATGACACATATGATACATCAGGCCCACCACAGGACACAAAACAAGCCCAATGGGCACTTCTCAACTTCCATCCATGCACTGTCAAGCTGTCTTGGTACAGTCTCATACACCCAAACTATGTGACCTACATTACCTGGAACAATCCGTGTCTACTTCGTATGTCAGAACAGCAACACATATTTGCCAGTGTCACAAAATGCCTACCTGGAGATGTCATGGTGAAGGTACCCATACAAAGAACAAAACAAGGAGTATAGGCCTGAAGCCATACATATGACACAAGTCACATAGCAAGCATCTGGGAAACAAAGTATATTGCTATAATTCTGACACAAACAAAGCAACATCATCAAGGTGGGGATGTGTCAAAAGACATCTCATCAATCAGACTTTGGCTGATTTTTGCAGTGTATCAGCTGCCTAGCTGTTTGAAAAACACTAAACTCCACACATTCTCACAACTACAGGTTATTGTACAGTCAGAGTCATGACATCACATAACATACTTACACTCATGAGAAATAGCTGTGGATGAGATGATCTCGCAAGTCAGCTGCTTTCTCCTCACCACTATAATCTTCAGTTGGCATTTCAGGATTCTCAATCTGTGGCACTGCAGGCTCCCCCTCCTCTGGAATGTACAGGATATTCCTTCGCTTGGCAATGTTGCGGAGCAGGTAGCATGCCACAGTGCTCTGACACACTTTCCCACATGAGTAGAGGAGAGCTCCACCAGTCCTGTCCAGACACCGAAATCTGGCAGTCAGGAGCCCAAAGGCCCACTCCACTGTCTACTGTGTTCTTCCATGGGCCTCACTGAAATGGACTTCCCCTGGCATAGTTAAATTCCTCAGTGGCGTCAATAACCAAGGACGGTTTGGGTATGCTGGGTCTCCTGTTAAGGAATGGCACAAAAGTACAAAAATGAGTCACTAACTTCAAGATTGTAGCACCTCATGTTGCACACACAATCAGGACAGACATGATTTACCAACCAGCCAGGCCCTCTCTGGTTGCAGCTATGACATCAGCTGGGATATTGTGCTGTTCCGCATTAGAAAGGAATCATGGGCTGATCCAGAAAAACAGGCACACACATTTGAGACGTAGGGATCCATCAAACAGACAACTTGCACGTTGATGGAATGGTAGTTTTTTCTGTTGCAATAGACTTGTTCAGTGGCCTGTGGTGGCACCAAGCCAACATGTGTGCCATCAATGGCCCCCACCACTTGTGGGAGGTGGGCAAAACCATGGAAGTCAGCCTTCACATTTGCTAAATCCTCACGTCAGGGGAAACTGACATAGCTGTCAATGTGTTTCAACATTGCTGATAGGAAATCTCTCAACACCACACTGAACATAGGTTGGGGCAAACCAGCAGATAGGGCCACTGTGTGTTGGAAGGGCTGTGTGGCCAGGAAGTGCAATACTGACATGACTTGTACAGTGGGTTGTAGGCAGCATAGATTATTGTTAGCTGGCATCAGATCTGGCTCCAACTGTTGGCATAAATCCACTACGGTTTGCCTATTCAGACTGTACAGCTGGTTGACGGGGTGTTTCTCCATAGTCTGAAGGTCTGGCAATGGACGGTAGACAGGAGGTTGTCGCATCCTCCCTCTACCAGGGTACCTATGTGTGAAAAGACATTATTTGGAACATTAGTCACTGTGTACATGGCAACATACATGATGCATGCCTACACTGTCATGTGACATGACACTTAGGCCCTCATTCTGACCTTGGCGGGCGGCGGAGGCCGCCCGCCAAAGTCCCGCCATCAGGTTACCGTTCCGCGGTCGAAAGACCGCGGCGGTAATTCTGACTTTCCCGCTGGGCTGGCGGGCGGTCGCCTTCAGACCGCCCGCCAGCCCAGCGGGAAAGAGGCTTCCACGATGAAGCCGGCTCGGAATCGAGCCGGCGGAGTGGAAGCTGTGCGACGGGTGCAGTTGCACCCGTCGCGTATTTCACTGTCTGCGGAGCAGACAGTGAAATACATGTAGGGGCCCTCTTACGGGGGCCCCTGCAATGCCCATGCGAGTGGCATGGGCACTGCAGGGGCCCCCAGGGGCCCCGCGACCCCCCCTACCGCCATCCGGATCCCGGCGGTCGGACCGCCGGGATCTGGATGGCGGTAGGGGGGGTCGGAATCCCCGCGGCGGTGCAGCAAGCTGCGCCGCCGTGGAGGATTCAATGGGGCGGCGGTACACTGGCGGGAGCCCGCCAGTGGTGCCGGTCCGACCGCGGCTTTACCGCCGCGGTCGGAATCCCCATTGGAGCACCGCCGGCCTGTCGGCGGTGCTCCCGCGGTCCTCCGCCCTGGCGGTCTTTGACCGCCAGGGTCAGAATGACCGCCTTAGTATACATCACAGCTGGCAACCACACAAGGGTCAAATGTGTCCACCATGGTTGTGAACTCTTATTCACAACATGAATTTGGGTGACACCTAACCATCTGCAAAACAATTGCCTCTCGAAATGTGACTCTATTTTCCGATCGCCCAAAATACCATCAGTGGTGGTGGACAGTACTCCCTTGTCATTTGCCATCTGTGCCCTGCAACCCACTACACTGGTAGTTGTGTTTTAGGACCTACATAACAAGACAGAATAACGATGTTCTTGACGATCCTAGACATACATTGTAGGTGTGACGCACCTTACAGTTTAATATACAATATTTCAAACCGCCAAAATGGCGGATGCCTGACCTACTCCACTGGACATTAGGAACCGCCCGCCGGCGGAAGTCATCTGCGAGGTAGATGTTTTGTAACCGCAGCTGACACAGCCACAGACTAATGTTGTTGCCTGTTGTGGTTACGGCCCAATGGCTCTGTCCGTCAGCGGTAATGACCGCCTAATGTGCCCTTGTGTACGTGTCTGCAGCATTGTGCGTAATCAGTCACTTGACTCCTGACACTGCTGCCAGCAACAACTCCACTACTTCAGCTGCTTTGTGCCACCTCTGGGAGCAATCATGCCACATCCAGCAGGTGAAAGGGCCCCTGCCTTCTCTCCAGAGGAGCTGGAGCGAGGTCCTTCCCCTGTATGGACAGCTTTATGGGTGAGTACCCCATGTGCACAAGTGACTCTGTTCAACACCATCCTTTCCCTCCTCCCAGGCTATAATGTGCCCCTGTGTCCCAGTTATACTTCTTGTGTGCCTGTTGTTGCAGTTTGTGTAGCATCAATGGGATGTACATGGGGCAAGTATTGGAGACCAGTACTATATGTTGTGTTCATTCACATTGAGTTGTGTGATGTTTTTTGGGGTCCTAAATCCTCCTTGTGTTGGATGCAAATAACTAGGCAAGGTAACTTTATCTATCATACAATTACATTTCTTTGTTGATGGTGGTTGTTAATGTCAGACAACATGTATGAGCATGACAGCATGAGCTGTGTATGCATCTTGTATGAGTCTTTTGACAACCATGTAAGCAATACATATAGTGCCACAGATCTTTCACTCCACATCTGGCCTTGCCAAACTGTTGTCTGGAAGGCATATTATGACTCACTGTCCCCTTTAGGTTGCCACACAAGCTACAAGCCACACTGATGATGGCCACATGATGTGCTGTCATGCATGGAAGTGATGAAAATGTGAGTGTCATAGAGGTTCTGTATGCTCAACCTGCAGAGACCAGGGTATGTCAAATGTATCTACCAGTATATACATAGTCCAGGCTGTAGGAGGGTCACTGTGGCTATGCATCTATGGCACTGTACCCAGTCTATCTCTAGTGACAAAACTTGTCCTGAATGGCCTAGTCCATTGACTAGATTAAGAGTGGGTACTGAGGTAAATACCAGAACTAGTCCATAATTGTCCTGTTCACGTTTATTGCACAAATGACCCACAGTGTAGACAGTGTGTAGATTTCTGGAGGCCATGACGTATGACCCAGTGGTTTAGTAAAAGCAGAATATGTACAATACATTCCTTTTTATGTTAGATTCCATCTCTGTGGGTTAGAAACATGCTCAAGGGAGTGTACTGTGGTACAGGTGCATACCATAGAAACACACCCTGAAGTAGCATGGGTCTGCATTTGGTAGGCCACATGTCCACACATACACATGGAAGACATTTTCTGTACACACCATGCCAGCCCTTTCATTGTCACTCAAGTGTAAGGTTGAAGTCTGTACTATGGCAGTTGCCTGTAGTGGCTATATGCAGTGAGTCAATCTTGTAGAGTTCAAATGTGTTGCTCTAGTTAGGCCTAAGGAGTTTACCCCTAGCAGAAGCCACATTGGTGTGTAGTGTTTTATTTTGGCTTGACATCACAATACATGTTGCTGGAGCATGGGCTACCTGATGTCAGTAGGCATGCTCAGTCATTGTAAGCAATGAGCAGGGTAGTGGGTTAGTCTGCAGATGAATCTAAAAGTGCGTAGTCCTGTTGCTGCACTTATTAGCAGGTCTGCTTTACTCTTGTGGCGTATTGCCAAGTTTAACATTTTGTGCTTGGTTTTTCTAACATGTGTGTGACACATCCATTTGTGCAAAAACTTGAGTTTGTAATTGCTTGATTTGTCTCTTGCATCCATACAGGTCAACGTCCATAAGAAGAAGGAAATTTGGAGAGCCATCACCCGGAAGGTGCGGACCCTGGGGGTCCACAGCTGCCAGAGTGCCTACTGTCGCAAGAGGTGGGAGGACCTGAGACGCTGGGCCCAGAAGATCGCAGAAGTCCAGCTAGGGCTGTCCTCCTAATGTAGGTGGGGCGCACGTCAGACCATGACCCCCCCAATGGCCCTCATTCTGGGGGTGGCGTAGCCAGACTTTGATTGGTGTTTGAGGGGTGCACAGCAGCTTCAAGGGAGTGAGTATAGGGCATATCCCTGCCTTTCATATAGCCAAGTTGATGTGTTAGGTTCTGACTTCTCCGCCAGACGATTGAAATGGGCCTGGTTTGACACACTAGAAGAGTAACTGTGTAGTTATGTAATGTGCTGCATACTGATGTCCCTGGCTATTAGCCCACAGACCTAGGGCACCACTGGGTACAGTCCACAAAACATTTGCTCTCTAGGGACAACATAAAGCTGTGAACATTGATCAATCAAGTAATTGTTGTTGTAGGGGGTGTAAATTCTGTGCTACAGACCACTACTCCTGAGTGTTACAGGGCAAAAAAAGAAGAGATGGATCACTGTCCTCAGCCTGTGTCTGGTCAAGTGAGTAGATTGGCATCTGCCCCCCAGAGGCCACTTGTCTTCAGTGTGTGTCGAGTGCGGATGCCTCATTAGTATCTGTCATGTGAAAGTGGCCATCATACATGTGACAGAGGATACATTGTTCTTTTGGTGCAGTTATAGATCAAAACTTTCCCTCGGTAAGTGGGGAATGGCCTTTGACATGATTTATGTGCCATCACTCTTGCCAACATTCCTTGTGCTAACATGTCAGAATGTGTCCCTTTCTCTTTTGACAAAATGTGTACACTGCTGTTTCATGCATGGTCTACCTGTGTTCATAGGATGATTTCTGTATTCTCTCACATATATGTGCATGGCATATATGCAATGGGGCTACATTTCATGTGGTGCCACAGACAGGAGTATGTCACCATTGATCTCTGGCTCACACATACCCTCATCATTGCATGTCATTTGACATGCACAACTTCAGTAGCAATGAGGGACATGACAGGTAGGACTACAGTTTTTACACACAATGTGCATTTCCGTGCCATTGATGTGGCATCATGTGCAAATGTGCACTGCACATGCGTAATGGGAAGGTTTGTTTCCTCCTGACTGTTGGCATGCATCATGGAGTGACTTGCAGTTATGTTGGAATCCCATGTGGTTGGGTACAATCATTCATCCACGGACATCTGGTTTTGCAGGGAAAAAAGGCGACAGTGATGTAGCTTCTCATTGGGAAACATGTTGAGGGACTTCTCCAAGTACTTGGAAACCTCTGGGCCTCTCCAGCATTCAAAGGATTAATGGCTCCTACTGATGCAATCAGAGTACATCATTGTAAGGGGTGTCAGATAGTAGTGGTGATTTCCCCAGTTTGTTGCTGGGGCCTACGAGAAGTCATAGTAATATTTGCTAATCACAGCTGTTGTTTAAGTGTGATCAGAAACATGTGGTGACCCTTTTCCTCTTTGTATTTGCAGCAACAGCCCAGGCAAACAAAAGAGGCTGGACACAACCTAGTGGGGAAGCATCTGGCCACGGTACCTCCAGTCATGATACCACTGACACGGAGGGACCCATTTTCCCGGAGGGTGAGGGGAGTGCCACAGAGGAGGCAGGATCAAACTCATCATCATTGGATGCCAGCAGCCACTTCCTAGTGGTAGCAGACCCATCAGGACCCTCTCCTGTACCATCTTTGTCCCCCATCCACAGTTCTATCGCCACCTTCCCTGTTGCTTTCCACCCAGGTGGCTGTGCCCATTCCCCCATGTCAACCCAGCCCCTGTTACCCCTGCTGCCCTGAGTGAGGAGGCTATTGACCTCCTGAGGAGAATCTCTGTTGGGCAGACTGCCATTGTGAATGCCATGCAGGGGTTGGCAAGTCAACTTCAGCAGCTTTTTTTGGGCTCGCGGACGTCGGTTGAAGGACGGGCGCACAGAGCAGGGAGATCGGAAGGGTCACCGCCCATCAGAAGCAGGAGATTTGGAAGGCCATTCAAAAAAGGTGTGGACCCTGGGGGTCCACAAGCAAGGCCGTCTGCACTGTAAGAAGAGGTGGGAGGAGCTGCTTTGTGTGACGCAGAAGTCTGCTGAGAGCCAAATAGGCCAATTGATGGCGCACCGTCGCTTGTCCCAAACCCTGTGATCGAGGAGGCTGCTTCACAGAGGTATCGCGGCACTTTCTCGACTTCCGGTTCCGGGTCAACAGCGGATCAGCGCGCCGGAGCGCCGGAGCGGAGCGCAGAGCACAGAGCACAGAGCGGAGCATCCCAGCGCTCCTGCCCCCCCTAGCACGGGGGTCCCCTTCCACCCCCCCCCTGCGGACCCCCGCGGAAGCGGCCCGATCGCGGGTGAGGCTTGCGGTGGGGCTTAGTGGGTAGGGGCTAGGGTCCACAAATTTCTGGTGGCAAGAGAGGAGGGCCCCTCCGAGGACGACGCCAGGCTTCGGGCCACCAGTTCCAAGTGCTGCCCACGACATGATCCCAGAAGGAGGCAAGTGTGCGGTGAGCAACAGAGGCCAGAAAGTGGCTAAGGGGGGTCAAGGAGTGCAACAGGAGGGCAACGGGGCAACGGGGGGTAGCCGTACCAGGGTCTGGCACCGGTTCCCCGCCAGGGCGTGCAGCACTCCTCACCCTGACACACTCCCGGTACTCCCACCAGGCAGCTCGTTGCCTCACCCCATCCCCCCTTTGCCCTGCTCCCCCCGCACGCCCCCGCACCCGGCACCTTCCCCAGGGTAGCAGGGCCCAGGAGCGGAGCGGAAGGGACCACCACCACCACCACCACCACGGTCCACCAAGGACTGGCACGGTCCAGCAACTCTGTACTCTCTGCACCTCCCCAGGACCCAGGCCCTCAAAAGCTCCTAACCCACCCGGTGGTGATCACACACTCAGAATTTAAACGTCCATTAAAGTTTCTTTGAAGGACGGCACCCTTAACTGCCTCTAAACAACAAAAGGGCACAAAAAAAAAAAAAAAAAACTCAACAAGGTCCTTTCCCTCACCCCAACAGCCTGCTCAAAATCACCCCGCTCTAAAGGCAGCAAAACCTACCGACCATGAGATCAGGCAAAGCACGAGGCAGTATTACAAACCGTCCAGCAAAACAAGGAAAGAGAAAAAGGAAAGGAGACCTGGCTCCGGATGAAGCAACCCCAAAAAGGAGAGCAAGCAGCGAACAGGATCTCCCCCTCCCATGCAGGAGGCAAAACCTAACAAAGGGCACACTCGGGGGAGGCGAACAAAATTCCAGCATGGAAGAAACGATCTGGAGAGAACCCGGCTTTTGGAAGGAAGCGACCCCGCAGGAGGGGGCTCCAGAGTCCGTAGTCTCTCACAAACATCACAAGATAACTGACTATTTCACTACTACTGGCACCAACACCACCAGAAAAAGGATCGACTCCCTGGGTCCATCCCAAACAAGTCTTGGGGAAATAACCTCACCATGCCAAGACTGGCAACAGCAAGGAAGCAGCGAAAAGAAACTCAGAATGAATTCACCCCCTCACCTCCCCCTATCGCCAATAGTAGTGATCAGGAAAAATCACCCCACGAAACTATACGCACCATGTATAGTCCAGGACAATGTGGTACCACCAACTCCTACACCAGCATTCGTCTTCAATCCTAGGCAAGACAAAACTCTATGTAATAACCCCCTAGACGCCACTAAGTACCAATGGACATCTAGGCCAGCAAAACTACCCATCCTGGACTCAGAACTGGTAGCAATCGCAGAACATTTAGAACAAGAATCTCAGGAAGATGGCCCATTCTGTCAAAGTCCAAAACTTCACTCATTCCCAACGTACAACGGTGAAAAAGAAGAACAGGACCTCTAGGATATAGAACAGGTATCCATAAACGGACCAGCAAAAGCAGAAACAGTGACAGCCGCACAGAAAGCCCCCCATAAAACAACATTAAACAAAGTACTTCCTAGTGATAATCAAGAGCCCGACTCAAAATCCCGAGCCCCAGGGGCAGTCAGATCAGAAGAAATGTGGGCCGCAATCCTAAATTCAATGCAAGCAACGGTCATGGCGCTGCAATTTCATTCAAATAAAATGGACATTCAAGTTGACCTGCTAAACACCCTGGCAGTATTTGTCTCCGGGATCGAAAGTAAGTTGGAAAAATTAAACGCACTTATAACAAGGGCGCAAGTCAATCACTCCAATGACTTTACAATCTGCTCCTGTAAAGAGGTAGTAGAAAAGATATCCCGACTGCCGCAAATCTTAGAGGGAATACTTCAAGAAATCCGCTCCACCAGGAAGGATGAATATACATGTATTAAACCGCTCGCCACCATTCTGAAACCCACCCCGAGGGAGCCGAAACAAAAAGAGCAGCAGCCCCTTCCCTCCCTCGCGCCCGCTCCATCAATTTTAAGTGAGGAGAGAACTTTGGCTGACAGCCGCCAACTAGCAAGCGCTCGAATGGAACCTATGGTGAATCATCCACCGCTACAGCCCATCAATAAGCCCAGGAATCCTGAGTCTACCACAACCCGGACCCTCTCAAAAAGAGAACGAAAGCGGGCAAGGAAGGGTAGGAAGTCCGCCCAACTTTATCAACTCAACTCGTCAAAGGATCCACCTAAAGACCAGGCGACGTCAAATGGTGGTTACAATAGAGACATTATCACCCACATAAGTACAAACTCTAACACAATAGTAGATGGGATAACATTCCCCGCCTCAGCAGACACTACCCACTTAACAAAGTCCCCCCCGAGACCACACGAAACAATTGGCACTACAACAAACATAAGACCTAGCCCAACAAGGGGTCAGCAGAGCAAAAAATTAAAACCAATTGCGCCTGCGCTGTCCCCCCAATTAACACTGGTCAATGTGGACAGCAAGACTGCAATTAGTCAGAGAGAAGGTGACTATAAGGTTCAAGACCGGCACATAGAGCAAAATCAGTCACTTATAACAGACACGAATACCCTCCAGTTACTCTGGATTCCCGAATTCACCTCCAGGTCCTCCACAGATGTTCTTACTCAATCTTCTATCTTAAAGCCTTACCGGATCTTCAGTTTGTGGCCTCGAAGGACCTCACAGCTATAAAATATATTCAAGCAAGAGGCAACCAACACACAGATCCAACACTTACCATCTTCTCGGCTCCAGATATCCCAAAGCGGATCATGAAAAAAAAGGATCTTTTGAAAGACTGGGGCATTGAGGTAACCATCTACAAAGGAGACCGCTATCCAACCCCGTTACTAGCCCCACAATACCTGGGAACCCCCAAAGGCGCATGGTCGGTTCTGAAAGGAGTACATCAGGCCAGCATACCCATCGAAGAAAGTTGCAGTGAGGAGAACCCACCTACACACCCGCGGACAGTCCAAGTATGGAGAGAAGAAGGGAGGGAAAGAGTGGTTTTGGGTCAACAAAAGTACCCAGAAAGGGAACGGGTAGCGACGGTTTTACCCCCAAGACCGATGGGCAACAATTGAATTGGTAAGGATCAACCGCACACGGCATTTTATCCATCTGCTCCTGGAATATCGGTGGCCTTCGGTCAAAACTGGAGGATCCCGCAGTAATACATTTTTTCAGCACTTTTGACATCTTACTCATACAGGAATCCTGGGCAATGGAATCAATACCGATAATCAGATTTATGGAATATCATAACCCAGCAACTAAAACAAATAGTCCCGGTAGGCCAAAGGGAGGCCTTGCCATCTACATTAGTACCAGCCTTTTAGTAAAAATCTCTGAGCGTAAGGAGGAAAACCAACCTTTCCAATTTCTCCAGCTAGACGATTGGGGGAAAAACACACAGGAGCCATTGATTCTGGTCAACACATACATCAATCCTAAAAATAAAAAAATCGAAGCAAATAAATTTTTAACGCAACTATTAAGGATAAAAGGTACAGTATAATCAGCATTCTGGTTAATATCGGGCGATTTCAATCTCGGCTTATTTCACATCCCCAGTGAGGATCACACCCAAACAGTGGCAAGAATGCCTAGCCAAACCCTCCCCAAAAAACTCAGGAAAGACAAAATAGGGGAGAGTTTTATATGCACCTGTGAATTAGTAGGCCTCTTTGCGCTAAACGGACGGAAATGCCCCGATATCCCACCGGCATGGACAAGATTCTCCGGGAAATCAGTCTCCTATCTAGACTACACTTTAGTGTCCCCTGCTTTATATAAGCTAGTAAACACCTTCACCATCATAGACCGCACGGAAAGCGACCATAAGCCACAGGTATTGGGGATCTGTGCATCACCGCAAAAACCGGAGAAAGTGGCAGCCCTAAACGGGACACTAGGCACCGAAAATCTAAAGCGACTCAAATGGTCCTCAGACACCATCAAAACCCAGGCAGAAGAGGCCCTACGAAACCTAGAATCAAATACCACAAGTGGGGCAAAGCTGACAACAGTCTGGGAGAACTTTGCCCTAGATCTCACTAAAAAAGATTCCTTATGTAACACAAGAAAGGGAGCGCAATTGAATCATCGCCAAAGTTCACTTCTACCGCTGCCAGTGCGCAAAAGGAAAGCAGCTGTAGGGAAACTACTAAGGTCTCTACGTAAATCCCCAGATAATGTATCAATACTAACTGCCCTGAGAGAGCAAAGGAAATTGTACAAAAGGGATCTATGGACCTTTAAAAAAGCCCAAAAAGAGGTCTTGTGGGCCAAACTACATTTTGCGACTAAAACATCTGATTCCAAAAGATTTTGGAAAATCATCAATATAATAGACAATGGCGCAAAAGCAGGCAATAACGCAAACATAACAGAGGAAGTATGGGTATCCCATTTAAAGTCCCATCTAAAAGAACGGATTATCGAAGAAGGCCCTCAAATTCAGTCGCACATGATTAGCTGGGATCCCAACATCCCGGAACCTTTGAAATTTACGGCACCAGAATTACTAAAAATCATTGGGAAGTCACGAATGGACTGCGCTCCCGGCCCCAATGGCCTACCGCAAGCACTATTTAAACAAGAAACAGAAAGATGGGCCAATTTCCTGGCAGCAATGTTTAATGACGTGTTCACAACAGGCAACGTCCCGGCATCCTGGAAAGGCTCAGTAATCCACCCCATATATAAGGGTGGGTGCGTGCTCTCCCTAAGCAACTACAGACTAATCTCTCTTTTAGACGTTGACCTAAAATACTTTTCCTGCTGTGTGCTAAAACATTCAGAAGCCTGGATCACAGATAACAATATTCTACCCTTCAATCAAACCGGGTTCACCAAGCACCAAGGAACATTAACAAATCTTATGGGGCTAGGCTTGATTATAAACAGAGCAAAAGCAAAGGGGACTCCAACCTATTTATGTTTTGTTGATTTTAAAGCTGCTTTTGACTGTGTCTCCCGCGGTAAATTGTGGGCCAAACTACTTCAGTGGGGGCTGCCACATTCTATTTTTAATGCCATCATAATGATATACTCTGATACTTGGGTGAAGGTTAAACTTGGGGATGGCTCTCACGTATCCAGGGCAGTCAAAACAACAGTGGGGGTGAAGCAAGGCTGTGTATTTGCCCCAACACTCTTTAACCTGTACATAGCAGACCTCCCCACCAAGTTAAATGGTCACTCATCTCACTCTCCCTCACTGGGCGGCCAACAAGTATCCAACCTACTATATGCAGATGACCGATTACTAATCAGTAATACCAGAATAGGAATGCAGAAATTGTTAAAGGCATTAGAAGAATACTCAGGCTCCAATGATTTAGAAATTAATCATAAAAAATCTAAAATGATTACCTTAAACCGCAGGCCATCCACCCAAGGTAAATGGCATATGAATGGGAAAACCCTAGAGGAAGTAACATCATACAGATACCTAGGATTGGTGGTGGATGCTAGAGGTAATTACACGGCACAAAAAGAAGCAATAAAAAACAAAACGCAGGCTTTTGTAAGGTAGCAAATTCAATCTGTGGTCATGCTCTGAACCCATTAACAGCTGTAATGAGAGCGAAGCTTCTTCCAACTATCACCTATGGGACCGAAATAATGAGGGGGATGGAAGTAGGTCTTCTGGAAAAGCTTCTGATAAAAACCTATAAACGTGTTTTTCGGCTACCTGGGCGTGCATCGTCAGCCCAGGTCAGACTGGAATTCATGCTGGTCAAACAGTCGTTAGCCCGTCCGGCGGCATACATTAAATGCTGCTACAAATTGAGCCGCGCTTCAAAGGGGTCTTTAGCCAATCTAGTCTGGCAGGAAATTATCCTAGAAAGAGGGAACTCCAACTACATAATTTCCTAGAAGAGAGTAAGAGTCTTCTGAAATTAGATGAGGTATGGAACAGGTCCTTACCCATCCCCATTTTCAATAAAGTAGTGAATAAAGCGAGTAAATTACAGAGCCGGCTAGAAGACAAGACCTCATTGTCCCAAAGGGGACATAGTTGGTTGATCCTTAACTCCTACAAAACATTTAAAGAATCACCACTTATGGCGGGCCCGTACTCAAGGAAAATCAAGCAATCCTTTCTCAGACTTAGGCTGGGTGAGGTCCCTACCTTAGACCTCATGCCAAAATGGATGAAGGAGCGGCAAGCAGACTCCCAGGAGTGCCGTCTCTGCCATCTAGCAGATGAAAACCTGATGCATGTGGTCTGCATTTGTCCAGCCCTGGCGGCCGAAAGGAGACTCTTGCTGAAAAAAGAATTTAACGTCTTAAGAATTAGATCCTGCAGACAAGCACTAATTGCAGCCTTTAACCCTCAAAATACTATATTGAACATTAGGCTGGTTCAATTTCTGGAAATTTTCACTCATAAAACCACGACCTCTCGAAATCTCCAGATAGAGGGAGGGCGGAAACGATAGCGAAATTCATATAATCTGCTTTGTATATCCTAAAGAAGGGAAGGCTCCTATGTAGTTCACAGAGTTGCTTAGCTCGGGCCATAATAAAGTCCGGCTTCAACAATCAGACGTAAGTGGGGGTAGATAAAATTGATGGAAGGCCTCCCCCCACTTTGTCTTATTTTTACCAATGTCTCAGTTGGCTGCCACTGTTTTCGTTAAATATCTCGGGGGAACGATATCTCATATAGCTTTTCATTTTAAACATAGGATTTTATCCGGCGTTGTATTCATTTTACATAAAAAAAAAAAAGATTGTTCTGTTGTCTCATTATTAATACTCATAGCACCAGTATGTTCCTTTCTTAAAATCTGTATATAGAAGAAAAACTCACTAACCACTTCACCTAAAGCTAAAGAACTGTAATTGCCTTTTTGCACTAAAATTGTTCTGTTAAATGTTTATGTGGAAGGAAAGTTTTATGGTTTTAATTAACTAATAAACTTGTGTTTTACTAAAAAAACTTCAGCAGACTGATGCTTTCCTGGTAGGCATTCATAGTGGCATGTCGGTCCTACAGAGAACTTTTCAATCTCTGGCCTCCTCACTGATGGCAGCCAACCACCCCCACATTCCTCCTACCTCCACCTCTCTCTTCTCAATCCAAATTTCCTATTCCGCTACCTGTCCGAAGCACACAGACACATCCACACCCACCCACATCAACAAACACAAGCAGCACACATTGACACAAACAACACAAGATACACAGCATGCAGGGACTCAGCATTCACCCACAGACACCACATCGGCCACCACTTCAACAGACACCCCCACCACCCCATTGACCCACACTCAACATCCAGCATACCACAGATGTCACCAGAACACTCAGTGACACATCCCCCACACCCACCATATACCCAGACAACAGCTCACAACCGATGGACCTGCACATCTCAGACACCATACCCCTAGATACCAGCACAACACTCACAGACACATCCACCACATCCAACATACCTGCAGACACCACCCCAACACACAGAAACATCCACCACATCCAACATCAGAGGTGGCTCCTCCACTGTGGCGGAGGAGCGTCCCCTCGCCAGCAGCAGCTGCAAATCCTTTAAAAATAAAACAATAATAAACTATGTTAATTATCATTTTATTTTTAACCCCTTCGCTGCTAGGCCTTTTCCCCCTCAGGTGCCAGGCCTTTTTTATGCTATTTGAAGCAGTTCATGCTTAGGCCCTCAACACTTTCTGTCCACATAAGCTACTCACGCCAAATTTGTGTCCTTTTTTTCCAACATCCTAGGGATTCCAGAGGTACCCAGACTTTGTGGGTTCCCCTGGAAAAGACCAATAAATTAGCCAAAATACAGCAAAAAGTTCAGTTATTTTAAAAAATTGGAAAAAGGCTTGTGTTTTTTTCCTCCTGAAAATGGCATCAACAAAGGGTTTGTGGTGCTAAAATCACCATCATCCCACCTTTCAGTAACAGGCAGACTTGAATCAGAAAACCACATTTTTCAACACTATTTTGGCATTTCACTGGGACATACCCTATTTTTACTATATTTTGTGCTTTTAGCCTCCTTCCAGTTAGTGACAGAAATGGGTATGAAACCAATGCTTGACCCCGGAAAGCTAAACGTTTCTGAAAAGTAGACAAAATTCTGAATTCAGCAAGGGGGCATTTGTGTAGATCCTACAAGGTTTTCCTACAGACAATAACACCTGAAATAAAAAAATATTGAAATTGAGGTGAAAAAAACAGGCATGTTTCTCCACGTTTGACTCTGTAACTTTTACCGTTACGTCTGCTGCACTCTTCTGGTAGCGGGGATATATAGGGCTTGTAGGTTCATCAAGAATCCTAGGTACCCAGAGCCAATAGATGAGCTGCACCTTGTAATGGGATTTCATTGTATACCGGGTATACAGCAATTCATTTGCTGAAATATAAAGAGTGAAAAATAGGTATCAAGGAAACTTTTGTATTTCCAGAATGGGCACAAGATAAGGTGTTGATAAGCAGTGGTTATTTGCATATCTCTGAATTCTGGGGTCCCCATATTAGCATGTGAATTACAGTGCATTTCTCAAATAGACGTCTTTTTTACACACTGTCTTACATTTGGGAGGAAAAAATGTACAGAAAGAGAAGAGGCAATAACACTTGTTCTTCTATTCTGTGTTTCCCCAAGTCTCCCGATAAAAATGGTCGCTCACTTGCATGGGTGGCCAAAAAACACCTTTTCCTCACATTTCGGTGACAGAAAGTTCTGGAATCTGAGAGGAGCCACACATTTCCTTCCATCCAGCATTCCCCCAAGTCTCCCAATAAAAATGGTACCTCACTTGTGTGCGTAGGCCTAGTGCCCGCAACAGGAAATGCCCTAAAACACTCTGTGGACACATCAAGATCATCAAATACAAAATTACAAAATTACCTGTTTTTCTACAAGGCAGCGTCCCAGAGTCTAAAAAGTGCCACCCTCACCATTCCAAGTGGGACAATTTTGAGAGTTAGACAAGCTCACATGGCCCAAATGTAAAAACAAAACCCAAAATAATCAAATGCCCTCTTGCTTGATGTGGGATAAGTTGTTTTAGTGTGCGGGGGGAGAGCTGAGAGACTGTTACCCCCTTCAGTTGGGATGGGGCATAACCGTGCCCATACTGGTAGGTAGCCACCACCCCAGTATTTTTTACTTTTTTTAAACTCCCTGGTATCTAGTAGGCTTTGTCCCCCCTGGGAGTGGTCGGGGGTAATTGCCCCATCTACTCACCAGTGGGCAGAACAACTTTGTCCCAATTTATTATTTTTTGGAGAAAAAAAAATTCCCTGGTGTCTTGGGGGGCAGATGAGCCCTATACAAATAGGCCGATCTGCCCCTAAGGGGGGCAGAAATGGGTTAAAATAAATTTGCCCCCAAGGGGAGCGACCCTTGCCTAAGGGGTCGCTCCCCTTGCATGAAATTGGTGCAAAAACAAAATCCTGGTGTCTAGTGGTTTCTGTCCTCCCTTGGGGGTAGATTGGCATAAGAAAAATAGGTCGATCTGCCCCCAAGGTGGGCAGAAATGGGCTAAAATAAATTTGCCCTCAGGGGAGCGACCCTTGCCTAAGAGGTCACTCCCCTTGGGTGAAATTGGTGCAAAAAAAAACATCCCTGGTGTCTAGTGGTTTCTGCTCCTGTGGGGGCAGATTGGTCTGATAAAAATAGGCCAATCTGCCCCCAAGGGGGCAGAAATGGCTGCAAAACAATTTGCCCCCAAGGGGAGTGACCCTTGCCTAAGGGGTCGCTCCCTTCATACATGTAAAAAATAAAATAAAAATCCCTGGTGTCTAGTGGCTTCTGCCCCCCTGGAGGCAGATCAGCCTATTTAATATAAGCTAATATGCCCCCTGGGGGGGCAGAAAAGGCCTAATAAAAAAATTGCCCCTTGGGGAGCGACCCTTGCCAAAGGGGTCGACCCCTTGTGCCATGTTCATTAAAAACAAAATCCTGGTGTCTAGTGGCTTCTGCTCCTCCTGGGGGAAGATCGGCCTAATCACATTATTACCCCGTGGGGAGAGACCCTTGACTAAGGAGTCGCTCCCCTTATAAAACAAAACAAAAAAAACATCTCTGTTGTCTAGTGGCATTCCTGCAGCACGATCACTATGTGATCGTGCTGCAGGAATGCTCAGAGAGACATGACAAGGGAAGGAAAATCCTTTCCTTCCCTTTTCTTGCCTCTCTGACCTCCCCAGCCCCTGATCGGAAGGGAAACGAAACCATTTCTATTCTGATCGCATTGGAAGCATGCTTCGAGCACGATGGGAGGCGACTTCTGATGAGGTCAGCGTGCAATCGCACGCTGACGTTATCAGACGTCACTGGGGGTGGAGGGTGCGCTTTCCCCGAGTGCCAGTACAAGGACGTAATGGTTACGTCTGTGGCGCCTCAGCACCGCGCCACTGGATGTAAGCTTTACATCCTTGGCAGGGCCATGGGGGTGATGAGCAGTATGGGGAGTGCACAGAACACTCCCCTCAGAGTGCATGTATGTTTGACCGGCTGTATGGGGCCGGCCCAACACAAATGCACACAAGGGCTCTCTTCAACCTGGCAATATGTTGCTGGGTTGGAAAGAGCAAGCCAGGCTCACAGTCTGCTTCGGAGTGCCCAGCCAGGGCGCTCCAGCCAATCATAATGCTGCTTTGAGCAGCGTTATGATTGGTCGCAGGGCAGGCTGGGAGCCTGGAGTATGGTGGAGAGCAGCTTTGCGGCAAGTTGAAAAAAATATATATATATTTTTGTTTTATTCTCCCTGCCTCGCTCTGCCACTTTTCCTAGTCACCAGCCACGACTATCCACCACATCCAGCATATCCACATATACCACCCCAATGGACACACAACACACACATCCACCACTCCCACATCATCCAGCACCTCTACCTCCCAGCCCCCCCGGACACGCAAATGCCCACACGCAACAGACACCACCCAAACAGAGACATACTTCACACACATGCACACAACCAAGACATCTATACTCACACACAAGATGACCATTCCTTCAACCACCAAATCCCCAGGCCGATCTGATGACCATACCCGTTATCCTAAAGAGTTTACTTTTTGAACTTGCCATTTCCCCTGTTATCTCCAAACTCCCTCCCAAACCCAAGAGGCCCCCACCCACATCCCACTTCATCCCTTCCTCATCTAAGTCCTCCCCTGTTACACCTGCCTCCCCTGCAAGCACCCATATCCCTCCCCTCAAAGAAAATGCTGCCCTTCCAAAGAAAAAGACCCCCCTCCTAAACACAAACCCACCCCTCCCAAATCTGACCCCACCCCACCAAGGATGATCAATGAGGTGCCTGCCTGCCCAATTGATGCCCCATTCCTGTAGAGATTCCCCAGCAGTGATTAGAGTCAGGTTTGGGCACAGTAATGTGTATGGACATATATGGGCTGGCCAATGGCCTTTGCTCTTGAGTATTTGGATCCAATAAACCAAGTTGTTGTTTTGTTGGGTACACATTTGTCCTGCAATTACTTTTCTACCTTTATGTTGTTCCTGTGTAATTTGTGTTGTATGCCTACAGTTGTGTGTGTTTCACCCTGATTGCTGATCCATTTGCTGTTGTTTGAAAAATCTCACTTTTTGTGGTAGATGTTCACTGTATGGATTTTTGTTTGTTAATGCGATTGGGTGTCATTTCATTGTGTTCTGTTTGCTATAGTATTTCAGCTTGTGTTGTCCAATGTCAGCATGTATGGTGTTAATGTTGTCCCCCTAATATGGATTGCACATTTGTCTCATGTGTGGAAGCTTGAGTTTTGTTTATCCACACATGGAGGGTGTTTAATTGTGCTAGTTTTATTTGCATTTGACTGAGCATTTTTCCATTTTGATGTATGCACCTTGCAGCTCCTTCATCTAGATGTATGACCATGTTGTTGCTGTTGCATGTCACTTGGCTCTATGATTGTTTGTCCCTGAGATACATGAAGGGCCAGTTCCTGTGCAATGTTGTTTTAGGGACATGTGCAAAGTTAGCTGTGTCCCAGTGTAGTATCCTTCCATGAGTGCTCCTGATGCTGCGATCCCTATTGTGCAGGTATTGTTTGCATTGTGAGCATTGGATATTGTTCTCTAAAACTATTGTGCCTTTCATTGTGTTGCAATGTGGGTGATGTGTGGGTCCATTCTAGGGATGTTTTGGGGAATGGGTATTTGTGTTCCATGTCACATCCATACATATGTGTCTTCAATCTGACAATAGTCCAAGGCATGTGAGGAATGTGAGGGTGTCAGTTAAATTGGTAGATGTGATGTTGCTGTGGTGTTTCTATTGTGTGACACAATGTTCTGTACACTTCACTGTCGCTGTGCCTGAGATGGGCAGGCATGTGTTATTGTGGAGTGTGGCAGTGCAGTGTCAGTGACCTTCCCAAAGGGGATGTTTGATAGCTGTGAATGTGTCATTCGTTGTGAACGACTCCGACCCGGGACACAATGACAAGTGTACTTGGTGCCCGTAGCTTGAGCCCCATTTCATGTGGACAAAGGTGCAGCGATCTGTTGTTGAGATTAATTACACAGGTAGGTGTGTGTACTTACAGTCGGTTGCATCCACAGCAGCTTGGATTTTGGGTTACTTCGATGAGTAGCAGCAGAGGCAGGACATGTGTGATGGGCTCCACGGTTGTACAGGACATGTTATGCTGTCTGAAGGTCAATTGCTTCCTTTATGCTTTTCGTTTCCGCCAGCTGGGACATGGTGATTGGACAGCCACAGTCATGTTGGCAATGTGCAACATCATAATGTGTCCAGCGGAAACACTGGCTCCTCTGGCCTGTTTGTCCTGCCTTGCCACCAGGTTGATCTGCGCTACCTTGCAGTGCTGGTGGGACTGTGGCGGTCTTTCCTCTGTAGGCCCACCAGCATCGTAATATAGTGGTCTAACTGTCAAGCCTAAGGCATTCAGACTGCCCCTGCTGCCATGGTGGTGCACGGACAGCCAAACTAGTAATCAGGCCCATAGCTTGTAATTGTAAGTGATTTAAAATTCTTTATTAGTTTTCAATAGCAACCTATAGTGCTGTAGCACATTGTTGGGTTTGTTGGGGATAGAGTGGGAAGTTAATTAGGTAATAATTAATTGATTTATTTAACAAATGTTATTATATGCTGTAATTTATGTATTACAGATTTTTATTTGTTAGATGCTATTTGAGGCAGTTAGATTTGTAGGTATGTAGGTTAGGAAGTTAATTAAGGAATAATTAACTAACAATTAAATATTAGTTGTTATTTATTATTAGAACATTGGAATGTTGGTAGCTCCATTGAAAACAATGGAGTGCTGCGGGCTTTTACAGGCCGGTAAAAGCCCGCAGCGCCAACATTCCAATGTTCGCTTTGTTCACAGCAACAGCTGTGAACAAAGCCTCACGGAGCCCGAGGGGATTTTAATCCCCTCGGGCTCCGTGAAAATTTTTTTTTTTTAATAGAACATTCTGCCCTGAGTGGCAGAATGTTCTAATAGCCTTAAAACCCGCCGTAGCGGGCTCTACCGGCTATTAAAGTCCCTCTCCCTTGTTAAATGCCCTCGCCTTCGGCTCGGGCATTTAACGCGGGGAGCGGGCCTTTAATAGCCGGTAGAGCCCGCTACGGCGGGTTCTAAGGCTATATTAACAGGATGGCCGCTGCAATTGAATGGGTTGTATGTGGTAAATGGAAAGATGTTGAGCCGGAGGTGTTCCTGGGACCTCTACTGAAGATTCAGGAAGAGCACTTTGAGTTGTGTCTGAGCCCCGACCCAGACCTGACTAGTGTAACAGCAGGCCTTTCTCGAAATCTGTAAAAAGGCCAGTGAGCTATTAATGGTATCCCAAAAATATAGAGCCTCAAGGTGGCACAAATGGTTTAATAGAGCATGCACACAAACACGCAATAGTCTTATATTAGCAACTAACAATTCACCCAGGGATGGAGTGCAGATTACAATGTTTAAGAAACACTACAAAGAAACTATTGTGAAAAGAAAAGAGGAGGTCCGAAGGGAGGCTTTGGAACAATTAACTGTTGCTTGTGCTAAAAATGATGTGACCAAATTCTGGGAGATAGTGAATGCACCCTTTTTTAAGAACAACCCCTCCGCTAGCCCCCATTCTTGGTGAATGTGCTCCACAGTGCCATTAACTTTGGTCCCCCTAAATCCTGACCTACAGCAATAATCATCTTGATGTCCTTGATAGACTCCACATCCAAGGTATTTGGCAGAATACTACTGGATCAATTGGAGAACTGGGCGAATGAGAAGTGCATTTTAACAACAGCCCCTTATAGTTTTAGACAGGGTCTAGGGAAAACAGATCAGTTTCTGAACCTCCATGAACCTCCATTTAATACTCAATAAATATGTGCTCACTAAAGAAGGGTTCCTTTCTAGCTTTTATGGATCTCAGTGTAGCCTTCGGTAATGTTGTTAGGTCAAGGCTGTGGAACATGCTATTAAAGAAGGGTGCTGATCAAGGGATTGCGCATCTACTCTAGCAGCTTCCTAAGGAAGTGGAAGGCAGTGTAAGGTTTGGGTCAAAAGGAGAATGCTCATCACCATTAAAAATAAGAAGAGGGGTCAGGCAGGGTTGTGCGCTGGCCCCCTTCCTTTTTAGTTTCTATATATATGGGCTGGATGAATATCGCACTAACGTGGAGGCAGAACTTCTGTGGATTGGGACCAGGTCACTCCCAGTATTAATGTACACGAATGATTGTGCCTCAATGGCAAGAACAGGTCGGGGATTTCAGAAGCTCCTAGATAGGTATGTGGCATTTATATCCGACCTGTTCTCTTAACAAACAAAGCTAAATCCTTGCAATGGTGTGTGGTCGACGTATGAGCAAGATCCCTCTCTTTAACATCAATGGCAATGCTCTTCAGTTTGTTTCCATTTCCACTTTTAAATATTTCAGGGTACCCTATTCAAATCGGCTACGAAATTAGGGTCTATGCAACTGGACGCTGCTGTCACGATATATAAAGCTAGATTGGTGCCTCTCATGGTGAGGTGTTGTGGGGGTATGCTGAATGTTTCCAACTTCAAGCAAGGGAGATTTTCTTTTTGCGTAGGATATTGACACTCACAAATAGCACACCGTCTTTTATAGCACATGAGGAACAAGGACTTCAATACCTAGAAGACTTGCTCCGATCTTGCTTTGCTTGCCGGTGCTAGACCAAATGGTGACTGCGAATTGTATAAAATTGTCACGGGCCCACAAATTCAGATGGTTCACACATGTTAAAAATGACCTCTGGGTGATCGGTAGGATTGATCTCAGTGAAACCCGCAAAAGCTCATGTAAAGCGTGAATTATTACATTTTTCAGTGTTCAAGCCAAGGAAAAATATAGTCAAGGCATATGTGCCACTGTGTACCACTCCTGGTATGAAACGCTATCTGACCAAAGTACAGCGTCATCAGAGATTCTATTTGGTCAGATTTAGACTTGGCATGGCCCATTACTTGGTATCTCACCTTTCTAATGTCTATAATAATCGAGATTTGATACCATGCCCATGCAATTCATTATCATCCTGATCTCAGCTGCATTTGCTTCTCTTGTGTGAACTCTATAAGGAGCTGAGGCTATGCATCTTAAGACCCCTTTTGCAGAACCTCAACATAAGGGAATATTAAACTGGGAATATGATACATAAGGGAACGTAAAGCTGCATTGTTCTACCTACAGCTGATCCAGACAGGGATGGTCTGTCACACCATTTACAGATATATCACCTCAGTAGTAAGAGAGTGCAAAGCTGTAGGGAAGTGATCATGGTTATGGCTTTAGCCATAGGTAACTCCAACCAGGGGACAGCACGTGGGTGGCTGGCTCCCTGTAATCCTCACTTTCCCAAAGTTATTTTGTCGAGGCTATGCACTTAAGACCCATTTTAAAAGGTTTTTAATTCTTTAATTTTATGTGTTTACTTATTATTGCACACTCAGAATTTAGATCATGTTTCTTTTATATCTGGCATCTATATGTTTTTTTCACTTATTTTTGGATGGTGTCACAATTGCACACAATTTTTACAAGGTTCTGTTTTTTGTTTATTCTTTTGCTATGTCTGGATTTTATATGCGAGAGGCACTTTGTATATGTACTTTTATGTTGTTTTTTTAAGCCAAAAAAAGATGAACTGAACTGAGCTAATTATTTAAGTAATTTTTAATTATGTAAAATATGAAATACTGATTTATTTTACTCATATTTTAGCTGTGGGATGCTAGTTTTTTACGTGTATAGTGCGGGAAGTTAATTACATAACAATTAATTAACTATCAATTATTGTTTGTACACTGATTTTTAAATTGAAGGTTAAATATGTAAATTCTGGGACACTTATTTATTTTCATTTTATTTTAATTGTGGGATGCTAGGTAATTTGGGGTCTAGGGTGGGAAGTTAATTAAGCAATAATTAATAAACAAATGAATGAATATATGTTAAATAATTATTTCATTTATTTTAAAAATGTAAGCTATGGGATAGTTATTGTTTAGTTATATATTAGGGGTGGGCTACCTGATTTGTAGGGGTACAGGGTGGAAAGTTAATTGATTAATAATTGAATAATTATTTAGTGCTAATTCATTTTTATTGAATAGTAATTATGTAAATTGTTTAATTATTTTCAATATATATATATCTATCTATCTATCTATCTATATATATATATATATATATATATATATATATATATATCTATCTATCTATCTATCTATCTATCTATATATATATATATATTACATATTTTTTTTAACAGGAGTTTCATTTTTTCCCAAGTTCATGGGTTTACTCATATATGTAATGTGTGTTCAAGTGAAGTATTGTCATTACTTTTGCATAGACTGCAGTAGGAATAGTAAAATTAACCTTGTTGCAGTTCAACACTTTCCCTACTGTTGTGCTGACTGGATTGGGAAGAATAAATGTCACCGCCCCCCCAAAAAAAAAACAAATCAGCACATTCCCTACTGTTGCACAGACTGGATTGGGAATCAAATCAAATCAAATCAAATCATTAACATTTATAAAGCGCGCTACTCACCCGTGCGGGTCTCAAGGCGCTAGGGGAAAAAGGGGGGGTTATCGCTGCTCGAACAGCCAGGTCTTTAGGAGTCTCCGGAAAGCGGAGTGGTCCTGGGTGGTCCTGAGGCTGGTGGGGAGGGAGTTCCAGGTCTTGGCCGCCAGGAAGGAGAAGGATCTCCCACCCGCCGTGGAGTGGCGGATGCGAGGGACAGCAGCGAGGCCAGAGGAGAGGAGGAGGCGGGTGGGGACGTAGAAGCTGAGGCGTCTGTTGAGGTATTCCGGTCCCTTGTCGTGGAGGGCTTTGTGTGCGTGGGTGAGAAGTCGGAAGGTCATCCTTTTGCTGACTGGGAGCCAGTGCAGGTGTCTCAGGTGTGCGGAGATGTGGCTGCTGCGGGGTATGTCGAGGATGAGGCGGGCCGAGGCGTTTTGAATGCGTTGCAGGCGATTTTAGAGTTTGGCTGTGGTCCCGGCGTAGAGGGTGTTGCCGTAGTCCAGGCGGCTCGTGACGAGGGCGTGGGTCACGGTTTTTCTGGTGTCGGCGGGGATCCAGCGGAAGATCTTGCGGAGCATGCGGAGGGTGAGGAAGCAGGCGGAGGACACGGCGTTGACTTGCTTGGTCATGGTGAGAAGAGGGTCCAAGATGAAGCCGAGGTTGCGGGCGTGGTCTGTCGGGGTCGGTGAGGTGCCGAGGGCTGTGGGCCACCAGGAGTCGTCCCAGGCGGACGGGGTGTTGCCGAGGATGAGGACTTCTGTTTTTTCAGAGTTCAGCTTTAGGCGGCTGAGCCTCATCCAATCTGCGACGTCCTTCATACCCTCTTGTAGGTTGGTCTTGGCGCTGGCGGGGTCCTTGGTGAGGGAGAGTATAAGTTGCGTGTCGTCGGCGTAGGAGGTGATGATGATGTCGTGCTTGCGTACGATGTTGGCGAGGGGGCTCATGTAGACATTGAAGAGTGTCGGGCTGAGTGATGAGCCTTGGGGTACGCTGCAGATGATCTCGGTGGGTTCTGAGCAAAACGGAGGGAGGTAAACTCTTTGGGAACGGTTTGAGAGGAAGGAGGCGATCCAGTCCAGGGCCTGGCCTTGGATTCCGGTGGAGCGGAGGCGGGTGATTAGGGTGCGGTGACAGACAGTGTCAAAGGCAGCCGAGAGGTCGAGCAGAAAGAGGGCGACTGTTTCACCGTTGTCCATCAGGGTTCTGATGTCGTCAGTGACTGAGATGAGGGCGGTTTCAGTGCTGTGGTTGGTTCGGAATCCGGTTTGTGAGGGGTCGAGCAGGTTGTTGTCTTCTAGGAAGGTGGTCAGCTGTTTGTTGACGGTCTTCTCTATTACTTTGGCTGGGAAAGGCAGAAAAGAGATGGGGCGGAAGTTTTTCAGGTCGCTCGGGTCAGCCGTAGGTTTCTTTAGTAGGGCGTTGACTTCGGGGTGTTTCCAGCATTCGGGGAAGGTAGCAGAAGAAAAAGAAGAGTTGATGACGGTCTGGAGGTGCGGGGCGATGATGTCATCGGCTTTGTTAAAGATGAAGTGCGGGCAGGGGTCCGAAGGGGCGTCGGAGTGGATAGAGTTCATGATGGATTTGGTTTCTTCCATGTTGATGTGGGACCAGTTGTTGAGGGTGATGGCCGTGGATACCGGTTCGGTGGTGTTTGGTTGGGTCTGGTGTCCGAAGCTGTCATGGAGGTCGCTAATCTTGCGATGGAAGAAAGTGGCGAGGGATTCGCACAGATCCTGTGAGGGTGTGACGGCGTTGGCGTTGGCGCTGGGGTTGGAGAACTCCTTGACGATGCTGAAGAGTTCTCTGCTGTTGTGTCTGTTTTTGTCCAGTCTGTCGGTGAAAAAGTTCCTTTTGGCGGCGCGGATCAGCTGGTGGTGTTCGCGGGTAGCGTACTTGAGGGCGGTCATGTTGTCAGCGGTGCGGTCCTTGCGCCAGGCTTTCTCAAGGGCGCGACAAGTTTTCTTTGATTCTTTGAGGGTGTCAGAGAACCAGAGAGGTTTTTTGGTGTTGGTCTGTCGATGCGTGCGTTTGAGGGGAGCAAGGATGTCTGCGCAGTTGGAGATCCAGTTTGTGAGGTTGAGGGCTGCGTCGCTGGGGTCGGTGGTGAGGGTGGGTTGGTTGGCAGCGAGTGCGGAGAAGAGTTGCTCTTCGGGGATCTTGTTCCACTGTCGACGAGGGATGGGTTGGGTGCGGAGGTGGCGGGTCTCGCGTCGGAATGTGAAGTGGGCGCAGCTGTGGTCGGTCCAGTGTAGGGCGGAGGCGTGGCTGAAGAAGACGTGTTTGCTGGCGGAGAAGATGGGGTCAAGCGTGTGTCCGGCGATGTGGGTGGCGGTGTTCACCAGTTGTTTGAGGCCGAGGTTGGCGAGGTTGTCGAGCAGGGTGGTGGTGTTGGGGTCGTTGTTTTGTTCCAGATGGAAGTTGAGGTCACCTAGGAGGATGTAGTCCGGCGAGGCGAGGGCGTGCGGGGAGATGAAGTCGGCGATGGCGTCGCTGAAAGGGGCGCGTGGCCCGGGAGGACGGTAGATGAGGGATCCTCTGAGGGTGGTCCTCGGATCGGTGCGAATCTGAAAATGCAGGTGTTCAGCGGCGAGAGGGGTGTCTTCGGTGGAGGTGGTGACGCTGATGGAGTCTTTGAAGACAATGGTGATACCTCCTCCTACCTGGTTGGTGCGGTCTTTTCTGGAGATCTTGTAGCCTTTGGGGATGGCAGTGGCGATGTCAGGGGCCGAGGAGGCGTTCATCCAGGTCTCCGTGATGAAGGCGACGTCCGGTGCTATGGAGTCCAGGAGGTCCCAGAGTTCAACGGCGTGTTTGTGGACGGAGCGAGCGTTGACTAGGATGCACTTGAGGTGGTTGATGGCGCGTGGGCTGGTGGTCATGGTTGTTGCGTGGTGGAAGGTGCGTTTGCAGGAGTTGCAGGCGAAGGGTCCATGGGTGCGTTTGGGGTGAGTTTGGAAGCAAGTGTTGGAGTGTCCTGGGTTGAGGGCGTGGAGGGTGGTGGGGTCGTAGCGGGTCAGCGGGGCTTGGGAGAGCTGGGGTCCAGGGGTCGTGGCGCTGGGCGCGGGACAGGCACGGACGGGCGCAGACGGGCTTGCCTCTGTTGCGCCTCTGGCGCGCCAGCGGCGCAGCCGCGCAGCGGCCGCCATATGAGGTAGGAGGGGGGGAGGGGTCAGGTGGGGGCAAATGGGAGCTGGGGGGCGGGGGCGTGCAGGAGGTCGCGGCGGGAAAGCGCGAGGGAGGGGGGGACAGGTAGAGTGAGAAGAGCTGGGGAGGGGGGTTTAAGGGTGGAGGGGGGTGAGTGTTAGGAGGTTTAGGAGATAGGGGAGAAAGATAGGAGTAGGGTTGAGAAGATAGAGGAGGGGGGGTTGTAGAGGTGGGTGAGGGTGAGAGGTAGAGTGAGAGGATAGGTAATAGAGGGGGTGAGGGAGAGGGGGAGAGATAGAGAAAAAGATAGAGAAAATAGATAGGGAAATCGATAGATAGGGGAATAGATAGAGAGATAGGAAGATAGGAGGAGGTGGAGAGTGAGGGAGTTAGATAGTGGGATAGAGAGATAGAGAGATAGGTAGATAGGAGGAGTGGGGGAGGTAGATAGTGAACGGGTTAGATAGGGGAGATAGAGAGGGGGATGCGAGTGGGGGAGGGGGATGAGGCAGGAGCAGGAGGGCAGGCGCGGGGAGAAGAGGACGGAGGAGGCAGAAGAGCCAAAGTCAGAAGACAAGAAGAACAGAAGACAAGAAGACAAGAAGAACAGAAGACAAGAAGAACAGAAGAACAGAAGAACAGAAGACCGGAAGGAGAGAAGAAAGGAAGATCAGAAGACTGGAAGGAGAGAAGAAAGGAAGACCGGAAGAACACAGAAGAACACAGAAGAACACAGAAGAAGATACAGAAGAAGATACAGAAGAAGATACAGAAAACGAAGAACAGAGGGCAGAAGACCACAGAAAAAGATGAGGAAGAAGAGAAGTAGAGTGAAGACGGGGGAAAGAAGAGTACAGAAGAAGATTACAGACGAGGAGCGAGGAGGAAGAACAGAAGAACAGAGAAGAAGAAAAGAAGAAAAGAAGCAGGAGCAGGAGAGAGGGTGAGTAGTGCAGGGCAGAGCGAGGGGCTGGGAGGTGGGGGGTACTTACTGTGAGGTGGGTCTCAGGAACTCAGGAACCTGGAGGAGCTGCAGCGGCAGGGGGAGCGACCTACCCTTGGGTCAAGGGTCGCTACCACTGTCGCGCAGCGGCCGCCATATGAGGTAGGAGGGGGGGGAGGGGTCAGGTGGGGGCGAATGGGAGCTGGGGGGCGGGGGCATGCAGGAGGTCGTGGCGGGAAAGCGCGAGGGAGGGGGGGGCAGGTAGAGTGAGAAGAGCTGGGGGAGGGGGGTTTAAGGGTGGAGGGGGGTGAGTGTTAGGAGGTTTAGGAGATAGGGGAGAAAGATAGGAGTAGGGTTGAGAAGATAGGGGAGGGGGGGTTGTAGAGGTGGGTGAGGGTGAGAGGTAGAGTGAGAGGATAGGAAGATAGGTAATAGACGGGGTGAGGGAGGGGGGGAGAGATAGAGAAATAGATAGAGAAAATAGATATGGAAATCGATAGATAGGGAAATAGATAGAGAGATAGGAAGATAGGAGGAGGTGGAGAGTGAGGGAGTTAGATAGTGGGATAGAGAGATAGAGAGATAGGTAGATAGGAGGAGTGGGGGAGGTAGATAGTGAACGGGTTAGATAGGGGAGATAGAGAGGGGGATGCGAGTGGGGGAGGGGGATGAGGCAGGAGCAGGAGGGCAGGCGCGGGGAGAAGAGGACGGAGGAGGCAGAAGAGCCGAAGTCAGAAGACAAGAAGAACAGAAGACAAGAAGACAAGAACAGAAGAAAAGAAGAACAGAAGATCAGAAGACCGGAAGGAGAGAAGAAAGGAAGATCAGAAGACCGTAAGGAGAGAAGAAAGGAAGACTGGAAGAACACAGAAGAACACAGAAGAACACAGAAGAAGATACAGAAGAAGATACAGAAGAAGATACAGAAAACGAAGAACAGAGGGCAGAAGACCACAGAAAAAGATGAGGAAGAAGAGAAGTAGAGTGAAGACGGGGGAAAGAAGAGTACAGAAGAAGATTACAGACGAGGAGCGAGGAGGAAGAACAGAAGAACAGAGAAGAAGAAAAGAAGAAAAGAAGCAGGAGCAGGAGAGAGGGTGAGTAGCGCAGGGCAGAGAGAGGGGCTGGGAGGTGGGGGGTACTTACTGTGAGGTGGGTCTCAGGAACTCAGGAACCTGGAGGAGCTGCAGCTCTTCAGTTAATTTTACCTCTCTGAACCCCAACACTTACCCTACTATTGTGCTGTTTGGAGTAGGAGTAGTAAATTGCACCCCTTTGAAATCCAATGCTTTCCCAAAGTGTTGCATAGTCTGGAGTGGGAATAGTAAATTTTACCCTTCCAAAGTCCAACACTGTTCCTACTGTTGTTCTGACTGGAGGGGAGTAGTAAATTGCACCCCTCCCAAATCCCACACTTTCCCTACTGTTGCACAGACTGGAGTAGGGTTAGCAAATTTTAACTCTCCAAAGTGTAACACTTTTGCTACTGTTGCACTGTTTGTAATGGGAATGGTGTATTTTACCCCTCTGAAACTACTGTTTCACTACTTGGAGTGGGAATAGTAAATCTAAGCCCTCCAAAGTCCAACACTTTCTTTACTGTTGTGTGGACTGGAATGGGAATAGTAAATTTCACCACTCCGAAGTCCAATGCTTTCCCTACTGTTTTTTAGTCTGGAATGGGAACGGTAAATGTCACCCCTCAGAAGTCCAATGCTTTCCCTACTGTTGCACTGACAGGAGTAGGAATAGCAAATCAAACTCCTCCAAAGCCCAACACTTTCCCATTATTGCGTTGACTGGAACAGGAATAGTAACTCTAAATCCTTCAAACACTTTAGCATTATTTTGTTTTATTTTTGTTTTATGTATTAAATTATTTGTTTTTTTATTTTAAAATGTATTTTAATGTTTAAAGTATTTATTGTAAATGTGTTATTTTTTTATTTTTAAATGTTTAATATTTTATTGATTATCTACAAAATAATTAATATATTTGTCTTATTCAATAATTGTTATGGTTTTATTCTGTATGTGTTTTATATATATATATATATATATATATATATATATATATATATATTTGATGATTTGGGAGTTCTATGTGGTATGGCTATGGGCTCTTATTGTTCAGTACACTTATGAACTCATTGTTGGGTCCAGTTAGGTGCAGTTACTTAACCTTAAGCTCAGCCCCAAGTAGCTGTGGCTTCGAACAGTAAGGCTTAGCAAAATAACTATGTGTGAAGCATTTAACAGCACAAAACAAGAAATAAGAAAGTCACACAGCATAAAAGAAATGAGACACTAATTTATCAAAATAGATGACAGTTTTATAGACCTTAATCATCACAATTCACCAGAATATTCTGAAGATGCAAATTTTAGAAGCAATAAATAACTTTGATATCAACCGCAAACAAGTATTGGCAAACAAGAAGTTTGAAACAGTTAGTTTGGCAACTCCTACCCCGAGTTGGGTGACTAAGTCCAGCAGGACAGAGGTCTAGGGGCCAGAAAGTACACTTTGGACAGTTACCTGACCACAATAGCATTTTTAAGCAAGATCCAAACCTTATAGGTTGACCGCCATAGACATCAACGGAGTGGTCCTGATGCTGAGGGATGCAGGCAAAAAATGCTAAAAGGATGCTCTGGTTGTGGTGCAGTTGACAGGGGTGTCTGTGGTTGCTCCTTGGTCCACAGGTGAAGTGGGACAAACGTGGCCACGGAGATTGGGGTCCTTTAAAGTCCTCTGTGCTGCAGTAGCATGCCAGCCAATGCTGGGCTTACTGGTCAGTCTACACCAGTAATTGGTGCAAAATCCCTTGGTGGGGGATAGTGTCCCTTGGGTATGATGAATATGGACTCTGATAGCACTCCCAGGTCTGTCAGACACAGGTACAACGTTTGGATCCCTCAGATTTGTCCTCTTGGATGCCTAGTGACTGGTAGTGCCAAAGTGTCTGTGGTGACTTTCAAGTTGTCAGTTTGGGCTCTTTCAGCTCTTGTGTCCCTGGAGTGGGTTCCAGGAGATCAGCTGACTGATCATTGGAGTCACTGCTGTAGGCTGGTGCCCAGAATCAACTTTTCCCCGAGCCAGGAGCTGCAGGCACAGTCCAAAAATGTTGTACCCAAACTGCAGCAGGTGCAGTCCTTCTGATGTTGCAGCCTTTCTTTGTGCAGGGCTAAGGGCAGAAAGACAGTCCTTCTTTGGTCCTCTCTCTGATTCCAGGGTGATCGGAGGGCCAGGGTGTCAAGGGTGCCATATTTATCCCCGGAAAGTGTCTTGAGGGGATAATGCGGTCACTATCCAACAGGCTACTGGGTCCCTTCTTACCTAGTGATGAAGTTCTCATGATGTGCAACATTTGGCTATCTGAGAATGCCACATTCTTGCCCCTTTCATGAAGGCACAACACTTCCTCAGTCATCAGAAGCTTGGTATCCTGCTCTAAAGGTGGAGCTACCTGAGGGCTACAGGCTCGTGGTAAAAACGGTTTGGGGACAAGTTTCCCCTCTCTGGCCCTGTCTCCTTTCTGTCCTACAGGAACAAAAGGCATCCTGCTGAGGTGTGTTGTAGTTGGCGGACCATCAAGGCAGCTTCCCCATTTTAAGATCACAGTCTAGGCTAATCTCACCGAGTGACCATGCTGGCAGAGGAGGTGACACCTCAATCTGCATCGTCTGCCTTTGTACCTGAGCCTGGGAGTCATTCACACTTCTCCCCAGGTGGGCAGAAAGCTGTGTGTGTGTGTATGCCTTTTTGAGGCTACTGGACTAGCTGAGGCACAGCTTTCTCAAAATTGCTTAACTTTAAAAGTGAGATTAATTTTGACTTGATCATCAAGTTGCATTTAATGGCATGATTAGTTGGGTGCCTTATATGACCCAGTTAGGTAGTCCATTCAGAAGTTAGCCAGGCGGCAGTGCCAGCATGTAACCCTGTGTTAGCCAATGGGGTTACTAACTTTACCTGCAGCAAAATTACAATTTAGAACTGTTGATGCTAAGACATATCAAAAATATTTGTCTTACTTCTCCCTGCCCTAGGACTCTATGGGCCCTCCTTAGGTGAGACTTATATATAATGTTAAAAGATAGGGTGGCATTGCCATTGGTTTAAATGTCAAAGTTGAAATGGAAGTGAAAACACTATTTTTCCAATCTACAGTGGCAGGCTGGAAGCCATTTTGTACTCTTTCACACACAGTGTGGCACAGCCAGTGCCACAGCCCTGAGTGGACACTCTTCCTTACATGCTCTGGGTACCATATAATAGGGACTTATAAGTAAGTCAGTCCTTGACAATTGGGTATATCCAAATCGACCTGCAATTTGTATAGGGTTAGAACATTGGAACTAAGGTCTGGTTATCAGGCCTCAGTGTACTCTCAGAGTCGATAAACCAGCAGCATCAGTCTATGAATGTGGGGAGTGAACATGCAAAAGGAGGCATTACAATCTATATATCTATATCTATTCTAAATTAATATCTATTAGCTAGATAGATAGATAGATTTGCATAATTAATAAAATATTGTTTTAATTATATTAATTTATTAATATTTATATTCATTGTCATAAATATCTATGCAAATATGTATATTATCATATGAATACATGTAAAATATTTAAAAAATAATATGTGAAATGTTTTTTTTTAACTATGCTACACTATATATATATGTATACAGGTATGTAAAAGAGGCATTGAGACAGTTAGGGGATAGATCATGTTATTAAAGGATTGGAAGAACATACTTTACAGATTTACAATTGAGATATGTGGAGCAGCTGAAAGAGTGGTACAATGACCAGTTAATTAGTTGGGTTGAGATGCAGTTCCTGAGGAATGACTCATCAGTTGCACCTACACTCTATCTGGTACCAAAAATGTATAAAGATTAATCCAATCTCTCAGTATGACCTATAGTATCGTCAAAAACTGTTTATTGGAAATAAATCTATGTATGTTGACCATTTTCTTTTTCCCTTTGTGCGGAATCTTAACATATGTGCGAGACTAAGGATTTTATAAGAAAAATTCAAAACATACATTGGGAAGATACAGTTGTTCTGATCTATTTTGATGTTGAAAGCCTTTATCCTAGTATAAGGCACAGTGATGGGCCCATGGGATCAACCTGCATGAACACACTTAAGTGCTTCTTCAGATGATTAAAATCTGTTTATCAGAGAGTGTAGTTATGTTTGAAAAGGATCTTTATAAACAAATTCAGGGTAATGCTTTGGGCACCCTGCTTCACCCTGCAGCTATGCCAATTTGGTGATGAACTGGTGGAAGGAGCAGGTGCTTTGGGGTACCAATATGGTTATAATTGGTTATGTTACATAGATGATGTCTTCTGCATCAGAATAGCCAGGAAGATGAATTGGTACAATTTGCAGTGGCTCTGAATGATAACAATTTGAATTTACGGTTTACCATGATCCACAATAAGAAAACTGTTGATTGTTTAGTTCTTAAACTGTCTGTAGAAAATAAAACCCTAGTTACAGAACTTTTCAGAAAGGAGACAGCAGGGAACTCTGTTTTCCTTGCGAAAAGTAGCCATCCGCAATAGCTGGCCTTCTGTTTAGTGAATTTCTTCACACTAAGCGGAACTGCAGTATACTGTAGACGAGGTCTACCACAAAACCAAGATGGACAAGGCAAAAAGAGTCAGAGGGTTCCCCAACAGAGCTCTGGCAGTAGCTAGTACCCATGTAGATCAAGTCAACCGTGAAGAAGCATCAGTTAGGCCCAGAGCTAAGAAAAACAGTAATACCAATAAGCCGATACACTTAATTAGCAAATACACTCAGAAATTGAACCAACTGAAACAGATATTAAAAAAGAGGTGGGATAGTCTCTCACGTGACTCTGTCTTAAAAGTGAAGGTGGATACACACCCTGCTGTCACTTTTCAGAGAAATACATCTTTAAAGGATTGTTGGTCCATAGTTACCTTTCACCTAAACAAAGTAATTGGTTGAGACAGGGTAAAGGGTAAAAGGTTTTTTCACATCATCCCATTATATTAAATTTATATATTATAATATTTATCCTTTACTACTTTAAACTTGATTTATACAAAAAAAATGTTTTTTTTGTCTTTTTTGGGATGATATTTGTAGCAACAATATTTTTTTCTAATACCTTCGGACTTATAGGTATAGAAGCACCATATTGTGGTAAGCAATATTTTTAACACAATATTTTTGCTAACTATATTGTGTCAGCTATCTGAATTTGCAATGTACAGATGACAGCAATGGTAAACCTCATCTATATTTGACCAAAAACACAGTATGGAGAAACAATCCAGAATGATTCTCAATATAGTTCTAAAAGGTCAGCCTCTCAGGTCAAAAGGTACTCAACATGCTACTGAGAAAGACCAGATAATTTGTTGAAGTACTGTTGGTTTTTATTAGGTGTCGGGCTCAAAGTCTTTTGGCTCCCAATGTTGCCATGCTCAATAAGAAAATCCAAAGCTGCAAGAACACGATTACAGCGGGAACCCAGAATGTGCAAAACATGAACTAGTAGTTAGGAGTATTATAATGTCAATCTTTTTACATGGCAACTCTGGCATATGGCCATAACTGTGAGTCATGTTGGAAAGGTATCAAGTTTCTAGTCTTGGGCTTTTCTTCTGCAGCTAGTATAGTCTTAAAGGTCTAATCTTGACTTACTTCATTGATCCAATTTACTGACAATGATATGTAGCACAAAGGTACAGGACTGAAGACATGGTGCTTCGTTGACATGAAGGAAAGTGGCAATCTAGTTCTGGGGCAGCTGCTTCTGGACTCCATTTTGCTAAAAAAAAAAAACTCTTATGATAACACAGATCCAGGTATTCCTGTTTATGAAAAGGAAACGGAAACTAATGTGTGGGTGGGCAGCAGCAGAGTGAACAGATGTGTAAGTATGTTCATGTGTACTGCAAGTTGCATGGTATTATCTGCTCACAGCTGTGGTTTAACAGTTATATACACTTACATTTCTGGTCTTAGTTAGTCTTACCTGGAAAACTCTGGCCCGTCTTCCTTGGGGGTCCAACTACACGTTGCACCAAGAGAGGGGGCTGAGCAAGTCAGAAAGGTGAAAGGTTCAAGGCTACTAGCAGAGCAGTGCTACCTAGTCATTCACATTTGAATCCGAAGAAGAGACACAACACAAAGGTAGAGTACAACAAATAGCATATATTACAGAGTGCACAAATTATAACTTGGGTACAGAGTATAAACAAACAATTATAGTTAAATCTGCTCCAAAGAATGCAGAATTGGCTTGCTCTATGCGATGCATAGTGAAAAAGTCTGTCTGCGGCTAGGGTAGGTCAGCTTTCCTTAAAGATTGCTGTCTTTTTCTCACAGGAAATGTTTCTTTACCATCTCCAAGCATTCCTACCTATCATTCCTCATTCCTGGATGATACAAAGCATGGCTTTGTAGGAAAGCACCTATGCACACAAATACACATCCACAGAAGAACAATTCTTTGGCGATGCCTCAACAGTACAATAAAGTGGGTTTAGAAGGGGAACTATTTGTAAAAATGCACTGATGAGGTCAAGAAAACTGAAATAAAAATAAGATATATCTTTGAGATGAATATAACTAGGAGTTAAACAGTTTTGAGTAAAGAGGGATATCTGAGTGAGACAACCGGAGAGTGTGAGTTGAGCTTAAGCAAGGGATATATTTATGGAGTGTTTATTAATGTATGTATTAAGGACTTTGCACATTTCTACCTATGGACCTGAAGTGCACTGCACATGGGTCCTCATTTTAACATTGGCGTTAATAACCACCTACCGCCGCGGTGACGGCCTCCACAATAACACCGCAGCGGCGACCATGCATCCACCAGATTATGAGCTCTGCCTGACTTCCGCCACAATAAGGGCGGAAATCCAGCAGTGTTCATACTGGCTGACAGTGGTGACCTGGTGCTGCTACCACTTGCACTGCCCCACCATTAGAACATTGGCAGCCATATTTTGAGCTGAAATTTGGCCTGGCGGTGTTTTGCTGGTGGGGCGCTGTTGGCGGTAGCAGCACCCCTTCCTGTTCCCTGCTGGATGACCTCGGGTGTCCGACAGTGGAAGGGGGTGGGGGGGTTGTGTGTGTGTGTCTGAGTGTGTGAGTGAGTGCATGTGTGAATGCGTCTGTGTGTGTTGTGTTGTATGCGTGGTTGTATGCTTGTGGGTGAATGAATGTCAGAATGGTAAAGTGAGTGCGTGTCTGCATGTCAGTGTGTCCGTGTGTAAGAATGTGTGTATGTCTGGATGAATGCGTATGTGAATGCGTATATGCCAGTGAATGATTGAATGATTGAATGGTGTATGCCAGTGAATGATTGAATACGTGTTTGCCAGTGAATGAGTGAATGCATGTATGCCAGTGAATGAGTGAATGCGTGTGTGCTAGTGAATGAGTGAATACGTGGTGCGTGTGGGTGTCTGTGTGCATTTATGGGGGTGTAGGCATGTATTGGGGGTGTTTCAATAGAGCAGGGGAATAGGGGTGTTTGAATGGGGGTGGTGGGGGGATGTTTTTGATGGAAGGAGGTGGGGGGTGTCAGGTGAGTGTTGGGGGGTGGGGGAGCCACCAACCAGTGGCAGGGAAGGAATTCCCTGTCACTGGTAGGCCCTACCACCATAGTTTTCTTGGAGTTGCTAACGCCACGGAAATCATGGCGATAGGCCGGCTCATAATGCTTCCGGCGATGCTCTGTGGGCCGCCGGGTCGGAGATTGGCATCTCCGGCCTGGCGGCTCATACCACCATAGCGGTATGAGTGGAGAAGTGGTGGGTTGGCTTCAGCCAATCCGCCACACTCATAATGTGGCGATATGTACTGCCAGCCTGTTGGCGGTCATACCACCACATTGATCCTGGCGGTCAGTAGACCGCCAGGGTCATAATGATGACCATAGTGAAGAGAAATCAGAACAGCTGTAAAAACGTTACAGTTTTTGACCATGCTGAGCTTTGATGTGACAACTTTGATCCTCAAAGAAACAGTGATTTTTTTCTGTTAACTCTAGGCTTTGAGGTAGTATCCGACTTGCGGTTTATAATCTTGCTAATTGTGGAACCATTAAATTACACCTGTAGCCCTCGTGGTTCCAGAGACACCATTAGTTCAAATTCCTGATGGGGCCTAACCTTCAATCGTACTAACTAGAAGGACAAGTGGGTGACTCCAGGGCTGCAGGTACGCTGCCAGCCCAAAATGTTGACAGCATCTACTGAATTTCAGTATCCAAGATATGGAACTTAAAGATAATGGTATGGCTCAGGGATTCATTCTTATGGTGCTGACTCAACTCAGTCACCAGTAACCTCTCCCATGTTATGCTTTGTCTTTGTGCCCAGTTTGTCTCTCAGTGGCTTTCCCCCAGAACTATGTCCTGCAATTGATACTGACTATTGGATTTTGATACATCAAACCATTTGTGAACTGGTCTACAGATACCCTACTTCTTTGCCTTTTGATATTTGGTGGGGCCAGTGCTCCTTTTGAGAGACAGGCATTTAGGTCACTTGAATTTTAAACTGTTTTACTTGATTCCTAGGTTCCTGGATGGACATTCACTTAGCTGTCATGCCTGATTTTTGGACCACTTAAAAATAAGGGCTTGGGCAGACACATCGTGTAGCATTCTCTCTGGCTCCTCTGCTCATAGTAAGCCACAGAGGTCATGATATCTGTCAAAGATATCCAAACCTTCCCCATAGGATGATATAACCCAGAGGACCCCACATTACTTTTGTTATAGTGTTTTGCCACATAAACTCTTTAATACTTTGCAGTCATATGTTACTTGAAGAGGTGTTAGGATCTGTTTTGCTATCATAAATATAACTGCCTTACTTTCCTATATACAAATTTAATTGCACAGTCCAGACATTAAGTTTATAGAGAATAGTTACGTGTCATACATAACTGAGCTCCATGCCATCTACCATTGCCTAAGGTAAGGTTTACTGTTCAACTCACTACCACAGGATAATCTAGTATTTACAAATAGTAACTTCACTTTGCTGTTGGTCTGCATTGCCACCGGAGATTATGAGGCACCCATGGCAGTTGACAGTTCCTTCCATGAATAATGCATATTAACTAGCGGTTGGTAACATTCTAAACTTCACCACTTCTAAGTTAGACAATGTTGACAAATGCTGCACTTCAACCAGCAGGACAAATTTGTAGTTCTCCAGCTTAGTCCTCCTTCATTTGTGGGTGGAGTTTCTCTGAGTCAAAACCTTTCACAATTGTATACACTGACCGATAACCATTGACTGCTATGGGATCCAAAAAACAGAACTCATAATGAATATGCTCTGTTGTGTTTGTTGTGTTGGGGGTTTCTGAGTAGGTGTGAGCTGGCTATATACTAGGTTGTTTTGATTGAAGTTGTTTATGCTGTGGTTGGTGAAGTTGTTTTTGAGTGCATGTATGATGATGGGCCTGTCCTGCAAGGCTGTAATAGCAGGCCTCTTGGGAATAAGACAGATCTTCTTGCTCTTGGTTCTTCCTAGCACCGAAAAAGGCAAAAATGAGTTGTACTGTCACTCATATCTTTGGTAGGTGAATGGGTTTTTAGGTTAATTCAGAAGCCTTTTTGGTGTGCTGTTAGAGGGTGGAATCCTTAACCTAAAGTAAGCTATGATTTCAAGAGATGCAAAGACCAGGAGGGGTGTTTTCTCAATATCTTCACTTGTCTTTCACTGTAAAGGCATTGTGGACAGCTAACCTGGTTAGGGTTTCAGCACACTTCTGTTGATACTATCATGTTTGTTCTTCACATAGAATGAATTATTGAATGAAAAAGTCATTCTGTGTCTAACACTGTTTCAGTTTGATACAGAAAGGCTGTTTACTCCGCCAACAGCAGGAGGGGAGTAACCTATGATTCATAGGCACAGTAGCCAAAAAGAAAGGCAAAAAATGCTTTCTCAAAAACCCTAATAAAAAGCAGATGTGTCCAGCCTTTCCAAGTTCTTGTTTCACATGGAAGTGTCACATGCAAAGAGGGAGAGCAGACATTTTGGGTTTAATGGTAAAATGTAACCATGGTCTCACTGTAATGAGGATTACCGTCAAAACACAAACATGTAACAACAGGAAATTAGTGACACACAAAATAAATATCATTAAATGCATGTAGTGGCAGATTTCAAAAGTAACAAAATTCTAAATACTTTGAAAAAGAGAACTGGAGACAATTTCTATAGCATTGTTCAATATTGTACATCATACAACACATTTGCCATTTGAAAGCAGTGTAAATAACAGGTGTTATTACTCAATTTAATAGTATTCAATGTATAAGTAGAATAAAAAAAGCTAAGTTGCCTTTGTGTGAGTGTGAACTGGAAACCCTGCATGTCACAAGCAATGCCAATAGTGAACCTTAATTCAATGAGCCATTTTGCCACCACTGTACAGTTTATTAATTATCACCAAACACTAGTACCAGTACAGTGATTATCTTCTTAGACACTTTGAAATAGAATTTGAAAAGTGAGCTCCCTTCAGCTAGTCTTTACTTGTGTTGCATACGTTATTTTTGTAGGCCTGCAATGCTATCTATACTTTATATACCATGAAGTTACTGAAATGTTATGATATTTTTCTTGCTCATGTAAAATGAGATCACTACAGTTCTGACATCTGCTGCTCTTGCTCTTATTTTCAATGTTGAATTGTTATAATTATGAACAGTTATAAAAGGCGTTTGATGTTCTTGTGCTCAGAATGTGATAAGAAAATATATAAACATATGTATACAGAAGTAAGGACAATAAGCCATGTACAGCCTAGCACTGGCATGGGGAAAAACAGTTCCACTCCAGCATGCTTAGATTAGACAGAGAGTTTTCTGGTCTAATTCCCCACAGTGTTGATGGTGTTTCAATGCGTAAGGGTTTTGTTGGTCATCATCAAGTCCAAATGGGATTTGATGCATAAGAGTGAGCACTGTACAGTAATTTAAAAGGATGTATGACTAACTAGAATAAATAAAAGGAATATGTGAAAGTCAATGCTGCAAAGCCGGCATAAATTACTGATAGTAAAGCCATATATCTGCCAAGTCAGAAACAAAGGATACTGTAGTACCTTCATCCTACAAAGTAGTAATGTAAAAAATATTGAAAATGTTACTTTTACCAAACAAATCTTCATGCCTGTGCACCGACCAACTGTTTATCCCAGGGGTACATAAAGGCCTAATCTGAAATACCAAATTACATGGGTTGATAAAAAGAAACCCCTTAATGAAATAGAGTTATAGAGTTAAAGTCAGCACGTTTGTGGTACTTGCTCATCATGAGAGACTGCATTTCTGCAGCCAGGAGTACAGGACTACAGAAGTTAAACATAAGTATGTACCTAAGTATGTACCTGCTAATGATGGTGTTTAGATCAAAATTAAGTTACTTTGTTCGAAAATAGGGTGAGTGCAGTGCTATGACAATCAGTGTCCATGTCCGTCTCTATAATGAGTTGAGCACACCGGTATACACTGACGTCCACACAAGAAACAAGAATGGTGTGTGACATGCAGAGACAGCTAATCTCCCTGTGCAGTAAAAAAGAGAGTATGTACTACAATGGTTCTACAATGGCTAGTTTGGCAACCATAAAACGTAATCATGTCCCAAAAGAATACATGTATGTTTAGAGCCTTGATCATCAACTTAGGGCATAGATATAGAGGAAGGAGTATGTCAGAATATCAGTACGGATGAATGAATCAATCTATCAGAAAGTATGCCCCATTAATGCCAAAGCATGCCGTTCTATTAAAGTAATAGGGCAGGTATTTAAAGTATTGCTTTATGTAACTCTATAGGTGCTTCATGAGCATGACATAAACAGTATCTGCAAAAGGGTAACATGATATTGCGAACAGGAACCTGATCACAATTCCATAGTCAATTATAAAAAATAAAATTAGGAAAGTGCATGCATTTGTGTAAACAAAGAAACATCAAAAACAAGACATTTGTAGAGTATATTCACCAGTGCAACCATGAGCTTAGTGTGACTTTGCTGCTTCTTAGACATAGCTCAGCACATTACATAGAGGTGGACATATGTCATGAATACGTAAAAAATCATTAAGACAAAGCCACATGAGAAGACAAATTGGTGGTGATTAAGTTTAATTCCTCAAGTGTGGTAAGGCAGTTCTCAATAATATTGTGGTGTGTTATCCATTTGACTCATAGTACCATTGGTTTACGGCAAGTTATCCCCCTTGCCTGCCACTTACTACCACGAGTCATTGTCATTGTTGCCAACTTCCAAAAATGAGTGACCAAGAATGAAGAATTACTCAGCACCTAATTCTACCCCTACACTGGCTTTTTTGAACATTCATTGTTTGTGTGATATGGCCTCTGTAGAGAAAGTAACAGGTGCACTAAAGTCCATAGATTCAGTTCAAAGTACTGCAATTGCAGTGTTTAATCAATGCTTAACTTTAGGCTTGAATTTAATTTTATTGCACGAGAAAGAACACTTTCTTCTTTTGAAATGTCCAATTTACTGAGTGCTCCACAAAACTCTAAAATACTACTTGGATTTGTATTAATTGGCTTGCACTATATGACCCTTTTTGTTGCAGTCCTTTTAAAAGGTAAACTTGGGGCAGTCAGATACCAAAATCACTTGTTCTAAGGATAGCCAGTGTTTGTTGATTATTTTCCAACTTTAATACTCAATTGGCCAAAGGTGGCAACCAAAACTCTTCTGCCTATTTCCGTTCTAGGCTATGGTGCCAGTGGGTTGTCTCTTAGACAGTACTATGATTTTTTTTTTATCTCCCATGGTTTGCATAGGTATCCTCTTGCCAGAACTGTAAAGTAGCTGTTTTCTTTTCTAATTGTAGTTTTTACAGATGCATACTAACTGTAGAAATGGTAAAGCATCCTAGAGCTCCATTAAGTGTTCAATGTGGAATGGTAGTAAGGTTCTAGGTTCAGTGACCTTCCAGTAGAGAGTAAAACCTAAACGTCTGTCACAGAGTTTGATTATAAGATCAAGAAAATCAAATTATATCATACAATAGTTTACTGAGCTAATCCATTATAACAATGTTTAAGAGGGATTGAATGTCACCTTTCACATCAGACAAATGTCATCTATAAAGTATTTCAATAGATGGCTATGTATGCTGAATGGGCTGTTACAGACATTGTGTATGATACTTTCTCAGAGTTGGCAATGTAAAGAATGGAAAAAATTGCAGTGAAACCAGCTCCCATCAATGTGACCTTTTAGGAACCATCAAACTCAAAGTAATATTTAGTAATGGGCTGCACATAGTAAGTTTATTACAAAGACTGTGGACTCTTCCATAGGCTTGATTGATATTTTAAGACCCCAAAGAACCATATTTCCTTCTTCATGTCATTAAGGAGTGTGGGCCATATTTACAAATTGTTGGCGCAGGGTATCAAGTCATCAAAAGGAAAGGGTGGTAATGCGCTGTATTTATGCAATACAGCATATTCTTGTCCCTTTCAACTGCATCAACACCATTTTGGCTGCCTAGCACCATAGGAGGCACTCTTGCACCATGGTGCTAGGATGTCTGCTTTGTCAGCAGGATTGTTTTTGTGCAGGAAAGGGCACCTTCCTGCACAAAAGCAATCCCGGGAGGCTGTTTCCTGTTTCTTTGTGTGCTGCACAATGCAGCACACATAGAAACAGGAAAAAAACAAGGAGAAATGATGATGTTTCTCCTCATTACTCCTCCCCTGGGGAGGTATAATATTTTGTCACATCCCCAGGTTTACAGGCTTTTGCAAATCTGCAGGATGTATCAAAATCCATGGGTGTTGTGTGAGAAAACCCACCACAACTCACATGGAACTCCTAACTGACACAAAGTAAGGCAACGCAGTGACCAGCTTACTCCATGTCTATGAGGCCATTCACAGCCATGCAAAGTGGCTTTGCATGGCCTCATAGATATGGATGAGAGGTTTGCACCACTGCTGCATCACTAAAAGTGATGCAATGGCAGTGCAAGCCTCTCATAGATAGGCCCCTTAGTGTAATTGAGGGTAATTGATAGTCTTTGATTCCCACCAAGCTGTATCTGGGCCTGCTTTTACACCATCACCGAATTGTAATTAGTAGTGTTCCTTTCTCACATCTACCACCAGCTGTTAGTGCTCTTGGTAGCTGCTAGAACAAAACAAAATAATGTGGACATAACTGCATAAAACAGGTGCAAATACAATACACTCAATATTTCACATTTTTGTATTGTACTCTAAATAAGTACCATAGTAACACTTTAACCAAAACAACTCATGAACTGAAATCAACTGCTTTTTTATGACAATGATATGACTGTCAGTGTATATGACTAGCAATATTACAAGCACACTGTTTAAGTTGATTTACCATAATATGATATGTACATTTGATCTGGGTTCTTTAATTTTACTTAGGATTCAGACTCTACCCTTGCCCTCTGAGATGTCACTGAACTTCTCAATACATTCCTACAATCTAATAGCCTATAGTTACAGAGATTTCATACCTTGTACAATGGTAGATTATGTTGGACCTAGCTCTTGTTGCAACAGTTGTGCAGTTGCATAGCATTCTAAACAGCAGTTATCAATATCACACAACTCAAGAGTACTAAATTGATGTTCAGATCTTAATAGTATAGTCTCTGAAACAATTAACATTGATACTCTTACATTTTCTTCCCCACTTTGTGTGTTATTTTTGTCGATTTTGTAACCACGAGATGTGTGTTTGGTGTTAGGAACATCGCAAGACAAAGGGAGAAAGTGAAAGACCATTGGATAGCTAGATGGTTCAGAGAACTTCATTGAGGACAGGCTCCATGTCATTCTCTTTTTTAGCAATGATCAATGCCGATATGGCACAATCTGGTGGTCATTATGACAATGGTGGTGACTGTTAAAGTGGTGGTAATAGTGCCAACAGGCTGGCGGTAATTACCACCAAATTATGACCATGGCGGTGATAACTCCTATACACAGCCAATGTACCACACCAACCGTCAGGGTGTTAACACCACTGACCACGGTGGTAGCCATCAACAGCCAGGTGGAAGACAAGGTACCGCCCACCATAATATGACATAGCAAACTGCCATGATTTCCGGGGCAGTACCAACACCATCAAAACTCTGGCGGAAACAGAACACAGAAGATGAAAGACTCAGAGACACAGAAAAGGCCAATGCCGCCAGGGAACCGGAACTTCAAGTCTTCCCGATGATCCATCCGGAACACCAATGCCGATGAAGATGACGACGGTGAGTAAAGCCGCCTAGCACACAAGGGAGGGAGGAAGAGGAGAGTGACACACTCACGCACAACACACACCCTACACACACACCATACACACAACCAGCTGCAGAGGAAAACCAGTCTCACAAGACACACATCATAATAATGCAAGGACAACATTGAGTCAGAACTGGTAGTGTAATTTGATGCCAACAGCCACCATATTGTCCATGTGACAAGAAAAATTTGAGTCACTGTTCAGAAAGGGCCAATGGCCAGTCCAAAGTACAAAAGGCCCATATGACCACAGGGCACAGTTTAAGGCCCAACTTGTTCCCTGACGAAATCCACACTACACTGTGCAGCGGCATCATGTTGGTAATGGCTAAGCACCTCAGGGGGAAGGGGAATGGGGGGCACCTCAGCTCAAGTGGGGAACTTTCCCCCTTGTTCTGGAGGAGCCTCCATGCCCATTTCTTTTTGCTGGGGAGAGCAAGGTCACAGTCTCTGAGGTGGGGAACTTGCCCACTGGTTCTGGAGGGGGCTCCATGCCCATTTCACATTTCTGGGGAGTGCAAGGTCACAGTCTCTGAGGTGGGGAGCTTGCCCACTGTTTCTGGAGGGGGCTCCTTGTACAACAGGCTCTGGAGGGTGGGCTACCTGCCCTCTGCTGGAGGTGAGGGCTGCTGTGTCCCAGCTGGAGGTGAGGGCTACTTGCCCACCACTTATGGAGGGGGCCTCTTGCCTCTCTTAGTTGGTGGAGTGGGAGCCTTCCCTTTCTTGGGTGGTGGAGTGGGATCCTTCCCTCTCTTGGGTGGTGGAGTGGGATCCTTCCCTCTCTTGGGTGGTGGAGTGGGATCCTTTCCTTTGTTGCCTCTACGACGGGAGGTGCCTTCACTGTCCCCGTGGGCTGTTTGGCTGAGGTACTGGGCTGGGTTGTTGTGACCCTGCTCTTACGGGCAGGACAGGGGGTGGAGGGGGAGGGAAGAGGTCAAGTTGGGCAAGAAAAATATTCTTAAGGACGGTGAGGTGGGATCAGGGAGGAGGTATGGGAGTGGAGGTTGAGGGAGTGGTTGTTGGAGGTGTATGTCTGCTGGACTTGGGTGAAGGTGCATGGGCAGTGTGCTGATGTGAGGTGGATGAGTGTTGGGTGTATGAGTGTGTGTGTTTGTGTCTCTTAGGAAGGGGCAGACAGGGTGGGAGAGGACACAGGGGACGCGTGGATGGATGTTGTGGTGGTGTCTGCAAGTGAGGTGTGTGTGCTGCTTGGTGTGGTGATGCAGTGCATGCAGGTGTGTGCATGTGGATGTGATAGTGAGGGAGGAGTAGGGGGAGACAGTGGAGGCAGTGGATTTTGTTGTGTGTGCAACTGTCTGTTGTTTGTGTGAGTGCTTGTGGCCTGAAGTGTGGTGGCTGTGTTTGTCTGTGTCACTCTTGCGTGATGTTTGTGTGCATGCTTGTCTGTATGTGTGACTGGGATGGGTTGGGGTTGAGAAGAGTGGGACTGGGAAGTGGTAGCTGGAGGGGGGACGGTAGGAACAGGGACAATGGCTGCCATCAGAGAGGAGGCTAGAGCTTGGAATTATATCTGTTGGGCCGCTAATCTACTGTGAATGCCCTCCAGGAATGCATTGCATTATTGCATCTGGGATGCCAGCCCCTGGATGACATTCACAATGCTTGACTGCCCTACAGAGATGGATCTCAGGAGGTCAATATCCTCCTCACTGAGGGCAGCAGGGCTCATTGGGGCAGGGCCTGAGGTGCCTGTTGTGAAGGAGAGGCCCACCCTCGTGGTTGAGTGGGCACGGGCAACTTGGTGAGGGGCTACTGGGAGGGTGGTGCTGGTATGGAGGGTGGCGTCTGTACCTGTAGCTGGGGTGGGCCCAGAGGTGGCCACCACCACCAGGGAGCTTCCATCAGAGGAGGAATCTGAGTCAGTGTTGTTGCCTCCTGTCTCCACTGTGGTGCTCCCCTCACCCCCTCCGTCCTACTGGTCCCCTCGGCGTTGGTGGACTCTGTCTCCTGTGGGATGTAGCTCCCTCTGTTGCCGGTGCCCCTGCTCCTCCCACAGATGATGCTAATGCACACATGGACAGGATGACAGAAGAAAAAAGGGGAGAGAGAGAAAGGAAGCACTGGGTCAATTGCAGTACCAACACCACAGATGGCATACACATTTCCATCATACACTGGGATCAGGATTGAGCACCATGCATCGCACTGGCATTCCATTGGCTAGGTACCACAGCAAGATGTGAGCCAAACCCTACCAACTGCAACCCTCCTGGGAGTCACTAAGCCCTGTCTGACATGGAATGCAACCTAGATAGGTTACCAGATTTAGCAATACAACCATTACCCTTGAGCTGGATCATGCTGCGATCTCTGAACTGGCATTAAAGGGCACCCACTAACTGACACCCACCACCAGGATCCAATGCCACCTACCAATTATAGTTGTAACACCCACTGTATTCACCCCCTTGTGGCTGCTGTGATGCCCTCAAGCCCCCATCGAGCTCTGGGTTGGCCACCGCCGGTATGCGGGTCATCAGGGGGGTCAGGTTCTGACGGGCACCCCGCCGTCATTGGGAGGCCATCCCCAGCTGGGCTTCCGTGGTCTTCCGGGCCCAGCGTCTCAGGACCTCCCACCTTTTCCTACAGTGGGTGCTGGTAGAGGAAAGTCCAGGGTATTGTTCCAGTGTTTTTGTAGCACAGCTCCAGTGTCCAAGGGGCCATAGGAAGGGGAGCAAAGTCAGTTCAAAGTGGACAAGGTGACAGGGTGGGACACAATGGAGACATTCAGGAGGGTCTCATTTCCTGGCAGTGGTCTTGGCAAGTGACTCTGGCTTTTGACTGGGTCGCTGGGAACGTTTGCGGGGTGGTTCCCCTTCTGCAGGGGGAGGGGTGCTGGTGTCCTGTGGGTCCTGTGGCAGAGCCTCCTGCCCACTAGCTTCAGCGGAAGTGGTGGGCTGGTCAGTAGACTGGCTAGTGATAGGGGTCCGCTAGTGTGCTGTCCATTCCCTCATGATTTTGGCCATATCTGCCAGCACCCCTGCAATGAAGACCATGGTGATGTTGAGGGCCTGCAAATCCTCCCTGATCTCCTGATGGTGTACCACCTGCAGCTGCTTGGTCTCCTGCACGTTGGTAAGGGTCTGGCCCATCTTGTCCTGGGATTGTTGGTTAGCACCCAGGACATTAGTGAGTGCCTCCTGGAGAGTCGGCTCCCTGGGTGTGTCCTCCCCCAGGAGCACAGCGGTCCTCCCTGTGTCCCTGTTCCTCTGTACCTCTGTCCCCTGAACGGTGTGCCCACTGCCACTGACCCCAGGTCCCTAATTGTCTTAGGGGTGAGGTGTGGACTGGGGTCCCTGTACAGGTGGGAACACTGCCCTGTCCTGGGGACAGAGGTGTGGGGACATTGGGTGGGTGTTGTGGTGTTGGATACTGATGGGGGAGGCTCTGTGGTGGACTGTGAATGGGCTGGGGTGGCTGACTGACCAGTGGACCCTGATGGGCCAGGTAGCTCATCCACATCCTGAAGTTGAGAGTTACTGTCATCTCTGGGGGCACCTTCTGTTGGGGGACTGGATAGTTGTGGCACCTCCTCACCGCTGAGATTGGCTGGGGCACCTGTGGGGATGTAAGTGGTGTACTATATTTCATGTCTGTGACATATTTTACAACCCTAGCTTCCCCTCTATTGTTGCAGTTGCCCTGCCACTTTTGTTTGTGTATGGTGATGTATTGTCGGATTGTTAGTTCTCCATGTTATGCATGCTTTGGTGATGGGTGTACATGCAGGGCTGGGAGGGCTGTCCATGCATTGGTATAGCATGCAGGGCTTGGCATTGGGGTTAGTCAGATGTGTAGGTGCAGTGTGTGGGATGGAATGGAGTGATGGGAGTGAAGGTGAGGGGGTGTGATGGCATGCAGGTATGGGGGGTGATGAGTAGTAAATATAGACTCACCAGTGTCCAGTCCTCCCGCGACTCCAGTGAGTCCCTCAGGATGCAGTATTGCCAAGACATGCTCCTCCAATGCTGTGAGCTGTGGGGGAGGAGGTGGGGGTCCACCGCCAGTCCTCTGGATGGCGAGCTGGTGCCTTGCTGCCATGGAACGTCCCTTCCCCTGTAGGTCGTTCCACCTTTTCCTGATGTCATCCCTTACTCTTGGATGCTGTCTCACGGTGTTCACCGTGTCCACGATTCTCCGCCATAGCTCCATCTTCCTGGCAATGGATATTTGATGTACCTGTGCTCCAAACAGCTGTGACTCTACCCTGAGTATTTCCTCCACCATGACCCGCTACTCCTCATCAGTAAAATGGGGGTACCTTAGTGGGGACCTGGGTGTTGAGTGGTGTGTGTTGCACAGAGGGTATTAAGTGATGTGGTGGGGTGTGGGGTGCGTGACGGATGGATGGGTGTTTGTGGTGTGTGTGTGTAGTTGTCTCAGTGGTCTCCATGTTAGTCTTGTGGCGATTATTGGTATTCTTAAAGGGTTGTGTGTAATGTGGGTGTGTGTTTTATAGTGCAATTGTGGTGTGTGTATTAGTGTCAGGTGTTTAATTTTCATTTAGGCCAATGTTGTTTTGTTTTGTATTTGGGTGGCCATTATGAGCGCGCCAGTGTGTACCGCCAATGGTTTACCGCCATTGAATGTCTGCCATAGTGATTCGTGGGTCATAATGTGGTGGGCGTTATTTTGTTGGCGTAACGGTATGGGTGTTCGTACCGACACTTTAACACTGACCTTTGGGCTGGTGGATTTGTGTATGTGGCAGTATTCTGTCACTTTGGAGTGTGTGTGTCATAATATGGCGAACGGATATTAGCCACTGCAGCGGTATGTTGGCGGCTGTCACTGTGGTAGTAAGTGGCATTTACCACCAATGTCATAATGAGGGCCTCTGTTTTGATTCTAATTGACTCTTTTTACACTTTGGTATGATCACATCCATATTCTGACATTACACTGAATGAGCTGCTTCACTCTAAACTCTATAAGCATGTACAACTTGATGCCAAATTGACAAAATCACAGTCAATTTGGATCACTTACGTTATCCCAATCTAACTTAGGAAGCATTTTGGCAATTTTGGACGTTCCTTTAGAGATCATAATCTAGATGTGAAGTATAAGACAAAGGATAAGTAGAGGTAATTGAATCATTATTTCAACCAATCGTAATATGCAGATACTCCAATATGGTTAATTGCTTTAGTGTACATACTCTTATTTGTGGGTTGTATTTGAATTCCAAAACATGACACCTTCTTTTCATATTCCATTGATCTAGGTTTTGCTGCTAGGCAGCAAAGACTTTCAAGGCACAGTTATAAAAGAGTGAGAAATAGGGAAAGTTACACATTTCTAAAACACTTTCTCTTCTCTTTAGACTGCTTTGTTGACCTAGTCTGCTATCCTACCATGTCTAGCTTGAGACCACAGAAAAAGCCACAACTATGTTTCCAGCAAACTCCTGGCATCAGAAAAATTGTTCTGCCAGTCAAATTGCTGCCTCGCTACTGTAGAACTCACAGCAACTGTCTTATTTATTCTGAAAAGGGTTATGAAGACATTTTCTACGTTTTCTGTGACAAAATCACCTACATTTTCATAAGAAACCTAGATCCTAGTCATACGAATTGTAACTAGGACAAGTCCTAAGAATTTAAACTCCTACACTTAGGCCCTCATTATGAGTGTGGCCTCATGGTGGTGGTCTTACTGCCACGGAGCCAGTGGTAAAGACCGCTGTATTATGACATTTGCGATTTGACCAAAGTCAAACCACCATAACGCCACCAGTACAACCAGGGCGGTCAGACCCCGGGGCCGAAGGTGAGCACCTCTGACCCGGCAGCAGCCGTAAGACCGCTGGCGGTATTTTGAGTCTACACACCACCAAGCTTTCTGTGGCGGTCGCACCACCATGAAAACCCTGGCGGTAACGCACCCGGCGACAGGAATCTCCATTCCTGTCACCGGCACATGCAACCACACATGCCCACCCCCCCCATCCGCACACTTGCACACACCCCCATCTGTACACTTGCACCCCCCCCTTCATCCACACACTTACACTCACCGACCTCATCCGCACACAGCCACACAGATACTCCCACTCACATGCAGACTTGCACACATGCACTCCCCTCATCTGCACACATCCACACAGACACCCCCACTCACTCGATGACTTGCACACATGCACCCCGCTCACATGCATTCCAATACACACACCTACTCACTCGCACCCTAACATCCCTTTCCCATACATACCGACACCCCCATCCACACACATGCAGACACACACCCCTAACCGCATGCATACATCCAGACACCCCCACTCGGTCGCTCACAAACACACACTCAGAAACCCTCATTCGCACAGGTACACGCACTCAGACAGATACCCCACCCCTATGCATACAAACACACACGCACTCGCAACCCGACACCCCCCTCCCCTCCACTTCCATTCGGACACACACACAGCCTCACTCATGCAGACCCATACCGCTACACATACACTCACACACCATACACATGCACACAACACCCTCCTCTCCTCTCCTCCTTTCATGCCTTCATGCATATCCCTTATGTAGATCATTGTTGGGTTGATAGTGTTGCATTTTTCCGTAAAATGAAAAACCTTTGATCTGTACACTGTTTTATAGGTATGTAAGATTTATTTAACAAACTCTAATGTTAAAGGAACATTTCTATTATTTACAACTTGTCAAAAATTAAGGTGCCATGTCCTCACCAAAGAGAGCCTCTACTGCAACTTGTAATCCAAGTTTGTTTCTGCACTGGAATTACTGAGTGCTGAGTTAAGACTTGTAAAGCCAAACTCAGTTCTACTGGGTACATAGAAATATGCAGATATACACATGTCCATATCGCACCTGGTATTTCTGTCTGAGGTTTAACCTGTAGTTGTGTTAATCGGAATTAACACATTAAAAACTTGTGGTAATTCTGCTCCATACGACTCATAATCATGGCCTAAGTGTTGTTGAGCACACATAATTTTCCAAGATCATCTTGCACCAGTTAACTGATTGGTTGAATGAGAATTACATTCTTAAAAAGATAAAACTACCCTATAGGGTAGGATGGGAATAAAGTTTCTGTTGTTGAACATGAACACATTTCTAAATCAGTCCTGCCCTTTCGTCTGTCTGATTACTGCTTCAGAAAGGCTGTTGCCTGCCAGGTGTAGAAAGCTCACATTTCATTGTGCTCGTGTTGGGGATGCTCGGAGACAGGTGAGCAGCCTGAGAAAGACACTTAACAAGAGAACCAACCAAAAGGCTGATATAGTGAATCCACACCCCCTCTCTGGAAAGTTTGATGAAATGAGCCTGCCTTGCCCTGAAGGAGGATGGACTGTGTGGTAGGTGAACGTCAGTGTTTTCCCAAAATGAGAAAAACCCAGAATATGCAGCCTACCTGTCAGAGGAAGCCAAGTATGACCCATGCTAAGGGTATGTCTCTTGGTCTCTCTGTGGTTTTCATTTTCACAAAAAGAATACTGTAATTTGTGTATCACCCGGCAGATGCAGTGGCCCACGATTTGTCACTTTGCTACTGAGGAAAGCTGATCGGACTTGGAAGGCCACATTTGCCCAGTTCACACACCTGCTGACCTATTGGACTGATAGTATTCACAGCTGCCTTGCTGTAGATCTCATCTGTATTCGCCCAGTGGCCAAAGAAGCTGTGATCACTACATCAATGCCTGTCAACTTACATTCACCCAGCAACTCTACTCCTAAGGCAGCCCATGCAGGGTGAAAATGCGGGCTGTGCCTGAGGTTCTCTTCAGTTGTTACAGACAAGGGCGACTTTAGCGCTGATGGCGCCCAATGCAAACGTCTGTTTTGGCTCCCCCAGGACCTTCTTCATGAATTCCCTCACTACCACTCTCCAGCACTGCCCCTTATCTCTCCATAGCATTTCTAGGACACACATTTCATTTTTTTTATAGCGCAACTCGTTGTTCACTATGTTCTGTGATCTGCATAGTACACGTTCTTTGCAGCAGGCACATTAACCCTCTGCGCTACTATGATGAGTCAAAAATACCACTAGAGGAAATTCCACTCTCTCACCAGCAGGAGCATTAATCACCAGTTATCTCTACCTTTTAATATTGCCTATAAACAGCTGGGCGCACAAGGAAGTTCACATGTTTTTAAACCAATAGTTATTTTTAAACACAATGACCCCACCAAAGTCAGCCACAGGTGCGGCTGCACTGGTCACACCACCCTAAATACCAGCCTGGTTACAGAACCAACATGTCAGTCCCTCTACACAACAGGCACCATCATCCCATCAGTTTTCTAAGTTTCCTCATTGTGTAACGTCCTATATTTATATTTCTCTACCCTTTCCCTCATTGCTCGTTGTATATGACTTTAAATCAATCTCCAGCTACACTACAAATCACTATGTACAATAGGCTGCTGAGCTCTATGTAAGTTTGTGCTTTATAGATACTGCACACATCCATACATCCAGTTACCCAAACATATATACCTGGCTTCTCCAACGAGTAGCTCATGAGCTACTGTCAGCTCTCCAGCTATCTGTGAGTAGCTCTCCTGTGTGCAGTTCAGCCTACTGAATTGGAAGTTTTTTTTGGTTGAAATAATATATGTATTCTAACTTTGAAAGGTGAGTATTTGATATGAAAATGTTTGTACTTTCAGAATCCATAATTTTCAAAGTCTATTTAAAGCTGATATTTAAATGATAAATCATGCAGTCTTCACATCCTTATTACTAACATTATTAACTTGGTGCCAAAGGGCATTGTATCTAATTGCCTGATATGTACAACACTAACATTATTAGTAGCTTATGATGATTTTCTTTGAGCATAAGTAGCTCTTGTTAGTGAAAAGGTTGAGGACTCATGATATATACGTTCCATTTTTCCACTTCTTCTGCAAGTGAACCTTAATGGGTGTACATCTGTACCGTGGTTCTATGTACCATTTGTGTGTATGCCTTTGTGTATGTGTTCATGCATGTGTGTGTGAGTGTGTATATGTGTGTCCGCTGACCTGTATGGGGTCACTCATTTAAAAGTGGGCAGTAACAGACATCTTCCAAAAACTGACAGATGTCCTTACCTCAAACACTTTGGCTGGGTGCCCACCTGTATACCTAGCGTTAAAGGGACTGTTCTATTTAGGGTCTTCCCACCAAAGCAATGCCGTCCTGCATCTTCCAGTATTTCACTGATTTTTTTTTGTTAGAAAAACCCCAGGTATTGTGGAGGTCTGTCCTTGGAAAATTATTAAAAGTGTTGGCATGCTTTCTTTGCTACTATTACATGGCACAGTATGGTGGCAAGTCTATTTTTCAATGAAGGAGCTCCTGCCCGAGAAGCAGGACTGGCTCCTGAAAAAAAGGCTTGACATTTTGGCCTCGATTTACTGAAGCTTCGCACCAGGTTTGCATTACTTTTGCAAAGCAAACCCGCGACAAGGTGTTTTGCTGATATTTACTATCCAACGCAAATCAGAATTTTCATTGGATAGTTTCAGTGAAAGGGGTGTTTCACTGGTGGTACATGGGCGTTCCCAAGCATCCGCTTATGGGTTTTAATGCAAATTCCAAGCTACAATTATTTGTAGGCAGGGATTTGCCCCAAAATTTACAACCCCTTCAGGCAGGTGAAAATAGAGAGAAATGTTTTTATTTCTCCTCTCTTTCCAACACTGCATGTGTGCTGCACTGTACCGCAACAATTCAATGGGGGAAAAACACTAAAGCCTAGTTTTTGTACTGGATGGGCTGTGCTTAATTTGAGCCTGTGGTTGTTGGTGCATATCACTCACTTTTGGGGGGCCGGCACTTATTTTTCTGCATCAGACATTTACAGAGCACAAGATAGAAAAACAAACAAATCCAAAAGTCAAAGAAAGAGAAAGATGGGACAACTGTCATAAAGGGAAAAAATAGGTACCTAACGAGATGGAAAAACAAGCAATTCAGAAAGACAGAGCAAGAGAAAGATGGGAAAACCGACATAAAAGAAGAAAAAATTTACCTGCAAGCTGAGATGAAGGGAGGGCATGTCTGACAGTAGATTAAAAAGGTATGAGGTGAATTCGCGACTTCGCAGCCTAGGTATTGAGTGCCACAGCATTTACTAGCAAGGTTCTGAGCAGAGCTTTCAGCACCAGCACTAATTCTATTGCACATTAAGCACTGTGGAGGGGCCCCTTCTAGTTAAAAGCTATGCCCCAGATTTAAGATGGCCTACCGCCTCCTTACGCCATATTAGCATAATATTTATGATGCTAATGTAGCCCAATGAGGCCAAATTTGCCACACCATATTTATGAAGTGGCGCAATGCATGCATTTCGCTACTTTGTAAACCCTTACGCCACATTATGCCTGCGCCAGGCATAATGTATGCAAGGGGGGCATTCCCCTATTAGGGGGACTGCAAAAATGGTGCATTGGAATCTAAGAGATTCCACTGTGCCATTTATGCCGGCTATTTTTAACGTTCGCACAGAGCAGGTGCTGTAGGTGGGCATACCGGGCATACCATTGTTTACAATGGGCCCCTATGTACTCTGCAGGATTAGAGCCAAAATGTTGGAGCTAATCCTCCAGAGTACATCAATAGCGTCAAAAATGTTGATGCTATTGCTCCTACCCTATGCCATGGTGCACCATATATTAAATACGGCGCACACATGGTGGCCCTAGGGGGTGCTAAGGGGCCCAAGAAGAGTGGCAATCCATTGGATGCAGCACCACTTTTCTTAAATCAGGGCATATAGTTTCAGAATTCACACACGATTGCACTATGCCACAAGAGTGTGTGCATTGGTGCATGACTGCCAAAGTACACCAGGGCTGAAAGGAAAAGAAAAAATTTACCATATCATAGTAGATATGGCACATTTTTATCTCTCTCACGTTGAGATAAAGCAGCACAGAAGTGTTGTCACAATCTAGGCCTATGTGTATATAAGAGAATTTGGAAATGTTGTACATATAGAAATGTTTAGTGATGAGCTTTTACACCCTTGTTACACAATGTCTTTCCTACTACATTTAGACTTGCACATAGGACTGCATCTCATTACCAACAGCGTTACAATTGTGTGGGTGTCACATTCCTAATAGAAGTCCCACTGCCCACCCTTTTAGACCACCCATTGTCTTACTCTTAGCAACTGAGGAAATTCCAGTCTCCTGGCAGATTGTCTGCAGCTGTAAATTCCATCTCTGATCATAAATATCCTCAGATTACCGCTCTCAGTATCTGTTATTTGCAGTTGTAAATTACACTTTTTGTGCATCGAAGTGAAACTTAAGATACAGAAAGTTCTGTGAATCTAGTCTTAAATCGTGCTTTCAAGCCAATGCTTCCTAAGTGTTACAAGCAAAATGCTTTACAGAAGATATTTATACTTGAAAGATTTAGCACACTTGGCACTGAAAACAAGTGCTGACAAAGGCAATGAGTCTGTCTTGCAGTTTGATTCATGCATAAAACATAAAAATCCTTGCTGCATTGAAATCAGATAACAAACTATTACTTTCTGTGTAAAATACATCTAGGCGATAACAAATTTAATGTATGATAAATCTGTGTTCTTTTGCCATGTATAATGGATGCATTACTTACCAGTAATCTTCAGCAGTCTGATTCTCCCTTCCTTGTCCCAATACAGTACTTACATGATGAGGTTTATCTCATCTTATCCTCCTTTTCCACAATCTCCAAAGATGTTTTCGCTCTTCATTGGACGGCCTCTGACCCTACCTATAAGAACTCACTTCTTTCAACACACTTCACACTTCCTGTACACTAAAGTCCTATTATCTTGGAAAATAATGATAAACAGGCCAGAGGAAGGAAGGGTAGGGTGATTATAAGTAGAGAGATGATGAAGCGATAATTGGAGTAATGAAGATTACCAGTAAGTAATCCAGGCAGTTTCTCCTCATCTCCTTCCTCGACCAATTCCTTGAATTATGAGGATATGCCCAAGCATAGGCCTTCTTATCCCAATCCTAAAATAGGGAAGAAAAGGCAGAGAACATACAGGACGTGCAACCAAAATACCCCAGTATTACACACAGAAATAAAGGCAGAAATGCAGAACACTTTGGGCCTGATTTAGATGTTGGTGTATGGAATACTTCACAAACATGACACCGTCTTCTGTATTACGATCTCCATAGGATATAATGGGATCATAATATGGTGGAAGGAATATCCATCACATTTGTGATGGAGAATTCCCCTCTGCCAAGATCTAAATCAGACTTGTTATCTTTAAAAATGTCAGACATTACAAAGGGGTTTTGGAAACACCATTATAAAGAATATCCAACCTAAAATACAGTTGACTACCCTGTGTCACATTAATCCTGTAATGAGAAATAATTTTGAACAACAAATATCTGCAACAGAGACTCCAGCTCACTTAGCCCAAGATACAGCCATATCCCTAGTAGATTGAGACAACACATCATTTCAGAAATCTCTACCTGCATGCTTGTAAGCTAAATAAATCACAGTCTCGATCCATCTAGCTAGAGTAGACTTACAAATTCAATATGTATGTCCAAAATTGATGAATAAACACTCTGATATCCTGAAAACAGGGCAGCCTTTTTCAGATAAATAGTAAGTTCCCTGAGAACACCTAAAGAAAAAATTGGAGTGGTCTGTAGAAGAGGAACCCGAGAGAGAAAGAAGTACAATGTCCTGATTCCTATGAAAGGCAGTATGAATCTTGGGAAGAACAGTGAAACCCAAAGGCAAGAGAGCTCTATCCTCAAACATTCTCACAAATGGAGTTATGGCACAGAAAGGAACCCAATTCTCCTAACGTTCTGGCAGGGATTATGGTAGTCGAGAAAAAAAACTAAACTGTTAGGTCTTTATCAGAGGATTCTTTGAAGGAAGGACCCTGCAAGGATAGGACAAATGGAAAATCCCAAGGGGGAAAAATGTTTTCAATTTTGGCCTGATCAAACGAAACCTGTTTAACAATATGGATACTTAGGGCCAGATTTAGATTTCGTCTGACAGGTTACTCCATCAAAATGATGACATATGTACCGTCTGACGAAATATAAATCCCATTATTTCCTATGGGATTTATATTTCGGTGGATAGGATATCTATCACCGTTGTGACGGAGTAACCCATCTGCCAAAATCTAAATCAGGCCTTAAATGATTAGTTAAGGTTAGCCTGAATAAAGGCCTTAATTTGAAATGTACTTTGCTTGGTTAGCATGTTCTTTCTTTTGCAGGTGTGTTCTCATGATTTCATGAAAGGCGTATTGTTGTGTTAGTTTATTGATAGTAGGGCCTGAGAAGAGAAATCATGACAAGAGATGTGAAGACTTAATGAGCAGATGAAGCCTCCTATTCATCGCATATCAGGAACAGGGAAAGCTCAAGGTTGCAGTAAGTTCTGTAGGATGGGAAATTCAGGTAATGCTATGAATGCACACCATGAGAAGTTAAATGATTGGTTCCTAGTGGGGTGGAAAGAGATCTGATTGTTGCTGAAGATTCTGTTTGTTTTACTGAATGTTCACGCTGTTAGAAGTAGGAGCAGATTCTCCTAGACTTTGAGGGTTACAGAGCTTTCTGCTTCCTTTGTTCTTGCAAGTGTGACGCCTCATGCTAAACACTTATTCAAATTCTGAAAGATTTCCACTAGAGTCTTCTCTATGCTGACTGCACTCTATAAACCATCCTCATTCTAAACTTTGAAGCTTGATTAGATGACTTTAGAACTTATTCAGAGAGGCTCAGAGTTTCATTAAGGAACACTTATTTCTAATTCTCAGTTTCTGTATTGCTGTGGCTGTGATTATTTTATTACTTATCCAGCTGAGACTGAACCTATAGTGATATGCCAGCTTGCCAGCTGTAATTTTGTATCTTTTTAATATTCTCCTGACATGCATATATAGCAGACTGATTTTTAATTGGTAATAAAATTATTTAACTTCAATCACTGATTCCTGGTACTTATTGAGTGGCAAATGGGCTTTACAAAAATTGAATTTTTGTTTGTTTCTTAACTCCCTCTGCATTTCTGTCAACTTAAAAAGGTCCATCAGATCACAGATTGTAAATCATGCACCTGCACGCTCTCTGATGGTAGCAGAGGATGGCTTAGTTATCGAGACAAAGGAAGTTACTGTATCCACGTGAAAGCCCAGTCTTGCCCAAGCCCATTCCTGATCCCAAAGCCCATGTTGCGATTCGGAGGTTCAGTGGTATTTTTAAAATTTGTAATTAAATTGTAACAGCAAAGGACTGAGCATCAATAGGGTCACCTGTTGCAACTGCTTATGTCTACCTTGCGGTGGTGTAATACGGTGATGTTTTAAGTTGTTGTGTGGATGTGGAAGCGCTTAATGCAAAGAAATTAAAGTGGGGATCAGGCTGGACTTAGCCTAGGATCCCAGGATAGTAATAAGATGTCAGTGTAGGAAACACTGTGTTGCAAATGTTTGCTAAGTTTTGGTGGTGTTAGTTGTGATGTACCGTTGACTACACAATTGGGATACGGACAAATACCTTTGTGTTATAGTAAGGTCTGGTTGGTGTGGTGGATACTTTTGTGCAGGGGTGAAGCTACACTAATCTAAGTGATTTCCCGCTTTTCGAAGTTCCACTCTAGTATGAGTTAGAGTAAGCTGGAAAGTGTCGCTCTGGACCATTTCTGGACCAAATTTTGCTGAATTTGCCTGCCATTGTTGTTGTGCTCATAGTGCAATGTTCCCGAGGAATTGTAAAGGAGGGTGAGCTGTTGTGAGGAGTGAGAAGGACGTTACAGTGTGCTGTCTGAGATTGAATGGTTGGTGTTAGGGGTGCGCCGCTATTGGTTGACTACGTCATAGAGTGCTGCGCTATAATTTGTTGTTAACAATGGATGAAAATTGCAAACAAGAAGAATTTATTCCTTGTTTGAGATTGCTTTCTTTTTGTGATTATTGACATTATTGTTGTAAAATGAAATTCTTTAAGGCCATGGGAAATCTAATTAGGGGAGATGTGAGGATACCTGTTCAAGAAGGGAAAAAGGCCCCACCAGAAGACATGCCAGGTCATTATATGGCTGTAAATGTGAACCTTCACACATTTATTTGGCTGAGTCAATAGCATAAGACCATGGAGAAATAAGGTGCATTGATGTTTCCATGCTATAGCACATTTAATTTGATAATCATTGACAACTTAAGAAGGTATTGTATGAAATGAAGCCACCTCCTAGGCCCCCACGGTTTGAAGCACTTAATTCTTGGGAGCATACAGCTTATGTTAGGGAAAGGGAAAACTATCAGGGAAGAGTCGGAAAGGCAGTGTGTAGCTGTGCTGATGCTAGATGGGATGCAGAACAACAGCTGTGGAGAACTGATATGGTAGAGGGAACTAGACTGTACCCTGCATTGAGAAGTGAAGAACCTAAGAAAAGGAAAGAAGAAGGAGGAAATACAAGAAACACAGAGCGTACGGGTGAAAACAGTGATTGTAATTCCATCAATGATTCCCTAGATGTGCTGTTATCAATGCTTCTTTCTCCATATAATGTGGCCAAACCGAAGGAGTAAATGGTGCAATTGCCAGTGGAAACTCTGAAATAGCCACCACACCAGTAAATATGAGTTAGAACCTGATGGGAGAGAGTTCAGGGATTAGAGCCCCTGTTAACTCTACTGTTCCCAATGCCCCTGATGCAATCGCTGTTTGGATCTCTATTGAGCCTGCAGTTTGTTGGTTGAAACCTGACTTGGCAGGAACAATAACACATACTTTGACAGTCCCTATTGGAGTAGATATATCAGCTAAAGCTCCTGTGGTCCCAGGAATGGGAGGAAATCATTTAGTCCCAGTTCAGGCGAATAACCCTTATATTGCTTCTACAGCATCAACCATGAATCAGATAGGATTTACTCCTGTGGGTGCGTCCACTCAAAGATAGCAAAATTCTAACATGTCTGTTTGGAATTCACCTCAGAGTGTCATCATCAGCAGTCCCAGAGAAAGGATGGTGTCCAAACCCTCTGTAGTGCATAATGGTACTAATTCCAGAGAGCTAGATGATTTCATTAGATTTTTCAATGGGTCCCCAAATGAAAGTGAATGTTCAGGATTAGGCAGATAAATAATTCAGTAAATGTGTATGAGATGATTCAAGGAAGCCATGATCTTTTCCAGTTAGATACCTAACAAACTTGTATTCGTGTGTAAAGACATCATTAAGTGTGCAGGACAAGCTCATGATAAATTGTCTGAATTAGCCCAAATTTATAATGAAGATTTAAGCTGAATAAAATCATTGCAGAAAAGCTATTGTATATGTTTTGGTAAGAATATAATTTGCAGTATAAGAACATCAGGAATGAAAATTCAAGTTAAGGAATTAATTAGTAGCATCCGAAAATGGAGTGAGCTAGATAAGTGGGAAGGTATATGGGCCAAGAAGAAAGATAAAAAGAAAACAAAGGGAGAGCTGCCTCTCACTTTAATAAATGCAGAGGATGCTTCAAACTTTCTATTGAGTGAAGTGCCTGGTGGAGGTTATGTCCATGTCCCTTGGATTAGGAGTGATCTTGCATCATTCATCAATGATTTTCCAAAATTGAGAGAAAAGCCAGTGGAATGGAAAACACAGTTTGAGCGATCTGTTAAGATTCATGTCTTGTGGGTGAATTTAAATACCTTCTTCAACATTGTGGTACAGAGTGATTGGTGGGCAGAATTTAAAGTGGCTGTGAAGTGGCCAGAGAAGGAACCTAATTGAAAACCAATATCACATGCCCCATCACCGCTGGTGAGGAAAAAGTAACAGCAGGTGATCACCTTTTTGAAAGGAAACATACCAGCTAAAGACATTTACTGGGTTAATATTAACAGGACGACTCAAAAGACTAAGGGGTCAGTGCATGTGTTTTATGAGAGATTGTTGCAGGTGTTAAAGCAGCACAGTGGAATGGAGACTCTCTAAGGTACAAACATGGGAAATTTTGTGTCCCGGTTTGTGGCGAGATTGAGACATGAGATTAGCATGATGATTCAACAGCATTTGATCTGTTGGCAGATTAATAGGTTGATTATCTTGAGATACGCAAAATATTGTAGTGATGAATTGGAAATTAACCGATTGAAGGAGAACTTGATGGTGGCACAGGTGAAAGCAGATAGAGAGGAAGTCAGAGTCAACCTTTTGTAGGGAAGGTTGGTTCTATGCAAGGAGTGTATCTTCAGGGAGCTCCTATGAGACAAGGTGGAAATGGGTTCCCGCAACAAGGTAGAGTTTGTGGTGTTCCAATTGATCTGATGACTGGGATTGGCAACTTTGAAGAGATTGAATCCTTGTCATTATTTCAATATGTTAGGGCATTGGAAGCGGGAATGCTATCCTAATCAGAACAGATGGATGGAAATCCAGGTTCAGCATTCAGGGTTTACACATCCCCAGAGTAATAACCCTGTAAAGTCACAGAAGGTACAGAGAAAGAGAATGCAAAATTCTACTGTGCCCCAAACTCCAGTGATGCAGGTTCAACAAGCCTGATGCCACAGCTAAACACAAATGGTCCCCAATTTAATCCAAAGCAAATCCCAAATTTAAATCAGAATTCCTTCCAAAATCAGAATGTGTTTCAGCAATTTCCTTTGTTTGATGCACATGAGGGCTACAGATCTGATGAGTCACAATGATGGTGCCTGGGGGGGGCGGGACTGTGTACTTGGCACACTCTAAGAGGTAGGCAGGCGTGGTCCATTTGTAAAGGGTGAGGTGAATGGCCACTCCGTATCATTCTTGATCATTACTGGTGCAATCCACTTTACTGTTAGAACAGAGGAAGTTCCAAACATACCCCTCTTGGAAAAAATAATCGGAGTTGTAAATAAGCAAATGACAAAAAATAAATAGAAGAAATACCTGTTAAAATAGGGTGCTTTGAGGAGAATCACCAGTTTCTGGTGTGTGATTCAAGTCCTCTAAGCTTACTAGGTTGTGATTTATTGTGCAAATTAAATTGCACTGTCTATTGTACCCCAAAAGGAGTAGAATCCAGAGCCATGATGAAGATGTATACCTGGTGAGTCAAGGGCCAGAGGTTGGGTTGTATCCCATTATGACATTTAGGGCCAGATGTAGGTAGATTCCAATTTGCCACTCGCAAATTGCGAGTCAGAGTAACTCGCAATTTGCGAGTCGCAAATTGAAATGTAGGATGGTGTCCCTGACACCATCTACGACTTGCAAGGGGGTCGCAAAGGCCCACCTCATTAATATTAATGAGGTGGGTCCCAATTTACGACCCCCTTGCGAGTGGGGGCATTCACAGGGATGGTGGCCTGCTGCGGACAGCAGACCACCATGTCTGTGACTGCTTTTTAATAAAGCAGGTTTTTTTTTTTTGTAATGCAGCCCGTTTTCCTTAAAGGAAAATGAGATGCATTACAAAAATTAAACATTTTTGTTTCATTTTTTCAGAGCAGGCAGTGGTCCATGGGACCACTGCCTGCTCTGAAAAAATGTTTGCAGTTCCATTCACAAAGGGGAAGGAGTCCCCTGGGGACCCCTTCCCTTTTGAGAATGGGTTACCACCCATTTCAAATGGGTGCAAACTGTGATTGCTATGTGACTCGGTTCACGGTCACAAAGCAATCTGGCATTGCACTGCAACTCGCAATTAGGAAGGGAACTCCCCTTCCTAATTGCGACTCGCAAACCCGTTTTGCGATTTGGTAACCAGGTTACCAAATGGCAAAACGGGTTTTGTGCATTGCAAAGTGCAGTTTGCGCGTCGCAAACAGCGAAATTCGAGATTTATTACCAGACTTTAAGGATATGGTCTGACACTTTTGAGGAAAAACTATTGGTCTCATAAATGGAATTGAGCCTGTTCCCATAATAGTAAAACCCAATATTGAGTATGCAAGACACCCACAGTATAATCTGATCCCTGAAGCAATTGCTGGAATTATTCCAGTGATTGAGTCAATGATACAAGGCATTTGGAAGAAGATAATCAGGAGTCCATGTAATTCACCCATTATGGGCTTGCTGAAGTCTAGTGGTAAACACCACAAAGTGTAGGACCTAAGGAAGATTAACAGTATTGTTGTTCCCTGTTGTCCTGTGGTGCCAAATCCAGCTGTGATTTTGTTTCAAATTCCATATGAGGCTGAGTGGTAACTATAATTGTTCTTGGGAAAATACAAAAGTATTGCGCTTACTGTATTTCTATAGTATTTAGTCGTAAACAACATTTCAGTAAGCGCCTCACATGTTTATGTTTATTTTCTGTTTACTTGGTAAATCAGTTAGGGTATTGGGTGTTCCCCTGTGAGTGCACCGCTGTTGGATATTTTGGCTGTACATACATGCCATACTAAGTCCTTGAGAGCCTATTTCTCCCTTGTTTTCCACACCCCTCTTTGTATATAAACGTTCTCGCATTGGGTGGAGGCCTACCCGACTAGGAAAAATGACAGTTTCACAGTAGCCAAGTTGTTGTTGAGGGAGGTGGTACCTATGTTTGGATTTCCGATTTTGCTGCAATCAGATGAAGTGACTCAATTCAATAATGAAGTCCTGAAAATATTGTGTACAGTGTTACAAGTGGAGTATAGATTACTTTGCAGTTATTGGCAAGAGGGTTCTGCATTGTGGAGCAGGTGAATGGAATGTTGAAAACCAGACTGGCCAAATTGTGTGCGTAAACATCTCTGAAGTGGCCAGATGCTTTGATCTTGTGCTGATGAGTCTTTGCAGTGTTCCTAATGGAAAAACAGGATTGTCTCCTCATGGGATAATCATGGAGAGAGCAATGAGGCTGCCTGTAGTTCTACTAATGCGCTAGTGAACATTATGGATGACATGGTTCTTGACTACCGCTACCTAAGCCAGACTAAGACCCCGACAGTGGGCCTGGTGCTGTGTCACTCCGAGTAGAGACTGAGGACTGTTGGCCGAGAAGGCAAGAAAGAGAGAGATTAAAATTTGAATGAGGACTGAGTACTTTCACGAAGGATACTGAGATTTCTGGCCTGACCGACAGTGAAAGTGAACAACCCTTACTCAGGAGATCAAAAGGAGCTAGAGTGCCATGTTGGAGGTACTCATCCCCTGAATGGACATATTTTGCTGATAATGATCATGAAGGGGAAATCTGTGATTTGGGAACAAACGGTAGATCCCAGTTGAGACTCCATGAACTTGAACTGCGACCTGAACTTTCACTCTCATTGAACAAACCGATTTGAAAGACTATTCACCTGATCATTTGAACTGACCTCTAACCTGTGCTTTGATGAAAAATAAAAAGGACATTAAAAAAAGAATGAAGAAGATTTCCGGGCCTGAGGTAGCAGAAGGAGCACAAGGGTGTCATTTAAAAGAAGATGGAGTAGGGCGAGAAAGACTCATGAAGATTCTGTAAATAAATTAATTGCACATTGTTTGAACTTTGCTTTGGCATTTGCACAAGTGGAGACAAAGAGAGAAGCCGCTGTTGCTGCTAATCTGATTCTAGAGAAGTCATGGAAACAAATAACACAATTATACACAGATGTATATTATTAGGGGTGTTGTTTGTCATTGTTACAGTACTAATTGTTCTTCTCATAAGATTATCTTGACATAATTTCCACAGTAGCCAACCTTAAGCCTACTGTTGCCACTAAGACCCCAAGTCCTACAGGTAATAGCTGGCACACACTAGATTATAAAGCTTTGCATGTAGATTAATCTAGTGGAGATTGTTTTTCAAATGTCTATTTTAAACTGCTTTATGAATACGTTGACACTATGGATGTAAAGAAGTGTTATGTTTGTATGCCGGTACCTGAATCAGCACCAAAGGGAATTATTTATCACCATATTCCAATTATGTACGATGTTACGTGTAGCTGTCTGTTAAGCCTGTTTTACCGAAAAGGGACATTTCCAATACTATTACTCTATTTATGATTTGGTACTTTCTGAAGTTCCTATGTTCAATTATTTGAATTGTCATTTTTATGCTAAGACAATGGAGACAGCTAACTGTTCCCTTAAACCGAATTTGACACTCCACACAACTCTTGCTCATAGAAACAATCTGACATATGCTTCAACTGAGGTTGACAATATTTTTTTAGATGTGAGAGAAGACAGGAAGAAAGTAATAGATGCATGGGGAAAATAGGATGGGATCAGAGATATAAAGGACAGTTGGATGAGGGAGAAGAGAAACAGTAAGACTCAGGAGCTATCCCTACACTACTTCTAGATTAGAAACACAAAGGGAAATTTCGTGTGAGTAGAGATAAGTCTTCTATTAACACTAACCACATGTTTTGATGGGATTGCAAACATATTTTTGAATATGAAGGAACTTGGCTTCTTGGGAGGACAAGATCCTGTTATCACTGGAGTTTATTTTGTTTGTGAGGAGCATTCATACTTCAAATTGCCCAGGAAATGGTATGGTGCATGTGTAGTTTTCCCAATGATTTATCATATGGAACATTTGAATGACCCTGTGTGGGGAACAAAAACTACAACTACATGAGGTAGTTGTGGTGCTGAAATTGTGGGAGACATTTTTGGCACAACAATTCTACCTGTAGGGTAACCTTAAATGATTTCAAGATTGGAAAATTGTCTACCTGTGGATAAATTGTCCACAAGTACAGCAAGTTGCTTATTGGCTGTAGATACTGAAATGATAGTTATGAGATCCATGGTTTTGCAGAATTGATTTGTGTTAGACATCCTTCTCATGAAAAAGGGCAGAGTCTGCAAAATGTTAAAGGTCCAGTAAGAGTGGGGTCTTAAAGAAATACATTAGGGACATTATTGATCTGAAACGAAATTTGAAGGAAAATAGAAGCTACTGGTGTTTGGAAAGGAATTGGAAATTTCTAGGATTAACAATTGTTTAGGAAATCTGGAAAGTGGAATAGTGGGTTCTATCTTGAGACTTCTTATTGTTATCGTCATCTATGCAATATGTCTGTTCATTATTTTTAAAGGATACAAGAACATAACAGCAAGGAAGGAAGGACAACATGGGAAGGGATTAAAAAGAACTAGAAGGGATGTGGAAATATAGGAGAATGAGTGTGATTTTATGATGACATGAAACACCTGGAAAATACCAGATGAAAATTGTTGAGAACTTGAAGGCTTTCACTTGATCTTACCTAAGGATTCATATGTGTGCTATTGTGATGGCTAATATCACCACCAGAGAGGGGACTGGAGTATCGCAATTTATACACCATTCTCTACATGTTGTCATTGTGCAATTTCACATTTATTTTTGACATTTGTTAGCTGTGTGCCTTAAATTTTATTACCGTGTGTGAACATTTAGGGGCATATTTATACTCCGTTTGCGCCGAATTTGCGTCGTTTTTTTCGACGCAAATTCGACGCAAAACTAACTCCATATTTATACTTTGGCGTTAGACGCGTCTAGCGCCAAAGTTCATGGAGTTAGCGTCATTTTTTTGCGTGAACACCTTCCTTGCGTTAATGATATGCAAGGTAGGCGTTCCCGTCTTAAAAAATGACTGCGATGCATATGCGTCGGATTTATACTCCCGGGCAAAAATGGCGCCCGGGAGTGGGTGGGACTAAAAAACCCGCATTTTCGCCGGATTTTAGCGCCTGGATCAGGGCAGGCGTTAAGGGACCTGTGGGCTCAGAATGAGCCCAGAGGTGCCCTCCCCAGTCCCCAGGGACACCCCCTGCCACCCTTGCCCACCCCAGGAGGACACCCAAGGCTGGAGGGACCCATCCCAGGGAAGAAAAGGTAAGTTGTGGTAAGTATTTTTTTTTTTTTTTTTTGTGGCATAGGGGGGCCTGATTTGTGCCCCCCTACATGCCACTATGCCCAATGACCATGCCCAGGGGACAGAAGTCCCCTGGGCATGGCCATTGGGCAAGGGGGCATGACTCCTGTCTTTGCTAAGACAGGAGTCATGTTAATGGCGTCTGGGCACCCAAAAAAAATGGCGCAAATCGGGTTAAGACGATTTTTTTGCCTCAGCCTGACTTGCCCCATTTTTGGACGCCCAAACGCCATTTTTCCCTACGCCGGCGCTGCCTGGTGTAAGTGGTTTTTTTTCACGCACACCAGGCAGCGCCGGTCAGCTAACGCCATTCAATAAATACGGCGCCCGCATGGCGCTTCAGAATGGTGTTAGCCGGCGCTAATTTTTTTGGCGCAAAACTGCGCTAGCGCAGTTTTGCGTCAAAAAGTATAAATATGGCCCTTAATCGCATTGATGAAATGTAACCATTGAGAAACAGAATCTTTATAAAATTGTGCACTAATGTTCATTTAAATTACTTCAATGTATTCAATCTTCATATTTACACTTTGGGCTGTTTTTGCAGACGTTACATGCTTTTTTATCCACAATTTGCATTTATTTTGAAAGTTATATGTGTGCATGTATAATCATATATTTTAAATGCACTATATTACAAGTATGGTGGTTGTACTAACAAAAGACCGCCGGGGTCCACCAGCACTGCCTGACAGCACAGACCGCCACGGTCACAAGGAAGCACAAACAGGCAGGTGGAGCCTGTGTTGCTGCTGGACACATTACGAGGTTACATGCCACCAATGTGACAATGGCGGTCCAACCACTATGTATTAGAAGGCGGAAACGGACAGTATAAAGGGAAACACTTACCTGCAGGCAGGCTTACACATCCGGTGCTGCCAAGGAATCCTTCACAAACATCATGCCGTTGCTCCTGCTCATCGAAAGACAATGAAATCCACACCGCAGTGGACGTCAACAACCATAAGTACACACACACCTACCTGTATCATTAACCTTAAACACAGTGTGTTGCGCCTATTTACATAGGTGGCACGCCACGGGCAGCAGGTACACATCTCAACCCACACCCACTCATAAACATACATCAGCATGGGCACACACAGTCGCCATACACCCCCTTTGGACCGCACACTCACACTGCACCTCACCACTATGCAAATACGCACAGCCACACAGCACAGGCACAGGGAGACGGAAGGCTACACAACATTGTCACACCACTGGCCAGGGACTGTCCACACATACAACACAAATATGTATGAAAGTGGTATGGGACACAAGCAACACCACCATTAAACAACCCTACAACTGACACACACATCACACACATCACAGCACAATCGAAGTGCAATGGCATGCACAAAACACAGAGAGACAAATAGACAAAGAAAACATGACAACTATACCCACACAAATGGGGGGGGTCATCTGGGACAACCAGGGAAGGGGACTGGACTAGAACATACATCACCTTGAACAGGCCCCTCAAACAACATGTGCACAGGGAATGGTCCTACAAGGGTCCCAGGGACAAACAATACTAAACCCAAATATCATGCACACCTGTACAATGGGGAAGGGCAAGTCATCAACGCACAAACAACTCCTACTGCATGAGACATACCCCTACAGGAACTAGCTGCAAGAGACACACACCTAAATGGACACATGCACAGGCAAATTCAAACACAGCAAGCACAACTGAACACACTCAATGTCTGCAGAAACAAAACTCAAGATGACACACATCAGATACATACAGAAGCCATATCAGGGTGACAAGTCAAGCTCCATACATGCCCACATTGCACAAGACAAGAATAAATACTTACCATACCAAATACTACACAATGCTGTGACAGCAACATTGCATTTACACACACACATACCTATACAACATATACCCTTCTCTCTGAGGACAACAGCACTGCACACAAACTCACATAGTGCAAACAATAGCACATAGATCAGCAAGCAGTCTCAAACACACACAACTGCAGGCACACAACACAAATTAATCAAGAACAACATAATGGTGTTAAAGGAATTGCTGGACAAATGTCTACCCAAAATAAACAACTGTTTGGGTTTATTTATTTTGAAAGTTTGTAAAGTCCAAAGGCCATTGTCCAGTCCAAAATAGTCCAAAAATAGCAAAATAGCAGAGTGTTGTACCCAAACTTGACTCTCCACTGCCATGGAACCTCCACAGGAAGGGACATCAAGGGAGCAGGCAGGCACCTCAGGGATTATCTAAGGATGGGGGGTGGGGAATCGATTTAGGAGGAGGGGTTTGGGCATAGGGGGTGGTCTTCTTGAGAGGGGTGGGCTTTTTCTTGGAATTGGTTGGTTTCCTCTTGGCAGGGGTAAGGGTATGGGACCTTCGAGGTGGAAGGGATGGCCTTGGAGTTGGGTGGGGTCCTTTTTCGTGTGGAACGGGGGTAGAACAGGGATAGGGTCAAGGTCACATAGGAACAGTTTTTTGGACACAGAGGGACGGTCTTCAGAAGATGGTCAGGATTTGGAGGTTTAGGGAGCAGTTGTAGGCAGCGTAGGTGTGGATGTCTTGGGTGTGTGCTTATGTGAGGTATGCTTGTGTGTGGTGGGTGTCTGAGGGTGGGTGAGTGTGGGCGTTTGTGTGCCTTGGGGAGACAGGAGGTGGAGATGCTGATGGACGAATTGTGTGTCTGTTGGGATGGTGACTGTGGGTTGGCTGGATGTGGTGGATGTATGTGCATCTGTAGTTGCGGTGTCTGTGGGTGTGATGCTTGTGGTGGATGTCTGCGGGTCTGCTGGGTGGTGTATCTGGGTAGGATAGGTGTAGTGGCTGTGTTAGTGACTGTTGTAGTGTCTGTAGGTATGCTTGATGTCATGTGTGTGATGCTGGGGTGGTGGGGGTGTCAGTGGAAGTTGTGACTGTTGTCGTGTCTGTAGGTAGATGTTGTTTGTATGCATGTTGGTGTGTCTTGGGTGCTTGTATTTGTGTACGCTCTGTTTGTCTGTTGAGGTGGATATCTGCGGATCTGTTTGTGTGTTTTGAGTAGGTAGGGGAAGGGGGATTTGAACTGGGAAGAGGGAAGTCGAGGGGGAACGAAAGGTGGGGGTTGACTGGCTGCTATCAGTGTGGAGGCCAGAGCCTGAAAAGATCTCTGCAGGCCAGCCATTGCACCATGAATGCCTTAAAGGAATGGGCTTGTTTGTTGCAGTTGGGTCATCAGTCCCTGGATGGCGTTCACAATGGCTGACTGACCTATAGAGATGGTTCTCAGGAGGTCAATAGCATCCTCACTGAGGGCAGCAGGGGTAACAGAGGCAGAGGTGCCTGCAGTGAAGGAGAGGACCACCCTCTTGGATGAGCGGGCACAGCCAACTGGATTGGGAGCAACAGGGGGGGCGGTGATTGAGCAGAGGGTTGGCGAACATAGATGGTGCTGGAGGATGTCCCGATGGATCCGCCACCACTAGGGAGTGGTCACTGGAGAAGGAATCTGAGGATGATGGTGCAAATCCGGTCTCCCCTGTGGCACTTCTCTCACCCTCCAGGCCACTGGGTCCCTCCATGTCAGTTGCATCCTCACTTGGCTCGGTCCCATCTCCTTCGCTTGCCTGTGCTGATGCTGCAATGTCAAAGAGGAATATGGTTCATGATAACACTTGAACCACTACTCAGATTGACTAACAATACCATTATGTCAAGTAGGCCCCAGTAAGACTACTCAATTAAGTGGTGCGAACATGTGCCATGACATATGCATGCATGCCATCTGGATTTACTACAGTGGCTTTCAGTAAAATCAGGACCTCAGACAACTATAATTGCATGGATGAAGTCTTGGAACCACTCTAATCATACAACAACTAGGAGTCCTCTTCATACTCAAAGCTGTCCCACATGCAGCAGACCTCAATTAACTAATGGCAAACAACAGTATCCCATTGTAAATTCCATTCTCACATATCCTAAACAAGGTCGCGCACACACCTATTAGGCACATATATAATGAACCAACAATTAGAAATGATGCCATGAAATCCTGCCATGTGGACCACAAAAGTTCAATATCCTGGAGTAGGTGACATGGAAATAACCATATCATACAGGAAACATTTCAACAATGTACACTTCACTCAGTGACATCTGTCACAATAGATTCAAGGAAGTAGTATCAATGTAACTCAGATAGGCCTCACATGTGGCATTAAAAGGAACACTGTTGACGTCAGGTTCAATATGTCAGGAAGAGATGTCCCCAGAATAAACAAAACAATGAATTAGCAAAACCCAGAATAGTCACCACTAATGTCTGACACCCATTACAATGACATCCTCTGAGTGTTTCTGTAGTACGCATCTGTCTTTTGCATGTTGGAGTGAGACAGAACTTTACAGGAATATTAGAAACCCTCAACCTGTTGCCCAGTGAGCACCAACATCACTAACCACATCTTGGACATGTCAATCCTGGTGTCTGTCTGTGGATGAATTCCTGTACCCAAACACATGTGATGTCAACATCACTGCAACTTGCTCCATGTGCAATGTGCTTTTCCACATGATTCTTCATCAAGGGCATTGATAAACACAAAGTGGTTCCACACTCTGGGCCTACCTGTCATCTCCCTCAAAGCTACTGCAGTCGTACATGCCAAATGGCATACTTTGGCACCCCATGAAATGGACACCCATTGTAGATTTACTATTCCACTAACAGTTTCCTATGCACATATATGTGAGGGAATACAGACATCACCCCATCAATATAGGTAGAACCTGAATGGAACTGCAGCATAGAAATGTTTCCTAAGGAGAAAGGGACACATGCTGACATATGGGCATAAGGAATGTAGGCAACAGTGATGACACATCATTCATGTCAATAGACATTCCCTACTTACCAAGGGAAAGTAGTTTGCTACAGCTGTAAACAAATAACTATGTAAGCCATGTCATATGTGATGGACAACTACACATCAGAGTCTGCAGTGAGGCACCAGTGCCCATCATACACTGAAGATAACTAGCTCCTGGGTGGCGGTTGTCTACATACACATATACCCATACACATGGCAGAGTACAGTGATTCACAACCTACTTACCTTTGGCCTGTACCATTTAGGAAGAGTGATATTTTGGACAGAAATTATGGCCACTTGAATAACAATCAGTAAATGAATGATCACTGTACACAATCATTTGTGGTCCCTGCTAAGCAAATGGTCTGAGGATCCCCCCCTCAGTTGTGTCCTAGGTCCCTTGTCCAAAAGGCAAGGCACACAAGTTTGATACACATGATATGTCAATACAAACATCTCTCATCTACTGCGTGACACATGGCTCATCCCTCATTGTCAGGGGGAGCAGTCAGTACCTCAATTTATCACCTGGCAATGGGACAGGAAGGAATTTGCTGTGTACTCACCACCTTGTGACTGCTGTGCTGCCCTCAAATGCCCATCCAGCTCTAGTAGGCCACCGCCAGAATGAGAGCCATTATGGGGTCATGGTCTGACGGGCACCAGACCCACGCTGGGAGGACAGTCCCAGCTGGGCCTCCATGATCTTTCGGGCCCATGTCTCAGGTCCTACCATCACTTGCAACAGTGGTTGTGGACCCCAGGGACCGCACCTTCTTGGACATGGCTCCCCAAATCCTTTTCTTCTGATGGGCGTTGACCTGCATACATGTCAGCATACCAAGATAAGAACATCGTGTCTTGCCCATACTGCCCAAAGTGTGGCATTAAATACAGGGAGATGACTACAAACACTTCCCAATATGCAGCTCTACCTACCACCCAGCTCAGACCCTACACTGACTAGGTAGGTCAACTGACATCTTGTGGGACATGATCTAGCAATGTGACAGAGATCAGAAACACTATGAGACACGTCACACATATGTGGCTTCTGGAAGGTAAACTCCTCAGCCATGAATGTATCAAAACACTCACAATGTGTGAGAATGATTCTCTGCATACAGTCCTTACAGGCTATTACCAGGGTACAAACTCTAACATCACACACAATTAACAATGAAGGGATTGGCATGGTGGGCACAGAAAGAGTTTAGCCTGTTCATGTATGGACATGTGCAAATACTGATGCAGACTGATGCCACTTCATGGGGCGGGGGTCTGTGTGTCTCATCATCAACACAAAACACACTTTTTGACATATGTGTCCATAATACATAGATTGCCTTCAAAATAACATAGGCATGCATTGTACATTTTCTGCAATGTGACGAGACAACCGAGTCACATATCATGGGTTATCAGTAAACAAACACTGTTTGCACTTATGCAATATCAGAAATGCAATGAGCCTGCACAGGACACATGACCAGTATGAAGGTGACAACAGGGCTGTAGAGTCATGGGACATGTCAAGGCTCTGAAACACCCATTGACAAAGATGCCAAGTGCACATCAGTCACAGATCATCAGCTCTCCCTTATACCATTTATATTCTTATCAGAGGATAGAGCCTCAATATGCTGCATATTAGTACTGGGGCAGAATTTGCCCTCACAACATGATGTGCCGGGATACAGGGAGTGAGCACAGTGCCACAGTTGCATAGCAAAAGTGATTCGACATCAGCCCAGGCTTGGACAAATACAGTGAGATACATTTGACAGGCCCCGGTCTCTGCAGGCTGAGCAGACATACCTACATGAAACTACGTTCTCAACACTGCCTTGAATGACAGTACATCATGTAGCCAACAGCCAATTGTCATGTGGTGTTTTTGTGCCAACCTGATTGGCAGAGTAAGTCAGGCTATGCCTTCCAAATTACAGTTTAGCAAGGGAAGATGTGGTTTGAAATGTCTGTGGCACCATACACATAGCTTATATTACACACAACTGACACATACAACTTGCATACACAGCTCATTCTGTCATGCAAATACATGTGCTCCCAAATTGATAACATCCATGAGGTAAGAGATGTCTGGGGATGACTGTTATGTCACCTAGTTATGTGCATCCAACATAATGTGGATCAGGCAACACTCAAAATACACGTACCACAATGTATCAGAACTCAACACCTGCCACTGAACACAAATAATTGCACATTGACTCTCCCATTGATGCACACTGACTGCACCTAAAGGGCTTTGAGTTCACATTCTGGCACACATAGTCACACTCTAGCCTGTGAGGATGGAATATATGTCGAAGTACAGAGAAAACTGTGCACATGAGACACTTACCTGTTCCTCTGGTGCACCATAGAGCTGTATATAAAAGGGTAGGACCTCAGACACCAACTTTTCCAACTCTTTGGTGAGAAGGGTGGGGCCCTATGATTTGCTGGACGTGGCATGATTGCTCCCAGAGGAGGTACTGTGGGAGTTGCAGACCTTATTTTATTTTATATCATTGTGATAAGGTGACACATATAAGGTAAGTCATCTATCATCCTCAAAGGTCAACTCAGATCTTTTGACTCAGACAGGAGTGTGAAATCAGATAATATGAACCAATAATCATCAAATATAACATAAATAATCAACATAATCAATTTGAGTCAGTAATTTAAGCACATCATGACCTATGTGGCCATGAATCACCACACCAGTTTAGTAAAGCTTAAAAATGTGTTGGCCTTTAGATTACCAATGCTAAGATCATGTAAATCATGTGCAAGACCAAATGATAGAAGTACAAAAACATCATAAGTTGTCAAAAATGCCTGAAGAATCTCAATCTAACTAAAGCATTTAACATTAGACACCCCAAAAGAATAATGCAGAATAACAACAGAATCCAGTGGAAAATAAAAAAAAGCCATACATTTAGTTTGTGCGGTTGAATGAATCACAATTAGTTAATACATTCAAAACCAAATATTAGGTCAGGCATCCCTAGCTAACACTCAAACTCAGAAAGCATGTGTGGGCTTCATGCAAAAATAAAAATAGGACAAAAATTAATTTGGAAAACATCTAACTATGGTGCTAACCAAAACAAGCGGTTGGATTTTCTAAGGAAGAAAAACCTGTGAGAAAGACAAATTCACATTGATTCTACCTCTCCTAAATAAATCAGCAATCAGTAGAATCTTCATCAGAAGAGCAGAGGAACATCAGGTCTTCATTAGTCAATCTCAGGACATGAAAGGGAAACAGTTCAGTAAATTTGGCCCTAATAAACAACTTTAGAATCACAGGCAAGAACAGAAAACACATCTAACTCAGAAACAAACTGGAACAGAACTAACTTGCATCTCTTAAACCTTTGACATATTAACCCCTTCGCTGCCAGGCCTTTTCCCCCTCCTGTGCCGAGCCTTTTTTTGGCTATTTGGAGCAGTTCGCGCTTAGTCCCTCATAACTTTTTGTTCACGTAAGCTACCCACGCCAAATTTGCGTCCTTTTTTTCCAACATCCTAGGGATTCTAGAGGTACCCAGACTTTGTGGGTTCCCCAGAAGGAGGCCAAGAAATTAGCCAAAAAACAGTGAAAATTTCATTTTTTTTAAAAAAATTGGAAAAATGGGCTGCAGAAGAAGGCTTGTGGTTTTTTCCCTGAAAAGGGCATCAACAAAGGGTTTGCGGTGATAAAATCACCAGCTTCCCAGCTTTCAGGAACAGGCAGACTTGAATCAGAAAACCCAATTTTTCAACCCAATTTTGGCATTTTACTGGGACATACCCCATTTTTACGATTTTTTGTGCTTTCAGCCTCCTTCCAGTCAGTGACAGAAATGGGCATGAAACCAACGCTGGATCCCATAAACCGCAACATTTCTGAAAAGTAGACAAAATTCTGAATTCAGCAAGGGGTAATTTGTGTAGATCCTACAAGGGTTTCCTACAGAAAATAACAACTGAAAAAGAAAAATATTGAAATTGAGGTGAAAAAAACATCAATTTTTCTCTAAGTTTTACTCTGTAACTTTTTCCTGCAATGTCAGATTTTCAAAAGCAATATACCGTTACGTCTGCTGGACTGTTCTGGTTGCGGGGATATATAGGGCTTGTAGGTTCATCAAGAACTCTAGGTACCCAGAGCCAATAAATGACCTGCACCCTGCAGTGGGTTTTCATTCTATGCCAGGTATACAGCAATTCATTTGCTGAAATATAAAGAGTAAAAAATAGCTATCAAGAAAACCTTTGTATTTCCAAAATGGGCACAAGATAAGGTGTTGAGAAGCAGTGGTTATTTGCACATCTCTGAATTCCGGAGTGCCCATACTAGCATGTGAATTACAGGGCATTTCTCAAATGGACGTCTTTTTTACACACTGTCTTACATTTGGAAGGGAAAAATGTAGAGAAAGACAAGGGGCAATAACACTTGTTTTGCTATTCTATGTTCCCCCAAGTCTCCCGATAAAAATGATACCTCACTTGTGTGGGTAGGCCTAGCGCCCGCGACAGGAAACGCCCCAAAGCGCAACGTGGACACATCACAGAAAACAGACCTGTTTTTAGCAAAGTGCCTACCTGTAGATTTTGGCCTCTAGCTCAGCCGCCACCTAGGGAAACCTACCAAACCTGTGCATTTCTGAAAACTAGAGACCTAGGGGAATCCAATAAGGGGTGATTTGTGTGGCTCGGACCAGGTTCTGTTACCCAGAATCCTTTGCAAACCTCAAAATTTGGCTAAAAAAACACATGTTCCTCACATTTCTGTGGCAGAAAGTTCTGGAATCTGAGAGGAGCCACAAATTTCCTTCCACCCAGCGTTCCCCCACGTCTCCCGATAAAAATGATACCTCACTTGTGTGGGTAGGCCTAGCGCCCGCGACAGGAAACACCCCAAAGCGCAATGTGGACACATCACAGAAAACAGACCTGTTTTTAGCAAAGTGCCTACCTGTAGATTTTGGCCTCTAGCTCAGCCGCCACCTAGGGAAACCTACCAAACCTGTGCATTTCTGAAAACTAGAGACCTAGGGGAATCCAAGATGGGGTGATTTGTGTGGCTCGGACCAGGTTCTGTTACCCAGAATCCTTTGCAAACCTCAAAATTTGGCTAAAAAAACACATGTTCCTCACATTTCTGTGGCAGAAAGTTCTGGAATCTGAGAGGAGCCACACATTTCCTTCCAACCAGCGTTCCCCCACGTCTCCCGATAAAAATGATACCTCACTTGTGTGGGTAGGCCTAGCGCCCGCGACAGGAAACACCCCAAAGCACAATGTGGACACATCACAGAAAACAGACCTGTTTTTAGCAAAGTGCCTACCTGTAGATTTTGGCCTCTAGCTCAGCCGCCACCTAGGGAAACCTACCAAACCTGTGCATTTCTAAAAACTAGAGACCTAGGGGAATCCAAGATGGGGTGATTTGTGTGGCTCGGACCAGGTTCTGTTACCCAGAATCCTTTGCAAACCTCAAAATTTGGCTAAAAAAACACATGTTCCTCACATTTCTGTGGCAGAAAGTTCTGGAATCTGAGAGGAGCCACAAATTTCCTTCCACCCAGCGTTCCCCCACGTCTCCCGATAAAAATGATACCTCACTTGTGTGGGTAGGCCTAGCGCCCGCGACAGGAAACGCCCCAAAGCGCAACGTGGACACATCACAGAAAACAGACCTGTTTTTAGCAAAGTGCCTACCTGTAGATTTTGGCCTCTAGCTCAGCCGCCACCTAGGGAAACCTACCAAACCTGTGCATTTCTGAAAACTAGAGACCTACGGGAATCAAAGGAGGGGTGACTGGCGGGGCTCGGACCAGGTTCTGTTACCCAGAATCCTTTGCAAAGCTCAAAAATTGGCTAAAAAAAACACATGTTCCTCACATTTCTGTGGCAGAAAGTTCTGGAATCTGGGAGGAGCCACAAATTTCCTTGCACCCAGCGTTCCCCCAAGTCTCCCGATAAAAATGATACCTCACTTGCGTGGGTAGGCCTAGCGCCCGCGACAGGAAACGCCCCAAAGCGCAACGTGGACACCACCAAAATTTTGGAAGAAAACAGAGGTGTTTTTTGCGAAGTGACTACCTGTAGATTTTGGCCTCTAGCTCAGCCGGCACCTAGGGAAACCTACCAAACCTGTACATTTCTGAAAACTAGAGACCTAGGGGAATCCAAGGAGGGGTGACTGGCGGGGCTCGGACCAGGTTCTGTTACCCAGAATCCTTTGCAAAGCTCAAAATTTGGCTAAAAAAACACATGTTCCTCACATTTCTGTGGCAGAAAGTTCTGGAATCTGAGAGGAGCCACAAATTTCCTTCCACCCAGCGTTCCCCCACGTCTCCCGATAAAAATGATACCTCACTTGTGTGGGTAGGCCTAGCGCCCGCGACAGGGAACGCCCCAAAGCGCAACGTGGACACATCACAGAAAACAGACCTGTTTTTAGGAAAGTGCCTACCTGTAGATTTTGGCCTCTAGCTCAGCCGCCACCTAGGGAAACCTACCAAACCTGTGCATTTCTGAAAACTAGAGACCTAGAGGAATCCAAGGAGGGGTGACTGGCGGGGCTCGGACCAGGTTCTGTTACCCAGAATCCTTTGCAAAGCTCAAAAATTGGCTAAAAAAAACACATGTTCCTCACATTTCTGTGGCAGAAAGTTCTGGAATCTGAGAGGAGCCACAAATTTCCTTCCACCCAGCGTTCCCCCACGTCTCCCGATAAAAATGATACCTCACTTGTGTGGGTAGGCCTAGCGCCCGCGACAGGAAACGCCCCAAAGCGCAACGTGGACACATCACAGAAAACAGACCTGTTTTTAGCAAAGTGCCTACCTGTAGATTTTGGCCTCTAGCTCAGCCGCCACCTAGGGAAACCTACCAAACCTGTGCATTTCTGAAAACTAGAGACCTAGGGGAATCCAAGATGGGGTGATTTGTGTGGCTCGGACCAGGTTCTGTTACCCAGAATCCTTTGCAAACCTCAAAATTTGGCTAAAAAAACACATGTTCCTCACATTTCTGTGGCAGAAAGTTCTGGAATCTGAGAGGGGCCACAAATTTCCTTCCACCCAGCGTTCCCCCACATCTCCCGATAAAAATGATACCTCACTTGTGTGGGTGGGCCAGGTGCCTCCAACAGAATAAGGCCCAAAACTTGTAGAGATACAGGGGATAGTACTGCGAGTTTATAAGGACATATTCTTTTATACATCTTTAGACTGACTCTGCTTTGGGGACCCACATACGTGAGGTGTCATTTTATTTGGGAGACTGAGGGGAACACTGGGGAGTAGGAATTTTGTGCTGGAGTGGTGATCGTACGAAGAAAAGTCAGGAAAATATGCTTTTTTTAAGCACATTTTGAGGTTTACAGAGGAGTCTGGGTAAGAAAATGTTGGGGGATCCACGCAAGCCACTCCTCCCTGGACTCCTTGGGGTGTCTAGTTTTAAAAAATGTCTGGGTTTGGTAGGTTTCCCTAGATGAAGGCTGCACACAGGACCAAAAACATAGGTGCCCTCTCCCCCCCCCAAACACAGGTAGTTTTGTAATATATCGTTTTGATGTGCCCACATACGTCCGTGATGTGCCAAACACTAAAATTTTGAAAAGAAACACACTTAGGTTATGTGAAAAAGACCCCTCACCCACCAACCAAGTTGGTGGCATGCTTCATCATCGGGGTCCCACCTGAGGCACCTAGCGTGTCATAGGTGTGCTGCGATGCCTGATTACAGCGGAGCAGGTTTGGTCATTTTTACCACACATACTGGTTGGATTTGGCACGAGGGTGAGTGATGGTTCAGTGGATCAAATTTTACTAACAAGAGCTTTCACAAAAATGAAAAGCACTGTTAGTAACTGAAAGGCAAAAAACTGAACCAATGACTCACAGCTCGTGAGCTGTAAAGCCGCGACAAGGCACCAACCGCTTTACAGTCCATTCACACAACTTTCATACATGACACACACAAGGCCATTCACACCGCCAGCCACGGGCCCAGCACATTACAACACTCACATCGACAGACAGCGCCACTCAAGGGCCCATCACTTACATACGCCCACATGCCTGATACAACAATCACACCAGCTGATGGGAGTGTGTGGACTGGTGTTTGGCTGGCAGTGTGTTGCAGTAGCCAACATCAAGTCAATATGTACAGTCTCAGCCAAGCCCCACTCCACACACAATGGCATCATATTTTGTTTTGTTTTTTTAAACAGAGGAACCCCTAACTAAGTAGAAAGAATTACAAAACAACAAACACAAAAGCTCTAACTAAGAACATGACAGAAATGCTAACCATGAAACTAAACACATGAAAATACAAAACAGACATGAGTTTACACTCATGGTTGTTCCCAGAAATTCTTCTGGGTGTGGTAATTCTTAAAACAAGCACCGACACACAGCCCAGGCTTTGAAGGACAATCTGGGCAGTACATTCGAGACTCCCTCCGGATACCTCTTCGAAAACACACTCTACATTTCTTAGCTGGAAAGTCTTTTTTGGGTGTGGGAGGAATGTGCCCAGCAAAGTGGCGATCTTTCAATCTAGCCACATCCTTCACCACTGCTTCTCTAGGAACTCTGGCCTGTTCCACCACAATAAGGCTCTCTATCACTGACTCCTGAAATTTCACAAATGTCATCTTTGAGTCTGGAGACCTATCCCTAAACACAATAAAAGCATTGAAGGTTGCTAAGTGGAAGAGGTGAAGTGCTAACTTCTTATACCAAACATAAGACTTACGAATTGCAGTATAAGGTTCCAACCTCTGGTCAACTCTATCTACACCTCCCATGTGCTTATTATAATCTAAAATGCACACAGGTTTGCGCACTTCAGCAACCTGGCCCCAAACAGTCACAGGGGAAGTACTCTCATCATGGATGGTACTTAGCATGTAGACATCCCTCTTGTCTGAAAATTTCAAAGCTAGCAGCTCCTCGTTCCGCAAGGCACAGCACTGTCCCCTCTCAAGTCTTTTACAGACAAGCTCCCTTGGATAGCCTTTCCGGTTAGAACGGATTGTGCCACAAGCAACTGTGTCCACTCTAAACAATTCCTTGAACAACTGCACACCAGTGTAGAAGTTATCTACATACAAATGGTGACCTTTGTTGAACAGTCGTCTACCAAGATCCCACACTATTTTCTCAGTAACTCCAAAAGTGGGAGGACAACCAGGGGGGTCAATATTGGAATCCCTACCAGTGTACACACGGAAACTATACACATATCCTGTCCTACTTTCAGACAGCATATACAATTTAATTCCATATCGTGCCCTTTTGCTAGGAATGTACTGCCTAAAAACCAAACGACCCTTGAAGAGGACCAAAGACTCGTCCACACTTATCTCTTTGCCTGGAACATAGACCTCCGAAAACCGATCTACAAAATGATCAAGGACAGGCCTAATCTTAAAAAGACGGTCAGAATCTGGGTGATCTCGTGGCAAGGCTAATGCATTGTCAACAAAATGCAGCATCCTAAGAAGAAGCAAATACCGATTACGACTCATGGTAGCTGGAAATATAGCTGTTGCCATCAAGGGACTAGTAGACCAATAAGAAGCCAGTGACGGCTTCCTTATCAACCCCATCAAAAAAGTCAAACCCAAAAACCTTTTTATCTCCTCCAAATTTGTGGGAATCCACTGGGCAGCTCTAGAGTGTGGCCTAAGTCTAGCAGCGTTGTCCCTCAAATGCTGCTCCGCATACAAATTAGTCTGCTCAACAATCTCTTCCAAAAACACATCATCCATGAATAACTCAAAGAAATTGATAGGCATAAAGTTCTCTGTATTGGCGTTACACCCCGGGAGACCAGTAAAGGCAGGCAACTCTGGCTGCTCCATGTTTGGGGCAACCCAGACATCAGGTCTTCTAACGGGAAACCTTTCAGCCCCAGGTTGCTGCACTATTGGCACATCAATGTCCTCCTCTAAAACAGAACCTTCATCTGCACTGAGTGTGGCTTCATCATCAGAAGATTCCCCTCCAACAGAAACATCACTGCCAGAATCTCTGACTTCCTCCTCTGCCTCAGATGCAGAGTCCGTCTCATAGTCATGATCAGACTGTGACTCAAAAAGCATACCAACCACCTGCTGAGCGGTCATCCTGCGGCTAGCCATGATCTCTCCTGCTAAAATTAACTGGACAAATTCACCACCAACAACCAGCACTGTGTAAGACAAGTAACAAAGTGTAGCTTTGTTAGTAAGAGTTACAAACTCAAAAACTATACCGCTCACTTGCCTGAAAAAGCTTGATTCACCAGCAACTACACAGCAATCACCAATGATATCCCACTAAAAAGAAAGAAAGAAAGGCAAATTAGAAATAAGACAAAACAAATATCATTGTGCACAAACCTAAGGACAATTTCACACACAATCCTGCATTTAGTACACCCCCTACAAACATGTCATTCATGCATGGCAACAATACTCCTTTGGAGTAAATTGTTTTTACTTACCTAAAACATGCAACTGTGCAAACTGCAGGTCAACCACCGCCAAAACCGCAAGGAGCCACAGCAAACAAAGCAAAAGCTTTGAACTAGAACAAAAAGGAGGAAAACATTTTTTATCACAAATGCAAAGACTTCTTCAGTTGACAAACAGCCCACCATCAAACATTTTAGAAATTGGTGCCTAAGTGGATTCTGCCATAGGGGCAGATGGGCCTACTAAAAAAATAGGCCTGTCTGCCCCAAGGAAGCCAAAAAATACCTTTAGTACTGTGTCCCCATGGAGAGCGACCCTTGCCAAAGGGGACAGCCCTCAAACAAAAAAAAACCAAAAAAAACACACACAACACTATCCCTGGTGCCTAAGTGGCTTCTGCCCCCTTGGGGGCAGGTGGGCCTAAGAAAATAGGCCCATCTGCCCCCAGGGGGTGTAGAAATGGCCAACAGGTCAATGCCCCCCTTGGGGGGGCGCCCCGTGACCAAGGGGACGCCCCCCCACAAAAATAAACAAATAAAAAAAAATCCCTGGCGTTCTAGTGGTTTCTGCCCCCCTTGGGGGCAGATCAGCCTAAAAATAATAGGCTGATCTGTCTCCAAGGGGTGCAGAAATGGCCTGGGTACATGTGCCCCCAAAGTGGGGGGCGACCCTTGCCCAAGCCCCCCCCCCATCCACTAACACACACACAGACACACACTATCCCTGGTGTCTACGTGGCTTCTGCCCCCCTTGGGGGCAGGTGGGTCTAGAAAAATAGGCCCATCTGCCCCCAGGGGGGGCAGAAATGGCCAACAGGTCAATGCCCCCCTTGGGAGGGCGCCCCGTGCCCAAGGGGACGCCCCCCCACAAAAATAAACACATAAAAAAAATTCCCTGGCGTTCTAGTGGTTTCTGCCCCCCTTGGGGGCAGATCAGCCTAAAAATAATAGGCTGATCTGTCTCCAAGGGGTGCAGAAATGGCCTGGGTACATGTGCCCCCAAAGTGGGGGGCGACCCTTGCCCAAGCCCCCCCCCATCCACTAACACACACACACACACACTATCCCTGGTGTCTACGTGGCTTCTGCCCCCCTTGGGGGCAGGTGGGTCTAGAAAAATAGGCCCATCTGCCCCCAGGGGGGGCAGAAATGGCCAACAGGTCAATGCCCCCCTTGGGGGGGCGCCCGTGCCCAAGGGGACGCCCCCACACAAAAATAAACACATAAAAAAAAATCCCTGGCGTTCTAGTGGTTTCTGCCCCCCTTGGGGGCAGATCAGCCTAAAAATAATAGGCTGATCTGTCTCCAAGGGGTGCAGAAATGGCCTGGGTACATGTGCCCCCAAAGTGGGGGGCGACCCTTGCCCAAGCCCCCCCCCATCCACTAACACACACACACACACACACACTATCCCTGGTGTCTACGTGGCTTCTGCCCCCCTTGGGGGCAGGTGGGTCTAGAAAAATAGGCCCATCTGCCCCCAGGGGGGGCAGAAATGGCCAACAGGTCAATGCCCCCCTTGGGGGGGCGCCCGTGCACAAGGGGACGCCCCCACACAAAAATAAACACATAAAAAAAAATCCCTGGCGTTCTAGTGGTTTCTGCCCCCCTTGGGGGCAGATCAGCCTAAAAATAATAGGCTGATCTGTCTCCAAGGGGTGCAGAAATGGCCTGGGTACATGTGCCCCCAAAGTGGGGGGCGACCCTTGCCCAAGCCCCCCCCATCCACTAACACACACACACACACACACTATCCCTGGTGTCTACGTGGCTTCTGCCCCCCTTGGGGGAAGGTGGGTCTAGAAAAATAGGCCCATCTGCCCCCAGGGGGGGCAGAAATGGCCAACAGGTCAATGCCCCCCTTGGGGGGGCGCCCCGTGCCCAAGGGGACGCCCCCCCACAAAAATAAACACATAAAAAAACATCCCTGGCGTTCTAGTGGTTTCTGCCCCCCATGGGGGCAGATCAGCCTAAAAATAATAGGCTGATCTGCCCTCAAGGGGGGCAGAAATGGCCCTAAAAGACATGCCCCCCAAAGGGGAGCGACCCTTGCCCAAGGGGGCGCCCCCCCATCCACTACACACACAATCCCTGGTGCCTAAGTGGCTTCTGCCCCCCTTGGGGGCAGATGGACCTAAAAAAAATAGGCCGATTTGCCCCCAAGGGGGGTAGAAAAGGCCAACAGTTCTCTGCCCCCTTGGGGGGGGCGCCCCTTGCCCAAGGGGGCACCCCCCCACATAAATACACATAAAAATAAAAAACCCTGGTGATCTAGTGTTTTCTGCCCCCCTTGGGGGCAGATCTGGCTAAAAAGTAGCCAATCTGCCCTCAAGGGGGGCAGAAATGGCCCTAAAGGACATGCCCCCCACAGGGGAGCGACCCTTGCCCAAGGGGGCGCCCCCCCATTCACTACACACATAATCCCTGGTGCCTAAGTGGCTTCTGCCCCCCTTGGGGGCAGATGGACCTAAAATAAATAGGCCGATCTGCCCCCAAGGGGGGCAGAAAAGGCCAACAGTTCTCTGCCCCCTTGGGGGGGCGCCCCTTGCCCAAGGGGGCACCCCCCCCAACATAAATGCACAGAAAATAAAAATCCCTGGTGATCCAGTGGTTTCTGCCCCCCTTGGGGGCAGATCCGCCTAAAAAGTAGGCCAATCTGCCCCCAAGGGGGGCAGAAATGGCCATAACACACATGCCCCCCAAAGGGGAGCGACCCTTGCTCAAGGGGCCGCTCCCCGACACAGAAACAAGAAAGTGAAACAAAAAAAAGAAAATCCCTGGCGTCTAGTGGGCATTCCTGCTGCCCGATCGCAATGCGATCGGGCAGCAGGAATGCTCAAAGAGACACCGGGGGAAAGGAAAAGCCTTTCCTTTCCCCCGGTGCCTCTTTAGCCCAAACCCCCTACCCACCGGGAAGAGGAACTCACCTCTTCTCCGTTCGCCGCACAGGAAGCAAATGGCTTCCTGTGCGGCGAAATCCCCATAATGAAGTCAGCGCGCGATCGCGCGCTGACGTCATTATGGGGGGGTGGGGGGGGTCGGGGGTGGAAGGGGAAGGGCTTCCCCTTCCATCCCTGACTTTGGGGGTGGGGGGAAGCACACAGAGGGAGCGAGAGCGCTCCCTCTGGGCTGTGTGCCGAGGACGTAGTGGTTACGTCCTCGGCACAGCAGCACTGTGCCGCAGGACGTAACCACTACGTCTGCGGCACAGAAGGGGTTAAAGTCCCAAAAGTTACAAACCAAGCCTCTGTTGGGCAAGGCTATGAAATGGTTTAGTTTGCAGCCAATAACACATAATTGGGGCTTCCGATGTATCTCTTCACATTTTCTGCATTTCCGATTGGCTTACGCTGTCACTTCTCTCTTGTCTCTGGACACCAGCTTCCATGATTAAATACATTTACATGCAATGTGGAAACATAACATGTGCTTCCTGCCAAAAAGTAAAACTCGAGCAAGAACAAAATATGCAACATGAAAACACGTAATTGAGCACTAAGGCTCATTGCTTAGAATTAATAGTTTTTATCTCAAAGAAAATATGCAACATGAACAGTAAAAGCAGGATAGAAATTTCGACTGTGGAAGTCACACAGGATGTTTGAAGAAACATTATTTTGCAAACTTAGCATTCTTTTAAACATCATGCCTCTGGAAAGTTACAAAAACACGAGGCCTCTTTAACTAATGCCAAAACATGAAGAATAAAAGATTTCTTTTGAATTTAAACCATTAACCTTTTATTACATATTAATAATCATTTTGTCAGTATATTTAATCATGATTAAACAAAATACATTTGTATTAGACATTATGCAAATTCATGTCGAACTTCATTATGGCTGACAACAGAGTAAGCACATTTCAAAGCACACGTTTTATTTCCTAGCACACAGTTTCAGTTAGGTCTTTCAATACACATTATTTCACATTATATTTTAGTGATACATTTTTATTAATAATGTTTGCTCTCTAACAATCCCTCCTCTGATGACTATATGTGTAGTCACAAAAGAAAAGCTTATTAATACTTGTATGAATACTAATGAGGCAATTCAAAACTTAGACCTACGTTATGACTTTGGGGGTAAATACCGCCTACCGCCGGGGCAACGGCAGCCAAAAGACCATTGCAGCAGCTAACATTCGTCTGCCAAATAATGACCACAGCCGGATTTCCGCCACAAGAAGGCCAGAAATCCAGCTGTGGCCATGCTGGCGGATGGCGTTAAGGTGGCGCTGCTACCACCAGTAGCATCACGCCAGTAGACCGCCGCCAGTCATATTATGAAAAATAATACGGCCTGGCGGTGTTCTGCTGGTGGGCGCTGCTGGCAGTAGCAGCGCCGCCCCGTCCCCTGCCAGGAGACAACCTGGATCCAGGTAAGTTGGGTTTCTGACGGGTGAGGCGGGTGGGGGGTGTTGTGTGTGTGTGGGGGTGTATGCATGAGTGTGTGCGTGAATGCAAATGTATGTGTAGTGTTGTTTACGTGCATGTATGCATGTGTGAGAATGCATGTAAGTATGGATATGTGAATGCGTGTCAGTATAAATGTGGTGCGGATGTGTACATAAATGTATGGATGCATGCGTGTATACCTGTGTGAGTGGGAATGTGTATGCATGGTGCATGTCTACGTGTGTGTGTGTAGGTGGGTGGGGGATTGGAAGGGAGGAGCGTGGATGGAGGGTGGTGGGGGGCGTCTAGGGAGTTGTTGGGGGCAGGGGGCCTCCTATCAGTGACAGGGAAGGAATTCCCTGTCACTGATAGGGCCTACCACCATGGTTTTCATGGCATTGCGAACGCCATGAAAACCATGTCGGTAGGCAGGGTCAAAATGCATGTGGTGGTACATTAGCGGCCGCCAGGTTGGAGATTCTGATCTCCAGCCCAGCGGCTGCTACCACCATGGCGGTCAGAATGGTACATTAGCGGGTTGGCTTCAGCCAACCCGCCAATGTCATAATGTGGCAGTATGTACCACCAGCCTGTTAGCAGTACCACCGTCACATTACCACCGACCGTCAGGGTCAAAATGACTCCCTTAGTTTGTTTAGAATATCTACTATTTCTCAGTTTTCTCCAGGTTTCATAATTTCTCTGGTCATGAAAGTATTTGCTTCTCATCTTTTCCATTGTAATTTCTTCCCTCCTCTGTTCATTTTTCATCAATTGTCTTTGTATGAATCTACACAAGTTTTTAAAATCCAATTATGCAAATTAGTCAAGCAGCCACTATTAACAATCGTTTCAGTATCATTCCCACAACACTTGGACCAAGATCTCCCAACCAATTTTTCACTTCAGAAAAAAAAGTTTGCCTATACGTTCCCACACACTTGGCTCTTTCAGGTCTGAATTTAAATCTGTTGAATTCTTAATGAAATTTATCAGGGATAAATGTACAACAATGTTTTGTTTTAAGTGTCTGACACACTCCGCCTTCCTTTGCTAAAAGGATGTCAAATACAAGACGTTTCTGAAGAACCATTGAACATACCACAACCATTTTAGTATCCATCAATATAATTGCTCCAGAAAAATCTGTTTGCATTACATCTACAATAGTCGACGGCTTTCTAATTTTCATGTTGTTCAGAACAACTCCTACAGAAGGAATAATTGCTCCAAAGTCCAAATATATCTCCAATTATTTCACAATAACTTGCCCTTTTTGATCTTGGTCTCAGGTTCTCATGTGTTTCGTCTATGTTGTCAACTTGATAGAATTTAGGAAAAAACACTCCCAGGTAGCAAGTGCCATACCATCCCTTAGGTGGACGATAATAAGCACTTTTCCCACAGATGTAATAAGCCCCAGGAATCGCAGGATCTGTCCATCCAGCATAAAGTCCAATGTATTCTTAAAAAGAAATACATGTCTGCATTCACTCGTTCCCACAAATTTAGTATCAGTTCTGGATTGTGGTCTACATGTACAAAGCTTTCCTACATGTTAGTAGTCTAAAGCAAGCTTCCCTTGTGTGCTAGTTACACTATATGCATTATCATTCTTGTACCTGTGTTTCACTAAACCCTTCTCTATCTTCTTCAATTCTTTTCTTCTACCATCAGTCTGATCTAGGAAAGTTTTCTTAACTGGTGAAAGTGTACATGTTGAATTATTGCGATGGGGATACGCAGTCCCAAATGTTAGTGTAGGTTCAAAGAAACCTCCTACAATGTGAATGTTCTTTTAACAATATACTCAAATGTTGGTTAACTGGAACAAAAGAAAAGACTAAATCAATATTTGAATAGAAATATTGAATGTATTCTTGATTATAAAATCTTGTTAATAGAAGACTGCAACTATTTCCATATGTTAGTGGTCAGCTAAGATATGTAATTCCTTCTTGCACTAATGAAGGAATTTTTGTGCACACATAGCACTCTCTCGCATCCATTGTCTCAACATAGTCATCCAATAAGCGATAGAAAACTTTAGAAGAAATATCTCTGTGTGAAATGTTTAAATGTAAGTATTTCTCATCCCTATTAAACCTTTATAATTTAGAAAGTGAAGTAGTCTCTGGAGGAGGTGTATAATTAGTTTCAACTTTATCAGAAACACTCATTCTTATAATCAACAACAAACTTATCAACACACATACAACTACTAAGCCAAAACACATACACTTACGGCACCCATTGTATCTATTGCGATTGCAATTTGTATCCATGACCTGAAAAGAATCAAAGCGAAAGAAAGAGAAAAATAGACTTAATTATGCAGCCAAACAAAAATCTAAAATAATCTTCAGTCTTTCTTGAAATTGTTTACAGCAGCTTTTAGACTTCCTCTAGAACTTTGTCAAACATCGGTTTAGCAGCTTTGTCAAAATCAGTTTCAAATGTCTCTTGTTAGATCACAATCTGCTGATCACCAGCTATTACTTCCAGCATATAATGTCTCTCTTGTTCAAATGGCAATGAGATTTCAAAACTTAGTTCAAATGCAGTTTCAAGTTCCAAAAAGTAGAACTGGATTGTCACGGTCAAAACAAAAGGACATAAACTTGTGTTCCCGCTCATCAGCTACAAGGTATGCCCATTCAGGACCTGAGTATCTTCGACTCCCTTTTGTCTTTGATCTTCAATTTGCACTTGGCTCTTCTTCACTCAGATCTGTACCTTCTGTTGTTTTTGTATCCTCATTTATGCTCGACATTACATCAGGAATCTTTTCTGTTTCATGCAGTGTAGGCCACTTGTCTCCTTTCACAGTATTTCTAGACACTGATGGCAAAACTGGACTTATGATTCTTTTTGGTTGAGCAGGTTTTTGACATGCACTGCTTTGACTTTGTCTTGCTTCACCTGCACCACCAGCTATTTCAGGAGGAGTCAAATCTGCATGACTTTTATTCAACTCAACTCCACTTTTGGCTTTTTCAGCAAATGAGATCTGCCTTATTTCTTTTCCCCAAGCGTCTGCTTCTGGGAGAGTCCTCCTTAAACTAGACTCTCCTGATACACCAGCTTCTAATTCTGCTGATAGAGGAATGTCAGCACTGACCTCTATTTCATCTCTCTCTTTTGCACTGTCCTTATTTTTGCAGTCTCTTGCTCAGTCTTTGTCACTTGTTCTTCTTGAGACTGGACAACTTCTTCTGATGCACTTAGCAACACTGGATCTTCTCCTAGAAGATATGTCACTTTCTGAGTCTGACTTGCATGGGCCCAGTTCAGAACTCCAGCACATTTCACAGCAGTTGTTCTCACCAGAATAATCTGGTATCGACCCTTCCACCTAGGCTCCATGCAAGTCTTCCGCACATGCTTTTTGATCACCACCCAATCACCAGCTCGAAGACTGTGACACTGGTCTTAGGATGTTGACATGGCTATTGCTTTTACCTGGTGAGACAAAGATCGAACCACATCAACTAGATCCTTGCAATAATCCAACATCAAGTAATATGTTATGTTTACAGGTGCATTTGCAGGAACAGCTGGCAATCTCATTGCTCTGCCCATCAGTATCTCATGGGGAGAGAGTCCAGTCTGTCTTTCTGGTGTACTTCTCATGCTCATTACAAACAATGGTAAAGCATTTGGCCATTTCAGATTTGTGGATGCACACATTTTTGCCAATCGAGCTTTCAAAGTTCCATTAATTTGTTCTGCTTATCCAGAAGCTTCAGGATGGTAGCTACAATGCAGCTTCGGCTCAATGTTTGTGGCTGAACATAGTAATTTAATCACCTCGTTATCGAAGTGACTTCCTCTGTCTGATTCTAAAGAGGCCGGGCACCTGAAACGTGGGATCAACTCTGTAAGTAAAAGTTTTGCCGCTGTGAGGCTATCATTTCTACGTGTGGGATAGGCTTCAATCCAGTGACTAAATATACAATCACCAACATGTGTCTCAAACCACCACACACAGGCATCTCAATGAAATCCATCTGCATTCTGTTAAATGGACCACCTGCTCTTCCAGTGTGACTCAAATTGACAACAGTTCCTTTTCCCACCTTCATTTGTTAACATGTAATGCATCTGTGACTAATTGCTTCAACAACCTATCTAAACTTTTGATTGAACCAGGATTGCTTAAATGTTCGTATAATTGCCTCTCTGCCAATGTGTGTTTGACCATGATAATATCTTGCCATTTGCATCAGTAGGCAGTTTGTCAAAACCACCTGCCCTTCATTTGAAACACGAATTTCGTCAATATCTCTCTGTGTGCAACCCGATTTTATCCAGTTTTTCTTTTCACCATCTGGAGCCTCATCTTGGAGTCTCTTTATTTCCTCCTGTCAATTACTGTCAACATGTAACTTTGACTAGTCTCATCAGTATTCATTGCACCAACATTTTTCCATTCTTCATTGAATGTAACAGAATTTAACACAATTTAATGTACAGAATCGAGCAACCTGATGCACATAGGAATTTCCCATGGAGATGAAATCACCCGATCTCTGGTAAGCACTGTACTTGACCACAGCAAGTTTTTCAGTCAATTGTAGGGCTTGTAACAAATCATGAATTCTATCACCATTTCTAATAGGTGAGCCCGATGAGGTCACAAAACATCTCTGGGACCATAACTGCCCAAAGTCGTGTATAGCACCAGACCCATACTGGCTGTCTGTAAAAATCGTAAATTTTGGTTGTGCAGAAATGCATCATGCTCTAGTAAGAGCTACCGATTCAGCCACTTGTGCAGAAGATACTGTTTAAAGCCATGAAGCTTTGGGTATACCAGAAACTGTGCACACAGCATAGCCATATCTCAAAGTTTCTGCATTGTCTCTTAGACAGGAACCATCAACAAAAATGATTTGATCATTTATCTTTAATGGAGTATATTGAATATCCGGCCTGGGTTTGGTGCACAGCTCAGTAACCTCTAGGCAGTCATGTTCAACTTCATTAACATTTTGAGATTCAGCATTGTCTATTGAGAGCAGAGTTGCTGGATTAAGCAAAGTGCAATGCTTAAGGGACACATTCTGCAAACTTAAAATTAACAATTCATATTTTGTCAAGTAAGCGTTTTTAAATACTGAGTTTTGGTCCTGCTAAGCAAGACCTCAACCAAGTGAGGGACCAGAACAGTTAAAGGATGTCCCATCACAATGCTCTCTCACTGAGTGAGACTCAAACCAACCGCAGCCACATGTTTTAAGCAGCTGGGCAAAGCTGCGGCAACAGGATCCAATGTAGCTGAAAAATATGTTACAAGACGGTTTATGCCACCAAGTACCTTTGTGAGGACAGAAAGCACATAGCAATCATGCTCATGACAAAACAGTAAAAATGTTTTTGTGTAGTCAGGCATTCCCAGAGCTGGTGCTCCACATAGACTCCCTCTCAGCTCAGTAAAAGCTTTCATACAAGCTTCCTCAAAGGGGACTGGATTTGTTATGTCTTTGTGGGTCAATCTCAGAAATGGCTTGGAAATAACAGAGAAGTTGGGAATCCATTGGCAACAATAACTCACCATTCCCAAAACATCCTGACATCTCTTTGAGTAACAGGTTGGTTCATTTGCAAAGTAGCTGTAACCCTTTCTCTGGACACTTTCCTTGGACCTTTCTCTATCTGATGTCCCAAGTATTTCACTTCTTTTTGACAGCACTGAAATTTTGCTGGGGACATTTTGGGCCTCATTATGACGTTGGTAGTAAATACCAAATACCGCCGAGCTGACTGCCGCCATCATACCACTGTGGAGGCGGACATCCGTTTGCCAGATTGTAACACTTACATACAAAACTGACAGAAAACAGCCACAACCAAAAATCTGCCAGACCCACTGAACTTGATAAACTGTCAGTACCACCTATACCGTTACCCCACCAATACTACACCCTCCAAATAATGACCCAGAAATCACCAGAGAGGATATTCAATAGTGGTAAACCATTGGTGCTGAACACTGCCATGGCAAAAATGGCCACCGAGAGACAAAGCAAGAAAACATTGGCCAGAACAAAAAAACAACACCTGACAAAAATACACACACCCCACCAGCAGCACTATAAAACATACACCCTCATCACACACAATCCTTTGCTAACATGAGAAGACGGCTACACTTTGCGATGCCAATCCAAAGGAGAACTGCGCACACATATCACAACTACCTATTCATCTGACATGCACCACACTTCCCACTACATCACATATCACCCTCTGTACAACGTACACAAACCACACAACACCCATGTCCCCACAAGGCACTCCTGGTTCACTGATGAGGAGTTGCGGTTCATGGTTGAGGAAATAGTCAGAATAGAGCTACAGCTGTTTGAAGCACAGGTCCAGCAGATTTCCGATGCCAGGAAGATGGAGCTATGGTGGAGGATCATGGACAGGGTGAATGCCGTGGGACTACATCCACGCACAAGGGACAACATAAGGAAGAGGTGGAACAACCTACGGGGAAGGTGCATTTATTGCAGCAAGGCACCAGCTCACCATCAGGAGGACTGGCGGTGAACCTCCACCTCCTCCCCCACAGCTAACAGCATGGGAAGAGCAAGTCTTGGCAATCTTGTATCCTGAGGGACTCATTGGAGTAGCCAGAGGACTGGACACTGGTGAGCCAAAATGTACTACCTATCACCCCCCATACCTGCATGCCACCACGACCCCTCACCCTGACACCCATCACACCATTCCATCCCACACAGTGCACCACCACAATTAACAATATGAAATGTCAAGCCCTGCATGCCATACCCACTGCATGCACATCCCTTCTAGCCTCGCACGTACACCCACCACCAATGCATGCACAGCATGGAGAATTAACAATCCCACAATCCATCACCATACACAATCAAAGGTGGCAGGGCAACAGCAATAACATTGGGGAAGGTAGTAATGCAGAATATGTCACAGAGGTGTAGCATAATACACCACTTTTATCCCCACAAGTGCCCCAGCCAATCTCAGCGGTGCGGAGGCCACGGCTACCCAGTCCCCCACCAGACGATGCCCCCGGAGATGACAGCAACTCTGGAGTTTTGGATCTGGATGAACTCTCTGGCCAATCAGGAATCACTGGTCAGTAGGCTACCCCATCCCACACCCAGTCCACTACTAAGCCCCCCCTCAGAATCCACCACAGCAGCCACCCAACGTTCCCAGACCTCTGACCCCAGGACACATCAATCAGTAGTGTGCCCACCTGTACAGGGACCCCAGTCCACACCTCACAGGCAAGACAATGAGGGTCCTGGGGTCAGTGGGAGTGGGCACACCATTCAGGGGACACAGGCACAGGGGACCAGGAACGGTCAGAGGACAGCTGTGCGCCAGGGGGAGGAAAGGCCCAGGGAACCGACTGCCCAGGAGGCACTCACTAATGTCCTGGGGGCTTACCAACAATTCCAGGACAAGAGGGTCAGGTGTTAAACATCATGCAGGAGAACGAGTGGCCCTGAATACCACCATGGTCTCCTTTTCAGGGATGCTGGGTGACATGGCCAACATCATGAGGGAGAACACAGCACACCAGCGGGCCCCTTCCACTAGCCTGTGCACTGACCAGCCCTCCACATCTGCTACAGCTAGTGGACAGGAGGACCTGCCACAGGACCCACAGGCCACTAGCACCCATCCCCCTGCAGAAGGTGAACCACCCCTCAAACGGTATCTGCGACCCAGACAGACACTAGAGACAGTTGCCAAGATGAAGCCCACCGCCAGGAAATTAGCCCCTCCTGAACTTCCCCCTTGTGACACATTGTGTCACCTTGTCCACTTTGAACTGACATTGCTCCTCTTCCAATGGGCCCTTGGACATGCAACTGGACTGTGCAACAAACAGACTGACACACTACATTGGACTTTTCCCAACCATCACCCCACTCTATTGCACTTTGCATTGTATACCAATTTTTAATAAACACCCTTGGACACAACTTGCGTAATAGTGCTTTATCTGAAGGTAATGTGCAATGTGTTGAACTGGAATGAACTGCATGATCCTGTGAAAATGTCCTGTAATATTTTGATCCATTCTACATATGTGTTTCAGCGGTCTGTACACATCACAGCATTACAATGTTGTAATCACAGCAACATCTGCAAAGGTAGTGACTGGCATTATGCCACAGCCACACATCACAACATTGAAATGGAGAAATGTAAAGTTCAACAGTCTTACCTGAGTGTCAATGGAAGTACTGCTGTATCATATGTGTCCTGTTGTCCATATCCTCCTACTCTTCCTTCTCCTTACTGTGCTCAGTGTCCACTGCTTCCACAGCTGCATTGTCACCCCCACTCCTTCTGCAGTTAGGGCACATGGCGTCTGAGTGCCAAGTTGTGTAACATGCAGCACACAACAACAATCCTGCAGACCTTCTCAGGGGAGTTGCATAGGCATCCGCCTGTTAGATGGAGGCACCCGAACCTGGCCTTCAGAACACCGAAGGTACTTTCAACAATCCTCCTGGTACACCCATGAGCATCATTGTATCTATTCTCGGCCCCTGTTCTCATATTCATAACAGGGGTCAGGAGCCAGGACAGGTTTGGGTAGCCGGAATCACTTGCAAGAAATGAGGAACACACATTAGCCTTGCACAATGGCAGGGGGTATGACTCCTGAAGGCATACAATGACATACACTTGGTGGAGACTCAGGCTCACTTATAAGTCACACTCTGTGCCTCTGTAGTTGTGTCATCAGCTTTGGGAAGCTGCTATTCCTCAGGATACCTGGCAGTGATGTGGGAAATGTAGTGGTTAGCAAGGCACACCATCTGGACATTGAGTGAGTGGAAACTCTTCGTATTCCTGTACACTTGTTCATTGGCCCTGGGGGGGACTAAGGCAATATAAGTCCCGTCAATGGCCCAAATAACATGTGGTATATGTCCCATTACATAGAATCCTGCCTTCACAGTGGGTAATTCATCTACCTGGGGGAATGCGATGTAGCTGCACATGTGTTTGAGCAAGGCTGGCAAAACCTTTGAAAGCACAATAGAGAACATTGGCTGTGACATTCCTGCAGCCAAGCCCACTGTCTCCTGGAAAGCACCAGTTGCCAGGAATTGGAGCACTGACAGTACCTGCACAAGAGGTGGTGTTACTGTTGTGCAACGGATAGCAGGTAGCAGATCAGGCTTCAATTGTGCACACAGCTCTGTGATTGTTGCCCTGTCCAGACGATAGGTGAGTATGATGTGCCTGTCCTCCAGTATAGCCAAGTCCACAAGGGGTCTGTACACGGGTGCTTGCCTCATCCTCCTATTCCTCCACAGTTATTGGTACCTAAGAGACCCAAAAGTAAGAAGGGAGTTACAGCAGGAACTTTGAACACACTACAGCAGTGTACACAGAGCATTCTTGTATGTTGGATACTGGAATTGTCTAGGTGTGTACATTCGACTATAATGATGCACTTTCAAATCAGTACATGTGTACTGGCTGTAGAAAATGGCAACACATGTCCTGTATGCAGTGACAGGAAGAAGTGAACTCACTCCGCTGGCGTTCACTTCAAGGTGGGAGGAGGTCTTTACCGCCATGCAATTCCTCATTGGCTAACATGGCCCTCTATGGAGTATGGGAACCAATGAGGATCAACGCCGGTGGTGACTGTGTTCACTGCCGCGAACGTGACCGCCATTTTTTTTACCACTTCACTGGATTCCTATCTTTCCACAAGACGACATCTCCACTGTGTATGCTGCTGTGGCCTGTGCCTGGAACCTGCCATGGCTCGTGCAACAGGGGAAAAGGCCCCAGCCTTCACGTCGAAAGAGTTGGAGAGGATCGTGGATGGGGTCCCACCCTGTATGGGCCTCCAGACCAACAGGTGAGTACGCCATTGGTACGTTGCATGTGACATGGCTGCATGTAGATCTGTGTGTGTGCTGGCAGTGTGTCATTTGGGAGGTATGGCTGGTGGCAGTGTTAATATAGAGGTACGGGTCATGTGTGTGCCTGAAGAAGGGCGAATGCAGTTTGTAGGCCATATGTGTGACAGGCTGGATTGTCCGGTTCATGGTGTCCCTCTGTTTTTGTTTCCTCTGCAGGTTAGTGCCCATCAGAAGAAGGCGATGTGGCGTGCCATTGCCAAGGACGTGCGGACCCTGGGGGTCCATAGCTGGCGGAGCACCTTCTGCAGGAAATGGTGGATGGACCTGAGAAGCTGGGCCTGGAAGACCGCAGAGGCCCAGCTGGGAACGGCCTCCCAACGAGGGAGGGGTGCCCGTCAGAACCTGACCCCCCTGATGGCCCGCATACTGGCGGTGGCCTACCCAGAGCTGGATGGGTGCTTGAGGGCATCACCGCAGCCACAAGGGGGTGAGTACAGTGTGTTTGACCACCAACTCTGTTGCCTGGCACGGGATTTGGGTGCAGGGACAGTGGATGCCCCAATATGCCAGTTGAGACATTGCTGCATGGTCCAGCTTATGTTTATTGGGTGAAGTGTATGTTTTTCAGAGCTAGGTAGCTGGCTACCATGACAGACAGGGCTTAGTTGGTCTCAGTAGGTGTGAAGATGGCAGTGTTTGAATCCTACCTGCTGTGGTACTTAGCCAATGGTATGCCAGTGTGGTCCATACTTTCCATTCTAAGTCTCAGTATGTGACAGTGATGTGTATGCCATCTGTGCTGTTGGTGCTGTGATTGACCCTGTGCTCCCTTTCTTTCTCCCCCCCTCTGTTTTTGTTATCCTGCCCATGTGTGCATTAGCATCATCTGGTGAAGGAACAGGGGCACTGGCGAGTGAAGGAGCTGCAGCCCATGGAACCCAGGAGTTCACCGACGCAGAGGGAACCAGTGGGACAGAGGGCGAGGGGAGCAACACGGGGGGACAGGAGCTGATATCACTGACTCTGATTCCTCCTCCAATGAGGAGCTCCCTGGTGGTGGCGGACTACTCTGGGACCACCCCTGCTACAGGTTCTACCACCACACCCGTACCAACACCGCCCTCCCAGTAGCCCCCCACTGAGTTGCCCTTGCCCGCTCACCCAGGAGGGTGGGCGTCTCCTTTGCCCCAGGCACCTCAGGCCCTGCCCCAGTCGGCCCTGCTGCCCTCAGTGAGGAGGCTATTGACCTCCTGAGATCCATCTATGTAGGGCAGTCAACCACAGTAAATTCCATCCAGGGGCTGGCATCCAGGTGCATCAATGCAATGCCTTCCTGGAGAGCATTCACAGTGGCTTGGTGGCCCTACAGACATCATTTCAGGCTCTTGCCTCTTCACTGATGGCAGCCAGTGTCCCTGTTTCTTCCGTCCCCCCTCCAACTACCACTTCCCACTCCCAGGCTCCTCACCACAAACCCATCCCACGCACACATTCTGACAAGCATGCACACAAAACAACAGACAAGACTCGCACAGACAAACACAGGCACCACACATCAGTCCACAAGCACACACACAGCCAACACACAGATGCACACACAACATTATCCACTGCCTCCACTGTCACCCCTCCTCCTCCTTCCTCACAGTCACATCTGTACTCACACCTGCATGCACTTCATCAACAGTCCCTGAACCTGCCACCTGCACAGCCTTGCCCACAGTCACCACAACGGCAGACCTTCAGACTTTCACCCCACACACCACATGTGCATTCTCCACCACCATCACCACCTCATGCAGCACACCCACCTGACTTGCAGACACCACCACAACATCCATCCACATGTCCTGTTTGACTTCCACCACCCTGTCTGTCCCCCTCCAAAGACACACAAACACTCACACTCCCAACAGCCATCCACCCCACACACACTGTCTATGCACTTGCACCGAAATCAAGCATACCTCCTCCTTCTACAATCACTTCCTCTACCTCCACTCCCATCCCTCCTCCCAGATCCCACCCCATTGGCCCTAAGAAGCTTTTCCTTTCCCACCTTGACCTCTTCCCTCCACCGTCCTGCCTGTAGGCCGAAGGTACCTCCCCCAGCCCAGTACCTCCAGCATCCGGTCTGACCCTGTTCCAGCACCAAAGTCTTCAGCTGCCACAAAGGGGTACCTGAGTGCGACGTCAGCCCCCTGCCCCAAGAACACTCCTCTGCACCCAAAATAGAGGGCTAAAGTGCCACCCCTCCCCAAACAAAAAGCCAAAACCACAGAGCCACCTCCAAAACCAAAGGCCAAGGAGACCCCTCCCAAAACAAAGACCATGGAGACCCCTCCCAAAACAAAAGCCAAGGAGACTCCTCCAAAACCAGAAGCCAAGGAGCCCCCTCCCAAACCAGAGGCTAAGGAACCCCCTCCCAAACCAGAGGCCAAGTAGCACACTCCCAAAAAGAAGCCCCCCACCCAACCCACTCCCCCGCCCCCTGAGGTGCCTGCTTATTTCCAACATGATGCCCCTGAACAGTGGGGTCCTGATGTTGTCAGGAGTCAATTTGGGGCTTGGAAGTTTCCCTGTGGGCATTACAGACTTGGAACTGGCCATTGGGCCTCCATGTAAATATGCAGTTCTGCATTTTTTGGATTTGGGGTCTTCATCCAACAGGATTACAGTGGTTGGAACAGAGGTATGTGTCCTGGCTTTCTTTGCTACTGGGTTCTGTTACTGTTGTTTAACTCTACAGAAGGTTCTTGGTGTTTTGATGTGTGTGTATGGTTTGTGTTGTGCATGTATGTGTCAATCCCCCCTCCCTCCCTTGTGTGCTAGGTGGCTGTACTCACCGTCGTCGTCTTCGTAAGTGTTGATGCTCCAGGATGGCCACGGCATGGTACAGCATCAGGAAGACTTTCAGTTCAGGTTCCATGGTGGCCGCTGACTCCTCTGTGTCCCTGAAGGTGAGTGTCTCCATTTATATGTTGTGTTTCTGCCAGGCTTTTGGTGGCGCTGCTACCGCCCCGGAAATCCTGGTGGTGTGCTATGTCATAATATGGTGAGTGGGTCCTTGTCTTCCGCCTGCCTGTAGGTGGCTACCACCGTGTTCAGTGTTCGTACCGCACTGGCGGTTGGTATGGTACTTTGGCTGTCTATGGGAGGGATCACCGCCATGGTCATTATTTGGCATCATTACCGCCAGCCTGGCGATAGTACTACCGCCATCGCCGCGTCACCTGACCGCCAAGGTCATAATGAGGGCCCTTATGTCCATTTTCACCCAAATGATTCAACAACACAATAGTATCTTGTCTGCATTCTTCCTGTGTCTTTGTAGCAACTAGTACGCCATCAATGTATTGAACCAATGTTGATTGGAAAAGTCATTTCCAATGATTCCAAATTCTTATTCTACACCTGATTAAATATTGTTGGGGATTCTGAAAAGCCTTGTGGGATCCTACACCAGCAAGATACACAATTGCAGAATTTAAAACAGAAGAGAAGCTGTCTATCCTCATGTAGAGGCACTGAGAAAACTGCTTGTGACAAGTCCACTGCTGCGAACCATTCTGAGTCACATGGAATTTGGAACAAAATCACTGTTAGATTGGGTACTACTGGACAACATTTGACCACAATATCATTAACTTTTCTCAAATCCTGAACAATGCAAAATTTCCCACTTGGTTTTTGAAAACCCATAATAGGTGAATTACATGGGCTGCTCAACACTTATTTCAAGACTCCCTGCTAAACAAAATTTGCAAATACAGGAGCAACTCCTTCAATTACATCTGGTGCCATGTGATACTGGAGAGCTTTTGGGGAAACTGCATTAGGTTTCACTATGACTTTAACTGGTTCAACTTCTTTGTTCAGACCAATGTCTTTCCCAGAAGGATCCCAAGCTTTAGAAATAACTGTATCTCATAAATCAATTGGCACGTCTAATATTGTAAATGCAGGATAAAGAATAATCAATGAAACTCTTCATTAATCAAATTACAATTTCCAAATGGCAAACAGAATCCTTCTTCATCACTGTTTGTTTGAATAGCAATTCCATCATTTTTGCGAATAATCGAACATCTTGTTTTGCACACCAATTCTCTTCCCAAATGGGATACTGGACTTGTGTCACAGACTACAAATCTGTGCATGCCTTCAAAATTACCAATTTTAACAGGAATCGTCTCTGTAATCGGGTTTGTCGAATGCTGGTTTTCTGCACCTACAACCTGTACTGTTTTCGCAGGAAGTGGCACATTGGGAACTTCTGCAGGTCTGACAGTACAGAGTGTAGCTCCTGTGTCAACCAAGAAAGAAACATCATGACCCATTACTGTTCCATTTACATCAGAACACCTCTGATCCACCTCTAATGAAGTTGCTAGCACACATTCTTCTCCATCCAAACATTCACTCACAATTTCATCATTTGATTCATCCTCATTGTCTAGGGGGAACCATGCAATGCATGGTTGACTGTTTTGACTTAACTTTTGACCCATGTTCTGCTGAGAAACTACCATCTGCTGCTGTGCCATTGGTGATTGACATATTTGCATTTACTGCTGTGGCATCATTTGCACCTGCTGTTGCATTTGGTGTTATGGTACCCGAAAAAGTGCACCTGCTGTTGGAGAATTTACATTTGCTGAGGAATTAGCATTTGATTATTCATTTTCTGGGCATTTAAATTAGGATTTCGAATTCTCAGTCATCTCAAATTTGGAAATTGTTTATGTTCATTCATCTGCACAAAATCTTCCTGTATCACCATTGGACACTCCTGTTTCCAATGTTCTAGACCTCCGCAAGCGTGGCAAGGTATCATTATCTTCATTGTCTGCATATCACCTGAATTAACATTAGTATTCAGATCAACACTTGCACGATTTCCATTTCCATCTCCATATCCAAAACCACCACGTCCCCTGCCTCTTGCCAGTCCCTGACTCTGTCCCATTTGCATATTTCTCTGTTGTTGTGGAATTTCCTGCATCTCTGATTGTGCTGCTCTAATCTGCATCACCATTGCCTTTTCTTTCAATCTCTTCTGCTTCATTTCAAACTTGTCACTACAATGTTTAGCAAACGGTAATACTTAATCAACTGGTTTTGCTTGCCAGCAAACCAAATGACTCTTAAGCATCTTACTAACTTCAGATCTCAACCCTGCAACAAATCTGAACACAAAATGAATCATATGTTTGGGCTCAATTGTTTCCGTACCACTGTAATATTTGAATGCTTACAACAGCCTTTCATAATATGCATATATTGCCTCCTTTGCTTCTTGGCTGTCCTATCAGTTCTCTGCCAATCAATGTTTATAGGGAAGATTCTCGTTTTCAGAAATTCAATCACTTGGTAATAGATTTTCATTACTTCAGGAGATGGGGCACTTGGAACTGAATCTCGTGGAGGTTCTCTTGACGGCCAATCAACACTCCTTTTACATTCAAACCATAAATCAGTTGGGACCACTATTTCTAACAAGGTATTTAAATCCTCTAACAGGCATTTTGCAAGTTTCACAAACCCATCTGTCTGCTGGTACCATTCTACTGGTTTCTCTCTCAATCTCAGATAATCATTAGTGAATGACAAAATATCACTCCTGTTTCAAAGGACATGAACATAATTCCCTCCATGAATTTCTCTAATTGGTAATATCTTTACTGTAGTATCAGTCTGCTGTGTATCAGTAGACTTCAAATTAGCAGACTCTCTTTCTAATAATAATAATAATCTTTATTGTTTAGTTAACAAAAACCATAACAATCATCTCATAATACAACATGTTTAAAGATAAAACATCTCTAAAATTCTATAAAATTCCGTAAATTCCTTGGCCATGAAACCATGCGAGGATCTAAAATCAGTTTCTTAACTCTAAGATGCAAAAAAGTGCGTGATTAAGTATGCATCCCGGATGGCAGGTTTACGTCTTTGGTGTGTGCAGTCAAGAATTTCATAAATTTACATATTGATTGTGCATCATTAGGATCAAACATTGACATCACCGCTGACCGACAGGAACGAGTCCCATTTCTCATAAAAAGCGGTTTTAATAGTTATCTGCGGGCTTCTTTTAAGGCTGGACAAATACAAATCAGGTGAACCATATCTTCTTTCGGGCCTTTGCATAGCCTGCAGGAAGTTTCTCCTCTATTTTTCCACGATGGTTGATCCGTCTAGCAGGAGATGCTCCCAAACGCAGAGTCAAGAAGCGATGCTTGATGTGAAGTGCGAAGGTTTCGGCCATGTATTGTGATGGGGCCATGGTGGTATAAGTGTGCATTACCAGCCAGGCGTGTGAGCGTTGCGCAAGTTTAGCTTTATCATCTAGAAAAGATTGGATACTTCTTTACTTTTTTATCGCTTGACATAAAAGGGAATACGACATGTTGGAATCCCATAGGTACTTTGTTTTCGTCTCTTGCAAGGAGTTGTTCAGGTATCTGTTGTATACTGAATTAGGATTGCCGTTTACTGAACTCCATAGTGCCGATACTAGCGGGCTGACAGTGTTTTTACTTATTTTGTACCAGATCTTTATTGTGTGGGCCTTCCTGTCGAGCTGCTGTTGTGTTAGACCAAATTCCAGCCTTATCTGTGCAGGGGAAGCAGAGCGAGAAAGATTGAAGACTTGCTTATAGATTTTTATTTGCTGCCTTTCCAGAAGGCTAGCATCTTTCCCGTATTGGGCTGCGCTTCCGTATGAAATTGCTGGAAGGAATTTAGCCGACATAACCGACATTAGTGGTTTATATGATGGGCCCTTTAATCTTTTAGCAAGAGTGCAGAAAGCGAACGCCAAGGCTTTGGACTTCTGTAGAATATACTGGTTTTGCGGCACAAAATTTATCTTATTGTCTACTGTAAGTCCAAGATATTTGTAGCTGCAGATCGTATCGAGAGTGAAACCGTTCAATTTTATTTTGTTTGCAGGATTCAAAGAGCAGCCTATTGACATTGTTTTTGTCTTTGAAGTGTTAACCTCTAGTTTGTTTGTCTTTGCAAATTCGCCCAAGGCAGTAACCAGTCATTGCAACCCTATTTTTGTGTGGCTTAACAGAACAATGTCATCAGCATACGATAGATGTGTTATAGCCAGACTTCCCATCCTTGGAGAGTGTGAGTTGGTTGCGTCTAGTTTTGCAGAGAGATCTGCCATGAAGTGGTTAAAGAGGTGCGGGGCCAACACGCAGCCTTGCTTTAATCCTATATTTGTTGGTATTCTCCTGGAAACTTTTGAGCCGTCTGCTACCTTGATTCGTACCCAAGTTTTGTCATACAGCAATTCTATACACCTCAAAATACGTTCTTGCAAACGCCAACTCTGTAGTTTGTTCCAGAGAATTGCTCTGTCCACACAATCAAAAGCACTTTTGAAATCCACAAGTGTAAATTCTTCTTTAAGCACTTTGCTCAGTTGGCTATATCTCCTAGCGCAAGAATGTTAGTCACTGTGCCGTAGCCCTTCCGGAAACCAGTTTGATTCATAGGGACCAAGTTATTTAAATTAGACCAGGTGAGCAGGTCTTCTAGGATTAAAGAGGCAACGTATTTGGCCTCAGTGTCAATTAGAGCTATCAGCCTATATCTAGCTGGGTTTGCCCTGCTGCCTCCTTTTTATATAGGATTCATGATGGATCCTTTCCAACTATCAGGAATGGTACTGTTACGTTCGACTTCAGCATATAATATTGACAGAGTGGCTGACCAATAATCAAGATCCGCCTTAAATATGGCTTGGGGGATACCATTAGGGCCGGGAGCCCCGTCACTACGGCTCCTTCTGATCACCTGGGCTACTTTATTGCCACTGAATCTCATATCACTCTGAGGAACGTCTGTAGGTTTTAGTGAAGCCTTCAGTTGCTGATTTTCTACAGGAGGGGTTGGCTTAAAAAAGATGTCTAACAGGTAATCCACCCATTTATCTTCTGAAATTGAAGTACAGTTTATTACTCTTGCTTTTCGGTCTATTTCATTCACTGACATCCAGAATTCTCTAGTATTAGCCCTTCTTAAGTTGAAAAGTAATTTGATCCAGAAATCATCCTCCTTTTGGGTTCGTATTTGCCATAGCTGCTTCTTATAATTTTTCCAAAGGGTTTTTATTTGGGCACATAAAGATTCTGTAGGAGGTCTATCTTTTGTGGATCTGAGTTTACGTCTCAGATCCTTTCTTAATTCTAAGATATTTTGTGGCATAGTTAGTGGCCTCCGGTTATGATTTAGAGCTTGACGCCTGGCCGAGCCAAGTGATGGTACTAACTGTAGAAAGCTGGCCCACACTTCCCCAGCTGAGAGATCTTGGCATGCTGTTGATTGAAGCAGGGTTTTTATATTTTTGCACAGCTGTGGTAAAGAGGACTCCGTCCAAAACAAGCGGTTTAGATTGACAGAGGTTACTGTTCCTAATTCATTTATGGCTGGAAGAAAACACGGAGCGTTCCAAGCCAATTCTATGTGCTGAAGCGAATGGTCACTGTGAAGAGTAGGTATGATTTAGAAGTTTTTAACACGTGCCAGCAGGGGAAGAGAGACGGCAGTATAGTCAATTGTAGTTGCAGATTGTGCACTACGATGAGTAAAGCTGGGCGGGACATCAACTTTCACCCTGCCGTTTAGCACCCTCATACTCAGATGTTCTAAGGCCTACTCAGATGTTCTAAGGCCTGACTCTCTTTCCTTCTGACATCTTTTCTTTACCCATGTACCTTCCCATTTATCTAATGTTCCCCATGTTTGAATACTATGGATTAATTCTCTAATGTGAATTTTCATTCCAGGTGATCTCATGTTCTCAATGTCTTTTGAATGGAATTCTAATCTGTAACTCCTTTTCAATGGTTTAGATTTCTCAATGTTCACTTCATTTTTTTCTGCAAGTTCTGATCATTTCTGATGTGCCAATTCTGCTCTGTCTGTGATATACATACAAACCTAAAGCATAACTCATCTTCATTTTATGATTCGATTCTAGTTAATTCAAGTATTCCTTCAATCATTTAATTTAATTTTGATTTTAATCTTGCTAAATTCAGTGTTCTTTCCCCTTCAGCAACTGATTTTATTGCTGATATTCCACAAACTTTCTCGGATCAATCTCTTAATTGCTGAGCTGTGAAGCCTTGTAAAGAAACATTATTATTCACATTGGGCACGAATTGTGGAGTATTACATGGCAGATCCATTACTCTTTCAGGTGTCAAAAGAAGTAAATTTGGATCTGAATTTGACTTCTCCAAATTTTTAGAAATCCTGGAATAAGTTAAATCTATAGGCAGACCTGTTTTGTCAAAAGTCTGATTTACTGGAGTCATAACTCTCGCAGTAGCATTGAGTCTCTCAATTTCTGCACATTATTCTCAGTATTTCCCTTGGCATACAATGGAACAACTTGATAAATTTTAAGAGGAACTGTTAATGTTTCTGGACTTGATGTAACATTCTGATTTCTCAAGTAAATTACTCCAGAATTCTGACATGTAAGTACTGAGAAATTAGTTTGTGTTACTGTTACTGGAGTATACCTTGGCATTGTCTGAGTTTGACTAACAACTTGCATAGGAGTCATTGAATTAGGTGTAGACTCCACCTGAACCATTATTGGTTTCTGGGTAATCTGTGGTGCCACTGGTACTGTAATACTCAGTTCAGAACTCACAATAGGAACTGTAGAATAAACCACAGCAGCTCAGCCTGAATCATAGGAGTTTGAGTAACTGTAATAGCAGGAACATTAGTTGCAACCTGTAATTAACTGTGTAATACCATAACTGGAGATGGTGCACTTGGACTAATACTAGTACCTGGACTTGCTTCTTGTGCTGCATATGGTGATGGACGATTTCTCAATAATTGCATTATAAATTCTTCATCATCTGAGTCACTATCATAAGTCAGCGATTTCTTAGTTTCATCTGACATCAACTCAGTTTCCTCGAGATCTTTATTCTTTTTCTTTGTCTTTAGTCTAAAACTGTCCTCTTTCTCTTGTGTGATTGCAGGATACATTCCAATACCCTGTAAAGTTTCTGTTCTCCAAAATTTATGTTCATTGTCCCACCTTGCTTCTAGCAATGTTTTCTCAGCTTTTCTCATTTGTCTCTCAAATTTTAATTTCTCTTGTTGTCTCGCCACTAACTCACAAATAGCTAAAGCTTCAAAGTGTGCTGGTCTCGGAGGGGTCTTTAATTCATAAAGTACACTTCCCAAATTCTCTAAAATTCTCATATTAAAACTTCCATGAGCAGGAAATGCTAAGCTCCCTTCCTTTTCTGTAATTTTGCACAATTGCTTTAACCAAATACATGCTGAAGGACCCTTCTCTTCAATTATAATGTGTGAAGGTGTACCTTCTGGCAGGGCAATATCTCCTACTCTGATTGGAATGAAAGCATCTCCTCTTATCACACTCTTTAACGTTTCAAAAATGTAATTTTCACCATTAAATAACTTAAAACTATGAATTAAATTCAAAACAGGAAGTAATTCAATACCAAAATCCTTCTTGCTTGATACTCTTAACCAATAGTGAAACATTATTATCCACCAATCCATTTGTGGCTCCTTTTCACCAACCGACAAATCCCAGCGCAGACCCAATGACGTCACACTCGCTCACACAGCAGCTGACAAAGTCTCGTAGACTTGTCTTCCAAACTCATTTCACATGAACACTAGTGCAAAATATTGCGAGCACTAAAAGAAAGCAACAAAAAAAAAAACACCTTGTCTGCTTACTACAGGTAGGGGCTCACTCACTTCGGAAACCTTATGGAATTTTTGACTGCAGCTTTTAGCTCTTTCAGCGCAAGTAAAATGTGACCAGCAATTTTCACCCTTGACTAATACCAGATCCTCCTTGAGCTCTCAGGAATCACCAATATCTTTCAATCTAGCACTCACTTAACACGCACACTAAAAATACTAAGGGTCATATTTATACTTGTTTTGCACTAAATTTGCATCATTTTTTTTAAACGCACATGTTTTGCAAAACTTACTCCAAATTTATACTTTTGCTCTAAACCCATCCAGCGCCAAAGTTTTGGAGTTAAAGTCCTTTTTTGAACGTGGAAACCTACCTTGCGTCAATGAGATGCAAGGTAGGCGCTCCAGAGCAAAAAATGACTCTATGGCCTTAGCGCCATATTTATCCCCCAGTGCTAAAATTACAGACGGGGGAGGAGGGGTCAAATAATGGTGCAAAGCTTGCTTTGCACCAATATTTAACGCCTGGGTCAGGGCAGACGTTAGGGGACCTGTGGGCATGTTTCCATGGTCAGAGACCACGGAAAGAGCCTACAGGTGTCCTTCCCTGACCCCAGGGACACCCACACCAGTGGGGCACCACAGGTAAGTCTTGTAAGTATTTTTTTCCCTCTCAGGGGCCCTAACTTTGGCCCCCCTGCATGGCATTGTTCCCAAAGGCATTCCCAGGGGACTTAAATCCCCTTGGCATGGCAATTGGGCTGGGGGGCATGACTCCTGCCTTTCCTTAGACAGGAGTCATGTCCATGGAGGTTGTGCGTCTAACAATGGCACTAGTCAAGTTAGAGTCATTACTTTGACTCTAACCAGACTAGCGCCATTCTTTCACGCACAACCTCGAGTTTTCCCTACGCGTCCCCACCCAGTTAGCGTCGTTTTTTTTTAAGACGCTAGCCGGGCCTTAGCGCTGGCTTGCGCCATTCCTTAAATATGGTGCCCTGCTGTCGCTCTGGAATGGCGCTGGGCGGCGCTATACTTTTTGACACAAACCTGCGCTAACGCAGCTTTTGCGTCAAAAAGTATAAATCAGGGCCCAATTTTCAACCATGCCTGATTGACGTGTCAAACTAGCACTCCCTTAACACACACACTAAAAATACTATTTGTCCACCATGCCTGATTGACCTAACACAGCAAACAAGTTACAACAACTCTCTAGTGTCTCATACACTTGTACAATACTCAGGAGTCTTAGACCACACTAGTTCCGTACATCAATAACCATGTGGCTAATTTTCGAGCACAAAGCGCCACATTGACTTGAAGTACAATGACTTCCCTACTCACAACCTTTGGAGTACACAACTCCCTAATCAACTGCATTGGAGTACGCAAACTCCCTATTTTTCTCACACATCATAATTCACCTGCAATTTGACAAAGCATTGCAAGGGCACATCATACTCAGAACTCAAACAATCACTGGGAACGTATCATATTTAATCTAAACATGCATTGGCAAACACAAATTTTCATCTAAACAAGCTTTGGCAAAAACAAATTTTAAAAAAAAATCAATATTTCAACAAGCATTGGCAAAAACAAATCTCTCAATTCTCTCCTATTGAGCTAGAACCATCAAAACTAGGATGTGTCCCTCCAATTGAGAACAAACCATCCTCTGCTGCTACCAAGTTCTGTGGGCGTGACAGACCACTTTTTATTTTATATTATTGTGATAAGGTGTCACGTATAGGGTAAGTCATCTATTACCCTCAGAGGTCGACTCAGATCTTTTGACTCAGACAGGAGTGTGAAATCATCCAATCAGACAACATGAGCCAACACTCATCAAATATAACATCAAATTATCAACCTAATCATTTTGAATAAGTAATTTAAAAACAGCATGACCTATGTGGCCATGAATCACCACACCAGTTTAGTAAAGTTTAAACATGTAATTTATGTGCAAGACCAAATGATAGAAGTCCAAAAACATCACAGGCTGCCCTAAGTGCCCAAAGAACCTAAATCTAACTAAAGGATTTAACATTTGATGCTCCAAAAAAATAATGCTGAAAAACAAAAGAATCCAGTGGAAAATAGAAACGGCTTACATTTAGTTTGTGCGGTTGATTGAATCACAATTAGTTGATGTACATTAAAAATCAAATATTAGGTCAGGCATCCCAAACTAACACTCTAATTCAAAAAGTATGTGTGGGCTTCACGCAAAAATAAAGATAAGACAAAATTTAATTTGGAAAACATCTAACTATAGGGCTAACTAAAATAAGCGGTTGGATTTTCCAAGGAAGAAAAACCTGTAAGGAAGACAAATGCACATTGAATATACCTCTCCTAAATGTATCAGCAATCAGTAGAATCTCCATCAGCAGAGTTCAGGAACATCAGGTCTTCATTAGTCAGCATCAGGACATGAAAGGAAAACAGTTCAGTAAAGTTGGCCCTAATACAACAACTGTTAGAATCACAGGCAGGAACAGAAAACACATCAAACTCAGAAAAAACTGGAACAGAACTAACTTACATCTATTAAACCTTTGCCATTATAAAGTCCCAAAAGTTACTAACTAAGCCTCTATTGGACCAGACTATGAAATGGTTTAGTTTGTAGCCAATAACACATCATTTGTGCCTTAGATGTATCTCTTCACGTTTTCTGCATTTCAGATTGGTTTATACTGTCACTCCTCTCTCGTCTCTGGACACCAGCTTCTGTGATCAAATGCATTTTCAATGCAGCATGGAAACATAACTTGTGCTTCCTGTCAAAAACTAAAACTCGAGCAAGAACAAAATATGCAACATAAAAACAAGACATTGAGCACTAAAGCTCATTGTTTAGAATTAACAGTTTATATCTCAAGGAAAATATGCAACATGAACAGTAAAAACAGGATAGAAATTTCCACAGTGCAAGTCACACAGGATGTTTGAAGAAACATTATTTTTGCAAAGTTAGCATTTTTTTAAACATTGTGCCTCTGGAAAATTACTAAAATGTGAGGACTTTTTAACTAATGCTTAAATATGAAGAATAAAACATTTCATTTAAATGTAAACCATTAACCTTCTAGTACATATTAATAATCATCTTGTCAGTATATTTAATCATGATTAAACAAAATACATTTTCATTAGACATTATTTAGTTTCATATCGAATTTCATTGTGGCTGACACCAGAGTAAGCACATTTCAAAGCGCACGTTTTATTTTCTAGCACACGTTTAAAGATAGGTCTTTTAATATGCATTATTTCACATTATATTTTGGTGACACATTTTTATTGATAATGTTTGCTCTCGAACAGTGCACAGCAGCTCAGGTAGTGAAGGTGTTGCTGGCAGAAGTGTCAGGCGTCAAGTGAGGGATTTTGCAGGCCCTGGTGGTCATGTCCGCCACGTATGCGGCAGTCACTGACGCCAGACACAGCCATTGGCCTGCAACCGCCACTGGCACCAATGTTAGCTATGGCTGTGTCTGCCACAGTTGCAACCACCTACCGCCATGACAACCTCTGCCGACGGTCACGGGTGATTCCCAATGTCCTGTGGAGTAGGTCAGGCATCAAGCATTTTAGAGTCCTGAAATGTGTTATATGGCTCCCAAAAATACATTACACCTCTGAAATAGTTGGGTTTTGCATCATTAACTGCTTGTCTTTTCCTGTCATGTAGATCCTTCTATTCAGACACCATTGTTGTACATTGGTAGGCATATGTGGCGATTTGCAAAGGGGCACAGCTCCCCAAACAAATTTGCATTGGGGCACAGTCACCCCCAGAGCCCCCCCACCCCCCCAACAAAGGTCATTTTATTGCTTGGAACATCAAGTCACATTCCAAGAGGCATGTTTTGATGCACAATTGGTGATGCCCGTTACATGATGCATACATATGTATGGCAAAGCAAGGAGGTGACATGTGACTGCTGTGTGATTATCAGTTGTGATGTGTATTGTGTATCATGTCCACACCTAAATACATTCCTTGTCACATTTTAACATTGATATGCATTCTGTATGTTGCAAGGGACACATTGAATAATGACAATACTAGTTTCTTGTCATACATAGGTACCCAGGGAGGGGAAGGATCAGACAGCCTCCTGTCTACCGTACACTGCCAGACCTTCAGACCATGGAGGAATGCCACATCACCCAGCTCTACCGTCGGAATCAGATAACAATTGTGGACCTATGTCATCAGCTGGAGCCAGATCTGATGCCGGCCATTAGTTATCCAAATCTCATATCACTCATTGCACACGTTATGGCAGTTTTGCACTTCCTGGCCATTGGTTCCTTCCAGAATACAGGGGCCCTATCTGCTGGGATATCCCAGCCTATGTTCAGTCTGGTTTTGAAAGATGTACTCTCAGCAATGTTGATACACCTGGACAGCTATATCTGCTTTCCTCAGCGTGAGGATTTGACCTATGTGAAGGCTGACTTCTGCGGTTTGGCACATATCTCACATGAGGTGAGAGCCATTGATGGTAAACATGTTGCCTTGGCTCCACCGCATGGCAATGAACAAGTGTACCACAACAGAAAGAGCTACTATTCCATCAATGTCCAAGTGATTTGTTTGGAGGATCTCTTCATTTCACAAGTCTGTGCCCGTTATCCTGGTTCAGTCCATGATGCCATCATTACGCGGAACAGCGCAATCCCCCAACTGATGTCATGACTGTACCCAGAGAGCGCCTGGTTGGTTGGTAAGTCAAATCTGTCCTGTTTGTGTGTGTGCGCGTCTGCTGTAACACATCCAATGAGAAAGACTCATAGTTGCATATATGTTCAATTCCATAACAGAGGACTCTGAATATCCAAACTGTCCATGGTTGTTGACACCGGTGAGGAACCCAACTATGCCAGGAGAAGTCTGCTTCAACTATGCCCATGGAAGAACACGGCGTGTAGTGGAGCAGGCTTTTGGGCTCCTCAAGGCCAGATTTAGATGTCTGGACAAGACAGGTGAAGCTCTCCTCCCCTCACCTAAAAAAGTGTGTAAGATCATTGTGGCCTGCTGCATGCTCCACAACATTGCCCTGTGGAGGAATATCCCATAATTCCCAGATGAGGGGGAGCTAGCAGTGCCACCAGGTGAGAATCCTGAAATGCCAAGTGAGGATGACAGTGATGAGGAGGAAGGTGAAGACTTGCAGGCAGATCTCATCAATCACTACTTTACCTGAATGTAAGTAAGTATTGTTATGTTTTCACTGTGACTGTATGGGGAATTGTAATTGTCAAGATATGTCGACTAGGGTGTTTTTCCTACAGATTGTGAATGTTTTACTTTGCAGCATGCATCCAAGGTTTGCTTGCTAATTCAGTCCAGAACATTTCACTACCTTGATTATCTGCAGGGTTTGTGTCAGTTTTTTAAATTGTAGATAGGCTCCCAAGACTTGGCTGATAGTCTCCTGGACAGGAACATTCCCAGTGGCCTCATGCCACTGGCTCACAACATCCCTCCCATGCACCCTACCCCCATGTGCCTTCACCCTTGACAGAGCTTACCCCTACAACTGGTTCCGGGACCATCATCGTCAGAGGTGTGTTGCTGTGACTCAGGATCCTGACTGAGGGGCACAAGATGGTACTCACTGGCCTCGGGCACAGGTTGCGGGTTGAATGGCTGCCTGAGATGCAATTGGGTTGGGAGGAGTCGATGTGGTCAAGTTGAGGCTCACTGGTGTCATTTTACTAGGTTGCCCTGATGGGCCGGAACTGTCCTCAACATCCAGATGTCCAGGAGTGTTTTCGTCACTGAGGGCTTGGTCCATGAGAGTAGTGGCAGTCTCTTCAGTGGCCTCGGTGTTCCCAGTGGCAGCTTGAACTGTTGATGTGAGAGATACAATGCTACAGTTGTATTGTGACATCTGCCTCCAATAGTTTACAGTGACATTTACCAAGGCTATGTACATGTTGGATTGGCAGGTTTTCCTTATGTGACTGGTACACATGCTATCAATTCTATAGCCCTTACATTTATGAGAAATACCAATTCTATTTCAGTCAACCAGCTGCAGAATGTTTAAGTTCACTAACACTCAGGAGGATTGGCATAGACTTACGTCTTACCAGCAGTGCCGGCAAAACAGTGGCTAGGCAGAATGAGGCTCTGATCCTATTAAGTGCTAGTTGACTGTTATACAGGCACACCCTGGACGTTGTTGTATATGAGATTGTAGTCACCATGTGGTTAGTGCATTGTAAATGTGTCTGCTACCAATGCCATTCAGGTGATGAATGTTGAGGCTTTTGCTTCATGTTTCTTTGGTGCACACCAATTGTGTTGAGCTGTCATTCCTGTCCACAATAAGTTTATCTTGGCTTAGCTGCTAAACATGGATCTAGGTGTTTAGCCACATCACAGAGTGTACCATGATCTGTCTCTTGGTCCCTTCCAGGTGAGTAAAGTTCATTCGTGAGTTCACAGACAGATGCATTGTGACATATGTACAGTTCCTGATTATTGGAGTTACAGGGACTGACCCTCCTGGAATTTACAGTCATTTTACCCCAAATACTACACAGTATACATACATTACCCTCCAAGTGTGTACACTACCATTGTGAGTTCACAAACAAGGATAGTGGGACAGATGCACACTGGGCTTGTGTCTGGATTTTGTGAGATAGAGCCTCCTGGCCTTAGCAGTCATGTCACTCCCTGTACTTCATGCAGTTGTTATATGTCACCCCCCCCCCCCCAGACGAGTGCACTTCCTGTGTGGATTGCCAAATGAGGGGATTTTGGCAAGTGTACACTGGACTGGTGCTTGGAGTGACAGTAAGGGAGCCTCCTGTGAGTTGCAGCCATGTAACTCCCGGTATTGTACACACACTATACTAATGGTTTCCTCCCAAGTGGGTATACTTCAGTGATGATTTGGTACACAGGGATAATTTGGGGGAAGACATAGTTTTGGAGTCTTGATTTGGGGAAGCAGTGTCTGCTGTGAGTTGCTGTTCTGCACTCTCACTGCTTCACAATACCTGATGGCTGCTAACAACCCCAGTAAGTACACAGCATATGAGCTTTGAAATACTGTTGTCTTCAGGGAAGGGGACACTGTTCTGGTGTTTGTTATAACAGTAGCAGTGCCTTCTGGCCTTAGCACTCCTGTCCGTGCTTGTACTGCCCACACACTATACAGAAATCAACCTTTCTGATAAGTACACTTCTAAGGTGTGTTCAAGGACAACGGTCATTGAAGCAGAGGGAACTGTGGTGGCTGAGCGGAGTGACAGTAGCAGTGCCTCCTGGCCTTAGTGGTCCTGTCAGTGCTTGTTCTACCCACATGCTATACAGATATGAACCTCTCAGGTGAGTACACTTCAATGGTGATTTCAGGGACAAGGGTCATTGGGACAGAGGATACTGTGGTGACTGAGTGGAGTGACAATAGCAGTGCCTCCTGGCCTTAGCAGTCCTGTCAGTGGTTGAACTACCCACACACTATACAGATATCAACCTCTCAGGTAAGTAAACTTCAATTGTGAGTTCAGGGACAAGGGTCATTTGAGCAGTGGACACTGTGGTGGCTGGGTGGAGTGACAGTAACAGTGCCTCCTGGCTTTAGCAGTCTTGTCAGTGCCTGCACTACCCACACACTATACAAATGTTATCCTCTCAGGTGGGTACACTTCACTTAGGATTTGCCAAATAAGGTACGTTTGAGTAGGATACACTGTTCTGGTTTTTGGAATTGTAGAACAGTGCCTGCTGGGAATTGTAGTGCTGTCCATCCCTGTACTACACACAATGTACACAGCTATTGTTCCCCCAGATCAATCTAGTTCACATGTGAGATGCCAGACAGTGGTGTATTAACAGGTGGGGAAAGGGTTGGTGAGTGGGGTGGCAGTGAAGGTGGCCAAAGGTGAGCAGTGAGCATGCATGACAATATATTTTGATGACATATTTTATTGTTGTGACTTACCCAACTCCACTCCCCCAGGTATTCCTGTCAAGCCCTCAGGATGCAGGATAGCCAAGACCTTCTCCTCCCAGGATGTGACCTGTAAGGGAGGAGGTGGGGGACCACTGCCAGTCTTCTCGACCTGCAGCTGGTGTGTGGATGCCATCGAACGTACTTTCCCACTGAGGTAATTCCACTTCTTCCTGATGTTGTCACTTGTGCACAGGGTAGTGCCTACAGAATTTACTCTGTCAATTATTCTTTGCCACATTTCCATTTTCCTGGCGATAGTATAGCGCTGGACTTGTGCTCCAAATAATTGTGGCTCTACTCTTATGATTTCATCCATCATGACTCCTAACTCATTGTCAGTGAAACAGGGATTTTTCTGGGTTGACACGGTGGTGCTAAGGGAAAGGATTGAAATTAACAGGTGACGGTGACTTTGTGAAGTTAGAAAGTGCAAATGGATGTGACTGGAAAAAAAAGTGTGAAGGGTGTGGTACGTGATGTGAGAAAACTTGCAGGGGTGCCTATTCTAATCATATATTTTTTCTATTGTGCGCTCTGGCTACAGTGTGGTGCATTGTAGATGCAAAGGATTGTGGCGTGTGAAGGGGTGTGTTTTATAGTGTGCTTTGCAGATATGTTGAGTGTGGCAATGTGTGTCAGCTGTGTTGTTTTCAAATCTGTCCAATGTGGTGTTCTGTATCACTGTGCTGACTGCAGACCACCGTGGTTCAGGCTGCCATTGGAAGACCGCCATGGCTCGACTGCCACTACGACCTTTGACTTTGTAATACAGCGGTTGGTCGATGGGCTGTCAGTGTTGGTGGCCGGCCTGCCTATTTCCCTCCCTCCACAAGACTGGTAGTCTTGCATTTTTGGCTGACTTTTGGCAGTCCTGCCTGTGCAACTCATGATGCGGAGGTCTGTATGATCGCCAACATGGTGGTCTTTTGGCACCCACCACTATGGCGGTGTGGCAGTCCGACCTCCAAATTCATAATGAGGCCCTAAATGTATAGTTAAAGATAGCCTGACTAAAGGCCTTAATTTTGAAATGTATTTTGCTTGGTTAGTGTGTTCTTTCTTTTGCAGGTGTATTCTCATGATTTCATTAGCTAGAGAAAGGAGTGCTATTGTATGTATTAGTTTAATTTTAGTGAGGAAATCTTGGCAAGAGAAGTGAAGGCCTAATGAGGAGATGAAGCACCTATTCATCATGTAACAGGAATGTGGAATGCTTGAGGTGGCAGTAACTGTCCATGTCCATGGGGCGGGAAATTGAGGTGATGTTGCAAATGCACACACAAGTAGAAGTTAAATGATTAGTTCCTGGTGGTGTGGCAAGAGATACTGATAGAAATGGGGTCTCTATTTGGCAGAGGTATACACCTTTCTCCAAATAGGGATCACAATCCTAATCAGGGTAAGTCACACACAATCCAAATTATTCTGTGCCCACCCTCTGGTAGCTTGGCATTGAGCAGTCAGGCTTAACTTAGAAGGCAATGTGTAAAGTATTTGTGCAATAAATCATACAATAGCACAGTGGGAACACCACAAAAAGACACCACACAGGTTTAGAAAAATATAGGAGATTTATCTTATTAAATGAAGGTCAAAATGATCAAGATTTGATTATCGCAAGTTGAAATATAACTTTTGAAATGATAAGAAGAGTCTTTAGTTCTTAAAAGCAACAATTGTCTCTTGCAAGCACAAAGTACCTGGTTTGCGTCAAAATTACAAGCACAAGGACTGCAGAGGAGGAGATGTGTGGAAAAAGATAGGTATGCGTTGGATTTCCAGGTGCACAAAGTTGATGCGTCGATTCTTTTTCACGCGGCAAGGACTTTGTGTCGAATTCTGCCACGCAGGCTTGAATCCTCTTTGCGATGCGGGGTCATTTGACGCCTAGGGACAATGCGTGGAAATCCTGGCCGTGCAGGGCGAAGTCACTGATGCTGCGTCGATCCGGTGGGCGATGCGTTGAAATTTCTGTTGCACAGCAGGCACTGCATCGATTCTTCTTGCAGGAAGTCAGGCTGTGTCGTTCCGGCTCAGCGGTGTGTTGATCCAGTGGGCTGTTCGTCGAAGTTCCGGTGGCATCGCTGGCACTCTGTCGATCTCCACTCAGGGAGCCGGGCTGCATTGTTCCGGTTCAGCAATGCGGTGATTATTTCACCGCTAGGCAGGCTATGCGTCTATTCCAGCAGATGATTTGTTGCCGCACAAGGAGTTTCTCTGCAGAGCTGAAGTGTTTTTGGCCCTGAGACTTCAGGAAACAGTAGGCAAGCTCAACTCAATCCCTGGGAGATCACTTCTCAGCAGAGCCAGAGGCCAGCAAGGCAGCAGGGCAACAGGAAGGTAGCAGTCCTTTACAGCAAAGAATTCCAGGTGAGTCCTGTGAGCAGCCAGACAGCTTCTCTTGGCAGGTTGCAGGTTCTGGTGCAGAGTGTCTGTCCCAAGAAGTGTCTAAGTTGGTAGGGTCAGGGACCCAGTTTATATTCCCAAAAGTGCCTTTGAAGTGGAGGAGACTTCAAAGATTGGTTTTAAAGTGTACAAGGTCCCCTTTCAGCACAATCCTGTCTGCCAGGGTCCCAGTAGGGGGTTTGGCAGTCCATTGTGTGAGGGAAGGCCACTGTCCTTTGAAATGTAAGTGTCAGGACCTCCACCCTTCCAGCCCAGGAAGACCCATTCAGTATGCAGATGTGTGCAGGTGTGACTGAGCATCCTGTGTTTTTGGTTGTCTGGGTGAAATGCGCAAGGGAACTGTCAACCAGCCTAGCCCAGACATGGATTGGAGACAGGCTATAAAGCACAGAAGGATTTTAAGTGCAGAGAAATGCTCACTTTCTAAAAGTGGCATTTCTAAAATAATAATATAAAATTCAACCTTACCAGTCAGCAGGATTGTGTATTACCATTCTGGCCATACTAAATATGACCTGGCTACTCCTTTCTGATCAGAATCTACCGCTCAAACAGTATATGAGGGTAGATCTAATGTTAGCCTATGAAAGGAGCAGGCCTCACAACAGTGGAAAACAAATTTAGGAGTTTTCCACTACCAGGACACATAAAACACATAGGTATATGTCCTGCCTTTTATCTATGCAACACCCTGGCCTAAGGGTTACCTAGGGCCTACCTTAGGGATGAAATATGTAGAAAAAGGGGAGTTTAAGGCTTGGCAAGTACTTTTAAATGCCAAGTCGAAGTGGCAGTGAAACTGCACTGACAGACCTTGCATTGGCAGGCCTGAGACATGTTTAAGGGGCTACTTATGTGGGTGGCACAATCAGTGCTGCAGGCCCACTAGTAGCATTTACTTTACAGGCCCTGGGTACATGTAGTGCACTTTACTAGGGAATTACAAGTAAATGAAATATGTCAAATGGGTAGGAGCCAATGTCACCATGTTTTAAGGGAGAGAGCATATGCACTTTAGCAATGTTTAGCAGTGGTAAAGTGCACAGAGTCCTAAAACCAGCAAAAACAATGTCAAAAAGTGGAGGGAGGCAGGCAAAAAGTTGGGCTTGACCATTCTAAGGCTGTCATGTCTAACAGATACGATTGTTGCTGAAGGTTCTGTTTGTTTTAATTAATGTTCACTTTGTTAAAAGTAAGAGCAAATTCTCCTAGACTTTGAGTGGTACAGACCTCTCTGCTTCCTTTATTCTTGAAAGTGTGAAGCTTCATGCTAAACCCTTATTTTAATTCTGGAATGCTTCTACTGGAGTCTTTACTATTCTGATACCTTCTCGTATTTCCGAATTTTCTTGCCTTGAGACCCCCTCTATAAACAATCCTCTTTCTAAACTTAGAATCTGGATTAGGTGACTTTAAAACTTATTCATGTCTAGGAGAGAGACTCAGGGGGTCATTCTGACCCCCGCGGGCGGCGGTCGCCGCCCGCCTGGAGGGAGCCACCATATGGCCGCTCCGCGGTCGAAAGACCGCGGAGGCCATTCTGGCTTTCCCGCTGGGCTGGCGGGCGACCGCCAGAAGGCCGCCCGCCAGCCCAGCGGGAAACCCCTCCCCACGAGGAAGCCGGCTCCGAATGGAGCCGGCGGAGTGGGTATGTGCGACGGGTGCAGTGGCACCCGCCGCGTATTTCAGTGTCTGCAAAGCAGACACTGTAATACAAAGTGGGGCCCTCTTACGGGGGCCCCACAACACCCCATACCGCCATCCTGTTCCTGGCGGTATGGGGTGTCAGAATCCCCATGGTGGCGCAGCAAGCTGCGCCGCCATGGAGGATTCTGCAGGACAGCGGAAAACCGGCGGGAGACCGCCGGTTTTCCTGTTCTGACCGCGGCTGAACCGCCGCGGTCAGAATGTCCTGAGGAGCACCGCCAGCCTGTTGGCGGTGCTCCCGCATCCCCGGCCCCGGCGGTCCTTGACCGCCGGGGTCAGAATGACCCCCACAGTGTTTCTTTAAGGAACACATATTTCTAATTCTCAATTTCTGTATTGCTGTGGCTGTGACTATTTTGGATCTTATCCTACTGAGACTGAACCTATTGTGATATTTCAGCTTGTCAGCTGTAATTTTGTATCTTTTTAATATTCCCCTGACATGCATATGTACTAGACTGATTATTTATTGGTAATAAAATTACTTAATTTCAATCACTGATTCCTGGTCGTATTATGGCCAAATAGGCTTCACGAAAATTGAATTGTTTTATTATTGCTAACTCCCTATATATCTCAGTCTACTTAAAAAGATCCATCAGATAAGAGATTGTAAATCACGCACCTGTGGTCTTTCACTGTCTTTCACTCTCTTTTTTTTCTAGAATCTCAGACGAGCATCATGCTGCTAGATCCATAAAGGTATATATATATACAAGACTCATGCATTTGATAGCATAATTGTGAAATGAAATTATTTTACCTATGACTGGGCTAAAACATCACTTTTTATGTCCATCTATTTGCAGAGCCAATACTGGAGCCAGTCCATTTTGTGCTGTTCGAATCTGCCCAAACACAACTTCTCGCACTGAGCTATAGTTAAGAGATGCTGAGCCTTTCTAGCATTTAAAAACCCCACTTTCCATGTAGCATGCAGCCCTTCTGCACATGTCAGAAAGTGTGAGCTATCAGTTCACCAGCATCAGAGTTTCTGACTTCCTTCACAAACTGCGGCCCTTCTACATGCTTTGAGGACCAGAACCACAGATATTGCAGTCTCAGAGCTCGCACCTTTCCCTGAAGAGTGTTGCTTATGTCAGGGTGTCAGAAAGACAGAGTTCCAGCCCTGAGATTGCATGCCAAAGCAGCACACCACAAAAGAAGTAGTGAGCTTACTATCATTGGATCGGGCCAATAAAAGTAACCAAAAAATAAAGGCAAACAAGAAAAAAGAGAAATAAGAGGCACCCAAACAACCCTTTTTGCCATTAGAGATTTGAACTGGCTGCACTAACAATTAAAAAAACAGGAAGTTGGAGCGTAAAAATGTAGCTATGCTTTTAGTGACTCAAATGCTAGCATTAGGTAACGTTTATATTCACATTTTAAAAGCCTAACATAGAGAAAGCTGCACTGACCCATATTTTAAAAGTGCTCATGTTTTATTTTATGGAAGACACCATTGTGCCTGCAAGAACTGACTGTTATATTTAATGTGATGTTTTAACAAAGATTGCAATTAATAATGAATGTTTATATATATTCTGATGATATATTAATAATGTTGAATTTACAAGTTTCCATATTATGTGTGTTTTATTAATAACAAGAGTAATGCATAATGTTTCATGACAAGCATAACTAGACCTGCAGACCTCATATTTGCAGTCATGTAAAAGTGATGAATCATTTCTTTCCCTCTCACATGAATTTTTCCATTATGTTGTTTCTCATGAATAATAAAGGCAATCCATTGTTCAGTGTACAGGACTTGTTTCCCAATTATCTTGATTATGAAACATTTAGGCCTGTGGACTAAACATGAAATAAAATTGTTGCGTTCAATGAACATTCACATGAGAAATGACAACTGTTGAAATCATCTTACACCGGGAGAAGAATGTCCAATTTATCAAGTGATGTACAAAATTGTTATTGGCTATTGGATTTACACAAAATGAGGAGATGACTTCATATCAAACCTGAACATTTTCTCTCATGTTGCAAATTCGATTTGTGCTCAAATTTTAATTAACTCTTTTGCATAATGTGGACTCATCGAACTGACCAATCAAGATGTTTTGAGTATATCTAATTATGTAAGGACTTTGTAAGTTTCATTCAGTCACCCTTAGAGTCCTTCTCTGTTCCTTGCTTCTTGGATGTTTCCTGATTGTTTCCCTGTGCAGCCCATGTTCTGCACTTTCCCTGTTGATACTTCTAATGGACTTTGCTGATGATCTACATACTTTGCTGATAAAACTGAATTGAATGCTGACACTAGGAGAGGTATATTCTATTACAAGTGTCTTTTCCTCTGAACTGCATTTCTTTGGTAGAAATTAGCATACTGAGACTTGTCTATTTTATTTTTCCAGTAGTTTAACTTAGCCCGAGATGGATGATTCTCCAAGTCATTTTTGTCTTCCTTTTGACTTTTGCCTGCATGCTTGTCCTAATTTGGTTAGCAGAAGGGAAAACCCATGTGCAAATCCTGGGTTCTAAGTCTTCGATTTGACTAATGTATTAACAGTCTGACTTAAAGAGGATTTATGTTACTCAAATTGTGTCATTAATGATATGTATTATTCTTCTTGAATGTCTAATGGTTTTGATGTTGAGTAGATTAAAGACATGGGTTGACCATAGATTTGGTCAACCCATGGTTTTTATTTATCTTTACAATCTGATTATGCACACTATTTACGTGACTTTGGCTTTGTGGTTATAAAATAAAGCTTTGAAACTTTTATTGATTGGAGCTTTTTTCTGTGGCCAAGTTAGTCATGGTATTTGAATTGTTTGCTGGGTTTGAAATGATTGTGTATGATTAACCACACTCTTCACTGGGTCCAAAGATCCCTCAGCTTCAGAGAAGCATTTTTAAATCCTTTGAAGGATGAGATAATCTGGTTGCAGTGTGACGGTTCTGTCACATGAGGAGGGGAACCATATATTGGGTTAGTATTAAAGGTGACAAATTTGGTAGTAGAGTAATGGTTATGTCCCTTGGGAGAGGTAACTGTATTTTTGTTCTGTATTACGGTTGACAAAAATTAATAGTAGAACGGTGGTTATGTACAAAAAGTGTAATCACACTGTAAGTTGTGCTATGGCTCGTTTCACAGGTTGATGAAATTCCAGCGTTGTGTTAAAGTGTATGGTGTATGTGTACGTTGTGATTTGCACATGCTGTGCTTTTCGCTTACAGGTGAAGAGTGGTGTTGTGAGGTGTTTGTGGAATCATCATAGTCAAAGCCATTGTGGTGTTTTGTGCAAAAACATTTCTGCAGTTGTTGTTGATGGGTCTGTTGAGGCCTAAGTCCCTGGGGTAAAGCACAAGTGTATAAAGGTACTTGGTTAATTTACTGACTGCAGTGAGGTATTAGTCATGAGGCGCCACTGACAGTACCAGAAGTTTTCCTTGAGTGAGTGTGAGTTGTTGTTTGGTATTAGGTGAATCCTGAGTGCATGTGGAAGATCAGTATCAAACACGGTGAGATTTGCTAGTCAAGTTTCACTCATGTGATTGTGGAAGTCACAGTCAGAAATATGGCCCGTAGAGCTTCAAAGCATTTGAGCCCTGCCAGTAGTGGGCAAACAGTTATTTTTTTATTTAGTGAGCGTAGTATTTTGCATTTAGTGTACGTATGAGTAATTGTGTAACAGACAGTTGTGAAGTGACTGCAGCTGCTGAGTGAACTGAGTGTGATGTCAGAAAGCTGTTACCGTATTGATTGAGGACAGCTTGCAAATAAAATGGTGGGATTAAATATACTTCCTGGTTTCGCTGAAATTCATATCACTGATGAAAAATAGTTCAAAAATGAAAATTTTCAAAGCTTTAAGAAGTGCGCTCAAAGGAGATGTGTTTATCCCAACTAGGGAAGGTGAAAAGACAACGCCTGAGGGAACACCAGCACATGAAGGGCCAGAGTTTCAGCTTGCATTTGGGTTACACAGTGGTATAAAATACAGAGAAAGAAGGTTCATTGGCTTTTCATTGTTACAAAATCTTTAATTTGAGAATTTTAGAAAATTCAATGAGGGTATTGTGTGAATTGAAGCCTCCTCCAAGATCCGCACAATTTGAAGCTCTTGCTATTTAGAAACTTGTTTCTAGGCAAGAGGAAATGGCCAAATTTCAGAATTGAATGAGGAGAGCAAGGAAGACACTAACAAATCGAGATGGAATGAACAGAAAAGGTGGAGAGCAGAAATATTAGATACATTGGGAATGTTTCCAGCACTCACAGAAGAAGGTGATGGGAGTACAAAACCTTAAACAAACAACAGGCAGAACAGGCAGCGGATGAGGGTAAAAAAACAGTTACACATGAATGTGATGAGTTTATAAATCAGCTTTTAGCCCCTTGGGTGCCTGGGACGTAACGGTTATGTCCTGGGCAGCACTGCTCAGGTGCCCAGGATGTAACTGTTACGTCCTTGTATGGGCCCTCAGGGGAAGCTCTAGCGCTCCCCTGATGGCCTGGTATTACCCTCCCATGGGCAGGGATGGAAGGGGAACTGCTTCCCCTTCCATCCCTGCCCCACCCATACCCCCCCCCCAGTGAAGTCTGATGACATCAACACGTGATTGCACGCTGACCTCTTCAGAGGCCGCCCCCACTGCGCAGCTTCCAATGCGGATCGGAAGAGAAATGCAAAAGTATTGCTCTTCCGATCACAGGCTGGGAGCGGGAGAGGCATCAAAGGAAAGGAAAGGTCTTTCCTTTCCTTTGATGTCTCTCTAAGCATTTCTGAAGCCCGATCGTGAAGCGATCGTGCTGCAGAAATGCCCACTAGACACCAAGGATTTTGTTTTTGTTTTATGCATAAAGGGAGCGTCCCCTTTGGCAACAGTCTCTCCCCAGGGAGGCAATTTTTAACTAGCCTTTTTCTGCCCCCCCCAGGGGCAGATCGGTCTGTTGTAATTAAGACTATCTGCCCCCAGGGGGCAGAAACCCCTAGACATTAGGGATCATTTTTTTTGGTTTTCTTTTATTGTTTACACGTGCCTAAGGGGTCGCTCCCATGGGGGGGCACATTGTATTATGGTCATTTTTATTAGGCCAATCTGCCCCCAAGGGGGGCAGAAACCACTAGATGCCAGTTTTTTTTTGTCACATCAATTTCATGCGAGGGTCATTCCCCTGTGGGGCACATTTACTTTAGGCGATTTCTGCCCCCATCGGGGCAGATCAGCCTATTTCAATTAGGCCGATCTGCCCCCAAGGGGGGAGCAGAAACCACTAGACACCAAGGATTTTTTTTTTTTTTTACATTTATAAGGGGAGTGATCCCTTAGGCAAGGGTCGCTCCCGGAGGGGGGGGGCAAATTGTTTTAAGGCCATTTCTGCCCCATACGGAAGGTAGTCAGAGTTTCTCTGATCGACTACCTACGCTTGCTGTTAGCGGGTAGTCAGTGTTTTTATTAGTTTAAAATTGCGTGATGCTGAGTATTGAATTTGATGTATTGAATCCGATATATTCTATGCACATTGCACTTTTCGGATTTACACGCTAGTTTTTGTATCCATAACGAAATTCGTTTTTACATAGTTGTTTAGATTCTCTTTTAAAAGACAGATAGTCATGTTGTTTTAATTAAAGCTGAATTGATTTAAAATTTGATCCTCTTCATAAACTATCGGGGGTATAATAACACTAAAAAGCAGGACACTCCCTTCCGATATAGATTGGAAAACTGCTGCCATTTTGGGACAGTAGTCCCTTTTTGAGCGCCATTCTGTGGGTTAGCGCTCTAGCCTCTCACTGCTGCTGGGCTATTTCTAGACGCCATGACTGCGGCGCGCAGCGGAAGGTAGTCAGAGTTTCTCTGATCGACTACCTACGCTTGCTGCTAGTGGCAAGTCACTGTTTTTATTAGTTTAAAATTGCGTGATGCTGAGAATTGAATCTGATGTATTGAATCTGATATATTCTATGCACATTGCACTTTTCGGATTTACACGCTCGTTTTTGTATCCATAACGAAATTCGTTTTTACATAGTTGTTTAGATTCTCTTTTAAAAGACAGATAGTCATGTTGTTTTAATTAAGGCTGAATTGATTTAAAATTTGATCCTCTTCATAAACTATTGGGGGTAAAATAACACTAAAAAGCAGGACACTCCCTACCGATATAGATCGGAAAACCGCCGCCATTTTGGGACAGTAGTCCCTTTTTGAGCGCCATTCTGTGGGTTAGCGCTCTAGCCTCTCACTGCTGCTGGGCTATTTCTAGACGCCATGACCGCGGCGCGCAGCGGAAGGTAGTCAGAGTTTCTCCGATCGACTACCTACGCTTGCTGCTAGCGGCAAGTCACTTTTTTATTAGTTTAAAATTGCGTGACGCTGAGTATTGAATCTGATGTATTGAATCTGATATATCTATGCACATTGCACTTTTCGGATTTACACGCTCGTTTTTGTATCCATAACGAAATTCGTTTTTACATAGTTGTTTAGATTCTCTTTTAAAAGACAGATAGTCATGTTGTTTTAATTAAGGCTGAATTGATTTAAAATTTGATCCTCTTCATAAACTATCGGGGGTAAAATAACACTAAAAAGCAGGACACTCCCTTCCGATACAGATCGGAAAACCGCCGCCATTTTGGGACAGTGGTCCCTTTTTGAGCGCCATTCTGTGGGTTAGCGCTCTAGCCTCTCACTGCTGCTGGGCTATTTCTAGACGCCATGACCGCGGCGCGCAGCGGAAGGTAGTCAGAGTTTCTCTGATCGACTACCTACGCTTGCTGCTAGCAGCAAGTCACTGTTTTTATTAGTTTAAAATTGCGTGATGCTGAGAATTGAATTTGATGTATTGAATCTGATATATTCTATGCACATTGCACTTTTCGGATTTACACGCTCGTTTTTGTATCCATAACGAAATTCATTTTTACATAGTTGTTTAGATTCTCTTTTAAAAGACAGATAGTCATGTTGTTTTAATTATGGCTGAATTGATTTAAAATTTGATCCTCTTCATAAACTATCGGGGGTAAAATAACACTAAAAAGCAGGACACTCCCTTCCGATATAGATCGGAAAACCGCCGCCATTTTGGGACAGTGGTCCCTTTTTGAGTGCCATTGTGTGGGTTAGCGCTCTAGCCTCTCACTGCTGCTGGGCTATTTCTAGACGCCATGACCGCAGCGCGCCGCTGGGTGCCGAAGGCGCGCCAAAGGCAAGCCCGTCTGCGCCCGTCCGCGCCAGACCGAGCCAAGAGCCAAGAAACTATGACCTAAATTCCTCAAAGAAGGTAACCATCACCTATTCCAAAGAGGAACTACTCTTTCTGAATGCTAAATCTCACAATTTGTGTGTTAAGAGTATAGATCCTTATGTTGGCAAATATAGATGCCCTACGTGTGCTTGGTCCTTCCAAATGCGTACGGACTCTCAAAAAGCTAAGGAGTTTGACAAACTATCTATTTCGTTAGTCAACTGTCGCTCGTTAGGGGATCATAAAATGGATATCCACCTTCTGGTGGAACAAATAAAACCTCTGGCCTTGTTTTTGACAGAAACTTGGCTGGATGAAAGTTCTGCTCCAGATATTGTGATGGCACTTCCCACCGGCTATAAACTTAGCAGAATTGATAGACCTAACAGAGGGGGTGGTATAGCAGTTATCTATAGAGATATATGTAAGATCACAACAGCACCTACATTGATTAAAGGCTGTGAGAGTATGTCCTTCTCTATCAGTGTGAATCCTCATTACACCCTGTCTGGTGTTTTGATCTACCGTCCACCAGGTCCTATGGGAGATTTTATGATCTCTTTGGCAGAGAATATCTCGCAACTAGTATGTACTAAATCAAATTTCCTATTGCTGGGAGATTTTAATCTACATGCGGAAAATGAAGATAATGCTTCGACTAAGATGATAATAGCAGATATGAAGGCATGTGACCTAGTACAACTAATTCAGGGTCCTACTCATAATAGAGGCCACAAACTTGATCTGGTATTCTCCAATGTGCCAGGTTTCGAATTTTTATCATCCCGTCCGCTAGCATGGTCGGATCATTTTTTTCTAGAGTTAGAACTATCCATTTCTCGATATAAGAGCATGAATATCAGGACCCCTCTACTTAGAAGGAAGTGGCACAAACTAAAGGCCACAGAGTTTATTAACTCATTGGAGAAGAAGAGACCAGGAAATCTAAATACAAATAATATAACCAATTTTACGCACTCCGTGAACAAATGGATAGAGGATAGCTTGGAGGAAATCATACCCCTTTCTTCTACCAAGAAACTGCCTCGAAAGAAATCGGCTCCATGGTTCAATGCAAGCCTACTTGAGAAGAAAAGAGAATGTAGGAAGCAAGAGAGGAGATACACTCAAGATGATTCTGTGAAAAGGGAATATAAGAATATGATTCGAGCCTATCACTTAGAAATTAAAAAGGCACAGGCTACATATCACTCTGATAAAATTGAAGCAGCAGCTAATTCGCCCAAGGAGATATTTAACGCCATAAAAGATCTTATTCATCCAATTGAGGAGTCAGAAACTATGGACTCCCCACAGCAACATGTAGAGGATCTGGCAAGCTTTTTTTTAAGTAAAATTCAGGATATTTATGTAGCCTTTCCTAACTCCCCAACCAAAGATCATGGGATGATGAACCTGGAGGCTAGGGATGAATTTTTTTTAACAAATTTTATTCCTATTAGTCTGGATAGAGTTATTAAATTATTGAGCTCAACTAAATCAGGCTCTCCGCTGGATCCTGCTCCTCCTCAGATTCTATCTATGGGAACACCAGTATTAGGTCCGATAATCACTAAATTTATTAATACTTCATTAGCTTCTGGCACTGAACCAGACTCCTGGAAACAGGCTATTGTCAAGCCTCTCCTAAAGAAAACTAATTTGGATTCCAAGTTACTGACCAACTACAGACCGATTTCATTGCTGCCTATAATGGCTAAACTTGCAGAGAAGCATGTACATTCTCAGCTATCTACTCTTCTGGAAGAAAAAAAGCTTTTACACCCTACCCAGATGGGTTTCGGGCCTAAGCATGGGACTGAAACCGCACTGATTGCCATCACAGAAGAAGCAAAAAAGAGGATGGATAAAGGAATTGAAACCGTGATCATCCTCCTAGATCTGAGTGCGGCATTCAATACAGTTGATTTAGATATCCTCAAAGACAGATTGCAGGGATGTGGAATCTCTGGAGTCGCACTAGAATGGATTATTTTGTTTATACATGGTAGGTCCTTTCAGGTACTGGATAGATCGTGTACTTCTAGGCGCACCTTCAGTAGTTGTGGTGTCCCTCAGGGGTCTGCTCTGAGTCCGCTACTCTTTAACATCTACATGCGGCCATTAGCAGAGATCGTTGAGCCATTTGGACTGAACCTGGTGTCCTATGCAGACGATACTCAACTGATCGTTTCCCTCTCCAATACTTACCCAGATATGGGGACGGCACTAGGTCCCTGTCTGAAAGCAGTTGCTGCTTGGATGTCGGGAAGTAAATTGAAGCTCAATGATGAAAAAACTGAGGTTATGTTCTTTGGGCAAAAAACTTCCTTAGTCAATTCTAGCTTATTAAGAGGAGTGCCCACCCGCCCACCCCCTAAATGTCTTATTAAAAGCCTTGGGGTATGGTTGGACCCCCAACTCTCAATGTCCCAACATGCCAATAGAATAGCAGGAACCTCGTTCTCTCTGCTTAGGACTCTGAGGAAGGTTTTAACTATACTACCTTTTCTTGCCAGAAGACTGGTTATTCAGGCACTGATAGGTTCTCGGATTGATTATGGCAATGCCCTGTTTGTTGGATCACCAAGATATGTGATACAAAGATTACAAAGGGTACAAAACGCAGCTGCACGTCTGCTCTTAAATACTCCTAAGCAACACTCCATACGGGCCGGAATCGCGTCCCTACATTGGCTCCCAGTGGATAAAAGGATTCAGTTCAAGGCCCTATGCCACATTCATAGAGCCATATTCGATCATGGTCCTGAAATGCTCAAAACGCTGGCATCTGTCTACATCCCAGCCAGGCCACTCAGATCCTCCTCAGCTAAGCTGGTCATAGTGCCAACTGTGAAGAAAGTAAGATGGGGAGGAAGATCGTTGGCATATCAAGGTGCTTTACTTTGGAATAACCTTCCTCTTAATATCAGATCAAATTCTCAAGAGATTTCTTTTAGGAAGGACTTGAAGACTTGGTTATTTAAAACTTAAATTCCTACACGAATATAAACAGTTACAATCCCGCTATTGCAATATAAGCACTACGAGGCCTCTGGGCAGTTTAGGCGCTATATAAGCAATTATAACATAACATAACATAACATATGGGGGCAGATCAGCCTATTTTATTAGGCCAATCTTCCCCCAAGGGGGCAGAAATCACCACACACCAGGGATTTTTTTTGTTGCAACAATTTCAAAAAAGAGAAGCGACCCCTTTGGTAAGGGTCGCTCCCCTGGGGGGGGGGAAATGTATTTTAGGCTATTTCGATCTGCCCCTAAGGAGAGCAGAAACCACTAGGCACCAGGATTATTTTTTTTTTTACAGCTGTGGAGCGACTCCTTAGGCAAGGGTTGCTCCCCTGGGGGGCAATTTTATTCTAGGTATTTCTGCCCACCTTGGGGACAGACAGGCCTATTTTTCTTAGGCTGATCTGCCCCTAAGGAGAGCAGAAACCACTAGGCACCAGGGATTTTTATTTTTTTACAGCTGTGGAGCGACTCCTTAGGCAAGGGTTGCTCCCCTGGGGGGCAATTTTATTTTAGGCGTTTCTGCCCACCTTGGGGACAGACAGGCCTATTTTTCTTAGGCCAATTTGCCCCCAAGAGGGGCAGAAACCACTAGACACCAGGGATTTATTTTGCGCAACTTTCATGCAAAGGGAGCGATCCCTTAGGCAAGGGTCACTCCCTTGGGGGACACATTTTCATGAGGCCATTTCTGCCCCCCTTGGGGGCATATTGGCCTATTTTTGTAAGGCCCATCTGCCCCCAAGGAGAGCAGAAAGCCACCAGACGCCAGGGAAGATTTTTTTCAAAATATGGCCATACCCCTACCCCACATAAATGTGGACAAAATTGTTCTGCCCACCGGTGGGCAGATGGGCAATTAACCCCGATCCACTCCCCGGGGGGCAGAAAGCCTACTAGATGCCAGGAAATTTTAAAAAAATAGTGGGGTGGCTACTAACCAGTATGGACATAGGGCCAGATGTAGCAAATAAAATATTTGCGAGTTGCAAAGTGCGAGTCCATGCGACTCGCAATTTGCAACTCGCAAATTGGTATGCAGTACGGTGTCTCAGACACCGACTGCGACTCGCTATGGGGTCGCAATGACCCACCTCATCAATATTCATGAGGTGGGTCGCAAATTGCGGCCCCATAGCGAGTATAGGCACTCGCAAACATGGAGGCCTGCTGTCGTCAGCAGACCTCCATGTTCGTGACTGCTTTCAATAAAGCAGTTTTTTTTTTTTTTAAGTGTAGCCCGTTTTCCTTAAAGGAAAACGAGCTGCACTTTAAAAAAAAAAACGAAACCTTTAGTTTCGGGTTTTTTTCAGGGCAGGGAGTGGTCCCTGGGACCACTCCCTGCCCTGAAAAAGTATTTTAGGGTCCATTCACAAAGTGGAAGGGGTCCCATGGGGACCCCTTCCAATTTGCGAGTGGGTTACCATCCACTTGAAGTGGATGGTAACTGCAATGCCATTTGCTAACGCGTACGCGGTCGCAAATGGTATTGCATCCCACTGCGAGTCGCAAATAGGAAGGGAACACCCCTTCCTATTTGCGAGTCGGAAATGCATTTTGCGAGTCGGTTCCAACTCGCAAAATGCATTTCTGCATAGCAAAGAGGCATTTGCGCCTCGCAAACAGCGATTTTCGCCGTTTGCGAGGCGCAAATCCTTTGCTACATCTGGCCCTTGGTTATGCCCCCATTTGGGCCTTGAGAGCTTGTCTAACTCTCAAAATCGACCTATTTGGAAATGTGAGGGCTGCACTTTTTGGACTATGGGATGCCATCTAGAAAAATTCACGAGACCTAGACATATCTGAAAACTAAACATCTGGGTAAGTCCAGGGTGGCGTGTTTCACATGCACCCGCACCATTTTCTTACCCATAATGCCCTGCAAACCTCCAACTTTGCTGAAAATCACACATTTTTCCCATGTTTTTGTGATGAAACCTTCCGGAATCTGGAGGAATTCACCAAATTCCTACCACCCAGCATTGTCACATCTATACCAATAAAAATTCTGCCCCTATTGTTTTTTTTCCAACTGCCGTTTTGGACCTGCTTTGGTTCCCCCTCATTTTCAACATGTTTTTGGCTCTTCCCTTTCACAAGCACTTAGCCCACCTACACAAGTGAGGTATAATTTTTACCAGGAGGCTGAGGGGAACATTGAGTAGTAGGAAACTTGTGCCGGTGTGGTGATCCCACAAAGAAATGTAGGAAAAATATGATTGTTTAGCTAAATTTGAGGTTTGCTGAGGATTCTGGGTAAGAAAACACTGGGGGATCCACACAGGTCACACCTTCCTGGACTCCCTTACGTTTCTAGTTTTCAGAAATGTTTGAGTATGGTAAGTTTCCCCAGATGGCTGCTAAGCCCAGGACCAAAAACGCAGCCCCCCCGCAAAAAGGGTAGTTTTGTGTTTGATAATTTTGATGTGTCCACATAGTGTTTTGGGGCATTTCCTGTTGCAGGCACTAGGCCTACCCACACAAGTGAGGTAACATTTTTATCGGGAGACTTGGGGGAATGCTGGGTGGAAGGAAATTTGTGGCTCCTCTCAGATTCCAGAACTTTCTGTCACCGAAATGTGAGGAAAACATTTTCTATTGCCAAATTTTGAGGTTTGCAAAGGATTCTGGTTAACAGACCCTGTTGAGAGCCCACAAGTCACCCAATCTTGGATTCCCCTAGGTGTCTAGTTTTAAATAATGCACAGGTTTGCTTGGTTTCCCTAGGTGCCGGCTGAGCTAGAGGCCAAAATCCACAGCTAGTCACTTTGCAAAAAACTGGTCTGTTTTCTTTGGGAAAATGGGATGTGTCCATGTTGTGTTTTGAGGCATTTCCTGTTGCAGGCACTAGGCCTACCCACACAAGTAAGGTAACATTTTTATCGGGAGACTTGGGGGGATGCTGGGTGGAAGGACATTTGTGGCTCCTCTCAGATTTCAGAACTTTGTATCACCGAAATATGAGGAAAAAGTGTTTTTTTTGCCTAATTTGAAGGTTTGCAAAGGGTTCTGTGTAACAGAATCTGGTGGGATCCCAACAAGTCACCCCATCCTGGATTCCCCTAGGAGTCTAGTTTTGAAAAATGCACAGGTTTTCTAAGTTTCCCTAGGTGCCGGCTGAGCTAGAGGCCAAAATCCACAGCTAGGCACTTTGCAAAAAACAGGTCTGTTTTCTTTGGGAAAATGTGATGTGTTCATGTTGTGTTTTGGGGCATTTCCTGTCACGGGCACTAGGCCTACCCACACAAGTGAGGTACCATTTTTATCGGGAGGATAAGGGGAGTGCTGGGTGGAAGGAAATTTGTGGCTCCTCACATATTCCAGAACTTTCTGTCACCAAAATGTGAGGAAAAAGTGTTTTTTGCCAAATTTTAAGGTTTGCAAAGGATTCTGGGTAACAGCTTGGTGAGAGTCCAATACGTCACTCCATCCTGGATTCCTCTAGTGTCTAGTTTTGAAAAATGCACAGGTTTGGTAGGTTTCCCTTGGTGCCGGCAGAGCTACAGACCAAAATCCACAGCTAGGCACTGTGCAAAAAACAGGTCTGTTTTCTTTGGGAAAAAGTGATGTGTCCAAGTTGTGTTTTGGGGCATTTCCTGTCACGGGCAGTAGGCCTACCCACACAAGTGAGGTGCCATTTTTATCGGAAGACTTGGGGGAATGCTGGGTGGAACGAAATTTGTGGCTCCTCTCAGATTCCAGAACTTTCTATCACCGAAATGTGAGGAAAAATTGTTTTTTTGCCACATTTTGAGGTTTGCAAAGGATTCTGGGTAACAGAACCTGATGAGAGCCAAATAAGTCACCCCATCCTGGATTCCCCTAGGTGTCTAGTTTTGAAAAATGCACAGGTTTGGTAGGCTTCCCTAGGTGCCAGCTTTGCTAGAGGCCAAAATCCACAGCTAGGCGCTTTCCAAAAAACGCGTCAGATTTCAATGTAAAAATGTGTTGTGTCCATGGTGCATTTCCTGTCGTGAGCATTAGGCCTACCCACAGAAGTGAGGTACCATTTTTATTGGGAGACTTGGGGTGACACAGAATAGCAGAACAAGTGTTATTGCCCATTGTCTTTCTCTACATTTTTTCCTTCCAAATGTAAGACAGCGTGTAAAAAAGACATCTATTTGAGAAATGCCCTGTAATTTACATGCTAGTATGGGGACCCCGGAATTCAGAAATGTGCACACAACCACTGCTTCTCAACACCTTTCCTTGTGCTCATTTTGGAAATACAAAGGTTTCCTTGATTCCTTTTTTTAACTCTTTATATTTCAGCAAATTAATTGCTGTACACCCGGTATACAATGAAAACCCATTGCAAGATCCAGCTCCTTTATTGGCTCTGCGAACCTAGAGTTCTTGATGAACCTACAAGCTCTGTATAGTCCCGCAACCAGAAGAGACCAGCAGACATAATGGTATATTGCTTTTGAAAATCTGACATTGCAGGAAAAAGTTACAGAGTAAAATGTAGAGAAAATGGCTGTTTTTTACCTCAATTTCAATACTATTTTATTTCAGCTGTTATTTTCTGTAGGAAAATCTTGTAGGATCTACACAAATGACCCCTTGCTGAGTTCAGAATTTTGTCTTCATTTTAGAAATGTGCCGCTGTCCGGGATCCAGCATTGGTTTCACTCCCATTTCTGTCGCTGACTGGAAGGAGGCTAAAAGCACAGAAAATAGTAAAAATGGGGTATGTCCCAGTAAAATGCCACAATTGTGTTGAAAAATTTAGTTTTATGATTCAGATCTGCCTGTTCCTGAAAGCTGGGAAGCTGGTGATTGTAGCACAGCAAAGCCTTTGTTGATGCCATTTTCAGGGAAAAATCCACATGCTTTCTTCTGCAGCACTTCTTTACTGTTTTGTGCCAAAAAATAAAATTTGTGCCGTTTTTTGGCTAATTTCTTGGTCTCCTCCAGGGGAATCCACAAACTCTGGATATCTCGAGAATCCCTAGGATGTTAGAAAAAAAGGACGCAACTTTGGCATGGGTAGCTTATGTGGACAAAAAGTTATGAGGGCCTGAGCGCGAAGAGCAAATAGCCAAAAAAAAAAGGTCTGGTACCTGAGGGGGAAAAGGCCTGGCAGCAAAGGGGTTAATCAATCATTGCCTGCCATATCATTCAGAAAGAGAGCAGTTCAGAATGTAGCCCCAAGTGTGTCAACAGCTCCAGTTTCACAAAGCCCGATTCAGATAGCCCCAAGTACACCTGTCAGTTCAGTGACACAGTTTCCCGCAATTTATCTACTGGTTCCTGTTGTTAGTACAGCTCAACAAATTACAGGCCTGGTTGTGAATCAGGTAGTGCCAAGTACAAAGATGATTCAGATAAAATCTACACCTAATGTGACAACACCCGTGCAAACTTTTAATCAGAACCAGACTGTGCCCATGTACACTCCAATACAGACAACCTCAAATATTACTGAATCAATCAGGGCAAACTTTCAGAACAATATTAACAGGTCAAAGTGCTGAGATGGCAATTCCTCAAAGTCAGACAAATTTGACAGGACCTGATGCACTGACGGTCCCTGTAACCATAGGTTTGGTTGTTCCATTGTATGCTTCAGGTAATTCTGGAAGTAACATCCAGACTCCTAGGGCCAGATATAGCAAACGTTTGCGACTCGCAAACGGGCAGAATCGCAAATTGCGACAGTGCAAAATCGGAAATGGGATGCAAAAAGCCCATTTCCGACTCGCAAAAAGCGATGGGACCCTTTTGCGAGTCGCATCTGTTGCGTCCCCATTGTGCGACCCGCAAATTGCGAGTCGCAATTTGCGAATCGCAACCCATATGCAATTGCAACTCGCAAATTGCGACTAGTCGCAAAAAGCCCAGTTTGCATGTCCTATTTACCACTAACTCAGAGCAGGTGGTAACCATTACCAAAGTATAAAAGGAGACCCAGAAGCCATCTGGGTTACTCAAGATGGCGGAGATATACCTGATAGCAGTGAGGAGGAGAGTCTACGCAGCCCAGCAGAGGAGGAGGAGGGGCCACAGACAGGAGAAGATATATAGAACAAGGCAGACCCTTTTCCAGCAAACTGAAGAGGAGATCTATGATAAATACCGCCTTAGCAGCGCAGCCATTCTAGAATTAATAGATTTACTAAAGCCACAGCTAGAACACAAGACCCTGCGTGGATGCGCCATCCCTACGCATGTGCAAGTACTATGCGCACTGCACCTCTTGGCCTCAGGGAGCTATCAGGGGGTCATTGCCGTGGTAGGTGGGGTATCCCAAAGTGCAGTGTCAAGGTTCCTCAGGGCATTCCTAGATGCCTTAGTCTCGCACAGGTCTCACTTCATATACTTACCAAGGAATGAGGCAGAAATTAACAGCACCAAGCTGGACTTTTACCGCATTGCCCACTTTCCCCATGTCATTGGATGTGTAGATGGGACACACATTCAAATATGCCCCCCTGCTAATCTGGAACACATTTTCCGCAACAGAAAGTGTACCCACTCACTCAACATACAGGTTGTTTGTGATGCCCATTACGTCATCACGGACATCGTAGCTAAGTTTCCAGGCAGTACCCATGACTCATACATTTTTAGGCATAGTGGGATACATCAACACCTGGAACGTGGGGGATTTGGAGATGGATACCTCCTAGGTAGAGCCACAGATACTTGCAGACATACACACAGGTCACTGTGCACGACTATCTGGACTTCCTAACAGTGTACTTTTGTGCCCAACAGGTGACAGTGAATATGCTCTAAGGCCATGGATCATGACTCCGTTTTTAACACCAAGAAATGAATCTGAGAGGCAATACAACAGTGCGAATAAGAGGACCAGGAACCTGATCGAGCGCACCTTCGGACTCCTGAAGGCAAGATTCAGATGCCTCCACCGCAGTGGAGGCGCCCTCCAATACACCCCCCTTACCGCATTCAAAATTGTGGTCGCATGCGCCATCCTCCACAACATAGCCACCCGACGTGGGCTACCTCTCACCCCTGCAGACCCAGATCCTGATGATGAAGAGCAAGAACAACCACATCGCCATCATGGGGATAGAAGTCTAGCTAATCAAGGCAGACTGAGACGGACCACATTGCAACGCAATATTTTGGACGGTACGTGTAAACTCCCACCATACTCACCCATTAACCAAACACTCCTTTTGTTAAGTGGAAGTAAAATAACTGTTTTAATAATGTAATGAATGAACTATATACAAGATGAAATTGTCCATGGGCAGGGAAATGCCAACCAGTCATGTGGCACATTAACGGCATGTGCTACATTTATTTCTCCTGGCTGTTCTCTAAGATCTCCTGCCCCTCCTGCCAGCCTGGCTGGTCCCTGGTGCGTCCATGGTGCTCTGCCTACCACTCCTTAGCACCCTACTGTCAGTGGCAGATACACTGCTCACTGTGGAGCCCTCTTCACTGTCTTGGGGTGTTTCCCCGGTGGCCCTCGACATCTCCCGTGTCTCCATTAGTTCTATTATGTGTGTGAGACGTCCCAGGCCCCTGGCAACATCCCCAGCAAAATGGCCCATCTCTATTTGCAGGCCAACTGTCCTCCTCGACAGGCCTGTTGTGTTGATGGCTAGCCTGCCGATCGATGTGGCCATCCTGTCCAGTCTTAGCATTATCTGGCGATCTCTGCGCCGCCCAGCCTCTGCCTGGCCCAGCAGTCCGCCCGCCAGTTCCCTGATGGCAAAGGCAATGTCCCCAGTGTTCTGGCACATCAGGTCCATGCGTCTGTTGAGGTGCTGCATGCTTGCATGGTTGTGTCTTACAAAGCGGTGCAGCACCCCACTAATCCTGCCCAATATTCTGTTCTGCAGGCGCTGACCCCGCAGCAGATGGCCCTCACTGCTGGTTGGAGGAAGTATCCGGGATCCAGATGCTCTTGCCCTGTGACGCCTGCGCAGTGGTGGCTGCCCTCTGCTCCCACCTGTATCCTCCCTGGCTGTTGCTGGGGCAGCTCCTGGCGTTGTTGTTGCAGCAGGCGTTACCACTGCAGGAATGCTGCTGACTGTGCAGGTGGGGGTGCTGGAGGGTCCTGGGGTGTCCTCCTGGGCCTGGGTGCTTGGGGTGTTGGGGGTGTCTTGCTGGAGACCTGTGGGACATGGGGAACACAATGTCAGTGTCTAGTATCTATTGCACAGTTCCTAATAAACATTTGCCTATGAACTGCCTATTTGACTACATTTCCCATAATGCATCATTCTGGCTTTTTCTACCCTGAAATGGAGCTAATTTGGTTGTGCATGCACCTGTGCACATGGTGGGTGGGGTATGACATTGATAGGGGTACAGGCTTCTCACATGGTACTCACTGGTTGATGTGCCGGGCTCTGAGGTGTCCAGGTCCCCAAATCCACACACTGCCTCCGGCTCAAATGTTTCCTCAATCCTTTCTTCAAGGGGTGTGGGTGGTGGCACAGATGATGGTCCCCCTCCAGTGCCTCTCATCTCCCGGAGCCTTTCTGCCACCCTCTCCTTGGTCCGGGAGCGGAGGTCATACCACCTCTTCCTTATGTCCTCAATTGTCCTGTGGCTCACACCCAGGGAATTAATTTTTTCTTGCATTTCCTGCCAGATTTTCTTTTTGGTGGCCTCAGGAACAGTGAGGGCTGCTCTCCCAAAGAGCTCATCATGGTGCTGACAACATTCCTCGGTCAGCACCTCAAGCTCCCTCTCAGAAAATTTGATTTTCCTTTTTCGTGGGGTTCCCTCCATGGCTGCTGCTGCTTGTTCAGTGTGAAGACTGGCAGTTATAAAAGGGTGTGGTCCAGCCTCCTCCCAGGTGTATTAGTGAACTTCCTGGCTGTGATGTCATCATCATGTGCCAGGAAGTGTTTCCAGAGTGTTCTGGTGTGCTTTCTGGAGTGTTCTGCTGCACCTGCAAGCAATTTTGAAGGTACTCGCAATTTGCGACACCCACTCGCTAATTGCGAGTTCGTTTTTTGCACACTCGCAAACAGCGACCTCGCAATCTGCGGACTCGCACACAGCGTTGCGAGTCCGGCTGCGAGTCGCTAAATCGGACCGGTTTATTTCCTGGCATTCCAAATTGCGACTCGCAAAATGCGAGTCGCAATTTTTATTTTTGCTACATCTGGCCCCTAATCCTCTATCTGTGTGGGTTTCACCATGTGGAATGCAGAGACTAGTACACTCAACTAATTCAGAAATGGAGAGATTAGCTTTGTTTGTTCTAACTTTAACCTCTACATGTATTGCAATTTTTAACTAGATCTTAAATCAAGTAGGACTGATAGAAGATGTGATATACACAGGCAACTCCAATTCCACACATGCTCACACCAGAGCAGATTGCCAGTATGCATTGCAATAACCCACGCAATATAACATCGAGGAGTTACATTAGTTTGCAGGGTTTTTCAGCACAAGAGATAAATGAGTGGTTGGTCAGTTTGAGTCAGGGAGGAGGAACAGGTAAAGCAAACAGCAGTGTCAGAACAGAAGAGACCATAGAAGGCCATATCACAAAGTCCAAGTCCCCACTTGACTCTTGCAACAACCCGGAGTGAACACTGCAGGGGCATCAGTTCAAAAATAGGTAGGCACGTCAGGGGGACGGGGAATGGGGGGGACCTCAGCCAGCAGAGGGAACAACACCACTGGACCTGGAGGGGCAACATGCCCTGTGCTTGGTCCTGGGGAGTGCAAGCCCACAGTCTCTCAAGAGGGTGACTTTGCCACTGGCTCTGGAGGGGGGAGGGAGGCAACATGCTCTGAGCTTGGTCCTGGGGCCTGCAAGGCCACAGTCTCCCAAGTGGGTGACTTGCCCACTGGTTCTGGAGGGTGCAACACACCCATTGCTCCGTCCTGGGGAGTGCAAGTCCACAGTCTCTCAAGTAGGATGGGGTGAGTGGGTGGCTTACCCACTGGTTATGGAGGGGGCATTGTTCCCTGTGATCTTCATCCTGGGGAGGATGGGGTGAGTGGATGGCTTCTCCACTGATTCTGGAGGGGGCATTGTGCCCTGTGATCTTCATCCTGGGGAGGATGGGGTGAGTGGAAGACTTTTCAACCGGTTCTGGAGGGGTTATCGTGCCCTGTGATGCAGGTCTTGTGGAGTGCAAGGTCACAGTCTCTCAACCAGGTGTCAATCACACAGGATTTGCAGGGGCAGCCTGCACAACAGCCCATGGACGCAGGACTACACACTGTCCGCCGGCGGTGACGGCTGCTGAGTGGTGGTGATGGTGATGTTGCTGCTGATGGTGGGGGGAAGCTCCTGCCCATCCCCTGCAGCCTCGGACAGCTGCCCACTGCTGGTGGTGGTGGTGCTGCTGGTAGTTGTGGGGGGAAGCTTCTGACCATCACCTGCAGCCTGGGACGGCTGCCCACTGCTGGTGGTGGTGCTGGTGCTGGTGCTGCGGCTACTGCTGCTGGTGGTGGTTGTGGGGGAAAGCTCCTGTCCATCCCCTGCAGCCTCGGACGGCTGCACCACCATGGTTGGTGGTGGGGGCTCCCACTGAGTCCCAGCACCAGGCCTCTTCCTTTCCTGGCAGCAGCTGGTGATGGCTCCTTGCTCCTCTAGGCAGCAGCTGGGGATGGCTCCTTGCTCCTCTTGGCAGCAGCTGGGGGTGGCACCTTGACCTTCCTGGCAGCACTTGGGGCAGGCACTCTTTCTGTGTGGCTGCCTGGTGCCCAGGATCCCTTCCCACCACGAGTTGCTGGGGACACTACGTGGCCCAGGGACTGGGTGGCTGAGGTGCTTGCCTGGATTTTACACACCCTGGCCAGATGTGAAGGACGGGGGGGAAGGGTAGGGAAGAAGTCAGTGGTGGAGAGGAAAAGCTGCTTAGGGACATTGGGAAGGGAAGAGGGAGAAGGTCTGGGAGTGGAGGAAGATAGGGTGGTTGTAGGGTGTGTCTGTCTGCTGTGTTTGAGTGCAGATGTATGAGCTGGATGCTGTTGTGAGGTGGATGGCTGTTGGGTGTTTGAGTGTTTGCGTTTGTGTACTTTGGAAGGAGGGGGCACAGACACAGAAGGAGAGGACACAGGGGATGTGTGTATGGCTGTTGGGGTGGTGACTGCCAGTGAGGTGTGTGTTCTGATAGGTGTGCTGGTGATGGAGGTAGTGGATGAGGATGTAGTGTATGCAGGTGTGAGTGTCGATGCAACTGGGAGAGAGGTGGAGGACAAGGAGGAGGGGGCCACAGTGGAGGCAGTGGATGTTGGTATGTCTGCATCTGGATGGTGTTTGTGTGAGCGCCTGTGGGATGATCTGTGGTGCCTGTGTGGTGCCCGTGTTTGCCTGTGCCACTCTTTTTGTATTGTGTGCATGCTTGTCTGCCTGTGTGCTTCGGATAGGTTGGGGTTGAGGGGAATGGGATTGGGTAGAGGAGGTTGGAGCGGGGAGGGTGGAAACAGGGGCAATGGCTGCCATCAGAGAGAAGGCCGGAGCCTGGATTGATCTCTGTTGGGCCGCCAAGCCAGTGTGAATGCCCTCCAGAAATGCATTGGACTGTTGCGTTTGGGCTGCCAGCCCCTGGATGGCATTCACAATGGTTGACTGTCCAACAGGTATGGATTTCAGGAAGTCAATAGCCTCCTCACTCAGGGCAGCATGGCTAACTGGGGCAGGGCCTGAGGTGCTTGGGAGGAAGGAGATGCCCACCCTCTTGGGTTAGCGTGCACGGGCAACTCGCTGAGGGTCTGCTGGGAGGGTGGTGCTGGTACGGGGTGACGGCTGTACCCATAGCTGGGGTGGGCACAGAGGTGTCCGCCACCACCAGGAAGCTTCCATCACAGGAGGCATCCGTGTCCAAACTGTCCCCTCCAGGCTCCGCCGTGGTGCTCCCCTCACCCTCCGTCCCACTGGTGCCCTCTCCGCCGGTGGTCTCTGCCTCCTGGGTCCTGTGGGATGCAGCTCCCTCAGTCGTCGGTGCCTCTGCTCCTCCGCCAGATGATGCTAATGCACATAAGGACAGGATGACAAAACAAAACGGGGGGAAGAGACAAAGGATACACTTGGTCAATGGCTGCACCAACACCACTGTTGGTGTACACAGCACCCTCACACTCAGGGAACAGCCCTACGCACTGTGCAACGTACTACCAGTAACAATGCTAGTCACCAAGGCATAGAGAGGGACACATACCGCCACTGCAGCATACCTGGGACCCACACTCCCCTGCCCAGTAGTGGATGCCTACTAGCTAAGTTGGAGGAATATCACATCAGAACCCTGCCCAACATGGGACCTACACTGCAATGTCAGCCCTGGTCTAGGGGCACCCACAGGCACACTTCCCCCACCCGGATACCACCCCACCAGGTGTAAGTAGTAATGATGGCCACTGTACTCACCCCCTTATTGCTGCTGTGATGCCCCTAAGCACCCATCCAGCCATGGATAGGCCACTGCCAGCAAGCGGGCCATCAGGGGGGTCAGGGGGGTCAGGGTTCGACGGGCACCCCTTCCTCGTTGGGAGGCCATCCCCAGCTGAGCTTCCGCCATCTTCCGTGCCCAGCATCTCAGGTCCTCTCACCGTTTCCGACAGTGGGTGCTCCGCCTGCCGTAGACCCCCAGGGAAGGCACGTCCTTGGCAATGGCACGACATATACCCTTCTTTTGATGGCGCTGAACTGCAGAGGAAATATAAACAGGGAAAGGTATTATTTAGACCGTCCTGCCTGTTACACTCATGGCCCACCATAGCCCTCCCATCCCATTACGCCCAGACATGGCCCAGGAAACATGCTGCACGCTGCCCAGGGCCCATCCACCAACCCCTCCCACATGAGGCCTTCACACATACCACTCCATGCATTCATGCCCCATGCATCATGCTCACAGTGTACTCACCTGTTGGTCTGGAGACCCATACAGCAGTCCGTACTGGGGTAGGACCCCATCCACTAGTCTCTCCAACTCCGCCGAGGTGAAGTCAGGGGCCCTTTCCCCAGTCACACAGGCCCTGGTAGGTTCCAGAAACAGGACACAGCAGCACATGCAGTGTAGGTCCTCTACTGTTGAAGGTCAGGTAGCAAGTGAGTGAACAGATAGAAAATGGCAGTGCTGTCCGCTGCGGTGCATACCGTCACCATTGGCCACTGTACCCCATAGGGCCCAATAATAACCAATGAGGAGTTGCACGGCGGTTCCCTCCATACAGGACAGGCGGACACCATTTCGGGGGTGAGGGGTAGACCATGGATCATAACTGCGTCACAGATCACAATTATACATTCAAGACATATGGCACTAATACATTAAAAAATCACATCATGCATTGAACTGTAGTGGCTACAATGTACAGATTATGACCTGCTCCTCACTCTTTTGCCCCATAGATTGCAACCACTGCAGATGAACAGGAGATGGAGCCATCCCCCTGTGTACAGACCCCTGGTGGACTTGGCAACAATGAAGGACAGGCACATTATCCTCACCTACAGACTTGACGGGGCCACAATCACGGAGCTGTGTGCCCAACTGGAGCCTGACCTGATATCTGCTATCCGTCACCCCACTGGGATCCCTCTTCTTATGCAAGTGCTATCTGTGCTCCATTTCTTGGCAACTGGTTCTTTCCAAGTGACAGTGGGCTTGGCAGCAGGAATGTCACAGCCAATGTTCTCAATAGTGCTGACCAGAGTGTTGCTGCCCTGACTAAACAAATGTGAAGCTACATTGTTTTCCCCCACGTGGAGGGTGTGGCCTCAGTGAAGGCTGACTTCTATGCAATGGGACATATCCCCAACATCACTGGGGTGATTGATGGAACACATATTGCATTTGCCCCCCCGGCAAAATGAACAGGTCTTCAGAAATCGAAAAAGTTTTCACTCAATGAATGTGCAGATGGTGTGTTTGGCATACCAGTACATCTTCCATGTCAGTGTTAAGTATCCAGGCTCGGTGCATGATGCTTTTATCCTGAGGAATAGCAGCATCCCAAATGTGATGGCCCACCTACAGAGGCACAGGGTGTCAGTAATAGGTGAGCCCTGGTTCCCACCCAGTGGATGTTGGTGTATGGTATGGTGTGGGGCAGATGGCATAGTGTGTGGCTAACAGTTGTCCCTCAATATTTGCAGATAACTCTGGTTACCCCATCCTCTCATGGCTACTGACCCCTGTGAGGAATGCCAGGGCAAGGACAGAGGAATGTTACAATGAGGCACATGGGATAACAAAAAGAATAATATAACATACCTTCAGCCTCCTGAAGGCCAGGTTTCGGTGCCTCCATCTAATAGGTGGATCCCTGTGCTACTCACCCAAGAAGGTCTGCCAGATAATCGTGCCATGCTGCATGTTGCACAACCTTGCTTTGAGACGCCATGTGCCTTTTCTGCAGGAGGAGGAGGCTGGAGATGGCCGTGTGGCAGCCGTGGACCCTGTGGACAGTGAAGATGAGGAGGCAGAGGATGAGGATGAGGACAACAGAACTGCAGTGATTAGACAATACTTCCAATGACACACAGGTAAGACAGTGTAACTTCACATTTCATTGACAGTTTTGTGTTTGATATAGTCACTGGCAGGCTGTGAACTCCCACTTCCATGCCCACTCACTGTACCCTTTGGCAACTCTTTTTGCAGATGTTGGTGCCCCACTATTGCTCTTGGTGTGTTCACTGCAGCCAACTACAGGTCTTTCCTATGTATATATTACTGTACAGTTGAATTGCAATGTTTAAACCTTGTTATATACTTAAATCATTTGACGTATTCCATACTTGCATTTTTTCAAAGTGTGCTCATTGCAGTGGTCTGAAGAAAAGAGGGAAGTGCAATGGGCTGGGGTGATGATGGAGGAAAGTCCAGGGTAGAGTCCAGTCTATTGGTAGCAAAGGTGCATTGTCCAAGGGGGCATAGAAAGGGGAGCAATGGCCGTTCAAGGTGGACAGGGTGACAGAGTGGGACACAAGGGTGACAATCAGGAGAGTCTTACTTCCTGGCGGAGGTCTTGGCAAAAGCCTCTGGCTTCCGCCTGGATCGCAGGGAACGTTTGCAGGGTGGTTCACCTTCTGCAGGGGGAGGGGTGCTGGAGGCCTGTTGGTCCTGTGGCGGGGCCTCCTGTCCACTAGCGGCAGCGAAGGTGGAGGGCTGTTCAGTAGTCTGGGTAGTGGTCATCCAGATCCAGGCGAGCAGAGTCACTGTCATCACTGTGGGCCTCTTCTGTGGGGGGACTGGATGTTGCTGGCACCTCTTCTCCATTGGCATTGGCTGGGATACCTGTGGGAATGTATATGCAGTGTTATTATTTCTGTGTGTGACGTGGGTTGCCCTCTATAGTTGTTGTTGCCCTGGCAGCTTTTCGTTGTGTGAGTTGTTATGTGGTGGGCTATATGATTCTCTAGTGTGCATGCTTTAGTGATAGGTGTCCATGCAGGGCTGTGAGTGGTGTCCATGCAGTAGTGGTGCATGCTGGGCTTGACATTGGGATTAGTGGGTTGTGATGGTGGGGTTTGTGGGAGGTGGTGGAGTGATGGGATTGGGGTATGTAATGGCATGCCAGTAGGGAGGTGATACTAATAGAGAGTTGACTTACCAGAGTCCAGTCCTCCTGCTACTCCTGCCAGACCTTCAGGATGCATGATTACCAAGACTTGCTCCTCCCATGTTGTTAGTTGTGGGGCAGGAGGTTGGGGCCCACCGTCAGTCCTCTGTACTGCGAGCTGGTGTCTTGCTGCAATGGAACGCACGTTCCCCCGTAGGTCGTTCCACCTCTTCCTGATGTCATCCCTTGTTCTGGGGTGCTGTCCCACGTCATTGACCCTGTACACGATCCACCACCATAGCTCCATCTTCCTAGCAATGGATATCTGCTACACCTGTGATCCAAATAGATGTGGCTCTACCCAGATGGTTTCCTCCACATGACCCTTAGCTCCTCCTCAGAGAATCTGGGGTGTCATTGTGGTGCCATGGGTGTAGTGCGAGTGGTGTGGGTGAGGGTGTGTAGGGTGATGTGTTGGGATGTGTGATGTAAGGTGCATGGGTGGTGTATAGGTGATGGTGGTATGTGGCTCTGGTTGTGTGAGTGTTCTTGCTGTCTCTCTCTTTTGGAAATTGTTTGTAGTCGTAAAGGGTTGTGGTACTGTCGGTGTGTGTTTTATAGTGGTGTTGGTGTGTGGGTGTGGTGTGTGTATGGGTGTCAGGTGTGTGTAGTTTGATTTGTCCAATGTGGTGCTGTTTTGTATGTGTGTGTGTATTTTGAGCGCGGTGGTATGTACCGCCAATGGTTTACCGCCATTGAATGTCTGCTGTGGTGATTTGTGGGTCATAATGTTGTGGGTGTTGTTCTGTTGGTGTAACGGTGTGGGTTTGGTTATCACCAGTTTATCACTGACCTTTGGTTTGGCAGACTTGTGTGTGTGGCTGAATAGTAACGGATTGGTGTGTGTGTGTCATAATATGGTGAACAGATATCCGCAGCGGTATGTTGGCGGCAGTCAGGATGGCGGTAAGTGGCATTTACCGCCAATGTCATAATGAGGGCCATAATGTGGATTTAGAAAAATCAAAGCCCTTACAAAGGAGTTAGAGGTTTGAATTTAGTTCCAAAGACATTGCAAACATGAGGTCACCCGGCATGAGAATGCACATTAAAGAACTAGTTACGAACATTCAAACTTGGGAATCATTAGAAAAATGGGAAGGAAAATGGGCAAAGAAAATAGATTAAAAGAAAGCAAAGCAGAATTTGCTTCCTGCTGGAGAAAATCAAGCTGAAGAGAGTGTAAAAATGCTGCCAATGAGAGAGATTCCAGGTGGAGGTTATATACATGTCTAGTGGAGCAGAAGTGACATAGGTGGTCATTATGAACATAACGGTAAACACTGCACCCCCGGCGGTGACTACCGCCAACAGGCTGGCGGTCTGGCCTGCAAATAATGAAGCACATGAGAAACAGGCAGGGGGCCATCCACCCACCACCATTTTGGTAGTCCCGCTGACGACTGGGAAGGCCACCCTCAGCCCTGCGGAAAGTCCCTACCCCCCCACCAAATAATGAAACACCACACCGCCATCAGTTCTGGGGCGGGAACCACAGTCACTCAAAGCGTGGCAGAAATGACCCATATAAGGGGAAACACTCACTGGAGGCACACAGAACACGCCGACACAGACATGGAGCGAGAGTTGGAAATAATCCCAGTGCTTCTCCTTGCCATATTTCTCCAGCACTGTGACCAACGACGAAGACAACAAAGGTACGTGCTGCAGCATAGTACACATAGGAGGAAAGGGCACAGTTACACATGCACCCGCAACACCCACACCGCAATGCACTCCCAACCCCTCCCACCATCCCAAGCCATACATACCATAACAAGATGTACTTACCAGACACAAGCCAACAAGTACCTGCACCAATGCACAGACCTGTGCACACCACACCCCCACAGTGAAACGCAACACAACGGGTCAATATTGTGCCAACAAGACTGCTGGGCACTAAAATTTACTTCAACTGCATTAAAAACAAATGTACAAACAAGACCATATGCCAGTCTACATGTACAAGCCCTGGAAGGGCAAATATAGGCTACACTTGACTCCTACGATGGCAAAGGAAACTCCACTGAGAAGGGGCATCTATGGGACAATCAGTCACCTCAGGGATCAGGGGTAGGGGTGACGGGGTGGTGAGTCAGGTTTTGAAGTGGGGTTCTTGAGCTTAGGTTTAGGAGGTAGAGAGGGTTTGGGCTTACCCTTGGAAGGAGGGGGAGTGGTTCTGGACCGGGGGGTGGCAGCAGGACCTGGGGCAACACAGGGCTTCTTCCTCCCTGGGGAAGGGGCACAGGAATGGGAAGGGCAGACTGTTGAGGACTTTTAAGAGGACGGAGTGGACTGGGCTAGGGCATGGGAACGTTTAGGGACAAGACGGGGTGGGCCCGTAGGTTCAAACAGGTCAACACAGGAGAGGAAAAGTTTCTTGGTTGCAGTTGGAGCGGATTTGGAGCCAGGTCTGGGAGTGGAGGTTGAGGGAGTGGTGGTACGAGGTGTAGGTGTTCTGGACGTGAATGCATGTGTCTGTTTAGTCTGCTTATGTATGGTGGATGTGTGTGGTGTGGATTAGTGTGAGCGTTTGAGAGTTTTGGGAGGAGGGGGGTGGACACAGTGGGAGAAGACATGCTGCCAGCATATATGGATGTTGTGTGGGTGTCTGCAGGTCTGGTGAGTGTGCTGCAAATGTCTGTGAATGTAGTCATGGTGAGTGCAGGTGTGGTGTCTGGGGTGAATGACTGGATGTTAGCTGTTGTGGTGACTGCAAGAATGTGGGCAGCAGCAGTGACTGAGGGTGCAGTGCATGTGGGTGTGCATGGTGTGGTGGCAGACAGGGAGGCCGACACAGTGGGGGAGGTGGATGTTGTTGTGTGTGCTTTGGTATGTTGGGTGTGCGCCTGCCTATGGTGGAAAGTGTGGTGCATGTTTTTCTCTGTGTGCTTCTTGTGTGTTGATCTGTGTGAATGGCTGTCTGTATGTGTGATTGGGATGGGTGAAGGGAGCGGGGTGCTGGAAGGGGTAGAAATGGTGGGAGGGGGGAAGGAAAGACCAGGGACACTGGCAGCCGTCATAGAGGAGGCCAGAGCCTGAAACGATCTCTGTAGGCCAGACATGGCACTGTGAATGCCTCCCAGGTATGCATTGCATTGCTGTATCTGGAATGCTAGCCCCTGGATGGCATTCACAATGGTTGTCTGCCCTACAGAGATGGTTCTCATGAGGTCAATATCCTCCTCCGTGAGGGCAGCAGGGCTGACTGGGGCTGGGGATGAGGTGCGTTGGGCAAAGGAGACGCCCTCCCTCCTGGGTGAGTGGGCACGGGCAACTCGGTGGGGAGCTAGTGGGCAGGCGGTGATGGTATGGGGGTTGGCGGAAGATGGCAAAGAATGGATAGGCCCAGTAGGGTCGGCCACCACCAGGGAACTGCCATCGGAGGAGGTATTGGAGTCACTACCTCCAGTGGTAGTTGCCTTCCCGTGGTACTCCCCTCGTCCTCCAACCCACTGGTCCACTTGATGCTGGTGGCTCTGCCACATAGGTCCTGTGGGCTGCAGCATCCCCACTCACCGGTGCCTCAGCTCCATCGCCAGATGATGCTAATGTACACAGAGATACCAGGAAATATGTACATGTTGGGACACATACACTCCCTCCCAGCTATGGCACTAACCCTCCGCAGTCACAACACATGTTATGAATGTGCCCCTGACTGGTAGGCATGACTCCACAGTACACAACATTCCCATCCTGCCCCACTACTCTGATACACTTTGTAAAGGGGACCATTGAGAGACGATGCCAAGCCAACACATCTGCAAGTGCATGAGGCTACATTTAATACAGTGGCCCAAACAAGGGATACCTCACAGGCCTACAGACCCAGCCAAAACTACATAGGACACTATCCCACTGATGTGGAGGGGGGCAGGACTGCAGGGACACACCTGTCTACGTGCCTGGAATGCACACCTTAGCACCTAACTACACTCATCATAGTGGCATCACAACAGTGTTGGTAATCACCCCCTTGGGGCTTCTGTGCTGCCTTTAAGGGCCCATCTAAATCCGCATAGGCCACTGCCAGAATGCGGGCCATTAGGGGGTCAGGGTCCGACGTGCACCCCTCCCTCATTGGGAGGCCTTCCCCAACTGGGGCTCTCCGATCTTCCTGGCCCAGAGCCTCAGGTCCTTCCATCGCTTCCTGTAGTGGGTGCTCTGCCGGTTGTAGACCCACAGGGTCCACACTTCCTTGGTGATGGCCTGCCACAGTCCCCTCTTCTGATGGGCGCTGACCTGCATGGGACACACAGAGTAAAGAAACAGACGTTAGTGTGGGTGCCCCATACACAAATGCCATGCCCGTTCAAACTGGCATGGCCCATGGAGACATACATGTGGACACTTTTCATGCCAAAAACTGCCAGACACACTACAGGTGAGCATTCACACCGCGAACAAAAACACATACAGGCATCCGCCACATTCACACACATCTAAGGAGGACAAATAGCAACTCACCTGCTCCTCTGGTCGACCCATACAGCTTGGCATACAGGGGTAGGACCCTATCCACCAGCTTCTCCAGCTGCTCCGCAGTGAAGGCCGAGGCCCGTTCCCCTGTGACACTTGCCATCTCAGGGACCAGAGTCAGGACACAGCAGCACACGAGATGGAGTTCTTTACTTCTCGTAGTACAGGAGTCAAGTGTCAAGGGCCTGTCAAAATGGCGGTAGATACTGCGGTGGTGTGCACTGTCACCATCGGCGGGGATCATGATTGGCCCAGCTTCCCCATTGACAAACATGTTATCCAATGATCAGGTGCATGGCGGTGAACACCGCCTACCACCATAACCAGTTACACCAGCAGAATGAAGTCACTTCCACACTACACTACCTGTATGGCAGGAGGCTGCCATTTTGCATCCACCACACCTCCATAGCCTGGCCTGGGGCCTCATTATGGCTCCATTCCCTCGCCCCTTCGTCGAGTACTGAGATGAGTGCTGATCCTCCACATTTAATCATGGTGGGAAGTGTGTCTACACTGTGATGCCATTATGACTGAGACACCTCACCACACATTAGCCTGACAGGATTACCTCCTTATTTGTGTCTGTGTGCTGTACATTTGTGTTGCATGTAAAACATGAATTCTGTCACCATGTGATGCAAGTGTATGTCCCAACTCAATGTGTCTTCGTTCCTCCCCCATAGGTACAGACCCATGTGGTGAGTGAGAGCCACATCTGTTTACAGACCCCTGGTAGATCTGGCCACCCTGGAGGAACGTCTCATCGTCATAACTTACAGACTGAATCAAGCTACAATCCTTGAACTCTGTGCAGAAATCGATCCTGTTCTGAAGCCAGCTAATAGGAATCACTATGCCATACCTACAACTGTGCAGGTACTATCTGTACTCTATTTTGGGCCACAGGCTCATTCCAAGTGACAGTGGGCATGGCTGCAGGGGTATCTCAGCCAATGTTCAGCACAGCCTCTCCAATTGCCTGAATGAATTATTTCAACACCTACAAAGTTATGTTCAGTTTACCCAAAGGGCTGATCTCACCGCCATCAGACCAGGATTCTATGCCTTTGCAAATATCCCACATGTGATAGGTGCCATTGATGGTACCCACATAGCCCTCATACCCCCAAGAGTGAATGAACAGGTGTTTCGGAATCATAAAAACTATCACTCCATGAATGTCCAATTGGTGTGTACTGCTGATCAGTACATTTCACGTGTCAATGCAAGGTTCCCAGGATCAGTCCATGATTCATTTGTCCTGAGAAACAGCAGTGTGCCACACATGATGGGACAACTACAGGGGGACAGAGCTTGGCTCATATGTGACTGTGTATTACACTGGATCAGTTACATAGCTGACAGGCAGGCTGTATGCAAGTGGATTTTGTGTGTTTCAACCCTCTTTTGCCCACTTTTGCCAGGAATTCTGGCTCTCCCAGCATGCAGTGGCTCCTGACACTTGTGAGGAATCCCAGGACAGATGCAGAAAGGCATTATAATGAGGCACATAGTTGAACTAGGAGGGTGAGTGAGCGGACCATAGGACTCCTGAAGGCAAGATTTCATTGCCTGCGTCTCTCTGGAAGATCTCTGTGCTATGTCCCTGACAAGGTGTGTAAGATAGTGGTGGCCTGCTGCATGCTGCTCAACTTGGCTGTGAGGAAAGCTATCCCACTTCTGGAAGAAGAGGATGCTGTCCAACCAGCCCTACCACCATAGAGGAGGGATGAGAGTGATGGTGAACAAGAGGGGGAAGACATCAACGCCAAGACCCAGCTAATACGGTTATACTTCCAGTGACTCTCAGGTACATTTCCTATGATGCTGATGGCTTCACTGCATTGTTTCAGGGTGACTCTTGTAGTAAATGCTGTGGTGTCCCTTACCAGTGATATAGCAAAATCATGACTGAAGTGGCAGATGCGAGTTAATGCTATGGAATGTATAGTGTGACATACTTCAGACACTAAAGTTTGTTAGACCCCCTCCTGCAATAAAAGCAGCATTATGATGGTAACTGGCTAATGCATTCACATTTGATTGCTCATATTGATTGAGGAGAGATATTTTTTTAGTGCACAAGTATATTTATTCAAAGTCAAAACATCCATAAGTGATGGGACAGTGGAAGGCACATGGTGAACAATATACTCAGGTACATTTGCTCAGCTGTTGGTAGCACAGGGGTATAGTCCATGGGGCCACTGGAAGATGGTGAGATGGCAGTGGCATGTGAACAAGGTAGCTCAGTGGCGATGAAGGGAGACAGTTGAGGACAGAGTCACTTCCTGGTTGGGCTTGGTCTTGTCTGGTGTTTCAGTGGGATGTGTGGGTCTGAGGCCATGTTTGCGAAGGTGAAGCTGGGCTGCAGGGGTAGGGGTGCTCATGCCCTGTGAGCCCTCTGGCAGTGCCACCAGTCCAGGAGCTCCTGCAAATGTAGATGGCAGGGCAGTGTCCTGGCTAGTGTAAGGGGCCTGCAGGTGGGTGGAGAACTCGGGCTGGATGTTTGTCTGGCGCTGCAGCACCCCTGCAATGGAGACCATAGTAGCACTGAGCTGTTTACATTGCTCCATGGCCTCCTGGTGGTGTGATACCTGCTGCCTCTGATTTTGCTCCCACGTGGCCAGGATCTGGCCCATCCTGTTCCGGGAATGGTGGTATGCTCCCAGGACCTCAGCAATGACCTCCTGGGCAGCAGCATCCCACCTTGGGCCACCCCCATGGACCACTGATACCCTCTCACTGGCCCTAGCCCCCTGTGCCTGTGTCCCCTGCACAGGTCTGACAGTCCCACTTGCAGTGGGCCCTTCATCATTCTGCCTGGAGGTGGGTGGAGACTCGGGCCTCTGTACATGTGGGCATCCAGTCTGTGGCCTGGAGACACTGGTGTGGGGTCATTGGGCATGAGACAGTGGTGGTGGCTGAGTGGTAGGAGTGTCAGTGGTGTCCTGGGTGGGACTTCTAGAAGGTGACTGTCCAGGAGTGTGGGATGGGCTAGGGATTTCCTCTGTGTCCAGACATCCCTCTGCATTCTCCTGAGTGAGGCCTTCTTCTTCAGGTGGAGGACTGGCACCCTTTGATGTCTCCATCCAGATGGCATGGGTGGCGGTGCCTGTGTGTGAGAGACTAGAGATATGGGTGTCCTGCACTTTCTTGTCAATTGCAGCACTGGTCAGCAGTAATTGGTGGTTGAATTCCCATGTAGTGGCATGCAGGGTCCCTTCATTTTCATTTTGATGCATTTATTGAGGGGGGTGCATTGTGGGTGTTGTGGTGCTCCTGAGATTACATGCATGGGTTGGTAATGATTTGTATGGGGGATTGTTGGCATGCAGGTAACATGGACATGAGTATGTGGGTGTTGTGGGCTGGGTAGGGGAAGGGAGCATGGTGGTAGTGAGAGGGATGGGGTGATACATGCATTACATGTGTGATCACTGTTAAGGTATTGTAGTTGACTTACCCGAGTCCAGTCCTCCAGTGAGTCCAGTGAGGCCCTCCGGGTGCAGGATAGCCAGGACTTTCTCCTCTCAGTCGGTGTGTTCGGGGGGAGGAGGGAGGGGACCACTACCAGTCTTCTGTACGGCGATGTTGTGCCTGGATGCCATGGATCGCACCTTCCAGTGCATGTCGTTCCATCTCTTCCTGATGTCATCCCTTGTGCATGGATGATTTCCCACGGTGTTGACCTTGTTGAATATACTCTGCCATAGCTCCATCTTCGTGGCCAAGGGTGTCTGCTGCAACTGTGCCCCGAATAGGTGTGGCTCGACCCTGAGTATTTCATCCACCATGGTCCTTAACTCCCTGTCTGTGAAGCGGGGGTGCTTAGGGGGTGCCCCGGGGTGTGTTGTGGGTGGTGTGTTGTAGGTGTGTTGGTGAGGGTGCTCTTGTGTGGTTGGGTGTGTGGCTTGTTATGGTGGGTGTGCAATGTATGAGTTTTGGTGGTGTTTTTGTGTGTGTGATTTGTGTGATGGTTAGTTCAGTGTATGCATGTTGTGGTATCAATATCTGTTGTGCTATTGGCCTTGCAAAAGATTGTGTGGTGTGTATGTGTGTGTTTTAAAGTGTTGTGGATGTGTGTCAGGTGTGTCCTTTTCGAACTTGCTAATGTGTGCATTTGTTGTTGGCAGATCCCATTGCTAGCCGTGTCGGTTTGTACCGCCAATGGTCGTTCGACATTCACTGTCCGCGGAGCTGATTTGTGCATCATTATTTAGTGGGCGGGGGATCTGTCTGAGTGTTGGTGGCAGGGTGAGGTGTACTGCCTTTCTGCCATCGTTGGCCCTAGCGCTGGGTGGAGGTTGCAGGATTTTTGGAGGTTTGTCTTTTTGGCATCATTATGCAGTGGTATGCACTTCACCACCACTGGCGGTCTTTTGTTCACCATCAGCACGGCAGTCGGCAGTGATTGCCACCAAGTTCATAATGAGGGCCATATTGCCATTCACAAATTATTACCTGAGATTGAGGCAGAAACCAGTAGAATGGTATAAGCAAACAGAGAGGTTTGTGAAACTTTCAAAAAGCCAGTAGGAAGATTTGAAAACATTATTTGATATTGTGGGCCCAGTCAATTTGTGGGTCGAGTACAAGTGGAGTGTTCATTGGCCATCTCATGAACCGCTGAGAGATCCAGTAACAGATGCGCCATCTGAAGAAGTGATGAAAGTATGATTGAGTTCTTGAAAAACAAGGTTTCCCCGAAAGATGTTGATTGGCAAAAGATTGATAGAACAGCACAGGAAACGAAGGAGTCAATTAATGCCTATTACGAGAGATTGCTGCAAGCTTTCAAAAAGCACAGTGGGTCTGAAATTATTGAGCTGAAAGACAAGAGTCTTTTCATGTTTAGATTTGTGCAAGGACTGAAACCGGAGATTAGCACCATTATTCAGCAGCATTTGATTTGTTGCCAGAATAAACTGACTGATGAAGTACTGCAGTAAGTTGGGGTACTGTAGTGATGAAATTGAATTGAAGCAGAAAAGGTTGAAGGAGAAATTGATGGTGATGAAAATTAAACCTGCTCAGGCAGGAACACAGAGGCCCTCATTCTGACCCTGGCGGTCGGTGATAAAGCGGCGGCCAAGCCGCCAACAGGCCGGCGGTCTAAAATATGCAATTCTGACCCTGGCGGGAACCGCCAACACAGCCCGCCAACTTAACACTCCGACCGCCACAGCGGTACAAACAAACAGCGCGGCGGTTCCCGCCAACAGCCCGGCGGCAGACAAAGTACCACCCACCCTATTACGACCCACCAATCTGCCACCTTTTCCGGGGCGGGAGCACCGCCGATAAGAACACGGCGGAAACAGACTACGAACGGGAAAACGCTCACCTCTACGCACTCCACGCGAGATTCCGGCAGTATGGAGCCAGAGTTACAGGTCATCCCCGCACTCCTATTCCTCCTCATATACCAGGAGCACGCCCGGCGGCGCGGAAGACATCAGTGAGTACTGCACCTACGACACAGGGGAGGGAAAAGATTACCGGCACACACCCACCCACCCACACCCACTACAACACACACATCAATGCATTCCCACAGATCACTGTCACAACCCACAAACCACCCCCCTCCGAAATAATGCAAAGACCAAAAGAAGAGATCATAAACGGGCAGATATATTGAAATATGTACGCCATTAATCCCAAAAAATAAATAAACTATGTACAAAATATATACAGCTACTAAATGTAGTCCAACCACTGTCCGTGGATCACAGGGGTCCTGTGCAAAGGGGCAAGGCCCAGTCCCACGACAAGAACTCCACGGAGAGAACACTGCAGGGGCATCAGAAAGAAAATAGGACAGGCACCTCAGGGGGAAGGGAAGGGGGGGCACCTCAGCCACTTGAGTACACGACGCCAGATCCACGAGGGGACTCCATGACCACTGGGCCATCCTGGGGAGAGCAAAGCCACAGTCCATACAGTCCATACAGTGGGTGGCCTGCCCACTGGGCCATCCTGGGGAGAGCAAAGCCACAGTCCATACAGTCCATACAGTGGGTGGCCTGCCCACTGGGCCATCCTGGGGAGAGCAAAGCCACAGTCCATACAGTCCATACAGTGGGTGGCCTGCCCACTGGGCCATCCTGGGGAGAGCAAAGCCACAGTCCATACAGTCCATACAGTGGGTGGCCTGCCCACTGGCCCATCCTGGGGAGAGCAAAGCCACAGTCCATACAGTCCATACAGTGGGTGGCCTGCCCACTGGGCCATCCTGGGGAGAGCAAAGCCACAGTCCATACAGTCCATACAGTGGGTGGCCTGCCCACTGGGCCATCCTGGGGAGAGCAAAGCCACAGTCCATACAGTCCATACAGTGGGTGGCCTGCCCACTGGGCCATCCTGGGGAGAGCAAAGCCACAGTCCAAACAGTCCATACAGTGGGTGGCCTGCCCACTGGGCCATCCTGGGGAGAGCAAAGCCACAGTCCATACAGTCCATAACAGACCCCACTGCCACTGGAGGAGGCAAGTTGGCCAGAGGACATCCTGCAGCCCTGCCCGAGATAGATCCTGCCCTGCCACGTCTGCCAAAGGGCCAGCGGTTCTTGCCCTGAAGGGCCCAGTTCAGCGGTTCTTGAGACGGCGGGGCCCAGTTCAGCGGTTCTTGAGACGGCGGGGCCCAGTTCAGCGGTTCTTGAGACGGCGGGGCCCAGTTCAGCGGTTCTTGCCTTGAAGGGCCCAGTTCAGCGGTTCTTGCCTTGAAGGGCCCAGTTCAGCGGTTCTTGAGACGGCGGGGCCCAGTTCAGCGGTTCTTGCCTTGAAGGGCCCAGTTCAGCGGTTCTTGCCTTGAAGGGCCCAGTTCAGCGGTTCTTGAGACGGCGGGGCCCAGTTCAGCGGTTCTTGAGACGGCGGGGCCCAGTTCAGCGGTTCTTGAGACGGCGGGGCCCAGTTCAGCGGTTCTTGCCTTGAAGGGCCCATTTCAGCGGTTCTTGCCTTGAAGGGCCCAGTTCAGCGGTTCTTGAGACGGCGGGGCCCAGTTCAGCGGTTCTTGAGACGGCGGGGCCCAGTTCAGCGGTTCTTGAGACGGCGGGGCCCAGTTCAGCGGTTCTTGCCTTGAAGGGCCCAGTTCAGCGGTTCTTGAGACGGTGGACGGTCTATGGCCAACTGCTAAATGCCTGGTGGTGCCCTCCTGGGCAGCGGGGATGGTGCTCCTTCACTGCCCACCTGGGCTGTGGGTGGTGGGGCCCTCCTGGCCAGCTGGGCTGGGTCCTCCCTGGGCAGCGGCTATGGGGCTGGTGGGCTCTCCCGGGGCAGCTGTGCCGGTTCCTCCCGGGGCAGCGGCTATGGGGGTTGTGGGCTCCTCCTGGGCAGCAGGCCTGCTGCCTGACCTCTCCAACTTGCTGCCCTTGCCCTCCTTAGTCGTCGGCCTGTGGCCCTTTCCTCCCTTTGGAGCTGTGGCTGGTGACTGTCTCTGGGTGGTGTCCGGGGGGGATGTAGAAGGCGGGCTCCTGCGGCGCCCCTTCCGCCTTCTGCTCCTCTTCCCAGGGGGTGGGCTGCCTGTCCCCTTGCTGCTGGGCGAAGATCCAGACATGCGGGCTGGCGGGCTCCAATACCCCTGCACCCTTGTCAAGGGGGCTGCAGGGCTGGTGGTGGCTGAGGTGCTCTTCTTACCCCGACGAGAAGGAGGGGGGGGCTCAGGGTCAGGAAAGAAGTTAGTAGTGGCGAGGAAGAGCTTCTTGGGACAATGGAGAGTGGTAGGTACAGTGGGAATGGGAGTGGAGGGAGAGGATGTGGTTGTAGGTGAGTCACGTTTGCTGTCTTTGGGTGCAGGTGCAGGAGGGATAGGCTGTCGTGAGGTGGATGGCTGTTGGGTGGGTGGGTGGCTGCGTTTGTGTGGTGTGGAAGAGGGGGTGACAGACACAGTGGGAGAGGACACAGGGGACGTGTAAATGGCAGTGGGGGTGGTGACTGCACGTGTGCGGACTGGAGTGGAGGGTGTGCTGGTGATGGAAACACTGGCTGATGGTGAGGTGAATGGAGGTGTGAGTGTAGACGTCACAGGGAGGGAGGAGGGAGACGAGGAGGTGGGGGTCACAGAGGTGGTAGTGACTGTTGGCATGTCTGCATCGGAATGTTGCGTGTGTGAATGTCTGCGTGATCTGTGGTGCTTATGTTTGGATGAGCTTCTCTTGGGTGTTGAGGTGTGTGCAGGCTGGTCTGATGGTGTGGGTGGGACAGGCAGAGGAACAGGAGACTGGGAGGAGGGAGTTAGTAGAGGCAGGCAGGAGACAGGGACAATGGCTGCCGTCAGTGCTGAGGCCAGAGCCTGGAACGATCGCTGATGGGCAGCCTGACCCGAATGAATGCCCTCCAGGTACGCATTGCTGCGATGAACCTCCCTCTCCACCCCCTGGATGGCATTCAAAAGGGTAGTCTGCCCAACAATGAGCGTTCGGAGGAGGTCAATGACCTCCTCACTGAGGGCAGCGGGGGTAACAGGGGCAGGGCCTGAGGTGCCTGGGGCGAAGGAGATGCCCGGCTTCCTGGCAGAGCGGGCACGGGGCGAACGCTGAGGGGCTGCTGGGAGGGCGGAGATGGTGCGCTGGGTGGCGGCTGTACCTGTAATGGCGGGGGGCACGGATGGTGCCACCCCCGCAAGGGAGCCCCCTTCCGAGGACGTGTCCGTGTCGCTGCAGGGTCCAGTCGTCCCCGTCGTGGAGCTCCCCTCGCCCTCCGTCTCACTGGTCCAGTCTGACTCTGTGGCATGGCCCTCCTGGGCCATGTGAGATGCAGCTCCCTCCTGCCCCGATGCCACTTCTCCTCCGCCTGATGATGCTGATGCACACAAGCACAGAAAGACAAACAAAAAGGGGGGGGGAGAGAGAAATAAAGGGATATTGATTACATGGATCTCCGGTACAGTTAGCGGACATGACAGACACAGATGCCCCCTGCACTAAGTTGCGCACTTGGGGTCCGCTACGCATTCCGTGGAACATGCCCTACACGCCTAGAGTTGACAACTGCACCCATGGATGACACGGCCCAGGGATGGCTGTACTGACAAACTACTGAGGGTGGTGGCTGGGGACACAGGGGCTTACGGGGGTGCCCAGCCTACAGATATCGCCCTGGCCTAGGGGGACCCCCAGCCCTCCTCCCCCACCCAGACACCTCCACTGCGCGACAACAGAGTAGATAATGCTTGTACTCACCCCCTTGTGTCTGCTGTGCTGCCCTCACGCGCCCATCCAATTCAGGGTAGGCCACCGCCAGGATCCGGAACATCAGGGGGCTCAGTTGACGGCAGGCACCCCGCCTACGTTGGGAGGCCATCCCCAGCAGAGACTCGGCGGTCTTCTTGGTCCCGCGGCGGATGTCCTCCCACCTCTTGCGGCAGTGGGTGCCCCGTCGATGGTGGACCCCCAGGGCCCGGACTTCCTTGGCGATGGCACGCCAAATCCCGATCTTCTCATGGGCGCGGACCTATGTGACACGTACAGGGAGGGAGAAATACCACGTTCAAGTTACTCAGCATTTTCCTTTCCAGTGGCCCAACGCCCCCCATCCCCGTCAGGCCCCCCGCCAGGCCCCCCGCCAGGCCCCCCGCCAGGCCCAACATGCCCCCCATCCCCGCCAGGCCCCCCGCCATGCCCAACATGCCCCCCATCCCCGCCAGGCCCCCCGCCAGGCCCCCCGCCATGCCCAACATGCCCCCCATCCCCGCCAGGCCCCCCGCCAGGCCCCCCGCCATGCCCAACATGCCCCCCATCCCCGCCAGGCCCCCCGCCATGCCCAACATGCCCCCCATCCCCGCCAGGCCCCCCGCCAGGCCCCCCGCCATGCCCAACATGCCCCCCATCCCCGCCAGGCCCCCCGCCATGCCCAACATGCCCCCCATCCCCGCCAGGCCCCCCGCCAGGCCCCCCGCCATGCCCAACATGCCCCCCATCCCCGCCAGGCCCCCCGCCAGGCCCAACATGCCCCCCATCCCCGCCAGGCCCCCCGCCAGGCCCCCCGCCATGCCCAACATGCCCCCCATCCCCGCCAGGCCCCCCGCCAGGCCCCCGCCATGCCCAACATGCCCCCCATCCCCGCCAGGCCCCCCGCCAGGCCCAACATGCCCCCCATCCCCGCCAGGCCCCCCGCCATGCCCAACATGCCCCCCATCCCCGCCAGGCCCCCCGCCATGCCCAACATGCCCCCCATCCCCGCCAGGCCCCCCGCCAGGCCCCCCGCCATGCCCAACATGCCCCCCATCCCCGCCAGGCCCCCCGCCATGCCCAACATGCCCCCCATCCCCGCCAGGCCCCCCGCCATGCCCAACATGCCCCCCATCCCCGCCAGGCCCCCCGCCAGGCCCCCCGCCATGCCCAACATGCCCCCCATCCCCGCCAGGCCCCCCGCCAGGCCCAACATGCCCCCCATCCCCGCCAGGCCCCCCGCCAGGCCCCCCGCCAAACCCAACATGCCCCCCATCCCCGCCAGGCCCCCCGCCAGGCCCCCCGCCATGCCCAACATGCCCCCCATCCCCGCCAGGCCCCCCGCCAGGCCCAACATGCCCCCCATCCCCGCCAGGCCCCCCGCCAGGCCCCCCGCCATGCCCAACATGCCCCCCATCCCCGCCAGGCCCCCCGCCAGGCCCCCCGCCATGCCCAACATGCCCCCCATCCCCGCCAGGCCCCCCGCCAGGCCCAACATGCCCCCCATCCCCGCCAGGCCCCCCGCCATGCCCAACATGCCCCCCATCCCCGCCAGGCCCCCCGCCAGGCCCCCCGCCATGCCCAACATGCCCCCCATCCCCGCCAGGCCCCCCGCCAGCTCCAACATGCCCCCCATCCCCGCCAGCCAGTAGCCCCAAATCCAGATTGAATTAAACTCACTTGTTGGTCTGGAGGACCGTAGAGTAGCGCATACTGGGGGAGGACCCCATCCACAAGTTTCTCCAACTCCTCTCCAGTGAAGGCAGGGGCCCTTTCCCCAGTCGCAGCAGCCATTGTCCCTTCCAGACCGAGGTCACAGCAACACTTGCAGTATAGGTCCTCTCCTGTGAAAGTTCAAGTCGCAAGTGGATAAGTAGATAGAAAATGGCGGTCAAGTCCGCGGCGGTGCGTACCGCGGCGGTGCGTCCTGCCACCGCCGGCGCCCTTCGCCATTGGCTCCTGAAACCCATAGGCTTCAATGTTAACCAATGCGGCTTCGCGCCGCGGTCTTCGCCCGCCGCCCGCCGCGGTGTGCCACGCCAGCGCATTGACCTCACATCCCATTGTCACACTTCACAGGTCAGGCAGCCGCCATTTCCAGGGCCCACATGGCTCAATTTCAACTGCGTCACACAGGCCTAGGCCTTGCATAGCCACTCAGACACGCCATTCACTGCATAGAGAATCGTATACTGTGCTAGCTGTGAGTACGTACCTGTGGGTTGCCTGACTGTGTGCTCCATGTTGTCCTTCCTAGGCACCGTCCGCTGGGTTGGGCGAGGAGACGGATGAATCCTCCCGTGTACAGACCGCTGGTGGACCTGTCGACAATGGAAGAACGCCACATTATCCTGACCTACCGTCTTAACCGTGCCACTATCCATGAACTGTGTGCCCAGCTGGAGCCCGACCTGATGTCCCCCATCCGCCAACCCACAGGGATTCCCCCTCTGGTGCAGGTCATGTCAGTACTACATTTCTTGGCAAGTGGGTCATTTCAGACAACCGTGGGAATTGCTTCCGGGATGTCTCAGCCCATGTTTTCAAAGGTGTTATCCAGAGTGTTGTCTGCCCTGATGAAATCCGTGAGGAACTACATCATTTTCCCTGAGGTGGGCGAATTGGCTACAGTGAAGGGTGATTTCTACGCCCTTGGACATATTCCCAACGTAATTGGTGCCATTGATGGGACCCATGTGGCTTTGGTTCCCCCCCAAGAAAGAGAGCAGGTGTACAGGAACAGGAAAAGTTACCATTCTATGAACATCCAGGTGGTGTGTTTGGCTGACCAGTACATCTCGCATGTAAATGCCAAATTCCCAGGGTCAGTGCATGACGCCTACATCCTCAGGAATAGCAGCATCCCTTACGTGATGGAACAGCTACAGAGACACCGTGTATGGCTAGTGGGGGACTCTGGGTACCCCAACCTGTCGTGGCTACTGACCCCAGTAAGGAATCCCCGGACCAGGGCAGAGGAACGGTACAATGAGGCCCATGGGCGTACTAGGAGGGTGATCGAACGCACCTTTGGACTCCTAAAGGCCAGGTTTCGCTGCCTGCATATGACCGGTGGATCCCTAATGTACTCACCTAAGAAGGTGTGTCACATCATCTTGGCCTGCTGCATGCTTCACAACCTGGCTTTGCGCCGCCAGCTGCCTTTCCTGCAGGAGGATGGTCGAGACGGTGGTGTTGTGGCAGCGGTGGAACCTGAGGAGAGTGACGAGGAGGAAGACGACGGGGCTGAAACAGACAACAGGGACAGAATCATTGAACAGTACTTCCAATAGGACACAGGTAACATTTCAAAGATAATTTAGTAAATGTTAACTACTCTGCAGCATCTCTGCTGCCTGTCTATTTGCCCCAGTGTATGATGACTGAGTTTTGGCTTTTCCCTCCCTATTTCAGATCTGGGGTCCCCACTACGAGTCCTGTGCTTCGTTTCCCCATGGACTACAGCTTTGTGGCAGCTGTTTGTTGACTTCACCATGTACAAGGACATATTTGCACTGTCATGTCAATTACAATCTATTGAAATCACAGCCAGACTCCTGATATTTTGGTGCAAAATAGGTGTTTATTGAAGTGCTCAAAATGGGATGGGTGGTTTCAAGTGGGTGGGGGCTATGGTGAAGGAATGTCCATGGCAGAGTCCAGAGTAACAGTCACACAGGTGCATTGTCCAGAGGCCTGTGGAGAGATGGAGCATGGGCAGTTCGAGGATGGACAGGGTGACAATGTGGGACAGTGGGATGACATCAGGTGGTATCCATTGCTGGCGGGGGTCTTGACATCCTACTCTGTCTTGCGAGATCTCAGGGCCCTCTTGCGGGGTGGTTCTTCTCCTGCAGGAGGTGGGGGTCTGGTGGGCTGCTGCTGTGCGGGGGCCTCCTGTCCACTAGCGCCGGCGGAGGTGGATGGCTGTTCTTGGTCCAGGCTAGTGGCAGGGGCCCTTGGGTGTTGTTCAGTGTCCGCCCTGCTGTTTACGAGGTCCTGCAGCAGCCCTACCATGGTAACCAGGGTGGTGTTGATGGCTCTGATGTCCTCCCTGTACCCCCGATAGTGTTCCTCCTGCAGTGCCTGGATCTCCTGGAACCGGGCCAGTACCGTCGCCATCGTCTCCTGGGAGCGGTTGTATGCTCCCATGATGGTGGTGAGGACCTCGTGGAGAGTGGGTTCCCTGGGCCTCTCCTCCCCCCCCTGTCGCACAGCTGCCCTCCGAGTTCCCCTGTTTCCCTGGGCCTCTGCCCCCTGGCCGGTGTGCCCACTACCACTGCCCCCAGGTCCCTGTTGTTGTTGGGGTGGTGGGTTATCCTGGGTGCCCTGTAGTGGTAGACACACCGCAGATTGACGCGCCCTGGAGACAGAGGCATGGGCCCGCTGGGTGGGAGCTGTGCTGGTGTTCCCAGAGGGGTTAGGGTCTATAGTGGCCTGTGCCTGTGTGAGGGGAACCGACTGTCCAGAGGTCCCCGATGGTCCGGGCTGGTCATCGGTGTCCAGATCGACAGAGCTGCTGTCATCGCTGACGGCCTCTTGGGTGGGGGGTGTGGATAATTCTGGCCCCTCCGCCGCGGTGTGTTGACGGTCGGGTCCTGCAGGGGTATAGAGGTATGGTTATAGTTTCAATGTGTGGCATATGGGTGTATCTGTGGGTTCCCGTGTCCCCAAGTGCTGGCATTCGTGTGTGGGGGCTTTGGTGAGGGTGGCTTGTGGGGGGGATGTGTATATGCATTGGGCATGCTTTGGTGATGGGTGTCCATGCTTAGTGGACGCATGCAGGCCTAGGTTTTGGGATGTGTGGGTTGTGATGGTGAGACATTGGCGGGGAATAGGTGTGCTGGGGGTGGGGGTGAGGATGGTGGTGGGGGTGAGGATGGTGGTGGGGGTGAGGGTGGGGGTGAGGATGGGGGTGGGGGTGAGGGTGGGGTTCGAGGATGGGGGTGAGGGTTGGGGTCTGATTTGGCATGCAGGTGGGGGGGAAGCAGTATTGAAGCTTCAACTTACCAGTATCCATTCCTCCGCCGACTCCTGCGAGGCCGTCAGGATGCAGGATGTTCAAGACTTCCTCCTCCCATGATGTGAATTGTGGGGGTTGAGGTGGGGGTCCTCCGCCAGTCTTCTGCACGGCGATGTTGTGCCTGGATACCATGGAACGCACCTTCCCCCGTAGGTCGTTCCATCGCTTCCTGATGTCTTCCCGATTTCTGGGGTGCTGTCCCACTGCGTTCACCCTGTCGACAATCCTCTGCCATAGCTCCGTCCTCCGGGCAATGCTGGTGTATTGTATCTGTGTGCCGAACAGCTGGGGCTCTACACGAACGATTTCCTCCACCATAACCCTGAGTTCTTCGTCTGTGAAGCGGGGTTGTCTTTGGGGTGCCATGGGGTGGTGTGTATGATGTGTGGGGTGGAGTATGTGTATTTAAGTGAGTTGAGTGTGGTGGTGTGTGTTGTTTTGTGTGTGGATAGTGTGTGGGTGATGGTGTTGAGTGGCTGTGGCTGTTATGTTTTGGATGCTGGTGTCTCGCTCTTGTCTTCTTTACGAATTTTTAAGCGTAGGGGTTTGTGGGTGATGTGGGTGGGTGTTTTATATTGTATTGTGTGTGTGGGAGTGGTGTGTGTATGTGTATCAGGTGTGTGGGATTCAAATCGTCCAATGTGGGTGAGTTTTGTTCGTTTGTGTGTATTCTGACCGCGCCGGTGTGTCCCGCCAATGGAATACCGCGTTTGAATGACCGCCGCGTGGATTCGTGGGTCGTAATGGCATGGGCGTATTTCTGTTGGCGTGGCGGTGGAGGTTTGGTCACCTCCACCTTTCCGCCGACCGCTGGTCTGGCGGTCTGTTGTGGCGGTCGGATTTTCGGAGGTTTGCCTTCTGCGGGTCAGAATGACCGTGGCGGGTTTCCGCGACCGCGGCGGGATTATGGAGGATTTCTGACCGGCGGTAGGCGCCTTTTACCGCCGAGGTCAGAATCACCACCAGAGTCTGCAAATGATGATAAACACTAGTGGGATGCAAGGTGTGCAACAGCAGGTTAACAACATGCCTCACTTTAGAAGTGGAGGACGTGGTGTTCGGGTAGATCAGAGTGGTAATGTGGTTGATGTTCAGTCAATGAAGAAACTGCATCCATGTCATGCGTGCAGAATGGTGGTGTTGCTCAGACTGTAGACAGTAGTCAAGTTCAAATTCAGAGAATCCATAGTCCCCGAATTCAAAATATGACTGTTCCTACAGGATTAAAACAGATGCAGGTCCCCCAACAGAGTCATGTCCCTCAGAAAATGCAGGTCCTTCAACTCACAATACAACAGCAGCAAGTGATGGTTCCTCATCAACACATGAATCAGAGAGCAAATGCAAATGTAAATCAGTTGGTACAACAATGCACCTTAATTGATTTTAGTGATGAGGAAGGTCCAGAAACGTATAACAGTGACAATTCTGATGAGGAGGATTGCATGTCAGCCGCATCCTTAGAGGTGGATTAATGCGGTCCTTATGTAAATGCCAAAATTATGGACACTATGTTTCACCCCTAGTTGCCATTGGAGCAAAACGTTCCGCTGTCAGAACTGTAGAAGTACCAAATGTGCCCCTGTCTAGAAGGTTTCAGATGTTTAGAGGAGCAAATCAGCAGCTACATAATCCCATTACATAACATATTCCGTCAAAATAGGGTCATTTGATGACAGACATCAATTTGTGGTTTGCCAATTCAAGTCCTGGGAGCTTGTTAGGCCGTGACTTATTGTGCAAGCTAAATTGTTCTATTAGCTGCACCCACAAGGGAATACAAATGTAGAAACATTGTGATGATGAAACGTCTAGCACAATTGATGAAATGTACCATCTTATTTCATTGTTCCCAGTGATGGCAGTCAATCATTTACCCGAAGAGTTGCAAGGGACAATTATAGTAAAGGTTTGGGATTTTTCAGAGAAAGATATTGGACTCATAAGAGGAGTTGATTCAGTTAAAATCACAGTAAAGCCAGCTGCAGTGCATCCAAGGATACCACCTTATAAAATGGCTCCAGAAATAATTGCCGGAATAACCCCTGTAATTCAAACTTTTGTTGAACAAGAAGTCATGGGAAGTCCCTGTAATTCCCCCATTTTGGGACTGCGAAAGCCAAATGGAAAATACTGCATAGTCCTGGATTTGAGAAAAGTGAATGAGATTGTTGTTCCATGTTGTCCGGTGTCACTGAATCCTGCAGTGATTTTGTTCCAGATTCCTTGTAAAGCGGAATGGTTCTCTGTCATTGACTTGTTTCAGGCATTCTTTTCCATTCCACTTCATGAAGATAGCCAATTCCTTCTTGCTTTTAAATTCGGAAGCCATGTTTTTTCATAGTGTTGTATGCCTCAAGCGTATATATAGTCACCATCCATTTTTAATCAGATTTTGAAAAATAATTTAGAATCCCTTAAAATGCAATTTCATTCAGTTCTAGTACAGTATGTAGATGATTTGATGGCTGCATCAAATTCACGTGAATCCTGTAGAAGAGATACTATTGCTCTGTTAAATCATCTGGGAGAAAGTGTCCATAAATTTCCCCTGCAAAGCTACAGTATTGTCAAAGAGAGGTGAAATATGTTGATCATCACGTAGAGAAAGGTGCAAGAAAAGTGTCCCAAGAGAGAATCTCAGCCACCATGCAAATGAATCCACCGGTAACACAAAGAGATGTCAGAATGTTCCTGGGAAGGGTTGGCTACTGATGCCAATGGATCCCGAATTTTTCACTGTTGTCCAAGCCATTATTGAAATTGACACACAAGGAGTTGTCTGATCCAGTACCATTTCACGACACATGTATAAAAACTTTCTCCAAGCTGAGAGAAAGCCTATGCTGAGCACCAGCTCTGGGAATGCCTGATTACAACAAATGTTTTTCTCTGTTTTGTTATGAAAGGGATAGATGTGCACTTTCTCTTTTGAAGCAGCTCTATCGGGGGTCAACAGACCAGTGGCTTATTTTTCTGCCACACTAGACCCTGTAGCTGCTGCTTTGCCCGGCTTTTTTAAGTCGGCTGCAGCCGTCGGTGTCAGCATCGGACAGAGTGAAAGCATTGTCATGGGCCACCCCCTGAATGTTTTTTGCCCCATTCTGCTGAAGTCCTTTTGGCCTGAACTAAAACCAAGTACTTAACCAATGCCCGTTTAACCTGTTATGAGCAATTGATTCTTGGTATACCTAATGCTAATATCAAACGTTGTACTGTGTTGAACCCGCAACACTTTTTTTTTCGTTTTGTATTTATTAGGTTTTTAAAACACGCAAAAACAGCAACATGTATAACATTTACATATACGCATCCTTAGATAATATACATTGGCAATGATCCCTCTTCCATCATCCTTTCAGGTGTATAGTCAGGCCAGCATCGCTGTATTTGTCCTTCCCCTGCTCCTCTTTTCTGCTGCTTAAGGCAGTCCATTCCTCTCCCCACCCTGTTTACAGGTAATCAATGGCCATCTGCACCTTCCAACCACAAGCCCCCACCTCCCCGGCCCCAATGCTCTTATCTGTAGTGGAGGCACGGCTTGGTACCCATTTCTAACTGTACGGCTTAATGTGCCGTGGCCTGCTGTGCTGCATCAGGTGAATCGTTGTCCTTCTACCCCCGCATGCCCGGTTGGTGCTAGTAGGCTTGGGGGGGGGCCCAAATATCCCGTGGGCAGCTACACTTAGAGAGAAGTTCACCATAGACATCCGATTGCAAACTGCAATATGTCATATCTTTTATCCACTCCCCCAATGGCAGTAGAGGGCATCTATGCCAGCGCATGGCCATGTACCTTTTTGCCATGAGGAGCTCCACTGCTATTAATCGTCTGTTCGCCAGAGGCAATTCATCACCTAACAAGGCCAATAGTGGCTCCGGAGCCATCCGCACATCCGTGCTGGAACTCAATTCCCTAAATACCATCTGCCAAAAACGTTGTATTCCCGGGCAGCCCCACGCCATGTGCAGGAACCTGGCTTCTTCCTCTGGGCATCTTGAGCATTTTGCAGTGTCCCTGAGACCATACCTGTACATCCTAGACGGGGTATAATAAACCTGATTGAGGTATTTAAAGGATATGAGCCTATGGCGCCCATTAAGGGAAAAAGTTTTAGTTACCGAACAGCAAAATGTCTATTGCTTGTCCTCTATAAAGATGCCCAGATCTCTTTGCCATGCTAATCGAACCCTGGACAACTCCAGCCTACGCGCTTCCTGTGTAATGGCGTACAGCCCAGATATAACATGACCCGGTGTGCAGCTCCATGGCAATGATGATAGAGCAGGGACTGTGGGGGGCTATTGTAGATCATCTCCCAGTATTTCCCGCTGCCCGGCGCATGTTCTATGATAATAGAACTTGGTCAGAGGTGTGACCGTAACCCAATCAAGTTGTACCTTGTCCCAGCCTCCTAGCTTGCTCTCTTCAAACATACCTCCCACAATTACGATGCCCAACTCCTGGAGCACTTTAATGTCCCCCCTCTCCGGCGTCATCGGAAACCACATACACCAGGCTAGCGACGAGTCAGGTGAATATAGCAGGGAGCCCACCTGCCTCTCCATTAGTTTCTGCCAAGCATAGGAAGTCGCAGTTAGTGAATCCAGTATCCCGGGCTGTCACTTCGTTTTATCAAATAGGACCCGAGGCAGATTAGTTAAAGTCGTCATCCCTGGTTCCAGCTGGAGGTGGGGCAGATCCATTCGTCCATGCACCCAATAGTGTGCGAACTGTGCTTGAGCGACCTGATAATACGCCTCCAAGCCTGAGGCACCTAGGCCCCCATATTGTATGATAGTGTAAGCGTCTGCCATCTTACCCTGGGTTGTTTGCCTTCCCAGACTAATCCACTTAGAAGTGCCTGCAGTCTATCAAAGGTAGAATGGGTAAGGGTAATCAGGATGTTTGAGAACAAAAAAGGAAACTGTGGCAGCACCACCATTTTCATGATGGCCACTCTTCCAGCAAAGGAGAGAGGAAGTTTAATCCAGCGTTCGACCACATCCGACAGCCACTGACACACCATAATTATCTCGCAGGACAATGGCTGGGTCAGAGTGAATTTTTTATTCCCCAGATAGCGCACCAAATCTTTGGTCCACTGCAGCAGGTACTCAATAGGCACCAAGCTGGTGCTGGAAGTGAGGGGGACCACCATTGACTTGCCCCAGTTTACGTGGAGTCCGGCATGGCCCCCGAACTGCACTACCTCACAGAGCACAGGTGCAAGATTCCGCGCTGGTTCCCTGACATATAACAAAGTGTCTTCTGAGTAAGCAGACATTATGAGTGTGCAGTGAGGAAAGTGCAACCCTCTATGGGAATGGTATTCTCTCAGCGCACAAGCCAGCAGTTCAGCTACCAACGCCTACAGCAGGGGGGACAGAGGACAACCCTGCCTTGTTTCCCTCTCTATTGGAATTGGGGGAGCCACTATACCATTTAACTGCAATCTGGCTACCGGCCGAGTGTGCAGCACCCTAACCAGTTTTAGGAATATCTCTCCTACTCCCACCCGCCACAGGACTGCCTGCATAAAGCCCCACTCCAAACCCCACAACATTTTTATCAGTACTGTTGAAAATGTTAATGATCCAGAAGAAGTGGAAGATGACTGTCTCAATGTCACTGAACTGTGCACCAAACCAAGACCTGATATTCAAGAAACTCCCTTAGACAAAAATGACTATGTCATGTTCTTTGATGGCTCCTGTTTAAAAGACAATGATGGAACGCTGAGAGCTGCTTATGCAGTTTGCACAGTCTCAAGAGTGCTGGATGCCTCATGGCTTCAAGGGGTCTTTTCTGCCCAAGTAGATGAATTGGTTGCTCTTAATAGAGCATGCTGTGCTTCTGAACAGCCCAAAGTGACAATTTTCCCTTAAAGTCAATATGGTTTTGGTGCTGTTCATGACGTAGGACAGTTATTATCCCAGAGAGGTTTTATGACCTCTTCTGGATCACCTATCCAAAACGGTAACAGAGTTTACCAATTGTTGAAGGCATTCAAGTTACCTGTGAACATTACAGTTGTGAAATGTGCTGCCCATCAAAAGCCAAGAGATTACATCGCATTAATTAATGCCTATGCCGACCTAGTGGACAGATGTTGTGCACTCCATAGCACGTCCTTTAATGAAGAATGGGCCAATGGTAGTAACACCAGTGAGACAAACCAAAGTTTATTGATGACAGCAGTTGATACCTGGGAAGAGGTTAAGAGATTATAGGAAGAAGTGACTAAAGGGGAAAATAGAGGTGGGAGTAGACCAGGCTGTGTTCAGAGAGATGAAGACAATGTTTGGGTTTCCATTGAAGAAAAAGCAATGTTGCCAAGTAGTTTGTTGCCTTCAATGGCAAGGTATTACCATGGTCAGGCACACATTGGCAGAGATGCCATGATTAGAACTTTCAGGCAAACATGGTACAACCCCAGATTCATATTGGTTGCAGAAGGTGTGTGTCGCAGATTTGTAACATGCCAACAGATTAACGTAGGGAAACACACTGTGGTTAATCGGAGCTACATAGGCAGATCAGGATGTAATTTCAACTGAATGCAACTTGATTTAATTGAGATGCCTATTTGCAATGGATTAAGATATGTGTTGGTGGTGGTGTGCATGTTCTCACATTGGGTCAAAGCTTACCAAACCCACAGGAATGATGGTGTGACGGCCCGCTGCTACAGCGAACGAATCCGTTGTGCTGAGAGGAAACTGCCACTACCTCTTCTGACCCGGAAGAGCATGCAGCAACGACCAATTCCAGTGCACTTCCGGGTGTAGAAGGGCAGGAGCAGTTGGTGCATGCCTTTTGCTGGCGAAAAAGGGAGAACCCTGGGATGGACGGCCTCGACGGAGAGGCAGGCGAGGAGAAGGAGACGAGGAGTGCTAACGGAGGCGATCGAGGTGAAGGAGACTTTGGGGGTCATTCTGACCCTGGCGGTCGGTGATAAAGCGGCGGCCAACCCGCCAACAGGCCGGCGGTCCAAAATATGCAATTCTGACCCTGGCGGGAACCGCCAACACAGCCCGCCGCATTAACACTCCGACCGCCACGGCGGAACAAACAAACAGCGCGGCTGGCACCGCCAACAGCCAGGCGGCAGGCAATGTACCGCCCACCCTATCACGACCCACCAATCCGCCACCTTTTCCGGGGCGGGAGCACCGCCGATAAAAACACGGCGGAAACAGACTACGAACGGGAAAACGCTCACCTCCACATACTCCACGCGAGATTCCGGCAGTATGGAACCCGAGTTACAGGTCATCCCCGCACTCCTATACCTGCTCCTGTACCAGGAGCACGCCCGGCGGCGCGGAAGACATCGGTGAGTACTGCACCTACGACACCGGGGAGGGAAAAGATTACCGGCACACACCCACCCACCCACACCCACTACAACACACACATCAATGCATTCCCACAGATCACTGTCACAACCCACAAACCCCCCCCTCCGAAATAATGCAAAGACCAAAAGAAGAGATCTTAAACGGGCAGATATATTGAAAAATGGACAGCAGTAATCCAAATAAATAAATAAACTATGTACAAAATATATACATCTACTATATGTAGTCCAACCACTGTCCGTGGACCACAGGGGTCCTGAGCAAAGGGGCAAGGCCCAGTCCCACGACAAGAACTCCACGGAGAGAACACTGCAGGGGCATCAGAAAGAAAAAAGGACAGGCACCTCAGGGGGAAGGGAAGGGGGGGCACCTCAGCCACTTGAGTACACGACGCCAGATCCACGAGGGGACTCCATGACCACTGGCCCATCCTGGGGAGTGCAAAGCCACAGTCCATACAGTCCATACAGTGGGTGGCCTGCCCACTGGGCCATCCTGGGGAGTGCAAAGCCACAGTCCATACAGTCCATACAGTGGGTGGCCTGCCCACTGGGCCATCCTGGGGAGTGCAAAGCCACAGTCCATACAGTCCATACAGTGGGTGGCCTGCCCACTGGGCCAACCTGGGGAGTGCAAAGCCACAGTCCATACAGTCCATACAGTGGGTGGCCTGGCCACTGGGCCATCCTGGGGAGAGCAAAGCCACAGTCCATACAGTCCATACAGTGGGTGGCCTGGCCACTGGGCCATCCTGGGTAGAGCAAAGCCACAGTCCATACAGTCCATACAGTGGGTGGCCTGCCCACTGGGCCATCCTGGGGAGTGGAAAGCCACAGTCCATACAGTCCATACAGTGGGTGGCCTGCCCACTGGGCCATCCTGGGGAGAGCAAAGCCACAGTCCATACAGTCCATACAGTGGGTGGCCTGCCCACTGGGCCATCCTGGGGAGTGCAAAGCCACAGTCCAAACAGTCCATAACAGACTCCACTGCCACTGGAGGAGGCATGTTGGCCAGAGGACATCCTGCAGCCCTGCCCGAGACAGATCCTGCCCTGCCACGTCTGCCAAAGGGCCAGCGGTTCTTGCCTGGAAGGGCCCAGTTCAGCGGTTCTTGCCTTGAAGGGCCCAGTTCAGCGGTTCTTGCCTTGAAGGGCCCAGTTCAGCGGTTCTTGAGACGGCGGTCCCCAGCGGAGCGGTGCTGGAGACGGCGGGGCCCAGTTCAGCGGTTCTTGCCTTGAAGGGCCCAGTTCAGCGGTTCTTGCCTTGAAGGGCCCAGTTCAGCGGTTCTTGCCTTGAAGGGCCCAGTTCAGCGGTTCTTGAGACGGCGGTCCCCAGCGGAGCGGTGCTGGAGACGGCGGGGCCCAGTTCAGCGGTTCTTGCCTTGAAGGGCCCAGTTCAGCGGTTCTTGCCTTGAAGAGCCCAGTTCAGCGGTTCTTGCCTTGAAGGGCCCAGTTCAGCGGTTCATGACACGGCGGTCCCCAGCGGAGCGGTGCTGGAGACGGCGGGGCCCAGTTCAGCGGTTCTTGCCTTGAAGGGCCCAGTTCAGCGGTTCTTGCCTTGAAGGGCCCAGTTCAGCGGTTCTTGCCTTGAAGGGCCCAGTTCAGCGGTTCTTGAGACGGCGGTCCCCAGCGGAGCGGTGCTGGAGACGGCGGCCATTCTATGGCCAACTGCTCATTGCCTGGTGGTGCCCTCCTGGGCAGCGGGGATGGTGCTCCTTCAATGCCCACCTGGGCTGTGGGTGGTGGGGCCCTCCTGGCCAGCTGGGCTGGGTCCTCCCTGGGCAGCGGCTATGGGGGTGGTGGGCTCTCCCTGGGCAGCTGTGACGGTTCCTCCCTGGGCAGCGGCTATGGGGGTTGTGGGCTCCTCCTGGGCAGCTGTGACGGGTCCTCCATGGGCAGCAGGCCTGCTGCCTGACTTCTCCGCCTTGCTGCCCTTGCCCTCCTTAGTCGGGAGTCTGTGGCCCTTTCCTCCCTTTGGAGCTGTGGCTGTTGACGGTGGCTGGCTAGTGTCCTGGGGGGATATAGAACCCGGGCTCCTGCGGCGGCCCTTCCGCCTTCTGCTCCTCTTCCCAGGGGGTGGGCTGCCTGTCCCCTTGCTGCTGGGCGAAGATCCAGACATGCGGGCTGGTGGGCTCCAATACCCCTGCACCCTTGTCAAGGGGGCTGCAGGGCTGGTGGGGGCTGAGGTGCTCTTTTTACCCCGACGAGAAGGAGGGGGGGGCTCAGGGTCAGGAAAGAAGGTAGCAGTAGAGAGATAGATTTTCTTGGGACAATGGAGAGTGATAGGTACAGTGGGAATGGGAGTGGAGGGAGAGGATGTGGTTGTAGGTGAGTGACGTTTGCTGTCTTTGGGTGCAGGTGCAAGAGGGATAGGCTGTCGTGAGGTGGATGGCTGTTGGGTGGGTGGGTGGCTGCGTTTGTGTGGTGTGGAAGAGGGGGTGACAGACACAGTGGGAGAGGACACAGGGGACGTGTAAATGGCAGTGGGGGTGGTGACTGCACGTGTGCGGACTGTTCTGGTGGGTGTGCTGGTGATGGAAACACTGGCTGATGGTGAGGTGAATGAAGGTGTGAGTGTAGACGTCACAGGGAGGGAGGAGGGAGACGAGGAGGTGGGGGTCACAGAGGTGGAAGTGACTGTTGGCATGTCTGCATCGGAATGTTGCTTGTGTGAATGTCTGCGTGATCTGTGGTGCTTATGTTTGGATGAGCTGCTCTTGGGTGTTGAGGTGTGTGCAGGCTGGTCTGATGGTGTGCGTGGGACAGGCAGAGGAACAGGAGACTGGGAGGAGGGAGTTAGTAGAGGGAGGCAGGAGACAGGGACAATGGCTGCCGTCAGTGCTGAGGCCAGAGCCTGGAACGATCGTTGATGGGCAGCCTGACCCGAATGAATGCCCTCCAGGTACGCATTGCTGCGATGAACCTCCCTCTCCACCCCCTGGATGGCATTCAAAAGGGTAGTCTGCCCAACAATGAGCATTCGGAGGAGGTCAATGACCTCCTCACTGAGGGCAGCGAGGGTAACAGGGGCAGGGCCTGAGGTGCCTGGGGCGAAGGAGATGCCCGGCTTCCTGGGAGAGCGGGCACAGGGCGAACGCTGAGGGGCTGCTGGGAGGGCGGAGATGGTGCGCTGGGTGGCGGCTGTACCTGTAATGGCGGGGGGCACGGATGTTGCCCCCCCCCCAAGGGAGCTCCGTTCCGAGGACGTGTCCGTGTCGCTGCAGGGTCCAGTCGTCCCCGTTGTGGAGCTCCCCTCGCCCTCCGTCTCACTGGTCCAGTCAGACTCTGTGGCATGGCCCTCCTGGGCCATGTGAGATGCAGCTCCCTCCTGCCCCGATGCCACTTCTCCTCCGCCTGATGATGCTGATGCACACAAGCACAGAAAGACAAACAAAAAGGGGGGGGGAGAGAGAAATAAAGAGATTTTGAGTACATGGATCACCGGTACAGTTAGCGGACATGACAGACACAGATGCCCCCTGCACTAAGTTGCGCACTTGGGGTCCGCTACGCATTCCGTGGAACATGCCCTACACGCCTAGAGTTGACAACTGCACCCATGGATGACACGGCCCAGGGATGGCTGTACTGGCACACTACTGAGGGTGGTGGCTGGGGACACAGGGGCTTACGGGGGTGCCCAGCCTACAGATATCGCCCTGGCCTAGGGGGACCCACAGCCCTCCTCCCCCACCCAGACACCTCCACTGCGTGACAACAGAGAAGATTATGCTTGTACTCACCCCCTTGTGTCTGCTGTGCTGCCCTCACGCGCCCATCCAAATCAGGGTAGGCCACCGCCAGGATCCGGAACATCAGGGGGGTCAGTTGACGGCAGGCATCCCGCCTACGTTGGGAGGCCATCCCCAGCAGAGACTCGGCGGTCTTCTTGGTCCCGCGGCGGATGTCCTCCCACCTCTTGCGGCAGTGGGTGCCCCGTCGATGGTGGACCCCCAGGGTCCGGACTTCCTTGGCGATGGCACGCCAAATCCCGATCTTCTCATGGGCGCAGACCTATGTGACACGTACAGGGAGGGAGAAATACCACGTTCAAGTTTGTCTGCATTTTCGTTGCCAGTGGCCCAACGCCCCCCATCCCCGCCAGGCCCCCGCCATGCCCCCCGCCAGGCCCCCCGCCAGGCCCAACATGCCCCCCATCCCCGCCAGGCCCCCCGCCATGCCCCCCGCCATGCCCCCCCGCCAGGCCCAACATGCCCCCCATCCCCGCCAGGCCCCCCGCCATGCCCCCCGCCAGGCCCAACATGCCCCCCATCCCCGCCATGCCCCCCGCCAGGCCCAACATGCCCCCCATCCCCGCCAGGCCCCCCGCCATGCCCCCCCGCCAGGCCCAACATGCCCCCCATCCCCGCCAGGCCCAACATGCCCCCCATCCCCGCCATGCCCCCCCGCCAGGCCCAACATGCCCCCCATCCCCGCCATGCCCCCCGCCAGGCCCAACATGCCCCCCATCCCCGCCAGGCCCCCCGCCATGCCCCCCCGCCAGGCCCAACATGCCCCCATCCCCGCCAGGCCCCCCGCCACGCCCCCCGCCAGGCCCAACATGCCCCCCATCCCCGCCATGCCCCCGCCAGGCCCAACATGCCCCCCATCCCCGCCAGGCCCCCCGCCATGCCCCCCGCCAGGCCCAACATGCCCCCCATCCCCGCCATGCCCCCCGCCAGGCCCAACATGCCCCCCATCCCCGCCATGCCCCCCGCCAGGCCCAACATGCCCCCCACCAGGCCCCCAGGCCAGCTAGTGGCCCCAAATCCATATTGAATTAAACTCACTTGTTGGTCTGGAGGACCGTAGAGTAGCGCATACTGGGGGAGGACCCCATCCACAAGTTTCTCCAACTCTTCTCCAGTGAAGGCAGGGGCCCTTTCCCCAGACACATGAGCCATTGTCCCTTCCAGACCGAGGTCACAGCAACACTTGCAGTATAGGTCCTCTCCTGTGAAAGTTCAAGTCGCGAGTGAATAAGTAGATAGAAAATGGCGGTCACGCCTGCGGCGGTGCGTACCGTGGCGGGGCGTACCGCCACCGCCGGCGCACTTCGCCATTGGCTCCTGATACCCATAGGCTTCAATGTTATCCAATGCGGCTTCGCGCCGCGGTCTTCGACCGCCTACCGCCACGGTGTGCCACGCCAGCGCATTGACCTCACATCCCATTCTCACACTTCACAGGTCAGGCAGCCGCCATTTCGAGGGTCCACATGGCTCAATTTCAACTGCGTCACACAAGCCTAGGCCTTGCATAGCCACTCATACACGCCATTCACTGCATAGAGAATCGTTTACTGTGCAAGCTGTGAGTACGTACCTGTTGGTTGCTTGACTGTGTGCTCCATGTTGTCCTTCCTAGGCACCGTCCGCTGGGTTTGGCGAGGAGAAGGAGGAATCCTCCTGTGTACAGACCGCTGGTGGACCTGTCGACAATGGAAGCACGCCACATTATCCTGACCTACCGGCTTGACCGTGCCACTATACATGAACTGTGTGCCCAGCTGGAGCCCGACCTGATGTCCCCCATCCGCCAACCCACAGGGATTCCCCCTCTGGTGCAGGTCCTGTCAGTACTCCATTTCTTGGCAAGTGGGTCATTTCAGACAACAGTGGGAATTGCTTCTGGGATGTCTCAGCCCATGTTTTCGAAGGTGTTATCCAGAGTGTTGTCTGCCCTGATGAAATACATGAGGAGCTACATCCTTTTCCCTGAGGTGGGCGAATTGGCTACAGTGAAGGGTGATTTCTATGCCCTTGGACATATTCCCAACGTCATTGGTGCCATTGATGGGACCCATGTGGCTTTGGTTCCCCCCCAAGAAAGAGAGCAGGTGTACAGGAACAGGAAAAGTTACCATTCTATGAACATCCAGGTGGTGTGTTTGGCTGACCAGTACATCTCCCATGTCAATGCCAAATTCCCTGGGTCAGTGCATGACGCCTACATCCTAAGGAATAGCAGCATCCCTTACGTGATGGAACAGATAGAGAGACACCGTGTATGGCTATTGGGGGACTCTGGGTACCCCAACCTGTCGTGGCTACTGACCCCAGTAAGGAATCCCCGGACCAGGGCAGAGGAACGGTACAATGAGGCCCATGGGCGTACTAGGAGGGTGATCGAACGCACCTTCAGCCTCCTAAAGGCCAGGTTTCGGTGCCTGCATATGACAGGTGGATCCCTAATGTACTCACCTAAGAAGGTGTGTCACATCATCGTGGCCTGCTGCATGCTTCACAACCTGGCTTTGCGCCGCCAGGTGCCTTTCCTGCAGGAGGATGGTCGAGACGGTGGTGTTGTGGCAGCTGTGGAACCTGTGGAGAGTGACGAAGAGGAAGACGACGGGGCTGAAACAGACAACAGGGACAGAATCATTGCACAGTACTTCCAATAGGACACAGGTAACAATTCAAACATAATTTTGTAAATGTAAACTACTCTCCTGCATCTCTGCTGCCTGTCTATTTGCCCCAGTGTATGATGACTGAGTTGTGGCTTTTCCCTCCCTATTTCAGATCTGGGGTCCCCACTACGAGTCCTGTGCTTCGTTTCCCCATGGACTACAGCTTTGTGGCAGCGGGTTGTTGACTTCACTATGTACAAGGACATATTTGCACTGTCATGTCAATTACAATATTTTGAAATCACAGCCAGACTCCAGATAGTTTTGTGCAAAATAGGTGTTTATTTCAGTGCTCAAAATGGGATGGGTGGTTTCAAGTGGGTGGGGGCTATGGTGAAGGAATGTCCATGGCAGAGTCCAGAGTAACAGTCACACAGGTGCATTGTCCATAGGCCTGTGGAGAGATGGAGCATGGGCAGTTCAAGGATGGACAGGGTGACAATGTGGGACAGTGGGATGACATTGGGTGGTATCCTTTGCTGGCGGGGGTCTTGACATCCTACTCTGTCTTCTTGCGAGATCTCAGGGCCCTCTTGCGGGTTGGTTCTTCTCCTGCAGGAGGTGGGGGTCTGGTGGGCTGCTGTTGTGCGGGGGCCTCCTGTCCACTAGCGCCGGCGGAGGTGGTTGGCTGTTCTTGGTCCAGGCTAGTGGCAGGAGCCCTTTGTTGTTGTTGAGTGTCCGTCCTGGTGTTGATGAGTTCCTGCAGCAGCCCTACCATGGTAACCAGGGTGGAGGTGAGGGCTCTGATGTCCTCCCTGTACCCCCGATAGTGTTCCTCCTGCAGTACCTGGATCTCCTGGAACCTGGCCAGTACCGTCGCCATCGTCTCCTGGGAGCGGTTGTTTGCTCCCATGATGGTGGTGAGGGCCTCGTGGAGAGTGGGTTCCCTGGGCCCGTCCCCCCCCTGTCGCACAGCTGCCCTCCCAGTTCCCCTGTTTCCCTGGGCCTCTGCCCCCTGGCCGGTGTGCCCACTACCACTGCCCCCAGGTCCCTGTTGTTGTTGGGGTGGTGGGTTATCCTGGGTGCCCTGTAGTGGTAGACACACCGCTGATTGACGCGCCCTGGAGACAGAGGCATGGGCCCGCTGGGTGGGAGCTGTGCTGGTGTTCCCAGAGGGGTTTGGGTCTGTAGTGGCCTGTGGCTGTCTGAGGGGAACCGACTGTCCAGAGGTCCCCGATGGTCCGGGCTGGTCATCAGTGTCCAGGTCGACAGAGCTGCTGTCATCGCTGACGGCCTCTTGGGTGGGGGGTGTGGAGAATTCTGGGCCCTCCGTGGCGGTGTGTTGGCGGTCGGGTCCTGCAGGGGTATAGAGGTATGGTTATAGTTTCAATGTGTGCCATATGGGTGTATCTGTGGGTTCCCGTGCCCCCAAGTGCTGGCATTCGTGTGTGGGGGCTTTGGTGAGGGTGGCTTGTGGGGGGGATGTGTATATGCATTGGGCATGCTTTGGTGATGGGTGTCCATGCTTAGTGGACGCATGCAGGCCTAGGTTTTGGGATGTGTGGGTTGTGATGGTGAGACATTGGCAGGGAATAGGTGTGCTGGGGGTGGGGGTGAGGATGGTGGTGGGGGTGAGGATGGTGGTGGGGGTGAGGGTGGGGGTGAGGATGGGGGTGGGGGTGAGGGTGGGGTTCGAGGATGGGGGTGAGGGTTGGGGTATGATTTAAGATGCAGGTGGGGGGGAAGCAGTATTGAAGCTTCAACTTACCAGAATCCATTCCTCCGCCGACTCCTGCGAGGCCGTCAGGATGCAGGATGTTCAAGACTTCCTCCTCCCATGTTGTAAATTGTGGGGGTTGAGGTGGGGGTCCTCCGCCAGTCTTCTGCACGGCGATGTTGTGCCTGGATACCATGGAACGCGCCTTCCCCCGTAGGTCGTTCCATCGCTTCCTGATGTCTTCCCGATTTCTGGGGTGCTGTCCCACAGCGTTGACCCTGTCGACAATCCTCTGCCATAGCTCCGTCCTCCGGGCAATGCTGGTGTATTGGACCTGTGTGCCGAAGAGCTGGGGCTCTACCTGAACGATTTCCTCCACCATGACCCTGAGTTCTTCGTCTGAGAAGCGGGGGTGTCTTTGGGGTGCCATGGAGTGGTGTGTATGATGTGTGGGGTGGAGTATGTGTAGTTAAGTGTGTTGAGTGTGGTGGTGTGTGTTGTTTTGTGTGTGGATATTGTGTGGGTGATGGTGTAGTGTGCCTCTGTGTGATGGTGTTCTATGATCGCTGCTGTGTCTCTCAGTGCTTCTTTTTGGATTTTGGTCGAAGGGGTTTGTGGGTGATGTGGGTGTGTGTTTTATATTGTATTGTGTGTGTGGGAGTGGTGTGTGTATGTGTATCAGGTGTGTGGAATTCAAATCGTCCAATGTGGCTGAGTTTTGTTCGTTTGGGTGTATTCTGACCGCGGCGGTGTGTACCGCCAATGGAAAACCGCGTTTGAAAGACCGCCGCGTGGATTCGTGGGTCGTAATGGCATGGGTGTATTTCTGTTGGCGTGACGGTGGAGGTTTGGTCACCTCCACTTTTCCGCCGGCCTCTGGTCTGGCGGTCTGTTGTGGCTGTCGGATTTTCGGAGGTTTGGCTGCTGCGGGTCAGAATGACCGTGGCGGATTACCGCGACCGCGGCGGAATTATGGAGGATTTCTGACCGGCGGTAGGCACCTTTTACCGCCGAGGTCAGAATGACCACCTTTGTGTCTATGGATTATCAACCTGAAGACCTGCACGACGAGTCAGAGGTGCGGGAGGCGCCCAGCGCAAGCTCCGGCCACGCTTGAAGGAACGCGTGCCACCGCAGGTGCGTGTCTTTACAAAAAGAAGGGAGGGGAGGGGAAAAGAGAAGGGGAGGCAAGGGCAGCCCGGGAAACAGGAAGAGCCTGAGAACAAATTTGTTGTTTTAGTTTATTGTTTTTTTTGTTTTCTTTTCCCCTTTGTTTATACTGGGGTTCAAAAGGGGCAGGCCACGCAAAACCGGAGAGACCTCAGTACATAGCAATAACATATTGACGGGCAACCCTGCAGATTCAGGGGGCAGGGAAGAGAGGCAAGAGACGGGAGGGGCCGCTCAGGATACAGAGAAAACAGGAAGGAAAATAAACACATATTGAACCCTACGAAAAGAAAGGGGAAAAAACGGATAGCTACAGAAAGGAAAACCCAAAGCGCCCCACAAGTGAGCAACGAGTGAAGAGAGAGAAAAAAGAAGAGATCAACAGAGCAGGGCACAGGAAAAGAGAAAGAGGGACAGACAGAGATACAGAAAAGACAGAGAAAGAAGGAAGAAAAGAAAGAGAGAGAAAAGAATAACGATAGGGAAGAAATAGGAACATAGCCAAGGATCAAAACGCTTACCTGTATTTCTCTCCACCTTGTTTCCCTCCTGGGAGCCCTATAATGAGAAGACGAAGAGAAGAATAAAGAGAGATGCAAACACCCATGTGGAAAACCTGAACGGTATGAGACAAAACTAAACAACTAATAAAATCTACCAGCACAACTGCCACTGACTACGTGTCCTCATTGCGCCAACCTGTCACAGATGGCTTCACTGTTGCAAAGCTGCTTTTAAGGGAACTGATCCCTTGATTAGGATTCCTGGCTTCTTTGGAATCAGACAGAGGATCTCATTTTAATTATGAGAACATAAAATTGTTGTGTGTGGCATTATAAACTGAGCAAAGATCGCACTGCAGTTACAGACCAGAAGCCTCTTGATTGGTTGAGCAGATGAATGGAACTTTAAAGTCTCGACTGGCTAAAGTGTGTGCATCCACAATGTTGAAATGGCCGGATGCATTGCAACTTGTTCTGGTGAGCATGCGTAGCACACCCGACAGAAAGATAGGACTGTCTCCACATTAAATCATTATGGGACGTGTTATGAGGTTACCACCACTGCCTGCAAACGCACTTGTTAACATTTTAGATGACTTAGTGCTGGATTATTGCAAAGGACTAGCTGATGTGGTTCGCTTTTTGTCTCATCAGGTTGAAGAAACAGCTGCTCAACCACTACAAGAACAGTGTCACAACTTCAGTCCATGGAATTGGGTTCTGGTGAAGAAGCACATTAGAAAGTTGTGCTTAGAGCCATGCTGGAAAGGGCAATTTCAGGTTATCTCGGCGACTTCAAGTGCTGTGAAGTGCGCTGGTCTTCCAAATTGGGTTCATGTGAGCCATGCACACAAAGTTCTAAGTCCTCTTGAAGATACAATGCCTGTTCCTCTAGGGTCAGAATCGGTGAGTGAAGGGGTCCAGGTTAGCCAAACTGTGAGGACTGGACAAGTGGATGTTGCAGAACATGTACAGGATAGTGAAAATCTGAGTATGTCAAAGGCAATCGAAGGTGCAGCAAGGTCAAGCCAGAACCAGTCGACTCCTGCTAACTTAGTGAACATTGAAAACCCAGTTATGCCTGAAATGAGAACTGTGAGAGGAGACCAGTGGCCCACGAAAAGGCTAGACCCACAAGCAGATGTGCTTCCAACTATTGCTGAAGTAACTGAAAAATCTGATCAGTGACAGTGAAAATTGTGCAGCAAGGAGATAAAAAAGAAAAAGAATGCCAAGTCACAAATACTCAGCACCAGAATGGACTTACTATGCTGCTAATGAATGGTAGAAGGAGTTCACTGCCTTTTGTGTTGACAATTCGGATCCAACTTAATATTTTGGGACTTGAAATTTCTCTAGAACTGAACTTTGAGATTTTATTACCGCTTGATAAGCAGAGACATTATTTGCTAAGAGTGCTTATAAGTGATTAAAGGGTGTTTTTTTACTTGAGACATCTGAAATCCAAGTAGTGATTTTGAACATTTGCAAGTAGAGAATAACTTGCTGAACTTTCTAAAAGATCGAGAAATGTGTAAATAAGTGCAAAAAGACTTTGAAAAGATATTTTATTATTTTGTTTTTGCTTTGCTCACTCAAACAGAAAAAAAAAGAAAAAAGAGACAGTAAATAATTTAAAGCCACTTTATATTTTTGATTTTGCAATTTTGAATTTGGTGTTTTGGTCTGACTGTAGACAAGTCATAAGTTTAGATCAAGGAAAACAGAGAAACTGTTAGAATGAGTGTATAGGATTAGCAATAGTGTGTGTGATTGTGAGCATTTTATTAATTGGTGGTTTTAGTGTGCCTGTTAAAAACAATTTGCGAGCATAATTACATCAATGCTGGAAGAGTCACATACAAAATGAGACCCTCTTTATGAGGATGAGAGACTGCTTCATCTTGATGACTCAAAGGGAGATTTGACTTCAAATGTATACTACTGGTTACTCTATGCATACATTGAAACTATGGATGTGCGTGATTGTTATGTTTGCACACAGATCTCTTCATCAGTGCAGGAAGGAATCACAAATCACAGCTTACCACTAACTTAGGGTATATCTTGTAGTCTATTACTAACCCAGTTGTAAAACCAAGAGTATATACAATATTTCTATTCTAATGTAGATCTTGTGTTTTATTTTGTGCCTATTAATCAGCATCTGAGTAGTATTGCTAAAGCAAGAAACATTGACATTGTGGGAGGTTTCTTTGAACCGACCCTGGGTTTTGGAACCGCATATGCACACAGGAACATTTTAACACGCATTCTTACACTCGTTGAGAAGCAGTTCATTAATCAAGTTGATGACAGGAGAAAAGCAATTAATATAAAAAAAGAATTAGGAGGAGTTTTACAGAGTTGGCAAAAGGATGCTACCCATCTTGCAGGTAGTGATACACAAGGACGCTTAGCTTTAGATTGGCAACATGTAGGAAAGCTATGAATATATAGGCCTCAGTCAAAGACTGATACAAAATTTGTAGAGACTAGTGAATGTAAACGGGTTTTTGTTTAAGAATGTTTAGGATTTTCTGCTAAATGGACAGGACCCTGTCTGGTGTTTATTTTATTTATGGAAAGAATGCCTATTACAAACTGCCAAAAGGCTGGTATGGTACATGTTACTTAGGAGTTATTTTTCCAAAAATCTACCATGTGGACAATTTTGACAATCCAGCCCGGAAGGAGAAACTAAAATCCAGAGCAAAGACAGGAGCTAGTGCAGCAGCGATTATAGGCAATACATTTGGTGCCATTATTCCATCAGTTGGTGGGATCTTGAATGATATCAAGATTAGAAAGTTGTCAATTATAGAGGAAAAAATGTCTAGTAATTATGCTGGAGCAATGTTGCTAATGGATACGGAGATGGTTGCTGTGAGATCAATGGTTTTACAAAATTGTCTGTCATTAGACATGATATTGGTGAAGGAAGGTGGAGTCTGTAAAGTTTTACAAGCACTACATTGTTGTACGTTTATATCCAGCAATAGTAAGGAGATAATGAAGCTTATCTCAAATATGACAAATCTGAAAAATGACCCTAAAGACTTACAAGAGACAATTGTCTGGGAAGCAATAGGTAAAGGATTTTTGAGTGCTGGATCATGGTTTGAAGACTTGGAAAAGGGAATAGTAAGGATGATCCTGAGACCTTTGTTGATAGTGGGTTTGTGTGCTTTAGTCACATTTGGATTTTACAAACTAAACAGATTTTGGAAGGTGTGAAGAGCTAAGAGTAAACAGAGGAGGGAAGAGAGTGAAATGGAGAAGATGAGGAGTGCTTATTACAAGAACCTGACGAGAAGTGAGAGTTTCAGTAGACCAAGGCCAGTACGTTATCAAACTACAAGGCTTTGAGTAGACTCATTGAAATGAGAGTGTCCTTTTTGTGACGGCATAGATTAGCATCAGAGGAGGGACTGTTGGAGCATAAAAAATTAAGTAATTATTTTAGTGACCCAGGCGACAGCATTAGGTGACATTTATATTCATGTTTTAAAAGCCTAACATAATGAAAGCTTCACTGACACGTATTTTAAAAGTGCTCACGTTTTATTTAATGGAGGACATGATTGTGCCTACCAGAACTGACAACGTGCTAACAAGATTTGAATAATGTTGAAGTTTGTTTTATACATTAGGGTAGCTTAGCAGTGAAACAAATTGATTTATAATGTTTAATGAGATTTGTTAGTATAAAGTTATGTGCGCAGAAAAATAAATGCACTTCTCTGTCATATTTAACGTGATGATTTAACAAAGATTGCAATTATTAATGAATGTTTTTACATATTCTGATGATATATTAATAACATTGAATTTAAGAGTTTGCATAATATGTGTTTTATTAATAACTATATTAGTGCATTATATTTCTTGAGTTAGCATAAATAGGCCTGCAGACCTCGTATTTGCAGTCATGTAAAAGTGATAAATCATTTCTTGCCCTCTAACATGAACGTTTCCATAGGTTGTTTCTCATGAATAGTAAAGGGTCCCATTTTTCAGTAAACAAGACCTGTTTCCCAATGACCTTGATTCTGGAACATTTAGACTTCTGGTCTTGTGGACTAAACGTGAAATAAAAATGTTTCTTTCAATGTGCATTCACATGAGAACTGTTGAAATCATCATACACCCTGAGAAGAATGTGCAATATATCCAGTGATGTACAAAATTGCTATTGGCTATTGGATTCACATGGAAATGGCTTTTTACCACACCTGAGAATTTTCTCTCATGTTGCAAATTTTATTTGTGCTTACATTCTGATTGGCCATTGCTGCTTTTGCAAAATGTGGACTCATCGAACTGACCAATCAAGCTGTTTTTAGTATTTCTAATTATGGAAGGACTTTGTAAGTTTCAGTCAGTCCCTCTTAGAGTCTTCTTCTGTTCCTTGCTCCTTGAGTATTTTCTGATTGTTTCCCCACGTAGCCCGTGCTATGCACTTTCCTTGATGGTGCTTCTAATGGACTTTGTTGATGATCTACATGCTTGGCTGATGAAACTGAATTGAATGCTGACCCTAGGAGAGGTATGTCTTATTGCAAATGTTATTTCCCCTGTTCTAGGTTTCTTTAGTAGAACTTAGCATTCTGACACCTGTCTATTTTTTTTTCTAGATAGTTTAACTTAGCCCAATATGGAAGACTTTCCAAATAATTTTTTTGTATTCAATTTTGACTTTTGTCTGCATGTCTTAGCCCGATCCCACACATGCTTGTCCTAATTTAGTTAGCAGTAGGGATAACCTACGTCCAAATTCTGGTTTCTAAATCTTTGTAATTCAACTTGACTAATGTATTCATAGTCTGACTTAAAGAGTATTTCTGTTTCTCAAGTTTTGTCATTAATGATATGTATTCTTCTTCTTGAATGTCTAATGGTGTTGATGTTGAGTAGATTAAACTTGTTCCGTAGATTTGGATAAACCAGGGTTTTTATTTATATTTACAAGCTGATTTTGCACACTATTTACGTGACGTTGGCTTTTTGGTTTTAAAATAAAGCTTTGAAACTTTTATTGATTTGAGTTTTTTTCTGTGGCCACATTGGTCATAGGGTTTAAATTGGTTGTTGGGTTTGAAATGATTGCATAGCTGACAAGTTTCCCAGGTTCATGTGTGATGTGCTGCTCCAGTCCAGTTTTTAGGCCGAGCATAGCAGGGCACCAGCACTGCTTTTCCGACGAGTTGGAATGTATTTGGGCTTTTAATCATGCCCATCGCGTGCCCATCACTTTCACTCGTTTATGGGCTTGCCTTTCAAAAATCCTTTGTTTTAGTTGGTAAATGCTTTACATTTGTCCCTCCTTGGGGCGGTTTTGTTACTGCCTGGGCCATTGACCTTGTTACACTGATAATTGCAATTTTGCTTACAACTTTGAATGCGAGCGAACTTCTTTTTCCTTTTGTGTCTCTTCCTCGCGCTTAGTGGAGCTTTGAATCAGCTCACTTATGCCAACTGTTTTACTTTTTATTTTCAGTTTGTGTGGCAAGAAAAGTCCAGTTAGGAATTTACAATGATAATAGCTTTAACTCTGGCAAACGCGAGATCCATTGCATTGCAAATGCTTGTTTTCCTTTGAAATCTGGGACTTGTAACCCTCTTTTGTAATGAAGTTAACAACATTACAAGTCCCACAATCCAAATATAAAACCTGGACTGGAGCAACACATCACGCATGGACCTGGGAAACTTATTGTGTATGGTCACCCACACTCTTCACTTGGTCCAACGATCCCCGACCTCAGAAAACTGTTTTCTAATCCTATGAAGGATCAAGGAAGAAAGATTTTATGGATACGGGTAGAGACCTTTTAATAGAGAGAAAAACAGCCTTGGAGGGTGTGGAAAAAGGGATTACATGATGTAAACCTCAGAATGCAAAGAATGGGACAAGGAAGGAGGTGAGGGGATAATAGTCCGTCATTCATTTGAAGGCAAGCATTGCACGCCAACGCCAATTTATGTATATTTTAAAGTATTGAAAACAATAGGTGTAGCAGATCCCAGCATTCCGAAGCCAGACCTAAACAGTCCCGTTGCAGTGTGTCATATTGCAGAATAGAGACAAACATTTCTCGGACAAATTTACTGAGACCAATAACTCACCCACACACATTCACATTCTTTGTTGATTGAGGCTCCTGTTATGTTTAAATAGCGAGGAAAATTGCGCTGCTTTAAAGCAAGCTTTTCCTGTTGTGCGTGTGGTCCTGGTGGCTGGTACAGAGAGGCCTTTCTGCCTTTCCTTTCATCCGTGCAACGCCATTGAATGTGCTGCGGCCTGGCCCGCACCGATATGATATCAAATAGCAGAAGGCTATGTTCCTTGGCTCCAGCATCACATAATCCCTAATGGGAAAGAACACATTTAAACATAAGAGATTTAACATTCTGTGGCAATGCAATTAAATTGACAGAAGCAGCAGTTAAGCCTTGGAGCAGGCTTTTATTTCTACAGGTTCTTGCGCTTTCCAGGTCAACTGGAGGAAAGTGATTGGTGACACAGGCCGCGCCACAGGTCATGCGCCGAACTGTTTATTATTAATGGCTGTTATTTACCCGAAATTATGGGCCGAAGCCACTGCTTAATTTGTAAATAAAAAGGTGCCGGTGCCCAAAGCCCTCTTCTTAAACACGCGACTGCAGCAATTAAATGTGTGAACATTGAATATTGAGGCGGCGTAACCCTGAAGCCATCTCGGGCATCTCCAATTCATATAAAACCTCTCCCTGCCCCTTCAGCTCACTCTTGCAGCTTTCTAATTTCTCCCTTCGTGAAGCTTTTTCGTTTTTCCCTTCCTCGGTCTTTCCCATATGTGTCTTAGGTTCCAAGCAAATGCTTGAAGCAGAAGTATAAGCCCCGGCCCTCAAAAATAAGTGCCGGTGCTCAGCACCGGAAGCAACCAGCACAAATTAAGCACTGGCCGAAGCCAAAGATGTGGACCCTTAAAGTGTGGGATTGTGTGTGTGTGTGGGGTGGGGTGGGGGGGGGCTGGGGGGTGAGGGGGGTGTTTAGAAGCCAATATACATAAGAGTAATGCTGTTAGTTCACATTGGCCAATTCCTCATTTTACACCTCTCAACAAATAAGCATTGTCAAAGTCAATAGGTCTGGTTTGCTAAAGGTGTACGTTTTACTGCAATGGCCATTATGTTGTTGTGTGAGACCTTTGAAGAACAAACAGAAGATCCCATAAACACTCAAACAACACTCGAATGAAATGCAGTCACACACACACACATATGCATACAGCCACACGTGCAGGCAGACAACTTATAAGACTGTACATACAGACGCCAATGAATGTGGGTTGGGTTCATGGTTGGATGGTTTGATAGCTGAGCGGTTTTATTTCAGAACAAACAGAGGGAAACAGCTTTTATCACGAATGCTAGACAACGAGAAGCCTTTAAAACCAAGGTGTTATAAAGAAAATGCCTTTAAAACGAAAGGCTTTTAAAACAATTTTTTTTACAACGATTATAACCTTACAACAGAAGCCTTTTACAACGAAAATCGTGGTTAATATAAGTATATTCCAGGTAAGTTAACATCTTTTAAATATATATGTATGTGTGTATATATGTATATATCTATATATATATATCTATATCTATACATATATATAATTATATATATATATATATATATATATATATATATATATATATATATATATATATATATATATATATATATTCAAAGCAGACGCGTTTGGGCTAAAAATGCCTTTCTCAATGCTTTTGGTAAAATGAAGACGACACAAGAACTTCCTTCCTTTAAACAGTCTTGTGAAAAACTCGTATTGGTGGTTTCAAGCATTGCTATTAAAAGAGGACTAAACCATCAAAGTCCAAATACTACTTTCATTGTGCCCACCATTCATCAGTGACCTATTCTGTATTCAATACCTACATTTTCTTTATCAAAATTAATAGCAAACACGATGCATAGTAATTCATTCAGCCTTAGATGGCAAAAAAGATAAGGTATGCGATTTCAATGTCCTTAAATACATGGCACAGGTTAATACAGTCCTCCAAAGCTTTTCTCCCTCTGTAAGGGCTACTACTTGCTTCTTCCAGCATTGTGCCTTTCCATACCTGATGGTTAGGATCGAAGAATGACCCCTGCCACAACCACGCTTGGGCCAGTCTTGCTGCACAAATCCGCTAGCGCTAGTCCAGTGACCGCACGCTCCTCAATTCAGTACTTTCCCACCTCTGTCGATGGGAATAGTCCCTTCTTTGATCTTGGTGTGATGTTTCAGGCAGACCAAAAATGTCGTTTCGAAAGTTCCACCAAGGCCCGCCGAACTCCAGGGCGGGTGCCTCCGTCTGATGGCGGACCTCACCTTCACATACATTTAACTTCAACAAACGGCATGGAGCACTTAAGGGGGTCATCAATGCCATATTTATTCAAAGCAGACGCGTTTCGGCTAAAAATGCCTTTCTCAATGCTTATGGTAGAATGAAGTTGGCACAATACCTTCCTTCCTATAAACAGTCTTGTGAACAGCTCAAATTGGTGCCATCAAAGTCCAAATACTACTTTCATTGTGGCCGCCTTTCATCAGTGGTCTATTTTCTTTAGCCAAATTAATGGAAAACAACAAAGTATAATAATTCATTCAGCCTTAGATGCCAAAAAATGTAAGGTATGTGATCTCATTGTCCTGATATAGATATATATATATATATATATATATATATATATATATATATATATATATATATATATATATGTACATACATATATATAGATCTATATATGGTCCTAAATATAACTACCAATTGGCGACTGTCAGTAGGATCGATCTATCTATCTATCTATCTATCTATGTCTATCTATCTATCTATCTATCTATCTATCTATCTATATGTATATATTACCTATTGCCAGTTGTCAGTAGGTAGTTGTAGTTAGGACCATTTGTTTCCACAGACAGAGTGTTTTTTTGCCAATAACTTTGGCTCTGTTTCACAAATCTTCATGAAATTTTCAAAACGTATACTTTGTTCAGTTCAGCTGCTGTCTTGAAAATTCGGTGTGATCCATCAAGTGGGGGCCGAGAAAAAGAGGGCGGCACAAAACAACATTTTCCCTATTCTACGTCAATGGGATTGTTCAAATGTTTCAACACGACTACAGCCCAAGCCACTGAGCGGAATTACACCACATTAGGCAGGAAGCTAGCTCTTAGTTCAGAAAGTGTGCTATTTGTGATTTGGTGTAAATCCCTTAAGTAGTTTTTGAGATACCAGAGTTGAACAAATATAGATATCTAGGGACACAGACCCTCCGCAGATCCAACTGTCCCCATGCTGATTACTGGAATTAACAAGGGAAGCACAACTTTTTGGAACCCTCCCCTATTTCTCAGCCCCCACTTGTTGGATCACCCTGAAACTTCTTGGGAACACTTTTTTGGGAACATTTTGTGAAGATTTGCCAAACAGCGCCAAATGGCATTCAGTATTCCATCATATGTCCACAAACAGATGGCTATGTGGATCGTTGTGACTGAATTGCTGCATGGGTTCAAGCATGGATGGGTGAATTTATGTTTTGCTGTGAGTTGATGGATAAATATGGGAGGATGGATATGTGTTAGGTTCTATTGGATGATAGAAGGACTGGCATGCCTGGATGGATACATAGGAAAGGGTAGGTATGTGTGGAGGAGTTAGTGTCTGTGGGTGGAAGGATAAATTGATGAGTGCATGGGTGGATGGGCTGAAGAGAAGGGAAGGTGGTAAAATGACAGTATGTGGGTAAATGGGGGCATTGGTGATGGTAAAATAATACATGGATTTGGTTGCAACAAATAAGTAATTTCTGGTCACAATGATCTACAATTGAACAATAAGTATTTTATGAATTCGAAATGCATATGTGCTCTGACATGAACTTGTGTGACTCCCTTGGACCTGCCTTACTGCCTGTGGACTGACGATCTTGAATGCTTTAGTGGGGCCTGTACACCTGCACTGCACCCATTGTCTGCTGACTATGGTGACGAAAAAAACCTTATACATTTATAAAAGATCACTGTTATAGGTTTTCATCTGGTATCTAGTGAAACTTTTTAAGACCACATGCATCAGCACAAGACCTTCTGGGGATAAAGAAGCACAACCACATAATGTGGCATCTCTCTTTATCTCAGCCAGGGCCTGAAGAGAATCTGCCCCAGTCTACTAATAGAAGCTATGTCAAACCCAACATGGTAGTCGACTGTAGAGAACCTTTGGTAATAACCCATGGAGGAAGATAGACTAAACACTCAGAATCAAAACAAACGGCCGTATGTTCAAGACAGTCGTTAAAAACTACTCATGTTATGAAAGACTTGACTCAAGAAAGCTCAGTGCACACATACACTTTTATAAACACGAATGGATAAGCCCACCAAGTCAGCGTGGCACAGACAAGGAGGTCCAAAACATCTGAGCATAGCACTGTCACATTACACTTTACCCAAAAAGGATGGAAGGTCTATAACGCTGAAGTGACCTATGATCTGAGCAACAATCCAGTACTGGTTCATGAAATGGACTGTGCAAAACATGCATACAAGGTCACAGGCTGAACAAGGAAATTTACAACATGCATAGATTTCAGACTTACATGGGCGATTCACAAACCTGTCTACTTAATTACTTCTAAAAAGGCCCCCCTGTCTTCTCTGAAAAATAGACCAGGTGTTCTTTCTTGAGTCGGGAGATGGAGAAATGTGGTAATGTATCAGAATAAAATGAGGCACTTTCGCACAAAGAGAAGCGTAGACGCTACATGAGATTACAAAGTGTAGAAGAGAAGACCCTACATTTCTACATCTGGATGCAGAAGAGAAGGCCCTGAACAGAGACACCAACAAATCATTTACTTGTACAAGTGCACATCATACAGAACAGTGCATATTTACAAGGACATATCCTACATGCCTACAAGGTCAAACCTGTGGGCATCTTTTTTGCCCAGACCATGGAAGCAACTCCAGGTAAAACACATCTTGTAAAGAAATGTCAAATGCATTTAAACCTTAACTTGGCTGTTTCTGCTAGATTCTGCATTGTTATATGGACACAACCCAAAGGCCTACAGCTGGATGGAATGCCCACCAAAGAAAAAAGTGAAAGAAAATACAATGAAATGCACGTGAAATAATGTATACTTTGGTTTAGAATGTACTTGGAACTTAAATGTGGTGTCTTTAATCAGCAACAAGCACATGTAACATTATTGGCAGATTAGGGGCTTTTATGATACTGTAGTGATCTTTTACTAAGGGAAGGCTTGAGAGCTATAAAGCTGTGAAGCTCTTTGGATGGTGAGCTTAATGACATCTAAAGCACAGTTATTTCTTGGAGGGTAGTTAGAATGATGTTTCACTTAGTGCCGGATTCACAAAGTTAAACTTAGATCTGAAGTCTAAGTTTAGACCTGAAGTCTAATTTTAGACTTCTATGAAGGTTGATAGTGCCGACAAAAAAAAGGGGAGTCCAAAAAATGAAAGCACCAACCCTCTCAGTATAGAATGTTTGAGACAGAGGCTTTTTACAAGCAATTTACTGCCTGTTATAGGACCTGATGTGCTAACAACAGAAGCTGAAGGATGTGACAAGCTGGAGCGAAGACCAAAGGCCCTCATTACAAGTTTGGTGGTCTTTTCGGAAGACCGCTGTGGTTGCGGCCGCCAAAAGACCGTAATGGAAGCGGTAATCCAACTGCTGTATTACGAGTCACACACTGAACACTATAAAAAAACAGTCACAAATTCGAGTCCGCCAGGGCGACCAAGGGCGGGATTGAGATGGTCCCACCACCAGCAATGCCAACGCCGACCACATATTGCCCTCCAGATTACAACCCACAAATCAGCAGAGCAGTCATTGCACAGCAAAAAACCATTGGCGGTGCGAACCACTGCAGTCAAAAACTCACCACCATCAGAACACAACACCACATTGGACAGTACAAATTCCCCACACCTGAAACATATACACACATCACACACACCTGCTCACTGCACCCTATGACAATGATGACATGCCTGGCCCATCGGGTACCCCTGGTCAGTCCACCACTCCAAGCCTCACCCTGCCCACATCAAACCCCCACCTAGTGGCAACAACAGCACAGCCAAACCCTCGTCCCCAAACCTGTGTCACAAACACTGTTCAATCAATAGTGTGCTCCACAGTACAGGGAACGGAGTCAACCCCTCAAACCCAGGGCAATGAAGGTCCTGGTGACACTGGGAGTGTACACACCATGCCAGTGGAACAGGCACAGTGGGGCCGGGGGCATGGGAGGGCACCTGTGGGCCAGAGGATGGGGTAGCCAAGTGAGCCAACTGACCAGGTATCCATCTCACAAGTCCTGGGAGGATACCAGCAACCACAGGACAAGATGAGCCAAATACTCACCATCTTAGGGGAAAAACAAAGGCTGCAGAGGGAATCCTACCAGGAGGCCATGGAGCAGTGGCAGACACTCAGTGCCTCCATGTCCACCATTGCTGGGGTGCTCAGGGACCTCTTCAACATCCTGTGTCCCACCTCCACCCACCAGCAGGCCCGTTCTACTGGCAACCCCTTATCTGAACCATCTACATCAGCTGCGCCTAGTGGACTGGAGGCCCTGCCAGGGGAGCCACATGCCACTGACACCCCTCCCTCTGTAGCTGAGGACCCCCCTGCAAACATGGTCGTCAATCCAGGCATCCGGCTGGAGCAGATGCCAAGACCAAACCCTCTGACAGGAAGTTAACCTCTCCTGAACATCCTCCCTTGTGTGCTACTGACACACCTTGTTGACTGTTCAGTGTCATGTCTCCTTTTTCTCATGGCCACTGGACATTTGACCTGTACTACCTACAGCTAGGCCATCTACTTTGATGATTTCATCCACCATGACCCCACTCAGGAATATGCACAATAAACACTGTGGATCACAGCAAATGCATTTGTGTCTTGACTGTGTCAATTACAAATGTGTGGTCACCAATATGTATTGTGTGGTAATATCCCTCAACCAATAGTCAGAGCAAATTATAGTAGAGGGAGGCATCCTCTGCAGGGAACATAGTACATCAGAGAAGTCACAATAGTCTTTTGTAAGGGATAAAGTAGCCCAGCCACACACCAAATTATATCCAGTGATCCAACCTGAAAAAAGAACAACACAGGGACACACATCAGGAATTTAGGCATTGTGGCACTCAAAGCACATATGCAGTCCATTGTTGTCATCATCATTGTGGATAGTCAAGGAAAGAGGGCACAACAGAGAACACTTTTACTTCAACAAACACAATAAACTAATGAGCAATACGTACTAGCTGACAACTGTAATGGCCTCAACTCAACACCTCCCACTGTGGACCAACCTGGTGTTGGTATTGATGGTAACATGCTTGTCCTGGCTTTCCTTCAACATGGATGTTTTGTGTTTGTGAGCTTTGGTTTGTCTTTGTGTGAGTTGTGTGTGTTGGTTGTGCTAGATGTTGTGCCTGGGCTGCACGTGTATGTGTTCCCTGCCATTGGTCCCACTATTATTGGATTGTTTTGTGTCTGTGATATGATTGTGTATTTCCATGTGTGAGAAACTGGGGCTGATTGCAGAGGCCCCCTAACTTTTTGCCCCCATTTTCCACTTTATGCTGGTGTTTTCCTGACTCTGATGGTGCCCTGGGTACTGCTAACCAGTCCCAGGGCCTGTGCTCTGTGTAAAATGGATATGCAAATTAGGCTAATTATAATTGGCTAAGTTAACCTACCTATAAGTCCCTAGTATATGGTAGGGCATGTAGGTTTAGGGACCACAGCATAGGTGGTGCACACCTAGGTGCATTGCTGAGGTGCCCAGTGTCATTTTAAAAGCAAGCCTGCCTTGCTGGCTGCTTTTAAATTAAAGTTATATGCAAATTCGACTTTGGAATTAAAGGTACTTCCAAAGTTTTAAACTACCTTATTTTTACATATAAGTCACCCCTAAGGTGTGCCCTATGTGCCCCTAGGGCTGGGTGCCATGTAACTATAAGCAGGGACTTTATAAAAATAGATTTATAAGCCCTGGTGAGGTAAAAACAGCCAAATTCGTTTTTCCCTCATTGAAGTAAATGGCCTTCATAGGCTAGAATGGGCAGACTTTATTTTAAATTTTAAAGTCTCCTTAAATGTTACATACCAAGAATTTGGTATCAAATTGATTGTTATAATAAATCCCACAACTTCCAGTTGTTGGATTTAATATAACTAGTGCAGGTAAAAAGTTTAGACTTTACCTAAAAAGTTGCCAATTTCAGCTCTGCATTGTTTTTGCTGCTGTGCTCTGATTGGCCAGCCTGCAGCAGCTTCTGCCAGGCCACTTTAATGAGGTGTGAAGTGGCCTGGCTTTACACAAAGGAATGTGCTTGGGGGAGAGAATCTCCCCTCAGCAGATGGGGAAGCAGGAAGGGGGAGGGCTGCCAAACTGGTCTTCAAAGGCAGAGAAGGACATCTGGAGCACCCAGCAACACCCCCACATCCTGCAACCCCAGACAGCTAGGTGCCCCCTTGATTAGATTAGGAGAGGGGTGTGTTTATGATTTTTAGCCACACCAGTGGGTGGGCTCAGCCAGATCTCTCCTCCAAAAATCAGATTCATCCATTTTGGATTTTTAGAGACTATTGCCTTCTGGGATGGATTTTTGCCACACTTCCCAGGAAGTGGTCATCACAGGGGGACGACCCTGTCCCTGATTGGAGGACCAGGGCCCCCCTGCTTTTCACCCAGGAGCAAGGATAAAACTGGCAGACCTGCACCCACGCCTCAGATCCCCTCCAGAATTCAACAAGAAAGAACTACAAGGAGAAGAAGGACTGCCCTGCTGGACCCCTGGCCTGCACCTGGACCCTGCACTCAGAAAGACTGCACCAGCTGCACACTTGGGCTTCACCACAAGAAGGACTTTGCCTGGCTTCCACTGGTTCAAGGAGGGACTCCCTGTTTGCTACAGGTGAAAAATTGCTAACCAGAGTCCCCTGCACCAACTCCTGAAAAAGTGACCAGCTGACCACTGCCCAGTGGCCAAAAAGGAGTTTGCGCCAGGTGCACTCTGGGAGTTGAAGTCCGCACGTCCCAAGGACCATCACAGAACTTCTGGACCCTTGGGGTGAGCTGTGGACCCCAAAAGAACCTTAAAAGAACATCTGGGTGAAGCCCCAGAAGTTTGGAAAAGATTGGAGAAATTTTAGAAAAAAGCTCCATAAAGTGACCGACTCGATGCGGAAATTCTAGCCGGCTTGCCTCAACCGCGACCCGGCCTGACTTCGTGGTTCGTCCCGGTCAAGAAAAACATCCGAAAAAGAGACTAAGTCCGAACGTAAAAAGTTGACCGGGACCTTCCAGCCATCGTATCCGAGAAGGGCTCCACGGACGTCGGATCAAGATCCAGGTTTACCCCGGTCGAAGGATTTTCATCTCGAAAAAACGACTAAGTCCGAAGGTAGAAATCACCACCGAGGAAACCGACTTCGCGTATCCGGACAAGGGCTCCAGGAGGTCGGATCCAACTGGCAGGTTCGTCCCGGTGAAGAAAAACTTCAAAATAAAGACTAAGTCAGAAGGTAACTTTTTAACCGAGGCCTCCCGCGACCTGTAGCCGAGCAGGGCTCCATCGCTGTCGGCCTGAAAGTTTGACTTTGTCCCGGTCCTGGTGCAACCAGATGACCCGATTGGCGCTTTTTGTTTCTATGCGCTAGAAAATAATAATACTTTAAAAATTCATATCTCCGGTTCCCCTGAACCGATTTTAATCGTTTTTGTGTCATTTTAAAGATAAAAATATAAGCTATTTTTATAAATTGGTTTTGGATTTTTAAACTGTTTCCTGTGTTTTATTTAATTACTGTTTTGTGATATTTGAATGCTTTACACTTTGTCTCCTAAGTTAAGCCTTGACGCTCGATGCCAAGCTACCAAGGGTAGAGCTGGGATTAATTTACTGAGACCTAACTGTACTTTTGTGGAGGTTTGTGGCTTGTTGCTAGGTGTAGGTACCTACCTGCCCTACCAATAACCCATTTTCCAACACCATGCATGTGTGTTGCTAAGTTGTGCATTGTACGTGGTGTGATGTGTTGCGGTAGTGTTGTGTGCCAGTGTGTGGTTGTTGTGTGCGACCGGGTGTGTGCTGATGGCTATGTCATATGCATTGTAAGTTGTGTGAGCGTAGTGTGACATTTCGTACGTTGTATGTGTGTGTGATGATGTTGATTGGTTGTGAGTTGTCTTTGTGTGTTGTTGTCAGTATGTGTTGTCTTGGGTAGGTGTGCAGTGCTAAGGGCTGGCAACATGTTTGTGTAGTTGTGATTATGATGTTGTGTGACTCAGTGGTGTTGTGTATATGTTTCTGAGCCTGTGGTGTTGATCTGTGTGTGCGGGTGGTGTGTTTATTGTTCATGTGCGTGTGTGTGTGTGTGTAGGTGTGTGCGTCTTGGTATGTGTGTGTATGTGCCAGTCGCTAGCCATCCATAATGTGTGTGCTGTGGATGCGTGTGTTCTAATACCGTTCTCTTCAGTGTGTGTAAGGTGGGAGTACTTACGGTTGTTGTCTTCGTCATTGCTGGTTCCGGAGACACACGGCAATCAGGAGCTGTAGGAAGACTTCAAGTCCGCGGCGGCCCCACCGCACTTGTGGTACTGGTGGTGAATTGGCTGTGTTTTGTTGAAAAGACAACCATGGTCATAATGTGGTGGTCTGGAGCACTGGCCTTGGGGCAGTGCAACCAACACTTCCGATATGGCGGCACTCGAACCACCAAACTCGTAATGAGGGCCCAAGTCTCAGGGAAACTTTAATTTTTCAGTTTTTGACCCAGTGTGCACTTACATGAAACAGGAGAAAGGGTACTGCCTTCATGACTGCATGGGGAAGAGTCAGAGCAGAGATGCGTGACAAGACACATAATTAATGCCTAAGTTAGTTTGCACCACTGTGCAGCATAACTTCACCAAAAAAAGATTGGCCAAACTTTCAGAGGAGATTCAAGTGACATGGAAGTGTTACCATTCCAACAATTGTTTTTTAGCCTGCCTATCACCACTCGTGCAGTTGCTCAGTCTCCCTTTGACAGCCAGTGAGGAAACAGACATGAGATAAACACCAATGGCTGTTCACACAACTAGTACTACTAGCAGGATTGCAGACAGACACTGTGAGAGGAGGTGCACATTATCATGTAATGATTAACATCTCCTCCTTTTGTCTTTGTAGCTGCCGCTCACTAATTTGCGCTTCAGCTTTCATGACCACACAGTCTTAACAATCCTATTCTTCTCAAGGAAACAAGTCTGAGACAGGTGTCAGTATTTAGATTACTACAAATCTTCTACCTTTCATTTGTTTGTTAAAATGATATTCGGACTTTGTAGCCATTGCTTGTTTCAGGACCCATTCAGTTCATGGGTTGAGCCAAAGAACATGGCTATTTACAGATGTGAAAATTGCCAGTGGACTTTACAATTTGTGCAGTTAGAAAGATGAAGGACAAAAACATCCCTAGGTGCTTTTATTTTGAAGTAATTCTGCTGAAATATGTTGCCCAAAATTACGCACACTCCTACATTTGAGTCAAATTGAAACAGGATATCATTCAAATGTATATGCAGAAAAATTACACAGTTATTTCGAAACTTAAAAAACTATAGACAATCAATAATAATCCAGTTATTATCTTCCTAACTTATATACCATAGCTATACCTACATGTTCTGTTTTCTGTCCCATTTACTTTTACTTTTGTCTTACAACTTTGCTGGGAGAATTTGTACAGTACAGCATAACTGCCCACACCCGACCCCTGCTCATGGAACTATGCAGCACATCCCACAAGCGTATGGCGGCCCATGGGTAGGAGAAGCTCTCCAGATGTGTTCTGAGGAGAGTGCTGCTCTGAAGGTGTGGCAATGGTAGGGTGAATCGTGGGCAGCAGTGGCCCGATGCTCAGAGGTAAACCAAATGCTCCTGCAAGAAAATAGCATTCATGCCACTAATATCTCTGTTAAGATAAATGACAACAGTGTATGTATTAATTTAACAGCTTCACCTTGTGCTTGTGCACCAAAGAGTATTTAATTCTTTATAAACAATTACTTGACCACATTGCATGAAACTGGGGAAGAGCATTTTGGACTATAGGATTTACAATAGAAGAAGCTTTGAACTTAAGAAGAGCATGCAGTTCAGAATGACATTTGATAGATCTATGATAGGTCTTATTTGTTTTACCTATTCACTTGCCTTTCACATTTGTTCTTCATTGACAGAGGCTACAAAGAAGTCACCTCAGTATTCCATAACTTTATGAAGGAACTCGGCCTTCAGCATTGCTACTTCATATAGTCATGGAACTCCAGTATACTATCACTTGCACTATCCTTATAACATTCAGCAGTGGGTACTTTAGCTCATATAGCTCAGAGACACAAAGGGCCTCATTATCAGTGTGGCGGTCTGAGGACCTCCACACTTGCGCTGATGGCTGGACCAACGCACTCTGGGTGGTCTGACCGCCCAATTACTACCCTGGTAGGTGGAACCACCAGGGGACCACCGTCCCCACCAGGAAAATGGTTCCTGATGGCATGACAGAAGTCAGAGTTGTACACAGCCAGGGTCGTGCTAAACTCAGTGCCGCCTGACTGATTACAACTCCCCTCACCGCCAGCATTTCCATGGTGGTTTCACTGACATAGAAAAGCTGGTGAGGAGGGTGTGCTGGGGGCCGCAGGGGGCCCCAACACTGCCACTGCCCAGCATGGGCAAAGCAGGAGCCCCCATGCCCAGCACCATTGGAATGCGCACTGTCTGCTTTGCAGATAGTGTGCATTCCGAGGGTGCTGGTCAGTCCCCTCTGTGTTACGAGATAGCTCTCAGCTCCTTTAAGGGATCCGAGTACTATCTCGTAGGACTCTTCCTGCCAGTCTGACCGGTGGGAACTCTCTATTGCAATGTTCCCGCTGGTCAGACTGGCGGGAACATTGTAACAGGGCAGGGGGGGCACCACTCCCTTCGGCTTTGGCGGTCCCGTGGTGGGACTGCCAAAATCGAAATCAGGCCCAAATTTCTAAACAGATCTCTGATATAATATCAATCCAACAAACATCAGAACACACAAATATCAGAAATTAAATATCAAGAACGAAAATATTGACTCCGTATACATACCTACAAATATCCAAAATATTGAGCACACAATTATCATTGTCTAAAACACTGACTTTTACATGTACCAATAATGGAAATATCAGAAACCCAATTATAGTCATCTACAAATAAACAAATAACATTTCAAAAATATCAACTACCACAATATCAACTACAAAATTATTGTCAACAGAAATAATAAGTCTGTAAAGAACACACCAAAAACAACTTTAACATATAAAAATTACTTCAAATAAACCACAAACTTATAATAAATATCTATAATGAATGAAAATATATTAAATCAACCACAAATTAAACATTTACCCCAAAAACCATTTACACCTAAAATCATACAATAAAAACACCAAAAACAATAATATTAACTATAAACATTTAAACACAAATGTTGGAAATGGACCTTCTGCAGGGTTATCCCCTGACTTTTTTGCCTTCCTCCTTCTCTTTTTCTGACCTCATTTTTGCTGGTTTCTAGACTCTGCGCACTTTACCACTGCTAACCAGCGCTAAAGTGCATATGCTCTCTCCCTTTAAACATGGTAACATTGGATCATACCCAATTGGACTATTTAATTTACCTATAAGTCCCTAGTAATGTGCACTGTATGTGCCTAGGGCCTGTAGATTAAATGCTACTAGTGGGCCTGCAGCACTAGTTGTGCCACCCACTTAAGTAGCCCCTTAACCTGGTCTCAGGCCTGGCATTGCAAGGCCTGTGTGTGCAGTTTCACTGTCACCTCGACTTGGCATTTAAGAGTACTTGCCAAGCCTAAACCTCCCCTTTCTGCACATATAAGTCACCTCTAATGTGTGACCTAGGTAACCCCTAGAGCAGGGTGCTGTGTGGGTGAAAGGCAGGACATGTACCTGGGTAGTTTACATGTCCTGGTAGTGTAAAACTCCTAAATTCGTTTTTACACTACTGTGAGGCCTGCTCCCTTCATAGGCTAACATTGGGGCTGCCCTCATACAGTATTGAAGTGGTAGCTGCTGATCTGAAAGGAGTAGGAAGTTCATATTTAGTATGGCCAGAATGGTAATACCAAATCCTGCTGACTGGTGAAGTTGGATTTAATATTACTATTCTAGAAAGGCCACTTTTAGAAAGTGAGAATTTCTTTGCACTTAAATCTTTCTGTGCCTTACAATCCATGTCTGGCTGGGCTTAGTTGACAGCTCCTTGTGCATTCACTCAGACACACCCCAAACACAGGGTACTCAGCCTCACTTGCATACATCTGCATTTTGAATGGGTCTTTCTGGGCTGGGAGGGTGGAGGGCCTGCTCTCACACAAAGGACTGCCACACCCCCTACTGGGACCCTGGCAGACAGGATTGAACTGAAAGGGGACCTGGTGCACTTCTTAGCCACTCTTTGAAGTCTCCCCCACTTCAAAGGCACATTTGGGTATAAAACAGGGCCTCTGCCCTACCTCATCAGACACTTGCTGGAGAAGAAACCTGAACCAGAACCGGCATCCTGCCAAGAAGAACTGCCTGGCTGCCTAAAGGACTCACCTGTCTGCTTTCTACAAAGGACTGCTGCCTTGCTGTTGCCCTGCTGCCTTGCTGAACTCTTGCCTTGCTGCTGAAGTGCTCTCCAAGGGCTTGGATAGAGCTTGCCTCCTGTTCCCTGAAGTCTCAGGACCAAAAAGCCTTCTCTTTTTCATTTGGATGCCTTGTGCGCCGAAAAATTAGACGCACAGCTTGCTCCGCGGTGAAAAATTCACTGCACGCCGATCCGGAAAGACGCCGCTCGACACGACGCCTGCCGTGAGGGAGAAGATTCCACGCACAGCCCACCCGAACGACGTGCAGCCGGAAAACAAGCCTAGGATTCCACGCACAGACCCCGGGACATCTGGTAATCCCGCGAACCACAGAGAGAGACTGTCCGTGCGCCGGAAAACGACGCACGACTTCCCCGCGTGAGAAATAACAACGCAAGTCCGTGTGTGCAGGGGAGAAATCGACGCACACACCATTTTTCCACGTATCTCTTCTTCTGCGGCCCTTTGCAGAGATTTTCCACTTGAAACCAGGTACTTTGTGCTTGAAAGAGACTTTGTTTGCTTTTTAAAGACGTAAGACACTTTATATCACTTTTCAGTGATATCCCTACAATTTCATATTGCATCTTTATTCGTTTTGACCTACAAATATCAGATAAATATAGCATATTTTTCTAAACACTGTGTGGTGTATTTTTGTGGTGCTATATTGTGTTATTGTATGATTTATTGCACAAATACTTTACACATTGCCTTCTAAGTTAAGCCTGACTGCTCGTGCCAAGCTACCAGAGGGTGGGCACAGGATAATTTTGGATTGTGTGTTACTTACCCTGACTAGAGTGAGGGTTCTTGCTGGACAGAGGGTAACCTGACTGCCAACCAAAAACCCCATTTCTAACATTGGTTATCAGCGGTGAGGATAGGACTTGTAATTGTGTAGTGACATACAGTAGCTAAGTATTTCACTACCTACCCACAGTTGAAGGTCAACTTGATTTGTATCTCTTTTGTGCAAATTCGTTTTTCCTGACAATTTTCAAAAACGAAATCCTCACTCAACATGTCTCTGGCTGGGTCTCAAGTAGGAGATTTTGACCTAGCCCTGTTGGATACATATACTGTCAAACAGCTAAGAGGGTTCTGCAGAGTGATGAGAGTACCCACCCAAGGGGCCTCCAAAAAGGAGGACTTTCAAGTGGCGCTGAGGGCCTGGGCAGAAGCCCATTTAGAGGAGGATGATGAGGAAGAGAAGCCAGAAAATGGCCCCTCAGAGGATTTGTTGCTATCAGTGGGCGATGTTACCACCGTAATTGTGCCCCCTTCCAGACCAGGGAGCAGTGTCTCTGTGCAAAGCCTGACCGCAGAGGAAAGGAGAGAAGAAAGGGAGTTCCAATTGCAAATGGCAAAACTGAAAATTGAGGCTCAACAGGAGGAAAGAAGGGCAGAGAGAGAAGCCAAGCAAGCTGAGGCTGAAAGAGCAGCCAAACAGATTGAAGCTGAAAGAGCTGAAGCTGCAGCTGAGAGAGCCTTGGCTGAAAAGGAACTTTTGTTGGCTCATGAACTGAGTCTCAAGGAGCTAAATCTCAAGGCAAAGCAGTCTGAATCCAGCTGTAATGGTGGCAGCATACAGACAGGACCTGCATGAGAAAAGAAGGTTCGTATACCTAAAAATGTGGTGCCCAGTTTTGTGGTGGGAGATGACATAGATAAATGGTTAGCTGCTTATGAAGTTGCACTAAGGGCTCATGAGGTTCCTGAAGGGCAATGGGGTACAGCTATGTGGAGTTATGTGCCACCTTTGGGGAGGGACACACTTCTCACATTGGACAAACCGGATCAAAACACATACCCACTTCAGAAAGCCATTTTACTTGCCAGGTTTGGGCTGACCCCTGAGGGATACCGTCAGAGGTTCAGGGACAGCACCAAACTATCCACACAAACATGGGTAGACTTCTTTGACTTTTCCAGAAAGGCACTGAATGGATGGGTGCGGGGCTGCAAAGTAGATGATTACACAGGATTATATAATTTGATTCTGAGAGAGCATATGCTCGGTATTTGTTTTACAGAGTTGCGCCAGCACCTAGTAGACAGTAAGCTGACTGATCCCAGGAAGCTTGCTGAGGAGGCGGACCTCTGGGCTAGCACCAGAGTGTCCAAAAAGGTATCTGGGAGTGGTTCCGGTTCCCCCCGACAGAGTGAGGGGGAGGTTAGAGATGACCCAGACGAGTCCCAGAGTAAGGGGGGAGGAAAGGGTTCCCATGCCCCACCTGAGAAACAGGGTGGTGGTTCTGATGGGCAGTGGCCCAAAGCATCCCATTCCCAACCCGCTGCTTTGAGTGTTCCCAGCTAGGACACAGGAAGGGGGACTCTGTCCAAAGAACTCACCCAGTATTGGGACCCCTACAGGGGTGGCCCATGTGGCCTTAGGGGAAAGCAGTCCCCAGGGGCAGGTCATAGACCATGCCTTCATCTCCTTTAGTTGGGAGGTAGACTCAGAGGGTGAACTGGTGATCCCTGAGGGTGGGAGTCGTCACTTCCATCAGCTGGGAGTGAATGGGGTCCCAGTCACCGCTCTGAGAGACACAGGGGCTAGTCTTACCATGATTGTGGAGAGACTAGTGTCACCAGAGCAGTACACCGGACAGGTGTGTAGAGTGACTCCAGCAATTGGGGAAGATTTCTTCCGCCCCATGGCCCGGGTGTCCCTAGAGTGGGGTGGGGAAGTGACCCAGAGGCGGGTCATAGTTAGTCCCCAGCTGCCCATTGACTGTATTCTGGGGAATAAGTTTCCCTTAGTGTCAGGAGAGCTGAGAGGGTTGACCCCTAAGGGTGCCCTGACAGTTCAGATGTCTGGCAGTAACACTCCCCAGAGGAGGGTATGTGAGCCCAGATGGGGAGGCACGGTGAGGAAGGACTCACCTCTGGCCTCTGTTCAGCCTCTGGGTACAGACCCTGGGCTGGAGACCAGTATCAGGGACCCACCCCTGACCTGGGGAGAGTGGAGAAGGGGTGCAAGACCCCTGGGGCTACTGCCCACCATTCTGGTATGCTTCAGGAGCCCCTTGGGAGCTCCCTACCAGCCCCCCAGCTGGAGGAGAAGCTCATCCAACGGCCCCCCTCAGGGTCTCCACTTAGCAGTGGATGGCCTGGGGCCTGGCTTATGACACTGACAGCAGTCAGGGGCATCTGTTGGTTTCTGTCCTTGTGGGCAGAGTTTTCCCTGGGTTGGGGACAGAAGTCAGACCCAAGGAATGCAATGGGCCACATCACTTTGTTGGCCATGGTGGTACTGTCTGCATACTGGGATGCATCTGTAAGCAAATTAAAGTTAGGAGCTTTACAGATGGGGTCCTCAGGTGATGAGAAGGGTTCCCCATGGGCCAGATCAGTGGCCCCAGAGAGTATAGACAAAGAAGCCTCACTGAGTTCAGAAAGGCGTAGAACTGGCAAGTGCCCCTGCAGTAGTGGGCCATTGTCCATGTTCTATCGCCTTAAGCAGGGAAGTCCATCAGAGTGTTGATTAGTCTACCCTGGCTTTAGGCTGGAAGGGGGATATGTTGGAAATGGCCCTTCTGCAGGGTTATCCCCAGACTTTTTTGCCTTCCTCCTTCTCTTTTTCTGACCTCATTTTTGCTGGTTTCTAGACTCTACGCACTTTACCACTGCTAACCAGTGCTAAAGTGCATATGCTCTCTCCCTTTAAACATGGTAACATTGGATCATACCCAATTGGACTATTTAATTTACCTATAAGTCCCTAGTAACGTGCACTGTATGTGCCTAGGGCCTGTAGATTAAATGCTACTAGTGGGCCTGCAGCACTAGTCGAGCCACCCACTTAAGTAGCCCCTTAACCTGGTCTCAGGCCTGCCATTGCAAGGCCTGTGTGTGCAGTTTCACTGTCACCTCGACTTGGCATTTAAAAGTACTTGCCAAGCCTAAACCTCCCCTTTCTCCACATATAAGTCACCTCTAATGTGTGACCTAGGTAACCCCTAGAGCAGGGTGCTGTATGGGTGAAGGCAGGACATGTACCTGGGTAGTTTACATGTCCTGGTAGTGTAAAACTCCTAAATTCGTTTTTACACTACTGTGAGGCCTGCTCCCTTCATAGGCTAACATTGGGGCTGCCCTCATACAGTATTGAAGTGGTAGCTGCTGATCTGAAAGGAGTAGGAAGTTCATATTTAGTATGGCCAGAATGGTAATACCAAATCCTGCTGACTGGTGAAGTTGGATTTAATATTGCTATTCTAGAAATGCCACTTTTAGAAAGTGAGCATTTCTTTCCACTTAAATCTTTCCGTGCCTTACAATCCACGTCTGGCTGGGCTTAGTTGACAGCTCCTTTTGCATTCATTCAGACACACCCCAAACACAGGGTACTCAGCCTCACTTGCATACATCTGCATTTTGAATGGGTCTTCCTGGGCTGGGAGGGTTGAGGGCCTGCTCTCACACAAAGGACTGCCACACCCCCTACTGGGACCCTGGCAGACAGGATTGAACTGAAAGGGGACCTGGTGCACTTCTTAGCCACTCTTTGAAGTCTCCCCCACTTCAAAGGCACATTTGGGTATAAAACAGGGCCTCTGCCCTACCTCATCAGACACTTGCTGGAGAAGAAACCTGAACCAGAACCAGCATCCTGCCAAGAAGAACTGCCTGGCTGCCTAAAGGACTCACCTGTCTGCTTTCTACAAAGGACTGCTCCCTTGCTGTTGCCCTGCTGCCTTGCTGAACTCTTGCCTTGCTGCTGAAGTGCTCTCCAAGGGCTTGGAAAGAGCTTGCCTCCTGTTCCCTCAAGTCTCAGGACCAAAAAGACTTCTCTTTTTCATTTAGACGCCTTGTGCGCTGAAAAATTCAACGCACAGCTTGCTCCGCAGTGAAAAATTCACTGCACGTCGATCCGGAAAGACTGCGCTCGACGTGACGCCTGCGGTGCGACCGGAACTTCGACGCACGGCCTCGCCTGGATAACGCCACCCGACTCCAGAAAGGAAATTGACGCGACGCCTGCCGTGAGGGAGAAGATTCCACGCACAGCCCACCGGAACGACGCACAGCCGGAAAACAAGCCTAGGATTCCACGCACAGACCCCGGGACATCTGGTAATCCCACGAACCACAGAGAGAGACTGTCCGCGCGCCGGAAAACTATGCATGACTTCCCCGCGTGAAAAATAACGACGCAAGTCCGTGTGTGCAGGGGAGAAATCGACGCACACACCATTTTTCCACGTATCTCTTCTTCTGCGGCCCTTTGCAGAGATTTTCCACTTGAAACCAGGTACTTTGTGCTTGAAAGAGACTTTGTTTGCTTTTTAAAGACTTAAGACACTTTATATCACTTTTCAGTGATATCCCTACAATTTCATATTGCATCTTTATTCGTTTTGACCTACAAATATCCAGATAAATATTATACATTTTTCTAAACACTGTGTGGTGTATTTTTGTGGTGCTATATTGTGTTATTGTATGATTTATTGCACAAATACTTTACACATTGCCTTCTAAGTTAAGCCTGACTGCTCATGCCAAGCTACCAGAGGGTGGGCACAGGATAATTTTGGATTGTGTGTGACTTACCCTGACTAGAGTGAGGGTTCTTGCTTGGACAGGGGGTAACCTGACTGCCAACCAAAAACCCCATTTCTAACAACAAACAAAAGTAGAAATTAATATAGATAAACAAATAAATTCATACATAAATGAAACAAATTATGTATTACAATACAAAATCAAAACATAAGTAAGCGTTTACCAAACAAGGACTTAACTGATAAAAACAATTTAAACTATGCTAAACCATTCAACAAAATAACACTATAAATAATTGTAACCAATAAAATCACAAACACTTTACTAAGCAATATAAAAGGCACACTAATTGAAACAATGAAATACTCCAAAAATGACAAACTGCAAAAGGAGGAAACTTTTCTGGAGTCTCACAAAAAACGATTACAAAATAAAATATATATCTCTAAAACTACCTAATCAAGTAAGTAATACTTAAATTTAAACTAAAAATTTACTGTTTAAAAAAATATATATATACATTAACAAATAGATAGTAACATACCCTGTAACTTTTATCTTTTTACATAGAATATCTAAAAGAAAAAAAACTATTTCTAAACCAACAAACTGCCAGAAAATATCTTCTATAATAAAGCACCAAGAAAATATAATAATAAATTAGATACCCACCCAAGAAGCAACCAAAAATAAACTTAACTCCTTAACCTCGCCAAACTAGTACCAAAATAATTTTTTTATTTAATCTAACTTTTTTCCTCTTTCAATAGAAAAGCAAACAACTGCTCCACGTTAAAACAAGCTCAAAGGAAAAGCTGAAAAAACGTGGAAAAAAAGCAACAAACAGTGCAACAAAAGAAAACAACTGCTCCATGTTAAAACAGGCTCAAAGGAAAAACTGAAAAACCATGCAAAACATTACAACAAAACTTACAGGTAAGTAAACAAAATAAAAGTAACTGCATTTTTAAACATACAAACATGCAGAAGTTATACTATAATATACATTCATACTATTAAACCATTTACAGATGCAATGACAGAAGCCGCCAACTTTATACCTTCCCAGAAAGGAAAACAATTATTAAACATGGGCTACATCTACAGCCAAGAAAGTGCATCAACAGAAACTATAAACTAGAAATGTACTAAATATTATTCTTATGCAGGAAATGGAAGGGCAACTACAAAAGATAATGTTGTATTTAATGTAAAAGAGCACAACCACCCCTGAAATGTGACAGAAATAGAAGTTAGAGAAATCGTAGAGAGCCAAGGACTAGCTCAGAGGAACCCATAAATAAAATCCTTAAAGGTATACTACTCAAAGTCTCCAAACACATAACAGGCCAACTACCACCTACCCCCATGTTAAAACACCTAATTGTATGCACTAAAAAGCCAGTAGTGATAGAAGATACCAAGACATACACATACTTGAACATTTAACAATTACACATAACAAGGAGCCCTTCTTCTTTAATGACAATCTAAATAATGAAAAGCAAATCCTAATCTTCTCTACTGCAAACAATTTAACAACACTTAACAAATGTCAAACCTGGATTATGGATGGGACCTTCAAAATGTGTCCCAAATCATTCACGCAGATATACACCATACATGGTGAATATTAACACACCAATGTCTCTTCCATATGTGTTGCACTCCCAAATAAACAAAGAAGCACCTACAATGAACTCCTAAACTATATAAAACAACTAACAGATAACTACTACCCCCAAAAAATAATCATAGACTTTGAACAAGCCATTATTCAAAGAGTACTAAAAATATACACAGCCAAACAAGGCTGTTACAATCACTTTAATCAAAGAATATGGGGGCATCTCCAAAAATCTACACTATGGCCCTTATTATGAGTTTGGTGGTCCAAGGACCGCCATGGTGGAGGTGGCGGTGGCACTGCCGCAGGCCCTGTGGAGAAGACTGCCATATCATGACCATGGCGGTGTTCCCAAGGGGACACAGCCAATACACCGTCAATACCGCCAGTGCGGACGGACTGCTGCGGCTGGTGGCAGGCATCTCCAGTCCGGCGAGGACCATGTTACAGTGAGCATATTACAAGGTTGCACACCAACAGGATTTCTGTTGCAGCCGGACCCTGGTAGAAACAAAGCATGAGGAAACACTCACCGCCAGGAGCACAGACACGTTCGGAGCCGCCATGAAACCAGAACTTTGAGTCTTCCCACTACTCCTGATCGCCCTGCATCTTTGGAACCAGTGATGTCGAAGAAGACAACAACCATAAGTGCATACACCTAGCACACACTGGAAGGAAAGGGATTAGTACACAGGTACACACAAGACACACAGAGGGGATGGCTAGCGACCTAAACACACACACATGCACTCACACACCAACTCCAACAAACACACACCAATGCACACACATGCACCCACACACCAAACACATGCACACTACCAAAAACACACCCCTCACAACACATACGTTTTGGAAAAACACCACCATGCATACACATAACCCCGCCACAGGACAACACAGATATACACAACACTACAGTCCAATGTTCAGCATTGTGTTGTGGGGTGTACTGTCAGCTTTCCAGAAACACCTGGACAGTTACATCTGGTTTCATGAACCTGGGTATTTGGCTACTGTGAAGGCTGACTTTTATGAGCTGAGACACATCCCTCACGTAATAGGGGCTATTGATGACACCCATATTGCTTTGATTCCTCCAAGTGACAATGAACAGGTCTATTGGAACCAGAAAAACGTACACTCTATATACGTGCAGGTGGTGTACTTGGTGGACAAGTATATCTCCCATGTGACTGCCAAGTTTCCGGGATCTGTCCATAATGCCTACATAATTAGGAACAGCAATATCCAAAACATGATGGCACGTCTACGAGAGAGGGCTTGGCTAATTGGTAGGTATCTGTGTGCATGTGTGTCTCTGTTTTTGCACCTGTCAACATGATCTTCCATGTGTCTGAATCTGGTACTAACAGTTCATGCCTCTATTCACAGAGGAGACTCTGGATATCCTAACCTTTCCTTGCTGTTGGCACCAGTGAGGTACCCTGGCACCGATGCAGAGACACATTACAGTGAGGCCCACAATAGGATGAGGCGTGTGATCGAGCCAACACACTCAGCAGGACACACCCTCAATCCCATCTTCACCACAGGAACCTCCGCTACCTTCAGTCACACCACAGAACTCCCATGGACAGACCACCAATACATCCATTTCACCTTCAACACTCCCACCGTCATCAGACCCCAACACCAACAATCACATAGAAACTGGACAAGAATAACTGACGATCAGCTCACCACACCCTCACCATCGCCGCCCCCACCATTGCACACAACGACAACCCAAACACTGCAGCACGTACCTTCCACAAATGGATCACCAGCTGGGCCAACACTATTGCACCCCTCAAAAAGAACAACAGCACCCACGCAAAGAAAGCCAGCTGGTTCACCCCTGAGCTCCGAGAATCTAGACGCACTTGTCGCCGCCTCAAAAAAATCGGAAGAAACACCAATTCCACAGAATCCCATAGCAACTTCAGAGCCGCCACCATTGCACACCACCAACTCAGCAAGAAAGCTATTCAAGACAGAATCTCCTTACACGCTCACAACAGCAAGGAACTCTTCAGCATCATCAAGGAGTTCGCCCAACCCAACAGTGAAATAACGGACATTGCACCCTCACAGGTTTTCTGCAACAGACTCAACACCTACTCCCACCACAAAATCAAGACCATCTATGACAGTTTCAGCAAGGACAACTGACTCACAGAACCCCCTCTACCAAAACCCGACACCAACAAGCCAACAATCACCACCTGGACCTCCCTGACCACCAAAGATACGCTGAGAACAATGAGATCCATTCACTCCGGGTTCCCCAAGGACCCATGCCCACACCACATTTTCAACAGAGCCGCAGACACCATCGCCCCCAAGCTCTGCCTCACCATCAACCGCACACTAGCTGCTGCCACCTTCCCCGATGACTGGGAACACGCCGAGATCAACCCCCTCCTCAAGAAACCCTCAGCTGACCCCACCGACCTAAAAAAGTTCAGACCCATCTCCCTACTCCCATTTCCTACGAAAGTCATCGAAAAAGCAGTCAACAGCAAACTCGGCACGTTTATAGAAGACCTCAACATCCTCAACATCTCCCGATCCAGATTCAGGATAAACCATAGCACCGAAACAGCCCTCCTTGCCGCAAAAGACAACATCCACTCCCTGCTGGACAAGGGAGAGGCGGTGGCACTCATCCCACTAGACCTCTCGGCGGCCTTCCACACAGTCTCCCATCATACCCTGATAAGAAGACTCCACAAAACCGGCATCTGAGACAAGACCCTCGATTGGATCCAATTCTTCCTCTCTAGCAGAACTCAACAAGTAAGACTCGCCCCTTCCTCGCAGACCTCCCACCCACCACCTGGCGAGTGCCCCAGGGATCCTCCCTCAGCCCCACATTGTTTAACGTCTACATGGCCCCGCTAGCCACCCTCGTCAGAAGCTACAGAATCAGCATCATCTCCTGCGCCTACTACACCCAACCCATCCTCTCCAATGAACCCGACAAAGCCAGGCACAACTTCCATGAAGGCATGGAAGCAGTCACCAACTGGATGAGATACAGCTGCCTGCATCTCAACGTAAACAAGACAGAAGTACTCATCACCCTCAGAAAGCCGCCCACCCCCACCAGCCAAGCCTGCAACCTCAGAATCATCATGGACCCCAACTTCAGCATGAACCAGCAAATCAACTCAGCCATCTCCACCTGCTTCTGCACCCTCCGCCTCCTATGCAAGTCCTTCAAGTGGATCCCCCTCAAACATAGAAAGACCGTCACACACGCCCTGATCACTAGCAGCCTGGACTACGGCAACACACTCTACGCTGGAATCAACAAGAAACTCACCTGCAAGTTGCAAAACATCCAGAACGCCGCCACCAGACTGGCCCTCGACCTACCTCGACACTGCCTCATCTCGCAACACCAGCGTACACTGCACTGGCATCCCATAGAAAAAAGAATCTCCTTCAAGATCCTCACCCATGCACACAAAGTCCTCCCCAACACCGGACCAGCCTACCTGAACCAGCTACTCAACCTACACATACCTCACAGGGCCCTACGCTCAGTCCAGCTCTCTCTCACAGGAGAACAGGAGGACACTCCTTTTCATACCTCGCAGCCACCACCTGCAACGCCCTTCCTCTCCACATCAGACAAGCCACCTCCCTCCACAGCTTCACGAATGAACTGAAGACATGGCTTTTTCAAGAACCACCTCACCGGTATACGCTAATCTTCCCCCACCCCCACCCCCAGCGCCATGAGACCCTAACGGGTGAGTAGTTGTGCTTTAGAAGCACTGATTGATTAATTTAAAGGACATTTGGCCTACTCAAGGCAAGATTTAGATATCTCTACATCCCGGTAGGTGCCCTTCTCTATAGCCCCCAAAAGGTGTGTCAGATAATTGTTGCCTGCTGAATGCTCCACAATCTGGCCCTCAGACGTCACATACCATTACTGACAGATGAGGAGGTGGCTGCTGGACATGTGGGTGATGATAGACACATGGAGAGTGATGAGGAGGCAGATGAGGATGGTGCAGCTGAGTCTAGGATGGAATTGATCAATCAGTACTTCCAATGACTTACAGGTATGTTGTCTGTGTGATTTTTCAAATGATATCTTAGCAATTGGATACAATGCAATGTCCATCCTGGCCAGGGTTATCAGTGGGGATGTCACATTTATCCTTCCCATATGAGGCTGATGAAGGATGACTGATTGTATGTCTGGAGCAGTGTAAGTGGTCAACACACCGCCATTTTGACCATCTATAGGTTGGCAGGCTTATATCTACTTTGAACAATCCTGTTATGCGAAATGAGTCAAATCATCTCCTGTCCAGAAGTGAGGCATGCTATGGACTGTATGAAGAGTTTCATTACATATCCTACCTGCTGGTTGAGGCATTGATGGCAATGTTAACAGCCCATTCTAGATGTCAGTTACATGTTTTTGGTTATGAAATTTTTGTGTTTTTTGATGTAGAGGTGTAATGTGATGTGCCCTGATTCCTTGGCATATGATAATGGCCATCACAGGACTTATGAAATTGACTCCTGGTCAGTTGGCTCCCTTAGCTGCCCCGTCCTCTGGTCCACAGGTGCACTCCCATGACCCCTGCTCCCTTTGCCTGTGCCACAGTCACAGTGGGCCTGCTCCCAGTGCCACCAGTACCTTCATTGTATTGGGTCTAAGGGTTTGTCTGGCAAGGCACACAATAGATTGACCTGTCCTTGTGACACAGGTCTGGGGACGAGGTGTTGGCTGTGATGTTGTTGCCACTAGGTGGGGGGATTGGTTGGGGGCAGGGTGAGGCTGGGAGTGGAGGACTGACCAGATGTCCCCAATGGGCCAGGTAGGATGTCACTGTTCATGCATCCTGAGGCGTAGTCATCACTGGGGCCTTCATCCTAAGGAGGGCTGGCTGTCTCTGGCATTGTCTCAATGGTACCAGTGGCTGGGGCACCTGTGAAAGGAGTGGAAGAGTGTTACCTGGTGAAGGTGTGATTTGTTGTCTGTTTGTCTGATGAATACAGTGGCTTAACTTGATTCCCACCTGCAGCACTGCAGGCATTGTTTGTGGATTGTGAGGGAGATGACATATTGTGAGATAGGGCATGGGGTTTGCATAGCTGTCATTGCCAGGAGTTTTCCTCATTCTAAGCATCCAGTTGGTGTGGGGGGAGCAAGGGTTGTACACGCAGGTGTTGTATTGTGCAGTCAGGATAATTGGTATTGCAGTGGATGTGCAGGTGCATTGTGGGAGTCGTAGTGATTGTTATTGGCATTGCTATCTGTGCACTTGGGTGGGACTGTGTGGGCATTGTGGCTGGGTGGTGTTGTCTCATGCAGGGGAGAGGTATTAGGTGATTGGGTGTGAGGTGGGGTGGTAGATAGGTTGATTTGAGGAGCGATAGAGTGGTGAGGAAGCACGCTGAACAGGAGTAGTTGCTGCCAGTGGAGTGTTGATTACTTATCAGACTCCAGTCCTCCAGGTATTCCAGTCAGGCCTCAGGATGCAGTATTGCCAAGACCTTCTCCTCCCATGATGCAAACTCTGGGGAAGGAGGTGGGGATCCACCCCCAGTTTTGTGAACGGCGATCTGATGTTGTGATGCCATGGAATGGTCCTTCCCCTGTAGGTTGCTCCACCTCTTCCTGATGTCCTCCCTTGTGTGTGGATGGTTGCCAACTGAGTTGACCCTGTGGACAATTTTCTGTCATAACTCCATTTCCTGGGTAAGGATGTTTGCTGAACCTGTGCTCAGAATAGTTGTGGCTCTACCCTGACGATTTCATCTACCATACCCCTCAGCTCATCATCTGTGAAGCATGGGTGCTTTTGAAGTGACATGGTGGTTGTGTTGTGGGTGGTGGTGTGGGCTGTGTCCAGTGGTGCAGTGTGTAGTGGTTGGTGGGGTGGGGTGTTTAGTTATGTGGTGCTTTTGCGCAGTGAGGATGTGTGTATTATGTGGCTAGTGCAGTAGTGTGGTGTGTGATGCGTGTGTAGTGTGACGCTGGCTATGGTATTGAAGTGCTGTGTCTTCTGTGTGTGCACTCCTCTCTGTTAGTGTGTTTTTTTCTGGTTAAAAGGGATTGTGGGGGTGTGTTATATGGTGCAGTGGGCAGATGTGTGTGGTATGTTTATGTGTCTCAGATCTGGGGCATTCGTAGTGTCAAATGTGGTGTTGTGTTAAGGCTGAGGTGAGTTTTTGACCACTGGGGGTCGGACTGCCAATGGTTTACCGCCATGCTGATTTGTGGGTCGTAATATGGAGGGCAGGATTTGGTCAGCGTGACAGTGCTGGTGGTGTGACCACCTCTTTCCCACCCTCAGTTGTGCTGGTAGTGTTGAATTTGTGGCTGTCTTTTGGCAGGGTTTAGTGTGTGACATTACAATCTTTTGGAGGGCGACACCTCGGTGGTCTTCGGAATAGACCGCCAAACTAGTAATGATGCCCTAATTGTGAAATATTCCACTAACAGTCAATTCACCTTGGAAATAAAAAACAGAGAGCACTAGCCTATGTTCATATCACAGAGGTAGCCAAAAAATATAACTTACTAATAGAAAGCTCTTTCTACCAACAAAATGAAGACAAGCTTAGGGCCTCATTTACGAGACCCTGCAACACACTGCACCACTGGAGCGTAATTTTTTTGGTCGCTCCGGAGATGCAGTGTGCAGGCCCATATTTACAAGACCACACAAAGCCACCTCGTGTGGCTTTTCATGGCCTTGTAACTATGGACCATTTTCACGCATAGCACTGTGTGATAGGGGTGACCCATGGGTGTTGCTTGGGGTGTTCCCACGCAACACTCATGGAATCTGACATATTCCCACAATTACAAGCCTGGGAATGCATCAGATTCCTACGCCACCTCAGGGATGGAGTAAGGATGACACAACGGGGAGAAATATCTTTATTTCTTCCCATTTTTTTCCTCTTTCTATGTGTGCTGCATTCTGCAAACACCTTTAGTGATTGTTTTTGTGCAGGACAGGACACCTTCCTGCACAAAAACAATCATCCCCACAACGCAGCCATCCTTGCACCATAGTGCAAGGGTGTCTGCATTGGCACTCGGCAGCAATTTGTGCACCAGCGCGGGGGAGAGGACAGAAATGCTCTGTATCTTGTAGATATGGAAAATTTCTGCCCTTTCCTGGTGGCGCAGTGTGGTGCAGCAAGGCACTTGCTGTGCCAACCTATGCCATGGGCCTCGTAGATGAGGCCCTTAGTGCCTTAATAGACTATTTCAAGGACACTTGGGTTGGCAGACTGCATCGGTCTGGACACAGATGCCAAGTCGAATTTCAGATACCATGGAAGAATGTTAATGACAGCATGCTGGCACAGGAAGCCAAAACAATCAATGCGGTGGAAGGATGGAACACTGCCTTCCAATTCACACTAGTAATATAGGAATAATGGTGATTTCTTTAATTGAGAACCTAGGACAATACATTATAACTAAATGATAGTGGTTCACAATTCTCTTTGTCAGAAAAAGAACATCAGTTGTCTTTATCTAAAGTCTAGAGAACATTAGTTATTTTTAATATTATTAGCAAACAAGTGTATAACTGTCACCCCCAATGGTACACGGCATATTTATGAGACCAATGCAACAATCAATATTTAGTAATTTATTCTTGCAAAAATATGTATTACAAAATATTGTTTTAATATCTTTTTCAAATATCTTTTTGAAATCAAGTGCTCATGCACATGAAAACAAGTGCAGTGATGGGTGATAAGTGACAAAGCAGCACATCAAGAAAGAGGGAAAATACATATGACTCCTTCTTCCTCAAGTAACTCTTTATATGACAGGGAGTAGAGTCTATAGATGTCTTTTGCCCATGGCTTTTCTCATTCGGTTTACTATGAGGTCATCTCAGGACAGAAAATGAGCACTGGATATCTACAACAGAAGAATAAAAGAATAGTCTAGAAAGAGGGTCATTACTTCATTTAAAAGGAGGTCTTATATTAAAGAGATGGGGGCACTTGTCTAGTAAGTCAAACGAACATAAAAGCCTAGTCAGTGATATAAACATTATGGCATGAGTTGAAATACATCCTGAAAGGAAAAGAGTATGGGCTTAGGGCCAGATGTAGGTAGAAAACATTTTGTGAGGTGCAAATTGCGAGTCCCAGCGACTCGCAATTTCCACCTCGCAAAATTGTATGCAGAAAGGTGTCTCAGACACCTTCTGCGACTCGCTATGCGGTCGCAAAGACCCACCTCATAAATATTTATGAGGTGGGTCGCAGTTTGCGACCCCATAGCGAGTCTAGGCACTCACGGGGATGGTGGCCTGCTGGAGACAGCAGACCTCCATGTCCGTGACTACTTTTCAATAAAGCAGTTTTTTTTTTCCTCTTTGCAGCCCGTTTTCCTTAAAGGAAAACGAGCTGCAAATAGAAAAAATACCGAAACCTTTTTGTTTCGGTTTTTTTCAGCGTAGGCAGTGGTCCATAGGACCACTGCCTGCTCTGAAAAAATATTATTGTGAGCATTCACAAAGGGGAAGGGGTCCCAGAGGGACCCCTTCCCGTTTGCGAATGAGTTACCATCTACTTCAAGTGGATGGTAACTGCGAGTTGATTTGCGACCGCTTTCGCAGTCACAAATCAACTCTACATCGAGGTGCGACTCGCAAATAGGTAGGGAACACCCCTTCCTATTTGCGAGTCTGAAACACATTTTGCGAGTCGGTACCGACTCGCAAAATGTGTTTCAGCATCGCGTAAGGGCTTTTGCGCCTCGCAAACGCCGTTTTTCGCCGTTTACGAGGCGCAAAAGCCTTCTTACATCTGGCCCTTAATACTTAGGGATGAGTCTGTCAAAAAGGGTGCGGGTGCTTATTAGAAACAACAAAGGATTGCCAAAATGTAAGGTATATGGTACCAGTGTCACCCAGGGCAGGGATGTTAAAGGGTTCACCAGGGCCTGAGACACTGCTTGTGCCACCCTGAGTGACCCAGGTAAACTACTGAAAGGATGCCTGCCATAGCGTACTGCAGGAGCAGGGCAAACTGCAAAAACCCCACTGTGCGCACACACATTGTGAGGCACAGCCCCAGAACTGTCTTTAAATAGATATCAGTAACCCCTAAGGTAGATTTCCTGAGCCCGGAAGGCAGGGTGCATTATATTAAAGGAGTGGATATATAAGTGCAACCTTATATGACCGTATAGAGGTCTTTTCCATTAAAGGCTGCTATAAGTGCATGACAGTCCATAGGATAACATGGCTGGCACCCGGGTAAACCCGAGGTTGTCAGCTCCATTATGGTACCACCGAAATGGGGCATGTTTGAATCTTATGTCAAGGGCGATATGGCATTGACCCAAAAAGCAACCTCAGAGGTTGCCCACAGAGTTACCCCAGCCTTTCTGTGCTCTGGCTGCTAGCCCCTAGCTGCTACCACCAAGATAGAATTCTGACCCCCTGGGGTGTAGTGTGAACACTCCCAGGAATCATGACATTCACCTGCGTGGGAAGGAGGTCACACTTCCCTCCGTCCCAGGTAGGTTATTGAAGTGCCACATCAAGGCGGTGAACTTCAAAGGGCACAACACCTCTGATATGCAAGCAGGCTTTCCCCCAGCTGAGGACAAAAGATGGGCCTCTGCTCCAAGCACATTTGCACCCGGGCAGGTGGGTAAATTAGTTAGTTAGGAGGCCTACACCCCCAGAAGTCTAGCCACAGCTCTAGGGTGGGTAGCCTGGTCTGAACAGCAGAAGAAGACTTCTGCCATCTTGGAAATTGGCAAAATAGAGGGTTCTGTGTAGAAAAGGGGCCACAACCCACCAGATGTGGTCACCTCAGGGGCGAATTAGTCGCTGAGCTAGTAACCCATTGGCTACTTGCTCCCACACCCTTATGATACCTAAATCCAAGATTTAAGGGGCTCCCCGTCACAAGAACCTCAGATCTGCAAAAACTTGAAAAGAAAGGGCAAGAGAAGACCCACATTGATGACAAAAGGAACCTGTACAATCAAAAGGTATGATTCCTTGACCCTGTGGCAACCTTCCTGGAGCTCCTCAACTGCGGCTCATTTTGGACCAAAGACGGCTTTCCCTAGAAAGAGGGATCCCTTTTTGAGCCAAAGTTAAGACCAGACTCCCTTAGACTAGTGGCACTAGTCCTCTGGCCACCGCAGGTAAAAAGCCCCTACCAGATCCGAAGAAGTGATGGTCATCGGGCCCTCCGAAGAATCGCCCACAGACAAGTGGTCTAGAGTATTCTGGGAATTGTAATGCAGCTCCCTGTCAAGTTACAGCCAGCTACCATTTTCCACTGCACCTCCGGAAGGGGGGATAACTTCTCCTCCCCCTTACCACTGCCAAGGCTTGTTGGTTGTCAGTATGGTCATCTTCACCTTTACATGACGCTGCAACATGTGGGCACATGAAAGCACCTTCAGCCAATGTCACCTGAGGCTCTGTTGTCGAGCTTTTGCATTAGTTTCCTCAGCTGCACCGTCTCAGTGGTAAAGCCAGCAAGCACAGCTCTCATTAAGCACCAAGCATAGCCAAGCACACATCAAGCTAGGTGGAGTAGTTATGTCTGGTAAATCGTGCTCCGGGGACCACACAAGCCTAACCCCCAGTGGGCTCCCAGGAACTCTACCTGCAAGTGACCGAGTGTCGCAAGTGCCATTTTTAGCAGTCGCAGATCCGACATTCAACACCAAGCACAGGACACTTTCACTCCCGGGGCCCACGATCCAGGTAAAACTCATCTGACCTTTGCAACCGTAATTACCAGTAGGTTTCACTGAGCTCACCCCACAAGTGACTGAGTTGCAACAGTGTTTTTTTCGCATTGACCGCAACAGTAGAATTTGACAACTTGTAAATGTACGGAATTTATTTACACTCTGGAATCCATAACTCCAGTTACATATATTTGATTTGTTTTGGTTTCTAAAATTATATAATGAACTGCTTTATTTTTATACATTGGTGTCCGATTTCTTCGGAGTCAATTACTTATTGTTCATGTTGGTACTCTGAAATGCTTAACACGTTTATGTAGTAAAGCCTGACTGCTCTTTGCCGCACTACCAGGACTGAGCTAAGGGTTTATTATTGTGAATCCATGGGGTATTGTGAGAGTACTTCCAATTCTCCATCTTAAGAGTTTCTGTAGGTTGCCCTGATGTGCAGTCGTAATTGTATCTGTAGCTGTCTATTTTAACTTTTTTTTAATCTTCATGTGACTAGTTTTACACCAAATTAAGATTGCATGAAAAAATTCATGTGAAATAATACAAAATAAGTCTAACATAACTAAACACCTTTCCCTCACATTATCAGTTTTTCAGTATTTAGTGCAAAATTGTGTTTGGATTGATTTTCTTTTATTTCTCACGACATTTAGCTAGCCACTGTCTTTTTTATTGTATTTTTATTGTATGGTCTTTTGTATATCATTTTGAGTATGTTTATGTTCTTTGTGAGGTGTGGTAAATCATTATAATTCTAGATACCCAACATTCGGAATTAAGTAGCATTGATGTTACAGTGCAACACTTAAATGTTTATTGTATGTTGACCCACATGTAATTATGACCATTATTATTTCTATATGTTTGTTTGAATTATGCAAATTGTAATCTCATGATGTTCAAGTAGCCTTCATGTCTTACTGCAACACTGAGAATCTGTTATTGCTTTTTGGAGTGATGGTTATGATTGTTTAACTTGTCTGAGCCAAAATTTATTTGGCTCTATACCAGCGGCCTCCTATTTACACAGAAAGTTTCTTGTAATTCTATAGAAGAGCACTCACTGTTAGCCATGCGACTATTGTGTCTGTGCATTTCTCGATTCAATACTCTAACTTGCATGTGAGCATCCACAATCTTTAGTGCCAATATGTAATAATTTTCATTATGTTTCAGCAATTTCAGTCTCCCATCACTTGTTTGGTAAATACTAATTCTACTTAGTATTTCCTCTCTTTCCTCTCTAATTTGGGGCACTGGCTGGTGGTCAGGCCATGCAGGCATTTGTAGAATTCTATCAATCAACCGAATGTTTTGTGAGCATGCACGATTGTTGCATTCTGTTCTTCTTAAACGTAGGACCAGTCGCAGCTCTCGGGGATTACTGGGGGCGAGGCGGCGTGGCTCGGAGGAGGGAAGGGAATTAATAACATTTTTTAAAAAATAACTTACCTCCGCTCCCGTGCCACTCCACTGCTCCACTTCTGCATGCAGGCACAGGCTCCTAGCCTGCCCTGCAGCCAATCTAAGAGCCAAACACACATGCGCTCTGAGGGGAGTGCACAGTGCACTCCCCTCTGCTCGTCACCCAGAAATGTCCCGCCTCCTTCACAAGGAAAGGATTATAAACACAGTTTATTATCCTTTCCTTGTGATAGAATTTGCAGCAGTTGCTGCTGGTGGAGGGGCAACCCTCTTCCGCCATAGCGGAGAAGTCACCACTGCGTGGGACATTTTCTGGGCTCAGATGTGAATGCTGAAGTCTCGCCAGTGGACCTGAGGACTTTTTGAGCGGGCTTCATTTGTTTGTAGAAAGGCTAGCCAGATTCCCTTTGCCCTTTACATAAGTTTAGGTAAGACTCCTTAATTCATAATGGAGTGTGTTTCCACCTTTTCTATCTTTATTGGTTAGTTGGCCTTTTCCCACTAATCCTTGTAGATATTCACTGCAGGGACAACTTGGGATTGAACTGCTGGTGCTGGAGAAGCCCTGATTTCCAGTCCCCACATTTTGGCAATCCTTTGTGACAGGATCACTACCTCATTCCAGGGTAGATTTTTTATTGTTTCTAATAAATCTCCCACTCCTGTTTTTCACAGAATTATCCCTAACTAATAAGCCCATACTCTTTTCCTTTCAGGATGTATTTCACCTGATGCCTTGATGTAACTCCATTCATACCAATACTAGATGAAATGTTCCAATGACCGACTAGGCTACTATGCCTGTTGACTTATTAGGCAAGTGCCTCCTATTCTTTAATATGAGAGCTTCTTTTAAATGAAGTATTAGCCCTCTTTCTAGAATATTCTTTTATATTTCTGTTGCAGATATCTGGTGCTCACTTTCTGTCCTGATCATGACCTCATAGTACACCGAGGTTGAAACACCGTCAACATTAGACAGCTATAGACTCTACTCCGGCTGGTGTTGTGTTCAAAGTCTGCATTATGAACTGAACAAGCCTTCTATATAATGTTATAATTTCAATATATAAATTTCACAGATCTGCTACTTGCAAATTTTGTATATCTGGGTGAGGTGTCTATGTGGAAAACTTAGGCCACGTAGGTTTGTCATTACTTAAAGGACCTAATCTCACTCGCTGTATTATATGTGGAAGGGTGCCTTCAAACCAGTTCTGATGCTCTTGATAGGTGAGCGGTATTTCATGGTACTGGTATGCTTGGTACCATTGAGGTACATTAGCAATTGTATATGTGTGACATGTAAGTGTTCTGCGGTCTTCCTCCGGAAACGTGACTCAGGAATAAAATGTTTCTGTTTGGTAAGCTGCATTAGCTTCTACTATAAAGGCCACTTCCCCGCCATCTTCTCTCATCCCATGCGCTACTAGGTGTAATGTTAATGCTTGTCTAGCATTCTCTGGAATATCTATGGCGTTAGCCATATTTGTGAAAATGGTTGAAGAGATGGAACACCAAGTGGGGAGTATATTCCTTTTATGAGTTCGAGCTCGAACAACCTACAGCCTAATTAGGTGTTCCCTGTTCAGCTGAGGAAGGATGTCCGAAAGACCTCAGACGTCTACGTATAATGGTACTTAGGGTACCTGTATTCTGTGAGACAGTGATAGTCAGGGTACCCGAAAATTAGTGCCTTAACACCATCGTTGGTGGGGCCATGTCGTAGTTTGGACTCTTGCTCTGGGCAAGACAGCTGGTTCAAGGATGACAGTACTTATGTTTGTAGGTGACTATGCCTATCCTACAACAAGTAGCAACTCTAGTCCTAACCCTTTCTGGCTCACTAGCAATACCTCAACAAAAACCCAAACAGTTAAAGGTGATTTTGGCAGCCTTTACGCATGGACTCAGAAGTATGACATCTCAGGGAATGTCTTGGTTAAACAGAGATTACCTCTTTCTCACAGATATATCATGTCTCAACCAAACACAGGCAATAACGAAGATGCAATAATGTTTCAATAGTTTATATTTAATACAATGCAGTAAATTTCAAGGGCTTGAATGATTAAGATAATGAACAGTGCAAGCAATAGAATTGTAAAGACGACAGTCATGTCTATGAAGAACCCCACTATCTTGCGTTAGCATGGAAAGACATAAAGGGGGTCATTCCAAGTCTGGCGGGCGGCGGAGGCCGCCCGCCAGACTTCCCCCCTCCGAAATACCGCTCCGCGGTCGAAAGACCGCGGAGGGTATTCTAAGTTTTTCCCTGGGCTGGCGGGCGGTCGCCAAAAGACCGCCCGCCAGCCCAGGGAAAAACTCCCTTCCCACGAGGATGCCGGCTCGTAATCGAGCCGGCGGAGTGGGAAGGTGCGACGGGTGCTGTTGCACCCGTCGCGTATTTCACTGTCTGCCAAGCAGACAGTGAAATACTTGTAGGGGCCCTCTTACGGGGGCCCCTGCAGTGCCCATGCCAGTGGCATGGGCACTGCAGGGGCCCCCAGGGGCCCCGCGACCCCCCCTACCGCCATCCGGTTCCCGGCGGGCAGACCGCCGGGAACTGGATGGCGGTAGGGGGGGTCGGAATCCCCTCGGCGGCGCAGCTAGCTGCGCCACCTTGGAGGATTCCAAAGGGCGGCGGTACACTGGCGGGAGACCGCCAGTGTTGCCGGTCCGACCGCGGCTTTACCGCCGCGGTCGGAATGCCCTTGGGAGCACCGCCGGCCTGTCGGCGGTGCTCCCGCGGTCCTCCAACCCGGCGGTCATTGACCGCCAGGGTTGGAATGACCCCCAAAGTGTATAATATGTCCTAATACCCTATCGTAATAGGCCTAACCTTCTACCTAGAGGAGAGCTGGGTATGTCAAACCTAATCTGCCAATGCCATGTCCCTGGAAGGAACCCCCAACCCTTGTTACCTTGGAATGAGGTATTGAGCTCAGACTTCGGAAGAACATAAAGTCCGGGTCAGCGTCAAGGTGACGTGCATCATCGATAGCAGCGATGGTATCTGGACGGAATCCCTCTGATTATCTGTCTAAAGTGTGATGTATTCATACAGACCTACTTGGACCCCTGTCATAGGTTGTTCCAAAACAATAAACAACGCCGCATGCTTGGGACGGTAATTTCTAATGTGAGCACCTAGAGTTTGTTTGTCTTTGTCGCATGTGTTGACGCCTTAGCGTGGTGACACTGATAACATGACTCTAAACAAAAGGGCCTAAACATAAACCAGCCATCTTAGAAGAATTAATTGAAGAAATGGCCTAAGACAGAGAAAGCTAAGTAGGTAAAAAGTCACTAGGTGACGGGGGCACAAGTCTGTAAGCCAAAGGCTAAGCTAGCTCCTGTTATCTCATTAAAACAAACTAGGATTCACTACACTATCATATAGAGAGTTACTTGAGAACTAAGTATAAGTCTTTCTAAATTTCCTTGATACACTGCTTTGTCACTTGTCACCTATCACTGCACGTGTTTTCGCAGGTGTTAGCACTTGATTTCAAAAAAGATATTTGAGAAAGATATTAAAAAATGTATAATTCAACAAATTGTTGTATTGGTCTCATAAATATGCCAAGTACCGTTGGGAGTGAGAGTTATATGCTTGTTTCCTAATTACATTAAAAATACCTCATGGTCTCTAGACTTTAGTTAGAGACTAATTGATGTGCTTTTTATGACTAAAAGCATTGTGAACCACTGTTGTTTAGTTATATTGCAATCTGCACTAGGCAGACCTCAACCTATATTATACAAATTTATAGCAGCATTACAAACAAAACCAAAGCTGCCAATGACTAAGAATAGAACAATCTGTTACCCAAACTGGCCCTAAACATAGCAAACAAACTAAAAGAATGTACGACATGCTACAGTTTAAAGTCAAACTTTTCATTAATAACAAAGGAGTAGACTACTGAGGAAATATATCCATATCCATACTCTATATAGTAACCTACCAAGAACCTCAAAAACTACAACAAACTCTAAAGCAACAAATTAAATCTTTTAAAAATAATAATATAAATATTTTATTACATCAGTGAAACAATTATATAAAATCACAAAGTTAATAAATACTGATATGATTAAAAAAAAAAAAATGAATTATTGTAAACAATGTAACACTAACCAATCAACCAACTTAAAAACAAATTCAATCCATCACATCAAAAAATACAAACATGATCCAAACAATTCCACATAACAATAGCATTAACATAACATAAACAATATAATATTGCGTTTCCCACTCACAACAAAAGTAAAAAGGAAAACTTACTGTTTTGTAACTGCAGATCTTTCTCCATTTCCACGTAACAAAAAATAGTATTTCACAAAAAGTTGAAGAAAACAAATCCGAAAAGCCTAAATAAAATCTGAAATATAAACAATCCAAATGAAATCCCTTTAAGCAATCCAAAGTTTGTAAGTTCCATGAAAAAAATCCCAAAAAAGTGTTTTTAAAAAGAGCCACACCAGGAAAGCTAAAGAAAAGGAAATCTAAGTAAAACATGTTTATAACAAACCAAAGCTGATTTCCTTTAAAAGAAAATCATGAGTTCCACATTCCCATAGAAATCATAAGTACACAAAAACCTGTAAAAGAAGTATTTAAGACCCACCAACACAATACATTACAAACCCAAATATACACAATATAACATTTAGTCATCAAACATAGGTAACATCACATAATATGACATAACACATTCTTACATTAATATACCAATTTTTAGAAAATGTGGCACAACAAAATAGTGGAAAACACTCAATAAAAACACATCTAAGTATTCCAAAAACTCTTACACAACACTATGCCCATGTTTAAACATGCATCATAAATTCTGCATATCCCTCAAAACCCTTTACTATTTCCACTCCAAGCTAAACCAAGCTAAGTTAACTTGGGAAAGGTGTTGGACAATAAAGGGGTGAAATTTACTATTCCCACTCCAATTTAAACCAACTTGGGAAAGGTGTTGGAGACTAAAGGGGTGACATTAGCAATCCCCACTCTAATTTAAACCAACTTCGGGAAAGTGTTGGAGACTAAAGGGTTGGCATTAGTTATTCCCACACCAATCTAAACCAAAATGGGGTAAGTGTTGGACACTAAAGGGGTCATATTTACTATTTCCACTCCAATCCAAGTCAGATTGGGGAAAATCATAGAAACTAAAAGGGTGAATTTGTTTATTTCCACTCAAAGCTAAACCAACGAGGGGAAGGTGTTGGACACTAAATGGTTGACATTTATTATTCCCGATCCAATCTGAACCAATTTGTGGTAGGCGATGGATGCTAAAGGATGATATTAACTAGTCTCACTCCAATCTAAACCATTTTGGGGAAAGTGTTAGGGACAGAGGTGGTGACATTTGCTATTCCCACTTCAATGTAAACCAACTACAGGAAGGTGTTGGACCCTAAAGGGGTGACATTTGCTATTTCCACTTCAATGTAAACCAATTCAGGGAAGGTGTTGGACAATAAAGGGGCGACAATTGCTATTCCCACTTCAATTCAACACAACTTGTGGAAGGTGTTAGCCAATAAAAGGGTGACATTTACTATTCCCACTCCAATCTGAACCAACTAAGGAAAGGCGCTGGACATTAAATGGGTGACATTTTATATCCCCACTGCAACCCAAACGAACTCGGGAAAGGTGTTGAACACTAAAGGGGTGACATTCACTATTCCCAATCGAATCCACATCAACTCAGGGAAGGTGTCAGACATTAGAGGGGTGACATGTACTATTACCACTCCAATCCAAACCAGCTTGGGGAAGGTGTAGAACACTAAAGGGGTGATATTTACCATTCCCACTTCAATCTAAACCAACTTATGGAAGGCATTAGACACTAAACGGGTGACATTTATAATTTTCACACCAATCTAAACCAACTCAGAGAATGTGTTGGACACTGAAGAGGTGACATTTATTATTCCCACTCCAATCCAAATCAACGTGAAGAAAGTGTCAGACACTAGAGGGGTGACATGTAGTATTACTACTCCAATCCACACCAACTCAGCGAAGGTGTTGAATGCTAAAGGAATGACATTTACTATTCCCCCTCCAACCTGAACTCACTCAGTGAAGATGTTGGACACTAAAGGGGTGACATTTAGTATTCCCACTCCAACCTAAACCAACTCGGAAAAAGTGCTAGATACTAAACAAGTGACATTTGCTATTTCCACTCCAATCTACACAAACTCGGGGAAGGTGTTGGACACTAAATGGGTGATATTTACTATCACCAGTACAAGCACAACCAACTTGGGGGAGGTGTTGGACACTAAAAAGGTGACGTTTACTGTTCCCACTCATATCTAAACCAACTTTGGGAAGGTGTTGGACACTAAATGGGTGACATTTACTATCCTGACTCCAATCTAAGGCAACTTATGGAAGGAAATTGGGCACTAAGCGGATGACATTTGCTATTACCGCTCCAATCTCAGCCAACTTGGGAAAGGTGTTGGACCCTAAAGGGGTGACATTTACTGTTCCCACCCAAATCTAAACCAACTTGGGGAAGGTACTAGGCACTAAATGAGTAACATTTTGAACACCCACTCCAATCTAAACCAACTTGGGGAAGGTGTTGGACACTGAAAGGGTGACATTTACTATTCTCACTCCAATTTAAACCATATTGGGGAAGATGGAGGACAATAAAGGGCTGACATTTACTATTCCCACCCCAATCTAAACCAACTTGGGGAAGGCGCTAGACACTAAAAGGATGACATTTACTATTATTACTCCAATCTCAACCAACTAGGGTAAGGTGTTGGACACTAAAGGGGTGGCATTTACTATTCCCACTAAAATATAAACCAATTTGGGGAAGGTGTTGAACAGTAAATGGGTGATATTAACTATTTCCATTCAAATCTAAACCAACTTGGGTAAGGTGTTGGACATTGAAAGGATGACATTTGCTGATCCCACTCTAATCTAAACCAACTTGAAGAAAATGTTGGACACTAAAGGGCTGATACTTACTGTTCCCTCTCTAATCCAAACCAACTCGAAGAAGGTGTGGAACACTAAAGGGGTGCCATTTACCATCCCCACTCCAATCCAAACCAACTCGGGGAAGGTGTTGGACAGTAAAGTAGTGACATTCAATATTCCCACTTCAACCTAAACCAACTTGGGGAAAGTGTTGAACACTAAACCGGTGACATTTACTATTTCCACTCCAATCCAAACCAACTTGGGTAAGGTGTTGAACATTCAAAGGGTGACACTTACTATTCTTACTCTAATCCAAACCAACTTGGGGAAGGTGTTGGACTCTAATGGAGTGACATTTACTATTCCCACTCCAACCTAAACCAACTCGGGGAACGTTTTGGACACTAAATGGGTGATATTTACCATTTTCCACTCCAATCTAAACCAACTCAGGGAAGTTTTGGACATTAAATAGGTGGCATTTACTATTCTCACTCCAATCTAAACCAACTCGGGAAAGGTGTTGGACACTAAAGAGTTGACATCTTTTTTATTCCTTCTCCAATTTAAACTAACTTGGAGAAGGTGTTGGACACTAAATGGGTGACATTATCTATTTCTACTCCAACCTAAACCAACTTGAGAAAGGCGTTGGACAGTTAAAACGGTGACATTTACAATTACCACTCCCATCTCAACCAACTTGGGGAAGGTGTTGGACACTAAAGGGGTGACGTTTACTGTTCCCACTCAAATATGAACCAACTTGGGGAAGGTGTTGGACACTAAGTGGGTGACATTTACTATTCCCACTCAAATCTAAACCAACCTGGGGAAGGTGTTGGACACTCAAAGGGTAACATTTACTAAAACCACTCAATTCTAAAGCAACTTGAAGAAGGTGTTGGACACTAAAGGGGTGACATTTACCATCCATTTACTATTCCCACTCCAAGTTAAGCCAACGTATGGAAGAATATGAAAACCTAGAGCTTCATATTTTATAAACCCAGTTCAAAATTAAATGTTTGACCTAAAATGTTATAAAATTAAACAATAAAATAACAAATTGCCACTACACATTCTTACACGTTAGTGAATTATACATTTTTTTAAAAGCTAGAAGAACACGCTAATTTAAACTACTAACCTTTACCTTAAAGTTTTTAATACTAAAATTTAAAACATTTTAATTAATAATAAAATGTTCAAAATTATTAGTTACGATAATTCTGAATGTTTTATACTTGTTCTTTTGATAATGCCTGACTGCTCAGAGCCACACCTGCCCAGGGTTGAGCTAATTGAGCTAAGATGTTTCAAATGAACCTGACAGGGCCCAATATGAATTCATGCCTTTATTACAAAGTGAGGTTACACAACCCCACCATATAATATACAATTTTCCTCACACACCTAAAAATTTTTTGACTATGTCCTATCATTAATCTGTATGTAGAGCTCTGCAATGACGAATGTGAGCAGATCTCGCCTGCAAAGCTAACTAAATACCTCCTCTGAGATATGTATCTAATTCAGGTTTTAGTGTTAGTGGGTAGACCATCTTTGCAATTTCTTCACGTTTTGTTTCCTCTGAAGTAAAGAAATATGTTCCTACATGCCCACTTAGATTTTATGAGGGATTCTTATTAGCCCCTGTGGGAAGATTTGTCAACATTAGTGGGAGAGCCTTTTCATTGCTACTGCTCAGTTTAGGCCTGGGCTAAAGTGAATTACATTAACTGAATTTTTGGAATTTTGGTAATTTCTTTATACGAGTTATGAAATTCCCAAAATTATGCTATTATGCTACTTTGTGTAATTACGTGCCAATTGCAGTAAAAGGTTTGTAAGCATGCGCTGTCCGTAGTAAACATTTACCACAAATGCACAGGAACAACAGAACACGAGCATTTGTTGTTGACAGTGCTTTTGGTTTTGTCATTATTTTTAAGTGTGAAATGAATCCTTACAAATATTGATCCAAGGAGGCACTTCACGCTAACCTCTAATGCTAGTTGACGGATTTGCATTTTGCGTAATTAGCGCCTGATTCATATATTGGCGGTAACGGTCCCGCTGATGGTTTTATCAGGCAACCCGCTCACCAGATTGGTGTTCCGCCTGTTCGATTTAGATGTTTGGTGGTCTCATAGAAGAAAGATTGCATGAGTCCCGCCAACTCCGTTAGGAATCGCTAGCTGCATCAATGGCACCATTGAAAATAGTGGCTGGCAGTAGGATTCCAGCCAGTCTTTCTGCAGAGCAGATTTTGATGTGCTGTACTGCCAATCCAAATGTGATGGTCGAGCTCCACACCTGAGCTGGCGGATTGGGGGGGAGGTTTGAGGAGAAAACATACCTTTTCTCCTGATTCCACATCTGTTTTCCACTGAAGACGACAAGACAAGCCCTTCTGTTACTGTGTTCACTGAACCTCAGAGAAAGCACGACCCTCCCTGCACATGAGCACGGGACCGCTGCAGTCATATATATCAGTGTTCCCCAACCCCCGGGCCGCGGACCGGTGCCGGTCCGTGGATCAATCGGCACCGGGCCGCCCCACTGTGGCGGGCGGTAAATGTTTGATCATTTTTCCGTGGCCCGCTTGTCACACAATGGGACAAGCGGGCCACGGAAAAATTATCAAACATTTACCGGTCCGCGGCGATAAAAAGGTTGGACAACACTGATATATATGTCACAGTAATTTTATTAATTGCTGTGACGTGCATATATCGGGAACACAATTGTGCCCGACATGGATGGGGACACAAAGGTACAAGACACATATTGCACACATACAGAAATGTCATTTTGGTGTCATCATTAATTGCCAAATGAATGCTGGAACCACAATAACATCACAATCACACCTACCTACTATGTCCACGTGTGCAAGGGGACCTGTACCTGTACTTTTGTGCTACCAGTTGTGTAAGTGAGTTAGTATGTGTGTGTGTGATTGGATTGGCTGGTTGAGGTGGAGGAAGCTGTTGTGGGTGATGTGGTTGCGTCAGGTTGTGTGCCACTTGGATATGCGTCTGCTGTTGTTGTGTATGTTAACTTGTGTGTTGTGTTGATGTGTGTAGCATTCAGGTAAATATTGTTGTGTGGTGGTCGTTGAGATGTGTGTCATTATTGTAGAACTTGTGTAAGTGTGTTTATGTAGATGTGTGTGTAGTTGTGCTGGTTGTTGTTGTGTCACATGTGGGTGTAATGTCGATTCTGTGTATATGTTGTGTCATGGATGTATTGCAATTTGAGTTATCGACATATATGTGTTGTATTGTGGTGGGATGGCAATGGATAACAGTGTGTATGTGGTGTGTTGTCTACTGTGTTGTGCAAGGGGACACACGGCTAAGGTACATTGTGTGTGTGTGACATACCTCTATTCCACAGCCACTGCATTGTAAAATGTCCATTGGGTCCCGTGACGTCCTCTCTCCATCAACCATCCGCCACCATTATACCTCCTGTAGATCTGTAACATCAAGCTACAGCGGGCAGGAACCCAACAGCCTGATGGCTAGGAAGAACAGTCCATTGTGGCGGTCGGCGGCTCAGCTGCATTACATCTAAATACAGCAGTGGGAACTCTGTCAGCTTGATGGAGTACTCGTGTCCGTCGCTGTGACAGATCGGCAGTATTACCACCAAGATCAAAATTAGGCCCTTGGTCTTAATTTTGAGTGGTTTTGCTGAAATGTTGTGTAATAAAGCAAAGTATATGAATCACACCACTCTAGCCATCTCAACTGCCCAATGAGCATCACTTTTACCCTTCTCTAAGGCTTTCAAAACCTACCAGTGCATCACGTGGGTTGTGTCAATGTTCTCATCAACTCATCCTTATCTAGGTAGTGGCAAGATACTTTGCTATTAGAGCACTTTACAAATTATTATAACATAACTCACAATCATGTTCATGCCTGCTCCTTCTGCCACAAGGTGACAGGGGCTTTGTGCTCCAAACTTCCACTTATCCACTTATTTGCTTGGTCAGAAGTCAGCTTCGATCAGATCTGTTTTATCTTTGCAATGTGTTGATATAAAAAATCATCAGGTAGGCTCATGGCCTCTCTAGAATAAGGTCAATGGGATAAGAAAGAGACATTGGAGGATTGTTGTACTCTGGCTCGAGCTACTCCTAGATTCTCTTGGGTTGGCCTCAGCAGGTTATGTTTAGCCGAGGCAAATTTAAACTACACAGCATAATCTGTGTAATTTTGGAAATTTTGCACATGAAATTCCTGAAATTATACCATTACAAAACTTCACATAATTACGCCTCCATGCACGGGAGTGCAGAAACGATGAACAACCACACGGCTACTGGCTTTGTTTGGGGCAGTTGTATTTTTCACCTTTTTTATACAAAATGCATCTTTGCATCACAAATCAATGGGAGGACACATTACGCACTAAAATATAGCGTTAAATTATTCATTTGTATTTCACTTAATTCCGCATAATTTTTCATTATCTTTCTGAAATGTTCCTTAATTACTTGAAAAAAGTAAACAGATTACTCACACCTCTTGTGATGGTGTTAAAGGAGAGGAACAGAAAGCGAGGAGGCAGTGAAAGTCTTGTCTCCTTCATGATGCAATACAAAAACAGGACAAGTAGTAAGATATATTGAGGATTCAATGTCTACATGAGCCCCCTCGCCGACATCGTACGCAAGCACGACATCATCATCACCTCCTACGCCGACGACACCCAACTTATACTCTCCCTCACTAAGGACCCCGCCAGCGCCAAGACCAACCTACAAGAGGGCATGAAGGACGTCGCAGATTGGATGAGGCTCAGCCGCCTAAAGCTGAACTCTTACAAAACGGAGGTCCTCATCCTCGGCAACACCCCGTCCGCTTGGGACGACTCCTGGTGGCCCACGGCCCTTGGCACCGCACCGACCCCCTCAGACCACGCCCGCAACCTCGGCTTCATCTTGGACCCTCTTCTCACCATGACCAAGCAAGTCAACGCCGTGTCCTCCGTCTGCTTCCTCACCCTCCGCATGCTCCGCAAGATCTTCCGCTGGATCCCCGCCGACACTAGAAAAACCGTGACCCACGCCCTCGTCACGAGCCGCCTGGACTACGGCAACACCCTCTATGCTGGGACCACCGCTAAACTCCAAAAACGCCTGCAACGTATTCAAAATGCCTCAGCCCGCCTCATCCTCGACGTACCCCGCAACAGCCACATCTCCGCACACCTGAGACACCTGCATTGGCTCCCAGTCAGCAAAAGGATCACCTTCGACTTCTCACCCACGCACACAAAGCCCTCCACAACAAGGGACCGGAATACCTCAACCGCCGCCTCAGCTTCTACGCCCCCACCCGTCTCCTCCGTTCCTCTGGCCTCGCGCTCGTTGCCGTCCCTCGCATCCGCCGCTCCACGGCGGGTGGGAGGCCCTTCTCCTTCCTGGCAGCCAAGACATGGAACACCCTCCCCACCAGCCTCAGGACCACCCCATTCTGGAGACTCCTCAAAACCTGGCTTTTCCAGCAGCAGTAACCACCCTTCCCCCCAGCGCCTTGAGACCCGCACGGGTGAGTAGCGCGCTTTACAAATGTTAATGATTTGATTTGATTTGATATTGGTCTTTTAGGATTAGGATGTGGCATGTAATGACATGCTCAGTGCCTCAGTTCTAGTATGGAGTATCCTAACTGGAGTTGTTTTCTGCACTAGGGTCTGGAGGCAAGCTTATCTACCTCTCATCAACACAAGAGTTATCCGGTGAACAATCCTAGAGATGAATGATTGGTGCATTCATCCCACCTACGAACAATTGCCTACTCTACTCCCAGTGAACAAGCACCCAGTGAACCAGTACTTCAAACGTATTTTGCGTTCTTCTATAGGAAAGTAATGTGGGAAAGGCTTTTCTACAGTGTTTTTATAGCACAAACTTGGCCAAACGGCATTAGAGCTCTTGATCTGAGCACCAGATTACATTACGCAGGAAAAATGTTTTCCCCTTTATTTTTAAGTGATTTGTGCAAAATCATAGGATGTTTAGCTGTCGCCACGACTCAAACCTGGTTCCCCAATTCCAAAACTCTGTTACGCCACATCTCCTCCCTTGGTAACAGAGATGAGTAACGTGAGCCGTTGCCCAGGACCCTGCTTTCCGAGGGGCCCACTTGGAAAGAAAGTGGGACAGTTGAAATTCCCAGCATAACAACGTTAATAAAAATACAGCACAAGTTTCTAGTTTGACAGCTGAGCATGCTTTAAAACAATTAGGGGCAAATGTACTCTTTTTTATGCAAAGCAGTAGTCAGAGTTGTTGTGGAGCGTTACATTATAGTGTAAATATGTCTGAGGAGTTAAGCACAAGATTTGTACTGAAAAAACAAAAACTTTTGCCCCTTTTTATGCGCGATGTTCAGTACAGCGCATATGTAAAGTTAGAAACGTTTTGAGAAAATAAAACTTTTCTTCTTATTTGTGCCTGCCTCAAAGCGGTGTATTTGTTGGTACACTGCCCTGTCTACAAAAGGCAGTTAGATAAGGCTTAGCATCAAATGCCCTGGGTGTTTGTATGCGAATGCCCATGTACGACCCAAGGGATGGCTCCCTTGACATAAAGTAAAGCAAATCACTGCTTTTGTATTACTTTTAGGCACCTTTCCAGTACAAAAACAGTTTTGAGCTGTACAGTAAACCCAAAATCAACAATTTGCACCAGCTTGCGTCACTTTTAGGAAGTTTGCATTAGCATAAAGTGATTATGGCCCATATTTATACTTTTTGACGCAAAACTGCGCCAACGCAGTTTTGCGTCAAAAAAATTAGCGCCGGCTAACGCCATTCTGAAGCGCCATGCGGGCGCCGTATTTATTGAATGACGTTAGCCGGCGTTAGCCGCCGGCGCCGTCTGGTGTGCGTTAAAAAAAACGATGTACACCAGGCAGCGCCGGCGTAGGGGGATATGGAGCTTGGGCGTCAAGAAATGGGGCAAGTCAGGTTGAGGCAATTTTTGCGCCTCAACCCGATTTGCGCCATTTTTTTTCACTCCCAACCCCCATAGAAATGACTCCTGTCTTAGCAAAGACAGGAGTCATGCCCCCTTGCCCAATGGCCATGCCCAGGGGACTTCTGTCCCCTGGGCATGGTCATTGGGCATAGTGGCATGTAGGGGGGCACAAATCAGGCCCCCCTATGCCACAAAAAATAAAAAATAAAAACTTACCTGAACTTACCTTAATGTCCCTGGGATGGGTCCCTCCAGCCTTGGGTGTCCTCCTGGGGTGGGCATGGGTGACAGGGGGTGTCCCTGGGGGCATGGGAGGGCACCTCTGGGCTCCTTCAGAGCCCACCGGTCCCTTAACGCCTGCCTTTTGCAGGCGCAAAAAAACGGCGCAAAAGCGGCCGTATGTCATTTTTTTTTACCCGCCCACTCCCGGGCGTGATTTTTGCCCGGGAGTATAAATCCCACGCACATGCCTCGGAGTCGATTTTTTAGACGGGAGCGCCTACCTTGCATATAATTAACGCAAAGTAGGTGTCCACGCTAAAAAATGACGCTAATTCCATGGACTTTGGCGCTAGACGCGTCTAACGCCAAAGTATAAATATGGAGTTAGTTTTGCGTCTAAATTGCGTCAAAAAAAACGACGCAATTTCGCCGCAAACGGAGTATAAATATGCCCCTATATATCTGGCCATTATTGTGCATGCCTGGCCTGCCCAGTATTAAACAGAAAAATAATCTTTCTAGTTCACTTCCCACTCCTTACTTCACCTCACACCTTTTATCTTAGCCTTCTTTCTTAAACTCATTGTCAGTCTATATCGCTATGCTCCTTCATCCTCTCACCTTAACTCAGCTTTACCTCCCATTTGTCTACCTCACGTCGCTCAACTTCATATCTCTCTGTCTCTCTCTCATATCCCTGCCCACTCCCCATCACTCTCTGTGTCTACCTCTATTTCTAGCACTCTTGATTCCCAATCTACCTAAGCTCTCTCTAAATCTCATCACTCTCTTTTGTAGCTCTCTTCTCTTTTCCTGCCTCCCCTCCTTCTATTTCCCCTTCACCTAGTTCACTTCTCACATAAGATCATCTTTACCTTTATCTCACATCTCTGTCTTTCTTTCTCCATGTCCTTGCTACCTTACCTCCCTCAGTCCTTTCTCTACCTTACCACCCACTCTCCTCTCTATGTCATAACCCTCTACGCTGCCACTCTCTCTCACTACCTATGATCTTAATTTACCCTCTTCTCCTCCCCTTTCTTTCGGCCTCTCTTCCCTTTACCCTAAATATCTTATTCCTTTCTTGCTACTCTATCTTTCTGCATCCACCTCTTTTTGTCTATCATCTACTAGTTTGTCTCTATTTCTCCATCTTTCTCACACAAACACATCTTACTCTGGCCTCCTTCTACATTTTCGGCTCACTCCTCAACCTTATCTAGCTTTCTCAGCCTCTTTGTTTACATATCTCTCTACCTCACTGTCTTTTCCTCCTTCTCTATCAAACAACTCTATATCTCTGTTATTAAACCTCATATCTCTTTCTCCATTTCACTTGTCTCTCAACTTCCTCTTTTCACTTTACACCACAATAATGTTTTCTACCTTTCACCTCTCTTTACCTTTCTCTCTTTCAGACTGTTCTCATTATTTGACCACTTTTGCTTCACAGCTTCTCGTTTTATTGCCTCTATCTTGCATCTCTTTATTTTTCCAGAAGTCACTTTGTATACATTTACCTCATTTTCTTGAACTTTCTCTTTTTCTACATTACCTTTCTTTTCACTCACCACTTGAAATGCTGAACTCCTTTACATCTCTCTACTTGTCCATCTTCATATCCGTAGCTCCCTCTGCAGCACTCTGAAAACTTACTTATTACTCCTCCTCACTTTCTCCACCTACATTATCCTCTTTCTAACACTCTCTAGCTTTACTTCTACCTACAATGTCCTCTTTTTTACTCTCTTTAGCTTTACTTTGCCTACCTTGCCTATTTCTTTTTACTTTACCTCTCTTCCGTTCTCCTTCTACTTACCATCTCTCACTTACTGTTCTTTTTATACCCCAGTTCTTGTTTTGTCCTACCCTGCCCTATTTCTCTTACACACCTGAATGCCAGGTAACCGTCTAGTGAAATAAGTAGAAGTGCACATATATAAAGTGAAGAGAGACAAGACAGGATTAAATTAACAGATTTTAACCAATGGAACGGTGGAAATATTCCCAGACCAAAATTTTGGTTTTCACCGTGGCACCAAGAACACCAGTAGTGAGGTTGGAATATTACAAATATCCAGCAACTAAAACTACTATTTCAAGTGCTATGTGCATGTCTTATTTTTTGTTAGATTCATTAGTACACTAAAGATTTACCAAGCAACCTAAACAGATGTTCGTACAATGGGAGAAACAAGCTGATTAAAAACTTGATTCCACATAAAAAGTCACAAGTAAAAAAACTTTAAATCCAGTGCTTGTCGGCAGTATTTGGCTTGAGTACATCGGGGTGCGGCGGTGGGGGTTTTTAGACTATATCCTGCCAAGAGCACCCGAAATCCTTAAGATGTCACTGATGTACACACATGAAACACAGGAAAGAATGCATCCACATGCTGTCCCACATACCCACTCAAGTCGCTCAACAGACTCACATAGATACCCCCCTTGGTTTTCAGAGAAAATGTTATTAGTAGGGATCATGAAGTGTCTTGTTGCACCCTAAGATTTATACTAATAAATAATGAGTATAAAAGAATGAATGAGTATAATGAATTTATCATACTAATAAATAATGAATGTATATATAGATATCTATATATAGATATATTCACTTAAAAACCCAAAGGTTACAGGAATGTTATAGTTAGGTTTGGAATTTACATGTACAAAACCATAGAAATTCATCAAGTAACTATAGCTTGTGGCTGGAGTTGGCCGCAGAGTCTGTCTCTCTGGGTGTGATAATAGGTGTGAGAGGCTGTCTCTGGATGTGAGAGTGTCAGTTTGGGTGTGAAAGTGGGAGTGTGAGGGTCTGAGTGGGTCTGTGAGTGGGTGCGCCAGTATCTGAGTGGGTCTGTGAGTAGGTGCGTGAGTGTTTGAATGGGTCTTTGAGTGGGTGCATGAGGGTCTGAGTTGGTCTGTGACTCAGTGGGTGGGTGAGTGTCTGAGTAGGCATCTGAATGTATGCGTGAGTCTCTGAGTCGGTCTGAAAGTGGGTGTATGACTCTCTGAGTGGTTCTGTGAGTGAGTGAGTGCATGGGTGTCTATGAGTGAATGATTTACTGCATGAATGAATCTGAGAATTTTTTTGTAAAAAAAATTCTGCCAGTATTCGCGAATTCGTTACAACGTTACACTGGGGGGCAGCGATGAGTGTTTCGACGTATTCACGAAAATGTCGTGTTCAAAATTCCTATGGAAATTAACAAGAGAAATGCAAGTTTTTTGCCCACCCCCCTTTTCTCGGCCCCTACTTGACAGATCACCCCCGAAACTTCCCATGCGCAACAAGAATCACTGGCACACTTTTTTTGGAAAATGTAGTGAAGATTCATCAAACGTTGCCAAAGATATAGGAAAGTCAAAAAACACTTTTTCTGTGGAAACATGGTCCTAACTATAAATATCTACTGGTGACCGCCAGTAGGTTATGTATTTATATATATGGGACTGTGTGTGACATTAGTTTTCGGATGCTTTCCAATCATTAAGAAGAGTTTCTGTTCTTGGAAGAGTTCCACTGGACAGATGTTTATGCTATACACGTTGACCCTGTCCCCGTGGACATATAGGGTTGTCTTTGTCTTGTACTACACACAGACAAATTCGGCACACACATGCAGGCCCATGTCATCATGTCCAGACTCAATCCGCAAATGCATCCAGAGCCCCACTGATTGATGCACACTAACAAACGCCTAGAGAACAATCACAAACACATATCACACGCATACACACGCATAACAGTCACACCGAGTTTGTTTCTAAGGAAGCAGGCATGCATGCCATCCCCTCCTCCTTGAGATACAGACAGGCACAGAATGTCTGTCTCACAGATCTTCAGAGAGCTCATTCCAAGGCCAAACTCCGTCCGATTTCAGAGTTTGCCACCGAGCTGAGATTTGATATGTTTAGCAGATGCTAGATTTTCAACGCTGCTAAAATGAAACTCTCTAGCTTGAGTATTCTCACATTTAAAATTTCTGACAAATAACAAAGACGAGTCAAACTTCACAAAAATGAACCTTGGCAACACATAAAGAAAGCGCACTTAAGAAAAGTAACACAGCGCCAGACAAGCACAGTGATCACTTTACGAGAAAAATCAGAGTGCCCTGAAAAGGAGAAAGCACACTCTCCTGGTTAAGCAATGGTACTCACAAGAAGAGACACATAGCGGCCAGACATGAAAAGTGCACACTCACAGGAAGTGCCACAGTGCCCTGACAGGAATATTGTTCACTCCTAAGAAGAGTTACACATTACCCAGGCATGAATGGTGCATACTCACATGAAGAGTGAAACCGTACACTCACAAGAAGTTACACAGTGCCAACACATGGAGAATGAACTGTCATAAGAAAGAGTCACAGGCTAGCTAGGCAAGTACTGTGAAGGCACCCAACAAAAGTTACACATTGGCCAGATATGAACAGTGCACTTGCAAAAGAAAATTCACAGAACAACCAGAAATCAACAGAACACACCCAGGAAGAGTCACAGACTGAAGGCATGGAGAGTGCACTGTCACAAGGGTCAAAAAGGGCAGATTAATCAAAGTTGACACACCGCAGTGCAGCAAGACAACTTTCTGTGTGACATTGTGTCAAATGGAGAGGGCAGGAATGCACCGTATTTACCATGGTATGGAAATTTCTGCTCTCTCCTGGCACACTCAGTGCAGCCTACCGCTACCACAGGCATCCCTGTACCATGATGCAGCGGTGCCTGCTTTGCAGCAGGAATGTTTTTGTGCAGGAAGGAACATCTTCCTGCACAAAAACAATCCTTAGTGGCATTTCCTCTTTTGCAGCATACTTAGAAAAACGAAACAACTAGGATATATACAGATATTTCTCCTTGTTGCCCCTCTCTCAGGAAGCCGTACAATTTTGACACTTTCTCAGGTTTACCAGTCTTGGGAAATCTGTGAATGCACCAAAATACATGGGTGGATGTGCGGGAACACCCATGTTCCACCCATGTAACGCCTTACCGGCACAGAGTAACACAAGGGGCAACTTGCACTGCCTTGTGTTACTGTAGTTATACCAAGCAATGCAGGGCCACGTAAGGTGTCTTTACGTGGCTTGGTAAATCAGACTTAAGGATTGCCTTACCCTTGCATCACCATGCATGAAAGAAGGGCAAAGCAGTCCTAGGATAAATGTAACTCATAGTGTCTATGCATGAAGAGGCATCCAGGCCCAGAATTATCAAAGTGTTGTGTTGCCCTTGCATCACGCACTGGAATGCAAGGGCAACACAACACTGCAGTGAAATTTACCAACCCACGCAAGGCCACCTTGTGTGGCCCTGCGGTGCTTGGTAAAATCGAGTAACACAAGGCAATGCAAGCCGGGACATTGCATTAGTCTGACCAAGGGAGGAGTTCCATGGGTGGAGCATGGCTGTTCCCGCACATCCTCCCATGGATTTTGGCACATTCCCAGATTTACCATATGTGGTAGATCACAGAATGCGTCAAAATGCTATGCCTTTCTGGGGGATGCATAATGAGGAGAAATATCTTTATTGCTTCTTGTTTTTTTTCCACTAAGTGTGCTGCTGCAGCACACATAGATTCAAGAAAAGGCCTCAGGGAACAATGTGCCTCCATTTGCGCTATGCAGCCACAAGTGCAACATAGCAAGGAGAGGACAGGAATATGCCACATAGGGGGTCATTACAACATTGGCGTTAAAAGGCGCTTACCGCCGTGCAGAAGACCGCCAATACCCCGCTGCAGCCGCGGAATTCCGCCACAGCTATTATGACCCACATCTCGGAATCCGCCGAAATTCAGACACACACACAACTCCGCCACACCAAAGGTCAGTGATAAACTGGCGAAAACAAAACCTCCACCTCCACGCCAACAGAAACACACCCATGCTATTACGACACACGAATCCATGTGGCGGTCTTTCAACCGCGGTATTCCATTGGCGGTACACACCGTCGCGCTCAAAATACACACACATCTCCAAAATACCACCACATTGGACAATTCAAAATACACACACCTGATACACATACACACACCACTCCCACACACCCAATTCTATATAAAACACACACCCACATCACCCGCAAACCCCTACGACTGAAAAATCACGAACGAAGGCCAGAGAGAGAGCACAGAATAGACAACGCCATCACACAGAGGCACACAACACCATCACCCACACAACATCCACACACCAAACACCACACACCACTACACATCACCACACTCATCACCACATACACCACCCCACACATCACACACACCACCCCATGTCACGCCAAAGACACCCCCGCTTCTCCGAGGAGGAGCTCAGGGTCATGGTGGAGGAAATCATCCGGTTAGAGCCACAGCTATTTGGCTCACAGGTACAGCACACATCAATAGCCAGGAAGATGGAGCTATGGTGCAGAATAGTGGACAGGGTCAACGCCGTGGGACAGCACCCAAGAAATAGGGAGGACATCAGGAAGAGGTGGAACGACCTACGGGGGAAGGTGCGTTCAACGGTCTCCAGGCACAACATCGCGGTGCAGCGGTCTGGCGGCGGACCCCCATCTCCTCCCCCACAACTAACAACATGGGAGGAGCAAGTCTTGACCATCATGCATCCAGAGGGTCTCGGAGGAGTAGGTGGAGGATGGGACACTGGTAAGTCAAATCTTAACTATCAGATCCCCCACCCTACCTGCATACTATCACACACCCCCACTCTCACACCCTCCCCTATCACTCAAACTCCTCACTAATGTACTAATAACACAAACCACACATCCCAACACCAAGCCCTGCATGACACAACTAAGCATGGTCACCCCTCACTAAAGCATGCTCACTGTACATACCCAGAACAACCCCCTAACCTTCATCACACAATACCCCACACAGGAATGCTTGCACTGGGGTACACAGACACCCACCCATTGCACACCATCACACACACATGCAATAATCATGCTCTTATGGCCCTGCAGGAACCCGAAGGACCGTCACTACACCAGAGGGTCCAGACAACACCACTCCACCCCCAGAAGAGGCCCACAGTGATGATAGCAGCTCTGCCCTACTGGATCCTGATGACCAGCCCGGACCATCGTGGGCCTCGGGACAGTCGGTTCCCCTTGCACAGGCACAGCCCAACACTGACCTTCCACCCTCTGGTAACACCAGCACAGCACCCACCCAGTGGGCCCAAACCTCCCTACCCAGGACAGGTCAATCAGCGGTGTGTCCATCACTACAGGGAACCCAGGCTAACCCACCACCCCAACAACAACAGGGACCTGGGGGCAGTGGTAGTGGGCACACAGTCCAGGGGATGGAGGCACAGGAACACAGGGGACGGACAGGCCAAGGGAACCCACTCTCCACGAGGCCCTCTCCTCCATCATGGGAGCCTACCACCACTCCCAGGAGACGATGGCGACGGTCCTGGCCAAGTTTCAGGAGACCCTGCGCCTGCAGGAGGAACAGTATTTGGGGTTCAGGGAAGAGCTCAGGACCATCAGCTCCGCCTTGGGCACCATCGTAGGGGTGCTGAAGGACATCCAGAACACCATGAGGGACACCGTGGCACTCCAAGGGGCCCCTGACACTAGCCAGGACGATGAACTGCCCACCACCTCCGCCGGCGCTAGTGGACAGGACGCCCCGCCACAGGACCAACACACCAACACCCCACCCCCTGCAGATGGACAACCACCACGCAAGAGGTCCCTGAGATCCAGGAACAGGACAGAGCAAGATGGCAAGACCCCCGCCAGGAAATGAGACCACCCTGTTTGTCCTCCCACTGTACCACCTTGTTACCCAGTCCATACTTAAACTGCCCCAGCTCCACTTCCTATGCCCAGATGGGCAGTGCATCTGTGAGACTAATAGACTGGACTCTGCCATGGACATTCCTACGCCATCACCCATCCTCTTTTTACAACCCCCTCACATTTCTGAGCACTTCAATAAACACCCTTGAAACACAAAACAATCTTGAGTCAGTCTGTGATTTACTAATTATGTATTATCAATGACAGTGTCATAATGCGTTTCCCATTGTAAGGCTAACATACCTATGTCACACATCACAAGTCCTTGAAGGATGCAAGAAGATGACACGTTGGTAACCACACCTGTGAAACCGTAATGGAAAGGTACAACTCAGTTACCAAATAGTGTTTGAAATCGACAAACCGGATAGAGGTAGACGTGTGAAAGTTAATGTAATGTTAAACATGAAAATGTTCTCACCTGTGTGTCACTGGAAATATTGCTGTATGACTGACTCCCTGTTGTCGTTGTCTTCTTCCTCAGCTTCCTCTTCATCACTCTCCACAGGCTCCACAGGCTCCACAGCTGCAACAACACCGTCATCTGGATCATCCTCCTGCAGAAAAGGCACTGTCATATGGAGGCACCTGAACCTGGCCTTCAGGAGGCCGAAGATGCGTTCGATCACCCTCCTAGTCTGCCCATGGGCCTCATTGTAGCGTTCCTCTGCCCTGGGATTCCTCACTGGGGTCAATAGCCAGGAAAGGTTGAGGTAACCAGAGTCCCCCAATAGCCATACACGGTGTATCTGGAGTTGACCCATCATATCAGGGATGCTGCTATTTCGGAGGATGTAGGCGTCATGCACTGAGCCAGGGAACATAGCATTTACCTGCGAGATGTACTGGTCTGCCAAACATACCATCTGGACATTCATTGAATGATAACTCTTCCTGTTCCTATACACCTGTTCACTCCTGTGGGGGGGGACCAGAGCTACATGGGTGCCATCAATGGCACCTATGACGTTGGGGATATGTCCAAGGGCATAGAAGTCACCTTTTACTGTGGGCAAATCTGCCACCTCAGGGAAAATGATGTATCTCCGTACGTGTTTCAGCAGGGCAGACAGCACTCTGGACAATACGTTGGAAAACATAGGCTGGGACATCCCTGATGCCATGGCCACTGTTGTCTGAAAAGACCCACTTGCAAGGAAATGGAGCACTGACAGCACCTGCACGTCAGGGGGGATTCCAGTCGGATGGCGGATTGGTGACATCAGGTCTGGCTCCAACTGGGTATATAGTTCCTGGATTGTGGCACGGTCAAACCGGTAGGTGACGATGACATGTCGCTCTTCCATTGTCAACAGGTCCACCAGCGGTCGGTACACCTGAGGATTCCGCCATCTTCTCAACTGTCCCAGCTGACGGTGCCTACGAAGGACAACAGCGAAGAATCAGTCATTATTCCTCCAGGTATGTACCCACAGTTACACACAAGACTACACCACTCACAGAACCCTTCCTGTATGTGTGTTGAATGTAGGCCTAGCTATGTGTGACGCAGAGGTAAATTAAGCCATGTGGGCCTCTGAAGTGGCGGCTGCCTGACCTCTAAACTGGGACAATGGGATTGTGGGGTAACTGCGCTGGCGTTGCACACCGTAACGGTAGGCGGTCGTAGACCACGGCGCAATGCTGCATTGGTTAACTTTGGACCCTATGGGTCCCAGGGGCCAATGAACAGGTGCGCCATTTTCTATCTGTTCAATCACTAGATACCTGACCTTCGACAGGAGAGGACCTACACTGCAAGTGCTGCTGTGACCTCGGTCTGGAAGCGACGATGGCTGCTGCGTCTGGGGAAAGGGCCCCTGCCTTCACTGCACAGGAGTTGGAGAAACTGGTAGACGGGGTCCTCCCCCAGTACACGCTACTCTACGGTCCTCCAGACCAACAGGTTAGTACACAGGGAGCACGTGGTATGGGCTAGGCCTGGGTGGAGAGGGCTGGTTGGAAGAGGGAAGGGGGCAGAGTTCATAGTACATTAATGCATGGGAATGGATGGGCCACATGGCCAGAGTAGGGAGGGGGCTACTCACAACAACGGTGCAGTTGTTAATGACTGTTCCTCTTTCCTTGTGCATGTCATGTAGGTCAGCGCCCACCAGAAGAGGGACATTTGGCATGCCATCGCCAAGGAGGTCCGGACCCTGGGGGCCCACCAGAGACGGGGCACCCACTGCCGTAAGAGATGGGAGGACATTCGCCGCTGCAGCAAGAAGACGGCGGAGGCTCAGCTGGGGATGACCTCCCAACATGGGAGGGGTGCCCGTCGCACCATGACCCCCCCTGATGTTCCGGATCCTGGCGGTGGCCTACCCGGAGTTGAATGGGCGCTTGAGGGCATCACAGCAGACACAAGGGGGTGAGTACACTCTCATTCTGCGGACTTTGCGCACAGTGGAGGTGTCTGGGTGGGGGAGGTGGGCTGTGGGTGTCCCTAGGCCAGGGCGAGTTCGGTAGGCAAGGCCCCTCCGTAATGTAGGCCATGTGGCACTCTACCCCACCTAAGCAGAGTGCCAAGTCGAGGTATAGTTGCCCCTGTGGCATCCATGTGCGCAGATGTCCACCATTGCCATGTAGGCCATATCCCAGGAATTGCATGTGCAGAGGGCAGGAGCACGGCGTAATGCAGGGGGCTGCTGTGTCTGTCTTGTCCGCCAACGGTAGCGGTATGCCATGCACTAAAACTCTCTTTCTTCTGTCTCCCCCCCTTTTTCTGCTCTCCCTGTCCTTTTGTACATCAGCATCATCAGGCGGAGGTACAGTGGCAGCGGAGCACGAGGGAGCTGCATCCCACATGGCCATGGAGGGCCACACCACCGACTCTGAATGCACCAGTGGGACGGAGGGCGAGGGGAGCTTCACGTCGGCCACCGGATCGCCAAGCAGCGACACGGACTCGTCCGCCGATGGGGGTTCCCTTGTGGTGGCGGCACCATCTGTGCGCCCCACTTCTACAGGTACAGCTGCCACCTCCCCTACCAGCACCGCCCTCCCAGCAGCCCCTCAGCGTTCGCCCCGTGCCCGCTCACCCAGGAGGGTGGGCATCACCTTTGCCCCAGGCACCTCAGGCCCTGCCCCAGTCACCCCTGCTGCCCTCAGTGAGGAGGCCATTGACCTCCTCAGGTCACTCACTGTTGGACAGTCTACCATTGTGAATGCCATCCAGGGTGTAGAACGAGAGTTGCAACACGGTAATGCATTCCTGGAGGGCATTCATTCTGGTCAGGCTGTCCTTCAGCGAACCCTGCAATCTCTGGCCTCAGCACTGATGGCAGCCATTGTCCCTGTGTCTAGCCTCCCCCCTCCAACCTCCTCCACCCAGACCCAATCTCCTGTACCCCAGCCCATCCCAAGCACACCTACAGACCAGCATGCACACAAGTCAGCACACACAGGTAGCTCAAGCAAACATAGGCACCACACATCCCACAGGCACTCACACAAGCATCACCCACATACAGACACAGCAACATCCACTGCCTCCACTGTGTCCCCCTCCTCGTCGTCTCCCTCCTCCCTCCCAGTCTCGTCTACACTCTCACCTGCATGCACTACATCTACAGGCACCAGGACTCGCACCAGAACACCCAGCACCACACCCCGCTCACCTGCACTCACCACCTCCACTCCCATTTACACGTCCCCTGTGTCCTCTCCCAGTGTGTCTGTGACGCCCCCTCCCAAAGTACACAAACGCCGGCAATAGCTCACCCAACATCCATCCACCTCACGACAGCCTCCAGTACCTGCACCTGCACCCAAAACACCTAAAGTGACACCTCCTACAACCACCTCCTCTTCCTCCACTCCCAGGCCCCCTCCAACTACCCATCCCAGTGTTCGTCAGAAACTGTCCCTCCGTAAAGTTGACCTTTTTGCCCTCACCCCCCCCTCCAATTCATCAGTCCCGTCGTAGCGCCTCAGCCAAAAAGCCTCCAATACCAGTGGTGCCTGTTCAAGGTTTGTGGAGTGCACCGGCCACCAGGGCAGGCAGTATGACCCGGAGCCAAGGCACTGGCAGCCCACCCCCTGTAAAGGCTCTAACATTGGAGAGTGGACGACGGGACCGTGTGAAGACTCCTGGTGGGAAAACAACTCACATGGGTTCCAAGGGGATTGGAGAGTCAGCTGTGACTCCACCAAAGGTGGGGAAGGGCCAGAGGAAGTCTGCCCAGCCTGTTGTGAGTGTCACGGCAGAGAAGTGCGCCATCATTTCCGGCGGTCGAGACACAACCGCCAGCACCGTCGTCACTGGTCCAGAGACCACCGCCAGAGTCATTGCCCAGGAGGGCCCAAGTATCGTCAGTGGTCAGGAGACCACCGCCAGAGTCACAGCCCAGGAGGGCACAAGTATCGTCACTGGTCAGGAGACCACCGCCAGAGTCATTGCCCAGGAGGGCCCAAGTATCGTCAGTGGTCAGGAGACCACCACCAGAGTCACAGCCCAGGAGGGCACAAGTATCGTCACTGGTCAGGAGACCACCGTCAGAGTCACAGCCCAGGAGGGCACAAGTATCGTCACTGGTCAGGAGACCACCGCCAGAGTCATTGCCCAGGAGGGCACAAGTATCGTCACTGGTCCAGAGACCACCGCCAGAGTCATTGCCCAGGAGGGCACAAGTATCGTCAGTAGTCAGGAGACCACTGCCAGAGTCACAGCCCAGGAGGGCACAAGTATTGTCACTGGTCAGGAGACCACCGCCAGAGTCATTGCCCAGGAGGGCCCAAGTATCGTCAGTGGTCAGGAGACCACCGCCAGAGTCACAGCCCAGGAGGGCACAAGTATCGTCACTGGTCAGGAGACCACTGCCAGAGTCATTGCCAAGGAGGGCCCAAGTATTGTCACTGGTCAGGAGACCACCACCAGAGTCATTGCCCAGGAGGGCCCAGGTATCCTCACTGGTCAGGAGACCACCGCCAGAGTCACAGCCCAGGAGGGCCCAAGTATCGTCACAGATCCCGAGACCACCGCCAGAGTCATTGCCCAGGAGGGCACAAGTATCGTCACTGGTCAGGAGACCACCGCCAGAGTCATTGCCCAGGAGGGCACAAGTATCGTCAGTGGTCAGGAGACCACCGCCGGAGTCACAGCCCAGGAGGGCCCCGGCTGCCACAGCCCAGGTGGACTATGATGGAACGTCATGCCACACACCAATGCACAGTGTAGGGAACGTCATGCCACACACCAATGTCCGTACCAGAACCGCCATGGCAAAGCACCGCTGAACAGTCCTGAACCGCCATGTCAAAGCACCGCTGAACAGGGCAAAGACCGCCATGGCAAAGCACCGCTGAACAGGGCAAAGACCGCCATGGCAAAGCACCGCTGAACAGTCCTGAACCGCCATGTCGAAGCACCGCTGAACAGGGCAAAGACCGCCATGGCAAAGCACCGCTGAACAGGGCAAAGACCGCCATGGCAAAGCACCGCTGAACAGGGCAAAGACCGCCATTGCAAAGCACCGCTGAACAGTCCTGAACCGCCATGTCGAAGCACCGCTGAACAGGGCAAAGACCGCCATGGCAAAGCACCGCTGAACAGGGCAAAGACCGCCATGGCAAAGCACTGCTGAACAGGGCAAAGACCGCCATGGCAAAGCACCGCTGAACAGTCCTGAACCGCCATGTCGAAGCACCGCTGAACAGGGCAAAGACCGCCATGGCAAAGCACCGCTGAACAGGGCAAAGACCGCCATGGCAAAGCACTGCTGAACAGTCCTGAACCGCCATGTCGAAGCACTACTGAACAGGGCACAGACCGCCATGGCAAAGCACCGCTGAACAGGGCAAAGACCGCCATGGCAAAGCACCGCTGAACAGTCCTAAACCGTCATGTCGAAGCACCACTGAACAGGGCAAAGACCGCCATGGCAAAGCACCGCTGAACAGTCCTGAGCCGCCATGTCGAAGCACCGCTGAACAGGGCAAAGACCGCCATGGCACAGCACCGCTGAACAGTCCTGAACCGCCATGTCGAAGCACTGCTGAACAGGGCAAAGACCGCCATGGCAAAACACCGCTGAACAGGGCAAAGACCGCCATGGCAAAGCACCGCTGACCAGTCCTGAACCGCCATGTCGAAGCACCGCTGAACAGGGCAAAGACCGCCATGGCAAAGCACCGCTGAACAGGGCAAAGACCGCCATGGCAAAGCACTGCTGAACAGGGCAAAGACCGCCATGGCAAAGCACCGCTGAACAGTCCTGAACCGCCATGTCGAAGCACCGCTGAACAGGGCAAAGACCGCCATGGCAAAGCACCGCTGAACAGGGCAAAGACCGCCATGGCAAAGCACTGCTGAACAGTCCTGAACCGCCATGTCGAAGCACTGCTGAACAGGGCACAGACCGCCATGGCAAAGCACCGCTGAACAGGGCAAAGACCGCCATGGCAAAGCACCGCTGAACAGTCCTAAACCGTCATGTCGAAGCACCACTGAACAGGGCAAAGACCGCCATGGCAAAGCACCGCTGAACAGTCCTGAGCCGCCATGTCGAAGCACCGCTGAACAGGGCAAAGACCGCCATGGCACAGCACCGCTGAACAGTCCTGAACCGCCATGTCGAAGCACCGCTGAACAGGGCAAAGACCGCCATGGCAAAACACCGCTGAACAGGGCAAAGACCGCCATGGCAAAGCACGCTGAACAGTCCTGAACCGCCATGTCGAAGCACCGCTGAACAGGGCAAAGACCGCCATGGCAAAGCACCGCTGAACAGGGCAATCACCGGGTAGGAATGATTAGACCGCCACATCAGGCATCCTTATCCCATGTGCAGCTGGGACAGTGACAGGACAGGAACTTTCACGGGGAGACTCATCCAGTCTGGGCACCAGTCCCCCCCAGTACCAGTGGAGACCTGCATCTACTTGAGAGACTGTGGCTTTGCACTCACCAGGATGGCACAGTGGGCAAGCCACCCACTGGAAAGACTTGAGAGACTGTGGCTTTGCACTCCCCAGGATGGCACAGTGGGCAAGCCACCCACTGGAAAGACTTGAGAGACTGTGGCTTTGCACTCCCCGGGATAAAGCAGTGGGCAAGCCACCCACTGGAAAGACTTGAGAGACTGTGGCTTTGCACTCCCCAGGATAAAGCAGTGGGCAAACCACCCACTGGAGAGACTTGAGAGACTGTGGCTTTGCACATTCCCAGGATGCAGCAGTGGTCAAACCACCCACTGTAGAGACTTGAGAGACTGTGGCTTTGCACTCCCCAGGATAAAGCAGTGGGCAAACCACCCACTGGAGAGACATGTGAGACTGTGGCTTTGCACTCCCTAGGATGGCACAGTGGGCAAGCCACCCATTGGAAAGACTTGAGAGACTGTGGCTTTGCACTCCCCAGGATAAAGCAGTGGGCAAACCACCCACTGTAGAGACTTGAGAGACTGTGGCTTTGCACTCCCCAGGATGGTACAGGGGGCAAACCACCCACTGGAGAGACGTGAGAGACTGTGGCTTTGCACTCCCCAGTATGGCACAGTGGGCACCCCACCCACTGTAGAGACTTGAAAGACTGTGGCTTTGCACTCCCCAGGATACATAAATGGGCATGGAGCCCCGTCGTGGATCTGGCTTTGCAGTCATCCGGCTGAGGTGCCCCCCTTCCCTTCCCCCTGAGGTGCCTGTAGTATTTCTATCTGATGCCCCGGCAGTGTTCTCTCCGATTGTGGTCAGGTATCCTTTGTGGGCCTCGTCCATGCATTTTTGGACTGTTGATGCACGGACATTGTTGTGTACATATCTGCACTACTTCTCGTACTGTATATAATTATGACTGATTTTCATATATATCTGTATATTTTTGTATGACATGTATATTGCCACATTACAATGTTTGACCGAATTTCGCTTTGTCTTTTCATTCTTCCGGGGGGATTGTAGGTTGTTACTGTGATTTTTGTGAATGCATTGGTGTGTATGTTGTATAATGCGAGGTTGGGTGTGGGGGTGGGGGTGTTTGGTGGGTGTCTCCCTAACTTTTGCCTCCCCCCTCCCCCATGTCGTAGGTGCAGTACTCACATTTGTCTTCGGCGCCTACGTAGATGATGGTCGTAGAGGAGCAGAAAGACAAGGGCAGGGAGTATTTGGAGTTCCGGGTCCATGAAGTCCTCGTTCCTCGTGGGATGTGTTCAGGTGAGCGTTTTCCCATTGCCAAAGCTGTTTCCGCCGTGTTTTTATCCACGGTGAATCCGCCCCGGAAAAGGTGGCGGATTGGCGGGTTGTGATACTATGGGTGGTACATTGTGTTCCGCCTGTCTGTTGGCGGTGACCGCCGCGCTGCTTGTCTGTACCGCCGTGGCGGGCGGTGTGTTAAAGTGGCTGTCTTTGTTGGCGGCTCCCGCCAGGGTCATAATTCTCTTTTTTTGTCCGCCGGCCTGTTTGCGGTCTTACCGCCACTTTAACACCATCCCCCAGGGTTGTAATGACCACCATAATGTTAAATATGGTACATTTCTGCCCTCTCCCTTTCACACAGTGCAGCAAGGTGTATTGCAGCTTTGTGTTGCATTGCGTTGTCTACAATATTGATAACTCTGCCCCCAAGTCTCCAAATATGAACTGTGCACATTCACAAGAAATTACACATTGACCAGATCGGAATATTGAACACTCTCGTGAAGTCATTACACATGGAGAGAGGAAGAGGGAGGAGGGGGGATAACTATGGAGGAACACTCCGTACTTAGCTCCCTATAATTCAAAGTACACACGAAAGTACGGGGTTCTCTAGAAGCGGACGTCGCGGATATTAGCGTAGTCCTAGGTTGTATGTATTCCTATTTGGAAGGGTAAAGTCAGTGGAATGTCAGTTGGAAATTACCGAGTGGAACAGCAAGGGGTGGGAAGAAGGGAATTTCCTTTTACGGACTAGGTGGTCTCACACACTATATAGTGTCATGCTTCATCATTTGACCACCTAGACCCACCCAGGTAGGACAGTGCCACCTGGGCGGACTCAACCTCACTGTTAAAGGAACAGGAGGGAGTGCGTAAATAAACTTGTTTCTGGAAAGATCGGGATCCAGCTAATCTACTGAAAAACTAAAAACACCTAAGCAGACACCTGTGAAGAGCAACAAATTTAATGGTGGTGTCTGTCTGGTGTAGTTAAAAAGGGGGGTTGGGACACCTCTGTGAGGACAAGGACTCACAGGGTCACCTAACTAATTACTAGCCAACATGTTTCTGCCCTCAAAAGTGAGCCAATGAAGGTCTCGGGGCATTCGTCAGGGCCTAGGATCCCTACGTCTCACGTTGGAGGAAAATACTCTATGGGGAAATCAAAGAGTGAGAAAATGAAAAAAGAATGATCTACATTACCCAAGGAATTACCTTGAGGCGGCCTATGGGGAGAAAAACAATTAATTAGCACTCTGGTGGCACACAGCACTGCAAAACCAACCAACTACACACGTGTCAAGGGGATGCATTCATGCACGAAACACATATGTTCAAAAAAGGTAAAATACATGCGTGGAGTGACTGAGTGGGTATATCTACACAAGTGGACAGTCCTATCACTGCAGGGAATTATAGTTCTTACCCTTTTCTTAGAGGCAGCTAGCCTCTGGTATCCAGGAGGGGGAGTGTCCCCTTATAGTCACACACTAAGGGATAGAGATGAACATAAAGACGAAGTGAGGAGAGGAACAGAAGTAGGCAGAATAGATACAGAGGGAGCAATAGGGGGGGGGGAAAAAAGCAAGTTCCCATTAGGAACCCACTATTGCTGGTAGAAAAATACTGGTTAAGAGAAACCGAAGTGACTATAGACAAAAAAAGTAAGATTAAAAGCAATAAGGGCTTATCTGTGTTGCCTGTGATCCGGTATGCCACTCACTACATCAAAGGGGACGCTCGCCGTGCGCCTACTTCGTCCTCTCCTTGGACCGCTTGTGACAAGTGGCTGAGGGAGAACGGTCTATTTATGGCTGTAAGAAATTCCAGGTGCGCCCTGTTAGCGCGTAAATTGGAGTTCAATTAATGTTAATCACCGTCGCGGGCCTCTTTGCGTTACTAGCCTCGATATGATTGCCGTAATGGCGGGCGCACCGGCCAAGCCGGGGCGCTGGCATGAATGTGATCGAGTGCAAAGGCGGGCCTCTTTAGGTTGATGGCGCGATGTGCTTTGTCGCACCCGCGGGCGCCCCAGCAGTGCTGGGGCGCCGGCATGAATGCGGGCGAGTGCAAGGGTGGGGCCCGAGCCGGAAGATTCCGGCCCGAGCGCCACCAGCGGAAGGCTCGCGTTTACAGTGGCCGCTGGGAAATGTAGTTCCCAGCGGTCCCGTAGCCCAAAGGGCTAAGAAAGAAAGAAAAAATGAGGAAAACGAGGGAAAGGATAAAGAAAAGGAAGGAGAGGGGGGGGGAAAAAGAGGGGGGGGAACGAAAGAAAGGGAGGAGGGAGAAGGGATATTGTAGAAGAAATGCAACCGGGGGGGGGGGGGGGAAAGGGGAAGAAAAAGATAGAGCAGAAGCGGACGGAAGGGAGGACTCATAAATTAGTCAGAGAAATCATTTATTGAGTGTGAACCAAGGGATCTCATCATTAAGACCATTGGTGTCCGTGTGTAATCTCCAGACCCAACGTTGTTCGGTCTGGAGCAATCTCTGTGTCATATTGGAGGACGATAGAGATAGTTGCTCAATGACCGTCCAGTGTAAGTCATCTGCCGAATGTTTTTCTAGAAGGAAGTGGTTAGTCAATTTAGTAGCCTCTCGTTTACAACGGATCGTACTCCTATGTTCACAGATTCTCGTGGCGACCTTTCTAGATGTCATTCCCACGTATTTAAGGTTACAGGGGCATCTAATCAAATATATCACGTTTTTGCTGTTACAGTTGGTTAGGGATCTTTGAGCCCATGGAGTCTTAAGGTCTAGGTCTATTGTGGTTGACTTTTTGGTGAAACAGCAGACACTGCAGTTGCCGCATGGGTAGTGTCCTCTTGGTGGTGGGAGGCCCCATAGTGTGGTTAGTGTCGTCAGGGAATTGTTTTTTTCTTCTTTGGGTCTTGTGTGGACAACCATGTCCCGTATGTTTGTGGCTCTTTTAAACGCATGTAGTGGCTGCTGAAAAGGTAAACCACCAGATATAAGGATTTTCCACTCATCATTGATGATTTTCTGAATCTTATTGGATAGTGGATTAAAGGTAGTCACACACACAATTTGTTCAGTGTCAGACGTCCTGGTGCGTGGTTGTAGTAGTTGGTCCCTATTATTATTCCCTGCTCTTTTGTATGCTCTCTTCACCAGATGTGTGGGATAATCCTTGGTTTGCAGCTTACTAACCAATTTCTCAGCGTGTTTGCGGTAGTTTGTGAGGGTGGAACAATTCCGTCGTAGACGTAAGAATTGACCAACAGGGAGATTCTCCCTCAGGGACCTTGGGTGGAAGCTTTTGAATTGGAGCAGGTTATTCCGATCTGTGGGTTTATAATAGACCTCTGTGGCTAGAGCCCCATTGCTTTCATAGATTGATAGGTCAAGAAATGCTAGTTGGTTGTCACCTATGGTCATGGTGAAGTTCAGGAAAGGGTTAGCTGTATTTAACCAATTCACAAAATTCATCGCCTCATCTCTAGTTCCTGTCCAGACCAATAGAATGTCATCTATATATCGTTTCCAGAGTTTAATCTGCTGGGAAAACGGGTTGTCATCGTGGTTGACTACCTGTCTCTCAAAGTGATCAACATAGAGACATGCTAGGCTAGGTGCGAAAGTGCTACCCATAGATGTACCCTGTATTTGCAGGAAAAAGTTATCCTCAAACTTGAAGTAGTTCCTTGTGAGAGCCAAATGTGCCAAGTCAAGTATATAGTCAGGCGGTGTACGTGACTCTCCTCTATTGGCTTCCAAAAGGTCGCTAATGACCTGCAGAGTGGCCTCCTGGGGAATGTTGGTGTATAGGGATTCTACATCCAGGGTGATCAACAGTTCTCTAGTTGTGTCAAAAGCCACAGAGTCTAATAAGACTAACACATCCGTCGTGTCTTTTAGGTAAGTAGGAATTCTTCTGACCAATGGCTGAAGGAAGAAATCCACAAATTGAGACAGGGGTTCTAGAACCGATCCGATCCCGGATACAATAGGTCTCCCTGGTGGGGGAATTTTCCCTTTATGCATTTTAGGGAGAATATAAAAGTAGGGAATCCTAGGGTTAGCCTGTATCAGGAAGTATGCCTCATGTCGAGTAATCCAGTCGTTCTCTAAGCCCTTCATCACGAAAAAGGAAATTTCATCTTGAATATCAGGTGTGGGGTCTCGAGATAAGCGTTTATAATGGTGGGTGTTACCCAACAGACGTTCGCACTCATCTCTATACATTTTAAGTGGAGAAATTACCGTTGCTCCCCCTTTGTCTGCTGGTTTAATGATTATCATGGGGTCAGATGTCAGGCCTTTCAGAGCTGAAAGCTCGGCCGTACTCATATTCTGGTATGTTTTTTTGGTGGTCCCAGTAAGTGCGTTGACTTTTAGGGATACTGATTTCTCAAAAGCCAGGACCTCGGGGGGCATCTGTCCCGTGGTTGGGCAGAAAGTGGACTTTGGGCGTAGGCCAGTGTTTTTGTCTGAAGCCTCGTAATGTTTCTCCAAGAAGAACGTTTTCAAGCGTATCTTTCTAAACAAACCCGCTAGTTCTGTTCGGGTTTTAAATAAGTCAATTTTGGGCGTGGGCACAAAGTTTAAGCCCTTGTTTAGTGCCTTAGTTTCAATTTCACTCAGAACCCGGTTACTCAGATTGATAATGTTATCTGTTTGATTATCCGTCAGGCTCGTTACAGTGTTTTGCTTGTCCTGGGAGGGGTTCCCTTTGTGCAGTATTCTCTGGGGTGTCCTCTCTTGGCCTCCAATGTACCTCTTTCCTTTTTCCTTTTCCCCTCCCGTTGCCTCTGTCTAAAAAAGGCTGCGGTGGCTCAGGAAAAGACCATTGTGCAGGGTGTTGGAAAAAGGGCGCCTGGTATTGAGGTGGGAGTCCATATTGGGAAGGCCAACCCCATTGTTGATTATGGTATGGAGGGCAGGGGGGTAACATAGGTGGGTGATTCCACCTTCCCCGGCGTTGCCCACGTCGTCCACGACGTTGCCGCAAATTATCTGATGATGAACTATCATTATCTGAACTGGTGTTACCACCAGATGAGGTGTCGGATATGTTGTTAGTTTTCGCTACATAATCCGATTTGGTATAAGGGTATATCTTCTCGTGGGAGAACCGATCGAGATCTTTTTGGAATTCAGAAATCTTTCGCTGAGTGAGATATTCCTTATGCTCGTTCATATTTTTGTTAACCTCCTCTAGTTTCTTTTTAAAGGAGAGAATGCTCATCCCTGATTTAAGGTTATTCTCACTCGTTTTTATCTGAATTAGGAGTGCCTCGGATAACCTTGTCGCTGTTTTTATGATCAGGATGAGCCAATCTCTAGTACACTTCCATGCTATCAAAGCCCAATCCTTTCTAAATTCTAGATCTTCAAGGAATATACGTGGGGCATTGGTGACCAACAGTCCATTTGGTGCTGTATTGCTCCGGAGGTATTCAGTCAGAACGGCCCCGTGGAGAATAGTTTTGACATGAGATCGTTTTAGTTCTACTAGTGTATCCCAGTCGCCCAACTGGGACAAACTCTTGGAGAGGGTGGTATCACCAAGAAGTGAGGGGGCCGACAGAATGGCTGTCAGATCCTCATCACTGAAGGAGAGTCCTTCCGCCATACTGGGGAAGAAAGAGCACCGATATGAGGCAGTAGGGGGAGAGGGGAAAAGAAAGGGAAGAGGGACAAACAACCTTAGTGTTGGTGTGTGGTCCTGGACAAAGGAGCAATAATTACTCACTAGAGGGGGGGACTCTCGCAGCTAGCAGCTGCTCAACTATCATTACACATGGAGAGAGGAAGAGGGAGGAGGGGGGATAACTATGGAGGAACACTCCGTACTTAGCTCCCTATAATTCAAAGTACACACGAAAGTACGGGGGTTCTCTAGAAGCGGACGTCGCGGATATTAGCGTAGTCCTAGGTTGTATGTATTCCTATTTGGAAGGGTAAAGTCAGTGGCAATGTCAGTTGGAAATTACCGAGTGGAACAGCAAGGGGTGGGAAGAAGGGAATTTCCTTTTACGGACTAGGTGTCTCACACACTATATAGTGTCATGCTTCATCATTTGACCACCTAGACCCACCCAGGTAGGACAGTGCCACCTGGGCGGACTCAACCTCACTGTTAAAGGAACAGGAGGGAGTGCGTAAATAAACTTGTTTCTGGAAAGATCGGGATCCAGCTAATCTACTGAAAAACTAAAAACACCTAAGCAGACACCTGTGAAGAGCAACAAATTTAATGGTGGTGTCTGTCTGGTGTAGTT